>NC_090929.1:262561028-267561028 GCF_040938575.1 Ambystoma mexicanum | reverse complement strand
TCAAGGGTCGTGTGATATCACTTCCGGTACCCCTGGGATTTTGGTGAAATGACGTCCCTGAGCCTACCCCCAGATGACAGACTGGCCCCATCATTAGAGAACACTTGGCTGGTCAACTTCTTTCAAACGCCAGGTGACAGAGCACATGAGCTGATGAGACCCTTATGGGTTCCTATGAAACTGTGGACAGAACTCCAAAAAGAGCCCGTCCAATAAGCAGGCGCGCATTTTGAAGAGGCCGCAGAGTTAGGCGTAGTAGTATTCAAAGCACTTAAAAACTACAGCAACACCCACTCTCCCGTTTGTGAATAGTTGTGAAAAACACACACATGCTCATAACTTGCACTTCCACGTGTAATAACTTTAACATCACGAACACACACACCACATGCTGCACGGTTTGATATTACAACACAAACATCAGCTGTGCAGTTTCTCTCTGACAACACATACATAGTCCTTCCATAAAAACACATTTCCTGAGCACCCAGACTCTTGAAAACGCACAGGCGTGGGTGGTGACTCTGATATAACATGCAGTCTCATGTACACATGCACATCTGTTAACGCATACGGCAATGTACAGTCCCCCCTGCATGTGCTCATCTTACCATGCCTGTCCTCGGTATGTTATGCGTCCAGGCCGTGGTGCTATGCTAGATTATACAAGGATGCTATGGGATGGGTAGTTATTATGCCAAGTTAAGATACGTTGCTAGGTTTTGTTATGAAGCACTCTGTGGCCAACCTTTGTTATGATAGTCTATGCTATTTTTTTTACTATAATATGTTTTGTACTTTTATCCAATGCTACACGTTTTTTTTGTATGTTCGCTAACATCATGCACTGATTTTCATGATGTGTGCATTATATAGCAATATGAAATGTATACACACAGTGTCATATGTAAGGCTGTGTTAGACCAAGGTCCACCTGAAACCTAGGAACTTTGCCTCACTGCACCCACAGAGCAGAGAGTCCATAGTGCTACGAGGCCATAGCAATGGCACATGGTCAGTTTACAAATGACAAATAAATAGTCTCACGCCAACAATCATGACAAAGAACATGGATGCACTTAATCATGTATGTAGCAACATGTGACACCCAGTAGTCCTATATTGCCGCCATCGCAAACAATCAATACCCCCAACACATGTAAGTAAAACCACACTAATTTGTTCTTTCCCTTTATGCAAACACCATATGTATCCTATGCTCACATAGCATGTTCATTAGTCAACACACTTTCATGGCCCTTCAAAGAGGACGAGCTCCATGCAGGCTGGGTTAATTCCCAAAGCAAAAGTATACTGTGGAGGGACCTCTCGATCCACTGTGTCTACTTGACCTCTCCTTGGCATTTGACCCTGTAGTCCCTGACACCCATTCATGGTGCAGAAGAGATTCCCTGGGAATGAAAAGCATTGCTCTCAGGTGAAATGGGCCCTTCCTTCCTATAGGCCCCAGCAGGTGAACATGGCCTCCTTCCACTCCACCACCTAGTTAGTAATTGCATCTCTTCTGCACCAGGGTACATCCGTGTCTTGGATTTCATTTAAGTGTATTTGGCTCAACTGCCCCGCACCAAGTCACACGATCAGCTGCCGCATGCATGCCATAGATACTGTATTACATTGAAAGCTATTGGAGCACACGCGTGGTGGTCAGCCAGCCACCGAGTGACTTCAGTGCATACATATAATATCCAGTTTCACTCCTAACCCCTATTCAGGATGTTATATTCTCCATTAATAAAGCTTATCTCTTGAACTGTTCAAGACACAAGCAAGCATTTCCTGCTCTGATGTACCAATGTAATGTTTCAAGTGTCCATTATTGCATTTAGTCCAGGCCATCAGCCACTATCTGGTCATGAGGACTCGTTTTGCATAAACAATCCAAGGAATTTACTTTAAAACATAGGTGCAAAGCTATCACTTCAGTATGTACTTCAGCGACTGCCGCCTCTTCCAACATTTCAATCTCTCATCTGCGCCCGGTGTCCCAGACAGGGGTCAGTGCAGCTATTTCTTGCATAATCCAGTAAACTCCTTTCTCTGGGCTTCAGATGAACATCTCCATGGAGATGCAGCATAGGAGACCCGCCAGAGGTTCACAGCGAAAGCTGCAATGCAAGCTTCTGGTGTGTTCAAATGTGATTATGCGAATAAAGCGATATCACTTGAAAGTCACGTACACGGTTCCCAAATAGCATGCACTGTTCAAACTAGAAACACCACTGAAAGCCATTCCAGAAAGTGTACTATAGACATCAAAACACATCACACAATATGTGATATGTCTAATAAGTTTATACTAAGTGTTTAAAAGCCCATACTTTATTGTCTGAAGACTAATACTTAAAGAAGTAAACCAAAACTGGAGACAACTTTGTTGGTTTCTGAACAACAGTAGGCAACAGATTCGTCATAGAACTTTACATCTCAGTTGTTGACAGAAATGTGATTAAACACATGAATGAATCACAACACATGACAACCTAACTTAGACATAGCATACATTTGATGGAACTTAATTGGCCTTGTTCTTTGAAACCATTATATCAAACAGTTCATCTGGATAAGAACATGTACTGTCCACCTCTCATGCACAATATGTTCTTCTCCCATAGGCACCACTCTATACGTTCCTGTTTCCAATCACAGCATGTGGGAGGTTTGTGATCTTGCCATTGTCTATCAATCCCCAGCTGAGCAACAATTACTGAGGTCAGTAATGCCATTGTCTATCAATCCCCAGCTGAGCAACAATTACTGAGGTCAGTAATGAACACGATTCATCAACATCAGGTTTGGAAGTAAACCTTAAGACTATTGCTTGGATCAATGGTCTCAATATCTCTTCATTGAGGCAGGGGAGTAATTGATATATTGATTCCTGATATTCCTGCAGGATCATGGACTCAAAAGTATGTGAATCCCGCTTGCAACAATAGAACAATATAGGCAGAAGTAGATGCAATGTTCCCAACTCAGCCAGAGAATGATAAACAATGCAGAGAAGTTTACACTGCTGAATGTTATACATTGAGTGAATTATATGTTTACGCATGTAACTTTTACATCCAGCTACATCATTTTACTTCACTTCTATATTCAGTGTCGAATGTGATAATAGCCTTCACATGCAAATACTACTTGAAACTGCTGAAACAACTGGGTTTATATTTGGCACCAAAATAAGAACTTCTTACCAAAATATATCCGATCAGTAAGTTTTGAAGGAAAACAAAAAAATGTCTAGGAAATGAGTAAACAATCTAAGGCTATTTTCTTTAAAAGGTAGTAAAAATTGATCATACCTCTTTGGGCCAGGCATGAAGGCATCAAATACTGAAAGGAGCAATCTTCTATCCCAAAGAGCTCTATGGTTCTTAATATTTGGAATTTGAAAACAATGTGTGATATCATGCCATCTCCAAAGGGAAATTGTGTATTCTGTATAACGATTTTTGTAGTGCTATGTCAAATTCGTACATACAAACAAAAATATACTGCAGAATTGTCTCCTGTTGCTGGTGTGAGCATTAAACGTCTTGAGGAATGCAGCCACCATAAAACATGGCAGGAGAGAAAGAGTGAAGAGCAAGGAGAACGAGAAGGAGACATAGAAATGCTAGGCCACATGGTTAAAATTGAGGGAGTGACCTTAGGCTGTGTGAAAAAAAAGAGTGCACATTGAGCAGAGGAAAAGGATAAAGGGAAACGTGCTCTTTCAGTGTAAACATAGAAGGACGATAAGGTGGATAGCATGAAGAATCTGTAGGCGTGGTCTAGGGAGAGGGTTTCATGAAAACATAAGATAAAAAAGAAGGAAACAAGAGAGGAAAATGTGGATGAAAAGACAATTCAGGAAAAAGGATGAAAGGTGTGGACCAGGTAACAGACAGGTGGGAAAATTACCATGGAAAAAAGGTTGTGATCTACGGAAGGGATGAGCGGGTAGCTGGTGTTATGAATTGGTAGAGATAGCAGAGGTTGGGGTGGGAGGTGACTTGTTCTAGGAGATCGCTTAACAACCTTCAGATGTATGTAGGCTGTTTGTAGTGCATGAACATGTAAATGGCTGCACTTAAGAAATGTGGCAGAGCCTCTATGTTTGGCCCCTAAGAACTTCATCTGCATAAAGTACCAATTTTGCCCTAGATTTTTCTTTGCATAAATTGTGACAGCCAGTTAGAAATGTAGCCCAATAACATTTCGTGAAATCATGCACGCTTCCACCCCCCCTGCTAAGATGAGATCTGCGGTTTAGATTTAGATGTGACCTTGGTACCAGTGTACACGTATTTCTAGGGGAAATGCTGCCGTAATTATTTATCATTACTGCCACTGATTCCGGCAGTACATCTACCAAATTACAGGTGGTGGTGTGGTGGTGTTAGGCCTTATTTTGGAGTCCCAATGGACTACATTGAGGTGTGGAGCATTTACTGCGGGCGGTAATTCCACCCACAGTAAATCCTCCATTTTCTGAAGTATATACCTCCAACACCAGACCAAAGGTTGTAATTTGGCAGAGCAGTAAAATGTACAGTAAACCCAGTACTTCCATTTTATTTCCATGCCTCTATTCTCATAATGAGGGCTTATGTCTTTCAAGTAGCTTGGAGGGAATTATATTGTCTATGTCCATGATGCATCGTCTTAGAAATCAGTTTCGTGTCATGTCCAATGTCATTGTTGGGAGGTTTCTTGTAGAGACTTTTATGATTTGAGGAAAAGCCATTTATTCTGACTATTTGATAAAGAATACGCTAGTTATTCAGCTTCTGGGTGAGTTGTTACAGTACATTTGCATTTTTAGGGGGTACAAACGATGTCAGATGTGTGTATATTTAAATTGCATATTGTAAAAGAGTCACATTCTTTAGTAATCCCATGTATAGGCTTAAGGCCCTCTGAGAGCATTAGGGTATTAATAGAAATGCCACCTGCAAACACAAATACCTCAGGGGTAATGGATGATATTGATCGCAGTACCTAGGTATAAAGCAAATAGTATCATTCTGAATCAACACATATTCCAGCTGTAGGTTTTTGGAATTGTGTTTGAATTCATTTAATAAATCACTTTTCAGATCGGTCTGTTAGCAAAATTCCAAATTGAAGTCACATTCAATGTGATGAAACGCTTTCTCAAGGACCAAGAAGACCCAGGAAATGTAGCCGCTGCTGCGGTTTTCATTTCAGTCGCCACCTGTAACACAGCTGTAATGTAGTAAGTATGGTCAACTGTTGGGCAGCTAGGGAATAAACTGGGTCGAGTGGGCCACACTACAGAATGTATACATTTGAAAAGTATAGAGCTTTCAGTTTCAAGATAGGTGTGCCGGTCTGGAATTAAGGTGTCTAGAAACACTTGAAACGCTTGTGTATAGGCGCGTTACAAATGCCATATCATATCATATCATATCATATCAAGGTGCCAGTAATTCTGTTTACCTGCATGTTTCTACACCAGCAAACTACAAGTTCGGTGGTGGGGTGGCTTGATTTAGCTGCAGCTCTGAGCTGCCGGTAATTCTGGCACCCCACCACCAAAAAATGCCGGTATTACTGGCAATTCCCACCATGGAGTCCCACAGGACTCCATGAAATGGGGAATACCCACCCTTACCGTCAATAGTAATCTGCCGGGAATTCCGGCAGCCCAAGTGCCGGTAGCGGTAATATCATTTGTTTGTATTCTGCCAGACTTACCGATGGGATACCACCAAACTTATAATGAGGACCTTGTCTTTGATACCCTTAAATTACATTCCAGGTCTCCCCTTATTAATGCTTTCCATAGTTTAATGGAATCTGCCCCTCCTGATCCATAAACACCAGTAGCATTTTCCACTTAAAGTGTGGGGCCTGCACTAACCCGATTTACGGTGAAATGTCATGAATGCTATTCCATTTGATCATTATGGCTCCCGAGCCACACAAAGGAGAGAGTGTAGCAGCATCTGTAGGAAATTAAAGGCCCAGGAGCTCAAACACATGGGTCACCAATGACATAGCTGGCACAGCAGCGTCATTGGCATTGAATGCCAACTTGAGCATTCACTCGGCTTTAGTTCCCGAACCTTTGTATTCAGTACTTGAATGTTTTTTTTTAGGTTTTTTAAAGTGACTCCCCGCAACCCTTTGGGCAATTATTTTCTCTAAAATAGATCTAGTTGTTCAGTTTCCAAGGTGATAACAGTTTTGCAAGGGAAGACAATTACTTCTCTCGCAAATACACTCTCAAATATAAAGCATTATATGTAATGAGTCGGCCCCCAAAACTATAAATGAGAGCTGATAAACTTTTTTTTTTTTTTTTATTGTTACTTATTTATTGTTCACTTGTTAGGCATTTATACAGGAAGGATATTTTGTTTTGAAGTGCCCACAGGGAGAGGACAGGGGATGATAGACAATGTAATTACAACAATGTTAAGTAATTATATGAGAAGAGACAATGGGGAGGAGAAGACAATGGGGAGCAGGTGGCAAGTGCAAGGGTAAAAGGTAAATGCAGGCGTCAGTTAACAAGTGCTGGTAGTGGGACTGTAGGGATACAGAAAACAATCCCCAAGTGCAGGGGTTGTCAGGAAGGCAGTGCAGGTGTGCGACTGGCGGGGAGGGTACCTCTGCCAGAGATCAGAGGGTGGCCAGGTAACCAGTGCAGTTTCATTTTCAGCCAGGGAGTCAGCAGGGCAGAGGAGGAGCAAAAGCAGAATCAATGAGAACGGTTTTGAGGTGCTTCCGGAACCGGAGATGATTCTCCTCAAGTTTCAGGGGGGCAGGGAGGCTGTTCCAGAGGGAGGCCCCAGCTGAAGAAAGAGATCTACGGGATAGGTGCTGTGGTGCTCATGGAGAGCAGTAGGTAAAGTGCTATGAGGAAGCTAAGTGCAACCTCCAGTGGTGGAGGGTGAGCCGAGGCAAGTGCAGATGATAGACAGTAGCTGGGATGATAAGATGTGTGAGGTCAGGGCGCCAAGGATGCATAAGGGCCTTGCACACCAATCAAGCTGCTCTGCGATTAGCAAGAGGGGAGAGGGAGGGAAGGAAGAGGTAAAGAGGAAGGTCTTGAGGCTTTTCCAGAATGTAAGGAGGCCCTGCTCAAGACGAAGAGGGAGGAAGGGGCTATTCCAAAGTAGGGGGCCCGCTAAGGAAAGTGATTGACCACCTGCCCTCTGTTTGGCAAACCGCTTTACACACAGGGATTGGTGTTAGAGGAATGCAGGTGTCTAAAAGGGGAATATTTAGTCAGGAAGAGTTGCAGATAGAGAGGTCCCTGGCCCCAGACAGCCTTATGGATGATGCAGAGGGATTTTAATTTAATCTGTCCTTTGACCGGGAGCCAGTGAAGACTTTGTGGGGAAGGAAAAAGACAGCCCCTGGGTTTGAGGCCAAGGATAAGTCTCTCTGTCCTATTCTGTATTCGCCAGAGGGGTCACAGAGTGGACGAAGGTAGATTAAAGAGCAAGCTATTCAAATAGTCAAGTCTAGAGAGAACCAGAGCCTGGGTAACATTGAGTTTCTGGGGGAAGGTGAGGAAAGGTAGAATTCCTTTCAGTAGGAAAAGCTGAAAGTGGCAATGTCCTGAGTATGAGGGAGAAACAAGAGAGAGGAGTTGAAGATGGCTCTGAGGTTTCTGGCTTCCGAGGACGAAGCAGGGGGAGAACCCATGGAAGAAGGCCAGAGTGAAGGGAAGAAGTCTGGTGCTGTGGTCCAAATAGGAAGGATCTCTGTTTGCTGGCATTGAGGCAGAGATCATTAGAAGTACTCCAGGCCTGGGTGGCTGAGAGACATTCAGGGATGATGGAGGGTGCAAGGGCATCTGTAGGACGTTTGAAGAAGAGTTGTGTGTCGTCAGTATAGCACTGCAATTTGGGGGAGAAGGAGAAAATGAGACATGCCAGCAGAGTAAGGTAGATGTTAAAGATCCAAAGCAAAAGAATGGAGCCCTGGGGGATGCCACAGGTGAAGAAGGAAGTAGGGGAGGAGAAGGTGCCCAGTATGACTTTGGAAGAGCGGTCAGTTAGGAAGGGGGTCAGCCAGTCCAGTGCCCGCTCCGAGATACAAAGGGTGTTGTGAAGCCTTTTTATGAGGATGGAGAGGTTCACTGTGGAAAATGTGGAAGCGGGATCAAGGAGGATTAGGGCAGCAGGGGAGTTGGAATCAAGGGATGCGAGCAGTTCTTCACAGGTGTTCAGAAGAGCAGTTTCCATGCCTCCTGATGCTCAGAATCCAAATTGATGGTTGTGAAGACCACCAAAATGTTTAATGTGAAAGTTGAGTTTGGGCAGGAACAACTTCCCAGCAGTTTCCCCAAGAAAGGGGTGATGAAGATGGGGTGATAGTTGGCTGGATAGGAAGGGTCTGCTGATGATTAGTGAGAGCAGGGGCAAGAGAGGAAATGTTGTCCTGGATGGTTCTGGAAGCGACAGCAAGGGCGAAAGAGGAAACGTGTGCCTTGATGTTTCTTTTTTGAGATTCCTGGCAATTGTGCCACATTGTAGCATTTATTTTAAAATCCCCTTTCCTGCTGGAAAACGTACTTGTTATAGAAGGTCAAATTTATACATTGCTAAGGGGTCAAAGTGAAAACGACTGTCAGCTAGACCTGGACACAACCGCAGAGGGTTGCGTTGGTTCCACTAACAAATTCTTCTGCCTGCCGGTTAAACATTTGAAACGTTTTTTTTTTAATGATGCCCATCCTTTGTATCTGTGCTTGAAAATGTGTTGGCGTTCACACAAAAGCAGCTTTAATACAGCACATATTAAAGCGTGCATTGATCTTCTCTATGCCATATGAGGTCCTACACCGATCCCTACCGGCAAAGTGAATATGGTGAACATACTGTGTTAATAAGGCGGGTTCCATAGTGCTGTCAAAGTGATGAGACTTTTGTACGAAAAGAAAGATCAGGGAACATTCAGAAACACTTCCACTAGGGAGGCCAAGATCCCTAATGAAAACGATATATTCCTAAGCAGAAACAGACGCCTCCTAAATTTGGGATTTGGTTACGCCAGTATGTCTTTGATTATTGTTACACTAGCAGAACACATCCTTAACACATATAGCCTTGGTAGACCACACCGAATCTGGATGAGCTATTTTTGTTGCCCCTGTACCACCAATGAAGGCTATGACTTAACTTTGGATGTCCTAATATTCATTACATTCTTGAACGCAGAAGACAACATCGTCTACATATACTGTGCCTATGTCCAATTGAGGAGACATATGATTCAGATAGATCATGAGTCTGCTGCATCACACCTGGCAATGAAGTTGAAATGACTAAACTGAAGGATGTTTAGAGCTGGGCCTACTTACCTGGCAGAATTATCCATACATGCTGAACACCTAGTGTTGTGTCATCACTCTGTGGCTTGCGATCTATGACTCAGGGGCCATGCCTTTTCGGGATTAGCGAGCACCTAGCCAAGTTGCAATAATACAGATTGATGTTTTTGTCTCCCTTTTGTCACTGGTTCTTCCCGTTGTAAGTCACAGCAAATGATACATTCCCTCCTGATCAAAATGCTTACCCAATGATGTTCTCCTCAGAGGAATGTCATACACCAGCAAAATAAAACATTAAAATTTATAGGAACAAGAAGGTCAAAGGGAAGAGGAAGCCAGAGGAGGGAGGATGATAATGGAGGGTGATCAGAATTGGAAGGAGAACACATTGAAAAAAAGGCCCAAGATTTTCAGCAGGACTGAACATGCCCGGCCACAAAGCAAATCAAATTGAGAAATGAAACATTTCACAGACAGGTCATGGCAGAGGGAGCAAATGCCACGGATTATTACAGACAAGCAGTGAAATAATCAAAAGAGAGAGAGAGAGCGAGAGAAGAAAAAAAAGAAACACGGAGAAAGCGATTTATAAAATGAAGAAGGGCTTCCATGAGAGCTGTTCCCAGAATCGACCGCGGGCAGCCGGCACAAAGAATACACACTGTCTTCTCTCATTCCCATATCATTCTTGCTTAGTTTAATTTTTTCTCTTTCTTTCTTTTTTTTTTAAGTAAATAGCACATCCATCTGGATAGCCAATGCTGAGAAAGCGAAAAAGACGATGCCCGGCACTGGAGCTCAGCCAGGATTTCTGTGAAGACAGCAAACCCGCTGAATGCTGGGACGTGATGCGCTTGATTCCGTACGTAGTTACTGGGGACATCCTGCCCCTAAGTGAAGACTGAAAAGTGGCACGGTCATCACCAGTTCATGATGTCAAGCGGTTCCAAAAACCTGATCCACTCGATGCAGTCCTAAAGCTTCTGACATGTTACTTCCAATTAGCAAGCAGCGATGTTTTACATTGTGGAGCATAATACTGGCCATGTTTCGCTCATTTACTGGTCACTGTCTGGGCTACACAGATGTGTTATTTATATAGCACCTTTATCCAAAGCGCATATTTACCTACAATATCACCCAACCGAAATTGGTATTCATTTATCGACCTCGGAAGGATGAAAGGCTGCGTTGGTCTTGCTGGGATTTGAACCTGCAACCTGCAGATCACGTTCAGATGACAGCAGTGAGCGCTTAAAAGACTGAGCTATCTTACCGACTATCATCGTTATCTGTAACTTCTAGCTTGTTGCACACATGCTGTTTTTATTCCAGGTACACTTGGAAAGCCATAAGCACTTTCGAAGGAATAGAGAACCTGCAGCTGCAATATTATAATAGCTGCCATGATTTAGATATTTAGAACATTGAATCAAAGAAATATATATATTTTTCGGATGCATATACAGGACAGTCTGGGCCAATGCGAAGATGAGGTTAGAGTCTTGGGCAGGAACCAAGGCATGATCTTCATGACATCTATTTTGGCCGTGAATATCTACCCACTAGCCTGGATCCAAGACTAAGAATGGGCAAAAGATCTGTTGTCTAAGTAGAACCATGCATACCCGTAGCTGCTGGGCCATGGCAACCATAAGTGCCATGGGATTCCGCTGGCTTCAGCTCTTCCAGTACTCCTTCTGCTCCTCCTTCCCCCTCCTATCTTCTGATAGCAGTCATGATTATGTAGGTTTATTGTATAGTTTTATATCGATTGGTAAGACGTTAGCAGATTGTGGTCCTCATCACGAGTTTGGCCTCAGCCCTTAAATGTGGCGGTAACGCTATTACCACCCCATTTAAAGGCTAGCCAAATCATGAGTTGGTGCGGAAAGTTTAGAGTTTTACCTCCAGCTTTTTGCTGGAAGTAAAATGTCCACTTACTGCTCGTTTTTCGGTACTATTAGCACAGTGCTGATTGCACCTCGAACCCCAATGGGTCCAAAAAGTGAACTTACCGCTGCGCCACCACTTGTGATCCGGTGCTGATAGAGCCCTGTGTAATACAATAAGAGGCATTTGTACAATTTCTCCAGTGTCAGTCCTCTTTAACACTCAGCCTCCGTAATGACTGAAAAAAGCTCTGTGCTCAGTGACCAGGTTGCGTTTTCATTTCAGCAGAAGTTAGAACATTTCCAACCATTAGTGATGCCTGGAGGATAAGCAGAGCCTTGGTGGACTGTCAGAGAGGAGGTGAAACATGGCTAGCCCTAAAAAGGTGGAAGTCTTAACATTGTTTTGGAAAGCCTAAACGTGTGCTTTCTCATTAATTTTTGAGTTTATGGTTTGCTTGACAAAAAGGACATTTACTAATTAAGGGAGATGATGTGGAAACGCCATTGCCTCAGATTTGGTAAGTGTCTGTTCAGCCCTGACTTGTATGATAGTATAGGCATAGTCCCTACCATCAATCTTATGCTGACAGAACTAACATATATGACCTACAAACAGTTTGATGGCGTTATATTTTGTGAATTCCCTTAGGTCACCAGATAGTAATGACTCTCACTGTATGGATTCATTTCATTACTATTCTTCATTTCTGGCCAGTGTGACGATTCATGGGATTATGTCACTTCTCCCCAGGGGGAAGTCCATCCTTATGAGGCTATGGAGGTGAGGCCGCTACCCAATATTCCCCATATGGGTGGTAATACTTGGGATGACTGCATAGGGAGAGACATCCCGGGGGATAAGGGACTCCCTTTTCTTTATGGAACTCCCTCATAACCTCCTAAAGGACATCCCTACACCCTCTCACCCTTCTAAGGTATCAGCCCCTCAAGTCTCTATTTGTTACTGTGATGCTGATCCATTCACACATACACCTTTTAATACTACTGAGAAGAGCAAGAAAGAAAACTCTACAAACAGTGCTTGTTGGTTGGAAGCCAACCATACTGAGACGAAGAAGAAAGAAAGAGGAGTGGCGATCAATCGACAAAGACAAACAAAAGAATCTATGTTCCCGCTGGGGAGGGACCAGCAGGACCTGACAAAATCAATGAAAGGACTAACCTTCAATGTAGAAGGCTCCCGGGAGATTAGAATGCAGAGCAGCAGTGAAGCCAGAAGTGAGCTGTGAGAACCACGGTCCGGACGGAGAGAGGTGGATCCAGATCATCCGAGTAACGGTGAGGCAAGCCACCCACCCAGACCTAAAAAGAAGAGCTCCAGACAGTGGCATGACCCAAGGAGGGTATGAGGGCTGGTCCACAAATGACGCTGATACTGCCAAGGCCTGAAAGGAAGAGACATACCGCCAAGAAGAAGATGTTGACCGAGAGGCTGAAGTACTGTGGTGGAGAGAAGCAGCCTGAAACCCCCAGGAAGACCCAGTGATGCGTGCCCTCAAGACAGAAGGCAATCGCCATAGTGCAAGGCCTGGGAGGGGGCCAGAATACAACTGCATCAAGGTTGCACACCCTCGTCACAGTGGTGACCGCTTTGATACTCAATAAAAATACACAAGTAATCTCCCTCTTCCCAGTGGTAACACTAAGACAAGCCAAAAAGAAGAAACATTTGGGAGTAATCTCCCTCGACATAGTGGTAACACTAAGAGACACCAAAGAGAAAAAGCACTCGTGAGTGATCTCCCTCATTGAAGTGGTAATACTAAGAGAAGTCAAAGAGAGGAAACCCCCACGAGTAAACTCTCTCATCACAGTGGTGACACAAAGAGAAGCCACAGAGAAGAAGCATTCATGAGTAGCTTCCCTTATTACAACAGTAGTTGGCAAAGCGGACAAAGTCAAGAGTGCAACAAGAGTGATCTTATTTGTCAAAGTGGTGACAGTGAAATTAATAAAAATCAAGAGTGCCTCAAGAGTACTCTCCCTTGTCACAGTGTCTGACATATTCCTTCTAGGTGTCAGGAGAACATCATGAACAGCCACCAGTTATGAGGCTCACTGTCATGTGGTTCCCTTTCTGTACCAATTGGGGGCAAGCATGCTGGATTGAATACAGGACACCCAGACAGAGTAATGTTCAAAAGCAACACTTCATTTGTGTTTCACCAGGACATATACATGTGTTGTGTTTTGTTTTTTTAAGAACAAGGCATCTACCAAATGTGGAACTGCTGCTTGCAAAGGGGATCCCTGGAGTATGTTCTCACAGAGTTGCATGGTATGGCGGCAGCAGCTATGCAGCAGAGACAATGGGGCATCCCTGCCGCTGCTGAGTCATATTCCTTACCATAATATGCAACGGGTCTCTTATACTGACCATGTGTCTGTGTTAATACTGATGATGCAACCCCATTTCTTTCATGACAATACAAAGATAACTTCATCTTATTGTCTGGGAGACCCAAATCTGGAGCTTCAGCTAATGCTTTCTTAATGGCACTAACAACGCCAACCACCACCTGTGGCCATTAAAGGGCCTCTGGTGAATTGGCCTTGGTGTAGGTCCATAATGGTTTGAGTATCACAGCATACCCCAATAGCCACTGTCTACAGTAGCCTACCATATGCAGAAATGATCTCATGCCCGTGCCCATCTGGGGTTTAGTAATCTTGTACATTTCTTCTTTCCCAGGGAGCTGAAAACCTATGTCCCAATGTAATGTTGTGTCCCAAGTAACGTATCCTCTTTTTGGGTAACATTAGTTTGGGTGCTTTGTGCCCTTCCTTTACAAATTAAGTTAATAGTACCTGAGTATCTTGTATGCATGCATCATAAAATGGGGAAGATATTAATAATGTATCTACGTACAGCACCAACACTGCAACTTAATATCTTAATATCCTTTCAATCTTTCTTGAACTGTTGCAAACAAAATAAAGTGTAGGGGATTCTATGTACCCCTGGAGAAGTTTCATCCACATATGCTGAATCTCACGATAGGAGAACGCAAACACAAACTGACTGTCAGGGTGTATAGGGATTGAAAGAAAGAGAAACTAGCACCACCACAGACCACAAAGTGTAAATCAGATAATGGAATGCTTTGTATAATAGCAGCTGGGTTTGGTACCACAGGAAGCATGGGAACCCTACTGACATTACATCTCTCAAGTCTTGCACACATGTATAGGTGTTCCTTCCTGGCTTCTTGTCTGGAAACATTGGGGTATTACATTGAGTAGACCTAGGCACAACAGTGCTTTGCTTCTATAGGGACTTTATTACTGGTGCTATACCTGCTTCTACTTCGGGCCACAGAGGGTACTGGGGAAGATGTGCTGACTTTCTTAATTCTGATTCGTTCAGAACTTCTAACACAGCCTACCTCATTGTCATGCATTGACCACAGTAATGTAGGAATTGTGTTAATCAAATATTACAAATCTGGGGATCATTCATTCTCAGGACTCACTCTTGGTTTCTGTGACAGGACACATAATGTGGCTAGGTCAATGTCTGGATTCTGCCTGGGATTAAGGAGGAACTCTTAATCAGGAGTACAATAAATATCCAATTTACTCAATAGATCACGTTCTAACAAATTAAGGGATATGCAAGGGTTAGGCAGGAAATCGTACATTTCAGTGATTTTTCCTAAAGTATTAGATGTCAGCTCAGAAATGAGATGTGGTACTAGTGTGTTGGAGAAACCCAACAGTTACTGTTTCTGAGGACATTGGGATGCTGGTGAAAAAACTCAGACCAAGAAGCCTACTAATCGACTCCTGCATCAATTAAATAAGAAATCTCTTGCCCATCAACAGTAGATTGCACACATGGTCTACCTGATCTACAGAAATCAGTGGGTACATAGTAAGGTGATTTCTCAGTCTGTCTTAGTCCTGTTGTACCTCTTGCTGGGTCTGGTGTTTTTTTTATGTATTGTGCATTTCTTTCTGTCGGGATTGGTTAGGGTGCCCTGCCAAGGAGGAGAAGGGGCATGTTTAAATTGTCTATACAGACATGTATGTGTACAATGTACCACTGGATTACATTAATTACAGGCCATCAGATCTATATACACCCCGGGATGTCCCATGTGCATCTGGTTCTCCACTACCTTTCCATCTTCCCACAAATCGAAATCTGAACCATACCCTTCTCATTGGGGGCTGCTGCAAATTCTGTTATTGTAGCGTCAGAAGAGTATTCTCAATACGTTCCTTCTTTTGTTCCTGACACACTGCACAGTGATTCACAACCATCATTAATCCCTATAAGGTCTGGTTCTGCCAACCCACACCAATCATTTGCAACTTGACGTGGAACTTAGGTTGTAGCCCCAAGGCAAAGTGGTTAGCCATCGCCTCCACGGCTATTTTGTTTGGTTTTGTGCTACCTGAATGCAGCCTGGACACTACTTTCTATCAGTCTAAGTAAGCCATGTTCTCTTCTCCCGCATCAGTTTTACAGTTTCAGATGGTGACAGATGTTAAGCAAATACAAACCACTGCTAGGAAGACAATAAGTCTGTTTGTTACTTATGATGGTGCAAGTGTTTTTTCATCATTTACCTACAAAGCAATTTTATGGATCTGGTATCACCCATTTTTCAGCAGGATTATTTGATCAGGGCAGTGTTCTGTCATATGTTTTCTTTTAATCCACAACATCCCTTCTCTTGTATTTCATCTACAGTCCCCTGCTACAGTCCCCTGCCTCCTTGCACTTACCCAGAGCCGTGCTGCCCTGTCTGCACTTACTCAGAGCAATGCTGCCCTGATTGCACTTCCCTCTTCCTTCCTCCTGCACTTGCCGTTGTCACACTTTCACTATCTGAATGACACAACGCCTAGTTAGATCGTATGTCTTGTCCTCCCTCTGTTTCCCCTCCTTGTCTTGTCTGCCTAGAAACACTTGTGTACAGGCACGTTATAAATGACATCATATCATACTGAGTACCACCTTAAGGTTGGACCTAGTTTTCCTTTCAGCAATTTAACTCCAAGAGAAGCAAATGTGTGATGTATTGTATGCCACATGACATACAATGTATGCCAACACATTGTCAAAACTGTCCCTAGTCTTGAAATTGTTTCCCAGACCAAAAACAAGCAGGACATGTCATTCCTGCAAATATATCTTCGTTTTCTAGAAATCTAAAACCATGAATAGAGGAATGTGTTTTAGACATCCCGAAGAGAAATATCAACATCTCTGCTTGGCAAACCCAACCATCAAAGGGGAACTCGTTTTCTAAACATTAATTTGAATCCCTATGCCAATTCTCTATAGCACTTCTGAAAGTATGGTTACAGTTGTTTAAATATACAACAAACAAACAAAAAGTGTGTCCCCGGTAAAAAAGACACACGATCTCCCCTTCTGGACTAACAGCTCTAACACGTTTCTTTATTCAGCTACGACTAAGGGCAATGCACCCTCTCCAAACCAATGAGTACAACTCATGGAGGAGAACATCTACTAATAAATCACCGCTGTGGCGGCCACATAGAATTGCCTTGAAAACCTGTAGAGAAGTAGGCCACATGTGTCCTGCTCACATCGCACCACTGATTGACACTGTCAAGTCTCTCAACTCAAAGATACCTTGCGCCATACGAGTCACTTAACCCGCCTATTCAAAGAAATTCTCCCAGTAACAAAGTACCACCCAGCTTACTTGAAGGCGTTGTTTCAATCCGTGCAGCCACCAAGAAGGCCACCATGATGGTGTTGAGCCACAAAAAGACTAATGTAGCAGCTAGTGCACTAGGTGCTAGTCCCAAGCACCCTTTGCACCCAATCACCAGGCTTTATCTTTGTGCCTAGAGACTGGTTAAACCCCCCCTTCACCATCTTGGCCCAAAGATCCACTATTGAAATCGTGAGAATGCATGTTGTGCCTCTCAAATCCACGTTATCCAACATGCCAACAGGCTGTTTATCCTGCGTTTTACTTTTTGCAGAGGTGATGGATAGTCTGTTTAGTGCAATGCTCTATATTTTAATAAAGCATGTTTTTGTTTGCACACTGAGGGATAGTACCTACTGCACCCTGGCCTTCCTCTCTTCCTGCCCTTGGCCCATGTTACCAAATGTGATGGAGGTATACTTAATCTTTAAGGACCCTGACTGAGGGCTGTACTGGGCATTATAACAATGAAGACAGAGATAATTGAAGGTTGGGGTTCCATAATGCCTAGTACAACATGAGGTCGGGTTCTACAAAGCTAATAGAACCCACTTTTGGTAATAAAAGTAATATGGGTATTCACTGACCTGTGATTGGTTCATGAATCTATATTGGTGTTCACAGGGATTTGGATGAGGAAACGCTCGGCTTTGCTGCTCGTGGACTTGGAACACGTTTTGCTGGATAATCTGGGGGCTCTATGAGTTTGGGAGCTCAAATAGCCTGCAGATCAAAAAAATGACAGTAGTACACAAACTTTCTGAGGACTAAAGGGCCTGATTCCTGGAAAAGTGTACATTGATCCTGCAAATTCCCTGTGCTGAGAACTGCTTTGCGTGTCCATGCATGCATAAGATTTTTTCTGTGCTCTGCATATTCATGGAATGTTTCCCGCAAAGTAACCTTATGCGTAAGTAGTGGCCAGAACGCGCAATGCCCTCACACAAAGCAATCTCAGCCACAAACACCTACCTTTGCAGGCTCTTCGGCTGTGAACACATGAACCCCAGTAATCCTGTGTCGCCCCGCAAGTAAGCCAGCACTCCGGCAACACTATGTGGAGTCCCCCATAACTGTAAACAGCACCCCGACACCATGCGTATCATTTTCCATAACTCATGTAATTCCCTTCGGAATTTACATGCAAAACCTTGTAAACCTTGCCTGCACCCCTCTACTCTATATACATGCACCCCTAACTCCAAACGGCACCCCAACTGCATGCACGCAACGCTAAATCCACGATCGGACCTTGCCTATGTGCAGTGATTCCTATGCAATCAGGACTTTACGCAAGCCTTCAGGTGGCGGTGAGATCACATGCTTTGCATTCTGATTTCCCCGATGTGACGTTATGCAATCAGAGCCATGAATATGCTTGGTTGTGCAGAGTTGTGGGTGTGTGATTTCCTCATGCAGGACGTCCCTCCACACGCCCACATTTTCCCTTGTTCCTCTTCATTCTGCATGTTGAGCCCCCTAGTTAGATCTCTGCATAGGCACAACCCACACTATGCGAGGAGGCTCGCGCAAGGAGCACAACTGCTCGCAGGGACGTGCCGGGTCTGCACGACGTCCATGCAATGTCTGGAAAAGTAATTGACTAAGGGGGTTTTGCGTGCAGAATGGTCTGCAAAGTCCCGATTCTCCCCGCAATAAATTCGAAGAATCGGGCCCATAATATCTATTATCATCCTTTCCATTAATGACTGAAACATCTCTGCGCGGATTGTGGGACTCGTTTGGGCATAGCACTGCATGGTTTCCAGGCAGAATAGTATTTTAACAGATCATCTTATCAAATTGCTTGCCATTAAAAGCACATCAACAATCAATAATGAAATATGTGTGTAGTATTATCCAACTTCAACAGCACAGTAAATTGCAGGGAAATTCAACTGCAGCCAACTTTATACATTAAAAGAGTTCGATCCTTGCGGAGGAAAAAAGAAAAAAAAACAATAAACTTGTTTGATAACATTCAGTTGAGGAGCCATCATGACTTGAAGGTATTTAATTAGAAATAAAATGCAACGTTCTAACACGACAATTGTATGAATTGTGAAAACTTTTTCACAATGCAAGATGAGTCAACAGTGCGTTATTGAGAGATAGTAGCGACTCATAAGTTGAGGCGACCCTCTGTGTTTATATAGTAAGAGATACAATTTCTCATGCGTTTAAACACATCATTTGCATTTCCAGGCTGGTGATTTTAATATTTTGATAGGTTTAGAGTGGCCTGATCGTTTCTTTATATACACATGTGCCTTGAACCAATGCCTTCCTTACCATTGATGTGCCTGCCTTTTAGGCACTTAACTTGTAGGCATGATAATGGATAACTTCTTTTTTCGTCATCAACCTTACCTGTTGAAAAACCTCAAGGTTTTCCTTTGTTATGCTAAATTAAAAAGCTTTTATGCCGTGCTCATCATCACAGTCGTGGTCCTTGTAACAAAAAAGGTTGGGAGTGACGCTCAAGGGGCCAGAGAGTCAAGATTTCGTGCGAGTAAATGAATGTGCTGTTTGTCCGGCGTTCCATACTTTTGAAGGCTCTGGCATGCAATTATCTGTGCAGAGGGAGGCATACATACCGATGTCCTAATATAAAGGTGGAAGTGTCGCTTGCCATCTCCTGTCCTCACACAGAAGCGCTCATACCTGACATCCTAGATTGTTTTATGCGATCTCCTGCGATTAGTTACTACCCTGCCTCCTCTACAGGGCCACCTACATGTTATTATTCTCTTCCGGGGCCCGCTGCCTGCTTATATTCTGCCCTTGCTGTGTTGTCTCCTTGAAGTTGTGCTCACATTGGGTAGCTTTCCTGTATGCGTGTGTTTCCAGTATGTGGTTGCATATGTCCCTTCCTTGTGTTACCACACTCTGCATGTGTTCTCTTCAGTGTCCAGTTAAAGTACCGAATACAAAAGGATCGAATTCCAAAGGGTCAACTCAATTTGACCTAAAACAAAAGGGTCAACATTTTTTTTATATATATTTTTTGAGGGGTTTCCGTTTTGGAAAAAAAAGTGTTTTTTACCATAAAAAAGGGGGTTTGGGTGGGACCCTCCAACAAAAAAAAAAAAAAAAAATCAACCCTTTGTTTTTCGGTCCTTTTGATTCGACCCTTTGGTCATGTGATCCTATGCATTCAAAACATTTATTTATTTTTACATTTATAAAGCACTCACACAGCCCGCAGGCATCGAGGCGCTGTTACAGGAATTGTTCGTTTTTCTTAGTTGCGTAATTGTGTTTTTTTTGTCTTAGTTAGTATTTTAGTCAGCTTTTTAGTCAGCTCATTTTCAGGCTACCCTCGGCCTCCTCCTCTCCTTCCCTCATCTCTGACTGTCTGTCTGCTATCCAGGAATGGTGTGCCGCCAATGACCTTTGCCTTAATGCCAGTAAGACTGAGATTCTACTTATCGGCACACCCACTCCCTCCTTCCCTGCAGCTCTCTGGCCGGCCTTCCTTGGCCCCCTTCCTGCTCCTACCTGCAAGGCAAAAAACCTCGGGGTCATCTTCGACTGCACACTCTCCTTCTCTCCTCATATATCAGACGTCTCTAAGAAGTCACACTACCAGCTGCACCTCCTCAGAGGTATTCTTCCCTTCCTCTCCTTCCCCCAGAAGCTCACTGTCTCCCGAGCCCTGGTTCTCTCAAAGCTGGACTACTGTAACAGCCTCTATCTTAATCTGCCTGCCTCCACTCTCTGCCCTCTGCAACTCATCCAGAACAGAACTGCGAGACTTGTCCTTGGCCTCAAGCCCAGGGACCGTATCTCTCCAGGACTGATAATCTCTATACACTGGCTCCCAGTGGCTGCGAGGATTAAGTTCAAAACCCTATGCATTGTCCACAAGGCCTTCTGGGGCCTGGGGCCCAAATACCTTCAACTCTCTCTTCCTAAATATCTTCCTTCCCGAGCCCTTCGCTCATCCGTCTCCAACTCCCTCAGGGTCAGCCGCTTCTTGAAGCAACGAGCTGGGGGTAGATCTCTCTCTGCAGCAGGGGCCTCCCTCTGGAACTGCCTTCCTGCCTCCCTGAAACTTGAGGAGAACCACCTCTGGTTCCGGAAGCACCTCAAAACCTTCCTCTTTGCTTCTGCTTTCTCTCTCCCTCTCCCCTGCTGAACAGCTTTAATTCTTCACTGAATCTGCTCTGAATCTGCAACTGGGCCACTCTCAGTGACCTCGGTCCAGGACCCAGCCACTCTCCACTTGCACTGCCTCCCTGGCACCCCCCTGCACTGCGGGACTGTCACTGTATCCTTACAGCCCCCCCTTCCCAGCACTTGTTCTGCATCTACCTTGCACTTGCCACCAGCCGGCCTTATTTATTATATTTTACGCTACTTACCTTGTACTGCACTTCCCCCCTCCCCTTCCCCTTGCACTTTTCCCTTCCCCCCACCCCTGCACTTGTGCAATCTGAATGACACCTGGCCTAGTAGGATCGTTGTCTGTCTTCCCCTTGTTCCCCCCCCGCCTCATCGCGCCTTGAAACACTTGTGTATAGGCGCGTTACAAATGCCATATCATATCATATCATATCATAACATGCTTCAACACCCAGAGGTTTCTAAGTACGGACCCAGGGATCGAACCTGTTGTTGCTTCGTGTCGTCTTGCTTCCAAGACGCGCACGCTGCCGCTGAGCTATCCTCCCGGGACATTGACCTAGAACCGTTCCCGTCTTGTGTGTTTTGTCCCGGCATGTGTTGTCCCATGTGTGTATTTCCAGTGTGTGGTTGCTGAGTCGCTTGCTTGCGTTTGTTCTCTCCCCCTGTGCGTGTTCTCCTGCTGTTTGTGTTTTCTCCCTGCAGGTGTCCCCTCTCCCTGCATGCGCTGTCACTCAATCCTGTGATTCGAAGTTCATTCTAGTCACCGTGATGCAGGCCACTGCCTGTGTGGGAACGGCGCTTTGCTGCAAGACTCAACACAATGGGAGGTGGGATGTGCGGTACAGCAGGGGCCCTGTCAGAGTGCGGTGTGCCATGCTTACATGAATCCCTGCCCTTTTCTGTCGCAGATGGGTACAGCAGGTGATCACATTGGAGGGTCCTCTGTCCTGCTGCAGCAGTCATCTCTGCCATTTACCAGGCAAGGCAGGCGGTGTAACAGAACAGGGCTCTCTGCAGGGAACGCTGCGTGTGCCACTGCACACGCCTGTGCTATTCATCTCTGAAGGCAGATACTAGATAACGTGGACACAGGAGGGGCGCCTTTCATTGGACATCTGGAGCCAGAATATCTAACACTGCTGCACCCAGCACTTGTGCAATATGGAATGAGCCAAAAAGGTTTTGCAGTAATCCTCATACACCATTTTGCAATATAGTGAAAAGGTTTTGCCCCATTTCTGCCAGCGTAAAAGGGCAACGAACAACAGGGCATGCCCCCAATTTAGCTAGTATACTTTATTAGAACATGTTGAAGCACAGCAAGAATATTTTTCATTTTTCTGTTTAAGCGATAAGGAATCACCAAATAAAATGCTCTGATATTGTTTGGAACATAATTTGGGTGGAAACCTATTTGCTCCATTCTGTATTACACAAGCTGTTAGAGATATTTATGCGGCAACAATTGACAGAGGGAATCCCCTCCCACCCCAATCAAAAGCACCACAGCAATATTCCTTTTATGTTCAATCTGGCCCTGTCTGTGATTCATATAGAACCACATAGGACAATCACGCATTTGCAATAGGTAAGCCAAGAACCAGGCCGGCATATAGAAATATTATTTGTACAAAACCACAAATCAGAACCACCTCACCCCGTGACCCAAATGCTTTTCTTTGCTAACACTACCCTTTTCACACAAACTGAAAACACTAGTACGTTTGGGATAACACAGATCACAGACTCTTTAACCCCACAATATGTACAGTCAAAACACTTTGCATGGGGTTCACCTTTAATAAAATATAGCACCTTGAAACCAGGGACATCATTTCATCAAAATGCCAGGGGTAGTGGTAGTGACATCACACGACCCTTGACCTCTGAAGACATCACAGGAATTGCTGTCATTTGACCCTACGACAAAGTGACATCATAGGAAGCGATTGAACATGACCTTTCACCCCTTGACAAAACATTAAGTGGCATCACATAGCATTGTTCATAAGTACACTACGAAAAATATTGTTACAATATCACAGTAATGTGATATACATTTCATACAAAATTAATCACCATATGCATCATTAATAGCAGTGTGCATAAGCCCGTATTACCAAATTACTGTTAATGCAAGTAGATGTCCAAGGCCAATGATGATGTGCTATTATATAGCACTTATGATTAATCGCTTTATATAGAACAAATATACATACAATAACACCCAACCTGTGTTGGTACTCATTTATCAACCTCAGAAGGATGAAAGGCTGAGTTGTCCTTGCCGTGATTCAATCCTGCAACCTGCAGATCACACACACATAGCAGCAGCAAGCGCACAACCCCCTGAGCTATCTTACCGGCCATTGCTAGCTTACTGGCTATAGTAAAATGAGCAATTACATGAAAAGTATGAATATTCTCAAAGTTAGAAAGCACATTACACTCTGTAGTGGTAACTGAGATTTACAGCAGGCCAGCTCATCTTCAGGTCTGCTGCAAAGTTCGGCATGCTCATAGGAAATCCCTCTGGGACAGGGCTGCTATCATTATCTCTGATTTTATTTTCAAGAATTATTCAGAATTCAACTCATTATGGATTGCCTTTAATTACACAGTTTATCACTTCAACCCCATACATTTCTCCTGTATCACTGATGTGGCTTCAAACAGATTGACTTTCATATAGAGACCCGAGCAGAGCTTTTAGCCTTGTCTCTGATGGGGAGAAGGTAAAAAAAAGTGGTAGCAAGTGGTGTTTGCTGGTGCTGGAGGAAGACTTTTGCTGTATTTGCTGCTACTGGACCTTTAACTCCCCTGGAGGTGGAGTTGCTGCAATACATCCTGTTCACCACAAGAAACCACTTCCTCCCATGAAAGCAGAGCAAAAGTGGTAGCAAGTGGTGTTTGCTGGTGTTCGTTGGTGGTCGCTAGGAGAGCTGCCTTTTATTAGAGGAGAAGAAGGGGGGTGTTCTGGCTATCTTGTTTTTGTATTTTAAAGAAATTATTCATTCACACTAGTCGCTGCGATATAATGTCGCTTTTATTTGTGCAAGTGGTATAATGCTGTCGGTTGCTTGTCCTGTGAGTACAGTGGCTCCTGTTGGTCTGGTTCAGCATGTTCGCTCCTTGCACGACAAACTGGCAACAAATGAATGAGTCATCAACTACAGAATTTGGAGTGTTTCACAAAGAGACTCGATATGAGACTAAATGGTGAAACTGAGCGCACTAACAACTGCCAAAGTCGTCTATCGGAGTTGCTACAGAGGGAAACCAACGACAAGTCACAACTTATGGAGCTCATCATTGAAGACTATAAAAGTAAGAGACAAAGTCTGAACAAAACTGCGAGTGCTGCCACTTCTACAAAGGAACAACAGGTCAGTGAAAAGTCTTACCGCGGAGGAACGGATGTCCGCTGCAAGTTTAGAACCCCAATTAAAGGATGAAGACACGAGGAAACCGCTGATCCTTACGAAAGCCCAATCCTCAGTAATGAAAGCATCTGATGAACTGGATCTGATTCAGTTAGAAATTGCCGAGAATTATATCGTCCTAAGTGTGGTTGATGTGGCTGTACACCCTAAGATACAAGAGGTGAAAAATGACACCAATACAAACTTTGCTATCTTTAAAGGCCTCACTGGCCCTGGATTACAAACTGCGATTGGGGAAAAAAAAAGAGAGACCGGGAAGTAAGCAACCAGAGCCTAAGAGCTCTAAGGAAGCGGATGAGAAAGAGAAGAACATGAAAATCTCAAATGAAAACTCTAATGGTTTGCATGCATTCCTTAGGAATATACGAACTCCACCTAAATTGGAATCCAATCAATGTGCAAAGAAGACTAGATGTGAAATTGTTATTGGAAACAACTCAGCATTGACCAACAAAAAAGAGATTTCAATTGAAATATTGGATGAAAGCCTCGACATTGACTCTAACGAGCAATCTGTGGCCGACCTGAGTGACTTATTGGTAGCCATTAAAAATAATCAGGCGGAGGAATATTGGAACGACCTAAACTCAGATGAATGGGAAGAAATTGAAGATAATGTCTGGAAAGAGCTGGTAAAACCACAAGCAAAAGAGAAACCAACCACTCTGAACAAAAAACCTAGAGGGCAACAGAAAACAAGAATCTATGTCAAGCGAAGGGCGACTCAAGTAGAAGGACAATACTTTTGCAAATTTTGTTACCCTTGAAGATAAACAGAAGAAATCTGTGCAGCTTGAAAATAATGCCCGCTCGAGGTCGGACATGATCCCGATAAAAACAAACAGGGGAGAACATCTGATCAAAAAAAAGGAAGACAAAAGACCTAAAGAAACCCGTGCCCAAAGGTCGCCTACGAAGATCAAGAGAGCTCTCTTGCCTAGAGAGGAAGAGTCACGTAAAGTACGCTTAGTCAGCAAGGCTAATCACTCAAAACAAACAATCTTAAATAGGGAAAAAGTGATGAATATACTAAGAGAAACATCTAAACTAAGAAATCTCTCCACAAACGACATCAGAATAGTTGAATTTGAAAGTGAACAGAGGATGGTGCAGTAATATTACATCTGGTCTCAACTGAAATCAAAACCCGACTCCTAGCAGCGAGAAAGGAATTGGAGGGAAGGTGCTATGAGTAGGTGGCTACAAAGAGAAACCAAGTCAGCACAAACCAATACAAAGTGCTAAGCCCAGGGAGCCAAATACCAATGATGACCGAAACGGAGAGAAGACAAAAGAAAGGAACAATGTTAAAAAAATAGATGGAAGGAAATCTATTCCAGTTGAGTTGATCAAGGAAACTGACTTAGAGTATACTGTTAAGGTAGATATAAAGAACCTCGAGAAACTAGCTGCAATTCCTAAATTCACGGTAGACAATTCAAGAAAACAAATTAAGACCCTGAAATCAAGGAAGCCGACGAGCGAACAGCACCAGGATTGGGTGTGGATTGCTGGAGCACTAGCGGCCGGCAAATCAACATAGAATGAGAAGTCTCGTAGTGACAAGGGTCTTCTCTGTGCTTCATGGAACACATGTGGTTTTCAACACATGTATTCTGGAGAGGCCAATTTTTTGGAAGAGTATGATATTGACTGTCTCCAGGAAACGTGGATTAGGTACAAACCGGTATGTGAGAACTATGAGGTGTTTATCAATACTGAAACAGAGAATGATCTTAAGGTTATGGCCACCGCACGCCCAATCCCTCTGTCCAAATTTTGGAAATATAGATACATCTAAAGGATAGCCTAATGAATCAACTGCTAATAAACACATATTTGAATGAAAAAATTGACAATTCAGTGAACTATTTAACGCACATCATGGAAACGTTGGATGAAGCAATGCTACATGAAAGTAACAAACCAATAATGATTTGTGGTGATCTAAAAATCAAACTTCTATCCAAAGATGGAGAAGTCAAATCCATCTCTCAGTTCACCGACAGGGCCCTACGTTGGATAAATGAAATGGAAATAAGAGACATGAAAATGTCGAATGCCCAAACTCCAGGTGACATTAGAGGGGCTGACACAGAGGCTCTAGTGGGACATGTCTTGATTACTGTTTCGTCTCTGACAAACTACTGCAGTGGGTAAAATCTTTCGAGATTAGAAAGACAAACAAGAGTGATCATGAACTGCTGAGAACAGAACTGTCTATACTAACTAAAGAGTCTCGAACCAGGATCTTAAATAAAGTAGAAGTAACTTGGGGTATGAACACACTACGAATTCACCAGAAGGTGGTACCCAAGCTGGTTAAGAACTATGATAAATAAGTTAATGAGAATCCAGAAGAAGTGGACTACCGATAGCTGCTAAATGAATTTGTAATAAAAAAAGGAGTAAATAGGACACCCCTCATCACAAAGAACCATGCTTACAATCCTGAATTGGTGTTAAAAAGAAAAGAATACAGAAAAAACCTAAAGAAACTGAAAAAGTCTGAAGATCTGAACAAAGAATATCTGTTGCGGAAACTGAAACAAAAGTATAAAAACTAGAGAAAAGCCACCCAAGCAAAACGTGCCCAATACAATGGAGAAAAAATGCTAGCAGCGATATCGACTAACAACAGCAGAAACCTCTGGGACATTATAAATCAGGGGGACAATTTCCAAGCAGCGTTAAGTATTACACAAGTCTCAGAGGAACAGTGGGTAGATAATTTCACTGCACTCTTTGAAAATAAAGCATTGATACAATCAGTCGAGATGCAATTAGTCATGATGGAGAAAACTAATAACCCCTGGAACATCGTATTTGAACGTGAGGATATCTTAATAATGATCAAGAGGTTGAGCCATTCAGGGGCGACCGGACCGGACGGTATCTCGAATTACACATTAAAAGCAAACGAAGATCATTGGGCGGATTGAATAATGCTACTATTCTCCCAAGTGTTGAAAACCAAAACAATTCCACCATCTTGGAAAGACGCGATGATCGTCCCGATCTTTAAAAAGGGAGATCGAAGTAATCCTACAAACTACCGGCCAATAGCCCTTCTTGATTCAACAGGGAAGTTATTTGCCTCACTTCTAATGCAAGACCTCAAAAATTGGCAACATCATCAGGGATTCTTGACAAATGACAAACCGCCTTTACAGCGGGAGTTGGAACTTCTCTGAATTTATTTGTCCTGAATCTACTAAAACTACGAACGCTTGAGTCCAATAGTAAGCTATACTTAGGATTTATGGACCTGACCCAAGCGTTCAACACTGTAAATCGAGAGCACCTATGGGCCAAATTAAAAAAGTGGAACTGCCCGCCGGATCTGGTGGAAGTCATCCAAAGTCTGTATACAAATACAACTATACAAGTACGATTAACCAGGGATGGTGTCCTTACGAGAAAACAAATCAAAACATATAGAGGAATAAAGCAAGGATGTGCCCTTGCACCATTCCTCTTTGTATTATACATGGCAGATCTGGGTGATGCACAAGGTGAGATCTGTGCTTTTCCTCTGAAGATAAATGAAGGTTTAATACCCTGGATTTTGTATGCAGACGACCTGGTCTTTGTAGACCAGACAGAAATTGGTCTACAAAGACGACTGGACACCTTCAAGCATTATCTTGATGAAAATGACATGAAGTCTAATTAGAACAAGTCTAAAGTTATGATAATGGAAGCTGCACAGAAGAAAATCAGAAAAGGGAATAAATACACCATGCTGGTTCATCAACGGCAATAAATTGGAAAATGTGAATTCCATTATTTGCCTGGGACTTCTAATTAACAAAAATATTAATGAACAAGGTCAGCTAAATCTACTAAAAGACAAATTGAAAAAATTGCCTAACCAGGGGAAAGCCCTCCATCACCGCTATGGGAACTTTTCAATAGGCCCGATATGGACCTTCTACAAACAAAAGGTGGTGGCGGTCCTGGCGTTTGGCTCAGAATCACTCCTGAATCTCTCTTGGAAGGTATGGGAAACCATGGAAGCTTACTTCTGGAAAAAGGTTCGGAGATTGCCCAACTCAGTTCCGACGTATATGATTAGATACAAACTACGTCTAGAATCGTTAAGAGCCATAGTTATGTGGAGAACCCTCTGCCTGTTTGAGAAGTGCATAACCCCCACTCCAGCAATCCCTTTTGAGATATTAAGTATTCAAAGAACTCCAAAGGATAAATTGCTACAAGCGTGGGGATTACGCTGTACCAAATACTTAATAGCGAATGAGATGGACACAAAAATGCTGATGGACAACCTGACAACAGTGAAAGTGAATTTACAAAGGAGGTATTGGATAGAGACACTAACAATGCGGGAGCAACGTCACACTGGCTTTATCCCATGGTGGGAATGGAAAGCACTGAATCAATTGCCTAAATGCTTTGCTAAATTCCCATCCCCCTTTTATCGGGATCTGTTGTTGAGATGTCGACTGAATATCTTGCCTAAGAGGGGAGTTCAACTGTTGAGAAAACAGATCTCTCGTCCATGCTTTTTGCCACTTCTGCAACAATCATAATGACCCCGAGACACTGAAACATCTGGTGTTAAACTCTAAGAAGTTGATTGAACGTCGGTCGTTCTTTTTGAACAATACAGAAGATTCTTCAAGCAAAAAACGGACGATGAGTGCTGGGAAGGGATACTGGCAGTTGAAAAGCTGGGATTGACATTGGCGGCCCTACAACTAGTGGAATCCTTAGATCTGAATCAGAAGCCTGAGGGCTAAGAGGAAGATGGTGGGGTGGACAAGACAATGGGGGTCATTCCGAGTTGGGTGGTAAGGGAAAAACGATGCCGGTAAAGGACTACCGGCATCGTTTCCCGTTACGGCCCATTCTGACCCACCAGACCGTTATTTACGGCGCCGTAAAGTACGAGACCGTAAATAGCGGTTTTGTGGCGCGCGCCCGACACGCCATGCCGGAATTAGCGGCATGGCGTAAACCGGAGCTGATCCCAAGTAAAGCGGACATGGAAAAAACAGCCTCCACAAGACCGCAAAGTACCTTACTGCCATGGAGTAAATACCAGCATCGCAGAGAAGGTGTAAAGAACCCTGAGCAGTGTTTCCAAGAGGAACAGGTGCACTCAATCAGCACAGGTGGAGGCAATGGAGTCTGGCACAGAACAAAAGGAGCAAACCCACACACCACACCCCCTCCCACACCAAGATGATACCAATTGTAGCAGCATTCCTGGAGCTGGAGGCCCTGCTTGCAAGGCAGCAACAACAACAGCAACAACAACAACCATAGCCCCCACCACAGAGGATACACAGGAGGAGAAGGAGGGTGAGACAGGCTCAGCATGCCCTACCGGTGCAGCCACCATTACCACGCCGGCAGCCCGCAATCCCCCGCATCAGAGCCACCCCCTTCAACCTCACACCAGAGCAGATCCACACTTGACCGGGACACCATTACCACCATAGTGGACCTGATACATGACGATATAGTGAGCCGCATAGAAATCAGCATTGCCATCCCCCCTCTACTGAAGGTAGTGTCTGTGCTCCACTTCCTTGCCACAGGCACCTACCAGAATACAGTGGGGCACATGCATGGCATTTCACAGCCCATATTTTCCCGGATACTCAACCAAGTGCTGGATGCCCTCCTCAACCACACAAGGAACTACATATCCCTACCCCAGACTCCCCAGGAGATATATGACACCAAAGTTGCCTTCCATGCACTGGCAGGCGTGCCAAATTGCATAGGTGCCCTCGACTGCACCCACGTTGAATTGGTGGTCCCGCATGCCATGGAGGTGCCGTATCGCAACCGCAAGCAATACCACTCCATCAACGTCCAGATGGTGTGTAATGCCAGTAAAAGCCATCACACATTGCAATGCCCGATACCGCGGATCAACTCATGACTCCTTGGTCCTGCGGAACTCAACACTACCACGCTACATGGAGCGACATGCTGGACGACGTGCCTGGCTGCTTGGTGAGTAACCTGAATGGGCCATGGCAGTGCATTGGGGCTGTGAGTAGGTTGTTTGCATACTCCACCTGGGTGGGAAAGGGGGGGTATGCATACTCCACCTGGGTGGGAAAGGAGGGGGAGGATGCATACTCCACCTAGGTGGGAAAGGGGGGGATGCATACTCCACCTGGGTGGGAAAGGGGGGGGTGCATACTCCACCTGGGTGGGAAAGGTGGGGGGGATGCATACTCCACCTGGGTGGGAATGTACGCCAGTGCACGATGTTCACCTCACAGCACACTGTGCCCCAAGGCAAGTGACACAGCACATGACCACATAACCACACAGTGATGAATTTGAGCCGACACCTAACACTACATGACTAACAGGAAACTTGGCCAAATACCACAACACATGCACCACTCATCGGCAGACCTTACACACCGTAGCGGCATCCTGCACCATGCAGTGCAATAGCACCATGTCGCTGACTCCTGCATCTCAACACACAGGACAGTCATCCCTGGGAGTGCATAGAAATGAGTCTAACAGGGATCCTACAGCGTGTCACTGGTCCTGCACCCCCATAGGATTGCTGCAAGTCACCATGGTAGGGATCCGTGCAGAATGACGAGTATGCTACCGACTACAACCAACACCCCCTTTCACCAAGTCTCGCGCAAGACATCAATGAGTACAGTCCAACACAGCTGCATGCATGTACGATGCACATGCAACAAGACGTGAGTGCACACCATGACCCATCAGGGGGAAGCTACCCCCTCCATCATTCCATTGCACATGACACATAGCCGGGCCAGTAATGGGGTGACTGTATCCTGGGACATGTGTGGATGGCCAGTAATCACCTGCGGCCATGTAAGACTAGTACAATTCTCCACCATGAATGCACAAACACTTACCTTCATTCCACTCTCATGCAGGTGATGCTGGCTACCCTTTGAAGCCGTGGCTCATGACCCCGGTCTGCAACCCACAGAACAGGCACGAGGAGGACTACAATAGATCCCATACCCGTACACGGGTGGTGATAGAGCAGACCTTCGGCCTGTTGAAGGCACGATTACGTTGCCTCAGCCGGTCGGGTGGGGCACTCATCTACAGCCACAAGAAGGTGTCCAAGATCACCATGGCATGTGTAATGCTGCACAACATGTGCATCCGTCGGAACGTGCCACTGCCCCCTGACGTGGAACTGCTACCACCAGATGATGATGAGGGGGAGGAGGAAGGAATGGCAGGACAGCATCACGGTGCCGATGCACAGGACGGACGTTCCGTGCGGCAATCATTGATCGGACAATATTTCTGACTCACAAGTCAGCTGAGGGTGTGAGGATGACAGGACATTGGGCACTGGGTGTGGGGATACATGTACACCATGCACTGTGCGACATTAAAAGACACATGCACAATGATCAATGTCCACTCTGTTTTTTAGAGATGATCAACCAGTGTATTGAATAATAATGTAGAAACGTACAACAAAACCTCCACCCTCACCTCCCTCCCCCTCCCTCCCAACTCCCACACACACCCTCACCCACCTCCCCCCCAACTCCCACACAACAAAACCTCCACCCTCACCTCCCTCCCCCTCCCTCCCAACTCCCACACACACCCTCACCCACCTCCCCCCCAACTCCCACACACACCCTCACCCCCCTCCCCCTCCCCCCCAACTCCCACACACACCCTCACCCCCCTCCCCCTCAACTCCCACACACACCCTCACCCCCTTCCCCCTCCCCCCAACTCCCACACACACCCTCACCCCCTTCACCTCCCCCCACAACAACCCCACAATAGTCCCATCAGTGCAACACAGGCCACATGTTTGTGGCAGTATGGTCAATGTGCACTTCCAGAGCCAGGGGGATCCATGTTGTGGCGGGGCAATGTACGCAGTGACCGACGGACAGGGCTGGTCTGCGTGGAGGAGATTTGGGAGAGTGGGTACTCCCACTGGGGCTGTGGTCTGGGGGGTGCTGCCTCCAGGGCATCTGCGATCCTGGCCAGCACCTCACAGAGCCGGTTTGTGCTCGCAGTGATCACCTCGCCCAGAGCCTGAAGGTCATTGTGCCACTCCGACCTAGATTCGCGGTTGTCCCGGATAAAGTCCTCAATCAGGCCTGTGAGGTGCTGGGAGCGCACTGCATCCATGGCCGGTGTGGCCGATATGCTTGGCAGGCTTGGTATTGAGCCTGCAGCCCTTTCGGGACTTTCTGCAGGGGAGGTGGATCCAGGACAAGCAGGTGGTACTCCTTGGCCTGTGAGCCCTGGGGTGTCACTCTCCCCGGAGTCGCTGTGTGCCACCTGGCTGTATGATGGAGTGTCTGGGCTATGTCCAATCTCATTGGGGTCCTCCACGTTGGACACAGAAATTAATGTTGGGCTATCTGGCACATCGAGGAGGCACATGGCAGTATTCTCCCCTGCCACACTGGACTCCTCAGAGTGCACCGTGGGGCATGTCTCCGGTGGCACTGCAGGCATGGGTAGGGGTGCGGGTGGGGGTTGTGCACCCTCCATGGGGGTTGCTGGGGCAGGTGGTGTTGCATGTGTTTTCTTCCTGCTTGCAGGTATACGGTGTCCCCTGGCTCTGCCCCTGGAGGTACTGGGCTGGGTGGCTTCCTGGTCCTCACTTTCATGCCCGCTGCCTGTGGGGGGGAAGAGAGAGACGGCATGAGCAATGATTTGGGGGTCAGCATTTCTTCAAGCCTATGGTATAACAATGGGATTGCAGCGTTTTGTTGACATTTGGGTGGTGAGTGGGACAATGATCTGGGCTTGGATGGAAAATCCATGCAGATGTCTGGGTCACTCATGTTGGCGGAGTACTGTGGTGACTCACATTGACAGCCTCTTTGTGTGGTATGGCCAATATGGGTTGCAGCCTTGCACCTGACATCATCCTGGGTCCCACTTGTTACGGCATGATTTCATTGGGGGGGGGTTTCCCATACATGATGTGACTGCTTGCCCAGCCCTTGGCGGTGCCTTACATTAGGAATGCATTTACTGTCTTGACTCATGACACTCACCTCCATCAGCGGATGACGGTGCACCGCACTCCATTTCGCCAAACCCTTCTATGGCTTCTGTGCCCATCATGTCCGCACATGTTGGCTCCCAGGGCATCATCTTGATGGGAGAAGCTGGGCCTCCTCCTGTCTCCAGGGCCTGACTTCGGTTGGCCGATAGGATGGCCCACACCCTGAGACGGAGGTCATCCCACCCTTTCCTGCAGTCCTTCGTGGTGCGGGGGGTGTTTCCTACGGCGCTCACCCTCTGTGCAACCAAGTCCCAGATCTCCTTCTTCCTGACGACGGTGGGCCTACGCATTTCACTGCTGAATACTATCTCAGCATGTTCGTGCAGAGTGTCCACCAGGACCTGGAGCTCGTCCTGTGTAAAGCGCTCCTTCCTTATGCGGGTGGCACCCTTTTTCAGTGCTTTCGGCATGATGCTGGTCTCTAATGGCTATTTTCCCGATCCAAATATGCCTCCGGGTCCTGTATGAAGAGGATGGCAATGGATTGTGTTTTTAAAGATGGCCACCGCGCTCCTTCCCGTTCCTGTACGATGATGTAATTTCCGTATCGGTCACCGCTAATTACGGACAGCGAAGCTTCGATGGCGGTGTTGTAAAGAACGTCTCGCTTCATGCCGCTAAGGGGTTTAACGGGCCCTTTAGCGGTATGCCGCTAGGGGATTTACCGGCATGGCGGAAAGCTCGTGCCCGCGAGGTCGGAATAGCCTGTAAATAGCGGCGTGGTACCAGATCGGACTCGCTCTTTCTGCCAAGCCGGTAAAAACCAATACTTACCGCCAACCTCGGAATGAGGCCCAATGGCATTGTGGAACTTATTTGTAAGGAGCTAAGGTTGAAGTATTGTTTAAGGTTTAAATGTAAGTAACCAATAAAGAAAAAAAAAATAAAGATGGTAAAAATGTCTTATGGCTAACCCAGCGTTTCTGTAAAAAAAACTCTGAGCTAAGCACAGCTCTTTGTTCAGTTTCTATACACAGCAACATAATGAGGCTTTTACATTCTAACTTTTTCTAAATGGGACTTGTACCAAAGTCTTGGAATCCAAAATATATTTTGTTTTGCCATCTTCATTCTTCAGCTTCTTTTAAACAGTTTTGACAAGCCACCCATTTCCTTAATATATCCCTTTAAATGTACTTCTGCAGTGTAGTTTCATTTTCCATGTTCCTGGCTTCAAGCTGCAGAATGCACATGTTTCCATGGTCTCTGCATTTTAGCAAATGAACCCGCGTTTTCATGGTTTTGCAGTTGAAATGAACTGCTGGCCTTTTCTCTGCCAGTCCACAGTGGGCTTTCTAATTACAGGACAGTATTTCTCCATTTTAGGGCCCAGTTCGCCAAACACAGCTTCCCTTTGTCTTTGGGCTACATTTAAAACCCACAATGCAGCAAACATTGTGCTAAATGTAGCTGATCAGTTTTTAACACAGCTATAAATATTAGGTTAGAATATCCACTTGTCTCAAACTCCAGCCGTTTCTCATTTATCTACTCGCCATAAAAGCAGAAGGTTGTATGTTTGATGCACACTGACTCATAAACGGAAACATACATTAACATCCCCTTAACCAAGGATTCAGCATCCACACACATGCTTACACTCAACACACACACGCACATGCACACACACACCCCCTTTAAAAGGAACCATCTGCAGAGACTTTTCCAGGTATCTGTCTTGACTCAACACTTCCTCTACATGCACCCCAGCCAATTCACCCCATGTGCATTGAAAGCTGAAATGGAATCTGGAATCTCTATTGATGCAAGCTCTGCCATCATGCAGCAGCATTCACATTCCATGCCCAGTGCCCAGAGGCCCACTTAACTATGTAAAATCACTATCAAAATCATTCCCTTCCAATTCTTGGAATTTAGTTGTATGCACAGCCACAGGAACACATGTTAACTCACTATTTTGCAGTATGATACTGATTCCTTCCCTCTAGTCACTTTCCTTGTTTATTACAAATGCTTTTAAAGTCTGATCTTGAGCCATCACATGCCACATAGTGGCATAACTGCTTTCCTGCTCTTGGTGGTGTCTTCCCTAGTGAAAACCATTTTTTTTCATTAAAACAATCAGGCATGCATGTCTGTTCACCCTCAGTCCAAACACATCCCCTGCCTTTTTCTTTCATGTACCAAGGGGCATGATGAGAGACACCTCCCTCTTAAGGGTAAGGAGGATTTTACTTCTAATGGAATGGGGTGTTCAATAAAAGAAGGTCAACAAATTCAGTACTGACTTAGCTATCAACAATCTTTCATTAATGTATAGAATGTTCAACATGAACATTTCTTTTGGCATGGTACAAACAGACACACTCCTGCTCATTGCCGCACCGTTTTAGAGAACGCTTCTTTTCACATGACATAAACTGAGCTCCATTATCAGAGGGAAATTCTACCTGTAGACCTTCCATACAAACAGACCAGCAAATCAGTCACTGCCCTTTTAGTAACCTAATTCAGAAATTATATGTCTGGCAGTTTCAAGGAGAAATGTATTTTTACATATGCATGCCTCATATTGTGGGGAATTGGGCATTCTGTAATTTCCTTGGCCAGTGTTTACAGTGGGGTCCTTGTCAAACTGTATAATAAATATAATGCATTTCAATAAAGAGGCTGAATTGTATATGACATTTCATCCATGTAATGTTCAAAGTTTCAAAAAGAACTATTTCTCCAGAAAAATGATTAATGCAAACATTGTTTATTTTTTCTGCCATTTTACACAAATTACCATCACGTTGCTATGCATTATGGTCTGTGAGAAGGTGACAAGTTGATGTATCATATGTATTATGCATATTGAGTTACATTTGTTGATAAGGCATGCATTGTTAAGTTCTTATTAAGTGAACCTCACACCATTGCCACTTGTTTCTGGTTTATTTTAAAATAGTCAATGCAGCTGAAGTGTTTTAAATCTGGCAGGTGGTGAATTCAGACCTCAATTCTCATGGCAGAGGGCCAGAGGTCAGCTTTGTGGTTAAAAAAACAAAACAAAAAAAAACGACCCATAATTAATCATTAGTTAATCCATCACCTGAGCTGTTCAGACACAACTGTGGCTTTTTAGAGCTTATATCCTGGTCTTAACAAATTATGAAATGCAAGTCAATACATTCCAAGGGTTGAGTTTTCCTGTCAAAGTTCCTTGTAAAATGCGCAGCTGGGACTAGCGCCTTTTAGATTAAAAGGCTGCGCATGTTTCATAATCACCCAGCAGGGCACAGCATGTGTTTCCCATCCATTCATCTACTTGCTATGCTCTGCCAATCAGAGGTCACGTGCATCATTCTTTGAACATGATGATTAGCTGTGGCAGTGCATGACTCTACGTGATAAAGCCAATGAATATTCTTAACCACGGTGCGGGGCCTCCATGCCTGGAATCAAACCTCTGGAGGACGACAGGGCAGGCGACAATGAAGTGCAAGTGTCCGTTTACAACTTGAGAGTGAGGACCGGTCTATAAAATGATGTGAGTTTGCTGGAGCAGGGCGGATGCAGGTAAGCTTGCACACACTCACTCACTTGCGATGCAGACTCAGTCCATCTATCTGCAAAAGCTGGATTATCGAATACAGACAGGTGTATGCACTCCTTCCACAGTAAAAAGCAAAATTCAGGGGTCAGTTTGCATTAATCCTGCTGAGGTGCAGGCGTGTGGGTGAAAGACTCAAAACATTGTTTCAATTATTCTACATAGCCGGTTCCACGTTACTTTCTGTGTGTACAAAGATGTTGAGCATGCTAAAATGTGCAGAGGAAAAGTCAAAAGCAGGTTCGGCCTTAGACTGGTGACCGCCCAGGGTGCCACGCCCCCCAAAGCGCCATTAGCCTCCGCCGTGCCAGCTCGGGTAGTCTTTCAAGGGCTCCCCGATCTGGTGTGGTGGGAGAAGGCGCGCTGCTGCATGTGGGTGCGCCAGCTGACCACATTTAACAACAATAGGGTGGTAATGCACCCTATTCATATCATTACCTCCTCACTGGAGCAAGGAGGTTAAAAAAAAAAAGTGGCACATGCTGGCCCCACCCCCCCTCGCCACGCCCCCTGTTGACTAGGGGCGCACTAGGGAGGGGCCAATTTGCCCAGGGCGCTGCTGCCCCTAAGGCCGGCCCGGGTCAAAAGGCAGCCCAGGCATTGCTTGGAGTCATTGAATCACCGCAGAGGCAGCGTGATTGTTATTTGCGATGTGAGTGCTCCAGTGTGACTCCTTTTCATACTATGCCTTGCTGGCAGCCTTCCTGTCCTTGCCCCGCATTAAGTGAAAGGGTGAGGGGGATCAGCATCACTCCACACCCTGGACCCACCATGGCTGGGTCTCATCCCTTCAGCCAAGTACAGTATACAGGAACATAACACACATTAGGTGTTTGGTGTTTCGCCGATTCTTCTGATCCCACATTGGCGGAAGTGGCAGGAAAGGGGCATTCATCATGAATGGTGGATTATGGGGGTCAGTCTTCGGCACCTGACAGGCAAGGTAATTTCACCACAGTACTAATTGTACATGAAGACACAGACAGATTGTATGCTCGTTTATCGAACACGTTAACTCTCCACACTATCCAAAATGTACACTTAACAAATCATGTTATACATGATTCTAACGTTAGTATGCTGGCATGCATATCTGGTTATAAAATACCAAAACAGTCTCAAATGCACAGAGCTGAGCCCTGACAACAGAAGCCCTAAAACAGGGGTTTCCACTGATGGAGTGAACCTTTCAACTCAATGAAATAGCATGGTTTTATGATGTGAAATAGCCTCTAACTAAATCACACCTGATATGATAACATCCACCCAGCGAGGTCTGCTACGGTTCAGTCTTGTTTGAACTTTCTCGGTACAATTTCTAGAAAGTTTAGTTCAGAGACATATTTGTTTAACAACCGTCTAGTGGTGCTGCACATGGGTGGGTGGGGCCATGGGTCTTCCCTCAGGTATCCGGCGAGCTGCAGTTCCTGAGTTCAAAAAGGCTGTCGAGTACCATTACATTGGGTATTAAGAATAACACCAGTGATTGCAGGGGAAATGGGGCTAATCTAACAAGACGTGCTGTAGACAAACATGTACTTCATAATATAAACAAACCTTTTTTGTCACTAAAAATAATCAACTCATTTAAGAGGGGTCTCGCATAAAGGATGGGGGAATTATGTATAGCAATACCACAAATGCAGTGGCCATTGTTACAGTGATGTAACCGTTAATACTGTTTTTAAGAGCAACTAATCTGTTGGCAGATGATGGAGGTGGCTGCGCAATGGGTTGATAACGATATTTGCCCCTAACCTGCTGCGCCCCTGTAAAGGAGTGTTTTTTGGAATGTTAAACAGAAATCTGAATACATTACTGAAAACAGACTTTCTTTAAGTATGATTCTTGAAAATAAATATAGGGCTGTACCTGTTTCGAACAACTACATTAATTGTAATCCTGGCTTTTTACAATTGTCACTAAAACATTAAATGCTATAACCACTACGCATTGACAAAGCCAACAGCTTTTCATTTTGTGTAAACATGGGGTAGGCATTTGCCAGACAACGCCATGATGCTACCCCCCTGGCCATTGGATGGCAATTAGATGGCAACAGCTGAAAAACGGGTGATACCTGACCACATAATAGCTGTGCCTGCCACCTGCCTTTCTAATACACATAGAAGCCAAAGCTGATGTCTTTCGATGTTTGCTTTTCACAGGACTGTGCAAGGAATTGATATAACCCTATTGACTGAAGGCACACTTGGTTAAAACGTTTATATTACAACAGTAACACATACACAGTAATTAAGCCATTAACCGTCATAAACCTACTTAGAAATAACTCTGCCAGGCCATGGTTTGAAGCTACTGCCTGACACAGCAAGCTCAAAGGGATCTGTATTGGTTGATGAGCGGCAGGTAGTGGGTGGGAATATCCGAAGGGATTATCATGGCCACAGGCAGTCAATAGGTGGGTAGATAACCCAAAAAAAAACATAAGCTATGTGTCCCTCCTCAAATGTCCTCTTCCTCCTAGCTGTACTCAAATGGAACTGCTTTGCCTAATATGTGGCGTTTAAGCTGTTTGAATATCTGGGACAATCTTTTTGTTGCTGTGACAAATGGCTACAGGACAGCACAGAAATGTGCTAAACTTGTTCTAATGCTGACCAGTGCCTGTTTTGTAAATCTATTTAAGCACTAGGGTAAAACGGAAAAAGAGACTGTGGAAGAGGAATAGAGAGGAAAAAATTGACAACATTTAAGTGTTGAAGTTTACAGTTGTTTTTTTTTAATTAAAAAAAGCCTCAATCGTGATTTTATAGTGTTGCACGATGTATAATTCTAGTAGCGTGGCTAACTGACTAGCGCCCATTCATGTTTCCCCACAATGCTCTTTGTCTCTTTTCTTGACTAACTCATGTTTGACAGCTTCTTACAATGTAACCACCCATGATGCCCAAGACTTGATTATCAAAGGATCGTGATGGATGTATCTTTGATGTCATTTTCCGTGATCACAGAATGTTGTTTAAATATATGTTGCTTTGCATGCATATGATTGGCAAAACACAAACCAAGCTGGAAAGCAACAGATAATTGCATATATGGGACGCACCCATCCAGTTACAGCAAGGGTTCTGAGGTGTCAAAGCAACTGGGATCGCAGGGGGTCTCCAGAGGGAGAGAAATACAGTTGCATGTCTCGATTGGCAAGATGTTCTTTAAAGAGTAGGGTCTTCATGGCCTATCTGAAGTTTAGGATGTAAAGACTGCATTGGTTACTTGTTCCAGATACAAGCTATTTAGCATAAAAACGTCTGGCTCAGGGTAATGTTGATGGTGTGTTTGTTTGGCATCCGGTAACCCCTCGCCCCCTTTGAAGTATAGGTTGGCCCGCTGCACTTGCTTGCCCAGTGGGTCATGCTCTCCCGGTTCACTGCATCACTTAGTTGAGCACATGATTGAACAACTGCCTGCACATATGTATTCTATTGCTGCACAGAGCCAAACAAAATAAGACGGGACATTGCGTGGGATTCATAGCTCTTGAGGGACACAGTGCCAAAAGGTTATAGGCCTGTTCCTTTAGTAAGGCTGATTCAACAGGCCAGGCCCCCACAGAAACCCATACATGCTTGACCTGTGGCAGATCAAAAAGCCATAATTTATTTTGGGGCTGCTTCATGGTCTGTGGTCAAGAATATGTGTTCAGCACATTATTCTGTTAAGGATGGGCTCCCATAAACGTGCAATGCATAGCTTGGCAAACAAAGTAAATTGAATAATTTAAAGCACCAAACAAGGAAATCATATTTTTGGCTATATTATTTGAGCCCTTTACTGTATTTGAAAACAGACAGCTTTCTATTTAGCAATCACAGATCTATAAACACAATGTATTCCTATATTGGAATTATGAATACATGTACGTGTTTCTATAACTTTCTCATATTCCCAGCTAATACAACATGAATGCTGAATTTCTCATGATTCTGATTATATCCGCTTCAATAATGGTGTGGGTCCATTCAAGAAATTATAAGGGAAAGACATATTTCATTCTAGCTTGATCATAATTCTGGTTGGAAGGAGAAAAATAGCTCCCCTTGTCACATGGCAACATACATTGGACCAATCACAATAAAGGGGAGGATTGTTGGGAGAATACGTATCTGAAGGGAACCTATCACAGGCCCCATGCAGAAACTGTTGTGTCAAACAATGCAGCACGGGTGAAACTAATCAAGTATTTAAGACCAAAAACACAGGAAGTTGAGATAGTTATTAGAAAATGTGCAGGGTATGGGAGATTGTCTGACAGGTGGATCCACCTGGAAGTAGTTGAGTAAAATCCCCCCTAAGAAAGACTTTGACAGGGAGAGCCAAATGCAGAAGCCTTTCCCAAGACAGAACCAGATTGCCTGAGAGGGATCCATCCTGGAAGCTGAGCTCACCTGGTGGAGTGGCCTGGCACTGTTGATTTTCCTATCGGCCTTGAAGGAAAACCAAAGTGAAAACAATAAGCCCTCTTGCTTTGAGATATATATATATATATACCAATAATTAATTAGACCCCTGATAGTAATTGAAAGTCTTTTGTGGGAATCCTTTTACAAGATATGCCACTAAATGCAGACTAGACCTGGAAGAGAAACTCTCTGGATGTAGGCTTAAAATAGAATTACCTAGAATTTAGTCCAGAGGGCATATTGGGCCTCACTATGAGTATGATGGTTAACAGTAAAATTGCTGGTAACTGAGGTACCGCTAATTTTACTGCTATGCCAAATTATGAGATCGGGCCATGGAGTGGAAGATTTACCTCCTTGTGACATGATTCACAGATGTGCAGCACTTGATAGAGTTTTTGACCTGTAAAAAACATAGCTTACACAAAATGAAACATCTTGAATAGAGTTGTATACCCCTTAAAGCGGAATAGGAATGATCTTATTTCCTCCACTTCATTTCAGAGAAAATAGAATGAAGTCAAGTTACCAATGACATTTTTCAGTTTAGCATTGCACAGAAAAGAAAGCACTCTGCCTTAAGTAGACTCCTAATGCCAATTATTATGATCTGTTGTTCCCTTTTATATCTGAAACATATACATTCATGGTTGTGCGGCCCTTTAAATGAATCTAGATATTGTGCTCTCCAAAATAAAAGATTATATTCTAAACCCAAGCCTGTAGATACAGTAGCCAAGCATACCCTGTACAGTGTTTTTGCATCTATGTTCAAAATAGAGACCAGCAGAACCCAACACTTATAGTAGTCTAAACCCTAGAATAAGAATGTTATATGTGAATCAAATTTATTTTGTGATGCCAACACTCATGGATGGGGTCAGAGAAAATTAAGCAAATATAATTGTGAAATCTATCTTGCACTCTGAAAAACATGCCACTGAAGCCCTCTGGCACAAACACCCTACAGCAGAAAACAGAGCCAGCTTCATAGCAGTTTCTAGGAACTATAAAAAAAGCTATCTTGGTGGCAAAGGCATCCACCTACCATACTCGGATCATGAATGCAGAGTCAAACCCCTGCAAACTCTTTGCCATTTTACGCAAACTGGAGTAACCTGTATCTCCCATCCTTTTACGCTCAGAAGATAGCCACCTGCTGCTACCTGAAGATAGAGAAGGACCACCTACATTTTCATTTAAACATGTCACTCATCCTGAGATGCAAAGTATAATTGTCCTCCATGCACCCTACCTCATGCCGGGAGAATATCATCCCAGCCAAACTCATCTTGGATAATAAAATATCTTTATTCCATTTCTCACCAGGCTTGTTAATACCTCCTTTGACTTTTGCTCAGTTCCAGAAGCTATTAAAGTCGTTACTATTACCCCACTAGTGAAGAAAGCAGGCTTAGACCATAAGGACGCTATAAATCTTAGGCCAATTACCAACTACAACTTTTTGTTGAAAGTTCTAGATAAGGTTGCCACTATCAAATTATAGGCTCACTTAGCATTCTCCTCCCTTCTTCATTGTAAACAATCCGGCTTTAGAGCAGCACATAGCACAGAGACTACGCTTATTGACTTGCAAACTAATACGGCTGAGTTGATGGACCAGGGGAAGTTGGGTCTCCTGGTCCTCCTCAACCTATCTGCAGCATTTGACTTGCTCGACCAAAGCATCTGATCCATTCCCTTTCTGAGTTGGGAAATTGTGCTCACCAATCCACCAGTTGGATTAGATCATTTCTTTCAGATAGGCAATCTTCGATTAATTGAGAGGGTGCCTCTTCCAAATCTGCCCCCATTACTTGTGGTGTCCCACAGGGAGCCTGCACTTCACCCACTCTGTTCAACTTATATGTCAGACCTCTCTGTGACCTGCTAGAGACCCTTGGTTTCTCTTTTACCAACTATGCAGATGACACCCTGCTCATGTTGGAAATCAGCAGGGATTATAACACTGACAAAATGAACTTGAATTCCATCTACGGGGTCATTGAGCAATGGATGACCAAGAACTGGCTCTGTATGAATGGTTCAGAAACCAAACTCATGCTTTTCAGCAGCTCCATGTTAAGATCTAAACTTGGTTTAGAATACTCACACCTCATAATAAAGGATTGCCTCATCCCTATTGTGGACAAAGTCAAGACTTTGGGGTTCTTCTTTGACACCTCACTTAACGCTGAAAGTCAAACAAATGATGTTTCCAAAAACTGCCATTATTATCTAAAACTAGAAATATCAAGCCCTTCATTTCCAAAGTCAACTGTCCATCAATTGCCTGTGTTACCATCCTTTCATGCCTGGATTACTGTAATGTCCTACTGGTAGTGTCTAGTACAACATGTATGAAACAACTACAATTCTCCAGAATTACGCTGTGCGCATTATTAAAGACGTTCCTTGAATGGAGCATATTTCATCATCAAGGCAATCATTACACTGGCTTCCAATCTCTGCTTGGATCCATTTCAAGACAGATCTGTTAGCTCACAAATGTCTTTATGGGAATGCACCAACTTACCTGAGAGCACATATCTCACTGTATGTACCTGGTCGAGTCCTCCATTCATCAAACCTCGGTTTGATGAACATTTCCAGGTTTATAAGGATTAAGGGACTAGGAAGTGCTTTTTCAATACTGGCAGCTCAGGGACTGGAACTCACTGTCAAGTACTCTACGCTTGGACCAAAACCTGAGGAGTTTTCACATAGCCCTGAAAACTAGAATCATTGGCTCTCTGCTAGATGGGCTTCTCTGATCTTCTCTCTGTCTTTCAAACTCCTAGCTCCTAAATCTCAATGGTAATGTCCCTGCTCTTGTCCCATTGTATGTTATGTCCTTTGTGTTTTTGTGTGCCCAGATGCCTGAGGGTTAACAGCTTGTTACAAATAAATAAATAAATAAATAAATAAATAAATAAAATCATCCTTTGCGACCAAAAACGACACCTGGTGCAATGAAATACAAAATGCTCTTCTAAGCAAAATTGCACTTCTACAAAACAACATCCAACTTAAATCATCAACTGTCAGCACTACTTCTCTCCCCTCTCCGCCCACCCCCAAGCAGACCCCCTTCTTCAACTTCCACCCCATCTCCGAATTGGATGTCATCCACATTTTAGAAGGTCTAAAACCCTCTCACTGTAAAGGAGACACCTGCCCTGCAACTCTCGTCAAGGACTGCGCCGGCCTCTCACTACCACGCATTATTACTGCCATTATAAACACCTTGTTCAGTTCTTGTTCTGTCCTCACCTTGCCAAAAGAATCCTGGATCTTACCCCGCTCAAGAAACCATCACTTTACCCCGCCATCCCCACCAACGACCGGCCCATCACCACTGTCCCGTTCCTCCTAAAAATCATTGACCGTGCCGCCTACATCCATATCCAGCAGCGCCTCAAGCAAAACAACATTGTTAGTACTCGTTAATCTGGCTTCCGCCCCAGACAGGGAACGGAAACAGCATTACTCGACCTCAAGAACCAGCTTGATGATGCTAGAGATAGTGGTTACCTCTCCCTCCTCATGCTCCTTGACCTATTGGCTGCATTTGACCTCGTGGATCACTCCACCCTCTGCCACGTCCTCATCACGCAATGGCAGCCTCGTTCTCACCAGATGCCACTAAATGGGTTGCATCCTTCCTCTCAGACCACACTTCCCGGTCCTTCTGTGAAAACCACTCCTCCAAGCCCACTATAGCCACATGTCGAGTTCCCCAAGACTCTTGTGTCTTCCCCACCCTTTAAAACATCTACACCACCTTGACTCACTGGACATCAAATATACAAATTACGCTGATGACGCCCAGATGCTCATCCCACTTACTGGTAGCCACCACATAGACTCCCAAACTGTCAACTCTATCTACAAAACTATCCAAACTTGGATGGCCTCTCACCTCCTCTGCCGCAAGGATGAGAAAACTGAACACCTCCTTTTAGGTAACCCAGCACACCTCGCCAAACTGAGCCCAGCTAACCGATCATTCACCATTGACAACCACACCATTCATATCTCCCCTTCTGTCAAATCACTTGGCTTCCACTTTGACACCACCCTAAGCATGTTGCGCCACGTTAATGCCATTGCCTCATTGGCTGTGTAATGCACCAAACTCATAAATGCCAGCAGACCCTTCCTTTCCACCGATAACTGCTTCAATATTGCTCGCTCAATTATAGGCGCCAAGCAGGATTATTGTAATGTGCTCCTGGGTGGCACTTTAGAGAGAAATCTAAATAAACACCAAACTATTCAAAACAACGCCCTCTGAGTAGCCCTTGGTTTAACAAACACAGCCATGTTTCGACCGCACGAAAGGGGGCACACTGCTCCCTATCAGAAAACAGATGCAATTCGAAATTCTCACCAATACCCACCCCTGCCTGTCCAACACTGCCCCAAGTTACATGTCCCAAAGACTATCCATACCTTCCTGCAGCAGACCCACAAGTGCTGCCTACTGCAACTGCTTAACCACACCCAGGTTCACACGCTCCAGAGCCAGGGTATCCAGCATCCCTGTTATGGCCACCACACTCTGGAACACACTACCTCTCTCCTTGAGAGCAGAGCCATTGTACAGCCTATTCAGAAGAAAGCTGAAGACTTATCTGTTCAACTAGTGCCCTTACCTTCACAAACTCTCTGGCATTCATGGCACTATCCCTAATTGTCTTTAACCCGCTTTGTCAATAACTAGGGCCTAGACATCCATGCGCTAAGTGCGCTCCTATAAATGTTAAAATAGAATAAATAAATAAATACATGCTAAATGTACTGTCCAAAAAACAACTCAGCCATCACTGATCACTCCACTCAATGCTTTTCCACCCTCTTCAGTTCCCTTGCCAATGCCCCCCACTCTACCCATCCCAGCTCCTCTGCTACTTCTGCACCCTACATTTAACACCCTGGGTGTTGTGATGCTGGAAATGCATCGGAGGGACAGGGCCTCTGTATCCTTGTCCTTTACTGATTTTTATCATGTGTTCTGTCATGTTTTACGTGCAGGAGTTCATGTGGGACTCCTGGCGGAGCAGCTCTCTCTCTTTTGGTTTGGTGAACAGACCCATGGGATACCCTTATGGCACGCATGGGTAGGGGTACACACCTGTGCCCCTAGTGTATGTTTTTGGTCACCTGTGTGTGACCCACAAGCAGGGAACGGGCTGGTGGCAGCTCTGTGCTGAAATGACTGGTGCCCTGAGCGTCCTCCATTTCGGGATGCCCAGTCATTGGTATCGGTAGATTCCTGATGGAGACAAATTGTCCCCCATGGCCTCTTGCCTTCCATCACCTGTTACCTTGATCTTCCCGAAGTCCTGGGAAGCCCTGCCTCTGTCCCTTCCCCCTGACTGGCTGTTGGGTGGAAGTCCCGTATATAGTAGTGTGGGGAAGTGCCGATCAGACTGGCTGGAGCCTTCTCAACGACCGTATATTGTGGGTACTCCTGTGGGTGGGATCTGGGTGAATGGAGTGTGTGACGAATATTCATTCTATGTTGTGGCTGTTTGACACAGTGGTTGAGACAGCCCTGCCCGAAACCGGTATGAATGCAGCTTGGAGTGTTGAATGGCTCGGTACTAGACCCAATACACATAACTTGTTGTGAGTGTCTGGAGAGAAGTGAATGGCCTGAATACTGATTGTGCCTGATTGGCTGCCTGCCTGCATGAATGCCCATAGTCGTGATTGGATGCTTGAGTGTGACCCAGCGGAATGAATGGGAGATCAACAGTATATCTGGGGACCTCTCACTGCTAGGAGTCGTGTTCGGAAGCTGAAGTCCACTAAGACGAGTAACTGGAGTAACTAAAGCTTAACCTTGAGCCCTGCTGGACGAGAAGAATTGCTGTTGCTCTCCTTCGCAATCTCAAAGCTTCTGTGCCTGAAGAACCGACCCATAGAGGACCTGGTAAGGCGCCCTATTCCCAAGCTACGAGGGACCATCGTGCACAGCTGATCTTTGCCTAAGCTCACTGGTAGACAGACCTTCGACAGGCTGCCAACCCAATATGGGGATTGCTGCGGAACTCCAAGGAGAAGCGCCCGGACTTTTGTCCGCCACTGTCGATGACCACTGTCGCCGACTGGAGCCGCCGTGCTCCCGTTGCCTAAGAACTTCATTGATCCAAGGACGCTCTCGTCCGCATTGTCGCCGCTGTATCCTGCTGGGGAAGGCCTGACCGACGACGCGCCGAGGAGCATCCACCGCTGGGCCACAGTTCTTCAACTCTTTGCGGTCCAGAACTATCGACACCGAGGTGCCCCGCATGCCTCTTCCTGGCAGGACGTTTACGCTTCCCCGTCAACGAGCACTGCTAGGAACAACGCGGCCACTTCACCGTCGTAGCTTGACCTGTTCTCCGTCGGACGGTTGACGACCCGTGACTCCTGCCTGAAAGGGAGGACACTCAAGAAGGGTTGTCGATTTCCCCGACGAGGAACGGTACAATGCCAGGTACTTTGGGGTTGCAGAACTATTGGAAAGTCTAGTGGGAACAATATATTGACTGGGCTTGTATCTTTCTCCTACAAGTTGACCAGGTGGGGGGATCTCCACACAGAGCTGTGTTTAACGGTAGTTACCAGTATTCTGCCTATTGCTCAACCATCTTGCTTTCCTTCCTCTCTCTACTGCTGGTTTCCTCTTTTTATTTGATCTGTGTGTCATTCTGACTGTATGCACTTTAAGGAGATCTAATAACGTTAGTGGTACCACTTTAGAATTTTACATATTTACCAATGTTGATTTTCGGAGTTCAAAGTGAGTTATTGTGATCGTGTATATGACCTTGAATATTAATTATATAAAGACTGTGTTGTAACCAATACAGTGTATGGACATTCCGTTGTGGGTGCTTGGGGACTACACTGTACTTAAGAACCAGCTCGCATCACCTCCTGAGAAGCTAGGCCTTGATTTCTCGACTATGTTACCATAATAGAGAATCTTGGCATTGGTCTCTGTGCCTCCCCTCTACCATATAGAGAGCGGAAGTGCAGACCCCCCCTCCAGTCTTTACAGGTGTGTGCCCTTTTTACAGCACTTTTGCCAGCTAGACTCGCGTTTTATAAATCTCATACATGCTTTCATTGGATAATCTGCCCACCACCGAACAAAAACTAAACCATGATCTTTGTCTTATTGCAGTTCGCCTTCATGTCACTGAAATATACCAATTCTACAATATTATTTTCCATGCTTTTAGGTGGAACACAGACTTCCAAACATGCAACCAAATTGTTTCTAAAGTACTTCTGAAGTTGGTATCTCGGCGGCAAGCATCTCCAAACCTGCATTCTCATGTAATTGAGTGTCTTTTCATGTATTCGTCTTCTGTAAAATGTTCTCTTCCCGTCAAGGCCACTTTTTCTGAGAACTATGCAGCAGTTGAAGGGCTAGCTAGGTCGAGCCATGGTTGTAACCCCGAGTTCGAGATGGCGTGTGACTCTCCAGTGATACGGTTTGGGTCCCAACATTGACCAGTCTCTTCGGGTCTAGCAAGTGATGAATTTTAGCTAGGAAATGATGCTGTGTCACGCTAGTTGAATTTGCAAGTGATTTCGAAGTGGTGGAAGAGCTCAGCACCCAGCGCTGGTGACTTCCTTATTGTTCTAGGTGCGGCCAATATGGTGTGGCCATTTCGGTGTGGTCGAAGAGGGAGATTCAGCTGGTCTCTTCCTCAGGTTGCGGTGAGGTCCACTCAGAGGGACTCAGGGATAAAATGGCTCCATTCACTCCAGAGCCTGCTCTCCCAGCTCAGGAGATTCTAGTGCAGAGCGGTAGGTCCTGATCCACAGCAGAGGTCGCTCCCAATGTGTCCTGGGAGTGGGTAGGGAACAGATCTTTCTTCTGTCTTGGATGATTCCTTCATCACCTCAGGCTGAGGGCTTTGGAACGTGCAACTTTGCCAAATTATGTCCAGTGAGATCTTCAGAATGAATCTGCAGCCAGAGTGAATCTGAAAAAGGGTTGAGGGACCTGCTTTTTCTAAAGGCCAAAGTCCCCAGATGATTGGACTAAAGTGAGCCTGCTTTAGTGGTCCAGTCCCTGCTCTTGAACAGAGTGGACTTTGCCCTTAGGATGTCACAACCAAAATGCTTTGCTCCAGAGGAATTGGAGGGGACAGGAAAGAGAGAGAGGCACAGTGAGAATCAAGGTTTTGGAAGTCTTCTTCTATTCCCCAGAGCCCTCCTCCCTAATATAATCCCACCCCTTCCTTTCTCACAGAGAACAAAGACCTTTCAAGATGCAGGACCCTAATGTGAGGCTACTCCTTTTGAAAGGGTGTGCTCCTTTGATGTCTAGGTCTAGGGCGTCAGCCTGTTGTGCGGCTGTCTCAGGGGGAGAATGTTTCCTGCCCTCACAAAGAGATCAAAGAGGAGGCTCAACCCTCCAGATTCCTGTCCTGCCATTTTCCTTGCTACACCCAGCTTACCAGAATACACATATATTATATATATGTGATATATGATATTGTATTTATAGTGTGCCTATACACAAGTGTTTCAAGGTGCGACAAAGCAAGGGAGGGGAAAACAAGGGAGCACAAGAAAACAATGTTACTAAGCCAAGTGACATTGAGAATGCGCAAGCGCAGGGGAGAGGGAAGGGGAAACGTGCAAGGGGAAGGGGAGGAGGAGAAGTGCAGGGCATGGGATCAAGGCATAGAAAAATGAAGTGCGGCCAGCAGGTGACAGTGCAGGGGTTAAGTGCGGACAACAGATGTTGGATAAGTGCAAGTAGGGGGGCTCTAGGGTTGCAGATACAGCCTCAAGTGCAGGGTTGCTAGGAGGCAGTGCAAGTGCGCAACTTTGAGGGCAGAGTCCTGGGTCTGTGATTCAGAGGGTAGCCAGATAGCCAGTGCTGTATCAGACAGGAGATCTGCAGCGAAGTGGAAGATAGATGGCAGAAGCAAAGTTAAACGAGTTGAGCTGCTTGTGCAACCAGAACATGGTTCTGCTGAAGTTAAAGAGAGGAAGGGAGGCTGCTCCGGAGGGAGGTGCTGGCCGAAGAGAGAGATCTGCCAACACGTTGTTTAGAGAAGCGACTGACCCTAAAGGAGTTGGAGGTGGAGGAGCGAAGATCTTGAGAAGGAAGATATTTCTCAAGGGAAATCTGGAGATATTTTGGTCCCAGTCCCCAGAAGGCCTTGTGGACAATGCAAATGGTCTTGAATTTGATCCTTGCAGCCACTGGGAGTCAATGGAGAGATTTCAGTGCTAGAGAAATACGATCCCTGGCTTTGCGGCAAAGGACAAGTCTCACAGTCCTGGTCTGGATGAGTTGCAGAGGACGGACTATGTAGGCAGGTAGATTTAAAAAGTGGCTGTTACAGTAGTCAAGCCTGGAGAGAACCAGAGGCCTGGAGACAGTGAGCTTCTGGTGGAAGGAGAGGAAAGGAAGAATACCTCTGAGGAGATGCAGTTGGTAGTTTGACTTCTTAGAGAAGTCGGAAATGTGAGGAGAGAAGAAGAGTGTGGAGTTGAAGATAACCCTGAGGTTCTTAGCCTCACATGTGGGAGCAGGAAGAGGGCCAAGGGAGGCCAGCCAGAGAGTGGCAGAAAAGAGTGGTGCATGTGTGCCGATGAGGAGGATCTCTGTCATACTGGCATTCAGGTAGCGATCATTGGTGGTGCACCACTCTTGGATTGCAGATAGACAGTCTGGGATGAGAGAAGGAGAAGAGGCGGCAGAGGGGAGCCTGAAGGCAAGCTAGATGTCATCCGCATAGCACTGGAAGTTGGAGCAGAGAGCAGCAATGCAGTGGACGAGGGGTGCCAGGTATTGGTTGAATAACCAGAGAGAAAGGTTAGGCCCCTGGGGAACACCACAGGTGGCGAGAGAGATAGAGTAGAGGAAGGACCCAAGTTGGACCTGGGAGGGTCGGTCAGAGAGGAAAGAAGTCAGCCAGGCCATAGCCTGATCAGAGACACCCAGATTATCATGGAGCCAGTTGAGCAGGATGGCATGGTTGACCGTATCAAAGATAGGAGAGAGATCAAGTAGGATGAGGACAGAGGGGAAGTTAGCATCAAAGTTAGTGAGCAGGTCTTCATGGATGTTCAGGAGAGCAGTTTCTGTGCTTCTGGCCAGCCAGACTGGTGGTCGTGGAGGCAACCAACAGATTCAGTGTGAAGATTTAGCTGGGATATGGCCAGCTTTCCCAGGAGTTTGCCCAGGAAAGGAGTGATAGTGATCGGACGATAACTAGCCGGAAGGGAGGGGTTGGCTGAGGGTTATTTGAGAAGAGGGTGCATAAGAGAGTGCGTCATGGGGAGGGGAAGGTTCCAGATGTGAAAGAATGGTTACATAAGTCAGCCAAGGCTGGAGCGAGGGTGTCCATGTGATCCTTGAAGGTTTTGGAAGAGCAAGGACGGACGTGCATAGATGAGGTTTTCACAGATGGGACATTTCTGGAAACCTTTTCAGGGGAGAAGAGAGGAAAGGCAGAGAAAATAGTGGTGGGGGAAGCTGCAGCCGGGGCAAGGGGTTTTCTAATGACTGCAGCCTGTAAATTTCCCTCATCTTCTCCTCCAGCACCAAGATGCCCTCGGGTGTATATGCGCTCAATAAGTGCAATTAACATAACATAACATAACATAACAGGGTGGAGGGAAAAGCAGGAGAAGTCGAGAGGGTGGACTAAATGTCCTGGGTTTTAGAGATGAAGTGAGAAGCCAGAGCCGTGCAGAGGGCCTGGAAAGGGACTGGGGATGTAGAGATTGCAGCAGGATTGGCCAGCTCCTTGCACATTTTAAAGCATTCGGCCGAGTTGTAAGATGCCACAGAGATGCGGAATTGGATGTGAACTCTCTTGTTGGTGAGGAGAGAGAGTCGGTATTGCCTTTGAAGCAGGTAGCATGTCAGTTAGTCAGAGGATGTACATGATGCCAACCATTTTCTCTCAGCCACCCTGCACTTGCGTTTAATGGTAACGAGGTCTGAGTCGTACTAGGAGTTGCACTTGATTTTAGGCTTCATGCGGATCCTCATGAGAGGGGCAAGTGCATCAAGAGTATCAGAGATAGAAGAGTGGATCATGGAGAGGGCACTGTCAGGGTGGGAGTGAGCCAGAGGTACAGGAGGGGGAGAGAAAGATGCAGCCAAAGCCTCAACTGACACACACTTCATGGGTCAAATGACTGAGAAGGTGGTGGCAGTTTGGGGGTAGGATTAGCCCTGGGGGTAGTGATATAGAGATGAGAGGAGAGGAGAGAGTGGTCACTCCAGGAGAGAGGAGTGGTGAGAGGGTTAGAGAGAGGGAGGTCACAGGTGATCAGAGCATCAAGAGTGTGCCCTGCAGAGTGAGTCAGGCCAGAGGGAAGAATAGAGAGAGAGAGAGGAGAGATAGTTTCAGAGGTCACGAAAGAGTCCCGTGGCAGGACAGGAAGCATCCAGATGGATGTTGAAGTCTCCAAGGAGGAGGACTTTAGTGGTTGAGGCCAGGAGGGAGGAATAGAGGTCCACCCACTTGGAAAGGAAGGAGGTGATCGGACCAGGTGGCCGGTAGATAGTAGCCACTGTGAGAGAGTGTCCAGGAGAGAGAGAAAACCTATAGACCAGGCATCTAAAGAAGGAGTAGGCCTGCATAGGAATGATAGAGGCTGGGATCCACCCCGGCAATACCACGGCTACACTCCCAGTAGAGCGTTTGGATCTGGGCACAGAGAGGATCTTGTAGCCATCAGGGAGGAGCGTGTTAAAGCTCGAGACAGAGCTGGCCGTGTACCATGTCTCAGTTAGACCTATGACATCAAGGTCAAGTTCTTCCAGGACACGGCAGATGTCAGACAAGGGTTTGACAGCTGAGCGAGAGTTAAGAGTGGCGAGGTGGAGAAGGTTGCGATCCTTGAAAGCCTTCCGGGGAGGGGTACAAGTCAGAGGTACTCCCTCCGGAGGCAGAGAAGGAGCCAGAGGGAGGGTGGAAGAGGTAGGAGGAGAGGGCAAGGTAGCCGAGGAGGAGGAAGAGGGCACCAGCGAAGTGGCAGAGAGTGGGTGTAGGGAAGCTGAAAAAGGGAGAGGAAAGGAAATGGATAAGTCAAGGGAAGCATCTGTCAAAGAGGAGGAGGTTGGCCTGAAGGCCTTGGACCAAGACGGTGCTATAAAGATAAACAATAATGATGACCTTAGAGGAGTGGAAGGAAGCCAGGAGGGCCTCCCAACGGGTGCCACCATTAATGGGAGAGGAAGAGGAAGGAGAGAGCACAGAGACCATATGAAGTGTCCATAGGCCAGGCGAAGGAACGACAAAGAGGATGTCATTGAGGGTCTGTCTGGAGGAAGCACTGGTGTCGATAGTCAATGGTGACACAGTTGAAGAAGATAGGAGAAACAGAGAGCATCATAGGTGATGTGGAGGAGGGGGAAGAGGAGAGGGGGATGGGTAGAATGGGAGAAGAATGGAAAGGGGATGGAAACACTGGGGGGAATAAAAGGGAGGTGCAAGCAGAAGAGACAGAACAAGGCTGGAACAGCAGGATAGAGAAGCACAATGCAGTCAATAGGGTACAGCTAAGTTCAAAATTGGCAGAACAGAATGTATCACAATGCAGCCAAGAGGGCACAGCTAAGTTCAAAATTAGCAGAACAGAATGTAACACAATGCAGCCAAAAGGGCACAGCTAAATTCAAATTAGCAGAATATAATGCAGCCAAAAGGGCACAGCTAAGTTCAAAATTAGCAGAACAGAATGTAACACAATGCAGCCAAAAGGGCACAGCTAAATTCAAATTAGCAGAATATAATGCAGCCAAAAGGGCACAGCTAAGTTCAAAATTAGCAGAACAGAATGTAACACAATGCAGCCAAAAGGGCACAGCTAAATTCAAATTAGCAGAATATAATGCAGCCAAAAGGGCACAGCTAAGTTCAAAATTAGCAGAACAGAATGTAACACAATGCAGCCAAAAGGGCACAGCTAAGTTCTAAATTAGCAGAACAGAATTTAACACAATGCAACCAAGCGCGCACAGCTAAATTCAAAATTAGCAGAACAGAACGTAACACAATGAGGCCTAAAGGACACATTTTAGCTTGAATTTAGCACAAAGAATGAAACACGGTGTTGCCAAAAGGGCACACCTAAGTTCAAAATTAGCAGAATAGAATGTAACTCAATACAGCCAAAAGGGCACAGCTAAGTTCAAAATTAGCAGAACAGAATGTAACACAATGCAGACAAAATGGCAGAGCTAAATTCAAAATTAGCAGAACACAATGCAGCCAAAAGGGCACAGCTAAGTTCAAAATTAGCAGAACACAATCTACATCACCTTCTACAGCAGAGCTGACTCGCAGGAACTGACAAATGTGTGATATCAATTGGAACGTGGCAGCCGTGAGCATAAGTAGTACCATGTACTAGTCCTAAAGGTATGCATAGCTTTATTTGAGAGATTCTCCTGCCACCATCATGGGCTACTTATGATCATCATTGTTTGGGTACAGGGGTGCATATCTTAAATGCTGCCCCTGTGTGGCAGAAATTTCGATGTCACTGTCGCATGGGCATCTATGACCTTTGGACCTGCACAGTGCCATGGGTATAGCAGGCGTTGGGACTCAGGTTACTGATGCACCAGACCACAGATACATATTATGATATTGGCATGGAGCTGGAGAAAGGAGAATCTGATCAGCAGATTACCCTTTCTGAAATGAAACTACACACCTCAGTATATTATTAATTATGAATCAGAACATCCAAGGTTTTGCTCGCTTGCCAGATGCCAATTCCTCTCACAGAGATGCAGCTCCCACCAGTCCTAGGAGCATCCTATAAAATCGAAGGGTGCTCAACAATGTATATTCCTTCTAGGGGATAATCGGTTTACATCTGGTGCAGTTCTATGAAGCATCAATCTCCACGTGATTAGAAGGCCTAGATTGCATCATCACGAGTCACCACACCGTTACATTTATAAATCTCACTGTTTTTATTATTGAATTTTCTAACAACACCATATTCATAAATCCATGTATTTCTCAATCTGAACGCACTCCCTTTAACCAGAATATTACAATTTTACAAAAGTATATAAAAACGAAAAACTCTAACCACTAAGAAGCAATAGTCCCTGGGTGCAGATCTTTCACAACCAAGGTATTTGAGGTCTGGTTTCACTGCAAAGGTGACATAACCTTTTCCTCAATATCAGGGCTGGACATTTTGTTGATCAGTTACAGATCCCTCAGCTTTTAGTTACCTCTCAAATCGCATTGCCTCTAGATATGTGAATCTCACCAACCCCAGAGGCCAGCTCAGCAACAGAAGCCATAACTTCACCAGGTTGCAAGCACAGAACTGAAAAAGGGAAAGAAAAATAATAGCAGGAAATACCCTGTCGCTGGAACACGATACCAAAAGAGATACATCTGTACCCTCTATGCTAGACTTCAGGAAGGATCTGAAGACCCTACTCGTCAAAGAACTTCAGGCAATTTGCTGATTGCTCCACGCAACCCCAATCCTCCCCCTCCGAAGCTCATCCCCTCTCTGCTCCTCTGCTTGCCCCCACCCTCACGTGTAATGCACCCCTTTGTGCTTTCCTGATGGCCAGAACTCTGCTCCTTCCCTAAGTAAAGTCCTTTGGTGCTTCACCGCATTGTTTGTGCTTTACAAATCACAAACATCAATACATGTATGCATCATGTGTCAGCATGTCACGTGCAGTTCTTGAAGTATAAATCGGATGGTCGGTGTTGATGACAGGAAGGGCTGATGAGGTTACACTGATGCCTCTAGGTTGCACGCTATAGCTACTCTCCCGCCTCAAGTATGAATTTCCCTTATATATCCTGCCTACTATTAGCAGCCAAGAGAAAATGGCACATATGTTGCACACTCATTACAATCACTGAATGCAATCACTTACAGACAGTTCTATAAGTTTATCTGCCTAATATTTTCTTTCATCACCAAAACAGGGCCCATCCCATACAGTCACTGAATGTAACCTCCTGCCTAGCTTAGTTATGGGAGTATCTCGTCCTTACTAGCTACTGATAAGTAAAGTCACGTGCATGTATGTCATGCAAAGTGACCACTGGGATTCTCACCTCTATAGTACTAGTAGTAAACAGGCAAATGTATAGCTGTTGCATGCTCAGTTACTGTCATTCAATGCAATCTCCTGCCTACTTAACTGAACTGGGCCTCCACCAGTGGGCCCCCCTGAGACACTGACAAAGAAACCATAATAGTTTTTCGTAAGTGGTAATGTATAGTTTTGGCTTCCCCGCGGGCGTCCTTTCTTTGTTCTGCTGCACAGAGGTCAATACATAGCCACCTGTTAATCTGCACCTATTAATTCCCTCCCTCCTTTACTATAACTACGATTTTGTCAGAGAACCAGACACAAGCAGAAGCTTTGAGCAGTGCACATATTCACCAATGAAGCAACATTCGTGGCATTATTTTGAACTAGGAACATTTTAATCCAGCAAGGAGGATGTTAAACATTTGTAATTTAAGAAACATCTTCTTTGCTGGATTCAATTTTTCCTAATTCAAGATAATGCCAAGAATGTTGAAGCAGATCATGCTCTAATAATTAATTTGCCCCATGCGTGCCTGGGAGTGTATCCCATTATGATATTAGATACAGTATTTGAAACAAGAAGTATACATCTTTATTGAAATAACAACAGAAGATGCAACCACAAATCATGGGGGCGTGTGATGTAAGTAGGTAGGGGCGCAAGGGAACACGAGGGCTGTGGATTTAACTGATTCTATTAGGTATACAGCTGTGCATGTTGACACAGGCATTCCACAATGGCCGGCTTCTGTTACACGACAAAGAGGAAATACACGGAGTCACACCTGTTAAGACCCCCGAACTTCAGATGACACCGCCTGAGGATGGCCCTGCCCAGTCTGAGCCAGCTTTGCAAAAGGAGAGCTTTCCAGGGGGAGGAGGAGCGGGGGCATGTATGCCCACCAAACAGAAGCCACAAGTGCAGAACATCACCATGGGTGGCCTAGTAGGATTTGAGGCGGGTGCAGGACAGGCGATATCCTGCACATGTGGGATACAGCATGTTTGGCAGTGAGTGTGTCGATCACTGTGTGCCTGTGTGGAAAACAGCTTCTGAAGCAATGGAACTGGCCGCCTCTGGATCCAGGCAGATGCAGACGGTAGTTGGAAGAAGGTTGCTGGGGTGAGGAAAGGAGACTGGCCCAGCGCACAGCTCTGCCTTTCGTGCATGAGTGTGGGTGGCTAACAAGTGGGGGGCGTGCCCAGCCATATTCCCGAAGGACTCCTCACAGTCGGAGCACCAGGAGCAGGGTGGGTTCCACTGTCATCCACATGATGGCCTGCACCTGGCTTGCACCCAGCCACGTGATAGATGTCTCGTCATTTCCTGCTGCTGCTAATAACAATAATACTAAAGTAACTAATGGAGAACTTTCACCAAAGCTCTATACATATAAAACATGTTACCTACAATGATTAGTACCTAAGCGAAATCGGTACTTATTGTGGTACTCTTTCTATCTTTAGTTGTGCTGAAGTCCTTGGCAAATATTTGACTATTCCAAGCAAATGTCTTTCAAAATAATAATCAAAAGAACCCACAGATGCCACTGCCAGATGCTTTGGGGGTGTTCAAATCAGGGAAGTGACCCGGCCACTGCTACACAGCACCTACAGTGTGTGCTAAAAGGAGAAAGGCACACGCTCTGCAAAGTGTACCTGCAACAATCACCTGGTGAAATGCATGAAGGGATTATTGGTTGGCGGTCATGCGCTGCATTTGGTGCAGCCATGTACAGGCATGTGTGACTATTGATCTATTTTAGCTTTTAAGATTTCAAAGCTGTATTTTTGTGTGCATAAACCATATGTGTCTACAGGTATCTGTCAAGTGGACCCTAAGGAGGCTGGCAGCTATGTGTCCGAAGAGATCAGGGTGGGTGCTGCTCCAGGCCAGGTGGGGGAGCTAAGGATGCTGGCAGCTATGCGTCCGAAGAGATCAGGGTGGGGGTGCTGCTCCAGGCCAGGTGGGGGAGCTGAGGAGGCTGGCAGCTATGCGTCCGAAGAGATCAGGGTGGGGTGCTGCTCCAGGCCCGGTGGGGGAGCTAAGGAGGCTGGCAGCTATGCGTCCGAAGAGATCAGGGTGGGTGCTGCACCAGGCCAGGTGGGGGAGCTAAGGATGCTGGCAGCTATGCGTCCAAAGAGATCAGGGTGGGGTGCTGCCCCAGGCCAGGTGGGGGAGCTAAGGATGCTGGCAGCTATGTGTCCAAAGAGATCAGGGTGGGGTGCTGCTCCAGGCCAGGAGGTCGAGCTAAGGAAACTGGCAGCTATGAGTCCAAAGAGATCAGGGTGTGGTGCTGCGCTTCTCCCCCACTCCAGGACTTTCTTTCCAGTCCCTTGCAAATAGTTTCATAACACCTGGGAACACAGAAACCATCTTCTTCATATAAAGCTTATCAACTGTGGAATTCCTGACCACGCCACATTAGAGAAGATCAATCCCATTCAAAGTTCAGACTGAGTTACACCAACTGGCTGAAGTTGAATGACATCTAAAGTCTGCACATACGCATCTATCCCTCAGGACTACACTCTCGCACCACTGCACACCCTCTTGTATATTTGACTGTACCCTCCTGTATCCTAATTGTACGAACCATGCCTCTTTATCTTTTCTATATTGTAATGATTTATCCTTGCATATTTCATTGCGTTTTCTTTTTCCCCACTGTGATCCTCATCTGCACTACTGTTTGATTGCACTGCCAACTTTGTAACCTGTTAACTAAGCTTCTCATTATCTGTCACTGCTGCGCCCTGATACCTCTGGGACTGGTGCACATTATAAATGAATAAACTAAACTAAACATTGTAAACGTATTGAATATGCCAATGGCTTGGCCTCCACCAAGGTGAGACCATGAAAACTCTGGCAATTCCTGGCCTCTGGAGGACACTTTTACCCCCTGGGATTGGTCACGCACAGGCCAATCTGTGGCAGAGTACAGAACCAGCAGCTAAGCTATTTCCATTCTTCCCCACTCAGGCTTGGCATCACCACAGAAACCAGTAAGCAGAATACCACTGGCAAGGAAAGCAGAGGAAAACTCTACCCAGGCACTGACACAACAAGCCCTACCATCACATGTATTCATATAGAGCAGGAGCGGAAAACTAAAAGGTGGTTGGGTGTGCATGAGGGGTAAAGCCCACCAAGCAGGTAAAGGTGGTTGGACAAAAAGTACATGGTAGTGGTTGGCACAGTCAACTCTATCAGTGGACTGCACTGTGAAATAAATGAGAGTACAGTGCAGCACCTTTGTAGTGATGCACAGAGGTATGTGGATAGCAGGCGGGAAAACATATGGTACACATGGTACATGTAAAAATGCAGAGCTCTCAAAATGTATCACAGTTATTAGTGATTAGTTTATGTGGCTCGGGGTTTGTCTTTGGATTCTGGGATGTGAAGTCCATGGATTTTACTGGGAAACAAAAATTAACATGTACGACAAAACAAGGAAAAAACTGGACCGAAGTGTGTGCCCCAAATCATGTATAGAACACACAGACAGACTAAGCTTCCCATTCAATAGAAAATCGCCGCTACCCCATGCAAAGTGCAGGGCAATTATACATTAGCAACAACAGGACAGGCTAACTTGTGAAAATGTTTAGAGATGAGAGGAGCTATTCCACAATTGCATGATGCATCTTTTCCACAACACCATATGCCTGCCGAGCGGAAATCATGCTGTCCAATGTAGAATTGAGTGACTATGGGATACACCTATTTTACGCCGATATATATGATGAGTTCTTAATTGAATATTACTTTAAAGAACTAGCAAACTACTGCATGTTGTGTTCCAAATTGAAAATAACTTTGGAGAATAAGAAAATAAAACCTGAAGTTGGATCTATAATGGAACTTCAAATTTAAAGAACAGAAAGAAATATAATTTCCAAACTTCAAATTTAAAGAACAGAAAGAAATATCATTTCCAACTTGTGTGAAAGCTACAAGCTACCAGAACAAACATTTGAAAATGGAAACAACAAAACTGTGAACATTAAAATATAGAAAGGAAGGATAATTTCTTTTGAACTATCTTGTTTAACCATATTATACCTTGGGGAAGGGAACCCTTGAGATCTGAGACATTTGCTAACGTGAGGACGGAGTCTCAAGGTTGTCTTGTGTTTTGTGACTTGGAACTTGGGGCAGGGAACCCTGAGTATTGGTTACAATGATATCCTCTTGAATCCCAGGAAGGTAACTTTAGGAGTTTTTGTTGAACTACTGTCCGCGTGAGGAAGGGAGATGGAAGAAGCTCAGACGTTTTTATTGAACACTCTTTTCTGTTGGTTACTGACATCCCAACACATTGTATAGATGTAGTTGTGAGGGCAAGCATAGGGTTTGGACACAGACAGATTTATAAGTTGAACTGTTTGACTCAGACTTTCCTTAGTTTTATTTAGGTAGGGAAATCCCACCTCAGTTTTCTTTCAATTTTCTTTTAGGGCAAGTTAGGCGTTCAACCATCCTGCCATATAAGCTTAATAAAAGTATTTTTTTGAACTTGAAGCCTGCTGTCTGTGTAGTACTTCATGATACCTTCACAGCCCCTAGAGATATATTAAGACCCATTGTTCCCTTTGTGCTGAAGCCAAATAAACGTAAACCATTGTGGTTATTAACCATACTGAGAACCCTCCTGTCAGTATTCGGAGTACCTCCCTTTTCCTTCTTTGAATCTGCCTGTCCTATGCATTCCTTTACAGTGTGGTTTGTATTATGTAGTGTGCTAAAACTGTCTGTTGTGATATTAATAAAGTCGATATTTTTATACAAACTTGTCTGGACAGTTCCTTTTATTATTGGGTAATAATTGTATTTTCACTGTGTAGCAACTAACCAAATGATTCATGACCTTTCGTGGACAAGCCTGTCATTCCGTCCACGTTACCAAAATTGGACAGGGAGGTTTATAATTTGCTTGTTATTGCAATCTGTTCAGATCCCTTCTGGTGTACTAATATTCACCCCTGGACCACTGGTGCTCTGGGAGTAGATTCATCACATAATCACTTCGAGGTAAATTACTTCGAATAGACTACTTCAAACTCGTATTTTTTTTTGAGAGGTGGGCCCCATGTCCTCTTTTCCCATTCACTAATACCCCTAATCCCACACCCCTCTCCTCCACATTTTAAACTCTTCACCCTCAACCCCTTTTATATTTCCAAGTAATCACTTCAAAGTAAGTTAGTTCAAAGTAATTTCTGACGTTTGTAAAACACAGGATACCCTTTCAAATATATGTCATGCATAGTACATGTGTAGTGCGGAAAAGAGAAACATAGATTTCCTGGAATAAGTAAAGGTGAAAAAACTCATGGTGAAAATGGATGTGTGCCTATTTTTCCAGATACAACTGGGGTCCTTGCCCCATTCAAATGTAAGTGCAGCCGTCTGACAACATTGCTTACTTCCCACCACCTACAAAATAGTGTTTCAGTGTAACTAAGTAGGACCGATCTCATGATTGTGCATACATGCTGACACAAGTGGTATGAATTTATTTGGCTGACACACCAAGGAAGATTGTCATCAGATGGGTGTACTCCAGGCAAAGTTAAACTATCCCCAGATTTGTTGGTCTACAACTGCAATCTGCTACAGCCAGAATAGTCAGTAATCAAGATTTCGTTGTAGTTCGAAACATTTGGAGACTGTCTAGTAGGCCACCAGTTGGTTACTGCTCATGCAGTTTAGGAGGTTATCCATGTGAGACTTGTGGATTGCCAATATGTGGCACAATGCATCAGTCGTAATCATGCAAAGCATTCACAAATGATTGCACAGCCCTGTACCATCTTGCAGACCATTGTGTGCCCCGCTGCAGCTAACCAGAATCCCTGGCATTTGCCCGCGGAGACAGACTGTGAGACCACGATAGTAAAGCCCCTTTAAAATTCCCACTCTGTTATTGTGTGAGCACAATTGATGAACATCACATAAGAGATATTGGTGTGCCTTGTGCGTGACCACAAAGTAACAAACACACACACACTCGTACACTCTTACTCATGCAGGATACCATTGGTATTCAGCAGCCACTGGTGCCGTTGGGAGGTGGATGTTGAAGCACCATGTTATGGTGGTCTGATGTTCTGCTGGTTTTGGTAGAGACTAGGCTGTTTTCTCCACATCGGGTGACGTTATGGTTGTGACATCTGTGTCTCAGTATCATGGGGCTAACACATATGCAAGATGTTGTGATGAGATGACTTCTGGAGAGACGAAGCTGTTTTCTTCATCCATGTTTCTGTCTGAACGACTTGGGGTGCAGTGATCACTATGCCTTGAATCTGTTGTCGGATGTGTCTTCTCATAAGAAGGTGTAGTTAGCTGTCTCATCTTTTAGTTTATATTACTTTTTTTAATGTTTTATTGTGTTCTTATTTTGTATGGTTAAAGACTGTTAAAGGTTAACTTGTGGAACCATAAAACAAAAACAGATTCCTCTTTGCTTCTGCCTTCTCGCTTCCTCTCCCCTGCTGATCTCTAGCTGTGGAGGCACGGGGCACCTGGCTACCCTCTGATTTTGGGCCCAGATCCCTGCCCACCCAGCCGCACACCTGCACTGCCTCCTTGCATCCCTTGCACTTGGGTCTGTATCTGCAACCCTACAGTCCCTTTCCTGCACTTATTAGACCCCCGTTGTCTGCGCCTTATTCTTGCACTTGCCACCTGCAGGCCGCACTACTTGTTATTGTTGACCACATGTTCAGCACTTTTGCACTCCTCCCCTGCCCCATGCACTTTCCCCCCTCAAACTCCTCTGCAATTGCACGTTCTCTATGTCACTGGTCCTAATAATATCGTTGTCTTGTTCCTCCCGTGTAATGCGATTTGTGATAAAGTTATACAACACGTGATTCAGTCTCGTGAGGGATTACTCACAAGAGGAGTATGGATGCTGTCTCACAACTTGTTACGTGGGGAGTGTTGTACTGGATAGCTGTATCCATGTTGTGGGAAGGAGCACTGTTTTTCTTGTGCATTAAGCAGGTCTGTCTTGTGCGTATGTATGAAGCACAGCGAGCACATATAAAGGGTTGTGCTAATGACATGTGATCAGTGAGTGTCAAGATGAGGGTACAACATGTGTTGGACTGTCAAGCCTAGCATGCAGGGTGGAGACACTTATACTGGGCTCACTCTCATGTCGGCCAATCAAGAGTGATACCTTTGTGCAGTGTGTCACGCACAAGACCAATGCGATGCTATTCAGTGAGCAGAGCATTAAAGGTGAACCCCCCCATCCCTAGGTCAAAGCACTTCGTTTGATTATAGTATGAAAAATAGACCTTCTTTGTATGAGAGAGGCTGACATTACACATTCCAGCACTTACCTGGGAGGTTTTCAATGTGTGAGTGAATATAAAAGTCACTGACATACGATAAGCAGTGACTGTGTAAAGGTGCCCAGTGGCATGGAGGTGCTCGTGGTGGTGGCCTCAGAGGATGGATAGTGTGCATTTGCGGCCATCGGTGAAAGATGGCGGAGAGGCCAACAGGGTTAAAATCCAGTAGGCACCCTGTACGTGGGTTAGAGTATAAAATTAAATGCTTGCTGGTATACATGGATTGAACAGGTAATGGCTCAAAATGTCACCCTCATAATTGTGACGGCTGACATTTCCAACTTTTTATTAACTCCCCCTTACAATACATATAAATGTGGGGGGTATGTGATATTAGAGAAATATGGGGGATTCCCCCGCATATGTATGTGGTGTAAAGGGGGTTAAATAAAAATATTTTCTTAAAAAGTCTGCATTTTCGCCCATCGCTATTATGGGGGTCGCAATGATCACATAGATCCGTTGAACAACAATTTCATGAGTCTTTACAAGGTTATGCATAGGTTGGGTGAGAGTGGTCACTGTAGGAATGCATTTTGCACAGTGCTCAACAGGGCCACGAAGACGGAATATCTGATTCGGTGGTGAGGACGGCATTGGAGAACGTTCTGTTTTGTGGACTCCCACACAAACGAGAAACTGTTTAACACGATTAATGTCGTGATTGGTGAGAATGAAGTCCACTTGCCATAGTCTTTATAATGTGTCTCTCGGGAACAGGTAGCGATCCTCTGAGGCTGTGGTGACCACACATATGTCTTTGTTGATGTTGATCTTGTGGTCTGGCCTACAAATTGAATTGTGAATGGTTTTCACGAAGATCTCTGCTGTGGATGGTACACAAATCGGCCACAATTATGCTGACTCAGGATGATGTGTGCAATTGATGTGGTAAAACTGTCAGATATGCATGGTGAAAGTACTCATGCTGCAGTAGGTGGCATGCGGCTTTAACTGGCAGTGCCTGGTGGTGAGATTAAGCTTGCAGAATGGGCATGTCTTACTAATATCTGTGGTAAAACAGTGGCCGGATGGGGAGAAGTGATGCTTCAACGTCATTGCACCCTTTGCTGGCTTCTTGTCAACACACAGACACATTGTCATTGATCATTTGTGATTTTGCGTGTGCACTGCAATGAACAGCGAGGACCACGGAGTGGGAGTGTCTTCCTTTCTATTATATCTACACTTCCCAGTTTCTGAAGGTCTTTTCAAACAGGTGACAGCTTTAACAGGCTCCCCAAGTTGGTTAGGTCCACAGGTCTTGTCTTGTAAGGGTTAGGGGACACTGGTTTGCCATGGACTCTACAGATTATGTGAGACAGTCCGTCTGGGTGGTGGACAAGCGTATGAGATATTGCTGTTGGGACAGTAATACAACAAACAGACTTTATTGGACCTCTGCAATGGTCACAGGAGGCCTTTAGACCAAATGCCACACGGGAGCATGTATGAAGTGGCTTCTCCATTCCAGTTGCAGAAGGATTTGCCAACCCAATTCTCAGATAGGATAGTTGTCTCACAATGGCTCCATTACTGATAATTGTAGCACATGAGAGACTGACTCTACAGTAAAGCGAAGAAGGCAGGGACTCTGGCTTTATTATCCAATGTGATGCACGCAGGACTTGGACACAGTGCGACAATGCATTGTACAACTCACCTTAATGCTGCCTTTGACACCCCTTACTAACACGGACTGTAGCACCACTGGTAACTCATCAGAGGGCCATCTGCTCTGCTGTACCTGGCATTGCCTATCCTGGCTGAAGGGGTCTTAGGAAAAGCCTTTTTGTCTTGGTATATGCATCCCTGCCCCTAACCACTGAAAACACACAGTGTGGCATTGTTGGGCAACCAGCAGAACTCTGTGGTTCCTGCAGAAATGATCATTGTCGATGACCAACCAAGGCATAACGCGTGATAGAGCAGGACACTCTATGAATTCCATATGTGATGCATGTGTATATTCCTGCAACATGCACCCGAAGCCTGTGATAGGACACGCCAGAGAACTAGTTTCCCAGTTATAGATATCCTGCCACTTTTCCCCAGAGACTGCAATATGGCAGGGCACCGAGCAGAGAAGCGTGCTCCGTGCTGTCTATATCCCTGCCACCTCCAGAGATTCAGAGAATACAGGGAAGGCGGGAGGATGAAAGAACGCAAGCCATGTCTATTCGTTCAGATGAAATAATAAGAGCTTTCCATCTCAACAAACTCCAGTGGATAAGAGGGCCCGGCATTCCGCATCGAACAAGCGGATGGCACATTCGTCGGATTCAATGAGGGCTAGACATCTCAGCAGATAAAAGGACTCCTCCGCCTCTTTCCTCGCATCTCTGAATGCTTGATCAGCACACAGTGCTCTCTTATAATGAGGAGATAATGATGCTTACGCCTGCTCAGACATGGGACATCTTTTCCCAGGTGGAGGCAGCTCCACCAGCTGCTTTCAATGCAAGCGAGCCGGGATCGCCCAATCGGTGGGCAGCATTAGGATCAGAGCCCTCTCCAGCCACAGTGTTTAGGGCACTCTAGGGCTAGGCCCACGGCCATTAGTTGCTAATGGATACAGGATCAGCCATTCACTGGAATACAGAGGAGCTTTAGGCAAGGGAGAAGGAACTCCCACATGCCATCTGGCTTAAAATGGATCCATTCAGCGACAGCCAAACATGGAATGGTTATACCAATATATTGCAGGAGGTTATTTATTGAGCGGACATGCAGAATAAACTTTCTTTCCAAATAGGATTATTCCGGAGGAATATATTTCATTTTTGATTTTGTTTGTTTACATCTTTTGTAAAGATATCATAATAGGCTACGCAATCTCCTGTGTCAGAGTTGTTTTGTGTGACCTCCTACCCAGACACAGATACAAAAACCAAAGTAGGATTCAGAAGGTTGAGACTATCACAGTCAACAAAGTAGCCTCAGACACCAAGAGCATCCGCAGGTGGAGCGGGAAGAAGGCTGAACCGACAGTCATAGCCAAGAAGAGGACTCCCACAGTGAGCTGTGGACCATTAATAGCACCCAAAAGGTTAAAAAAAGGCCGGGAGCCCTGATCTGTCAAGGTTCATACAAAGCAATGAGATCACATCTGCCATATTATTGAGGTTTTTAAGGAACCAGACACATGGAACATGTAGGCCCCCGTCCTTGTTCTTATACAAATAATGTTTGGGAACATGAGTGGCAAATTAAACATTTTAAACCATGATGGGCTGGGACAACCTTACATAATGTATGGTTATCACCACAAGGGGAGTGTTGCAGATTCAATTGTGGTGACATTAGTGCTTAGCGCACATTCACACCACATTGGACCCGTTACAATAGTTAGAATTGAATAGAACTACTTTAAAAGCTTCCCTGGGGAGTAAGGGGAGATATACACATGTGTAGGACCGATGTGTGGTCACAGGGGGTTTATTGTGGGGAGATCGGCCCAATTTGCCGATATGAAGCAAATGTGCACCTGGGCACACTCATTAAGTAAAGAATGCTGGTTACTCCATATCATTAGACTAGTTCTACAACTTTTTAAACATCCATGGTTGTGTCCACATTGTGTAGTCTGGATCTAGGCCCTCTGTCTTCCATTCCTTTCAATATTTCTATGACCTTCCGCATACGGCTCGTTGCCACCCATGGCTCAGCCTGCCATTCCTATGCTGAGGATAGGCAAGTCTATCTCATGTTGGCTGGCTGCCCAGGCACATTTTTCATGCCAACGGGTTTTCTGGACGCAGTTAGGGGATGAATGCAGAAGAACTGGCCCAAACCTAATGCATGTAAAGCATAGGGTTCTTTGAGGGAGGCATTTGGGCTTCCCGGGGCGTTTCATCTCAAACTGCCCTGCCTCCTTCTTTCCTACTATCTTCATCTTTAATGTGAAAGTAAAACATCTTTGAATGTAATGGGTCTCCTATCTTTCATCGAAGACATTATCATCATTACAAGAGCCTGCTTTCAAAAGGCGAAACTCTGACCCATCCTTTCCCTCATACCGTCCGGTGCCACTTTGGGGTTTTGTGTAATTTGTGCTGCAATTAAAGGAACACCATTTTCTGAAGCCTTCCTGGTCAGCTGATTCAGCAGTAACATTTCTATCTGCCTCTATGCCATCAAACACTGGATGGCATCTCACTCATGCTCCACTAAGACTGATGTTCTCTGGTTCCCATCCAAACGTGCTATCTCTTCTTCTCCCCTCTTCTATTCTTCTCTCCTGACCACCTTCCCTACTGTGCTTCTGCTTGCAACCTTGGTGTTGTCTTCCACCCATCTCACAACTTCTCGCTCTTCATCTGCAAATCTACCACTCCGGCCAGAGTTAATCTCCTCAAAATCCGAAAAATAAGACATCCTCTACCCTTCAACACTGCTAAGCACCTAATCTCCTCTTTAGTACTCGTGATCAGACTACTGTGGCAGTCTACTCTATGGCCTTCCCAACTGTGCTTTTCTACCTCTCGACAAAGTCATCAACTTTACTGTCATACACTCTTCAACCTTCTCCGCTTCACTTCCACCTCCCCAGCCCATTGTCAGTTACAACGTTTATCTATGAGAGGGCAAAGTTTAAACTCATTCTCATCATCTTGAAAACTATACATGGACTTGCACCATCATACCCATTGGCCCATCTCACTCCCTACTCTCCCCCTCGTTCCCTACAATCATCCTCAGATCAGCTCCTTACCACCTCTCATGCCCTTTAATCTCCCTCTTGTTTCTACTCTCTTCCTCACCTTGCTCCCTTACTCTGGAATGTTCGTCCCCTCCCGCTTCAAACTACTCACACTCTATCTCTATTTAAATCCAACCTCCTAGCTCTCCTCCTTCAGAAGAACCACTTGCATAACATTCCACACCACCACACCTCCCTATTCTGCTCTCTCCATTCCTTTCTACAACAACCCTACAGCATTTATGCCTCCCCCCTTGATCCTAAAACGTAGAACTTCCTCCACTATCCCGTTCCCATATCATGCTGTATTGTCCTTGTGCCCAGGACAATCCATCTCCTGTGCATCATCTGGTCTTATATCCACATTCTCTCATTCATTGTTAAGGGCACTGGTCCTCTGCTCTGTAATTCAATGTTAAACGGTTTTTGTAAGAATTTTTGTGCCAAACATGCATTGTTTTCCTGTATTTTTTATTAAGTAAATAAATATATGAAAATAAATAAATAAGTAGGCATTTGGCTCACAAGGCTGCCATTATGACAGTTTTCGGGTTAAGAGACCACATCTTGAACCTTCAGCAGATGTAGCCATTGGCTACCTATCTTAGCAGAGAGCCACATTTGATTGTCGCGCCCACAGGGCTATGCATATGACAGCCTCAAGTGGAAGGAGACAGATTCATCACGCCTTGTCACTTTGCACAGAAGTTTGGCTCCTTTTGGTCCTATCATGCTTCTTGAAAGTGCCTCTTGGTGAGCGCAGGGTCACGTCTAAGGCTGCTATTAAATGGCCTCAAAACCCACTGCCTTCCTCTTAGGGGGAATCTAAATCTTTAAACGTTCTACTGGTCCATACAACTTTCATTTTCATTCAGCCCCAGCCGATTTTACTGCCACATGCTTTAATAGTTAATAGGAGCCACGAGGCAGTGTTATCTGTGGTTGTGTACCTCATACATGTTGTCCCATTCCTGTTCCCATTTAATGTCAGCCCAGGCCCCAGGATATCTCTTCATGTGATTGACAGTTACAAGCTCAGGCCAGCGCAAAGCCTTTGGAAATAGTAGCTCCAATGTGAACACATGCTGGCAGTCCATGGCTTTCCCTTATCCGCACATTGCATTCCCTATCTGCCAACAGCCAATGGCATATATTGCCAGCACTCCCAATAAACACACATTGCCAGTCTCCACAGTACACCGCTGAAACGCTTTGTATATTTTCTCTGTGCATACCCAATGATTGTCCCCCAGAGTGTAAATGCGCAAATTACCCGATCGCCGAGGAAATCTGCGTATAATAGTACACTCGTCTGCAGCAATGCACACATTGCTCTTTTCCCCAACCCCAGGGAAAAAAAGACGTTTCCTCCATGTACCGGTTATGAACATATTGACCATTTCCACAATGCCTTACTAAGTGACAAATGGCAGCTTCCACATTCTCCTATTACTTCCTGCACTGCCACTTTGAGCAATGCTCAAGTAGGCACACAGTGCACATTTACACAAAACCACAGTAGGAACATGTTCACATATTACAAGAGTCTCAAAAGCAGGGCAATGAGCGTGACCTGCAGATCGCAGGTTCGAATCCCGGTAAGGTCAACTCAGCCTTTCATCCTTCCGAGGTCGATAAATGAGTACCAATTTCGGTTGGGTGATATTGTATATAACTGTGTGCTCTTTATGTTCATTAATCCCCGTTTTCTTTTCCACTGAGTTTTTTGGTGAAATGTTTGGTACGAAAAAACTCATAAAATTATTTGGGTATATATTTGGGGGTTACCCCCAAACAGCTCCTTCTCTTTTATTTATTCCTATCCTCACACACCCTATCCCTTTTATGTCCTTACCGAACCCTCTATATTTTCTATGAGATTTTTTCAGGTGAATATCTGGGCAAAAAACTCAGGGAAAAAATCGGACCAATAATTAACGTCATACCTCTGAAATGCTCAGGTAACCAAGCTAACCAAACAAAGGCACAGGTAAATATCCACATATTCATGGAAACACACATAGATATACACACTGAGACGCAGACCCTCAAAAGAAAGACACACACAGGTAATTCCCCTGCAACCTCCACTGTTGCCTCCCCCCACACAAAGCTACCTGTGGCCCCCGTTGGCTGCATTTAGCATAGCGATTTTGGATCCAGGTGTTGACCTGGGATAATCCTTGTCATGCTGCAGAGGGAACCACTGTAGCAGCCCCAGTCACAAGTTAGGCCCATAGCAAGCACAGTGCAAGGGAAGAGCCAGCCTTGCCGGGATTGCTTGATGTATTTTATCTCGAGTCGCAGAAGTTGACTAGCCCAGCCCACTCTAATCCTTGTGGCTTTGGCAGTACAAAAAATACCACTTCAGATTGTGCCAGCTGTAAAAATAGAGAAATGTCTGGTCGCTTGGATCCCCATCTTGGGCCAGGTGGGTGCCAACTGAATTGGGTGCAAAATGAGGAAAAGAGCCCAGGAGATTGCACAAAATGGTCTGCCTGCTAAAAAACCACTTGCCAAAAATGGCTCAATGATATGCACATAGAAAGATTTGTTCCACTACTCTCAGACTCAGCTAAATCGTTAGGCTGCACCATTCACAGCATTCTGTCCTTCCAGAAACACAGCCACGATGGCCCAAATGGCCTGGATCAGCATCTCTACCCTTCAAAAAATAAACCCTTCATACCGCCTCAGGAGTTCCAGACCATAGTGCAGACCCTTGCAGCCTCGCATATCAGTGGGGGAAATCCTCTCCTGGCAGGGTGCCCAGATGCTCACTTTGCTGCCCTAAGAGCAGTCCATCACAATGCATCATGTCTTATTATGGGCGCACAGAAATTTGATGGAATTACCCATATCCTACACCGACTACTTTGGCTTCCACTCCAGGCCACGATACTGTTCAAGACTGTATGCATCATCTACAAAGCGGTCATGAGTAGCATACCAGCGTACCAGGTGGCTAAACTCCACACATCTGGTGGCACACTGTGAGGAATTTGACCATCCGTACGGGGAGAGTGCACTCGCATGGGTTTTTTGATTTTTTGATAAATGAAAATAAGTGATGGAAGATAAACCCGAGAAATGTGTGAGGCCATTCTGCACACATTTCATCTGCTTCCCACACAAAATGCATAGTCATATGTACTGCGGGAAGAATCAGCCTACAGTGCCATCTTCCCCTGTCATATTAAGATGGAATGTGATATGATATGGCCCCTATACCTAAGTGTTTCAAATGACAGCCACAGGTACATCAAAGCATCTCAAGAAGGAGGAAGGCACACCTTCCTCCAGCCATGGACAGCCTAAATTAAATATCAAAAGCTCCATGTATCTGCATTCCTATTGCAGTAGTGCGGATGGTCGCAGTGCATACGATTGATATTTGAGGCAAGCCTAGAGGAGAGGCTTGGTTGCCGAACAGACAATAGGAAGAGGAAGGCCTAGAGGAGAGGCTTGGTTGCCGAACAGACAATAGGAAGAGGAAGGTGGGGCTAACACCCCTTTGGTATGCAATGTGTAAACTGAATCTAGTTCCCGCCTCTCGGTATAAAAGGCAGTGAATGGCCTGTCTGGTTTCATCACTTACCACAGGTGCCCCTGTGGAGCAGACCCCTTTTCAGAGGGACAAAGGATTTGATTTAAGGAGACAGGAAGTCTGCTGCCAGCACAAGCTTCAAGGGAGTCACAGAGGGCCCTGTTAACCAGAGAGACACTTTGATCTTCAACAGACAGAAATATGGGCGTGATTTAGGTATCTGTCAGGATTGAGGCTGGTGGGGGCTCTAGCAGTGTGGCAGGTGCCCTAATGGGGCGTAGGATTCATCCTACATTATTCCCCAGGCGTGTCCTTCATCCCTTTTTCAGGAAGCAGCTTCCGGGACGAAGGACAGCCGAGGAACTACGTTTCCCAGCAGGCCGAGCGTGGCACAGGCCTGCTGGGATGGAGTCAGCCACGCCCGCGCGAATGCGCATGCGCGAGCCGCGCCCGAAGCCCCACGCTTGCGATTCCGGCCAGCAGAGTGGAAGGACGTGTAGAGCCAGAGCTCCTGACGGCAAGCCTATGCGGGGCACCCCTCCGCCTGTTAGCCACCCCAGGCCCCGCGTGACTGATAAGATAAGTGCAGAGCAAAGCGCGCACGTTCCGGCAGCATTCTTGAGACAGTTTATTTAGAGGAAGTCGCGCTTGGATTTCCGAACTGGGACCGCGCCCGAAGCGGTTTAGGAATGCATGGCGCTCCGTCCAATAACCCAGCATGAGACACCATTAACACGCGATTGTGTTCCTAGACAAAGCATGCTTCTTATATGTGTTTAGACCGGAAAGACTGCAGAGCAGACTTGCTAATTCAGAACTATTAATCCCTAAACAGCGACTCCGCTTATATATACGCTTTCATTTTGACTTTATTCTTGCCTCTTGCAGTGCATGTGAGGTAGAGAACGTCATAGGGGTCTAGCAGCACGAAGAGACCAGAAGACTACACAGCAGTGCCGAAGCTAAGTGGAATTTCCATTGTTAATGTAGGGCACGTTTAGAAACTGGGTATTGAATGTTTCATTCTGTATGATGTAAATGCAGACGGTGTTTTCATTCTGTATGGTGATAATGCAGACACAGCTTTCCTCCATGAAGTAATGGGTGGATAGTGGTAGAACATTAAGTCCAGTAACTGGTTGAGGGCTCCAGTACAAAGGCCTAACTTCATCTGGCATACGTGTGCATTGTTGGATGTGAATTGAACATAGTAACTGGTCTGGGGCTCCAGTACAAAGGCCCATTTCATCTAGCATTAGCAAGATTGCTAGTGAATGCAAAAGCGCCAGAGCGGAGAACTCCAGATACAGGAGCCGGAGCTGAGGAGCATGTTACCCTGTTCTTCCCCATCCCCATCCATAACCTCTCCCTTTCCCTCTTTCCGGTGTTCCCAAGCAACCTCTACCCATCCAACCATCGGACCCTAACCCTCTTTCCCCCAAGGGTCAACGAGGCCTGTGTTACTTGCTGCCAGGTACCAAGACCTGACGGGGAGGGAGGCGTTCTAGCCGCGTTTGTGCTGCCTCTGCGTTGAGAAGAAAGAAGACTGACACTATCTGTTGCCACCCCTTGGTGGGGACCCAGAATTGGTTCAATAAGGTGGGTTTAGCCTGCACCAATCACTGGGGCCCATTTGGCTTTAAGGGAGGGCTGAGCCCCTCACTTGGCAGATCATCTGACGACTTCAAAAGGAGTAAGAAGAGGGACTTATTTGGACCCGGGCTGAAGGTACAGTCTACCTTACATATTCCACCAGTGAAGGAAGGCTAGGTGTTCCAAGAAGGAAGCCAGATCCTTCCCCTGAGCATCTCCCATGGAACAGAGGGAAATACTGGACTCAGAGGACACATCCAGCAGCTCCAGAACTGGTACCCAGCCAGCACCCAGTGTTCCCTTCTAGGTTCTGCCAGCAAGCTTCATAGGTGGGAAGTGCCAGAGAGTATCTGAACTAAGGACAAGGGCATTGCCTGTAAACACTTTCCTGAGCTTGTGGCTGTATGCCTTGAAAGGACGACACAAGCCCTGCAACGAAGCTAGGAGAAGTTCCACTCAAGCATCACCCAGAATCCATCTTTTAAGGACATTTTCGAGGCAGTCGAGTCCTCAAACCACATCCGGCTGCACCACTGACTCTTGTCACGCTGCAGTCACCAGACCCGTCCGAGACGGCTCGACCAGCATTCCAGATCTGCCAACCAGTATAGAGACAACAATTCTTGGCCCTAGGATGCTCCGCCGGCCAGCCTACAGATGTCCATCCAGCCTCGCTTGCCGAACTGCCTGCTGTCTGATACCCGCATTAGTTTCCCACCACTAACTCTGTCTCAAGGGCTGCAGAGCACCCTGGAAAAACCTCATTGTTGTCAAGCACCAAGAACTTCTTCAGAACCAGGTACATTGTGGTTCTGCCCCCCTGAACTTTCTGCGAAGGACCCTAAAGACAGTTACAACCCTTTACCCCCTTGGTGTTGGAACCGAATAACCTTGAACAGTAAGACTGATTACTTTACCAACTACCCTCCTGTCCGTAGCCAGAGTGCTTCCCTTGCCTTCGTGAAACTGTCTGTCCTCTGTGTTTCTTTGCAGGGTGGGTTGTATTTGTAGGGTGCTAGAACTGTCTGTTGTAGTATTAATAAAGTAGATATTTTTATACAACCTTGACTGAACACTCCCTTTCTTCATTGGGTAATAATTGTATTTTCACTGTGTTGCAACTAACCTACGATCCACAACCTTGCAGAGATAAGCCTGCCGTTCCATCCACATTACCAAAATTGGACAAGGAGGTTTTATAATTCACTTATATTCCAATCTGTTTGTATCCCTTCTGGTGTACTAGAGGTATGGGGTTGATTGATGGTTTAGAAACCGGTATTCATCCCTGGACCACTGGTGCCCCGGAAGTTGATTTGTCACACACACCCTCTCATGCAGAAAATCGACCGACCGGCTTGAATCACAACTCTTCTCCAAAGAGAGGACTCACAAACAATCCTTCCCTCCCAGACTCGTTCCCGGTGTCGGCTCGGAATGTCCCCAAAAATCTCCAATTTCGCAAATCTCTAAAAAACATGGCTGCTTCAACAACACCCGACCATGGACTAATTCCAATGGATCTAAATACCAACACTACACACCTCACAGTACTTTGCTACTATTAAAAAATTGGCAGCCCAAATGCCAGCTACCCACACTCTGTACAGCTCTCCGCTGCTCTTGAGCTAGATCCATCCTTTAAACAATACAATACAACACAAAAATAAGAAATATCAGTCCCAGGCAACTGACTACTCTTGTTTCGATGCTTCGGGCATGATTTGGGCAATGTTGGAGCACCCTTTACTGCATTATAAGTGTCGAAAAGTTGTATCACTCATAGGCTGTGCATACCCACTGCTTGCAACCAACCTCTTGAAATGCTGCTAAATAAGAATATGGAGTGATCCCATTTCATTACCTATTGAAGGAACTTCAATACTCCTTAGGATCCATTTTTGCCCATGAGGTCCCCTTACTCTTACTGTCCCCTGAGGTTTGTAGGCTCCTTGAACTGTTCTTTCTTTGATTCATTACACTTCTATAAATAGTGCACTTTTCTACTTAACATCTGGATTAGTCCCCATACACCTTGCCAAGGAGAGGCAATTTTCCAAGTTGGGCTTTTTACCCATGTTCATCTTTACATCTCAATAATGCTCCGAACATGCACTGAGACTGTGCACCAGCTGGCGTGGCGACATAGGCACTGGGGCGAGAGAGAGAGTGTGTGTGTTTGTGTCTGTATGTGTTTTGTGAGTGGCTGTTCCTCCCCTCATTTTCAAGAGAGAGGCAATGAGCGGAACCTTGTGCTTTATATTCCTGAGTGGCGGTGGCCGGTGGGGGGAGGGGAGATGCAGGATGCAGGAAAGATGGGCTCATGGGTGTTCCTTTTCTCAAATGCTGTCTCAGATTCATAGGTAAACAGCCAGAGTTGTAATCAGCTCCTGTACCTGTTGTTCTTGAATACTATCTAGCCATCAGCTCTTGTAGCCTTTGTATTATTATTATTATTATTATTATTATTATTATTATTATTATTATTATTATTATTATTTATTTGGAATAACACCACATGCACATTGGCCTCAGAGCTCAAAAAAGGAAAGGAACAATAACAAAAGAATAGCTGTGAATGTTACAATTACAATTGCATACAGATTGGCATCCAGGGATCGCACATTAAATACATAATATGCATTTCCTTGGTTTTGAAAGTACTTATCCAGACGTCAGTCTGACTAATACCCACTTGTGTATTAAATAGCATAAATCATCAGCAAAACCAAGACTTAAATAAATACAATCATGTATCTTTTATTGCGCCCCCATAGTTCTCAAACTATGGCTGCCACTCTTTCTCATTATGGATTGTGGCAGGAACCAGCAGTACAGGTTCACTCCTTTAACAAGCCCTGAAGCCTTGCTGGTCCACTTTGCAGAAAGCAGGTCCCCCTAGAAACTGAGCGCTAATGCCTGCATTACCTGACTTTCTCTCTGTTTCCTCACGAGCACACACGCGCTACACAGCTAGACAAGTTGCAAACGGCTGGTACATATGTGCACATGATTCCCAGAGGCACCAACCCAAGAATTTAATGGGGGTCAGTACACAAAAATCTCCAGTCATGCCAAAGGATTGAAAGCAGTTTCCAAGCACTGTCAGGAGCCAATCTCTAGGCGCTGCAGTCAGCAGGAAACCTATGAGGTGATGCCCAACCTCACTAGAGAGGGTACCATGAGGATGCCTGATGGCCCCTACCACCTCACTAAGTGGCAGTCTGTGCATGGCCATTCCGGGTCGGTCAGGCCCCCGGGTGCTGATACTAGAGATCAGATCCTATGTTGCCTAGGTGGCAACCATGGGTTCTGTGCCTCTGTGGATGGTGCATCGACACACACAGGTATGTCTGACCCTGCACGATTGAAGTTCCAAGTGCAGGGAAATGGCTCCACCATTAACGCCTCACCCTGATCTCCCTTTGCAAAGTCTTTTCATCTGTGTGCTGTTGTCTATTGTGCTTGTGCAGCAGTTGGATAAGACGTGTTCCCAGAGACTCTTGAAGGGCTTAGTTTCTGGATCTCATGGAATACTCGAGCAACATCCATCACCTCCCTGGAAGGTCTGAGCTGCACTGGCCAGGTGGGGATCCTAGGATAACACACACACATAACCGGATATTGCTGATGAAACGTGTTCCACTCTAGACTGGTTAACACATAGCGTGTGCGTGTTATGTATTAATACAGTGCAGAAAAATAAAAATACAAACGTTCATATTTCTCTTTTTGGGATGAGATGTTGTTTATCACACAGCCCGCATTCAATGACCCAGAAGTGCACTGAAGGAAACTAAAATCCAACGTGCCATGTAGCAGGAAAGTGCAATTGGTTGCCTAATGATGTTAGAATGTTCTAGCCAGTCACTACTAAAACAAAAGCCTGGGTTCAGGTTGGTAAATGAAGAACATTTGAGCTTAGGCTCGATGCAGAACTGCCATTTTTGCAAAGATCCCGTCAGCTGTACAGTTAAGAAGTTTTCAGTATTATTTACACGGCCAGATGCTTGCAGTAACATTGACATTGCATGAAACGTCTCTAAAGTGGTGGAGGAAATGGAATGTTCCATGCCGGCCTTTGCATCTTCCTGTGCCTCTCCTGAATGTCTTTGGCAAGAGCAGTAACTTGCAATTTACAAGCGTGTCCGGGTTGTGTACTGTTCTGCGAGGCGCACGGTGGACTCAGCAAGGCCACACTGTGGGTTGTACATGAAGGAACTGCGGCCTCATTCTGTAGCTAGCAGGCCCCCACAAAGCTCGAGATCAGAGCCTCGGCTACAGTCTTCCGTCAGATCTGCGTGAGGTGAGGGAGGTATATTTCTTTGTGCGCGCGCATTAAGATGCAGAAGCCTTCGACCTTTTCATGTGATTTGCCGTTGGCATGTCCAGTCTCATACTGGATCTCAAACTGAGAAGATGCAACAAGGAAACGCTTTGAAGCCAGGCCCTTCAGCATGTTCTTGGACTGCAGGAAGGTGGCACCAGTTCACTTCTCCCTGTTATCCACCTTTCTCGGCCTAGACATGAGAGATATTTCTCGTAACTGATTCCTAGAGCAGATTGGTTGAATCTTGGTCTGGCTGGTTATCTGTTCCGCCGTATCCACACTCTCCTTAAGCACCACCCTCTCACACTGTGGGCACTTAGCAAGAGCCCCCCAATCATCACTGCATGCCTTTGCATTATTGGCTCGCTTCTCATACTTCATTCATTTGCGCTCTGGTGCACATGCATAACTTTCTCATGGTGCGCAATAATGCTTTGCAAGGGCACATGTGCACCACTTTCTGGCGGCCTCGATGATACTTTTAACTATAGGATATTTTCACCATTTCTTCATTCATTAAAACCGCTTGGAAACAAGCATGGACAAAGTCAGGTAGCACTGACTTTTGTATAGGTTTTGTATGGGCATTCACCAGTCCATTTGTCAGCTATTGACATAATATGTGTAGGTTCTGTCACCCTTTGCTCTAGTGTACGCATCATATGGCATGTTTTGCTACCATATACCAGCTATTCCAGTCAAAGCCCAAGATACTGCTAGGTTTTGCCATCACATTTCCAGGTACTCATCCCATTAGCACAGATTGTCTTTACATAATGATACTGATGTTTACATAGAAACTATTTACATACAATATCACCCAACTAAAGTTGGTACTCATTTATCGACCTTGGGAGGATGAAAGGCTGAGTTGGCCTTGCTGGGATTCGAACCTATGAACTGGAGATCACACACAGATCAGATCAGTTAGCGCTCAACCTTCTGAGCTATCTTACTGGCACTTACCTGACCTTGAAGGACATAATGGACCCAGAATTCTGAAGCTGTGGAAGGTAGAGAAGAATGCCTTTATGCCCACAGCACACTTTCCCCTTTTAGACTGGAAGGACACATGAAGCTGCATCCCCCTGCATCACAGAGCACGCAGTCCATAGCACTCTGTGCATGCATTTGTATATTACCTTTTTGCATGTCTTAAGGTAGGCACAGCACAACATGGTTGACATGCAGTAAACAGCAGAGTCAACCTCCTCCAACCTCTTGTATATGACAACAGTTGGCAATGGATATCTGTGTCTAGCCAGAGCTCATAGGCACTGATGCTAACTGCATCCACGAAAGCAATTGAAGGTATGCAAATTGCCTTGGCAACAAACTGGCCTATGATCATTGGTCTTCCATTGCCATCTCCTTAATTGTTTGCATTTGTGGATATACTAAAAGGGTGTTAGAAGCAGCCAGAGTAACAGATGCACGTGCGCAATCTGATTGCACAATGCCTAAAGATCGTCTGTCTGTTCCCTCTTGTCTTCACTCCCTGCATGGTTACGCCTTAATTGCACTTGGAAAAACTGCAGAATCGTTGTCAGACCTATTTGCTATTGTCCCCACCGATAATTGTACTATATGCACTTACTCTGCCTGTGCAGACTATTATCATTTCAGAATTTCAAGGGTTCTGAACGACTGTTGTATTTCCCCTTGTTCCCTCCCTCCTTGAGCGCTTTGAAACACTTGCCTTGTGTATAGGCGCCTTTATAAATAAACATTACCATATCACATCATGCCAAGGAAAGCTTAACAGGGCTGGTGGGGCAGCTTCAGCACGCGTCAGGGATATCCGATATATGACCTAGAGTAGAAATGCAAGGGCAACTCAAGGCCTAAGTGGCGAGATTGATGCAGCGAGAGACAAGAATGTGAGCGGAATGCACAGAACTCCAGTAGGTAAGCACGAGGCTAAGGGTTTGGCTTTGTAATCCAGACCTCCAGCCAATCCGTTCCTCTTCTACATCAGAAGCTTACCTTTGCTTGGGGAAGCCTATGAAGTAAAATATCTGATCAATAATGCCCTGCTGCTCGACTCCTCGGGCCTAATGGAGAGCAGGGTTGGATTGGCCCCTCATCCTTTTGGCCCGTGGCCGGGCCAAAATCATCCATGGGGAGTGGGGCCAGTTTCTGCCCATGCCTGGGCCGATTTTGGATTAAATAAAACATGGGAAAAAAAATATTTTTTCAAATTCTTTTTTTTCTTTCCAAAAAAGCCTTTAATCCTCCTTAAATCGTGAGTACCAACACAGGTTGGGTGATATTGTATGCATATTTGTTCTATAAAAAAGAGCTTAAGCGTTAGTGCTATACAATAACATGTTATCATTTGGCCTTGCACGTCGGCTTGGATTTTCAGTAATTTAGTATACTTAGGAACAATGCTATTTGATGCCACCTCCTGTTTTGTCAAGGGGTGAAAGATCATGTTTCATCGCTTCCCTGGGATGTCACTTTGGGGTGGGGTCAAATGGCATCACTTCCAGTGATGTCATCAGTGGTCAAGGGTCATGAGGCGAGGGGTGTGCCACTTTTTTGAGGTGAGGGGTGGGCCATTGTTTTTTGGGTGGCCAGGCCTATTTCTTGTCCCAGTCGGACTCTGATGGAGAGGCTTAGCACTAGCAGCATGCCTGCTTCCTCAACATCCTTCCCAATAGCCAAGACAATGGAGCAAACATGGCCGTCCCAAACGCACATAGTCCATGTACGGAAAGGAGTGCCTGTCACGTAGTGTAAGTGATTTCAATCCAGCACTCCAACTAAGTCAATGCCTAGGATGGGATGCCTAATGGAAACCCTTATTTATATATTTTTATGTCAAAAGCATGTTTAATTCTGGATGATGTACCCTTATATAACGCTCCTCTCTTTGAATCCCCCCGGCCTCACTGAACCAAGAAATAGGTTTGTTTTTCAAATTAAAAGATTTATTTGAAGAAATGAACAATATATATATCACACTTTTATAAATATGAATAATATCTGAATATCACACTTATGAATATGAACAATGATCAGCAATGGGTAATATTACAATATCAACAATCTCTTTAATCAATTAGGAGTAGGAATACGAAGAATAATCTAGCAGAGAATACTTTGTATGGGTTCAAGAGATTGCAATGATAGGAAGAAATGCAACACAGAAATAAAACTTGATATGACAAGGACAATATGATCATTCTTTCCCCTGTTACTACTCACCCCCCCCCTAATATGCAATATGGAGATATGGAATGAGGGCACACAGGTATCTGGAATAACAATCAACAATGCAGTTCAATCCCAATTCCCCCCAGCAAGCTTAGAGAGGACGGGAATGCTTTAAAAACAGATCAAAATGCTTTTGATTGTGATTTGCAATGAATGGGAAAATGCTAAAAATGATTTTAATTCGCAAAATGGATTCAGAACTAGTGAGAGTTGCTTTGGATTGGTTCAGTTCAACACTAGCAATGTTTATAGAATGATTAGAAGATGGAAAACGAAATTCAGAAGTTGAAAGCGAGAAATAGCTATTTTTACATAGAATGAAATTGAGGAAAATTGCAAATTCGCGGCAACTTTTCCGCGTGCGGGAAACACGATTACGGCAAATCTATAATCTATTAATTTCTAGGATGTACGGCTCAAAAGTTACAGAGGTTTTTGTGAAGGTAGATTTTTCAGAAACAGAGTCAAGATTCAAAATGAAAGATGTGCTTTAAAGATTAGGAACCAAGATGGACTTATACTAAGGAGCTATGAAAGTACAAGATACCCAACGGGACAAACACCAGAACAGGGCGCCTTCCGCTCTGATTGCTGTGCGCCAGGACACTTGACTTTCTTCAGAAAATATCAGCGCACAGATGATTATCGCTACAATTATCACAGACTATATCATGAGAGGAATTCAGGATGGACACAAGATTCTATAATTAAGTTCTGGCTAGGTTGAAATGGATTGAATAGGATTACTTTAAACTAAGAGATGACTATGGACAGTTCTAGACTAAATAATCACTCCTATGACTTTGGAATGGAATGGGCCCGTCAAAGATCTGGTCAAAGGTTTGGACTTCACTTGCCACTGGACAGGATCAGGGCACCTGGACTCTGCTCTCAGCAAGGCAGTCTGGTCTGCGCGGCCTCTTGGACTGGATCTGATGGGTTGGTTCTGGGTACAGCTCTGCTCTATGGGTCTGGATCTTGGTTCTAGCACAAGGTTCTTAGCTAGAACAGCAAAACAGCTCAACCAGGCTGTTGGATTTTGTGGTGCCCCTTGGAAGTGTAGGGGTTAGAATCAGGTTGCAAAAGATTCTGAAGGCCAGCTGAGAAGAGTTCAGCTTTTTGGGTTAGGCATCTCTGTTTCAAAGTTCTAGAGTGTGGTTTCTGGATCTATGTCTGGAGCCTGGATCTTCATGCAGGATGCTTTGCAAAGAAATCAGTTGATGAGTGGAAAGTGTGTGTCTGTGGGTCCTCAACAGTCCCTATTTATCCATTTTCCAAAGTGGGTGGGGAGGCTGATTGTCTATGCCCAACCCTCTAAGGATCTGATAGGTCGGATAATTCCCTGTCCCCTGATTTGAGAAGTGAACAGTGTGTCATCATGTGTCAGAGTGATGCTGCCATTTACAACCTAGGGAAGAACCTCTCCTTTGCTTTTACTTAGAAAATCTATTTTTCCCCAAAAACATATTTCCCATATGCACAACTTGTTCATAAGACATATTTACATGATAGATTAATTAAGGCACGTCTCTGTTCAAGTCCCATGTTCCTCCAAGTTTCGGATCACAAATGACAGTTTATTCGCGCTTTTGGTTGGTTGCACATTTTCGGATCTGTACAATTTTTTACATATACATGCACATACCATCCGGTCACACTTCTGTAATTTTTCATGTTCCTAGCACAACCACAATAGCCACAATATTAAAAACGTTTGTGGTTCAGTCTCAGAACATCGCACAGATTCCAGATTAGTGTAAAACTGTGAGTGCATTTTTCATTTTAATAATCTCTATGTTTCATATTTTTGTCAGTTCGGTACCATATTTTAGAAGTATTTTCCTGAAACATATATTTAATCCAATTTCAAATCCACATTTTCAGTCTGGCCTGCCTCCAAGCTTGGCTGAGTCAGAGAGTCACAAGGCTTGTCTTCCTGCCAGGGCAGTTTCTATTGACAGCCCAAATTAGCATCTCCATTCAGCTCAAGGGGGCCCTGTGTCTGCACTCAGAGCAACAGGCCAGGGTGCCCCTCCCAGTTCCTTTTCACACCAGCCTGCCTTTTTCTAGCAGAGCACAGGAGAACAGGTTCCTTTGTTTAGGGAGGAGGTGTGGAATGTGTTTGAAGCCCAGTGTGGGAAACTTTAACTTTTAAACCCAATGTCTGAAATTGATTTGTCTTAAAATATAACTTACATTTTTAACAACTACATCAACCAATTTCTTACTTCAAGCCTTTTTAGAATATAGTTTAGAATTGTATCCACCTCTTAGGCTTCTGATAGCAAGTCTTTCTTTGGCATAGTTTGAGTTCAATGTACAACTTTACACATGACAAGTTTTAAATCGCCAGCTTCTGACAGAGGTGAATAACGGTATTACACCCATTTTTGACAGATTTCTTCCAGCTCAACCATCCTCAAAAGTGGACTTAGTTCAGATAATATATACTTCTGTGGACATTGTATTTATGCAGATTCTCGAAGTAGAATGATGTTCACCACCCAACAAGGAGGTTGGATCTTTTTGTGTGGTTTGTGAGCCATGATTTTTGCAATTTTGACAGCCAGGGAAAAAAATGATTTTTAAAACAGCTCTGTGTTTCTTTTGCAATGATTTTGCTCTGTGGGCAGCCAATTGATGGGTTTTGGCAGTGGTCCCCTGTGTTCCCACTGACATAGGCAAAAGTGGATGGTGCCCTACTTTTCAGATTTTTACTGCGCACTTTCTGGTGATTTTTAGCGAGCAGCATGCTTTCCGGCGGCCTTTCTGATGTTTCTGCTGCAAGCAATGCACAGTAATGTTGCAGGGCTTGGACTAGTGGGTTGAAACATCCCACAAGCAGACTCACATCCCTAAGCTGGCAACATGGAGACATTTTAAATAAATGAACACATAATGACTGCCTAAATACAGGATACACACTTTCATACAAAAGGAAAGAAGTCTGCCAGTGAAAGCTCAGGATCAGGGTGCTTGTGCAAATATTCATCCTCATAATGGGCTACCACTTGATAATGTCTCACATTCACACCTACCACCACAGACCCTTCCCACAGCAGGGGCATGCTTACGTGTTCATTCAGGATTGCCGGGAACACAGTCACATGCCCAGTTGGAGCCTTACATGCCATTTTACAGATATCAAGCCAAGTGCCCAGATCCGGCCTTGCATAACGCTATTCCATGTCGGGAATGCGATCAGCACAGGAGCATAGTATGTAGATATGCCACAATAATAACTTCATAAGCATAGATCAATAATCACAAGTCTGCAAACACGCTACTGCCTCACATGCCAGGAGGAGTTTCATATGCCCAAGTACACATGGGCATGCACAGCTACTCCATCATAATCACAGGTACAGTCTGTGCACTCATTTTCAGGTGGAAATAGGTTAAATTGCATCCCATGCCAGTTTCATCCTGCCAGGCCCTGTTACCGCAATGTTCAGATGGGCACTCATTTAAACGGCAGCTTCTGAATTACCCCTTAGAAATTGCCATGCCAGGTTACTCATTGATATCCTACTAACAGAACAGGTGTCAGATCTACTTCTCATTTACTGAACAAGTAAAACACACATTGCAGTAGTAAATGCTTGACTTGCTGGAGAAGAAAAGTACATGCTGCAAAACTACAAACCCCACCCTTAACCCTCAGAAGAGGTCCAGCACTAAAAGCTATGCCTACACAAGCAGGTCAGCATAACAAGCAGAAACGAACCTGGGTGTACTCAAGAGCTCTATAACAAATGGTCTTTTAGAGCTCTTGTGAAATGCTGGCATAGAGTCCACAAACCAGAGGACCTTCTGTCCCTCAATGTCTTACATTCCAATCAGTGCACCGTTATATAAGAAGCCAAGAGTATGCACTACAACACCGCAATTACAGCAGCCAGCACGCTCTAACAGGATCAAATACCTTTTTGCTGCAGTCAGACACTGCTCAGAATAGACCCGGAAGTACCAGAATCTAGGGAGAAGTGAACCTAACAATGAGCTCTTTGTCAACAAGATCAATACAATCAGGCTCCACATCAAGTCTCCAAATCCTCCAACCCCTACCTATATACCCTATAGGGCGTTCAATCCTACACTGATTTCTCTCCTCTCTCGTACTAAGATATTGTGTACATGCTTGCATCCCTAAAACTGATCTCATCCAACAACAACGACCTTCTGGGCACCATCCTTAAAAGAAATGATAGGTCCTTCCATTACTGCTCTTCTTAGAATGGTCAAGGCCTCCCTCTGTGAGGGTATGTTCCTGTGCATCTTACTAACAGGGTACATAAGATAAATCCTGTAAAAATGTACCTTTGATACAGAAGACCTAGCAAACTACCGGTGATCATGCACCTCTAATTTATTGGTAAAGTTATCAAGAAGTTACTTGCTAACCAACTGCTTCAAATAATTGAGCAACTCATTCTTCCCTGGAATTACCAATCTGGGTTACTCCTCAAATGCAGCACTGAACAGCCATCACCCAGTTGATCAACAATGCCCTTTATTGATTATCGATAAAGAAGGGTCTTGCTTTATTCTTTCTGGACCTCTCATCTGTGTTTGCCCAGCAAACACTACTCATGCACTTTGCAAACAGCATGGGCTTCTCTGACAGCATCCTGAAATGCATCACATCCTGACGCAAAATTAATCTACACATTTGTGAACAATGCATTACCGAATGCTCCAGAATGAAAAACTGCCTTGCACAGGTGGATACATGGATAACAGGAAACAGTCTACAAATCAACCCTAGCAAAACAGAAATGATGCACTGCAATCCTACAGGTTCTAACTACACCACAATCTCTTGGCATGACGAGATGGACCCTTGCCCAATCCAGCTGTCCACAGTAAGGAATCGTGGGGCCATAATGGACACCACCCTCTCTCTTGATGTGCAGATCAGAGCAATCATCAAATTCTGTTTCTCCCAACAGTGCATGCTGCATTTTACTTTACTTAACATTTACCCAAAGGGCCATTGACATAGTTTATCTAATAGTATACAAAATAGTTGACACAAAAAGCTTCTATCCCAGACTCCAAGATTATTCAATGAGGGAACTTCAAAGAGTAAAAAAATGCAGTGGATATACTAATTCCCAGAATGATGTGATTCAAGCATATCACACCAGCATTACCTATTCCCCACTGGCTAACCAATAAACAATAAGGTTCATTTCAAAACCTTGTGCATTGCCTATTGTAAAGAAGGAGAAAACAAACGACCATAAGAGGTAGAATCCACTGTAGTTATTGCATTGAAAAGGAGTGGGACCCACCTTAATGCTATAGGTAGATGATTGCTGCTAAACGGGAAGGCCTCTGAATATCAAAGAACAAACGTCACCCTATTGCTTCAGGCTAGCAAGAAGAGCATACCACTATGAATACATGTCTTGGAAACATGCTTACTTAATGTAGAAGAATGCAGAAGGGTCCAAAGTCACAAGTAATCCAGGGTTGGCAGGAGATGATGATCCCGAGAGGGAAGGTGACTGAGTTAGTAAGGTTAGCAGGGCCTGACCCAGAATGACATGAGGGCGCAACTGAAGGGAGAAACATCTCAATGGAGCCAGTCCAAGAACGCAGGAAGGAATGCGGAAGAGATACTTCGATACCTGGTCACTGAAGAATGATCCTGAGAGGCATTGAGAAACAGAAGCTGGTCCAACTAGACAAGAAAGAGTCCACAAAGGAGTCAGAAGAGAGTCAGCATACATAGGAATACAGGACAAACCAAGCCTCACCCATATAGGGTAATCCAGAGGCTGGTCAGGAATTAAAATAGCCAAACAGTTCTTAAACCAGGAAGCAATCCACAGAACAAATTCAAATTACAGGGCACACCGGCAGAGTGGTCAGAAGGAGGTATGCAAGATATGGCAATGCATCAAAAAACACTGACACAGAGCACTTACTTCAATAGGAAGCAATGGCGCCAGTCTGCTGACAATATTTGTTTATTGGAAGATGCTGTGAGTACCATGGAGGGTTCCATGTAATAATGTTGCCACAAAAATATCGCCATGCAAAAATATCGCTGAATAATGGTCATTTTTTGTGGTGACATTGTTGCATGGAACATGCGGGGGACACCCCCGCAACCCCCACATTTTTTTTTTTGTAATTTTTTTTTTTTGTTTTGTAATTTTTTTTTTTGCCCCTGTCGCCACATATATGGTCACCCAAATAATATTGCCACAACATTTTCCCGGCGATATTATTTACGGCGACCATATATGTGGCGATATTAATACCTGATACCCCATGGCGGTGTGCCAACTTCACACACCCACGTGGGTGAGCATGTGACATAGTAATTCCATTGTGAGGCACTGTGGTAGCACGTTACATGTGTCGTGGTCATTGCAACAGTCTCCATGGCAATACCGGTGACGCTGAATGGGGCGAGCACAGTTCCTAACGCAAGGCCCAAACTTCAACAAGAAATGTCGAGGAGGATCCCTTTTTCAGTTCTGGCCATAAAACTGAACAGTTCACCCAAACCTCTCCCCCTGGAAGTGAACCATCTGATTTTAAGAAAACAGCTCAAGTCTTGTCTTTCCAACCAACTACTTTAAAATAATTGGAAGATAACTGAAACTGACTAAAAACTGTGCACTAGAAACTTTGGCTAGTTTATAACAATTACAAAACTCGTCACAATACCATCTGTGGGAAACCAGTTTGATTAATGTTATCGCAGTGGAATACAAACTCAAGAGCGCGGGAGAAACACCCAAACCTCTCTCTAAATTCTCTCCCCCTTTCATCCCTCAAATCACTCTACACTACAAAAATCTTGCATCCTCACACTATACACACAACTTCAGAAGACCAACCAGGTCTATCATACTTAACAGATTCTGACCCTATCCTTCCTCTATTAACAACCATTTTGTCCTGTTTGCACACCACAATTCAGGAGCTGTCCATACCACTCACCTGCCCGGAGTGTACCAACCACAAACAACCAGGGTTTTCATATCGGTACACAGGTTATGGGCACTTCTGACCTCCATTCATTCACAACACAGGTTTCTGCATCTGCCTTCCTGTTATCCAACTAACTGACCCTGCCCTCCTTTCTTACAGAGCCACATACAGCAAAACAAACATTATTGACGGAAGGGCGCTATATCAGACCACTTTACATTACATTACATTACCCATCTGTCAATCATGATGTTGGAATTGAAATAATATTATGCCTCCTATCGCAGTATTTGAATGTGTGTTGGCCTACGCCAAGTTGTCTAAAATATCGTGTAAATAGATTCCGCGGCAAGGTCTTGACCTTAACGAAAACTGTGTAAGTCGCCATCTTGGATTTAGCCACCATTTTAGGTCCTCTTGTAATGTGGAAGTCACCCTGAACATCAAAATGGAGGCTGAATGACATTCTGAGTGAGATTCTGGCCGTTGTGACCTCCGCACACATGAATAAATAATATGCCTGCAGGCCACTTGTTGGGGTCGCGAACTGAGACCTTGTCCTATCCCTCACCTATGTGTAAATGAACAACTGTATCAGCGGAACTGATCAAAAATGCATACATTATGGGATTGACCTGGCAAGGAACCCTAGGCCTGGTCTTAAGAATGGTTAACCCGCGAGGGGGTTGGCCAGAGCTGGATAAAGAGTATAAAAGCACAAATATTCCAATGTACGGTCTCTCTCACTAACGCAGTGAACTCTCGTTGAAGTTTGTTATGTTACTCTGAGAGCCGAATAGCTATCCGTTTGTCAATTGACTTTTTGGTAACTGTTGAAGCTTTTAAATAAAGCACTTTGTATGTTCTTTGTAACCTGTGTTGGTGTGTTTCCTTTGGGTTTCTCAGCCTCATATCAATTTCTTTGTTTTCACAGTTGGCGCCCGAATAGGGACCCTCAAGATTGATGCCGGATCATTGAAGGTTGACGCAGACTATCGAACCGGGATCAGACGGTATGATTCTGCGGGCCCGACCGATGGAGACGCGATACCTCGGCAGCGCTGCACGATCCGATCCTTGGACGATAGTCGTGTGGTCTGACACGGCATCTTGACGAGGGTCCATTTTTGAGGCGGGCAGATTTGTCGAAACCACCAAACACAAGGTAAAATTCGTTAGGTAAGTTCTTTGATAAACTGTACGGTCCTCCATAGGTTTGGTCAGGTGCAGTCGTGACCCAGCTCTTAATTTAACCCTGACAATTTGAATTTGGCGTATTGTATCTGCAGACACAATTATTGACCAGGTAACACCAATTCTTTGTGAAATGCCTGGGAAATTGTCTAGCTGCTTTAGGTCTCTGTTCCGCAGCGATCGACAATCCTTGGAATTTAGCCGCCCGGCACCACAGGAGGGGTCGCCGGCATGTACTATGTACTGTAAGTATGGCATTGGTAGTATAGTATTTAATGATATTTGGCACAGACAGACCAGACATGCCTCCGAATTTCAGTGGCCAATCAACGGTAGTTTTGAGATCCCCCGTATTGAATACCTAGAATCAGTCTTGCTGAAAAAGAAGGCTAGACCTGCAGCCTTTGATGTTTTACAGAATTGGAAAAAAGAAGCGTTACAGCAGCTTAAAAGTAGGGACAAACATGCACGCCGTCATAAAACAAACGCCGAAAAAGCGTTGTTATATGATAAAGAAAAATGTTCAGAATCAGTTAAAAATATAGATAGAGCTTTTTCACTTGGAATCCAGAAAATGTACCCCTCTAAAGATTTCCATGTTTCCGAGGAATTTATTGAGAAATTGTTAAACGAACGCAGGCTTGATGCCTCTGCGCCACCTCCGTATGTTCCTATTTTGGGCGCTCTGCCCATTCCTGCTGTTGTTCCTGCTGTTATTCCTGTTCCCCCTGTACAACCTATTGTTCCTAGTCCTCTAGTTGTTGTTCCTCCACCTATCGCACCGCCCCTTCCTTCTGCACCGATAGTTGCACCTTTATTAAATTTACCTACACCTCCGCTCCCGAGTGGCCCCGTATTGACTGAAGTTGATCCAGGTGCAGGATCGAAGATCGTCACTCGTAATACTGTTTCTGCAGATAAGAAACAGGAATTGTTTGCATGGGCTAAGCATTGTATGGAGAAAGGTGATCAAGTTAATGTTTTTTCCACATTATCTAATTTGAATAGTTTTCCAGAGAAAAATGTTTTATCGAAGGTTTGGGGACTCATTTATGTGTGATGTGGGGTAGATTACAAAATTCGGATCTTCCACAAGGGGTGAGAGATCTGAATGCTTTGGCACGTTCGAGGGAAACAGAACAGAAAGTATACGGGCATGTTGAAAAATTGTTTGAGTTTAGGAAAGACTTTGAAAAGTCACGCGATGAGGACGACGAAGACAATAGAATATATGTACAGAAACGATTCCTTCCGTGTCGTAGATCGGCACCTGAGGAAATACGAATTTGTACTAAAGATGCGGTTCGATGGATCTCGGATTCATCGATTCCGCCAGATGAAGTATATGACACGTATAGTCAGTATACAGTAGAAATGCAAAGAAAGGTAATTCAGGTAATGGTACAGTACCTGCAAGAAGAATGTGTAAGAAAGAAGGTTAGTTGCCCCATAGAATTATTGGGGATTTGTAAAAGGGCTTTTTCGCCCGACACTTCTTCAGCTGCCTTAACGCTCGACCTGGCTCTGTTGCTTAGTAAGCGGCCGGAGGTACCTATATCTTAGTTGCCTATGAGAGAGGTCCCTCCGACCTTTGTCCCAAAAGTTGAGATCCCCGCCAATGCTGGGACTGGTGCCCCCGCTGTGGATATCCCTGCACATTATGTATCACAATTTGTTCACGACAGGAAGTGAACACTATTAGACAATCAGTTCCCGATATCAGGAAAAACCAGACGCGGTTTTACAAAGAAATAGAGTCCGTCTTGCAGTCCTCTGTGTTCACCTTGAGTGATATTGACTTGCTATTTCCTGTACTCCTACCCATAGATGTATGGAAACATGTTCGGACAGTAGACGATGTGCCAGGGTTGGGAGATACGTGGGCTAATATGATTAGGATTGATGGGGAAAGACCAGCTGGTGAGAAACCCCCACAGGTAATAGAGAAAAGACAGAGAAAAGAATTATTTGGGACAAGCTTATGGCCTGTGTCCAAGGAAAAACTGAAGTCGCCACCAAATTTTTTAATAGATTGGAGCAGGTATTCTCTGACTTCAGTGGACAGGATTTGGGTACAGAGTCTGGGAAAAGGTTGTTCGTGGACAAATTTGTACGTGGATTGTTGCCTGACATCCAGTCACAGATTATGTCCTCTAAGAGCGCTTGGCAGGTAAAATCTCAATCTGAGGTTTTGCACATGGCTCAGTATTATGAGAACCGTGTTAATAATGAGAAGGAAACAATTGAAAAGAGGAAAGGAGATTTGAAAACCAAAGTATTGTTACAGCAAATTGTAAGAAACCCCAGAGGAGGCACGACACAGACTAGAGGTCAGTATGTCCCAAAAGGAAATGCTCCTCTGGGTCCTGTGAATATTAAAGGATAGTTCCGGGACTTTTTTTTTATTGTCCCTACAATTCGGCCATGTGTTTTTAAGCATAAATCGGTAGATCGTAGAAAACTTTCCTATGGACCTTACCCGACTTTTCGTCCATTAACGCACTCGAAATCAGCCGCCATTTTCTGATAATCCTATCATTTCCCCCCATCGACCTGGCTCACCTGCTTTTGCGGCACTAAATCAAATCCCCCACCCCTGAGCCTGACATCAGCAGACGCGTACCGCCCATTTCCCAATGCCAAAGCACGTTTCGTGTCAACAATCGCTGCGCCTCAGCTAATGAAGTGTCGCCATGGAAATGGCAGGACGCCTCTTTCCTCAATAAGTATAAACACACCGTTTCACAACACACAGCAGCAGATTTTCGATTCCATTACTCTCTCTGTGTTACTTTGAGTATTCTGTGACTCGTTTCTGTGCTCTGGTCAGCTACCTTCGCCGCTTCTAGGCCTTGTGAACACCTGTACCATCTCTGTAAATTATTTTACTTTCTTTACCACACAATGGCTACAATAATGCCGTATATGTACGAGCCCGAGTACACCGAGCAAGAACTATTGGAAAGGCAAGCAGGCGAAAACGATGGGGATTTGGACGGCAGTTGGGAGGACCAGTCAACGGATGAAGAGCCTGGACCATGTCGCATGGACGGCGTCTCCACCTGGTGCACGTGCAATCGGTGCGAGCTAATGCCAACTGAGGAGGAGAACTGCTGCTGCCGTGAAAATTCCGGGTGCTTGGCCTACATTTCGGAAGGCGAGCCAAGTCCGCAATGCATCACCGAGCTGCCAGAGTTGCCTCTGTTCCATGTCCACCTAAAGCAGAGCTCATTGAGAAATACACATCGCGGTTTAAATGATTGTAATTTGATTGTCTGTTCTCTCGAGTCTCCTCATGTTGCAGGCCCATTGAATATGTGTATCTATGTAATGTGTAAATAAAAGTGATTGCTCAGTGTACATGCAATGTGTCTCTCCACCCTTGCCCCTCCCTTCACCGTGCAGTAGTGCGAACCACCCGGGTGTCACCTGTGACTTTGCTCTCGAGTCTCCTCATGTCGCAGGCCCATTGAATATGTGTAGCTATGTATTGTGTATATAAAAGTGATTGCTCAGTGTACATGCAATGTGTCTATCCAACCTTGTTCATTTGCGCATTAAATTAAACCAAACAGTAATATAAATCATTTTTAAAAAAATATAGAATGTCTCCGTATTTATGGTTCTCTGGGGCTGCAAAGCACGCAGACAAAATGCAAAGATGGAGTGTAAATTTCAAGTCCTGTGAGATGGCCTTACACTGAATGTAGCTAACTAGGAATGTGTGCTCGTTCAAAGTGAAGGTCAGCTGCTTTGATTTTTTGCTCGGGTGCCGGAATTGCCCACGACTCAGTATAAGGTTCTATTGTTATTTGACCTTGACAGGCCGGGACCATCCCGAAAGACTTCTTTTTGGGGGTGTGGTGCAATAACGTAAGAAACGATAATGAATACAATTTCAGAAACGATAGCCATTTAATGTTCGTTCATTAGAAGAAATAACGTCGGCATAGAAGGAGTTGTATTTTGGGGCTGCCCTACGCACAGACACAATGGAAAATGCAAATATAATGTAAGTAACTCTTTAGATGAGTTTATACCGCAATTTAATTACTATAGAGTAGCTTTAAAGACGGGTTAAGTTGTACTTGTTCTTTCTATGTGGCATATTGTTTTGTACCGCGCACTATCTTGAGGAGAACCATCTCCTTTTACGGAAGCACCTCAAAACCTTCCTCTTTGCTTCTGCTTTCTCTCTCCCTCTCCCCTGCTACAACTGGTCCACTGTCTGCGACCTCGGTCCTGGGCCCTTCCACTCTCCACCTGCACTGCCTCCCTGTCAACCCCTGCACTGGGGGACTGTCTCAGTATCCTACAGCACCCCCTTCCCAGCACTTGTTCTGCACTTACCTTGCACTCGCCACCAGCTGGCCCTATGTATTTATTATTTTATGCTACTTACCTTGTACTCCACTTCCCCCCTCCCCTTCCCCTTGCACTTTTACCTTCCCCCTACCCCTGCACTTGCGCGATCTGAATGACACCTGGCCTAGTAGGATCGTTGTCTGTCTTCTCCTTGTTCCCCCCCCTCCCTGCCTCGCCACGCCTTGAAACACTTGTGTATAGGCGCGTTGCAAATGCCATATTATATCATATCAGTGACGAAGTGGTCCACTTGCGCTCAGGCGGCTCTGAAAAAGGCGGAGGAGAGGGGATGGGTTACTGGAAATTACGTATAATACCCAGTTGCACTGTCCTAGCTATGAAATAATTTCCCGACCTAATATATAAAATGAATAATTTTAATAAAGATCTGATGGTGAGACTAATTTCATTTTTTATGTTTTTCAAACAGGTACATCCTTCATTATTGTATGTGTCACGAGTACCAGACACCGGCGGATGGCTTTTTCAACCGCCAGTTGCTTCTCCGCGTGAACAACGTTACCACCCTGACCATTTTATGGGACGATCGCCAAGTACAAGTATGCCCTTACGCGGTACTAACGGCTAGATGCAACATACAGACCATTGTGGTGGCCTAGTGCCTCGTTGTTGGAATAGCCATGCGATTATCAGTGCGACCGAAGAGCTTATTTTATCGTAAACCAACACCCTGTGTACTGCACACAAACATCGCTTGCCTCAAGACGAACTATTTTGGATCGAGAGCAAAGAAAAATGCAAATCGCTGATTATTCTCTAAACATTTGATGTCCAATAAATGTACTTTGCCAAATGTACAATCTTGCCGTTTGCTTTTAAACCACAGTTTCATATTCTGAATTGTGGCGCTGTATTGTGAGATGATCTAAGACCCTGTGTGCAGCAAAGGAACATTGCGTGCCTCAAAACGAACTTTTTGGAACGTGAGCAAATAAAAATGAAAATCGCTGAATATTCTCAAAACATTTGATGTCAAATAAATGTACTTTACCAAATTTACAATCTTGCGGTTTGATTTAAAAGTACAGTTTCATATTCCCAATTGTGGCACGCTGTGTTGTGTGAGCTGATCTGTGTTGATTTCCGGGTTCTGTGTGGAGTCGCGTAGAAGACGCCTGGGCGCGTTTGCCTACGCAGCTCAGTCACGTCACGGATAGAGGCGGGGAATATGAATGTTTTGATAAAGTCTGTTTCAGGGGCGGGGGATTTGATTTAGTGCCGCAAAAGCAGATGAGCCAGGTCGATGGGGGGAAATGATAGGATTATCGGAAAATGGCGGCTGATTTCGAGTACGTTAATGGACGAAAAGTCGGGTAAGGTCCATAGGAAAGTTTTCTACGATCTACCGAGTTATGCTTAAAAACACATGGCCGAACCGTAGGGACAATAAAAAAAAAGTCCCGGAACTATCCTTTAATCAATGTGCTTATTGCCGCCAGGAAGGTCATTGGCGAGCACAGTGCCCCGTCCTTCGCCAAAGGTCAAACAGTGCATTTGGGAGTATGGGTAGACGACCTAGGGACCGCCCTGGAGCAGGGGGCCCTGATAGAGGTCAGTTTTTACAAGATCCTCAGCAACCTTTTTCACGGGAAAATCAGACCTCGAGTGTGGACTCGAGGAACATATTTTATCACCCTTCTGCTGCCTACCTTTCTGAAGAGCTTCCTTCCGACGATACTCTATTTCATTAGGATTGCCCGAAGCAGGGTTTGGATCCTTCAACTATTCCCGTTAATCAGAAAGGCCCCTATGTTGAACTATTAGTAGGGAATAGGAAACACCAGTTTTTGATAGACACTGGAGCGCAGAAGTGCTCCATTGATCATTCTCTGGTTCCAAACATTCCACTGTCAGGGCAAACAAATGTTTCTGTAGGGTTTTCTGGTATACCAACTGTCTGTCCCGTTTCTGCACCGGTGTCTGTTTCTTTGGGTCCCTTTATGGACCATTGCCTGGTATACCAACTGTCTGTCCGGTTTCTGCACCGGTGTCTGTTTCTTTGGGTCCCTTTATGGACCATTGCCCTTTTCTTCTCACTTCAAACTGTGGAGAGAATTTGCTGGGGTTGAATTTGTTAAAGAAATTGAACGCAGTAATTCATTGTTCTTCTGATGGAGTACGGCTGACGGTTTCACCACAGCATTTTCCTAATTCTCAGTTCTTGATTCGACCTTTACCTCCTGAGTTTAGCATTGTCCCGGAATGTTTATGGGCGGTAGACGACAATGATGTCGGGGTATTACAGATTGAGCCCGTTAAAATAGTTCTGAAACATGGAGTGAAACTACCATGCATTCCGCAGTATAAAATATCAGTTGAGGGCGAACGTGCTTTGAAATGCATTGTCTCCGATTTTGTGCATCGTGGGGTGATCGAAGAGATTACAGGTAGTTTGTGTAATAGTCCGATCTTGCCTGTATATAAGAAAGGCGACAATGCAATTCCATATCGGTTCATAATTGATCTTCGTGCTATTAACAGAGTGGTCGCCCCACAATTTCCAATTGTGCCCGATGTGACGACAATATTGACAATGATCCCTGCTACGGCTACGCACTTCAGCGTTGTGGATTTAAAAAACGCTTTCTTTAGCATTCCTATACATGAGGAAAGTAGATATCTGTTTGCGTTCACCTTGGGGGGACGCTCATTTACATTTACCAGGGCACCTCAAGGGTATACTGAAAGTCCTAGCATTTATAGTAGAGCTTTGAAAAAGCAGCTCGACACCCTTGAATTGCCACCTACTTGTATGCTGCTTCAATATGTTGATGATTTGCTTTTGGCTGCAGACTCTGAGAGTGCTTGTAAAGAAGGCACTGTACTGTTGCTTGTTCATTTAGTTAAAAATGGTCATAAAGCTTTGCTTAAAAAATGTCAATATTGTTGCCAGGAGGTCGCCTATTTAGGCTACCTCCTGTCAAAGGAGGGGAGAAGATTGACACCTGAAAGAATAAAACACATTTCTGGCATGTCTGTTCCAAATACACAGAAGGAAGTCAGAGCCTTAATAGGTATGGCTTCTTACTGTAGGTTGTGGATCCCGAACTTTTCGCTAGTGATAAAACCGATGTTGGCTTTGACGAAGAAGGGCATTTCTCTGCCACTGCCATGGAAATCGGAACATCAACGATCATTTGAGCTTCTCAAAACCCTGTTATGCTCTGCACCGGTTCTGGGTACTCCAAATTATGACAAGGCCTTTGTGTTGTTTGTGCATGAATGTGATGGATGTGCTTTGGCTGTGTTAACACAGGAACATGGAGGGAAGAATGGGCCATGCGGCTACTACTCCTCCGCCGTTGATCCTGTTGCATGCGCTTTGCCAAGATGTTTGCACGCTGTCACTGCTGCTGCCGCGTCTGTAAAACAGAGTGAGGGAATGGTCCTAGGCCATGAGTTGATTTTGATGGTACCTCACTCTGTTGATATTCTATTGAACAAAACCCAAACGCAACACCTCACCTCTGCGCGGTTAACAAGGTATGAACTAATTCTGTTTGCCCCTCACATCCAAATTAAGAGGTGTTGTGTTCTTAATCCGGCTGAACCCTTACCTTTCCCGCAAAACACTGTTTGCGGTGACGAAGAATTACATGACTGCCTGTATACCACTGAACAAGAAACAAAGGGCTGGATAGATCTCATAGATACTCCTTTGGATAATGCAGAAGGGGAGCTGTTTTGCGATGGCTCCTGCTTCAAACTTTTGGATGGTACATCTACAGCTGCTTATGCAGTTACTACATTGAGCAAAGTTGTTGAAACTAAGAGAATTTTGCATAACTCCGCGCAGGCCGCAGAGATTATAGCGTTGACCCGAGCTTGTGAACTCTCCCAAGGGCGTATAGTAAATATATATACAGATAGTCAATACGCATTTGGGGTGGCTCACAACTTTGGAAGGCTCTGATCGGAAAGAGGGTTCCTGACCTCACATGGGACCAAGATCAAGCATGGCCCCTTGATAGTGCATTTACTCTAGGCACTCTCACTCCCTAAACAGTTAGCGATCATGAAATGTGCAGCACATCGTAAGGTCATAGATGATGTGGGCAAAGGGAACGCCTTTGCGGACCTGATAGCCAGACAAACGGCCACAGACCTTAGCACAGACATGTATGCCTTGAGGGAAATGAGAGATGCTTACATAATGGATGAAGGTATTGGGTCTGTGCGAGATATTCAAACTGATGCCACAATAGAAGAATCTAAAAGGTGGGCTGAAGGAATGGGGAAATTGGATGATGAAGGGTATTGGGTGGATACATCCGAAGGAAAATGGTTGCTCCCTGATTCATATGTATTGGCAATGGTTACGATGGCACACGGTCCTACACATGTGTGTGCCCAGCAAATCACGAAAATGTTAGAACAAGTTTGGGTGAATAACAAGATTCTGGAGACTGCGAAGAGGCATGTCCAGAACTGTATGATCTGCTTACAGCACAATGTGGGTAAGGGGACAGTAACTCCAAGGGGAAGCTTTGGGCCCCCTTCTGTTCCCTTCGAGGTCATTCACTTTGATTTTATTGAGATGGAACGATGTAATAATCTGAAATATGTTCTTGTAATTATGTGTGCCTTCAGTAAATGGGTCGAGGCTTTCCCCGTTAAAGATGCTACCGCCATGACCACTGCAAAGATTATGGTAAAAGAATTCTTTCCTCGATTTGGGCTCCCGAGGGTAATTTCTTCGGATAATGGTCCCCCCTTTATTGCAGCAGTAATTTTGCAGATATGCACAGCTTTATGTATTGAAAAACGATTTCACTCAGCTAGACATCCTCAAAGTGCTGGGTTGGTGGAAAGACACAATGGTATCTTAAAGAATAAGCTTGTGAAAACATGTGCTGATACCAAACTGAAATGGCCAGATGCCTTACCTATTGTATTATTAGCTATGCGTACCACACCTCAGACTAAAACCGGGCTTTCTCCATTTGAGGTAGTGATGGGGAGACCTGCTAACATTTGGGGTCTCCCGAAACCTAAAGCCCTAAGAGAGGTGGAAAATGTATTGCTTGTAGACTACTGTAACCAGTTAACTAAAAACCTGTATTTCATGTATCACCAGGTGCACTCGGCTTTACCTGTACGGTTCAGGGGCCCAGGACACGATATACAGCCTGGAAGTTGGGTCCTAGTGAAGGCCTACGAGAGGTCTTCCTGTCTCGCGCCTCGCTGGCGGGGACCCTACCAGGTGTTACTGGTCACCAGGACAGCAGTGCGGGTGGCTGGAAAGAAGAACTGGATCCACGCGACGCATGTCAAGAAACTTCTTCACCCGACGCCACACGTTACAAAAGAAGCAGAACCCCTCGCTGATGCTACAGTCTATGATCTTGGAGTAGCAAACAGTGCTGTGAGTGCGTCGGAGAATTTCTCTGAGCCCGAGGAGCTTGGGGAACAGCCCATTTCGTCTCTGCACTCTCTTGAAAAATCACATCTGGAAAACACTGTTTCAAGCTCTGCGACTTACGTCGCCTCCGATACGTTGCTTCCCTCAGGAAGTGACGACACCTTATTTCCGGATCAGACAATTTTGGGTACCACCAGGTACAACCTTCGACGAAGGAAATAGAACTACGGCACGGGTTTTTCCGTGCATCTGGAAAAAGGAAGTGATTGGAAGTTTTCCTTTTTATAAGAAATTCTGTTGAACAAAAGGGATTCTGCTGGCTAGGGTTGGGAAGGACTAAGAAATCGCGTGACCGTAGCGTCGCCAGCAACGAACGTTTGGGTTGTCGATTGAGGAACTACAATGCCTGCCACCTCTGCTGCTGCTCCCCGCACTGGACTTGTGAATAAGGGGGTGACCAACTTGGACAATGAACAATGTGCCTGTGCCCCGAAAACGTACTGCTGTGTTTTGATAATGATAACTGTTATTTTTGCAACTGCTGCTGTAGGACTTTGGTATTTTGAAGAAATCTATCCTCTGAAACCTTTACTACCGACCGAGATTGTACCAACTGTTTTGACTCCCTCTGTACACCTTCACACTCTGTCCCCTAGAGACTCCCAACATAGACAAAAGTATCATAATAACACTCTAATTATAATTATAGTAATGAATGCAACTCATGCCATTTTCAATAAGAGTAATTGTTGGATTTGTACTCATTTACCGCAACATGGGAACAAGGGACTGGGATGGTATATACATCCTTTACCTTTAACGACTGCATGCTATGCCTCCCTTAGAGCACTATTCTTTGGCCAATGGAATGATAGCATCTCAGGGAACTTTGATGGAACTAATCTGAATGATTTCGAGAAAGGTGAATTGACTCCCCTGGGATGCTCGCTTTTTGCAAATAGAAGTAAACCTAATGTCGCTTCTATTAGGCAGTCTGATAAACTATCTCTTCCTTTTCAAACTCTAATTTCCTTTAAAATGGCTCTGATAGGCAATAAGGACGCCGTACCTCCTTCTTATTCTATACATCATAGCCCTGACTCGGTCCCCTTTTGTGTACAAAGAAATGGCACTAGGCCAATGGGAGATTTTGAAGGCTGTAAGAACATTGTAAATCTGACTGGAGAAAACAGGCCTCTGTATGTAGGGGGGCCTGTTTATTTTGTTTGTGGTAGTTTAGCATTTCCCTGGTTGACCAAGGATTGGCAGGGAACCGTTATTTAGGAATATTATTACCCGGGGTATTTGTAGCTAGTACATTGGAGGTTTTTAAGGCTCGCCCAAGGCAGGACAAGAACGGAGATACCCCTGGGCAAGTATTGGGAGATATAGCGAAATCAGTTGTGCCCTTTTGGGGACAAATAACAAACTCAGAGAACATTAGGGGATTAGCAAGGGTACTGAAGAGAACGATCAACCGGACCATGGACATACTCTACAATATGACCTTAGAGCAAAAAGCAATAAGATTGGTAGCACTCCAAAATCGGATGGCATTAGATGTCATTTTGTCAGAACGAGGTGGAGTATGCAAATTAGTGGGGTCCGCTTGCTGTGTTTTCATACCAGATTCCTCACCAACAATTTTTAAAGCAATACAGAACTTGCATACTCTTAGTTCTGAAGTACATATCCCTGTAGGAGATTGGAATCTTAGCACTTGGTTCTGGAATTCTTTACGATCTTGGGGTTGGAAGGTGCTTTCTGTTATTCTGGTTATTTTGGGGATCCTGCTATTCCTTTGTTGCTGTTTCCAATGTCTTCCGAGTATATGTGGAATGCTAGGGGGATTTTGTGCCCAAGCGGTGAGCACAATAGGGCATACAATATATGCCCCAGATGCAGCATCTAAAGAATTCGTGTTACAAGAGGTTTTGATGAACGACCTAATGGCTATAGATATTACAGACAATGATTCGGGATCTATGGATGACAACACATGGAGTTATTTTCAAAAGTATTAGAAATGATGTTAGCACTTGGCATAGGCCAAAAGGAGGGTCTGTTGGAATTGAAATAATATTATGCCTCCTATCGCAGTATTTGAATGTGTGTTGGCCTACGCCAAGTTGTCTAAAATATCGTGTAAATAGATTCCGCGGCAAGGTCTTGACCTTAACGAAAACTGTGTAAGTCGCCATCTTGGATTTAGCCGCCATTTTAGGTCCTCTTGTAATGTGGAAGTCACCCTGAACATCAAAATGGAGGCCGAATGACATTCTGAGTGAGATTCTGGCCGTTGTGACCTCCGCACACATGAATAAATAATATGCCTGCAGGCCACTTGTTGGGGTCGCGAACTGAGACCTTGTCCTATCCCTCACCTATGTGTAAATGAACAACTGTATCAGCGGAACTGATCAAAAATGCATACATTATGGGATTGACCTGGCAAGGAACCCTAGGCCTGGTCTTAAGAATGGTTAACCCGCGAGGGGGTTGGCCAGAGCTGGATGAAGAGTATAAAAGCACAAATATTCCAATGAACGGTCTCTCTCACTAACGCAGTGAACTCTCGTTGAAGTTTGTTATGTTACTCTGAAAGCCGAATAGCTATCCGTTTGTCAATTGACTTTTTGGTAACTGTTGAAGCTTTTAAACAAAGCACTTTGTATGTTCTTTGTAACCTGTGTTGGTGTGTTTCCTTTGGGCTTCCCAGCCTCATATCAATTTCTTTGTTTTCACAATGAGGCTATCCATATGGGATCCATCAGGCCCAGTCATCCGAAGAGTCCCACAGGGTTCCTTTCTCTCACATGCCATATAAAACCTCTATAAGTAACCCCTGGGCTCACTCTTAGATGGCCCCAACATCGTGGTACACCAGTAAGCAGATGATATACAATTTTACACAACGGTCAAAGCCCACAAACTATCACTCACCTTCGCTCGTGCCTAGCAACCATTCAACCATGGATATCAAGTGCCCATTTAAAGCTTAACTACACCAAGACTGAATGCTTACTTCTGAACCATGCTTCCAAGCAGGAACCCACTCAAATGTGCTTAATGAACTACTAATTTAGGGGTTGAAACCTTACCTCACAAACTCAGCAAACACTCTAGATTTCACTGCGTAAAGCAAACAATCCTTCCAACAACATCACATAAAGTGTTAAAATGAGTTTGAATCAGACATCTCTACTCCACAAGATCAGTACATTCCTTCCGTCTCAGGACTTTGAAAAGATGGTGCAGACCCTAGTGATCTTAAATATTGACAGAGTTTATGGAGTCATTGTATGGCTCCCATACGCTGACCTGGTCCCCCTCAAAAGAGCGTGACTTGCCTTGTCACCAGCTCTAGGGAATTTGACCACATATGCCCTACTTTGTGTGAATTACACTGACATCCAACCATCCCAGCAAGTTGTGATTCAAGACTGGGTGCTTCTCCTGCAAGGAAACGACTGTTGGTGTGCCAACTTACCTGATGGCCCAACTAAAAACAGTGTGCGGCACAAGAACATCTTGTGGTAAGAACATCACCAGATTGAAAACTAGGCTTGCTCACAAGGAGGAAATAGGAAATTGTCCCTCTCATGCTACTCTCCAGTCTTATGGAACTCCAGACTGCTCTATGTCTACTTCAGCTTAGGAAAGAACTGAAAAATGGCTCTTCCAACAACACCTTAGCGTACCCTTGATTCTGCTAGCATAATTGGAGAAATACATGATTTCAGTAACTAAGCTACTCTGTATTGTAAATACAAAAAAAGATAAAGAAAATGCATCTGCACTGTTAACTCATGTCTTAAACACACTAATAACAAATTAGATGCTCTTTGCGGGAAACTATTAATACATTATGAATTTCCTAAAACCATAGAAAAGAGGCAGAATGCTAAGATTCCATAACCAGAGCATGGTAAAGGTGCCGGTGCTGGTAAACCAATTCCGCCCTACCACGAGGTCTCCTTGCGGGACCCGCAATGGGTGCCTGGAAAAACCAGGCGTCCATACCGGGTCCCACGAGGACACCAGGGAGCCAACAACAGGCCTGTCATTAACAGGCCCGTTAGCTCCATTCCCATTCCCATTGAGCCCTATTGGGGCTCGAATGGGAATGGGGATGGACCGGGTCCGGGTTCCTCGGACGGGGAATTACCGGGTCCGCCAAGGTTGCGATGGCCCGGTAATTCCTCATTCGAGGAACCCGGGCCCAGATTGTGGTAAGGAGGCAACCATGCGGCTGAAAGCGGCATGGTTACCTCCAACCTCCTGATGAGGGCCATTGTCTTGAATTGAGTGCTCAAATGGACATCATGACATCACAGGGCAAGATCTGGAAGCATTAAATTGAGTGGTTGGTAAATATAGCAACTCTGAATTCAGTATAAAAAAAGGAGAAAAGCAGGAGAAAAATATATAATAAAAAAGAACGACTGTTCCAATGTGTGGAAAAAAAGCAAAGAGTAAGAGCGAAAAGAGAAGAGAAAAGCAGAGTGATGTGGCCTGGAGGTCAAAGAGTCTACACTGTGATGGAGAACTTGCAAGCCTTCTGAATCAGCCAAGGAGTCAAAAACAAAGAGAGGCCGGCCAAGGAGCAGGACAGTTCAGGCGCGGAAACCAGTCGCTTTGAAACTTTTAAGAGTCCTAAGAAAATAGAACTCCTTATGCTGATAATACGCCAGCTCTGAGAAATGTGAGAGGGCTAGTCAGCTCAGTCAAATGTAAGTAAATAGTATTTTTTTTTTTTTTTGTGATGTAGTTTATTCAACTTTTCACAAAGCAATTCATTACTTTCACAACCTCATTTTAAGGTTTACAAAATGTTAGAACTATTAAAAGACCCATGGAGTGTACCCCCACAAAAGGATACACCCACAAATGGATACAGGTAAGGAGAAACAATAATCGTCACCCACACCCTTCCTCATGGCAAATCCTCCAGAATTTTACCAATTTTTCTCCAAAACAGCCTAAAGAAAACAATACAAGCATGGTTGTTTTCCTCCATGAAAACATCCAACACCCGGTCCCCAGGGCTATTCTCCTCCCATCCTGCAGCTGCATCAGCCACTGTCCTCAGTACTGCAAGTGCTTCACAATGGCACAGAAGATGTCTGACCAATTCTATTGTTCCCTCCCTGCAAAGACGGCATTGCCTATCTGCTCATATTTCAACCTTAGGTACTCCCAAACCAAGTGATTGCCCAGTCATTGTTGGATGTATGTGGGGGTACTCAAACTTTCCTGTATGTATTGCACTAACTATGTGGGCTGTTTTTTTATTTACAGATTGACAAGTTCCCTTTCAAGGCCCTGCTCCCATAATATGGGCTTCACATAGATTTGAAGAGCTACACAGGACAACCCACAGTATTTACTGGTGTTTATTTACTGATGAGATTACTACCCATCATGGGGAGGCTCGTGCATTATATACCTACAAGATTAGATTCGATAGGGAAACTGCAGGGGCATGAGTCAATTTCCAGAATAGATTTAGGCTGCCTGGGTACATCCAATATTGAGCGGTCATAAGATCAAACTCTAACAGGATAATTTCACATGCATTGTGGGTAGGTAGCTGCAGCAGGCTCTTTAGTACAGTTCTTTCAAGCCTTCTTACCTACTCAAGCCTAGATGGGGCCCATGATTCTGACCCCTAAAGTATTAAGGGTACCACCTTAGCTTGGTACAGCTGTAACACTGAAACCAACTGAAATGTTCTGCCCCTTAGAGTGAGGGCCCGGATCCCTACTAACACTGCACTAGACTTAAGATTAGCACAATCCAAATGGGCCGATCTACTTAACCTGAGTCCAAGTGGATCCCTAGGTATTTGTAGGTCACCACCTCTGCCAATTTGATTCCTGCTAATTCCCAAGTGAACTTTACATTATCCCTCCTCTTTGCCAGTTTAAAGATCATTATCTTTGATTTGGCAATATTGATGGTCAGAATTGCCAAATCGTCGGCGTAAATGAGCCATTGAAGTGGCACGGAGCCCACTTTTGGTGGGACGGCAGCTGGATTAAGTGGAGCCACTTCCAGCTCAGCCAGGCGTAAGTTGAACAGCATAGGAGCCAGAGTACAACCCTGTTTTAAGCCCTTAACAGTTGGTACCCAGGCTGTGAAGCCCCCCTGCCTATCAAACTTCACCTTGACCCTAGTATTATAATACAATAAGACCAACATCTTAAGCAGCCCCAACAGTATGTTCTGTCTCTGGAGTTTTTCCCACAGCCTCTTGTGGTCCACAGTGTCACACGCAACGCTTAAATCAATAAACGACACGTACACCGGAACGTTCCTCGCCATTCAAGCTTGTTGGATGGTCATCGTTAGAGATAAGATGTTAATACTGGTGCTGGAGTTCTTGCGAAACCAGGTTTGGAGTTGGGGAATGATGTTAACAGATTCTTCCCAAATCTCCAATTCTTTCAAGAGAATTCTCACAAAAACCTTTGCCGATACATCCAGGATGGCTAGCCTGAGATCATTTTTTGCATCATCGAGCCTACCCTTCTTTAGGACCGGTACGATGATGCAATCCTGCCATGAGGCCGGTATGCACTGCAATGCTTCAATGCTCAAGAAAAGTTGATGGAGGGCACATGCCCAAACAGCTGGATTGGCTTTGATGATATTGCTATGTATTCCATCCGGACCAAGAGCCCTGGGTGCTTTAGTAGCTTGAATAACTCCCTTCATCTCATCTGGGCTCAGATCATAGGCCCAGTTGTTTAGGCCCTGAATCTGGGTATGCCAATCGACCTCAATTCCACCTAGGTTCTGCTGAATATTAGTTATCCCGGCAGCCTCAGATAATCCATGTCTCTGGCGTTCGATTCCCTGCTATTGACAATCTTCCAGAAGTCAACATTGTCCCTATTCATGACTGCCAGTAGTAGCTCGCATAATTTCTGGCAATCAAGAAACACCTCTGGCTTTTCAGCCATTTACAATATGCTTGTAAATTGTATTTACAAAGAGACATTCAATGATTAGAGCATTGCAGTCTGTCTGAACAGTTTTCAAAGATTGTACGTTTTTAAATACTGTCACTTCAATGTTTTGAGGAAATGGATCTGAAGGAAACGTTTGGACAATTGACACATTAGAAATCACAGATATTGTTGAAGCAGGGATAGGCCAAGAAACACCAGTGGGCAAAGTGCTTCATGTTTTTAACAAGTTAAAATGTGAATGTATAATGCATAGATAATTTAAATGATATCTGACATTGAGAATTAATAAATGAATGTAAACTAGTCAGAACCAAAACAAGGTTATCTTTTAATATGGTTCACTGGTGTCTATTTTAACATTTAGAATTACGCCATGCGATAAGAGAACACGTTCTGTGTAAGTGGAAGATCTTTATTTCTCTCCAGAAAAGATCCTGGAAACAATGAAACATGAATTGAATGCAAATCAACACAAGGCGTTTGAAACAAAGGGAAAAGAAAATAACACATTGCGCCTCTTCAAATGTTTTCCATTAAAAAGCATTGCAGACCCTCATCCAAAGCCCATGTTTGAAGCTATTATGTTAAAGCTCTTATTTTAAGGACAACAGTTTTGACTTAAAGGTAGCACTTTCAGCGCCACCTAACAGCCCAAAAAGGCCTATTTCCACTCCCTAGTGCACAGTTACCTATGCTGCAGCTATTATTGGCATGGACAACAGAATGGGGCAAAGGTTTTCAGGCCATCCAGAAAAATTCAAGTAGCCTGACCTTTTTTCCTCTGGTTATTGATTAATTTCGAGCAGTAAACAATACCCTAGACACCTAAACTTTAGAAGAGAGATGTCCAGGAAGCAGGGCAATTAAGACCTGGAACTGGCATTTCCACTTGCTTAAACACACTGTTGTTGTTTTCTAAAGTGGAGACAAGTGTCCAGTAAAACATATAATCTCTACATGATCAAGTATTGTTTTTTGCTAACAATGAACTCAAACCTCTATTACAAACCTCAGTTTTAAAGTAAAACAATGTTCTTAAAAGTATACTCGCCAGTTGATTTCATTAAGTAACTGTATGTTTATTGTTTTTGTGGGAGTGTAACTTGTCATGTCATAGAAGTCATGCATAACAATAAAAAAGCATATCTGCATTAAATATATTGTTAAAAGCACGTGCATAACCCAGGAAAGACATTACGAATATAGCGATCTGGTGCATGCTAGTTTTGATATGATTAGCCACACCTGCTTTCTCGTATCGTTGCATTATGCTACTTATAGTCCTATATTTATAGTGAAGGACAAAAACTACACATACAGAAGGCTTGCTAGAAATGCATTACTTGTAGACCAGCTCAATCCTTACAAAGGAAAGCTTGAGAGCTTTGTTCCTATATATTTCTGATATAATTAGTGTAAAATATGCAACACTTTCAAATTTCAGTCGGAGATCCTTAATTTACTTTTTTGTTTCTTAATCTGCTAACTCATGGGGTGGTGCTTCAAAGAGACATATATCCAATAAAATGAAAGCACCTGATAAGTTTACATGCCCAAGGGGTCTGCTTAGTTACAGTCAGTATCAGAGATATGAGCTGACAGTTAGGTCACATAATTTGCTTGACGCTTTTGGACCATTGGTTAGTGCCATGTTGGTGATAGCAGGTTATTCATATGTTAACAGACAAATACAAAAAGATCTAGGAACATGTCAGAAAGGCTTTGCAGCGCCAAGGCAGGCCACATTGAGGTTCTCAGCTAATGGTGAATTATGGCTGTGGGGCAGAAGTTCTAGTCATGAATTCAAAGCAGTGTAGGGCCTCGAGCGAAGGCCATTTGGTTAAGGTGCACAGTCATAGCTGAGTTTGATCTTCTGTCCATGGAGTCAAATGTTCACGTTCCTTTTGAACCTCTTGAGGGTATGTTGTATTTTCAAGGTTGTGAGGGGTTTCCTCTAGAATTTTGCACCTAATACTGTGAGGGACTGCCTTTCGTGTTTCAGTCTTTTGAACCTTGGTGCATTTAGGTTCTTAGCCTGTGATGATCTTAGTGGTCTTGTAAGTACATAATGTATTTAGGTAAGGGTTCAGGTATTTAGGTGCAATGTTATAAAGGACTGCAAAAGTTATAGGGTTGATTTTGGACATTCTCTTTTTAGCGGGGTTCCAGTTGAGGTTTTCAGACCTGATGGCATACGTTGTTGGAGTTTGAATCTAAAAACCATTATTGCTGCTTATTGTTGATAAGTTGCAGTTAGCAGTTTGTTCAGCTGTTTTTTGTTTAGTCAAAGATAGAGACTATTGCAACAGTGTAGGTGGAAGAGGGCTCCAGCTCCGGTCACATCAATTTTGGGTGTCATTTCAAAGTAGGGGACAGTTCTCCTAAGAAGGTCTAGCTGGAAGTGTGCTTTTTGAGTTAGCGAGTATGTTTGTCTTTCAGGAAAGATCCTTTATGTTGTAAGCAATATTCAATCAACACTACAGCCAAGTCAATGCATAGTCTGGGATGCTGAGGAAAACCCTTATTAATGTATTTTTATGTCTAGTACAGTAATCTGGATGACCACCCTTGTATAACACCCCCTCTTAGAATCCCCCTGACCCCACTGAGCCAAAAAGTAGGTTTGTTTTGCAAATTAAAAGGGTTATTTGAAAAATTAAACTATATATATATATATATATATATATATATATATATATATATATATATATATATATATATATATACCACTTTTATAATAAATTAATATCTGATAGTACACTGAGACATATGATGTTGATCAACAATGGGTAATCTGGCACTAGCACACTTCTTTACAATCAATGAGTAGCTAGTATAGGATGGATAAAGTAGCAAAAATACTTTTATGATTTCAAGGGAAAAGCAATGAGGAATAAAATGCAGTACAGGAATACTTGATATGATTTTAGCAAAATATAAGATAATCACTTTTTCTCTGGCAATTAACCCCCCTCCCCTAGGCAATGTAAGAAATGGCAGGAGATGGAAAGAGGGGCACACAGTTCTCAGGAATGCAATCAAATACAATACAAAATTCAGTCCCCCCCCAGCAAGCTTAGAGGAAACAGGTAGGAGTTTGAAACACAGGCCCAAAATGATTTTTAAATGTGATGGCAATGGGTGGGAAAATGTGCCAATGATTTTAATTCCCTCTAGAGATTCAGGGTGAGTGGGAATGCATGTTGGTATTAGTTCAGGCTCACTTTAGCAATGCTCTATGATTTATTACCAAGTTGCAAACAGATTTTAACAAAGGAAAGAATGGAGCTGCTATTTTGACAAGTGGAGAAAATGAGCCAAAATCGCAAATCGCGGAAAATTTTGCGAGTGCGTGTCTCGCGATTACGGAAAAAGTATAAGGAGTTGGTTCTAGGTTTGTTGGAAAGCCTAGATTCTAAGCTTGCAGATGAAAGTTAAATTTCGTTCCTAGCCCAAACGGTTCCAGAGATACGGATGATTAAATAAAGGTAGTTTTTCAGATTTAAAGTAAACTCAAAATGACAGGTGACAGCTTGCAGCTTCAGAATTGACAGGTGACCATTGTGCAGCTTTACAAATGACAGATGCCACGATTTCTAGGAGGCTGTTCTACTTAGGTTAAAATAGTTTGGATTAGAATATTTTAACTAAGAGATTGGTTCTGCACAGTTCTGCTAGGTACTCACAATATAAATTTGAAATAGGCCTTGCCACGGATCTGGTCAGGTTTTGGACTGGACTCCGGTTCTGGTCTCGGCACTTCACAGTGATCTGGGTCAGCTCTCTGGTTCTGCTCACAGCGGTCTGGGTCACTCTGGATCTCTGGTCTGGTCTCTGGCAATTGTTCTTGGCAAAAGAATTCAAACAGCTCGCCCGGCTGTGGAATAGTTCGCAAATGATTTTAAGGTTGCTGAGGCCTGCTGAGAAGAGTTCTCAGTTTGTGGGTTTAGGCCCTTGCTTTAAGTTCTGAAGTAAAGTTCTGGTCTTTGGAGATTGATGGATTTGAAGTCTGGATCTCTGGATGTGAAGTCGTCGGTCAGCATGCTCCGCAGCAAATGGAATTGAATGTCTCTACCTGTCCCAGCAGTCTCTTTTTATGTGTTTTGAAAATGGGTGTGTGCCTGGGCCTAGCTAAGCCTGCCCCTCTCTACTTGTCATTGGCCCAATTCTCCCCTCTCCCATTTTTGGGGGAAGGAAATGGATTGTCAGCATGATGAAGTCTGTTTATGGGTCAGAGGATCCTCCCCTGGTCAGTTTGCCCACAAATCTATATTTGATTCAAATACATCCTTCCCAGATATACATTTTGTTGAAATTACATGTGCACATAATATATTCCTTATGGTCCATGCTTGTCTGCCTCTGATCTTCCTGGGGGCTTGCATTCAAAAATGACAACATTTTGCGCTTTTTAACTGGTTTTGCAATATCGGACATTTACCCAAAATTACACACATGTGCGCAAGGAGTAGGGACATTAATTGATGAAGTGTCAGATTTTTAACATGCAGACATTTGGAGTGAGACCCTATTTTCCGCTAGCAACCCCCCAGAATACACCATAGCGTCCTAACGCCTCTCAAAATGTTCACAGAAAAATCACAAAAATAATGATATTACTTATATAGTTCTGACAAGTCCGCCCTTTAAGTTATCTATTTTTTTAAAATGATGCCCTGGTCAAAAAGGGGTGTGTCTTCCCACATCACAGGGTGGAATAACTGGTTTATCCACTTCCCCCAAGCTCAGCTGCTAGCAGAGGCACTGCCCCTCCCAGTTTCCCCTAAGAGGAAGTCACTTTACGGCCCCCCAATATAACATTTGCCTGAGTCCAGGACAGGCCTTTGTTCAACTCCCTGTAGTCCCCAGCTGCTCCACCCCTAATCTAATCAGAGAGGTGACAACTCCTTTTGGCAAGGGGAGTGGCTGAGCAGGTTTCAACTCCTGTCGGGGGTAGTTGTCAGGCAGAATCCAGTTTCATTAAGCCAGGTTTCAGCTAAATGTCATTTTTTGTTCCCAGTTTTCTACATTCAAATCAAACTGACAATTTTTACATATACATTTAAATAATTACTTCCTTCAAGTCATTTCAGAATATAGTTTTACATTGTATCCACCTCTTAGCAAGTCTTTCCTTGGTCTGGTTTTGTTTCATTTGTTCAGATTTACGCACAATTCTGGTGGTTTTAAAACGCTGCCTTTCTGATAGTGGTGAGTACTGGTAATGCAACCATTTTTGGGATTAAGAAAATGAATTCCCCACAGTTCTGAGTTGCTTTTTTTGCAATCAGCATTGCCATTCCCAATGGTTTCAGGCTACTGTTTGTGTAGCCCACTGGTGGTTTTAGGCAGTGCCCTCCTGTGCTCACAACATAGGCAAAAATGGGTGCCAGCCTATTCTTCATGTTTTCCCTGTGCACTCTCTGGGGAGTTCTGGCCATCATGATGGTTTCCATGCCAGAACTGCACAGTTTTATTGTAGGGCTTGGATGCATGGGTAAAAACATCCCACAAGCCCCCCCCTCTTGCGATGGCCATTCTGTCCTTTCACTGATGGAACTCGCAAGATCTGGGATGTTCGCCTCCTCTTTTTCCAATTCCATAGGTGGCACAGTTCAGCATCTTTTCCTCCCTCCAATCGATCAATCAGTTCTCCTTGCTGGTCCTGATGGGAGGATTGGGCGGTACCCCGGGCCCCTTGGGTCTCTGCTCCCGGTCTCCGGATCGTCCTCCTTGGCCAGTCTCCAGGTTTTCTTTCTCCTAGGACGACAAAGGAAAAGCGGCAATACCTATTTGTACACATTTTTCCATCACTACTAATGGTGTGGCAGACATATACATTTTATACTTTAACATACCTAACATTTTACTTTTGAGATACAAGTTATCATTCAAAGACAGTGACTTACAAGAGTATAATATTTTAGAGATTATATGTGGGATATTTTAGGGTTGGAACTGAATTACTCTGGAGCGGCCCCCTCTGGGATTCCAGTGGATTCCTCCAGTTGTTGCAGAGTGTGCCTGGGATGGCAACACTTTAGCTGATTTATATGTACCCACTTTTCTTCCCCTTCTGCCAGACTGCCTTTGGGGATGCAGATCTTATAGGCAACAGGGGAGATCTTGCCTATAATTTCAAACGGTCCCTTCCATGTAGGCAAGAATTTTCACTGTTTGGCCTGGTTCCTTTGGAAATTGTGTAGATAGACCCGATCACCCACCTTATATTCCTTTCGGGTAGTTTTTAAATCATAGTGGGTCTTCATGCTCTCGGCTGATCTTTCTAGATTTCGCTGAGCATAGGCAAAAGCATGCTGAAGGTGTTTCCTTAAATTCTACACATACTCATGAGTTGTGGAGGCATTTATCAACATTTGCTTTTGAGTCCTGTAGAGCAAATGCTGGGGAAGCACCATCTTGAGTCCAGTCATCAACTCAAATGGTGACATTTTGGTTGCAGATGAAGGGGATGATGGCCATTAGGACCAGAGGTAATCGGATATCCCAACTTGGCCCAGAATCTGCCACAAACTTTTTTAAGATGCTCACAATGGTTCGGTTATATCTCTCCACTGCTCCAGAAGAAGCTGGCCTGTAAGCAATGTGTAGCTTCCTTTTAACCCCCAGTATCTCCCACATCTTTGTCATTACTTCACTGGTGAAGTGGCTACCTCTGTCTGACTCAATCCTTTGAGGTAGACCAAAACGGGAAAAAGATGTGGTTAATCATCAGGGCAGCTGCTGTTTCTGCCTTGCAGTTTGGGGCTGGGAGACATTCCACCCACTTGGTAAAAAAACATGTAACGGTCAACATGTACTTGTTTCCTCTAGACGAGCGAATCACAGGGCCTACAAAGTCGATTTGCAAATCTGACCATGGCAGTGTCATCCCCCTCTTTTGGAGAGGCGCAAGGTGTGTGAGGGATGATGGCTGAAATTGTGCACACACAAGACACTCCTTCAAGTATTGGTCGAGGTCCTGCCCTATGTGTGGCCAGTGTGCAACCTCTCTTAAGATTTCCAGTGTTGTGTGAAACCCCCTATGACCGGCGGTGGCCGCATCATGGGCGTGACTTAATATCAGGCTTCGGAATGAGGTAGGAACCACCCACTGATCATGGCCAGCTTGGGATTTCCTTACCAACAAACCGTCTTGGATTCGGAACATTTTAGGACATTTCATCAACACTCTAAGGTCCTCTTTCCCAATGTAATCTGTATCCGTCAGGGGAAAGTTCTCAGGGTCCTCGAGGTGTTGGTTAAACTTACCAATGATTGGATCCCCCTTCTGAGCTGTAATCAAATCAGCATCAGCGATCTCCTTGCTCCATTGGGCAGTTGAAAGATCATTGTGAGCATTTGTCTGGGACCTAGTGATCGCAGTGACCTGGATTTCCCCCAACAGGAACTCTATTTCTATTAGATCCCCTTGGATGGCCCCGGTGTTGGCCAGTTGATCAGCTAAGGCATTTCCAGTTTTGTCTGGTCCCTCTACTTTGGAATGACCCTTGATCTTTTTCCAGTAGATGGTCATCCCATTCGAGGTGGACAGATCATCAATGTTTTGAATTAACTTTCCATGTTTCAGGGGTTTGTTATTGGCACATAACATGCCTCTGGTTTTCCAATTAACCAGGTGCTCCACGACCCCGTTCCGTACATAATCCGAATCTGTGATTATGACCAGTTCATGGAGTTGATGTTGGACAGCAGTGAGGATGGCCTGATGCACAGCCATCAATTCTGCCACCTGACTACTTTGGGAACCAATTTTGTATCCAGCGGAGGGTTCTGGAAACTCCTTCACCCATGCATTCCCTACACCGGCCACCAGTTCTTTCTCCCCGTTGTTGTCAACATGGTAAGAGCATCCATCCACATAGACAGTGGGCATTCCCTCACACTTGTCTTCTTCAAAGACTTTGTGTGGGGAATTAAGGTATGCCTCCATGTTGTCCTTGATTTTTAGACTTTCGTCCTTGAGACAGTTTTCTCTGGCACAATCATGCAAGTCAGCCAGGCCTTGCGCGAGGGGACTCTTCTTGTTTTGGCCATATCTGACCTCCACAGGAAAGCCTTGCATTGACAGAATCCAGGAAGTCATTCGGGAATTACTCACATTTCCGGCCCGGATTCTGTCACTTTGGAGATATTGCAGAGGCTGGTGTGGAGTCTCCACTATGATGTGTTCCACCTGGATAAACGGTCGGTAATTCTTCAATGCCCACACCGTTGCCAGGGGTGCCTTCTCACAATCGTTGAATTTTTCCTCCACAGAGGATAAAGTTTTGCTCGCATAGAAGATTACTTTATTGACCTTGTCATGCTTTTGGTATAATACTGCCGTCAAGCACGTATTAGAGAACCCTGTCTCCAGGAAGAACACCTTGTTTCTGACAGGGTAAGCTAGGCAAGGCGCTTGTGAGAGGCTTCTTTTGAGTTGTTTTACTGCCTCGGATTGTTCTGGACCCCATTCCCACTTGACCCCCCCCTTCAAGAGATGAATCAGGGGTCTAGTGATCTCTGCGTAGCCTTCAATGAACTTTCTGCTGTAATTAGTCAGTCCAAGGAGGCTCCTTAGTTCCCGCAGAGTTGTGGGGTCTTTCAGTTTCTGAAGTGCTTCTACTTTCTTTTCCTGGGGACAGAGACCCTGAGGAGTAATCTCATGCCCCAAGAAATTAACACGGGTTCTACACCACTGTGCTTTCTGGAAGGAAAGTTTTGCTCCGGCGGCCCTCAACTGTGTCAGAACATAACAGATCTCCGCTATGTGTTCTTCCAGAGATGAACTTTTGATGAGGACATCATCTACATAAGCCAGGTTACCCCTCGCACCCAGGTCGGGCATGGCCTTATGTAGGAAAATGTTGAATTCATTGCCGGAGTTGAGGTATCCGAAGGGAGTCCGGGTCCATGTGTACCGCTGGCCCCAAAAGGTAAAAGCCAGTTTGTATTGGTCCTCCCTTCTGACAGGCACAGTCCAGTATCCATTGGTCAGGTATATTGCTGTGAATACCTGTGACCCCTGAATCTGGGCCAGCCCTTGGTCAATGTAGGGCAGAGGCCATCCGGAAGTATGGACCCATTTGTTGAGCTCCCTAAGGTCGGCGCAGAGTCTCCACTGGCCGTTTGGCTTCAATATTCCCAGCACCGGATTATTGAAAGTGCTGTGGACTGGACGGATTATTCCCCGGGACTCAAGGTTCTTAATTATTTCAGTAAGGGACTCCATGGATGCGAGAGGCAAGCGATATTGCTTCACAAACACTGGAGTCATTCCAGGGTCCGTGGGAATTGTTGTGGTGTGGATGTCGGTACGACCACAGTCATATGAGTCTACCACAAAGAGATCTTGGAAATCCAAGAAAACTTGTTTCAAATTTTGCTTCTGTTCCAGAGTCACACAGGCATCAGCTAGGTTGACTCTCTCTTCCACCATCTGCCTGAAGCCTGGAAAGACTTCTGGTTTGGCTATCTCAGTGTCCTCATCCAGCTGGGTGGAGAAGTCCCTGGTCAGAGTGCTGATTTGGACTGGAGGCTTCAGGTGGGAAAGGCAGCCCTCATGGACCTGTAAAATCACCTCATCCCTCCTGAAGTCACAAGTCACATCTTCCTTACCATAAGGGCAAGAAGTGTACACCAGGAAGTTCCCCCCATGCTGGGTGAAAATCCTGACTGGTGTTGTATTGTCCTCACTGTCACTGTCAATACAGTCCTTGGGGATTGGTCCTAACTGTTCATTTCCTAAATCAATGGAGAAATGTTGGTCATCAATCGCCATTCCAATATGGTGCCTGCGGCTAGAGTAATACTCTTTAAGTCGCTGTTATCCACCTCTATTGGAATGATGTCATGTTCTAAGTTGACTAATGGAGTTGGGTTTACCCCCAACCCTTGCTGTTGGAGAGAAGCATTTAGATGTATGTAAGCATCAGGGTTTTTCAAATGTTGTCCTCTTTTAACTTTCACTTCCAGGGAGAATTGTCGGGTCCTTTCTGGGATGGTGACTTCCTCTTTAATCTGAATTTCAACTGCATAAGTTAGCAATTGAGCTGACCTAAATGCTTTTTCTGAATCATCAAAGCCCATGGGATTATCCGCTAATCGGGACCAAGCTTTGAAGTTTATTAGGTCCAAACTAATGGCAAAGCGATTGAGAATGTCACTGCCTAAGTAAAAGGCGGCAGTGACGTCTCGCACGACCCAACAATTATGGACTATGCTCTTGTTGCCATTGGAGATTTTGAGCATACACCTGCTTGGCAGGAGATGTTTGGAATTAGGTGCTTCCAGGTCCATTTCCCATTTGTCTATCAGTTTAAATGTGGGAATGGCTGGATCTTTTGGGAGTTGGCGGAACATGGCTTCGCTGATGAAGCTCTTACCGTTGTTCACACACACTCGAGCGAGAACAGAGTCCTTCCCATCATTTAACTGAACAGGGATGAACAACTGCTCTCCAATTTGCTGAATATCAGCCAGGCTCTGAGCTGATTTCACATCTTTCTGGACTATAGGAGTGGGAGTTTCTGATTGTGGATTAGTAAAGAATTTCAGGGTGTTGCCTTCCAGTGTGGAATACCACCTTAAACTGGAAGGAAGGTTGATTTTCAGAAATAGAGAGGACCCCCCATCACCAGTCTTTTGTCCTACTGCTATTACTGTCACGTCTTGAGTTTGGTTGTTCTGGAAGTGAAATTCTACTTGGTGAGATTTTTGTTCAACCATGTGGCAGAGGTGCCGTTTAAACTAACATGGTTGACACTCTGTTTTAATTTCATTGGTCGGCTAGTCTGGGTCCAGAGGACCTTGTTTACACAATCTATTAGGGGTGACAACCTTCTCAGGAGGTCATTCCCTAGTAAACAAGGGGTGCCCTCAGGAGTCACTATGACCGGGTGTTTCACCTTGTGTTGCCCAATTTTAATGTCCAAGTCTGCAGTCCCCTCAACGGGAATTTCCTTCCCGTCAACGTTCTGCAGTTGTCCAGGAAGAGAGGTGAGAGGAATTCGGTAATTCTCCCCCCTTCCTGCATTTAGTTCCTCAAAGGCCCTTTTGGACAGAAGGGTAGCTTGGGATCCAGTGTCCACCAGTGCCAAAATTTTACCCTGCCCCTGTACTTGTACCGGGGCATAGTATCTTCCCTCCTTCTCCTCAAGGGGGCACAGATAATGCACATTTTTGGACAACTGGTGGGCTAACTTTCTGGTTTTGGACATTGCTAGCGAAGAGGTTTGGGCAGAATTCTGTGGAGAGCCTTGGGAATCTGAAAGAAAAAGTTGGCAACTGGAGATCAGAGCCATTGTGGGTTCCCCTGGTTCCGGTTCTGGGCCACCCCGCCCTTTTTGGAGGCAGTCATCAGGATGGGTTTGACCCTTGGGATTTTGGTATTGTCGGTTCTGGGATGAGATGATGGGCGGCGGTAGCTCAGTCTCCACATCTCCCCAGTCTGGATGAGAATCCCTTGGGACCCATTTTTCCTTGGGAGGAGTTCCCCCATCTCTGAAGGAGAAGATCCTTTTCACAGGATCTTCTGAGGATCCCCCTCCCTCAAATTGGAAGACCTGTACCTCCTCCACAAAGTGGGTCTGTTTGGCTCCTTTTCGTTATTTTTATTTTCGATAGGCTTCTGCACCTCATAGATCTGCGTAGCCTGTTCAATGACTCAGTCTAAAGATCTTTTCTCATGAAAATCTCTCACGAGCTGGGTCTTTTGTATTTGGGTAAGGCATGGAAAAACGTATTGATAAATTCTCTGTTATTCGTGCGTACCCTTCTGGTGGTCTGCGCAAAAGCACGCTTTAATTCTTGCACAAACTCTTGTGGGGCCAGATCCTCCCCACATTGCAAATTGTAGGCTGCCTTGCGAGCCTCTTGAGGATTTCTGTGCACAGAAAAATGTTTCAAGATGGAAGCCCTGTATGTGGACCACCTTGAATGGTTTTGATCCTCCAGCCCCGCAAAGAACCTGGAGTATTCTGGTGAGAAGGTCCACTTTACATATTGAATACAGCTTTGGCTGTCATTCAAATGGAAAGTCTCCATCATTTGCTCATAGAGCTCCAAGTGTTCCCAAACAGAATACTTGGCGTTCTTATGATAAGGCGTGATGACACTCCTTATTGCCTTTATTTGTTTCAATGGGTCCTTAAGCAAGACCCTTTTTGCCTTATTGGCCTTTTTGGTTCGGGTAACCTTGGTCCATTCATCCTCCGACTCAGAAGCGCTGCTCCCAGAGGTGCCCGTCTGATCTTCCAGGTTTTCCGGGATTCTGCGAGCCTGGGAATGGCTGGAAGAATGTGGGGACCTGGTCTCCTGTGTCCTGTAATGCTCAGAGGAGTCTTCAGATCCCTCCTTGCTGCCAGGATTTGATGGGTACCCCCCCCACTGACCTAACTGGCCAGAGGTTTTCAGGATTCCCTTAATGGGCCTACTCTCCTGGGGTTCCTCACTAAATTGCACTGTGCTTGGGTGGCCATACCCGGATACCCGCCCATCCATTCCTCGGAGGCACTGGCCTATGAGCCCCATACTTCTAGCTGGATAGTAATCTGCCATCCCCGTGGCCCTGGGCTCATGTGCGCGAGGGGACATGGGGGTGGCAGAGTCCAGGGACTGGGAGAGATGAAGGCCTCTGGTACTAGGGCTCCTGAGGTTATGCTCAGGAGTTTCTCCTTCCCAGCGAACCTCATCTCTATCCGCCCCTGCTTCCTGTTGCAATGCAAGAGCCTGCGCTTTCAGTTCCTCAGTTAAGGCCTTACTAGACTCTATCAGTCTCTCCTGCATCGCTACCTGTTGCTGGAGCCTATCATTGTGCTGACAGAGAGCCTCATTTTCTCTCTGTGCCTCCTGATTGGTCCTGGAGTACTGGGCCAGTCTCTGCTGCAAGAGGGTTACCTCCTGAGCTGTGTCCCTATTGGCCTGCTCCTTTCTTGCCAGAGCATCCTCCAACCTCCTGGTGTGCTCTAACAAGTTCTGGTGTTCTTTTTGGAGGTCACCCAGTCCCTGGAGGGCCAGGTGATTTTCTTCCATTTTCCTTTTTAAGTGGCAGACTTCCTGGCCTAAGGTATCCCTTTCCTGACTAAGAGCCTGCATCTGTGCCGCCAGGTCGTCCCTTTGCCTTTGGAAGGCACCAGCTTTCTGGCACTCCTGATCAAACTCTGCCTGGGTATCCAGGTCTTTCAAAATCAGTTTATTGCTCTCTGCCTTCTCCCTATCTAGGTGGCTTTGCAGGGTGACTACCTGCTCGGCACATGCCCTATTGAAATCTAATTGTTGCTCCAGCTTTTTCTGGCTCTGCAGTAGGGAGTCCAAACCTTCTTGGTACTCCTTCTGCAAGGCCAGAAATCTGGTATCCTGGTCTGCCTTTTCCTGTTGCAGCACATCCATATCCTCCTTTATTTTAATGATGTACTGTCTGCTGTCCTTTTCTGACTCCTGGCTCCTGAGCAGCCTCTGCTCAGAAGAGTCCAGATCAGATTGGGCCTTCTCTAACGCCATCTGTTGCCTATTTGCCAGATCTTGGCCGTCAGCACATTTGTCCTGCATGGCTCCCATATATAGATTCAAATATGCCGCTATCCTGGCAATCTTATTATGTTCATCTTTGGCTTAAGGGGCCATATATAGTTCACTCAAGGCCACATGTAGGGGACTCTGATCTCCCCATATATATGACCCTGTTTCAGTGACCTGTTGCGCGATTGCCTGCAACCAGACCATTTGGTCCTGATTAGTCCACTCACCCCTCACAAATAGCTTATGTAAGAAGTGCTCTCTGGCTATTTTCATATCTACCAAGGTCGTCATTCTGGAATTTGAGTTCCTTCCTGACTTACAGAAATTTGTATTTTATTTTGCAAAACAGACCGTTTCCTTAGAGCGTTCCTTTGAGGGGTGCTTTCACAGTGTAAAACAGAGTGGTGATCCAACCGGATATGTGTATCTGGTCGGTTGGCACACTATATTAATCTGCACAAATGGTAAATCTAACCCAGAATATCCCGGACGAGCCCCCACTTTTGTAAGCGATATTCAATCAACACTACAGCCAAGTCAATGCTTAGTCTGGTTTGCTGAGGAAAACCCTTATTAATGTATTTTTATGTCTAGTTCAGTACTCTGGATGACCACCCTTGTATAACACCCCCTCTTAGATTCCCCCTGACCCCACTGAGCCAAGAAGTAGGTTTGTTTTGCAAATTAAAAGGTTTATTTGAAAAATTAAACAATATACATATATATATCACACTTTTATAATAAATTAATATCTGATAGTACACTGAGACATATGATGTTGATCAACAATGGGTAATCTGGCACTAGCACACTTCTTTACAATCAATGAGGAGTTATTATAGGATGGATAAAGTAGCAAAAATACTTTTATGATTTCAAGGGAAAAGCAATGAGGAATAAAATGCAGTACAGGAATACTTGATATGATTTTAGCAAAAGATAAGATAATCATTTTTTCTCTGGCAATTCACCCCCCTCCCCTATGCAATGTAAGAAATGTCAGGAGATGGAAAGAGGGGCACACAGTTCTCAGGAATGCAATCACATACAATACGAAATTCAGTCCCCCCCGCTGCAAGCTTAGAGGAAACAGGTAGGAGTTTGAAAAACATGCTTTTTAAATGTGATGGCAATGGGTGGGAAAATGTGCCAATAATTTTAATTCCCTCTAGAGATTCAGGGTGAGTGGGAGATGCGTGTTGGTATTAGTTCAGGCTCACTTTAGCAATGCTCTATGATTTATTACCAAGTTGCAAACGGATTTAAACAAAGGAAAGAATGGAGCTGCTATTTTGACAAGTGGAGAAATTGAGCCAAAATCGCAAATCGCTGAAAATTTCGCGAGTGCGTGTCTCGCGATTGAAGAAAAAGTATAAGGAGTTGGTTCTAGGTTCGTTGGAAAGCCTAGATTCTAAGCTTTCAGAGGAAAGTTAAATTTCGTTCCTAGCCCAAACGGTTCCATAGATACGGACGATTAAATAAAGGTAGTTTTTCGAATTTAAAGTAAACTCAAAATGACAGATGACAGCTTGCAGCTTCAGAATTGACAGGTGACAGTCGTGCAGCTTTACAAATGACAGATGACACAATTTCTAGGAGGCTGTTCTACTTAGGTTAAAATAGTTTGGATTAGATTATTTTAACTAAGAGATTGGTTCTGCACAGTTCTGCTAGGTACTCACAATATAAATTTGAAATAGGCCTCGCCAGGGATCTGGTCAGGTTTTGATTGGACTCCGGTTCTGGTCTCGGAACTTCACAGTGATCTGGGTCAGCTCTCTGGTTCTGCTCACAGCGGTCTGGGTCACTCTGGACCTCTGGTCTGGTCTCTGGCAATTGTTCTTGACAAAAGAATTCAAACAGCTCGCCCGGCTGTGGAATAGTTCGCAAATGATTTTAAGGTTGCTGATGCCTGCTGAGAAGAGTTCTCAGTTTGTGGGTTTAGGCCCTTAGTTTAAGTTCTGAAGTAAAGTTTTGGGCTTTGGAGATTGATGGATTTGAAGTCTGGATCTCTGGATGTGAAGTCGTCGGTCACCATGCTCCGCAGCAAATGGAATTGAATGTCTCTACCTGTCCCAGCAGTCTCTTTTTATGTGTTTTGAAAATGGGTGTGTGCCTGGGCCTAGCTAAGCCTGCCCCTCTCTACTTGTCATTGGCCCAATTCTCCCCTCTCCCATGATTGGGGGAAAGAAATGGATTGTCAGCATGATGAAGTCTGTTTATGGGTCAGAGGATCCTCCCCTGGTCAGTTTGCCCACAAATCTATATATGATTCAAATACATCCTTCCCAGATATACAATTTGTTGAAATTACATGCGCACATTATATATTCCTTATGGTCCGTGCTTGTCCGCCTTTGATCTTCCTGGGGGCTTGCATTAAAAAATGACAACATTTTGCGCTTTTTAACTGGTTTTGCAATATCGGACATTTACCCAAAATTACACACATGTGCGCAAGGAGTAGGGACACTAATTGATGAAGTGTCAGATTTCTAACATGCAGACATTTGGAGTGAGACCCTATTTTCCACTAGCAACCCCCCAGAATACACCACAGGGTCCTAACACCTCTCAAAATGTTCACAGAAAAATCACAAAAATAATGATATTACTTATATAATTCTGACAAGTCCGCACTATGAATTATCTATCTTTTTAAAATTATGCCCTGGTCAAAAAGGGGTGTGGCTTCCCACATCACGGGTGGAATAACTGGTTTATCCACTTCCCCCAAGCTCAGCTGCTAGCAGAGGCACTGCCCCTCCCAGTTTCCCCTAAGAGGAAGCCACTTTATGGCCCCCCAATATAACATTTGCCTGAGTCCAGGACAGGCCTTTGTTCAATTCCCTGTAGTCCCCAGCTGCTCCACCCCTAATCTAATCAGAGAGGTGACAACTCCTTTTGGCAAGGGGAGTGGCTGAGCAGGTTTCAACTCCTGTCGGGGGTAGTTGTCAGGCAGAATCCAGTTTCATTAAGCCAGGTTTCAGCTAAATGTCCCTTTTTGTTCCCAGTTTTCTACATTCAAATCAAACTGACAATTTTTACATATACATTAAATAATTACTTCCTTCAAGTCATTTCAGAATATAGTTTACATTGTATCCACCTCTTAGCAAGTCTTTCCTTGGTCTGGTTTTGTTTCATTTGTTCAGTTTTACGCACAATTCTGGTGGTTTTAAAACGCCGGCTTTCTGATAGTGGTGAGTACTGGTAATGCAACCATTTTTGGGATTAAGAAAATTAATTCCCCACAGTTCTGAGTTGCTTTTTTTGCAATCAGCATTGCCATTCCCAATGGTTTCAGGCTACTGTGTGTGTAGCCCACTGGTGGTTTTAGGCAGTGCCCTCCTGTGCTCACAACATAGGCAAAAATGGGTGGCAGCCTATTCTTCATGTTTTCCCTGTGCACTCTCTGGGGAGTTCTGGCCATCACGATGTTTTCCATGCCAGTACTGCACAGTTGTATTGTAGGGCTTGGATGCATGGGTAAAAACATCCCACAATGTGTAATTCACCTAACACCAATTGATGCAACCTTTGGCACACTAGGTGTATAGAACTACAACCCCCATGAGCCCTTGCCATCACCTTCAAAGGTGATATATCATAGAAGCCATATTTGAAAACAGCAGGTTGCAGACCCCCATCTTTGCAGCTCTTGCTGCTGCTGACCATTCCCAAACCGGAGGGTATAAGCCCACTCACTGTTACTCATTTTATCAGTCTCAGGAGGATGTCCTGATTTGACAAGTGCCACACAGGTCACACACTTGCGACCTGCAATTCACAAAAAGATTCCTGAAGCAGATGCATCAACAGAGGTATGTTACAAAATGCATTCACATTATCTTTTCCGTGACTTGCCTACATACGGGAAGGTGAACAACATAAGGTTGGTGCATGGGTAATGCAATAAGGAAGGGGAGGCAGAGTAAAATCAAAAAGTGATGGACGCAAAGCTTTGAATTATTCATAACCTATTTACTTGCCGTCCAAGCCATCTTTTTTGTGCTATCTGTGCCATTGCAGAAGAAGACCAGCTTTAAGCAAATCATTCTTGTTCCTACCACGAAAAGAAGCAGATGAGTCCAAACTGCTGAGGCATGTGCCGCAAGCACAGACATGCGTGTCTTGTGGTCCAGCAGTTTGAGCCTGAGTGTTCATATTGGTGGCTGGATGAAGACTGATTTGCATTCAATGGTATTAAAAAACCAGCGCAGAAACATGGCAGAATTATAATGGATTCAACTCCTCCCTTCACTCACTTTTACCTTTAGTTTGTCTCCTTAGGTGACAGATTGTATTCTCAGGCTTGGGTTCCATCCATGTTATGCGTATGGAATCAAGCAGCACCTCACTGATTAGGTCCTCAAGACTAAAACATGTCTGAGATTGCTTGTGTTGCCATGCAAACAGGGCCCAGCATTTCTGACTGAACTGTTCCCAGGTATGGCATGCCTAAGACTGATTGCAGATGGTCAGTGCCCTTTCTCTATTGGCAGAATGGACTAAAACAATTACGCTTTGGAATGTCGCTAAGAGCAAAGCCATACCAATGAAGCCTAGATAGTGCACCTCCGACATATCCTTGCCTGAATGCAATTACCTATGATATCACTCAGTATGACATCACTTCCCATCACATCCGCTAGTTCAATTATTGTGCCATATGGCTCACCCCTTTCCCCTTCCATGAACTGAAAAAGTTGGCACCCCTGGCTGTAGCTTCCTAAAAACCGAAATGACCTTCTACTTTGCCCTGTGCTGTTTAAGAAAAACAAAAACTGGGTAAAGCAACTAATTGCAACCCATTATAAAGACATACTGGAAGATATATCTTAACAAGATTTTGTCAAATGTTGGGCTGGACGTGGCCCCCAGGAGCTTGGTCAGCGTTGCTCCTGTTTGCATGGGTGTCCGTCCACTGGGTCTGGTAAACTGGGAACAGGTTCTAAAGGGATGAGAGCTGAAGGCACCAGTGTAGGCACTGCAGAGATCTGTGTGGAACCTGATGATTGCTGGGCTCATCCAGTTCACTATATAGAGAGCGCTATATGCATAGTGATAATAACAGTAATAATAATACTACAAATAATAATCTTTAGTATGATACTGATTATTAGTGTGTTGATTAGTATTATCTATATATCTATCTATACAAAGTGAGTTGGTGGACTCAGCAATCTTTAGATTGCACACAGATCTCTGATTCGCTTTACCTGTATAATGTGTCAACACTACTATTATTATTGAATTAGTATGAGTAGTGGTATTAGTATATACATAAGCACCCTGGGTGAGGGCCCTAGCCAATCAGGGGTCTCGGAACGCATGCTGTACTGTATGGTACAAACCTGTGTTCCAAGCTCTGGGACAGCCAGCGCCGCCTTCCCTTGCCCTCTCCCCCTTCACCAATTAGCACCCGTGTAGTTTTCTACACGGGTGCTAATGTTGTCCTAAAAAAAACAGAAATGCACCTTTATCCTGCGGCCTGGCGCCGTGCAGCGCAGCTTGTCATTAAAGTCCGTTTTCATGTTGATGACTTCAGAGTCATCAACATTGATCATGGACCTGAACCTATGGTACTGTTTATTTATACAAAGCCTATATACAGGCAAGTGTTTCAAAGAGCTCAATGAGGGTGGGAACATGGGGAAAAACAACAGTTGTTCAGGGCCCTTGAAATTCTGAGACGATAATAGTCTGCACAGGCAGAGTAAGTGCGTATAATACATTTAACAAGTTGAGACACACCAAATAGGCCCGACAGCGATTCTGCAGTTTTACCAGTGCAATTAGGGGTGAAGCAAGGGAGAACAGACAGACGATCTTCAGGCACGGTGCATTTGGATTGTGCAAGTGCAGAGACAGTGACACGGAGCGGGAGATTCAGGGACCTGAGGCAAGTGTCAGAGGGCACTGGTGGGGGAGCCCGGGACCGGTGACACTCTGAGGTACAAGCGGCCAGTCAGCAAGCTGTTAGGGGGAGGAGGGAGAGACGGAAAGAGTAGATAGCTTGGTTTTCAGTTAAGCCCTGATTTTCGAATGGAACTAAAAAGTCTGTAGATGCGCTCCTGAACAGGAATACAATATTATTACGTATTTTGAAATACAACGACACGTACGCACGTTATAGGGCGATGCAATACCCGTTTTAAATGGCCAACACTTATCATAAAGTGAGTTGTCAGACGGCGTAAGTATGTGTAGTTAGGGAGGGATTTAATTAAGCGCAAATGAATCCAATGATTAATGTATGTTTAAAACTTTTTTTTTTTTTTTACTTTTTACGTCGCACTAATAATCATACGGAAAATTCGGGCTTAGTGCCCCGCGGATTTACTTAACCAGAGCATGGCGTTATAATCTAACACAATTGAAAAATAAGGGGCATTTTTGAAAAACAAAGTGAAAATGGCATTTCCCACTCTGTGATTATCACAATACATTAGACCCCTCTATAACATAGAACATGAATGTTTTACAGGTGGAATCTAACCCATGACGTTCTACCATTCCAACGTAACAATGATGACCTATATGAACTAGCAACGGTAAGAGGAGGCAATTTAACCTAGAATGTCACTTAAAAGTATTAGTTCCCTTTTAGACAAAGGCCTTATGGCACTGAGGAAGAAGTAAAAATTGTGCAACGCACACTATACATTAGATAGTCATATAAATTCGAAAACAAGAGAACATAGAGGCATTGAATAATAAGATGTATACACTTTGTGAATATGAGTAGACAATTGATATTGTAAGCAATTATACACATGAACTTAATTTTGACAAGACCCAAAACATGCACTAATCAAGAGCCAACTGGTCCCCACTCCCACCTCTCTGTGCATTTATATGTGTTATGACATACTATTTCGGTTACTCTCATGTTTGTTTAGATTATCTTTATTGTATCTTGGCAATGACCACTGTAATATGAACAGTCACACATGTTTTTCACTCTTATGATGTTTTACACTCAATTACCAATGATGTTTTTTCACATGTATTGCAATTAATTTTTTGTTTGAACTAAACAGACAATGCCCCGATCTGAAAAAGGCACAGTAGATGCCGAAACACGTGTCTCACAAAGGGCACAACATTCAAATCAGAATCAATTCCTGAACCTTATGCTTGTATCAGTGTTTATTTGAACATCAAGTGGCACAAAACTCTGTGTGAAACCCCAGTGTTAGATAGCTAGGTTAGCTGGGCAGAGGGAGAGAGAAGGACGAGGAGAAAAGGAAGGTCTTGAGGAGTCACTTCACTGACAAGTAGCACTATGCAGTGTTGAGTCACGGCATAAAGGTAGTTTTTTTTTTTAAGACACCATTAACACCCATGCAAGGAACTACACGTGTGTGAATGGCTATTTGGCCCTCAGCGGGGGGCCGACCCTCCCGGTAACGGCACTGCCATCCTCGCAAAGAGATCCTCGCTTCTCTCAGGCCCTTAACTTGGGAGGAAGGCCCTTGCCGACAGTGTTGGCCCGCCACCTCAGGGTTTATCGTCTCAATATGTCTAATAATAATCATCTTAATTATCATTGCTCAAATGATTGTTATGCATAAAGAGAGTTTAACAGTGTCCGGTCAAGCATGAGTATCACGTGATTTTTTAAACAGGCGATATTTAAAATTCTTACTCATGAGCCATGAGATCTTAGCATGCGGTATTACTGAAATCAAACATATCTGTCATGCCTTTACCGCCGTTGCGATGATCAAGTCTTGATCCCTCCTTTGGACCCCCCACGATGCCACTACATGCTGTGTGACGTATCTACTGGGACTAGCACACACATCGAATGGCACCCCCTTTTTGGTGTGATTGTCCCACATAGCAAGTCAGAGGGTAGGGTAGGCTTGGCGGTGGATTGATTTCAGGGCACACTCTTTATTCGAAAACAAAAAAGGTGAAGGGTTCAAGGCATGTCTTAGAGGGTGGAGCTGAGACTCTCTAATCATTGAGGTAGAAGAATGAGGTGCAGAGAAGCCTTCCCCCCTCAATACTTCATAACACTGACATGGACGCAGGTGGTACCATGCATTAGGTTGATATCACAGAGCTCTTGGTGGCCCTGTGACACACCAAAACAGCTTGAACGAATATAACAATGTATTCCTCAATTCCCCTACCCCGAAGCACGCGCGACAGTAGGCCGTCGTGTACTGACCCCGGGCACTGGCTGGCTGGGATGAGTTCCTTCCGCAGGTTTCATGTACTGCTTCAGTGCCACCAAAGACTGTCTTGATCGTGACCTGGCAGTGCCCTGCAAGAGCACGACGCACTCTGGTCCGGAGGCCACTGTGCCAAAGGCAGAATTTGACTCAAAACGGGAAACGCATGGCAAAGTGCACCGTATTGCAACCTTCCCTACCCAAGCCGATAGCAAAGAGTTGATATTGTGAAGAAAGACCCCATTCTACAGGGTGGAAAGTCCCCATTTTCTAATGTTTACACAATGGAGGTTATGGGGTTCTCTTGTATTGGTTTCAGAGATGAAGGAACAGTTCTTTTCCAATATGTAGGCATGAGCTGGTCAGTTTTTTATCAAAGTCTGAGGTTGTGCATGTTTCTTTCGTCACAGAAATGTTGTTTTATATTGTTTGCCATAAAGCCTGCATGTCTGTGTTTTGTCCGTCTTTTCCTTTCCCTCCACCCACCCTCATTCCCAGGTGTATTACACTGGATATCTCTGTTGCTTTCCTGGCTGCTTTTGATGAATAATTTCTTCCATTGTATATTCCCTATATTGCTGTTCACTTTCACGTCTGCTCTGCATGTCCCCTGACCCTCTACTCTTTTCACGAGAATCCGTGCACTTAACCCATCTTTTATGAAACAAAAGCAGGTTGGCGTCTTTATAAAGGTTGCTCTTCTCAAACTTAACTCTGATCCTGACCTAACTCTGAGCGCAGTGTGCAAGTCATTGTAGGGTCCCCAGTGCTGGCCACCAGAGAGGTCAGAGAGGTCAGAAATCTCCCTACTCATTTTATATCATCACTTCATACATTTGTTTATAGCATTGATTGCCGGAACCAGTTGGTGTTTGGATGCAATGCCTGACAGGTAAAATAGCAGAACATTTGCATTAATCATTGACAGGTACAGAAATTAAATGAAATGTACTTATATTGGAATATATGGATAAATCGAATTGTAATGAATTATTGTGTGTAAAGTTTATTAATTAAACTCTATCACACTTATATTTATACAAAAAATATGTACATCATCACAAGTTATCAGCATGTATATGCTGTACACCCAGGATCCGACTCGGGCATACAATTGTCTCAGGGCACCGATGAAAAAGTGGAACACAGTTGCAAAAGGGAATTCATTCCTTTTGTGACACTGTTTGAATAGGACCCAAGGGGGAGGTTTTTGATCAAATGTGATGCAAATTGTACATTTTAAAGAATATTTATTCAACTCATCAAACTGGCCCTCATTGGTCAAAAAAGTGCTCCACTTTGACCCAAAAAACTGGCCCACGCAAGCATTTTGCGTTTTTGGTTCGACCATGGCCCTATTGCTCTATAAGCCAGTACGGGCCTGTGTACACCCCTCTGGCAGAGCAAATTGCTTAGTGTTTAGTAAAGGGGAGTTGTAACAGACTGCGGTTGTGTGTTGACTTGCGCCCTTGAGAATCAATCTGGAGCTTTTATTATTTCACATCTAAGTGCACTTCTTTCTAATGTATAAGGAATTATTGTGGTCTGTTGGCTGCCATTGGGAGATTGCTATTGCCATCTTGTTTGGCCCTTTTATCTAGTGGTGCCCCCATCTAATAAATGGGTGACTTGAGCTGCTTCTGTCTGCTGGCTAAGTGACTGGAGATTGCCCAATTGCAAAGAGTTTTATGTCTTTGACTGCATGTGGCAGTTCTAGCTGATGTCTGGCTGGCTGACTGGCTGTCATGTTTCCATATGATGTCTTTATTTGACAGGATTTGGTGTATCTTCATGACATTTTGTTGACTCTGGCTACTAAACTAGCTGGTGTCTGAGGGACCGCGTCTGTATTTGTTGGTGTGGTTTTGCTGACCCGGTCCTCTCTGCTAGGTAGATGACTCCCTCTGGAGCTGCTATGTGCTGCGTGGGTGAATATGGTGATGATTCTATCAATTGTGCTTTTGCAGGACTCTGGCTCCATTTACCTTTGCTTCGCGGCCGGCTCCTGTGTTGCTCCGTGTAGAATGTGAGCTGTGTTTCGTCATCTGCTTCTGAGCCAGAATCTTCCTCTGCCCTTCCAAATCCAATTCCACCTACAAAGAACAACGTTAAAATCAGCATCACAGTCTATCCATGTTGGGTTTCACCCCACGTTTGCAGGGTTTGAATGTTATAAATCACAGGTAACCTGCATTGTCAAAAGAGATGTCCAGCGACCCAGCCAGCTTCAGTCTAATAGTAGCAATGTCTTGTACAATAAATCAGGCTCAGGGACAGCATCAAGGCCTTTCAACCTTTTCAATTTAAATGGGCACCACGCCTTGGGGGGGCTCCCTGTGGTTTACAAAGAACACATAATGGCTGTTTAATTGATGCTGCAGGATTTCAACTTTATGTTGTTGAATAGCTTTATTTCAAAACCCTTTAACAATTACATTTCATACACATCCATAATAAAATCATAGTTAAAATATTAACATATTGATAACAAATAATCAGCACTTACTACAATTAATTAACCATTCACAAACACTATTCCTTCAAAAATATCCCGAAAGAACTTGTTTACCCATTTTCTCTTTCATTATAACAATAACTTTCACCAAAGCAACTTTGGGAATGATGGATACATACGTAGGAGAATACATTTGAGCCTAGTAGCCATCACTGGGAGTTCAGAGCCACAACAGCAAGCCATTGTGGGTATGCAAATTAGCCCAAACACAAAACTCTTCTCCAGGATATTGTCGTTGTCTAAGAGGGCAGAGTGATTATATACATAGATTAATCTACCCAAGACAGACATTTTGTAAGGCTGTCAGGGCAACTACATAACTGGCTCCACCCTCTTTAGGGATCATCAATGCAATATAGTCCTGACAGCCTTGTGGTTGGAGCATTTGGCCATGTTTTTACAACACCCAAAAAGTTATGGTGGGTTTAAAAAGGTTTGAAAAACAAACTTTTCACCTGAAATGTGAAAGTTGAAAAATCCTTTTGAGCCGAGACACACACTCCACAGCGCCCCAAGTAGCCATTGCTGGAGGTTCACCTCCAGTTCTGAGACACAACAGCAAGGCATTGTGGGTATACACATTTGCCCAATACAGAGCCCCTCTCCCCTTTCCGTGGCGGCCTGCGAGAGGTGCAGAGAAGTAGCGGATGCGGTGGCGGCACCTGCCGCTGCCAAACTAAGGTAAGTAGGTGGTGAAAATAAAATGAGACGGAGAGTGGGGGAGGGAGATAGCGGTGGAGAGATCCGGCCGTCAGGCGGCTTGGAATGTGGGCTTGTACCGACGGTTCAAGCCTGCATTCCTAGCCACCTGATTGGCTGACTCCACCACCCATGGTGCTAATAGACAATTGTATGCTAGAAAAAAAAATATATAAAAGGACAGAAACAATTTTCTTTCCTAAGTACTTCTCTCTGGCATACAATAAGGACCATAATTAATGAACTTTTTTACCTATCCACAGACTCTACTGCCCCCTTTCCAGGCCATGGATCATTGAAGGATCCGGATGGCACATGCACACCATCGCACAGGGCAGCCCTTCTACCCTTTTTAATTTTATATTTGTAACACTTCCTCAATGCATGCTTTCAAACAGTCACACAACCATCCATCAATCACTTCTAAAAACTGTACATATACGCATATGACCATATTAAGCTTTCCCACAACAACTTCCCCTTATCAATCTTCTAAAAATATTTTGCATCTGCATTTCCCTTACTTATACAAACAAATTGAACACAATGCTCCTATAAAAGCACATATGCATTGTGCAGTGAGAGAAGTGCACAACTAGATGGGGCAGTACGGATGGGCAAGTGCTCATGAGAACACAGGAGGGAAATACCAAGGTGGTATGCCACTGGCTAACTACTGGAGCAGAGGAATCCCAAGGGTGGGATGCATCTTAACCGTCACATCCCTTTAACAAAAATTTTTCTGTCAATTTAATAGGTTTTAATAAGTGAAAATGTTTCATGGTGTCACATCACTGTGCATAAGTTATTAATAATTCCTCTTTAGATATATATGAAAGAACTATAAACCTCCTTTAGGAAACATATTTTTTGCAACATATACTTAGGTCTGTCATTATCAGCAGCGCATGCTGGGGATGCAAGTCATTGTTCAACGACATAAGGGTCCACCATCATCCCAGCAGAACCAAATGACCCCTGTTATTCACTGCACCTACCCTGCATCCTAGCTCAGTATCCATCATACCCTAACAATGTAACCAATGGCCAGTGCTAATGGTTTGCAGCCATTATCAGCCTCCAAATCCATGCCACATTTCCCAATAAGCAAATCAGAGTACACATCCATGTTTGCTGAGGGGCAGGCCCACTACCCAGACACCAAATGTATATCACTAGTTTTTCTACTTACATTCTTACACTTTAGAAAATAAAACACACAACATATTTCCAAAAACATGCATTCAGGTCCTTGCTAATACTCGTCGCACAGGTTTGTTGTAATCTAGTCCACCATTTCAGGCTGTAACCGAAAGCAGAATATTGTTTCCATGCAAACCTACCGCTTCGGTACAGTACACATTTCTCCTTGCTGCCAGCCAGACCCATTGCCCAGACACCAATGTTATGTTACTGTGTTCTGTACTTACATTTTCACACTTTTCAAAAAAATAAAATCATTAAAAATGATGCTTTTTGGGCATACTGCTTGAACACGGAGTCACAGGCAGTACATATCAGTTTGCACCAATTGTGGAAGTGTATCAAAAAAAAGTTTGAAAATGAAATGTCTGACAGCAATTTTGAGAATAAGAGTGATAACTAGATATTTTAGTATAAAAGAAAAGAAAATATGCTGAAAACTGATGCAGAGAAAACTTGAATTTGAAGTATAACTAAATTAACAAAATGTAAGATGTTAAGTTTAAAGGATTTTAAAATAGGGTATTGTAATAATACAACCGACGATGTATTATGATGTTGTGTCAGTATGTAAACATGATTTTAGACATAATTTTAACTTTTAGAAATGTATGATGTGTTTTATTAAGAGATTTTAATATATGATATTTGCTGAACATTTTGTAAAGTTTTTCTAAAACTAAACATATAAATAAAAAAATAAAAAATAATTAAATAAAACAGGATATTTTGCAAAACAATACTTTCAAGTTCTTGCTGACCCTCCTTGTGCATATTTGCTGCAATCCCATCCAGCACTTCAACCTGTACCCACAAGCAGATTCTTTTTTCCCATTCAAACATATCCCAATTTCGAAAAACCTCACCACATTGCCGGCCCCCTTGGCCATGCCCACTTTAACCCCATTGCTGGTCCCTCGTGGTCAAGGCCAGTAGCCAGATTGTCCGGATCATAGCCTTAGGCCATGATCCGCACAATCTGCCCACTGCCCATGGCCACAGGTTATTCCTCAGTCACCAAAGGTGTATCACTATTTTTTGTTCCTATGTTATGACACTTTTCAAAAAATAAAACACAGCAACATTTGCAAAACCATGCATTTAGGTCCTTGCCAATGGTCCTTGAATGAGTTTGCTGTAAATCCACCCATGTTTTATTTTTTGAAAAGTGTCAAAATATATGTACTCATATAACTTAACCCCTACTTCACAAAATTAATTCAGACTTTGTACAAACATTCAAGGTTGCGTCTATTATATTTCTGAACATTTTTGTCCACATTCGTCAAATGGCAACAAAGTTATAAGCCATCTAAAAATGTTGAGACCCCTGTCAAATTTTGCCCCCTCTAGACAAAATCCCACCAAACTTTGTAGATAAATTCATATTTAGGTCTAAAATCTGTTTGCAAATGTTTGTGCAGATTCATCAAATTGCGCCACATTTATAAGCCTTTAACATTTTCTGGGATCCCCCTATAATTTTGTACCCTCTTGACAAAACAACACCATACTTTGCAAAACCATTCAGAGTCAGGTCTAGAATGGAATTCCAAAATTTCATGCATTTTCATTAAGTGACGCCAATGTTATTAGCAATCCAAAAACTGCTTTTCAGCAACCCTGTAATTCAGAAATAGGCATGTATGTCCCCGAACATCTGAGATGTTCGCGGACATCGAAGAAGTAAAACTCCTGTTTTTTCTTGTCTAAGGCCATATCCCACCCCATCCTCATCACCCCTTACCTCCCCAGATATTGTTTCAATAGTTTAACAAGTGCAATGTTGTTTTTTTTTAATATGTTTTTACCGGCTGTGTACTGACACCGGCGGCTGTCTGTGGATCCAACATGGCGGGCGTTTCCAAAAATATGACGTTCCTCACGCTTTTCACGTGAGGAACCAGACCAATCAGCAGGTCTGGTCCCATGTCCGCAGACAACACTCCACCCTCTGGGCCAATCGGAGGCATGTCCACGGACCGAACAGGGAAGTGAGTCTGCAAACTGAAACCAGATATCGCTAATTTATTTTGACCTACTTTTTGGCTGTTTTAAAAACAACTACTGGACGGATTAACACCAAGTTTACAAAAGCATTCTTTTGGGACCAAGCTGCCGCAGCTGCCACAAATTTGGTGAAAATCCATCCAGCGGTTTGGGCTGTAGGCGTGAGCAAAACTTTGTTTCCATTCTGTCTATGGGAAACACCACACATTTTGGGACCCCCGTATAACTTTCCCTCCCCTGCACGAAACCTCATCAAACCTTGCAGAATCAATCTGACAGGCCAAATACTTTTTTTTACAAAGTTTCACGAGGAATCATCCAGGGGAGGTGGGGGGGGGGCAAAGTTATAAGCCACCCAAAAAAAGCTCTTAGCAGCGGTCACCGCCCTATAGTTAAGGTGAGTCTGAATCTCATAGGAACCCCTCAAAATTCGATCATTAATAACTTTTGATTTAAGTAACAGATTTGTACAGAATTTCAAAAGCAATTAAGAATTCATGGGTACCCACAGACTGTAAAGTTGTGTAAAGATTGGTTAAAAAATCAAAAATGTATTAAGAAGAGAAAATATTTTTTTTTCTCCAAAAGTGCAGCCTACTTCCCATTCATCTTCCCATAGACAAGCAAGGTCAATTTTTGCCAAAGTGCACAGCCCAAACCGCTGGATAGATTTGAGCCAGGTCCGAAATAACTTGGGCACGATGCATTGACTAGCGATTCATCCGTGGTTTGGAGTTATTACGTGCAGTAGTTATTTAAATTGCCTTGTCAAAAAAGATAGCTATATCTCAGGGATTTACCCAAAGCTGGTTATTTTTAGAAATGAAACAGCCACCATCTTGTTTTTCTCTCGATGCAAGAGAGAACCGCGGCTAAAGCATAATGAAACGCAGGCAAAAAGTAATTTGCAGGTAGATAAACATGCAAATGCCATTAGGCTATAAGTAGGGGGGCAGCTAGAGAGCACTAAGTGAAATCTGGGAGATGGAGGGCTTCTAGGGACTGAGTTTGCAACATGAAGCTTTCTATAGCTTCGGCTATGAATAGCCAACATCTCAAAGCACACTACATCACAGAAACAGGGTGTGTTGTGGGTTGAAAGGGAGTGGACAGGGAGGTGAGGAGGCCATCTGGGATATGGGGGAGCTGGCAGAGATGAGGGGGCAGAAAAGCATTTTTTTCAGTTGTTTTTCCAATATTCATGGCTACAAAGTAGTATGGATAACCACAGGTAAGAGTAGTTCTGTGCCAGTGGTTACATTTTTTTGTTTTTTGTTGCAAGATCTATAGTAATGTTGGGGGTGAAAACTCACTGGCTATAGCCAAAGGCCATGGCCAGTGACACAATTGACATGCACGTCTCCCATCCATGTAGTAACCAGGACAGACCCTGCTTAGCTTCGAAGTGAGGAAAGGGCCAGCCTCCTCAGGCCATCTTGCCCATTAAATGAGCCAAATAACAAGTCCATTTAGAGAGATGGGACAGCCTTTCCTTGCATTGAATCTAAGCATGGTCAGTCTCGCTTTGAAGCTAAGCAGGGTCAGTCCTGGTTACTGCATGGGTGGGTGACCAAATGGGCAAAAGAATTATTTTTTTTTTAAACCGTGCTAATGTCAGTCCTTGCACTTGGAGACCATTTTTTGCCTTTTGCTGAATTGCATTCTGGTATTTGAAGTTTCCCAGCCAATACTAAAAAAAAAAGAATGTTTTACAGCAACAGTCTGTTTCCCATCCTTGCAGTAACTGGGAAGGACCCTGCTTAGCTACAAAATGAGAAAAGGGTTAGCCCCCGAAGGCTATGTTGCCTAGCAAATGAGTCCACCTTACAAGACCACTTAGAAAACGTGGCCTAAGTGGGCTGGATCCTTTCTCGCTTTGAAACTAAGTAGGGTCGGTCCCGGTTACTGCATGGATGGGAGCTCGTCCACAGTCCCGAATGCTGTGTGTTTTCTTAGTTTTAAACATCTCATAACACACAGCATCCACTTTCATTTTTTAAAAACAGTGCTACTGTCTGTCCTTGAGCGTTTTTCACACACGGATAATTTTTTATGCCTTTCATTGAATTGCATTCTGGTATTTGTAGTCTCAGAGTCAAGATGGGGGATTATGCCACAGTTGTACTCTTTTTGCCTAACATAGTTCTATAAGGATTTATATATTTGAGTGACACTATTGTATGCATACTTTTCAAGTTAGCTTTATTAAGCAGAGTATTGTTGAAAGCCAGACATGTGGGTGAGCAGGGGAAATGGAGAGAGGGCAAGTAATTCATGAGTATTTGTTCACAACGTAGAAAGAGAGTTTGCAATCCTGGACAGTGGTGTATTTAGTTTCCCCTGATTGTGGCTTCTTTCCTGGGCAGCAGTAAAGGACACATGTGGGTGGACAGTGCAACTTTATTTCAGAGGGCGGGTGCAACCCATCGGGTTTTTTTCAGGTTGGCAAGTTTGCTCAAGTATTTGGCTGCAAAAATTTTACTCAGGATGTCATGTTTCCACTTACCCACAAGACCACAAGCACTTGTTTTGTATTGGTATTTAGTTTTCTAGGGAATATTTCATGACAGACTGCTGGGTTTAAAAGGTGAGAACCTTTTATACATTGCCAGCACATTTTTGGGAGAATGTTGTCTCTCATTACTTTTTTTAAAAGTCCAAAACTGTTTTTTTTGTGCACTTCCGTCTAGGAGTAGGTCTAGTTAACCACATTTGTATATTTCACTTTAAGATATATGTTCACTTACTGTGCATATATTCATAGGTGCCAGATTTATATTTTTGCTATGGGGGCAAAAGTATGTGTTATTCTTGTAGCTGGTCATTCTTTTCCCTTTTACGTGCTGATTAAATGTGATTAGTTGGGGTTGTACAATGTATCACAACAGTCATCAAGAGACAGGCCATAAAACAAGGTGCTTGAGCACGCTGCTGAACAAAAATGTGTGATCCTCAGCAAATAAAATGTTATCTCACAGGGCATTAACTAAAAACATTGGCAGGTCTGAAAGTCTGCAATCTTTTATGCACAATTTAGAAAAATGATGCTTTTACAGCTACAGTGACATCTGGGGTGAAAATTCACTGCAATCCGGGACTCCCATTTATGCAGTAACCGGGACCGACCCTGCTTAGCTTTAATGTGAAGAAAAGCCAGTCCCCTCAGGCCATGGTACCTAATAAATGAAGCAAACTTACAGGACCACATGGAGCATCATGACCTGATGGGGACAGACCCTTCCTCTCTTTGAGCTAAGCAAGGTTGTTCCCGGTTAGTGCATGGATGTGAGACAGTACACAGTCTGGTGCAGTGTGTTTTCTTCATTTTAAATATCCAATAACACACTAAGAAAACATATGGCATCCACATTTATTTTAAACCGTACTACTGTCAGTTCTTGAACGTATTGCACTCAGAGACCATCTGTTTGCCTTTTGCTGACTTGAATTCTGGTATTTCTAGTCTGCCACTTAAGAGGAGGGTGGAATAATGGCACAATTGTACACGTTTGACTAACATAGTTCTATAAGGACTTATATGTTTGAGTGACACTATGTAATGTGTACCTTTCAAGTTATCTTTATAAAGCAGAGTATTGTTGAAAGCCAGACATGAGAGAGAAAGGGGCAAATGATGAGAAAACAAGTAAGTCATTGTGGGATGTTTTTACCCATGCATCCGAGCCCTACCAAAAAAAAACTGTGCATTACTGGCAGTGAAAACATCATGATTGCCAGAGCTTCCCAGAAAATGCACAGGGAAATGTATGAAGAATAGGCTGCCACCCATTTTTGCCGATGTTATGGGCACAGAAGAGCACTGCCTAAAACCACCATGGGCTACCCACACAGTAGCCTGAAACCATAGGGAATGGCAATGCTGATTGTCAAAAGCAACCTAGAACTGTGGGGAATTCATTATCTTAAATCCCAAAAATGGTTGCATTACCAGTACTCACCACTATCAGAAAGCCGGCGTTTTAAAACAACACCAGACATTTGTGTAAAACTGAATAAATGAACTCAAAGCAGGCCAAAGAAAGTCTTACTGAGAGATGGATACAATGTAAAGTTATATTCTGAAGTGACTTGAAGGTTTATAACAAGACTGGCTGAGCTCTGCAGGTCTGCAGCGGCTTAAACTGAAACTGGATTTAAAATTACCAAAAATCGAAATGTGTAAATAAACTGAGGGACAGACTTGTGACTGCCACATAGTTTGTCACTGTTAAAATGTCATAGTTTTGAACTTAGAATCAGCATTCTAGCTGCATGTGTAAAAATTGTTAGTTTTATTTGAATGCAGAACACTGGGTAACTAAAAGTGACGGTAGCTGGGGCCTGGCTTAAGGAACTGGATTCTGCCCGACAACTTCCCCCCAATTGAAGTGAAACTGGATCCACAGCAGTTCTCAGGCCTGGCTGCATTCTGAGGGGAGGTTGGGTTTATTGGGGGGAGGCCATAAATGGCTTCCTCTTGAACAATGGGCCTTCCAGGGCCAGGCAGATGGTTTATTAGGGGGACCGTAAAATAGCTTCCTCTTGGCAGAAGCTGGGAGGGGCAGGGTCTCTGAGCTTGGCAGAAACTGGATAAACTGGTTTCTCCACCATGTGACCTGGGAAGACACAACCCTGTTGGCCAGAATATGATTTTAAGAAAGATGTATAGCTCATGGTGCGGACTTGTCAAAATTATTTAAATGATACCATCATTCTTGTGATTTTTCTGTGCACGTTTTAAGACGCGTTGGGAATTTGTGTGATGTTCTGGGGCAAAACCCTGCTATTTATGTATACTACAGACTCTGTGTTTAACCTAGAGACATGGGAGTTTACTGGAGTATGTATGGACAGGCCGTGTACATGTGTATACATCTGGAGAAAAATCCGATGTTGCAAAACCCACTAAAAAGCACCAAATGTTGCCATTTCTGAATGCAAGCCCCCAGGAAGAGCAGAGTTTGAACAGCGTATACCTCATGTGATATGTGATGGGTGCATGTAATTTCAAACCACTGTGTATCTATGAAATATGTCTTTAGGTCAAATATAGATTGTGTGTAATTTGACAGTGGAGTGTCCTTTCTGCAAGCCATTAAATGACATCGCTCTGACACTCCACTTCTTTTCCCCAATCAAGAGAGAAAGGAAAGCTTGACCAACGGGCAGTTGAGAGAGGGGATGGCTAGTGATGCTGCACACACACCCACTTTCAAAAGACATAAAAAGATCCACTGGAAGCTAGAGAGGACATTCAAGACCAGTTGCTGCAACGCGCTCTGCCGGACCATACAACATCCAGAAGATACCAGATTCAACACTTAGACTTTAAAACTCCAAAGAACTTGATTCAAAACTCAAAGCAAGGGCCTAAACCCACAAACTGAGAACTCTTCTCAGTAGGCCTCAGCATCCAGCAAACCTAACAGCGGTAGCAGCATCCAGGAGCCGTGCAGATCAGCGCTGGGTCCAGAGAAAGCTGTGCAGAAAGATCCAGAAGCAGTGCTGTACACAGAGAAAGCAGAGCAGTATCCAGAACCAGAGGCCAGAGATCCAGAGTGACCCAGACCGCTGTTAGCAGAACCAGAGAGCTGACCCAGATCACTGTGAAGTGCCGAGACCAGAACCGGAGTCCAGTCCAAAACCTGACCAGATCCGTGGGGAGGCCTATTTCAAAATATATTGTGAGTACCTAGCAGAACTGTGCAGAACCAATCTCTTAGTTAAAATAATATAATTCAATCTATTTTAAATCTAACCAGAACTGCCTCCTAACTGTCACCTGTCATTTGCAAAGCTGTCACCTGTCATTTTCTAGCTGCAAGCTGTAACCTGTCGCTTTGAACTTTTAAAATTTCAAATCCGAAAAACTACCTTTATTTAATCGTCCGTATCTCTGGAACCCTTTGTGCTAGGAACTTGGTTTAACTTTCCTCTGAAAGCTTAGAATCTCCGCTTTTCATCAAGCTTAGATCCGACTTGCTACTCCTTATACTTATGCCGTCATCGTGATTCACGCATTCACAAATTTTGCTGCGATTCGCGATTTGGTTAAAAATCCAGCCACGTGTGAAAACAGCAGCTTCCTTGCTTTCCTTTGCCAAAAATTTGTTTAACCTGCTAGTTACTCCTAGATCCTTGCTAAAGTGAGCCTGAACTCATATTAACTAGATACCACTCACCCTGAACCTCCTGGAGGGAATTAAAAGCATTTTCAGCATATTTCTCACTGCATTGTCACCATATTCAAAGCATTTTGCCTGTGTTTCAAAACTCCTATCTGTTGTATAAGCTGCTGGGGGGTGAATTGTCCAAGAAAGTGATTACATTGTCTTTTGCTGAAACCCTATCAAGTTATTTTCTGCACTGCATTTTCATTCCACCTTGCATCCATTTGAAACAATAAAAGTATTGTTGCTATCTTATCCATCCTATAACCACTCATCATTGATTATAAAGAAGTGTGCTAGTGCCAGACTATCCATTATTGATTACTGCTCAGATTAAGTTTGATATTCAATTATTAATTTATTATACAGTGTGATATATATGTATATATATATTGTTTACATTCTCAAATAAACCTGTTAACTTGCAAAACAGAACTACTTCTTGGCTCAGTGGGGTCTGGGGGATTCCAAGAGAGGGGTGTTATATAGGGGTAGTCATCCAGAACTCATGAACTGGACATAAAGATATATCAATAAGGGTTTCCTTTCAGTATCCCAGACTAGGCATTGACTTAGCTGTAGTGTTGAATTGAATCCTCTTACATCATGAGTATTTGCCCATGATGGGGTAAGAGATTTTGTAAACCTGGATACTGGTGCAGTTATTCTCCCCTAATTGTGGTTGCTTTTCAGGAGCAGACGCAACACATATTTTTTTAGGTTGGCAAGCTTGCTCAAGTATTCGACTACCAGTATTTTACTCAGGATTTAATGTTCCCAGTGCAGAATCTTACCCACAGACCACAATCACTTATATTGTATTGGGATTTTGTTTAGCAGGGATTATTTCACGACAGATTGCTTGGTTTAAAAGGTGAGCACCTTTTATACTTTACAATTACAATTATTGGAACATTTCATCTCTCAGGTTATTTTGCTGGTGTTCGTTACTTTTTTTAATGTCCAATGCTATTTTGTCTTGCACACTTTCTTCTAAGGGGAGGTCAAATTAACTATATTTGTATTTGTCACTTTAAGATATATGTTCCCTTACTGTGAGTATATTCATGGGTGCCAGCTTTTGATTTGTGCTATGGGCGCAGAACGTACTTTTGCATATTATTGCAGCCCTTCTTTTTCTCCCCGTTTATGTGCTGCTTAAATATGGTTAGTTGGGGTCGTGTGATGTATCACAATAGTCACCAAGAGACCGGCCATAAAACAAGGGGCTTGGAGCACCCTGCTTAACCAAAGTGTGTGGTCCATGGCAAATAATGTTATCTCATTGCGCATTGCTTAAAAACATTGTGAGTTCTCAAAGCCTGCAATCTTTTATACATAACAGTACACTGTCAAAACAGGACTAAATCAGTTTGTGATTGATGAACATTTTTGAGTGATGGGTTGCAAGTGTTTGAAAATATAGAGTTGCCGTGCCCACCGGCCATGGCCAAAGGCCATGGCTAGTGGTCTAGTAGCCGACTGATCATGGCCGAGGAACCATGCTAGGGGTCTGGGAGCATTCTAAAAATCTATGGAACAACAAAACACTTGAAATTCAAAGAAAATACTTTAGTTGCAGGGATGTTAATGTGGGCAATACATTGTAACAAATTCTTTTAAATTCAAGGAAATAAACTTAAGTTGCAGGGACGTTAAGGTGAAAACTTAATGCAACAAAAGCCCTGAAATTCTGCTAAAGATACCTTAACATGACATGCAAAACATTTGTTTGTATCTGTATAAAAGTAATATGTGAAGATAAACTTAGAGAATAATAATGTTTGTTAGTAAATGTATTAAAAAGTATACCGCATGCACGAGATATGTAAATTAGGATCGAACCTGGCGCGACCCTAGCCCAGTACATGATTAACTTGAAAGAGGCTGGACATCGTTATAATGAAAATGTATAAATACGCCAATGTCCAGCTAGCAAATCCTGCTCACTGCTCACATTGAACCCTGCTGGTGGTCTCTGTGATGTATTGACGGCCAAATAGCTATTTGTGTACTTTGTTTTGTAACTGTTCAGGTTTGTAATAAAGATTCTGGGAATCTTTACAAGCCCGTGTCGGTGTATTTTCCTTTTACATGGTGTAAAAGCCTTAATATTTTTTTTTTCTGATTCCACAGAGGAACAATGTTGATCACAAAAGAATGTACAATAGAGAAGAAATCAGATTTGATGGGAAGTACTGAGCTCCTTACAATGCAGTCAGTGAGTTTCAGGGGAATAATGTAATCGTATATATTTGTGCTACTCTTCTTTTGTTTGCAGCATCTCCTCCCTATACACCATAGGGTAATGTTACCATTGTACTTCACCTGTTTTTTTGTCATTTGTCTATGTTCCCCTGTGTACACACCCTCATACAGTGTCTCACCACTCATCATTCCCATCTTTTTGCTATTGTACAAGCACTTTTCTGCGAATGCTTTCACCATTTGTAAATGTGCTATTGTGAGGTATTTCTGATGGAAATTGACATCTCCGTTCTTCAAACAAATATACATAAGGGATGGGAAAATCAGCCAAAAAATTAGTCAACCCTATCTAAACAATGAAGGTTTGACTCAGCTCGAAAGATTCAAACCATTTAGAGCTGAGACTCGAGCAACTCATACAGTTATTGGTATTTTATGGTTCGACTGGGCTAAACTGCAGGTCTTTGGTAACACTGGATTCTAGGATACTGAACCAGTATTCTTGTTTTCAGAAATAAGGACGATTAAGGAAATGACACAAAAACTGAAAAAATGAATGCAAATGAAAATATTGCACAGGATGTGTTGTTTTCATTTGGATTCTATTCAGAAGTGCACACATCAAATTATCCAGAAAGAGAGCTGTGTGACAGCACAAATGAGGCAATGGCCAACCCACTGCAGTCATTCATGTTGGATGTGCACTCCCAACACTAATGCTTGACAGGTTTCCAGGAGCCACATGGGTGTTGGGAGTGCATTTCACAGTGACAGACCCTTCAAGGGCCTGTCATTGTGAAATGTTGAAAATAAATATACTTTTCAATCCCTGCTTGAGGGGTAGACATTCCAATGGGACAGAAGTGGTTCATAGCTCTGCTGTTGCTTTCATGAGACATGAAGTAAGGGCTCTGCAATAACCTTGTCATGCATCCTGCATCTCTTGCACCTATTCCAAAAAGGCTCTGGGGAATGCGACTATTTTCTGCAGAAACATCATCTTATGTGTGAAAATGTACAAAGACAGTGAAAAAGGGCATCTGACTGTGCGCATCTCTTCATTGTGCCACATTTTTGGGAAGCATCGGCCCCATTGGTTCTTAAACTCCTCATGGATTTTAAATTCTTCATGAATTTGAAACATGTCTTAACCCAATTCGAGCCATATCAATCTATTGTTTGAATTGGCTCGAACTGATTCAAGCCGAATCGGACATTTACCAATTTCATACATGCCAATTTCTCCCGATTTAGGCGGGAGACTCCCGATTCTTCAGTGAAAAATCGCGCTAGTTTTCACTGTTGTCGGGGGAAATTCTGCCGGGGTCGGCCGGGCCGTCCGCAGACCTCCGGGCAGGGAGGCCCCAACTCCTCCCGTATATCCCAAAAGAGATAGAGTATGAGACACACGCAAGAAGCAAGGTGATTCTGCTGTTTATTAGACAAAACGGCAGGGATGGGTCAAGGATCGTACGTGTCCGTCCTGACACACACACAATCGTGGGGCTTGCAGGCCCTTTTTACCTTAGTATGACGCGCTACTTGCGTCACCTTAGAAAGTTTAGCAAAAAACCTATTTCCACTCTGGATTGGTTACTCAAGTGGTAGGTTTAGTATAGCATACATATAGAGAATGGTGTTAGTGGTTGAGGGTCAGTCAGGTGATATACTTGGGCTGTCCCTTCAATTTGATACATGAAAATTGTTACATGAAGACCTCTGAGGATTGGTCAATGTTAATGGCGTCAGTGATAAGAGCCCCATGTTCTGATTGGTCCGCTCGCGAGCCTCCCAGGCTGGGACTATCGCTGTTCCCAGCTTGCGGTGCACCTGTCATTTGCAACAATGTTTCACTATGGGTAGGTGTAAACAATGTGAGGATTTATTCATATGTTGGGAGGTCGACTACTCCCACTGCTGCAGATGTCCATTGAGTCTTTTAATTGTATCTGCCTGTGTCTTGAAACGTGGGATTCAGGCGTCTCCTTGCTCCTGGGCTTGGCATCCTGTCAGGTTTGGCTTTGTCACGTGAGGTGGGACCGTGTTTGAGGCAGAATTCTGCACAATTAATATTGTTTTTCCCACTGTGTGCCTGGTTTATCTTGCAGGTGCGACCTTGGCGTCGGCTTGCGGCGTGCGAGATTGCAACATCGTGCCCTTGGCTGTGTGCTTTCGCCGGGCTCATTCTGCAGGGTCAGCAACCGCGCTCTTGCTCATTCAATGTTCATGGAAGCTTTTGCTTGCGGCCTACTTGGGCCTGGTGCATAGCTGGAACCGTTTGATGCAGAGCGCTTTAGATTAAGGTATCATATTGCTCTATCCCCAATATCGTGTCTCCGTTATATTCTTCATTATGGTACATGGTTTTTAGAAGAAGCGTGAGCAAGCCTTTTTAGATAAGTTCATTATGCGTCTTGCGTTTCTGCATTTTGAGAGCCTATGTGGAAAATAATAAAGATGCACATCCGTGGGTGTGTCTGGCGCCTACGTCATAGCAGTGAGTATATTCTTCGTGTGGATTGGTGTGGGAGTGTCCGGTGTGCATGTTTGCACAGGTGTGCTGACCGTTGGCTAGGTCGTCATGGCATCTCTAACGACGTGTAGGTTTAATCGAGTTGATCCATGCCGCAGGTGTCGGCATGGGCAGGGCGGGCTGCTGGGCAGGTAGGTGGGCACATCCGTATGTTCCTGTACCAGGGTATTTGGTCGTCTGGTAGATAGGCAAACTCCTCTCGTGGCGGGTGTCTAGGCCGTGATCCTCTAGGCCAAGCGCGAGAGGGGAAGGGCGGGAGCCTCTTCTTCCATTCTCCCACTTCACTGTCTCCCGCCTGAAATAGCTGTAGCCCCAATGCAAGCCTATGGGGAAATGTTGGTCTCCCGATTTCATTGTGGAAATCTCCCTCCCAGCTGTGTCTGAATGTTGGCATGTATGCAATTTGGCTCGTGATCCATCTCTATGGAGGCCGGAAAGGCTCGAGCTGACGCAAACCTTGCCCTCAAAGTTTCGAAACGGCATTCGAGCTACCTGCAGGTTCATCCATCGCTGACATAAGTACAAATGGTTCACATTAGTTCTTGACTCTGCTCCCAGCCCAATTAGTTTAGCATTCGCCCTGCTGTTGCTCCTCTTTAAGCAGGGGGTGGGATAGGGTAGGGGTCTTAGTGTAGGGGAAGGGTGGTATGCAGTGGGGACCCCCCAAATAAAAGAAAAACATTTGAAGTGAAATTCAAAGTAATGACTTTGAAGTAATTACTGTCGTGGAAATGACATGGAACCAGTCCTTCACCACGCTATGCTGTTTTGGGATCATGAGAATTACCCGTCCTTCACCACGCTATGCTGTTTTGGGATCATGAGATTTCAAGTCGAAAACATCTGGAGGGCCATATTAGGAGTAACCACGTAAGATTAGATACATAAACACATGTGTGGTGCGGTGGCAGTGGCGACGGGCTTATATGACACATATGTGAATAGTTGTTGCAAGAAATAGAGTGTGCAGTAGCCCTCCAACCCTCACGGTCATTCTTTCCCCAAATGATCCTCCTTCCTACAAACAATGGATGTTTATTATCGTTTGTTGATTTTATATTTCAATACTTTAAACAAACAGCATCCAAAGACCATACCTTGGAGAGTGTTTCATGGTGACAGCACACACAGCACACATTGTGATATAACGAATACAAAATCCATTTTTTTCCCCAATACAAATGTATTTCCTTTTTACGCTTTGAATGCATTTCTGTTGAAAGATTACATCCCAGTGAATGTTGTTGTGTACAACTTATGGTAGTGACGTGGACATACATAAACCATGGGGCTGAGGTTTGCATCTCTGCATCTATCCTCATTGCACGATTAGGCATGCAGTCCTGTAAGTGGGGGAGGGGACTGAGGGGAGCCGCCTGAAAAGCAGTAGTGCCTTTTCTGGAATGTTGTTAGCATTCTGCAGAGCTGCACTGCCTCATCACTGCCAGGAGGGGGCCTAGAAACGACAACACATCAACAAGCTCGGTTGGGGGCAGGGATTGGAATGTTGCAGGCCAGTGTTTGGGTTTGTGAGGCCCTGTGCATCAAAGGACGTGCAATGCTCCCTTATTTGTGACATTACGGACATTGCACCAGCTTTGATTTGTTATGGTAACCTAAGAGCTGGCATTACAGTGGAATCACAGCAAGAGACATCATTAAAAAAGCATTTAAAGGGGGCGTGGCTAGCGCGCGAACGATGCGGACGTGAGCCGAGTGAGCTCCCGTGACCGCCGATACAATCCTGTACTTTTATCCTGATTCCTGGGGATTTCGAGCGATATCAACGCCGCGATTGTGCCCGTGAAGCTGTGGGCTATGATCGACTGAAATCTGGGCACCTTATGGTCCACCTGACGGGCTAAATCTACGGTTGCTGAAGGCCGGTGGCGCCGTCTGAACTGCGAGATCAAGATGGCTGCCGGGGCTAGAGGGCAGGTCTCCTTTGCATGACTGTGGCTCGTGGTACGGTGTGAAGCGGTATACGAGGCGGACACCATTTGAACCGGCTGGCACCCGGAGGACGCCTGGACAGACCCGAGCCCGGTGACAAGCGGCCCCCTCAATCTTGGGCCGTCTCGTCCCAGCGCCGAGCGGTGGAGGACAGCAGCGACCCGGCTTGGCCGCGCTAGATGTAGGTGGGTTCCCCCTCCCCCCCGCTCCACAAGGAAAACGGAGCCGGGTGCCGCGTAGGGGACATAAGGGGACCACCACCTAGCGAGGGTCTGTGAGATACGAAGGAGGCCTGTACGGTCTCTGGAGGCCCCGTGAAACCCCAATACAGGACGCCGAGTTCCTACTACCCAGATTACATACTAGCCGTTTGGAGGATGCTTTGGGGGACCCGCGGCTCTCCATCTGATCCACTGCAGGCCTGCAACACCACACAGCGAAGCGGCTTCAACTGGGTATAAATAATATCACTCGACCCACTGTGCCCGACGCTCCACGGTCTCCGGAGCCATGGGGAAAGACAGGCAGAAAAAACCATCCACACAGAGCAGTATGGACCAATTTGCTGTCGCTACTACCCCGGTGGGCCCAGCAACACGACTGAACTCCCCCACGGGGGACGGCCCTCTTTCCCTACATGATGTAATGGCGGCCATTGCTAGTTCCCGATCCTCTATGGAGACCAAAATAGACAGTATGGCGGCAGATGTTTCCTTCCTGCGCCACGACCTGCAGAAACTAACTTCCAGAACAGGAGAGGCGGAACACCGCATCTCTGAGGTGGAGGACAACATTGGCGGGATCAATTGTCAACTGTCCCAGGCCTTGAACCGTCTTAAAACCCTTGAATTGAGGGTGGAGGATGGAGAGGGGAGATCCCGCCGTAACAACGTCCGCATCCTGGGCCTGCCGGAGGGGGAAGAGGGACAATGCATGGAACTATTCTTGGAGCAGTGGCTCGTGGATATCTTCGAGGCCACATCCTTTTCAAAGTTTTTCTCAGTGGAGAGGGCTCATAGGATGCCGCCGGGCAAACCACCCCCGGGTGCTCCGCCACGTACTATTATCGCCCGCCTACTCAACTATCGAGATAGGGACGCCCTCCTGCAACTGTCACGATCACAAGGGTCGATTACCCATAACGGCTCCCGAATCGCCTTTTTCCCGGACTATACCCGAGAAGTGCAGCGGGCACGACAATCATTTGAACCACTCAAGAGACAACTGGTTCAACTGAATGTGAAATACGGCCTGCTCTTCCCGGCCCAACTAAAGATTTATCATAAAGGAACAACTGTTCACTTCAGTGACCCGCAAGAGGCATGGAAATGGGCGGAGGCCCACGTAGAAGGCGACTGGACAGCAAGGCCAAGAAGACCGAGAGGAAGACCCCGGCCGAGGCCTAGGCGAGCCTCCCCGAGGGGACACCCAGAACGGGAAGGACAGGAGATCCTGGAGCCAGTGGCAGATCAAGAAGGACACTAAACAGAGCATTGCCCCTTACTCCTGGGGCCTAGGAGATATGCTCTGACAGGGGGGGTGCACCTTTCGCACTCCTGAGCTCCACGCATAAACAGTCCACCATGGAAGATGTTGACATTGGCGCAAGGGAAGGAACTCTGGAAGAGGCTCTCACCCCCCCCAGCTAAGTCCTTTCCCTCTCCCTTCCATCTTCCCCCTTCCCCCTTTTTTTCCTTTTCTTTTTCTCTCTCTTTTTTATCTAGACCCTGTCCAAGGGTCTGGCTTTTGAGCTGATACCTTAATTGAAGGCTCAGCTATGCTGGGGCGGCAGGTACTTCGTGTTGGGGTGGAGTATAGGGTGGGGGGGAGTTGGGATTGTTTAAAGTTTTGTTTGTTATTTCAAGACTGTCATGTGTTCGTAGGTCATGCGAATCATTATCTCTGGCTGAAGGCGCTCTGTACTATTTTACGGAACACCCCTGCTCTTTTGATACAGGCAGATACCATGTCGCCTTCTTTTACTGATTGCTACACCCTTGACAATCCCACTATGTGTACTAAGCATCCTCCGCACAGATTAACTGGACACCCATACGACACACTAAATCTCTGAAATTCCTTATTTGGAACGTGAATGGCATGGGGTCGGGAATCAAACGGCGTCTTCTCAGACAATTTTTAAACAGACACTCCCCTGATGTGGCCCTTCTGACAGAAACCCACCTGGCGGGATCAAACTGTGCCTTTTTTCAGAGGACTAACTACCAACTTGCCTTTCAGGCGGGGTATACAATGGGCTCCAGGGGCACCCTCATTCTGATACACAAGCGCATCCCATTTGTCCAGCAAATGGTTGAAAGGGATCGGAGGGGCCGATACGTGTTCGTTATGGGAACGATCTGGCGTCAGACGGTGGCTATCGCCTCAATCTACTCTCCACCTGGGCTGGGACAGGAGTTACTGGACGACCTCACTACCCTTATAGGGAAACACCACCCTGATACACTCGTTCTGGGGGGAGACTTCAATGACACCATGAATGATAGTATGGACCGTTCCCATCCCCGAAATCGCAACCCAAACACTCCCACTAGATTGGCCAATTTTACATCTGCTCTTGGGCTCCGAGATGTATGGAGAGAGTTACACCCGAATGCTAGGGAGTATTCCTTCCACTCCAGCGCTCACGGCTCCATGTCCAGACTGGATTACCTCTTTTTGCCACATACCGACCTTTACAGGGCGATGTCCGCAGCTCTACTCCCCCGGGGTATCTCTGACCACTCACCTCTCTCAGTTGAATTATGTATCCAGGGCCCCCTGCCCCCTAGAACGTGGAGACTTAACAACTACTACCTGGGGTTCCCGGAGCTGATAACTCGCCTAGAGGAGGTGTCTGCCGAATACTTTGAAATTAACGAGGAGTCGGTGGATAACCCCGTGATACTATGGGAGGCATATAAAACAGTGCTCAGGGGTGAGATTCTTTCCTGGACGACACATAAAAGAAACACCCGGCTTCGGGAAATACTAAAAGCCGAAGAGGAAGTGAGTAACTGGGAGACTAAGCATATTTCTGACCCTACGCCCGAGACCCATCGATCCCTCCAGCGTGCCCAAGAATGCCTTCGAATAGAGCGATGGATGACGCTAAGCAGGCCCATTGGCAGGCTAGAGCGAGGGTGTACGAACTAGGGGACAAGGCAGGTAAACTGCTCGCCTGGCTACAGAGGAGGGACGAAGGACAACGCCACGTCCGGGAAATAGTTACGCCACAGGGCGACAGCTACCATTCGGACTCTGGGATCGCTGAGGCCTTTGCAGAGTTTTACGCGGACCTGTACCGAGCCCCGACCTCACCACTAAATCCCTCCCTCCTAGATGCGGTAATGTTACCGACTCTTTCGGGACAACAGAGAGACCAACTGGACTCTGCCTTATCGGAGGCTGAGATTTCGGAGGCGCTGTCTCAGCTCCAATCGGGGAAGGCCCCGGGTCCGAATGTATTCCCTGTCGAAACTTGGCAAAAGTTAGGAGCAGATAAAATGGCGGCTCCTCTACATAGATTGTTCCTTACTGCCCGGGATCAGGGGACCCTTCCACCAAATCTTTGCAAGGCGACTTTCGTAGTCATTCCCAAACCTGGCAAACCTCCACATGATTGTGCCTCCTATAGGCCTATATCACTGATCAACGGGGGGGCTAAGATCCTCGCTAAGTTACTAGCGAACCGTTTACAGTTAGGTGCACCCACCCTGATCCACCCGGACCAATGTGGATTTATGCCGTGCAAATCGACTCGGATGAATCTACGCCGCCTCCATCTAGCGTTGGAGAGATCCCCGATCATAAACGAACCCTTGGCCCTGTTGGCAGTCGATTTTGAAAAGGCGTTTGATTCCATTCAATGGGACTGCCTCTGGGAGGTCATGCACCGTATGGGATTTGGAGAGGCCTTTCTGGGATGGGTACAGCTACTTTATACTAATATCAAAGCTGAAGTGAAGGTAAACGGCTGGTCCTCCAGGTCCTTCCCCCTGGGTCGGAGTACACGACAGGGATGCCCACTGTCCCCTCTTTTATTCGCCCTTGCTATTGAACCACTGGCTCTTTGGCTTTGCCAAAACACCGCCTGGAAAGGATTCAGATGGCCGGAGGGTCACGAGGATCGTACGTCCCTGTACGCAGACGACCTCCTCGTATATCTGGGTGACCCACCAAGATCTTCCCCATTGTAACACAACTGCTCATCCGCTTTGGGGAACTTAGCGGACTTAGAATCAACTGGGAGAAATCAGTTTTCTTTCCGGTAAAGGGTGGAGACCAAGCAATTCCCCAGGGGTGCCCGTATCGGGTGGAACGACAGGGCTTTCGATACCTGGGAATATGGATATCTGGGGACTTATCAAGTTATATACAACACAATCTCTGACCGATCACGGACCGCTTCATTATTGATGTCCGACACTGGAAACTCCTCCCCCTGACACTTATGGGCAGAGTGGCACTCTTTAAAATGATATCCCTTCCCAGATTCCTTTATGTTCTCCAAAATGCCCCGCTTGGAATCCCCGATCTGGAGTTTCACCAGGTGGAGACACTCCTTAGAGATCTCATATGGGGGGGAGGCCAACCACGAATTGCGTTAACCACACTTCAGAGATCGATCTGGGAGGGAGGAATAGGAGTCCCCCGTCTACAAACGTACTACTGGGCATCACAACTGGTAGTGGTTAATGATCTTCTCCACGGAAACCGAGACTTGCCCCACATACGTGCTGAGATAGCCACCATGCAGAACACCGACCCGCTGTCCCTCCTTTATCAACCCCTCCCGAGAACCCCCCCACCCACAACCAAAACACACATGATTACGGTGTGGAGACAAGCACACCGATTCATTGGGTGGGGAAACAAAGTTACTACTGCACAACCCCTCTGGCAAAACTATAATCTAGCTGCGACTCAGAAGTTTGAGCCGTGGCCCAAATGGGTTAAGGCGGGGATTATTAGGGTTGGGAATGTGCTCACGCAGGGTAGATTGACCTCATTTGATGACCTACAATTGCAATTCCAGATTCCACATACGGAACGATACCATTATATACGCCTGGCCCATGCCCTAAGTCCCTACCTAACAGACGATACACAACTGCCAGACTATACCCCTATAGAGCGTAACATTCTCCCGCTGTACATTCCCACCAAATGCACTTCCATCCTCTATAATGCCATGTCCTCCTTTGCCACCCCTGACCTGAACGAGCTGAAGGCGAAATGGGAGGCGGATGTGGGAGAGATCGATCCAGAGGACTGGATACAAGTCCTCATGCACCCCCGAGAAATCGCCATTTCCTCTAGGCTTCGACTTGTGCAGTTGAAGATACTGCATCGAGTTTACTACCCTAGAACGCGCTTATATGGCTGGAATCGGGCCCCAAAGCCGAACTTTTTGCGATGCGGGGAGGAGGAGGGAACCTTCATTCATATTCTGTGGGCATGTCCCCGGATACAAACTTTTTGGAACGCATGCTGTGGGGAACTCTCTCGAGTTCTGAATCGAACCCTGCCACAGGACCCAAAGACTCTGCTTCTAGGTGTGCCTGGCGAGTTGGAGGCTAATAAGTGGGAGACATTACTCCTACACACGGCGATGGGACTGATCAAGCGCAATATAGCGCAGAAATGGGGAGCTCCTGACTCCCCAACACTGGACCAATGGAAATTAGATATGGACAGATGCGCTATGATGGAGCCTAGGATTTACTCAGCGCGGGGCTGTCCCAACAAAGCCTTGAAAATATGGGGCAGATGGGAAGAAGGAGCGACCTGAGAACCCCCTCCCACAGCCTGAGGAATGTGTACTGGGTGTTTTGTTTTGTTTTGTTTTGTATTAGGACATGTATTTGTATTACATACTGCAGCACGTTCTGTGGAAGCCGTTCGACCTCTGATGTTAAGGTACTATCTCCATTGATTCTGAATGACCATGACAGTCTTCAAGTTGATTTGTTTGCTTGTTGCTTTATTGTGATTATTTTATTATGTCTAAAACAATAAAATACTTTATATAAAAAAAGCATTTAAAGATAACAGTGCATTTCAAGGCTACAAGTTGCTGCACTGGCAAAAGATGTTTAGCTGTTAAATTAGCACACAACACGTGTTGTACACTTTAGAATCTATCCCCCACACAAGCGTTGTACCCCATGCACACTCTTTTGGGAACTGCACGTCTTTTTGACGTGCCCTGTACCTTCCATTAATCACCATAGATAGCAGTCTGTAGCCTTTCCATCCAAATGCAGTGGTCCAGTGTGCCTCATCAGTCAATAGCAGCCCTCAGCCCCCCATTCACTGATACATTTAGTTGGGGGGGCACAGTAATGCCCTGCTGTTCTATAGGTAAGACACTATCAATGTGTGTTAACCTTTTCCAAAATGCTATTGCTAATAACGCTCGACTTGATCGGTGGATTTAGCTGACCTTCTCCAAAGGTCATGCCTGGCAAGGGCGCCTCTAAATTAGTAACTTTGGGGAAAAGATGTTAAATGGTTCAAAGGTTATATAAACGAGAAAAACAATGTTTATGTTCTACTCCCACTCATTTTCCCATAGAGAAAAGGGCACTTTCTTTGAACATCCGTAGTATGACAACCACTGGACAGATTTGCACCAGATAGGAAACAGTTTGGACATACACAGGTGAGAATATTCCTTTTTTGGTGGGGTTGCTGTAAGTCTGACCAACATTTTTTATAAAGTTAAACAGTGAAGGAGGTGCCCAGTCCCAACAATAATTTCCATATCTCCCATGGTGCCTTGCAACATTGAGGCATTTCAGAAATGAAAACATAATAAACAAAAAGAGACACATTCTCAAAAGTGAAAGGAACTTCAATATCTGCAAAACGATCATGGGGCAGCCGAGCAAACCACATGCTTTAACATATGTGCGTCTGCACGGCTGCATGCAGTACAGGGAAGGCAGACTCTTGCTACTCTGAAATGAAGGAACATAACATTTTCACTTACAATGGCAACAATATTAACCGTGTTGTCTGGCATTTTCTCTTCCACGACCCCATTCTTCATGGATGGCTGCTCTTTCCCACCCCTCTTCTCTTTCTTTCTATCTGCATCCACGTGTTTATTCCTACCCTTGTATGATTCGCCCCCAACCAAGAGAGAGAGGGCTCTGTGCCCCCATAGCAGGGGGCACAGACCACAGTCCCCCCACATAGCTCCAGAGCGTGCCTTTCATTTCCAGGGACCTCACACTGAGGCATGGCATCCTCTGCATTCTGTCCTCTTTAATGTCCTTGCTTGCTTTGTTAGTACATGTAGTGCGTGGACATATACAAATAGGTGAATTATGGGAAGGGGCAGAGCCTCTATGTTGGCCCACACAAAGCATCACCCTGATCTATTACGAATTGTGAGATCTTGTTTTGTATGTATTTGTCTGAGTTTGGAATGGCACATTTGTTTTTGTTGCAGGAAATTGACAAACATGCCGCCCTAACAGGTTGGGAAGGGCAGGCATTCAGAAGTGAGCTATTCGGGTGTAACCAGTGCTTATTGTAGGACCCTTAATATTGCTTGATGTCATCAGGAGCCCCTCACACGATGCCTCCAAATGTGCATTGCCCCTCACACGAGGCCTCCAAATGTGCATTGCCCATAGCAAATGGGAAGCGAACCCATCAGCTAAGTCAATAAAGATTACCCCTGCTAACTGCGCAGGGAGTATTAATTCTATTAAAGACTAGGAGGCGAGCATTATGCTTCAACTTCTTTAATTTACTACTCTTCACAGCAGTTTCAACAAACTCAAAACTATACAAAACTCTGAAAAACAGTCTGAACAGACTTTTTCTTCCTTGAACTACAATCCCCATAGTCTCTGTAGTCCATCCTACTCCAGCTCAGCTATGACCATATCCTGTCCCTGAGCTCCTCCTCTCTTTTACTCGCTCTGAAAGTCCCAGAGAAAACTCCACACTTAGTCCTGCAACTGGCAATGACTTGAACCTTTCCAAACGAATGTCGCACTCCTTGAACTCAGGCAACGACTTCTACTCGTCTATCCCTTCAATTATTCTTCTGCTCCTCTCCTAGAGATAATAGAAAAAGCAGAAAATCAGGGAGGTGTCCATGTATTGCCGTCACTCACATATTATTATCACATATAAACATTCAATAATATTGCACAATACATTTCTCGGGTGGGAATTTAATGCTCGCCTCCTAGTCTTTAATAGAATTAATACTCCCTGCGCAGTTAGCAGGGGTAATCTTTATTCTATGGCAAGACTGGAGGCGAGCATTATGCTTGTTCAAAGCTGTCCCAATACTGCACTCGCCATACTCTCTGTTGGTTTAAAATAAAATTCTCTAAATGTGCGATCATTCGCCCAGTCTGCTGCTGCCATAATATCTTGCAAGGGAACCCCTGTCCTATATGCTTTGGACGCCATAGCCCCTCTCACTGAATGTGCACCGAATTGTTGCAAATCGATCCCTGCTGCAAGCATTACTTCTCTGACCCATCTCGCTATAGTAGCTGTCTTTACTGCCTGAAAGGGCTTCCTACGCGCTATTAGCAACTGACTTGTACTACTCGCTCTATCTCCTGCCGTCCTGGCCTCGTATTCCTTGATGCAGCTAGCTACGCACCATTTGACATTATTGGGAAAATAGGGATAGTGCACTGCGGATGTACTTGATTTCGTCCTCTGCACTACTACGAAGGTCACTCCTTCTGGACCGAACCTCCTCCTATTGATTTCTAAGGCCCTGACATCCGACACTCTCTTGCAGGATATGAGACATAACAGCATAGCCAATTTGCCTGATAACTGCTTGAGAGACAAAAATCTATTCACCGGCCAACTCTCTAATAAATCCAAAACTCTCGTGACGTCCCATAACACTGTATATCTGGGAACCGGTGGCGCTTTAAATTTAGCTCCTCGAATGAGCCTACAGACTGCTGGGTGTTCACCCGCTGGTGCCCCTTCAATCGGCATATGACCAGCGGAAATCGCTGATCTGTACACTCCAATAGTGCGGAAAGCTTTCCCATCTTGCAGCAGGTTCGCCAAAAAATTCAGTATGACCACTATAGGAGCAGAAATGGGATGAAAACCTCTCCCTCTGCACCAACTCGTCCATTTGGCCCAAGCCGCGTCGTAGCTCCTCCGAGTCGATGGAGCCCAGGATTCGGCAATAAGCTCTGCTGCCTGCATCGAAATGCCTGGCAGTTCCCATCGTCTCCTGATATCCTGCACGCGATGAGCGGGAGTGTCTTCTTCATTCTCAGAGGATGACACTGCCCAGCTGGGTCCGTGAGCAATCGTTCCCCTTCCGGGAGGATCCTCGGCAGGTCTATCAACCGTTCTATCAGCGTCGGGAACCACACTTGGGCTTTCCACAACGGTGCTATCAGCACTAGCTCTGCACTCTCCCTCCGACACTTCGCCAGCACTCTGCTCAGCATCATGAACGGAGGAAAGGCGTAATGCGTGCCGCCTGTCCAGTCTTGCAGGAATGCGTCCGTACCCTTCGCGTCTGGGTCTAGCCTCCAGCTGAAATAGCTGGATATCTGGGCGTTGAGACGAGACGCAAATAGGTCCGTGTGTAACGGACCCCATCTCTGATCTATCATCTGAAATACTGCTGGGTCTAGCTTCCAGTCGCTGGAATCTGTGAGGTACCGGGAGTTCCAATCTGCTATCACATTCAGTGAACCGGGTAAGTACTCCGCTGTCACTGATGTCCCCGTCCTCAGGCAATAGTGCCAGAAATCTTTCGCTAACTCGGCTAGCAGCCTGGACTTTGTCCCTCCTAAGTGGTTTATGTAACGCACTGCCGATATGTTGTCCATCTTCAGTAGGACACAAGACTTCACTCTGTCTCTCGTGAATGTCTTTATTGCGAAGGAGCCTGCTAGGAGCTCTAAGCAGTTTATGTGCAGGTTCAGCTCCTCTGCGCTCCATCTCCCTCCGGTCTGCAACTCTCTGCAACGCGCTCCCCATCCTATACGGCTGGCGTCTGACTCTATCACGAGGTCTGGCCGGTCCCCGAATATGGCACGCCCATTCCAGGCATCCATATTCTGCAACCACCATTCCAGTTCCGTGATTGATTCCTGATCTAGTGGTATCGATTGATGATATCTCAGCCCCTGTTGCAGGTGTCTGATTTTCAATCTTTGTAAAGCTCGATAGTGTAAGGGACCTGGAAAAATAGCTTGTATCGAGGCTGCCAGTAAGCCCACAATCCTCGCTAGGATCCTCAGGGATATGACTCTCTTCCCTAGACATGCTCGGATCTCTCTCTTGATATCTCGGATCTTCCTCGCTGGAAGTTCCAGGGTGGCTTTCCTCGTGTCCAGGATGAATCCGAGAAAATCCAACCTCTGTGCCGGCTTCGTATCCGACTTCTCTGTGTTCACTAGAAACCCCAGTGACTGCAGGAGGTCTAGAACCCACTGTGTCTGATATTCCAGTACCTTCTGATCTTCCGCTAGAAGCAATAGATCGTCTAAGTATATGATCAGCCGAATTCCTTTTTCTCGGATGGCTGCGGCTACCGGTTTCATCAACTTCGTGAACGCCCAAGGCGCTGACGCAAGTCCGAATGGCATAGTCCTGAATTGCCAGAACTGTCCCTTCCAGCGAAAAGCTAGAAATCCTCTGAACCGCTCCTGTACTGGGACTGTAAGGTAGGCATCTTTCAGGTCTAACCTGGTTAGCCAGTCCCCCTCCCTCAGGGAGTCTCTGAGCTGATGGATTCCCTCCATCTTGAAATGATGGTACACTATCCATCCGTTTAGCTCCTTCAAATTGATCACTGGGCGTACTTTCTCCTTCCTGTGAAAGAGAAACATGTTGCTGAGAAAACTTGGCACCCCGGGGCATCTTTCTATGGCTCTCTTCTTCACTAAGAGCTCTAATTCGGTATTGAGGGCTGCTTGCTCCCCTCTTGCTAGCTGCTGGCGCTGGGGGACTCTTGTCTGCACTGGGTCTTGGATGAACTCTAGCTGCAGACCTCTGACGGTTTGCAAAATCCAGGCATCGCTGGAAAGCGCGCGCCAACTTCCCCAGAACCTCTTCGTTCTCCCTCCCACTGGAGGGTATGTTATCGCTCTTACCTGGTGTAAACCCTTGGCCTCGTCCGAAGCCTCTTCCTCGCCGTCCTCTGCTATTACGACCTCTGGCCGGGAAGAACGTGTCCTGTTGCCTGTTCTCCCAGTACTGGGCCCTGTGATTCGGGGGTCTTCTGCCTCCCTGATGGCGACCGGTCGAGCGACCCCTGTAACGACCGGTCCCGGCAAAAACTCTCTGCGGGAAGATCTTACGGATGGAAGCTTGCGCCTTCTCCAGAGATGTGTACGTTCCTACAAATCGGCCCATCTCCTTTCCGAAAGTCTCTCCAAACAAGAGACCTTGCGCTGACTCTCCGGCCTCGTAGGATGCCAGGTCGCTGAGCTTCGAATCTATCTTCAGGAGCAAACCTCTTCTCCTCTCGGAGGCTATTGCGCAATTCGCGTTACCAAGGAGGCAAACTGCTCTTTGCGCCCATCCAGCTAGGGCCTCTGGATCCACCTCCTCGCCTGTGTCTCTCGCTCTTTCAGCTAAATCCATGATCTTGGCGAGCGGACCGGCTAAGTCCAGGACCTTCTCTTGGCAACTCTTCCATGATCTATCAATTCCTTTACGGGGGTCCTTACTCGTCTTTGAAACAAAAGTGAGCATCTTTGGATCCAATTCGGGGGCTTCCGCCACCTTCCCCGGTAAGTCCGGCCTGGGACATTCTGCACGAAGCCGCTGGCGGACTTCCTTATCCAAGGCTTTTCTGAGCCTTGCTGTCATGTACTGAGCCACTCTTGGGGAAGGCTGCCAGTCCGAAGATCTCGGATTTCTGATGGCGTCCGGATCAAACATATCCTCTTGCTCCTCGTCGAGGTGCTTCTCTTTGCAGGCTTTCTTACCCCCGCTGGGCGTAGCCCACTCCTCCTCGACTGGTTCCTCCGGCTCTTGAGGGGACAAGTCCTCCTCCTCTGGCTCTTCTTCCGAGCCTGGGTCATCATCTCCCACATTATCTTCCCCGGGAGAGGGGGTCATGAGGTCCGGCACGGCCTGACGCTGCAAATATGCTCTCTTGAGCTTCGCGAAAGCGTCGGCGACCTCCGGGGCCTTATCTTCTGCCCCATCCGATGGGCCCTGGGAGTCTGCAGAGTCTTTCCTCTTGCGGGCCTTAATACTCCCCTTAGACCCTGCTCCAGAGGGTTCCATGGGCAGGCTGCGAGTTGTCTTGGTGCTTTCCTTAGGCTGATGAAGCATCGCTTCTAGTGTCTCTAGCCTTTCCTGTAAGGGTCTCACCCCTTGAGCCACCGCATCTACCAGGGAATTCCCCAGCACCTCCTTGAAACTTGCAGCCAAGTCTAGGGACTGCTCCTCCTCGCTCCACTCATATTCAGACATGATAAGGGGTGCTGCGTGCCTCGGTACCTGCGTGCAGGTGTCTTCTGCTGCCCACTTCCTGATAGATGCTCTGAGACCTCTCCGAGTCTCCAAATATCTTAGATCTGTCTTTCTTCTTTTTTTTTTTTTTTTTTTTATATATAGTATGTGGCTGCACCGGACTCTTCTTGGGATATTATGCCTGTGGTGGCTTGCTAGCTTTGTAATCGGCTGTAGGTAGCACTTTTTCTCTTTCCTCTTTTTTTTTTTTTTTTTTATTTTCCAAGATTTCGCTCCTGCTGCCTCTTATGAGGTAAAACAGGCCCACTCTCGCTGGGCGCTTCGCGCGCGCGTGGGGAAGTCAGGGCTCTCGTCCTGTAGCTTCGGATCGTTCCGAGCGTGTAATCCCTTTCAGCTGAAGTCGCGTCGCGTAATGGAAGCGACGCGGCTCCGCGCTTCTCTAGCTCCACCCCCCCAAGGGTGGGGGAACTCTTCCTGGCCCTCCGCGAGGGCTCGCCGCGTACGGCGCACGGCTCCTCCCCCCCAAGGGAGGGGGCCCGCTGCAGCGTGCCCGCTCCCACTGAGCGAGGGGAGGCTCGGGGAGCTCCAAGGCCCGGCGGGGCACCCCTCGCGTGCCAGTAGTGTGGCACGGGGCTGAAGGCCTCCGGAGCTCCCGATGCTGCTGTGAAGCAGCTAATTACAATCGCCCCGCGACGATGCGTAAATGCGGCGTTTCCGACTCGCAACGCAGTTCCGTATATCGCGCATCAAACGAAACTTTACAATGCTGTCCTAAACACTGCCCCTCATTGTAAACATGCCATGGAGACACCTAAAGCCTTCCAAATAACTTAAAATCTACGCTAATGTACACAAAAACCCACAACATACTAAGAGGTAAACAGAAAGTCACTTATCTGCTTGAAGAGCAGTAAAAGAAGAGGAGGAGCTCAGGGACAGGATATGGTCATAGCTGAGCTGGAGTAGGATGGACTACAGAGACTATGGGGATTGTAGTTCAAGGAAGAAAAAGTCTGTTCAGACTGTTTTTCAGAGTTTTGTATAGTTTTGAGTTTGTTGAAACTGCTGTGAAGAGTAGTAAATTAAAGAAGTTGAAGCATAATGCTCGCCTCCAGTCTTGCCATAGAATTACTGCTCTATTGCTGCATAACTGTGCTATGGTTTCTGGCGCTAAGATGAAGGATGTGCCTCCAGCAAAAAGCTGCAGGTCAATCATCTACCTTGCTGCCAATAGTCATCATAACGACTGTAGCTTTATTACCCCTTGCACAATTCCCCACCATGCCATAACTTGTATTCCTTTGGTAAATCCATGGGACCGAGTGGTGGCAAAGCTAATCGATTATGGAGGTACATTGAGAGATTCACTGCCAAGTTACCGCCAAGCTCGTATATTCTGAGCTCATGCCCGTTCATTTGGAGTTATTTTTTCATAACTGCTCATGAGATGCCAAATGGGCCAATCCATACATTTTGTGAATCTGACTCTCGAGTTTTTAGGGAAGGGGGTCAATCCAAAGAAGCTGCCCTTTGCTTTATTGAAGACTCACCATCCATAGAGCGGCGGGGCCTTGCACACGTGAGATCCCAGCCGCACGCCTTGGTGTAGGCGGTCTAGGTTAGAAGACACATAGCCTGGAGCTGGGGCACTCGGCAGAGCACCCCTCTCCCCACCAGCGGCAGGCATGGCACTGCTGCACCCAAAATGATAGTATACGGTGGGCCTGCGCCGCATACACTTGGGCTTAGGACAGGGGGTTTTGTTCATGTTATAGGAGTGTATTCTTTTGCCTGTGCCCTTGGACTGAGCCGAGGTTTGAGCTTTTATAGGATTTCCTCATTGCCTTATAAATAACAGATGTTACTATTAACCAAATAAATGGCACTCATTTTTATGAACTATAAAAATGAAAGGCAGAAAGGTCTCTGCCAGAATCCGAACAACGTCCTTCTGATTCCACACGAATCTCTGGAGTTCTACATATGTGTCACATATGTGTCACCCGGGCCACAAAGGATGAGCATTTTTAATTGTCCTCATCTTCCCCTGTGGTCCACACAGCTTTCTCTCGGTATAGTCCCGTTTCTTGGTACATCGCTCTGTTCCTTGGTAGCTGGGCTAACAGCTGCATTCAACACACATAGGCACATGCTTTCTGCTGTGCAGCACAGCAGTAATCTGCATGCAACATAACTTTTGAATATACACGTTCTAAAGACTGTAGCATGGTTCGAACACTCACCACATTTCTCACCCACTTACTTAAAACACATTATTATTTCATACAACTGTTCTGAAACGCTCTCAAATCATGATGTGTTAGTACTGTCCTTACTAGCACATGCATGTTTTGAATGCCGTTTACCAATGGCTAAAATACCAGAATACAATGTGTTGTGAACTTTAAAGCTAAGACTGGTTGATTATTTCACACCTGGCATGAGACCTAATATCCTGCCCAATGAGTTCTACCCTTTCTACATCCTAGAATAGACTGTATGATAAAGTCACATGCTTGTAGTTATGTTTTGGCACATGCATTCCATTGGCTCGGGAGGATAGCACAGGGGCAACGCGCACGGCTTGGAAAAAGACGACGTGCAGCAAAACAGGTTTGATTGCGGCGTCCGCGCTTAGAAATCTCTGGGTAGTAAGCACGTTATAAATAACCAATTAAAATGAAATGCAGCACATGTCCTTAAGCTATGACCAATGGCTCTTAACAAAGCTGAGGTGGTGCCAGAATGTCAGGTTGGGTCTGGTGCAATCAGGGTGGGCGCTGACCCTCATGCCACATCCTGTTAATGCAACTGGCTGTTATATATCTTTCCGGGCCAGGGCAAGAACAGTGGTGTTGCCCATGCCCCAGCAACCATTTTATATCCACATATCCTTCACTCTCTCCCAGCACCCCTCTGTAAATTCTTCCCCATCTACCGCTGCCTGTGGCCCATTGCTCAAACTCTGTCTCGATTCCCCACTCGGCTCTTAAAACAAGTGGCATTTACTACGAGCATTTCTCCCTTCCATGGTGCTGTAAATAAGAGCTGTTACTATTGCCCGACTCAATGGTGCTCATGATAGACGAAGAAAAGCTGTTCCTGAACTTTATTCAATCATGTGCATGCAGCTTGCACACAGATCTCCACAGATATCAGTGATCTACGTGTAAGGTGCACCTGCCCAGATGGGGCGAGACACCTTAATTATCATTAGCACCCGTTTTCTCTTCTATGTCACAATAGAAATCAGGAAGCCAAGTGACTCTTGATTAAGGACATTCTGTGGCGTGTGATCATGTTGTGATGCTATCAGACCACCACCCACAATTCTTGCCTAACACCCCCCACTCGTGTATGCTCTGGTCCCTCAAAAATGTGCAAAACCTGGATATTGAAATGATGTTCTGCAATTCATATAGCAAGGGGGTCCTGGGAGTCCCTCTGCCAGACATTAGTCCTGGTTATGAGAGCCTTACCCAGTGTCTTTAGCTCACTATCTTCCATGCCATTTCATTCAGGTCATTAGCATTTCCATCTCCACTAAAGATGCTACATGTGCCTTCCACGAGACTCGCCCCGGTCGGACCTCTCAGGGTTGAGTAACATTGGCAAACTGACCCAACCAGGTCAGCCTCTGCCCCAGCTTAACACCCAGTTACTACTCAATTACCTGGGGTTCTTTGCCTTCAAGAAGAGAACATTTCCCAGCTGGTTTCCTCCTCTCTGCTCTCGGGCAGCATCACAGCCGTGAAGGGGCAACTTTGGATTCATCATTCGCTGGACCCCTCCTTCCAACTATGGTCGCACTAACAGGACCCCCCAATCCAGCTAAACTATCTGATAGGGCAGCCATGGAACCACCGCCGGACTTGAAATGTCACTATCAATAGGGTGATTTTTGACTTGGTGGGTACAGCACCACATTTATTGCGGGTGGCTGGCAATCTTCAATGAGTTACTAAGGGTGGCAATGTTGCAGCATTAAAAGTAAAGGTCTTATTTGCGGATTTGACCCGGTCAACCATGAGCTGCTACTTGACTGGCCGCCCACCACCAGTTGGGCCTTTCAATGGTGGCATTACAGTGGCTTTCTTCATGTCTCTTAAAGTGGATAACTCCTCTTGTCCCCGCATCTGTGGTATATCGCAAGACTCTGCACTTTCACCTCTTCTTCTCAATCTATATGCTGTGCTCTTATTTTCAATGCTCAGTCTATGCCAAGAGCGCTTAGCTTCTCATTAAGAGTGTGGTAGCCACAGTAAATAAATATTGTATTTGAATTACGTCCTTTTAAAAAAGAAAATATGTCCAACTAATGGGGATTCAAAGGGGTATTTATAGCAGTGGATATATAGAAAGTACTGTGTGGCGAAAATATGGGATATTTGCCCCATTCGGTACTTTCTAAACACTCCATGTAGCAAATAGACCATTCCAACCGAACTCTTAATTAGGGTGTTTAAAAAATAATAGAAAGTATTTTAAAATGCCACAAGTTGTTCCTGTTACCGCCATACTCATGATGAAGCCCAGTTGACACTCTGTGTTGTTTTACCATAACACTGTCAAGGTATTAGTGATAGCAAAAGTATGATTTATACATGAAAGTAAAGCAAATCCCAGTAAATGGTCTTGCAATGACAGAGGCTTTGGAGCTCTGTAACGGTACTCCAAGGCATGCTTACATCAGAGGCAATTGCAAACACCAGGTCTGGCATCAACAAACGGTGTGCCCCCTTATTTCCACAGAAACCAAACCGTGACAGTAAACGAAACGGTTGCCACAGGGAAAGGGAACATAAATTAGGATTCGAGTCGGCAACCCTTTGGCTCTTCTGATGCTTAGTATTAAAACTCCAATCAACCATAGCAGACCCAGTGGATGGTGAGGGATCATGGGGGCCATATTCAAAACATCTGGAGAGCAGCAGGTTGCAGACGCCTCAGTTAGGACATCAGTCCTCAAAGAGAGCATAGGCTAAAGATCCAAACATATATCTCTATTTGAAAAAAGGATGACAGAGATTGATGGAATTGTTTGCATGTCTAGACATTGAAAAACAATATGTATATTGTTATAATTGATATAATACACAATTTGAAAAAAAGAACTGCATCGAATTGGATGTTTGCTGCGACTTCTCCCAAATAATGAAATGATTGTGAAAATGTACTTGCAATGGAACGTCCAGTTTTGTATTTGTTAAAATGTGAGCCTCCCCATTTTAGCAGCCATTGGCTGCCCATCTGCTCCATCTTTCACAAGAAGTTTACTATGTTATTATAATCCATCCTTAAAATGTAGCAGCTGTGGTCGTTCTATCTTTAATCCCAGGATGATTGGTTGATGAGAGATCACTTTGTTCTGAATATGATTTTTAGTAATACGAACGGGCACACACTGTGCTTAAAGTGGAATTCGAAATCCCGGTTTGCCGTACACAGACATAAAATAAGATTTACTTGTGGGCGTGGTCCAGCAGCATAAGTGTCTAAGGAGCCCTTAAAAGAGGCGTGGTTTGGGTATCTAAAGGAGGACTAATATAAACTATGCATATAAAACAAATCAAATCAAAATGTATCAAAGTGAGTTCCAATGCACTCGAGATACCCGCAGCAGAGCTATGTTATCTATAAAGAGACATTGAAAAGTCTTCTCATCTTGAGAGGAAAAGATGGATGGCGTGCTTCGACAAGGAAGTATTTCCAATTAGCAGCCCTCTTGAGAGATCAGAGAGAGCGGGCTGCTATTGTGTCACTCTGGCTCCTTTTGTGTTCGAATGTCTACAATCTTTGAAGAACAAACCCCACCACAGGTTAGGCTGAATGCAGGGGAGAAGGGAGCTTTCTACCCAAGACAGCAGAGCATGCTGGGCCCTGTTGCATTTTCTGTACCTCCCATCTCCTCACCAATGTCATACTGGAACAGTTGGAGAAGGGCTATATGTGGGACTCCATATGTTATGCCTATACCTCATTGAGTCTACCAAAGACGACATGCACTCAGACAACTGTATCAAATGTACCCTCGTACTGAGAGAGTGGAAGGATATCATGTGGTAGGATGTCAGCACACACCATTGGACATCATGGAGTGCTGAGTAAAATATGACATGGGCAAAGTGATGTCATAAAGAAGATTTCCGAAGCCATGCTGAAACACTATGAAAATACTGAAGAGTGACGATGCAACTGAAGCAATAAGAGAAACATTTACAAAATGATAAAGTAATCATGAATGCAACAGAAAATAAAGTAACTTACTGACCAATAACTGTAAATATACAGTAACGCAAGGTAGAAAAGATGCATAGAACCTTGCTATAGAGGAATATATAATATGGCAAGGACAGCCATTATTGTAAAATGGACGCTGGCTCGTATAAATATTCAATTCAACTACCTCAGAAGGCGATCAGGGTTGGAGAGTCAGGAGACACTGGAAGAACAGCTTCATGTGCAAAACAAAGAGGAGTAAATGTTGGCTTGGGATCAAAGAGGCTATTTTTAAGGAATAGCTGTGAAGCACAAAGGGAGGCAGACGGATGAGTCATGGACATGAGACATATTTATGTAAGATTAAGGAAGAAGAAAACATCTGCAAGAGCCCAGTATTGGACAATTAAACGTGTATATAGTCTATGCAAGGTAGAGTGAGCAAATCTCTAGAGGCCAAGAGGAGCAATACACCCCGTAAAATTAAATCAAATAGCAGTAAATGAAAAGCTGAAGGGGGCACTATTGAACAGTAACAGGAATGGCTGCTTAGTTGCGAGCTACGGTCCAGCAAGAATCCTGAACAAAATACATCATAGAAAATGCCTGCTATATGAACTCTCCCCCGCTGATAATCTGACTGCTGCTGTGCGGCGACAAGTGGCCATGTTTTGAGACCTCTGGTGAGCCACAAGTGCTGTTGCGACAGACTAGCAGAGCCATTGGCACGACACACTGATGGACGCTGGAGGAGGTGTCCAGGAGTATTGAAGCAATTCCAACGTGAGCCCGGTGCAGAGAGGCCTGTATGAGGAGGAGCAATGGAGTTGGAGGTTACAGCCCGAGTGAAACGGCACTGTCGGGTTGACAAGAGCACTGCACGTGAGTGTGATGCCGGATCGGGAAAGGCTCAGATAAAGAAATACATTTAGCTTTGGTGGACGGCTGTTCGGAGCTAACTGACGAGACAATCCCGATGCAATACAGCCCTCAAACAACATACTCAATGTCCCTGCTGGCATAATATGGCCAGGTCCAACAATACGTATTGTTGCAAATACTTGATAAACTAAGATTCACACTGCCGGCACCACGGGTCATGGATGAAACAGAAAAAGGACACTGTGCCACCAGAATAACACATCACAGTGGAATGTGTGCTGGGACCCATGCCGGGCCTCGCGGACAGTAAGAGCGGCGTGCTAGGGAACAGCCATTTGTGGAGTTGCAGGTTGTGTTCCCAGGTCCTGCCGTGAGCACTGTACGGCCTGTCAAGGTACACCAAGGGATTGGAGGGCACAACAAGGGACCGACCGCACTGGAGAAGACTTGGGCCAGAGGGTTCAATACTAGTCTCCCTGCGAAGCCGGGGCAAGGCTGGACCGTATCATTATAGTGCCCAGGAGGGGACCCCTACTGCTGGTGTGAGAAGATAGAAGAAATGCTGTGGAGTATTGAGTGGCCAAAGAGTCACATTGGAACTTGAGACAAGGATATACCTGGGTGTGCTAGTAAGGGGCTAGATCCGGTGTTTACAACAACTGACACACTGAACAGGGTGCGCAACACTGAGCGTATTGCTTTGTTGCACTCAGGAGCTGCAGCTGTAGCAGCCTGTACCCTGCTCTTGTACATCGACTGGCAGGCGCTGGTGAATGCTTATGGTCCTCGGAGGGGCTTGCAGTCTGTGGGGCGAAGTGGAGGTGTTGGTGGCACCCTACAGGTGACCAAGAGGCCGGTGTCCATACTAGGAGAGCAGAGACTGACCCCACCACTGGTCCTCTGGGGATGTTGGGTGCTCCTGAACATTAATATGTGGTTATCAAATCCCCTTAGATACAGTTGAACTAAGAGACAATTGGTGCCGACTCCATCTGACGGAATAATGGGCATTGCGAAGAGACAGGTGGAGCAATATGACGAAAGGGCCCGGGAAGAAGCGTGGCCCAATGGACTCATTTACCGGCAATTGTGCCACAGGCTCCAGGCCAGTGACTCCGGAGCAGGCAGGAACCTCCAGCGCCTCGAGTAGTGAAACACAAAATGACTAACTATTGACAGCGATGCAAAGTAAATTCATGGCTGTTAATGTCAAATTAGATGAAATAGTAGTAACCATTGGGTCTTTGAAATCTAAGCTTGAAAAAGAAAGTGGCCATATCAACCAGGCAGAGGTAAGAATAGGTACGGTGGAGGACACATTAAGTCAACATGACCGTGATATTGCACTACTAAAAGCTGAACTCATTAAGACCCGAGGGAAGTGAGATGAACCCCATCAAGAAGGACCAATGTGCGTATTGTCAAGGAACCCAATGCTGTATCCAGGGGACCTATGGGACCATTTATTGAAGACTTCCTGAAAACTTTACTCAGTGCAGATCAGTTATCCACACACTTTTTGGTTGAGTATGCACACCGTGCTCTGACCCCGGTTCCTAGATCAAGGTCCTCTCCACGTACCATTATTGCAAAAATGCTTAATTATAGGGACAGAGAACCCATCCTAAGGCTCTAGAGAGAATGTGGGACTCTTTGTTATGAGGCTAACAACATTCACATCTTTCCCAGTTTTGCGACCGGGGTCCAATCCCAAAGAAGATCGTATGATTCAGTGAAGAGATTACTGAGAGCTAGACACGTCCAATATGCTGTTATTTAGCCTGCACAATTATGCATTCAGTAAGGGGGAAAATCCTGCAGACGCTACAGCCTATATTGAGGTGTCAATCCCACTCCCTATTCTGGAACATGGGAGAGAACCTAATCAGGGCCAAGTAAACAATGCCAGACAAAATGGCATGGAAGTCTGATTGAGATATGTTACTTTAATGTTGTTAATGGTATAGCACACGCAGGCATACAAAACTGTTGGAATGAAGCCGGGGTGGAGGTTGTTGGACTGGCCCACTGAAGTTGGGGCTGGTCAAGGTGTACCTTGGGAAATGGCCATGGTTACACAGGGGCGACATCATCAAGTTGGGGTGGATGAGAGGGTGGGTGCATGGTTAGGGTAGCTCAAGGGAAGCTTTTGGGTATGGAATTAGAGATGGAGGTGGGTGGGGAGAGGAGGATGGGGTGTTAAAAGGTTTTTAAAAGCAGAGGGCAACGGGTGGGTGGTTGGACTTGGGTGCTGCAAGGTCTCGATTATTTTATGTGAAGTGATGCTCCATTATTGTTTTTGGATACAACTAAATGTCGGGTGAAGTGATTAGTTTAGTATCATGGAATATTTGAGATCTGAACAACCCCATTAAAGCCAGGAAGTTTATAGCATACCTGGATAGACACTCTCCTAAAATAGTAATGCTGCTAGAAACACGTGCATTAGGCCCAGAAAATTACGTGTTTGCACCCCAGAGGTAGTTATCACAGTGTTACTAAAACCAAGTAGACCAACGTACGAAGTTGCTTCCTATTGTCCATTGTCATTAATCGATACTGACACTAAGATTTATGCTAAAGTATTAGCAAGTAGTCTCCTGTCACATATGACATATCTGGTACATCCGGACCAATCGGGTTTTCTTCCAACAAGATCCACAGCCTTTAATCTGCGGTGCCTTTTCTTCATAATATCAAAGATTGATCAACAGGTTCAGGCAGTGGCTGCATCCCTTAATGCAGAGAAGGCTTTTGACTGTGTGTCTTGGGACTATTTGTTTGGGGTACTCAAGCGGTTCGGGTTTAGGGATTATTTTATCAAATGTGTGAAAATCTTTTATACAAAACCGACAGCTAGAATATGAACTTCGGGGCTCTGTTTCAAGCATTTACACTTGCACGAGATACTTGACAGGAATGCCCATTTTCTCTGTTGTTTGCGCTCACAATAGAACCACTGGCACAACAGATGAAAGGCATGCACATAGGGGGATACACATATCTGGACCACTTCAGATTATATCCCTGTACGCAGATGATACTTTGCTGTATATACGTAATCCAGAAGTGCACCTAGGACCAGTTATGGAAGAAGTGGCTAGGTTACTTATTGTTCAGGTTATCAAATCAAAGCTACTAAATCTGAACTGTTTCCACTCACGGACAGTACAAGGGTACCAGGCGATCTTAAAGGACTCATGTGTTTTAAGTACCTGGGAGTGGTGGTATCCCGTACAGAGGGGACACTATTTGAAAACAACCAGGGGCTGTACCTTAATGCTCTTGCAGTCAAATTGGAGCTATTGAGCAGATTCCTGATGTCCCTATATCGTAGGCTATCCCAGATGAAAATGGTGGTAGTACCCAAGCTACAATATTACTTCACAACTGTACCAATTTGGCCAAGTAGAGCCTTGCTCTATGGCAGTGCTGTTTGTGTGGGGAGGCAGAGCACCTCGTATAAGCTGCGAGGGATTGGCAGAGTCGTCCTATGAGCGAGGTGGCCTGGTTGACCCTGACTTTGAATTGTATTATCTGGTCGCTCAAGCACAATACGCAGGACACTGATATTTACTGGACCCTGGTCCGTTGCATGGAGAAATAGAACGCTATGGAGCAGCCCCGACACACCTCACGGCAGTCATTTTGGATGACTGATACACTGATTCGTGCACATTTGACCCGGTTCGTACAACAGTGAATACATGGGTCTGGGAATTCCAGGCATGCTTACCAGGTCCCACGAGGGGAAGAGGCAGCAAACAACGGGCCATCTCGTAATGGCCCGTTGTTTGCTCCATCTCCCATTCCCATTCAGCCATATGGGGGCTGAAATGGGAATGAGGATGGACTGTGTCCGGGTCCTTGGAGGGAGGAATTACCGGGCCTTCTAAACTCGGAATGGCCTGGTAAGTCCTCATTCCGAGGAACCGGACCCCGACGCGATTTCGGCGGCAGCCATGCCACCAATAGTGGCATGGTAACTGCCAAACTCGTAATGAGGGCCATTGTCTTTTAACAAAGGAGGTTGCAGTAAATGCAACAGTACAACTTATCCAATTTAAAGTTTTAAATCAGTTACATTAAATGCCTGCTAAAGTGGCAGTTTTTTTCCAAACTGCAGAGAATAAATATATGACATGTGGGTAGGAAGGAGCTGACTCGATCCACATGTTTTGGAACTGTCCTATGGTAGCACGATTTTGGCAGAAGTTTGCTGAAGTGTTTAAAGAAATGGTTGGGATACCTCCTACACTCCTTCCTCTCAAATACTTATTGGGCGATATTGGAAAGGTGCCCTTTGAAAAACGGAAATTGTTTATTGCATGTTGTATAGTGGCGAAGAAATGTATTTTGTTCAAATGGAAACCGAAAAATGCACCATCATGTGATGAACCCTGACCCAGGAAAAAGGATTGCATCTTGCGCAATTGAGGTCACCTCCATGGTGGCCCAGCAAGGGCCGCAGGTAGCCAATGCAGTGTTATTGATAAGCCCGGTCATGGCTTAACAGCCCCCCTTGCACCAGACTGTAGATGGGAGTTTGGCATCCTAGAGGTTAAACGATGGTGGCAGTGCTGAAAGGGATGGGCCCCCAGTTGAGTACATCCGATAGCCCCAGGGGATCCCATCACCAATAAGTTTGAGGTTTTGGCCACCCTGGAAGAAGATATGGTTACAAATGCAAGTGGGGTCCTGTCCACACGACGGGATCATCCCAACCCTCCCCTGCTCCCAGCTTTGCCCCCTAGCAGGGGGACCCATATAAGGGACACTGTAAGAGAAGGTGATATGGTTAACTAAGGCTGTTAGGGATGTAAGCATGCTTTCAAATTCCCGGAGCATATGCGGCAAGAAAATGCTGAGCTCAAGTCTGATATACGCAGGCTGCCAAAACTGGTGGAGCGGTTGATGCTATGGGTCCCCAACTCCCTGGGGTTGCCTAAGGACCTTGGGGGTGGGCAGGACGGTGGATGGTAGAGTGGGATGGGGGAAGAGAACTGTTCATTACTACCTACTAAGAACCACACATTTGCAGTAGCCTTTGCTACCATTTCCTCTCCCAGTGTGGCTCTATCCCAGGGTTCGGGGGGCAGGTAGGTGATTTGGCCTGCTGAAATTCTTTGCAACCCTCACCAGGCTCTGGGAATATTACAGCAAGACTGTTTTTATGTTATGAATGTACCAAAAAGCCAAGATCGCTGGCAGGAGCAAGGCGATAGCTTGATGATTAAAGTTACTCACTGGCTGAGGCATAGGAGGGGGTGCCTGTCAGTGATTCACAGTGACCTGGTCTTATGTCAGAGGTTATTGAGTCCATAGGGGACGGATGCCATTAAAGTTACGGTGAAGGCTCCTCTTCTTATTAAGGGACTCTTTGAAATGGAGCAGCGTGCCCTACCCCCGAACTAGCCACAGATTTCCATCAAATTGTCCCCATCAGTGTGGCATTCCTCTCCACTTGTGGGGGACCCTATGTGCCAGTTGGGAGGGCTGAGTGGACCTTATCGTATGTCAGGACTACAGCATAATTTCTCTCAGCCTCCCAATATTCAACCCTAAAATGGGAATCTTCCTAGGGGAAGCGAGAGATGTAGAAGGACAGCCAGGATGCTTCACCCGAATGTTGCTGGGATTCCGGAATGTTTAGTCCTGCTCAGTGAAGATCAGGGGTTGGGCCATAGCATTTGAAGTTCTGGGCACCCAGAGCAGGGCTGGAATTCTATTTCTTTTGCTCTCAACCGTGAACCTGATATCTGGGTGCTGTGAGCAAATCCATCCCGTTATGTTGCAGAGTTCTTGCCATCTTCAGTGCCCGGGGTGCGGATCTTGTCCTGGAACATAGCTCGGTTTGATAAGTACCTCATTGATGAAGACTGGAGCACATTAGTTAGGGAGTTTGAGGTGATTTCACTTCAGGTAACCCGAGCCCTGTAACCTACGCAATTGCAGGGGTATGCAACCTTTTTTTATCCCAGCTTCTAAGGGAGTCAGAGGCGCCCGTATGGGTGCCTGGTGACATGGGTCAAGGAGACCTTATTTAAAGGAATAACAGTGATGGACATGCATTTGCTGAATGCCTTGGTACGGGACATACAATCACGGGATGGTACATCTGTGCTTCTTGTTAACTTTTATAATAGGGTTGTGCCTTGGGGTGTATTACAGGACTCCCAAAAACCTTGGTTATGGGCGACCTTAATGCCCAGGTTGAGCCGTTGTGCCCCTGGATGATGCCATGACAGAGGAGGATAGCCTCTGGGACTCAACCCCACCCGATTACCACTCCCTTTAGGATGAAGCATAAGTTAGCAGAATAAATGGTTATCCTGTTAGCCTCAAACAACCGCAGGGCGTGTAACGGACGATTCCCTGGAGACTGGCCTGCCGTCCCCACTTTTGGTAACAATCGGTCCTCCAGTAAAAATGATTACATGTTTGTTAATCTAGAGGCCGGGGGATTCATCAGGGCCTTTGAAGTTGTTGAGTGGGTGGAGAGTGATCACCACCCATTATGCATGGCGATAACCGTTGAATTTTGGGGGACTCTGGAGGAACCCAAGCTCCTCATGGTCGAAGAGCACCTGTGTCGATATCCCATGCTCAGGCCAGAAAGAATGTCAGTTGGGGCAACTTAGATCTGGAGTGAGTTTTCCCACGGGTGTATGTGATGAAATCTGTCCCCTTCTTGAGGCCTTTGTGAGGTTTGATCCGAGGGACACCACAGCCTGGATTAAACTTCATGAGGAAATTACAGCACAGGTGTGAGGGAGCTTATTGCTCTAAACCTACAAAAGCAGCCCAAAACTCAACAGAGAAGGTGACCCCCTGGTATGATAGGGGGTGCCGGGAAGCCAACGGGCAGCTCATAATGGCCACTAAGTCTCAAGGGCCCAAGAGGTGTGTTGTGGTTAGACGAGCAAGAGGTGACTATCGCAAGATGTTGAATGACAAGAAAAGGGGGTGGTACAAGGACTTATGGAGGGCACTCCTAGAAGCAACTGGTTGCATGGACTGTAAGAGCTTCTGGTCTAAGATGGGGGTTGCTCATCTAGGAAGCCAATGCCAGTTGCATGCCTTGATCCCTGAAGCAGCATGGACAGATTACTATGGTAACCTCTATTGAGAGGATGGTGGGTCTCTGACAGAATCTTATACCACCAAGGAATGCACTTCTCCAGCTGGGGTCACACTCCCCTCCCCATTGTGGCTTACCAATGCCCAGGTAGAACTGGCACTGGTGTGCCAAAGGTTAGGCAAGGCACCAGGCCCAGACATAAAACCGTCAGACTTCTTCAGAAATTAGTCTTTGGTCTGGGTACCCTATTTGACTAAATTAATGAATGCAGTGCGGTCCCGGAGTTCTGGACCTCAGCAGAAATTGTCCCTATACATAAAAAGGGGCCACACGATGAACCTGATAATTTTAGGCCTATCTCCCTGTTAGAGGCTGGGCTTAAGACATTGGGCCGGTCTCTACTATTCCATCTGTATGACTGGGCTCTGAGTAACAGAGTAACAGACCACTTCCTGGCTGGATTTTGTGAGGCATGAGTACCATCGATCAAAACCTCAAACTCTGACTGGTGTGTGAGAAGTACGCTGTGCTTAGAAAGACAAATGTTTATGCAGTGTTCATCGATTTACGAACGGCCTTCGACACAGTTCCCAGAGCATGCCTCTAGAAGAATCTAGAGGAGCTTGATATCCCACATGCTTTACTCTCAGCTATCCAGAGACTTTATATAGGGAACTCTGCAGTGGTCCACTGGAGCGCAGATGGAGGTACTTCCTGCAGTATTGAAATCCAGAAGGCAGCGTGTCAGGGATGTGTACTGGCACCCAAACTGTTTTGCATCTTTATTAATGAAGTCCTGAAGAGGCTCTTAGCCACTCAGACCGACAACCCTTCTTTAGTGGGTGATACGCTCGCCACATTATTGTTCGCAGATGATGCTGTGCTACTCTCCCTAACACCTGTCGAAGTGCGTAAACAACTTGAGATCTTCGTGGCTTTTACTAAGAGGAATGGGCTTTCACGGAACATCAGTAAAAGCAAGGCCATGATTTTCAATGTTAATCCCAGGAAGAAGCAGACACGTCTATCTCTTTCTTTAGAGGATGGTGCGATCGAGCAAGTCCATTCGTATGACTTTCTAGGCGTGAAAGTTATGGCATCATGCGGCTGGAAAATGCAGGTCGAGAAGGACAAGTTAACTCTGGTTAGGTACAGTGGGGCCCTTACTAGATTTACCAATGAGTATGGGAATGGGGCAGTGCGGGTCTCCCTGGAGGCTTATAAAGCACAAGCATGCAGGCAGCATTGTATGGGGCTGATCTCTGGGGACATGCAGAGATGAAGCCAATCACAGTGGTAGAGAGTACATTTAAAAAAAAAATAATACTCCTTGGGCTGCCCACCACTGCCCCAAACACCCCAGTGTTACTCGAAACTGTATTAGAAGGGTTTGAGAAGATCTGTAAACTGTGCCCGATCCTTTACTGGGCCCAATTATGGTCAAATAATCATCTACTTAAATAAAAAGAAGCGGTCATGAATGTAATGTCCCAGCAAGGGAGTACCTCTCTGGAATGGGCAGTCCATGTGAAAAGCTATTTGGGTCAGTTGGGTTTGGGGGACTATTGGTCAAACCCCTCTGTAATATCATCTGTGTCTAAGGAAGCACTCAAGAGTGCACCGGGGGCCCAACATGACATCTGGGTGAAACCCAAGGTCTTAAAACAACTTTCCCGATATCTTGATATTAGGAAATGGGTTGGTTGCGAAGCGTACCTGGATTACGTTTCCTCCAGTTGGGAAAGGGCTTGTATTTAAAGTTCTGTGTTGGAATTTTGCCTACAGCCACCCTCCGGCACTGGGCACTGATGGAACAATGCTGTTTCGACATCATGCACTCTGCTGTGAGGCAGAGTAGACTGTTCAACACTTCCTATTGCTCTGCCCAGTGTCAGCCTCCGAAGAAGTATTTTCTGAAGCCCTTGTTTTAAGTCGCAACTGCAGGACACTAAGCGAAGCAATGGCAGAGTGTTTCGATACTGCAGACGTACTGGCCATCCTTACTACCAGCAACTACTTGAGCTTGCAAGGACAAATTCACACGAGAAAGGCTAAGGTATTAGCACAATGCCCTATGGAAGAGAAAGCCACTTGTTTGTAAGCTGTTTTCTTTGGCTAAACGATGAATTTTTATTTATGAGCCAAGTTATTATGATGCTGTTACATTTACTTTTTTATTGTGTACTGCTTTATGCCTCTTTTTTTCGAAATAAAGCTGTTGATTAATTGATTGAATGGCCCAGGGAACCAATTTATGTAAATGAAAAAGAAGAGGGGTATATAATGACAGTAAGTGGGACGTGTAGACCTAGTGATATATGGGGCCGTTCCGTGAATACTCCAACAATGGGGAATTTATTAAGAAGCAATGCCATTGTAAATGTTGATATGCAAAGTAATCCAATGCAGTATTTACCATCATTGTAAGGACTATAGGTGCTGTGGTGCCCGGGTCCAATCTGACTACCTGTCTGCTTAAATAAAGGTTGGAAAAAAAATAGAAAGCTGAAATGTACACTTTCGTGGTTTCTTCATACTACGCGAGTCAGAAGTTGACAACAAGGGCTATTCATTAAGCCTTGAATGAAGATAGGGATGTGCTTTCACTCCTGTGAATGCCCTTGAACAGAGAACAGGCTGCACGGTCAACTACAGATGGGAAACCTTGGCACATGGTCGAATTGAGGAGAGATGAAGGACTAATTGGGAAAGTAGATAGTAATCTGACATGATCCAAGCACCTGGGTTTTGGTTTCCTTACGTGCTTCTAGCCAAGTCGAAAGTCGAAGTTTGGGTGAGAATGCCAACCAATCAGTGGGTCTATGGGGCAACCTGCCATACAATGCTGCATAGACCAAACAGATGTCTTTTTGTTTGCTATAATCAGTATTATATGTATGTAGAAGTAGTTTGAGGATTGTCTAACAGATAAGAGACAGCCAATGAAGTACTTACGTGTATACCTTCTCTAAGTAGATATGTTCATCTAATCCGATCCCTACTGCTAATAATTTTTATGGTTTGCCACATAGTTATGGTTAAGTTGCTAATCCCATAGGAATAACACTTTTTGGGCGGCTTATAACTTCACTCCCCCTGGACGAATCCACACCAAACTTTGCAAAAAAAGTATATGGCCCACTTTTTTTGAAAAATTTGGTAAGGTTTAGCCAAGGGGGGGCAAAGTTATAGGAGGGGGTCTCAATTTTTTTTTTCTTCCCATAGACTGAATTGGGGAAAAACTTTGCGCACACCTACAGCCCAAACCGCTGGACAGTTTTTCACCAAATTTGTGGCAGGAGCAGTGGCTTGGTCCAGAAAGCATGCTTTTGTAAATTTGGTGAAAATCCGTCTGGTAGTTTTTTTTAAAACAACCAAAAAGTAGGTCACAAAAAATGTGTGATATCTATGTCCGCTCTGCGGACACACTTCCCTGTTCCGCGTGCAGGACACTGATTGACTAATCGGCTTGCGTCATGTCCGCGGACATGCAACGTGTCCCCCGATTGGATGGTGAACAGCGTGAAGTGCATCAGATTTTTGGAAACGCTCACCATCTTGGATCCGTGTTTGATGTCGGCAGTATAAACATATTGAAAAACACAACATTGCACTTGTCAAACTTATCAAATAATCCCTGGAGGACCATAAGAAGTGGTTCATTGACTTACAATCTATGTTTACAAGTCCACCATTTACGGTTCTGCCTAACCATCTGTGTTGTCACTGAAATAATGCAACCAACTTGAAAATTAGTGAAGGTTGCAGGCTAAAAGCACTGTGCAGAAAAGTGAAACAGTACCCACTGCTAAGGGGTAAGGAAACTTTGCAATGACGCTTGATGTTTATAAATTGATGTTGTTGTGCTACCCCCAGAGCGTGGCAAAGAAAGGGCTATTCATGTCTGTGTTAAAATGTAATTAAAGTAATAATGGAGTCAGACTGGCGTCCCCTACAGTCGGCACCTCAGGCAGCCACCTGCACTGACTGATGCAAAGACTGCCCTGCATGTGCATGAAAATTACAGTTAACATGGATGCGGTGTGGCAAGTTGTTGCAAAGTAAGAATGTATTTTGATTCTGAGTGAAGGTCACTAGTTTTGAATTGTTGTTTGCGAGCTCAGGAAGCCCACGCATCGGACACACAGTATAAGGTTCAATTATTTTTTGACCTTGAGACAAAGGGACTTTTCCGAAAGGAATTGAATGAAGGAGGGTTGTTACATTGTAAGATATGATAAGCTTATGTATTCAAAAAGTGGACTAAGGAACATGTAAATTCAGTTTATGAAAAATTGTTAGTGCGAACGGAGTCTGCCTTACACTCTGAGTTACGCCAAGAGAATGGAAATGGTGACTCTAATGTAAGTTTAATTTTGGATGATTTTATACTAGAAAGAGCATCAAGTTATCATTATCTGAGCATTGTGGGTTACATTGTAGCCGTTTGTCTCTGTGCGGCATATTACAGTGAAACGCAAGTATAACCTTGTGTGTAATGTTCTTTTTACTGTCCAGATGGGCAGGCCAGCATTGATATGCATGTAGACCACTACTCAGTTCTCCCAGTTTCAACGCTAATATTTCATTAAAATGCCATGTATGAGCACATAGAATTGTAGCATCAGCTTTCGTATCCCGTTTAGAGTTGATCATATTCCATTGCAATGTTCTCGGAAGCATATTGTAATAAATAACGGCTATTGAGACATATTTCTATTATGTGTCTGAAACAATGGGCCTCATTACAAGTACTCCCGTCCGGAATTAACACTGCCGGTAAAACCATACCGGCACCGTTTCCATGTCCGCCCAATCATGACCCGCGGCCCCGGTAATAGCACCACCCTCAACCGCCACCGCGGAAATAGGCGTCCCGTTAAGTCCGTCTGCACGGAAACCCCTCTGTTACCGTCAACACGAAACACCGTGAGCATCACAACTAGCACGGACACGGAAATACCGGCAAAAAATGGCGTAAATACCGTGATCACGGTTGCGGAACCGCCGCCACCGCGAACATGGCGTTATACACTGCCTGCTGAACTGAATCAGGGCACAGGTGCACCAAATCAGCCCAGCTGGACCTAGCAGGCCACTGGGAGCCTACAAAAGGGCCACACCCAGCCCAACACAACACAGAACCATGCAGGCAGCAGGTCTAGTAGCACTGGGACTGGGCCTACTCAACCAACAGGCAGCACTGCACATGGTGGCAGTAATGGCGCAGAGAAGGAGGCGTAGGCGGAGGAGGCGCAGGCGGCAACCAGCCAACCCTGCAGCTATGGCAAACCCCATTGCCCAGCCAGCCCGACCCCGCCGCCAGCCAGCAATACCACGCATCAGGGCCTCACCCTGGAACCTCACCCCAGGACAGATCCACACACTATACCGGCTGGACCTTGCAACAATCCTGCACATCACCGCCATGATTGAGGATAACATCAGTAGCCAAATTGACACCCCCACCGCCATCCCCCCCCTCTTGAAGGTTGTCTCAGTACTGCATTTCCTTGGCACTGGCACCTATCAACACACGGTTGGTGAACTGCACGGCATATCACAACCCTGTTTCTCAAAAATCCTGGCACAGGTACTGGATGCCCTGTTGTGCCATGTGTCGGAACACATAGCCCTACCCCGCCACCTCCCCGAGGTCATTGCCACCAAGTTGGCCTTCCATGCCATAGCAGGCATGCCAAATTGCATAGGCGCAGTTGACTGCACCCACGTTGAGCTGACAGTACCACGTGCAATTGTGGCGGTGTTCCGCAATAGGAAACAGTATCACTCTTTGAATGTCCAGATGGTTTGTGATGCCATGCAACTGATTACACACTGCTGCGCACGTTTCCCAGACTCATCACATGACTCAATGGTACTGCGGAATTCCACGTTGCCACCGTACATGGAACGCTATGCCGGACAAAGCACATGGCTATTGGGTGAGTACAGCTGACAATGCTACAACCCTGCCGAAGTGGTGTGTGTGTGTCCAGGCCAATGAGCATTGTGAGTGTGCCGCTGTGACCGCACATGCATCACCCCCCTTCCATATACCAAATACACAGCGGATGCCAAACATCATGAAGGAAGACATGACAGGGCACCACAATGTGCCCGTGCACACGCTGGCACAGCCAATCCCGTCACTGTCCCATGAACCTTGTGCCACTGCAGACACCCACCCTCAATTGAAACACTGCCTCAAAAGGCACGAGAGGCGTGTAAATGAGACACCGTGTATTTACTACTTCCGTACAGTGGAGTCACTCTGCCATATGTGGACAGCACTGACCCGTGACATGCACACAATCGAATGTCACCCGCAGGGCACAGTAAACATGCAAGTTAATGTGTAGGCCCATATCCAGTTAGCGACATACATCGTGATGCCCAAAACATACCTCCATACACTGTATGGTACATATGCATGAATGAATGATGATACAAGATTGCACAGCAGCAGATGAGGACATGATGCCACAAACACTGACATGTTCCCCCATCTACATCCCATGTAGGTGATGCGGGATATGCACTCACGCCATGGATGATGACACCTGTACGGAGACCAAGGAACAGGCATGAAGAGGCATACAATAGGGCACATATCCGCACACGTGGAATGATTGAGAGGACATTTGGACTGCTGAAGGTCCGTTTCCACTGTCTGAGCAGATCTGGCGGATCACTGCTCTACAGCCCAGTGAAGACGGGTAAAATCAAGCTTGCATGTGCCATGCTGCACAATATATGCCTGCGCAGAAACATCCAAATGCCACCAGACGCAGATGAGGAAGATGGGGATGGGGATGGGCATGTGGATGGGGATGGGGATGGAGATGGGGATGGGATGGCACTGTCTCCCCCTGGGGGTCCACATGATGGCCAGAGAGCATGGGATGCCCTGATTCGCATTTACTTTTGAGTCACAGCACATTCACAGAAATGCACGAACATGGTGATGACAATGAATTAATACCGCTGACAGTTTTTCACCAAATTTGTGGCAGGAGCAGTGGCTTGGTCCAGAAAGCGTGCTTTTGTAAATTTGGTGAAAATCCGTCTGGTAGTTTTTTTTAAAACGACCAAAAAGTAGGTAAAATAAAATGTGTGATATCTATGTCCGCTCTGCGGACACACTTCCCTGTTCGCTCCGCGGGCAGGACACTAATTGGCTAATCGGCTCGCGTCATGTCCGCGGACATGCAACGTGTCCCCTGATTGGATGGTGAACAGCGTGAAGTGCGTCAAATTTTTGGAAACGCCCACCATCTTCGATCCGTGTTTGATGTCGGCAGACATCGCAGTATAAACATATTGAAAAACACAACATTGCACTTGTCAAACTTATCAAATAATCTCTGGGGCGGTGAGGGGCGATGAGGATGGGATGGGATATGGCTGTAAAAAGCAAAAAACTGGTGTTTTTTTGTTGCAAAATGGCAAACAGTTAGGATGTTTGTGAACAGTCCTGTGGAGGACCAGAAGAAGTGGTTCATTGACTTACAATCTATGTTTACAAGTCCACCATTTACGGTTCTGCCTCACCATCTGTGTTGTCACTGAAATAATGCAACCAACTTGAAAATTAGTGAAGGTTGCAGGCTAAAAGCACTGTGCAGAAAAGTGAAACAGTACCCACTGCTAAGGGGTAAGGAAACTTTGCAATGACGCTTGATGTTTATAAATTGATGTTGTTGTGCTACCCCCAGAGCGTGGCAAAGAAAGGGCTATTCATGCCTGTGTTAAAATGTAATTAAAGTAATAATGGAGTCAGACTGGCGCCCCCTACAGTCGGCACCTCAGGCAGCCACCTGCACTGCCTGATGCAAAGACTGCCCTGCATGTGCATGAAAATTACAGTTATCATGGATGCGGTGTGGCAAGTTGTTGCAAAGTAAGAATGTATTTTGATTCTGAGTGAATGTCACTAGCTTTGAATTGTTGTTTGCGAGCTCAGGAAGCCCACGCATCGAACACACAGTATAAGGTTCAATTATTTTTTGACCTTGAGACAAAGGGACTTTTCCGAAAGGAATTGAATGAAGGAGGGTTGTTACATTGTAAGATATGATAAGCTTATGTATTCAAAAAGTGGACTAAGGAACATGTAAATTCAGTTTATGAAAAATTGTTGGTGCGAACGGAGTCTGCCTTACACTATGAGTTACGCCAAGAGAATGGAAATGGTGACTATAATGTAAGTTTAATTTTGGATGATTTTATACTAGAAAGAGCATCAAGTTATCAATATCTGAGCATTGTGGGTTACATTTTAGTCGTTTGTCTCTGTGCGGCATATTACAGTGAAACGCAAGTATAACCTTTGTGTGTAATGTTCTTTTTACTGTTCAGATGGGCAGGCCAGCATTGATATGCATGTAGACCACTACCCAGTTCTCCCAGGTTCAACGCTAATATTTCATTAAAATGCCATGTATGAGCACATAGAATTGTAGCGTCAGCTTTCGTATCCCGTTTAGAGTTGATCATATTCCATAGCAATGTTCTCGGAAGCATATTGTAATAAAGATCGGCTATTGAGACATATTTCTATTATGTTTCTGAAACAGGTACATTTTGCCATTTTGCGATTGTCATAGATTCCAGATGCCAACTGACAGATTTTTTAATCAGCAGCTCCAGCTACTTGTGAACAGCTGGATGTGTTTAACAGTTTTTTGGGACGATCGGCAAGGGCAGATATGCCCTTACGCTGTACTAGCGGATATGAGCAACATAACATCCTTTATGGTGGTCTAGTCTCAAGTTGATGCACAAGCCCTGGATTTCACTGTGTGACCCAAGCGCTTCTTTTATCCAAAACAAACACCTTGTGTACGCAAAAAAAAAGAACAACGCGTGACTCACGATAAACATTTTGGATCGCGAGCGAAGAAAGAAATTTCAAATTTGATTGAATATGGCAATAGTCGGATGTTGTCGGAGCGTTTATTGTGAAATAAAAGTACTTTACAAATTGTACAGTCTTGTTGTTTCTTTTTAAAGTACGGTTTAGTATTCCGAATTGTGCCGTGCTGTGTTGTGAGAAGTTGTGTGTTGATTTTCGGGTTCTGCCTCACGTCACGTAGGTGATGACTGGGTGCGTTTGGGTATGCTGGTCAGGAACGTCACAGAGGAAGGGGGACAATATCACTAGGTTTGGTTATGTGAGGCTCAGGGCTTAGTGCCGTCAGGGCAGTTCATCTTAGGCGAGTGGTCTTTAAATTTTTTTGTTTGGCCGGGGCCCCTCTGAGCAAAATTTGGGCAGGTCGGGACCCCCCAGAAAAGCCAAATGGACAGTATATATTGCACTACGTCACCTGCTCCCATCACAGTTGCTGGACTCCCTCATCCCACTCCTACCCAGTCCCTGGTCTCTATGCACCCCATCACACACCCTGGGCTCTCCCCACTCTGCTCCCACCACTATCCCATGGTTCCCGCCCATTGTGCTCCCACCGTAGCACGTGGGTTCCCCCATCCCGTTTCCAACACAGTCTGAGGGCCAGTGGCGGCTGGTGATTTTTTTAAGTGGAGGGGCATAACTATTTCCCCCAAAAATGCCATAGTGACGGAGCAAAGTGAGGGAGCCAGAACCAATAAAGAGGGATTCGGGGGGGGGGTTTCCCCCTGTGAATGTTTTTTTAAATAATGGGTTAAAATGAGAGCATACTTTTAACAAAAAAATGGGTACATAGCCAAACAGTTTGCAATTGGTGCTCGGGGTCCAGGGAGCAGGCATGACATTTTTTAATGGACATCTATAATAGATGTCCATTAAAAAGATACCATCCCTGTCCCCTCGGCCCCACTGGACCTAACACAATCAACATGATTACGTGTGTATGCAAGGTGCTGCACATTTATACAGCAATCACTCTATCATTGACACAAGCATCCATCACCATACATTCACTCATAACATAAGCATACACACATCCATACACATGTTTAAATAAAAACAATGAACATAAACGTACCTTCTTCATTGGCCTGCGTGTGGGTGCTGAAACGGTGCTAAAGGGACGTTATGGTTAAGTTGTGCTACTAAAAACCTATGAAATCAGTCAATAAACTTTGTTAAAGGGACGTTATGGCTCAAAGTAAAACCGAAAACCCCCTGAAATTCACTAGTTATGGTAAGGTAAGCAACCATAACTCGCGCAACCACTGTGCACTGCTAAGACTAACACCCAGGACATCAAAGATGACATCACAAATGTCATTGATGACTTCACTGATGACATCAGATGCCTGGCTCACTCTTTTTCCTTTACTGATATATCTAGGCCAGTAAAAGTCAGGAAATAAAAATTCAAAAAGTACTATATTTGTAGACTTATACTTGAAATATGTTAATTTCCCTTTCGCGGGTGCCAGTACCGGTAGAGCCCCATAAGGCTCAAATGGGAATGGGGAGCTTGGATGTACCGGCACCGTTAATAAAGGTGCCAGTGCATCTGATGAGCTGTGCTCGTGGGTGCCGCACGGCCTGCCAGGTCAGCCCTGGCAGGCTGTCAGACACCCGCAGCACAACTTTTACTATGGCGGTACGGTAGCAACGGTGCCGGTAGCTTACCAGCACCGTTGTTACTGTACCGCCATAGTTGTAATGAGGCCCAGTCTGTGACTAAAGGAATGAATATCCATTTACAACTGTGAGCCACTCTGACCATTTCTTCCAATCTAAAAAAAAAAATCTTCATACATAGATAGCATTGCTGTCTTCCAAGTCTGTGTTTTCCCCTTTCCCCTTTGTATATGTTTCATATGCTGTGAGTGGACCCTAAGTGAATTACTGTAAGAACATATTTCACCGTTCTTTTACCGAATATATATATATATATATATATATATATATATATATATATATATATATATATATATATATATGTAACAGGATTTTTGGGAATTATAAAGAAGTGAAGTAGATACCTCGATTCACAGTTCGGACGAAAGGGTACGCACTGTAAAGACTCCAAATGGGGGTGTTAAGGATTCCTGAGGCAAAGCCAACAAGAAGACTGCATATCAAGCTCTACAATGGGGAAAACATTAGATGAGATACATTTACTGTAGGAAAACGTATGCAGGGGGAAATGTACTGAAATGCACATGTGTGGGGTTATACATATTTCAGTGTCAAACTTTTGCTGTGTTTGAACTAGTGGATATAAAGCAATAGTAAAACATTAAAGTGATTTATTAGATTTTTTATCAAAAGGTTGACGTCAATCAGAAGGATAGAAATCAAAGGCAACTAATAAATAAATAAATAATTAAGACATTCTTACATTCTCAATGATAAAACAATGAGATATTAATGATTGATAGTAAGTGTAAATGAAGGAACAGAAATAAGATTGTTGTGTAGAGTTTTTTAAGCAGATAAAATGTTTTAATTTTCGGATAAATTAAACTGTAATTGCTGGTGCCTGCTCAAATTGATCAGTGTGGTATATTTGATAATATAAAAAGAAGAATACACATTTGGTTAAGTACGAACAGTCGAGATCGACTTGTCATCATGAGAGACACTCCTCTTCTACACTTATGCAGGACATAGCCAAGATACAGAGCTCAGATAAGGACATATCATTCGGAATGGGTCCGAAGCACACCTAATAAGACACTTATGCTGTGGCCTCAGGAGGATTGGTTGTCAAAAACAGTATTGTAGCATATGACAACGTATTTGGATGTTACATATAAGGGAAAGAAATTACAGAAACGGTTGGCTGTTTTAGAGCTATGGAAGATGTACAAGAAAGAAGATCCATTGGAAAAGGAGTGGATGCTTGATCAGAATGAATGGATGGGAGGACAGATATTGCTCAAGCTGGATGATAAGGGCATTGATGGAGTTTGAGAAACAGAAGAGAGAGAAGAGCGAGAAAAGAAAGGAAAAGAAGACGAGCGAGCATATAAAGAAGAGAAAGAAAGAGAATGCAAGCAAAGGGAGAAATGAAGAAAACACGAGGCAAGGAAAGAAAAGGAGAGATTAGAAGAGACAAGAAGAGCTAGAAGTGCAAAGGATGCAAGTACATAGGTTGCAAAGAAGGCAAGCGTAAAATTAATTAAGGAAGACGAGGAGAACGGAAGAAGAAATTAACCTAAGTAGGGTACTAAAAGATGACGAGATTATTCATGTCATAGAAGTATAGTGTCGATTGAAGCACATGAATGACTTGAGGAAGAGAGAGGGTCACAACAGCCCTGTAGGGAGCTGCAAGGGGTACCAAGAATATCAGCATGGGCTGAAATGCGTGATACGGAAGGCCTAGAGAAGTGACTTGTGGGATAAAGAAGGGTCCAGAACCCAAGAGAACATAAAATACATGTATATGTGTGCTTTGGGGAGTCTGGTCCATGGATACAATGTTATTATTACAGAAACCTGTTGGAATTATTGTTTAAACACTGACTCCATTTCCTCACAGATTGCCTTACATCGTGTGTGGCTTCAGGTGACACAGAGGTACACCCCCCCACCCAGTGAATATGGTAAGCCAGAAAGATATGACCTATGGTGCAAAGGCTAACAAGTTCCCATGATGTTGTATGAATTTTCTGTGGAAGTAAGTTTTATATATTTTTGATTTCAGCATTATGGTACAGTTTATTCAATGTGTGGGTATGTGTGTGTCTTTTCAAGATGAAACTGATGACATTTGGATGAAATTGTTTTATTACCTATATGTGTTATGCTATAAGTTATGTTTTATGCTTCATTTTTATATGTTTTATGAGTTAGGTATATGTATGTAATTTTGATGATCAAGTAATTGTAGATGATGTATTTATTAGTACCAGTATACATTTGTTGTATTGTGTTAAGTTAAAACCTTGTGTAAAGTTCAATTTGAACTAAATCACAATAAAGCTATTATTATTATTATTAGTAGTAGTATTATTATTATTATTTATTATTATTATTATTAGTATTATTATTATTATTTATTATTATTATTATTATTAAGGAGATCAGAGTGACCAACAGTTGTAAAGGCAGCTGACAGTTCAAGGAGAAATAGGAGAGAGGATACGTTGGAGTGTTTAGCAGAGGCAATGAAGTTGTACACATTTATGAAAGCAGGTTCTGTGGAGTGTCAGGAGAAGTTCTGCTTGTAGGGGGTCTTGAAGGTTGTTGATGTCTGTGAAATTGGTAAGACAGTTGATAATAACCCTTTCAAGCACTGTAGAGTAGTGTGAAAAGGAGAGACATGGGATGAAAGTTAGCCAGTAGGTACGGGTAAGCCGCTTCTTTTTTTTAGGAGTGGGATGACTGTGGCTCTTTTTTAAAGCAGAGGGAAAGCAAGCAGATTCGGAGGACATGTTGAAGATTTCAGCGAGGTGAGAAGCCACTAAAGGGGCAATAGGGATTATTAGCTGAGGAGCAAGAGTGTCTGGCGGGGCACAAGATCATCTTCATGATCGTTATTCCAACATCTCACTACATATGCATGCACATAATGACACCACCACTGCCCAGATCCCAATTCTCCTCAACCTTTTTTGTATCAATGTACCTCGTGACAACATAATGCCTGTCCCTATTGTTACGTGATACTTACTACGCTCCCTTCCTGTAGACTCGGAACTCGTTATCCCTGGTGGGGTCACAATACCTCTATTTAACGGACAAAGATCACTACATAAGACCCTAAAACCACTAAAGTGATGTGTGCTGTGATTACAAAGGTATCCAGAGATAAAGTGGTTCCATGTGTTAATAACAAATACAAAATAATGAATAATTTTTGAAAAAATAGAAAAACAATGAAAAATATCAATTTTGTTTTAAATTTGGGGGTTCATCCCAAACCCCCTGTTTCCCTAGCTTTATTACCCCACTCCAAACCCCTTCCCACCCATTTAAATCCCTTACCCCACCCAAATATATTTTACTTAAATATTTTGAAATGTTTTCGTTATTTTAATTTCATTTACAAAGGTTTTGTTATTTTCTATTAGTTATTTTAACAGTATAACAATAAAGTCACCTGGGAAAAGATCACCAGGGGGTGATATTTCCCCAAATTTGCACTCCCACGAAAATCAAGTACTTTCACCAAATATTCAAGGACTGGAGTTCGAATAGTAATAAATACCTATCCTGGAATATGTGGGGTAAGGCTTTTAGGGGTTCAGGGAGAAAAAAATAAACCCTACCTGGCACTTCTTCCAGGGGACATAGAGCTGTAAAAACGAGTCTTAACATATACAGCATTGTATAGGAGGACAGGAGCACAGGACGTGTCTCTCTCACAATCCTTTGTCACACACATACACACCCACCAGTTGTATCCCCTCCCCTTCCATGTTAGGCAGACGACAGAGGTGGGCTTTACTAATCCTAGGTAACCCAACACTGCTAACACTGGTATCGCATTCCTGGCAGCGCTGCTCCAGGGTCCACCAGGAACACATCGCAACTACTGTGCAGCAGGAGGGGTCAGACATGATGGATGGGGTGTCGAGTCGGCTTCCTTTTCATTTTAGGCTGTCACTGCGAGAGCAATGAAGCGTGGGTAAGGCAGAGAGAGGGAACTGGCAGCCAAGGACTCGGCAGAGAATTCTTGCTTCTCTCACAAGATGAGGCTGTGAGTAGGGGCAGAGACAGCTATTCATAAATAGACTGTCTCCCTCTGATGTACTTTTGTGTGAATAGACTACCTGGTGTTTATACGCTGCTTCTCTTGCACGGCACAGAACTCTCCGGTGTTAATAGACCATTACACTGTGCATTATCAGGTGTGATAAGATGGTCTAAATGCACTACTGCGAGAAAATGCACCCGCACATTGACTCACCTCGCCCGGTGTGAATACACTGTCTCGTGGCACATTGTCTGCTGTTAATGCAATTGCACTGCAGCAGGCACGAATAGGCTGCTCACTTTACATTACTGGGTTTGAATGGACTGTCTCACAGCACGTTGTTTGGTGTTAGGTGACTGCTGACTGCGTATTGTCTGGTGTGCATAGACTGCTTAGTGTTCGTTCATTACCTGGCGTGAATAGACCGCTCATTACTAATTACCTGCTAACTACTCATTATCTGGTGTGAATAGACCGTGTTACGGCACATTGCTCGGTATGGATAGGCTGCTGACTGCACCTAACCTTGTGGGAATATTCGGCACACCGAGCATTACGCAGTGTGAAAAGACTCTGCATTGTATGTTCACTGTTTTGAAAAGACACTCTCGGGCACACATTACCACGTTCAAATGCACTGCCATCCTGACCCTGTGCCTTTTGCGCCTTAACTAGAATGAAGAGATCTCCTCTCTTGAGCTGCAGGTGGACAGTCTGTCCCCTGCACTGCACTCTTCTTGGCTTGTATTAAGCATCTTGCTGCCATTCACGTGGTGTGTATAGGCTGTCTCCGTGCACGGTACTTATTGTGACAAGACTGTTGTTCTATATTATATCTGGGGTTCAGAGTGTGTCTTCTGTGATGGACTGTCTCACTTGTATCTAGTTGGTGTTTGTGTGTTTATTATTTATACAGCGCGCCACACCCTGAGGTATCTGGGTGCTTTTCAAGACAGCTTAGTATACATACATACATTTGAGACGGTATAGATACAGGTTGCACTGAATTAAGAGCAGTGCAGCAGAGAAGTAACAATAGAGTCAACGGTTGCTGACTCAAACTAAGTGTGCATAAATACATTTTTCAGTGAAGAGGCTATGCGTAATAGTATTAGTTGCAGGCGACCAAGTGTCAGTATAGGGCCAGTAGAATCAAGCAGCGAGTGTGGTGTGAATACAATGTCTCCTTACGCTGTACACAGTGTGAACAGAATGTGCTTGCTGTAACTTGACTTTCTCTCTGAAACGTTTCACACGTTAACAAGCTGTCACCCAGCATTGTACTTAAACAAAAATAGCCAATTTTGAGTGCTTTCCCAGGTGGTAACAGCCCGCTGGTCAAATCCTGCACGAAAGGCCGTTATGGCTATTGGCACCCTAACAAAACATACAGAGGGCTAAGGCCTTTGTGTTTTCTTTTCCTGTGAAATTATCAGTTCTTCATGAACAAAAGAGAACACTTCAACTAAATATGGTCTCTATGAAACTGGCAGAGGGAGCTCACAGAGTCCCTTTTCTATTTCCGTTGGTGGTTTCAGAGCACCAAAGCCATTCAGGGAGTTGAGCTTTGGAGTGACTGTCAGGTAAATGGGAATTCCAACAAAGGGGGAAAGTTTGGGCAATAGAGAGTGAAGGTTAAGGCAGCGAGAGGAGCAAGGGAGCAGGGGATAAATGAGGGGCACAAAGGGAAGGGACAGCCGACAGCTTGAAATGCAGGCTTTCCGTGGTAAATAAAGCATGGATTCTCGGCATCCAAATTGGCCGGCACCTCGTTCCTAGATGCTTTATGACTTGAATCAACTGTCTTCCTGCCCTGTTTTTGTTGACAATAGACATCGGCCGGGCAAAGTAAGAGGTGGATGCGTGAGTGGTTTGGAGTGAGCTAAAGGTACATGTGGAAAAAATGGGATGCTCAAGGATTAACCAGACTGGATTAAATTGCTCACAAAATCTAGCTGAAGACATTTTGCTGAATGACTGACACGATGGGTGTAAATAATACCTTGTACTAACGTTTGAAGCAGGTCTCTCTCCAAGGAGCAAGAAAATACTTGAAAGAAAAATGGTGTGCCAAAAATATTAACTCAAAAATTGAAAAAAAGCACACAAAATCCAGGTTTTGATCACTTTTATTTGACTCAATGGAAATATTACATTTACTTTCAATGTCCCACAGATTCCTTCATCTGTTGGTATTCACAGAATGAAAAGAGGAGCACAATAACACAGAGCTGGACATTCCTTTCACATAGAAGCTAACAGGAGCATATGTTCACTTTAAACGCCATTGGCTGCAGTATGTATGGAATGCAGCCTAGGACACCCGCCTTATCTACAGGGCAATGCATTAGGGATGCATCAGGCACGTGTTTCTCCTAAACCTCTGCATAGTGTCTTCTTAAAGTGGGTACAATAGATGGATCCAGGTGCTTCAAATCAGTTATTGTGCCTCCCTTGAAAACCAGCCTTAAGTGTGCTTTCTTAGTTCATTGGATCCTTCTGAGAAAGTCGTAGAATGTTTCTCAAAACTACAGACCAGGACAAGCAGGAGTATCTCAGGGCTGGGCAGAAGTATGAAGAAATTAGCATCACTATCTGCTGGTTCCGTTAGGGGGAGTGACATATAGATTGAGAGTCAACCCTTTTGAATCCACATGCAAATGTGGCCCTGATGAAAATAATTACACTCATGAGGAGTAGAGCTGTTTAAGTTTGCCAATGCAAAGGTTTAAATGAGGTACATTTCATCAAAGGTTGGCTTATCCAATATGTGTGGATACGTCAACTTTGGAAAGGTTGAGACAACAGTCTATGTGTACCAGTTGGATAGTAGATTGTCCTTTCACAAAGGAATGGGTCATACAAGATGTCTCCTACATTGTTTCCATCTTATGCAGACAGCACGTTCCAGTGCTTCTGAGCGGCCATGTTGCTGATGTCAACATGATCACAAATCTAAATGTTTCCAATGCAGAGCACATATGACCAGAACGATCTGTTCGCTCTGCAGAGGAGTGTGACAATGGGCGCTCGGGCGCTGGTCGTAGTTGTTTTGGTAAGTAAAACAAGCTAAATCTTTCTTGATGCCTATTCACAAATTAGGAGCCTCCCTTCTTCTTGAACAAACTGTATATTTCCTTTGCCTTCTTCTGTCTTTCGATTTAATGATACACTGACTCCAATAATTTTTACAATCATAAACTCCTCCACAACACTTGTTGATTTTGCATGTTATGTAAGATCGAGAAGGAAATCTTCAGACATGAGTGCACAGATATCATTGATCAGAATTTTTAGCATGTTCCCAGGTTTGTCCCTCCCTGAATGACTACATTTATTGCACTTTGTGAGAATGAATCTTCTGTTGGGACAAGGAGTAGATGTTATATCCGACCATGTATGATACAAACATAAGGGGTCACAACTATTAAACTCATTTGTTTGAGACCACCCAACAACAGATCCCCCATTGCAACTCTTTCTTGGATTATATTCTGTCGAGCCATGATTTTGTAGGAGGAGAAAGCTCTGAATTTAACCAATGCTCTGAATTTCAACAAAGATGAAAACTGATCCCATTTGTAAACAAGAATCTGAGACTCAGGCATGAGGCTTTGGTTTGAATCTAGTGTATGTCAGTATTGTGAATCCACAGAGCACATGCCAGCTAAAAGAGGATTTGAATTTGGCACTGCATAACAGCTGATGTGATCATGTTATCATTCCTCACCACACAAAGTAACATATATCAATTATATTAATACCTCTAAACTCTAACATATTTCCTAGTAATATATAAGGCAGCTCAGTTCATGACTTTTGGTCCAATTTGATAAACTGAATATGATGACAAACACGGGCTGTGCAAGGTTAATTGGAAACGCAAGAAAATAAACATGAAGAGTTAGATGTGTTTTGCAGTGAATATGTGACAAGTTGAAGATGTGGAATGTGGAGGGACACATTGTTCAAAGTAGCCCCATTGTTCATTTTCAGAACAGGAAAACAAAGCGGAGTAATGTAACACTTTTCATCCATTTGCTGTCTTTCTCAGCCAGGCTGATCACGTGTGTTTTTATGGAACATTCTAGTGACTTGGTTTGCAAAAGGGAGGTGGTTCTGATGAACACATGACAACACTTTCAAAGGAGATATTTTCTGACATTTTAAGTAGGCAAACATGCATTCATGGGAGGTGACTGAAAGAGGTTTTAAAACGTGGTGTCGTGCTTGAAGACGTGGATCTCTCGGTCATTCTTTCACTCTCGAACTATGTGTGGGTGTGCTGCAGTTCCTAACAGTGCAAACAGGCTGGCTGTTTAATTCGGAAGATTCCACTGAGTGTCTTGCTGAGAGAGGAGAGAAGCAAATAAAGAGAATTTCTGTGCAATGGATGAAAAATCTGGCAAATGTCATAAATTAACAAATAGTGGTTGTTATTCAAAGGCTCTTGATAAGTGAATGTTTAAACACTTGCAGCCTAGAAAGTGCGTTGCTAAACGGAGACAGATATTTTTCTTGTGTTACTCATTCCATGTAAAAAGTGTCAAATATAGCTGGAGATTTCTGCGAAAAGCATATGCCATGAACCATTGTCGTTTGATAACAATGTTTTCAATTGCAATGCTAAAAGAGCGGTATTTGAAGCCTGTTATGAATAAAGGCTATCTACTGTGGGGGAAGTTTCTAATGAAATGTATGTGTGGTTTTGTTTATTTCGTTTTGAATCACAGGGGACATCCTGCAAAAGAGCTTAGTGCATTACATGTATTTGTTCATTTTATGTATGAATTCTCATTTTTATAAAGCACAAGAAGAAACAAATCATTGATCCTTGGTCTATTTATTATGTCCCCTAATTAATTCTGATAGTATACAGACTGATGTAAAACAATTCATGAACTCATTTTACTGCAAAAGGTATTCCCATGGAAATGGAAAACCAATCTTGTTAATGTGAATGGGCTCATATCCTAAGGAGTTGTTTACATGGATAGCTATTTTATTTAGGTTCCCTGCTAATTGTATTCTGAGATCCCACCAAAAAGGCATAACATAGTATTGTAAATAAAATACACATGTTGAAATTGTGATTTAGGGGGCGCACCAGATCTGGTTTTGGCTTACTGTTTATGGCCCTGGTATAAGAATAATATCAGGTAGTCCTGTATATTGAGGGCTCACCAAAATACCACAAAATACCCCAACAAGATCACAAAAAATACTGCAAAATACATTTGACACTGTCCATTAAGTGTACATCACTTTTCTATGTTTCATTTTACTTTTGAAGGTGACACTTAAAAATTATTCAGCGTGCATCACGCAAAACACTTTCCGGAATTAATTTGTGGAAAGGTTCGATAGATTTAATTTCTCGAAAACAATGTTGTTTTATACACAGTGGAGGTTTTAATACCAAGGTAAAATGTTAGAAATAGTTTTTCTTTTTCTTCCTTTCCTCCATGTACAGTGAACATCGGCCTATCTGCTCTGAAGAAAACCATGTCCCTAGTATTTTCATGGATTGTTAATAGATTTGGCTAGTGAACTCACATTGAAGACTTACAAATTTAGCTCTCAGGACATGGTCTTGTTTACTCTTTGGCTTCTACTATAGAAGCATCTGATAGATTACTGTGTAAGGATATATATGAGGCCTTACATATAACTTTGGATTGTGAGTTCTTTGTCTCTTTCAAGGTACAGTGCTTATGGATGTTTGTATAAATGTGTGAAATTATATTACAATGCACTTTACAACGATATAGCTCTGATTGAAGCTATCTATGTACCTTATTGCTATATTTGCACCTCAGCTGCCCAACAAATTATAGAAATATTGTATACATTCAGTTTTCACAAATGTTGTGATAAATGTGGTATTTCATAGTCCCTTGAGTATTTGGGATGTTTCCATTGTCAATATTTCAGAGGAATTCATTCATTGAATATTGATTCTGTCACACAGAATCATTTAGTCAATGTATCCTGATTATTCCAGTCTTCTGTTCATCGGTTCTTCTTTGCGACCAGTTTTGCATTTTATTTTAATTAATCAGGAAAGTCTGGTGCAATGTTATACACATTAGATCTGTTAAAGTAAAAAAGGCAACTACTTAACAAGAGATTGTTTTCATAAAAAAAGTATATTGTTCAATATCAAATTCAAAAGCAACAATTTTAGTTTTGCAAAGAAGAAAACAATACGGCATCATAGTATGTGTAAAGAAAATAATGCGAATAGGTAAAAAAGAGTGTGGTCCGTAATAGTTGGCGACGCGTTTCGAGGTGACTTCCCTCTTCTTCAAATGGCCAATACGGATTCTTTAAAGGAAGGAAACAATAATGTAAAGATCTTGTGTACAAAGAATGTTACTAAGATTTATACAATTTAACATATCTATTCAAATAGAGGTTCATTAGATACTCTAGGTATCACCATTAACTGTACGGTCAAGATTCAAACAAAATTCTGGGATTATCACAGAATTACAATATTTTGCATTAGAGATTCACTTTGATCTAAATTCTAAAGAGAAATTCTATTCTGGATATGGTATAGTTAAGTAAAACATAAAGGAAATTAAAAGCTACATTATCAGAAATGTGGTAGGTACTATATATGGGGTATCGGGATAGATTAAGTTTCGAAGTTCACAAACTCAAAAACATAGGGATACGAAAAATATTTACCAGTTTGAGGTACGTGCTAGAAGGCACGGCCTGAATTAAAAGCTAGAATGCCAATCTTGATTAGAAAAACGGCTCAGTAGTGGATAAAATCCCTCCAAGAGTGGTCAAAAGATATTTCCATAAGCAAGGTCCAGCCTTAAAGAAAATATATTAATGTGATTAAAAGATGCTGTTGACAATAAGCTAAACATGGATATAATCTAGCTTAGAGTCACCTGCTACTAGTCTACATGCGTTGAAATTCCCAATAGGTATCTCAGAGATGGTAGAAATCCCCACGTTCAAATAGTGTGAATAAGGTCTTAATTCCCAGTGCCACGTTATCTCCAATACGTGGTTAAATCTATTTCATCTAAACAAATTTGAAAAATAAGACGCGGTCATTCAAATGATATAAAATAAAGTCTCATAGATACCCAAGTCATGCATAGATAATGTAGACACTTTCTACATACCTAAAACAATGATGAATAGAATTGGCAAACAAGCCGATGTAAATAATGAGTCCAGTTATGTCAAGGAGTCTAGTCCAAACAGCATCAGGCATGGAAGCGCGGCGTGTGCGAAACAATGTTCTAAAAAGATACAGGTAAACTGGATAAGTGTCGCATAGTTTACAGCGAGTCCCTAAAGGTTGGGACATATTCACACGTACCTTCTACTGGAGCGGACGAAATGTGTCCGGTTGGGTTTGGGCAGCCAGCGTCCGTGGGCGTTGCCAAGAAGACACTGTCCACCATTTTTCTGGCTGTTAAATAGTGCCTGACTATTAGCGATAGAAAGAGGACTTGTGAAAGAAATGCAGATAACCCTCTATATTGGAAGTGTGTGTCATGAGTCATATATAGAAAGAGAAAAGGATATATATGTAACTAGTTACTTCAAGTCAAGTATTTTGAATAGGTTCCTCGACGGGGCTAGTACAGAAAGAGGAATTTGTCATTGCTTCAATTAAAATAATTAGATTCCATCTCAAAACGAGGTTAATATTAATGAAACAGCTTAAAAGGCTGCCTCAAAAGATAGCATATCGGACAGTATAGTAAGAATAGTCACTTGTTAGACCTCACCAAATGTAACTCAGGGGGTGTGTATATCCTTCTCAATGAAGTATAGATCTTAAACTCATAGTGTATCGAAGGAAGTGACTACTAATCAGCATATAGTATTAAATCAATAGAGTGTAAAATCACGAAAATGTGTTTCAGATGAGGTATAGAAATAACCATATGATATCCAGATTGACAAGTACAGTTTCAAATTCAATTAGATGACATCCCGGAAATTCAGGTGAAAGCTCTTGACCAATGTACAGGATATTTGAAGTGCTAATATTACATGTTGATGTACTTAAAAAGGAAAAACATGAATTCACATTCATTAACGATCTCAGACCATGTTGTTTTACATGTTGGTGTACCACAAAGGAAAAAAAAAACATTTATATACACTCAATAACAGTGTTAGACTGTGGTATATTTGTGAAAGTACACTCATCGGTGTCTAAGTGAATTCACAAAAAGTTCCAGAGTGCTAGATCAAGTGGTCTCCTCATAAGGGCACGAGAACACACAATTTGGCATGGTGATTAACAGAAAGGTTCCTTAGTATTCAATCAAGTGGTCTACTGATTAGAACAATAGAGTGCATTATGTAGAAAAGTGACTAGATTATAAGTAACAATTCAGTGAATAATCTTCATTTAGACCCCACTGATATAGGGAATCCATTGTGTTAATCCAAAAGGCTTCCCTTTGTAATAGGAGTGACTGGAAGTCTGCTCCTCTTGGTGGACGTTTCACTACCTTGAGAATCTGGAGTTTTAGATGTGCAATTGTGTGTTTTTGTAGGTTAAAGTGTCGTGCAACTGGTGAATGTTGGTTATTACACCTTATATTTGACTTGTGTTCACTTAACCTCAATTTGACTGATCTTTTATTTTGTCCAACATACAGTTTGTCACATGTGCATTTTATGAGATAGATTACGCCTGATGACATGCACGTGGAGTAATCTTTGAGTTTGATTGTGTTGCCCGTCCTTGGGTGAGTTACAACATTACCTTTGATGACATTGTTGCAATGTGTACATCCTAGGCAAGTAACAGTTCCCAATTTCCTAGTGGATAGAAATGGTTGTGTATCTTGAGGAATCCTCTCTGCTCTGACCAATTTATCCCTAATATTCTTGCCCCTTTCAAAGCACATCATAGGGGGTGTAGGGAATAACTTTAACAAGGTTGGATCGTTGTGCAAAATGTTCCAATGCTTCTTAATGCTTTTGGACATTTGAAAACGTTGTCTAGAGAATTTAGATATGAATAGAAGTGGAGTGTCTTTTGTCTTTTTTTTGGTTTTAAGCAGATCTGTGCATGATATTGCTGTAGCTCTGTTTGTGGCTTCTTCTAGAATCTCTGTGGGATAGCCTCTCTCCTGAAATTTACTGACCAAATCTTTACATACCGCACCAAGTTCTTCTGGGTCGGATGTGATTCTCTTGAGTCTTAGGATCTGACTATATGGTAAGCTTTGAAGCCTTGCTTTAGGGTGAAAACTTGTGAAGTGTAATAAGTTATTGCTATCCGTTGGTTTGTGGTAAACGGAAGTACTGATTTTATTATTGGTGATTTTTAGATTAACATCTAATAAATGTAATGAAGGGTTACCAATATCAATGGTAAACTTAATGCGTGGGTGTACCAGGTTCAAATATTAAAACAAATAAGCATAAATCATCCTTTGTGCCACACCAGATTCCAAAGATATCGTCAATGAATCTTTTCCATGTGAGAATATAAACTGACCATACTGGGTGTTCTAATACATGCTGGCTTTCAAATTGATACATAAAGGTATTTGTATATGCTGGGGCCATAGAAGACCCCATTGATGTGCCTGAAATCTGTAAGTAGTATTTACCCTTAAACCTGAAACAGCTGTTGTAGAGAATCAGGTTAAGTAATTCCAAGACAAACTGCGCATTCCCCTTCAAACCTGGATTGTTCAGGAGTAGCCATTCAACTGACTCTATCCCCTTATTGTGAGGGATGGACGTGTATAAGCTGCAAATGTCAAGACTGAATATAATGCAGTCTGAGCTTAGTGCTGTAAAGTCTTACAAGCCATTCAAAAAGTCAGTCGTATCTTTTAAATAAGTTGACGTTGACTGTATAAGTGGTTGTATCAGTCTATCAATATATATTGCCAGAGGGTCAAAAATACTTTCTGTACCCACAACAATCGGTCCTAAAGGAGGGTTGTGTTTATCCTTGTGAATTTTTGGGAGACCATAAAATACAGGTGTAATAGGATGCTGATTAATTAGGAACTGATGGGTCTTATCGCTAATCCACTCATTTTCTTTTGCCTTATCCAGTGTTTGGTTGATCAAGCACCTAATCTCAGGTAATGGATCTCCATCAAGGACAGTATAGGTATCACTGTCATTGAAAAGATCTGAGCATTTACTCAGATAGAACGATATGTCCATAACTACTATGGATCCTCCCTTATCTGCAGGTTTAATATTAATTGCTTCATGTTTTGCTAGATTGTCAATTAAGTCAAGCTGACTATTCTTGATGTTAACTGGTGTTTTCCTTTTGTAATCATTTCTGTTCAGGTTGTTCAACACACTCTTTTCAAATAGGTTCAACACAGAGTTCTGAACGTGTGGGTCGAACACACTTTTGGGTCGCATTTCTAATGTGTCATCTTCAGTTATTTTTGGTTCCATCTCTATTTGGGAATCAAAAAATATTTTTAACCTGAGTTTTCTTAACAATCTGTGCAAACAGTTTTTTTCTTGAAAAAAAGAGGTATCGCACGTAGGGACAAAGGACAATCCCTTATTGAGAATATTACGTTGTTCAGTGGAGAGTAATTTGCTAGAGATATTTACAACCAAGTTATTAACCTTTATTTGTTCTTGTTTTTTGTGGGCTGTTTTCTTGCCTCTCCTGCTCCTTGTATAAATCTTAGTATAATTCTCTGTACCCAAGATCTTTACATTATTGTTTCCTTCCTTTAAAGAGTCCGTATTGGCCATTTGAAGAAGAGGGAAGTCACCTCGAAATGTGTCGCCAACTATTACGGACCACACTCTTTTTTACCTATTTGCATTATTTTCTTTACATATACTATGATGCTGTATTGTTTTCTTCTTTGCAAAACTAAAATTGTTGCTTTTGAATTTGATATTGAACAATATACTTTTTTATGAAAACTATCTCTTGTTAAGTAGTTGCCTTTTTAATTTAACAGATCTAATGTGTATAACATTGCACCAAACTTTCCTGATTAATTAAAGTAGTGGTCTTTCCATCCAAACAATTGAAAGCGTGCAGGGGACGGGAGGATTCTCAGGTAGAATCTTCTTTCTCTCACTGCACTAGGCTAAGTGTCACAGGCACATAGGGCCTCATCATGAGTTGGGCGGTAGACCTTAAATGCGGCAGTAACTCTATTACCGCTGCATTTAAGGGTCCGCCCAAAGATGGGTCTGGTGTGTTTACCCCCAGCTTTGAGCTGGGAGTAAATGCACCGGAACAATGCCCATTTTTTAGTGCAATTAGTGCTGCGCTATTAAAAAATTCTAAAATTCCCCATTCGGTCCAATGGATCGAATGGGGAAAGGGGAATTACAGTTACAGTCCAACCCGTGATCGGGTGGCAATACTGCCTGAGGGTTGGGAGGTAACGCAAATACAGTTGGGCAGTATCCCATTCGGGATACCGCCCAACTCCTGATGAGGCCCATAGAGCGGAGAGGAGCATTGTGCTGTCCCCTGTACTTTGTCTTTTTTGGAGAGTATCTCTGAGGCAAGAAGCAGAGTGAAAGAAACGTGTGTGACTTGTTTCCCGAGCATTCTCAAGGGTGTATCACATGCAGGATCTCTGTTGGTGGGAGTGAGGAGGCACCCACAACATTCAAGTCACATGGTATTCTCCATGCATGCCCTTTTGGAATGGTAGCACTCACCTTGCAATGTTACCTTAGGTAGCTGACACAGCAGGTGAATCTTTAGGAGGGAGGGAAGCAACGTGGGGGCACCTGTGGTTGCAATGTGGGGGGCACCTGTGCACTGATAAACCCAATATATCTGCTTCTGTAGGTGAATAGAATACAATTTGTTTTGTAAAGCTCCAACAGGATGAAAAATATGCTTACCATTACATTTGCAAAGCCAGGCCTATTGGATTATATTGTGCAAGTACTTTCATCAGCACCAGGCGCCATTGGCAAGGAGAGGAAACAGAGACAACGCGTGCTGCTCAGGGCGTGGCATAGAGCCTCCAGTGAACCTGCAGAAAGGCATCATTGGCAGCCTGGGAAGGTTGCCTTCTCAAGGGATAACCTCTTCCTGAGTAAGCTGAATGGCTTATAGCATGCTGCAAGCCAATAGGAGTGCATTTTGACCAATTCAACTGTGATTTTGCCCTGCATTTGCACACATTACTTTTCAGAGCGTTCCTTATAGATTGTCACTGCTTTCCACCATCACACCCTTGAAAGGATTAAACATTTGAGAGTCTGGCTTCCATCCATCACCCCGCTCTTTGCCCAGGACAGGAAGGGGTAGCTTAACACAGATTTATCCTAAAACGAGCCAAGTCAATTTGAACAATTTCATTATGTTTGCCATCGCCTTCCATTTTTCTTGATTTCCTGTTCCGTGGCTCTGGCCCCGTTGTTCAGCAGAGCTTGCTTGTCTAATAAATCTTACTTTAGCTCAACTAAAGCTCTCCGGTGGACATTCATTTTCTTCTTCTAAAAAAAAAAGAAAGGTACTAAATACATCCTCCCACACTGTACACATGTAAGCAAGCCTTGACCTGGAATTGCTGCTGATAACCTTTAGAATTATTTGCCCCCTCCCCGCAGAAATGCAATCTCCTGTTTGTGACTCAGTGCCTGGCAGAAACAGACCGAATGTTGCCAGGGTTTATGGTTCTAGTGGAAGGCTGCAACCGTGGCAGTTTGGCTGTTCTTTTTGAATGCCCTGTGAGTGGGGTGATATTGGACTTTTAAAAACATAAAGAGATGAGGGGTGACAAGATATAATATTGATATATTTTGTTGCACGCTTATGATCTAATACAGCCAGGGATGGACTGGCCTATGAGGGGTGACAAGATGTACCTAATATTGATATATTAGGATGCACGCTTATGATCTAATACAGCCAGGGATGGACTGGCCTATGAGGATTGACAAGATGTACCTAATATTGATATATTAGGGTGCACGCTTATGATCTAATACAGCCAGGGGTGCACTGGCCTACAGGGAACTCTGGAGATTTCCCGGTCAGCCTCTGCACCCTGGGCCTCTTTTGTGTGGTAACCTATTTTATTTCCAAATGTTCCCATAAGAAAAGGGTTGGTCTTGCCGCAAAAGTGTAATATGGGGCCACTTCGAACATTTTCTCTTGGGCCTCTTTTGGTTCTCAGTCCACCCGTGAACACAGTGGACTGAAATCCTTGGCCTTCCAGATGTTTTGGACTTCAAGTCCCATGCTAGCATAGTCAATGGTGAGGGCTCAAGGAAGATATACTGAAAACATTTCCAGAGGTTGTTTTTTAATTTATAAAAGGTATCAAAGTTTATTTAGCAAGATACATTATTGTTCACAATTAATTAATCACCAATTAATGTACACATTAAATTACATAGATATTGCAGGAGAGCATAATACACCAGATTATAAAACCTAACACGACCATCATTCTTCAACAATCAAACCATCATTTGCAACTCAAATCAATCAACCTCATTCATTTGCAGTCAAAATTGAACCAAAATATTGGTGCAATATATATGTGGTAGCACTTCATTAGTTAGCCCCACATAGTCTTTGTCATTTCATTTCATCCACATTGGGTATGTATTAACACAATAATTGTCCAAGATGTGCTCTATTCCACGGAGTGGGTGCATTCAACAAAAAATGACATGTCCCATCCCCGGATATTCTTCTCTACCGGTTTCAACGTTTGAAAACAATTGGAACAACGTCTTCATCAGGAGAAACAATTATTACAATATTACAACTGACTTCCAGTGTAATGCGCTCTCAATAGTTTGACCCACAATTAAGGCTCGAGACGAGTTCAAGAAGATTCCAAATCTCGAACAAGGTGCCGGAATTATTCCAGTGCTCAACCAACTATTGCCATATATGCCACCGAAATTCAGCTTGAACGAATCGAATTTCAAATTTGTCTGGTGTCTTGCAGGAACGTTCACGGTATCACGAAGAAAATGCAAATTGTGTTCTCAGCCAGCCAAGAGCACATGGGTTGCTGCTGGTCTTGCAGCCTGGTAGCCAGTGCCTTCTCGGTTCCCCCTCAGAAAAATGATGAGGGACAAGACGAAGTCGGACGCTCCGGGGTCTTGCAGAAGCGTTTCCGGTATCCTGAAGAAAATGGCCACTTGCACCGGCAGCCACAGCCTTCCCGAATCCCTCTTAGCACTCACTGAAATTGCTCAGGGGGGCTCAAGGAAGTCATACTCCAAAACATCTCCAGAGCCACGGCTTGCATATCCCGGATCGAAGCATTTCTCAGAGATCTCAACAGACTTGCTGGGTTTTCATTGTCAAAGACTTGGATTTTATTTTAATTGTATGTTTTACAGTTCACCAACTCCGGAGGCCGGTAGGCCAACTCAACAAAGAAAGGCCAGAGTTGTTGGAATTAACTTCACACACCTGGTGGCCTCACAGGAGTAATCATGATACGACAATTGACCTTAATGATATCACTTCCTGCGGTACCACGTGACCTTTGGTGCAGATGATATGATAGAAAGTGAAATCAGAATATGAAAACAGAAATCCTAAGTGTACGTTTACTACAATGACAGTAATACTACAATGGACAAATGGGTATTTTAGTTTTCAACCAAATATTAACTAAGGAAATGCCTCAATATGCTATGGGAGCAGTCAAGATAGGCCAGGGCTTATTCAGCAGAACCATCTTAGGTCATTAGCACTGCATGCTTAAGACAGTACAGCCTCACATTGCCAATCACAGCCATTTTATGCCAGCTAAAGCCTCACGTGCAAGGAATAATCATAATAATCTAAATGCAGCCTCACATGCCAAGAAACCTCTACCACATAATATGCTAACTGCAGCCTCATCTATCCAAGTAATGCCATTGTGTTCCATTTTAAGCCTCTTTTGTGATATGCCAGAGACCATATGCAAGGTACACCCTCAGAAGCCCATGTGCTGGGATTAAATGCCAAGTGCTGCCTCAGTTGCCCATGTACTGACATGTTATGCTTGTTGAAGTCTGTTATGTCAGGTATAGTCATCATATGTAAGGTGCTGCCTCACATATCTATGTGCTTCCTTACAGATCAAGGGTAGGGTTGTTTGCTTAGACACTGCCTTGCATCACTGCGCCCACCATTCCACTCAGCAGTAGCAGATTTAAAATAAAGGACCCCATAGTCAAGAATGCCAAAGGGGAAGAATGTGCAGGCTTTGTAGGGGAGGCAGGTAAAAGTGGTAGGGTGGATGGAGTTTGTGTGTTCAACCTGCTTGTTTTTCATATAACAAAAACTGAAGTGATTCACGTCTAGGTGATCTCAACTTGTACAGGTTTAGAAAAGAAAGTTCAATGAAGTCCCATGAAGATAAATAATTACCCACACAATTTGTGCAAGTGGAGAAGCTAGGAGGTCAACCCACGTGTCCTTGTTTCTACATCGCACATGTATCAAGTAATCCACATTTCCTGTCATCCCATCATTAGTTGAAGACTGACACTATGATTTTCGTAGTGTTTTCTTTCATGAGAAGAAGCACTTGGTTGTGTTTAATAAAGCAGATTTACAAAGCACCAAACCACATTCTAAATCAACCTGAAAATATAAAAGACATCTTTATGAAAATATGCTGGGTGAAACTAGTCAAATGTAATCTCTTGTTTTATATATGGCACTTACGCAAATAATGGTTTCCATTTTGTAGTACTATAAATAACAGATATCGGACCTCATTACATGTTGGCGGTTATCCCTGTGGCAAAGCACATTGACTAAAATCCATTGGATGGCATGGAAGGTCATACAACAAGCATTTTAGATGTGGCCACTAGGTAGGTGCCATAGTGTTTCCTAATATAGCTTACCCAGTCAGTAAAAGCATAGAGAGCGATGACATAAAAATGTATTTATTTGCGAAGAGAAGTGGAATACCAAACTTATATGATGTAGTGGTAGTGAGTGTGGTGATTCGAAGTGCTTAGTGGAAGTGTTGTGTAATCTTTATTTTATCAGCCTAGGGTGTTCCAAAATGTATGTGCATTTAGGGCTTTTAGAGGGCCTGTTTGGAGAACCACATTTTCAGATTATTTTCTAATTTGATGTTAATGGGGTCTATTTTGAGGTTTACCTGCCACCACTGGTATGGATCGACCTCCATCGCTCAATCTTTTTAACTATGGTTTAGTCAGATTGTTTCTCATTGATGATCTTCGGCCCCTCCTTTGAATATATGTATTGATGAAGGTAGCCGAATAGTATTGCTACATTTTTGGAGGGTGAGGGCAGTAAATGAGAGCAATCTATTAAGAGTTGGATACAAATCCTCTCTACACAGTAGTGATGGGTTCAAGATGTGACTACCCTGGAAGGTTACAGCTCATTATCTCTGTACCTACTGTGACAAATCCTTGGATGTCGTCAATTCACCTCGAGGGGGAGCCCGTTGCTCTGAAAGCCTGTGATATGAGGCCTCTACCCGATAGTCCCGATGGGGCTGGTACACAGTGGGAGGACCTCATGGGGGAGATTCACCCTCTGGGGACAAGGATGACCATCTGGGGAAAATGTGGTATGACATCCCTCACCTAGCACCCTATACATCATCCTAACCTATGAAGCCCACTTCTATATCACCCACCTCTCTGTATGTCTGTAAGACTGAATTTCTAACATTTACTGAGACGAGGAAGAGTAGGGATGATTTTACAAGCACTTCCTTGAGATGTACTGGGACAAGGAGGAGGTGTGGAGAACTGAAGAGCACTTGGAGGAACGTGAATGAGAATTCTAGTTGTCAGTGGACTTTCTGAATAAAAGACAAAGGAAGGAATACCTCAATTGTCAATCCCTCCGTGTAAGGAACTGGAATGAGACAGTGGTTGGATGCGGAAAAGAAGAAGCGGGACAACCAGGTCGCGGAGAGTGAGAGTGAGGCATCAATATGTGGTCCTATAGTGACAGACAGGGCAAGATGTTGGCAGAGCAGAAGTTCAGGTGAGTGCAGGAGTCTGACAGTCTGGTCGTTGGAAGATGCACCACCTGCAGTGGACCAACAACTGCAGGACCACTGTAGCATGCCAGAGAGCCAGGGAAGCCATGCAAGACCCAAACACAGCGAGATGACACTGAGATGGACCAGGAGACTCTGGGTTCAATCCTGAAGGTACAGGGGTTTCTGGAACAGTTGGTGGGCGTGCAAAGGGGTTGCAGAGGCAACAGGAGGGAAACCAAATAAACGTTTCCCAACACAGGGGAACAAGGGAATTATCCCATAGTATATCAAATGACACTAATAATCCCATGGAGGAAAGCATAGAGAACAGTGGCTAGGACCCTCAACCAAAACAGAAGTCATCAGTCATCTTCCTCGTGGCAGTACTTGGCAAAAAAGTTAGCTAAGTCTGCCAGGAAAAAAAAAAGAAAAAAGAGAAACACAGATCTGGGACCCACACCCACTAAAGAAGATCAACATAATTCATCTTCTTCATGGCAGTACCTGGCAGGAGAGTGAACCAGGTCTGCCAAACAGAAACCAGAGGAAAGCTTGGGTCTAGGACTCAGAACTCCAAGGGAAGGGAGCCATTTGCCCTGGTGTTGTTAACTGTGAAACACAGTGTATGAATAGCTAGGGGGAGGGAGTCATTCCCCCTGGTGCTGTGAATTGTAAAACATAGTGTATGAAAAGCCAGGGGAAGGGAGTCATCCCCCCGGTGCTGGAAACTGTGAAACATAGTGTATGAAAAGCCAGGGGAAGGGAGTCATCCCCCAGTGCTGGAAACTGTGAAACATAGAGTATGAAAAGCTAGGGAAATGGAGTCATTCCCTCTGGTACTGCAAACTGTGAACCAAAGTGTAAGAAGAGCCAACGGAAGGGAGTCATTCCTCCTGGTGTTGGGAACTGTGAACATACTGTGCGGAAAAGACAGCGGAAGGCAGACAGTCCCCTGTATTGTGAACAGAAAACAAAGCCTGGCAGAAGGACATGGGGAGGGAGCCATTCCCATGGAATTGTGAAAATAGTGCGAGCAAGACACCTGGAGAAGGGAGGAATTATCCAGGATTCCAATAGTGAAGAAATAACTATGGGTAATACGGAATGTTGATGTTTGAACTGGGCATGTATCCTTTGAGTTTGAACTGTGATCTTTACTCCATTTTAACATTTCAAACTGGAACTTTGTTTTGTGCCTTGGATTGAGACCTGCGGAAGAGAGTCATTCCCTGAGGCAAAGATCCCACCAAAGACTTGGAACTGTGATCCAGTTGCCAGAAGAACGGAGCCATTCTTCTGGACCAAGAAGATCCTCTGCGTTATTAGTTTAGTTATAAGTGTAAGGGACAGGGATAGGTTTTTGACAAAGGAAGGTAGACTCTTGATTTACACAGACATCCTGACTGAATGCTTAGTATTTTAGTAGATGAAGTCAAACCCCTCTTAGAGTTAAAGAAAGGTAGGCTTTCTCTATTATTGCTGGTATAATATGCTTTTATGCCAACAACCAAGCCATCTGTGTGTCAGTCTCCTGCTTCTGCATCCTTACACTACCTATTAGTAAGATTGGGAGTCCTGCACTGTGAGGAATTCAACCATATGCATGGTGGGTGTGCACTCGCCTGGGGTTTTAGAAATGTTTTATTAAATGGAATGATTGTATACCAACTTCAGGAAGATGTGTGGGACTAATTCACACACATTTTCCAATGCTCATACCATGACAAATGCATAGACCTGTGTATTTGGAAAGTGGTAGCTAGGAGTACATTATGTCATCTCCAGGAAGGGGGCAGGCCAACCTTTCCTCTGCTATGGTCAGCCCTATTAACTAACAAAGTCTCCATGGGTCTTCCCTGCTCTTTTGTTAGGCCCTGTAGCTGGTGGCGTGATTATCATACCAATAGAGGGTACTTCAAACAGGCAACATGGGGCCTGACTGAAGAGGTTAAGAAGGGAGACAGGAAACCCAACAACCTTTCATTGTCAACCTCATGCCAGCTCCCGCCCTCAGTGTCTATGATGATAAGCTGTTATCTTTGGGACTGCTGTTTAAATGAAGCCACCCCGCTATGGGTGTCCCCATTCATAAGGTACGAGAATGTGGTTTGCAGGAGGCAGAGAGTCTGGTCTCACCACAGCTTCAAGGCAAGACCTGCTGCTTTAACAGGAACCATGTAAAGAGAAGAATTAACCAGAGTGACTCTTTGATAAACAACAGACAGAAGATGGGTGGGGTTAGTATCACAAGGGAGTGTGGTCAGAGAGATGTTTCTTCTGGGAGAAGGTTTCCACCATTTTAGTTCTTTGGCATACCTTGTTCCTGTTTTCACCCCTTACCTTTCCTGTTGCAAAACACTATGGCTATGAACTCACGCATACAGGAGATTGTTTATTAAGGTAATCTTAGCTAAATCACTGTGGGCCACTGTGGCTCACTCTTTTGGCAGATCATCTGAAGACTTCATTTGAAGTAAAATAGTTGAACTCAACCTTGGACCCTGGCTTAAGGCAAAGTGTGCCTTGCATCTTCCGCCAGTGAAGGAAGGCAAGAATACCCAAAGAAGGAAGCAAGATCCCTCCCCTAAACATCTCCCAGCGAACAGAGGAAAATACCGAAATCATAGGACCCTTCAGCCACTCCTGAACCGGTACACAGCCAGCACACTGCTACAAACACCACTAGACTGAGAACATACATTAACTTTCAACAAACAGCTGCACTGTTCTCAGACATCCTGTGGAGCTTCTCCCATTGCACAGTGTCTAAAGAGCATGGCATGTACAATCTCAATGACCACCCACGGCTATTTACAGTCTTTGCATGAGGTACAACACAGGTTACCTTCTACTCCTTTAACCCAAATATATTCATATAACTCTGATTGGCTGAATTTAAGAAAATACATGAGCATCCACCAATTCAATGAGTGAACACTGCATCAAACCTTCTCATCCCAGCTCAACACATTTGATGCTTCTTTCACCCCTGGAAAATAATTTGTGATGTGAGTCTGAGGCTACTCTACAACTCTCTTCCGCTCAAAACATTTACAACGTCATGGTCAAATTAGTTGCAATCATCAATGCGTAAGAAGACATTATGAAATGCAGTTGTAACTATTAAGCATTTTAAACAATGCAAGGGCCTCATTACACAGTATGCGGTAACCATGGCGCTATTAGCGCCATGGTTGCCGCCGGTATTTTACTGTGTCCGCCTTGGTGGATGGCGGAATTACCGGCCTACTCCAAGGTGAGCGGGGACGGTAATTCCCCATTCACCAAGGCACTTCCCCATTCCCATTTTTGCCCCCATAGGGCTCAATGGGAATGGGGAAGGAGGTAATTACAGTACCGCAAATTGCGGTAACGTAATTAGCACCAAGGTCCCTTTGCGGGCCCGTTCCTTAACGGCTGGTAAAACCAGCCGTTGAGGTTGGGTCCGGCAAAGGGACCTCGTAGTAAGGTGGTAAGGATTTATCGGTAAATATAAACTCTGTTTTTTTCTTTAGCACTCTCTTTACATTGAAAATTGTACTCATTTGCTGAATGTTGATAAGACCTGCAAATCAATCTGAAACCTATTGTGCTGTTATTGTTTAGATACATTTGGATTAGTAATACTCACTTTCAATAACTGACACAGCTAGCAATAACCTGATATATCTTGCATATACAACTCTATTAGTTCAAAGTGTGCAAAGCAATGGCTTGTTGTCCTACATTTTAAACGGTATTGTGTTTCAAAATACATGATGCAATTTGAAATACACATACATGGACATGATTTCAAATGTAAAAGGACAAATAATTGGAAACGCAAAAGATGAAATGTGCTATTAAAAATACCAAGTGCACTGTTTTGGGCATTTCCATTTACTGGAATTCATATTGTACACTTTAAATAAATGGAAGCTTGAAGAATACACGTCCTGTGTCTTCTGTACACCTCTAAGCGACTTCCAAAGATCTGCACAGTACATGTTTTCTTTATCTATATTTTGAAGCATGTTTTCTTTCTAAACACCAGATGTACATTAAAATGTGATGACACGTTCACAATGTCTTGAGGAGAGACATTAATAGAAAAGACATCCAATGGCTTCATATATCGTGTGCATTCTAACATGGCCATGTGCATTTCTTTTTTATATGTAAAGTGTCAAGTGATAAACTATGCTACTGCATGCAACAACGGTTTTCTTGTTTACCTTTTGGAAATATTGAGATTATTTAAAGTGCATACTATATATTCTAATATATGCAAATGGTGAAATAGTACCCCCAGAATATGACCTAATACAAATGAAAGTGTAAAAATGCACATCATACATATACACATAGACTAAAGTACCCTTCTCACATCATTTCACATTTAAAAAGCAATGTATTTTTTTCACATTTCATAATGCCCCTGTATAAAAAAGACAATACAAATTAAAATATAGTTAGACAAATCCCTGCAGTTATTTACACTTATCAACCAATTATGCACAATAAATGTCAACAAAATAACTAAACCTCGCAAGTATTTACATTGCGACCTCTGCAAAATCACAACTGCTACCTGTAATTTTTTAGCATCTACCAAATCTAACTACAACACATTTGACTTTAACGTCCCAATCATAAAAACATATCTCCTTCCAAATGTCAACTGAAACCTGCACCTGAATCCCGAATCAGTAATACACGCTACTTTGAAAGTACAGTATAGTGTTAACCGGACTGAAAAAGGGCACACTCAAAAATTGGGCAGAAAGAAATACCTGTGATTGTTGAAAATGCACCAGTTGGCATCCAACATTGTCTATTATTTCCATGTCATTCTAATGAGCAAAACATATGTGTTTTCAATCTCGCTTGAAGGTTGTTTTTCCTATCACCCATTAGAAATATGCACACATACAAATGTGCTACACCTAAACTGATGTATAGAACATAGTACATACAATGTTCTATGAGGATAACAAAGATGTTTGCATTGTTCTCCAAAATATATTCCAGTGTTATTTTCTTTGCAAACATACTGATGTGTATGCTAACAAGACAATGGCAGTGGTAGAGATGAGAAGGAAGAGAAACAGAAGGAAAAAGGGGTGTTGAAAGAACTGGCTGCATCTTTAAGTGGTTGCACATAATCTTGATGTGTGCTGGTAAAATTAATGCAATTCTGCAGAACTGGCAAACATTTATTTACATAATAAGATAATACCTAATCCTCTCATGCTTAAAGTGAAACCTCTATAATACAACTACTGCTACCTGTCTACAATGCATATGCATCAAACAAATATAGCTACAAGAAATGTATCATACATTCCACATTAGCAATGATGTTCTTCCAAATCTTTACAGAAACCTAAATCATGAATCGCTGTACCCATTTTACCAACATGTCAGCAATGGAACTTCTATATAACAAAGTTATAAACATTCTCTGACTTGCAGATCATTGGAAGTAACAACTCCCTTATGAACTGAAAACATGTACTTTAAATCCCTCTTGGATTTATTCCGTGACCCCAGGATTACAAATATTTAAGACAACACCAATGTGCTACACATAAACTGATGTATAAAACATTGTACATATAATGTATTATTTATGAAAGTAAAAAGTATGTTTGTAATGTTCTCCAAAACAAATTTCACTTCTAATTGTGTTTTCTTTTCTTTGCAGACATACTGACATATAAACACTTCACCTTAGCATTAAACATTTCCAAACGCACACAACTGCAACCACAGCAACTACAAATGACAACAGTGCATACACAGCTCAGTGCACAAACTTCAAGACCAGACTACAAGCAACCCTGGTGTACAACAAGACATACCATACACCCACAATTACAAACATCTTTAACATAACTATCACTCAACCTACATAGCACCCAACAGTTCACACGCATTTTTACAACAATACAAGCAATTTGTAATCACTGACAGGAAACTCTGGGCATGGGGCCTGGCCTATAACCAGGCTCCGTTCCCACTTTACAATGGGACTAATGATAACAAGACCCAGCACCCCACAGAAACTTTACAACACTACAACCAGTGCCCCAACAGTCCCTAGGAAAAGTAAACATGAAGGACTTGGCTCAAAACTACGAACCAACCTACTATGCACCCAATATTTTGCAGACACTTTCACAATGCGAGAAGCAGTTTATCATAAGTGCCAGAAAGAAGTAGGCAAAGACCTGCCCTATGACCAGGCCATGTGTCCACTGTTCCCTGGCACTGATGATGACAAGGCACCCACATCCCAGGATACAAACCCTTGTTCCAAGCAACCTGATGGCTTCTTCCCCACCCTGCCATCCTCCCTCCACCCTGGCCTCCCCTCTGGCCACAGATCCATTCCCTCCACATCAACGCCTCCCCAAAGCCCTCATCTTATTCTTTTGGCGGTGGAGCAACCGCCAGCACTGCTACAGCCTCTCAGGCTGCCATGGAAATTGGCTTTGCACGGAGCCCCGTCATCCAGCTCCATGGCGTCCATCTTAGCTATGTTTTTTTGAATGAATGAATAGGATGCCATGAGGGTGTCCCGTTCATTCATACAAAATTCAAAATTGGAAATCCGGGTTGCTAATAGCAATAACACCCGATCCGATGGACCGGATCGGGTCGTAACAGTACTTGGGCCCATCAGTAAGGCCTGAGCACTTGAGCACCGGGCCGTTACCACCCGATCTGGCACACCGGACCTTGTTTTATTGCTTACGTGTATTATAATGCTCTATTTCCCCATATATGACCAGCATACTGTCAGGAATCTGATGGGCCTGTCAATGGAGACTGCCACAAAAATGGAACCTTTGTTTGGCCCTTTTGTAACATATCACACCCATCCCTGACTAACCATGCCTCCCTGAGGTTGTTTTATAGAAACTAGTATTGGAATGTAATATTTCTGCAACTTTATTCACCACAGTGACCACAGACTGATTGCGCTGTTCATGAATTGACCAATCTGTGATGTCTGGGAACAGGTAGGCTCCCTCTGCTTTGTCAAGGGGCCGTCTGCGGACACAGAATCAGGAAGTGTGTATGGACACTAAACTAAAATAACACTGCATTTTTTATCTACATGAATCCTTTTTTAACACAAATCTGCTAGTTGAAGTAGCACAAACATTTGAGGACCAGCCTGCCACCCCTCTCACCTGATTTGGGAAAATCTGTCCAGTGGTGTGGGTTGTAAGCACAACAGACATTCTGTTTTCTATGCAAGTCAATCAGGATTTGAAAAAGTTCAAAAAGATGAAACCGCACACATCTTTCTAAAAGAATTCTGTGTAGGTTCTGTACGTTTTTTTAAAGTTTCATGGCGATTTTTCAAACAGTGCGAAAGCTATAAGTCGCAAAAACTGCTCTTTCTTTGTGTAAAGCAACTTAACAATTGCTGTCACCATCCTTGTAATATATGTACTATAGTATATGTATTTGAATTGATAGATTACATTGAATTATCTGGGTATCTTGGACCGTTTTGACCAAGTTTCCAGTGTATGATGTACAATGCTTTGAAAGTTGCGTGTTTACCTATTTAAAGCCAGTTTGAAGGGTTTTCAGAGTCAAGTACTGAAAGCACCATGGAACACATTAATGGGCCCGATTCATGGAAAAGTGAGCAGAAATCCTGCAACGTCCGCACTCCAAGAAAATCACTGTGCAATCTTGTGTGCAGATGTTTTTCTGTATGCTTCGCGTATTAATGGAATTATTCATGCAAAGTAACCGTATTTGCAGGTTGCGGCTGACATGCCCCCACGCAAATCAAAAACAGCCAGAAACAGACACCTATGCGTGCTCGCCGGACACAAATACATGAACCCTCAGAACAATGTGTGAGGTCCCGCGCAAGCAGGCCTGCTTACAATTTACTGTAACTTGGGAAAAACTGCGAAACTCTGTATGCAAACCGCTGTAAACCATTCCTGCACAATGCTACACTGCATACGAGCACCCCTAAATTAGATTGGAAAACCTTCTGCCTTCATGCACCCGTAAACCCAACACCTGATTTTACCTCTGCGCTGTGATTCCTATGCACAAGTGTCTGTACGCCTGCCTTCAGGTGGCGGATAGTATGAGCGCTTTGCGTGGCCATATCCCTGCCGGGAGATTGCACAGTCAGATACCTGAATATGTATTGTTCTGCACAATATGGCGTGCGATGGGCTGCCTGTGGGTCGTCCCTCGTAACGCTCACTTTTTCGCATGTACTTTTCCATTTTCAGTGTTCCGCCCCCTTCCACGCCCTCTGCACAATCCACGCTCATGCTCTGCGTGGTGTCTCGCACAAGGCACTCAGTGGCTCGCAAGGGCATGCGTACCAGCCTTAAAATCCATGCAAGTCCAAGAAAAAACCCGCACATTCGATTCCATGGATCGACAATGGGTTTACGCACGCATTTTGGCGCGCACGTTCCCTATTTTCTGTGCAAATAATTCTATGATTCAGGCCCAAAGTGTTTAGGCGCATTATAAAAACCCAATAAATAAATAAATAGTGGTTTAAAGCCGAGAATGAGTCTGGCCGTTTGATTTGCATTAACAGCAGCTGGTGTATCAGGTATTTACTTGTCTCTTGAGTTTTTCGGTTCATTTGTAGACGAGACAACACATTTCTTCCAGATGTGTAACAGGAACTGTTATTTTTGGACAGAGTTTATTTGGGTTTGAAAAGAGCTGGTTGTCATATAAGAAAACAAAATGGTTGATTTGTCCCGCTGTGTTCTGAGGTGGGCCGATTAGGGTGGGGGCATTCAAATGGCTGTCTGCTGGGGGTTGGGTGGCTAAAAGAATGACCTCATTCAGTGTTGCATTCCGTGATGTGCTGGTTTGGATCGTGGTCTGGGTTTAAATTTATAAATATTGGTGAAACACCCATACACAATTACAATGTGTCAGCAAAGGGGTTAAACCATGTGTTGCACATGCTAGGTGAGGCATAGACACTTCTGGAACACTGTACATCAAAGTGGAACCAGTAGATTTGAGATCCCCTATTTTGTACCTGAGTTGTGCAGTCTTTTAGGTATTTGGAGAGTCAACTGGCCCCATATGGTGTGTAGCCCCTGCATTAGTTCTAGTTGGTTGAGCATAGTATGCACTGCTGACCAATTCAGGAGTTTGAGAGCTGCTGTCTATTGATTTACATATTCTGTCCCTCAGGGAAAAGGGAGGCTGGCTCCTGACCTTCTATGTGTGTGGGCGCCAGATTGGTCTTCGTGGAAAGGTGTATTTTTCTTCTCTGTATTGTGATACTTGGGTGGTGGTTTTCTCAAGTATCATTGCAATGAGTGGGGCACTGGAAATAGGGTGGTGCATTGCTGGGAAGGCAAGCTCTGCATTATATCTCACCCAGAGGCGTTCTACCAAGGCTGATATCAGTAAGGGGTGTGTTTCCCCTGCTAGTTGTGAGGAGTGTCATCATTCTGGCAAGGGTTGGGCACACAGAGTTATGAGATCATTAATAAGGGTTGCAGGGCATCGGTCACACAGTTCCACTTATAATAGTTACTTTGTTGCCCCTTTGGATAGTTCTTCTGCTCTTATCTTTTGAAAGTCTTTGAATTTAAAGGGGTGTAATCCTAACTTCCATTGGTACACAGTGCCAACTTTTCTGTAGTTTAGTGCCAAGATGCCCTTGCTGGTGGTTGCTGTGCTGTATAAATAGGCCAAATAGTTACATACATAAATGTGATCTTGTATTTTTGCAATCTTATTGTGTAAAGTACCAGCAAGGTTATTCACTCATTCCTGCAAAGGCTTGGTGGTGTTTTCTTTTACTTGATTTGTGCCGGTGAATTAAGGATCTTGAAAGCCTCTCTAGTTTCGACTTGGGTCGAAGTGTTGGGGTCTTGGAAAACATATTTGTCTTTTGAGTGATTTATTTTCTAACCTATACACGTTTTTGGTATTTTAGGTTGCACTGGGTAATTTAGATAACCTGAATTTAAGTTGCAGATATGGGCCTGAGCTTCTTAATGTAGCTACAGATAAGCACTGCTAGTTTTCGTTGGGGACGTGAGCTAATGAGCCCAGTAGAGTCTGCGCCTTTCTGGAATTTCTGTATGTATGTATGTATATTCCCTCTGGTGCATGTCACCCTGTTTGTGTGTGCCAACTCGTGCCCGTCTGCTTTCCAGCAGGTATTACACCATCATCCACGTAGGCCTGATGTTGGGGTTTTACCATCAGTCACCGCTGAAGGACTAGGAAGCAGCACAGATATGCGTTCCAATAAATTGGGAGCGCCCACTTTTGAGAGCTACCTGCAGCATTTCACCATACCTGGTAGCATGTGTTGGTCTGTGAAAATTCGGGGAGAATAACGTCTGCAAAATCTGAACAATTGTGCACATAATTTCACCCACAACAGGACAATTTGCATAAGTGGGCGATTTCCTTTTGTCAGAAAGCAATCAAGAATAAGCTGAGTTATTATATAGCCTGCCTTGAACTGTGTCCCACGTATCATACATTGATCTGTTCACTGGATCATTTCTCAGCAAACTAAGTCAAACCCTTAACTTTAGATTTCCCTTGAAACATTTGCAGGAAAAACATCTGCAAATTAATGTTTGTTTAATCTTTTCTCTGCAAAGTGACTGAAAAACTCTAGGATGTGCTTCCAATTATTTTTAAAAAAATAAAAATGCCCACCAAACCATATTTTGTCAGGTTTTACAATATTTTCAGATGTTTGATTAATAAAGTTATAATTTTTCTAACTTTTCAAGATAAATGTTATGAATTGTAGCCACATCAACTTCCAGAATGTAAATTTTACGCCCCCAAAGCACAGGCTAAAGGGCCACATTACACGGACGGCGGTAACCATGGCGCTATTAGCGCCATGGTTGCGCCCGTATTTTACCGTATTTTACCGAGTCCGCCATGGTGAATGGCAGAATTACCACCCTATCCCAAGGTGTGTGGGGGCGGTAATTCCCCATTCACCATGGCACTTCCCCATTCCCATTTTTGCCCCCATAGGGCTCAATGGGAATGGGGAAGGCGGTAATTACGGTACCGTAATTACATCCTAGGTCCCTTTGCGGGTCCTGTCCTTAACGGCTGGTAAAACCAGCCGTTAAGGTAGGGTCCCACAAAGGGACCTCGTAGTAAGGCGGTAAGGGTTTACCGGCACTGGTACCCTTACCGGTACTGGTAAACCCTTACCGCCATCTGTGTAATGAGGCCCTAAGTGTTCAATATGTCCCTTGGAAAAGTGGTCCATGAAAATATTAGGTTATCACAAAGCAAACAAACTGCACCCATGATCCAGGTTCCTGGGGCGTATTACACGGCGCTAAAGGTAGGTGTAAAGCTGTAACACTTTATTTTATGTTCCATGTCATATTTTTGGTTTTTGAAGTCTCAGGGGGAGCCATAGAATGGGAGTTACTTTTCCACTTTTGCCACAAATGAGAGTGAAAGTCAGAAAAAAAAGATCCAACATGGACACTGAGCAATGGACACTTAACATAGTCCATTTGATCTTTAAGTGCAAGGCAACAGTGCTGCTGGCAACACCAAAGACCAGCAGATGCTGGCAGAGGTGGGGTGGGGTAAAATGAGAGATGAGAGCATGCAACGCGTGGCATAACTTTCCATTTCAAGATGACATATTATGCCATTGGCTACGTAGGGTTAATATCCAAATGTGTGCACACTGTTCCATTACCTCTTCCTCATGATCGCTGAGCTGCAAACGAATACAGAACACGTGGTTTGATCTGCAAATGAACCCCATGCTTAGTGCCCCTGATAGCCCCATTAATCACCTTTCTGGGGACTGGACCATCTTCCTTGGTAACCCTGGGCCTAGCGCCAACTGCCCTCCCAATCAAGAGTATGGCACTGCCTCACATCTATCAATAATGGGCCTCATTACAACCTGCCAGTCCGGGACCTTGCAAAATCCGTGACGGCGGTAAAAACGTTTCTGTGTCCGCAAGGTTGCGGAAAAACCGTCCACACGCACCACACGGACTCGGAAACGTTGTTACCGCCGTCACGGCAAACCCCACGGAAATGGAAATAACGCAGCCACAAGTGGCGCAAAACCCGTGTCCGCCTCGCCGCCACGGACACGGAACCGGAAATACCATGATCGCCAAAACAGGAAACAGAGAGGCGGCCATCATATAAAAGCACAATCCATTGCCATCCAGAACCAGCAAAAGCACAATCCTAACTCTGAGAAGCCAAAAGGGACCACCAGCATGTCTGGCAGGATTCCTGCTCAAAGGCAGCGCAAACAGCGCTTCAGTGAGGCGGAGCTAACCGTCTTGGTGGAGCACATTGTGGACAATGCGGAGATGCTGTTCAGCGCCGACCAACGGCGTGCCACACAGCAGCGGAGGAAGGAGGTGTGGGCCGAAGCTGCACGCAAGTGCACCGCTGTGGGCGTGACAGTGAGGAGCGTGAAGGACTGCCATAAACTGTGGGACGACATGAGGTTGAGGGTACGCAACCTCATTTCCATGCACCGCCAACGCAGCAGTGGGACAGGCGGAGGACCCCCTTCCCCACTGAGGCTGCAAGCATGGTCTGGAGCATTGCAGCAGCGTACTCAACCTAGAGGGAATCCATGGGATTGGGGAGGCTGAGGCAGGAGTGAGCCCACCTGCAGATGCCGGTAAGTGCCCAAACATGAATTCCACATGAAAATATGCAGTTGTGAGTACTGGGCCAAAGGACCAATTAACAACCCCCACCCTCCCATGGCAGTGCATGTGTGGGCCAAAGGACCCATTAACAACCCCCCCAGGCAGTGCATGTGTGGGCCAAAGGACCCATTAACAACCCCCCCCCCCCAGGCAGTGCGTATGGCAACCAATATCACAGAATGCATACACCAGCAATCAGATGCATGTGACTAACACTATTCAATGTACAATCTTAATGACTCATGTGATGCACCCATCTGCCACCACAACAACACTAATTCCATGCCCTTTGTGTCCCCACAGCCGTTTCAAGTGACAGTGAAACTGCACAACAGGCCAGCCAATCTGCACCGGCAAGTACACAAGCCACCGCCACCACACAGGAGGATGCTGCCGGCAGTTCTGCACCTCTGGCCACATTACCAGCCACTACAGATGTGCCGCCCACCACCACCACCGACATCCCCACCGTCTCCACACTGCCTGAGTCTAGACAGGTGCCACGGGAACCTATCATGGCCACCCAACACAACACCGAAGGCAGCAGCACTGCAGAGGGTTCGGCCTGCAGTGATAACAGTGCCCCGCAAGAGCACTCGGAAACGGGGCCACAGGGGGAGATGCCCACATTGGAAGACCTGGGCTCCTTCCATGAGCTGGAGTTCAGCCCCACATCACTGGGGTGTCCCATGAGGTCGCCCACCCCATCCATGGCCGAACTGAATGCCCGCATGCAGCGGTTGGAGGACCAGCAGGCTACCCTCACCCAGCTGGTGGAGAGGCAGCTAGAGGAATCCAGGCTGCAGAGGGAGAGCTACAGCGCCTCAGTGCGTCGCCTGTCGAGGTCCATCGGACGCTTTGCGAGCACTATAGTAACCCTTGCACGCCATGTGCGGGAGGGCAACAATCACACCTCCAGGCTTGTAGAGGCCATGTTGGTTGGCCAACAGGCAAATCTGGCACGGATGCCCTCAATCCCAGATTCTGCGCAATCAAACACAACCACCCCATCCAGCTCCACTACTGCCAGTCCAAGGAGGCGCTCGAGTAGGCTAACGGGTCCCTCGGGCAAGGTTGCACAGGCACAGAAGCGCACACAGAAGTGATGGCATGTGTGTGGGGCAGTGCAGGACACATGTGGACTACAAGGGTGTGAGAGGGGTGGGCACGTTTGGGTGGTGGGGTAGGTAGTTTTGGGGGTTTGAACAATGGGGCCTGGGTGGAGGTGGGCACGTTTGGGTGGTGGGGTAGGTAGTTTTGGGGGTTTGAACAATGGGGCCTGGGTGGGGGTGGGCACGTTTGGGTGGTGGGTGGCCCCGGGTGTACAGCTTCCCTAACCAATGCACCTCCTTCCCTGTTGTTATTACATCAATACATCACCATTTCGAATAAAGACATACATGTGTGGACATTGATCATTTATTTTGCAGTGCAACTATTAATTCATTGTCGTCACCATGTTCGTGCATTTCTGTGAATGTGCTGTGACTCAAAAGTAAATACGAATCAGGGCATCCCGTGCTCTCTGGCCATCATGTGGACCCCCAGGGGGAGGCGGTGCCATCCCATCCCCATCTCCATCCCCATCCCCATCTCCATCCCCATCCCCATCCCCATCTTCCTCATCTGCGTCTGGTGGCATTGGGATGTTCCTGCGCAGGCATATATTGTGCAGCATGGCACATACGAGCGTGATTTTACCCGTCTTCACTGGGCTGTACAGCAGTGATCCGCCAGATCTGCTCAGACAGCGGAAACGGGCCTTCAGCAGTCCAAATCCTCTCAATCATTCCACGTGTGCGGATATGTGCCCTATTGTATGCCTCTTCATGCCTGTTCCTTGGTCTCCGTACAGGTGTCATCATCCATGGCATGAGTGCATATCCCGCATCACCTACATGGGATGTAGATGGGGGAACATGTCAGTGTTTGTGGCATCATGTCCTCATCTGCTGCTGTGCATTCTTGTATCATCATTAATTCATGCATATGTACCATGCAGTGTATGAAGGTATGTTTTGGGCATCACGATGTATGTCGCTAACTGGATATGGGCCTACACATTAACTTGCATATTTACTGTGCCCTGCGGGTGACATTTGATTGTGTGCATGTCACGGTGCAGTGCTGTCCACACATGGCAGAGTGACTCCACTGTACGGAAGTAGTAAATACACGTCGTCTCATTTACACGGCTCTCGTGCCTTTTTTGAGGCAGTGTTTCAATTGAGGGTGGGTGTCTGCAGTGGCACAAGGTTCATGGGACAGTGACGGGATTGGCTGTGCCAGCGTGTGCACGGGCACATTGTGGTGCCCTGTCATGTCTTCCTTCATGATGTTTGGCATCCACTGTGTATCTGGTAGATGGAAGGGGGGTGATGCATGTGCGGTCACAGCGGCACACTCACAATGCTCATTGGCCTGGACACACACACCACTTCGACAGGGTTGTAGCATCGTCAGCTGTACTCACCCAATAGCCATGTGCTTTGTCCGGCATAGCGTTCCATGTACCGTGGTAAAGTGGAATTCCGCAGTACCATTGAGTCATGTGATGAGCCTGGGAAACGTGCGCAGCAGTGTGTAATCAGTTGCATGGCATCACAAACCATCTGGACATTCAAAAAGTGATACTGTTTCCTATTGCGGAACACCGCCTCAATTGCACGTGGTACTGTCAGCTCAACGTGGGTGCAGTCAACTGCGCCTATGCAATTTGGCATGCCTGCTATGGCATGGAAGGCCAACTTGGTGGCGATGACCTCGGGGAGGGTGCAGGGTAGGGCTATGTGTTCCGACACATGGCACAACAGGGCATCCAGTACCTGTACCAGGATTTTTGAGAAACAGGGTTGTGATATGCCGTGCAGCTCACCAACCGTGTGTTGATAGGTGCCAGTGCCAAGGAAATGCAGTACTGAGACAACCTTCAAGAGGGGGGGTGGCGGTGGGGGTGTCAATTTGGCTGCTGATGTTGTCCTCAATCATGGCGGTGATGTGCAGGATTGTTGCACGGTCCAGCCGGTATAGTGTGTGGATCTGTCCTGGGGTGAGGTTCCAGGGTGAGGCCCTGATGCGTGGTATTGCTGGCTGGCGGTGCGGTCGGGCTGCCTGGGCAATGGGGTTTGCCATAGCTGCAGGGTTGGCTGGTTGCCGCCTGCGCCTCCTCCGCCTACGCCTCCTCCTCTGCGCCATTACTGCCACCATGTGCAGTGCTGCCTGTTGGTTGAGTAGGCCCAGTCCCAGTGCTACTAGACCTGCTGCCTGCATGGTTCTGTGTTGTGTTGGGCTGGGTGTGGCCCTTTTGTAGGCTCCCAGTGGCCTGCTAGGTCCAGCTGGGCTGATTTGGTGCACCTGTGCCCTGATTCAGTTCAGCAGGCAGTGTATAACGCCATGTTCGCGGTGGCGGCGGTTCTGCCACCGTGATCACGGTATTTATGCCATTTTTTTGCCGGTATTTCCGTGTCCGCGCTAGTTGTGATGCTCACGGTGTTCCGTGTTGACGGTAACGGAGGGGTTTCCGTGCAGACGGACTTAACGGGACCCCTATTTCAGCGGTGGCGGTTGAGGGTGGTGCTATTACCGGGGCCGCGGGTCATGATTGGGCGGACATGGAAACGGTGCCGGTATGGTTTTACCGGCAGTGTTAATTCCGGACCGGAGTACTTGTAATGAGGCCCAATGTCTGTTATGAGGAATCGGAAGGGGTAGCACTCGAAACAAGGTGCCAAAAAAACAAAATGAGGGAATGCTAAAGAGTATCAAATAGGTGTTTCTTTGTAAGTATATATATACACACACATCTAAAGCAAGGTTGCCATGGTTTACAAGTGATGTTACCGTACACAAACCAAGAGACAAGAATGCGTTAAATTCATGAATGGCCACTATTAAAAAAATATATATATGTTATATGTGAAACAATTCGAAATTGTATTAAAACACGAGGGAGTTTTTGTTGTTGTTATTGTAAACAGTGCAAAGTGAAACGATGCTAGGATCTCCCAGTGTCACATCAGGCAGAGGGCTATTAAGAGATTTGGCCCAGATCACACACTTTATTTAAGCAGTGAAGCTGGGAATTGAACACACTCTTCGATTCAGGCACTTAGCTACAAGCCGTCTGAACACCAGCTGGTATAAATATTAATTATTTTTCGACTTTTAAGAGCTACATTAACACTCCATTGTTTAGAGATGATTTGCAAAGCACACAAATCACATAATAAAGGAACTTCACAATATGGAAATCATAAAGGTAACAGACGGCAAGGCAATGCGAGCGTTGACTATCTTATCCATGGTTTAATAATATAGTCTAAGAATGAAAAGATACATATACACATATATTGTTTGGGAAGGTCACTTTAGTAATTATATTACACAGCTTGTTAGCCTGTGTACATTTTACTAAGACAATTCAAATGTTCAAAAATAATATACACTGTTTTGTCATTTCAAACTAGCAGACATCATTGATTTAAACAAAACAGTCACACAGGTTCATTTTGTGGCTGATTTAATATGTTATAGAAAAAGGGACTCATACTGTAGGTAACTGGTGCTGTAAGGGCGTTCAGATGGAAATTTGCTTAATACAGTTGCAATCTCCTAAATATTCACACATAGCAAAATGTGCTGCTAGTTACAAAGTGATCACTTAAAAAATATATATATATAATAACACTATTTGCCAGGACTTTGTTCAGGTTATAGGGGCAGCTTTGTCCCAGACACCAATCATCACATGCATCCTCGACCTCAAACCGCTGGACCTGAATGATGAGTGGTGGGGTCTGTTGAAGGTCAACTAAGTCAGTGGTGCTGCATGACATACAAATGCTCAGCAGCACTTTTGTTGTACATAGAATGAGTTGGTAAATAAAGTTCATTCTGCCAAACCCCACCAGTTGTACCACCAATGTCTTCTTGACCTGTCAGGCCACAGGCACAGTACGATGCCTTGTGCTGATGTACATGGCCGTGGTCTAAATTGGCATCAAAAGTGGTGGCAGTTATGTTACAGTGTACCACGTGTATTTATATTGCACACTAATAACAGGCGCTACAGCAGATCTGAAAGAGAGGGGTGGGATAGGTTAGTGGGAGGGAGGCCGGGGGGATGGGGAACAAGATTCCCTGCTGCTGTGTTGATGTCTGCAGTTCAAAAATACTCAGATACTGTGTGTGGGGTCTGTTTCTAGGTAGTCTGTGTCAAGGGCATAGTGATTGACTCAATTCTCCACCCGCACTCCTTCACATGGAACTGACATCCAATTGGACACCGGTAGAGCCAACCTGCACTGAACCACTGAGCATAGGGCAAGTGAACAGGATTACTTGCACGAACGTCATATTTCTGGATGTCTTTACTTCTTCCAGAAAAAAAAAGAAGGACACATTGTCTCTAGAATGGTTGAGTATCCTTCAACCTTCTAGCCAATCTAGATTCAAGCAGCGGCTTCTAAAGCACCTTAAGTGCCAAGGACGAGTATGCTCGTCCTTTTTGCATAGACATGCATAATAGCCTGGCAGTTAAGCTTGCAGGGTCTACCTCCCATAGTGCTTCTTACAATACATTGTTCAAGAGCATTGGTTAGTGTGAATCGTACCTGGCTCCTTTTTGATGGCCACTTGCTTGCCCAGAGGCCTATGTGCTACCAATGAGTTCCCACTTCAGGAGGTGGTTGGTCAATGTTCTTGAAAATGCTTGTTCTTGACCGCGACTTGACATTGATGAATCACCCAAACTGCCCAAGACCTTCGGGGAAAGTGTCATCCACTTGCATTCAGCGTCCACCAACACAGAAATCCTACTCACTTTGTTGGGATCACTGGACAATGATGTCAGCTGCTTCCTTGTGTTCTCAATGCCCTGCAACTCTGATGGTAGTGCACAGTGAGGCCCACTCTGTTGCGCTGGACACGCGTGCTTCCGATCTCTCCATCAATCATTCTTCTAGGCATACTTTTAATATCCACTGCCCTGTGTACGCCACTGCCCTGAAGGACCGAGCCATCATGCCCATTACATAGCATGTACATTCACAACACTCCAGGCACGACTGTATGCTGAGAAGAGACTGGAGTCCCGTCCTTAGGGAGCGTGGGCCATATGGCTCCGGCTTGCAGGAGAAACTGTTGTGAACTTCCCAGCACTGAAGGACACCTATGCCCATCCCTGAAGGAGGCGTGAGAACTGGAGGCCAAGCCAGGAGTGCGTGCATGGGACTGGGGAAAAGAGCCTTCACTGCAACGAGCCGGCTATCCTCCAAATCCTAAACGCTGATTCCAGCAGCGAACAGCTGCGCAGGTTTAGAATGATGAATTGGCTTCATTTCCTGCTTCCCCTTGCCATAAGCAGACTTTCAAGAGGCAATGTGTTTGGTGGCAGTGCAGCCATGATGGATGGTGGTGACAGATTCCATTATCCCTGCTCAAGCTCTTCTCGGAGTTAGTGACACCGACGCTGCATGTTCCTATTAAACAGGAAGGCTGTTTGGATTTTCGCAGAAGCTGCCATGCCAGCTGCTTCTCTGAATGACTCGGGCCGCTATGCACACCACACAAGGGGCAGCCGGCAAGTGACCGCTCACCCTGGGAGCAAAAGGAGCCAATGCTGGGTCAGCAGAAACACTTGATTCTAGAGGGTTTGAAGCCTTGGAGAAAGCACTGGCTGATTAGTGATGGCTTCTGAACTCTTCACAGAAAGAAGAGAGCATGATCTCTTGGCATCAACTCAGAATCACACAAAATAATGAACTGTGTGTCTGAGAACTCGTGCACTCTGCACACAGAGGACACCCTAAACTTCCAAGAGTCCTGTTAACTATGAGAGGTGAGGGAATGTGAGTGATATCATCCATTTGCACTGTAGAGTAGTAAACAAACAGCCAATCAAGTTGCCCAGGGCACAGGGTGAAACAGTCAGTAATGTCCTGCACCCTGAACAACCTGCGACCTGCTCGTGTGATCCCTGCACACCTTGGTCTCAAATCGTCCCCACAGACCATCTCACTTCGCGGACCACCTCCACCTCATGCCACCCACAACCAGTCAGATACTTGTGCTCTTTGACTCCCCACCCCATCGAGGTCGCAAACGGACCTCCTGTCCATCAATGGAAACAGAAAAGTGACGAAATCCAGAGCTCCCTTCTAAATCTTCCTGACAGGCTTCTTCTTTGCATTTTTTATTGTGGTCCCAAGATATGGCTCTGCTGCTCTGTGTGAGCCGTTTTATGTGCTGAAAAAACACTGACCCATCGAGGCAATTTGCGGGGCAGCTAATGGTAATAATGTTGACCATGGCGGGCTTTACTACCAACTGGTAAGACCTCTAGGTCCTTGCTGGAGGATTGTGCTGAACTGGGGCTGTAAACTCAGCCCAGGTGGCCATTGCAGACAAATACAGCCTACAATGGCCTGCATTATCGCTTCATAGTATGCACGTCCACTGAAGACGAGGTGCTGTAACGCTCACCTGATTGCCGTAGAGGCGCCGGTCTTGACTGGGCGTATACCGTATCTTCAAAGGTGATGTGTAACACACGGCTGGCTCTTTGGGCTGGACCTCTGTGCACTGTATGTCTGACTCGAAGGGTAAGATGTCTTAGGTAAGTGAACGCTGTGCTCTCCATCTGCCTCGGGGCAGGGTGCTGTAACCAGTTTCTTCACTGGATAAGGGGAGCAGGCCTCTTGACTTCAGAGGACTGCTGTCCGTCGTTTACTGCACGAACGGTAAGTTTCGAGTAATTCTAATGTCTTTAAAGTCTTTAGTAATGATGTTTCTTGTTTTGCAGGGTTCCGGCGATGGCGGATGACGGGCTGAAGTGAGTTGAAGATGGAGCCCGTGTGATGAATAGAAGCGCCTGGAAGCACGTAAGTAAGCGCTTGTTGCCTGCTTCACGATGCGCTCTAACTGTCTTTTTATTTTGCAGGTACAAGATCGGAGCGGCTGCAGGGTGCCGGAATACCCGCTGGGTTAGATGTGGAAAGGAGTAATGGAACGTGAGTATTAAAGTTCCCCAATGTCTTTAAACGCACCTTGTTTTGTCTTTCAGATGCGGGATGCAGCGCCGAAGGCCTCCGGAGCGTGCGAAGAGTTGGTAAGCTTTTGTCTTTCAGATGCCGGAATGCAGTGTGAAGACCTCCGGAGCGCACGAAGAGTAGGTAAGCCTTTGTCTTTCAGATGCCGGAATGCAGCGCGAGGCGTTGGTGAAAGCCGATGGACCAGGTAAGTGAAGAGCTGTCACTGAAGACCGTAATGCTAACCTGTTCTTTCTTGTCTTTATAGGTGTTGCTGAAGACTGGATTCAGGATGGTAAGCCTTTTTCCTTAGGCCCAGGATCAGATGCAGAAGACACGATGAGCGTTCTGCTGCAGAGGATGCAGAATAACGCAAAGCAAGATTCATCCATCGGGTGTGGTTTAAATAGCCTCCTGTAGTGCTTAGGTATCTCCTTCCACAGCCACGCCTAAGAAAAGAGTTCCTGCTTTCCAGAAGAGTTCCAGTGTTCTGAACCTAGGGAGTGGCTCCTGCCCCACCCAACAGGAAAAGTAGTTCCAAACAGAAGAGGATCAGAGACTCAACTGGCAGGCAAGTAAGCAGCATGGTCTGCTGCAGGTAAGTCCACCCAAGCATTATGAGCCCGGCGCTTCCAGCGCTGGGACTGGGCATATTTATGAGCCTGGTGCCACTGGCGCCAGGACTGGGTCCAAAAGGTCCCAATTGGGACTGGTTGGCACTCGGAACCGGGGTTATGGGTCTGCTTCCAAGGGAGTCGGGCAAGTCCTGATCTTTTGGAAGCAGAGATCATGACAGGTGCAGAATTAGGAGGGGTACTCGCGTCAACAATGATAGAGGAATTCATTTGCATTAATGGCTATAAAACATAGACATCATGGTGGACTTCCCTCAAAGGGATCAGAGTGACAGGAAGTGGTATCTTTAGAGACTATAATGTGTGCCGGTGCAAGTGCTTGTGTGCACAATATTAGCCCTAGTGAAAATATTGCCCAAGCCTAGTGTGAAACTACATAGGGCCTGATTCACAGAGTGTTTTCCTATGGGATTACACCATTGTAAAAACTTTCTGTAAATCAGGCCCATAGTCTTCCAATGGATCTTTGCACCAGGGCAATGTTTTGGACTCTTATCCCATTATGCCTCACCATTGATCCGGTGTGCTAGGGTATCTGTTCATTTCATCGAATGCAATACCATCGAATGCCTTGCCATCGCAAAAAAAAGCATTGAATGCATTTTTTTTAAAGGTAAAGAGTTTAGTTTAATTATAATGGGTTTTAAAGGTCAAAAAAGGTGGGTTGGTGGGAACCCCCATTAAAAATAAAAAATAAAAATGCATTCGATGCAATTTTTGTTTTCGATGCATTTTTTTAGATGGAATGGTATGTCGATGGTAGGAATTCGATGCAATGACTAGGAACCGTGTGCCAGGGCTGATGGGAGTTGTAGTCCAAAAGGAGTGGCAAGCCAATGGTTTCAGACTCCTGCTGTATGACAATCATATGCCATTATTCTAAGAATGTCTAAAAGTGCATTCTTGTGTGTCATTTTACTCCATATTGGCTCATGTTTATTGTAATACATGAATAAAGGATCCCATCACTATCCTATTGCATTCAAATATGAGTGCCAATAAGGTATCCACAGTCTCCTCCAAGAAGCAATGAGGCCTTCCTCTATGAAGCTGTAATGATAGTTTGATAAAACCTGCACACACTCATGATATCTGTGATGAACCTTCCAAGTTATGCCTTTATGCATAGCCCATCCCCTCTGGCTCGATGAGTGAGGACCATAACAGAGAGAATAGTGTGAACATCATATCATCATGTGTCATAACATGAGTGTCCCACAGCAGACTTCAGAGTGTAAGAGTGTCCCAGGGAGATCAGACACTATGCTCCCTACCAACATGGATATACATTCGGATGCCCCACCAACTGTGTAACACCTATACAGAATAATAAAACGGAATCACTCCAATAGGGATCAGAGTAGGAGCCTATCACGTCATAGATACAAGAACATTGGTGATGGCTTAGCGTGCAGTCACTGAAGGGGGTGAGTGAATCCCTGCAAACAGGGATCACGGGGTGAAAATCCCCCAAATGAGTCAAGGGGATGTGAAAGCCCTCATCAACATCGATAATTGCATGAATGTTAGACAACATGGATGCCAATATAAGCTTTCTAGTTCTAACCAACATTGATCAGAGGAGAAGAGCATCACACTGCTAATGGAGTTTTTTACCATTGAGCAGAGATAAGCATATGTAATCCAATATAGTTACAAAGACGTACTAAATGTCACTGATGTTATTGATCATCCTCTGATTACCCCAAATCTAGGCTTCAATTGGCGGTCTTGGATTTCACCCCTCCCATTGGTGGGGAATTCACATTCTCATGTACACCCTGAACATCAATGGAGAGGATTGCAGAAATCCTCAATTTGCTAAGCACGCCTCCATTATATCTTTAAACCTTCAGGAGCATTTAATTTACACATTAATTAAGGCAGTTAAACACAAAGCTGGTCAAATACTGAACTCGGACATCTGAGAAACAGTCCACACCGATTTGTTCAAAACCAAATTAAAGGCCTACCTTCTCCCATCCGAGTACCCTCTTCACCTACCTCTCATCTGCCTTATAGCCAACATTTTTCCCTCACTTCTAACCAGCCTCTGTCCCTCACGTTCTCTGTCTCTACTCTAATTCTCCACCCAACATGGTCACGTCCCGAGCACAGCTGGCTGTACCACCTACCTGAACTTATAAATGTCTAAGGATGATTGTCCTTATTCTATGTAAATCCATTGCGGCGGTTCGGAAGAAGGAGGCAGACACTTGAAGGACATTATTACTGGTATTTATCAAAATAAAACATATATGGCCTATCTTTCCTTATTGGTAGAGCGGGATACCTGACTAGATACATAACTCAAGGTTCTCGTCAGTCATGAGGAAGTCCCAAATGAATATGTCCAAAACGAGTTCTAACTGAACCTACCTCTATTTTAACTAAATTAAATTATACTAGGAAAATGTCACCCCTCTCCTAGTTATCTTTTATGGCAATGTCTCTTCTTAGTCAATAGTTCTCTTCAGTAACATATCTTCAAATAGTCTCTTGCCACCTTCTGGACAAGATTTTTTGACTCTTTTACAAAGTACTGGGATTTTGTCTCTCCTTTAGGGACAGTTGTTCCATGGTGCTTTGTATCACTCTTTCGTATACTTTGATCAAGGCTTAAATGCATTTCTGACATTTGTAACCTATGCATTCTTAGGTTGTTTATCCTTTGTAACCAACGGAACTTCTCCCTCCCCTGCGGTTGCTCAGTTTGATTATTTCTTCTCTTGTCTGCTTCCCTTGATTTTACTTCCCATTCATATTTATAAACTTCACTCTGGTTTCCTCCACTCTTTATTTCTTAAAAATGGGGTACTTTCCCCTCTTCCCAGGGTATTTGCGCCCAATTCTTAATACCTTTTCTTTCAGGCTTATTCGTTATTCATTTGATCACATTAACATTTTAATATTTTATTTTATTAGGCATTTGTAAGGCACTTATACATCAAGAAATTGTGTTTCAAAGCACCATTAGTTCGACCTTAATGGATTTATATTTAGTATCTCATCTGTTTCACTGGGATAAGTTTCTCCTGTCCATCACAATGCCCCATGGGCCCCTGGCACTCCCATTCTTCTAATTACCTCTTTAAGTGCAGGCGAACACTGTCGGGCTCAGTGCGCACTCAGGTTCTATTCATCTGCTCCGCATCTCCTAATTTCTCCTTGTTGTCGGTGTCCCGCACTTGGTCCTCTCTTTTGTTGTGACTGGGTCTGGATGCGGGTCGCAGGGCATCTTGTTGACTCCCCGCTGGGTGGTTTGGCGCTGTTTGTCTGGCGCACTGACCACCACATGGTCATCATGGTCACACAACCACTGGGATAAGGATTTCTTCCTCCATGGCTTCTCTATGCTTGGAAACGCTGTGTCTCCTGTGATCCCTCTGATGCTCAGGACACCTCTGAAAGTCGCAGGCTCTGCAACTCTCCTTGGCAACACCTTCTCCAAGCATCACCTCACCAGGGGCTTCCCTTCCTGCATTCTTCTCACTCTGTCTGTGCTTCGCCTCTACTCAGTGTTCTTTCCTCTTCTAGCCTACTCTTCTCAGTTAAATGTACGTCTGTTACACTCACCTGGTCTCTGTGGAGGCGTTGGGGCACGGTTGCAGCCCTCCCTGATCTTGAATCACCCCCTTCAGGTCTCTCCCTCAGTAGAAAAGCTGTGAGTTGTGGTATGTGGTGATACTGCTCCTGCGTGGAGATAAGAGTGTGTGAGTGTGCCAATCTGTGATTGTTGTACCTCTCGAACCCTTCACCCCAAAGTACGGTTTCTGTGAGCATACGCCTGCCCATAAAGCTCACCTGTGAATTATGGAAGATAAGCTCTCTGTCCTGCTACTTCTGGCAGGGGCGCGTCAAATGGGATCTACTTCCTTCACTGATCCCTGATAAGGATTAGTCCAGTCCAGCTGTGACTATGCTTCTCCTTATGATTGGTAAGTCTTTCTTGAGCTCTTGTGATGCTGTTCGTTCTCTTTAATGTCTTTATATGTTGCTCCTATTTATGCCCGCAATAACGTCTCTCTTCTGTTTTCTTCCCTTAGATGGAAATGCGGCCTCAATGCAGCTTTGAGAGGTAGGACACGGCCGGATGGAAGATGGATGCTACCACAATGTTCAACAGCAGGTAAGTGATGCTTTAAGGGAAAGCGCGAAGTATGGCGAAACGCAACCTTAAACTGACTGTGTTTTCGATGTCTAACCTTGTCTTCTGTTTTCCCTTGCAGGCGCTGCTGTCGACGATGGAGCGTGTCATGCTACGGTGCCAAGATGAAGATATCGGCGTTCCGGCAAGTGTAAAGATGAATACTTGGTTCGCCGAAGTGATGTATAGGTAAGAACAGCTTCCCCCAGTTAGTAAGTATGCTGACAGGAAGCAGGATGTTCAGGTAGCAGGATTTTCAAAAGTAAGTCTGACCTCAGGCGACGGTGAGCGTTCCGCTGCTTGCAAGTGCAGAATAATGCAAAGCGTCTGTCTTGAAGAGCGGGGCAGCTTATATAGCTGAGATCTTGGTCACCCCATGAGTGCCCGCTTATCAGCCACACCCTGCCACTCCTAGAGAGTGCGCACGTACAAAGGCAATCCATTAGCAGCCACACCCAAGAATACACTTGGGGCTGCTTAATGGGTGGAATGTTCAAGGTTAATGCATCCTGCTTAACGGATGGAATGTTCAAGGTTAATGCATCTGAAGTGCTATGTCCATAATAAAAGCCATTTGGTGTTAAATGGATGTTCTTGTTTACTTTTGTTCATGAGCCTGGCGCCAAAGGCGCCAGGACAGTGTCCACCCAGGTCTCCTGTGCATGCGACCCATGCATGCCTGTGCCCCTGACTTCATGACCATGGCAACATCTCTCCTTAAAGAGATAAATACTCCTCCTTGTGCATAATGGGAAATTTGAGTTTTGTCTTCAATCAAATCCCTGGATCTAATAATGTTCTTCATATCTGATAGTTCCAAATATGTCACTATGGTGGATGGTCTAGGGAGTTCCTCACAGGAACGGGACTCCTTCTCTCCTAAGGGGAAGTCTCTCCCAGTGAGGTCCTACTTGCCCAGACCCCTAGGGAGGGTCTTTCAGAGTAGGGTCACCTCCCTAGCCTCAAAGGGGGAGGCTCCTCCTTGGGGAGAAGAGACAAATACCCTTAACTTGTCACACAATCCATGTATTATCCCGGTTGACTCTTCTATGTATGCCCCTTCATAACCAGGTCAGAAAGTCACACAAACTTATCCCATTGTAAAAAGCTCGCTTCTACACATCACATCTGATTTCTTATCTGTTGTATGTTCTTTTGTGATCAGAAGAGCATCGCTCCACCCTGCATATACAAGTAAATAAATGAATACATCTTGCATGATCGTCTTTTTAGGAAGATGTGTGAAAAGATAATCCAACATCCCATCACTGTGACCACAATATTGTGAAATACTGCACAGCTACTCATTATGTGGCCAGCCAGATGTTCTGGACCTAAGCTCCCATCAGCCCCAGCCAGCATAGTGAGTGGTAGGGAACATGGGATCTAAAACATCTGGAGGGCCATATTATGAGTAACTATGGTTTGAGAGCATTGAGTCCCACTCACGGAAGATCAGACACAACGTAGAAGGTCAGCTCTTTTGGGAGCAGAGTAAGACCTGTGCACTGTTTGACTTATTCATGATTGATATATTCTACTTTTTTATTTGTTTTTGTATCCAAAATGTCCATATTGCACAGAATCTCTCTGATTTTCTTCATATTCATAGATACATCATGAATCAAGACTTTTCAATAGACACTCGAACAGTACCTCTAAAGTTCTGTGTCTTGTTTCTCAATGAGCCTGAGTTCTCACTACGTCAACCCAGGTGCAGTCATGGATCATGATGCCATCGATAGGTGGACCACACTCCTATCTAGGATGCATGTGAATTCCAACAGTCTAGCTTTAGTACAGCACTTCTTTACAAAGCACTTTGCATGACACAGTTTATATTCAATTGCTATTATTAGCCAATCAAAATAAATACTATTTGCATCAACCTTGTGTGCACCTGGAGTGTTCCATGTTCCAGATGGAATTACCAATAACAATTCCAGAGCCAAATAACTGGACAGACTCAAAGATTATGGCAAAATACTATTATCCACTCAATAAAGTAGGGAAATCTGGTGAACACATTGTAGATCACACACTCTCAGCGATAATTTGATTATAGAAAGGCTTTATACCTCAATGAACGTCAGCTATGACATCATCCTACTTGACAAACTCAAAGAGAGGGCATGCTTAAACAAATATATATACTTATATATCGTTTAGGTGTTAGTAACATAATTGTCTGCACTTTATCTGGTAGGCAGGCCTTGAATTACCTCTACATACAAATAATACAGCTTATTAGCAGAATAACAGCAACAGATTGGCTTCTGCAACAATGTATTAAACACTGCTACATACATAGGCCTTCATGATTGGTTGGCATTCTCTCCCAACCTTGGACATTCAGCTTGTTAGCAGCATGTAAACAAAATGAAAACCTAGGTGCTACGAATAAAGTCAGACAACTACCCACTTGGTCAATTAGCCTACCATTTCTCATTAGTTAGGCCCTAAGCAAAGGCTTCTTCTTTGTAGTTGACCTTGTGGACTGTTCTCTTCTCTGGGACTTTTAAGGGAGTGTAGGTACATAGCTATCTTCAGATAGAGCTTAATGAATAGGCCTGGTTATCAAGTTCTGAATCACGTATGAAGAGACCACATTTTTGTCAATTGCAACCTTTTATTTGGACTATTTAATTCAACTATACTGGGTGCTATTACTCCTCCTGGCCTCTGGAGACTTGGTTGCTCTGCCTCAAATATGCTTTCTGCATCTTTGATTGCTTTATATTTGACACTTGCAAATGTTTTCTTCTTCACTTAATCAAAGAGAAATATGTCATCCATATGTAGCTTATCCTCTTCGACTCCATGTGTGCTTTGCAATTATTTCTTGATGTGGCATCCTTGATCCCAGGCCAATAGATATTTTTTGTTCCTCGTACAAAGCTTCTTTCTAGCACCTTTCAGCTCTGCAGCCCTGGCCATCTCTGAGGTAGTTTGGTTACTTTTGACACAAATCTGAGGTTCATCTTTCCATCATGGCTGCTTTAATTGCGTTATATTTTCTAGTGCAGCAAGCTTCTATATATCTCATCTACCTTGCATTTCTGCACATGTACATTCACTTCATCTCTTCTCACTTTTCTCTTTGGTGCACATGATTTCTTTGTATTCGTTTACATGTTTCTTGTGTTACTTCAGTTACATCTTCAGTCTTCAGCCATCTTCAGTGCATCTTCGTTTCTTCTCTTCATGACATCCTGCTCTTATCAGATTTGACTTATAGCTTTTCAATGTCTAATGGTGTATGCAGACATCCTTCCACTATGTCAGCACGAGGGTACATTTGATACGGTTGTCTAAGTGCATAAGATCTCTCGTATCTTCGCTGCGGTATTGGGGCGATACCTGGTGTCACACACAGTGCTCTCTTACTGTTATTTCAGTATCACAGAGGTGAGGGGGTGGGCACTAGAGATGACGTGTACATCTGCCTCCCTACAACCTTGAAAGAGAGGCCTGGCCAGCCTGCCAGAATGCAAGCCAGTGATGTGATAGGTTGCTCACATGCCACAGCTGGAGCATAGGAGAAAAAACATCACACAGTTCCGTCCCATATCTATTCAATTGCAGAGCAGGCTGTACTGGAATGTGGACAACCTGGGGATAACCGCCGCTGAACCTGAGCAGAGGCTGAGGGAGATGCTTGTAGTAGCTGATCATTGGACTCTCCCATCAGCAATTCCGAAGGAAGACAAGGTAGAAGAAGTAGAGTGCAGTGCTAGCATGAATGCACAAGCTTCAGCTGCAGTCAACACACGGTTTCCCCACTCACAGAATATACAAGAGCTATGCCTGCTTGTGCCCACTGCTGACCTTGCAACATCTCTCCACGCTTTCGTGTGAGTGATACTTGTCAGCACGGGATGCCCCTGATGCAGGACATTCCGATGGGCTGAAGAAGACACGTCCTCTATTGCAGAGTTTACGTGTAAATGTGTTAAAATGTGTGCAGATGTGTCAAACAAATTACCCTCATCTTCCACAGTCTGATTTGACCTACTATGAAGTTTCTGATTCAACCCACATTGGCCCAGACGGGCGGCAAAGCACGGGCCTATCACATGATAGGCCATGATATTTCAATGTGAATGTTTTCCCTACAGTTCATTGGTCAGTACCTCCACAGGTAATCAGCATCAGTGGGACTCTCCCATTCAAACATTTCAAATGGTGGTGAGGAGTCTTATCCTTAGGTGCTGCCTGAGGTTTTGCATCACTTGCCTGCCAGTAATCCACACGGCCTTAATAGTAGCGAACACGTCTGAAGTTTAAGCCACGATTCAGATGTCCTGAACATCTTTCCAAGAGTGTGTTAATCCCATTAGCAATATGCACATTGTATTATTGATTTGTAATCTTTTCAATAACGATCTGGTTTGTCACTCTCCTTAGTCCCTTCAGTGCAGACACAAATTACAATTGAAAATCACGAACAGGGTAAGCCACTACTAAAGACCAGGACGGTGGCACCAGGCATAGGTGTTGCCAACACAACGTGTTACTTGTATAGATACTGGGACTACACCCTAGAGTGTGCTCTGAAACCGACGCCATGAACTATCGGCTCTGTTTTCAAAATGTTGAGCATTACGCTGCTGCCCCCTCGGGGGGCGCAGATTCTGCACTTTTCCATCTTTCGAGGACAGAGCTTTGTACTGGGGAATCTTTGATGGGAAGGCACCCCAACCGATGGACAGGGGGCTGCTTGATGGATGGTCAGAGCCATTGACTGTGCGCTTATTGGTCACAGTGTCTGATTCTTGGACTGAGTCCCTTTTTATGGACTGATTCCTAGACAGTTTTATTTCTTCCTGATCAGTAAGTGTCCTACTTCCCAGGGCCGGACTGGGACATCAGATTGTCTCAGGCACCAATGAAAAAGTGTCCCACAGTTGCAAATGGCAATTCACTGCTTTTGTGACAGACTGTTTGAGAAATACCCAAGGGTGAAGTATTTGATCAAATGTGATGCAAATTGTGCATTTTAAAGAATATTTATTCATTAACACTGGCCAAAACTACTACCTGCATGGTGAATTAACTTATCAAACTGGCCCCCATGGCCCAGAACAGTGGCCCACTTTGACCAGAAAAACTGCCCCACACTAGCAATTTTGTGTTTTAGGTATGGGCATTGCCATATTACACTATGGCCCAGTCTGAGTGGTTCTACATTCTATCGTCGTGGGACTTTTCATCGCAGGTTTTTTTACCGCCGTTTTTTCATCGAAAAACTCATCGATTTTTTTTTTTTGGGGGGGGTTATCTCCCCAAACTCCCCTTTTCCTTTTGTTTATATTCCCTTACACCCACACCCATTTATACAAATGTTTACCCCCACCCCCAAAAAAAGGATGAGGTTTTTACAATGAAAAAATTGTGGCAAAAAAAACCTGCAATGAAAAGTCCCATGACGAAGGGACTGTATACCATCTGAGCCTGCTTCTTCCTGCAGTCCAAGTGAAAAACATTCAAGAGTCAAGGTCAGAGCCATGAGCAGTGCCCATCTTCAAGGTCAGAATCATGATAGGTGCCTATCTATAAGGTCAGAGTATGAACCGTGCCCATCCATAAGGTCAACTTCATGAACATCTTCCATCTTCAAAGTCACAGTTATGAAAAGTGTCCATCTATGAGGTCAGAGTCATGAAGGAGAGTCATGAAGGGTGCCCATAGTCAAGGGTCTTTCACACTGCCAAGTCCAAGGTCCAAGTCATGAATTGTGCCCATTCTATAAAGTCACAGTCATGAATGGTGCCCCTCTATTAGGTCAAAACCATTGATCATTGTCCTCTTCCAGGTCAGAGTCATCAATGGTGCCCATGTACATAGTCAAATCAAGAATGGTGCCCATCTACAAGGTCAGAGTTGTGGGCAGTGCTCATGTTCAAGGTCAGAGTCATGAACAGTGGCAATCTATAAGGTCAGTATAAGGAATGGTGCCCATCCTCTAGGTCAGATTTATTAACAGATTTATTAACAGTGAAATCTGTAAGGTCAGAGCCATGAACGATGCCCACATTCAAGGTCAGAGTTGTGAACTGTGCGCATCTTCAAGAACAGAGTCAGTAATGATGTCCATCTTTTTTAATTTTTTGTAGGTCAGCGTCATGAACACTGGACATATGTAAGGTGTCAGACTGCACCATTCTCCGTTGTTGGGATCGAAGATTGTGCCATCTTTGTGTTCCCAGCCGTGGACTATTTTGAGATTAAGTCTTTTTTACTGGATTACTTGAAGGTAAGGATACAGACACAATTAATTAAGATGGTAAAAGGGAGGAATCCACTGGCACCCCCGACTGTAGCTGTATGTCTATTCCAACAGAACACACAGACACCAACATTCCAAGAACTTCACGCATGTAACATTCTACACACACACCCAGAGACACACAGGACAGTAAGGGTTATACCAAGACATAACATAACATACCAAGACACAACATGTACCACAGCCCACTTAACGCTGCATAAGATTGCTCTCGGGCAAAGAGTTTCCTGCTGGTATACAGAATTGGATGCTCCATCCAGTCATGCTCCAGAGAGAATACTGATCCCAAACCTATTTTTGATGCATCGATTTGTAAGAGGAATTCTTTATTGAAATCCAGCATCTTAAGCACAGGTTCTTGACACAGGATGCTCCAAACTAATTTTTGTGGCTGCACATTTTTTAGTTTGGCTGTCAAATTAGCTGCAATGGTGGAGTAGATGGGGATACATCTCCTGTAATATCTTGTTAGACCCAGGAAAGCTCTAAGATTGCATTTGGTTTTCGGGGTCGGTGTTTGTTGCACCGCTTTGACTTTCTCAGTTTGAGGCTATATTAAGCCATTGCCCACAAAACATCTGAGATATTTTACTGCAGATTGTGCCCAAGTGACATTTTTGAGGATGGGCCGTTAGACCAGCTTTCATAAGAGCACAGGTGATTGAGTAAATATGGTGCAGATGTTCGGGCCAGCTATTACTATAGAACACAATGTTGTTCAGATAGGCGCAACATGAGATGTTGGAAAGTAGCAGGGGCCCTGTGTAGACTTTGGACTGGAAGAGGACTTTGGTGTTGAAAAAGCAGTCTTCTCCCAGTCTACCGGTTTTAAAGGAACCTGCCAATACCCTTTTGTTAGATCAAGATTATAAATGCATTTGGCTGTCCCTAACTTCTCGATTAAAGCATCAATGTGAGGCATTGAATAATTGTCAAAACTAGAAATGGAGTTCAACTTCCTGAAGTCTATGCAGAATCACCATGAGTTATTAGGTTTCAAAACTAAGAATAGGGGAGGACCACAGGCTTTCAGGGGTCTCCGTTATATCCGCTGTGAGCATCTACTCTACTTCCTGCTGAACGATTTTACTTCTAAACTTAGGGAACCTATAAAGATTTAAATTGATAGTTTTTCCTGATGGTGTGCAGATATAACGGAGGAAGTGGAGACTCTCCAGGGATGCTCCGAAAACACCTCGGGTAATTGAGCCAGTAAGTGCTGCAGATCTTCCTGTCGGGATTTTGGCAACTCAGGGGAAATCAACGGAGTTTCCATTGCAGGGTCAACAAGGAAGGCAGCCATTGACTGATTGATTGGTTATTTATTAAGCGCCTACACACAAGTGTTTCAAGGCGCAACAAGGCAAGGAAGTGGAACAAGGGAAGACAAGACAAACAATCTTGCTAGGACTCGTGACATTCAGATCGTGCACAGCGAAGTGCAAGGGAAAGGGTGCAGGAGGAAGTGCAACCAGGGCAGCAGGCTCTGAGTTCAGTGCGAGGGCGGCTGAGACAACCGGGTGCAATCCCAGCCAGGAAGTGCAAGGTCAGCCAGGTGGCAGTACAAGGTGGGGCAGGTGGCAAGTCAGGAGGACTGGTCGGGGGCGGGGGGCATGGTGCCCTGTAAGACTAGGGGGGCAACAAGCAGCCAGTCAGAAGAGTAGGAGGAACAGGAGCAAGGGTAGGTTAGCAGGGGAGATGGAGAGAAAAAGAAAAGTAGAAAAGGAAGGTCTTTAGGAGCTTCTGGAACTTAAGAAGATCTGGCTGGAGAGAGGCAGGCAGGCTGTTCCAGAGGGAGGCTCCTGCAGAGGAGAGAGATCTCCCCCACCCACCCCCACTCTCTGCTTGGAGAAGCAACTGTCCCGCAGAGAGTTCGAGGTAGATGAGCAGGGGGCTCTAGCAGGAAGGCATTTAGGAAGAGAGAGTTAAAGATAGTGAGGGCCACAGCCCCAAAAAGCCTTGTGGACAATTCAGAGGGTCTTGAACTTGATCATTGCATCCGCCGGGAGTCAGTGGAGGTATTTCAGGGCCAGAGAGATGTGGTCCCTGGGCATGAAGCTAAGGATAAGTCCCGCGACCCTGTTCTGGATAACGTGCAGAGTGCGAAGAGTAGAGTTAGGCAGATTGAGAAAGAGGCTGTTGCAGTATTTGAGCCTAGAGAGAACTAGGGATCTGGAGACAGTGAGTTTCAGGGGGAAGGTGAGGAAAGGGAGAATACCTCTGAGGAGGTGCATCTGGAAGTAGGCCTTCTTGGCAAGGTCTGTGATGTGGGGGAGAAGGAGAGAGTTGAGTCGAAGATGACCCCCAAGGTTTTTAGCTCACAGGAGGGCAAGGGCAGAGGGCCCAAGGAGGGCGGCCAGAGTGAGAGAGGAAAAGCGGGAGCAGGGGTCCCAATGAGGAGGATCTCTTCTTGCCTGCAGAGACCGTTGGAGGCACACCATGCCTGAATAGGGGATAGACAGTCCGGGATGAGCGAGGTGTGGGAGGAGGAAGAGGGTAGCCTGAAAGAGAGCTGTGTCTCATCCACATAACACTCAAAAATTAGGTTAATCATGAGCTTCAGGCCCATGGACTGCAGAATTTTACATGGTCAGCAGCATGTACGGTGTTGTTACTGTCAGAGCCAAAGGATGTGACCTTCTTCATTGTTTAAATGTCGATTGTATCTTTTTATGTGTTATAAGCCATTGACTGTGTGTCCTTTCTCAAGGTCAAAGACATGAACTATGTCCTTACTCATGGGCATGTTCCTGGACTCTATACTTCTCTATCCAAGGGTCTTGTTGCTTCCTTATTCTGTATCAAAGTCATGGGCTGGGCCATTCTTCAGGGACAAATCCATGTCCTATACAAGCCTAGGGGTACTTTCTTAAAAATGATCCACTAGATCAAGCCAATCTCCTATCTAGATTTGAGTAGATTGGTGGGTTCCTGAATGGGCTTGAATCTCCTTTAAGGACCATACTTCTTCAGGGTTGTTTGGGAGATGTTTGGGCTGATTTGTGGGTAAACACATGCACAACATATCTAAAAAGGTTTCAGGAAGAGACAATAATTGTTACGGTAAAGGGAAAGGTCAGGTGAGATTGGGCTGGAGCAATTTTAGCCAGAGGAAATGGAGTCTTGTGCATCTGAAGTAAGTTGGACAGCATATTGCACTCTGTGGCAAGAAACTTCAGTAGATGAATGCACCATCTGCAGAAATCTATGTGTAACCTGCATGTCCAAGGTTTGAATCTGGGTAAGAAAAACTGAGCTTTCCATCCTTTTGATATTGGCTATACTAGTAAAGTTTAAGTGTGGAATTGTAAAAATGCATGTCAGAGCAGCAGAGTAAGTCACATGTCAGGCGTAACTGCGTCTGCTTTCCATCATTCAGAGTTTGACACATTGTGTAATACTGAGATTTAAAATATTGCAATAAGGGGAATTCAGAGCATACCCTCTGAAAAGCCTATAGGGCGGGGATAAGTAAGTCATGCATTTTTTATGAGATTTGAGCCTGCTGAGTATGCTTCCATGAGGAATATTGAGTTTATTTATGTAATAATAGGGATAATCCATGACACAAGTCATTGACCTCAGAAAGACAAGTAGGGCTGAGGAAGAGTCAGTCATATGTCAAGACGGTGAATAACCTCAGAAAGAGCAGATGGGTTGAAGCAGCATCAGTCCCAAGTCAAGCATTCATGGGTTATACCCTGAAGTTAATTGATAGAATATCATTTAGTTAGGTAGGAGTGTAATGGTATGAGCTCCGTACCTGGGAAAAAATGCATAACATGTATCTACAATAAGAGGCCAATGGGTGCCAGGAGCATCATCCATTCTTCTGACACGAATGTATGGAAGGGAGCAGGCCAGCAAACCATTTGTACTGCAGCACAGCCCACTAGAAATGTGCAGGCCCCTTTTGTGAAAATAAAAAAAAGGTCTGGAAGTCCCTCTACCGAGAACAGACACGGCCACATAACCTGATCTATGGGAAGGTGCCCACTGAGGAGGGTTTAGACCCATATTTGTTCACACTCTACCCTTCACAGAGGAGGGATATCCATTTGCATATAAGTCTGGTCCCATCCACTTAGGCAGTCCAGCACCAAAATGCAAGGCAATTCTTCTCTGAAAAAGAGTACCAACAACAACCCTAGACACGTGTTTCGGCCTAGTCGGGCCTCAGCAGTGAGGTGAATCTGTGCCTCTCTAAGCACAGTGAGCAAGGAGTCCATGTCTGGATAACCCTGGGAGAAACCCCAAGTTCCTAAACATTCACAAAAAGGTCTGAGATCCCCTCTTCTGAGAACAAACACTGCCAAATAACCTGTTCTATTGGATGGTGACCATTCATGAGGGTCTACAACCATGTTTTAGCTCACTGTACCTTTCACAGAGGAACAATATTGGTTTGCATATGTGAGGAATCCGACCATCTGCATTGTGGGAGTGCACACACCTGGGCTTTTGTTTAATGTTTAATTAAATGGAATGATGGTAGACCAACCTCAGGAAAATGTGTGGGGCTAACCACAATACATTTTACTATGCTAACACCATGGGCCTCATTACGACCCTTGCGGTCCTGTAATGAAGGGTGCCGGTACGGGACCGGCACCCTTCATTATGGGAGCGCTGATTACGAGGTTCCCTTTGCGGGACCCGTAACAGACATCTGGTAAAACCAGACATCTTTTCCAGGTCCCGCGAGGGAAAGAGGGAGGTAATAATGGGCCATTTGTAATGTGCCCGTTATTACCTCCTTCCCCATTCCCATTGAGCACTATGTGGGCTCAAATGGGAATGGGGAATGGTTCCTTCAAGGAGGAATTACCGGGTCCTCCAATGTTGGAATGACCCGGTTATTCCTCATTGAAGGAACCCGGTAATGGAGCCCGGTTTGGAGGCAGCCATGGTGCTAAAAGCAAAATGGTTACCTCCATACTCGTAATGAGGCCCCATGACACAGGCATAGACCTATGTACTCTGGGTGGACACATACTCCAGGCACAGGCGGCCCTGTCATATTTAGATGGAATGTGACAGTCAAGAGTGCACTTTGTCATCTCCAGGAATGGGGAAGACCAAATCTCCCCCCTGCCGTGGCAAGCCTGAATAACTAACAAAGTCTCCATGCTCTTCTCTTTTGTTAGGCCCTTCAGCTGGTGGCAGTGGTTAACATATCAATAGAGGGTATTTCAAACAGGGCTACATGGGGCCTAGCTGCTGAAGTTAACAAGGGTGACAGGAAACCTATCAAACTTTCATACGTAACTAAGTCAACCTGAAGCCAGCTCCTACTCTCATTACCAATGACAGTAAGCTGTCATGTCTGGGACTGCTGTTTACAGTGGGCCTCTCTGCTGGGGGGACCCCATTCATAAGGTTTGACAATGTGGTTTTCAAGAGTCCGATAATCTGGTCTCACCCCAGCTTCAAGGGAGACCTGCCACTTTAATCAGAAACCACATAGAGATCCATTAACCAGAGCGACTATTTGATCATCAACAGACAGGAGGATGAATGGGACTTAATATCACAAATGGAGTGTGGCCAGAGCTTTCTACTGAAAGCAGCCTTCTGCCATTTTAGTTCTGGGGCACATCTTGTTCCTGTTTTCACCCCTTTACATTTTCTTTTGCAAAGCACTCTGGTTAAGGCCTCGCGCATACAGGAGATTTTTTGGAGGGACCCCAGGATTGGTTAATTAAGGTTGGCTTACCCTGCACCAATGAATGTGGCCCACTTCGCCTTAAAAGAGCAATGGAGACCCTCTTTACGCAGATCATCTGAAGACTTCAGAAGAAGCAGCAAGAAGAACTCAACTTTGGATCCTAGCTGAAGGTAAAGTCTGCCTTGCATCTTTCACAAGTGAAGGAAGGCCAGGATATCCAAACAGGGAAGCAATATCCCTCCCCTAACCATCTCCCAGGGAACAGAGATAAAGAACTCAGAGGAATCTCCAGCTGCTTCAGAACTGGTATGCAGCTGGCAAACAGCATGCCCTGGCTAGACTCTGCAGCAAGCTTCCTGGAAAGAAAGTGCCAGAAGGTCTCTGAACCTACGACCAAGGACAAGGCAGCTGCCTGCAACACAAAGCTCAGCATTGGGCTGTCTGCCTTAAAGAACAACACAAGACCACCAAAGAAGCTGAGAGAAGTGCCTCAATGAGCATCTACCGCCGCCTGCATTGAAAGACATTTTTGAGTCAGTCGAGTTCCTCGATCCGTAACCAGCGACAATGCTGATCGTTGTCAAGCCGCCGTCGCATAAAGACATCTGAGACATCTCAACCAGTGCTTCAGAACTGGCATTCAGCACTGAGACAATGATTCCTGATTCCCGAGCCGCCGTCTGGACCAGCCTGCAGCTATTCGTCCAGCTTTGATCGCCGAACCCTCGTGCCGCCTGATACCGGCAGCTGACTCCCGTCTCAAACTCTGTCACAGAACCCTGCAAAGTGTCCTGAAACTGACTAGACCCTGTAGACCAGCAAGTAAAAGTACAACACAAGGTATATTGTGGTTCTGTCCCCCTCATCCTTCCCAGAAGGCCCCTAGAGACATATTAAGCCCCATTATTTCCTTTGTGCTACATCCAGGAAACCTTAAACTGTTGTCGTTATTGACCATAACGACTACCCTCCTGTCAGTATCCAGAGTGCATCCCTTTTACTTCTTTGAAACGGTCGGTCCTCTGGATTCCTATAGAGGTGTGTTAAATTTCATAGAGTTGCTCGAATTGATACATTTGAGACAACCTTGACTGGTCAGTCCCTTTTATCATTGGGTAATAATTGTATTTTCACTGTGTTCTAACTAACCATCGATCCACAACCTTTCAGAGATAAGCCTGCTGCTCCATCCACATTACCAAAATTGGACAAGGAGGTTTAAAATGCTCTTGTGTTTCCATTCTGTTTGGATTCCTTCTGGTGTGTTAGAGGGGTGGTGCGGGGCTGATAGATGGTTTGGAAACTAATATTCACATCTGGACCACTGGTACCTAGGAAGCTGATTATCAGTCTGGTCCCACGCTCGTAGGCAGTTCCGACTTGGACCCCTTGCTCACTATGCCTTAGGGAGGCTCAGATTCACCTCACTGAGGATATGATATGATATGATATGGCATTTATAAAGCACCTATACACAAGTGTTTCAAGGCGCGATGCGGCAAGGGAAGGGGAACAGAGGGAAGACAGAGACAGTGATCCTACTAGGCCAAGTGTCATTCAGATCACGCAAGTGCAGGGGAAGGGGAAAGGGGAAAAGTGCAGAGTAAAAGGTGGTGGGGACAGTGCAGTACATGGGATAAAGCAATATTAAACAGTAAGAGAAGTAGGGACAGCTGGTGGCAAGTGCAAGGGTAAGTGCAGACATCGGGTGTCCAGTGCTAAAGGGGGACTGTAGGGGTACAGAAAAAGGCCCAAAGGGCAAGGGTTGCCAGGGAGGCAGTGCAGGTGTGCAACTAGCGGGGGGGCTGAGCCCGAGTTCAAAGGGTGGGTAGGTAACCAGTAAAGTTTCAGCCAGGAATTCAGTAGGGGAGAGGAGGAGCGAAAGCAGAAGCAAAGAGGAAGGTTTTGAGTTGCTTCCCGAGACGGTTCTCCTCTAGTTTCAGGGAGGAGGGGAGGCTGTTCCAGAGGGAGCCCCAAGCCGAAGAAAGAGATCTACCACCAACTTGTTGCTTGGAGAAGCGACTGACCCGGAGGGAGTTGGAGGCTGATGAGCGAAGAGCTCGAGAAGGAAGATATTTAGGAAGAGAGAGTACGGGGAGGCCCAACAAGGCCGAAACACATGTCTGGGTTTCCTGATGATGGTCTTGTTCAGTGAAAAATTGCCTAGCATTCCAGTGCCGGACTGCCCTTGTGGGTCGGACCAGACTGATACGCAAATGGAAATGTATCCGCTGTGAAGGATCAGTGGGCTAAAACGTGATTGTAGACCCTTCTGAGTGGAAGGCATGCAACAGAACAGGTTATTTGAACCATGTTCATTCTCATTAGAGCGGCTCTCACATTCTTGTACCCCTTTTTGAATAATGTGACCTGCACATTTCTCAAAGTAATGTAAATAAAAAATGCATTCTCTGTGCATTTTTGTTTGCATTAATGTTTGTGACTTTTGCAACAATTCATATTTTTTTTTCATGGAAGATTACAATTGTTTGTATGCTGCAAACAAATGGTTAATATTGGTGTTTATTTTTTTTTTAACGCATGGTGCAAGCCATTGGTCCTTTAGCCGATGTTGTTTCTTTGAGCATCACTGTCAGGAAACTCTGACCTATTGCATTTCATTTGTACTTTATTTTCTTTGAACATATGCCTGAAGGAAAACGTTTGGCCTCTTCAACCCAATGCTTACAGCAGCATGATGTCAGCATGAATGGACCAGAGCTGACCCAAATTTGTCACTTGAACATTTTGCATATCCTGCTAAACACGAATCACCCAAATACAGTGAGGATTCATGTGATTCGGGGTTTGGTTGAATGTATTCTCCCAGGCTTAGTCTTGTGAGTGTGATCATGGTTATAGGTAAGGGCTGCATCCTACTTTACGGTCAGGGTCCCAACCCTTGCCCTTTCGTTTGATCCAGTCATGGAGCAATGACTTCCTCTTTGTCATTAGTGGTCCTTTTTTCCCATCTTTTAAGCCACTGACCCCTCTGGGGACTTGGTTTATATATAGCCATTGATCATGTCAGTTAGGCAGTCTTCAAGAAATTGCGGTAAAAAATCCCGCAAAAAAAAACATCCCGCGATGAAATGACATGGAACCGAACTGAACTGACTGTGGCAAAGTGTTAGAGCCTGGTGCAGCAGCCTGATGCAGCTGCCTGTGACAGGAAATGATTGGCCCCCCATTCTCCGCTAGCACAGAGCCGAGGGTGGGAGGAGGGCCACGCAGAAATAGGGACATCCGTGCATTACTCCGTTAGGTCATGGATAGAGTCACCTTATCGGCTATCAAACATTAGGCTCCTTTTATCCGGATAAAGGAATTCCTGAGAAAGCTTTTTGCTGCCCTGGGAGTGATGCGCCTGCACTTTGATGCAGATTCCTGCTGGTGGAGAATAAAAGCCCTCTGCTTCCTACCCCCCCTCACTCCCCAGCGCTGCGCCTGAAGTGCCGCACCACCTTCCTGGCTCTGAACACAGGCTGCCCTGAATGCTGCTGACACACTTTTAACAAGCATCTTCAAAGTTGGCTACCCAAAAATTGGAACTTCTAAAGCACAAACGTCCGAAAGATAAGCAGATAGTCTCTTAAAGCCTGAAGAGTCGGGGGAAAGATGGAGCCAAGTGCAAGCGGGGAGACCACTGCGGCCAGATATGTATGTAGCATTAATCCACCCTTGCAAGCCCATACAAAAGTGCAACGAATCAAGGATCCCAATATACAGAATCCCGCACACTGTGGACACCATGAGCATCAAAATAAAAAATAGAAATCCCCATAACACATATCCCACCATGACGATATCTGACTGATAGTATTGAGGGCATGTCCACATGCACACAGAATTACAATTGGTTTGCTTCCCTTTGCACTCCAATCTTACCAATTTAAGAGCTCTGAAATATCTACATACACCCAGAATTACAATTGCTTTGTTTCTTTGTGAAATAGAAGATTTCAAACATTACAATGTTTGAAATATCTAAATCCGCTCAGAATTCTGAATACTTTGTTTCCCTTTGCACTACAATCTTTCCAATTTAAGAGCTCTGAAATATCTACATACACTCAGAATTACAATTGCTTTGTTTCTTTGTGAAATAGAAGATTTCAAACATTACAATGTTTGAAATATCTAAATCCGCTCAGAATTCTGAATACTTTGTTTCCCTTTGCACTACAATCTTTCCAATTTAAGAGCTCTGAAATATCTACATACACTCAGAATTACAATTGCTTTGTTTCTTTGTGAAATAGAAGGTTTCAAACATTACAATTTTTGAAATATCTAAATCTGCTCAGAATTCTGAATGCTTTGTTTCTATTGGAATCAGAAATATCTAATGAACATTGGTCTCACCTTTGGTGATGGCAAACTCAGTCAATCGCTCACCTTCTCAACATATAACTATATGGTCTGCTCGAGGGGTTCGGACAGTAGTCGGGAATGAAGAGCTGCTCTTAGTCCCACTCTAGCAATACCAATACCTTTAGTCGGGATAGGGAGATTACATTGCAGCAGAATTTGTCAATTTCAAATTCGTTAAAATTTTTTAGATGAATTTGGCCGCAAATATATGTAGGGGGTAATTGTGATGATACAGAAAGGACGCGGCAGGGTGTGGGGCTGTGGGGTCTCCCCCAGTTATATTGGCGGCCAAATGTAAATAATGAAAAAAGAAATTCAACGAAATCGAATTCGACAAAACAAACTCGACCAAATCACACTGCACCCTTTAGTCCAGGGCAATTTACTCTTTACAGTTTTCATTTCTTATTCCATCTTCCTTTATTCTGGTCCTGCTAAGCTGATTTTCAAACACCCTGAAGAGTCATATGGAAATTCCACACTATATCTCCCCCTGACACTAACATGCAGAAAACTCATCTTGGTGCAGTTACATCGCTGGATATTGTTTAGCCTGCATTACTGTGTCAATTGGCTCCGAGAAGTGATGTGAATGGCAGAGTGATAGATCACTTCAGGAAACAGAAACATCTCCTCCTTTCCTAATCCCCACAGTGAGAAATAATTCTCACACGCCCTATGGTAGATTCTTCATTGGTCCACCATGGTAGTATGCTTTATGCTATGGAAAAGGAACGCGTTGTGGTTGAGGATAGGGTTTCACGGCAATCGTGAGAAGGACAGGGGAGTGCAGACCAAGAGGCTTGAGCGGGAGTGAGAAGAAACACAGAGGTGCAGGGGCAGTGTTCTAATAAGGCACCAGCAAACTGCTGCACCCTGCACCGCCAGTCGAGGATCTACAAGGAGCATAGATAGCTCCATGAAACAACCCTGCCAATACGAGACACTGAACATTTGGAGAGATTACCAAATGAGACAGGGCAGCATGGATAGGGAGGGAGCCGCAAAGGAATGCAGGGTGCATGGCTGCATCGCACAGGGGAGTAGCGATATGCATGCACAGATATCAAGACCACTAAGTGAACTTTAACCACAAAGGAGAGGGTGTTTTAATGAAGAGACACAAATCCCCAAAATAACCCATTCACTTAAGCCTGAGTAGTGTATCCATCCATATCCACTCAAGGCATTACACACATCAACTGTGAAGGCCAAGTTCTATAAGTGCAAATCTCATTCCCAAGTCCTCCACATACTCACCATCATCACCCCCACAATGGCATGTACTGTTCAGAAACATGTTATACATTGAGACTAAGATCATTTGGAGCCTTTCCAGAAGTAGTATGGAATGTGCCCTTTTTATACTGTACTATGCACTCTCTAGCAATGTTGGTATTATTCCAAAATATATAATGTTTATTATTATTATTGTTATTTTCATTATTATTATTATTATTATTATTATTATTATTATTATTATTATTATTGTTATTATAGCTTCGGGAGGAAATGGGGTGCATGTCAAATCACTGGGAAAAGTACATGGTGAGTCAAACAGATCACACGGTATCAATACAAGGGAGCAACAATGGTATGATTTAAGAAAATAACTACTCCTGCAAAGCGACTGGGGGAAAGGAAATCACGGGACATTGCCCTTGGAAAGCAGAATACAAGCTGGTATGGTAGTTGAAGCCTGGCATCAGTGTGATGATGATGAACAGGAAAGGGCCTTCAGCCTTTATTGAAATCCATGCATGGATTCCAAGCAGGATGGGGGCACGTTGAAGACACATAGTGGTATTAAGGGCTCCAATAATTGGTATTCTGAGCACATGATGCAGTCCAATAGAGGTCTAGATTCATCCACCTGCCTTCCGCCGACTAATATGACGGCCCAACAAGCCCTTCAACCAGCCTTACCTTCCATATGTCTACAGGATTGACCAATCAGGCACATGATCTAGCAGGCTGGGCTTGAATGTCCTTTCAAGGTGGGGCAGAGGGAGTGGTTTGTATATGTTTTTTTCTTCTTCTGTATTGGGAAATATAGACTAAAGAATGAAGAAGGGGAATGTTGTCTGTAGCAATCCCAAGCGTTTACTATAGATTCAAACATCTCCATCAATTGTTTCAATAACATGGTTGTAGGCTTAAAGCACATCTTCAGCCTGTCTTAGTTAGGTTGCTCTCTGTCTCTCTTCTTAGGCTGGGCCCACCTCCATCCCTAGTAGACATCCCTTAGAAACACCCAATGGACACAAGGGATCCATCTGCCCTCAGCAGTGCTATTTAACTTGTATTTCCCTCGGTTTATTTTCCTTTGCACATCTCCAACCAGGACATACTTGCCTCTCTTGACATCACATCCTTCAGCATCACACTCCTTCCCCTTTGCTCCCTTTTCTCTTTCTCTCACCATCTCACTCTCCGCATGCCTTCCTCTGTCTCACCTGCTGGGGTTGTCAATTGCTTTTTTAGCAGAGCCTTCTTTTCGACCAAGCATGGCCTTGAACTCTTCACCATTCATTCTAACAACTTCATTGACCTCATCTTCCTTAACGAATCCCTGTAAGCCAACTCCAGTACCCTCCAATTGCTTTTTGTCTGTGCACATATGTTTATGCAAGAACTAAAGTGTCATTCATGGGGATACGATTAGCATCCTCTGTCAATGTTCCCTCGCTTGCTCACTGATTGATGACCACTAAACACTTCCCAATTGAATTCTGGATTGTCTCTGTTGTCTAATTCCACACCCAACCCATTCATTTCAAGCATTGCTTTCATCCATTACCCTGTTGGTAATTCCTCCACCTTCAACAATGCTTTTCCTGATGAAATGTTACATAAGTCTTGTTTGCCACCCCCACACGTCTGCTACTCAATCACCCACCCCAATCATTGTTTACTCTGATATTTTCAACATGACCACATGATATTCCCATCAGCACTGACACACTGGTGCAGTCACCCTTTGCCTTTTCCCAACTCATCCCGACTTCTCCAGACCATAGAACTGATGGCAATAATAAGGCTTCAAGCGCCATTCTCTGTAGACTTGCTAATAACTCCGGGTTAAATGGTTCAGCCTCACCTAGCCCAAGTCAGGTATGACCTCAGTCAACTTTAATGCACTTGGCATGGCTCTCACTGCTCCCTAACTCCACCCCTTCGGTCAAGTATGCATACCTCACTCCCCTCTGTGCCCACAAGAAACCTTTCCATCGAATAGACATAGTAATTATGCATCTAGAATTCCTGATGCTCCCAGTGAATCCATTGGGCTCTTCACTGCTGCCCTTAGGGGAATGCATCTTACCACCTCTACCCACATAATCCGGCTCCTCTATTTGGTTTTGTGCACACCTGGATACACTTGTTTCAAACACGATCACCGCTGCAAACAGACACATCAACACATGCCATATTTCCACTTTCCAATTCGTCACTTTCACATACACGCACACACACCCACACACCACACACCCACACACACACCCTCCACATTTCCTCCAAAAAGACATTGGGGTTCATTACGACCCTGGAGGTAGGGGGTTAACGGCACCGGTAAGGATGCCGTTGCTGTTAGCCCCCTACAGCCCTATTACGAGGTCCCTTAGCGGGTCCCACCAGGACCTGCCGGTTTTACCAGCCTGTCATAGCGGGACCCATTAAGGGTCCTTCCCCATTCCCATTGAGCCCTATGGGGGCTCAAATGGGAATGGGGAATGGTTTTTGAAAAGTGGATTTACCAGGGGCAATGGTTTTTGAAAGGGGGACTTACCGGGTCTGCGTAGGTCAGTGTGTCCCGCTAAGTCCCCATTCCGACACCACGGACCCGGACCCGAGTTTGGAGGCAGCCATGGTGCTAATAGCACCATGGCTGCCGGAATGAGGCCCATTGGCTCTTTTGTCAATGCTTTGGCCATGAGTCTTGTTGAATGCCTGCAGTTGATTACAGACTACCCACTCAATGAGATGCTCTTGGAAAGTTGCTTTTATTGTTTTCAAGGTTTAGCTGTATTCTTCTGAGCAGTAGTAGCATCTGAACAGCTCATTTTAGTGGGATGTGGTCAGGCCACAAACACGTACGTGGCTTGCCAAAGGGGTAAGGCCTTTGGCTAGGACAGGGATCTGCAACATGTGGCTCTCCAGATGTTTTGCACTCCTACTACTATAGCTGGTCAAATAGCATAGTGTGCAGAGTGCTTGCTTAGACATCCGTGCAGACACCTGTTGATGCAGGTTTGAATCCCGGCATCCTTCCGAGGTCGATAAATGAGCACTGCACACTGTGGGTAATAATAAGCAGCGTTCAGATGCCTGAGGGTTAGTAGTGCTGTATAAATGCAAATTGTTATTATAATTATTACTCCTGTGATCCTGCACTTTTGTCTATGCTGTCTCGGTTTGAGGGGAGTTGTTTCCCAAAACATCTAGTGAGTCAAAGGTTCCAGACCCTGAGTCTAGGGTACGGGTAAGGAGGGGCCACAAAGCAAGATTCCATCCCTCTTACTTCCCTCTCTTGGTGCTGCTGTCCACATCCTGTCACTTCTTGATGAGGTATAATGAGGAGAAAGGGATGAAGTGTGAGTCATTTAAAAATCTCAATTATTCCCATTGTCTTTTGCCTTTCCAGTGCTGTGAAGCTTCTCTCTCCACTAAACCATTGTCTGTAGGGATTGTTAACCTTCTAGGCCTCTTGTTGTCCGACTGGTCATGTGAGCTTCTCGCCTGATACAGGTGAGGCAGCACTTGGCATTGATTAGGCTGAAATTCCTATGTCAGGCAATCTTGCACCCTGCCGCCAGTCCAGCTTAACCTTCGGAAATAGGGCTTCTCTCTCTGGAAGGCTGGCGTGATGGTACTGTACAACTCTCGTTGCTCATCACTGCTCTATGGGGCTCTCACAAAGCCCTTTCTCCACCTCAGTAGACTGCTCCCATCAAACAGCTCTTCTCTCCTCACCATCACCCGTGAAGATGTCCCCTATTGCCTTTATATGATGCTCTTTTGAGATAAATCCATCACTTTAGGTCCAAGCTGCGGACCTCATGCAGGTCATATATAAGGGCCTGGGCATAGCTATTGTCCACCTCCTCTTTATCATCTGAAAAGGGCTCTCTTCTGCAGTTTCCCTAGCAACCGCATCACCTGACCAGGATGACAAAGATCCTCTTTAGTAGAGGTCTCTAGGCCATACCTGGAAGCACCAACCTCACCAAGTTTTCAATATAACCATTCTATTTGTAAATCACTCTTTTGGGATGTGTTCTTTTAGACTGTATTTTTTGTGGCTATCACGAAAAAAAAAATGGGGTGGATTTCTTCCTGAAAACTCACTTGTCCAGGATGCTCCTCTGAGGTGGATCACCTGCCGCACATTCTGGATGCTCTAGTGTGGTAAGCTCCTCCATCAGTTTCCCTGAATGTTGCTCTCTGGCGTGCCCTGGTGGCTCTTGTCTAGGGTTCGATCCAGTTCCTTTCATCATTTTCCCATGATGCACCTCCACATAGCTGTCAAGTCCCTCACCATCTGCCCAGGGTGTTCCAGCACATCCCACTCCGTTCTCACATCGACATGCAAGGCTCTAATTCCCATCCTCACAGCGTGGCAGTAACTCCTGGTAAATGATGTCCCCGCGGAGACCTCTAAAAGGCATTATTGCCGAGCCGTCACGTCCCGTAAATTAACCGAGACAGGCTTATTCATTTATCAGCTCTTTATTTAAAAAGGGAACGGTATTAATTGAACTGCAAGGTGAGATAAACACCGTATTTCAGCATCTGGTACACACACGTTCTGCTACTAACAGCTTTATGACTGCACACACGAGCTCCTTTCTCCCCCTCAGTAGGTTCCTCTGGGAAAGAGATTAAAAAACGTAGAGACGGATAAAATATCAGCCTCTAAATCAAGGTTTAAAGCAACATAAACCGAATGTGGAAGTGTGCAAACACTGAGCCCGGAGTCATATTTCTCTCCCTTGCCTGCTGCTGGGAGACTAGACGTGGCGAAGGCGCTGCCAGGGCTGCTGCCGGACCAATAATTTGATCTTGGCGATACGAAACATCATGTCAACCAGTTCTGCAAAATGACACGGACTCTGGCTACCAGAAGGGCCAGAAAAGTGCCCAGCCAAGCATGGGGGTTCTGCTCTGGCTTCAACTGACTCTCACAAGGAGCATGGCTATCAAAACGAGCACCTGAGGAAGGGCATGATTCGAGACATGCATGCCCTTTCTCTGGATGTGATCTACCTTAGCATTAAAGATGGACTGACTAATAACAGCAATTAATTTGGATCCTTCTTGATTACTAATGGAAACATTAATGCTTCAAAGGCATTTTTGGGCACTTGGAAAACATAATTATTGTGTGGATAATACATTATTTAATTGAATGTTGTCTCACAACACTGATACACTGTGATGAATCCTTGCTGTGATCCTATCTGACTCTAAACTGAAGGCAAACAACCATAAAATACCTATAAATATTTTTAGAATTGTAGAAGTGCACTGAGTATATGATTTGCCATTTTCTTATTGGCAAATGCCGGGCATCCAAGAGGACATGACCTGGGGCTGAAATAAAGAGTGAGTGTCTGCCATGGAATTTCTGTGTCAGCAATGGGAATACACAATAGGGACTGATGGAGGGAGGCAGGGGCTATGTAATCTACAAAGGGTATCGAGGAGGAGGTTAAGGAAAATATGTAATGAGGTGAACGAGAGAGCCAGGGGAAACATAAGGGCTGTATAGATAGCAGGGCTCATGCTGTGACATGAGGAGAGGACTCATCCTGGGAGACTCCAGAATATTAAGGAAAGCAGTGCATAATGGTGAGCGATGGACTGCGGGGGAACCCTGAGGTCCCCTGAGTAACATAACATCATGAGAGTTAATGTGCTGAGGGGAACTGTGTGAAGATCCTGAAACACAAAAAAAGATCAAATGTTAAGAGACATAATTAAGAAAGACAGGCTGCCGACGAAAACTGTGTAATATCCAGATAAACATGAGTCAAGACTTGGCACATGATCGGTGGGACATTTGGAGAATGGTGCACTATCCAGTAGGACAATGGGAAATAGGTGTAATAGGGGCAGAGGAATGTTTGCATAAGCTTTGTTATCAATGAGAATGGGACATTTATTTGGAAAGGATGGGATGCTGTAGGGGCCTCCATGCATAGCCTGCTATATCCGACTCTAAGTGGTGTTATAGCAATAGATGGCTTCTGTGGCAATTCATGAGGCTACCCAAACTTGAATAAGAAGAAGAGGACTTTTGGATACTTTCTGCAATATCCAGCCGGCCACGACACAGGGCTTTTACTGATATATATATATATATATATATATATATATATATATATATATATATATATACATATATGTATATATATATATATTCTGGAGGAAAGAAGAAAAGAATGACACACGCAGAGCAAAATGACACATGAACTTTTCCATGGAGAGAGCGATTTTTTAAAACTCTACAGTGTGCATGAAACAAGACACATTGGGCCTCATTACGAGTGTGGCAGTCCAGAATAAGCCTCATACCGGCACCCTTTCCAGACCGCCGCGTTGCAACGCTGCCGACGGAGGCCGTTGTGCCCGACATGCCTGACATGCTGGGCATAACAGCACCAGCCAGCAGAGATTTCACTAAACAGTGCCGGTGTTTCTGAGTCCCCATTCCCATGGAGTCCAATTGGACTCCATGCGAATGTGGACTTACACTTTCCGCCACCTGATATCCCGGTCCAGCGGGACTTGTAATGTCCTGGTGGCACTGGGATCTCAGGTGGCGGAAACAGTGTTAGAGTCCGGCGACAAACCTGCAGGTTACTGCCGGACATGTAATGAGGCCCTTTGTCTTTAGTTCAAAATGAGCAATTGTATCAAAGACATCCATTGACAAAAGGACTGCCTGTCCCTCATCCAGGCCTGTGCGTCAATTGCCTTCCTGAACCTAAACTCCACAAAAACTGAATTCATTCTCCTGGAAAAACCCACCAAGCATGCTCAAGTCCTGAATTGGTTGGCTTCCATGAAGCTCAATGGGATTAACGTATCAACTCTCATCCAATGCACAATCTCTCAGCTTTGGTATTGACTGTGACTTTTCATTCAAAGCATACATTGCTAAAAAAGACCCAAGCAGCATGATACCAGCTTTCACTGCTCAAGCCTTTCATCCCAGCCTTGAGTTTTAGATGGTAGACCAAGCTCTGATCATCTCCCATTGTAATGGTGCTAATGCACTACTTCCAGGGAGTCCAATGTGCAACTGTGGCCCCTCTGAAAGCCATCTATGCATTCTGCAGCAGACCTCAGAACATTTAACCACGTCATCCCAATACTCAAGGAGCTACACAGGATACGCTTCAAATATGCATTATGCTCGAGACTGCCTGCATCACCTACAAAGCAGTCACAACCAAACTACAACTCTGCTTGGCTGAGAAACTCACCATCTCTGGAGGCCAGTACCAGCAAAAGTCACAATGTTACTAGGCTGTCAACAAAGAACTGCACGAGTGAACAAAGGAGGAAACAGGACTTTTCCTGATATGGTCACTGTCTCAGGACTAAATGACCAGAGCAGCAAAGACCATCTCCATCCTGTACTTCATGAAGGACCCGAGGACGCTATTTTTCAAAGGCTATCTTGCCAATCACTGATCGCTCTTCACAACCATTTCTCCCTCTTTAGGATCCTCCCTCCCATCCTCCTACTAATCTCAGCTCCTCTACTGCCCTTCCACCCTACTTGTAACTCCTTCAGTATGTCCCCTTTGTACAGTGTTGTGTTGCTTTCCAGCTAGGTTGAAACTTTATAGATCCAATACATACAATGGGCTTCATGGAGGGGCCGAGGTATTGAGAAGAACTAGAAATGACATTATTTGGGAGATGAGTGGATGTTAGAGGCAATAATAACATTGATTTGTCCACGGCTATACCTGTGCTGAATTTTGAAAGTGTATTTAGTGTATTTAGTGTTTTAGTGTTTAGAAGGACTTTAGTGACTTGAAGCCAAGACTTGTTCTTCAGTTAGAACTGGATCTGGTGTTTAAGTCCAAGGGTGATTTTAGTGTGATGCTGGGAGTGATATTCCTTAAGGTCTCTGACACCCCTGCGTGCACATTTGCAATTTAGAATCAAATGAGGCAATAAATAACATGCCTAGTTCACCACATGGTAGGTAATTTAGCACACATGCACTGTACTCTGCAGAAAACGTGTGGCTACCAGAGTTCAGCCTAGAACAAAGAAATATCAATTAATACATAGGGTCTCCACAGAATATTACGAATATATGTAACCCATAATTCACAGAAAAAGATCCCACAGTTAAGAAAATCTATGTATAACTGAAGTACATGGATACATTATTGTCTAACTGGTGTTCAAACAATATTAAATAAGGTTTTATAAAAATAAAAGAGCAGCTCACTTCAATTTTTTGCTGAAGCAATAGAGTTTCTAAAGAGGGTCTCCTGACTGTTCTAGGCAGTAAAAAAGTCTACAATAAATCACAAGTATTGCTGGGAATTAAGGAACCTTAAGGTAGTCCATGTTTGTTGATGAAGTCTGGCACAGTCTGCCTGGTCTTCCATTAAGACATATAACTCACAGTTCAGAGTCTGTGACTATCCCAGGAAAAGTCAATGGAGAAGGCATATGCCTGCTAATGTATTTTTGGGGCCTTTGCAGGATTTAATTGTGGTCAAACAACAAACTAGTGAGTCGTGCATCCTATAATCACAAAAAGCCTGTCAGCAAGGCTGTATGATCTCCTGAGGATTAGTATTATTATGTTTCTGTTTTGTTTTTATATGTATATTGCGCACATCCATATAGAGCCAAGCAAGGAATTGCATTTGGGCCCGATGATATGCCAGTAACAACCAAGAAGCAAGATTTATCAAGCAAGATAGGTTTTCAACTTTTTCCTGAATTCAAAGAGGGATTCAGTTTTCTGAAGATCAAGGGGAAGGGAGTGGGACCTGCGCAGGAGAAACGTCTATCGCCCCAGGACACAGATCTTGATGGTGGAGCCACCAGAAGGTAATGTCCTGAAGATCGTAGACAACATGATCAAAAGGCCATTTTTGAGGAAAGATATCTAGGGGCAGTACCTTGGAGAAATGTAAAAATTGGACAGAGGGTCTTGAACAGAACCCTTTGCTGTATCGGTAGCCAGTGGAGGTTTCTCCAGAACTGAGAGCGGCAAACGTCTCGGCAGTGAAAAGACCAGCCTAATGGCTGCATTTTGAGCAACCTGCAGATGTTGGATTTGACCTTTTGGGATTCCCATTAATAGGGTATTGCAATGGTCTAATCTGGAATATACCAATACAACAACTACCAATGGACGATCTTTATCTGAGATAAGTGGTAGCAGAGGTTTTATCAGTTTGAGATGGTAAAATACGTATTTCACAATTTCATTCACCTGCAGGTTAGAGCTTAGATTTGCCTGTCAGATACATCCAAGGTTCTTTACCTTGGCTGAGAATTATGCTGAAACCTTAAAGAGCACTGGACAGGACAGATGCTGTGAGATTTTAGCCACTTTTGTCTTAGGAACAAATAGTATAATCTCAGTTTTATTTGGGTTTAGTTGGAGCTTATTAGCCACCATCCATCACTTTATTTTACTAGCACAAGCTAGCACTCTGTCCATTTCTTCAACAGGTTCTTTTAGCCAAATATAGATCTTTGAGTCGTTGGCATAAGAATGATATTGCAAGTCAAATTCTGAAATATCCAGCAAGGGGCAAATATAAATGTTAAATAGCAGTGGAGACAGGGAGGAGCCCTGAGGGACTCCACATTTAACTGATAAAAAATCAGAAATAAATGTCCCCAGTTTAACTTGCTTAGTTCAATTGATCGTGAAAGATGTAAACCATTGCAGTGACTCATTGGATACCAGAGCCACTGTGGAGAGTCTCGAGATAAGAATCTCAAAATCAACTGTATCGAAGGCTGCCAACAGGTCCAGCATGACTAGCATGCTAATATCACCCACATCGTCAGTCTTCAAAATATCCTCCCAAACTGACACAAGTGCGGTCTCAGTCCCATGCCCTGGCCTAAATCTTGATTGATGCAAATCCAGCATCCCCATATCTTCCAGGAAATCCTGCAATTGCACTGGGTTAACCACATCTTAATCACAATGAAGTCCTCCACAGCTGCTCAGCCACAAGGACATATTTTAGGCACATGTTTTTCTTCTATTCTCTACACAACAACTATTTTGCCAGCTCGATACTGTCCAGACAGCAGGGATTTGTTTTGCTCAATGTGCTGGTGGACTGGGCTTCCGAAAGGAGCACAGGTGAGAGAAGATTTTCAGAGGAGCAAAAAAGAGACACAGGATCCCATTCAACTTGTAGGCAGATAGTTAGCAGTAAAGAATTCTGCATTGAGCACACATCACAAGATCAAACCAGAGGGCACTTCAAGGGGGTGAAAAGATAAAATACAGTTTTGCTCACAGGAATAGTGCAATGCCTCAGGATCCAAAGAGCTCTAGTAAGCAAGACAGCATTGGTCAGTAAAAAGGCCAAGCTATGGATTATCTAGTGAGGGCTCAGACAGTGTTGCATCTTCAAATACTGTATCTAAGTGCAATGGACTATACCCTTAGGTCTTCAGCATGCTTGCATTCGAAAACGCAGCAGCCAATTACACAAATCTCTTGATTGGAAATATTACATCATACAAATGATTTTCCAGGGAAGAAAAGCACCATTCATTGACCATTTTACCTTTGTTTATACTGTATCTAAAATGTACCAAATGACATATGCCAACACTCTGCTTGCATAGGGTAAATTTGTAGGACATTTGACACACACAATTCTGTCATGGGCCGTGGTTTGCGCTGGCAGTCTTTAACTGCTTGACCATATAAATCCATTGTGTGCACAAACATGAATCTGTGAGCTTAGCATTGTGGGAACATTTCCCAAAAGCAAGAAAGTCTTACGACTCAGCACAGTCCCACAGTAAGCTTCCTACAACATTGCTGCCTCAGGGAGAACATCATCGGGGCTGTGATAACTCTTGAATCATTCCCGCCAATTGCATGGTAGTCTTCTGGCTTATAAAAGCAGGAACAGTGAAGTCCAATGCCTTGTTTACATTGGATTTGACAGATGTCACAATAATTGTGACTTAGGATATACAGTCTGTTATGGAAATCCTTCAGTCTTTGCCACTAAGCATCCCATTCATTTATCTGACAAACAACATTCTCTGAGCTGCTGCTTCCATCAATAAAGCAGACAGTTCTTATTCTATTTCTAAACACAAACAATTTGAACCGCTGATCTCAATGTTTAGGATTGTGTGTAAAATAGCACAAGAAACAAAATACAGTGAATGGCGACGCAACTGAGAAAGGTGCTACCTGATTAAGTTTGAGCCATCCTTTGCCACAATTTTCCAAGGACTTGTGCCTGATACAACATATGCGGTTGTGAATGAGACCACCGTTCTCGATAACTCTCCACCAACCCTTTCACTGCTGGGTCTCCCATGATTTCCTGTGCAAATGAGGGTGTATACATGCACCATAATGGCAGTGAGCAGGTTGGAGTAACTAAAGTTATGGTATTATCCTTTCTAATGATGCTGAGTGTTGCTTGGTGCTGGCCGACCAGGTGCCTTAGTTTGGTCACCCATGACCAGTCATAACTTAAGGAACTAAATCTCGTCAATACCTATCCTCATCCCTCTGGAGTTCTCTGATGCTTCACCTGCCCGAATTTAGGTTCATCATGTGACACCTTAAGCTTGATCATATGAAATACAGATGATCTGTTAAGACACCACCAAATATGGTTTCTAATTGTTTGCATTGCCATTGGAACTCATCACCACCTCACTACTTTGATGAACACAACTGGACACAGTTCATGTGTGCACCAAAATAACCATTTTCTCTCTACAGCATTACGCCTAATTGCTTTCTCTCTTACAGCTCCTTCACTTCCCATCCCCCACACATCTCTTCTTTCTACATAGCGCTTTGAAACTATCATATAATGGCCTGTTTCACTCTAGCCTATCAATTGTTTGACAATGCATTAGTCTTGCATTTCTTTTCATCTTTTGAAATGCTCTGACCTCAGCAAACACTTTGACAATAAAGATATTAAGTCTACTTTGACAAAGGGATTGGTATCACCGTGCATTACTGTATGCTCTTTTTTTTACAGGATCAATGCAGCTCTCGTTTAGGCATTTGCAGTGATGTCTCTCTGGCCGGGGTTGCCTGGGTCCTGCAAGTGGCTCCTTTCGTTGTCGCAAAGTAAGCACGCTCCCTTGCCTCTCTGAGCACCAAAGACTATAAGCAATTGACCAAATCTTTCTTGGTGTTCATTTCAAAACTATAGGCACAAGATACACAGTGATACAAAAAAACGGCACGCAATCTGAACGCTCCACTAGGTCATGAATGTAGTGTTAGCGTAGGCACATACATGATAGAGGGGCACATGTTCAGGATCGAAGAGGGTCAGCTGGCAGTCACATTACCATATTGATTCCTTGTCCATGATGATGTCACTTCACGCCAGAAAAGCATTTACCATCCTGCGTGTTGTTGGCATGGGAACTGACAAGATGGCGCTTGGTCTCTTTAAAATCATCTCTAATTACTAAAGGAGAAAGGAGAGGGATATGTATTTGTTGTCAGTGCATATTTAAGTTCGTTTTCTTTCTCAACAAAGTTCCCCTTTCACTGAGCACCTATATGATATCTCAGCTGCTTGATTCTAAACTGGAAAAGTAAAAAAGTTGCAGCCTTCAACTTAACAAGTAGTTTACAATCATTAATTTGTTTGAGCACCTAAAGTAATTGTGCATAACGAGAGTGAGAGCACATGCATTTGAAAGGACTAAATGTATCTGGGGATGAATACAATTTGCTTACAAATGGAGAGCAATACCTCAAGACATAAGTATGTAAATTAATCACTAAGTGGAAACCAAAGTTTACTGCTTTGATTTACACATAACACTGGTAAGTGCCATGGCAATAGCAGAAAAAAAGTCAAAGGTTGCTTCCTGTTAACACAGTGATGTAGTCCTCCTTATTAGCAGATCACCAAACAGGTTAGAAAAAAAGTTAATTCAATGAGAACATGGAATCAGATGTGTTTGCTGAAAGGAGGATCTTTGATTCAGAGAAAACAGTGCACTGCCTATTCTGCTGTGTTCCTGATGATGGTGACAACTACTGGCTATTGGTAAAGGTCACCAGAGAGGTCACATGAGAAAATATATGGGAAGGAGGGTAGGGGATAGGGGTGTGGGATGGGACTGACCAAAGTGGGATGCAATGGGGAGATATATTTAGAAAGAGAGACAGAGAACAGAGCCAGAGGGGAGACATAGAGACAGTGAGACAGCAAAGAGGGAAGCATGGGAGGAACAGAAGCAGGGAAGGTGGGAGGTGGGAGATAGAAATAAAGAGGTAGAGATAAAGAGGGTGACAAAATGGTGGAATAATAAGTGGATGAAGAAGGTGAGAAAGAGGGAGTGAGTCTGGATAGCGAGAGGATATTGATAAGGAGGATAACATTTTAGAAAAGGTGAGAGGGAAAGAAAAAGAGAATGGGACTGAGAACTCGCTATGGATGGAATGAATACCAGTGAAAATAAACATGGAATAATGAACACTAAAAGGTGAGGAAAGAAAAAACAAAAGAGAAAGAGGAGATTAAAAAGGGAGGCAAAGTGGATGGGAGTGGGTAGGAAGCAGAGAAAAGAGAACGATAGAGTAGGAGTGTGTCTGGGGAGAGTCAACCTAGTCAAAGGAACTAGTGCCGAAAATGGGATGAATAAAACAGAGGTATGGGTGTGCTCCTCCAGATGGGTCAAACTGCATTGGAACACAACCCCTAACACCACTTTGATATGCAATGTGGAAGCTTGAAGCTAGCTCCCACCCCTCTGTATAAAGGGCAGTGGATGTCATTTCTGGGGCAACTGGTTACAGTATGCAACCCCTGCAAGGGGATCCCCTTTCAGAGGCAAGAATGATGTGATTTCATGGAAAGAGAAAGTCTGTTCTCACCACAAACGTCAAGGGAGAACTGCACTTTGATCAGGAGCCACAGAAGGCTAAATTAACCACAGAGACACTTTGACTCACAACAGACAGGAAGATGGGTGGGACTTAGTAGACACGTTGTGACCCCTTACCTTTCCTGTTGCAAAGCACTCCGGTTATGACATCACACAGAACAGAAGATTGTCGGTGGGGACCCAGCATTGGTTCATTAAGGTAGGTTTAGCCTGCACCAATCATGGGGGCCCATAAACCTTTAAAAGAGGGCTGAGCCCTTCTCTTAGCAAATGATTAGATGACTTTGAAAGCAGTAACAAGAAGGACTCATTTGGACCCTGGCTGAAAGTATAGTCTGCCTTATAGCTTCTGCCAGTGAAGGAAGGCCTGGATTTCCAATAGGGAAACAATATCCCTCCTCTAAACATCTCCCAGGGAACAGAGCAAGATACCAAGCTCTGAGGACCCATTCAGCAGCTCCATAACCAGTACCCAGCCAGTACACAGCATGCCCTGCTAGGTTCTGCCAGCAAGCTTTCTAGGTGGGAAGAGCCAGAGAGTCTCTTACCAAAGGACAAGGCCCTTGACTTCACTCCTCAGTTTTGGGACACCTGCCTTAACGGATGTTACAAGCCCTGCAAAGAAGCTAGGATGAGTGCCACAACAAACATCAACCAGCGTCCATTTTTTAAGGAAATTTTTGAAGCAGTCGAGCCCTTGGACCACAACCTGCTGCACCACTGATTGTTGTCACGCTGCAGTCACTAAAGCCGCCTGAGACGCCTCGACCAGCATTCCAGATCTGCCAACCAGCACATAAACAACAATTCTTGACCCAAGCTGTCGTGTAGCCCAGCCTTCAGCCGTCCGTCCAGCCTTGCTTGCCGAACTGCCTGCCGTCTGAAACCTGCAGCAGTCTTCCATCTTGAACTCTGCCACAGGAGCTGCAAAGTGTCTTGGAACCCACTCGACCCTGTCGAGCATCAAGATCACATCAAGCACCAGATACATTGTGGTTCTGTCCCCTTGGTCCTTCTCCGAAGGCCTCTAGTTACATTTACGACCCCTTGATCCCTTGGTGCTGAAACCAAATTACCATGAACAGTTCAGACTGATTGCTTTACCGACTACCCTCCGGTCAGTATCCAGAGTTCATTCCTTTCCTTCGTAAAACTGTGCCTCCATGTTACTTTACAGGGTGGGTTGCATTTTGTAGTGTGCTTGAACTGCTTGATGTACTAATAATATAGTAGATATTTGTACACAACCATGTCTGGACAGTCTCTTTTATCATTGGGCAATAATTGTATTTTCACTGTGTTGCAACTAACCAACGATCCACAACCTTGCGGAGATAAGCCTGACATTCGGTCCATGTCACCAAAATTGGACAAGGGGAGTTATAATTGACTTGTGTTTCCAATCTTTTCAGATCCCTTCTAGTGCACTAGAGGTGTGGGGCTGATTGATGGTTTAGAAACTGATATTCATCCCAGGGCCACTGGTGCCTCCAAAGTTGATTTGTCACAGACAAATAGAAACGGCAAGGAGACAAAGACAGTGTTGGCAAGAACTAAAGGAGCAGTGAGTATATCAAAGACTAAGAAATAGAGTCCAAGCAAGATGGAAAGTAGTGGAAAGGAGAACTACAGCGACAATACTGGCGAGCCTGGGGATGTCAATTCTCCAAAATGCAGGGTAGTAGACATGACATCACACACCTGATGACATCACATAAGGCTTCATAACATGGCCCTTTGACTCTAACAGCATCACGAGAAGTGTTGTCGTTTGTCATTGATGTAAGTGACAGCAAAGGCAAACATCTGTATTAAGTGTAACAATAATGTAATGTTTCGTACTAAAACAGACAAAATGTCATTTCAACTGGGAACCATATATTGACGTCAGTCCTATCTCAGTATGCCATGGGTGCAGTCATGATATGCCAGGGGCTCACAGGCAGAGCCATCATAGGCCAGGATCAGTGTTTTCGATTTCCAATGCAGTATTTAAGGACATCTACAGTCATCATATAATATATTAAGTGTGCCATCCCCTACCCAAGTAATGCCATCTTGTATCAGGTAAAGCCCCATATGTCATCTATAGCCATCCTATGCAAGGCACAGCCTCACACTCCCAAGTGCTGTCTCTGCACGCCAAGTACCCTGAAAAACAGTCACCTTGTCCCAGGAATAGTTCTATGTAAGGTGTTTGGCCCGAGTCTTGCGCCGGGATAGTATGATTAATGTATTTTTCTTTCATGAGCAGAACCGGTTGTTTGTTTTTAATAAAGTTAATCTGCAAAGCACCAATGTACACCCTAAATCAACCGAAAACACAAAAGCAGTCTTTATCGAAACAGCTTTGGTAACCTGTGTGTGATCTTTTCTCTGGTTCTCTCAAAGCGCTTGCTAACATGTTTCATTTTGGAATTTTGTAAATAATAGATCTTAATGTGTCAAACTAAATGTTACTCACATTCTCAACAGCGGAAAGTTGAAAGACTGAGTCAGCACAACTGGGATTCGACCTGTGAAAAGCTGCAAGGTGAAGATAGTTACTAGCGGCAAACTTTGAACTCAGTGAGCTATGCCCATCCCTTACTACACACTTTATTATATGAGTGAGTTTTCTGAAATATGTACAGATACAAAAAAACAGGTTTTGTGTAGAGTGCAATGAAAGAGTGCATATAAAAAATAAAAAAAAACTTTAAAAAAAAACATGCAAATGTCCTACACACTGTAAACAGACAGACTAAGGTAGCTCCCGGTGCCACATCAGATGTCAATTTCTTTATGGCAATGGATGACGTTTGTGGTCCACGTTAGTTCTTTGTGATGTGGCCTCCCATGATTGGGAGAGGGAAAGAGTGTTCCTTCACTGAGCAATACATCAATGTTTGACATTTGAGTACAAGGTTTCACTGGGCTGCGAGTCGAAGAGGGAGATCTAGGGGTACCACGGGGTTGCCAGCCGTAGCAGCTGTTACTGCTGGCTACCCCTATGTGACGTCCATGGGTGACTTGTTAGACGGGGAGAGAGGGGAGAGCAAGAGTAAGGGAGAGAGAGAGAGAGAGAAAAAAAGAGAGAGAGCAAGATCATATATTCAGTGAAAAATCTTTGTTAAAGGGATGTTATGGTTACGATACACTAATACAAAACTATAAAATTCAGTGAAAAAACTGGTGAGAAATTCACCAGTTATGGTAAGCTAAGCAGCCATAACTCACAGCAATACTGTGCACTGCTAAGACTAACACCCCGGACATGAAAGATGAAATCACAAAATGTCAAGTTTTTTCATTAGATTTCAAAGGTTTTTATTAGAGCAACTTAACCATAACATCCTTTTAACAAAGTTATTTCATGAAATTTCATGGGTTTATACCAGTGCACCATAATTTTCTAGAACTTCTTATTATCATACTTAACCACCAATATAGCAGCATTTTCGGCCGATGCAGAAAGTTTGAACTTAAAACGGTGCCATTCTCCAACTCCCAGCAACATTTTTAACACTTCTATAAACGTTGTGTAACTTTTTCCACTGTTATTGTGTTCACAGACTTTCAAGAATATCTGTCGTCATCGACAGACTTTCTGGACAGTGTCACGTGACCACGCTTGCGCAGCATGGTGACGTGTTCACATAGGTGTCCGCACTTCGCGAATGTGTCTGTGCTTCACAAACAGTTTGGAACTGCATTTTCAGCTGAGTTAGGAGGTCTGAAGCTGAAAATGTACCCTTGCACAGCTCCTAAACCTATTTCTACTTATTATCCATTAACAATCTTGGACACAGCACATGTTTAGAAGAATATTAGCAAAACTGCCATTTATCTTCAAAGATTGCATCATCTATTGCCATACCTCCTCCACAGGAGCCACCACCACCCCCACCGGCTGGAGGAGCTAGACAACAGAAGAAGCACAATAATTTAGAAAACAATGAAGAGGACCAGGATGATGAGGTAGAGGAAATGCCTACCTCTAGCAACCAGAGAGAATCATGGGTGTGGCAATTCTTTACCACTGTTGGAGTTGCACCAAAGGCTAAGGCTACCAAAGTCAAATGGTCTGAGGGCAATGTTGTACTCAGTCGCAGAAAACCTTGGCTGTACTCCTACGTGACCACCGCAATGCACCGCCACAAAGATTCTCTCAGAAAGGCTGTTCCTTTCTCAGGAAGTAGTAGGCTGTCTTCCTCTGCCTCATCTTCCTCAACCAATACTGCAACCACACAGACTACTCCTTTGGGGCACACAATCCCACCAGCTGCCTTGCAAGACATAAATGAGGCTGTTGATCCATATCTTTCAAAGACAACGGTGCTCTGTATATACTGCAACACATGACTGTATAGGGGGTAGAGGTTTCAAAGTGCTTTTGAGGCTGTAATCAAGGAGCATGAGAAACACTGCTCCCTAGCTTATATGTAATGCACACCCAAAAGCTTCCCCTGTTTACCTGCCCCTCCATAGCTGTGCTTGCTGCCCTTTGTCTTACTTCCCTCCCCAACCTACTTCCTGGCCTCTTCTGCAACAAACAAAAAAAAGAAATGAATCGAAAAACAACCTCCAAAAAAGATTCCTTTAGGATACACCTTTCACAGTTAAACAATAGAAGTAGAAAACATAAGTTTATAGACCTCATCTACATTACATTGTTCAGTAAAGTAGTTAGACTCAATACAATTCTCCAACATTCCAATTAGCATGTACTACTATGCTAATGGAAATAATGTACAATCGTATACTAGAGAAAAAGAAAAAAACAGAAATACTTTTCTGTCCCAAATACTTTATTCTGGCATACAATAAGGACCATAATACATGGTCCTTTATGACTATCTGCAGTCTCCACAGTCCCCTCTCTAGGCCATGCATTATTACAAAACCCGGATTGCATGTACACACCATCCCACAAGACAATCCTTCTACCCTTTTTTACTGTTATTTTTGTAGCACTCCTTCATTGCCTGCTTTGAAACAGTCACACATATATCGATCCAATCAGTTGAAAAAACTCCACATATAACTCTATCAAAATATTAAACTTCCACACACAAACTGCCACTTAAAAATCATCTCCAAATCTTTTGCATATGCATTTCACTTGCTTATCCCATAGTAATGTACACACTGCTGCTAGAAATGCACATACACATTGTGTGGTAAAAGAAGTGCATGAATGGAAAGAGGAGTAGGGATTACCAAGTGTTCATTCAAGCCCACAAGGAAAGTGCCAAGACATGCCAAACTGGGAGGCCACTAGCTACCTGCTGCAGCAGAGCAGCCCCACGGGTGTGCTACACATACGCCAGACAGTAGATCCATAAGGGCAGTGCTGAAGGGGGTTAAGGGGGTGTACTTATGTTGACTTTTTATAGGGCCTGGAATCTGTGAGGTTAATGAGGGACCAGGCCACCAGTCTCAGTGACAGTGTTATGAGTTAGCGGGGAAGGGATTAAGTAAATCAGGAACACAAAAGTAGAGTTTTCAGAGGTTTACGGATCTTAAGGAAGTCCATCTCAAGTATAAGAGGAGCAGGAAGGCTGTTCCAAAGACAAACACCGGCCGAAGACAGAGACATGCCTCCTGCTCTCTGTTTCAAAAAGCATTTAACAAGTAGAGTGTTGGAGTTACAACAGTGGAGGGCTCTAGCAGGGCAGATTTTAGGAAATAATGTTGGACATATTGTACTCCTTGCAATTAGCTGGAGTGAAGGTACACATTTTAGGGCTGCAGCAATGTGATCCCAGGGCTTGAGGCCAAGGATGAACCTTGTAGCCCTATTCTAGATTAGCCGTAGGGGGCATAAGCAACAAAGGGGGTGGGGGGTTAAGGAAGAGGCTGTTGCAGTAGTGCATCCTACACAGGACCAGGGCTCTACAGACATTGAGCTTCTAGGTGAAGGTGAGGAATGGTACAATTCCTGTAAGGAGGTCAAACTGAAAACACAGGATTTCTTTACAAGCTCCAAAATGTAAGGAGTAAAGGTGAGAGCGAACTTTAAGATAACAGGAAGGTGCTTGGCCTCACAGGATGGTGAGAGTAGAGGGCCCAATGACACCGGCCAGAGGGTAGAAGAAAAACAGGGCATTAAAAAAGTGTAACAATAAAAAAAAAATGTCCATCTTACTGGCATTGAGATACACATTGTTAGCCGCACACAATGCCTCGATGGCGGTCAGACATTTAGAGATAAAATATGAGGACAACAAATTAGTCCAGGGAAGTTTAAGAAACCTATCTGTCATTAACAGAACACTGGGAATGAGAAAAGAAGTAGGACATCTGGTGAGCCAGAGGGAAGAAATATATCCACAATTATAGGATAAAACCCTAGGGTTATCTGCAGGTACACAATGAGGTGGTGGTGTGCAAACAGCCCAGTTGCAGCTGTTAAGGGAGGTTAGTGAGGAAAACAAATCAGCCAGTCCTGCGCCCGCTCCATGTTACTAATGGTATCATGTAACCATTTAATGAGGATACAATTGTTGATCGTGTGAAAGGTGGAGAAGGCATTAAGAAGCAGCGTCCTCAATTGTACTACAATCAGTTGTTGAAGTGAGCGGAAGTGGTTGTGAGAGGTGTTCCTCTACTCTTTTAAATTAAGTTTTATTGTTCATATGGTTTTTTAATTTTTTTTTTAAATAAACCGTTCTAGAATTGTTTCGTTTTCAAATGAATGAGTAGGAAGAATTTGAAACTTACACTGAACTTTCCCTTGAACAGCAGGTGCATGTGTTCGGGGTTTGTATTGTGCGTAGGAGGGGGTGTGTGGTAATGGGGTTTGTGAAGAGTGGGTGCAGGCCAGCAGGGAACATTGTTCCACTACTTCTTTTTGTACACGTTGACCACTGACTACAATCATAAATTCCATATACACTTTAATTATATTGGTCAGCCATATTACAAATACTGTATACTCCCACTACATTACCTATAATTACTATAAACACATTAGTATTGTGGCCGGTCTGGCCAGTGGACAGATTCTTTGTCCATGGCCATGCCCCAATAATCTGGCCACTGGCCACAACCATCACAATACAATTAAACCATATAACAAGTGTGTACAATACACCTTCAAATAACAGAACTCGCCCTGAACCACCTGCAATTGAAATGATGTCCATGGACACCAATACTGACTGAAGACTCTGCGGCATCTGCACAACCTTGTTTCACCTGTAAAAACAACTCCATATCATCTTTATTCCACTCCTCTACGCTTTCAACCACCAAATAACCCCACATGTGTTTTGTACACTTTTCCCCACCCCGCGATACACAAACACTGATGGCTGTCTGCGGATCCAACATGGCGACCATTTCAGAAAATATAACGCACCTCACGCTTTTCAGCATGCAATGAGTGGGCGCGTATGTCATCACAATACCCTCCGATGGTCCGGGAGGGAGTCTGTGGACCGAATAGGGAAGTGAGTCTGCGGACCAGACCCAGTTATAACACATATTTTGTTATCTACTTTTTGCCCATTTAAAACAATCTACTGGACCAATTTACACTAAATTTACAAGTGCACACATTTTGGACCAAGCCTCTGCTCCTGCCTTAAATTTGGTGACAATCCGTCCAGCGGTTTGGGCTGTAGGTGTGAGCACAATTATTTTTCCATTGCATCTATGAGGATTTCCACCCGTTTTGGGACCCCACAAACCTCTATAACTTTGCATCCCTGCACAAAACTGCACCAAACTTTGTAGAATGATTCCGAGGGGCCATATACTTGTTTCACAAAGTTTTTAGATGATTAGACAATGGTGTACAAAGTTATAAGCTGCCCAAATAGTGCTCTTTCTATGAGTTGACCTTAACCATAACTACACGGCCGCTACCACATGCTGTGTAATATATATATATATATATATATATATAGAGAGAGAGAGAGAGAGAGAGAGAGAAAGAGAGAGAGAGAAAGAGAGAAAGAGAGAGAGAGAGAGAGAGAGAGAGAGAGAGCATGAAAGAGATTGAGAAATAGAGACAGGGAGAGAAAACAAGATAGACAGTGAAAAGTTGTCAAAGTGTAGCAAGTGTAACAGAGAAACTAAGAACGTGAGAAGACCAAACTAGATGAGTAGAACTAAAGAGATTATGCTGGAGAGCAAGAGAGAGAGACAGAATAAAAGAACGAGACAGGGGAGAGAGAAAACCAAGAAAGTCAGAATGCGTGCAAGTGAAATAGAGAGAATATGAAGGAAGGAGGGGTAACATTAAACGAGTAAGAGAGGAAAACTGAAGACACAATGTTGGCAAGCGCTTGGGAGACAGAGATAGAGGGAGACAAAGATAGAAAGACAGAGAGGGTGGACGAGACAGAGAGATAGACACAGTCAGACGGTGCCCATGTCTACCAGAGAAAAAGAGAGATAGGCAAGAATAGTACAAGGGTTTAGAATGGAGGACAACACTGTCAACGTGCTGAAAAGAGAGGTGTAGACCAAGAGAGAGAGAAGAAGAGACCAGGCCATAGAGGATATACAAAAAGACTGCAGAGAGAGAGAGAGAAGGAGAGAGAAGTGGCTGGATGGAGCCCGAGTGAGAATGCTTGAGGTGAGGGCCTTCCTGCTTCCCATGCAGGGGCTTTTCACCTCCCTCCTCCCCTTTCCGAAACAACACGTGCAGCTGGGAGTGAATGCATGGTGAGGTTCAGCATTAATTAAAGGGAACGGTGAGGAAATAATTACAAGTGCAGCATCCGTCAGGGGGAGTTGTCACTTTCCAGTTACAGGGCTGGCCAGGAACTCCATGGAGTTATCAGTCACGGCAGCGTGCGAGGAAATCGATGGCTCCCAGATGTGCTGTTTCATTTGTGGGTGTGTAGAGCTGAGGAAGAGGACCATTAAAGGATCATAGGGGTGTCGGGAATGAGTGATTTCTACTTAAAATGCGATTGTACAACACAGATTCCAGGCCTCGGGTCGTGGTCAGTACTGTTCCCCAGAAGTAGCTGCACCCATCCTTTGGTAGGAGGGTTGTCACGGCCATTTTGAAGCACAAGACATTGAACCAAATACAGCTAGCTTGAAAAAGGATTAATGGACATGTATTCTGGGGGAACCCATTTAAGTAACTATTTATTAGACTATTTTGCAGAATCAATTAATGCAGACTTTTCAAAGCAATAGCCACTACCCTTCTAGCTGCTGAGAAATGGAAGTGTGGTTAGTGTTTTGCAGGCTAATACAACATATCAGTTGTGGTTTTGTCATACATGTGCCCATTACAAAGCCGCCAATGTCAAACACAATACAAAAGGGCCCAACAAGGCACCGCACACTGTCAGTTTCAGGCCAGTTCTAAGTACGCCCTGCTGCTTCTCATGGGATTTCGACCTCAATCCAACGCTGATCATTATTCTCTGGTTCCCTCATAGGAGGACCAGATTCTGTAGCTCTCAAACAATGCAGCATTTGTCCTGTATTTTGTACCAAGCCATCATCTGATAAACAGATGCATTTGGAGACTATCGCCCATAGAAGTCCCAATAAGGTGCCAAACACGCCCACTTATACTTTGAAGAATGCAGTTTCCATCGCTGCTCTGGATGTCACTCACTGCTGCCCTTCCATGTAAGTCAATGCTTCCCAGTGTTCCACCCTACGAAGCCCTTATATGATGCAGACCAAAGCATAGGGCTAAGGTGTCAAGAAGAATCTCCCGAGGCCTGGGTTCATGCCCACAGATTGTCACCCTAATCTAAGCAAGCATGTGTTACCGTCCTTGTGTCCAGAATGCGCATACAATACCTCTGGTTGAGTCGACAAGAAACCTTTCTACTGAGGTGAGTGGAGCCACAGCAATGCGATACACAAAGTATTGCTTCAATTAAGGAACGTAAACACAAGGTTGGAGCTCTATATATAATTGCTCTTCTGTTGCAGGCAAAAACGCTTAAGTAGACTTAGCAGGTGCTTATGAATTCGCAAGTCCCTGATGAAGTTAACAGAGCACTCTGTGGTCTTCAAAGGCACAACAGCATGTGAATCTAGACCTTAAAGAGTAGATAAATTGGAGGCTGTGTGCTTTAGCACCTTGAAGCTTCTCGTGTGCTACATGGAATTACCAATAATGATCTCAGACCCAAATAACCAAACAGACTCAAAACATATGACAAAGCACTCACACTTAAGTTTCCATTATACAAAGGCTTTATACCTCAATGTACGTCAGCTATGACATTATGCTACGTGGCAAACTGTAAAACCTATTGAAGGCAGGACTTACTTAAGGGAACATATGTGCCTATGTATCATATAAGTATTAGTAATATTACTGGATGCCCCTTATCTAGTACGCACACCTTGAACAACCTCTAAATACGTATAATACAGATTATAGCAGAATAACATCAACGGGTTGGCCGGCGCAACATTGTTTAGCGTGTTGCTACATACACCCTCTGATTGGTTGGAATTCTCTCTCAACCTTGGACCTTCGACTCATTAGCAGCACGTTGAAAAAATGAAACTCAGGTGCAGAGAGCAACGTCAGACTACTACCCACTTTTCCAAATAGTCCATCATCTCTCATCGGTCAGGCCATAAACCAAGGTTTCTTCTTTATGGTTGACCTTGCAGCCTGTTCTCTGCTCTGGGACTTTTGAGGGAGTGTATGTACACCATTATCTTTGTCTGGGGCTTAATGAATAGTGCTTGTTTTCAACTTCTGAATTGTGTGTGAGGAGACCACAATTTTGTCCATTTTGACCTTTTATTTACTGCTATTTGATTTAATTAAGCTGGGTGTCATTGTACCTCTTGTCCTCTGGAGACTTTGTTGCTGTTCCTCAAAAAAGCTTTTTGCATTTTCAACTGTCCAATGCTTAGCGCCTGCAGATGTTTTATTCTTTGCTTAATCTAAAAGAAATATGTCTTACGTACATGACTTATCCTCTTGACTCCGATTGTGCCTTGCAAATATTCCTTGATGTGACACCCTTGATCCCAGGCCAATAGATTCCTCTTTGTTCCCCACACAAAGCTGTTTTTCCAGTGTCTCTTGACTCTACAGCCCTGGTCTGTCTCTGAGGTAGCTCGATTGATTTCAACACAAGTCTGACGTCCATCTTTCCATCATGGCCGCCTAAGCCACGTGATATTTTCTTCTGCAGCAAGCATCTATATGTCTCATCTACCTTGCGCTTCGGTTGTATACAAATTGGCCGAGTTACAATTGTCCGAATGACAATTGACCTTTTGCACAATTGACCGAATTTTAAAGGTCAATTAGTACATATATGCGGGGGGAAACCCCCCGCAACCCTGACCCAATCCAAAACCCCTGCAACCCCCCACCCAAACCCCTTGTATTATTTATAATACTAAACCAACCCATTATATATATATAAAAAAAGAAAAGGTCAATTGTGCAAAAGGTCAATTAGGACCATTAAAATTCGACCAATTAGGTCATTCGGTCAATTGTATTCGGTCAATTTGGGTAATACCTGCGTTTCAGCATATGTACATTCACTTCATCTGTACTCACTTGTTTCTTTGGTGCATATGATTTATCCGTATTCGATTACATGTTTCTCTTGTTACTCCAGTTACACTTTATCCTTTAAGTTTTTTTTTTCTTCATATTGTTTCAGTGTGTCTTTGTTTCTTTCCTTCATGACATAACCCTGTCCTCATCCTGTCCTCATCCGATGTCACTTATAGTTCCTCGATGTCCAGTGGTGTGTGCAGACATCTTCCACCCTTTCATTCTGAGGGTACATTCAATTTGGTGGTCTGAGTGCATACCCTCTCTCATACACTGAATGCGGTAGTGGGATAATACCTGGTATCCCACATAGGGCTCCTCTCCTGCTTTTCCAATATGATGGAGGTGAGGGGGCAGGAACTTGGGATGACGTGTCCACCTGCTCTTCTACAGCAGTGTGTAACAGGTTTTCTTCGTTGGATCTAAGAATATCTCAGGACTTGTTTGCCTTTCACTGTAATTTCTATTTCAAACAGGGAATAAAGAGTACAACCGATTGGTGGAGCAGGATACAGGGCCTGATGCTGCGAGCAGGATTCATTGCACCATATCGTAAGTCTTTTGGCCTCCCAATGAGAGGGCAGGTGTGTAGGCAGATCAGTGTATGCGCACCTTAGGTCAACCATTGGCAACAGAGTTATTCCCACTGCATTCAACTCGTGGAGACCGTTGCCCGGTCTAACACCTCACTTTTTCACTTGAAACTTCCACAACATAATATGTTAGAGTGACACCAATCTCACCCTGATTCATTTACTTCCAGAATAGTATCCCCCAATAATCCTTATACACTTTATCATTAAAGTCCTGAATAACCTAAATATGGTCTTTGGACCTACCTGCATGTGGACAGTTTCAAATTCAGCTGCAAGGTCTAAGAGGACCATTGCACAGAAGACATCAGCATTGGACGCGTGCATCAGGGCATCCATGGGTGAAGATGTGATACTTTATACTCCTCTGCATGAGTGGAAACTGGTCTGGTAATTCTCAAGAATGAGAATAATTTGTCAAGGAGGCTCATTGCTGAGGGATGACGCTTCCCATCAAGATAGTGTTGAATGGGAGAGAAGTCACTTGTCTAAAATAGTTAAAGCCAGCAGTTTAGGGGCTAGACCTCTTGAAAAGAGTGGTGATGGGAGCAGCTTTTAGTGCAAAAAGGGGACAATTCTAGTGAGGAGGAACGATTTGATAATGCAGTAGAGGGTACGGCTTCCATGGACATTAATAGCTTTACGATCCTAGCAGGGCAAGTGTTGACAGTGATGAAGTGTGTTTACTGAAGAAAGCAGTCTATCAAACTGCGATTGGGAAAGAGAAAAGGCAGAACAGGCTGTAGAAGAGACTGAGGGCCGAGGAGAAGGGCAGTATCGAGGGCAAATATGGTGTTCTAAATCTTGGGGATGTGCCTTTGAAGAAGGAATTAAGTCTGTTGCTGAAGAGTTGGGAAGCTGAGATCCCCCAAGGAGAGGATTGAGGTTGAGAAGGTTCTGTCACTCGGTGGGAAGATCCTTTTTGGGTATGGACAGTAGCGGCAAGAGAATTTTCAGGATAGAGGTCTAAATGTTCTTGTTAAATTGGCCCAGGTGGGTGCTGGGAAAGAATCTGAATCCACATATATTGAGCAAGTGGGACCTGGGGGAAGATATATATATATATATATTCTTTTTTAGTATTAGATTAATATGGCACCTTTTACAACACATATTTCAGGAATATTTGAAAAGCGCCATCATATTTCAAATCAGTTTGTAGGTGAATACTTTAAAGATTCAACAGATTCCATGTCATCACTAGTGCACAGAAGCATTTTACAAAACATTTTCATGATGGCTGTGACCAAAATATGCACCAGCACTGCCACTATGAAGCCGGCATTCACTAGGTCCCAAAAAAAAAAAAAAAAAAAATATATATATATATATATATATATATATATATATATATATATATATATATATTTCTATTGAATCAACTTTGCAAACTGTTTCCTTTTTTTGATCATTCGGTGATCTCAGTTGTACTCCCTCGTCTCGATTTCTCAAATGGAGTCTACGTGAGAGCTCAGACGTTCCGGATGCGGACATTCAAAGAGTGCAGAAGGCGGCTGCATGTCGTTTTTTACGCCCACATTTCCAGAGTCATCAGATATCTGCACTGGCTGCCCGTGCACAAATGATCCAAACTTAAGATGTTCTGCCTGGTAGGGCCTGGCGCAATAATGGTCTGGAGATGCTCTCAGAGAGAACATTCATTCATATAAGCTACGCTGAACTCTCTTATTCAGAGGTCTCTGATTGGCCATAATTCCCGGTTTTTAACTGGCCTTGACGGGAGGTGGGAGGCCGTTCGTTCTACGATCAGACTCCCTGGTTTTGGAACTTTTTCTTTTTAATGTCTCAGGGATATGGGCTCACCCATCTGTTTCAGAAAATCTCGGAAGGCCAGGCTTCCCCCCCTCGAAGTACTGATCGCTTCTGCACCCCGGGAAGCCACATTGCGGGTGATGATCTGTTTATGTCTCGGAAGAATAGCTCAGGGGCTACGTGCTCACCATGGAAGCAAGACGACACAGAGCAACAGGTCCGTGCTTAGAAACCTCTGGGTCCTAAGCGCGTTATAAATAACATATCATATCATATGCTCCACAAGCAAAATGAGCATAGCATGGCTGTCAGTTCACTGTTAGACCCGCTCCTGATGCTACAAATATAGCATTTTATCAACCCTGCCCCTTCTCAGGGGCGGAGCTGTGAGTACCCAGTCCAAACCCCCCTCTGCCACCCATTCCAATGTATACCCTTCACATACTGGTTCTATGCATTTAGAATAACCCATTTTACCACCAGGCCAGTCTGCAATTCTCTTTGTGATATGGGACTTTTCCCGTTTTGTAGCTTATAAAGCATTCGCCCTTTACACAAAGCATGACCAAAATTGTCTTCTTACGGAAAAGATTAAATCTCTGACCCTGAAATAACGTCTGCATTTCTGATTTTGATCAGGTCGTTTTTTTAGTTTATGAAGCATTTTCCTATGGGCAACAGAGGAAGGGAGCGGTGTACCCAGAGGCAATGCTAGGGGGGCGGCTCAAGGGGCTATAGCCCTGGGTCTTTTGGTAGTAGCCCCGGATAGAAGCTCAGGTACTACAACCAAAACGCTATAGCTAGCCCGAATCCCACCAGTGCCGATATTAGCTTAGCCCCTGATCTTTTCCAGACCTAGCAACACCCCTGGGTGTACCCATACCTCGAGCTTCCTATTGTTTACTCCCTATCCAATTACATTATCCGAATGTTTTAGGCCAGGTCCTGAAATGAATTTCCGCTCACTCTTCGAGCCACTGCTGACCATCTGTCCTTTCAACGCTCTTTGGAAACCCTTCTATTTTGCGCCCTTGATCTGCCGCTGTCCCTCCAATTTAGAACCAGGATGCCCTCAGGTGTACGTGCGCTGTATAAATAAATATAACATAACATACATGTTAAATCTGTTCTCCCCTGCCTCTCCTCCAAGCAGTGGGCGCCCACACTGATACCAGCCAGAAGAGACTGCATCAAGGACTTCTGGTGCGACTTAGACTCTTAGGGTGGCAGCCTATATTTAAATCTGTCTTGCTGACAGACAGTGGAGTAACTTTAGTGAAAAGGTTTGGGGGCATGACATCTAAAGGAAAGGGCCCCCCCACCACATTAGGGGGACAAAATGGTGTGCTACGAAAGTTGGGGAAGTCAAATGTCCTTTTCCCCCTCTAAAATTACACCCCTGCTGGCAAAGCATGCCCACATTAGCCCAGCAGAGGAGGTGGCTCATATTATTATTAATGTTATTATTATTATTATTATTATTATTATTATTATTATTATTAACATTATTGAATTTATTGAGCGCAGACCTAGTTTCGAGACGCAACAGAGCGCTTTACATAGGAATACAACAATACAATATACAACAGAGTGCTTTAAAGTGGTATAATTCAATACACAAGCATAACAGAGCACTTTTCAGAGGTAAAAACAGAACGGATATACAGTGGAGGGGTAGGATACAAGGGGCACAGAGGAGAGGTACAGCTGTATGGGGTGGTGGGAGGAGAGGGGCAGACGGCGTCTAGCGACTCAGGTGGCATGGGGCTGACATGATGGCCTAGGTGGTAAGAAGGAGAGACTCCTTGAAGAGGTGGGTCTTGAGTTATTTTCTAAATTGAAAAAGTATGGGGGCGAGTCTGATGATGACGAGGAGGAGGTTCCATAGTCTTGGGGGATAGGCAGATAAAGCATGTTTTCTGGTCCTTTCCTTTTTGCATCAATGGATTTCAAGTCTGCACGTGTCCTGGCTTCTGGTTGTGTGCTGTCCACCAGAGATGTTGAGTTTCTCTGTGAGGTAGCCGGGTGACTTGAGGGTGCCTGCCTTATAGAGGATGCAGTAAGACTTGAAAGTGATATGTGCATGCACTGGGAGCCAATGAAGGTCGATGAGGGCTGGGGTGGTGTAATCGTATCTGCATAGACCCTTGATGAGGAATTTGTCCATGTGTAGGACACTTCTCAGGGGCACAAGGGAGAACGACAGCAGGCCTTCGAGGAGGGTATTGCCTCCATCCAGGTGGGATAGAACCATTGCTTGAACAGTAGATTTAAAGCTGTCTGTAGGTAAGAAGGGCTTGACTTTCTGCAGGAGGGAGAGCTGCTACCAAATTGTCTGAGTTTCTTAGCTGTGTGTGTCTTGATTGAGAGATGTTTGTGGATGTTGAACCCGAGGGACTTGGCGCAGGAGGTGAGCATGGGTGTGAAGCCTTCAGGATTCATGGTTGATAGCCAGGTTAGTATGTCTGGGTTTCGGTTTATTGGTGAGGAGTAGGAATTTGGATTTGGAGGGGTTGAGCTTCAGGTATGCACTGGACATCCAACACTGGATTGGCAAGAAACAGGTTTTGAGCCTGTGGATATCGTTCAAAGTATAGCTGTGTGTTGTTGCGTATTGCTGGATGTTGTGTGTGGCTAGGAGGGCTCCCAGCGGCTCCATGAGTAGATTGAAGATCACTGGTGAGAGGATGGAACCCTACAAGACTCACAGGTGACGCATTGCATTGGTAATCTAAATTAGTCCATCTAAACAAATTGCGGGCAGTTGGCAATTTAGGATTAGCACCGGCGTAGGACAAGGTCGCTGATCCCCATGCACCAATGTAGGATGTCCGTGAGTGCCTACTTGTCTACTGTGTTGAAAGCAGTTAAGACCAGGAGGCAGGGGAGGTCGTCGACAAGGATGTTACAGGTGTCGTCGACCACTTGTATGATTGCGGTCTCTGTGCTGCATCTAGGACTAAACCCGGACTGGCAGGTTTGGAGGAGATTGTTGTTGTCGATGTGTTTCTGCAGTTGTGCGGCTACCGCTTTCTCAATGATCTTACTTAGGAAGGGAAGATGGGTGATTGGGTGATAGATACCTTGACTGTCGGCATCCAAAGTGAGTTTCTTTAGTAATGGGAGGATTTGTCTTGTCTTTGGGGTTGATGGGAAGGTGCCTAGATTTGGACAGCTGTTGGTGATCTTGAGGTAGAGAAGGAGAGCTTCTGTGGGAGGGCCTTGAGGATCATTGCTAGGAGGATGTCGTCTGTACACAATGTGGTTTTGAGGATGTCCAAGTTTTCTACCAGGTCCTCTGTAGATGGTGTCTTGAATGTTGTCCAGCGTGTGCAGATTTTGTGAGGAGGGACATGAGGTGGGTTTTTGGATTCAGAGCTGGTATCTTTGTGGTGGCGAATCTCGCTGATTTTGTTGATGAAGAAGGTGATGATTGTGATGCTGGAAATGCATTGGAGGGACAGGGCATCCATGTCCTTGTCCTATAGTCCCTTTATCATGTCTGTTCTGTGTTATTATCTGCATGTGGGACACCTGGCTGTTCAGCTCTTCCTCTTTTTGGTTTGGTGTACAGGCCTTTGGGATACCCTTATGGCCCCCATGTGTGGGGGTGCAACCCTGTAACCCTAGTGCATGTTTTCGGGCACCTGTGTGTGGCCCACAAAGCAGGGTATGGGTTGGTGGCAGTTCCATCCTCCATTGTGGGATACCCAGGCCCTGCCATTGGAATCAGTTGATCCCTGAAAGAAGACAAGATGGCCCCTGTGGCCTCTTACTTTCTATTGCTTGTTACCTTGTTTTCCCAAAGTCCTGTGAAGCCCTGACTCTGTCCCTTCCCCTGACTGTCTGTTGGTTGGAAGTTCCATATATGGTATTGTGGAGACTCCAGGCCAGAATGGCTGGAGCCTTTCCAGTGACTGCATGTTGTGGGTATACCCTTGGGGTGGAACCTGGGTGAATGGAGTGTGTGACCAATATACATTTCCTGTTATGGGTGTCTAGTTTCTGGTATGCGACACAAAGACTGAGACAGTCCTGCCAAAACTGGTATGAATGCAGTGTGGAGTGCTGAATGGCTGGGTGCTTGTCCCAATCCACATTTCTTGTTGTGCCTGTCTGGATGGAGAAGAATGGCCTGAATGCATTGTGAGCCTGACTGGCTGCCTTCCTGCATGAATGCCCTTCTGAATTATTGGTTGCCTGAGTGTGACCCATCAGAGTGAATGAGAGAGTATATCTGGGGACCTCTTACTGATGGAAATTGTTCAGAAGCTGGAGTCGAAACGTGATGCTAATTCTCGAAGCCGAGTCGGAAGAAGAAGGTTGACTGATGATCCCTTCGATGCAATCTGAAAGCTGCTTGGCCGTTGAGGGCTTTTCCAAGAGAGGATCTGGCTAGAAGACCTCTTCCCGAGCTATGACAGAACATCGTGCAGACCGCTAACCTTCGCCGAAGCGCCCTGGAAGTCAGCCTTTGAAAGACTGTCAACCGGAGACGGGGACCACCGAGGAAACTTAAGAGAAGCACCTGGACATGGAGGTCATCAAAGTCCATTGCCATTGACCAGGGTTCAGAGGATTGCCATAACTGCTGGAGGCCCATCAAAGCCGTGCTGCCCAGAAGCGGGGACAGCTTGATGCTGTGCATGTCGATGACCAGAGCCGCAACGCTCCATTGCCTAAGAACACTTTGAATCAGGGACTCCATTGCTCATCCCCATCGACAGCTTTGTCCCACCAGAGAAAGTCAAGGTCGCTGACGAACCGAGGAGAATCCGCTGGTGGGAATCCCCCCACCCAAAGACCATAAAGACGCAGATGACTCAATGCCCTTGCTGGGCCAAAGTTCTTCATTGACTCTTTGTGGCAATTAACTATCGTCGTCAAGGTGCCCCGCACGACTAATATTCGCAGGACTTCCACGACCGATCATCGACAAGCACCACCAGGACCGAATCTGCTGCCACGAATGAAGAAACTAAGGTATTTGAAGCGCTCGCTCACATGCTGTTCATGCAGGTAGCAACACTTCCAGTAAAGAGGCAGATGTCAGTATGTTCTGTGGCCCGGCCAATTTATGTGCTTACCTTATATCAGTATAAACAGAGAGTAGAGTATACAGCTACCCCTCCCTCTTATGTGCAGGCCATGTGATACCTCTCAAAAAACACACTGCAGATGTTGGAATCAATACTGCACTGTGCAACGTTCACCTTCTGGTTTAAAAGATTTAGTAGTTTACTAAACAATTTCTCATAAGTAACTGAGAAGGCAAATACAGAATACATTAAAACACAGAAACGCTTAAAACAGTGTGGGATTAGTAGAGATGTGTTCTTATCATCTGAGGAACTTATTTAGATAGTTTATACATAGTTGATCTAGACAGGCAAGCTTCTAGGAAAGTTCAATTGTCGATACTCTTGTGTTCCAGTTTATTTGATGTAACTATATGAGATTTGTTGTACACAAGGGGTTCTTCCAAGGCATGGATCTACAGGTAGTGCAAAAGAAAAAGACTCAATGTACAGCTTTGGGTGTTATTTATGAAATGTTGTCGACACAATGTGTTTCAGCACTTCTCACGGTGTTCCGCACACCCAGGCTATCACCTATTTTAGTATGTTGGAGCCTTCATCAGGATGGTGGGTAATTTTGTTCATGGAGCTAATTCAATAATCCAACCCTTTCACTTTAAGATAATTGGAGATGATTTGAACACATGGGGAAACAGTTCAGGCGGGAAGATCCATTCCGTTCTGCTGGACAAACATTCCTAAATGGATATTTTCCTCGATTCTTGTTGGTGCCTTAGACCACTTATTCAGGCTGAAGACGAGGCATGTGTGTTGAATTCACTTTAAATCCTTCTAGTTTTTGATTCTCTTCATGTGTGTTCAAAGTCCTCCGTATTGCAGCATATAAAATGCTGTGCTTAAGCCTTACCTTATATCATACATCGTCATCAGGTTCTGGGCCAAGTACAGAGTAAGATGCTAGACTGGAAGCCATGGGCCAGATTGGTATATTCTTGGAGTGTGTGTTCTGCATGGTTAAACAGTCATTGTGGGTCAGTGCTTAGGTGCGACGCAGAATCAACAGAGCTCAGGGCAATTATCAAGAAAGCTCAAAACAACCCTTATTAACCTAGGTTGATGTGATCAAAGGTATTCTACAAGAAATAGTATGACTTGAAAGGCATCAAGGTGGGTCAAAGTGTCTAAAGGTCATAACGATTGAAATGTTCTTCTTCCCAAGGTTCCCACAGGCTCAGGGAATAGCAGACAGCACACTCCTGGGTCCTGATTTACAGTCCTAGGGTGACAGCACCCTTCTTTCTACTTGGCCACTCAGTCCTAGGGATCAAGGGGATAGTTATGAGTAGCCAGTATTTCCTGTGGAAATGCCGACATACATACATACTGTGACCACCACTTGTAATCATGGTAAACCAACCAGATTTACACACGACTCCGATTTGGAGCACTTACTGTGGGTGGTAATTCTGCCCATTGCAAATCCTCAATTTTCTGGCGGTAATGTGGAGACAAAACCGACTGTAAAGTGCTAGTGGCTTTTACTCCACTTGAAAAGCCAAAATTGAAATGTGTCGGTGTGGTAAAAGCGGAAGTAATTTCTCTATTGCCACTTTTTGACCATGGGACACCCCGATAGGCCAAAGTCAATATCTTTCAACACACTCCTACCAGCAGGGTTTTTTCTTCCCCTTGGGTTAGCGTTTTTGTGGGCTGTGATATTCTGACCCCCTACCCAAGGGCTTCCGTCCTGGTCTTCCAGTGTCTTCTTTGTACGCTTTCAGGCATTCTGCACACCCTTTTCCAGTTACAGGGATAAGTGGATTACAGATCGGGCTGGCTTTCCTTGGAGCAATTCTCCTACTTAGCATCTCCTCCTCCTTGCTCTGGCTCTTCAAATTGTGATCTTTCTCTTCCCAATCTGCCTTCTCATCTGTAGCTTGGTCTCTGCCCTTTACAGCAACATCCTGACATATTTTATAGTCTTTTGTATTCGTGTCATTACATAATGCAAGTGTTTGATGTATTATTCCAAAGCCTTGCTTTGTCCGTTAGGGATCTATGGGATAACTGCTAAAAAGAATCGAATCCGAAAATGTCGATTTTCTTCCTCTTTCACTGCAAGTATATAAGGGGTTTCACCGCAAGTATATAAGGGGGGGGGCTGCAGATCCCCTCATACATCACTTAATGGTGAAATGCAGACTAAAAGGTTCCACATTTGTGGATTAAAATTTGTTTAATTTGGTATTTTGGTATGCTACCCTCTGAATGGTTATGCCGTGTTTAATCTTAATTGGTTAGTACTCATTCTCCCTTGTTTCCTGTCATATATTTGTTTTCTACTATTAATTCTTATAAGTGCCTCAGCATGGTCTAAGTTCTACCCCTATTCTTAACTAGGATCAATTATTGTTGATTTGGTGGTGTTCGAGCCTATACAAGTCACACTCACCACCATGTTGAGATCAGGCGGAAGTCATGAGGTGGCCTGATAGGACTGTTGGATGGGGATGCATCTCCCTAACAGCTCCTACTGGAAAGCAGTGACTCAGAAACACCTTACGAGTGTTTGTTCCTGCACTTTCAGTCATTGCAGACTGCAGCAGTCTTCTTGCGAAAGGACTGCTCCAGTCCTATTGCAGTCCAGTACAGTCGACCAAATGGTCGACTATAGCAGCTGCAAACAAAGGGGTATCTACAGTGGGAAAAGTATGTACATCACATAGCACAGAGGGGGACATCTGAACAGGGGTCTGTAAAAAGGGCTCACTCTGCCTGCGTGGCAGCCTGCTAGGTTGGAGGCTATTAGCAGCAGCTACTCTAGCTGACATGATGCACAAGGGTCTGGCACAGCAGGAATCCCCCAATTTTCTCCTCCAGTTATTCCATAACATGGTAGGCAGACATCTGTGTTCCCTAGAGCCCTGTAAGGTCAAAAGGCGATTTGTTCAATGTGACTTAGCTCTATGGGAGAGCAACAATGACTACGTTCTTTCAGGTCTATGTCACTCACAGACTTTTGCCCAAAAGGCTCATTCTTGACCAGGCCAATGTCCACAGAAGCAGGAATGTTTTTCTCTGAAAACTCCAGGGAGATTTTGGGATGTCAAATGTGGTCTTCCTGTGGCTCCCCAGTGTAAGAACTCTTATCATCTAAAGATGCAAACACAGGACTTTCAACAGTGCGTTCTTCACTGTTGGTGGCAGGGCTGAAGGCTGTGCTCTGCAGAGGGGGGGACTGGCAGGTTGGTTTTACAGCATGGCACATTGATTTAATGTCAATATATCACACAGTAGTTTACATTAAAAAATACATTTGGGATAGAACAGATGTAACTATTCTTAATATTATATAAAAATACAAGAGTATTTCACACCTGCATTTCTCTCTATCTTTCGATAGTAGTCAGGAAGGTTGGGGGGGGGGCTGTGCACACAATGAAGTCTCGTGAAGGGTAGGAGACCGCAAGTGAAGTCCTCGTCCTGTCAGTTCAGTCTGGGTGCAGGTCATCATCGGATGTAGGGTTGTTCTCTAGCACCTCTAGTGAGGCAGAGGCCAGAGGCTCAACACTACTCCTGCAGATTGGGGGAGCACAAAGATGCAGGTTATTGCAGCAGACGTTCAATCCGCATCTCTCTCATACAGTAGAACCCAAAGGGGGAAATCCCTAATTGAGAGAACATTCATCTTTCATTGAAGCTCAGTGGGGCTTTTCCTGTGTGGTGCTACCCCTCTGCAGAATGAACTGCCATGCAGCACTTGAGGTCATCTGGTGGCAGGACAAAGGGAGTCCAAGCAAGGTCTGAACATCTCTTCCGGCTGTAGCTGGAGAGATGGTCCACCGCACTATTCAAACTATGCTCACCTGTCATCTCACACACATGGGAATCACCTTAAATTCATGCATCCAGGTCACAGCCAGATGCAGTGTATTGTTTAGGGCAGTTCCTGAACGTTTTAAAGGGAAGGAAGTTAGAAGCTCAATATAGCTTACAGTGTGAACATGTTAGCATGAGGCCATAGCAGCGAAATGCTGTCACCTTCTTTAATAATCATAATTTAAAGTAGTATACATTTATTTGTATACTCACCAGCACATGTCAACTGTACTTGCCTGGCATGAGAGTTCTTTATATTCTAAGGACTAGAGATCATTGTACCGCTTTGAACTGCACCACAAACAGCACACATGTAGGTCTCACAAGGGGAATCCAACACACTTACTATGTGGGGATCTAACATCAGTGCCAACAACATGGACAATAACAAGGACAACAAGGAAAACATCTCATGGGCAGAGTGCGTCTGGATCCAGCTTCACATAACTCTCCAAATTTAAGAGGGAGCTCTCACTTTGCAAGGGGTCATATGACTATACAATGGGGTGTTCCCACCTTTACACCAGACTTTCACCCTAAACATGGGTCTCCTAACTTAGCGGGAAGAGGGATTTGTTGGGAGCTACCCTTTTTTGGGAGGCAATGTACCACATTTGGAGGGGCAGTAAAGTGCTAGGAAAGAGACAGCCACTATAGAAGTGGGCGCCCACCTTCCATCTGGAGTAATGGCACCTTGAGAGAGAGACTTTGGAAGGACTTCCTTCTTTGGATGCTGTTAAGTAAGGGGAACAACATCATGTTTTCACTTTTCACAGAGAATCGTACAGAACTCAACATGTATCACATTTCTGATCCCTTTGGATTACCCTAACCTGTGCATTATTGGGATAGCAATAGCATTGAGGAGTTTAAGACTTGTGCTGTTCACAAGATGCTTTCTTCATGACCTGGGATCCTACTGCGTGTTCCTTCATGATCCGGTGCTCATGCTTCAGGCTGATTCTACAGGCTCCTTCGTGACCAGGTGAACATGGTCTGGTCTCATGCTACAGTCAGCTTCCTGGCTTGGGGTTAATGTCTGCCCTCATGTTCAGCTCCCTGCAATTCATGCTGGTTTCGAGTTACTGACCTGATGCTCTTGCTCTGTCCTACCATTGGGGTACTCCTACCACAGTTACTCAAACTACTTCTTCTAATTCGTTGCCCTTCCCAAGATCTTGAGCTCTTCCTGTGACTCCAACTGTAGCTCCTTTCCTGTTCTTGGAACTCCGGTTGTAGCTGGCGTTTGCCCTTGGAGCGCGTGTGTTGCGTGTTTCGTGCCTCTGTGACCCAGGCTGTACTACTTTTCCGGCAGCAGTCGTCGCATCCATTGCCTACTTTCTGGAATTGGAACCCAATCGGTAGCACTATTTCTTCATATTAAGCATAATTTCCTTTGAAAACTTAGCATTAAATGGACAACAAACAGTTAGACAAACGTACCACAACTTGGGAGTTACTGACTTAATCCGGCATTTCCTAAACATGTTGCAGTGAGGGCAATGTATAAAGGTAAGCAAAAAATAACGTTCCTTAAAATTCATTTAGCCATAGTCTTACTGTAAGAATGTGACCGTGTCAGTATTTGAGAGATAAAGGGCCAAGTGCTTCTATGCAGAATACCCAGCCTCCTTCAGAACAGGGGCGATCGCAGACCGAGGGGAGTGAAATCCCTCCAAGGATCCACTTAGTTCATGTTCCCTCAAATGGTACCTGTAAGAGTTCCCAGGGAGAGGTAGAACTCCACACTGCTGTGAGGTAGACTACCTCTACTACTTCCCCTGCATCGTGTACAGAGTCATTGCTGGGATGTATGATGTGGTGATATAAGTCATTAATAACGTGCCTGTACACACATTTTTCTCACGCGACAAGACAGAGAGGGGGGGGGGTGATCTTACTAGGTCTTGTTTCATTCAGATTGTGCAAGTGCAGACAACGCAAAGAGCAGGGGGAGGGAAAAGGGGGAAGTGCTAGGGAGAGGTAAGGCAGAGGTGCCATCAGGGCAGCATTGCTCAGAGGACGAGCAGCTAGGAAAGCACGGCTCTGGGTAAGTGCAAGGAGGCAGGGGACTTTAGGGTTACAGTTAAGGCCCCTATGCATGTGTTAGGCCCGGACGCAGTGCACGGGAGACAAGTCAGGGAGGAGCCTGGTACCCAGTGAGGCTCTGGGGGTAGCCAGGCAACCAGTCAGTGCAGCAGACAGGAAGGTCAGCAGCGGAGAGAGAGAAAGCAGAGGCGAAAAGGAAAGACTTGAGCTGCTTCCGTAACTTCAGGTGGTCTGGCTTAAGTTGCCATTGCAGAGGGAGGCACCTGTAGAGGAGAGAGATCCACCTCCCACTCTCTGCCTGGAGAACTGTCTGACCCTCAGAGAGTTACAAGTGGCCGAGCGAAGGGCTCGAGAAAGAAAGTGTTCTCCGTGTGGAATGCTCTGTGTAAGCAGCTGAAAGCTCTCAGACTGACAGCTGTTGAGAGCCTGGCCGTGAGAGATGAGGTGCCAGTAGATGACCTACACTACATTTTACCTACTAAAGTCTATCTTCTTCCTACTGTAGCTGTAACCAAGAATAACGCTGGTTCTTTTCCAACCTAAGGCTCCTGAGCTCCACGACTAACACCTCTATAACAACAGGCTGAATGCAGTGTTCTGACAAATACATCCCAGATCTTGGTGAGGACCCATCTGCAGAACATTTCAATACAAACATAACTAAAATGTAGTACAAAAATAAATACATTATTTATACAGTTTAATGAACATATGCACCGCAAGTATTTCTCTCCCCTTTCAGTGATCACCTTATGTGACTGCATCATTGACTCGTCTGGGGTGCCTAGTCACACTTTACAAAAACACTATCCCATAGAATTTTCAGAGTGGGAGAAAAATCGCACTGATAGGCTTTCGATATTTCCTGGATTTGAGATCCCAAATTCTGGAATGCTTTTCAATTGCTCCACTAATGTATTTTTCCAAACAGTAGTGCCCATGATAACATATTGATGACATGTCTAGATGCCAGCCATTCCTTGAGGGACACCACCCTATGACATGGCAATTTTCTAAATCATAAATGAGAAAATAATGCCACACAAGATGGCACGTGTTGTTCAATGATGCCCAGCCCAAGCAGAATTAGCATAATTATGTCACTTGCAGTATTGCAGTGTTCGTGTCCTCGTGTGCTTTCCCGATTCAATGATCGCATCTGCTTCAAAGGTAAATAGTGTGAGAAAGAGACGGATAGAACGAGTAAGCAAGAGAGAGAAAGAGAGAGAAAGAGGTGAGTGTGTGTAGAAGTGTGCACACACATTTTAGTGAGCGAGAGCTGTACATTTTAGTGCAAGGTGATTAGTGCAACCTCCTGAAGCATTCTATATGAAACCAATATTAACAATGCCTTTATTTGCAATGTGAAAACTGGCTCTACTTGTTCTTCAGAAGCTCCCCTCCTCCATCCCCTGCCCCAGGATTAGCACATTCCGTTGAGTGCTGAAATGCACATTGCTGGAAGCCCGAATGAAATCAGAAAATAGTTGTATGCTTTGAGCAGTACTCTGTGTGCAGTTCTAGCATACCACGCATGTGCATTAGACACAGTCTGATTTAAAGGCTCTTGAAGGAGCATAGTCTTGCACAGCTGTAAGGCACACGCCCAGTATCCCCCTGGACAATAGCCCTTTAAATCCCAGGCACCTGTCCACCTCCACATACATTTCAGCAGTATTATATGCAGGGGCGTCATTTCACCAAAATGCCAGGGGTTGCAGACGTGACATCACATGACCTTTGAACTCTGATACCATCACAGGAAGTGATGTCATTTGACCCCACCCCGAAGTGACATCCCAGGAGGCGATGGAACACGACCGATTACCACTTGACAAAACAAGAAGTGGCATCAAATAGCATTGTTTCTAAGTACACTATCAAAAATATGGTTACAATATCACTGTAATGTGATATACATTTCATGTAAGAATGGATCACCATACGTATCGGCACAAAAAAATTGCTATAACTGAAACTAACGAAAAGCAAAATACTTAGTACAAAATGGATACTTATTCTACTCTAAATTCTTTTTGGAGGATTTTGTCGCATTGTGAATTTGAAGTGTTTAAGAACAGACTAAATCAGTGACTCACCCCATGCAGTGTGTGTGAAATAAACCTTTAATGAGTCTAGCAGTTATTGTATAGAATTCCAGAAAGACACATTATTTGTTATTCCTAATCTTTCTTATTTAGGGTCGCTGCACAAAGTGTTGCACTTGTGGAACATAATGTGTTTTTTAAGAAGCCTGAACAAGAAAGCCAACCACTCTAGAAAGAAAGATCCAGATGGCATTGGCCACTTCCCAGAAGTTTCAGTTTGATTAAAAAATGTTTTAAAACAGTTTATTTAAAATAGAATAGAGGTAGCAAGGGAGGCCTCAGTTGTCGAAAGTGCGACCCCTGGCGACCTCTAAATGGCGTCCCTGATTATATGGTCCCACTTACTTCTGCTACTCCGAACGATATGCAGGTAATCCATGCTGACCAACACGGACTGTTCCCCTTTCACAGTGTTGTGTGACAAGCAATTAGGGGCAGACCCGAAGAATGGGTTTTATCTGAATGTGGGTTATTTACATTAACATTAGCGGGTTACCAACACAAATGAGATATCAGGTTTTCCTATCCTGGAGTTTGCCCTGGGTAAATGTTATTGGGATAGGTAGACTGGGCCTCATTAGGAGGCTGGAGGTAGCCATGCCGGTTTTAGTGGCATGGCTACCCCCAAACTCGGTTCCGGCTCCCGCCAAAGGGGAATCACTGGGCCATTCTGACCTCGGCGGACCCGGTAATCCTTCTTGCGTAGGAGCCGGTACGTCCCCATTCCCATTTGAGCCCCCATAGGACTCAATGGGAATGAGGAGGATGGTAGCAGCGGTACTGTTCATAACGGTATCGTTGCTACCATCAAGTTCTGCTCACGGGTGCCGCTCTGCATGCCTGGTCTGACCAGGCGTGCAGAGCAGCACCCGCTAGCAGAACTCGTAATGTGGCGGCATGATAACAACGGTGCCGGTAGCACTACCGGCACCGTTGTTGCCTTACCGCCACATTCATAATGAGGCCCACTGTCTTTTCATCTGGCCCCCCTTCTGGTAATCCTTTATAATTCACCCATAGACACTAAGGTGGCATAAGAGTCCCATACTTCTTTGATTGGCTGCCTATTCCATATGTGGGGCTTCCTTGTAATTTCATGAGTTTGTAGGAGGTCCCTATGAGATAGCTCAGCTTGCTGCAACCGAACTGCACAAAAGAGGTTAGAAGCCACTATGTTTAGTCCTCACAGCTTCCAACAGGGAGAGGCCCACTTTCACTGGTCAGTACTAGACGGGGTGGACTGTCGTTCTACAAATCCTGATCTTGGAGACCAGGCACTGGTTCCCAACCCCATCTCCTCCCCTTCCTCCTCAATGCCTTGATACAATCTTGTCCCTGAAAAAAAAAAAACAATCCCCACTCTGCTTCTACTGGCAATCGTATACTCACTGTCCTTTCCTGATGCCTCGTCAATGCCTCACCACATGATTCTACCACCTACACTATATCAATCTAGCTTGTAAGAAGTAGGATGTGCTCTCTCCTTCCTGACGTTCTCCTGGCTGCTTCTTTCTATCTCCTCCTTCTCCACTTTGCCTCCCTCCCCATATTTCTTATCCTCCCTTTCTTATGGACCACTCCCCATCTCCTTCACCCGATGTTCTTTACTTTTCTGAGTAGGTCCCAACTCTGGGTCTTCCGCCGCCATTTGCTTTTTTCATTGTTCAACAAATTTTCCCTCTACCTACTATTATACCGCTGTGCCTTCCGGAGTTGTCACCTCCTCCTGAATCACCTTCTTGTCTTGTTGCACCAGTGCCACCTGATGCATCACCACCTCTGACATTCTTGCCAGTTCCTGCGGTACTACCACCTACTTTTGAAATTCCTACACGTCTCCAATATCCTTTCATCCAACTTCACCTTATCTAGCCTCCAGCCTGTCCTACTCCACCAGCCTCCTCCTCTCCAACTCCTTCTACTTCCTATCTTCTCCTGCTCCACACTTCCAACCTTTCCAGACTCCTGCGCCACCCTGGTCCTTTTTAACCTTTTAGAAGGGCCCGTCCTCGCCTCCAATGACTGTCCTCTCTCAAATTCTTTCTGGCATTTGATTGATCGTCAAGCCACCTTGGGGTGCCTGCCCCTGCCTGCCTCAGATCTGCAGACCATGTCTTCATGAAGGCATGGCCACCATTTGGATCTGCAGAGTCAGTGTGTGTGAGACAATGTGGCTTCCCAGATTCGAGTGCTTTGCGATTTCTCCATGTTATCCCCGCCCACTGTTGCCCTTCATACATGCAGAGGCACACACGTCTGACCCTGCTCTCCTTGTATGCCAAACTCTTTGACTCACAGGGAGCTGGTATACGTTACAACTTTGAAATGTACAGGCAGTATACTTCTTTTGAGGGTCATCTGACATTGTGAAAGTTGTCACTTCAGCGGCTAATTGTGGGGAATAACTTCACTTAAAGGGCAGAGTCATAATTGTGACCCCTGTGACATGTCCCTACCATGTAGCCAGGGTATGATGAGGTGGACAAGGGAAACTTACCCAAACTGTCTCTGGGCTCTGAATCTCTTAGTAGTGTGTGGCTGCCACCACCATGGTCACCACCTTTAAGTTAAGAGCCACTCAGGGGAAACTTGTCACATCCCCCTGTAATCATTTACTGCATACCTGTATCCACACTGACGTTCAGTACTACGTTGCTACCAGAAGCGAGTTTCACACTCAGTAAATACCCAAAATACAATAAAATACGTCTTTTATTTCTGAGTGACATACTTGCCACATACAACATAAGGACGCTCCGTTCAGTGGTGTCCCCAGACATTTTTCATAGGGGTGGCATGATGAGGTCACTGGAAATCTTGTGGTGGCATACGAAGGTGCATTCATAAGAGGCAGGTAGGCCGTGGGGTGGGGGGGGGGGGCAAGGGTGGCCATGTCCCTCTTGGCCACCCCTTGCTGGTGCCTCTGGCTACGTTTGCTGTATCAGCAGATCGTGAGACACACACACACTGGCCATTTAATATGTGTAGAACACAACATCACCAAGGATTGTGATTGAATGTCCACTGCCAATAGATCGGTCTGTGTTTTGATGATCCAAGTTATACACACAGTGCGCAACCTCACTGGTACTGAATACACGCCGCAGCAGTGTCTGGTGTAATTTACACGCATACTAACTGCAGGGTGCATCCAATAGATGTGGTCGTGTGGTGTAGCAGATGTATTCACACATCCACAGAAGGGGCAGCCGAAACAATGCACTCTAAAATTATCTGTTACAGATATGCTGCTGTTGAGCCCCTTACTCAGAGATGGAGAAGTGGCAGACCACGCGACCGAGGACAATGATGGCTCAGATGCTGAACTTCTCCCCCACCCTCTCTCTCTCTCCTCTCCCTTTCTCAGCATATAGCAAGGTTGTAGGTAGAAAACCCAGTTCTCGGTTCTGTCATCGAATGTAATGGGTCTTTTACTGTGCACTCTTGCCACTTCCGTGGCCTCTCGGCGCTCTGGCGGACCTGAAAGGGAAGGACGGTTGCGGGTATGTTAGTGGAAGTGAGGGGGAGAAGAGTAAGAGAGTTTTGATGTGCTGTTTGCAGCTTCAGTTCAGAGAAATCAGTCACTGAGCCCAGGTGCGTTTTCGTTTGTTAGCAGTGGTCTTGAGGGATCTTTGTATATGCTATGGTTTTGAGCTGGGTGTTGTGAAGTGCGTGCGGTTTGTGGTGCGGTAGCAGAGTGGTTGTGTTCAATGCAGAGTTTGAGATTGCATGAGCCTGTTAGCACATTGCTACGGAGCATAATGAGAAAGGATTGAAGTCTGTAAACATGGGCGAGTCCTTGTGTCACAGTGTCCATGTTAATGTCTATGCACACAGCTATTTGTTCATTTGTCAGGCTGTTGGCACCGATCTGGCTCCTTGTGTCTCACTTTGCGGGATTCCATGTGAGCATTTATCGATTTATGCGCAAATTGCGCAGTGTCTCCGGAGGTTGTGAGATGTGTCTCACTGACTATTCAGGAGCATAGATAGGCAGCCAACCTGGGACATGTATGTGACAGCTCACCGGTGCCGTGGAAGTGACTTGACACAGCAAACGCAGAACGCTATCCCAGGATCTGCAGTTCTGTGCTGAAGGGTGCCGGGGACATTCCACGTGAGGTGCAAACATCTCGCATGTGTCCTGCCTCTGCTTAGGCCCTGTGCACGGAACGATGGGCTACGGGGGAGGGAGAGCATTGAAGCGTAAGAATGCCATGTGTTCCCAGCGCACTGCCAAGAGCGCCGTCTGGATTGGCACCGCGTGTCCAACACTAACCCAAGCAGAGCCAGCAAATAAACCGAACATCAGCACCTCGAGCTGGCCCCTGGTGCCCAGCAACCGTTCCTGCAGGCCAGTGTCCATATGCTGTATAGAGGAGAGGCCGACCGGGGTGAGGCTGGCGTGGCAAGAAGGAGGAACGAGATGGAGCCCTGGATAGAAGCTCGGTGGCACAGCCAAAAGGCTATAGCTAGCCCCCAGTCCCGACAGTACCAGCTTTTGTGCAGCTTAGGATCTTTTTCAGACCTAGCAACACCCCAGGTGCGTAAGAAACATACAGCAAGTGCCTTTTCTTTACAGAGCAGGATTTTAGGACAGAGGGCAGCGTCTTTGAAGGCCTCAAGCCAACCAAATAAAATATGTTATGTTATCTTAAAGGGTCTAATAGCGTGCACTGTTGCCACCTGCATGGTCTCTTGGCGCTCTGGCGGATCAGTAATGCAAGGACGAGGCAGGGTATGTTAGTAGGACTGAGCGGGAACAAGAGCAAGAGGGCTGTGATGTGCTGTTGGCAGCTTGGGAGACACAATTAAATACGCTGGCATGAAAACTGTAGAAGGAAAAAAAAATGCTAAATATATTAATGCCCATAGTTAATAAATGAACAATCATACAGTCATGTTTATTTGGCATGTAAATCTCCACCGGCAACTGCTTACAGTGTGGCAGGACAACTTGACATTTAAAACAATACCAAAAAAATATTGCGCTGACAACAAAAAATAACAAATTGAACGCATTATCTTGCTAACTAAAATCTGCTAGTGTGCACTGCCAGTCTCCGTGTACTTGTCATGCCATAAAAGTGCACTACACAGACTTCTTAAGTTGGATTAACAAAACAATGCTTCATGCAAGTGAATGGATGTGCAAGCTCATGCTTTCTGTTGCAGGTAAAGAAGTAGGGCCTCATTCCGAGTATGCTGGTAGCCCTGGAGCAATTAGCTCCATGGCTGTCTCCCATACCGGTACCTCCTCCGGGTTGGTTCAATGGGGACTAACTGGTCGATTCCGACCCCCCTGCACTCGCCTAAGATTCCCAATTTTCTAAATCACTGCCATAATAATTGCTCAAAGCACACACGCTTTTAAATTGTTGTAATGCAACTGTTTGCCCTTCAGCATTGGAGTACACACTTCTAAAATAAAACAAATAAAAGACTACATTTAAGTGCCCATTTTCTGCCATGGGAGGGCTCTGCAGATACACCACATGGCCAGCGAGGGTCTACCAGCAATCTGGCTACAAGCTGCCAGCATGCTCTTCACAGGAACTGCAGCTGAACCAGTAGACCTTCTTTCCGAAACATGGAGGGTACGTGTACCATCACACCTGTTGCCCGCCACAGGACCTGCCAGGGCTTGATGGATGAGCATAAGGCAGGGCTGCATAGTGGTATTTATTCCTGTACAGCGATCTGCTGCTCCTAGATATTTCCGCGCTATAAACAATACAATAAAACGAAAACACTATTTCCCTTTTTGTTTCTACTTTCATTAAAAGGCACACACACCTTTGTAAAAAAAAAAAAAAAAAGAAGACAATAACATAGCACCAGAATATATGTCACCTTTCACAAGAAAGAAGACTATAGCAGCAGAATTGCCACCCTGCACTGGCCCATACAGGCAAGCATTGGGTCTTCATTTTCACAGGCAATGAATGTGTGCCAGGTGGCCTGCCAACCTTGATAGGCACCAAAGGTCTGCCTATAGACCAGCCGCCATTCACAGACACAGGTAGAACCCCATCACAACTTCTGCCACTTCACAGGGATCACCAGTCTATCAGTGTACATGTCATTGTGTACTTAGTGTCTACTAAACACCCTACAACTTGACAACCTCACAACAGTCAACAATCTACTAGCTCACCGGCACTCCTCTACATACTTCAGCGGTCTACCAGCAGGCTGGCTAATCTTCACAGGCAATCTTGGACTACCAACTCACCTTCTGCCACTTCACTGGGAGCACACGTATATCAGTACATGTTTATTTGCATGCGGAGAAGGGTCAGTGTTCAACCCGTCAAATAAAACAATAACCTCTCTTCACACACACTAGCAGTCTACCAGCAGACCTGCTATATTCCAAAGCCATGGACATTCGAACAGCATTATTATTATTATTATTATTAGAGTATGCATTGTGCGCAAATCTAGCTTCAGGAACCAACAGAGCCTTTTACAAGCATAGGGGTAAAAGCACGGTGAAGGACGCAGAGAAAAAAGAGCTAACAACACTGCAGGGCGGGAAAGTGACAGTAAGGGGTCTACAAGCATCCAGGGGATGCAAGAGTGGGGAGCAAATCACCCAGTCTCAAGAAGGCTGGGAAGTGGAGGGTTTGTGGACCTAGGTGTTAAAGAGGAGGAAATCCTTGAAGAGCAGGGTCTTGAGCTCCTTCTTGAACTCCATAAGCACGGGGGCGAGTCTGATGTTGACGGGGAGGAGGTTCCAGAGTCTGGGAGCGTAGACGGAGAAGGCCTGACATCTGGTTCTTGCTCTCCCATTGCCATCTGGGCAGTGGAAATAGATCAGCCCAGATGTTAAACATGCACATATTGAATCATGGATCTCTAGCAACTCACTTGCAATACATTCCACGAAATTTGAATCTGCCATCCTCTGAAATACACGTTTCCGATGTTGACTATGCAACTTTGGGCTAGAATGATTCTTTCTCCAACCTCCCATGTGCCAACTCACAGACTTTCACTTTGATTGAGAACATAACTTTCAAACTTCCATCATAGAAAGGGATCAGACGTCATGATTCCATCTGACCAGTGGATCCCACTTGCAAGCCAGACTTCATCCTGTTACGGCCAAAACCCTGGTCTTGTCACAAATAGATGGCGAACCCATCCCCCACAAAGGGCTACCGCAGGACACCCTGAAGCCCATTGTGGGCAGTGTTTCAGGCGGACTCGCAGTTCATGAAAGGACTGTTGGAGTGGCTAGAACTACATACCTGCTTACATGTGAGGCGTACAAAATGGAAATATTCCATCCTAAAAGGTTGCCCCAAACCTAGCCGAATTGGGCGTTGACCTGGAGGCAAGTCCGGGCAATGCAAGAAGATGAATGTTACAGACACTGAAGCCTCATCCCTGTCCCTCTCAGATCTGTCTCATCAATGCTGGAATTCGGCTGAGACATAAAACCCTCCTCTTCACATAGAGTCTGCCGGACAAAAAGCCACAGATTTACAGCTTTCTGAATTGCCCTTCATTCGGGCATCCTGGGTTTGCTGCTTGATGATGGACTGCACAAATACGTGATGGCAACTTCGAAAATATATATTCTTTTCTCAGTATTCCTTGAACACCAGAGAATGACGCCGAGTGGCTTCCCAGACAATGTAAACTCTGTCCTTACAGTGTCTTCCAGTGACTCCTGATGAAACGTCATCATTCACAATGCCCAGCGCGGAGCTGCTTTCAAAATGTAAATTGATACTGTACACACATTTAAAATAAAATGTAGTTTATCAGCACACCTAATTGAATGATGTGAGTGTGACTTGTGATCAGGGGCCAGCAGTGCACTCAAAAACTTCTGGACACAGTAACTTCCATCCCTAATCTAAAGTCAAAACAGGTGATCGTTGGGCCAATGGGTAGCAGTGCTGAAAACTAAATTTGTCATCCACAAAGGCAGGGAGAGGATATGCGATACAATATAACACAGGCAGAGACGCAACAACATCAGATAATCCTGCCCAAGTTACTTACAACTGTATTGTAAGGGGGTGGAAAACAGAGTGTCCCCAATGTAACTGTTAACACATTAAATTGCATTGAAGTCTCAAGAATTTAAAGTCTTTAGCATTAGGTGCCTTTTTTTACCCTTACTTTCAATCACCACCTTGGAAAGGGAGAAGGGACTACATGTAGTGTTTTCTGCCTGATACCTGGGGGCCATTTATGTTTCCTTTTTTTTTTCGAGTCGAGAAACAGGTTCATTGTCGTTTCTCAGCTCGAGAAAAAAAAATATTATTACCCAGCAACAACGTGTAGGGGTACTAATAGTAATAGAACCCTCAGAGGGGGCATTACCAGTCTGCAGAATGGGGGGTGATCCATTCTCTGCCATCTGCCAGCAAGTCGCTTCCTCAGCATTTTCTTCCTTCATACACAAGCCATTTGAAGCAAGTAGAAATACTTTGAAAATGACATCTGCATCTCATTGGGCCTGAAGCTGCTCACCTCATTTGTTCCTCCATATACTCTCTGAAGACAAGGCAAAACCCCTTGAGTTTTGCAGGGCACAGGATCTAAAGCACTAACAACTTTAATGATGATATTGCCCTCATACCTAAAAAAGGGATATTGATATTCTACGTGATTCGGTGTAATGTCTTAAATGTATACAGTGACATGTTTATTGTATTTCCAGCATACTGTGTCCCAAATAGCTCGGTGGTGCACATCCATTTCACAGTTATGTAAGAGCTGCACCTTTGGTTCATTTAAGTTTCACATGTTAAAATAAAAATAAAAGTATATATATATCAGGTGGCCTACGCAAGAGGATATTGTGACCTGCACAAATGACCTTTGAAATGATTCACTACCATTAGACTTGACGTCATTCATGCGCATTTATATTTTGCCTGCAGATCACCTATTCCAGGGGTTATGAACATCTGTTAGCATGTCTACTCTTCTCTGTGTGTACTATTCAATAACAGGTCTGCAGAGTTTAACATGCCTCTCTAGTCTATAAAGTGACCCGCTAATATCTATGGGCACTGAGAGTTTATTAGCAGACCTGCTACACTCCACGCGAACCTGCAGTTTATCAGTAGACCTGTTATCCTTGAGAAGGACAGAATGTATATCTTATCCTGACACTGATAGCTCCTAAGCACTGAACATTCACACATATACGTGCAATCATGAACAAGCCCTTTAAATCCATGAGGAGGGCTTCCACCATCCATATGGCCTGAATGTCAAGTCAGGCCTGGCCTGTAACTCTCCAAAGGAACTGGCAACTAACTAGCAGTCAGACTACCTACAATGACTACAATGACATTATGTGAACACATATGCTACCGACCATGTTATCATTTCAAGAATCTGCACTTCCTCTGTGAAGCCTGCCCTATTTCACAAATCACTGCCAGTCCACATGCAGTCCTACTCTCAGCCATGGGAAGTGCTAGTCTGCATAATGCCTTCTAGTATGCCTTTAGAAGTGTTCTTCCCTCATGAGGTCCACAGTTTTTACCCTGAAGCAAGCTATCCCACCAGCGGGACTGTTACCCTAAATAAAGTGCAGTATTTACGAGTGCTAATATGTGATCTTATATAGCTCCTAAGTCCTTACTCCTTCAGCGTCGTATCACTGTGATAACTGGTGTTATTGTGAGTCCATTTTGAATGATTCTTGGTTTATCAACCTCAGAAGAATGAAAGGCTAAGTGTGCCATGCTGCAGGATTCAAACTTGAGAAGTGCAGGTTGTCTCATGTCACATGAAGTGCTGATAGTGTGCCATGAGAAATGTTACTGCTACCCTGATGCAATGTCAATCTTAGGGGTAGAGCTGTTATCATCCACGTTTTCTGCTCTACAACATGTATGCCAGGGTATGGATACCTTTGCTCATTTTGTGAGGGTTTGTCTCGGGAGGATAGCTCAGGGGGAACGTGCGCATCTTGGAAGCAAGACAATGCAGAGCAACACATGTTTGATCACCAAGTCCACGCTTAAAAACCTCTGGGTATTAAACACATTATAAATAACCAATTACAATTACAGTTTGTCAGGAAGAAGTGCACATTCTACACAATAGCTCTGCCCCTTAGTTTAATCTTGCTTTAGGAAACAGGTGGGCCACGTGAACATTTCTTGTCACTGAAAGTGAAAGATCAATTTGCTGCCAACCATCAATGCCATCTCTCACATGCCATGCCCGACATGTACTGCACAGCTTCATGTGAATGTCCAACACCTGCCGTACCACATACATGACCTTATTCCCTTTTAGGTGTTAAACTTTGAAAACAGTCCCCTCTCTAACTCCCATAACATGTTCCACAACCAGACATGATTAGAGGTCATAAACGTTCAGACAACAGTGATAACAATGTCCATAAGAAGCCAAAAAAATAAATAAATTTAAAATTTTTTTTAAAAAAACAATGTGCATTTCAGGCAGGTTAGAATAAATGACTGCTCCAGGCACGATTTACAACAATGACCTCATCAGGCAGAAATAGAAGCAATGACCATAAAGTATTTCCCAAAGACACAACATGTTTACTTCCCATACAAACATTCCTATTGTTGCCTCCATTCACACGCCCACAGTGCAGAGCGCATGCACAGTCTGCTCACCTCTGGCTCTGCCCCTCTGCTTTCTTCGGCCCACGGTAGAGCTGTGTGACGCCGGCTGCAGTTGGTTGATTTCGATGGGCGTATTTGTGCGGAAACTCTCTTTAAATTTCTGCATCAAGGTGTCCACGGTCTCTTGCGTGATCTCTGAGGCTGAAAGAGGCGCAAGGTGAAAGGTCAGAACATGGCAACCACAAACTCACGCTTACTTCCTCGCTATACATGTAAAGGGGAAGAACAAAAAACACTGATGAGCAAGATCAGCGATTCAGGTACTGTGCTACTTCTCCGTCTTACTGTTTGATTTCTCATTTTGTCATTTTCTTTCTATAAAATCAACACACACAAAACCAAGAGGCGATATTTTCTTTTAATAGTTTTTGTGAAAACGGTAAAAAGTTGCGCATGTTTTAAACTCCAAGAAACAATACAAATGTTTTCTGTCATAATCTGTGCTGGGATTGATTATGGCTATGAGTGTTGTGATGGTGGTGATGTCACTAACATTCTAGGTGTGGTGATGTCACTGGGACTCTAGGTGGAATGTTGATGTATGTTTGGTGTGCATGGTTCTACTGGTGTCAGTTGGACCTAAGGTCCTGGGCTAGATGGATGTGCTTTCTCTACTTTTGAACTAAGAGAATAAACCTACATGTAAACTACTTACCTTCTGGTGTTGCTGATTGTGGAAGGAGGCCTAGTTTATATCACTGATGGCAAGGATGTTTCCTGTGCTGCTGGGAAGGGGCAGCTGGTGAGAAGCGCTGCCTTCCAGGGTGACATCCGTCCAGCTAAAAGGAGCTGCAGGCAGGGCGGTGCAGCGGTGGTCCAGTTCAGGATCCAGGTCGGTGATCCTGACAGTCCAGTTGTGGCAGCTGGAGGTGCAGGAAATTGAAGGTCCGTGATCAGGGTCCAGGACGGTGGCCCTGAGAAATTTCGGGTACAGCATTACCGGAGAAACTAATATTGGAGTCTGTCCAGAGTCCAGGCGGCGCCGGGGCTGAGGTGGCCCAGTGCCTGGAAGGTCCAGAATCCAGGCGGTGCCCAGGCTGAGGTGGCCTAGTGCCCGGAGGGTCCAGGGTCCAGGTGGCGCCAGGGCTAAAGTGGCCCATTTCCTGGAGCTGCCGGCGATCTGTGCACTCTGGTGGGGTGGTCCAGAGTTTGACGTAGGTTGCGGAAGGGGCTACGGTGATGCCTAGACAGCCTGTTATTGCTGCATGGAAGGAGTATCCCGTTTGTTTGGGACTTGCAGTGGCAGGCGTGTGCGCCTGATGAAGAGTGCCTTGAGGTGTGTGGGGGCCGCTCCTGGACGGTGCTAGCATGCTGTTTTATTTACATTTGCAGGCTGGGGGGTCCTTCGTGCATGTTGGAGAGGCCGAGGCAGGTGCAGCTGAGGGCGGCGTTGCTGCATGGGGACGGCAGCATGGGCTGCATTTCGGAGCCAGTTGGTGTTTTATCCTTCAGGATGCTGGGTGTCGATACGGTGATGTCGGCAGGAGGTGGGGCGGCATCAGTGGGCGGAGGACTGGCGTTCCAGCGGGCCCAGCTGGAATGCAATGTCCTCTTGGAACGCAACGTCTTCTTGGAACGCAACGTCCTCTTGGAACACAACGTCCTCTTGGAACACAACGTTGTTTGTGAGTGCAGAGCCGGCACTGGAGGTGGAATCTGTTGTGTTCCGGAGAGACACAACAATAGGATCTGGACATGTGTTAAGGGTGCATGCTTCACGAATGGAGCTAGCGGCTCTGGGATCTGTGAACATTTGACACAATTGGTAAACGTGGACGTTGCCACTGGAAGTCTGGCTATTTACCATGTGTGTGCAGGAATAGCGTGGAAGCTGCGAGTAGACGGTGAGTGTTCTAGAAGGCTGGTAAAGTGGTGGGTGCTGGATCCGGACCAGTGGGGCATATGTATCAGGAAGGAGGATCTAACAAAGGACAACACAGAGATATGTGTTTGTGAGGCCAGTCTTAATGGTTAAGGCTGTTGTGTTTATGTTGTGGCCTCTGAGTTTAGTACAGTTATGGTTTGGGTCCTGGGTTAATGTTAGCAGTTTATGGCCTCTCATTTATGTACTGCTGTCGTGTTTACGTGGTGGCCTAATGTTTAGGACCTTCCCTCGGTTTACAGTATGGACTCGTGGGTTGGGGTTCATGGGTTCATGGCGAAATTGTAATGTATGCTTTTACACAATTGTTTTCTTTGCATGTTGGTTGAAGTGGACATGTGGGTGGGGGTATGGCGCAGGGACTTTGCCGCCATGTCACTTTCATTCGTTTTGCATTTACAATTACTTACCTTGCAGTTTTTTTGCTTTGCGTTACAGGGGCACGTTGGGGTTTGGCATAGGGACTTTGATGCCATGGATTTTAACTGTTTTGGTTTTTATGGGCTTACATGTTATCCTGTGGTGTTTTGTTTGTCATGTTTAAAATTTCTTGTATGAGTGAGTGTGGTCACAGGGGAAATTTTTAACAAACAGTGAGGTGATGTTAATGGATGTCAGCAGAGAGTCAGGTGCTGTTTAGGGTTGACAAGGAACAGTGTGGTGCTGTTAGTGGATGTCAGCAGACAGTGAGGTGCTGTTTAGGGTTGACAAGAAACAGTGTGGTGCTGTTAGTGGATGTCAGAAGACAGTGAAGTGCTGTTTAGGGTTGGCAAGGAACAGTGTGGTGCTGTTAATGGATGTCAGCAGACAGTCAGGTGCTGTTTAGGGTTGACAAGGAACAGTGTGGTGCTGTTAGTGGATGTCAGCAGACAGTCAAGTGCTGTTTAGGGTTGACAAGGAACAGTGTGGTGCTGTTAGTGGATGTCAACAGACAGTGAAGTGCTGTTTATGGTTGGCAAGGAACAGTGTGTGGCTGTTAATGGATGTCAGCAGACAGTCAAGTGCTGTTTAGGGTTGACAAGGAACAGTGTGGTGCTGTTAGTGGCGGGCGGTGAGGCGCTGTCTGATGTTTCTAAGGGCAGTGTGGTTTTGTCCGGGAGGTGCTGTCTGGTGTTTTTTGGGACAGTGAGGTGCGGTTTGAGTAAGTTATGGGGACAGTGTGTTGTATGGAGTTTCGAAGTAGGATTAAAGTTTTGGTTGGAGTTTTTGTGTTGGACATAGACATGGTGGCCACAAGTCTGTGTGGGGATTAGATGGTGAGTGGGTTAGTTTTGGTTGTGATGCAAGGGGTCTCCACGGTGAAGGACTTATTGTTGGTTCTTCCATTGTTGTGGTTCATTCAGCGGGTTTGTAGCTGAGTGGGTTCAGGTTGTGGGGGGAGCCTGTGGTTGAGTACATTTTTTATTTTGTTTTCCATTTAAGGTCTTGGTTAGAGGTTGGGTTGTAGTGGTTTGGGCTCAGGGGGAGTAGAAAATGGTTACTGAGCTATAACATTTCTGGTAATATTGCACTTATGATGGGTGTCTACCATGGGTCTAGTTTTGTGTTGTTGAAGAGAGGGGCATATGTCATAATCTGCGCTGGGCCTGATTATGACCATGAGTGTTGCGTTGGTTGAAGAGAGGGGCATATGTCATAATCTGTGCTGGGCCTGATTATGGCTATGAGTGTTGTGATGGTGGTGATGTCACTAACATTCTAGGTGGAGTGTTTGTGTGGTGATGTCACTGGGACTCTAGGTGGAATGTTGATGTATATTTGGTGTGCAGGGTTCTACTGGTGTCAGTTGGACCTAAGGTGCTGGGCAAGATGGATGTTCCAGTGCTTTCTCTACTTATGAACTAAGAGAATAAAACTACATGTAAACTACTTACCTTCTGGTGTTCCTGATTGGGGAAGGAAGCATAGTTTACCTCATTTTCCCTGTAATTTGCATTTACGGAAATGGGACATTTCACATTTAGTTGTTTGGCATTTTTCATCCAGCTTGTAAAGCTGACCACTGCTGTTCGATCCCTTTGTTCAGCTTTAGTTCGTAAAATTCAAAGAGGACATTCAATGTTTCTCATTTTAGCTGGGGGTGGGGGAACTGAGCCACCCTCTGAAAAAAGTGGGTGGACTCTGTACCCCCACGTGTACCCTCGACTTGAGCACTGATTGGAAATAATGAGCAACAACACCATCAGTGTGGACTCCTTTAACAGGGGGGAGGGGGAACATAAAGGGCCACATTAATGCACTGTTCATTTAGGTGCCATGATCTGTCCCAGTCAGATGAAATTTTATGGTACCCTTGGGACTCTAAAAATGGTTTTGGTTAACAAAAATCAGAACGTGTACCTGTGCCACCCGTGCAGATGCAGCAATTACACAGACTGAATATTGTTCTTGAATTCGTGTTTGACTCCCTCCCTCGAGTATACTCCCACCTCACTAGCGAGGTTTGCCCACTATGTGGCAGAGTTGTTATTGTGATCACTGCTAAATGGACTTGTGAGCAGAACACATCTTAGAACATGCCATTAAGTTCTGGTCATTATTCCCTGGTGTGTGGGCTATGGGTGTTTCTTTCGGGAGAGCTCTAGCATCAGAATGTTCTTTCGTGCAATACATAACATGATGCTCCATAGGCTTGGAAAGAGGGTGGCGGGGTTTATGATGAGAAAAGTACACCCAGATGAAGAGTGTGCATAGAGTGGTGGGGTCTGGAATGGGGACTGGACAGTGAGTGGTGGATTCTGGGATGGTGACTGGGCAGAGAGTGATGGGGATGAAGATGAAGACTGCGCATAGAGTGGTGGAGACTGGGCACAGAGCGGTGGGGACAGAGATGAATGATGTGCATAGAGTGGTGGAGTTTGGGATGAGGACTGGAAAGAGAGTGATGGGGACAGAGATGAAGACTTTGCGAAGAGTGGTATGGTCTGGAAAGGGAACTGAGCAGAGAGTGGTGGAGTCTGGGATGAGGACTGGACAGGGAGTGATGGGGACAGAGATGAAGAGGGTGCATAAAGTGGTGTGGTCTGGAATGCAGACTGGGCAGAGAGTGATGGCGTCTGGGATGAGACGTGGGCAGAGAGTTGTGTGGTCTGGGATGAAGAATCAGCAGTGAGTGGTGGGGTCTGGAATGGGAACTGAGCAAAGAGTGGTGGCGTCTGGGATGAGGGCTGGGCAGAGAGTGGTAGGGTCTTGGATGAGGACATGTGAGAAAATGGTGGAGTCTGGCTTGGGAGCATGAGGCTTTCCACATTTATGGTGCACGCTGTTAGGAAGAATTCTTCCCTAAGGCTAATTTCCCTTACCTATAGAGTCCCCCAGCAGCTTTGCTTGATTTGAGGGGTTTATTTTTTTTCTCCTGCTAAAAGTGAAACTCTTTTTTCCCCACTCTTAGACATATTGCTTATGTCTGTTTTAGGCTATTTTTGTGCTCATGGTCTATGGGGTTTTTCTCACCCTCATAGGTATCATCTTTTTACATGTGTGTTACACAGCATCCTCAGTGCAGTAACACAGGGGTCTCACAGTGACCCCCAAACATAGACTCCATACCCTGGGACTGACTACTGTCTACCAGGGCATGTAAAGTCCCCATTGACTTTACAAGTCAATAATTATGAACAAAACCAGTGCAACCCATCTTACTATGGAAGTGCTGGAAAGGATTAATAGTTGTTTTCCTAGTGTTCATTTTCAAGAGGGTACTGTCCAGTCCCTCTCAACAACGTTTCTGGCTGCTGGCAGTGGTTACTACCATAAATAGTTGAGCGCAAATATTTCCCTATGGGATTTTCCCATTGTTCGAGGCTACCACTTTTACTGACAGCCTCTAACAAACCGCTGGTGTATTTTATTATTAACTTTACTTCGGTAGGTTTTTATTGCCAGATCTTTGATATTATTTCTTTCTCATGTCTTTCTCTGAAATCCTAACCCGGGGCGGAGATCCTTTGTTCGTCCTTTTGGCGGACTTCTGCACAGAAGCCCTCCTCTCGGCACCACTGAGTCTGGGGTAGACAGGATGTGTGGGAGAGGGAATAGGCACTCTGGACAGGGTTACTTAGGCAACCCAAGTTGCATTCTGCCCTGATAGGCTGGAGGGTTATCCCGCCATGATAGCCACCCCACTGTGTGAGTGACCGCTAGGCTGTATGAATAGGGGTCTTTCTGCATAAAAACAGGGCTCTGAGGACAGGAGGACAAGACGTTGCCAATGAAACTAAGAAACCCGAAGAGGAGAGAAGCTGAATACATCTGCAACGACTGAACCATCGGTGAAGCCCTGCTGCAGATCCTCACCACTTTTCTCCAACGACGTGAGAAGATCTGTGCCTGCAAGAGTCTTCTTCCCTTGAGCTGGTGGGGCCAACCAGTTCACCAATCGCCTTCCAGGACCTGCCTTGGTCGAATCACCAGTGCCCAGAACTAGGAGACCGGATAGCCAGGCACCCGTCCACCATGACCGCAATTTAAAGGAGCGTACCTTTTATTTCGTTTTGGCAGCACGCTCGGCTGGCTTCATCTCTGGGCAATGCAGTGACTCGAACCTTACTCCACGATAAGAGCCTCACTTCCTCTGCTGGATCTCCCAAACTGCAGGAACTGGCAGGAACTACCGCCACCAGAGGAGCCTCTTCCACTTTCAAGGTATATTGTTCCGCCAGGCCTCCCGTTTCACTGGGTACTGCTAAAGATGTTTTAAATCCTTTACTTACCTACTGGGTTGGCCGCCCATATCCTCTAACATTGTCTTTTACCTTCTATAACCGCCTTTTCAAATTGTTAAACAAAGACTTGACTGCATCTACTAGAATCGTTTGATCTTGGGCACTTTGCCTTGTACCACTGACTCTGGCACAGGCCTACTGACTCTGGCTAAATCTGTTACAACTGCCTTTACTAGATTTCTTTTCATCAAGAAATGTGTTGGTGCACCTAAAACTCTTATAACCACCTTTCCTCCCCTTTTTAAATATTGTGAAGTGCCATTTTGCTCGGTTTTCTATGCTGAAAGGACTGCCTTGCCTAACTTGTTTACAATCCTCTTTGGAAGAGTTTCTGGTGTGTTTTAGAGTCTGAACCTGTACAACTTGTCCTTTCCCTCCCTTTTGACAAATTGTTAGAGGGCATTGCTGCTTGGTTTACCCTGTGCCGTTTTGCTCAGTTTTCACTCTTGTTCACACTTGTCTACAATTTAAATAGGGAATTGTGTATACTTTTCTTGACTGTTTTAATTTGCTTTAAGGATAGTGATTTGTGTGTTGAACTTAAGAGTATGTAAAATATATATATATATATATATATATATATATATATATATATATATATATATATATATATATATATTCCTTTTGATACAGAGCTTTGTTCTTTGGTCAGTGTTTCCTTGTTCCATAGTACTGTAGCCCTATTGTGTAAACCTTGAATACTGCTCATTTCCCTCTTGAGATAAGTCTGACTGCTCAGCCACAGCTACCAACTAAATCTGTGTGGCACAACTGATATGAAAGGGGATTCATTGCATATACCTGTAGCCCTAATCTTCTGTAGTGCTCCATAAGGGAACTGCATAGGATTCTGCCTAACACACGCTAGCTACATACATGTCTGAAAGATTATTTCACATTATGTACATTTAAAGCGTTATGGTTTCAACCCAGAAATCTGTGTTCACAGAAATAAAAACCCCTACAAATATTATAATCGTTACTCTCCTTAGAAATAAAATAAGGCCATACCTGTTTCCCACGATCCATTAATGGCATGTGCATTGTGGGAGGTGTCACAATTAATATCAGTAGCAGTTGTCTCATGTTAAATTTTGACTGATGGAAATGCCCCCTGTTTCTGTCTTAGTCCCACCCCTTTTAGATGTGCTTTCATCTAAATTGAATATAAATTTGATTTAAAATAGATATCCTAAATGTTTTATATCAATTTCTTATCAAATGTATATTCTTATAGGAAGTATTTTCTATTTTATATCATATCCGTTTTTTATATAAAATCTATATAAAGATGGGATCAGTGCTTGACAAAGTTGCTCTGGAGATGGGGACTGTGAATCTATGGTTTTGCAGAGTGATACATTGCTGATGTCAAAGAGGGGTTCCACCCTGGGGTGATAGGTAGCAGATATACATTTTATATCAAAGTGACAAGCCATCCAAAGTTTTTGTTTTTAGGGAACCCCAATCATTTGTATATTAACTTTATATTGTTATATAAAAATGTAAATACACGTATTTTTTTTAATATATGCATCTATATTAAAATCAATATAATTTTTTTTTCTGGTTATAGACATGTATTCAAAACATATTTAAAATCATATTTGTGTAGACATTTACATAGAAACTAATATTAAAAATAATATTTTTGATATTGATATTAGTATAAAAGGTAATAAATAAAATATTAATGTACATGTTTTATATACACTTTGCTGGAAATTTTGATACCAAAGGTTTTTATATCAATTTTGATATAAAAATGTATACCAATCTTATATGAAAAGGCTTTGATACAGAGTGTAAATAAAGAAAAGCTGTTTACTTTATAAGTAAAGTGTGCTTCCCAGATCCTGTCCAAAAGCCAAACTATTGTTTCTAAGGGGTCTACAGCATCTCATGTGCACCATACATGTGTCCCTTTCTGACCCACCAAAGAGCTGTGAATCAACACTGCAAGGGGTTTTATATCAATGACAAGGCCTGGGAAATTCTACGAATGTGCTGACACACAAAGTGGCATTCTATTCACATCAGCAGAAAGTAATGATGGACTTTATATTTATCTCCCCAGACTAGAAGATGTTTTTGCTAGCTGTGTGAACAAAACCACCCATGCAAATACATGTTTATCAACTAAAAACAAAGGTAGTTAGCAAAGCTGTTTTTAACCTATGACTGAAAACCAGCACAGGATGCAGCTGTAGGATGAAATTAATGTTAGATGTTGTGGAAGACAACTATTCACAATCTAGGGTGGCACTCGCTAATTCTTGCTGAGTATGTATGAAATAAATTGCTGTTCATCTGTTGATAGGAAAAATGGCATTGGCCCCAAGAAGCAACTGCAGGAGTGAGGTTATTTTTAGATGTTGCTATAATACATAGGAAGCAGTATGCATGAAATAGAATGCATGTCGGTTACGCCAGATTCTATTTGTGTGTGTGTTGTTTTTGAGATTTTGATTTAAACAGTTTGGAAGAAGTTGAACATGTGTAAGGGTTTTTTTTCATTCGTAAGTGATTATAGAGCCACTACACTATCAATCAGACACTCACACAATCAATGAGAGTCTCATACTGTCAATCAGACACTCACAGAATCATCAGAAACTCGTACAATCAATCAGACACTCACACAAACAATGAGAGTCTCAAACTGTCAATCAGACACTCACAGAATTGTCAGAGACTCATACAACCAATCAGACACCCACATAATTAATCAGACACTCACACAATCAATCAGACACTTCAATATTAAAAGTTGGACCCCGGTCCCCTTATAGCCACTCCAAAGATTAAATGAAACATTAAATAAATCAGAACTGCACTTGTCGTTTTGTGATGCGGCATATTTGCACATGCACAATGCAGTACTTTTGCTTCAAGGCGCTGATAAAGTTATGAAATATTTTAAATGCGTGCAATGTGATGATAGTATTTGTATATTTGAGTTTTCGCCAAAGATCACACATGTTGTGCAAGCAGTATACCTACAATTTATTGGGACAAAGTACTCGAGTTGATGAAATGTTTAAGTTTGGCATGTGTCAGGGGGATACATCTTACTTGAGATGTGTGTGTGTGTGTAAACATTCTACACAGAGGTATCAGTATGTGCCAAAGATCAAACATTTTGCGTAAATGGTATAGCCAAGATTTATTTTGTACAAACTGTCAGCATGACAGATTTTTTTAAGGGTAGCGTGTGTCAGGGTGCTACAGCTTACTTGATATTTGTGTGGATGTTTTATGTATTGATGGACTGTGCGAGTCCATGATTTAGATTGTGCCAGAATCTTTTTTACTTTCACAAAAGGCTCTACATTTTATTTTATTCCGCATGCAAAAATGGCACAAAACAAAATGTGTCTATTCTCTGCAAGGGAAGCGACTCCTTACTTGTGGAAACTTCAAGGTCTGCTTTAAAGCACAGTTGTGAAGCAGGAATGTTCTAGGACATTTAATATACACTTCTAACATTTGCATGCAATACGAAGGACCAATTTTTGAAGATCAGGCACTGTGGGACTCACATTTTTGCCAAAGATCACAACTTTGATGAAGTGGTGCAGCAGAGATTCTTTTATATAAAAGGATTCTTAGGGGCCCTCTACTTGTTTGTAACATTGACTTTAATATGTTTACGCTGAAATTACAACACCCTGTGCCTTGCTACAGTTGTAATATTGTTGGAGAATATTTTAAGGCACTAATGCTCACTGTGTTAACAATGTTTTATACTGAATCTATACTTTTTCTTGTATTTTTAGTGACATAGTGGTCACCAACAGATGGAAGGCCCAGGCGGCAGAGTCCCAAGATGTGGATTGTGGCAACCAACAACCGGCAGCCTTGGATTTATGGCAAATGATTCATTTTACACAACATGTCCCATCTGGTTAAGGGGTCTGGCCGATGGTGGCACTTTAACACGGGCGAATGGATGGGGCAGTTCAAAAAAGGAGATTGTTTTTTTTTTATTTGTCCATCTCGTAGGCATGTCTCGGCTTCTGGATGCAGGACCAAGGAACCGCCACAGGTTTCACTGCTAAGTTCTCACAAGGAACTGACAATACATTTGGGACAGTGCAGCAACCAGGGCCTAATCATGGAAAGCTATAGATAGTGGTATTGGATGCCAACCGGTGTTGCTGGTGTGTGTTGAATGCCACAACAGCTTTTTAAGTGTGAATCATTGTTCTGTAGGTTTTAAACCACTCGCTATTTCACAGCGCTCCTGCCGTCTCTACTTTTAAATCATCAATGTCACACAGGCGATGTACCCATCCTAGCTGAGTGTCTGATAGCTGGTTGTTTGATTCTACATATTTATTCCTTGTTGCATTACAACCTTTGCTCTCTGCATTTATCTGATTGTTCACAATCTTTTTTCCTTTCTGTATTAAATGTCCTTTTTTATAAATAAAATATTTTGGTCAAAATCATATAATGTGCTGCCTCTTTATTACGTGTTTCTTTTTATTATATAAAATAACACCCATCACTGGTTGATTTTTAAAAAAATGTGTCCACTCAGAGGTGTAACACTAGGATGTTGTGGGGACCAGCAATCCGATACAGGCTAACAAAACAGTTGCTATGTTTTTAATCACACATTGTAAATTAAGACACAGAGAAGAACTATGTTGCTGTTCCATAAACTGGCTTTTATATTTTCAGATGATGCTACAAACTCCTGTCAACCATTTGCCTTAATATATTTCCAACAACTTCATGCCCTGGCATGTCCACCCCATAATAGTTGAACATGAAGACTCAAAATAGTTGTTACAAACAATACATTTTTATTAACATTTAAAACAACCATTTTTATTCAGATTGTATTCACAATAGTTTGGGTTATGAGATGTTGCACAACGATCCAGTCGGCTACAAAATGTGCGGTAGCAGCAGCCACCACATGGCATGTTCCTTCTGCATGTTAATTTAAAAGGCCACACTTTCTGGTAATTTGAAGTCCTCATTCATCTTGCTAGGCTGCAAACTAAGTGGACATAAAAAGGGGTGCATTTTGGGCAGACTGCTGCTGAGAGATAAGTGTGCATGCATAAACATCCTCCTATACATGTAAATGTTTCTCACAGCATTGTGACACAGTAACATGCTTGAGCCAGGCGGCCTGGGGTTAAATGAAATAACATATAGTAATTATTCATTTACAGCGTATATGTATAACTCTTAGGATGTCTGAGCTATGGGTGTTGGGCATGGCCATATTGAAAGCCCGACTTTTTATTCTAAAACTCTGCAGCCATAGAAAGCAAACACGATAAAATATATCATAATCTTTTAATCTCAGATGCAAAAACTTGAGCTGGTCAAAAGAGTACAGGTGGTCATGGTCATGGTGACAAACGTTCATAAAGCTAGGCAGAGTGTTGTACAAAAAAAGAAATGAACTCTAAACAGTAGTGTTAAAGTATAAAAACAACTCTGTTAGCACAGAATATAGGGTGCCAAGCCGAGTGATGCCATGTGCCATGGTAAAGCATATGTTTTATATATTAAACATAGTGATGATGTGTATTGCACTGTTGGGGAGGCATGGTATCACAAGTATGACACTGAGGCAAAAGGTACAGTTTAAAAAACCTTTATTGAATTTTCAATGGGGTTGAAGAAACTCCTAGTTTGCAATATAGCTAGGATCGGAGTGGTCTCGACCATGAATAATGAATAAAACAGTCCTAGTTCAGTCTGTCAAATCAAAATGGCATATACGGCAAAACATACACCTTCCCTATATCTTGTACAAAAGGAGGAAGATGTATGCAAAGGAAAGTCAGTGTTCAAATATAAAGAATAAATGTGTCTGAGTTAGCTCTCCTACCCACGGTGGACAGCACAGAGTAAATTGGTCCCTGTGGGCACGATGACACACTCTGGCTCAGATTCTTAACACAAAGGCAGTTTACAAAGTGGATTGAGGCCCGCCTGGGCTTCCATGTTAAATAAAGTCTTACTTTTCAATTTCCACAACACAGTTCACCATAAAGATTGGACTGTTCCCCCTCTATTGGTATCAAACCTCTTAAAGCAAAAGTTCTCATTGCTCTCCCTCTGTCAGGCTCCGGCCTCTTAAAGCAAAAAGAAAAATCACTTGCTGGGGTTCCCTTGCCCAAGCACATTCACTTCCTTTAGGGGTTCCCTTCCCCTAACTTATTACCCTTTTGATCGCCCTCATTTGGGCTCAGACTGTTTCCTGATGTCGAATAATTTCAAATGTGCTGCTTTTCTACAGACCTCTGCAGGACCACTTCGCCTTTCCAGCTTTCAACGTACACTCTTGTGTCATTTGCCCAAATGCTTCCTGGTCTGTGTTGTTCACTGTTTATGCATCAAAGTTCAATGTTCACCTTTTTACTTTCCCCTTCTCTCATGGTTAATTTTGATCACCTCACTTTTACAGTTCATTCCCCTTATTGCTACAAACATTTCACCTTTCACAGAGACTACTACTTCCTTTCGTCGGACAACTCCATTACTCAGTATCACTGACTTTACAGCTATCGTTACTTCAAAGTTAATTTGCATGTCTGCCTTTCTTCGTGTCTCACCCACACGTGTGCAGCCTTCAATTATGCAATGTAATGTTGTTACTTCAATCTTTCTTTAGCACAGTGGGTTCTTCTTTCTTGTCTTTTACTGTCTTTCAATTTGCGAGTCAAGGTAAGTACCACAGGTTTGGCCTCGCCTCCCCAACTCCGTTGTTCACCCGGGAGTGTCGTTGGCGTCCCTGAAACACAATGCAGCCTTCTTGTTTGGAATTTGGCCATCTCCACATGTCGTTTGTGGCTTTTTGGAGGCAAGAACCTCCTGTAAGGAATCCTGGGGTCCTCCACCTGTGACTTTCATCCATCGGTCAGTTGCTCTGCTCCAGCAGGTTCGCCTTCACCCCAGAAGTTCTGCTCTTAGTTGTGTTCCAACTTGCTCACAGTGTGTCTCTACGTTTTGCCTTTTATCCGTGGAAGGGGAGCTAATTTGTATCAGATGTTTGTACTAAGAGTCAGGTGTCTGACTTTGCCTTACCCAATTAGCAGGACATGTCCAATGTGATATGTAAAACTTAGCATTGTTACCCTCAGTCAGCCTCTTCTTTGGTCCGGTGTTTGTGTAAAAATGGGGGGGTTGGGACATCGCATAATCCTATAAAATGGGAGAGATTATGGGTACGGGCAAGGAGGCAAGGAAGGAATACCGTGTCTCACTATCAGCTGTCCCACCCTCATTCTCTGAAGACCCCTCACCTAGGTGATCCTCCCCCACTGGTCCCAGGAACTTCCCCAATGTGAGGTGGACAGGTGTGCCTTTCTCCGAGGCCCTCTAATCTGAGGGCTCTGGAAAAGACAAGTGGAACATTTATCCAGGTACTCTTGCATATTCATGGAGTTTCTTTTTAACTGTACTGGTAGGGTTTGGATGTTGACGTTAGTTCCCTGTGAGTAGCCCATGCACTGGGATCGGGGGCTTTTATACAATTAATGTGTTTATGAGGGTCTGTTTCTGTCCATTCCCATATTGGAGAGGTCTGGGAATAGAAATCAGATTGCCAGCGACCTTGCAGTATAAATTCTTTGAAGAAAGGTGGAAAATTCTGGAACGCCCCTCCCTATAATGACCTCTTCTAGAAGCCTGTGAATAATGTCCAATGACACTAGCCGGGATTTCCCTCTGATATATTAATGTATACCAGTACTGTGGGATATATTTAATTATCTGCATGTACACAGGTAACTCTAACCATAGCTGCATGTTCTAGATCTGTGGAGGTGACCAAGCTGGCTCTTATGACTGTCTGTTTACTGCCAGAATCAATTAATGCCTTGACTACCTTCCCATTCACCAGTGCTCTCTCATATGTAAAATCAGCTTTGAATCGACATAAACGTACGCTAAAGGTTTCTAGATCTTCCTCTTATTCATCCCATTCTCTTCTTTTAAGCATTCCATTTCCATAGATTACTCGTTTTGGCTTTTGGGACAATGCCGGATGAAATGACCTGTCTATCTACATGAGAAGCAGATGGGTGTTGATGGTTTAATCCCTCCGGGCGCTTGTACGATCTTTTTCAGGGTCCACTCTTGGGTTTTAGAGAGTCCTCCTCGTTCTAATGTTTGGTTTTGAGAGCGGTAGGTTGACTTTTGATCTATTATATCTTTATTTTTATGTAAGGAATGTAAATGTGTTACTGCACCTGAATGATTTCGGGCAGTCTCAATAGCCAAGTTAAGGGTTTGTTTATTTAATTCCAATACTGCTTTTTGTAAGAAAGGAGGTACAGAGTTAGTAACATGTTCAAGATGATAATTTCTACTAACTACTCCAAAGTTTTATTGCCGACCCAAAGAGAGACAACATTTTGAATTCTTTCCCCTACTTCCACGGGGGTCTCACCAGGGTTTAATTTGATGGATCTTCATTTTTGCTGCTACAAATTACTGGACTGGCCTGCTCTTTTAAGGAGTCCTTCTTTGATGGATATAAAGGTAGCTTTCAAGGCTAGTTTAAGTAACTGATCAGTGGTTTGTAGTTCGCCTTTTAATAGAGGTCCCAAGTAGCATTTCTTTAACTTTTCTCTGCAACCCAGATGCTCAGCTAATTGTTTGAAATTCAAAAGAAATTCTGTAGGACTTCTCCTTCCTGATAGGGTTGCAATATCGCTTGAGATAATGGGGTTCTTGCTTGTAATTGGACCAACTTTGCAAAAATCTTCTTGAAAGCGAGCCTTGGCCTGATTCCGATGGACGGCCAGTTGAGCAGCGACAGCCTCAATATCGGCCATATTTTATGGGCGGGGTATCTCTGACAGATATTTTTCACCACTAGGTGAACATGTCAACTGCTGCGGTATGTGGCAATCAGAGGAATCAGAAGTCCTTGGTCTACTTGTGAGACTGGTTGTAAATGATTCTGTCATGTTTCACATTCCAAATGAGTGAGATGTTTGAGCTATGATTCGTTTTCATTGAGTGCAGAGGCCTTCAGAGCTTATTTTTCACCACTGGGTATACTTGTCAACAGCAGCGATATGTGGCAATCACTGGTATCAGACAAACTTAGTCTACTTTTGAGACAGGTTGCGAATGACTCTGACATGTTTCACATTCCAAACAAGTGAGATGTTAGAGCTATGATTCATGTTAATTCAGTGAAAAGGCCTTCTGAGAGTAAAGATGTCAACCGTAGCGGTATGTGGCTTTCAGAGGCCTCTGAAGTCCTTGGTCTACTTGTGTGATTGGTTGTAAATGACTCTGGCATGTTTCACATTGCAAACAAGTGCAATGTGTGAGCTATGCTTAGTGTTAATACAGTGCAAAGCCCCATCTTGCATTATTCATAGAACAACTGCCTGCAGAAATAATTGTAACCCTTAGTCAGTAATCTCTAGTCACAGTGTAGGATGTGTTTCACAATTTATTATTAGACTCTTGACACATTTTGGTTTTGTATGCTACCGTTGTAAAGCGATTACATGATTAGACACAAGCTGTGGATGTGAAGAAGCATCTTCAGGTTTAAAATGTGATAATTCCTTGGGGCTGCTGCCAGAGGGTGCTAAGAGAAGTAGCTGTTTTGGGAAATGCACACCCCTGCACATATATATTAGCAGACAGTGCCCGTCATAAATTAAAAGTGATTTTTATAATCACAATATTGAAAATAAAATGTAAATAAAATCTATGAAAACTTCTAAAATAGCTGCTCTGGGGCATGCAATCCTTTTCAGCAACATAATTACACCTACAAGCAGGCACACGCTGTAACTCTTTTTTGGCAATGGGTGCTATACAAATCATCACTATGTTTAATTAATAAAACACATGCTTTACCGTGGCACAAGGCATCACTTGGCCAGTCACCCTTTAGTCAGTGCTAAAAGAGTTGTATACTTTTAACACTATAGGTTAGTGTTCGTTTAGTTTTTAGCACAACACTCTCCGTAGCTTTATAAAGTTTGCCAACATGACCATGACCACCTGTACTAATTCGACCAGCTCAATGTTTTGCGTCTGAGATTAAAAGATTATGATACATTTTATCGTGTTTGCTTTCTATGACTAGAGAGTTTTCGAATAAACGTCCTGTCTCTCATTATGGCCATGCCCAACAACCATAGCTCAGACATCCTAAGAGTTATATATATATATATATATTCTGTAAATGTATTATTACTATGAATTATTTTTGTTTAATCATAGGCCGCCTGACCCAAACATGTTACTGTGTCACAATGCCGTGAGAAACATTTACATTTATAGGAGGATGTGTACGCATGCACAATTATCTCTCAGCAACAGTCTGCACAAAATGCACCAATTTTTACATGTAGATACTTGTAAAAGTTTAAAGTTCTCAACTTAGTTTGCAGCCTAGCGAGATGAACGAGGCCTTAAATTCCCATAAAGTTAGACTTTTTAAAAATTAAAGTCCCGAAGGAACATGCCATGTGGTGGCTGTTGCTAGCACGCATTTTGTAGCCGACTGGATCTTCGTGCAACATCTGATAACCCAAACTATTGTGAATAAAATCTGAATTAAAATGGTTGTTTTAAATGTTCATAAAAATACACTGCTTATAACACCTATTTTGCATCTTTATGTTCAGCTGTTATGGGGTGAACATGTCCAGGAATAAAGTTGTTGGAAATATATTCAGACCAATGGTTGACAGTAGCTTGTAGCATCATCTGTGAAAATAAAAAAAAAAACAGCATCTGGAGCAGCAAAATATTTCTACTCTGTGTCTTAAACTACAAACAGTGATTAACAACATAGCAACTGTTTCTTTTGCCCGTATCAGATTGCTGGTCCCCACCACATCCTAGCATTTCACCACCGAATGGTGTAACCTTTTAAAAATCAACAAACAGTGGGTCTTATTATACATAATAACAAGGAACACATAATAAAGAGCAAGTCCAAAATAAAAAATAAAAAAAATAAGAAAAACATATTTTATTGATATAAAAGGACATATTAAATTGAGAAATGACCCCACCCACTTCCCATGTCCCCACAGAGGATGATTGTAAGATTGCCCAGGCAGCATTTGAAGCCAAACTTACTAAAGCAAGGAACCAAGTTCTGATGGTGCAAAACATATCAGTTTCCTCCAGGAGCTTTTTGGCGCCTCCCAGGGATCTTTCGAACTTCCCTAAATTCATCCCAAGTCCAATCAAGTTACCTGAGATGGAGAGAATACTCTCCAGCATGAACCCCACATCCTATGTAGAAAATGTGTTGCCATCTAAAATCATCTTAGACCACACCACCCTCTTTGCCCCTTTCTTGACATGGTTTCTCAATTCATCTTTTCGAGACAAGTGCATCCCTACAGCCATTAAGGTAGTCACGGTTACCACCCTTCCCATAAAGATCAGTTATGACCCCAGAGACCTGGCAAACCTTAGACCCATAACAAACTGCCATTTCCTCGTAAAGATCTTGGATAAAGTTGGCATATCACAGTTACAAACCTAGGTTGATGCCCATAAAATCCTACATGGTAGCAGTCACGTTTTCGGCTGGACCACAGTACCGAAACAGCCCTGTTAGATCTTCAATCTCATATGTTAGGGATCACAGAAAAGGGTAAAGCATGCCTCCTGGGTCTTTTGGACCTCTTGGTGGCTTTCAACTTGCTGGACCACCAGTGCCTTCTACACACCCTAGAATCCACAGGACAATTTTCTAGGAGTGCTACCAAATGGTTCAAATTCTTCCTGACCCACCCTGTCTCTAGAGTACACTGGGGTGACGCCCTCTCTCCACCCTCAACCATTACTTCTGGAGTCCCAAAGGGAGGGTCAGTTTATTGCCCATATTATTTAAGATTTACATTCAGCCTCTTTGTACCCTTCGGGAGACCATGTGCACATACTATACTAACTATGTGGACAATGCACAGTTAGTCATGGAACTTAGTGGAGACCATCCCAAACTTATTTCAATTTTCTATCAGGTTGAGCTATGGATGACTGAGAACTACTACAAATCTTCAGCTCTCATCAAGCCAGGAGTCTGCTCAGAACCAGCAATGATGCTTTTCCCATCAATCAAACCAGGATACCTACTAAGACAATGGTCAAAACTCTGGGAGTTACCTTGGAAGCCTCCCTAAATTCAGAAGAACACACAAAAACAGTTAGCAAAATGTTCAGAATTTCCAAGTACCATCTTCGCTCTCTTAGGAATATGTGGCCCTGCCTCACTGAAGAAAACACGAACATCTTATACAGGCTGGACTACGGCAATGCATTGCTCTTTGGGGCCAGCATTTCCAGCCAGAAAACATGTCACCGGATACAAAATGATGCTGTCCGCATCATTAAAAGGGGCCTTTGGAAGAAGCACATATCTCAACATCGAAAAGACATGCACTGGCTGTCAATAATGGACCGCATCACTTTTAAAACATGTATCATCATCCACCACTGCCTTTACGGCAATGCCCCCTTATCTATGAAAACAGTGATAACCCACTACGCCCAAGGAAGATGTCTATGCTCAATGGACAAGACCCTGGCTTCCTGTCCCATCTTTAAACAGACAAGAGGCATGGATTGATAATTCCCAGTCCGGGCCACCCAGCTGTGGAAATTCCTTCCAGGGAAGTTGAGACAGAAAATAATCTCCCATGCTCTTGTGTACATGTGCACCCAGATGCCTGCAGGCTTTCGGCACGGTATAAATAAATAAATGAATACATAAATAAAATAAGAAAGGAAAAAAAGATTGTGCACAATCAGGTCAATGCAGAGAGCAAATGTTTTAATGAAATAAAGAACAAACATGTAGATTCAAACAACCAGCTCTCAAACACTCAACTAGGATGGGTACATCACCCGTGTGACTTAGATGATTTGATATTAGAGACGGAAGGGGCGCTGTGAAATAGTGATGGTGTTGACAACTACAGGACAATGCTTCACACTTAAAACTACTGTGGCATCCGACGCACCACAGCAACACTGGTTGGGGTTCAATAATACTACCCATAGCTTTCTATGATTGAGCCCTGGTTGCTGCCCTGTCCCAAATGTGTAACCTCTTGTGACAACTGAGCAGCAACATCTGTGGCTGTACCATGGGCCTGCATCCATAAGCCGAAACATCCCCACAACACTGATTACTGAGTGCCATTAAGAAATTTAAAAAAATCTCCATCTTTGAACTGTCCCATCCGTTCACCTGTTTTAAGTGACACCCTAGGTAATTCTGAAACTGTGGCTGACACCCATCATCCTTGGGTCTTGTAGGTCCCTAAACCAGATGGGACTTGTTGCATTATATGAATCTTTAGCCATAAATCCAATAGCTGATGGTTGGTGGTTGACAAAATCCACATCCAGAGACTCCGTGCCATCCATCTGTCGGTCTACACAATTTCATCAAAAACATATATAGATTCAGTACAAAGCATCTTTTACACGCTGAGCATCAGTGCCTTATAATGTTCAACAATAATATTACAACTGTAGCACAGCACAGCGTGTTGCAATGTCAGAGTCAACATATGAAAGCCAATGCAACAAAGTACAGGGTCCCTAATAAATTGAAATTTCAATCTGTTTATATAAAAGAATCTCTGCTGCACCACTTCACCAAAGGTGTGACCTTTGGCAAAAATGTGAGTCCACAGTGCCTATTATGCCAAAATTGGGCCTTCGCATTGCACGCATTGTCACGACTGTGCAAAACATTGCAAAAGTTAGTACTGTATTTAAAATGTCCTGGCACATTTCTACTTTACAATTGTGTTTTAAAGCAAACCTTGCAGTTTTCACATGTAAGGGTGAGGCACACCACTCTGTGCTTTCCTTGTAGACAGAGATTAGACACATTTTGTTTTGTGCCACTTTGTGCGTGGAATAAAATAAAATGTAGTGCCTTACTTGCAAGTACAAAACAATAACGGCACAATCTAAAACATGCACTGGCACAGTTGATCAAAACATAACACATCCCCAAACATATCAAGTGAGATGTAGCACCCTGACCGTTGAAAACCTTAACAAATCTGTCATGCCGACAGTTTGTACAAAATAAATCTTGGATATACCATTTGTACAACATGTGTGATCTTTGGAGCATACTGAAACCCATGTGTTGAATACTTAACACACTATCGGCCTCATTACGAGAATGGAGGTAGCCATGGAGCTATTAGCTCCATGGCTGCCTCCGTTCCGGGCTCAATTACAGGGTTCCTGCAATGGGGACTTACTGGGTTACTCCGACATAGGAGGACCCTGTAATTCCTCCTTGCAGGAACCCATCCCCATTCCCATTTGAGCCCTCATAAGGCTCAATGGGAATGGGGAGGGAGGTAATAATGGGCAGATTACATCTGGCCCGTTATTGCCTCCCTCTTCCCCTCGCGGGACCCGGAAAGCACGCCTGGTTTTACCAGGCGTGCGATCCGGGTCCCGCGATGGGAAGCTTGTAATTGGTGCTCCCGGAATGAAAGGGGGCCAGCTCATACCGGCCCCCTTCATTAACAGAGCACCAGCCTTATAATGAGGACCTATAAATATTTCATCAGTGCTGTGAAACAAAAACAATGCATTGTGTGGTTGCAAATATGTCACATCACAAAACGAAAATTGCAATTACGGTTTAACACACACACACATCTCAAGTAAGATATAGCACCCTGACACTTGCCACCCTTAAAAATGTCATCAGCTCTGGTACTTTGTCCCAATAAATCACAGATATATCATTTGTGCAACATGTGACATCTATGGTGAAAACTCATATACTAGCATCACATTGTAAGCATTTGAAATATTTCATGAACTTTATTGGCACTTTGAAGTGTGAATGTTTGGAGCGGCTATACGGGGGACGGAGCCCAGGATTTTATATTGAAGAGTCGGATTGATTGTGTGAGTATCTGATTGATTGTATGAGTGTCTGATTGATTGTGTGAGTTTCTGATTGATTGTGTCAATTTCTGATTGAATGTCTCAGTGCATGATTGATTTTGTGAGTGTCCGATTGACTGTATGAGTTTCTGCTTGATTGTATGAGTGATTGATTGTGTGTGAATGTGACATTGATTGTTTAGTGGTGCTATAAACACTAAACACTTACAAAACACTTTTCAGATGTTCAACGTCTTCTACAAGCATTTTAGTCAAAATCTCAAAAACAACACACACACTCACACACAAATACAATCCGGCACCACAGGCATCCATGTGCTATCCTAGCCGATGTGCATAACCACAGAGCATTCTAAGTAATGTATACATTTTCAAACACTTCATTAAAAGCACACAGTTGTTTAGTGAAACATGCACAGCCTGTCTCAGAAGGGCCCGTCTCATGGCATGAGTCAGAAAGGTTATACAAATACAAAACAATACATTAAAGCATTGAAATACCTCCCAAACTCACCTTTTTGCTGTTGTTGAAATAGAACTCTGAATAAACAGCAGGCCCACCTTCCAACTAAAAGGCTCTGCAGGGGTTCCCCCACTGTCCACAGACCCACGATCAAATCTAGCCAAGAAGCAAGGCACCTTGCAGAGTTCCAATCAAGTGCCCCAGGTAAATTAGCGGATGTTGCAGGGGTGCATCAGGCTGGTGCTCTGACACTGTGGTCGACAGAAGCCCTGCTTGAGTCAGGGACCCCTTTTAAGGGATGAAAGTTCAATGTTGTTTCATTATCAACAATGCACAGAAATATGTATTTCTGTTTGCTTTTCAGAAATGGGTATGTTGTCAACAAAACAACATTGCATTTCATTGTTATAGCAACAAGTAAACATAACATCACCCCTGCAGATGCTTCCTGGGGCCAATGCCATTATTGATGGAAGCACAGCATGCTATTTCGTGCATACGTGGCAAGAATTGTCGAGTGTCACCCTAGATTGTGAATAGTTAGCTTCCCTTATCCTTATAGCAACATCTAAAATTACTTTCAGCCTGCAGCTGCATCCTGTGCCAGTCTTCAGTCATAAGTTAAAAATAGCCTTGCTAACCACCGTTGGTTTTAGTTAGTAAACATGTATTTACATGGGAGGTTTTGTTTATACAGCTGGCACAAACACCCTATTTTCCAGCAAGCTAAATAAAAAGCCCTTCTGTGGTTTCTGCTGGTGTGGATAGAATGCCACTCTGTGTGTCAGCACATTCTGAGTATTCCCCAGGCTTTGTTGTAGATATAAAACCCCCTTGCAGTGTTAATTCACAGCTCTTTGGTGGGTCACTGAGGGACTCATGTATGCCTCGCACAAGACGCTGTAGACCCCTTAGAAACAATGTGACTTTTGTGCAGGCTCTGGGAAGTACACTTTACTTATGAAGTCAACTACTTTTCATTATTTACACTCTGTATGAAAGCAAGCTCATATGAGATTGGTATACATTTTTATATCAAAATTGATATCAAATATTTATTTAAAATATGTAAAGGCATATTTTATATAAAAACATATTCATTTTTATATACATTTCTATTTAAAAAATATTATATTTAATATATATATATTTGTATATACATTTGTATATACAAAATATGATTTTTACTATTATTATTATATACATTTTCATATCCAAAATATGATCTTCTTTATTGGTATTAATATACATGTATGTATAATTTTTATAGCAAAACAATATCAACATTGTTTGATATCATTTTCTGCATCCATTAAAGTTCATACAAAACTTATTGGGGTACAATAAAATTGCTATAAAAAACTTTGGAGGGCTTAATAATTTGATGTAAAATGTATTTCTGATTCCTATCACCTAGGGATGGAACCCCTCTGTTACATCAGCAACCCGTCACTCTGCAAAACCCTACATTCCCAGTCCCATCTTCAGAGCTTACTTTGCTCCTCTGAGTGCTCAACTGAGCAACATTATTAAGTGCTGCTCCCATCTTTATATTGATTTTATATAAAATGTATATTCACTTTATATCAAAACTGATATGAAACAGAAAACACTTCCTATAAAAATTTACATTGGATATACAATCAATATCAAAACATTTTAATATCATTTTTATCTGAAGTGCATTACTGCATGGATAGCAGACAGTCCACCGTCTTGAATGCTGTATTTTTTCTTAGTTCTAAATATCTCATAACACACGGCATCCACATTATATATTTTTTTAAACCATGTTACTGTAAGTCCTTGATCGTTTTGCATTCAGAGACTTTTTTTTTGCCTTTTGCTGAATTGTACTTTGGTATGTGTAGTCTCACAGTGAAGGTGAGGGGAACAATGCCACACTTGTACACTTGCCCCTAACATAGTTCAATAAGGATTTATATATTTCAGTGACACTATGGTATGTATACTTTCAAGTTATCTCTATAAAGCAGATTATTGTTGAAAGAGTGAGGAAGATAAATGATCTGAGCACAATTAAGTCATGGGTATTTTGCCCACAATATGGCAAGAGAGTTTGCAATCCTGAAAACTGGTGCAGTTATTTTCCCCTGATTGTGGCTGCTTTTTAGGGTACCAGTAAAGGGTGCATGTGGGTGTACAGTGGAACTTTTTTACAGAGGGTAGATGGAACTCCTTGTTTTTTTTTTTTTTTAGGTTGGTAAGCTTGCTCAAGTTTTTGGATACCAGGATTTTACTCAGGCAGGTGTTCATGTTCCCAGTGCAGACTCTTACCCACAAGACCACAAGCACTTGATTCATATTGGGATTTTGTTTTCCAAGGAATATTTCATTACAGATTGCTGAGTTTAAAAGGTGATCACCTTTTATACTTTGCCAGCACATTTATTGGAAGATATCTTCTCTTATCTTTCTGGTGTTCATTATTTGTTTTAAAGTCCATGCTATTTTGTCTTGCACACTTTCTTCTGAGAATATCTATTGAATTACATTTGTAATTTTCACTTTAAAATATGTGGTCACTTACTGTGCACATATTCATGGGTGCCAGCTTTTGATTTTCGCTATGGGGGGAAAGGTACATGGACACTTGTTATTCTTGCAGCTGATCATTGTTTACCCTTTTTCTGTGCTGCTTAGCTGTATTTTGTTGGGGTTGTGAGATGTATCACAACAGTCACCAAGAGACCGGCCATAAAACAAGGGGCTTGTAGGACGCTGCTTGTCCAAAGTGTGTGATCCTCTGCAAGTAATTTAATCACACAGGTACATTAACTAAAATTGTGGGATTTGTTGAACCCTCCAATCTTTCATACATTATAAAAAAATAGATATTTGTACAGCTACAGTGACATCGAGGGTGAACAATCACTGGAGACTTGGGTCTCCCATCCATGCAGTAACAAGGAGCCACCTTGCTTAGCTTCAAAGTTAGGAAAAGGCTAGTCCCCTAAGGCCACTGTGCCTCATAAGGGAGGCAAAATTACAAGACCAGTTAGAGCAACATGTCTGAGGGGGCTGGCCCTTTCCACACTTTGAAGCTAAGCAGGAATGTGCGTATATTCATGGGTGCCAGCTTTTGATTTGTGCTGTGGGTGTAGAAATTACCTGGGCATATGTTATTCTTAAAGCCAGTATTTTATTCCCATTTCCGTATTGCTTAAATGTGTGGTTGGGGTTGTGCGATGTATCACAACAGTCACCAAGAGACGGCCATAAAGCATTGGGCTTGGAGCTCGGGACAGGACTTTTCGCACAGTCAGTTAGACGCATGCTGTTTTGGCGTGACCGTTTCGCTGCAGGTCCTGTTTGGGCATTCCGAACACAGCCAGTTAGGCACAGGCACCTCTGAGAGCAAGGTTGATTTGGCGGAAGAGGTTGAAACTGGTGTGGCATGAACCTGCAGGCACTTCGCATTTCGTATTTCTCCCTGCAAGGATGTTTTGGCATGACAGGTCGCACACTTCGCATTTTGTAATATGAATTAAACGTGAAACACATTTATTTAATGCAACTTTATGAAACAAAATTGAACATGTATTACACTGTCTCTGGGCAACCTTATAAAACTGAAAAAATGAAATGAATTTATGCTCAAAGCTGCCTTCAAGAACCCTAGCATGTAGGAGTTTGAGATGCAGCTCTTAACCAATATGCTACAATGACATTATTGTTTGAATTCTCACAAGTTTCATACTAAGCCTTTTACAATTGGACAAATTAAATTGTAGGCTACGTATAAAATGTATGGACCTTGAAGCACTAAGCGATTGTGGCATAGTGGTTGAATGCTGGTCCTTGAACGTTGGCAGAACAGGGTACAAGACTTTGTTTTTAAATTTAAAACAGTATTATTTGGTCACACTCTGTATTCTGGACTATGCAATCTAACAGGCATGCCATTGATCCATGTGGCCTCCTCCATGGAAAAATTCACCAAATCACTGCATTATTTTAAGAAGGTCTTTTGAGCTGCACTACCAATAGGTTAATAATAGTTGCACGTCTTCTTTTGCACGCGAGCCAGTGCATACAAAACTTTATTTGCATCTCAATGGAGGGGCTTTCCATACAGCCCCATTATTCCCTTAATATAGACTTTGAAAACGTCAGCGGCAAGTAGACTTCACCCCTCTCCAGCCCCTTATGCTCACTTTCCCCAGCTGAAAAAAACATATTTTACTTTTTTCCCACTCCTCTGATTATAGACTATGTACCTCCTCCTTCAATAACTTGCAGATCCCCTACTGCCATTCAACCCAAACAAATAGAAGGCAGGAGAAACCATGAATATAGCCATGTTACATGTCTTGTATATATTGTTATATGGCACACATCTTTTGTTATTTGTAATATTATCATTCAGAATTCCTTTTTACTTTGTATTTCGGGACTTGTAGTACAGGACACTTGATGGACAAAACAAAACTACAAGTCAAAAAATGCAACAAAAAAACTGAAACATGATGGGCATCTTCCGAATTACATGGAGACATGAACACACACACATACAAACTGACACAGAAAACTCACACTCAACGTGTCACAGTGCTCACATACATACACGGGTGCCCACGCGTGCGCACACACTTAAGATATGCCTACACAGAGCAAATGTACACTGCACACACATTCCCTCACAAACAACTTCACACCATCCACACACACATGCTCATATCAAATACATACACATTACATGTACACCACCTCAGATGACATGCACACCCTCAATCCACACATTCCCCCTTACACTGCACATATATTCAAAAAGAGGCCTAAACCATCTCTGGGCAACATTATGAAACAGACCAAAAAAATCACATTTATGCTGAAATCGGAGAACCCTTGACTGAAGAAGTTTGAGACACAGCACCTAACCGTTATGCTACAATGATGTTATTGTTTGGATTCTCACAAATGTAATACCAAGCATTTTATCATTGAATGTATTAAATAATAGACTAAGTATGAAATATATGCCCCATGAAGCACCGATCCATTGTGGCTTAGTGGTTAAATGCTGGGCCTCCAACTCCGGCAGACCAAGGTTCAAGGCTATATGTTTGTTTATTTTTTTATTTAAGTAATTGAAATTAATTACAACAAAATCAATGCAACTGGTAGGTGGCGACGTTTGTTTCAGTGCAGACCTGTGATATTATTTGGCATGAGGGTGTTTAGACGTGGCTGTAATGTTAGCCACGTCCAAACATCCCTGGTGCCAAAATAACAGCACCGGAATGGCTTTCATGCTGTAAAGGGCATACCAAAATGGGTGCTCGGTGGAATGGCCGTGCTAAATTGGTCCGCGCCAAAATCATGGTGATGAAAAGGGGTGTACGGCTTGGAGCAGCTGCTTGACCAAAGTGTGTGCTCCATGGCAAATAATTTTATCTCATTACCTAACCATTGTGAGTTCTCAAAGCCTGCAATCTGAAGTCCATGTCTTGTGGTCTGGTAGCATTTTGAAATGGACAGTGGGCACGACCAAAGGCCATGCCCACTGACCATGGCCGCAGACCATGCTAGTGGTCTGGAAGCATTCTAAAAATCTATGGAATAACAAAACCCTTGAAAATCTTTAGTTGCAGGGCATTAAGGTGAGCAGTACATTGTAAAAAAATCTTTGAAATTCAAGGAAAAAACATTAGCTCCAGGGACGTTAATGTGAGCAATACTTTGTAACAAAACCCTTGAAATTCAAGGAAAAAACATTAGTTGTGGGGACGTTAAGGTGAGCAATACATTGCAACAAAGCCTTTGAAATTCAAGGAAAAAAACATTAATTACAGGGGTGTTAAGCTGAAAACTAAATGCAACAAAACCCCTGAAATTCAGCTAAAGTGTCCTTACTTTGTGCCCCCTGTTGTGCAGCCTGTGACCATAATGATGACATCACAGATCCCATCACTGATGACATCATTAATTACATTACAACAGTAACTGGTATTAAGCATGACCTTCAGCCATGGTCAGTGTGTATGGCCTTCAGTCATGGTCAGTGTGCATGGCCAAATATAATTTAACACATGCATGAGTACTAGTCATGGCCTTCAGCTATTGACATGGGTTACAACCTTCAACCATGTGCACTGAATATTTTAAAACACTAACAGGCTATCAACCATAGATGTTGGCCTTTACTAGTGGAAACAGCTTTCAACCGTGTCCCCTGTATATTATATACACTGATTAGACACTAGCCATGGACCTTAGCACAATACTGGCCACCGGCCACAATCTTTGGCTATACCCACTATATATTCTAAGATATAAATGGGCCACTAGCCATGGCCTTTGACCGTGAGCAGTTGTACATCTTTTGCCCATGTCCACTGTATATTTTGAAATAAAAACATGCAATAAGCGATGGCCTTCGGCCATGCCCCTCTGTATTATACAGCACTAACCAGCCACTAGCTATGGTCATCAACCCAATACTAGCCAGTGGCCGTGGCTTTTGCATTTGCGGACTGTATATTCTAACATATTAATGGGCACTTGCTATTTCCTTTAGCCATGGCCATTGACTACAGCTTTCAATGTTTCCCACTGTACATTTTAAAACAGAGATGGGCTACTAGGCATACCTTTTAACCATGTACATTGGTATTTTTGAACACTCACCAACCACTAGCTATGGCCTTCGGTTTTGGCCAGTGACCCCAGCATTTTTCATGGCCAAGTCCACGGCCTAAATTGTTATTAAGTTAATCAAATTTGAGCTAACTTATAAAGGATGTTATGTCTAATTCCATTATTGATGTAATCAGTTACATGCACTGTATTTAGTGTTGTCACCAGTGATGACATCAGTGATGTGATTTGTAATGTCCTCAGTGTTCTCATATAACATGTAATTAGTGATGTCATCAGTGATGTGATCTCTGTTGTGATCTCTGATGACATCATTGTGGTCATAGGCTGCAGAACAGGGGACCTGAAATTAAGGTGGTTTTAGCTGGATTTCAGGGGGTTTGTTGCATTATGTTCTCACCTTAACGCCCCTGCAACTAAAGCTTTTCCTTGAAAAGAAATATATATGCTGCCAGGAATGCTGAGGAGTTGTTTCCACCTATTTGCTGCAAGGACATTGTTCTCCTGTTGCAGCTGCTCTCTGGAGTGCATTCCACTTGTTGCCTTTCCTTTGAAAAGCATTTATTTCATACTATCGCGCCGAAGGTTCAACGGCGCTGGAATTTGCACCCGCTCATTTTACAGAAGTGCACAACATCGTCCACTTGATCCGACTCTGGAGTTGTTTGTCTGCTCCGGTCTGTCTGCAGCGACTACGCACTGCGAAGATTCAGAGAGGAGGAGCGGGCCAGTTACCTGCTGCGCTGCAAATAGTGAGTTTGGCGCGTCGGAGGACACGTGGAGCCCACATCGGTTGCAGCAGGTCTGTAAACGTTCCATTCTTTTCTGTCTTCCCTTATCCAAGCTTCGTATGGTTTAAGGACAGCCCGTTAAAGAAAATACAGCATTTTCACATTGTGGCTCGCTGTAGGCGTGAGAGCGAACATTTGTTCAAGTTTCCGAGTGGCAAAAAACCTCACCGACAACACAACGTGTATTGATTATGGCAACACAACAGGAAAGGGAAAACATTCGAAAAATACAAGCTGCATCACTTTTTTGTGAGAAGCAACCAACACCGAATAAAGATGCACCTAAGGAGCAGACGTCAGAGACACAGTCCAGTAATGAGGTGAAACTTCTAAGAGAACTGGAGAAGTTGCAAAAAAGAGAGATTAGCAAATGGTGGGAAGAATTCTCTCTACAAAATTACATTGATATAGAACGTGTTCCAAGAGGTTTACGTATCCTTACCACACCCTCATTCGAAGAACAAGATCCTGCCATGCTACAAGAATGGGGAGAGTCTAGTAATGCCTGCTCTGTTAACTTCCTAAACATTTTGATCAAATATGCCAGAACGGACAGATACAAAATACTGGATAAAATACAGGAAGTTACAGAGCAATTGCAGAATCTAGAGGAAAGTGAAGAGGGAAAAAATCTACGTTTCAATATGGAAAAGGGATGCAAAACCTTCGAGGAAGACATCAAACTACGCAAGCAGAGGAAATTCATTTGTGATAAGAACGATTACGAAAAAGGAAGAGTATTGACCTTTGCCAAGCGCTTTGTACACTAAGAAAAAAACTCCCTATGCAAGCCTCAGTTCCTACGAATACCAGCTCGATAGAACCATCATCCTCAGACATCGACACTACTGAAAGCGAGAGTGAACAACCTTCGAGAAAACTTAATTTTTTAGAAGAGATGAGGCTGTTGGGGATGGAAGGCAGACTAAACAGTGGCAAAAAAACAAGAGGCAGAGGACGAGGCAAGGCTTCGAATCAAATAGGAAGAAAAAGACAAGGAGGGGAAGACGCGGGATCTTCAATAAATGTGGACAAACCGGAGCGCTTAACACGCTCTGGAACAAAGAAATGAATCCATCTACTATTGAACCACCTGACATGTCTATAATCAACCTCTCCACCCATGAGCTGACTCCGGCTGAAAACCAGGTTTTAAAATTGGGATTACATTTTTGTTTCACATCTGTCTATAACTATGCAGAAACCCGCATAGACTTTGATAAATTCATGCGGAAAATTAGATTAAAAGAATTCTTTGCCATGTTTTCGCCTAAACCTAAACCCAAAGCCTGTCACCCAGGATGTACAGACATCTCTATTCAGGACACTCTTACTCTGCGTATCCTTGAAGATTTGGAATTTGAAAATGTAGACTATACGAACAACACAGAACTGGAACTTACAAATGCAGACACTAGCTGGCCAGGCAAAACAGCATTAAAAATAAAATCTAAATTTAACCCCATGTTCAATCCGGGAGGCCATGTTGAAGCTTTTCAGGACCTGGTTATCAATGATCTTAAAAAGATCCGGAAGATACGGCAGCCTATGAGAACAAATCTGACCCCAGTACAACAACGCACATTCAAACAACTTGGTGCTATGACGGAGTACATTATCAAACCATCAGATAAGGGGACCAATATAGTCATGATGAATCGGAATGACTACATTAGGGAAGCCCATAGGCAACTAACGGATAAAAATTGCTATTCAAAATTACAATCTGATCCTTCCGAAACCATGAGTGTGCTATTGTCAAATCTTTTACAGACTTGGAAGGAGAGAGACCTGCTAGACGAAGATATTTGTACATTTTTACAACCTAAATTTCCCACTTTTCCAACGATTTACTTTCTGCCTAAAGTACATAAGAGCTTGACTAGACCCCCAGGCAGACCTATTGTTACACTATGTGGGGCATTGTTGGAAAACCTATCGCGGTTTGTGGATGAAACATTGATTCCCTTTGTTACTACTCTGCCCTCCTATTTAAGGGATACAAAAGATTTTTTGAGTAGAATAGAGGGCATCCCATGGAAAACTTCTTACTTGCTGACAACACTATATGTGGTCTCTCTCTATACATCAATTCGACACTCTGATGGCCTCAAAGCATGCAAGTATTTTTTGCATACCAGATCTATGAACTATATGCAACATGGCATCATGATATTAGAGATGATTAGATTTTGCCTGACCAACAAATGTTTTCTGTTTGATAAGGAGTTCTTTATCCCACTTCAGGGCTCTGCCATGGGCACCACGTTTGCTCCACCATATGCGAATCTAACAATGGGCTGGTGGGAGAAGTTTGTTGTCTGGCATCCGAGCAACACCCTACATACAGACAAAATAATACTGTGGCTACGTTACATCGATGATCTGTTTGTGATCAGGGATGGCAGCGATCGAGAATGGCTAGACTTTGTGAGGATATTAAATATCAATGATCTCAACCTTCAATTCACAGAGAATCATAGCAAGACTGATATAGTGTTCTTGGATATCGCAGTTTCAGTGGCCAATGGCGAACTTACCAGCAGCCTATATAGAAAGGCAACCAGCTCAAACATTCCATTACATGCAAGGAGCAGCCATCCCACAGCCCTAAAATGGAGCATCCCGTATGGGGAATTTATACGCATTCGTAGAAACTGTTACAATATTAACACCTTTGACAGCGAATGTGCCTGCATGGCCCAGAGATTCAAAGATCGAGGCTATCCAATTAAAATACTGGAAAGAGCATTTTTAAAAGCTAGGGACATGGACCGTTCCCTACTACTGGTTTCCAATGCTGTACAAACTAACATCACGGACAATACAGACACACGTCTGATTCTGACTTTTGGTAACGGGCCCAAAACATTCGCCAAGTATTACAAAAACATTGGCATGTTTTAAAACTAGATGAACATCTGGGCGGGTTACTGGCACCTAAAGTCAACATCACATTCCGTAGATCGCCTTCATTGAAAGATACACTGGTGCCCAGTTTCATGAGTCCTCTAGTTAATCAATCAGGAGCCAGTTGGATGAACATCAAGAGACCGGGCTTTCAAAAATGTTCTAAATGTAAAGCATGTTCCTATGCTGTTAACATCAGCTGTTATTTACATCCCATTTTAGGAAAGAACATTAAGATTGTGTCTAGAATCACTTGTGAAACCGAATATATGGTATATGTGTTGAATTGCCCATGCAACAAGTGGTATGTCGGTAGCACCAAAGGACAACTCAAATTAAGGGTGCTACAACACATTAGGGCAATTAAGAATGCTGATCCGACTTACCCTATGGCCCTTCATTTCAAGAATCAACATGGAGGCAAACTAGAGGGCTTTACCTTTTTTGGCATACATACCATTACCAAACCACTCAGAGGAGGGAATCGTGAACTAACACTACAACAGTTAGAAACCAGATGTATTTTAGACCTAGAGACAAAAAAACCCAGGGGTCACAACCTTGATGAGGAACTATATACCTTCCTGGGTACATGAAGCTCAAGTAGATAATGTCTCATACTTGCTCTGACCAGGCAGCACATGTCCCATAGGCCTGTTCTTTTCTTGCTAAGTTAAAGACTGGGACACACGAATAATACGTGCTATGCCCTGAGTAATGAAACGCACAATGTTTCTCCGACTACAACATGTTTTCCATTTTCATACTTCCTAAATCTTCGATGAATATGGTGCTATCACATGTTCATTTATGAAATACTGGTCTGGGGTTTTGCTCTCACAGTTTTGGTGTAGTTTTTAAACATTTGTTTTTTAAAATGTAACTGTATAGGTTTTGATACTTATTTTAAGTGGCTCTTACAACACAGAGACTTTTGGACTTGATTTTACCTGCTTTGTGGAGTCAAATCGGTGATAATTCTATATGGACTGAATATCAAAAAAGGTTTTTTTACATTGCATTTGATATACTTCTCTCCTTTTAAACATTACGATGCATGTATATGGGTCTATATGAAAGAGATATTTTTTTATCTTTTATATGACTTATAGGTCTTTTTATGAATTTGGATGTTTTATACACTTGGCACTTTATAATCAAGCAACATTTGCACGCACTTTGCACTTTATAAAAAGCAAACATTTTCTGTAAAAAACAGATTAGAAGTCCATGCATATACCTCTGAGTTTGGGAGAAATATAAATTAACAGAGATTTTCTTTACTTGATATAAACAGGATATTAAATCCACACATTAAAGTATTAACCAAAGAGCCCTACATGGATAGGTGAGGTATATACATGGATGGAGAGCACTATGCACTTTATTCAATCGCTGCTATGTACATATTTTTGCTGCTGAAATGCTATTTGCACATACATCCAAACTCTTTATCTTTTGCATTTTTGCACAAATTCCAATCATTGCCTACATGCATCTTGTCCGAGTATCATTCGAGTTTGTTGTACGCCACATGCACTCTACAAAGGCTACCATTGTCACCTGACTATCAGGCAGCCAGGAGCTACATTTCACTACTTCCTCCTTTTGATGCAATGATTAACGCACTATGGACACACAAATGCACGTTTTAAATCATGGTATACTGTTGAACTTTAAAGACACATGGTTGCTTTGTGTAAATGATGTATTCTAAGTGGCATCACATATTGTTTTTGTCCTTTCGACATGTATTTGCAAATTATGAATGTAATCCATGTCGCAAATGTTAGAGGAAGAGGTCTGTATTCTCTTATGAGTAATTATATACCATCGAGTCGTTCCAATATGGCTGCCTTGTAAAACACGTTGAATGAGTGGCTTTGAGCAGGTAGACACTCTCTATGTGAAATCAGAGAGTCTGTTTGGGGATAAATTGCAGTCCATTATCTGTGTTGTTTGTAAACCTACGTGATCAAGCGGTCTGTGTACCGCGAAACGCGTCGTTTTTTTCTTGTTTCCCTTTCCTGATGCACTTATATTAATAAAGAAAACGTGCTGCCAGGAATGCTGAGGAGTTTTTTCCACTTATTTGCTGCAAGGGCATTGTTCTCCTGTTGCAGCTGCTCTCTGGAGTGCATTCCACTCGCTGCCTTTCCTTTGAAAAGCATTTATTTCAAATATATATATATATATATATATATATATATAAAAAAGAGAAGCGTGAACACAGTCAGAAAAACGGCGGCACTCCTCCGTTAATATCCAAATCCACATCGACACCGAAGTGATTTTGTATATAGCACTGTTGATACTATTACTTAATGTAAGTATGGATGAAACCTGGGTGGCAGTACCGGACTATGGAGGAAAGATCAGGATTATAAAATCACTGGCTTAACATGTTGCACTGGAAATGTGAAATGCTAATACAGCTGACGTGAATTTTAAAAAAACAACTAAGAAAAAATAACGTTCTTTTTTTATGGTAAAAACAGTGATATATCCCAACAATTAAAATTAAGGTCAATCAAAGGCACCACTAAATGTCTATTTTTGTCAAATTCCAAACAGGTGAGGGATTATAGAATGTTCCTGCATATCCAGAGCCGGTCATTCTTCTTATTATTGATTTACTCTCCCACAAAGGTTTAAAGTTCCTTGTCTTTATTGTGATCATTAGGGGTCTTTGGGTTACAATCAATGATATACCAGCTTTCATATCATCAATTTCTGCTCTCGATTTCCTCTTCTAGGGTGTTGAAGTATGGTATCAATATCAAAATATGTGAGGGATGAAATATCTCCTCCAAGTACTTTGTCAAAATGTTTGGCAAGAGGGTATGTTGGATCATGAATGTTATCGCCCACAGATGTTGAAGTATACCGATTTAGGCTTCCAAATTGGTGCTCCTAATGATATAGAATCACATATATGACAAATTTAGTTGAACATTTAATGTGTTTCGTGATCTTTATATTCCGTCCAGTATGTGGATTATTGTATTTTTCATATTTAAACCAAATCTGCAGGCCTTACATTTGGCACATTTTAGAAAGCCCTTCAATGTACTGCTAAGCCAACTTGAGGCCGGTAATAAGGGATGAGATTGAAAGAGGCTGGGCCGTAATTCAGATTGTATCGATTTTGCCTTCCTAACTTACAATAGTTTGCATAGATTGCCAAATATATGGATCCCTTTGAAGAAGAAACCAGTGTTTGTCCAAAATCTTCCTTAGTTCCTCTGCCTCATCATTGAATGTAGTAATAAATCTGATACATTCAGCTGTGTCTTTGGTATTCGGCATCTCCAAATTCGCCTTGCTGAGAATGTTATCTCTAGTCTGGCTTGAGCATTGGTCATAGGCTTTGTTGATTATCGATTTATGATAGCCTCTGGCATGGAATCTTGTTGCCACAATTTTAGCATTTTGCTGATAAGCTGTTTGTTAGCTTTTATGCACAGAAATTCCCCATAGTGTATGCTATTTTTCAAACTGGTGGGATGGGCATTGGTTGCATTTAGTACTGAATTTGTACCCGTGGGTTTTTGGTAGACTTCCGTGGTAATAACGTCATTGATGATTTCGATTTTTATATCTAAGAATACCACTTCTGTTCGGTCATGCTGTTCTGTGAATTTTAAACTTTTATTCTGGGTGTTAACTTTAAAGAAAGTTAATACTCTGTTTCAGTGCCTTCCCAGAGAATGAACAGGTTGTCGATGTATCTACGCCATAATACCACTTTACCTGTTTGAATATCCATGTTATCTGCAGCAAAAAGATGTTCTTCCCATGCCCCCATATAGAGATTAGCATATGTTGAGGCTACTGATGTGCCCATAGCCATACCACACACTTGATTAAAGTATTGGCCATCAAACATGAAAGAGTTATGGGAGAAACAAAACAACAACATGGGCCTCATTACGGGTTTGGCAGTAGCCATGCCGCTATTGGCGGCATGGCTGACTCCAAAACCAGGTCCGGGTTCCTTGAATGGGAAATTAACGGGCCATTCTGAGTTTGGAGGGCCTGGTAATTCCTCCCTCACGGAAGCCGGGCCCGGGCCTTCCCCATTCCCATTCTAGCCCCCATAGGGCTCAATGGGAATGGGAGAGGGAGTTTACAACGGGTTGATTACGACTGGCCCGTTGTTAGCTCCCTGGTCCCCTCACGGGACCCGGTAATGATGCCTCGTTTTACCAGGCATCCTTACCAGGTCCCGCGAGGGGACCTCGTACTCAGGTGGAATGGGAATAATGGGTCCGCATCCATTAGCGGACCCCGTTAACCCATTCTGCCTGACTTGTAATGAGGCCCCATGTCTAATAGCATCTGGGAATGCTCCCAGAAACCACATTGAGAGTAACTAATAGATAATCTTTCTTCCAAGGCATTTGATCTATTTGTTTGAGGAAGTCAGTGTAACTTTTGTGTATGAGGGCAGGGTTTCACCAAAAGGAAAAAGGAATTTGTCAATGTATTACGAGGTATTTTCAAGTAAAAAATCAATTGATGCTACTATTCGTCTTTCAGGGGGCTTCCCTGTGGATTTATATATTTTTGGTATGAGGTGTATAACTGGTGTGATGGGAAACTCCATAGTTAGATATTTCTTTTCCTGCCAGGTCAATAATCGTGATTCAAACCAGCCATGTAACTTTAGAACTTATTCGATCTTATGAGCAGGATATGGTTCAGTCACACATTTCTTGTGCACTTCTTTAAGCTGTCGTATAGCCTTTGCTTTACAGTGCTTGGCACTACCGCATTGCCCCCTTTGTCAGAAGATTTGATCACTATGGTTTCATCCATTTGTAGGATTTTCATCACTTTCCATTTGCATGTTGTTATATTGTGGTTATTAGGCATGTGCGTATTGGAAGCCAGTTTTTTCAAATACTCAATTATTAAATCTTCAAATAAATCATTATGGGGTGTATTGTGTGCAAGAGGGTTGAATTGGATTTTCTTCTTAAGTTGCTGGGCACCGTCATGGTAGTCGTGATGTTGCTTGGCAACACTAAGTTCCACTCATCTTGGTCAGGAAGTACTGCAGCATTGTCGTCAGTATCCTTTGATAGTGATTCAAGGGTACATACCATTGGGATGTCTCCAATGGTTAACTTCAAAGGTATGCCTTTCTTAATAACATGTTCCTGTCTTGATGAGTCTGCATTAGCATAGTATTTTGCTATCTAATTTTCCTTATAAAGCAGTGCAAGACGATTCTAGACTGTGGGCAGTCAAATCTGGACGTTAGGCCGAAAGACAGTCCTTTCCATAATGTCTTATTCTCATGTCGGTTAAGGCTCTATCCGACAGATTGACTACTTGAGTTGTTTTGTCCGATGTTACAACTTCCTGGCCTTCCCAGAGCGTGTCTGATGGCCTCCCGATTGACCTCTTCTCTTTGCTTTTCCTTTGTCCTCTGCTTTCCCGTCTATTCTTCCTCTTGTTGGTATATTGGGAACTTTACATAACAGGTGTATTTGTAAAGCGCACGTTCACCCTCAAACGGGCATCTCGGCGCTAATTGTGACCCAACTTAATGGTACTCATTTTACCGACCTCAGAAGGATGAAGGGCTGAGTGGACAGACCGGGAATCAAACCTGTGACCATGAGGTCAAACACAGGTCCCTGTGGTGGATGCATTAGTCCACTGAGCCACAGACCTGGTTTGCCTCTGCTCTGATTCCTTTCTTGGGACGTGTTTCCAACTTGATGTAAGAGACTAATTTTGTCTAACAAATTTAACTTGAAAGGGCCGTCATCATAGTTGCTGGAGGTGGAGGTGTCTGTTGAGGTTCTGGTATTATCTTCTGTTTCTGAATCTGCATCGGGAACAGTCAATAAGGTTGTATTGTTTTCTACTCTTATGCCTTTCCTGATGGTATAGTATTTCCCAGCAAATGTATATATACAACCAGTGGCATATTCTTCTTTGTCTTGCAGACATTTTCTTTATTTTCTATCTTTAATTCATCCTTGTATTTACTTATATTTGCATCCATCTGAACCTTAAGATCTTTTGCTGTATTGGATTCTGTTCCAGTGTAGATGGTTCCTTCCAGGTTCTCTATATCTGTTAATGCTTTCAATTGGTCACTCTTCACATATTTGACCAATATTCTAATCATTTGAATGAGCATTCGTTTATAGCCTTCCCCATTCCTGCAGCATTTCTCGCTCTGGGTTCTCATATGTAGGGATGGTTAAACTTCTTAACCCGCGTGGTATCCGTTTGTTGTCAATATCATTTTGTAAAGACTTTGGACCTCATCACGAGTATGGAGGTAGCCATGGTGCTATTAGCGCCATGGCTGCCTCCATACCAGGCTCCAATACCGGGTTCCTTCAATGAGGAATAACCGGGTCATTCCAACATTGGAGGACCCGGTAATTCCTCCTTGAAAGAACCATTCCCCATTCCCACTTGAGCCCCCTTAGGGCTCAATGGGAATGGGGAGGGAGCTAATAACGGGCACGCACATAAGGCCCTGTTATTAGCTCCCTGTTCCCCTCGCGGTGTCGAAATCGAAATAATATTATACCTCCTATCGCATTGTTTGAATGTATGTTGGCCTACTCCAAGTTGTCTAAAACATTGTGTAAATAGATTCCGCGGCAAGGTCTTGACCTTAATGTATTGTGTAAATCGCCATCTTGGATTTAGCCGCCATTTTAGGTTCTCTTGTAGTGTGGAAGTCACCCTGAACAACAAAATGGAGGCCGAATGACATTTCAAGTGGAATTCTGGCCGTTGTGACCTCCGCACACATGAATAAGTAATACGCCCGCAGGCCACTTGTTGGGGTCGCGAACTGAGACCTTGTCCTATCCCTGACCTATGTGTAAATGAAAAACTGTATCAGCGGAACTGATCAAAAATGCATACATTATGGGATTGACCTGGCAACGAACCCTAGGCCTGGTTCTAAGAATGGTTAACCCGCGAGGGGGTTGGCCAGAGCTGGATAAAAAGTATAAAAACCCAAGTATCCCAATGTACGGTCTCTCACACTAACACGGCGAACTACCGTTGATAGTTTGTTCTGTTACTCTGAGGGCCGAATAGCTATCTGTTTGTCAATTGACTTTTGGTAATTGTTGTATCTTTGAATAAAGCGCTTTGTATGTTCTTTGTAACCTGTGTTGGTGTGTTTCCTTTGGGCTTCCCGGCCTCATATCAATTTTTCTGTTTCCACAGTTGGCGCCCGAATAGGGACCCTCAAGATTGATGCCGGATAGTTGAAGGTTGATGCAGACTATCGAACCGGGATCGGACGGTGTGATTCTGTGGGCCCGACCGACCAAGACGCGATACCTCGGCAGCGCTGCACGATCCGATCCTTGGATGATAGTCGTGTGGTCTGACACGGCATCTTGACGAGGGTCCAATTTTTTGAGGCGGGCAGATTTGCCGAAACCACCAAACACAAGGTAAAATTCGTTAGGTAAGTTCTTTGGTAAACCGCACGGTCCTCCTTAGGTTTGGTCAGGTGCAGTCGTGACCCGGCTCTTAATTTAACCCTGACAATTTGAATTTGGCGTATTGTATCTGCAGACACAATTATTGAACCAGGTAACACCAATTTTTTGTGAAATGCCTGGGAAATTGTCTAGCTCTTTTAGGGCTCTGTTCCGCAGCGATCGACAATCCTTGGAATTTAGCCGCCCGGCACCACAGGAGGGGTCGCCGGCATGTACTATGTACTGTAAGTATGGCATTGGAAGTATAGTATTTAATGATATTTGGCACAGACAGACCAGACATGCCTCCGAATTTCAGTGGCCAATCAACGGTAGTTTTGAGATCCCCCGTATTGAATACTTAGAATCGATCTTGTTAAAGAAAAAGGCTAGACCAGCAGCCTTTGATGTGTTACAAAATTGGAAGAAAGAAGCATTACAGCAGCTTAAAAGTAGCGATAAACATGCACGTCGTCATAAAACAAACGCTGAAAAAGCATTATTATATGATAAAGAAAAACGGTCAGAATCAGTTAAAAATATGGATAGAGCCTTTTCACTCCTGATCCAGAAAATGTACCCCTCTAAAGATTTCCATGTTTCTGAGGAAATTATTGAGAAGTTATTAAATGAACGCAGGCCCGATGCCTCAGCGCCACCTCCGTATGCTCTTATTTTGGGCGCTCTGCCTATTCCTGTTGTCGCGCCTGTTGTTATTCCTGTTCCCCCTGTACAGCCTATTGTTCCTAGTCCTTTGGTTGTTGTTCCTACATCTTTCGCAACGCCCCTTCCCTCTGCACCGATAGTTGCAACTTTGTTAAATTTACCTATACCTCTGCTCCCGAGTGGCCCCGTATTGATTGAAGTTGATCCAGGTGCAGGGTCAAAAATTGTGACTCGTAGTACTGTTTCTGCAGATAAGAAACAGGAATTGTTTGCAAGGGCTAAGCATTGCATGGAGAAAGGTGATCAAGCTAATGTTTTTTCCACATTATCTAATTTGAATAGTTTTCCCGAGAAAAATGTTTTTATCGAAGGTTTGGGGACTCATTTGTGTGTGATGTGGGGTAGATTACAAAATCCGGATCTTCCACAAGGGGTGCGAGATCTGAATGCTTTGGCACTTTCGAGGGACACAGAGCAGAAAGTATATGGACATGTTGAAAGATTGTTTGAGTTCAGGAAAGACTTTGAAATAGCACGAGATGAGGATGATGAAGACGATAGAATATATGTACAGAAACGGTTCCTTCTGTGCCGTAGAGCGGCAAATGAGGAAGTATGAATTTGTACCAAAGATGCGGTTCGATGTATCTCGGATTCATCGATACCGCAAGATGAAGTGAATGACACGAATAGTCAGTATACAGTAGAAATGCAAAGAAAGGTAATTCAGGTGATGGTACAGCACCTGCAAGAGGAATGTGTAAGGAAGAGGGTTAGTTGCCCCATAGAATTATTGGGGATTTGTAAAAGGGCTTTTTCGCCCGACACTTCTACAGCTGCCTTAGCGCTCGACCTGGCTCTATTGCTTAGTAAGCGGCCGGAGGTACCTATATCTCAGTTGCCTATGAGATAGGTTCCTCTGACCTTTGTCCCAAAAGTTGAGATCCCCGCCAACGCTGGGACTGGTGCCCCCGCTTTGGATATCCCTGCACATTATATATCGCAATTTGTTCACGTCCCGTTTTCACAACAGGAAGTGAACACAATTAGACAATCACTTCCCGATATTACCCCCGACGGGGTTTTACAAAGAAATAGAGTCCGTTTTACAGTCCTCCGTGTTCACCTTGAGTGACATTGACTTGTTATTCCCTGTACTCCTGCTGGTAGATGTATGGAAACAGGTTCGGACAATAGATGATGTGCTGGGGCTGGGAGATACGTGGGCAAATATGATTAGAATCGATGGAGAAAGACCAGCTGGCGAGAAACCGCCACAGGTAATGCTTACTTTACCTGATAGGATTGTCACTAAATTAAAAACTATAATTCCAGAGAAGAGGATTATTTGGGACAAGCTGACGGCCTATGTCCAAGGGAAAACTGAAGGCGCCACCAAATTTTTTTGAGCAGGTATTTTCTGACTTCGGTGGACAGGATTTAGGTACATGGTCGGGGAAGAGGGTGTTCGTGTACAAATTTGTACGTGGATTGTTACCTGACATCCAGTCACAAATTATGTCCTCTGAGAGCGCTTGGCAGGCAAAATCTCAATCTGAGGTTTTGCACATGGCTCAGTATTATGAGAACCGTGTTAATAATGAGAAGGAGAAAATTGAAAAGAGAAAGGGAGATTTGAAAACCAAAGTATTATTGCAGCAAATTATTAGAAACCCCAGAGGGGATACAACACAGACTAGAGGTCAGTACGCCCCAAAAGGAAATACTCCTTTGAGTCCTGTGAATATTAATCAATGTGCTTATTGCCGCCAGGAAGGTCATTGGCGAGCACAGTGCCCCATCCTTCGACAGAGGTCAAACAGTACATTTGGGGGTTTAGGTAGACGACCTAGGGGCCGCCCTGGAGCAGGGGGCCCTGACAGGGGTCAGCTTTTACAAGATTCTCAGCAACCTTTTTCACGGGAAAATCAGACCTCGAGTATGGACTCGAGAAACATATTTGATCACCCTTCGGCTGCCTACTTTTCTGAAGAGCTTCCTTCTGACGAGGCTCTATTTCATTAGGATTGCCCGAAGCAGGGTTTGGAACCTTCACCTATTCCCGTTAATCAGAAAGGCCCCTACGTTGAATTATTAGTAGGGAATAGGACACACCAGTTTTTGATTGACACTGGAGCACAGAAGTGCTCCATTGATCATTCTCAGGTTCCAAACATCCCACTGTCAGGGCAAACAAATGTTTCCGTAGGGTTTACTGGTGTACCAACTGTCTGTCCTGTTTCTACGCCGGTATCCGTTTCTTTGGGTCCCTTTACGGACCATTGTCCCTTTCTTCTCACTTCAAACTGTGGAGAGAATTTGCTGGGGTTGAATTTGTTAAAGAAATTGAACGCATTAATTCATTGTTCTTCGGATGGAGTATAGCTGACGGTTTCACCACAGCAACTTCCTAATTCTCAGTTTCTGATTCGACCTTTACCTCCCGAGTTTAGCATTGTCCCAGAATGTTTGTGGGCGGAGGACGACAATGATGTCGGAGTGTTACAGGTTGAGCCCGTTAAAATAGTCCTGAAACATGGGGTGAAACTGCCACGCATTCCGGAGTATAAAATATCAGTCGAAGGCGAGCGTGCTTTGAAATGCACTGTCTCCGATTTTGTACATCATGGGGTGATCGAGGAGATTATAGGTAGTTTGTGTAACAGTCCGATTTTACCCGTATATAAGAAAGGCGACAATGCAATTCCATACCGGTTTATAATTGATCTTTGTGCTATTAACCGAGTGGTCGCCCCACAGTTTCCAATTGTGCCTGATGTGACGACGATATTAACAATGATCCCTGCTACGGCTACGCACTTCAGCGTTGTGGATCTAAAAAACGCTTTCTTTAGTATCCCTATACATAAAGAAAGCAGATATCTGTTTGCGTTCACCTTGGGGGGAACCAGATTTACATTTACAAGGGCACCTCAAGGGTATACTGAAAGTCCTAGTATTTATAGTAGAGCCTTGAAAGAGTAGCTCGACACCCTTGAATTGCCACCTACTTGCACGCTGCTTCAATATGTTGACGATTTACTTTTGGCTGCAGACTCTGAGAGTGCCTGTAAAGAAGTCACTATACTGTTGATTGTTCATCTAGCTAAAAATGGTCACAAAGCTTTGCTTAAAAAATGTCAATATTGTTGTCAGGAGGTTGCCTATCTAGGCTACCTCCTGTCAAAGGAGGGGAGAAGATTGACACCTGAAAGAATAAAACACATTTCTGGCATGTCCATTCCAAATACACAGAAGGAAGTCAGAGCCCTGATAGGTATGGCTTCTTACTGTAGGTTGTGGATCCCGAATTTCGCACTAGTGATAAAACCGATGTTGGCTTTGACGAAGAAGGGCATTTCTCTGCGACTGCCATGGGAATCGGAACATCAACGATCATTTGAGCTTCTCAAAACCGCGCAATGTTCGGCACCGGTTCTGGGTACTCCAAATTATGACAAGGCCTTTGTGTTGTTTGTGCATGAATGTGATGGATGTGCTTTGGCTGTGTTAACACAGGAACACGGAGGGAAGAATAGGACGTGCGGCTACTACTCCTCCGCCCTTGATCCTGTCGCATGCGCTTTGCCAAGATGTTTGCGCGCTGTCGCTGCCGCTGCCGCGTCTGTAAAACAGAGTGAGGGAATGGTCCTAGGCCATGATTTAATTTTGATGGTACCTCACTCTGTTGATATTCCATTCAACAAAACTCAAACGCAGCACCTCACCTCAGCACGGTTAACAAGATATGAACTAATTCTGTTTGCCCCTCATATTCAAATTAAGAGGTGTTGTGTTCTTAATCCGGCTGAACTCTTACCTTTCCCGCAAAACACTGTTTGCGGTGACGAAGAATTACATGACTGCCTGTATACCACTGAACAAGAAACAAAGGGCAGGATAGATCTCATAGATACTCCTTTGGATAATGCAGAAGGGGAGCTGTTTTGCAATGGCTCCTGCTTCAAACTTTCGAATGGTACATCTACAGCTGCTTATGCAGTTACTACATTGAGTAAAGTTGTCGAAACTAAGAGAATTTCGCATAACTCCGCGCAGGCCGCAGAGATTATAGCGTTGACCCGAGGTTGTGAACTTTCCCAGGGGCATAGAGTCAGTATATATACTGATAGCCAGTATGCATTTGGGGTGGCTCACAACTTCGGAAAGCTTTGGTCGGAAAGAGGGTTCCTGACCTCACATGGGACCAAGATTCAGCATGGCCCCTTGATAGTGCAATTACTTTCGGCACTCTCACTCCCTAAACAGTTAGCGATCATGAAATGCGCAGAACATCGCAAGGTCATAGATGATGTTGGCAAAGGGAACACTTTTGCGGATTTGATAGCCAGACAAACGGCCGCAGACCTTAGAACGGACATGTATGCCTCGAGGGAAATGAGAGATGTTTGCATAATGGATGATGGTATTGGGTCTGTGCGAGATATGCCACAATGGAAGAATCTAGAAAGTGGGCTGAAGGAATGGGGAAACTGGATGACGAATGGTGTTGGGTGGATACATCCGAAGGGAAATGGTTGCTTCCTGATTCTTATGTATTGGCAATGGTTACGATGGCACACAGTCCTACGCATGTGTGTGTCCAGCAGATCACGAGAATGTTAGAACAGGTTTGGGTAAATGACAAGATTCTGGAAACTGCAAAGAGGCACGTCCAGAACTGTATGATCTGCCTACAGCACAATGTGGGTAAGGGGACAGCAACTCCAAGGGGAAGCTTTGGGCCCCCTTCTGTTCCCTTTGAGGTCATCCACTTTGATTTTATTGAGATGGAACGATGTAATAATCTAAAATATGTTCTTGTAATTATTTGTGCCTTCAGTAAATGGGTCGAGGCTTTCCCCGTCAAAAATGCTACCGCCATGACCACTGCAAAGATTATGGTAAAAGAATTCTTTCCTCGATTTGGGCTCCCGAGGATAATCTGGTCGGATAATGGTCCGCACTTTATCGCAGCAGTAAATTTGCAAATATGTGCAGCCCTATGTATTGAGAAACAATTTCATTCAGCTAGGCATCCTCAAAGCGCTGGGTTGGTAGAAAGACACAACAGTATTTTAAAGAATAAACTTGAAAAACATGTGCTGATCCAAAACTAAAATGGCCAGATGCTTTGCCTATTGTGTTATTAGCTATGCGTTCCACGCCTCAGACTAGAACTGGGCTTTCTCCATTTGAAGTAGTAATGGGGAGACCTGCTAACATTTGGGGTCTCCCGAAACCTAAAGCCCTGAGGGAGGTGGAAAATGTATTGCTTGCAGACTACTGTAACCAGTTAACTAAAAACCTGTATTTCATTTATCACCAGGTATATTCTGCTTTACCTATACGGTTCACGGGCCCAGGACACTATATACAGCCTGGAAGTTGGGTCCTCGTGAAGGCCTACGAGAGGTCTTCCTGTCTCGCGCCTCACTGGCGGGGACCCCATCAGGTGTTATTGGTCACCAGGACAGCAGTGTGGGTGGCTGGAAAGAAGAACTGGATTCACGCGACGCACGTCAAGAAACTTCCTCACCCGACGCCACACGCTACAGAAGAAGCAGAACCCCTCGCTGTTGCTACAGTCTCTGATCTTGGAGTAGCAAACAGTGCTGTGAGTGCGTCGGAGACGTTCTCTAAGCCTGAGGAGCTTGGGGAACAGTCCATTTCGTCTCCGCACTCTCTTGAAAAATCACTTCCGGAAAACACTGTTTCGAGCTCTGTGACTTCCGTCGCCACCGACACGTCGCTTCCCTCAGGAAGTGACGATACTTTGCTTCCGGACCAGGCAATTTTGGGTACCATCAGGTACAACCTTCGACCAAGGAAATAGAACTACGGCACGAGTCTCGTGCCTCTGGAAAAAAGGAAGTGATTGGAAAATTGTCTTGTAATAAGAAAGTTTTGTTGAACAAAAGAGATTCTGCTGGCTAGGGTTGGGAAGGACTAACAAATCACACGACTGTAGCGTCGCCAGCAACGAACATTGGGGCCGTCGATTGAGAAACTACGATGCCTGCCACCTTCACCGCTGCTCCCCGCACTGAACTTACAAATAAGGGGGTGACCAAATCGAACAATGAACAATGTGCCTGGGCCCCGAAAACATACTGTTGTGTGTTGATAATGATTATTGTTATTTTTGCAACTGCTGCTGTAGGACTTTGGTATTTCGAAGAAATCTATCCTTTGAAACCTTTATTACCGACCGAGATCGTACCAACTGTTTTGACTCCCTCTGTACACCTTCACACTCTGTCCCCTAGAGACTCCCAACATAGACAAAAGTATCATAATAACACTCTGATGATAGTAATGAATGCTACTCATGCCATTTTTAACAAGAGTAATTGTTGGATTTGCACTCATTTACCGCAACATGGGAACAAGGGACTGGGATGGTATATACATCCTCTACCTTTAACGACTGCTTGCTATGCCTCTCTTAGAGCACTATTCTTTGGCCGATGGAATGATAGCATATCAGGGAACTTTGATGGAACTAATTTAAATGATTTCGAGAAACGTAAATTGACTCCCCTGGGATGCTCGCTTTTCGCAAATAGAAGTAAACCTAACGTTGCTTCTATTAGGCCGTCTGACAAACTATCTCTTCCTTTTCAAACTCTGATTTCCTTTAAAATGGCTCCGATAGGCAATAAGGACGCTGTGCCTCCTTCTTATTCTATAAATCACAGTCCTGACTCAGTTCCCTTCTGTGTACAGCGAAATGGAACTAGGCCAATGGGAGATTTCAAAGCTTGTAAAAACATTGTAAATTTGACTGGGGAAAACAGGCCTCTGTATGTAGGGGGACCCGTCTATTTTGTTTGTGGTAGTTTAGCATTTCCCTGGTTGCCCAGGGATTGGCAGGGAACTTGTTATTTAGGAATATTGTTACCCGGGGTATTTATAGCAAGTACACTAGAGATTTCAAAGGCTCGCCCACGGCGAGACGACAACTGAGATACCCCTGGACAAGTATTGGGGGACATAGCGAAATCAGTTGTGCCCTTTTGGGAACAAATAGTAAACTCAGAGAATATTAGGGGATTAGCAAGGGTACTGGAGAGAACGATCAACCGGACCACGGACATACTCTACAATATGACCTAAGAGCAAAAGGCAATAAGATTGGTAGCACTTCAAAATCGGATGGCATTAGATGTCATCTTGGCAGAACGAGGTGGAGTATGCAAATTAGTGGGGTCCGCTTGTTGTGTTTTCGTACCAGACTCCTCGCCAACAATTTTTAAAGCAATTCAGAACTTGCATACTCGCCATCTTGGATTTAGCCGCCATTTTAGGTTCTCTTGTAGTGTGGAAGTCACCCTGAACAACAAAATGGAGGCCGAATGACATTCAGTTCTGAAGTCCATATCCCTGTAGGAACCTGGAACCTTAGTACTTGGTTCTGCGATTCTTTGCGATCTTGGGGTTGGAAAGTGCTTTCCGTTATTCTGGTTATTTTAGGAATTCTGTTATTCCTTTGTTGCTGTTTTCAATGCCTCCTAAGTATGTGTGGAATGATAGGGGGGTGTTGTGCTCAAGCAGTGAGCGCAATAGGGCATAAAATATGTACCCCAGATACAGCATCTAAAGAATTCGTGCTACAAGAGGTTTTTATGAACGACCTTATGGCTATAGACATTACAGACAATGATGCGGAATCTATGGATGATAACACATGGAGTTATTTTCAAAAGTATTAGGAATGATGTTTAGCACTTGGCATAGGCCAAAAGGAGGGTCTGTCGAAATCGAAATATTATTATACCTCCTATCGCATTGTTTGAATGTATGTTGGCCTACGCCAAGTTGTCTTAAAACATTGTGTAAATAGATTCCGCGGCAAGGTCTTGACCTTAATGTATTGTGTAAATCGCCATCTTGGATTTAGCCGCCATTTTAGGTTCTCTTGTAGTGTGGAAGTCACCCTCAACAACAAAATGGAGGCCGAATGACATTTCGAGTGGGATTCTGGCCGTTGTGACCTCTGCACACATGAATAAGTAATATGCCCGCAGGCCACTTGTTGGGGTCGCAAACTGAGACCTTGTCCTATCCCTGACCTATGTGTAAATGAACAACTGTATCAGTGGAACTGATCAAAAATGCATACAGTATGGGATTGACCTGGCAACGAACCCTAGGCCTGGTTCTAAGAATGGTTAACCCGCGAGGGGGTTGGCCAGAGCTGGAAAAAAAGTATAAAAACCCAAGTATCCCAATGTACGGTCTTTCACACTAACACGGCGAACTACCGTTGATAGTTCGTTCTGTTACTCTGAGGGCCGAATAGCTATCCGTTTGTCAATTAACTTTTGGTAATTGTTGTATCTTTGAATAAAGCGCTTTGTATGTTCTTTGTAACCTGTGTTGGTGTGTTTCCTTTGGGCTTCCCGGCCTCATATCAATTTTTCTGTTTCCACAGCGGGACCCGGAAAGGACATCTGGTTTTACTAGTCGTCTGTTCCAAGTCCCACAAAGGGAACCTCATAATAGGCGCTCCCGTAATTAAGGGTGCCAGTCCCGTACTGGCACCCTTCATTACGGCAGCGCCAGGGTCGTAATGAGGCCCTTAATTTCCCATCATTTGTTTGTTTCCTTCTTGTGTAATTTCTCCAATTGGAACATTCTTTGCTGAATAGTCTTGCTTTGGCCAGTTTGTACTTGTTTAGTGGTCCTTGGGTTGAGGGTTTCACTGAAGAGTGTGGACGCATCGGCATCTCTACTTCCCTCCTTGTCCACCATTCTAGTACTTGGTGTGGGGTATAAGCCCTGGGAAGTCGGAAGGAAGCTGTGTTTGTACGCTGTAGTTTGCACTTGATGACTTTTAATTAGTTACTGATCGTTCATACGTAAAGAAAGTCATCTACGACCGGAAGTACGGAATATAACATGTTCTGCGTCTGCATAATACCAATAGGTAACGGATCCATATAACTTGAATGTTACAACAGATATGCAACACAAAGGGGGCATGGGAAGCTTGGCCTACCTGTCAATCGCTCTTCGGGCCCTCCGACTTGGGCAGCATGGCGGCAAACCAGCCTGCTAATGCTCCCGTGCTGCACTTCAGAATTTTGGATTTTTCCCAATCACTGGGGTATTACACACGTGCGGCTGCGTCATTATGGTTCCTGTGGGGAGCTTTGTTTCTCGCTTGGATACGATGCGCACTGCATTAAAGATGATTCCGGCTTGAAATTAGCCTGGCATGGGTGCCTGCCGTGTATGCGGCCGGATGCGTCAGCATTGAAAAAACACAGTCAAAAAACGGGGGCACTGCCCCGTAAATATCAAAATCCATCCCGACTCCTAGATTCTCTGTGCATAGTGCTTTATTGAATTATGGTGGACATATATATTGTATATTAAAACAAAAGTCTGGAATAAAATGAACATACATCAATGTAGGTTCCTATTGTTCTGTAGGACAGGGAGTTTGTAAAAGTGTCTGTTGTAGAGATGTGCTTACACTTGCTGTTTAAAAATTCCCATCCCAGGAAGATAGCTGGGTAGGTTAATGTGCCCTTTGCGGCAAAATGTGTGGTATATAGAGCTCTGATCCCTCCACCAAAAAAACAGAAGTGCTGTGGTTCCAGCCTTCTCACCAAAAGGGAAAACATAAACCCAACATTTCTGCTCATAAAAAATAAAACAAAAATACAAAATGTCTTCTCTTAAACAGTTGAAAGGCACGTTTTTGCAGAAGAAAAAAAGGCGTACATGGACAGACCCCATTGGCCTCTTGTGTGTTGAACCCCTCAGACAGCGTTGGCTGCATGTTGGGAGAGGATGGGGGGCGTCTACCCATGCTCAAGACACCTGACCGTGCTGTCTCGTCCGCACATTCAATATAACGCTGAGGCCCAGCCCAGTGGAGCCCAAGCTCACATAGATACCTGTGCTAGGGGGTTCAGTGGGGTAACATGTCATTTTGCATAAGGGAGCAAATATTCTAGAACTTCTCCCCTACAAATCACACAATAAAGCAATGTCTACCTATGAGATATAAGCCATGAATACCAAGGATTACTAATTGCGTGCATTACATTCATTGAATAATAACAAGATAATGCAGGACTGAAAAACTTGCTCTAAAGTAATTAAAAGTCAGTGCATTGTGCTCACATTGAAATGAATGGGAATCTGGAAAAAGATCACCATCATTGTGTATACTTAAATGACATACAACTCCAGGCAAGGGGGCATCAGCATCCTCTACACACATGGGCTGAAAACATTAAAAAGGAAGAACAGAATTAGGGAGAAGGAAAATGCACAGGTGCTTGAAACGTGTGGGGGCAGACAGTAAGTCTAGGGCTAGTGTTCACGGGCTGCATAGGTCCTGAATATGGATCCTCTAAGGGCTGGGTGAGATACATTTGGTCTGATCAAAGGCCCAACCATCAGATAACGTAGGAAGCCTCCCTACCATGTGACCAGGGAGTCCAGAAGGGGCCACTACAACTAATTACTATAACCCTGTTGTTTCCCTAGGCATTTGATGGCCACTCTGGTGCCCAACAGGGTGGCTCCATCAGTTCTTAGGTCACCAGAAACGGGTACGTGGAATAAAGACATGAATACATAGATACAATCATTCATAACTGAACGCTGAAGATAAAAGATGCCTGCTGCACCAAGCAAGACTGCAAACAGAGCTGGCACCCGAAACGTACATACTCTGAAGGTAGTGTTGCCCAATTGTAGTCTAATTCAGAATGCCACTGGAATTAGGTCAGACCAAACGAGATGCGGCTGGTGTGTTGGAAGTGAGACACAAGGTGTGCAATGCATTCCCATAGCACAGAACAGTTGTAGCAGAGGAATGAATAGGCAGCCCTTGTTCTGAAGCGACAGGAATTGGCCTAGATCCCAAATCCCTCAGATGTTAAACCCCTTCTGCAGAGGAGCAGGCACTTGAGCTAGCCTTGGAGACTATGGTCAGAGAGAACACAGCGGCTACATACTTGGAAGATCCCAAGTCCCTCAGATAATAAACCCCTTCTCCAGAGGAGCAGGTACTTGAACTATCCTTGGAGACTACGATCAGAGAGACCATAGTGGCTACATACTTGGAAGATCCCAAGTCCCTCAGATATTAAACACCTTCTCCAGAGGAGCAGGTACTTGAACTATCCTTGGAGACTACGATCAGAGAGAACACAGTGGCTACATACTTGGAAGATCCCAACTCCCTCAGATATTAAACCACTTCTCTAGAGGAGCAGGTACTTGAACTATTCATGGAGACCAGAATCAGAGGGAACACCGCGCTACATACTTGGTAGATCCCAAGTCCCTCAGATATTAAACCCCTTCTGCAGAGGAGCAGGTACTTGAGCTAGCCTTGGAGACTACAATAAGAGGGAACACAGCGGCTACATACTTGGAAGATCGCAAGTCCCTCAGATATTAAACCCCTTCTCCAGAGGAGCATAGTCTCCAAGGCTAGCTGAAGTACCTGCTCCTCTGCAGAAGGGGTTTAATATCTGAGGGACTTGGGATCTACCAAGTATGTAGCGCTGTGTTCCCTCTGATTCTAGTCTCCATGAATAGTTCAAGTACATGCTCCTCTGGAGAAGGGGTTTAGTATCTGAGGGACTTGGGATCTTCCAAGTATGTATCCGCTGTGGTCTCTCTGATCGTAGTCTCCAAGGATAGTCCAAGTACCTGCTCCTCTAGAGAAGTGGTTTAATATCTGAGGGACTTGGGATCTTCCAAGTATGTAGCCACTGTGTTCTCTCTGATCGTAGTCTCCAAGGATAGTTCAAGTACCTGCTCCTCTGGAGAAGGTGTTTAATATCTGAGGGACTTGGGATCTTCCAAGTATGTAGCCACTGTGGTCTCTCTGATCGTAGTCTCCAAGGATAGTTCAAGTACCTGCTCCTCTGGAGAAGGGGTTTATTATCTGAGGGACTTGGGATCTTCCAAGTATGTAGCCGCTGTGTTCTCTCTGACCATAGTCTCCAAGGCTAGCTCAAGTGCCTGCTCCTCTGCAGAAGGGGTTTAACATCTGAGGAATTTGGGATCTGGGCCAATTCCTGTCGCTTCAGAACAAGGGCTGCCTATTCATTCCTCTGCTACAACTGTTCTGTGCTATGGGAATGTATTGTACACCTTGTGTCCAGTGAGGATGAGGAGGCTCGTGTCTCGCTTCCAACACACCAGCCGCATCTCGTTTGGTCTGACCTAATTCCAGTGGCATTCTGAATTAGGCTACAATTGGACAACACTACCTTCAGAGTATGTACGTTTCGGGTGCCAGCTCTGTTTGCAGTCTTGCTTGGTGCAGCAGGCATCTTTTATCTTCAGCATTCAGTTATGAATGATTGTATCTATGTATTCATGTCTTTATTACACGTACCCGTTTCTGGTGACCTAAGAACTGATGGAGCCACCCTGTTGGGCACCGGAGTGGCCAGCAAATGCCTAGGGAGATTGGACTTGAGCTAGCCTTGGAGACCACGATAAGAGACAACACAGCGCTACATACTTGGTAGATCCCAAGTCCCTCAGATATTAAACCCCTTCTGCAGAGGAGCAGGTACTTGAGCTAGCCTTGGAGAATATGATCAGAGAGAACACAGCGGCTACATACTTGGAAGATCCCAAGTCCCTCAGATACTAAACCCCTTCTCCAGAGGAGCAGGCACTTCAGCTAGCCTTGGAGACTACAATAAGAGAGAACACAGCGCTACATACTTGGTAGATCCCAAGTCCCTCAGATACTAAACCCCTTCTCCAGAGGAGCAGGTACTTGAACTATCCTTGGAGACTACGATCAGAGATCAGAGAGAACACAGCGGCTACATAGTTAGAAGATCCCAAGTCCTCAGATATTAAAACCCTTCTGCAGAGGATCAGGTACTTGAGCTAGCCTTGGATAATATGATCAGCGAGAACACAGCCACTACATACCTGCATCCCACTGAGTAGATGCATATAGTTAATAAATAGAAGCACACATGACCCATGGCCCAATCACAATCAGTTTTCAGATGCAACACTGATCATCAACTGTATCAACATCTCTATCTGAGCCAATGTGCCCATCACAAATGACCGCAGGTTTTGAAACACTGATTGTATAAGTTACACCTCTCTTTTCAGAGCAGGATGACATGGGCCAGAACACTAGAACTCTTCACGCAAATGTCATTTAAATCAGAAGGTGTTTCAGTAATTGAATACTGCTTTTCCCACCTGGTTTGCCTTTCATGACTGTGCTTGTAAAAAAAAAAAAAAAAAATGGCGGCATTTGTTATCTAAGTAGCATTCTACACCTCCAGCCCTCAAGGGGTTGTGCCATCAATAACTATTATTTTAAATGTTACTGCATGCCAGATGCTTGAGGAATGGAGTGCCAGATATGTGACAACTGAACAGCAAAGGGCCACACAACGTTCCCGGTGCTACAGTCACACAAACACATGCATAAATACATACCTAAACGTGGCCTAATATGCATCATTTTTTCCACGTCTGTGTTAGTGTCCAGACCGAAAGAGGCAGGGAGGGCACAGAGAGAACAGGAGAGAACCCGCGGCTGACAGCTGACACATGCCCTTCAGGAACAAAAGGCTGTATTGTAAAATAGTCCCCATAACTTGACAGGTCGTCGAGTGCTGTAATCGTATTCCAAGAACAACAATATGAAAAGCCACATAGTGTAAACGTATTTGGTTGTACACAAAGTGTGCTTTATCTTCTAGACATTTGTCTAAAACTATTACTCTGCTCCTCGGTATGGGTTTATTGGCATGTGTTTCAAAACGATTTTACTAAGAAGTCTGTATTAAATTCATATTGCAGCCCACCCAAAATGTTCAACATCAGTAGAAGAGAATTAAAGCTGCTGACCATGTCCTGTAACAGCCATTCTTCACACCCACATTACCTCCAGCCACGGCAGCCCTGACGCCATATTGTGCAAAATCATAACATCTTCCATAGCTTGTCTAAAATGCCATATACAGATGGGTTAATTAGTCAGATCCCACCCAAGGCACGCACTGTCTAGCAATGGGCACGTTATACCCATATTTCTCTCTGGTTGAGAGGGATCTTGTGATGTTCCCTGGCAGCCAGGTATTCTCTGAAACAGGTGTGTTGAGGGGCAGTGGTCTCAAGCACAGAGCCACTACTGCAGGCAGTAAAATAAAAGGAGGACTAAGGTATGCACATGGCTGAATTCCTCCCACACAAGATGTACCAGTCAAGCGACAATGACCACTCTTTCAGTGGAGGAAAATAGAACTGCAGGTGAGATCAATCACATTCACTCAAGCCTGATGTGATTCACCGGACCTTTCTTCAGGAGGACAATTAATGATGTATAAGTCATCTGGAGAAAACAAGATGTTCTTGAAGAAAAAAAGGCCTATCATCATCTTGAAGAAAAATGGTTGCCACCATCTTGTAGAAACAAGATTGTCATCCTCTGGATGAAACATGCTTGCCACCATTTTGAAGAAAACAACGTTCTACCACCCTCATGAAATGGCTTGCCACTGTCTTATAGAAAACGTCTTGGCACCCTGGTGTAGAAACAGAGTTGCCACCACCTTCATGGAGCATGCATGACACCACTTTGTAGAGAAAGGCTTGCCATCATCTGCATGAAGCAGGCATCCCACATCCTAAAGACAAAGGTGTGTCACCTTTTTGAAGGACCAGGCTTTGTACCATCTCGATTAAATAGGCTTTCACCATCTGGATGAAACAGGCTTGCCACCATCTCGAAAATGTACACGTGGCGGTTCTTTGCATTGGTGATCTTCGGGGCATTACAGAAGTCGGTTTCTAACTCTAATAACCTATCCCATGTATTTCCCAGAAGGCACCCTACCATGACCTTGTTCCATGATCTCAGCTCCTGAAAACACTGTGGATCTCTCACAGGAGCCGCCTCAGCAACTGTCCACACAGTGCATAGAGCCGGATTCCTTTAAAAAAGCCACAGAGGTTATCTGCCGCCAAGGAGACTCTGGGATGGCTTACAGCTGATGTGCAACGCACATCTCTTCCTTACCTTAACACAGGACAGAGGAACTTTGATGTGTGTTGGTGTTCTTGTGTTGGGAAGGAATGGGACCCTGGACTGACCAGTGTAAGCAAATAAAGACCTTCAATGGAATACCCACAGGTGAATGACTAAACCACCATCTCCTCGCTGATTGTACAGCTATTGCCTAAGTGTGTGGTCACGTTTGTGTGTGTGTGTGTGAGAGAGGGCAAGAGAGAGCTAGATGCACAGAAAGAGAAACAGAAGAATAGAAAGTGAGAAAACAATGCACAGTGTCAGAAAGACTAGCCTCTGGGTTTATTGTTCTGACCACATGTGTCAGTGTCCACAGTGCTTCCTTTGTTTCATAAGGGTACAGCCTAAACAAATAAACCTTTGAATGCCTTCATATTGCAATTCACAGTTTATGATAATCATATTTTAATGTACTTTGAGTTGCCTAAAAGACGGTAGACAAAAACAATGCAAGTATCACAGATTACAATGACATTCTTCGAAGCACTCAATCAACAATAACGTATGTTTATCTGTCAACACAACTAATGGACTCTGCACAGATTGGAAGTGGCGGTCTCATGTATTTGAAGTGCACAGTGGATTAAAAACTATACGCCCAATTTGATCTGGTTCGAACACATAGAGAATGTACAGAACATGACTCCAGATACGGACCCTCCCATTGACATCTAGAATGCTGAAATATGGCAGCGTTTCATTGGTCAGTCGGAGCTGGATCCCTAACATATCCCAGATGATACCAGCTGCATTTTCCATTTCCACAGTAATAACTATGGGGTGCACTGCACAGGACACACACGGGGGCATCCTTGGCTTTCAAACAATGCTCAGGGAGAAAGGGTTGATCATTGTGGATTCTAATTTCAAGATCTACCACATTGAGGCAATTGGCCTCGACTTTGATAACCACTTTACCCTGTTAAGCGCCTCCTAAGCATCTCACAACAGAAGTCGTTGCAAATCCCCTCCGAAGCCTCGCACACTGAAGAAGCAGCTCCCACACCTCTTATATAGCATGTTTATTGCTCCCGCCAGTGCATCCAGCCTCTTTATAATCATTCTGTAATCAGGGTTTCTAAAGGAGATGAGAGGTAATACAAGAGAACGAACTGGCATCTGCATTTCTCCCTTTCAGAGTAATTGCAGTTAAGTCCATTCCATCAGGCATAACACCCTTTTCAAATGTGTCCTCATGGGTTTCCAGTAAACAAGATAGGGCAGAGCTTGATGGGTCTGTAAATAATGTGGCAGGCAAGCCAGCCAGCCTGGGGGGCTTCCCCGGGGCGAGTCGGGATCTGGCTGTCAGCTCTTCCAGCCTGAATGCGCCTCCAGCTTTTCCCTGGGGGTTGGGGGGATGACAACATCAGTAGGCTGATCGGATTTAAAAACGTTATCATGCCCTTTACACGTCCTTGGCCTTCTGATGAATACAGAGTTTAAATGTGTATTAAAGCGCGGCAATACTTAAGATAGAGACAAGGAGCATTGATTTTCCCAAAATTCGATTGCTAACAACGTTTGACTCACTGGACAAATCTGCCTACATTTTTCCAAATGAAATGTCTGGAATGAGCCCAAATAAACTTGACAATTTGGGGCGATTTCTTCAAATGGTTTTAAAGTTATTAAGCCAGGGAAAAATTACTATTTTTGGGCTACTCCCATTCAATTTCCCATAGAGAAAAAGGTGTTACCAATGACCACTGCACGAATTTGACTAATGAAAAACAAGCTGGGCACAAAGCATTGCAGATACAACTTGTTTTGTCCGGTTGAAATCCATCCAATAGTTTTATCATAGTGCAATGCAGCACTTAGGCTTTCCGTTAATGAAAACCTGCCTCTTTATGGGACGATGTGAGAAATTCCTGTTTTAATTCTGTGGGAAGGAGAAAAAGAAAAGTCTGAAAAGGATATTGGGAAGAGGAAAAGTGTGGTGTGACATCAAGATAGAGGTGAATAAGTGAAACACAACCAAATAGCTAGGTGGGCACTTTGGGCATGGCTATAGAGCCCATTAACAGTAGATTCCGATCATTTCTGTCTTTCCACTGGGAGATTGAAAGACACAATTGGGAAAACAAAGTGCACCACGGGAAAGAGCAGGGAAACTAGGATACTAGGTTAGGGTGCTGAGGGCTTTACACAGTGAAGGATTTGGTGAACTTAAAAAGGAGAAGGGGTGCATATCTACAGTGCAAGTGGGTATGGGGAACAATTTTTTAATTTTTGATCATTTGCTCATCACTCTGGTAATATGAAAATGCTGCATTACTGCGGACATTATTATTGTGCCCATACAAGGCAGCATCGAGGGGATCTAGGCAAATTGCCAGGAGAAACTATCGTGGAAATCAAAGAATGGTTAAAATAAAAGGGCATGACCCAGTGGGTTCTGGTTATTTACTAGTGAGTGGACATGGGCAATGAAGGCCATGGCCAGTGGGTCATAGACTTTCATTGTAATGGTGCTACATGGGCAGTGGGACCAGCTAAAATTCATGGCTTTTAGGAACTGGCTAACTGCAGGAATGGGCACAGTGTATATCGTCTAAAGCCGGGGATACTTGCCATGGCCTGTGGGACCAGGGTATTTGCTAATGAATGGGATTTGGGCCACTACTGTCGGCTCTGATCAGAGTAATGGTTTTTATCCTCAATGTTGCTGAGTAGACATTGGCCATGGACATTGGGTCATGGATAAGGTATAGCATTAAAAAGTTTAGTGGAAGCATCTTAGTTACGAGAGAGTTAAGATGAACTAATGTATCTCAACAAAACCCATGAGATTCAGTTGGTGTGGGAGCATAACCCAGAGTCCCCTTCATTGCTCAGCGCATGATCACAGCAGTGACAAACAATGAGATAAAAATGACATAATCGAGAGGAACATTGTTGAACATGTTATGGGACTGCTCTAAAGTTGATGTATTTTTGCCAAATTTCTGGATCGGATAGATTTGGTTGTGAACATTAGTGTTGTTAGACGTCCTAGACATGTATTAGTCTGGGAGGGACGCAACCTGGCAAACAATTATGGTATGAAAATGTGGATTAACCGAGCATTAGCAGTTGCTCAAAAACAAATCCTAAAGGTGTGGAAATCCAGAAAAAACCTGAAATTGATAACTGGATAAATGATGTGCTTGTGCTATCCAATTACGAGAAAGTAATCTATAAAAGAAGAGAGCAAATTGACTTATATGAAGATATGTAGTTATCATCCAATGACTTTTATGGATAGTTCTGAATTGTGAGATGTGCCTTATGACACCTGGGCCTTTACTGTGCTGTTGTGTATGGTTAATATATGCACTTTTTTCTGTTTGTTAAGAGTTTTTCCATTGTATATCCTTGGCACTATTTTCATACATGTATGTTGTCTATAATGTTTGAATATATGTTTCTCTTTGTTTATTATATATTAACTTAGGTTTAACAATAATATTGATTGATATAATATTGTGTTCTAACTTATATTTTTATTTGTGATGAAATGATATTCCAATGAAAACAGCACTATTGTTAACTGTATGGCTTTTAATATACATATGGAAAACATAAATAAAGTTATAAAAATAAAAACAAAGGAAACATAAATGAGATAAAAGGGACATCTATGTGGGGACTCTGAGTTAGTATTTCAACATTCCATTAACCAGCAGAGAGTACTCAACCTGTGACTTTCTTTCCTGAAGAAATAAGGGAAATTATACTATGTTTCTACACTGCAGACACTGACCAAACAGACCACCAATATCCAGAGGGTATTCCTACATTGTGGCTAACAGCACAGGATTGTTGAGTGCCAGATCTATAAAACAAGCAGAAAATGTCAAGACACAGTACTGGAATACAAAGAAAAGATCAAAACTTGAAGTCACCTACCACCCACGTGTGCCCAGTCAAGACCCAGACAAGATTTGAAGTAACCTGTTTCTTGTCCTGCTAGAATATGAAAGGATGTGGAAAGTTTTCACAGAAAGTCCACCGCTATCTTTCAGACACTGCAACATACGAGAGCCAAAACCAGACTGAGCAAACTCACAAAAGAACCACATGCATATTCAAGTCAACAGTAATTAAACGAAACCAAGGCATGTATTCACACATCACACACACTCATCCAACCACAGAAGGTGGTAGGTGGAACATTTTTAAAACCAAGGATCACTAACCAGCCACACAACCAACTACTTTTCCCTCTCTCCATAAACACAATGAGCAAGCGGCTTCTTCTAGATCTGAATTGGGATAATGCCCTGCTTAAAACATCAGTTTGAAGGTATGTTATCCTATGTTGTGTTTTATACGGTACACACAACAATCTAAGAGGTCTTAAAGCACAAAGTCCTGAATGGATGCTTGAATATTGTGCCCCCACCAGAGGTAAACCAGACAGTGGTCCATGGGGTAACTGGTTGAGCGGCAAGGAGGAGCAGGACCACGAAGAGACAAAACGCTAGGCATAGGCAATAGTACTAGAAAGCTCAAGGAAACACGTTAACTTGACTCCGCACAGCATACGCAGAATACGTATTACAAATGTTAGTCTGGGTCAAGTATCTTTTCTTTAGAACAAGTCCGGATGGGAATTGCTTTCACACTTCAGTGCTTTGCTCATGCGGAAGGACGATCAGGCAGATAGAGATCATTGCTTGTACTGCTGTAATTGGTACAGGCGGTTAAGATCATAATGGTTTGCTCCCTTACTGGTGTCGGGGAAGTGGAGAGACTGTAGAGAGCAGTTACATGTGTGTCGCTGTTTTCTGATCATTCTGATTCGGGAAGGTAAGTGATTATTAGATGACGTGCATGTAAAATAAGCGCCAGGAAACGCGTTCAGATTATTTAACTTTTCATTTACGTAAACTGCTTTTTTATGACCATGTTTCATCAGTTGAGATTGTTGTAAGGAAGAGATAATCATTAAAAATGTAATTTCAGGTTCGTGCTCTATACACAATTTTGACGGTTTTAATGATTTTTCTTAAACCATACGAATGGGTGAGTTTTATGAAATGTGTATTGAACCGAATTCATGTTGTAGAAACCCTCGATAAGGGAGGTTGGTGGAGATGTTTTATGATATCACAAGTATTGCCCATGTGGGTTATGGTTTTTGCATAAAGCCAATCACAGTGCGTAGGATGAAGGACATATCTTATGGTTTTGACTGCATGCTGAACATTCTGTCCTCAGAAGCAGACAGGAAAACAACAATGCAATTTCCAGGCGAGATTGTTTTCAACAAGATACTCTCTGGGGGGATCTTTTTTGCTGCAACATGCTATTTAACACACAAAAGACAAAGCTCAAACATTAGAAAATGCTTTCACTTTCTAATAGTGATACCATTTACTGTTACATGACACCTAACACATGCTCATGTCAAACCTGTTCAAGTTCAACCAAGTTGCAATCGAAATGCTTAATTTATGAAGACAACTGTGTTATTTGAACACTACAGAACATACCACATTTAATTTACTAACTCAGTTTGTTTATTTACTTCAGTCACTCTTAGAGTACAATGTTTTAGTTCACTACCATACTGCAAAACGTACTTCTACTACCACCTGTGCTAATAGACTTAACAACCTTGGGAGGGGTGATTATTGCTTGGGATAAAAAACCCTTCCCCAACATCTGGCCCTCAGCATCACCTCATGTCATAATTTGGAGGTGGCTCATTATCCCGCGATACTGACCCTCCTTCGGTCTATAAGGATATAGAATGGGTAACTTTAAATTGTTTTTGATAATAATTATTTGCATTCTTTCAATCCTCCATTGCACTTCTCAAAAATATCACAGGGTTAGATTTCAGGAAAGATTTTTTATCGTTTAATCATTTAGATGAATTAACAATCCAGGATGTAATGTTCATAATGTAGTAGTAATTTGCTGGATTGCTTTAATGAACCATCTGCCATCGTTCAATGACATTTCTCTGTGTTAAAGTTAAAGGCCCACAAATTCACTTTCAGCTGCTGACTATTTACCAGTGCTGAAGTTTAGACTTTTGCGGAGTAGGAACCAAAGGGTACTTGCAACTCAGAGCAACACCCAGAATTAGTTTACTCTTCTTTGTACTGGTCCATCTCCTCAATCCTCTCCCTATCACCCCAGCCACCAGTCACCTACTTCCCCGTACACTTCCTACTTTCATCTGTAACTGCCAGGCACGTGTTCCTCTATGCACCTTCTATGCTGCTGCATTAAATTCATCAGGCCAAAAATACCTGCACCACAGATTAAGCGCCTTGCTCGTCAATCCGAAATGCACTTATTTCTTAATTACCCTTTTCTGCTTGGTTGCTACCTCTATTGTATTTTCACTACATAGTTTGCTCCTTGTTTTTCATTTGCACTCATTTGATCAATTTAAGAAATATAGAATTTACAAATATATCTTATGTCTTCATTCCTTTGGATAACCTCAGTTCTTGTATCTTTTTAAACTCTAATTGGTAGAGTTGTGACTCTATGGTAAATTGAATGGGCTGGCGTAGGCGTAGGCAAAGGTCCATAGGGAGGATCCCTTACCTCTAGCAAGGATAAACTATACAATTACAATAATAATAACAATAATAATAATAACACTAATAATCATAATAATAATAATAATAATAATAATAATAATAATAATAATAATAAAGATCTCATCACATTCCTTTCAACACACCATATTATTAGCACCCAGCATAGCTGACTAACCTGGCATCTGGTGGCACGCGCCCCTCTGCCAAGTCACCTCTACGGTCATCTGCTACTAATGAGATTCACAGCCAAATCTGGGCCTTCCTCTGCCCAACACTGTTTCTTTTTTGCGATTGCAAATCACCACCAGTGAAGACCTTGTACACATGAATAGCACTGGCAGTGTTTGAGAGATTCCCAAACAACAAAGTGCAGGCACAGAACACATCCATTGTTACCATCCTTGCTATTTAGTTCAACGAACGTCTAACATACTTTGTAGTCAGTATAGAATTTGGGGTACACAATTGAAGCAAAAAAGTCACACTGCATGAACTTCAATCAATCCATGGAAGGAAGATTATTGGCTTTTCTTGACTCCTCAATTGGCCTTTACTGTTTTAGATTGCATCCTCTTCGAACGTATTTCATTTAATTATCCAGCAATCAACTATCCAATTAATGAAAATAGAGTGTAATCAGGCATGGTTAATGGACATTCTTCATTCTTGTTTTCCCACCTCGCTTTATATACTTCGAAATGCAACTTTCATCGTGAACGCATCTATAATATTCCAAACATGGGGTGTCTGTCTCACAACTGATACTTCAAAGAGACTAGGCATGCCAGAAGCCTCTAATCCCGGAAGTGTTGAAGTCTATGTGATTATGCACCAAGTCAATAAGTTAATGATTAAATGTGCTTCTCTATAGTTCGATGCACACGATCTGACCTTAAGGGGTGTGCACCGAGAGCCGGTGTGATCTATACACTGAGTTCCACATGTATTCGTCTCTGGAACACTGTGGGCAAAAGTGTTTGATGCTGGCTGCAATTGGAAAGAATTTTAGAAATACTCAACTTGTTGGAGTGATTTAAATTGCAGAATTATGCCATCGATTCTCATCCCTCGTATGGATTTTAATGTAAATTGTAAGTCAGATGTTGTTTCAGATTTGTGAATGTACAAATGTAAAGTAAGCCATTTTTAAAGAAAATGTGATTATTCTATTAATCAACCAAATGACGTATCCCACAGATACCTCCTTTCATTCATTCTGACCAATGTTGCTTTCCCATCTTTTTCTTATTTGCATATTGTGCCGATATTCACAGACTGAATACATACACAATGCAGGTGTTTCTATATTCCACATTTAATGATGATGCATGAGCTTGCACCGTCTTGAAAAGGAACCTATAGGAGTTTAGATCTATTCCATCTAACTCCAATGCTAAGGAGGTGTCCTTCAAGGAATGAAAGTCTACATACAGTAGCATTTTGACAAATGGTCCACACGTTTGGGGCTAGTCCCTGGGGACCCATCCCAGTTTAATTGTAAACACAGATTATCTATCACCTGTATGTACACTTTATATAAGGGGTTTGAAACCTATTGCTCTCCAAATGTGTTGGACTACAACTCTCACGATCCCTCGCCGTTGGCTTCACTTAATTGGGATTATGGGATTTGTAGTCCAAAATATCTGGTGAGCCAAACGTTGCAGACCTCTGCTGCAGGTCCTCATGAGCCAAGACAGAACCTCTCACACACCAGCTCACCATCATTTTACAGTTGATAAATATTCTGTTTACCAATATGACACTGGTGTAGGGCACCATATTTACAAATCATTACCAAACTGACAACACTATTGTCCAACATGTAACATGACTACTCTATGCCAGCCAGTGAAATACCCATCCAAAAATATGTACCTATTTGAAACAGATAAACATTATACCCTGCAAGATAATATGGCAAGTGCATATATACACAAAATCATTTCCAGGAGGAGAAGTGTACCCTGTCTCTGCAATGGTTGCATAGCCTGATCAGCAAGGGAACTAATTTAAAATGCTGGGGGCGGTCATTTTCCAATCAACTAGATTGTTCAAACAAGGCTAAAACCATGAGTAAAAAGGGGTTTAGGCATAGATTCTTAGCCAAGTATACAACACAAGGGTGGGTGGGGGTGGTTCTAATGGATGGCAGGGGCAAGCAAAAATATTTTCATTTCTACCTCACCCATCTGCTTTGTGTGCAAAAAGGAAATGCACTTTGACCAGTAGCCTATTTGAGAGCTGAAGTAAATGCATCGGATTCCTGTGGGAGCTGCCAAGTTTTTGCACTTGCTAAAAGCTAGTGGATTTCAATGCAATCCATAATACATGCTTTTTGCCATGTGCACGTGGAAGGATGCCTTTACAATTCTTTGCACCAGGAAGCACAATTAATGGATGAAACACTGAATCAACCTTTGTGAGAAATTTGGCAATCCGTATGGTAGGGGTGTACACTGCCGTTTAAAAAAAAATGTATTTGAAATTCAATGATGGTAGATCAACCTCCAGAAAATGGGTGGGGCTGATCCACACACATGTTCCTATGCTCACCGCATGACGTAAACATAGACCTATGTATTATGGGTTGACACAGCCTACAGGCACGTCCCCCCGTCATATTTAGTTGGAATATGACAACCAAGAGTACATCAAGGCATCTCAGAATGGGGAAGGCACAACCTTCCTCCTGCCATGGCCAGGCTAATTAACTAACAAAGGCTCCATGGATCAGCCCTGACCTTTGATAGCTGCTGATGGCAACTTGGCATACTGATCAGATTTAATTCAAGCAGGCCCATGGGAGGCCTGGTCTCATGACTAACAAAAGACAATAAAAACCCAAATAACTTTGATGTGCACTGTGACAACCTGAAGCCAGGTCCTGACTGTCAGTATCAAGGGCAGTGACTTGTCATGTCTGGAACTATGTATTTACAGTAATCACCCCTGCAGGAGGACCCCATTCTGAAGATACAAGTATATGGTTTGATGAAGACAGAAAATCTGTTCTCGCTGCAGCTTCAAGGGAAACCTGCCACTTTCATCAGGAACTACAGAGAGCTCAATTATACAGAGAGGCCCTTTGATCCACAACAGACAGCAAGATTGGTGGGATTTATTATTACATGTTTTCACCCCTTTACCTTTTCTGTTGCAAAGCGCTCTGGTTATGGCCTCATACATACAGGAGATTGTTGCTGGGGATCCAGGGTCGGATTATTGAGGTATGCTTAGACTACACCAATCACTGTGGACCATTTGGCTTTAAAAGAGGGCTGAGCTCATCTTTTGGGCAGATCACCTTAAGACTTTGCAAGGAGTAACAAGAATAACTCATGTGGACCCTGGCTGAAGGTGCAGTCGGCCTTACAGCTTCCACCAGTGAAGGAAGGCCAGAATTTCCAAAGAGGGAAGCAAGATCCTTCCCCTAAACATCCCCCAGGGAACAGAGGAGATACTGTATCCATAGCCTTAAAGGAACTTTTCGAGCCAGTCGAGACCCTTGAGCTGCAACCGACTGCACTGCTGACTTGTGTCATGCCGCAGTCGTTACCATCGTTGAAGATGCCTCGACCAGTGCTTCCGACCCGCCAACCAGTACTGAGACAATGATTTCTGAAGCAGAGCCACCATGGAGGCCATCCTGCACCTGTCCATCAAGCCTCGCTTGCCAAACTGTGTGCTGCCTGATACCCTCAGCTGTCTGCCACCTTGAACTCTGTCGCAGGAGCTGCAAAGCGCCCTGAAACCGACTCAACCCTGTCGAGCACCAATAACTTCTACAAGCACAACGTACATTGTGGTTCTGTCCCTCTGGGCCCTAGTGACATTTTACAAACCATTGCTCCCTTTTTGTTGAAACCAGATATCCTTGAACTATTGCAATGTATTACTTTCCTAACACTATTGCAATGTATTACTTTCCCAACTACCCTCCTTAATATCCAGAGTGCATCCCCTTTCCTTCTTGAATATGTCTGTCCTCTGCATTCCAATACAGGGTGGGTTGTATCTCATAGTGTGCTTGAACTGTCTGTTGTGATAATAAGAAAGTAGATATTTGTATGCAAACTTGACTGGACAGTCGCTTTTATCATTAGGTAATAATTGAATTTTCACCGTGCTGTAACTAAGCAACGATCCATGACCTTGCGGAGATAAGCCTGCCATTCCATCCACGTTACCAAAATTGGACAAGGAGGTTTATAATTTGCTTATGTTTCCAATCTGTGAAGATCCCTTCTGGTGTACTAGTGGTGTGTGCTGATTGATTGTTTAGAAGCCAATATTCACCCTGGACCACTAGTGCTCCGGAAGTTGATTCGTCACATTGGTGGCAAATGGTCAGATCTATTTGGAGCCTTGCGCACAGGTTAGTCACCCAACAATAAAAGTACTGTTGCAGGCAATGTTTAGACACTGCTAGGTATTTTTAATAATCATGGATCTTGACATAGAGACTGTGAAAGGCATGAGGAAGGATTTCCTGTGTGGCCTATGTCAAGAGAGGAGACTTCCCCACAACACTAAGGTTAATAAACCTGAGTTGCTGACCAGCCTCCAGCATGTGCAGTGTTTCTCACCAATAAGCAAACATGGTTTCTCAATATTCTAGAGCAGGGGTGCACAACTGATTTTGACGGAGGGCAGAAAGTACCTTACATGATGGCTATAGTGGGCCTAAAAGTAAATGTGGGTGGGGCGGTAGGCGTGGCATGGCAGTAGGCTTTTTGAACCCCCAATTTGTATTAAATACATGAAAAAAGAATACATTTTTGAGGTGTAATGATTTTAATTTTATATTTCAAACTAACATTTTGTACTACACATTTTCCATTGTTATAATTTATTTCTATTTAGTTATTGTATATTGTCTGTTTAATTAAATTATATATTTTATTGACCCTTGATTGGACATTCCGTTATTTTGGACTGCTATACTTTGCTGTTTGGGTTTCCCGAGAGGAGTATGGCCTTCGTTGAGTCAGGTTTCCTCAAAAAGCAAAGGATGTACATCTGCTAACTGTGCCTGTTTTAGCTTTACACTATGCTCCATGGCTCCCATCCCCAACCAAACACTATGCCTCATGGCTCCCACCCCTCAACCAATCACTATGCCCCTTGGCTCCCATGCCAAACCAAACAGTATGCCCATGGCTCCCACCCCCAACCAAACACTATGCCCCATGGCTCCCATGCCCAACCAAACACTATGCCCCATGGCTCCCACCCCCAACCAAACACTATGCCCCATGGCTCTCACCCCCAACGAAACACTATGCCCCATGGCTTCCACCCCCAACCAAACATTATGCCCCATGTCCCTCACCCCCAAAGAAACACTATGCCCTGTGGCTCCCACTCCCCAACCAAACACTATGCCCCATGGATCCCACCCCCCAACTCAGCACACAAGCTCTCAAGCATGCACCCATACAGACCTGTACCCCCAGCCCCCAATTCAGCACACAAACTCTCAAGCATGCACCCATACAGACCCAAAGCCCCCACCCCCCAACTCTGCATACAAACTCTCAAGCATGCACCCATACCGACCCATATCCCCCACCACCCCAACTCACATATAAACTCTCAAGCATGCACCCATACAGACCCATACCCCACACCCCCCAACTCAGCACGCAAACTCTCAAGCATGCACCCATACAGACCCAAGGCCCCCACCCCCAACTCAGCATACAAACTCTCAAGCATGCACCCATACCGACCCATACCCCCCACCACCCCAACTCACATATGAACACTCAAGCATGCACCCATACAGACCCATACCCCACACCCCCCAACTCAGCATACAAACTCTCAAGCATGCACCCATACAGACCCGCACCCACCACCCCCAACTCAGCACACAAACTCTCAAGCATGCACCCATACAGCCTGAATCCCCCCATCCTCCCAACTCAGCAGACAAACTCTCAAGCATGCACCCATACAGACCCAACACCCCCCCCGCATCTCAACATACATTGCACTTACATTCCGAAAGCAACATTCAGGCAGACCAGACACTCCCCACCCCCCACATCTCAACATACACCGCACATACACTCAAAAACAAACATTCAGGCAGACCCGTCACCCCTGCATCTCAACATACACTGTATAAACATAAAAAAACAAACATTCATGCAGACCCAACACCCCCCACCCCCACATCTCAACATATACCACACTCACACTCAAAAACAAACATTCAAGCAGATCCGGCACCCCCCACCCCCACATCTCAACTTACACCGCACAAACATACAAAAACAAACAATCATGCAGACCCAACACCCCCGACCCCCGCATCTCAACATTCACCAGACTCACACTTAAAAACAAACATTCATGCAGATCCGTCGCCCCTCCCACCCCCGCATCTCAACATGCACCACACTCACATTTAAAAACAAACATTCATGCAGACCCAACACACCCCACCCCCGCATCTCAACATACACCTCACAAACATACAAAAACAAAAATTCATGCAGACCCGACACCCCCCCACCACTGCATCTCAACATACACCACACTCACTCTAAAAAACAAACATTCATGCAGACCTGACAACCCCCACCCCCGCATCTCAACATACACCACACTCACACTTAAAAACAAACATTGTTGCAGATCCAACACCCCCCACCCCCGCATCTCAACATACACCGCACAAACATACAAAAACAAACATTCATGCAGACCCAACAACCCCACCCCCGCATCTCAACATATACCACACTCACACTTAAAAACAGACATTCATGCAGACCCGACACCCCCTCCCACCCCCGCCTCTCAACATACACCACACTCACATTTAAAAACAAACATTCATGCAGACCTGACACCCCAACAGCCCCGCATCTCAACATACACCTCACAAACATACAAAAACAAACATTCATAGACCCGACATCCCCCACCCCGCATCTCAACATACACCACACTCACACTTAAAAACAAACATTCATGCAGACCCGACGCCCCCTACACCCGCATCTCAACATACACCACACTCACACTTAAAAACAAATATTCAAGCAGACCCGGCACCCCCTCGCACCCCGCATCTCAACATACACCACACAAACATAGAAAAACAAACAATCATGCAGACCCAACACCCCCGACCCCCGCATCTCAACATTCACCAGACTCACACTTAAAAACAAAGATTCATGCAGACCCGATGTCCCTCCCACCCCCGCATCTCAACATGCACCACACTCACATTTAAAAACAAACATTCATGCAGACCCAACACACCCCACCCCCGCATCTCAACATACACCTCACAAACATACAAAAACAAAAATTCATGCAGACCCGACACCCCCCCACCACTGCATCTCAACATACACCACACTCACTCTAAAAAACAAACATTCATGCAGACCTGACAACCCCCACCCCTGCATCTCAACATACACCACACTCACACTTAAAAACAAACATTGTTGCAGATCCAACACCCCCCACCCCGCATCTCAACATACACCGCACAAACATACAAAAACAAACATTCATGCAGACCCAACAACCCCACCCCCGCATCTCAACATATACCACACTCACACTTAAAAACAAACATTCATGCAGACCCGACACCCCCTCCCACCCCCGCCTCTCAACATACACCACACTCACATTTAAAAACAAACATTCATGCAGACCTGACACCCCAACAGCCCCGCATCTCAACATACACCTCACAAACATACAAAAACAAACATTCATAGACCCGACATCCCCCACCCCGCATCTCAACATACACCACACTCACACTTAAAAACAAACATTCATGCAGACCCGACGCCCCCTACACCCGCATCTCAACATACAACACACTCACACTTAAAAACAAACATTCATGCAGACCCGACATCCCCCACCCCCGCATCTCAACATACACCACACTAACAAACATTCATGCAGACCCGACACCCCCCACCCCCGCATCTCAACATACACCGCACAAACATACAAAAACAAACATTCATGCAGACACGACGCCCCCCACCCCCGCATCTCAACATACACCACACTCACACTTAAAAACAAACATTCATGCAGACCCGACACCCCAACAGCCCCGCATCTCAACATACACCTCACAAATATACAAAAACATACATTCATGCAGACCCGACACCCCCACCCCGCATCTCAACATACACTACGCTCACACTTAAAAACAAACATTCATGCAGACCCGACGCCCCCCGCCCCCGCATCTCAACATACACCACACTCACACTTAAAAACAAATATTCAAGCAGACCCGGCACCCCCTCGCACCCCGTATCTCAACATACACCACACTCACACTTAAAAACAAACATTCATGCAGACCCGACAACCCCCACCCCCGCATCTCAACATACACTGCACAAACATACAAAAACAAAAATTAATGCAGACCCCACACCCCCACCCCGTATCTCAACATACACTACACTCACACTTAAAAATAAACATTCATGCAGACCCGACACCCCCCACCCCCGCATCTCAACATACACCACACTCGCACTTAAAAACAAATATTCAAGCAGACCCGGCACCCCCTCGCACCCCGTGTCTCAACATACACCACACTCACACTTAAAAACAAACATTCATGGAGACCTGACACCCCCCACCTCCGCAACTCAACATACACCGCACAAACATACAAAATCAAACATTCATGCAGACCCAGCTCCCTCCCACCCCCACATCTCAACATACACTGCACAATATACAAGCAGAACAGACCTGACACACAAATACAAACAAACAGACAACTTACCGGACGTGCTGGAAGGCAGGCTAGCTGGAACGCTTGCGAGGTATCTGGAGTGGTACTACGGCTGCCGTGGCAAGGCTGAAATGCCTTCCGGCATCAAACCTTATTGACCATGCCAGCTGTAGTGCTGGCACTCCATTGGTGCAGCACGCATGCACTACGTGGCTCATAGGAGCTATGTGGTGCATGTGTGCTGAGCCAATGAGGGCCAGTGTTTTGCCCTGCCCAGAAGAGTTTCAAAGACTTTCCTAATGGAGGGCGGCCGATGCTGCTTGCGGGCCGCACTCCATTAGGAAAGTATTTGTGCCTCGTAGGCCAGACAAAACAGCATGGAGGGCCGCAACTGGCCCGTGGGCCGTATGTTGTGCACCCATGCTCTAGAGCGTAATTGAGGTCAGAAGCTAATGCAGAATCCCGCAGGTCCCATGCCTCAGCACATTCTCTAAGTGGCCCAGTATTGTTCGGGCTGTTAATGAGGCAACAGCTAGAAAGCTCCTGATTGAGGAGAGGAGACTAACACTAGAGGAACAGAAACAGTGGGACAAGGTCACCATAGAGCGGGACAGGGCCGCCATAGATCTTCACAAGCTGGTGCTTTAAGAGAAGAAGGAGGCCAACAGATCCACCTCTAGCTATAGCAGCAGTAGTGGCTCAAACCAGACTGCCGGGTATAAACCTTGGCGGCACATGTCCAAAGACTTAGCGCAAACTGATTAAGTGGGGCAGGATATTTTTGACTGGTTTGAATCACTCTAGCTGGCTTTTTAGCTACAGGATGTTGACGAGGTACTGTAGGGTGCAGCCCTGATGAGTTGCTTACCGACACCAGGGACTGATGCAATTTTTCAGTTAACTCCTGAAGAAAGGCCCATTTATGAAAACATGAAGGCAGACCTCGTCAGGAAGCTCTGTAAAACTCCAGAACAGTATCTCAAGAGCTTCAAAGAGCTCAGAAAGAAATGTGGGCAGACATTTGAAGTGTTCACACACTTTTAGCTGAAATATATGAGCGGGTTGGTGGCTGGTAACAAAGTTGACTCATTTAAAGGGATGTAAAATTTCCATCCGTGTGAGCATGTATTGAAGAATTGTGAGGTTGACCTACATCAGCATCTTGTGGACAAGACTGTCACTGACCCTAGGGAGCTTGCAAAGGTTGCCAACAGGATTGTGAGTACTTGATTACAGAAACAGGCTCAGGTGAGCACACCCAAACCGGAAGAGAAATCTTCAGACAAAAAACTTAAACAAGGATGGGAAGGACAAAGTTCCAACCCAATCGTTTTTGAATTCAGGTCCCCAAAAGAATGAAGGGAAATCTCAAAACTTTAGTACATCTGTACATACTGAAAAGAAGAGTGTGGGCACCACTAACACTTGGACAACTGCGTTCTCACCACCCAAAGGTTGTTTCATGTGTAAGGATCTGGGCCATAGAAAGGGGATCCTGCTTGCAAGGGTTTACCCAAGCAAGCCATAGAGAATGTTGGACTCATGGAAGAGGCCATCATTTGTTTGGGCCTCTTAGAGGAGGACTTCCCACTAGGCCAAGCAGTGGCCGAATGTGGATTGGTTACACTGATTGGGAATGGTACTGGGTCTCCAGAAGAAATCCCAGTTCCCAATAATCCTCAACTCTACTTAGAACATTTGTATATCAATGGACACAAAACTCCTGTGGTTTAAGACACTGTGGCTAGCATCACTACTGTCAACCAGCAGTGGGTACAGCCAGGCCAATTTATTGATGGGCCTGATTGTGGAATTGGTGGGTTTGATGGAATTACTAAGTGCCCCTTGGTATAGTAGAGTTCAGCTGTTGAGGTGAAACAACCCAGAGCTGTGTAGCAGTGAAAGACTCCATCCCTATCCTATGTCTGTTGGTTAATGATCTTCCTTATCCCGAGATAGTCACAGTGGCTACCCGATCGATGGCCAAAGATATTGCCAGATTGAACACTCTCAGAACCTTAGGGCCTGGAGTGCTTCCAGAATACTTGTTGGAAGGGCCGGCATGGGAGGTCAGCCCTAGTGCAGTTCCACAGACTGCTAAATTGCCTAATCCTGTGGGAGAGGGGTCAGTAGCCACTGAGGACCCTACCTTGGTAGTGGGGGACTCAGTGACTTCAGAGTTGCCTGGTGCAGCACAGGAACCCGAGGAGGAGGACCGGGTGGGTGCAGATCAGACGGGCCTGCCTAAAATGGGTGAGTTTGCATCAGACGGAGGCTCAGATCAGACTGGTTTTCTCACAGCCTAGAAAGAGTGTCCCACTCTGGTGTGTCTGCAGAAGTAGGCGGAGCAGCAGTCTAAGGGCAAGGCCCCTGAACTGTTCAAAATGTACTGTGAGGATGGACTCCAGTACAGTGAGCCAAAAGACACTGAGGGCGAGGGCACCAGAATATTGGTGATTTCCCAGTGCCACAGAAAGTTCCTTTTGGATTTGGCTCACAAAATAACTTTAGAGGGTCAACTGGGAGTAACCAAGACATTGAACCGGTTGCCTGCACACTTTTACTGGCCACAGTTTGGTGTAAAGGTTAAGGAACCTGTCCGGTCCTGCCCGACTTCTCAAGCTTCTGACATGTCAGGTGGTGCCACAAAGGCCCGCTTAATTCCACGATGTGTGTTTGGGAGACCGTTTGAGAGAATAGGAATAGATATTGTGGGTCCTTTGGATACTCAAACCAGCTCAGGGAACAGATAATTCTTGGTGATGGTACACCACACCAAAAGATACCTACCCTGAGGCTGTCCCTCTAAGGAGCATCAATGCATCCGTGGTTGCGAAGGCTCTAATTCGAATATTCTCCTATGCTGGATTCCCCAAGGAAGTCATTTCCTGACAGTAGTTCAAACTTCAAATCAGCATATATGAAGTCTATGTGGGAAGAGTGTGGAGTCACCTACCTGTTCTCTACATCCATCCATGCACAAACAAATGGGCTTGTTGAGTAGTTCAACAAGACTCTAAAGGCATGAGAGGTGGCTTGGAAGAGCACCTGAGGGGAAAATGGGATATTCTCCTACCATGCCTCTTGCTCGCCTACAGGAAGGTTCCACAAAAGGGAGTAGGGTTTGGCCCCTTTGAACTTCTGTTTGAACACCCTGTATGAGGTGTCCTCAGTCTAGTGAAAAAGGGATGGGAGGGCAACCCCTACATGAGATGTGATGGACTATGTACTTGGCCTTTACTCTAGAAAGCCAAAGTACATGGAACAGTCAACGAGAAACCTAAAGGCCAGTCAGGAGCCAATGAAGCACTGGGACGACCAGAAGGCCACAATGGCAGTCTATTCTTCAGGCCTTTGGGTGTGGATTATGGAGCCTGCCAAATCTAGTGCCCTTCAGGACAAGTGGACTGGGCCTTTCTGTGTGCTGGAAAAGTCAGTCAGGTGAATTACCACATTGGCGTGAAAGGACGTTAACAGATGTGCAGGGTCGTTCACGTCAACCAGCTAAAACCCCATTATAGCGGAATGAATTGATCATGGTATTAGTGACTGACGGAGAGACTGAGAAGGAGACCAATCCCCTCCCAGACCTCCCACACACTGAATCCACAAATGAGTCAGTTGAAGGTGTCAACCTTGCAACAGAGCTGTCACAACAGCACCTCACAGACTGTCACCTTTTAATGGGACAGTTTGCCAGTCTGTTTTATCTGACTCCAGGTGATGGGGACACTGGAGACAGTAAGCCGGTGAAGAGTAGGATTCATCGGATGTCTGATAAGGTCAGGGACACCATCAAGGAGGAAGTTAAAACAAATCATCCCACAGCCCCAGGGCTAGCCCAGTGTTACTGGTCCCTAAATTGACCAGTGGTGGTAAGACTGAAGTTGGATTTTATGTGGACTACAGGGGGCTCAATTCTGTCATGAAGACAGACGCTCACCCCATTCCTCGGGCAGATGAGCTCACTGACAATCTCAGCACTGTCAAGTACATGAATACCTTTGACCTCACCGGCAAGTCTGCTTGACAGATGGAGGGAGAGAGACGTCAGCATTCTTAACTCTAGAAGGACATTATCAGTTAACTCTGATGCCCTTCGAATTGAGGAATGCCCCTGACACTTTTCAGCGGATGGCTAACCAGGTTTTGTCTGGTCTGGAAAACTTCAGTGTTGCATATTTAGAAGTCATTTGGCTGCGTTCAGCCGCACCTGGGAGGATCACCTATACCACCTGAAACATGTGCTTCAGGCACTGCAGAATGCATGTCTGACTATCAAGGCCACGAAGTGCCAGATAGTGCAGAGCACTGTGAGTTATCTAGGATACCTGGTTGGTGGAGGTAAAAAATAACCTCTTGAAGCAAAGATACAATCTGTGAAGGATTGGGACATATCCAGCACACAGACACAGGTGAGTGTCTTTCTAGGTCTCACCGGGTACTACTGGTCGTTCAACAAGGGTTACGGGCCCATTGCCATGCGCCTGAATGATGTAACTTCCAAGAAGATGCCGAAGAAGGTAACTTCGACCCCTGCCTGTCAAACCTCCTTTCATGATTTGAAGGATGGATTGTGCAGGGCCCCAGTTCTGAAAGTGCCAGACTATGGTCAGGAGTTCATTTTCCAGAGAGACACCTGTGATTTTGGGATTGGAGCAGTGTTAGCGTAGTTGAACTTTCAAGGGGTAGAGCAACCTGTTTCCTACATTAGCAGGCGATTGACAAAAAGGGAAAGGAACTGGGCTGTCATTGAACACGAGGCTTACGCGTTTGTGTGGGCCGTAAAGACGCTGAAACCCTACATGTTTGGGTCTCACTTTATGATCCAGACAGACCACCGGCCTATACGTGCTTAATGGCAATGCAAGGGGAGTACCCTAAGCTTTTACGTTGGGCCATATCCCTACAGAAATTAGATATGCACATCAAGCACAAGCCAGGCTACAAGCATGGAAATGCAGATGGTCTCAAGAGCTACTTTGCCTTAATTAGGAACCAGACCATCAGTAGGGTGGTGGCTCACATGTTGATACTGGGGAACATGTGAGTAATTAGACCATCCGCACAGTGGGTGTGCTCTCACCTGGGCTTTTTTGACATTTTAAATGAAATAGAATGATGGTAGGTCAACCTCCAGAAAATGTGTGCGGCTAATCCGCACACATTTTCCTTTGATCACTACCCGGCATACACATAGACCTGTGTACTCTGCATGGACACAGCCTGCAGGCACCATTCTCCCTGTCATATTTAGTTGGAATTTGACACCAAGAGTACATCAAGATATCTCAGAAGGGGGAGGCTAAACCTTTCTCCTGCCATGACCAGCCTAATTAACAAAGGCTCCATGGATGTGCCCTGTCCTTTGTTTGCTGCTGGTGGCAGCTTTGCATATTAGTCAGAGTTAATTCAAGCAGACCCACAGGAGGCCTGGTCGCAGGACTAACAAAAGACATGAAAACCCCAACAACCTTTAATGTGCACTGTGTCAACCTGAAGCCAGCTCCCACCTCTCAGTATCAAGGGCAGTGACTTGTCATGTCTGGCACTATGAATTTACAATACTCATCACCACAAGGGGACCCCATTCTGAAGGTAAGAGTTTGTGGATTGATGGAGACAGAAAGTCTGTTCTTGAAACAGCTTCAAGGGAGACCTGCCACTTTAATCAGGAACCGCGAGAGCTCAATTAACCAGAGAGACCCTTTGATCCACACCAGACATGAAGATGGGTGGCACTTAGTATTACATGTTTTCACCCCTTCACCTTTTCTGCTGCAAAGTATTCTAGTTAGGACCTCACGCATACATGAGATTGTTGATGGGGAGCCAGGATTGGTTCATTAAGGTAGGCTTATCATACAATAATCACTGTGGTCCATTTCTTTGTAAAAGAGGACTGAGACCCTCTTTTGGGCAAATAATCTGAATACTTTGCAAGAAGTAACAAGAAGAACTAATTTGGACTCTGGCTGAAGGTACAGTCTGCCTTACAGCTTCCGCCAGTGAAGGAAGGCCAAGATTTCCAAAGTGGACATCAGGATCCCTACCCTAAACATCTCCCAGGGAGCTGAGGGAGATACTGAATCCAGAGGACCCTCCAGCGTCTCCAGAGCTGCTACCCAGCCAGCATGCAACATGCTCTGCTAGGCTCTGCAAGCAGGCTTCCTAGGTGGGAAGTGCCAGAGAGTCTCTGAACCAAACCAAGGACAAGGCAGTTGCTTGCAACACTCTCCTCCACTTTGGGCAGTCTGCCTTAAAGGGCAAAACAAGACCAGTGAAGAAGCTAGGAGGTGTGCATCAACCAGTGTCCACCTTAAAGAACATTTACGAGCCAGTCAAGCCCTTCATGCTGCAACTGACTGTTGTCACTCCGCAGTCACTAATATCGTCCGAGATACCTCGACCAGTGCTGGTGACCCGCCAACAAGCACTGAGACATTGATTCCTGACCCAGAACCACTGTGTACAGCTGTCCATCCATCCTCGCTCACCGAACTGCCTGCCGCCTTTCTCCTATCTCCTATCTATCTGCAAAGCGCCCTGAAACCGACTCGACCCTGTCGATCACCATGAACTTCTACAAGCATAAGGTACATTGCAGTTCTGTCCCTGTGGTCCTTCTCCAAAGTGCCCCTGTGACATTTTACGACCGATTGCTCCCTTTGTTTTCAAACATAGTATCCTTGAACTATTGTGATTAAATACTTTACCAACTACCCTTCTGTCAGTATCCAGAGTACATCCCTTTTCCTTCTTGAAACTGTCTGTCCTCTGCATTTCTTTACGGGGTGGGTTGTATTTTGTAGTGTGCTAGAACTGTCTGTTGTGATAATAATAAAGTAGATATGTGTATGCAACCTTGACTGGACAGTCCCTTTTACCATTGGGTAATAATTATCAGGCTTCTCACAATCACCAGTATGGCTCATCTTTGTTTTCTTCTGAGATGACTTGCAGAGGACCTTTCCTTGATGGTTGTTCTGTTTCTCATGAAGATAGGGGCGAGACTACCAGACACCACCCTGCCTGGACGATGTGCTCAGGTCAGGTAACCTCCAGAGAGACTACCAAAAATGCACAGGAGATAAACCTTCCCGAAGGATGTAAAAACCTGTAACCTGAGTAAAGCTGATGATTCCAACAGAACTACAGTCAGCTTTCAGGGAAGCAAGTCCAACCCAATTCCAGGTAGGGGTCAGAAGTAAAGAGAGCGAATCAGCCAAGGGAACTAAGGAAGAGGCCCAAAGCAGAATGGCGGAAAGTAGCGCACACAAGGAGGAAAGAGCAGACAAAACAGGGAATCCAAAACAAGAAACAAATAGGGCAAAGCCAGGAAGGGAGAAAAGCAAGGTCACAAGAGGAAGGGGCTGAGCAAGGTAAGGTATTACCTAGCCTTAAAACATGGGGTCCCCATCAGCATTCCATATTTTGAAATGCGACCTGCAGATAGCAGCCAGCATGTGTTTCCTCGGAGAACTAGAACGCTCGTTCTGCTTCTGTATGGTACTGTAGCGCACCATGATCGCAGAACAAATGGTGCCCGTTACTCGGGGTGTCAGTTTCCAAGAGGACCATAGCCATCTTGGCCTGAAATGTATGATAATAGTTGTGTTTTCGCTGTGTTGCAACTAACCAACGAACCACGACCTTGCAGATATAAGCCTGCTTTTCAGTCCACGTTACTAAAATTGGACAAGGAGGTGTATACATTGCTTGTGTCTCCAAACTGCTTGAATCCCTTCTGGTGCACTAGAGATGTGGGGCTGGTTGATGGTTCAGAAACCGATATTCATTCCTGGACCACTGGTGCCCTGAAGTTGATTCGTCACAACCTTGGCTGTGCTCTTTGATGTAGATGTTACTGTAATCTCTTTAAGTCAATACCTGCCCCTTGCCTTTCTCTCCTGGCGTATTATGATTTCGAATTGGGAATGTGTTTTCGAATGATATTGTGGAGAACTGAGGGGTTCATCTGCTCTGGAGAGAGCAGCATACAGTGGTTTGATGGGATCGAGCTCCATTAATTTACTGTAAGCGTGAATGTCATAGGCTGATCAAGAAACCGCACCCCTCCTATCTTCTTTGAATTATCTTGGAGCAGAGATGTTCGGACTTGGGAGGAGTGCAGTGAAAGATACCGCCCATTCCTTTGACCAGAGAATGCAGGACACTGAAAGGGAGCCACGGTGTGCACAATAAGGCGCGGTGGCAGGTGAACATCATCCACTCCCTGCCGGTTCTAGGCTTCTGTGGCGTCACTCATGAACTGGAAAAGAGTTCCCTGCCTTAGCTCATAAGGAGCAAGAACTTGTGGAGGGAGTCGAATACTGTGTGACAGAAGCTCCTAAGATTCAGGCTACTCGTGTCATCAACAAGGTGGTGTGGGTAGGGTACATTGCATGGATGGTTCAAGTATTGAACTGATGTTATATCATTTTTCTGTGATTTCCCCCACACACTACTGCCATTTTCATAGCCTCCAGGTGCCCCAGCAGACCAGAAAGGGAGGGGATTAGTTGGTGTGGTGGAGGGGGAAGGCACAATAGTAAAGGTCATACCCGAGCAGTATGGGGAAAATGGCGGCTGGGCTGCGGGAACTGCAAAAGGCGCCAATAATTATGTAGTGAGTTTGGAAATAAGCAGAAGCATTTGAATGCATCACATGTTATATTACGCACACACAAAAAAGTAGCAGAAAGAACAAATGCAACTTGTGGTAAGTCCACAAGCGCTTGCACTGCGCTCTTTCAACTTTCACATACCAATATTTATTGCCCCTTCTGTCCCATTTCTCCTGCCATTTCAGCCCTGACCTTTACTTTAGTTTTTAACCATCCATGCAATGTGACCTACCCATTTCTTTTTGTCTTGCACCAATAAGTGGCGCTGAGCACGCGCGGTTCATGTGTGAAACATGTGCCAGCTCTTTCTCTTTATTTTCAAATGTTCCTTTTATGCAATAAGTGCACTTCACAAGGAAATAAGCATAGCATCCATGTGTATTGCTTTGGCATGTTGATGACAAAAACAACCTTATCACAGAGGATACAATCACACAACAGACAAAGGGCCTCATTACATGGATGGCGGTAAGGGTTTACCGGTACCGGTATTTTACCGGTACCGGTAAATCCTTACCGCCTTACTACGAGGTCCCTTTGCGGGTTGGGGAATTTAACGCCTGCTTTTTGCAGGCGCTAAAACCCCAACCCGCAAAGGGACCAGGGAGCTAATTACGGTACCGCAATTTGCGGTACCGTAATTAGCACCTTCCCCATTCCCATAGAGCCCTATGGGGCAGAAATGGGAATGGGGAAGGGCAATGGTGAAAGGGGGAATTACCGCCCCGCCAACCTTGGAATGGGGTGGTAATTCCCCTTTCCACCAAGGCGGTGCCGGTATTTTACCGGCATGAACCATGGCGCTAATAGCACCATGGTCCTCCGCCATCCGTGTAATGAGGCCCAAAGTGTGTACGTGGCTGTCTGCCAGACCTGGGCCCACCTCCATATATTTATAATATACACTGCCAACAGAGTTGCTGGTCTCGCAAACCTAACTCATGACACAAGTCACTGAGGCACGTGCCATACTGATGTTATATATTCCATTTAGCTGCTAAATCATATTATTAGGTGGTGCTGAGCAAGCACGGATCATGTGCGAAACATGTGCCAGCTATCTTTGTTTTCATATGTTCCTAGTATGCATACTGTGTATGGTGTCCTCGGATGTCTAGTGCTCAATGAATGCGTAGGCAGTGCTACATATCATGGACGTCCCTTTGCGTAAAGTCCTCAAGGAACGTGTAGAAGGTGCCATATACTCGGAATAATGCCCGATTGCAGTCCTCAATTAATGTGTAGAGAAGGGCTGCATATTCTGAAATGACTCTGGTACAGAGACCTCTCTTATTATGCGCTGTGTGCCATTAAGATACACTTAGACCATGAGGGTGATTTCAGCTTCCAGAGTGAGAAAACCACTGAGCAGGACAACCATTCATGTGTGAGTATGGACACGCCAAAGAGCGTTGGCTTCTGATTCTCACCGGTGTGCAGCCCGTCGATGCCCTGTCTTTGAGGCCCCCAGACCACCAGGAGCTTGCATGTATTCTGCGACCACTGGGCATGGACGTAGGAACCAGTGGGATAGTGGAGCTTGCTCCGTGTCTTCTGCGAATGGAGCTTAAGGCGCCTGGGAGGGCACAGCCAGCGTGATGACCTGTGTACACAATGAGATGTATACTCGATGGACTGTGGGCGTTATTTCATGAGTTCTTGGAACTGCAGACCCACAGGGAAGGTCAGGGTCCTCTCCGGCCTCGCTGCATGCGCAATCATCAGCCCAGTGCAGCAGCTCCCTTTCTGCATTTCCCTCCTTTTAGATGATTGCATTTTCTTTGCGTTTTTGACTGCCATTGTCACTGCCCATTAATTCTCCCAAACATCATCGGCTGACATTTACACGCCATGATTTCGAATGGGTCGTTTTATCGTTCGATCAGCCTCTCTGTCCCCGAAACGCAGCTTCAATGAGTCAAACTGCAGCTAAGAATGACCTTTCAATCTGCCTGCCACGTTCTCATTGGTTCTGCTCCATAACATGTTCTGAGTGGGTGAACATTTCATCATTACAGGGTTTCTGAGTTGTTGGTTTGTCTGTAAAATTGTATACTTTATTTGCATCTCTAAATACCATGCCTTCTGCAATGTATTAATACATTTTTGGAGATGTTTTTTTCTTTTTATAAAGCCATTAGTTATAGATAGTAAGTACGTTTATAAGAAACACTGAAAAGTAATGCAAAACCTTTTAATTCATCTTAACTACATGCATTGTTTTGGGGCGTTCCCTTTGCACAGATGTTACCTCATATTCTTCATTTAAGAAGGGGACCAACCAGGCACATGCAAGTCTTTGCCCTGCCACCAACGGGAGCACTCCAGACCATTCTTCTATGGCAGGTCCCGCCCTCCCGGAAATAGAAGCAACCCCTAGATATGTTTCAGCCTTGATGGCCATCATCAAGGAGGTGCAGCCACGGGTGCACTGGGAACCTGAAAAGGCCCTGGATATAGTTTTCAATGTGGCCTCATAGTGCACATTCTCAGCAAGCCCATCACTTTTCCTATGGGAAAACGTGGACATAACACCCAAAGTAGGCCAAAGGTGCAGAAGCCTACCAGGAGAATTCCAGAGTTCCCTGTAGGCCAGTCCACCCCTGGGTGCAGCATAAGGATCTATGCACAGCAAGCAAGGGACCCACGCCTGGGCATACCCCATCCCAGTTAGAATGTGTGACGAATCATCTTCCGGTGCACCAATCGACCCCACACCTCTAGTACACCAGAAGGGATCCGGACAGATGCAAATACAAGTAAATTATAAAACCTCCTTGTCCAATTTTGCTAACGTGGAAAGAATGGCAGGCTTATCTCTGCAAGGTAGTGGATCATTGGTTAGTTGCAACACAGCGAAAATACAATTATTACCCAATGATAAAAGGGATTGTCCAGTCAAGGTTGTATAAAAATATCTACTTTATTATTACTGCAACAGACAGTTCTAGCACACTATAATTACAAGCCACGCTGTAAAGGAACACAGAGGACAGACAGTTTCATGAAGGAAAGGGATGTACTCTGGATACTGGCAGGAGGGTAGTTGGTAAAGTAATCAGTCTTACAGTTCGAGGTTATTTGGTTTCAACACCAAAGGGGAAATGGCTGTAACTGTTTGTACGAGCCGTTGGAGAAGGACGAGGGGGCAGAATGACAATGTACCTGGTTCTGAAGAATTTCTTGGTGCTCGACACCATCAAGGCGGTTCCAGGGAGCTTTGCAGCCCGTGAGACAGAGTTAGTGGTGGGAGACATCTGCGAGTACAAGGTGGCAGGCAGTTCGGCATGCGAGGCTGGACGGACATCTGTAGGCTGTCCGGCTCTGCGGCTCGCAGCCAAGAATCACTGTCTCTGTGCTGGTTGGCAGATCTGGAATACTGGTCGAGAAGTCTTGGATGGCTCGGGCACCTGCAGCATGACCACAGTCAGCGGTGCAGCCGGATGCGGTTCGAGGACTCGACTGTCTCGAAATTGTCCTTAAAAAGATCGATGCCGGATGATGCTTGAGTGCCACTCCTCCTTGCCTCTTTGCAGGGTCCGTGTCCTTTCAAGGTGGATGGCCCAATGCTCAGGAGAGTGATTGCAGGCAACTGCCTTGTCCTTTGTCCAGAGACCCTCCGGCACTTCCCATCTAGGAAGCTTGCTGTCAGAACCTAGCAGGACACGCTGTGTGCTGGCTGGGTACGGGTTCTGGAGCTGTCGGACGGGTCCACTGAGTCCGGTATCTCCCTCTGTTCATTGGGAAATGTTTAGGGGAGGGGAAGCTGTACCTTCAGCTTGGGTCCAAATGTGTCCTTCTTCTTACTCCTTGCAAGGTCTTCAGATGATCTGATCAGTGAGGAGTTCAGCCCTCTTTTAAAGCCAAATGGGCCCCAGAGATTTGTGTAGAGTAAGCTCATCTTAATGGACCAATCCTGGGTCCCCACAAACAATCTTCAGTGATGTTTCAATTCAGACCAAGGGCGCTTGGCAACAGACAGGGGAAGGATGACAACATATACTTCTAAGTCCCAACCATCGTCCTATCCGCTATACATCAAAGTGTCTCCCTAATTAACTGAGCCGTATGCCGCGCTTGGTCACCACATGGGCCTCCTCTGAAGTTGGGTGTTGCAGGCAGAATTTCGTCTCATACAATTCACATACTTCCCTGCTCTGAAAGGAGTGTTTCCAGACAGGACATTCACTGACCTTTCATACCAAGGAGGGGTGTTAGTACTGTGTTGACAAATTACATTACAACGAGATGTTGGTCTCTGGTCTCCATTGTCACTTCCTGCACCCAGGCCTCCCTGAGGGCAGCTAATTAACATTCATCAGAATTCACCTCCACCAGCAAGGTTTAACATTGGAGATGCAAATCCATGGGGCATTGAAATGCTAATCAGTCTGGCCACTGCCAGAGACTTTTTATGTATCCACAGCTGTAATGTGTCAGCTACAAATGACAGGGGAGAGCGGCACTGGTAAGCTGATTCCTCCCAGAGTACCTGACTATTTTTTTGCTATGCGGTGAGCGTGGAAAATATGTGAGGGAATAGCCCCAGATATTTACTGGAAGTTGATCTCCCATCATTCATTCTTTTTGAATAAACAAAAATCACAAACCAACAGGCAAGTGCACTCCGCCTGTTTGGGTGGTCGAATTCCTCACAGGATAACTCACAACTGAGAGCAAAAAGTGGTCAGTGAATTTGATTTTAATTAATTGCAATTATCTGTTTATGCTCCTCTGCAGAGGTGATGTGGCATTTTTGTGCAGACTCATCTGCTCCTTTTGATGGCAGGACCAATATTGACTTGCATATGGGGGCCCGCTTTTGTAGTGACATAGATGGATACAAAGAATGAACCGAAAGCTGCACAGAACAATGGCAGTGGTTAAAATTAATTCAAAGCTTCCCAGTCATCACTTTTTTGAGTACACAAACCAGTAGACAACAGAAAACATTCATGGAGGGTGGTATTGAAAAAATAGGGCACAACAGTAAAGGGGCCCTAAACACTAGTCACCCAACCAGTGCCTATTGTGGTAATATATGAGCAGCCCCATCAGAGTCCATTGGTATCCTTGTCTGTATAAGATGCAAGCTGAGGGGTGGCATGACATCTCTGGCTTCTTGCAGAGAGATATCATATAACTCTGTGTGAGACGACTGCAGCGCTAACCAACAATGAAAGCAAGGACACATATGTATGCATATCTTTCGTCAAGACCCCCTATTTCCCGAGTCGGCCCTTCATAGGTTCAGGCCTGAAAGCCAGGCCAGTTATGACATGAAGTTTCAAAACGTTCAGGCACCAGAAATCTGAAAACAGAGTACTTGTGTAGTAGGGTCATATTGGCATTACTGCATCACGCTTAGGAGACGTTGCTGTTTGGGCATATCCACTACAACAGGTTTTGTAAGTTTGTGTCTCTCCAGATGTTTTGGACTATAATTTCCATCAACCCTAGTCAGTGTGGTCAATAATGCGGGATCATTGCAGAGAAAAAGTTGAAGACCCCTCTATAGAATTTTTAACGTGTATGGTATCTTCTCTTCAGACATGTATTCAGATCCAGTTATAGCAGGAGTGCATGCAGAGAGACCTTCTGTAAGTGTGACCTTAGCTGCCTCCAGAGTTCATCCCTCAGCCAGGCCCTGCTCGCTTGATCAGAGGATACATTCTGGCCCATCATGAGCATGTTCTACAACATAGAAACTATCTTCCTACACCCCTAGCATTCAGGCTATATTTAATTAATGTATCTGAGGTTGGTGCTGGCTCTTTCTTATTCCCCAGAGACAATTATCCCATGTGAGGGACATATCCATCCCTGTATAATATAGATCCTTTCCCATGCTAACAAAGTACATTTTGCATGACCAGACTTGCAGTCCTCTACCACGCTGGCAGATGGAAAATGTGAACTTACTGAAAGGTCTGGACTCTGACCCTTTCAGGTCTAAACTAACAAGTGACATCTAGCAGTGAATTACTAGTTATGGCTGAGGTAGAGCCCCCATAGCTATAACTCCCATCCATCCTTGAGAATGCAGTTGTGTAAAGGTTTCACCAGAAATATGTGGATTCTCGGGTCAAGGCTAAGTGGTTGAGCATATATCAAAGTTTCCCAAAGAACTTAAAACCAGGCCACAATGGAATATTGTTGAACAGAGCAGATTAGGAACCCTGAGAAGCTATGGCACCTCAGGCATATTTGGATGATGGAATAGTGTTTGATCCTGTTCTCCAAAAATGTGTTTTGCATCATAATCGTAACAAACCACTTCGAGAAGCCAGGGAAGTTACCGAGGCAGGAATGTGGAGGAGTTACAGCACAAACAATTACAATATAAGCCATTCATTTATGTTGCCTGTGTGGGGGAAAAATCTGGAATTTAAATTTTACATACTCCCTTAGCATACAGCTGTATGATAGTTTTAATTAGATACTACAAACTGCCATGTTTAAACAACTGTTTCTTGCCTGTGCGAGGTGAGGATTTAGGCTTCACAGTGCATGTCCTTTGCCTAGTGTGTAGCTTTGCTCACCTTCACATCTCTCACTTCTGACATGTTTCTGTGTTGGCCTTTGCAAGTGTTTCTTAGGCTCTCGCTTTCTTAGGAAATGCAGCTTTAGCAGACAGAAGTGATCATAATGTAAGTGTGCTCACCTGCCTCAGACTGTGTGTGAATCTTTGATGACTAGATTCAGCCCAACTAAATGTATCACAGTATGCTGTCCTTCCTGAGAATACTGTCTCCATGTGTGAGAAGTTTAGGTTTGCTTTAAGAAATAGCATGTCAGTGCCATCTTGAGTCTACAATGACTTTGTTCTCAGGGAACCATGTCAGTGCTTTCTGGAATCTATGATGGTGTTGTTGGTGGTGTTACAGTAATCCAGCCTGCCTAGGACCAAGGACTGGACCAGGAGCACTTTGTGTTGGACACTGAGGAATAGACTGATTCTTTTAGGTAGGTGTAGTTTGAAAATGGCATCGATGTATCAATTTGTTGTGTAAGGGATGGTTGAGCATCCAAAGTTTTTCAGATATTCATTATTTTGCAGGATGGGGGTGGGGGATTGATTATATGTACTGAGGGTAGGGGGAACCAATGGTAGCAGCTTCTTGCTTATTCTTATTGAAATGCAGTTTCTTGGCCATCAACAACCTGTGTGCGATATTCAGTCATTTGGAGGACTCCTAGGAGGTGTTTAGGCTATCCCTGATTTTTAAAATCAGTTGGACACCATTGGCATAGAGCTGGAGTGACTCGGCCAAGCATTCTAAAATGGTTGCTGACAAGACATTGAAGAGCTAAGGGGTGAGGGAAGGTACTTGTCAAGCTTTAGCAATATAGGCACAGCTTCCCAGCTTGTCACCATCCTTTGAGACCTTAAAAGTCAAAAGCTTAATTTCTACTAGCAGTGCTGTCACAGTCCTGAAGTCATACCACACTCTAATATCTGTCCTGCCTTCTTAGAATTCAGAACTCTAGACTGGAATGCAAATAAAATAAACATACTCAAGTTGTACAGCACATATCACTATGTCAGCTACCAGTATTGGTTAACAAGTGGTTTGTGGTATAGTGCATACCAGGAGGGCCTTAAGAGAATCAGGATAATATTTGAGAGGCTATGAAACAAATTAAATACCCAACGGGATCTGGTAGCACAATGAATCAATTTTAGGGATACCCAAAGTCCATAACCCAAAATGAAGAAAAAATGACTAAATAATTGCCAACTGAAAGCTAGAAGCCTCAAATAAAGCTAGAGTGCTGTTCAGAATATGAGAGGAACTGCACAATCTGCAACAAACCTAATAAGACCCGTTGTCCCATCAAAGATGGCAGATGAACTGGCCACTTTTATCCCAGAAAAAATAAACTCCTTTCAATCTGACTTAAGACAAGACAGATCAGTGAACTGTGATGAATCCGGTGGAGTCACCACTGATCTCCCGGTGGTAAACTCCTCTCATAGGGCCATCACTATATGATCCTGACTCTGGGGGGGGGGGGGGGTAAAATGAGGGAGGATCACATATCACATGGGAGGAGACATCCTCTGGGGAAATGGCATGACTCCATTGGGTGAGACATGTATCCCCCATTTTCCTCTGAGGATAATCTTCTCATACCCAAGATCCTTTTGGCTTATTATATATCTACACCTCCCCCTATGAAGAGCAGGGAAAACCTTTCCCCAAATCAAATCAACCAAACCTCCAACCTTGAACTATCTTGTAGAAATGACAAGACTGCCTTCTCAAGGTCCAATTTTCAATCATCTAACAATATGTTATTATTTAAACTGCTGCAAATGATTATTAAAGCTCTAGAAATCAGTTACCAACAATGGACTTCTTGTCCCATAATTCCTCAAGTACTGGGACAAAGAAGAAGGAAAGAGTAATGCAGAACGTGAGAAACCAAAAGCCCAGAAGTTCTAGTCTTTCCCCACAAATACTTGTGCCCAGGAAATGTAAAGGACGGACAAAAGATGCAAGAAGCTACTGTTGGAAAGGAGATTCTTTACCTGTCGGCATGGCTCAGAGGATGGAAAAGCATAAGCAAGCGTGATGGAGCAGGGCCGCTAACTAGCATAGAAAAGGGGGGAGGCTGACAGAGCGGGTCATGCTGCGCAGATCTCAGGAGCAAAGGAAGACTCCTGGCCCTTTGCTGACCACTGCAAGCTAGCACTTGCCTACCATAGCCAAACGGAAAGTGGGCATGAGGAACAGACAACACGATAGACGAGAAGCCAAACAGGAAACAGCAACAAAGGGAAACCAAGTGGCGTACCTTCACCCAACCGCCACGGACACGCCCGAGAACAGTAGCAAGAGCCGCTGAGTGAGCCCAAAGGCAGTGGGGACCCCAGAGCGTATTGTCGACTGCGCCAAAGAGTAATAACAGTATCAAGAAGCAGAGAAAGAGAGAAACAAAGAAACTAACTGTAAAAAGAGGAAGAGAAGTAAAACCCTTGCCAGTGTGTGAATGTATGGAATGTAAATACATGAAAACAACAAAACAAAATGTATATCAAGGGTGTGCGATATCCAATCAAGTGAATATACAGTTGTGGAAATGGTTGGAAACCCCATGTGAATGCAAGAAACCCTGAATAGATAAAATACCAAGCAATTGCAAGTGTGCAAGAATGGGAAGCCCTGGCAGGAAAGTATACCAGGCAACTGTAGGTGTGCCAGAAAAAGAAGCCATGGAAGGAGAGTATACCAGGTGAGTTACAAGTATGTAGGGAACAGAAGTAGTGGCAGAAAGGTATACCAGGCAATTGCAAGTTTGCAAGAACTACACATCCTGGCATGAGACTATACCAGGCAAGTGATATATGTGTAAGGAACAGAAGTCCTGGCAGGAAAGTATACCAGGCACATTGCAGGCTTGCAAGAACAAGAAGTTGTGGTATGAGAGTATACCAGGCAAGGTGTATGTGTGAATACATGTAAAGTCCTGTCAGGAGAGTATAACAGGCAAGTTACAAGTGTGTAACAACAAGAAGCCCTGGCAGGAGAGTACACCAGGCAATGAGAAGTGTGTTAAGAACTTCTAAGTACAGAAATATAAGAACTGTGTTAAGCATATAAAGAAAAGCCTAGCCCTGACAAAGATAATTATAAAACTAGGAAGCTTTTTCTCTGACAGTGCAATTGTCGACCAAATAAGACACCATTAACTGTTGTAATTAAAGGAAACCCTGGGGAAGGGAACCCCATTGTTGAACAAGAGCTCTTCTGATATTTAAAGACCATTTTATGTTAAAACTTCAAGGAAGAGAACCCCAGGGAAAGGGAACCCCATTGTGGAACAATAACTCTTCCGATGTAAAGAATTGTTTGTGTTGAAAATGCAAAAGTGAGAAACCTAGGGGAAGGGAACCCTAATATGGAGCAAACTTTCTCTCAATATAAATAAGTTTTTTGTGTTGGAACCACTTGTTCTTCTTTTATAAACACGTTTGCAAGAACTTAAAAAGACATTTATCTTTTCAGATTTATAATTTGGTTTTAGTGTGATGGTCTGAATAGAAGTTTTGGCCACAAGGACAGTTTGATTTTGACATCCTGACACAGACCGATCCTTAGTCTTGGTTTAGGTGGGGAAATTCCTCTTATAGCAGTGCCAGAGCGGATTTTTCCCAACACTTTTACTCTCAATAAAATTCCTTAACTAATAACATTGCTAACTTGTGTCCGGGTTTTATTCCTGACTTCTCAAAGAACCTACCCATAGACCACAGCTCTCTACTTTCTAAAATATTTCGGAAGAAGACACTGTTAAATTGGCCTGGAGCGTGAACGATTCAGCGGCTTTCTACTGAACCTATACGTCCTCAGTCATAAAAGAGAAAATCCTCACTTTAGCACCATTTATCACCAATCCTTGAGATAACTAGCTTTCCTCACCAAGATTCTTGAAAAGCTTGCAACAATGATACATTCACACTTGACGCAAATAACGAACGTGTTCCCTGACAAACAAGCAGGCTTTCGACCCAACAGAGATTATGCTGCTTGATATCGAAGAGTCCCATAGTAGATACATGGAGAACAACATCACCAAGATTCTTGAAAGTCTTGCAAAAGCTCAACCACAATCACATTTGAGGCAAATATCATGTTCCCTGAAAGACAATACAGATTCCAACTCAATGTAAGTACGGAGAATGTTCTGCTTGATATCAAACAGTCCCATGTTAGACACATGGTTGACATTATCAAGATTCTCAAAAGACTTGCAACAATGCAACTACAATCACTTTCAGGGCAAATAGCCTGTTGCATGACAGACAATCAGTCTTCCAAACCACCACAAGTACAGAGACTATGATGCTTGGAGTAAAGACTCCCATGTCTGAACCATTACTAAGAGTATTGAAGACCTACAACAGTGCAAACGCAATCAACTGCAATGCAAATAACCTGCTCCATGTCATACAAACAGACTTTGACACAATAGAAGAATACAGACTGTGAGGCTCATTAAGAGTCTGTTGGTAACCCGGCCGGTGCTACTGGTGGTTTGCAGCCGGACCCGTAAAATATTACCGGCGCCTGACTTCCCGGTGCCACAGGGCTATTCGGAGTCTGGTGGCTGGGAAGTCAGGTGCCAGTCATTTTGTTAGTCCACATTCCCATGGAGTCCTAGTCCCCATTCCCATGGAGTCCCATGTGGGAATGGGGACAGGGGAGAATTGGCCTCGTTAACAATGGTGCCGGTGCTCCCATGAGAACTCTGCGAGCGGGTGCCATTCTGCCCAGCAGGTCTGACCCTGGTTTGATTTATCCTTCCACACAAGCAAATAAAAAAGGTGAAATCAGGAGGGTTTCTGTCCCCATCCCCCATTTTCTCTTGTATTCACTCTAACAGACCCTTATGAAGCAGTGTATCAAGAAGAGTTGTTTATTAGCAAGACAGTCCCTAATAACCCACATTCGAGACAGTGGGCCTCATTACGAGTATGGAGGTAGCCATGGTGGCTATTAGCGCCATAGCTACCCCCATACAGCATACTGGGTCCAGATTCTCTGTATGGGGACTTACCGGGTCATAAAAACCTTGGAGGTCCCGGTAAGTCCCCATTCTGAAAACCATTCCACATTCCCATTCAAGCCCTCATAGGGCTCAATGGGAATGGGGAAGGAACTAATAATGGGCCCGCAAATGGCGGGCCCGTTATTAGCTTCCTGGTCCCTTAGCCGCTCCCACTAAGGGCGGCTGGTAAAACCAGCAGGCCTTGGTGGGACCCGCTAAGGGACCTCGGAATGTGGCGGTAAGGGGTTAACGGCACTGGCATCCTTACCGGTGCCATTAACCCCTTACCGCCGCACTCGTAATGAGGCCCAGTGTCTCATCCATGATCATTTTATCAATGTAACATGTATTTTGTTATCCAATCTAGCATTAATAAACCCTTTTCTGAAGTTCTTTTTTTAGGATCTTCCTAATGTGTTCTGTTCTACAACCATCTTGTTGCAAGGGTAATCACTTTTCAGAATATGTGGTTGTATACAGACCTTATGGTCCTGCCCCATCCCTACACTAGGATTTAAATACACAGTGGTATATAGGTAAAGTAAATCTAAGTGATCACATGACATGGTCAGTAGTCTTACGGATTACCTCAGAGGGCATTTGGGGGGAGTCTTCCAGAGTTGTGGCCTCCAGCCATGCTGTGGAAACAAATAGAGGGAACCAGGGTGGAATTATTGGAGAGTCATCTGCTGACACTTGTGCGGGTAGTTCAACCACATGCATTTGATATGTGGTAGGATCTCATTGAAGGACCCCTAGTGATTTTCAATAGCGTGGGCCAGAACTGTACAACTGGAATATATGTGTAAGGTAATTTTAGAAATATTTGCAGAAATGTTTTCAGGTGTAATCCATTTGCTTCCTTCAATTTGGGTGGCCACTGAATTGAGAGCTAACTGTAGGAGGATGGTTTTTGAAGTCACAGGAGAGGTGAAGTGGTAGCTATTATGGTGACGGTTGTAACAGTTTATTTATAGGCCACCCTCAACATAGGGAGATCTTCTCCTCCCCAAGCAAGGTGTCATCCAACAAACTATTTAATGTCAGTTCCTTATTCAGCCCTATCTCCAATTAATGTAATACACCTTGGATCCCTTCCTCTGTGCTACCAACGAGCCAAAACCAGGCCGATGTACAGGAAATATATTTATCTTTATTTGAATTAGATGTTAAGAAAATCGTATGTAAATGTCAAACACCACTTTGTCCATGGCACAACACAATAGCATATATTTTTTTTTCCCAGTATAATATATAGCATTATTGGTAGTATGCAAAGTACAGGATTGACAACACAGCCAGGCCCAATTTGAAACTGCAGCTATTCAGAGCATGCATAGAAAAACTTAGTGTGCTGCCATGCTCAAATAATGAAGTGCACCATGTATTTTGGATGCTTCATGTAGGGAGACTACATTAAAATCCGACTAACATTATTAACATTACTAAAATACAAATTCTAACTTCTCTAACATTACAACGCAGGCTTCTATGCAAAATGAGGTGAAATCTAGTTTTGGTGGCACTGCTGAGATTCATTTTTAAATGCACACTGGCGTTTTCTTCAGCTTGTGGAGAACAGAAAAAATGCAAGCTGCAGGAAGCAAAGTGAAACAGTAACTCTGGGCCTGAAGCTATCTTTGTTCTGAAAATGAGGGCTGGGACAGAGCACATTCTTTTTAACCTGATTGGGAGAAAATGTAAGCAGACAAGCCACGTCAGTAAAGGGACGGGTAAAAGTTTAATTGGAAAGTAGAAATGAAGAGAGCAGTTAGTTCAAGCTGGGCTGAGGAGACAGATGGAGGTTCCAAGGGGTAGAGCGCTGGCTTTGGGATCTTATCAGCTGGCGCTCCCCACACAAGCTTACAGAAGATTTTCGCGCTGAAACTGGGTCGGCATCTGCGAAAACAACGAGGGTGTGCAGGGGACTTCAAAGAAATACCGAACTTGGTAAGATAAGTGCTAAGCGAGGACCAGATAAAATGCTGTGTAATTACCACCAATATTTTTACAGTAAGAAAATACCGCCAAACCCCGAATTTACCCAAATAAAACAAAATCTTTTACGCAGGTAAGCATGACATCAAGATCAGGTAGGTGGAAAATCTGGCAGAGGGGCGCCTCATTGTATGGGGCCTACTTCAGGTGTGCAGGTAAGCATGACATCAAGATCAGATGCACAATCTTGCAGAGGCGCGCCTCATGGTATCGGGGGCTACTTCAGGTGTATAGGTAAGCTTGACATCAAGATCAGGTAGGTGCACAATCTGTCAGAGCCGCACCTCATGGTACGGGGGACTACTAAAGGTGTACAGGTAAGCATGACATCAAGATCAGGGAGGTGCAGATCAGGAATTAATCCTCCCGTAGTGCCTTTCAAATTGCAGTGGGCTATGGATGGTGCATACAACTTGTATCTCTGAAGGTCCGATGTTGGCAAAGAAGCTGATCCACAAAAAGTGGAACTACAAAGGCAAAATGATTCCAGGCGATTGGATTTGAGATGTGTGGATTGAATCGAACATGAACAAGATCTACAAGGACAAGACATGGTGCCTTTAACAATATCTGGCAAAACCTCCCAGAATGCTACACAATGACGGAAAACTCGTTGGCCTCACAGCCTGGCAGAGAGAAATTCACATTGAACTGTGTTTGCAGTGGCTATGGAAGTGTTTGGTACGAGGAGGGGTGGAGGGGCAGATAATAGGGAGCCAGCAGGAGGCTGAGGGGCGCACTGGGTACCAGGGAGGGCCCAGGTGGCAACCACCCTCCTTGCTCCCCCTGTCTACGTCACTGTGTTTTATTTAAAATATGAAAGGTTATGTTCATTTATTTATTTCAACATCCACTGTACGTATAGGATTTACATTTAAAAAAATGCATTCAAAAACATACAGAACATAGTGCTTTTAAGGAACTAAAAACACGCAAGAAGCAGTAAATGCATGCCGATTGCTCTCGGTGTTCTTAAAATTGCTCCAAATGTGGGATTAGGAATATTTCTCTGCGACTGCCACAGCGTTCCCATCCTAATTTGGCTGGCACTGGAAACAGATGTAGGGGAGGAGTGGATGCTCTGGCAGAGTCTGGCTGGCTCAGTCCCGGGATTTCATCATGGAAAGGGAGGCAGGTGTGTAGTGGGCCGGGCTGCTAGTACTGGCAGAGTATCTCTACCCCAAACAATACACGAATGAAAGCCCCCCCAGTGCCAGGTCCCGATTGCCCACATTAAGTATGCTCACCGTATCCGCATTCGGAACGCAGAAGGTATTCGGCGAGGGTCCCGCCGGGAGCAGTCAAAAGCCCGCCCGTTCCACATGCACCGCTCGTGCATAGACGCCAATCGTGTTTGTCATCACGAGGTAGGGGGTCAAATCCCAATGGGAAACAGCTGCTACCTGGAATGGGATTATATCAGTTCTGGGCACTGCCCCAGTGCTCCCTGTGAAACGGGGACATCTGCTGGTCCCTGCTACCAAGGTCTGCGTGCCAACTGAAGAGATGTGGCACTGCGTGGGGTGAAAGGGTCCAAAAATCCGCTACGTTTCGGTCTAACTTGTTCTTCTTTCATTTGCCAGCGAAGTTTAGCTTCCCAAACGCAAAGCTCATTTTTGCGGAATAGGTGGATGTTTACGTGTGTGTGTGTGCGAGCGTACATGTGTGCAGGCATGAGCCCGGCAGATGGAAGCTTGATCTGTGCAGAGCAGCAGAACGCAAAACGTAATTGACAATTGAGGGATTGTCATGCTTAATTAGAATAAATTGCCAGCGCTTCGAAAGTTTTTTTTTAATGCCAAATTGCGACCGGAGAGAGGATTTAAACGAGTGCTATCCGTGCAGGACTGCTAATATCGTGGGGGTACAGCTAGGGCAGAGCGAGGGCGCCTGCCTAGCATGAGGGTGCAGAGACCTCTGGCTGAAGACCCTAGGGACTAAAAAGAGCGGAGAAAAGAGAGTGCACGACCTTGACAGCCAGCAGGAGAGACGAGACCATGATCCAGTGTCGTTTCCTAGATTTAAGGCGTGCTAGTGACAGCGAGAAGGGGTGCAGACATTCTGAACCAGAGCCATAATCAGCAGGGCCACTGCTATGTCAGCCAGAGCCATTACATTTACTACCCAGTAGAGAGCAAGAATGCCTTAGTTCAGTCCAAAATGATGCTAGTAGGTCTACAAGTGCCAGAGATCACGGCAGTGGTCGAAGTGAGCAGGAACGGTCGGGAGCAGTGTTCCACTTCTTTTATTTTTGTACTGTTAACAGCTCCACTACTTTGTGCACAATTTCTCCCATTCCGGACTGTTCTTTATGAAGACTTCTCCACTTTGCCACCAGATATCAGCTACAGCTAAACTGAAATCCTTTTCAACTCAATTAGCTGTCAACCACCATGACTGCAACCCTCGAACAATGTGTTACACGTTGCTCCTTTACTTCCTACTCTGTCCCCCGTTGGAGTCACCGTTCCATGACTTTTTTTGGTACACTGCTATCACTAGATCACGGGCATTGGTATTGCAGGCTAAAGTCATCGTAGGAGGGTAGTGTGTGGGGTAGGGGGCATGCTGTGGGTGTGCCAGGAACCTTGCACACTCATCTCCTGCTGCTGAGCCAGTGCTAGCCAATGAGTTGGGATGTGCCAGATTGCAGGTGCCCCTGATTAGAGCCATTGATAGCAGACAAGAAACAGGTCTATGATCAGCAGAGAGCGCCGGCGCGCAGTATCCCAGTCAGAGCGATTGCATTTGCTAGAGTCAGGAGAGAGCAAGACTGCTGGCGCTCCAGACCAGAGCGGTGCAAGTCGTGGGGATCCAGATGAGCATGCACCAGAGATCATGAGTATTTGTATTCCAGGTCAAAGCTTTTGGAGAAGATTAGTGTGTGAAGTAGTAGTGTGTTGTTATTATGTTATAGTGCTTTTGTATAGCGCATATCGTATATAAATGTCAAACACCACTTTGTCCATGGCACAACACAATAGCATATATTTTTTTTCCCAGTATAATATATAACATTATTGGTAGTATGCAAAGTACAGGATTGACAACACAGGCAGGCCCAATTTGAAACTGCAGCTATTCAGAGCATGCATAGAAAAACCTTATGTACCATTGGTATGATCTCAAAGCGCTGTGGGTTGAACGTCCTCTGGGGCCATGGTCCGTATCAGTTGAGGGATTGGTGTAGTAAATAGTGCTTGGGTTCACTTGTTATGTGAGCAACCAGAGTGGTTTGCACGGGTTGGCTGCATTCTAATGCTAGGTGTGGTGCAGTGGATGTCAGAGATCAGTGTAATGTGAGCAGCCAGGAGGGTGGATTTCGAGTCTGCATTCTGGCTGTCATCGGGCAAGTGTAAGAGATTGTGTGTGCCGCTAGGCTAACTTTGTCCTGGGCTATAGCAGCATTCTACCAGGCTATTGAGGTGTTCTATGAGCGATGTAGGTATGTTTGTAGCTAGGCCGAATTGATTGAGAGGTGTAGCTTTGTTCTATTGCTTGCTGATGTAAAGTGTAGAGTGTACATATTGGTAGTTATGAGTGTCTGCAGTTATCGGTGGGTGGCCCCCTTATTTGGGATGTTTTAGGTGCTCAGTGAGCTGCCTGTGTCTGCACAGGAGGTTCATGGAAGTGGATTTCAGAGAGAGGTAAACTGATAGGTGTGGTATGTTGTGTTATCTCGGTCGGACCGTCCTTTCCCAGGCGCTTTGTAGTCAGACTCAGAGGGCCCATTTTCCACATCCCTGGAGGGATATTAAGCTGGGTTACTGGGTGCTTCTTGGGTTATTGTATGATTTTCCGAAGGGTTTTAGCCAAGCTTAGTTGCCTTTGTGCCAAAGGTGCATGGCTGTATGTTGTTACTCCCCGGTAGGCAGAGGTTACCTCTATTGATCATACAGCACAAGCTATGCTTTGGCGGTTGAGGTAGGTGCATGCATCTTGCAACTGCATGGGCCGGAAGTCCTTGGTCTATAGGCAGACTGCCGTGCCCGGAGTGTTCCTGCTTTTCCTGGGTGAGGTAATTAATTAAAAAGTCAGCTGTCTTCCATGGCTCTCCTGTTGTGTTCCAGGTTAGTGCTGATTCTCACAGGACCTAGGTAATTGGGAAGTTGTTTTATGGCCTTGGGCGGACCCTTGCACGTATTTGGGAAGTGCCATGTTTTCACTGCTTTACGGAAGGCAATGTAGTCCTGGTTGCGTCGAATACAGGGAGGTAGCAAATTCCATAGAGTTGGTGCCAAGGTCGAGTAGGCTGACACCCCACGTCTGGCTCAATTGGAGTCTGGGATCATTAGTAGGAGGGCCATGCTTGATCTTTGGGTGCGCATTGGGTGGTAGTGCATAGTCTTCTCTTGGAGGTATGTCGGGCCGGCCTTGTGTACTGCCTGGTGGGTGATGTAGAGGATTTTGAAAGTGGCTCTTCGTCTAATGGTTAGCCAGTGGAAGGTGCAGAGAGCAGGCAAGATCTGGTCTCTTCGTCCGAGTGCAAGGAGGAGTTTATCAGCTATGTGTTGGACTCTTTAAAGTATGTTAAATTGGTGTGCCATAAAGCTTGAACACTCATTTCCTGCTGCTGGGAAACTGCTAGCACATTACTTAGGATGCGCCAGATAGCAGGTGCCTCCAATGATAGTAAACAAGAGACAGGTTTATGATAATCAGTGAGCCGGTCGGTCCACTGGTAGCTCTGCTGAGGCCATTGCTGGTGTAAGGGTCGGGGATACAAGCAGCGGTGGAAGTGAAAAAAAGGAACTAGTGGTACTCTGGCTGCATCCAAAAAGGAGTGATTGGGATGTCCGGACAGATGACGGTGATGGAGTGGATTGTGGGGGAGAAATGGGGGAGGACCTGAATCACGATCCTTAGCTGAACAGTGAAGCAGGGATTTTAATCCATTCTTCACATATGACCACATACCTTCCAAGCTTTACTCGGTACACATAGTTTGTATTTCTAGGCCTACAATAATAATGTGCTATAGAGTTTACTTACAATAAAACACAAATTGCATAATAAAGCCACATGACAACATGTAAATCATTTTAGCAACATGTTAGGCCAAAATAATATCATTGTGGTTTTAATTTTCACAACACAAATGTTAAACTGTAAGTCCCAGAATGCAAAATAATGTCACCGTGAAAAATCTATTTAAGCCCACTGTTCTTTGAGTGAATTAAGACATGCAATAAAAGAAGTGTAATAAACTCAGTTAGATATGGATATTCTTTTACATTAACTTCAAACTTGTTGTTATTGATGATGTTGAAAACATTTGTTTAGTGACATAAAGCAACTTTATTTTTTTGAATGTGAAGATAGCATCATGGATATAACACATTTTTTAAATGGGTGCTTTGCGTTGCTCACTTTAACTATCACAGATTTGCAAGGTAACTGGTGCTTTGCGAGCTCTTTGAATTGGAAACGTTCCATAATGCATATGAAAGGCTCTGCCACTAGGGGTGTTGCTGGGTCTGGAAAATATCAGGGGCTGCGCTAATGCCGGGACTGTGTGGACTCGGGGCTAGCTGGCCTTTTGGTTGTAGCCCCTGAGCTTCTATCTGGGGCTACAACCCAAATACTCGGGGCTTTTGCCCCTCCAACCCCCCAGCTACCACCACCACCTCTGTCTGCCACTGATGAAAGAAATGTGCAACCTGAGCACCTTAGCGATCTGCAGAGCCACAGACGCTGTGTGTGTGCCTGCATAGCTGAGACGTTGGGAAACTGGCAGTGCTTGAACATCTGACCTGAGCCAAATCTATGCATTGCTTGTGAGAAAGAAAAAGCATCCACATGTGTTTCTTGAACCTTTGAACGAAAGGTAAGCTCTGCAAAAAGCAATCTAGTGGTACTGCGTACCAATGATTTATATTAAACTTCCATCTCTGGATGCAAGCGCTAAAGAGCATGAATGCTGGTACACCAGGCCAGAGGGATGGCATTATGGTAGAGGGGAGCCAGATGTTCTTGTGCCAGTGATCATGGACATTGAAATTCCAGCCCATAGCTACTGTAGAGGAGCAAAGTGTGGAGTAGAGTAGTGTGTTTGTGCAGGAGAGGTGAGTGTATGCGTTCTATCGATCGTGAGTGCTCAACCCCAAATAAGTGCTAATGATAGTAGAGGGACAACTTTGCGATAGAGAGCCTGAGTGCTGGCTGAATAGATATGCACTACTGCTAATAGTAGATCGCCAAGAATGCTAGGCGAGAGAGAATGAGTGTTAGATGCTACATAAAGCAATTGCATGTACAGAAGAGTCCGGGGTGTTCATGCTAGGAAGTAGGAATGCTACATGCCACCAGGTAATGAACATTGTAAGAAGAGGACAGCTATGTTCATGTTAGAGATAAAGAGCACTAGAGGCTACAAAATGTAGTCAGGTGGGTTTATGTTAGACAGGGAATGTTAGATGCCAAATAGGACTCATTGCTGTTGGTGGAGCATTAGGTGGGCTCGCGTTGGAGAGGAGTTTTAGATTCTTCATACGAGTCATTACTAGAAGCCAACAAGGGCCAGATTACAGAAAGTTTGCATGGATGCAGGCTCAAAATTGCGTTGTTTTAGAAATAGGTAAAAGTTTTCCCTACTTTTAAAAACACAATAGCACAATGACTAGTAAAGTTTGGCATGGTATAAGCACCAGGGCATCAAGTGCCCTAGTGCAAAAAAGATACATGTTCTAATACAGATTGGTATTAGTACCATGGCAAAATGTGCTCTTGTGCAAAAATGCATCGAACATATATCCCAGAATTACAGATCAGATAAGAGCATTTGATAGTAGAGGGCAGGCAGGTGTGTTCATGCCATAGAGCAGGGGAACTAGATGCCAGGTAACTGCCAGCCCTAGTAGAGGACAGTCAGTGAGGTGTGCTCACGCAAGATATCATTCATGAGCACTGGCTAGACGAGAACAAGCAGGTAAGTTCATGCTAGAGAAGGAGAATCAGATATCCAAGAGAATGTTATTTTGTCATTACTAAATGTGATTGCCTCTCCTATACCCTCTCTTTACTTTAAGACGAATCGCTTTCTGTGCTGTGCTCACTAGCGCTCTAATATGCACAGGGACTTTGCACTATAGAACAATAACATAAGAGAGCAGGAGTACTGGTGCCCAGGTGCAGAGCCTGTGCTAACTGAAGAGGCTCAGCAGGAGTGTTGGTGGGAGACAGCAAGAGTCTGGTGCCCCAGTGTGCTGTATACCAGCTGGAATTGTGCCTCGTACATAATATTAACAATAAAGCAGCAGATATGAATGACAACACTGACACAGACCTGAGGAAGACATTACCTCTCTTTATTCTGTGTTCCTCACTTAGTCTGCTTTATGCCCCTCCTTCTCACATGAACTATTCCCCATGTTATAGAACTGGGAGAGACATAGACATGGAACAGGGGATGCAGACATGGAAATAGGACACTACATCTCCCCCTACATAAATCATTACATTTCACATTATTCTATGTCCTCAATCCACCTTAGTGGTTTTCATATCTCTCTCTTTGATGGACTCCGAGGCACAGCCACTTCAATATCTCCACCAGAGCCACTGTCATCAATGTCTACGTCAGCATCCATATAGTCAGAGCAGCTCATTTGTGAGCTCACTACATCAGCTGGATCTTTATGACCAGGAGCACCTTCTGCAAGTTTCCTGAAGAACGATGGGTTTATGGTGATGGAACGACCAGGACCTTCAGCCAACACCAAGGACCCTTGAAATGCTGTCACAGTCAGCGAACTGGGATCAAATGTGGACACATCCTTCTGCCCTTGAGTTTTGCGTACTAGCACTGAGTCACCTACTTGTATATTTGCTTTCCTGGCTCTTCTCCGACTATCTACATAACTCTTATTTTTCCTTTTACTTGCATCATCTCTTTTCTAAGCCTTCTGATCCAGGTCTAGACAAATCACTGGATCCACTTCTTGTGGTAGCTGGGTTCGTACTACTCTGTGAAACATCAATTCCGAAGGGCATACTCCCATCAAACTGTGCAGCATATTTCTGTAATCCCGCAGCAATGTGCAGGTTTGCGTGAACAACCCTTGGGAGATGGTGCATACCTGAAGAGTGAATTTAATGTTGGCCACGAAACATTCAACAGTGCCATTGGCCTGAGGCCATAACATAGTGATCCTTCAATGATGACACCTCAAATATGTAGCAGACCATTGTCAGACTTCACTGTTGAAGGAATGCCATAGTCAGCAAACATCTTATCAAAAGCTGAAATTACTGCTTGGGCAGCGGTAGACGAAACTAGATGTACCTATAGAAAATGAGACATCTTGTCAATAACCACTAAGACGTATTTGCCTTTTGTCAGTGGCCCACACATGTCAGTAGCCATTTCATCCCACACTTTCAGTGGTAACAGTGTTATTTTCAGAGGTTCTGGGAAAGTGCGAGGGGCCACTGACTTGCAGATGATGCATGTTTCAAGAGTTTTCTGTATCTCATCCATTTTATGAAACCAAATCTTTGTTCTGAGCTGTCGCTTGGTGGAAACTATCCCTTTGTGCCCTGCGTGTGCCACACCAATAACTTGATCCTGCAGGGACGAGGGAATGACAATTCAGTTATTCTCTAACAGCAGCCCTTGTGGAGAGATGGACAGCACATCCTTCAAGAGATTTGATGCCTGCACTGAATTCTGTTCACTCTCTGAAAAGTTTTCATCACTGCTGAGTGATTCAAGCCACTTTGCTGACATCACCTTATCTTTGACTTGTGCCAGCAATTTGTCCTGGAGTAACTTCTTGACAATCTCTGGAATCATCAAAGACTTTGGAAATGTGTTGTCTACAATATAGTTGATGTACTGTTCTGCTTTTGAGGACTATGCTTCTTCTTTTGCTGGCAGAGGATACATGGACAAGAAACCAAGTGGGTTGTTGTCTCTCCATGGCCGGTGTACATTGTCAAAACAATACTCTTGTAAACTAAGCCCCCGGTATGCAATCCGTGTGGCATTTTGGCATGGGACTTGCCATATATCGTCGTGAGTGCCTGAGGGTCTGTGATAATGCCTTCCATATAAAAATAGGTGATAATGTTCACAAACCCACATTACAGCCAAACTTTCTTGCAACAATGTGTCAGGGCGAGGAACAGCCCGTGATTGAATTGAGCTAGTATAGCTCTCAAACCTACTGGACGTGCATCCAAGATCAGCTCCCTTTCCAGATTGGGATAGTAGTAGGCCATGCAAGAAGCTGATAAGATGTGTGACTTTATCTCTAATGGCTTTGCCACACTCCGACGACCATGCAATGTCTTATCCTTTGCCAGTAAGGAGTCGTAGAGGTGTACTAACCAAAGCAAAGTCCTGAATGTATCTTGTGCAGTAGCTGGCCATGCCCAGAAATGACCGTACTGCTGACGTGGATGTGAGAATGGGTGTGGCAATCATAGCTTGCACCATCAATGGATTGGGCTGTAGATCTTCGCTTGAAAATATATGTCCAAAAAATGTCAGTTTTGATTTGCTAAATTCACACTTGGCTGCATTCAGTATCAAATTAGCATTCTCCAGTGCCATGCACACTCGTCATAAAGTGTCACCATAAGCCTAAAATGTCATCACTTTACTTAAGGCACTGGGGAATGTGCCTGATGATTTCATGGATTTAGTTTTGAATGATTCCAGCTGCTGAAGAGGCCCCAAAGCTGAGTCTCTTATATCTGGATAATCCCAAATGGGTTGTGAAGGTGGTGATATAGCGAGATTCAGGTTGCAGTTGTAAGTGGTGGTACCCTTTGTTTAGGTTCAGTTTTGAGAACACCTTCGACCTATGCAATAAATTCATGATATCCATCATTCTTGGAGATAGATCAATAGCCAGGTTGGGTGCTTGCATGTCCATGCAAATTTGAATGTTCCCACTATCAGGAGGAGTGTTAGTAGAAAACAGCACGAGTAAAGGTACCCTGGTCCAGAGCCTGTGCTAATAGAAGAGGGTAATGAGGAGTGCTTGCTCAGGAGGAGTATTGGTGGGAGACGGCAGGCGTACTGGTGCCCCAGTTCAGAGCCTTTGCTAGTAGAAGAGGCTCAGGAGGAGTGCTAGTGTGAGAAAGCAGGAGTAGTGGTGTCCCGGTGTAGAACCTGCACTAGTAGAGTGCGATCAGAAGGAGTGTTAGTGTGATAAGGAAGGCACACTGGTGCTCCATCCAGAATCTAAGCTGGTAGAAGAGTGTCAGGAGGTCTCTTAGTGAGAAAGAGCCAGAGTTCTGGCACCCCCTCTAGAGCCTTTTGTAATAGAAGAGGGTCAGGAGGACTGTTAGTCAGAGAGAGAGAGCAAGGATGAGTACTGATGCCCCCCAACCTGAACTTGTGCTACAGGTAGAGGATCAGGAGGAGTGCTATTGATATAGAGCAAGGGTACTACTTACTCAGTCCAGAGCCTGTGCTACAAGAAGAGCGTCAAGAGGAGTGTTTGTGAGGGACAGAAGGAGTAGTGTTGCCCCGGTCCAGACCCTGTATTAGTAGAAGAAGGCCAGGATGAGTATTAGAGAGAGGGCAGGAGTACTTGTGCCCCCATACAAGGGTCAAGAGGAGTGTTATTGTGAGAGAGGGAGAGAGTACTAGTGCCTCCGTGCAGAGCCTGTGCCAGTAGAAGCAGGTCAGGCAGAGTGTTAGTGAGGGACATCTGGAGTGCTGTCCAGAGCCTCTGCTAGTAGAAGAGGGTCATGAGAAGAGTTAGCGAGAGACCACGGTGGTACTGGTACCTCAGTCCACAGTCTCTGCTGGTAGAAGAGGGTCATGAAAAGAGTTAGCGAGAGACCACAGTGGTACTGGTACCTCAGTCTAGAGCCTCTGCTCGTAGAAGAGGGTCATGAGAAGAGTTAGCGAGAGACCACGGTGGTACTGGTTCCTCAGTCCAGAGCCTCTGATTTCAGAAGAGTGTCAGGAGAAGTCTCAGTGAGAGACAGGAGTACCCTTGACCCAGCCCAGAGTTTCTTCTAGTAAAAGAGAGTCAGAAGGAGTGTTAGCCAGAGACATCTGGCATACTGGTGCCCCTGTCAGAACCAGGGCTAGAAGAAGCTGGTCATCAGGTGTATTAGTGAGAGACAGCAGGTGTACTGGTCCCCCTGCCCAGAGCCTGCACTAGAAGAAGAGGATCGGAAGGAGTGTTTGTGAGAGAGAACAAGCGTACCAGTGTCCCTCCCTAGAGCCTGTGTTCGTAGAAAGGGGTCAGTCAGGAGGAGTGTTAGTGAGAGACAGCAGGAGCACTGGTCCCCCTGTCCAGAGCCTGTACTAGAAGAAGAGGGTCAGGAGGAATGTCTGTGAGAGAGAACAGCAGTAGTGGTGTCCCTCCCTAGAGCCTGTGTTCGTAGAAAGGGGTCAGTCAGGAGGAGTGTTAGTGAGAGACAGCAGGAGCACTGGTCCCCCTGTCCAGAGCCTGTACTAGAAGAAGAGGATCAGGAGGAATGTCTGTGAGAGAGAACAGCAGTAGTGGTGTCCCTCCCTAGAGCCTGTGTTCGTAGAAAGGGGTCAGTCAGGAGGAGTGTTAGTGAGAGACAGCAGGAGCACTGGTCCCCCTGTCCAGAGCCTGTACTAGAAGAAGAGGATCAGGAGGAATGTCTGTGAGAGAGAACAGCAGTAGTGGTGTCCCTCCCTAGAGCCTGTGTTAGTAGAAAGGGGTCAGTCAGGAGGAGTGTTAGTGAGAGACAGCAGGAGCACTGGTCCCCCTGTCCAGAGCCTGTACTAGATGAAGAGGGTCAGGAGGAGGGTCGGTGAGTGATACATATATCACCAGGTTGGCTGCACTCCTGTATTCCTCTGGTTCCTTGAAGATGAGTGTGTATCTATTTCAAGATGATTTATGGTGCTGCGGAGAAAAATACGGCTCTGGAATATAATGTCGCCACAACATGAAAAAGAGAATAGTCTCCGTAAGTGATGGATACCCCCGTCCCCTCAATACCTCAATTACTGTCTGTTGGGACAGTCAGAATTCAATCTACTGATTTAGAGATTCAATCTAAAGTTTTTTTTTATATAAAACAATCTTCAGAAATAGGCATTCAACAAGTCGAAATGTAATGTACAATAAGAGGTCTTTTATAGAAAAGTAAATCATAAAAATAACTACGCATTTCGGCAAGTTCCCTTCTTCTGGAGCGAAATTATAGTCCCTCATTCTTCAAAATTTCAAAAGTGTCTAAAGAAGAAATTAAAGAAATATGGTCAGACTTTCTGTTTTTATATTTTACATGATTCAGTTCAACCATTTACTTATTCTCATATGAAATCAAAGTTATTATTCACCTGGCTAGATTGTGCCATGTGCCTTCTTCCAAATAGTTTCCATAAAGGATTTTTATAAAGGTATCCACTTCGCAATATTCTGAAGAAGGGTGTTAGTGTGAGATAGCCAGAGTACTGGTGCTTCCGTCAGAGCCTAGGGTAGTAGAATAGGGTCAGAAGGAGGGTTAGTTAGAGACCACGGGAGTACTGGCACCCGTATCTAGAGCCTGTGCTAGTGGAAGCTGGTCAGGAAAAGTGTTAGTGAGAGATAGCCAGAGTACTGGTGCTTCCGTCAGAGCCTATGTTAGTAGAATAGGGTCAGGAGGAGGGTTAGAGAGAAACCGTAGGAGTACTGGCACCCGCCTTCAAAGCCTCTATTCTAGTGGAAGCTGGTCAGGAAGAGTGTTAGTGAGAGATAGCCAGAGTACTGGTGCCTCCGTCAGAGCCTATGCTTGTAGAATAGGGTCAGGTGGAGGGTTAGTGAGAGACCACAGGAGTACTGGCACCTGCCTCCAGAGCCTGTGCTAGTGGAAGCTGGTCAGGAAGAGTGTTAGTGAGAGATAGCCAGAGTACTGGTGCTTCCGTCAGAGCCTATGCCAGTAGAATAGGGTCAGAAGGAGGGTTAGTTAGAGACCACGGGAGTACTGGCACCCGTATCTAGAGCCTGTGCTAGTGGAAGCTGGTCAGGAAGAGTGTTAGTGAGAGATAGCCAGAGTACTGGTGCCTCCGTCAGAGCCTATGCTTGTAGAATAGGGTCAGGTGGAGGGTTAGTGAGAGACCACAGGAGTACTGGCACCTGCCTCCAGAGCCTGTGCTAGTGGAAGCTGGTCAGGAAGAGTGTTAGTGAGAGATAGCCAGAGGACTGGTGCTTCCGTCAGAGCCTATGCTAGTAGAATAGGGTCAGAAGGAGGGTTAGTGAGAGACTGTGGGAGTACTGGCACCCGCCTCCAGAGCCTGTGCTAGTGGAAGCTGGTTAGGAAGAGTGTTAGTGAGAGATAGCCAGAGTACTGGTGCTTCCGTCAGAGCCTATGCCAGTAGAATAGGGTCAGAAGGAGGGTTAGTTAGAGACCACGGGAGTACTGGCACCCGTATCTAGAGCCTGTGCTAGTGGAAGCTGGTCAGGAAAAGTGTTAGTGAGAGATAGCCAGAGTACTGGTGCTTCCGTCAGAGCCTATGTTAGTAGAATAGGGTCAGGAGGAGGGTTAGAGAGAAACCGTAGGAGTACTGGCACCCGCCTTCAAAGCCTCTATTCTAGTGGAAGCTGGTCAGGAAGAGTGTTAGTGAGAGATAGCCAGAGTACTGGTGCCTCCGTCAGAGCCTATGCTTGTAGAATAGGGTCAGGTGGAGGGTTAGTGAGAGACCACAGGAGTACTGGCACCTGCCTCCAGAGCCTGTGCTAGTGGAAGCTGGTCAGGAAGAGTGTTAGTGAGAGATAGCCAGAGGACTGGTGCTTCCGTCAGAGCCTATGCTAGTAGAATAGGGTCAGAAGGAGGGTTAGTGAGAGACTGTGGGAGTACTGGCACCCGCCTCCAGAGCCTGTGCTAGTGGAAGCTGGTTAGGAAGAGTGTTAGTGAGAGATAGCCAGAGTACTGGTGCTTCCATCAGAGCCTATGCTAGTAGAATTGGGTCAGGAGGAGGGTTAGTGAGAGACCGCGGGAGTACTGGCACCCGTATCTAGAGCCTGTGCTAGTGGATGCTGGTCAGGAAGAGTGTTAGTGAGAGATGGCCAGAGTACTGGTGCTTCTGTCAGAGCCTACGCGTGTAGAATAGGGTCAGAAGGAGGGTTAGTGAGAGACTGTGGGAGTACTGGCACCCGCCTTCAGAGCATGTGCTAGTGGAAGCTGGTCAGGAAGAGTGTTAGTGAGAGATAGCCGGAGTACTGTTGCTTCCGTCAGAGCCTATACTAGTAGAATAGGGTTAGGAGGAAGGTTAGTGAGAGACTGCAGGAGTACTGGCACCTGCCTCCAGAGCCTGTGCTAGTGGAAGCTGGTCAGGAAACGTGTTAGTGAGAGATAGCCAGAGTGCTGGTCCCTCTGTCAGAGCCTATGCTTGTAGAATAGGGTCAGGAGGAGGGTTAGTGAGAGACCACAGGAGTACTGGCACCTGCCTCCAGAGCCCGTGCTAGTGGAAGCTGGTCAGGAAGAGTGTTAGTGAGAGATAGCCAGAGTACTGGTGCTTCCGTCAGAGCCTAGGGTAGTAGACTAGGGTCAGGAGGAGGGTTAGTGAGTGACTGTGGGAGTACTGACACCCGCCTCCAGAGCCTGTGCTAGTGGAAGCTGGTCAGGAAGGGTGTTAGTAAGAGATAGCTGGAGTACCGGTGCTTCCGTCAGAGCCTATGCTAGTAGAATAGGGTCAGGAGGAGGGTTCGTGAGAGAACGCAGGAGTACTGGCACCCGCCTCCAGAGCCTGTGCTAGTGGAAGCTGGTCAGGAAGAGTGTTAGTGCGAGATAGCCAGAGTACTGGTGCTTCCGTCAGAGCCTATGCTAGTAGAATAGGGTCAGAAGGAGGGTTAGTGAGAGACTGCAGTAGTACTGGCACCTGCCTCTAGAGCCTGTACTAGTGGAAGCTGGTCTGGAAGAGTGTTAGTGAGAGCTAGCCAGAGAACTGGTGCTTCCGTCAGAGCCTATGCTAGTAGAATTGGGTCAGGAGGAGGGTTAGTGAGAGACCACGGGAGTACTGGCACCCGTATCTAGAGCCTGTGCTAGTGGATGCTGGTCAGAAAGAGTGTTAGTGAGAGATGGCCAGAGTACTGGTGCTTCTGTCAGAGCCTATGAGTGTAGAATAGGGTCAGAAGGAGGGCTTGTGAGAGACTGTGGGAGTACTGGCACCCGCCTCCAGAGCATGTGCTAGTGGAAGCTGGTCAGGAAGAGTGTTAGTGAGAGATAGCCGGAGTACTGTTGCTTCCGTCAGAGCCTATGCTAGTAGAATAGGGTTAGGAGGAAGGTTAGTGAGAGACTGCAGGAGTACTGGCACCTGCCTCCAGAGCCTGTGCTAGTGGAAGCTGGTCAGGAAGAGTGTGTGTGAGATATAGCCAGATTACTGGTGCCTCCGTCAGAGCCTATGCTTGTAGAATAGGATCAGGAGGAGGGTTAGTGAGAGACCACAGGAGTACTGGCACCTGCCTCCAGAGCCTGTGCTAGTGGAAGCTGGTCAGGAAGAGTGTTAGTGAGAGATAGCCAGAGTACTGGTGCTTCCGTCAGAGCCTAGGGTAGTAGACTAGGGTCAGGAGGAGGGTTAGTGAGTGACTGTGGGAGTACTGACACCCGCCTCCAGAGCCTGTGCTAGTGGAAGCTGGTCAGGAAGGGTGTTAGTAAGAGATAGCTGGAGTACTGGTGCTTCCGTCAGAGCCTATTCTAGTAGAATAGGGTCAGGAGGAGGGTTAGTGAGAGTCCGCAGGAGTACTGCCACCCACCTCCAGAGCCTGTGCTAGTGGAAGCTGGTCAGGAAGCGTGTTAGTGCGAGATAGCAAGAGTACTGGTGCTTCCGTCAGAGCCTATGCTAGTAGAATAGGGTCAGAAGGAGGGTTAGTGAGAGACTGCAGTAGTACTGGCACCTGCCTCTAGAGCCTGTACTAGTGGAAGCTGGTCTGGAAGAGTGTTAGTGAGAGCTAGCCAGAGAACTGGTGCTTCCGTCAGAGCCTATGCTATTAGAATTGGGTCAGGAGGAGGGTTAGTGAGATACTGTGGAGAACTGGCACCCGCCTCCAGAGCCTGTGCTAGTGGAAGCTGGTCAGGAAGAGTGTTAGTGAGAGATAACCAGAGTATTGGTGCTTCCGTCAGAGCCTATGCTAGTAGACTAGTGTCAGGAGGAGTGTTAGTGAGTGACTGTGGGAGTACTGGCACCCGCCTCCAAAGCCTGTGCTAGTGGAAGCTGGTCAGGAAGGGTGTTAGTAAGAGATAGCCGGAGTACTGGTGCTTCCGTCAGAGCCTATGCTAGTAGAATAGGGTCAGAAGGAGGGTTAGTGAGAGACGGCAGTAGTACTGGCACCTGCCTCTAGAGCCTGTACTAGTGGGAGCTGGTCTGGAAGAGTGTTAGTGAGAGCTATCCACAGTACTGGTGCTTCCGTCAGAGCCTATGCTAGTAGAATAGGGTCAGGATGAGAGTTAGTGAGAGACCGCAAGAGTACTGCCACCCGCCTCCACAGCCTGTGCTAGTGGAAGCTGGTCAGGAAGGGTGTTAGTAAGAGATAGCCGGAGTACTGGTGCTTCCGTCAGAGCCTATGCTAGTAGAATAGGGTCAGAAGGAGGGTTAGTGAGAGACGGCAGTAGTACTGGCACCTGCCTCTAGAGCCTGTACTAGTGGGAGCTGGTCTGGAAGAGTGTTAGTGAGAGATAGCCAGAGTACTGGTGCTTCTGTCAGAGTCTATGCTAGTAGAATAGGGTCAGGAGGAGAGTTAGTGAGAGACCGCAGGAGTACTGCCACCCGCCTCCACAGCCTGTGCTACTGGAAGCTGGTCAGGAAGAGTGTTAGTGAGAGATAGCCGGAGTACTGGTGCTCCTGTCGAGAGCATGTGGTAGTAGAAGACGGTCAACAGAAGTCTTAATGAGAGACAGCAGGAGTATTTGTGACCCCACCCAGCGCATCTTCTAGTAGAAGAGAGTCCGGAGGAGTGGTAATGAGAGACCGTTCTCCTACCTATCTACATAGCTTTTGCTAGCAGTAGATGGTTGGGAGGAGTGCTGATGAGAGACAACAGGGCTACTGGTACCTCAATCCAGATGCTGTACTACCAGGAACGGGTCAGGTGGAGTGTTAGTGCGATATAGTAGGAGCACTGGGATTGAAGGACAGAGCTTGGAAGATAGAAGAGTGTGATTCTTAGGCTTGGAGCCATTCCTTAACCATTGGATGGGTAAGGAAGTTCACATTGGGTTAGTTAGGAAGAAGGGCAATTCAGTGAAATGCATATTGGAAATGAGCATAGCAAGGGAGTCAAGTAGAGGGCACAGCTCCAGAATTATTCATGTTGTGACAAGATGGAGGGTTCATGAGTGCTAGCCAGAAAATGACTCTAAAAGTCATGACATGCTCCAAATTATCGCGTGCTGGGCCCCTCATTACCGTCCAATTCCCTGCAAGAATCAACCTGACACACTCCATAATAATCACCACCAGCTGCCGAGAACTTCTCAACAAAGTGCCGAAATGAGCACACAATTGCCACACAATAACCATGAACACAAAGTCACAGACTAAGAACCTGGAGTGTTGCAGCAAAACAGAAGGGAGCCATGTTGTGATCAGGGGCACTAGTCAACTCAAAAAAGTGACACAGAGCCTAAAATAGCAGCATGCTTAGCTTAGCAAGATGGCGTCCTGCCTGGCAGTCCAGACCCAGACCACTGCTCGCAGCTCTGTCATTAGATGCCGGGAAAACATTTAATCGGGTAGAGTGGCCGGGCCTGTTTTCATCTCTTCAACACATGTAATTGAATAGTTTTTAAATCTAATACAGACTCTATATGCCTTGCCACCAGCAGGGATAATTATAAACCGAGCCACTTTTGGACCACTGCACTGTAAAGAGGCACACACAGTGGAGGCCTGGTCCGACCTCCCATTTACATTAGCTGTGAAGTCGCTGGCCAGCGGCTGCGACATTAGGGAATTGGTGGAGATTAAAAGCGTTGAAATCAATAACAATTTCAAATTGTCAGCATATGACAATGACGTCACCCAAACTTTGCAGAATGTCAACTAACGGTTCGAACGTAACTGCCTCTGTGGGAAATTTGCTGACAACCACCATAGAAATCAATAAACAGGATGAAAACAGAACTCACCCACTAAGTGGGCACTCTTTGGAACCTCAATTCTTGCCATTTAAAGGGTGCATTGGCATCACCTGCATGTAATATTCCCCTAATGAAAACAAAACAAAAAACTGTTCCTTTAAACACAGAGGAAGCTTCCATGTGCCCAAACCGTGAAATAAGATGCCAAAGATGAGCTGCATTTACCGTAATACTTTTATTACGCACAGGGGCATTTTTATGTTTTTTAAAGGTAGTCAAGCCCAGAACAGGAGTTACATTTCTGCCTTCTTTTTCCCCTCTTCCTCTAATAACCACTTTGGTTATACGACAGCATGACATGTTCATGCTGACGGAAAACCAATGGATTCTATGGAATCCGGCTGCTTCTTACACCAGCAAAAAGGAGGCAGATTCCATAGAAATCTAATGTAAATGAGGCCTGCCGTGGCAGGCAACATTTACACTATTTGGACTGTGGAGTGCAAAACTATGGCATGCAGGCAATACAGGCAATTATACCTGCATTTACAATTTTGATTTAAAGTCTGTAATGAAAATGACGAAAACTGCCCGGAGAGCTTGTGTTTGCACCTAAGTGCAATTGCAAGAAGTTCCTTCCAGCCAATTTACTCCAGGCAAGAACATTATCTCAAGACTGCATATCTAAAACTTTTACTGATAGCCGGTTAATCCTAAAGCAACACAGATGTTGGCCATGCCACAATATAGCCTACTAGAAAAGAGAGACGGGCATTGTTGTTGGACAATGACCCCCCACTAAGTTATGGCACGAGGCGGAACTGAAGGCCATAGGTTGAGAAGGTCATTATACCATGCCAAAATGACCCCACCTGAGGTCGCTGAGGCTATTAGTACATAGTGGTGATACAAATATAGATTTTGGAGCTGGGGTGGTGAAGCAAAACACATTTACCCGTGAATAAAATAATTTCATTTACTAAGATATGTTTATTTATGATAGTTAAATAACAAGGTTGTCTTTATAACCTAAGCATTTAAACTATGCACGTTGTTGAACTGGAACAGTGTTAGCAGGGGAATGCATTAGCTTTAATGTAAAAGTGAACTGTTTCACTATAGAAAGATAAAGGCATTGTTCCATGTGTTGGCTTACACTTGGTCTCTTGTGTGAATTAAACTGGATGTTGCTTGTGACTTTGGCGCAGGTCTCATTCCGAGTTAGTTGTGGGGAAAACGTGGTGCTAAAGTGGCAGTAATTCAAGTACTGCCACTTTTCCTCATTTCCAAATTAAGAATGTGGTAGCAAAGTGCGGGGCGGAAGAACACTTGAGACATTGGATGTAGGTTTCTCCTGGACTGGACCAAGAGAAAGTGGAAGAGATAAACTGGGGACACCCTGTGATGCATTTTCAATTACCCCAAGGGAATTATATGCACCCAATGAATGGGGCTAATGCCGTTATTCCAAAACTCACATTCCGATACATTTACATTCCGACCGAGCGTTGATGACAGTAAATGAGTTTGGTGGTATTTCCTCACCAAACTTGTAACTCTGCCCAGAGTCAATTGTTGAAATAAATCTGTGCTTCGTTTTTTTCCTGTCTGATTTAGAAGTCAGAATGTTTGGAAAGCAGTCAATATCAGTAGCGAATGACTGCATTCTCAACAATCTAATTGGTGTAGAGGATGCCAATTATAACATCGATGTGCCTAGCTGTATGGACCCTTTCCCTGGACGTTATGGTCTCTGGAGAGTTAAAGGTGGAGGACAGCAATGGCATTTGACAAGGTTTACATGCCCATCACACCAAGTAAAGCCAGAAGGTGGGGCCAAGAAATCTATTATAACTTGTATCACTCTTGAGTGTATCAAATATATGCAAGTGATATTAGTACATGCATCTGCCAGGGTTATTGAGGGGGCTATGGCCGTTGGTTCGCTTGAATTACCGGTAAGCCTTGGAATGTAGCTTTATGGACAATCTGCAAGCTATGCAAACCAATCTGAGAGGTGTACTGGTTTTGTGTAGCCCAAAGATTAACCTATATAGCCAGCTTAATACCGTAGACCTGTTTCTAAACGCAGGACCGGGATTCAAATCTGTGTTGCTCTCCAAGCTGGTTGCTACTAAGCTAGCCTCCTGGCAGGGACTGTCAAATGAAAATACTTAGTGAATATTTCAAGTGTTATAATAATTTATATTATGGAGTGCTACACCAGATTCTAAAAGGTACATTACAAAATAGGGTAAAAAGTTCACAACTCCCTATGGAAATGATAACCACCTCTGATTGTACATACAGAGCTGGTAAAGCTGATTATGTATGTTGGAGAGTTGAACATTGAATAACAACACCAACACAATCCTGCTTTGCTTGTAAGATTTGGAAGAGGATGAAACCAACGCCGAAATTCCAATAAGTTCATACAGCCAAGTTTCTGTGTACTGTAGTATAAATTATTTTGTGTTTTGGAGTACAGCCAAAGTATCACGAAAAGGCCTTGATCGAGGGTTCCCCAGGAACTTAATCAACCAAGCCCAAAAATGGAACACAGTGCTCACTCAGACCAACCCCTACACCATCATCGCGCTCCAAATTAACGGATCCGTCCCAAACCCCCCACCGCCACAATGATCACAGGATGACCATACTCATTAATAACATTTAGTTACCAGTGGAGTTTCTCCATTATCCAAAACACTATTTGCAACGCAATGCAGAAACATATCCAGTTCCAAAACAGACCCACTTGCACACATTACAAGTTGGGTTCTTCCTCACGGTTGCGGGCCACCACGAATGTTACAAGTGTGAAGCATGTCCATTTACAAGAATACATTATATTTGTTCCTTCAGTGATAAAACCTGACACCTACACCCATTGCAAAACCAAGAATATAGTACATGGCATCTTCTGGCAATGTTAACTCAATCTGGGTCTGATCAATGGAAAAAAAGAATGTTCAGATGTACACACATTAGTCACATATGTGGAAATATGACATGACTAAGCGACTGGTCCTCCACTTTCTCAGTCACTATTATGCCTTTCATAACATTCACAGGATTGTCACTGAACATGTGCTACGTGTCACAGAGGCACCACATTCCGAAAAAGACCTCCTAGAAATGGATAACATGTGGACTTTCTTTCTAAATGCTACAGAATATGGCCTAATTGATTGCACTGAGTGACACTCGTGATTATTTGCATAGTACTTAGGTGCCCATCTGACAGTGGACATTCTGTTGTAAGATTCTTCAACTGCTCATCTGATAGTGTATACTGTCTAGTAAGGTCCTTCAACTGCCCATCTGACAGTATACATTCTCAAGTAAAGTTCTTAAACTTCCCTTCTGACAGTATACGTTTTCCAGTAAGGTTCTTAAACTGCACATCTGACAGTATACATTATTTAGCAAGGCCCTTGGGCCTATCCATCTGACAGTACACATTCTCTAGCAAGGTTCTTAAACTGCCTTTCTGACAGTATACATTCTCTAAAAATGTTCTTCAAATGCCCATCTGGCAATATACATCCTCTAATAAGGTTCTTAAATTTTCCTTCTGACAGTACAAATTGTCTAGTAAGGTTCTTAAACTCCACATCTGACAGTATACATTCTCTAGTAAGGTTCTTGGCCCTACCGATCTGACAGTATACATTCTCTAGTAAGGTAATTACACTGCGCTTCTGACAGTATACATTCTCAAGTAAGGTTCATCAACTGTCTATCTGATGGCATACATTGTCTAGTAAGGGTCATCAACTGCCCATTTGACGGTATACATTCTCTAGTAATGTTCATCAAGTGCCTATCTGATGGCATACATTCTCTCGTAAGGTTCTTCAACTACCCATCTGACAGTATACATTATCCAGTAAGGTTCGTCAACTGCCCATCTGACAGTATACATTCTCCAATCAAGGCAAAAATCCTCGCCTACAGAGTTTCAATCATCACAGGCATACTCTATGCATTGGAGATATTCCCATTGAGGGCAATAGAGTGGCTACCTAGATTGGAGGCAAACATTCTGTGGTCGTTACTGGAAGTACCAGGAAGGGTACCTCTGGAGGTGATCAGGTTGGAGCTGGGCCTTCCTTCTCTGTTGACGTTATGGAAAATAGCAGTCAGTAAATTTTGGAGATTCTCTAAAAGTGTTTGGCTTAGGGACTTGGAGAGGGCAGTGAAAAGCCATTTACTGGAGATTGGTGTGGGTAAAGCTCCAGAGTCGTGGCTGGACTTCAATCTGGTAAGTATTGAAAAGAAATGTATTTGCCATGACACAGATACTGCCCTAAACTACCTGTTCGGCCTTCAAAAAATGTGAATCCTATGCCCATCAGGCTTGCATACTTAACCAGCCAAAGTCTTAGCTGGTAAAGCTTTGTTTCCCCTAGTTGGTAAGATTTATTTTGGCTGTTTGTCTCCAATCCCTCTCCACTTTAGAACACATAGGGGCATGAAGGGGTTTACCTAGAGCTGAAAGATGATGTAGATTATGCTCTAGACAGGTGGAAACTCCATGTCACATTTTGACCCAGTGTGGCAGACTTGAAACTGAATATAACAGGGCCTACAGTGAATTTTGCTCATTCTCCTCAGATTGATTTGATTTGATGTGATTGTTTATTTATATAGCTCCTATACACAATGTGTTTCAAAGTGCTTCAAGGCGGGGGTGGCATGGGAGAATACTGTGACATTCTTACAAGTCCTTGATACAATCAGAATGTGAACATTTACTATCATAATCAGCCTAGTGCAAGTGCTATAGACAATGATGGGGGGGGGGTGAGACAGACAAGCGGCTACATTACCATGCCTGACGACAATTGAGGTAGTGCCAGAATTCAACAAGAGGAGGGTGAAGTAGAGGGGTTGGAGTGAGGGAGAGGAGAAGAACAAAACAAGCAACAATCATAGTAGGCCTGACGACATTTCAGATAGTGCTGGAGGGGGAGAGGTAGGAGAGAATAAATGAGGTGGGGGAGAGACAAACAAGCGACTATCAAACAGGTCGGGAGACATTAGTGATAGAGTAAGAGCTATTGACATTGAAGAGGAGGGGAGGAGGGGTGGCCAGGAGAAGGAGACAGACAAGCGGCTACCTTACTATGCCTGGCGACAATTGAGGTAGTGTGGAAAATAACAAGAAGTTGGGAGGGAGAGGGGAGGTTATGATTACAAGGGGGAGGAGGAGAACAAAACAAGTGACTACCATACTAGGCCTGACGACATTTCAGATAGTGCTGGAGGGGGAGAGTAGAGAGAAGACAAATGGGGGGGGTGGAGACAAACAAGCTGCTATCATAGAGGTAAGGTTGAATAGCATAAGTGCTAAGGAAACAGTGATGGGAGGGGGGAGAGGGTGGGACAGAAGGGGTCCACAGTGGGGGACGGGGCAAAACAACACTCACGCGGGACCAGAGAGGCGGTGGGGGTATACCTGAACTCCCAGGGTACCAGAGGGGGATTTGGAGGGCACCCACACACACACGGGGATCAGAGAGGGGTGAGGGGCATACATTCATTCAAGAGGGACCAGGGTGGGCAAACAAACAATCATGGGACCAGAAGAGGGGGTGGGGGCACACATACACTCAGGGGGGACGAAAGGGGGGATGCAGGACATACATACACTCAAGGGGGACTAGAGGGGCGTGGGGGGGCAATCATACACTCACAGGGGACCAGAGGGGGAACAAACAAACATTCAGGGGGACCAAAGGGGTGAGGGGCATACATACTCTCAAAGGGAACCAGAGGGGGGACAAACAAACAATCAAAGGGGGATCACCAGAGGTGGTGCGGGGGCACACATACACTCACTGGGGACCAGAGGGGGGGTGAGGGACACACATACACTTACAGGGGACCAGAGGATGGGTGGGGAGCACACACACACTCACGGGGACCAGAGGGGGGTTGGGGGCATACATACACTCAAGGGGGACCGGAGTGGGGGTGGGGGTAGACAAACCATTAAGGGGTACCAGAGGAGGTGTGGGGGGCATACATACACTCACATGGGACCAGTTGTGGGTGGGGGCATACATACACTCAAGGGGGACCAGAGGGGAGTGGGGGCATACACACACTCAAGGGGGACCAGAGGAGGGGTGGGGGGCATACAAACAGTCACGGGGGACAAGAGGTGGTGTGGAAGGTATACATACACTCACAGGGGACCAGGCCGGGGGCACACATACACTCACAGGGGACCTGAGGGGGGTGGCGGGCATACATACACTCAAGGGGGACAGAGGGGGGTGGCGGCAGACAAACAATCAAGGGGGACCAGAGGGTGTCTGGGGGGAATACAGACACTCACGGGGGACCAGAGGGTGGGTGGGGGCCACACAGACACTCAAGGTGGACCAGAGGGTGGTGGGGGGCATACATAAACTCAAGGGGGACCAGAGGAGGTGCGGGGGCAGACAATCAAGGGAGACCAGAGGTGGGGTGGGGGGCACACATATACTCACGGGGGATCAAGGAGGGGTGGGGAGCACACATACACTCATGGAGGACCAGAGGAAGAGTGAGGGGCACAACATACACTCACAGGGGACCAGAGGAGAGGTGGGGGCACACATACAATCACAGGAAACCAGAGGGGGTGGGGGCATACATACACTCAAGGGTCACTAGAAGGGGGGCACACACAGACACTATCGGAGGAACAGAGGGGGTGGGGGGCACACAGACACTCACGGGGGACCAGAGGAGGCGTGAGTGGCATACATAAACTCATGGGGGACCAGAGGTAAGGTGGGGGTACACATACACTCATGGGGGACAAGAGGTGGGGTGGGGGGGCATGCATACACTCATGGAGGACCAGAGGAGGGGTGGGGGGCACACAGACACTCATGGGGGACCAGAGGTGGGGGGCCCACATACACTCATGTGGGACAAAAGGAGGGGTGTGGGGCCCACAGACACTCACAGGGGACCAGAGGGGGCGTGGGGGTACAAATACACTCACGGGGTACCAGAGGAGGGGTGGGACCACACATACACTCATGGGGGACCAAATGGGGCATGGGGTACACATACACTCACGGGGGACCAGAGGAGGGGTGGGGGCACAAATACACTCACGGGGGACCAGAAGAGGGGTGAAGGGCACACAGATACTCACGGGGGACCAGAGGATGGGTGGGGGCACACATACACTCACTGGGGACCAGAGGAGGGGTGGGGGGCACACATACACTCACAGGAGACCAGAGGAGGGGTAGTGGGGGCACACATACACTCACGGGGGACCAGAGAAGGGCAGCTAGCAGCATACCGGTGTGGACAGGGGCAGACAGGGCCTTTGTTGTCGGCCTTAGTGGTCTGGTGCCAGCTGCCTCCTCCTGGTTGCCCTGATTGACCTATCTAGGCTGGGCAACCAATGGGAGAGAGAGTCAGGGCCTGGCCACAGAGGAGGAAGCAAAAGTTAATGCAGATCGGCCATCTTGTAAAGTCCAATCTGCAAATGTAAGATGGTGCGCTTTTGTTGAAGAAAAGCGAAAACCCAGCAAGTGGGTTTCATCCAGATGTAAAAATGTCACTCCAGCAAACATTGTGCAGCCCACAACAAAGTCAGATGTTATTTCGAAATAATGCACAGAAACGTGCATCAGGCGCAATGACATCCTGGGGTGAATTCTGGAGTGCAATATTTAATGCAGGATCTTTGGTGAACAGTGCGGCAGCATTTTATGTATGGCAACTGGCGGCCAAGAAATTGGCCTTGGACTGTTAACTCCCCTGATAGATGGATTGTTATGTGAACATTGATTTTATGTTTTTTTCCATCTAATTTTAATTATTTTTTTAATATTTTAAAAATGATTTTCATGCTGTATGTTTTAAATGATTGATTGATTGTGAGTAGTGTAAAAGGTACTAATTGTATCAAAATGTACTTAAATAAAATAAAAAATAAAAAGTATACATTCTCCAGTAAGTTTTTTCAACCTTAAGTAAGTTCATGACCACTGCCCAAACCCAAGGGCAGTGACCATGAACAGGAAAAAACTGTGAAGAGAGGCTTCAAACCCCAGAAGATAACTTGTTTTCTGTAATTGAAAGTAAACGCTCCACATATATAAAATGTTTAACTGATAAAGCAATCAGTTTTAACTGTTCAAGGTTATTTGGTTTCAGCAACAAGGGAGCGAGGGGTCATTAGTGTCACTAGGGGCCTTCGGAGAAGGACCAGAGGGACAGAACCACAATGTACCTGGTGCCTGAGATGCTATTGATGCTCGACAGCATCAAGCCAGTTCCAGGATGCTTTGCAGCTCCTGCGACAGAGTTCAAGATGGGAGACAGCTGCAGGTATCAGCCGGCAGGCAATTGGGCAAGTGAGGCTGGATGGACGGCTGCAGGATGGCCTACACAGTAACTCGGGGTCCAGAATCATTGTCTCTGTGCTGATTGTCGACTCTGGAATGCATGTCCCGGTCCCTCGGATGGCTTTTGTGACTGCAGCATGACAACAGTCAGTGGTTAGCCAGTTACGGCTGCAGGGCTCAACTGCCTCGGAAATATCCTTAAAAGATGGACGCTGGTTGATACTTGTTGTGGCCCTCCTAGCTTCTTCGCAGGGCCTGTGTTGTCCTTTAAGGCGGACGGCCCAAAGCTGAGGAGAGTGTTTGCAGGCAACAGCCTTGTTTTTTGTTCAGAGACTCTCTGGCACTTCCCACCTAGGAAGCCTGCTGGTAGAACCTAAAAGGTCAAGGTGTGTGCTGGCTGGGTACCGGTTCTGGAGCTGCTGGATAGTCTGTCGAGTATGGTATTTCCCTCTGTTCCCTGGGAGACGTTTATGGGAGGGATATTGCTTCCCTCCTGAAAATCCAGACCTTCCTTCACCGGGGAAGCTGTAAGGCAGACTGTACCTTCAGTCAGGGTCCAAACTAGTCCTTCTTGTTACTTCTTTCAAAGTCGTCGGATGATCTGCTAAATGAGGTTCTCAGCCCTCTTTTAAAGACAAATAGGCCCAGGTGATTGGTGCAGGCTAAGCCTACATTAATGAACCAATCCTCAGACCTGTGAAAAACCTGAAAGTATCTCACTCGTTATTCCTGGGGATCTGTCATCCAGGTGGCCAGCAGACGGCCATCGCTATTGGATCCATTCCTGGGGGTGGATCAGTGTGGGAGGATCACCTGGTTGGGGGGTCTCTGGGTAGTGGAAGTGGGACACTGAAGTGTGAGACGTGGTATCCCCTTCCTTATGACACCTTTTCCCCATCCTGCCCCTGTAGGATCCTCAACACAAATATCAGAGCTGTTTACATGTCCCAACACAAGGGTCAGGCAGAGACAGGCAATTGCCAACAACAACACACATCTGACTGCCCTTTCCCTTCCCCACTGGGATCAAAGGCAGAGCACAAGAGCACACTTTGAGAAAAATTGAATGCACAAGGAAGCTGCTATTCCAGGACAGCAGTTCAAATGGAGGAGAAAGGCAGCAAGACCTGAAAGGATGTCAAGGAGGGAGTTGCCCTTACCCATTTCAACTCAAACCCACAAAGCTTTCGATAAAAGAAACATAAGACCGGGAACCGCAGGTGGCAAATGGTGTGATGGATGTCAGCGTCACATGGAACCTTCCCGCACTGATAGCCAGGGTGGGGAGACGTGGTTGCCAACCTGGTATCGGCCTTAACTCCAGCGGCAAAAGAAATGCTACTGAGTTCAGCCCACCGGATGAGTCGGACAAACCGGATAGTGGGCCATACTGTGTTGAACTCAAGGTTGCAGTGGTAACATGAAGAAGATTAAGAGACAGAGGTCTTTTGTGAATGAACTTGGTACCAGAGCTAGAGTGGTCCAGCGCCACGTGGGCGCTTGTCTGGAGGTCTCTGACTGGTACCCCTCTCCTGAATGAAGAGACAGTGTTGAACAAAAAGGGTGAAGAAACTACGAGTACCAAGAGGCCTTAGGGAAGGCCAATGTGCGGTGTCAAGGTGGTCATACACCGGTCAAGCAAAACCCCTCGTACAATCAAAAGTCCTTGATACGTTTCGTAGTTTTTACAATAATAGAATTATGAAACTGGCGCTTGCTCCAGGCTCAGGGGAACGCCGTACGAACTGTAATATTGTGAAGGACACACTTGCCATAGAATAACAGAGCGACCCAGCGAGATGTTAACAACTTTCAGAAGCCACTGTTTCAATTGGTAAGTAGCTTGAAAGTCTAACGCTGACAAGAAGGATCGGAGCCCAGCTGAGGGGGATCATAGGGTGAAGAATAATCACCTGATGCAAGGACTATCAGAAGAAACTGTTTGTTTTGTTGTTTTTGGCATATCAGGCCCTCAGAAGCAAGAGACTTTGCATGAGAAGTGACTTGAATGTAGAAGGTCCTGATATAGGCAAAAGGAACTGTAAGCATGTGCCAGAGAAACACAGGAGTGTGCTGTGCTCAAGAGTCCCACCGTGTCCAGTGCTAAAAAAGTGGGGACCGGAGACACGGGCCATAACATCCTGACTTATCATTTAGTGAACACTTCTTTCATTTCCTGGGAAACATTATCCCACACTATATTATAGCATAGCGGTAAGGTTTGGCAATAGCTTTTATTTTTAGTATAGGCCCTTTTTATTTTACTAGACTCTACTAGGACAGCATTATTATTATTTGATGGTCATAGCTTGCTCCCATCTTAGATTTAGGTTTATATTACGCATTTATCTCACCCATTCACAGTTTAATAAACACCCTTGAACTGTGATCACTTGTGTCTTTCTTGCTTTGATACCTTGCCTGCCTTCCAGTCCCCACCAACAACATTCTGTTATGTATGAGGTCATGAACAGAGTACTTTGCAACAGGAAAGGTAAGGGGTGACAACATGTACTACTAAGTCCCACCCATTTCCTGTCTATTGTGGATCACAGTGTCTCTCTGGTTAATTGAACTCTCTGGGACTCTTGATCTAAACACAGGTATGCCTTAAGGTTTCTGGTGAGAACAGACTTCTGTTTGCCTCAATTCACATACTTCCTACCTCTGAAAGGGGTACTCTCTTCAGCGGTGCCTACTGTAAGCATTAGGCCCAGACATGACATTCACTGCCCTTCATACAGAGGGGTAGGAGCTAGCTTCAAGATGACACATTGCATATCACAGAGGTGCTAGTGTCCTGCCTCCTTTTGTCTGTTGTGCGCTCAGTCCTATCACAGGCCTGTTTCATTCACTCTCATCAGTTTGTGCTTCTACCAGCAAAACCTTGGACAATAGAGAGGGCACATCCAGGAGGCCTTTGATATTTTAATTAGGCTGGCCATCGATAGAGGAAGGTGCTGAATTCCCTCTTCCTGAGACGCTTTAATGTACCCATCGCTGTCACACTCCAGCCAAATGTGACAGGGAGCACTGCACCTTTAGGCTGTGTCTCCCTCCCCCTGTAGTACACTTGACTAGGTGTTTGTTGTGTGGTGAGCACAGGAACATGTGTGAGGATTAGCCCCACACATTTTCTGATCTCCCATTGTTCATTTTCATTACAAAACTTCAAAAAAGCCCAGGCGAGTGCACACTCCCTGTATGGCTGGACACATTCCTCACACACCTCCGATCCCAGAAGTCTGCAACCAGCATCTACAACTCCTGTTCTCTGCCTAAAATAGTTTTCCTCTTTCCGAGTTTGTTAAGAATTCTTATTTAACCTACATTATGCATTATGCTACTTTCAGGTCTTGTTCACACAGTGTAAAAATACATTAAATAAATAAAATAAATAATCACATGATGCCTCATCATTGACATTGATGGCTATAGCTGAATGGAGTTTTAGTCCAAAATATCTGCAGAGACAAAATTAGCAAATCCCTGCCCTATACTTATCACCACATATCGGAGCAAATATCTCCAAATGGAATATTCCTGCATTTGGTTTCAGTAATTTACTGCATCCTTTAGAGTTATATGGACTCCCAATTTTGCAATCTCACTTGACTCTGCTGGGGAAATGTGGGATGACCATATGAAGAATTCCTGCTCAGTTCATTGCCTCCATTGTACCCGCAGAAAATCTCGCTGATCTGTGGTGTGTTGGTGTCAAAATGGGTGAAGCATGCTGTATTCCAAAACACCACATGTTTAACATGATTGAAAACATTTGTAAAGAGGTCTTTAATGTTGAGTTGCCCACAGGGCCACTAATCTGGCACTTTTTTCTAAATATGCATATTGGAATTACTGGTAAAAAAAGAAAAAAAAAAAAACTGGCAAGAAGGAAACACTCTTTTTGAATCAATATTTACAATAATCAAAGAGTGATCAGACAACATGGATCTTCTCGCATGATGCGAACTGGTATAATACAGTGGAACAGAGTCTGGTTTTAAGGACACTATACATCACCCTCTGTCTCAATTACCCAAACAGTGGATTATACAATGCACAGCGTCTCCTGGACACCGCAGAAGGCGGGTAGAGCAGAACTATTGAAGAACGGTCTGTGCTGGCGGTGCACAACACAAAAAGGTACACTAATGCATATTTTATGTAAGTGCCTGATTATTCTTCCCTCCTGGAATGAGACATGGAATAACATCATGACAACTGAAACTGAATGACTCTGAAGTCAAAAAAAGGGACGACTTCTCAGATCTGCAGAAAACACTGAACAGCAGTCCCAGCCACTGCATACACTATTAAATAGCAGCACACACGCAGATATGGAAACGATGAATGCAATCAGGACATCTCCCACCTTGATAACAATGCACAGTATCCATGGCTACCAAATGCAACCTGTAAATAACTCAATTCATTTTTATGTATTAATTGATTAGTGGAAAGTGATGGAGACGTGCACATATTATGATGCAGAGCAGGACACGGAAGCATTGCTGATCATATAGGATTGTACAATAGGAGCAGTTGTAGTGCACTCCGGGCAGATTCTCAAAAAGTAGCACAATTAAAAAAAAATGCTAACCATGTGCTTTTTTTTAATTTGCGCTAGTTTCTGAAATGCGCAGGTCACCTTTTTCTCAAGGCTGTTGTAGCTAGTACCCTTGCATACATTAGTGTACAACCCTTATATATGACACCCCTTGGTGTGCAGGGAGCACATTTTGCACTTTCACAGTGAAAGTGCCTGCCATTGTGAAAAGTACAAACAAAAAAAAGACATTTCTATCCCTGTTTGAGAGATAGAAATGCAAGGGGACATCATCTGTCCATACTGCTGATGGTCCAATTAAAAAGAAAATGCATGACACGGTGTGGCAAGAGCCCTGTCATGCATTCTGCATCCTCCGTGCATCCTCCGTGCCTGTTCCACACATGCCCACTAGAATGTGTTCTGTTTCACATATTTGAAAACACATTCTGTTTGTGAATTTGGGATGTGAATTAAAATGTGCAGAAACCCCCCCTTGCTTGTGCAAATTTGCACAGTGGGTGGAACAGGGCATCCAAATGGGTGCATCTGTGAAAAAGGCACCACCTTTGGGTGCAAGTGACGAGATGCACCAGTGCATCTCGTCACTTGCATCAACACAAGTTATTCAGAATCTGCCCCCAGGAAAGCAACCCTGCTGCCAACAGTGGCTACATGTTCTGGCTGGTTGTAGAAATATATGATCAGACTTCATGGGGCCTCATTACGAGTTTGCCGGTCCAGATACAACCGTACCGGTAAGCTTACCGGTACTGTTGTATCCGGAGCAGCAAACTCTGAGTTGTGCTCGCGGGTGCCTTTCATGCCAGGTCTGACCTGGCGGAATGAAAGGCACCCGCGAGCACAGCAAGCCTGTAGCACTGGCACGGTAACGAACCGTGCCGGTGCTACAGGCATCCCCATTCCCATTGAGCCCTTTGAGGCTCAATGGGAATGGGGATCTACCGTTTCCGGCACCCACGAAAGGGCAATTAGGTGGTCTGGCGGGGCCGGAATACCCTCGTATTTGCCCATTCTCGGGTGCCGGACCCTGTTGCAAGTTCGGAGGCAGCCTTGTAATGAGACCCCATTGTGAAAGAAATACCATCTTTCAAATATCCTGATGGTTAGAGTCAATATTATGAGACTGATATTGGTGGCCAGAGACAGGGATGTGTGAAATTTGGCTATGTGGCTCTTGCAACGTCTGCGAAATCGGCCACCGCAGTCTGACAATTTCCTGAAATTTCTGACATTTTTCTGAATTTCAAAATAATGCAAGTGGGCCTCATTACTAGTGTGGCAGTCTGTTAAAAAGGGTGCTGGTAACCTCACCCTTGTTTCCGGACCACCACACTATAAGTCTGCCTGCTGGGGCCACTGTGCCAGGCAGGTCTGACCCTGCCAGGCGCATCGGCTCTGGTAAGCAGAGTTGTCACAGAAGTACCTGCACTGTTAGCAAAAGTTCCAGTGCTTCCGTCTCTGAGAATGGGGACGTACAGAAACCAGCACCTGACTTCCCGCGCCGCCAGGACTTGTAATGTCCCGGTGGCACTGAGAAGTCAGACGCCGGATTTGGTGTTACGGGGTTGGAAGCAACCCACCAGTGGCACCAGCGCGTTACTGCCAACCTTGTAATGAGGACTCATATGTCACTGGTGTAATATATGTCTGAAAAAATAAGTTTTCTGGTTTTCAGAATGTACAAAATTGCTGCACAAACTTGGTAATGAGCGCGGTGTTGAAGGTTTTCTCTGTAAAGTAAGCAAAACATTTGCTGAGGATTTTCTCAGGAAGGTTAAGTGAAAATCAGTCATTTAGTTTGCAGAGGAAATATGTAGCAATGATTTGCCGTATTAATTTGTTCAGTAAAATCAGTTGAAAAATGTATTAAAAAGCTATTAAAGAGTTTTAAACTATTTACACAAGGTTACTATTTACTTTGCTGGAATACAAAACGAGGGTTATACCTTTGCTGCAAACTAAGTACAACTCCTTTACATGGAATGTTCCCCTTATTTTTCTGTTTAAAGATTTAGAAGATACTTGTTTTGCTGTTTTATTCGGGAAATTAAGTGAAAACTCAACTAGAGTTGTCCACTTATTTTGTTGATAAAAAGTCCTGCAAATTATTCTCTTACAGGATTTGTTTCTAAGCGATTACATTGGAAAAAAGTGTTGGGAACCCCTTCATTTAGAGATGTCTTAAAGTAAACAAATGTGAGTTTTGCCCAATTATGGTTTGATAATTTAGATGTCTCACTCCTATAATGACAGCGTTGGGTTATTTGAATGTGCTTTTTAATTTGATGTTGCATTAAAGTATGGATGGTTGAAGGGTACCAAGCTTGTGTATTCACAAATTGTCCAGCATGTGGGTTTGCAGGGTTGACATCGAAGAGTACTCGACGTGTTATGGTGCAGCAGTACTTGTACTTTGGAGAGCAGTGATTGCCAGAAGATGGGAGGTGTTGGAGGTTCCAAGTTGGAGGGGAGTGTGTGGGAGGTTGTTGAAGAGGAGAATCTTTAGCTCTCGTCTGAAGGTCGATAGGGTTGGAGCAAGACAGTGGGTGGCGGCATAGCGATGCAGGACAGTTTGACGTTTCGACAAGAAGATAGATTAAGGTAGATTTAAAGGAAAAATCAGGATTTGATGGCGATGGACTCAGGTGCACAGCAAATTTATGTGATGATCAATAATAGATTTTATGTTTGATACATATATGTTGTGGGATGTTTTTACCCATGCATCCAAGCCCTACCATAAAACTGTGCGCTACTGGCATTGAAAACATCATGATGGCCAGAACTCCCCACAGAGTGCACAGGGAAAACATGAAGAATAGGCTTCCACCCATGTTTGCCTATGTTGTGAGCACAGGAGGGCACTGCCTAAAACCACCATTGGGCTTCACACACAATGGCGTGAAACCATTGGGAATGGCAATGCTGATTGCCAAAAGCAACCCAGAACTGTAGGGAATTCATTTTCTTAATGTCAAAAATGGATGCAATACCGGTGCTCACCACTATCAGAAAGCCTGCGTTTTAAAACCACCAGACTTTTGTGTAAAACTGAACAGATGAATCCAAACCAAGCCAAGGAAAGACTTGCTAAGAGGTGGATACAATGTAAAACTATATTCTGAAATGACTTGAAGGAAGTAATTATTTAATGTATATATAAAAAATAGCTGGGGATGTCAGCAGCTTAAGTGAATTTGGGTTTAAAACCACTAAAATCGAAATGTTTAAATTAAATGAGTGACCTACTTTTGAGTGTCACATAGTTTGTAACTGTTAAATGTCATGGTTTTGAACTTAGAATCAGCATTCTAGCTGCATGTGTAAAAATTGTAAGTGTGATTTAAACTGGGGACAAACAGGACATTTAGCTGAAGCTTGGCTTAAAGAAATTGAATTCTGCCTGACAACTATCCCCGACAGGAGTTGAACTGGCTCAACAACTCTTCCCAGGCCTGGCTGCATCCTGCTGCCCCTGCCAAAAGGAGATGACACCTCTTAGATTGGGTTAGGGGAGGAGCACCTCGGGACTGCAGGAAGTTGAACAAAGCCCTGTCCTGGACTCAGGCAAATGTTATATTGGGGGGGTCGTAAAATGGCTTCCTCTTGGGAGAAACTAGGAGGGGCAGTGCTTCTGCTAGCAAGCTGAGCTTGGGGGAAGTGGACAAACCAGAAACTCCACCATGTGCTTGGGGGAAACAACACCCCTTTTGGCCAGAGCATAATTTAAAAAAAAGATGGATTATTCATAGTACGGACTTGTCAGAATTATATAAGTAATATCATTATTCTGTGATTTTTCTGTGCACGTTTTAAGAGGTGTTAGGACCCTGTGGTGTATTCTGGGGGGTTGCTAGCAGAAAATAGAGTCTTACTCCAAATGTCTGCATGTTAAAAATCTGACACTTCATCAATTAATGACCATACTCCTTGCGCACATTTGTGTAATTTTTGGTAAATGTCCGATATTGGTAAACCGACCAAAAAGCGCAAAATGTTGTCATTTCTGAATCCCAGCTCGCAGGAACATGGGGCTTGAACAGAGACCTGTCTTAATTCATCTATAATATGTACATGTAATGTCAACCACTTGTGGATCTGGGAAATATGTATTTAAATCAAATATAGATTTGTGGGAAAATTGACCACGGGAGGATCCTCTGACCCATAAACAGACCTCATCATGATGACAATCCATTTCCTTCCCCAATCATGGGAGACGGGAGAATTGGGCTAATGACAAATAAAGAGGGGCAGGCTCAGTTATGCCACGCACACACCCACTTTCTAAACACATAAAAGCAGACAGTGCAGGACAGGTGGGGACATTCACTTTCCACTTTCTTGCGGGACGCTTTGCCGGGAGACTTCAGACTTCACATCCAGAGATCCAGACTTCAAATCCATCAATCTCTAGAACCTGTAGCAGAAATTAACTCCAGAATTTGTAGCAGAGAGGCCTGAATCCACAAGCTGAATCCTCTTCAGCAGGCCTCAAAACCAACCAAACTATTCAACAGCCGGGCTAGCTGTTTGAATTTTTTGCCAAGAACTTTTGCAAGAACCTGTAGCAGTATCCAGAAAGCAGTGCTGTATCCGGAACCAGAGAGAACCTCAAACCAGACCGTTGTGAGCAGAACCGGTGTTTGACAGACCCAGAGGGCAGAGGGACTTCAGAACCACCCACCGGAAGTCCCGTCCAACCCGACCCGACCAGACCTTGACGGCTTATTTCAAAAATATAGTGTGAGTACTCACTGTGCAAAACCAATCTCTTAGTTTAAAATAATATAATCCAAACTATTTTAGCCTATTAGAACTGCCTCCTAGAATCGTGTCATTCTGTCATTTTTAAAACTGAAAACTGTCATCTGTCATTCTGAGCTTTAAAATTTCAAATCCGAAAAACTACCTTCACAAAATCGTCCGTATCTCCGGAACCGTTTGTACTAGGAGCGAAATTTTCATCTTAAAGCTAAGGTTCTAGGCCTCCCAACAAACCTAGAACCGACTTCCTTCTCCTTATAGGGCCTCCGTAATTACGCTCGACGCACGCGATTAAATTTGCCGCGATTTGACATTTTGCACAATTTCAGCCACGTGTAAAAATCAGCAGCTCCTTGCTTTCCTTTGCTAAAATTCGTTTTAACCTGCTAGTTACTCATAGAGCATTGCTAAAGTGAGCCTGAACTAATATAAACTAGATATCACACACCCTGAACCTCTAGAGGGAATTAAAAGCATTTTTAGCACATTTCTCACTTCATTGTCATCACATTCAAAGCATTTTGGGCCTGTGTTTCAAACTTCTACCTGGCTTCCTCTAAGCTTGCTGGGGGGGAACTGAATTTCGTATTGTATTTGATTGCATTCCTGAGAACTGTGTGCTCCTCTTTCCATCTTCTTATATTGCATAAAGGGGGGGAGTGAATTGTCAAGGAAAAGTGATTACATTGTCTTTTGTTGAAGCCATATCAAGTTATTTTCTGTAATGCATTTCATTCATCATTGCGTTTCCTTGAACCATATAAAGCATTCTTTCCCACCTTATTCTTCTGTTCCTATTCATAAGTAACCAAGAACTGTGCTACTGTAGGATTACCTCTTGCTGATTACTGCTCATATTCACAAGTGTACTATAAATTATCAATTTATTTATAGAAGTGTGATATATATATATATTGTTTAATTTTTCAAATAAACCTTTTAAATTTGCAAAACAAATCTACTTCTTGGCTCAGTGGGGTCAGGGGGATTCTAAGAGAGGGGTGTTATACAAGGGTTCACCATCCAGATTATAACTTGCCATAAAAATATATAAATAAGGGTTTCCCTTCGGCATCCCAGACAAGGCACTGACTTAGTGGGATTGCTTGATTGGAGTCACTTACAATGTATTTATTTATAATATTTATAGATCATGCATTACAAAATCAATCATCGCAAGGCACTATCAGAGAGAGAGTAGGTTGAAGGCTGGAGGTTGACGATGAATATAAAACTGTGAAACAACATGATCCAAACACAAGCTCGGGGTAGAGCGCACAGGGCGGAAGCATGCCGGATAGGTTCAGTGGGTAAGAACAGGTTATTAATAAGCTCCATTTTGGTTAATTCAGTTCTAGAGTTCAAGAAACTATAAGTCTCTGTGGGCTCCGTTATGGACATTGAATTCATGCAGGGGAATTGTTATCATTCTCCCTGATTACAAGCAAGAAGAAATGGGCAGAGGAAATACTCTGCACTAAAAACGAAAGAGTCCAGCCATGCGAAATCAAGTATCACTGTGTTTATTCAAAATCAACAACAAGGATTGAGATATGAACACTACAGCATTCTCCAACACTCGCTCATCGATCTTGAGCCTGTCTTCCAGTTTTGATGTGGTGTGATGTCACAAAAATTAAGATACACCCTAAAATCTAACGTGGATCAAGATTGGTTAGTGAGGTAGACTGCATACATATTATATAGGGGGTTAGTGCATCAATTGGATAAAACATATCTGGTGGCTCCTCCTGTGACCACCTCTAAATGTTGCAATTACAACCATTTCAGGTACGTGTGCTGTGATTGGGTAGGGAAACAAAGTGTTAGCTTAAAGTGGAAGGTGGATAGGGATTGGCCCAAGAGGGTCTTCTCAGCCTTAAAGCTTTGGAAAGTCAGTAGGCCAAGTGCAACTATTCAAGATGGTGAGAACTACCCTGAAGGTGCTCCATGTTCCCAACAAGTTACCATTTCCAATCTCCCAGGCCTTGAGACTGAACTTTTGGCTTTGAACCTGGTATTACCTTCAGTTGGATGGGAACAGCCAACTCAGTCTGGCTCGAATGAATAGACTCTGTCCTGTAGATTCAGGTCACGTGTGCAGGGACCACAAATTTGATTTCTCCTGCTTGCGTTTATGAGGATTCTCAGCTTGTTATAAACGCAGGTGTCCTATCTCTTCGGTTAACCTGAAACCTTCCCTCTCTCTGTGTACTTGGCAAGGCTGTGCACAGTGGCTGCACTGGGAGCCTAGTCTTCATGTCTCAGCAAAGTCAGTATGTCACGTCTCCCTCTGTGCTTTCAATGCCTTCCAATGTCTTCCCATTCATTGCAACGTGGCTGCTGCTTCGATCTTTGTTTTTATGGCTGTCTGTGTTAGTTGGGGTTAAGCATCAGCAATCAGTCCATATGTATTCTTCTGCAACTTGCGGTTTCTGCATAGCAAGAGTGTGCCAGTCCTAAGTGAGTCGTAAGCATGTTCTTCGTGTCTGCTAGCAATACATCTAAGTGCATGCATAACTTCATGCAGGGATGCCTATGTGCTTCACGTGTAAGGCATCTATGTCAAGGTGTCAGTCATGACGTCATCAACTTTCTTCAAGGTTACGGTCTGTCGACTTGCTCCATCGATTGCAGCTGTATCTCTTCAACAACGTCATCAGGATAGGGTCTGAACGGTGGAGTGAATATTGTTTCTCACGCCTGCGATACATCGACAATGGGGGGGAGGAGCCCAGGAACGATGTACACATTTTGTCTCTCTGCCCCCGAGATGAGAGTGGGATAGGCGCAACGAGGGCCACACTTAGGTCTCCCTCTTCAACATCATGGCTACTGCCTGGGTTGGGTGGTTCCAGGCAGTGTGGGTTTGCTCAGAGAAGTGCATGTTTCCTGTCAATGTATAGTCCGATTTGAGTGTGAAGTGGAGCTTGTGGTTGGTTGAGCAGAGTGGTGCCTGCAAGCATGTTCTTGCAGAAGTGCACAGGTAGATGTCAATGCCCTGGAAAATCCCTCGTAAGTGTGACAAGAGGTTCCTACATTGAATCCTGCAACTAATGAGGAGTCAATTTAGCCTGGACAATGCAGAAAAGATGGTATCTACTTTTTAAAGGCATTATATCAGGAGGGACAATCAAAGGTAGAAATAAAAAGGTAAATACAAAAAAACCTGTAAGAAAAACAGAAATATATGTAAGACTGCTTCTTCTGTACTTATGGTCTCATCCCATCTCATCTCCCACAGCAGGCCCATTGCATAACAGGCGGTCAATGACACTCATTTCCCCCATCTATTTAATGGGATCCACTTGTTAGTAGTTCCAAAGTAATTTACCTCAAGAAACGTGTATGACATTGCCTGCTTTCAGAATTCAGGGATTTTTATTTTAAGAAATCTCATGCTTTCAGAATTCAGAGTTTGCATCATATCAGAAGTGATTGATTCCACATTGTGCACCGTATAAACCCCATTTTACTCCCTCAAGACATAAACCTCTAACCCACTCTGACAAATCGTGAGCTCATCCGATGATTTGCTCTGTTAAGATGGATGAATTGTCTACTTTTCATCCTTGGCCTGCTGCCTTTTAATTAGCAGCATTTTATCAGCTATGAGTTTGGCACCCATGAAAAATGTAGTGCCAGGCGATCTAGATGTCTCTGCATTCCTATTGGGCAAATGATCCTACATCTATACACCCAAACGTCACACTCTCTTGTGTCCAACCAGACCTCTTATACTGTTTCTCTTTTACCTTTCTGTCCATCATTGGATCCGTGTATCCATTACCCATCAGTCGATCTAGCTTCCCTCCATCCTCCCAACACCATTCTTCTCATGCACTATCAGAGGTCTGCAACGTTTGCCCCTCCAGTGTTTTGGACTACAACCCCCATCAGCCCTAGCCAGCATAGTTAAAGACGAGGGATCACGAGAGGCGTAGTTTGAAATATCTGAAGACCGAAAGGATGCAGATCTATGCACTTATCCATGTGTTCTGCATTCCTCTTCTAAATTCATTATCTCTCCCTTTCATACATCCGTCTTACTCATAGGTATTCACCTTCCTTCTTACAAAACCTCTTCTTCTTTCTCGTTCATCAATCCATGTATCCACCCTTCATCTTTTCCATCTAATCTCACGCCTCATGTCATATATATACTCTACCTCCATTTCATTAATCTGTCCATCAATAGAGTTTCACATCCATCATCCCTCCTTGCATTAATCCATAATGATGCATCCTACATTCTGATGCACACATCCATCATCACATTATGTTCCTTCATCCGATCCACCCATGGTATACACTCCTTACCTCCTGCTGATCTGAATCAATCATCCCTTCAACTTTCCATGTTCATTCAGCACCTTTTATCTCATCTGGCCTTGCACCAACCCCAGTGAATTTTCCCAACACAACAACAAAGTAATCATGTTAGTTGATTTCAATATCTTGGCTGAAAAGACAGTTAACGCTTTGCCATTGAGGTATTTGACACAGAGGACAATTGTAATGTCACCAACCACATCAGTGGTCCTATGCATTCATATCCACACATTTTACGTGGCCACTCAATCATCTTACTCAAAAAACGAGGAGATAACAGAATTCTAGCGCACATGCTCTTAAATACATGTTTAAGCATGGGTAGTAGAGCCCAGTGGCAACGTGCTCATCTTGGAAGCAAGACAACGCAGAGCAACACATGTTTGAATCACAGGTCCGCGCTGTGTAACCTCTTCGGTATTAAGTGCATTCTAAAAAAACAAGTATAATTAATATAATAATTTAACAATGACCAGCAGACATTAGAAGGCTGGATGCTGTTCCAGAGCTCTGCATCCCCAGAGTTCATTCACTTTCCTCGTCAGCCGTCATGAAAAGGGAGAAGGGACTACATGCAGTTACTTTGCCCTGCTCCATATTGGCCATTTTGTTTGTTTACCTTCTCCACAATCTCTAGTGGCATTTCAACACTGTTTCTCAACTCGAGAAAAATTGCTATTAGTAACCAGGTACAATGTGCCGGGTTACTAATAGCAATAGAACCGTCAGAGGGGGGTCATCACCAGCCAGGTTATGCCCCTGGGGCTACGTTAAAGCCCTTGCTTCGCTCAGGCTCGTAACAATCACCCCAGGAGCTTTACCCGACTGGTAATGGCCCCCTTTTTTTTTAGCAGTCATTCTTCTTGTTGTTTGAAGGCGAGTCTAAACAATGGCTTACCTGAAAGGAGTCACGATTTTAGCAATATCAGCTCATGAGCCTGCTACAGCAATTTCCCCTTTTGCGATTGGATATTCACAATACTGTATTTAGGATACAGAGGAATTCCAGGTGTGGATTAGCCTTCATCAAGGATCCACAAGCTGGTGTGTACCATAAATGACTTACTGGTGTAGGGTAGCACATGTATGGATAGGCCATGAAAACTGCAAGCACTGATGGGTGAAAATGAACTACATTGTACTGCGGAATGGGAGGTTGAAATTGTCAAACAGTTCGCCATCCGCCATCTGCTTCCTCTAGCAGAATTCCAGACTCCAGACTGCCTGACATGTACACCGCAGTGGGCAAGATGTAGGCTTCTGCCCAGGTGGATTTTGTCTGTGATTGTGTAAGATTTCTGCAGAGGGACAGGTGAAAGGGAAAGAGGTGGGATCAGCTCCTCACGCTTCTGCAGCAAAGATCTCGCCCACCCGCTACATGTGAGCTGAAGATGGCTTTCTGTAGTGGGCAATCCCATCATTCTGCAACCCAGACACTCTGTACCACTTATACAAAGCTGCAAATCTTAACTGAAGACATTATTTCAATATTTGTCGGGTTTATTTGTAGCTCTGCACTGTTCCAGAGACTAATCCATGCCCCTTAAAATGGCGGGTGAACCTTGAGAATGTTTCAGGCAATTCACTCAAGAAGGAGAACGCGTACAGATTACTCCAACCCGCAGTGCTTCAAGGCCATAACAATGTCAGATGGGTGCTGAACAAGTTGCATCATATTACAAATAGGATACAAAGGAAATAAAGCCACGGGACGCTGTAGAGCCCGCCATAATGGGCTAAATGAGCGGAAAACAAGGGAAGTGGAAACATCAAGGTACCTTCCTATTCAAATGGCTTTTATGAAGCTGAAAGAGGCTGCATGCGCCTGGCCAGTTAAGCAGGCCCTTAGCGGTCAATGATAATCTGCCCAGCCGTGCTTGTCACGGCCACCGGCTCATTCTTGCCCATTTCTTAGGCAGCCACTGTACGCACGCTTCGGTGCTCCTTGGCTTTTCTGTAATTGCTGCCAGTTTAATGCCATCTTTTACCGATGGAAACTGCGCGTTGATAATCAGGACGATTAAAGGGCTGCTGGAGACTTTTACAAAGGCAGGACCAGTAGGGAGAGGCTCAAAGGCTACACTAACAGTCTGCACACAATATCCTGCTCCCAGAGCCCAGCAGCGACCCTCAATTGAACCGCCAACCCGCGGAGTGCATGCATGTGCGTCTGTGTCCCGGCCATGGATATGGCTTTGACTTTCAGCTGGGAGGAGCTACTAGCTGACATTGCAGAAGTCACTATTTGCTTCGTCCATAAGTTATTCGTTTGACAATACACCCTTTGTTATCAGCACCAGATGTTCTGTTGTTTGGTCCGTTTGTTTGGACAGTGAATTAAAAAAGTGCTAACGTATGTCTGCAACATTGCTTCTAGTATTTCGAGTTTGTCCCGGTACATTTCCCTATAAAACAACTTGTTTCAAACGGTTAGATCCGCAGAATGCAATATTGAGGGACCTTGGCAATTGTAGTGCAAAACAAATGGAGAGCCACATTTCTCGGGCAGCTGGGCTAGATGTTAAATTATTAGTCTAGGGCCATTGCCCTTTTTTATAATGCATGGGTACATCTTAAGTGGCATGCAAACATAGCTGGCCTTAGGGTAGGGTGGGTCGGGAATCCACCCGGGCTGCCGCCCGGGCCACCCTGCCATTAGACCCTGCCACGTCAGCTCAGGGGAGTGTTTCAAGGTTGCCCCCGAACTGGTGTGGCAGGCGCCCTATTGAAATGAAATGCTGTAGGGACCGGGCTGCATCTAATAACAGTCGGGTGCTTCCTGCACCTATTGAAAAATGGGGCGACCGCCCCCCCTCTGCTACATAACTAGGCGCCCACGGGGGGAAGGGGCACCACATTTTAGATTCGCTGCCCGGGTCGCTGCGGCTCCTAAGGTCAGCCCTGCATGCAAAGGCTATAAAATATGAGGCATTTGTTTTGGAGGTTGGCAGGTGTAAAAGGCAGAACCTAATCGTGTACTCTTGGTTCTCCTTTTAAACAGTTATGTCAGAGAGCTGTTGGTTAACAGACTTTAATTTGAATATTTGAAAAGAAAAACATAAATAAATAAATAAACCAACTGCTAAACACTGAGAGATGAATATGGTATTATTGGTCTTCCGATCTATTATTATATGTGTGATCACAGAAGCTCATCGGTTATTCACTCGATTCCGAAATTAAGTGACTCCCTAGCATGCAAAGAGGGATCACATGAAGGGGTGCACCAGAATGTGAGTCACGTGGGTACTAGACATGGGGTCAGGTTTTATTCACAGGAGGCACCGGAATGTGAGTCACGTGGGTACTAGATATGCAGTCAGGTTTTATTCACCGGAGGCACCGGAATGTGAGTCACTTGGGTACTAGACATGTGGTCAGGTTTTATTCACTGGAGGCACCGGAATGTGAGTCACGTGGGTACTAGACATGCAGTCAGGTTTTATTCACCGTCACGTGGGTACTAGACATGCAGTCAGGTTTTATTCACCGGAGGCACCGGAATGTGAGTCACGTGAGTACTAGATATGAGGTCAGGTTGTATTCACTGGAGGCACCGGAATGTGAGTCACGTGGGTACTAGACATGCAGTCAGGTTTTATTCACCAGAGGCACCGGAATGAGAGTCACGTGGGTACTAGACATGCAGTCAGGTTTTATTCACCGGAGGCACCGGAATGTGAGTCACGTGAGTACTAGATATGAGGTCAGGTTGTATTCACTGGAGGAACCAGAATGTAAGTCACGTGGGTACTAGACATGCGGTCAGGTTTTATTCACTGGAGGCACCGGAATGTGAGTCACGTGGGTACTGGAGATGCAGTCAGGGTTTATTCACCAGAGGCACCGGAATGTGAGTCACGTGGGTACTAGACATGCAGTCAGGTTTTATTCACCGGAGGCACCGGAATGTGAGTCACGTGAGTACTAGATATGAGGACAGGTTGTATTCACTGGAGGAACCGGAATGTGAGTCACGTGGGTACTAGACATGCGGTCAGGTTTTATTCACTGGAGGCACCGGAATGTGAGTCACGTGGGTACTAGACATGTGATGAGGTTGTATTCACCAGAGGCACTGGAATGTGAGTCATGTGGGTACTAGACATGTGGGCAGGTTGTATTCACCGGAGGCACCGGAATGTGAGTCACGTGGGTACTAGACATGCGGTCAGGTTTTATTCACTGGAGGCACCGGAATGTGAGTCACGTGGGTACTAGACATGTGGTCAGGTTGTATTCACCGGAGGCACCGGAATGTGAGTCACGTGGGTACTAGACATGTGGTCAGGTTGTATTCACCGGAGGCACCGGAATGTGAGTCACGTGGGTACTAGACATGTGGTCAGGTTGTATTCACCGGAGGCACCGGAATGTGAGTCACGTGGGTACTATACATGTGGTCAGGTTTTATTCACTGGAGGCACCGGAATGTGAGTCACGTGGGTACTAGACATGTGGTCAGGTTGTATTCACCGGAGGCACCGGATTGTGAGTCACGTGGGTACTAGATATGTGGTCAGGTTTTATTCACTGGAGGCACCTGAATGTGAGTCACGTGGATACTAGACATGCGGTCAGGTTTTATTCACTGGAGGCACCTGAATGTGAGTCACGTGGATACTAGACATGCGGTCAGGTTTTATTCACTGGAGGCAACGGAATGTGAGTCACGTGGGTAATAGACATGCGGTCAGGTTTTATTCACTGGAGGCACCGGAATGTGAGTCACGTGGGTACTAGACATGCGGTCAGGTTTTATTCACTGGAGGCACCGGAATGTGAGTCACGTGGGTACTAGACATGCGGTCAGGTTGTATTCACTGGAGGCACCGGAATGTGAGTCACGTGGGTACTAGATATGCGGTCAGGTTTTATTCACTGGAGGCACCGGAATGTGAGTCACGTGGGTACTAGACATGCGGTCAGGTTTTATTCACCGGAGGCACCGGAATGTGAGTCACGTGGGTACTAGACATGCGGTCAGGGTTTATTCACTGGAGGCACCGGAATGTGAGTCACGTGGGTACTAGACATGCGGTCAGGTTTTATTCACTGGAGGCACCAGAATGTGAGTCACGTGGGTACTAGACATGCGGTCAGGTTTTATTCACTGGAGGCAACGGAATGTGAGTCACGTGAGTACTAGATATGAGGTCAGGTTGTATTCACCAGAGGCACCGGAATGTGAGTCACGTGGGTACTAGACATGCAGTCAGGTTTTATTCACCGGAGGCACCGGAATGTGAGTCAAGTGAGTACAAGATATGAGGTCAGGTTGTATTCACCTTAGGAACCGGAATGTGAGTCACGTGGGTACTAGACATGTGGTCAGGTTTTATTCACTGGAGGCACCGGAATGTGAGTCACGTAGGTACTAGACATGTAGTCAGGTTTTATTCACCAGAGGCACCGGAATGTGAGTCACGTGGGTACTAGACATGTGGTCAGGTTGTATTCACCGGAGGCATCGGAATGTGAGTCACGTGGGTACTAGATATGTGGTCAGATTTTATTCACCGGAGGCACCGGAGGCACCGGAATGTGAGTCACGTGGGTACTAGACATGCGGTCAGGGTTTATTCACTGGAGGCACCGGAATGTGAGTCACGTGGGTACTAGACATGCGGTCAGGTTTTATTCACTGGAGACAACGGAATGTGAGTCACGTGAGTACTAGATATGAGGTCAGGGTGTATTCACCGGAGGAACCAGAATGTGAGTCACGTGGGTACTAGACATGCGGTCAGGTTTTATTCACTGGAGGCACCGGAATGTGAGTCCCGTGGGTACTAGACATGCAGTCAGGTTTTATTCACCAGAGGCACCGGAATGTGAGTCACGTGGGTACTAGACATGCAGTTAGGTTTTATTCACCGGAGGCACCGGAATGTGAGTCACGTGAGTACTAGATATGAGGTCAGGTTGTATTCACCGGAGGAACCGGAATGTGAGTCACGTGGGTACTAGACATGCGGTCGGGTTTTATTCACCGGAGGCACCGGAATGTGAGTCACGTGAGTACTAGATATGAGGTCAGGTTGTATTCACTGGAGGAACCAGAATGTAAGTCACGTGGGTACTAGACATGTGGTCAGGTTTTATTCACTGGAGGCACCGGAACGTGAGTCACGTGGGTACTGGAGATGCAGTCAGGGTTTATTCACCAGAGGCACCGGAATGTGAGTCACGTGGGTACTAGACATGCAGTCAGGTTTTATTCACCGGAGGCACCGGAATGTGAGTCACGTGAGTACTAGATATGAGGACAGGTTGTATTCACTGGAGGAACCGGAATGTGAGTCACGTGGGTACTAGACATGCGGTCAGGTTTTATTCACTGGAGGCACCGGAATGTGAGTCACGTGGGTACTAGACATGTGATGAGGTTGTATTCACCGGAGGCACTGGAATGTGAGTCACGTGGGTACTAGACATGTGGTCAGGTTGTATTCACCGGAGGCACCGGAATGTGAGTCACGTGGGTACTAGACATGCGGTCAGGTTTTATTCACTGGAGGCACCGGAATGTGAGTCACGTGGGTACTAGACTTGTGGTCAGGTTGTATTCACCGGAGGCACCGGAATGTGAGTCACGTGGGTACTAGACATGTGGTCAGGTTGTATTCACCGGAGGCACCGGAATGTGAGTCACGTGGGTACTAGACATGTGGTCAGGTTGTATTCACCGGAGGCACCGGAATGTGAGTCACGTGGGTACTATACATGTGGTCAGGTTTTATTCACTGGAGGCACCGGAATGTGAGTCACGTGGGTACTAGACATGTGGTCAGGTTGTATTCACCGGAGGCACCGGATTGTGAGTCACGTGGGTACTAGATATGTGGTCAGGTTTTATTCACTGGAGGCACCTGAATGTGAGTCACGTGGATACTAGACATGCGGTCAGGTTTTATTCACTGGAGGCACCTGAATGTGAGTCACGTGGATACTAGACATGCGGTCAGGTTTTATTCACTGGAGGCAACGGAATGTGAGTCACGTGGGTAATAGACATGCGGTCAGGTTTTATTCACTGGAGGCACCGGAATGTGAGTCACGTGGGTACTAGACATGCGGTCAGGTTTTATTCACTGGAGGCACCGGAATGTGAGTCACGTGGGTACTAGACATGCGGTCAGGTTGTATTCACTGGAGGCACCGGAATGTGAGTCACGTGGGTACTAGACATGCGGTCAGGTTTTATTCACTGGAGGCACCGGAATGTGAGTCACGTGGGTACTAGACATGCGGTCAGGTTTTATTCACCGGAGGCACCGGAATGTGAGTCACGTGGGTACTAGACATGCGGTCAGGGTTTATTCACTGGAGGCACCGGAATGTGAGTCACGTGGGTACTAGACATGCGGTCAGGTTTTATTCACTGGAGGCACCAGAATGTGAGTCACGTGGGTACTAGAGATGGGGTCAGGTTTTATTCACTGGAGGCAACGGAATGTGAGTCACGTGAGTACTAGATATGAGGTCAGGTTGTATTCACCAGAGGCACCGGAATGTGAGTCACGTGGGTACTAGACATGCAGTCAGGTTTTATTCACCGGAGGCACCGGAATGTGAGTCAAGTGAGTACAAGATATGAGGTCAGGTTGTATTCACCTTAGGAACCGGAATGTGAGTCACGTGGGTACTAGACATGTGGTCACGTTTTATTCACTGGAGGCACCGGAATGTGAGTCACGTAGGTACTAGACATGTAGTCAGGTTTTATTCACCAGAGGCACCGGAATGTGAGTCACGTGGGTACTAGACATGTGGTCAGGTTGTATTCACCGGAGGCACCGGAATGTGAGTCACGTGGGTACTAGATATGTGGTCAGATTTTATTCACCGGAGGCACCGGAGGCACCGGAATGTGAGTCACGTGGGTACTAGACATGCGGTCAGGGTTTATTCACTGGAGACACCGGAATGTGAGTCACGTGGGTACTAGACATGCGGTCAGGTTTTATTCACTGGAGGCAACGGAATGTGAGTCACGTGAGTACTAGATATGAGGTCAGGGTGTATTCACCGGAGGAACCAGAATGTGAGTCACGTGGGTACTAGACATGCGGTCAGGTTTTATTCACTGGAGGCACCGGAATGTGAGTCCCGTGGGTACTAGACATGCAGTCAGGTTTTATTCACCAGAGGCACCGGAATGTGAGTCACGTGGGTACTAGACATGCAGTTAGGTTTTATTCACCGGAGGCACCGGAATGTGAGTCACGTGAGTACTAGATATGAGGTCAGGTTGTATTCACCGGAGGAACCGGAATGTGAGTCACGTGGGTACTAGACATGCGGTCAGGTTTTATTCACTGGAGGCACCGGAATGTGAGTCACGTGGTTACTAGACATGCAGTCAGGGTTTATTCACCAGAGGCACCGGAATGTGAGTCACGTGGGTACTAGACATGCAGTCAGGTTTTATTCACCGGAGGCACCGGAATGTGTGTCACGTGAGTACTAGATATGAGGTCAGGTTGTATTCACCGGAGGAACCGGAATGTGAGTCACGTGGGTACTAGACATGCGGTCAGGTTTTATTCACTGGAGGCACCTGAATGTGAGTCACGTGGGTACTAGACATGCGGTCAGGTTTTATTCACTGGAAGCAGGCACCGGAATGTGAGTCACGTGGGTACTAGACATGCGATGAGGTTGTATTCACCGGAGGCACCGGAATGTGAGTCACGTGGGTACTAGACATGCGGTCAGGTTTTATTCACCGGAGGCACCGGAATGTGAGTCACGTGGGTACTAGACATGCGGTCAGGTTGTATTCACCGGAGGCACCGGAATGTGAGTCACGTGGGTACTAGACATGCGGTCAGGTTGTATTCACCGGAGGCACCGGAATGTGAGTCACGTGGGTACTATACATGCGGTCAGGTTTTATTCACCGGAGGCACCGGAATGTGAGTCACGTGGGTACTAGACATGCGGTCAGGTTTTATTCACCGGAGGCACCGGAATGTGCGTCACGTGGGTACTAGACATGCGGTCAGGTTTTATTCACCGGAGGCACCGGAATGTGCGTCACGTGGGTACTAGACATGCGGTCAGGTTTTATTCACCGGAGGCACCGGAATGTGCGTCACTTGGGTACTAGACATGCGGTCAGGTTTTATTCACTGGAGGCAACGGAATGTGAGTCACGTGGGTACTAGACATGCGGTCAGGTTTTATTCACTGGAGGCACCGGAATGTGAGTCACGTGGGTACTAGACATGCGGTCAGGTTTTATTCACTGGAGGCACCGGAATGTGATTCACGTGGGTACTAGACATGCGGTCAGGTTTTATTCACTGGAGGCACCGGAATGTGAGTCACGTGGGTACTAGACATGCGGTCAGGTTTTATTCACTGGAGGCACCGGAATGTGAGTCACGTGGGTACTAGACATGCGGTCAGGTTTTATTTACTGGAGGCACCGGAATGTGATTCACGTGGGTACTAGACATGTGGTCAGGTTTTATTCACTGGAGGCACCGGAATGTGAGTCACGTGGGTACTAGACATGTGGTCAGGTTTTATTCACTGGAGGCACCGGAATGTGATTCACGTGGGTACTAGACATGCGGTCAGGTTTTATTCACCGAAGGCACCGGAATGTGAGTCACGTGGGTACTAGACATGTGGTCAGGTTGTATTCACCGGAATGTGAGTCACGTGGGTACTAGACATGTGGTCAGGTTGTATTCACCGGAGGCACCGGAATGTGAGTCACGTGGATACTAGATATGCGTTCAGGTTGTATTTACCGGAGGCACCGGAGTGTGAGTCACGTGGGTACTAGATATGCGGTCAGGTTTTATTCACTGGAGGCATCGGAATGTGAGACACGTGTGTACTAGACATGTGGTCAGGTTGTATTCACAGGAGGCACCGGAATGTGAGTCACGTGGCTACTGGACATGTCAGGTTTTATTGAGTGTTAGGGAAGGTCCACTGGAATGCAATGTACTGTACCATGCATTCAGGCCAAATGGAATTATACAAGTCTCAAATGCAGCTGGAACGATATAGCCTCCAAGGTCAACGGAGGCTCTGTTGGGGAGTTCATTGGTAATGTAACCGACTTAATGTACTTTAATGACTCTTTTTTTCTAAGGCTCATTGTGTAAACCCTAGAACAACCCTGGTGTTTCTGTGCTCGGGAGGGGGCGGCCGTCATTATTGGGATGGGGACACGTGGGGGGTTTCCTGTTGATTTCTGCACAGCTGTATGGAAATAAATAGTCGGTCTAGCTTTGTTGACTGAGGTTCCTTTTTGGATTACATGGTGATGGATTTAGGCTTCAAAATCAGGATTGCAACTTCTCTTGTGTGCCTTGTGCCCTGGTAAACACCAAGGGGCTAATTACTTTTTTGAGGGTTCAGGTGTGATTGTGAATGTTTAACACATTTCAGACAGAAATTCAAAAGTCTGCTACACTGACAGTACCAAATGTACCTCAAAAGTGGTAACGAGTAGCATTGAGGATGCTGCGGCTAAACATTGCAGCCCCAGTTTTAATTACGTAACAGCCAATGGATGCCACTTGCAATGACAGGATGCACACGGGTGAGGGTGCATGCATTTTTAGAATGCTCAGAAATTAATTCATTGGTTTATGATTGCTTAGTAGCACTATTTGTATTAGTTTGGGCTATTAATGCCACCTATAAGTCAAAACGATTGCATTCAAGTACAGCTAGGTGGGAGATGGTATGGGAGAAGGGACACAGAGCGTGTAGGTGCTATTTGCATATTTACCCACCCATTGACTGCCCATTAGAGTTATTTCTAAGCTACTTTGTTTGTTTGTTTGTTTGTTTGTTTGTTTGTTTATTTGGTAATGCGCTCCGAGCCCGTGGGCATCTGGGCGCAACAGTACAAGAGGACACGAAGCTTAGTTACAAAGCCTGACACAGGCTGTTACAGAAAAAAAACAGTGGTTGGTTACAGTAGGTGATACAATACATATAGAATATCAAGTTTAAACGCAAAGAGAGCAACATTATAACAGGTTGTGCCGTTACCACTAGGGTAGTGAGTGAGAGGAAGTGGCTGAATTTCAGCAGTAGAAGGATAACTCTATAATAAAAATGTCTTAACCAAGGGTGCCATCAGCCACTGCAAAAACACTAACAACAGAAATAATGACGAATACAGTTATTTAGACTTGTTGATCTTTTAACCCACAGAAGCAGTTCAACAGCTCATTCCGGCATCTGGGTCCTGGTTAGAATAACAATATAAAGAAGATATCAATAACTGGCATGGGGTTTATCACCCACACCTTTAATCTCTGCGCCAGTATCAGAACTGAGTCGCGAAGTAGATTATGTTGTGTTGCAGCAGGCAGAGAAATTGGCAGACTACGCCCTCCATCTCTGTACCAATGTAAGGTCCATTGTGTTCAGACAATACTATGCTGAAACAATGACTGCAGCACCAGTGTGTTGCATGCCAGAAGACAGGTGGACTGTTCCTGAATGCTTCACAAGGGTTTCCTGTTTATAAAATGGCTTGCCTAACAATTACACTAGTCTTTCCCTCAAATTGAATCAAGAAGGGTAAAACAAAAATAACAAATGCCAGCAATTAAATCTTACCTCCATAGACACGTTTATGAGACCTTCAGCTTTATTTCAGTAATCACCACTGAGTTTATATTCAGTGCCAAGAAAAGGCATTGAGAAAATTGCAAGACTTGGTAGGTACGCCAAGTCTTTTCTTCCTTTCATAACATGCTGGAAATCTCGATCTTTGATGCACAATATGTAGTCATTCAAGTCAGGCCTGCACACATGATTCTATAAACCACACCTGCAAGATGGACCTGGTGGTTGTTAAATCCCGATAAGCAACAATCATGAGATCTGTAGCCGCCAACAAATGATGAGACACAAGCTAAAATGGACCCTGATCATTATACCTGCAAAACAACCCTGTGATCCAAGGACATGCAGATGCTTCCATTAAGATCATTTGACTTACAGAGCCTACCTTATTATCAGAAGAAATGCTGGAATCACCCTATGATAACTAGACTTGCACTAGCTACTGTATGATCAAATGACATGCTGGGATTTCCTCATAAGCACTGGACCTGCAGTGACAATTCCATGATCAGTGGATTTCTCTATGATCATTCGACTAGCAGCAATATCCCTATGATCAGAAGAGACGTTGGAATCATAGTATGTTCATTAGACCAACAGCAGTAACCCTATGATCAAAAGAGACCCTGGAATCATAGTATGTTCTTTAGACCAACATCAGTAACCCTATGATCAAAAGAGACCCTGGAATCATAGTATGTTCTTTAGACCAACAGCAGTAACCCTATAATCAGAAGAGACGCTGGAATCATAGTATGTTCATTAGACCAACAGCAATAACCCTACTATCAGAAGAGACCCTGGAATCATAGTATGTTCTTTAGACCAACAGCAGTAACCCTACTATCAGAAGAGACGCTGGAATCATAGTATGTTCATTAGACCAACAGCAGTAACCCTACTATCAGAAGAGACGCTGGAATCATAGTATGGTCATTTGACTGCAGTAACAGCCCTAGAATCAATGGACAAGCTGGACTAGCTCTATGATCATTAGACCTGCAGCAATAATCCTATGATTCATGGATTTTCCTATGTCCAATGGACTTTTAGTCAAGTCAAGTTTGTCCAAGTCAAGGCCTGCAGTAAAAAACCCTGCAATCTAGCATTAGACCTACAGGAATGGCAGACTGCTATTTCTCCCATTAGAAATTAATCCTAACCATTAGGCCTGCACATAATACCCATAGATTTTTGGATTAACTAGAAGTTATTGTATGCCCAATATAGAGCATCAAAAGCCCTGGTATGATCATTGGAAACTGCAGTAAGCACCCTTTATATACATGCACTTTAACGATGCTGGCAAATGTTGCCTTTTCAGGGTTCAGTTTTCATCATTGTCTTTTCTGCCATCAGTTTCCCAAATCACATGTTGTTGGCCTGGATAAGCAAAACTTCTTTGTCATTAGCTAGAAATCATATCGGAAGCCTACCCCTATGCAGCTTACTGACTAATCATTTGCATTTGGTAGCCTGTGGCCATTAACTACCTATTCCTGTGCACTGTACTGCCTAATTGTTTGCATTCGGTCACCTGTGGCCCCTTGCTTCTCTCGCATTACATTCTATGAGAATGCACTGCTCATTCCATGTGCCGTGTATATCCACTCTTTCCCATTCCTTCTCTCAGTCTCTCCACAGCCTTTCATCCTGAACATACCTCTCCTCTCCACCACCCTGACTTCCGCAACAACACACTGCATCTCTGACCTTCAACACCCACACAAGACTACCAGGCTAACCAACATACTCTAACCTCATCTATCCCCCACATCCCATTCCCACACTCCCAGTCCCCCTGCCCTCTGCCATTACATATTGAATATGGCCACCTCTGATCGGACCCCTTTCTCTGTTGTTTTCCCCCATGGCTCCACACTTGGGTCCCTACTCCTAAACCATTACATATCCTGGCCTGGTCATCTTAGAGCCTCCTTCGGGTTCTCCATTCACCTCTTTATGGGTGACACTCAAATCCTCTTCGAGACTCTCACTCCTGATCTCTCACTGTGTATTTCTGATTAGGTTAGATGCACTTTCGTGTGGAATGCTCAGCTTCTTAAAGACCCCACTCCTCTACCGACTGCTCAGCAAAGCCTCCTCTTCTTCTATAACTTCTCTCCTGTTTGGCAGCAATGTCAATCCCAACCACTCTAACACTGATGCTCTACTGCTGCTAGGATTAGCCAGTTTAGCATCAGGAAAATCTGCCCCTTGTTCACCTTCCTCATGACTAAATCTCTAGTGCGTCCTCTGGTACTCAGTACTCCAGGCTACTGTGCTAGCCTCATATTTGTCCTTACCCTCTACATGTTCAAACCACTTGACAAATAATGAAACGTTTCATACACATTCTCTATAATCTATGCAATCTTCTCACACTTCACATCACCGCCTCATTACCTGATGGCCCTCTATGAGAAAATAATCCCTTATCTCCTACTGCTGGTCTTTAAATCCATCAATGGGACTGAGCCTCCTCTGCCTTATGTATAGGAGGCACGTTTGCACCACTATGAGGTTTGGATCATATGTGTAGCTTAACACTACCTAGTGTGGTCAACATATGTTGTGTTTTATCTCCACTGTTAGTTCTGGCTCAGATGTGATGCTTTCACACCAAAGAGATGATGGGACCCAGGAATTGATCACAGATATGTGATGTGGCATGCAAGAGACAAACACACACTAAAGGGCGGCAAGGCAACTGAAGCAGGAAGCTCTGGGCGGCGGGGAAGCAGGTGGAGTGAAGTGACATTGCATTTCTCTCTTATAAGAGAAGTCGATATCTTCATGCAGGCTGCTGTCAGGTATAACATGGCCCACACAGACAGCCCTCGAGACCCCTGCAGAGACTGTCAAACAAGCTCTATCCGAATGCCAAGGAGCAGATGGGGAGGGAGTTGGGTCAGGCCAAACAAACAACTCTGGTCCGAAAAAGAAGAAGAAAAAAACAAGGTAATTAGAGAGGCGATCAATTCATACTGGAGAACCAATGCGCATATCAGTGTTGGTAAATGCCTGTTTCAAAACGTTTGGATTCTTGCGGAAAACACTGCACGAGGGAAAGACCTGACCCTACATGGGATGTTGTAAATCAGTTTGAAGATCACAGCAAAGAACATCCAATGTCATTTGATCGCCAAGAAATGTCCAAACCGTGTGAGGGAGAGAGATCAGTTTCCAGGAAGTCTGCAAAGAATCCTGGTCCAGTAGTTACCGCAAACCCTTGCAATCCATCCAAAGCCATAGTGCACACCAAACCTGGTCCTCTTGCTCTCGAAATTAAACAAGTAACTGCAAACAAATTCAGGAAAACAAATGCAAGAAAAAAAGGAAAGCACAAATAAAGGCGAAAGAAGTATAATTCAAGTGAGTTCAAGCACCACAGAAAATGACGAGATCCAAAGGACAGGCAGGATAGAAACTAGCTTGCCTCGTACATTCAGGACATAACAAATCATGACACAAGAGCAAATGCAATTGAGGAGCATGGGCTACCTAAATACTAATTCAAGATGGCTGCCAAAAGAACAGGTTGAAATGTCGTTCTCACCTAACTAGCATTCATGGATCATAGCTAGCAGTGACACCCAACATATAGATGTGAAATCCGATGCCAAATGTCAGCAAAATGACTAATGTGGCACCATAATCGCTGCCATGAACATCAGCTGATGTCAAGACCGAAACAAGATCTACTATTTTGTATTATCTTATCCACCACAATTGATCAACCAGGGGAATCAAGAAAATGGGCATGGTATTGAAACTATCAACGTAGGTCTATTGATATCGACAGCCGGCTCCCAAGATGTCTCATCCAAGCTATAACGCTTCCAGTGCATTAGTTTTCACAAAGCTACACAGAATGCCATGCACCTTTAACTCATAGGTGCCATCGACTGTCCCTGTAGATGACAAATGTTGCTAGGATGACACGCCCTCACAAATGTACAGTGTGGTACTGGATGAATGTTTTATTGACTGCTTAGATCAAACCAGTAAGCAATTGGGTTAATACACTGAGACACACTAAATGACTATCTACCTGACTTGGTGACTCCTGTTTCCACACATAGAGATCCTTTGAACCGGCAACTCTCCATTCATTGTGGAGCTGTTATTACCTTGAAGAACTACATAACACACCTGTTTTTGGCTTACTGTCTTCTGGTCTTAAAACTCCATTCTATTCCAACTCACAACTATTTCCAACAAGCCTTTTCCCTTCCCCTCCTTCCCTTCATGCTTGCTCATCTACTATCTCACTCTTGGCCTGAGTTTGAACTCCACTGTCTTCACTTGCCTACTTATTTTACCCCCATGCTGCACGTTGACTTTGCTCCCTTTCTTTTCACACTCACTATTCTCCCACCCTACTCTCATAGCCTTCAACCACAACTCTGTCCATGTTCTACCTCACTCTACCCCACCCCAAATCAATTATCTTGGCCTACACAGGCATCCCTCAAATCCAACAAGCCCATTCTCCCAGGACATCGAAAATAATCTGTCACCTCACCTAGCACACAACATGTGCTTCCCTTCCCCACCTCCTGTCACTCCCTCACTTAGCTTCTGGAATGCGCAGTCACTCTGTATGTACAATGTCTTCCTGCATCAATAATCACTTTGGCTCTTATTACTCTCAACTTTCACTTGTTGCAATGACAGAATTAGGGATCACCACTGATGACTCTGCTATACTAGAGGCTCTCCACAATTAATCTGCTACCTTATCTCCCTCTCACCAACCTGTTGGGAAGGGTGGTGGAATCGGGTTCCTTATCAAGAAGGACAGTGGCTTCCTCAGACATCACTGCCTTCTCTTTTGAATATGGCACTATTCAACTACTCTCTCCTATTCCTCTCACTTTTCTGGCTCTCTGTCTACCCGTTGGTGCCCTCAAGCTGTTACTCTTTGAGCTGAAATGTCTTCTTGAATCACTACCCAATCACATCCTCAATCATGTTGGGGGGATTTGCCAAGCCCTTCACAGCCACTGCCTTGAAACAAACTACCCTCCATTTGATCACTGCCTCTACTCCCTTCATGATCAGCATACCCAACCTGGAGTGAACTCTCTTAACCTCATCTTTCTCTCACCTCTCCTTTTAAATGTCTGCCTTTGATCACTCCATTGTTCAATTTGACACCTCAGCCCCTCTACCCTCTAAAACTCCTCCCTCTCCCCCTCTTCCATGACCAAGAGGAAAATCAAGATGGAATCTCTTGACCCCCAATTTGATGATGTCAGGACCACTTGCCTGTCTCTCTCCCCGACTCATCCTTCTTCTATTGCCTGTTCCATTTCTGATTATCACTATGCACTTGCATGTCAATTAATACCTTCCCACACCATCCTCAACCCTTGACACTGGCAAACCCCTAGCCCACTCCTACCCAAAGAAACATCCTTTGCTGCTCTCTTCCCTGCAATGCACTCAACCAAATCCTTCTATTTTGCAGGCATAATGTTCTCCCTTTACAATCACCCCTTTAAACCTAATTCCGTCTCCAAGTTTTGCTCACAGCACCCAGGAAAACATCCATTGCCTCTTCCCACTGTTAATGCCTTTGCCTTTGCCGGCTACCTTTCCTCAAAATTTCATGACAGTCCACAGCCCCCCTCTCTTGCTCTCCTCCACCCTCCTTCTGTCCTTCATCTCTCCCCTCTACCTCTTCTACTCTTGAATACTTCTTCCCTATCTCTCCTACTGAATTAGCACCGGGGCTCCACAGTCCTAACTAATCTTGCACTTCTATTGACCCCTAAAACTATCCTACTATCAAACACTTAGTCCCAGTCACCTGCCTCAGCCCTCTGAGCATTTTAAACTCACTTTCTGCTAGTCTCTTCCCTGCCCTACCCCTTTTGAAGAAATCCTCTGCAGAACCAACTGTCCCGGCAAACAATTGCACAGTTTCTCTTCTACCCCAGTAATCAAAGGAACGGATTGCCAACTGTCTCACTTTAATCCATCACTGGATAGCTCAGCTCTGCCTCATGTTATACTCTTCAAAAACTGAAGTCATATTTCTCCCAGCTTTCAATACCATCCCTAAGCTCCCCTCTTCCATTGTCCCCCATTCCAACTGTATTTCTCCCTAGCCCAATGCTTGCAAATGTGGGGTCCCCTTTGAATGCAACAATTGATCACTAACACTGCCTCTGCTGCTCATATTCACTTTCTCAACATTTAGAAAATATGACTGTTTCATTCTCATTACTCTACAAAAACTCTAAAATCCACCCCCATGGACAGCAATCCTGAGTACTCCTCGTGCCTACCCAGGGGCCTTACTCTTTATTCCTTTCTCCCTCTAGACAAAGTCCTCAGTTTTGCTACCCACAATTGCTACAGTCTATTCAGATCTTCCTCCACTACTACCTATGGCCACCATGCTGGGATGTACTCAATGCACAAATTGCTGCCATTTCAAGTTTGTGCTACTGATCTACAAAGCTATAAATGGTCTCGCTCCTCAGCACTTGTCTGACTGTATCTCTGTCTAATCACCATCTCACTCCTGCCAGTCTTTCTCTGCACTCATCCTCACTTTTTCATACCCCCCTGTGCCTCCTCTAACTTCAGTTTGTTCTCCCTACAGACTCCACTCCATTGGAGCCTGCTGCCCATCACAATCAAAACATTCCAAGTGGCGGGTCTCTGCAAAGCTCAGTTTAAACTTCACCTACTTTCCAAAGGGGGAGTTCTCCCCCATACCTCCTATCCTACCTACCTGATCCCACCAGACCCTCCAGTGACACCTAATAATGTACTCATTATATATGTGCAGTACTCTATAGTTTGCATCAGTTCCATGGTAGAATGGCACCTGTCTAAGTCACTTGTTATTTTTTGCCCCTGTTCTATGTTTCACTTTGTTCATTCCATCATAAACTGGTGGTCACTTGTTCTCACATTTCTGCTAATGTTCAGGCACCCATCGCAGGAATGCCCCTAGCATCTCTTAATGTGTTAGTGCAAGTAGTTTCTGATCTAAATTGAGATCTCTGCTGTACAAATAAATACAAAATACAATTATATGGACCAATGATACGAGAGACCAATGATACGAGAGAGCAACTGATGATAACATATAAGTGTTAATGATATGTGACCAATCACACCTTATCATTGGAATAAAAGGGGTCATTTCACCACACATATCTGCAAGCCTCTCGTAAGATTCCTTCCAATTCTCTAACTATTTTCATATTTCGAAACAGTAAGACGTGATAGTTGACAATAGACACATTAGAGAAAAAAATGCAATTTCTCGGTACATCATTTTGGAGCCTTAGTTATTGCACTTCTCTTGGCCAATGTGGGGACAGAACCAAAGCAAATTGGGTCCGTGTTTAGTAAAACACGAATCATATCAAGTTGTTACAACATTTCCTGCAATAGTCCTCTCACTTCTAGGTGCTGGAAGGATAGCAAATGTAAACACTCAATTTAATTGTGTTCATTGGTTGTCTCAGTTGCATTGCTCCTGCTTACAAATAGACTAATGGAGAGGTATCATGGATCACATTCTTTCTGTGCCTGTATATCATCTATGTGACCCACTAATTGACAGTTTTGTCACTGGATCAGGAAAAAGCAAAGTGATAAGGTTCTCTTATTTGCCTGGCTCTTGGCCACTTTCCCAATACCTGCACTTGGAACAATCTTGAAATATGCTCTCATGTACCTGAAACATGCTCTCATGTACCATGAGTAAGTCACCCTGAACAGTCCCCTCGTATGTGCATGAAAAATAGCCCTTTGCATAATCTCTTCCCTTTTAAAGGACAAGAAACATCAGACTGCATGCCTTAGAACTCTTCTCAATCAAAGAATACAGCAACACTGACGCAACACTGTGCACCTAACACTGTGAATTGTCTGGCTTTGTTTATAGACCATGGGCCATTTACCTCAGGCATAGGGACAGACTTTGCCTGACCGCGCTCTAGGTGACAGGGGTGCTTCTGTAAGCCATTACTATGTTATTTCTATGTGGCATATGCGTCTCGCACTCATGCCCTGAATCTTTTTAACTTGTGTTTATGCAATTTTGTGGTTAGCAAATGCACCTCTATGTTGTGTGTCCTGTACTCCCTGATGGACATGCTGCACGCTAACATATTCTATGTACTCCTGTGTCATGTATGCAGTGACCTTTGTCTAAGAGGGGCAGAAACGTGTCTGAACCCGCCAACCACGTGTACTGTACTCCAAGATGAACATGGAACAACCTCTCACATGTTTACCTCGATGGCACATATGCATTTTTCTTTGGAAGGACTGGCACGATGCCCCTCTGATTGCCCCCAATTATTTGCCATGTGTCATTGTTTGACTTGTTCTTCCTTCTCCCCAGAAAAAAAACGATCCAATCTTTAAATCAATGTAGCTTTTTTGTGCGATATTTAAAAGTGCAAGAACAAGTATCCCACTCCTAAAAAGAGGACAATTACGCAATTAAGGTCAGCCTCTTCAAATATGTTATTATCAGGGGATTTAATTAATGGCCTTTCATATTAGGAAGAAAAATAAGTATCCCAATCATATGGTCTATGTTTCCATATTTGTCGACTTTTCTTGTATATCTTGATAGTTATTGTGATTATTAAGTTTAGAACTTCATTGTTTTTGATTAATTGCACAGATTTATTTTTCTCTATAACATCCAAAATACATTTATAAAAAGAAAGACAAGCATTTTATTTTTCCTTGGTGGGAGATGGTTCTCCTTCTCACATTCTCCACCCTCTTTTCCTTTGCAGTTTTGAGCAGGTGCAAGTGGACCACTTGACCTAAGCCCCACCACCTGCTGACCGCTGCCCTCTCCTTCCCTTTCTTAACTCTTAGATCAAGGGTGTCTCTCGACCGGGTGTCCGAACTGATAGGCATACAAAGAAAAAGGAAATTCCTTGTTGAACCTGTTCGGACCAGAAAGAACCAGGGCAACAGCACATCCCTACCGTCATAGCTCATTACCATCCATGCTGCTCACCAGCAACATAATGGACACTGTATTGAATCAACCTCACCTGCATCACCACTCCATCACCTACCACTTCACAAAAACAGATACTTGCCATCAATCATGCAGAGGACATCGCTGACCTCATCATCACACACTAATTGGATGTGATTTTCAATACTGAGACATAGATGACTACACCTCCACCCACATCCTATATGTCCTCATTCCCAGAGGCTAAATCATTGTACAATGAAACCATCTATACAAGATCGCCAGAGGCCTCACCAACATTCACAATACATCATGGCCATACACCCAACTGAATGTTGCCGCCACTGGCTCTTTTGAGAATCGTTGCTGCCACTTCACGCTCTCGCCAATGGACACAGTCATTTTTCACCTCATCTACAGACCACCCAAGACCAACATCGCCTTCATAGAAGACTTTACAGACTTGCTCATCACCATGTCACTCACACATGCCAGTAACATCTTCTTCTGTGACTTTCTCATCCCTAGCAACCTAGTTAATGAAGGATGATTACTACTACCTACTTGTCACTCTGAACGTCACACAGCACACAGAAGACTCAACTCACAGGAAATGTAGTACCCTCAACCACATCATAACTGCCTGCCCCTCCTCGATCACAGCTCTCTAATCCTGCTTGCTGATAAGACTATCTGACAATTTGCTTTGACATTTGTCACACCACCCCAGATAAGCAAACCCATCGTAAAACCCAGCAAACAAGCCTTCAGATCATTCAAGAACTTTGCAGTAGAAACTCTCCAGGAAGATCTCGCCAAACTCCACCTCACATGGGCTGATTTACCTCTGATGAACCAGGACTACGACTCGCTTCACCAATAACTCAACACCACCCTCACAACCAACATCAACACCCATGCCCCATTGAAACAACGCACCCTCCAACCTAAACCTTCTGAACCCTGGTACACTGTAGAACCCAACTTCTACAAATGAACTATCAGAAAACAAGAAAAGAGTTGGTGAACATCTTGCAGAGCATCCAACCTCGCCCTGCTCAAGGAACTCTATGCTACATGCAGACTACTGCTCACCACAGCCAAGTCCAACTAGTACCAAAACACCATAGCCAATGCCAATGATGAAAGCAGATCCTTCTTAAAAACCATCAAGCACTGCATCAATGTTCTGCCCGACCCACCCGTACCAGACTGCACTGAAAAATACACAGGCATCAACTCTTTCTTCATCATCAAGAACAGCATGACCCACCAACACAGACATCAGCCCCACACCTCAAAGCACACTACAAAATGCACCATGCAAAATCACAACTACCGGGACAACGTTCAAGACACTTGCTATGAACAAACCTCACTATCATGTTTGCACGCCTCAAGGGCACATAGTAAGCGGATGGCATTCCCCCTGCCTCAATACTCAAGACTCTTCCAACTGAAGACCTCTTGCCATACCTGGCAAACATCAACAGCTCCCTAACTTAAGGCACATTCCCCCCGACCATCAAAACCGGAAACATCCTTCTGCTTCTCAATAAACCAACACTGAACCATGGCGACCTCAGCAACTACTGCCCATCACCCACCTTTCCTTCCTAGATAAGATCCTAAAGAAAGCAGTAGCTACACAACTCCTCACATTGAAGCCAAAAACCTCCTTCAATCTTACAAATCTGGCTTGAGACCCAGATGCAGCTCAAAAATGGTTACTATCAAGGTGATCGACGATGGCCTTAATAACATACTCAATGTTAATCATTGGCTTCTGGTTCACCTTGACCACTCAGCAGACCACCAAACACTCACCGACAATCTACATCACCACATGGGGATCAACGAGAATGCCCTCAGCAGGTTCAAATTATACCTTGATAAATGCTACCAGTTTGTGCAAATGGATTCCTCCAGATTAGCAACTTTACCCATCACCTGTGGAGTCCTACAAGGATCCATTCTCTCCCACATGATCTTCAATCTTTACATGGAACCTCTCAGAATCCTCCTCACTCCACACAACATCCTCATCCACCAATATGCAGATGACACACAGCTCTACCTAAAGTTATCCCCCATTGAAGACATCCACAAGACCAAGGCTTGCCTCAAAATCATCCAACTTTGGATGTACAGTGATTGCTTGACGCTCAAGCCCCTCAAGTCTGAATTCCTACTGTTCATCAAAAACACTAAACTCTGTGATATCCAGACCAGGCACTCTGCTATGAACCTCAAGTCCTTCACACCCCAGCTGAACACCTCTTCATAGTCCCTTGGGGTAAACTTCGACAGACACCTCTTCTTCAAGCATCACATAGAAAGGATAACACAAACAGTTCGGTACCCACTTTCTCTCCTGCAGAAAATCAAGCCCTTCATCCCAGAAAACAAATTCAGATCTGCTGTCCAAACATTGATCCTCTCCCACCTGAATGGTGGAAATGCCCCCCAGCACCCCTGAGACATGTCCTGCATACTTCAGCACAAATCATCAAAGGACTTAGCAAATTCAACCATATCACCCATGATCTCATCAAACTGCATTGGCTCCCTCTGCAAGCCTGTATCATCTTCAAACCCTACTGCATCATCTACAAGACTGTCACCCTGAAGTCCCCAAGCTACCTCACTGATAAACCCAGCATCTCTAGAGGTCTATGACCCACCAGAAGTAAGGATATGTGTAGACTTGAACTCTGGAGGTGCAGTAAGGAAAGAAGACGGGCCTTCTCTGTCTACGACCCAAGAATCTGGAACTGCCACCCAGTTAACATCAGACTCACTCCATTGCTTCTACAGATTAGTAACAAGCTCAACACCCCCCTCTTCAAGGAATGTCTCCTCGCCAATACACAGGTCCACAGACTGTCCACTTCCCAACCTACCTGAGACTGGGTGATCTGCTCCCAACTGTTTACTCACCTCTTTGCTTGTAGTTCTCTTGCTGCTAAATTGTCTCCCCTCCCCGGTTGTTAGCTCCTTGTTCCCTTGTTTCTGTGCTTTCTCCACCAGGTTCTTCCCCCGATGATTGTAAAGTACTCTGTTGCTTCCCAAAGCTAGATCAGCACTCAATAAATAGCCCAATAATAATAATAATAATAATAATAATAATAATAATAATAATACAATTAAAATGCTATTTGTGGACCTCAGGGTGTGTGTGTGTGTGTGTGTGTGTTCACTGTAACCCGTGGGGGAGTAATGTGCTTCCATTCACCTCCTCTAGTTCTATATAATTGTGTTACTGCACTATGTGACGGTCAAAGTGTACCCCAACTTAGCACGTAAGGAGTAGTAGGAGCCCCCCTTATCACATGCCACCTCTATGTGTTTGTTTTGTGTACTGTAATTGTTGTGATATGCTGCTCTGTCTCAATCCCATGGATGCTCTATGGCAAGTGTACTTGTAACCTCTGGTGGAAGAGTGCTTTCTCTCCCCTCGTTCAATGCTAAGGCATGTTTGCTGTAATACGTGGGGTTGGGGGAATGCTCCTTCTCACCCCCGGCATCCAGGGGCATAGGAGACACATACAATCTGTGGGGGACAGGGGACACCTTTGGGGTCTTTGCTACAGCCAAAAACCACAGAGTAAAATCTGCCATTTTTTCCTTTTTGAACTAGATATTTCCTCCTTTAATGCCCCTGCCCTGGAGCGCACCCTTTCCAGTGAAGCAGCCATTGCTATTGCTTATCGCCCCCATACAAAAAAACCCCCTACCAGCGCTGGAAATGGAAGCAATGTTTGGGGGGAACTGTCACCTCTTTGGAGGGGTGGGGCTGGGGGAAGGGGGGCAGGGCCAAGGGGTCTGGCCCCCGGCCAGGTTGCGCAACACAGTATTTCTTTATCGAATCCAATCCTAGCAATTTGCATAAAAGCAAAGAGCATTATGGAAACTTCATAATGTCCACAATTTGAAATGTTAAATATGTCTTTTATGGATTCAGTGAGAAGCCCTCTTAAGTGAATAATGGACTCTTCTGTTTTGAATGGTCACAATATTCACCCTAATAAAGAGATGTCTGTAAATTGCAGGACATGTATATCAGTCTGGACAGCTGCAGCACTGTTTGCAACGCTTTGGCATTTTCCAGTACTAAAACTTCAGAAAGCTAGTTAAAGAGTTTGTTACTCATGTGGCCAACAATGCAGCATCAGATTCAGTTGGTAGAAAGTCTGTGCGAGCTGCTGGACCTGAGGAAACAGCAGCACATAGTGGAACACGAGCTTTCATGAGCAGGCTTCTTTCAGAAGGTTAGGCAGCACTCTGTGACCCGTCTTCTGAAAGAGGTCTGCTCGTTACGGTGCAAGAACTGGGTGAGTCATATGCAGGCCTGTGTCTGGGGGAAGGAGTGGAGCTCGGGCAAGACTTTTTTTTTTGTGGGAGCGGTGCTCCGTCTTGTTCCAGCCCATTCTCTGCACTGCCCCCTACATCCATTTAATACCCTCTCTCACCGATGTGAGACTTTGGCTGCTGTTCCCTAACCAAAGTGTCATCGTCCAGTACCTACCCATCACAGAACTGTTCCCTGTCGAGTAGTGTCCCCATCCGCAGTCCACAAAGACACATTCCTCTCCTGCCCCCAGCACAAACGGTCCTCAGGAAAATTATTACACACATGGAATTATGATACATGGAATTATCTGCAAACTATGGGGTCCTTCCTGCTTACCCCAGGGGGCATATGCAGCACTTGTCTTTTTTAATTCACTCCCACCGTAACCTAGGACGATGTGCAGGGTTAGTGCATCCCCCTACTGGTTTGTGTGGGAGGTGTGGACTGCAGTTTTATGAGTGCCCGCTTGTTTATTTCTCACCTATAAACTGGGGATTCTGCAGTAATAAGGGGCACAAACCATAGCCTTGTCCCACTTTCCCATACTACAACTAGGTTATGTTGGAATGGAGATACATTGCCCCTGGTTAATCCCCAACCACATGTGATTTGCATGCTTTGGAATACCTGATCCTTGAGGTCCGGTCCTTAGATCGTTTCTACTTTTTCTGCAGTTGTGCAAGTCCTCAGGTTAAATATAGAACTCTGCAATAGGTACAACTAACCGTTGAGTTGTCTTTCCAATTGAAACCTGGTACCTTCGGGTTAGCGGCAGAATCCTAACCTTGTGTAACCTCTGCAGTCGATAGCGGTCACTCTAACTGCCTGAGCTATCCAAGTGGGTTTGAATTTGTCATCTACAGAATATGCACAGATATCTGAAATCAGCCCATTTGTACTTCAAGCATGCTGGGATTCGAACCTGTAACCAACATGCGGCACACATTTCTCCAGCAGACATATCAGTGTTTGTTGCTGGGGTACTAACCTATTTTAACCCTGTGCCCCTTGTTTTTGCAACAATGTAGGTTGGGGGAAATGGAGACAGTGATTCTCCTAAGATCCCACATAGATTTGGTTACTTTTTTTGTCCATGGTCACCCCACTGTGGTCAAGTGGTATCACAAAGATCCCAGAAACCAAAACATCATTCTGACCCTTGGTTAAATAATCAAGGGTCAGAATGATGTTTAGGTCACTTCGTTTTGTCCCGTACCCTGTGTTGGAGAGTGTGGTAGCGAGGATGAGCGCACAGCAGGAAGTTTCCACCCTCCGGGAGACCATCTCTGCAAGGCTCCCGTGTTCCTTCCTGCTCCCCAGACTGTATGTCACTGATGTGGTGCAGGATGCTTGCTAACAAGCTGAAATTCAATGCAGCTAAAACCGAGGCGACCTTGGGTCATAATAGTTTGTGTATCTGTTTGCACTTGGATGGAACAAGCCCAGAATTTGGGATTCTTGAGAGGATTTTGGTTAACTCCTGCCTTGTGCCTGAGGCCCACAAAATCATGATTGAAAGAGATTGGAATGGTTAAGTTTGTTTGCCTCAAGACACTGCAGTAAATCCAAACTACCTTAGCCTACCACAGTGTGCCATAGACTGCCTGCTGAAGTTGAACCTTCCGAATCACGTTGCCCATCTTATTCTCAGAGTCCCTCGATGGGCCTGCACCACTCAGTTTTATTTTTGTCAAGGGCACTGAGGGTGCAGGTGGCTAGTCTGTTGTTTTTAAAGCATTGAGCAATGTGGACAAGACCACCCCCTAGCGCCATGGTCCACAGGCATCTTTATCAGGAAATGTGCACCGTATCTGCACTCTCTTTCCCCTAGGCGGCTGTTGCCTGGGCATCCCCCACCGTCGAGTGAGAGGCAGCAACAACAGTTTCTCTTCAACAGCAGCTAAACGTTGCAACCATCTTCCACTTCAGTTCTGCACCCTGTAAATCATTTTAACACCAACCGTTTGCAGTGGCACCCACTGTGAACCCCTGTTGGCCACTTCTAGCCAAGATTAGCCTGTCATTAATAAAGTGGCCAGCCTGTACTTAATTTTTCAGCCAATGCAGGCAGCAATGTGTCATGACTGTGAAAACGGTAGTGCCACAACAACAAAAATAACCCTCTCGTTTTTATTTGAAAGAACCAGACATTGTAGAACTGAACCAGCCAGCTTTGTGAAATTTAAATAAACCAGGTTTGCACCTGTATCTTGAAAGAATGCAAAGGTTGAGTGGGCAACTAGGGCTGTGTAGGCAGATTGAGAATTTAGAGGAAGATGGGACTAGGACAGTGCATGCCAAGGACATAAAACACTATCATATCTAGAGGAACTCGAATTTATCAGAAAAGGGATTCTCTCAATCTACTCCTTATTCATTGCCATTTATTCTGCAGCCCCTTGTTATAAAAGGTACGAATGACAAGTGCACTGCACGAAACAAAGACCCGATGGAAATAGAAATTGGCAGGTCAGCGTGATGCCCTGCCGGACCAACACCTATTTATTTTGTTGCATTGCATCATACACTTCTTTCAGACCATGCACACATCTGTACACTAGGTAGCAGGAAGCAATGCCCCGTTTTCTAAATGGGAGCAAATTAAATTGCAATTACATTGCTTTTAATTCTTCATGCCATGAGCATCCAGATTCTAAACGCTGTACTAAAATGTGTTTACCAAATATAGTAGTTCCCCATAAAACTGGGCCACACATGAGCGCAACCTTTACAGAATGAAATGCTGAACCTGTGCAGTAAGGCGATGATCACGTTAAAACGATTTCAGAGCCACGTGTGAATTGCCCCGAGTCAAATGCGCAGGCGCGCACAAGCAGAACTCGCATGTAAATGGTAACGGTTCCAGTCAGGATATATGCAGCACAACTCTCATACACACCTCTGATCAGTGAGAGCCGCAGACGTTTCTTGTCTCAGTAAAAATTAAAGTCGCGATGTCATTTTTCACAGGTGTCATGCTGAGACATAGAGCAATTTCTCTGGATGCAAGTGAATTGTGGGGGGATAAATGGCCTTATATCCCCCAGACTTACAATTGTGGGGGATTTGTCCCCCCTATACGCCCCCATGTCCTACACCCATGCCTACATCTATATGACAAGGGCAATCTTTGGGACCAGGATGCCACCTCTCTCTAACTTCAACTCTACAAAATGTTTCATGTCTACATTTTGGTTGGTATCAGGAAGTGTCCACTTATCTCAGGACCATGTACATATATAAAATCTATAGAGCACACCCCCAAAAAAGAAAACAATGTATATCCATGGATTGTGGATTTCTAAAATATGTGGCGTTGGTTCGGCTTAGATTCCTCTAACCCTGTCTACATCTATGACAAGTGTGTCAATAAATCCCGCCGCCACAGGCTCCCCACAAGCTCTATCTTTGCAGTTCAAAGCACCCCCCGGCATTTCAGCTACTTTGGGCATGCAATAAACCCATTTTTGAGAACCTCGTGTAATGAAACAGCCAGAGTAAATGGCTAATTACAGGCTAATCTCTTTTTCTACTCCCATCTGGATTCATAAAATTGGTATATTTGCCTAAAATTATTAACACAGTCATGTTATAATTGTACAACTTTGTGGGGAATGGAATAAACTGCTAAACTGAATCCAAGCCAATGCCTCCCGGGAGAGAAGAAGTAATTTTGCAGGCTCCTTCCAGGGCAGGGAAAGAGTCTCCTCTTTGCGCTCAAGCCTGCTGTTGCTTTTGAAGCGTGGTGTACGCTATGTTGGTTATGGGGGAGAACCGTGTGACAGTGGTATTCAGATGGAAGTGTTCCTTTCGAACTATCTTTAGGCCCCAAGGTAGTTGGGGCCGCACGCACTCTTGGGAGTAGTGGTGTGGCACCACACCATCCAATGGCTGCGTAATCTATCCGAAGCAAGCAGAGCAGGATTCTGCAGATTCCCTGGTACAGCTAAGGCAGATGTAGTCAAGTGCTCAAGGAGTAGCCTTGGGAATGGTATGCAGAGTGGCAGCAAATGCAGAGTAACACAATTATTATCAAAAGCAATAAACATCACGTCAACAGTGTTCCTATTTTTACAAGAAAAAAGATCTCTATTTACACAACCTAGCCACAAAGATATATATGCGCAGTAAGAAAGGAAGCCCAAAGAGAACCTGGTTCGTGAGCATAGCACAAGAATGCAGTGGTGGGACCTTGCCCGCAAGCTATCTTGAGTGACCTGGGTCCCTGGAGGACCAGCATTCTCACAAATGCTGTCCTTGCTGCTCTAGACCTCTGCTGAGAGACTGGCTGTCGTCCATGGTCACATTTGTCAGCGAAACTGGGTCAGTGTCAGGCTACATATCACCAGTGGCTTTCTGTGGACAGCTCAGAAAAGCAACAGAGAGCATGTGTTGTCATTGGGGTGTTTGCGGCACCTGCTGACCACCAGTACTGCATAATTCATGGATGAAGTTACTTTTTACCTTCATAATTTCGGACATTGAGACCTATATACCGCCAAATGTATTAATGAGGATGCTGAAATCTTATATAGGGAACATGTTTTCATTACCTCTCCTGTATAGATGCTTAAGTGGTGATTGGACATCCACATCATCAGACAGGTATGAGTGACCTGATCAGTGAGAGTCTTTCTGCAGACTAAACCTCTTCAGCGCACTGGAATGTTGAGGACAGTTTGATCATTCTATTGTTTTCTAAAATATTATTCTTTGAGGTGATAGTGGTGTAACCGAAGAAGGTATGAATAGACAGCAATTCTATTTTATTTAGTCTATTAATGGAAAAGTCATATGTGCTACTCATTACTTTATTATTTTCTGCATTAGCCCTGAGGATGGACTTGTTGCTCGAAAGGCATCAGCTACAGTCTCTGCGTCTACAGTTATAAAGAAGTCTTCTATTAAAGATTGCTCTCAAGAAGACACCTGATTTGAATCTATTATTTGCTTTAACTATTTGGTTGTTCTAAACATTTTTTAGTTATGTAATAAATGCAGTAGTTGTTATTACAGAGGTGGACACCAGTACTGATGAGTGGCGCACATCAGTCTATTCTTTTGATTGTCACCTGCAGTCCAGCCATGAGGATAGTTTCTTCCTTCCAGGGCAGTAGCTACAGCAGAAGGGACTCAGATCACAATCTGCGTGTGCCAGACCCTTATCTCAAGGATCGCTATGAAGACGCAGGTGGACACAGCACCGTCTCTGGACCCCTGCAATGGCTCCAGAGTGAGGTAATATGTTCAAAGGTGGTTTCTAGGTTCATGAGCCAGCAGTGCTGGTCTCAATTCTCAGATGGTCCAATTGGCTTTTGAGAGGAATTAAACCAGCTTGTAGGCAATCTCTGTGCCTAACAGTCAAGACAGTCTTTTTGGCTGTCCCTGACAAGGAGAAGAGAGGCACTGCACAAGCTGTGTTTCAACCTTAAAGTTGTCCAAGCAAAGTTACAAAAGGGACAGGCAGGTCTTGAAGTCAGAGTCCAGCAACTTCTTTTCAGCACCCCAACTCTTCAACCACCTGTGTCCAGATCTTCTTTTTAGGCGGGAGGGATGGTTCTTCTAAAGACTTTTCAAAATGACTGTAACAGTACAGCAAACAAGACAAAGACAAACACCTGCTGCAAATCTAACTTCCACACGAGATGCAAACTTTACCCTTTTGTCCATCATATACAGCCCATTTAACAAGCTGTTTCTAACACTTCTTTATAGACATTCCTGAGTACACAAAATGAATCCTATATTGGTATCTATGTATGGTGCCTTTTTACATAGGGAGCCAAACATAGCTCCTGGTAGTGAGTGTTGACAAGCTAACCATACTCTGCTAGGCTACAAGATGGAGTTAAATAGTTCACAGCAATTCAAATCCTAACTTGAGATGTCTTCTAAAGTCTTTCTAGGCTATGAAATACAATGATACAATGGCTCACGCTTGGTCAGCTCACACTTTGGTGGGATGTAAACTTGTGCACTCAGGGCCCTAAATGATAGTAATTTAGTTGGGCTTCCCTTCTAACTGCTCACTGCCACCTCACAGATATTCCAACTGCAGCGCTGCTAAGCATTACATGAGTAGATGATGAAATTCAGCAAGGCACCACTTTGCACTAGCATCTGGCATAGACAAACACACCGCATCGCAGCTGCAGGATTACCATGAAGGCAGGAAGTGGTAAAAGAAAGCCTACCATATTCTGACAATGTCTTTCGATTTTCTGCATGAATGTTATGTTACTGCCCATTTTCAAATGATCTAGCTGTGATAAATGATTTATTTTGCGAGGTTTCGAACTTACTGGTATTGCATTGGTGGTATTTTGTTGGTGGTAGGGGCTCAGAGTAGACTTACCAGGTCACCTAGAAATGGTAATATGGGGAATCGGCTCATTATGATTTGCCCCAGTTCACAGTACTTTGGTATACCTTGCTTTTTACCACAGGCGGTAATAGAAAATACCTCCTTAGCTCTGTACCTCTCTATGGGTCTCATAACAGGTTGGGCAGAGTGGTAAAAATGCAGCAGTAACACTATTACTGCTGCATTATCACTCCGCCCAATCCCGAGTTTGGGTGGAATGTTGGAGATTTACCTCTAGCTTTCAGCTGAAGGCAAATCTCCAGCTTTCTGCCCTACTACCACTGGTGGCAAAAGCTAAAAAGCCCTAAAGAGTCCTTTGGATTCAAAATAAATGGGTATTAACAGCGCCACCAGAACTCGGGACTGGTGCAAAATGCGCCGGACCGAGTGTGGTAACGCTAATAGCGTTGGGCAGTATCCCGGTGCATTTACCACTGAGATACCATCCAACTCATGATGAGGCCCTATGAGTTATCACAAGTGTTATGGCACACAATGAATAGATCAAACGGATATTTTTTGTTCACCTACTTTATAAGCAACAGAGATTCATGAGTGACACAAAACAGCGTATGCAATGCACTGTAATGAGTTCAGTATGACATTTTCTGCAATTACAGAAATTAAAGCACACATCGTTATTTCCTATTTTCCTTTTGCAGTGAAAGCAGACTCCTCATTTCAGGCCAAAACAGAGCTGTTGACACAATTCATGGTAGCTGCCTCCCCCGCGATAGAGCCCTTGCTCCCACAATAGATTTCAATTACACTTCTAGTGTTGCAGTTCAACTCATTGTTATCTAATGGCCTTGAAATGTGTTGTTCACTTTAGCAGAGCCTTGAACTTCCAGTTTATATGTGCAAAATCTGCTTCTTAGACAGAGCAGAAAACACATGAGAATAGCTCTCTACATTTGTAAGTGTAAAAGTGTGTAGGCTTGCAGCTCAGGTGCCCACAAAATGAAAACACACAAACACACACCTTACTTGGTACTTTTGTCCTCACCTAAAGAATGCTTGAAATATTCACACTGGTAGCCTCAGCGAGGAATAGTTTCAGTGTGCCCCCAGTCTCAGCATGGCTGTCTGCCCCTCAGCGCACCCTCCTTCCTCTGCAGCAGGACAAACCCAGCAAAACACACGCCAGATCCTCATTCAGCAAAGGCAGCAGGTCCTTCCGAGAGACATCCCTGACTCTCTCTGCACTTCCCTTTTTTAGGCCTCTCTCTGCTATCTGTCCCTTGATGTATGTTTTCCTAAGGAAAGTGTAAGAATTGCATGTCCCTGACTGTGATGTCACATGCCAATCAGACACCACCTCCTCTGACCAAATCTCAAGTATATTTCACAGAACACGTGTTTTGCTGGTCACCTTCCCACAGAGATTCAGGGCACCAAACAGATGCCAAAAAGTAACATTTCTCTTTGCTGGCTTTCTGCCGTAGAACATGAACAATGGAGCTACTTTGAGCAACGTGGTTTTTCACATTCCGCATCTTCATTGCAGAAGCAGCTTCACTTCTTGCATTTTTCAAGCAACAACGCACAACCTGTGTTTATGAACTCATGAATTGGGTCAATTTGTTCCAAAGATCTACACCAATGTTTTGAACCACTGAGCTATGGATTGAGCTATGGACTGAGCTGTAAATATTAGCAATATATTAGAGTTTAGTAGGTTAGGGGTATGGGGCTAATAACTGTTAATGTTACACTTCTTTGCAGCTCAGCCCATGCAATACCATGGTGTGGTGCACTATGCTCTGGTATGGCTACCATGGAAGGCTAGGTTCAAATTTCCCTTTTTGCATTTGTAGCCAGAGCTGACTCACACCAGATTCACATCAGACTCTCACACCTCTAACTGTCAGAGTCTGCCCCTCTGAAATTTGGAGCCCCATTTTGCCTATAGGCCCTGACAAAGAGTTTAGTTTGTCCTTAAATTGATGCTTGTGAGTTGTGAACTGGCTGAAAATGTGGTTTGGGCGTGTACGTCCAATGGCAGAGCACCGTTCACAGCCTACATTTTAGACTGGAGTTGTGTAACATCTCCAGTCAGTGAGATATCTGTCTTCATGCTATGCCAAATGGATTTCTTCAATGCAGGTCCTTAACATCTGTTTAAGGCCTGCTTAATCATAATTACAAATATGCATGTTCGAATTTATAATGTGTGCCAGGCTCCATTAGAAAGCACTGGTCATAGGATGGCTGCAAGAGATAAATGATCATTTATAATTGGAGTTTCAAAATCTGAAACCACATTTATGCCAGTGGCGTTCTTTCATTTAAAGGGCGCAAGATTATATTAATATTTTAAGACAGCTGCATAATACTTGGTGCTCACAGGCTGGTGAAAAGTAAATGATACTAATGAGATTAACACGTGTAAGTTATTGATGGCAATGGTCTTTCACCTATGAAGTAATACCAAGGTTATGATGTATTTGGTATAAGATTGCTTTTTTTGTGACCACTGGAACTGTTATTGTAGATTTCCTACAAATGGACATTTCCCCAGGTCCCCAAAAATGTGTAGAACACTTAACTGAAGAAGACCTGGGATCTTTGGACTAGGACATATCTTGTTGCCTACTCTTCTCTGGGCACGACCCAAACAAGCCCCTTAAAATGGACAATAATTTAGTTGTGTAGAGTTTTTCCGTTGATAGAGCAACTAAGAGTCATGTACCAAAGGGGATGGGGAACGTCGGAGAACACTAGCATGACCATTCTAATTCAGGCACTCAATGGCTGCTTGTTTTTCTAATGATCTGTGCCATTTTGGATTCATTTCCAGATGGAAGGGGGGCACACCCCGCTGAATGCAGGAAAGCCAGAATTATTTCCAGCTACATGTAACAATGAAGTGCGCTGAGAGGCTTGAATCCCCTTGAATTCCATCTGTTTCTCATACTTGTGAAAGAGAGGCACAGCCCACAGGGCTTCATTAGAATGTGGGTGCCATGCACAAGCAAGGTGGATGGCTTGAGCACATGTTTTCTGGTTGCGGTGGATAAATGCACACGCACGTGGCATCGCCTGCATTAGTGTGAATGTGTTCTGCCCTCTCCACTAAACACTTAAAATCCCAGGGAGAGAGAGCAGCAGCAGGCACATACACTGTCGGGTATGCAGTCCGTTCCATGGGATATACACCCCAGGTGCAGGAAGGACCAGGAGAAGTAGATCAGAATATGATAGCAGTGCCATGCAGTTTGAAAACCTATGCAACTCAAATCAGCTAGAGTATCGAAACCGTGAAAGAATTCTAAAAAGGATTCATGCAATCTATTGTTTTATGTTTTTTTTAAAATGTTTTTTATTTTTATAGTAGGGACATTGATTTAGTTCAGTTTGATGAAGTAAATGGGACCTGGGACTTCTACTCTTCTATGTTGTTATGTGCTGAACTCATCTGAAAATGCTATCCTGAGCAGGAAGGATTGTGTCAAATTGGGTAGTTAAAGGGCAAGAGGAAACATTGATGAAATGGACGAAAGAAGGAGATGACAAGTTGAATATTTATATTGGAAGTTAGAAATTGCTTGGAAGACTTAAATGTGTAGGATGCAGGTTCTTAAACTCTCAAAGGAAATGAAGTCTGGGCTGCCATCCAAAGATACAATGCAATCTGCCCCCAGAAATGTTTGTTGTTTGAACACCTTGTTGTACGAAATATTTTTGTTTGTATGTACTAAGCAGGCAAGGACATGTAAATGCAAAGATGAATTAGAGGACTTGTGACTTCTTGATCGTACCACTGAAGGGGGTAGTGAATTACAGAGGAAGGTATTAGGGAATGGATAGGGCCCTGCAAATAATGTGTGTACGTTTAACCCACTGCTAAGGCATGTGACTCCCTACTGAAACAAATTGAAGATGCAATCTTCAGAAGAGCCTCCCACTTTTGGGGGATTTTAATGGAAAACATCAACCAGGTGACAATGCACCCCGGTAAGGGTATTATGCATTTTAATTCTAATTGAAACAGTTCACATCGACTGTGGACTTATACAAGGATTAACCAGGAGGACATGGTTTGAATAGTTTTAGTCTAAAAGCAATCGTAGATGACTGAATTGGATATTGATATGTGATTCCAATGTTTACTCTACTTCCCTGAGTCTTTTTATCATATCACAGATGTATTGTTCTTCCGCGTGATGATTAATTGATGTACATCATTTGAGTTGGTGGAGGTAGTAAGCACGCAGTAAGTGAGCATGGAATACTTGCAACTAAGTTGGGACTGGCCTGAAAGAGCTGAACATATGATCTCCAATACTAACCAAATGTGCAGGAATGGGAAAGGTATAAGGCAGCCTAACACCGTGGCAACAATCAGCAGAAATGGGCAACAATCTTCAGAAATGGTGATATAATAGACAAGGGGGCTTGTCAACGAAAGCCAGTGGATGTGTTTCTTCTCTACAAAGAAGTAATGTATTTTATGAGGTGTAGGATTTTGGTCTTAAGTTGTAACAACAAAAGTAAGAAAGGTGATGAGAGTATAATGTAGTATTGGTACAGCAAGGAGAAGCAACAGTTGAGGAAAACACCAAACAGTAATGTGCACCTTATATGTAAAGATAAACCTGCCTTAAAAAAGGCCTGAAAAAAAGAGAGCAATTCTTCAAAAATGTTATTCTCCATTAAAAAGAATAGGAGGGAGGGTTGTGATAATCGTATCAGTGTAGATAAAGTTTGAATGCAAAAAACAAATGGTGCTGCAAGGCAAAGGGTCTTGGTAAATTACGAGCATGGGACATCTTGCAGGTTACAGATAAGGCATGGTATTTATACAGGAAACATGTTATAAATTGTTAAACGAGCATTGCAGGGATTATGGTTTGGCAAGCATAGTGAATAGTGAGAATATAGAGGCGGTTTGTGTTGCAGTTTGTGAGACAAAAATCTCTCCACTGGCTCCCGGTTGCTGCAAGGATCACATTTAAATCCCTATGCATAATTCATAAGACTGTCTGGGGCCGGGGACCACACTATTTGTAACTTGCTCTTACCAAGTAGTCTCCTTCCACGTCCCACCGATCCTCTGGCTCCCACTCTTTGCTCGTCAAGCATTTCTCTAAGCAAAGAGCGGGCGGCCGTTCCCGCTCCTCAGCTGGCACCCTTCTCTGAAACAGCCTCCCACCTTCTCTCTTTTTTGGGCCAGATCTCTACAAGTTCTGCAAATTCCTCAAGACCTTTCTCGTTTCCTCCTCCTTCCCTCACTCCCTCCCGTGCTAATCCACACAGTTGCTGTTGATTGGTGGCCCGGGCCCAGGTGTGTCCTTCTGGGTCCTGGCTCTCTGTCCGATCGCCCACAGCATTTGCCCTCCCCCTGCACTTCAACTTGGCCTTTTGCCTCACAGGTCTGCACTTATTGTTGGGCTGGTGACCGCTCCTCCATCTTGTGGTCCCTACTTGGCACTTATCTGTTGCCTTACAATGAACCCCCTGGCACTTCCCCCCTCTGTGGACCCCTAGCATTTACCCCCTTCCCCGGTCCACTCTCTCTAAATGTTCACAAGGCCTAGTCTAACCGTTTTCCGTTTTTAGGCATTTTTCCATTGTCTTGCTGTTTCCCTTGTTCCCTTCCCTTGCCCCATTGGTGCTTTGAAACACCATTTTCTTGATGTGTAAGCGGCTTACAAATGCCCAATAAATAAATAAATAAATAAATAAATAAATAAATAAGAACATGTCCACATGGCATCCAAAGGAATGTATTGGAAGCTGCACTGTTATTATTGGTACATAACCTACTGCCACTTTTCTTTGGGGCTTTACTGGGGTGCAAGCATCTTGGTTCCTGTCGATAAAGGTGGAAACAAGAAGCTTTCTGGGAAATGCAGCTTGTGCTGTGTTTGCATGAATGTTGCTCCTCTGCCTAAGAGGCTAAACACATTTAGTAGGGGTCTGTGAGTTTAGCAAAAAACATAATCTAATACCAAACCTCTGTTCATTGTGATCTTTAAAGAAAAGCTGATAAGTGTGGTGGGCGAGCCCGTGCCTCGGGCCGCCCCATACTATTACAAACGCACACTCAATAACGGAGTCATGACACATGCGTCTGCGGTTTCCGGAGTCCCGGCGGCAACTGCCGCACAGACGTTCTTTATTTAAAACGCATGCGCGAGGCTTGCGCATGCGCCGTTTACACTTACGACACCACATCCCTTTTTTCTTTAATCAAAACAAACTGGCATTAACACAGCAGTAGAAACAGGTGAACCAACAACGGGACCCAACGTGGGTTGCTGACCTGACTCGGACATCGGCTCAGTCCCCTGAGTCCAGGACGTAGTCCTTGAGGCGAGCAGGCGGTCTGCGATCCCGTCGCACGGGATATCGACTGCCACTCTGGGGAACCACACCGGGGCTCTCAGCAGGCGGCAACACACTCAGCGGGGCATCCGCTACGGGATTCTCGTTCCCAGTTTCCGACAAGGTCCCGTCATCTGGGTCGGCACCCTCACGTGGAATGTCCACTTTTTTTGAAAATGATCGGTTGCGGGTTACAGTTCCTCGTTCATTGACCGCAGTGACCATTGTCCCCTTCACATGGGTAACAGTCCACGGCTGGGGCTCGTAGGGCAGTGACAGCTTCCCTTCAGGTCGGCGATTCCTGACCAACACAGAATCACCTACGGCCAACTCCTTGTTTTGCAGGCCACTTCTCGCACTCTCCTTTACGTTGCATGCAGCTGCCTCCTCCCGGACCTTCTCGCCGTCGATAACCCCGGGTTCCCGGCCTTCCATCTCAGGTATCAAACCCTTCGGACAGTGTCCAAATAAAGCTTCTGCTGGGGCGACCCCCGTCAACTGGTGGGGCATGTTCCTGTATTCTCTTAGGAACTCGACCAATTTCTGCTGTAGGTCGTCTCCTCCACTTGCCGATATTCTGAACACTTTGTTCAGGGTCCGCATTATTCTTTCAGCCTCCCCATTGGCCCGAGGCCAGAGGGGCGAGACCTTCCGGTGTTGGATGGCCTTCTCTTTCAAATACTAAGCAAACTGGCTACCCGTGAATGGGGGTCCATTGTCCGAACATAAAATCTCGGGAAAGCCATGCCCTGCAAACATTCTGTCTAGCGCCCTGGTGGTGTGTTCGGTTGCTGTGGACTCTACCACCTCCACCTCCGGGTAGCTCGACCACTGGTCGACCACCGCCAAAAGGTACATGCCCCTCCCCGTCGATCTGAAGTCAGCGTGGACGGTGCCCCATGGCTTCTCACTCCTTTCCATGGAACAAATGGGCAGAGCCCTCTCTACAGGACTTGCCGCTTGGCACGGTAGGCACCTCTTCATGTACACTTCCACCAGGCTTTCCAGATCCGGGAACCATACTTTGGGTCGGAGCCTCGCCTTTGTCTTGGCGACCCCTTGATGCCCAGTATGGGCCAATTCCAGGACGCGATTCCTCAGGGCTTGTGGAATGACGATCTGCCTTCCCCGCAGCAGTAGACCATCGTCTGATATCGATAGTTCATCTCTCACCCTCCAGAGCGCCTTTAGGTCCTTCTGGGCCCTCGCTTCACGCCTGGAATTGTTCTGGAGCACCTCTTTCAAGTCACCACTTCTCACTGCCGCCTTGATGATTTGAAATACTTCATCCTTGGATGACTCTGCAGCCACGGTGACCCGGGACAGCGCTACAGTCGCCGCACTCTCTACGACGTGACACACCAACACCTGGCAATCCGACTCCTCACTGGGACCTTCTGCCCTCTCGTAGTTTGAGTGGCGAGAGAGGTAATCTGCCAGATTATTAGTCCCTGGCCTGTACACCAGCTTGACCCCGTAGTCGATGAGCACCAGCATCCATCGCTCTATTCTCGGGGGAGGCTTTGACGACACCCCCGCTAGGATGGGCAGGAGCGGCTTGCGGTCGGTCACGACCGTAATGGGTTTGCCCAAAATGTACAGACGAAAATGACAGCAACCCCACAGAATGGCTAACGTCTCCCTCTCTATTTGTGAGTAGCGTTTTTCCGTGTCCGTGAGGGCCTTGCTCGCGTATGCGATGGGGCGCATGTCACCTCTGTTGTCAGCCTGCATAAGAACAGCCCCCAGTCCCACCGGGCTGGCATCAATGACAATCTCTGATTCTGCGGTGGGGTCAAAATACGCCATCGTATCTCGATGGGACAGGGCTCGCTTGATTTCCTGAAAAGCCTCCTGCTCTCTCCTGTTCCACACCCAGGTGGCTTCATTCTTGGGTAGTGCTTTGAGGGGCTCCGACAGGGACGCCAGCCCCCTGATAAACCACCCGCAGTAGTTAACCATCCCCAGGAAACTACGTACCTCCATGGGAGACTGGGGCGCCACTGCCTCGCGGATGTCCTTGACTTTTTCAGGTTCAGGCGAGACGCCACTGGCATGAAAAATGAAGCCAAAGAAACCAATTCTGTCCTTGAAGAACTCACACTTTCCACGGTGCAGAGTAAGCCCCAACTCGTTAAAACGCTGTAGAGTGTGTTACAGTCTCTTCAAGTGTTCGGCCTCGGATCCAGCAAAGACCAAAATGTCATCACTCATATTTAGTACGCCTTTCAGGCCTGCCAGTGCTCCCCTGATGGCATTTTGAAAGACCTCCACCGCAGATGAAATGCCAAAACTCAGGTGTTTAAACTGATAGAGGCCCTCATGCGTGGTAAAGGTTGTAATATATCTGGAATCTGGGTGGAGCTGAAGCTGGTGGTAGCCCGACCTCAGATCCAATTTTGAGAATACTCTGGCCCCTTGTAGCTCTCCCACGATGTCATCGAGGGTGGGTGTTATGTGTCTCTCCCATTTGATGGCGACATTTGGGAGGCGCATGTCCACTCAGATGCGTAGCGCCCCCGGCTGCTTTGGCTTAGGGGCCACCACGATGGGCGAGACCCAGGGCGTCGGTCTTTCCACCCTTTCAATGATGTCCATTTCTATTAACAATTGAAGCTCCTTCTCCACTTGCTCCCTGAGATGGAATGGGATCCGTCGATGTTTGAGGGCCGTGGGCCGGATGGTGTCATCAATGTGCAATCGCACTGGGGGAGCCTTCGGCTTGCCCACTCCCTGAAACATGCCAGAGAACTTGGCCAGCAGTTGATCTATGTCTACCTGATAGACTTCAAAAGCAAAATGTACAATGTCCAATGCTTCCGACGCAGCGCAGCTGAGGAGGGAGTGCGGAATGACGTCAGTGACAAAAATCGGGCTTTGATGGTCTTTGTCCCCTTAGTGATGGGTGCCACGAACACCCTTTGAATTGGAAGCGGGGTGATTCCACCAAAAGTGAAACTTTTCGCCGTGGACACACCCAATGGTGGTGGCACCGGGATCGACTTGTAGTGGTCGGTGGCAAGCACGCAAACAGAGGCTCCTGTGTCTATCAGTACTTTTGTAGGAACACCTTGAATGTCTACAACACACTTGGGCTGCCTCTTTTTCCGTGCCCCTGTCGCGAGATTCAAAATGAAGAACACCTCATCTTCCTCCTCTTCTTCTTCCGCAATGTTGAATTGTTGGGTGTCCTGTTCCAACGGTGCAACGCTACGTTGCCTCCTAAAACCACCGCCACTTGTCCTTGCCGGCCCTCTTTGCGTAGGAATCGACACATCCTGGCATAGTGCCCAGGACCATTGCACCTGCCACAGGCTCTCGATTTGGTGGGACAGTCCTCGGAGTGGGGCAGGTCATAGCCACAGTACTGACAAATGGACGCAGATCCCTGCGCTGGAGTAGCATCCTGGCGTTTCTGGCTCCATCGAGTTTTCGACGACGCTTGCCTCCCCACCGCAAATGCCTCTTCGGACTTGCCGGGGCGTACAGCTGCGTCCATCTTTGCCCCTCTTGACTCAGCCAGCATATATACTCTCCCACTGCCAAAAATGTGGACCAGAGTCAAACCTGGCTCCCGTAATACCTGTCTGTGCAGCTTTCCCGAGCTGCACCCTTGGATCACTTGATTCAGGACCATGACATCTTCATTGTCCTACCTACAGGTGGTAGCCATCTGCCGCAGACGTGCGCAGAACTGGTCAAGTGATTCCTCTTCCCACTGTTTTTCGCCGCAGAAGAGAAATCTGTCGAAGTCCACATTAGACAAAGGAATAAAATAGTTCTTGAGGGCCGTTTTAACGGGATCGTACGTCACCACTTGCAAGTTTAAAGACTCATAAATGCAGAGGACGTCCATCCCTGCAGAGTAGAGCAGTGTCGCCCTTTTAGCATCGTCATTGGTCGCCCCAGTCACGGTGAAGTACATATCTAATTTTTTTATCCACAGCAGCCATTTTGGGCCCAATTTTGAGGGGGGACCTGAAGTGTCAAATTCTTGCATGGGTAGTAATGAACCCTGTTGTCTGCGCACTACCGTCTGCGCTGCCGTTGCTTCTCCGTCACTGTCTGTCATCTTCACAGGTCGCACAAGCACCTCAAAACGGGGTCAGAGGCCGCAAACCTGACTTGGACAGATTGTTGACGTACCTGATTGACTGGGCAGTGGTGGTACCGTGTAGTGCCGACGCTCCGGTGATTGGCTGAACTCTGTGCTTAGGTGGCCATCCTGTCACCAAGAATCTTCTGGTCACAGGTTGTGCTGCAGTCCTCTTAAGTGGGAGAAACTGCAGAGGTTCCAAAAATTGGGTGTTCTGCTATCCCTTAGCACGTGGGCAGCGCACAAGCACCCTCTCGGGCTGCTACTGCCTCACGCACTAAAGATAACCTGATCGCCGTCGCTCGCGTCGGATTCGGGAAGCACAAGGAGGAAAATTGTAATGATTGACACATTGGTAAGTGTCAATGTTCCCTCCGTTGTAATCCCGCTTCGTCGCCAAATGTGGTGGGCCGCCCCGTACTATCACACACGCACACTCAATAAAGGAGTCATGACACATGCGTCTGCGGTTTCCGGAGTCCCAGCGGCAACTGCCGCACGGACGTTCTTTATTTAAAACACGCATACGTGACCCTAAGCGAGGCTCGAGCATGCGTCGTTTACACTTACGACGCGACAATGAGGAATGCGTTACCTGCATGGGTTCTGGGTAGTGCAACGTTAGACATCGTCATGCATTACACATTTCTTGGAGCATACTTTGATGGCAGACTCACCGGCAGAAAACAAGAAAATAATGTTTTGTCCATAGTCCATCTGCATTGCACTCTTTCTTTGGTATAAAACATGAAATCTTAAATTAAAACTGTAAGTTGAAAATATCACCAATGAAGCGGTACTCAGCAATACGGCGCTAAAATAAAATGGCAGGGATAACATGAAAACCTCTAGTCAGGTCGAGGGAAGCCAAAGGAATTGCAGCAATCCACCTGGAATTGGGATTGCCATTGTTTGCTCAAGAATTGGTGCAGAATATCTGTATATCTGTTTCCTGCTGGTGCAGGCAGACTCATTAGAAAAATGGTAGTGTCTGGACTCTATATGAAGGATAGTTGGGAAGCAAAGTAATGCAATACATTTGTGATTTTAAAGAAATGTATTAAATGGGAGATACAAAATAGGAAAACCAAATGATTCGGGAAACCTCCCCCTGTAATGCTAGGACAGTGAGCCCACTCGGCAAGAACCTCCTTATTGGTTGATGCAAGTGGGATCTTACTGGGAGAGACTCCCCATTGGAGACAAGTACTCACGTTCTAGTGAGGAACTGACTGAAGCGAAGTGGGAGAATGGGAGAACAAGCTCAACCCCAATCTCATCGCAACCATGGTCTAGAGGATCGCGGGCCAGGCACCCACCACGGGACGAGTTTGTCTATCTACCAGATGACAAAATACCCTGGTTCAAGAACATAAGGATATACCCACCAGCCAGTCCGACTCAAGCCGACACCTGCGGCTTGGATGAACTCGACTAAGAAAAGAGCCACGAGCACCCACATCGTTAGAGATGCCACAATGACCTAGCCAACTGCCGAGAACACACGTGCCACCACGCACCAGCCTACACGAAGAACATATTCAGTGCTATGACGTAGGTGACTGACACACCCACTGACGCACATCTTTGTTATTTTTCACATAGGCCCCTTTATAGTAATGCAGAAACGCAAGACGCTTGAAGAACTCGCGTATGCACTTGCTGACGCTTCTCCCACCTCTCGCCTCATGATGACACCATAATGTAGACATAATATTGCTTATGACGCCATGTCAAACCGCGACAGAGGTACCATGGATTATGCATCCCCACCCATGAACTAGGCCCAAGTAGGCCGCAAGCAAGAGCCTCACCATGAAGACTGTATGAGCAAGAATACAAGTGCTGATCACGCAGAACGAGCCCAGCGAGAGCTTGTACCCAAGGACGCAATGTTGCAAATCGTGTGCTACCAGCTGGTGCCAAGGTCACACCTGTAAGCAAAGCCAAGCACACAGAAACGAAATACAACTTTAAATGTGCAGAATTCCGCTCCAGCTACAGTCTCTTCTCATGTGACCAAGCCGATCTGACAAGGTGCCAGACCACGAGACAGAAGTTGCCTGGGTCCCACGTCTGGGACACAGGTTTCAACAGCGAAATGGCAAGATGGACACCTACGGTGATGGGAATGACCTGCTCAAAAGCCTATGAGCAAACCCGTACATTGTCTGCACAAACACATAGTTACACATTGTTGCTAGTGACAGGTACATCGCGAGCTGGGAACGACGATGGTCCCAGGCTTGGGTACTCGCGAGAGGACCAATCAGAACATGGGGGGACTGATCACTGACGCCACTAACATTAGCCAATCATCAGGGGTCTTTGTGTAACGATTTTCAAGTATCTAATAGAAGGGACAGCCCAAGTATACGACCTGACTCATCCTTAACCACTAATATTCTTCTCTATAAGTCTCCTATACTAAACCTACCACTCGAGGAGCCAATCCAAAGTGGCAATACGTTTTTTGCTAACTTTCCCAGGTGACGCAAGTAGCGCGTCATACTGCTGTAAAAAGGGCCTGCGAGCCCCACTAAGTTTGAGAGCCTGGACGGACACGTACGATCCAAGACCCATCCCTGCCGTTGTTATAATAAACAGCAGAACCACCTTGCTCCTTGTGTGTGTCTCATAATCATTTTTGGGAAGCACAGAAGGAGTTGGGGCCTCCCAGCCCGGAGGTCCAAGAAACGGCTCAGCCGACCCCGGGATAATCACCCCGACAAGTTGGAGGCACTGCTGAGATCTGTTTAAGGTCTACCTTTTCAGTTTTTATTTTTCCAAGGCCTCTCGTTGCGAGGGGGCCCGGCTGCGGGGCCCCCTCTGCCGCTGCCCCCTTTTTGAGGACTACAGGACCATCGCGGAACTGCGAGAAGACCAGACAGCGCAATCCGGATATTGGCCCTCGGGAGCCAGTTGAGAAGTATCCCGACCCACGGTTGGTGAGTGTCCAGACGTGGTCCAGACGAGGGCAGGTGGTGAGCCACTTGGAGGGGTGCACTCAGTTGAGTGGCCCCGCATCAAGAGAACTTGGTGAGTATGTCACACTCAACAACATGAGATTGTGAGGGAGGGGGGAGGAGTTGTAATAAGGGCGGCGGGAGGTGTTATTAAGGTTTGTGGCGAAGATTTCATCAATCAGTGTTGATAGACACGTGAGCGGTAACGGGACAGGCACAAGAGCCGTCCTCTACCACGTCATGAAAGAAGGGTGGGTGGAGCCAGAAGGCACCACGTGCGGTTGCTCGTAGACACTGATTGGCTTAGATCGTGGCCACCTGTAGAGGGGGTGTGTGTGTGTGGCTTTCCTACGAATTGGCATTTTCGATCAATGAGTAGATGAGGATCCCTATTGATCGAGCAGTGAAACTCGATAGATAGATAGATGACATTTTCCTGTAGGAGGTAGCTAGGTTGTTGCCAAGTAAGGAAGATAATTGGCTGGTTAAGCCATCCCGGCGAGGGGCGTGTCGCACGCGAAGCGACGCAGCGTGCGTAGTCCGATTATAAGAGTGTATTGTTGGTTGCCTTGTTCCGGGCGTAACAAGAGGACAGCTGTGGGGTTAACGGGGACAAGCAGTTAAAACTTATTGCGCGCTCTCTTGAAGTGTAAAGATCTTACCGGTAGTTGTTGAAAGAGGTCGGTGATGTCACCCGTAGGGCCTTCATAGGACACCTTGACCACATCGCGATGTTGAAAGTTTGTGGGGAAGTAAACCGAGGACAAGGGGAGTAAAAGGGAGGTGAGCAAAGTGGGGGGTGCGCACGGAGACCGCCGGCCACCCCAAATACGGGACAGGTGGAAAGGGGGAAGTGACCGCGCATGGAGAACGCCGGTACGCTGAGTGAGATGGAAGAAGGAGGGGAGGAGACAAAGTGGGACGGCTGTATAAGCACGTCAGACAGGGCACGCAGCCGCAGAGGGCTTCGTGCGCCGTGGCCGCAGGGGGCCGTAACGGTATCAAGGAAGAAAACAAACAGAGGGAAAAGACTGTATATTTGTAATTGTTATATTTGGCTGTTTTTACTTTTAGCGGACGGTTGAAAGTCCCCAATCTACGGGGTCAGGTAATGACAGCTGTACTAAAGGTAGCTAAAAACACAGTGTAACCATGTCATACGGGTTAGGATCGGGAGGGTGGGGGAATACCCTGACTACGCCCCCTCCAGCATATTTGTAAAACACTATCACCCCGTAGGGCAAAAACTCATCAAATATAGCATAGAATGGACACAAGCAACAGACAAGAAAATGGCAACACCCTGGCCGCCTAACGGCAGTTTTGACCCATACGGCCAACACTCACTGCTGACACACATACATAATCCATCAAAGGGAAGAAGTTGGCACATCACGTGGAGGTGTTTAATTTATGGAGGATGTTCCAGGGGTCCCGACCAGGGCCAACCGGGATGTTCACCGTGGAAGGGACGACAGAAGAGAAGGGGAGCGAGGAAACAAAGGAGGGGAAGGAGATTAAGGAGGAAGAGGGAAATGGTGAAAAGGCGACCAGTAGCGCACAGTGCGCGGGGAGAGACAGGAAGGGGGATGAGAGGCCTGGCACTATACATGAAGTAGAAGTAAAGAAGGAAGGGACCGACGACATGCCCATAGCGAAAGTAGTGAAGAAGGAGGAAGGTGGGTTATATCCTGTGACAGAGCTACGAGAAGCAGCAAGGCAACAACTAACGGCAGCTGAGGGGTATTCGAACTCCACGTACAGCCCACCAGCATATACAGCTACAGGTAGCTACCCGGGGGGGGAGGAGGTGACAAGCACGGTAGGTTCGACTTGTACGAAGATGCGCACAAGGGAAGGGAAGAACAGCGAAGTACCCATTCCAAACATAGGACACGACGAGTGGGTAGCAGCGCAGGTGCTCTTAAAGCTGTGGGGGACATTAACAGGAGAAGAAAAAGAGGTGGTAAGGAGAATGAACAAGGATGACGCAGGTAGCACTGGAATAAGAGGCGTGGAAGGTAACACGAGAGACGGGGAGCTGTCACAAGAAGAGGAGGAGATGTTGGAGGAACGATTGGCTGAATTAAGGGACGAACGGAGTGCACTGATTAAACAGCTCGAGAAAGAGGCACGAGGAAGAAGGAGGGAAAGGAAGGAAAGTGGGGATGAGTTAGAGAGAATGAAGGAGCGAACTGAAGAAAGGAAGAGGTAAGCGGAGAGAATGAAGGCAATAGCAGAAAGGGTATCCCGAGCGGCACAGCGTGACAGGAAAAGAGAGGAAGAAGAGAAAGAAAAGGAAATGGAACTACGGAAGAAGAAAATACTCTCCAAGAGCACCAGGAAATACGAAGAAGGTAAAGTAATAGAAAGTATATTGGAGAGAGAAAGAAAGAGATGGGAAAGGAGGAGGGAGGAAGAAAGGATATTAGAGAAGGTAAGTAATGAGGTGATGGAGGAATTGAAAAAGAAAAGAGAGGAAATAGGTGGTGAAATAGTGGAAAAGAAGGAAGAGTAAAGAAGGGAAAGGAAAGGGGGAGTGGGGTAAGAACATATGTGTGTCGGGATGCAGAAGTAGCTACGACATCAGCGCAAAGGGGAGCAACTGATGAAGGAGAACAGGAAGGAACAGATTTAATAGACTTAAAAACGGTGACGATCCGGGTGAAAAGGACAGATTGGGGGTTGTTGCTCCTGGATGAATTTTGCAGCGAAGAAGAAGTGGGAGTGGGGGGAGAAGGAAGAAGCGATGGTAGGGAGAGCTTAGACAAATTGTACATCACACACACAAACAGGGAATCACCCTGGGCATGTCAAAAGAAGGAAGAAGTGAAGGGAAGTGAGGAGCAAGAAAGAGAAGTGGCAGGAATGCAAACACGTGCAGTTACAGCCGCATCATTACGCCCAACACACCCACCCACACCCGCTCCTGAACACACCCCATACGCCGGCAGGCTCAGAGACCTCCCGGGACCCAGAGGCAGGAAGAACGGACACACACACCTGCAGTAAACAAAGAAAGCAATAGGAGAAGGGGGAGAAATGAAGGAGAAGCTACAACAAGCAGCGGTAATATGGACATGGCAGATGATCTAGTTGACACAGAGGAAGAGGAGGAGTATACAGACCCCACCCCGCGACAACTAGGGGGACAGATGGGGCACAATTTAATGCCACTATTGGCGAGGGGAGGAGTTAGACCACAATACATCCCTTGGAAGCATGCCGATATAGAGAATATAAAGTGCAGGCTCCCATCACTAAGTGGAGGAGCGGGGAAATGGATATACGAGATGGAAAATCACACCGGAGGACAGAAACGAGCAGTAGGAGACGTGAAGGGTCTATTAATATCGATATTGGGGGACGCGGCAGACAACATTTGGAAGAGGGCAGGATTCCCCAGAGTTACCATAACGAACACATCACATGACGGGGCGCCATTTGCGAACTGCAGGCATGCATTATGGCAAGCCCTGAGGGTACAGTATCCAGACACATCAGATATAGGAACAATTACATCACGCAAGATGCGTGAGAACGAAGATCCTGTTGATTATATCCAGGAGATTCAGGAGAAGTGGAGCATGGAAACTAGAGAGCAATGGGACAAGACACCAGCACTTTTTTACCACATACTAGTACAAGGGCTTCCGGAGGCAGTACAAAGAAAACTGAAGAAGATAGCGGGAATGGAAGCTAAGGCCTGGCCGGAAATACAATTAACAATAGTACACCATTGTAGGATGTGGCAAGAAAAGATGAAACAAAAGGAAGAAGATAGGAAAGCAGAAGAGGCAACATTAGTGCAGCAAAAACTAACTAAGTATACAATGGAAGGAGCACTAATAACTCCACCAACAACAATGACACCAAACCCCACGTAAGTCGTGGCTGCACAGGATCCCTCACAGCTACAAATAGCACCACTATCACAACCACCACAACAGATGCCACCACCCCCACCATACACGGCTCCCATAGGAGGAGGGTACATGCTACCGGGAAATGGATATTATAACAACACCAGGGGAAGGGGCGGAATGATGAGAGGGAGGGGATATGGCCAACCTGCACAACAGCAAGGTGAAGGATTTCAGAGCTACTACCCCAATGGGCAACAAGGGTACCAACACAATGCAGGGAGATTCCCATGGCAGGCCAGGGAACCACCTGTATGTTGGGTTTGTGGAATGTTAGGACACATGTCGCGTACATGTAGAATGAGACCCCCCCCACCAGTATGGGGGTAACAAGGACCGCAAGGGCCTATGAGGGAGCAGCAAGGTTACCAACAACTGCAGGGAACACAACAGAGAAGCACACAGCAGCAATTACCACCACAACAACAGTTGCACACATGCTCACCACCGCAGCAAAAGGTGGCAATAACACAACACCAAGTACAACCAGTACAACAGCTCACTCAAATACAGGACCATAAATTAACCCCCATCAATACACAGCTGCAACAAACACAGTTGGGGAGGGTGACTATCTTGCGACACAACCCTTACACAGGAAGCGGTCAGTCACTGTACCCACAATAGGATAGCCCACAGACGTCCTTGGTGTGTCCCATCCTGTCGATAACACCTAATAGTGCGGAACCACTGAGGTAGCATTGAGGTAGCGATAGGTGACAAAAAATTCTCCTTCCTTGTTGACACTGGGGCAACCAGGTCTTGCATAAGGGAGGGTAGATTTAAAATGTCAGGTGAGGCCATGAACACCCAAGGATTTTCTGGGGCTAGAGGGTTGGTTCCCTTTACTGATAACATCTCCTTATCTATAGGAGATTATGACATGTCTGTCCCATTCCTGCATTCAAGGGAGTCGCCAGTGAACATACTTGGAAGGGACATAATGAGCAGGTTATATATGGCAATCTCCTTCACGGAGAATGGCATAATTTGCTCAACACCAGAAATAAACATGCTTACTGCACGACAAATACTGCAAGCGTACTGTGGGCAGACAGTAGCTCGAGCTGAGCCTGTGGATGGCGAGCTGTTCCAATATGGAACAGACATGGCATTTGCATGGATGCCAGGAATAGAAGGAAAGATTTGGAGGAGGCCAGCAGCATATTTGTTCAGGCCTGAGACACCAGCTAGTGAACCAGAGGGGAAGGTGATTTCGGTGAGCATCGAGAGCATCATAGCAACTGCTGATTACATCGCAGTACATGCCCAAGACAGGGAAGAGAGAGCATGGAAAGCAGTGATAGCTCTGGCTGAGGGATGCAGGCTCACCCAGGTGTCTGATGAAGAGCTCTTTTCAGAAGACAGGGGAGAAGGAGAGATGGTATTTATGATGAGTGTAGACATCTGGCTAAGAGTAACGTACAAGCAAGTGGCACAGAAAATGGCTATGGCACTCGAGGCACCTGCATCTACCCCAGTACCATTTTACGAGGAAGATATGGCTAAGGTTCCAGCATCACTGTGGACCACCAGTACCTATGACGTGGGCTGCATAAAGAGTATTGGAGGAGTAAAAATAAAGCTGAAAAAGGGTGCAATACTACCTAGAGTGAAGCAATACCCGCTATCAAAAGAGGCAGATGAGGGCATATACAAAACCATAACGGCCCTGATAAATAATGGCATATTGGTACCATCAGAATCATCATGTAACACGGCCGTGTACCCAGTGCGCAAGGCTAAAGGAGGGTCTTGGCGTTTCATCCAGGACCTCAGGCCCTTGAATCACATTGTAGAGGCAGAATACCCCATAGCAGCAAACCCAGCCACAATACTATGTGGAATACCGGCAGAGGCATCACGGTTTACCGTGATTGACCTAAAAAAATGCCTTTTTCTCAATACCTCTGCACCCAGATTCACAAGACTTGACAAGCTTCACATACAGGAACGCACAATGGAAACACACAAGGTTACCAAAAGGGTACTGCGAGTCACCCTCAATTTTCAACAGAGTAATACAGATGGATTTGGGGAACATTGAATTAGAAAGTACGGTGCTGCAATATGTTGACAATATAATAATTTGCAGCACAACTGAGTAGAGGTGCAGGAAGGACTCAGTGAAAATACTGACAGTGTTGGCTGAAAAGGGGTACAAGCTAGACAAGGAAAAGTTACAGTACTGTCAGGAACAGGTACTATACATTGGTCAACTAATATCCCAGCACGGAAGAAAGATTGCACCACAAAGAGCACAAGCCATATCCAACACGCCACAACCACAAACGGTGAGGGAACTGCAGCAGTTCCTGGGCTTATGCAACTACTGTAGAGCATGGGTTTTTGATTAGAGCTCATACATAGGACCCCTGCTCGAGGCATTGAGAGAAGCACACAAAGGGGACAAGACATTGGGATGGACAAGAGAAATGAAGGAGGCGTTTGATGAGTTGAAACACGCCATATCCACAGCTCCCGTATTAGTCACCCCAAATTACGAACAGCAATTTTTCATCTTTTCACATTGCGACTCAGCAGTAATGAAAGCAGTATTGACTCAGAAAATTAGCATGGGAAAAACTAGCCAATAGCGTTCTAGAGCAGTCACTTGGACCCTGTTATGCTAGGACATTTCCCTTGTGAACAGGGTCTCGCCGCAGCTGCATTTGCGGTGGAGAAATCATCATCGATTACAATGGGGTGCCCCACCACACTATTTGTGGAGCATGCTCTATTTGCAATTTTGAACAAACCTAAGTCCACACTGACCACACAGAGGGCGTCAGGTTATGAGATCATCTTATCTAGACCTGAATTGTCAATTGTCAGATGCAGTACCGTAAACCCAGCCAGATTCATAGAGGAAGTTGTTGAGGAAGGTGATTATGCACACGATTGCACACAAACTATTGAAACGTACTCATGCACAAGAAAAGTTGAGGAGTATGCACTTAAAGGGGGGGAGATTTTGAACATTGATGGTTCGTCAACCATCGACCAAAGTGACGGGATAAGGAGAACTGGGGCAGCAGTTGTAAGGATGACAGAAGATTTGATGTGTGTCCCGGTAAAATGCTTGCAATTACCACAGCATTATTCGGCTCAGGCAGCAGAATTGGTTGCACTGATTTTGGCGTTAAAGGAAAGTGTTGACAAAAGAGTTACTATATATTCTGACAGTGCATACGTTACATCAACAGTCCACTCGGGGATGATAAAATGGCAGATAAGGGAGTTTAGAAGAGATGATGGCACCCCAGTACAACATGCCTTCTTACTAGCAGAACTGATTGAAGTAATTAATGACCACCAAGAGATAGCTTTGGTTAAATGCCCGGCACACACTAATGGAGATGACTATATCTTGAAAGGAAATGAAACAGCAGACGCACATGCCAAGCATGCGGCATATTTTGGTGAACTATGGAACCCCCCAGAATCGGAGAGCGAGCGGAATGGCAAGACAGATGATGATGAAGGAAGGGTACACTCATCGCCCTGCAACACAGATAATGGAATTACAGGCAGCCGCACCAATGACAGAAAAGGAACTATGGGTGAAAGAGGATGTACGATGTCCCCAACAGACGCACTGTGGCATCTAAATAATACCGGAAAAGTGGTCATGCCATTGGCACTGTTGAACACCGCCCTGGCCCAGCTCCATCATCCAGCACATACAGGAAAGGAAGTGATTGCAGCGCGAATTAGGGAAGATTGGTTCACTAATCTAATTTCATCAGCAACTGCCTCACGTGCCAACAGTTTACGGCCGGTCAAACCCTGCAAGTGATAAAAGGTACTATACCCCGGCCCGAGGGACCCTTCCTACATCTTCATATTGACTACATTGATATGATCAATGTATGTCAAGGACATAGGTATATGCTTGTAGTGGTATGTCCATTCTCCAGGTGGATCGAGGCCGGACCCTGCTCACACGCAGATGCGTTCAGAGCAGCTACATTTTTAGTGAGAGAGGTCTTCCCCAGGTGGGGTGTTTGCGAAATGCTGCGGTCGGACAACGGCCCACACTTTGCTAATGAAATGTTTCAACACATCACATCCTTGCTGGGTATTAAACATTAATTTGCATGTGCATACCACCCGCAGGCCAACGGTATATGTGAATGGCCTATTGAAAGAAGAGATCGCAAAAAATCAGCAGACAACTAAAAAGAGCTGGTTGTACTGCCTTCCGCTGGCTCTGTTTGAGCTGAGGAATAGGCCAGGGTCCGATCAACACCTCACTCCCCACGAGGTGGTGATGGGACGTCAAATGCGCCTTCCTTTAACGCCAACATCAAGAGCATTTACGGACTATGAAAACACTGCAACTGTTCTTGGTGACGAAATGTATCAATATGTGTCTTCTTTGATTACTAGTGTCGCCTTTGTATCTCAACAGCTCGAGCGCACGCGGGGCGGGTCGAAGAGTTCTCAACAAGAAGACACCAGCAAGGAACTGGAAAAGGAAGGACTATGCACTATTGCTGAAGGTGACCATGTGCTTCTCTGCAACTTCAATAGAAAGTGGAACAGCCCATGCTTTACCGGACCACACTTGGTAGAGGAGGTGGCTCCCAGAGCAGTGAAACTGCAGGATAAGCGGGCCTGGAATCACCTACACGACGTAAAGATCTACAAACTCCAGACCCGCCCTAGCGTTCACGACAGGGCCATTGGAAGAACAACGACATCAACAGCATCGGCTACAGAGAAGGATACATCGACCACCACTGAAGACAATAGTGTCACTACACTTGACCACCCCCCAAATTCCCCAGACACAACCACTGCCATAGATGTTGGACGCTTGGCCACAGCCCACCCCATAGTCACGAGATCACAAAGTAAACAAACTTCTGCCCAATCCAGCCCCAGGTCCCCCCCCTCCAAGGCCACCACCGATTGAAGGACATTGTAAAACAAACTTGGATGTTACACACACATAAAACACTTGTATGTTTTATCTATTTTTCTCTCGCACATGCAGGAACCGCATATAATTGTACTGTGTAGAAAATAAAGTAACTAACAGTGTGCTCTGCCCAGGAATAGATGCTGGCCGCGGATGATAACACCCCTGAAGCCCTATCACACCAATTTGTTTATCATATAAGAAGGCCAAAGTACCTAAAAAGAAGAAGGGTACGCATATATTACACCGCATTTGTCTTGGCCATAGAACAATCATTTCCCCATCTTCACAAGCACTTACCGGCTCCAAGAGATAGATCTCTAAGATTAGCATGGGAACAGCTCTTCACCTGGGCACTGAACGATTACTTGATAGGGAGAGCTTAATTAACAACAACTAACAATAATAACCAGCACATTGAGGATTTTCAGGTGGGCACCTTTTAACGTCGCAAGAATAAGCTGCCGGACAGCAGCAAGGTAAGAGCAAAATGCCGGTGAGACTAGCTCTTGTAATAAAACTGATAGGGGTGTTGGTCATCACTGGTCTGTTTGCTGCCTCTGTATGGCAGAAAGGTTACGCTATCAATATTGTGGCTGCACCCAAAACTAACATGCCCCCTCCCATGGCAGCAACAGGTATGACGTCAGGTGGTACTAGCAACCCTAAGGGTAAGGGAAGTAGAGTTAAACGCAGCACATATACTGACAACAAAGGTATTGATAATTACATAACAGATTCAGCACACGTCTCAAACAACATGTGGTACCAGCACATGACCCAAATTGGTAAGCAGACAACAGAGGATAGCTGCTATGTGTGCTCATTGATCCCATACGCCATGAGCGCTTCAAGGACATTCGTTGCCACAGAAATACAGGAAAAAACAGCGCAATGTATAGTATATCTGGCACTATTCCAAACGAGGGGAAGATTCCAAGGAATGGTGGTGAGGATGCAGTGGGAGACAAGGGACACATACCCATACAACAACAACTTCCTCAAGTCATGTTTGAGTTACCATAAGAGCAGCTTACACGCTGAGGCATTCAGATACATGACGAGTGGCCCCGATAAAGGAGAAACGAAGAAAGTAATGCTAGAATACCTGCCATGTGATTGGTACGCCACTGAAGTTCCTGGTGTGCAGGGATGTTGGGAAAGGCCACTGATAACAATAACAGGGAAGATATACATGAACAATGAATAGGAAATAGGAGTGGTCGGGAGCAACATGATAACAAGAGAAAATGTTACCACCATACAGGAACACAACGACAGATGCTGAACGACATGGGGTAAATATGTACCCATGCTGACATGGATGGAGAAGGATGAAGACCCAATAAGCATACTACCGCTAACGGCACCCAAGCTATGCTACCAACACAAAGGAGATGTGGAGGTGGGATAAAACACCAACTGCGGAAGCGTGTTAGAACTACCAGAGGGGGGTGCTGGAACGGCAGTAATAATGGATCACTATTGGGCCTGCGGAGATAAGGCATACCACACCTTGCCTCTGTTGTGGAATGGTATATGCACCATGGTACACATCAATGTACCATCACTAGTGGTGCCCAAAAAACATGTGAACACGGCCAATTTCCCCAAAATGGATGAAGGAAACAAGAGGAAGAGAAGGTCTGTACAATCACAGGAGGGGGAGAACACCAACAACAACAATAACATCCTACCGAGAATGAAAAGACAAGGGAACCCCTGACAGGAAACTACCTGTGGGGAAGGTCGGAAACAGCACTCACCTCCATCCCACCAGAACATAGATTGTTCAGCAGGGCTGCAATGTTCTTCCCGTCAATAATACACCCAGGACTAAAAGCATATGCAAATGCAAAAGATCACCCGATGGGAACTAATGATGACGATTAATTCAACAGTAAACGGATTCAACGCCATAAAAGAGGAGCTGTGAGCGGTAGGAATGGTAGCACTACAAAACAGATATGTACTAGATCTTCTCACGGCTATGGAAGGAGGAGTTTGTGCAAAAATAGGACAATCATGCTGCACATTTATTCCTGCTAACGATGCAGATAATGGAACACTTACTGAAGCAGTATCACAACTGGCCCAGATGCACTCCAAAATGATGGAAGAAAGCAAAGGTGTGAATAAGGATACCAGCTGGTTTTCATTGTTATGGTCATGGATGGCATCATGGCTGTCAGATGGACTGAAAGTGATAGTTGGTTGCATAATATTAGCTGCAGCAGTATTGATTGTAATAAGGTTCTGGAAGGCCAGGAAGGCACGCACTACAGACAAAATGATCAAAATGGTTGGCATGCACCCCTTGAAGCCAACTGATGATGACCAGCACACTGACGTGATAATAAAGGAAAGAGAGAAACTGCGTAAACAGATCATTACCAACCACTTGGATCCACCATCTGTAAAGTTGGAGAACCCAAGAAACCCGAGGAGCTATGTCGGAAGATGGGTATACTGCAAACCAGGAGGGAGCTGTGTTTATATGTACTGGTCATTTGAAGACCATGTCAACCACTATGGACACTTGGGTGGAATAACTAAAGTATGGAGAGTAAGAGAAGATAAAGAAAAGGATATGTTTGTGGTCGACAAGTCGACCAGAGGGGGGACTGAAGTAGGAGAATGGGAGAACAAGCTCACCCCAATCTCATCGCGACCATGGCCTAGAGGATCGCGGCCCAGGCACCCACCACGGGACGAGTTTGTCTATCTACCAGACGACAAAATACCCTGGTTCAAGAACATAAGAATATGCCCACCAGCCTGTCCGACTCAAGCCGACACCTGCGGCATGGATGAACTCGACTAAGACAAGAGCCATGAGCACCCACATTGTTTGAGATGCCACAACGACCTAGCCAACTGCCGAGAACACACGTGCCACCATGCACACTGGTCACTCACGCACCAGCCTACACGAAGAACATATTCAGTGCTATGACGTAGGTGACTGACACACCCACTGACGCGCCTCTTTGTTATTTTTCACATAGGCCCCTTTATAGTAATGCAGAAACGCAAGACGCCTGAAGAACTCGCGTATACGCTTGCTGACGCTTCTCCCACCTCTCGCCTCGTGATGACACCATAATGCAAACATAATATTGCTTATGACGCCATGTCAAACCGCGACAGAGGTACCATGGATTATGCATCCCCACCCATGAACTAGGCCCAAGTAGGCCGCAAGTAAGAGCCTCACCATGAAGACTGTATGAGCAAGAATACAAGTGCTGATCATGCAGACCGAGCCCAGTGAGAGCTCGTAGCCAAGGGCGCAATGTTGCAAATCGTATGCTACCAGCCGGCGCCAAGGTCACACCTGTAAGCAAAGCCAAGCACACAGAAACGAAATACAACTTTAAATGTGCAGAATTCCGCTCCAGCTACGGTCTCTCCACACGTGACCAAGCCGATCTGACAAGGTGCCAGACCCACGAGACAGAAGTCGCCTGAGTCCCACGTCTGGGACACAGGTTGCAACAGCAAAATGGCAAGATGGACACCTACGGCGATGGGAATGACCTGCTCACAAGCCTATGAGCAAACCCATACATTGTCTGCACAAACACATAGTTACACATTGCTGCTAGTGACAGGTACACCGCGAGCTGGGAACGATGATGGTCCCAGGCTTGGGGGCTCGCGAGAGGACCAATCAGAACATGGGGGGACTCATCACTGATGCCACTAACATTAGCCAATCATCAGGGGTCTTCGTGTAACGATTTTCAAGTATCTAATAGAAAGGTCAGCCCAAGTATACCACCTGGCTCATCCTTAACCACTAATATTCTTCTCTATATGTATCCTATCCTAACCCTACCACTCGAGGAGCCAATCCAAAGTGGCAATAGGTTTTTTGCTAACGTTCCCAGGTGACGCAAGTAGCGCGTCATACTGCTGTAAAAAGGGCCTGCGAACCCCACTAAGTTTGAGAGTCTGGACGGACACGTACGATCCAAGACCCCCTGCCATTGTTATAATAAACAGCAGAACCACCTTGCTCCTTGTGTGTGTCTCATACTCATTTTTGGGAAGCACGGGAGGAGTTGGGGCCTCCCAGCCCAGAGGTCCGCTAACGGCTCAGCCGATCCCGGGATAATCACCCCGACAGAAGGAATTAACCATAGCCACATAATAGTGACTGTCTTCCATGGAAAATAAGATGGAGGCTTCATGTTTGGCTGAAGGCATTGCAGCAAGAAATCTGTCTGAAGAAAATAAGGAAAATATCCCTATAACTTAAGATGTGTATTTAACTGCAACCATTCAGAGCAGGAGGAGGATAGGAGAGCCTGATATCCACAGAAAGCCACCTGACCTCATCATGCTTTATGGAGGCAAAGTCAAGGTAGATCAGAGGGCCTGCATGTTTCCAAGATGCAAAGCAGCAGATTGCAAGACGCCGGAATCCCAGGAGTACAGAACCACAAAGAAAGTGGTAAGAACCAGAAGAGAAGGAGAATATTCTTGGTAGTGTTGCAACCATGCATGTAGAGTGGTGGGCAGCATGCCTGAAGAACAGTGGTGTGAATACAACAATGGGAAGTCGGAATGCCTTCTGAGCATCAGCCTATGCAGACAGTAGACCGCTGATGCAGAGCCAAGAATGGGAGACAGAAAAAACATGAAGAGAGTGAGAGTAGTACCCGAGCGAGAGCCGAGCACTGCAACCCTTCCCCACATCAAGGGAGGTACAGGGGAAAGAGGGAACAGCAGGAGGCCGCCATACGTGAAGTAACTTGTTCCAGTCTTAAGGACGAAATTGTAACCAGAAAGCTGAGAGGTTGGAACTCTGAAAATTGAAGGGAACACATAATATGCAATCCAGTAACGAGAGACAGGGAGTATATGAAAGGGGAAACACATCCCAGTACCAAGAGATAAATATTGTGGAACAACAATTGATAAGAGAGACATTTAAACAACCCAGGTGGGGAACTCTAAGGGAATGGTAATGGAAACCCTGGGAAGAAGGGCAAGAACACTATATATGCAAAGTTGAAGCATTTGAGAAGGAAAAGTATTAAGCAGATAACCAGAAAGGAAAGATAAGACTCACCATTGAAGAGGGTAGAACGGTCAAGTACTAAAAGTCATACAATTGACAAAGAAAGACTAAAAGGAAATAGAAGTAAAGATACTGTGCACAAAAATAAACAGAAATACTGAAGAATGTGTATGTGATAACAAGAAGAGGAGAAACAATTTTGGGGAAAATTACTACCAAGAAAGGACTATAGAAAGGTCAAGAACCGAAGGTTTTCCTGAAGAACTACAAGACCTCAAGAGAAAGACTAGCAGAATGGACTATACTGAGAACAATATTGTGTAACAAGAAACAGATAAAGGGAAGACCAAGGGAAGAAGAGACATTCGCTTGGGCTCATTGTTCATTAGTTATGTTTAGTGGTAGGGTAAGAGAGGGTTAGCTTGGACAGAGGACACAGTTACTTTGGACTTAATGACATCTGATAAGCACCTTTAGTTAATTTAGATAGGTAGGGTATTCCTATTATTCATATGGAGAGATCACCTTTATTCTTTCAGTTTAATAAAGAGTGTTCAAAAATGTCCTCAAAGTGTCCAACTCCTTCCGATCCACTACATTTCTCAGGTACGTTAATGGTAGGGTTAGGTCTGAATTTTAATAACCTGACTGTGCAAATTCAATGGGACAACTGTGTGATGTCCTGTATGACAGTAACAAGTGTAAATACCACATGCCCTTTGAAAGTCAGGAGTGTTTCTAGCTTAGTTTCCCTGCTCTAAGAAAACAGCAGTCCCCAGACCAATTGCTTACACCACAAAATATCTACTCTTTTCACTGGTACAGGGTTCACAATTGTTGCACAGTCATCTCTTAATTCACTTTTAGCAGGGCAGGTGACTCTGACTGCATGAAGACACTCTGAAATATAGGCTTCATGTGGCAGCCGTGTTTGAATGTTTAGAAAGAAGAACTGTCAGTCCAAATGACACCTGCCCCAACTTGCTACTGAAATGCATAAGTCACAATGGGTCAATAAAAGGGATATGGGAACCTACACCAACATTTTCTTCATTTCTCAGCTTAAGTTCAATAAATAGGGGCTGTGTGCTAGGACGCAGGACAGATGGGGGAATACATTCCTGATTGTCAGACATAGCTCGTTGAGGTGGCTTAAAGAAAGAGTCTGTTATTTTTGGTTTGATGAATGTATTGGTTATGATAAATGTTCCTACAAATTACTGAATTAGTGCCATTTCAATGCATCCGAATTTGTAATTGTGTCTAATAACTTGTATTAACTGCTTAGCTGTGGTTAAAGGCAAGCACCGTGAAAGTGCAGGCCCACAATTACCGACGGTGCAAAGAGCGCGTGGCAGTTCACAATCTCCGTCTCCGGTAGACCTCAGAAAGGACATGGACGGCCGCGTCCTTGGCAGGAGGCGGGCAAGGTTTAGATTCTGAGTTTATAGGTAACATTGTTAGCTATTATAATTTGTATACCATAACAAAAAGGGTGTCCTAACCGTTCAATTCTTTATCCATTGATTGTGCATCAATTTTCTGATAAGGGTTTCACAATAAATGTTTCTTAAGTTTCCAATTCAAAACGTCAACACAAGAATAATCACTTTATCTTTTGTAAAATCAAATACGTGGGGGCAGCTTATTTATTTGCCACCTCTTTCATTATCTTTATTTTATTGTCATTTCATGTTTTCTTCTTCAAATATAAAATAAAGACATATCACTTGTTACAACATGTTTCTATACATAGTGACAGAAAGGAATATTCCTGAAGGTAGTGAAAGATTCTTTCACTCTTAGCTTTCTCTCGGGAGGATAGCTCAGGGTCATGATCCCTGGTGTGTGCTTAGAAACCTCTGGGTATTAAGCGTGCTATAAATAACCAGTTACAATTACACCATCATATACTTTTGTCTTTGAAAGACAGTGAAATGCAAAGGTATAATCCGCACTTGCAAAGAACCAGTGTTTAAATATACAGAGACATACAAGAACTCATGTTTTTAGTGAATGCACAATCACATAGACAACAGTACTTCATTTTACATAAATATGTATACTGGTGACCCAAACACTATAGTTTGGTCCATGTGTCCATGTCCTAGCTAATGGTCATCGTGTGTACTGATGTTTATGTTCCTAGATTAATACTTCCAAGGCAAGGTAGAGGTTGTATTTGTATCTCATCGTTATTTTTGCAAGAATTGTAGTTTAGGTTATTCTATTGACTGTTTTCTATTTCCTGTTTTCATATCCCATTAGGGGTTTCCTCACTTTAAATGGATGATCATTTAAATGTGTAAAATATAAGAAAAGAACAACAAAGTAATAGATCCAAGAGTTCACTTATTCCAATTCAATATTTTTGCCGACACTGTGGTGAGGTTGGGAACATCTTGTTGTGGGATTGCTCATCCGTTATGTCTTAGGTGATTGGTGGCTTTAACCCAACTTTGAGTAACTGCATTTTTTCTGCTCAAAGGTGGAATGGGGGGGGTATCCCCCTATAATGGAAGGTAAAGGGTCGGCATAATTGCTTTATTCACACAGTGCATGTGTCTGCGTGGGACTAAGTGCGTGTGTGTCTGTGTTGTGATTTGCTTTCAATCTTTGTCAACCTGAGAGGAGTATATGCCATTTAAACCCTGAGTACCCACATAGCATTGCACATGTTTATACATGTTCATGTATGTAATGCACAGAGCACTTCAGCAGCGTAGAGTCCTATTCCACTTTCAGAAATTCAGAACCTGGGCACATGGGTGGTTACATCTTTGCAGTGAGAGGAGGGTCCGTCACCCACTTATTGCTTTCCTAGAGAAACCCACTATTGAAGTCATTTCGAGGCAAAGGATACTTTGCTCGCCCCCTGGAAAGATATCAGCTAGTGTTACTCTGCTCTCAAACCCAGCGGATGCAGGCCCACGTTTTCCCAGTCGTCGATTGGCTCCAGTGTCGGCCATTAGAGGTGCCTGTCTTATTTTGACATATTGAACCATTTCTCACTAATTAGGTTGCCCTGTTGAATTTGTTTACTAAGCGACGGAGTCTTGAAAATGTATTGACCCTGATGAAGATGTGATATTAGCATCTCTAAAATGTGCATGTCGACCATGTGCATACTACGATGATTTCTAAGTCATGACTGGGTGAATACTATAATAATGACTAATTCATATCTGCAATGATATTACATGACATCTATATCCCGACAATGTGCGAAGAAGCAGCTCATGTTTGGGATGATTTTATCTCATTTAATTCAATGTATTAACTACTGTGATTACCTGCAAACATACTAATCATGCGTGTGCATTTTCACACGCATCTTTATGAATAATTGGATTTTTCTTTTACTTGATTCTGAATTGTATTATTAATACATTGTATTATTATTGCCATTAATTCATTTGCTAATCCATTGTGATTACTCAAATACATTTTTGAAATTGAATTTAGTTGTGCATTGTCATATGTCATTTTCCAGCAGCAACTACTTTTTTAGACAACTTTTAGCCATCTAAAGAGTACTCTTGATCATAACTGGGTAAGGATGAAAGGCAGAGAGGTCCCTGACAGAATTCCAACCTATGTGTGCAGTTTGCACAAATTTCTCTGGAGACTTACACATATTGGTACTTGGCCCCATTGGATAAACTCACTTAATTGACAGGAGTTCATGTTTCCGCTTCCATCAAATGACATTAATCTACCTGAAAAGTAACTGATTAATAGTGACATTTGAAATCCCACAAAAGATAGTGATATGGCAAACCACTGGCCACTTTCAGACCCAACATCATTCACACGCTTTTTTTCTAAAACATCTAAAACCCGACATCACACCTTTATTCACACTCTTTTTTTCTAATATTGAGCAGGAAAAGAATGCTCAGCACACCCTGGCATTTTTAGAGCATGCAGTGTAGTAAGTATGTATGTTATATAAATGCAGGGCTTTACATACCAGGGTGCAATATGATATGAACCAAAAAGCCAGATGTGGTTGACTATTCCCTGCTTTTGATCTCTGTAAATGTTCCTGTCCTGTGCAATATTTGACATACATTGGGAACATCAGCCTTGGTGATAGTCAATTGCTTGTAATCATTGTTTGAAACAAACATTCATCTAGTAATTGTGTATAATGTGTCTGAGAATCATACATCCAAAAAGCCAATACCTAACAGGAACTGACTGTCAGAGAAAGAGTCATCCCCTATGCTCTTTCGAGTGTCTAATGTAGTCACCAATATCACCATTGCCCTTTGCAAATCGTTTACTTAAAACAAAGAGGCAGTATTAAAAAAATAATAATAATAAATAAACTAATGATGGGTTGGTCAGTGGGATACTTGCTATCTGCTGGGAGTCTGGGCGAGTGGCCATGAAGAGTCTACCAGCTGTCCGGCCTTCAGGATGGCTTTCACAGCAGTCAGGAGAATAGTAAATGGGAAGCAAGTCCTAAGTTTCTCTGAACCTTCATGGCTCCCCTCACTCTGGAGCTTATGGAGAGAGGCGCAAGCTGTACTCGCTCTGCTGGCCGGCTGCTAGGCCTATGTCTCTGCTACATCTGAGCAGGTTTTAGGTATATGATTTTCCGGCAATAAGAAGATGTGCGTGCACTGCTGTGAACGTCTTCAGTCTCAAGAGTCGAGTCAAGTGCCTTGACACTCTTCACAGTGCCACCCTGAGAGGCCGTCTCCCGAATGGGCGAGGCTTAGCAAGCTTTTCCCGCTTGCATATTGGTTCCGAGAGGGAGAGTGCACAATAGTAACTAAATCCACCCTTGACTACTCTGCTGCCTCAGAGCTCGTCCCTTTACAATTCAAAAAGGCTCTTTTTGTCATGTTTTATTCTCGAAGCAGTTTATTTGACATTTGAACCAATTGTAAAGGGCAATTAAAGTGTGTTTACTACCATAATAGAATTAGAATAAATTATGTTTTAAAGTGTACATGTAATCCCTTATTTCTGGCCCCTGTCCAGGGCAAGGGTGTGCACCTCCCTCACCCCAGACCAGGTGTAGTCCTCACGAAAACCAACCACCCCCAAGCCCGAGGCCAGCTGGAAAGTGAGGGGCGTTGCACCTGAAAATAAAATCACTGCTAAACAGATGAGCTTCCCCCTGAGTCATTACCATACTACTTCATGATAAAACAGCACCATGGTGGATTTTTTAGGGATCCCAATTGGAAACAATTAAGCAATAATCACCGGTTTCAAAAGCTGGAATTGGTGATAACGCTACGGGGCCAGAGTTAAAGGCCCAGTAACGTTATCACCCGTTTCAGCACTTGGAACGGGTGATAATTGCTATTAGCACCCCGGTTTGTCAATCGTGTAACCCGGGGTGCTGAGAGCAAATTATTTTGTTTGAAAGAACGGGACACCTCTCGGCGTCCTGTTCATTTAAACAAAATACTCACAATAAAGGGCCGCCATGGATCAGGAAGACGGGGCTCCGTACAGAGCACCTCTTCCATTTCTATGGGTCCATCAAGGACACCGGGAGGGAGCAGGAGCAGTGGCGTGAGCGTGGTAATCAGGTAAGTTGTTTTGGGGCAGATTCAAATTAAGGAGGGAAGGGGAGGGTGAATGGGGTAAGATGGCAGGGTGGGGAAAGCAGCCATCAGGTTGCTCAGAACTCAGGCTTGGATCTGTAGATTCAGCCCGCGATCCAAGCAGTCTGATTAGTTGCTCCCCCATCCTGGGTGCTAATCTTTATTAATAAAAAAAACATACAATGTCTTATTAACAATTTCAAGCACTAATCTGCTCCTAGTTTCTCCTGGCATGAGTTCTTTATAAAGAGATCTGCCCCATTAACCCACCTGCCCTTAGAAGGATCGGAGGGAGACCAAAGGGGTAGACCTGATGACACAGAACCCCAATTTATAACCTGCTCCATCCACGGCCTCACGCCAGGGTACTAATAGCAACCTTTCTTCTCAACCTTTTTCAGTACCTGGTGTCTGTCTTTTGGTGATGGGGTTTTCGGCCTCATGATGGATGTGGGGCTGTGTGATGCTGGAAATGCATCGGAGGGACAGGGCCTCCGTATGCTTGTCCTTTACTGCTTTTTATCGTGTGTTCTGTCGTGTTTTCCGCGCAGGAGTTCATGTGGGACTCCTGGCGGTGCAGCTCTCTCTTTTGGTTTGGTGTACAGGGCCATGGGATACCCTTATGGCACCCGTGGGTGGGGGTACAAACCTGTGCCCCTAGTGTATGTTTTTGGGTACCTGTGTGTGGCCCACAGAGCAGGGTATGGGCTGGTGGCAGCTCCATGCTGAATTTGACAGGTGCTCTGAGTATCCTCCATTTTGGGATACCCAGGCCCTGCCATTGGAATCAGTTGATTCATGATAGGAAACAAGATGGACCCCATGGCCTCTTGCTTTCTATTGCCTGTTACCTTGTTTTCCCAAAGTCCTGGGAAGCCCTGACTCTGTTCCTTCCCCTGACCGGCTGTTGGGTGGAAGTTCCATATATGGTGTTGTTGTGAAGTCCAGGCCAGACTGGCTGGAGCCTTCCCAGTGACTGTATGTTGTGGGTACACCCTGTGGGTGGGACCTGGGTGAATGGAGTGTGTGACGAATAGGCATTCTGTATTGTGGGTGTCTAATATCTGGTGGTTGACACAATGACTGAGACAGCCCTGCCCAAAACTGGAATGAATGCAGTGTGGAGTGGTGAATGGCTGGGTACTTGTCCCAATACACATAACTTATTGTGAGTGTCTGGAGAGGAGTGAATGGCCTGAATGCACTATGCACCTGATTGGATGCCTGCCTACATGAATGCTCTTCTGACCGATTGGTTGCCTGAGTGTGACCCAGCAGAATGAATGGGAGATCAACTAGTATTTCTGGGGGCCTCTCACTGCTAGAATTCGTGTTCAGAAGCTGAAGATTAACTGGAGTGAAACTGAAGCTTAACCTTGAAGCCCTGCTGGAAGAGAGGAATTGCTGTTGCTCTCCTTCACAATCTGAAAGCTGCTGTGTCTCCAAGGACTGACCCAGAGAGGACCTGGTAAGGCGCCATCTTCCCGAGCTACGAGGGACCATCGTGCACCAGCTGAATTTTGCCAAAGCTCCCTGGTAGACAGACCTACGACAGGCTACGACCGGAGACGGGGACTGCCGCATAATCCCAAAGAGAAGCGCCCGGGCCATTGTCCGCCACTGTTGATGACCGCCGTCACTGACCGGAGCCGCCGTGCTCCCGTTTGCCTAAGAACTTCATTTGATCCAAGGACGCTCTCGTCTGCATCGCCGCCCGCTTTATCCTGCTGGAGAAGGCCCGGCCGTCGACACGCAGAGGAGCATCCACCGGTGGGTTTCCCCACACCTAAAGACCACAGCGACACTGACGACTCGACGCCCTTGCTGGGCCACAGCTCTTCATCATCTCTTTGAGGCCCAGAACTACCGTCACCGAGGTGCCCCACACGCCTCTTCCTTGCAGGACACCAACGCTTTTTTGTGGGCGAGCACCGCTAGGAACGAAGCTGCCACTTCACTGCCGTAGTTCATCCCGTTCTCCGTCGGACGTTCGACGACCCGTGACTTCTGCCTTAAAGGGAGGGCACTCAAGAAGGGCCGTCAATTTGCCGTTGACGAACGCTACAATTCCAGGTACATTGGGGCTGTAGAACTATTGTAGAAGGAAATAAGGCACATAGAACAATATATGGACTGGGATTGTGCTATATCTTTATTTTACAGGTTTCCCAGGTGGGGGGATCTCCACACAGAACTGTGTCTAGTGGTACGGGGTTGGTATTCTGCCAATTGTTCAACCATCTTGCTTTCCTTCCTCTCTCTACTGCTGATTTCCTCTTTATTGATCTCTGTGACATTTTGACAGTATAGTTGATGCACTTTAATGAGATCTGATAATATTTGTGTTACCATTGTAGAACTGTATATATTTACCATTGTTGATTTTCTTAGCACAAAGTGAGTTATTGTGATAGTGTGCATAACCTTGAATATTAAGTATATAAAGACTGTGTTTTAACCAATACAGTTTGTGGACATTCCTTTGTGGGGGCTTGGGGACTGCACTGTACTTAAGAACCAGACTGCATCACCTCCCGAGAAGCTAGGCCTTGATTGCTCGACCATAGCTACCGAATAGAGAATCTTGGCTGAGGTCCTCTGTGCCTCTCCTCTACCATATACAGAGCAGAAGTACAGACACCCCCCTCCAGTCTTTACACTGGTGGCAGCGGTGGGATGCTTATGGTTTTAAGAATCAGTGTATAACCGTGCCACTTACGAAGGATATCTGTATTTTGTTAAATTTAGGTTTAGTTGTGTACAAGATAACTACATTACAAGCAATGGAATCTATTGTGAATGGTAAATTGACTCGGATCAGCTTAGAGGCTCTCCAGAGTGCTTGTGAAGCCAGGAAGTTAGACTTTGTGGATACGTCTAGGACTGAGCTGATAGCTGCCCTGGTGGACTACCAGACTGATTGTGAAGCTCTTGAAGGGGGGGGGGTGCAACCAATGAGGACTCTACCCCGAGGGTTCTCGCCGAATCTGTTTCTGGGAATGCCACCATTCCTGCTGCCTCTATTCCAAACCCCAGCAATTCCTTGGAGCTTGAGTTATTAAGGATGAAATTGGCCTTTGAATATCGCAAGTTGGAAATAGATGCTGAGCTTAAGAAAGAGGAGCTCGCACAACAAGCTGAACTCAAGAATAGTGATCTTGAACTCAAAGACAAGGACAATGAATGTCAGCGAATCCAGTTAGAGAAAGCTCGAGTGGAGACTTCAGCTAAACCAGTTGAGAGTGTCAGGTCCCCAACAACCAAGTTTATGAAGGATTTGGTTGGTGTGTATGCGGAGGGTTCTGACATCCTCCAATGGATTGAAGCATTTGAAATGGCTTATGCAATGCATGATGTTGATAAGAGAGATTGCGCTAAGTGTTTGTTAAGCAGAGTGACTCAGACTGGATATGACTGTATTCTGAAACTGAGTGTGGAAGAAAGGGGTCAGTATGAGTGCATGAAGTCTGCTTTGATTGCCAAGTTTGGCAAGACACCTACCCAATACCTTAAGAGGTTTAGGGACTTTAAGAAACAAGATAATGTGTCTTGGATTGACTGGGTGAGTGCTGCACACATTTGGTTACAAAGTGAAAACGTTTGTTAAATTGTCTCACCTTTTGTTTTTTGAGCATTTTTCTGAAGCCTGCTCCCCAGAGCTGCGTCAGTATGTTGCTGACCAGAGCATTTTGGATCCCTTTAAACTGGCTAAGCTGGCTGACAAGTGGGTCTCCCACCGGGTATCCCCTAAGGACTCCAGTGGGAAGGAAAAGGACAAAGAAAAGGGGACCTCTCAGAAAGCTGAGGAGTCCCAAAAGCAGTCACAGTCAGGTAAACCAAATACTTCCTCTCCTAAAACCCAAAGATCTAGTGGGGATAAGTCTTCTGTGGGTTGGAATAAGAGTAGTGGTCCACCTGCTGCAAAGCAGGCTCCCAGTGGTTCCAGTACCATACCCCGCACTCCCGGCACTTGTTGGGATTGTGGGGGCTTTGGATTACAGAAGGGGTGACTCCAAGTGTAAAGGTAAGGCACATGGAGTATAGGCTGTCAGCCTGAGGTACCCTTTCCCCATGTCTGAGGTGGAGGCCACTGTCCTCCCCTCCTCTGCAGGAATCAGATTTGGTGCTCCTTTAGAGATTTCCTTAGTGTCCCTTGGGGCATGGGACCAGTACACAAAAGTACTGGCGACTATCCCACAGAACACCCATAGGTTTTTGAGGAGTGTCCTCTTGAATGGCCAGCCTTCTACTGGTTTGAGAGACACTGGGGCAAGCATGACAGTGGTGGACAGGACCCTACTCAAGCCAGAGGACTATGTAGGTGCTCCTCTGAGAACCACCAGGTTAGCTGGTGGGCCTCCCAAATTATCGCCTGTAGCCTTAGTCACACTCATGATTGTAGACAAGACAGCAAAGCTTCCGTCCTGGTTCAGGACAATGTCCCTGCTAACATTCTGTTAGGCAATGATCTAGTAGAGTTGGGGTTGATCTCGGATGGTCTTCCCCTGACTGCTGTTGCAGTCACTAGGTGAAAGGTGACACAGGGACTTGCTGTGAGTCAGGTACCCAAGCCAAAGGTAAGGCCTAAGGCAAAAAGAAGGAAGAACAAGAAGGCCACCTCTGTTGCAGGGGGCTCCTTCTCTTCCTGCTGTTCCTACAGCACCCATTGGGATCGATGCTCCGGACGGGCTGGCTCCAGTGGAAAACCCAAACTCAACTCCTGATGGAGAAGAGACAGAAGACTCTCCTGTGGGAGAGGTTCTCAATCCGGAGGATCATCCTGACCTTCAATGCTTGTTAGCTGAAGGGGGACCCTCTTGGGCAGACTTCTGTAAGGGACAGAGAGAGTACCACTCTCTCGAGGGTCTGAGGAAACAGGCCCTGTCCCAGGCACAAGGAGAAGTGCCTAGGACATTCCAGATTTATTGGGATGGTGAGCTCCTTGTTAGTGAACCCACTAAGCCTGAACCTGTTGCCCTCAAGAGGTTTGTGGTACCCCAGGTGTACAGGCCCTTCCTGCTGCAGTTGGCACATGAGGTGCCCTTGGCTGGTTATCTTGGTACCAAGAAGACTAAGCAGAGGATCTCTGCCCATTTCTACTGGCCCCGGATGGGAGTAGAAGTGGAGTCCCACTGCAGGACCTGCCCAACTTGTCAGTTGTCTGGCAAGACTGGAGGCAGTGCCATTGCCCCACTGCAATCATTGGCAGTGGTGGCACACCGTTTGAGGGGGTTGGCATCGACATCGTCGGTCCCCTTGACCCTACCACTTCAGGTGGACATCGGTTCATCCTGGTTTTGGTAGAACATGCCACCAGGTACCCTGAGGCTATACCCCTTTGGACGGTAACTGCCAAGGTGGTTGCCAGGGCTCTCCTGGGCATTTTCACCCGTGTTGGATTCCCTAAGGAGGTTGTCTCTGACAGAAGATCCAACTTCATGTCGAGTTACATGAAGACCATGTGGAAAAATGGTCTGGTTGAGAGATTTAACAAAACTCTCAAGGGCATGCTAGGCGCTTTGGAAGAGCCCCTAAGGAAGAAGTGGGATCTTCTCCTGCCATTCCTGCTGTTTGCGCACCGAGAGGTACCTCAAGAGGGTGTTGGTTTCAGCCCCTTTGAGTTACTCTTTGGACATCCTGTGAGGGGGCCCCTTGCCTTGATAAGAGAAGGTTTGGAGCCACCCCTCCAGATCCCGCCAAGCAAGTGGGGGACTATGTGTTAGGCCTCAGACAGAGGATGACACAGATGATGAATCAGGCAACAGCAAATCTCAAGGCCAGCCAGGAATTGAATAAGTACTGGCATGACCTTAAAGCATCGCAAGTGGATTGGATTCTGGGACAGGAGGTCCTCGTGATGGAGCCTACCAAGCCTCGGGCTTTGGCAGATAAATGGACTGGACCCTTCAGGATAATCTCTAGAATGGGTGAGGTCAATTATCTGGTTGACATGGGAGCCTCGGGGGTAGCTCCTCAGGTATTCCATGTTAACAGGCTGAAGCCTTTCCACGGGTGAGCCGAAGTGTCATGCCTCTTGCTAGCTTCAGAGCAAGAGGAGGATGAGAGTGAGCCCCTTCCTGATTTGATGGCTCAGTGGAGGGAGTATATCTCTCTCCCAATCTGACGACAGAGCAACAGAAGGCCTGCAGGGCTTTGTCCAGCAGTATGCTTCTCTGTTTTCCCTGACACCAGGCCTTACACCGTGGTGTAGGCATGAAATTGACACTGGTGACAGTGTGCCTGTCAAAAGCAGCTGCTACCGTATGTCAGATACAGTTAAGAACCACATCCAGGCTGAGGTCGCCAAGATATTGGATCTGGGTGTTATTGAACCCTCAACCAGTCCCTGGTCCAGTCCAGTGGTCCTTGTCCCCAAGGCAAGTTCTCAGGCAGGTACCAAGGATTGGAGGTTCTGTGTGGACTACCGAGGAGTCAATGCTATCACCAAAACTGACGTGCACCCATTGCCCAGGGCTGATGAGCTCGTGGACACCATAGGTGCTGACAAATTTGTGAGCACCTTTGATTTTACCTCAGGCTATTGGCAAATAGCTCTGACAGACCATGCCAAGGAAAAGACGGCGTTCTCAACACCAGAGGGACTCTACCAGTTTAGGGTCATGTCTTTTGGGTTGAAAAATGCCCCTGCCACCTTCCAGAGATTGGTCAACCATGCGCTCAGTGAGCTGGAAGCCTTTTGTGTGGCCTACTAAGACGACATTGCCGTCTGCAGTTCCACCTGGGTAGAGCATTTGACTCATCTGAACAGGGTGTTGCAGGCCTTGAAAAGAGCTAACCTCATTATCAAGGCCACCAAGTGCCAGATAGCTAAGAGGAAAGTCACATATATTGGTCATGAGCTACGAGGGGGTCAAATCCAACCTCTCCCTGTCAAAAGAGAAATGATATTGTGGCTCCTATTGCAATAAATATATGTATATTGGCCTACGCTAAGCTGCTCGTAAGTCGCTTGTGAAGGAATCCATGTTGCAAGGTCCTGACCTTAAAATCAATGCAAGCTGCCATTTTAGGTCAATCTGCCATTTTAGGTTCACGTTGTAAAGTCACCCTGTGAGTTAAAATGGTGGATGATGTCATTCCAAAATACAACCTGGCCGTCTTGACCTCTGTACGTAGCTAATATGTAACTTGCCTGCAGGCCACTTGTTGAGGTTGTGAACTGACACCTTGTCCTTCGTTGACCTGTGTGTAAAGGATTACTCGTGCAATGAAACTAATCCACAAGTATACGATAAGAACAATGTATTCAAATACTGAACGTAGAACACTTGTTTAACTACATTGTATGAATGTTTAAGAAGACCTACATGGAAAATCCCAGAATACACAGTTGCTGTATAAGCTTGTTGATATATGTATTAAAAGCAAACCAGTTATATGCGGATGTGCGAGACTTGGCATGAACCCTAGATCGGTGATGTATTAGTGGAATATTAACCCGAAGTGGGGCTGGGCATCGTGCTCACAAAAAGCATAAAAAGCCAATGCATTCTAATGTACAGCGTCTCTCACTGAACACATTGAAAAACGCTGGAGTTCGTTGTGTTGTACTGGGGGCCGATAGCTATCTGATTTTTGCTCTGTTCTTAGTGACTGGATTCAGTATAAAATAAAGTACTTTGTATGTTCCTTTGTAACCCATGTTCGGTGTATTTCCTTTTGGGGTACTCAGCCTCGATATTTTGATTTTGTTTTCACATCCCCAGTAAGGTACAGGATGTTTGTGACTGGGAGACTCCCACTACTCAAACCCAGGTGAGAGCCTTTTTGGGCCTCACTGGGTACTATTGCAATTTCATGGCAGACTATGGAACCATAGCTGCACCCCTGACAGCTCTGACTTCACCCAAACAACCTAGGAAGGTTAATTGGACTGAAGACCGTCAGAGGGCCTTTGATGGCTTGAAAGAAAGTCTGTGTAGGGCACCTGTGTTGTGTTTGCCTGACTACAGCCAACCCTTTATCGTCCAGACGGATGCCTGCGACACCGGAATTGGAGCTGTCTTGTCCCAGTTAGATGACAAAGGAAGGGAACATCCTATCATATTCATCAGTAGACAACTCAAGGGTAGAGAACTCAGGTGGGCTACTGTTGAAAAGGAATACTTTAGCATAGTTTGGAGCCTTAGGTGTTGCAGGCCCTACCTTACAGGGTCTACCTTCAAGGTCCAAATAGATCATAAGCCCCTGAAGTGGGTTATGCAGATGAAGGGTGACAACCCGAAACTGCTCAGGTGGTCCATTAGCATGCAAGGGCTAGACTTCACCATAGAGCATAGGCCAGGTAAGAGGCACGATAATGCAGATGGTCTTTCCAGTAGGTATGTTGACCGTCTGGATGAGGGTATCTATCTCGTGGGAGATTAGGCACCCTAACCTCAGTCTGGGGAGGGCGACTGTGATACTGGAAATGCATTGGAGGGACAGGGCCTCCGTATCCTTGTCCTTTACTGCTTTTTATCGTGTGTTCTGTCATGTTTTCCATGCAGGAGTTCAGGTGGGACTCCTGGCGGTGCAGCTCTCTCTTTTGGTTTGGTGTACAGACCCATGGGATACCCTTATGGCACCCATGGGTGGGGGTACAACCCTGTGCCCCTGGTGTATGTTTTTGGGCAACTGTGTCTGGCCCACAGAGCAGGGTATGGGCTGGTGGCAGCTCCATGCTGAATTTGACAGGTGCTCTGAGTATCCTCCATTTTGGGATACCAAGGCCCTGCCATTGGAATCAGTTGATTGATGATAGGAAACAAGATGGCCCCCGTGGCCTATTGCTTTCTATTGCCTGTTACCTTGTTTTCCCAAAGTCCTGGGAAGCCCTGACTCTATCCCTTACCCCTGACCGGCTGTTGGGTGGAAGTTCCATATTTGGTGTTGTTGTGAAGTCCAGGCCAGACTGGCTGGAGCCTTCCCAGTGACTGCACATTGTGGTACACCCTGTGGGTGGGACCTGGGTGAATGGAGTGTGTGACGAATACGCATTCTGTGTTGTGGGTGTCTAGTATCTGGTGGTTGACACAATGGGCCTCATTACGACCCTGGCGGTAAGCGCCCGTCATTAACGCCATGGCGTAATGAGCGTTTACGCCGTGGGACGATGGCGTAAAGAGCGCCACATCACGACCCATCGCGCACGAGCATTACGCCATGGCGGTAATGCAAATAACGCCATGGCGGAAAAGGCCCCTACCGCCATCGCTAAGCGAGCAAGGTGCCCATCCGCCAGCGTAAGTAGCGGCCACCGTAATTTACGGCCAGCGTAATTTACGGCCACCGTAATTTACGGTGGCCGTAAAAGGCCAAACCGGAAATAGCGTCATCGCGCCGGAACGGGAAGCAGCCTGTCGGCCATCTGTAAAAACACAATCCATCGCCATCCTACCAAACAACACCAGACCCAACCCTGACACCTGTCCCGACAAAACACCCACCCACCCAAGTTCCCGAAAATGCCGAAATGCGTGAAAAAGGCCTGTGACCGCCTGCGCCAGGAGCGATTCAGCAGGGAGGAACTCTGCATGCTAGCGGAGACCCTGCAGGACAACGCAGGTGTTGTTTTCTCCCCTGAAATGAGCCGGACAGCAATCGGGAAGAAGAAGGCCATCTGGGCCCTGGTGGCTGAGCGCGTCAGCGCGGTGGGGACCGTACCCCGCACCCCACAGCAGTGCCGGAAACGCTGGGATGACCTGCGCATACGGGTCAGAGCCGTCATCTCGGCAAACCGCAACCTTGCCCAGGGAACCGGTGGAGGGTCTGAATCCCCCCTGAAACTCCAACCGTGGGAGGAGATCTGTGCTGCCACCATCGGCATGGAATCCATCGAAGGCGTTGGAGGGATGGAAAGGGGAGCCCCGACATCAGGCGATGAAGGTAGGTGCCTCATACAAGACACAGCAGTCCAATCATGTGTAGCACAAGGTTGCCCTAGAGTGTAAATGCAACACAAATTAATACTGCCCATAGCGACATGCGAGCACCACCCTGCATACACTGCTGGCACCCGCATACCTGCATCCACATGCCACACCAAAAGGAGACAACCTGCATGGCACTGCCTGAAATCTGCCTCATCCACTGGCCAAAATAATGTCAACCATTGTCATTCAAAAGTCCGTATACCCATCGATAACGCCCTCCCACCTTTGCTCCACCACAGGCACAGAATCACACCCAGAGGACCAGGAGACCCCTGCGCCGAAGAGGGCGAAGTCCACCAACAACCTCCCTGCACCCTCAACCTCAGCTGCAGTGAGGCAGACCCCACGACAAGCAGGTCCCACTGCAGGCATACCGGAGGTCCCACCGGCAAGCACCCCTGTTGGCAGCAGGCCAGCAGCTGCTGCTCCACCTCCACCGACATTGCCTGCCACAGAAGGCAGGGGGTCAGCGGCCAGCAGCAACATCGGGGAGACAGCTGCAACAGCTGCATGTTCTGACTCGGACATGGAGCAGGAGGTCAGAAGCCCCACTGACCAACTACATTCCCCCTGCTTCTCAGACGCCAGCCCCCATGAGGGCGACACACAGGGGCACACTGAGGCAGAGGAGTGGCCTTCCACCCCATGCCCTGTGCACACTCCACAGGAGGGGACCAGCCCCTCCATCACTCCACCTGCACTGGCCATGGGCCAGCACGGCCAGCCGTCCCTCGAGGACATCACTCAACGGCAGCATCAACTGTCCGCAATGCTGGATGAGCATGCAGCGGAATGTGTGGGGGCTAGGTGTAGCATTGAACAGGCCACGGAGACACTAAGGGCGGAAGTGGCGCAGAGCACAGCCACCCTCAGGGATGCCATGCAGGCCATGTCCAGGGACATCTGTGCAGAACTTGCGGCCTTGCGTCGTGCGGTCATTGGCCTCACCCACACACGACAGGACGTGCATGCACAGGAGCAGCCAGGGACATCCTCCACTGCCAGTTCTGCGCAGAGCAGCCCCGTGCGCCGTTCCGGACGCAACCTGCGCTCCACAGCCAGGGGTGCCCCGGGTGCCGGGAGAGGGGGCTTGTGACGGCCTGTGGACACTGTCACAGGCATCTGTTGACAGCTACTTGGGGTGTGTTGGGGTGTGCAGGGGGGAGGGGGGAGGTGGGAGGTGGGAGGGGGTGTGTTGGGGTGTGCAGGGGGGAGGGGGGAGGTGGGAGGTGGGAGGGGGTGTGTTGGGGTGTGCAGGGGGGAGGTGGGAGGTGGGAGGGGGTGTGTTGGGGTGTGCAGGGGGGAGGTGGGAGGTGGGAGGGGGTGTGTTGGGGTGTGCAGGGGGGAGGTGGGAGGTGGGAGGGGGTGTGTTGGGGTGTGCAGGGGGGAGGGGGGAGGTGGGAGGGGGTGTGTTGGGGTGTGCAGGGGGGAGGTGGGAGGTGGGAGGGGGTGTGTTGGGGTGTGCAGGGGGGAGGGGGGAGGGGGTGTGACACGACAGTTCATGGTTCCAATACACTTTTTTCTTTCAAAAAAAGGAAATGTGTGGACATTTTCATTGCGTATGTGTGCTTTATTGGTGTACAGTCCACAGTGTGCATGCCCCAGAGACACACAGTGCCCCAAGTGCAGTCTCCATGCGATGAACACCAGCCGTGTGTGCTAGAAGCAGTGGTTGATGATACTTTGGCGCATGGCACGCCCCTCCTGTACATCGCCTCCTCCATGTGGTGGCGCCCCATCTGCACCCTCCTCATCCTCATCCTCATCGTCAGGTGGTTGCAGTTCTGCGTCAGGGGGCAGGGGCACATTCCGTCTGACGCACATATTGTGCAGCATGACACATGCCATGACAATCTTTGCAACCTTCTCATGGCCATACAGGAGTGCCCCACCAGACCTGCTGAGGCTTCGGAACCGTGCCTTCAGGAGGCCGAATGTCTGCTCTATGACCACACGAGTACGTGTATGTGCACGGTTGAAGTCCTCCTCGTGCTGGTTCTGCGGGTTCCGGACTGGCGTGAGGAGCCACCTCTTCAGGGGGTAGGCTGCATCACCTGTATGTAGGCGAGAATGTATGTGTCAGTCATGTTGTCTGATCAGGAACATGATGTTCCACCATGGCTGGCATGGAACTGTTACCATGGCTCACTTCAACATGCACTAATTGATTCACACTATGCAACCAGTATATGCTCATTGCTGCCATGGCCTGTTTTGCATGCCATCACCCTATGTATGCAGAGGGGTTTTGTGCATTGTGAGTGCCCTTCCTCTGTATCCGTTCTCTGTGTTACTCACAGGCCAGTGGAGTATGCATCATCCCCCCCCCCCTTTTGCCAGGTGGAGTATGCATCATCCCCCCCCCCTTTCTGCCAGGTGGAGTATGCATCATCCCCCCCCCCCTTTCTGCCAGGTGGAGTATGCATCATCCCCCCCCCCTTTCTGCCAGGTGGAGTATGCATCATCCCCCCCCCCCTTTCTGCCAGGTGGAGTATGCATCATCCCCCCCCCCTTTCTGCCAGGTGGAGTATGCACTGGTACGTCATTCCCATGCCCACTTCCATGACATAGCACTCACCGAGTAGCCAGGATCTTGGGCCTGCATGTCGCTCCATGTAGCGTGGTATTGTGGAGTTCCTCAGGATCATGGAATCATGGGTTGATCCGGGGAATCGGGCACAACAATGTGTGATGATCTTGTTGGAGTCACAGACCATTTGCACGTTGATGGAGTGGAACTGTTTCCGGTTGCGGTACGGTACCTCCATGGCACGTGGAACCACCAATTCCACATGGGTGCAGTCGATGGCACCAATGCAACCGGGTATGCTGGCTAGTGCATGGAAACCCACTTTGGTGTTTGCAATCTCCTGGGCAGTCCGTGGTAATGAGATGTGGTCGTCTGTGTGCTTGAGGAGGGCATCGAGCACTTGGATGAGTGTTCGTGAGAATAATGGTTGTGAAATGCCATGCAGGTGCCCCACTGTGTGCTGGTAGGTGCCTGTGGCCAGGAAGTGGAGTACAGCCACTACCTTCAGTAGGGGGGGGATGGCGGTTGGACTTTCTATCATGCTGACGATGTCGTCGTGTATCATGTCTACGATGGCGGTGATGGTGTCCCGGTCCAAACGGTACAGGGTGTGGATCTGCTCAGCTGTGAGGTTGTTTGGATTGGCTCTGATGCGTGGGATTGGGGGCTGCCTGCGTGGTGGCACTGGCTGTGCTGGTGGGGCTTGCTGGGCCTGCCTTGCCCTCCTTCTCCTCCTGCGTCTCCTCTGTGCTGCCTGTTGTTGTTGTTGTTGTTGCTGTTGTAGTAGCACATGCATTGCTATCAGGTCCTCCAGCCCCAACATTGCTAGTCGTATTGGCATCATTGTGGAGTGTGACTGGGTGTGGGTAGGGGTGGGGTGTGCTCTTTTTGTACTCCCCTGAGTCTGTATTGCCTTCACCTGTGCTGTTTCTGTGCACCTGTGGCAGCTGCATTCACTTGAATTGGCCCTTTACGGTTGGTTCGCGATGGCGTTATTTGCACCATGGCGGTAAGGTACTTTGCGGCCTCGGTGATGGCGTTAGGTGCATGTCCGCTTGGGTCGGCATTTGCGTGCCTTTCCGCCATGGCGCTAAGTACGGTGTGCGCGGTCGCGTGCGCGCACCCTTAGCGCAGTTAGCGGCAGCGTTAACTGCGATGCCGCTATTGGCATCGTAGTTTACGGTCAGGAGTCATGATCGGACCTGGCGGAAAACGATGGCGGTAAGCATTTACCGCCATCGTTTGTCACTTAGCGCCAGGGTCGTAATGAGGCCCAATGACTGAGACAGCTCTGCCCGAAACTGGTATGAATGCAGTGTGGAGTGTTGAATGGCTGGGTACTTGTCCCAATACACATAACTTGTTGTGAGTGTCTGGAAAAGAGTGAATGGCCTGAATGCACTATGCACCTAATTGGATGCCTGCCTGCATGAATGCCCTTCTGACCGATTGGTTGCCTGAGTGTGACCAAGCAGAATGAATGGGAGATCAACTAGTATATCTGGGTGCCTCTCACTGCTAGAATCCATGTTCAGAAGCTGAAGAGTAACTGGAGTGAAAGTGAAGCTTAATCTTGAAGTCCTGCTGGAAGAGAAGAATTGCTGTTGCTCTCCTTCACAATCTGAAAGCTGCTGTGTCTCCAAGGACTGACCCAGAGAGGACCTGGTAAGGCGCCTTCTTCCCGAGCTACGAGGGACCATCGTGCACCAGCTGATCTTTGCCAAAGCTCCCGGGTAGACAGACCTACGACAGGCTGTCGACCGGAGACGGGGACTGCCGCGGAATCCCAAAGAGAAGCGCCTGGACCATTGTCCACCACTGTCGACGACCACTGACGCCGACCGGAGCCACCATGCTTTAGTTTGCCTAAGATCTTCATTTGATCCAAGGACGCTCTCGTCTGCATCGCCGCCCGCTTTATCCCGCTGGAGAAGGCCCGACCGTTGATGCACCGAGGAGCATCCGCCGGTGGGTTTCCACAGAGACGACGACGACTCGACACCCTTGCTGGGCCACAGCTCTTCATCATCTCTTTGCGGCCCAGAACTATTGTCACCGAGGTGCCCCGCGCACCTCTTCCTTGCAGGACGCCAATGCTCTGTTGTCGACGAGCAATGTTAGGAACGAAGCTACCACTTCACCGTTGTAGTTCACCCTGTTCTCCGTCAGACGTTTGACGACCCGTGACTCCTGCTTTAAAGGGAGAGCACTCAAGAAGGGCCGTCAATTTCCCGTCGACGAACGCTACAATTCCAGGTACATTGGGGCTGTAGAACTATTGCAGAGGAAATAAGGCTCATAGAACAATATATGGACTGGGTTTGTGCTATATCTTTATCTTACAGGTTGCCCAGGTGGGGGGATCTCTACACAGAACTGTGTCTAGTGGTATGGGGCCAGCATTCTGCCAATTGTTCAACCATCTCGCTTTACTTCCTCTCTCTACTGCTGGTTTCCTCTTTATTGATCTGTGTGACATTTTGACAGTATAGTTGATGCACTTTAATTAGATCTGATAATATTTGTGGTACCACTGTAGAATTGTATATATTTACCATTGATGATTTTCTTAGCAGAAAGTGAGTTATTGTGATAGTGTACATAACCTTGAATATTAAGTATATAAAGACTGTGTTTTAACCAATACAGTGTGTGGACATTCCTTTGTGGGGGCTTGGGGACTACACTGTACTTAAGAACCAGCCTACACCACCTCCTGAGAAGCTAGGCCTTGATTGCTCGACCATAGCTACTAAATAGAGAATTTTGGCTGGGGTCCTGTGTGCCTCTCCTCTACCATATAGAGAGCAGACACCCCCCTCCAGTCTTTAACCCACCTGACCTTAGAAGGATCAGAGGGAGACCAAAGGGGTGGACCTGATGGCACAGAACCCCAACGTATACCCGGCTCCACCCACTGCAGAAGGGGGCCTAGGGCAGGCTGCCACTTTCCTTACCTGCCTCACTCCAGGGTACTAATAGCAACCTTTCTTTCCACCTTTTTCAGTACCTGGTGTCTGTCTTTTGGTGATGGGGTTGTCGGCCCCATGATGGATGTGGGGCTGTTCTCCAGTCTGTTCTTCTGGGTTGGCCCCATCCACCACATGGGGCTATCTAAACTGACGATACACCCTCCCACCCCCCACCAAAAACACTGTCCATAAGCAACCATATGGCTAGGTGGGGTCCACCACCCTCACACCATGCCCCATGGTCCTTTCCATCTTCTGGGTGGCCCTATGACCTTTAAGCCATTTCTTCTTTCGGGGCATTCCCTATGCTATCGAGATGCCGCCATCATAAATTTCGGCACCACCAACTCCCTTTGTGGCATTGGAATGATGCAAGGGGTGGGCCACTCTCAGCCAGGAGGTCCGACTGGTGTGCTGGAGATCCCTGCTTTATCAGGGCTGCCCGAAGTTGTGGCCCGGGATTGTTCTTCACCACTACGATTTCCTGGGCTTCTCTGTTCTTCACCTGGGCCTCCCATTGTGGTGGCCCAGGACTTTCCTTCACTGTTGGCTTTTTTCTGTGGCCCATATCTTCTGGCCATGAGGTGGGCCAACACATGACACAGCTGGTTAGACCTGTCCAGGCCACCCCTGTGGATGCACGGGATGGTCTGACGCACAGTCTTGGCCAATTGTAAAGCTCACGCACTGGCAAGCTGTTCAAAACTACAGCCTCTAAAGGATCCAATAGTCCTCTTCCTCTGCTTCTTTCTTCTCCTTTCTCCTTTTCCAACTGTTTTCTCACGGTTTTCATTTAGAAATGTCTCCCCTGCCCTGCCCACTGATAGGGCAAGGGAGTTCTGTTCTTTATTCTTTCCTTTTTTCCTTTGTTCCTGCAACATTTCATCCAACCCAATGGTGGGGTTATTGGATCAGTCCAGGTAAGTCTTTCAAGTAAAGTCTAACACAATACACAAATAAACCATAGAAAAAAAGTATTGTAGTCCTACACCCTGGGGTCAAACGTTGCTAGGTACAAAGTTAGCTGGACACCTCTACCTCGGGCTCCCTTCTGGTTGCACATACCGCAAATGCCCTAGCACCTCACAGAGCCTGGGTACCTCTGGTCTACACACATCAACATAACAACAAAGCCATCATACACTGTTATTTATTTATTTATGTATTTATTTAGACATTTATAAAGCGCAAGTAGCCCAGAGGCATCTAAGCGCTGGAACTTAAGCAGTTGGTTACAGAGGTGAACTTCTTCATGTACAGTCATACAGAAAAAAAAGACATTCAGGCCAGGCATGACAAACATAAAACAAGACTAAAATCTAATGGGTCTGGAGGAACAGTCGAGACATGTATTGTATTCTTGGCAGACAACCCATATGGTAATGGAGGTTGCAACATAGGTAATAGATTAGGTTTAACTCATGGTCTTCTTTGTGGGAGAGGGCAACCAGTTTGGAATATTTGGCTATTTGGGGTAAGCCAGAGTCTATTGCTGGGTCTCTAGGTAGAAAAGCCGAGTTTTCAGGCTTTTTCAGAGTGACCATAGGGATGTGTCATGTCTCAGTTGTGGAGGAAGGGAGTTCCACAATTTGGCTGCTACCAAAGGGTAGCTAGAGCCACCTGCTTTCTGCCTCCTGAATCGTGGTGTGATGTTCCTTCAGCGCCTATTCACCAAACCCAACCAGGCAGGTACCAAAGTGCAAAAACATGGACATGGCAACAGTGCGCTGTATACAACTCAACATCATAACAGACCTCATTAATAAGTACGGGAAAACGCTGTCCCGCAAGCTGTGCATTGAGGCTAATCAGCCTATGCGCCGGAAGCTTTGCGAATCCCACCATTTCAATACACTTCCTTTTCTCTCCCTCGCTTTTATTGAAAGGTATTCATTTTAAACTTGAAAACGAATGCACAGGGGGCTGAATCCTGATTACCCACAGGAAATAAACGTATTAGTAGAAATGAGCAAAACACAGAATTGATCCCCCAGCTCTTGCTGGGAGAGTGGGTGGGAGGAACACAGCAAGCAGGACAAGGACGTGGAGATGCTTAACGCGATCCTGATTATCCTTCCACGCTGAAGCCGAGCATCTTGTTTAAAGTTAGGCATTCAGCGGACTTTAAGATGCTTTGCGCATGACATATTCAGGGCTAAGGCACCGGGGTGCACCGCCCAAGTACATGGTAGCTTCACCAGACCTTCAGGGCAGGCGATGTCAATATTGTTAGCGTGGCAGAGGCGTGAGACTAGAACCATTATGTATATGAGAAGTCTTGCTTCATGCTGTGAGGGTGAGGGCAGGCTGCTAGTAGAACATGCCTCACAGACAGGCCTCAGCAAAGTATTTCCTGCATTCTTGCATGGGAAATAGAAACATTTAAATAAGTTTGAAGTATGTTTGGGGTGCTAAGGGCAGAGATGGCAATATAATACACACAAATCATTAGCGCCGTACCACTGGTTTACCTGCTTTTTAAAGAGCGTACCTTTTTTGTTGAAATGGTCAAAAACCAACACATAGAATCAGCTCGGGGTGGACGATCAAGCACTATCCTTTTCCAAAGCAATGGCCAGGCATAGGCACAACAGACCCTGTGGCTCTGCAGCCAGCACCTTAGTAACCTCACAAACCTTTTTCTTTTATGACCTTTCAAATGCATGGTGTAACATTTCCAACTGGCAGACCTTGCAAATCAGTGACAGTTAACGTGAGTAACGCAAAGCACCTTTTAAAGATGTTTTTATATCAACAATGTCTACTAGCTTAACCTGCACATAAATAAATGTTGTTTTTATGTCACTAGTAAAATGGTCATGCATAATGCTGGAGAGACAGTTAGCACTCTCAACATTTCAAGTGTGTTAGGCCCAGAAAGCTGTATTTAGATTTGAACCCAAATAGAATACAGGTGATTGAGGGAAGTCTTGTCACATTATAGAAGGTATCATCTGAATAACACTATATCACTATACCACCATAAGAAAATACCACAAGATTATGTAATAGCCCTCTGACAAAATACCTAACAATAACAAGGAGCTGGAGGTTTCTGACATAAAATCTACATATCTAACAGAGTTCATCATACAACTCCTTTTATTGTGTGACTTAAAGCATTGAACGTGCAGAGGGGTTGAATAGATAGTTCAATCTTGCATTATCTTGCATTCTGGAGTTTATAGTTTACCATTAAGGATGTGGAAAATAAAGCAACAATGATATTCTTTTGGTGTAACATGTCACTATGAGGATTTACCGGTCATGTGGCTTAACTACGCAATTTGTGTATTTTGTAAGTAAACATTATAACATAGTATTATTATAGGCCTTGAAACACAAAACAGAAGTATTTGCACCAAAATAAAGCTTGGAATATATGTGGTCAACTTTGCAGAATGGGTTAGAATCCCTGCTTCACCATTCAGTGATTAAGTTCACACTATTTGTAAAAGAAAAATCCACATTTGCGATGGGACAGATTTAATGAGTAGGAACAAAATGGTGTACCCTCATGCTCAACTGTTAGTGGCCCCCAAAGCTGACCCCAAAATTTCATTACTGGTGCACTGGCCCTCCCTCAGTCCCAAATCGCTTGATTTGACAGACAGATATGCAATCTAAGCATCCAGGTAGTGCACTCTACTGGTACACTAAATGTGGCAGAGCAAACATTAATTGCTGCCTGTCACAGATGTTGCTTGGGCCATGCACAGTACTGCCCCATAGGAGAATGAGTGAAACTCTTTCCTATGTCCTGTTATGTTATGTTATTGCATTGTTTATTACACACATGCAATTTTTGCACTTTCTAGGAGCTTCAGGATCGCAAGTGATGGAGTACAGGACTAATGAGGTGCTTGTCACAATGATGATGTGTGCTGATCTAAGATGGGGCTCTGTGTGTTGTAAGTCTTAGATATTTGTGATCTGTCTGGAGCAGTAATTAATGTGCACTCCAGGTTGCTAAGGAACCTGTTTGTGTGGCTGTCTGTGGGTTTGTGAGAGCAGTGCTTAAGGAATATGGGGAGTTGTGTTGGTGTATCTCTGGTGAGTTTGTTTGGTGTTTAGGGAGATTTAGTACAGTCTCCTGGATGGTGTGTGTTCCATTGTGTGACCTGTGTTATTTCAGTGAACAAAATAAGTGGGCCAGATTTGTGATGTCATCAGTGATGTCATCAATGACATTTGTGATGTCATCTTTGAAGTGCTGGTTGTTAGTCTTAGCAGTGCACGGTGGTGGCGCAAGTTATGGTTACTTAACTTACCATGACTGGTGAATTTCTGCAGTTTTTCGGTTTTACCTGTAACCATAACGTCCCTGTAACAAAGTTTTTTCATTGAATTGTATAGGTTTGTATTAGTGCAACTTAACCCTAACGTCCCTTTAACAAAGTTTTTTCATTGAATTGTATAGGTTTGAATTGTATTGGTGCAACTTAACCATAACGTCTCTTTAACAAAGATTTTTCAGAGAATTCCATGGGTTTTTACCAGTGCATGGAATTTTCCTACAACTTACTAATATCATACTTAACCCAATATAGCAACGTTTGTGTCCAATTTACAACGTTTCACCTTAAAACTCCGCCATTTGCCACCTTCTAGCATCATTTTTAACACTTCTATCCTTTTTCCTCTGCTTTTGCTTCCGTGGATGTCCGCGAATGTCTGACGTTACTGTGGAACTCTGGAACGTGGGATAATGGCCTGGCAGCCCAAGTTATCGACCCAAGCAAAGTGTGTCTGTGTGCGCCCTGATGCCTGCGGGCTTTGGCGTGTTATAAATAAATAAATAGCGAGGGCTCCGGACCATTACTGCAATGGCAGATAAAGGCCATTAGCACCCCTGGTTCCCAAAGAAGGAATCCGGGGTGCTAAAAAATAGATTTTTCTTCATACAGGAAAGAAAATCCTTTTCCAAGATGGCCACCATGGAACGAGAAAGTGGGGCTCAGTACAGGGCCCTGCTTCCCTCTCCAGAATCCTTTGACCATATTACCACAAGCACATTTTTTTTTCCTGTTCAAACCTATCCTACTTTTGAATAACTTTCTCACATAGCTGGTCCCAGGTGGACATGGCCACTTTAACACAATGTTTCATCCCTCGTGGTCAAGGCCAGTGGTCAGATTGTGCCATGGCCACAGGCTATACCTCAGTCACCAAAGGTATATCACTATTTTTTGTACCTACATTATGACACTTGTCAAAAAATAAAACACAGGCACATTTGCAAAACCATGCTTTCAGGTCCTTGCCAATGCTCCTTACAAGAGTTTGCTTGAAATCTGCCCATGTTTTTTTTTCAAAAGTGTCAAAATATATGTACATAGAATAGTCATATAACTTAGCCCCCAACTTCACAAAATCCATTCAGACTTTACACAAACATTCAAGTTTGGGTCTATAACCTTTCTGAAAACATTTGTCCACATTCGTCAATCGGCAACAAAGTTATAACCCATCTAAAAATGTTGAGACCCCCTCTAATTTAGACTCCTCTTGAGAAAATCCCACCAAACTTTACAAAAACATTTATATCTAGATTTAAAATTGTCTTGCAAACTTTAATGCAGATTTGTCAAATGGCACCACATTTATAAGCCTTTGCATTACTTTTGGGAACCCCACTTTACAGAATCAAACATTGCAAAGCCTTTCAGTACCAGGTCTAGAATAGAATTCCAAAATTCCATGCAGTTTCATTGAGTGGTGCCTAAGTTATAAGCCATCCAACCCATGCTCCTGAAGTGTCCCCAAACTTCACAGGACTGTTTGCAAACAAGCGGACCATTCGCAGACTTTTATGGTGGAAAAACACCATTTTTTTGGCTTCTTATGGCAATATCCTATCCCATCCACATCACCTCTCACTTCTCCAGAGATTGTTCTGATAAGTTTGACAAGTGTAATGTTGTATTTTTTATATGTTTTTACCGCAATGTCCGCAGACATCGGCCAAAGTCCACAAATCCAACATGGCGGACGTTTCCAAAAATTTGACGCATTTCATGCTTTTCACCATCCAATCAGGGGGCACTCTCAATGTCCCCGGACATCACGGCACCCTCTAGACCAATCGTATGCATGTCCACGGACCGAACAGGGAAATGGGTCCGTGGAGCGGAGCCAAATATCACTAATTTTGTTAACCTATATTTTGCCTGCTTTAAAAAATAACTACTGGATGGATTTTCACCAAATGTACAAAAGCACGCTTTTGGGACTAAGCCGCCGCTCCTGCCGCAAATTTGGTGAAAATCCGTCTAGTGGTTTGGGCTGTAGGCGTGAGCAAAACAGTTTTCATTTCAGTCTATGGAAAAAAATAAAATAATTGGCAGACCCCCAATAACTTTGTCCCCCCTCCCTTGACAAAACCTCACCAAACGTGCCAACAAAGTGCAGAGCGGGCCATATACTTTTTTTTGCAAAGTTTGGTGAGGATCCGTCCAGGGAGAGCGAAGTTATAACCTGCCCAAAAAGTGCTCTCCCTATTGGTTTTAGAAACTTAACCATAACTACACAGCTGCTGCCGCAGGCCGTGTAATACACCCATATTTTTCTTTTAATTTCTAAAAGAATGAATAGGACCTCAGCTACATCGGTCTGCACATAAAGCAATGTATCAAACAATAACTAATGAGAAAATGATGTACACAATGAAAGGGATCCTAGCCATGTGTAGGAAGCATCTCACTATGCATGGGGGTATGGGGCAGCCTGGGCACCTGGAAAGTCTATCAGAAGCTTTTCTAATCTTTTGATATTTTTTGTCTTTTTCTCTCTCTGGATGCTTTCTTTTTTGACTGTGCCTCTTTAGTACAGTGTGCTATTTTTGGTTTTCAAAGAGGCAAGCAGCCTTGGAAACCTTGACACATTTTTATTAGGCATAAACCATTGTCAAAATGACAGGCTTCCAGGAGGACTGTATGCCCCTTCTTTGGGAACAACGTTTGTGCAAGCCCAATAAACCTAACATCTTTCCTTGAAATTATGTTTTCCGCTAGGATTTCCAGCCACATGGAACGGGCCTGTATGTTCAACACCTCCCCAATCTGTAAGGCGGAGGTGCATGTGAGCTATTTGGGGTGGGCTGGAGGGTCTACTTCCATATGTTACATTATTGTCAGGAAGTGACAGGCAGTGTGCTTACAGTACTCGATCTTCTTTCACACTCTATTAGCTTCTAAATCAGGGTGTCCATCAAGTCTCCTTGTTGTTTATAACATTGCTGAAGGATCATTATCCCAAATTAATTGTATTTATTTTTCGTGTTTTTAAAGGTGTATAACAAAACACTGAGCAGCTCATGTTCATTGTGGCGTAACGTGAATGCAAGGCGTAAAAGACTTGAGTAAGGCTGCAACGGCTTTCATTCACATCACATTACATTTTGATTAATTTGTATGGCAGAGGGGATGGGTGGGACTGCAACTTGAGTTTCCATCTCCTCCCTTCCTCTCTGCCATACAAATGCTCCAGCTTTTGTGCCGGCATGGGTTTTCATGCCAGTAAACATGCTGGAGGTACAGATGAGGTCCTCTAGCTTTATACACCAGCATAAAGCAGGCTGACCGCATAGGAATTCATTGTAAATGTTGCCTGCCATGCTCCCCTATGTGCATGATAGGCAGTGTTCACAATTGAAATTACAACGTTTACGCCACCTTTTACCCTGCACTTGGTACCGGCCATGCAAATGTTGAAATTTGGAGGTGGGGAGCTCTTTATGTTCTAGTGCAAATGTAAAGGCTCTCCACCGTCAAATTATTCATGTTTATTAAATTAGGCCTGAGGGTACATCAAAGCACCACACAATTCTATAAAAAGGAAACGAATATTTCCCTAAACTAAAAAGGCACAGTAAAACACAACACATTATATGTTTCATTGAACATAAACATAGCAAAAAAACAAAAAAAACACAAACAAAAGATTAAGCAGCCCCAATTACTAAAGTCTGAGGCAAGCATTTTCTTGTACTCTAAAATGTGAATCATGCTTGAGATTAGACTTTTTAACTTGTTCATTGCAGTTACATATCAATTTCAAATCAGTGGCTCTGATTAAAAGGTTGGCCTTTTTGTGCTACATTATATGTGAATATCAGTAGGCTGGTAACCCTCAAATCCTCTGTTAAACTCTGGCATCTGCATGGTGGAGGACAGAATCAGAGGCAGGCTACTGGTGGGATGCAGGGGCTTCAAGGTGCTGGGATTACACAAGCATCACTGTTAGCCAGGGCCACAGTTCTTCTTATCAAGGTTTAAGGAAGAGGTCTGAAGCATGTAGCTTACCAGATATTTTAGACTACAATTTACATGTCCCCTCACCACTGATTACACAGACCAGGGTTGATAAGTGGTTGCAGACCCCTGGTGTGAGGGTGCTCAGATTCAGATTTTGGCATTTGAAGTGTTGGCTTGTATCTTCCTCGTGACTTTCCAGGTGGGTTTACTGTTCTAACGTGGCTATAAGTGTGAATGCTGATTGCCTGTTGGTACTGAGATAGCTTGGAGGTTTGTCAAGCCATTATAGTACCCACAAATCCATCTTGTAAGGTGACCACCTGACTGTGTGTCAGGAAGCCAGTCAGGAAGAACATGTCATCCTAATTACTCTGTTACCTCTGCGTGTGCGGTCTCATTGCCATGAACCGAAGTACTATTGAAAAATGAGTTTTCTTCAGCCTGATGTTTTTCCGCCTATTAAGGGGTCTTGACCTTGGGTTAGTTTGTTTCCCTCTGAATACTGGTTAGGTTGTCATCATAGCTTCATTGAAGGTTTTCCCATCCCTCTAGGTCATGCAGGGTCATGGTGCAGGATGGCTGCCTGATCCAGAGACCCAGACTTTCAGGCCACAGAACACTTGCCCTCTGGAGTTATGCTTGACCACATATGATATGGGGGTACGAGATCTGGTCTCACCGGAGGTGAATCGTTCCTGTCAGCTAGGTTTTCTATGGTATTCTCAAAGATAGGGAAGAGAGTTTGGGCCAAAGGTGAAACTGTTAAAACTGTCTCCAATAATCCAAGCGGACCCCATATGCGTCACAAAAGACCTGAAGTCTTCTTTTTCTCCATGGTACAAACTGTAAGGCAAATCCAGACACGCACATAAGTCAGCATACTATCCATGCGCCTCATCCCCTCCTGCAATACCGAAGGGTGACCCCCAGAAGTGTAGAATCTATGCAGAGAAAAACAGAAAGCATTCTCGCGTGGATGTTCATACATAGATAAGATATACTAAGCAATGGTTGAGTGATAAAGGGAAGTACTTGAAAGTACTGTTTGCTGTCTCTGCCTGCTGCTCGAGTTTCTGCTGCTACTGCTAATTGCATTATCAGCGTTTTACTGACAGCGTTTTCCTGGGACTCGACCAGCTTCATCGGCTGGAGGAATTATTTTGCAGTGACACTCGTTTGCATCTACGGCTTTAAGAAAAGTAAGCCTAAGCAACTTTATTCCGACCTGAACTACCCTAAGACACAGAAAGACACTGAAAGACACGGAAAGTCACTGAGACTTGCCTTGCCTTGCACCCTACCATTGCATATCTATCTCACACAGTGTCCCTTTTTTGTGTCTTTAGGCTCCTGACTGAAGTTGATCCCGCCCCCTCAATCTGTGGGTGGGCGGCATAAATATTGCTGCTCCTGCGCATTTGCGCGCGCACCGCGGAAGTACTTGAAAGTACTGTTTGCCGTTCGCGGCGCACGGCGAAGCGCCGGAGCGTCCCTAATTTGGTTTCTACTTTCGGGGAATCACCATAAGTAAGTCGGCTTTTCAATTATTCAAGCCTGAAAGATTTGTAAAAACAATCTTATTCCTTTGGGCGTATTAGATCCTTACCCCTCAAACATGAGACACATGTACACATTAAGCACTGGAATGCCACTGCTTCCTAATGTTTGGAGAATCGAACGCGAACATGAAAAAACAAAAACGAGTGAAACCTCCGCTAATACCAACACTGCTCCTAGCATTGCTCCTGCATGCTCCACACCCAGATTAGTACCTGGGAGCAGAAGGCGTGCTAACAAGAAGGTTCCTGTTGGTAACACACCAGATATTCGATCCTTTTGTTTTCCTGCTGTTCCCACGAGTACTGGTACTGCTTTTCAAACATCCATACCGATTGTCAACACTATTAGTGGTTTGATTGATGATAAAATCAATGAAGGTTTTGATGAAGACGCTGTGATAGAAATAACAGGATGTGACATCTCCTTATCAGACAGTACCGTTTTGAGAGGGGAATCTAGACCTCATACCAGCGTTGCTATGGGTAGCTGTTCTTCTCCCTCCCATAATGATGTGCCAATGACAATTGACTTAGTAGACTCCAAGATTGATACTTCCAATCACGTGTTAGAAGAAAAATTATCTTTTTCACCTAACATCTCTGCAATTACCTACCAGAATCAATGTGTGTCATCCTCCTCATTTATAAATCCTACACCCCGTAGGCAAACTGAATCACAAAGTCATCCAGTGCAAGAGGGCGTGTCGAGGGCAGTCATCATATCGTTTGAAGCTATGCAAACGACAATGAACATCCTGCTTAAACTATTTGACACTTTGAATGATAAGATAAAGACCCAAACTGATTTACTTAACTTAGTGGTATCTTGGCAAACCAAACAAGATGCTGCATTTGTAATGCATAATGTCGCAACAACCACTGATCCAAAAGCAATAAAACACCCAACAATGGCTGCTAAGGCTGCATCATCTGTTTCTGAAGTGAATGCTAAATTTTGCCCTGATACTAGTTTATGGACTCCAGTACTCCCTTGCTTTCCAAACATCATCGTTGACCAAGTTAGTAATGCTACAGTAGACTTGGTCCTACTTGATAAACAAGGGAATAAGACCCTTCCAAATACAGAAGATAGTGATGTTTACACTATCTTTTCTAAAAAGGAACATCCTACAAAGCAAATAAGCCCTAAAAAAGTACCAAACAGAGCGATTAAAAAATCTAAAAACATCAAGGGCTCCAAACAGCCAATGACTGCCGCTTCCAAGCAGTTCATTAAACAACTTAAAGTACCTAATACAAGTGCTCAAGCAGCTTCTTCTGCTGTAGCAAAAAAATATCAGTTATTAGCACAAACTCGCAAACAACAAACTATTGTTGCTTCACTTTTCAAACAGAAAGCAACTCATTACGAGCCTCTTGACGAATTAATTAAGGCAGTAGATTCTCACGCAAGTTTGCACAAAGAAACCATACCAAAAGCAGCCCCAGCGTCTTCAACAGCTGAACAGTTGAGTCACCTGGCAAATAACTCAATGAACAGTGCTGTAATTCGCCGCGATGAGATTAGGAAAGCAGTGGACGCTTACATGGCTCAATGCCCAGCTCAAAGAAACCTCACAACCCCTGCATTCACAAACACACCCATTTTGTCCTTGACATCTTGTGAGTCTCAAGCTATGAGTGATCGACCAGATAAGGGTGGTGTTGGAAAATCTACAAACACTAATTCCAAAAATACCAAATCCCCATGTTCTGGTGCTCACTTGGATGGCAAGCTCTCTGCCTCCAACTGTAAGGAAAAACATGAATCGGAAATAGCTCAAATGGTCAAAGCACTTCTGCCAACAAAAAATAATGGTGAAACAGGTACTCGGACTTCGATATTATCGAACCACAACACGTCTACTTTTCAAGAAACATTACAACCCAAACCCAGTCATCCCAATCTAGGATCACTGGTATTGAGTTGTCGTCCAAATCCATACCCTCAATACACACTAAACCGTCAAAGTATTTTAGAAATATTCTTTGACATAGATTCCTTGAACGATGTAACTAGTTATGACATTGAACAAGTTGAATTCATAATGTCTAAACAACAGAGCATAGTCAGACTATGGTTTCGATCAAGAGTAATCAAAAATTTAGTTTGGCAGGCAAGGGAGGTCCTATTTTCCATGGGCTTTCTGGTAATGTGTGAATCGCAAATAGAGACCGAGTACAGTCCCTCTGCCAAAGAAAATGTTAAAAAGAATGTTACTTGGTGCAGTGATGTTGACAATCATGAGTCGAACCGTGCCATAAGTCAGAAATGTAAATGCCATTGTAAAAACAATGAAAGTTAACTAGAGCAAGAGAACGGGAAAACTGTTATATCCCTTGATTCCTGGAACACACGTGGTTTTGGTCATCTATTAGGAAACAATGATAAATCACTTTTGGAGTTTGACATCGTAATGTTACAGGAAACCTGGATTACAAAACAAATTTTATGGGACAATCATGAACTCCATACCACGTTAGCTCTTAAAAATCAAAGAGGCCGTCCCATGTGTGGCTTGTTGACTGCCATCAAAAGCAGTGCAAACATAACCATTATATACAAATATTCTCCGAATCCTTTTTCTCAATCAACTATTGCATCTATCAACTCCGTTTTGTATGCTCTGGTTAACCTTTATTGGAATCCTCTTAAAACTGATGATTCAGAATTTGTTTTTGCTGTATCAACATTACTGGATTATTTAACTGCTGTACCTAAAATATCACATACTATTGTAGCAGGCGATTTAAATCTTCACTGTGTTACAAAATTGAAAGTATCTGAGCAAAATCGGAGAATCCTATGGAACCATCTCATGAAATCAAGAGGTTTCCTGATGATGAATGGGTTAGGACCTAAAGATCAACCTCCACAAAACACATGGTCGCAAGGAGGAAGCAGTGGAATCATTGACTATATTTACGTTAATGATACACTATCCTTGCTCTCACCTGAATTTAAAATTACTCAAACTCAAAATAGCGATCATAACTTGCTATGCTTGCAATGGATGGTACCTTATTGACAACTACCGATCAGTGAAATAAAATGGGATCATTCTTTAACGACAAATAACGGTGTCAATAGAGTACGGTGGACAACAGACACCATCACTCAATTCGGTATGATGTTGGAATCTGCCTTTGACAGCACTCATAGTAGCATCGTTCCGAGCTCAGGGTATTATGACATTCTACAAAAGATGACTCAAACTTACAACAAGCCGAGATTCTATAAGACGCGATTCCATGTGTTCGATGGTAAAATCAAGGATAAGAAAGCATCTTTTAGGAAAGCAAAGCGAGAAGCTATGCTTCTACCAATATGTGTTCGCTTCCAAAAACTCAAACAGTTAAATACGAACTACAAAAATTGGATTCGGCACCATAAAGCTCAGATGCTACAAACAGATGGAGAACACATGTTGGAACTTATAAAAGATAAGAACACCTCGGATATATGGAAAGCCATAAATGATTCATCCTTAATTTCACAACACTGTAAACAAATTCAACAGGTCTCTGAATCCACATGGGTCGAATACTTCCAGAAAATTCTTGCGTCTCCTAATCAAGATACCCAAGTACTCACCCAAACTAAGGCCAATCCTTTTTTTCTTAAAATAGAGAGAACTGATATTCTGTATTACATTCAAACAATAAGCGCTTCAAGAGCACCAGGGCCTGATGGGTTGTCTAATTACATCTTCAAACAAAACCCAGAACTGTGGTCTAATATTCTACTCTCTTTATTTCAGCAAATTAATTATTCTCAAATCTTACCTAGCTCCTGGAAACATTCCATCATAGTTCCATTGTACAAAAAAGGCAACCGAGAGAAACCTGAAAGTTATAGACCCATTGCGCTGCTTGATGCGCCGGGCAAAATATACTCCAGGATTGTTCTAAAAGAACTGAACACATGGATGAATTTAGTTAACATGCGTGACCCTTTCCAAACTGGGTTTGTTTCAAGTCTTGGCACGACACCGAACATGCTTGTCCTCAATCTGCTAAGAACCAAATATATTAATTGTAACCAAAGTCTTTATATGGCATTTGTGGACTTTCGTGGTGCCTTTGATTCTGTTGGCAGAAGTCTGTAATTTTGTAAACTTAGAAGGTACGGTTGTCCTCATTCACTATTACGAATTATTGAAGAACTTCATTCGGATACAACGATTCAGATTAGATTATCCACAGAAGGATTATTGTCCAGGCGAATAAAATCGGAAAGAGGCGTTAAACAAGGTTGCATTTTAGCCTCAACGCTCTTCAATCTGTTCCTCTTAGATCTAGGAACGGATTTTGAGGAAATAGAAAGTGATGCTCCTAAATTAGGATCCCAAAGAATCCAATGGATCCTCTATGCTGATGATTTAGTATTGGTATCACAAACTCCTAGAGGCCTCCAGAACTTGATTCAATGTCTTGAAAACTATAGCAGTGCGAATAATTTGATAATTAACACAGAAAAAACGCAGGTGTTGATCTGTCAAAAAAACAATGCTAAGGAAAAATTTAAACGATGCAAATGGATACTAAACAATGAAAACCTTTGCTTAGTTAACACTTACAAATATCTAGGTTTACACTTTGCTTGAAGCCCGATGCCTCTGCTACAACCGTCCATCCTAAAAGCAAAAATTCAATCTTTAGCCTCACAAGCCTCTATTATCCTGCGAAAATATGGGAAATTCACAACTAATCATGTGTTGCTTTTTTATAAACAAAAAGTAATTCCCATAATAGCTTATGGGGCCGATTCACAATTACCACAATCAAGAAAATATTGGGATAAGTATGAAGGCACATTTTGGAAGTCGGTATTCAAATTACCAAATTGCACACCGATGGCATTGCTGAGACTAGAAATGGGCTCTAATTCGATTTATTGTCATGTCCTATGGAAAATGTGTTGTTTTTTTAGAAAGTGCCTGATAGGTGTCTCCCAGAAAAATGTGTTGAACACTATTGCGCACTACTTGCTAACTTCTGCTGACAGATTTCCAAAAGTTTGGCTCCAATATGTGATTAACATACTTACCGAAGCTAATATTTCCTTGCAAATGCTAATTTCAAATCCAACTAAAGCGAAGAAAACATTGTTCTTATATGATTGGATTTTGACCCAAGATCTGTGTAAAAACCTAGTTGATTTTTCTTGGACTATTTTTCATCCCAAAAAATTGGGTATAATGGAAAAGTATTTACAAAAATGTCCTTCACATTTTGTACGAGCCCAGATGCTAAGAATGCGCTTAAATCTTCATCCTACATATGAAATTCTGTCCAGACGCGATAAGAACCTAACGCAAAGCAAATGGTGTTGGTTTTGTAATGATAATAACTGTATTGAAACCCTTAAACACCTAGTAGTGTCATGTTCTGCATTAGAGACACTACGGCAAATATATTTTAAAAATTCTTTACAGCTTTATTGCTTTCACACTGAGGAAGAAATTTGGGGCCTAGTAATTAATAGTGAACGCTCAGCGATTTTAACTGCTTTAGTTAAATTTATATCTACTATCTTCTATTAATATGGAATTGTTGTAAGTATAAAGAGGTGTAATATATTTTTCTTTGTTCATGTGTTGAAGATGAAATGAAATGAATTTTAAATTGTTATGTATTGACAGACTCAAAATAATTCTTCCTCTATCTTTCTTTCTTATGTTGTTTTATATTAAATATTTGAAAGGTTGAATATCAGCCAAACAAATAAAAAAAAAAAAAAAAAAAAGGGATCAGAGTATGAGCCCCATATCTGAAAGAAGTAAGCAAAATTTAAGGATCCGGGAGTATTTGGAGAAGGGGTGCCAACATGGTATAAGCTTGCACAATGAGAAAGGATGGGATTATCTGGCACTGTCCTAAATTGGTTGAATTAAATTGAATTGATATTTTATTTCTATCGCGCTCGTACACAAGTGTTTCAGAGCGCGGTTTACTTCATACCTTTCAGGCAGACACCAAGTCGTCCAAATTCACACATTGCATTCTAACCCTCAAGATTCCATCCTCTCACCAATCTTTTTCAACCTTTACTTGGAGCATATGCACACTCTCCTCAATGATCCCAATATTGCCATCCACCAATATGCAGATGATACTCCGTTGTATACGATGGTAGAAAGCCCACAGAAATCAGTCGTCTCTCCGATTACCTAGAAATCATCCATTCCTGGATGTTGACTGCCTAGCCCAAAAGTAACCTCCCCAAGATCAAATTAGTCCTCATTGGCTTACCACTAAACAATAACTTGTCCAACAATGACACTATGATATTCTCCTAGAAGGATTTGATCTGCAACTCTTGGATTCAGCAAAATCATCAGGCTTAACAAACAACAGCAGCCTCTACTTCTAGAAACACATAGCCAAGGAGGCCCAAATAGCCACACTCCAAATCCCCACATTTTATAGGTCGCAGGACTTCTAGACCGTAGTGAAGGTCCTTGTGGTCTCACACATCGATGGGGGAAATATCTTCCTGATAGGGCACAGAGGTGTTCTCTTTCCTCCACTAGAAGCAGGCCACCATTCTGCAAAAAAGTCTTAATACTGGTTGACAGAAATGTACATTTAGAAGGCAGTCACGAGTAGGATACCAGCATGCGTGGAGGCAAAGCTCTACATATCTGGTGGCATATGCTCTTTCTGCAGCAAATCGATCAACCAGCTCAATCACAACTTGTCTGCAAAGAGAGGACCCGCAAACAATCCTCTTGTTAAGCACCCGCACCCAGGAACTCGCTCGCAGTATTAACTCAGAATGCCCTCACAATTCTTAGTTTTGCAAATCTCTCAGACATGGCTTTCTCAACAACATCTGATGAAGGACTAATCCCAATGGATGCACAGACTACAAATCACAGTGCTATTGGAATGTGAAAGGATGTTATCCCAAACCCTGGCTACCCACACCCTGTAAAGCACTCTGCTGCTCTCAAGCCAGGTCTGCACATTAAACAATAACATACAAACAAATAAAATAACATTTGTCAATTCCAGGGAGATTTGTGGAGGTAAAAGGCAATCCTGCTTTTGATCCATTATCTTGGATGCTGCAGCATATACAGCTCTTAAACTAAAGTAGACACGAGGTATAAAGAACACCTAGTAGATTATTTGATAGTGAGTCAAAAAGTGTATGTTTTGCTATTTAGAAGGCATATGATTTGGCTCAGACTGTGGTACATAACTATACTACTACTTATATAGGGCCACAGAAAGTTATTATAAAACATGCCTGCAATCCACAGGAAAATATCACATAATGCCACTTCAGGTAATCCATGGATATGAATGTAATCAGTTGTTTGTGTTCAGCAAAATGGTATTGAATACAAAGAACAGGACCAACTCTCTCCTGCTTTCTGCTTTCAATAGGACTTGAGGATTTCTTCAACTGCACTATCTAGGCAATGGTAAGTTTTTAACTTGTCACTAGCCCTGCCAAAGACTGATCATTCTTATGATATGATATGATAAGTCGTTTATAATGTGCCTGTACACAAGTGTTTCTAGGCATGACAAGACAAGGGAGGGAGACAGAGGGACGACAAAATGAACGATTTTACTAGGCATTGTGGCATTCAGATCAATCAAGTGTTATACGCAAAAGTTCAGAGAGGGAGAGGGAAAGTGCAGTCAGGGCAGCATAGCTCTGAGTAAGTGCAGCGAGGGCAGTGCGGCTCTGGGTTAGTTCAAGGAGGCAGGGGACTGTAGGATTCCAGAAACAACCCCTAAATGCATGGGAGGCCCGGAGGCAGTGCAGGGGCTAATGTTTGTGGGGCATCCTTGTACCAGTGTGACTCTGAAGGTAGACAGGCAACCAGTAAGCGCAGCAAGACAGGTCGGTCAGCAGGGGAGAGAGAGAAAGCAGAAGCGAAAAGGAAGGTTGTGAGCTCCTTCCGGAGGTTCAGGTGGTCCGACTCAAGTTTGAGAGGGGCAGGGAGGCCATTTCAGAGGGAGGCAACTGCAGGCGAGAGAGATCTACATCCCACTCTCTGTATGGAGAAGCATCTGAACCTCAGAGAGTTTGAGGTGGCTGAGCGAAGGGCTTGAGAAGGAAGGTTTTAAGGAAGAGAGAGTTGAATTCATGCAGGACCCAGATATATGTGATTTGACTGTGGCAGAATTGTTCATGGCAGAATAGACCATGGTCAATTGTGCTGTGAATACAATGTTGCCATGGCCAAATCTGGCAAAATCTTGACCCCCCATTACCCTAATAGATCCCCCAAACCCCCAAACTTACCTTTTTCTTCTTCACCCTGCCCCTCCCCCACAAACCCTACTCCCCATGTTCGGTGGTGTTGATTTCCCAATTTGTTTGAATTTAATCAAACAAATGGTACTGCTAAATTCAGCCAAAACTACCATACAGTCAATTAAATTCAAACAAATTGGGCAATACCACTGGACCCGGCCCCAGAAAGCCTTGTGGATGATGTGCAGGGTCTTGAACTTGATACTTGCAGCAACTGGGAGTCAGCTGGGAGATTTCAGGATAGAGAGATACGGTCCCTGGGCTTGAGGCCAAGGACAGGTCTTGCAGTCCTGTTCTGGATTACATACTGAGTGCAGAGAGTAGAGGAAGGCAGATTGACAAAGAGGCTGTTGCAGTAGTCCAGCCTACAGAGACCCAGGGCTCTAGAGACAGTGAGCTTCTGGTGGAAATTGAGAAAAGGAAGAATACCTCTGAGGAGGTGGAGCTGGTAGTTGGCCTACTTTGCAAGGTCTGTGATGTAAAGAGAGAAGGATGGAGTGGAGTCAAAGATGACACCAAAGTTTCTAGCCTCACAGGAAGGTGAAGGAAGAGGGCCCAAGGAGGGTGGCCAGAGTGAGAGTCCAGATTAAGTTGTGGACATTCTCACAAGGGAATGTTTTAAACCACAGTTGGCATGAGAGAAGCTCTCCTCAAGGTTTGAAAAATGTCACTTAATCACAAACAACATATAAGGATGGGGCTCATCAGGGTATCTTAAGAACAAAGGAGATTTTTTCAGAATTACCACAACACTCCTTGCACAGAACATGCACAGACATGCTAGCAACAGAAAGGCTCTATAGGGCAGGGCAGCATTTGTTTTACGGTGGAACTGGTCTGAACATTGACAAGTGAGCAGACATTGATCCCTCTTCAAGGACAGAGGGCCTCAGGTTAATGCTCTCAAAGACTTTACAATTAAATTGCTGTTTATCCCAAACAGGGAGATGTATTGTTCCACCCGTCTAATGAAGTAGATGTGAGTAGCTCCCGGGCACTCCAGACATCCTGCAATCTCTAGATATGTCTGCCTTATTTATAGGGGAAAGACAGGGAGTCGGCGAGACATTAAAAAGTACACTGACAGGAAACAATTTGTGGTAGTACAGAGTTTTCCGAATTGGAACTCCCTCCGTCTGTCAAGTGGTCATCTACTTCAGCCTTCTCTGGATAGTCTAGTAACAAGTCACAACACCCCTGTAAGGACCAAGGTTTTCCCATGGGACACTCAAACCCACAAGTGTCAAGTAGAGTGTTGTGCTCTTGTGTGAGAAAAACTAAAAAAATGTCATAATTAAGTGTGAAGTATTATTTAGTGGTAGACATCAAGTTTGATCTAAAAGTTTCTAAACTCTCCTTTTGCCACTTACCATGCTAAGGGTTTCCATGGGAACATCAAAGCTTTAATAACTTTGAATCACACATACTTTCTCGAATACCTTGAACTTTCCTGAGCTTTTAAAGCAAAGGGGGAACAAGGTTGAACCATGCTTATTGGAACATGTATGTAACATGATATAATGGGATCCAAATGCTGTGGCCTCTCGAGTGATGTATGAAAGAAAGCATATTTATTGATTTTGATATCCACCAGACGCCCTATGAAAACAACTAGCAAATAGCAATTTACAATCTTCCGACAAAATATATGTGCATATAGATGAACTGCAAAATAACATAAATCATGAAATCGACACTTGGATTTGACTTCACAAAATAATGCTAAAAATGCAAAGCCAGTGTGAGCATTTGATCAATATGGAAGGGCAACATGAACACAGCTAATCAACACAGCTGAGGCATACAAGAGCGTAATAATGCTCCTAAAGGAAAGATGCAGGCCTCAATAGAGGAAAGATGCAGGCCTCAATAGAGGAAAGATGCAGGCCTCAATAGAGGAAACATGCAGGCCTCAATACAGGAAACATGCAGCCCTCGAAGGCCCTCAATACAAGTTTGGGGTTGTGGGATAAAAATGGTGAAAACAGTATTACCACTGTTTTTCACATACTGCCAAAGTATCATTTTAGGCACATTTACTGCTGGCGGAATCACCACACAGTAAATCCACCGATTTTTAGAGGAAAAGTGGCAGGTTCACCTCCAACGTGTTGCTGGAGGCAAATCCTATACTTTACCTCCAAAGATTGCTGGATTTACCATGCGAATATTCCGCTGGCAGTCAATCCTCCAAAAATCCCCATAGAGTGCTATGGACTGCAAAGAAATGGGGGATTACCAACACTTGCGATCGGTGGTAACCCAACGGGACCAAGTGACGGTAACGGTAATCGGGTTTGGCAGTAATTTGGTGAAATTACTGCTAACCTCGTAATGAGGGCGTGTTCACTTACGCCTTCTAATCATATTTGCCAAGTGACCAGCCCAGCTCCTTTGTGAGAGCGTCACTCAGTCCTGCCTTTTGCGCCTGTTCAGCACTGTGCCCTGTGGAACTCGCATCTGTGTTTTCCTGTCCTTTGTATGAGGCGGCGTGCGGCGCCATGTTGGCTCAAGGGTCATGTTTCTTGGCAGTAGCACGTGACCCTTAGACGCGAGTTCAGCTGATCCAGGTCCACAGCTGACCGAACAAAGAGTACTGTGGGGTATGGCTCAGAAGGCACTGCAGCAGGCACTGCAATGACCACACTGGATGGGTAGCTGTGTATGAGTTTTCGAACAGCAGAAATGAGCAATGCAGGACAATGAAGCTGACATCCTCTCCGGCTCAATGACCCATCCTCATCCGCTCCCCAGTCACGCCTCCCAGTCGCTTCGCGGCTAATTGTCTCCACTCATGTGTGCAAACCAACCATTTACTCGCAAATGCCACGGAATGTTAATTTCATTTTGAACTGGGTAATTGCAAAGCAGTTCCATTTTTTTTTTTTATTGTATGAAATGAGTAAGCATTGTATTAATAGCACCATTTCCAATTACAGACACAATCGCTGCGGCCGTTCAGAAACGGGGTGTTATTTTCCTTAGTGGGCTCTCAAATCATCATCACCAGCCCCTCTTCAGTCTCCTCCTAGCCCCACAAAGTAATTAAGAGAATGCAGCATTATTACACTGGCACACATGATGATCTAGCATAGGCCCCCCTGCCCCCTTCACACCACCCAGAGCTCAAACAGGAACTGGAGAATGAGATAGCACAGAAGTGAAGTAAACATGGGTAAGATCTACAGAAAAAGGAGTGTTATGGCAACCTGGCAAGGGCACAAGAGTGAGACTAATATGGTGCACTCGAAGGCACGCAAGAAAGGGGATGCTGTGGAAATCTGGCAGGGGCACTGGGAAAGTAGTATCAAGGACATCAAGCAAGGGCACAGAGAAAGGAGCTGCTCTGGCAAACTGGCAGGGGCACAAGAAAAGGGGTGCTAGGTCAACCTGGCAATAGCACAACAAAAGGACTACTATGGCCACCTGGAAAGAGCACAGCGAAGGGGACGCTGAGGCAATCTGGAAAGACACAGTAAAAGTAGTATCACAGTCATCAGGTAATGGCACATGGAAAAGGACCGCTCTGACAAAGTGGCACAAGAAAAGGGGCGCCAGCGCAACCTGGCAACAACACAGGTGAGGGTGTGTTGTAGCAACCTAGCAAGGGCACATGAAGTGTCCTGGAAATCTGGCAGTAGTGCAAGGATAAGAGTGCTAAAAGAACTTGGTAAGTGAGGAGATTAACGAGAACTTGGAGAAACTGGCAAGGACACAGCAAAAGCAGTACAAACAGAAAGCATGAAAGAGCATAAACATGGAGTGCTGAGTGAAAGTGGGAATATACACAGAAAAAAGAAAGCATAAAAGGCAATGGAATATCAGCGCTGAGAGAAAGCGGGAATATGCACAGAAAAGAGAAAGCGTAAAAGGCCATGGAATATCAGTGCTGGGAGAAAGTGGGAATATGCACAGAAAGGAGAAAGCATAAACGGCCATGGAATATCAGTTCTGGCGTAAAGCGGGAATATGCACAGAATAGAGAAAGCATACAAGGCCCTGGAATATCAGTGCTGAGAGAAAGCGGGAATATGCACAGAAAAGAGAAAGCATAAAAGGCCATGGGATATCAGTGCTGGGAGAAAGTGACAATATGCGCAGAAAAGAGAAACCATAAATGGCCATGGAATATCATTGCTGGGAGAAAGCGGGAATATGCACAGAAAAGAGAAAGCTTTAAAGGCCATGGAATATCAGCGCTGAGAGAAAGCGGGAATATGCACAGAAAAGAGAAAGCGCAAAAGGCCATGGAATATCAGTTCTGGCAGAAAGCAGGAATATGCACAGAATAGAGAAATCATACAAGGTCCAGGAATATCAGTGCTAAGAGAAAGCGGGAATATTCACAGAAAAAAATAAAGCATAAAAGATCATGGAATATCAGTGCGGGGAGAAAGCGGGAATATGCACAGAAAAGAGAAAGCATAAAAGGCCATGGGATATCAGTGCTGGGAGAAAGCGACAATATGCACAGAAAAGAGAAACCATAAATGGTCATGGAATATCATTGCTCGGAGAAAGCGGGAATATGCACAGAACATATAAAGTATAAAATGCTATGGAATATAAGTGCTGGGAGAAAGCAGGAAGATGCACATAAAAGAGAAAGCATAAAAGGCCATGGAACATTAGTGCTGGGAGAAAGTGGGCCTATGCACAGAAAAGAGAAAGCATAAAAGGCCATGCAATATCAGTGATGGGAAAAAGTGGGAATATGCACAAAAAAGAGAAAGCATAAAAGGCCATGGAATATCAGTGCTGGGAGAAAGTGGGAATATACACAGAAAAGAGAAATCATAGAAGGCCATGGGATATCAGTACTGGGAGAAAGCGGGAATATGCACAGAAAAGAGATAGTATAAAAGGCCATGGAATATCAGTGATGGGAGAAAGTGAATATGCACAAAAAAGAGAAAGCATAAAAGGCCATGGAATATCAGTGCTGGGAGAAAGTGGGAATATACACAGAAAAGATAAAGCGTAAAATGCCATGGAATATCAGTTATGGGAGAAAGCAGGAATATGCACAGTAAAGAGAAATCATAGAAGGCCATGGGATATCAGTGCTGGGAGAAAGCGACAATATGCACAGAAAAGAGAAACCATAAATGGTCATGGAATATCATTGCTCGGAGAAAGCGGGAATATGCACAGAACATATAAAGTATAAAATGCTATGGAATATAAGTGCTGGGAGAAAGCAGGAAGATGCACATAAAAGAGAAAGCATAAAAGGCCATGGAACATTAGTGCTGGGAGAAAGTGGGCCTATGCACAGAAAAGAGAAAGCATAAAAGGCCATGGGATATCAGTGCTGGGAGAAAGCGGGAATATGCACAGAAAAGAGATAGTATAAAAGGCCATGGAATATCAGTGATGGGAGAAAGTGAATATGCACAAAAAAGAGAAAGCATAAAAGGCCATGGAATATCAGTGCTGGCAGAAAGTGGGAATATACACAGAAAAGATAAAGCGTAAAATGCCATGGAATATCAGTTATGGGAGAAAGCAGGAATATGCACAGTAAAGAGAAATCATAGAAGGCCATGGGATATCAGTGCTGGGAGAAAGCGACAATATGCACAGAAAAGAGAAACCATAAATGGTCATGGAATATTATTGCTCGGAGAAAGCGGGAATATGCACAGAACATATAAAGTATAAAATGCTATGGAATATAAGTGCTGGGCGAAAGCAGGAAGATGCACATAAAAGAGAAAGCATAAAAGGCCATGGAACATTAGTGCTGGGAGAAAGTGGGCCTATGCACAGAAAAGAGAAAGCATAAAAGGCCATGCAATATCAGTGATGGGAAAAAGTGGGAATATGCACAAAAAAGAGAAAGCATAAAAGGCCATGGAATATCAGTGCTGGGAGAAAGTGGGAATATACACAGAAAAGAGAAAGCATAAAAGGCCATGGAATATCAGTGCTGGGAGAAAGTGGGAATATACACAGAAAAGATAAAGCGTAAAATGCCATGGAATATCAGTGCTGGGAGAAAGTGGGAATATGCACAAAAAAGAGAAAGCATAAAAGGCCATGGAATATCAGTTATGGGAGAAAGCAGGAATATGCACAGTAAAGAGAAATCATAGAAGGCCATGGGATATCAGTGCTGGGAGAAAGCGGGAATATGCATAGAAAAGAGATAGTATAAAAGGCCATGGACTGTCAGTGCTGGGAGAAAGTGGGAATATGCACAGAAAAGAGAAAGCATAAAAGGCCATGGAATATCAGTGCTTGGAGAAAGCGGGAATATGCACAGAAAAGAGAAAGCATAAAAAGGCTATGGGATATCAGTGATGGGAGAAAGTGGGAATATGTACAGAAAAGAGAAAGTATAAAAGGCCATGGAATATCGGTGATGGGAGAAAGTGGGAATATGCACAGATAAGAGAAAGCATAAAGTCCATGGAATATCAGTGCTGTGAGAAAGCGGGAATAAGTACAGAATAGAGATAGCTTAAAGGGCCATGAAATATCAGTGATGGGAGAAAGCAGGAATATGCACAGAAAAGAGAAAGTGTAAAAGGCCATGGAATATCAGTGCTGGGAGAAAGCGGGAATATGCATAGAAGAAAGGAAGCGGAAAGGACATGGGATATCAGTGCGGGGAGAAAGCGGGATTATGTACAGAAAAGAGAAAGCATAACAGGCCATGGGATATCAGTTCTTGGAGAAAGCAAGAATATGCACAGAAAAGAGGAAGTATAAAAGGGCATGGACTATCAGTGATAGGAGAAAGCAGGATATGCACAGAAAAGAGGAAGCATAAAAGGCCATGCAATATCAATGCTGAGAGAAAGCAGGACTATGCACAGAAAAGAGAAAGCATAAAAGGCCTTGGAATATTAATGCTGGGAGAAAGCAGGAATATGCACAGAAAAGAGAAAGAATCAAAGGCCATGGAATATCAGTGTTAGGAGAAAGTGGAAATATGCACAGAAAAGAGCAGCATAAAGGCCATGCGATATCAGTGAATGGAGAAAGCGGGAATATGCACAGAAAAAAGAAAGCATAAAAGGCCATGGACTATCAGTGCTGGGAGAAAGCAGGAATATGCACAGAAAAGAGAAATCATAAAAGGCCATGGAATATCAGTGCTTGGAGAAAGCGGGAATATGTACAGAAAAGAAAAACATAAAGGCCATGGAATATCAGTGCTGGGAGAAAGTTGGTATATGTACAGAAAAGAGAAATCAAAAAAGGCCATGGAATATCAGTGTTGGGAGAAAGTGGGAATATGTACAGAAAAGAGAAAGCATGAAAGGCCATGGAATATCAGTGCCAGGAGATGGTGGGAACGGAGCAGTAACAGAAAGTGGGAAATGGCATATGAAAAAAGAATACAAGTGTGAAAAGGAGCATTGGAAGCAAGTGGTAAAGACCAGAGGAAAGGGGGGCTTGCAGAGTGAGAAAGGACAGCAAAAAAAAAAACTGCTTAAAAAAAGAGAAATGGAGCAGGACAAGGACTGCCTGGAGAATGTGGTAAGATTAAACCTGATCAAGTATATTTGTTCAAACCCCAAATTACCCAAGTTTCACATTTTTGAGTGATTCAGCTAAACCTTTAAGAAATGTGGGTGACAATTTCTGGTTTAGATAATAAAAATGATGTCATGATGATTAAGGCATGTATCCTTGTGCGCACACTCCAGAGTAAATAAAACCCGCTGGGGAATAAAGCCAAGACATAGGTTGCAAGGATAACAAAGTTTTACTCATACAAAATACACGTGTCAGCAAAAAACTCTGCTGCCAGAGATCGCTCTGCTAAAAATTACCTAGACAGCACATTAAAAAGGGCCAAAGCGTCATCAGTAACATCATTATATACAGTAGAAATCCACATGGCTGCTTGGTGAGAACATATACATGGGGCTGCTCCATAGGGGATGCCAAGCACTAATTGGCTGAGTCTTCCTTGTCGATCTGGACCCATGTTGGTCAGCTGGGCTCATCTTCGTGGTGAAGGTCAGGGCATGCATAAACTTACAATGTGTCTAAGCTAAACTTAACAACTACGATGGACTATTCATTCCTTATTATTCATTATTGCAGTCACCAAGACGGCACAGGAAAGGGTTGCCATGAAGAGGGGAGGATAAAATACAGTCTGATTGACCTCTACATTCAGGGCTTCGTTGATACCGCTGTTCCTGCACCCAAGGTCTCCCCCCCTGGAGTTTGAGCTATGATTTACCCTTCCCGGTACCTCTTGTTACAGGGGACATGTATTGCTATTGAAGAGATATACAGCCAAGCGAGCTTCAGATCTGTGATGGGGCACTCTATGGGTCCTTGGCCAGGGGGTCGGATGATTATCTCTATGTTACAAGGTAGGGGGTTGGGTCGATGAAGGGTGGGTGGCTCTGGCCTGGCTGGGTGGGAATCAGTGGCCCGGTGTCAGTTTAGTGGAGATGGATGGACGCTGTGCTGGGACCTGGTACTGTCTCACGCTCTTTGCAGGGCGCATTCTTGGAAGTGATACTAGATATTTGCAACACTTTAGAGGACAGAAGGGAAATGGACTTCTGTGGGAACAGGGCTCAAGTGGAGTGGGTTTGGTTTGCCGATGTCAGGGTGGGCGTCTCTGAGAACTCGGGACGCGCGCATTGCAGGCCATCAGTGCGTCTTTTCTTGGCCTAACACAAAATGGAGTTCTGGAGCAGGAGCATGGTTAGCGCTATTTGCCTACTTCTATGCACTTAAGAGCTTTTATACGTGCCCTGTAGGTGGGGGCTATTCCCTCCTTATAGGTTATATCACCTGGTATGGGGTCCGCCTAACTTGGGTGCGTCTTGGGGGGTGGGTTAGGCTCATTTCCATCCCAACCATGATCAAACATATTTCTGTAAATAGTAGGATGAAGAGGTCACAACAAATAAAAAAAAAAACCAATAAAGTTTCTAAAAAGGTCAGAACATGTACTCACAGGGGTGTTTAAAGAGAACAGCGTTTCTAAATGACTAATGGGTGATTATTTAAAATGTACTTCAAAAGTAACCCTCTATGCAGCTAATACAATATAATCCGCTGGAAAATATTGCCAAATTCACAAAATGTAACAAAACTATGATTATTTTGCAGTACTTTAGTTAATGTGCAGGTCACCTCATTCATAAAGGTGACCTGCACATTTCCAAGGATCTTTGACACAGCACAAATGAGGTTGTGGTGAGGCCACCTATATACATTTGTGTCATGTGTGAGCTACTGACATAAATGCATGCCATTCACACAGCACCCATTCAGGTGCCCTCACATAGCCTCTCATTGTGTTGTGAAAGATGCAAAAAAATCTATCACTGTTTGAGGGATAGTAATGCAAGTGGGACAACTGGTGTTGATCCTCTTAAACACAAATAAAAGGGTCAGAAATTACCCTGTAATGTATTGGGCTTTGCCCACATCTGCACCTGCATCTGTTTCAAATAGGTATAGGGGAAGTGTGTGTTATCTGCTCATTTTAATGCAAATTACATTTCTGAGTTTGAGGTGCATATACAAATGTGCAGAAACACCCCCTAAGTTGCTCAAATATGTATAGAGTGGGAAAGAGTGTACCGGACTGTTCATATTCACGGTGTACACATTCTTGCCCTTTGTGAATTAGGCCCATTTATTTATCCAGGAAGAATCGTCCCCTTACCTTAGTGATATTAAAGGCACACTCCTTAATGCTCACACCAGAAAAAATACAACCCGCTAGGGAAAAAAAGGCCAAGAGATTCTTGCAAGGATAACAAGTTTCAATTATACAAAAATAGTTGTTCCAGCAAAGAATTATGCTGCCCCGACATGTTCTGGGGTTAAAGGATACAAGCATAAGCTTATAAGGGGGCACATTGTCAGCAGTGACATCATTACACATGATAAAAAACAGTGCAGCAGGTTGGTGCAATCCTGCTCATGGGTGGCCTGCTCATCGTCTCCAAGGAACCAAGGCCAAAGGAGCATTTAGATACATTTGAAAAATAGTGCTTCTCTGTCATTACATGTGCACCTGGCATGCTCAAATGACCGGCACTGGTGGAGTCTCGAGGTCACACTAACCCACATACACACACACATTTCCCTCATCCCGTTCACATATCTGGGCTTCCAAGTCTTCCACCCTTGCTTTTGGATGTCAAGGGTTTTGACCCATGTTGAATCCTTAGACTGGGTAGATGTGGGGATGAGCTGTCGCCGCCCATTATTCTATCCCAGAACAAACTAAATCAATAGACTGGGTGGATGTGGGGATGAGCTATCGCCGCCCACATTCACGCCAGAATCCAGGAGAACTGCGCAGTTGGCACAAGACCACTCCAAAGATACAACCCTCTTGTATGTGGTTCCACATCACCACTCTACTGTAAGGATGCCATCAAAACAATGTTAAGCAAGGGTCCTATACTATCAAGCAAAAGACCACTCTATTGAAATGCAGTAATTCAAGACAGATCCCAAAAATGGATACAATACCGGTACTCACCACTATCAGAAAGCCGGCGTTTTAAAACCACCAGACTTTTGTGTAAAACTGAACAGAGGAACCCAAACCAGGCCAAGGAAAGACTTGCTGAGAGGTGGACACAATGTAAAACTATATTCTGAAATGACTTGAAGGAAGTAATTATGTATATGTAAAAATTGTAAGTTTGATTTAAACTGGGAACTAAAGTGACATTTAGCTGAATTCTGCCTGACAACTACCCCCGACAGGAGAAACCTGCTCAGCCACTCTTCCCAGGCCTAGCTGCATCCTGCTTCCCCACCAAAAGGAGTTGACACCTCTCTGATTAGATTAGGGGTGGGGCACCTGCAGGAGGTTTAACAAAGCCTTGTCCTGGACTCAGGCAAATTTTATATTGGGGGGGGCATAAAGTGGCTTACTCTTGGGAGAAGTGGGAGGAGAAGTGCCTATGGGAGCCACCCGAGCTGGAGGCGGAAAATAGGGTCTTACTCCAAATGTCTGCATGTTAAAAATCTGACACTTCATCAATTAATGTCCATACTCCTTGCACACATGTGTGTAATTTTTGGTAAATGTCCGATATTGGTAAACCAGTCAAAAAGCGCAAAATGTTGTCATTTTTGAATGCAAGCCCCCAGGAAGATCAGAGGCGGACAAGCATGGACCATAAGGAATATATAATGTGTACATGTAATTTCAACAAATTGTGTATCTGGGAAATATGTATTTGAATCAAATATAGATTTGTGGGCAAATTGACCTGGGGAGGATCCTCTGACCCATAAACAGACCTCATCATGATGACAATCCATTTCCTTCCCCCAATCATGGGAGAGGGGAGAATTGGGCCAATGACAAGTAGAGAGGGGCAGGCTCAGTTATGCCACGCACACACCCACTTCCAAAACACATAAAAAGAGACTGCTGGGACAGGTAGAGACATTCAATTCCATTTGCTGCGGAGCATGCTGACCGACGACTTCACATCCAGAGATCCAAAACTTAGACTTCCACGCTAAACAGAGACTACAGAACTTTGAACCAAGAAGGCCCACTGCAAGCAAAAGTAATTGTCAGCAGGCCTCAAAATCATTTGCAAACTATTCCACAGCCGGGCGAGCTGTCTGAATTCTTTTGCCAAGAACTTTTGCCAGTAGCCAGAAAGCAGTGTTACATCCAGAATCCACTTGATCCGGACCGGAAAGCAGAGCAGTATCCAGAACCAGAGGCCGCTGTATCCAGAGAGGCTAGACCAGCAGAGCAGAGCTGACCCAGACCTCTGTGAGCAGAACCAGATATCCGGATCGCTGTGAGCTGGACCAGTGCCTGATTGACCCGCCGAGCAGAGAGAACCGCCGCTGGATGTGTTGACCAGATCCGTGACGAGGCCTATTCATTTCAAATTTAGGAGTGAGTATCTGCCAGAACTGTGCAGAACCCAATCTCTTAGTTAAAATAATCTAATCCAAACTATTGTAACCTAGAAGACTGTGTGTGTTACTTCCATCTCCTTGCATTGCATATTGGGGGGGAGGGGGTGAATTGCCACCAGGGGAAAAGTGATCATATTATCTCTCGTGAAACCATATCAGTTTATTTTCTGTACTGCATTTTATTCCACCTTGCATTTCCTTGAAACCATAAAGCATTTTCTGCTACCTCATCCTCTATACTACTCCTAAGTTATCAAGTGTACCACTGTAACATTACCCATTGTGGATCCACATCATATGTCTCAGTGTACTGTCAGATATTAATTTATTATAAAAGTGTGATCTATATCTATTGTTTAATTTTTCAAATAAACCTTTTCATTTACAAAACAGACCTACTTCTTGCTCAGTGGGGTCAGGGGGATTCTAAGAGAGGGGTGTTATATAAGGGTTGTCATCCAGAGTACATGAACTGGACCTAAAAATATATCAATAAGGGTTTCCCTCAGCATCCCAGACTAGGCATTGACTTAGCTGTAGTGTTGAAGTGAAGCCGCTTAACATGGACTATAATTTATCCCTCCCTGAATCTCACATTACAAATCAGGCCCCTATGAAGAGACTGTGGGATGACAGTGTCCTGTAGATCTTTTATGGTCGCTTGCTTTTATGGTCGTTGGTCTGGGGTCAACTGGTATCTTGGAATTCGGGGGTCTTAGGACTGGAGCAGGGGCATGAGCTATAACTCGCGGTTGGCTTGGTGGGGGTCGGAGGTCTGCTTCAGCCTGTTTGTGATAACCTGTACACCAAGGTGCCCAGGGCTGTTTTATGGCTTTGCGGGGCGCATTCTCTCTTAGAACAAACATATTGGCAACAATCTTAAAACATAGGAGGGTACATTGGAAACTAGCAGCAGCGTGGGCCTCTTCTCATCAGCGCTTGGGCCTATTCAGATTTCCTTGTCAGGTTTGCGGCCTGTGTCTAATACATTGAGTACTTCATGGCCATGCAGGCTCTATGCTTCTGCCATAGCTACAAAATGGCATCTGCTTATATGCGCACACTATGTTTAAGTGTCTATATTGCTCATAATTTTGTGATCGTGCGGTGACTCTTAGGACCCACCCCTCCCCTGTGGACTATTAGGTGTCTGCACTGCGACTTGCCTTACCCTAAAGCACCTAGGGGGGTGGGATAGGTTAATTTCCTTCTCAACAATATGTCATGTGTTTATTCCAAGGTAGACAACTCAAAACATTACAACACTGCCCAAATTAAATAATATTCAATGTATTGACCTCCACATGTTGAAAAGCAGACCTAAGTTTCCCTGGCATGTGAATGACATGAGGTTTTACGATTGCACACGTCAACTTTACTAAACATATCATCATCAGAAGGAAAACAAGTCTGAGTTGCTCATCAGACATGTTTGTTCCTCACCTGCCCCCCCCTTCCTCCCCTCATATATTGTCAAATGCTCTTGCACTGTCAAAACTGTTGTCAGGCTTAGTACAAGAGTTTATTTGCCCATTCTTAATGTCCCAAGGCCTTTAAGATTGTTTTTTTTATTTACCCTTGCTCCCTCCCCTCCTTGAAGTGCTTTGAAACACTTTCTGTATAGGCGCTATATAAATAAAATATCATATCTTATCAGATAGTACTTAGTTTCACCCTGAGTTTGCACATTACAACTTGGTTATCCGCAGTAGGTGTAATGACCCACTGAGGCATCTTACATGAGAGTTTAATGTGCTGATGCAGGGGACTCCATTTCCTCTTGCTAACCCCCACTCCAACCCCACCCCGATCCCCTAACCTTGCTCTCCCTTCCTGCAACCTTTGAAGGTATTTTGTGTACGTGTTTTCCCCTTAAGAATCAGCCCAAACTATCCCAAACTTCTCATGAAATTCTCAGTATTCATAGCACTTAAAAGTGATTTGGGGAGAAATCAAGCAGGTTTGGGGAGATTCAGAGAGATTCTGGTGGAAGAAATAATTGCAGGATCCTGTGAACCTACCCACATCTTACTCAGAGATCTGCCGGGACCCATGGCTCGCTGTTCAAAAAAGTTCTGCCAGGCTTTTTAAAGAGTCACAAGGGAAGAGTGCTAATTGGATTTATAAAAGATCATGGGAAATGGGTGTTGGAAGAAAGTGAGGGAATGTAGAAAAAGTGGGGGAAGAAAAAGTATTATAAGGCACAGGTAAGAAGAATGTTTGGAAAAGGCAAGAAAGGGTTCAGAACAAAAGGACTGGAGAAAAGTAAGAAAGGGCATTAGAAAAGAAGTGCTGGTCAAAAGTGGGCATGAGAAATAACACCATTTGGGTATCTGAATAAATCTAGGTTAAGTAGCAATGGGGGGAACTGGAGCAACAACATAGGAAAGAGAGTGTTGGGAATACAATGCACAAGAAAAGGAGAATAAGAAACAGATGTATACGACCGAACACATGAAAATAAACAGTTCTGCTGAATGTTAAGAAACATACATTTATGTGCTGGGAGAGAGGAGGCCATAGTGCAAGAAAAGGAGTGCTGGAAAAGCATATAGAAATTCCATGAAATTAATGCATTAAAAACATGTAATTGAACCTAAGAAAAGGAGCACTGTCAAAGTACATTACTACCTGTTGATTAATGGGGTTGAGCGAATCACACTTATACGTTATCTCACTCCATAAGGTATGTTATTTTGAATACCTAAATTAATATTTGTGATGCTATTTAATATATTTACAGATACAATTTTTCTCTGCTCCTGAAGAAGAGCTATTTGGATTGCAACATTTTACTGTAACATTTGCATCTTACTTTGCCAGACCTTCCTGTTGTTGTATCCAAACGTAAGTGCTCAAGCTGGCGGCAAGGCTTAGTAAACAGGATCACAGACCAGTTCTACCACAAAAGAGGTGAAGAAGCCATGTGGCTCTATCTAGCCTCTTTCAGGCACAGTACCCAGTCATTGGACTTTACGGTATCTTAGCAGTCCCCCTTGTTAAGGTCTGACACAACCCAAGCGCTAGAAGCCACTACAAAAGCCAAGAGGAAGGTGATCATTGTGTGCCATGTGGGACGTGGATTCTGAGCTGAGAGGTTCATTTTAAATCCACGTTGGGGACCAGCTGAAGAACCAGCCTTTAGCCTGACAGTCCCCGCCAGATTTTCTAACAGGGAAATGCGATTAGACACCATGACCTATGGCAGAAGGCACTATTCAAATGCAACATAACGTAACATAAGCACAACCCAAAGACCCATAGCAACTGTGAAGTCACTCATTGAGATGCAATGGTCCAGTAGTGCTTCTTGCAGGTATAACAAGAAATAAAATATTGCTGCAGACCAATTAATTGTAGGTCAATTCCTGTATGTCATGGGGTCACATGGTTCCACTGCAGGTAAAATGATAGTTGGGTGGTTAGTCGGGAAGATTGAACTAAAAATGGGCATTTCTGACCCTGTCATGTCAGCATGGGGTTGTTCTTGCAGGCATAGCTATTGGGGTAATGTTCCTGAAGATGTAGTGATCGTAGGGCAGTTCATGCATGCCCTGGGAACATATGGTTCTACTGCAGGTGAAATGATTGTCAGTTGTGGAGTCATTCTATGGGTTTTGAGTAAAAATGTGAATTCTGACCTTGTCAAGTAGGCATGTGATTGTTCTTGCAGGTGTAACTAGTGGGGTAATATTCAAGAAGATCTAGTGATCTTAGGTAGGTTCTTGGATAGCTTAGTATCATACGGTTCTTTAGTATCATACGGTTCTACTGCAGATATTCTGGTGATTGTGGGGGAATTGAAAGAGATTTAACTAACAATGGTTAATTTCACCTTGTAAAGCGGGTTAATTCTGACAGGTATAATGGCAATTGTTTTGCGAGTGTGCATAACAAATAGATGAACCCAACCTGTTTCTAAAGGAGGATGGAACGCATCAGCAGGGTGTCCAGCAGAGTGTGGGGCATTTGTTCGCGCCTTTTCTTGCCATTGTGTAAGAACTCAGTGGGGAACACTGGCGCTACGCCTTAGGCCTTGCACAGGTTTCTATGGAGATAGGATGTGGTCCCTATTCGCATGCGTTATTGGTGTCTTTCCATTATTGCAACATCTTCAGTAAAACAGCAGGATGTCGATCACATTAAGTGGGGGGCGGGGCTTCAGACTGTTAAGCTCATGATCTTTGCTTGCTGGATAATGACAGTCGGGTACGGGATCATGTAATTGGTCAAAATGCATGGCAGTGGCGGGTTTAACAGCCTTTTGTGGCCAGCATGAAAGAGCAAAAGTGTGGTTGGAAAGCAGTTCTGATGGATGCAGCATAGTTATTTCCCAGTACATCCCCATGCAGGATTTCCTCTGTCAAGGACCCTTCTAAAGAAACTCTCACTCAAACATTCATCCCTGTCTTGGAGAGAGAGACACAGAGCCCAGGGGCTAACATGGGTGCCATCTTAGAATTATAATTGTTCTTTTATGATGCTGTGAATGTCTCTTCTATTTTATCTCTCCATTTCTTGTTTTTTTCCCTCATCTCCTTTTTTTCTCCTCCTATCTCTGTTTTTCTCTTCTTCTTTTCTGTTTGTCACAGTTTACAATCGAATGCCATTGTAAAAAAAATGTCATTGCTAAAAAATTGTTTTACAATTTGAATGCAATAAATACATTTAAAAAAAATGTTATTTAATAATGCACTTTATATCGGAGATCAGTTTCTAAACACAAGACCGAGATTTGAACCTGTTTGGCTATACATTGTCTTGCTTCCAAGACAAAGGCTTGCCCCTGAGATATGGTCCCAGCCTCTAGGTACGACATGTGGTAAAAAGGGAAGAGGTGCCTTTAGAGCTTCCATAGAGAGACTGTCCTTATCTTTATTTGGTGGAGGGCCATAGAAATGTGCAAATGCATGTTATTTCTCTGCAAACCGTATCCCTTCATGTTCCTACTACAAGGGTGTAATGCACAAGGACTTACCACCCTAGTCAGATCCGAACTTCATATGATGTAGGCAAACGGCAAAGCCTGGTCAAGCTTGCCATTGTGTTTCCTCTATGGGTGAAAGTAAGGCCTTCAATGACACGCGTGCGGGACGTTATTACTCACTACATATGATCACACTTTTCATACGTTGCATGCAGGATGTTATTATTCGTCACACGTAATTAGGACTTCCAAAACTCGCTAGCAGGACCTTATTGCTTGTTACACATGATTAGGCATTCCACGACTCGCAAGCGGGACCTTATTACTCGTTACACATGATTAGGATTTCCATGACTCGTGAGCAGGACCTTCTTACTCGTTACACATGATTAGGCCTTCCATGACTCGTGAGCAGGACCTTCTTACTCGTTACACATGATTAGGCCTTCCATGACTCGTGAGCGGGACCTTCTTACTCGTTACACATGATTAGGCCTTCCATGACTCGCAAGCGGGACCTTATTACTCGTTACACATGATTAGGATTTCCATGACTCGTGAGCAGGACCTTCTTACTCGTTACACATGATTAGGCCTTCCATGACTCGTGAGCGGGACCTTCTTACTCGTTACACATGATTAGGCCTTCCATGACTCGCAAGCGGGACCTTATTAATCGTTACACATGATTAGGCCTTCCATGACTCACAAGCGGGACTTTATTACTCGCTACACATGATTAGGCCTTCCATGACTCGCGAGCGAGACCTTATTACTTGCAAAACATGTTCAGGCATTCCATGACTCGCTAGCGGGACCTTAATACTCATTACAAATGATCAGGCCATCCATGACTCATGAGCGGGACCTTATTACTTGTTACACATGATTAGGCCTTCCATGACTCGCGAGCGAGACCTTATTACTTGCAAAACATGTTCAGGCATTCCATGACTCGCTAGCGGGACCTTAATACTCATTACAAATGATCAGGCCATCCATGACTCATGAGCGGGACCTTATTACTTGTTACACATGATTAGGCCTTCCATGACTCGCGAGCGAGACCTTATTACTCGCAAAACATTTTCAGGCCTTCCATGACTGGCGAGTGGGACCTTATTACTCGTTACACATAATTAGGCCTTCCATGACTCACAAGCGGGACCTTCTTACTCGTTACACATGATTAGGCCTTCCATGACTCACAAGCGGGACTTTATTACTCGCTACACATGATTAGGCCTTCCATGACTCGCGAGCGAGACCTTATTACTTGCAAAACATGTTCAGGCATTCCATGACTCGCTAGCGGGACCTTAATACTCATTACAAATGATCAGGCCATCCATGACTCATGAGCGGGACCTTATTACTTGTTACACATAATTAGGCCTTCCATGACTCACAAGCGGGACCTTCTTACTCGTTACACATGATTAGGCCTTCCATGACTCACAAGCGGGACTTTATTACTCGCTACACATGATTAGGCCTTCCATGACTCGCGAGCGAGACCTTATTACTTGCAAAACATGTTCAGGCATTCCATGACTCGCTAGCGGGACCTTAATACTCATTACAAATGATCAGGCCATCCATGACTCATGAGCGGGACCTTATTACTTGTTACACATGATTAGGACTTCCATGACTCGCGAGTGGGACCTTATTACTCGCTACACATGATCAGGCCATCCATGACTTGCTAGCGGGACCTTATTACTCGCTACACATGATCAGGCCTTCCATGACTTGGTAGCAGGACCTTATTACTCGTTACACATGATCAGGCCTTCCATGACTCGCGTGCTGGAACTTATTGCTCACTACACATAATCAGGACTTCCATGACTCTTGAGCGGGACCTTATTACTTGTTACACATGATTAGGACTTCCATGACTCGCGAGCGGGACCTTATTACTCGTTACACATGATCAGGCCTTCCTCCATGACTCGCTAGCAGGACCTTATTACTCATTACAAATGATCAGGCCATCCATGACTCGTGAGCGGGAGCTTATTACTTGTTACACATGATTAGGACTTCCATGACTCGCGAGCGGGACCTTATTACTCGCTACACATGATCAGGCCTTCCATGACTTGCTAGCGGGACCTCATTACTCGCTACACATGATCAGGCCTTCCATGACTTGTGGGAGGGACCTTATTACTCGTTACACATGATCAGGCCTTCCTCCATGACTCGTGAGCAGGACCTTATTACTCGCTACACATGATCAGGCCTTCCATGACTCGCGAGCGTAATTATCCATCGGCCTCACCCAAGTAAGATCCCTATCACAAGGACCCCAGTAATCTGAAGCCAAAGGCAGACCCCAGGAGAGCAAGGCGATGTCCTATCGATACATGCTCACAAGTGTTTCCTGTAACTGTTCCACTTAATATTTGTCAGATATAACTCTCTAAAGCGGGACCCACGATTTATATCAGGTTACACTTTGCACACGTTTCAAGTCGTAAAAGTAAACATACATTTTTCTGAAGATCCACAACCGAGAAGTGTGTGCGCCGTGCCTCTTTCAGGGGACTCGATCCTTCATGCCCAACGGTTAGTAAAGAGCAGCCATGCCTGTGCCCTGGCATAGACGGCTAGGACACGCCGAAATAGACATTTAAATGTGCAAACATATGCAATAAGAATACATGGAGACTGAGATTGAAAATGCCCTAGTGACATGTCTACACATATACTTTTGAAATGCAATCTAGGTTTCCTATTCTTTCCGCCTTTTTTATTTTTGTTTTATTTTTGTTCCAGAGAGGAAGAATGTGATTTCTGTGTTTTTCCAAAACACGTTTTCAGTTTCTTGCATTAATACCTTTTAATGATGTGTAGATTATGGGAAGTCTAGCACTGGTGAAAGGACTAGAGAGTGAGGGAGTGACATTTAATTGAGAGGCCCGCCCTCATTGCCCCAGAGGCCAGCCTGATGTTATGGGCTTAGCTTAGCTCTGTTCAGAGCTGTTCTCGCTTTCTGTTCTTGCTGGCTAAATGCACAAAAACGTTTCAAATGTTTTGTGGAACGCACATGGAAAGCACAGTATGCATAACAAAACATTCACACCTATCTCAGATTAGACGTATGTGACTTCCTCACATAGGTTCTTATGGAATGGGTAAGAATCTTGAACATAGTTGATCTATTAGGCAGGATCTAAAGTTAAACTATGCCATGTGTTAAATCATCAGCTAGCCTTTGGGCTCATTGCATATATTTAGAATTGTTCATTTATAACGCGCTTAATACCGTAAGCGGGAGACAGGGATTCGAACCTGTGTTGCTTTGTTATGCTGTGCATTGTCTTGTTTCCAAGACAGACGCATTGCGCCAGAGCTATCCTTCCTAGATATAGACTTCTCGGTCTATATCCACAAATTGTACAAGACAACAAAAATTACTTTAAAGCTTTGTTTCAACATATCTTTTACAAAACAAGAGTGTGAATGAAGTTTTTGGATGAGGACAATGGACAGTGGTTGCTCTACTACTTTCAAACTTTTGACCCTCAACGGCTTTGTTGCATGCAGATTTCTGCTGTGCAGCAGAAGAGAACACATTTACCTAACAGTGGAAGGCATGTTAAAAGTGTGTTTCTAGCTGTCAAGCAACATGGCTCTGTGCATCACAAAAAGGGGGGCAATATAGAGAGAGAATGGTGGGAGGTCCGGGAGATGGGCAAATTAACAAGGTTGTTCCCACAAAGCCAGGTTCTCTCACGTGAATACACCCTAGGCCAAGGACAATGCCTGGGGTTAGGTGTACGGAAAGGCTGACTTAACAGTCCCAGCAATGCGAAGGTTGTGAACGAGGGCTGAGCAGCTAACCCCTGGCAATACTCGAGACCCACGGAAGCCTCTGCTTTTAGAACCCAACAGGGGCAGATATATGTGAAATTTTCTGCGAGTGGTGCCCGGCTGTATTGCCACAGTGATGTGGCCCAGCGTGACGGAGCAGAGGCAGGTGCCATTGGGGGCAGCACAGCAGAGAAGCTGGGAAGAAGAAAAATAATTCTCCACCAGAGAGCAAGGGTGAAATGGGGTGGTTGCCACAAAGTAAGGCAAGGGAGAAAAAGGAACAGTGTGGCGGGGCAGTGAGGGACAACATGACAGATCACCCAAGAAGAGAAGTAGAGTGCTGGGCAAATACTGGCTAATAGTGCCAGGAATTGCTTGGAATTCCACATTACTGATTGCCTAATCCACTATGAACATTCTAAAAAGGGGGTCACATATATGTAGCTCTGCAGAGATTAGGGGTGTACCGAATAGTAGATTAAATATATGTCAGAATACAGAATATTTGGACACATAGTTGGCTAGTGCTGAATACAAAGTCGAATAGCTGCCTTTTTAATGTAGTTATGCACTCAAGAAAAACACTTTGTACATTAAAAACACACTTTAAAATATGTATATCCTTTCTTTATTGCATGTCTTGTCTTTGTTCACCATGGAAGATGTTTGTATAAATGCTGAAAAGAATACATTATCAGAAAATAAACTGTTAAATGACAGCACAGTTTGTATTTTTGCACATTCATAGGTGTTGCTTGTAGGGGCAGGGCCCAAGTAACTAAGGCTAGCCCAAATGTATATGTTGAATGTATGCAATCACTGTGAAGGGATACAGGGATGTGTCTACTCGTACTTTCAAATGTTCTTTTTGAGCCTGGCCATCTTTAGCTTTCTGGCTCCAGGAGAGGCACTGAAACATAAAAGGAGTGATTACTTCAATACAAACCTTTGGGATTCAAAATCCATGCGTTCTACTTGTGGTACTGAGTGGGGATGAGGCATTTGAAAAATATGTTTTCATTAATAGTAGTTTTTATTCTCTTTCGGGTGAGGTATCTTTGTGGTGTTTTGGGCATGGTAAAAGACACCAGACAAAAATATATATGGATTGCTGAGTCCTCCAGGGTTCTTGGCTGACCTATAGGGAAGGGACAGAGCTGACTTTAAGATCTTTCATTGACATGTGCATGTTTATTTTACTTATTTGTTTCACTTGTACATCCATTTGGTCCAATGATTCTAGATCGTAAACTTGTATCTCTTTATCATGCACATATGTCTTTTTTTTACTTCTCTAATATTGGGAGGAATGTTTCTACTGTTTCAGACTCGGGCATTTTGGTTAAAAAAAGATAGTACATTTATTTTGTAACATCAGTCACTTTTAGTCAATTCAAAGAGAATCCTTTTGGCAACCTGAGAAGGTCAGAGGGCAGGAATGGCAACCTATGTTTTGATATTATAAGCACACATCTGCTGCATGCACACTTCCCACTGAGCCATCTAACCTGTTTTACAACCTTAGCCTGCAGGCTGAATACAGTTCTTTGCTGCAGGCCCCCTACTTCCTTAGCTATTTTACTCAGGGTTTGGAAGTTACTGGAATCTCTGCAACAGCTTTATTAATCCACATACTTATATTAATTGGATTGGGAATTGGGATTGGAACTTGTAACTTTCACATTTCTCACATTGGTCATTCAGCCGATCAATAAGCGCCTGCAGAAAATACCATGTTCAATAGTGACTTCATGATCTACCCGTTCCAGCACAATGGTCTTCAACTGCAAAATACAGGGAAGACCAGAGATGCATTCAAACTATTGAGTCTTTTGCGTCAGCTCACCCCTCTGAGTAAACTACCAGATGAATGTCTGTCTGTCCAGCACATGAGGGGCAGGGAATTAGTTTGTACTTTCACACCTCCACCCTGTCTGTACTCAAAAAAGTGACAGCAGCATTTATTTAACAATCCTTTTAAAGGGAAAAAAATGAAATGCCTGAATTATTTCAGGTCTGGCATTACAAACACTACTTAATATATGTTGTAGGTGGAACTGGTTGGCTTAGAGTGATAATTAATGAAGTATTCTGCTGAAGCCGAATATCTCATGTTCTGCCAGAAATTGGCCGAATACTTGCTCATAGCCGAATTTCGGTACACCCCTAGTAGAGATCATTCTGGAACATGCTTGCACATATTCAAATGCTGGCAGAGACTTTTCCTGTATCCATCCAAATGTAGTTCATGAAAGGAGTGACATTAGTTGGCTGAAAGTAACATCTATCATTTACAGTGCAATGAAGAAAGCCTATAAAAGATCAAACTTCTGCCGGGTCATGGAGTAAGCTAAAAACAAAAACAATAATAATAATTATGGGGACCCAAGCTTTAGCACTACATTTCATGGTGCAGGACAGTCCTATAGTCATATTTTGGATTATGTGCATGTGGGGACAGGAACTCATTATATTACTTTTATTAGCTCTCTCTTCACATGTTAATAATACCTGTGTTATCAAAGGATGGATTATTTCCCACTTAGCACTTTTGGAAAGTAGGTCTTGTTTACAGCCGTTCAGGCTATTACAGAAGTTTCACAATAAACATTAATGCACCGGATGATGCACAGTTTTTATTCACCCAAGACATCAGTATCAATTCAGCTGTATTCCAGCTAGGCTCAACCAGCCCCCATGTCCCACTCACAATCCATTGGTAATGGGTGCCTTTTTACATTTCTCTTTCATTGCAGCAGACACAACCAGACTATGGCAGGGATCGAGGGTGCCACGGCAAGGAAGAGTTAATGGATCTTGGGCCCCAACTGCCGTGCCAATCCCTGTGCCTCGAGTCTTTCCCTTTTGAAGAAAGGAGGGGGTTGTGTTTTTTAAACAATACACAATATTAGTAGGAAGGCAGCAGTGATGCCGTTTTTTACAATCCCAAAGGATTACAATCTTTGCTGACACAAAAGGGTGCTCATTGGGGTGCATTACCCCAGAAAAGACATGCACTTGCACACCACCTCTAATCTCTCTGTGCAACTTTTCTAGATACAAAATGTTTCTGGTAACTAATGCATTGAAAGGAGAACCTCTGCCGCCCAATCCCTTAAACAACAACCAATGTTCAAGCATGGCTAAGGAGAAATGCAGCCCAAGATCTACTTGGCTGTGTGGAGGAGTGGAATAGACACAACAGTGCAGGCAGCCTTGTCCCCCTTCTGAGAATGTGACTAGCTTAAGATCTCACAAACGAAACATCTTAGAAGCAACCCATCATGGCCCCTTGATGAAAGCCTCACCGTCATACATGCATGATTAGCAAGCAATACATTGTGTGATTATGCAGGTTTGTGTTTTCATCTTGTGATGGCTTGAACTAGTAATACCACTGTAGAGATTATGGTAACTTCTAACATCCCAGGCTTAGAAAGCATGCTTGTTAGATATGAATAATAGGTGGGTTACAGTACCCTCTACTGTATGTTCCAAGGATTATTTAAGCCACCAAGCGGTTCCATGACCAAGTATAACAACCACTCCAATGAACGAGCTCCCTTACAAGGTCAAAGAGCATCAAAGTTGCATGTAATATCATTTTCACATCCGGTAGGAGTATTTATATCCTTATAATACAAAGTCACACACAGTCATCTCTTTTTAATACCTTGCCTCTTGCGTGATCTAATGTAATATGTGTTTGAGTTGTTGATACATATAATCCAATGTAGGACCTGTCTGTAACAAATAAAGAAATAACATCCATCTTTTAATGTGTAACACAAAAAATAGTTTGAGCAGTTTAATAAAATGCATCTAAAATGTTTTGTGGTAAACAAATAAATGATAACATGCAGTTAGACTCTTGCTATTCTGTTTACACCCTAGTTGTGCACTCAATGAAAATACTATCATAATTACTTTTTTCACTAACTGTCTGTAAAGTATCATAAAATTATATTTTAGAAGAAAGGTATTTGAAAGAATGTCACCCCTTTAATTAAGATCTGCAGCGACAGATGGAATCATGTCCTGTGCTGGCCTAAGTAAAAGGCATTGTGACATCACAAGAGACTGTAATAAATTATTACAGTGCGTAGTACTGCCATTCTGTTATTACAGGTGACTTCTGAGGTCATTAGTAGTCTGTAATAAGAACATTATTTATAGGCGTTTAGACTGAAATTGCACCCTGCCACGCATTATAAAAGAGCCATTGAACATTTTATCGGACCTAAGGAGTATAATGGGCGAGCAATCAGACCTTTTACGGGGGTGCGAGGGAGCAAGGCAATCCATTAAGTGATAGTACCCATGGGGCTTTATTTGGGCTTCCCCCAATCTGCGGCATCATTTTCAGATCGTGGTCCATCGCTCCTTGTCCAATAAGCAAGTTGGGTGGGGAGGGGAAAGTAAGCCTGCTAGTTTGCATTAAAGATGTTCAATGTTTGAGTTCAGACACTATTACAGACCATGGCTTGGGCAGAATATTTGTGTTTATCAGTTAAATCAATATCCATTTTGTAACCGTTAATTTTCCAAGTAAACTGGGAGAAAACGACTAGTGGATGCAAGTTTGCTGTCCAGATAAAACTGATGACTCTCAATAAAACTAGGGAATCTCCATCAAGCACGCCACAATCTTCAGCAGCCAGTTTGGGGGAGGGGCTGCTGCATGGTGACTTAAAGAGGAAGCACATTTGTCAAAAGTTCCACACAGAGGCGTTGCTGGGGGTGGGCCTGAGGGGGCTATAGCCCCGGAACTTTTTTGTTGTAGTCCCGGATAGAAGCTCACGAGCTACACCCAAAAGGTTAGCTAGCCCCGAGTCTCGACAGTCTGACACTAGTGTAGCCCTGGATCTTTTCCAGACTTACCAACACCCAACTTCCACAACAATAACAACCAGATGTTGCTGAGGCGAAGTAACAAACAATAAACATTCAGTATTGGTAGAACTCAAGAAAGTAACGTTTTAAAACCAACAATTATGAACATGTAATCTGAATGAGGATGGGAGAAAAGAGACACTAGACAAAAGCAAAATAATACAACAACAACAAAAAAGACAGGGGTCACCATGTCCACTCCTGTAAGAGAAAAGATGAGATGACTAATACCCCAGCACAACAATACCAGAAGGGACATCACAAGAGAGGATGATGCTGATCAGTGTCAGTAAGGGAAAATGTGTTAATGCATTTGTTTTATAATATATGGTATAACAGCACTGTCCGCTGTACTGTAACCTTATCTCGGGTAGCAAATGTCCCAGGTGAGTGAATGCATGACACGCCACTAGTACAGAAGTGTTTGGGCTTCAGGATTTTCTATGGAACTGAGGCCAAAAATATAGGTCCTCAGCACTTACGGGGTTAATGTCAAGCAAGAGATGTCTGCTTCATTGTAAAGTCTAAGCAAAGGGAACATGATGAATGTACTATTTCCGGTGTGGAAGAGGATAAGCAGACTTCAGAATGATATAGAGGGAGACATAGCCTAGTTAAAAAAGGAGAAGAGAAACATGATTCAAATCGAGTGGGGGTGCATGGAAGGGGTGTGGGATGTTTTTACCCATACATCCAAGCCCTACCATAAAACTGTGCAGTAATGGCATGGAAAACATCATGATGGCCAGAACTCCCCAGAGAGTGCACAGGGAAAACATGAAGAATAGGCTGCCACCCATTTTTGCCTATGTTGTGAGCACAGGAGGGCACCGCCTAAAACCACCATTGGGCTACACACACAGTAGCCTGAAACCATTGGGAATGGCAATGCTGATTGCCAAAAGCAACCCAGAACTGTGGGGAATTCATTTTCTTAATAACAAAAATGGATTCAGTACCGGTGATCACCACTATCAGAAAGCCGGCGTTTTAAAACCACCAGACTTTTGTGTAAAACTGAACAAATGAACCGAAACCAGGCCACGGAAAGACTTGCTAAGAGGTGGATACAATGTAAAACTATATTCTGAAATGACTTGAAGGAAGTAATTATTGAATGTATATATAAAAAATAGCTGCATGTAAGTTGGATTTGAATGTAGAGAACTGGACATAAAAATACATCAATAAGGGTTTTCCTCAGCATCCCAGACTAGGCATTGACTTAGCTGTAGTGTTGATTGAATATCGCTTACAGGGGAGTGGTTCTGGGCTGGGACAAAGTAAAAATGGACAGAATCAGTGGAAATACAAAAGTAGGATGGAGAGAGGGTGTGCCACGCTTGGAAGACAATGCACATTAAATGAAAAGAGCATACCCATAAGACGAAGAGTGGACACAGGAGCAAAAGACGGAAGGGGACTCAGAAGAGGCGGCAAGAAGTAAGGACTTGCGGCAGTTAAGTAACCGAAGGATGATAGCATGGGAAAGATGCATACAGGTAGGAACGTGTGAATGGGACGTAGATTCAAGGGACACAGAGCGAGATAATGGGAACATGGGACGAAGACTGAAGGGACACAAAGCGAGATAATGGGAACATGGAACGAAGATTGAAGGGACATGGAGCAAGATAATGATAACTGAGGGGGTAAAGGAATGAATATCCCAGTCAAATATAGGGGCTAAAGGAAATCAGCAGTGGCTAGGGAAGATACATAGGGGAGCTTACGTAGGAAAAAAGAAGAAGAGTAGTGAAAGAAAGGACTATCAGCCAGGAGCGGGCACCTGCACCACCTGCAACAAAGGAGCTAGAACCTGTGGGAGAGGGAGATATTGAACCATAGCCTGCTCCTGGAATGCTCCACCAACGGAGGCCCGGAGTGCATGCTTTCTCATGGAACATAGCTGGGTTGAATAAATAACTTGTAGACAATGAATGGCATAATTTCACCTGTGTATTTGGGGTAGTTAGCCTCCACGACATATGGTCTGTTGATGCCCCACATATCCAGGGGTATGCTACCTTTGCAATGCCTGCTGTTAAGGGAAAGATGGGTCGGCCAAGTGGGGTTTGCTGAAGTGGCTGGATTTTCCTTGTTTACATCTATACATGTGCAGGATTGTGCGACTGCTAATTTGCTCGAAATGCATCTGAAATGTGCTGATGGCTCCAAAATCCTCTCATAAATCTGTATAATAGGTGCTCATCAGTGGCGTGTTTTGGTCTCATCCAGAAAGTGATTGTGAGAATCAATGATTGGAGATCAAACCCGGCCAACTCATTGAGAATGATTGTCATGGGGGATTTTAATTTACAATGTGAGCCTTTGGATACCATTACTGAAATTATGGATGAGGAAGGCAGTCATTGGGGTATAGGTATTCTAAATTCGGATAAACCAAGAAGGCAATATAGGTATGCAGAGGAGAATGCAATCCTCTTGCTTTTGGCTATGAAGACGTAACATCAGATGGGCAAAGTTAGATCTGGCCAAAAACTGACATTAATACTATATAGGGCTGCATCACCAAAGTTACCTGGGTTGAACACTGCAAAGGACTGTACAAGGAGAACAGGTCCTACACCCAGGGACTGTGGGGGAAGACTCTGCATGTAGTGTCTTAGACTGCCACCAATTCCCTCTTGTTCTTTCCCACAAGGTAGTTGGAAGAGCCATTTTTAGCCAAAATCTGGGGAAGGCTCCCAGTCCGGACAGGGTCCCAATAGATTTGTATGCTATGGTACCAGGAATTTGGATTCTCTATTTTACCAAGCTTTTCATTGTAGTCCTGTATCTGTGGATTCAGGCTGAGATCATTCCAATTCACAAAAAGGTCCTGAGAGAATCGCCAACGACCATTCAATCTGTTGGTTGCAGGGGGCAAAATCTATGCTTAAGTGGTCTTTGCCCATTTGGAATACTGGATTATTGAAAATCATATTAATAACCATTGCCATGCTGAGTTATTTAGTGGTTTGAGCACTATTGATCAAAGCCTTCTGTTGAGATTAATATGTGATAGGTATGCGCTGCTTAGAAAGATGAGTGTATACGCCATCTTCGTTGATCTTCGGATAGCATTTGATACAGTACTGATGAGCCGAGTGTTGGATGTCCTTCATGGAATAAACATACCCCCACATTTCCTAATAGCTATCGATAACCTGTACCCTGTCAACGTAGCAATTGTTCATTGGGGCACTGATGGTAGTGCGAATGAACCTATCAAGATTGAGAAGCAACTTTGTCTGGGATGCGTATTGGATTGTTATTTTCATCAATGGACTAATTACAGAACTGCTATCATCCCTCTTGGATGCCCCTACGCTGGTAGGTGATAGGATCCATGTTCTAATGTTTGCAGATGCACAGTCTTACTGTATTTAACAACCATGGTTGTTGGCAAACAACTCAAGATATGTGTGGATTTCTGTACCAAAAATGGCTTTGCTCTTAAAGTGTCAAAGACGAAATTCACGATTTTCAATGCCACAAGAAAGAGGAAACCCAGAGTCCTAACACTAGAAATAGAAAAGGGCTGCCTTGAGCAGGTTGATTTTTATGACTATTCGGGTGTAAGGGTAATGGCATCCTGCCATTGGAGCATACACATGGCTGAGGCAAAGGTCAGGTTAGCAAGTTATAGCTGCACTCTGTCGAGGTTCACCAAAGAACAGGGAAATGGCACAGTCAGTGTCTCCTTAGAGGCCTACAAAGGCCAAGCTAGACATTCTGCAATGTACAGGGCAGAGCTATTGGGACAATCCAGTGCTGCTCCCTTATCCATTTTGGAAAACAAGTAACTGAAGAGAATCTTAGGGTTACCTTACACTGCGCCCAATCTGCCTTTATTCATGGAAACAGGGTGCAAGGCATCCAATCAATATTCATTTGCGTCCAGTATATTACTGGGTTTGCTTGTGGTTGAATGATTCCCTGACCAAATTTAAAGAAGCAGTGTTGGATGTCATATCCCAGGATGAGGACCCTTCGCTACCATGGTTTGCCCATGTTAAGAAGAAATGCTTACACTGGGATTGGGAGATTACTGGACCAAGCCAAGTAATTTTACCAGTTCACCAAGGCAGAGGTTAAGTCAGCATCCTTGTTCAAGGTTGGTCAGGATATTAGTTCCAAGGATGAAGCATCCTCGCTCCTGATTTACTATTGCAGTGTAAAGTTGAATCAGGGATATGAGGAGTACTTAGATTATGCAAACCCAAAATACGAAAGAGCACTGTACATCAAACTTTGCATAGGGTTCCTCCCGATTGCCAGCCTTAGTAAAACAAATGGATGAATGCTGTGTCTCCAGTATGTTCACTCTGTGATTGTCCCAGTGAAACCTTGGTTCACCTCCTACTGATATGTCCTGCCAACCTGACAGCAAGGAAATGCTACTTAAGGCCGTTGTTTAGGGCTTAAGGGGATCACACGACCCTAGAGGCAATGTCTGTATGCACTAACTCCAGTGACGTTTTAACAGTCCACTCAACCTGTAACTATCTTGTGTGGGCTTGGAAGCTAAGACAGAAGAAGGTTACTTAAACCTGCGGTATTATAGTGCCGAAAATGTAGCATGTCTTGTCTAGCTTTTGACCTGACTGACCAAGTAGGCATTGCAGTGCTGCCATTAGTAGGCAACATGTTGTCTCTGGGATTCTGCATACTACATTTACTTGGTGCTATCGGGTTTTGAACTGTTTGAAGATGTTCTGTTATTAATACCATGGAATTTTATTGCAGCTGTTTTGGATTTTATATGTGTTTTACCATAATATGAGTGTGTGTGGTTTACCCTATTGGGTCCAATGAATTGTAATGTGATGTTAACTGTATGCTTTTATGTCATAGTTTATCAAAATAAAGCATTGATTGACTGATTGATTATCAGCCTTGGATAAATTGAGAGAGAGAAACAGAAGTACCTGCAGACTGAGGGGAAGAAAAGAAAGCAAGCCAAAGAAGAGTCATGATTACAAAGGGTGGACATATCAATGTAGAATAGTAAAGGTCCAACGACAGATCTCCGTGCCGCAGTGAGTTGAGATGAATCGCAAGGAAACTGCATGCCAATCCAAAGAGGAGGAAAGAGAGAAATGAAAAAAGGGTGCCAAGCAAAAGAAAGTGATTCACCATACAGAAATGATCAGGTCTATCAAGGGTAAATGAATGGACGTTTTGGGTAATGGCCCTTAGAAGGGAAATGTGCACTTCACAGACAGCCATTAATAGAATTAATAAACCTAGATGGAAAGTGAGGACAGACCGAATGGCATTGTTCCTAGGAAGGGCGCTAGGAGTCAAGATCTTTGCGATTTTAGGGATCAAGAGCAGGCAGCAAATGCAATGATTTTTCGAACAGAAAGTTGGATCATTGAAGGGTTTCTTTAGAATATTTCTGAGATGCACACAGGCACACAAAAGGGAAGAAATAGGCAGAGGATAGAGAAATGCTGAGCAGCGACAAACGAAGAGAAAGGATCTGGCGTTATTGAGACGTAGACCTTCACGAAGCTGAGATTCAGATCATCAAGCACAGCCCCAACATAGGGGCATGCGAAGAGCCGGTTAATGGGTTGGAATTATGCAGTCGAATCTCCATATTCCAAATCAAAGATGTAAATTGTTCAGGCCGCAAAGCATCGCAATAAGACATCAGCCCACCCATGTCTCACCGAGATGTGCTTATTCCAAAGGGTGAACATCTCGGATTAAGACAAAGCTACTAGGACTTGATGCCGTAAATACGTGCTGCATAGCTAATTCAGAGGCATACAGGATGTCATGCATAAAGCTTTAGAAGTACTTGTATGTGAGTGGTAATAGTAATACTGAATTATCGAACTGAAGGGGAGGGAGGGAGGGAGATAAAGTAAGATAGTGAAGGAAAGAAATACGAGAAGACGGAGTAAAGCAGAGAACGCCCAAGTATGTACAGAGAGAGAGAAGAGCAGACAGAGTGGGGCAGAAGGACTCTGCAGTAGAGAATGAAGATAGGGCAGAGGTGCAGCCAGGATGTACTACTAAGTGAGGCCTGAAGCTAATGCAGTTGGTCCCAGCACAGCAGCATTGACATCTGTAAAAGGTCAAACAGCTATGTTGAGTGAGCATTTACAGATCTTGGGTGGGCCTGGCCCGCTCAGGAACTCTCTGAGAGAGGGTGCCCTGTGAAGGGACCGGTGAGCGAGGAGAAGATGTACACGTAGCTCCTCTACCTTTACCTTCTCATGCCTTCCCGTGCATCTTATCTATTCCTCACCCTCATCCCCACTATCTACCCGACTTTGCTCCTCCCTACCACTACTGAATGTTCTACCATATCCTCCCTTGCCTCCCTCACAAAGTGCCTCAACACCATAAACTATGGCAGGAGGCGCTATACAAATGCATGATAAGAGAAAAGAACATACCGCAGAGAGAGCCAATGGGTGAGAGTGAAAGTGATAGGGCGGCAAAGAGGTAAAATGAGAGATACAGGGATGGAATACTGGACATCGGTCGATGAAGAAGTGGGGAGATAGATGCATGCTCTATCACACACCTTTGAAATATGACAGGTAAAGTGCTTTTACGTTATAAGCCACGGCATGAGGCACTATAAAAATGGAAGAGAACATAACATAGTCGTGTAAAAGGGATTGAGAGGTAAAAGAAAGAAGCTGGCACTGCGAATGAAAGAAATTGGGCTATGTCAAGGAAGGTAAGAGGCATTGGGGAGTGAAAGTAACAGATTAAAGAAGCGAGACAAAGGGTAAAAGATAAAGGAATCTAGGTAGCGATTGTGATGGAGAGACAGGGGCAAGAGGAGTGAGAGAGTGTGCCAATGATAAAAAGAGGGCCGAGTAAACAGTGTCATTCCAGTGGAGAAGTGAGCACGGTTGGGCGAAGAGGACACAGACAGAGCAGTGGCTTTGATGGTTAGAAGGCAGAAGTTGGACTTTAATTGAAAACTTAAATAATCTTCTCTGGAGAAAGCGTTCCAGTTTGGCGCTAATGATCACACGGAGCGGTGTCTGCCTAATGTTCCGTGGCCGGGTGTTGGGGGGTGTCTATAATCAGGAACGCTGGACGTGCCTCCCCACCTCGCCCTTCGGCGGCAGACAGCCAGCTCTGAGAGGCAGTATTAATGGCATCATTTGAAGAGGCTAATGGAACGTCTTCATGATGAGACGAAGGTGGAGGGGGAGTAGGAGGGGGGCTGGCGGCGCTCCTCTTGACCAAGTGGCGAGTCATGTTCTAGCAAGAGCCGCTGTCTCCCTTGCTTCACCTGTCCCCCTTTGATATCGCTGGCACATTTAAATGTTACGTGTAAACATGTTGGTGATGCTTCAATCTACAGGTGCGTTGTTGTTTTTCCCCTCACATATTCCAATTCAGAAATGGGTGATACGATTGGATTAATTTCATATTTTTCACTATTTTGAATAGAATATTTTTTAAATAAAATGGTTAATTAAAACATGACTATATTTAAGGGAAATGGTTCCCCCTTTTTTTTTTTTAAAGAAAGCAATCAGTGGGCCTCATTAATAGTTTGGTGGGATAAGCTAGCAGATAAACACCACGCCGTATTATGGTTAATGTATTTAGAATTCTTGCTATTTCCCATTACAAAGTCGAATGGGACTCTATTGGGGATAAGTTGAATAACTGAATGCAGTGCTTCCCCCTGGTCAGTGGCCACTGCTGTGCATGGAGGTACCACCTTCAAGTCATAGCAGGTATTAGTATTTGATTTTAACTAAATCCATAATCGTGGAATTCCAAAGTGCTTCCCGTTTTTTTTTATTTTTTATTTTTTATTTTTACTGCTTAACTGTAAATGAGTCCCACTACATAATTCTAGTGATCTGGTTCGTTAAAAATAAAAATAAAAAATAAAATAAAAACATACATACATTGTTGTAAAGAGGGTGATTTGCAATGTGCCTGCATGTGAAACCTCGGACAAAAAAAAAAGACCCAACTTTGTTTAGGGGCCAGTCATTGTGCTATTACTGGTGCTTTGAGCAAGACAGGCCGAGAGTTAGATAAAAAGGCTTGTTGCGAGTTTGTTACTGCCTCATGGTCAGGCTGTTATTCACCCAGATTACAAGCGGCGGATTTATATTCTTAATCCCCTTCTTGGAGTCCGGGTTTTACTATGGTGACCAGATTAAAAAAACGAAAAAAAAACGGGATAGGTAATGAAAATAGAAGTAGGACTAAAGTAAATGCAAATACAACTTTAGTCCTACTTCTATGTTGCTGGCCTGTTTCGGAGGGCGGGGAGGAGGTGTGCTCACAGCCACACTCCTCTTACGTGAGGAGAGCGCCTGGGAGGGGAAGTGGGAGGAAATGGGGGCCTGAAAAGCATTTCACACCCCCATTCACGCAGCAAGAGTTGCGCCGGTACCTGATTTTGGGATTTCGAAATCGGGTCCCGGCAAAAACAGGACCGTAGCCACCCACCCTTGGAAACCCGGGACAGGTTTTATAAAATAAAATAAAAAACTTCTGGGACCCCATGACGGAGGGTGATTTCCCCAGACGCCTGGTTACCCTAGGTTTTGCTGACCATAATAAGTCTTCCATTTGCATTAGGTACATTAGAGGGGGAACCATCAGCCAAGTGCTGGAGACTTTTCCTCCATTTCACCTCAAAACTCGGAATTTGATGGTGCAGGAAGTGAAAGTAAGGTGATAAATCTATTACCCCACTTTCTACCGCACTGACTCGTAATCAGGCCCAAAATCCGCAAACTGCCCAACAGGATATTAGCAGACATTTTACATGTCAGTCTAGAGATGCAGCTTACATCGTCAAGGTGGATACTCACTTGCTTTGCACTGGAGTCTGAGCAGTTGAGCAAGGGCAAACACTTTTATCCAACAAATTGCCACCTTCTACCCCTTGAACTCCAAGAAACCTTTGTTGGACAAGTCTAAATGCAGAAGACCCCCAAGATGATGACATTTAGTGTTCCACTCCCCCAACTCATGGCGGATCCTGAACCAATTCAACAATATTTAAGCTTTATGAAGTGGCTAGAATGCAACATTGCAAAACTGTGCAAAACATTGAAGAAAATCAATATGTTCAAGTGATCGGGTGTCATGAGCCATGCAAAAAGGAAATGGGCAAACGTTCCCTGTTCTGCACATTAAACACAAATAAAGAGGACGATGCGTGAGAACACACATTAGTACCCAGCGAGGGTCAACCAGAATGAAACAAGCATTCTGATTGGCCCTCGCCGTGGAATTACCAGGCCGGGAATCGCTTGCACGCACTACGTGCCTTTTGATCCCAGCGGGGGGCGTGGCGGCCCTTTAGCCAATGAGGAGGCTTGAAACGGGGCAATTCCTGTTCTGAGCCTCCCCATGGCTGACGGCTGCCTTCGTCCCCTGCCGGGGACTCAGGTAAGTTTTTTTTTCCTCCACCCCGCTCCCCTACAAACTATCCCCACCCCGCCCACCCAACGACTCTTCTTTTTTCTTCTTTTCTCGGGAGCGAATGCTCTGGGAACACTTCTGTTCCTAGCGCGTCTGCTCCCAATGGCTGCCATGGAAAGGGAAAACAGACTACGTTTTCCCTTTCCCGGCGGGCATTTTATTTGAATTTTTTTTTTCTGTTTCGAAACGCTGCAGCGTTTCAGAGCAGAAAAAAATGCTATTAGTACCCCGCTCTAACAGGCCGGGGTACTAATGGCTATAAGCCCCTCGACATCGGGCCAATACCGCCCACGGTAATGCCCCCAGGGCCCGTAGTTACAGGCCTGAGCATAGCGAGGGCCTGAACGGGGCCCCAGGGGCATTACAGTGGGCGGTATTGGCCCGCTGTCGAGGGGCTTATTGCCACACTAATGCCCAAATCAGCTTTAGGATAATAATCCCTTAGCCAGGGCAATGGGGGGAAACAGGGGTGAGCGTTTGGAAACCAGCCCCTCTTATTTACGCCAGTGGATTTTTGGGAAAAGTGTATGTCTCCTTCTCTGCCCCTTTTGCTCTCCTTCCTCGGAGGAATGAAAGAACCGTCTTTACCCTTCACACAGATGCCAAGAATTGCCAGCAGTCATGCATTGATTAATGTGGATTACAGGAACTCGGGCATATGGAGGGAAAGCATGGGGGCAGAGGGTAGTTTAGGGAAGCAAAGAAGCAGGCCCTTCGAAACCTGTCTCGTTTTTCAAATCAATACTATAGGATTTCGGAAGAAATCGTGCAGGCACTTCATACATCTCAGATGAAGGTTTAAGTCATTCCTTCCATCCCAGGACCTTCCCTTAAAGTCTAAGGTAGAAACAAAGGAATTCAAGTGTTTTTGGTTTTGGGTGTTGGAGCCATTAGAGTCATTGAGAACAGTCACAGAACTCTCTTTTATTTGGATACACGCACCTCCGAAACTTGGGACAAGACTTTCGATCATTCTGCATGAGTGAGCCTCATGCTTGAGAGGCTAACAGGTGGTCAAGTCTTCTAGAGGATCTCTGGTGAGGTTTTTTTGGGCAGATAACAATTTGACTGGGCACTTTACCTTTTTTTTGAGGACCATAGGTGCCATCAGCACATGCAGGGCAGGCCTTAGGGCAGGTCGGGCCGGCCGACCACCCGGGGGGCTCCATAACCCCCAGAGGGCCAGCTTGGGGGGGCCTTTCAAGGACTACCCTGACCTGGCATGGTGGGAGAAGTGTCCTTTTGAAAATAAGTGTGCTCGTGCTCGCGAGCGCATTTATCAACAATAGGGTGCTGGCAAACTATTGGGATAATTACCTCCCCGCTGCAACGCAGGAGCGGGGTGGTTTTCATTAGAAAAGGGCGCTGATGCTTGCATCAGCGCCCTATTCCAGTGATTAACTCCCTGCTCCAGCGCGGGAGTGGGGAGAAAATCATCTTAATAGGGTGCCGCAGCACCCTATTGTTGTTAAATGCACCGCAGCCTTCTCCCACCACCGAAAATAAACATTTGGCGCCTCCACCACCCTCCAATTGACCAGGGGCGTGGCAGGGGATGTGGGGGGTGCCAAATTGTTCTTTTTCTGCCACTAAAACCAGCACTGAGCACATGGCACCATGTCCAATGCTTTCTGTATGTTAATTGGCTCTGCCTAAACGAGCATATGACACAAATGCCAGTGGACACCTTTCCACTAGCATTCAATTTCCCCCCTGGCTCATTGCACCAGGCCAATTCCCATCGAAATGATCCACAATATTGGATTGGTGTTTGTGTCTGGCCTCTCTTTGACGTCACGTTCCCCTTTTGCAGCTCTGAACTTGTCCTTTCTGTGATCATCCCCCATCAGACTGCCAAAGAGACATGGAAAGATGGACTCCTGGAAAATTCTCCTTGGGAAGAACACACCAGAACAATGCAGCTCATCACATTTGTGGCGTGAGATGCAGAGAACACATGGAGTCATCTCTGAAAGCCTTCCGCGGACTTTAGAGCAGGTAAAGGGTCCTTCAAAAGACTGCACCTGGATTGTACATCTCTCTGCAGCAACATTTACGAATATCTGTCTATAACAGTCCACATATATCCACCCTTCAGCAGGCACCTCTCCTGAGCTGACTCCAAATTTGCCAATCTAGACTCAACACTCTTCTACACACGTTTCATTCGGGACAGTCTTCCTGGAACTACAGAGGGGCTTAATATGCATCTGCCCACCACCTTCTTATAATGGCAACATTATTTTTATTTATTTAATTGTTTTTCACAGTCAGACTGTCGCCAGGATGGAGTCCAGGGAAAATACAACAGGGCACAGTTCTTCTCACCCTACGCCCCAGCTCTTTGAAGCCCCATCGTGGTGGCAATCAGGACAGCTCCAACCCTACTTGAATTCAGGAAAGAAATTGAAACATTTCTCCTTCAACAGCAGCTTGGTGTAACCTCGATTCCCTGGCAGTCCGCTCATTGCATCAACTATATAGCCAATACAGTACCAATGAACTGTTCCGATATTTTTGTTCTATTGACTGTATAGCATTTGCCTGCTCACAAGCTAGGTTTGTGCTATGAAAATAAATATAATATAACAGCATAACATTTTATGTATACTTCTATGTATAGCAAAACAAAAACGGGGATGGCTGGAAACTTTAGAGTCCATCTTAACCCCTGGCATACATCTGGGCAATCCCCCAGACCATCAATCTTCAGCCTGCCAGACAGTATGTCTGTGTTTTATGTTAGTTATAAGAGAAGACATTGGGTCACATTCCGAGCTTGGTAATATACCTGTGGTGTTTCTGTGGAAAGCGCAATTACCGCTACCAGCACTCCCAATCTGGCAGACACTGACAGATTACAGGTTTCATTAAAATAGTGTTAATCCCCATTGTGGAGTCCACAGGACTCTATAGGGACTTTACAAGATGTATTGTGGCTGGTTTTCTGCATGTGGCAAATCCTGCATTTCTGGGGAGGAAACGTTCAGGAGAAATCTCTAGCTACATGCTGGGGGTTCCATTTCCACAGTGCCTTCATTCTTCACCTGGTAGTGCAGTCAAATTGGCAGTAAATATATTACAGCCAAAAAAGTGTCCTTAACGGATCTACAGACACTTTTTAACTGCACCGCCAAACTCATAATAACGCACGTTTAATCTCTAAAAACGTTTAAAAATGCATAAGGATCTCATGGCCTACCCTACTGCCGGCAAAAGGCTCGTATTTTATTTATTTTTTCAGGTTCTTTTAGATAGTGTCTGAACTGAAGAAAGCCTGGCATTAACCACACATCCTCTGGCAAACATTCTAGCCTATCAGCTCTGAGATAGAAAAGGTCTGGGAACAAGTTATTATCAATCTTTGGATGTCTTGGCTCAAGATTTCAAATGTTCTGAACACCTTTGTTTGCAAAGAAAACAGGAATTACTCATCCAGGATCAGAGGCATATTAAAGTAAGCTAGCTTTGTCTGGTGTGTCAAGTGCCAATCGAGCACTCTGTCTCTTTCAGTACCCCTCCATGTCTCTTTCTCTCTCTGTGGGTGAGAGTTGCATTGTCATTGGCAGAATTGCTAGAGCCACTACAGCCCCTGCTGACAGTAGTAGGAGCAGAACAATAACACAAATATCTTGAAGGGTGGGCTTGGGGTTGTACTTTGTTTACTTGTGTGCTTAAAAGCAAAATGACAACAGTGGCAACAAAAGCATCCCCCAGTTTGGAATCAGGGCTTGAATCTGGAGACATACCTTTTCTTTGCGTGTGCCCTCCAGGAATGTCGCCATGGCACTGTGGGCTGTTGATGAAAAGTGCAGCTTTGGATTGGAGGAACAAGCAGCTAGGTGTGCAAATGGTTTTGTTATGTTCCATTGTTTGTTCATTGTTAGTGTTTTTGCATAGTGTAAGAAATGGGTGAATTCAACATCATAATCAACCAATCATTGGCCCACCCACAACATTACATTTTGCTTCTCTGCTCAAAGAAGAATCAGAACGTTGGTTTTAATCCGAGTGTGTCTTTTCCAAGAAAGAAAGACATTCTGAGAGACAAGATGGAGTGCATCTCAGTAACAGAATCATTTACAAAAGGAAATTATTTCATTATACTAACATTGCAAACTGGCTCTTTGTAAAATAATACTTTGCTCATTTCGAATGGTCACTTGTAGAACATATTGTAGTCATCTTCAAAACGCTACAATTGTCTGACTTTACCAGAGCTTAGAATAGTCATACAGATGTGTTCGTGATGGAAGACTACATTAATGAGATGGAAACTCTGGTACACTCCTAATGCACTTCTTCAAAATACCCTTGTAAGAAAAAGTGAAGGTAAACATAGCACCAATACAGGTTTCCGAGTTGCTTTGCATAAACACCAAGGAGCGCTTTGTGACATTAGAATAACAACAGATGACTAGTGTGAAAGCAAATCAACAAACATAACACAATCTCAGATAAAAGAGTTGTATGCTTGAATCACTAAGTATGCGAAGAACACTGAGCATGAGTCTCATTTCATTTGTCATAAGCCTCACTCTAAATATAGTCTGCTTGTAACCATGAACCATATTTACATGCACGTGCATTTGTTTTTATGTATTGAGGGTACAGGTGTTCCTACTATAAACATGTACAAAAGCAATAACAGTTATCAGGTCAATCCTGAATCCGGTGCCATCAAATTGTTGAGAGTCCAAGGGTTGTGGGCCAGTGGACACTTCAGGCCTAATGGTACAGAGACCAGAAACCTAATAGGAAGACAGGCAGGCATGGCCAAGATATTGAGACCAGGATGGTGAGAGATAATTGGGTGAGGGGACACAAGGTAATTCAGGAGGAGGCTGAATGGGGCACCTTCGACATTGAGGAGCTGGAGCTGGAGAAAGGACTTAAAATAATAGATGATAACCGAGTTTCTGATGCGAAAGGGAAGTGAGTTCCAGTGGGGCAGGGTAAGGAGAGTGAAGGATCCGAATCGATAGGGAGCACAGAGATGTTCGGCGGCAAAGAGAAAATGCAGTGAAAATAAAATGGCTGCAACATTTGGCACACTCAGGCTGTCTTATATTCAGAATTTTAGAAGAGGAGAGGCTGAGAGGGGAATCCAGGTGTGCAGATATCGTTAGAGAGATACGTAGAATGCTCATAACCATACAGACTGGTCTGGGCTTTATTCAAGCACCAATTTTATATGTCCATCTTCTGTGTAATAAAGTTTTACAACCAAATGCTGCCTTATTGTAACTAAGAGGACTTTTTGAACGCAGACATATACAAATATTGACCACATAATGCTAGGGGGGTGGGTCAATGGCTTTGTTTGCTAAAGACGAGCGTGGGGGAGAGGAAAGCTGAAGAAGATGCTAAACATACTCTATTGGATGAATGGGGAAGGGGAAGTGAGATAAGGGTTGCAAGAGTGTGATGAGAATAAAGTTGATTGAAATGTAATCATTAATACATAAACATAGAACACAGATCAATCCGAGTAATTGTACAATAATGTCACCCATACAAACACCTTTGTCTTGAGCTACAATCCATGCTATCTTCTTTAAGGGTCTTCTTCTGAGGACTGCCCTTACATAATAATAAACATCATATAAAAAGTGAGCATCATTATAACATGAACATCATCATAGCGTCTATGCATGTCCTGATATTATTTTTGATAAAATGCAGACTGAGCATTTTATTTTTCTTAAATCCATATATTATCTACAAATTATTGAAAGTACACAAAATCATCTTCTCTGCCCAGACCACATGGACATTCCCGGAGTGAGGTTGGTCAACTCATCCTAACTCTTAGAGGGAGGACATTAAACCTCACTATCAGTGTTATTCTTCAGCAATCAGGAGATTTACTTTGCCCTAGGAAATTCGGGCCCTTGGATGCATACAAGCAGGGGAGGAATACAACCCAGGAGTTAAAGTAAACTCTATTTCAACCTCCCTTTGCTTCAGAAGGGACTTAGGCTGGGCATTCAAACGTTTGATCAGGGCATTTATATCCCCCAACCCCCAACTTTTCATCAAAGAAATCTGGCTAGTAAGCCAGTTCAGGGCGTCCTTATTAGGAAAGCACGTTATCTCCACCGTAGCTTTACGCACTTTTGGATTCGTCGAGGAGTTAAGCTGTGCCGTTATATAGAACTCCAAAACCTAAGAGTTCCCGCCTCAACACATCGTCCGGGAGCTAGGTGGTAGTCCACAGACCTTACATTGGAAGGAGCTCTTAGGTACCTCCAAACTCCCCCATGGTTTGGCTCAACAGATCTCAGCACCATATAGCATGCCTGTCTGAATTACACTCTCCAACCCAAGAAGGAAGGTATTGATCCTTTTACCGCCATATCGTTAGTGAATACATAGTACCCCTCTAAATCCTAGGGCAACTTGTTTAGTCAACATGCTTCAATGACTCTTCCACCTTCCTTTTTTTGAGAAGGTCAGGCTTAAGTATATGTAAACATTGGCAACCTACCTCTATTTTTACGTTGTTAAGAAACCAGCTTGCTTTAACACCTCCCTTGCCAAATACCATGATCTTTATTTAAAAAAAGATCAGCTTCAGCCCATGGGCATTAGAATAAAGATCATAGTTTAATCTCTGCTGGAGTCCTCCTGACGTTAGATCCATCAAAACTGTCCCCTCGGCATAAAGAAGGGTGCTGAATTTGCCTCCATTTAAGGGTGGTGGGTTTAGACTTCTGGGTGTTTTGTGAGGGTTGACATGAAATAAAAACAGACAAAAACAGTGTAAGTGAAAATGGGGTTAGTAAAGGAAAGAAGGGGATGAACGAGAAGCCGCTGATCAAGTGTCATTGTGCTTGATTAGAATCGAGGTGAATGACCTTTGCACACCCACAAGTTATTTGAGCCATTCTTTGATTGAATACTCCTTTGGTGTCTCCCTGAAAATGTGTTTCTTGATTGGTTTCTTCTGAAATGGGTCGGGGATATTCCATATGTTTGGCCTTGAATTCCCATGGCATTGTCCATTGTGCTTTTGATAGCTAAATTATGTTCTGATAACTGGTGTGAGGCTTGCTTTAGCACTCATGTAAAAGCTGATGGCCAGATTCTGCAGATAGGCTGAGACATTATTCCAGAGGGTTGTGTGCATGCCACACAGCTTCCAAAGTGCATGGTAGAAAGAACTTTGAACCTGACAATTATGGTCACTGGAAGACACTAAAAAGATAATAGGGCAAGTTTCATGCTTGCTTTTGTGATTTTAAATGAGGACCAGACTGCAGATCTTGCACTCTCGATAGTTTCTCTATTCGTTATTTTTTTTTCATTTTTTGAATACTCGAGTACAACATGTTACAGTTATACATGCACGCCACCATTGTAGAGTCAACGAATTTTGTGAATAATTTCAGTGCAATCAATGAAGACACTGATCCACATATATGTAATGGTAATAATGTGGATAGCTTTAAATAAACAATGGGATGCCCTATGCACCAATATGAGGTCATAAGGTGCATGGAAGCAGGGTGAGTAATAGTGCACATGATTCACTCCTTTTTCATGCGTCTAGTGACAGGCACATGTCCATGCTTAGCTCAACAGAATTGCACCTAGCACACCTATGTATTTCTCAATCCCAGGGTTATATCACACTCAGTGTTTCCTGCTTTACTTATGAGTCTTGGGTTGTAGTGCTCAGCATGCTCCTTCATCTACTTCTCAGTCTCTGCCTTGCAGCATCGAGCTGCTACTCACACACACATGCACAATCTGAATTACACAAGGCCTAGTAAGATTGTTTGTTTTATCCTCCCTCTGTCTGCCCTTCCTTGTCTTGTCATGCCTAGAAACACCTGTGCACAGGCGCTTATTAAATGACTTGTCATATCATATCATATCACCTTGCATCCAGGGATATAGCACCTAGCTCACTCTGCCTCCAGCTTTCCTACAATGCCTTCAGTTGTACAGTGTCGAACAGGCTCTCCACTAACAGATAATGTGCCCAGTAGACTTTGCAGCTTGTTCACTGTCCATGGAAAGATAGAGCACCATGCTCACTCTACAGCTTGCACTGTTCCTTCAGAGATGTAACACCCAACCCATTATGCAGCTTGCATTGATCCTACAGGGGTATCGATCCAACCTTGCCATGCAGATGCCTCCTTGTTCCAGCCTTCTTCAATCATGCCTTCTTGACCCTTTCTTCCTTGCCTGTCTGATGCAATCTTTCGGGGTCACTGCAAATCCACATCCTTTATAGGAAGTTGTGTTCATCCTTATGTATTCATCCGTACAGATATCTAGAAATCGCTTCCTGAGTTGTAGGATGACAATTTAGCTCTGAATTGAATATAACACCTATATGTCTAACCATCTTTATCAGGGATGAGGCTGTTTCCAGTGAGATAGACATTTTGAAAGGGTGTGGACCCCTTGGTTGGATACCTGAAACAAGTATGCCCATTTTGGCTCCATTGAGGCAAAGTAAGCTTTCCCTCTTCCAGTGATCAAGTGGGTTGAAAAGGCTCCCTGCCTCCTTTTCCGGTCAAATATGGATTTGAGCATTGCATGTATTTGAGTGAAAGTCGAGATGGTAGAGTTTGATTAGTTGTGGTAGTGGCCACATGCAAATGTTCAAACAATTTAAAAATGGTGACAAGTCCTGCTTACTGGGCGTGTCAAGGAAGTGAGGGAGTCCTACCCAAACATTCCCTGGTGCTCGCATGAGTGTGTATAGACCCCCTCCATCCCCACCTTACATATGATGATGATGATGATGATGATGATGGCAAACACTGATGGCGAAAAGCTGTTTCAGGAAGCAGCAGAGGGAAGTCACCACATAGCAGCAGTTTGCACTTTGCTGCAGCAGACATCTAGCAGCCTAACACCGACCACGCGAGAAGGGTGTGCAGCTAAATCTCCAGGGATCTACATGCCATTCAGAAATGGAGGCCTTATTCATGAGGCTCTCACCAGCTTAACACATACATTAAGATTGAAAGGCCCATCAGAAGGTCATATAAAACAGCGACTCTAGTTACTAAAAAAAACTCGTTCACTTCCCTTGCCAGAGTTGCTTCGATGAAAGAGGGCAGGGCCTCCATAAGCACAACCCTTGCCACACCTGCTTGATGGTAAGTGATTGGACAGGGTGAGTATGCAAACCTGGGAAGGGACGGGTATTTACGAAGGTGCATGTGACTTGTGTGGTGTGGGTTAGTTATGTGAGGACAGGCAGTGGAGATGGAGGTCCACGAGACCAGAGGAGGAAAAAGCAGAAAGCCATGCAGAATCTATTGGTGAGATGGGGTCTGTGGAGTGTTAGTGTGAGAAGAGTGGGAGTAGAAAAGTAAAAGTAGGAGTATTGTAGTGTAGTGGAGCAGAGGTAGTGGCAGAGTTAGTAGTCATAGTTGGGAGTAAAGATAGAAGGTTGCAGGAGTAGTAAGAGAAGGGTAAAACTGGTAGAAGTGTGAGGAGGGCAGCATATCAATTGAGGAAAATAAATTATGACTGGGTCCTTCTCCCCTTCCAAAAGAACAGGCCTGCTACAGAAAAACTGATCCACCAACATCACTACAACCAAGAAATAGTTAAAAAAAGAAAATTGCTGCGCCAAAACCTGCGCAAATGGAGAAAACATCCAAACCCGGGAAACCTGGAAAACATCCGGAAAGCAAAGCAAGCATACAGAAACTGGACCAAATCAAACATGATGGCCCGCAGCAAACAGATGCTTAAGCTATGCTACAAACACTCAGAAACAAGAACTTGAGATCTCTTTGGGATCTATAATAATCACCAGCAACAACAAGCAATGGTATCTAATGTCACCCAAAGGAATTGGATCGCACATTTTTCTAATCTCTACAAATCGCGGAATAGCGACGAAAATATTGAGATATCGACAATCTCAAATCAATGGACCATCTCCTGGGAGAAGCACATATTTGCAGAAATGGTTGGCAAACTAAATTCCTCCAGTGCACCCGGACCGGATGGATTATCTAATGCTGCCTGAAGCGTGATCCGGAGACATGGGCGAACCTAGTGGATCTCATTCTAACCTTAATAAATACAGTCAAGTAATTGCCATCTACTTGGACCAAAGCGGTACTGATTCCAATTCAATTTATAAACAGGACAACAGAGATAACCTGGCCAACTTTAGACCAATTGCCCTGCTAGACCCTTTGGGAAAATTGTTCGCCTCATATCTGCTACAAAACTTGACCACATGGGCGAAAGCTTCCAACCGGTTGGATAGTCGACAAACCGGCTTCACCGCGAACGTAGGAACTAATGTAAACCTTCTAACATTAAACCTGCTAAAACATGAAGCCATAAGCAACAACGCCCCATTTATGCAGCATTCATAGACTCACACATGGCCTTTGATGCCATAAACAGGTCCATCCTGTCGAACAAACTTGCTAAATGGAATTGCCCACTAGAAATCAGCGAACCAATCAAACTATTATACACCAACACGACAGTTTTGATTAGGCTAACAAAAGAAGGTACAACGATGGAGGCGATAAGAACCTGGAATGGCATAAAACAGGGATGCCCCTTAGCAGCAACCCTGTACAATCTGCATACTGCTGATTACTTCGCAAGCATCGACACTGCAAATATCAATCCACCAAAGATAAACTCAATTCCGATCCCGTATTTGATGTATGCTGACGACATTGTACTCCTAGACAAAACACCATCTGGACTACAGGAAAATCTACGGATGACAGAATCATATATGACCAAGAACGAAGTCCAGATAAATATAAAAAAAAACAAAATCATGGCATTAGCCAATTATCATAAGTCGTCTTCCCAAAGCAGACCAAACTTCACCCTGGATAACAAAGTGCTGAATACGGTAACCTCGTTCAAATATCTTGGCGTGTTATTAAACCAACAAAAGGAAGAAACAGCCTGGGTGACCTGTCTCGAAGGAAAAATCCAACTGCTGGCACGTCAAGGCGTGATGCTGCATAGAAGCTATGGGAAATTTTCAGCAAAACCGATCATAGCGTTCTACCGCCAAAAGGTAATTCCGATCATCACTTATGGTAGCGACGCCATGATCATTGCTACCAGAATAAACTGGCAAAAGTTAGAGGCATCATTCTGGCGTAAAATCTTACAGCTCCCAAGGAACTATCCTATGTCCAGAATACGTTTTGAGGTAGCCCTACAATCACTTGCCTCAATAGTACGCTGGAAGCAGTTTGATCTCCTTCGTAAAGTCATAAATGAAGATACAGTTCCAGCAATGCAAATCCTTAAAATAACACCACAAGCAATGTATAATATCAGCTTGAAAGCATGGAAGAATGAGCTGTTCAACCAAATGACAAAAGAAGAAATCACGACGGAAATGTTGATAAACCGGCCATAGCGTGCAAAGATCAAACTTCAGTGCAATGATTGGTCTAGAACAACAGCAGAAAAGGCAGCATGATCTATGAATTTACAATGCCCAATTGACATACGAGCTCTGAATGAACTTCCACATTATTTGGAACTTTTTCCGGACCCTGTCATTCGAACAATTTTCATGAAATTATGACTAAATATCCTTCCTACCAGACAAAGACTATCCCAAATTCGAAATATACCAAAGGAGGACAATCTTTGCCACTTTTGCAGGAATAAAGAAAAAACAGAGTGTCTCATGCATCTAATCATGATATGCCCTGCACCCGCGGACAAGAGAATCCTCTTTGGAGACCTATTTAAGATCTCAGACCAACAAGAACAAGGCGATTCAAGATGGCTAAAACTCCTTCAAGGCAAAAATAATAAGCTGATATAGACAGTTGTACAATTCCTTGACAATATCTTGGAGCTTGCACAAGTTGCCTAAAGTAACTCTTTGTTTCTCTTGGCCCTCGTTTCTTTTCTTAAGGATGCAGCATATTGTTCTAATTTGTAAATATTGTAAAATGTCTTATGCAATTTAAATGAAAAGTTTATATATAAACTATATCATTTTAATAAAAAAAATAAAAACATATATCAATTGAGGAGGACAGTAGTAGTAGAGAGGTGGTGGTAGTAGCAGAGTAAGGAGAGCTAGAGCAGGAGGCACAATAGGAGGTGGTGGAGTAGAGCAAGGGAGGAGGTAGAATGAGATATAGAATAGTTGCGATACCAGTGGTAACAGGACTAGGAGTGGGAAGGGAAGTTAGGGCAGCGGTGGAAAGATCTAGTGAGAGTTTGGAGGGACAATGATGTGATGGGAGGAGAATAGCCTAAGGGAGCAGTATAGCAAATGGTCAAGAGTGAGAGGGTTTGAAAATATTGAGAGTAATGCTGGGCTAAAGCAGGCACCATTCCCCGTTTCCTGAGACCACTAAAGGGGGGGGGGGATAAGAGAAGGAAAGCTAGATGTTCCCTAGGGAGTCAAGTAGCCCTGGTCTTAGGATAAACACCTGACACGTAGAGAAGTGAAAGATAGATAGGGGGTTACCGATCATTGAGCTACTAACAGCCCGGTAGGGACATCTGGTGTTGGGAGACGAGACCCAGGCCCAGGGAAGATGAGGGAGGAAAGGGCCTGCCCTAGCACCAACACCAAACGACCCAGAAAGCCCAGTGAGCTTGAGATCACAAGCCATTCTGACCATTCTTTTGTAAAAAAAAAAAAAAAACTTGAACTTTATATTAAGAGTCAGCATGAGTCCTTGGGATGGGACCGCCTGTCACGTGATGCTGTGGTCTCCCATATCAATGGCAGTAGACATGACTCAAGATGGGATGAGGGAGTTGGCTCAAGTTCAATACAAACCTGTCTAAACAATTTCAAATAAGTTCAAATGACAACCATTGGAAGCAAAGTGCAAAATGATGTAAAACATGAGTCTGCTTGTTTGCTTGACCTGATAAAAAAATACTCAAATAAATTTGAACATTACTGAATTCCTGGACTGGATACAAGAATGTCTACAGGACACAGAACGTATATCATCCAGTGATTTTAATATTTGAGGTATTTGTAATGTGCACCAGGCATTGAAACCATTTCAAGGCACAGACATCGAAGAACAGGGTCTAGAGCCTGATGATGCAGATGTTAATATAGGTTTAACAGAAACTACTAAGTGGATGAAGCTACTAACCTCACGGGATGATTTACAGTAACCTTGTTTACTTTATGAATTGAAAGTTATTTGAGATGTATAGGCGCCCAAATGATCTCAGGAACCATTTGTATTAATGAGTTCAACCAATATTCAAGTTGGGTCAAGACTAAAACAACTCTAGAGTTCCTGAAGATGTTGTTAGTCAAGCAGAATGAGTGGGTTCTCCTGATTGTTTGTTATGTTGGTGAGTGGCTGTTGAGAAGCATCACAGCCTCATTACAAGTATGGTGGTGTGGTAAAAAATGGCAGTTACATGGCGACATTCCATTAGCATTGTATTAAAGCACCACCAGACTACAGGTTTGGCAGTGAGGTAGAGGATTTTTTCCACCAGCAAAAAGCAGGGGGAAAACCTACCACCTATCGGCCAAAAATCTGCAAAATTGGCAGAATTACCGCTGGCTTAGTTATTGTTGGTGCTAATTCCACTGAAATCCCCATGGAATCCAAAACATTGAACATTATACTGTCTACCACGACTTATGATCCCACAGGCCAAAGTGGTGGTAACAGTAATTTTGTTTGGTGGTATTGCAGCAGATTTACTGCGGAAAACCCGTCAAATTCATAGTGAGGCACATAGTCATAGAGCTCCTTTGAAAAATCTCTTCAGTGTTTGCTTTGGATGGACTGGCTACAGAGAGGTCAATAGTTGGTTTGAACCTTTGCTTCTGTTGTGAATTTCTTTAGAGGTGGAGGATTAGTGCTGGTTTCTGGCAGTTGGTAATGTTCTCCCTTTCTGAGTGACATCTGAGTGATATCATTGGTGATTTATATAATGTTTTCTGCCAACTCCTCCAGCTTCTACGTGCTCGACCACCTACGGGTCGAAGCCATGCTGTACAGCATCTTTCTGTTCTCAAGACGTGAGCCCTGCGCTTGCGCTATCCTCGCAAGTTATGATGCTTGTTATATCGTGCACCATGGCTGGGGTGAAAGAGTGTACAATTTCCTTAGTTTTGGAATGGAAAATGACAAGGACAGGAAGGCCTATTGTGCCTTCCTTTGGAGTTAATTATTGTGCTGCAGCTGAGTTAGTATTATCCTTCGTGTAGTCAGCGCATTGTCTGTGGGCTTTGCAAGGGAAACAAGAGCTGGGAATAGAAGAACATGCTTTAAACTTATCAAACATTTAAAATAAGATACAAATGGACAAAAATGTTGATGATGCTCATGTATCTCTTATCAGCCTTAAGTAAACACGTTTAAATAAGGTTATTAGCGCAAAAAGCATGTCTGTGTGCTCAAGCACCTTGAAGCGTCTTTTGTGCAAAATGGAATTACAATAATATATATTAGACAAAATAATCGGACAGACTCAAAGAGTATGTCAAAGTACTACTTTATTCTCAGTTTAATAAAGCAGGGTTACCTGGCAGACATCATACTGATCCTTAAACACTCCCAATTTAGGTTGATTACATGGAGGTCTTATACCTCAATTTGCATCATCTATGATGTCATTGTACGTTGCAAAATACAAAACCTATCAAGGAAAGGGATTGGTGAAAGGAACATGTCTACTTATAGAATATATAAGGATCAGTGCTTCAGTGGCTAGCCCTTATATGTAGGACCTACTACCTCTAAACGCATATCACACTGATTATAGCAAACAAAACATCAGTGGGTTGGCTCCTGTAGCTTTGTATGTTAGGTTACCCCCAAACCCCACTGATTGGTTAGCATTCTCTCCCAACCTTGGACTTTTATCTCTTCAGAGCATGTAAGTGAAACGAAACATAGGTGTTTGAATACCGTCAAACCACTCCCCATTTTCCCAATTAGACCATCATTTGACATTGTTAGGCTAGCAGGCAAAGTCTTTCGTTTGTAGTTGACCATGGTGCTACTCACTGTTCTGGAACATTCAAAGGAGTGTGAGCACACTGCTATATTAGCTTAAGGCCTTTGAATAAAAAGGCTATGAATAGCCTTTGTTTTCGACTTCTGAGTCAAATATGAAAAGACCACACATGTGTCTATTTCAGTCTTCCATTTACTACTATTTGATTTAATTATGCAGTGTGCTGTGGCTCCTCTTGACCTCTAGAGACTTGCTCACTCTATCTCACATGATCTTTATACAGTTTTAATTGGCCAGCAGTTTGGCTCTCACAGATGTTTTTTCGTCTTCTTCCATCTATAAAGAATGTTCCACATTCAGTGCTTATCCATGTTCTCCCTTTGTGTTTCATGCTTATCCCCCAAAATAGCATCTTCACTCTGGACCAACTTTGAATTATCAACAGGTCCACTCATGAGGCTGTCTTCTCCCGTCTCCCGATTCTTACAGCCTTGGCCTGTCTCTTACCCAACTTGCTAAAATTCAACGTGGGCTGCCGTCCATTTTCCTAATATGGCCGTCCTTGCCATGTTATATATATTCCTCTATAGCAAGCTTCCATGTGCTGTCTTTTTATCTTGCCTTGCTGAGTATTTACGGTTATTGGTCAGTAAGTTACTTCATGTTCTTTCAATCCATGATTATTTTAGTTTTAGGTTCATGTTACTCTCGGTGCTTCAATTACATTGTTACTAAATATTTCATATTTTTTACCCATAGGTTCATATGTCTTCTTTGTAACATCACTTTGTCCTCGTACCTTGTCAGATTCTACTTTAACGTCCCTCCATGGTGTTCACAGATACATTCTGACGTTCTTGGCAGACAACATCTTTCCATGTAGCTTTCTTCAATGCAACATCCTTCCACACTTTCAGTGCGAGGGTACATTCTGTAAGGCAGTCTAAGTTCATAACATCTCTCATACACCAGATGCGGTATAGGAACAATGCAGGGGGACCCGTCTATGGCTTTTCTCTGACTGTTTCAACATGACAGTGGTGAGGGGGCAGGAAATGGCAAGAAAACATATACCTGCCTCTCTTCATCTGCTTACCAATTTTCAAACAATTTAAATATAAATATTAATGAAAACCAATACAAACAATCTGCTTGTAAATCTTCAAATGCGTTATTTTGGCATATATTAAAATGAGGAACAAAACTTAGTATTATGGGTGTTAGGTTACAATCTCAGCTGCAATTGGAGAAGACTGCATCCTCAGCATCAATTAAGGGGACTGCATAGTTTTGTCTCATGGAAGGTGCTCTCGCACATCCATTCTTGTTCAGTCAAAGTGACATTTTGACATCACCAGGTGACACTAGATAGTTTTGGCTCCCATATGGTGCATTAGCATAGACTAGTGGGGCTTCAATTTTTTGGCTCTTGATTGCTATTTTATAGCCATGTTTATTTGTGGCTGCTAGGTGGTGTTAAATGCGACCTATCAGCAAAAACTATTGCATTGGAGTACATTCAGGAGGGAGATGAAATTTGAGGATGGACACCCAGCTTGTGGGTTTTATTTGGATATTTATCCACCAATGTACTGCCCATGGACATGCTACTCCATATGGCCATATCCACCCACTACCTGCCCCTTCCACCCAAAACATATCCTCCTAGAATATCTTTTAAGGCTCGAAGAATGGTGAAGACTATACCTATCAGCTGGAAATGTGGGAAATGCATGTGGAGGAATAGATTTCCTAGATAATATCCTTGAATTATTGAAAATAGAAAAAAAAAGGAGGGACAGAGACACAAAAAGAAAATGGGCAAATTGGACTAAACTAACATAATAAGGAATCATGAAAGGAGGATTTGATTTGTAAAAAATGTTTCTTTCAAACTATAACACAATAAATAAAAATATATATATATTTAAAGTATCACTTTTAGCTGACTCTGTCAATCAGCAGTACCAAACGATGGCCTGTCAGTGCTATTTCTAAACAGTGTGCTGAAAGTTGTAGGGTGAATGACCCAAAACCCGAATGATAAAAACAACCCCAAACAGGTCAAATAATCGATGCACCGTTTGCGAGGAAAATAAAATTGTATTGCAATCAAAAGTATAGGACGGTCCTGTAGAACCAAACCAACACTGAGCTTCCCCCACCCAAAGAAGGTACATCTGTTACAGTGGAAAACCCTAAATTAACAGAACTATACATAAAAAAAATTACAACATGATCCCGCACCACAATTCAAATGATCCCTTATAGTCCATTAACCTATTCCCATTAAACAACAGAGCGCTCAATTAACCAGATAGACCCATTGATCCACAACAGACAGGATGATGGGTGAGACTGATTGTTACATGTTTTCACCCTTTTAACATTTCTGTTGCAAAGCACTCTGGTTATGGCCTCATGCATACAGGAGTGTGTTGGTGGGGACCCATGATGTGTTGAATGGGGTATGGATACCCTATACCAATCACTGTGGCCCATTTGTCTTTAAAAGAGGGTTGAGCCACTGTTTTGGGCAGATCATCTGACGACTTTGCAAGTAGTAACAAGAATACCTCAGCATTGGACTCTGGATGAAGGCAGAGTCTGCCATAGAGCTTTCACCAGTGAAGGAAGACCATGATTTCCAAGAGAGAAGCACAATCTCTCCCCTAAACATCTCCCAGGGAACAGAGGGAGATGCTGGATCCAGATAACTCTTCAGCAGATCCAGAAACGGTACCCATCCAGCACAGAGCATGCCCTCCTAGGCTCTGCAGCAAGCTTCCTAGGTGGAAAGTGCTAGAGAGTCTCTGAACCAAACCCAGGTCAAGGCCATTGCCTGCAACAGTCTCTTAAGCATTGGGCCATCAGCCTTAATGGATGGCACAAGCCCAGTGGAGAAGCTAGGAGGAGTGCATAGACAAGGATCAACCAGCGTCTGCCTTAAACGACATTTTTGAGCCAGTCGAGCCCCTCGAGCTGCAACCGACGGCACTGATGACTGTTGTTCCGCTCCTGTCATTCACGCCATCCGAGATGCCTCGACCAATGCTTCAGACCCACTGACCAGCACTGAGGCAATCATTCCAGACCCTGAGCTGCCGTGAAGGACAGCCTGCAGTCGTCCATCCAGCCTTGCTCACCGAACTTCCTGCCACCTGATAGCCGCAGCTGTCTCCCATCTTGAACTCTGTCGCAGGAGCTGCAAAGCACCCTGGAACTGACTCGACCCTGTCGAGCACCAAAACCTTCTACAAGTACAAGGTAGATTGTGGTTCTGTCTTCCTGTTCCTTCTTGAAGGCCTCTAGTGACATTATTTATGACCTATTGCTCCCTTTGTGCTGAAATCAAGTATCCTTGAACTATTGCAATAAATTAGTTTACCAAATACCCGCAACTAACCTACGATCAACTTACAGAGATAAGCCTGCCAATCCCTCTACGTTACCAAAATTTCTTTCTCTCAAAACTTGTTTCAAAGTTCTCTCTTTGTTTTTTGCAGTGCAGCGTGGTGGCAAATCGTTGTTGCAGAGTAGCAGATTAATTATAAATTAATAGTTAATCTGCCACTCTGCAATGTTCAGTCTTCAATGTTGCTGGCTGGGCTTGCCACACTAACACAGGGGCGCGTCCCGTTTTACGTATCATTTCCCTATTGTAGAGTGCGTGGAGCTTGTAGCTCCACGCACTCTACTTAAACATTCACAATGCAGGAGGCTGGCGAGGCGCTAGAAGGGTGGCCCGCCAGTATTGATCTGTGCACAAACAGCGCACCAGGATCATCTGACCTTACAATGAGGCGAATGCTACTGGCAAAAGTTTTACTGAAGAATGTCATTGGCTGTTTGTCAGCCAATAACATTCAGTAATGTGGGTGGGGGTCGGATGATGGGCGAATGCTCTGTGCCACTTCATCTCACTTTGTGAGTTGCGTGGTTGACTGCAGGAGCTTGCAGGCATATGTTGTGTGCACTACAGCCTGGTTACCTCACCCTTGCCAACTCTGGTGACTACTTGTATGTGGAATTAAGTCACACAGTAAACTGATTTACTCCTTACAAGTGGATTTGCTTCAGCGGTTCCTCTGACACATTTGCACTAAGGAATGACCACTGATGGCCTACAATGCTTTGCAGGCCATTAATCTTCATTGATGATGTCACTCGAGCAGCCAGACAGGAGCAGTGGGGGTGACAGGATGGAGAATGTGTGCGCACTTTGTTTTGTGTAACTGTCACGGTTTAGAGCACTGTTGCCTACTCCTGTGAGTGGGAAGAGGATGGAGGTAAGAGGCAGCCTAATCTGCCACTTCTGAGAGCGTGCATTATAGCACTAAAGAGAAATAAGGAAGGACACGCCAATGCGCAATGGGGATTCAATCACACATTTTCCACAGATGATCACTTAACCTAAAAAACTGTAGTCTCATGAGATGCAGTTCCTGCTACTTACAGCCCACGCTAACATTATACATTACATAAGGGAAACATTTATCCAATCCAGTCCGTGTTTTAACTTTGCACTCTGGGACTTGTAGATTTCCCCTTTGCTGGCCTCTATCATATTGCCCCCACCCGCTGCTGCCCCCTAATATCTGAGCTCTTTGTACCCTCCCCTGCTGATCGCTCTCTCAGTTATTTGCGGTATGATATCATGGTGTCTTCCTCGCGTTGCTCTTTGAAATCTATCTAGGTTTGGCTTATAAGTTGTTCAGCAGCACCTGTGGTAGACCTGTTGGAAAGAGTGGAATGCGGCATTCAGTACACCCTCTGCACTTTCCTCGCACTGTCATGTGTTGCTAGCTGCATGCACGGTCGCTTTTATTGACTTCATGGTCTGTCACTTTCATAGAAGTAGCTATGCTAGCCTCTACAGAGGATAATAAAGCATTAACGACTGTCATCCCAATCCCAGCACATGGTACAATACATTGATTCCAGGCAAGCCTGTGAGCTGCAGGTGTGGGACAGATTACTTGGCTGAGTCATGTAACAGCTTTGAAAAGACATATATCGACTTCAAAAATGCAGGGCATACTGCTTTGTGTAGTGAAAAGCACAACAGGTTCTGCTGTTCCATGTGTGTGAACGAAAGATTTGGTGCCTGTGCTTGTTTGAAAAAAAAGGTACGATGAGCTTTGAAAGTTTGTGCTTCATTAACTTGTTTTAGAAATTTGATCTGATAGTTAACATGTGCCCACACATGTATGAATGACTATTTAAATACAGCATAACACAATTATGGTTGGATATAGGTGCCTTACACACACCCTTAGGAAGGAATTCCTGAAAATATGAGTCAGCAATGGGGTGTTAGAACAACATTATAGAATGAAAATGGGTCAGGTACAGAACACTAATTGCACTGACAAAACAAGTACAGGTCTGGAGCCACACAGCATCTGTGACAGGAGTGGGCAGAGCGAGGTGCAGCTAAAATGACACAACACTCACTTTTGCTGTCCCGGTTGCAAAAATAGGAGATTGAGAATTAAGGAACATTCTGCATGTCTGTGTAATACTTCTGACACACCAATGTCAACAGATTTCTTAGACACTATAGCCCTGAGAATTAAGGAACAGTCTGTATGCCGGTGTAATGCTTCTGACACACCAATGTCAACAGATTTTTCTTAGGCACTACTGCCTTTTAGTACCTGTTAACTTGTTTGAAACTGTATTGCCTCCAAGTTCTCTAAAGATGTACTGTGAGCATAATGGCAGCGCGTGACAGCAAACAAGAAACCTCATTGGATCAATGTAGCACTAATAGGGTGTTTGTCTATGTCTGTGGGTGCTCACTGCTCTGAGACAGGAGTGACAAAGTGTCATAACATGTCGTGTATGGCTCTTTTAATCAAATGAGTGGGTCCATAAGCTAGCGCACTTAATACCCATAGGTTTCTAAGCGCGACCCAGGAATCGAACCTGAATAGGCCTGCTTCAGCTTTGAGTCCCTTTAGGATGGTGGGCAAGTGTGTATGTTCCTCCGCTGTGTGTTTGTCCATCCCTCTTTTGGCTTGCGCACTCGTTCCCTATTTCGATGGGAGGAAGTTGCGCCCCACCGCCTTTCAAAGTCACCAGCCGCCACTGCATTTCATACTCTTTCCGTTGTCAGTTCCCTACTCGCACATACCTTAAAACATAAGACCGTACACTAGCACTAAGTGCAAGATACATCACCCTATATTTAACTTCTGTATCTGCAAAGTGAATACATTTTTGCGCCTATATTTGCGCCTTTCTGTGTGCCTATATGGTGTTTCTTATATGTGTCAAAGCTAACTAAAAATGGATATATGTGCATTCTGCCATGCCCAACGAGAACTGCCAGCACTAGGCCATCTGCTAATCTATGTTACACAGTCTAAATCTCTTCGCCCGTCTGGGACATTGCACTTGCATCCCACAGAGATGTCATTTAGGAGTCGGGGGGGTCGCAGCTGTGGCCCCTGTGGTCTCTCTTACTACCCCTAAGGTCTCCCTTGCTACCCCCTCAAAATGTGAAAAATACTTGTTTTTTTCTTTTTTAAAATATTATTAAAATGATGGTCCTGGGCTGTGGCCAGAAGCATGTGGCTCTTTGTTTCTGGAGTGGCTGATTTTCTGACAGCTATAGCCGTTAAGATAGCTCAGTGGGTTGAGTGTTCACTGCTGCAATGTGTGTGTATAATCTGCAGGTTGCAGGTTCGACTCCCGGCAAGATCAACTCAACTTTTCATCCTGCTGAGGTTGATAAATGAGTGCCAACACAGATTGGGTAAAATTGTATGTATGTTTGTGCTATATAAATGCAAAATAACAAAATAACAATATATGAAGCACTGAAGCGTAAGTGCTATATAATAACACATCATTATCGTTTGGCCTTGGACATCTGCTTGGATTCACAGTAATTTGGTAATACGGGGCTGTACACGCTGACATAAATGATTCTTGTATAAATGTATATCACTTTACAGTGATATTGTAACCATATTTTTCGTAGTGTACTTAGAACAATGCTATTTGATGCCACTTCCTGTTTTGTCAAGGGGTGAAAGGTCGTGTTCCATCACTTCCTGTCATGTCACTTTGGAGTGGGGATGAATTGTGAGAACAAGGGTTGTGTGATGTCCCTTCCACTACCCCTGACATTTTGGTGGTATTACGTCCTTGGCATCCCAACACAGTTGATGTCTTACTTGCAGCTTTACACACGCTACTTTTGTGATATAATATCTTAACCAAGTATGCCTTCAGCCACTTGATTTATATCTGTCCCTCCACTGGGAATTCTAATTGTTTTTCTTGAGTATATTTGTTGGAAGGGCCTTTGCCAGGCACTGCCATCTTATGCTCAAGTAACCACACCATTTTGAGCTCTGTTCATTGTACGGCTAGCTAGTACCATTATGGCAATGCCTGCTAACTGTCTCTTCCGCGCCTGTTAATGAGCCAAATCTATTGGATTTGCCAAATCTTGTATGATTTAACTTCTGGTGGCACTAAATCACAAAATGGAGCCAAGGTTGTTATTGTTGTAGGCAAATGGGATGTAAATTGGACCCTGAAAGTAACTGAGATCGGAGTGGTGGAATAGGCTAGGACAGTGAAGGGGCGCAGCACCCTTATCCTGTGGCTGTGCCCCTTTGGCAATGCAGGCTGCCTCGCCGTTCTCTCGACCTGGGTCCAGGGAGGAAGCCTGTATGGAGCCAAGGACAGTGCTCTTAGCAAAGCCACAACCTTGGCCTTTGCCAATGCTTGTTTTGGACATTGATGTCACATACCAACTTTGCATGCACTCTGCCACACTACCCATTAAAAGTCACCTGTTTATGGCCTGAGAGTGAATCGCAGCACTGGAGCCATGTATACTGCACCCAGACATCCGCACCGACAGCTGAGTTGAGACTAATAAGAGCTCTAGAAATGCAGTGGCATAAACACGCTCACACACGTGGCCCCGTGCATCCGACAAGTGGGCTTTCCTTTGCACGAATTGCATTCACATGGCAAGCAACCACTGACGTGTGCAAGTCCCTGCTCTGAAAGATATTCCGATATCCTGGTAAAGAGGAGACAGCTTCCGGGACAGGTCCATCGTTTGACTTCACGTATCCTTATGTTGTGCTATTGGGATGTATATAGTGCTCGGCTGCCATGTGCATGGTCTCCCTGCACTCGGCATTGAATGCGCAAATGTCCAATTGCTACGCGGATGTTAAGCGAGGGATGCGATTAATGAGGCACTGAAGCCCCGTTAGGTGTGGACTCTGGTCCTTCTGATGTGCTTGGTTCCAGTTTACATTGAACAATTTAGCCTGCAATTATTTGATTGTGCCATTGTGGTGTTGCACATTAATCTTCAGTGGCCAGGGAGAGCTACTAGACAGGCGTTCAGTGTTATAAAAAACAACCAAGCTGGGAAGGTTTGTGAACATGTAAATACACACAGTCAGTTCCGTGTCTAGGCCTGAGCAGTAAGCGACATAGTGCCTCCTGAGTTAGTGCTTCTTTTCACCTATAATTGGCAACCTTGATCAATAAAGTTAACTAAAAACAGTCAAATGTACTGTGTACCCTCTGGAGGAACATGCATCCTGCCTGCTACTGAGCAGAACACTGCAGCCGGACATCCACCCCGTAAGATCCTGCAGCTGGCAGTGTGCTAACCTAGCAAGGAGTGTTATGAGTCAAAAACAAGTGCCACCTCTGTGGGCATCTTGCCAGCAAGTGTCCCGTGCAGGCAAAACCAGGTATGATAGCTACACGAGTAAAGCCCTGTTTTCAGACATGAGAGCAACTTGCACACAGGAACTTGCAGAGATAAGCCTGCTGTTCCGTCTACGTTACCAAAATTGGATAAGGAGGTTTATAATTTTCTTGCGTTTCCAATCTGTTTTGATCCCTTCTGGTGTACTAGGAGTGTGGGGCTGATTGATGGTTTAGAAACCGATATTCATCCATGTACCAATGGTGCCCCGGAAGTTGATTCCTCAGTGCCCCCTTTGAACACCTCTAGAGTGCCACAGAAAGAATCGTGCTACAATTGCTCAGCTCAAGCAGCAACATCAATGTCATGCCATCCGAAAAGTGTGTAGCCACAGTTCCACTTGAGGATGAAAAATATAATTCACAATTCCATATCCTCTTCTCAGATAGCAGAAGCTCAGTCCTGGTAAAATATAGCTTAGTGGATTAAGTGCTTACTGCTGAGATCTGTCCGATATTCAGGTCTGAAATCCAGAAAGGCCGTTTCAGCCTTTCATCCCTCTATGATCATAAAATGAGTACCAATTTTGGTTGGTAATAATAATTGTATTAAAACAATGTTTTATGTTAAGCACTTTGGAGAACGTTCTATATCGATGACACATTATTGTTAATACGGCACCAGAGATACGCATTTTGAAAAACCAATAATTGCTAACCAAACAAGGAACGAAATTCCCATTCCAAAAACTTCCAGTCTCCCATTTTCTCTTAGGTATCTAGAGTGCTTAATTATGTAAAGTACCTTCAGTAAATAAGAATAAAGCAAACCCTCTGGAACAACCTATCACTGGTTAGAGATATGTGGGTCCTAGAGCCACTCTCACAATGTTCTGACTTCTTCTATTCAAACACCCGAAGATGAAATCGCACATCAAGGATCCCATGCAAGACATTGCCTATACACGTGTGTGTGTCGAGGCACAGAAAGGCAAGGGGTTGGGTGGTGAGAGTGGAACGATCCTACAAGGCCTTGTACATTCCGATGGAGCAAGTTATTTGTGGAGCAGATCCGGAAATCGAACCTGAGTTGCTCAGCAAGGTCTTGCTTCCAAGACCCGGGCGTTGCCACAGAACTGTCCTCCCTTCAGGCCTTAGAATTCTCTTGAACACCTGCAGCTTTTAATGTACTCAAATGCTTCTGGGATACGGCTTGAGTCACCCCAGAGATCTCAGGGACAATCTTCCATTCGGCCAGTTTCTAAGAATCAAGAGAAATCATATCTTGCAACAAGTGTCCCACCTGCAAGCGCACAGACCAGCGTTTAGGTCTCCTAAATGTCTCATCTGAAGGAATGCAAATGGGCTTTGAAACATTTGAGAGGGACCACAGGGACACAGAGACGGTCTGTCCAGACTTTCATGGCCCAATCTTACAAAATAAAGACCACCATGGGCCAGATTACAGAAAATGTACACAGGTGCAAAGTGTGCCTACTTCTAAAAGAGATAGTGGAAAAAATGTATTTTTAATTGTGCTCAGTGCAATGTGGTGGCATGTAAAAAAAAAGAAAATGTCTATAAATGTAAATACATCAGGAAAGTAAGTGCTAGGAGTCTGGAACATGGCAGCTGTATTCACAATAAGACACCTACCCCACAGTGAAAGTAGGGCATGCAGAAGAAGACATATGAGTGACAGTGCTACAAAGCATTAAACACCATCAAAGATTGAGAGTGGACCAAAACCATATTGCACTTGAATAAACGTTACCACCAGTCTAAGGTGGTAGAATGGCGCAAAGTCCAGTAAAGGCTGAATCCTGTTTTTTTTTCAATCTTCTTCGTTTGCCGGTACTGCCTGGCCTTTCCATCATGGCCCCTGCTACTATCCATGGATCAAGTCATGCTCAGTACCTCGTTGTAGCTACAGGGTGCGTGTGCCCCTGCCCCTCTCCCCCATCCATCGTGATACTCAACACCACTTCTGACAACACCTGGACATAAGGTATGCCCTGGGGGCTTTGCCATGCAATTGCACATTTGAGCACACATTTTTCAATATATTCAAAATTGACTTGTGACTTGTAATCGTGAAGCTGATAACTGTGGCCTCTGTGCAAAGAAGGCCTCTGTTGCTGAATCTTTTTCATTTTCTGGTGCTTCCTGGCCTTTCTGTCATGGCTGTCCCGCATGCACCAGAGTGCCGGGGGTTTTCTTTGGCTGCAGTTTCTTCCTGATTGGCTTGGGCTAGGAACTTCTTGGCCTATGGGAGAGCTGGCAGGCTTGGCTGGCCCTCGTAACAGGGCATGTTCCTAAGGCCCCTGTCTGCTCCCTGTCTGCTTCAGGAATGCTTCCCACCCCCTCTGCCCCCCCCTTGATGTTGCTGTGTGCCCCCCAACCCTCTCTGGTCCCCTGTGATGTCTCTCTGTGCCCTCCACCCCACTCTGGTCCCCTGTGATGTCGCTGTGTGCCCTACATGCACCTCTGGTCCCCAGTGATGTTGCTGTATACCCCCCCCAAACCCCTCTGGTCCCCTGTGATGTCTCTCTGTGCCCCTCTCCCCACTCTGTTCCCCTGTGATAGTGCTGTGTGCCCCCACACCCCTCTGTTCACCTTTGATGTTGCTGTGTGCCCCCTCTCCCTCTGTTCCCCCGTGATGTTCCTGTGTGCCCCCCACCCTCCTCTGTTCCCCCGTGATTGCTTGTTGTACCCCCATCCCCTCTGTTCCCCTGTGATATTGTTGTGTGCCCCCCACCCGCCAGCCCTCCGCTTCTGGCATTCCTTGATCCCCCCCCTGCCTTCCCTGATCTCTTCTCCCTCCTCCCCTTCCTCTTATTCCTTTCTTCCATTCCCACCTCCCATTCATTGCAGGAGTTCTCTTGATTTACAAAGGGTTCACCATCAACGACTTTTGCCAATGCTTGGATTTGACTTTTGGACACATTGGGCCTGATTCATGGAACGTTTTCCTATGGGATTGAACCATTATAAAACACTTGAATCAGGCCCATTGACTCTTGAAGCTTCATCCCCTCAACTCTCATGCTAGACCTGTCACCGTGAATTCTTGCCTTCATTTTCTGTTCCTTTGCAACATTATGTCTTTCACTGACCTTTGCAACTGTATTTGCTTTCCCCTCTGCTTTTCTGCCATTTTCACTGTTTTTATTCTCTGTTCTCATCTCTTCTCCCTTCTCCCTTCCTCCTTCTCTCTCTCCTCCCTCCACGCATACTTTGTTCTATGCACTTACTCTATCAGAATTGTCCCTGGACCTAGTATGATAGTAACACATGTTTGCCCTCTCCTTATTTGTTTATTCCCCTTCCCCCTCCAGCACTATCTTAAACATGTCTTCAGGCCTAGTACAATAGTCACTTGTTTTGTTCCTCTCCATCCTTTCTCCTGCCTCACCACGTGTAATTCTCCAGCTCTACCAGATATAGTGTCAGGCCTAGTACGGTAGTCACATGTCTGTTCCCATTTTCCTTAGCTCTTGCACTATCTGAAATGTTGCTAGGCCGAGTATGATAGTTCATTTCACATTCATGTTTCTCCTGACCTGTAAGAATGTTTTTGTATTTTCCCTTGTCCCCTCCCTTGTCATGAAGCACTTTGAACCACATTGAGTACAGGCACTATATAAATAAACAATCATATCATATCATACTAGCAGCAATCTAAATGCCACTCCCCTATGCAGCAAGGCAGAACACTTGCAGGTCGCTTCACAGCTAGCACCACAAAGTTGCTATTTTCACATGGAGGGGGGGCGGGCTCGTGAATCGTTTTTTTTTCTGCCCCTGGTCCATTGTGCTTTCATCCCTTTCCCTCTCTGTTTGCCCCCTAGTCACCTTCCCTTGCCACATGCGTGTCCTCAGGTGGGAGGATAGCTCAGGGGCAACACAATTGTCTTGTAAGCAAGACAACGCTGAGCAGCATGGGTTTGAAACCTTGTCCTGCGCTTAGAATCTGGACTCCGCCATCAAGCGCAATAAAAGAACGCACACAATTTAACCTTTTTCTTTGGAGGGACTTGCACTGCAATGTCTTCCCGGTCGGTGGTGTCCTGATGGTATTTCCTGATGTCCGACGTTCTGCGTGCTGGTCTGCTTTTACTGGCATTCAGTACGCCAGTGTTTGGCCGCCGGTGTTCAGGCACATTGTGGAGGAAAACATCCATAATGCATAAAGGTTGAATTTGCGTTTACAGTAAACATAAAAGGCCCATATTAATTTGTGAAAGCAAAGATGGCCCAGCCAGTAACCCATTTACCTGTAGTATCGCCTGCAAGGAGACATACACTTTGGGAAATATTCCACACTAGACTTTGAAAAGGATAAAAAGCATGAGAAAGTACAGACTGAATGGAAAGTACCTATGGACTACGACAAAGTGCAGAAACATGTTTAGTCCAGCACAATATAATCATTTAACGCATAAAAGACCACATTGAACAAAATACTTGGTTTAAAAAGTCCTTTATCTGTAAATGCAATGAACACAACAGTGATGTTTACTTTTCTCTTTTTTCCTCTTTTCCTCTTTTGTGCGGACATTCTAGTAGGTTCCTACATTTGATGAATATGAGACCATCATCTCTTGCTCTATTTGTCCTGCATTACTTTATCCTGATTGACAAAGTACCAAAATATCCTGGGACAGGCATCCTATGTTGAATCTGTCCATCCACATTGTGGGAGTGAGCTTGCCTGGGCTTTTTAGACATTTTCTAGTAAATGGATGATGGTAGACCTTCCTCAGAAAAAAGTGTGGTGTCACATATAGACCTGTGTAATCCACATTGGATAAAACCTACAGCTACAGTCCGCCCAGTCATACTTAGCTAGAATATAACTGGAGAGGAGAGCACAATGTCATCCCTAGGAGTGGGGGGATGGTTCCCCCTGCCATGGACAGACTGATTGACTGACTTGGGCTCCATGGATCCATCCTATTCCTTTGTCAGACCTGAATTTGGTGGCAGCGATTAACCTACCAATAGAGGGTACTTCAAACTGGCCCCCACAGGGCCTGGCTGCAGAGGATAACGAAGGAGCCAGGAAACCCAAGGAAACTTTCATGTGTAACTGTGTCATCCTGAAGATACCTCCTCCTCTCAGTATCAATGACAGTGAACTCAAATGTCTGAGGGCCTCATTACGACCCAGGCGGACTTCGCGGTGCTAAATGCACCGCGAAGCATGGCGGAAAGCCGCCGATAGCGCCATGGGGGTTGGCGGATTTACCGCCCCATTCCGACCTCGGCGGAGCGGTAAATCCCCAATCCCCATTCTGCCCTTCCCCATTCCCATTTTCGCCCCATAGGGTATAATGGGAGTGGGGAAGGAGTTAATTACGCCACCGTTAAATACGGTGGCGTAATTAACAACGAGGTCCCGTAGCGCCATGGTTTTCTCCGGCTGGTAAAACCAGGCGGAGAAAACCTCCATGGCGCTACGGGAACTCGTAGTATGGCGGAGAGGTACGCCATGCACTACGCTGGCGTAACACCCTCTCCGCCAGGGTCCTAATGAGGCCCTGAGTCTTTTAGCAGTACACAACCCCTGCTAGGGGGACCCCATTCATAAGATACAACAATGTGGTTTGTAGAAGCCAGAGAGTCTGGTTTCTCAGCATCTTCAAGGGAGATCTTCCCATTTAAAAAGGAACCACACACAGAAATACTAACCAGAGAGACACTTTGATCACATCAGACAAGAAGGTGGGTGGGACCTAGTATCGCAGGGGAGTGATCCCAGAGCTCTTTTTGTTGAGAGAAGGGTTCTGCCATATTGGTTCTGGGATGCCCCTTGCCCCTGTAGGACCACCTTACATTTTCCAAAACACTCTGTTTATGACCTCACACAAACAGAAAATTGTTGGCAGGGATCCCAAGATGTGTCACTAAAGAAGGCCTAGTCTACACCAATCACTGTGGCCCACTTGGATTTAAGACAGGGCTGGAGCCCCTCTTTCAGGCAGATTATCTGAAAACTTTACTTGAAGCACAAAGAAGAACTCAGTCTTGGACCCTGGCTGAAGTACACTCTGCCTTAGAGCTTCCTCCAGTAAAGTAAGGTGAGGAACATCCAAAGAGGGAAGCAAGATCCCTCCTCTTACCTTCTCCCAGGGAGAAAAATCCTCATAAGACCCTCCAGCCACTTCAGAACCAGTACCTAGACAGCACACAGAGTGCCCTGCTAGGTTTTGCAGCAAGTGCTAAGTGCAGGGGCACAGGGAGAACCATAAGGTCTCTGAACCCAAAACCAAGGACAAGGCAGCTGCCTACAACACACTCCCAAGCTGTGGGATTTCTGCTTAAAGGACAACGCAAGCCCATTGAAGAGGTGGGGAAAAATATGACAAGCACCTGCCGCCGTCCACCGTAAAGGACATTCTCGATGTAGTCGAGTTCCTTGAGCCATAACTGCCTGAAAGAACCTAAGACGTCATCACCAGGGCTTCAGAACCACTGATGAGCAGTGAGATGATGCTTGACCCCAAGTCATCACTTGCCAAACAATCTTGCTGCCTGATACCCGCTGCTGACTCCCATCTCAAACTCTGTTGCAGAAGCCTGAAAAGAGCCCTGGAGCCAACGCAACACTGTCGAGCACTAAAAACAACTACAGCAAGCGGTACATTGTGGTTCTGTCCCATGGTCCTCCCCAGAAGGCCCAGAGAGACCTTTTAAGACCCTTTCTCCCTTTTTGCTGAAGCCAAGAAGCCTTTTAAAAACCTATGAAACTAATACCAACTACACGCCTGTCAGTATCCTGAGAGCATCCCCTTTTCCTTCTTAGAAACTATCTGTTCTCTGCATTCCTTTATGGAGTGGGTTGTATTTAGTGGTGTTATTAGATTGTCTGTTGTGATAATAATAAAGTAGATATTTTTATAAAACCTTGACTGGACACTCCTTTTATCTTTGGGTAATAATTGTATTTTCGCTGTGTTGCAAATAACCAAGGATCCACAACGACTTTTTGAGGAGATACGCCTGCACTTCTATCCATGTTACAAAGAATGGATACAGAGGTTTATAATGTTAATTGCATGCTTGTTTTATCCAATCTGTTCAAATCCATTCTGGTGTATTAGGGGTGTGGGGCTAATTGATGGTTTAGAAACCAATATTCACCCCTGCACCATGGGTACCCCGGAATTTGATTTATCACACATCCCTAGTTTTTAAGGGACTGAGGTCCAGAGTCCAGTCCCACCGATGAACCAGTCTCATCATTGACATGATTCAAACTTTTGGTTGACCTCATGAGTATATTAGATAGCGATATGTACACAAATGTGACATTCCCTCACCATCATACTTTTCATCGCTAGAAACAGGGGTAAGCATAATAGGGATTGTCAAATAGCTTGCCTCTGTAATGCCTTGAGATAACCATGAACAGATAGGGGGCCTCATCACGAGTTGGGCGGTACTGCCCAATTTTCTTGGAGTTACTGCCCACCTGTCCGGTGGTAATAACGCTGGATCATGGGTTGGGTGGTAAACATTATTCCCCATTCCCGCTTGGGTCCATCGGACCCAAGGGGGATTTGCTGGTGCAAATACCACTGGTGGTATTACCACACAGTATTTGCATTGAAAATCAGCATTTTTCCGTTGTGTTTACCCCCAGCTCAGCCATACTCATGATTGGGCGGACCCTTAAATGCGGTGGTAACCTCGTTACCACCGCATTTAAGGGCTACCGCCAAACTCATGATGAGGCCCATGGACTTTAATTAATTTTTGTGTATATAACTGAAACCTGTGTAACTACATTGTTTCAGATACTTTAGAACGTCCCCTTATGCAAGGATTACACCCATTCATCTACATCCTGAAAACTATCCCCACTGAATTAGGAAAGAAACTCATTGCTAGAAACTGTCATGCATAACATGTTTTTGATTTGATTTCCTGTGAAGAATAATGCAACGATGTTTCATAACCATTCAACAATGTGATGTATCTTTATACAGAATTCAGGGATTTCTGTATGGAAATAGAGCTTTAGCCGTAGCCACATGTCCACCTGTTACCGAAGGGAAAGTGAAGTGAACACACCCAAATACATGTCACGGTATAGCTGGAAAGTGAAATCTACAATTAATCATGTATGCATGAATGCATGCTTATTAAAAGGTGCACATTTCTATGAGAAGACCCCCCCCCCTTTATTACACTGCACACACGTTGGGCAGAGTAGCAGCTTTGCTTCTAAGGAGATCTTTCTTCATGTTTTTGCAAATTATTTTCTGGCAACATTTTCCCTGGATGACTTTCCGAATAAGGTATATGAACTGGCATACCGGGCCCTTCCAAGTTTTATACTTGTATTCTTGTGAACTCCTCAATAGGGAGTGCCCCTTGTGAGCACCTTGATGTGAACAGCCACCTATACAAGGAGCAGCCACTTGCAGGCCTGTTTAAACAGAGAATCACTTGCAAGCACCTCTAAAAAAAATGCCATCACAGCAGAATTGATGGACAGCAACTGTACTCGCAGACATGGGAGTGCTTTTAGGGGACACAAGGGTGTTCATCCTCCCCAACCTTGGTGGCAAACCAATTTATCTCCCTCATTTTATGAGACAGGGACGTGGCCTGCCGCCCAGCCAATTGCCCAGGGCCCCAGGCCCAGCCTGCAGTGTGGTGCCAGCATGTTCGGGCACCCACATCTTGGCCCTCAACCTGGCGCGTCACAAGTCAGAGGCCAGATTGCTGTACTGGTTGGTGGCAGAGGCCCAGCAGAGCTGACTGCCACTGGGCTGCTGCTTGCCTGATGGCCGTGGAGTGGAGTGTGTTGCTCTCTGTAATATGTTTATGTGTCTGTATATAAATATGCATGAGTTGGGTGCACAGTGCATGTGAATAGTGTGTATGTGTGTGAGCGGGTGGCACATCTGTGTGTTGTCTGTATGAATGAATGAGAATGCATTGTGTTTGTATGTTCTCGTTGCACAGTCAGTGCGTGAAGAATGAAGTGTGTGAATGTTATGTTGTGGCTTCTGGGTGTGCGTGTGCGAATCATAGAAGGTCATACTCAGGTGTGACAGAGTGAATGGGTATGAATGGTGGTTATGTTTGTGTGTTCAAGAGGGGCTGGAGGACGAGGGGGGGGAGGAGGCAGCAGGCATCGCATTTATTATGGGCATCTATGATAAAGCAAGCATAATAGTTATTTCATGATTAGACTGTCATTATGGTGCAGAATGATGATATGTTATACTGAGCATCTATGATAAATTAAGCATGATATGTATTTTTTTTTTGCAACATCAGTCTAATATGTCTCAGCGTAACACTGTGACATCAGACTTTTATTTCAAACGTTTTTTTTTTGCGTGTTCCTCCAAAAACGCTACCATTAGATCAAACCGAGAGAGAAAATGCAATAAAAATAAGTGCAAAGAGAACACACAGGAGCAACCGAAGCCACCGTGCAAGTGCCATCTAGCTTCGTGATTAGGGCGGCACAGTCTGGGTTAATTGGCCCACACCCTTCAAATTGAGAGAGGCGATGAAATCAACTATCGCACAGCATAGTTTCACCGAATTGCCTGCCATTGGATGAGACCACCAATCTCGAGAATCTGGGCTCGCAGGACAATAGTTCCCAAGATGTAGGATACGTTTTGCAGTAATTGACGTGCATTTAGTTATTAAGTGTTCAAGGGTTTCGGGCTCCTTCAAGCAAAATCGGCATATGTCGTCAGTTACTTCTTTGGAATGCCGAAGCCACAACATGGCTCTTGTGTCAATGGCGTTCAGCCGTATTCGCAGGAACTGCTCACGATGGTGTCTCGACGGGCAGTTCGTCAGATAGTTACATGGAACTCCCTGCTTAAGTTCACCTATTCCAGCATCTAATGTTGAGGCCATCTTTCTCCTTTGTTCGTTATTCTGAATCCACTTCACAGTCTCAAACTTTTTTTTCGCAGATTGTGGTCTCATTATTAGTTTGTCGGTATTTAAATCGGCACCAGTTAATAACTGTGTCGAACGTTGTTTCCATTCTTCAAGTAAATTGGAGTGACCAGGTCCAGCACTCTTGGAAAAAATCTGATAGCAGGAGACATGGGCGATGCAATCATTTTCCGGAATGCCATTAAAGATTTCCACAAGACAGTAGTGTGTAACGAGTTTAAAGAAAGCTCATGTCTTAGCTGAGTCATTGAAATGTATGTTGGTAGCTTCAGGACTCGCCGCCAAAAAATGCCCTCGAGTTTCTGCCAAAAAGCCACATCTATGCACCAGCCTGCTTCCGAGCCAAAAGTAATGGCCGGAACTACTTTTTGAGAATAAAATGTCAATATGGGTGTAAGAGTGAATTTCCCATGTAATTTGTTCAAGAGCTGTGCTTGTATGCTGAATTGAGTCATTTGAGCTATTAGGTCGGTTTTCCAGTGATGTTCACAAAGGGAATTATTAAATGAGATTCCTAGGTATCTTATTGAGTCCACTACATCAAGCGGATTCTTATCGATGTACCAAGTGAAGGCCCTTTGTCTTTTAAGGTTTGGTCTACCAATGACAACGATCATGGTCTTGTCAGTGTTTATCTCCAGATCGTTTTTGATGAAATATTTGTGTAAGTTTATCAATTGCCGTTGTAGGCCTATCTGGGTCTTGTCTAAAAGGACCACGTCATCCGCGTAAATGAGACATCCAATTTCGGTGTTATTTAGAATTGGTGGAAAACATCTCACATTTGTACGATGGGCTGGGATGTCGGCAATGAAGAGTTTGAACAGCTCGGCAGCTAGTGGGCAGCCTTGTTTCACGCCCATGTTCGTAGCTATTTGATCAGATAAGGCGCCTTGATTGTTTAAGCGTATGCTGATGGCTGTGTCAGAATGAAGCGCTTTTATTGGATCGATCAAGTTACTTGGACAGTTCCAATTTTCCAATTTTTGCCATAGCTTAGAGCGATTGATACTATCAAAGGCGCCACGTAGATCGATAAAGGCGACATACAGATGTGATTTAGCCCTTATACTTTCAAGTTTTAAGATGGTCATTAGCAGCAAATTCACTTCAACGCCGACTCCTTTTGTGAATCCTGTTTGTCGCATGTCTGGGATTTGTTCCACGACTGACCATTGAGAAAGCTGCTGACGTAGAAAAGAGGCAAACATTTTTCCAATGGTGTCCGAGAGGGCAATCGGGCGATAGTTGGAAGGATCTGCCCGATTGCCCTTCTTATGGATGGGAACTATTATAGCATCCCGCCAAGAAACGGGTATTTTCTTCGTTGAAGATATTCTAGCAAATAGGGATTCTATGAAGATAGCCCATTCCGCCTCATTGTTTTTTAACATTACATTCGTTATGAGGTCCGGACCAGCGGCGTTAGAGTTCTTCAAAGACCGAATTGCGAGTTTTATGTCTTCGGCTGAAATCCGCAAGTCCCATGAAGACGGATTTTGCTTAGAGCCGCTTGCGACTTCATGTTGTGGATTACTGAAAATGTTTGCGTAGTGACGCATCCATTGCGCTGAGTCAATTTCATTTGACGCCGTGGGCGGATGTTTGGTATTCCCAGAATTGAGGATTGCCCATATTTCCCGTGAGTTTTTCTGGACTAGTTGTTTCATTAGTAGCTCAGCTTTGTCCTGCTCTATTATCATTTTCTGAGATTTTAACCAGTTACGATATACTTTACGTCGTCTATGGATTGCAGAAATGATGGAGCTCGTATCGTTGGTAATTTTGAGCAACTTCTTCAGCTTCCTCACGTCATGTCGCATCGTTTTTTTGGCTTGCGTCAGAATTGACGATGATATATGTTTGTGTTTATGCCCCATGGTAGAATTTGCCACTCGAACAGTTACAAAATCGGAGAGCAAGGGGAGATAATCGACCGCTGTTGCTTCTTCGTTGCTGAAGTTTTGGCTGATCTTTTGAATTTTTGCTTTGTCGATCCTTAGACGGTTGCCACCTGCATTCACTAAGATAGGAATGTCATAGCGTCGATTTTTTGTTGGCCATTCCACCGGACAGGTGAGCCGCATAAGATTGTGGTCACTGTTGGTCATGGGTACGATTGTTAATGACAATTCTTTTTCAAACAGGTTTTGCGATACCCAGAAATAATCAATGATTGAATGAACCTTATTGTTTGACCACGTTTGCTGTGGAGGGCGGTCGCCTGTCACATGCCCGTTGACCATTTGGCAATTCCTCATGTGGAGCGCTTGACTCCATTGACGACCCCGAAACGCTATTTCTTTAGCAGGAGCTGGCTTGTAACTCTGGGTTCCTTCATCGTACTTGAACCAATTGTAGTTCAAGTCTCCTGCACAAATTATTGAGAGATACTTATACTTCAATATGACGTCATCAAGTATGTAGATTATAGACTCGATGAAGGATTTCGTAGTGATTTTCCCCGGGTTCCAGTACCCATTTAAAATGAGCAAATGCTTCCTCGTGCCTATGTTTGGATGATTTGAATATAGTAAGGCGCTTTGTACAAACGGATTGGGGATGTATACATCCTTGAGCTGCCACCATGTATTAATCCTAATCATCATTAGAAGGCCTGATGAAGAACGCCCTGTTTTGTTTTTGATTGCAGGATTTAATAAGATCATAAACCCGTCTCTTGTTGGTGGCACACTTAGCCATGTCTCTTGCAAACATATGACAAAAGCTTTTCCCACATCCACATCAAAATGATTAAATAAATGGGAGAACCCTCTGGTGTTCCAAGAGATGAAATCACGCGGGCATTCGTTTCCGGGAATTAATGGCTAATGCCAGTCTGTTTTGCCATTTCTCGTATTGCTTTTAGTAGTCTGATCAGTATGCGATCTTTGGCAGTCGGTAATGTGGTCAATCTGCCGTGGGTCCGAACGTCTTTGGTCCTTTTGATTGAAATTGGCCTGTTCTGGACTTAACTTTAGATTGGCATGACTGGTGCTTGTTGGTTCTAGAGAAATATCGAATCCATAGCTCAGTAATGTGTCCGCAGCGTTCATGATGGTGTTGCGGACTAAGGCAGACTGGATATGCAAGAGAACTTGATCGCAGCTACGTTCAGTTGCATACTCCACGATTTTGATGTCGTCAGATGTAATTGTTCGTAGTGATGGAATACAGGTGAATAATTTCATCACATTACGCCGATTCAAGTTCAAGTCATCCTCATCTTGATGAAGATATTGCAATCGTAATTTGCAAATTGAAAAATTGGTTCGAGAACTCAATGATGTGGAAGCCTTTGAGATGTAACGCGCAGACTTATTTCCTTGAGAGCTGGTGTATTTTGGATTCAGGTGAGATGACTTTTGTTCCTTGTTTTTCTCAGACATCTTTGACTTATTATCAGGTTTCACGTTGCTGCTTGATGCTGACACTCTATTCGAAAAACGCCCCACTTGTGGAACTTCCAAAGCCACGCCAAGATTGGCTTCTGTCGTCAGAATATGTGGATAGATCGCAAATATCGATCATGGATTTAGAGATATTCCCTGCAGAGCTTTCAGGATCGGAGTCCATTCTTTGACGTTTACTGGAGTGGACTTCCGATGGCCCTACAGCGTGTGTTGATCTGACTTGATCTTTTGCGGTGTTAGCCACAGCCTGTTTAGTTGTATCAGCACGCTTAAAAAGGCCTGGGTTCGCATCTATAGGTAGATTACGAATCAGGTTTCGTGTGTTTAGAGACGGTACACCTTTCCTGGTTGCCTGCCTCGATTTTCTTGGTCGTGTTTGTGTCGATGGCCCCTTTAAAAAGCTTTCAGTGGTTATTGGTTGAGCTTCTTGTTGTTTTGACGGTCCTTGGAAGATTCCAAATGACACTATTGGCATCGTGTCAATGTGTATCACTGGTGAATCAAGCTGTGATTGGCACGTAAGTTGAGTGGTCGCTGCAGCATTGCCAGTTGAATCAGACTTGTGCTTGCTTGGAACCGAAGCTTGATTCAGTTGAGACACTATTGCGGGGATGGCCTTGGGTATTAAGTTGGCTGTAGAGCTGGGAGATGGCCGCTCTTTTAATTTGTTAGAGCCTTGGCTCGAGGACTCTGATGAAGAAATTGAGCTTGCGTCAGCTGTGCTTACTGATGATAATCCAGTTGTTTGGGTGTCCACTCTGGATATTAACTCAGCAGTAGAGTGCCGCATCCACTTCACTGCCTCAAGTAGACCGTCTGCAAGAGAGTCGTTTTGGCAATGATGGCGTGCAGCGAGGTCGCTTAAGCGCTCTTGCCAGCGCAAGGTTCGCTTAGCTTCCTGGATGAGCTGGCTTTGTAGAAAGTTTGTAAATGAGTTGAAGCTATCCATCTTTTCTTTTAGAGAAATGATGAGTGAAGACTGGTCTTTGTGGGCCTCGTGGAGTGATTCATACATCTTCAAAAAGGGCAGAAGTGCGGCTGACGAGGCGGCCAAGACGTTATTGTAGATCTGCATGGCAGCTGCCGATGAGAGGCTAGACTTAGACTCGGCACTAGTTTTGTCGGCCGTATTTGAATGGGAGCTATTTACTGAGTCAGACTGGGGATCAGATGTTAGAGATGAGTCTCCATTTACATTCGTAACGGCACCCTTTGGGGCATGTGGTGGATTTAAAAGCGTTCTCCTGTGTCTCAAAGAATGCACTGGCGACATCCTGTGCTGCTGGATGCAAGAATTGTGTGACCGACGACTTAGAGCATGGATTTCTCTATCATCAAAGCTACTGCGGCTGTGTACTGGGTTTCCACAGTGTGGGGCGAGCCCCGACGAAAGGTCAATTTGCGCATCACAAGGAGGTTTTAGCAGCGCGTTACTTGACTTGTAGGCCTGGTCGTGCAAAGTCTCCTGGACACGTTGGATCTGGCCAGTGAACGGGAAACTACACGTTCACAACGTGGCATCGTCTGTCTCAAAAAATTGAGCCCGTGGGTAAATAAAGGAGGCACAAGGGAGTGTTTTTTTGAGAGATTTTACTTCAGTTTCTCGACAGGGGGAGGCTCTTTGTCTTGTGTTTTTAGGGTCAATGTGATCCTTATTGTTTGAATTGATTGTTGTGGTGCCGCCGGCCAGAATGGTGTCATCATGATCGTTGACGCAAGTAGCAGGTTCTTTCAAAAGTTTTGAAGATGGTGCGTCCAGATCGGTTTGTGATAAGGTGCCCTCCTCGTCTTGCGAAGCTTCCATAAGCTCGGCGTCGGTCAAGTCGAAGTCCGTAAAAAACTCATCTCCTTTATCGGAGTGAATTTGAGTGACAACGGCTGGTGACACAACATTTCGTTGAAGGAAAGGCAGATCAAGTAAGGATAGTAAAGGTCTTTGTGGGAGGTAAGCATCTTCTTTGTTTACATCCATGATTGCAATTGGGTTTTCAACCTCGTTTACTGGGTCAGGCTCGGTCACGCCTGTGGCCGCAAAGTCTGTTACCGGGCTCGATGGTCTCATTTCAGTGAGACACTCATCGACAACAGTTACAGTTTCGTTTAGGTCAACGTGACCAGATGATAGTAGGCAAGTTGTATTATCGGAGTTGTCGAAAGAGATGGTCACGCTCAATGGGCCTGCAATTTCTGTCCCGTTCTCAACAATAGAGGTGTCTGCACTGGCAGGAAATAGGTCGGTTGATAAGCATTCAAAAAGCTTATTCTTTAATACAGGTGGCAGGATACCGTTTGTGCTGAACGTAAGTCCAAGCAGTTCTCAGACACTCGTTTCCGTGGCACTGTGCTTACCTTCGAGGACTCGAGCGACGAGTCGGCTTTCAGGGCGGTTCATGGATTTTGCATCCGACGTTGTTGGATTGTCTTTCATCGGGTGAGGGGGCCAGTGCCTGGAACCGCCAGGCCACTCGTGCCTGATTGCGCCGTCATTGCGGTCGCGCTGTTCATTGGGAGCCTCGCAGCCTTGACCAGCCGCGGACTGCCGTAGACTGACTCTACGCTCGACTCCGCACATGCTCCGCGCTTGGGGTGAGTTTAAGTAGAGTACGCACAGTGCGGGAGGACTCCAAGCGGCAGCACAACCACGTTGCTGCAGCTCCTCTCAGGGAAAAAAAAAAAATTACCACGGGACCCCTCCCCCGCACCTCGCCACACCTCGCCTCGCCTCTCGTCTCTCACCTCTCACCTCTCCTCTCACAGGCGTAGCGTAAAACAGTGTGAGGCTCCGGCAGGCGTTGTTTAGGGGCTGCTGGCAATGGAGCACTGGAGCACTGGAGCACTGGAGCACTGAGGCACTGAGGATTTTCCCCAGCAACTCTGGTCTCACAGCTCACAGTGCCCAGCCCACAGATCAACACCCGGCTCGACACGCCACAATGCCCAGCCGCTTCAGCTCTACCGGCTCCTCCGGCTCCTGCAGCTCGCCTCACCACCGCTCCGCTCCGCCCAGCACGGTGCTGACTTCCCGATAGAGGAAAGAACCTTAGAGGATTGTCAAGCCGCACCAGCGAGCCGCTCTCTGTGAGTTTCACGCTGGCCGCTTCCGACAATTCGCTTCTGCTTGTTTCAGATATGTATTTTATGTGGCTACATTGGCTTTTTGGTGCAGCCAGTCTCCAGTCATTTTTTGTTTGGCATGATGACATTTTATAATGGGCATCTATGATACAGCAAGCATGATACATGTTATTATGTGGATAGACTGGACTTTTGGTGCATATCAGCCAGACTAGCTATTATGGGCATCTATGATAAAGCAAGCACCAAAAGTGTTATTATGTGATAAGACTGGCATTTTGGTGCAGCCAGTGTCATGACCGCTCACTGGTCATCATGTCACAGGTGGAAAGGAACGCAGCACAGATGGAAAGGAACACTGCATTAGAACATCACGTTTCCTTTTGTTTCTTTTAGTGCCGATCTAGTCATTTTCAACATGGCACCTGACATTACTTATCAAAACAATGCGAGCGGGACTCACTGCGTTACCACCTTCCATGTTTTGCCACTCTCTGGTAAGACGATAATGCCTTGGCTCACTTGCCAACTTGTTTCCTTGTTGCCTTGCATCCTGCTTTGTGCCCCTTCCTTTTCTTTTTGCTTAGTTGTCTCCCTCCTCTTGCCCGGACCGCTGTTTCTTCCGCTTTTCACCTTGGAATATTTCAATCCACTTTTGCTACTTTCCTTCTGACTGTCGGATTCTGCTTCAGCCTGCATGCTCATAACCAAGGAGATTCTACAACTGAACTGGGGTTTTTCTGCCTACGGGATTTTTCGCCGGATTGTGGGGTGCTCCTCCAGTTCCGCCACAGAGTCATTCTCCGGATTATAAAGGGAATCCACCATGGTGGCTAGATATGGATGGCCTTATTTCTTCTACAAGAAACTACAGGAAAGAAAGAAAAAGAGAGGGAAGTCTGCTAGTAGAACTCATCAGGGAAAAGCCGACGAGGATACCTCAGGCGAGAAAGTTGAAAATGCAGTTGAGAGCCCGTCTAGCCATCTCTTACTGTGTCAATGTCTCTCATTACATTTTGTAGTGGGCATCATCAGTCAGCAATGCTTGGGGGCCAGAGGGTGCATGTCTCTGCCTTAAAATGCTGGTTTACAGGGAAATCATCAGGCCCTATTTCTTCAAAGACCTTAGCTTGGCCGCTCGCTCGTGGATTGTCAAAATGTTCTCCTTGCAATTGGAATCACTGCATCAAGCGATGTTATGATGAGTGATGTTATGTTGATGAAAATGAATCCTGTTCATATCATGACGAAAGTATGCCCTGACTGGCTGCACACTGCAAGGTTCTTTGAGTTTGGCATCTTCTTTGTAAGTAGTAGTTTAAAGCATAGCTATGTTATGTTTTATTGTGCTGCACTGTTTACTAGCGACAGTGACTGCTTTCAACAGATAGTGAGGGTTCCCATTATCCGTATTTCACATAAAAAGTGTGAAGCAGCTTTTATTCCACATTTGGGTTCATTTTGGTAGAACATGAATTTTAAATTGCTTTTCTTACATAACCTATGCTTGTTACCTGATCTTTGAGTCACATGAAGAAAGAAAGTAACTGAGCACACCTCCCACCCTTTCTATCTCAAACATGTCCTGTTTAGCTGAATGTAAGTAGAAATGCAGCCATACAGGACGTGTTTGTCATGTATTGCTGAATTTCTACTTGTATTCAGCTAAACAGGGTATGTTTGCGATGTCTTTAGAAATGAACTGTAAAGGTACATCATTATTATAATTTCATATAAAATGTGGGCTTGTCTTTTACACCAGTCTTATGAAGGTTACAAGACTGTGTGCTCTGTGCTCTAGTGATTTAGTGTTATCCCTCACAGCGTATTTCAATCTTCCTCCATTTTGCCCCTTTCCTTCAGATGCCTTGCCCCCCACAACATTTTCAGCAAAGTTACAAGACATTGCCTCAAATGGGAGAACAGCTTATGGTCACAATATATTATAGAGCACAAGCAAGTCAGGGATCTCTTTCCCTTGCAACAAATGTGGTGCACAATAAGACCGCATTTTATTTTTACAATCCTGATTCGTTTTTTAAGGTTGCCTCCAACCCGTCTCGCACCCAACCTCCACCCGCATCACGTGGCACAGTAGACCAGGAACCAGGCCGGTGTGTTATCAATGAATATTTTATCAATTTATAATTTAATGGGAAAAATTTAATAAGCAGTCACAATAGTCACCAAGGTGTGGCAACACAGACTTCAGAGTACTTTCTTGGTCAAGCGGCACACTGAAAAAACTCAACATGTATAGGTCAAAGATTTACTTTTTACTTCCCTCACCAATTCTATCAAGACTGTTTAAAACAACATACAAATTAATGCAACCCACAGGAAAGTGCATGAGCACACAAAGGAAAGGATTCTTGAGTCCCAGCAACCCTCACCCCCCCCCCCCCAGACCTCCAAGACCTCCAATAGGCTTTGTCAGCTTTGAAGGGAAGGCAGTGGCAAGGAATGGGGACAGAAGGTTAACATTGGATTTGAGTGGGGGTTTCAGCAACAATATGGGGAGCCAGCAATGACTGGAACAATTCGTTTTTCTGCACCAGGAAAATGGGTTTTTACTTAGGACAACCGATATGGGACAACACACCAGGTACTTCATGCTGCTTATTCTTAGGAGACAAATAGGGCTTCAGAACATACTTAACTAGCACACAATAGGAACATTGATTTTAGAATGTGAAACACATGGGCAAATGGAAAGGAAATGCAATTGAACATTTGTTATCACAATAAAGTAGGGGGACAGATTTTCCTGCTTTTAAAAGGCTAAGCTAAATTTCCAGGAAAAAGAAAATGCAAATGACACTCGTTTTTACTAAGACTGCAAATGACAGTTTATCTCTAGCAATGGGGAAATCACATAGGAAAACAGTTTTTTTTAGCTAAAATGACAGATGCATATAACAGGTAGGCTCTGGGGAAAAGGGAAAACACACAATAGGGACATTGGTTTTGGGTTTAAAATGACAGATGCAAATAGAAATTTGTTTTGTAGAATACCATTTAAACACATGGACAAATTAGTTTTCCGCTCACAATGAAATGAATTCTTTTGGGAAACACTTTATAACTGTAACAACTCACAAGCCACTGGGAAGATATAGTTGGTTCTGGATTCCAACTATCCCAATCCTTTGAAATAAATGTGGAAATTAATTGATTTGATGAGAAAAATAGAATAGGGATCTACACAAGCAACTGGAGATTCTTCAATGGGAAATTACTAAAATGCACAGACAAACAAAGGATTTTTCAAATGGGAAAATGAACTCAGTGCAGAGACAAGTAAAGGATTTTCAATAGGAAAATGACTGAATTACACAAACAAATCAGATAGGGGATGTTTCCATGGAGGAATCTCTATGGCAATGCTAAAGCAGATAGAGCTTATTTAATCTATGGCTGGGGATATATATATACTTACAGGAGAGGGCTTGATGGACATCACAGGGGCACCAGAGCATCACTGTGGGGACAATAAAGGGGTCAGTCAAGGCTTCTCTCTGTCCTCCAAAAGGGTCCCACTCCAGCTACTACATCTCCTGGCTTCACTCCTAGATTTAGGCCTCACTCTGTAAGTACGGTTGCAGATTTTGTCAGCTGCACACTTCAGGATTTGGTAGGGAGAGTCCTGATTTGAGGTGTAGTGGCTTATTTATAAGGCAAGTGATATCACGGATGTGTCATAGTTTTTGCAGAATGGATAGGGCAGTGTTCAAGGGTTCCCTCCCATCTGTGGGCTGATTGGTCCAGAGAATGTGGGAGTGTGTTGGGAAGCCAAGGGAGGAGACCCAATCCATCATCTAACTCGGACAGGGGGCTGGGTCTGTTTTTTTTGCACACGGAAATCTTGCTGTATGACAAATGCCCTTTCTCATCATTTTTCAATGCTACATTTTTCAGTGAATCACATAAGCTTTGTCTGGTGTCTGGGTGAGCTACTGGTGCAAAGCCACAGTATTTTCTCTTTTTCTCCCGGACTATATAAATGAAAAATATGTCACTCTGTGGGTGGAATATGGATCACATTTTTTATATTTCCTCAACTTTTTATGGTTCTCACATTTATACAGAGATCCACATCAAGTTATTCCTCATACCTTTAGTATGTTGGTGTCAACAAAATCATATTTGTCTCACCAGAAGTGGCTCGCTGGCAGCTTTGAAGAAATACAAACATGAATATGGTGCAATCAATATTAGCAAAGTTATCCTATAAACTGCATATCTCCCATTTTGTACAATAGTTGTGAAACTACTCCTTAGCTTTGGCCACCACCCTTGGAAGGGATCTGTTGCTGGCTCTGACGTCACAAGGAGTTCCTGTGTTTAGATTTGCCCAAGGATTCAAGGGCTAATGCCCAGTTTTATGATGGCCTAAGTGGTTTTAGTCGTAAAACCTGGGGAGGAGGAGAGTTTTCCTATTTTGTCCCACCCACAAAGGAGCTCCATCAGCCTCAGGTTTGTATATTTAACAGAATGGCCCCATGTTTGAAGGAGGACCAGATTTGAATTCCCATTATAACAGAGCTTTGAAAACTTTTTTCACATTTGGGGACCTACAGCGGAGATATGCAACCAGAAATCAAGATTTGGGGGCCACCTCTGCTGAGCAGCATTTTACTTTTAACCAACCTTAGCAAATGCACACAATCTGAACATGTAAACCCTTGTGAACGTAGCTTCCAGCAAACCGTGATTACAGAAGGGCAACATAAATATATATTTAAAGACTCTAGCTGTATTTAAAGACTTTAGCTGTACCTCTGAATGTTTAAAGTGTTCATTTTAAAGGCACAATAGCAATGTCAATGGGTGAAGTTTTTTAGCCGTGAAAACTTTTATTCTGCTGCAATTCACATTTCCATGTATATTTTTTGACTTATGGCTTCCTCTTTGATTGGCTCCTGATGACCAGAACTCCAGTTCATCTATTACACTTGTGCACACATTTTGAGGAGCATATCTTTAACTGAAAAGTAAAAACAGATTTTACATGCAATTGTTATTGTCACAGTAAACAGCTCCATTCTGCTGTGCAGGTTTGCACTCAATCTTGTGTTTTCCTTCAACATGCTGGATATTGCTGTTTCTGGCAATATACCTTCAGCTCTCCAAGACTTTTGGCACATTTTTTATCATGTCTTTCTCTTATTTAAGGCCATTAACATGTGTATGCATCTCCATGTTGCGATGTCTAATTTCGCTCCTTTTCACTTTTAAATTGCAGGGTCTTATTTCCATGTTAATTCATAGCAGGCCTTTCATTTTGGGGAGCTCACATACTGACTCCAGCCTTTAGTTATGGCATTCAGGTCTATTTCACCCCCACATTACCATATGCATCAAGCAACAACATTGTTTCTTGGCAACTCGAGAGGCAGAACTACTTCTGAATTTGGAAGGCCACCTCAGTTGTGAGTACCTTAGAAGGAAGGACTGCCAAGGAACCTACAGAGAGGGTGCATCACTTAGCAGTTTCTCATTAGAGGCCAAAGTAGGCATTGACACAATGGAGAACATCAGTCATCGGCATCGACCCCTCATTAGGAACTCAACGTGGGTTATCGCACACAAGCCGCAGATGTATCTAATCAGCGCTTACCTATGATTCCACAGGATGCATAATCGAACATCCTTTTATGAGGGTGCACCTTTTGCTGGAGACTCAACAGTGAGCCACTCATGCCAGCACCTCGTTAATCAGCAGCACTCACAAGAAAAAAGGCACGGAAAAGAAATCGCTGGGCTCTCAACTGGGACCTCTACTCTTGTTTTCTATGGCAGCTGTTCTTTTTTAACTAAGTAGTGTGGCAGTTTTCCCACAAGAGCTTTGAGAAATAGGTCCATTTGTCTGATCAGTTGTTGAAGTGGCATATTAATTCAGATGTATCCAATAGAAGCACCATTGCTGGCACAGGCCTGCTCCTATTCCCACCAGCAGGTGCCGATTCCAAGTACACACACACATTTAGGCAGATGGGATGAGAATTTACACAAACATAACAGCAACACAAAAAAAAATATACCCACTGCTACTTCCTTTTCATTCCGCGCTTTGAGAGCAAACCCTGATCAGTCTTTTTGCCTTCACGTTTAATTTAATTAAGAATTTGGCATGTTAATTTGCAGTTGTATTTTAAAACATATGTAATAAACATGTTTTTTGCAAAGGAGATATGGATGAGGTTAACTTTGAAGCTGTCATCGTCATCCTTTAACAACATATGCAGTATCATTTTTCTACATCTCCCCCGGACAAACATCATTGTGTATGTATTTGTAACGGGCAAAGCAAAAACTAAATTGCCACTTGGCTCTACTGTAGCAGCTAAAATGGAGATGTGTTGCAGGGGTCCAAGAAGTGGAGAGGTGATTAAGCCTTGAAAGTGGTTTCTGTTGACGTCGCAGCAAGCCGAGGAGGGCTACATTTCTTCTCTGCAGGTCTCACTTTAGGGGCTGATGCAGGCCGCCAAAGAAGTCCAATTTACATAGCTCCTCCCCCTAGTTGAGCAAGGCACGTGTGGCTGGATGGACACACATGTGTTGGACATCCTTCCAAGGATGGCTTTTCTCACACAGGAAAGTATTGGAAGCTGATCAGGAATGCATGAGGGAGAGGCACATAACATGCTGGGGCGTGGGGGTGGGGATGGGGGTGGGGGTGGGGGTGGTGACCGGAAGCAATTCAGTCTGCCCCACAAGTTTCTGAGATGAGTGTTACTTGGGTGGGGGATAATATAGTTTAAAGATTCATATACCACATCGAAGGAAGGTGTTCACACAGCACAAAAAAACATGTTTTTGTAAAATCGTTCCCAGTTCTTGAAGCACCTCTTTCCTTTATCACTAGTGTACAGGACATGTTGCAGATATACTAACAAGAGAACAGCTTTATGTCGTGGTGCAGGGCAGCCTCAATCCTAGGGATATACTGCCCTGCCCACTTCTCTGCAGCCTCAGTCCTAGGGTATACTGCCCTACTCAGTACTTGGCATCCTCAGTCCTAGGGATATACCACCCTGTTTACTTCTTGGCAGCGACAATCCTAGGAATATACCACCTGCTAACTTCTTGGCAGCCACAATGCTAGGAATATACCACCTGCTAGCTTATTGGCAGCCTCAATCCAAGGGACACACCACCCTGCTCACTTCTTGGCATCCTCAGTCCTAGGGATATACCGCCCTGCTCACTTCTTGGCAGCCTCAATCCTAGGAATATACCACCAAACATATAGGACCACGCTCACCTCTTGGAAGTCTGAGTTGCAAGTATTCTCTTGACCACTTGCTTGAAAACTGGTTGGGCCTAGATATTCTCACCCTATAGCCGCAGATAGTCCCCTGGAATAATGTTGGTTATCTGATGACAATCCTACCAGCAAGTATGTCTCCCCATTGCATAGTCTCTTTTTCAGGCTTAGATAGGTTCCCCCGTTAACCATGGATCACCCTCAATATAAAATATTGAGTGCTGGCGCCCATGGGGGACAGTCACCCAGCCATTTGGAGTCAGAAAAGCCCAATGAAATGGCCTAAGTAATATTAGGACTGTTAAAACGGGTAAGGGAATAAAAGGCCAGGAATGCCACCTGCTGAGAGAGCTGCACGTTGTTGGTACCCACCGAGGGAGGTAGATTAAGTCAAACCCCTAAAAGTAAGATGAAAAAATTATTTTTCATGCAATGTTGAGCCCGGTCAGTGTTGGGTTGTAATGTCAGCCCAATGGCACTGAGGCAGCTTCGGCAGCATGCAATGGCAAGTGCTGGGCCATCGCATGCAGGAAAGCAAGTGAGCTGGTTGCAGTGGTGTGCCGCGAGGCACACTCATCAAGTGAGTCTATGTGCTTGACAGAGGGTGGCAGAACTGAGGTGAGCACCATCATACAGCTTTGAGTGGGCAGGTGATAGGGGCAGTTAGAATGATCACTGTGTTCAGTCACAGGCAAGCTGAAGTCCTGCCACCCGCCAGATGATAGTGCCTAACACTGTGGCTTTCTGATTGGATAACACACATCCAAAGTTCTGAACAGGTATCTAAAAGCTTACAACGCACACCTACTTCCAAGTATATGTCCCCCTTTGCTTATGGCTCCTGTCAAGCTGTGATACTCTCACCTTCCAGTCAAGGGCTGCCCCCCTGGACTGGGGGCAGAACTTCTTCCATGTGTATTTCCAGGCTTTGGCCAATAGCAAGAACAGCCACTGTCACAAATGGCGAGGTTGTCTGGTCTGGCCATCCCAGCAGCAGCTCTCAGTCAGCATCTCCCCTTCACTGCTCCTGATCGGCTTCTCCCAATTCCCACCTCCCCTCCCCCCCCACCCCGGCTTGGTGCCAACTACTGCAAAACCCAGGGCTCTTGCCAGTGCTGCTGATTGCGTTGATTGTTTAATAGAGGTTGTGATGAGTTGCTTTCTGTTTTCTGTCTCCCCTCTGCTTGGTACTAGTTATTCCCCCCTTTTTGAATCACTCAATGCGATTATCTTTTCGCTGTGAGTAACTTACAGCGTTGGGGACCAGGATGGCAAAGGTATGTCATTGGAGGCTTCAGCAGAGAGACCCACTTAAGGTGGCTTACGGTTGAAAGGACTCCTGTTATTGAGAACACTATCAATTGATGTAGACTGAAGGAGAGCCAATCGGGTGCTAGAGAAATGCACCATAGACTAAAAATCAATGCAATACAAATCCACAGCGTCAGCAGAAGGGATTGCAGTTAAATCATCTGCTAAAATGCAAACAAAATAAGAATATGCTCAAATGTTTCCTAAAAATCAGAATATCAGTTTTGGTGAAATGGCTCCAAAATTCAAGCTGCATCTCTTCAGGTGAACGGCTAACTCAGGATTGGGTTTTTTGTATGTACACTCAGGAATCCTGAAGCCCACGCACTTCGTGATGTACTTTTATTAGCACTTTACCCGTTACGCACTTTACCCGTTAAACTGTTTGCTTGTCGCCTTATAAGAGGGCGGACTTACCTGCAAAGTCCAGCAGTGCAGGTAAAGAGAATGTTGTCGTTTGGAAGCCGGGAGTGGATACATGCAGCGATATCAGCAAACACTGACACCTAGCCTCGTGGTAGCATCAGACCCAGCCTTAGGGGTGTCAACAGATAGACCCGTTCTCGAAATTCGGCCAGTAAAAACAAGGGGTCTATGACCCGCTTAAGAGCATTTTATTTATAATGAAAGATTGTAGCAGGTGGCGACCCTGGTGGACCCCTATCCCAAAAGCAGCAATAGGCAAAGACAGGGCAAGAAGAAAGGAAGAACGGATATCTTGGAAAAGAGTAGGGAGTAGAAGAAGGGGTGACAATGAGTTGTGGTTTGATCAGAAAATGAAAGGCAACAACAATTTGGGGAGCAGAGAATGCAGCAAAGGCAGGATTCTGACCAAGAGGAAAGAATTGTGAGCAAGGTATAGAAAGGAACGCAGCAAGATTATGGGATTGTGCCAAGGATGGCTGGACAGAGGAAGGAAGGGACAATAACAGAGAGCCCAAAAGGCACAAAGGGAGCATGTGTTGTGATCACAAGAACATGCTTCATGAATACTGAGGGAAGATCTAAGACTGCAGCACACTCCAGATCTTTTCTTGGTGATGGTGATTTGACCAGCCTGTTGCAGGTTCCCATCCTAAGCACCCTGAATTAGAAGGCCGTGTTGTGGTTCTTAGAGTCATGGAGAATGCACAACCCCTTTTCATCTGGGCTTTCACAGCCTCCCCCCTCTGCTTCACAGAGCTGTCTCTGAAGGGTGGCATAGGAAGGAGAGGGTCGTCCAGCGGGTGTGGGTGCAGGCCTGGGGCCTTCACAGTCAACTGAACACACCTTGAAAGATGGCTAGTGTCCTGGGACACTTTTCTAGAACCTTTGAACACCGTACAACACCTGCAACTTTTGATGGGCATTCCATTGCTATAATGGGATTGCCTGACTTCTCAGACATAACTGTGACATGGTAATATTATCACATTTGTATATAAACGCAGCATGCTAGATTCCTTCACTTTCCAAGCACTGGAATCCTAGGTGGTATTAATATCCACATTAACAATATTCATTTTAATAGGTTGCAGAGGAAATTGCCTGCAACATCCATTTAACTAACATTTTGAAGCAATTTTGCATGTTTTGAGAGGCACAACCTGGGCTTTACAGACTTCAATTACTGCAAATGTGCTTATTCCATTATTTGTAATCGTTCTACTTTTTCAATTTGATGAAATGAGCAATCTTCTGTGAATAATTTCACAAGCTTGGCATAGTTAAAATCGCCCAATTTCACACCTCTCTAATTGCCATATAATATCAATAATATACACATGATAAATACATCAAAACGGTTATGATCAAATACTTAAACTACTTTTAAATATAGTTACGAAAAATGAAGATGCAAAACAAAGACGAAAGAAGTCATATGTAAACAAATAAATAATGATTCATACACACGGTTATGATCAAAAACATAAACGTGCCTTCATAAATGAGTTTTATGAAATTAAGGTAAAAATAAAGAAAGTAGAAACAAAAGAGAGACAACAGAAATAAGGAAAGAGGCAAAGCAAAAATACAGAAATAATAATAAAGGAAACATAAAAAGAAATACAAATAACAAAGAAAGGGGGTTGAAAAACAGACACGTTCCCACCTAAATAAAGGCACACGCAAACATACATACTTGCCTGCGTACACACCCACGTACTCCAACCCTCAGGCTCTCAGGCAACAACACACACTTAGACACACTTTACCAGACTCTCACACACACACCCAGGAAAACTCGAAAATAGTAATATCGCCTTGTAATGCACTCAAATAAAAGATCGTATTATTGGCCAGAATTGATGGGACTCATTTGAGTCAGTCTTGCTGAGATGCATAACCTGTGCCTGCAGGATGCACACGTCTCTAAAGTGAACTCTTACGTTTCGAAGCTCTTTTACAGGCTTTCATACTCATTTCAATTGGCTGGAGGTGATTAAAGGGATGAGGGCAGTTAACGTTGGAGAAGAATGTTAGGATACCTTGAGTAACTTTCCCGTACATTTAATTTCTCTGTGAGGAAGGAAGACGGAAGAACCTGCCCCGTCAAGCCTCAGAGTTTGTTTACAGCATTTTGCTTGAAATCAGGCCTGATGCTGCCTCACATAGAATATTAGAGCAATTAGAGCAATTGTGTGAAATTCAAAACTATTCATTTTTGAGTTGATTTTCCAAATAGAGCTCTGGAAGAAGTACTGAAAATCAGACACAAAATGAATGTACAGTGTTTATTGCTCAGTATATTATGTGGAAAACGGAACTAAATTCGCAAACCCTATGTCTTAACCAGGCCTGCCCACAGCCACTCGATTTATAAGCACTATGCCTGACTTTCACTGAAGACGTGTTAAAAGCCAACAGTTTTAGTTTGAGTATAAGTATTGGGAATTTGCCAGGCTCTACTCTTAGATGCGTATGTACTTGCACCATTTTGCACCTGCTACCATCAATGGCCAGTTAATACCAGTAGGGCAGTGCCGGGCAAGGGCCTTTCCCATGACTGCACAACATCCCAAACTGTTGGCATTACCAGTGTTTGTTCTTTATACTCACTGGCATCTGAGCAGTGATGTTACCTGTTAAAAAGGAAGGTACAATGCATAAGCTGCCTGTCGTTCCTGTTTTATCAATGTATCGCTGTCCCGATCTGTACCGATCGGTTTAACAGAAATAGACATTAGTGTATCTACTTACCTCAATGGGGGCGGGGAGCTATGTAGGAAGCCCTAGCCAGAGTGACTAAACAAGGACAGTCACTTCCCTGCTGACTGTTAGTATATGTATCATATCTATGACACCCTATTCTTCTTCTGTCAAAAAAGATAACATATTCTCACCCGGGAAAGGGCACTCAGCCAATCAGGTGGCTGGAACAGCGGGCAAGAATGCACAGTCTCTGACCACTTTTACAGCCACCTGAGGCCCTTCCCCAGGGGTACAATCTTTCTTTTATGTGCGGAGGCATCAGGGAGCCTCTCCCTGTTGCCTCCCTACCCACCCACAACACCCTAAACAAGCCAAACTCCTTACTCTCCCCCTAACCCACTCCCCACTTACCTGTTGGACTGGAGTTTTGTGCTCTGGTCCCGGCACACCTCCCACTCCCAGTCACCACCAGAAATGGAAAAGGGACTTTGCCCCTTTTCTGATGGCAGCAGCCATCTTGTTATTTATATTTGTACTTATTTATTTTTTTTCTCTGGAGATTGGCGTCACGCAATAAGTGCAGCCAGTCTCCTGGGGAGCAAATATCAATCACGCCACAGCAGGGCGGCAGACAGGCCGGTAATGGCCCACAGCCTTCAATGAGGCTCGGACTGCCAGGCCATTACCAGCCATGTATGCCCCCCTGCTGGGGCGTGATTGCTACATTAGGCAGCAGGTTTAAATATAATTCAATGATTGTAACTATGCGCATTGGATTCAAATGATTGTGACCTCATACATTATTAATGTTCTCATCCTCTGAACCCTCACCACCCGAGCAAGTCACAGAGGAGGCAGACACGTCAGTTTATTCATCTAAAGTGATAACATGATCCACAATGCGTCTAGGGTCTAGGTGCACAGACTAGTAGAAACAGCCAAGTGGCAATCTAATTCTCTAGAACAGCCATGCATTAGAGACACCTGTGCGCCACACACATTAATTGGAGGGTTACCAGACCATTCAATCTCAACCTATATGTAGCTTTGGCAGAGAGTGATTCCTAGGGTGGCGAGAATACTGGACAGGGCCACAGTGATGACATCAGGGTTGATACTCTCGATCCTCTGATGGATGGATGTGGCCTTCCGAGCCCCTGTAAACTGTGTACTCTCATCTCCTTTCTTCTCTGAATGGCCCAAGAGGGGTTGTTCGCTCTTCACCATCTCTGGGGCCTTATAAGGAGTTTAGGCATTAGGAATTTATTTTATATTAGGTGGCCTGATAGGTGGCCGAACCATCCTCCTCTTGGAAGTATACATATTGTCTTACCAATCTTATCCTATCAGTCGGTCTGTCAAGACACTACCGGGAAGTCGCTGGTATCAAAGTTCCACCAGGGGCTCTCCTATAACTAACCTATATGTAGTCTCCCTCCTGAGTGACGTACTTCAAAGTGCAGGGAACCACACAATAGGCTGTCTGTCAGTGCATGTTCGAGGCCCACTCCCAACCTAGGAGGTGAGATCCTCGGGGTCTACCTCAGTAGGGAACACCGAGTCATGAGTGTTTGAAATCTTCCCTTACCTGGAAGAAAGCTACCATTTTCTATCTCACCTCACCTCCTCCCCTTAGTGACCGCCAATCAACACTTAACTGTCAAATATGTCAGCAGTGTCCTTAGTCCTTTCTGCTAGCACTTCTCTGCCACCAAGCACTGGGTGTTCCCCTTCTGCACAACTAGAGTTCAACATTTCCCCTACAGTGAAGAATTACCTACCTCAGAGGCTGTCCAATGAACAGAGAGGCACGAGCTCCTGGTAAAGGAGTCAGGACAGGTTAATGTTGTTTTTCACACACACACGCACATGCACGCACACACACACACACACACACGTACGTTACACACACACACACACACACACACAAACACGTTACAGGTTTCAGTTTCAGACTTGACATTATTCCTGCTTAGAGTGGCTTGTGGCATTTGTTTTTTTGTGGAAAGGTGTGTTGAGTTTCTACAACCTGCTAGTAAAAAACCTCGAAAAGAAGTGTCACGGGAGATGCTCCTTAGATGGTGGAACCTGGAGTGAAAGCTCCTGACACCTCCTGAGAAAGTGAAGGCTAAGGAAACCCTTGAAAGCCTGATGTTTGATTCTGAACTCCTAAGGAACATTCTGACTGTGAAGCTAAAGGGCAGTGTTGTCCTGCGAAATGGAGACCACAAAAACAAAAAAAGAAATGTTGAAGGAAAAACCTTAGTTACAATACGCCCCTGAATACCAAAAGCACTGACCACATTGCAAACTTTGAGAGACTTGTCAAACGTACGTTTTTTGTATTCGTTTACCTTTGTTCATGACCTCAATTTATCAGTATGTCACAACATAAAGTGTGATCATCACAAATGCACAGGCCTACGTGGGATCTTAGTGAATCCCAATGGTGTCATCTCAGGCACACCATTATTGCTTACACAAGACTCATTTAAAGATTTACTTCTGAACATGTAGGTCATTCATAGCACTTCAGTTGCACCCGATGCCAAGACCAGCAATGTACCGCAGATGTGACCACATGGCATCTCAGGAAACATTGGCATCCAAGCACCTTTTGAAAGGAGACTATACGGGAGGCATGGGCGGGGCTAAGGACTAAGTAATGATCACCAGTGCAGACCCCTGATGATGTCCCTTTGTCCATGAAATACAAATGTGAACATGCTGCAGGACCCCTCCAACCTCATATTTCCACATAACATTTGAAACTTGTACAGGCACAACTTGTAGCATGCACCAAGATGACTCGGGAGGATAGCTCAGGGGCAACGCGCTCGTTTTGGAAGCAAGATGATGCAGAGGACCACAGGTTCGATCGCCGGGTCGCGCTTAGAAACCTCTCGGTAATAAGCGCATTATGGTGCCAAAACAACCCTCCCCCTGGTCAAGGCAAGGAACATGTTTTCCCCTTTTGCTTCTTATTCTGCCACCACATCCCTCACCCACCATTTATCTTGCTGCCCTCCCAGGCACATATACAGAGAATCAGTCCTGGAAAAGGACACTTCAGGAACCAGAATTATCTCTCCCATCATTTAGAAAAATATGAGAGCTGTGCGATGACAATCGCCACCAACCTCATCACACTAATTGTTAGACCTCCCCCTGAGTGGGGCACACTGGAGATAAAATATTGTGTACCTTAGGTGCCCCAGTCTATACTTACATAACTAGAGTTCACTATGCTTGTTCATGAACTGGATGCATTTTTGAAACACTTACCTGAAAGAAAAAAAAACGAGTCCAAAAGAAGCAAATAGTTTGTGTCTAGTAGAATACGCTGATAAACTTTCACAAGAGGGGCCACACCTGGAGGATGAGACGCAACACAACAAATAGACAATGGATGACATGGAGAATAGGCAGCGCCGTGCACATATATGAATTCTTGGCACTGAAGGGAACAGTGATGGAATCCCTTATCAGCTGCTGTGCCGAATGGGAAACATTTTAAGAAAGATGATAATTCTAAACTGGGAGCATAGACAGCCTGGGTGTCTTAAGGTCCCAAAGTGATAATATTGATTGATCAAGGATATATTTATTCATGTTTCACTGGCAGTGTTGGGGGTGCGAAAAAATGGAACCTGATATTACATGATCTTGGGCCTGTGTCAGCAAAAGGGAAATCCTTATCCCAATCATTTTCATTGCAAATATTGTTCTGATGTGTTTGAATGCCTTATTGCTATTCAGAGAGTCTGTGTTGGTCATTTATATTGGTTAATTTGCTAGTTGTTTTCTGATTTGATTGGCTTTCACACAGTGAGTCTCTTTTTGGTGAACTGAAATAGACAGTACAGGCGTCCATGACACATGCTGATCGGGACTGTAGGATTTTTATATCTCTGGGTACCTTCAACACTCCCAGCAGCATGCATCTAAAACATGTGACACTTCCAGCAGCATGCATCTAAAACATGTGACACTTACAACAGCATGCATCTAAAACATGTGACACTTACAACAGGATGCATCTAAAACATAGCGACACTTACAACAGCATGCATCTAAAACATAGCGACACTTACAACAGCATGCATCTAAAACATGTGACACTTCCAACAGAATGAATCTAAAACATGGCGACACTTACAACAGCATGCATCTAAAACATGTGACACTTACAACAGCATGCATCTAAAACATGGCGACACTTACGACAGCATGCATCTAAAACATGGCGACACTTACAACAGCATGCATCTAAAACATGTGACACTTACAACAGAATGAATCTAAAACATGGCGACACTTACAACAGCATGCATCTAAAACATGTGACACTTACAACAGCATGCATCTAAAACATGGCGACACTTACAACAGCATGCATCTAAAACATGGCGACACTTACAACAGCATGCATCTAAAACATGGCGACACTTACAACAGCATGCATCTAAAACATGTGACACTTACAACAGCATGCATCTAAAACATGGGGAATTAGCTTGCTGTAATAACCTTTCTATTTGGGGTCATCTTTGGTTACAATCCCAGACTTAGTGCAGCGCTGACAACACAATCCTCTATAAGGTGAATGAAAACTCACACACAATGATATGCCACACAGGGTTTTCTTTCGCAATAGCGCTCATTGGCTTTCATCTGAATTTCTCAAAATATAGGACCGAATCCAAATGTGGCACATCAAAACACAGTTAGGAACACTCATGTACACAGAAGTAGACATTATAAAATGCATTCGTGGAAACTCTTTAGAAATACAACCACAAAAACATGGAACATTTCACATTTTAGCTAGCTCAGTGATGTGAAGACATTCTGAAACATGTTCTTTATTTAAACACCAAACCTCACGCAATAAACTTGGCAGGAGTTGCAGGGTTATCTGTGCAACTTTGGAAGACTCTGAGCGATTACACAATCCTACACATGACGGATCAGAAGCAGAGAACAACCCACTATATTCTATTGCATGAAGAAAATGATGTTGTGCTTTTAAAAATATCTTTCTTATTTTGACTCTCACTTACCAAGAGCTTTTAGAAGTGATCTGCCTGCAAACGTCTTCTCCATAGCACACAGAGCCTATGCTCGCATCAGCCAATGTGTTTAGTATTTAGTTCAGTAAAGGACACCCTCCTTCTTCTCCTGCAGACTCTGAACACACAGCCTGACTCAATTTCAGATTGCATCACGATTTCCCAAACTCCCAAATATTCCTTTTATCTCCAGAATGTCTTCTTGATTCCCCTTTCTGTCAGCAGAAAAAAAAAAAACTCCTTCCTACTCTGCTTTTTTAATGTCTTCCGCCTGCCATCCCATTTTTTTTCATACCTTCATAAAGAAGGTATATGATTCCACCACCCACTTCGTACCTACTGCCGTGATGTCACCCATCCATCAAACCCTCCCCTCCAGCCAAAGCCCAGTAATTTTTCAAACTCCTTCTGCTTTCTTCACTGTGACCTCTTTACAGCACTCATTCTCCAGGCTTGGAAGAATATGCAACATTCCCATCCTGTGCTTCCTGGACAAACAATGTGTTGTTTTTGCAAACTGAATTCTGCAGCTCATCGTGTTCTGCGCCTCATGTCTACATACTGTGGGTCAGTTTGCAAATAGTGCATTTTATTTTCTACGCCATCATCCAGAGTCTGCCTTTACAGTTTGCACCATCAGTTTGCACCAACAGTTTGCACCAACAGTTTGCGCCGTGGCCTATGTCCTAAGCTAATCCCACTCTAATCACTAACTATATTAGTTTGGTTAAACTTAAAGGTTGATGGGTTAGTAGTTAGTAATTAGTAGGTTCATTGTTAGCATGCATTGTTATGCTGTGCTATGCTATTATATTCAATCAATTCAAGCTATCCAATGCTCACACCTTTCTTTGGTTCATATACTTCTCATCAATGTCTCACATCAGAGCTAAGCCCCATACCGGCTGCAACACCATCACCATGTGTACACTGGCACACACTATCCTAAGGAGTCTGAGGTCCTGCTAAAATTCCTGACTGGCTAAAATGCTCCTCTACTTGGTTCTACATTTATCGCCCCTTTGTTTCTGTAAGTTCCTAAATAAAATAAGGGCATCTGCTGAAACAAAAATCCTGGCTACAAGTTTTTAGCAGATCTGAACCAACATGGACCTTAAAACACATGTGCTCCATTAAACTAACTTTCCCTTTTTTTCACAGTCAACAGTGTGTGAATTATCATGTATAGCTTGACAATAGGTACAATTAACCATACCAAGATGGATACTATGGGTACAGCTATAATCACCAAACCCTTTTCTGTCCATGTTACTCATGTGTAAGCATCTCCATATGTCAAACCCATATCACTCATAGTGCTATTATTCGTTTGCATACTCATTTTAATCATGTGTACATTTGTATGTCTCAATACATGTTCAATATTGGGATCAATGGGAAGTGTATCTTTCTGGAAAAACTCAACATTCTTTGCCAATATGTCACAGGTCTCCATCCATGTTTAAACATGTCACCACTGTGTCTTTAGGGACAGTCATATAAAACACCTTGTACTGCAATGGCTTGATAAGAGCATACCCTTGATTGAGGTGGGTCACCCTAAAATGTGATGCACAAGTACTGACCAGCCACTTGTATTAATTGATTTGGCATATGCCAACTCATCATGTGTTGGGCTACCTGTAGAAACTTCATATTCTTCAGCAATACTGTGATGTCCCCCAACCCACCACAAATGGTGCTTGATGCGTCAGGTATAAATGGCTTCCCGGGACATATGTAGTTTTGTTCCTTGAAATAGTACAAGTATCCAATGTTGACTCTAAGTACAAGTCGGGATCCCAAGCTTGAAAAGCCACCATTTTAGTAGTCTCAATTTTGATGTATTTGTCCTCCTGCTAGAAATCAACACTATTCACCACTTTAGTCTGATAAATCATCTCTTGATCGATTTATGGAATACACAACAGAAATGCTATCTCCATTCTTTCTACATCTATATATAATGGAATTGCACTCACCATCTTAAATCCAATTTTTTCTTGGATTTTTTCCACCTCTCTCTGTGTGATCTGTGCCATAATTTGAGGGATATCGGGTGACACAAAATACAAAGGAATGTGCCCCTGTATCCGTTGAGACACCCCATTTTGAACTTTTCTTAGGAACTATGCTTTCCAGAGGATTCCCCATATTCAAAATATCCTATAAAAGTTTGTCACATTTTACTACAATATTGATGCTATGTTCCATTACCATTGAGTGTTCATTTAGCGTTAGAATCGTTTGATTTATGTACTGAATCACCTCTATCTGTTTGAGATAGTCTAGCCTTTGCTGAATTACCTTCAAATCCTGCCCCAGTTCTAGGGCCTTACCAGCCAAAGTACTAACAGAAATTGCATTTGCAGTAGACACCATCATCCACACAATATCACCAATTATCGTCATGACAATTGCTGCAAACAAATATCCAGTAATTCTGCTCCCCCTCCTTTTAATATAATGGGATGAGTTCAAAAAAGCCTTCTCTAACAGCAATAGGATTTCTCTCACTGCTCTTTGAGCCCCTTCCTTCCGGATCTGTATCCTTTATCTCACTTGGGAAGACTTACCCTCAGATACATTAAGACATTTCTCTAAGACCAACTCTGGATTCACTCTGGTGTACATGTTCTTATATAACAATCTTCTGTTCGCAAGAATGAACCCTGGGGCTTCTTGAACTACAACCACAGTTGCATGTCTCGGTTCTCTGTGCACGATCAGTCATTTGCAGGATTGTGTAATAGCCCAGAGCCTTCCAAAGTTGCACAGATAACCCTGCAATGCCTGCCATGTTTCTTGTGGGAGTTATGGTGTTTAAACAAGAAGGGGTTTCAGAGTGTCTTTGCATCACTTAGCTGTCTAGCTAAAACGTGAAATGTTCCATGTTTTTTGGTGGTATTTTTAAAGAGTTTTCACAATTGCATTTTCTATTTCCATGTACATGAGTGTTCCTAACTCTGTTTTGAAAAGCCACATTTGATTCTGTCCTATATTTTGACATATTCAGATAAAGCCAATGAGCGCAATTGTGAAAGAAAAACGTATGTGGCCTATCATTGTGTGTGTGTGTTTCTTTTCTCCATATAGAGGATTGTGTTGTCAGCGCTGCACTAAGTCTGGGACTGTAACGAAAGAGAACCCCAAATAGAAAAGGTATTACATCAAGCTAATTCCCCATGTTTTAGATGCATGCTTTTGTAAGTGTCCCCATGTGTAGATGCATGCTGTTGTAAGTGTCCCCATGTGTAGATGCATGAAGTTGCAAGTGGTGAAGGTACCCAGATATATAAGAGAAGTCCTACAGGACTCACAAGAATCACAATGTTTCATCAGATAGTCATATCCACCTTATGTTGCCTCTACAGCTCACCCTGGCACACTATTTAAAATATTACCAAATCTGTTTGCCGTTCACCCTGATTGACTGCCCCTGTTTTTGGGTGCCAGGCTTTGCAGATTAGTTGGTTGCATAGTGACATGGTTACCTTTATTTGAATGCATTTATGTTTGTAATAGTTGACCATTCTCTCTGATGATGGATGAGGGTGTGTGATACTAGGGCAGGAAAGTGAGGGTTGCCTGTGCTTTCACATTTTCTCTGCTGATGGCTAGGCCCACTTGTAGACGTTTTGGTCTGGGTGTTAGAGTTACTTTGTGGAGGAAGGATGGCTCTGGAGCAGCACATTTGTCTTGGAAGCAAGACAATGCAGCGCAACACAGGTTCAAATCCCGATCCCTTGATTGGAAACCACTAGCTGGTAATACGTGTGTTATAAAAGAATAATTAGAATATGATTCATTGTGTGCTGTATTTCTTGGGTTTTGTGTGCTCAGGTCATAGATGATCAAGAATTGACAATGCCAACAGTTGTGGCTTTTGGGTAATCATGGGAAAGGCATTTTCCAGGCACTGCCATGTGGTAATAACTGAGCATTGATGGTAGCAGCTGCAAAATGGGGCGAGTACCTAGGCATATAATTGCACTACCTGGCAAATGCATAATACTTATACACAAGCCAAAACTGTTGGCCTCACCTATGCTTCTTTTTAACAGGAATTCAGTGCAGTACACGCATAGTGCTTATAAATCGAGTGGCTGAAGGCAGACCTGGTTAAAACATTTTTATTACCCCATTAGTGCCTTTACAGCTCTAATGAACCCATTAACTTTCAGAAGACTGCTTTAAAAAAAAATAAAACACTTGCAGGCACTTTGAGCTCAAAGTTTGATCATAACTTAAGGCTTGATAAACCTAGCTCAAAGAGATCCTAGGAGGAAATGTTGTGGGAGGGGAGGAGTAGGAAGAGGGTGGCAATAACTATAGGGCTTAACATGACTATAGGTAGTCAATGAGTGTGTACACAACACAACACCTACATGCTTTGTATCCCTCCTCAAATGCCATTTCTGCCTTGCTTTACTCTAATGCAATAGTTTTGCTGATAGGTGGTACTAAAACATCACCCAATAGCTACAACTATAACTAGTAAGCAAAGGCATGGGGACAAGTCTAATGAAAAGGTAAGCAGCTATTCTGTAGGGAGTGAGAGGAAAGGCACACAAAGTAAATGAGGAAGGAAACACTGAATTGGAAATAGAGAAAGGGACATATACAAGGCATACTCTCAGATTTCAAATCAATATATTCGGCTGATGAAGGGCACATGGGGAGAGGAAAAGAGGACAGCCCCTGCACTCCTGTTTATCACTACAGATTCATCAGCCTGTTTAACCTAATCAATCACTTCACACCAGGCACTTTATGCAGACAATTTAATCAAAATCCCTGGTGGAGTCTATCTCGCGCACACACACACACACACACGCACGCACGCACGCACACACACAGGGGAGGCATTAGCGGGTGAAATTAGAGCGAGAAACAGGGGAGAGAAGAAACGAGCGATGAGGTAGATAGAATGGGGGACGTATGGGGAGGCTAGGGAGGAGGGGTCGAGGCAGGAGCGGAAAGGAGGAAGCGTGTGGGATGAGGGGACATCGATGGAGGCAAGCGACTGAGATTACAGGAGATATGATGGGGTGTGGGAAGCAGGACAATGATTTAGAGTGCTTAGCATGCGGGAGGGAGTGCATGGAATAGGGACCATTAAAGGAAGGAGGAGGGAGAGAGCGAAGAATAGCAAAACTATCTAAACAGAGTGACATGCAAGATAGGGTAATAGAGAGAGTAGGTACACAGTGATGATGGAGGAAAGATACAGGAGGAGAAGTAGGGCATACAAAAACAAAAAGAAGGAACACAAAGAGGGAACATTGTAACTCTACGAGAGAGAAGGAAAAAAGGGTTATCAGGTGGGAAAGCAAGAAGAAGAGAACATCCTAAAATAATTCAAAATATAATCTTTCTCATGGAGAGAGGACAGTGAGTGACAGAGGAGGGGAGAAAGCGTAGACAGAGGCAGTCAAGGGGAGAGAGTGATAGGACAGATAAAAGTGGTGTCAGGAAGAAGGGTAAGTCATGCAGGGCTACTAGGGTGACAAGGGGAGAAGGGGACCAGAAAGGGGAGAGAGTGAAAAAAAAGTAAGGCACAGAGAAAAAAGAGAATAGTGGAAAGAAATAGGAGAAAGGCGCATAGAGTTGTGGAGAAAAGATGGAAGAGAACGAGGAGGAAGAAAGGAAGAGTTATCTGGGAGGATGGCAAAAATGGAGAATACGAGGGGGAGAAAGGGCGTGAGAGAGGCACAAAACACAGGGAGGAGATGGAGGTGAAAGGCAGAAGGAAAAGCGGCAGTAAAGAAAGAGGGTGGTATGTGGATCTGGCAATTAGGTGACTGCTGAAGTAAAAACAGAACGCAGACAGAATAAGCCTAAAGAAAAGAGACCAGGAGAAAAATGGTTGAGGATGAGAAAAGATGTGAAATGAAGGCAAAAGGACGGGGAAGCAAGTCTGGGAGGCAGCAGAAGTAGAAGACCAGGGAAGTGAATGGGGTGATGAAGAAAGCCCCTGGAAGGAGGGCTGTAGAGAAGGGTTCCCAAAGGAAGGGAAAAGGAGGAGCACGAGAGATGCAGAAGGCATGCACGGAGCGAAAAGATCATACTCGAGCAGGAAATGGCAGGAGGTGGGGGCTGAATAGGAACCTCCTCGCCACGCGGGTGCTCATAAACACCTCGCATTTATCACCCCTCTGTTACCCTAATCAATCACCTTCTACAGGGACCTTATGCAGCAGGAAACTTTAATCAAGTACCAGGGCAGAGTGTTACGCATGCCTTGGTGTGGGGTGGGGCGGGGGAAGTAGTGGGGCAGGGTGGATGTGAGCGGGGGTGAGCGGAATGCAGAAAATGAAGGTGGAGGGGATAGAGCGAGAAGGAGAGAGGCTGCTGTGCAGTGGGGGGACATGAGAAGGACTGAGAGGAACAGTGAGGAAAGTAAGGGGGGAACTAATAAGAGGAGCTTATATTAAAACAGCCTCTTGAAATATATTGAACAAATCAAATGCTATGCATGATGGTGGGCATAACGTGAAATAAGGCTTATATAATGTCATCATAGAAACTACATGCATGTTAAAAAATAATATAGGGCATATGTAACACACAGTTTGGCCGTTTTACATTTACAAATACGTTTAAATCGGAAAACGTTTGAAGAGAGAGAGAAGGAGAAAGGGAGAGGGAGAGAGAGAGAGAGATAGAGAAGAAGAGAGAGAGAGGGAGAGAGAGAGGTGTATATAAAACCAGAGAGAGGGGGTGCCATCATATATTGAAGAGGGAGTTGGGATCTTGGGACCAGCACATCCCTCCCTCCGCCACCCCATCAAGTTCATAACAAGACGAAAGGCCAGAAAACACTGCAACCACCCAATTTCAGACAAATCCCAAATGCACCAATGATCGACAAATACACTGAGAGGCACCCTCTCAGTCAGCCATACAGACCAGGTGCGGTAGCAATCTATCCATGTGTGAGTGAAGAGTTGAATGCTATGGTCAGAGTCACTGATATGGACAGTTTAGACTAAGCGCAGAGAAGCCAGGTTGCTGACGTCATTAGAGACACCATGACATATCAGCATTAGACAAGAAGCACACGTGCAAACTGCACAGCGCGGCACAAACACACACTCTAATACATGAAGAACATGAGCATACAGTTCTATTGTTAGAGGCAGATACATATACATACTGTCATTGCTTTTATTATTTTGCCATTAGCCAAACACAGTAACACAGAAACCGCAAGGCACAAGAGATCCTGATTGGGCTTGCTGATCCTTAAAGCCAATAGTCACGTGGACATACAGGAGAATAAATGGAATCTGATCAAACCACATATAGCTAACTCATAGAGAATGTATTATGACACGGACAATGTAGACATCAAATTATAAGGTTAAGGAAAATTACAGACAACCTGAAACATTGATCAGGAGACGAGCTGAACTGATTCAGGCTGGACAGGGAGCAAGACGTGTGAGATCGAAACCACAGCCAAGGTTAATAAATATGAAGACATTCCAATCCCCAGATGACAAAGGGACCAGCTGCAGAGAAATTGAATAAATCCTCATAATTCAGAGCTGCAGAGCTCAATTGTGTGTCCGTAGACACGGGATGCAACTGAGGTAGATAATAGACAGTGATTGGAAGTGTGAAGGAAGAACCGATCCCAGGCAGCCAGATGCTTGCTGCAACAATTATGCAATAAATGTGCAACAATTGTTTTTGCGACGAGTGGGACATGGTTTCATAAGGTAAAGGTGGTACACACAGGTTGCAATACAGACACATGATCATTTGCATCACCTTGAAAAGGTGCACAGTGAGCTGAGAACCATTTTAGGTCCCAGGCCTGGGCACATCAGCTCTAGCGAATTACAGTTTAGCACTCTAGGGGTGGGTACCAATGGGAAAGAGCCAATGGTAAGTCTGCTACTCTGCAACGATGTATTAAGATGGGACAGGCCAGCCACCTGACATGTGAGAGCCAGAAGAATATCACATATAGGTACCCATATAAGTTATTATACTCCTAAAGCGTAATTCCACACAGCGACAGGTTTTTGGAGAACGGCCCAAGTGATGACGGAGTAGTGACGTGTTTTTAGAACAAAATTGGCCTGCGTGCCATTTACTGGGTGACATGCTGGAATTTTCATGAGTTCTTGCATCGATCCCTGTTGGTTTTGTCTGTAATAAACCGCAGGTTGAACTTGCCGTTGACTGAGTCATCCGTGTATAATGGGGGAGGGAGTTTAGCCCTCCAAGTCCGCGGACTTCCAGCATCGCTGTGGCATACCTGGGAGTCTGTCCCCAAAAATATGGATAGGTAAAGGGACAAGTGGGAAAGGGGAAGTGTAAGAGGGGAATAGGATGATCATCTGAGGGTGAGCAGCAGGTAACAAAGAAAATGGAGACAGGCAAGAGTGGAAGAGAGATGGGACAGTTTTTAAGAGAGGGCGAGTTGAACAAGCACTGGAATTAGGTCAGACAGTATAAGAAGAGTGACGAGTCACTATGTGTCGTCACTTCTCCCCAAGAAGGAGCCCCTTATCATGTGGCTAGGGAGGTGAGACCGCCACCCGCTATTCCCTACTAGGGGTGGTTTAATGTGGTAGGACCTCCTGGAGAGGGACTCCCCTACTGGGAATGAGGACGACCACATGGATAAAAGTAAGCACAACACCCCGGACCAAACCCTCTCAAGACAGTTACCATCTTTCCACCAACCTCCCTTAAATAGCACTTCTATTTGATATTGTAATATTATACCAGTTACTTCTATTGATACAGAGGAAATTGCTAACAATACAAATAGGATGGCTAACTCAAGTACTGGCACTAAAAGGATCAACCAGAGCATGAAAACTACCAGCACAGCCAGTACTGAGATGAGGTGGCCATCGGGAGCCATGACGAATGGCAATGAGAAGATACAGGAACGATATAGACTTCGGCAGGGGTGTCGGCCCGAGAAATACTTACAAACTGACAAAGGACTTTGAGAAAGGGAGCTGCATACCAGCACAAATGACAATCGAGCCCGGAAAGTTCAAAGGAGATATGCAGAGGATGCAGTGGGAAAGCCATGAGTAGTCCGCTCCCAAAGGCAAGAGGTTGACGACTGAAGTTCTATGCAAGGTGTTGTGGAGCAGGTCAAGGACGTGACTGGACTCTGGAAGACGGTGGTGACACTTCTGGGAGGTGGACCGAGCGGTCCAGTAATGTTGCCTTCATCGTTGGTGATGAGAACAGGAAGAAGGTACACGGAATGAGAATAACAGAAGCCAGAGATGCCCATCTAGCCCGGCAGGAAGAAGCAAGCACCCAGGAAGAAACATCCAAGAGTCCCGGAGCCAACAAAGGTAGCGGGCATGTCATGGGGACTGGTAGGGCTTGGAGGTTAGGCAGAGAGATAAAATGCATGGGTATAACAATAAGAAGCATCTTCCTCACGGCAGTACTTGTGAAGAGAGTCAACCAAGTGGGCCTAGTGCTTTGGCTTCATCCTTTCAAGGGGCCTCCGGTAGAATGGGGGGGGGGTAGCCAGGTCCACCCATACCCTGATATGTGGGGGCGAGTGGTCCCTCCACCAGCCACACCTCCGATGCAGCTTCTTCACAGGATCGAAGCTGAAGGCCTCCAGCACCAAAACTTCTCCTTTTCCTGCACACTCTGGCTTTGTCGAGAGCTTTCACTTGCAGAGGGCCTCCGTGCTCCGGATTGCATCTGAGAGTGCAGTGGGTCTTCCCCCACCAGACCCTGACAACCTTTCACCATGGGGGCGGTCGATAAGGGAGGGCTAAAACCCCTTAACGTTTTGGTGGATGTAGGAGTTCTGCAATAAGGCAGCTATAGCCTGTGCGCCTCCTGGGGGCTCCCTCTATTTTGATTTGTTGATAATGAAAATGAATGATGGGAGATCAACCTCCGAAAATGTTTGAGGCCATTCCGCACACATTTTCTCTACTCACTGCATTAAACACATAGTCAGGTGTACTCCGGGAGGACACAGCGTACAGGCGACATCTTCCCCTGTTATGTTCAGCTGGAATGTGACAGCCAGGGGTACATCAAAGCATCTCAAGAAGGGGGAAGGCACACCTTCCTCCAGCCATGGGAAGCCTGATTAAAATATCTAAGGCTCCTTGAATCTGCTTTCCTATTGTTTAGTTCAGCTGGTGACAGTGCATACTAATGAGAGATAATTTAGGAAAGCCTGGAAGGGGCTTGGTTCCCGGACAGTCAACAGGAAAGCATGGCTATCCCCACTTTGGAATGCAATGTGTCAACTTAAAGCTAGTTTCCGCCCCCCCCCCAAACTTCTGTATGAAAGGCAGTGAATGGCATGTCTGGGTCCATCAGTTATCGTAGGTACTCCTGCGGAGCAGACCCCTTACACAGGGTAGAAGTATGTGATTTGAGGGAGACAGGAAGTCTGCTCTTGTCACAAACTTCAAGGGCAACCTGTGCTTTAATCAAGAGTCACAGAGGGCTCAGTTAACCAGAGAGACACTTTGATCTACAACAGACAGGAAGGTGGGTGGGATTTAGGTATATGTTTACACCTGTTACCTTTGCTGTTGCAGAGTGCTCTGGTCCTGACCTCATGCATAACAGAAGATTGTTGGTGGGGAACCAGGATTGGTTCATTAAGGTAGGCTTAGCCTGAACTAATCATGGGGGCCCATTTGGCTTTAAAACAAGGCTGAACCACTAACTTGGCAGATCACCTGATGATTTCAAAAGGAGTAAGAAGAAGGATTAATTTGGACCCAAGCTGAAGGTACAGTCTACCTTACATCTTCCGCCAGTGAAGGAAGGTCACGAGTTCCAGAGGGAAGCAAGATCCCTCCCCTACACATCTCTCAGGCAACAGAGGGAGATACCGGACTCAGAGGACCCGTCCAGCAACTCCAGAACCGGTACCCAGCCAGCACAAAGGGTGCCCTGCTGAGTTCTACCAGCAAGCTTCCTAGGTGGGAAGTGCGAGAGACTATCTGAACTAAGGACAAGGATGTTTACTGCAAACACTCTACTAAGCTTTGGCCTGTCTGCCTTGAAAGGAAGATACAAGCCCTGCGGAGAAGCTAGGAGGAGTGCCCCTAGAAGCAGTAACCAGCGTCCATCTTTTAAGGACATTTTCGAGACAGTCGAATCCTCGAACCACAACCGGCTGTACCACTGACTGTTGTCATGCTGCAGTCGTCAGAGCCATCTCAGATGCCTCAACCAGCACTCCAGATACGCCAATCAGCACAGAGACAGCAATTCTTTGCCCTAAGCCACCGTGTAAGATAGCCTGCAGCCATCCATCCAGCCTCACTTGCCGAATTGCCTGCCAACTGACACCTGCAGCTGTCTCCTGCCTCGAACTCTGTCTCAAGAGCTGCAAAGCACCCTGGAACCACCTTGACAATGTTGAGCATCAAGAACTTCTTAAGCACCAGGTACATTGTGGTTCTGCCCCCCTGGTCCTTCTCTGAAGGCCCCTAGAGACAGTTATGGACCTTTGCCCCTTTGTACTGAAACCAAATAACCTTGAACAATAAGATTGATTACTTTACCAACTACCCTCCTGAAAGTATCCAGAGTGCATCCCTTTACTTTGTGAAACTGTCTGTCCTCTGTGCTGTTTAACAGGGGGGTTGTATTTTGTACTGTGCTAGAACTGTCTGTTGTAGTAATAATAATGTAGATATTTTAATACAACCTTGGCTGGACAGTCCCTTTTATCATTGGGTAATAATTGTATGTTTGTTGTTTTACAACGAACCAACGATCCACGACCTTGTGGAGTTACGCCTGCTGTTCCGTCCAAGTTACCAAAATTGGACAAGGAGGTTTGTAATTGACTTGTGTTCCAATCTGTTCGGATCCCTTCTGGTGTACTAGAAGTGTGGGGCTGATTGATTGTTTAGAAACCGATATTCATCCCTGGACCACTGGTGCCCTGGAAGTTCATTTGTCACAGTGCCACACCACTCCCCTAAAATGTTGCCTCTATGACTCTCTGCTAGGTGGTACCATGCCTTTCCTTCGAGTCCTCACCTTTTTGCTTGACTGAGACTTTCGGGCTTGTGCTCCTTCTAGGCAGACCTAACATATACAATTATATATGGATGGGTAGTTAACACATTCAACCAACGGCTTCTGAGTGACATATGGTAGGCAACAAGCGTGAACCTTGAGCTCTCTCTGATGCCCCTCAGAACCCCAAGGTCAACTGCACCCCATATTTGAAAGATACCTATCTAGAATTTCATGTTGTGTATGTGTGACAAAAGGACTACTGCTCTGAAAGAGTAAAGTAGTGAGTAGTGGATACGCTGCCAATTCAGCCTGTGAGGGTGTAGAAGACAGAGACTGACAAGGAGGGGTCATCTTGTGGGTTATAAACTTGTATTGAATCAATATAGAGACCTATCTATCCCTACTTCTAAGGGGCTTGCCCCGCCTCAACCTAGGAAAACTTTAGTGAGTTGTCAGAATGTCTGACAAAGCTAAATGTTCACCGTCCTCCATCAGAAACCAACAAATCTAACCCTCACAAAATAAACTTAAGTCTTTAACTAAAGTGAAGTTTGTGTTTCTTTCACCAGGAGAATGAATCCCTTCGCCTGGTTTCTTGCCTCCGTCGGATAGTAGAAGTAATTTCTTCAATGTTCCATTACATAGGAGCAGGGAAATTACTCCCTTCTCCTGGTCCTTCTATAAAAGTCCTCCATAGTGGTTTTTAACCCCTCTACCAGAAAATTTTGATTAGTCTCTTTAACTCCTTCCAGGAAGTCGAAACACTCATGCCCTTATTTGGCTTCTGTTCACCACTCTGATCAGGGAGATGGCTCCTGTTCCACTCCACTTTAGCAACCGTATTGTGCTGACAACTGCAATGAGGGGAAACAGCTTCTCTGCATCTCTGATCTTCCCTGTTTGAATCTCCTGGGCAGGATTTGCATGCTGCTGGTTTCCGCGATGTAAGACCTCTCTAGTCTGTTTGTGATTTCTAGTTATATTATTGACTCCGCCCTTGCGTAATGTCAACACCATCTTGGAAAACCTCTTTGGAACTCTTCATGCCTCCAGTGAGCCACCTCATTGCATTTCTTGGCTCGATTTGCATATGGCTTCTCATGCTCTTCTTCGTCCTAGCTACATTTGTCACTGTCATGGCTTTACAATAACACATGGTTGCATTATGAATGGTGAGAGAAAAGGGTGACCATGAGGGTACGGAGTTATGCAATATGGTTTTAGGAAGACCTTTCTCCAGTTGGACATCCTTATCCCCAGGAGGGGAGACCCTCCCTATGGGGTCCTCCCACATATTACGACCCCAAGGGAACTCTCGGGTTGCAGCCTCACCTTCCTAGCCTCATAGGAATGAGCTCCCCTCTGGGGACAAATGACGGGACCTGTTGTTTCGTCACAAGCCCCACACTACTACTAAACCAGCCATGGTCCTAATCATAAATGTGAAACACACAACCCAACAGGCTTACTTTCTTCTCCTTTTATGGTAATATGGGCCCAGACAGACTATACTGTGCAGACTGGGTATGACGTTATAGCAGTAGCAACCCAACCAGCAATAGTATAAAGACTCCAATGTAAAAGAATGTCCAATCAAGGCTATATAAATAATATTTACACTTAAAAACCTACCCCTGTGGAACTAACTCAAAAATGCAGAGCTGGTGTAGAATTGCAGTCTGTGCACTTTACCAGGGATGACCATGTAAGCAAGTGCAGAAACTTCATTGTTTAAAAAGGATACATCTTTAACAAAATGAATTGGGAAGGGGGGTGTATAAGTCACTACTGGGCCTCATTATAAGGTTGGAGGTAAGTACCAGACATTACCGACATTAAGCAAATACTGTGTCCGTGTAGCTTCGAGGCCACTATTAGAGGGCTATTATGACTATGCGGGCACAAGATTTGCGCCATGCCAGTAACAACCTTACCTCAATGCCGCTAAAGACCCAAAAATCATCCATGGCTCCGGCATTAGCGGTTACCGCTATCAGCGGTGACCGATATTAACAGCCACCGCTATTAGCGGTAATCGCTAATAGGCAGTAATCGCTAATAGGCGGAACCGGAAGTAGCGTCACCGCACAGGAATGGGAAAGAGCACAGCGGCCATCTTTAAAAACACAATCCATTGCCATCCTCTGTACCCAGGACCCACATCACCACCACACCTGTCCCAATATATACCTGAAGCATATCAGAATGCTCAAGGCACTTAAAAAAGGTGCTGCGCGCCTGCGCAAGGAGCGCTTCTCAGAAGAAGAGCTCAACATGCTTGCAGACACCGTTGGCAGAAAATGGGGATGTTGTCTAATCCAATGATATGCAGCGACCTGCACTGATGCAAAAAAAAGAGATCTGGGCGGAGAGGCACGTAAAGTGAGTGCCGTTGGCACCACCCCGCGCACAGTTAAAGATGTCCGGAAGCGCTGGGATGACCTGCGGTTATGCATCCGCAACATCATCTCTGCAAACTGTAACCAGGGGATGGCAACAGGTGGTGGAGCTGGCTCACCCATATAGATGACCCGCTGGGAGGAGAGCTGTGCGAGCACCATTGGAATGGAGGCTATTGAGGGAGTGGGGGAAATGGAGCGTGGAGCTCCGTCATCGGCTGATGCAGGTAGGTGTCCCAAATGAACCACTGTAATGAAAAACATGATGATGTCCACCTGAACTGACAGTGTAATGATGCAAAGCAGGGTCCACCAGGCACATGTACCCCACACTGCCTACAGGCAGTGCACAGCACCAACTCGTCCACATGCATGATGCACCCCAAATATGTTTCTGCCCAGATGCATCCCTGCATGACCCACCCAAAAGGCAAGCAATCCGTATGTCACTACTCCAACGCCAAATACCTGCCACTCCATAGATATGCAGCTACCCCAATGCATGCCGATTCACATAGACCCATCACTAATGCCCTCCTTCTCTTGGTCCCCCACAGGCACGCAATCAGACAGCGATGACCAGGACCCCAGGGAGGAAGGAGCCTGCAACACCACTCAAGAAGTCCAGGGTTATGGGGTGAGCAAACCGGCCCTCAACATCAAGGGGAAGAGGGCAACCTGGACTACTGCACAAGCCCAAAACAACCCAAGAACCTACAGCACCAATGTGCATTAGGACCACCACCACAGCACCCACACCAGCCACCACCACACAGGAGCCAGTGGCTGAAGTCACTGTATCCACTGCCAGCAGTACTGTCGGGGAGGCAGCTGTCACAGCAGCCATGACAGATGATGAGGCACCAAGTCTGACACCTGGCACACCTACCGCTACAGGCCCCCTGCAGTCACCCCCCCTCTCCCCACCCAGCATACACAATAACAGCTGCCATGAGCTGTATGCTTTTGAGTCATGGCCAGGGATTTACAGCCCCACGCGTAGCATGCATGAAGTACCAACCATGTCGCTGGCACCTTCTACATCCACCTGTGTCCGGAACAGCCAAGAGGGGATCAGGGCAATCCAACAGCACCAGGAGGAGCTGACAGGGCTGTTGACCCAGCACATCACTGAATGTGGCCAGGCAAGGGAGGAAATCAGGGAATGCGCAGCATCCCTCAAATCTGCCATTGAGTCCACTTCCAAAGACATATGTAGCGAATTGGCGGCTGTGAGGCAGGTCCTCACCCAAATGGTGGCAGCATTGGAGGCCCTGCGTCCCACACAGGTGGTAGAACAACCTGGCACATCCTCAAATGCCAGCTCCACTCAGGCCAGCCCTCTGCGTAGGTCTGGGCGGAACCTGCGCAGGTCGGACAGGGGTCCACCTGATGCTGGAAGAGGACAAGGGGTGTAGGTGCAGCCAGCCATTCAGAACTCATGTAGACTTATGGTGCATGCGAGTGCACACCATGTGTGGGGAAGTTGAGGGGTAGAGGGAGAGGGTGTGTTGGGGTGTTGAGGGGGGAGGGGGAGAGGGTGTGTGGGGAAGTTGAGGGGGGATGGGGAGGGGGGGAGAGGGTGTGTGGGGAAGTTGAGGGGGGATGGGGAGGGTGGAGAGGGTGTGTGGCGGAGTTGAGGGGGGAAGGGAAGGGGGAAGGGGGTGTGTGGGGGAGTTGATGGGGGATGGAGGAGAGGGTGTGTGGGGTGGAGGGCTTGTGCACTTAATATGTAATATTTCTTCAATACACCTGTTGTGAAATGAGAATTCACATGTGCGGACATTGCTTATTGTGTATGTGTGCTTTATTGGTGAACAGTCTACAGTGTCCATGTCCCTGACACACCCAGTCCCCTGAGTCCCACCTCCATGTCACACTCCGGATCCATGTGTGCTAGAAACATTGGTTAATCAAAGTCTGACGCACGGCACTTCCCTCCTGTGCATCGCTGCCTCCCTGAAGTGCAGCCCCATCTCCACCCTCCTCATTCTCATTGTCAGGTCGTTGCAGTTCAGCGTCAGGGGGCAGAGGCACATTCCGTCTGATGCACATATTGTGTAGCATGACACATGCCATGACGATCTTGCCCACCTTCTCATGCCCGTACAGGAGTGCACCACCAGACCTGCTCAGGCAGCGAAACCGTGCCTTCAAAAGGCCAAATGTCTGCTCAATCACCACACGGGTACGTGCATGCGCACAATTGTAGTCCTCCTCGTGCCTGTTCTGCAGGTTCCGGACTGGGGTAAGGAGCCACCTCTTCAAGGGATAGCCTGCATCACCTGCATATGTGAAACAATGGTTATGTGTAAGTGATCACATCATATGGGACCTGCATCAATGGCACCATAGCATGCATTTATTTCCTGTTTGCACCCACATATCCATGCATGAATAGAGCAACATGATGTGACTGCAATGTGTGAATTCATCTGATCGACAGGTGTGCGTGGCATCGTCTAGTGGGCGCAGGGGTCTCCTATTCCTTGTGAGTGCTCATGCACTGTAGTAGTCCACGCCGGTTGTTCCCATGATCTGGGTGATGTGTAGTCAATTGTATGCTTTCATCCCATCACCGTTGATGGCAGACTCATGATGATCTCACTCTGCACGACAGATGGTGACATGCTGTTTTGGTGGACCTCTGTGTTGGTGTAGGGGTGTGTTCATGTATTTTGCCCTCATGTGACTCCTTTGTACGCAGTAATGGACAACTGCCCTTTTTGATTATGGTATTTGGTGCTGTGCATTGGCCATACTAATTGCTTGTCGCTGCATTGTGTTGCAGGGGCTACGGTCTGATTATGTGCAGTGTTCATGTTGATGGCTATGGAATGGTTGTAGCACTGCATCATTTTCATGGTAGGGCAGCTTACGTCTTGCATTTTGGGGTCAGGTGTCAGGTCCGGTCTGGCCTGCTTTGGGGTATGAGCATGGTCCATCCTCTCAGATACTCTCAGCTAGGTGAAGTATGCATCTCTCCCCCCCACATCTCAGCCAGGTGAAGAATGCATCTCACCCCCCATCTCAGCCAGGTGAAGAATGCATCTCCCCCCCATATCAACCAGGTGAAGAATGCATCCCCCCAGCTCAGCCACGTGAAGTATGCATCTCTCCCCCCACATCTCAGCAAGCGGAAGTATGCATCTCACACCCCAATTACCTACCCACGTCGCGCTGTCATGAGCCTGACATGCAACTCACCGAATAGCCAGGATCTGTGCCCTGCGTGTCTCTCCATGTAGCGTGGTATCGTGGAGTTCTGCATGACCATTGAATCATGGGTTGATCAGGGAAATCGGGCACAACAATGTGTGATGATCTTGCTTGAGTCACATACCATTTGCACGTTCATGGAGTGCTATAACTTACGGTTGCGGTACACTGCCTCCATGGCATGTGGGACCACCAATTCAACATGGGTGCAGTTGATGATGCCAATGCAACCAGGGATGCCAGCCAGTGAATGGAAGCCTACTTTGATGTTGGAGATCTCCTGGGCTGTCTGTGGTAGGCCAATGTGGCCACCTGTGTGCTTCAGGAGGGCATCGGGCACTTGGTTCACCGTCCGTGAGAATAATGGTTGTGATATGCCATGCATCTGCCCTACTGTGTGCTGGTAGGTGCCTGCGGCCAGGAAGTGGAGCACAGACACCACCTTCAGTAGAGGGGGGATGGCGGGGTACGGATGTCTATGAGGCTGGCAATGTCGCTGTGTATCATGTCCACAATGGTGGTGATGGTGTCCCGGTCCAGACGGTACAGGGTGTGGATCTGCTCAGGGGTTAGGCTGAATGGATTGGCTCTGATTCAAGGGATCTGGGGCTGCCTGTGTGGTACAACTGCCTGCAATGGTGGTGCAGGCTATGCCTGCCTCACCCTCCTTCTCCTCCTGCTTCTCCTCTGTGCTGCCTGTTGTTGTTGTTGTTGTTGCTGCTGGAGTTCCACTGCAACAATGTCCTCCAGCCCCAGCATTGCTACTAGTATTGGAATCATTTTTGTGTGTGACTGGGTGTGGGAAGGGGTGGGGTGTGCTTCTTTTGTGCTGGCTCAGTCTATATTGCCTCCACCTGTGATGGTTGTGTGCACCTGTGGCAGTTGGGAACACTGCACATGGCCATTTACGGGTGGTCCGAGATGCCGGTATTTGCTCCATGCCGGTAAGGTAGTCTTCTGTAGGCCGTTATTAGCATGTCCGCATTACTTGTGTTCAGCTCCTGTTTATGCCATGCCGCTATTGCCGGCATGTGAGGTTGCGTGCCCGCGCCCATGGCGCTAATAGAGGCACCGTTATTTACGGTGCTGCTAATAGCGGGTTGGTGGGTCGTAATGGGCCGGAGCGGTAAGTGATGCCGGTAATCCTTTACCGGCATTGTTTTTCCCTTACCTCCTAACTCATAATGAGGCCCACTATGTCCCAAGGACTCTTAACAGTACCTTCTTCTTGATCTTAGGTGGTTCAAGAGCATCGAGGTAGGCTTCCCTGCACTTTCCTGGTAGTCGAACCGGGTTTGACATGCAGCAAGTTGCATTCATCTAGGCAGCAAATCAGCATCGAGATGGGGTTCTATGCCGTTCATTGGGCCGGCGTTCAATGACATGCAGTTCAAGCGACCAACAGATTGTGATTGGTTGTAGTATCAGTTCAACATGAAATTACTCCTAGGGTAAGTCAGTGAAGGACACAATCGCTTCCAGCAGTTCAAATTGGTGTTCAAGATGGGTAGAGGTAAGTTCCTGTTAATTCAATGCAGTGCTCGGAGAAACAGTGAGTGAAAGGCTCCTGCATTGATCAGTTGGTATTCAAGTCAAGGCAATGATGAGTGTTGCAGTGCGATGTGGCATTGAGCCGGTTCGAAGATGCAGAACAGCAGTTTGAAGTGACAAAAGCAGCAATGCAGGTCCTGTGGCAGCTTGAAGGGTATTGACTGCAGTACAAAGCTGTGCAATCACGATTCAGTTGCCCTCTGGATTTCTGGTTGCTGGGAGACACAATTCACAGGCTTAAGACAGGGTGAGTCCTTTTGTTCTGCATTCTCACCGAAGGGAACATGGCTGGCACCAACAGGGAATTCTTGAATTCTAGTGCAGAGGCGGGTTCCAGTGCAGCTGGCAGAGGGGCAGACCTTGTTCCAAACAATAGTCTCATCCACTGTTCCCTGGGAATGGTTAGGGGACAAAGATCTCCCCTGCATTGGATGCTTTCGATCTTCACCTCACTGTTGGAGGACATTGGGATGGATTGCGCTCCCAAGAGAGGTACATTGAATTATTTTAGGAAAAATGTCACTGGGAATTGGACAAAAGCAATCCTGCTGTAAGGGGTCCAATCTCTGTTGCTGTAACAATTTGCTCTCTTGCATCATACTCAGTGAGCTTTGTCTTGCAGGGAATGGAGGGGGCAGGAAGGAGCAAATCCCCAACCAGGAAACCAAATTGTGTGGACACGTTTATCAGGTTTACCTATCCCCACCCTCAACCCCCGAATAGCCTATCCCCTTCCCCTATGCATGCTGACTATGAAAGCCCTTTTTTTTACAACTGGTGTTCATTGTGGGTAGGCTGGCGTTTGTTATGCAAGTGGACCTTTGAAGCAAGGTTCACAGGAGATCTCTGAGTGGTAGCTTGCGTGCATGACGAGTGGTGTTACCCTTTGTTCTGGGCAAGCAAAGGGAGGAATCATCCAGTCTATTGTGGTTGTAGGTGACTTGTTTGAAATACAAAGGATCGAATGCCTTTTTTTTTTTTTGCACCAAAAGTGCCGGATAAAAGTTTTGAGTGCTTTTTTTTTAGTTTTTTTTTTTTTTTATTGGGGGGTTATGGGGGGTTCCCCCAACCCCCTGTTTTCTTTTTAAACAAACTTTTTTATGCATACTAAATTTTTATGCATACTAAACTAAAAAAATATATAAATGAATAAATGAAAAAGCATTCACTTTTTTTTCCGTCCTTTTGGTTTCGAAAAAAAGGGCATTCAATCCTTTTTTGTTTCAAAACTATGACTGGACACCGTCTATTGTCACATTGGGAGCCGGGGAGACAGGCAGACTGGCCATGGGAACAAATCACCTTTGCATCACTGACCTGGGCTCACAGGGTTGACACTGTCATGATGCCAAAATGGTGTGACTTTAATAATTTTGTGCTCTTATAAATCACCATATAATTCCACCAGATGGATATGGCAACAATCATTATATTAAAATCAGAGGAGTAGATGTTAAAATGTCACTTCTGGCTGCAATGACTTTGGGTCAAAGCAGCTGTCAGGAATGCACATGTAACCTTTTAACCTTCCCTTCACTACTGAAGAGAAGCTGCCGCAGTTGTAAGTGGACTAGTACAGCTAAGGGGCATGGCTGCACTATGTATTTGCACAGAGCTTTATAAAAGTGAGGTTTCATTTGAAGACTCCCCTTTTAGAAACAGAAATATCTGCATTGTTTCACACGACAGTATGTCCCCTCTCCATCCCCCCCACCCCCCGGCCTTTCGAACCTGTCCTCTGTCCCTGATGGACCAGCACTGCAGGGGTTGTAGAGTGGAGGGATGAGGGAATTTGTACAACATTAAACATTAAAAGGGCCACTTTACTAGTTTGGCAATGTGGACAAAATCACAACCAAGTCTCAGCAATTTGATCATTCCAATTTTACCACCAATTTCCCACACTGATTGTGTGGGTACAGTGGAAGTACAGTGGAGGAAATACCTGCTACACTCGCTGAATGCGTTTTCCTCGCTTCATCTCCAAGACATGGAGTATTACCCATGGGCAGAATTACCACCAAAAGTCAATACTCTGAATCCTCATTGGAGTCCTATGCACTCCGGGATTTGGGATCAACATTCACATTCTGCCATATTTAAACTTGTAAGGTTTCCCCAAGCTCCCTCTCGCATCACCCTGCAACACCTTGAAAAGGAAAAGAAAATACAAGGTAGAGAAAATCTTACATCCCCTTGCTGTGATGTCATAGCAGTTTTTATTTATTTATTTAGCATTTGTAGAATGCGCCAAACCCGTGGGTATCTGGTCGCTGGAAAACAGGTAATACATCACAAGAGTTGCATTATAGCAGTTGATTATGACCAGGGCTCAAGTCGAGGGTGCATGCAGGTGGACGGAGTCTCCCCACTTTTTTCAGAGGGCACCTTTATATGCTAATGTCTGGTGACGCCACATTCAATTTGTATGCTAATAAGCCCCCCCCCCACTTTTTTTTAAGGACTTGACCTCTGATTATGACTTCATAGTCCGCTGCTGTGACATCACAGAAGGAAGGTAAAGCATTTGGAAATGGAAATTGTTGCTTATGGCATCCTATTGAAGCCAGACACAACGTTGGAATGGCGCACTTTAACTGAGAAAGATGAGATGCACAGAGGGACAGAATATGGAATGAGAAAGGATGAAGGCAACGAATGAGAAGTGGGCCTGAAAGACAGGGGTAGAGAGAGGAGGCCAATGGAAGTGTTTGCACAGAAGGTCTGCAAGGGAACGGGGGAGGGATGAAAGCAGAGGATGGAGACACAGCTTTCTTATTGGTTCCAGCTCTGTGCCCATTAATAATGGAAGATGACACCATGAAGAGATTGAGTGATGTCTTCTTCATGTTAAACTTGAGCAGATGGGGCGAAAACAGCTGCACGCTTTGAGGATTTGCTTCAAAAGCCCGTCAAATTCTTTGCTGATCACGGGGTGTCCTGCGCGCACGAGCCGGTAACTCATCAAAAGCTTCGCTGTCAGAAACGCCTCCCAAGCTGGACCCCGAGGGCACAGCAGGCGGATTCCAGAACCATGACACAACAGACAAGCATTGGCAATGCCAACAGTTTGAGCGGTTCCATGCTCTTTCATCGTCAGTTTTTATTTATTTATTTTTTTCTGTGAGTGTTTTGTCAAAAATATTTTAACGTAAAAATTCAACGAACATTATTTTTAAATATTTGGGGAGGGTTCCCAACATGTCCCTCCCCCATTATTTAATCCCTATTCCCCTCTCCCCACTGTTTATATCCCTTTAACCACCCCCACCCCAATTAATTTATTTTTTGAACATTTTTTCGGCAAAAAAACAATCTGAAAAAAAACCTGTAGATGAAGCAGCGTTGTACCATTTGAGCTTGTGTGTAGCCATGGCAAAGCCACTTGCCAGGCCTTGTAATAGTGGTTTAAACTGCCCATTGATGGGAGCAGGTGCATCATGGTATGAGTACCTTGGTATCTCTAGCAAATGCACAATGCTTGTACACAAGCCAAAACTGTTGGCTTTGCCAATGCTTGTTTTAAGAGGACTTCAGTTTAGGACACTCAGAGATACCACACTACAGGGAAGCACAGCCAGAGGAAGTACACACCTGATACAAAAATACAGAGGAGCATATCCAGAGGAAACATGGACCTGACACAATTAAGCACAGCCGGATGTGAGAAGCGTATTGACACAACAGTACAGAGGAACACAGCCAGAGGTGACAGGGACTAGACACAACAGTACAGAGGCGAGAACAGCCAGAAGAAGCATGTACCAGACAGTAATTCAGGGGCGAACAGCCAGGGCTGGCTTGACATAATTATGGAGGAGCACAGCTAAAAGATATAGATACATGACATCACAGTACAGAGGAGCACAGCCAGTGAAAACAGAAGTATGACATCAGTACAGAGTTGTAAGCCTGGTTGAACTTTCCCAAAACACACCTAAATCACTGGCATTTCGGGTAATTCATCAAGGATAAACCTTGGTCACATTTTTGGAACAGTACATCTGAAGTTTGCTCCGCATGGCTTAAATGGGGGGAATGTGACTTTCAGAGAGGCAGAAGGTTCTTGCTGGAGGCAGTCTTGCGATATTTTGAAAGGTTTTGAAATCTTTAAAGCAGTTGTAAGAAGAAGTGTACGGAAAACTAGTGAGTGACTGGGTCCCAGTCAGAGAGTGAGAATGAGGCCTGTTTTGTGTTGAGTGACACCTTCAGTCATTCTGAATGGGTGAACAACACAAGTGCCATCATCAGAGATCTGGGGAGGCTGTGGGTGACACACCAGCCAGTTTATGTCCCTTGAAGCAAGTGGACAAAACACATGCCAATGGAAAACCCTTGGGAGGAGGAGCAGGAAGAGCTGTGCATCCCTGAGAGAAATGTTTGGGAGGGTAACGCCCACCTGATTTTGCTGGGAGGGAGGAGCAGAGATTCAGTGAGGTGGGTGGCACACCAGTCAGTGTCCATCTCTTGGAGTGGGTGGACAAAACGTGTCATCAGGTGACAGCAGGGAGAAGGAGCAGAAGGAGCTTAGAAACCCTTAGGGGATATCATGGGAGAGTCAAAATCTCCTGATGTCGCTGGAAATGTGTAGCATAGATTCACGAGGGCAGAGCCTGACACACCAGCCAGCGTCTGCCTCTTGAAGAAGCTTGATGGTCTTCCCTGGTGACAGCGCAAAATAGCCCCACAACCTGGATCCTGTGGGATAGTTCTGGAGGTAGAGGTCAGTGCTACTGGCGGCCTCTCCTGGATTTCCCCCACACCCATTGCAGGAAAATTCTCCTAATCACCATCTCATCCCGTACCTGGCCTTTCCCCTCCCCCACAAGTGGGTCCACCTCCCATCCCATCAGGCTGGTCCTGTCCAGTGAGCCCTGTCCTCATAGTACTGGCCCTCGTCCACAGCTGCATACCGTCCCAGAAAGACAGAGAGAACTTCCTCAACTATGCTCCCCAATCCAGTCGATATCCAACCAAATATCACTTCCAGGGTGGTTGCTGCGGCCACCTCTCCTGCAACATGATGGAGATGCCTGCTTGCTCCTCCATTCACTCCTCAGACTCTCTACTTGCCTCCAACACGGCATCCTCTCATGACCCCACCTGTGCTCTCACTCATGAGCGCTCTCAAATCTCGGTCACCTCCCCCCTGACTCAGAGGATCGGTGATGATCCTAGACTCAAGCCTTCTAGTGTAGCCAGGATTTCTGCCTGGGTGGCCCTGCACAAAAAACATGCAGGCTTGGGCAGAGTTAAAAGAAACAATTTAGCCAAATGGCCACTTTCATTGTCCTAGCAAATAAAGTAATGTGAGCGCAAAAAAAGTATCTTCTCTGAGTTTTTGACTGTACTTGCAACAAACAAATAAAAAGAACGTGTGATGGGGATAACTGCTTGCAGTCATTGGCAATGACATGAAGCTTGCGGTGTGTGTTGTGATACAAATCAACGTACTACAACAAAATAGAAAGGGGATTTACTTTGTGATTCACTGTGTTGTTTCACAATATTACAATGCTTTAGGGGTATGTGGAGGCTTTGAAAACAGTTGCAGGTATTGCAATTTGAATGATACAGACATTAACACTCACCAGAAATAATTGTCACAGGTAAAGGAGTAAAATGCACCACATCACAGGGAATACCTGTAGTTAACTATTACAAGTAATTCTTGTTAATATTACCCAACTAAACAGTATTCATGGATTTGACTGTGTAAAGATAGAAGAAAGAGTTGCCCCCACAGAATTCAAGTATATGCATATTTTCTCTTCTGGTGCAGAACAGTTAAATTGCTTACAAATTAACTGTGAATATGAAAAGTCATAATTCTTCTAAAAGTAGAAATGCAGAAAAAAACAAGATGATCTTTACTCGTCTAATATCATTCCTTAATGCACGCTCCTGTTTCTTAAACATATGCCAAAACAGACCCCTGAAATCATGTTCTATAAATCCTGTTGTTTGTATGACATGCCATTTTGTATGCCTGTACAAACTCTAAATGCAGCGATACACGTGCCAGAATGCAACATGTAGTGAACCTAAAAGCCCAAACTGGTGTAACATTTCACAACTGAGGCGGCTCAATTTAGGATCTCTGTAAACTACCCCACTCATGGCTGAACCTATTTCAGACTTCAAACCCAGAAATATCTGTGTGATATTCACCATTCAGTATTAATACTCTGACATGTGCATGCATTTTGATACTATGCATAACACACATGACATGTGTAAATCTGCAATAAAAGATGTTAAATCCCTCCCAAGATATTGTCGGTCAAAGCATCATGTTTGGGTCAGAGCTGGGCATATTTATTTATTTATTTATTTATTTATTTATTTATTGTTAACGCGCCATAGCCATCGGGGCTATCATATGTGTATCACTGTGCTTTATTTGTGTTTATTTTAGCAACTCTGTCTTTCTGTAGAGACACCCAGTGTGCTCTTTATGGTTGATAACTTGAGGTGGAAAAGAGCTCCCACTACGCTACGAGTATTCCGTGCATACGTGTCCATTGTACCATCAACATCCAACATCAAAGAGTCAGAGATGGGAAATATTTCAGGTTCCATGGGCATGTATGGAAGGCACAGAAATTGGTGAAATGATTGTATTGTATCCAGTTGAGTAACCTGAACTGCAGACAGAGTCCTGGTTCCGATTGGAACCTGGTGGTGAATGTCTCTCCTGGTCTGTTCTATGTAGCCTGTGAGCTTGTGTCCGATCCTTTTAATCTAGATCCATTTTAACACATGTTGGGGCCAGGACACAGACACATTTGGGGTCCCCATGAAACAAATACATTAAGGGAACCACATACTCTGCAATCGCCCACTATTCCTTAAGCACAATCACAACCCATAGATTAACACGTTGTCTTGGTAGCAATTAAAATATGTGTCAGAACTCTCTCAAATGCCTCTTAAAGTTGTCATGGAAGCTGGAATGAGAATAATTAATATTAATCAATGCTGATGGTTTTTTGTAAACCAAATTGAAACTCAAAATACATTTTAAAAACTAACACCAAAAACTTAACATTGTGCGTCATGACACGGAATAGTATAGGGTAGAAAATACATACGATACTGTAGTATAACATAACAAAAAAGTAACAACGGATACCATGACCACATATTGCAACAGTGTATATTCTAGCATCGTAGAATGGTACAATCACATGGCATAGGGCCATTTCAAAGAATAGCATAACTCATTGCAAAGCACTTAAAGTATTTTTTAAGTGAAATAGATACAAATACACACCACGGCCACACTGCACAGGGTTGAATGTTCTGATAACAGGGTGTCAACAGGCAGCAGAAGGCAGACTAACAGCCACAGTACCACCAACCAGAGTGAAACAGAAATAATGGTGAGATGGAGATGCCTGGGAGTGGTGTCCCTTGGAAGCAGAAACAAGAAGGCCAAGTGGCCACCGACACTGCCCGCGGCAAGATAAACACCGCCCAGCATGACGTGGGAGCAGCGTTTTCCTCAGGGGGAGGAGGTGAACTGGGACGTCCAATCAGCTGCAGGGAGGAAGGACAACCGTCATCCCCCAAACAACCAATGGGGGTGAGGTGGCTGTAGTGGAAGAGGGCATAAAAAGGGATAAGGTACTACAGTCAAACATTCTTTTGTTTTACTCCAGAGAACTCCCACGGAGGAAGATCTGGAAGCCAATAATGATAATGATGTGTTATTTATATAGCGCCTTTATCCAAAGATTGACATATTGAAGGCATCCCATCTCAGAACAGTGCAGAGGACTGTCAGACGGGGAGATATCACTCCCATGCAAGAGATACAGAGTGTGGCGAACAGGAGAACATGGGAAGGAAGAAAGAAGAGAAAACCACTGTAACTCAGCTGCATAGCAACCTCCATTCCTCTCATGGTGGTTTTACACACATGGGCACATACACATGAAGATAGGGGCACAGCCAGATGAGTCTATGGACACAAACCAATGAACAGAGAAGCACATACATAAGATTTAGGAACCCAACCCATGGAAAGGGGAGGTCGGGTAGAGGTTTAATGATTCTCCTAACCCAGCCAGAGGAGCACAGCCAGAGGGCCCAGGAAACTCCTCAGTTTATCAGAGATTCTAAACCTAAGAGAACGGAAATAATAGCTCCTTCCTGAAATCCATAGTGGCAGGAGAATGGCAGCTGCAAAGATTTCAGCGGTGGTGTTCCTGCAAACTACCCAGCAAAACAGATGGGCACAAGACAAGGGTTCAGATAGCAGGGGGGTGGAGAGGTTAAGAGTGTTCAGGGGGCTATACCATCTAGCAACAAAGAAAAACAACGGGAATAACACTGACAGAAGATGTACTGCGTGGATTCTACTGCCAACACATTGACAAAGAACCTGCTAAGAGATCACAAGAACTGGATCTCATGGAAGACCCCACCTAGTCTACAGGCCAGACTTACTGAACATTAGCCAGAATCACAAGAGGACTGCAGACTATCATGCAGCACTAAATCCCAACCCGAAGAACACAGGGACGTGTTCCAAAAGAATTGATATCCCCACAGCCAGAGCTATACGAGAAGGTAACACAGAGACGTGACCCAGGAGAAAAGAACACCACGGCCACTAAAGCCAGAGGAACACAGAGACAGTGATTGGCCACACTAGAGACTGCAGCAAGAGGACCATGGACACATGAACCAGGAGAGGGGATTGAAGCCAGAGAGACACAGGAGCTTTAACTGACATTACTGGAGATTGATGTATTCATTTACAATTTATAGCACACCTTATCTAATGCTAAAATCTTTACTCCACTAGGAGGTAAAGGGAGGCGAGAGGCAGGTGGTATGGTACCATAGTCAAGAGGGAAGGTACACAGTGACACTGACTCATATCCTCAGCTTTGCTTTATCCTACAATCCTCTGGGTAAGTAAATGTTCATGTGTTTACAGTCAGCGGCTCCCCTAAATCACACAAAGGAGTATGTGTGATTGGTATATAATGTGTACTATGGATTTATCTGCTCTTGTTATGTTATGCTATGTTATGGTATGTTATGTTATGTTATGTTATGTTTTTGGAATTGATATTGTGCAATGCAGACATCTTCATGGTCTACAGGAGCTCTGATGGATGTAAAATGGGGCGTTAGGTTAGTAGGGAGGGAGGGGATAATGCAAGATAGCTGTGCTGTTGTGTTGATAAGTGCAGACTGTAAGTACTGTCATGGGTTTTGACCCATGTTGAATCAATAGACTGGGTAGATGTGGGGATGAGCTGTCGCTGCCCATTATTCTATCCCAGAACAAACTAAATCAATAGACTGGGTGGATGTGGGAATGAGCTATCGCCGCCCACATTCACGCCAGAATAGGAAAACTGCGCAGTTGGCACGAGACCACTCCAAAGATACAACCTTCTTGTGGGGGGTTCCACATCACCACTCTACTGTGAGGATGCCATCAAAACAATGTTAAGCAAGGGTCCTATACTATCAAGCAAAAGACCATCCTATTGAAATGCAGTAGTTCAAGACAACTCAAAAAAATGCATGCACTACCCGCTTTGGACTCAAGGCGACGTTAGCGGTTTAAACTCTGAAAGGAGAACTGCTACTTCAGAAGCTAATCAGCCTTCTGTGACAATTAGGACTTCAAAAGACTGTGGGTTAATTAGAAATCTAACCACCTGCTGTTCCCAGAGACAATCTGATTTGATTAACAGGCCAAAAGGCTGGGAAACCTTCTCACCTCAGAAAGCCCAGGATATCACATGGTCATGCTAACCAAATGCAAAGTGGCCCCCTGGTCTGTTGACCTCAGCTTGCTGGAGCCCACACAAAAGACCTTTTCCCTTGAATAGGATATGGTGATTTTGACTGTTTCCTGTCAACAAAGATCTGCCAGCCAGGAGAGACATGTGATCACTGTCATCCCCAAACTTTGGGGGCCGACTCAAACACTGCAGTACTTTGAATTGAAAGCAAACATATATTTTACAGAAATACTGATAACTCTTGGTAACCAGATGACAGAAATGTGAAATTTGGGGATCCTTAAAATGAAAACTTTGCCCACAATTCAAGCCCAAACTCCAATTTGTGTGATGTTCTGGGGCAAAACCCCGCTATTTATTGATACTACAGACTCTGTGTTTAAACTAGAGACATGGGAATTTACTGGAGTATGTATGGACAGGCAGTGTATATGTGTATAATTTTTTAATGAAAAACCAATGTTGCATAACCCACTAAAATCGAAAATAAGTTGCCATTTCTTTACCCAAGCTCCTAGAAACGCCAGAGTCGGAACAGTGCCTACCTCATGTGATATATGATGTGTGTAGGTGATGTAAAAACAACTGTGTATTTGGGAGAATATGTATTTGGATCAAATATAGATAATGACATCTCTCTGACACACTATCCTTCCCCCAATCAAGGGAGAAAGAAAGGCTTGGCCAATGATAAATTGAGAGAGGGGTTGGCTTAGTGATGCTGCACACACACCCACTTTCTAACACATAAAAGCAGACAGTGCAGGACAAGTGGAGATCCCTTTTTCACTTTCCGCGGGACGCTCTGCCGGGAGACTTCAGACTTCAATCCATCAATCTTCAGAGACCAAGACTTTACTTCAGAATTTGTATACAACAGGCCTAACCCACAAGCTGAGTTCTCTTCAGCAGGCCTCAAAATCATTTGCAGACTATTCACAGCCGGGCTGAGCTGTTGATTCTGGCCTGAAACCCTGCGCCAGAAAGATCCAGAAGCAGTGCTGTACCCAGAGAAAGCAGAGACACCGAGAAAGCAGACCAGAGATCCAGAGAACCACAGGCCGCTGTATCCGGGAGCTGACCCAGACGGTGCGCGCATAGTCTGTCCATGGCGAGGGAACCGCAGCCAATCCTGACCCGATCCGTGGCGAGGTCCAGTCCTTTCAAAGCTAGGAGTGAGTACTTAGATCAGATTGTGACAGAAATAAGCTCTTAGTTAAAATAATTTAATCCAACTATTTTAATCTGATTAGAACTGTCTCCTAGAAATTGTGTCACCTGTCATTTTCAAAGCTGTCACCTGTCAATTTGAGTTACTTTAAATCCGAAAAACGACCTTTACAAAATCGTTCATATCTCTGGGACTGTTTGTCCTAGGAACTTGGGTTAACTTTCCTCTGAAAGCTTAGAATCTCAGCTTTCCAACGACCCTAGAACCGACTTGTTATACTTTTGCCGTAATCGCGAGTCACGCTCTCGCGAATTTTGCAGCGATTTGCGATTTGGTCTGATTTCTTTACCTGTAAAAAGATAGCAGCATTTTGCTTTCCTTTGCTAAAAATGTGTTTACCTCTTAATAACCATCCCTGAATCATTGCTAAAGTGAGCCTGAGCTCATCCAAAGTATCTCTCACTCACTCTGAACCTCCTAAAGGGAATTAAAAGCATTTTCAGCATATTTCTCACTTCATTGCCACCACATTCAAAGCACTTGGGCCTGTGTTTTAAAACTCATACCGGTTTTCTCTAAGCTTGCTGGGGTGGGAATTGAATTTTGTATTGTATTTGATTGCATTCCTGAGTACTGTGTGTGTTACTTCCATCTCCTTGCATTGCATATAGGGGGTGGAGGGTGAATTGCCACCAGGGGAAAAGTGAACATATGATATCTTGTGAAACCATATTAGTTAGTTCTATACTGCATTTTCATTCAACATTGCATCCATTTGAAACCATAAAAGTATTTTCGCTGCCTTATCCATCCTCCACCAACTCCTCATTGATTGTAAAGAAGTGTGCTAGTGTCGGATTACCCATTATTGATTAACATTATATTTATAAGGGCGATAGCGATTATTAATTTATTATAAAAGCGTGGTATCTATATTTTGTTTTATTTCTCAAATAAACCTTTTAAACTTGCAAAACAGAACTACTTCTTGGCTCAGTGGAGTCAGGGGGATTCTAAGAGAGGGGTGTTATATAGGGGTAGTCATCCAGAATGCATGAACTGGACATAAAGATATATCAATAAGGGCTTCCATTCAGTATCCCAGACTAGGCATTGACTTAGCTGTAGTGTTGAATTGAATCTTCTTACAAATTGGGGGCTCGTAGCCGGGGATTCCGGATTAGAGCTATCACTTGTGCAGATTAATACAGTGTGCTAACTGACAAGATACATACATCCGGTCGGATCACCACGCTGTGTTACGCTGTAAAGCACTCCTCAAAAGGACGCTCTAAGGGAAAGGTCTGTTTTGCAAAAATAAAATACTAATTTCTGTAAGTCAGGACGGAAATCCATTTCTAGAATGACGACCTTGGCAGACATGAAAATAGCGAGGGAGCACCTCTTACATAAGCTATTTGTGAGAGGTGAGTGGACTCATCAGGACCAAACGGTCTGGTTGCAGGCAATCGCGAAACAGGTCACTGAAACAGGGTCAGATATATGGAGAGATCAGGGTCCCCTACATGTGGCCCTGAGTGAACTATATATGGCCCCTAAAGCCAAAGAGGAACATCACAGGATTGCCAGGATAGCGGCATACTTGTACCTGTATATGGGGGTCATACAGAATAAATGTGCTGAAGGCCATGATCTGGCAAATAGGCAACAGATGGCGTTAGAGAAGGCCCAATCTGACCTCGTCTCTTCTGAGCAGAGGCTGCAGAGGAGCCAGGAGTCAGAAAATGAGAGCAGACAGTATCTCATTAGAATCAAAGAGCACATGTGTATCCTGCAACAGGAAAAGTCTGACCAGGATACCAGATTTCTGGCCTTGCAGAAGGAGTACCAAGAAGGTTTGGACTCCCTCCTGCAGAGCCAGAAAAAGCTGGAGCAACAACTAGACTTTAACAGGGCATGCACAGAGCAGGTAGTCACCCTGCAAAGTCATCTAGATAGAGTGAAGGTAGAGAGCAACAAACTGATTCTGAAAGACCTGGATACCCAGGCAGAGTTTGATGAAGAGCGCGAGAAAGCTGGTGCCTTTCAAAGGCAGAGGGACGACCTGGCGTCACAAATTCAGGCTCTTGGTCAGGAAAGGGACACCTTAGGCCAGGAAGTCTGCCATTTAAAAAGAAAAATGGAAGAAAATCACCTGGCCCTCCAGGGACTGGGTGACCTCCAAAAAGAAAACCAGAACTTGTTAGAGCACACCAGGAGGGTGGAGGAGGCTCTGGCAAGAAAGGAGCAGGCCAGTAGGGAAGGGACTCAGGAGGTAACCATCCTGCAGCAAAGACTGGCCCAGTACTCCAGGACCAACCAGGAGGCACAGAGAGAAAATGAGGCTCTCTGTCAGCACAATGATAGGCTCCAGAAACAGGTAGCCATGCAGGAGAGACTGATAGAGTCTAGTAAGGCCTTAACTGAGGAACTGAAGGCGCAGGCTCTTGCATTGCAACAGGGAGCAGGGACGGATAGAGACCAGGTTCGCTGGGAAAGGGAAGTACCGGAACATAACCTCGGGAGCCCTAGTACCGGAGGCCTTCATCTCTCTCAGTCCCTGGACTCTGCCACCCCCGTGTCCCCTGGCGCACATGAGCACCGGGCCACAGGGATGGCAGATTACTATCCAGCCAAAAGCATGGGGCTCACAGGCCAGTACCTCCCAGGAATGGATGGGCGGGTATCCGGGTATGGGCACCCAAGCACAGTGCAATATAGTGGGGAACCCCAGGAGAGTAGGCCCATTAAGGGCATCCTGAAAACCTCTGCCCAGTTAGGTCAGTGGGGGGATACCCAGCAAATCCTGGTAGCAAGGAGGGATCTGAAGACTCCTCTGAGTGTCACAGGACACAGGAGACCAGGTCCCCACATTCTGCCAGCCATTCCCAGGCTCGCAGAATCCAGGAAAACCTGGAAGATCAGACGGGCACCTCTGGGAGCAGCGCTTCTGAGTCGGAGGATGAATGGGCCAGGGTTACCCGAACCAAAAAGGCCAATAAGGCAAAAAGGGCCTTGCTTAAGGACCCATTGAAACAAATAAAGGCAATAAGGAGTGTCATCAGGCCTTATCATAAGAACGCCAAGTATTCTGTTTGGGAACACTTGGAGCTCTATGAGCAAATGATGGAGACTTTCCATTTGAAGGACAGTCAAAGCTGTATTCAATATGTAAAGTGGACCTTCTCACCAGAATACTCCAGTTTCTTTGTGGGGCTGGAGGATCAAAACCATTCAAGGTGGTCCACATACAGGGCAGCCATCTTGAAACATTTTTCTGTGCACAGAAATCCTCAAGAGGCTCGCAAGGCAGCCTACAATTTGCAATGTAGGGAGGATCAGGCCCCACAAGAGTTTGTGCAAGAATTAAAGCGTGCTTTTGCGCAGACCACCAGAAGGGTGCGCATGGATAGCAGAGAATTTATCAATACGTTTTTCCATGCCTTACCCAAATACATAATGACCCAGCTCGTGAGAGATTTTCACGAGAAAAGATCTTTTGACTGGGTCATTGAACAGGCTGCCCGGATCTATGAGGTGCAGAAGCCTGTCGAAAAAATAACGCGCCGAAAAACCCCAAAAACAACAGCACCCCTGCTGCTGCCAAGGTGGCAGAGGTAAAGGTTGCCCCAGTTTTAGATTTGGAGATGGGGGGGGCCTAAAAACCTGCCTGCACCAAATAATTCACAGCCCAGAAGGCCCTCGGGCCAGACACAGACAGGGAGTCGAGGAGGTAGTCCCACAAATGGGGTCCCCCGCTCCCCTGACCATGTAAGTCCCCGTTACAAGGGAAACCGACCAATCCTGGGTTATGTGTGGACTCCTCCAGCCCAAAGGGGGGATCCAGCCAAGCACCTGACCCGGGGAACTTTCCTCCTAACTTCCCCCAGGAGGGCAGAAATTCTCCAAATTCTGGGCAGAACTTTTTCACCAGGTATCCGCCCAATTTCCAGCCCCAAAATCATCCATCCTTCTTTCCCCAATTCCCTGAGCCCAGACAACCTAATCCGGGAGAGGGGAGGCCAAGGGTGGAGGGGTACCAAAATCTTCCCAACCAGGGGTACTACCAGAGAAGGGAGAGCTACCCTTCCCGGGATCAGCCCAGGGGAGAAAATAGAGCCCCGTATCAGCCTGAACGGGTTTCACAACTTGAGCGCCAGGTCCAAAATATGGCACAGGATCTGGGTCACATACTGAGGGCTCAACAGAACCCTCAGATGAGCATGCCACCGCAGAATGCCCCAAACTCTGGACCTGGTGCTCCAGAACAATGACGGGGGCAGCACCCCGATAACCCACCGGTTCCCAGGGAGGTGGCACAAGGGGAAGGGGGGTGTAAAGCCTTGGAGGAAGCTTCCTTCCCAACTTGTAAACAGCCCCTGGAAAACCAGGAACCGGGAACAAAATCTCCTGCCCCTGACAGCCTGCCTCCCAAGGAGCAGAGGGGGTTAGGAGAAACAAAGGACCCAAACAGACCCACTTTGTGGAGGAGGTACAGGTCTTCCAATTTGAGGGAGAGGGATCCTCATAAGATCCTGGGAAAAGGATCTTCTCCTTTAGAGATGGGGGAACTCCTCCCAAGGAAAAATGGGTCCCAAGGGACGCCAATTCAGACTGGGGAGATGTGGAGACAGAGCTCCCGCCGCCCATCATCTCATCCCAGAACCCACAATACCGAAATCCCCTGATTTAAACCCATCCTGGTGACTGCCTCCAAAAAGGAGGGGTGGCCCAGAACCGGAACCAGGGGAACCCACAATGGCTCTGATCTCCAGTTGCCAACTTTTTCTTTCAGATTCCCAAGGCTCTCCACAGAATTCTGCCCAAATCTCTTCGCTAGAAATGTCCAAAACCAGAAAGTTAGCCCACCAGTTGTCCAAAAATGTGCATTATCTGTGCCCCCTTGAGGAGAAGGAGGGAAGATACTATGCCCCGGTACAAGTACAGGGGCAGGGTACAATTTTGGCACTGGTGGACACTGGATCCCAAGCTACCCTTCTGTCCAAAAGGGCCTCTAAGGAACTAAATGCAGGAAGGGGGATAATTACCGAATTCCTCTCACCTCTCCTCCTGGACAACTGCAGAACTTTGACAGAAAGGAAATTCCCGTTGAGGGGACTGCAGACTTGGACATTAAAATTGAGCGACACAAGGTGAAACACCCGGTCATAGTAGTGAATCCAGAGGGCACCCCTTGTTTACTAGGGAATGACCTCCTGAGGAGGTTGTCACCCCTAATAGATTGTGTAAACAAGGTCCTCTGGACCCAGACTAGCCGACCAATAAAATTAAAACAGAGTGTCAACCATGTTAGTTTAAACGGCACCTGCCACATGGTTGAACAAAAATCTGACCAAGTAGAATTTTACTTCCAGAACAACCAAATTCCAGACGTGACAGTAATAGCAGTAGGACAACAGACTGGTGGTGGGGGGTCCTCTCTATTTCTGAGAATCAACCTTCCTTCCAGATTAAGGTGGTATTCCACACTGGAAGGAAACACCCTGAAATTCTTTACTAATCCACAATCAGAAACTCCCACTCCTATGGTCCAGAAAGATGTGAAATCAGCTCAGAGCCTGGCTGATATTAAGCAAATTGGAGAGCAGTTGTTCATCCCTGTTCAGTTAAATGATGGGAAGGACTCTGTTCTCACTCGAGTGTGTGTGAACAACGGTAAGAGCTTCATCAGTGAAGCCATGTTCCGCCAACTCCCAAAAGATCCAGCCATTCCCACATTCAAACTGATAGACAAATGGGAAATGGACCTGGAAGCACCTAATTCCAAACGGCTCCTGCCAAGCAGGTGTATGCTCCAAATCTCCATTGGTAACAAGAGCATAGTCCATAATTGTTGGGTCGTGCGAGACGTCACTGCCGCCTTTTACTTAGGCAGTGACATTCTCAATCGCTTTGCCATTAGTTTGGACCTAATAAACTTCAAAGCTTGGTCCTGATTAGCGGATAATCCCATGGGCTTTGATGATCCAGAAAAAGCATTTAGGTCAGCTCAATTGCTACCTTATGCAGTTGAAATTCAGATCAAAGAGGAAGTCACCATCCCAGAAAGGACCCGACAATTCTCCCTGGAAGTCAAAGTTAAAAGAGGACAAAAATTGAAAAACCCTGATGCTTATATCCATCTAAATGCTTCTCTCCAACAGCAAGGGTTAGGGGTAAACCCAACACCATTAGTCAACATAGAACATGACACCATTCCAATAGAGGTGGATAACAGCGACTTAAAGAGTATTACTCTAGCCGCAGGCACCATTATTGGAATGGCGATTGATGACCGACATTTCTCCATTGATTTAGGAAATGAACTGTTAGGACCTATCCCCAAGGACTGTTTTGACAGTGACAGTGATGACAATACAACACCAGACAGGATTTTCACCCGGCATGGGGGGAACTTCCTGGTGTACACTTCTTGCCCTTATGGTAAGAAAGATGTGACTTGTGACTTCAGGAGGGATGAGGTGATTTTCCAGGTCCATGAGGGCTGCCTTTCCCACCTGAAGCCTCAAGTCCAAATCAGCACTCTGACCAGGGACTTCTCCACTCAACTGGAGGAGGCCGCTGAGATAGCCAAACCAGAAGTCTTTCCAGGCTTCAGGCAGATGGTGGAAGAGAGAGTCAACCTAGATGATGCCTGTGTGACTCTGGAACAGAAGCAAAAGTTGAAACAAGTTTTCTTGGATTTCCAAGATCTCTTTGCGGTAGACTCATATGACTGTGGTCGCACTGACATCCACACCACAACAATTCCCACGGACCCTGGAATGACTCCAGTGTTTGTGAAGCAATATTGAACCTTGAGTCCCGGGGAATAATCCGTTCAGTCCACAGCACTTTCAATAATCCGGTGCTGGGAATATTGAAGCCAAACGGCCAGTGGACACTCTGCGCCGACCTTAGGGAGCTCAAAAAATGGGTCCATACTTCCCGATGGCCTCTGCCTTACATTGACCAAGGGCTGGCCCAGATTCAGGGGTCACAGGTATTCACAGCAATAGACCTGACCAATGGATACTGGACCGTGCCTGTCAGTAGGGAGGACCAATACAAACTGGCTTTTACCTTTGGGGGCCAGCAGTACACCTGGACCCGGACTCCCTTCGGATACCTCAACTCCGGCAATGAATTCAACATTTTCCTACATAAGGCCATGCCCGACCTGGGTGCGAGGGGTAACCTGGCTTATGTAGATGATGTCCTCATCAAAAGTTCATCTGTGGAGGGGCACATAGCGGAGATCCGTTATGTTCTGACCCAGTTGAGGGCCGCCGGAGCAAAACTTTCCTTTCAGAAAGCACAGTGGTGTAGAACCCGTGTTAATTTCTTGGGGCATGAGATTACTCCTCAGGGTCTCTGTCCCCAGCAAAAGAAAGTGGAAGCACTTCAGAAAATGAAAGATCCCACAACTCTGCGGGAACTAAGGAGCCTCCTTGGACTGAATAATTACAGCAGAAAGTTCATTGAAGGCAACGCAGAGATCACTAGACCCCTGATTCATCTCTTGAAGTAGGGGGGGTCAAGTGGGAATGGGGTCCAGAACAATCCGAGGCGGTAAAACAACTCAAAAGAAGCCTCTCACAAGTGCCTTGCCTAGCTTACCCTGTCAGAAACAAGGAGTTCTTCCTGGAGACGGGGTTCTCTAATACGTGCTTGACGGCTGTATTATACCAAAAGCATGACAAGGTCAATAAAGTAATCTCCTATGTGAACAAAGCTTTATCCTCTGTGGAGGAAAAATTCAACGATTGTGAGAAGGCAGTCCTGGCAACGGTGTGGGCATTGAAGAATTTATCCAGGGGGAACACATCATAGTGGAGACTCCACACCAGCCTCTGCAATATCTCCAAAGTGACAGAATCCGGGCCGGAAATGTGAGTAATTCCCGAATTACTTCCTGGATTCTGTCGATGCAAGGCTTTCCTGTGGAGGTCAGATATGGCCAAAACAAGAAGAGTCCCCTCGCGCAAGGTCTGGCTGACTTGCATGATTGTGCCAGAGAAAACTGTCTCGAGGAGGAAAGTCTAAACACCAAGGACAACATGGAGGCATACCTTAATTCCCCACACAAAGTCTTTGAAGAAGACAAGTGTGAGGGAATGCCCACTTTCTATGTGGATGGATGCTCGTACCATGTTGACAACAACGGGGAGAAAGAACTGGTGGCCGGCGTAGGGAATGCATGGGTGAAGGAGTTTCCAGAACCCTCCACTGGATACAAAATTGGTCCCCGAAGTAGTCAGGTGGCGGAATTGATGGCTGTGCATCAGGCCATCGTCACTGCTGTCCAGCATCAACTCCACGAACTGGTCTTAATCACAGATTCGGATTATGTACGGAACAGGTTCGTGGAGCACCTGGTCAACTGGAAAACCAGAGGTATGTTATGCGCTAATAACAAACCCCTGAAACATGGGAAGTTAATCCAAAATATTGATGATCTGGTCACTTCGAATGGGATGACCATCTACTGGAAAAAGATCAAGGGTCATTCCAAAGTAGAGGGACCAGACAAAACTGGAAATGACTTAGCTGATCAGCTGGCCAAATCCGGGGCCATCCAAGGGGATCTAATCTAAATAGAGTCCCTGTTGGGGGAAATCCAGGGCACCGCTATCACTAGGTACCAGACAAATGCTCACAATGATCTTTCAATTGCACAATGGAGTAAGGAGACCCCTGATGCTGATTTAATTACAGCTCAGAAGAGGGATCCAATAATTGGTAAGTTTTACCAACACATTGAGGACCCTGAGAACTTTCCCTTGACGGATACCGATTACATTGGGAAAGAGGACCTTAGAGTGTTGATGAAATGTCCAAAGATGTTCCTGATCCAAGGCGGTTTGTTGGTATGGAAATCCCAAGCTGGCCACGATCAGTGGGTGGTTCCTACCTCATTCCGAAGCCTGATGTTAAGTCACGCCCATGATGCGGCCACTGCCGGTCATAGGGGGTTTAACACAACACTGGAAATCTTAAAAAAGGTTGCATACTGGCCACACATGCGGCAGGACCTCGACCAATACTTGAAGGGGTGTCTTGTGTGTGCACAATTTCAGCCATCATCCCTCACACACCGTGCGCCGCTCCAAAAGAGGGGGATGACACTGCCATGGTCAGATTTGCAAATCGACTTTGTAGGCCCTGTAATTCGCTCGTCTAGAGGAAACAAGTACATGTTGACCGTTACATGCTTGTTCACCAAGTGGGTGGAATGTCTCCCAGCCCCAAACTGCAAGGCAGAAACAGCAGCTGCCCTGATGATTAACCACATCTTTTTCCCGTTTTGGTCTACCTCAAAGGATTGAGTCAGGCAGAGGTAGCCACTTCACCAGTGAAGTAATGACAAAGATGTGGGAGATACTGGGGGTTAAAACGAAGCTACACATTGCTTACAGGCCAGCTTCTTCTGGAGCAGTGGAGTGATATAACCGAACCATTGTGAGCATCTTAAAAAAGTCTGTGGCAGATTCTGGACCAAGTTGGGATATCTGATTACCTCTGGTCCTAATGGCCATCAGATCTACCCCTTCATCTGCAACCAAAATGTCACCATTTGAGTTGATGACTGGACGCAAGATGATGCTTCCCCAGCATTTGCTCTACAGAACCCAAGAGCAAACATTGATAAATGCCTCCACAACTCATGAGTATGTGGAGAATTTAAGGAAACACCTTCAGCATGCTTTTGCCTATGCTCAGCGGAATCTAGAAAGATCAGCCGAGAGCATGAAGACCCACTATGATTTAAAAACTACCCGAAAGGAATATAAGGTGGGTGATCGGGTCTATCTATACAATTTCCAAAGGAACCAGGCCAAACAGCGAAAATGTTTGCCTACATGGAAGGGACCGTTTGAAATTATAGACAAAATCTCCCCTGTGGCCTACAAGATCCGCATCCCCAAATGCGGTTTGGCAGAGGGGGAAGACAAGTGGGTACATATAAATCAGCTAAAGTGTTGCCATCCCAGGCACACTCTGCAACAAATGGAGGAATCCACTGGAATCCCAGAGGGGGCTGCTCCAGAGTAATTCAGTTCCAACCCTAAAATATCCCACATATAGTCTCTAAAATATTATACTCTTGTAAGCCACTGTCTTTGAATGATAACTTGTATCTCAAAAGTAAAATGTTAGGTATATTAAAGTATAAAATGTATATGTTCGCCACATCATTAGTAGTGGTGAAGAAATGTCTACGAATAGGTATTGCCGCTTTGCTTTATCATCCTAGGAGAGATGAAACCATGGAGACTGACCAAGGAGGACGATCCGGGGACCGGGAGCAGAGACCCGAGGGGCCCGGGGTACCGCCCAATATTCCCATCAGGACCGGCGAGGAGAACCGATCGATCCAACTGGGTGGAGGAAAAGATGCTGAACTGTGCCACCTGCAGGATTGGAAGAAGATAATGGGGACATACCAGCGCAAGGGCTCAAAACCTCCTTCGCACCCGACTTCCCCTCGACTTGAATCAAAGCGCAGTCGGGCGGGGTGATTTGTCATGGGTTTTGACCCATGTTGAATCAATAGACTGGGTAGATGTGGGGATGAGCTGTTGCCGCCCATTATTCTATCCCAGAACAAACTAAATCAATAGACTGGGTGGATGTGGGGATGAGCTATCGCCGCCCACATTCACGCCGGAATAGGAAAACTGCGCAGTTGGCACGAGACCACTCCAAAGATACAACCTTCTTGTGGGGGGGTTCCACATCACCATTCTACTGTGAGGATGCCATCAAAACAATGTTAAGCAATGGTCCTATACTATCAAGCAAAAGACCACTCTATTGAAATGCAGTAGTTCAAGACAACTCAAAAAAATGTATGAACTACCCGCTTTGGACTCAAGGCGGCGCTAGCGGTTTAAACTCTGACAGGAGAACTGCTACTTCAGAAGCTAATCAGCCTTCTGTGACAATTGGGACTTCAAAAGACTGTGGGTTAATTAGAAATCTAACCACCTGCTGTTCCCAGAGACAATCTGATTTGATTAACAGGCCAAAAGGCTGGGAAACCTTCTCACCTCAGAAAGCCCAGGATATCAAATGGTCATGCTAACCAAATGCAAAGTGGCCCCCTGGTCTGTTGACCTCAGCTTGCTGGAGCCCACACAAAATACCTTTTCCCTTGAATAGGATATGGTGATTTTGACTGTTTCCTGTCAACAAAGATCTGCCAGCCAGGAGAGACATGTGATCACTGTCATCCCCAAACTTTGGGGGCGGACACAAACACTGCAGTACTTTGAATTGAAAGCAAACATATATTTTACAGAAATACTGATAACTCTTGGTAACCAGATGACAGAAATGTGAAAATTGGGGATCCTTAAAATGAAAACTTTGCCCACAATTCAAGCCCAAACTCCAATTTGTGTGATGTTCTGGGGCAAAACCCTGCTATTTATTGATACTACAGACTCTGTGTTTAAGCTAGAGACATGGGAATTTACTGGAGTATGTATGGACAGGCCGTGTATATGTGTATAATTTTAATGAAAAACCAATGTTGCATAACCCACTAAAATCGAAAATAAGTTGCCATTCCTTTACCCAAGCTCCTAGAAACGCCAGAGTCGGAACAGTGCCTACCTCATGTGATATATGATGTGTGTAGGTGATGTAAAAACAACTGTGTATTTGGAAGAATATGTATTTGGATCAAATATAGATATGTGTGCAATTTGACAGGAGAGTGTCCTTTCTGCAGGCCATAAAATGACATCACTCTGACACACTATCCTTCCCCCAATCAAGGGAGAAAGGAAAGCTTGGCCAATGATAAATTGAGAGAGGGGCTGGCTTAGTGATGCTGCACACACACCCACTTTCTAACACATAAAAGCAGACAGTGCAGGACAAGTGGAGATCCCTTTTTCACTTTCCACGGGACGCTCTGCCGGGAGACTTCAGACTTCAATCCATCAATCTTCAGAGACCAAGACTTTACTTCAGAATTTGTAAACAACAGGCCTAACCCACAAGCTGAGTTTTCTTCAGCAGGCCTCAAAATTATTTGCAGACTATTCGCAGCCGGGCTGAGCTGTTGATTCTGGCCTGAAACCCTGCGCCAGAAAAATCCGGAAGCAGTGCTGTACCCAGAGAAAGCAGAGACACCCAGAAAGCAGACCAGAGATCCAGAGAACCACAGGCCGCTGTATCCGGGGAGCTGACCCAGGCGCTGCGTGCAGAGATTGTCCGTGTTGAGGGAACCGCAGCCAATCCTGACCCGATCCGTGGTGAGGTCCAGTCCTTTCAAAGCTAGGAGTGAGTACTTAGATCAGATTGTGACAGAAATAAGCATTAAGTTAAAATAATTTAATCCAACTATTTTAATCTGATTAGAACTGTCTCCTAGAAATCGTGTCACCTGTCATTTTCAAAGCTGTCACTTGTCAATTTGAGTTACTTTAAATCCGAAAAATGACCTTTACAAAATCGTTCATATCTCTGGAACCGTTTGTCCTAGGAACTTGGTTTAACTTTCCTCTGAAAGCTTAGAATCTCGGCTTTCCAATGAACCTAGAACCGACTTGTTATACTTTTGCCGTAATCGTGATTCACGCACTCGCAAATTTTGCCGCAATTTGCGATTTGGCCTGATTTCTTTACCTGTAAAAAGATAGCAGCTTTTTGCTTTCTTTTGCTAAAAATTTGTTTGCCTCTTAATAACCATCCCTGAATCATTGCTAAAGTGAGCCTGAGCTCATCCCAAGTATCTCTCACTCACCCTGAACCTCCTAAAGGGAATTAAAAGCATTTTCAGCATATTTCTCACTTCATTGCCACCACATTCAAAGCACTTGGGCCTGTGTTTTAAAACTCATACCGGTTTTCTCTAAGCTTGCTGGGGTGGGAATTGAATTTTGTATTTTATTTGATTGCATTCCTGAGAACTGTGTGTGTTACTTCCATCTCCTTGCATTGCATATAGGGGGGTGGGGGGTGAATTGCCACCAGGGGAAAAGTGAACATATGATATCTTGTGAAACCATATTAGTTAGTTCTGTACTGCATTTTCATTCAACATTGCATCCATTTGAAACCATAAAAGTATTTTCGCTGCCTTATCCATCCTCCACCAACTCCTCATTGATTGTAAAGAAGTGTGCTAGTGTCAGATTACCCATTGTTGATTAACATTATATTTATAAGGGCAATATGGATTATTAATTTATTATAAAAGCATGGTATCTATATTTTGTTTTATTTCTCAAATAAACCTTTTAAATTTGCAAAACAGAACTACTTCTTGGCTCAGTGGAGTCAGGGGGATTCTAAGAGAGGGGTGTTATATAGGGGTAGTCATCCAGAACTCATCAACTGGACATAAAGATATATCAATAAGGGTTTCCATTCAGTATCCCAGACTAGGCATTGACTTAGCTGTAGTGTTGAATTGAATCTTCTTACAGTATGCAAGGTCTTATGTGCGGGTTGCTATCTTGGTGTTCTGTATCAACAGCATATGTCATTTCTTTCCAGAGGGGAGCCGTGCGTGCCCACAGTACTAGGATGAACTGACCAGCGCTCTGATATGTGAGTTGATTGTAGAGGTCCATAGCTTGACTGCTTGATGATTTTTTTGGGAGGGTTATACAATTGCTGTGTGTGAGTTGTATGCATTTAGTGTGTTTGAGTATAGCTGTTTAGGAGGTTAGAGAGGGGGGTAATATTAGGGTACAGTGGGCAACTTCGAGCACCCACCTAGTGTGGGAATAGCAATATCTCAATAGGGGTTCCCCTTGGATGATGTCTCAGCAGTGATGTCCTCCGGGTAAGGTCCTAGTGAGGTGATGGCCTGGGGCAAACGAGTGTGTGCTGGTATTTCTGTTAGTGGACATTGTGGAGCAATCCGTGTGTTATTAGAGTTGGGGAACACAGGTAGGAAAACCTAGAGACCACTCAGAAATGGATGAGAACATTCCCTAAGCGGTGTCTTGAGTAGGGAGTCCAGAGAGCGTAAACTCCTTGTTGGGTTCAGAGGAGTAACTTGGCATTCTACAAAGCCTAGGTGTGATATCTAGGAGCCAGCCACTTGAACTACATTTGAAATCAGAGATTAAAAACATGGTTGGTACTACAAGGGGCACATGTGAATTTGAAGGCATCTATTTAACTTCCTCCTTGATGGTGTCCCTGCCCTTATCGAACAACCAGTGAATCCTACTCTCCTGCCTATATACTATAACATGGATATTTCAGGACACCCCTGTAGCTCAGAAATACTTTTAGGGGTGGGCCAGAATCAGGCATTCCGAACTGAGCATTTGATTCTTCAGAGGACTTTAAAAACAATCACCACTGGTGTGAAAAAGATTAAATAAGGGCACACTATTGAAGGCAACAATGTCTGTGAGGGAGACAATCATGTGTCATGTTTGTTTATCTTAACCTTTCCCCCATCTGAGAGTAGAATTAAAGAGGTAGTATGAAGGATGAGCCAAGCTTGCCTTATTCAGCATTGTCATTCTAAAGGTGGTAAAGGGAGTTCAAATGAGGTAGATAGTATTAAACTGGATATCTACTAAAAGCCTCGTTTGGATTATTGGATTATTATTGGATTATTTGAACGTGCTTTTGATTGGAGCCCAGAAGAACTGTGTAAACAGACTCCAAGTCCTTCAGAAAGAAGCAGTCCATATTGCCTGTGACTTGCCAAAAAAAGAACATGTCTCTGGTGCCAGGAAGAGTCTGCATTGGCTGGCGGTAAAGAAGAGAGTACTTTTCAAGGCCCTCTCCCTGGCCCACCAGTGTATCCATGGTGGCGCACCTGTGTACCTTATAAAACAACTAAAACTATACGACCCTCCGAGATCCCTCCACTCAAGTAACTGTAGGTACCTGGCTTTCCCAAGAGGTAAACAAGCAAGAGGTAGTGGGCGTTCATTTCCTATTTTAACAGCTCATGCCTGGAACGCATTACCTTCTGAGCTTCCTTTGGAAAAGCACCTGGCGGCCTTTCGGTAGAGGTCAAACATGTTTCTCTTTAAATAATTGACTTCTGGCTCCTTTTCTCCCTGAGAATCTCCTCTCAGATATAGTTCTCATCCATGTTACGTTCATCTGATTGACACCTAGTTTAACTTCTTGGCCTGATGGCTTCTGTTGTCCCGTGTCACATTGTCTATTGTGGTTGTGTGCCCCCGGATGCCTGCAGGCTTTGGCACGTTATAAATAAATACAATTAACAAAGCAATTGCATGAGGGTCTGGCACATGTGAGAAGCTGGTGGAGCAGAGGCACTCTCAATGAGGTAGACAGTATCAAACAAAGTAATTACACGAGGGTCTGGTACCTCTGAGAGGCTGGTAGAGCAGAGGCACTCTCAATGAGGTAGACAGTATCAAACAAAGCAATTGCACGAGGGTCTGGTACGTCTGAGAGGCTGGTAGAGCAGAGGCACTCTCAATGAAGTAGATAGTATCAAACGAAGCAATTACACGGTCAGGGTCTGGTACCTCTGAGAGGCTGGTAGAGCAGAGGCACTCTTAATGAGGTAGACAGTATCAAACAAAGCACTTGCATGACGGTCTGACACCTCTGATAGGCTAGTCGAGCAGAGGCAGTCTCAATGAGGTAGACAGTATCAAACAAAGCAATTACACTTGGGTCTGGCACCTCTGAGAGGTTGGTGGGGGAGAAGCACTCTCACCGAGGTAGACAACGTCAAACAAATCAATTACACGAGGGTCTGGCAGCTCTGAGAGCTGGTGGAGTAGAGGCACTCTCAATGAGGTAGACAGTACCAAACAAAGCAATTACAATTGGGTCTGGCACCTCTGAGAGGCTGGTGGAACAGAAGCACTCTCAATGAGGTAGACAGCATAAAACAAAGCAATTACACGAAGGTCTGGCACATCTGAGGGACTGCTGGAGCAGAGGCACTCTCAATGAGGTAGACAGTGTCAAACAAAGCAATTACACGAGGGTCTGGCACATCTGAGGGACTGCTGGAGCAGAGGCACTCTCAATGAGGTAGACAGTGTCAAACAAAGCAATTACACGAGGGTCTGGTACATCTGACCGGTGGAGCAGGGCTACTCTGAATTACATTACATATGTGTCGTACTCAGCTTTTCATCCTTTGAGACGCAATGAAAGAAGTAATAATGAGTTCGATACTGTTAAAGGAATTGAAATCCAGCAGTCCTTTAAAGGCCGGTTGTGATGGGACAGAGTCAGTGACAAGTCAAAAGTACCTGGCTCGGTTTTTGTAATTGTTCAGGGTAATACAATGAGTACCTTTGAAGGGGATAACATTAGCATGTGCAGGATTGCCATAGAAAGGACTTTTGAAAGAGCGATAGGTAACATGAATGGTGTGCGGCTCCATCCTTCCATCCTTCTGAGGGTGAAACACGGAGAGTAAATGGAACCGCTTCCCACCGAGATATGAAGGTAGATGCTCCATCCAAAGTGCTATACGCAAAGGAGGGGTTTAATATTGCACGCAAAGGAGGGGTTTAATATTGCAACTGGTACCACTGTGATGCTGGCCGGGCTGCAGCAACACAGCCCAGTGCCAGGCGTGCTCGACTTATCCTTTCTGGGAGCGATGCATAAGCTGATCTTAAAAGGTTATTATTGAAATGAGGAGATCGCAGGACGACCCGGGACCCTTGAAAGGCCCACAGAGTTAGGGCCTGATCGGACGTACTTCCGGGTATGCCTGATCCAGGCTTCCATACTCCTCGGGAGCTGTACAGAGTATGATATTTCATTGTGAGATTGTGTGTCGACAGCTACTATTGAAATGCTAGTAGGGCAGGCGGAAAAGGCAGCCAGAGTGTGGCTGTGCCTGACTTGCACGTTCAACTTTCAGAGGAAGATAACAACCAGGGCTGTGATAAGAATAAAGTTAATTAAAAGCACTAACAGACAATTATCTTTTTGGTGTGTGACTTTAATTGTTGTTAATTAACATAACATGGGTGTTTTTAGCTCAACTGCTTGGTAGACAAGTCTGAAATACCTGAAGTGTCAAGGAATGTCATTAATGCATTCTAACAGTGCTGTGTGCAAAACAAACAGCCAGCACTTCACTCTTACCCGTACCACGAGGGCGGTGGCTTGGTAAGAGAATGTGCTGCTTAACACATCACTGTGCCTTTTAAACCTGAAGCAAGAACAACAACATGTTAGCATGGGTCTATAGCTGTGAAAGGAACAGCTTTGATTTGAGAAATATTAACACTGATTAATAAAAGCACTAATACAGAGTGATGCTGTCTTTCCCGAGTATGAACCTGTGACCTGCAATTTACACGTGCTTCTCTGGAGCAGACCCTTAACCCACTGAGCTATTCAGCTGTGTTTTCTCTTGTCTGCAGAAAGCAGGATTAGTTTCTAGGAATGTTCAACACTGTTATATTTGCAAACATACCACGAGCTGATCTAATGTTGTGCAGAAGGTGACATGTCGTAGAAGGCAAGCGATATCTCCAATATATACAATATAAAATAAATAAATAAAATAACAAATCGTTTCTTATATTGCTCTTCATGCCAGACTCCAGCTTCTAAGTGTAATGCCGGGCACCGAACCCGTCTTGCCCGGTGTAGTCTTGTTTACAGGTCCAGAACCTTGCCCTGAGTTACCCTTCCCACACCTAGCTATATCCATAGTGCAGGGGTCGAAATTGGAATGCACAGAGCAGGAGCCGGTGTAGGCGGTTTGTTCTTAACTAGGAGTTACTCATCATGGCCCAGGAACTATAACAGTCTCAGGAACGGGGTCAGGATGGAGTATGTTTAATGGCGGACTTTAAAGAATGAACATGCAAGTAGGTTAAAAGACATGCAAACAGGGTAGTGCTTATATTTCTGTTTAGTGAGTTATAATGGAGAGGCAGGCAAGTCAGAATAGCCACTCTGGAGGTCCTGGTGGAAGTTGCTTTTCACCCGAAACTTCCTTCTGCAGTCAAAAATGCACACAACTCCCCCCGTCCCCCTTTTCTGTTGCTAGATTGCAGGATTTCATTTCATTCCTGACTGTTTTTTTTTATTCCACTCAGTCTTTTTCCATGCTGCATCATATTTCTTCACTTTCATTTTTTGCCATTTCTTTGCTATCAGTTCTCCTGTCCTGCTGCTACCTTTCAATTAGTCATTACCTAGCATTGCTCCTACAACCAGAACCCTGCCACTACAATTATTTATGTTACTGCATCAATCACTGTTTTTGGCCCTTTACTGCCTCATTTTCATCGCTGCCACCTCTTTCTGTGATGACACCTCACTCACTTTCTCTCTGCTGCAGAAATGAGGAGCGGCCACAAAGGATGCCACAGATCCACATGAGATGCAAATGATAACTGTGTGCCCAGTACATATGCACCATTGTGCATGCAATATATTTGAGATGTTATTGCCTAATGCACCTGCTATGTAAGTGCCCAAGCACATAGGTAAACGTGTGTGGCACCAATTGGCTTGTGCAGCCAAATTGAACTCCTGGTAGCTATTGTTGTGAAGCTAACCAGGATCTTCTAGGCTATGCCTAGGAGCTAAATAGCTCTCAGCGCCCCTCAATTCCGAACCCTGTTAAGTCAAAACCATGACTATTGCTATTCCAGGGCCCTAAATATGCGCTTGCTCTGACAGGGATCTTCATATCAAAATAATCTAAATTTGCTCATATTATATAAGGGCCTTCACTGGACCATGAAAGTAATGTTGCCCAGATTGGGCCTCATTCCGACCCTGGCGTTAACCAAGGTGCTATTAGCGCCTTGGTTGACGCCGTTATTTTTCCGACTCCGCCATGGTGAATGGCGGAATTACCGCCCCATTCCAAGGTTGGCGGGGTCGGTAATTCCCCATTCACCAAGGGCTCTTCCCCATTCCCATTTTTGCCCCATAGGGCTCAATGGGAATGGGGAAGGCGCTAATTACGGCACTGTAAATTACGGTGCCGTAATTAGCTCCTAGGTTCCTTTGCGGGTTGGTTTTTTAACGCCTTCAAAAAGCATGCGTTAAGTACCAACCCGCAAAGGGAACTCAGAATAGGGCGGTAAGGGTTTAACGGCACCGGTCTCGTTTACGGTGACCGTTAACCCTTACCGCCCTACTCGGAATGACCCCCATTATGATTATGCTACTGTTTTGAATATGCCAGTACTCACATTCTACAATGCCGAGGTTGTACCACTGTGCTTGTTATTCCATGGTTCTGAATATACGAAGGATACGAATATAACTATACCTTTATTGTGGGTCATTTCTAATGTGCTGCTACTATTACCCAATGTTCTTATTATACCATGATTCCGAATGAGGCAAGAAGCGTTTTTTAGTAGAGCTCCAAATATTCCAGGAATCCATGTATGTATGGGCTCTTTACACTCTGGTATAACGCGCTTAATACCCAGAGGTTTCTAACCGTGGAAACGGGGATCGAACCTGTGGTGCTCCATGTCGTCTTGCTTCCAAGGCGAGTACGTTGCCCCTGAGCTATCCCCCCATGGTATGGCAAACGCTCTAACAAGGCTAGGGTTCTAGCAAGGAGAGGGTCAAGTCGGTTTCAGGGTACTTTGCAGCTCCTGCGACAGAGTTCAAGACAGGAGACGACTGCGCGTATCAGATGGCAGGCAGTTCGGCGAGCAAGGCTGGACGGACGGCTGCAGGCTGGCCTACACAGTGGCTCAGAAATAGTCTCAGTGCTGATGGGCGGATCTGAAGCTTTGGTGGAGGCGTCCTGGCTGGCATTAGCGACTGCAGCGGTGCGGTCAGTTACAGCTTGAGGGGCTCAACTGGCTCAAGGCTTTAAGGAGGACATCGGTAGATGTTTTTCGATGCACTCCTCCTAGCTTCTTCACTGGGCTTGTGTCGTCCTTTAAGGTGGACGGACCAAAGCTGAGGAGAGTGTTGCAGGCAATGACATTGGGGTCATTCCGAGATGGGCGGTAAGGGATACCGGGCACCGGTAAGGAAACCGGTGCCGGTAATCCCTTACTGCCCAATTCCGAGGTCCCTTAGCAGGAACCGTAAAAGACGTGTGGTCTGACCACACTCGTTAAGGCACCTTGGAGCTAATAACGGGCCGTTATTAGCGCCTTCCCTTTGAGCCCTATGGAGGCTCAAATGGGAATGTGGAATGGCATTTGGAATGGGGACTTACCGGGTCCGCCTAGGGCGGAATGTCCTGGTAAGTCCCCACTCCACCAGACCGGACCCGGACACGATTTTGGAGGCAGCCATGGTGCTAATAGTGCCATGGCTACCTCCAAAGTCGTAATGAGGCCCATTGTCTATGGTTTGGTTCAGAGACTCTCTGGTGCTATTAGTATATTTGATTGAATATATTTGGCCGAATGGTACATTTGACCGAATTTGTACTGTACCATTCCAACAAATATATTCAAACAAATTGGCTAATACACACTGAACATGTGGAGCGGGGGTTGCGGGGGTGTCCCCAGCTCCCCATGTTTGGTGTGTATTGGCCGTGGGGGGTTGCAGGGGTGTCCCCCACTTCCTTGATATTGGAGGTGGGGGATGGGAAAAAAAAAAGAAAAAAAAGAAAAAGGGACACTTCAGCGTCGAATGCGACCTACGTTAGAGGGACGAATCTGAGACTGCAGGGTTGAAGTGGATCAGGGGGCGAGCAAGCAGGTAAGTAAGGAAGGGGTTGGCGCATGGGGGGGTGGGTAGTGGTGTTTGATCATTTGAGAATTGATCCCATGTAGGCTGTTTTTTTTTGTACAGTTTGCCACAATCAATTCTCAAATGATCAAACACCCCTAAACCTCTCTGGCACTTCCCACCTAAGAAGCTTGCTTGCAGACCCTAGCAGGGCATGCTGTGTGCTGGCTGGGTACCGGTTCTGGAGCTGCTGCAGGGTCCACTGAATTCAGTATCTCCCTCTTTTCCCTGGGAGATGTTTAGGGGAGGGATCTTGCTTCCTTCTTTGGAAATCCTGACCTTCCTTCACTGGCCGAAGCAGTAAGGCAGACTGTACCTTGAGCCAGGGTCCAAATGAGTTTGCCTTGTTACTCCATTGAAAGTCTTCAGATGATCAGCCCAAAAGAGGGGATCAACCCTCTTTTAAAGCGAATGGGCCACAGTGATTGGTGTAGGCTAAGCCTACCTTAATGAAGCAGTCATGGGTTCCCACCAACAATCTCATGTATGCATGAAGTCAGACCCAGAATGCTTTGCAACAGAAACGGTAAAGGGGTGAAAACATGTAATAATAAGTCTCACTCATCTTCCTGCCTGTTGCCAAAGGGTCTCTCTGGTTAATTGATCTTTCTCTGGTTTCTTATTAAAGCAGCAGGACTCACTTGAAGCCGTGGTGCGAAAGACCTGTGTATGCCGCCACACCTCATACTCATACCTTCAGAATGGGGTCCCACTGCAGTGATGACTACTGTAAATACATAGTCCCAGACATGACAGGTCACTGCCCTTGATACTGAGAGATGGGAGCTAGCTTCAGGTTGACACAGTGCATATCAAAGGTTGTTGGGGTGTTCCTGTCTTTTGTTAACCTCTGCAGCCAGGACCAATGTGGGTTTGTTTGAAGTGTACTATATTAGTATGTTAATTATGTTAATTGTGTCCACCATTTGCAGAGGGTAAACAAACAAACTAGGTGGATCCATGGATCCTTTGATAGATAATTAGGGTGACCATGGCAGGAGGAAGGTTTTGCCCTCCCCCTTCTGAGATGCCTTTATATACTATTGGCGATCAATCCCAACTAAATATGACACGTGGGACTGTGCCTGTAGGCTGTGTCCACACAGAGTACACAGGTCTAGGTGTATGTCATGCAGTGAGCATACGAAAATGTGTGTGGATTAGCCCCACACATTCTCTGGAAGTTTATCTATCATCATTCAATTTCGTAAAAACTTAACAAAACCAGGCCAGCGCACACCCAGCATGCGAATGGTCGAATTCCTCACATCATATTCTGTGGATGGGGAAGGGCAGGGATGTTACTAGTTCTGGCAAATATCTGGGGCTACTCTAATGTCGGGACTGTCAGGACTTGGGGCTATCTTGCCTTTTGATTGAAGCCCATTAGCTTCTATCCGGGAGTACAATCAGAAACCCAGGGCTATAGCCCCCTCAGTTGCCCCTAGCAACACCTATGGGGAAGGTGTAACCACAGGGAAGATTTTTAATTTTCTCGAAGGTTCACACTCCATTTGGATAGTCTCTTGCAAAATGGTGTAGATGCAAAGTAAACCGCAGGAACAACAAGTCTGCATTGTTCCCTGCATCTACATCTTACATCCATAATGTGGGTTTTAACGTCGTATTTTCAAAACATGTACTTATATGTACACACATTAACAAGGACACACAATCAGTGATTCACACATGCACATGCACAATCACACACACACACACATATAGTCACTGATACAAAGTCAGTGGCGAACATACACAAAGACAGCCCTGGTAGTGGGCCCCCCTCTCTTTGAAAGTCTGGTCCCCTAGTGGGCCCCTCCCATTGGTCAACGGCAACAGAATTGGGTTCTTGCCCCTTACCAGCACCTCAGGTTACCAACTTGGGCTGTATGTTCTCTGAATCTTTATCAGATTCACCCCAGGTCGGTGCCATTTGTAACGCAGGCTATTTTCATCTTAGAGTGCTCTGGAGGTTTCTGCCCCTCCTCCGGTGCATCTCCGCTGCTGGTGGTATCTTCTCTTATCCTATGTCGCTTAGACTATTGCAACTCACTACTGCTGGACCAACCCATTTATCTTCTACACCGCCTTCCATTGTTGCAAAACTCTGCAGTGTGTTTGGCCACTACTACCCCCTATGTGGCCCGTATTACCCTGGTTCTGCAAACTCTCCACTGGCTGCCGGTACATAAAAAACGGATCCTCTTCAAGTCCCACGTTCTTGCCCTGCGCTAATGGGTGGCTGCTACTTTTCTGTGGTGGCAGCCAGAACATGGAATACCCTCCCGTTTGCCCTTCAGGCTACTAAAAATCATCTAAATTCCGGACATTTCTGAAAATGCATCTGTTTTAGATGCTATCTTTTCATCCTGTGATATCCTTAGCACCATGGTGGCTGCTGGCGATCGTGCGCTTAGTAAAAACCATGATTTAACACACACACAGAAACACATCTCTATTCACACACATATCTATTCAGATAAAGACAAAAGCAAACATTTGTATATACAGATGCCAAAACACAAATACAACATTCTCTGATACAAAACAGCAGTCAAATGACTATTTAATGATACGCAAAAAGAGATATGTGCACCGATATCAACCCAACTATATAAGAAACAAACACACTCATATGAACAGCCATGAATACAATAACACACAAACACAAGCACAAAGAGAATTACTGACACCAATCGTGGAACACATTCATGCAGATTCACACAGACAAGCCACACATGCATACCTGCAAGCAAGCAGGAACTTTGACCATGACTGGTACACAGAGGTGCACACACACACAATTGTGCACCTACATTTTACTGGTTACATATGTGCTTAGTGTTTCATAGTGAACCAGACATGTTGCATTCTAATGATAGTTTGGAAAGAATGTTCTCCTGTCTGTTCAAAGTTCAAAACGGCCATGAATGGGAAGACAATCGGATATAGTGACCAGCAGAACATAACACAGGAGCACCCGATGCGGGTGACAAGTACACAGACACACGGCTCCAAAAGTGGAAGAGCAGCAACACATTGCAGACTAAAACATCGTAGCATTTAATGTGAAAGATGTTGCACACGAAGGACGCTAAAATGGCTTCTTGGCGAAGCTGAAACATCATATTTATATTATGCACCAACATGTTTCGGTTTGTTTGTGTCTCATTAACCAAGTCATTTGCCTCCTCCATGCAGGCCTGTCGCCTGCTTCCGTGCCGCTGACACGGGCCTCTTGGAAGTGAAATCAGCACTGAGCTTTAAAATGTGTTCTGCTCTTGCTCTGGAAACATCGCACTTGTGATCAATGGGAAAGAATAATTCTCTGCGGTATTTCCTTGCTTGGAAAATGTGTAAATAGCAGCCGTATTGCACAGAGACAACAGGCTTCCAAGATCAGCAACTGGTAGCGGAGGCGGGAGTGAGAGGCAGTGGGCAGCAGCATCAGAAGGACAGCATGTTTACAGGGAACACCATGTTGTCCGAAGGCTTTTAGCACAAAACACAAAATAGCAGCTGACCGGAAGAGATGGCAAAGGGGGACAGATAGGTTTTGCATAGGGGTTATGTGGCACATTTTGGATAGTGCCACAAACTCTGGTGCCCATTCGCCCCATGAGATCAGGATTGCTTTCATCTAATTTTGGCTTTTCAGCCAACAATGCTTTGCATGTAAGGACTTGTAGGCCCACCTTTATAATGGAAGGAGCCAGTAAACAGTCATGTATTCTGCGCCAGCTACCACTGGTAGTAGTCTCTCAGTGATGGGGCTTGTCTGCAGTGCTAATTAGTTGGAAGCTTGGCCATTGCAATCTGTGTTGCCCTAGATAAGGAAACATGTTCTTTTCCATGAGCAACAATTAGGCCACAAGTACTGCATGGGCTATCTATTTAAAAGAACACCATTTTTTTTTCTCACTTGAAATGCCTCACCTACAGGAGACACATTAGATACTTGATTAATTAACTTATCTAACAAATACTAACACGATTCTAAATCCTTAACATTATAATGTGTTCTCCATGTGCAAAATGAGGCAGGCTGAGATTCATTGTTTAAACGTGCAATTTTTCTTTGCCCTGTTCACTGTCTTTGCAGGAAGCAAAATTTGAATGCCAATTTCCATTGCCAATGTGGCAGACATTGTTGGTGATGCAGTAAGCAGTGGCCTTGCCCTTACAGTATGGGCCACCAAGCAAAGACCTGTTAGCTTAGAAGCCACGACTGGATCAACGAGGTCCTGTGGACGTAGGTCCAGGAAGCAACTCTAGTTATGAAGCAAAATTTTAGCAAGTAATGCTAATAGAAATACCACATATGTCCTACCTCTCTTCTCCAATTCATGCTTTTCCTCCTCTGCCCGGCCCAGACTTTCCAGCGTTCGGGTGACCTGGCTCCCAAACTCTTCCTCGCGGGTGCCAGGCTTCAGGCAGTGGGGCTCTTCTTCTTCATAGTCGTAGTCATCCAGGATGGGGGTCTCGCGGATAGGCATGCCGATGACTGAGTCGCGCCCCTGCATCCGGGCATTGCGGTAGGTCTCACGGGCCTGCGGGCCCAGCAGGATGGAGGGGATGTAGTGTATCTCATGGGTAGCTTCGGTGCTGGCACTCTTCTGCGGGATCCGTCGCCGCCTGTGCCAACGTCGCTGGGCGTACAGAGCCACAGTGAAGATCAGAAGGAGCAGGAGGAGAGCGATGAGGCCGCCCTGGGGGAAAAAAGGGGGAAAGAGAAAAGGCATTTATGAAAGAGTCACATTGAAGTAGTCATTAGCCAGTGGGGTGGAGGAGGGGGGGGGGCATATAGAAACTTTATCTTGAATAGATTTGCGAAAATCCTGCCCCACATACGTGGTCATCAACTACTGTTATTTATTCAATATATTTGGATTGTCCTACGAAGAAAGAAATGCAAATGGGTGTACAATTTCGACTTAATGGGCACACTTAAGAACAGGTGACAAGACTACCACCAGCAGTAACTGACAATTACCATTACACCACGGCAAAAAAACATCTGCCTGTAAAATCAACTCTGCCGTGATACTGCTAATTACCGCTGATGTAATTCCTACCAGCTTTAAAATAAAGCCAGCAAAATTATATTACCACTGTCAATTCACATTACGGTGCAACATTCTGCCAGACCATCAATGTTATTACTGCACAAAATAAGGATGTACACAGACACAGACACACACACACACACACATATGAACGATCATTGAGAAGTGGTTTGTATTTTAGACTTTAAATGCTAGCTGATTGCATTTACATATATCATGAACTGCTGTATTTTAGGCATTAGAGGTAATGACGCTCAGTAATATTTACCCCTGCTAGTAATATCACCTGCTGTCACATGGGTAATTGCAATATCATTAGTGACATTATTTGTGAAGCAGGAATCTTGTCAGAGTGGTAATTTAGTACTAGCAGTATTTTTATTGTAATAACAGTAATATTTACCTAGGTCATTAGGTCCTTAAAAAGGGTATTCTAAAATGTAACTAATACATATAACGTGGTGTATGAATAAAACATAATCATTTCAAAATACAATACAACAAGACCTCATTTTAAAGAACCTGACAAAAGAAGTGCATCTGTCAGGTCCCAGCTCTAGGCACTAGCAACTGGGAAATGGAGGGATATTATGCCTATCCGATGCCTTCAGCACAGCTGAGTACCCCTATCTCGTACTAACCCCCTGTCATACTAACCCCCTGCCATACTAACCTCCTTCCGTCTTGGAATCCAGCACTAAAGAGTTGATGGCTGGAAGATTTGGAATTAATCCTAACCTTTGGCATTGCTCTGGGCAACCCTCCAGACCATCATTATTCACCTGCCAAGCCATTACATAAGATGAAGGACCATATGCAAATTGGACTTGCTCCCACCCCAAAAAGGACTGTGCAGTCCTACCTGCTGGATAACATCCCTTCTGCACAAGACTGCAAGCATCCCAAGACATGTTTCAGCCACATTGGGCACCTCTCCTGACCTATGGACTCCCTGTATGGTCTCAGTCCTCTCCCCTTTCTCTTTGTTGCCCATTAATTGTGGAACCAGATGGGAAGTACATGTTCCATCCTTTAGGTGCATCAATAATGTCTACCAGATTGATACCGTCATGGCCCAGGGCTCTCAGCTCAACCTTCTCCTTCTTGATAGGTGTCTTCCGTCTCTCATCAACTTCCTCTGTTCTCCCGACTCTCCTCATTCTGCCAATCCCCTGACCCCCATGCCACCACCGACGGGTGTACCACATGTCTGCACCCCTCTTCAGAAGACCTTCAAAGGAGGCAACTGGCTTCACTTAGCTACCCTCAACTCTTGCTCTGCTGTTAACCACTCCTCTGATGTAGGCATCCTTCTTGAAGACTTTGCCCTTGACATTCTCGCTCTCACTGAGATGACATTAATTGCCAGCTATCACTGCTTTCGGTACACTCCTCCCGAGGGCTACAAGATCCTCTCTAAGCCCAGACCTAACTGGGCTGGAGGCGGAGTGATCTTGATCTTCCCTGAATGGGTCACTGCTACTGCCATTCCAACTCAGACGTACTCTTCCTTCGAATGCCTCGTCTGTAGCCTTGGTGTCTCTCCAACCCTCTCCTTGACCCCTGCCACCATCTACAGGACCACTGGTTTGGTCTCATTCTTCCTCTCAGAATTGTCTGAACTCACTGCTTCTATTCTTGCTTCCACCTCCAAGCTTCTCCTCCTCCGAGACTTCAATATTCACCTTGACTCTCCTGATTCAACAACTGGGCTCTTCTGCAGCCTCTGTGACTTTCTTTCTCTCGCCTTTCTTCCCTCCGGTCCGATGCACTCAGTCAGAAACACCTTGGATGCTCTCATCTCAGCGGACATCGCCATATCCAACCCTCTCCCTATACCTCTTTTCTGGGCTCATCATGCTCTCCTGTCCTCTCACCTGAACCTGTTAGGTCCCCCAGCTAAGCCTCTGCCTGCACTGTCAGTCTCCTTCTCTGTCAATCGACTAATGAAGTGAGTGTCAGTTGCTGCTTTTGCTGTCACTTTCATTCCCCCTCCATCTGCAGACTCCCATACTGACTCTGCCCATGCCAATCTTCACATCTCTACCATTAACACACTGTACATCCTTGCCAATGTCATGAGTATCCACATGAAGCCTGCCTCCATCTGAAACACCAGGTATGACTCTGACATGACGTCTCTGAAATGCAAGTGCAGAGTTGTTGAGATGAAGTGGCGGGCTTCAGGCACATTCTCTGACAGAATGGCCTACGGCGTGCTTCAAAGGCAAAACAGACTCTCCATCTGCTCGAAGAAGAGTCTCCACTTCTCCCCAGCCATCTCTGACCCTTCACTGGACTCCCACTTCTTAACCAAAACTCAGGACATCCTGTCCTCACTCTCCACTACACTTCTCCCTCTTCCCTCCCCAGTGCTCAAGCCTCCCTTGGCCTCCCTCTCCCCTTCCTTCTTGCGTTCCTCTTTCTCGCCCATATCACTGGATGAGGTCTCTAGAAAAATCCTCTCTATGAAGGTCTCCTCCAAACATGTCCTCCTTTGCTCCTCCAGAACTATCAAGGAAAACATTGCCTCCCTCGATCCAGTCTGGGACCATTTCTGTAATCAATCCTTTGCCACTGGCTCCTTTAGCTACCCCTCAAGCACTCCCTTGTGCATCCTCTCCTCAAAAAGCCCTCTACCAACCCCTCCTACCCTGTCAACTACCCTCCTATCTCAATTACCCCCTTCCTGGGCAAATCCATAGAAAAACTTGTAATTTCCCAATTGAACAAACACACTGAATCTGTAGGCTGTTACCACAACCACCAGTCTGGTTTTAGAGCAGCCAGGGGCACATAAAATGCTCTCCTGAACACCTGGGATGACTTGCTCTCAAATCTTGATTCCAACTCTCCATGCATTCTTATCCTTCTGGATCTTTCCTCTGCTTAAACAAGGTCAATCATGCCACCCTGATAAATTGGCTCAGTGACACCCTTGGCATCACTTGCCTGCCACTGGACTGGCTGACCTCATTCTACTCTGACCTACTTTCCCAAGTTCAATTGGGCCATTTTCTCTCCACTATCACACTCTCCACCTGCCGCATCCTGCAAGGCTCCATGCTCTCGCCGTGGCACTTCAACATCTACCTTGCCCCCTTGACCTACTTATTCTCCTTCTCCCCTCACTTCCAGTGTTATGCAGATGACATGCAGCTCTCCTTCAAGCTTCCCTCCACAGCCCCCTCTTCTTTCTCTCTCACCCCTTACTGCCAGACTACTATTCAGACATGGTGTGCTGCCAATGATCTCTGCCTTAAATCCAGTAAGACTGAGATCCTCCTCATTGGGACCCCAGCTCCCTCCTTCCCGCCTACCCTCTGGCTGCCCTATATGGGCCCCCTCTACTCACCCTCTTGAGGCAAAACACCTTGATGTCATATTTGACTCCTCTCTCTCCTTCTCTCCTCACATTGTGGACCTTGCCAAGCAGGGCCAGTGTCAGTTGCATCTCCTCAAAGGCATTCTCCCTTTCCTCACCTACCCCCAGAAACTCAATGTCTCCAGAGCTCTGGTCCTCTCTAGGCTGGACTACTGCAACAGCATCTTCCTCAATCTTCTTTTATCCTCCCTTCTCCCCCTTCAACTAATCTAGAATAGGACTGCAAGACGTATCCTTGGCCTCAGGCCCAGGGACTGCATCTCTCCAGCCCTAACATCTCTCCACTGGCTCCTGGCTGCTGCTGGGATCAAGTTCAAGACCCTCTGTATCATCCACAAGGGTTTGTGGGTCCTAGAACCCTGCTACATCCAACTCTCTCTCCCTAAATACCTTCCTGCTAGAGCCCTTCGATCCTCTAGCTCCAACTCTCTGCAGATCAGACACTTCTCTAAGCAGAGAGTGGGGGGTAGATCTCTCCTACACTGGAACCTCCCTCTGGAATGGTCTCCCTGCCCCTCTCAGGCTTGAGCCGGATCTCCTTAAATTCCAGAAGCTCTTCAAGACCCTCCTTTTCTCTTCATATTTCCTTCTCCCCCTCCCCTGCTAACGCCCCAGTCTGTCACAGTGACTGGCTGCCTAGTCTCCCTGTGAGTTCTACAGGGCACGAGCTCCCCCCAGTCCACCACCTTCCTTGCACTTAGCATGTGGACCCTCACCCCCTGCATCCCATGCAATCCCTGGCATTTGCCCATCTGGCCTCCCCTTAGTACTCGCCTAGCTAGCCCTGTGGATCTCTTCCCCCATTTACCTCCCCTTTCACTTGCACTCTCTCCTCTTGCCCTGCACTCCCCTTCCCATCCTAGCACTTAGCATGTTGTGCAAACTGCACTCTCCCCCTCACACTTCTTGTTGCTGCACTTGCACGATCCGAATGTCACAAGGCCTACTAGGACCTTTATTGTTATCTTTCTCCCTTGTCTCCCCCTCCGCCACGCCGTTTTTGTCTTGTGGCGCCTTGAAACACCATTTGTTGTATAGGTGCCTGACAAATATCCAATAAATAACAAATAAATAGACCACATGAAACAAACTTTCTTCTCTGAAACCTTATCTTGTCACATCTTGGATATGGCAGATGGTGTTGACTTCTCCTTAGACATCCAGAAACAGGATACTTTAAGGGTCATTAGAATAAGAGATACAATCAGTGGAGTAACAATGCTGAAAATGTTGGGGGGGGGACATGACATCTGAAGAAAAGGTGCCCCAGCCAAATGAATGGGGACAAAATGGTGTACCATGAAAGTTGGGGGGGACAAACACCCCCATCCCCCTAAAATTACGTCCATGGACACAATGCTCTCTTTTTTGCTAGCATTCTTTTTCTGTAAAATGAAACATAAAATGTAGTGGGGTGGGGGGGCTGGAGCACCTGGGGCTCGTCCAGCACTAACCATGGAATATAATTTTGTATCAGAGGTTTATTCAGTTGGTTCCAAGGATTTCCTACCTCACTAAGGGAAGAAGGAGGAGGCCTTCCCCTAAGCCCTTGCTTTGGCTTTCAGATCTCAGCTAATACATATAAGGCCCACCTTACCAGGCCTAAGAAGCATATGCTATAAGAGAGAGACCCCGTCATCTACGGGGGGCGCTTCCCGAGGTCCCTGAGCAACAGGCATCAGAGAAGAAGGGCGCGGCAAAGTCACAGCTGCATCTTTCTTTTCTTTTAATCGCACCCCGCCCCAATGGGTTTCTCATTTTGACTCCTAATTGACAGTAATAGGAGGAGAAGTTCTGAGAGCCCAAGTGACTGCACCACTCCACTTTCCAATTACGTCCTCAGCGTCTGCGGGAAATAGAAACATTTTCTCTTCTCCGCCCGGCTGCTGCGGCTCCATTTGAAGAAGGATGAGGATAAATGACCTTGATCAGGAGCCACTGTGGGGCATGCTACGGCATCACAAACCCAGCACCGCCCTTCCCACCACGTTAAAAGGGTGCATGTGGCGGAAGATAGAAAATAGAGTAGAGTTCGGAGATCCCAGCAGAACCAAAGGGCAACTGTTCCTTCACTACTCGGTGGGGGATTCTGATGGAAGCTGCCTGGTTCCTTTAGCTGAGCAGAAGAGTAACTGGTTAGTAGATGTCAGGCAAGCATTTGAGCTGTTCATTGAGTGCAGTAAACTAGTGACTCATTATGACTCATCATGACCTGGTGGGTTACAGAAGGAGTTGCTACTTGAGCTTAGCACCAGGGATCCTGTCAAAGCTGGCTAAATATTTAAAGGAAAAGCACCCTGCTTAGCCCTTAAATGGAGTTCTAATTGTTCAGCAGATAACATGTGCCTTATGCTCTGCAGTAGAATCTCTGATGAGACCCTGCAGCATTTCAGGATTTTGCACTTGTGTAATGTTTCAAATGTGCAACAAAATGACAAACATCCCTACAACAAAGTGAAATATTAAGTCTATTACCCATCTGTCACTCAGCTTAATTAATCTGAATCACATATCAGAGCCAATTTCTGATATCTGATGCTCACATCACCTGTGTCCTGCACACTATAGAAAGTCTAGAGACAGCCAGGAATTCAAGGATCAAATGTTAATGGATTCACTGCAGTAGATTAGAGTAGAAACGATCTTAAAGTAAGAAAATTATATTACTATACATGGTAAATTAGATCTCATTGTTTGTTTATGGAAAAAAGAGGTCAATATCCATGAGGTACTGTGTTCTCCGATTTCACAGATCACTTTGATACTTTCACCCTCATGTCAAGAAACTTTTTCATAGTGGCATAGAGCACGTCTTTGACATTATGTAAGTGACTCTCTATTTTTTATCTCATCCGCATTGCTGCACTGAGACACTCCCTAATGAGAATGGACTTCCCACCTAACATCCATGCATGCATCTACCCCAAAGATGTATGTGTCCAGGCGATACACTTGCCCCTTTAAAGACATGGGATCGACACTCCGCGTTAGCTCCCAGTCAGCCTTTATGAGTTGAGATTATTCATCCAGCAGATTCTTACACTATTTAGCACATCCACCTTTTTTACAGAGTCCTGTTTTTAACTTCTTCTTTTTCAGTCAAATTATTGAGTTTCCAGAGATCCTTCACATTTGATGCTAGACACCCCTGGAACTCTAAGGTGATTTATCAAGCTCTGAGTACCTTCCTATATAATTTGCTAATACTCTTCATTGAACATGAGACTTATGCACAGTTCATTTTTTATTGTGTTTTAGTTTAACTTTATAAACATATCCCCCTGATAAAGAGCATTTTTTCTCAAAACGCATTGGGCACTCGATTAAAAGAGGAATTTGTGAAGAACCCAGTACCTCGTGGATATTGACCTCTTTTTTTGCCTAAACAAACATTGAGATATGATTTTACGTGTATAGTAATGTAATCGTCTTACTTTAAGATAATTTCTACTCTAATCTACTACCAGTGAATCAGTTAACATTTGAGGCTCGAATACTTGGCTGTCTCTAGACTTGTACTCAATGTCGTAAAGTGTATTTTGTGTTTGTTGGGGATACGACCGTCTGCATGGGAGGAGTGCGCTCGTCTGGGCTTTTTTTGTTTATTTAAAAAGAATGTATGATGGAAGAACAACGTCTGAAAATATGTGGGGTAATATCTGCACATATTTTCCACATTCACCACACAGCAGAAAAATAGTCATGTACTCTGGGAGGTCACGGCTTACCAGCGCCACCCTCCCCTGTCCTGTGTAGCTGACACCAGACAGCTGTGGATACATCAAAAGCCTTTGGACATGGGGAGCCTGTTTAGAATTTCAAGCCCCATGGATTTGCATCTCCATTGTCAAACCTTGCTGGTGGCGGCGAATACTGAAGAATGTTAATTAGCAGACCTCAGGGAAGGCCCGGTTGCAGGAAGTGACAATGGAGTCCAAACGTCAACACCTCCTTGTAATGCAAAGTGTCAATTTGGTACTAACACACAACTTTTTGGGAAAGGGCAGTGCATTTCCTGTCTGGAACCACTCCTTTCAGAGCAGGGTTGAATGTAAATAGTAGGAGACAAAAGCCTGTCTGCAACCCCCTACTTCAAAGGAGGCCCATGTTGTGATCAAGTGCTGCAAAGGGCTCATTTAATTAGGAAGACACTTTGATGTACAGCAGACAGATGTGTGGGATTTAGAAGTACATGTCGTCATCCATCCCCTGTCTGTTGACAGGTGCCCTGGTGTACTTGTTGGAAGGACCGGCCTGGCTGGAAGCCCCTAGTCCAGTTCGACTATGGAGTTACCTACTCCTGTGGGAGAGGGGCTAGTAGCCATGGAGGAGCCTACTTTGGTGGCAGGCGACCCCATCACTTCAGAGCTGCCTGGCGCAGCACATGAACCTGAGCTGGAGGACCAAGTGGATGCAGATCTGAAGGGTCTGTCCAAGCTGGATGAGTTTGCATCAGCTGTGGGTCCTGATCAGACTGACTTCTACACAGCCCAGAAAGAGTGCTCCAATCTGGTGGGTCTGCAGAAGCAGGCAGAGGAGCAGGCTAAGGAAGAGGCCCCTGGACTGTTCAAAGTGTACTGGGAGGATGAACTCTTGTACAGTGACCCAAAGGATTCTGAGGGAGAGGACATCAGAAGGCTGGTGGTTCTCCAATGCCACAGAAAGTACCTTTTGGATTTGGCTCACCAAATTCCTTTAGCGGGTCACTTGGGAGTGACTCAGACATCAGACCGGTTGTCTGTGAACTTTTACTAGCCAAAGTTCAGCGTAATAGTTAATTAATTTGTCTGGTCCTGCTTGTCTTGTCAAGCTTCTTGCAAGTCAGGTGGTGCCCAAAGGCCCCCTTAATTCCAATACCTGGGGTGGGCAGCCTTTCAAGAGAATGGGCATGGTTATTGTGGGTCCTTTGGATCCTCAAACCAGCTCAGGGAACCAATATTTCTTGGTGGTTTCTTGGACCATGCCACGAGATACCGTGAGGGTGTCCCTCTGAGGAGCATCAAAGCCATTGTGGTTTCAAAGGCTCTGATTAGGATATTCTCCCATGTTGGATTCACCAAGAATGTCGTTTCTGACAGGGGATCAAACTTCATATCAGCATATATGAAGGCTATGTGGGAAGAGTATGGAGTCACCTACCGGTTCTCTACATCTAGTCATCCACAAACCAATGGGCTTGTTGCGCAGTTCAACAAGGCCCTGAAAGGCATGAAAGGTGGCTTGGAAGAGCACCTGAGGACAAAATGGAATATTCTACTGCCATGCCTTCTGTTTGCCTACAAGGAGGTGCCACAGAATGAAGTAGGGTTCAGCCCCTTTGAGCTTCTGTTTGGACAACCTGTACAAGGTTCCCTCAGTCTATTGAAGGAGGGATGGGAAAGCAAACCCTCATCCCCGTCACTAGATGTGGTGGACTATGTACTCAGCCTTTCGTTTAGAATGGCAAAGTACAAGGAACAGTCACCAAAGAATCTAAAGGTCAGTCAGGACCTGGTGAAGCACTGGCATGATCAGGAGGCCACATTTACAGTCTATTCTCCAGGCCAGTGGGTGTGCATTATGGAGCCTGTCAAACTCAGTGCCCTTCAGAGAAAGTGGACTGGGCCTTATTGTGTGCTGGAAAAGGTCAGTGAGGTAAATTATCTCATTGATTTGAAAGAACCTAAACAGATGTGCAGGGTCTTTCACGTAAACCGGTTAAAACCCCATTACAGCCGGGATGACTTGGTCATGGCCTTAGTGACTAACAGAGAGACTGAGGAGGAGAATGATCACCTCCCAGACCTCCTGCACACTGAAACCACAGATGGTTCAGTTGAAGGTGTCAACCTTGCAACAGAAATGTCAGAACAGCAACTCACAGACTGTTGCTGTTTACTGGGACAGTTTGCTGGTCTTTTTTCACTGATTCCCGGTCACACAGTTTGGTGCACCCATGATGTGGACACTGGAGACAGTAAGCTGGTGAAGAGTAGAATTTACTGGTCAGGGACACCACCAAGGAGGAAGTTTCCAAGATGTTGTCCCTATGAGTGACAGAGCCATCCCACAGCCCCTGGTCTAGCCCAGTGGTACTGGTCCCTAAAAAGACTGATAGTGGGAAGACTGAAGTTTGCTTTTGTGTGGACTACAGGGGCCTTTATTCTGTCACGAAGACAGATGCTCTCCCCTTTCCACTGGCAGATGAGCTCATTGACAAGCTCGGCACTGCCAAGTACATGAGTACTTTTGACCTCACAGCGGGGTATTGGCAGGTCGGCTTGACAGATGCCCTTCCACTTTTCAGAGAATGGTTAACCATGCTGGAAAAATTCAGTGTAACCTACTTAGATATCATTGCTGTGTACAACCACACCTGGGAGGATCATCTATCCCACCTGAAACAAGTGCTTCGGGTGCTGCAGAATGAAGGCCTGACTATCAAGGCCACGAAGTTCAAGATAGCACAGTGTACTGTGACTTACCTAGGCCACTTGGTCAGTGGAGGTAAGAAGCAACCTCTTGAAGCAAAGATACAGGCTCGAAGGAGTGGGACATCCCAGCCACACAGATGCAGGTGAGAGCCTTTCCAGGTCTCAATGGGTGCTACCGGTCATTCATCAGATGGTATGGGACAATTGCCATGCCCCTGTATGATGTAACATCCAAAAAGATGCCAAAGAAGGTAACTTGGGCCCCCACCTGTCAAACCTCCTTTCTGGATTTAAAAGATGGATTGTGCAGGACCCCAGTTCTGAAAGTGCTAGACTGTGGTCAGGAATTCATTATCCAGACAGACGCCTGTGATTTTCGGATTGGAGCAGTGTTTGCACAGCTGAACTCTGTAGAGGTAGAGCAACCTGTAGCCTTCATTAGCAGGCAGTTGACAAAAGGTAAAGCAATTCGGCTGTTGTAGAAAAAAGAGGGGTATGCGGTTGTATGGGCCGTAAATAAGCTGAACCCCTACATATCTGGGTCTCACTTTACGATCCAGACTGACCACAAGCCTCTGCGACGGTTAATGGCCAATGAAGGGGAGAACCCTAAGCTTTTGCGGTGGGTCATATCCCTACAGGGATTCGATGTTGATATCCAGCAGAACCCTAGCTCCCAGCATGGAAATGCAAATGGCCTCAGCTGGTACTTTCACCTTGATGATGAACCAGACCCTCAGTAGTGTGGTGGTTCACATGTTGAGGTTGGGGACAAGTGAGGGATTCAACCATCCGCATGGGAGGAGAGTGGTCTCTTGGGATTTTTTTGTTTATTTAAAAAGAATGAATGAAGAGAGAACAGTCTCTGAAAATATGTGGGGCCATTTCTGCACATATTTTCCACGCTCACTGCATAGCAGAAAAATAGTCATGTACTCTGGGAGGACACAGTTTACCAGCACAGCCCTCCCCTGTCATGTGTAGCTGACACCTGACAGCCGTGGGTACATCAAAAGCCTTTGGCTATGGGCAGCCTGATTAGAATTTCAAGGCCCCATGTGTTTTCATCTCCATTGTCAAACCTTTCTGGTGGTGACAAATACTGACAAATGTCAATTGGCAGGCCTCAAGAAGGCCTAGGTTCAGGAAGTGACAATGGAGACCAAACACCAACACCTCTTGGTAATGCAATGCGTCAACTTGGTACAAACACCCCTCCTTGGTAGGAAAGGGCAGTGAATGTCCTGTCTGGAACCACTCCTTTCAGAGCAGGGAAGTATGTGAATTGTAGTAGACAAATGTCTGTCTACAACCCCATACTTCAAAGGAGGCCCATGTTGTGATCTAGCGCACATAGGGCTATGTTGATTAGGGAGACACTTTGATGTACAGCAGCCAGGAAGATGGGTGGGACTTAGAAGTATATGTTGTCATCCTTCCCCTGTCTGTTGCCTAGTGCCCTGGTTCTGACCTGAAGCATCACTAAAGATTGTTGGTGGAGACCTAGGATTGGCTCACTCAAATTAGGCTTGGCCTACACCAATCCTTGGGCCCCGTTTAGCTTTTCAAAGAGGGCTGAGCCCCTCACTGATCAGATCATCTTAAGACATCACACGGAGTAAGAAGAAGGACTCATTTGGACCCGAGCTGAAGGTACATTCTACCTTATATCTTCTGCCAGTGCAGGAAGGCCAGGAGTTCCAAGAGGGAAGCAAGACCCCCTCCCTGAACATCTCCCAGGGAACAGAACTGGTGCATAGATTGCACACAACGTGCCCAGCCTGGTTCTGACAGCAAGCTTCCTAGGCGGGAAGTGCCGGAGAGTCTCTGGACAAAGGACAAGGCCATTGCCTGCAAACACACTCCTGAACTTTGGGCCTTCCACCTTGAAAGGACACAAGCCCTGCAAAGAAGGTAGGAGTGGTGCCACACAAGCATCATCCAGCGTCCATCTTTTTAAGGACAATATCGAGACAGTCAAGTCCTCGAACTGCATCCGGCTGCACCGCTGACTGTTGTCACGCCGCAGTCACCCGTGCCATCTGAGACACCTCGGCCAGCATTCCAGATCCTCCAACCAGCACAGAGACAGCGATTCTTGGCCCCAAGATGCCACGCCGGACAGCCTGCAGACGTCCGTCCAGCCTCACTTACCGAACTGCCTACCTCCTAGCACGCGTAGCTGTCTCCCACCACTAACTCCATCTCAAAAAGCACCCTGGAACTGCCTCAACGCTGTCGAGCACCAAGAACTTCTTCAGCACCAGCTATATTGTAGTTCTGACCCCCTGGTCCTTCTCTGAAGGCCCCAAGAGATAGTTACCACCCTTTACCCCTTTGGTGTTGAAACATAATAACCTTGAACAGTAAGACTGATTGCGTTACCAACTGCCCTCCTGTCAGTATTCAGAGTGCATCCCTTTCCTTTGTGAAACTGTCTCTCCTCTGTGTTCCTTTACAGTGTGGGTTGTAATTGTAGTGTGCTAAAACTGTAATAATAAAGTAGATATTTGTATAAAACCTTAACCTCAGCGGCAACGTGCGTGCCTTGGAAGCAAGACAACATGAAGCAACACAAGTTCGATCCCCGGGTTTGCACTCAGAAAAATCAGGGTGCGTTATAAATACGCAACTAAGACAAAAAATACAATTACACAACTAAAAAAACAAAACAATTCCTGTAACAGCGCCTCGATTTCCACGGGCTGTGTGAGCGCTTTAAAAATGCAAAATAAAAAATAAATAAAAACTGGACAGTCCCTATTATCATTGGGTAATAATTGTCTTATTGCTGTGTTGCAACTAACCAACGATCCATGACCTTGCGGAGATAAGGCTGCAGTTCGTCCACATTACCAAAAATTGGAGAATGTGGTCTTATAATTCACTTGTATTGCAATCTGTTCGGATCCCTTCTGGTGTACTAGAGGTGAGGGGTTGATTGATTATTTAGAAACTGATATTCATATCTGGACCACTGGTGCCCTGGAGGTTGATTTGTCACAGTGATGTGCATGAGTGTAGCTCAATGCCTCAGTTGGAGAGGGGTGAACCGATTCACATCTTGTTTGAACCTGTTTAAACAATGGGGAGTCAAATCTATTCAAATGAGTCAAATCATTTGGAGTCAATTCTCAAAATGGCTTCAAAGAATTGAGTCTCCAGGCAAGTGGCGCAAAGAGATTTGTGATCAAACTTTTTTTTCATATTTTTCTGCTTTTATATATTCTTTTTTTACTTTGTTTTAAATGTATTTTGCTCGTATTTATTTTCATGGGATGTTATTCTGATATTGGGCTATATTCAGATCAAAAGAAGTTGATCTTGAATCTAAACAATTGGTGTGTAGGGTTCAAATCGATTCAAACCAAATATGTGGGGAATCAGGTCTTTTAATGATCTGCTCCAATCCCCTTCAGACCCGGCAATGTAGTAGGAGGCTATTTTCGACTGATTCAAAGCATTTTATGAATGATTTAAACCAGAATTTGTGTTCATAATTTAAAGCTTAGCCATCCCAAGTCCCAAATGCTCCTTTGTGGTGTACACAGTTGACAGAACGATCATAATGTGTAGTTGAGACTCCTATATGTGTGGACCTATGCCTCGGTGTGCACTGTAGAGGTCCGTGCATGGGGAGCAAGATCTAAATGTGCATTTGATCTGGGAAATGCGCTTGAGTGAACTTTGATGTCCCCGTGTCTATTCAGGACTTCCATTTGTGGAGTGTAACAGTTAAGTGTGGAGAGGTGGGATACCCATGAGTAACTATGGATGTCTCAATATCTATATAGCTTGTCATGTTATGGTACAACGCTTTTATACTGTGTCAACAAACACCAGAGTGCTCTCATAGAGCTGGTATCTTGTCTGAGAAAGTGTTAAATTGTAACACACCTGGGGAAACTAGTCCATAGTCTGCAGAAGAAAAAGAAAGAAAAGCAGAGCAAAACAAGGAGGCAAAGAGAAACGGAAATAGGACACAGACACACACAGCTAGCAAATTGGGAAGATATAGTAGTAATGGGGTGGAGATAATATGATGGTATAGGTAGAGGTGGTTGTGTCTATGTAATGCTAGGTAGTGGATCAGGAGGATTGCTGGTCTAAAGAGAAGGAAAATAAGAACACTTGTGATATCAAGCATTTACCAGTGATAAAGGTTTCTAGAATTGCAGATGAAGTATTCGAATTAGTGGAAGCATGGATGTGCGGTGATAACCCCAAGATGTGCTCGGAAAGCCTTGAAGCGTGAAAGCAAGAATCTTCAGGTCGATTTTCTTTTTTGTAGCTGCCTGCTGCAAATTCCAGGTATATAATCTGAGAATGCAAAGCCAACTGTCCAAAGTGACATTACCAAGGATAGGATGTGTAAAAAAGGGGAATTTGGAAACACACAATGGGGAGAAAGGGAAAAGGGGAGAAGGAAGCAGAAACCACCCTTCAGCAGACCTACCTGCATGGCCGCTCCATACGTCAAAGTTCACTGGTGCAAGCCGTGGGACGAAGTATGGCGAAATGCCATACTTTAACCACTGTGCAAACTTAACTTCACTACCATAGGCTGAATGCAGGCAAATAATCTACGTATAAATGATGCTATACTAACAGACATCCCGGGGCAACGTTGTGCAACGGAGGCTAAAGAACACATATGCCCTGAACCACAGGAAAGGTATAAAAGAGGTAACGTAATATTAAGATGACACCCATGGCCATTACATAAAGGCAAGAACTGCCGTGAGGCTAGTTGATACCATGAAACTTGCCAAATGCCAATTAAGTCATTGGTTCGCCCTTACAATAGCAGGCATTAGCAGCACCCTTGGCAGGTGCGTCAGCCAATCAGGTTTCTGCAAAACCAGGTTGAATCTAATGATGCAAGCCCAGGTTTGGAGCAACCTGAGTGCTCTGTGAACCCGCCCTCCACTTGGCGCTTCCCGTTCTCCCTTCCCACCTGCCTCCCGCCCTATCCCGGGCCCCTCACCACCCCTTACCCCACTCTCCTTACCTTAGCAGAGCTTCTATGGCTGGGCCACAGCGCTTGGCTTCCTGTTTATGCCATGGAAACGGAAGCGGAGCTCAGAGCGGAACCCTGTCTTCAATTTCCATGGTAATCCTGACACTCCCAGACCGCTGCTGCAAACAAAGCAACATAGCCAGGGTTTTTGTTATTGCTATTAACACTTTGAGGGTTTTCTTCTGCGTGCTAATGACAATAATAACATGTTCGGTGGGCTTCATCGTCCCGGTAACGGCATGGGAGTCCGGTGTTAAGGCCTTTGCGTTGCTACGCCTATAACTTAGGTCCCGGGCCATTACCTGCCGGTGAAGCCCACCACACACAATATTATTGCCATATAATGTCCTATATGACTGGGCAATAGTAAACTCGAAGGGTCCACACGAGAGGGTGCATTTAATAACTTGGTGAGTAATAAACACATTTGAATGGTTATATGTAATTATGAGCTTTAGATATCCCTTGGTATTTGGACTGAATATGGGTTTCATTGCTTTGGACACGGGGTCACATTCTTTGTAAGACTATAGTGTGTCTGACCCGTTTAGAGGTCGTTGATTTACATTGTAAATAACCCCACCTCCTCTATAATTGCGCACATTTCACACTTCAGCAAATCTCATTATTCCGGCATCATTTCTCATCAGTACACACAGCTGATAGTTCATGATACCTAAGGGTGAATGGAGGCTGACACTTGAATGTGAGTTCATGACCCCCATGAGTGGAACTCGACATAATGATATGAATTTGTGATATCGATGAGCAGAAACCGACAGCAGCTCTGGCCTGAAACCTGGGTTATTCCACCGTGGAAGACAGTGGATTTAATTGAATTAGTGCTGCAAAATAAAGAGTCATGGGTATTTCTAAACTACGGAAGTGAAAAAGCCCATGGAAAATTCAAACAGGTAAGAAAAGGGCCAGAGTATTTAAGGCAGAACGTGGTATGAACGCCTCGTGCGGTACACGGCGCGCCCCCGCAGCCGACAGGGTTTAGAACGGGGTTGAGTCAATTACACGCTGAGCCGGCCTTAGGGGGGGGCAACCCTGGCGACCGCCAGCGCCCATCCACGCCCCCCGGGGTGCCATAGCCCCCACCACGCCGATTCGGGGGAGTCTTTCAAGGGCTCCCCCAAGCTGGCATTGTGGGAGAAGGCGCACCAGGCAGCCTTTTGCTGTTAAGAGTGCCCGTCACAGCGGGTGCCTTTAACAGCAAAATGCGCCATTAGCCCCCCACCACGCAAGCTGGGGGAGTCTTTCAAGGACTACCCCCAGTTGGTATGGTGGCAGGCGCCTCATTGTCATTGAATGCACCTGCAGTGGCGGGCTCATTCAATGACAATGGGGTGCTAACGCACGCTATTCACACCATAACCTCCTCGCCAGAGCGAGGAGGTGTAAAAAAAAAAAATGGCCCCGCCCCTTCCGTCCCACCCCCTGTTAATCAGGGACACGCGTAGGGCGAGGGGGGGCGCCAATTCGCCCAGGGCGCTGCTGCCCATAAGGTCGGCCCTGATTACACGGGTGAGTGACATGCTGCACCAGCTCAGCGCAATTACGCACTGTGCGCCCCTCTTGATAATGCGTCCCGTGCAGCACGTGCACTGGAAACAGAAGGGAGAGAGAAGCTGCAAGGGCATCTGTGTTACAATATGTGTCTATCTGCCGGTACCATTGCGAGTGACACAGGGTGGTGGAAGTCCGAGGTTCGCATCTAAACAACTCACCTGCATTGTATGCTGAGTCCAAAAGAAAGCGCCACCAGAGGGACAAACATCCCTGGGAATCAGCAACCAACCACCACCAACCTTTCGACACAAGCGTATCTGCAAAGCACTGATTACAACTTCAATGTAAAGACAAAGTGCTTCATTCCGAGTGTGATGGTATTTCGGCGGTAAATCAAAATCGGTTACCGTTACTGCCACTTTTTATTGTCGATTTACCACAGGATTAGAACTGGCGGTAGGGCAGTGTTAGTCCCTATTTAGATTTACTTCCAGCTGGGTGATAAATCTAGACAAAACCTGTGATTTGCAAGTGTGGGAAAAATTGAGAAAATTCTGTTACCAGCCAAAAAAGTGGTGGTAACGTAATTACCTCCACGTTTTACCCACACTGCCAAATTTAGAATAAGACCCATAGTTCAATACCATGATAGGAATTAAAGAAAAGAGCAACAAGTAATTGTATACAACTGTAACCTGTACAGAGTCCAAGAGATGCAAAGAACATGCACTAAGGTAGCATTAACTACCTGAGAAGGAAAAACCCCTGACCCACCCAGTGAATCGGTCACTAACATCTGCTGGGCTCATGCGTTACCGTTGCCAACCGCTAAGATATGAGGAATGTGAAAAGGACATCTGCCTAAAAAATGTCATCCACCAGTAATATCTTGTGACTCAAGGGAAATACATGCTGTGCAAACCAAACACACTATTATCAAATCCTCTGGGAGGTAACATTGCCAGATACCTCAAAGCCAATCTACCTGTAACAGATAAGTGATGTGAGGGTGACCCTAAATACGCCCATCAGCTCATACAGTCTTCAGAGCCCAATGAATACCTTTCCCATTAAACCCAGCAGCGTGTAACACTTCAGGGATGTGAGGGTCAACCAATATACTCACAGCCCTAGTGGATGCCTCTGTTATGAAGTCCATCTACTTGTAACACTTTAGTGATGTGAGGGTCACACATAATACCTCCATCCGTCAAAACAGCCTTCACATCCCAATAGATAACACTACCATTAAGTCATCTGCTTGTAGCACATTAGTGCTGTGAGGGTCACCTTGAAATCCATCAATCAGCCAAAACAGTCTTCACAGCCCAATGACTACCTCTGCTACGAAGTCCATCTATGCATAACACATTAGTGATATGAGGGTCGCCTTAAATATATCCATGAGCCAGTATTGCCTTTAGAGTCCATGAACACCAAAAAGGGATACACAGATGTTTCTTTGCCCTGCATTATGGGGTCTGCAACCTTTGGATCTGCAGATGTTTTGAACTATAACTCCTATTAGCCTTAGCCGGGTGTAGAGGAACAGACGTAAACATCTGCAGGAGATCCTACTGCCCTAGCGCCCCTGTATTGGAGAAATGAGACCATGCCCTGTCTAACACCAGCTATTGTACCAATACCACAGAAAGTATCTGGAAGACGGTGTCTACATATACTGACATGCAAGATAGATCAAGTCATCGTATAGGCTAGCTACAAGTAATGAATAGAATGCGGGCAGAGCTGCCATTGTACATAAATTGGACATTATGAAGGCTCTGTTGCAGTAGAATAGCAGGTTATTGGAGCTGTGTTGGGAGGCTGTCTAGACTGAAGTCAAGAACTGAGGTCAACTCTCTACGCTGACAAAGGATGCCAAGTCTTAATTAATTTAAAACATTTGAAAGCTTGCAGAATTAACAGAATCATGGTCAATTGTCACGTGAGTCGAGGATGGAAATAGGGCTTGAACTTGGAGTTCCAGACACGATAGTGAGTGCCCTCACTCCCTTTCCATTCCCAGGACAAGAATACTCTGCAAGGCCAAGTACAAAGAGAATTTCATGGCAGAAGGCATGGGTGATGAGAGATGTTGGGCTAATTGGGTGGTAGGGCAGCCTCATGTCCCATGTCCTTGCACCCGGGTCTTGGCTTACGTGCTGCTAATTAAACTGAATGTTCCAGACATGGCACTAGCATGCCGAACCAATTGTATTAGTCCATATAATGAAGGACTTTATAGCTTGAGAAACCAATGAAACCGGTACCACTGTGTAACTAATTCTTCTTAAATGACACGTATGAAGAGGTAGGCATAAATTGTCCACCTGATATGAGACAGCCAATAACAAACCTAGCTCCTATATGATTGTATATCTAGATGTGTCCCTTAACCAATCCCAACCCTTGATAGGTTTTTCACTATTGCCAATTAGCATGACATCATTCTGATGCATAAAGAAGAATATCATTATATCTTTTGTGGAAATCACTGAGAATGAGCGTACGTCCGTTGATGTTCATTGTAAACTTCCTGTTTCAGATAATTGCTAATACAACAGCAACTTGCCATCTTCTTGATTGTGTCTGGTTATTTGAACTCAGAATTATGCTGGTGTAATCCCATCCAGTAACAGATGCACGTTCCAAGGGACATACGCTTGCCAGCATAGTAAATGCTAAAGGACCATGGGTTGTGTAGTCCAAAACATATGTAGTGCTACAGGTTGCAGACCCCTAGATTAGACAGTGGGCTTGGGCGACTGTATGTAGCATGTTCACTGCAAGCATCAACAAGATTTATGTGAAGGGCCACAGTTCATTGATGCAGACTAATTTCAGTCTGTGTACCAACGTGTTTCTCAATATGCCTCACAAAATGCCTACTTAAGGGAGATATTGGCAAGAAAGTAAACCCAACATTTGCACTACTGTTGTTTGGGTTATTACAAATGTAATATTTTGTGTCTAATAGGTTCCTAGTAATGATGTCAGCTATAACAACGTAGGAGTACTCGCCATCCCTTAAGTTACAAATGTGCTTTAGAAACTGTACTTTACCTACAATCACTCCAGTCCTTCAAATGACATTAAATAATGTTAATGTGCATTAGTATTCAACAATTTGAAAACATGGGGACCATTGTGGGGCAGCTCCCAATGATTAGACCACGAAAATACAACGCTCTATGGAAAAAAGTCTAGGTCTACGCCCTTTAGAGAAAGACAAGAGTATTATTATGTATGCAGAAAGAAAAAGGAGACAGGGTATTGTGAATCTGGTGTCTTTTGCACAAGATTGAAGCTATAAATCCACAAATCATCACTCATGATGCAATCGATATACCGTGTTAATCCCCAACCTCATTGGCTGTCGCCTATTTACATGCTAATGATTACAAATATCCCATTCTCCAATTGGATCAGTTGTCTTCTCACTGATCTTCACCACACTTGAGTAGCATCCTCGTCCATCGTGGAATATGGTAAAGCAATTGGTTAACATCAATCGGCATCACCCTATCTTTTATCCCGACCACTTGACATACACCTGGTTATCAATATGAAATCACTGGGACTCTTCTGGTCCTTGAGGACAAAGCAGCCCTTTTCTCATACCAGACATGCTGGCGCCCATGCCCTTCCTACTGTATGCGCATGATTCTTGGCTCTCCCTGGCACAACATGTAGATCATGTCGTTCTCTGCCTTCCTCTTTATCAGTTCCCACTTCCCCAAAGGTGAACTTAGTGTCCCACTAATCAATCCAGTTCACAAAGGATTTAGAGCCCATTTCCATGCACATCTGGTGGGTCAAATAGAGTAACCATCGTTCTGGGGTGCGCTAGTGCCCTAAATCTTAGTTCATGTTTTGACATCTCAAGACCTCTGCCTTCGCTCCCAGGAAAACAACCTTGGTGCTAGGCTGCAGCCCTTCACATCTTCAGCTTCACACAATCCTGCCTAATTAGTTCAAAGACCTATCTGATGTGGGGATTTATGGGTGTTTTTTATTTGCTGTGCCTGGCAATCGGGAAGCACTAATAAGGCGACAAGTAAGGCCTCTGTGTTCTGTGCTGTTTAAGGGAACAGGGCTTGCAAGGATTCAGGCCTACTCATAAATGCGATAAATGCAATGTTTGTGCTATATCTGTCATGCATAGTAAATTGCTGATTAACTTTCCCCTTTGTGGGTTCCTACTCCTGTCAATTATCTGTACCCATGACCCCCGACCCCTTACACCGTCCTGTGTTCATTTCCATATTCAGTCAAAATCGTCTAGGTGGGACGGTGGTCTCAACATGCATCCCAACACCATGCAGCAATATGATATTTTGGTGAAAATGTATTATTGATGTTATCATTCTTATTAACCAATTATTTTGACTGAAACTGTCCAATTGTAACATGTTGGGGGTTATGTTTGCAAACATATTTCAAAGATCATACTTTCAAAGAGCATACCAGGCTGTATCATTCTAAGGTGCAAACATGCAAAAATGGACTTCTGCTGTCCAGACTCACTACAGTGGTGCGTATATCTGATCGTGCACTGGCCTGTTTCCGAGCCATTTTGACAGAGCATTGCCAATGCGTCAAACTGGGAAACCATGTGTCAAAGGATTCCCCAGTGCAGTGTCAAGGCCCAGAGGGATCTTCGTTGTATCCTATTATGTGTAATATTTACATGCTGCCCCTGATGAGTATCCTATCGAACCTTTGAGCTGTCATACCATTCTGATGCTGTTGACATGCAGTTATATCTGCGAGCTAATGATTTTTCCGCATCCTCCTCAAATGATAAACAATGCACGGAAGAGATTGCAAGGTGGATGATATTAAATAAAACATTCTTCAAGCCTTCAAAAACAGAAATAATTCTGTTGGGTCCACAACCAATGTCTAGTCACTGACACTGTTCTCTCCCCTCCTTCGTTGGCCTACCACCCACCTATGCTCCTAGAGTAAACAATGTAGGATGCTAATGGCAGTCCAACATGGGTTGTGAGTACCAGGTTTGTACCATAGTTCGCTCAGTATACTACACACTTCTATTACTACGAACAGTCCTTCCATATCTGGCTCCACCAGATATCCCAGTAGTAGGATCACTGGTAAATTCAAAATTAGATTATGCAAATACCATTTAGGTGGGTATCTTGAAGTACCGGCTGCAGTGACCACACGTTTCCCAAAATGCGTCACTTAGGCTGGTGTTCGGAATATCTAAATGCACTAATTAGTAAACAAAATCTCTCACTACCGTCCCACCTGATCACTTACATCCGAAGACAAGAAATGACTCATGGTTTCACATTCCCGATGTGTTTTCAGGGGCAATTAACGATTTTTCAGGATATGACCCAGGTCTATGTAATTCACTGCCTCTCGAATTAAGAAAGAAACCCTCATTTACTCTTTGAAGGTGAGCCGTGTTTCCGAAGATTTGGGGTAGATCTATATCTGGTGCAGGTGTCTCACTCTGGAAAAGCCTTCCTACCTCTCTCCATCTTGAGCCGGATCACTTTAAGTTCCCAAAACTCCTCAAGACCTTCCTATTCTCTTCCTCCTTCTCTCTCCCTCTCTCCTACCTCCCACCTCCATTCCTTTTCTCTCCTGCCTCCCACCTCCTTCTCTTCCCTAACTCTGTTCAGCTTCTTGATGACTGGTCGCCTGGTGCACCTCCACAGCCTTACAGGTCCCAAACCCCCCGCCAGTCTTACATTTGCCCCTGGGCCTCTGCACTATGTTCAGCACTACTTCACTTTCATCTGACGCTCTAGTGGAGGGGTAACCTCTCTGCACTTAACCGAGGACCTGCTGAACTGGGCACACTTGTTTCCTCTCTCCCCCCTCCTTGCACTACTGCCTGTACACTTGCATGATTACACTGAATGTACTAGGGCTAGTAAGTTTGTTGTCCTGCCCCCCACCCCTTTTTGTATCCCCTCCCTAGCTTGGTCACGCTAGAAACACTTCCGGCACTTGCACTAGGAGAAATGCTATCAGGCCTAGTAAGCTAGTTTTCTGTTAGATCATTCAGAAACATCAATGCCTAAGAATGACCCCTCTTCCCTTCCCGCCTTGAAGTGCTTTGAAGCACCCCACTTGTGTACGCTGTGTAAATAAACAATTACAATTACAATACTGTTCTCGAAGGCTCTTAAAAACGTATTTGTTCAACTGACCTAGCCCTTAGATGTACCTATTAATTTACCAACTCTTTATATAATATCTGCACCTAAAAGCAGCTCACCCTGCCTGGTGCACATTACAAATGAATTCAAAAATCAAAATAAACTGGTGAGGGGTAATAATTGTGTGTCCAAAGGCAGAGGGACACTGGCTTGGAAAATGTACATGTTGAATATGTAGTAGGGATACTGTTTGGGAAGTCATTCCACAATGTGCAAACTGCCTAAAGCTCCCCCAGATTCAAACCCCACCAATGGTGACCACTACAGCTAGAATCAATAACGAATGGTGCCCGGGTAATAACAAGAGCTGAGATCTAGTGATGATGACTCATTGTCCCACTGTAATTATCTCTGCTGCTGTACTATTAGAGGCAAACTCTCCAGTCTCCCATCTGCAGCATTCCTACTCCACGTCCCATCCCAAGCTCACAGCTGTCAAATGCTGATCCTTCCCTGCTTCCCAAATGCTGATCCTGCACTAGGAATGCCTCCATTCCACTAGAAAATGAAACAATCCCATATCAGATCATTCTCCCACTACAAATGGATCTATGTGATCACTACGCCACCGAAAATGTCGACGCCCATTACAGCAATGCGTCACTTAGCCCCCATCCCTGCAAACCTGCCTTCCATTATATGGGACAAGGGTAGTGGGGGAAACCCTGCAACCCCATCTCCCCTTAGTTGGTGTAATGGGAGTCAGTATTTTTATACGGAGCAAAGGTGCAGCAATAGTTATGTGAAAACAAAATCAAAATATCGAGGCTGAGTACCTCAAAAGGAAATACACCGAACACGGGTTACAAAGGAACATACAAAGATCTTTAATTTATACTGATTCAGTTACAAAGAACAAAACAAAATCAGATAGCTATCGGCCCTCAGTGCAACACAACAAACTCCAGCGTGGTTCAGTGTGCTCAGTGAGAGACGCTGTACCTTAGAATTTGTTGCTCTTTTATACCATTTGCGAACAAGATGTCCAACCCTACTTCGGGTTACTATTCCTCTAATACATTACTGATCTAGAGTTCATGCCGAGTTCACATATCCACATGTAACTAGGTTGCCTTTAGTACATACGTCAACAAGCCTACACAGCAACTGTGTATTTTGGGATTTCCCATGCAGGTCTTCTCAAACATTAATACAATGCAGTTAAACAAGTGTTCTTAGTTCAGTATTTGAATACATTGTTCTTAACATATGCTCGCGAATTAATTTCATTGACGCAAGTAATCCTTTACACACAGGTCAACAAAGGAAAAGGTCTCAGTTCACGACCTCAACAAGTGGCCTGCAGGCAAGTTACATATTAGTTACACACAGAGGTCAAGACGGGCATGTTGTATTTCGGAATGACATCGTCCACCATTTTAACTCACAGGGTGACTTTAGAGAGAGAACCTAAAATGGCGGCTTACATTGATTTTAAGGTCAGGACCTTGCAACACGGATTTCTTCGCAAGTGGCTTACAAGCAGCTTGGCGTAGGCCAATATACACATATTTGATGCAATAGGAAGCACAATATAATTTCCCATTTGACAAACCCTCCTTTTGGCCTATGCCAAGTGCTAAACTACTTCGGATCTCATTGCAAATAACTCCATGCATCATTGTCCATGTACCCTGAATCGCTGTCAGAAATATCTATTGCCATCAGATAATTCGCTAAAATTTCTTTTAACACATATTACTTGGAAGTTTTATCTGGGGCATACACTTTATGTCCTATCGTACCTATCGCTTGTGCGCAACATCCCCCTAGCATTGAACATATACTAGGTAGACACTGAATACAACAACAAAGGAACAACAGAATTCCCAAAATGTTCAGTAAGACTGAAAGTACCTTTCAACCACAAGATCACAAGAAGTCCCAGAACCAAGCGCTAAGATCCCAGTTTCCCTCGGGAACATGGACTTCTCAACTAAGGACGTGCATATTCTGTATTGCCTTGAAGATAGTTGGGGAGGAATCTGGCCCGAAAACACAGCAAGCGGACCCCACTAATTTACACACTCCACCACATTCAGCCAGAATGACATCTAATGCCATCCGGTTCTGAAGCTCTACTAGTCTTATTGCTTTCTGTTCTTGTGTCATATTATAGGGTATGTCCGTGGTCCGGTTGATGGTTCTCTCCAGTACTCTCGCTAGTCTTCTGATATCCTCGGAATTCGCTATTTGCCCCCAAAATGGCACAACTGAAGATTTGTGCTGGAGTGTCACCGTTCTGGTCCCACTGTGGACGAGCCTTTGAAACTTCTCTTGTACTAGCTTTAAACACCCCAGGTAACAGGATCCCTAAATAACAGGTTCCCTGCCAATCCCTGGGCAACCATGGAAATGCTACATTACCGCAAACAAAGTAGACAGGTTCACCTACATACAAAGGTCTGTCTTCCCGAGTCAAATTTGCAACGTTGGTTAACAGTGTAAGAAGGAGGAATGGCATCCTTATTGCCTATCGGAGCCATCTTGAAGGAAATCAAAGATTGGAAAGGACGAGACAGTCTATCAGAAGGCCTAATAGAAGCAACGTTAGGCTTACTCCTATTTGCGAAAAGCGAGCATCCCAGGGGAGTCAGAACACGTTTCTCAAAGCTATACAAATTAGTGCCATCAAAGTTCCCCGAGATGCTATTGTTCCAACGGCCAAAGAACAATGCTCTAAGAGAAGCATAACAAGCAGTTGTCAAAGGTAAAGGATGAATATACCAACCTAGCCCCTTATCCCTGTGTTGCGGTAAATGTGAGCAGACCCAACAGTTAGACTTATTAAAAATGGCATGCGTAGCATTCATGATAAGTAGCAGAGTATTATTGTGGTACCTTTGTCTATGCTGGGAGTCCCTAGGGGACAGAGTATGCAAATGTACAAAGGGAGTAGGAACAGTAGGTACATTTTCAGTCGGTAATAAGGATTCTAAAGGATGCATTTCCTCGAGGTACCATAAGCCTAGGATAGTGACTATTATAAAACCAAATATCATTATAAAACACAGCAATACGTTTTCGGGGCCCAGGTGCATTGTCCAGTGGCCCGGTTGGTCACACAATCATTTACAAGTCCCATATGAGCGGTAGTGGTGGCAGGCATTCTAGTCTTCAAACGGAAACCCCCAATGTCCGTTGCTGTAGACCTCCCGGCCGAGCGACTTCTTAGTCCTTCCACAACCCTAGCCAACAGAATCCCCTTTCTCAAATTTGGGCAAAAACAAGCCCTGGATGATCCTTTCCTTCTCCGAATGCACAGCCAAACCATGCCGTAAGTCTAACAGATGCACAGCAAAACCGTGCCGTAAGTCTATATTCTTGGACGCAGATTGTACATTGCTTTTCCCGATACTGAGTGATCCGGAAACAATGTGTCGTCACTTCCCGCTGGAAGCAACGTATCAGAGACAAGTGAAGATGCCGAATTTGAAACAGCAGTTTCCAGAAGCAAAACTTTTGGAGAGTGTGGAGACGAAATGGCTGGTTTCCCAAGCATCACAGGCTCAGAAAGATTCTCCAATACATTCTCAGTGCTATCTACTGCTTTGTGATCATTGGTTGCAGCGTCAGCGAGGGGTTCTGTTTCTTCTGTATCGTGTGGCACTGAGTGAGGAAGTTTCTTGACGTGCGACACGTGGATCCAATTCTTTCTTCTAGAAACCCGCACCGCCGTTTGCCACAAGTAGTAACTTGCGTGAAAGGAAAGAGTTCAGCCGGATTAAGAACACAACACCTCTTAATTTGGATGTGAGGAGCAAACAAGATCAATTCATATCTCGTCAACTGTGCGGAAGTGAGGTGTTGCGTTTGGTTTCGGTTCAGTAGAACATCTACAGAGTGAGGCACCATCAGGGTTAGATCATGGCCTAGGACCATTCCCTCACTCTGTTTTACAGATGCAGCAGCAGAAGCGACAGCTCGCAAACATCTTGGCAAAGCGCATGCTACAGGATCAAGGGCGGAAGAAAAGTAACCACATGGCCTATTCTTCCCTCCATGTTCCTGCGTTAATACAGCCAAAGCACATCCATCACATTCATGCACAAACAACACAAAGCCCTTTTCATAGTTTGGTGTGCCCAAAACTGGTGCAGAGCATAATGCAGTTTTGAGCAAATCAAACGATTGCTGGTGTTCCGCGTTCCACGGCAATGGTGAAGAAATGCCCTTCTTTGTCAAAGCCAACATCGGTTTGAACACTAATGAAACATTCAGGATCCACAACCTACAGTAAGAATCCATACCTATCAAGGCTCTAACTTCCTTCTGTGTATTTGGGACAGACATGCCAGAAATGTGTTTTATACGTTCAGGTGTCAATCATCTTCCCTCCTTTGACAGGAGATAGCCTAAATAGGCGACCTCCTGGCAACAATATTGAAACTTTTTAAGCAAAGCTTTGTGACCATTTTTAGCTAGATGTATAAGCAACAACACAGTGCCCTCCTTGCAGGCACTCTCAGAATCAGCAAGCAGCTAAAAGCAATTCATCAACATGATGAAGCAATGTACAAGTAGAGGGCAATTAAAGGGTATCAAGCTGTTCTTTCAAAGTCCTAGTATTGATGCTAGGACTCTCTATGTACCCTTAAGGTGCACGAGTAAATGTGAACGAGCGTCCCCCTAAGATGAACACGAACAAGTATCTAAAATCCTTGTGCATAGGAATACTAAAGAAAGCATTCTTTAGATCCACAACACTAAAGTAAGTAGCTGTAGCTGGAATCATGGTTAATATTGTTGTCACATCAGGCACAATTGGAAATTGCGGAGAGACGACTTTATTAATAGCACGTAAATCAATTATGAAACGGAATGGAATTGCATTATCGCCTTTCTTGTACACGGGTAAAATCGGACTATTGCACAAACTTCCTGAAATTCCCTCAATCACCCCGCGATGCACAAAATCAGAAACAATGCATTTCAAAGCTTGCTCGCTCGCCCTCAACTGAAATCTTATACTGGGGAATGCGTGGCAGCTCAATTCCATGTTCCAAGACTATCTTAACAGGCTCAATCTGTAAAACACTGACATCGTTGTCGTCAACAGCCCATAAGCTCTCTGGTACATCAATGAATTCTGGCGGCAAAGGTCTAGTCAAGAATTGCGAGACAGAGAATTGCTGTGGTGAAATCGTCAAGCGCACTTCATCAGAAAAACAATAAATCACTGCATTTAATTCTTTTAACAGGTTCAACCCCAGAAAATTCTCTCCACAATTCAAAGTCAATAGAAATGGACAGTGGTCCCTGAAGGGACCCAAAGAAATAGGTACCGGCGAAGAAACTGGACAAACAACTGGCGTGCCAGAAAACCCTACAGAAACATTGGTTTGCCCTGACAGTGGAATGTTTGGAACCCAAGAATGATCAATAGGTGTAGGTTCCAAACCCTGCTTCGGGCAATCCTAACGAAACAGAATATCATCAAAAGGAAGCTCTTCAGATAGATATGCAGCAGAAGGATGATCAAATATGTTCCTAGTATCCACACCCGAAGTCTGATTATCCTGTGAGAAAGGTTGCGGAGGATCCGGTGCAAACTGACCTCTACCAGGGACCCCTACACCCGGGCGACCTCTGGATCGTCTACCCATATTCCCAAATGTGCTATTTGACCTCTGTCAAAGGACGGGGCATTGTGCACGCTAATGACCCTCTTGTCGACAATAGGCACACTGGTTAATATTTACAGGACCCAAGGGCACATTCCCTTGTGGAACATACTGACCTCTAATCTGCAAACTACCCACTCTGGGGCCTCTAACAATTTGCTGTAATAGTACTTAAGTATTTAAATCACCTTTTCATTTTTCAACTCTATCTTTTTCATTGTTGACACAATTCTAATAGTGCTGAGCCATGTGCAGTACTTCTGATTGGGACTTCGCCTGCCAAGCGCTCTCAGAAGACATCATTTGTGACTGGATGTCGGGCAGCAATCCACGCACAAATTAGTCCACAAATAACCTTTTCCCAGACTCTGTGCCCAAGTCTTGTCTGCTGAAATCCGAGAATACCTGTTCGAACCGATTAAAGAACTCAGTAGCACCCTCAGGCTTCCCTTGGACACAGGCCGTAAGTTTGTTCCAAATAATTATTTTCTCCGGGATTATGGTTTTTAATGTTGTAATGATTCTATCAGGCAAAGTTAGTATCACCTGGGGCGATCTTTCACCAGCTGGCCTTTCTCCATCGAATCTAGTTATATTCGCCCATGTATCTCCCAACCCTGGTACGTCGTCTATAGTCCTAACTTCTTTCCATAAATCTATGGGCAGGAGCACAGGAAAGAACAAATCAATATCGCCTAAGGTGAACACTGAGGACTGCAAGACGGACTCTATTTCTTTATAGAATCCTGTCAGATTTTTCCTAATATCAGGAATAGATTGTCTAATAGTATTCACTTCTTGTCTTGAGAACGGGACGTGAACAAACTGTGATATATAATGTGCAGGAATGTTCACAGCAACTATACCCTGTGCAGCATCGGCCGCAATCTCAACCTTCGGGATAAATGTCAGAGGAACCTCTCTCATAGGCAACTGAGAAGTAGGAGGCTCGAACGCTTACTAAGCAACAGAGCTAAGTCGAGCGCTAAAGCAGTCGAAGAAGTGTCAAGTAAAAAAGCTCTCTTATAAATACTCAATAACTCTGTGGGACAACCAATCTTTCTTTTTACACAATCATCCTGTAGGTACTCTATTATTACCTGTATGACTTTCCTGTGCATTTCTGGCGTATACTGACTATATGTGTCATATACCTCAACTGGAGTTATTGACATATCTGAAATCCATCTAAGCGCGTCCTTCATACAAATTCGTGCTTCCTCAGATATCGATTTTCGACAAGGAAGGAACCGTTTCTGTACATACAGACTTTCCCCCTCGTCATCCTCATTCTGTAACCTTTTCAACTCCTTTCTATACTGAAATAACCTCTCAACATGCTCATTTACTTTCTCCACAGTGTCTCTTGAAAGCGCTAAAGTGTTTAGATCCCATAACCCTTGCGGGCGAACTGTATTATTTAATTTGCCCCACATCACACATAAATGAATCCCTAAACCTTCAATAAAAACATTTTTCTCAGGAAAATTATCCATATTAAAAAATGTGGCAAAAACATTAGCTTGATCATCCCTCTCCATACAATGCTTAGCACATGCAATCAACTCACGTTTCTTCTCTGGTGGTATAGAATTGCGAGGGACAACCTTTGACCCTGCACCCTGATCAACTACAAACGGCACAGGACCACTTGGAAGAGAGGGAGCAGGCAAATTCAGTGGAGGTACTGTTACCGGTGCAATAAGAAGGGGTGGAGGAATAGGTGGAGGAATAGTAACTGGAGGAAGAGGAACATTAGGAGGAGCAGGAACAACAGGAACAACAGCAGGTAGAGCAGGAATAGCAGCAGGAAGAGGAAAAGCAGCAGGACGAGGAAAATGCGGAGGTGGCGCAGAGGCACCAGGCCTTCGTTCATTTAACAATTTGTCTATGAATTCGTCAGAAATGCGAAGTTCTTTAGAAGGATAGATTTTCTGAATTACAAGTGAGAAAGCCCTATCCATATTCCTAGTCGACTCAGAATGTTTATCTTGGTCATACAATAATGCTTTTTTTTCGGCATTCATCTTATGACGGCGCACATGTTTTTCTCTATTCTTAAGTTGCTGTAACGCTTCTTTTTTCCAATTCTGCAAAACATCAAATGCTGCAGGTCTAGCCTTTTTCTTTAATAGAATTGACTCTAAATACTCAATGCGAGGGATTTCAAAACTACCATTTTTCTAAATCTTGTAAACTAACGATAAATGAAATGTGTATGATAATTTAAATGAAAAGTTTATATATAAACTATATCATTTTAATTAAAAAAAAATACCATTGATTGGCCACTGAAGTTCAGAGGCATGTCTGGTTTGTCTGTGCCAAATATCATTAAACACTATACTTCCAATGCCATGCTTACAGTACATAGTACACGCTGGCGACCCCTCCTGTGGTGCTGGACAGCTAAATTCCAAAGATTGTCTATCACTGCGGAATAACGCCTGAAGCAGGTAGACAATTTCCCAGGCATATCAAATTATTAGTGTTACCTGGTCAATAATTGTGTCTGCAGATACAATACTCCAAAATCAAATTATCAGGATTATTTAAGAGTCAGGTCACGACTCACCTGATCGATTTCCTAAGGAGGTCCGATCGGATTTCAAAGAATCTTACCTAACTAATCTTACCTCGTGTGTGGTGATTTCGGCAAATCTGCCCGCCTCGATAAGTGGACCTTCGTCGAGATGCCGTTCTCGTACCACAAGCTAATCGTCCAGGGATCGGGTCGTGCAGCACTGCTGAGGTGTCGCGTCTCGTTCAGTGGGGCCCCTTTTGTCACACCGTCCGATCCCGGTCCGATAGCAAGGGTCAACCTTCGATAATCCGGCATCAATCTTGAGTGTCCCTATTCGGGCGCCAACAGTGAAAACAAAATCAAAATATCGAGGCTGAGTACCCCAAAAGGAAATACACCGAACACGGGTTACAAAGGAACATACAAAGATCTTTAATTTATACTGAATCAGTTACAAAGAACAAAATAAAATCAGATAGCTATCGGCCCTCAGTGCAACACAACAAACTCCAGCATGGTTCAGTGAGAGACGCTGTACATTAGAATTCGTTGCTCTTTTATACCATTTGCGAACACGATGTCCAACCCTACTTCGGGTTAATATTCCTCTAATACATTACTGATCTAGGGTTCATGCCGAGTTTGCATATCCACATGTCACTTTAAACTAAGGTTTGTTCATTGATTGTCCCAAGAGCACAGAGTTAAAATGTACTTAGGTGTTGGTTTTTCTACAAACCCATGGATGATACCTGAGTAAGTGATGCTATGTTTATTATTATGCCTGTGTATGGGAAATGGAGTTCAGTGAACCCTGTGGCAAATTTCACCTTGACAGCCTTTAGAAAGCCTGATTCGGAGAGCTGCACCAGATCCAATGATTGGGCTAATAACTCCTGCCCACCCAAAAACAATGGTGGTCCATTGCTTAATGGCCATTGTGGCTGGTGCCTCTTGTATTAACCTACTGCAAAGATACCTTGTGCTGTTATCTCTGGGTCACCAGATTCAGAAATAGAGTTAGGGATGCAACTTTCTCTTGACCTCTCCATGGACACATATGTTCCCTATTAAGTATAAAGCAATTACGTGTGGTTTCAGTTTTGGGGGAGACGGTTAACTGCTTTTAACATTGTAGTTTACCAGAAATTTTGGTAAAGTAGTGTACAATGTTAAAAGCAGTTACCTAGGCTCATCCTCTACCCAGGTAATGTTTGGGACTGATGAAAGCACTCACGTCTAAAGTTGTAGACATGCTCGTCTTCATTTAAAAAAAACGAAAATAACACCCACTTTCCTTGTTTTAAACATTCCATTTAAACATCCCTTGTTCCTGAAATGAAGGAGTCAGTAAAATAATGATCCCCCGCTTATGTTTAATAAAGCCTTACCTTCCAAGAAACAAGCATACACCTCTTTATACTGCCTTATTGTATTCACAACCCAGAAGCCAGTTTCACACAAGCATCTAGAGAAAATATAAAGCATTCAATGCATTGCTAACACAGTTTACATATCAACAAATTAGACACTCAAAGACCAGTCATTGGTGGATTAAAAAAGCAAAAACAGGTTTATGAAATGGAGGTAGTCAGGGGCTTTGGTAAGCCAATGTCCCCATCCCAGTGAGCTGGAACGTCACAGAGAAGAGGGACATTAGCACTCTCCCTTAAGACGTGTGCCCGCACCCGCACAGACCTGGTGCATGACCAGTGAGTGACCTGCAAATTGGTGCTACGACTTCAGCAATACTTTTTTTCAGTCTGTTTATTTAAAAAAAACCTCCATGAAATACTCTAAAAAAGACACCATTTCCCTTGTTTTCAGGCTGGGGGAACAGGAAATACAGGGTAGGGGCGGAGTGCTTTCTGACCTCACAGGGGTGGTCTTAACTCTGAAAATATGCAGGTAATATCACAATTCTAGAATTAATGGTGGGGAAAAAAACGTTGATCAGCTCAGTCCAGACATTCGAGCACTGCCAGTTTCCTAAGTCAGGGTGGGGCAGAAACACACAGAGCGTCTGTGGCTCTTCAGATCATTAAGGAGCGCAGGTTTCAAACACATTTCTATTATCAGTGGCAGAACCTTTCATATGCTTGATGGGCATTTCCAACTGAAAGAGCCTGCAAAGCACCACCTTTCAAATCTGTGACAGATAAAGTGAGCAACAACACATCATAACAAGAGCTGGAGGTTTGTGACAAATAATCTGCATATCTGTCTTTGCTTATTTTATTACATGTCTTAAATCATTGAAAATACAGTGGGGTTAATTTGATATTTTAGGTTGCCATTCTCTTGCATTCTGGGATTAGTAGTTCACCATTCATGTGAAAATGAAAGCCACAGTGGTATTCATTTGCATTAACATGTTTTAAATGTTGACATGTGGCTTTATAATGTAATTTGGGTTTTTGTAAGAAATTTCTATAAGACAGTATTACTGTAGACCTTCAAAACCAACAATTTGAGCCAAAGTGTGTGATCCTGGTCCCCCCCAGCCCTACTCGACCAAAAGGTTTGGATGCAGCCACATAAGTTTCTTTTTTGAACTTACACTACTGATTATGACCAATGGGGGGTGTTTCAGCATCAGCCACAGGGTTGATGGGAAGTGGGGAACAGTGTAGGTGATTGTGTGGGGGGAAGGGTTGTTCCGGAGCGGGTGGGCGCTGGGAGGACAATTAAAATGTGAAATAATTGAGAAAAAAGCACAGCGCAAGAGGGTGGGGGTATTGGGAAAATAAAAGAATGGCAGTCTATTGGCCGAAAACAAAAAGTAGCAGGCAAAGGAAGAAGAGGGTTGAAATGCCCAAAATGACCAAAATAATTTAAAAAAAAACGTACCTGCTTACCTGTTTCTCAACTGCTTTGGCTGGTGTTTTGTCCCGTGGGCCTGCTCCTCCCACTTTAGCAAAATATTAGATTCTTCTGATGACCAGTCCCTAAGCCCTAAGCCCTTCCCTCCAGGCCCAACCACCAATATGAGGCCTAGAGGAGAGGGCTTAGTTTGACATTTTCGCAGCTTCGAGTGCCACAGACCCGGGCCAGAGAGAGGTACAGTATGGAGCCCAAACCAAAGGGCCATCCATGCTGCGTCTTTTCTCTGGCCCGGGGGCGAGGGGGCTCAGCCTCGAATTTAGTCCGCCGACGGGTGCCCAGGCCCCCAGAGCACCTGCGTACTCAGTGCCCCTGGTCGACATTTTGCTATGCTTCCCTACAAACTACATCTGATTCCTATCATGGTCACACAATTCCTGGTTTTTGTACTCAAGCTCTACCTCAATGCCTTTTTCTACACCCCATCACACAATGAACTGCAACCTATACCCTATCACACAATTTCCTGCCTTATCTTTAGCATACAATGGCTTTATTCCAATATTGTCACACACTGCCATTTTTCTTGCACCCCATCATGCAATGCCCTCTCTCCTATAGACACAATGCCCTCTCTCCTATAGATACAATGCCCTCTCTCCTATAGATACATTGCCATCTCTCCTATAGACACAATGCCATCTCTCCTAATGAGCCTCACCACAAAAAAGGGGGTTGCATTGTATGGCGTGAAGTCATTGAAGAGTCCTGATGAAGGCCGTTGTGAAGAAATCTAGGAGACCAACTGTCATCTCTAACACAGTGTGTCGACAGATGATGCCATTTTGAAATAAATGTTATAATCGAACAAGGAGACCGGTAGACCCTGAAGACAAAGGTGAATGGACTCTGCGTCTGTTGGCATGATCTAAGTGGATGATAGACGTGAGGGCGTCATATTAGTGCACACAACGAGATGGATGTTTTTTTGTACATGAAGAGGGTATTCCAGTCTCGGGTGCACTTTACATAGGACGTGTAGCGCCGACAGTGTGGTCACAATAAAAGAACCGTGGGATATGTAATTGGACAGATACTAACACCCCAAATATGAAATGTTGGATGAAATCTAATGCTTTTGTAAAAATGTTGTATATTAAATGAAATGAATGCGCACATTCGTTTGACAACTGCCTCAATGTCAACCCCAAGAGAAAACGTACGTTTTTGAGATTTCATGTATTGTAGATGAACGAAGGTGTGGTTCTCTCTGGTGCTTCATAGTTCATATACCCCTGTCACACAATCAAAGCCTCGTAGGAAAATGAACCGGTTATGCTCGGCGCGCACACATACTTTTTCAATGAGAACCCAGGACCCCTCTACTGGCTTTGCCAATGCCAGCCTTAGGGAGCCCCCACTGTTTAAGCCGTCACACTCGCTGGCCCTAGCTATTCTCTGAAAGGCATCGCACATTAGCCGCTACTTGTACATTTTACTTTCCCTGTGAAGTTACCCTGAGGGAGCGTGTGGGTCGAGGGTCGCGGGCACCGTTGCGCATGACAACATGTCCTTTGGGAAATGATTACTTCTGTCTCAGGTCTTTTTAAAGGCCCTGGAACACAATGGCTGTGCCCGTGAGGGGATTTGGTGTGCTGGGAAGGGATTGGCGATATTCTGTTCAGCGACGATAAGAACACGCGCCTTTAATCCTAGGAGCTGTGAACATGCATATTCCACCACGTAATGGTCTCCGTGCCGCTCCACCGGAGTCACCGTCGTGCGCCCCCTGGGAGCGGTGAACAGGGCCTGCTGCGCGCCCTCTCAGCTGTTCTTCATACACTCGACGCCGCGGAGTCTCTCGAGAGACCCCTGGAGCCCTGCAAAGTTACAGATGCCAGTGGCAGACAATCAAAAAACAATCCCAGGCAGAGACAGGGGCCAGAGCTACTTGCTAGAGACGTGAGGAGAGCCTCCAACGGCGCCGTGCAAAGGCGCGGCCTGGCAGGGACTGGGGGTCACAGAGTAGGAGGGGATGGGACCGCGAATCTCAACGTTCTACATGCATTCAATTTTAAGCCAATAGCCACAAACACCTACATCTACATTTGTTTGTGCCCTGTTTACACATACCAGAGTTTACACACAAAAAAGAGGCCAAGTCTGAAATCTCTCACCCTTCCGCCACGTTTCTTCTGAAACGAGGCATCAGTGATTTGTGCAACAGCAGGAGAAGCTCTTTTGACTCTGGAAGCAGCAGCACCATTAGCAACAATGTATTGAATGCAACACAAAACATGCACATTAATTGCTAGCAGCAACGCAGTCCCTGCCACCGTGTGTGCGGGCCAGCGTTGCAAGGGAGGTCCCAATTTCCTTTGGGTGTGGGCGTATGAGTAGTGAAAACACCAAGGAGTTTCTTTATAGGTCTGCAAACAAGCCGTATTATAGACTTTGTTTTCATGTTTTATAGTTACTGAAACAGTACAAGGTTATCAAGCCAGTAGTTATCTGTCTCAATCAGGACAAGTTTTGGCGAGCCATGCTAGGCTTCTACAAAGATAATACTACATTGTATTTAGTTCGGAATCCCACCGGTAAGTAGGGATGGCAGGGAGATCTACAAGTGGTCCATACTTTCCGTGCTAGCCTTCACATTTTCAGGAACGGCCTTGTTGGGCATAATTAATGAGATGCACCTCAGGCACAGCTGAAGATGTGTGGGGACCCTTTTCAAAGTGATGGTTGGGGGCCCCCTTTGCTTAGAGTGGAAAACAGTGTGATGCATCCATGAGGTGCATACATTATAATGGAGACAAAGAAATACAGCCGCTGGTTAATAGCCATCGATTATCACGATACAGTCAGCCAGCAGGAAGCTGAAACTCTAAATGCCAACGTAAAAGCTATAAATCCTTTTTTTCAACAAGTGGCTGATGTGGAGGAACCAGTGTTAAAAGTTAAGGAGGTAATATGTGATAACACATCTCTATGCCCGAGGGAAGAGACGGCGGGAAGGACTCCAGCAAACGCACCTTATTAGGCGAGCGCTGCGAAGCACAGATTTGAAGCTTTAGAACGAACATAACATATAAAGGAATATATTGCTCTGTTATAAGACTGCAGACTAGCAACATGGGGGCACTTGCTGGGGAGCCCCTGAGGCTCGAGGCCCCTTTCAAATGCAAAGTTTGAAAGGCCCTGAGCCCATCCCCGGTACTGCTTGATTCCCTAGGCATTGCAATAAAGGACCCACATCTGATCATATACACTATCACTTGGGAGCCGATCTGAAATCCACACACATTGGCAATGCCAACAGTTTGGCTTTTGAGTAGGCATGGGATAGACATTTGCAGGTAGAGATGGCCATAAATTCGTAACAGCTGGAAAATGGTGTGAGTATACCTGCACATACGAATGTCAGTGCCTGGAAAATACCTGTCTAATACCTACACTCAAGCCTAAACTCTCAGCTTTTCAAATGCTTGTTTTAGACAGGGCTCAGTGCAAAGTACAAATGCAAGAGCACACACATTGCTTGTAAATCAAGTACATGAAAACAAATATTGTTAAGATATTTATATTACACCAGGAATTCTTTTAAAGTAGCAATTCAGCCACTAACTCTGAATAAAATTCTTAGAAATACCACGTGCAGGACCTATACATCACACAGGTAAATGATACTTTGTGATAGAGAAGCTCAAATAGTTTCAGAGGTGGGGGTATGTTTTTTATAGGCTAGATGCATTCATAAATCAAATCAAAGAAGCCCGTAGGCTATAAGTCCCTCCTCACATCTGACCTCCCTACTATTAGTACTACAATGCAATAGTTTTGATTTACACCTAATAAGCAAAACTACAGAAAGGATGGTTGTCAGGCTTTGAATCGATTATAATCACTGGCACTGCCCTGGTCTTCCTTCCATACCATTGTTTGCAAATCAGCTTTGGCCCTGCCACTAAAACGAACAGCCCGCCCAAACTTCTAGACCACAAGGCGTACAAATGCCTGTGGTGGCTTTTGTTCCAGTACAGATGGGAGTTTAGATGGAACTGCACATTTTGGTGACAGAATCAAGACTCATTTGGCAATGACTAATGCCCTTCTGTAATGGCACCTGCATACTAAAGAACTGTGGCATGTAAGGCTGCCTAGAGCAATGATAGTGGTAATGATTAATTCAAAGCCTTGACTATCACTTTTTTGATTTTACTCCCCTCTCCCCTTCCAGAATGCTTACCGTCCTTATTTTAGTAATGTTTACTTTAGTTGTTCGTCCTGCAGACTATATACTTTGCAACTTGTAAGGGTCCTCAGTAATTTGATGCACCTACTCCAGATATGTGTACATGCTGCAATTCACATATTTGTATCTAGAATAAGTCAAGGAGCAATGTAATTACCTTCTGAGACTAATATAATGAGTTGCATGGCCTTTCTGCCATCCCCTTCATTAACCAGAGCTACTGTTGGCTTAATCCATGGGGTAGCTTTCCCAGTCTTCAGCAGGCAGAATTGGAAATAGCATCAGCCACAACACATCCTTGATGATGGAAGAGAGGAGAGAAAAAAGTATGGCTGGTGGCATGCATCATCCATGGTCAAGATGCGTGTGCACCACCACTACCCATCTCAGGAGCTCGTAGCAGGTTTAGATCTCAAGGTCCATGGAAGGGAGAGTAACAGTAACCATGCCAGCTGGCTCCTTACAAAGTCGAGATTAATGGACCTGACTAGACCCTCACCTAAGAAACTTTGTAGTACATCACTTAGGTCTCTACTGCTCTTTTGCTCCACCATGGTTTGCTCCTCGGATGTCACCACTATTGCTTGTTTCCAGACCTCTTCCATAATTGTTTTGCTGTGATTTTGTTTTAGGTACTGCCTGCAGTTATATTTACCCCCCAGTGCAGGTAGCTCCTCAGCTCTCCCTACATTGATTCTGCTCTCAGGTGTGCCACTACTAGGAGGTCTGCATTGTTACACCAAGCATGATACGTCAAATGCCTACAGTGGCCACCACTGCCTTCTCCCCTCAATAACACATTTGAATTCTACTTTCTACCTCATGGTATGCATATTGACAAAGCCACCTACACACAGCACTTAATTATCCTCCCTACTTAAAATAAAAAAGGCAACTGTGATGAGTCAACTTCCAGGGTACCACTGGTCCAGGGGTGAATATCGGTGTTTAAACCTTCAATCAGCCCCACACCTCTAATACACCAGAATGGATCTGAACAGATTGGAATAAGAAGCAAATAATAAACCTCCTTGTCCAATGTTGGTAACGTAGATGAGACAGCAGGCTTATCTCTGAAAGGTTGTGGATTGTTGGTTATTTACAACACTTCGAAAATACAATTATTACCCAATGATAAAAGGGGCTCTTTAGTCAAGGGTGTATAAATAATATCTACTTTATTTATATCACAGCACACAGTCTAACAACACTTGGAAATACAAACCACTGTATAAGGGAATCCAGAGGGCAGACAGTTTCAAAGAAGGAAAGAGGATGCACACTGGATACTGACAGGAGAGTAGTCGTTATGGTTAATAACCACGATAGTTTAAGTTTACTTGGCTTCAGCACAAAGGGAGCAATTGTTATTAATATGTCTCTAGGGGCCTTCTGGGAAGGGCCAGTGGGGCAGAACCACAATGCACCTTGTGCTGTAGATGTTCTTTGTGACAGAGTTTGAGACGGGAGTCGCTGCAGTTACCAGGTGGAGCGACGATTCGGCGAGCGAAGCTGGATGAGTGGCTGCAGGCTGGCCTACGTGGCGGCTCAGGGACAGGAATCATCTCAGTGCTGATCAGCAGTCTGACGCACTGGTGGCGATGTCTCAGGTTTTCTTTCAGTGAGTGTGGCTTGACAATGGTCAGCGTTGCAATCAGTTCCAAATCGAGGAACTCGACTAGATCAAAAAATGCCCTTTAAGATGGACGATGGTAGATGCTTGTCGAAGCACTTCTTATAGCTTCTTCAAGCGTTTTATGTTGTCCTTTAAGGTGGATTCCTAAAGCTTGTGAGTGTGTTGCAGGCAGCTTTTTTGTCCTTGGTTGTCGGTTTGGAGACCTTCTGTCACTCCATGTCCAAGGAGCTTGCTGCAGAGCCTAGCAGGGCATGATGTGTGCTGGTGTGGCTAGAGGGTCCTCTGAGTTCTTTATCTCCCTTTGTTCCCTGAGAGAAGTTAAGGGGGGGATCTTGTTTCCCTATTTTGATATCCTGGACTTCCTTCACTGGCAGAAGCTGTAAGGCAGACTGTACCTTCAGCTACGGCTCAAGGATGAGTTCTTCTTTCCTAAGTCTTCAGATGATCTGCCAAAGAGGGTCTCCAGCCCTCCTTTAAAGCCAAGTGGACCACAGTGATTTGTGTAAGCTAAGCCTACCTTAACCAACCAATCTTGGGGTCCCTAGCAACAATCTCTTGTATGCGTGAGATCATAACTATACTGCTTTGCAACAGGAAAGACAAGGGGTTGAAAAAAGAAATGAGGTGTGCCAAACAAGGTGTGCCCCAGAACTAAAATGTTTGATACCTTCTCTCAGTATAAAGATCTATGGACACTACTCCTGTGTGCTACTAAGTCTCACCAATCTTTCTGCCAGCTGTTGATCAAAGAGTCTCTCTGGTTAACGGTCCTCTGTTAAAGTGGCAGGTCTCCCTTGAAGCTGCAGCAAGACCAGACTCTCTGGCTGCTGCAAAACCCATTCTCATACCTTATGAATCGGACCCCTTAGTGGAGTGGCTTACTGTAAACACCCAGTCCCAGAAATGACAGCTCACTGTTTGACCACAGTGTAAATTGTGGGCAGCTCCCCTCCTCACCCAACCCCACCTTACCTGCACAGATGGCAGCCTCCAGGCCGCAACAGGAACGAGGGAAACAGGCAGCCGGAGACGTCAGGAGAAGCCAAGTGCATTGTGCCGTTGGGTGCAGAGAGCCGCATAACACTGGCTGCCAATGCCAGAGATGCAGCACCAAGGGGTACCACGACATCCACACCACCAGCCATCAAAGGAGTGCACGAGGGGACAAGCGTCTACTAAACCACAAGGGGAATATTTTAAAAACAAAGGCTTCAATGAAGGCTATAAAAACATTATGTGACATGGGATTTTTTATTATTAAATCAACATTTCCACGAAGGACTTTACCACACTAATCCATCAGGCATTGTGTTGTATTAAAAGGCCGCATGAAGGGCTTTCACGTCCCTGGATCCCATCAGGGTCCATGTTGGAAAAGAGGTAACAGGGACGTCATTTAGGGGTCGCCAGGGGTCAGTCCTGTGACCCCTGAGGTCTCCCTCGCTACCCCTACAAAAAACGTGTTTTTTTAGTGAAAGCTCATGGGCTGTGGCCAGATCTGTGTTGCTCTTTGCTTCTGGAGTGGGGGGCTTTCTTGTTCAGGCCTTCTTTAAAAAAAGGAAAAAAGGAAACATGGGTTCCACAAGTCTAACACTTTCAGCAGTGACCCTAAATAAGAAATTATAGGAATACCAAATAATTTGTCTTTCTGGAATTCTATGCAATAATTGCTAGACTCATTACAGGTTTATATCAGGCACACTTCAGGGGGGGAGCCACTGATTTAAACTCTTCTTAAACCCTTCAACTTAGTCTTTCCTCCTTCTGAGGTCATTACATGAGTACCAACACAGGTTTGGTGATATTGGGCCTCATTACGACCCAGGCGGTAAGTTACCGCCTGGGTCGTACCTTTACCACCATGGCGTAAACTATGTTTACGCCATGGTGGTTGGCGGACTTACCGCCCCATTCCGAGGTCGGCTGGGCGGTAAGTCCCCAATCCCCGTTTACCCTTCCCCATTCCCATTTTTGCCCCATAGGGCATAATGGGAGTGGGGAAGGCGTTAATTACGCCACCGTAAATTACGGTGGCGTAATTAACAACATGGTCCCTTAGCGCCATGGATTTTAACACCTGCAAAAAGCAGGTGTTAAATCCGCCATGGCGCTAAGGGACCTCGGAATCAGGCGGTAAGGGTCGGTGCTGTTTACGCTGCCGTAAACCCCTTACCGCCTGGGTCCTAATGAGGCCCTTTGTATGTAGCTTTGTTCTATATAAAGCACTTAAGTATAAGTGCTATATAATAACACATCATGATCATTTGGTCGTGGACGTCTGCTTGCATTCACAGTAATTTGATAATATGGGCCTTTACACACTGATCTTAATGATACATTTGGCAATCAATTCTTGTATGAAACGTATATCACATTATAGTGATATCATAACCATATTTTTCGTAGTGTACTTAGGAACAATGCTATGTGATGCCACTTCCTGTTTTCTCAAGGGGTGAAAGGCTGTGTTCCATCGCTTTCCATGATATCATTTTGGGGTGTGGTCAAATTATATCACTTCCTGTGATGTCATCAGAGGTCAAGGGTTGTGTGATATCACTTCTGCTACCCCTGACATTTATGTTAAATGACGTCCCTGAGAGGTTGGCCTTACAAGCACTTTTGAAGCCTCCCAAGTACTCCCCATGACACACGCCCTGGGGAAAGGTAAGCTGTTGGTTAAGGTAAATTGCCAATCCTGGGAGGGGTTGGGGTATTTAAGTAGGTGCATCTCAATTATTCGGTGTAGTTTAGTTTGTGGAGGATGGAGGTGGAGGAGGATGTCCGAGAGACCAGATGAGGCGATAGCGAAAGGAGTGCAGAGGCTATTGGAGTGAAGAGGAGTGTTTCTGAGTGGGAGAAAGGAGTGTGTGGAATAGTGATAGAGTAGTAAGTAGTGTTGTAGAATGTAGTAGTAGTTAGGAGTAGTGGAGATTGTGGTAGCTGTGTATGAGTAGAGTGGTAACAGGAAGTGGTAGTGTTAGAGGGTGGTAGCAATAGTAGAGGAAGTGATAGGAGTGGTAGAGATAGCAAGAGTAGTAGTGGTAACAATAGAACTGGAGTAGAAGGTGGAGTAGTAGTAAGGATGAAAGAAGAGAGTAGTGGTAGAGGCAGTGGTAGAATGGTAGTTGTGGCAGGATTAGTTGGAAGTAGAGAAGTAAGGAGAGTAAAAATATCTAAGGGTGGAGGTAATGAAGTTGGAGTGTGAGAGCAGGCTGATCAGATTTTAGGATTCAGGGTAGAGAAGGGTCAAGTGAGAAAGTATGTGAATGACTATTCGGTGGAACAGCGTGGAAGAAGGCATTATACCTAACATCCCTAGAACACAAAGTGGGACTAGCTTAGGGATAGGTGGAAGATCCCTAGGGAGACAGTCAGCGAACACCTTAGGGAAAACACCACGTGGCTGGCGTTCGGCAGATTTGCAGGGGCTCTCTAAACTGGTCAAAAGCAAATACCAGGAATACTCTCACCTCTCATTCTCCACATTATCTTGTTCTCTGAGTGAAGCTGCTGACATATTTTCCCCTAGTCGGCTCATTCAACCGAACATACTTCCCACTCAACCTTGGTTTACCCCTACACTTAAAGCTGCCCGGCTTAATCTCAAGCAGAAAGAACACAGGTGGCGCATTGGCTATGACCTCAATGCTAAAGCTCAATACAAAGCTTGTTCCGCTGCTTACATCTCTGACATTTGTGAAGCGAAAAAATTGTACTTCACGCAGATGGTGGAGTCGGCCCTCTGCCAACCCAAGGCTCTCTTTTCTGCAGTTAGATCTCTATCCTCCTCCGAGAAAACTACACCTGGACTCCCCCAACACAGGACCGCTATAATTCCTTAGCCCATTTTTCATATCTAACAATGAGGCTATTCGGTCTACCATCCAAGCATCCCAGGTGCCTCCCCCTTCCAATGACAACTAGACCATTGTGGGTAGCCCAACGGAAGTAAAAGAGTGGTTTGTCCTGAGAAGAATTGCCTAGCATTTCGGTGCTGTTCTGCCCCTGGGCAGGACAAAGACTGATATTCAAGGATATGTCTCCCCCGTGAAAGGGACAGTGAGCTAAAGACTTGGTTGAGACTCTCCCAGGGCCCATCCACCCAAGAACAGGTCAATGAGCTGTGTTCGTGCTGGTAAAGAGACTCCCAGACCCCCCTCTGTTTTTTATATACATTATCAGCAAACTACCCCCCACCCCAAACAACCAATCAAAGGGAATCACAATAGAGCTAGTAAAAATCACAAAATCACACCCAAACATTCCCATAAACTGTAGGAATGGAAAGACAAGATGAAACCACTGAAAGTGCTGCATAGTTATAACATTTTTTTATGAAAAATATGCAGAAACATAGCTTTCAAGTTGTCCTGGGATGTTTTGCAAACAGGGACTTTTTATTGGCAAACATTCTATATGTGTTGTACAGTATTTTGTAGTTGCCTCTTCCCACCATAAACGCAGCAATACCAGGATGCAATGTGATTGAAGCTTAAACACCTTGACTGTTTCAGCATTTCAATTACATGGGCCATCTGGTCATACATCAGTTTCATCATCACATGCTGTCATTTATTGTTTGATGCAGTTAAATATCCTTTTAATCATGATGTAATTAAACGTTCTATTCCCAAAAGACAAACACTGCATTGTAGAAATCAACTTGTGATGTGACAAAGGGGCTTGCAAAACAAGAAAGATTAACAGTGCAATGTGTTGGCTTTAAAGATATAGTAACACATGATCTTGCAGGAGAGTTTGGGTGGAGACTGTTTGAGCAAGGTGTACACTTGGAGCTGTCAGAGGCCCTCCATTTCCCAGCTACGTTGCCCTTGAGGCCACAAATCACTGCCCAAGCAAACACACTCTTCGAGGTCCTACTGTAGTGCAGTCTCTCTGATGCTGAGTGCTCCAAGTTGTCACCCACACTCAGGCACGAACTCCCCCGTGGTCTCCGTGATGTCTAACACCACTGGAAAGGCCTCCTCTTTAAGAGGGCCAGAGGGTGGCTTTGGATGGGTGTAAGCCCCTTGGCTTGCGCCGGGCATGCAGCCATGGGTTGTTCAGAGTGGCATTAGAACAAATCATTGCTGTTTCCGATGCACCTCATGTACTCTTGAATGAATATACAGTGAACCGGACTATTGGAGAAAGCAGGCAGCAAGCAAGAAGCATGACAGTGATTCTGAGGCCTGGGAAGTGTTCCCCTCGGGAGCGGAATGGCCGCTAAACAGGTTGGGCGTGTGCCCTGTGAGCCAGCAGCGTCAGACTCCACTGCTGGCCCCTTGATAGCTTAGGGCTGCCTCCCTGCAAGTACCCGGCACTCGCTTCCCCCTCAAGCCCACGGCTGCCTCAACAGAGACAAAACACATAAAAACACACATTAATTTAACTAAAGGGCCGCCATATTCTACAGCAGCTCATTCAGGCATGAGTGTAAAGAACGGGGATAGCCACTAGTCAGCAACATCTACACACCTCATGTACAAGCTGCAAGGCAGAGAGGTCACTATGTAAGGGGCTTTTTCTGAGGCCTGTGTTCACACACTAGCAAAAATGCACAAGCCCAGGAAAAGGCTACTTCGTTTTCTAAATAATAATGTGTAATACGATTAGTGCAGGGTAAGAATCACAATATAAAAGAAACCATTAAGTTCTGTTTTTTTTTTGGTTTTTTTCACCATGCCCTGTGCGCACTTCCTTTGTACTACAACTCAGAGCAAAGTGTTTGAAAGAGAACACCGCCTCATGACGTGGTGACACAACCCTATTGGTAATGGCCATAGAAGTTGATTTGTATGTGGCACTGCTTCACGGCATAGAGACGTTCACAGTGGTATATGGAGGAGGGGACCTTTAAAAAAGTTTGTGATCTGAGTTGGAGTCTCATATTGCCCGGGCTGATGGTGGCTTTCCAATCCACCCGCGGCTCCCTCAGCACCTCAAGCAGGGGCTGGCCATATCATTTTAACACGCCGCCTTTGTTATCAACAGCATATTTAAATGGGATGCTCACAAGAAGGCCAGCATGTGTTGCAGCAGTGATGAACGAGTGGATCATTGTCAGAAACACACCTGCCATTAAGTGTGGATGCTGAGTGAAAATAACTAATTGGGTACATTGATATTTGAAGGCCCCCACTCCTGTCAGCCATATATTTGGTAGCCAGTATGTTCCTTCATCCAAGACTATTAAACATACTATCGACATAACCCTATTTTAAAATGACCTAGTTAATTTCTGTCGTGTGTGCTTGCTTGACAAACATAAACATGTTTTTGTGTTACTTCACATGTTATTCACATCACAAATAGTAACACGAGTGTCTTTGTCAAACAATGGCCATATGCAGGTGGCCTTGATTTTCTGTTGCTTTGTGCCTTTAAGTGTTGAATGCAATGTTGGAACACTCAGATGACATCATTTTTTAGGCTAATATTTTCCATTCTGGCATTTGTATTCGTGTATTTGGGATGGGGAAGTATGAGAAAACTGAGAGTATTCTCACTCCTTCTCTCCCTGGACCCTCTTCTCGGGTGGCCAGAGAGAGGTCATCACTTTTGGATCCTGACCCTGGGGGCGGAGAAGCAAGGGAAGGTCACTTGGATGGAGGGTCATTGGGGATTGGGAGTGGGGTACCCACATGCAAGAAATGGTATCCCCCTTTTCCCTCTGAAAACCAACTTAACCCTCCCCCGGCCTTTATGGGCTACTGTAAGACATTTTCCCTCATTTCTCCACATTTGACCTATTACAGTACTGGGACGAGCAAGAAGCGACTAGGAGTAGTGAACACCAATGGGTATTTTCACCACTATGGTACTGAGACGAAGAAGAAGATTGTGTAAGCGTACCATTGGGCAAGTCAGGCATGTCCCACAAATAGGTTGCCTAAAGGTCAGGCAAATAATATTACTGGCCCAAACCTGTGGACCCTTAATACTCCTAGGGAGTATAAGAGGTGGGACTGTACACCAGGGAGAGACCTGTGTGAGAGCTGAGAGAAGGCCGGGAACGAGAACCATCTGGAAAGAAGAGAAGGAGAACCTTTCATGTGTTGCATCGGCAGGTGTGAGCAATCTGAAGCAGAGGAGGCAGGGTAGCAGTGAGAGCTGGGTAGACCGCGTAAGCCGTCTGCAGCAGAGCACGTTGGGAATGAAGATTCTTGGATGCTTGAATCCTACCTTGTGAGTGGCCAAGAAGCGTGTACGCTGTGTGGCATAGGTCACACAGCAGAAAGCAGTGAAGTGTGAAACTGTGACGAAAGTGCTTGTAGAATCTGACACAACGTTTGGCAGGTTGAAGGGGAGGTCTGAAGCACCAGTGGGAAGCCAGAAGCAGCAGCAGTTTGCATCGAGGTTCGCTGTGCAACCCAGCCACTTCAAAGAGGCTGTGAGTTTCTCTGAGCCCCCAAATCACAGACCGCTATGCATGCGAAAGCTGAAAAGTAACGCTGCAGTATGATGTAAGCGAATCCCATTGTCTGTACCAACACGCAAGCTGAAACTAAGCAGCAGACCATTGTGCAAGCGTTTACTTCACACAGCAGTTGAAAGACAAGTTGTGTGGGAGAATTTCCCCTGCTAAGAAAATGAGTCGTCGTATCCCTTGACAATTAAAGTGTGTTTAGCGAATTGAAGGAAACAACAGAAACCACTCTTTACAAAAGCCAAAACACTGTTCATAATATTGAATACCGAACTGAATAAAACCCTTGTGGGCCAGGCTATGAGCTGATGAATGTTAAAGTGAACGTGTCCACTTAAATTGGACACATGAAATAAGAGTGCAAGTGTGAAAGAGCATGACAGATTTAATAAACTATTTCATTTTTAACTTTGAATCTGTTATCTCTGTCTTGCTTCATGGTGCATTCACAGAAGATAAAGCAATATAATACTATTTGTAGCATTATTATTAACTATTCTTAACGTTTTTCTATGAAGATTAGTGTATTAGTCAAGTTGGTTTATTATGGGATTGTTACACTTTTTAAGTAGCATTTATAAAAAATATTGTTTCAGATTTATAAAGCCAAGCACTAACATATATGTGTAGGAAGTAAAGCTGAGAAGATATGTGATCAAATTCAAATACATAATAAAAAGGGTTAGTGCTTCATGTCACATTGTTCCTGCTTCTAGTTGTTCTATAATTTTAGCTGTCATTAAAAATACAGACTGGTCTCAGTGTCGTGGTCACCACTTAACCAAAGCATATCAACCACTGCAAAATCCTTTGATTACACAGTCTCTTATTTGCCAACATCAGGAATCTGCATAAGTGATTGAGTTCCTAGTGTAAGCTATTAAGAAAAACACACTTCTGGTTCAATATCATATAAAGTAGGATCCTGACTGCACCAAAGGACCCCCCACTCACTAGGTGAGGTCCTCCGGGGTTCTTTGCAGCGCCCCAGTGGTGGGTATAGCCCTTTGGGGTCGTTTCCAGACACCCTGATGGTTAAGGTCCTTCAGGTGTGTCCTAAATCCACATTGTGGTTGCAGTCCTTCAAGGTAGTCCCCCAAACAGTCTGTCTGGTTGAGTCCTCCGAGATTGTACCCAGACTCCTCAATGTATAGTGTCATTCAGGGTGGTCCCCCGACCCCCTGATGAGTAGTGTCCTACAGGGCAGACCACAGTCTCTGTGGTGGGTAGAGTTCTTCACCATGTCCCCACATCCCCATGGGGGTAGAGTCCTTCAGGTTAGTCTGCAAACACCCTGGTGGGTAAAGTCCTTAAGGGGTGATGCCAGGCATACATGGTGAGTAGAGTCATTCAGGCTAGTCCCCAAACACCCAGGTGGGTAAGGTCCTTCTGGTTTGTCCCCACAACCCTTAGTGAGAACACTCCTTCAGTGCAGTCTCCAGACACTCTGGTGGGTAAGGTCCTTCAGTGTTGTCCCTAGACCCAGATGGTGGCCACAAACTCACAGCCCTTCAGGCTAGTCCCTAAACACTCTGGTCAGTAGTGTCATTTGGGGCAAAGCCCAGACCCTCCGAGGGGCAGAGTTCTTCAAAGCAGACCCCAGACTCCTTGGAAGGTAGAGTCCTCACGTGTTGCCCCTAGACCTCCTAGTGGATAGGGTAAGCATGACTGACCCTAGACACCCTGGTGGGTAGAGTGCTTTAGTGTTGTCCCAGACCAATTGGTAGGTAGAGTCCTTTAGTGTGTTCCCCAGAGACCCTGGTGAGTAGAATCCTTCTGAGCAGTCCCCTCACACGCTAGCTAATAGCCCTTCAGGGTTCCCCACATACTCCCTGTGGGTTACATTCTTTCAATGTAGTCCATGAACACTGTGGACGGCCAAGTTTTAAGAAAAGGAGCCAGGACCTACTTCATTCTCAGGCCTTTTAGGTCAGACCTCTTTGTAATCGGTTGTATTTTTTACAGGAAAGTACACCCACGAGCACCAGAATGGACCGTGAATTGAGTAAAACAAAAGCCTAAAGTCGGACAACCTGAGTTCTGTGAAGACTGCGCCTAATAGAATGGTCCCTAGGCCCTGGCGGAAGGCAGCCCCCATACACGCACGGAGTGTCTGAGCTCCACGCTTTGTTCTGGAAGACTGCAGCAGGTAATCTTGTTATATGCCTCCAGGCAGCTGGGAGGAGGCTCCTGTTACCCGAGTAACTCCATTAGCGTCCCCCAGTCAAATAAATCGGAGATTGCAGACACAGATCGTAACTATTTAAGACAGCCAGCAGGGAGGGAGGCGTATGACTGACGTTCCTGTGGCTGGCTTCTCGGCATCTGAGACAGCCAGGAGTCTGAGACAGCCAGCAGGAGGCGTATGACTAACGTTACTGTGGCTGCCTTCTCAGCATCTGAGACAGCCAGCAGGGAGGGAGGCGTATGACTGACGTTACCGTGGCTGGCTTTTCGGCATCTGAGACAGCCAGCAGGGAGGGAGACGTATGACTGACGTTACCGTGGCTGTCTTCTCGGCATCTGAGACAGCCAGCAGGGAGGGAGGCAGCAGGGAGGGAGGCGTATGACTGACGTTACCGTGGCTGTCTTCTCGGCATCTGAGACAGCCAGCAGGGAGGGAGGCGTATGACTGACGTTACCGTGGCTGGCTTCTCGGCATCTGAGACAGCCAGCAGGGAGGGAGGCGTATGACTGACGTTACCGTGGCTGGCTTCTCGGCATCTGAGACAGCCAGCAGGGAGGGAGGCGTATGACTGACGTTACTGTGGCATCCCGCATCCAGCACGGGAGATGTGGAAGCATCTGCAGGGCATGCCTGGGATGTATGAAGGAAATGACGTACGGCTCTGGAGGTAACATTCTTCCAGGTCCACCATAGCCCACGGATGTCACTTTCTGCAGTGCCACCTAGTCCATGCGCCTTACTCTTACATTCCCGCCTCCCAGTGGGGATGCATGATTGAAGGAAAAGCACCATCTGTTGATGAGTCTGTCAAATGATAGGTGTGACACCCCTTCCTACACAAAAGACTTTGATTGAACCGAAAGATGCCTCTCGATTGGATTAATACTTGATGGTGACCTGAGCACGCAGCATGTGTGACACCCACAATTCACCAATATTCACGATTCAACAATTCATGTTCACCAATATTCACCAATGGTTTGAAGTGCAGAGTTCCTTCTGCAACGCTGGGCTGTGCTAGGGAGATCCCACCCACTCTGTGTTTTTTTTCTGCATATTTCAGCTAATTGTATTACACTACTCAGCATGTAACCCTCTCACTTTCAATGTGCAAACTGCTTTTTTGGATCACCTTATCTGTTGACTCATACGTATGCCTGTCTCTGTGATTGGGAACACTTAACACTTAACACAAGTTTAGCAGTAGTTTTCTGTTGAAGTATTGAGAACATGAATGCAAACAACAGGGACGTGGGGTTGTGGAGGTGTGGCATGCCAAGGTCTGGCACAGGGATCTGCAACCTGTGGCTTTCCAGATGTTTTGCTCAAAGACTCCCATGATCCCTTGCCATGGACTGTGATGATCAGGGCTGATAGGAGTTGAAGTCGAAACAGTCTGGCGAGCACACGTTTGCACATCCCTGGTCTAGCAGCAGTGAATGGATAATCTTTGCAAATCACTCTTATTCCACAGCAACTAGTGTGTAGCGAGTGGCACAATGGGACCGTCCTACAACAGCCTGAATGCTGGCCTCAAGTACTTGCAACATGGCAGGGGCGCAATTTAACAGTATTTACTGTGCAAGTGCGCACATGTCACGGGAAGTGTGAGTACATTGTACAGTTCAAGAGTACCGGAGGCAATGTCCCAGTGTTTCTTGGCAGACGACACAAATCATTCCCGGTGCTTGGATGGCATGTTGCAGGATGATTGTCGCCTTGCATGTGTCGGGGTGTTTCTTCCCATTCCACGGGTAGACTCCCGCTTGCAGGTCTCGCTGGAAGTGTCTGCAGTATTTGCCAGAGGCACAGATCTTCCTGCTGTTGGTTGAACTGGAATGTGGTACGGCTGACACACTCAGAAATACGTTGTGTTGCGTCCCGCATGCTAGGCTGTCACTGCTCTTTACAATGCAGTCATACGCGTGCAGCCGGACACATGCGTGCACCCAGGGCTTTACAGGGGCCACCTTCAACTGGCACTCAGTTCCTGCACTTCTTATTTTGGGTCGTATTGAAGGCAGGACTCTTTCAAGCTTGAGTAGATCACTGGTCCTCAATCGCATTGCCAAAGGTCCCACAACGCCTTCCCAGCTCAGTGTCCACACGTTGCCCCGTGAAGCCTCAAAGAGCAGGAAAGCACAGCTGCTCGCCCTGAAGTGTTGCTTTGTGTCAACAAAGCGTCACAAACAGGGCACATTGAGGTTGGTAGCCCAGGCAGAGTGGTGCCGGGGAAGGACATTTGTCAATTAAGAGGTATGAACAGAAATGATAATGAATTGGAGGGGGGCATAACTTTGCATGCTGTGTGAAATAAAGACATTAGCAGGCAACTTTACATTGCTTTGCATTTTTCTTGTCACCATGAAACCAATTTTTAAACCCATTCTGCCTCACCACGAGTTTGGTGGTAACATTTAAATGCAGCAGTAACGCTATTAACGCCGCATTTAAGGGTCGGCCAAATCACGGGTCTGGCAGGATTTACCCCCAGCTTGGAGCTGGAGGTAAATCCACCACGAATTTGCTGATTTTTGGCACTATTACTGCACGCTAATACCGCCGATGGTAGTAGCGCCGAAAATTCCCCATTGGGCCCAATGGGGAATGGGGAATTCCTGAATGGGCCTAATGGGGGATGGGGAATTACCATTCTGCCAAACCCGTGATCTGTGTACTTTTAAATGTATCACTTTTAAATGAGTATTTAATCTTTTCAAACCCAAATCCTTTATTCTCATTGTGCCTTATGTGCAAGAATTGGGAGTCCTGAGAAAAAATCCTTTCTAACAATGAACCGAATACAGGAGGTCATTTTCCCGTCTCCCAGAGCAGCAAATGAAGAGTAACAACTATGTGTAAAAGATGCACACATGGTTTCCACCTCATGTGTCACTCCAGGGGATTTCAAGGTTTTGAACAGCTGGGTGAGTACCCAGAACATAACGTATGTTCCCCCACCCCATCCGCTCCACCTTCAAACAACACATGCATTTCTGTCAGCATTTAATTCTGCTGATGGCAGACATGCTTCACATTCCTATAGACTACGTCAGCTCTTAGCAACTGGTCAAAGCTGGCCGGCAACATAATGGAAATGCCTCATGCCTTGCACATACATGTAGTGGGGGCAAGTGGGGAGAGAGACACATTCAAAGTGATGCAAATAGGCAGTGAGACACAAAGAGCAAGGCACACATAGAAAGTGGGACGACTAGAGAACCACATAACTGGATGGGGAGACAGGGAGAATTTCTTAGAACTGAGTAGGGAAGATCCGGCAGGGCGCCGGCACAAGAGCAATTCTCAGCCCCGGCCCGCTTAAAACCAGGATTGCTGAGTGCCTGCACTTCTATCTATCCCTTTAAAGCACTGCGTACACCACATCCATCCCTACCCATGCCACTGCTGACTATATAAGCTATTTATTTGTACTCTAAACTATCGGATCAGTAGGAGCATCGACACGCACAGGCAGCTTTTTAAGACTTTATCACCAGTGCTGCAATGATTTCATCATTCGTTCTATTGCCATAGCTAGCCAGTCAAGGCAAGTGGTAGCATGGCAGAAGCGCATGCCACAGAAAGCAAGTCACCTGTGCCAGTTCTCCTCTGCCCATGACTACATTATGTTTAGAGATTGCGACGAGTGATGCAAGCAGCAGCCCATTGACTGGGTCAGTCTACATCTGCTTCCACTGTCTCCAGATCCCTTTAAACTCACCCCTTCCGGCTCCCTACACACCATGCACTGAAAACCCAGGAGAAGCCACAGCACATGGTATCCATTCCGACAGGCCTCATTGGAGGAAGTGAACTACGCAGGTAACGGGAGCAGTACAGATGCCTATTGCTTTACATTAAATCTCCTCTCAGGCATGTTAATATCGGCCTCCTGTTCGGCTGCGGGACTGCTCAGTATCCCCCAGTGGGATGTGGCAGAAGCATCTTTTGGTGTTAATATCGCCCTCCTGTTCGGCTGCTGAACTGCTCATTACACCCCAGTGGGATGTGGCAGAAGCATCTTTTGGTGTTAATATCGCCCTCCAGTTAGGCTGCTGAACTGCTCAGTATCCCCAAGTAAAATGTGGCAGAAGAATCATTTGACATGTTAATATCGCCCTCCTGTTCGGCTGCTGAACTGCTCATTACACCCCAGTGGTATGTGGCAGAAGTATCTTCTGGCATGTCTATATCGCCCTCCTGTTCGGCTGCTGAACTGCTCATTACACCCCAGTGGGATGTGGCAGAAGCATCTTCTGGCGTGTTCATATCGGCCTCCTGTTCGGCTTCTGAACTGCTCATTACACCCCAGTGGTATGTGGCAGAAGTATCTTCTGGCATGTCTATATCGCCCTCCTGTTCGGCTGCTGAACTGCTCATTACACCCCAGTGGGATGTGGCAGAAGCATCTTCTGGCATGTTCTTATCGGCCTCCTGTTCGGCTGCTGAACTGCTCATTACACCCCAGTGGTATGTGGCAGAAGTATCTTCTGGCATGTATATATTGCCCTCCTGTTCGGCTGCTGAACTGCTCATTACACCCCAGTCGGATGTGGCAGAAGCATCTTTTGACATGTTGATATCGGCCTCCTGTTCGGCTGCGGGACTGCTCAGTATCCCCCAGTGGGATGGGACAGAAGCATCTTTTGGTGTTAATATCGCCCTCCTGTTAGGCTGCTGAACTACTCAGTATCTCCAAGTAAAATGAGGCAGAAGAATCGTTTGACATGTTAATATCGCCCTCCTGTTCGGCTGCTGAACTGCTCATTACACCCCAGTGGGAGGTGGCAGGAGCATTATTTGGCATGTCTATATCGCCCTCCTGTTGGGCTGCTCAACTGCTCATTACACCCCAGTGGTATGTGGCAGAAGTATCTTCTGGCATCTTCATATCGCCCTCCTGTTCGGCTGCTGAACTGCTCATTACACCCCAGTCGGATGTGGCAGAAGCATATTTTGGCATGTTGATATCGGCCTCCTGTTAGGCTGCTGAACTGCTCATTATCCCCCAGTGGGATTTGGCAGAAGCATCTTTATCTGCTTCTGTTCCAGTGCGTCACTGGCTGGTTCACGGGTTACTCCCTTTTTGGCACCTCCTTCCCTCTTCATGATTGTGGAATAAAGGAGATGCTTGTTATCAGTAAGCAGGCTCATCATCCCACATAACCATACTGATATTAGGTCCTCATTGGTCCAATGGAATGCCTAAGACCCAACCACCCTTCTCCTCGTCCCTGGGGTAAGCGCAAAGGCAAGGTAACCGTGGCATATGGTAAGATGATCTTGGCTGTGATAATCAGGTTGCAGCAAAAACCCAATAGATTTTCCATTCCTTGCGTTTGTAATGGCTTGCTCTCCCATATGTTCCAGTTGAGGACCATGCCACAGTGGTTGGAGCACTGGTCAATTCTCAATTGGACTATGGGAATGGTATGTTAGCCGGCATTCGACGGAAACACCTAAACCGGCCACAGAGGGCACAAGACATGGTTGTCAGGCTGATTTACAAAGTTCCAAAGCCTTCGACCAATCTCTGCACTGCCTCACGCTTTGCACTATTTGGCGGTAGGTGATAGAATCGATTTCTAGCTCTTCTGCTTGGTTTACAAATGTGTGACTGATCTGGCTCCAGTAGACCTGACTGAACAACGACTGCAGTACCAACCAGCCCGAATGCTGCGCTCAGCAGACAAACTGGTATTGCTGGTTCCACCATCTAAATGGGTTTCTCAGGAAGACAGGTGGTTTGCGGTTTATGGACCCCAACTCTGGTACAGTCTGCCCGGAGATCTCAGGAGGAAGGCAACTCTCTTCCAGTTGTGTAAAGCTTTGACAACCTTTCTCTTGAAGTAACTGATTCAAGAGGGGTGATGGTAGGAAGTATGTGTTCACTTGTACCATTCTTGATTCCCTGGTATTAGCCTCCATCTGTACCTGGATTCAGTCCCTTTCTGCTTAGTGTGCGTGTTATAATTAATGCAATCAATCAATCCATCAGTCAATCTTATGGCTGCCCTGCATGCCAAGCTGCCCACAATAACAGAAGTACATCTATTTCCCTATTTTTAGGATTCTGCAATAATCCTATCATCACTCCTTGTGTCGTCTATGGTGGACATGTTAGACAGCGATCAAGACCTAGACTTCAGAGGTAAATGTGTAATGGGACGCGATACGAGGTAACATAATTATGATCACGGAAAAAAATAGCAATGTCTAGCCAGAGGGATTTACTTTTATAAGAAAACACTACTTTATATAGTTCAGACTATACAGCATGAATGATTAGGCTGTAGGGCTTTCTGGAATCACCTGGATTCCTGGATAGACAACACGTTTGCAGATGGGCAGGGGGCTGACTGCCTGCAGTCACTGTTATTTGGGCATCGGTCAGTGTCAGGTGACAGGGACCTGCAGCCCATAGGAAAATGTGGTGGAACATCACAAAGCAGGGGTATTTCTTGAAGGAGGCAAGCAAAATGCCTCCTTCACTCCAGCAGCAACAGCCTGCCTCGGCTTCCAGAAGTAGATGGCGATGCAGAGGCAAAGGGTAGCACATGCTATTCTCTGAGTCTCCTGGTAGATGACTCCAGAGACAGCAGGAGCAAAATCCTTATCAGATAAAGTGTGGGGGAATTAATTGACTTCACAATGACTTTCTTCATGCAAGGGGTGAATGGACATGAAATCATAGGAGTCCCCCAAAATACCCTGATCTTGAGAGCACTGATTCTGGTATATAGCTCAGTCGGAGATCGAGGGCTCAGTCTTTGGTTGCCCACTTGTTAGGGTAGTTTCTAGGGCAGGCACAGCCGTGCTAAGGGTCCACAGACTCCCAGCTCACGGAAGGCCCTAACTCCTTCCCTTGTCCCAAAGAATTTGAGGTCCACACAAGGAACAAATAGTTACTGTGGTTTATCATACAAAACACACAGGGGTCATATGCACGGATGAAGGTCCAGGCACATCTCGCCGCATTCTGGCGCGCAGGCCAGTTTTGTATACATGTGATGTCATAACATGTGTCACTCAGCAGGCTTCCTCCCCAAACCTAACAGCACTCAGGATTGGTCACTGAGTGGGAGTTCCACTATATCATACTATAGGGGACCAATATTAGTGGATGCTGCTGTGTCAGGTGGTATGCTTGGATCTTCCCTGAAAGTTGCTACTTCTAAAATGTTGCATTGAGTAAGCTCTGTGATTGGTCAATATCCCCCGCCATCTGCCCCCAGAACCCAGTGTTCTGATTAGTCAGGCCACAGGTCCCCAAGCCTGGGACAAACTCTGTCCCCAGCCCCAAGACACCTGTTCTTGTTACATGTATAATATGTGTCAGCGAGGTGCAACTATGGGCCTCATTATGACCCTTGCACTAAGTGTTTAACGGCGCCGTAAAAGGCTGCGGTGCCGTTAAACTCTTAGCGCCTAATTACGAGGTCCCTTTGCGGGACCCGACCTTAACGGCTGGTTTTACCAGCCGTTAAAGTAGGGACCCGCAAAGGGACCTTGGTGCTAATTACGGTACCGCAATTTGCGGTACCGTAATTAGCACCTTCCCCATTCCCATTGAACCCTATGGGGCAAAAATGGGAATGGGGAAGGGCCATGGCGGCATGGGAATTACTACCCCACCAACCTCGGAATGGGGTGGTAGTTCCCCATTCCACCATGGCGGACTCCGGCATGGACCATGGTGCTAATAGCACCATGGTTTAGTGTCTGAGTCCTAATGAGGCCCTATGTGTTTTGGTTATACAACAGTGTGTAGAAGACTAATGACATTAGAGAGTTCCATTCCCATCGTACAAGGTAACAGGAGAGTAGCAAGTATGTTGCGAACCGTTGTCTAGTCGTTGGATGGCTGCTCTTTCCCAGCCTCCAAGTCTTTGCCCAAAATCAGCACAGCCGAGTAAGGTGGTTGGAGACCACTCTTGCGGGTTTAATTGCTTCGAATTAGCTTATATTTTGCAGGGAATATTCTTTGCTGCAGCCGGTGTCACCTTGGCTCTGTGTGTGAAATGCTGTTTGCAACATCGTGGCCTCGGCTGCCTTAGCCCTGGCCATAGCTGTTCTGCTTGCACAGCATCTTGTGGCTTGGGATTTCTATGAGACAATCATGGCCTATTGTATTTTCATAAGGCCTGCACGGCTTTCTAGTATGTGTTTTCCACAGTGTCCTTAGGTTAATGTGTGTCATGGTTGACCAGGTCCCTCGGGTGCCCCTGTTCTTCCATAGAGTTAGTTGTGTGTAAGCATCTGCAAGCAGGTACACGGACTCCTCTTGCTTCTTACATTTCTGCGTTGCTGCAGCAAGCCTAATGGCAAAATAATAAACGTGCAGACAAATTGTAAATGTCATAGTCCTCTACCTCATTGAGCTGTACGTGTGTGTTCTTCATGTAGATTAGGTGGATGAGTGTCCAGAATGTGCGAATTGCATGTGTGCTTCCTGTCTAACGTAGCTATGTCTTCTGATGTCTCTAACGACTTGAGGCATGTCTTCTTGGTGCTTTTAGTCAAGTCTGTCCATGCGGTAGTTTTCAGCTCTGTCTTGTGTCTCTCGGCCCACTCTAGGGAGGGTTTGTATTACTGCTGGGTTGTATGGTCAGCTGGTAGGGTACCTTTTGTGATAGTTGTCCAAGGTGGGTGCCCTGGGGATTGGTACGAGCTCATAGGATCGGCGGCCATATTGTAGCTGGTGCTTCTTCCGGTTGAGGGGCCCTTCCAGGACTGAAGGCATATTCAGATGTTCACCTCTTCACAATGTATCTCAGACTGAAGATTGAGACTGGGTTACTCACGAGCAACTGAGCCTTCTCTGCTGGATTAAGCCAGAAAGGCATTCTGGAGAATGTCCCCAAGGTCCTTGAAATGTTGACTATTAGAGTCCTCTCTAGTGTAGTCTGCACTTTCGTGTCGTGTACAGCTATTGAGTATATCAGCAGCTAAGTGCGGTGTACAGGTGTTCTCAGGGTAAGCACTGCTTCTAGATGCTATGCAATGCCAGATATTCACACATGTCGCACATCAGCAATACCACATGGCCTTCTCCACGTCAATGCCTGTGTCCAATGTGGGGTAGGTAACACTTTAAGCTGTGGCCATGGTGGGTGAGGATTTCTTCAGGCCCTACAACAACACGCAGGATCACAAATAACATGTAAGAATGTGCTCAGCAGTACAGATCGCTGCACAGGGAGGACGTGGCAGGGTCGCTATTTTTTAAAGGACTACAAAAGAACAGCACCTCATTGTAGATTCCAGGAAATTACACTTCTTGTATCAGGTAGTTTGTTGTCAATTTTAAGCTCTTATAGGTAAAACAGCATCTCGATGCAGGAGGGACTACATCTGGATTCTCAGTGAGTATTCTGTCATAATTGCTTTTTCCAAAGTGTAAAGTGACGTACCTGCCTCCACTCAGGAAGCTGGTAATTCAGCACCGGGAGAATAGAAGATTGCTCTTTTTAATATAGTGAGAAGTGGGGTAACTCATAGATAAGCCAGCAAATTACATCACACAATTAAATCATAACAATGGACAAAAGAAAGGGGGAGGGAGGAACGGGGAGAGGGAGAGAAGGAAGGAAGGGAACGAGGGAGAGGGAGGAAGAGAGATGTAGGGGGAGGAGGAAGGGAGGAAGGGAGAAAGGGAGGAAGGGATGGAAGGGAGGAAGAGAGAGGTAGTGGGAGAAGGAAGATAGGAAATGAGAGAGGGAGAGAAGGGAGAAAAGGAGAGTGGGAGGGAATAAAGGGAGGGGCAAAGGAAGGGAGGGCTGGAGGGAGAGAGGGAAGGAAGGAAGGAAGGAAGGAAGGAAGGAAGGAAGGAAGGAAGGAAGGAAGGAAGGAAGGAAGGAAGGAAGGAAGGAAGGAAGGAAGGAAGGAAGGAAGGAAGGAAGGAAGGAAGGAAGGAAGGAAGGAAGGAAGGAAGGAAGGAAGGAAGGAAGGAAGGAAGGAAGGAAGGAAGGAAGGAAGGAAGGAAGGAAGGAAGGAAGGAAGGAAGTCGAAAACTAGATTTAGAAATAGGAACATTCCCATAATGGGGAACCTCAAGGACAGAACACAGCAAGGTCAGAAAACGAAAGAACACCGTCACATGGTGCTTGTACACAACTGGGCAATTTCTGGCCTGAAAATAGACGAATGCTAGCAAGGGAATTCAGGAAGCACGACATAGGGGTATTCAAATCATCATGTAGGAATTTAAGAACACAAACGAAGCAAAAGAACCTGGAACCGGAGGAACAACCAAAAACGTGAACATTGCAAACATTACCAGAAAAGTAAACTGTTTCTTTTAAAACTCACGTATGATCACACTCTTCAGGTGTGATCAATACGAGCACCTGTAAGCATACTGACCCCAAACAACAACATATGGACCTGGATGTGAAGTGAATGCTGAAATCACAAGATTTGGAAGGAACGTGCCAAAGCATGCTCCATGGGGCACGGGGGCTGGGGAAAGGGGCGGAGGGAGGAGAGAGGTAGGAGTGAATCGAACCATGACACTAGGCTTGCCTTGAACAATCCTATCCTAATTTACACCAGACCACTGTGATCATTAGCTGTGGTAAATGGTTGCCTGAAGTAGCATCAGAGCAGGAACCTTCAGCCAGGAGTTGATTAACTTTGAAAGACGTAGCTACAAGATCAAGGCAGCGGCCTGGATGTGACAATTAGAGCTTCCAGTTTACTCAATCCATGTGTTTACAGCCAGGCAGAGGCTTGCAGAAGAACCGAAGATCGAACCTAGCACCAATCGATTCGACGCTCCACTTTGAAAATCATTGCGCAGAAATCATTACCAGGGACGAGGAATAAAGAGCGACAAGGAATTCATGTTTGACATTTCTTTTTCTCAAAATGCGACACATCTTTTTGTCTGAAATTGACTAACTAGGCAAATTGAAAATGATCTGTTTATTTCTATTTAAATTTAAATGATTACCCTATGAAACTTTCAGCCTAACAATTTAAAAATCTGCGATAAAAAAAATACATTTTATTAAAAATAGTGAATATTTGAAATCGCAAACAAAAAATGAATGCAAACAAATGTGTGCTTCGGGAAACAAATATATATATATATTGCTCAAATTTCGAACCCGATTTGTTTGTTGCTTTTCTCTAACTGAAAATAAGGCAATCGCCTAGCGCCAACAGAAAGAGATCTAGGGCCCGATTTATGGAATAGTGCACAGTGAACCCGCAAATCCTGCCCACCGAGAACGACTCTCTATGAGCCTGCACACAAAAGTTTTTCTGCACGCTCTGCTTATTCATGGAACTGTTCGCGCAAAGTAACCGTATAGGCAAGTCGTGGCTGGAACGCCCCCGACAAACCCCCATGCAAAGCAAAGACAGCTAGAAACAGCATCCTTCCGTGTTGCCTGGGTGCAAATACATGCACCCTTAAAACAGTGCGTTGGGTTGCCTGCAAGCAGGCCTACATCTCGGGGACCCTGCCCGGGGTCCCCCGCTGCTGTTACTGGCATCCCGACAGCATGCATACAATTTATTGTAACTCAAGTAAAACTTGTAAAATCTGTGTGCGAACCACCCTTAAAATGTTCCTGCACCCCACTACACTGCATATGCGTACCCCAAAGTTACATTGGGACCCTGGCTGTGTACACGCATTCCTACATCCGACACCCAATCTCACATCTGCACAGTGAATCCTATGCGCAAGTGTCTGTACTCCTTCCTTCGGGTGGAGGATCGAAAGAGGGCTTTGCATGGCCATTTCTCTTCGGAGAGCTTGCACGGTCGGATCCATGAATACGTATCATGCCGTGCAATGGGGGCGTGCAATGGACTACCTGTGGGCCCTGCATCGTAATGCCCACATTTCCCCTTGTTCTTCCTCATTTTCCAAGTTTCGCCCCTTTACCTGTGTTCTGCGCAAGCCACGCCCATGCTCTGGGTGGTGTCTCGCGCAAGGCACTCAGCTGCACTCAGAAATGTGCCGAGCCTGCGCGAAGTCCCTGCAAAGCATGAAAAAGTGCTGCGCACTCGATTCCATGAATCGACTTACGGGATTTTGCACGCAATTTGTCGTGCAAAGTCCCTATTTACCATGCAAGTAATTCCATGAATCGGGCCCTAAGCCTCTATGGCAGATGACTCAGGGGCACTTTACATGCAGTAATGCTCTGCAAGTCCTCACTTTTAGTCAGCCACAATCTGATGGGACACAGCAATGAGATTGCATCTATCACACCTGTGCATTTACAAACACATTAAACCAAGAAACAAGGGCCGCTCAGGACAGAAGCTGTAGAAACAAGCAATCGAGAAATGTTCAGGAGAACATATTCTATTGGTCCGGATTAAGTCATAGAATACCGGTGCAGGCATATAGATGTAGGACAGGTATTGGCATGGCAGCTCCCGGCAATGTATTGGATCCATGACACAGGCACCGATGAGGCTCTAGGCTCTGGAATACAGTTACTGGAGAATTACGCTTGCTCCATCAGCGGCGCAGATCAGCGGCGCTGAGGCCAAAGCTAAAGCTTGTCACTAAAGTGCACCTAATCTCCTGGAGAAAAGATAGCACAGAGTGTGGCCAATTATTTGTGATGGTGTGAGTCAACAGACAGCTTCTGGTGCGGAACACAATTAGGATTTCAGGCCGAGCGATAATCTGCTCCGACCGCTGTGAGCGGGTGACGGCATTTAAAATCAATCTTCCAGGCATTAACTCAGCAAGATGTAGGGGGAAAGTTCACACTGCCGACTCGAAGTATGATATCCTTTATTTTATTGAATGTATTACTTCTGAAAACTGAATCCCCTCTCAGGCACAGATACAAGTTGCTTTGGGGGTTGCTTGAGATGGGTATCAAAGCAGCGGTTTCAATAAGGGCTGGAAATCTTCTTGTCCTTGGGTAGAGATGGCTTTTATCAAGCGCCTGGCTAAAAAGGAAGCCCTTTGCAAGAGGCCACTACTTTCCCCATAGTTTACTGGCTGCTTCTCAGCAGTCGCCTGAGGCGCCACATTAGCCCTCCTGCCACGCCAGCTCGGGGGAGTCTTGCAAGGACTCACCCGAAATGGCGTGGTGGATGAAGTCACCCTATTGAAAGGAAATGTGCCCCGCTCTTTTGCTGGTGCCACAGAAGCGGGCACATTTCATTACTATAGGGTGCTGCTGCTAAACCAGCATGGGACAGCCTTTGAAAGGCTGCCCCCATGCTAGTTCAGCGCACTCTATTAAAGTGATTAACTCCCCACTCCAGCACGGGAGCGGGGAGTTTATCACTTAAACAGAGCGCTGCTAGTCTCCCCTGCCACCCCTGGGTGTGTTGTGGGGGGGCACCAATTTCTTTTTTTCTCTCCCTGGTGCTGCCAGAGCTAAGGCTGAACCTGAAACCCAGGTGTGCACTCTATAAAACCCCAAACACACCACAAAATGCAATACAATGCATCTTGCAGGAGTTCATTTTGGGTTTGTGCGGGTGAGGTAGAATTGCAAAGGGTGCTCGTCCCCCAAGGTGCATACACCTCGATGGGGAGAGGGTCATCTCATTTCAGGGGTCCAGCCTCAGGCATCTGTTTGGTTTTTACCTTTACCGCTGACTTTTGCTATGTGGCCAATGCATAAGGACATAGTGATTTTTAATGGCTGGATTAGAAGGTTGAATTCTGTCTTCCATAATCAACATTAACTTCATGCGGCCGTAAGGCCATCAAAGTACATCACAACACAAACAAAGTTACAAATGCTCGTATTACAATCCAAAAGAGAAAACAGTGTTTAGAGCATCAGGGCCATTTCTGATATTGAGAGCCCAACGACTCAGTTAGATTTTAATAAATTGGGCAAATAATCAGACTCTCCTCTTCAATAAGTAGCTGTCGAGGACCTTTCCCCCACTGGGATTGCATTAGCTCCGGAGAGCAGTGGGTAGTGTAGCCTAATTTCGAGAGGGTAAACGTTGCTATAGTGGTGGCAGGCACTGATTGCAATCATACTGCATGGTCATAGGCAGTGTCTCATAGCAATACTCAGTATGCCATTGGCCAGTCTTCATTTCCCTCAGTTCTATGCGTATGAAGTCAAAGGCGCGTCCCCCATTATAATGTAGTCTTGTACAGTTTATAATGTCATCTCGAATTAAGGATTTAAATCAACATACCACTCAGAACCAATGAGAGCACTTGTTAATGAGTGATTCCCTAGATTCTGGATGAATAGAGGCAACTTTGGGTACTCTATGCAAGAATAACAGACCCCCCTTCCAGATCCCTCTCATATTTTCATGATCCACACCTTGCCCATGCTGCGGATTTGAGCTCCTGTGACTGGTATCATCAGGGGCTAGTTTTGGTTCTAAATAGCCTGCCCCTCTATCTGGCCTGCAACCGATATTTGTCGCTCTAGACCCCTAGTCAGCCCACCCACATGCAGCCTGATGTAATAATTGAGCACTTTTATTCTGTTGGCTTGGGGTATGGGAGCAAGTGCCTAGGTCAACTGGTGTCATGGACCCCTTCTCAAACAGAGCATTGGTATAGCCAATGTTTTCACTACCTGTGTCGGTCAGTTTTGGGGGGTTTCGCTGGGATACAGTGGCCTTTCTCCACTGGTGGATGGGGCAAACTTGTCTTTTCCTCAACTCTGACTCGACACTCCCACGTGGCTCCTCCTTTACTTTGATCCTCAAAAATAAGCAAAACCAGCTTCTTTAAAGTTGCTAATTTATCTAAGACGAGGTTGAATTTATATTTGCATCCCATCGTTACTAGTGATCACTCGTCGACTTGGTGGCTGGAGAGGCTAGTGGGCATTCCAGGGTTGCAAGAGTGCAGGCATGGTTAACGCACAGTTGGGGGCCATTTTCAGAACACAGTTAGGGACCATTTTCAGTACACGTGGCCCACGCCTCATATTTATGGTATGTTGTGGAGGCTAGGGGGCTACGACTTTTCCCCTGTAGCCATTTTTGCAGGGTGCTGTATTCTGGACTATAATATCTTCAGCCGTGTTGAATCTATTTGGGGCAAGTGTTGAGGCTATGGCAATATCAGTATCAGGGTTATCTGTGCAATTTAACGAGATTTTATTTCTCATAACTTCCGACAACCTCAACCTACTTGCCATAACTGAAACCTGGCTTCACCCCGCTGCGGGCCAAGCCATTTCCATCACCATTCCTCTGGGTTACACCATCCTATGATGTTACAGATCCTCTAAAACAGGAAGCAACGTTGTTCTCATTTTCAAAAACACCCTCACCATCAAATCCACGCACATCAATGCCATCCCTAACTGCAAATACCTACTCACCAGGCTTTCCACGTCGCCTACGAATTCCATCACCATCCTCCTCATATACCACCATCTCAGCCCCAGCCTCACCTGCAAGGACAATCTAATTCAAAGCATCTTTGCCTCCATTAAGCCCAAATCAAAAGTCATAATCCTTTGGGACCTCAACCTACTCCTCAACGATCACGCAGACACTCTCGTCACCAGTGCAGCAACTGCACTCAACCAAGTTAGCTTCATGCAACGATCCCTCGAGCCCACCCCTGATCAAGGCTGCACTCTTGACTGGATCAGCAACCTCAATTGCAACATCACCAACCCTGTCACCTCTCCTTGTCCATGGTCTGACCTTTGATATCCCCCCTTATAAATTTCCCAGTCGGGTTTAACTTGCAAACCCAGGATGCCTAACCCGTTGCACAGAAAATCTCGCCCCACTACTTGATGCCCTCGCTCACCCCCGAAACTCAGTGAAAGACCCAGCAGCTCCGGCATCTACAATAATACCATCACTCAAGCAGTTGACACTCTTGCCCCATGCAAACATCCGAAAGCAAACACATCATGCAAAATTACGAAAGCCAAACCCTCACAAAAAACGCCTCGTTTACACTTCAGCTTTTCAAAGCTTGTGCCAAAAAGTGAGCCTCTGAGCTAGCATGGCGAAAAAAAAAAACACACCTGCCTCCAAATCCCTCTTCACCTCCCTCGCCAAAGACTACAGAAGGGAAATCAAAGCTGCAAAAGCCAGCAGCTACAACTCCAGGGTCAGTAATGCCAAATCCAACTCCCAGGAACTATTCATGATCCTCCAGGAGCTAGAGACTCCCTCCCCTCTCCAGCCACACGTGACAGTGGACAGGCCTGGTGCAACAAAATCCAAGATGGAAATGAGTATATCTCACCCTCTTGGCGCTTTCAGGTGAGGCAAACCCCATGTGAAGTGATGTAGGGTGTAAGGGGGGAGAAACCGCACCATTAAACACAATGTAGAAGCAATGTAGCATCAACAGTAGATGCACAGCACTAGAAAACACATAGAACAAACTCCATTTTGCAGTAGGCCATGAAGCACAGGCTTGTATGATCGCACTGAACACACCAAATTCCAGGAACCCAGTTTACTAGGCCCAACCTCATTAAGGCAGAATAAATCCGTACAGCCCGTTCTCATGGAAGTTCCCCTTCCACCTTGACCCTTCACTGTTGCAAACATTTAGTATCTTTTAGAGAAATCCGCCCTGCAAGAGCGTGAGACAACACCAGGCTCCATGCAGCGTCCATTCATCTCTACTAAACTTTCAACAGCCACACCTCTGCATTCCACGATAAGCAAACAAACCTCCTGTCCTAACACAAATCAAGTCTCCATAAAAGATCCAAGCATGCACAACTGTATTTCTTCCAACATAAAACACTGCCTTTGTTACACGAGGTACAGGGAGAGATACACTAAAGATCAAACCCAGGGTGGAGACCTTGATTGCGGGAAGTGCCGTATCAAGGAAGCCCTGAATGTGTGGGTCAGCTTGACTATATTTTATCCTTCCTTCCCACTGGCACCATTTTCCGTGCTGCCCAGGTGCATGCCACAATGATCGAGTAAGGAGCTAAACTTGTTAGTTTAGATCAAGGGTGCACAACGGTTTTCGCTGTAGGGCAAAATATACCACACAGGTCCCATGCAGTGGGCAACAATATCCATGGGAATGAGTGAGTGGTATGGGCATCATTGTGCGGATTTGAGTGTACAAAACATGGGTTTTAAGATGGACTTTTTATGTATTACTTTTTACTGGTGTGCAGTTAAAATGTCTAATGAACAATTTCAAATGCATTAATTTTGGAAAAAAAATCTCGAAAAATAAAATGTTGAATATTTTTTTTTTATTTTATATGTTTTTTGGGGGGTTTGGCTAGTAAAAAAAAGGCTTATTAAAACAAAAACGGGGGAATGGGAGGGAACCCCCCATTAAAAAAAAAAAAAAACCATCGACATTTTTTCCCCGAAATTTTTGATTCGAAATGAATGCATTTCAAATTATTAAATTTGAAAATATCACTATAAACCCTTTTTACTGTAACACTTGATGCATAGCCTTTGATTTCTTTGTATTATACAACTGATATTATGTTTTAAATGCAAGCAAAACTGTTTGTACCATGATGCAAAGACAGGAAATGAACCACAGAGGCTTCCCACAGCTGACATGACAGACATAGTGACTGACTGACCTTATGCCAGCCAACACTTCATCATTAAACGCATATATCTTGGAGGGCCATAAATAATGTCTTGAAGGGCCACATTAGGGCCATGGGCCGCATGTTGTGCATCTCTGGTTTAGATGTTACATTGTATTATATGAGAAACCTAACCTTCACCCAAGACTGAGATGAGCCCAGCTGACCGACGTGGTTCCCGATCAATGGCAACAGAACTAACCAATTGTAGCCTGGCATCCCTATGGAGCAGGCCCATCTATACAGTCCTACCAATAAGTAGCACCAGTTTTTACTTTATATGATGACACCACATGGCTTTTTAAGCTTCTGCTTTTCCTTGGATTAACCAGAGCACTCTCGAGCAGCAGAGTCCTTTGCTGATGTTGTGTATTCTGTACAATTAAACCTTTATTATCCTTGCAACACTATATCCTGGCCCATTTCCCTAGAGGGCTGACTTAATTCTTGAGTGTGCATAAAAAAGGAACTTGCCTTCAAATGCCAACTCCCTCAAACAAAAAATCCTCTCCACACAACATGCCATGCTAGCTAAACCACCACCACTTACAGCCCCCAGTGCTTTACTGACCCATTCTTGCACCCTTTTCAACTTCCACCCTGTCTCAGTCCCTGAAGTCACCATGATCATCAATAGTCTCAAACCATCTCGCTGCAAAGGTGACACCTGCCCAGGCTCGATCATCAAAGACTGTGCCCAGACACTTACTCCAATCATCTTGGCCATCATTAATGCTTCCTTCACCTCCAACTCCATTCCAACTTCCCTAAAGGAAGCATGGGTTTTGCCACTGCTCAGGAAAACCTCCCTCGACCCCTCCATACCTACAAACTTTCAACCCATTACATCGGTACCTCACCTCCTGAAGATCCTGAATGTGTAGCCTACATACAGGTTCAACATTACCTCGATGGGAATAATATCTTGGGTGTCTGCCAATCAGGCTTCCGCCCGAAGCACAGGACACCTTACTTGACCTGAAAATTCAACTCGATGCCATCAAGGACACTGGCAAACTTGCCCTCATGATGATGCTGGACCTTTCCACAGCATTTGACTTAGTATACCACCAAACTCTCTGCTTCCAACTCGCCTCTACAACCAACTTCTCCACATCAGCCACCAACTGGATTAAATCATTCCCAGGCGACAGATCGTCATGAATATTCATCAATGATGTTTCTGCCGCACCCACTCCTGTCACCTGCAGAGTTTCCCAAGGCTCCTGTCTCTCCCCCACTTTTTACAACATTTATGCAAAACCCTTCTTCAACCACCTTGACCTCCTCGGCATATCATACACAAACTACGCGACGACACTCAGCTCCTTATCCCCCTTTCTGCTTCATACGCTCAGAATTCAGCCACCATCAACTCTGTGTATGAAGTCATACAAAACTGGATGGCATCTCACCTACTTTGCCTCAATGATGATAAAACCGAAACCATAATCGTTGGCTCCGACTCCACGCTACGTAACATAGATCCAGCCTACAAGGAGTTTACCATCGACGGAAACCAAATCCCCACCTCCTCTGCAGCCGAAACCTTAGGCATATATCTGGATTCAACCCTCAACCTCTTGCATCATGTGAACTCTATCACCTGATCAGAAGACTACACCACAACACTGCTATATGCCAGTAAGCCCATCCTCTCCACACACCGCCTCCTCTCTAATGCAAGAGCCATTACAGGAGCCAAGCTTGACTATTGCAATGCCTTTTTCACAGACCCCTTAGAGCGCAACCTGAACAAATTACAAACGATTCAGAACAATGCCCTCCGTGCAGCCATAGGTCTCTCCAAATTGGACCACATTTGAGACGCCAGGAGAGATGCACACTGGATACCTATACTCAAAAGTATCACATTTAAAACAGTATCCTTAGTCCACTGATGCCTTTCTAAGACAGCCCTGACCTCTCATGCTGCGTTCAGAAATACTCCCCCGCCCGACCTATCAGATCCACAAATTCTCACCTCCTCTAGATCCCCAACTTCAGTGTCCTCTCGGAGGTAGGCAAGAGCTATGCAGTCATGGCCACCAAACTTGGAACAGTCTCCTACCGGCCTTCAGAAAAGAACTGGCATACTGGACCTTCTGCAAAAATCTAAAGACCTGGATTTTCAACTAACACAGCTCCCTCTAACACTCGTCCCTCATCCTGATGTATTTTGCCCCTCTGTTCTCCCCTCCCCTTCTTTTTTTTCCCTCAGTGTAACCAGTGCCTAGATACCCGAGGGTTTTGTGCACTGCAATACATGCAAGAATAAATAGATAAATAAATAACATTCTTCAAAGTTGTATCTGTGAGAGTGGAAACTATTAACTCGTGGCCTCCTGGGCCACCCTTTTCCAGATTGGACCCTCCACAGCGACTGGCTAAAACCACAGACATTGCACTGCAGATAGCAACACAGCTATCAACACAGGTACAACGCTGGCTCCAGGGTTGTCTAATCTACCTCTCCTTGGGCTATGGCAATCATTCTGCTACCATTACCAGTGGATAGATTGACTTCTGCGCTACAGACAGTGGGCCTCATTACAACCCTGGCGCTAAGTGTTTAACGGCGCCGTTAAACACTTAGAGCCTTACTACGAGGTCCCTTTGTGGGACCCGACCTTAACGGCCGGTCTACACCAGCCTTTAAAGTAGGGACCCGCAAAGGGACCTTGGTGCTAAGTGCGGCACCGCAATTTGCGGTACCGCACTTAGCGCCTTCCCCATTCCCATAGAGCCCTATAGGGCGAAAATGGGAATGGGGAAGGGCCATGGTTCAATGGGGAATTACCGCCCCGCCAACCTTCGAATGGGGTGGTAATTCCCCATTGAACCATGGCGGACTCGTTACAACACCGGCACCAACCATGGTGCTAATAGCGCCATGGTTTAGCGCCGGTGTTGTAATGAGGGCCAGTGCCTTTGCTACCTATGACGTCATTGTTTGTTGTGCTTGTTTTAACAAACATTGAAACACTACAGAAACGTGCAGATATTATACCTGTTTTAGAGTTTCTGCTGTATTTTAGTTTTTAAAAACGATAAACTATACGTTTCGTCTGTGTTATTTGGTGTTCCTTTATCATTTGTTGGCTAATAAACTAGAGAACCTCTTTCTTAAATAGTCAGAGTAGCTGCCAGTGGCTCGATCTATTCCATCTGTCTCACCTTCAAACTATCCTGGCTTTTTAGTCAACTGCACTTTGCACCCTTGGAGTTGTAGTTCCACATTATCCATTGTTAATTATGGGCCCACAAGACAAAGCATTTAAAAAGCGCTTACATGGAGAGCCAGGGCTCCATGATGATGTCGCAATTACATGGGGCCACTAGTTGGCTATCATTCCCAACTTCTACCACTCATATTCCCACCGTCAAGAATTCTGTTTTACGTATATTGAGCCATTGAAATGAGCTTCGGTCAGAGGTTTGAATCACATGCAAGGATCAATTCGGGGGCTCATCCTTCCGTGTAATGGTGGGTTCATTCCCCCAAAACCGACTTGCAAATATATGTGGGCCACTGATTCAAATGTTTGGTGCGACTATATGAGGGTGAACCCCTTGACCTCAACAAAGCATTTTAACATCCCACTGCCCCCATCCCACTAATCCTCTTGGTCTCCATCCAACCCAACACCCCAAAAGTTGTTAAAACTAGATTTCTATTTCCTATGGAACGGTGGCGGCCTGTGAGGCACCAGTAGGACAGCGTGGCGTGCTGTATGCCCCTGTGAAACAGTGGGGGCCTGCCAGGCACCAGCAGGACGGTGTGACATGCTGTATGCCCCTGTGCAACAGTGGAGGCCTGCGAGGCACCAGCAGGACAGTGTTTCTGTGGCATGCTGTATGCCCCTGTGCAACAGTGGGGGCCTGCGAGGCCCCAGCAAGACGGTGTGGCATGCTGTATGCCCCTGTGCAATAGTGGGGGCCTGCGAGGCACCAGCAGGACAGTGTGGCATGGTGTATGCCCCTGTACAACAGTGGGGGCCTGCGAGGCACCATCAGGACAGTGTGGCATTCTGTATGCCTCTGTGCAACAGTGGGGGCCTGCGAGGCACCAGCTGGACGATGTGTCATGCTCTATGCCCATGTGCAACAATTGGGGTCTGCGAGGCACCAGCAGGACGGTGTGGCATGCTGTATGCCCCTGTGCAACAGTGGGGGCCTGCGAGGCATCAACAGGACGGTGTGGCATGCTGTATGCCCTGTGCAACAGTGGGGGCCTGCGAGGCACCAGCAGGACAGTTTGGCATGCTGTATGCCCCTATGCAACAGTGGGGGCATGTGAGGCACCAGTAGGACAGTGTAACATGCTGTATGCCCCTGTGCAACCGTGGGGGCCTGCGAGGCATTAGCAGGACGGTGTGGCATGCTGTATGCCCCTGTGCAACGGTGGGGGCCTGCGAGGCACAAGCAGGATAGTATGTCTGTGGCATGATGTATGCCCCTGTGCAACAGTGGGGGCCTGCGATGCCCCAGCAAGACGGTGAGGTATGCTGTAAGCCCCTGTGCAACTGTGGGGGCAGGTGCACCAGCAAGACAGTATTCCATCCTGTGTGCCCCTGTGCAACAGTGGGGGCCTGCGAGGCACCAGGAGGACAGTGTGCTATGCTGTATGCCCCTGTGCAACAATCGGGGTCTGTGAGGCACCAGCAGGACAGTGTGGCATGCTGTATGACCCTGTGAAACAGTGGGGGCCTGCCAGGCACCAGCAGGACAGGGTGGCATGCTGTATGCCCTGCGAGGCACTTGCAGGACAGTGTGGCATGCTGTATGCCCCCGTTGCGGATGCCATCATCATACCGTACCTCTTAAGGACCTCTCTACTCCCGTGGGTGTACTTAATCTTTTTTGGACGACTCTCCGGAAAAGTTTTGAACGTTTGCAGAGCCTCTGACCAATCGAAATTCAGGTGGTTCGAGTTATGCCCGAAATGCTTCACCCAGCACCACTTCCGAGCTTGATAAACTGAGTGCCGGTATATTGGGCATAAGTGCACCTGATATGTATAGCACTAACGTACCTCAACATACTGCATTATAAAATGCATTACAAAAGTAAACAATTATTTGCTTTCATAAAATGTGCCACAAGTCTCCCCACACGATTATGTATTCAGATACCATGGATCACACTAGATACGTGGCTGAGAGCAGCAGAATCAATGTTTCTATGATATTAAGTGGTTCTCAGGTACATAGTAATGAGAGATCCTGTGGATGAACAGCTAAAGGCTCGTGTCAGAGCCAAGAGTAGTCCTCCTACTGTAGCTGGAAGCATCTCTCTCCGTTAGGGCAGTTGTCTGCAACCTGTGGCTCATCAGAGGTTTTGGTCTACAACTTCTACGATCCTTCACTATGGACTGCATTGATGTAGGCTGATGGGAATTGCAGTCCAAAACATTTCAGCACCATAGACATCTCAGCACCATAGGTTGGAGGTCTACTTTAGAGCAGTTGGAGTTACACAGATGTGCACTGTATGTAGATCCATTCATTATACAACACTAGCATCTGCTGGTGGTGTTGTTGCGCTCAACCACATGAGAGTGGTTCACTTTCCATACAGAGCACCACCTCTAGTCTCCTGGACAGTTAGGGTGACCAGATTTATAAAGTAAAAAAAACCGGGACAGGGCAACTAACATAAAAGTAGGACTAACTCTTGAAAGTGACTGTCAAGGCACTACACTTCAGTAGCGTTTGGAGAAAGAAGAAGGGGGGTTAAGTTTTGCTGTTTAAATAAACACATATTCTAATTCATCTGTCACAAACTAGCACTATTTTAAGTTGGCAAATGGAGCATTTCTTCTCTGCGAGTTTGTGCATTGCTGCCTGCCAGCTATGAACACCTACTACAAAAAACTGGGACCACTGCAGTTTGCAATGGGAACATAATCTAGAGAGACAACGCATCAAAAACCGGGACAGTCACGGCAAAACCGGGACGTCTTGTCACCCTACCTGGACTTCAATGAATGTGAAAGTGCCCGATTAAGTGGGCTGGAGGCTAAAGTCCTCTTTGAGTTGCAAGTTCCACAAACAGCCTGTCCAACAGCCTCCACAGCCTCAAGTAACGTAGGACAGTCTGTCCACGTTCTTCACGTCACCTTCCACGGTCTTCTGCTGTAGCCCGGGATACCTCACACCGTCTGCTCCTCTGCCCTCTAGCTATATCCAGCTATCCGTACAGGTGCCCCACGGCACCCCCAGCATCTGCCCCTGCCCTTGTGCTCAAAGCCTGCTTGGATGGGTGGAATGGAGCTATGACTGGGTATTGACATTTCTGAAATGCCCTGCCAGCTGATAAATCTCTTGCAAAGCAACTCATAAACACTCTGGATTTATTGTTAGGGTTTGGCCCATATGTTTGCTTTAGCCACACCTAGTGGCAAAAAAGCCACTGATATGTCTAGTGCTACTTTGCAAAGGGGCAGGGATGCACACACCCCAAAGTGATGTGTCTTTAGCCCCTTCTTTTGTAGGTTTCTGGCATTGTGATTTGCAGAAAAGTGAACATTCTGTGTGTGTGCCTTCGTTCCAATTGGATGTGTCTACCGTCCCCTTAAAGGAAATTCTAAAATCATAGGCGGCTTGATGGAAAAGTGTTTAGTTTGCCCTATTTTTTTTGTTTGAAATGTAAGTACTTTAATGACTGGTGCCACTTGTAATGTTGGCATCTTGATTGCTGTTCTTTGCTACTGGCATGACATTTACTGTGGTATTTAAGGATGCAGTTGTCACAAAACAAACACAATCTGTCGACTTTGCTGATGTTGTTTTTTATTGTTTTTTTTTTTATATTCGTCCTTCAATTAAAGGAATTTTCTCCCTGTGCATCTCTTTTTTAGGAGCTTGGAAGCAGAAGGTGCTTCACTTCTTCGTGTATTGATTTTATTTGGTTGTGTGCTGCACAATTAATTACTAAGGGTAGTTGGAGCATATTCCCATTAAGGTCCTAAGATGCCCGGTTCCTGGTTTTTGGTTTTGGCAATTATGTGGCACTTTAAGCACAGTCTGTAAGCAAGAACTATTGTCACAGAAAGTGAAGAGAGGAAAGAGATGGGATGCAATGAGAGGCATGTCTGTGCTAGTCTGCATGGTCATTCCCAACTATTAGCTACCCTCCCCACCCAAAACATACCTTGCCTGGGATTTGGGAGCTCGTTGAGGTACCTCTGAGCTTATAAGGGAACATCATTGCTATTTCTAAGCAGTCTTCTAAAATGTAATGGCTGCATAGCAGCTGTACACTACATCCAGCAGTAATACAAATGTTTTAACCAAGTGTGCCTTCATCCATTTATGTCCGAGCATCTGTTCCTTTCGTTGGAACCCTGTTGAAAACAGCATTAGCAAAGCCAGCCATGTTGGCGCTTGTATTGGCATTAGATGGGAATGTGCCAGGTACTGCCATAATATGGGCAGGTTCTAACACCATTGTGTCAGCTGTTGCCATTTTATGGCTAATTACTGCCATTGGGTAGGGCCTCTCCTGTGCATTTACAGAAGCCAAACTGTTGGCTTTGTTAATGCGTGTTTCAGTAATGGAATAGCTCGTTGAATCAGTTGCCGGAGAAGCATAGGTGATGGAAATCATGGGCTCTAAGCACACATAAGGGCCTCGTAATATTATTTACAAGCTAAAAACCTATTTTCCCAAACAGATGGGATGATATAAATTGAGATTCTGCATTTCAATGCAAAGGCCCTTAAGGTCTCCCCTTTAAAGGTGTCAGTACACAGTCGGGGTGGGAGAAGTTAGAAGGGGAGATACCAGAAGGTAAAATGCCTGGCCATTTTGTACAGGGCAAGTTCACGGAGAACATTATTTAAAGAGGGGCTTCTATTAATAATGTATCGACAGTTATGGGGCCCATCTGATTACACAATGTGTGTGTGTTTGTTTTGTTTGTATGTAAGAAGGTCGGCTGTTAATAGGTTAAGGGTGATGCAGGCCTGGCATATCCTGGACGGCAAATACAACTGGTGACATGGCAGGGAATATGCATTTATTTAGAAATATCTGCGTATAATACATGGCAGCCTGCAATATCTGCATACATGCCTGGATATAACTGTCTTATTACAGGCTAGTTGTGACACCGCAACTCGCCTGTAATAAGAAGACAACGTCACAGCAGCTTTGCAATTAGTTATTACACTTTGGTTGTGATGTCACAATACCTGCTTCTTTTGCCAGCAGAGAGAATCCCAGCGTGTCACTGCAGCACTTAAGGCCGTGAAGCAAATTCCTTGCTTGCAGAAGAGGTTTCTGCGGCACTTTACAGCCACTGATTGACAAGGACATGTTCATGGTAGAATGCTTCAGTTTTACACACGCGAGCAGGAATATGCACGATATTACTCATTTTAAATCACTAAATGACATGTTTGCTCGATGCATTTCATTAAAAAGCTTGAACTATTTTTCTGCAACACATTAGGAGCTTTTTTGCTTTTTGAAATCCAAACAGATGCTGTATTCATTATACTGGTCAGCAAATGGAAGATCTCTTACGTAATATAAAGCAAGAGACACAGTATTAAAAGAGAATGACAGCGTCTGGCCATGTATTATGAGGAATTAAATACCCTCTACTATCCATAAAAGGATATTGAAAGTCACCTTGGCGTCCCATGACCTTAAAAGGGAACTCTGCCTTCGGTCGTGTTCCTCTATTTGACCACAAAACTTCTCTATGACTTGGAATATCCTTTTAACGTACGGTAGGGGGTACTTTATCCGGTATCTGAAAAGCCAATAATAATAATAATTATGATAACAATAATATTAAAACAAATGATATTAGTTTGTCTTTATATACCACTTCCTGCTGCATTTCTAAGCACTATAATAACATGTTTTATTTTTCTCCCAGTTTGGGTTAATGTATTTTGGGGGAAAAGGCAAGTTTGAGGACAAACTGAGGTCATAGATGCATAGATGCATGCATCCATAGCATGCACACACGAACAGCACACACAGGCCATAAATAGATAGAGACCCACTGAGCAAGCATAGAACCATACAGAATAAGAGACATTTCCTGTCCCGGATGAACACTTGCCCCTGAGTATTTTTTCAAAGAATGGCCTTTTTTGTTACAAAGCCATTAGTATACTAAACTTTGTGCAGATACTAATGGTGATTATCACCTCTCTGGGGGCTGTAATGACAGGTGAAGGTGCCACTTGCCTCGGTAATGACCCCTGCTGCGGTTGGGCCATTACTTTGTGCCACCAGGCTGTTAACAGCCAGTATACTAATAATCAACTGTAATCGACTGACCTGAAGTCCTATTACCAGACTGGGCGGGTATATGGCCCTCAATTAAATGAAATGTAACAATATCTGTCCTGGACATGTGGGTCAGTCGTCATAGCTTGCTCTTCTATCTCCCACCTGCTGCTGTCCATCGCTTCTCTGGGTAAAAGTCTGCAAGCCCTTACTCGAGCATCACTACTAAATCTTAGCCTCGACGCAAAATGAACTCTGACCATTAAGAGGTTTACCCCTGTCTCTATCCCAAACCTCATTACATTTGCAGTTTATATGAGTTGGGGTACCTGAGATTTGGCCCTGTGGCCACTAGGTAGCCTTACAGAGAACTTTGGAAGAGAGTATTATGGTTGGTCAACATCATAAAAAGGTCACCTTTGACGCAGGTGATCCCAGCGACATTAAAAAAAAATGAATTAAAAAAAAACGAGTGTGGCCATTCTATTAAATATTGCCCTTTATATTCTCATCAAACAATTACGCTAGCTACAGTCACTTCTTCTTTGTGAAAAATGTGGGGGTGCCATCATCACCCAGAGGAATCAGTGCTTGGAAAAGGCTTCTTCTTCCATGGTTCACAGTTCAGTCCAGCGTTAGCGCTGATCGAGGAATAAAGCCTGCCCAGTCTGCATGTCACGGGTGGTATTTAAGTCCTTGCCATGTTGCACCAGTCAGTTATATTTCACATCATTGATCATATTGAGTTGTTGTCCCATCTGTGGGCCCTGTCAGGGAATTGCCAGACATTTCGGTGCTCGACTGCCCTTGGGCAGGACAAAGACTGATATGTACTGGAAATTTCTCTTCTGTGAAAGGATGGTGAGCTAAAACTCTGGTTGAGACTCTAACCCGGGATATAGGCCGGTAGTAGAGAAACTCCCAGAACCCCCTTGTTTTTGCATATTAAGTAGCTTTGGGTTTTCACCCTAAATTACTAGCGTAATCCAGACGTGGAACCCTTGCTCACTGTTCCTAGAGAGGCACAGCTCCACCTCACTGACGAGGCTCGACCAGGCCCAAAACACGTGTCTGGGGTTGCTGTTGGTACTCTTGTTCAGAGGAGAATTGCCAGAGATTTCGGTGCTGGACTGCCCTTGGGCAGGACAAAGACTGATATGTACTGGAAATGTCTCTTCTGTGAAAGGATGGTGAGCTAAAACTCTGGTTGAGACTCTAACCCGGGATATAGGCCGGTAGTAGAGAAACTCCCAGAACCCCCTTGTTTTTGCAGGGATTTGCAGAAGACATTTTGAATAGATTTCCTCTTTCCAGCGGGGAAGGATCTTACCGGTCAGCATTCCGTTAGGAGTCTGGCCAGAATGGCCTCTCTCCCCTTTTAGATAAATGTGTAGGTCAGGAAGTTTGGCAACATGATCCAGAGGTATGTTCTGCGGTACCACATACATGGTGATGAGACTGAGATCTATATCTCATTTATATCTAGGTCAATGGCTCACAAGTTAAGCACTCACCTTGGACATGGCACCAGTCTGCACTTAACAATTGCAAGTCCTGTCAGAGCTATCTCAGCCCTTCATCCTTCCAAGAGCCATACATTGGGTATCATTAAGTTGAGTAATAGTAATAACTATCATTACAGTGCCCAGATGCGGGGGGAATCTGGCAGGAGCTGTATTTTAAAAGAGAAAATTGGAAATGAGAATAAGGGATGGAGGCAGCTCGGGAATCCCTTACAACCTCTTTGACTGATGGCACCCCGTAAATAGCGGTAAACTGGTGAAAAATCGAATACAGAAAAGATGGAAATAATGATTGCGTATTCCGAAAAACACCTGGGATGTGAAGTATCGACACCATTAAGTAGTCTCATGTCTCATCTGCTTTTCTAACCGGTGCAGGATGCAGACAACCTATTAGACACAAAGAGGTCCATCTGACCCTTGAGCTCTATAGCGTGGGTTTTCAATGAAAAATGTTGAATTTAAAATACTATGGGCCTCATTACGACCCAGGCGGTAAGGGGTTAACGGTGCCGTAAAAGGTGGCGCGCCGTTAACCGCTTACCGCCTAATTATGTGGTCTCTTTGCGGGTCCCTACCTTAACGTCTGGTTTCTACCAGCCGTTAAGGATTGGACCCGCAAAGGGACCTTGGAGGTATTTACGGTACCGCAATTTGCAGTACCGTAACTACCGCCTTCCCCATTTCCATTGAGCCCTGTGGGGGCAAAAATGGGGAAGGGCCAACGGTGAATGAGGAATTACCGCCCCGCCTACCTTGGAATGGGCGGTAATTCCACCATTCACCATGGCGGAATCGGTAAAATACCGGCGGCAACCATGGCGCTATTAGCACCATGGTTACCGCATGGGTCGTAATGACCCCATATGACTGCTATCTATTATGAGTGCTATAGTACTAGTGTTCTTTTTTAATTATTTAACTGTTGGTCTTCCCTTATATTATAATTGTTTTTTTTTTTTTAAAGTGCTTAATAGGAAAGAGGTTTCTAAGCACGGATGTGGGATTCGAACCTGTGATGCTCTGCATCGTCTGGTTTCCAAGACGAGCGTGTTGCCACTGCGCTTTTCTATCCGGGAATGCCCTTCTTGTTGGATTCACTCTTGCCCCTTCTTCGCTCTATCCTTGATTCCTCGATTTGTCTCCTATGTCATCTTTCATATGTGCCTCCTTGGACCCAATCTCGTTTGACGTCCTTTGATGTACTTACTCCTAAATATTGCAACTCTTTGCCTCTACATGCCTTTGCTGCTCCCTCCCTTGCTGACTTCAGCCATTTATTTAAAGAACATTTCTTTCTTTCCACGACTACTTCTTCATGATTTGTGTTATTATATTGGAACAGTTCTATTGGTTGCCATTTTATGTAAACACGTATGATTGCAGTGTTCTATTGTCTTATTGCTAATGCAGTGCTTTGGCAAAAGTGTGACATATAGTCAATAAAATAAACTAACCTACAAATAAATAATGTGAATGGTATCACACATTTATTTTTCGTAAACACGTTAGCTCACCTTGACACTACCCTGCTTACCTCTACCCAGTGTGAACATTTTAAAGCCAACTTATATGGGGGGTAAACCCTGAACACACATTACCTTCACCCAACCCTGAATCAGCAATGATGTCCTCACTGCCTCACCCCCCATCATGCTTCTTTCAACAGTTGACTTTATTTCTTTTTATTTTTTATTTGTTATTAAGAGTATATGGTTAAACAAAGTTCAACCTTTACAACACTACAACAAATGCAAGCCATAAAGCAAATAGAATACAAAACAAAAAAGAAAAAAGAACAAACTTACAATTACTTCCATAAGGCCCTTCAACCACATTAAAATCTTATATCATTAATTCAATTCATATAAAACATGGTATTAATTCATAGAGACACATTTCAAACAGATAAAGCATTCACCATCATATTAGATATTCATAAAACTATCACATAAAAATGAATAACAAAAACACTGTGAAGATACAAATGTAGCAGATACCTTCTTTTGCACATACGTAAAGGAAATCAAATCACCAATTGAATTTATCATCGCTAATATGTCAGATCAGACCAACATACTTTAAAAATCTAACGACCGCCAAGGTGATATTTGCACACTGACCACTGAAGAACAAGGCCCGCCTCCCTTCCTCTGTTAACACTCGGAACCGATTCAGAAGTTTCCCCAGAAAGAGGTCCCGCACCACCGCCAGAGATGGACAAACAATAGCAGATGTTTCAAAGTTTCCATTTCAGGGGACACATTACAGAAGCGACATTTCCGAGCCCCTTGCTTCCAATTCTGGTGGGCACTCAATACCGCTTTAGTAGGGAGACGATTTAAACACAGCCATAAAGAATTATCTCTGTATACTGGGCATGGAAATGTGCCCAAATATTCTGGCAGAATATTAGACCCCTTAACTTCATCCGTGAAATTTTGAACGGAGTTGTACTTGATACACTGTGAACGCGTATTCATACAGTCAGCCATCCAAAGTTTTTTTTTGTGGATTTTCTAAGATTGTTAAGTAGCAGATCTATGTCAATCTCTGCAAACTTCATACAAGCAAAACAATCCTTCCCCCATGCTGACAAAACAAGTTCTGATTCTGACTCAATCGTTTTTTTAAGCAGTGGAGGTAAAGAATTCGGCTGGGCGAGAAAGCACTTCCTTAGGAAGCCCAACGACTTCCATTTAACCATAACAGACAGAGATGAAAACTCTAACTCATAACGTACCAGTTGGATAGGGATACTCCGAGGGAGTCGCAAGACACGTTACCAAAACAGGCCTTTCAATGCCTTCCAAAGCATCCCACTAAGCTCCAGCTTACATTCACCAGCGTAGATTAGGGTTGCCACCCACTTCACTGTATAAAAAGTTAAAACTGGGCAGAGGTAGTATCGACCATATCTATGAGTAATTAACAGGCCTTGCACAGCAGCCGATCGCACCTTTTGGCGATGATGAACTACATTAGGCTTGTCCCTAAGGTTGTTATTAACACAGATACCCAGAAACCTATAATCATTCACAACAACCACAGGGACGTTATAAACTTGCCATTTAAATTTCAGTTTGCTGCAAGATCTGTTTGATTGAAATCTCAGAATTTTTTATGTGGTTACGTTAATCTTAAGCCATTCTTATTTGAATACAATTCTAGTGCTGAAAGTTGCCTTTGACCCAACCTGCGTCTGGTCCAAAAAGCCGGGTTCATCAGCATAAAGCAAACATTGTAAAGGGTGTCCATTTATTCTGAGCGGAAAGTCAGGGGTTGCAGTTGGAGTAGAATCTAGGTCAGCAATAAATAAATTAATAAGGGCGGGTGCCAGGATGCATCGCTGCTTCAGACCACAGATCACAGTTGGAACTGACTACTTGAGCTTGCCAGAAAGATCTATTCGAACTTGTACAGAGGTGTTACTATATAACTCTCTCATGATATTTACCAAGTGTAATGGACAATTCCTGTCAATACATTGTTTCCATAGAAGCTCCCTGACCACGTGATCAAAGGTGGTCTGGAAACCAATGAATGCAACATAAAGTGACGATCCTAGCAGTTGCATTCTTTTTTTTAAACAAGACCTAAGTAAACACATTTATGGAGGTACCCAGACCAGCTTCAACCCCTGATTGATTTGGATCAAAACTAGAACTCTCCCTCAACCATGACAGCAGCTCCTTCAAGATAATCAAAGGAAATAGCTTACCAGGCGCATCAAGAGGAGTGATCGGCTTAAAATGTTCAGGAGATGTTCAATCATCCTTCTGGAATATCGGAAACAATGATTAACTTAAGCCAGGAAGCTGGACTATATCTACTCTGGCTCACCTGCTGAAATAAAGTAAGTAACACCTCTGCTCACATATCAGGATGTACTTTAAAGATGATTCTTGCAAGGCCGTCCCGCCCCGGTGCCCTAGAATTACTGCATCTAGGAATAAAACAGAGAATATCATCTCTCTCAATCTGCACGGGCCACTCGACCTTGCGATAAGAAGCGGAATAGAGAAACGCGGAAGAGTCATAGCAAATCAAGCTTTAAAATAGTCTACCCAGGTCTCTTCCTCACTAGTAGAAAGTTGGAGAGGGAACTGCTGTGGCCCATCATTTATTAAAAGACGCCACATTTCAGCTGAATTGTCCTCTGAACGCACGGACTGCATCTTCTTTGCGTCAAATTGGGCCAGTAAACTTTTGTGGCTCCGGAGACAGTTTTTGTACTTTTGCTTCCACTTTATAATGAATAGCCCACCTCTTACCTGGCTTAATTTAGATAAACACTGGATGTCTGCTCTCAACATACGCTTCTGCTCCTGAATAGGGATGTAACGGTATTACGGTATACCGTTAAAGATAACGTGAACCACTTAATTGAACAATAATAACCGTCACATTGTTTATACGGGTATACCGTTCATACCGTTAAGTGTGCTTTTCAATCTGATTTGGAAAGGCTGCAATAAGCAAGTGCTGCGCAGTCTTGGTCTTGCACTGTTGGATGTGCCGTCTGCCAAGTAGTTTCAGTTGGAGCAGTTTTTAATGCCATTCCATAAACCACACGTGCCTGACACAAAATCAATATGTTAGCAATAGGAAGAATAAATACAGTGCCAAGAAGGAAAAGGGTTTACTTTGGGTTGGCGGCTTTGGGGTTTATATATTTATAATGGATAATGTTTTCTAAACATATGACAATGGGGGGTTTCCCTGGTTCTATCATTGAATTTACATATAATAAGTCACACTGCAGAATTTACTCATCTCTGTGGGTATTCCCTGCTGCCATACCAAAGGGTAACAGGTCCGTCATTACTGAACACCTTTTGGCCCGCAAGTAAACTAAAGGCTGTAACGTAAAGAGAGAGTGCGTGTGTGTGTGTGTGTGCATGCGCACAAGCGTATACTACCATCAGGCTCCAATGATCTGTGGCATGCAGGTTATCAGGATGGCAACATGTTCATCTTCACCAGTAGCCAGTGGGGGAGGTAAAAGCCTAAAGGACCACTTAAGAAAAGCTATTCAGTTTGCTTTGCCAGTCGCAGCAGGGCTGCCCGCCCCCCCTCCTCCTCTCCACACGTGTGTTTGTGTTTGGTGGAAGCAAGGGGTGGCATTTCAGTGGAAAGTATGTTGAAAAGCCCAATTCTGACCTGGGGTGCCTGGTTTTGTTTGTGATGATAAATCTGACAATTTATGACCTTTTAGAAAATATTTGTTAAGATTAGTTAACTCCACCTGCTATACCGTGATAACCATGATATACCGTCATTTGGCAAGAAGGTTATTGTACCGTCATAAAACTAATACCGTGACACCCCTACTCCTGAATAGCTCTGTCAAAGGAATGTTTATGATTTAAAAAACAACATTTTTCCATTAACCAAATAAAGCGCCTCAGGGTCGGGGCATAACTGTCAACAAGATTCCCCTCAGTTATCCCTGAGGTACAGAAAACCTCTTGGAGATAGAACTTAAAGTTGCATCAGGGCCTGATCAGGGCATACCAATCACTTCCTACCCCTGTTGACCTCCACCCGGTGCATATAATAATCACCATCCAGGGGCGACACCAAAATGAGCCAATCCGTTCTTGAAAGGCAGTGATCACTATTCTCAGAAGAAATAACAGCACAATTACCTATTTAGGAAAAATCATTGGCAGTAACAAACATATAAACAAGTGTAGCTGATTGACTGTCCCTATGTCAGGTAGCCTGTGACGACACATCCCCCTTGACATTGCCATTAATCATAATGAGCTCCGGCTCCTTCATTAAAGCAAGCCATTGTGCCCCACGAAGGCGGGACCCAAAAAGGTCAGCAGCCACAGGTAAGCCAGACCCTACTGAATGTAAACACGTGCAATTCTAATCCCTTGCAATAAAAATAGCAGTAATATCCAAGTCCAAAAGATATTCGTCTAAAGTTCAGCAACTGCATCTAAAAACTCCTCATCAGAAAGATCAGCGGGATTCCTGTAGGTATGAATTATAGTGAAAGTTCCTACATTTCTCAGATGGGGAGAAGTCCATGTCAATTTCGTAGCCAACAGGTACGGATTTGGGGCCTTCAAATTTAAAGCCCCTATCGTGAAGAGGGGCTGTAAGTAGACTCAAGGAAGGAAGACCCTTCGGACTTTAAGCTCCAATGAAGCTATATTAGAATAGCCCTCCATAACTGGAGCCGTAGTGAGCCACGTCTCTTGCAACATCAACACATCAAGGGATTTTCAATCATTTCTCTCACCCTGCGAGAGTTGCTTGAACCCTCGAGTGTTCAGGAGCACATCTCCAAGTAACGTTATGCCCCCCTCCTGTTGCAGTTAATTGTAATTTACAACAGGTGTTAAAGCACCAGAAGCCAGGCCCAGTTGTCCTCCTTATGATCCCCAGGCCCTCTCAGAAATTCTGTTACCCTTAGGGTCCCTGAATCAGATGTAAAACAAGTCAAATTCATTGGGGTACATACAGACATATCGATTTGACTGATCAACAGGGGATCCTTCCCTCATACGTTGGAACAATCATCTTGACAGCCCTCCCGAATATCATAAGCCATTGTTAACCCGATTCCACTGCATTCAACATAACCTTTGCCACAATCCTAGAGGGAACATGCAATAATCCCCTGTCCAGTTGCTTAGAACCAATTCATTCAATCTGTTCAATATCTCTGGACTTGATAGAGCTTAAGTGTAGGGACACTGTCAAACAAAGAACAGTAGCAAGGTTCAAAATGATGCTATATTTCAAGGCCACAATTCTCTCCAGCAAGAGAAATATGATCGAGCAATGCTGTACTGAGGCAGTAGAATAAACAGAAAAGTCCACATCACTTCAATGCTTATGCTCCCTCGAGACTGGTTGAAATCATGGATGAGCCTTATAATGGGCCTTACCAATAGACCCATAATTCAGGTCTCCATCATGTGCCACAAGGCTTTCTAACAGCAGTGGGTCCAAATACCGCCCTCACTCTTCCTGGGGCTGGGCTCGGTCCTTATAAGGAAATTGTTCTGATCCAAGGTAAGAAAAGCGGGAGATCCAGACTGCCCTTTGCACAAACGGCTGCCCCAAATGTAAGACTACTGGTAAAAGCTGAATCCCAGGGCCAGTGGGAGGAAGCGCCTCTGGCCGGGAAGACCTCAAGGGAGAAACCAGTGAAACCAAAGACAGTAATTCTGGGAAGACCAAACCCACTGTGTATGTGGACCTATTCCACAGGTCCTCCATAATAATGGGAAACACACTGGATCTCCTCCTTCGAATCCTCCCTATACTCGTGCAACATGAATTCCAAATTGGTAATGAAACCTTGCTGACATTTAATTTCCTTGAATTTCTTCACCTTGGTAAGCTTCCTTTTTTTCCGACTACCATGCCACACAGAAACCGCCTCAAGTGCCGGCAAAGATCTCAAATAATTTCTTGTCTCATTCGAGAAAAACTTTGGAGCTAATTTCTGATTTTTAGTTGTTAGCCTTATCCTCCATGGTAAGAGTCTTCAACTTTGAGTGATGATTAATCTTCTGATCAAATAGAGGAAAATAGGATTGACAATCATGGCCCTCCCGAGTCACTGATGGAGACACAGACACATTAGAATCGGTCAGAACCGGATGAGGGAAAGCAGAAAGGCTGTTAGTGCGGAGATCTGATGGACAAACAACTGAATCAGAGCAGACCTCTGTAACCGTCTGTGTAGCAGAAATTGTAACAGTAGCAAGGAGAGGGGGGAGAAACATAGGAACACCCCTGTTCCGTTTCTGCTGGGTGATAAATGCTACTGTCTGGAGCAGTGAACATTTTTCTAGCAGACCTAGAAGCTGTTGAAATACCTTCTATAAATGAAATCTTCGAATGCATCTGTGCAAGCATCTCAACCTGATCGTTCAACTTTACATTCAAAGAGTCACACAGGTCAATCAAGGAGATCCACAACAGATCTAAACTGGGTAACGAGCCCCCCATATCAGATGACACACCCTGCGGTGATCCCAAAGATATTCTCGGGCTCAGTTGAATGAATGAAACAGAAGAATTCAGTGAACTGTCAGAAGAATCTGGATAGAGAATAGGCAAGGCCAGCCAGCAAGGGGCTTTCCCGAGAGCCGACCTTTAGGGACATATATAAATGCTCACCCTAACCCCCATCCAAATCGGTAATCCCCACCTCCACCAAATTCATCTCAGGATGCTGCCCAGCAGATGAAATTCATGTTACCACATTGGGTGCCATTGGAAGAGCCACTGAAAGGGCAGGTTCCAGCTTTACAGCATCACCCAATGAAATAACTAAAGAAACTGCCTCCAGCTCCTGTGCACCCACCAGAAACGCTCTATCTAGGATGTCAACTGGATTAAAACATAATGTGGACGATGTCACAGAGCCGCTCTCAGCAGGTTGTACAACAGTTTTAGCGCAAATGTTCAAATTCACGGCGTTCCCAATATTGGCAAGCAAACAATTGTCAACCAAAAAATTCTGGAGCAATTGAGGGGTGGCAGACATCAAAGGCTACCATGTTGTTAAAGGGACAGAACACAATTCTGTTTGGGAGGAAAGAGAGGACACAAGCTGCGGAAGACACAGGGGCACCGGGTGAGGCCGATCTGTCAGCACTTGCTTCGCAAAGTGTAAGCATATGACAAAGTCACCACTGCTAAATATTTGGTGAAAGTAAAATAAAAGTGAGGACAGCGCTTACCAAACAGCCCATCGCTGACCTCCGCGGACTACCGCAGACTGCCCAACTCTGCCACAACTCCACGGCATTCCATGCTAAAACAACTTTTATGCAAAGCCACTCCTCTTACTAAGAAAAAAACGATGGCCAGCAAGGAAAGACTGGCTGATGCTCTAGCACAGCAGACACTGCAGACTGCCACAACTCTGCCACTTCTCTGAGCTGAGAAAAACTGAGCTTTTATGCAAAGCCTCTCCTCTTCCTCAGAAACAATGATGGCCAGCAAGGAAAGACTGGCTGATGCTTCAATTAAGCAGACATTGCAGGCGGCCCCAACTCTGCCACAACTCCCTTTTCATTTTTCTGAAATGCGAGATTTGTATGATTTTCATCAGAGTTTTAAAGCATTCCTTTTCCTGACGTACTTTGAGTACTTATGGGTTGAACCAGGGCTGCTGCTAGGTCTGGAAAAGATCTGGGGCTACGCTAATGTTGGGACTGTTGGACTCCGGGCTAGCTAGCCTTTTGGTTGTAGCCCCAAGCTTCTATCCAGGGCTACAACCAAAAGACCCGAGGCTATACCCCCCTGATTGCCCCCCCTAGCAGCACCTCTGGGTCGAACCTTAATCTTAAGTACATGAGTGGTCTTGGCATGAAATGATTTCCTATGTAATTCAGAACGAGGATATATGAGGGTTCATGCATGTACAATGTGTTGCAGTTATATGCTGGCGATTCTGCGGTGGCTGCTGCATTAGAGTCCATGTTTTTGCATTGACACATCCTCACTAATTCAATGCTCCACATGTAAAGCTTCTCGTTCACTGTGGGCAGAATGCTGCAGCTATACACTGGCCAGCTGTTATTTTCGACGTGAAATACAAGTTGACTATTATGCTGAGCCTGTGACTGAGAAAATCCTCCTTGCCTGCAGCCCTGTGCCATGCATCAAAAGACACATACCCAGAGCCTACCGCCTTCAAAGGAGCTACACCTGGTCCTTCCAAATGAGGTTGAAAGGGTTCACCCAACGCTAGAAGGATTCACCTTCTTGAGTGAGGCTCCAGTGATTTTGGGTGCAGCTCTGCCCCGTCCCCCTCCACCTCTTCGGTTCACAAGCACACCAACATTGTGGAGCTCATTTCCGAAGTCCTGAGAGCGTAAAACTGCAGCGTAATTCAAGGTGTAAAGCGTTTATTCCTTGAATGTATGCACTGCAACATTCCAGTCCTGTAGGCAATTGCCCTCTGTCTTTACGCCAGCAAACACAGGCGTAACACCAGACGCGCAATGGGTAAAAGCATGCGTATTTTACATAACGTATATTATGTCATGGTTTTACACATGAAATGCATTATTTGAAATTAATCGTATGGGGATGCCATTGAATATTGCACTGGTTTTTACTCGAACATTTACTCCCAAAAAATAAACCTGCTGAGCAAGCAGAATTGTCCATGCACACAGCAGGCACCAATCATCCCAACAAGCCATGAAACCCTCACAGCAAGGCACAAATGCAAGGAGACACCAAAAAGGGGTGGGGACTGCATAAAAAAACACAAACTACAGCAAGCTCACTTTTGAAGCCAGGACAACTGCAGACTTGAAATCCGACGCTGTAAAAAGGAAAGGACCAGAAAACAAGACTTCTCTGCCTACTCCCCAAGACTATGGAGCTTCCCCCATCAGCATCAGACTTGCCTTCATGCTCCTACAATTCAGAAAAGAACTCAAGACCCACCTCTTCAAGAACCTCCTCAACACCTAGGTCATCACGTTGCCCTTCACGCCACCTAACTCAGTACACACCGCCCACCCTGTTTTTCCCCAGCCACCCAGTACAGCTGTGCCCCTCTGAATCCTTCCTCTGCTGTGTATCTGTTCTTCTGTTACCTGCGAAAAGTGCTCTGTTATGCATCTGTACCATTGTATACCTCTGTAAAGCACTCCATTATGTATCTGGATTGTTGTATATCTCTGGAAAGAGCACCTTTGCTTCTCGAAGCTAGATGCGTGCTCAATAAACATAATAACAATAATTATAATAATAATAAAAGATAATACCACGGAGCAAGAAGTACCATTGTCGCTACAAATCACACAGAGCAAGAAGTACCATTGTCGCTACAAATCACGAAGATAAGGAGACATTTTCCCTGGCAATGGTGGCTCAGCTGCATTCTGCGCCCGAGCCGAGGCAGCCCATCGACCTACATTACAGCTCACAGCACAGACATCCCACAAGATGGACACCCCAGCACCCAGCCTAGGCATCCCAACCACCTATACCTCAGCCCCAGCTACCTGCCAGCCTGTACCTCAGCCCCCAGCATAAGAGAAGAACCAGGTCAGGAGGGGCCACAGCAGAGCCCAAAGGCCATACATGCAGAGTGTGTACCAGCCTATGATCACCCACCAAAACCTCAAAAACCAGCAGGCTATTACTGCCTGCTGCCTGGACATGGCTACAATCTTTGGCTTCTTGGCACTCACCATGGACCTACACCTGGACAACAGCCAGTGTTTCTTGATACCTGCATGGCTGTCAACCATGTGCAACTGATGCAGAAGGGGAATGGGAACCATTAGCATTTCAAACGTTTATCAGCCATCATACCCTCCCAGGCATAGCAATGTGGCCTTGCCTTGCCCTTGGCTGGTGATGCTGGATACCATATTGACATCGGGTTGATGACTCCGCGGTGAAATCCGGGATATCAGCCAGAGCACGGCAGCAACCATTCCAATACTCGCACCCGCATCATCATTGAAAGGGCCTTTGGCGACTGAAGAGTTGCTTCCGCTGTCTGCCCCGATCTGACGGGGGCCTCACGTGCCACACAGCAAAGGTGTGCCAAATAAATGCCATGTGCTGCATGTTGCACAATGTGGCCACCAGGCACAATATCGCCATGCCCGATGACGCCTTTGAAGAAGCTGAGTATGACGAAGAGGGTGATGGCCTGGACAGACAGACACGAGGCACTGTCAGCAGCAGGAAGACATTGATGGGATTGTGCTGTGTGACAAGCTTGTGCACTTCTTATCCCTGCACAAGATGGCACACAGAACACTTCCACTACAACTCATGATTCAAACAAATCATTTCTCAAGGACATGGCACACAAGTCACGTAATTGAAGGGTGGGGACGAGTGGCATCTTCTGCATTGCAAAGACAGAGCAGTGAACTAAAGACATAGGTAATTTCCTAAAACAAAGTCCACATTCCATGAAAAAAGAGTTCAAAGACCAGGGATGAGGTGCAAAACAAAATGCGGCCATCATGAACAACACAAGTACACGTCTCGTTTGGCAGAGAAAGTAGAAGAAGGCTTGAGGTATGGGGGAGAGGATCATACCGATTTCAATATATGATACCATATTATATTCGAGATTGAGAAGGACTGATTCTAGACCATTAGAAACATCAATTGATTTTGTTTTTAATCTGGCACACACATTCTCAAAAAAACGTGGATATCAGTATTGAGTTCACGACTTCGAAAGTTATATTTTGCCAATAATGCTACAAAATGAAGCATGGTATTATGAATAGCTTTTATGGTATAATAACATCTTGTTTTCGTCTTAGGCTTCATGCCAAATTCCTCGTGGTGTTAAGCGCTGTATTGATATCTGTTATAATTGCCCGATTTATGGCAGCACCTACTACCAGGCCTGACCAATGCTTAAAATAGGAGACCTGCAAATGTATATGGGTCAAGCGGGCACAAATATAGTGTACCAGAATTATTCTTGAGACACCTATGCGCTCAAAAGCCCACCACACATGCGCAGTGGGTTCAGGAGCCTCGGTGTGTCTCTCTGTGTGGGTGACCCCCATTAACTGCTCCCTTGTAGATCACGCACGGGTTTCGCCATATTCCCCATATTTCCCCTTGGCGAGGTACCCATGCCTCAGCAGGCTCAACACCCTTCCAAACCCCCTACAGCCAGTCAGCAATGCACACAATGTGTTTCCTATAGTTAGCATCAGGTCCACCCACACAAGCAAATTAAAATACATATGTCTAACATATGTTCCTGTTTATATTCTGAAGTCTTCCATGCAATAACATATGATGTTTTTGCATTCAGGCCTCTTGAAACATGCCTATTTCTTTCTATTTCCAGCGTGAGGTCCACTATATGCTAGAAACAGACAAACAATAATATTCCTATTTCTACCAGGTGCAAAGGGAAAGCTAAGAAAATATTCCCCTAAAGCAGGAGGTGAATCTTCCATGGCCAAGCAGCATACAGGTCCTCCCAAGCATAGTCCTCCTACTCTACATGTGAGCGATCTGGCTGCAGCCATGCCTGTCTCCATGCAATTGGTGCGTGCCCTGCATGAGCAGAGACAATCCATGCATACATGTCTGTTTGAGCTGCAAGGAAGATGCAAAGTCAATATCCCATGTACTGTTGTGTTGCAACTCGCAAGAGATTATGTGTGTGTGATTGCCAATGACAGTTGTGAATTGCATTATGCATTTTGTTCATTGCAACGGAGCACTTTGCAGTTGTGAAGAGTCCACTTTGACTACCACCACTAGGTGTGCATATGCAACATCCATTTGTATATAATATCCCTGTTAATCTGTTTTTTTTTCTAGGTTATGTCCGTTAAATAAGAATGAGAGGTTGATGAAAATTAAGAGAAATAAACACACAACCACATATTCAAAATTGTGCTTTCTATTTTTTAAAGTGGAGTTTTCATGTTTGGAATATGCTATGATAAATAAAAACAACTATTCAGCTTCATGTTTGGCTTCAGCTCAATACTCGACCAACTATTTGGAATTCCACTAAACACGAAATAGGCTATTGGGTGCACCTCTAGATTCAATAAACTTTGATTAGCCCAAAGTACTGGTGATTCGAGGTTTCCTTAAACGTCCTCAGGCACGTCTATCTAATACCATTTCAAAATGCTCGGAACAAAGACAACTCTTTTGTTGGACATTGAACGCAAACAACACTGAAAAGGGACATAAAAGTAATCATCGGTTTACTTAAACGTACTGTTCGGAAGTGCCTCCATGATACAGCTCTAAGCTGCTTTAAGCTCCCCGGATCCCGGCGAAAGGTTGTTTGACCACATTGTTTGGCTGAGCTGCATCTAATTGTCAGAGACACTGACTGCACGCTCTTGGAAACCCTTTGCACAAGCAGTGCACGCATTAAACAAAAGATGGACAAGTGATGCGTGGCAGAAAGACAAGGGTTCTTTAACATTCTCTGCTCTGGGTACCTACAGTAGTGCAACGGCTTTGCTCTTGTTAGAAACATTATCAACTTGCTTTGTTCATTTTGGTATTTTTGTTTGTAAATGTTCATTTAACAGAAATGATATTTAAATGTAAAGAGAGTACAGAGAGACAGAGAGACAGAGAAAGAGAGCGAGCAGGGAGATACAGAGGGAGTGGAAGTGTGAGTGAGAGTGGCAAGGGGACGACAGAGAGAAAGAGAAAGAGAGAGAGAGCAAGCATGCAGGGACGTGATTTCACCAAAATGCCAGGGGTAGCGAAAGTGACATCACACGACCCTTGACCCCCAGATGACATCACAGGAAGTGATGTCATTTGACCCCACCCCGAAGTGATATTGCGTGAAGAGATAGAAAGCGACCTTTCACCCGTTGACAAAACAGAAAGTGCCATCACGTAGCATTGTACACTACGAAAAATATGGTTACGATATCACTATAATGTGATGTACATTTCATTCAAGAATGGAGCGCCATATGTATTGTTAAAATCAGTGTGTATAGGTTCATATTACCAAATTACTGTGAATGCAAGCAGACATCCATGACCAAATGATAATGATGTGTTATTATATAGCACTAACACTTAAGTGCTTTATATAGAAAAATATACACCCAATATCACCCAACCTGTGTTGTTACTCATTTATCGACCTCAGAAGGAGGAAAGGCTGAGTTGAGGTGTTTAAGAACAGACTAAATCAGTGACTCTTCCCCCTGAAGTGTGCCTAAAATAAACTTTTAATGAGTCTAGCAAGTATTGCATAGAATTCCAGAAAGGCACATTATTTGGTATTCCTATTCTTTATTATTTAGGGTCAGTGCTGGAAGTGTTAGACTTGTGCCATGTTTCTTCTCTTTTTTAAGGGGCCTGAACAAGAAGGTCAGCCACTCCAGAAGTAAAGAGCCACATGGCCAGAGCTTGCATTAAAAAAGAAAAAAAGAAAAACATACTTTTTTTTCTACTTTTTTTTTTAGAGCTCTCAGGGGAGTCCACAGAGGTCGCAAGTTGAGCCCTCTGGCGACCCCCAAATGACGTCACTGCAAGCACAGGGAGGTGGAAGTGTGAGTGAAAGAGCGAGAGAGAGCAAGGGGAAGACAAAGAGAAAGAGAGAGAAAGAGAGAGAGAGAGGGGAGAGAGGGAGAGAGAGGAGAGAGAGAGAGAGAGAGAAAGAGAGAGAGAGAGAGAGAGAGAGAGAGAGAGGGAGAGAGGGGAGAGAGGGAGAGAGGGGAGAGAGAGAGAGAGAGAGAAAGAGAGAGAGAGAGAGAGAGAGAGAGAGAGAGAGAGAGAGAAAGGGAGAGGGAAAGGGAGAGGTAGAGGGAGAGGGAGAGAGGGAGAGGGAGAGGGAGAGGGAGGGAGAGAGAGAGAGAGAGAGAGAGAGAGAGAGGGAGAGGGAGAGGGAGAGAGACGGGGAGAGAGAGAGAGAGAGAGAGAGAGCTTTTCCCACAGAGAACTTTCTCCACCAAAATGCATCCATTGGCAGGGGTCAGCCGATTACCTGGCAGCCCTCGGTCCTGTTGCACCCATCTGGCTTCCTGTCATCCTCATTTGATGAGGGCATTGCTCTGGGGCGGCTATCAGCACCCTTTTCAAGACGAAGGGAAAACAATCATCATCTCTTTCTTTGATTACAGAGAGCAAAGGGGGAAGGGATACCTTATTCCCAAAAATCAATATGGGTAAATTGGTTTTTTGCACTGGAATGGCACGCGGACTGTGGAATCACTCATTGCTGAACCCATCAGAAGAACCGATTGCAGCGCCGCGCAAGCCTGGATGCAGGACTCGGCATCAGGGTCCCCGGGCTTTGTGGCTCAGGGCTACGATGGAAGATTATCCCGCCAGACACAAACCAGGGCCAGAGGTGGGAAAGGCGCTGATCCGGAAGCCGGCAGCGCTAAAGAGCGCTTATCATTTAATAGGACAAGTGATAGATGCTATATGCATCCATTTCTAAGGCTGCAAGGCGAATATTGGAACCCATAAGTATTCCACCTCCTTCCTCGACATAAAACAGCTATGATGCTGCACAATTAAAACCAGCACACACCAGCAATGGCGATTTAATAACCACCAGAATGGAGTGGGACTAAAGAGAACCAGATGGCCATCAGCAGACACAGTCATTAGAATGCAGTGAGGTGTGTGTAAACTAGGATAGAAAGAGCAAATGCACACTTGCATTACGTGGACGAGGTTAATCCACTGTCTGGTTATATAAATGGCAATTTCAGCTAACAGCCGCTGGGCCCATCTAATGTGCCTGGTCTCTTACTGGCAGTAACACCACATGGAATGCAGTCTCAAGATCTGTTCACGCCTGTCAATGGTTTCACCTACACCACGCTTGCTGGAAGGCAGGTCTTTCTTTGTATTTGTTGGGAATGTTTCCCTGTCGTGTATTCTCTCATGCCCCCCTCCATGTTCTAAAAACTCATCTGCTGAAATACCCTCCCCACCCTACAATGCAGCCCAAGTATTTATTCCTGGGTGTATAGGAATGACACTTTTGGAGCCGAGGACTTGCACCGCAGCCATAGCCCTACTCAGGATCATCTTTTATCACTCCCTATCACTGTCAAGGAGGCGCTTTAGACTTGAAGCGATATTCCAGGCCAGGGTGTGCCAATGAATGGCTACACAACTTACTTCTTGTTGGTGTTCCAATCAGTGGCATTGCAAGCAATCACATTTAGGAGGGGCACAGGGGGGGCCAAAGACAAAAGTAGGTGGGCACAGACAAAAGTAGGAGGAGAACATGGTCACTGCTCGTCTTATGTATGGGGTGCACAAGGGGGGGCACAGGGTTTCACAGGGGGGGGCGCGGCCCCCCAAATCCCCCACCTAGCGACGCCACTGGTTCCAATCCTTTCTCGGCATACCCCAGCTTTCCATTGGCTCTCTCCCAGGCCTAGTTAAGCTAGTTTGAAAAGTTTGGGGTACTCGAGAACATGAGCAAAGACACCACTGTTGCAAGACGGCTTCTGAAGCCCTCTGGTTTATCTTGTAGTGGTCCCCTGAAATCCCATCACCCCAGATGTGCAGCTGACGTCATTCAATCTGTTGCATCATCATGTGTGACCACCCTTCATTCCGTCTTAAACCACCTTCCTTTTGTCATGCAGCCGGTGGGTGTTGGCTCTCTGGCAGGTGTGAGTGACATACTTTCCCCTCCAGCATGTTTCAAATGATGCTCTTAAAGGCATGTCAGCATGTATTATAATTGTGCTCCTTCCAAACTCCCCCCGCATTTAGCACCATTCGCCTACCCCAACCCTCCCACCATCTCATTCACTGTGCCTCTACACTCTCAGATAAATGTATCCAGTGCTTTAAGTGGGTTAAGAAATTGAGGACGGTGGTGGCTTATTTTGGGGTGGCTTGCATGATGGGTGTGGCCTACGACCAGATGGGCGTGGCCCAAAGAAGATCATGTAAAAATGCACAGGGGTGGTCTGGAGTACATACCTAAGCGCATATTGCAACACACTCTGCTTGGTAGCTTCCTTAAATTATAACCTGACTTCCAGAGCTGTGGCCGGACAGAATAGGACACACTACACCCACTCCTAGACATGACCCTTGGAAAGAGAGGGGATCATACATGGGGCAAGAGTACCCATTTGTCCTGACTCTGGCTGTGGGTTTCCTACACTTACACCTCTGTGCTTGAGGTTGGTTAGTGACTAGGCTGCTGCAAGGCCCTGTACAGTTCCATGAAGGACTCCACGCCCCCAAAGGCATGAAATATATACCCCTTTAGCCCTCAACCCAGCCTCAAACCCCCCCTCAAAATGGCCAATGCAATTAAGTCATCATAGAACCTAGCTATGAGTAGTGAATAGAATGCAGGCAAAGCCGCCATTGTACAGAAACTGGACATTGGTATCATGAATTTAGTAAGCCTGAACCCATGAAGCTGGAATGGAAAACTGTGTTGCAGCAGGAATAATAGGCTCATGGAGCTGCATGGCGAAGCTGCCTGGCCTGGAGTCAAGATTCAAGAAGCAGGGTCAGCTATCTATTCTGAAGAAGGACGAGAATGCAGAGGATGAACCCTCTCACATTAAGGTGCAAGAAAGAACACAAAGGATGCCAAACTTTAATTCATTTAGAGCATCTAAAAACTGAAAAATGGACCAAATCATGGTCTCCTGTCACATGAGCCAAGGATAGAAATAGAGCTTAAACGTGCAGTTTCAGACACAATAGTGAGTGCTCTCACTCCCGTGCATTTTCAAAGACAAGGATACTCTGCAAGGCCAAATACAAAGACAGTTTCATGGCAGCTCTGGCATGGGAGATGAGAGATGCTGGGCTAACCAGTTGGTGATGTAGTTTCATGTCCTACCTCCCTGCATCTGGGTATGGGTTTACGTGCTGCTAGATGAACAAAATGTTCCAGACATGGCACAAGTGTGCCAACCAATCATATCAGTCCATATAACAAAAATTATCTTATAGTTTGAAGACCAATGAGAAACTGTATATAAATGTTTCTGAAAATACATGTTTTTAAAGGTAGGCATAAGATGTCCGCCTGATAGGGCACAGCCAATAACAATCCTAGCTCCTATTGGAATGTATGCTTAGATGTATCCCTTAGCCAGTCCCGACGCTTGACAGGTGTTTAACTATTGCCATGTAGTATGACATCACTCTGACACATTATCTAGTATTAAGGACCATATTTTGTGTGGAGATCATTGAGTGACTGAGCGTATGCCCGTTGATGTTCGTTGTAACCTCCCTGTTTTAGATAGTTGTTAATAAAGCAGTGCTTTTCCCATCTTCCTGAGTTGGTTCCGTTATTTGCACTCTGACGTATTCTGGTGTAATCCCATCTATTCCATATGCATGTTCCTAAGTGCCAGATGCTCACTACACAATAGATATTTCAAGCAAGGTGATAATACGTTTTGCAGGTAATAAGGGATAGCAATGATGCACCCCCATGTTACGTTTGTTGCACAATACCAGGAAGCTAAAGGGAGAGGAAGACCAGGCCAATGATGGAGGAGGGGCAGTAAGTGAAGAGAGGGGGGAACGGGTGGGAGCAGGGCTGGTTTTACCGACAGCAGTGCCCCAGGCAGCAAAATAAAAATCTTTCAATACCCGGTGATGCAGAAGCATCAGCACCCTATTGTGATTAAATGTGCCCAGCTCCTGAGATCCGGGCACATTTAATTTGAATGGGGTGCCTGCTGCACTTTCTTCCACACTCAGGTGAGACCTTGAAAGACTATGCTGAGCTGCTGTGGTTGGGGGGTAGGGGTGCCCCGGGCAGTCACCTGGGTGGCCCTGTCCTAAGGCCGGCACTGGGTGCGAGGGGACTCGTCCAACCAGGCAGTGAAAGGAGATTGGGTGGGGGAAGTGGCATGGGGGAGGAGTAGCGAGGATTACAGGGGTATAGCCTGGATAATGACACTGAGGAGCCTGGGACAGTTGCTCAGTGGGAGAAATGGGCAGCGGTTCCGGGGATGTCCACAGGAGAGTTAGCAGGGAAGGGAAAGTCGCCAGTAGCAGATCTGTTTCGCAACAACCGTTCTGCGAAGTTCTAGGTGCAATTAGACTCATGGAAATTATAATGTACAAAGCCTCACACAGAAACGAATACAGCATCTTGTCATTTGGCCGAGAGATGTAAATGTATATTGATGTGGAGGACTGCCTGTAATTGCGAGCAATGTGGTTCTACACTGATGATGAGATGGTGTTTAGAACAGCAATCACGGCATACTTGTATTGTATCTGCCGCCAGTTAGTAATCACTGTGTGCATGGCGGCGGGGGCCACATGTCCTTTATGCAGTAACAGAACTCAAGGTGCACCTTTTGGAAGTGGATGCGCCATCAATGCCTTGAGCAACATAGATAATTGTAGGTTAGAGCATGGTCAAAGTCCCACGAGCTCCCCTAAGGCAACTCCACTTTGTAATGATTAATCAGACTACAGGAGACACCGGCAGGACCATTGAATCCAGCCTTAAGATGAAATAACTGCTTTAATTATATTTCTGCAATATTGCATTGAACACAGAGCTTCCGAACAGATTTTGCATAAAATGGTACAGGCACGGGGCAGTAAAATCTTCATTCCGCAGAAATATGGTGCCGACAGCCGCTGCATCACCTTCTGGCCTCCACGCTTAGAGGCACTGCACCATGGGCTGGGAGTCGGCGGTGCATGATCTCCTTTCCACCCTTCCACACCACAGATGGATGGAAAGAGCTCGGTGCACAGGGGCCTGCTCGCTCTGCAGTCAACTTGGAAGAGATGAGGCTCCACTGCTCCAAGGCAGTGGTATTCAAGCGTGTTTATACTGAGCGCCCCTGCCACCTTGAGTAACCATATTATTTCCGGAGCCCTCCTCCACCCTTCCATGCTATAACTACTAATACTGTCTATTAATAGCAGTAACCGTAATTTATTTTTAAAGAGTCTCATGCCCGCCTGGGCATCCTTCAAGCTTTCTTCCTTTGGGAGCCTCCAGGTGGGGAAGGGGGGCAGCGTCATGAAGAGGATTGGCACTCAACATACTTATTGCCCAGGGAGAACCCAAGAAGAAGGGGAGAGGGAAATAAAGAGCAATGGTGTAAGTAGGACTGAAAGGAAATGGGAGAGCTTTTGAAGAAGAGGAGGAAATGGAAAAGAGGAAGAGAAGCAGTGAACGAACAGGCGAGAAGAGAAAAAGGGAGAATTTGTCAACAATGGAAGAAGAAATAAATGAGGACAGGAGAGACGAAGGTGCTCCCTAGAAAATACACGAAAAGAGGCAAAAGAGAAGAAAGGGTGCATAAAATTGCACGCTATGGGGAACAATGATTACGAGCATGTGATGAAACAATGCATTTCCTTTCAGTTTTGAATCAGTGCAGATGAGAAATGCACAGATGCTTCAGACTCATTACAAAGAAGGGCTTTTGTTGGGGGATCGAGTGGAGGAATGGTGGGTCTCTACAAATGGGTACATGCTAGGGGTTGGAGTGCAGGCGAGGCAGTACACCAGATGAGGGTTTGTGATTGCTTCATCTTCCGAGGCATGGGGGTTGCATGGACAAGTGTGGCACAGCTGGGTGGGCATAGTTCTAGTATTTTCTTTGTACACTTTGACCACGGATCATGCGACCTGGGACTATGCTTCCTCTGTGATATATGCCATGTTTTTTTTTTATTTTCTTTATTTATTTAATTCTTATATTTTGCAACATGCCCATAGGCCTCAGTGTGCAGTGATCAGACACAAACAATACAAAAAACATAATGTTTACTTGTTACAAAACAAAACACGTAAAACAAATATTAGATAAAGCATAACAGAACCCGAGGGGAAGGACAGTGCTACAAAAGTATCAACAGTGCACTATCAACTTCAGTTCAGATGGCAAGTTGGAAACATTGTTACAATTGGCCAAGAAGAAGGAGAGATTACAGTGTCTGCAGCCAATAATGACGCAGTCCCTATTGGCTTGCGTACTCCACTCCTCCAACTTAACCTTACACATTAACTTTAGATCTAAATCTCTGACAATCCCTGGTCCAGTTTGCTCACAAAGCCAATCCATCAGCTTGTTCCTGAGAGCATCTCTGTGTTCCGGCTTTATAGACCATATAACATTAGTAATAATAATGTTTTTTGGGTCTAAGGCAAAATCTCTCAGTGACACATCAGCAATGTGAAGCATCTCTAATTTCCCAACTCGAGTAGTCCTAAAAAGATTGGGATTGATTTTGGTGCAAACCCCAAGAGCAGCACATGATGATGCCGGAGCAGTGACTGAGGCCAGCCCCACATGACCATGCCTGTGAGTGGCCTCAAGAGTAGATGATAGCATAGGAGTGGACACATGCTGTAACAAAAGCGTCAGATATCAACAGCTAACTCGGTCTGGCTACTTGTATCCTCCTCCAAAGCAATGTCATATTCTTCCTGATAAATCTGGCAGCCCACATTAACCACATCCGCAGTCCAAAGCGTGTCTGTTTGACGAGAGCTATCCAGTATAACAGGGTACACCAAAGTGGCAACTTTATCCAACAACTCCAACCGTAGGAAAAAGTCATGATTATTTCTACATGAGGATAAGTCAGCAGCTATTCTTTCCTTTGGTGACTGCACTTGGGGAGAGCTAAAGTGTTCCGTCCCAGCAAGGTGTTTACATTGGAACCCAGATTTTCCACAGTAGAGGTAATAATGTATTCCCCTATATCAAAACACAACTGAGGGGACATAGAAATCACCAGGACTAACAACTAAGAATCACCCCCATGAACCATTGAGGTTTTGCCACTAAGGGACGAAGACAGGGATTGCCTAGGTTAGCAGCTTCTCCTTGCTCAATATAATCCTCTAATAATGCTTCTCCATTACCGACCTCAAGAAAGCTTGATTTAGTCTCACAGAGGTGTGTTCTCCTACAGGCACTGGCAGCCATCACTTCAGTGATCACTTTCTCCTGGGAGTTAGAGTCTTGGGCCTGAAACCCTGTCTGGTCCGGACCATCTCTCAGGTGGAGGTATCAGCAATATATAAAATAGTAAACCCTTCCCAAGGTGATTAGATCCTCTTCCCTAGCAACACCCAGCCGCACTGCAGGCTGTACTGTGCTGTACTGCCACCTGTGATAGGGACAGGACACAGGGACAACAAGCAACAGGCAGGGTATAGTATGCTCACCGTTGTCTTTCATTGTTGTATTTCAATTTTACCGACCGCCAGACTCGCTGTAGCCCCTACACCAGCACAGTCTGGAACAGCCTGACACGGCAGCTGGAGAAAAAGACACACTGCTGGCCGCCAGCAGGAGACAGTGAACGGAGGGGCGGAATAGAGGAAAGGACCCATAGGCATTGAGAACATATGGGTGTTCACACAGTCAGACAGCCAGCCATCAAGCCGCACCCCGAGGGGCGCTTCCAACAGCTTCTTGGTAGTTGGCCCAGTTGTTTTCCCTCAAGGAGAGTCTTAAAACAAAAACAAATGCAGTGCTAAATCCTGATACCATTTTCATGGCATCCAAGCTCTCGTACCAGTGGGGTACCAAGCCGGAGGGGTTCGGGGGCAGGGGTGCCGAATGGGAAAGGTGTCCCACTGGCAGGACAATGAGGATGCCAAACAGCATGGTGCTACTGTTCAGCACTTGCATTGTCACGGCAGCAGGACACCTTTCCAGTTCGGCACTTTCATGGTCAATGAGGGTGCCGAACAGGGGGTGGGTGGTATCCCACTGCCAACTGCCAGGACAATGTCCTGTGGAGCTCCAGGCAACAGAGCAGCTCTCCTGAGAATCTGGCATGTTGTCAACAGAACATTGAAATGTGAGCCACTAGGCGCACTGATGTTAAGGGGGGGGGCTATTAGCAGAGACTTGTGTCCCTTAAGAAATGTGAATGAGGGTGATCAGAAATGAGAAGGGTGCAAAATGCTGCATGCTTTAGAAAATAATGACTATGGCTTTAAAACCCAAATGGGGTTTTGTTAGGCTCACATTAATCTGCATGATGCTATTGTGACTTTGCATGAAGGATGGGGAGAATACAACTAAAGCCATACTCTTATTGTTCAACATATCACTATTGTGATGTATGTAGCGTAAAGCAATTGCAAAATAGGAGGTGTGCATGGATTCTTTTCCGTTTTCCTTTTATTTAGCATTCAGTTTATTACAAACTTTTTGCTTTTCATAGAACTAAAAACGAACCAAAAAAAGCATGAATTTTGCCCCACAGAGCCTGGGCAGAGCTGTAATAGATGAATGTCTTAAAGCTGTAATGGTCTTGCTTATTTATTTTATGTGTATGTGTTAAAACGCCATCTTCCACTAATGTTACCAAAAAAGTTTATTGGGGCGGGGTGGTTTGGGGGTATGTATGAAACGTAGCTTACCCCTCCCCCACACACACGCTTGAAATGCTGGATACTCCCCTGCCTATTACTTAAGAGCAAATAAGAGGGAGAGACACGAATACATACGCAATTTGTGACGGAGATGGGAACACAGAGTGGAAACGAGGGAAGCGAGGTCAGCAGGTTGAAACAGTTACAGGAAAGAGTCGATAGAAATCGAAATCCGGTTGGAGTAGATGGTCGTGGGAGCGAGGCAGAACACATCGGAGAGGGATCCAACGAAGGGGGAAGACATGCGTTAATGCAGCAGAGGAGAGGGAAGGAATGGAAGAGAGGAAAGACAAACGATTAAGAGAGACGTTAGTAGAAAAGGTGCGAGACCCATGCACCCGAGAGCATTGGGGCCAGAATCCTGCCGGCCTGGCTGCTGGCGGGTGCTAAACTAATTGCCGAGCAGATGTCCACATGATGTCACAGGGAGCCTTCGCAGGGAGGCGGGTAGTTTTCCGGCAATCCATGGTGGAGGATTTCGGGCCTGAGGGGAGAGAGACGAAGATACACAGATGCCATCTGGCTAATAATTAGCTCAGTAAACAAAGCATGGGAGCCAGTGGCGCTCAGGGTAAAGCACGGTGGGCCGAGGTGGCGGTGCACTGATAGAGCAAGGTCCCGATGGACCGTACGTGCAGATAATGGGGGGCACTAGGCTACAGGACAGAGCATGGGAGCCAGTGGCGCTCAGTGTAGACTCTACAGTGTAGAGCAGTGGTGCATCCCAGGGGGGCCCTGAGAGCTCAGCATGAATTATAAAAAATAAAAATAAAAATAAAAAAATAAAATGTTTTTTTTAGATTCGAAGAAATGGGCAGGGGTGGCTCACATGGTCGGCTGAAGCATGAAACTGTCTCAGGCAACCATGAAAAAGTGGCCCACAGTTGTAAATGGATATTCATTCCTTTAGTCCCAGACTGGGCCTCATTACAACTATGGCGGTATGGTAACAACGGTGCCAGTAAGCTACTGGCACCGTTGCTACCGTACTGCCATAGTAAGAGTTGTGCTTGCGGATGCCTGACAGCCCACCAGGTCTGACCTGGCAGGCCATGCGGCACCCGCAAGCACAGTTCGTCGGATGCACCGGCACCGTTATTAACAGTGCCGGTGCATCCGAGCTCCCCATTCCCATTGAGCCCTATGGGGCTCAGATGGGAATGGGGATCTACCGGTACCGGCACCCACGAAAGGGCAATTATCATGTCCGCCTAACTCGGCATGACCTGGTAATTGCCCATTCGTGGGTGCCAGACCCGGATGCAACTCCAGCGGCAGCCGTGCCGGTTTTACCGGCACAGCTACCGCCAGAGTAGTTATGAAGACCACTGTTTCAATAGTACCCAAGGGGGTGCTTTGTGTTAAAATATAAGTAAATTGTGATATATTCAGCAACAATGGTCAACATTACTAACTGCATAGTTAAGTAATTCATCAAAATGGTCCACAGTGGCCAAAATGGTGGCCCATTTTGATTGGCCCACACTAGCATTTTACATTTTTGGTACAGGTATTGCCCTATAGGCCTGTCCAAGCGTGGCGGCTCATCCATAATGGCAAGGGGCGCCCATCCAGTGGCCCCACACACATTATGGAGGAGCTAAGGAGCCAGCCCAGTGAAACAGTGAGCTGCTTTATCCAGCTAATGGAGTGCTCCTGGGCTGGCTGAACTGTCAAAGGGAAACACTGTTTCCCTTTGACAGTTCAGTTTAGTTCCCCGGCCGCACATGCTCACTGAGCCATGCAAGTGCTGGGGCATTTTGCTTCGCCAGCATTGCATAGCTCATTGGAAATGCTGGCTGGGGCACTGCATGTCTGTATGTCGAGGGGGAGCTCCTGCGCCTCCTCGCACATACAGACAGAGCAGCTGGAGCAGGCCGTTTCAGCACCCACACGCAGGCCAATGCAGAAGGTACGTTTATGTTCATTGTTTTTATTTAAACATGTGTATGGATGTGTGTATGCTTATGTTATGAGTGAGTGTATGGTGATGGATGCTCATGTGAATGATAGTGAGTGCTGTATGAATGTGCAGCGCCTTGCATACACACATAATCATGTTCATTGTGTTAGGACCAGTCGGGCCCAGGGCACAGGGATGGTATCTTTTTACATGACATCTATCATTCAAAACCCTCTGCATTGTCCATAAGGCTTTCTGGGGCCTGGGTCCAAAATACCTTTAGCTATTCCTCCGCAAATACCTCCCCTCTCGAGCTCTTCACTCCTCTACCTCCAACTCCCTCAAGGTCAGTCGTTTATCAAAGAAACGAGCTGGGGGTAGATCTCTGTCTTCGGCTGGGGCCTCCCTCTGGAACAGCGCCCTGCCACTCTAAAACTTGAGGAGAACCATCTTTCTTCCTGCACTTATCAGACCTACCCTGTCTGCTGCCTTAAACGTAGCACTTGCAAATTGCTGGCTGCACTACCACTGTTTGTTGCCTTTATTATTTATTTATTGTTATTTATCTGTTTCTCCTCTGCTTCGCACTTTCCACTTCTCCCCCCTTCCATGCACATTTCCCTTCACACTTGCGCGTTCTCAATGTCACTGGGCCTAGTAAGCTCACTGTTTTATTCTCCCCTGTTTCCCTCCCTTGCCTTGTCGCGCTCTGAAACACTTGTATACGAGCGCGATAGAAATAAAATATCAATATAAATATCAATGCCTGCCCCCTGGACTCCCAGCACCAATTGCAAACTGTTTGGCTATTTACCGATTTTTTGTTAAAAGTATGCTCTACAATGCAACATTTTAACCTATTATTTTAAAAAAATTCACAGGGGGGAAAACCCCCCTGAACTCCCCCTTAATGCCCCTCCACTTAAAAAAGAATCACCAGTCGCCACTGGCCCTCATACTGTGTTGGGAACGGGATGGGTGAACCCAGGGACTATGGTGGGAGCACAATGGGCGGGAACCATGGGATAGTGATGGGAGCAGAGTGGGGAGAGCCCAGGGTGTGTGATGGGGTGGGGAGAGACCAGCGACTGGGTAGGAGTGGGATGAGGGAGCCCAGCGACTTTGATGGGAGCAGGTGATGGCATGCAATATATACTGTGCATTTGGCATTTCTGGGGGGTCCCGACCTGCCCAAATTTTGCTCAGGGGGGACCCGGCCAAAAAAGTCTGAAGACCACTAGTGTAGAGCAAGGGAGCCGAGGTGGCGGTGCACTGATAGAGCAAGGTCCCGGTGGACCGTACGTGCAGAAATGGGGGGCACCAGGCTACAGGACAGTGCATGGGAACCAGAGGCACCCATTATGGAACAAGAGGCTGGGGTGCTCCTGACAGAGCCACCAGAGAACATGACAGAGCTTGGGATAATAGTCCCGCTCAGTATAAAGCACGTGGGCCAGGGTGCTCCTAAGAAAGTACACACCCAGCGGACCGCGGATAAAGGAGCCAGCAGGTTAAAGTACAGAGGTTGGGGCACAGTGGCACTCATTATAGAGCATAGGGGCCCGGAAGCTACAGACCGAGGGGCTCATTCTGAGTTGGGCGATCTGGTAAAAAGTGTCTGTATCCATGGATAGCAGCACTTTAACGAACTGCCAGGCTACGTGTTTGCGGGTGGGGCACCTTTGCTTACCTCCATCTAAAAGCTGGAGGTGAGCCAGGCCCGCTACCACAATAAAAGCCCTCATTACCGTCACCAGCATTGCCAGTGGCGCTAATGATGGCAAATCCCCTCATGGAGTCCAATGGGACTCCATGAATTGGGATTTACACTGCACCGCCGGCCCTCGTTATCTGTCGGCAATTCAGCCGGGCCGAGTACCAGAAACGGTAATAGCCTTTGCTGGTATCCTGGCTTCACTACCGCCAGGATACCGGCAAGGTTGTAATGAACCCCAAAGTGTGGACCCAGAAGACTGCATATACAGATAATGGGGCCAGCAGGTCCTGGCAAATCCAACAGTGTACAGGACAGAGCGTGGGAACAAGTGGTGCTCTTTATAGAGCCGAGGGGCCGGGGTGATTCTTTCAGAGTATGGGCCCAGAAGACTGCATATCCGATAGGACAATCAGAGATGTGGAACAAAGAGATGTAAAGACCAAGAGGCATGGAAAAACCCACTAAACCCAAACTCAACTTTCCCCATGCATCTCTCACACAAAACCCACACAACCATTCTCCGCACAGCAAGCCGCATGCACTTCACCACACCGCAACAACAAACATACAACACATAACTCGCACCAAAAGCACATGAGGACCTGCATCGATCCGATAATCGCACCCAAGCTCAACGCACAGTGAAAACCAAACTGAAGCTGCGACTAGGACACCACAGCTTTCACTTTCCTACTCCCACTTCACCCTACTAACCCCCACCACTCAGTTTTTTTCTTGCAGATACGCCAGAGCGCCTGGGAACCAATTCCTTTGGTGACAGTGCACGGTACAAATAGCCTTAACATTAACATTAACATAATGGGGGCACCCGGCTACAAGACAGCACATGGGAAGCAGAAGTGCTTATTATTAAGACGGTGGCCTTGGTGCTCCTGGCAAAGCCACCAGAGTACAGGACAGAGCTTGGGAATTAGTGGCGCTCATTATAAAGCACGTGGGCCAGGGTGCTCTTGAGTTTCAGGCCAGAGCGAAGCAAGGCCCTTACTGTGAGATACAGGACATAACCAGACCCGGTAATGCCCCTGCCCATAGGAATGTGTTGCTGTTAGCATTCAGGTATGCTTACTGGAGTGCAACATTTTCTTTTCTTTTTTAAGTTGTGCAATGGCACGGTTGCCCTTTCCCAACAAATAAAAACCTACAAAACAATATAGCAGCCATGGCCAAGGGAAAAGGGAACTACATGTAGTCTCTTGTCTCTTTCCTGTGTGGCCATTTCCATCGCTAGTAAGTGCTGAATCACTGAGTGTTACACGCACAGGTGAGGGACCAGTCAGTTGAAGCGAATTGGGACAGGGGAGACTAGGTAGGGCACAAGGGTGTGATGAATCAACTTCTGGGGCACTGGTGGTCCAGGGATGAATATTGCTTTCTAAACCATCAATCAGCCTCACACCTCTAGTACACCAGAAGGGTTCCGGATAGGTTTGAGGTCCACCATCCTTCTCGTCCTTTCCTCTTTTCACCCCTGACGAGGTTGCTAGACACGTCCGATCTATGAAAGCCTCTTCAAAACAGGTTCATCCCTGTTCCTCTAAAACCATCAAGGACCACATTGACACCCTCACTCCGGCCCTTGCTGATTTTTGCAACCACTCCTTTGCCTCTGGATCCTTCCCCTCCCCCTGAAGCACTCCTTTGTGCATCCTCTTCGCAAGAAACCCACAGCTGATCCTTCTTGTCCAGCTAACTATCGTCCAATTTCCATTACTCCCTTTCTTGGCAAACTCCTGGAAAATTTGGCCATCTCTCAGCTCAACCTTCATTCCAATTTTGTTGGCTGGCTCCATGACCACCAGTCTGGCTTCAGAGTTGCCAGAAGCACGGAAACTGCTCTCCTAAACATCCGTGAAGATCTGCTCACCAACCTTGACTCTAATATTCCATCCGTCCTCATGCTCCTCGATCTCTCTTCTGCCTACGACATGGTCAACCATACCATCCTTCTCAACCGTCTCCGTGAAAACCTGGGTATCACTGATCAGGCTGTGGCCTGGCTGACCTCTTTCCTCTCAGATCAACCCTCCCAGGTCCAACTTGGGTCCTTCCTTTCATCTAACTTCTTCTCTACCTGTGGTGTTCCCCAGGGGTCTAACTTCTCACCCTGGCTTTTCAACCAATACCTGGCAACTCTCGCCCACAGCATTGCCATTTTCTGCTCAAATTTCCAGTGCTACGCTGACAACACTCAACTCATTTTCAAGCTGCCCTCTGCCACCTCCTCTCCCTCTCTCATCTCTGATTGCCTAACTGCCATTCAAGATTGGTGTGCCGCAAATGATCTTTGTCTGAATGCAGGCAAGACGGAGATCCTCCTCATCGGCACACCTTCACCATCCTTTCCCCTCACTCTCTGGCCGGTCTCCGTTGGCCCTCCTCCTACCCCCACCTGCGAGGCTAAGAACCTCGGGGTCATCTTTGACTCCACCCTTTCCTTCTCTGCCCACATCTCTGAGGTTTCTAAAAAGCTAATTTCTGACTGCGCCCCCTCAGAGGTACTCTGCCTTTCCTCTCCTTCCCCCAGAAGCTCATGGTATCTCAAGCTTTGGTTCTCTCTAGCTTGGACAATTGTAACAGCCTCTTTCTAAATCTACCTGCCTCTACTCTCCGCCCTCTGCAACTAATCCAGAACAGGACTGCAAGACTTGTCCTTGGCCTCAAGCCCTGGGATCGTATCTCGCCAGCTCTGAAATCTATCCACTGGCTCCCAGTGGATGCAAGGATTAAATTCAAAACCCGCTGCATTGTCCACAAGGCTTTCTGGGGCCTGGGTGCAAAATACCTTCAGCGATCCCTCCGCAAATACCTCCCCTCTCGAGCTCTTCGCTCCTCTACCTCCAACTCACTCAGGGTCAGTCGTTTTTCTAAGAAACGAGCTGGGGGTAGATCTCTGTCTTCGGATGTGGCCTCCCTCTGGAACAGCCTCCCTGCCACACTAAAACATTGAGGAGAACCATCTCCGGTTCCGGAATCACCTCAAGACCTTCCTCTTTTCTTCTACCTTCGCTCCCTCTCTCCCCTGCTGATCTGTTTTCTCTTGGCACCGTGCACCTGGCCACCCTCTGCCTTTTGAGCCCAGGTACCTGCTCATCCTGCCACCCTCCCGCACTGCCTCCGGGCCACCCCTTGCACTTGGGTCTGTATCTGTACCCATACTGCCCCCCCTTTTTCTTCCTGCACTTATCAGACCTACCCTGTCTGCTGCCTTAAACCTAGCACTTGCAAATTGCTGGCTGCATTACCACTGTTTGTTGCCTTTATTATTTATTCATTGTTATTTATCTGTTCCTCCTCTGCTTCGCACTTTCCACCTATCCCCCCTTCCATGCACTTTTCCTGTCCCCCTCTCCCATGCACTTGCGCGTTCTCAATGTCAATGGGCCTAGTAAGATCGCTGTTTTGTTCTCCCCTGTTCCCCTCCCTTGCCTTGCCGTACTCTGAAACACTTGTGTACGAGCGAGATAGAAATAAAATATCAATCAATCAATCAATCAATCAGTAAGGAGGTCTGGCTCAGATTTGAGCCGGACGTCCTTGAGTTCCAGAAACTGCTGAAAACTCTGCTGTTCTCTACCTCTTTCCTGCTTTCTGTTTACGGCTAATCACCCCCACTGCCACTGTGACCGGTGGCCTGATCCTCATGAACCTCACAAACCTCACAGGAGTCCAGACCCTTCTTCTGAGTCAATACCAGCTGCCCCCCACTGCACTGCCCTTGCGTGCCCCAGCTTGGCGGCTCTGCTTCCCGCTCTGGGAGTCGCCTGCACTAGCACTTAGAATAAGGTTCTCCCCTTGGCTCCCCTTAGCACTTCCCTCACGGGCCCTACACCAGCACTTGCCCACTCCTCTACTTCCCCCATCTCCTGCACTTCCCCCCTGCACTTGCACATTCGAATTCCACAAGGCCTAATAGGACCACAACTGTATTGTGCTGTTTTTGCCTTTGTTATTTCTCCCCTGTTACCTTTCCATTTAGCTTTGTGGTGCTTTGAAACATGATTCAGTTGTATAAACACTGAAGAAATGCTCAATAAAAAAAAGAAAAAAAAATAGATTGGAAACACAAGCAAATTATGAACCACTTTGTCCAATTTTGGTAACAAGGACAGAACAGCAGGCGTATCTCTGAAAGGTTGTGGATCGTTGGTTAGATGCAACACAGCGACAATACAATTATTACCCAATGATAAAAGGGATTGTGCAGACATGGTTGTATAAAAATATCTACTTTATTGTTATCACAACAGACAGTTCTGGCAACACTACGAAATACAATCCACCCTGGATACTCACAGGAGGGTGGTCGGTCGGTAAATTATTGCAACAGTTCAAGGATACTTGGCTTCAGCACAAAGGAAGCAATGGGTCTTAAATGTCTCTAGGGGCCTTCGGAGAAGGACCAGGGGGCATAACCAAATTGTACCTTGTGCTGTAGGTTTTCCTGGTGCTTGACAGGGTCAAGTCGGTTTTAGGGTACTTTGCAGTTTATGTGCCAGAGTTCAAGACAGGAGACCACTGCGGGTGTCACGCAGGATACAGTTCAGCGAGCGATGCTAGACAGAGGCTACAGGCTGGCCTACACAGTGGCTCGGGTCAGCAATCATTGTCTCAGTGCTGGTCAGTGGTTCTGAAGCACTGGTCGAGGCATCTTGGAAGTCTTTAAGCGACTGTGGCATAATAATGGTCAGCATTGCAGTCGGTTGCAGCCCAAGGGACTCAACTGGCTTGAAAATGTCCCTTAAGGCGGATGTCCGTAGATGCTTGTTGGTGCATCTCTCCTAGCTTCTTCACTGGGCTTGTGTCGTCCTTTAAAGTGGATGGTCCAAAGCTGAGGAGTGTGCTACAGGCAGCTGCCTTGTCCTTGGTTTCAGGTTTAGAGGCCTTCGGGCACTTCCCACCTAAGACGCTTTCTGCATAGCCTAGTAGTGCATGCTGTGTTCTTGCTGGGTACCAGTTCTGGAGGGTCCTCTGTATTCGGTATTTCTCTCTGCTCCTTGTAAGATGTTTAGGGGAGGGATCTTGCTTCCCTCTTGGAAGTCCTTGACTTCCTTCACTGGTGGTAGACGCAAGGCAGACTGTACCTTCAACCAGGGTCTAATGTGAGTTCTTTTTTCTACTTCTTGCAAAGTCTGCAGTTGATCTGCCAAAAGAGGAGCTTGGCCCTCTTTTAAAGTTAAATGGCCAAAAGTGATTGTTGTAGGCCAAGCCTACCTTGATGAACCAATCCTAGGTCCCCGCCAACAATCTCCTGTATGCGTGAAGTCATAACCAGAGAGCTTTGCAACAGAAAATGTAAAGGGGAGAAAACATACCCATCTTCCTCTTTGTTGTGGATCAAAGGGTCCCTCTGGTTAATATAGTTCAATGTAGTTCCAGATGAAAGTGACAGGCTTCCCTTGAAGCTGCAGTGAGACCAGAATTTCTTGCTCTCTCAATCCACATACTCGTACTTTATGAATGGGGTTCTCCCTAAGGGTGTGACTACTGTAAACATGCAGTCCCAGACATGACATTTGAATGTCAATTGATGCTGAGGTTGGGTGCTGACATCAGGTTGACCCAGTGCATATGGAAGGTGTTGGGATTTCCTTTCTCCTTTGTTAGCCTCTGCAGCCAGGCCCTTTGTGGGGCTGCTTGAATTGAACTCTGATTAGTAGGCGAATGCTGCCACCATCTACAGAGCACAACAGAAGGACAGGGCATATTGACGCAGCCTCTTTTAGTTAATCAGGCTGGCCATATACTCCTGGCTGTCATATCCCAACTAAATATGACAGGGAGGACTGCACTTGTAGGCTGTGTCCATCCACAGCACACAGGTCTTGGTGTATGTTGTGTGGCGAGCATCGGAAAATGTCTGCAGATTAGCTCCACAAATTTTCCGGAGGTTGATCTACCATCATTCAATTTTATTTTCATTTTGTTTTTAAAACCCATGCTAGCGCACACCCATTGTGCAGATGGTCAAATTCCTCACACGGAGAGAGGGCAAGCAAACTCACCTGTTGCCCTGCAGGAAAAATGGCAGCCTTCCACTGCTTAGGGGGCTCAGAACATGGAATTTACCATAAGGTAAATCCTTCATTCTAACTCCCTGATTGCCTGGGATGCCCCAAGCCTACCCCCCTGTGGGAAGCTAATACAGAGTATGGAAGTCTGGGGTGCTTGAGGCAGAGCCCAAAAAGAGAAGTGCTTGCAAGAGAGCATAGCAGTCTGTGGTGACACAGACAGAGCCTGTTACCAGTGGAGCTCAGTACGTAGGTCTAGGGTGTCCAGGTGTAGCCCAAGATCAATGGCGCTCACTACAGAGTATGGAGGTCTCGGTGCTCCAGATAGAGCCAGAGGACAGTGGAGTTTATTAGGAAGTATGGTGACCTGGGATGCTACAGGTAGATCCAGAGACCAGAGGAGGTCTCTTGAGCTATAAACCCCCATGGACAGGGGAATTAATGGGCCAGGCAACGTCCTAGGGCCTAGTTACAGCCCAGAGCGAAGTGAGGTACTTACAGTGAGCCCCAGGGCATTGCCAGACCCTGTCAATGTCCCTGCCCAGATTAGATTATTGCTATTACCATTCTGCCATGCTTACTGGGGTGCTAAAAGGCTTTTATTTTTAGTTGAGAAATGGCACAATTGCTTTTTCCCATAAAAAAAAAAACATACAAAATAATATAGCAGTCATGATCAAGGGAGAAGGGAACCACATGTAGTTCCTTATCCTATTCCTTGGTGGCCGTTGCCACCACAAGGAAGAGCTGGAACACTGAGTGTTACAGGCACCAGTGAGGGACCAGACAGCTTCAGCAAAGTGGAGCAGGGGTTGGCGGAGACTGGGTGGGAGTGAGCCACAGTGGAGAGGGCTAGCAGGCTCACTTACCTTACAGGTCACTTACAGGACACATTCCAACACTCGTGTAAATAGATAGATATTGCTAGAGCTAAGAATCCTGGCCCTGTGCTGTTGGGCCTTCAAAGGTATATGGCGAGCCTCACCCCTAGTAGTGTCAGTGACATAGAACATCATCCAATTAGAGTGAAAGGAATAAGTCATGCCCTAACCGAATGCTATAGAACATATTTCAGCTCCAATGCTACTGTTCATGTAATGTGAAAGAGCAGCATCCAGCTTCAATGCTTCTGGGCCTCCAAGGAGCAACAATACAGCCTCTATGTGAATCGTGAATGGCATAGGGAAACATCCACCTCATACCATACAGGGTGTTTAATTTATTTATTTATTTTGACATGTGTAAAGCGCAATTAACCCAGAGGCATCTAGGCGCAATACCACAATACCATGAATGTGATAGACTCTCTCATTCGAAAGGGACCACCCTTTAGGGCATCAATAGCATAAACCTTCAGGCCTCCATCACAATAGAGAGTTGCCGTGAGAGAGGGAGCTGACTTTTTGCGCCAGCATCATCTCTACCTGAAAAAACAGGACTGTTGCTGCCGCTCCGCTTCGATGTGCCTAGACCATTTTTGGGATCCAATAACAATATCCTGCATTATCTTCACGTGGCCGCAATAACCCCATTGCTCCCATTCTGAGCGGCGCTCCAGATGAGAGCTGCGCGCCAACAGAAGCAATTTCTGCAGCCAATTGAACATAATGGACTCTGGTGAAAATGGCCTTTTCTCCTCTTTCATTTTGCAAAGTGCATTCACTAACTGAGCAACATTACATGCTGCCTGGTGCTGGAGCGCTCTGCCCCCCTGCAATGCAAATCACTCTGCGCAGGTTATAGACTGGCACACTGATTGAGGGCGCACGCAAGGGGCTCACCTCCCATTCATACCCAGTTCCTGTCGATGTGGTTGGCTCAGACCCCCTGGGTAGGGGTGGCAGTAGCTCCCTGTTGACAAGGACTCTCGGGAAGTACTAATGTGACAAAATGATGACTGCTCTGCAGGAGTACAGGGATGCGTAGTGGATCAACTGCCTACAAAGTCCCGCACTACTAAACCAGCACTGATCCCAATCGTAAAGGTAAAGCAGGCACAGTCCAACAGGTATGCCCCCTTCACCTCATTTGGTAGTGCAGGCCGAGAACAGGGCATAACTTCAGGAGGATTGTAAGTAATGCAACTGATTATTAAAAACACTATAAAACACAACCTCTGTTAGAGAAACACAGAGAATTTTTATATACTTAAGAAAGACTCTCTGGTTGATATGCAGGGGTGTTCAGTAAAAAGGTTTTAGAAGCCATGCCAATGGTTCAAGAACATCTCTTAAAATAGTAAAGAGGAGGCGGCGTATGTGAGGAATTCGACCATCTGCACAGCAGGGGTGTGCTGGCCATGGCTTTTTTGAAATGTTAAATGAAATTGAATGACGGTAGTTCAGCCTCTGGAAAATGTGTGGTGTTAATCTGCACACATTTTCTGATGCTCACTGCACAACATACACATAGACCTGAATTCTCTGGGTGGACACAGCCTACAGGCACCATCCCCCCTATCATACATATACTTTATTGCTATCTTCATGCTGCTATCAAAGCTTTGCACTTTGTTAATATCATGCTGCTATCAAGCACTTGCACTTTTCTAACATCATGCTGCTATTAGGCACTCACACTTTGCTTTTATCCTGTGCTGTTTATACTGTGATCAACACAATTGGTTGATGATTTTGGCTCATTCTAATATTTTTAATCATGTCATATTGAAGCTGTTGCAATCTGTCATTATTTTATTGCTACTCAGCACTCGCACTGTTTGGTTTGGTGCTGTGTGTTTTATAACCTATGCATCTGCATGAAATTTTTACTCTTTTACACATTTTAGCTCGGGTAATTTTATTTATTTCATTATCCCTGCCTTTTTGTGATCGGGTTGTGTCCCAAAGTCATGCATTTGTTTTTAGGCATAAGCACTTTGCCATTACGTTACAAGATGTCTGCCATTTTCTTTTACCTCTACATGTATCCACCTACTGAGTTGTAGAAACCATGAAGGGACTCACCCTGCTATTTATATTATGTTGAGTGCCCCCCGCACCCCCATTGGTGAACAAGCGCTGAGTATAGCACGGAACGCGTCCATACAGGACTGCTATGTGGGTGTCCTGCCTCTGTTGTGGGGTCGATGGCGTTTTTTTATAAAACATGATACACTTTTTGTATATTCAATAAACTTGAAAGTAAATTGCTTCAAGTTTCTGGCTTATTCTTTTTACGAACGGGACCTTGCTGTTTATTTCCATGACTTGGAGTGCAGATTGAACTGTCCATCTCCATGGCGGTTTTCCTCTCCTTTTTCTGTTTCATATGTATATATAATAATTGGATTTTCACTGTTGCAACTATCCAACGAACCACTGCCTTGCAGAGATAAGCCTGACGTTCCATCCACGTTACCAAAAATTTTACAAGGCGGTTTATAATTTGCTTGTGTTTGCAATCTGTTTGGATCCCTTCTGGTGTGTTATAGGTATGAGGCTGATGGATGGTTTAGAAACCAATATTCATCCCTGGACCACTGCTGCCCCGGAAGTTCATCTGTCACTCCGTAAAACGTCACTTTGGTCCTTTAAAATGGACCATAGGCAGTGTGCCTCTTCAAAATGCCATACGTTCTTGCCGTGGGTGCTCTTGGTATCAAGCTGAGGATTCTGGCATTTTCCCACAGTCGAACTTGTTTTAAGATGAGCAAGTCACAGTGATCGAGTGGCGAATCAGCGTCATTTTGGCTACACAATGGGGCACTTTGTCAATCGAGTCGGCGCTCAAGATGATGCAAGTGGAGATGGTCCTAACAGCTCAAGTCGGCAATTGATTTGGGTCAAAATGAAGCATCCACTGGGTTGTGTTCGCTTGCAATATGATGGCTTCTAGTGGTTTGATTTGGCTTTCGAGTCTAATGGAGACATTATTCTGCTGGACTGAGTCAATGCTTGGGATGAAGCGAGTTGTACGCTGCCACAGCAGGGTGCCTGTGGTCATGTCACATCGACTATGCTCTTCACTACTGCGAGAAGGCTTGAAGACAGCTCGAAGCAGCAGGCACGCTGTTTTACTACTGTAGGATGCCAAAAACAGCACTGTGTTTGCAGTGCCTCAAAGTGAGTTGAACTATGACGTAAGTGAAGCAGAAACAGGCACTATTTCAGCACCTCTCACTTTGATTTCAGGTCGTCTTAATTTGTCTTTAATTCTTCCTACAGCAGGGAACTGGTTCAAGTCCATGGGCAGCAGAGAGTTCTTGCTCCACAGAAGTTAACCCCTACCGTTCCATGAGGATGGTTAGGAAGCAGAGGTTGTCTGTGCCTTTGAGAGACCCTCTGACTTCATCTCTCTGGCAGATGCTTTTGATTTAGGCTGTTTTCCTACCAGAGAACCAGTGAATCCTTCTTCTTGTTTTGATAATCCAAAGATCAATCCACTTAGAAGGGGGTTTCCCTCCATGTAAAGACAAAACAAAGCAGGGTATTGTTCAAAAGCAAGCCTGCTGTAAGGGGTTGCATCCGGATTGTTGTAACACACATCTGTTGCCTTCTGATATATCTAGAGCACCTTGTCTACCGGAACTGGGGAGGAAAGGAAACTGTAGAGATCCCTACCAGACATCAAGACAGTGGGATCCGAGACTCAACTTAACTCTCTCCTTTGGTCACTCTAACTATGCCCCCTTCCAATGTCTGCTGATTACAAAGGGACTCCAGTGGCCAGCAGCCTATTATGAGTGTGACTTTGTTAAGTCAGTGATGTCTTTGTATCACGTTTTTTCTGGGGATATCATGGCAGGGTTCTTGTACCCATAGAGGAAGGTGTTGACCTTCCTCAAAGAGTACCAGAAAGTCAGCTTCCAGGCCATTGTCCCAGATGGCAGATGTGGAGACATCCAACCCAGACAGCCCATACGCATTGCCCTTTCATATCTGGGCCTGGCATACCAAGCTAACCCTAGCATGCTATCAAATTGCTTAGTTACATACTTGTGTGAGCATAGCAGCCACTGTGCCAGGCATGGCTGACATTTACAGTTTAATGTGCCACCAGGCTGTCTAGGTTACCCAATTATTATAATGTGTGTCACTGGTGGAGACAAATAGAATGGCAGCTCTTCCTGTGGTATCCCTTTGTTAGAGCAGCTGTCAAGAATCCACATGTGACCTTTGAAATAGCCTTGTTCTCACCACAGGGCTAGTTTTGACGGTGCCAGGAGGCTGTCACAACAAAGGCACAGGCTGGCGCTGTAACTTTGGCATTGCATTTTTGTGAAAGGGGGAGTCTAATTAGTGGACCCCCTTTCAGAAACAGAATGATTCATCACTTTACTTAAGAAAAAATATAAAACAAAATTGGCCTATCCCACCCTCACCAGATAGCATTCTGTCACTAGAAATCTTGCGACTTCTACAGCCGATCTTCTTTCTGCACAGAGGATGGTGCAAAGTTGTCCTAGCCGCTGGCTGATATCTGACCAGTGTCGAGGGATGTGATGCACCACTTAATGGAAGTAAAAGTGCATTCTTTGTGGTCCTAGTAATATGTTGTTAAGATGGCTCAAAGGTTAAATGCTCATTGCTGTGATCTGTGTTTGATCTGCAGGCCACAAGTTCGAATCCCGGCAAGCAAACTCAGCCTTTCATCCTTCCAAGGTCGATAAATGAGTGCCAGTTTCAATTAATAATGTATGGAACTATGTCCTATGGAAAGTGCTTTAGATTGGAGCGCTATATACACAACTAATTATTATAATAATGAGGGTGAGCTGTGGCATGGGTGATGTTGTTGAGATGGCAACAAGCAGCTAGCAGAAGGCGTATTTGCCACCAAAAGTAGTAATTTCCTTTCCCCAGTGCAGTTTCTATGTGGTTCCTCCAGAAGTGCTGGGATACCCCACACTCACCTTTGCCTGCTGCCCCTTTGCTAGACTGGAACAGTGATATTGGGGATCATTTGCCCACCCATTGTCACCCTTTACCTTTAAGTGGAAGGTGCTGACTGATTCAGCCTCTTTGCTCCCTGAGTCTCTGCTGACTGAAACCCTGGATATATCTGCTTATTTGTATTACTACAGTACATCACGGATTGGGTTCTATGTCTCTACATTCTAGTCTACTTCAACCAGTGACTGAATTAGCTCTTGAGAGGGCCAGATCTTCTTTTGCAACACTGACAGAGGGTCAGTGACATTTTGAAGGGCTAGCTCTTCCTCCGGTAGTGCCAACAGAGTGCCAGTGCGATAGTTGCAGCACGCAGGTAGAATACATGACAGGGCTACAATGTGCCGTTTTATCACCAATGCAACTTGAAATAAGACACTGGACTGATGTCAGTGGAACAGCCATCGATAGACGTGGCTTGGCCATGGTAAATGAGTGTGAACCAATTCTGATTTGGAGGAAGGGCTTTAATCTGGTATTAACCAAAATTGACCTTTAAAATTGACCCTTTGTCCTAATTGACCGAATTATAGTAGCCCTAATTGATCTTCTGCACAATTGACCGTTACATTATTTTAGTTATTTTATATATGTATTTGGGTTGGTTGTGGATTATAAATAATAATAATAATATAAGGGGATTGGGTGGGGGGTTGCAGGGGTTTTTCGATTGGGTGAAGGGTTGCAGGGGGGTTTCCCCCTGCATATATGTCCTAATTGACCTTTTAAATTAGGTCAATTCTCCCGAGGTCAACTGTGAACAGGTCAATTAGTATACATTCTTTCATCTTCTAGTTGCTTCTTCTAAAGTGTCAGTGCTAGGATGATATCCTTGGTTATGTTATGTCACTCAGCTTGTATACTGTGCCAATCACCACTATAGTAGTGTTACAGCACCAACACTTGTCCAATGTTATCAGTTGCTTAGGTGCTGTGGCCTCGGTACAATCAAATCCTGATTTTAGATGCTTGGGGAACATCTCTGGAACATAGTCAGTTGTTACTACATCTTCGGCTTTTCCAGGGATATTCAAAACAAGGTCTGCCAGCCACGGATAAAACATGGGGAATTAATTATACAATTGTGTGGTCTAAGTGCCAAATACCCTGAGCAATGGCATGGTGGAGGTGTTGTGGGACAAAGCCATTACATCCCCTGTCCAGTGTGAGTGATGTGAATCTGCCTAGTCTGAGCAGATGGATCGTCACTGGGCACTACACACACGCACACACACCTTCTGATTACGGGCACCTTGGAATCTGCATGCTCTCCAACATGCAGGCTTGCTATATGTGTGTGCTGATACTGCATGCCACAATGCCTGGAATATGCAGCAGGGAACGTTTCCGGGCAAAGGTCAGTTGACCTCAAAGTGTTCTTCTACTATGACCCTTAGGATGTGTCAATTCGTAGCTCTTAGATAATTCTGCTGGACTTGCTCGGCCGAGACATTAAAACAGGATGATGTCGGCTCTATTGCACGAGGATGCTTGCTTCTGTGATACTCGGTGTGCATTAAGAGCTGTATGTGATGGCTAAACCCACAACAGCTGAACATGTCTATCCCACACATGAAGCCTTCCTTTTGATACCCCTTATAAGGATGGTCAAATCCTCCAGGGAACCGGAGCACCCCATGGCATACAGCTGGGAACTGGTACTTCAAAGGCAGCCCAACATTTCAATGGCTTTCTTTCACCAGGATGCTGATGACTGGAGTCCTTTTGATGCAAGCAGAGAGAGGAATGGATGGAGTTGGTGTCAGAAGGCAAAGGCCATTTGCTACAACTGCCTGGATTGACCCCTAATCAATAGGCTTGCTGTAGATCAATCCACTTTCACATTTTGCCTATACCCTCCCCTTAGTTGATTCGTCTTTGTGCACCGCTTGAAGTAAGCTTTGCTGGAACCTGATTGTGAGTATAGTGTGGTCTTCCAAGGGTGTATGTCTAGCCATGATTTTTTATACAAAAGATCAAATTATTGAATTGTAGAAGGAGAATTGCGCTGGAGAGCTCTTGAATGTTATACAATGCTAGTTGTTCCACAGTTTCATATGTTGTCTTGGTAGTGTCTCTGCTCAAAAATACTAATTTATTTACGACTTTTTGATGTTCTTTCTGCATTTAAAACTAAATGGAATGCCACCATTGGCCTCATTTTGGAGCAGAACCGGACCACAACCATGACCACAGTCCTTAGAACTCACCAAACCCTGGTATATCCCCCGTTTCAAGGAAAAGCCTGACCCTGTGGCAGGCCTTCCCATTTGATAGAGCCTTCCCAGAACAGGTCCCATCACAAAATGCCATGTACCCGGAAAGATCGATGCACACGGAACAAACAAAAGAGAACAAATGAAGTAGGACAATTTCGGAACACAAAACCCAGGAGCAGACACATACAAAGCAATAACACACCCACACATTCAATGGAAACAGGTGTGTCAACCTACCACCCACTCGAACAACCTCCTGTGCTCAGAAATATCAAGCACATAAGCAGGATTACAGAATGCCCAGGGGTAAAAGAGAAAATACACAGAACCAAACCAGAAGGAAACGACATCAACACACCATACATCACAAAAAACTGGCACAGCTAAAAGGTACCACTAAAGTCAACAGGGAGACAACCATAAAAAATATATCAACCCAATACAAAACATAGCTGCGCTATTCAACAAAGAAACAGCATCGACAGCCCCAGACACACAATCCAATGGTAAAAATGACCAACACCATCATGACCACCTTAATACACAGCCAAAGACCTAGCAGACCACAAGAAACAAAAAATACACTGAAACCTAGTCTTCGCCCAATCTATTTTCAAGTTCTCTACTGAAATATATGATCTGCTAAGCGGCGATAGGCTAGGCATTCTATCCCTGACAGAAACCTGGCTAACTCAAAACTAGTAGGTAATATACACAACTGCCTACCCATCAACTGCAAACTCAAGCAAGCCAACAGAGAGGGAAAAAGAGGAGGTGGAGATGCTGTAGCATACAATGATCAGCTAAAAATAACAACAGCAAGACCGTTAATCAACCCAAACTGTGAATCAGTCATCCTACACCTATCCCTAGATCCTGAAACCAACCTAATGTTTCTACTCGTCTATAGCCCAATGACCTACGACCTGACATTTGCGGATGCCTTTGTGACACCATCACAAACATGGTTATTTAACATAATCACCTGATCATTCTTGGAGACTTCAACATTTGGTTTGAAGAAGAGATCATCGACTCACCCAAAACACTTGTCAATCAACTGGCAACAATGCACCGATGATAACTGATGAAATCAGCAACACACACAACAGTCCACACAGTAGATGCAATCTTCAACAACCAAAACCTGGTCACAACTGCACCTCCAATCCAAATCCTCTGGAGCGACCAACTCTTTATACCCTTTGTGATCCAATTACCAAAAAAGATACCTGGCAACTGACCTAAAAACCCTCCCATTTCGAAAAGAAATTGGAGAGCAATTAACAGTGTGGACATAAGTGCGAAACTGCAAACCACAAAACCATCAATCACCATCCTAGACGGAGCCAGCATAGAAAAACAGACACAATCCGAAAATGGGTCACAGAAACATTAAGTGACATTGTACCAGAAAATCCTTTCACCCTCCCCCTCATTAAAGAAAACAACAGCAATATGGTTCCCATCCCATCTCAAAGCACTGAAAATAAAACAACAGAAAACTAGAACAACAATTGAGGAAAAACTATGACCAACACAAACAAACTGCAAACCAAAGACAGATCAGGCTATACAAAGCCGAAAAATACTCAAAGCAAAAAACACATACTACAATGAATGGATTTCAAATTCAAGCAACAAGCAGAAAGAAATGTTCAACATCATAGACGAGATAAATAACCCATCCATGTGCAACAACGCACCAATCCCTATGAAAAAACGATGCCACGACCTTTCAGACCACTTCAAGAACAAAATCACTAACCTCCAACAAACCATACATGGCAAGCCAAAAAGCACCTTTGATCACCTCAACTAGCCAACACCGGAACCAACGACCAGATTAAACCACCTGCCACTAATATCGACAAACACATTCTACAGCAATAGAGCAGGCTCTCCAGCAGATATCTGCCCACCAGATGTTTACAAAACCATCCTAACCCAGAGAACACCAGCAGAATACAACCTCAACTTCTTCAGGAACGTTGCCAGAAGCCTTCAAATTGGCCTACTTCAAGCCACTCTTTAAAGACACATCTGGAAACACGGAAGACCTAACCAACTACTGACCAATTTAAAATATTCCCTACCAGGCGAAGCTTCTGGAAAGCTTTGTCTATGAATACATCTTGGAATACATAGAAAGCAACCGGCTGTTGGATCAGACACAAGTAGGCTTCAGTCCATTGACGGAAATGGTATATGGGATGATCTAAAGACCAATGCAGACTCCAACACACAATGAGCACTAACACTGTTCATTCTCTGAGCAGCCTTAGACACAGTCAACTATGACACTGTTGTTAAAAGACTAGAAGATATTGGGATTGGCAACACAGCTCTCCTCTGGCTAAAATACTTAATACTTCTTGCCCGAAAGAACAGAAACGACCTGACTAGAGCCTTTCAAATCAGCCCCTCGGAAAACAACATCTGCAGTCCTACAGGGCTCATCGCTGTCTCTGCTACATTTCAACATCTATATGACCCCCCTCCCCCGATTCGCTTAATCAAAAAACATTGGCTCACCTGCTACAACTACACAGGTGGCACTCATGTCATCAATAAAATCACCACATGCGAAGAAAAAAACACAACATTCACCAACTGCCTCAGGGAACTAAAACTGTGGATGAGCAACAACAGCCTTGACCTCAATCCGGACATAACTGAAATCATAATGACACCCAAAGACTTGGCGAACAACCACCAAATTCCATTGGCCACTGAGCTGGGAAACCCACCAGAACCATCCAAAGTGGCCAAAAATCTGGGAATCAAAACAAAATAACACTAGATCCACAAGTCAACGCAGTAAATAACAAATGCTTCTTCCACCTACTCGCGATCAAGAAGATACTTCCCTTCTTCTCCTTCACACACAGAACACTCACCATCATCTCTCACGACATTTCAAAAATAGAATACACCAACCAAATCTACTGTGGGAATGACAGAATACCACATGAAGAAGCTACAATGAATACAGAATGCAGCAACAAGGCTACTCCTTAGATTTCCTAGAAGAGAAAACATCACAGCAGCTCTAAGAACACTGCATTGGTTACCAGTCAAAACACAAATCTTCAAAACTCTTTGCATAACACACAAAGTGATTCATCGCCAAGGGACAGAATTTATACCGGAGGAAATCTCCACCTACAGACGAACACAAACACTAAGATCCTGCAATGACATTTGCCTCAAACTGAAACAATACTCAAAACAAATATTAGGGGATCGGCATTCTCCTGCATAGTGGTGGAACTCTGGAACTCGCTCCCAAAGGAAATTCAAACAAAAGATGATCACCTGAAATTCATGAAACTGGCAAAAACAAGACTCTTTATTGCACCAAACTGAAGAAAACATCAGTGCAATAAACCCACCACTGCAACAAAAGAGAACCCTATGAGACAGCAACACCCAAAGAAAATCCACCCAGAACACAATAAAAATACTACTAAGCCCGAAAGGGCTAACTCATTATAAAAACAACACAGACAACCCCGAATATCCATACTAGAAACATAACACTCAGCATACTCACCACCCAACACAGAAGTAACATGACACAGACCTTCAACAGAAAACACCAAAACTACACGCACGCTACCAACTCTTCACAACACCCTACACACACATGAAACACCTGCATTCAACTATCCACAAAACAATACACAAACACCAATCTACCAACATTATACTAGCAGACAGTGACTGTTTTTTTTTTTTTAAAACTAAAGCTACCAACAGCAAACAAAAGCTCTCTTGCGCTTTCCCCTCTCAATCCTACAAACCTACCATGCCAGCCTTCTTCCTTTTCAAATTCGCCATGAAAAAATGACAGCGGTGTGTGGTACAAGTCTCAATGACATAACATAACAATTTCAGTGGCTGCTCCTGCGGTCCCCTCCGCTGGTTATTGATCAATTTCAATCTGATTCCAAAAATGGCAATGTTTGTAGGGGCACTCAAGGGCATTCCATGCCATTTCAGTCCCAGGCAGAAACCGTCCATTGCTCACTATTGCACTGTTCTTTGTGCCAGTCAGTTATCAGTAATGCTAGCTGCCATGTGCAATCATGGTGGTTATCATTAGTCACTATGCATTTCACCATCGTTTTTCTGATGTAACACATGTAGCTTTTAGAGAGATCCCAGGTTCTTCACCTTCATACAAATCTGATGCGGACGGAAATACTGTCAGGTTCCCAGTACAGGGTGGTGAAACCAGCAAAGAGGATGTTCTTGTCTGTGCCCAGTTCTTTCTAGGACTGAGATTCTACATGTCTCAGAGGCAGAGACCAGGGTCATCTGAAGTGTTTTTCTAGACCCGCGTCACAGACACCTTTGCGCGCCTCAAACCAAGAAATGAAGGGATGCAGAATTTCTGGTTGTGAACCCCCAGTGTGATTATAACGCATATCTTGATAAACTGCCCCACAGCAATCAAAATATACTTGGGTGCTCCCCTCCAGTAGCCTTAACCTCTTCAGAATTGCTGGAATCAGAACACTAAACAAATGGCATTTTAAGGGCAACATTTGGCTTTTGTGTTGGCATGAGATAGGCATTTGGCACGCACTACCAACATGGTACATACTGACCATAAGATGGCAACAGCTCGAAAAGGGTGTGAGCACTTGGGCATATGATAGCTGCTCCTGAACAATGCCTATCAAATACCTATACACAAGCCATTGCCAATGCTTGTTTTTAACAGGCCTTCAGTGTAAGGCAATGTGTACTACATACAAACCAAGTGGCTGAAGGCACACTTGTTAAAGGCATGTTTATTGTAACAGTAATTAATTTACAACTGAAATTAAGTCATTAACTTGCAGGATGGGTACAGAAAAGTAGACACCTACAAAGGCTGTACATCCCTCCTCATGTCTCATCTCTCTTGCTGTACCTTAATGCAATAGTGTTGACTTATATGTAGTGCTTTATTGCCAATCAACAACTAAAAATAGCAGACATGCTGAGGGTGTAGTTATTGATGTAGGATACAGACCAGCAGCTGTATAAAAAGGTACACATATCCTAGCATAGAGGACTCATATTAGCAGAATGTTAAAGTGTAAAAGCATGCAGACACATTGGAAGCAATGGGAAGGGTACACATACCATTGCATAGAAAAGACATTTATGCTAACAAAAACTGAGATTAGAAGAGAGCTGTGGTTTTCAAGTTGCATTGATATTAGGCATTGAACAAGCACGTTACTTTGTGGTGTGCTATATATCAAGACCACTATTATTCTGGAAGAAACAACTGTATAGCTAGTTAAACCAGGAGCGAGAGTTTCGTGAAGAGCATACCATGAGAAATAAATCACTTTTAGGTGCTGACAATCCAAAATGTTTAGAGAATGGCAATTTTGACAGTTTAGGCACCACAAGATTACATGAATTGGCCAGGGTCACACATTGGTTATGAGGTGAAACTAGGATTTGAGCCAATCTGTAAATTCTGCACTTGACACATTTTTTTCCCATTTCAAATAACAGAGCATGGTACAATTATTTGTGGATGTGTGTCTTTCATGAACTAAAATAATACCCTGTTTTTGTGGGACCGACTTGGATAGTAAGCAAACCACATAATAGCCCGATTTGACAATATTTAAAAATACAACTTTATAGAAGCATGTTACTTAAAAGGAATAGGATTCCAGCTGTATGCTTTCCATCAAGGTATGTTTACAAGTAACAGAACATTAATTGGTGTGAGCTTAATAGATTAAATCTGGGGTTTTCCATTGCATTTTAAAGCTTTAAATACACCCAAAAAATAGACATGTTCACTGTTTTTTTTTTAATGTGCATTGGTACCTTTGACATTTTATAAGAAAGAAACTCACTTCTTGTGCTAAATAAGCACACATGAACATATTCTTGCAGAGGCCAGTGACATTTGGTCAGCTCTCTTCTGCCTAAAACCCTGTCACTCAAATGGTCTATATAAAAAGAAAGATCAGGGAATGGGCTAAACAGTGACAGCGGTATGTGAGAAAGCACGCCTTTTTACATAAGGCAGTAGAATACTATACAGTGAGATAACATTATTCATCCAGATCAATGTTATATCCCCTGGAAAAGCCAGGATATGTGTAAATATGTTGGGACATAGGAACACATCTAGGTCTGCACTGAGTGAGGATATTACTCATTTTCCTTTACATGGACTGCTGCATGTGCACACGTTGTATGGACATGCCCAAAGCCACATCACATTTCCATATGTGCAAATCTTTCCCATATCAATTAGATCAAGGCTACATTCTTCTGCACATCAGTAACTTTTCTTTGTGAAGAGTAGTTATGATAGCTTATGTTTATTATATTGTAAAGTCTCTACAGCTGACACATATTTGAGCCTTCAGGTTCTTTTTCAAGTCTCTATGATTCACTTGTAAGAAAAAAAGTTTTGGTTTCAGATTCCTGTGCATTGTTCCATTTGACGATAAAATGTTAACACAAATGATTCATTCCTCTGTCTGCATAACCCCACAAGACTAGCATTGAATACTGTTAGACGATTATGAAGCTTGTGCTCAGTGTAAACACATTATGGAAAAATACAAAATGGCCGAACATGCCTCATGAGATACAAAGAACTCACAGGCCTTGCTGTTGGAGCAGGAATCTGTTCACAGACAGCCGGCTAAGACTGCCCATGCAATTGTTTGACTCATTTGTAAGTGTACTGACAGGGGGCCTCATAACGATCCAGGCGGTAAGTTACCGCCTGGGCCGTGACTTTACCACCATGGCGTAAACTACGTTTACGCCATGGTGGTTGGCGGACTTACCGCCCCATTCCGAGTTTGGCGGGGCGGTAAGTCCCCAATCCCCATTTACCCTTCCCCATTCCCATTTTTGCCCCATAGGGCATAATGGGAGTGGGGAAGGCGTTAATTACGCCACCGTAAATTATGGTGGCGTTATTAACTCCATGGTCCCTTAGCGCCATGGATTTTAACACCTGCTAAAAGCAGGTGTTAAATCCGCCATGGTGCTAAGGGACCTCGTACTCAGGCGGTAAGGGTCGGCGCTGTTTACGGTGCCGTAAACCCCTTACCGCCTGAGTTGTAATGAGGCCCCGGGTGTTTTCAATTCCTGAAGACCCTGAACACCACTAATGGCCATCACATGTGCATATGGGCCAATAATATGTGTTGTTATGGTTTGCCTTTGAAGCACCAGCTGGGATGACCATGAATCTTACCATGAATCTTTCCATGATGTCCTGAGAGTAAGATAATGTTGAATGGGACATGAGGCTGACAAAGGCTAAGAAAGGAGGCAAATAAAGGCTCAAAATCAAGCCTGATGCAAGCTAGGAGTGAGTCAAATGCTTCATAGATGCTTCGAAGGAAGCTGATGCAATCAAGGAATTTAAACTGAAGCTGGCTTGGAGCAGGTGAGATGTAAACTAGGAAGTGAGAATGGTGGTGGTTTGGCACTTGGAAAGAAGGTGGATGCAGGATTAGAAGAAAGGGAGTCTGACACATTATAAGATGGCCTAGAGTGCCTGGACAGAGTACCAGAGGAAGGAGGGAGGGCTTAGGTCAGAGGAGCAACATTGACTCTCTGCCAAAAAAGATACTTGAAAGCACAGTGTTTAGACAGTGTTTAACCCTGGAAGTTGTTCGGTGTTTAAGAATTATTTTTGAGGAGAAAAATAAACTAACATAAATCTTTAAATAATAATTCGGGTGGACCCCCAGGCAGTCAGAGCCTTTGCTAGGAGTCCTCACACCTTCTCTGCTATTCCTGGCAACCATGAAAGGGCCATGTCTGTTCCGCATTGGAACATTTTGGGGTCAGACGGTTCTCCCCTCTGTACTGTGTTCCCACAATATGCTTGAACAATCTGTCTTACATTGAACATGTTTATTCCTGGTGTGGAGCACACTATGCCCTTGTCTGTGAATGAGATGGTCATGTGCAGTCTGCTCATATTTTTGTTTCTCAATATATTTACAGGTGCTTGTTTGGAGTAAAGTAAGGGTAAAGATAAGTTGTGATCTCCTATAGATAAGGGGATGTTATCAGTAAAGGGAACCACTTCTCGAGTCCAAAGAATCCTCATGGCATTGCCTGACAATGCAAATGTCCCTTCCTGGATAGATGACCTAGTCTCCCCAGTGTCAACAAGAATGAAAAATGTTTTGTCAACTATTGCCACCCTTATGAGAGGTTCCTTGGCAGGATTGGGTGTGACTGCCAGGATGGGACACAACAAGTTCTTGTGTTGGATGTCCTATTGCGGGTACAACGATAATCTGTTCCCTGTGTAAGGATTGTTCTCCACTATGGTAACCTCTCCCATCCATCTGACAGGATCCGTTGCCATTATGTCAATGGGTTCTGGGGAGTGACGGTACTGTATTTGTGTTAACTGTTGTGCTGCTTGTGGATATTGGGGTAGTTGTGTTGTCATCGGTGGTGCTGTTGCTTGGGGTGCTGTCATGGGTGTGTTATTGGTGCAGCCTGAGGCTGTATTTGTACTGTGTGTCTGACCTGCTGTTGCGTGTTCTGTAACTGTTCTTGTTGCTGCACGTCTTGAGGGGGACAGCTGTCCTGTCCCCCTTGGTAGCCCTGCTTCCCCTGTTCTCCCCACCCTTGTTGTACCCCCCTGTTTCTGCATGCACGGGAAATGTATCCTAGCTTCCCGCAGGTCCAGCACTGGGGTGGCTCCCTTGCTTGCCATGGGTATCCTCCCCCTCCTCTCCTGGTTCCTGTGACATTTGCTGTGTGTATCCTTTGAACCCCCCATGGGTTGGTGTGATTGTAGTCCAAAACCTCGGCCCCTTTGGAACCCTCCCCTCCCTCGGAAATTCTGTGAATATCCACCCCTTCCGATGTACCCTCCTCCCATGGGAGGTGCGTATTGTTGTATTGAGTTGTATGGCCTCTGTTTTTGGTATTGCGGTTGAGGTGGAGTGGCCAGTGCTTGTGTCTGCGGGTTTGGGCTTGTTATTAGAGCTCTTTCTAGTGCATATATTGATAATTTCTTTTGCACTAACTTTGCTTCATCTGCCTTTCTCTCTTCTGCCTTTTGTTTTGCTTTCTACTGCCAGAGCCTGCAATGGTGCACTATGGTGAGTTGTATTTCTGGCCACGCTTTTGCCTCTATCTTTTCTGCACTTGTTCTGGTAAACCTTCTATCAATATGAGATAAAAGATTGCTATCGTTTTGTCCCATGGCTCTCGAGTTTCAAGGCACCAAAGCTCTTGAATCGCTTGCTATATAATTAACAGGGTCCTCATCGTCATGCATCTTGCGTTACGTAATAGCCCCTATGTCTGACATGTCAGGATATTGTGTCCTTAATGTTTGCCATACAGTGGCTCTGCATTTCCGAATGGTGACCCATCAGGGGCTGTATTTTGTATCGTCACACCTGGTAACCCCGCCCTCTTCCAGATGTCATCAGCTGATTCACCCAATATGGAAACCAGCAGGCCCTTGACGTCACCCACTGCCAGTCTGTAACCTGCAATCAGTTTCTCCATTTCATAGATTCACTTACCCTCCTCGCCACTTAATGAGGGCAAATGGTACTTGACGTTGTCCTTGTCTGTGTGCTTCCAGGGCAGGTATTGTGGTCTTGCCCCTCCCCCCTCTAATAAAGGCATTTGTGAGTATGCTGTTCTCTCCTACAGTGTCTGTCTGTACTGTCTGATCTGGATGGGCCCTCTCTCTTCCTCGATATCTGTACATACATCTATCTGCTCTACTGCAGGTGCCTGTTGTTGTTGGTCATGTACCCCAGGCTGTCGCCCCCTGGAATAGGAGTGTCCATTGGATTTTACAATCATTGCCTCATCCCTCCTACGACCTGGGAGATCTTGTAGTCTGTTATTGTATGGTGTCTGTGGAGCTACTCCTTCTGCTATGTCTTGCATTGGTTTGTCTGTGTCATGCCCTCCTCCCCGCTGTTCCTGTGATCTGAACTCCCACGAGGTCCCTGCACCTGTCCTTGTGAGGTAGAGTTTGCTGGCCTCCCCTCTCCTCATCACTATGGTTGTCATCATGGTCAGACTCTTTGTTTATGTGGCTACAGAACCCATTTGAAAAGTTGAATTTTCGTGTGTGATTAGGTTGGGGTCATGTGGTGCATTAAGATCGATGTCTGTTAATTTTTTTTTTTTGTTTTTTTTTGTTTATTTAATCACTTCGGATTTTTTAACAAAGCACTGGATTAAATTGAATTTTTCTTCTAGTCCGAAGGCCAAACAAGGAAGATAGCAGATTAACGAGTTTTCTTCCGTCGGGGACGTGAAGGATCAGGTTATGTGTATCTCATGAGTTCCTTTTAGATTAGTTGGTCGTGATGGGGAGAGTTTTCGGAATGTAGAGTGGAAGCTTCACATTGATGATATATTGCATAATGTTTACAGTCGCCAGGGCCCAGCCTGGTTTGTCGCCAGCGATCAGCTTATTCCAGCAATTTTCCTCGTCTAGTGAAGAAAAGTCAGAGATGTTGTTCTTCAAATAGGTGAAGCGGATGTCGCGTGTCTCTGGGCAGTTCAGGAGGAGGTGGCGGATTGTTTCTCTTTCTGTGGAGGATTTGCAACAGCGGTATGTGTTTGTTGGTGTTAAGCCTCTAATAGCCAAAATTTTGTTTGTTCTCGAGAGGTTCAGTCGAATTTTCAAAAAGTAGAGTCGAGCTGATCTACTTGGGAAAAGTTTGAGGTATGTTTGCAAAGTGTCCAGTTTGTTAAAGAATGGTGGGAGGTGGCTGGTCAATTTGTATTTATTTGCTGTTTCTAGGGTTTTTATCCAATCCCACTCTTTGATTTTTTTAGAGGTTTTGACTGGATTGGTTATCAGTTCATCCTTGCAGCTATCCACTGAGTATAAAAGGTTGAGCATCTTGGATTCCCAGTTCTGGAGTGTTTTGCATGATTTCAATTCCAGTTCTTGATTTATCAGACGGTAGGCGTACGGGGATTCTGGCATGATACATTTCCTATATAATAGGATACTGTTTAACACTACTGTGGTTCCCAAAGATAGAAGGCCTAGTTCTCTCCTGATCGAGGCGATCGGGGTCGATTTTGGGAGGCCAAGAATTCTTCTCCAAAAAGAGGCTTCCAATTTAGGCCAAAGCTCTGGTGGGAGGTTTGGCATAGCGTCCGTCCCGTAGGTTAGCGATGGTATTACCTTTTTTTTTTATAAAAGTCTCTCACTGGGATTAGCGAATAACGTCCGAATTTGATGTCTATAGCCTTCCCCTGTATGGATAGCTTCTTAGCTTTCGCGATGAGAACTTCTTGCATAGCTTTTTCTTTTAAGGAGCTGTCTAACGTGACACCCAGGTATTTAAAGTTAGTCACGATTTCGATTTGGGTTGGACCCAAGTGGAGGCGAATCTTTTCCTTCGATTTAGATGTTTTTTGGAGCACCATCGTTTTTGTTTTTGACTCGTTGATCTCCAAGTTGTTTTCGGCCATGTATCTTTGCAGGTTATTCAGTTGTCGTTGGAGACCTATTGGGGTGTGATCCAATAGGATCAGATCGTCTGCGTACAGCAGGCGACTGATCTGAGCACCTCCTAACTTAGGTGGAAATGAATGGATTAGTTTTTCTGAGTCTTGAAAATCACCTAGGTAGGTCCAAAATAGGGCAGGTGCCAGCGGGCAGCCTTGTTTTACCCCTCTGGCTGTTTTTATCACCCCAGATAGGGTCCCTTGTTGGTTTAACCGGACTCTCATTGACGTATTGGAGTATAGAGCCTTGATTGGATTCAGGAGCTAGGGAGGGCATTCCCATTGAGTTAGTTTCTGCCATAGTCTTGCACGATCCACTTTGTCGAACGCCTGGGTTAGGTCCACGAATGTGATGTATAGGTTGGGTTTGCCTTCCAGGATCTTATTTTTCAGTGTATTCAATGTTAGGATGTTGGCGTTCGTGCCTAAGTTCTTCTTGAAGCCGGTTTGAAGGTTGTCTTGACAAGGGGCGTTGTTTGCCCACCTGGTGAAGTGTTGCAAGAGAAGGGAACCAAAAAGTTTGCCTATTGGATCCAAAAGGGCTATGGGGCGAAAGTTTGCTGGATCAGCCCTGTTTCCTTTTTTATAAATCGGGACAATGTTCGCGCAGGTCCATGATGGTGGGATAGATTTAGAAGTCGAGCAGCGGCTGAAGATTATGCTCAGGAGTGAGGACCACGCTTCCGGATGTGATTTCAAATCAAAGTTTGTTATGCCGTCCGGTCCAGGGGCAAGAGATAGTTTTAATTTTCTTATTTGAATTTGGATGTCTTCAGGGTCATCTAACTTGATCCATGGGGAGTCAGTGCCGCTCGCTAAATCCTGAGTGGTGGCTGGTTGTTGGAATAGGGTTTCAAAATAGGTCTCCAAAACTGCAGTGGCGATTCCGTTAAGTTGGCAAGGGAGGGCTCCAGGTGTAGCTGAATGGATGAGAGTCCAGAAGTCTCTCGCGTGGTTGCCGTTTATCGCCGTGAGAATGTTTTCTGCATCCTGTTGATAGAGGTTGTGGCGGTGGCCTTTCAGCCAATGTTTGTAGGCTTTGACTGCTGTTGTAATGACAGTTTGTGCTGATTGGGGATTAATTTTCCATGCTTGTCTTTTTGCTCTTCTTAACTCCCTCTTCTTTTCTGAGATTAGTTTATTGAAAGTTTGCTTCTGTTGGGGTCTAGTGTGGTTATTCTTTCCACTTGGGAATCTGAATATAGTCAACAATGGAGTATAGTCGACCAACGAAGGCTGGTTGCGTGTAGTTAGATCTTTATAGGTTACCGTCAAGGTGCTTATTGCTCTTTCGTTCATTCTCAGTCTTGTGCCTTGTGTTGTTGGTTCTATATTGGTTGGCATCGAGATGTTTTTAAGCGGGGCCGAAGACCAGGTGGTTTCTAAGAGGTTGTGGTCACTCTCTTCTGTTCTTATGACATTGAATGATGTTACTAGGTTTAATAATGGCCGAGAGACGAAGATGTGGTCAATTGTTGATTTAGAGTTTGCTCTCTCCCAGGTTGGACATCTTTTTGGGTCGTAGAAGACGTGGTCAAGGTTGAAGAATGCTCTGGAGTCCATTAAGTTCAACCATTTGGATACCCTTTCGTCTGTTGGCGGTCCTTTGGATTTTGAAGTAGGAGGGTCAGCAAGGTTTTGACAACTGATGTTGAGATCCCCGCATATGAGTATGTGGTCTACTTGCTGGTTTAGATAAATCCAGTCAATTTCTCATTCCAGTTCCTTGATGAATTTTTGGGTATTTATTGTGGCCGGGTTCCAGTATATGGTGATGATAATCATTGACTTTGTCTGGAGTGTGTTAGTCTCCGTAGCGGGTGACCAGTTTAGCTTCACCATTAACATGTAGTGGGTCTCTTTTAATTTTTTGATGTTTGTTAGGCCACGGCCACTTCGGATTGCCACAAGTAGGCCGGCAGTCGGCCTTCCTGTTAAGCCTTTTTTGGCTGCGACTATGTTTGTCTCGTAGCCATCGATAATCGGGGGTTAATGTCTGTTAATTTGCATGTGTTCTCCTCCTCTCGCATTACCATGTGTGCAGCGACATGTCCTGCTGACCCTATCTTGGGTACATCTGTGCTCTCCCATTCTCTTTGGTTCGCCTCATCAGGTCTTTTCCTTTCCAATTCTACCTTAATTTTGTCACGTACCTGTCTCAATGCCCGCGCATCCTCATCGTTTCTATATCGTTCGCTCATCAACCTTTCCAACCTCAACTTCTTCAGCCACTTCTCCTCATACTTACGTGATGCCTGCAATAATATTTTCTTTCTCCATAATGCCATTTCCACCTCCTTTTCCTCTTGTCCCAGCTTCTCTATTTCCTCCTTCTTCTCCATCTCTTCCCTTTGTCTTACGTCCTTTGTATCCCTCTCCATTATGTCCCTCCATTCAGTTTCTAACACATTCCTTTGATAATTCTTGTTTCTGCTCCCTCTCCTCCCGTTCGAGTCTTGCTCCTCCTCCTGTACCTGCATTGCCCTTCCGCAACATCCTTGTACCAACTCCAAGCTCTCTATTGCCATTGTTGCCCCTTCGGCTGCCCTTATTGTCGTCCTCTCTAATTTTAGAAGTATCTGTGCTGCTATCCATTCCTCTGCCCCTATTCCAGCGGGCTCTGTTTTCTCACACTGCAGCCCTGCCTCGTCGAGTTTGGAGCTGCCGGCCACCTGCCCTAGACCTTGTTGTTGGTGGTTTTTGGCATATGAGGGGGGTTTATACGTAGGGTTTGAATAACCCTCAGCTGCTTTTAGTTCTCTCAATGGGCATATGCCCTCTTCTTCATCTGCATCGTCAGGGCCCTACACTAGGCGGAGCTGGATGCGGAATGGAAGGGTCTGATCCCTCCTCCTTTATGTCCTGCTGGCTCGTCATCCATGGCCTGTCCTCCTGGAACATACACCACAGTTCAAAATTTGCATTCGGTTAGCTAATTTATTTTCCTTGTATGTGCTCTGTGAGTGGGTCAGCAGTAATTGCAACACGGCTTTGATGAAACTGCCATTAGGCGGCCATGGTCTTGCTATCTTTCCTTCTGTACCTTTCGACCATTTTACACTGTACTTCACTATCTTATCCTTATAAGGGGGAAGTGTCTTGCACATGTGTTGTATAGGTGTTACCGCCCACTGTACCTAATCCTCACCGCGCTGTATGTGGGATACAGCTTTTTTATTTTAATTTTATTTTTACCTGACCGCTAGTCGAGAATTTTCGATAATCCACTGTCAAGGGAGAAACGTTAAAATGCAATAATGTATCACTTTTGCTTATTACGAACCTCAGTGGCTCGGCACCGTACATGGCCCACTCCTAGTACAGCCCCTCCTTCACCAGCGCTGCTGTTTTCCAGCACACCACCTCAATCATGCAGATGTGTCGTCCGCGCACTGCCATTGGTTCACCTCTCTACCAATCCCAAAGTCGCAATGCTAGCCACTCACCATCACGACACACCGTCCTATGCACCGACCTATTGGTGTCGTCACCAAGCTAAAGTTTCACCAGATGGACAGACAATTAGTACACACACAAAACAATGACCCATTGGTTCAATCCCGCAGAGAAACCCACAACCCACTATCCCTACAGCTGTCTTCCCACCTCTCTGGGGTGGAGTAGTTTCTTTTATTTCTTGTGATTAACGGCACCCGCCGCTCTGCCTAATGTGTGAAACGCTGCTCTCCAGGAGACTTAACCAGCTAATGCATCTTCCGCAATCTAGGATAGCCCCAGCTAACCCTTACGGGGATACCGACATCTATGGTTCAAGCTAAAATGCCCAATTCATAGGGATACCTAATACACAAACGTCTATAGTCCAAACCTATCAAGTCAATAGTCCCGGTTGTTCACCAGAACCTTTTACCTCTAAGACGGAACATTCCCTAGACATAGAAAAGGGTCTTCTACTGCTCCGGTCCTTACGACCATGCATGTGCTACCACTATTCCATCAACACTATTCACAACTATAAATCACAGAATCACAGTTAACACCTCCCTCATCCTGCAGGCATGAAACCCACCCACACAACATGTTGTTTTTTATGTGGACCACTACTTTGGACCACTACTTATGTTCTGTGTTCGTCGACGCTGCTCAGGCCGCTGGCTCCACGACAACCGCTCGTCTCGACACTTAATCAGACTGCGTGGACACCTCGCTGGCTGCAGGCAGGATATATTCTCAAGACGGCTCCCGACTGCCTATCTCCAGTTGTGCTGTCCGGTTATCTCGCAATTACCACGAGGGTCCTACAGCCTTCCGGATCCGACTGCTAAGGAGGCAGCTTCTAGCCGGGCTGACATCACAAACTATCTCAGCACTGCCTCCAACTTGTTAGGGTGGGCCCCTAGGCAGGCAGAGCCTTTGCTAGGAGTCCATGGTTGCTGAACTCATGGAAGGCCTCACTCCTTCCTTTCCCAAAATAATGCAAGGTCTACACAAGTAGCAAGGTATAACTGTGGTTTATTACAGCCAACAAACCACCAGGATTACATGCAAGGAGGGAATTCCAGGCACATCTTGCCCCATTCTGGCTCGCAGGCCAGTTTTGGTGACAAGTGGCATCACAACTTGCATCATTTTCTGGGCCCTTCTTCAAAACCGAACTCCACTCTGGATAGGTTGCTGAGTGGTAGTTTCCCTATAGGAGCCCATATATGAGTTTGTTTTTTGGACCAGACTGTGTCAGGTGTTAGGCTTGGATCATCCCCAAAAACTGATACTAACTAATTGTTACTGTATGCAGACCCCGTGATTGGTCAGTGACATGATTTCTGAGTGGTTTAAGCCGTGGGCCCCCAAGCCTGGGACAATCTCAGTTTCCAGCCCACTAGGTTTCTACTGTATGCATCTTCCATAGTATCCATGAATTAGTTTGTCATGGCTGTCAGGTTCCTTGAGTGCTCCTGCCATATCAGGGGGTTATTTGCATGTAAGCACCTGCAAGTATTTACACAAGCCCTTCTTGCTTCTTCTGTTTCTGCATTGCTGCAACAAGCCTAACGCCAAAATAATAAACATGGAGACAGAATTTATATGTCAGTGCCCTCATCTCATAGAGCTGTACACATGCGTTCTTCATGTAGTTGGGTGTGTGAGTGTCCTGAATGTGCGGATGGCACGGTTGCATTATGTCGGACGTAGCTATGTCATTTTGATGTCTCTAACGACTTGGAGCATGGGTTCTCGGCACGTTAGTCGATTCTGTCCATGTAGCTGTCTCCAGCTCCCTCCTGTGTGTCTTCGTCCACTCTGGGTAGCGTTCGTACTGCTCCTGAGTTGTGGGATCTGGCGAGAGGGTATCTCTCGTGGTAATTGTCCATTGGGAGAGCAGTGGGAATTGGTGTGTGTTCATACAATAGGCTGCCATATTGTCTTTGGTGCTTCTTCCGGTTAGAGGGTCTTCCGGGATGGGAGGCGTATTCTGACCTTCCCTCTTCATAATAGTTCTCCAGATTGGACCTACTCTCTTCAACCGGACTAAACAATGTCAGACTGGGACACAAAATAGACCCAGGGAAAAATAAGTGGCCTAAATTCATGAATTACAATTCTGTACATGTTACAATTGTGTGGTATCAGTGAATACATTTTTTGGAAAATGTGTGGCAAATGGTGTCATCTAAACCACATTGTTCCAGTATCATAAAACTATCATCCCAAACAGTGCACAGTCATTAAAATGGTCCAAATTGGCCCACAACATCAGCCCACATTGGCCTGCTTTGGCCACCCTTTCGGAATCCCCCTATTGCCCTATTGGTCATTCAGAGCCTGCTGCCAGGGACCCAGTATCCATCAATAAGAGAATACTGCTACTGAATCTCCTCCAAACTCCAAATTAATACCCCAAACGCTCATCAAACAAACCATGAATAGTGCTGGGCGAAATTATTAGATTCACCTCTGGCAGACACAAAAACTCAATCTCTCAGATTTCCTTCCGCTTCGCTCATATCTGCTGTTCCACCACGCCCTGTGGATTCACACGAAATGTTTGCGCTCGTGGGGTGGGTAGTGAAAAGTGAACCATTTGCTGTGTGCACCGCTTCCATATCCCCTATCAGGGAAACCCGCAGAACCAAAGCACTAGCTTTACTTTGGAGTATTCGCCCCGGCCTCGCATTTCGTGTACCTTGCGTGTGTCGCATGATTCTCTGTTGCGTGCATGCAGTATGCACATCTCGTGATCGTGCGCATGTGCTTAGTGCTGCATTTCCACACTGCAAGATTGAAACGGTTTGTCATTCTCCTAATCGTTTCGGGGAAACGCAAAATGGTTTGCATGGTGAAATCTGGCAATGGCGCATGAAACATACCTTTATACCACTGCAAAGGTTTGCACAAGCAAACTCGGGAAATGGCTTGCGAAACGCAAGAGAATCTGCGCAAAACTGCGACGGATGAAATATTCTGCTTTCTGAAATTCTGGTGGCAGCGGAACCGTAATGGTGATGCCGTGGAACACGCAGAAGCGCAAACCTGTCCAAATTTCCACCGCTTTCACTTCACATGTGGAATTTTCACCTACCACCAATCATGATGTCAATCAGTGGGAGGCCTAAACGTCCACATTGGTATCATCCACCTATCCAGATACTGAACAAGTAGGTTGAAAAGGCTCAAAGGGGACATATAGCATTCTACAAAACACCCAAATAAATACATTTGAAGGATACTAGGAAGGAAAAGCGTAGCAAGTTATGACCCACGTAAGCTGTGATGGAAAAGCTAAAACTGGCTAGAAAGGGAGGCTACAGTAGGTTTTGATAGTGGAACTAAGGAAGCAGTGCAGCTAAAGAGGCTAAGAAAGCGAGGAATAAAACAGGATAGTAGGGCAGGGTAAGGCAGACTTGGAAGGGGGCTTGACAGGAGTGGGTCATGTCGGACATCTAGACAGTCTGAAATGGGCTAGTAAGTCAGGCAAAGTAGGATTTTGGGGATTATGACAGTTTCTTAAGAAATTAGGCTGATAGGTAAGGGAGGTAGGAGGGCAGGCTACAACGAGCAGATGGAATCGTCATTGGAAAAAACTTCATCTTGGCAGGTAAGAGAGGGAGGAGGACAGTATATGAAGGGCAGATGGAGGCGTCAATGGAAGAAGCTTCATCTTGGTAGGTAAGGGAGGGAGGAGAACAGGTTTTGAAGGGCAGATGGGGGTGGCAGTATAAGAAGCTCTGTCTTGGCATGCAAGGGTGGGGACTAGCTAAGAAGGGAAGATGGAGGTGGCAGTGGAAGAAGATTCATCTTGGCAGGTAAGGGGGAGCAGTGCTGGAGCCAGAGGGAGTACGGAGGCGGCCGCCCCTCCTGGCTCCCCCCTGTTGTACCCCCAGTCTTCTGAAAGGCTGGTACGCTGAATAGCGGCAGCCCTGATAAGAACACAACACCCTGTGAGTGGTGCGCTGCACCACATAGGAAGGCGAGCAACCCACAGGTTATTTTTCTCCATATATTAATATCAGTGCTGGCTGGCTTGTGAGCATCAGGCAGCACTGATATTAAAATATTTGGGGGTTGAAACGTCCTGTGCGGCGCAGCACACAACTCACAGGGTTTCCATGGCAACCGCATCAGTGTTGTGGCCCGAGTGGTAGCGGCCCGGCCGTGGGATTGAAGTCCTTCCGGGGCCGCCATTGCTGGACGCCTACACCAGCATGCTGCTTTTCGGGTCCCTGCCTGCCCGGGCCAGAAGAAGTCCTAACTAAGGTAAGTGTAAAGTGTTCTTTATAGGTATTCATGTTTTTATGAATGCATGTTTAAGTATGTATTTGATTCTATGGCCCTCATTACGACCCAGGCGGTAAGGGGTTTACGCCGGCGTAAACTTCGCCGACCCTTACCGCCTGAGTACGAGTTCCCGTAGCGCCATGGTGATTTTTATGCCTGCTTTTTGCAGGCGGTAAAATCCATGGCGCTAAGGGACTTGTTGTTAATTACGCCACCGTAATTTACGGTGGCGTAATTAACGCCTTCCCCACTCCCATTATGCCCTATGGGGCAAAAATGGGAATGGGGAAGGGTAAATGGGGATTGGGGACTTACCGCCCCGCCAAGGTCACAATGGGGCGGTAAGTCCGCCAACCACCATGGCGGAGTTGGCAACTTAGCGCCATGGACCATGGTGCTAATAGCACCATGGTTCTCCGCCAAGGTCGTAATGAGGGCCTATGTATTTTAATGTATGTACCTGAAATGTATGTATTTTAAATATATGTATTTAATCATACCCATACATACATTCCAAGTTGGAATGTGTGTATGTTTGAATACATGCATGTGTCTCTGAATGTAATGTATTGTGTGTGTATGTATGTGTGCAGGACTAGCTGAGTGAGTAGCTGTGCATGTATGCATGTGCATATTAGTATCGCTATGTGTCTGGGCATGTGTGTGTGTGTAGCATCTCTGCAAGGGATTTACAGTGACCAACTCTACAATGTGTATGATTGGTCACTATTGATATTGATATGTTGTGTCAGCATCCTTGTGCATGTGACTTAAAGTGGCCATTACTGGCATTGATAGTTTTCCTGTCTATGCCAGTAATGGTCACTTTAAATCACATGCATAAAGCTCTTCTGCCTCCATGTATGTCTGATTTAAGGTGACCATTACTGGCATAGATAGGTTGTGTCTATCTATGCCAGCAATAGCCATTTCAAATCATATGCGCGTGATTCAAATGGGGGCTGCTTATCAATAATGGGTGAAGAGGCGTCCACCCTATTGAGCCCTGGCTGTTCATGGAGGAACCACACTAGCCCAGGGTCTCTCCCCCAGCTGCACCTTGCAGCTGGGGAGCACTCCTAGGCTGGCTTGAACTGTCCATGGGAAATGTGGTTTCCCTTTGACAGTTCCTATTCCAGCCCTTTCTTACTGTGGCATGACGTTTTTTTATTGGGCATCTTCGATAAACCAAGCATGATATGTGTTATTACTTGGATAGAAAGGCATTTTATGGTAGCCAGTCTAGCCCTTTCTTGCTGTAGAATGATTTTAGTTTTCCTGGTAATCTATGATACTATTGCAATTAGATGAATTTCTATGGGTAACCAATGTATTACTCTTCGAGACATTTTGAGGGTAGCCATTGTACTCCATTTAGTTTAATTTTAGAGTAGCCAACTGTATTGCAGGGTAACAAATGATCTACATCTAGAAGAATCTCTGAGGGTAGCCAATGTATTGTATCTAGACACATTTTCTGTGCTTAACCAATGTACAACATATAGATGGATTGTTTTTTCGGGCAGCCAATGTATTGCATTTTGGATTCATTTTTAGAGCAGCTAGTATATTTCTATTAGATTAATTTTTGAGGTTAGCCAATGTTTTCAAATCTATGTGCATTCTGCATTGGAGCCAAGATATTGAATTTAAGTGAATTTTAGACCGCAGCCACTATATTATACTAGATGCATTTATATACCCAATGGGTAGAATTTAGCCGCGCTTTATATTCACCCCTTTTTAAATTCAGCTGCATTTACACAACAAAGAAACCAACCAGGACACGTGGTTACGTATCAAACTCCATGCACTGCCATCCACCCACATGCATCTACTATCGGGCACTACTCTAAGACACATTGCACAACACCTCTGCCATAAGAATGCAGCTATCCCCCATTCTAGAATGTTGGCCTAGATGCACACACATTTCTCCTCCTCTTACACACCCTGCAGACTACCACTCAGCACCCATCCACTATATGTGCTACTCTAAGACGCAGTGCGCAACACCACTACCATAAGAATGCTGCTATCCCTCATGATAAAAATGTGGTCTAGCTGCACACATAATGCCGATTCTTCTCATACATGCTCATCAAACTACCTCTCAGCACCCATCCAAGTGCCAGCTTCACATGGGCAGCTAGCATAGACTTGGCCACCCCTACCTACCTCCGCATTGGCTAAAATGCTCAAACGCATTCTGAACCTCGCTGATGTTGTTCCCATACATTGACTTCTGTCCCCCAAGAACGTTCAACCATCAGTGCGTTGGGACCATACCAATGGTGAAAGGCGCTATACAAATGACTATTACATTACATTACATAAAGCAAGCGTGTTAAGTGGTAGTAGTTGGCTAGACTGGCATTTTGCAGGCAGCAAGTTTAGCCCTTTCTTACTGTGGCATAATGTTTCTTCACTGGGCATCTATGACAAACCACACATGATATTTCTTATTACTTGGCTAGACTGGCATTTTGGTGCAGCCAGTCTAGCAATTTCTTACTGTGGCATGGAATTTTATTCTGTGCATCTATGATAAAGTAAGTAAGCATGATCATTGTTTGTACGTCTTTAGACTGGACTACATTGTGCAGCCAGTCTGGAGATGTTTTTTTATCGTGAAATGGTATTTTTAAAGGCACAGCCAGAAGGAGTGTGTTCTTATGTGGGGATAATGTCATGTATTGACACAGCCAGTGTGGACATGTTTTCTTATAGTATGATTGCGGGAATTATGTGCAAAACAATCAGGAGTATGTTCTTATAAAGGAATGCTGGTATATATCGGTGCAGCCAGCATGGAAATGGAGGGGCACAGCCGGTGTGAACATGTTGAAAATGTTTATTTACTGGCATATTTTTTCTGCGAAGGCATCATGAAAATGTGTTGGAAAAATGCTTGTGTGTACTGTTGGTGACTTGCAAACGGTCTGCAATTTTTACACAATTTACACAGAAAGTGTGCTGTTTAATGCACAGTTTTCATTTAAAAGAGAAATCTCAGAGGGAGGGAAAACATCCTGAATACCCTAAATTGGCTTGGGATCCCTCTCTGCACTCGGTCGCCCTCGCATATTTGGGGAAAATAGTTACGCCTTTCCAATTTAAAAAAATCACCACTTGCCACTGGATTTAAAGTGGCCAATGCTGGCGTAGACAGGTTCTGATATCAATGTCAAAAATTGCTATTTTAAATCATAACCTACCACAACCTGTCTATGCCAGTAACAATCACTTTAACTCATGTTCTAAGCAATTTGATATATCATGGAAAGTGACCATTATTGGTATAGACAGGCTGTGGCTGCGGCCTCATGGCAATGATATGAAGTGCTCCTGTGTAGTGTCCTGTTGGTGACATGGCATTTACTTGCTTTTTTTCATTTGTCATCCTAGACAACCCGCTGTAAATGGTATCACTTTATGCCTCGTTTGTTTGCAAAAATTGTGCTGCAAAATGCATCATTTGATCGAGAGAGAGAGAGAGAGAGAGAGAGAGAGAGAGAGAGAGAGAGAGAGAGAGAGAGAGAGAGAGAGAGAGAGAGAGAGAGAGAGAGAGAGAGAGAGAGAGAGAGAGAGAGAGAGAGAGAGAGAGAGAGAGAGAGAGAGAGAGAGAGAGAGAGAGAGAGAGAGAGAGAGAGAGAGAGAGAGAGAGAGAGAGAGAGAGAGAGAGAGAGAGAGAGAGACGGCTCCCTGGGACCTGCACTGCCGCTGGCCGTGAGAGAGACATGTGCCACATTAACATGTGGTCCGCGTAAAGCAGCCAGAAACACCATTCATTTTGTTGACACGGTTTCAAAAACACATCATGTCCACAGTCACACGACAGTAAGAATTTCACAAAATGAATTTTTCGAGCAGAATGATTTCGCATTCCCCCTGAAATGGGTCGGCTCTTGCATGTACTGCTCGCGTCTGGAGATGTTACGGGGCAGAAGGCCACTTCTCAGTGCGGTCGGAATAAATGTAATGGGGCAGGAAGAGCCTCTCGCGTCTGGATACATGTGCTCTGCCGCCACGAGTAGCCACACTTGTTTTTCTCATTTCACACAACGCCACGGCCTATTTTCTCGAAGTGACTAAAATAGAACAAATCGAGAGTGCGCATCACTCCCGCACAGTCAGTGTGTTGTGGATATTTTGGGAAAGCACAACACATGCACATTCTCCTACTTTTTCCCACTACCTCTGGCCCAGGTTGTGCCGGGCAAGGGTCGGGCATTGTCAAGTCTTCTGCGATGTGTCTGGATGGTAACTGCCTTCATTTGCGTACACTGCGCTCCATGGCCCCTGCTTGGCTGGTGCAGCATGGTCCTAGCTCATATGAGGGGCTTGGCACTTTACAGAGATGAGTGCATAGTCAGCACAGCCTTTGCCAGAGGAAAACATCTGGGCAGAAACAACGGCACGCGATAGGCAGTGCATGAATATTACTACCTGGCCATACAATGGTAACAGCTGGCAAATGATCTTAGTACTTAGGCGTACTATGGCAGTACCTGGCAAATGCCTATCTAATGCCCACATACAAGTGCCCACAATGTTGGCTTTGCCAATGGTTTAAAATACAAATAAAAAAAATAGATTTATGTGCAAGGAACAGATGCAGAGACACACTTATTAAGTATAAATCAAGCCACTGAAGGCTTACTTGCTTAATTCTTTTGTGTTTTGATTAAACAGAAATGGCATCGCCAACACCTTAAAAGCACAGAACTGGCTTACAGAGAACCAATGGGTGTGTGATTTGGGTGTTGATTGTTTGGGTTATGGGTAGTAGGTGGGAATGACCGAACGGTAGGGTGACCAGATTTATTTTATAAAAAAAAAAAAAAGGGTGGTCCACCGACATAGTAGTAGGACTACAGTTTCGGTGCACATAAACCCAAAAGATGGACTAAATACACATAATACTCCAATGAAACTGTAGTCCTACTCCTATGCTGGCAGCCTTTTCTACACAAAGTATGTGTTTATGAAAAGCTCATTGCAGGAGAGGAGCTATGGAGGAAGGGGGAGGGTGAGAACCGGAATCATACGCAATCAAGAAGAGCCGTGCCCGGCCCGATTGCAGTATTTATTAAAGGGTTACTGGCAAAAACCGGGACATTAGCCCGCCATCCCCAGAATGGGGTTTTAAAAGTAAAAAAAAGTCTCAGGACGCTGGGACCAAGGGTAAAATAACAGGATGGTCCCGGCAAAAACAGGACGTCTACTCACCCTACCGAAGGGGCCGTCATGGATATGATCTGGGAACAGCTGGGTAAAAAGCTCATCAACACCCACAAGTTTTGCCCCCTCCTCACATCTCATCTCTCAATATCTTCAGCTTATTGGTAGCACTTACAACATCATCTAATAACCAAAACGAAATGAGTTTGTTTATAAGTACATACATGAATGGTTACATCTTTGTTGGATAATAGTGCAATATCCATTTCTGAAAGCATCAATCACCTCGAACATGTTATCCTACGTGGGTTTCATTATATGATAGGTTATTTATAACACGCTTAATACCCAGAGGTTTCTGAGCGCAGACTCGGGGATGGAACCTGCGTTGCTCTGTGTCGTCTTGCTTCCAAGGCGAGCATGTTGCCGCTGAGCTATCCCCCGAGACGATATGGAATATGGAGACACTTCTCCAGGACTGAAACATTGTTACAAAAACGTTTGCAAGAGGGGGAGTAAACGTAAAGAAAAACACGTTTATGAGTTTTCAACTAGGATAATGTGTGCTTCATGGTGTCAGGAGGATAAAAACAGCACAGTCATTGACGCCAGACACATGCAATAGAAAGTGAAGGAATACTAAAGTGAATGCAGGCTTGGTGGCATACAGATGAGAATAGCATAGAGAACATTTGTTGTAGGTGGGGCCCCTAAAACACGAGCTCCTCTACACAGACCTGTGAATTGTGGAAGGTCCAGGTGAGACCTAATTACAGAAATCAGGATGCGAGCGGTATAGTGGGTGGGTAAATTAAATTATGACTGCACACGTATTTATTACATTAGACATATTTGGAATTCGGGACATGTATGGATAAAGCGATTTGGGCAGAACAAAGCAATTTTTTGGGTGAAAACTTGAAGCTAGGATATCACGTCTTCGATGTCGGCAAATCTACCACTTGTATCAGGTCGGTGAACTCAGATGGAAAGTTGAGTGTCTACCACTCCGAAAAAGTCTGGTGCATTTTTAGAAGAGAACAGGGTGCCCGCTTCATGGAATTTTCTGCACGGTTCAACGTTACTTTGCCCTACTGAAAAGTGACTGCTGACACAAACCCTGATTCATGGAACTGTGCAAAGTGTATTTTTGCAGTGCAAAGTCAGTGCAAAGCCAGTACAAAGTCATTTTTGGAGTACATCGAGTTTGCATTGCAAAAATACACTTTGGACAGTTCCATGGATCAGGGTTTGTTTCGGCAGTGCAAAGTCACTTTTCAGCAGTGCAAAGTCACTTTGAACCTTGCAAAAAAATCCATGAATCAGGCACTAAGTGTTTTCTGTTCTTACCGGCAGGGGATAGAATTGCACACCAAAAAAAGGGAATAGTCCACTAGGAAAATGATGAAAAAAACCCTTCTTTTCGTGTCTCAGACATAACCTGGCCATCTGAAGATGTACCTGTTCCACCCCGCCAAAGACCATGCATGTCAGTGATTTCCCATGGAAAAAGCTATCCTTCCTACATAGCTCCTCTCTCTACCATCTGTGGCGCTCAGAAGCAAGCACCTAGCAACTAGAGGAAACACGAACACCTCACCCCAAGAAATAAATACATTAATACAACCTATGCTGTTTGTGGTATCGCCGTTTACAACACACTCACGTGTTAAATGCATTTCAATAGCATCCATATTCCTGCCAGTTTGTAATTTTTGGGCTGGAACTGTTGTATGTTTGTGTATCCGCAACCACATGTGTGATCCCATTGCAGACACAATGCAAATGTATTTTTATTGGTGCTAATGGGATTGAAGTTTGAGCATGTGTACGCATCCTTTAGTTCTGACCCTAGTTGTAGGCAGGTATGTTTTTCATAGGACACTGTTCGATCGCTATTGCATAGCATACCAAAACTGCTTTGGAATCCCAGCGTGTTTATTATCTCACACCGAGGGTCTAATTCATGGAACGTTTAGCGTGGTGCAAAGTGACTTTGCACTGCCAATAAACACGTTCCACTGGGCCCAATTCACAGAGCGGAGCAATTAGGCTTGGTGGAACGTGTTTATTGGCAGTGCAAAGTCACTTTGCTCCAATCTAAACGGTCCATGAATTAGGCAAATACTCTTCTATGCTGCCGCTCGCTAATGTGCAAACTCACATCCACGGAAATACAAACATTTAGTCTTGCCTAACTCCCTCCCTGCATCTGCAAACTCCTTCCACGCTTTTCCTCCCTCTTTCTAGCTCACGCTATTCTTCCCAGCAGATCAAGTTCTGGTATACGGCTCTGACAATGATTCAACACTTTGCAACTACTACATTGGTAATTCGACACAGTACACAAGCAGAGTAACATAACGTAGTCCAAGAGTATTTTCTTCCTTCTCTTTCTAGATGTTACTTCCGCAGCGGAACACACAAGTATCTGTCATAGACAATGAGAAGTAGTTCAGAGGCACCAGTTTTTCACCTTAATTATTCTCAATAGTTGTTGAGCTTTATAAATAGTCAAAAGCAGTCCAGAAACAGCTGCAGGGCGATGACATAGGTTTTGTTAAGTGCAAAAGAATTTTGCAAATGAAAGGAATAAAGAGGGAACGTTGGAGTGGGAGAAACATATTATAAACAACAGAGATTTGGGGGTAGATCCTTATCCTCTGCAGGTGCCTCCCTCTGGAACAGCCTCCCTGCCTCTCTCCGTCTTGAGCCTGACCTCCTTAAGTTCCGGAAACTCCTCAAGACTTTCCTCTTTCTCTCGCCCTCTCTCCTGCTAACCTCCTTTACCTTCTCTCCTTCTTCCCTCCCTTTTTCTCCTTCGCAACCTGTGCTGTTTACTGACTGGTTGCCTGGTGCATCTCCAGAGCCTCACAGGTCCTAGGTTCCCCCACCAGTCCAGCACTTGCCTCCAGGCCTGTGCCCTCTGCATTGCACTACTGCACTCAGAATATGTTCCATGAGAGTGGCACCCACTCTGCACTTAACCCAGTACCCTGCTGGACTGGATGCACTCGTCCCCCTCCCCCTCCATCACACTTCCTGTCTGTGCACTTGCGCAACATTGAATATACTAGGCCTAGCTGGTTTGTCTGTCCTGTCCTCCCTCTGTCTCCCTTCCCTAGCTTGGTTGTGCCTGAAAAACTCATGCATCGGCACATTGATGACCAACCTTTTTTGTTTCTGTCTGTCCTTCTCCCTCCCCCCTTCTCTCACCATTCTTTGACACACTCTTTTACCAGTAGAAAAGCACTTCACTTGTGTATAAGCACTTTACAAATAAACAATTACAAAATCTCCTCCATTGAAAATTCCAGTTGGATTTATTGCCTTATGATGTAGTGCTACTGTGAATATTATAGTTGCTTCCTGCAATTGTTATATGTTTTATTTAATCATGGATTGGACATATTTAATCAACCACCAAAAATCCATATGTCACAACTGGATTCAGTAGACGTCACTTGTAACTAGGATTCCCACCATAATTGAAATACACTCAAGCCTGCAACTGACTGCTTTTCCCTAACTCACAAAAAGCAAGAAAAAAAACACAGCGGGAGTTCCAAAGTATTTTTGAGTCATTTAGTTTTCGGTCAGTATATTTTTACCACCGAGCCCTACAGGTTTGATGTGAGGTCAGCCAGGTTGTTCATATTCACCCATTGAAAGATTAGGATTCCTGACTTCTCATTCAATAAAAGAAAGGAAACCAGAGCTGGAGCCAGCAGTACATCCTAACCAGGTATGCCATGTGAAAAACGCTTTTCATGAGCACCAGCAAAAAGACTTGAATGGGGTGTTGTGCTGCCCTCAAGCTTTATAGGTCTTCCTAAAGGATGGTACAAGCCAATCAGAGACACTCACTGATCTCCTGCAACAAGAACATAAGTGATACATCTAGTAACCAAAACCCAAGGCAAATGCACGCAGGCCCCATTCTAGACAGGGCAGAACTGTACAGAGGGCTCGGTATGCAGCCACTCATCTGTGATTGCAGTGACGGACAGATGGTATGTTGCACAGTGAGGTCGAGGGTTGAGATTGTGGGTACGACTCTCGAAGTGACGGCTAAGTCCCCCTGTGGGCAGAGATGCTCTGCTGAGTACATCCCACGTAGAACCCTTGGCTTTGCTGCAAAGGATAAGAAGGGTTGGCATGAGTGACTGAAACCAGAGAATAGAGCCACAATGTAGTATGGCGGCCAGCTAATAGGCAGGAGAGTCCTGTGACAGATGTGCATGGTGTAATATCAAGCGATATCGGTATCTAGTGATAAAGTCTCTTGGGAGAAGATCAGTACGGGGCAACACTTTCCCAAATCTGCATTTCCACGAAAATCAAGCACTTTCCCCAAATAATCTAGGACTGGATTTAGAATAGTAATTAATATACATCATATAATTTGTGGGGGAAGGCTTTTAGGGGGCAGAGAAAATAAACCGCCTCCCTGGTGACTTATTCACTGGGGACATTTTTCACATAGAAACACCATATCCCGTAGGAATGGAGGCCACACGTCTAGTGGAGAATCAGCAATCAGTGAGGGTGGAGACTACAGGGTTGTTGGCATTGGCGGTGACTGGAAAAATGACTGCCCTATTACTGTGGAAACGTGAATTCGAAACTCCATAAGAAAGTGGAAAAGGCCCAAGTAAAGGTGGAGCATCCGAGAGCATATTAAAACATCAGCCCATCCAGCACAATTCTCCTCTCTCAGGAACTGGTGCAGCCGTGATAGTACCAGCACATTTACCATAATAATAGCGGCATTGGTCTGCCCTAGATTATAGCCTATCCACAGAAGTTTGAGATTGCATCCCTGTAATGCAGGCGTCTGCAACCTTTGGCTCTCCAGAAGTTGTAAACTACAACCCCCAATAGCTAAATCCACCACAATCAATAATAAAGGATCATGGGAGTCATAGACCAAAACATCTGGAGAGCCCAAAGGTTGGAAACGCCTGCTGTAGTGAATCAGATGCCTCAACCTGTTAGTGCCTTATTATCAGTCTTCCATTTTGTGTGCAGTACTAGAGCAACCAGCATTTGGTGCATGGGATTATAGGCTCAGTTTGGGGCCAATTAGCATAAAATATGGTAACTATATAAAAAGGGACCATAGAGCACGAATTCCCAAATAAATCTCCATATTGTCAGCTGTTTGTTACCTCAGTTCAGCAGATTTAGCAGATTCGTTCCCATCTGATTGTTCAAAGCAGGAAAGTATTGCACACAGTGATGGAAACTCCATCTAGAATTGAAATGGGATGGAAGTCGGACACTGTAGCGAATGCTGCGAAACGGACAGAAATCTTCGGCCTGATGATGAGGTGGGCCAGTTCCTAGTCACAGATCACAGTGCAATTATACAGGAAATCGCCTTGCACTGAAAATAAGAAGCCTGCGTCTCAAATCTCTGAAAATCATTGTTTCCGCTGATTAAAACACGAAACACAATAGTCAACTACTTCTAGTGACCTGAAAAGAGTGCTCTGGAGTGCTCTTAATCCGGTGGCCCCAGGTACAATCATCCCTCTGGAGGATTAGGGGAGAGAAACGGCGCTACAAATATCCAAATGTATATGAAACAGTGAGAGAAGGGAAAACAAAGAATCCGGCTCTACTGGCATCCTTAATACTCCTATTGGACATTCCGATAAGTGCTAAACACTCTGCTGGTCACTTACACCGCTCTGACAAGCGCTATATGAAACTCGATGAATCGCGGTTAGCTGCTCACCTTTGTCTGCTAAAAAGTGTGTCTATGTTTATTGAGCAACACATTGGTTTCCAACAAATATGTGCATATTTTAAAATAGTGTGTCTTTTCTCCATTGCAGTAACTTGTGTATGGGAGGAAAGGTCTTCAAGACCCCTCCCCTCCATTCTAACCCTCTTGCAGATTATGATACGTCCCCCCGGCCACCCATGCACCTGTGGCCAGAGATGCGGGATGGCTGGGAACGACCCATGTGGATACACAACTTGGCCAGAAAGCTGATCTCAGACCCCATTTTGTACCACAATCAGACTCCATTTTGTACATGTACCACAGGCCTCATGGACAAAGACTGCCTGCAGGGCTGCAGCTCTCATCTCGAGATCGCGCACAGCGAGGCAGTCACCTCCCTCAACCCTCTCCCCTCTGCATCCCTGCAGTAGGCACGTTCCCACGGGAGACTAGGCGGGAACAAGCTACATGACACTGTATCTTTCACCTTCTGCAGTTCATCGCTGACCTGTGAATGACAGAGCAAAGGCTTGGGTTTGAGGAAAACAATTCATCTCCACAAAAATGACCCGTCCCCTTGCAGACCCCACATTTATGACATACACTGTGGATAACCCCCAAACCTTGCTCTCCTTTTGAAGTGACAGATATGTACCTCACGCTTGTATGACACACTGTTTCACCCACACTGCTAATCCCGCTGTAAAGATCATAAATCCCCTCCTGTAGTTGTGTATGAAGGGGCTGATTCTATGAGACGAAACAAGAGGATGTTTACCTATTTTACTGCACATAAAGCTATTGGTTAGATGCCTAGGACCCATACTGTTGGGCGAATCTTATTCTCTGCCAAACACTCACACTGATGTACGATATGTTAATTTACTTGTTCGATATGATGCAAGGCAGATGATTCAGATGTTCATTGGTTTCCCAATATATGTATGATTTTCAAACATGTTCAAATGGCATACAGTTCTAAATATCTGTATAATGCACAAACGGTAAAGCCACAAGGCTGTTGTAGATAGAGTTTATTTTGTAACATAATACATGTGATAAACATAAACGTGTAACCTATATTATGATCATTATTATTGTTCAGGTCAGATGGCTAGTAATATATCTTTTATGTGTTAAACTAGATAGAAGACGGTTGAAATATGTGTGACCACAAGGGCAAAAGGTCAAGTAGGGTAAATTGTATCAGGTCAAGAGACCACCCGACCCTCCGCTCCACCCTGACGAGCCCAGCAGATCTTTGCACCCCACACTGGAACCACATGAACTTCCACCAATCCTAGAGTAGCTTCCTTAAATATTGTATATAGCTTAGTTTATGCCACCCAAACCCAACGACTTATGTACCCCATATAGATTACCTCATGGATGACGTTATTTTGTAATAAATATGAATGCTCTTCTATCGTTTGGCAGAGCGCTCTCAGAGTTTGCAGAGTTCTCTGCTTGCCCTATTTGGTTTTGGATAAACTTTACTTTTTATCTTCACCCGCACTTGGTCCTGGTCTCATTCCCTCCTGGGGTGTGTCCACACAGTAGGGCGAGAGGGTACGGGTCCCACTTTGTAAAACAGACCATACCACTCGGCAAAGCCGGGGGCGGACATTGAGTGTGGGGCAGCGCCTGGAAAGACCGGACCCGGAGGGTCTCGGATCAAGACGGACACGTGAGTATCAAGTTGAAGCGACGCTAAAGGAAGATAGAAAGGGGATATTGGTATATCATGCAGAGTCAGATGAAGTAGGAGGGACTAAAGCCGAGTAAAGGGAGATACAAATGACGGGGGTCTTGTGGCTCTAATCTATTATTTTCATTCTTTCTGCATACGGCCATTAGGACAGGTTAAGGAGATTACGAGGTGAAAGAGGAATACGGGAACCTAGCTCTGCAAGGGGTTGGAAGGCGGCTCCACACAGTGGTATGTTGACTAGTGCTGGGAGTAAAAAGAGAAAATAAGTGGAATCAGTAGGAGGCTCGGAGTAGTAGAATTTAGAAACACGTCTTTCTTTCTTTTTTGGGTTGAGGGGAAATGTAAAGGGAAAGAACATAAACTGCCAAGGGGGAGATAGCAGGGGTAAGAGGGGAGAGGCAGGAGGATTTGTGTTAAATGTTATATTTGATATCTCCTTTGGTTAATGTCATGTGAGTGTTTTGTGTTTGTTGCAACTAGTGTACACGGACAAGCCATGGCAGAATAGGTACTGCATGACTGGTTCGCATATTTTTTCAGATTAAGTGTGACAAATTGGAGTTAGATTTTGAATATTGTGACACAGAACTGGTATACAAAGGCACAAAACACTATAGTAGTGTAAAATTGCATTATTGTAATACAAGTGACATAAGGTGAAGGAAGGAGTGTTGGAGACAGAATGGGTGCAGAAACACCACTAGCTCACATCTGTCAGAGTTTGCCAGGTTATGCTGAAAGGATTACCAAGTACCATGATCAATGGATCACAGAGTTAAAAGAGGAAGCGACAGATTGCATTTGTAAACTAAGTAAACCAATGTCATATTTGACAGTCATTGGTTAGCCATATTATTTGATTGAGCTTTACACAGGTGCCAGGCAGAGTTTCCACTTTCATGACTTTTACGTCTGTCAAGTGTTAACCCTTGCGCTTGCATCTCCATCAAAACATTTCACTTAAAGGGGGACATTTTGGGGAAACTAATATAGGCTGGAAATGCTTGCTGATGACTACCTCACCCTGAGATAGGCTTGCTAGCGCTCAGGAGCAGCTTTGATATCGCTTGCCCACAAGTAATCATTTAGTTTAGATGTCATGTCTACTATCTGCTTAGAAATTAACTCCATTAGCATGCAGTGCCAGGCAAACTGCCCTAAGGGGATTGCAGAAATAAGGACCGATTTATGTCTATGGGCATGCCTTTTCTACATCCCGAATGGGGTGTCTAATGCAGGTCAAATTTCTCTACTATATGCCTTTGAGGTGATCTCAGTGAGGATATCTATGCAAGAGATGCAGAACATCCAAGTTACCTTAGATCACTGTACATGGAGCCAAAGGTGCTTTGGATATCTTGAGCAACCCTGCGTCCCCCAGGAATAATAGAGCTGGCATAACAGTTCCTAACATTGGACCGTATTTCAGGCAGCTAAATTGAAACCCCTGTTGCAATGGCCTAGACCCAACATGGAGACACATTAACTTTACATGATAACTTATTTGTATAGCACTTGTATCTTTACATATAACATATGTACATACATTGTTATTACTCAATTGAAATTGCTACGTAGAACATGCTTTTGCTGATAGCTGAATCTGGGACATCATTGGGCTTCCTACAATATAATATCCAGCATCCCTGCATGGGAGCAGGTCAATAGGAACAAGTGTGGATGCATAGAATGAGGCAGCAGTGAAATCGGAGCTCATGTCCTTCCCAACTCCCATTACGATAATTCATGGAAATATAGAATTGTCCAAGGTTGAGAAGGCAAGAATATTTGAAGCTTTGAGTGAGGGTGGTTGATGAATATATCAAACTGCAAACCCCAACTAAACTTTCTGAACTATCTAAAGGTTTGAGTTTCATACCTACAACACGGGATAATGCATTGAACACTTTTGTTGATGTCGCTAAATTACTAAGACATATCTCCTCCATTCAATCCAAGCAATGAGAGCTTGAGTGTTGCAAAGAGCATACACAGATAAGTGTTCTTAATCCAGCTTCAGGATGCCCGGCTCTGAAAAAGTTTCAGAAAGTTGTGTTTAGCCTAGGGAGACCAGGTCCTCAAAATAAAAAATAAATAAAAACATGACAGGTTACCAACATAAAAGTAGGATTACATTATGAGAGTTGCTGCACGTTTATGCTCGCAAGTACTGGGAGCTCAGTGGCCAAAGTGTACAAAAAGTAGTGGAACTATGTTCCCCCTCTGCTCCGCCCCCACTCTACACAGATCTGACACCCACTCTCAGTACAAACCCCCTACCTGGGTCCCTGCTTTCCTCCACTTCAACCATCAACACTGAAAGAAACACAGAAAAGGACCACCAGTACATTAATCATTTCACCCAAAACATGCAGCTTTATGTACCCTGCGTTTTCCAATCACCCACCATTTGCACCTTTAAAGGGACTTACCAGGACTGTAGCCACCCCACCCACTATCTGGACACACAGCTGTGCCTGCAGCAATGTGTAAATAAAATAAACTCCCAGGAGATCGGGACAAAGAGCTCAATTCGCAGACAATCCTTGAAAAACCATCACGTTTGCGCCCCCGGTTAGCCAATTAGTGAAAAGCCCTTGCAGCCAGGAGTACTAATGTACACGAGTACTAGGCAGAGATTGGAACACTTGAGTCATGAAGGCGGTGCTTTGTGGTTGACTAGACATCACTATTGCAATGAAGTCCTTAGGCAGCTGCATGATCCACTTACTCATCATGAGTTAGCCAAGGAGCCAGCACGTGATGTGCACATGATTTGGGATAAGGTTGTTGAAGGAGGAAGGAATGTGCCACACACACCTAATATGACGGCTGTTCATTTTCTTTAAGGTTAATCACACGGTTATGTATTTATTTGATTGTTTAACACAGTTTTATAAAGATGCCCGCTCTGACCAGGTAGATCCAGTAAAGGCTTAAATTGAGTCAATATTTACATGTATTTCCTCATGCTTTTAGGACACTTTGCAATCTTTGGTGAATCTAAATGGGCAACACTGCATTTACTGCAGCATGACCCTATGAATGGTACGTATTAGCATGCACTGCTGGCAACTTTTGACATTGCATTGACTCTGGGGAAACAGCTGCTACCCAGAGAATAGAACTGCATCTGTGAGTGCAGGCTCACCTGGGCTCTTTTCTGAAACTGTTGAGAGCAGAGCCTGCAAGCACGTACTTAGAGACTATGGCCCTCATTATAAGTGAGCCTGTCTGGAAAAAAAGGTGCTGCTAACAACGGTACCAGTGCCTTTTCCGGACCATCTCTCTTCTAGAGTTCACTACCAGCAGATTTGACCTCTGGCCACTACCGACAGATTTTACACTGAAGCACCAGCATCGTTACCAACGGTGTCGGTGCTTCATGGTTACCATTCCCGGGGAATCCTTTGGGACTCCACATGGTGGGTACTTACTGTTCCTCCGCCACCTGTGCTATCCCGGTAGCATCAGGATATCAGCCGGCAGAAACGATAAACTGAGTCTGCCAGTATCCCACTGGTAGCACTGGTGGACTACTGGCAGACTCATAAAGAGGGCCCACATACGTATCCCTTATTTATTTAGTTATTGTGTTACATTTAAACAGTACTTTTCACATCTTACAGTTATCAATGTTTTTCCCTTACAATAAAACCATGCAACAGAACAACTGCAGTTACTTAATATTTGTCTATTTTTTACATAGTGAACACATGGTCATATGTATACGGTTTACAACTAACCTTTTTTTCCCTTACCTCTTCCTTCTCCTCTTTATTCTTTCCCTTTTTCTTCTTTATTCCTTGTTATCATTCAATATCAAATTGATCATTCTCTTCCTAATGTATGTCTATAAATCAAGTGACTGCTTCTTAAATAATTAAATATAACATTACTGCTAATACAAAGTTAATAACATGCAAAGTTATAATTTGCTTGTGAGCATGGGCAAGGTACACTCGATAATAATACTCAGTTCTCTATGCATTTTAATATATTCTGCACTATATCCCATAATATACTCAAAGCAATATTTAGGGATATGTGTGCACCCGCTAAACATCTATGCCAAAACATATCAGATTAGATATAGTCCAAATTATGCACAAATCTACCTATTAGTAGCATATATTCATAAGTCAGTGTTTGGCATTCGGAGAGAACATGCCTATAAGTTTCCAATATGTGCAACCAATGACACATTCTGCAATACCTTTTGTCTTTGGGGGTGTCATGTCTAGGCCCACATACAGATAATGTGGGTATTTCATTTAACCTTAATAACAAAGTAAATGTTATGAGCTGTGGAGATGGAAACTGAACAAGATATTTCTGTGGTGTTGTGAAATCCTAATTCAAAACTGCAAAGGTACCCAGTCTTTTTAATGTTACAATACAAGTCCAGTTTTTAAAATATGATAATATTCCTTTCATGGGGGTTATCATCCTAGTTTCTGGAAACAATGCTCATTATCTTTCGGAACTTCATTACAGGACCCAATGTTTTTCCTCTCATGGTTAGACCTAATAGGATTTGTCAGTCTGTCATTGCTTTCATATACAATCTAATAGAACTTGTTTTCTGGTAGAAACTAAGCCAAGATTGCGACGGATAGCCTCCACTGCTATGATATTTGTCAATCCCAATCATTTTCACCAAATGTTCCCCTCCAATATATCTAGCCATTTATGACTATCTTCATAATTAGCCTCAAGCCCATAGAGCATCTGTTTAAAGGCTACAATTATGCTTTTCAGGCTGTCGCCTACCATCTTCTTTGCACATGTATAAATCATGGCCATAAGAGAGAGGGTCATGCATCTTTTATCATCTATCAGGTCTTTATTTTACTTGTCTGTTGACATCAAGTATCCCAAATAAATATATGAACTGATGCATTCAATGGCACATTGCTCTATACACAGTGTTTGTACACTTATCTTATCTGGTGATACAGCATGAGGAGTCTGACCAGGCTCTAAAGGTTTTGGCTATAAACATTCATTCAACGAACAGAACATAAACCTATCTATCCCTTACTATTGGTGGTTTCCATACCTTAACAAACTAAAACTCAGGCTGGTCAGGAAGTCTTTTATGTCCAAAAGAACAATTATCCATCCTAGTCCAAACTTCTAAACTATCCCTTCCACTAAAACACAAAGGTCCAAAACAATTAAACCATATCACAGGACAACGTCTCCCTTCTCCTGGGTCAAAATGCTGATGGCTAGGATAATGTATCCTTTTTCATAGCTTAGGTGTTAAATCTGCCCTTGAAAGTCCCTTCTTCTTATTTTGAATCTTTTCGATTCCCTTCTTTTCCTGTGCAGAGGTTAAAGGGGTTTGCCCCTTATTTTGTTGAAAAGACAAAGGGGAAGGGATAAAACGGGCACTGGGGTGATTTTGTGTTAACTCAAAGCATTTGTGCGCTGTATGTAGCTCTTCTCTGCTCCAGGATGATCGTCTCTGCTTACCAGATTCTGTCAGTTCCCTTGCCCCTAAATTACTAAACAAAGGAAGAGTACTTTTGTCAACCCAGGAAAATGATTTGCTTCTCCTGTTTAGCTGTCTCTGAAAGTTCTGATCTTTTCCAAAGTCCCACAAATATCAAGGGACTAGGAGAATGGCTCCCTACTCCTGGTTCAGATCTAGTTCTATGCTGCTGTTCTTTCTTCACTAGAAGTTTAGATTCTTCATCAACTCTACGGACTCAGTATTCTTTCAACTTGAACACTGTCCTTTAAATTACCCCCACCAGGACGAGGGAGGGACTTCCCGAGCTCTCCTTGTGTCATGACCTACAGAACGCACCCCTTTTGGACTTCCTGGTCCTTGTCTCAATGGGGCTTACACTCCCTAGTACTCCCAACATGGCCGTCCAGCCTGAAACACCTTCCTCGCTCTACATGTTGGACGTAGCATTTTCTACTAACAGACCACGCCCCCGTGGCTCCGCGCGTCTCAATGCTATTGCGAAGTAGCGACCAGACGTGTGCTCTGTAGCTCACGGTATTGTTTCCCTGATTCTGTCCCTACTAACTCCATTCCTTGTTCCTCTCCTTTCTTTCTTACTTCCTGGACTCGTGTGCTGTGTAGTGCACTTTCTTTATTTCCCAGATTCCTGGATCATTGCATCCCGGAACTTTGAACGCACGCTGGAGTTGGAAGAGACTCGTGGAGCCTTATTCAAGACGCGATCCGTCCGCAAGAAGGCATCGACCAAGAAATCCAGCAAAGATCAGACTCAGGTGAGAAGGGGGGAACTCCTTGACAGTTTGAGAAGCCACCCAACCGGACATGGAAGCGGCCGTTCAGGACCTGATGCATGGCATGCAAGAACTATCAACTGTGGTACAGAATCTCAAGGCGGAAAACGCCGCTCTCAAACAATTGGTTCTATCCCGTGATTCTGCCACAAAAGAAAGTGTGTTGCTGGGCGGCATAGTTGACAAATACGATGGGTCGGCAAAAACCCTTTGTGGATCCACTTTACTTTTAAGCCCTACTACTTTTCGACTCCCAGGGCTAAAGTGGGTTTCATAATTTCTCATCTTTCAGGAAATGCATTAACCTGGGCTACACCCCTCGTTAATTCCGGCAATGCTCTCCTAGATGACTATGATGGGTTCATACAGGCCCTTAAAACCATGTTTGATTGCCCAGAGCAGGTCTATAGTGCCCAGGAATGCCTGTTAGACTTTCAGCAGGGATCCCAGGATATGCTCACCTTTGTAACCCAATTCAAGCAATTAGCCAAGGAAGCTGATTGGTCCCCTGTGGCGAGTTTTACCCTTTCCAGGAGAGGACTGAATGAGGAGATTAAGGATGAGTTGGCCTGAGTGGCTCGCCCGAACTCATTCCAGGCACTAATGACCTTGCCATGCAAATAGACTTTCGAATCCAGGACAGGAAGGCAGAGAAGAAGAAATCCAGGGGAAATCCTCCAAAAGTGTCCTTTGAGAGTACAACCAACACTGACACAAACCCAGACTCAGTCACTGAACCAGAACCCATGCAGATAGGAGCCTTCCGTGGACCTATATCCCCGCGAGAAAGGATGAGAAGGATTCATAGGGGGCTGTGCATGTATTGTGGCTCAGATAAACACTTGGTTAGGGAGTGTCCTCTAGCCCCTCCTCGGCGTTCGGGAAACGCCAGCTCCCGATCCTTGATGGAGCAGAGCTTCATGAGAGAGATGTTTGCTCCACATCAATTCCATCCTTGAACTCTCCTGGACAAAACTATTTGGTGATACTGCAGGCCTTCCTATCGCCCTCCAAGAATAAGACCTATTTCATTTTGGCCTTGGTAGACTGCAGAGCTATGGGAATTTTCATTGATCAAGATTGGGTTGTTAGTCATCATATTCTATACGAGACACGAAGCACCATGCAGCCGGTGGAAGCAATCGACGGAAGACCCCTCTCTTGAGGGCCCATAAGCCTGCAGACTAAAGAGATCCAGCTTTTATAAACCATCACCAAGGGCGGATTAGATTCAACATCATTAAGTCAGCTCATTACCCCATGGTATTGGGTATGCCCTGGTTACAGAAGCACAATCCGTACATCAATTGGACAGCAGGATCACTATTCATAGGCTCAGAGTTTTGTATGTCTCATTGTCTATTCCTGGATCCCTCCTTGTCACCCCCTAAAGAACCACCAAGAGACCAGCAAACACCACTCATGGTTTCCAATATCATACAAGTCCCTGAGGCCTATCAGGGATATGCTGATGTATTTTCAACTGCCATAGTCCAGGCCTTACCCCCTCACAGACCTGAAGACTGCGCCATATATACAGATCCCTCAGCAGTGATTCCCTTTGGCAGAATGTTCATCCTTTCCGAACCTGAGAAAAAGGCTCTCCGAGAATACCTGGATACCAACCTTGAAAATGGCACCATAAGACCTTCTAAATCTCCAGCGGGTACTTCGTTGTTCTTTGTTCCCAGGAAGGACACCAAGGAACTCAGACCTTGCCTCGACTATCGTGGCTTAAATCAATGCACCCAATGCACCAATGGTACCCATTGCCCTTGATCTCGGATATCCTGGAAGCTGTGAGAGGCGCTGTAATATTCACGAAGTTGGATCTCTGGGGTGCCTACCATTTGATCCGTGTCCGGGAAGGAGACAAATGGAAAACAGCCTTTAGAACACCCTTTGGTCACTATGAATATCTAGTCATGCCCTTTGGACTAGCTAATGCCCCCGCAGTTTTTCAACGTTTCATGGATAGGGTGTTCTCTGACATGTTATTCCTTTTCGTCATTGTCTATCTGGACAACATATTGATCTTTTCCAAGGACCTTCTAAAGCATGAAGAACATGTAAAGGCATTATTACAACGGCTCCGTGAACACAAACGTTTAGCCAAATCCGAAAAATGCTTGTTTTATGTTACTTCTGTTCACTACCTAGGATTCATTAATCTTATGCAATTGGTGATCAAGTCTGGTTGTCCTCGAAATTACTACCCCGACATCTACGGCCAAACAAATTGGTCCCTCAGTACTATGGTCCATTTCCCATCAAGGAAATTATAAATCCAGTCTCATACCGGATCAAACTATCAGACTCCTGGAAGAAAATTCACCCAGTTTTTCCACACATCCTTATTAAAACCCTACATCCAATCCTCCCGGAAATCCTGTAGACCCCCTCCTCTGCTGGTGACAACCAATTAGAATATGAAGTGTCCCAAATATGCGACTCCAGGTATAAACGGGGTCAGCTTCAATACCTGGTTGAATGGAAGGGATATCCTCCTAGTGAAAGAACCTGGGAACCACTTTCTAATCTCTAGACCCCTCGACTGCTCAGAAAATTTCACCTCATACACCCGGTCAAACCTGGAGGAACGGGTCTTCGGAGGAGGCATGCTGTCATGACCTACAGAACGCGCACCTTTTGGACTTCCTGGTCCTTGTCTCAATGGGGCTTACACTCCCTGGCAATCCCAACATGGCCGTCCAGCCTGAAACACCTTCCTCGCTCTACACGTTGGACGTAGCCTGTTCTACTAATAGACCACGCCCCCCGCGGCTCTGCGTGTCTCAATGCTATTGCGAAGTAGCGACCAGACGTGTGCTCTGTAGCTCGCGGTATTGTTTCCCTGATTCTGTCTCTACTAACTCCATTCCTAGTCCCTCTCCTTTCTTTCTTACTTCCGGGACTCCGGTGCTGTGTAGTGCACTTTCTTCATTTCCCGGATTCCTGGATCATTGCATCCCGGAACTTTGAACGCACGCTGGAGTCGAAAGAGACTCGTGCAGCCTTATTCAAGACCCGATCCGTCCGCAAGAAGGCATCGACCAAGAAATCCAGCAAAGATTGGACTCAGGTGAGAAGGGGGGAACTCCTTGACACCTTGAGTCTTCAACATTTTACCAATACTCTTTACGTAGTCCCGCCGAGCTGAGGAAGTGACACCTTGAATACCAAAGTCTTATGGAAGGGACCAAGAAGTTGCCTCACAAAATGATCTACTTCTTCACGGTTTACCAGTCCCTTCCCAGAACTATTACTGTTCCCGTTACCTTCCTTTGGGGAACTCTTTACCAGCTTCACCATGGGTCACGGGTTTGTTCTGCCTCTTTCAACTTCTGTTCTTTTTCGGCCCGCTTGTCTTCTGTCTTCGTGACCTGTTACTGTTGGCGTTCTGTGTGCCAGTAACGGACCAGCTAGTCCACCCATTACTGGTTGCGAAAGCTCCACAGTTCTTGGTACGTAGGCTAGTGTTGATGGTTTCACAGTATTTCTTGGTTTGCACGTCCATCCACTACAGGTCATGCCACCACCACACTGACTCTCAAATTCACGGTTGATGGCTCCGAGCCGACAGAAGAGATGCTTTCCTGGCATCCCTTTGTTCGCTCTCATTACTGCTTCAACACAGCTTTCGGATACCCTGTTTCACTCTGGCAGGCTCGATGGTGGCCTCCTAGCCCTGACTTCTCCTTCTCAATGTCACTCTCCTTGTCCTCCTTTACTGTTTAGCTTAAGTAGCCGGGACTGCCCCAGCTTAACGTCAGTTCGATTAGGAAGCAACATGAGCTTTTTAGATACATTGGTGTGTTAGGTTATTTATCATCTAATCATCAGAGAAGTTTGATTACAAATGTGATGCATGTGAAATTCACACTAGCTTCCTTATTTGTGAGCATCTCCAAGTGTTAGACTTTGGCCTTCCAATATTCCATGTGCTTGCCTTGTTATTCCATTGCCTCCCTTAATTTATTCACAGGTCTGTTCTGTTCCATAGGTGAGATCAGTGAACTCTAAGTTGTAATTCCAAGCTGGTGGGTGGGACTTACATCTGTCTTTTTTCGGCTTTGAGATATGTCTTTTGTAGCTCCTCTTATTCTCTCGCCTCTGTGTTTTTCTTGTTCAAGAATCTACCTGTTAAATGACAGATCGTGCTCTTGCTGTTTGTGTGAAAGTACCTGCAGAGCTTCTTTCTCCAATAAGTGCTTACAACTTTCAACTTTCATCTATCAATAAGTCTGTACATCCGGGTTCCCTGCCCCTTCAGATGTACCTGCGGGTCCATGCAAGTGCTTAGTGCTTCATGCTTTCAGACAGTACCTGCTCTTTAACTCACAGTTGCTGCATATTCTCTTGGAAAAATGTCAACCAACACATATAGTGTCATGATATTTTCAATATTTTCGATTTCAACAGCTTCTTACTTGTCCTGTTTTTTGTTCATTACGCTCACCTGCCTTATCCAGGGTCATACCGTTCATATTTGCTAGGGGTTTGGGATGTTAAACATTTCCAAAGCCTGGAGGCAAAATCCTGTATGCCATAAATGCCTTTTGTTTCCATCCAAGCAGGTTTAGAAAATGACAGGCGTCATTTTCTTCCATCCTACTAGCAGTCTTTGCGAAATTGGGAAGAGGAACTTGAGGGGCAGTTCAAATAAATTCAGCTGAGCATACCCCCCTCCCCCCACATGAACCATGAATATTCAGATATGTTGTTCTTGCAATTTCTTTTGGAGTGCGGTTGAAGACTTTCAATCTACCTTCCGAAATCATACTTGGCAAAGTGACATTAGTAACACATGGACATTACTACTTTGTTTCAAGGTGTCACCCTTTGTCACTTTATAAGGCAACATTTCTGACATATTGATTTCTCCTCACTGTCAGGGTTACTTAGTCTCTCAGAATTGTGATCTTTCACAAGATTTCTCCTTTCTTGATTTGGATAGTCTCGATATGTTATTTGAAATTCTTTCTGGCTCTTTTACAATTCTCAGTCCTTGGATTTAAATACGTTCAGGGTTTGCAGCACTTCGTCCAGGTTCTAGCAGTTTTCTAACTTTCAAAATGTCCTTCACCAATTGGTTCTAGGTGCCTTTCAGACTTGGGATAGCCATACTCTAGGTACTTTCTAATATTTCTCAACCACCCTCTCAAGTTGTGGGCATCATTTATGCTTTGTAATGTTACTCGCAGGTTCCAGGCACTTTCTAAAATGCCTTTCAGCCTTTTCAATACTCCTTTCAGGCTCCAGTCATTTTGTAAAAATGTCTGAATACCCTCTGAGGTCCCATTGAAGCACTAAGCACTAAGATTGTGCAAAAATGTTAGCGCGTGGGCTAGGATCGCGCAGCGCAAATACATCATGCGAGAAGGCGATTTACAGAAATGAGCGCAAGTAGGGACCAACAGTGCAAAGAAAATAGAATTGAACCAGACACGCCCACAACACATTCTTAGTGCAAACCAAGGAGCCACCTAAACCTACAATTTTGTGCACATTTGAACCCGTTTGTCAAGCTGATTGGCCCGAGAGGACCGCGTACCTGTAGTCTTGGTGGTTGGTCTCGCAGAGGTCGCCAGTCTGGAGTCCAGGAACTGATGAGATAGCGGCACGAGGAATCAGCCTCTCCACCACCCAAATGAGGAACTGGGTGAAGGATGGACCAACCCCCAATGTCACAAAGGCACTCTCCCAGGTAAGCGTGACAAGAGGATGTAAGCTCAGATGGAGGGAACCATAGTCCAGGTAGAGCTTGTTGTCCAGACCATGAATCTTCCAAGAACCTCAGTGCAGCGACAGTTGATAGATAGACCAGTGTAGCAGAAAGGTATTCGTAGTAGGCAAAGGAGCTTGGCTGGTGCAGATAGTTCCAATGGTACACAGGATGAGATTCGGAGTCAGGCAAGACAGGAAAGAGTGAGGACAGTTGGAACTAGTTGTCTGGCCAATTAGAGAACTGTAGGAACGTGCCCAAGATGGAACAGGGGGAATGCAGGCTAGTGTGGGATAAGTCCCCTCTACACAATGATGACTCAGGACAGAACTCCGGAATGGGCTGAGGGAAGACTGACCCAGGGCAAAACCTAGGTAGTAGCTGGAGGCTGGCTGGCCCAGGGCCGAACCCAGGTGAGGATTGAAGGCAGGCAGGCCCAGGACAGGACCCGGATAAGAACTGGAGTCAGGCTGGCCCAGGGCAGGCCACAGGTAAGGACTGGAGGCAGGCAGGCCCAGGACAGGCCACAGGTAAGGCCGGAGGCAGGCAGGCCCAGGACAGGCCACAGGTAAGGCTGGAGGCAGGCAGGCCCAGGACAGGCCACAGGTAAGGCTGGAGGCAAGCAGGTAGGCCCAGGACAGGCCACAGGTAAGGCTGGAGGCAGGTAGGCCCAGGACAGGCCACAGGTAAGGCTGGAGGCAGGTAGGCCCAGGACAGGCCACAGGTAAGGCTGGAGGCAGGTAGGCCCAGGACAGGCCACAGGTAAGGCTGGAGGCAGGTAGGCCCAGGACAGGCCACAGGTAAGGCTGGGCAGGAACAACGAGGAAAGCGAAGCAAACCGCGTTGAGACGCGGGCAGCTTTGACTAGCGGCCTCTTTTATGGGCCGCCGGCGCCCGAGAGGCCTGGAACGCAAACCGTTCCGTTTCCGGGCGCCGGCGAACCCAGAACGAGGCTTGGAAGGCAAGCCCCCACGGCGCATGCGCGGAACCGAGAGAGAGGACCTCCGCGCATGCGCCGAAGGCCGCCGGCCCTGTAATCCGTTGCTCCCCTCCCGGCGAGTCCCCAGACGCGAACGCGCGGGTAGACTCGCCAGGAGGAAATGGGAGCGGCAGACCCCAGTCTCCCGCGTGACATGACACTATGCCCCCTCCCAGGAAGACCCGGGGCCCCAGGCTTCCAGGGAAACCGTACGTAGAACTCACGTATCAGCCGGGGAGCATGCACGTGCTGGCGCGGTTCCCAGGTACGATCACAGGCCGGGTACCCCTTCCAGTCAACCAAATAGTGGAGCACCCCTCTACGGTACCGGGCATCACAGATCTCGTGTACCTCAAACTCAGGGCCCCCCTGCACCAAAACAGAGGCCGGACGAGGAGAGGTGCGGCCATAATCATCGACCACATAGGGTTTTAACAGGGACACGTGAAAAACGGGATGTACACGCCAGGAAGAGGGTAGGTGAAGACGGAAGGCTACAGAGGACAACCGTTTGGTGATAACAAAGGGTCCCAAATATCGAGGGGCCAGTTTGACGGGCAGATTGCGGAGAGGCAGGTTCTTTGAGGACAACCACACCTTGTCGCCCTCCTGGAAATTAGGTTCTGCACTCCTCTTCCTGTCTGCCTGTCTCTTCATCCGATCCTTGGCTTCACTTAAGATCTTGTGTGCAAGTTCTTGCTGTTCCCGGATGTGTAAGACCAGACCATCAGCAGAGGGAACAGTACTAGACGGAACTGGTTGAAAAGGCATTAACCGAGGATGTAGACCAGTGGAACAGAAGAATGGGCTGACTCCAATGGAGGCATGAACAGTGTTGTTGTAGGATACTTCGGCCAGATCTAGCCCACCTTTCCAATTAGACTGTGTGGCATTGGCAAAACAGCGGAGGTACCCCTCCAAAGTCTGATTGGTCCTTTCGGTTAGCCCATTTGTCTGTGGGTGATAGCCTGAGCTTAGAGCTCTATGTATTCCCAGATGACCACACACCTGTCTCCAAAATGATGAAAGAAACTGGGTACCTCTATCCGATATGATTTTCTCCGGTAGGCCGTGCAACCGGTAGATGTCGTGCAGAAACGCTGAAGCCATTTGAGTAGCTGTAGGGATTTTCCGGAATGGGATGAAATGGGCCAGTTTGGTGAAGCTGTCCACAACCACCATTATACAGGTGTACCCTTCAGATGGAGGCAAATCCACAATGAAATCGGTGGCGATGGTATGCCATGGATAGGGAGCCACTTCGGTGGGCATTAACAAACCCAATGGTCGTCTTCTGGGAACCTTGCACTGGGCACATATTGGACAGCTGTCAATGTACTTCTGGACCTCGGTCGCCCAACCAGGCCACCAGAACTGTCGGGATATCAACTCTCGAGTGGCTCTGACCCCGCGATGTCCTCCTATGGGTGAATCATGGAATCCGTGTAGAATGCCCCTTCTAATGGCTCCTCTGGGTATGTAGAGTCTTCTTCGAAAAAACAACAGTCCGTCTCGTTCTGATACTAGTTGCCGACTAAGAAGGGACGTTCTTTCTGGATCCGACCGAGTGGCTTCCGCGATGGACTTAAGGTGAGAGGACAAGGCCAGCAGAAAATGGCGAGGAGAAATCAGTGGCTGTTCTGGACAGGGCGTCCCATCTACGTTTTCCAGGGACCTGGAAAGCGCATCCGCTTTCGTATTGGAGGTTCCCGGGATATAAGTAACATGGAACTCAAACGGAGAGAAGAAGAAGGCCCACCGGGCTTGACGAGGAGTCCGACATTGCAGAGAGCGAAGATATTGCAGATTGCGATGGTCTGTCCGCACCTCCACAGAAAAGCGTGCTCCGAGGAGAAAATGTCTCCATTCCTCGAATGCGGTCTTGATGGCTAACAGTTCCCTTTCAATCACCGCGTAGTTTCGTTCGCTGGGACTCAACTTGCGAGAATAATAGGCTACTGGATGTTCTACCAACGTGATAGGATCTTTCTGAAGAAGGACTGCCCCTACAGCAAAGCTGGAAGCATCGGCCTCCACTATGTAAGGCAACTCTTCCTGGGGATGGCGCAGGATCGGGGCAGCCATAAAGGCCGACTTCAATACGTCGAAAGCCCGGGAAGCCACGAGATCCCATTCGAACGTGATCTTGCTGCTGGTTAGCCTGGTGAGGGGCGCCGAGATCTGTGAGAACTGTGGGATAAAGCGCCTGTAAAAGTTTGCGAATCCCAGGAAGCGTTGGAGAGCCTTGATATCGTGTGGATGTCTCCATTCTTGTATGGCTCGCACCTTCTTGGGATCCATCCCAATGCCTTCTTGATTGATAACAAATCCCAAGAATTCAATGCTGGGTTGGTGAAAGCTACATTTCTCCGCTTTGGCGAACAGGTTATTGACGGACAGCCGATGAAGGACCTCACGAACATGTTCCACATGCTCGTCTAAGGATTTAGAGAATATCAATATGTCGTCCAGATAAACCCAAACGGATAACCCTAACAGGTCACCAAAGATGTAGTCCATGAATCGTTGAAAAACAGCGGGAGCATTACATAGGCCGAAAGGCATAACCCTGTATTCAAAATGCCCAAAAGATGTCTTGAAAGCTGTCTTCCACTCGTCCCCACTCCTGATGCGCACCAAATGATAAGCTCCGCGGAGGTCCAATTTGGAGAAGATTCGCGCAGTATGCAGGGTTTCAAGGATGCTGCGAATTAAGGGTAAAGGATACCGGTCCTTGGCTGTTATGTCATTCAACTGCCGGTAGTCGACACAGGGTCTCAATGTACCTTCTTTTTTCTTTACAAAAAACAGGGGGAATCCTGCAGGCGATTTCGATGGCACAATGTACCCCTTTTCTAGACTCTCCGACAAATACTCCTGAAGAACTAGCTTCTCGTCACGTGTCAAAGCATATAGTTTCCCATGGGGAATAACGTGGTCCGGTAGCAGGTCAATGGAGCAATCAAAAGAACGGTGTGGAGGAAGGGGTATGTTGCCAGGTTCAGAAAACACATGTTTGAATTCGGAATATTCCTGTGGGACCAGAGACGTGGAACATAGATGAACCCCATTGCTGTCCGTTATTAGAGAAGTCGAGACGGTCCTGGTGGGAACGGGTAGCTTGCATTCTTGAGCACACCGTTCGGATGAAAAGGTCAAGGTCTGGGTTCTCCAGTCTATCAAAGGATTGTGGTGTTGCAACCAAGGTAATCCCAAAACCATCTTGTAGTTCGGTGACTTGATAACATCAAAGGCTAGTTCCTCGTAATGATCAGCAATCAGAAGGGCCAGTCCAACTGTGAACTGACTAACGGGTCCAGAAGACAAGGGAGTACCATCAATAAGCTCCACCGACAGAGGCGTGTGTCTGGAAACGAGTGGTATCTTATGTCTGGTGACGAACGTTTCGTCGATGTAATTGCCGGAAGCCCCACAGTCCAGTAGACCGGATACTTCCAGGTTCTTGTCTGGTAGTTTAATTCGGACCTTCAGGGTCTGTAGTACCGCTGGTTGCATGGGCAGACGTATAGAACAAATAACAGAAGGGTCTGAGGAAGGAATGGGACCTGTCGTTGCCCTTCCTGTATACGACAGGTCTCCTAGTTTCCCGACTTCTTCTTCTGCGGACGCAAAGGACACGTACCCAAATAATGTCCAGCTGCTCCACAGTAAAGACACAAACGCAAAGACCTCCTTCGTTTCTTCTCTTCTTCCGTCAAAGGTCCCCTCATGGCTCCTACTTGCATGGGCTCAGGTCCGGACTCGGTCGACCCAAACGAACCAGCAGGTGTGTTGGTTGTCCGGGGACCGCTTCTGTCAAGCCGACGTCTCTCAGCCTTTCGTTCGGCTAGCCTTTGGTCAATACGGAGTACTTGATCGATCAAGAGTTGAAGGCTCTCTGGTTCAGGGATGTGAAGTAACTCATCCTTGTACTCCTCTCTCAGGCCTCGACGAAACAGTGTCTTCTGTGTAATTTCGGGCCACTGGGAGTCAGTAGCCAAAAGTCGGAAACGGCTGATGTAGGTGATGACGTCATTGCTTCCCTGTTTGTAGTCCATCAATTGATTCTGTGCAACGGAGGCCAGGTTCGGCGTCTGAAATACCTCAAGAAAGGCCTTTTCAAAGGCAGCAAAGTCATTCAAAATAGGACTGTTCGTAACCACAAACGGAGTTGCCCAAGCTAATGCGTTCCCAGTTAGGTTCCCCAAGATGTAACCAATCTTGGCCCTATCAGTGTTGAAGTAGGTAGACCTGAAGAGAAAGTGTATTCTGCAGTGGTTACAAAACTCCGCCACCCGTCTAGGGTCTCCGTCGAATTTGATGGGTGTTGTATGAGCCAATGATCCCTCTCCTTGAGAGGTACTAGGTGCTCCTTGCGTTATCATTTGTCGTAATGTTTGATTCTCCTGACGCAGGGCGGTCATCTCGGCCCTGAGCGCTAGCAACTCGTTCCTCATGTCCTGCGATTCATCCATCTCTGAATCAGGAGGAAGGCGTCTCAATCTGTCAAGCTGATTGGCCCGAGAGGACCGCGTACCTGTAGTCTTGGTGGTTGGTCTCGCAGAGGTCGCCAGTCTGGAGTCCAGGAACTGATGAGATAGCGGCACGAGGAATCAGCCTCTCCACCACCCAAATGAGGAACTGGGTGAAGGATGGACCAACCCCCAATGTCACAAAGGCACTCTCCCAGGTAAGCGTGACAAGAGGATGTAAGCTCAGATGGAGGGAACCATAGTCCAGGTAGAGCTTGTTGTCCAGACCATGAATCTTCCAAGAACCTCAGTGCAGCGACAGTTGATAGATAGACCAGTGTAGCAGAAAGGTATTCGTAGTAGGCAAAGGAGCTTGGCTGGTGCAGATAGTTCCAATGGTACACAGGATGAGATTCGGAGTCAGGCAAGACAGGAAAGAGTGAGGACAGTTGGAACTAGTTGTCTGGCCAATTAGAGAACTGTAGGAACGTGCCCAAGATGGAACAGGGGGAATGCAGGCTAGTGTGGGATAAGTCCCCTCTACACAATGATGACTCAGGACAGAACTCCGGAATGGGCTGAGGGAAGACTGACCCAGGGCAAAACCTAGGTAGTAGCTGGAGGCTGGCTGGCCCAGGGCCGAACCCAGGTGAGGATTGAAGGCAGGCAGGCCCAGGACAGGACCCGGATAAGAACTGGAGTCAGGCTGGCCCAGGGCAGGCCACAGGTAAGGACTGGAGGCAGGCAGGCCCAGGACAGGCCACAGGTAAGGCCGGAGGCAGGCAGGCCCAGGACAGGCCACAGGTAAGGCTGGAGGCAGGCAGGCCCAGGACAGGCCACAGGTAAGGCTGGAGGCAAGCAGGTAGGCCCAGGACAGGCCACAGGTAAGGCTGGAGGCAGGTAGGCCCAGGACAGGCCACAGGTAAGGCTGGAGGCAGGTAGGCCCAGGACAGGCCACAGGTAAGGCTGGAGGCAGGTAGGCCCAGGACAGGCCACAGGTAAGGCTGGAGGCAGGTAGGCCCAGGACAGGCCACAGGTAAGGCTGGGCAGGAACAACGAGGAAAGCGAAGCAAACCGCGTTGAGACGCGGGCAGCTTTGACTAGCGGCCTCTTTTATGGGCCGCCGGCGCCCGAGAGGCCTGGAACGCAAACCGTTCCGTTTCCGGGCGCCGGCGAACCCAGAACGAGGCTTGGAAGGCAAGCCCCCACGGCGCATGCGCGGAACCGAGAGAGAGGACCTCCGCGCATGCGCCGAAGGCCGCCGGCCCTGTAATCCGTTGCTCCCCTCCCGGCGAGTCCCCAGACGCGAACGCGCGGGTAGACTCGCCAGGAGGAAATGGGAGCGGCAGACCCCAGTCTCCCGCGTGACATGACACCGTTACAGCAGATGCAGTAAAACAAAAACACAAATAGCTTGGTGAGTATCCACAAGCAACCACCAAGAACTGCACCCATACAAACCATCAACAACCCCATGCATAAAATAAATCTGAACTCCCCAAATGCAGTGTGCACCCGCACCATACCAGCCCTACTCTCTGTACAGCCACCTAACTAAATCACCCATATGCAAAGGGCACCTACACCCACCATTCCCACCCCCTGAACACCCACAAACTAAGCCACCCACATGCAGAGGGCACCTACACCCACTATTCCCACCCCTGTAAACCCACCAAATTAAGCCACCCACATGCATAGTGTCCCCTATACCCACTATTCCCAGCCCCTGTACCCACACCAAACTAAGCCACCCGCATGCACAGTGCACAAAACATCCAATGTTCCTACACCCTATACAACCACGAAACTGAGCCACCCACATGCAAAGAGCACCTACACCCACCATTCCTACCCCCTGTACACCCACCAAACTAAGCCACCCGCATGTACAGTGCACCCACACCCACTATTCCTACTCCAAGTACACCCCTGAAACTGAGCCATCCACAGGCACAGTGCACCTATACCCACTATTCCCACCCCCTGCACCCCCACCAATCATCACACCACACCCATAACCCCACACCCACGCATCCCCCACATAGGACCAGCACACACAAGGTGCACCACAAAACCGCACAACTCAGCACCCTTGCATCCCCCATGAATCCAAAAACAGGCCACAAGTCTAAACCATATAAATGTCACTCGACTGTCACCATCATAACCCACCAGGGGAGGAGCACAACAGTGGATGAGAACTATCAAGGCCAGCTAGCAGTCATGTGGAGCAGCATGTGGATGCTCCACCTGCACCTATATGCGTGCACCAGGAAGTCAGGAAGCCAACCAACCCACACCTGGCATGTGTTCCCCAAGTGTACATGTTGTCCTATTGCCCTGAGGACAGATTGATGCTGAAGACAGACCCGAAGCTGTGGGACATGTGGTACCCTGCCACTGGCAGGGTTCACAGGGGAAGAGCATGATGTGTACTGTGAGGTGGAAAATTGACACACTCTGCCAAGCCTGACCACCGGGCACACACCCAGCAGAACAAAATGCCCATAGTTGAATGTGAGTCACAACTAAGCACATCAGCTAGACGTACAGGCAAGGAGAATGCAGTGAGAACTGGATCGTGGGCCTGGAGAGGGCCACATCAGGCTGAGTCCTCCTGGTACTGCACCACAAAATAAACCAGGCCTGTGGCCAAATGAAAAATCCAATGCATGCCAGTACCCAGCCCAATAACCAATACATTCGACCAGAAGTGTCACCACCTCCAGTGAGCAACCACAACACCCTACTGTAACCTGTTGAGGAACATTGATCAAACATCATCCCAACTAAAACCTGTGTGTGTCACAATAGGAATGAGTGTCCACAATCTATGAGCAACTGATCATTTTCATAACTTCAATTACTGACATTGTCACCATATGTATGGTGTAATTACTCGTCCACCATAACACCCCTCCTGAGCGTGCTCCTGACTTATTCCTGGGCATGGACAGGCACACTAACACATTTGGAAACCATGTCCAGCTGTCCATGTCCCTGCAGCCCACCCGACTATGTACACTTGCCAGCACTGCCCATGCAACTAATGCAGCGGATCCCATATGCATCTGTGTGAAATTACAAGCAAACTACTAGGCATTGCAAAAATAATCATGCAACAGGTGCATTTCATTGCATGTGTGAATGCCCAAATGCAAGACACTGGACCTCCAACAGTGTCCCCTCCCCATGAGTGCAACGATCCATCCCCCACTGGCCAGCATACACACAGTGCCACCACTTGCCCATGTCCTTTCTCCCCACTCACCTGCAGTGAGTATCAACAGGCAGGAATTCAGCGTGCATTGGGCAATTGCACACCTGCAAAGTAATGTAAATTGCACAAGCTGTCCACAACAGATGCCAAAGAATGTCTTGAACAGTTGGCAGGAAAGCTCCCTGTGGACCCAAGCAACTCCAGATGGAACAGACAAGCTGGTCAGTTTCACGTAATGTACACACCTCAAGCGTGCATACTGCACATACGTGGCCAACTACGAATATGGTGCGCAGGTGCAGAGTGCATCTGCGTGTCTTATTCTCAATGGCCGTTGAATGCAGTGTAGTCCTATGCTCAGTGATAGCGGTGCAGGCAGAGAATAAGCGGCGCACGCTCAGGACAGCAGTAATTGCTACTGTACATCACCAGGGACACAGACATGGTCAGGAGGGGTACTGGAAGAACTGGGAGACGAGTGAAGGGGGGGGACAATGCCTCAACGTACCAGGGGAAGAGCACAGCAAACACGTGCTGGGGTTGCACCACTGCCACATGCAGGCACCAGTACAGCCACTGAGGTCGACACTGGTACCTCTACAACCCAAGAGTCGCCAACACTCAATGAGAAAGGGCCAAGTCGGAAGCCCAAATTTACCGACAAAGACTTGCAGCCTTTCACTGACTTTGTTGAGGAGAACCAGTCTGAGATGTACCCCTTGGCTGGGAGCACAGTCACACAGGCCCAGCGCAAGCAGAAGTGGCAGGAGGTGACAGACCTTGTGAATGCCTGTGGGGTGGAGAGGCACATGGTTGACCTAGTCTAGTGCTTAGAAGCGAGAGGAACCTGACATGAAATATTATATAAATCATGAGATGATTAGTGCCCATAGTTATTGCCCCTCCTGAGAGAAAGGATATGTGCCACGTGGGTATATTTCAGGGTCTGTAATGGTGCATCACTGTAGATTCTTCCGGGATGCAGTTCCTACTCTTATGCTCTTGGGCACGTCCTGCATAGCATGCAGGAAACATCACTGGTTGATTTACAATTATATGACCCCAGAAGATGTATTGATTGGTTCAAAGTTGTTTGGATGTTAAATCCAGTACACACGATATAGTACATTTTTAGTAGGTTTGGTATTGATTTTCATTACCAAGATACAGTATGCTCCGGTTTGTTTCTGCTTCTGCAGCAATGGGACTTTGCTTGTAAATCAGCCTTTCTGCCAGGCTGCAAGGTTTCTTGCAGGCAATTAGGTGATGTGTGAATAAATTCTTTAGTTTGTCATTTTTTCTGAGCATTGACTTTGGCCACGTTCTGAGAGCATTGGGTGATTACCTCATCTCGCTCTGTGCAAAGAGGTCTGGGAGCCCCTTTACTGAGAACCAACACGTCCAAATAATATGTTCTCTGGATAGGTTCCCACTCAGGAGGGTCACAACGACGTTTTAGCTCACTGTACCTTCCACAGAGTAGAAATATTCATTTGCGTATCAGTCTGATCGCACCAACCTGCTCAGTCCAGCACCGAAATGGGTTTTACCCTAAGTACCCAGCGTAATCCAGACGTGGATCCCTTGCTCACTGAGCTTAGAAAGGCACAGCTTCACCGACCTGATGAGGCACAACAAGGCCGAAACACGTGTCTGGGACTGCTGTTGGTTCTCTTGTTCAGAGGTGAATTGCCTGGGATTTCGGTGGTTGCACAGGTGGGTGGGACCAGACTGATATGCAAAAGGGTCTTTCTTCTCTGTGAAAGGTACAGTGAGCTAAAACGTGGTTGTAGGCCTTTTCGGAGTGGAAAGCTACCCTTAGAACAGGTTTTCTGGCTGTTCTCGGTAGAGGGTTTCCCAGACATTCACTCTGTGCTTTCATTCTGTAACTAAGGCCCCCCTGCCATACTCATTGGTGGAGAATGTTCACGTGCACTGTGAATACCCTGCCAAAGCCAGGCACAATAAAATCATGCCATCTGATTGTTTCCCATTACCCATAATATGGGTAAGACTGCACTTTACTCTATGAGACTCCATTGCTGTGTGCGCTGTGCTAAGGGCACAGGGCACACACAGCATACCTTCAAGGTCTCTGTGCTCATGTAACATAATTGGCAAAATTCTGCTCTTGGGGTCTGCAGTTATTTAGTCATAAAGTGAGGTTTTATGCATTTCTTGTGGACAATTCAAGGATCCTGCATGGGTTTATTTGGGCAGTTGTCTATGGACCATATTTGTACAGTGGATGCAAGTCCCCATCATAGAACATTTTTGCACTGCACAGAATCTCGAAAGGGTTAATGGGAGTAGCATAGGGCAACCCAATCAATTGGGTTTTGGGGGGTAAAGAGGCTCCCTTGTGCCATGGACCACAGACTACTAGGCTGAACATCCGTCACACGTTATAAGTTCCACTCTTATGTCTGTGTTGAAATAGATAAGGATTGTTGAGAAATATAAAGACACGATTGTATTTCCTGCCTTAGACTAATGTGTTAAGAGGATGCATAGATCTGAATGTGCACCTCCCACGCCTGACCTTTTAAGCGCAGTTGCTTGCCAAAGCATTCAAACAGTGCATGCTGCAAACATATTTTGCTTATGCGCCGCGCTTCTTAAGCACACGTCAAATACATCTAATCAATATCCCTAAATGCAGTTGCACCTTTTATTCAAGAAATATATGAAACCACTCAATAATTTGTATGCAGCAATTTGTATTGTCATTAATGCTTCAAAATGGCTAACCCATCATTTAAGAGTGTGTTGGTAAATAGTGATTTGATTTACAAAGAATGTGTCAACTGTATGACCATTAGTTTCGCCCTCCAGTCTTCTTCAAGGCAAATAAATCAAATTAATTTAAATTTTAATAAACTCAAAGTGCTACCAATTACAAATTCTACAGCATGCTCTAAAATGGAATAAAGGAGATCCATATGCATCAAAAGGATTCACATTACACGTTTTTGAAATAAACAGATTGAGAAAAACATGATAGTCATAAAAAAGGGAAAATAAGAAAAAAAATAGAAATGAGGATGAATCAAATTTTATGTTAATGACACAAATGAGAAATCATAAAAAATCATGGACAGAAAAAAACGCCATCAGGTATTAGTACAATAACTGGCAAATAATATGGAAAACATTATGAATAAATGTTTGTGAACGGAGGATAGCACAGGGGTAATTTGCTGGTCTTGGAAGCAAGACAACACAAAAGAACAGAAGTTTGGATCCGCGCTTAGAAACCGAACTAACGGAACGGTATTAGGCGTGTTATAAAAATAAAATAACAAAAAAAATACATGCAGCATTAGAGCAGGCTGGTGGCAGAGTCTGATTAAAACTTCAATTTCAAGTGGCAGTTCATGCCACTACAGTGGTGCATTTTGTCTCTGATTGCAACCTGCAGTGATATCATACCCCTGTTGACATCTTAGACACGATTTTGAAAGGATGTTCATGGACTCCATTTTCTGTATTTCCTGAAGGTGGAGTAGAATAATGAAAAATGTGGCCATGATGGCAGAAAAACAAAATAAAAAAAAAAGAAACACACACAGTCCTGAAAGTACACTAGTGATGTGTTTGCAAAATATCCACCACATCTTGCCTCACCATCCATGCTGCCATCAGAATTGAAGCTGAAATGATGAGCAGTCAGCAGTATGAAATCCAGCATTCAGTGAAAATTGGCCTCTTGACATAAACAAATAGATTTCCTGGAAGTGTTTGCAGCATTGGTTTGGGAACAAAACATGTTTTTAAATATTTATTTTATTGTGTTGTCCTGAGGATTTCCTTGCCAGAAGTCGCAACCTGCATGTCTCCAGCTGTTTTGGGCAACACATCCCATGATCTTTCACTATTGACTATCTTGGCTAATGCTTATGGGATTTGTAGTCTACAATATCTGGAGAGACAAAGGTTGCAGACCTCTTTTCTAAGTCTTTATATGATTCTGCATACAAAACCCGTCTGCCATGAGCTACCTACATAGAAGTATTTCTGTGTAAACGCTTTGGATTTTGTTGAAACACAATTATTTTTGATTGAGTCCACAGAGGACTTACGTTTTCTTAGAGAGTTAAGAAATGCTGCTAAAATTAAGAGTTAAAGCTTCAAGTCTAAGTTTGGCTGACAAAGTCTATCCTTCTGGAGTCCATAAATAAGGTACTATTTTTCACAGTGCTCACAAATGTCAAAACCTGTGGTTGTTAAATACATACATATCCATATACATTTTCAAGGAAAAACTTTAGTTGCAGGGACATTAAGGTGAGAACTTAACGCAACAAAATCCATGAAATTCAGCGAACACCACCTTAACTTCATGCCCCCATGATGCGCAGACTATGACCACAATGATGACATCACAGATAACAGCACTGATGGCATCACAGGCGACATCACTAATTTCATATATGATATCAATGATTATTTAATTAATGGCATAAGGCATAGGATCACTCTAGTTTTAAAGTACCCATATTTAGACCACCCTTACATTTCTACATATTAGCATTTTAGAAAAGTTCATAATGTAGGAAAGTGTGTTCAAAGAACAGAATTGGGAGTTAAAGCATTGCATAGCATGGCAGATTAGTGTAGTGTAAGGACTAACAATTAACCCAACTAATAATTAATCCACTAACCAATAACCTTAACAGCATAAACTATTAGTAATTGGAAGGCCGCAGTGCAGGCCATGGGTGAAAAGGCACCATTTACACAGTGATGTGGCATTAGAAAGAAATGCAGAACATTTGAAAACTGAGGCTGTACTGCAGTGTACGTGGCAGGCAGCGAAATGTGCTATGTAAAAGACAACTCTTTGAGCAGGAGGATGCAGGAAACGGATCTGTGTGATCCGACCACAGGTGGTTTTCCCACGACGGAAAAGATAGCATGGGAAATGTATGCACCACAAAAGGTTCGTACAATTCCCATGCAAAATACATGTCCCGCGCAACCCCTGCTCACTATACTGTAAAGTGTATTGAGCTGGGTGCTGCGGGGGACACCCTTGCAGCCCCTGTTTTTTTTTATTTTATTTTTTTATCCTACCTTAAAACATACCATCAAAGGTTCGAATTTTGGTGTTCAAACCTTTGGTGATATGCATTTTCGAACTTTTAATGCTTGCAGACGTTTTTACTTGGTAAAAACGTACAATACCGCAGGGAACACAGAATCAAAATGTTGCACATTCATCGAGTCCTAGAGATAGAGTGCTATACAAATGTGATTATTAAGCTGAAAGCCTTCTGGAAACTTACTGAAGGGCTGGCCATACTGGGGAGGTGAGTGATTGATGGGTGACCTCATGCAAAGGGTGGTGAAATGATATAGTTTCTTTATGAAGGTATATGCAAAGTGGGACGGAGGAAAAAGACTGTTAAAGGAAGAGGAGGGGTAAACAGAGAAAAGGCTGCTGACAGAAAGAGCGGGAATGAGATAATTACAGGGACTCAGGGACTACCAGTGTGTGTGCTGAGAGACTGCAGCCGGAGTCTGCAGGAATGAGGGGCAGGCCTCTGCTGCGCAAGCCCGAGCCACCAGCTGCGTGTGAGAAAGACAGCTGTTCTGACCAAAGACATTTCCCATTCACTCTAAATCCTCTCTCCCTAGGCTCTTGGTAAGCATAAGTAAAAAACATTGAAAAATATCTAACAAGGAAGCCCTCATACCCTTTTCATGCAATAGAATATAAAGGTGTGTTTTTTGTGCGTGGTCAGTCGTTTGCAGGCTTACAAAAGTATCCAATATGTCAAAGTTGCACAGATAATTTTATTCTGATAACATATTCACCTGACAAGTTTCTCTTGTGGGACGTTTGGTATTAAAAGAAACACAGGGCTTCAGAGTGTCTTCGTATTTCTGAGCTGTCTAGATAGAATGGGAAATGCTCCATTTTATCTTCAGTACATCCATGTTTGTGTTTCACTAATGTCTAGTTTCTTGCATATGAGTGTTTCATGATGTTCTAAGATTTTCCAAATGCATTTTGATAAGCCATATTTGGACTCTGTCCTATTTTTGTCAAATTAGATAAAAGCCAAGGAGTGCCATCTTGAAAAGAGAAATGCGTGTGGCGTGGCCTGTCATTGTGTGCTCTGTTTATTTTTGTGATGCATAGAGTGGGAAGCCTTGTGCATCTGATACAGTCAATGGCAATACTAGTGTGCCCGGCACTGCCCTAAGTCTGGTAATTGTAGCCTAATTGGAGTCAAAGAGGACTCAATAGAAGGACATACCAGCAAGCTAATTCCCCATGTTTTAGATGCATGCTTTTGCAAGAGGTGGACGTGACCTGGAGGTACACAACCCCATACAATAACAATGATCCCATTGGTTAGCACAGTAAACCGCTATACATGCACCATTATGTTACTTGTGAAGTTTTCCTTTGTAGTACTTTGGTAAAGATGATAGCTGAATTATAAGTTCTACACTGCTTAGATGGTGCCTCTGTGTGCCAAATATAATAAAGACATGTTCACTATAGTATAATCTGTACATACATTTACAAAAAATGAATTGTAGAAATAAATGGAAAGGGACACATGTTGAACCCCAATTATTTACTACTTTTTAGAATAAACATATGTAAATACTCAATTGTTTTATTGTAAGATAAAGTTGTACATGTATAATTTTCCAAATTACATGGGAAATGCTTTAAAACAAGAAACAAATAAAACACATACTGTACAAAGTAAAATTAATCTTTAAATAGTATCCACATTTTGAATAGATAGACATAGATGATGCCATTAGTTATGAAACCAGGGATGTTATCAGTGATGTCATCTGTGATGTCATCATTGTGGTCATAAGCTGGCAAAGGGGGGTGCAAAGTTAAGGTGGCTTCAGCTGAATTTCAGAGGTTTTGTTGCATTAAGTTCTCACCTTAACATCTCTTCAACTAACGCTTTTCCCTTGATTTTCAAGGGCAATGTTATTCCACATATTGTTTTCCGCATATGGCCAGTTGGCCATATTGCCTAGCATTTCTGTGCTGAACTGTCGTTGTGGGTGGGCCAAAGACTGATAGGCAAATGGGTATTTGTCCTCTGTGGAAGGTACAGTGAGATAAAACGTCGTTGTAGATCTTCCTGAGTGGTCACCTTCCCATAGGACAGGTTATTTGGACGAGTTCATTCTCGCTACAATATAAAATATTGTTTTGTATAAATGAAATTACCCAGGGTAATCCAGATATGGACCCATTGCTCACTGTGCTTAGAGATGCACAGCTTCACCTCATGAGGCCAGACTAGGCGGAAACATGTGTCTGGTGTTGCTATTGGTACTCTTGCTCAGAGGAGAATTACCTAACATTTCGGTGTGTCATGATCTTTGCTTCCAAATGATCAGGACTTGCCCGATTCCCTTGGAAACAGACCCATAACCCCGGTTCCGAGTGCCAGCCAGTCCCAATTGGGACCTTTTGGACCCTGTCCTGGCACCAGTGGCACCAGGCTCATAAAGATGCCCAGTCCCAGCGCTGGAAGCGCCGGGCTCATAATGCTTGGGTGGACCTACCTGCAGCAGACCATGCTGCTTACTTACCTGCCAGTTGAACCCCTGATCCTCTTCTGTTTGGGACTACTTTTCCTGTTGGGTGGGGCAGGAGCCACTCCCTAGGTTCAGAACACTGGAACTCTTCTGGAAAGCAGGAACTCTTTTCTTACCTAGGCGTGGCTGTGGAAGGAGACATCTAAGCACTACAGGAGGCTATTTAAACCACCGATGGATGAATCTTGCTTTATGTTATTCTGCATTCTCTGCAGCAGAACGCTCATCGTGTCTTCTGCTTCTGATCCTGGGCCTAAGGGAACAAAGGCTTACCATCCTGGAATCCAGTTTTCAGCAGCACCTGTAAAGACAAAGAAAGAACAGGTTAGCACTACGGTCTTCAGTGGCAGCGCAACTCTTACCTGGTCCATCGGCTGTCACCAACGCCTCGCGCTGCATTCCGGCATCTGAAAGACAAAGGCTTACCTACTCTTCGCATGCTCCGGAGGTCTTCGCACTGCATTCCGGCATCTGAAAGACAAAAGCTTACCAGCTCTTCGCACGCTCCGGAGGCCTTCGGCGCTGCATCCCGCTGCATCCCGCATCTGAAAGACATTGGGCAACTTTATTACTCACTTGCCATTACTCCTTCCCACGCCGAATCCAGTGGGTATTCCAGCAGCCTTCAGCTTCTCTAAAGCTCCGAACTTGTACCTGCAAGATAAAAGGGACAGTTAGTGCGCATCGTGAAGCAGGCTACAAGCGCTTACTTACGTGCTTCCAGGCGCTTCTATTCCTCACGCGGGTTCGATCCTCAACTCTCATCAGCCCGCCATCCGCCATCGCCAGAACCCTGCAAAACAAGAGATATCATTACAAAAGACTTTTAAGACATTTGAAGTGCCCAGAACTTACCGTTCGTGCAGTTAACGACGGACAGCAGTCCTCTGAGGTCAAGAGGCCTGCACCCTTATCCAGTGAAGAAACTGGTTACGGCACCCTGCCCCGAGGCAGATGGAGAGCTCGGCGTTCACTTACCTAAGGTGAGGGCGTTAACCTTTGGGGTTCTACAGGAGAAGAGAAAGGGAAGAGGAGAAAGGCACCCAATAACCCCAGTTCATTAATCCCATATTTTCTATCTGCAGACATCTTACTCTTCGAGTAAGACATACAGTGCACAGAGGTCCAGCCCAAAGAGCCAACCGTGTGTTACACATCACCTTTGAAGATACGGCATTCACCCAGTCAAGACCGGCGCCTCTGCGGGAATCAGGTGAGCGTTACACGGTGCTCGACTGCCCTTGTGGGTTAATGTTAATGTTAAAGGACATTTGTACCGCGCACTATCACCACCGGAGTGGTCCCTTGGAGCTCTGGCGGCTCTGAAAGAGGAGGGGAGTTTGAGTTAGTGGGAGGAAGCAGGAAAAGTGCAAGAGAGCAGTGATGTGTTGTTGGCGGCCTCGTTGGATAAAGACTGATATGCAAATTGACATTTCTCCTCTGTGAAAGGTACAGTGAGCTAAAACGTGGTTGTAGACCCTTCTGAGTGGGTACCTTCCCTTAGAACAGGTTATTTGATTGTGCTTCTCGGTAGAGGGGCTCCCAGACCTTTTGTGCAAAGTATATAAAGTGCTCGCCTTTTAAACCCAGCAATCTGTTGTGAAATACTTCATGGAAAACAAAATCCCAGCACAAGACAAATGCTTGTGGTCTTGTGGTTAAGCGTCTGCACTATGAACATGACAACCTGAGTAAAATAATGGTAGCAAAATACTTAAGCATGCTTGCCAACCTCAAAAATACACAAGTGGTTGCATCTGCCCTATGAAAAAGGTTAGACTGTCCACCCACATGTGTCCTTTACTTGTGTCCTGAAAAGCAGCCACAATCAGTGGAAAATAACTGCAACAGTGTCACGGATTGCAAACTCTCTTGCCACATCATGGGCAATTACTCATGACTTACTTGCCCCCTCATTATTTCCCCTCTTCACCCACGTGGCTGGCTTTCGACAAAACTCTGCTTTATAAAAATAACTATGCTAGGCATAAAGTGTACATTTGTTGCATTAATCTTCCATCTTGACTGGGAGACTACACATATCAGAATGCAATTCAGCAAAAGGCAAATAAAAGGTCTCTGTGTGCAAAACCTTCAATGACTGACATTAGCACACTTTATAAAAATATTAATACAGATACTCTGTGTTTTCTTATGTCTTATGAGATATATAAAACTAAGGAAACACTCAACATAAGAGACTGTGGACTGCTACCCATCCATGCAGTAACCGGGACTGACCCTGCTTAGTTTCAAAGCGATGAAGGGGCCGGCCCCTACCCCTTGCCTGATGGCATTTGCATGTTTGTAGACCTGCAAATGGGTTTTTTCTTGCATTTCATTTTCCGATATCCTCGGCTACAACCTCAGCTATCTCTTGCATCGAGAGAAAAACAAGATTGTGGTTGTTTAATTTCTAAAAACACCCAGTTTTGGCAATTTACCCGAGATATAGCTGTCTATTTTGGAGAAGGGTGCGCCCCAATCTCCATCAAATATTTTAAGAAACTACTGCACAGAACAACCCCAAACCAGAAGAAGGCCTCCAGTAAATGCTTCATGCCCACGTTGTTTCAGACCTGGTCCAAATCCGCCCAGCAGTTTGGGCTTTGCGTTCCGGCAAAAATTGACCTTGCTTGCCTATGGGAAAATTAATGGGAAGTAGGGCGCAACTTTGATTTTTTAAAATTTTTATTCTTAATAACTTTTTTTTTTTTGCAAATCTTTACAAAACTGTGCAGTCCGGGGAAGGGCCTTCTGTCCCCAATCAACTTTAAAACAAAATCCATTGCACAAATCAAATGTTATTAGCAATAGAATTTTGTCGAGGTCTCTATGGGAGACCGATTCATCTCAACTATAAAGCGGCTGATAATATATATATATATATATATATACATACATGGCCACGGTAGTGGCCGTGAAGTTATGGTTAAGTTGCTAATCCCATAGGAAGAGCACTTTTTGGGCAGCCTATAACTTCGCTCCCCCTGGACGAATCCTCACCAAACTTGGCATAAAAAAGTATATGGCCCACTATGATTTGTTTTTGCAAAGTTTGGTGAGGTTTGGTCCAGGGGGGGCAAAGTTATAGGGGGGTCCCAAAAATTATTTTTTTCAAGCCTACAGCCCAAACCACTGGACGGATTTTCACCAAATGGTCCCGAAAGCGTGCTTTTGTTAATTTGGTGTAAATCCGTCCAGTAGTTTTTTTTGTTAAATGACCAAACGTAAAGCAAAAGTATTAGTGATATCTATGTCTGCTCCGCGGACATACTTCCCTGTTCGCTCCGAGGACAGGACACTGATTGGCTAATTGACTTGCGTCATGTCCGCGTACACCCAACGTGTTCGCTGGTTGGTTGGCTTGAAGCGTGAGGTGCGTCAGATTTTTGGAATGCCTGCCATATTGGTCGGTGTCCGCGGACATTGCAGTAAAAACATATTAAAAAACACAACATTGCACTTGTCAAACTTATCAAATAATTTCTGGGGAGGTGAGGGGTGATGAGGATGGGATGGAATATGGCTGCAAGAAGCAAAAAAAAACAAGTGGGTTTTGCCGCGAAAGTCTGCGAAAAGTTCAGATGTTCGCAAACAGTCCTGAAAAGTTTGCGGACACCTCAGCATTACAGGGTTGGTGAAATGGAGTTCTTGGATGGCTTATAACTTTGGCGCCACTTAATGGAACTGCATGAAATTGTGCATCTATATTTCTGAGCTGATTCTGAGCGAGTATGCAACGTTTGGTGGGATTCTGTCATGAGGGGGCAAAATAAGAGGGGGATCCCAAAATAATGTAAAGGCTTATAAATGAGGTGCCATTTGACGAATATACACTTAATTTGGCAAACTGATAATACAAATAGATATAAATGTTTTTCTGAAGTTTGGTGGGATTTTGTCAAGAGGGGCAACATTAGAGGGGGTTTCCAAAACAATGTAAAGGCTTATAAATGTGGTGCCATTTGTTGAATCTACACTTAATTTGGCAAACTGATCATAGATCTAGATACAAATGTTTTTGCGAAGTTCGGTGGGATTTTGTCAAGAGGGGGCGGAATTAGAGGGGGGGCCCAAAATATTGTAAAGGCTTATAAATGTGGTGCCATTTGACAAATCTACACAAAGGTTTGCAACAAGATTATAGATCTAGATATAAATGTTTTCATAAAGTTTGAATGGATTTTGTCAAGTGGTGGCTAGGTTAGATGATGATTGTATGTGCATCATTTGACAAAAATAAAACATGGTGGAGTTCCAGCAAACTTGTGTAAGGAGCATTGAGAAGGACATGAAAGCATGGTTTTGCAAATGTGGCATGTTTTATTTTTTGACAAGTGTCATAATGTAGGTACTAAAAATAGCGATACACCTTTGGTGACTGAGGTGTAGCCTGTGGCCATGGGCAGTGGCCAGATTGCCCGGGTCATGGAATAAGGTAATGATTCAGACAATCTGGCTACTAGCCATGACCACGAGGGACAAAACATGGGGTTAAAGTGGCCATGTCCACCTGGGACTGGCTTTGTGGTAAAGTTATTCGAAATTGGGATAGATTTGAAAAGGAAGAAAAAGGTGCTCATGGTAATATGGTCATAGAGTTCTCTTTTTGCCTTCTGCAAGCTGCCAAGGAAAGCGAAGAGGGGCCCTGAATGGGACCCTGCCTTCCCTTTCCATAGTGGACATCTTGGAAAAGGATTTTCCTTCCTAAACCGTGACGCCAGAGGCGTCCTTGAAGGAAGAACAATCCAGCACCCTGGGTTCCCGCTTTGAGAACCTAGGGTGCTAATGGCCTTCATCCCCCATTACAGGGGGTGGAATGGGTGGATAATGGTCCAGAGACCTCTCTATCCACCATCGCTTTGCTTGGGCTGATAACTTGGGCTTCCAGGCAGGTATCCACCATTCCATCCCTGGAACAGAGGATAAACGCCACAATATTTCCATTAGCATAACACAAAATGCAAATGGAAATGTTGGAAAATCTTATTGAGTGAGAAATATAAAGTAGATGGAGTCTATTGGGGTCATTACGACCCAGGCGGTAAGTACACCAACTTTACACCATGGTGGATGGCGGATTTACTGCCCCATTCCAAGGTGAGTGGGGCTGTAAATCCCCATTTCCCATTTACCCTTCCCCATTCCCATTTTTGCCCCATAGGGCATAATGGGAGTGGGGAAGGCGCTAATTACGGCACCGTAAATTACGGTGCCGTAATTAGCACCAAGGCGGTTTAGCGCCATGGATTTTAACGCCTGCTAAAAGCAGCCGTTAAAATTGGAATCAGGCGTTAAGGGTTAACGACGGCGTTAACCCTTAACGCCTGAGTTGTAATGAGGCCCTATACGTTTTTTTTTGTTAGTTCTATTTTTTAATTGTGAAAGGTGATTCCTAAAGGAACATTTCTTTTATTGTTTTTGGATGCATTTTATTTTTTTTGGCAGTAGTGCTTAGAACGAATCGTGGGGAGGGAAATGATGAAAGATGCACCAAACACTAATATGGAGGGTCAGGTGGACAGGGGAAAATGTTGCGCATGTGTTATTTCTAAGGTAGGGGGAAGTGTTTCTCATGCTCCTTGATTACAGCAGTGGTGGTGTCTCTTGGGGAGGGTGGGATGGCATTAGCTGATTCCATTTTAAGATAAATAGCAGTTTTGCTAAAATATGTACTGTGTACTAGGACATTTTGAAGTTGAAAGTTCCTAGATCAGTAGAAAATGCAGTTCCCAACTGTCCGCGAAGCACAGATCTTTTCGTGATGTGCGGACGGGTTCTCGGACACGTCATCATGCCGCACGCTAGATATGGTCATGTGGCACTGTCCGGAAGGTCCGCAATGAAGTCAGATGTTCATAGATGCTATGGTTAAGTTGCACTAATAAAAACCTATGATATTCAATTAAAAAGACTTTGTTAAGGGGACGTTATGGTTAAGTTGTGCTACTAAAAACCTATCAAATTCAGTGAAAAAACTTTGTTAAAGGGACGTTGTGGTTACAAGTAAAACCGAAAACCCCCTGAAATCCGCCAGTTATGGTAAACTAAGTAACCATAACTCGCGCCACCACCATGCACTGCTAAGAATAACACCCATGACATCAAATATGACATCACACATATGATTGATGACATCACTGATGACATCACTTGTCTAGCCCCTTCTTTTTTGGATCACTGACACATCTAGGCCAGGTGAGTTTATTCACTGACAGTAAAAAACTTAAAATTCAAAAGGTATTACATTTGTAGACGTTGCTATTCTCACATGTTCTTACAGTACTTTCCTTAGAATTCAATTGCATCTTATGATGCACATACATAGGGGAAAAAGCAGGCCTGAAACACAGCAATCATTTCTATGCATAAAGATAATCATGTTGGTTACACACAGTGGCTCATGATACTGCCTCTTGTTTACTTACTTTACTCTCCCTGTATAAGACCCATATTTGTATACATTGTGGTCTTTTAATGTTTTGTGTGTAGTAGTACAAGCATGTAGTAAGTGATGCATTATTACCTACTTTATTACCTACATTATTACCTACTTAGTATATGTTTCACAGTAAGCAAAAGTGTGATACAGAAGCATTCACCGTTTTACTATCCAACATGGGAAAATTAGAAATATTACATCTCTATGGTGTATGCTGCAGCCAAAGCCTATGTTTCTGTTTGAGTAGGTTCCTGAGTAGGTTCCTGTTCTAGAAACAACACTGCAATGGAATGCTCTTTGGAGCAATACATTGCATAATCAAGTATGTAGTTCATTACACATCTCCAGATGACCCCTGACACTTTTTTGCCAACATTACATTCACAACCCCTTGTAGGGACTTCCTATGAAACATACATGCACATGTGATGTCATCATTGATGTCATCAATCATATTTGTGATGTCATCTTTGATGTCATGGGTGTTATTCTTAGCAGTGCACGGTGTGGTGGCGCAAGTTATGGTTGCTTAGCTTACCATAACTGGCGAATTTCAGGGGTTTTTCGGTTTTACTTGTAACCATAACGTCCCTCTAACAAAGTTTTTTCACTGAATATATATATATATATATATATATATATATATATATATATATATATATTATTAATTCAAGGACAAAATGGACAAAAGTTTAGTTGCAGGGACATTAAGGTGAGAACATAACACAGCAACACCCCTGACATTTTGTTAAAACCCCTGGTTGCACAGCTTATGACCACAATGATGACATCACAGTTTACAGTGGCCCCTTATTGTGTTACAATATACAGTGGGCATGGCCAAACATCGTTGCCACTGCCCATGGGGGGTTAGTGTTGTAATGGAATCACTGATTACATCAGAGTTGTCATAGATTATATAATTAGTGATGTCATCATTATGGTCATATTGCAGTTATATTACTAATACCATCATGTATACCTTCACTGATGACATATCTGATGGCATCCCTTAAAACATCATATATGAAAACAATGATTATTAAACTGATGGCATCAGACATAAGATCACTCTAGGTACTTGCACATATTTAGAACACCGTTACGTTTCTACATATGTGATTTTAGCATTTTGGAATAGTTCATAATGAGTACATTGTGAGAAATAGTCAACATCTACACATACATCATACCTGTGAAGCTTTCATTTGTAGTAGTTTGGTAAAAGATGATATCTGAATTATAAGTATGAAGCAGTGAGAGATAGAGGAGACCCACTGCCCCCAGAAGTCATATCCCACCAACCACGGCGAGATGAAAGGGAGAGGAGAGTTAAATGGCAATAGAGGACAAACTGAGTCCCACAGCAGGGGGAGAAGCAGAGTGCAGCAGCGTCATGGAGAGAAGTTCAGCAAAGAGACAGAACCAGCTGTCCACGGTCAGGGTCTGTGATTGAAAAAAAGACCATTCATAAATGGAAGAAAACTGTGTATGTGTCCAGGCGTTCTACTCTGGCCGCTGGTGAGTGGAGAACTGATGTCACCAGTGATGTCACCAGTGATACCATCAGTGATGACATCATTGATTTCATCTGTGATGTTATCATTGTGTTCATAGTCTGCGCAACAGGGGTTGCAAAGCTGTGGTGGCTTTAGCTGAATTTCAGGGGGTTTGTTGCATTAAGTCCTCACTTAAACGTCCCTGCAGCTATATTTTTCTTGTGTTTTTTACAATGTATTGCTCACCCTTACGTCCCTACAACTAAAGTTTTCTTCATGAATTTCCAAGGTTTCGTTATACCATTCTTTTTTCTGTGCCAAAGGCTATGCCCCAGTGGAACAGCCTTTGGTTGTGCCAACTCTATATTTTAAAACACTTGCAACTCATTGCTCAAACACATTCATCAATCACTGACTGTTTTTGACCTGTTTGACAGTGGTATTGTTATGTATTGAAGATTGCAGTCTTTAAGAACTCACAATTTATTTAGGCAATGTGCAGTGGGATTAAATTATTTGCCAAGGATCAAACACTTTGGTTAAGCAGCGCGCTACAAGCCCCCTGTGTTTTGTCTGGTCTCTTGGTGACTATTGTGATTCATCTCACAACCTCAACTAATTGCATTGAAGCAGCACGGAAAAGGGAAAAAATGGCTGGCTGTAAGTATAACATATGCACAGGTACCTTTGCCCCCATAGCGAAAAACAAAACCTGGCACCAATGAATATAAGCACAGTAAGTAAACATATATCTTAAAGTGAAATGTAGGCATGTAGTTCAATTGACCTTCCCATTAGAAGAAAGTGCACAAGACAAAATAGCACTGGACTTTAAAAAAAAAAGTAATGACCACCAGAAAAATAACTTGAGAGAGGCAATGTTTAAATAAATGTGCTGGCAAATATAAAAGGCGCTCACCTATCAAACCCATAAATTTGTAGTGAAATATTCCCTGGAAAACAAAATCTCAATACGAGACACGTACTTGTGGTCATGTGGGTAATAGTCTGCAATGGGAACATGACAAAATCCTGATAACCAAATAATTGAGCATGCTTGCCAACCGCTCTGACAAAAGTGACGCCAGTCACTCACATGTGTCATGAATTACTGCACCAGTTCCCAGGATTGAAACCTCCCTTGCCACATCCTGGGCAAATACTCATTAAGCTCTTTTCATGTGGGCCTCGTGGCAGCTTGACCTTTAGAGTTCAATACTTTCAAGGACTGACAGTAGCATAGTTTTAAAAAAAAGAATGCGGATGCTATGTGTTTTTTCTAGTGTGGTATGAGATATTTAAAACTAAGAAAACACACAGCATCCAGGACTGTGGACTGTCTCCCATCCGTGCAATACTTGGGACCAACCCTACTTAGCTTCAAGGCAAGGAAGGGCCGGCCCCCTTAGGCCATGCTACTCTAAGTGGTCTATCAACTTGTGCTCATTTATTAGACAAAATGGCCTGAGGGGGCTGGCCCCTTCCTCACTTTGAAGCTTAGCAGGGTCGGTCCTGGTTATTGCATGGATGATGCCTATCATGTCACTGGCCATGGCCTTTAGCCATGGGCAGTGAATAAAACAAATATATATATATATATATATATATATATATATATATATATATATATATATATATATATATATGTGTGTGTGTGTATATATATATATATATATATATATATATATATATATATATATATATATATATATATATATTTATTCAGTAAAAAACTTTGTTAACAGGATGTTACGGTTAAGTTGCGCTACTAAAAACCTATGAAATTCTGTGAAAAAAAACTTTGTTATAGGGACGTTATGGTTCCAAGTAAAACCGAAAAACCCATGAAATTCACCAGTTATGGTAAACTAAGCAACCATAACTCACACCACCACTGTACACCGCTAAGACTAACACCCAGGACATCAAAGATGACATCACAAATGGAATGCCTGGAAGAACATTTTCCTGGTGATGAAATGAGTGAAAACAGTGATACTAATGGTAGACACTACACTTCTCTATATAAACCAATTATTGCCCATTACTTTATGTGTGCTTAACAAATTTTATTTTATAAACACACCAGACAGACATTAAAAATAATACAGAAACAGAGAGATTAGAAAATCATCTGCAGCGAATGCAGCAAAAAATGTTTCTATTAAAAGAATAGTGTGCTCAGAAATATTATTGTCCCAAGTGTTCGGGCATGTGCTTCTAAACATACGTTGATCGATCGTACAAACATTTCCTATGCACCTTACATTACTTTTCCTCTTTATTACACATGCAAAATCAGGCGCCAGGGTGCGGCCATCTTGTGATAAACTTATCCGTTGCCGCATCGCCCAAGGTAGATTGCCCTTGCGGCACTAATTCATATGCCCCACCCCTGAGGCTGACATCATCAAACCTAGTGATATTGTCTGCCTATCTCGAGGACATTACTGGACAGCGTAGCCACACGCACCTACGTGATAACGTTACTTGACACAGAACCCAGAATGTCAACACACATCATCTCACAACACAACGTGTCCCAATTTTGACTATAAAACCATACTTTTAAAGGATATAGCAAAATTGTACAATTTGTAGGGCATTTTTATTTCACAATAAACGCTCCAGGAACATCTGGCGATTGGCATATTCAAGCAAATAGGTAATTTTTTTCTTCGTTCTCGATCCACAAATCTTTATTGTGACTCTCGCGGTGTTCCTTTTGGGCATAATAGCGCATTGGACACACTGTGAATCGCAAGAATTTGGCATCAGCTTGGCGCTAGGCCACTGTAAACAATGTTGACAGGTTGCTCCTTATCGCTGGTACCGCGTAAGGGCATATCGGCCTGTGGCGATCGTCCCAAAAAGAGTCACTGTGATCCACCCATTCTCGTGTATCTGCAGCTGACGGTTAAAAAAAATGTCAGTTGGTATCTGGAATCGATGACAATCGCAGAAAGGAAAAGATGTAGCTGTTTTGAAAAAGATAACAGAAATGTGTCTCAGTAGCTGATCTTTATTACAGTTTATCATTTTAACCATTAATTTGGCCCCGTGTTACAACTATTGATAAACACGAAAGAATGGGAACACAGAGAAAACATAGTGGAAAGTACTCTTCTATTTGCTTTAGAAGTTAGTGCTATGGAGTATGGTGAGCTCGAAATGGGACACGGAGGCTGACGTTACAATCAGGGAGCAAGCTAAAGCCAAGAAGAACACGTAGACATAATTTTAATCAAATATGAGCGTTGAATTACACGTTTGTGGCACCTGGGGGAACCCACTAGTGGACTAAACGCATATCGATGCTGGACTGCCCATGTGCCCAGGACAAAGCCAAGTACACACACAAGTTGTAATTGCGTGTTGTTGCAATATGCCACAAACAACAACCGTGTACAATGTAAGCCACCAATAATGGTCGGCAAATTATAAATTGACTAGTTCATCTATAAAATCATCAAAAATAAAACTTATATAATATTTGGCATTTCCATTCTATTGGCATAATGCAGACACTCCGTTCAGGTCAACACATTTTCATAAAATCAAATTACATGTTCCTTTGTCCAGTTTTGGAATGGTTAACCTTATCATATTTGAAAGTGTTACATCCTTCCCTTCATGCATTCCTTTCGGAATCCTCCCTTTGTTTCAAGTTCGAAAAACAATTGAACCTTATACTGTGTGCGGTGTGTGGGTTTTCTCAGCTTGGAACAGAAATTCAACAGCGCTGACCTTCACTCAGAATGGGAGCCAATAGCCCTTCAGACCATAGTGGCATTACAAATATTTTTGAAAAACATATGAATTGTTTGCTACCATTCACCAATGCGGTTGACATTTCTATGGATTTATATTGTTCCTCTGGAGAACTTTGCACTCTCCCAGTGACTCCCATAGCCAGGCCACACCACCTCTCAGCTCAGCCCAGCTCCTCTTCACATGGCAAATCACATAAACATTTTTCAAAAGAGCAAGTCTCGAGCCATGACAAAATGTGCTCGTATGAGAATGTCAGAGGAAGCCCTGCTGCAACCCCCTCCGGCCAGGCCGCAGTTCCCTGACCCCAATGACCGCAGTTATATATTAGAAGCCTATAATTTGCACACGTGTGTTTGTACTATCCCTGCACATTGAAACCAGGCACAGTGCTCCACTCCACACCACCTCCAGTCCTTTAACATCAAAATTGTTTGCCACATTCCTACATTTAGCATACTGCTCCAAACCATGCAGAAACATATCTCCAACCACCAACACCCTGACATTATCCACCTCTGCCATCTTCACTACACACAGCCTCTTTCAACACAAACAACAACCTCAACATCTGATTGGCTGATTCCTACAGTCCCCTTTCCATGCTGCATATGCTGAGAAACCCTGAATGTGGCACACCCTGTCTGTGGACAACTAAGGTGTCCGTGGAGTGCGTAACACTGGGGCAGCCCTTCTACCCTTTTAATACTTCACTCTCTGCACCATTTCCTCATTGGATACTGTTAAGCAGTCACACAATCATCCACCAATCACATCCAAGAACTCTGCATCTAACTCTATCATCACAGTTCAGCACTTTAGATGTACTATTGATCATTCTCAGTACAAATCGGCTGTCACTGCAATGGACCTAAAGCAACAACTATTATAAACTCCCCAAGATTTCTACTTGCAGATTCATGCACATCCACATGCATGAACACAGACTACAGGTATGCATATTTTCTACACAGTACGTGTACAGCTCTTCTAGGAATACATATAAACAGAGCAACTACCACTTACCGTGTATTAACTGTAAAATGAACTTTCTGTCATTTCTCCCATCTGCTATGATGAAGTGTCAATTGCAAACCTGTCTGCTCTCCAATGTTTTGTTTACTCACATAAATATCTAAAAAAATGTTATTTCATATTAAAAGATGGGAGAAATAACAGTATAATTATGAAAAGGGCTGTCCAGTGTGTTATAAAATTACACACAGCCAGGATGAGTACATGAATATTCATTCAAGCACACACACAGACAATATCATTAAAAAGGCTCCCAGCTCAAACAACACCACTGCCTCTATATGAAATCCTTCTGCTTTATTTCCCACACCTTCACAAATGCATACATTGCATGCTTTTCTGAACAATCTCTGCCATTTACCCTGTAAAAATAGCAAAACATGCATATGATTATTTCTTCTATCTCTTAACATCCATTAAAATAACATAAAAAAAAACAAGTGTACTCTAAACGTTTACTATTATACTCATTTGTAAAACATATTCAACTGACAGATTCTAAATAAAATATACAGGACGCACATAGGCAAAGTAAATTCCATATGCATATTATGCTCAGTTGTAAGAAAACAAAAACAATAAAAAAAAACAATGTCTACATTAACAAAAGTGCTATAAACACATATATTCACTTACTTCTTTCTTTTACAATTGCAGTGAAGACCACTCTCCTGAAAAGCAGCAGCGTCTGAAGTACGAACAAGGACTTAGAAGTGACCTACTCTTTCCTTACAAACAAGTAAGTACAATACTAACATGATGTTCTAACTGTTACTCAAACACACTAGCATTTTAGTATTGTAGAACAAAGAAGTGTATTAACCCTTTCCCATTAGATGTAGTATTATTGCTTCCCCTTACCAGTTGCATACTTTATATTGTCATCTGAAGCCCAGTATATTAACACACAAATACAAGAATAGCCTTCCCAACTTGAATTAGCTTCCCATTGCACAATCACATACCTCCACAATCATCCTTAACATCATACTCAGACACTCATGCACAAAGCATGCATACACTGCACAACAGCCTAACCCACACTTTCTTTTTTTCTCCAACATACCCCAAAGAATGCCTACCAAAAAGCAACTCCATAGAAAGAAACGCAGAAGTAGAGCAAATCAAAAGAAAAGTTTCCAAAATAAGCATCCATCCCTAGCAGATTTTGAACAAAAAGTTGAAACAATACAGCTAATACAGTCATTAAGCAAAACAAAAACAAGCTTCCAGTACAGAAACTTTGCCTCCTCTATCAAAATGTAAAACAAAACAGAAAGTGATTAACAAGACTTCAGCTACCACTGCTGCTAACGCTGCACCTATAAATCATGATATAGTGGCAAGTAACCATACCAAAAAAAATATTTTACAAAAAACGTTCCACTACAGAGTCCTTCAGAACCTTATAAAAACAGGAGAGGAATCATGCACAACCCTTAAAACCTACCGTAGAAAATTATTCCTAGAAGCTCTCATAGACAGTGCAATCCTTCTCAAAAGGAAGTTATTTATTTTAGTTTAAAACAGAATGAAACCACTAACAAAACAAACTACAAAAAGACTTCTCAATAAACAAAATATCAACAAAAATAGTTTCTTAAACATCTGTGGATGTGAATTGAGCCACACCACAAGCACAGAACCATATATTAATGAAGAAGCATATAAACAAAAGCAAACAAACCCAATTGCCATATATAGCAGTGGACGAGGGTATGAAAAACGTAATAACACCATTATCGAACAAGAAACTCTGCTCACAAAAATATCCCCAGAAAACTGTGTACCACCTCTCCATTCTACTGAACCAAAACGTCCAGTAACATTCCCAAAATATCTTTCAAACCTTTATGCCAGTTCCCCAATTAGTATGTAAAAAGCAAAGACAAATTCAAAATTAAACTACTACAAAATATGGAGGCCTGCCCAGCGCGCAAATAAAGAGGACTACAAGGACATTCATTAGCCTGCATTTCAGGACCTATTTTCAAAAGCACCTTCCATCATATCAACATGATATAAACACATCATTCAACTATAAGAAATCTGGTCCATAAACTCTACTACGCTAAAAGTCCTGCTTTAGCACGAGCCAAAAAATATTTTGGAAGTGAAAGCCACTTACAAAATGCATTAGTTTTACAACAAACTAGCAACTAAAGTACAAATAGCAACCTTCTATTAAACAGATACAAAAAAGAAATACTAAAGTTTAAAAGTACCTTCACTGAAGTACCAAACCATGTGTGTGTTGCCGCAGGACTTTTTATCAAAGTAGCTCAAAAACTGTAGACATAACGTACAAAATAGAAGACAATGAAGATTCCATGTGGTTCCAATTAGCTCTCTACCTTATAGCAGAAAACAAATATGAAATTACTGACCCCTTAATACTTTGCAATTACTGCACTGCAAAACTTGACAACAACCAAAAACCTTCACGTGCTATCACAAATAACTTGGAATTATTCTGACTACCAAAACCCTGCAACAACTAAATTTATATGAGAGCATCATAATTCAAACAGTGCACCCATTTCAAGCAATAATATGCCTTCAACCAAAAACAGTAAAATTACCTCCCTCTAAATTAGTGAAAGGCATTTGTGGCAAAGTAGTTTATTTACCATTAGATCTCAAAGAAAATGTACACACTCATACACCACAATACAAAATGTTTACTTCCAAGGGTATCTTATGAAACAGTCCTTGTTGCAAACTCCGCAATCTTAACTGCATAGCCTAGCCAAAACATAACATACAAACTCTACAAATGAAACAGTACACAAACTTTTGGGTTGTGGATATTTTTAATGGGTGTTTGATTCTATGGGTGTGTTATGCAGCGGTGGTTGTGGCCAGGGCCTAGAGTCTTGGGTGCATGGCCGAAGGCTTTCGGCCATGCACCCAAGACTCTAGGCCCTGGCCACAACCACAGCAGCATAACACACCTATGCTACCAAACATTTTGACTTTGGTATGTGGGCAGCTTATAGGAGATATTAATTACAATCAATGCTCTACTAACAACCCAAAAACCAACATCATACTAAAGGAAAATAGCTAGTAGTGCATTTATTATGTCTGCGTAAAGCCGTGAAGACCAAGGACATGGCAAACACATCAGGGGCACCTGTCACCTAAACAAATACAGTATTTAACCCATCTCTTACTCCCCAACATTCCCCAAGTACTCCTGCACACCAACACACTCCCCACAATTGCATTTTGCCTCTGTTCGGGTATCAGGTAATATTATCCCCATATATATGGTCGCCCTAAATAATATCACCAGGAAAAGGTCGCGGCGATATTATATGGGTGACCATATATATGGGGACAGGGTCAAAAACAGAGGTTCCATGCAATAATGTCGCCACAAAAAACGGCAATTTTTCGGCGATATTTTTGCATGGTGAGATTTTTGTGGTGACATTATTATATGGAACCTCTGTTCGCCGCTGCGCTGTCTGCGGATGCCAGGTGGCGGGTGCATCAAAACAATGTGACGCACCTCAAACCTCACTCCAGCCAATCAGCAAACATGTTGCGTGTCCGCGGACATGACGCAAGTCGATTAACCAATCAGTGTCCTGTCCGCGGACAAACAGGGAAATGTGTCCGTGGAGCGGACATAGATATCACTAATTGTATTGCCTTATGTTTTGGTCATTTAAAAATAAACTACTGGACAGATTTACACCAAATTAACAAAAGCACGCTTTCGGGACGAAGCTGCCACTCCTGCAGCAAATTTAGTGGAAATCCGTCCAGCGGTTTGAGCTGTAGGTGTGACCCAAGTTTTCTCCCATTATGTCTATGGGAAAAAAAGAAATGTTGGGACCCCCCTATAACTTTGGCCCCCTGGACAAAACCTCACTAAACTTTGCAAAAGAATTCGGAGTGGCCCATATATGTTCTATACAAAGTTTGGCGAGGATTCGTCCAGGGGGAGCGAAGTTATAAGCTGACCAAAAAGTGTTCTTCCTATGGGATTAGCAACCTAACCATAACTACACAACCACTACCGTGGGCTGTGTAATATATATATATATATATATATATATATATATATAGTTCTCTTTTTTCCATAAACATGACAATTAATTACAAATACCCTAGTTATACCCTTGGCTTTTATTTTGTGGTCTTTCTACCCACGGTTTTCTGGAAAAACAGTGATAAAAATGCTTCCCTGCCATCCCAGACCCTCACCATGTGCTCCCCAATCCAATTCTGTGCCAGCTACATCCAATCCCCTCATAACTCCTCACCTCCCCTGCCCTTACCTATTCCCCTCTCAGTCCTAGCACTTGCTGTTTCTGTGACACAGTTTGCTAAGAAATATCGGCTATTTGCAGCTATGCTCTCTGATAGCCAAGGTTACAGAAAAGCTTTGTGTTGTAAACTCAGTCCCTACTGCTCCTCCAAATCCCATATTTAACGTGGTACTCTATTGCTCCCCCCACCTCTACCCTAAAGACATTTTCCTGATTTTTCACATGGAAATTGAATGTTCCTGCTTTTTTGTTTTTGGCTTACCAAGGTTATAGCCGCTTCTATCTCTCGCTTCGAGAAAAAAAAAAGATGGCGGCTGTTACATTTATAAACACCCGGTTTCTTTGCAATTTACCAGAGATATAGCTATTTATTTGGAGAAGGGGGAAAACCGTCTAAATCAAATATTTTAAAAACTAATGGATGGTATAACCCCAACCCCAAAAAGGCCTCAAGTCAACCGTTTTTGCCCAAGTTGTTTCGCACCTCGTCCAAATCCGTCCAGCGGTTTCGGCTATGCGGTCCAGCAAAAATGTACCTTTTTTCTATGGGAAAATGAATGGGGACTAGGCCACAACTTGTTTTTTTTTCATTTTCTTAATAACGTTTTTTTTTTTTAAAAAATGTTAACACATCTTTACCAAGATTTGCAGACATACCTAATTGTCAGCACAATTTTGACCAAATCCATTGTACAAGCCAAACGTTATTAGCAATTCATTTTTTACGGGTTTCCTATGGGAGTCCCCCACCCTATTATATATATTTATTTACACATATAAAACGTTTCTATTAAACATCTTTGTCAACGGTCCAGCTCTCCCATTTATCGGCAGGGATTTCTGACTCCTTCAAAGAGGACTTTATCCACTTGCTCTTCTCCAGACTTGACTACTCATCTTTGGAAGTCAAGCAGCTGACCAGGCCAGCAGAAAAGCCCAAAGCTTTGTTTTGAGATGTCAGACCCTAGCCTTTCCGGATCTTTTGACACAATTCATTGTTTTGATACCCCATACATTGTTCTGTGGACAGACACGAGTGGATGCAGTTGAAACCGTGCAGGTCGCAGCCTCTCCTTGCTGTTTCATATCGACTCATGGAAGCCTAGAATGTGACAGAGGATAATGGCTTGAGGGCTATATGGGTGGCTATCGCCATGACCACTTTTGAAACCAATGACACAATATGGTCTTCAGATTTGTCCTCACCTTGCCTCCTTTACCACTACCCAGCCTGCGACATAAGGAACACCACCTGCTCCCCCATTCTTAACACTCAAGGTGATGAAGGGTGGATCTGAAGCGTGTCTCCCATTCCCCTACTTCAACATTAGAGTACAGTTGAGTTGTCCACCTGAGAGAGAATGCCAAGAAGGAGCTCTAAAAGTCTGCTGTGGACAGGATTTTTATGATTTCTTGTATAATTCAGGATATACAAATATACTCCCTCAGCACTTCCACAATATGCACCTTTATCCACACTGCGGCCTCTGCTCAGCCTTGGCCAGGCAGTGTATGCAGGATGGCTGGGTTAGGCACTCTACACAGTTACTCATGTCCTTCGGAGAATCCCCACTTGTTCTCTTAGGTGTCTTGATATTCAATGTTCGACATTCAAATCAAATTCCCCATCACCCATCATGTGGTCTTGCTCCGTTCTTTAAAGTCTAGAGACCTCATTACGACTTTGGAGGTAGCCATGCCCTTGATAAGGACATGGCCGCCTCAAAAATCGGGTCCGGGTTCCCTGAATGGGGAATTACAGGGCCATTCCGAGTTTGGAGGGCCTGGTAATTCCTCCTTCAGGAAACCCTGGCCTGGTCCTTCCCCATTCCCATTTGAGCACCCATAGGGCTCAATGGGAATGGGTGCGGGAGCTAACAACGGGCCGATTACGACTGGCCCGTTGTTAGCTCCCTGGTCCCCTCGTGGGACACGCTCATCGGGTCCCGCGAGGGAAACTCGTAATAGTGCGGAATGCATTTAACGGCGCCGGCAACATTACTGGAGCCGTTAAATGCATTCCGCACAGGTCATAATGATGCCCTAGGACATGCTTTATCTACAAGGCCCCCCACACATGATTCACAAAACACAAGCAACACAACTCCTCTCTGTCTTGGTGTCAGGAATAAAACCTCAATTTCTGAGACTTTTCAGCCTTGAACGTGGATTGATGAGTAAGCGCTGAGCGGGCAGAATGGGGCACAGCTCCATAAAGCCACATCTTATTATGGAGGCTGCCCACACACGCATACACACGGCTCACTGGGATAACAAGCGTCCTTTACCCTACGCTGAGCGCTCCCAGGCATGCCTGCTTGCAGTCTGCGATAATAAGGCGAACTGGGCACTATTTCCTTCCAGCGGTTGTTTTGCTGTCATTTTTTGCATTACCCATGCTGCAACATTATGATCTGCCTACAAGGCCCAGGGAACATGGTGGGCTGGTAGACCAGGATCCCCTTAACTCTGTATCAAAATCTATTGCGAAGGACTGTCGACTGTATAAAAATGCCTATTCCGGTTCCACATGTCAGTGATAACATTGAATCAAAGTGCCAAGGCCACGGTAAGTCACTAAATATCTCAACAAACCTATCATCCTTGCTCTAATTTTATACATTTAAACCTAGCTAGCACATTCGTACCATCTTAAATTATACATAATTAACAAATCATTGACAGTGTTCAACAAACCCATTCATTACCATTTCGCCCTATGCACCGTTATCACATTACCAAATGCCCACTTAGCAGATAATTGCCCGTTTCTGCTTTGCCCACATGACAAATCATGTCAGTGTTTCAGTATATTAATGTATTTATTTTCAATGTTGTATTGCGTGAACCAACCCAGGGGTATCAAAGCTCAGAATGATTGTAACATGGAAAGCCTTAGCCACAACATTTGCAGAACAAGTCGAGAAAAGAAACAATACTTCAGTATTTTGCAAATACAAAGGATTTCCATTCTCTCAAGAAAAGCACTGGAGCCAGATGTCTTCTTTGTGGCGCACCAGTGTTACTTGTATCAATAGATACTTTATTAGTGTGGGATTAGTGATCAAATCTGCACTGGTTGAAATTACTAACCCGGCCCAGATAACCAACCAGATGAGGGAAAGGGGTATAAAAAACCCACAAGAAACAGGAAGGTTTGGGTTGTTCGAGTGAGGTCAGTGGAGGAGGAGGTGGCAGGCGAAGAGACCACTAGGAGGATGGACAGCGGAGAAGAATGTGGAGGCAAAGTGGATTTTCGCTGTCTCTGATGCACTACACATTGGGCAATTGCACAAATGTTACTAATTGGAGTACTGGCACAATGACCACATATGGTTGATTTTAGTCCTGTGTGGGCATTAAAATTAACAACAGTGTAAATGAGCTCATTGTGCCAGCCCTAGCGCTCATATATGATATTTTATTTGTACCACACTCATACACAAGTGTTTCAGAGCGTGACAAGGAAAGGGAGGGGAACAAGAGAGGACAAAACAACGAAATATATATACTTTCATTCTGACAGTGGGAAGACACAAGCAAACCTGATTTTATTTGCTGACTCTACAAACGGCAATTCAGCAATTCAGGCCTTTCATAAATGAAGTCCAAGACCCAAGCTCCTGACAAACATGCTATACTCCCACTTTGCATATTGAATATCATGAAATGGCAAATCACGACGTGACAGATCATAATCATTCTAAATAAGGACCCAGGTCAACATTCATTGTAGGAGACAGCCAAGCTTGATATTCCCACTGAAATTCCAGATTGACATTCACAGTGGGCTCCACATTTAACATTAACAGCAAGCTACTAGTTTGCTATTTTTAGCACGCTCCCAGTTTGACTGTGCAAGTAAGTTGCCAGTATGTTTGACACTAAGCTTGCTGTTTAGCTTTCCAGGTAGGCTGCCATTTTGATATTCACAGTAAACATTCAGTCTTACAATGTCTGTAATATTTGCATTGCAAGTTACTCCCAGTACGCTTCATATTCCCAATAAGCTCAATGTTTACATTCGCTGCAAGTGTGACGTTCCCAGTATGCTATCAGATGGACATTTTAAGTATGTTCATAGATTTGCATTCCTAGTACGTTATCAGTTTGATGGTACCATCTATTTTCTCAGTCCCAGTACATTCCCAGTTTCACATTTCCAGTAAGCCCCTCCTGTGACATTCCCAGGAAGCTCTGAGTTTCACATTCCCAGGAAGATACACGTTAGCTTGACATGAATAGTAAGCTACACCTTCCACATTCCGAATACATTCATATTTTGTCATTCTCAGTAGATCTGAAATATCAACTTCGGTTGAGTGATATCGAATGTATATATTGTGAACAGTCAGGAATGAAACGCGCATGCAAGTTAATCATATTTTTGGTTAAAGACTTTTATTTAAGATAAAGGGGGGGTGCCTCTCTGACGCTGCTATAAGAGACTTTTTTCTACCTAAATCAAAATTAAGAAGCGGACTGTCTCATGATGTCAGAATCAAACTGTTCATGTGTGCAAAAGTTCTGTTCTGACCCATACACTGACACTAAAATATAAAAATGAACCAGGAAATGTCTTTAACCTTTAAAGCTATCGCAAAAAGTGTACATAAAAGGATGAATAGTTCCAACACTAGTGTTATTTTGTTATGAAGCGTTCCTGTTACCCAAATGGGGCTCCCTTCCCCTGGATTTATCTTCAATAAATGCAACAGTTGCTTGTGTCTTTCTTGGCCCCCAACAGCACTGTCACACCCAAAGCTCCCTAACTTTGTAAATCCTTCTGTCAGGAATTGGCTTTACATCATAAGCTTAACATAGTTCTGATATTTCTTTACTTAGAAGTTATTTACCCTACATACTTGCAAATGACTGGTGTACTCTTCTGCCAGGACGTCTTGTAGTTAAACACTTCTGATTGCCTGGTATACTTTCCTGCCAGGACTTCTCAGGTTCACACCCTTGTGATTGTATTGTATTCTCGCTTGCATGAGCTTTTGCTCCTTTTCACAATTGTATTGGCGTGGTATACATACTCTCCTGCCAGGGCATCTTCTTCTTACACACTTGTGAATGCCTGTGATACTTTCCTGACATGGCTTCTCGTTCTCATACACTTCTACTTGCCTGGTATACTCTCCTGCCAGGACTTCTTGTTCTTGCACACTTGTAATTGCCTGGCATACTTTTCTCATCAGGAGTTCCTGTTCTCACACACTTATAATGGCCTAGGATACTTTCCTGCCAGGGCTTCTCATTCTCGCACACTTATAATTGCCTGGTATGCATTCCTGACTGGACTTCTCGTATTCACAAACTTGTAATTGCTTAATACATTCGACAGCCGGGGTTTCTTGCATTCACATGGGATTTCTATTCTTTTCCACAATTGTCTATTTTCTTGTTTAGACAATATATCTTATTGATATACACTTTGATTTGATGTTATCATATATTTACTGTGTATGCATGCACATAAGAAAAAGGGGTTTTATTCTCTTCCACTGTTTACAGATAGTCTCTTATCTTTCTCTCTTTCTGTGGTACCTATTACTGTTATTGGTATTTGGCACAATCACTGATATGCCCCAGGTTCCCCACTGTCTTTGGGCTGACTCACTGGCTCTTGCTGGCATTCTCTGGCTGGTTCACAGTGGTCCAGTGAATGTACGCCATCTGGCTTGCCTTTGTGACTGTTTCCTGTTTGTTTTCCTGTCCCTTGTGACATCTCTTCCACTCGCCTGCCTCAGGCTCTGGTAAGAAAGGGTTTGTTTTCGGCAGACAGCAAACACCCAGGAGTCTTTTCCTGGCTTCTGGCACCTTCACAGCGTGATCCAATCTGTCACAGTCTCCCTTCATCTTCAATGGTGAGCCACCCTGCTCCACCACGCCTGCTTCTGCTTTTCGATCCTGCAAGTCTCCCATAGAGGCGAAGCATTGTATCATCAACAGCAGCCTCTAGCATCTTGTTTCTGTCCTTTAAATTTCCCAGGCACAGGTTTGTGCAGAGAAAGGCTAGAGCCCTTGTTGGGCTTGAAGCTGCTCAAACTCTTCATTACTCTTTTCCTCTACTTCCTCCCAGTACTTGAGTGATTCTGGAACAAGAAGTTCATTGTTGGTGATTGGTTTCTAAAGCTTGTATAATCACGTGCAATGGTTTTAAATGGCAACATACTTTTGGATGGTTGAAAAATTGGCCGAGAGAAGTCAGTCTTGTAATCTCTACAAGATAGATCAAGGTTGGAGGTTTGGTTCATTTGATGTGGGGAAGCATTCTCCTTATTCCTCAATGTGGAGATGTAGATGAATGACAATAGGCCATAAGGGTCTTGGGTGTGAGGGAATTATCTTCATGGGTAAATGGGGTATACTATGTCTCATTCAATGAAGCCATGCCCTCTCCCCGGAGGCTGTCTCCTCGCATGTAATCCTCCCTCATTTAGCCACCCAGAGGGTCAGGATCAGGAAGTGGCTGTCATCTGCTGGCCACATGGGAGGAGGTCCCTATCAGAGCATCAGTGATGATTGCATTGGATTCATCACATACCCTTCCCAAGCTTACTGCATAAGGGTTATCATTTTGATGTTAGTCAGTAGTCCCCACTATATGAGGAGTGCTTTCTTTATTCTTGCTTTCCCACCTCCAAATTGGACCGTCTAAAATAAAACTGTCTTCTTCCCAGGAATCAGAAGGGTAGTGAGGAAGGGAGGTTGTATTAGAATTTTTCTGTAAGATTTCAAAATCTGGAAAGTCTGTGCCAATTAGTGTTTCCTCGGGTAGCCCAGTGATGATAGCAGCATTTATTTGTGTGAATTCCCCTTGAACTCTTCTCGAGGGATGCAGGATTTTTTAATTGGAGTTCCCCTTCTAAGGTCTGTAGTTGATATCAAGTTGGTTCGTATGGCTGTCTGCTTGCCACCTGAGCCGATAAGTGCTTTAGCCAGTGCCAGTTTACTGTAGCAGAATTGTGATTCTTAAATGGTGTAACCCCACAAAAGAAATTAAGAGAAGTTTCAATAATGTCTTCTTCTGGTAAGTTACTTTCATCTCACTCTTCTCCTGCTATGTAATCAATCTCCATGTGTTCTTTTTTTGATAGAGGGGCATTGTCTGACCAAATGCCCTGATTCTCTGCAAGAGAAACCCATTATGGAGATTGACAGCAGAGCTTCTCCCTCTTCTGATTTTATTTCTCCTATTTCTCTACTTACTATAGATTTTCTTTCTCCCTACCCTAAGTCTTTTACTATTGGTTTAAGGGAACTATCTTGGTTCCTATCTTTTGGAGGTAAAGGAGGACAGGAAAACCTCTTCTGATCTTTTTTTTGTTTCTTCATTTTGGTGTAGGCTTTCAAATGTCTAATGGCTTCAGCATCATTTTGAGCTGTTTCTACTGCCATTATCAAACTAGTTCTGTTTAACTTGTAGATGGGGGGGTGGGGGTAATGAGGTTATAAACTGCTCAATGGTAAGGGTTTTCAGTACCTCAGGTAATGAGCTTTTTCCCCCCGAGTCATAAGGTGAAAGTATTTTGTACTGAAGCCTCTAATTCTACAGGGTTTTATTTGTGTTTAACTAAATGTTCCTTAATTTCTGCTTATTGAAATTATCCAACTGGCGCACTCTTTCAACAATCGATGTTTAATTTCATCAAAAGTAGCTCTACTCCAGGAATTGAATAACTGATAAGAGTGTGTCGTTGCTCACCCTTCAACAGAGGTGCCAGATAACAGGTTTTTAAGTCATCTTCCCGATTGAATTGTTGTGCCAACCTTTCAATGTTGAGGAAAACATTTCCCAGATCTTTCCCCTCCTTGAAAGGATGCAGTATCCTATGTGGTAATATAGGTCTCTGCTGAGAGGCAAACATTCTTTCTAGCCCAGTTTGAAACTGTTCTTTGGCTTGTATTTGGTGGGAGGTCAACTGAGTTAACAGATCTTCTATGGTAGCCATCTTAAGATTTTTGTTGGTATCTTCCTCTCCAACAAAGCCAATATCCTATTCAAAACTATATAAATCAGAATATTGAAATAGTTCTTCTGTTTGCTTGGTTTTAAAGGAAGACACCTCTTCCTCTGCTTCTTGAGGTTGGTCTACTTCCATTTGTTCTGAGGGGTTATCTTGGAGGATGGGTTGCTCTAGTTCTTCCATCTCAACAGGGACCTGGGAGCTTCTCCTAAGGCTAGGTGTGATACAAAAAGCAGGTACTGGAGGAAGATCTTCATTGTCCTTAACTATTGGATTCAACCTACTATTTGGTTTTACATCATAGTCTGATAATCTAAAGGTGTCTAACAAAGGGTGACCCTGAAAAAAGAGCCTCTGGTGTGTAATGGGAAAAGCAAGCTTAGTTAATAGTCTTTGTTTAATACTAAAGACAGTTTCATGTGAAGCTATCAAACGTAAAGTCCTCTTCTTCTAGTAGTTGGATGGTGATCTTCATTTAAGTTATGAGGGATATATAACAAGCAATTCTGCTGAGTTCCCCAGTTTGTGTCAGCTGGACCAGAATCCCACTCTGACACCATATGTGAGGAGTCAGGAATGGAACTCCGACAAAAGCTAATCATATTTTTGGTTAAAGACTTTTATTGAAAATAAAAGTGGTGGGAAAAGGCCTCCCTGAACCTGCTCTAATAGGCTTTTCCCCATCTTAACCAAACTTAGAATCTGTCTGTGTCAGGGTGACAAAACCAAACTGTGCTTGTGTTCAAATGTTCTAATCTGACCCTCACACTAAAACTAAAATATAAAGACAACAGAGGAAATGTGTTTACCCTTTGAAGCTCTTGCAAAAAGTGTTCATAAAAGAAGAATGTGTAGTTCTATGACAAAACTTCTTTAATTATGAAGAGTTCCTGTTAAACAAATGGGTCTCACTTCCTCAGGATTTCTCTTTAATGCATACAACAGTTCATTGTGTCTTTCTTGGCCCACAATAGCACTGTCACTGTCACATCCAAAGCTCCCTAGCTTTGCAAATCCTTCTGTCAATACTGGGATTTTCTTTATAAGCTTAACAGAATTCGGATATTCCTCTATTTAGAAGTTTTTGTTCCCAACACACTTGTAATTCACTGGTGTACTCTTCAGCCAGGTTTTCCTGTAGTTACACACTTTTGATTGCATGATATACTCTCCTGCCAAGGCTTCTGCTCCTTTTCACAATTGTAATTGCCTGTATAGTCTCCTGCCAGAGCTTCTTGTTCTTACACACTTGTGATTGCCTGGTATATTTTCCAGCGAAGGATTATTGTTCTCTCACACTTGCAAATGCCTGATATTCTTCTCTGACAGGACTTCCTGTTCTCACACACTTGTAATTAACTAACTTTTTTTTTTTTTTTTATATAGCACTACTCTCACCCAAAGGTCTCAGGGCGCTTACATAGACAAGGACAACAGAGAAAAAAAAAGATTTAGATTTCTGAACTGCTGCAGAGTTGCACATTGTTTCAGATGAATTGGAATCATATTCCAATTTCTTGGGCCCCAGGCTGCACAACTTGCTCGCCTAGTTTTTTCATGATCGTGCGCGGTTGGGTCAATAACATCTGATTATGAGAACGTAAACTACGTTTAGGTGTGGCCATTTTTAGTCTAGCTTTAAGGTATTCTGGAGCACTACCTAATAAACATTTGAAGACTATAACTACCACCTTAAAGGTTAGTCGTTGCTCTATGGAGACCTAATGTAGTCCTTTACGCTGTTCTGTAATATGTGATTGATGACTCAACCCACAAACAGCCCGAACTGCTCCATTTTGGATTGTTTGAAGGCTCTTGATATTGGATTTGGTTTTGCCAATAAAGAAACTATTGCAATAGTCTAGGTTAGTATTTACTATCACCACTGCAATTAGTGCTCTATTAGCTTTGGATAAATAAGGCCGTATTTTCCAAAGAAGGTGTCTAAGAAAGGCACAAGATGATTAAAGATAGGCCACATGCTTCTGAAAAGTCAAATGTGCATCAAAGAACACTCCAAGGGTTTTTACATATTCAGATACTGCAATATTATTGTCATCTATCTCAAAGGTCTTATAAGAGTCATCTAGATTTTTCAGCCTAATGGGTGCGCTTATAAACAATAACTCTGTTTTCTTATAATTATGAGCAAGAGAGTTTAAGGCCATCCATTTCTGGATTGCCCCATAGATTCTATTAATAGTGGCAGAATCGTCTTTATAGCCGCCAGATAGTTTAATAACTATCTGGGTGCCATCAGCATAGTTTGCAAACAATATGCCCATGGATTTTAGCAGGTCACATAGGCATATATATTTATATTAAACTGTAATGTAGATAAGCATGATCCCTGTGGGACAATGGCATGGACTACTTTCATGCCAGGGCTTCTCATTCTTGTAATTGCCTGCTATGCCTTCCTGCCTGGACTTCTCGTATTCAGAAACTTGTATTTTCTTTATATATTCTTCAGCCAGGGTTTCTTGCATTCACATGGGATTTCTATCCTTTTCCACAATTGTCTATTTACTTGGTTAGACAATATATCTTCTTGATATACACTTCGATGTTGGTGTTCACATGTATTTACATTCTATGCATTTACATAAGGACAATGGTTTCAATTCTCTTCCCCTGTTTACAGTTAGTTTCTTTGCTTTCTTTCTTTCTGTTGTTCATTTTACTGTTATTGGCATTTGATGCAATCGCTGATACACCCTGGGGTCCCCACTGTCTTTGGGCTGACTCACTAGCTCTTGCTGGCATTCTTGGGGTTGTTCATGGTCGTTCAGGGAAGGTACACCACCTGGATTGCATTTGTGGCTGTTTCCTGTTAGTTTTCCTGTCGCTCGTGGCATCTCTTCCACTCGCCCGCTTTGCCTCAGGTTCCGGTAAGAAAGAGTTTGCTTGCGATGGTCGGCGAATGTCCAGGAGTCTTTTTATGGACCCTGGCATCCCGGCAGTACGACCTCCCCACCCATCAGAGTCTCTCTTCTTCTTAGCTGGTGAGCCGCCCGACTCCACAATGCCTGCTTCTGCTTTTTGGTCCTGCCAGACTCCAGAATAGGTGAAACATTGTCTAGCCAACAGCAGCCTCTAGCATCTTGTTTCTGCCCTTTACATTTCCTGGGCACAGGTGTGTGGGGGGAAATACTAGAGCGCTCACTGAGCTTGCGTCTTCTCACACTCTGCATTACTATTTCCCTGTTCTTTGTACCAGTACTTCAGTGATTCTGGGAAAAGTAGTCCATTGTTGGTGATTGATTTCTAAATCTTGAATATTCACTTTCAACAATTTTAAATGACATTTTACAGTATTTTTAGATGATTGGAAAATGGTCGGGAGAAGCTAGTCTTGTAATCTCTACAAGATAGATCAAGGTTGGAGGTTTGGTTCATTTGATGTGGGGAAATGTTCTCCCTATTCTTTAAAGGGGGATATGTAGAAAAATGACAATAGGCCAAAATGGTTCTGGGTGTGGGAGAATTATCTCCATGGGCAAATGGAGGAACCCTATCTTATCCAATGAAGCAATGCCACCTCCCCGGAGGTTGTCTCCTCCCATATGATCCTCCCTCATATAGCCGCTCCCATGGTTAGGATCTGGTAGCGGCTTCTGTCTCTTGGCCACATTGGAGGAAGTCACCACCGCGGAATCAGTGAAGACCCCATTTGACATCACAATATGTTCTCTGTAAAGCGCTTTGGTGAAAGCACTATATAAAAAACACATTATAACACATCATTTGACATTCATAATAAACATTACATTTTAATTAAGCTACTAATTTGACATTGCATTTAAACTCCCAGTTCAATAATCCCATTAAGCTCCCAGTTTTCCCAGTAAACACAATTCCAGAATACTACACAGAAAAATCCCAGACCAACCCCACATATCGTACAGAGCCATCTGTCATTGGAGAAACCCAAAATCCCAAAAGGGATGAGAAATAGCTCTGCAGTCCATATAATATAATGGCCAGCAGTGCAATCAGGGCAGGAACCCATCATACTGGGAAAACGGTGTTTCAAGTACTTGGGACAAAATAAGCACTTACACTTCCAGCAGGTGACAATAGTTTAACTGTTGGAGACTTTCAAAATCACATCATAATTCACGCATGTACAGTACTGCAGCACTTTCATTAGAGCAGGTAACGCTGAATACATATGGAGTCACATTCCCCTTCACACACAGTGACCAGTGAACAATGCTGGGAGCTATAAATAAACCATTGCCCACTTCAGCTTCAGACCTTGGAAAATTCCAGACATGTAACAGTGGCAGTTGTCAGCATTTTATTTGCAGTACAGTATTCTACAAACATATTGAATCTGTGTATTTAAAGAGTGGCTCGTGAAAGGAGTGAAATATAAGCACATTGAGCTACTGAAGCCCATTCTCTGAGAGAGGTATATTTATTTTGAATCCTTATTAGAGCATGCGTTCTTCTCTTTCGTCAGTCAGACATCTTGTAATGCAGGCTCGCACCACCAGTGGAAGCTGGCATTCCATGTGTCTCCTTTGTTCTTCTCACTATTTGCAGTTCTCTAGCTTATCAGCAAGCTTGGAACTGAGGTTCTAATCGCCTCCAAAGGCTGCAATCCAAGCTTCCCTTTGTGATGTGGCATTGGGTGCGGAGATATGGACTAGCTCTGTCTCTCGAAGCCAATGTGGTTGTAGAACATAGGCTGCACCAATACAAAGAAGTCACAAACTGTAGCAGAGAATAAGGTCGTCAATTTCACAGAGTTCACATCCTGCAGCAGGAAATTGACTCTTCCATTAGCACATGTCATATCCTGTAGCAGGAAATGGGCTCTTCCATTAAACATAGTTCTAGACCTCTAGAGGTAAATGTGCTGTTCAATTACACATAGTTCACGTCATTGTAGGGAATGGAATAGGATCTCCAATTTAATACAATTTACAGGTGGATACGTTTGACTATCAATCACACATATGCAACATGATATTCACTTACCACACCAGACTGTAGATGCTGATTTCTGGCCCCATTCTGGGCAAGGGGCATGCCTCCCCTACCCCAGATCAGCGGCAGTCCCCATGGGATCTGTGAGGAACATCACTATCTGCATGGTGGGTGTGAGCTCACCTGGGCTTTTTTAAAATTTGATATGAAAATTAATGATAGTAGATCAACCTCCAGAAAATGTGTGGGGCTAATCCGCACACATTTTCCTATGCTCACTGAATGACATATGCATAGACCTGTGTACTCTGGGTGGACACAGCCAACAGGAGCAGACCACCCTGTCATATTAATTTGGAATGTGACAGCCTGGAGTACACCATTATCAATGCAGAAGGGGAGGGTCAAACCTTCCCCCTGCCAATGACCAGCGTAATCAACTAACAAAGGCTCCATGGATCCTCACTGTCCTGTTGTTGAGCCCAGTAGCTGGTGGCAGCATTTGCGTACTAATCAATGTTTAATTCAAACAGGCCCACATGGGGCCTGGCTGCAGAGGATAACAAAGGAGACAGAAAACTCCAACACCATATCATTTGCACTGTGTCAACCTGAAGCCAGTCCCTGCCCTTAGAATCGATTGACAGTGAACTGTCATTTCTGGAACTGTGTGTATTGCAGAAGTCATCCCCGCAGAAGTTTTGAGGGAGTCAGAAAGTCTGGTCTTGTCGCAGCTTTAAGGGAGACCGGCCACTTTAATCGGACCACAGAGAGCTCCATTAACCATAGAGACCCTTTGATCCACAACAGACAGGAAGATGGGTGAGACTTAGTATTACATGTTTTCACCTCTTTACCTTTTCTGGGTATGATCTCATGCATACAGGAGATTGTTGGTGGGGACCCAGGATTAGTTCAATAATATAGACTTAGCCTACACCAATCCTTGTGGTTAATTTGTCTTTAAAAGAGTGCCACGCCCCCCTTTTGAACAGATCATCTGAATACTTTGCAAGGGGTAGAAAGAAAAACTCAGCATTGGACCCTGGCTGCAGGTACCGTCTGCCTTACATCTTCCGTCAGTGAAGGAAGGCCAGGACCTCCAAGAGGGAAGTAAGATTCCTCCCCTAAATGTCTCAGATGGAACATAGGGAGATAATGAATACAAAGACGCTCGAGAAACTCCAGAATCGGTACCCAGCCAGCACACTGCGTGCCCTGCTAGGGTCTGCAGCAAGCTTCCTATGTGGGAAGTGCAAAAGAGTCTCTTAACAAATTTAAGGACAAGTAGATGCCTGCAACACTCTCCTGTGGTACTATATACTATAGCTGGTCCAATAGTTTGCTTTAACATCTGTGCTGAGCCTGCTAATGCAGGTTCGAATCCCGTCAGGGCCAAACTCAGCCTTTCATCCTTCCGAGGTCGATAAATGAGCATCACACAACGTTGGTAATAATAAGCAGCACTCAGACACCTGAGGATTTGTATCGCGAAATAAATGCTAAATGATTATATTATTATTATTATTATTATTATTATTATTATTATTATTATTATCGTCAGCTTTGGGCTGTCTGCCTTAAAGGATGATGCAAGCTAGGAGGAGTGCATCGACAAGTCGACAAGCATCTACCGACGTCCACCTTAAAGGACATTTTCAAACCAATCAAGCTCATTGAGTTGCAACCGACTGCACCGCAGACTGTTGTTACGCTGCAGTTGCTAAAGTCCCCTAACCAGTGATTCAGAACCATTGACCAGCACTAAGACAACAATTCCTGACCCTGAGCTTGCAGCTTGCAGTTGTCCATCTAGCTTGACTTGCTGCTGCCTGATACCCACAGCTTTCTCCCATCTTGAACTCTGTTGCAGAAGCTGTAAAGCACCTTGAAACAGACTTGACCCTGTCGAGCGCCAAGAACACCACATTGTGGTTCTGTCCTTCTGGTCGTTTTTTATAGTACCCTAGTGCCATTTCAAAATTCTTTGAAAACAGGAGATTACACTCTGTGGCTGCAACTGAGTGTGCATTAATTTGTGATGACTTAAGACGCAATGCTAGGCTAGTGGCAAAGGCAACATCAAAAAATTGTTTGGAGATGGGGGGACGAAGGGGTGGGAAGTTACATTCGAATGAATGTGCTATGATTATGTAAAGAAAGAGTTCCTATCATTATGCGAAGAAAGATAACAGAAGTAGCAAAGGGAAAATAATATAATTGTTTACATTCAGATTACATGCAGACACTATAGGCCTAATTCACAGAAGCATTTTGTAATGGCAAAACCCCATTGGAAAACGTTCTGTGAATCAGGGCTTGTATGCCCTAATTTTGTGACGACTCAAGACAAAAATACCAACAGTGAATATAAAATGATAGAATAATAGTAGCAACACATAGGGCCTCATTAGGACCCTGGCGGTATGGGGTTAACGGTGCCGTAGAGCTGCCGGTACCTTTAACCCCCTACCGCCTCATTACGAGGTGCGCTCGCGGGACCCGCTCTGGATGCCTGGTTTTACCAGACGTCCTTAGCGGGTCCTGCGAGCGGCCCAGCATGCTAACAACAGGCCCTTCATTAACGGACCCGTTGTTAACATGGTCCCCATTCCCATTGAGCCCTATGGGGGCTCAAATGGGAATGGGGATGTACCGGGTCTGGGTTTCCTGAATGGGGAAATCCGGGCCCTCCTAGATCGGAATGGGCTGGTATTTCCCCATGCAGGGAACCTGGACCTGGTATCCTGAATGGAGGCAGCCATGCCGGTAAGTACGGCATGGCTACCTCCATTCTCGTAATGACACCCATAGAATTGTTCAGAGGCAGAAGATTACGCACAGTGACTCCGAGTGTGCAATACACATGTCATCATGTAGTTAATAGGTTCTCAACTTTAACCTGCATCTCTGATGAAAGGGGTTGCTAGCAGCGGGGTCAGCACGAGAAACAAAAGGTGAGGCTTTTTTATTTTCTAAATTCTGAAGCTCTCGCTTACACATAAGGGTTTCAGGCATTCCGTGTAGCAGCCTGGTGGGCTGTGGGTAGTAGGGGACTTAAAAGGGCTCTGGCAGGGCCCTGTCTCAGACAGAAGTTTCAGAGACTGCAAGGGCTCGGCCCGGCTATCTCTGACACGCGTACAGCACTGGCTGCATACACGAAAGGAGAAATATGAGTTTGAATTTTTCATCTCCAGGGTCTCCTTCCCAGATAAGGCCCTTAGGGAAATGAGGGAATTTCCCAGGCAGCCCCACTCCAAATACATTTTAGCACCTGATCTGTGTTATACCTTGTATACACTGTATCACTTTGTGAGTGTGACAAATCAACTTCCAGGACACCAGTGCTCCAGGAATGAATATCATTTTCTAAAACCATCAATAAACCTCACACCTCTAGTACACCATAAAGGATCCAAATAGATTGGAAACACAAGCAAATTATAAACCTCCTTGCCCAATTTTAGTAACATGAACGGAACGGCAGGCTTATATCCACAAGGTCATGATTCGTTGGTTAGTTGCAACACAGCAAAAATAAAATTATTACCCAATGATAAAAGGGACTGTCCAGTCCAAGGTTGTATAAAATATCTACTTTATTATTATCACAAAAGAGAGTTGTAGCACACTATTCTTAGAGAGGCACAGCTCCACCCTACTGAGGAGGTCCAACCAGACCGAAATACATGTCTGGGGTTGCTGTTGGTACTCTTGTTCAGAGGGGAATTGCCTAGCATTTCGGTGCTGGACTGCACTAGGGCACGACAAAGACTGATATGTTTTGGATATTTCTTCTCTGTGAAAGATAGTGAGTTAAAGACTCTGCATAAGTCTCTCGTAACCGGAATTAATGTCTGGCAGAGGGACTCCCAGGACCCCCCTTGTTTTTTTTGCACACTAAAAAATACAACCCACCCGTTAAAGGAATGCAGAGGACAGCCAGTTTCAAGTAAGAAAACTGATGCACCCTGGATACTGACAGGAGGGTAGTGGGTAAAGAAATTAATCACAATAGTTCAAGGACACTTGGCTTCAATACAAATGAGAGATGTTTAGGGGAGGGATCTTGCTTTCCTCTTAGAAGTTCTGACCCTCCTTTACTGTCTGAAGATGTAAGGCGGACTATACTGTATGGCAGACAATAACTTCAGCCAGAGTGCAATGCTGAGTTCTTCTTGCTACTCCTTGCAAAGTCTTCAGATGATCTGCCAAAAGAGGGTCTCGTACCTCTTTTGAAGTCAAACAGACCCCAGTGATTTGTGTAGGCTAAGCCTAACTTAATGAACCAATCCTCGTTCCACACTAACAATTTCCTATATGCGTGAGGTCTTAACCAGAATGCTTTGCAACAGAAAAGGTAAATGGGTGAAAACATGTAATACTAAGCACCACCCATCTTCTTGTCTGTTGTGGATCAATGGGTCTCTCTGGTTAATTGAGCTCTCTCTGATTCTTGATTAAAGTGGCAGGTCTTCCTTGAGGTTGTGGCAGGACCAGACTTTTGGCCTCCATCAAACTACATACTCGTACCTTCTGAATGGGATCCCCCTGCAGGGATTACTTCTGTAAATACTTAGTCCCAAACATAACATGTCACTGCTCTTGATACTGAGAGGTGGGAGCTGGCTTCAGGTCAAAATGCACTGACACAGTGCATTTCAAAGGTTGTTGGGGTTTTCCTGTCCTTTGTTAGTCCTGCAACCAGGCCGCTCGTGGGCTTGTTTGAATTAATACTGATAAGTATGCAAGGCAGCCACCAGCACCTAACAAAGCAAAGGGCGGGTCCATGGAGCCTTTGTTAGTTAACTAGGCAGGCCATGGCAGGAGGAAGGTTTTGCCCTCCTACTTCTGAGATGCCTTGATGTATTCTTGGCTATAATATTGCAACTAAATATGACAGGGGGGGTGGCACCTGTAGGTTGTGTCCACCCAGAGTACACAGTCTGTGCGTATTTTGTGCGGTGACCTTAGTAAAATAGAGGTTGATCTACCATCATTCAAGTTCATTAAGTAAAATGTAAAAAGACCAGGCGAGTGCACACACACCGTGTGGATGGTCGAATTCCTCACAGTGAGTGTGTGTGTGTGTGAAATAGAGAGGAGGGAAGGGAATGAGAGAAGGTGAGAGAGGGAAAAGGAGTCAGAATGAGAAAGTGAAAATGTGAATAGTCTAAAGATGCAGGTTTGTTTCTGGCTGTGCATAAGTTTATCTATCTAGTACTATGACTGTTTATCTTCCTGCATGTCTATCTCATTCTATGTTATCAATATATCTATCTATCTCATTCGCTACTTATCTTGCCATCCATCTAACTATGTAAAATCGATATTTAGCTGGGATCGTATTTATTATCATTGAGGGTGTTGGTAATACTTTGACATGCGGTAAATGTGTGCATGTGAATTCGTGGCCCTGGTTCCACTCAAATGGTCAAAATCCTCTATACCATCTCCGAGAAGTCACGTACATGCTTAAACTACAGCAGTTTCACATAGGGCTACAACACACGCGTACTCATGTGCATCCAATACTAGCAAGTGGCATGGCCAATCTTACACCATCTCGGAAACTTCCACATTTCAACTTGCTGCATTTCTTTGCTGACCGACCCCGGTTAAGGGACAGATGTCCCTGTTATCTTATGCCATTGTTCATGCAATGTCTTGTTGAAGCATGTGTGACCCAGGAAACCCATTATTAAAACAATAAATGTCATCCTGCAATTGGTGCCAAGGCTCTCTGGTGCAGTACTCCACTGAAACAAGAGGGGGCAGAGAGCCTGTGACTGGGAGATACCAGGAAGAAATAAACCAATGGGAAGGTAGGTGAAGTTAAGAAAAGGAGGAGCTTGGAAATGGAAACGAATTTGTATGAAAGAATCTGGGGGAGGTTTCTAGAGCTAACATGAACTACTTGATATGTGCTCTGTTCTCCTGGCCTGTGTGTCTTCTTTTATTGTAAACACTTTAATAAAAATGTGAATACAGAAACAACAAAATTGGAGGAGCTTAGCTTTGATAATGCACCTGGAGACTGCCCCAGGGTGGTAGCGGTGCGTGGGCTAAATCAACATAACATAACATACCATAACTTGAGGTTGGACATATGCATTCTAATTAAAAATGAGGAATGCTGCGAGCAAACAGTGAAGACCATGGTGTGATAAATGGTGCTGAAAAACAAGCACCACTATCGGAGTATGTGCAGGAGAACAGAGCTCAGACTTGGGAAGGAGAGACATGCATTTGCATTGTGTCCTTGTCTGCCTGAGACAGCAATGATTAATACCACGGGCGCTGCACAACTCCACACCGTGTGTCATTTGAGACCCGGGATGGATTTAGCATAGCAATTTGATGCTCGGGTTTTAAGCCAAAATGTACTGTTCTCTCTGCAGATGTTGATGCTGCCGCGAGAACATTTTGAACATATTGCAGAGAGATTCACAGAGGGGGCGGAGCGCGATAGCTGGAGCAAGGGAGGCATTGCTTCTTCAGAACACAAGGGCCACTAGGGAGGAAAGTTGTCAGTGAATGGATGCTTCTCCGCATTGCCGGAGACACATCCTGCCCCGCCTCACCTGCGATCTGGAGCCTGGTGTGGAGTGTATATTCCTATCAAGTATGAAAGTCTAGTGATCACTTAAGAGTCATTAGAAAATTAACAGAAGGGTTGTTTGGCAACAGAAGACTTCTATGCATTACTCCATAAGTGGTACAATCACTCTGTCATCATGTCACGCATGATACCAAAATCACACTGCTTCAAAATGCCTGCCACGACGTCAGGCCATTCCTCGCAGTGGATGCGGTCTCTATCTATCTTCAAGTACCATCATGCCCTTCTTTATAGTTCCCAATATCTCTCACAGTGCACACAAGCCCCCGCGGCATGACAGACATTTTCTTCAGGCTGCAGGGTAGCCGCAGGAAGCTGCCAGCGAAAGGTAGTATTACTGAGCAAGTGCATCGTGCGGGCCAGTGTCCTGTTCTGCAATAGGGGAAGCAGGACACCACAATGGTTGACATGGTCGAAGATGCATGGTCTCAATTTAGCAGGGGTCTATGGAGCATTACCAGGTCCAGGGTAAAACACTCATTATCACAGCAAATGTATTTCAGTGTCCATGAAATAGCTCTTTTTTCACAACACTAATGCTACTAAGATTTCTAATCCTGGTAAAAGTAAGGATGCCCAATGGAAAGTTGTCAACTTGTAGTTGGCAAGTATAACACAAAGCTACAGCATCAGAAACCTTCAAGCTTTCCAGGATGGACGGGGTAAATAAAGGGTGTATACTTTGGTGGTTGCAGTTCTCAGTGTCCAGACATTGTGGTGGGAGACTGGCTGTGCACTGTCAGGAATGCTGGGCCACCAGGTCTTGAGCGACCAGCCATTTGGTGAATAATATCCTTCACCACTCCCCAGTGCAGGGGATGTTGGTACCAGACTCTTGCATTGATGGCAGTTCAGGACCACCAGAGCCAAACCATGATTCAGAGCATGATGGGGTGAGGGTGTGTGCGGGCACACCACTGTATATTCCTGCTAATTGATGTCCTTCCGGATGGCAGTAATGCTAGGGATCACAGGGAACCAGTGTTGAAGACCTGTGATGGAATCAGGGAAGGGAGTGAGTTCAAAGGTTCACGATTCGTTTCTTAGTTTAGGAGAGTTGGAAAAAACAGAGCCGGTGTAGCCTCTCTCATTCCGACCATGCTTTTGCTGCTTTCTGGATAGGTGATGGCCCTGTCCAGGGGAGTTGCTAGGTCTGGAAAAGACCCGGGGCTAAGCTGATGTCAGAACTGTCGGGACTGGGGGCTAGCTAGTCTTTTGGCTGTAGCTCCTGAGATTCTATTCGGGGCTACAACCAAAAGATCATGGGCTATAGCCCCCTTAGCCCCCCCCTAGCAACGCCCCTGGCCCTGTCTGAGAGGTCTGCTGCCAGTTTGTGAAGAAGAGGCTATAGTGAAGAAGGAGAGTGGATCATCCATCGTCTGAGCAAAAGAGCTGCAGCAGTCTCTGCAAAATCATGGTCAGAACTTCATTTAGTTCAGGTGGGTGTTGTTGGCTACCCCGGTTTAAGAGGAGATAAGAACTACGCATCATCTTGGATGTTGTCCTGGATAGGTTTTTCAAGGTCACTGAGAGGTCCAGCATCTGAATCCTCTCCAGCTTCTTCAGCAGTCCTTCACCTCCCAGCAGCTTGCTACCAAGTCTTCTATTTCTTCAAAGGACTTCTCCCTGTGATTGTTTAGGGGAGTGAAGCAAACATTAAAGGACTCATTGGGAATCTTTGACATAGCTCACAGTGTCCTTGTAAGTGATCAATTTTCACCCCCTGAATCGTCCCGTTTCCTAATGTGATACCCTTCAAGCTGTGAGCTACAGAATGTTCTCTATTGTTTCATCTAGAGCAATGCATAAGTGGTAACTTTGGTCGTGGTAAATTGATAGTTTCCTTGTCAATGATTTTTCTTTCCTTAAATGTTGGGGTCCCTCTCTGTCTCCTACCTGCAAATGCTCTAACACCCCTAACTCCGCACCACATCATACTAGTGCATGGTATACCTTGGGTTAAAGCAAATTGTGGAAATTCCGAAAACTACTTTTCTTAATGACACTTGCAACCTTCCATGAAAAAAATCTGGAAAAAAAACTCCACTGTAACATTTCGAGGTAGGAATCTGTGCATAGAGAATTTCAGACTTTTAATTGCCCATTCATATTTTAAAAGAATTTAACATTGGGTTTTCTCATGGGGAAAAAGAAAATATTTTTTTTCGGACCAAATGTCGCAAAAACGACTGCTTCGATTTTCAATATGTTTTGTATTCTTTTAGATAGTATCAGGAACTGGTGCACTGAAAAAATAGCAAGCTGGACACTTTTGAGATATTCAATGCTTTAAGATGTATCCATACATGACACATGCGCTGAATGGATGTGCATCTTTTTTACAAACTGTACATACATCTGCAGAAGATGTACATTTTGTTTGTAAATGTATGCTACTATAAGTATGAAAACTCACATCAAAGTTGGGACTGCATTTGATGTCAGTTTTTATATGTATATATGATCTATAGGAGATATAACTTGCATAAATATATGCAGTGCAAAACTCATAATCCTATTAGATGTATTGAAAATTCAAATCAAAGTTCATTTTAATGTGAGCTAGATATCACCTGCGGTGTCCCACAAGGATCAAGCCTCTCCCCGCTTCTTTCCAACATCTACATGATCCCCCTATTGAAACTCATTCAAACCCATGGAAAGACAGCCTACAACTATGCAGACAACACCCAACTCATCTTCATTTTGACCTCTGACTCAGACCCTGACAACACCCTCAACAAATGCCTCACTGACAAACACCTGGATGACAAACAACAAGCTCAAGCTAAATTGAACAAAAACACAAATAATGATCTCCCCACTGGAAGACAATGCAACACAGGAATACCTGACCATGGAGCATGGAATCCAATCTGAGACATCGACAGTGATAAAGATATGGGAATCCTCCTGGAGAGGGACCTTTACTTGGGACCACAAGTCAACGCAATAGTAAACATTTGTTATACCTCCTGCAATTAATAAGAGGGATCCTCCCTTACCTAAAATGTCCCACACACCCTTATGATCATCTTGTTGGTATTATCAAGAATAGACTACCCAAATACCCTCTACCTTGGAATGCCAGAACACCTCACAAAAAAAAATTACAATGCATCCAGAATTAGGGCAGCAAGACTTCTCCTGAGCCTAAATAGAAGAGACTAACCCTACTTTTGATTTATTTGTATTTATTTGATTTATAATACACTGGAACAAAGACCTCAGACATGCAAGCGCAGTACAAGACTGACATATGAAAAGAAAAAAAATAATAATTAGCTGCTGAGAGCTGAGTTAGCTGAAAGGGACTATTCATTCAAACAGAATAGTCTTGAGTCTGTGCTTAAAGGTTGCCAAGGAGTGGCAGGACCTAAGATCCGGTGGCATAGCATTCCATAGGTAAGGGGCCATCACTGGCCAGCACCACTCCAGCACAGTAGACAATTTCGCTTTTGGTGTTAGCAGAAGGCCAGAATTGTTAGACCTCATGGTATGCATCACTGGGAACCAAGATAATAGATTATAGATGTAGATGGGACAATTTCCATAGAGCCAAGCATGTGCAATACACAAGGTTAAAAACATGATTTGTATTCCTGTTGGAAGTCAGTGTAGGGACTTCATTGCCACAGATAAATGATTTGACTTGCAAAGACCCCTGATCACTCGATTCACGTTGTTTTGAACAACCTGAAGGCAGATGAGTTGCCCTTACCCCAGACCCTGCAGCAAATCCGAGCAGTAATGGAGACGGGATCCAATGATGGCACAGGCAAGGGTGGCACAGGTAATCGAGCCAAGAAAAGGGCAGCGTTCTGCAAGGAGCTTAAGAAAGTAAGATGAGCATGAGACAAGACTGCTGACATGAGCTTTCATACTCAGCTCTTGATCAATGACAACTCCCAGGGTCCTGACTTTAGGCAAAGTATAAAGGGAGCAATCAGCCACTTGAAAAGTCTCATATGTTGAGTCCAATTTACATGGCTTGGGTGCAGTGCCAGCAAACATGATCTCGGTTTGGAGTTGTTAAGTGCCAAAGAATTGTATATCATCCACGTGTGGATGAGATTATAGATGGTGTTGACTATCAAAGAATCAGCTGCATGATTACCGGTGAGTTTAGCTGCTCAAAAAGAGGTATTAAAAAGCGTGGGGGACACACATGATCCCTGTGGAACTCCACAGGGCAACATATAGCCTTCAGTGGCAACATCCTCAAAATGTCCTCTGGCCGTTCGATTGGACAAAAAGGAGAGAACTCAACTGGAGGCTTCAATAGCGAAGGCGGCAGATTCTTGTACCCTGGCAACCAATATGGAGTGATCAACTAGATCAAATGCGGCAGTCAGGTCCAGAAATATCAGGAGAGTGGCTTGTCCTTTATCAAAGTACTGCAAGACATTTCTTTTTAGATCCATCAATGTGGATTCAGCACTATGAGCGCTTCTGAAACCTGATTGTTTTGGGCCTAAAATGTAGCAACTGAGGAAGTCTTGGATTTGGTGATGGGCAATCTTGTCCAAGATTCTCAGTAGGAATGGTATGTTAATTCTAGGGCTTTTTTTGCAGGGGCAAAATCCAGGCATTTTTGATGATTGCAGGAACATGGTTCACTGCCAAAGAAAGATTTACAAATGTGCTAATCAGAGCAGCAAGGAGGGAAGTGCAAGATTTGACAATGGATGCAGGGCATATATCACCCTTACTGCTATTCAACTTAATTCTTTCAAGGGTCTCCAGAATGTCAGCTTCAGCCACCTCTGTGAAGTCAAAACGAGGTATATGAGCAAGTGGTCTTCTGCTTCTCAGCACAGGGGTGCTATCCAAAAGGGAGTTCAGATTACTAGAGATGTCACTTTTGATGTTCTCACGCTTGAGTCTCATAGAATTCTGGATCCCAGTACACCAACTGGCGTCTTTAGTAAATGAAAAGAATGGTGTAGAAGAGTCCTCCAGCCGTCTTGGGATCTTCAACAAGGTTCCATGTAACTTCATCGCTGGATGTTTTTTCGCAGGGTTTTTTACTGCAATTTGTTTAACGAAAAAACCCATTGATTTTTCTTAACATTATTTTTGGGGTAGTTCTCTCCCCCACACTCCCATTTTAGTAACTCCCCTAAAAAATGTGATGTTTTAAAAAATATATATATCACAGCAAAAAACCCAGTGAAAAAACATCCCGTGATGAAAGGACATCGTACCCTTCAACAATTCCCTAGAATTGAAGAGGCCTCCTTGATTCTTTTCTCACAGGACATCTTTTTAGCCTCACAGATAGCTGTTTTGTGTGCCCTAACTGCACATGTGTAACAGTCTTTGTCATCTGGAGAGAGGGACTTCCTCCATCTCTCAAAAGCCCTGTCTTTCAGAGACTTTAGTTTATGGATTTCAAGAGAGTACCACAATTTTGACTGTTGCTTATTCACCAATATTTGTTTCAAAAGAGCCAGCCTGTTCACGGCTAAGGTCATCATGTTGTCGTAAACTGAGGCTAGTTTCGTGGCGGAGTAAAAACAGGAGAGATTATCCAACACAGGGCCAACAAATGGTATCATGGAAGAGGGGATAAAAAGCAGGAAGAGAATGATGAAATAATCCACGGGGTTTATAGTGATAATACCGAAAACAAAAATCTCGAAAACAAAAATCTCGAAAACAAAAGGCCGAAAAAAAAAAAATTGAATTTTTTTAATGACTTTTTTTCTCGAAATGGGGGGGTCCCCCCCCCAACCCCCCTTTTTTTCTATTTCTTTTTTATTTTAACCCTTTTTTTTTACTTACCTGACCCCAAAAACACATATAAATAAATAAATAAATAAATAATTCGATTTTTTTTTTTTCGGGATTTTGTATTCGAGATTTTTGCAGTTCGAGATTTTATTTTCGGTATTTTGACCGACCACCAATCCACGGGCATGGATTTACTTCACTGGCAACCAGTAAAGTAACAAATACACTTCAAAGCCCTCTGCTTGTCCATAAATCACTACATAGATAAAACAAACATGGGGTGATCCCAAAAGAAGAACTGACAATAAAACTACTCAACACCCAGGGTTCTTCAGAAACAAATTAAGAGCCCCCCCCTTCTGTTCATCCTCACACCTCCCACATACTTCACACACCCAGAGGGCTACTAAAACAACCCACCAAAAACATGCAAACTGCAAACCTCTTTCTAATCATACTACAAACCAAACACCGGCAGACAACAAACAACTGAAACACTGGACACCGCCCTTGAGGACACAACAAGCTCAGGGCACATAATCAAAGCATTCGTAGAAAGCTCACATTCACATGCCCCCGTTTCACCTGGTTCTACACGCATTAACCGATGAGCTCAACCTCTATCCTATCCCTACTTCCCTCACTGACCAACCCTAGCCACTTTTCATACAGAGCCACGTGAGTGCCTGGAGACCATGAACATGGCAGCCATGTGAAGGATAAATCAACATAATATTACATATAGGAGGCATATAACACTAAAGCAGAATGCATGTACATTTTAAACATGAATTGTACACGTACATGTGGCAGAAGTTCATGCTGCGCATGCAGACTAATATACTTCTGAAAACTCATATCAAAGTCAGGACAGACGTTAATGTCAGTTTTCAGGAGATATAAATTGCATAAATGTACAAACTGGACCACTAGTATACATCTCCTATGTATATAAAAACACACATCATAGATAAACCTGATTTCAATGTGAGTTTTCATTTTAGGAGACGTACAAGACATGTGTATTTGATCAATTCATGCCATACATGTTAACGCTACTTATACACAATGCACGTACCTGCCAGGTACACCAAACACGCATACACCTTATAACACATATTCTCATGTCACACATAGTTATGACATCCACACTTAAGCCGCCTGGTCTTACACCATACACTCTTATTGTACATACTCAGTAAGACACAGAATGGTACAACACATGCTTTTATGATACACAATCTTATGGCAACCATACTTATCACACCCACACTTATGACACACACTCTTAAGACACACGCCCTTAAAACACACTCTTAAGATGCATTTTCTTAAGATATGTGCTCTTAAGACATACACTGTTATCACACATGCTCTTATGACACACAATCTTATTACACATGCTCTTATCATGCTGTTTTCACACAACTCTTATCAAACACACATACTTATGACACACACAGTCTTATGACACACACTCTTCCGACACAGACTCTTCCGACACACACTCTCTTATGACACATGCTCTTATTACACTCACAATAAATATACTCATACTAATGACACACACACACCTAAATGACATGCTCTTGCAACAAACACCCTCACAAAACATACTCCTATCACACAAACATACGAGAGAAAATGTACCAGAGACGCATGTAGGACACACATACACTAATGACACAAACATCTGCGGCATACATTTTTCATATGCAAATGAAGTGTATTGGAGATGTAAACCTAGGACATTACAACTTTTATATGCCAGACACTTAGGCATCAAACCCTCATTTATCTTACACCATACACTCTTAAGACACATGCACTTATTACATAGATACTTACCACGCACAGTTATGCCACACATGTGCCTATGTATAGAAGGGCTAGAAGACATTCATTAAATTAGTTGTATGTTCTTAGATTGCCGAATATTTTCAGCTGAAAAAAATGCATAGAAATTGTTCTTTCTCTATTGGGGGAAACCCACAACGGAAACAGGTATTGGGGTGATTTGTGGGGCTATGGGTGTAGCAGGGGCCCTGCAGTCCCTGCAATATGACTGGTATTCATGGCTCCCCCTTGAATTATCCCATGGGCCCCGCATACCACAGGGGCTGTGGTTGCCTTTGCTATGCCAACGCTGATGGAGTCAGTGCCCAGTGCTCCATAACCGTACGGACACAAATTACATTTTCATTTTGCCTTCATTTGTTAAATGTTTTAAATGTTGACCGAATGGTCACTGTAAATCACTATTGAAACTGCAGCCACAGTCTATGCTTTATGACCAGTCTCCATAATGCTGTAAATAATTTTCATGAGATGCGTTCACTATCTATGCTAGTATGCTGACCGTGCAGACTGTCATTGCCCTGCAGCCGCTATACAGCACTTTGATAAGATTGCATAGACACACAGGAAGACTGCATTGTCACTCTAAAGATGACGTAGTCCCGGCCCTCAAAGTGCAACACACACACACACACACACACACACACACACACACACACTCACTCTAACAAACATACTCATGAGATCACAAAGGGGGTGAACCGGCACAGTATAAAAACCTAATAATAAAACTACTACTACTAATAATAGTAACACTAATAATAATAATAATAACAACAATAACAACAACATGTCATTTGAGTTTACATTTTTCAATTTGTATGCAGTGTTATCCAAACTGGTTTTGGCCTTGCTCCTCCTTTTCTCTGAAATCGTATTTCACCTTGCAAGCCCTGTTGTGCTCTTCGTTCTCCCCCGCACTGTGCCCCACCCGGGGTTTGTCCTGCCTCCGTTCTGGCACATAACCAGGGCTCAAGTCGAGGATCACCGCGGGTGGTTGGAGTCCCCCCACTATTTTCAGAGGGCACCTTTACATGCTAATTTCTGGTGACACTGCATTCAATGTGTATGTTAATGAGACCCCCCACTTTTTTTTCAGGACTTCATCTCTGAACACAACATTTGGAATACCCTGCCATCTTCTTCTGCCTGTCTTTTTTCTTGCTATTGTTTAAAGCATGACTTAGGGACCATCTATGCACCTAAGCACTACCTGGCATGTAGCATGCAGGTCTGATGTCTTAATGAGTTTTTTGCTGCTTAAAAAATGTACTTTTCTTGCAATTCATAATAGAGCTTTTAATCACAGCATTACAAAATTGAAAGCGATAACTAATTATCCAAGCCGTTCTCCAGAGCACAGTCACAAAGCTCAGCACTTTAAACTAGATTTTTCAAAGTAACTGTCATAACAAATCACAGATTAGTTTCTCACACAACCTCTAAAAGTGCATAACAAGTTCCACATATCCCCAATTACAAGCAACGATCATGAGGCAGAGCTGGGCAATCTTTTACTTAGAAGAACTGGCGAAATTAATGAGGCCATCAAGCCAAACATGTCAGCCCCAGAACAACGGTTCCAAGAGGAACAATTAGAGACTTTGCACAACTGGATTAGAGACGGCATTGACATCCTGAAGCCTATGAAACAATTCACCCCATGAGATAAAACAAATAAAACTGGCAACAAAGTGGCTCACTCCGAACTTCAAACCCTGGAGAAAACAAATCTGTAAATGGAAGAATCACGGAGGAAACCTCACAATCAACAAGACAGAGAAGTAGGCAGATCCAGAAACACAAAGCTGCAATCTTCAAAGCAAATAAGTTAAAGTAGATGGAAAACATCAGAACATCAACCCAGCCAATGAAATATGTTCAAACCCATCAATTAGATGAAAACCCATAACTTGTGCAACAAAACAACAGCACGCTCCCAGAAAGTATGCAACAAGAGCAATAACCACGTCCAAAACAAGGTCTGAGATATCCAGCAAACCACATACGTAACGCAACTTGATAGAAAAGGCTATACTTCTCGAACTGAGCGCACACCATGAACACTTTAAACCTATCACCAAAGAAGATGTCTTCCAATTGGTGAGCAAAAAGCAGGCTCTCTTACAGACCTTTGCCTTGTGGATTTCTACAAAGACATATTTGCAAGGCAACTGCAAACTCATACATTTGTCACAGGCAACATGTCCTTCCATCAAATCAATTCCATCGAAGGTTAATGCCATCAAATCTTTTCCATTGAAAAATGTTACATCAAATTTCCCATACATGAAGTAAAAAGTGCTTATGTATTGAAACCCTTTCATCAAATAGGGTTATATAAACACTTTGGGCCTCATCACAAGTCAGGCGGTATCCCGACAGTATTCCTGTTGGGATACTGACTGCACTAATACCGCTACCGCCAACGGGTCAGGTGCTAATTCCCCATTGGGCCCATTCGGGAATTCCCCATTCCCCATTGGATCCAATGGGGAATTTTCAGTGTGACTACCTTCAGCGGTATTACCATGTGGTAATTGTGCCAAAAATCAGCAAATTTGCGGCGGATTTACCCCTAGCACAGAGTTGCGATTAAATCCTGCCAAACCCTTGATTTGGCAGACCCTTAAATGCAGCAGTAATAGCATTACCGCCACATTTAAAGGTTACCGCCAAACTCATGATGACCCTGTTTACATTTTTTGCATGGAAAGTCTATGAAACATGCATAACATTATAACGTTACAAGTAATTGTCCAGTGCTGAAATCTATAAAGTATTTCAGCACTAGCCAGCTTCCTCTAACTAGTGGTGTTTATTGCTTATTGGGGGGGGTCCCCTCCCAACCCTCCTCAACTCCCAGGAGTCTTCCCTCCCTAACCCCCCCACCAACCCCCATTTTCAAAATGTAACCCTTGTCCAGTGGCAAAATCTTAAATGTATTTCAGCACTGGGCGCTTCCTCTACCTAGTGGTGTTTATTGTTTATTGGCGGGTCCCCTGAAACCCACCTCATACCCCAGGGGCCCTCCCCTCCCTACCCCCCAAACCCTCATTTTCAAAATGTATCCCTTGTCCAATGCTGAAATATTTAATGTATTTCAGCACTGGACAGCTCCCTCTAACTTCTGGTGTATATTGTTTATTGGAGGATCTCCCCCCAAGTCCCCCCTCAAACCCCAGGTGTCCTCCCCCTAATTCCCCCATCCCCCATTTAAAAAATGAACCCTTTCCTCAACCCATTGAATTTCCAACCCAAACATACATGCTACTAGAAACCTGGAAGTCCCCACAATCTGGGGAGCGAGTTCCAACATGCCATTCCAAGATAAAATCATGGAGGGCTATGCTTACACCTAGATCCTGGAACACAATGAGTTCAGCAACATCGTGGAAAATGTCAGAGTAAGATTTAAACCATCAAGCGGAATATAATCAGCAGTTGTATCTATTTTTGCACATCCATATGGCCAACATGGGCGTCACCATCAAACGGGCCCTCAAACTCCTAAATATCTCAGCAGCTTTGACTCTGTTAACTACACATTATTGACAACGAGACTCGAGGAAGCAGGGCTGCAACACCATAGTACAATGAATGAGGTGATTTCTCATGGATACGACAGACATTACCTGGTTACATATCAAACTCATGCAACATAGACTGTGGGTATCACAAAGGTCAAGTTTATCACCTCTGTTCTTCAATATGTAAATGCACTCATTCAGACTCATCAAACGGCACAGCCTCAGCTGTGACAACTGCAAAAATGAGCAACAAATCATTTGCAAAATGAATGCCAACAAAGACAAAGATGCCACTTTTAGGAATTGCCTCACTCAAGTGCATGCATGGATGCTGAATTACAACCTTATACTAAATCCTGACAAGATGTAGATAATAATCAACAGTGGTCAGGATTCTTGGGATCTTGAAGGACAACCGACTAAACTTGCAACCACAAATTAATGCAGCAGTTAAGAAATGGTTTAACCACGTGAGCGCCCTCTTACCTTCCTGTTGCTTACATTATCAAAACATGACTTTGTGAACAGATGCTGAACTGTTTTGTTAAGAAACTTCAATGCCTCCAGAACATGGCAGAAGGATTACTTCTCAAACTCAACATGAGGAAACACTTTACACCAGTTCTTAGATCACACCACTGTCTACCGTTCAAGAAAAGTATCCATGTCAAAGCACGATGCATCACTCATAGAACCCGTCAGGGCTGTGGAGCCGAATTCATCCAAGGAAAGACCCTTCCATGTCAAGACAACAGTTTTGATTCAGCAAAAAAGTTCTCCAAAAAAAACCTCTGATACATCAGAAAAGGCATAGTGGATGAGCCATCTGTAACATCATGCCCAACTCAAGGATTTGCTCTCAAACAGAATTCACACATCTCGAGATCACCTTATTTAACAGGAAACTCTAAAGACCAACAGTATGTGATTAGCCAAGGCACCCCCATCAATTTCCAACTGCATATCACACCAAAACCTTCTGCTAGGCAACCAGTCTGATTAGCACACAGAGATCGTTATGGACCTCCTCTCAGCCAACCAGAATGTTCAGAGGGCAATCAATAACTACTGAGGTTCTGAACATTCCGTTTTCAAAAGCAAACAGGGAAACAACAAAGCAATTTCCAGGCAAGATTTGCTTCAACAACACTTACTCTCTGGGAGGAGCTTTTGGTTTGCTGCAACATTGTATTTAACAAAAGAAAGACGCGTGCCTTACTTTTAAATGACTCCTAGTGCATGCTCATGTTAAACCCAAACCATTGTAACAAAGTTTGCAATTTAAATGCTTAACTTATAAAGTCAAATGTATTCAAATACTACAAAATAAAAACAGATTTAATTAACTAAGTTTGTCCATTTACTTTACTCACTATTAAAGTAGCTTTTATACTTCACCACGAAAACTCTGAAACTTGCATGTGATTTATAGAACCCGGGAGGGGTCATTATCACTTGGGATAATCACCCATCCCCAAATTAATGCCATCGGCTTCACCTCAGGCCATAAGTTGGTGGTGGGTCATTATCCTGCGATAACAACCCTTCCCTCAGTCTATAAGGCTAAATTAACACCCACTGCATTTTGCTCACTGGTGCCCAATACTATAATTGTTGCACTTTAACTTTGCTGTGAGGCACCCTGGGTAATGTTGATATTCTATGAGTCACACCTGACCCCCAATGCAGTTTGGACTTTATGGCAATCTATCCCAATGCCAAATGTAAATTCTCATGAACGGCTCCCAGATATTGAACTCATAGTTTGCATTGTTGTGTCTAGAGATCCCACCTGAACGTGTCCCTTCCTAGAACCCACACTCTACCCTCTACTTGGGAATCAGTCTTAACCATTGTCTGGTTGGCAACCATTGCTGCATGGTCCTTACGTTTGCACCTCCCATAATTCCCACACTTATCCAGAACCAGTCCCTGAACATTTCCCACTGGCAGAAACATTAGCCCATACGAAGATGCCACCTCACAATTATCTAACCAGAAGGGCAAAACCATTGATATGTCATTCAAGTGGGTCCTTCACAAAGACATTGCCATAGACACACCAGCAGCGTGATCCGATCCGGACCAGGCATTCTAGCCTGTTCTTCACAGCATTGGGGACCAAAAATAAGGTCTGTTGGCTGCGCCTTTTGCTTACTTGCCATTTCCTTAGAACCCCCTCCTCCCTTAGATGGGATGCAGTCTCTCCATGTATCCTGTTGCATCCAACTGAGTGTGTTCTATCATTTCGTAAACACGAACAGTGCCCAGCACGGCTTGCCAGCTTTGTGTGTGGTGCATGCGTGGAACCTTCAATATCACATCTGTACTGGAGTCCTCATGCATATCTTCATTGAACTTCCTCTCTGTTAGATGGCTACTTGTACTTGTCTGCCCCAGCTTCAGCGAGCTTGCCATCCCAGGAAATAGGTATCCCCCTTCAAAATGAAGGCTTTGTTTTCCTGTAATATCCCATCACACTCTTGGAGACTCTGCAGGTTAAAAAGCGTGTTTCCCCCATTCCCCCTTGCCCTCGACTGTCCTACCATAACACCAAAGCATATTCACCTCAGGGTTGGTCTCCAAAATAAAGCATGGTTTATTGGTGTGACAGTGTCATAAAGTGCATGGTGATGTTATTGTATTGCCTGGTTCTTCAAATCGTTCTTCTGCAACAAAAGGAGCCATCAGTCCAGCCATAAGGCATTGTTCTCTAGCCATATGGATAGTTGACCTCTTAGAGTATGATCTTCTTTGACACAGCTAGCCTGCAATGCATTATCTTATAATCACACACATTTTAAATCTCTCATACTGCATTCCAGGGGCATATCATCACTGGTAGTGGCCTCAATGAAAGTTCTGCCAGCCAAGCTCTCAACCATTCTTTTGTTACTGTTTTTTCTGGTCAAAACACTGAAAACTGTGCATTCATCACAATAATCCCTATCCCTTACCATTATGTTTTCATTTCCCTACTTCTTTGTGAGTTAAGTACACTACAGTGGTGATGTGCATAGTATAAAAGGCAAATTAACATGTTAAAATCAGTTAGACACTTTTAATAGACTACTGGATCCTCCATTATTCCACGCACACTAACATTCTCAATGCGTAAACACATTACACACAGATGAACGAAAAACACTTGCACATGGCCATCTAAAGCTACCTCCAATCACACTTTAAACAATATAACACTACACCTCTGCAGCCAGCTTACATACCACATCCCCAGCCAATGTAACCCTGCACCACAGACACACACGGTACCACTCTACACTATGGGCCTCAGTACAAGGTTGGAGGTGTGGGAATAAAAAGTGGCAGTAATTCTGTTACTGACACGTTTCCCGCACCTCCAAACTACAGGTTTGCCGGTGAGGTGGCTTGATTTACCTCCAACCGGGAGCTGGAGGTAATTCAGGCAACCCACCATCAAAAACAGCCCATTTTACAGGCACTGGTATTACCAGTGCTGGTGATACCGGTAATCTCCTTGGAATGGGGATTTACATGCCATTACTGGCACCTGTATTTTAATGGTATTTCCAGCAGATCAGGCACCGGTAATGGTATTACTGTCTGGTGGTTTCCAACCGGATTTACCGGCAGGATACCAACAGACATGTAATGAGGCATAATGTCTCAATGATCTCAACAGAAACACCTGCAGACTCCTATACAGATATCAGAGTTCTTCTAGTCTGCATACATCAGAACGAGTAAGTAATAATGTAAAGTGGTCTTGTATGGAGCCCCAATACATTTTTCTCTTTAACTCACTGCACACGGCTCTGCAAGAATAAAGGGATGGTATGCTAGTTTCGATAGTAGAAGAGGCAGATGCATAAAGCCTGCAGTGTTGATTGGTGCAGGTCGGAAGTACTAGGGTCCATTGTGACAGTATGCTGCAAATAGGTGTGGTGGAGAACCTTGGGAGTATGTTGACCATTAGGGAGAACCCATGGTCTGAAAGGTTAAACCTGCTTTTTGGGTAATGTTACACAATGTGGTGGGGAGTGAAATAGGACTAATACGGGAGCTTAGTCATGGCTTGATAGCAAGATTGTTTTATAGGTTAGTCCTTTGGAGCCCCATGTGGTCTATGTGCTTTGTAGATACTTACCAGGATGGTGTCAACATTATGAGAGGACAGAATCAACTATATAAAGTAGAACACAAGAAAGGACTAGAGAACTCTCATCGCGGAAGCCAGCACCATACAAATCCTGCCTGGGAGATTCAAACCTGGAGGACCTGAGAGGAGGAGAAGCTGTTCCTCCAGGCAGAGGCTGCAAGGAACAGGACGCTGCTACAATGTCCCAAGAGCCGGGTGGGAGCCAACTCACCAGAAGGAAGAAGCAATCAAGGTGGTAGCGTTACTGCAGAAAAGTTAGCCGCAAGGTCTGGAAACTGTGCCGAAACCACTAGCTGGAGCATGCTTCAGAGCTGTGCAGATGTTGGAAATCTCAGGGGAAGGAACACGCAATCCTGGGCAGAACCAGAGCTGTGTCCCAACAGAGAACAAGGTAACAGGAATGACGGGAAGACTGGCAGGGGTCCGGAACGCCAAACAAAGAAGCATTAGGGGTTATGTCCCTCGTCACAGTGGTGACAACCCGAACCATACCATTGAGCCACGGTGCATCAGGAGTTATCTCCATCATCACAGTGGTCAGAGAAACACCACTGCCCAAGCAGAATGTATCATGACTCATCTCCTTCGTCGCAGTGGTCAACCCAACATCACTGAGAAAGCAGACTGTGTCGGGAGTCATCACCCTCATTGCAGTGGTCAACCTAATACTGATGTCCAAGTAGAGTGGGACAGGAGCCATCTCCCTCAACAGCGTGGTAAATGTAGGCCAAATATGGCTATGAGTTTTTCTACTTCCTTGAAGAAGTTAAAGAGATGAATCCAAGTTGTCTGCAAGAGTGCTTGAAGATCATTGTGGAGAACATTTATAAAATGACCTGAAGAAGGAAGTCATCCCTCTGGTCCTTCGTGATGGAACATTGAAGGAGTTACTACTACTATCAGACGGAAGCAAGAAACCAATAGAAGGGAGACATTTTCCTGGTGAAGGAAAGAATAATTTTAGTTAAAGACTTATGTTCATAGTGTTAGGGTTAGATTAGTTAATTCATGAAGGAGGACAGAGAACATTTCATTTTTATTGACCTTCTGAAAACTCACCAAAGTTTTCCTAGGTTGAGGTGGGCATGCCCCTTAGAAGTTGGGAGAAATAGGTTTCTTTATTGATTTACTAAACGTTTGTAGCCCACAAGATAACCCCTCCTTGTCAGCAATGTTCCCTCTAATTATTGTTGTCTGTGTTAGGAATCAGTTGGCTGTTGTGCACACATTATTTTCCATGTGTGCAACTTACTAATGTAGTAAGCCACTTTGTGAGCTACCGTTTCAGAAGATAGTTTGGAAAGGAATTTTCTCTTAGCAGCCACTGCAATTCTTTAAAAAAAAAGCTTTTTCCAAACACATAGGCTAAAATAAAATATGTCATATGTGATTATACAGAAAACTCATCAACCAGTCCAAGACTTCAATATCTGCCATAGTATTTTGCAAACATACACATGTGCAGAGAAAAATGTCAGCCTCATTACGAGATTGACGGTAAGTGGTAAAGTTGGCGGTAATTGCATTACCGCCAACTTTACCACTAGCCATATTAGGATTTCGGGCCTGGAGTGAGGATTTTCTTCCAGGAAAATACTGGAGGTAAATCTTCCAGCTCACTGATGAAAAATCGGCAGATTCGTCAGACTTTCTGACACAGTAATTCCGCCAAAAATGCCCGATTGACACAATTGAATGGGGAATTACACTGCTACCATCACATCTAATCCGGCAGAAATTCCTCCGGTCCAAATGGTGGTAACGGCAAATCGTTAGGGCGGTATTCTGACAGATTTACGGCGGGATACCACCCCAAACTCGTAATGAGGCCCTGTATGTTTTATGCCACTGGAAAATCGCTCATTTGTATTACAAAACACAAATATCTCTTGTCATAACTGATGTGGGTGTCAAGAAACTCAGACAGAATATATTTGCTGATCGATTAATGGCAATTAAGAGCAATGTGTCAAAAAACACGACAAAAGGAGTTCAAGTGCCACTTTAATGCAGTAATTCCAGGGCCCGGACAATATGCTTCTAATAATTTGTGCATGATAATTGCATGGACATGGCGCTCTGTACCTTCAGGGAAAGATTATCCCTTAAAAGCCAAGCAGAGTTCTTCGTTGGGCCAACCTAGGTCTTTTTGTGGTTCCTCGTGTCAAGGAGGCCTTAGTATATGGCAGAGCCTTCTCAGATGCGGCTCCCTCCCTGTGGAATACCATCCACGTACCCTTCAGCCGATGGAGGACTACGTTAAATTTCAGAAAGTCTTGAAGACTTTTCTTTATCTTCTGTACTCTGCATGAATCTAGCCCATCTACTCCTCCCCCGAAAGCCTTTCTTATTTAGTGTCATATTACCTCCGGGTGATAGTGTGCTCTCTACAAGTAACCAATAACATAACATAACAAAACAGTATACATCCCATGCAACATAGCATACCATAACGTAAGGTAACAATGTAACGTAACTTAACATCAGAAAGAGACACACATAGCTCCAACCAACCATCACATACCCTCCATAGGCTTTCCAAAAATGCGACCACGCAATGAAACAAATGCATTTTCAGGTAGACACACCGCCCCAACCTTCCACCGAAGTATCTCTATTTCTCCTTAGGCCTTTCAAGCAGAGACACGGTGCCATTAGCTCTTTACATGCAATCAAACTAGCATTGCATAACACAGCAACAGCAATCTCATGAAGCCAGAAAAAAGCACAACTTGCACACTACACATTTGCCCACTGAACGTTGGGTGCCAACTAACGAGACATTGTTGAGCAACGAACGACGCAAAACGTATTTATTCAATCTCAAAAAACACCAGTAAGTTGCTTTTGGCACAGCTCTTAAATCTGCAAAACAGCCAACAAACTTAGCATAAAACCTGGCGCGCAAGAACGAGTCTGCACACACACCCTCCGTGGCAACAATTTTGGCAAAGTTCTGAGCAACTGACGAAGAGGGCTTAAAATAGAGAGGCAATGTTCTAATCTTAGCTGTGCAGTTGCTAACAAGCTGAGCGGCATAGAACAAAATGAAAACAAAAGGCAAAGAATGAACGCGGAGAGAGAAAGTCTGCATGCTGCTAGCTAGAAACTTTGTGAAGCGATTTTGTTTCACTGACATCCCATGGGCAGAAGCAGAAGATGAGCTTTTCCCTGGGTAGTCCACAATAGCGGGCTAAATCTGGGTGGCGTCCTGGCCCTGTCTGTTCATGGAGTGCATTGTCAGGCCCTGCAATACTCCTGTGGCATCCGGTTGAGGTGAGGGGAGCCTTGAAGCTAACCTTCTCCAACACGCCTTTTGTGCAGGTGGAAATTTGCCAGAGAGGCACATTCTCTTTCTAATTAATGTCTAAACATTCTACAAGCCCAGTGCATTCGAGAGGCTCCTGGATGACCTCCGCGTGGAGAAATGATGACAAAGGCGCTGTGCGCTCGCTCTTCATTACCTTATTTTTCATGTTTCGCCAATTTCCCAGAGCGGCTGGATTGCTCCGTCAGCAGCGCTCCGCTTGCCCGAAAGCTGGCCTGGAGCGGGGCACTGTGTACTAGGACATGCTCATGGATGGATTGGGAACCAAAAGAGGCCCTGGAAATAATTTTCAAAGTGGCCCCACATTACTCATTTTTAGCAAGCCCAACCCTTTTTCTATGAGAAAATGTGGAAGTTACCAAACAAAAGAGCCCCCGGATGCAGAGGCCTACTGGGAAATCTCCAGAGATCCCTATAGGCCAGTCCAACCCTGGATACGCGCTCATTTTATGTTCTGTGTGAGCGATATCAGTAGAAGGCAAATGGACAGTGTTGATGAATCTTTCAGTGATTGATTGGCTGTGGGTTTACCAACTTTGCCAGAAGCAATACTTGTCAAGGGGGACATAGAAGGATGCAGAACGCGATCCTAGGAAAGTAAAGTCTTTGTTGCATGCATGCAGCAAGAACAGCATGGCCCGTGGCAGTGGAAGCTGCCAACCTGCAGTAGACGTCAACTCTGCTGAACTGAGACTGACCCAAGTTCACACTGCATGGTCAGGCACTCCTCTTGGATGTCACTGCACGCAATGGTGGCAAAGGGTGCTGATTGAGACACCAGCAGTTAGCGGCACAAACAGTTCATCAAAGAATAGTCTGCTAAAACCCTCAACTTATTCGACACAAGGAACCATTGAGCAGTGTGCCATTAGAGTGCAGTACCCCCCAAGACATTCCAACCAAAAAGCCACCCTGACAATAAATTAAACCTTGACTTCCACATAACCAGTGTTGAAAGAAGGTCAACTGCAACTCCACTAACAAAGGGATATAAAATACCTCAGCATAAAATGTGATCTAGGCACTCACCCAGGACCTGGTTCTACCCACCCTCCATGACGGGCTGTCCTAAAGGTAGACATGGAACTCAAAGGACAGTCCAGCAATCTGCCACAAGTGGGATTTTTCACTGATATGGCCATGTGACACCATTACTAGTTTCACTACACTCGTTCACCATCAATGCAGGTTATCATGTTAGGTCTACCTGCCCAACCTGATCGATATTTATCGCCACTCCCTGATATATCTCTCATGAAACTGTATGTCTCGTTCACCGTCAAAGCAGGTTATCATGTAAGGTCTACCCGCCCAACCTGAACGATATTTATCGACACTTCCTGAGATATCTCTCATGAAACTGTATGTCTCGTTCACCGTCAAAGCAGGTTATCAAGTAAGGTCTACCCGCCCAACCTGAACAAAATTTATGGCCACTCCCTGAGATATCTCATGAAACTGTATGTCTCGTTCACCGTCAAAGCAGGTTATCATGTAAGGTCTACCCGCCCAACCTGAACGATATTTATCGCCACTCCTTGAGATATCTCTCATGAAACTGTATGTCTCGTTCACCGTCAAAGCAGGTTATCATGTAAGGTCTACCCGCCCAACCTGAACAAAATGTATGGCCACTCCCTGAGATATCTCTCATGAAACTGTATGTCTCGTTCACCGTCAAAGCAGGTTATCATGTAAGGTCTACCCACCCAACCTGAACAATATTTATCGCCACTCCTTGAGATATCTCTCATGAAACTGTATGTCTCGTTCACCGTCAAAGCAGGTTATCATGTAAGGTCTACCCGCCCAACCTGAACGATATTTATCGCCACTCCTTGAGATATCTCTCATAAAACTGTATGTCTCGTTCACCGTCAAAGCAGGTTATCATGTAAGGTCTACCCGCCCAACTTGAACGATATTTATCGCCACTCCCTGAGATATCTCTCATGAAACTGTATGTCTCGTTCACCGTCAAAGCAGGTTATTATGTAAGGTCTTCGGGTCCAACCTGAGCTATATTTATCGCCACTCCCGAGATATCTCTCATGAAACTGTATGTCTCGTTCACCATCAAAGCAGGTTATCATGTAAGGACTACCTGCCTAACCTGAAAGATATTTATCGCCACTCCCTGAAATACCACTCATGAAACTGTATGTCTCGTTCACCGTCAAAGCAGGTTATCATGTAAGGTCTACCTGCCCAACCTGAACAATATTTATGGCCACTTCCAGAGGTATCTCTCATGAAACTGTATGTCTTGGGGCTCCATAGATCTCTTCATCAAAGCCACACTATTCTTGGAAATCCCTACCTCTAAGAGAAAAAAAAAACAACAGCAATTCTTTTTAGCGAGCGTTCCTAAAATATGGATCTCTCGCCCACCTGAACTACAAGTGATCCCCTAGGGCCGGAGAACTGACAGAATCGCAATGTGCATAATTATTTCCGCAAATATGATTTGTGCATGAAAAATTGCATTAGCCATGGTGCAAATCATGTTTGCACTAGTGCTAATACACGGAGGCACTAGCAAACAATGTTAGCCCGGGCCCAAAAAGCATCTGCTCAGCGAAACTAGTTAAATGATCTGTACACTGGTTTATCCCATTGTTTTAAGGAACTGAAGTTGTAAAAACTCATCTCCACTATGATTATTAACCTTACTTGTCCCCTCGACCTCCTCCATCACTCTTTTAAATCTTCCCATCCTTAACTGCTTTAATAAGGGATTAGGTAAACCCTTATCTTGGTGCCCTGTCGTGAAACCTTACTAGCTAGTTAGGGATTCTGTACCCCTTGTCTGAGAACCACTGTCTTAATATTTTCTGTTGCTTGCTCAGTTCAGCTCTGACCTTTTTGCTGTTCCCATCCTATTCCTTTGTGGCTCCCTTTGCAAGGTCTTTATGAACCCCACATAGGGGAATTGCTGTGACTTCTACTTGTTGTGGTGCCTGGCCTAGCTCGTCTTACTTGCTTCCCGACCCCTGGATGGGCATTCCTATTCATTCCATTAACACATTGGGCCTCATTATGAGTCAGGCGTTAAGGGTTTTACGGCGCCGTAAACGGCGCCGACCCTTAACGCCTAATTACAAGGTCCCTTTGCGGGATGGTGATTTTAATGCCTGCTTTTTGCAGGCGTTAAAAACCATGCCGCAAAGGAACCTTGGTGCTAAGTATGGTGCCGCAATTTGCGGCACCGTACTTAGCGCCTTCCCCATTCCCATTATGCCCTATGGGGCAAAAATGGGAATGGGGAAGGGCCATGGCGGAAGGAGGAATTACCACTCCGCCAACCTCGGAATGGGGTGGTAATTCCCCATTCCGCCATGGCGGAGACGGAAAGTTACTGGCATGGACCATGGTGCTATTAGCACCATGGTCCATCCGCCAGGGTCGTAATGCGGCCCATTCTCATTTAATCTTTTCCGACGTCCTACTTTTCTTTCAGGGCATTGCTGTCTGCTTTACCGTAGGCAATATGTCCCCCAGTCTAGTTACATACACCTAACCTTTGCTACTTTCCCAATATCACATCGCTACTCTTGCCAGGTGTGTGGCCTTGCCCCATAGCAATATTTCTTGCTCTGTTCTTCTAGTCTGAACAGTCTTGGCATAACTGCAGCCTCACCTTTTCATCATCCACCAGCAATGCATATATCTCCCTTAACATTTCTGCACTCACTTCTTGCTGCCCACGTTTTGAGACACTCTACCCAGAAGAAAGCTGACTTGTGCTGCTTCCATTTTCCTGACTAGCTCCTGGACTACTTTACCTTGACTGGGCCTACTCTCCGTCACCCACTTTCCCATCGACAGTTCTTGGAAACTTGTAAAAGAAAAGCACTGCTGTGATGGAAACTTGTGAAAATAAAGCACTGCTGTCACCCACAATCTTGACACTTTGGGCCTCATCACGAGTCTGGAGGTAACCCTTAAATGCGGCGGTAGCGCTATTACCACCGCATTTAAGGGTCTGCCAGATCAGGGCTTTGGCGGATTTCCCCCCCAGCTCTGAGCTGGGGGGAAATCTGCAGCAAAATTGACGATTTTCGGCATGATTACCGCCGGCATGAAATCCGCCGGTGGTAATAGTGCAAATTTTCCCTATTCGGCCCAATCGGGAATGAGGAATTCCCGAATGGGCCCAATGGGGAATGGGCAATAATCCGCTGGGGGGTTTGGTGGTAGGGCTATCGCCGGCGTTCCCGCCCAACTCGTGAGGAGGCCCAAATGCATGTATATTCGGTACCAGTGATAATGTCACTGTGAAAATGGTTGCCAGGTGGCCCCATTTCCCTAAAAATGCACCATCCAGACAATCTAACACTTTCCCCAAATATTCTAGGATTGGATATGATAAGTTATAATACAAGTGTTTCAGAGCGCGACCAAGCAACGGGAGGAGAACAAGGGAGAACAAAAACAACAATCTTACTAGGCCCAGTGACATTAAGAATGTGCAAGTGCATGGAAGAGGGAAAGGGGGGCACGTGCATGTATGTGGGAGGAGTAGAAAGTGTAGAACAGTGGAGAGAACAGAAATAAATAATAAGTGCAATAAATAAATAATAAAGACAGTGAAAAGTGTCAGTGCAGCCAGCAAATGGCAAGTGCATGATTAGTCAGATAGGGTATATCTGATAAGTGCAGAGGAAGAATGGGGGACTGTATGGGTACAGATACAGATCAAATGGCAAGGGGTGGACTGGAGGCAGTGCAGGAGGGAGGCAGGGTAAGCAGATACCTGGGCCCGAAGGACAGAGGGTGGCCAGGTGCACAGTGCCGAAAGAGAAAAACAGATCAGCAGGGGAGAGGAGGGGCAAAGGCAGAAGCGAATAGGAAGGTCTTGAGGTGCTTCTGGAACTAGAGATGGTTCTCAAGTTTCAAGGTAGCCGGGAGGCTGTTCAAAAGGGAGGCCCTAGCCAAAGACAGAGAGGTGCCCCACGGTAATAATATATAACTACACCCCTCGTACAATATTTGGGGAAGGAATTTTAGGGCGCAGGGAAAATAAAAGTGGCCACCTGGTGACTTTTTTACGGCAACATTATCACATGGAACCTTATATTCGATGATGTCTTGATTGCCAACACATTCTGCATATTTGTTCTCTTTACTGATGATTTGCTGTGAACCTTAGTCTTTACATTACCTCTTATCATCAGCCTGTGAGTCTGGCTCATGCTTTATCAGTATGATTGCTCACTAACGCTGGCCTCTCGCATGAAGCCAACTTGCATTTCTCAGCTCCAATCCCACAGCAGGGATAACTCAGCCCTTCATCCTTCTGAAGTCGACAAATTGGTAATCATTAAATGTGGGTGGACAATATTAACAACTGCAATTATAGTGCTTACAAGCGGGAGGTATTCGACACGATTTTCTGTATAACCACACATTATTGTTGTGTACATTTTCAAATAAACTACTATGAAATAAAATGTTTAAATCCTTTCCCTATGGGGCCATGAGGCCTTTCTTCCTGACACACCGCGGTCAGTTCTAGCACTCGAAGATCTGTCTTTCATCTTCAACCCCTTGCTTTCAGAGTCTCATCCGAGTTTCCATTCAGTTTGCAAAGTCTGCAGACGATTTTAAAACAATGAAATAGTCAATAGTGATAACAAAAGGACCCGCAAAAACAGCTATGCAGAAAAGAACTGAGGTCTCTTTATTATAGAACTATTCGTAAAGATGAGACAGCTCCTGATCATCCCGGCTAACGATCTGGAGAAGTGACAGAGAAAAAGGTAAGAAGTCTAACCCCTAAAATTCAGATGACCACTGGTCAGTCCAGGGAACCAAAAGATCTTGTTCTCATCTTAAATAGTCCTCTCAATCAACGGTCTGGATCAATTTACCTTACCCTGGCTGTAGTCGTGCCTTTAAAACAAGCACAGCTGCCAGCGGAATTGCATTTTTTCCGGTGCCCAGAAATGGGCAATTACCGGGTCATTATGGCCATGCCAGACCCGGTATTTGCCCATTCCTGGACGCCGGAAATAATTCTTCCCCATTCCCATTGAGCCTCATGGGGAAGCCGGATGGGGCCCCATTTCGGTGCCTGTGCATCCGAAATGCTGTGCTCGCGGGTTCCAGGTCAGACCTGGCAGAATGAAAGGCACCTTCGTGCACAACTCGGAGTTTGCCGATCTGGATACAACGGTACCGGCAAGCTTACCGGTACCATTGTATCCGGACCGGCAAACTCGTAATGAGGCCTAGTGACTTTTCATAGAAGCCTTCCGCTCTCTGACCTCCCTGATGCTTCCGATATTCCCTTCTCCATTCTTAGCAGTGCACGGTGGTGGCTCCAGTTGTGGTCGCTTAGCTTACCATAACTGGCAAATTTCTGGGGGGTTTCGGTTTTACTTGTAACCATAACGTCCTTTTAACGTTTTGTGTGTGAATTTCATAGGTTTTTCTTTAGTGCAACTTAACCATAACGTCCTTGTAACAAAGTTGTTTTAGTGAAGAAAAAGATATATATATATATATATATATATGTTTTGTTTTAGTCTAAGACGTTTTGAATTTTGTATGCTCTCCTGTCCAGATCCAGAGAGCCTCCACTAATAAAAATAACATTAGAAGAGAGAGTAAGTGCATCAAGACATTGGACTGCTTAACCTTAAAAACCACAGCGTGATGGTCAGGTTAAATGCTTGCGAGCATCTGCTGGATGGGGAAACTGGAACTCCTAGACCTATAATGACACTGGGCCTCATTACGACCCTGGTGGTAGAGTGATAACGGCGCTGGTAGTGCTTCCGGCGCCATTATCACTCTACTGCCACATTACGAGTTCTGCTTGCTGGGCCACTCTGTACCCCTGGTCAGATCAGACGTGCAGAGCGGCACCTGCTAGCAGAACAAGATGGTAGCAACGGCCCCGTTATTAACGGGACCATTGTTAGCATCCTCCCATTGAGCCCTATGGGGGCTCAAATGGGAATGGGGACGTACCGGGTCCGGGTCCTGCGAATGAGAATTACCGGGCCCGCAAAGGTCGGAATGGCCCGGTAATTCCCATTTTTCGGGACCCGGACCCAAGTTTGGGGGTAGCCATGCCGGTAAAAACGGCATGGCTACCTCCAAACTCGTAATGAGGCCCACTGTCAATGGGTACACTTTGTTTTATAGTTATTCTCAGTTCTGGAAACGGAAAGAAATTACTCGAGTAACCTTCTCCTCCTTCGGGAAGTGGTGATGAGTGGAGATGGAGGCGGAGCCGAGAGGTATGGCGTCATGCCAGGTCATGCAACTCAGTATCTCTTCTTGCAACCGAAGCCTGACATTTTGCTTAAATGCAAAGAGCTCTTTGGGAACATAAGAATGCCCTTAATTTTAAATCTGACACATGTCTGTCATAGTGATTCAGCAAGAAACCCTTTCCAGCGAGTAATGGAAGTTGGATAGTGCTCTTTTCATAAGTCGCAATACTCACCTTAACAGAAAGAGTCTGTAAATAGCAAGGCATACATCCCTGTATTCAGTCTTGCGTGCCGAGTCTTCTGAAGCGCAGGCTGCTTGTGCAGATCTTGGAGTTTCCTGGGCTAGGCCCTGTTCCTCCGGACAGAGCAGAGCTTCGGCAAGACATTTTCCAGATCTCTGTTCTAGCTTGTTATAGCTTCCTTTCTTACCCTTATTATCTTCCCATGCCCAACTCTAATAGACTAAAATGTTCCCATGTATCCCATTTGTTAGGTGCCTTGTAGCACCTTACCGTAATTAGTCAGGGCTAATATTTAATGCAAGGACCTTGAGTGTGGAGTTTCCTTGATTAGCCAGTGAAAACCTCCTGATGGTTCGTTCACTCAGGGCTTGAGTGACATCCCAGAGAAAGTGTGCCGAGAAAGTGTGATTATTAAAGACAGAGTTCAGAGTGTGAGCAAGATTGCGGCAAACAGCTTTGGATTTATGTCAAAACAGTGCTTGGTCGACAGCGTTGTAAATTTCAGACCAGCCAACGCAGTGGGCCTCATTATAAATTTGTGTGGCACCCGCGACCAGAACTCGTGATTGCACCGGCACCGTTAGCAACGGTGCCGGTGCAACCATGCTCCCCACCCACCCCCATTCTGCCCTATAGGGCAGAATGGCGATTGGGAGCCCGGCAATACCGCCACCCGCGAATGGGCAATTACCGGGCCATTCATCTTGTAATGGCCTGGTTATGACCCAATCGCGGGTGGCGGGGCCGGTAGCGAGCATGGCGGTAGCCGTGCCTGCCATACATGCACAGCTATCGCCATGTTCTTAACGAGGCCCAGTGCCTGTTTGGCAGTGCTTTAAAATTCAGACTAGCCAAAACAATGTCTGCTCTATAAAGCTTTAAATTTCAGTCCAGACACAACAATGCCTGCTCTATAGCACTGTAAATTACAAGCCAGATAAAGCAGTGCCTGCTCTAAAGTGATGGACATTGCAGAAAGACAGTGCCTGTTCTACATCGTAAATTACAGACTAGCCAGCACAGTTCCTGCTCTGAAGCGCTATAAAATACAGAACATCCAAACAACGTATCAGCTGTAGCTATACTGATGAATATTGCAACCAGGCCAATGGCACTGTTACAGCGCTGTCAATTGCAACCCAGTCAAAATAGTGCCTGCTCTACAGTTTTGAAAATTACAGAACATCCCATAAAGTGCCTGATTTTCAATACTGCAAATTTGTTTGAGCAACAGGGTGACATTTGGACCAAAAATGTTGGCTCAATGAACACGACAGAAGAGAGGTAGTGCCTGGAATGGGTGTATTGAAGTACTGGATGAGATTTGATTGGGGGGGTCAGGGGGTGTATTATTGGAACAGACACCTGGGACACGAACAAGTGTACCTGTAATAAATATTAAGATATAGAAACGCTCTGGTGAGTAGAAACATCTTGATGGTTTATGTATGGGTGGGCCCACAGGGGCAAGAAGTGGGTTAGGTAGTCCTTTGCGGCGTGTAAGCGGGGTGTAACAGGGGCTCTTTAAGAGATTAGTCAGTGTTAATTGCAAAGAAGCCAAAACCATGCAAACCAAAGTATCACCCCAGAAATAAACACACAACATGAGGATGATCTCTACAGCACACTCCCTAGTTCCCTTCCGCCGGGCACTCCCCGGCATTGCCAACCAGTGGCAGGAAAGTTAATCTTCCATCAGAAGCTGAATCTAGAGCCTCCCCTTCTTGCGCCATACCCTGTTACTTGTGCCCTCTTCCTCCTCTTGTTTACGGCTGTCAGTGAACCCATCTGGTCTGGGAACCTTGGTCCATGCCCACTCTCTGCTCCCAGTGTGCTTCCCTCCATGCAGCTGTTTCGCCTGTGCTCCTCTCCGTTCTCTGTAGGACACTATCTCTTAGCGCACTGCCCCCTATGCCCTTCTCCTTCCCACTGTGCTCTATGGTCCTAAATCCTTCCTGCTTACACATGCATCCCTGCATTCAGCAGGGAAACAGGACGCTTTGCTATACATGCATGCTTTCGCTTGACACCAGCTCTACTCAAGCTCATGGCATTGTCATGCACTTTTTCACTGCCATATGTTGCTATGCATAACAAATCAATTCCTGGCATAGACAGCGGGGCATAACTCCAGCACTGGAGCAAAGACTGAACCGCAGACCTTGAAGAGCCTCCAGACAGGGAAATTGGCAGACTAATTGGACCAGGTGTTTTTTATTTGTGATCTGCAAACGTATTCATGTGTACATCATCTAAGGGGGCTAAAAGGAAATATCAACTTTAAACTTGTAGTGCCGAATATTTCCCCACCACATTCCTATTGCATGTAATTCATTAAGCATGCGTTTGTCATTGGCACTGCCTCGTGGTGCTGCATGCTGACTGGGTGTGCTCCACATTCTGGCTTGCAGGTGAACCATAGTCCTACAATGCATTAGAAATGACAGTTCATACACCGGCTGGGGATCACACTAGCGCTCCGAGATGTGCGTTAGGACATTTAGAAATTTTGGACTTTGTACCTAATAACTAGAAAGTACAAGTCTTCATTCTATCCTTTTGTTGATGGAGCCATAATACAGATTACAGTGCAGACTATAGTCATTTGCAGGACTTTACGTAGTATTAGTAGTTCGACTAAGGAGATCTAAAATTGCATTTCCGCATACCGGTGATACCATGCGCAGTGAGCAGTATTAGCAATCCTGTGACTTGGTTTTAAATGCTGTGGAGACCAACATACCCACTTATCAAAAAGTTTGCAAGTGTGCAGTGGATAGCCCCTGATGAATGTTCCACTAATTGTTTGATAGGGACTGAATCATTTTGCACTGACTTTGTATGTACACACATTGGGCCATTGTAGATTTTGTCTTTTGTCCAATTGTGGGTGAGGAAAAATTGATAATGTGTGATTTGTTTTTGTTTCGTACTATGTATCTTGTGTTTTTGTGGGTTTCATATATTTTATACATTTTTTGATACACATTTTTTTTTATATTACAATGTTGGAATATAGTAAAATGTTAATTTTATGAACATGTTATTAGAGCCATTTTTTCAGAATTTAGCATTCTAGAAGATTTGGTCACAAGTATTTCTGCTAAATCTTTCCTTTCTCTTCTTCATACATGTGTATATTGCTGTTTCCCAGACAGTAGAGAAAAGGCTTCTCCTGTTATGGGTAAGACTCTGGGGTTCTTTACCCCAATTATAATATTGAGTACATACATACATGCCATATTTGTGTCAAAATAATTATAATCCGGGAGAGTCATTTGACAAACCTCGGAAATTACCCTGAAGGAGACAATGAATGTTCACACTTTAGTGCAAAGGTCCCCATCTATGTAATTTGAGGGACATTTCTAAAACAAGGTGGAAAAGTAAAGAGTAAAAAAACGACACATCGGCCCTCATTACAAGGTTACCTTTTCCACCGCCCGCCCGATATTATTACAGGCCGGCGGCGGAACAGTGAGTTCCCATTCCCATGGAGTCCTACGGTAATGGCAACACTGAAGCACCGGCACTGTGTAAACGGTGCCGGCGCTTCAGTAATATATCTGCCCGTAGGGGCCTGAACTACCGGTAAGTCAGGCCTGCCGGTTGTTCACAGTCCCTAAAGGTAGACTCAGAGTGAGCTGGTCCAGAAAAGGTGCCAGTAACATTGTTACCGTCACCTTAATTCCAGACCGGCTCCCTCTTAATGAGGGCCGTCGTCTTTACCCTTCACTTTTCTGCACCATTTTAGAAAAAGTGTAAATGCCTGCCAGATTTCACAGTTGTTGGTGGCACTCACAATGTAATCCTCTGGAATCTGGCGCTCTGACCATGTGGTAATTTCAGGCAGATTCCATCGGAATCTATTGCATTACCCCTACAATGAAAGTCACATGCTAATGGTAACGCTCTCACATATACAAGGCGGTTCAGTAAGGCTTGCAGAAATTCTAAATCTGCTTCACCTTATCAGTCCTCCTGGTAAATCCATCAAAATCCCCATGATCGGTAAATGTGCTAACCATAATCCCCAATTATAACAGAAATGGGGGTTTAGAAAAGGACCGCCCACAGTGTTTTATATAGCACTGCTATCACCAGGAATCCAGTTTGAGTGTTTGATAACCAATGTTATTTATTAGCGTCATTTTTTCCCCACAAATGTAATACTCAATCTATCAACCACAGGGAGTGTGGAGGTGTTGGGGTGAACGGCTGAGTTGACGCCATCAAGCCTATGAGGCACAGCACTGTCGCGTTCCCCAGGTACGTACGTGCCTCAGGCTAGAGCTATTGGCTTATAATTCAAAGGTTACCAAACATCACTTAACGTCACCCAGCAGAGCATACACACTTAGCATAGCACACAACAGATGTGTAACTGCATGCATAAGACTGCCTGACATAACGCTGCATCGAGAATACTAGCACCAAGAAGCAGTCAACGCTCACCGCTTCATCCTAATGTGGTCGATGACTGAAGTACCACTAAATTGGTTAAACTAGGCGAAGTGCTAGATAAAAACACACATGATTTCCTATAGCCTGCAGTACTCTCATATTGCACTGCAGAAAAGACCCAGCCACATACCTTAATCATGTTGTATAAAATAACAGATGAGCCTTATTAACATGGCTCGTTGACCAGGCATACTAAGATCAACCCTCAAGCAAAAGATACACCACTTAGTGCAGGGTCCTGCCCGTGTTTTTAAGCAAAGGAAAGACCTGTGATTGCTATCCCCACAGAGGATCGGAGTGTGACACCCGGAACAATCAAAGCAACAAAGGCACAAGCAGCACCCACTAAAACTAACCCTATTAAAACTCTCATCGCTCACCTACCAAGCACGACACCCATACACACCCGACAAGGACACCATTCACCATGACACCAAAGAACAACACACGTCCAAACCACCGCGCCCGACAGACACACACACTCCAAACAGACCCAAACACGAACACACCATTCAACCTAAGCCTCCAAGAAGCAAATCCACACACAGCGAAACTGGAAAAACAACAGCAAATCACTCTGACACTCCCTCTCTCCCCCCACTGACAAACCCGCCCCTCCCCTCTTATTTTCACAGCCACCTGAGCCCTGGGAGGCCATGAAAAGGGCGGTGGTGCGCGGTACCAACCTCATTAACAGCAACAAAGCATCTCGCCTCGTTTTGGCTCAGAACAGTGCATATTCCTGTCACCTCTTTACGTTGGTAAAATGGGTTTGTCCGCAGAAAAAAATGCGGGCTTCACGATGGGAGACTTGAGAGAGACAGCAAGAGATGGGGAGCAGAAGGAGGACACGTGAGGTGTATGTGTTCATGTGCATATGGGGCTCATGAGCGGGTTGGCACCCCCAGATCCCAACTCTTCAGCAGCTCACGGTAGCCGCGTCTGATAGGCAAACAGCAGTTGCAATCGAGCTGGATTAGGGGAGTCAATGGCTCCTATAAACGCATCAATACCATGAACATCAGTGAGAAATGCCTGCAGAAACAGTGCGTCCCTTGGGGGCTGCGGGGGGAGGGCGGTCCCCAGCACTGCTCCTTACTGGAGGAGAATGCATTATTTATCGGAACGCTATGCAATTCCTTTCGCCCACCAGGGAAGACGGGAGACACTTTGCAGAGCCTCTCTTGAGGGAGGAGGACGAGTTTAAAAGAAATTAAGAAACAGTTTTGAGAGGAATTTCAAACAGAAGTGCAATGGCCTCGAGCCAGCAGAGCGTCGCAGAGAGAGGGGGAGAGAGCGCGTGTTATGCTGTGTGTGTTTTCCGCAGACGTGGGCTCCCCAGGTGGCATATATATATATATATCACTGTAATCCACACTAAACTAAACCAGACGAATAACGAGCTGCACACATGCCAGCGCCTGTAAAACAAGAGCACATGCGAGAACGTCAATAGTCTGGACCTGTGGTACAGTGCACTATTCCTTGCCTGCTCAAGCTTCCGGGATGTCAGCATTAGTGCTGTTTTCCCAGTGCTCACTTCAAGGCCCTGCTATCATTTGACTTATTCTCATGTCATTGTGGCGTGCTGCTTGTGGTGTGGCTTGGCCATGTCGTGCCATTGGACTTGATGGTGGTGTGCTTCCTCCCACTTTGCCTGCTTTACGAGTGTGCTACTGCCAGAGTCATGGCCCGATGAGGGTGAGCTAACTAGCTCGTTGCCTGCTTGACGAGTGGGCCACTGCCCGAGTGATGGCCCCATGAGGGTGTGCTACCTCCTTCTTTGACCGCTTGACGAGTGGACCACTGCCAGAGTGATGGCCCGATGATGGTTTGCTACCTCCCTCTTTGGCTGCTTGACGAGTGGGCCACTGCCAGAGTGATGGGCCGATGATGGTCTGCTTGATGAGTGGGCCACTGCCAGAGTGATGGCCCAATGAGGGTGTGCTTCCTCCCTCTTTGCCTGCTTGACGAGTGGGCCACTGCCAGAGTGATGGCCCAATGAGGGTGTGCTTCCTCCCTCTTTGCCTGCTTGACGAGTGGGCCACTGCCAGAGTGATGGCCCAATGAGGGTGTGCTTCCTCCCTCTTTGCCTGCTGGACGAGTGGGCCACTGCCAGAGTGATGGCCCGATGATGCTGTGCTACTTCCTTCTTTGCGTGCTTGACGAGTGGGCCACTGCCACAGTGATGGCCCGGTGATGGTGTGCTACCTCCCACTTTGCCTGCTTGACGAGTGGGCCACTGCTAGAGTGACGGCCCGATGTTGGTGTGCTACCTCCCTCGTTGCCTGCTTGACGAGTGGACCAGTGCCAGAGTGATGGCCCAATGATGGTGTGCTACCTCCCTTTTTGCCTGCTTGACTAGTGGTCCACTGCCAGAGTGATGGCCCGATGATGGTCTGCTACCTCCCTCTTTGCCTGCTTGATAAGTGGGCCACTGCCAGAGTGATGTCCCGATGATGGTGTGCTACCTCGCTCTTTGCTTGCTTGACGAGTGGACCACTGCCAGAGTGATGGCCTGATGATGGTCTGCCACCTCCCTCTTTGCCTGCTTGACTAGTGGACCACTGCCAGAGTGATAGCCCGATGATGGTGTGCTGCCTCATACATTGCCTGATTGATGAGCAGTGCACTGCTAGAGTGATAACTCAAGTGGTGGTTTGCTAAGCCCCTCATTGTTGGTGGTGCACTGCCAGAATCACAACTCAATGATGGCATGCTGCCTCATTCATTGGCGGATTGACACGTGGTGCACAGCCAATGTGATGGTTCGATGATGCCTGATTGAAGGGTGATCCCCTCCCTGATTGATGGTTCGAAGATGGTGTGCTACCTTCTTCATTGGTTGATAGGTGGAGAACTTCCAGAGTGATAGCTCGATGATGGTGTGCTACCTCCCTCATAGCCTGACTGGTGAGTGGTGCACTGCCAGAGTGATGGCTCAATGGCCTACTACCTCCCTCTGTGATTAATTGACAGGTGCTAATGCACTGCCAGGGTGATGAATAGATGACTGGGTTTTGACTCCCTCAATTCCTGACTGACAGCAAGTGCACTGCCAGAAGGATTTCTCAATGCTGGTGTGCTAACGTCCTCATTGATTGATTGATTGATGGATCACTGCAAGAGTGAGGCTTCAATGGTAGTGTTTGGTGGCTTTTCTGCTTGATTGCCAGGAGAGACACATTTCTAGATGCATGGCTTGATGGAGGGTCATGCTTTTTCCTCTCATTCCCTGATTGCTCTGAGTCTCACATACTGATAGAAACATGGCTAAATGGTACTAATGATATGTTGGTATGCTAGGTAAGAGCGCACACTATGGTGGGGCATGTGCTTGGGAGAGGACAATGTCATTAGGAGCAGCTAATTCTTCACAAGTCTCAACTTGCATGTCTATCCGCCATACACACACCCCTTATGCGTTCCTGTGAAAGGTCCCAGTGGACTCTAGTTGAGAGTGGAATGAAGTGTGGTGTTGTAAGAACAGTTATAGCACATGCCACAAAATGACTTTTTGAGGAATTCGACAATCCACACGGTGGGTGGGCACTCTCCTGGTCTTTTTTAAAATTTTAAATGAAATTGAATGATGGTAGATTACCTCCAGAACATGTTTGGGGCTAATCTGCACACATTTTCCTATGCTCACCATACGATATACTCCTAGACCTCTGTACTCTGGGTGGACACAGCCTACAAGCACCATCCTCTCTGTCAAATTTAGTTTGGATATGTCAGCCATGATTACACCCTGTCAACTCAGAAGGGCAGGGCCACCACCTTCCTCTGCCATGGCCAGCCAAATGAACAAGCACGGCTCCATGGATCCACCATGTCCGTTTGTTTACCTCTGCTACTGGTGGCAGCTTCAAAAACGAATCAGAGTTTAATACAAACAGGCCCACATTGGGCCTGGCTCCAGAGGCTAACAAAGAAGACAGGAAACCCCAACAAAATCTGATATGTATATGTGTCAACCTGAAGCCAGCTGCCACAACACATTATCAAGGGCAGTGAACTGTCATGTCGGGGACAGCTGCTTTACAGTAGTCATCCCTCCAGGGATACCCCATTCAGAAGGTACAAGAATGTGGATTGCAGAAGCCAGAAACACTGCTCACGCTTCAGCTTCAAGGGAGACCTGCCTCTTTTATCAGGAACCACAGAGAGTGCCATTAACTACCTTTTCTGTTGCAAAGCACTCTGTGTAAGACCTCATGCACATAGGAGATTGTTGGTGGAGACCCAGGATTGGTTCATTAAGATAGGCGTAGCCTACACCAATCATAGGGGCCTGTTTAGCTTTAAAAGAGGGCTGAGCCCCTCTTTTGGGCAGATCATCTGGAGACTGTGCAAGGAGAGACAAGAACTCATTATTTGACCCTGGCTGAGGGTACAGTCTGCCTTACATCTTCCGCCAATGAAAGGAGGACGAGAACTCCAAGAGGGAAGCAAGATCCCTCCCCTAAACATCTCCCAGGGAACAGAGGGGGATACCGAATCCAGAGGACCCTCCAGCAGCTACGGAACTGGTACCCAGCCAGCACACAGCATGCCCTGCTAGGTTCTGCAGCAAGCTTCCTAGGTGGAAAGTGCCAGAGAGTCTCTGTACCAAACCAAGGACATGGCAGCTGCCTGCAACAGTCTCCTCAGCTTTGGGCCGTCCACCTTAAAGAATGACACAAGCCCAGTGAAGAAGCTAGGAGGAGTGCATCGACAAACATCTACCAACGTCCTCCTGAAAGGACATTTTTGAGCAAGTCGAGGCCCTCGAGCTGCAACTGACTGCACTGTTGACTGCAGTTATGCAGTAGTCGCTAATGCCATCCAAGATGCCTCAACCAGTGCTTCAGAACTGCAGACCAGAATTGAGACAATGATTGCTGACCCTGAGTCACTGGATAGGCTAGTCTGTAGCCGTCCATCCAGCCGTGCTTGCTGAACTGCCTGCCACCTGATAACCACAGCTGTCTCCTGTCTTGAACTCTGTTGCAGAATCTACAACACGCCCTGAAACAGATTTAACCCGGTCGAGCACCAAGAACTTCTACAAACTAAAGGTACATTATGGTTCTGTACCCCGGTTCGTCTCTAAAGGCCCCTTTTGACATTATACCCCCATTTGATCCCTTTGTGTTAAAACCAAGTATCCTTGAACTATTGTTATTTATTACTATAACGACTACCCTCCTGTCAGTATCCAGAGTGCATCCCTTTTCCTTCTTTGAAACTGTCTGTCCTCTGCATTCGTTTACAGGGTGGATTGAATTTTATAGTGTGCTACAACTGTCTGTTGTGATATAATAAAGTAGATATTGTCATACAACCTTGACTGGACAGTTCTTTTAATCATTGTGTAATAATTGTATATTCACTGTGTTGCAACTAACCAACGATCCACAACCATGCTGAGGTAAGCCTGCCGTTCTATCCACGTTACCAAAATTGGACAAGGAGGTTTATAATTTGCTTGTTTTTCGAATTTTCTTGGATCCCTTCTGATGTACTAGAGGTGTAGGGCTGATTGATGGTTTAGAAACCAATATTTATCCCTGGACCACTGACTTAAACAGAAAAGCCGCAGAAGAAGAAAAGCAATATAGACACATTATTGGTTGTTGGACCCTGAGAGGAACCATTATGAAGGAGTATGCCTTTTTTAATGCATATTTTATAAACACATGGTCACTGTGAAAATAATGTGTGAAAGATGGCCACCACATTCGGGGAGGGGGTTGTTGAGGGCAGTTGCTTTAAGGTATCAGTTGGAGAGAAGCTTACAGCATCTACCTCAATCTTTTATTCTGTTGTGTAGTCTCTGGGGAGTTTACTATCTGTAGAGTGCCCAGTAACAACAGCTACTTAGCACTGTTTTAGGACTGTTATTTTAGTCCATAATCCATGTCCCATGCTAAATAGAAGACACTGAGATGCAGCACTGCTGCTTGAAAAGGCATTGCCTAACCTAAGAAAGGAGTACATTTTAGCCAGTCACACTCCCCAAATCTGGATACTACACTAGGACAGCCGTAATTGTAATTGTTTATTTGTAGAGCACTTATACACAAGTGAAGTGCTTCAAAGCGCTTCAAGATGGAAATGGAAAAAGGGGATATCATCATCATTCTTAGGCCTTGAAGATTCCGAATGACCTAACAGCAAAAACTAGCATACTAGGCCTGGGCATTTCTGCTAGTATAAGTGCGTGACAAAGAGTGGGTGGGATAAGGGGGGGCGGGCTGGGAGAGGACATACAAAACAAAAAAGTTTGGTCATCAATGCGCCTAGGCATGCAGACATAACCAGCTAGGGAGAGGAGATAGAGGAGGACAAGCCAGATAAACATGCTAAGCCTAGTACATTCAAGGTTGTGCAAGTGCTCAGACAGAAGTGTGAGGATGGGGAGGGGGACAAGTGTGCACAGTCCCACAGGGCCCAGGATTAAGTGCAGAGTCGGTGCCACTCTCATGGAGCATATTATGAGTGAAAGTAACATTTTATTTATCCATGTGGCCATGCCCTAGCAAGCCCTTTCTGTACACAACTCAGGGACTGAACTTGGGCTCTTCCTTATTCTCCAGGACTGGCCTTCAAGGTGAGATCGAAAACCTTAACAGCAATTGCAGGCCAAATCTTTACTCAAGAACAGGCAATTGCCTCTCGCTATTTATATCTCCCAGAGATCCAGAGGCACCAGCTTTTTCTTCTCTTCGACCACAGTCTAACTATGCCTGCTTTACTGGTTACTAATCGAATTGCTGGGTACTTTGATCAGGAGACACTTAGAGGATTGGACCCATTGTTGATGCCTTCACATGTTAGGTCACAAGTTCATGTATTTGTGTTAAGCATTCTTGATCATGTGGTTGCCCCTTATGCAAGCAGACCACTTATTGACTAGGAATCTCCAACCAAGGGGGAGTGAACCAGATGCTGACTCCTATATGTCATTGTAAGAACTTTTATTTTGATGATTAACAAACACTACCAGCTTCTCTGTCATCTCCAAGTTGTCAACCGTGGCCTTTGAAGATTGAACGTTTATTTGAACCATTTATGTTGATTCCCACATGGTACCCAGCGTACAACATCTAATAATTCGTGACCGTCTACTTTGATTTCAAGTTTTGCATGTGAGCCTGGGTGGTCTGAAATATGAAGTGCTACTCTGTGGGAATCCCATGATCCACTGCATTGCATAAAAATAGATTCTTACAGTATTCATGTACATCTTTGGGTATGGCAGATAGTTAAATCAATGAAAAAAGAACTGATGATGATGCAATAGGTAGGAAGGCATGGAAAAGAGGTTTGCAACTTTTGGTGACTACAACTCCCATCGGACATAGCCAGGGTAGTTATTGGTGAGGGATCTTGCGAATTGCAGTCCAAAACATCTGGAGAGCTGCAGGTTGCAGGCCCATGGAATAGAGAGATAGATGAAGTTGAACCCTCGCAGATAATTTCGAAAAATGACCTCTACTTGCAGGCAGGGATGTCACATTTGCCACACTTGCTTTGCTCGAATGTGACATTTCTACTTCTGCTAACTAACCCTTGCTTTGTGCTCACACACAGTGCTGCTTTGTTGAGACTCAAATGATGCAGAACTAGGGTCCTGTATGATGGTCAGTGGTGGTGTAATGTGATACTTGTCCCGTGGCTTCAAGATGGTAAAGGTCCAGGTTCTCAAAAGACCATTCTGTGGGAAATGTTTCTGGCTGTTGGCGATAGGGAAGGTGGATGCAGATGTGGACTGCTCTGTGGGTCATACTGATTCAAGTCACAAGGCACAATGGTGGTGGTTCTTGACTTGCACACTGGTTAGAAGCTGTGCAGTATAGTCACATCACTGTGATTATCATGAGCTGCGGATGGGAGTGTTGTGTTTATAAGGTATAGAATTGAAATTGACTTGAGGATTTATAGTGGTTCGAGTTATTATACCGATGTATAGAAGTATGTTATGTGTTATGTTATGTTATTTGGCATTTATATAGTGCCTTATGTATCATTGGTATGAGCTCAAAGCGCTGGTAGGTTGAACGCCCTCGGGAACCGAAGTTCAAGTTAGTAGAGAGAGAGAGTGTCCTTAAGTGTGTGGGTGCACCGGGTGTGTGTGCAGCTGGTGTGGTTGTTGCATGATAGCTGCTTCTTAGCGGTAGGTGTGGTGCTGAGGAAATCAGTTGGATGTGTTCAGTCTGGAGGGTGGACACCCAGACTGAGTTCTGGCTGCATTAGGCCTGAGGAGACGCATAAGCTAGCCGCTGTGTGCTCAGCTAGCTGTGTTTTATTAGAATGGTGGGTAATTTGAGGGGTCTGCATGGTGTTTCTTGCCCCGTGGTTCAATGGTGATGTAGAGCAGTTAAGCTTCTAGTATTTTGGCTCAGTAGTGGTATACGTTGCAAGTTAACATTGCGGTGGCTTTGGAGTAAAATACTACATACCCCATGGTTTGATGGGGGTGCAAAATAGCATGTGCCGCATGGTACATAATAATGAAAGGGGAATGAGTTGAGCGTGTTTTTAACTTCAGCCCTTCCCCCTTCTATCTCTCCCTTGCGCATGTCTGTTCCTGAAATGTAGGACCTGGCCCCGTCTTCCCTTCTACCTACCCTTCCTTTTCATACTTTCTTTTTGAGGAGCTATGAAGTGACTGTTTTAGGGTGGCACGTTAAAAAACAACAATACATACGTAAATAAAAACACCATGCAGAGACTTCCCTTGTACTGTCAGACAAATTGATGTGTCAATACTAACATGTGCAGCCACTCTCAGCACACACGCACAGCACAACTTTGGAAAGAGTTCCTTGGACCTCCTTTTGTGGGTTTGCTGCTGACATCAAATTCACAGGAAGGGTACAAGGGTGAAAGTGTAAGCATATAACTCTGGCAATGTAAGGTTACTCCATCTTTCTGCAAACGTGCCTGGTTCTCTCGATTTAGTTTCCAGATATCCTATCATTACGTTCATGTGTGACTATTTCGTAATTGTGCTTATGGAAGGAAATCCATGTTCTACGGTTTCTAAACACACATTATATAGCTTAAAGGATGTTTATCATTCCCTGTTGCGTTTATATTCCTGCAGGACATTCAGGGCTACCCCCATTCATGTTGCAGTACTATCATGTATCGGCTTCAGGGAGACCTTGCACCCCTGAAGATCCCTTTTGATCAGTGACTACTATTGTCAGCTGCTTCAGGGTCGTGACAGATGGAAAACTCAACCAGGCACATGGTCACAACAAAAGGAGGCCACCACGAGCCACAATGAGGGGGTGCCACAAATAAGGGTTTGTCATGAAAAAAAAACTCACAGTCCATTAAATAATGTAAGGCAGTTAGTGAATGAGAATGTATAACCCAGGATAGTTAGACATGGCCCTTGCAAACTCTAAAAGAACAACATACTGGTAAAAAACAGACACTGCTGAAACATCTAGATGAATCGATGATGCCAAATACAGCACCTCTCTAACAGAAGACGAATACTGTATCGCAGGGAGGTAAATAATGCGGCTGTTAAGAAGCCACTCCCACTCATCACACACCCAGGAATGTAAGACCTAAAACTGATGAAAACTAAAAAAACACGATAACAAGCTATTTCACCAGAGGAAAGAATTGTACCTTTGCTCAACGGAACAGACATGACTGCATGTCAGGGATTTGACTATTGAGGAACCCTACAGCATAAAAGCAAATGGGATAAGTACATCCACAGGAGGAAAGACTCAGATCAGAAGTGAAGGAAACTCCCATCACCCTCATGTCAAGCTCAGGCACGTGACGAATCCTTCCAAAGCCTAAGAACAGCAGAAAAGTACATCCACTGGAGGAACGAAACACATCGGTCATGAAAGAACGGCCATCATTACAGGTTCAAGACAGGAAGATTTAGGAATCCAAAACAGAATAGCAAGCAGGGGAATGTGCAGCCACAAGAGGAAAGAACAGAGCGGCTCAAGACAACATGTCTGTCCAGGACAGTTCAAGAGCCTGACAAGTGGTGTTTACTACCGAGGACAAACACAAGAGGAAATGCCATTCAAGAACTTGAAGCAAAAAAACAAATACATTGCAAAAGAACTCCCATGTACAATAAGTTCAGGAGTGAAAGATGTTGGGCTCATCCCATGGTATGACATGTCTATATGAAGATGATGGTTTGAGAAGGACATTAAGATCCATCAACCAAGATTTAAGACTGCATGTTACATTCATTATATGAAAGGCTAACAAGAGAGAACATGCTTGGAAGAAAGGACAGCACTGAGATGAAATAGCAAGCAACCACATTTGAAGGATTGCAATATTAAAGACATGTACAGAAGACACACGTGAGAGGAAATGTCCATCAACTTCAGGGAATTAACTATATGTCACAGGTTCAGGATGCACCCTGCCCCATATTTGTAGAGAGAATATATGTTTTATTTGCGTTTTATTCGCCAAAACCATTAACAATATAATTCAATGCAGTGAATGAATAACACAAATTTGTAGAAATCCTTTGAAGTGAAAAAAAGGCTGAGGAAGACAGGAGGTCTGGCCGCCCTTTGCGGCTTATGAACACTCACTGAGTTCAGAAATATTGTGCCTCGCGGACCCAACAAACAATAGGTGAGTGCAAATCATAAACCATACATTTTGACACAAGCGGCATCAATAATCTGGATCAATGCTGGCAGCCATATGCCCGGATCCTTGACATGACAGATGACTAACAGCCGTGACAGAGCACTTTATCAAGGCCGGAATCATTGACTGCGCACAAGAATTATTGCTCCTGAAATCAACTCCACTTCTATTGTGGGGAACGTATCAATTTATCAAAGCTAAATGAACATTAATTGCTGGAGCCGGGATATGCTGTTGAGCTGTGGTGACCTTCATTGAATTTTAATCCAAAACAGATAAGATTTACTTCCGCAGAAGAGGAAACAACACAATTAGGCCCAAATGACATCGAGATTATGAAGGGTGAAAAAAAAAAAAAAAACAAGCGGCATAATGACAAAAATATTGATTCTCGTCAGCTTGACACGCTTCCACATAATAACAACTCCTTTGCATATTTTTTCATTTTTCATTCTCTAGATAAATTCTAGGTTGCAACAGCCGAAGCGGAGAAGCGAGAGGAGTGGAAGCTGGCTCCTTTTAACTGCTGTAATTAATGTTATGTCTCATCAGGGAGAGATTATGGAAATAAAGAAAGGAAAAAAAACAACCCAGTATTATTTTCCTATTAAATATGCCCTTGAGCCGAGCTATATTTCTACATAATTTTGATGTTTTGTTGCATCATACTGCCTGAACCACTGAGAGAGCTGACCATTAACACGGAACACATACAAATGTTTACACATCCGTGTTTAGTCACAAAAGCAGCTGATTGTAGTCAGCACACATTTGTGCTGCTGAACACCAATAATGTTTCCGGAGTAACATGTCTTACTTTCCTTTGAAACTGCATTACATATTTAGCTCCATGCATCCAATTCCTATAATTCTCATTTGATACCTTGAACCTAATGACCTATGCCCAGGATCCATTAAACCTAGCCTCACAGCTGTAGCTTTCCATGAAAACCACTCCTGATAATCAGCACATTTGCCTAATCACCCCACAATTAACCAGAACCCATGATAGTAAGCACCCAATTGACTATGCATGGAAAACACTCATGTTAAGGATCTTCTACCAATCTACCTTCTAATCCCACTAAGCATATCCATATCTCATCTTCCTGTGACAATGATCCCCTAATTACATTAAGCGTAGCATTTATGTATCTATTGTAGCAAACACACACATCTAAAACTATCAGCTATGGATTGCCATCTACCAATAATGAGAACCAACAATCATTTACTCAGCATTGCAGCCAACAACAAACTCCTATAATTCATGAGGGTTATCCAGCACCCACCTGGACCTATCCTGTCCAAGATCATCATCCTTCATATAGAACCTGTAAAAGGTGTCTAGAGTTAACTGATTTCCAGGTATCAGAAATATTTAGCACAAAGCTACCATCAGAACCATTGATGGCTTTCAGCACATAGAGTGCCCGCTCTCTCCAACAAACAAAGTCACTTTCCAGCTCATCCACAGACCACCCAAGGCCAACACCTCTTAATTCGCAACTTCACAGATATGGTCACCACCATGTCCCTGCGCACGTCACCAAAATTGTCCTCAGTGACTGCAAAATCCCTGACAACCAAGCAACCAAGTCAATGAAGAAACATCTCCACTGTCTACTTGACACTCTGAACCAGAACACAAAATACCCAACTCACAGGAAAGGTATTATCCTTGACATTATCATCAATCCTATTCACCCTATGTCACAGCTCTGCAATCCCATTCCACTGGTCAGACCATCTGGCAATTCACTGTATTATTAGTCACCCCACCCCACTTAAGCCTGCCCATCGGAAATTTAGCAATCTGTCAGATCATTCAAGAACTTCCCAGTTGAGGCTGTCACGGAAAACCTCATCAAACCCTACTTCACGTGGGCTGATCCACCTCAGACGACCAGGACTGTTTAGTTTAGTTTATTTGCTTATATAACTGTGACTTGCTTCTCTAAGAACACAACCCCCTCACAACCCAAATCAACCGCCATGCCCTAGTGAAACAACACACTCACAAGCCTAAACCTTTGTCCCCCAGGTACACTCAAGAAGTCAATTTGAAGAAAAGAATCATCAGAAAATAGGAAAAGACCTGGTGAAAATACTGCAGCTCATCCTACCTCCCCATGCCCAAGGCTCTCTGCCCTACACGCATATGACTGATCATCACTGCCAAGACCAACTACTGCAAAAAGGAATAGCCAATGACAATAACGAAAGCAGAGCACTCTTCAAAGCCATCAAGCATTGCATCAATATGGCTGACCCACCTGTACCACAATCCATCCAAAAAAATCTACAGCCATCAACTAATTTTTCATCAACAAGAACAGCATGATCCACCATCACATAGACACCACCACCACAACTGCCACCACACTATACATCCCATCTAGCAAAGCACCACTACCTGGACACATTTCAAGACAATCACTACGAAAGACCTCTGTGCCACTCTAGCACCCTTAAAGCCACATTGTACGTGGACAGCAACCTCCTTGCCTCCATACTCAAGACCATTATGACAAAAGCACTCCTCCTTTACCTGAAATTCATCAACAGGTCCATCACTCAAGGTAACTCACCTTCAAGACTAGAACATTCCTCCCACTTCTCAAAAAGACAGCACTGGGCCCTGAAAACCTCTGCAAGTATCGACTCATCACTCTGCTTCCCTTCCTAGGTAAGATCCTTGAGTAAGCAATAGCCAAGCAGCTCCTACAACAGATTGAAGTCAAAAGCCTACTTCAGTCCAACAAATCTGGTTTCGGAACGAGATGCTGCAGGGAAATGGTTTCCATCACAATAATCAACAATGCCTTTAGCATCTTTAATGATGTTCATGTTTACCTCCTGATTCTCCTTGACGTCTCAGCAACATTTGACACAGTATACCACTAGACACTCACCAACATTCTACATCGCTGCATGTGGATCAGCGAGAATGTTCTTCAACTGGTTAAAAAACATACCTGATAACCGCCATCACTTCGTCCAAATGGGTTCTTCCAGATCACCAACTCTAACCATCGCCTGTGGAGACCCGCAAGGATCCATCCTCTCCCCTGTGAACTTCACCCTTTACATGGAACCATTCTGAAACCTTCTAGCTCCACATGGCATCCACCAATATTCAGATGGCACACAGCCCTACCTCAAATCTACTCAGTAGAAGACAACCAGAGGCTCGAGTCCTGCCATATATTGATTAACTCCTGAATGTCAAGTGTTTACCCAAAGCTCAATCAAGCAAGACCAAATTCCTATTGTTGACCAACAACAAACACCCTCATATGAAGACCTTGCTCTCTGCTATGAACATCAAAAGAAAGCTTTCCTTCATGTAGCACATAGCAAGGAAGACACAAACGGCGGTGTCTCTAATTTTTGTTATGTGGAAAAACAAGCCCTTCATCCCAGAAAACAACTTCAGATCTGCTGTCCAAGTCTTGGTACTCTCACACCTGGATGTTGGGAAAGCCCTTAAGGAAGGTCTTCCAGTGACTATGCTGGCACCCCTCAGATTTGTGTTACATGCTGCAGCATGACTCATCAAATGATTCTGCAAATTCAACCACTTTACCCTGACCCTCATCGAAATGCAATGGCTCCAGCTGCAAGCATGTATCGTCTTCAAATCCTGCTGCATCATCTTCAAGGTTGTCATTATAAAGTCCCCACGTTATCTCACTGAGAAACTCAGCATCTCAGTATGTCAACTATCCACCAGAAATATGTGTTTCGTGAAGGACTGGTGTCTGTCAATGTCAATCCATGGTTCGCCCCATACCTCCGAGTGTTTTAAGCGCAATACCTATAATTTTCATTTTATTTTTCATTTCACGTACAGACATATGTAGAATTTAACTCTGACAGTGCTGGAAGGAAAGAACCCGAAAAAAGTCCTTCTATGTCTACACAGTATATATGGAATACCTGAAAGTCCACCGCACAGACAGTACTCGTCAACTGAGCAACAGACCGTCCCGTGTACTGGCTCGATATCTTGTGGCTACTTAAATCTCAAACTCTCGAAGGCAGAATTAATCATCCATGTAAGCACCACCCAGTGCACACAAATATAAAATGCTTGATAGAAACAAAGCTCGTCGGAGTCCCTCACCAGCTCAAACCACAGGAAAAATGTGTTCTCTTCACCATTTCTGGTTCAAAGCTGACACAGCCAAAACAAACCAAACAGCCCAGCGCCTGCTTGCTCATTTGTGCACTACTAAACCTTTCATTCTGATCTCAAATTTCAAAATTGTTGTTCTAGCCCTTTTCCTCTCTGACCTGGGCAGTGAGCTCATCCCAGGCAGTGGCAGGTGAACCAAGCCCACTCATGTGAACTTGGGAGGCTTCTCCACTCAAGAAATTATTTTAAAAACCGCGGCCAAAATGCTTCATTTCACAGCTCGTTTTGTGTGAGAAATTATCAATATAAAACTTCAGGATTGATAGGGTCTATACGGAAATACACTAAATAGTCAAGTACTTCAGATGCCAGTTTCCATTGCCTCCTGATTTGCCCCATGCCACTCTCATTGGCTCAGTTATGCACACGTGTGATTGTCACTACCACATTTCTGCCCCATGCAAATCTCACTACCTGTCCCATGTGGCTCTCACTACACCACATCTGCCCACATTGCCCTCATGGCTGCAATTCTTCCTCGTGTGATTTGCACTGTCGTAGTTCTTCCCCATGTGGCTATGGCTGTGCACATTATGCACCTACACTATCATCTTGCTTCCAGTTCCGGAAGATGTTGCTCGCACTGCACCAGATGTTTCTCCCTGCACCAGGATTGCCCCAGATCTGCCCCAACATCACTCACATTGCCCCAGGTCTGCCAAATGTGGCTCTCACTGCCACAGTTCTGCCCATGTTTCATCAATGCTGCCCAGGTCCGCCCTTTGAGAGTATCACTGCACCAGTAATGCCACATGTGGTTCTCACTGCCTCAGTTCCCACCCCTCTTGATCTCACTACACCATTTCTGCCCGATAGTCATTTAGGACTCAAGTATTCACAATGTGGCCATCGTTGCCTCGGTTCTGCCATGTGGCTTTGCATGCCTCAGTTCTGCCTTGTGGTGCTCTCACTGGCCCAGTTGTCTTTCACTGACCCACATCTTTCTCATGTGGCATGCACTGACCTAGTTCTACCTAATGTGGCCATCATTGTCTCGGATCTCTAATGTGGCTTTCACTGTTCAAGTTAGGCCTGTAGAGGAGGTCTCAAATAAAGCCTGCACTACAACCGCCCATTTCAAAGTACCAGGAACATTCACACTGAACTATGTGACATATGATGAGCAAATAAACCAATAGAGAGCCGCAGTGGGGCTCTGTCCAGTATCTATCAGAAGAACAGCTCCACTTGAAGTACCAGTACCAAGGAAACCATGGACAGTAAGGTATCCATTAAGGAAACCCTACCAACAGATGAAACGAAACAAAGATCGTCTGAGTACAGTCTCTGAAGAAACTAGAAAGGTCTTAATGGAAGACCAATGGTGACGTCACAAGAACCCGGACTGACTCACACACAGAAGAAATGACAACCAGAGAATGACACACAGAGATAAAATGCCATGAACAAGGATATCGTGAACATAAAGTGAAAGGACAATGTCAAATGTAAGAAGCCTTAGCTGTAAGCTTGGCAAATATATTTGAACAGTTTACACATGTACATATGCTTGGAACCGCAAGAAAGCTAAGAAAATCGTGCAGCTTGCTATGATTAGTAGAAAAATAGTGTGGCAAGCGTCACTATACATAATCTACCTCAAATGAAGCACATTATATTAGTGTGTTTCCACTTTGCACAAGAAGCAGAATCAACCAAGGGATACTAAAGGCCACACGAGAAAAGGCTTCCTATTTAGCAAAACTGAGAAGAGGCGGCTGAAACGAAAATCAGCAGATGCAACTCGTGCCAGAGAAGCCAAGGTAGTAGCAGTAGAAGAGACAAACAGTAGCTACATTTAATTGAAACTAGGAACAGAATATCCTGCCGAAGGCAGGTGGTGGGTGAACCGAGAATCAAATACACGAATTGATGGAAAAGAGTCAAATTCACTGTGTCTGAATCAAGCAGGAACTCACACCTACACATGGCACCAGGCCAGGTGAACATATCAGAACTTTTCCAGACAGAAGATGCAGTCTCGAGGCCAACCACAGTGAAATAATAATTGACACACGACTACTAAAGTGATGATTGATTGTAACAATAATTGGAGGAAGGCCAGGTAAATGAGGAGCAACCTGCACCTGGCCGACCATTCTGCGTGCTGCTAAGCAAAGTGGAAAAGTATACATGGGGTTGGTGCCAACGCAATAACAATGGACCAAATAATCTAGGGTCCTATAGTTAATAGAACCAATAGGACATTGTACACTTAGTGACATCTAAAGTAGTCATTTTTGAAGGAAGGGCTTAGATGTCCACCTGACAGTGTTTACCCAATCCCCTCACTCTGTTACCATATACACATATAGTACTTATATTAAATTTACCTTTCCCGAACCAATAGAATTGCATGTCAACTTTTCAGTGTTACATATCAACGATGACGAGTTTTCAGTTCGTTGGAGTTGAAGCAAGAAGGAAGATCGCGCCATTGCTGATATTCATAACTCACCGTTTTTTGTACTTGTCATGAAACAGACTCCCTTTTTCCAAACCGTTGAGTTGACCTTATTGATTGGTGTTGAAGTTTATATAAATCTGCACCCCCATCCATCTCATGGGTGCTGCTATCTTGTCTTAAACTGCTTCTGAGCAAACCTCGGCTCTATGGGCCGGTTGTGGGTCTCGGAGCACACTTGGTAGCAGAGGATGGTTATCGATTATCGATTAGAATAAGACACCCATTGACCATCGACATAAAGTAACTCTAGATCCTCGGTAATATCACAAGTCTTTTGCCATTCGGCTGAGTAGACCGTGAAGCTCCCCGTAAACAGTGGTAGAGTAAAAATAAAATCTGCACAACGAGGTCTGAAGGGACCCGTGTTAACCACATAAGCCCTTCCCACTCCTACAGGCAGCTGAGTGGGAGAAAAGTCTGATAAGGCGGTGACAAAGGTGGTGATCCCGAGCATTCAGAGAGGAACCATACGAACGGTGAGTGAAAAAGACTAATGCTTTGGCAAAAAGTGCATGCCTTAGAACAAGTAAGGGAAAAGGAAATGGAGGGAGGCGGGAAAACAAAATATAGTCAGAAGTAGAGACGAATGTATATATATGTGGGGAAGGAAATGATGACTCAAGAATAACTAAATAGACAGAGAGAGGATACCGGGGAAGACACCCGAGAAGAGAGAGGATTTGCCTAATTCCTACGCTTTTAATCCAAGTGGCTAGAAGAAACCTGCATCCAGAGTCCCAAATAAAGGGGAACACATAGGCCACCACAGAGTTTAAGGAAGTTTTTGTGAAAGGGATGGGTTTAAACTCCATGTCGGAGTAATAAAAAATATTAGAGGCCGAGCTGGAGTTCGTCTAGTCTGTTAACGTCTGTCCTATGTGTTGTTTGTTGTGACGTCATAAGTCTAACATTTTCTTTGTTCCTTGGAGGAACTGACATAAGATTTACGCGATTAAATAACTGAGATACTGTAGAATGCAAATTGATGTTTATTGAGTAAAATAGAAGATATCAAATTTTGTGCAAAAAACAGGACTGGAGCTTGCAGTAATTGGTGCTCGCTCATATTGTTGGAATTGTTTAAGTCACGTAAAGTGTTAACAAGTGTTATATAAAGGGAAAAAGAAACAGATTTAAGCATGGAAGACAAAACTATATTAGCATACCTGTGCAAACAGTTGCCGAAACATGCACCTAAGATGAAAAAATACAGTGCAGAATGGGTTAGAAACTGCCCACAAAATGTTTATGCCTTGGCAACAGGGCGGGTCATTATCCAAAGCTGTTTTGCAACACATGACAACATACTTGCACGCCACATACACGGGCAAAAGGTTAGACAGATGCCTAGCTAATCTAGAGTTGTGGAAAATGTATCAACAAGACAAGGAAGAGGAACCGCCAACAGACTGGATACTTAACGTATGCACAGACGGGGGTGAGATGCCCTCAGCACCACCCGCCCCATCTGAAATGAAAAGTGAAAATGATAAGGAAGAAGGGTTATACCCACTCAGGAAACTTAAAGCAGCTAGGGATATAGCAACCCAGCGTATGAGTCACCTACGCAAAGTAGTGATGAAAATCAAGATAAAGATATAGGTATTACCATCAAAATCCAGAGGGACAAGGAGAGATGCGATGACGAGAGAAGAGACCTGACACAGGCAAGTACATCTCTCAACAAGGAGAGAGAAGGTAAACGATGGAAAGGAAGCGAGGATAGAACTTATGAGATTGCATCCACAAAGAACGAATGGATGAGAGGGCAGATTTTATTGAAATTCGATTGCAAAGGCATTGATGACGCAAAACAAAAAGAGAAGTCAGACGATGTGCAGAGAAAGGAGAAGGAAAAGAAAAAAGGATTGAGAGATGAAAGTATAAGGAAGAAAGATAGACAGAGACGAGAACAGTTATATCGTGAAGAGCTAGAAAGACAACACAATCGTAAACTGAGCGCAGCCAATGATCTAGACAGACAGGAGCAGGGAAGGTTAGAGGAAGAGCAAAGGATACAAGAGAAAAGAATAAAGAGATGAAGGGAAGAGGAAATCCGAAGGGCAAATTAATGTAGAGACGCAAAGAAGATAAGGTCAGAGAAGAAGTGAGGAAGCACAGAGAATTCGATGACGATGTAGAACATAAGCGAAGACAGAGAGCACGCAATCTTGAATATCTGGAAAGAGGGGTTAAAAAACCTGATCCAGTGGTAGACTGGGAGGACATAGAAGAATTTTTCCTGAGTAGGATTCGGTACCAGGCACGTCTAGAACAAATATTAAAGATGACTTTGACACCAGAAGCATCAGATAGACGATCAATAGGATATATGATTAAATGAGGATAGAACAAATACCCCAAGAGGAGGGGGAAGATGAGCACCTGGAGAGCACTCAGCTTTACGACAATGAGGATGGCTCCCGAAGTAGTGGGAATAGAGAACTATCCCTAGATAGATTGGAAATAAGCAGGAACAAAGAGGACGCAAGAAGTTGCATGAGTTGGGGGCCGACAATGTCTGACACAGAAAGAGAGGAGCGTGAGGAAAAAGAGGAAGAGAGGAGATGCGAAAAACGATTCTCAAGGGGAAAAGGGATAAGATGGTCAGACACTAGTGAGCCTGAACCAAGGGCATCAGAGTCAGCCACACAGTCAGACCGACGCAAAGAAGTATTTTACGGTCACAGGGAGGTGTCCTCACCACCCTATGTGAGCCGGCAAAGGACATTGCCTGGTAGGCGGTGATGCAGGAATATTACCCCTGCAATAGACAGGAGAGCAATGATAGAAGAGAGAGAAGAAAGAAGAGAGAGAGGGCTATGCATCCCAATTTCCGTTGCTCGAGAAAAGTGGGGCAAGACCACAGTATATTCCATGGCCACACATGGATTGGAAAACCTGAAATATAAACTTTGAATGCTTACATCGGGAGCCAGAAAATTGATACACGACCTAGAAAAAAAAGACAGGACGGAACACGTTAGCTATAGGGGATATCAAAGGTCTCTTAATCGCCATACTTGGTGATAGAGCAGACGATGTGTGGGCATGGGCAGGTTACCCTGGTGTAATTCCAGTTAACACTGCGCATGACAGAGCTCCGTTTAACAATTGCAGAGCCGCAGTGTGGAAAGTGCTATGAGTGCTATAACCAGATACTTCCGATATGGGAGCTATCATGACTCGGAAAATGAAGGAGTCGGAAAACCCGTTGATTTACATTCAGAATTTTCAAGACGCATGGGTACTTGAGACTCGGGAATCATGGGGGAAATCTATACCTGTGTTTTACCATATATAGTGCCAAGGGCTGCCAGAACCGGTACAGAAGCAGCTCAAGAAATTGGTAGGAATCAAAGCCAAGCCATGGTCAGAAATACAGTTGACCATTGCACACTATTGCAGGCTGCTGCAAGAAAAGAATTGCAAAAAGAAAGCTGCACAAAAGGGTGAAGAGACAAAATTAGTACAGAAGAAATTGCCAAAATATGCTCTTGAAGGAGCAATGATAACTGGTGCAGCTGAATCGAACATGCCACAAGTCAATAATCCACAGCAGAATAATCAGGGAAGTATGGGGTTCTACCCCAGGGGAAGAGGATTTAGAGGAAAAGGATGGCAGAGTAATCAGGGAGGTTTCCAGAATAATCAAGGAGGTTCTCAAAATAGGCAAAATGGCAATCAAGACATGTCAAATGGGCAAGTGATCCGACCACCGCCAGTATGTTGGTTGTGTGGGATGACAGGGCATTTAGCACGCACATGCAGAAATCAAGGCATGATGCAAAATGCCTAAGGAATAGGAGCAGGCATGGTGAATCCACCTGTGGTTTTACAGCAGGGAGTTTTCCACAAGGACAGTCTCAACAGTTGACTATACAACTGTCACAGATAGAAAGTACAGGACAGGCTTTGAACCCTGGAATGAGGAATAATACTGGTGATGGGGGAAGTCCATTCGAGCAAGGTGGGACAAAATTATATATGGACTGGGACAGCTCACTGGGAACCTTGATGTGTCTATCCTATCAGTGACACCAGACCCTCACTGGGAACCAAGGGTGGATGTCGTTATAGGGGATAAAGAATATTCCTTCCTCGTTGACATGGGTGCAACACGTTTGTGTATACGTGAAGGCAAGTTTTCCTTGTCTGGCGATGCCATAAATACTCAGAGTTTCACAGGAGCTACAAGTCGTGTTCCGTTTACAAATGCACTTCCAGTCTCTATAGGAGAATGTGAAATGAATGTGCCTCTATTATATTCATGACAAACCCCAGTAAACATTACGGGTCGAGATCTAATGACAAAGTTAAATATGACAATCTTGTTCACGGAGGAGGACATAGTATGTTCAACTCCAGGAATGCACTATTCAAACGTATGCAAAATGATTAGAACATACGCAGGACACACAGCCATGAGGGCTATACCACTGGAGCCCAAAATATTCATGTATGGAATATGCGTACTAAAGGCAGGGCTGCCAGGCCTTGCAGACAGGGTCCTGAAGACTCCAGATGAATTTCTATTCAGACCAAGAATACCTATGAACAAGGAAAGGGCACAAGTATTTCCCTTAGTAATACACACAGCCGCGATGCGAGGAAAAGTGGTTTTGATCGATGGTTATGATGATGAAGGCCGACAATGGTGCACTGTAATCGCCATCGAAGAGGGGTACCGATTGACTGATGTCACTGATGACAATCTGTTTGACGAGCAAGCAGACATAGGAGAAACAATAGTTGAGATAAACCTCACCTTTTGGGTGAAAATGATCAAAAGAGAAGTGCCTCAGCGAATGATGTTGGCACAGAACCGTCCTGAATATTTTGATGACGATATGGCCCAGGTGCCTGTCTCAGTATGGACTACAGGTCCCTATGATGTAGGCTTGTTGAAAGGAGTCGGAGAAGTGAAAATTAAACTGAAACCAGGAGCCATTCTTCCAAAAGCACGACAATACTCCATGAACAGGGAGGCAGATGAAGGAATTTGTAAGACAATTTCATCCATGATGTAGCAGGGCATCTTAGTGACGTCAGAGTCGTCATGCAATACTGCAGTTTACCCTATCAAAAAAATCAAAGGGGGTTCTTGTAGGCTAATTCAAGATCTAAGGCTAATAAAGGATATTGTTGAAGCCGAGTTCCCTCTAGTCCCTAACCCGGCTACAATCCTATGTAATATACCTGTTGATGCAAAATATTTCACAATGATTGACTTGAAAAATGCATTTTTCTCAATCCTTTTGCACCGTGACTCACAAGATCTGACATCATACACGTTTAGACAGATGTGTCTGAAAAGCACAAGGCTACCCCAGGAGTACTGTGTGTCTCCTTCTATCTTTAACAGAGTCCTGCAAAAGGACCTAAGCAATATTGCATTAGGAAGTGTTGTCTTGCAATATGTGGATGACATTTTAATTTGCAGCATGACAGAGGAGCAATGCAGACACAATTCTGTTCAGCTATTGACTTTATTGGCTGAGAAGGTATATAATGTTGACAAAGAAAAGTTACAGTATTGTCAATGAGAAGTACTCTACATAGGCCAACTGATCTCGCTCGAGGGGAAAAAAGTTACCGCAGAAAGAGCTGAAGCCATACTAAAAACAGCCAAGCCACACACGGTAAAGCAGATGCAAAGTTTCTGAGGCCTGTGCAATTATTTCAGGGCATGGGTCTTCGACTGCAGCTCTTACACTAAGCCTTTGCTTCAGGCCCTAAAGAAAGCACAAGTGACGAAAGAAAAGATTGAATGGTCTGAGACCATGGAAGAAGGATTTGCTGAACTCAAAAAAGCAATTTGCACGGCACCAGTTTTAGGACTCCCCAATTATGCAGAGGAACTTTACCTGTTCTCACACACGAATGGCAGTGTAATGACGGCAGTGCTCACACAGAGAACCACATTGGGGCACAAGCCCCTGGCATACTATAGTGGAAATCTGGACCCAGTGATGAAAGGCCATTTCCTGTGCGAAAAAAGTTTAACTGCTGCAGCGTTTTCCATTGACAAGGCTACTGCTATTGTAATGGGATGCTCAATGATGTTGTACATCGAGCACTCGCTATTTAATATTCTAGAGAAACCAAAGGGCACACAAACATCTCAGAGAGATTCTTCTTATGAAGTGATCATATGAAATCCCTCAATTAAAATAGTCTGATGTAAGATAGTGAACCCACCTATGTTCATAGCCGAGCCAGTCACTGAAGGAGAGCCAATACATGACTGTGCGAATTATGAAGAATTCTATGATGAAATCCCCAGAGTGAAAGAAAATGCATTGGCAGAAGGAGAAATTGTCTTAATTGACAGTTCTTCAAGAATTCGTCAAAGCGATGGGCAAAGATATACAGGCGTCGCTGTAATGAAGCACACAGCTAATGGAGAATTTCGAGTACTCCTTAGTGCACGAATACCATCTCATTATTCAGCACAGGCTGCAGAATTATTGGCGTTGATACTCGCCATTGAGAATCACACAGACCAGGAAGTAACTGTGTACAGTGACTCAGCCTATGTGATGTCAACAGTGCACGCAGGCCTAGCGCCCTGGACAAGGAGGGGTTACCTGCGAGCAGACTGCATGCCAGTACAGCATGCAGCCTCATTGGACAGTCTGATCAAGGCACTACAGCTCATAGTGGACATAGTGGTCGTGAAATGTGCCACCCACACAAAGGGGACAGATTTCATCTCACGAGAAAATCAAGCAGCAGACAAGGAAGCCAAATGTATGGCATCCAAGAGTGAGATGATCATGGAAATGGAAGTCGCTCACATAAATGAGAAAATTATTGTTACACAGATTTCACCTGAAAGCTACAATAATCTGGGGTAAACACAGTTGATAGAGACCCAAGGGGAGGCACCACAGGAGGGAAAAACATATGGAAACAGCAAGGGTGTTCTTTAAACCCCTCTGAAAGCTTGCGGTAACACAACAACACTGGTAAACCAGTAAAGCCAATAGCCCTTTTAAAATTAGCACTGGAGCAGTTACACTATCCGGCACACATGAGAAAAGAGATTCTAGTTGCATTTTTTATGGTGAACTGTATAATCTACCAACAATTCACAGCTGGGCACACATTAGAAGTAATGGGGGGGTCATCCCAAGGCCAAATGGGCCTTTTCAGCACTTGCATGTCGATTACGTTGACATGATTCAAGTATGTAACGGGTACAGATACCTCATTGCTGTGGTGTGTCCATTCTCAAGATGGATAGAGGCAGGTTCTTGTACACACCCAGACTCTACCTGTGCTGCCAAATTTTTAGTGAGAGAGGTATTTTCCAGGTGGGGGGTATGTGAAGTCATGAGATCAGGTAACGGGACCCATTTTGTAAACATCGTTTTTGAACAGATTAGCTTGCTACTTGGTATACAGCACAAGTTCTCGTCAGCATATCACCCACAAGGTAATGGGATATGTGAGAAGCTCAATGGACTATTAAAGGAGAGGATACCCAAGTTGAAGCTTACTCTAACAAAGGGATGGATGCACTGCATTCCTTTGGCACTGTATGCACTCAGGAATCAACCCGGTTCCGACCATCATCTTACGCCACATGAAATAGCCACAGGAAGAAGAATGCACACTCCCCTGACACCCCGAGACAGAGCTAGATGTGATGCCCAGTCGATAGGAGAAATCTTATGGTCTGAAATGCAAAATTACTTGAATTTCATGACATCTTGCCTTACTATAATTTCAGACCAGCTGCAGCGACAACAATAAGGGTGCAGGGCAGCACGTAACACAGAAGGAGATACTACTATAGGCACAGCTGAAGGACTTTGTGTTACATCCATTTTCCCTGGAGACACCGTCCTGGTGAAGAACCATATAAGGAAAAGGTGGGATGAACCAAGGTTTAACGGTCCCTTTACAGTGGAAGACTGCACTCCTTCCGCAGTGAAACTACAAGGAAGAAGTGTTTGGATATTTTTGGGTGTCATCAAACCATACATCGGAGAAGGCCCCTGCCTGCACCCCGGCACAAGGAGACTACAGATGACTGGGAAGAACCACAGCATGTGCAGATGAGATCCATGACGAGGAAGAAGGACGCATGAGCAGCAGCAAAGAAAAGACAAAGAACTTTTGAAAAATAGTTGTGGCTTAACTTGGACATTCCTCTGAGTAGAAAAGAGGAGAAGGACATAAAAAACGTACACTCTATGCATCCTAGTTGTAGGGTGAAGAAGAAAATTGCATTTATAAACCACAACATAGTCTGTTGAATTTGAACATTGGACTAGGGCACACTGAAGCTGTGACTAGACAATAATATGCCAAATTTGTATTGAGGACACACACATTGGAAGAAAATATAGTATCCAGATTCCTTCCACACAGAGATCTTGTTCGGAATCACTTATGGTGTCCCACAGTAGCAACATCACCAAAGATGTGGTGACATACTTCGATCTAGTGCTAAGATCGTACCCACCATTGGTGGGAAGGCTCACCAGTGTCACTGACTTTCTTCAAGATCCTGAAAACAAAAAAGACTATAAAGAGATTGCTTTCTGCTATTGCCCAGCAGTTCCTCTTACTTCTTGAGTACAGTGAGGAAAAGCCAAATGTCCCTAGTGGAGAAGGAAGCAAATGAGCTTATCAACATATTGTTCTTTCGCCATGAAGACTGTCCAGAACTTGTTGGGAGAACGACATATGTATTAACCTTTCTTTGAGATCCAGCAAATACAGAATGTCTGAGCATAATCCTAAACAGCATGGTAATCCAAGTTGCTCTTCACGCAAACGGAAAGTGCAGACACTAGTACTGTTCACAGTAAAGTACAAACCTACAGTCCTGAAACTCAGCAAGAAAAGACAAAAGTCCCTGTCACCAGAAGACAGTAGGTTGGCCAGCAATGTTTTCTTCCGTCTAATAACGGATTTTCCAGAGCTAGTGGGGAGACCTATAGATGTTGACGTTCTCACATTCATCAGAGACCCGGCTAATTCTACACAGATGGGCATGAACTTGCATGGCATCGTAATGCAAGTGGAACTTTCTAACCATCAACAGAACTATCTGAAAAGATTTTAAACCTTCAGCCGAGGGAGCAGTGCCAGAGATCTCATTTCTTTATTTTTCATATGGACAAGGACACAACATGTCTTCGGGAATGAAGCAGATCAGGGGCACAGGCTGGGAATTAGTATATTTTTAACATGCACAATAGGGAGACTTGTTGGATTATTGCCTGTTTTGACACACACATAGTTCATTGGTAGTATGCCTCACTAAAATGGGCAACTGAAGCAACCGATCCAAATGAAGACGATTATGTCCAGGACATAAATACAAGAAACAATGGAAAGACGAAACACATTGTGATCAGATACGAGAAGCCTGGAGTTAAAGGAGCAGAAATCAGAAGAGAAGTGAATCAGAAAGTAAATGTCCAAAGAAAAACCCCAGAAGAGGCTCGAAATTGGAATAACAGAGGCCAAATGCAGATTTGGGGAACAGTCCTTGCCCCAGATGGATGGGAAAAAAGGGGTAGTGATTTGCAGGGCATGGATGGTCCTTGGAGCCTGAAAAGAAGAAATTGAAAATGCACAAAGGATATGCAAACCATTATGGCCAAAGCTTGCAAAACTGCTGACATCGGTCAAAGAGAGAGGAGGACCCCTGCATGTAGTACCACTGGTGAGCTCAAAATTGTGCTTCAGGAATAATGGCACAAGAAAAATGGGAGAGAATCAGAAGTGTGGACGAATTTTTTATACTCCAGGAATGATGCATGGAACTTCAGGAATAATGGATCATTATTGGGCATGTGGTATCAAAAGCATACATCAGACTGCAGAAAAACTGGGCAGGTATATGCACAATAGTGAATGTCCACGTCCCAGCGTTGGTGATCCTGAAAAGTGACCTGAACATTGACAGTTTCCGAAAGCAGATGCTCACCTAAGGAAGAAGAGATCTGCGGAACTGCTGACTCGAATTTAGATTTAGCAAATCAGAAGAAGCTTTTCATGCAATCCCATATGAACACAGGTTGTTCAGCATCACCACATCAGTGTTCACGATGATCTTCATGCCAAGATTCCAGGTTGGAGCAAATACTAAATGGTTTCAGATAACCAGATGGGAGTTACTGCAGACCATCAACACAACCATAAAGGGATTCAACACAGTCAAGGAGAAGTTAAGGGCAATCGATTGATGACTCTACAGAACAGATATGTACTTGACATGATCACAGCTATGGATGGAGGAGATTGTGCAAAAATCAGAGTATCATGTTGCACGTTCATACCTTCTCACGATGAGGAAAATGGAACTCTAACAGAAGCAATAGGTATGCTGACAAAACTACAGAACCAGATAATTGATGAAACTGACAAAATTGATGATGACAGTTGGTTTGGATCACTATTTTCATGGGGTCCACAATGGATGGCAGATGCATTCAAGTTCCTGGGAGCGCTTCTAGTGATGATATTGCTAGGATTCTGTATTATCAAGATAATAATATCTCAGTGCCAGAAAACTGCAAAGAAAGTCATAGGGATGAAAATCATGGTTGATGTTGAGCCAGGATGGAAGCCCAAAGACTTGACTGACAAGGAAATAAAAGACTTTGTGAAGGCCAGCATTCACACACCAGGAAGAACACAGTTTCTCTATCCAAGGAAGCACAGAAATTATGTGGGAAGATGGGTTTACGGCAGCCCAAATGGACAATGTCAACTGATGACACGGAACAAGGACGAACATGTGAGAACAGCAGGAAGCTTAAAAGGGGTAATAAAGATATGAATCCCAAAGAGACATTTCTTCAGACCATCACGTATAGACCCAGAAGATGAAGAAAGAATGAACCCAGGCGATGATGTGAAGGTGAATACAGAGGAACCAAAGAAGATGGATCCAAAGAAGGAGGTAAAAGTGGTTGATAAATCGCCCAGAGGGGGGAGTGTAGAGGAGGTCCCAAATAAAGCCTGCATGCCAACTGCCCATTTGGAAGTACCAGGAATATTCACACCGAAATATGTGACGTATGATGAGCAAATAAACCAACAGAGGGCCACAGTGGGGCTCTGTCCAGTACCTATCAGGAGAACAGCTCCACTTGAAGTACCAGTACCACGGAAACCATGGACAGTAAGGTATCCATTAAGGAAACCCTACCAACAGATGAAACGAAACAAAGATCATTTGAGTATAGTCCCTGAAGAAACTAAAAAGGTCTTAATGGAAGATGAATGGTGACATCACAAGAAACCGGACTGACTCACACACAGAAGAAATGACGACCAGAGAATGACACAAAGAGACGAAACGCCATGAACAAGCATATCGGGAAAGTAAAGTGAAAGGACAATGTCAAATGTAAGAAGCTTAAGCTGTAAGCGTGGCAAAGATATTTTACCAGTTTACACCTGTACATATGCTTGAATCCGCAAGAAAGCTAAGAAAATTGTGCGGCTTGCTATGATTAGTAGAAAGATAGTGTGGCAAGCGCCACTAAACATAATCTACCTCAAACAAAGCACATTATATAAGTGTTTTTCCTCTATGCACAAGAAGCAGAATCAACCAAGGGTTACTAAAGGCCACACGAGAAAAGTCTTCATATTTAGCAAAACCGAGAAGAGACGGCTGAAATGAAACTAAGCAGATGCAACTCATGCCAGAGAAGCCAAGGTCATACCAGTAGACAAGACGAACAGTAGCTACATTTAATGGAAACTAGAAACAGAATATCCTGCCTATGAAAGGTCAAGATAAGAAGACAAAGGCAGGTGGTGGGTGAACCGAGAATCAAATACACAAATGGATGGAAAAGAGGCAAATTCACAGTGTCTGAATCACATGACCAGCCGAGCACGAAACTCACACCTACGCATGGCACCAGGCCAGGCAAAGATATCAGAACTTTTCCAGGCAGAAGATACAGTCTTGAGGCCAACCACAGTGAAATAATTCACACATGGCTACTAAAGTGATGATTGATTGTAACAATAATTGGAGGAACGCTGGGTAACTGAGGGGCACCCCGCACCTGGCTGACCATTCTGCCTGCTGCTAAGCAACATGGAAAAGTATGCATGGGGCTGGTGCCAACCCATTCACAATTGTCCAAATAATCAAGGGTCCTATAGTTAGTAGAACCAATAGGACGTCATACTCTTAGTGACGTCTACAGTAGTCATTTTTGAAGCAAGGGCTTAGATGCCCAACTGACAGTGTTTACCCAATCCCCTCACTCTGTTACCATGTACAGATATACTACCTATATTAAAGTTACCTTTCCTGAACCAATAGAATTGCATGTCAACTTTTAAGTTTTACACGTCAACGATGATGAGTTTTCAGTTTAAATGTCATGATTCTGATGAAGTTTGTTGTAGTTGAAGCGAGAAGGAAGATTGTGCCATTGCTGATATTCATAACTCCCCGTTTTTTGTACTTGTCATTAAACTGACTCCCTTTGCCAAATGGTTGATGTGCTTATTGATTGGTGTTGAAGTATATATAAATCTGAACCCACATCCATCTCATGGGTTCTGCTATCTTCTCTTAAAGTGCTTATGACCAATCCCCAACTCTATGGGCTGGCTGGGGGTCTTGGAGCACTGCCTAAAGTGATTTTCACTGCCATAGTTCTTACGCATTGTAACTCTCGTTTAGCCCACCTTTTCTGCCAACTTTATTTCACATAAGGCTGCTTTTGCAACCTGTCAGAAAATAGCACATATTCTATGCAACATGGGAGATATATAAAACCTGTTTTCGGGAGCAGGAGGCACCCTCTTCTCTGTCAAATATTTAAATAATACTGATGATAAAGTAACTGTGCATCAAGAGTTAAGCAAACATAATAACTGATGTGCGATTATGTGGTTGGACTGGGCTACACTGAACGTAGGACAGACTAGCAACATATTACTTATCATGAAAACGTCACAATGCCTGTACAATTAGATGATAATGACACAGAGGCAATCTGGAGGGTGCTCATGGGATCAAACATGTAGAAATCAAAATGCAGGACTCTGTAAAACACCAGCAGACATTCGGAAAACAGATACAGAAAAAAAAACACAAATGCACATTCAGGAAGCAAGCAAACGGCTGATGAAAAATCAATCAATGTCAGTGGAAAATGTTGAACTTCATTTTTGAAAACTGTGATTAGACATTGCACTTCAGACTCCAGGGGACTTTGGTGGAAGACATATTGAGGCCCCAAGATAGGCTAACACACTCATGATGTAATTAAATAAATAAATCTGCCCCCAAACACGATCAAGCTATTTCAATGCCAAAGTATCCTCAGATATAGAGTTGATGTACACTACAATCCAGCTATACCCACAAATTTGATAGAACAAAGAAAGATCAAAAAACACATGGTGGACTTTACTCCAGACATCCCCATCAGAGCAGATGAGCATCTCAATGTAGACCCCATATATTTTTTACTTCATTGTTTTTATAATGCACCAAATGCCACACCTGAGTTCAGTTTATAAGCGCTGGTCCGGGATTCAAACCTCTGTTGCTCTGCATGGTCTTCTTTCCATGACCAGCCCGTTGCCCCTGTGCTATCCTACGTACACGGAGCCATGAGTCTTGCTCTATGTGAACTATGAGAATTCAAGTCATGGTTCTGAAGTGCTCAGGCAATACTATAATGATAAATATGTACAATATCTATGTGGTACCACAATTTAATCTTGACTCCTTTATAATGCACCAACTGCTGACAGTTTTAAATGACATACAAGTCTACTAGCAATGTGAACCAACACCAGACACAGGAGAGAAACAAGTGGTTAAACAATTGGTAGAATACTTGTCCCTACCAAAGACACAGTTCTGTGTGAGGATCCCCCCACCTGGGAAAACTGTAAATAAAGTATATTGACAAGCCCAGTTCATATATTGTTTAGCAGAGTCTTGTTCCCTTCTAAAAATGGTCTACTACCCCAATGAACCTGGTCTAGCAGAGTTCATCAATGGGTCCTCGATGGATCCTTCTTGAGTGAACTCCCTTTAAGGCAGGAGCCACGGATCGCCGAGATCCCTTAAAGAAAAGGAGAACAATGTCATTAAGGCAGAAGCTTTGGTCCTTGCGGTGCTCATCGATGATTGGTCGTGGATGTCCTGCGAAGATGAGGCGTGCGCTGCACCTCGATGACGAGAGTTTGTTGCAGCAAAGAGTCAATGAAGAACGTAGGTCCAGCAAGGACATCGGGTCATCAGCGGTTGGCATCAGAGATCGGGACTCAACCACGGCTGGCTTTTGGATCTTCGTCAGTGTCTTTGAGGACTTCAGGTGACGGGAAACCCACTGGTGGATTCTCCTTGGTTAATCTGTGACCTTGACTTTCTCTGGCAGGACAAAGCGGTCGACGGTGATGAGCAAGGGAGTCCTTGATTTAAAAATGTCTTAGGCAATGGAGCGTTGCGGCTCCGGTCAGCGAAGTTACAGTGGTCCTCCAAACCACGGTCGATGGTGGCAGTTGTCGATGGACTTGATGTCCTGGTGCTTCACTTCAATTTCCTCAGCAGTCCCAGTCTCCGGTCGGCAACTTTTTGAGGATTGACTTCCAGGGAGCCTGGGTGAAGGTTAGCTGGTGCATGATGTTCCCTCGTAGCTTAGGAAGAGGACTCCTAGCCAGGTTCTCTCTTGGATCAGTTCTTGGAGACATGACAGCTTTTGGATTGCGTTGTAGGAAAGCAGCAGCAAAGCCTTCTTCTTCCATCTGGGCTTCAAGGTAAGCATGAAGTTTTGAATTCAGCTTCTGAACAATTCCAGTAAATGAGAGGTCCCCAGATATAATGTTCTGGCTCTCATTCAAACTGCTGAGCCAGGCCCAGGTAGCCAATCATTTAGAAGGGCATTTCAGCAGGCAGCCAATCAGGCTCACAGTGCATTCTGGCCATTCTTCTTCATTCAGACACTCACAACGGTATCACGTAATATTATCCCCAACAAAAATATTGCCGTATATATGTCCGTCAGGAACGGCCATAAGCGATATTTTTATTGGAGATAATATTTGGGGTTTTTGGGAGCAGGGGTTGCGGGGGTGTCCCCTGCTCTCTTTAAAATAATACAGGGGTTGCGGGGGTGTCCCCCGCAGGTTCCATGCCTTACTATCACCGCAAGATTTTTGTAAGCCGATATTTTTGCAGGGATATTAACACATGGAACCCTCACAACAAGGAATGTGGATTGGGACAAGCACCCAGCCATTCAGCACTCCACACTGCATCATACCAGTTTCGGGCAGGGCTGTCTCAGTAATTGTTTCACACACTAGAAATCAGACACCCATAACATGATGCATATTGGTCGCACACTCCATTCACCCAGGTCCCATACCAAGGGCATACCAACAACATAGAGTGCTGCACAGCCAGGGGTCCCACTTCGACTCTTGTGCAGATAATAACACAGAACACCCATTATAAAAGGAATACAGGACAAGGACACGGAGGCCCTTTCCCTCCAATGCATTTCCAGCATCACAGAGTCGATCAAGGAAGAGAATGGAAGAGTATAAAGGGAAAAGATTAACAGACTAAGAACGTACCCTAGAAAAATGCGGAAGAGAATAGGATGTGAGGAAGAAGGATGGCTAACCCAGGAAACAGAGTAAGAGCAGTCAGAAAGATAGGAACAAAACCATTGGAAGATGGGTCCCAAGAAACCAAGAGAGTTTAGGGAAAATATGAGAGTAGGGTGGTCCACCATATAAAATGTAGCAGAAAGATCGATAAGTATGAGAGTAGAAGACAGTGTGTTATGCCAGGAAGATAGGAGAGGATTTGAGATGTGCAGGTGGGCAGCAGGGCAGTTTCAGTAGAATGGGTTGGACAAAAGCCATTTCAGAAAGAGCAAAAGTACAGAGTACAGATTGAGAAACAAGGAGATTTGGTGGGAAACAACTCTTTCAAGATGTTTAAATAGGGAAAGAAGAAAAGAGATGGGTTTGAGATTAGAGGAAAGTATAGGCTCAATCGAGGGTTTTTTGAGGATAGGAATGATGGTCTCATGCTTAAAGGGGGGCTGGAAAGTTGGAAGAGGAAATGGAGAACTTGAAAAATAGACAAGGTAAGAGAGAAGGGTATAGTAATGGAATTAAAGAAGAGGGAAAAAGCTCAAGGGGAGAGGTGGTTGGGTGAGCAAGGGTAGGAGGGAAGCCGTGACAGAGTCAGTTGGGTGGTAAAGGAAGGGAGAATAGGGGAATGGTAACAATAAGGAGGCTTGTGGGCTGAAAGATCAGCCAGGAGTGAAGAAGAAGGAAAGGAGGTGCAGAGTGAAGAAACGTTAGTAGTGAAGTAGTCAGCAGAGTTGAAAAATGATAGAGGCAAGGGAAGGGTCAGGCGGATGGGGAGAGATTATGTTTTCTAGGCGGTGGAAGAGACATTGAGGACAACAAGAGATTAATATTTTGTAAGCTCAGAGAATTGGTCTTTTTAGCAGATAGTAAGAGAGAGTCATAGGAAGAGTGGGGAGGAGTGAGAGAATTGAGAATAATTAGGACAGAGATATTTTTTTACCAATGGCATTCTCTCTTATGAGAGTATCTGAGAGAATGAAGATAAGCAGATAGGTAAGGTTGGTGAATTTGTAAGAGGAGAGCAAATGGTATTATGGATGATGAGAGTCAAGGGTTTTCAGAATGTTGGAATGGAGGTTATGTGCTGCTTGATCATTGGAGAAAGAGGAGAAGTGGGCAGTGAAAGGAACAGAAGAAAAGAGAAGAAAGGAAGGAGGAAGAATTGAAGGAGGAAAGATTGTGTCGAAGAAATTGTGTAGTTGAGAATGGAAGGCATGGGTGTGAGGGCAGGAGAATGGCAAAGAGTGACGAAAAGGTGATCTGTGCAATAAGTGGGATGAGCAGTAATTAGTGAGTAAATGTTAAGGCAAGGGAGGAATTAGAAATGCAAGAGGGAGGAGTATTTAATTGATACATTTGGAAAGACTCGATAAGAGATAGGAAAGGAGAAGAGGCATAGATACTGTTAAGATGAAGTTTAAAGTTCCCACGACGAAAGAGGGGAGAAGAGAAGGGAAGAATACATGAGAGAAGAGAGTTAAGGTTGTTGCAGTATGTTGAGCGAGGACCGGGAGCTCTTTTGAAAGAACGAGGATGGAGACATAAAGAGGATGAGAGAAGGTGGAGAAATTATATTGCAATGATTTTGCTTTGTCACATTTATCCCTCCCCTGCAACCTCCTGAGCTGCAGCCAGGCCGCACCATCAGGGTGACCACCTGATCATGTAACCACAGCATGACGCTAACATCACTTACTGTTCGCCAGTGGATCTGCTAAGCACCTACCTGTAGGGCAGGACTTGCGAGCACTGTCGCCCGCAGTGCTCCATCCAATGCGGCTTTGCCACATTTGGCCCTCGCATGCATCCTCCTGAGCTGCCACCATGCGCTCCCATCAGATCAGATCAACCACGTGACTACTCATGTGCCTACTTTTCTTCTTCTAGCATTAACTTCACTCACCTCGCTCATCTCACTGGCAAACGTGGTGGAACGGGTAACTTCCTCAGTCCTCCTGAACCTTATACTTTCCACCCTCTACCCTTCCTGTAGTTTCATCTTTCGAATGTAATGTCTCCACCTTCTCACATCCTCCCTTTTTGTCTCTCCTTCCTCACCCTCTCCATACCTACCGGCCCTCTCTCAACTTTCTTTAACCACCTTGACACTTGACCATGACCAGTGTGATCCTCAGGAACCATATGGGACTTTAGGTGAAAGTGCAAGAATCCTGTGGCAGGGACCATGAAAGATGTCAAAAGGCAGGGCAAACGGGCTCCCAGTGACCACATAATAACTCACAGATGGACGCCTTGTGCCCCAGACATATGCATGAGACAATTCAATGGAGTCAGACTGTGCTGCTGATTGGGGTCGTCTCAAAGAGCCCACAAACAGTGCAAGAAAAACCCCATATAGATCTATGAAAGGTTCTGACAGAACACTGTGGTTGTGAGAAACTCAAAACTCTTAACAGTCAGTGCCATCTGTGCTCATTGAAGTTCCACAAGTGGCCTCAGGTGTCTGAACAAGTGTGATCATTAAACCATCATAGGAGAGCTTAAGAAAATAGTCAAGTGTGTTCCTGAAGGACTCAAGATCAATCTCATGAGACAAAAAAAGGATGTCACTGATAGGGCTGTGAGACCTCTCAGACAGCGCAAGTCAATTTACCGAAATAATCATGAGCAGTTTCATGAGGCAATGCAAGTATACCACTGATAGACCTACAAGAGTTCTCAACAGACCATGCAAGGCATTTTCCGAAAGAATCATGAGCAGTCTCATATGGCAGAACAAGTGTGCCTCTGATAGACCTATGCAAGCTTTCAACAGGCAGTACAAGTCCAGTTCCCGAAAGAATTATGTGAGAGCAAGCATGCCTCAGATAGACCTATGAGAGATATTAATAGACAGGACAAGTCCATTTCCCAAAGGAATCATGAGCAGCTTTATGAGACAAAGCAAGCAAGGCTCAGATAGATCTAGGAGAGCTCTCAATAGACACTGCAGGTCCTCGTCCCAAAAGAATCATGAACAGTCTCATAAGGCAGACCAAGCATGCCACTGATAGACCTATGGAGCACTGTCAACAAGAGGTGTAAGTCCAGTTCCCGTAGTTTTACTAGAGATCCCATTAAAGGCAAGCTGTCTGTGTATAAAAGAGATCCCAACAGATAGACCCACAGAAAATACAAACAGATGGTGTGAATGTTAATTCCCCTGCACCCATGAGAGGTCCCATATGATGCAGACATATTCTAAATAGAGGAATGAGAGAGCAGGACAAAAAAGGCAATCTTTGCCCACAGAAGCCATGATCCAGATAGAGCCAGGAGAGCTCCCAACTCACAGCACAAACAGTGCGGACTACAGACAGACTGAAATGAAATGAACACTGACAGATGGAGCGGCCCAAAAGAGATCCCAACACACTCTGCAAGCTGTTCTACTGTAAATCCCAAGAGCTCAAAACCACAATACAGCCGGCCTTGAACGCTCACAGCACAAGGAAGAAGCTGTGCTCCTGATGGCCCACAATTGATGAAAACACAACAAGCAAATGACAGACCCTATAGGGCACCACGACAGGCAGACAGACCAAGCAAACCATGGCCCTGACAGACTGTGGCTTAAGATAGACCCATGACTATGAGCAGAGAAAAAAATCAGCTCTCCATATGATCTAACCATGAGAGCTTACACCAGGGGAATGCCCCCGCTCTTGCTAGCCTGAGTGTACTTAGAAGACAAAAATAAATCAGAGACCAGTCTCTATGCGCAGGACTGGGATTCAAACCTGTGTTGTTCTGAGTTGTTTTGATTTTAAGAAAAACACGTATCCTGCAGGCCCTGAATGCGCCCAAAAGAGGAATCTCTATGCATTCCTCTCAACAGGTCCAGGGGGCGTCACATACGTTTCCAAATACAATGGGTGGACCCCCACATATGACAGATGATAGACGTGTTGCGGGCTTATAATGGAGAGAGAGCTCTGCTACAGATAGGCCACTGGGAGTTTGCAACCTTTATCCCTAAACCTGGGCAATGTGTTAGAACTCATAGAAACGTCATTCATCGATGGATCCAAAGAACTCACAACAGGTTCCCCATGAAGAAAAACCGAAAAGAAAATCGGAGATGAAATGACTGCATTTTTTTGGGCCGCATTACAAAGATGTGTTGGGGCTTTTTTTTCCACTTTTTGTAAACCTCCCTCACTGCTATTTTTTTTTTAAAAAATTGTACAAAGATTTTGAACACAATCGATCATTTCTTCGTTGATTTTTTTCTGATTCGTGTTTTTCTACGGATACCATCACAACAAACATAGCTTTATTATAAAATGCTCATGAGAGGCAACCAGACAAAAGGAAATCTGGCAGACACAGGTCACCACAGGTCACCACAGAGAGCATTGCCTCTGTTAGGCTCCTTGCTTCACAATAGTCCGAGGCATTCCTCATCTGACCTTGTTGAGTTACTTGCACGATTTCTTTACCTAAATTAACTACCAGACCGCTCTATTCTCCTCATTTGCTACCAGATATGGCAGCATAATCCATACATAACCTCCAGCTCTGTCCCCACTCTGAAACTATGAGCACTCTGCATGGCGAGCCACCTGTGGCAAGCACAGTGTAGGACGGACTCTGTTATTGATGGTGCAGCAATCACTTTTTTGGCAAATTGACACAGAGGCAGCATTGGATACAGCAACTTATTTTTGCGGATGAACTCTTTAAAGTTCAGCACTGTCATGGTGGAGGAGGGGCAGAGAGTGGAGGCAAGACCTCCTCCATGCGGACCTCTCTGCCCCAAAGTTCAGCACTGTCATGGTGGAGGAGGGGCAGAGAGTGGAGGCAAGACCTCCTCCATGCGGACCTCTCTGCCCCAAAGTTCAGCACTGTCTCGGTGGGGGAGGGGCAGAGAGTGGAGGCAAGACCTCCTCCATGCGGACCTCTCTGCCCCAAAGTTCAGCACTGTCATGGTGGAGGAGGGGCAGAGAGTGGAGGCAAGACCTCCTCCATGCGGACCTCTCTGCCCCAAAGTTCAGCACTGTCATGGTGGAGGAGGGGCAGAGAGTGGAGGCAAGACCTCCTCCATGCGGACCTCTCTGCCCCAAAGTTCAGCACTGTCTCGGTGGGGGAGGGGCAGAGAGTGGAGGCAAGACCTCCTCCATGCGGACCTCTCTGCCCCAAAGTTCAGCACTGTCATGGTGGAGGAGGGGCAGAGAGTGGAGGCAAGACCTCCTCCATGCGGACCTCTCTGCCCCAAAGTTCAGCACTGTCATGGTGGAGGAGGGGCAGAGAGTGGAGGCAAGACCTCCTCCATGCGGACCTCTCTGCCCCAAAGTTCAGCACTGTCATGGTGGGGGAGGGGCAGAGAGTGGAGGCAAGACCTCCTCCATGCGGACCTCTCTGCCCCAAAGTTCAGCACTGTCATGGTGGGGGAGGGGCAGAGAGTGGAGGCAAGACCTCCTCCATGCGGACCTCTCTGCCCCAAAGTTCAGCACTGTCTCGGTGGGGGAGGGGCAGAGAGTGGAGCACTGTCATGGTGGGGGAGGGGCAGAGAGTGGAGGCAAGACCTCCTCCATGCGGACCTCTCTGCCCCAAAGTTCAGCACTGTCATGGTGGGGGAGGGGCAGAGAGTGGAGGCAAGACCTCCTCCATGCGGACCTCTCTGCCCCAAAGTTCAGCACTGTCTCGGTGGGGGAGGGGCAGAGAGTGGAGGCAAGACCTCCTCCATGCGGACCTCTCTGCCCCAAAGTTCAGCACTGTCTCGGTGGAGGAGGGGCAGAGAGTGGAGGCAAGACCTCCTCCATGCGGACCTCTCTGCCCCAAAGTTCAGCACTGTCATGGTGGAGGAGGGGCAGAGAGTGGAGGCAAGACCTCCTCCATGCGGACCTCTCTGCCCCAAAGTTCAGCACTGTCATGGTGGAGGAGGGGCAGAGAGTGGAGGCAAGACCTCCTCCATGCGGACCTCTCTGCCCCAAAGTTCAGCACTGTCATGGTGGAGGAGGGGCAGAGAGTGGAGGCAAGACCTCCTCCATGCGGACCTCTCTGCCCAAAAGTTCAGCACTGTCTCGGTGGAGGAGGGGCAGAGAGTGGAGGCAAGACCTCCTCCATGCGGACCTCTCTGCCCCAAAGTTCAGCACTGTCTCGGTGGAGGAGGGGCAGAGAGTGGAGGCACGACCTCCTCCATGCGGACCTCTCTGCCCCAAAGTTCAGCACTGTCTCGGTGGAGGAGGGGCAGAGAGTGGAGGCAAGACCTCCTCCATGCGGACCTCTCTGCCCCAAAGTTCAGCACTGTCTCGGTGGAGGAGGGGCAGAGAGTGGAGGCACGACCTCCCCCATGCGGACCTCCTCCGTCTCATCAGTACGTTTCAATCGATGCCATGATGAGATTTTCCTGCAGGCAAAAAACAAATGCGTTCATATGGTATCCGCCTGGTCTTGACCATGTGAAACCCGAGATGGATTCCACAGGAGTCCATGTGTTGCACATCTGTATGGAAAGGTCATACAGGTGAACACATTCAACACACTGAACTCAAATCTCTGCTCCTTGTCCCTCCTCCGCACTGCCAGTGCATCAAAATGGGTCAGAGCGGTAAATAAAGCCATACAAATATTACCTACTAATTTGATGCCCTCGTTTACCACTTGGCCCTATTTAAAATGAGTCTGATTAGGAAATGCTGCCTGCAAAGCGGAATTTGTAGTTGGCATTTATTTTCGCCATAAGGCAGGATTAAAATGAAAGAGTAAAAGTCATGTTGCTTCACTTTTACCCTCTGCGTTTTGAAAGTTTAAAATGGCGTGCTGGAGATCCCCACAGTGCATACGTGTAAACAGGGGTGGCCTCCTGCATGATATTAACATTCCTATTAAAATAAGGACCATACCCTGTATTTTAATCATAAACATTTTAAAAATCCAGTTCATGACATTTTCTCAAATAGGGAGAGATTTCTGACGGAAAGCATAACTTTTTCAATAACACATACAACCCAGGCGTTAAGGGGTTAACGGCGCCGTAAAAGGTGTCGGCGCCGTTAAACCCTTAACGGCTGATTACGAGGTCCCTTTGCGGGTTGCACTTTAACGCCGGCTTTTAGCAGGCGTTAAAAAACCAACCCGCAAAGGGACCTAGGAGCTAATTACGGCACCGTAATTTACGGTGCCGTAATTAGCGCCTTCCCCTTTCCCATTGAGCCCTATGGGGCAAAAATGGGAATGGGGAAGGGCCATGGCGGCATGGGGAATTACCGCCCCGCCAACCTCGGAATGGGGTGGTAATTCCCCATTCCGCCATGGCGGAGTCGGTAAGTTACCGGCATGGACCATGGTACTATTAGCACCATGGTCCAACGCCTGGGTCGCAATGAGGCCCATTGTCCAAGGCAAAACCCTACTGTGCTGCCGAAGACGGAAGTGTGATTGGTGCCATGTTGCAAATAATAATATGCAGTGTCCTTTCTCGCTTCAGCTAACCCTATGACAAGCTTGTCACCAGCTGTGCAGATCTTTTCTGGTATCAGACAACGCTGTTTCCTTACACTGAAGCAACAACAGTGCCCACAAATGATGCCCCCTGTCCTCCAAGATTGCTACAATCCTGTTCCTGGGCACTCGTTGACTGTCTCACCCTCCCACAGTCCTTCCTCAGACCTATGTGAAATGCTCTACGTATGCATCACTCACCATAACAGATATGTGAAGTATGTGCAGCTGTTCCTCCACCACCTCTGAAGGTTCTCGCAGGGTTGGCGGCGTGGCCCTTACCAGCTGCTCGGCTGTGCTCATGGATACGTGGAAGTACAGCGTCCCGTTTTCCAGCCACTGCTGTTTCCAATGGACCAGGGAGATGTCCGCCACAGTCCCTGACATCTCTGTGAAGAGAAAGAAGAAACATGAGTATGGGGGAGACATGTCGTGTCATACATCAGAAGCAGGGGGCAAGAGGAAGGCAAGATAAGAACAGACACTTTACTAATCGACCCAGGGGTTTGCAACTTGGGGCATGCCAGATGCTTGGGACTAGTGCTCCCCATATCATTTACTATTGACACGCAGAACTATGCTGATGGGAGTTGTAGTCCAAAACATCTGGAGAGGCAATGGTTGCAGACCGCCTTGAGGAAGTCTGCCTCTTAGGGAAATCAGAGGATTTCTGCTACAGGCTCAAAGGTGTGAAAGACTGGCAACATGGCGATGGGAGGCCACTTGATTGACTGTGCCTTCAACCCCATAGTTCTTTCAGGATCATGAGCCAGACATCAAGCCTATAATTCCCATACACACTCGTCAATCAATGCTTGAAAAGTGTTAGACAAAGCGTGTCTTAGGACATTCATACTACAGACAGATATGTATAGAGTACTTTAGAACGAAAAACAACACTGCCTTGTATCACACACTGGTCACAGATCAGAGGTTCATCACTTTAAAGTGATGGACCTCAGGGTACAGAGCTGTTTCCCTGTGAACTATTGCCCCATATCCAAAAACGGACGCCAAGAGATGAGATATTAGAAAAGAGAGCTGGGATGCAAAGGAACTGTTAAAGATGTGTGTCACCAACAAATGATGGTCTTTCCCCAGCCTGGTGGCCTGAAGCCCTGTTCTTGTGATGCTCCGATGAGAGCTCCCAGTAAAACTAACTGCATGACCTTGTGTACCTATGCCACTCCCTGCATGCCTGAACACATTCCTACCTTCTTAAGAATCTGATTGTCGGAAAAGGCTTATTTACAATTGTTGCTTTTTGGGTGCAGGTGTGTTATATTATGGCATTAGTGACCAAATAAACTGGCGGGCATTGGCCTGACATTCTGAGTTAAAGGTCCTAGCGAAAAAAAGGGTGTTTAACGAGGGCACTGGGACGTTACCCCCGCGGTATAGTCCGTGGAACCGGTTACTAACCCCATTAGAACCCCAGGTTGCCAATCCGGTAACCCGAGGTGCTGATAGTGGGGTCTTTAATATGAATGAATGGGACACCTCCCTGCGTCCTGTTCATTCATAGAAAATACTGTTCCAAACTGGTCACCACAGAAGAAGAATGGCAGGGCTCCTTGTGAAGCCCCTCTTTCATTTCTGTGGTGGCTGGCAAAGCAAGATGGAGAGAAGCTGTGTCGGTGGCGGGCATCACCGCCAAAATGATCAGGTAAGGGCTCGGGAGGGAGATTGGGGGATATTAAAAAAACAAAAAAGAAGAGATGGGAGGGTGGGGACAAGATGGCAGTGTTGGGTGGGGGAAGCAGCCTGTAGGTTCCATGGAATGCGGGCTGGGATTTGCAGTTTCGACATGCGATCCACAGAACCTGATTGGCTGCACCACTGCCCCGGGTGCTAATTGTTTTTTTTTTTAACACATGCATGTCCATCTATGGGCACAGAAAGTTATGAACTTGGAAAGGTGACAATGATTATTATTTTGTGAAACCTACACAAAGTAGAACTTTGGATGTAAAACGGTTGTGCACTCCACTCACACCACCACCCAAATATTACCAGCAAGCATGGATCCACTGTTAAACCCCAAATTTGGGTAATTGTCAAAATATCTAATCACACATCCCCCAGAGAAAAAACACCCCTTATTCACCAAGATGGGGAACTCTGAGCATGTACTGTGATCATGGTGAGGACTGCTTTCTCCCCTCCCTCCTCAGGCAATGAGGACTTCATAAGCTCCCTGGACCAGGTGCAGGGGAAGCTGTGCTCTCCACGGTAAACCCACAAACAGATTTGCTGGCGCACTAACACAGATTCCTGGATTCCAAACACTACTGGAGGGAACATACAATACGGGAAAACACACAGGCCGAGCATATTGAGGGCGGCAAACACAAACACAACCCCTCGAGGCCTCGCGCCCACGCTCACACACGGCACCAGGGAAAACAAAAGAGATGACAAATATACACTTGGCACAGAAGGAAAAAGCCAGCAATGAGGCAGATTGATTCATGTGAGGTGGCAGGCGGCAGAGAGGCGGGAGCCGATGGAGAACATAAGGGCGGAGGGGATGAAAGGATGGAGAGAGAAGAAAGAGATTAAATGAAGGGGCCAAATACGAGATGTACAGTGATGGATTGGAGGAACAGAGAAGATGGAGGGAGCGCAAATAAAGTTGGAAGTCTTGGCCTGATTCATGGAAGTGTTTTATAATGGCGCAATCCCATAGGAAGACGTTCCATGAATCAGGCCCTAGCGGCAGAGGGAAAACAGTAAAGCACCTGCTTATTAAATTCATGATTCTGTTCACTCGTCCAGTCTCCCAGGCCCCGTCTTTTCCCATGTAAACATGCCATTCATGCCCTCTAGCCATATTACCATCAAGCAGAGGTAGGGAGAAGGAAGGCTGCGGGGAAATGTAAGTGGAGAGAGAGAATGGAGATGTGATGCATAGAAAGAAGGAGAGGCAGAGAGTCACAGACAGCAGAAGAGCGGAATACATTCTCCTGATTGAGTTTCCGATTCTGTTCCCTCCTCCACTCATCCAGGCCGCGATCCCCTCCATACAAACATTTCATTCAAGACCTCAAGTCATATTACCATCAGAGGGAAGGGGCTAAGGGCCCTTGTGCATTTTGCTGGAAAGCGAGACGATTCCCATAAAAGCTGATTAAGCTGACATGATGTATTCAATAAGATGGGGCGGATATTAAAGCCGGCGACTGCTTCTCATACCGACCTGCCCCTCCCCCTCCTCCATCCTTATTCTGGGGGCAGAGGGACAATGTGTTTGCCAGAAGTAGCTGCCTGGTGTTGAATATTTAAAGGGTTCCACTATGACTGTCTGTGGGCTTCAGGAAAGCTGTGCATGTCGCAACTCTTCCTGCGGATGCGGCAGTGTGTGGCCTCCTGTGGACCATCACGCAGCCCTCTGTGTGTTTTGTTGGATGAGCCTAATAGAACATTCCTGTTCCAACATTCTCTTACCACCCGTTGCGGTTGGTAAAACAGCATAGGAGGTACCTGGGAGAAGGCCTGGGCTTGTGGCGATAACGAGATGCCCCCTACTAACCTTAGACACACACGGTTCTGGAAGCAAGGCCTGACTACTATTGGTTCAGGTTAGACGGTCAGGTTTGGATCAAAGGTGCAAGCATGCGGGATGAAAGCAGCACGCTTCCCTATATTTCCTTCTGAAAAGTCAGACAAAGGATTAAGACCCGCGAATTCCCATCCATTGACAGCAGTATCCAAAATCGTTCAATGGCTACACCACCTTCTATCGTGTATGCCTTCATCCAGCCAAACCCAAAATATTGATTCTCTGGCATAGGGGTTAATTATGCATAAAGTGGTCATTGTAAAAACAAATAAAAATAAATTGGCATTTTCTAGACAGCATGCATTTAAAATATCACCTTGTTATGACTTGAAATCGCACAGAATATTTAATGTATTGGTTGCATAGAAAGTTCTGCATAGGATAACAATGGGTTATACCAACTCATGATTAGGCAGTATTTTATTAAATAGAAGGTATGTTTTCCTTTGTCACTATACTTTTAACGAGTATGTGAATTTTTGTGAGGGTATTAGTTCTAAACTTTTTATGCCAAGCGGCCAGTTTCTTTATCTTCCAAATGTGAGTTGTGTCGCATTTGTGAGGAACACGGAGGTCAAACCCCACCTCTGATCAAAAGTTTCAATTGGTTTGTCCTCACCATGGAACTGCGCCACACATCAATTTCAGTTTCAAACTTTTTATTATATTCAAATCTCTCAACTCTTGTAAGAGAGCCCTTCTGACGACACGTGTTTCGGCACACCCTGTGCCGTTTTCAAATCAGGGCATTCATTATAGTATTACTAAATAATTATTTTAGAAATACATAAACCTGTGTTGTTCTTGGTCATGTCGTTTACAGAACAATTAATGGGTTAATCCCACCTACACTGATGAGTTCTGTCTTCTCGCGCCCTGATTTGAAAAGGCACAAAGTGTGCCGAAACACGTGTCGTCAGAGGTGCTCTCTTACAAGAGTTGAGAGATTTGAATATAATAAAAAGTTGGAAACTGAAATCGATGTGTGGCGAAGTTCCTTGGTGAGGACAAACCAACTGATACTTATAACAAGACTTCAAGTCTCTGAGGCAGGCGGTGGTATAAGGGCTATGGAAATTAATTACATGAAATGAATGCTCAAAGTTTGACCAGGATAGGCCTACTGAGGGAGACGTGGGGGATGCATTACTGCTGGCCGCCTCTCTCCTGCTCAGAGGAGATGAGATCTGGTGTGCATTAATGCCCTTTACATCTCGGAGGAGACAACACGGTCCCTGCCGAGGCTCGCGTTCCCAAGGGTTGCAACTCAGAAACCTGCCATCAGTTCCTCATTAAAGGCCTCTTCTGCAAAATACAGCACTAGGTTAATTGCAGTAGGAGGGAGGCAGAGAGGGGGCCCTGGCAGAGCACGCAGACCCAGGAACCACCTTATTAGAAAAGCTTTACTTAATTAAAATGTTATTATACGTGTAATTGGTTCGCATTTGAAGTAAGAACTCCCACTGTGAAGTCTTTCATAACCCAAAGGCTGGAGCAATTGCAAGAATTATGTTTTGAAATTGGAGTGAAACATACAAAGGTGGACTTTTTGAAATTCATGTTACGGTTTTATGTATTCACAGGGAGAGCGGAAAATGAGGATGCTGACCTCAGCACCAAAGTTTGTGGTGTTCTACTGCTTCAAAGAAAAATCTGATGGGTAAAGACTGGCAGGATTTACACTTTGGTGGTTGACGGCGACTGCCTAGATGACCCCCATCCAATTTAGGGAAGGAGCTATCACCTTTTTCACCTCCAGCCACAACAGCGCAGAGGAAACCAAAGCTCAATGTCCCGGTGGATGGAAGGCAATGTCGATTTGTGCCAGAAAGGGTTTTTCACCTCTGGGGAGAGGTGCAACGTGAGGAATTCGACCATCCCCTCGGTGGGTGTGCGCTCGCCTGTTTTATTTTAAAGAAATTGAATGATGGTAGATTAACTTCCAGAAAATTGTGCTAATCTGCATACGTTTCCCTATGCTCAGTGCACGACATAAACATAGACCCGTGGACACAGCCTACAGGTGCCGTCCCCCACTATCATATTTAGGAGAAATATGATAGCCATGATTACACCATGTCCTCTCAGAAGGGGGAGGGCAAAACATTCCCCCTGCATGGCAAGCCTAATTACCTAACAAAGGCTCAATGGCCTGCCTTGTTCTTGTGTTAGTGCTGCTGCTGGTGGCTTTGCATACTAATCAAAGCTTCATTCAAACAGGCCCACATGGGGCCTGGCTTCAGAGGTTTAACAAAGGAGTCGAGAAACCCCAACAACCTTGGATATGCACTGTGTCAACCTGAAGCCAGCTCCACCCTTACTAACAATTGACAGTGAAATATAATTTCTGGGACGGCATGTTGCAGTAGTCATCCAATCAGGGGGACCACATTCAGGTGGTAGGAGTATGTGATTTGACAGAGACAAAAACTCTGATCCTAACGCCGCTTCAACAGCTTATTACTAAGCGGTAAGCCCAGATGCACTCCTATGGGACTGCAGTCCAATTATTGAAATTGTACCTCCTAAGCAGGCTAGTACAATAAAAATGTTATGAGGATTTTGTGTTAATTTTCAAAAAAACAATATCAATCATAATTTCAGTACGAGGTCTGTAGTAAAGTAGATCCTCTAAATGAGACAATGTTTGCAACAATTTCTCGAGATATGGCCCATTTTAATTGACCTATCTCCGTTTTTTATACCAAAACATAAAATCAAAATATCACATATAAATTTCAAGCAAAAATCATCAATTCAACAACTTAAAAAATATGGTGAAACACTTCACATAGGCATTTACAACATCATGCACTTAATACAGTGTTTCATTACAATCCGCAGATTGAACTTTGTTCTTATGTGGAAACAGATTCCCACATGGGAAGCCCTTTTTGCGAATCTTTGCAATAAACCGACGCGTTTCGGATCTAATGATCCATCTTCAGGGTAGGGGCTTCACTTTAAATGTAAAACTTGGGTAATACAGTATAGACAATTCCTTAAACGCTTGACCTATGGAAAATTAAAGAGAAACAATATTTATTGGTTGATAAAAGGAGCTAAATCAAAAACGGCTGGGCAACTAAGTGCGGCAAATGTTACTAACCTCACTCCGAGGGAAGCAGTATTTCAATTCTGACCTATCAAAAGGTAAAGAATGTGGGTATGGTAAATATCAAGTATTCAAAACAAAAGTATACTGATTTTATAATTGACACGCAAAATGCCAGGTTGATCCACTGACCCAGTCTTCAACTGCGGGGCACCTGAGACTGGGAAGCGGCAGAGTGCGGCTGATAAGACCCTGGTATGGGATAAGTGTATAGGTTACACTCGGATTAGTGTTCGTTCATGAACAAGTATTAAAAGCATATCAGCGGTGAATAATGCTTTCACCCCTTGAACATTCAAGGGAGTACGTTCGTTTGTGCACAGGCTGCATTAAGCATCTTGTAACCTTACTTGGTATACGAGGATCCACAGTGAACGCCAACTGCTGCAGGAACAGCAGCCCGGCAGCGAGTGGCGCACTGTATAGTCCCGGCAACCCTGCGCATGCGCATGGGGGCCGTTTCGGGATCTGCCATCTTGGTGTGGGTGCTCCGTGCTCAGAGGCGTTGTCATGGCAATGACAGACGCTTGCTGGTCACGGTGTACTAAATCAGGCCGTTACACCTATGTCTCGTTCAGACTTACTGAGTCGCTAAAAATAAATGAGAAAATAAGAAGTCATAGACTGGCTCCCTCCTGTGTAGCCTGCAGGTAAGTGTTGCTCTAAATCTCATGAACGTGGAATCACCGGGTCCACTTGAAGTCCCTAAGGGCACATTAAGCGGTGACGGAACTCAGCTAATGTGATGCAAGTGGGGACCCAAAGCGCATGTCCAAATCGGAGGATACGCTGGGCGCCCCCATCTTGCATCAATTTACTATTAAGATGGAGGGGGGTCTCGGGTCAACCGCAGCTCAGCCACTGCTAAAAGCAGTGGCAGATCTGGCAAGGAACTATCTGTCATCGAACTAATCCGCACAAGTAAAGACTATAAAGCCAATCTGGCTACAGGGAATTCCCTTAGCTGAAACTTCTCTCAGGGGTACATTCTACCTTTGCAGGTGGACGCCAGCATGTGACATACCCTAGGTATAACCGAACTAGTGGAAGCAAAGCAAAACAGTCAAGAACAGTGGTATGAAATAGTAGAGTGTAAATTGCATAGAATGACTGCAGTGTCAAAGGCAGTAACGAGGTTACATGTAGAGCATAAACACAATCCTAGCATGTGAGACATTACAAATCTGCCAACCATGGGTGGTAAGCTAAACAAGTCAATATCCATGATGTGTCCTTAGCAAATCAATAGTTACATAGTCACATAGAGACACACGGAGAAAAACAACACACAGAAAGTAGCATGTCCAGAACGTACAATTGCATGGTATCAAGAAACAGCCTCCATTCAATGCCTTGTTCCAGACCATAACCCGGCTTTCACCAAAAACGAACTATTGACAGTGTTCCACTAAGTCAGTTTTTAAGATATAGAAGGAACATTTCAGAAAACATTGAGTACGAATGACAAGCAAGCTTATTGGAAATGAAATTCACAGCAAGAGGATATGATGCTACATTGATTTCTGATGTATCAAGAAAGGTCAGAAACATAAATCGCGATACCTTTTTGGTACCTAAACCAATTCAACCTGGAGAACCTTTGGTGTACGTCACTACCTACTCAGTGCAGAGCACTCGAATTAAGAGGATCATAAAAAATAATTGGCCAATGTTGCAGTTGGACCCCCAGCTTCAACATCTGTTTCCTGAACTCCCCACGTTTGCCTACAGAAACAGCAAATCTCTACGAAGGAGCCTGGTGAAAGCGGAGGTTTCTTCGCCCAGCACTATATCCCAATACAAAGGAACAACCCCATGTTACAACTGCCAGCATTGTGGGAACATTATAAAAGGCAATTACATTACGCATCCCCACTCAGGCCAACACATACAGTTGAGACATTCCTGCACTTGCGATGCACAGAACGTAATCTCTGCACTTAAATGCCCCTGTGGACTCTATTACATAGGAATGACCATGAGGAAAGCCAAAACAAGATGGACCGAGCAAAAGTCAAATATACGTACTAAGAGTTCTAAATCACCTGTTGCCATCCATTTTGCAGAGGCACGTCACACGGTGGCCCAACTTAAGTGTTTCATCCTTGAACAAGTAACACCAGGGAGGAGAGGAGGAGATGTGCAACGTAAATTAGCACAACGAGAAATCCTGTGGATAGAACTTTTGGACTCTTTGCACCCCCGGGGTATGAATCTTGAGTTTGACTTAATGTGTTTTTTATGATTCTCTATTCAATCTGCACAGAGTCTTGGGCCTGTGAAATGTCATGATTAAGTTGGGGTTATGGTCTGGAGCAAGGCATTGAATGGAGGCTGTTTCTTGATACCATGCAATTGTCCGTTCTGGACACGCTACTTTCTGTGTGTTGCTTTTCTCTGTGTGTCTCTATGTGACTATGTAACTATGGATTTGCTAAGGACACATCATGGATATTGACTTGTTTAGCTTACCACCCATGGTTGGCAGATTTGTAATGTCTCACATGCTAGGATTGTGTTTATGCTCTACATGTAACCTTGTTACTGCCTTTGACACTGCAGTCATTCTATGCAATTTACACTCTACTCTTTCGTACCACTGTTCTTGACTGTTTTGCTTTGCTTCCGCTAGTTCGGTTATACCTAGGGTATGTCACATGCTGGCGTCCACCTTCAAAGGTAGAATGTACCCCTGAGAGAAGTTTCAGCTAAGGGAATTCCCTGTAGCCAGATTGGCTTTATAGTCTTTACTTGTGCGGATTAGTTCGATGACATATAGTTCCTTGCCAGATCTGCCACTGCTTTTAGCAGTGGCTGAGCTGCGGTTGACCCGATACCCCCCTCCATCTTAATAGTAAATTGATGCAAGATGGGGGCGCCCAGCATATCCTCCGATTTGGACATGCGCTTTGGGTCCCCACTTGCATCACATTAGCTGAGTTCCGTCACCGCTTAATGTGCCCTTAGGGACTTCAAGTAGACCCGGTGATTCCACGTTCATGAGATTTAGAGCAAGACTTACCTGCAGGCTACACAGGAGGGAGCCAGTCTATGACTCCTTATTTTCTAATTTATTTTTAGCGACTCAGTAAGTCTGAACGAGACATAGGTGGAACGGCCTGATTTAGTACACCGTGACCAGCAAGCGTCTGTCATTGCCATGAGAACGCCTCTGAGCACAGAGCACCCACACCAAGATGGCCGATCCTGAAACGGCCCCCAGGCGCATGCGCGGGGTTGCCGGGACTATACAGTACGCCACTCGCTGCCGGGCTGCTGTTCCTGCAGCAGTTGGCGTTCACTGTGGATCCTCGTATACCAAGTAAGGCTACAAGTTGCTTAATGCAGCCTGTGCACGAACAAACGTACTCCCTTGAATCATCAAGGGGCGAAAGCATTATTCACCCCTGATATGCTTTTAATACTTGTTCATGAACGAACACTAATCCGATTGTAACCTATACACTTATCCCATCCCAGGGTCAATCCATTAATCCTTAAAGGACGACACAAGGCCAGTGAAGAAGCTAGGAGGAGTGCATCGACAAGCATCTACCCACGTATGCATTAAAGGACATTTCAAACCAGTTGAGCCCCTCAAGCTGCAACCGACTACACTGCTGACTGTTATACCACAGTTGATAAAGCCGTCTGAGATGCCTTTGACCAGTGTTTCAGAACCACCAACCAGCACTGAGACAATGATTCCTGTCCCTGAGCCGCCATGTAAGCCAGCCTGCAGCCTTCCATCCAGGCTCACTTGCTGAACTGCCTGCCGCCTAAAACCCACAGCCAAAAACTCTTACAGCACAAGTTACATTGTTTTTCTGCTCTCCTGCTCCTTCTCTGAAGGCCCCTAGTGACTTTATGACCCACTGCTCCCTTTGTGTTGAAACCACGTATCCTTGAACTATTGTGATTGATTACTAAATTGACTACCCTCCTGTTAGAATTCAGAGTGCATCCTTTTCCCTTCTTTGAAACTGTCTTTCCCCTGCATCACTTTATAGGGCAGTTTGTATTTTGTAATGTGCTAGAAATGTCAGTTGTGATAATAATAAAGTAGATATTTTTATACAGCCTTGACTGGACACTACCTTTTCTCATTCGGTAGTAACTGTATTTTTGCTGTGTTGCAACTAACAACGATCCACAAACTTTCAGAGATAGGCCTGCTGTTCCATCCACGTTACCAAAATTGGACAATGAGGTTTATTGTTTGCTTGTGTTTCCAATCTGTTTGGATCTATTCTGGTGTACTAGAGGTGTGGTGCTGATTGATGGTTTAGAAACCAATATTCATCCCTGGACCACTGGTGCCCCAGAAGTTGATTTGTCAAATGCAGCCTCCACTAACTACAAGCTGATGGACCACTACCCTCAGCTCCTCCAGTCAGGCCTGGTGGTCCACAGGGTAGTGAAAGACTCTGCCAGGTTCCCACCACGGTGCCCCTGTCTGTAAATGAAGCATCTTCCTGTCACCAGGAGGTGGAGGAGATGTCTGTCTAAAGGGGTGACATTTCAAGTACCCCTCGCCCTGCAGCTCCTTGCGTGAGAAAGCAGGAGCTGGTGCTTGAGGAAAAGGCAGATTCAGTGGATGTCATCATTCCTCTATCCCCTCTAGACCACTAGACATCCATTAAGGGACTGAATATTTAGTGCTAGCAAAAAGTACAACTAACTGCACCTAGTACCGTGCTTCATTGCCATCACAATAAAACTCTGCTCTAAACCGAGCTGTACTCTCCTGGGTCCAACACTTAAGCAATATGCACCGAACCGCGGGGGCCTTACTGAGTCAGGTAATGCCTAAGGGCATTACCTGCTTTGGTAATGCCCCTGCGACGAGGGGCATATTGCTATTAGTACCCCAGCCCGCAAGACAGGGTTACTAATAGCCTTCTTTTCTGATCCGAAACGCTGCAGCATTTCAGAACAGAAAAGAAAATAAATGTCAAAGAAAATGGCCGTCGAGAAAGGGAAAACAGAGTCTGTTTTCCCATTCCCTGGCGGCCATCGGGAGTGGACGCGCTGGGAACAGAAGTGTTTCCTAGTGTATTTGCTCCTGAAAAGGCAAAAATGGAAGGTAAGTGGGGTTGGGAGGGCAGAGAGGGGATTGTGCGCAGGGGAGGGGGGAGGAAAAAAATAAAATAAAAATAACTTACCTGAATCCCCAGCGGGAGAAGAAGACAGCCTCCAGCCGTGTGGCCCGCTTAGAGCCTCCTCATTGGCTGAGGGGCTGCCACGCCCCACTCCGGGGACAAGGGAATAGAATCCCAACCGAGGAATTCTCGGCGAGGTATGGACCTGGCAACGGCCAATCAGAATGTTTCTTACATTCTGGTTGACACTCGCCGGGTACTAATCATGATTAGCAATAACTTACACATTTGAGAAACACGCATCCCTACTTTGACAACCATACCACTCCCACCCATCCCAATTGTTTTTCCTCTCCGAATTTGGTCATTCTTTTGTCTAATTTGTCTTTCCTGTTCCCTCCTCACTAAACCGCCCTCTCTTTTCCGCAAACTAAGGTCTGGCTTCACCACGGCAGGGTCACAATATGCAACTTTCGGACAAGGACAGACACAGTAAGACCACTACGGTTGGGATGGGCACAGTATATATATTGGATAACACACCACTGATATGATTGTATGGAGGCAAGATGGAAGAATAACAACTCGGCTTCTCGTGACAGTCAGAAATGTTTGTAGATACTTTCACCCTGAAGAGAGTGTTAGAAATTCAAGTTTGTACCTAAACATATGCGTGCACAGGCCAGTGATATCAGTCTTACGACTCTAAGAATGTGATCATTGGTTAAGGATAACTTCGGCGCATCGAGGAGAAAAAGTTCTAAATATACTCCCCTTTTGAACCACATGTCATGGTCATGATAATTTTCATATTGTATCTGTTGATCATATGTGTTGTGCCTTGTAAACTTTTCTACGTATTTTAAACATTGTTTCAAGCGTTATGTTTGAATGGGGGTTTTAACAAATTTGTAAATGATATATTGGTCTCATTTTGACCCAAATATTTTTCACTGCTGGTTTATTCATACAAGCTAATGTAAATCATAATTGGCTTAAATTTGGTAATGAGAATTCAAGAAGATTTAAACATGCTCCAATCCAAAATATCACCCCTCCAACCTTTGTAGTTTCACAAGGAGTTGCTTCCGACTGCTCAATAAAAAGAGGCTTAATACACTATCAAGAGGAATCAACAAAAGCCGATGGGAAAGTTAGAAAACCTGTGCTGGATTAGTGCCGTGGGTGATCACAGTTCCCTTTGCTCTTGTGTACTGCCCCAATACAATATCTTCCTTGTTAGCCACGGTGCATTGCATCGAAAAAACTAAACAAAAAATAAACACTTGTAAAGTAGACTGCAGATTCTCCAAGCCATTTTGAAGATGCTCATCCAGTCCTATTTGCTTTGCTTTTTTGGACTTCTTGTTTTGTGTTTCCCATGTAAGGGACCTACCCACAGCTCTCTTTGGGAGCCTTACACATTTTGTAAAGATATAGGAACCGAGGCTCTGTTTCCTCAAAGGACGCTGAAAGTCAAAGAGAGTGAAGAGTGTTTTTTTCTTCCATACTCCTCTACCTTTGCAAAGGGAGTGGAATAGTGTAGCCAACCTAAATAGTATCTATGTTTGCATTCACGATGTTTTAAATGTATTTAGCTATATGATTTGGTACGTGGTGTCTGCCTCCTCTCAGGCACGCCCTGATGCCAAGGTGGAGGATGGAGGACTGAGGTAGAAAATCACTCCTTGGCTACATATTTGGTACTGCTTGTGTGCTCCTCTCAATACATTATTGACACAATGGCTGACCATTGAGTCCCCTGATTTGGTCTGCCATCCGTGTACATGTTCAATTCATCATGAGGCATTTGTGTTGAAGAACATTCACAGACTTCTCTCTTCCCAGTATATAGAGGGTTGTGAGGTTTGTTTCGGTGTCTTTCGAAGGGGAATTCATGGGGTTTTGCCACTTGCAATGATGCTTTAATCCACATACCGTGAACTCACAATCGTGTACTCTTATTTACGGATGTGTATCCTACACAGATGTGAGTTTAATTATTCAAATGGAAATGCAGGCATGCACGGAGGATCTACAAGAGAGAGGCCCAAAAACAGTCAATGAAAATGACAGTGTGCTCTCGTAAGGGGTACATTCAAATTCAGGTTTGCTCATTCACTAAACTGGAGTGCTACGTTTGGAGCTCTCCTCTTTTAGAAGTAAAGTACTTGTAAGAGTTGTGTGGAGTATAATGGGGCTGAATAGTGAGCTTTTGGCCCCTTAGGAATGTGCACATTTATTGGATGGTGTTAAGACGGATTTCTGAACTCTGTCCTGGCGGCGCAGAAGTTCAGAAGGCCAACCTAATTACTTGGAACAGGGTAACCTCTGGACAAGCCAGATCAATCAGGGTAGGGATCACGGCAGTCAAGACTAGGTCTCAAGAGGGGTGAGGGTGACTGAAAGCCCGCAATGAGCACACAAAGCAAGGACACTTACAAACTACTCCAAACAGGTGTTATATTAAAAATATATACACATTTATTCCAAGGCCTTTAAAACAATGACCGTAGCGAGAAATCACAATACAACTCTAGTAAACCAACACATACCAAACCAATACAATATATATACAAATACAAACGAGTCTAAAGCGTTAGATGCACAAAATGTGTAGTCCACCTAGAAGGGAAGGAAAACAGGCAGTGCGAAATAATGCTTAGACCCAGTCCGCCTTCAGAGGCACCTAACTAAAAGGAAGTCCGAGCCCTACGAAGAGTGGAGCCTTGTGCTCAAAAGTACCTGCACACGCTGGTGCCAACGGGCAAAAAGGGAAGTCTCTTCGAGGGAATCAGGCAGTTCAGTTTAGTGCACAAATGAAGAAGAACCGCGACTCAAGCGCAGCCTCCACTGTGGGCAGAAGCAGAGCGCGAGTATGGAAAGGCGTGCTGTTTTGACACAGCGTGGAAAAGCTATGGGCTCCTGCAGGAGGGCGACCAGTTCCTAGCTATGCTACTCACCGGTCCCCGATGCAAGCAGACCCAGGCTTCTCCGCGTCAGTTTCAGTGCTGGCAGGTTCAGGAGAACAGGGGACGTCTCGTCGTCGTGTAGATTCTGCAGCAGCAGAGTTGAGTTAAAGATGTCCCAAGCGAAGTGAACCCACACAGATTGTTACCACAGCAGTGCAACGGAGCGGCCGTGTGTATCTCAGCCAAATGTACACTACTCACTTCAGACCTGGGAACGCCAAGTGTACGAATCGTGTGAGAGTGACAAGGACTAGAAATACAACACAACCTGGCGGCGGTTACAGAGCAAGACTCCTGGGTAGGCTGGTCAGTCTGCTGGATGGCCCAGAGACACTTCCGAAGGCTTACGTGGAGGAGATGGTGAAGATACCGAGAATAGCTGTTCCCGCTATTCCAAGGGTCGAAGAACCAGTACAGGCCTTCTGGTTCGATCAGAGGTAAAAATGGTTTCACAAGGCGACAGCAGTGCAGGGGAGCAGTCCTTCAGTGGGTCACCAGCGATTCCTCGGTTCAGCCTCGTGGTTGCAGGATACTTGGCTCCTGTATTCCTTTGTTCATGAGAACTCAGGAGATCGACATGGTAGTGACGTTTCCAGCCCCCTCTTATCCACGGTTCCCTTCGCGCCAAAACGGAGGGGACCCAATGGGAGATCCGCTCATCAACACTCACACCATACGTGGACCTATCGCGGACCACGTTGGTCCCAGGCATTCACACCACCCTAGACTCTCTGCCACCCAGGATGTGTATTGGGACCAGACATCCCAGCCCACATCCTGGAGGCACACACAAGGCCTGTAGAAGCCCGCGAAAGCATCCGTGTTTCGCGGGAAAGTACATGCCCAAATAAGGAAGGCCCCGGGTCGGCTCGACCTGGGGAAGGTAAAGGGAGCAAGACGGTCAGCGGACAGGACAAAGGAGTCTCGTGGTCTGGCCATTTTGGGAGCCAGGCACCATTATGGGCTAAGCGCGAAAAACGTGCTTAAAACGCCAAAAGGAGCTCAAAACACAAGAAACGATCGCTGCCACCATTCCCGTCCGTGATTCACTTGCACCGATCAGTTACAATCCAAAAAGAGTATCTAGGGCCTGTAGAAGGCTAGAGACCCAAGAGAGCAGTTACTTAGCTTACAGTGCCCTCTTGTGTCATGTTGCAAGAAAGCTGCAACATGATAAAGAAACTACTTAAAACAGCGTTTCCCGGTACTGACTGTCTTAAGGGCATGTCAGTTTCCCCGTAAGAATGGAGCGAAAGCCCAGAGGAGTGCAGCAGAAGGCTGCACTTCTCTGGCAAAGTCTAGATCATGGTGAAAACAACAGCAAAAAGTTTAGGGGTTGCCACATGGAAGGAAAATTACCCACAATTACGAAATCTTTCCTAACAGATGGGATCACAGCAGAGTAATTCTGAATCCTAATGTTAATGTTAATTTTAATGTTAAAGGTATTTATATAGCGCACCGTCACCAACGGAGTTGGTCTCCAGACGCTCAGGCAGATCTGTAAACAAAGAGGTGGGGGATGGATTAGTGGGTGAAGTGGGCGTAGGAAAGTGAGATGGTGGTGTCCTGTTGGCAGCTTCAGTTCGGTTTTCACCATGCGCTGAGCTTGGGTGAGAATATAGGATCGAAGCGAGTCCTTGTGTGCTATTGTTGCGATCTATGTGTTGATTGTTTGTTGTTGCAGTGTGGTGAAGTCTGTGCGGTTTGCTGTGAGAGAAGTGGTTATGTGGGTTTTGTGTGCATTAAGTATGCAGAAATGTGAGGTTTTGGTTAGTGGGTTATATGTCTCTTAATCCTTGTAGTTTGTGTATGCATCAGGTTGTTATAGTGGGTAGGTATATTCTTTCTTTTGCATTACTGGATGTCTAGTTTCTAGGGCAATGGCATGACTGGTTCCTAGCTAAGTTATTTGAGCTTAGTACACCCGGTTGGGTGAGCATTATCCACTATTTCGATAGTGGTGTTATATTAACATTAACCTGCTCCTTTCTATCTATTTACTGTTGGTAGTCCTTGCATAGGTGTATTTTTTCTCTTCCCTTTCATGACTGTCTAGTTTCAATGGCAGTGGTGAGGTTGTTCCCTAGCTAAGTTATTGAGCTTAGTACACCCGGGGGGCAAGCATTATCCCTGCTTAGGTAGTGGTTTTATATTATCATTCCCCTGCTTCTCCCTAGCTATTTACTGTTAGTGGTCCATTGCTACCCGTGATTCTGAGGTGGGCCAGGTGTTATTGCTAGGTCATACCTTGCCTTCCTTACTGATTTATCTGTGGGTGTTCTTTGGTATGATTCGATGAGGTTTATGTTTTAATTGATAAGTGGATATGTTGTCGATCTTTATATATCCTTACTTCTTTTAAGAGTCGATGGCTTAGGGAATCGGGATGGATCCTCTCTCAGCCTAGGCCTGCTGTGTATGTCCTTATGGGTATTTGTTCTGGTTATGGTGTGAAGAGCCATGATTTGAGGAGTTTCCTTAATTGTAGGTGATCTCTTGTGTTCCGTATGTTCTTTGGTAGTTCGTTCCAGGTTTTTGGGGCAAGGTGAGAGAAAGAGGATCCTACAAGTTTTCTCTTGTAATATTTGGGTTCCAAACGGATGCCGCTGCTGGATCTGAATGGCCTTGTAGTGTGATGTACGTTTAGTTTTCTTCTAAGGAACTCTGCACCTTGGTCGTGGATTGCTCTGTGCGTTATGCACATTGATGTTAACTTGATCTGCTGTTTGATGGTTAGCAACTGTAGCGTTTTCAGTGCTGGTGTGATGTGTTCTCTTCGAGGTATTTTAAGGAGCCGTCTGGCCGCTGCAATTTGTATGCAGTAGAATTTATTTAGCAGTCTTTCAGGCATGCCTAGATAAAAGCTGTTGGTGTAGTATAATCTGGACATGATGAGAGCGATGACGGTAGTTGTTTTGTTGGTGATTGAGGGGAATGGTAAGATCCTTTTAACCGCTCGCAGGAGAAAGAAGCATTTCTTGAATAGGGCATTAACTTGTGGCTCTAGAGTGAGCTTGTTGTCCACCAGGACACCCAGATTTTTTACAATCAGTGATAGGGCTGGGGTTTCACCAAGTTCTGTTGGCCAGGGGATGTGGAGGTTGTCTTCTCCATTTTTTGTGATGATCATTTTTTCCGTTTTTGCCTGGGTTGAGTTTGAGGTAGTTAAAGTTCATCCAGTTGTATATTTCACAAAGGCAGTTTTCTAGTGTTGAGTTGTCTTCTTGTGAGTCTTGTATTTTATAGATTATTTGTGTGTCATCAGCATAGTTGTAACAGGTGAGGCCATGTATTTCAATGATTTTTTAGCTGTGACAGGTAGATGTTGAATAGTGGTGGCAAGAATAATGATCCTTGTGGGACTTCACATGACGATTCTCGAGGGCTTGAGTTGTAAGGTTTCATCCATTTTTTTTCTGTTCTGTTTGTTAGGAAGGATCTGATCCAAAGTAAGGCATTGTTGGTGATTCTGAATTCTTTCAGTCTCATGATGAAGATGTTGTGGTTAACTGTGTCAAATGCCGCAGGGAAGTCTAAAAGTATCAGAGTGGTGCTGTTGTTTGAGTCTGCATTTGCCTTTAGATCACCCCAGATTGAAATCAGTGCTGTTTCTGTTCCTCTCATCGGTCTGAAGCCTACTTGTACCTGGTTTGATAGGCAGTGTTCGTCTGTGAATTCTTGGGTTGTTCTATATATGTGTGTTTTCGCAGTCTTTATTGATCCTCCATTCTAGTTCTAGTTTTTCTTTTTTCTTTTTCATGGCGCATAGAAGTGGGGTGAACCATTTTGTGTTGCTCTTTTGTGGGATGGATTGAAAGGTTTTTCTTTGGCGATCTCATCGATTGTTGTGGGGATCCAGTTGTGAAGTATATATATTTTAGTGTCTAGGTCAGTTTCGCCCATGGCTGTTGTTTGTGGTTTGGTGATCTCTAGTCATTCCGTTAAGTTGTGGTTCTACAGTTTCTTTTCATGATGATCGGTAGCTTTTCTTGGTTATTGGTTATTGGGGAGGGAAGTGTGATTAGAAAGGGGATGATGAGGTGGTCGCTACAGATGATCTGAATTGGTGGCGCTGTGGTAATTTGTTTTCTGTTGGCGAAGATTGCTTTGAGTGTATGTCCTGCCGTTTGGGTTGCTCCTTTGACCAGCTGATGTAGTGTCATTGTTGTTAGTTGGCTGATAAGAGATTTTTGTGAGGCTGTGGTTTCTTCATCGTACCAGATATTGAAGTCTCCAAGGATAATCAGGTGGTTACACTCGATAGCTAGGTTGGTGATTGCTTCTATGAAATTTTCTATGAAGCCTCCATCATACGATGGTGGTCTGTATATCAGTATGCATTTCAGGTTTGTTTTGGGATTTGTTGATAGACGTATGATTAGGGATTCGCTAAGAACAGAACCAACTCAGGAAGATGGCAAAGTACTGTCTTATTAACAATTATCTAAAACAGGGAGGTTGCAACGAACATCACTGGACTTATGCTCAGTCTCTCAATGATCTCTACACAAAATATGGTTTTATATGAAAAATACGTCAGAGTGACATCATACTACGTGGCAATAGCGAAACAACCTATCAGGGGTCCGGATTGGTTAAGAGAGACATCTAAGTATACTTTTCTATAGGAGCTAGGATTGTTACTGGTTCTCTATTATCAGGTGGACAACTTATGCCTACCTCTCAAAAACATGTAATTTCATAAATATTAGATACACAGTTTCTCATTGGTCTTCAAACTATAAGGACATTTGTTATATGGACTAATATAATTGGTTGGCACGTGTGTGCCATGTCTGGAACATTCAGTTCACTTAGCAACACATAAGCCAAGACCCAGGTGCAGGGAGGTAGGTCATGAAGCTACCTCACCACTCAATTAGCCCAACAACTCTCATTGCCCATGCCTTCTGCCATGGATTGTCTTTGTACTTGGCCTCACACAATATCCTTGTCTTTGGAAATGCAAGGGAGTGAGGGCACTGACTATCGTGTCTGGGACTTCAAGTTTAAACTCTATTTCCATCCATGGCTCACGTGACTGGAGACCACAGTTTGGTCCATTTTTCAGCCTTTAAATGCTCTAAATGAATCAAAGTTTGACATCCTGTGTGTTCTATCTTGCACCTTAATGCAAAAAGGTTCTCCCTCTGATACTCATTCCTCTGCAGAATAGATAGCTGACCTTGCTTCTTGAATCTTGACTCTAGGCCAGGCAACCTTGCCCTTCAGCTTCACGAGCTGATTATTCTTTCTGCGACACAGTTTTCTATTCCAGCTTCATGGGTTCTGGCCTGTGATACCAATGTCCAGTTTCTATACAATGGCGGCTTCGCCTGCATTCTATTCCATATTCATAGCCAGCTTCTATGATGACTTCATCTATTTTGCGTTTCAGAAACTGTACCTTTCTTGAACTGTTGTTTTTCTCCAGTATTTCATGCACGTGTAATCTTCCATTTCTATATTGGGAAACTCACTCAATTCTTTACTTCACCATTAGTTTCCTCAGGATCTATACATCATCCTTAGCCAGTATTTTGAGATGTCATGCACACTTCTTATGACCTTATTAGTTCATTGGTTAGCTACTTTTCACACTCCTTCAGGTTTCTCCTCCTGCAGGTTATCATCACGTCAAGGATACATTTGGTAGGGTTCCTCAATGGGTATCTACTTTCAAACACTCGCTGAGTATTGGTATTATGGCTTGTGTTGGGCAAATACACGGGACATAGAGGGGCAGGATCTCCTGCAGAGGCATACAGCTGCTCCTCTAGTATTTGATTTTTCATTTCCTTTGTTTCTGCAGTGTTTCCGACTATATTTGGTGCACAGAACCATGTTAACATCCATCCATTCCCTCTCATTCTGCCTGTGGCACTCATACCCTCTTTCCCACCCTTTAATGTTTAATGTTTACCCTGCTCCTTTTTCTTCAGCAAACTAAGGTATGGATACTATCAAAACTAGTATCATAACATAAAATTGTGCCACCTAAATTTGAGATATAATCGAAAGCGTATACAATACAACCCACTCTGTATAGGAATGCAGAGGACAGACAGTTTCGAGAAAGAAAAGGAATGCACTCTAGATACTGACAGCAGGGTAGTCGGTTAAGTAATGAATCACAATAGTTCAAGGATACATGGTTTCAACATAAAGAGAGAAATGTGTCATGAAATGTCACTACTGGCCTTGAGTTCTTCCTTTTACTCCTTGCAAAGTCTTCAGATGATCTCCCCAAAAGAGGGGCTCAGCCCTCTTTTAAAGCAAAATGGGCCACAGTGATTATTGTAGGCTAAGCCTACCTTAATGAACCAATCCTGGGCCCCAACCAACAATCTCCTGTATGCATGAGGTCATAACCAGAGTGCTTTGCAACAGAAAAGGTAAAGGGATGAAAACATGTAATACTAAGTCCTACCTATCTTTCTTTCTGTTTTGGAGCAAACAGTCTCTCTGGTTAATTGAACTCTCAGTGGCTCCTGATTAAAGCGGCAGGTCTCCCTGGAAGATGCAGCTAGAACACATTTTTTTTCTCCTGCAAACCATATTCTCGTACCTTCTGAATGTGATCCCCCTGCTGGGGTTGCCTACTGAAAACACCTGTGAGCTGTCATTGATACTTTGGCTTCAGGTTGACACAGTACGTATGAGATGCCTTCATGTACTCTTGGCTGTCACTAAATATGACAGGGGAGACAAAGCCTGTAAGCTGTGTCCACCCAGAGTACAGGGGTCTATGTGTATGTTCTGCGGTGAGCATAGGAAAATGTGTGTGGTTTTGCCACACACATTTTCCAGGGGATGATCTACCATCATTCAATTTCATTAAAAAATTTTTTTAAAACAGACAAGCGCACACCGACCATGCGAATGGTTGAATTCCTCACAGCATCCCTTCTGAGCTGTGGATCCTGGCTCAGCGGTGCCCAGATCAAACCTCACCCTCCCGTCTTCTTTCACGTGGCTCGAGCACCATGAGAGCCAAACAGAAGCATTTAGCGCAGGATTTGCATAATCCTCTGTAAACTCCTGCAAGTCCCACGATAAAACACGAACAGGTGTTCCAGCTAAATTTCCAGTTTGATCCCATTCCAAGTTACATGCTAACCTGATGGCGATTCCTGAGATGGAAAGAAGATTCCTTCAGTCCTGGACTTCAGCGTACAGCACAGAGTTGGGAGGAGCAAGCCAGGAGGGGGCATATAGGGGGAGTAAAAGTGGCAGAGGCAGACAGGGACTGAAAGGGAGAAAGGCCAAGCGAAAATGAGACTATGAGATGGAGTCTAGTAAGACTGAACTAAGACAGAGGTATGCTTGTGTGTCTGTGGAGGGGTGCAAAGTACATGCAATGGAAACGCCAAGCAATGTGGCTTTTGTGAAGGAATGGGAGAGGCATTTGCCAGGCACTGCCTTAATAAGAATACCTTGCCATAACATTGCAAGAGCTGGAAAATTGTGTGTAGAATACCTTGGCATATGATGTCAGTGGCTGGCAAATGCCTAATACATATTCACAAGCCAAAGCAATTGGCTTTGCCAATGATTGTTTTTAATCGGATGTCAGTGCAAGGAACGCATTTGAGGAGGGACAGATTAATAACAAATCAAGTGGCTGAAGGGAATGTTGGTTAAGACACTTGTATCACGGCAAGAGCTCATTTACAGTGGCAATTTAGTACTTCACACTCAGAAGAAAACTGACAAATAACACTGGCAAGTCCTCTGCAGCACAATGTTTAATGTTACTTCATTATAGATATATTTCAAAAAGATCTTAGGACGGTGTGTTTTAGGCAGACAGAATCAGCTTGTTGGTGAAAATGTTAATAGGGTTCAGCATGGCCATGGGCTGTCAGCGGATGCGAAAATAACCCAAGAATTGCAATAGGAGGTGAGTCCTTCCTCACATTCAATGTCCTTTGTGTCTGCACTTCATTGCAAACGTTTCTGCGTATAGTTGGTGCTAAGGTGCCACCCAATAGCCAAAACTAAAACAAGGTGGTGTGTAAGAAATTAAGGCAGTCAAGTTAAAGGAAATTGGGTAAGCAGAGAATGTGCTTCAAGTGAGAGATTTAGAACAGTAAAAGATTGAGAAAAGAAGAGGAACAAATATAGATGGAAACCAGTCAAAGGAAGAGGGTGGGAGAGAAGGAACATAATACATTAAGTAGGAACATTGCTAATCAAAAGGGGCAAGGAAAAATATATAGCATCCTGTATTACTGTGCGGGTGGGGAACCGGCAAAGAATGCCAGAGAATGAACAATGAACTACAAGAGAGAGAAAAGGAGAGCGGAAAATAAAGGTGAAATGTGTCAACAAGGGAAAGGAGAACTGGGGGAGGGGGTCATTGAATGACAAAGGGGAAGGAAGAGAGAGAGGAAAGGTAAGAGGATGAAGCCAGGGGGTACCAGACAAAAAGAGGGAGAAAAGGGACTGGATGGAAGGGGGAAGTGGGGAGAGAAAGAGGGCAGATGAGTGAGTAAAAGGTCTGGAAGAGAAAAGGGCAACAGAAGAAGTTGAGAAAGAGTTGAAAGAAATGATAGGGGAGTAAACACAGGGGCACAGGTGTTGGTGGGAAAGGCTCTGCACACAAGGTGCCTAGAAAACGTCGGAAGATGTCCTTTCTGCAGGAAGATATGTATTGACCCCTATGGAACGCCTGCTCCTCCAATCCACAGCGCACGCGACTGGACCAGCACTAATTGATCAATTATGGCGCTTGAGCACGGAGGTCACACAAGCAATCATTTAGATGGAGGGCGAGGGGGGGTGCAACGTGACTGAAGCAGTGCAGAGGACATTGGACTCATTTCAAAATTACACATTACATACTCAAGAGGTTTGGCAAACCTGCCAAGCCTATGGCAACGGAACAAGTGACATTTACCAATCACCGAATCGGCTAGAGATGGAATTATGCAGAATGAATACTTGATAACTCCAGAAAAGGTCCTTATAGGACAGGGATAAATGTCTTCTATGTGTGTCGGGTAACAGCGGGTTCAAAGTTGGGTCATGCGACAAGAGAGGTGGGGAGACCCTCTAAGAAGGCGGCGAGTGAAAGCAGTGATGCCCGGAAACCTCTGCTACACTGATCAGAGGGACAATGGAAAAAAGGTCCTGAAGCGTGGCAGGGCACAAAGGGCAGTCATAGGCACTTTCTTGATATGGTGCTTGAACTGAGAGTAGCATTTCTCAAAGCATTTATGGCTTTGGGGGATCAACAAAGTCAGTGCCACAGAGATGAGGCCGGGTCACAGAGTTCAGCCAAGAGAGGAAGTCAAGCTAAGCACTCTGGTCTCCTGGTTCACCAGCTCACACCGAAGTTGAGGGCCTGGAGGGTGGACAGGCAGTACATCACATGTCTGGCATTGTACCATAGAGAATCTTGGGTCCAGATAGCACCTGATCATGTTATAAAATTATATTTTATGTTGATTCATGTTTCATCATTACTGAAGTATGACTGTCAACAAGTGCTTCATACCACCACAGACACGTCTTCAGGACATAACATTGCAAAGTAGTATGACAAATAGAATGAGAAGAAAGGAGACATTTGTGAGGATTTTTGCACGAGGAAGCTTAGATATGGAATGGGGAAATGCAATACACATTCAAGTTTGGCCTGTTTATTCCAGTACCAAAGCACAAATGTTCACGCTGGTTATGAAATAAGAAGGATATCCATGAGGTAAGGACTTTAGACCAATATCTGCAAGGGAGTATTTAGGAATCTGGTGTTTATAGGGAGAGCACTTTTAATTTACTTGGTGCCACCAGAGCTAAAGTTTGATGGCTGCTCCAGATCCCAAAGGCAGCCATATTGGATGATGCATTCTGGGTGTAGTGCCCAGATGAGGCATCCCGTTCATGGAGAGAAAATACTATACCAAAATGGCTGCCATAGAATAGGAAGGTGGGGCTTTGTATGGAGACCCTCTTCAATGTTCATGGCTGCCAAACGGAGCGGCTACAGGAGCTGCAGAAGCAGCGGTGGCAGGACCTGCCGCCACAGCAATCAGGTAAGTGGGATTGGGGAAAGGTGCAAAAAAAAAAGCAGAGTCATTTTAGGGGAAGATGGTGGGTGGGGGAACTGGCCATTAGGTGGGTTGGAACGCGGGCTAACAATAGCAGTGTCAGCCCGCGTTCCCTGCCTCCTGATTGGCTGGCTCCCCAACCGAGGGTGCCGATGAATAATATTGTGAAATGGCTCGATCTGTGAACACCTTGTGAGCATAATGGTCCTAGTGCTGCACTCTTTGATTTTCTTTTTTGTTGTTACAGCACAGGCACTTTAACTCATTCTAGTGAGTAGATCGGGAGTCTGCTTTTCGTTTCTATTGCTTTGCAGGCTGGGGTTGTGTATAAACGTTGCAGCGACCACGTAACAGAAGCAGCAAACTGATGTGCTGTGCACCAGTGGTGGGCGGAAGGTGAGCCAATGTAATTTCCATGTGTGCCTGTCTTGGTATTACCTGACCGAAAATAGGTATTCAGGACTTGAACTATAGAAGCTTTGATCACCTGCCATTCCCGCTCCATTAAATATGAACACAGAAGCCACTAATACAGGTATATGCAATTTAGCAAACATTCAGCGATTAACCCGCGTATGGCGTAGACAAACTTTAACCACATGAACATTTACTATAATTATTTATGATCAAGAATCTTATCTTTTAGTTGGGAAAAGTGCCTTGAATAATTGCAGATCAGCTGTGAAACCCAGTAGTGAAATCATGGAATTCATAATTTCTCACAAGCTACACTTACTGTTCCTAACAGCAAAGCAGCTCGGAATATGAGCAAGTCCCGGACAATTACAAAATATTAATTCTAAATGCAGAATCGAGAAGAGGTGGCAGCCTAGCCATTATATTCTCCAACAGAAATCCAATGACATCTTACAGCCGATAAGAAAGCTCAGCGGGTTGAGCACTTGCTGCTGCGATCTGAGCGTGATCGGCAGGCCAACACAGCCTTTCATCCTTCCGTGGTCAATAAATGAGTACCAATTTCGATTGGGTGATATTGCATGCAAATATATGCTCTGTAAAGCGCTTTGGATTAAGGTGCTATATAAATAACACATTATGCTGATATCTAACTGCAACCATGTTCTTTCTTTTCACAGCCACTATTGCACACGCCCACACACAGTATGTTCACTGATATGACTGATTATGCATCACACCTTTTATAGGATAAAAAAAAAATTGACTATATTTGGAGACTTGACTCTCTTGATAGACCAGGATATTTCTGACTTGGCAAGTTCACTGTTCACGAGCCTGGAAGACCTACTTATGCAATAGCTCTTAACAGGACCTACACATTGTACATGCCACACATTAGATGCCTTTTTAGTACACAACAACATTTATTTGTTCAGGAACTCCTCCTTCTAACATGAGCTGATCATTAGCTGATTCTAATAAAAAAAGCATTGAGAATCATAGTGAGTGAACTTCTGAAACCTACATCATTAAAACAGTCTTGGCATTGGTCTAAACCGGGGATCTCCAACTTCAGGGCTCCAGGTCAGGAATCCTAATAGGTGTTCAGGATATCCCTCATTAACATTCATGAGAAAAAAGATGCATAGATTTATAATCATTGTATACTGACTTAAATCATGAATATTCATGAGGGGTATCCTGGAAATCCAACATGTTTTCATCCCTCAAGGCCTGGAGTTGGACAACTCTGGTTAAACGGACACCAATCCTACGACACAACAACCTGCATCTTAATCATTATTCAGGAGTTAATGCAACTTCAGAGAAACTGCTGTCCAATCTAGGGATTCCAAATGGTTACCCCTGAATTAGCTAACATCAGATCTCAAACAAAGCTCACTGAGAGGGAATGAAGCAGAGGACACGGTGAAACTTACTAGAATCCCCAGACCCTATCAAAAGGATATCCTCAGGGTTTATGAAAGGCAATTTCATGAGCAAATTGTTAAGGCTACTTCATTCCAGAACAAGGACCAACCAAATGATGAAGAGATGAGAAAACTAATAGGCATGATGAGGTCTTATTAATTAGACCTATTCAGCCATTTTAATGTGAAGACAAAGGCCAAAGAAACTCCCTTAGAAGACAATACCGTTTTTATTATTAGATTAAAAGACAGACCTAATTAGCAACCTGCACAATAGTGAATATGATATGATATGATATGACATTTATAACGCGCCTATACACAAGTGTTTCAAGGCGCGACGGCAAGGGAGGGGGAACAGAGGGAAGAGAGACAATGATATTACTAGCCCAAATGTCATTCAGATCATGCAAGTGCAGGGGAAGGTGGGAAAGAAAAAGTGCACGGGGCAAGGAGGAGGGAAAGAGCAGTACATGGGAGAATAAATAACAAGATAAATAAAAGAACGTCCAGCTGGTGGCAAGTGCAGGGTGAGTGCAGACATAAGTGCAAGTGGGGGACTGTAAAGATACAGAAAACAGTCCTCAGGTGCAGGGGTTGCCGGGGAGGCAGTGCAGGCGTGCAACTGGCAGGGCATGGGCGCAAAATCAGAAGGGTGGCCAGGTAACCCTGCAGTATCGGTATCAGCAGGACTTCAGCCGGGGAGAGGGGGAGAGAAAGCAGAAGCAAAGAGGAAGGTTTTACGGTGCTTTCGGAACCGAAGATGGTTCTCCTCATGTTTCAGGGAGTCAGGAAGGCTGCTCCAGAGGGAGGCCCCAGCCGAAGAAAGAGATCTACCACCAACTTGTCGCTTGGAGAAGCGACTGACCCTGAGGGAGTTGGAGGCAGATGAGCGAAGAGCTCGAGAAGGAAGGTATTTAGGAAGAGAGAGTGGAAGGTATTGAGGCCCCAGGCCCCAGAAGGTCTTGTGGACGATGCAGAGGCTTTTGAACTTAATCCTCACAACCACTGGGAGCCAGTGCAGTGATTTCAGTCCTGGAGAGATACAATCCCTGGGCTTGAGGCCAAGGTCACGTCTCGCAGTCTGTTCTGGATGAGTTACAGAGGGCGTAGAGTAGAAGTAGGAAGATTTAGAAAGACTCTGTTGCAATAGTCCAGCCGAGAGAGAACCAGAGCTCTGGAGACAATGAGCTTCTGGGGGAAGGAGAGGAAGGGAAGAATGCCTCTGAGGAGGTGCAGCTGGTAGTGCGACTTCTTAGAGACATCATAGATGTGAGGAGAGAAAGAGAGTGTGGAGTCGAAGATGACCCCGAGGTTTTTAGCCTTGCAGGTGAGAGCAGGAAGAGGGCCAAGAGAGGCTGGCCAGAGAGCTACAGGAAAGGAGGGAGTGGGGGTGCTGATGAAGAGAATCTCAGTCTTACTGGCATTAAGGCAGAGGTCATTGGTGGCACACCACTCCTGGATAGCAGACAGAGATGAGGGAAGGAGAAAAGGTGCCCGAAGGTAGCCTGAAAATGAGCCGAATGTCATCCTCATAGCACTGAAAGTTGGGACAGAGAGCGGCAATGTGGTGGGCAAGTACTGACAGGTATTGGTCGAACAGCCAGGGAGAGAGGTTAGACCCCTGGGGACACCACAGGTAGAGAAAAAGATAGCAGAGAGGAAGATCCCAAGTTGGACCTGGGAGGGTCGGTCAGAGGAAGGAAGTCAGCCACACCAGGGACTGACTGGTGATACCTAGGTTATCACAGAGACAATTAAGCAGGATGGCATGGTTGACAGTGTCAAAGGCAGAAGAGAGATCAAGCAAGATGAGGACACAGGGAGTGCTAGAGTCAAGGTTGGAGAGCAGGTCTTCACGGATGTTCAGGAGAGCGGTTTCCGTGCTTCTGGCAGCTCTGAAGCCAGACTGATGGTCATGAAGACAACCAACAGATTCAGTGTGGAGATTAAGCTGGGAGATGGCCAGTTTCTCCAGGAGCTTTCCAGGAAGGGAGTGATGGAGATTTGGCAATAGCTGGGCAGGAGGGATCGGCAGAGGGTTCCTTAAGAAGAGGGTGCACAAGGGAGTGCTTCAGGGGTATGGGAAGACTCCAGTGGCGAAGGAGTGGTTGCAGAAGTCAGCAAGGGCAGGAGACAGGGTGTCAATATGGTCCTTGATGGTTTTGGAGGAACAGGGGTGAGCCTGTTATGATGAGACTTTCATAGGTCGAACTTGTCTAGAAATCTCGTCGGCGGAGGACAGGGGAAAGGCAGAGAAGGAAGGAGGCGAGGAGGCAGCAGAAGGGCCAGAGGAAAAGCAGGGAGTATAGGGAGGGAGGGGACTGGAGGAGACTGAGGACAGAATGTGCTGAGTGTTAGAGATGAACTGAGAAGCCAGTGCCGTGCAGAGGGCCTGGGAAGGGACAGGAGAGGTAGAGACGGCGGGAGGATTGGCCAGTTCCTTGCAGATTTTAAAGAGTTCAGCCGAGTTGTTAGATGCCCCGAGACACAGGCTTTGATATGAGCTCTCTTCTTGGTGAGGACAAAGAGCCGGTATTGCCTTTGGAGCAGGTGGCAGGCCAGTTTGTTAGTGGATATACAAGAAGCATGCCATTTCCTCTGGGCCCCCCTGCACTTGCGTTTTAGGGTGATGAAGTATGAGTCGTACCAGGAGTTTGGGCTTCAGCTATATAGACTATGATGTTGCTAAATATTTTACAAAAGCTTCACAATTCTAGCAGCAATATTGTAACCAGAGGTACCTTAATAGTTTGCGATTTTTAATTACCTGTGAAACAATGTACTCTTCCAGTAATCCGACTGGAGAATGTCAAACAACTCCAAAATGCACGGTTTGCAAAGTTTGTTGAAACCAGTAAAATATCTGGTTCTCTGTCTGGCCCTAGCTTTCTAAAAAGCCCTCTTTCTGCCCGTTGCTAAATCAAAACTTTTGTTTGTTTTCATTTCCTATTTATCCTCAGGGATTGTGTCTGCTGCCATAAAGCAAGATTCCCTTACCCTCCCTCTTAATAAAAGCACCAGAGGATCTTGAACCTACACCCAATTTTGGCCTAGTTCAAATTTGGTCTACCCGGCAAAGATTTTAGACCATGCTATGGTGAAACAACATCTGGATAACTATAACTAAATAAATCCATTCCAGACAGGCATCTGCCACAGCTGGGGCACATGAGTCGTTGCTCCCTCTATACTGTATAACATGAGGAAGACAGTAGACAGAGAAGTGTGAATACTGTGGTGATTTTAACCAATATGGCGGGCCAACCCTGTCGGTAGCAGCCCACCACCCAAGTTAAAGGCCTGAACGAAGTGGGGGCCCTTATCGAGGGTGGTGCTGGTGTTACCGACATAGTCGGCCTGTTGCAAAGGTTAATATGGCCATTAGCACCCATGTAGTTCCCTACCCGGGTACTAATGGTGTTTTTTTATTTAACAAAAATAATAATAAACTTACTTTTGGTGTGCCGCTCAGCGCAGCACGGTACTGCTGGCAGGGTAGTTCTTTTTCCATTTTGCTGACTGTGACTTCATCAGCATGGAAAACAGACTTCACAGAAAGCAGCACTGTGTGGCGCTGAGCAGCACACCAAAGGTAAGTTTCTTTTTTGAAACAAAAGACACTCTTAGCACCCGTGTAGAAAACTAAATGAGTACTAAATGGTGAAGGAGGAGTGGGGAAGGGAAGGCGGTGCTGGCTGCCCAGGGAGCTCGGAACACAGGCTTGTACCACAGAGTAGAGCCCACATTCCAAGACTCCAAATTGGCCAGCGCCCCCCCAACCAAGGTACTTGTCTGCACTTTGACACAATCATGCACCTGATCTTCATGACCCAACTCAGGGACATCGGGGTCAGGGTTTTGTGCTGAATTGGATTAAGCCTTTGCTTATTGATTGTGTTCGGGGCGTGTCCCTGACTCCATACATGTCAAAAGCACTCACTCACACCCGCGGAGTACCTTGAGGCTCTTCATTACCTCCAATCTTACTCAAGATGTATATCTCAGTATTGGGTGATTAGAATGATGTAGCAATTTAAATGTCAGTCAATATTTACAACATTGGCACCCAGTTATTTTTCAGATTCCCCCCAGGCACAGTGGACACACTTGATGGGTTTTCTCAATCTTTAATTAGCATCACGGACTTGATGGCTTCAAACATCTTCAAGCTGAACCCAGGCAAGACTGAAAAAGACATTGTGGGAGCACACACCTGGTTGGCCAAGAGACATTTGGCCACAACAATGAGACACTGCCCAAACCCTCAAAGTATGGTTAGAAACCTAGACATCTTGATGAACGATGATCTTTCCATGAATTCTCAATTATCAGTTGTGATCTGGAAGAGATTCTTGCATATACAATTGATTTAAAGTGTGTTTTCTGGATCTGTATTACCAGACCAAATACTGCACACCCATGCTCCAGCTGACACATAGCACCCACTGAATCACATCCACAGATTCCTCCTACCCTGCCACATCCACAGATTCCTCCTACCCTGCCACATCCACAGATTCCTCCTACCCTGCCACATCCACAGATTCCTCCTACCCTGCCACATCCACAGATTCCTCCTACCCTGCCACATTCACTGATTCAGTTCTTCCCCAAGCTGCTGAGTCCTTACTACTTTGCCTTTCCCCACTTTTATGGGGGCTATGTCCCCATATTCCTCTTATCTGCCACCACGTCTCTTACCCACCATGTATTCCTCCCCTCCTTGGCCATTGTTCAAATCAGGGGTTTCACCCCCATGCCTGTAATATCCACTAATTCTTCCCTTCCCCTGTCGATCCCTTGCAGATCTGTCTTTCTTCACCACACTCAACCCCTGATGCGAGGCATACCTCAAACATAAACAAACTTTGGCAATGCCAACAGTTTGGGCTTTTGTGTAGACATGGGAAAAACACTTGCCAGGCACTGCTGTAGTGGTATTTAATGGCCACTGATGGTAGCAGGTGCACAATGCTCTGAGTACCTGGAATCTAATTGCAGTGCCTGGCAAAGGACAAATACTTATCCACAAGCCAAAACTTTGGCTTACCAATGCTTTATTTATTTATTATTTTTTTTAACAGGACTTCATTGAAGGACGGGCAGAATTCTTATAAATCGAGAGACTGAATCTAAACCTGGTTAAGACATTCTATTACACAAGTAGCAGGTTTACAGCTCCAATGAAGTCATTAACTGTCAGAAAATTGCTTTGAAAAAACACTTGCAGGCACTTTGAGTGCACAATTTGATGGCAGGACTTAATTAAAGCAAACTCAAAGAGTTCCCATGAGGAGGTCATTTGGCCAGGGAGGGGCAGGAACTGGGTGGAAATGACCCTAGGGATTTGCATGGCCATGGGCAGTCAAGGGGTTGGCAAATGATCAAACAAAACCTACAAGCTGTATGTCCCTCCTCTAATGCCATTCCTCCCTGTCTGTACTCTAATAATAGTTTTGGCTTCTATGTGGCGGACCTAATAACTCAAACTAAAAAAACACTCATGTGGGCTTCAACAATCGGAACTTACAGATTCTCGCGGGATTGCTCAGGATTGGCTTGTTCCTAATCGGCAAAGGTAAGTCAACCTTGTTTTTTTTTTTCCTGATCATTCCCCGTAGAGTTCAGGATACCATATCTGTCGCCATTGCATATCGACTATGAAAAACGGTACATTTCTAGTCCTTCCAAACGACCTACTCAACAGACTAAAGTGCATCCAGAATGCAACAGGACAACTTCTGGTGCACATTAGTTAGTCTGTCATCATTTCGAGCGCCTTTCGCTTGCTTCACTGTCTCCCTATTGCACAGAGGGTGGGATGAAAAGCTTTGTGCTCAGTGCACCGAGCCTTCTACAATTAGAGACCTTGCTTTCCTTCAGACTGGTTCCATCGTTTTGCTCTAGTACAGGCTTTAAAGACTGGTTGACAGCGAAGCGTAAAGGTGTCTGGAACCAACAGAGCGAGGCTGAGTGACTAGGTGACTGTGTGGCTGCAGAGGACTTTACATTTTTTTAAGAAACTATTTAAAATGTACATTTTTCCCCAAAAAGCCCAAACTATGAGTCCGATTCATGAAGTTTTTGCATGGTTTAAAGTGACTTTGCACTGCTGAAAAGTGACTTTATTTATTTTTTATTTATTTATTTAGTACATTTATAGAAGCACCCAAAACCCATAGGCATCTAGGCACTATTTACAGCGGATTTGGGGGGTGGGTCTCCAAATAAAATGGTACAGGACAAAGTAATTTTGTACTGCAAAAATGACCACTTGCACTGACTTTGCTCTGCAGAAATACACTTTGCACAGTTCCATGAATCGGGGTTTGTGTCGGCAGTGCAAAGTCACTTTGAACTGTGCAAATATTCCATGAATCAGGCCCTATATTCGTATGTCCTCCTGTGCTCGGATGTTGTTCTAGCGGCAACAGTTTGCGCTTAAGAAGAGCTTATCACATACCATGCAACTCAGGGTCTTTCGCCACTTAGAGACTTGCAGGCGAAGGGGTTGAGTTTGGTTAGTAGGAGCCAAAGGATCAGGGCATGATTGCTCTGCTGTTGTGTGGATGCTTGCGGACTATAAGCAAGCAGGTGGGGCATTCTAGGTATTTTAGGAGATAATCTTTTCAAGAGGGTTCTGGGTGTACCCAGAGGGCTGTAAGCAGGATGTGTACGATGATGTTTGTTATTTATATGTATGCGTTTAAGGGACATGTGAGATAGTCTATGCCAGAAGCAGAGGCGTTGCTAGCGGGGGGCTGAGGGGGCTATAGGCCCGGGTCTTTTGGTTGTAGCCCCGGATAGAAGCTCAGGTGCTACAAGCAAAATGCTAGCTAGCCCCGAGTCCCACCAGTCCTGACATTAGCATAGCCCCTGATCTTTTCCAGACCTAGCAACACCCCTGGTCTGTGCGTTAGTTTCTTTGCTTCCAGCATGGGATACAGGGAAGAATCCACATCTGTAGTGCTTGCTGGCTCTGTGATTTGTGGTGCTTTGGGATTTTGTGGGAGGTTATAAGTGTTAATAGGGGTAGGAAAGTGTTATAGGTGGGTGAAAATATGAGTTGGGTTCAACGCGGATAGCGTAGAATGAATAAAACGTTGCCCATTACCAAGGCACAGCTATCACTTTGAGGAGAGTAGGGGAGATGGGAGGAGGGAGGGGACCTGGTCATGGCCTTGGCCTTGGCACCAAGGCACTGCCAACCCATGATCTTCCGGAGGGTGTGTTTCACGCTTTGGCACTTTTCATGGTGATGTCATGTGATGTTCTGTCGGGTGATAGCTACTATCTCATCCCTTCAAGCAGTTTGAGTCAGGTGGGACGCAAAACACTTCTGCAATAGTCAAAGTGACTCATCTCCTTAAAGCAAATTCATAAAATATTGTTTTGGTGTGAAGGAAGCTGTTGTTACCCACACATATTTCAGAGTATGTTGATCCTTCACATACAATTCTAAGTATGTCAGTGTCTTGTCATATAAAAAGCACCTTGAGACCATGCAAATGTAGCAGTGTGCGGTATAAATCAATGTAACATAACATAATTGAATTTCTGTTGAGCTTGAATCAAAGCTTGCCTAGCTGTGGGGGTGTTTTCATTGGTCGCTGTTTGATTTGCTTCATGGCTCCTGCTTGGGAACACAGAGTCTCTATCGCCTGATGCCATGCTGGTTCCGCACTGCACGAGTATTGAGCTCTGCTGCAGCTACTGATTGTGGACACCGGCTTCCTAATGAAGATGGGATTGCAAGTAATCAATGCAGCCTTGAAGATTTCTAGGGGTCATTTCCTTCACAGCAATTACTTGTTTTACAGACTTTGCCAATTGCTAACCAAAGCGAGAAAGAGAAACACTGGGAACCATAACCCAGGTGAAGTCTTGCCATCCCTTATCCCACCCCCTGCCACCAATGTGCCCCGCTTCTCACTTATGACTCAGCCCTAAGGCTGGCTCAGCACATTAGGAAATGTGCAACATCCAGCAGAGGGTGCCCTTCAAGTAAGCAGCCATGTCGTATTTTTTGTAATGTGATAGACAGGTATACTGCATGAGTTATCACCAGGGCTTATCTGGAGATTACGTCATATTCTGCCTGGTCCTGGGGATTGCATGTCTGGGTCTGTGGTATGAGGATGAGGAGGTGGAGAGGAAGAGCGTGTTATGGGGGAAGAAGGAATTGGTAGCAATAGAGGTAGGGGTCGCAGGAAGAGAAGGAAGATGGGTACTGTTGGTTTCATTTTCAGTGAGTGCATGTCATCTGGAATGTTTCGAAGTTGTGGGAGTGGTAGTATAAAGGTGGAAAGGAAAACAAAGGTCTCAACTGCAGCTGGTGCCGAGGGGAAGGGACTCTGTTGTTTAAAAATGTCTCCTTTCTTAAGGCAGCACAAAGCTCCTTGTAATTCCCATTAGCCCACGTAAGATGGAGGAGGAAGCAATCAAAATCTAGCAAGTAGTCGGCACACTTTCCAATATGTGGCTCACAGAATGAGCAGATCTATTTAGGCACATTCAACCGATTTCGCCAGTTCTCCTCACATATTTGGTAAGGGTTGAATCTAAAGTTGAATTGGAATCTCTTGTTTTAGATTCTCAAACTTCCTAAAGAGCCCTGGCCACTTCTTGGTGCGCGTGCGTGTGTGTGTGTGTGTATGTGTATATACCTATGTATATATATTAAATATAAAAATAACCCATTTCAAATCAAGAGTTAAGATTAATCTCACAAAAAGTTACATACTGTAAAGAATGGGAAAAACATAGTTACAGTACACACTCTCACTGTATATATTACAAATTCAACCATAAAACTCAGAAGTATAAACACTCACTAGATACCACTGCAAATCCAGCCTTAACACTAATTTCAAGGATGTAGTTGATGTATACTGCATGTTACTTGACGTGAACTATTGATTTTTAATTAATTCAGTGTTTATTTGCAGAGTGTACAGCATAGGAGTGCTTGTTGAATACGTTTCAGAGGTATAAGGTGTGCAGGATGAGTGTGCAGGATAAGAACATGTGTTTAAAGTTTGTCATAAGTTTGAGTGTCCAAAATGCTTGTCTCATAAGCGTGTGTTTTGTAAGTGTTTGTGTCATGTGTGCCGTAAGTGTCTGTATCATAATGTACTGCTTTGTCAGTATGTGTTGTGAGAGTGGTTGTCGTAAGATCATGCAGTTTAAGGGTGTGTAGGCATTGTACAGCCTGTGCATGTACGCAATTTACATATCCTGAAAACTACAGTCCTGACTTTGAAGGTTCTATGTGTTTAGAAAGACTGTCCTTTGAAAGTCTGCAGTTTGCTTGTGCACTTTTGGTCGACCTGACCCGTGAAGCAGTGCAGAGGATGGGGGTGGCACAGGCACGGTCAGCAATGAGGAAAGATGAGGATGAGGATGAATGTGGCAACACGCATCTCACATAGACACAGTCATTACTACAGGCCCTCACTCATGGAAAGAGCACTTTTTGGGTAGCTTATAACTTTGCCCCACGCCCAGACAAATCCTCACCAGACTTTGCAAACAAAGTATATGGCCGCCTCAGATTGATTTTGTGAAGTTTTGACAGTTTCGTACAGGGGGGTAAAGTTATAGGGGGTCCCAAAATGTGTGGAAATCCTCATAAACGCAATGGATAAAAAATGTTACTCGCACCTACAGCCCAAACCGCTGGATGGATTTTCACCAGGAGCGGCGGATTGGTCCCAAAAGCAAGCTTTTGTAAATGTGGTGTAAATCCATCAAGTAGTTTAAAAAAAATTGTCAAAAAGTAGGTAAAAGAATGACGTTGGCTTGGTCCCAAAAGCGTGTGTCTGTAAATGGGGTGTAAATCCATCAAGTTGTTTGAAAAAAATGGTCAAAAAGTAGGTAAAAAGAATTTTGTGACGTCTGAGTTTGGCCCGGCATGTTGGATTCACGGACAGCGCCGTTATCTGCGAACATTACAGTAAAACATATAAAAAATACAATGAACGTGTCAAACTAATGATATAATCTCTGAGGAGGTGAGGGCTAATGAGGATGGCATAGAATATTGCCATTTAAAGCCAATAAACAGGCAGTTTTCCACCTTTGAAATTTGCTGACATTTTTGGAAATCACTGTTATGGTCATAAACATTTGGGATTTTCGGGGGCATAGATAAATATTTTTGCGTTAAAGGGTTGGTAAAAAATGTTTTTGGATGGCATCTAACTTTGGCGCCACTCAATGAAACTGTATAAAATGTTGTGATATTATTCCAGACATGACCTTGAATGGTTCTGTTTTGCCAAGAGAGAACAAAATCTGAGGGGTGTGGTCCCAGAATATTTGAAAGGCTTATACATTTGGCGCCATTTCACAAATTTGCACAAATGTTTGCAAAAAGATTGAAGACCCAAATTTGAATGTTTTTGCAAAGTCTGGTGGGATTCTGTGAAGAGGGGACAAAATTAGAGGCGACTGTCAACATTTTTAGACAGTTTATACATTTTATGACTAATGATTTTAATATGTGATGTTATCAGTGATGTCATCAATGACATTTGTGATGTATCTTTCATGTACTGGGCGTTTGTCTTAGCAGCTCATGATGGTGGTGTGAGTTATGGTTGCTCAGCTTACCATAATTGGTGATTTCTGTTTTTTGGGGGTTTTAATTGTAACCATAACGTCCCTTTAATAAAGTTTTTTCATTGAATTGCATTGTGGCAATAAGACCCGAGGCGGCGGCCAATACCGCCCCAGGTAATGCCCGGGGCCGTAGTTATAGATATACGAAGCCCCGGGCATTACAGTGGGCGGTATTGGCCCACCGCAGAGGGTCTTATTGCCATTAGTACCCCCGGCCCTTAGACTGGGGTACTAATTGCTTTTATTTTTCTGTTCCGAAATGTTTCGGAACAGAAAAAAAAAAAACAACCAAGAAAATGACCACCGCCGGAGTCCGTTTTCCCTTTCCATGGCAGCCATCGGAAGCGGACGCGCTGGGAACAGAACTGTTCCCAGCGCGTCCGCTCCCGAAAAAGGATTAAAAAATAGGTAAGTGGGGTTGGGAGGGCGGGAGAGGGGAAAAAAAAAACATACCTGCGTCCCCGGCGGGGGACGAGTGAAGCCCCCAGCCGTGTGGAGGCGCAGAGCGGGGCTGGCCCCGCTCCGAGTCTCCACACGGCTGGAGGCTTCCCTCGTCCCCCTTTGGGGACGCAGGAACAAGAAGGTAAATTGGGGCGGGGGTTGGGAGGGAAGGGAATAAAAAAAAACTTACCTGAGTCCCCAGAGGGGGGCGAAGGCAGCCTCTCAGCCGTGGGGAGGCTCGGAGCGGGGATGGCCCCATTTCGAGCCTCCTCATTGGCTGAGGGGCTGTCACACCGCTCGCCGGGAACAGAGTAGCCGGCACGCATGGCGTAACTGGGGATACCGTGTGGTATGGCTCGCAAATGAGCCAATCGCCACACAGTATTCCCGTTGCGCCGCGCGTGCCGGGTACTAATGCTTTTTATTAGTGCAACTTAACCATAACGTTCCTTTATCAAAGGTTTTTCATTGAATGTATGGATATTCACTGAAAAACCTTTAGTTAGGGGAGAGTTAGATCAGATGTAACTCAAAAAACACTTGAAAATCAGCAGATGTTGGAAGTGAGTACCATTTTAACTTGGCAGTCCCCGTTGTAAAGCCCATGAGCACATACATATTATAACAGATGTGATTCACAATGACATACAAAATGGTATTATGGGGGACTTCAACGGGGGAATGCTGAGTCAAGATGGTACGTGCAGATCTGTGAATATCTTAGGTACAATTAAAAAGGATAAAATGAAAATGTGAAGATTGCATGACATGTTGGTATCGCTGTAAAGCCAGTGGAGCTTGGGCATAGACTGTCAAATTTCAATGTCATGTCTTAGCTTGACTGTTGTTTAACTGCTTGATATCAACAACTGCTATTAAGGGCCCTGACACTGAAAGACACATCTATATATCCTGCTCCTTTAAATGTTTCTTATTAACTTTAAATGTGTGCTTGAGACTTGCTATGGAAAGCATTTCAGTTTCAAATAATGAAAAGTGCCAATAAAGCAATGCATGTATCCCTCATGGAGTGTTTCATTCCTTCATTCATTTTCTTTATCCGATTGCTGTTTAAAAGACCAATAGATCACTCTTACCCCTTCTCCCTGTGGCCGTGTCTGGTCAAAATAGTTTTTTGTCTAATCTGTTAATGTGTTTGCTGCAGATACGTATACGTATCCTGTGCGTAACAAATCGGACTCTGGGCAAGAATAACAGAACTTCATCCTTCCAAACCTGTTAAATGAGTACCCCCCAGTTCTGTAATATTAGAACTGATCAATACAAATGCCATTATAACGTTATTTAACCCTGACAGGACTTGAGCGTGTGGCCGGCAGGCTGCACACATCACTCTGTTAGGCCTTTAATCTTCGCAGCTATTCTGATCGATGTGCTGCTTTTTCTCAACTGAAAATAAAACTAATATATGTAATTTCCGGGAATGCGCTGAGCATTATCAGCCCTGCTATTGCTACAGACATGCTACGGGCTGGTTCAATGATATATCTTGGCAATATCACCATACTATGCAACGGCCTTGTCCCCACTGCTATGGCACTGAATTTGCCAGGACCCACTACTTGCCATGGTTGTGGCACGGCTCTTCATATGAAAACACTCTAAAACTGGCATGGTTCTGAAACAATAAGGGAATCGAGTATGCCAGGGTTTCCGTTAGGCAAGCACTTCTAATCATGGCATTGCTCATTTTTTTTTTCTTTATAGTTGGGACTCAATTAAGCCAGGATTGCAACTATGACAAAATGCAGCAATCACACCTTAGCAGGTGGTGTACATGGCCGATAATGGCCTGCCAGCCCGAGAATAAACCTCTTTGAAGGGCTGCACGCAGTTACCGGCGTGTACGCCTCTCTGCTTGGGCGTGATTGCTATTCGCACGTTGGGGGTTGCTGGGGGTGGGGGGGAGGATGGGGGCAAATAGTTTTTATTTCATTTTTTTAGATCTGGAGATTGGCTGCACTTATTGTGCGACACCAATCTCCCAGGAAAAAAAAAACAAAACAAAAAAAGATTGCCGCCTGCCATCGGAAAAGGGACTACGTCACTTTATCATTTCTACGGTGCTGGCCAGGAGTGGGAGGAGGTCTGGGCCTGGAACACAAAGCTCTAGTACAGCAGCTAAGTAGTAAGGGGGAGGGAAGGGATGTGGTTTGTTTTGGGGGTTGAGGGAACAGGGAGAGAGTCACATAAAAAAACTCCCCACATCGAAAAAAAAAAAAAAAGATTACAGCATTCGGGGAAGGGCCTCGGGTGGCTGGAAACAGCGGGCAGAGACTGTGTTTTCTCGCCCTTTGTTCCAGCCACCTGATTGGCTAACTGCCCTAACCTGGGTGCTAATTCTGGTTAGCAGACCTTTTAGAAAGTTCAGATTGGCTCAGTCTGTCAGGACAGAGAACTCAGAGCAAATTCCGGGCACTATTCACTAGTAGTTCCTTGGAAATATCCTTCCTGTCTGGCCACAACTATCATAATGCTCCCTCAGTGTGGCACCGTCCTTCTGTAAGTTCAGTAGCTCAAGTTCCTCCCCCGCTACCTCAATCAGTACCACCCTTTAGAGGGCACTCTGTACATTGTCCTCAGCACCCGCCTCGTTTAGAGAGTCTTTCACAAGGGCTCGCCCTCTCGCCCGTACCTTCGCTGTGTCGTTCTGTATATTCTGCCTTTGTACACTGCTGCCCTTCTAAAGTTTTTTCATCTTCCGTACATGCAACAACACTGCCCCAGTTCTTGCTGCATCCTTGGGAGTCTGGTGAAGCCATGCGCTCTGCTGCCTTCATCCTGCCATGGCCTGAAGGGCTAGCTTAGTTCTCTCCTGGATGACGCGCCACTCTTCCCGCCTTCACTCCCGAGTTGCATCTTCTGATCCCCCTCCGCTGTAGCCTCATTGGCATGCCATTTCTGGAAACAACTTTCCTCTTCCGGAGACTGTGCCAGCCTTTCCTACTGCTTCCACCACCAAGAGTCATATCAGCCAGCTGCCAGATTGATGAGACCCTCCCGCACTCTCCTTCCTTGGTGCACGTCGACACATCGCCATGACAACAGGGCACCACAAACTCAATCCTTGGCCTGTGATTTCTTTTTTCTCTCCAGAACCGCTCCAGAACCGCTGAATACAATCTCCTGGCCCCCACCCAGGGGGCAAATAGTCTTAGCACCCACGAGGGCATGTTTCACTGCCATTAGCTATCCTAAGGTATCCTAGGCATGCCTGAATGACCCCCACTTTGCACATGACCAATAAGTCAGACATCCGGCTTGTAAAGGATGCTCAGTCCTCCCTCAGAGCACTGATGCTTGATTATAGAAGTGTTTTGATTATGGCAGTGATCAGATCTTGCTAAATGAAGAGGTGATGGCTGGAAGGTTTAGAATACAACTTAAACCTCTGGCAATTGCTCTGGGCAACCCTCCAGAGCATAGTTCTTCATCAGCCAACCAAGGAATCTGATCATACGATCATACGAGGACTCGGATTAAAAATGGATTCTGATAATGCAGGGGTCCAGTTTATCAAGGAACTCCTTTGGTGCCACTGTTCTATTAATATAAACTTTCTGATTATTCAGGGGTTCTGTTCATGCAAGTGCCCTAGTCATTTGAGGCCATTATCGTGCCATGGCTCCGATTGTGCTGGGTCTGTGCCCTGAGACTATGTGTTTCTGGGTATGGTTGGACCATGATTATTTCGGATTTCAAAGGTATCAGAACCTTGGTTCTCGCCTCAGTTTACGAGCAAAGGAATTCTGTGTTGAGACTCGTGATTTCTCAGAGAAACACTCTCATTGCACGTCACTCTGTTGCCTGTGCAGAATGTTATTCTGATACACACATAATTGTCGTACAGAATTTGAATCTGCAACCTCAGGATAAATGGCTTGCAGCCCTCAGTTTCGCCACTTGACCATGTTGTGTGATCCTGGGTAAATAGGGTTATCACGCCATCCCCCATTTCCTATATCTTTCAAAATTCTGAGCATTTTACAAATAGATCAACTCACCCAAGTCTAGTCATTTTATGATTGTCACATGTTGTTCTTGGTAATCTCGTTCTTTAACTACATGTCAGTGGAAGGTTAAGAATGTTTTTCATTGTTCCCTAGAAGCTCACACATGTTGGCCCATGTCCAAAAAAGTATTCCTCCCTCCTCTCCTCTGAGTTACCCTCGTAACCTTCCTCTGAACTGCCTTCTAGCTTACATTGTTTTCCTCACCTCTAACCTGCCTCTGACCCTCGCTTTGTCAGCCGCCAATGTATCACTTCATCCACCTTGGTCACATCCCTAACACAACTGGCTGTACCGCCTACATACACCCAAACATGTGTACCATTGATTGTTTTTAATCTATGTCCGTCCACCCATAGATTGCCCCGGTGACAATTCCATTTACTCCCACCCACAACTTGGTCAGAATGTCACTTGAACTCCACTGTAAGAAGCTCACTGCTTCCTGTCACATCTGATTTCTTATCTACAATATGTTCTTTTGTGATAAAAAAGAGCACTGTTCCTCCCTATAAATAAAGAAAATAAACAATAATACATAAATAAAAACCATGGTCAGTTTGTCATCATTTGTTCAATTTGGAAAAAACATATTTTTACACAAGCAATCACAAGTCGTGTGTACATGTTTGTGACAAAGAAAACCATGAAGTAATAAATGCCTTATCCAGTAGAGAAAACACGTGTTCCATTTGTATTGGTTTTGGAAATGCCGGGGTATGACTCTCTCAGTATTGGGAATGGCGGCCTTTACTGTTTTATTAGTGCTTTGGATTAAGACTACTGCTCTAATTGGAGGGTAAAGAGTCCCTGTGCTTTTAGGATTCCTTGCAGGCGTACACATAAATTACACAACATTTGCCCAACAGAGGAATTGAAGCAGAGTGGCACATACCATACAAAGACAATCACATGTTCCTTGATTAGTGCCGAGTCCAAAGTAGGAAATGTCACACAGCACAATTTACCAAGAGCATTGCAATAGTTTTCTGAGCACTGCAGGAGCATAACAACACAAAAATAGCAGCATAACACTGCAATATTAATTTGCAGCAGCCAGACCAGTTTATACAATGTGTTATTATTATTATTATTACTTTGTTTTAATACTGTTGCAGCTCACCACCGTAGTAGTCTCAAAGCGTGTAAACCTTGTCCGAGTTAAGGAGCAGTAATAGGTCCTGCTCAGGGACAGTGGGACCGGAGTCTGTTTACAATGCATTGACTGCAAAAATAACCGTGCTTAAGTAAAGTCCTTGGGGGAGCATGATGAGGTGTGTGTGAGGGTGAAAGGTGGAGCATTCTGTCATGTAAATGTATATGTAAAGTCTGAGTTTGTTAGGGGCTCAAGCTGTGCTTGGGATGTCCAGAGCATAGTGTGGCCATGCCCATGTGTTTGCTGCTTAAATTAAAGGGAATGGAATGAATAGATTTTAGTTCAAACTCTCATAGTGGGAAAAAGCACATGCATGCTTTTGCTCAGTTTATTATAACGCAAACAAAAAATATTGCCAAATTGTTTGGCCAACATATTATTTTTGCCCTGATGCAATGCATTATGTAGCAAGGACTCCTCTGTAATGCTAAGTCAATAATCACTGACAACAAACAATTCAATAAACCAAATAGACCTTTTCACAATCTTAACGTTTTTACAACGATTATTTGTACTTTTCGGTACAAGCAATGTGCAATGTCGCCTTTATTCTATCAATGTTTTTAATTCAGCTTTTTGACGTGTACATGTGTATTTCCTTGCATTCTACTTTTTTTTTATTTTACTGGGTGTTTGCATATGTAGCTATATATTTTAATTTGGGAATGTATTACTTCTAAATAATAAATGAATCATCTTCCTGAATGTTTACTGCATATACTTGAAAGCATGAATCACAAGAAGATACTTGTTAGATAGAATAATGCTGAAACTGCTTAACAACAGTTCATACCGTAAAGTAGAGATCCAAAATTGAGGGAGCCCATTGACTGAGCATAAGCACGGCCACATGACTTGTTCTTTGGCTTGCTTCCCACTCAGGAAGATCTACAACTATGATTTAGTTCACTCATTGTACCCTTGACAGAATAGAAATAAGCATTTGCATATGTAATGCAATGTATGTGGTCGTGTAAAGCTGGCACTATTGGGAGCCCCTTTGCACTTGGATTGGTTAGAAAAAAGAGGATGAGGCTTTGCAGAGGCAAACAGATCCAAAATGAAATCCTGCCTCCATTGCTACCAACAGACACAACATGGCATTTGTTGTCACACCGCCAGACTTTCGATATCAGAATGATGATGCAACCCTGTAGGGGAACTTCACCATGAATGAGGGGTAGAAAAGATGAAAGGTGAAGTGTGGATTCCTCAAAAGAATGTGCAGCACGTTGGCCTAAAAAAGGGGATGAGGAGGTGAAGAGCAATGTTTTGGCAGTGACAGGCAGGAGATTTGGGGTTGGCAGATGAATGGACTTTCCAGTGTGACAGCACTCTTTGGTTTGCAGTCTGTCTGACCGCTTGCGAGCTAAGGAACTCAGCAGCATTTCCAGACATTTGCCACAGCTGAATGATGGACCCAAAGCAAAAACAGCCATGCTTTATTCATCCAGATTTCAAGGGCTCTCCTTCCAAGGGTAGGGGAGGGGCTGTTAGGGATTAGCATATGCACAAGGAGCGAGCTGTTCGACAAAGGGGGCCTCATTACGAGGTTGGCGCTAGGCATGGCGCTATTAGCGCCATTACTGGCACCAATAACGGGACCGTGTCCGCCCTCGTTCAATGGGGATTTACCGGTCCAGTCCGACCTTGGCGGGACCAGTAAATCCCCATTGTAAAAGCCATTCCCCATTCCCATTTGAGCCCCTATAGGGCTCAATGGCAAGGTGTCAATAACGGTACTGCAAATTGCAGTACCGTTATTGACCCAGTATCCCTTAACGGGTCCCGTCCATAACGCCTGGTAAAACCAGGCGTTATGAGAGGGGCCCTTAAGTGACCTCGGAATAGGGCACAAAGCGATTACCGGCACCGGTGTCATTACCGGTGCCCGGTATGCCTTTCCGCCCACCTCAGAATGAGGCCCAGGGTCTCCTTGATACAGGGAAGGTACCACTTGACCCATTAATAGCTATTTACACTGCAGGAGAGAGGTAGGAGGAGAGAGTCTGTTGGGCTGACTCTGAAGTTCATTGGGTGTTTACTGAATTCTGTTCTTACATTTGTAACTGTTTCACACATTGGTAAGATGTCAGACAAACATTTTGGAGAAGGCAGAAGTACTACACATTCGCTCCTAAACCGGCAGCTGCTGTATGTGCCCTCTGTGATCATAAAATCAATGGTACATTGCCCTCACCTTGGTCTCATGCGCAACCAGCAGTGCAATTTAAATAGGGGATGTACAGCACTAAAATGAAACCTTCAGACCCCCGATAAATGAGCAAAGCAGCATCTGTGTGGGTAGCATCAGCCATTTTGTAAATGCCTGGGCAACTCTGTAAACTGGGTCTAGGGTTACAGAATGCTGTCTGTCAGAGAGTCTTTAGTCTATCCTGCCCAGTGTACAAACATATATACCCATACACACATGCAATACAAAGAGGAAGCTTGCAGGTCCCTGAAAGTTGAGAAAAAACAACAATAATGTGGGTACGATTAGCCATTTGTAATGACTAGGCTAATTGGTTAGCAGGGGCTAGGGTTGTAGAATGCTGCTCTAAGAGCTCATTTAGAATACCCTGACCTGTGTATTAGTGTACACTCACACACACATACACACATAGAAATGTGTGAGGCACTGACATCATATAATATGACATGATTGGTTACTTGCACTGTTTCCCAGCTGTTGCCATGTCAGTCTGGTGGTACCCATAAGGGCAGGGCAATAATGACATATTAGACAATTTTCTTCTGAACAACAGCAACAGCTGCAAACCCAGACACTGTTTGACTATGCTTTTGTTCAAATGATGGACACTGTTTTCATGTCCATCTACTTTTCCCGCGCCCACTTCCCTCTCCCTGCCCATGCATCCTTATGGTACAACCAAGATTACTCACTTTGATTTCCCAGCTGTACATTTGTAAATATGAGTTATACTATATATAGTTGCACTGGGTCTTTACAACATGTACCTCTTATGTATGTCACCTAGTCCATGTCATTTGTCTTTCTTGTCATATTATCTGACCCCCTAGTCAACCGGTTACTCATTCTAATATATCCGAAACCTACAGTAAAGGCACCCTGCACAGGGACTGTTTCTGTCTTCTGGACAGCTTCCTTTGTGTGTCATTTCTGGTCAAAGTGACACCCCAAACTTGAATAAATACAAATAGCACCCTGGAGGTGATGTCATTAGGCCTCCCAGCCAATCAAAGAGCTTGCAACGCTGACATTACTTCAAGTTATTGCCCTTATTTCTGGCACCTTCTTTCCTGCCCCCTTAACTGCTACAAACCCCCACCAACATTTCACCCAATCCCTCACCAGCCCCTCATGTACCTGCATTAGCAGCAAAACATTGCCTGCTGCCTCGCCCTTCCCCTCAGTGACAATGGGTGTCATGTAAAGGAAAAGGGACTATGTCTAGTACCCTTCCCACTTGTCCGCGGTGGCCATTTTGTTTTGTAGTATTTTGTTAAGTTGAGAAACAAGCATGCATTTTCTCAATAATAAAAAAAAAACTATTAGCACCTTGTTAAAGCAAGCTGAGTGCTAATACCAATAAACCCCTCAATGAGGGGGCATTACTGAGTCTGGTATTAACCAGGAGCCCCTGTTAAGGTCCTTGCTTCACTTGAGCCTGTAATTCTGCCCCCGACTATTACTTGTCACAGTTTTGCCCACACATCTCTGTGTTTATTACTTAAATACATACAAACATACACAGCTCCTCTTCAGTCATTTATTCTATTCTGAGATGTGTTTTCATGTTGCATATTTCCTAACGAGTGCTGACACAGAAGGAGACCACAATGCAAACTCATTTTCAACCAGCTCCTTGATGGGAAGGTGAAGGTACCCTTTCTCCCACTCACATGCTCTAATATCATTGTAGGCCTTATTAGAGCTTTAACATGTGATCATTGACCTTTGCATTATTAGAGGCCCTTGGCTTCAGCACGGGACCACTAATTTGGGGTGTGTCATTTACCATACTTAAATACTTAAAACACGAGCCCAGCTACTAACATGAATTCCATAAAACAGTAGAACAATAATTAGCACCCTGGTGGGGAGAGCCAGCCGATCAGATGGCTAGGAACGCAAGCTTGAACAAGCCTGCGTTCCATGCTGTATGACGGCCGGCTCTCCCACCGCCATCTTCCCCCCACCCACCGTCCCAGTGGTTAAGCCTTTTCCTTTTGTGCCCATATAGGGGCACCCACACATGTAAGGTACCGTTTTTGGGAATGTGGGAAGGTAGTACATGTGTTGTTGGTGGCGTGTTTAAGTTGTTTCCTGGTGGCAAATGTCTGAAAATGACAATGGTGTTTGTTTCCCTAAATTGTGGAATTTTCCCGGATTGTGGGTAATAAATTCTAGGGTGATTCGTGCAATTCAGATCTCTGTGGATTCCTATGGGTGTCTTCTTTTCAGAAATGCATGGGGTTCTCTGTTTTCCTTGGTGGCTGCAACACCCCAGGCCCAAATCTGTAGGTTGTCCACAAGACCAAAATCCTAAAAATGTCTCGCCCCAAACACTTTGGGATACCAGTGGTTTAGCCATTTTCCTATGCGCCCAGATAGGTGCACCCACAAAACCGTAATATTTAGTCACCCTAATTCAAGTGTAACATAACAGAGCACCTAACATGCAGTCCATGCGTATGCAGGATATTTTTTAGCACAGCGTCCCATTAAAAGATTGCATAACACAGCTATTTAGATTAATTCTAAGATACCTTTTTATATTTCCCTACCTAGTAGCTATCAGTATGGCAAAATGTATATGCACTAAATATGTTTCTGCGTCCACTAAAATATATCTCGAAAATGCACATTAGTGTCTGTGACACTAAAGTATGACCCAGTATATATTAGTGTGTCATAAATCAACCACATATCTTATACTGCCCGGTAAAAGGATACAGGTATAACCATAAAGGATACAATTGACAGGTTCTTCCAGATCCTAAAGGAGGCAAACGGCTTGAAAGTAGTGAAGTCAAAAATAGACCTTCCAAATGATACCACTCTCTGACTAATATAACAGGCAGAAGGAGGAATCACTGGAAAGGACGTGGCAAAACAATTGTAAGTCAGCCTAGGATAAAATAAGACATAGTGAAGAAGTATCCCAACCTTAATTCTCACTAATAGTTAATCATTTAGGACAACACTAACCTGTAGATGTTGATAACTGAGGCTCTGCCAACAAGTCTCTTAAGTAATCCAATAAAGAATCAACGAAAAGGAGGGAAGGTTAGTAAGGGAAAACTTATCCCGAACTGCACGAGGGTCAGGCTAGATATCGGGCTGGTGCACCACAGGATAGCGTCCAATGTAACATGCACAATCACCTTCTAAATTAACAATTGTTGGCAGTACTTCCTTTCCCATGTAGAACAGAAGAGGGTGAGTGGAAATCCACCTGTTGATTCATCACAGGCGACAGGATTCAATCAGAGCGTAGCACAAACTTGCGTGTGGATTTATACTTGCGAAGAATTCAAGAAACTGCGTGTGGTTTTGACATGCGGCAAGAGTACATGCAGCTAGGAAAGCCGCACGTTAAGAGTTCAGGAAACTGCAAGTGGTTTTACACGCAAACAAATTACACGCAGCCAGGCAAGCCGCATGTTATGAATTCAGGAAACCGCGTGTGGTTAACACGCAGCAAAAGGACACACAGCCAGGACAGCCGCACGTTAGTATTCTTCCACATGACTGCAAGAGTTCAAGAATCAGCATGTGGATTTACACGCGGCAATAGTACATGTAGCTGGGACTGCCAGAGATTGCGTGTGCAGGAAAAGCCGTACCTTGGTCTTCTTGGACGCAGCTGAAGGTAGTGTGTGGAAAAAGTACGCGTGGACAAGGAAAGCCACCCGTTTCTTCTTGGATGTGTTACAGGAGATCGCGTGTGGAATTAACACGCGGAAGGAAAGCCAAAGAAGTTGCTGAAGAGTTGCGCAGATCAAAGTTTCAGCTACAAGACTCCATGTTTGTTCAATCAGAAGCAACGTGTGACGTCCCAATGCTGCTTATAAACGTAAGTTGGAACACACGTGACAATTCCTAATCATGTGATACTAGCATTGTGTATAATGCAAACATCGTTTTCCAGGCAAGGTATCAAACAGCCTCCATCTCGAATAGAAAGGCTTTGCAGTTATATGGGCTTAACGAGGTCTGTGCGAAGAGTGAGTAGCAGGTCCAGATGTGATCTGACTGCCATGCATGACATAGTGATGATGCTGAATTAAGATGCATTAACTTGGGTGCATGATACTGCCTGTGCCGTAGTGTGATGCAGTTAATGTTAATGGATTTGCTGCACTAAGATGCAGCAACATGGGTTATGGTAGTGCCTGTGTCGCATTGCGATGCAGTTTATGTTAATGGATTTGCTGCACTAAAATGCACAACATGGGTTCCTGGTAGTGCCTGTGCCACAGTACGATGCCGTGAATGTTAATTGATGTGCTGCACTAAGATACAGCAACATAGGTGCAACATAGGTGCCCGGTAGTGCCTGTGCCTTATTGCGATGCAGTCAATATTAATGGATGCACTGCACTAAGATACAGCAACATGGGTGCCTGATAGTGCCTGTGCCGCAGTGGTTGTTCTGCACTAACATACAGCAACATGGGTGCCTGATAGTGCCTGTGCCTCATTGTGATGAAGTGAATGTTATTGGAGGTGCTGCACTAAGATGCAGTGACATGGGTGCCTGTTAGTGCCTGTGCTGCAGTGCGATGCAATGATATTAATGGATGTGCGGCCCTAAGATGCAGCAGCATGGGTGGCTGGTAAAGCCTGTGCCGCAGTGCGATGCAGTTAATGTTAATGGGTGTGGTGCACTAAGATGCAGCAACATGGGTGCCTGATAGTGCCTGTGCCACAGTGTGATGCAGTGAATGTTAATGTAATGTACTAAGATGGAGACCATGGTTATAACTGTGCTGCAGTAGGATGTAATGCATATTAGTGACCGTGTCACAAAATGATCCAATACATGTTAGTTATTGTGCTACATTATGTCCCAATCCATGCTGATTACTATGCTGCAGGACAATTACACTTACGGTATTGTCAGAACTCGTGTATGATGCAGTGAATGCAATATATGTACCAACAATTGAAGCATTGAATATTTGTGATTGATTTACTGTATGCGGTAGTGCATGTCATGTGCAAGTCATGATTGAGCCGTAATACCACTCAAAGTTTTTTAATTGATGTTCTCCGGTATGATGGCTGGTCCTTTAGCGAGTATGCTGCAGTATGATCCAGTGTATGTTAGTTGCTACACTGCATGTGAGGAGGTCATTTTAGTAGCATTGCTGCAGCAAGATCAGACGCATTCCCTAGATGGTTGGACATGTGGTTCAATACGAGTTGTGGTTGTGCTGCTGTATTGTATGGTACATGCTACTGGATCTGCTGTAGTATGGTTCACTATGTGTCACTACATACGATTTGTAAGGAACACACACCTTGTTAATGGATGTTTAGTAAAGGTTTGTTGAACATCGTATTGAAGATTGACAGGTGCTGGGGAGAAAAGGGCGACTCTGGCACTATATGTCGCTAATAAACAATCACAGGAAATAAAGTGTCCTCAATTAGTGGACACTCCCACCCCCTGCACACCTCATATGCTGACAACAGGGTTAGTCAATAGTTCATTAAGCTATTGCATACGGTATGGTGTTGACCTACTGTTTGGGATACATTTTGACGTTTGTTCAGCTGTTGTTGAAGTTTTGCTTTGGTTGAAATCTTTTAGGAGGGATTGGAGTAGGTGGGGGTTCTATGCTTGCGCCTCAAAACACTTGTGTGTAGGGGCATTATAAATAACCAATAAATAAAATGCTCCCGTGTTGCAGTCTGAGCCCATACATGTGGATGGATGAGCTGCCGTTTGTCTGTTAGTAACTATGCCAAAAAAAGTAAATGTATGGTACTGGCTGTGCTGCAGATGTACCATGGGTTAGCAAGTATTCTGTAGTGTCATCAAATGCACGTTTGTTGCTATACTGCAGAATAATGGGGTGCATTTTGAAAGGCTGTACTAAAGTGTGGCCCTAAACATGCTCCTAAATGTGGTGAAGTATTGTCTACCGTGCGGTAGTGGCGGTGAAACGATATGGTAAATACTTTGTTAGGGTCCGTGGTGCCGAAATAATTCCCAAATGCGAGCGGATGGACTGCATTAAGATGCAGTGCATGTTGGTAACTCCTCGAGCAGAAAAGGGAAGTGCATGTTAGGGTCTGTTCGCCAGTATATTTCATAGTATGTAAGTTGCTCTGTGGCAGTGTGATACATTGCATGTTAGACTCTGTGGTGCAATATCATACAGTGCATGTTAATGACTGTAAGAGGATTCAATTCAGCACTACAGCTAAGTTAACGCCTAGTCTAGAATACTGAATGAAAACCCTTATTGATATATCTTTAGGTCCAGTTCATGCGTTCTGGATGACTACCCCTATATAACACCCCTCTCTTGGAATACCCCTGACCCCACTGAGCCAAGAAGTAGTTCTGTTTTGCAAGTTTAAAAGGTTTATTTGATACTTTAAACAATAGATATATATATGACACTTTATAATAAATTAATAATTGAATATCACACTTAATCTGATATGATACAGATCAACAATGGAGAATCTGGCACTAGCACACTTCTTATAATCACTAATGAGTTGACATGAAATGGATAAGATAGCACACAGGTGAATAGGAACAAAAGAAGAAGGTGGTACAGAATGCTTTATGTAAGCTCAGGTGGATGCAATATTCAATGAATGCAGTACAGAAAATACTCAATATGATTTCAACCAAACAATGTAATCACTTTTCTCTGGCAATCCCCTCCCCCCCTTGATGCAAGGCAAGGAAATGGAAGGAAAACACACAGTTCTCAGAAATGCAATCAAATGTGATTCAGTTCACCCCAGCAAGCTTAGACTACAGAAGTTTGAAACACAGGCCCAAATTGCTTTGATATGTGCTGGCAATGAATTAAAAAAATATGCTAAAATGCTTTTAATTCCCTTTTCAGAGGTTCATGGTGAGTGGTATCTAGTTAATATTAGTCCAGGCTCACACTAGCAATGATGCAGGGATAGTTAGCAGGTTAAACGAATTTCTGGCAAATGGAAGGCAAGCAGCAGCAGTTTTTACATGTGAAGAAATTTGCAAATCGCGGTAAAATTCGCGGATGCGCCGAGCGCTATTACAGAGGAACCGCAAGGACTATCACGATCGTTTTGGGGTCCTAGGAAAGCATCTTCCAAATGAAAGTTACTGCAAGTCTCTAGCACAAACGGTTGCGGAGATATGAGCGATTGAATAAAGGTCGTTTTTCAGATTTGAAATTTTAAAGTTCCAAAAGACAAGTGCAACTTGCAACTAGTAAATGACAAGTGACAGCTTTACAAATGACAGGTGACAGTTAGGAGGCAGTTCTACTTAGATTAAATAGATTGAATTATATTATTTTAACTAAGAGATTGGTTCTGCACAGTTTTCTAGGTACTCACACTATATTCTTGAGTGAAATGGGCCTCATCACGGATCTGGTCAGGGTTTTAAATTCGCCTCTGGTCTCTGCACTTCACAGTGATCTGGGTCAGCTCTCTCTGGTTCTCTGGTCTGGGTCTCTAGTTCTGGATAGATTGAAGTCTCTAGTTTGGCTCTCTGGAGGTTTGATGGAGGTAAAGCATGGATTTTTCCGGCAGAGCGTCCCGCTGCAGATGGAAGTGAAAAGTCCCTATCTGTCCTGTCTGTCTGCTTTTATGTGTTTAGAATGTGGGTGTGTTCTAGCATCACTGACCCTACCTCTCTCTCAGCTTCTAATTGGTCAAACTTCCATTTATCATTTGATTGGGGAATGAACTGTGAGTCAGAGTGATGTCATTTTACAGCCTGCAGAAAGTCCACTCCTCCTGTCAACTTACACACAAATCTAGATTTGAAACAAATACATATTTGCAGAGGTACATATTGTTTTAAAATCATATGCACCCATCATGCATTACAGGAGGTATCCCCTGTTCAAACTCTGCTCTTCCTGGGAGCTTGCATTCAGAAATGGCACATATTTCACTTTTTAACTGATTTTGCAATTTCTGACATTGACCCAACTTTACATACATGTGCGCAGGGAGTACGGACATTCACTGATGAAGTTTCAGATTTTTAACATGCATACATTTAGAGTTATCCCCACTTTTCCGCTGACACCCCCCTGTACATACCACCGGTTCTAAAAACCTCTTAAACTGTGGGCAGAAAAATCACAAGAATTATGGTATCATTTATAAAATGTTCACATGTCCGCACTATGAGTTATTCATCTTTTTAAAGTTATGTTCTGGCTCCAAAGGGGTGTGGTTTACCCTCAGCACAAGGTTGAATTTCTGGTTAATCCAGTTCTGCCAGGCCAGCTTGCTCTCACAGGCAGTGCCCCTCCCAGCTCCTGCCAAGAGGAAGCTACATTTTACGACTGCGGTAATAAAAACCTTGGCCTGAGTGAAGAGGGCTTTGTTCACTCTCCTGCAGAGCACAGGTAATTCAATTATCAGATAGATGGCATATCCTTAGTGTGGGCAGCAAAAGGAAGGTTGGCCTGGGAACACAGTGGTGACTCAAATTTCACTCCTGATGGGGGTAGTTGCCAGGCAGAATTCAGTTCCTTAAGCCAGGTTTCAGATAAAATGTCACTTTTTGTTCCCCAGTTTCTGCATTCAAATAAAACTAAACATTTTTACATATGCAGCTAGAAGGCTGATTCTAAGTTTAAAACTATGACATTTAAACAGTTACAAAGGCATGTGACACCAAACATAGCTCACTCATTTAATCTAAACATTTTCGATTTTAGTGTCTTTAAATCCAGTGCAACTTAAACTGCTGACTCCACAGCTCAGCCAGTCTTGTTATAAGCATTGTTCTGGGCTCTTCATTTCCCAGATTTTGTAGGCACACAAAACTCCATTCTACCAAATGTCTGCTGGTGTTCAGTGAATATTTTGCACATATTGCAATGTTTGAAATAGGCACTTTGGCTTGCCTTCAGAGAAACACAGGGTGGTTTTAAACTGCCGGCTTTTGGATAGTGGTGAGTACTGGTACTGCACCCATTTTTGGGATTTAAGAAGATGAATTCCCAACAATTCTAGGTTGCATTTGGCAATCAGCATTGCCATTCCCAATGGTTTCAGACTACTGTGTGGGTAGTCCAATGGTGGTTTTAGGCAGTTTCCTTCTGTGCCCATAACATCGGCAAAAATGAATGGCAGCCTATTCTTCATGCATTTCCCTGTGCATTTTCTGGGAAGCTCTGGCCATCATGATGTTTTCCATGTCAGTACTGCACAGTTTTGAGGTATGGCTCGGATGCATGGGTAAATACATCCCACAAGCCCCCCTCTTGCGATGGCCATTCTATTTCACGAATGGGACTCGCAAGACCTGGGATGTTTCCTCATCTTCTTCCAATAGATGGCACAGTTCATCATCTTCTTCTCCATCCGGTACTGATCGAAGGTTCTCCTCGCCGGTCCTGATGGGAATATTGGGCGGTCCACTGGGCCCATTGAATCTTCGTTCCCGGTCTCCGGATCGCCCTCCTCGGCCCGTCTTCAGGTTTTCTTTCTCCTAGGACGACAAAGGAAGAGCGGCAATACCTACTCATAGACGTTTTTCCACCACTGTTGAGATAGTGGGGCAGCATATGCATTTCATCATAACGAAACATTACATTCTTATTTTGAAAAACAGTATGACTAAGAGACAGTTTCATACAAATCACAGTATGTTAGAAACTAGATGTGGTACGTTTTATGATTGGAACTGAATTAGTCTGATACAGTACCCGCTAGGATTCCAGAGGATTCCTCCAGTTGTTGCAGAGTGTGCCTGGGATGGCAACACTTCAACTGGTTTATGTGTACCCACTTGTCTTCCCCCGCTGCCAAAGGACCTTTGGGGATGTGGATTTTGTAGGCCACAGGGGAGATCTTATCGACGATCTCAAAGGGTCCCTTCCATGTAGGCAAAAATTTGCGCTGCTTGGCCTGGTTCCTTTGGAAGTTGTATAGATAGACCCGGTCCCCCACCTGATATTCCTTCCTGGAAGTTTTCAGGTCATAATGGGTCTTCATGCTATCAGCCGATCTTTCTAGATTCCGCTGAGCATAAGCAAAAGCATGTTGGAGGTGTTTCCTTAAATTCTCTACATACTCATGAGTAGTGGAGGCATTTATCAGTGTCTGCTCTTGGGTCCTGTAGAGCAAATGCTGAGGAAGCACCATCTTGCGTCCAGTCATCAACTCAAATGGTGACATTTTGGTTGCAGATGAAGGGGTAGATCTGATGGCCATTAGGACCAGAGGTAATCGGATATCCCAACTTGGCCCAGAATCTGCCACAAACTTCTTTAATATGCTCACAATTGTCCGGTTATATCTCTCTACTGCCCCAGAAGAAGCTGGTCTATAAGCAATATGCAGCTTTCTCTTGACCCCCAGTATCTCCCACATCTTTGTCATTACTTCACTGGTGAAGTGGCTACCTCTGTCTGACTCAATCCTTTGAGGTAGACCAAAACGGGAAAAGATGTGGTTAATCATCAAGGCAGCTGCAGTTTCTGCCTTGCAATTTGGGGCTGGGAGACATTCCACCCACTTGGTAAACAAGCATGTCACAGTCAACATGTACTTATTCCCCCTAGCCGAGCGAATCACAGGGCCTACAAAGTCGATTTGTAAATCTGACCATGGGAGTGTCATTCCCCTCTTTTGTAAAGGTGCCCGGTGCGTGAGGGATGATGGCTGAAATTGTGCACACACAAGACACCCCTTCAAGTATTGGTCGAGGTCCTGCCCCATGTGTGGCCAGTATGCAACCTCTCTTAAGATTTCCAATGTTGTGTGAAACCCCCTGTGACCGGCGGTGGCCGCATCATGGGCGTGACTTAACATCAGGCTTCGGAATGAGGTAGGAACCACCCACTGATCGTGGCCAGCTTTGGATTTCCTTACCAGCAAACCGTCTTGGATTCGGAACATTTTTGGACATTTCATCAACACTCTTAGGTCCTCTTTCCCAATGTAATCGGTATCCGTCAGGGGAAAGTTCTCAGGGTCCTCAAGGTGCTGGTAAAATTTACCAATAATTGGATCCCCCTTCTGAGCGGTAATCAAATCAGCATCAGGGGTCTCCTTACTCCATTGTGCAATTGAAAGGTCATTGTGAGCATTTGTCTGGGACCTAGTGATAGCAGTGACCTGGATTTCCCCCAACAGGGACTCAATCTCAATTAGATCCCCTTGGATGGCCCCGGTCTTGGCCAGCTGATCAGCTAAGTCATTTCCAGTTTTGTCTGGTCCCTCTACTTTGGAATGACCCTTGATCTTTTTCCAATAGATGGTCATCTCATTCGAGGTGACCAGATCATCAATGTTTTGGATCAACTTCCCATGTTTCAAGGGTTTGTTGTTAGCACATAACATGCCTCTGGTTTTCCAATTAACCAGGTGCTCCACGAACCCGTTCCGTACATAATCCGAATCTGTGATTATGACCAGTTCGTGGAGTTGATGCTGGACAGCAGTGAGGATGGCCTGATGCACAGCCATCAATTCTGCCACCTGACTACTTCGGGGACCAATTTTGTATCCAGCGGAGGGTTCTGGGGACTCATTCACCCATGCATTCCCTACGCCGGCCACCAGTTCTTTCTCCCCGTCGTTGTCAACATGGTAAGAGCATCCATCCACATAGACAGTGGGCATTCCCTCACACTTGTCCTCTTCAAAGACTTTGTGGGGGGAATTAAGGTATGCCTCCATGTTGTCCTTTATTTTTAGACTTTCGTCCTCGAGACAGTTTTCTCTGGCACAATCATGCAAGTCAGCCAGACCTTGCGCGAGGGGACTCTTCTTGTTTTGGCCATATCTGACCTCTACAGGAAAGCCTTGCATTGACAGAATCCAGGAAGTAATTCGGGAATTACTCACATTTCCGGCCCGGATTCTGTCACTTTGGAGATATTGCAGAGGCTGGTGTGGAGTCTCCACTATGATGTGTTCCCCCTGGATAAACGGGCGGTAATTCTTCAATGCCCACACCGTTGCCAGGAGTGCCTTCTCACAATCGTTGAATTTTTCCTCCACAGAGGATAAAGTTTTGCTCGCATAGGAGATTACTTTATTGACCTTGTCATGCTTTTGATATAATACTGCCGTCAAGCACGTATTAGAGAACCCTGTCTCCAGGAAGAACTCCTTGTTTCTGACCGGGTAAGCTAGGCAAGGCGCTTGTGAGAGGCTTCTTTTGAGTTGTTTTACTGCCTCGGCTTGTTCTGGACCCCATTCCCACTTGACCCCCCCCTTTAGGAGATGAATCAGGGGTCGGGTGATCTCTGCGTAGCCCTCAATGAACTTTCTGCTGTAATTAGTCAGTCCAAGGAGGCTCCTTAGTTCCCGCAGAGTTGTGGGGTCTTTCAGTTTCTGAAGTGCTTCCACTTTCTTTTCCTGGTGACAAAGACCCTGAGGAGTAATCTCATGCCCCAAGAAGTTAACACGGGTTTTACACCACTGTGCTTTCTGAAAGGAAAGTTTTGCTCCGGCGGCCCTCAACTGTGTCAGAACATAACGGATCTCCGCTATGTGTTCCTCGACAGTTGAGCTTTTGATGAGGACATCATCTACATAAGCCAGGTTACCCCTTGCACCCAAGTCAGGCATGGCCTTGTGTAGAAAAATGTTGAATTCATTGCCGGAGTTGAGGTATCCGAAGGGAGTCCGGGTCCAGGTGTACTGCTGGCCCCCAAAGGTAAAAGCCAGCTTGTATTGGTCCTCCCTACTGACAGGCACAGTCCAGTATCCATTGGTCAGGTCTATTGCAGTGAATACCTGTGACCCCTGGATCTGGGCCAGCCCTTGGTCAATGTAGGGCAGAGGCCATCGGGAAGTATGGACCCGTTTGTTGAGCTCCCTAAGGTCGGCGCAGAGTCTCCACTGGCCGTTTGGCTTCAATATTCCCAGCACCGGATTATTGAAGGTGCTGTGGACGGGACGGATTATTCCCCGGGACTCAAGGTTCTTAATTATTTCAGTAAGGGACTCCATTGATGCGAGAGGCAAGCGATATTGCTTCACAAACACAGGAGTCATGCCAGGGTCCGTGGGGATTGTTGTTGTGTGGATGTCAGTGCGACCACAGTCATAGGAGTCTACCGCAAAGAGATCTTGGAAATCCAAGAAAACTTGTTTCAACTTTTGCTTTTGTTCCAGAGTCACACAGGCATCAGCTAGGTTGACTCTCTCTTCCACCATCTGCCTGAAGCCTGGAAAGACTTCTGGTTTGGCTATTTCAGCGGCCTCCTCCAGCTGGGTGGAGAAGTCCCTGGTCAGAGTGCTGATTTGGACTGGAGGCTTCAGGTGGGAAAGGCAGCCCTCATGGACCTGGAAAATCACCTCATCCCTCCTGAAGTCACAAGTCACATCTTCCTTACCATAGGGGCAGGAAGTGTACACCAGAAAGTTCCCCCCATGCCGGGTAAAAATTCTGTCTGGTGTTGCGTTGTCCTCACTGTAACTGTCAAAACAGTCCTTGGGGATTGGACCTAACAGTTCATTTACAAGATCAAAGGAGAAATGTTGGTCATCAACCGCCATTCCAATAATGGTGCCTGCGGCTAGAGTAATACTCTTTAAGTCGCTGTTATCCACCTCTATTGGAATGGTGTCATGTTCTATGTTGACTAATGGTGTTGGGTTTACCCCCAACCCTTGCTGTTGGAGAGAAGCGTTTAGATGTATGTAAGCATCAGGGTTTTTCAACTCTTGTCCCCTTTTAACTTTCACTTCCAGGGAGAATTGTCGGGTCCTTTCTGGGATGGTGACTACCTCTTTAATCTGAATTTCAACTGCATAAGGTAGCAATTGAGCTGACCTAAATGCTTTTTCTGGATCATCAAAGCCCATGGGATTATCCGCTAATCGGGACCAAGCTTTGAAGTTTATTAGGTCCAAACTAATGGCAAAGCGATTGAGAATGTCACTGCCTAAGTAAAAGGCGGCAGTGACGTCTCGCACGACCCAACAATTATGGACTATGCTCTTGTTGCCAATGGAGATTTTGAGCATGCACCTGCTTGGCAGGAGATGTTTTGAATTGGGTGCTTCCAGGTCCATTTCCCACTTGTCTATCAGTTTGAAGGTGGGAATGGCTGGATCTTTTGGGAGTTGGCGAAACATGGCTTCGCTGATGAAGCTCTTACCGTTGTTCACACACACTCGAGCGAGAACAGAGTCCTTCCCATCATTTAACTGAACAGGGATGAACAACTGCTCTCTAATTTGCTGAATATCAGCCAGGCTCTGAGCTGATTTCACATCCTTCTGGACTATAGGAGTGGGAGTTTCAGATTGTGGATTGGTATAGAATTTCAAAGTGTTTCCTTCCAGCGTGGAATACCACTTTAGACTGGAAGGAAGGTTGATTTTCAGAAATAGAGAGGACCCCCCATCACCAGTCTGTTGTCCTACTGCTATGACTGTCACGTCTGGAATTTGGTGGTTCTGGAAGTGAAATTCTACTTGATCAGATTTTTGTTCAACCATGTGGCAGGTGCCGTTTAAACTAACATGGTTGACACTCTGTTTTAATTTTATGGGTCGGCTAGTCTGGGTCCAGAGGACCTTGTTTACACAATCTATTAGGGGTGACAACCTTCTCAGGAGGTCATTCCCTAGTAAACAAGGAGTGCCCTCTGGGGTCACAACTATGACCGGGTGTTTCAACTTATGTCGCCCAATTTTAATGTCCAAGTCTGCCGTCCCCTCGACGGGAATTTCCTTCCCGTCAAAGTTCTGCAGTTGTCCAGGAAGAGAGGTGAGAGGAATTTGGTAATTCTCTCCCCTTCCTGCATTCAGTTCATCAAAGGCCCTTCTGGACAGAAGGGTAGCTTGAGATCCAGTGTCCACCAGTGCCAAAATTGTACCCTGCCCCTGTACTTGTACCGGGGCATAATATCTTCCCTCCTTCTCCTCAAGGGGGCACAGATAATGTACATTTTTGGACAACTGGTGGGCTAACTTTCTGGTTTTGGACATCGCGAGAGAAGAGATTTGGGCAGAATTCTGTGGAGAGTCTTGGGAATCTGAAAGAAAAAGTTGGCAACTGGAGATCAGAGCCATTGTGGGTTCCCCTGGTTCCGGTTCTGGGCCGCCCCCCCCTTTTTGGAGGCAGTCCCCAGGATGGGTTTGAACCAGGGGATTTTCTTGCTGTTGGTTCTGGGATGAGATGGTGGGCGGCGGTAGCTCAGTCTCCACATCTCCCCAGTCTGGATTTGCATCCCTAGGGACCCATTTTTCTTTGGAAGGAGTTCCCCCCTCTCTGAAGGAGAAGATCCTTTTCCCAGGATCCTCTGAGGATCCCTCTCCCTCAAATTGGAAGATCTGTACCTCCTCCTCAAACTGAGTCTGTTTGGGTCTTTTGTTTCTCCTACCCCCCCTCTGCTCCTTAGGAGGCAGACTTTCAGGGGCAAGAGATTTTGTTTCCGGTTCCTGGGTTTCCATGGGCTGTTTACAAGTGAGGAAGGAAGCTTCCTCCAAGGCTTTACACCCCCCTTCCCCTTGTGCCTCCTCCCTGGGAACCGGTGAGTTATCGGGGTGCTGCGCCCGTCATTGTTCTGGAGCACCAGGTCCAGAGTTGGGTGCGTTCTGCGCCGGCACGCCCATCTGGGGGTTCTGCTGAGCCCTCAGTATGTGACCCTGATCCCGCGCCATGTTTTGAACCTGGCGCTCTAACTGGGAAACCCTCTCAGGCTGATACGGGGCCCTGTTTTCTCCCCTGGGCTGATCCCGGGAAGGGTAGCTGTCCCTCCTCTGGTAATACCCCAGGTTGGGAAGATTTGGGTACCCCTCCACCCTTGGCCTCCCCTCTCCCGGATTCAGTGGTCTGGGCTCAGGGAATTGGGGAAAGAAGGATGGATGGTTTTGGGGCTGAAAGTCGGGTGGATATCTGGGGAAAAAGTTCTGCCCAGGGTTTGGTAAATTTCTGCCCTCCTGTGGGAAGTTTGGAGGGAAGTTCCCTGGGTTAGGTGCTTGGCTGGATCCCCCCCCTTTGGCTGGAGGAGTCCACACATAACCCAGGATGGGTCGATTTCCCTTGTAACGGGGACTTACATAATCAGGAGAGCGAGGGACCCCATTTGTGGGGCTGCCTCCCTGGCTCCCTGTCTGTGACTGGCCCGAGGACCTTCTGGGTCTAGCATTATTAGGTGCAGGTAGGTTTTTAGGCCCCCCCATCTCCAAATCCAAAACGGGGGTGAGCTTTACCTCTGCCACCTTGGCAGCAGCAGGGGTGCTGTTGACTTTGGGGTTTTTCTGGGCATTACTTTTGCTATCTATCGGTTTCTGCACCTCATAGATCCGGGTAGCCTGTTCAATGACCCAATCTAAGGATCTTTTCTCGTGAAAATCCCTCACGAGCTGGGTCATGATGTATTTGGGCAAGGCATGGAAAAACGTATTTATGAACTCTCTACTATCTGTGCGCACCCTTCTTGTGGTCTGTGCAAAAGCACGCTTTAACTCCTGCACAAATTCTTGTGGGGCCTGATCCTCCCCACATTGCAAATTGTAGGCTGCCTTGCGAGCCTCTTGAGGATTTCTGTGAACAGAAAAATGTTTCAGGATGGCCGCCTTATATGTGGACCATCTTAAATGATTTTGGTCCTCCAGCCCCGCAAAGAAACTGGAGTATTCCGGGGAGAATGTCCACTTTACATATTGAATACAGCTTTGGCTGTCCTTCAAATGGAAAGTCTCCATCATTTGTTCAAACAACTCTAAGTGCTCCCAAACAGAATACTTAGCGTTCTTATGGTAAGGCGTGATGACGCTCCTGATCGCCTTAATCTGCTTTAAGGGGTCCTTAAGCAAGGCCCTTTTTGCCTTATTGTCCATTCATCCTCGGACTCAGAGGCACTGCTCCCAGAGGTTCCCGTCTGATCTTCCAGGTTTTCCCGGATTCTGCGAGCCTGGGAATGGCTGGCAGAATGTGGGGACCTGGTCTCCTGTGTCCTGCGCAGTTCAGAGGAGTCTTCAGATTCCTCCTTGCTGCCAGGATTTGATGGGTACCCCCTCCACTGACCTAACTGGGCAGAGGTTTTCAGGATGCCCTTAATGGGCCTACTCTCCTGGGGTTCCCCATTGAACTGTACTGTACTTGGGTGCCCATACCCGGATGCCCACCCCTCCATTCCTGAGTGGTACTGGCCTATGAGCCCCATACTCTTAGCTGCATAGTAATCTGCCATCCCTGCAGCCCTGTGCTCATGTGCGCCAGGGGACATGGGGGTGGCAGAGTCCAGGGACTGAGAGGTATGAGGGCCTCTGGTACTAGTACTCCTGAGGTTATGCTCCGGAGTTTCCCTTTCCCAGCGAACCTCATCTCTATCCGCCCCTGCTCCCTGTTGCAATGCAAGAGCCTGCATTTGTGCTTTCAGTTCCTCTGTTAAGGCCTTACTCGACTCTATCAGTCTCTCCTGCATCGCTACCTGTTGTTGGAGCCTATCATTGTGCTGGCAGAGAGCTTCATTCTCTCTCTGTGTTTCCTGATTGGTCCTGGAGCACTGGGCCAGTCTTTGCTGCAGGAGGGTTACCTCCTGAGCTGTGTCCCTATTGGCCTGCTCCTTTCTTGCTAGAGCATCCTCCACCCTCCTGGTGTGCTCTAACAAGTTCTGGTGTTCTTTTTGGAGGTCACCCAGTCCCTGGTGGGCCAGGTGATTTTCTTCCATTTTTCTTTTTAGATGGCAGACTTCCCGGCCTATGGCATCTCTTTCCTGACTAAGAGCCTGCATTTGTGCCGCCAGGTCGTCCCTTTGCCGTTGAAGGGCACCAGCTTTTTGGCGCTCCTCATCAAACTCTGCCTGGGTATCCAGGTCTTTCAGAATTAGTTTGTTGCTCTCTGCCTTCTCTCTATCTAGGTGACTTTTCAGGGTGACTACCTGCTCAGCACATGCCCTATTGAAGTCTAGCTGTTGCTCCAGCTTTTTCTGGCTTTGCAGTAGGGAGTCCAAACCTTCTTGGTGTTCCTTCTGCAAGGCCAGAAATCTGGTATCCTGTTCTGACTTTTCCTTTTGCAGCACATCCATATCCTCCTTCATTTTAGTGATGTACAGTCTGCTGTCATTTTCTGACTCCTGGCTCCTCTGCAGCCTCTGCTCAGAAGAGACCAGGTCAGATTGGACCTTCTCTAACACCATCTGTTGCCTATTTGCCAGATTTTGGCTTTCAGCACATCTATCCTGCATGTCTCCCATATATAGGTACAGGTATGCTGCTATCCTGGCAATCTTATTGTGTTCCTCTTTGGCTTTAGGAGCCATATATAGTTCACTCAGGGCCACATGTAATGGACCCTGATCTCTCCATAAGTCTGACCCTGTTTCAGTGACCTGTCGCGTGATGGCCTGCAACCAGGCATCCTGGCCCTGTTCGGTCCATTCACCTCTCACAAATAGCTTATGCAAGAGGTGCTCTCTGGCTATTTTCATATCTACCAAGGTCGTCATTCTAGAGATTGGTCTCTGTCCTGACTTACAGAAGTTAGTATTTTATTTTTGCAGAACAGAACTTTTCTTGGAGTGTCCCTTTTGAGGAATGCTTCACAGCGTAATGCAGCGTGGTGATCCGACCGGATGTATGTATCCAGTCAGTTAGCACACTGTATTAAGCTGCACAAGTGGTAAATCTAACCCAACGTCTCGGCTCGAGCCCCCAATTTGTAAGAGGATTCAATTCAGCACTACAGCTAAGTTAACGCCTAGTCTAGAATACTGAATGAAAACCCTTATTGATATATCTTTAGGTCCAGTTCATGCGTTCTGGATGACTACCCCTATATAACACCCCTCTCTTGGAATCCCCCTGACCCCACTGAGCCAAGAAGTAGTTCTGTTTTGCAAGTTTAAAAGGTTTATTTGATACTTTAAACAATAGATATATATATGACACTTTATAATAAATTAATAATTGAATATCACACTTAATCTGATATGATACAGATCAACAATGGAGAATCTGGCACTAGCACACTTCTTATAATCACTAATGAGTTGACATGAAATGGATAAAATAGCACACAGGTGAATAGGAACAAAAGAAGAAGGTGGTACAGAATGCTTTATGTAAGCTCAGGTGGATGCAATATTCAATGAATGCAGTACAGAAAATACTCAATATGATTTCAACCAAACAATGTAATCACTTTTCTCTGGCAATCCCCTCCCCCCCTTGATGCAAGGCAAGGAAATGGAAGGAAAACACACAGTTCTCAGAAATGCAATCAAATGTGATTCAGTTCACCCCAGCAAGCTTAGACTACAGAAGTTTGAAACACAGGCCCAAATTGCTTTGATATGTGCTGGCAATGAATTAAAAAAATATGCTAAAATGCTTTTAATTCCCTTTTCAGAGGTTCAGGGTGAGTGGTATCTAGTTAATATTAGTCCAGGCTCACACTAGCAATGATGCAGGGATAGTTAGCAGGTTAAACGAATTTCTGGCAAATGGAAGGCAAGCAGCAGCAGTTTTTACATGTGAAGAAATTTGCAAATCGCGGTAAAATTCGCGGATGCGCCGAGCGCTATTACAGAGGAACCGCAAGGACTATCACGATCGTTTTGGGGTCCTAGGAAAGCCTAGGATCTCATCTTCCAAATGAAAGTTACTGCAAGTCTCTAGCACAAACGGTTGCGGAGATATGAGCGATTGAATAAAGGTCGTTTTTCAGATTTGAAATTTTAAAGTTCCAAAAGACAAGTGCAACTTGCAACTAGTAAATGACAAGTGACAGCTTTACAAATGACAGGTGACAGTTAGGAGGCAGTTCTACTTAGATTAAATAGATTGAATTATATTATTTTAACTAAGAGATTGGTTCTGCACAGTTTTCTAGGTACTCACACTATATTCTTGAGTGAAATGGGCCTCATCACGGATCTGGTCAGGGTTTTAAATTCGCCTCTGGTCTCTGCACTTCACAGTGATCTGGGTCAGCTCTCTCTGGTTCTCTGGTCTGGGTCTCTAGTTCTGGATAGATTGAAGTCTCTAGTTTGGCTCTCTGGAGGTTTGATGGAGGTAAAGCATGGATTTTTCCGGCAGAGCGTCCCGCTGCAGATGGAAGTGAAAAGTCCCTATCTGTCCTGTCTGTCTGCTTTTATGTGTTTAGAATGTGGGTGTGTTCTAGCATCACTGACCCTACCTCTCTCTCAGCTTCTAATTGGTCAAACTTCCATTTATCATTTGATTGGGGAATGAACTGTGAGTCAGAGTGATGTCATTTTACAGCCTGCAGAAAGTCCACTCCTCCTGTCAACTTACACACAAATCTAGATTTGAAACAAATACATATTTGCAGAGGTACATATTGTTTTAAAATCATATGCACCCATCATGCATTACAGGAGGTATCCCCTGTTCAAACTCTGCTCTTCCTGGGAGCTTGCATTCAGAAATGGCACATATTTCACTTTTTAACTGATTTTGCAATTTCTGACATTGACCCAACTTTACATACATGTGCGCAGGGAGTACGGACATTCACTGATGAAGTTTCAGATTTTTAACATGCATACATTTAGAGTTATCCCCACTTTTCCGCTGACACCCCCCTGTACATACCACCGGTTCTAAAAACCTCTTAAACTGTGGGCAGAAAAATCACAAGAATTATGGTATCATTTATAAAATTTTCACATGTCCGCACTATGAGTTATTCATCTTTTTAAAGTTATGTTCTGGCTCCAAAGGGGTGTGGTTTACCCTCAGCACAAGGTTGAATTTCTGGTTAATCCAGTTCTGCCAGGCCAGCTTGCTCTCACAGGCAGTGCCCCTCCCAGCTCCTGCCAAGAGGAAGCTACATTTTACGACTGCGGTAATAAAAACCTTGGCCTGAGTGAAGAGGGCTTTGTTCACTCTCCTGCAGAGCACAGGTAATTCAATTATCAGATAGATGGCATATCCTTAGTGTGGGCAGCAAAAGGAAGGTTGGCCTGGGAACACAGGGGTGACTCAAATTTCACTCCTGATGGAGGTAGTTGCCAGGCAGAATTCAGTTCCTTAAGCCAGGTTTCAGATAAAATGTCACTTTTTGTTCCCCAGTTTCTGCATTCAAATAAAACTAAACATTTTTACATATGCAGCTAGAAGGCTGATTCTAAGTTTAAAACTATGACATTTAAACAGTTACAAAGGCATGTGACACCAAACATAGCTCACTCATTTAATCTAAACATTTTCGATTTTAGTGTCTTTAAATCCAGTGCAACTTAAACTGCTGACTCCACAGCTCAGCCAGTCTTGTTATAAGCATTGTTCTGGGCTCTTCATTTCCCAGATTTTGTAGGCACACAAAACTCCATTCTACCAAATGTCTGCTGGTGTTCAGTGAATATTTTGCACATATTGCAATGTTTGAAATAGGCACTTTGGCTTGCCTTCAGAGAAACACAGGGTGGTTTTAAACTGCCGGCTTTTGGATAGTGGTGAGTACTGGTACTGCACCCATTTTTGGGATTTAAGAAGATGAATTCCCAACAATTCTAGGTTGCATTTGGCAATCAGCATTGCCATTCCCAATGGTTTCAGACTACTGTGTGGGTAGTCCAATGGTGGTTTTAGGCAGTTTCCTTCTGTGCCCATAACATCGGCAAAAATGAATGGCAGCCTATTCTTCATGCATTTCCCTGTGCATTTTCTGGGAAGCTCTGGCCATCATGATGTTTTCCATGTCAGTACTGCACAGTTTTGAGGTATGGCTCGGATGCATGGGTAAATACATCCCACATGACAGAGCTGCAGAATGATTCTGTGGATGTCGATGCTTATGCTGCAGAATGATGTTCTGCTTGTTAATAGCTAATATGCAGTGTATTTTTTGTTCTCTCCTATGCTCTGCACTTTCCAATGTTTCCCACCACCCATGCACTTTCTCCCCTTTCCCTTCCCCATGCACTTGCACGTTCTCAATGTCATTGGGCCTAGTAAGATAGTTGTTTTTTGTGTCTCCCCTGCTCCCCTCCCTTTGCCTGGTCGTGCTCTGAAACACCTGTGTACGAGCGCAATATAAATAAAATATCATATCATATATATCATATACCGTGGCGGACCCTGTATTTCCCCATTGCCAGGGGCCGGAACTCTTACTCCCCATTCCATGGCTCAATGGGAATGGGGAGGCTGGTAGCATGGTGTCGGTGCTACCGGCAGTGTCTGCTCGCAGGTGCCGGTACGCCCGCCAGGTCGGACCTGGCAGGTGCGAAGGCACCCGCGAGCAGAACTCGTAGTTTGCCGGTCGGGTAACAACGGTACCAGCAAGCTTACTGGTACCGTTGTTAACAGACAGGCAAACTTGTAATGAGGCCCAATGTGTTTGAGCAGCACTGATTCCTATTTGAATCTCTATAATGTTATTGTATCGGAATCGAAAGTATGGCGCACAGTTCTGACACCGTGGGTTGGTCCGTAAACCCGAAGGAGATTTACAGGAGTAGCAATGGTGTCACGCTTGTACAGCGTTTCAAACCAGGGGCTTCCTGGTGCATCCATCCTACCATTAATCAGAGAGACTGAGCATGCAGGTAGCACTCTGTAGACAGCGGGTGGGCTGGTTGGGATTCTTTCAAAACACAGAGATGCAATCTCATTAAATAAAGTCCAAGCATGGTGTTATAAATATTCCTACAATCAAGTAGTCAGCGAGAAATATGTCAAAATGTACTTTAGAAAAATCATGGATAATAACAAAAAAAAACATGAAATAGTAAAGCTAGAAATGCACTTAAAAATGACAAACAGACACAACATTATTTCACCTCGGCAATCTGCTCAAGCAATAGCCAGTGTTAATAGCTTCTCCTGAGCACTCTAGGCAACTTCTCTAACAAGCTTCTAGTGGGAGCTGGAGACAAATTATGTTTAAAGCAGTCCAGGTTCAGTTGTGTACACCCCCACAGTACCGAGTGTTTTCAACGCAGAGTCTTAGAGACTCACGGTGACAGTCAGTGGGAAACAAAAGGCGTTCATTTACATGTTTTCAGGGTAGTTTCGGGACTCTGTCGTGATTCGACAACATGACAGTCAGCAGTCCACACAAAGAAAGCTTGTACCAAGTCTATCCACTGGGCCTTAAAAGACTGCAGAGGACACAAACATACATGGCATTGTAGCACTTCAGTCACTAAAAAAGGGCCGTGGTGCAGGTGCACACAGCTCGTTTTGATGTACTAGGCTGCTCTGCACCCCAAGGACAACATCCAATGTGGAAAGAAAACACTATGTGCAACAGCCAATGAAAGATAGAAATCTCCTTTGTCACTATAAAGAGAAACCAGGAATACATATACATATCACCAAAGGGATGCCTTTACATCACAGATAGCTTCATATTAAGGTGGATTCTCACATTGTTTCCAACAGTGACTGGATCTGGGTTCGCAGCGTGTTACTTAGTCAAAGATGTACCTAAGTGTAGGGGTGTATGCCTGCCTCCTCTCAGGATGGGGATGATCCAGCATTGGGAGAAGAACCAACAAAGTTTCCAGTTGAAGTTTGCTCATTATATAGTGGGAGGCGGAGAAGATCATAAACAAGTGACTCATTGAACCGCTTGGCAGGATATGTAAGAGCACAGAGGGGACATTCCAGGTATGGAATTCACCTATCAGAATGATTTGAACTTCATATCCAAATGATAGTTAAAAATGCCTCACAAAATAGGGATAAGTGTCTACTTGATTTTTCTGCAAGGTGTATTTTATGATGACATCAGTAAACACAGCTTCTGCCAAGCTAGGTGTTACTTGTGCCTTGGAACACCAATTGTCCATTTTATTCTGCTACTCACCAGAAGACATCACCATGTGTTTCCTTGCTCCCCAGCCCTTTCCCACACTGTGATCAATTTAACCATCTGTACGGTGGCTGTGCACTCGCCTGGGCTTATTTGAATTGTTAAATGAAATTGAATGATGGTAGATCAACTTCTGGAAAATGTGTGGGGCTAAAAGGCACCCATTTCCCTATGGTCACCACATGACATACACATAGACCCATGTACGCTCGGTGACACAGCCTAAAGGCACCCTCCCGCCTGTCATATTTATTTACAATATGTCTGCCAAGAGTAGATCAGGGCATCTCAGAAGGGGGAAAACAAAACTTTACTCCTGTAATGGCCAGCCTAATTAACTATAAAATGTCTTGATGGATTTGCCCTGTCCTTTTGTGTAAGCACTGCAGATGGTGTCAGCAATTAACATAATTAACAGACTAATAGAGTATATGTCAAACAGGCCCACATGGGGCAGGGCAGCACATTTAACAAAAGAAACAGGACACCCCAACAACCTTTTATATGCACTGTGTCAGCATGAAGCAAGATCCTACCTCTCAGAATCAAGGGCAGTGCCCGTTCATTTATTCATCCCAGAAGGGGGACCCCATTCAGAATGTACGAGTATGTGTTTTGTCGGCAACAAAAAGTCTGGTCACAGCCACAGCTTTAAGGGGAACCTGCCGCTTTAATCAGGAACCTCAGACAGCTCAAGTAACTAGAGAGACCCTTTGATCCACAACACACAGGAAGATGGGTGGGACTTAGTGTTACATGTTTTCACTGTTTTACCTTTTCTGTTGGAAAGCACTCTAGTTATGACCTCATGCATACAGGAGATTGTTGATTGGGACCCAGGATTGCTTTGTTAAGGGTGGCCTAGCCTTTACCAATCTCTGAAGACTTCTTCAGGAGTAACAAGAAGAAAACATTTGGAACATGCAAGAAGGTACAGTCTGCCGTATAGCTTCCGCCAGTGAAGGAAGACCAGGATTTCCAAAGTGGGAGGCAAGATCATTCCCCTAAACATCTCCCAGGGAACAGACGGAGATACTTACTCCCGAAGACCCTCCAGCAGCTCCAGAACTAGTACCCAGCCAGCACACAGTGGGCCCTGCTAAGCTATGCAAGCAAGCGTCCTAGGTAGGAAGTGCCAGAGAGTCTCTGAACCAAACCCAGGGCAAGGCCGGTGCCTTCAAAATTCTCCTCAGCTTTGGCCCGTACACCTTAAAGGACAACACAAGTCCAGTGAAGAAGCTAGGAGGAGTGCATTGACGAGCATCAACCAGCATCTGCCTTAAAGGACATTTTTGATCCAGTTGTGTCCCTCGAACTGCAACCAACTTCCCTGCTGACTTGTCACGCCTCTGTCGCTAACATCATCCGAGATGCCTCGACCAGTGCCTCAGACCCACCAACCAACACTGAGACTATGATTCCTGACCCCGAGCAGACGTGTAGGCCAGCCTGCAGCCATCTGTCTAGCCTTGCTCGCCGAACTGTCTTCTGCCTGATACCTGCACCTTTGTCCCATCTTGTACTCTGTCCCAGGAGGTGCAAAGCGACCTGAAACTGCCTCGACCCTGTCGGGCACGAAGAACTTCCACAAACACAAGGTACATTTTGGTTCTGCCCCCCTAGTCCTTCTCCGAAGACCCACAGTGACATTATATGACTCATTCCTCCCTTTGTATTGAAACCAAGTATCCTCAAACTATTGTGATTAATTACTTTCCTGTCAGTATCCAGAATGTATCCCTTTCCCTTCTTGAAATGCTCTGTCCCCTGCATTCCATTACAGGGTGGGTTGCATTTTTTAGTGTTCTAGAACTGCCTGTTGAATAATAATAAAGTAGATATTTGTTTACATCCTTGACTGGCAGTCCCTTTTATCATTGGGTAATAATTGTATTTCACTGTGTTGCAAATAACCAACGATCCATGTCCTTGCAGAGATAAGCCTGATTTCCGTCCACGTTACCCCAATTTGACAAGGAGGTTTATAATTCACTTGAGTTTACAATCTGTTCAGATCCTGTTAGGTGTCCTAGAGGTGTGTGGATGATTGATGGTTAGGAAACCAATATTCATCCCTGGACAACTGATGCCTCAGATGTTGATTTGTCACATACTCACATTTTGGTCCAAATATCCAAGTAACCTGGGCATCCCTGGCAAGCTACCCTAGCAAAGGTCATCAGTATCGTGCTTGCCCCATCCAACAAACAGAGACCACATCCACACGCACTCTCATGTTGATCAATGCTTGCTCAGCATCTGCGCATGCTGCAGAGATCATTGAGCTCATTTCGTACAACAAACTTGATGCGCTGTTCATCACTGAAACATAGTTTAATCCTCTGTATTTTACTCCATCATCCCCAGATTGTTTTTGACATCCTCCTACCCAAAGGATACTGCATCCAACATGCCACCGGCCAGGAAGGGCAGATGGCAGAGTGGGAATCATTCACATGAGCGATTGGTCATACTCCATCCTCCCCTCTCCCAGAGCAAGCTTTTTTTAATCATTTGCTTGCTGGTTCCCTCTCTCGCACAAGGAATCTATCACTGTCCACATCAACTACAGAGCACCTCACAGGATTGACTCTTTCATTGCAGACATGTCTAACTTACTCTGCTCTGACAAATTAGCACATTCTAAAAATGTCTTTCTCAGTGATTTTAACATCCCCGAGTCCCAGGCTGACAACCACACTCGAAGCACACTTTTTGCACGGACCGCTTTCATGGTCCTTAAGAAAATAGTGCTCTCTACCATGCACAACAAAGGCAACACCTTACACTCAGTCTTCACATTATCCCTCTGCATCACCTGTGCTGACCCTATCACACTTGACTGGTCCGACCACGCTGACATCCCATTAGCAATCACCCACTCGACTATGGCCTACAAAGGTCAGGTTAAACGCCCCCTCACTCAACGCCAATCATTCAAAACCTTCCTGATCAATGAGTTAGAATGTGCAGACTTCCCCAACATATTCAATGCCATAGGCCTCCTGGAATTATTTAGCAACTGTGCTATGAAACTGGTGGACACTGAAGCCCCCTAAAATCCAGCTTTGCTAAGACTAAACTATCTGCCCATGTTACACCCCTGAGCTAGCCTCTAACAAATGCTCAGTCAGAGCCCCAGAGAAATGGTGGTGCAAAAATCATAAACCGGGAGACCTCACCAACCACAAATCTCTCGGCGCAAACCATAGGATTCTGATTGCTGAGGCCAAAGCTGCTTGCTACTCCACCCCATTGCTGCAGCATCTAGGTGGAGCGAAGCACTCTTTGCAGTAGTAAAGCATTGTACTAAGTTCTCAGCCGACCCTGAGGTGCCAGCAACTCAGAAAAAATGTGACAGAATCAACTTATTTTTAATTTAAAAAATAGACCAAATTCGAGAGACCATTGAAACAACCACTCACAGCATTTACATCTCCTGCACCCCGTCAACACACTGCCCTTCTGCACCAAATTCTCTCCTCTCTTTCTGCCAGAACTCCTAAAAGTGATTGCCTCCTTCTAACCTATTACTTACTCTGACAGTATGATCCCAGCTTCCATCATTAACCAATTGACTGGGCCGGCGCTCAATACGCGCCTCAGCATCATCAATGCATCCCTCATAGAAGGGTTATTTCTGGACACTCACAAGACTGCTCTCATACAACCTTTTTAGAGAAAAAAAAAACAACCGTAGATCCAGATGACCTGGCCAACTAAAGGCCCATTACAAACCTCCAGTTCATTGCAAACATATTCACAACTACTCACCAGAATTGATCTACCCACATCCTAAATGACTATCAGTCAGGGTTCTGCCCAAAGTAGAACATTGAGACAGCCACCATCCAGGTGGTGGATGATGCTCTCCAAACCATGCAAAAGGGTGACTTATTCCTCCTTGACATTCTAGACCTTTCAGCTGCATTCAACACTGACAAACACTGCATCCCTCTGTCCCTCTTTGCTGACAGGATGGGATTTGCTGGCACCATCCTGAATCGGTTTACCTCCTACCTCCTTGTCCAGATTAACTTGTTGCATTCTAACCAACTCAAGGTTTCCTGCGGAGTCCCCAAGCTTCCATCCTCTAACTAATACTTTTTAACCTTTACATGAAGTCTCTGGGAACTTTCCTCAAAGATCACAATGGCGTCCACTCCAGGATGCTCTTCAACACTGCATGCATCATATGCAAAGTAGTCACGAGTAGCACACCAACGTACCTGGAGGCTAAGCTCCACATATCTGGTGGCACATGCTCTTTGTGCAGCAAATCGACAATTGGCTTGAATCACAACGCATCCGTAAAGAGAAGACCCACAAACAATCCTTCTCTTGTCATGCACCCACCCTCTGGAACTCGATTCCGGTGTCTGCTCAGAGATCCCCCACATTTCTCCAGTTTTGCAAATCTCTCAAAACTTGGTTCTTTCAACAACAACTGACCAAGAACTAATTGTAAAGGTCTCACATACCGATGCACAGAACTCAGAGTACTGCGCTACTGTGAAAAGATGCCAGTCCAAATGCTGCCTACCCACACTCTGTACAGCGCTCCATTGCTCTCGAGCTAGGTCTGCGCTTTAAACAATACAATAAATAAAATACAATAAATACAATTAATTGCCACAGTGGTGTAAATAATCTTTCCCCCCACTTCAGATTTCCATTTGGCATTGACCTAAATGCTAACTGTCTTGATCTCTTGAATGGAGTACACTGGATGATTTCACAATAGAGGAAAAGACAGACTAGGGCCCAGAAAATAATAACATGGTGGAGGATTGTAACGTCCCAACTTTTTTAAAACAGACTTCAGTGTGGAATTTGCTCAAATATCTCAGGTACTGTTTTTGCATGTAGATGTGAAATGTATTTATAATTTCAAAAGTTGGAAATGTTTTAACACACACAACCCATGGTTTTTGTTGATTTCTGAAGCAGGAAGAAATGGGTATGGGATTTTTGAAGAGGAGTTCTTAGTTTCTCAAGTTCTCACGCAAGCCTCTTAAAACATATGACTATCATTTTTTCCTGAGATATAGCTTCATTTATTAAAGTAGGCAGTTCTCATTCTCTTTGTGAACATAAACAATTCAAACATAGCACACCGTGTTTGGCGTCTCATCTAAAATTGCTGGAAAAAAGATGAAACATGGAGGGAAACATAGCTAAACGGGCCATGAGGCTTTAATTTAGTTAGCGTGTGATGCAGGTGGATGGGAAACAGAATAACTCTGGACTCCAATAATCAGACTAAGTCAAGAAAATGTCAAAGTCTTTTTACTGTTTTAATATCAATTACCTAAAAAAGGGAGTTACAACGGAAATCAACGGACGTTGCACAGCATTCTCTCAAAGCATTTAGGCCAAAATGACCGAAATAAAATTACTGAATGCGAGATTTGGTCGATTTTCGGGCGTTCGAAAATTCAGAATGGCTGAAAAGTTCGACCAGATCACGCATTCGGTGCTGGGGGATGTCACTATAATATGAGCAGGGGTTACGGTGTTGTCCCCCGCCACCATCCCAAAAATAAACAAAAAGGGATGCGGTGGTGTCCCCCGCGACAACCGCTCACTAAACTGTGAGCGGGAGTTGCAGGGTTGTCCCCCACAGCTGTCCTGCAATCCCCCCAACAAAAATAAAAAAAGGCTGCGGGGGCTGCAGGGATGTCCACTGCAACCGCCTGCTCACTATACTATAGTATACAGTATAGTGAGCGAGGGTTGCAAGGACACCCCTGCAGCTGAACCAAAAAAAAAAAGAAAGGACCCTGCAGTGCCGGTTCCCGATCACAGAAGTGAAAAGGAACGGGTATATTAGGAACATGGTGAGACAGAATGCACTGAAATAAAAAAAAAAACATGTCAGTGACTGCGATGAGTAGTGTGTTAGAATGCGTATAATTGGACGTTTGGTAAGTTAGAATACCTACTATTGGCGATAGCACTGTGTTGTGGTATGTTGCAAGACATATTGGATGTAATGCATAACGAGGATTTGCATGTCATCGACGTATGCAGTGCACCGCAGGGCATATTATTGGCTATGTAGCAGTGTAAGGCAACACATGTCAGTGACTGCGCTGCGATTGATCCAATTCATGAGTCGCTGGGCTGCCATATGTGTCAGAATGCACGGCAGCCGATGCACAGCGCAATGTTGGACCCCTGCCTGTTCTGGGACACGTTGGCATGCGTGTTAGCAGTTGAGCTGTGGGATGCTGTCACATGCAGACCATTGGGTCCGTTTTGCTGCCAGCAACTCAGCTGCCCGTGTGCTCAGGGGCACGCTTTGCTCGCTGCCAGAATAAATAATGCATCAAAAAAGCTTGTCTTGCCACCCGAGAAATTGTAAACACATATACGATGCGTGGGTTATGTCAGAGGCATCCAGCGGGCGTGAAGGAGGGCAGCCTGGCACCCACCGAACCCCACATCGTTGCAGTGCAAACGATTCTCAAGTAGGAGGCCCAGATGAGCGAGGCCTCGAGTGAAAGTGGGGCTCCGGGCGGGAGCATAGATGCGGAACTTAGTGAAAGGACCCCACCATCTCCGAGTGTAACGTCACATCTGGTCAAAGGCTCCATCTCACCCTCATTCATTTTCTTGATCTGTTCTTCATATGCGGATATATTTGTGTTCAATCAAGTACATTACAATGTAAAATACTGGTAAAAAGAAGTCTGTCCACCTGCATCTGGTCAATAAGTACAATTAAATTGTCATAGTAACAGCTATTGCTACGGCGGCTAGACCCCAGAGCAAACTAACATGTACCACTCTCTAGAAGCGTACTGATATTATTATTTATATTATTATCATGTGCGTGTGTTTATTTTGCAACGTGTCAGTAACTATAATTAGTGCTTTGTGTAGTTTTTCTTGCACCTTTTGAAGGAACAGTCTGAATGATGCTCTGTTGTTCTACGCTGCATGCGAGTGACTGGAAACTCGCTTTTAAAGCAGCTTTGACATTTAATATTCCAGTCTTAGTTAAACCACGCCAGACTGAGAACTACATTTCCCATCAGTGCCAGAGTCCTACAAATTGGGTGACCAGGCGCACCAGCGCCGGCACACCTGAGACAAGCCAGGTCTCTGCCGGTCCATGCCGGACGTCCGGCGTTTGGCAGGGTTGTTTCTTTCTGCATACGATTTCACGTGTGCCTCTTCTTCAAACTTGGGTTACCACCCGGAGTTAGAACTACTCCATGACACTCAATAATTAGGGCGAGAGAGGCTTTTGGAAAGCTTTATCGCGGAGATGAGACACATTATTGAATTTGCTGGCCAGGCACCATCAGTGCTTATACAACTAAGGATTGATAACCGTAGCACCCTACCCTCTAAACCTCATGACCCTGTTGAGACCCACCGACACAATGTTGTATCTGTGACCCAGGTCCAAGCTTTTGCTCTTACTTCAGTCCTGATTGACCCCTCATCTTCTATACTCCCACCTGAGTTCGGTACACATGAGTCCTCAAATAGTGTCCTTGCTTCGCCTGTGTAGCCGATGGAACACATCGGGAACACCATTCCGGTTAACAACGAGCCTGCTACTTTGAAAAGTATTGGCAACAAGAACTTGCTCTCCACCCCTACTCACAAATTTGTAGATCCGGAGCCCATTAAATTAACATTATTGAACACCCAATCCCTGGCCAAACATGCCATTGACATTCATGATGATATTCTGGAAAACGATCTAGACTTCATTTGCCTCAGTGAAACCTGGTTGAATGTTGCATGTAACCCTAAAATAAGCTTAGCACGGCCCCTTCGGGATGATTTTTTTTTTAGCAAGAACCGTGAGCAAGGCATTGGAGGGGCCGTTTCATTCCTTATTAAAACCAACTGGAAATTCTATGAAGTTCCCATCATATGAGCCAGCTGTGAAATAATGAATCTAAAACGTATTCCTAATGACAACTGCTGCATAAACCTGATAGCTCTCTATTGGCCACCTGTCAACATGCCAAACTTTAACAAGGATCTTCTGTGTCTCCTTGCCCCTCTTAATACACCAAATAGTTCAACTATTGTTCTCAATGAGCTTAATAGATGGCTGGGGGCCCCAAGTGATAAGGATGCAAACTAATGGCTGCAAACATGAAAATCTTGAACACTGAAACAACTCACCCAGGTGGTCATATTCTCGACTGGGTCATTTGTCAGCAACATCACGACAGAGATTATCAATAGTAAAGCATGCCCATGGTCAGATCACTTCACAGTGGAATATAATGGATACCTGCCTAGTAAACCCTGCAAACAACATAATAAACCCTGTAAGAGTACGGCCAGAATCCAAAAGGAAGTGAAGCTGGAGACTTTAGACAACTTCCTTAAACATATTATGGAACCTACAGAGAACGTAGATCTGCCTAAAGTGTTAGTTAACACCTACAATTCACAAATTACTTGCTTTTATAAATAAAGTTGTGCCCCTGCACCTAAAAATAGTTAGCGATAACAGCAGCAAGCAATCATGGTTTACCCCTCTGCTATCTCAGACTATAGCAGACAAGAGGCGGCTCGAGAGGGTTTGGGAAAAACATCCCACTCATGTAAATACCATAGCCTGGAAACAGGTGCAGCATACTTACAAACAACACATTTACGAGGCCAAAGAAAAACATTTTAACATGGAAATTGAGTCCTCTAAAAATTATACCAAGAAAGTATTTGATATTTATCGTAGCCTGAAAAAACCCATACTCCAATCTCAGCAGTTTGTACCTACCAATACAGTATACAATCAAATTCAACGAGCATTTGCTAGTAAGATCTCCCAGGCGTGTATTAAGATTGCAGCTTCTCTTAAGCCACGTACACCCCATCCTCTCCTGAGTATAGAAAGCGCTGCCCAGCCTTTGCACTAATTTTCTTTTTCACATACCTCAGAAGATGAAGTCTCTGATCTTTTGAAACAAATGCACCTGACTTCATGCGCAGGTGAGATCCTGCCATCCAAGTTCATTTTTAAAAACCCAAACATCTTTTCACCATTCATAGTATGCTTTGTCAACTCGTCATTTAGTCATAGCACTGTACTGCATAGTCTTAAACGCGTTGTAGTTTCTCCTCTACCAAAGAAACCAGGCTCCGATCCCAACAACCCAAACAACTTACCTCCTATAACAAATTCTCTTTTTTTGCTAAAAATTGACAAAGTTGCCACAATTCAGTTTCTGCCTCATTTAGATGTTAACAACATCTTACACCAACAATAATCAGGCTTCAGGATTTCCTATGGGAGGCAGACCGTGTTAGTGGACCTACAGACAGAAATGCTTTCCATTGTGGATAGGGCCAGAGCTGGCCTGCTGGTACTGTTGGACTTGTCGGCTGCATTCGACTTACTGGAACACTCACGTTTTGTAGACCGTCTTCGATCCCATGGCCAGTGTTCGATCAACGCTATTGATTGGTTCTCATCCTTTCTGAGTAATAGGTAATCACGAGCATGTTGGGGTAAAGCAACTTCTGTAACTGAGTGTATAAAAGAGGGTGTTCCGCAGGGGGCACGTTTGTCCCCCTCTCTGTTTAATCCACATATCATGCCCTTATGTGAACTGTTAACATCTCAGAACATCCATTACCCGAATGATGCAAATGACATTTAGTTCATATTGGAGCTGAGTGAAATGATGACCTTGTCTCAGTCCAATTACATTACATGTATGGACTCATCAATCATTGGATGAGCCTGAACTCCATGTGTCTTAATCTTGCTAAGACTGAACTGATGATTTTTGGATCTACTCAAGCCAGAAACAAGTAGTGTGCTGATTATTCCAACCTGGTCATTAATAACATTGCAATTCCCATTAGGGACAAACTTAAAACTCTACGTTTACATGAATGCGGCCGTACATTCTGTCGCCCATGTACAAGGGGTAGCTCATAGTATTCAATACCATGTAAAAGTACTAAGACACGCTAAACCTTTTCTGTTACAACAAAATGTGCTACCCTAGCGAGAGCCATTATTCTACCCCGGTTAGACTACTGTAACGCATGACTTTGTGGGGCAAATTCTCGCTGCATAGAAGCGCTACAGATCATAAAAATGACACAGTACCAGTTATGTATGACACTCCCAAAAGAGACCACATCAAGGGGGCCAGGAAGGAGTTACACTGGCTTCCTGTGGCGGCTAGGATACACCTCAAGGCCATCAGCGTGGCTCATAAAGGCATCTCTGGCAATGCTCCAGGATACTTGAAGAAACATATGACTCCATGCAATCCGTCAAGACTGCTTCATTCTAGTGTCAGTGGTCAGCTCACCATTCCCAGAGTAAAGAAAAGCAGAGGCCTGGGAACATCTTTCCTGTATCAGTGGCACACCTTTGGAATACATTTCCTCTGCCGCTGTGGCAAGAACCAAACTGGTTGCGTTTTAAAAACATTCTGAAAACCCTCCTATTCTCCTAAAAGCCCGATATGATCACCTGATCTTGTCTCCTCATCGCACTGTCTTTTCTGAAGTCTTGCTGTACCTTTGGGCTTTGCCGCTCAATAAATAAACAAATACAATTCAACACGGGGATCACTTTGCATCAGTCGGCCAATGCGCCTAGCAGAAACTGCATGAGTGGAAGCTCCTTGTAATGCTCACACAGATGTGTGGCACGGGAGCACCCAGGTTTTGCCATGGCCAGGTTCATGTAAGTGCTCTAAGTTAGCTCTCACTTGCGACATGAAGGAGCTGCTGCCAACTAGTCTATTAAACACATTCTATGACACTTAGCGAATTTAAATGGCACGGTTGCACATATTTTTCCCCTGTCCCACTCAGGGATGGACACCCTTATGTATTTAATTTATATGTAAATATTTATGAAGCACTATCCGACCCAACTGTACTGCAGCACTATACAACCAAAACGCATATATAATGCAATCCAACAAGATACAATATTAACAGATACAAATAGAGCTGAAGTTGTAAATCAAAAGAAAGGTTTATACTGAATAAACTAAAGAAAATAGGTGCTTTATAAGGGGCTTTAAAAATCATGCAATTCAGGAAGAAGGCACATAGTAGGGGCTAAGGTGTTCCAAGCACGAGTTGTCACCACTGAGAAAGCTCCAAAAGTATATTGGTTGGGCTTGAAATTAGGGAGAGCTATTCTTAAAAAGGCCTTGACTATGGGTCAAACTAGACGCTTCAGAAACCAGTAATGTGGACACCAGATAAGCAGGCTGACCCAAAACCAGCGGCTTATCAGCGATGCAGCAGATCTGGAAAAGTGTATGGGCAACCAGTCAAGACAGCTTCAGAGCTCAAGCAAACTCAAACAGCAGGACATGCAAGCAGCGCACCCAGCAACGCACTCCAGACATCTTGACCATCTCACCCATGCATTGGGTATATGTGATGTTCTTCATTCTCGGGTGTGCCTGGGCTGTGCTACGGGTTATGCCACACCAGGTGGAGCACCGTTTTGTAACATCCTCTTCCTAATAGGGGGTCAGATTATATGCTTTCATGTGCAAAATGGCAGCCTTTGATGGCGATCTTGGCATCTGCCTAGAATTGCATTATTGTAACACTAACCTTGTGTCATGCCCAAGAGCGTAAAACAAAACATTCCTAACTCGCTTGCAATGCATCTTATTGTAAGAAGCACTCCCAGGAGTCATTTTTAAGATGAAGCAACATTCAATTGTTTGCATACTTCATTGCCTGCAGGTGCAGCACAAACCTACATTCAGGGGCTCTGCCGCAACATAATAATTCAATGCAACTATCTAAGGAACCATGGAAATGAGCACTCTAGCGTACCTTCCCACTCTAAAATCATCAAATCGGAACCCTTGGGGGGACAAGAGTGCAAAAAAAAGATACTCAACTCAGGGTACACAACTCCTTGAACTGGCCCTGCTTTCCGAGTACACAATTGTACCACAAAATCTCATGGCACACCTCCAAAAGACACATTATCAGTTTTGCACTTTGTCGCTTTGTAAATTTATGTATGGAGGCCAGACATTCTAAAGCCAAGGTCGACTTTTAATGCACACTTTTCTCATTTAGCCGTACTTGATGGAGGGCCAAACAGGTCTTCAGGAAACACTAAACGTGCACCTGTGAGCTCTTAGATTGTAACCGGCACCCAACCTGGCAAAAGAAAGTGTACTGGGGATCTGCCTGAAGGGAGATGAATGTAAAGAACCTGTCAGAAAGGAGTGGGGGGTGGCGCTAATAGGATGTGTGACAACCTTTCAGTAAGTCGGGAGAAGGATCAGTGAGTAAGGTGATGGAGGCCTTGTTGAATGGTTAGTCAGAGAGTGCCTTTTCAGGAGAGGACAGCACTGTTTACCGGTGATATTTTCAAACATCACTGGTAGGTGGGTCCTTCCTTGAAGCAGGTGGTGGGTGAATGTCTAACTGAGGGCTCCATGACAGCTAGTCGCTGTTCGAGGTACATTTGCCTTGTTGGAAACAGCAGGCGGTTGCAGAGAGGATGCAGTCCACAGGAGCAGCAGATCTGGACACGCCTGGAGTCCTGCATGCTTGCCGGGGTGGGAGATTGGGGGGGTTACATGCCAGAAGTGCAAATTACCCATTTTCGCAATTCTCGGTAAAATGGGCAACATGTTTGACTTTCTTTTTTTTGTGACTTTTTTCAATGGTCCCATCAAAGAATCCCCCCACCCCCCTGGTTCCTACCCGTGTGCCAACTCCTTTCTCGTTACATTTTTCGTGCACCTTTTACTATTTTCCCTATTCCCTCACTTGTACCTTTCTCGCCATACAAACCAGATCGATATTTGGTTGCCATAGAAAGTTATCAGAATTGGGTCAGAACATTTGTATTTGTGAATTTATACTAGATGTGCTCGGTGAAAGCCTTGGCATGGAGCTCAATAAGGAGGAATAAGCATGCTGCCACCTCACGGTCCTCAAAGTTCACCAGTGTTAGGTTCAGGAGGAGGCATGTGCTTGCAGCTGGCTCATATATATCAGTCTAGGCCATGGCAGCGGGGTTGCCCCCGTCCCACGCAGTGGTTGGAGTGAGCATGTCATCATTGTTCTTCCAAAATAGTCCTGGTGCTAGCTAGGCTGAGAGGGTGTGGATTATGCTTTGTCTGATTCTGCCTAATCCAGCGTATCAGACCCCGGCAATGCAGGACAACATTTACTCAGTTCATGGTCACTACAGGGTTGTATGAAAGACGATGCTGTAGAAATTGAAGAAGTACAGAGAGGCAGAGGGATGAGCCCCAGAAAAAAGGTGGCTATGTTGGAGTGGAACACGATTGAACTTGTTGTCTGGGCACTGTAGTTCAAGATAACAATGTTAGGCAGATGAATGTATATGGATACATGTTTGTATGGGATTTATAAAGCTTGAACCTAGTTGGGAACAATCTGTACACAGTGATAAGTTTTAGCACCCACAGTACTGTCAAAATGAACAGGGAATTGTGGAAAAATGATTAAATGTCCTTCCTTTTGCAGCACTAATGCTGCAGATAGCATGACGTCTATACCCTACAACTGAGAAAAGAAAGAAGATGGCGTAATACTGGACACAAACAACACCATGGGCCTCATTACGAGAATGGAGGTAGCCGTGGAGCTATTAGCTCCATGGCTGCCTCCGTTCCGGGCTCCATAACCGGGTTCCTGCAATGGGGACTTACTGGGTTACTCCGACATAGGAGGACCCGGTAATCCTTTCAGGAACCCATCTCCATTCCCATTTGAGCCCCCGTAGGCCTCAATGGGAATGGGGAGGGAGGTAATAACCGGCAGATTACATTGGCCCGTTATTGCCTCCCTCTTCCCCTCGCGGGACCCGGAAAGCACGCCTGGTTTTACCAGGCGTGCAATCCGGGTCCCGCGATGGATGGGAAGCTTGTAATTGGCTCTCCCGGAATGAAGGGGGCCGGTGCTGTACCGGCCCCCTTCATTCCGGGAGCGCCAGCCTTATAATGAGGCCCCATGTCAGAATGAGCAATATTACTAATAGAACATTTCTGACCACATTAATTGGATATTAATCGAGACACATTGCAGCGCACACATACACTGGATGTACAGATGCATCCGACATGCCTCTTCTCCTCTCTCCACGTCTATAGTATTCATTTCGGCTCACCTATGCATGGTGAAAAGCACTACGTAAAGGAGCCAAAATTGAAAAAGAAATCCTCTTACACATGTGATCAACGTGGATCAATAAACACACTCCACACCAGCAACACGAAATTCAAGAGGAGCACTTGTTGGTGCACACTCCTGAGGAAATGTGTTGAACACCGCAGAACGCACTATCACATGTAGTAACATTGTTTTAGAAAAAGTGGCCAAGGAGTAAGACATACGGTATCTTTCCAGCTAATCATCTACCTAGAAAATGATTGGGCAACTGTCTTGCACTCCCTTCATCATGTGGCAAGTATATGCACAGCATCGGATTCCTTGCCAAGTCCATTCTTCACAATGTGTTAAAATAGTCTTCCAGTCAAAGTATGCCTGATTCCAGCACGCTTACAGAAGCACATTTGAAGAAGTCCCAACGCATCTCTTCAGCTAAGCTTGTCAACTACAGGGTCAATACACAGGTTTATCGCCGACTCCTGCAATCAAAACAAAGTCAGTGGTGTGGGATGGATTCAATGCCATCCTCAGGAGCTTTCTCATTAGCATGGCTATAGGGTATTCAAGGTCAATAAAGATTTCTAAATAAGAAAAATAACATTAAATAAACCTTATTTGTTCAACCTCAAAAACTTTTTTTTTTAAAACATACGTATTAAAAGGAACTGATTGGATACATGTATGATAGTTTCCGACATTAGAATATATTCATAATAAATAATGCCTTGTATTGTATGAAATGCTCTGCAGAGTATGGTGTTGTTTTGTAAAGGGGGGTCCAAAGTTATAGGGGGCTTTCGACCATTTGTAAATCCTCATAGAAACAATGGAAGAACATTTTGCTCGCACCTACAGCCCAAACTGCTGGATGGATTTTCATGAAACCTGCACCAGGATGGGCAGTTGGGTCCCAAAAGTGTGCTTTTGTAAATTTGGTGTAAATCTGTCCAGTAGTTTAAAAAGAAAAGGCAAATAAGGAAGATACAAAACAATTATCCATATCTGAGTCCGGTCCACACACTCTTTTCCTGATTCGGTGTCCGGTGACACCTCTGGACCAATCGGGGGAGGCTTGGTGTCCGCAGACAAGAAAAACACACCGATTGGTTGTTTGAAAACACGAGCTACATCAGAATTTTTGAAACAGTTGCCATGTTGGGTCCGCGGATAGCCGCCATTGACCCCAACAGTGAACTAGTCTGGAAAGCACATCTGGGGTTATTTGGTGGCCGAAAGAGGGCCTGAAAAGGGTGGGGGAGTGGAATAAAGTTGATATGGAGCTGTTTTTATACGTGAAAAATAGTGTGCCGGCGCCGCCAAGTCAGCGGTCAATTTTAGTGTCGTCAGACATCATTTGGATTTCAGTGGGTTCTGGGTGAGACTTGCTACCAAGTATCTGGCCACTGGTGACACACACTATAGTAATATGTGTATAGTAATTATATGTACTGTAGGAGGAGTATACAGTGTTTCTAATATGGTGAAATGATATAATTGAAGTGTGTATGCTATTTATGATTGTAGTACACATGAGTATTGTGGTTATGGAATATGTATTTATTTCTTAGTGAAGATAACAAATAGGAAAATAATGTGTATGTTTACTGAGTTGCATATGATAATATATTTGGAATCTCTGGGTTTTGTCCTGTGAAAAAAATGGTATCATGTGTTAAGCAAGCTAGTTTAAAACCTTTAATTGCATGCAATTTTGCATATAGGTGTACTTGTTTGACCCTCATAAACATTAATGTGCGTCACACTGTTGTTGTACTGACATGATATAATCATTGGGTCATTGGGAAAAAATCCATAGTGTACTAAAAAAAAAATACTTTAATTGTGTGAATGTAAGTGTGATAATATGTTTGAAGTGTGTTTTAATTAAGGGCATGTTTACAGTAGTTAGATACCCATTGGCATATTCTAACTATATTGATCTTTACAAGAGTTTTTGCAGTAAGAATACCTCTACTGTTATAGTTTTTTGGATGTAGTTACCAGTTGGTATATTTAAACTGTTTATTGTACTATACTTTAGTGAGTACATTTGGGGTGAAGGAATATTAAATAGGCATTAGTTAGATTTAGTTGTAACATTCACACATTGTAATTATATTGGATTTCACTAGAAGTATTGCAGTAACAAGAACTGTGATGGTATTTTTGAAGTGTACTGCAATAAAGGGTATTTCTGAAGTAGTTATATGCCCATTGTCATAGTCTAACTATCTTGGTATTTATAAGTACTATTGTGGTATTATGGATGTAGTTACATACCCGTTGGTGTATTCTAACTGTTTATTGTGCTATACCTTAGTGACTAAATTTTGGTTGAAAGAATTAAGTAGGCATTTGTTGGATTTGCTGGTAACCTATGTTTTGGACTAATGTAAGTGTTTTTACATGCAAACCAACCACTACTTTTATGACATATGCAATAAAGTGGTCTGAAGTGGTTGTGGTACCAGTGTGGTAGATTTTGCCCACGTTTGTGAATGTTTTATTGCAAAGACATAATTGGCCATGTGTGAAATTAGTAAGCTTACAGTTGTTTTTGGTACCATCTGCATTGTACCTTGGAAGCATTAGTATCACATATTGGATATGTGAGTGTATTTGTATGCTGGAACAATTGTCTGATTTACAAAAAAGGACATCATATGCTATGGCCCGAATTTTGCAGAAGCTGGTGAAATGGAATTAATTCAGAATTTGGCATGGATATGTCCATAAATCTTTCATTAGGGATATGCTCTTGTGGAATATGGTTGCAGAGAGTGCATGCATGTGTCCATGTGTATGAAATCTTGATATGATATGATATGGCATTTGTAACGCGCCTATTCACAAGTGTTTCAATCTTGAAGATTTCATTTATAGGGATATTTTTGGTTTCTAGTACTTGTAGTAGGTACATTAGGAATTGTTGTGGATCTTCCTGTGTGTTTATGATGAATATTACCATTCCTGTACAGTGGCCCAATTCTTGCCTCACACCTGAGACACTGCAAGTGCTGTCAGGATTATTTGTGGCATTTCTATGAAGGACAAGCATTTGTAAGCACAACTGGTCCGAGCCGTTTAAGTAAATGTTGTGATCAATTGTTGGCAATTGGAAGAGAAGATTGATTGCTACATTTGCAGAGCAATTTACTCCAGTTGTTTTGATGCATTTAAATGGACAAGAGAGTTATGCCTGTGTATCCTTTGATGGGACTGCAGTTGTTTTTTGAGTAGAGCCATATGTCTCTTTTTCTTCTGATGGACGTGCAGTTGTTTTTTGGACCAGACAGTTTTGTGGTTGTATTATTTGTTGGAGAAGCAGTTGTTCTTTGTTTCTTTTGCAGTAATGCTGGAATATCTGCTATCAGTTCTGTTTGTATTAGTTGTCTTTTTTTTAAATATAGGGGACATATCTAGATGGGGCATACAGTGCACATAGCCTGTTGTATTATAGAATACAAGGAATGTCAGCATTGACTTTGTTTGCATTAAAGTTAAGTAGGAATAGACCATCGGGCACATGCAGTTGTGAAAGTGCTACGTAACTCAAACCTTCTTTAAAGACTGTGCTGAGAATGTCAATCAATGCATTATATAGTGTTAGATCTTGCAATTTGTGAATGGTGACAGCATATGCAAGAGATAGAGAGAATTGATCTCTCCATATGTGCATTTCTTTGAAAATAATGAAACATGCTATTGTGCAGCCTGTCTTTTGAACTTCTGGAAGTTTGTCAAAGTGGATGTTGACAAACTGAATGTTGTTGTTATGTAGATATGTTTCAAAGTCAACAACTGTACCAATTGCTCCATTAACTAAACCGTGTTCTACATTAAGGTTACAGTTTAGAGTAACTCTGCAGTTCAGACACAGAGTTAATACTTTTTCTAATCCAGATCTTTTGGAGAAACATTTTTCTAAGCTATTTAGTCATGTTGTTGCTTGTTGACACATAGGGAGTGTCATGCCGTGCACTACTACTTTGTCCGTGGAGCTGATATTCAGTATGGGTTGCATTCATTTTTTAAACATTGTCTTGTTGAATTGACTACAGCTTGCAAGGGTTGACATTAAGGACATGCATTTTATATTTTGTTGCGTTAATTGTTCCATTACATCAGGAGCAGATGTGGTTTGCCGATATAGCTCGTGGATCAGTCTAGCATTTGAGATGGATTTTGCATCTATAGCAAGCAGACCAGTTCTAATGCTTCTTAGAAATGTAGCATTGGTGAGTTCTGCAGACTGATGCATGTTTTGAGTTAGATCTCTGTAGTGAAAATGTTGTCAGAGATTTCAATTTCCAATGCTGCAGAGTGCGATACAGCATGTATTGTGTCTCAATGTTGTGAACATATGTTGACCTTTTATTGGTGTTAACTGTATGAGTTCTCCAAAAACAATAACATGTTTTCCTCCAAACAGTTCTTCGTAGTAGTTTTTTAGGACTTCTTACATTCCGAAGTGAATTAAAGCCAAAATCAGGTTGGAAACCATGCTTACTTCATCATTCATGAGGACTTTCAGGTGTTTCAGTAATATGTGTACTTCAGTAGCAGCTTCTGCTGATCATTTGTAGTATTATAATTTGTTTTCATGTTCTACTGGGGGAGCAGTTGCATGTGTAAAATTACACCTCCTATGTTGTAGGCAGCTAAACCTGTGGGGGCTGTTACAACAGCCACAAGGTTGTTGTTTGTTAAGTTTTGTAGAAATGTGCTGATTATTTTAAATAAGTATGTTTTGCCAAAACCATCTAGACCACTTACATACAGGAGCAGAGGTTTATAATTTGCACAACTACAAGTTTTAGTTTCATGTTTAAAATTATGTTCAATTTATTCTGTGACTTCTAGACAAATGGTGAGTTGTTCATCGTTTAGCTGTGATTTGAGCACTGACAAGTCTTCGACTGTTTATATTGATACATGTTATTTTCTACCTCAGTCATGGCTATTTCTGATTCATTTAGAATTAGTGGTTCACCAAGTGGTTTTTGGCTTCCTGTAAGGGAAGGTTGACTGCGCCCAGGATTGTCTTTATCTAGTAAACCTTCAATTGCTTCATCTTGTTGGCGTTCATTGTCCAATATTTCTTTGTATAGTTTGAAATTGACATTTTTTATACTGCTTTCACGTGCTTTGAATGCAGCTTCAAATGAGGCATAGTCACTTAATAATTCTTCTTCTTTTCTCCGAGGTTTAAAAATGTGCAGTAGGTCCATGTAATAAAGTTCTCTATGTTGCAGAGATTTAAATGATAACTTTACATGAATAATTAGGCTGGGTTTTCTAAGTTTAATTAGGCTTCCTTCACAAGTTTAAAATGAATGTTTGCCAGTTGTCACATATGGTGTGACATGTTTGGGTAGTATGTGCCAATTACATTTTTTTTAAATGTCCTGGCTGTTGGAATAATTTGTGGCTATTATATCTATCTCTTTGTAGGAGTTTAGTACTCTTTTAAGGGATGAAGCTGGACAAAGGCTTAGCCAGACAATGTGTTCAGATTTGGCATATGAAGCTGTACCCGTTAAGCCGTCTGCAGCTTCGTAGCACCTGCATTATCTATGGGAGAGCATGTTTATACTGAGGCTGTACACATTTTGTGACAGTGTTTTGTCAGATGATATGTCATCCCAGAGGTCTTTTAGTATTGTTTTCTCAGATTTTACTTATCATGCAACTTCAGTGGAATTGTCTGACATGCATTGTATGTCTATATTTGCATTCCACAAGAGGGCAGTGTTTGCATTGTAATCACTGATGTACTTGACTGCTGTATCCCTTTTAGTGTTGTATATGTTTTTAGGGTATTTGCCTATTGCACTGTGTCTAACAGAAGACATCAAGCTATTTACTTGTCCTTTTTTTGTAGACTGGTTTGGGGAAGCCAAAGCAACATTTGGTATGGGAAATACGTTTTTTTTTTTATATCTAAGTCAGCAGTATTTGCCACACGTATGTTTTTGGAAGCATAAGATTTGTGTACCTAGGTGACTATGCATGGTTTCCTAAGGGATGTCGCAGGTAATGTATTTTTCACTAAACTGTAAAACAGTGGCATAACTCTCATGGCCAAATGTGGGAGCATCTTTTATCCACAAAAGGATGTGGATGTGTGGTGCTCCTCTTTGCTATTGATTGATATTCCTTTCTCCAAAAGAAGTGTTGTACTTCTCCGAGCAGAGGGGTAGTTGTATTGCAGATGAAGTACAGCATGGCAATAAAGCAATGGTGAAAGTACCTTGATTCATTGACGGGGTCAAGAGAACAGAGCTCTCCTGGTGTTTTTAAATGTATTCCGTCTTTTTTCTGGTTTGCAGTGCATACAGAGTCGTGCAAGTCATCCCATGCATATTCTTCACAACTTAAAGTAAGATATTATGTGGGTCCGCCTAGGTTCCTTAGCATACAATGTAGCCGGTCAGATAGCACAATGAGTAGAGCGCTCGCTTTGACATCTGTGCAGAGCCTGCCAATGCAGGTTCAAATCCCAGTAATACCAAACTCAGTCTTTCATCCTTCCAAGGTCGATAAGTGAGCACCACAGACCGTGGGTAATAATATACAGCGGTCAGATGCCTGAAGGTTTGTATGCTATACAAATTCTAAATTATTATTATTATCATAAGCGTGACATCGGAACCAGTATTTTCTGACCCACACATATTTGCCAAGATATGTTTGATACTTGACTGCAAAAAACGTTATCTTTGTTCATATCTTTTGAAGCAGTTGGGTAGTGGACATGTTTAAAAATGTAGAGCCTGTTTTTACATAGTTCACTTTCAAACAGGAAGTGGAAAACGTATTCTACATTTTGTCTGAATCTGAGGTCTTCAGAATGCATTTGTAAAGAGCGACATTCTGATGCAGTAATTTGTGTGGATCTTTCATCATATATTCCTCCCTTTCCTGTAGGAAAGAGTAGAGGAAAAGAACATGCTTCTATGCTTTTTTCCCATATGCTGATTGGGGATCCTTTCACTTGATGCATTTGATATGTTTCTAATGCATCTTCTTCAGTGGTGTCTTCGGAGTGTAGGGGGTGAATTGTATACTGGTCAAAAATGTTAGCAACCCTAATAGGATATACACATTCAAATTGGCCAGTTGACTAATTGTGGCCACAAAGTTTTGACTTATGTTGGTACACCAATAACTCTTACAATCAAAGATTGATCTATTGACCATTGCACTTCTATAGTTTCTACATTTTCTTTCAAATCTAATGGCAAATACACTCCTTTGCCATGGATGCCTTTTAGTAACTTAGATGGAGGCAGTCTGGCTGATTTCGGTTGAAGGCGTATTATAGCTTTAAATGGGTGCGCTGTTTGGATTATAATGCTCTCATGCAAGTTAAGTTGTTTGAGAGCCATGGAAGTGTGAATATTGCAAAGTTATTAGAGACAGCACATGATGGCATTTGCTTATTGTCAAGCTTTGTATTGCAGTACGTGCAAACTATTGAGTGGTTAGTTATTTTGTATTTATTTTCTGTTGTTAGATATAACGCTAATTGAAACCATTGGGATTCCTCATTGTTCTCTATTTTTATGTCATATCTATCATTTGTGTGCTCTTTTCATGAAAAGTTCTGCGACAACAGACACATATTTGGTTGGTATTTCAGCAGATGTATTTTGAAACTTAGCTATTTCTTTTTTGTATGTGCTTGTTAGGAGGTTGGTGTTTGTGAGGCTTTCACTAATGTTTTCTGAAGTTACTCAAATTTCAAAGTCAAATTTATTTTAAAAATGTTTACTTTGGATGTACTCTATTTCTTGAATGAGTTATTTGGCTGTTCCATGCAGGAACATTTTATTTAAATGCTGCAGTTGTAGAACAGGACTTTTTTCATAGTATGGTCTATGCACAAGATTCTGTATAGCAGAATGGTGTATTGTTATCATTTTGATGTGGTGAAAGTTGCTTTTGCAAGCTGTTCATGAAATGCAGGCTAATGAATGTCCTTGCAGTGCAGTGTGGCTGTGCACTGGACAGGAATCTATGGTTTGTAAAGTTTTCATTCTACTTGTGTCTTTTATTTTCACATAGTGATTGAGGAATTGTCGTAAAGATTTGTAGGAGTGTTGGCGTATGTTACACATTGAGCTGCATGTCCATTTGTACACTGGACGGTTTGTCTGGGTGAAAGGAACATTTGGTAGAACGTTTTTTGGGGAAGTTTTTTTTTCTACAAGGGTTTATTTTGGTATAATGGTGTCTCCTACCATTTCATACACTCGGCTATAACTGTCGATGGCAATTGGGATTTTCTGTTCTTGTTTATAAGCTTCGTCATTGAAATATGGTTCTGTGCTGCTTGTATGAATCCATTCACCTTCACAGATGTTTTAAAATGTATCTATATTGACAGTGTGCATGTTTAGAAGTACTTTTTGTAATATATTGATTCATTTAGATAGTGGTTTCATTTTGTTTAAAATGAATATAAACAACTGTCTATTTAGTATCATTAAGCTGTCAATTAGAGCTTTGAGGATTTGTCTTGTGCGGTAGTTGGTAAGGATAGATCATGACATTTCAGCTGTCTTTAGAAGATTTTAAAGATCTCTACGGCGGAACATTTCTTGTAAAACTAGTTTATGGGAATGCTTAATTGTGGCTATGTCAGCATTGTTAGATATGGTATTAGGTTCATTAGTTGGTCTGCTTTTGTTTTTTTATTTACTTTTAGTTTTGCAAGAGGGACCTTACCATTTTTAGTGGTTGTTGGTTTTGTTTTGTTGAGTGGGGTTACTAGCTGTTTTGTTTTAATGTTTTCTATACATTGCTTTAGAGGTGGGTGACTATTTGGCTTGCTTTTATTATTATCTGCTCTATTTTATCTGTGTTTTCTATAGAGTTGCATTTTTGTAGGCATTATGTTCGGTCTACTGGGAAAAAAGAAAGTTTGGGTTTTAAAGTTGTGGAATGTATATGAATGTGTTGTGGATGGGTGTAATTGTAGAGATTAATAGACTGCTGTGTGATTTTGTAGTGGGATGATAGGTGTAGTTGGGAAGGTTGTAAGAGTAGGTCTGTACAGGTGTGATGTGCTTGGGTTAGTGAGGAAGGGGCTGGTGGTGTGATTGAATAAGTAGGGACCATATGATGTTTTGAGGAAAACAGTGGGTGTTATAATGGTGGTGTTTAGATTGGAATAGAAAGATTGTGATTGTTGCAATATAATGAGTAAGAGTGAAATAAATGTTGTTGATTCTAAAGGAATACTCTAGGATAATATGGAATGAAATTGCATTGTTACAATTAGATAAATGTACATTCTATATGAATGTACTTACTTTGTAAGATGTGAAGAGTGTTCTTTTTTCAGGAGCTGTCTTTGACAATCTTCTTCTTTTTTAATTGTAAAAGAAAATTAGTGGGTATAGGTGGTAATGGCGAAGTACTTTTAGTAAACAAGGTTGGTTTTTATGAAGGTAGGAGTAGTTGTTTGGAAAAAGAGTTAATAAAGTTGTGTTATGAGTGGTGTACAAAAGTGTGTTAACTGTGTTGTTAAAACAATTGGAGTGTGATTTGTGCTGTTTGGTACATTAGAAGGAACACAGCAAACATGGGTGTGAGAACAAGTTGCATATATAGGTTATTTTTGTGCTGCTGATTTTAATGAAAGAAGTGATGTGTTTGTGGTGTAAAGTATTTGTAATGTGTTGCAGTGTTTCTAAAGAAACTGTGGCCTAGTGGGAATGCAATGGTGGATTGTTGTTACAGCAGTGTTTGTTGTCTTATAGTAGAGGTTGGGAAAGAAGAGTACTTTATGTGTAAGGTTAAGTGTTGTATATAGATACTTTGGTGGTATACACGTATGTGTGAGCAGGTGGAGATTGGTGGCAGTGTAAGGGATGTAATGAGTTTGGTTGGAAAGTGTGACATTTATATGGAATGAAAAATGGAAAATGCTGACCGTTTAAAAATGTTTCTTTTTAAAAATGTAAAAAAATGCAGATGTGCATTTATAGCAGCCCTGTGTATAACTTTTTTGTAAAAGAAAATCAGATGGAAAAGATTTGTATCAATTCTCTAAGTGGCACTTGGTGTGTGGAAGTTAAATATGTTGGCAGTACATGCATGCCTGTCAACATGGTCCATTCTAATATGTAGGTGCTAATGAAGTCTTGTTTTTTTTCTTTGCATTGTGGTAACTGTATTTGCCCTTTTTTGATTAGAAAACTTGTAACCACTTATAGATTGGAACAGGTCATGTTAGAAAGTGAAAAAACTTGGTTAAAAGGGACATTTGTGATGTCATCTTTGATGTTCTGGGTCTTAGAGTTAGCAGTGCACGGTGGCGCGAGTTATGGTTGCTTATTTTACCATAACTGCCAAATTTCAGGGGTTTTTTCGGTTTTACTTTGAACCATAACATCCCTTTTAACAACGTTTTTTCACTGAATTTCATAGGTTTTTAGTAGCGCAACTTAACCATAACGTCCCTTTTAACAAAGTTTTTTCACTGAATTTCATAGGTTTTTAGTAGCGCAACTTAACCATAACGTCCCTTTAACAATTTTTTTTTTACTGAATTTCATATGTTTTTAGTAGCACAACTTAACCATAATATCCCTGACTTTATATACATGTAACATAGAACATACTGAACCCCTAGCTAGTGATTTCGATGTCCGCGGACTACCGACATGTCCGCGGACATATCGAAAATCTGAGCGTGGTGAATGTAAATTTAAATAGTGTGCCCCATTTCCCCTTTGAGGTTGGCTCTGAAAAGAGCCGTTTTTTTTGTTTTTCTTTGCAGATGCTTGACAGACACCTGTTATTTTGTATTTTTTTTTCTTACCTTACTCCTAAAATCTTCACATAACCTTCTCCAAAGCAACCCTTACATTCCAAAACAGAATGGCATTTCCCATAAAAGATAAGGAAATGCTATCTTCTTTAAAATAAACAGCATTACTGGAATCAATATTTTCATTATTACAGAAGAACATACCAGCTCTACGCATGAAGGTCCACATGCCTCGGTTGATTACACACCTAGCAATGTTTTGCTGAGGACAAAAAACTGAACTATTGTCCCATATTGCCCTAGGTACTAATCCAGAAAAAATTACTTTGGCATTTGGAAGGATGTTCATTACTGCTTGAACCAAGTGTTCCAAATCTGCCAACAAAGTAGAGGCACTGACATAGCCCAAATGGAAAGCACCATAGTGCAAAACTACCACATGGGGACTGTTGATCCTGCCCATATCTTAACAATCTTGTACAATTCCCTGTACATTGCAATCAGGCACAGTGCTCCACACCACCTCCACTCCTTTAACATCAAAATTCTTTGCAACATGCCTGCATTGAGCATACTGTTGTAAACCATGCACAAACATATCTCTGAGCACCAACACCCTGACTTTCTCCACTTCTGCCATCTTCACGACACACAGTCTCTTTGAACACAAATCCACAACCTCAACATCTGATTGGCTGATTCCTACAGTCTTCTTTCCATGCTGGATTTGCTGGAAAACCCCGGATGTAGCACGCCCTGTCCGCGGACCGCATAACTCTTAGACAGCCCTTATACCATTTCCACTTCATTCTCTGTGCCATTCCCTCATTGGATACAGCTAAGCAGGCACACAATACGGAGAACGTCCTCAGAACACCCCCATTTTGTTTATTTTCAACATTTCAGGACACCGCGAGTGTTCTTAGAACACATTCAACTTGCCAGCGAACTATACGGACAACGTCCTCAGAACACCCCCATTTTCTTTATGTACGAACATTTCAGGACACCGCGAATGTTCTTAGAACACTTTCAGCTTGACAACGAACAATACAGACGACGTCTTCAGGACACCCTCTGCAAACATTTTAGGACCCCACGAGTCTTCTTAGAACACTTTCAACTTGACACCAAATCCATTCTGTTTATTTACGAACATTTCAGAACAGCCGTGTTGTCCTCAGAAAAATTGAACACAACAAAAGTGTCTAGCACATAAAAAAAACAGAACATTGAACCTATCTCATACTCCCCCACCCTCCCCAAATACTCTTACACACCAACACACTCCACTAAATACAATTTTTAATCCAAGTTTCACCGCGCTGTCCGCGGTCGTCCGCGAATGCAAGATGGCGGCGCCACAGAAAATCTGACGCGTTTCACGCACCACGCCGTCCAATCAGCGAAACCGTTGCATGTGGCGGACATCCCACAAGCCGCTCAGCCAATCACGGCACTGTCCGCGGAGCGAACCGGGAAGTCCGTCTGCGGAGCGAACCGGGAAGTCCGTCCGCCGAGCGAACAGAGATATCACTAATTTTTTTGCCTTACATTTTGGTCATTTTTGGTCATTTTTTAAAAAAACTACTGGACGGATTTACACCAAATTTGCAAAAGCACGCTTTCGGGACCAAGCCCCCACTCCTGCCGCAAATTTGGTGTAAATCCGTCCAGCGGTTTGGGCTGTAGGCGTGCACAAAGTTTTTTACCATTAGGTCTATGGCAAAAAACAAAAGTTTTGGGACCCCCCTATAACTTTGCCCCCCCTGGACCAAACCTCTCCAAACTTTGTAAAGAAATTCAGAGTGGGCCATATACTATTTTTACAAAGTTTGGTGAGGATTCATCCAGAGGGAGTGTAATATATATATATATATATATATATATATGTAATAATATTGGTAATAGAGTTGAAACCAATACTTAACAAATACAAGCATATCTGTACTATGTCTTGTTAGATGCAGATGTTGTTGAATCTGCAAATAGACATCTTGGAGAGTTGTACAGTTGTTTTGATGCAGGTGGTTGTGAGTAACAGGAGACATGTACTCTGGGAGTTCAAGAGCGCATCAAATGAGTTGAACTAAGATGGCAGGGTTACATGTAGAGTTTTTGACTGTGATTGGTACATGGATTTGTGACTGTTTGAAAGCAGCAAATGAGAGAGTATTACAAACATGAAAGTAGAAAGGGTAGAGGGGCTGCCCTGTGCTATGGTGTCCATGGTTGCCGCGGTAGTCTGTGGATACAGCATGTGCTATCTGGGTCTTTTATGTATGCCTAGTATGGAAAGGGGAATGCAGAGACCGCAGACAGTCGTAGATGTAGGTAGACTTCGGAGAATCAGCCAATCAGGTTCCTGGGTGTGGTGTGCAGGAAGAGAGGGTAGCAAGAGTTTCGTTTGGTGAGTGCACTGAAGATGGCTATTGCTATGTCTTTGAGGAAGCAGAGTTTAAGGATTCTGGGAGACTATTGGATACATTGGCTGAAGGTTTACTCGAGCACTGTGGATTGTGTGAGAATCTTGGATTAGATGAATTAAACGTTTTATGGTATGGAGTTCGAGAAATGGGTGGGCAGAATTCCTTCCATTTTGTGAGACTATGGTTCATTTTAATCATCTGGACATCATTGTAGTTCACTGTGGATGCAACAATTTGAGCTACATTGCCATAATGTCATTGCGGTTTGCAATGAAGGATACATTTGGAAAGTTGATGCAACAGTTTCCACGTGCAAAGATTGTTTTTTCTCACATAGCTCAAAGACAAATGTGGGTGACTTCAAATGTATTTTGTCCACAAATTGAGAAAGCAAAGCGCAATGTGAAAAAAGTTGTATGTGCCATTTTTTGTGGGATGTTGGCATGACATCTTTTCATAATGAAAATATCAAATTTGATATTTTCAACATTTTTCAAAGAGATGGAGTGCATCTGACTGATGTGGGCAGTTTTTTCTTGAAAATGTTAAAAATACATTTGTTAGTTCAGTACATAAAACCAAATAATCCCCAAAAATATATTAAGGGCCAACATTTTTGAACAAAAAACAGATACCTTTATTTTAATTCCCCCACCCCAACAGCTGGAATTTTCCAGGTGTCCGTGTACTACCACACTGTCAGCAGACTATGCAGGCTGCAAAGTGTCCTGTAACTTTTTTTCAGTTCTGTTTTTTAACTGTCAAAGGTGGCTCTTAAAGGAATCATTTGTTTTGTGATTTTGTATGTTTTTTGGCTTTTTATAGTTTTTCCCAGGAGAGGCAAGGTAAGGTGGGGGTGGGTACAGAGGGAAGAGCCACCAATCACAGAGATGGAGAGGCAAGTGGAAACAGGAAGATGTTGGGCGGACCTTAAATTAATTAAATTTAAGGTAGGTTGCACTGTTTTTCATGTTTTTTCATGCTCCATGACCGCAGCCTCAAAAGCACTTTGAAATTGCTCCGCCTGCATATCGGTCCATTGCAGTACAAACATAGTACTGTGACCCTCAAAAGTTAAGGGTCAACAGCATTCTGTAGGGCTTGCGAGGCGGCCAATGTGATCCGCTGCCCCACATGAGTAGCCTGTGTGGTGACAGGAGCCGTTGAGGAAGTTGGGGTATAGTCCATCCACCTGCTTCTCCCTGGGAAAGGAACAACCTTTCTCAGATCACCTGAGTGGTTGGATTTGGTGTGGTAGCACATGGCGGTGGTCCCATACTGCTACAAACCAGGTTTTCTGCGACTGAGTATGGCCCAGACTCAGTGCATCTCACCCTAGCTGCCTGAGCCTTTGGTCTCCGCCCAATGGTGGTAGAAAATGGCCACACCCAGGACTCACTTTGGGCGCTGGAGTTAGGCAATTCTTCAAGTTCTACAAAGCAGGTCTTCTCCTGGTGCTGTCTCCTGGCTAGCCAGATTGAGAAGGATTGAAAATAATGGGTGGGTCCATTCATTTGAGTCAAAAATAGGCCTTCGAAAGTTCCAAAAAGTTGCCAGATCAACAAAGATTGAGTCTAGGAGCTCTAGAAGGGTAAACTTTCAACTTGAAACACCCTTGCATGGCCGGAAATGCATTTGCAAACTGTCTGCAGTGACAGACACTGTTCACAGACATGTTGTCATACTGCACGGGTGCGGTCACATGATGATGTTCGGGGGTGCATGCACATGGATGTTTACAAATGAGCACGCTGTCTGCAGACTAATTAAAAGTGCTTCATGCAAGAACGAACATGTCTGGATATGCAGTACTGTGCGTGGACACCCCTCTTTTCAGAATCAGACACCCAAACAGTTGTGTGGCCCACAGACTATTAATTGGGCTTAAAGAATTATCCAGAATTACATACAAGACATTTATAGCAGAAAAAAAAATGTATCCATGAAAGGGACGGGGTATCGGAATGGGAAACATATATGGGAGAATTTAGAATTTGTAGGAAGTCATGATTGAGGGAGGGAGAGAAGTTTCATCAACCTGTCTTTCCTGTACATTTTGTGAATCAGATTGTGGTGATTGCTGGGGTAATTGGACATGTGCAAGTGGGTCAGTGATAATTAACATTTCAAATTACATGATTTTTTACATAATTCTAAAGTTCTTTAAAATTATTATATCAGACAACATTATTTTCTCATTATGTACTTTTGGGGGTTGGGATAGTCTTTGGGATTGTTCTTATTCTTTATAATACATTGATGGTGAACTTTCTTCAAGTTAAGTATGCGCTAAAAGAAAACAATACATTATTATTTCAATTAGCTGTATATAAATTACACACATTTGTTTATATTGGAAGATGTATTGTTCACCATTAGAGATTTCATCATCACTAATTTTTTTCTTTTGGGAGGTTTTCCTTGACCCACTCAAGTGTGTTTGCCATGTCTGTTGAAATAAAAAAAAAATAATATATCTTTATTACAAATGTTTATACAATGAATGGTAATAATAGAGACATAAATGCACTGTACTTACTATGTGGTGAGAGATTGTTTTGGAATGAGTTCCTGGTCTATCTTACTCTGTATAAAGAGTTGTAGTGTAATTTGAGTGTACAGTTATGGTTTGTGCTTGGTGCCTTTTATAATATTGTTTGCCAAATGAAAAATAGTTTTCACATTGTGAAATGTTGAATTGTACAAAAAGGTATATTTGGGTGAAGAAAATATGTGCACTGTTGTTTTTTGTATATGCTTTTGTGGGTTGAAGGGTAAAACATGTTCTGTTCTCCCATGTGCTTCTGGGCTGTGTTGGTGCCACCTTCTGTCTGTGAACTTTCATTCTGTTTGCAGACCCTTCGGCAGGTCCATTGTGGGTGAATGTGATTTATTAGGCGTACTGATTAAAAATAGATATAAGGAACTTGTAGCAAATTAATCGCTATGGTAAATAGCTGTGACATTCACTGAAAACACTTTCCTAAAGGGATATCATGTTTTAGTTGCACTAATAAAAATTTATCAAATTCAATTTTAAAAAAAACTCTGTTAAAGGGACGTCATGGTTACAAGTAAAACTGAAAAACCTCTGAAAATTCATCAATTATGGTAAGCTAAGCAACCATAACTCACACCACCACCGTGCACTGCTAGGACTAACACCCAGGACATCAAAGATGCTATCACAAATGTCATTGATGACATCACTGATTGCATGACATGTGAAATTAATTGTGATGAAAAGTTCCTACAAGGGGTTGCGTTTATAATGTTGGCAACAAGATGTCAGGGGTGACCAGGAGACCTATCAGGAACTACTTAATCTATTAAAGAATGTACTCATCTAAACAAAAAATATTGTATTGGAGTGTTGTTGTTAATGCAGAAACCTAATCATACATAAACATAGGCAATGTCTGCAGCATGCACCATAGAAGTTAACCATTTTTAATATTGTAATTTTGGATAGTAAAATAATGAATGCTACCTCATCAGAGTTTTGAGTAATGTAGAACATGTAATGAATAGCTAACAAGTCAAGACTTACTACACTCTTGTGTGAGTACAAACAATAAATATGAAGACCCACAATGCATACACATCAGAGGCATATACTGGGAAACAAAAGTAATGAAGAAAGAAAACGCATTACCATAAAATGTTAGTAGCATTAAAGTTCATCTTCATGTATACAAATGAATTGTGTGTTTGAGGCCTGCTTATTGTCCCATGTATGTGCACCATGAGCTGAGACCAAACCCTACGGAAAGTACTTTAAAAAACATATGACAAAGTTAACATCTAGATATATAGCACCTTTTGAATTTTTATATTCTGACCGTCAGTGAACAAAACCACCTGGACTAGATATATCAGTGAACAAAAACAAGTTGCCCAGATATGTGCTGTCATCATTGATGTCATCAATGATGTTTGTGATGTCATCTTTGATGTCCTGGGTGTTATTCTTAGGAGTGCACGGTGGTGGCGTAAGTTATGATTGCTAACCTTCCCATAACTGGCAAATTTCTGAGGTTTTTCGGTTTTGTTTGTAAACATAATGTCCCTTTAACAAAGTTTTTCAATTGAATAGGTTTTTATTAGTGCAATTTGAACATAATGTCCCTTTAACCAAGTTTCTTTTTCTCCAGTGAATATATATATATGCTAGACTATCTATAGAACAGTCCATTACCATTCTTGAAGGAATGCATATAGGAACATGTAGTAGGTTGTTGCTATTTAGGTTTCATATGGCTTTCCAAATACCTTAAATATAGGACGTTTAGAAGAAAAACCCATTTCTGTCTTATAGGAATATTATAAGTGCCCTCCTATACAGTGGTGTTCAGATAACTCAGTCAGTTATTTCCCGAGTGCCTCTCTCTTCACATCACATGTTTCAATCCTGGCTGGCCTGAGTCAAAGTTCAATACATGTGATCCATGGAGTATAATTAAATTGAAGACTAGTAGTGCCTGTTTTTTTACAGTACTGAGAAATAGCAAAATAGGTAGTGTGCTAAATAATATCAATTTGTTATATGCCAAGTGTCCTGTAGGACATTATCATGCATATATTATATGTGGCTTCCATTATTATTTCCTATACCATGAGTGCATGCATTCCCAGAGGAAATCCATAGGGTAAGGTTGTGCAAGTAGTTTTGGCATTTCCTAATGCTGTAACTAACAGGTACTCCTTTTACCAATTTCAATGATACTCAATCAATTTTGGAAGGATGATAGATATTTTCTGACTTGCAAGGAAGGGATGGTAAGAAAAGGTACAATTGTGGAATTTGTCTTATTGGCCCACTTTGGATATAGCATTAAAATAAACAGGTTCACTCCCAAAAAATGTACACACGTGAAAGTTGATGAAAGTTGGTTCTGCATGTGAACATTCCTGTGAATAAGGCATGTGGAATGAAGTGGACTCTATGATTAGCTGAAATCGGACTTTGAAATATCGAGCCAACTAACTACCCAAACAATACACACACTCTGTGCAACGACTGCTTTGTTATGTTGTCTTGTATTTGTGTAGTGCCTACTGCCATATGTTAAGCGACTTCAATTCAGATCTCCAACTGAGTCAGTGCCTAGTCTGGGATGCCCAATGAAAGCCCTTATTTATATATTTTTATGAGTTGTTCATAAATCTGGATGATAAACCCTTGTATAACGCCCCTCTCTTTGAATCCCCCTGACCTCACTGAGCCAAGAAGTAGATTTGTTTTGCAAATTAAAAGATTTATTTGAAAATTAAAATATATATATATATATATCACACTTTTATAATAAATTAATATTTGATCACACAACTATGAATATGACAGTGACCAACAATGGATAATATTACACTAGCACACTTTTGTAATCACTTAGGAGTTGGCATAGGAAGGATAATGTAGCTGAGAATGCTTTTATGGTTTCAAGGAAAAACAATGATGGAAAGAATGCAGCACAGAAATAAACTGATATGGTTTCAACAAGAGAGAATATAATCACTTTTCCCCTTGTGGCAATTCCCTCCCCCCCTATGCTGTATAAAGAGGTGGAAGGAGAGCACACAATTTTCAGGAATACCATCTAATGCAACACCAATTCAGTTCCTCCCTAGCAAGCTTAGAGCACAGGGATGATTTTAAAACACAGGCAAAAAGACTTTAAATGTGATTTGCAAAGAAGTGAAAATATGCTAAAAATGATTTGAATTCCCTATAGGAGATTCAGGGCAGGTGATATCTACTTAAGATTGGTTCAGGTCAACATTACCAATTATTCAGCAATGGTTATCAGATTGAAACGAATCTCAGCAATGCAAGCAAAAACAGCTATTTGTTTTACAAGTGAAGAAGTTTGAGCTAGTTTTCAATTTGCGGCACTTTTTCCGAATGCGGCGAGCGCGATTACGGAAAAACTATAAGCACATGCGGTTCAAAAGATACGGACGATTTAACGGAGGTTGATTCTCAGAAATAAAATAATGATTCAGAATGGCAAATGACACTTTCACAGGTGTGAAATCACAGAATGAACACGCAATTTCTATGATGCAGTTCTAAATGATGGAAATGGTTTGAATTAGATTATTTTAGACCAAGAGATTGGTTTGCACAGTTCTGGCTGAGTACTCACACTATAAATTTGAAATAGGCCGTCAAGATCTGGTCAGGTTGGCTGTGGTTCTCTCGCCACGGGACGGTCTCTGGCACTGGTTCTGGTCATAGCAATCTGGTCTGGGTCTGGTCTGCAGTTCTGGATCTCTGGTTCTGGTCTCGGCACTGGATACAGCTCTGCTTTCTGGGTGTTTCTGGCACAGGGTTCTAGGCCAGAATCAAACAGCCCACCCAGCTGTTGAATCAGGTTGCAAGAGATTTTGAGGCCTGCTGAAAAGGATTCAGCTTGTGGTTTGGCCCCTCTGCTTTAAGTTCTGGAGACTAAGTTCTGGATCTAAGTTCTGGTTCTGAAGTCTTCTGGATATTGTCTGGTCCGGCAAAATGCTTCGCAAGAAATCAGTTTGAAATGGAAAAGTGAATGTCTCTACCTGGGTCCCAGTGGCTCCTTTTATGTCTTTAGAAAGTGGGTGGGAAGGCTGACTTTCTATGCCCAACCCTCTGAGGATCCTGATAGGTGAGAGAATCTACCATCCGCTGTTTGGGGAAGAAATGAAGTGTCATCGTGATGAGTTAGGTTTATGGGTCAGAGGATCCTCCCCTTGTCAATTTGCACACAAATCTATTTTTGATCCAAATACATATTTATCTATGTACAATTTTTCTAATATTATAGGTCCAGTTAGCATGTTTTCTGTAGCACCAAATCATCCGATCCCTGTCTTTGTAAGATGTCGTGTCCACTTCTGACAGAATTCTGCCCTTTTCATCCAGAACACAACCTCTAAACTTTTCCAGAATTTACAAAAACATGCGCAACGAATTTGGCCATCAGATGATAAAGTGTCAGATTTTTAACATACAGACATTTGGAGTAATACCTTATTTTCCGCTACTACCCCCCAGAACATACCACAGAGTCCTAACACCTCTTAAAATGTGCACAGAAAAATCACAAGAATAAATGATATTATATAATTTTGACAATTGCGTACTATGAATTATCCATCTTTTTAAAATTATTCTCTGGGCCAGATGGGTGTGGTTTAGGTTCCAAAGCACATGGGGGGATTTCTGTCTGTCCCCGCCTCCAGCTTAGGTGGCTCCCAGAAGCACTGCTCCTCCCAGTTTCTTCCAAGAGGAAGCCATTTACGAACCCCCTAATTTAACATTTGCCTGAGCCAAGGAAAGCTCATTGTTCTGTTTCCTGCAGCCCCAATTACCCCACCCCTAATTCAATCAGAGAGGTGTAATCTCCTTTTGGTGGGAACAGCAGAAGGCAGCCAGGTCTGTGAATGCAGTTGCTGGGCAAGTTTCAACTCCTGTCTAGGGTAGTTGCTGGGCAGAATTCAATCTCTTGAAGCCAGGCTTCAGCTAAATGTCACTTAAGTTCCAGTTTTCTTCATTCAAATCAAACTTACAATTATTACACATGCAGCTAGAACGCTGATTCTAAGTTCAAAACTATGACATTTAAACAGTTGCAACCTATTTGACACTCAAAAGTAGGTCACTTATTTATTTTAAACATTTCGATTTTAGTGGTTTTAAATGCAATTTCCCTTAAGATGCTGACATCCACAGCTCAGCCAGTTTTGTTATTGTTACGCTCACTTGGACCCCACAGGGGTGTCGATTGGACCCAGACAGCTGCGGTCTCCTTCAATGTGATGCGTAGTGCATAGATAACTGTCTGGACTGGCCCGCCTAGTCTTGTCTGCTGGACCCGAAGAAGTATTTTCCTAAATGTGGAGTCAGGGATTAACCACCTGTGGGTTTTAGTGATGGCCTCCCAACTGTTCTCTCTCTCCACCACTAATCACCTCCGATATCCCCTTAGTAACCTCACCTTATGTTCGTAAAAGATGAGCTCTCCATCCTGCGTGTCTTGCAGGGGCACGTAGATACCAGTTACTTCACTGGTTTGAAGGCATTGGGAGAGTTCCAGTAAGTATTGACTCTGAAGTCCCTGGTGGGATTGGTAAGTATCAAGTTCAAAGAGTTCAATGTGCCCGATGTTCACTCTTGTCCCCTTCCTTCCTTAAGTTGTAACTGAGTTTGTGAGAAGAAGGTCTTGTAGCTGCTGCTGGGGTTCAGGTAAGAATCTGTGTTACCCAACGCTGTCCGGTAACTATTGCATGCGTTAACGTGTTGTTTTTCTCCCTCTTTACAGATGCGGCATATGAAAATGTGGAGAGTTATGGAATAATACCGCCGGTGGTAAGTCTATGGTGGTAAGAGGTTGTATTTGTTAATTCCCTTGGCTCACCTTGTTTTTTCTTGTGTCCCCTAGGTGCCAGATTACGGCGAAGAAATGATGGAGACAGTGCCGGATCGAAAGATGCTGTGATGCTGTGTATAGCGCCGTGCTGGAGCTGGTGAAGCGACGCGTGCAGGACTGATGTACTTTCCAGGTCCAGAGATGAAATGGTTCCGGAATTAGGTGAGGAATTTGAAATAAGTTTGTTTTCTAACCTTGTCCTTTCTTCTTCTTTATTCTAGGAGCTCCGAATTCGAGGCGGGCGTGGCAGAAGACTGGATGCTGGCTGCAGGCACGATGAGCGTCACGCTGCTGGATGTAGAATAATGCAAAGCATGTGCTACTGTTCGGGTGTGGTTTAAATAGCCTCCAAAGTAGTTCCAGGGAAGAACTTCCCTAGAGCCACGCCCGAGTAAAAAATAGCCCCTGTAACGAAATAGTCCCATCCAGGCCTCATGTAGGCTTGGACTCTTTTGCAGCATGGTCTGCATCAGGTAAGTAAAGTCTATGAGCCTGGCGCCTATGGCGCCAGGACTGATTTCTATGATGAGCCTGGCGCCTAAGGCGCCAGGACTGAACCCAGACAGCCCCTAGCCGGGGCTGCTGAAGTTTAAACAAATGTCTGGATGCCTGCTCCCAGAGCTGAGGGCCTTTGTCCTGATGCCCGGGGGTAGGCATCATGACAGTTATAAACATTGCTTTAGGCTCTTCATCTTTCCAGATTTGGTATGCACACAAGACTACATTATGCCAAATGTCTGCTGGTGTTCAGTGAGATTTTTGAATATCTTGCAATGTTTAAAATAGGCATTTTTAGCTTGCATTTCAGAGAAACAAAGGTGATTTCAAATCGCTTTTTGAGCTAACAGGCAATGCTGTTTTTCCTTTGGCACCACGTTTCACTAATGATGCTTCTGGCCCATCACGCTCGCACTGGTGGGTGGTAGGTCAGGAGACCATTTTGTTGTGCACAAAACTGCGCGGTTTTCCTGGATTCTGGCGCAAATGTGGGCTTTTCGGCCATCTTGGATTTTCTAAGCCCACACCACCAAATGTTGCAGCATAATAACTTGAACATGGGTCAAGACACCTGACACATAGTTAATGGCGATAACGGCTTTTGCAGGGAAATCCATACGGTGGTCGGTGGATGGTGGCTTGTCCATCCACTCGGCCATGCACGGAACAGTGGGCGGACGATCGTCCCATCCCTACTAACAGGATTAAAACTTCTGACCTACAAGTTGAATACAGAGCTCAGAACTGAACGCTTAACTAAGCGAGTTATGTGCTCTGTAAAGGAAGGCACTCATCGGCAAAGCTAAGGAGTTATCTGTTGGTAACAGCCCTCTTGGCCACATTAATATGCCTGAGCAAGGTGAGGGCCTGGAAGTAGGTCTGCCAATGCAGCTATTTTCAGGTCTAGCCTGCTGCCAGATCCATTATCATAATTAGCACCTGGCTCAGGCTGCTATGGAGATTTCTTTTTAGTGAACAATTTGGCGAAATGGGATGAAACCTGTTTACCAAAAAGAAACAAAAACTACAATGAACATGGCTGCCATGGAAATAGTAAAGACCAACTTAGAAATAGCTAGTTTTCTATTTTTATGGAGGCTGGGAAGCAGAGAAGGAGATTTAGACCAGAAGTGACTGCCCCAAAAGCAAACCATCAAAGGCTTTTTTATTTTTATTTTTTTTTAGGAAAGCTGGAGGTCATTGATAGTAAGAGGCAAGCGGAAGGGAGTGGACATCAATAATTCCAGAATGTAGTTGCATGCCTGCGCTATGAGCTTTCTGATTGGCAGGCACACACAAACTAGTTGCTAATCTGGCTTCTAAAATAAGCATGTTGATTTCTTATAACTCGTCATATAGGAAATCAATAGGTAGGTAATAGAATTCCACAAACATTACACAGGATGTTCTCATAGGAATTCAGCAAGAATATTATAAGTGTGGCCTATAAGAAAAATACATATTTGACTGAGAAGTCCCTAGTTTTTGTCAGAAACCCACAGGAATTAAAATGTGATCTCTTTGAAGAAAAACATGTTGTGTCATGCTGTTATGCTTTTGTGAAGCAATGAAACACCACCACAGTAGTTTCAAACTGGTGAATCCTTAGTAAGCATACCTTAGTCTTATGGGAAGAACAACGTGAACAATGGTGAGGTGAGAGGAATGGGAGACCGGGGAAAGCATGTTCAGACCCAAAAAGAGAGTTAGGCAGGGATAGATGCATGCATTAGTATAGACGTGCGTGCTTAATGGTATATGGACGATCTTTTCGAGAAAGGGAGCACAGACGAGTATGTCCTGAAATGAAAAAATATGCATTAGGAATTCTAAGGCAGTTGTGTAGTATTGGTGAAATAGAGCTTGAGGTTTGTTGAGTTGGCACGTTAGTGTATCTATGAAGACGGTCGGATACATCGGCAGATGCTAAACTTGTTCGTGCTGAACATTATGTACGCTGTGCTAAAACACATGGAGTCAGAGTGACGAAGTAGCTTACGCTGCTGTGACAAATGCATTGTTTCATAGCAGTCACCAGGTACTGACTACCTTATATCGGCCACTGTGCAGGTGTTTGGCAATGTTACTACTATGCTCGGAAATTGGGAACTTTCGTTACAAGAAACGTTCTGTTTACATCACCAATCGTCCATTTTGCTTCACAAAACGCTCCGCTTAGTCCATGTTGTCAACATGCAGTGTTATGAATGCAGGTAGCTTCCCAGGAAGAGAGCGTTTAACCAAGATATCACTGCTACTGAACAGATAAAGGCAGTGGGGCGGGAATGATATGCGCTCTGGGAGCAGGTTTCACTGGCTAGACCTCAGGCTATTAGCCAGCGGAACCCCATATTCCAAAAATCGTGCAGGCTGGATGGTGACCAATTACTATCCAAGTTACCATCGTATGGGCATCATTGGAGCTGCACACGCGCTGGCTCCTTCACCAAGAGTTTGGAACTATGCCCTTTCTGATCGTTCAAACACTTCATAAGGGCCCTGCATAATGTATGTTTATCCCTAGGGCGCCAACTGCAGGTGTGTGTATGCACTTTGTCACTTTGGCTATGATGACTGAACAAATTGAAACGCTTGCAATACTCATTAATGGGGCAAACTTCATAATGAATAGACATTAGGCAATTTCCATAATTATTGGTTTTTGTAAAAAAATGTGAAGCCTAAAATATCCTGATCTTTAGTCCATTCCACATAATGCATGACAATATCTTTGAAGGATTAACACCTACAGTACAATGAGTTCCCCGTGCATTGATCAGCAGTCTGTCTTCACTGGAAATGTAAACACAATGTAACTACAAACTGTCTGCAGTTTCCATTGCTAGTTGTGTTCTGTACAGACCAGTTATGAATTACACCTAAAAAGAAAGCAATTTTAAAATCTTGAGCTTTGAAAAAAACAAAAAAAAACACAGAATTCACTTTTAACCCACCTGAGGTCTAACATAAATATGTATGTGTTTTTTTTCATGTGTACTACATGTTATCTAAAAGCATTCAAAATCAATAAACGTCCTGCTCTCAATGAAAGAACTAACGTATGCATTAAATAAATGAACTGTTGGGATTTTGTAAATTTAAATGCAGTGTTGCTGTTTTGGAGGCATTTGAGGCTATTACTATCAATAACAATATCAGCAATACTATGAATTATGCATAATGTATATAGCATACAACACACACTGAATTATATACAGAGATGCTTGATAACTGGTGTAAATTATCCAACCCAATGGAACTAAATGGATCATCCTTGAAAAGATGTTGGGCTGAGTTGGCCTTGCCAGGATGCACACCTGTGGCTGAAGGCTTCAAAAAAATGTCAGAGGCGGGTACTTACCTCTCTGTGCTAGTTTACCAGCTGAGGCATGTAGTGAATGAGAGATGATTCCACCATAAACTACGACCTGAGACTCCTCTCATGTGTCCAGGGAAAGCAGACACTTCCTGATCCTGACCCGGGGGGTGGTTTTCTGTGGGAGGATCAAATTGGGGGGACGGTCGAGAAGAATGGGATGATCCCTTTCATAACTTCCCCAGAGATCCTACCCTTCTGATGGCATATTGTAAAATTGAAGAAGTGAAGAAAACTGATTTTCATATTGTGGACTTCAAATCCCATAATTCCCAAAGTACTGGGATGAAGAAGAAGGCTGCAGAGGCTCACGCCTGCAAGTTGCAGTCTGTTAGAGGTAATTAGCCACACCTGAGGGAGACTGGGAGGCATAAGAGGCCCCCTCAGGTGCAGGCCATAGAGAGCAGTAGCAGTATAAGGTGGAGTGAATGCAGAAAATCCAGAGTGCAGGGGTTGCAGCTGAAGGAACATAGACACCAGAACCACTGTAGCTTCCAGTACGATGCCAGTTCTAAGAGGGTCTTTTCCTTTGGAGATTTGTGGTGCTGTGATCGGGCAGCAGGAAGCATTACAAGTACATGCTTTCCCTCTGAAGATCGTTATTGCCGGGGTCATGCAGCACAAAGTGTTGTTTTTACAGACTTCCACCCTGAAGATCGTGGTTGCAGAGGTAGCAAGGCGAGAAGCGTGAAGCAAAGAAGCCTTCCACAAAGCAAGGCTGACTCCGGTGGCAGGCGAGCACCGGTGAGCCTAGGAGCATGGAACGCTCCTGTTTTGCTCAGCTTGGGCTGTGGAAAACCAAAAAAGGCACTTTCCCTGACATCCAGAGCAGAAAAAATCAGAAACCCAAGAGCAGAACGGTGAGCGGACGCACAAAGCAAAGCCGGTGAGTTCAATCAAGCAGTGTGACCTCAGAGAGCTTTGTAACTGCCTGCTGGCTCGAAGCAGGTCTTTTGAATACCAAATTAATGAAAAAGCAGTAGAGTGGCAGAAACCTCAATATGTAGCATGTCGAACATATGTAACACATTAAGGTAATTATTTTGTATACCAAGAGAATGTGAAGGGGCTAAAGCTGCAGAATCAGTGTTTGGTAAACAGACCAGGTCATTTTAATTATGGATTAATTACCAACAACACAAATGAGTAACTGTGTTAGGAAAAGACATGAACCACAATTGTCCAAGCCCCCATATGTTTGTAAACCCTATTGTCAGAAGATGAAAGAGGCGATAGAGGGAGCTAACCTAAATAAGCATTTCCTAAGCCAACAAGGAGCTGAAGTGAGAAGAAGCCATTATAAGTACTTGGTTAATGCAAGAGGGGGGGGCAAGAATGGCATGATGTCTGTCCTTCTCACAGAAGGTGTACAGATGGAGAGGAGCCTGCATTGCATTGCATGTGGTAAACAAAAGTGTGGGGCAAACAGCATCAATGTGTTACACGTTGTCCCCTACGAAGCAGTATAAGTTCTTGTTGAGCAATGTATAAAGTCTTCTAAATTGAATAAAGATAAACCTAACCAAAAAAGTACTTCTAGAAGTAGTAGTAGTTTGGGTGTTCACCAGGACAAATGATCCTATATTATAGGCCTGGCAGGTGAGTAGACCAAGCAGAAGTCACTGAAGTACTGGGGTGTATTTAGAAGTCTTGAAGAAGTGGCATAACCACTGAAATATTTTGTTGAACTGTTATTGAAGCATCCTGACCAAATGTATATCACTTAAGAACGTGTTGTCTAAATTGTTGCAATATCATCTAACATTGTGGAACCAACGGTTTTGGGGTCTATTGCAGAAGTATCCTAACAAGGGCATTTGTGTTGGTCAAAAGGAACTATTAAGGTTTTGAACCTTATTAATACTATTTTCTTGTCTGAACTGCAGTATATCACCTTGGTGGGCTATTGTACATACAAGTATAAAGGACAGACTCCTTTTGTTAGAGTGTTTCCTTTAGTTTATTTTAGGCAGGGAAATCCTCCTCAGGGTGGGGATAGTGTGGCGTTTATCCAACTTAATTAGCCTCACATTTCTGACCCCTCGCAGGCAGAATGTTTCATATAGATAAACCAAAGACCAATAGTCAAATGATTCCTTTGCTTATTCTCCAATTGACAAGCCCATCTCTAGCTTCTCTTTAAAGTAACATAGCTTTCTCATTTCATTATATCATGACCTTTGCCTCGTCTTTAGGGGAGTTTCAGTAACTCCTGTCCATCTCTCATCATAAATCTAGACAAAGTTGGTTCCTCTCGTTTCTTGAGTAATGCTCTTTTGGTTTAACACTATTTACTCATGCCATTGACTTTACAATTGTTCCCCAGTGGCATGCTTAATGCTTATTGCATCTTCCTAAAGGAATACCACTCTCCAGCTTCAGTAGCTTTAGTTGTTCTTGACTGTCACAATATGGATATATAGGTCTTGGAAATCTCATATCCAAAGCCAGGCCACTTCTTCCTGATAGACCATATATATTAGTGCCCATATATACTTCAGCCTTCAATAACTCAAGGTTGTCCCAGCTGTATCAACACTTCTGTAAATTAATGGTTTCAAAATGTCCAACCCCTTTTTGCTTACTCCATAGATCTCAGAGATTATAGCAAATTGTGTGTCATGTACCTTGATCAACTCTCGTGATCTCTCACAGCCTCTTGAGGTAACACATATGTGCAGGCTTTAAGTACCATTCTAGGTTCAAGCCACCTATTAAATGTTAGTGTTCCTCAGGTTTTTATTTTTTTTTGCCCAAACCTCTAAGAACCTTGCATGCCTTTGAAGTCTTGGCTGCTTAGTACCTCATTTCCTAAGCGCTCATCATGTCTTCTTGGCACTCCTTTTTGCAAGTGTTTGTCTCAGATTCTCAACATCTCATGTGGTAGTGATACTCTTGCCTGCTGAGCACCTCATAATTTCACTACTTGTGTCAGCCTCTCAGCACCGAATGTGGCATGTACCTTTCTCACCTGCACAACACCAAATGGGGCAAGTGCCCATCACGACTTACTAACACCTCATGAGGCAATTGGTCTTATTACCTTTACAGCACCTCTTGTAGCAAGTACACATCTCATCTTTTCCTTGGCTCCAACTTCCAGCATGCAGCTCACAGTGCAAACAATAACAATTCCTTGCCAATCTCCCCGTGTGTCCTTCTATAGACCCTTAAAGATGTCTCTGCATCTAATTCTTGTTTTGTAATAGTTCACCCTTCTCTGATAATCTTAGGTGAGTTTTATTGGTACTTAGTAAATCCCTCCTCTCCCCTCCATAATGGCACCTTCAAGGAAATTAACAGATGTTCCATACACCATTTTGTGTTTCCACTCCTGCTAATGGTGATATCAGCTCCACCATGGTTCTGTCAATTTCGTGAACTCTCTTGAAATTGTACTGACAGGAATGTCTGCCCACAAGCATGCTCACAAACTCCCAGGGTGTATGGACTATCACTGTCAGACCCATCTACCACAAGTTACACTAGCCTCTTGCTGACAGATTCATTGCATACCACTTTGTTGTCAGTAGTTCCTGCTATGTTTATCTACCTTTCTTGAACAAACTACATGACACAGCTATGCTTCAGATAAGCATGGATGAATTGGTTACAGCACAACTCAAATCTTCCACCTTGAAGGGTTTGATCAGGCCATACTATCAAAATGTAAAGTTAGTTCAAGCAAAACAATGTTGAGCTTATGTAATACTTCAACATGTTGTAAACAAGGGTGATCATTTGAGAGGGGTGTTGTAAAAAGAAACATTGTCGATATTACTGCAAACTACAAGCAGGTGTTCTGTTTGCCAGTTTGTCTATGCCATAATTATAATTGCTGTTGTTGAAATATGAGGCAAAAAGTTTGAAGAGTTAAAAAAAGAAACAATTTTAGATTCAAGAACATACCAGAGCAAATATGCCTGTGCAAACATTACCTTTGGTGTCGTTTTTGAAAGTTTGCAACAAATACACTGCTCTCAAAACACGTAAATGGAGATGTGTTTCCTGGATTGTAATTAGTCTTATAACTGATTTATTTTACTGACCAAAAGTTAAAATTAGGTTGCTCAAAGTCTTAATTTTTACATGCAGATTAGACTGTTCCCAATGTCACAAGGTTAGGGCAAAACATTTTTAAATTTGCTTTGTTGAGTTGCAATGTGTAACTTAAGTTATTATATCATATGTCAAATGTACATGTGGGATATATAGGGCGTTTGTGTCAGTGTATACCCCTTACTAATGTAATATATATGAGTATATATCTATGATATGATATGGTATGATATGGCATTTATAACGCACCTATACACAAGTGTTTCAAGGCGCATCGAGACAAGGCAGGGGGAACAGAAGGACGACAGACAACGATCTTACTAGGCCAGGTGTCATTCAGACCGCACAAGTGCAAGGGCAGGGCAAAAGGAAGGTGTGGGGGAGGGAAGTGCAGTACATGGGAAATAAAATAACATAAGATAAATAAAAAGAGCAGCCAGCTGGTGGCAAGTGCAGGGTGAGTGCAGACAGAAGTGCTGGTGGGGGAGACTGTAGGGATACAGAAAACAGTCCCCAAGTGCAGGGGTTGCCGGTGAGGAAGTGCAGGCGTGCAACTGGCAGGGCTTGGCCTGAGATCAGAAGGGTGGCCAGGTATCCAGTGCCGTATCGGCCAGGACTTCAGTAGAGGAGAGGGGGAGAGAAAGCAGAAGCGAAGAGGAAGGGCTTAAGGTGCTTCCAAAACTGAAGATGGTACTCCTCAAGTTTCAGGGAGGCAGGGAGACTGTTCCAGAGGGAGGTCCCAGCCGAAGAGAGAGATCTACCACCGACCCATTGTTTGAAGAAGCGACTGACCCCAAGGGAGTTGGAGGCAGATGAGCAAAGAGCTTGAGAGGGAAGATATTTAGCAAGAGATAGTTGAAGGTATAGAGGCCCCAGGCCACAGAAGGCCTTATGGACGATGCAGAGGGTTTTGAACTTAATCCTTGCAGCCACTGGGAGCCAATGCAGAGATTTCAGTCCTGGAGAGATACGATCCCTGTGCTTGAGGCCAAGCACAAGTCCCGCAGTTCTGTTCTGGATGAGTTTCAGAGGGCAGAGGGTAGACGCAGGAAGATTTAGAAAGAGGCTGTTGCAATAGTCCAGCCTAGAGAGAACCAGAGCTCTGGAGACAGTGAGCTTCTGGGGAAGGAGAGGAAGGGAAGAATACCTCTGAGAAGGTGCAGCTGATAGTGTGACTTCTTAGGGATGTCAGAGATGTGAGGAGAGAAAGAGAGGGGTGGAGTCAAAGATGATACCAAGGTTTTTGACCTTGCAGGTGGGAGCAGGAGTAGCGCCGAGGGAGGCCAGTCAGAGGGCTACAGGAAAGGAGGGGGTGGGAGTGCTGATGAGGATAATCTCAGTCTTACTGTCATTAAGGCAGAAGTCATTGGCAGCACACCACTCCTGGATTGCAGACAGACAGTCAGAGATGATGGATGAAGAAGAGGTGGCCGAAGGTAGCCTGGCAATGAGCTGGGTGTCATCTGCATAGCACTGAAATTTGGGCAGAGAGTAACAATGCGGTGGGCAAGAAGTGCCAGGTATTGGTTGAACAGTCAGGTAGAGAGGTTAGACCCCTGGGGGACACCAGAGGTAGAGAGAAAGAAAGCAGAGAGGAAGGACCCAAGTTGCACTTCGGAGGGTCGGTCAGAGAGGAAGGAAGTCAGCCACACCAGGCCCTGACCAGTGATGCCTAGGTTATCACAGAGGCAATTAAGCAGTATGGCATGGTTGACACTGTCAAAGGCAGAAGAGAGATCAAGCAAGACGAGGACACAGTGGGTGTTAGAGTCAAAGTTGGAAAGCAGGTCTTCACAGATGTTCAGGAGAGCAGTTTCCGTGCTTCTGGCGGCTCTGAAGCCGGACTGATGGTCATGAAGCCAACCAACAGAATCAGTGTGGAAATTGAGCTGGGAGATGGCCAGTTTCTCCAGGAGCTTGCCAAGAAGGGAGTGATGGAAATTGGGCGATAGTTAGCCGGGCAGGAGGGATCGGGAGAGGGTGCACAAGGGAGTGCTTCAGGGGGGATGGGAAGACTCCAGTGGTAAATGAATTGGTTGCAGAAGTCAGCCAGGGCAGGAGCGAGGGTGTCAATGTGGTCCTTGATGGTTTTGGAGGAACATGGGTGAACCTTTTTTGATGAGACTTTCAGAGATCAGACTCTAGAAAACTTGTCAGCGGAGAACAGGGGAAAAGCAGAGAAAGAGGGAGGAGAGGTGGCTGCGGAAGGGTCAGACGAAGCGCAGGGAGTATAGGGAGGGAGGGGTGAGGAGGAGAGTGAGGACAGGATGTCCTGAGTTTTAGAGACGAAGTGAGAAGCCAGTGCTGTGCTGTGCAGTGCTGTGCAGAGGGGAGGTAGAGACTGCGTCAGGATTGGCCAGTTCACTGCAGATTTTAAAGAGTTCAGCCGAGTTGTTAGATGCCGCAGAGACGCGGGCTTGGATTTGAGCTCTTTTCTTGGTGAGGACAGGGAGCCGGTATTGCCTTTGGAGCAGGCGGCAGGACAGTTTGTCAGAGGATGTACATGAAGCCTGCCATTTTCTCTCGGCCACCATGCACATGCATTTTAGGGTGACGAGGTCTGAGTCAAACCACAAATTGCACTTGGCTTTGGGCTTCAGGCGGATCCTCATGACAGGGGCAAGGATATCAAGAGTATCAGATATAGCAGAGTGGAGCGTGGTGAGGGCTGTGACAGGGTGAGAGTCAGCCAAAAGGGGAGAGGGGGTGAGAAAGTGGCGGCGAAAGCCTCAACTGACATGTGCTTCATGGGTCGGATGACTGAGAAGGTGGGTGGCAGTGATGGAGGTGGCTCGGCCTGAGGGGTAGAGAGGGTGAGCTGGGAGGAAAGGAGAAAGTGATCACTCCAGGAGAGAGAAGTGGTGAGAGGGATAGAAAGAGGAAGGTCTGAGGAGATCAAGACATCAATAGTGTGCCCTGCGGAGTGAGTCGAGCCAGAGGGGAGAATAGTGAGTGAGAGAGAGTCACAGAGGTCATGAAAGAGTCCAGAGGGAGGACAGGAGGCATCCAGGTGGATGTTGAAGTCTCCAAGAAGGAGGAGTTGAGTGGTCAGGCCAGGAGGGAGGAGGAGAGGTCCGACCACTCAGAGAGGAAGGGGGACATTTGACCAGGTGGCCGATAGATAGTAGCCACAGTAAGGGAATGGCCAGGGAAGAGAGAGAGCCTGCAGACGAGGCATTCAAAAGAGGAGTAGGCCTGCGTAGGAACGACAGAGGCAGGAATCCACTCTGGGAAGATCAGGACTACACCCCCTCCGGTGCGGTTGAACCTGGATGCAGAGAGGATCTGTAGCCATCGGGGAGGAGCATGTCAAAGCTTGTGACAGAGCTGGCCATGAACCATGTCTCAGTGAGGCCGAGGAGATCAAGGTCAAGTTCTTCCACATTTCGGAGGAGTGTTTGACAGCTGAGCGAGAGTTAAGAGTGGCAATGTGGAGAAGGTTGCCATCCTTGAAGGACTTCCGGGGAGGGGTACAGATCAGAGGTATGCCCTGTGGAGGTGTGGTGGGAGCCCGAGGGGGGCAGAGAGTGAAAGAATGGCCAAGGTAGCCGAGGAGAAGGCAGCAGGGGGAGAGGGAACAGCAGGAGAATAAAGGAAGTTGATGATGCATGGGAAGCGTCTATCAAAGAGGTGAAGGTTGGCCTGTGGGCCTTGGACCATGATGGTCCCATTAGAATAAACATTAATGATGACCTTAGAGGAATGGAAGGAGGCCAGGAGGGCATCTCACCGGGTGCCACCATTAATGGGAGAAGAAGAGAAAGGAGAGAGCACAGAGACCATATGTAGGGTCCATGGGTCTGGCGAGAGAATGACAAAGAGGATATTGGTGAGAGTTTCCTTGGAGGAGGCACTGGTATAGGTGTCAGCAATAGGGAGGCCTGGGTTGGAGACCAGGATATCCTTTTTAAACTTCTTCCTACCAGATTTTGTGAGGAGGGGAGGATAGTCAATAGAGAAGCAGTTAGAAATGATAGGAGAGACATGGAGCACCATAGGGTAGGAGGGGAAGGAAAGAGCTGGAAGGGAGAGGGAGCACTGGGGAAGGACACGGGCAGGGTGCAGGCAGACAAGACAGCAAGAGGCAGGAGGGTTAAGCAATAGAACATACGACAACATATACAAATTGCACGTTTTTTGACAGGGGGAAATCCACCTAAGTATGAGAATCCTGAATAGAGGGAGAAAGGCCTAGGTTTCACAATGCATATCAAATCATATCATATCATATCAGTATATAGTAGAAGTACTGTGAGGAGCCAGGAATGAAATGCAAAAACAAGGGATTCATGGTTTTGGTCAAAGACTTATTAAAATAAAAGGGTTCAGGAAATGCCCCCTTGTCCATGATCTAAAAGGTGTTTCCCTACCTAAAACCAAAACTAAGAGTCTGTCAATATCAGAATGTCCAAAACAAACTGTCCAAAGTACTATTCTGGCATTCACATGAAATATAATCAACTCTAAGGTGAAAGGGGAAAATGTCTTTGAACTTTAGTAGTGTACAAATGTCATAAAGGAAATTTCATATCTCCAACACGAAATGTCCCATAAGGATACAGTTCCTTGTTTCAGAGGGCGGTTCCCTTCCCCTGGATTTCTCATCACTGTGTTTTATATTCAAGAATGTCCGTTCTTTAAGTTTCTCTTGATCAACAAATCAACTGGTATACAAAACAACTTGGATGATAGTCTGTATCTTGTTAGGATACCTGGTGTACTCCCCTGCCAGGTTTCTCTATCCCCTTGAATACGGTTCAACAGCCTTTTGCTAGTCCAGATGTATCCTTATCAAGACTTCATTTGGTACTGTATATTACACACTTTTCAATTTGGTGCTTTTCATTACATGGACGCGGTAGTGTCCATGTAGTTATGGTTAAATTGGTGTTTCCATAGGAAGAACACTTTTTGGGTGGCTTATAACTTCGCTCCCTCTGGACGAATCCTCACCAAACATTGCAAAAAAAGTATATGGCCCACTCTGAATTTTTTTGCAAAGTTTGGAGAGGTTTGGTCCATGGGGGGCAAAGTTATAGGGGGGGTCCCAAAACTTTTGTTTTTTCCCATAGACATAATGGGAAGAAAATGTGCACACAGCTACAGCCCGAACCCCTGGGCGGATTTACACCAAATTTGCGGCAGGAGCGGCGGCTTGGTCCCGAAAGCATGCTTTTGCAAATTTGGTGTAAATCCGTCCAGTAGTTTTTTTTAAAATGACCAAAATGTAAGGCAAAAAAATTAGTGATATCTGTGTTCGCTTCGCGAACAGCACCCCAATTGGCCCATGGGCTTGCGTCATGTCCGCGGACAAGCGACGTGTTCGCTGATTGAACGTTGTGGGGCGCGTCAGATTTTCTGTGGCGCCCGCCATCTTGTATTCACTGTCGACCGCGGACAGCACAGAGAAACTTGGATTAAAAATTGTATTTAGTGGAGTGTGTTGGTGTGTAAGAGTGTTTGGGGATGGTGGGGGAGTATGGATAGCTTCAATGTTTTGTTTTTTTATGTGCTATACGATTTTGTTGTGTTCGATTTGTCCGAGGAGAACACGGCTGTTCTGACATTTTGTAAATAAACTAAATGGTGGGGTGTTCAGAGGACAGAGTATGTGTCCTTTTTGTTCGCAAGGAAGGTAAAATTGAGCTAAAAACACTCGCGGTGTATTTAAATGTTCGTAAATACACAAACTGGGGGTGTCCTGAGGACGCTGTCCGTATTGTAATCTGTCAAGCTGAATGTGTTCTCAGAACACTTGCGGTGTCCCGAAATGGTTGCAATCACATAAAATGGGGGTGTTCTGAGAACGTTGTTTGTATTGTTCGTTGTCAGGTTGAAAGTGTCTACAAACCCTCCTTTTGTCCGCTGATAGTACAATTTCCTATGGGCCTCACCCGACTTTTTGTCCACTAAAGAAACGATAAATCAGGCTGGTCTGCGCCGACATTATGTGATAATCCTATGACTGGCGCTATTGACCTGGCTGACTTGCTTTTGCGACACTAAATCATATCTCCCGCCCCTAAACCTGACATTATGAAAGCATTCATATTCCCCGCCTCTCTCCGTGACGTTACAGGGTGCGTCATCAAACGCGCCCAGTTGTCTCCAGTCCTACGCGACTTTAAACAGAACCCGGAAGACAACACACATTATGTCACAACACAGCGCACCACAATTCGGAATATAAAACTGTGATTTAAAAGCAAACAGCAAGATTGTAAATTTTGGAAAGTACATTTATTTGACATCAAATGTTTAGAGAATATTCAGCGATTTGCATTTGTCTTTGTTGTCGATCCGCAAAAGTTCATGTTGAGCCACGCGATGTTCCTTTGCGGTACAGAGGATGTTAAATCAGCTTAGAACACAGTGCGCCACAATTCGGAATATGAAACTGTGGTTTAAAAGGAAACAGCAGGATTGTACATTTGGTAAAGTACATTTATTTCACATTAAATGTTTAGTGAATATTCAGCGATTTGCAATTGTCTCTGCTGTCGATCAGCAAAAGTTTATTTTGAGCCACGCGCTGTTCCTTTGCGGTAGATAGGCTGTTGGTTTATGATAAAAGCAGTAAATGGTCGCACTGATAATCTGAAGGTTGCTCCAACAACGAGGCATTAGACCACGATAATGGTTGGTATGTTGCTTCTAGCCGCTAGTACTGCGTAAGGGCATATTGGTCCTTGGCGATTGTCCCATAAAATGGTGAGGGTCATGAAGTTGCTTACATGGAGCTGCACCTGGCAGTTGAAAAATCCATCCGCTGGAGTCTGAAAATCGTGACATTGGCAAAATGGGGCAACATACCCGTTTTAAAAAACATAAAAAAGTCTCACCAGCGATCTTTATTAAAAAAAATCATTTTATTTAGTAAGGCGTGAAACTATTTGCTAGCGAAGATAGTGTAACGGAGTATGTTAATAATAAAATAATATTTTCGCATTTATATAGCGCTAAGAACCGTCAGCTATCTCAGCGCTGCTTATTATTACCCACGGTGTGTGGTGCTCATTTATCAACCACGGAAGGATGAAAGGCTGAGTTTGGCAGTGCCGGGATTTGAACCTGCGTTAGCAAGCTGTGCACGGATGTCAAAGCGAGCGCTCTACTCCCTGTGCCATTTGACCGGCTACAGTGAAGTGGCACAGCGAGTAGAGCTCTTGACCGGCTACAGACCGGTTAAATTATTTCTATTAACCCACCCTGTGTCGTCTGCCTTTTTCAGAGCCCTCTAAACGACAGGGGATCAATTCGGCGGTGATAGTGCAGGGTAGAAAACAATATGCCACATTGAACGAACAAGTACAACTTGACCGGGCTTTAATGCCACGCTATTATTATATTCCGGTATAAAATAATCTAAAGGGCTACTTACATTATAATTACATTTTCCATTGTCCAAGTGTAGTGCAGTCCCAAAATACGACTCTATGTGTGCCAACGATCTTTATCAAAGTGATATAATATACAAAAGTGGTTTCGTTTCAGAAATTTCATCTTTATCGTGTCTTACGTTTTTGCTAAACTTCTTCAAAAGAAGTCTTTCAGCACAATCTCTGTCTGTCAAGGTAAAAAAAAAATAGAACCTTATACTGGGAGTCGTGGGCCTCTCCGGGCCGCGAGAAAAAAATGGAAGCAGCTGACCTTCACTGTGAACGAGCATAAATGCTTACTTTGCAACATTCTGTGTAAAGCCATCTGTGAGAACTTGCTGTTTACACATCTTTGTATATTGTTTGCGTGCTAATAAAAAAAGTTTGTTTAAGGGACGTTATGGTTCCAAGTAAAGCCGAAAAACCCCTGAAATTCGCCAGTTATGGTAAGCTAAGCAACCATAACTCGCACCACCACCGTGCACTGCTAAGACTAACACCCAGGACATCAAAGATGACATCGCAAATGTCATTGATGACATCACTGATGACATCACATGTGCATTTACTTTTCATGAAATTTGGGATTTTTATTATAATGTTGCGAAAAAAGTGTCAAGGATCATTGCAATAAATATCATACCGTAATTAGTGCTTTGAACGAAGCATTGATATAAATAGCATTGCATTATGGGTTTCTATCTAGTATACAGAGCTACTAATGGGGAAACATAGCATTGTGTGCAGCGTACAAGACGAAAGTATAATATTTGTAATGTTAATATGTTGAATAATGAAATCATAATTGTCCTGAAATGTTTGAAAATAAACAAAATGGGGGTGTTCTGAGGACGTTCTTTGTATTGTGTGATTGCTTAGCTGTATGCAATGAGGGAATGGCACAGAGAGTAAAGTGGAAATGGTAGAAGGGGTGTCGAAGAGTTACGCGTTCCGCAGACACCGCGGCTGTCCGTGGCCAGGGCGTGCTACATCCGGGGTTTTCCAGCAAATCCAACATGGAAAGAAGACTGTACGGATTAGCAAATCAGATGTCGAGGTTGTGGATTTGTGTTGAAAGAGACTGTGTGTGGTGAAGATGGCAGAAGTAGAGAAAGTAAGGGTGTTGGTGCTTGGAGATATGTTTGTGCATGATTTACAACAGTACGCTCGATGCAGGCATGTTGAAAAGAACTTTGATGTGAAAGGAGTGGAGGTGGTGTGGAGCACTGTGCCTGATTGCAATGTACAGGGAATTGTACAAGTTTGTGAGGATATGGCCACGATGAACAGTCCGCATGTAGTAGTTTTGCACTATGGTGCTTTCCATTTGGGCAACGTCAGTGCCCCTACTTTGTTGGCTGATTTGGAACGCTTGGTTCAAGCCGTAATGAAGATCCTTCCAAATGCGAAAGTAATTTTTTCTGGATTACTACCTAGGGCAATATGGGACAATAGATCAGTTTTTTGTCCTCAGCAAAACATTGCTAGGTGTGTCATCAACCGAGGCATGTGTGCCTTCATGCTTAGAGCTGGTATGTTCTTCTGTAATAATGAGAATATTGTTGCCAGTAATACTGTTAATTTTAAAGAAGATGGCATCTCTTTATCTTTTATGGGAAATGCCTTTCTATTTTGGAATGTAAGGGTTGCTTTGGAGAAGGTTATGTGAAGATTTTAGGAGTAAAGTAAGAAAAAAAAAACAACAAAAAATACAAAATAACAGGTGTCTGTCAAGCATCTGTAAAAAAAAAAAAAAACGCTCTTTTCAGAGCCAACTTCAAAGGGGAAATGGGGCACACTATTTAAATTTACATTCACCACGCTCAGATTCTCGATATGTCCGCGGACATGACGGGGGTCCGCGGACATCAAAATCACTACGTAGGGGTTCAGTATGTTCTATGTTACATGTATATGAAGTCAGGGATATTATGGTTAAGTTGTGCTACTAAAAACCTATGAAATTCAGTGAAAAAACCTTGTTAAAGGGACATTATGGTTAAGTTGCGCTACGAAAAACCTATGAAATTCAGTGAAAAAACGTTGTTAAAGGGACGTTATGGTTAAGTTGCGCTACTAAAAACTTATTAAATTCAGTGAAAAAAACTTTGTTAAAGGGACGTTATAGTTCAAAGTAAAACCGAAAAACCCCTGAAATTCGGCAGTTATGGTAAGATAAGCAACCATAACTCGTGCCACCGTGCACTGCTAACACTAACACCCAGGACATCAAAGATGACATCACAAATGTCATTGATGACATCACTGTTACAAAGCACTCTGGTTATGAAATCACACATACAGAATATTGTTGACAGGGACCCAAGGATTGGTGCTCTGGTGTTCCACAAACCATCTGAGGTGCCAGACAAACATACTACCAAAGGCCCCTCAGCTATAATGAGTACTATCATGATGGGGTTGGGGTTTATATGTGAGTTTGAAGAACACGCTCTAATGCCAAGAACAACCAAGTGCTCCAGGTCCCTACTCACTGTGATCCATGTGCGCCGACTGTACAGACATGGAATCGAAATGAGCAACCAACCCAGCAGCCTGCATAAGGTCCTCAAACTGTCTCTCAACCAAGGAGAGCCAAGGGATGCGCTCATTAATAAATGCATGCACTGGCTCCGTACTGCAAGGGGCTGTCTTTTTGTAACCCAGGAGGACATATTGAACTGCTCTAGACTGCACTATGAGGGTAAAAGTACATGTGACTTTGTGCAGATGGAATTTAGGAACAGAAGAGTGGCCAATGGTGTCCTGTGTACCAACATGAACCAAAATTGTAATCAGCCCCTAAATTCATTACAGCACTGTTCATCCTCTCGGATCTAACACTCACCATTCTGTGTTATCTGGTGCCAACACTATGCTCTTAGGGAAAAGGATCTTGGGTAATCACAGCGGGCCAGGGACTGATGGTTCCTTAATAGATATGTAAACAAAAAAAACAAAAAAAGTGAGTGAGCCTTGGGCCAAATTGTTAATAGTGGGACTCAGGTGTTATTGCAAATGTCACTTTGCTTTATGAAAGTCTTTATTGTTATTGTAAATTAATTGTCTTCTTTTGTTATGTTAGGATTTAGTTAAAGGGCCTGATGGTCCAATAAAGTTATTTGATAATAAAAGCTACATTTTTGTTCTGTCCCCCTTGTCCCTCCCAGAAGACATGTTAAATATCTTGTCCCCTTTTGCTGAAGCCAAGTGCCTTTAAAAACTATTGTGGTTATTAACAATACCAACTACCCTCCTGTCAGTATCAAGACTGCATCCCTTTTCCTTCATAAGAAACGTTCTGTCCTCTGCATTCCTGTACAGGGCGGATTGTAATTTTGTATTGTTGCTAGACTGCATACAGGGACATCATTTCACCAAAGTGCCAGGGGTATCGGAAGGGACATCACACGACCTTTACCTCAATTGACATCACAGGAAGTGATGTCATTTGACCCCCACCCCAAACTGACATCAGGGGACGGGATGGAATGCAACATTTCATCCCTTGACACAACAGGAAGTGGCATCATATAGCATTGTTTCTAAGTACACTATGACATATATGGTTAGGATATCACTGTAAAGTCATATACATTTCATGCATGAATGGATTACCATATGTATCGTTAATAACAGCATGTATAGGCCTTTATTACCAATGTACTGTGAACACAATCAGACGTCCAAAGCCAAATGATAATGATGTGTTATTATACAACACTTAAGCTTAAGTGCTTCATATAGAACAAATATTCATACAATATCACCCAACCTGTGTTGTTACTCCTTTATCAACCTCGGCAGGATGAAAGACTTAGTTGACCTTGCTGGGATTCGAACCTGCAGATCACACACATATTGCAGCAGTGAGCGCTCAACACACTGAGCTATTTTACCAGCTATAGCTATCAGAAAACTAGCCACTCCAGAAACACAGAGCCACATGCTGCTGGCCATAGCCCATTAGCCTCAATTTAAAAAATAATAATCATCATTTTCAGGGGTAGAAAGGGAGACAATGGGGGTAACAACGGAGACCTCAGCGGTCTCAGGTGCGACCCCTGGTGGCCCCTAAATGACATCCCTGACTGCCTATTGTATACAAATATCTATTATTATCAAAACTTTGACTGGACATTCCTTTTATCATTGGGTCATAATGGTATTTTCTTGTATCACTACATATTATCCCCACCAGAAATATCGCCGTATATATGGTCGTCTGAAACTGCCATGGGTGATATTGTGGGGGGGGTCATTTTGTGGGTTTTTGGGAGAGGGGGTTGCAGGGGTGTACCCCGCTGCTTTAAAAATAATGTGGGGGTTACAGGTGTGTCCCCCGCAGGTTCCATGCCTTAATATTGCCGCAAAAATATGGCGGTATTTTTGTATGGCGATATTTTTGCAGGGATATTACCACATGGAACCTATTTTCTCTGTGTTGCAACTAAACCAAGGAGGTTTATAACTTTAATTGTATGTTTGTTTATTCCGATCTGTTCGGTTCTATTCTGGTGTATTAGAGGTGTGGGGCTGATTGGTCGTTTAGAAACCGAGTTTCCCCACTAGTACTCTGGAATTTGATTCGTCACAGGGATGGGCTTTGTTTATATTTGGAATTAGTTAATTTGGATATACCTTAATATTGGCATTCTATATGTGTGTAGGATTCCCATTTTTGCAGTTGCACAGTTACATTCATGAAGTTTGCGACGAGTCTCGGAATGTGCTGAAATACCACATATTGTGCTTCCCTACCCGTTTACCAAAACACGGAGGTTAGATTGCATGAGCTGTCATCAGTGGAGCAGACGTCTGCTCATGCATTCTTTGCGGCTGTCTTTGTGCTGTATTATGCAGAAAACAAGATGTGTGCTGTGTGCATCACACCACAACACCCCGGTCATCAGGTCATGATGATCCCCACCCATATACCATTCTGGAGCTATGTAGGCTAAGCTGGAGTCAAATCAGCGGTTTGGGGCCCAGCTCATGAACGCACCTGGAGGCTGCCCTTGGGTGGTAGTGGTGCATGGCATACAGCAACATAACATAACAATATTAATAATTTCTTGTCTGTGCTTTCCCTGCACTTCTTATCACTTATGCTATATCAATATAGCATTCCTTCCCTACACTCTTTACTAAGACAACTCAGTGAAATAACAAACCTGTCGCAGACATCTGCGTTCAACACACAGTTCACAGGTTCAAATGCAAGACGAGAAGACTTGGCCGTTCACCTTTCTGAAGTTGATGAAAGGAGTACCCTTGAGCTGGGAAACAACGCTTGAAAGTGCACCAACGAATGTTTTCATTTCGACTTTGCGCTGCCAAAACACAAACAAAAGTATTCATTGGCACACTATCACAAAAGATGCACAAGCTCTAGTGAAGTGTTCTTCAGTCCGTCGGGCGCGCCACCTGGTGGGACTCGAAGCCATGCCTGGGGGCACAAACCCCACAACTCGAGAGCAATTATCAGCTGCTCAGCAAGTACAGCTGGGCGGCACGTGCAGCCTTTGTCCCAGGGGCTCTTAATCGAGCTTTGTGCTGAGGAAAGGGATTCAGCGAGCTGAGGTGCGAGGTTCAGGATATAAACACAGCATGGATAAGCATCCATGCTGTCTTTATTTCCTTTGTCTTTGATGTCCGAAGCGCCGAAACTAAGACTGGCATTGTGGCCTCTACCTCATGGTACCAGCACTAGGGATAGTTGTGTCTGAGAGGAAGAAAGGTGAGTGGGAGGGAACGGAAAGAAAGGGAGGCACATAATAGGAAGGGGAGCAAGCGTGAGGGGAAAGGAGGAAGAGAAGTACAAGGAAAGATAGGAAAGGGCAAGACAGTAAAAAATAAGAGGAAAAAGAGTGAAAATGCAGACTTGGAGGAAGAAATAAAACGGACAAGAAGAGGCAGAAATGGCAGAAGAGTGAAGCAGAGAGACCACAAGGATAGGCAAGTAAGGGGGCACAACATGAGAAGGAAATACAATTAGAGATAGTCCAGGTGGACATCTGAAAGCTTTAGAGATAGAGGACAGAAGATGGAGAGAGGAGGCAAAATGTAAAGAAGTGAAGAATTAAGAGAAAATATAGGAGGGGAAGAGATAGAGAAGACGTAGTACAGGAAGAGAATGGGTAAAATGTGGGAAACTGGAATAAAGCACATTATGAAAGGGGAGAAGAGAGGGATGGGGAGAGAGAGCAAAGATAACATGAGGGAGACAAGGCGACGAAACACATCAAGAGTGATAGAAAGCAGGGTGATAGAACAAGAGTTGTAGAAAGACAAGAGATGATATGCAAGAGAGGGGGCAAAATATAAGTACACAGAATTGGAGAGAGACAAGAGACATAGCACAAGAGTGATGGAGAGAAGAAACAACAGGAGGCTAAGGAGAGAACAGGAGAAAGAGGGGAGGCACAACAAGAGGGAAAACTGAGACAAAAATGTTCTTGTGTAACAAGTAGAACGAAAATGCAGAATCTGAGAGGATGAGAAAGACAAGAGTGTAAGAGGGACCATGTGTATACAAAAGAAAGAGCAAAGGAGGGAGACAGAACAGTAAGAGAATGAAGGGGGACAAAGATGAGGGGTGCCAGAGTAATGAAAAGAATGATTGGAGAATGAAGAGGGAGAGGCAAAGAGGGAAATAGACAAGGAGGCAGTAGCAATGAATTAAAACTAAAATGAAAATATCATGGTGTGCACATTACACTGTAAAATACCAGCTTAATAACTAGGTTTTCTGGGGCCTTTAGATTGGGGGAGTTGGTGGCACGGCCAAGACAGACACATCAGGTGGTTTGGCCTTCTCATATATCATCTTGGAGGGGAATTTGGGGGTTCAGGTGTACATCAGGAAGTCAAAAAGGGAGCAAGATGGCTAGGGGGCGGTGGTGCAAATAGCCGGGAATGGTAACAGGTTGTTCTGCCCAGTGGCAGCAATGAAGGACTTTATCACCCATTGAGGGGATAGTGGGGACTGTTATTCAAACACCAGGACAGTTCTTCTACCTCCAAATTTCAATTCTGGTCGGTTTTTAAGAAATGCATCTGCATCGTGGGAGTAGAGGGTTTGTGTTTTGCTCCCTGTTCATTCTGCATTGGGGTGGCCACTACCGCGGCGCAACAGGTCCTGGGTGAGGAAGACATCATGTAGCTGGGGAGATGTAAATCTGGGGGGTATAAGGGCTAGATCAGGCAGCATTTAGCCTGCTGAGAGTTTGGAGATCTGGGGATTCGCGGTATGGGGGGCCTGCTGAGAGTTTGTAGATCTGGGGTTACAGGTACGGGGGCAAGGGGTAGGGGGCGACGAATACCCAGCAACACCGGGGGGGAAGGCAACAGTGTATGTCAATGGTGCTTAACATAACAATTTTTCTTCCGTTACCCATAGAGGATGGCACTGGAGCTCGTGGTATGGCTAATCAGGCACGTGTTCATAGGCCGAATGGAGAAGATAGTGAGAGAGGAGAACCTGCTCAGGGGGAACCGGCGAGCGGAAGTGGCATTATACTGAATTTGCAGGGGTGGCCTGCGAACGGGACAGGTGTGCAGCCTCATGATGGAATGCAGTGCTTGCCTGAAACGGATTTGGAGATCTTCCACATGGGAGAAATGACTTGGTGCCAATGGGACGAAAGGAGCTGAGACTGTCTCTAGTTTCTTTATCTAAATTGTGCGTTATGATTTATGCTTTGATAAAGTGTATAGGGTTGTGTTTATGTCAGTAATGCATTGAATGGATTGAGTTGGTAAACATTCAAGGATTAAACATGGCCGGATATTTCCACCAAACTAAGGTGTGGTTTCTTTCTCTCTGGTCTGGCCGACAATGCCTCCCTGCTAAGCCCATGAGAGCAGGTCACCTGCCGCAATGGAGGGGCCGCAGGGTGGGTGGGGTGGGAGGTGCTGGCTAGCCTGGAGAAGAGGAACGGCTGCAGGTGCGATCGCTGGGAGTAGCCCGTGGGCGGGACATGCCCTCGGCAGAACCAATGGGGCGAGCCAGAGGGGTGCTGGCAAAGGGCATCAAATGGTGCCATTATAAGTGGGCGGCGAAGGGAGTGAGGGCAGCAGCTCCTCTACCTCGCCTTATGGGACCCTTCCGGATGCCGCATTGTGGATCTCGCAATCTGAAGAAAGGCAGCTTGATACACCTGCCTCCCTTCGCCAACCATACAGAACTCCTCTGACTCTCCACTACCAAGTTTCTATCCCACACATCCATATAGGTAGGAGAGGAGGGGGGAAACAGGTGGTAGGTGGAGGACCATGTGGTCAGTGAGCTACCCCTCCCAGGGGGACCCTGAGGCCGGTTAGATGCAGTGGTGATGGCACGTTCTGCCTCCCACTAGGATGGCTTCGGCCTGGAAAAGGGGTATCCGATTGGAGAGTGGATGAGGAAAGGGGGGATGTGTCCAGGAGGCGGAAGCTGTCGGACAAGAGAAGGGTGCGGCCTCGGATCATCAGTCAACACAGGGTTTGGCAGGGTGGTCCTCAATGGCATAAGGGAGACCTCACCACTGTACAAATGCCAGGGGACGGAGTTAACTGTTCCACCAGGAATTGCCTGTCACAGGAATCAAGTATTGTAAATTGTGCGTTTTGATTTATTCTTTGATAATTTGCAAGTGTATACGGTTGTGTTTATTTCAGTAATGCACTGATTGAATTGTGTTGCTAAACATTCAAGGATTAAACATGGCAGAATATTTCCAACAAACTAAGGTGTGGCTTCTTTCTCTATGGTCCTTCCAGCAATGCCTCCCTGCTAAGCCCACTAATTTGGAAAGTGCTACTCTTTCTATTTTATATCTACCATCAAACCAAATGACATCTGAAATCTTGGAGAGCTCCCGGCTATCCCGATGATGTCTGCGGTCGGCTGTGTCACCCCTCCCCTCCACCCAACACCTCTCCTGTGACTTCAATGACCAGGGGTGCTCCACTTCAAAACTTTATTCACAAGCGGGTTTTGGCATAAAAAGATGTGAAGACCCCTTGCTCTAGTGCGTTATTGCTTAGTAACACACCAACCAGGGTGTCACGGTTCCCTTGAATCAGCAGTTTCCGGAGGAACATTGTGTTTGCTTGGCTGATCTTGTATTGCTTGCTGTCCGTTCATTGCCATTACCCTGATGTGTGTGGTTTAATGTATGTGCTGGAGTAGTCTCTTTCCATCACTCTCACGTTAGGCCTTATCGGAAATTCAATAAAAAAGTTAATTACAAAACAAAAGAAAGACATTACCCAAATGGGGGGAAAGCAGCAGCTTTGAAAAGAGCAACTTGCGAAAAGCTTTGCATCTTAAGTACTCTTACGCAATGTGGATAGTGTTGGCAGCTGTGGGGTGTCCCACAACACAAAGCATGATTTGAAAGAGACCCCATCCACTGGACTCGGGTCACACACCTCAGCATATCACAGTCCGTAGTAAAGGGGCTTGGCGATCATTGAGTTATTGCCTGCCCACCCCAGCAAAACATTTACAGCTCAGTGTGCCAGGATCTTAAAATACACAATGTCAACAACGCGGATGTGTTTAACACCCCTGTATTTAGAGCCTGATACCGCAGGTGTGAGGTAAGGGGGGTTCCCCACACTCTGCACCCTTTTATAACAGCAGACACATGTTTTAGTGCAAGCCCAGACCAAGCTCTCTATATCAAAAGGCTCTTTATATATGTGCATTCTCACAGCCAGTGACCCCTGCCACTAAATACCTGCATTATACTCAAGGGCCCCACACTGTGCACCCTTATCTGAAGTACAAAAGAACTTCACTTTTCATAGTGCAAATGAAATCTCGACCTAGGATACACATCCCTGTGAGGAATTCGACCATCCACACAGGCAGAGTGCACCTGGGCTATTTGATTTTTTGTTTATTTAAAAGAATGAATGATGGGAAATCTACCTCCCAAAATATGTGGGACCATTCCCACACATATTCTGCATGCTCTTTCCAACTACCCTTCTGTCGGTATCCAGAGTGCATCCCTTTCCTTTGTGAAATTGTCTGTCCTCTTTGTTCTTTTACAGTGTGGGTTGTAATTGTAGTGTGCTAGAACTGTCTGTTGTAGTAATAATAAAGTAGATATGTGTATAAAACCTCGACTGGACAGTCCCTTTTATCATTGGGTAATAATTGAATTTTCAGTGTGTTGCAACTAACCAATGATCCACAACCTTGCATAGATAAGCCTGCCGTTTTGTCCACGTTACCAAAATTGGAAACGGAGGTCTTATAATTTACTTGTATTACAATAGATTCAGATTTCTTCTGGTGTAATAAAGGTGTGGGTTGATTGATGGTTTAGAAACCGATATTAATCCCTGGACCACTGGTGCCCCGGAAGTTGATTTGTCAAAAAACCCTGATCAGTTATATATCAAAGACCTCTCAAATATTCAACTTCCTCTAAAATCCTGGTTGAGAAGGCAGTTCTCAGATTGCTCTACGAGCAACCTATAGACGATGTATTGCCAAATAACACATTTTCAACAAAAAACTTGGATGGTTGTCATGATTTATGTAGTAAATGGTAGGATGTCCCAAATCTTAGCAAGAAACATCTGCACAGGTTTTATGCAATACTGCTGATGATGGGTGTCATAACGACCGGAAGCAGAGTCCCTGTGCTTTCATACTCACACCAAATCACTCTGCGCATCTGGTACATGTTGGTTTATTCTAATACAGTGGTATTCAGTTTTTTTCAAACCGAGCACCTCCCTCCTTGAGTAAAAATATTACTCCTGGGCCCTCCACGTAGGTGTTATCCCTCCAAAGGGCCAAATGATGTCCAGAGGAGCCCCAGGCTTTTTAAAATAAAAGCAGATTTTCTAATGCTTATATATTCTGTTACAAGTAGTCAGATTAATCCTTTTTTAATTAAAAACAGTCCTCTAAATCCCTTTTCAAAGAATCTGGGCCTCCACCCCTCATTGACATCCTGTGGGCCCCCATAGGGGTGGGCAGCCTCCCAGTTTGAAGACCACTGTTCTAATCGAATTGCCACTGGGATGTGTAAGGTTTCACCAGAGCCTCCGGGAGCCCAAAATAGTTCAGCGAGTTTAAGCTACAGCTAAAGATAGAGTGATCACATCCCTGAGCGTCACAGGCTGCAACTACTCCAGGTGGAGGGATTTGGGGTGTGTGTGTGTGTGGGGGATCGAATTCACAGTACATTTTAGGATGGGGTGAAAACATCTCCAAATAATATGATGGGGCGATCGGTCAGTCAGTGCGGTGTGGCTGAGTAAAGGGATCCATAGCTTAGGTGGGAGTGTGGGGTGTCCAATGGGGGGGGGTAGTCTACTAGCTGTTGAATGCCTGAATGAAGACCCTCTCATATATGGCAAGGCCCTGTCAACAGAACTGCCCTCTAAGCACTTGGATAGTATGTGTGTCTCCACCAGTTTGTTGATACCCTCATTTTCCCCCTTCTTCCTTTTGGCTTTTCCCCAAGAAGCTGCTGGTGGGGTGCTAGCAGCAACATTCATAAGCCAAACTTGGCATATTATACCCTTTAATTACACCTCACGGTCACATACCTGCTCCTCTAGATCCCTGATGACATCAATAAGAATAATACATTGAGATCCATGTGTGGAGCCATTCAAAGAGCATTAGGTGCAATAGTTAAGTATGACCATGACCGGCTTTAGAAAAAAGAGCCAATGTTGATGGACAATAAACTCAGCGTTATAGGTGCCTGGCCTTCAGTTGTGGCAACCTGGAAGCGTGTGTGCTTTGAATAGCCTGCATTTGGTGCATATGGAGGTCCTTGTTATTCTGTGCCTTGTGTAGAGGCCAATCTATTACCTGGGGCTTCAGCTACCTCTAGAGTTAACTGAAGCGAGAAGTACACACTGCAGATTAAAACTGCGGACTTAACATTGCTGGTACATGTCGCTCGTAAAGTGCACGACTCCCACTCGTATAGCCTGGTAGCTCTCGCTGTGGGCTGTCTCTGTGCACTGCTGCATGTAGAGAGTTTTCCAGTACAGCTTAGACTGATATTACAAAACAAATGCCAGTGTCCATATAAACACTGTAATTTTGCAATTGGCACGAATTGGACTGCAATCACCTGACAGTGATACTGCTGGATCAAGCAAGAGGTGAAAAAACATGGCTGCTGTACATTTCAGCATCATATGCTTTGGTAACCAGGGTATTATATTGCATAGAATTGCATTAATGTGATTGTCTATCCTTAGCATTGCCTACCAGCAAAGCAACCCTGCACTTCATGATCTGGGGGGTTGCAATGCAATGTGTGGTTAGCTATTGCGGGTGCTAGATACATTATTTCCTAGCTCTGAGGGATGCTGTGTCTTGATGTGGATAGGCGGGTAAGTGGGGACAAGGGAGGCCCAGTACAATTGATCACAAACAGCAGAGCCACCATTCACGTGCAGAAATATGGATGAATAGGGTGCACCATAACATGTTACATGACAGGACCTAGTATAAAATGCCATATTGCATGCTTTGATAATAGTGCCATCAGGATAATATTGCATGAAGATATTAAGTAAAATTGCACCAGCCTTGGATTTCATCCCTTTCAAGTCCCTGAATAGGTATGTTGCGAGTTGAGATGGGCAGGAATGCAGTGTGGTGCGTAGTAGGCAATTCCAGTTGCTGGTGCTGAGTGAGTGACTACCCACTCTGCATTGTGATATAGGAGGTTAAATAGAGCTGTAGTTACGCATATCTGCCAGGTTTCAAGGGATATCGGGTCTCATTATCTGTAGATTGCGTGCCTGCATTCAGACGTGTGTAATATGGTGGGAAGAAAAGCACAATAAAGTCTACCAGAGGAAATAGCGTCACGTGGTGTAAATAAGTATAATACCAGGATGACAGAGTACATTTCCAAGAAGAAACCCTACACTTAACACTTATAGGAATAGATAACGGTATTACATGGTGAGGTGGCACATTTCCAGAGAGTATTCAACACTAGCATTCATCCTAAAGTGCAATGGCAAGGTGTGAAAGTGCATTTAAAGTTTAGCTAGGCAGGTGGCAGTGAGGAACCAAATCATACAATACTCTTGTGACACTACCCAGCGACTTTGACAGGGTGGTTGTTCAAAGAAAATAACTTAAAATTAAACCTTAAGAAAGCAGTGATCGCTTTCGGAGTGCATCAAGCAGTGAAAGGGCTCCAGAGATTCTCTCCATCTCCCTCACTGACCAATATGTGTTAATCACTTTTCCAGGGAAGTCTCTACAAAGCTGAGCCCTGCAGAGATAGGCATGAATGGGCACTGTCTTATCAAAGACCAGGATGGGGTGATTCTTTTCTGGGTAGAATATATAGAATTCTGTATTTTGATTTACGGCTAATGTCCTCTCCAACATCCAGGTTAAGCTTCTGCTTTCTCTCACACCCCAAACACGTATGACCAAAATATCAGACCATTAAGTTATGGTATTTTCCTGGTACTCATATAGTTAGTAGATGACCTCTAGTCTCCTCCTTAAAATGTCAAGTGAAGACTTGCTTAAGCTCCATGGTGAGTACTAAGATCCAACTTTCTAGGAATGGAGAATTTGAACTGTGAACTGGCCCCAGCACAGATAAATAGCAGCATGATATGTATGCAATTTATGAAGCACAAGCATCACTGAAAGCAACAGAATAAAGTACATAGGGTGCTTACCCAAAGGGGTTAAACACAGGGAAAGGGACATCAGAAGTAGCTGGAATGTGTTTAATCAATTTAGATGCTTTTCTTCATCCTCTGCAGAACTCTTGTCAAACAAGGAACCATTTGCTGCTAGAAGGAATCCATGTTTTACCCAAATCTGGCCCATTGGGGCCATCTGTAGACCCCTGTAATGTTAGTAGAGCTAACCTGTACCATTTGCCCCACATATCCAGACAGAAGCCGAGTACATGGGTTTCAAACCACATCAGAAGAATTCAAAAACTCGAACACTCCTAGCATTAAAGACAAGATGTTGGTGGAATACTCTGTGCTCCCCATAAAAGATGTAAGAGAATGTAATCCCACCCAAATGGCCAGAACTCTGATTCCTTATCCTAACTCATATTTGCCCTGGCCAAGTGGTCACCGTACAGTTCAGTGTATTTAATTTGAAAAAAAGAAACAAGTGCCAAGGGATTATGGTAGTCTGAGAACAAACTAGTGCTCCAACACTTCTTTCTTTCCTTTGGTAGATGGTTGTTCAATGTAGCTGCCAAGCTGTCACTCTCCTTGGCAAAGGGTTCCAGCCAGGGTATTTGTTGGGCCCTTCGTTCATGGGCTAAAAAGTCAAGCTTTAATGATGTTGGTTGGACAGGACATCTGTGAGCCCAGGGAAGTTCAAGCTCTGATCTGTTGGTGCCGTTGGAAGACTCTGTTACAGCCTCTTCCAATAAAGGGGTGTCCGGCTTCCAAATAGGATGGCGCCCCTGGCCGTGGACATCTCCTTCTTGTACTGAACTCTGTAGCTATTTCCCATCCCCTCCTTTGTCTCACTCTCTTCTCTTTTGTCTTCCATGCTGTGAGATGTGCAAGTCCCTTTTCCTCCCCTCTTAGCTTTCTGCTTTTCTAATTTACCACTCCTTTTTTCTCGGGTGTGTACTCCCCCCACTTCAAATTCTGTTTCTCTCCCTCAATCCCTCTCTTCATCCTCATTCTGCACCTCCTGGTATTTTCCAACCTTCTCTGTTCCCTTTCTCTCCTCCGATTCACTCTCCTCCTGGTTGTTCTGCTCTATCACAGCCTCACACTCTCTTTCTGTCTTTCACTCACTCTTCTCTTGCTCACCCTACTCCTCCACAATTAGCTTGAATACTGCTTCAACTATCTCTCATACTCACCCTCTCTCTCCTCCTGTGCACCTTATTCCTTCTTGTTCTGCACCTCCACCTCCCCCCATAAGGCATCTATAGGAGGAAGTATGCTGAGATGTTCCCTTTTAGCTTGAATTCAGTGACTACCCTGATCCGTTTTTGGGATTGCCAGACCAATCTTCCATTGGGAGTATATCCAATGTTGTAACTTTGTTCTTAGTTTTGGTAGCTATAGATCATTCATGGAGCTCTGGTCACACCTAAGTGAGAGTGTGCTGTAGATTTTCACACTGGCACCCACAAGTGAGGGTTTGTTTAGCACCTACATCTTCACTTCTCTGTTTAGCAAACCAGTGAAGGCAAGTTCCTTTTTACGCACACTCCAGAGTGAAAACAACCCTCTAGGGAAAAAAGCCAGTAAATAGCTTTGCAAGGATAACAATGTTTAATATTACAGAATACAAATGACAGCAAAGGACTCTGCTGCATGAGAACATTCTGGTTCCAAAAGACATGACAGTGCATTATAAGGGACCAACTCATCACTGATGACACCACATATAGGGTTTAAATGTGCACTTTTCATTGGGCAGCCAGTATACATAATCCAGCTCCATATGGGATGCCAGCCTACAACTTTTCCCTGGAATATCTCTGCTGCGGAAGATATCCTGTAGTTGAGCCGCTTATAGCAGAATGTGTTGAGAATGTGGTGATTGGTCTTGAGTCGGGTGATGACCAGCTGGTGGTACGCCTGGTTGAGTTCCAGCTTGTAGAACAGAGAGGCTTGATTGAGCCTTACAATCATTGGCTCTATTTTGGGGCCACAGTGTCTCTCCCTCTGGATGGCGGTTTTGGGGATGCGCATTTCGATGCATAAGCGTAATCATCCGTTATCCTTTGAGACAACTACTAGTGGTGATACCCATGTTATTGGGCTGGTCTCTCTTGAAATGGTGTCATTGTCAATAAGGAGTTGTAGTTCTTGTGCAACTCATGCTTGTGCGGGTGCTGCGGCACTAGAGTTACTTCCGGGTCAATGTGAAGAGTGATTACTGTGTCTATGAGTCTGCCCACTCCTTTAAATAGTACTGCAGATAGGGTCTTGACCTTTTGGAGAGTCATTTCATGGCAGGTCATCGTACATAATTCATGTGATTGCACGGGGAGTCCTTGGGAGACCTCCGTTAGGTTGTAGTGTATGTCTATGAGCTCCAATGCACGAAACAGTGAGATAGTTTAGGAGGTACCACCCTGCCGTGGGGCTTTCTACAACATGGATGCTGGTGGACACTTTCTTGCCTTTGTGGTGTAGATCACAGTGGAACAGGCCTTTTGACTGGATTGGGTGTGCAGCGCCCCATAGGAATATGCAGGCCTGAGAGGGACTCAATGGATATGTGTTTCTAATTCGTGGTAGATGGTTTCATTCATGATATTCACCGTCACACCTGTATCCACAATGACATGGTGGGTAAGTCCTACTATCTGTACTGTGACTTTTGGGGAAATTCTGTCATCTGTTTCTTCTCTGATCAATCGTGCGCACTCTTTGCTGTATCTGTCATATTGCTTGTATTGCTGTTGGTCTTGTAGTTCCTCATTGCAGTCTGTTGGCGGGTTCTCAGAAGGGTCTCTGGCATAGTTTGGTGGTGAGTTTGTATACAGGTCTGCCCCGTATTGGGAGCCATTATGCTTGTGGCATTGAACTTGGCAGTCCCATACAATCGGCTGGAAGTCATAGTCATCTTGGTGTATCGATGGTGAGTGCATCGTTAGCTCTTTGATTGCCCTTATCACACCCATTTGCATTCTGCTTGGTATTGCATGTCTTCCTTGGTACGTCCTCTGGACGTTCTGATCTGGGACTGTCCTGTAGTTGAGCCCTCTGGGCAGTTCTTGTCATCTTTTAAATTCCTTCTCTTTGCAAACTGACTGGAAATTGTTCTCTTGGCCACATCCCATGCACATTTGCCCTATTGCCGGGCACTGTCCCTTGTGGAGGAATTCAAACCACATCTGTAGTATTGTTTTTCTCCTGGTTGTCTTGGGTATGGGCTTCTGGGCATTGGTCACAGTGGTGTCCCTTGTCCTCAGTTGTACGTGTATCGTCCTTGCTGAATAGCTGCAATGCTGTTGCTTCTCTTTGGTTTCTCTTTAGCTGCAGCCTATACCTCTACATTTTCATAGACTCTGGCTACATCTATTATTTCTTGTAGTGATAGTGGTTTCTTCAGGAGTTGTTTCCTAAATACTGACGATGTGCATCTCTCAATTATCCTGAGCCTAATGGCTTCTGTGTCGGAGAAGGTTGCAAAGTAACAGTGGCTTATCTTCCTTTGTAGTCTGATGACACATTTGCCTATGGTCTTGTGTGGCAGTTAGGAGCATTAGTTAAATGCATATCTTTCATAGTCTCTGTCTGGTAGTATAACTAGTTTCCGGTTGATCGCTATGGTCAGTCGTGTGTATGTGGACTTCTCCTGGGGTGGGATTGTTTTCAGGAAGCCTTTTATTTATTTATTTCCATGCCAAGTTTACAAGTATGTCTGCTTTATTAGGGTGGTCTTGTCTCCTACTGCCCTCATGAAGTCCTTAAACTCCTCCATTCACTCTGCCCATCTCTGCCCCTGGTATTGGTGTGGTTGTAGGTTGAATGGGCTGGGCCATCTCAGGAATGCTGCTCTGGAGGATGTTCCTATTGTGGGTGTGCCAGAATTCCTTCACTCCCACCCGTGGTTGGTGGGGCTTCATTTTCCATGGTGCCATGTGTCTTTTCCTGCTGCTATGTGGATTTATGTTGGGGTGTTAAACTCCACTTCGTGACTGCGGGTTGCTTCACTTGTTGCTGTGATGCCTCTGGCTCCCTCTCCCCCCTTGCCTGGTGTTGCCACTTTCCTGTGGCTGATGTGTATGGGGGTCTTTCCTCATTAGTATTCACTTCCTTGCTGTAATGCGCATTATCCCTTGCAACCAATCAGTGTGACAGTCACTGGCTCCTCACTGACCTTCAGCATGGTGCTGCCTTCCCCTCTGTTGCCAGCTTTGCTCGTGTCCTCCTCCACTTTCATTCTTACTGCAGCAAGGTGTGCATCCCGTAAGGGCCTTCTCTCTTTCTTCCTATCATCATCGTCCTCACGGCGGTTGACACATGTTGCCACTCCTCCTTTGGGCTGCGCATACGCCGCATGCAACGGTTGCTGGTCTCCAGGCCACTCCGTGCCGGCGCTTTCCTCTCTGGCATCACTAAGCCTTTCACTGCAGCGTCCTTCTGCTCATCCCTCAGATCACGCGTTGTGCACCTGTCCTTCTCATAGGCACCTGCAGTTGTCTCCCTGCATACGCCGTCAGCCTCGTCACCAGTTGTTATAGGTTGGAGTGCATGGCGAACACAGATGACACAGAGCCCTGCATACTTTGAACCTCCTTTATTCATCTATAATTTTGACTGTCCTTCCTCTTCCGAGGCCCTCCCCTTCCTTCCCACTCCAGCGTCCCCCGAGTCATGTGACTGCCCTCTTAAAGGGGTCAATGCCTTCTTCAGCCACAACAAACATAGTCTCATTGGGCACTGTATACACGCTCAGGTGATTTGTCAGTGCACATAATCGCCAGGGGGACAGAACACAGGCTCAGCAAAGGAACAATGTTTCAAGAACTAGTCACATTCTCGGTGAGGGCAAAAAGCACACAGGCTCAGGTGAGGGACAGCACCCATGTCCACACGTGGGGACAGAACTCAGTCTCAAAGAGGTCAAATGAACACATGCCCAGAGACTGGTGCAAGACATAACTCCACAAAGGGGTAGAGCAAACAGGCACAGGAAGGAGGACAACACACAGGTTCATGGGTGTGAAGACACTGGGGTTGAGGGGGGGGGGGGTTAAAGCCCTTGCAAAAGAGGCATGGCTGCTCCAGATGGAGGTACAACAGTTTCTAGTTCCTGGAGAGTTTACAGAACAGGGATTTCATTTAGGGGTCGCCTTGCTACCCCTCAAAACATTGTTTAAATAAACATATTATTATTATCACATCTCTGAGGTCTCTAAAATTTCAAACTTCCTTCTGCACCTCCTCAGAGGTACTCTTCCTTTCCTCTCCTTCCCCCGAGAAGCTCATTGTCTCCCAAGCTCTGGTTCTCTCTAGGTTGGACTATTATAACAGTCTCTTTCTAAATCTACCTGCCTCTACTCTCCGCTCTCTGCAACTAATCATGAACAGGACTGCGAGACTTGTCCTTGGCCTCAAGCCCTGGGATCGTATCTCTTCTGCTCTGCAATCTCTCCATTGGCTCCCAGTGGATGCAAGGATTAAATTTAAAACCCTATGCATTGTCCACAAGGCTTTCTGGGTCCTGGGTCCAAAACACCTTCAGCTATCCCTCCGCAAATACGTCCCCTCTTGAGCTCTTCACTCGTCTATCTCCAACTCCCTCAGGGTCAGTCGTTTTTCAAAGAAGCAAGCTGGGGGAAGATCTCTGTCTTCGGCGGGGACTCCCTCTGGGACAGCCTCCCTGCCACTCTAAAATTTGCGGAGAACCATCTCCGGTTCCGTATACACCTCAAGACCTTCCTCTTTGCATCTGCCTTTGCTCCCCCTCTCCCTTGCTGATCTGCTCTATCATGGCACTGTGCAACTGACCACCCTCTGTCCCCTGGGCCCAGGTACCTGCTCACCTTGCCACCCTTTTCTGCACTGCCTCCCGGCCTCCCCTTGCACTGGGGATTGTATACCCATACAGTCCCCCACTCCTCCATGCTCTTCTTTCATGCGCTTATCAGACTTACCCAGTTCTGTTGCCGTAATCACAGCACTTTCCACTTGTTGGCTGCACTACCTCTGTTTATTGCTCCATTATCAATTTTTTTTGTTTTTATTTTTATTTATCTGTCTCTCCTCTGCTCTGCACTTTCCACTCTCCCCCTTCCATGCACTTTTCCCCTTTCCCTTTCCCACGTACTTGCACATTCTCAATGTCACTGGGCCTAGTAAGATCGTTGTTTTGTTTCTCCCCTGTTCCCCTCCCTTGCCTTGTCGCGCTCTGAAACACTTGTGTAAGAGCGCGATACAAATAAGAAATCATTTCATATCATATATAATTATTATTATTTTTAATTGAGGTTCCTGGGCTGTGGCCAGCAGCATCTGGATTTTTGCTTCTTGAGTGGGTTGTTTTCTGATAGCTATAGCCAGTAAAATACCTCAGTGGGTTGAACACTCACTGCTGCAATGTGTGTGTGACCTGCAGGTTGCATGTTTGACTCCCAGCCATGTCAACTCTGCTTTTCATCTTGCTGAGGTTGATAAGTGAGTACCAACACAGGTTGGGTGATATTGTATGTCTATTTGTTCTATTTGAAGCGCTTAAGAGTAAGTGCTATAGAATAACACATCGTTGCCTTGGACATCTGCTTGCATTCACAGTAATTTGGTAATATGGGCCTACACGCACTGATATTAATGATGCATATGGTGATCCATTCTTGTATGAAGTGTATATCACTCTACAGTGATCTCGTAACCATATTATTTGTAGTGTACTTTGAAACAATGCTATGTGATGCCTGTTTAATCAATGGATGAAAGGTTGTGTTCCACCGCTTCCCCGGATGTCGCTTTGGGGTGGGGTCAAATGACATCACTTCCTGTGATATCATCACAGGTCAAGGGTTGGGTAATGTCGCACGCCCACTACCCCTGGAATTTTGGGGAAATTGCATCCCTGGTAAACAAGTCCAAGAAGAGAAAAGACTTTCCAAAAAGCAAGAGATGGTAAAGGAAACAGGAGGATATTTGGTGTTGTTGACTGTAGGATCAAGCTCAGCCCAGGACAATTAAATTGGTGGCAAAGGGGAAGGCTCAAGTGTGGGATGGGTAAGATGGCCAACTGTCACGTATTTTGCAGTACTGGTCCTGTTTGAGGACTCTGTTCCATGCTGAATGGGTAAAGGTCCTGCCTCCTTTCATTTCGCAGTCTCGACCCAGTCCTCCTTTGCGTGCTTGCAGATTGAGCTGCATCCGTCGCTCGCTCTGTCTTGCTGACTGTTAACTCTTGTTGGGAGAGGGGAAACCCCCTCCCACCCCTCTAGGCGCTTTAGAGTAAGGTGAGCGGTATTTGAAACACTATGATGGGCAAGGGGGAGGGGGACAGTGGCATGACCCCACCCCAATATAATAAACCCATATAGTGTAGCACAAGGCACAAGCAAGACTGCCAGTTTGTATAGATGTTAGTGCATTCTGTGTAGATGTTAGTAACCATAGTTTGGAGACACGGCCTGCACGGCGAATGCTCCATTTCATGCACTAGGCCCGAATTGCGAAATGAGGGAAATCTCCAGCCATGCCTGCACTCCCATGAGGACAACCCACACCCCCGACTGTAATAAAGCTCATTCATTGTTCTAACAGTGTTGCATGTTTTTCTATACACAACAAATGCGCCCTACAAGGCCAGCATCATGTTATCTCACACTGGCCAAAGCATGACATGGCCCATCCCCAGGCGACCACGAGTTATAGCCCATATAACTGACTAACCCTCAAGATCCCTGAATTTCAAGAATCCAAGTGCCCTTTGACCACCAACCCCAAAAATAACAAGTCCTCAAATGTTCAAAGAGGATGGACATTGCAAGTCTTTGAGCTATAAACGTATGATTTGCATTACAAGGTGCTCCGAGGGATAAATTATAGTTCAAAATGAGGGTGGAGACCTTGGAGCCAGATGGTGCGGAAGGGAGTGAGTGAAATATGTGTGTGAAGGTTAGAGTGCCCCAGAACCTCCTTCGTGCGAGTCTTAAAGCCCGACAGGTGCACAGTATAATGATAAAGTAGCATTGTGTTAGGAGTGTGGTTAATTTGTTCTTTGACCTTTGTTGGTGAGAAGAGGATGATCTCTGCAGCACTCACGTGATGGAAGATGGACAGACTGGGCTGAAACCAATGACCTGGCATCTCTTAGGGGGCAGGCGGATCAACTATGGGCGCACACCAACGAGCCGTGCTAGTTTTTGCTGTATGTATTCCATCATAATGATGATTTTCTCCTTTTAAGCCTTTGCTTGTACCCTCTTTCACTAGAAAGTTATTAGTAGCAGAGTCATTTGCTGTTGCTCTCATCTCTGTGTGAGATTAAAACTTGTTATGCTTACAAGATCGACTTGGGCCTTTCTTCCCTAGCGGGTTGTATTCTCTCTGGTGTGAGCGTTCAGGGACTTGCCTTCACTTTCTGACACAAGACTTCATTACAATGCTAATGCTTTGTTTGTGGGGTAGTGATGGTCATGTTTACAGTTTATAAACATGACCATATATGATTAATGAACTTCCAGGGCAAGAGTGGTCCAGGGATGAATATCGGTTTCTAAAGCATCAATAAGCCCCACACATCTATTACACCAGAAGGGATACCAACAGATTGAAACACAAGCAAATTATAAACCTCCTTGTCCAATTTTGGTAACATGGATGGAACGGCAGGCTTATCTCCGAAAGGTTGTGGATCGTGGATTAGTTGCAACACAGCGCAAATACAATTATTTCTCAATGATAAAAGGGACTGTCCAGTCAAAGTTGTATTTTTACACAAAAGGGCACCTGGTTGATGCCTTGCTCTGCCCAGGTAGGTAATAGCGTATATGAGAGAAAATGAACAAGGTCATAGGGTACCTGGCTGATGAACGAGAAAAGAACTCACTCGTATCGGGGTATCAATGACTCCTAACACAGATGAATCAGGACAGAATAAAGTACTACAGTTCGAATCTAATGAAACTGTAGTATGGATTGATAGATACACTTGAATGGGTTTTACACAAGATACACAAGTATTTACACGTATATGGTATAATAACCAATTTGGTACAGAGCAAATGCTGAATATTTGCAGTGTCTTAAAACTGCATACACATCCACTGAATAATCCTTGGGAAGGATGCCAGTGGATTTAGTGAAGTGATAACATGTGGTGATCAGCAAAAGCACATCTGAACAATGTAGAGTTGAACAAGGACAACAAGGAACAATATAACGGTCTACACGACTGTGTTTCAGCCAGAAGGTGAGCAAGATTAAGCTCTGATGGTATGGCTTTCATCAGGACAGGATATTCCAACACGGAAAGTATCTTGTGGGGTCTGCAGAGATAAACAGACGGGGTGTATTAGGAGTGGGCACTACACGTAAGTATCTAGCACAGGTATGGTTATCAGTACATAGAGCGGTGCTTACCGGGACTTCGGAGCGCTGAGGATCAGCTAAAGGCAGTGTCATGAGTACTCTGTAGGATCTACGAAATCCTGTGAACGACCATTCCTGTAGAGAAAGGGATGACAATGGGGCTGTAAGAGTCCGCATTGGGATGAAGTGCAATAAAATGTTTATGATAGTAAGAGCAGGGCTTACCTTACTCAAGCGTGTGACTGCCCAGAAATGGGTGAGGCAGGCTGGCGTGTTGAATACGCGACACAAACCGCAGGCTAAGAGGCTGCGGAAAAAGAAGAAACACCAGGGGCTCAATAAGCACACCAGGGGTGCAAATGCAATGTATGAGTAGCACCACGGGGTGGGGAGGGTGAAAAGAATCCCAACCAGGCGTCTAATTATTAGTGTGAGCAAGCCGGCTGTGGAATACACAGACCGCACCAATCTCAGATAGTGGGGCGCGTGTGGTGGAACCCGCATCTAAAGGTGATTTAAGAATGGTAATCAGGTAGGTGGTGAATCGTGATGAGCAGTGTTATCACAATGGTGACAAGGTTACCGCAAAGGATAGTGCTGCCCGAGTGCAGAGGACATGCACTCACATCGAGGGTGAGGAGCCTAGCAGTGCTAGAGTCATAGGTACTCACCGGTGGTGTAAGAGGGGAATGGCTACAGCACAAGCTGTCGGCGTCCGTGGTCACTGGCTGTGATGAAATAGTGCCAGGCGGCCATGTTGGGGTGCACGAAAAAGAGGTGTCTATTAACGTGCCTGCATGCTAGTAGCGGCGGGGAGCCCTGTCTTACTAAGGGGAGACGGATGATCGGGCTGACCGACCCCCTTGGAGAAATGGGATATGCCGCCCGCAGGGCTGCTGGGGGTAAATGACAAAAAATGTGTGGACCTGCCAGAGGGCGGGCGCGTGAAGGGCGCTTCATAATAAGTCAGGGTCCAAAGGCGGTGGAAAAAGGTCGCATTTTGGTAGGACAGAATGCATAGTGTGGTGTGTGGACAACACTTAGCAATTTGTACCACAGAGAGTGTGTGTGGTTAAAGGTACACAGAAGCAAACCCCCAATGGTGGTGGAGCATACAAGGTTGGCAAATTTGGAATTACATAGACATACATCATGAGCAATTTCAAAGCCCTATAAGTGGGTGTATTGGCAAATTAATTATTAGGTTTCACCCTACAACAAGGTTTCAGTACAACAACACTATGCATTTACTGATGATCACAGTAATAAGTGCATTGTATTGCGTGGTATACTACTGCTTATGCCACGTGGCTTGAGTCCATTGTGGCTTGAGTCCATTGTAGCTGGCACAGGAGAGGACAGACCTGGGTGTGGCATAGTGGCTTAACACGCCCTAGGGGCCACACTGAGATAAAGCGGAATAGCGAAATTAGTGGAAATGTTACCACTCAACACAGATGTTGAGGCGTTCTTGGACAGAGTTTACTCTGTGTACCCATTTTTGTTCCAGGCGGGTTAGAACTCTGTCGATATCTCCTCCTCTGGTTGTGGCGGTTACTTTCTGAATCACCAGCCATTTCAGGTCCATGTTGGTGTGGATTTTTTTGAGGAAATGATCCACAAGAGGTTTATCGGAGACTTTGTTTTTGATACAAGAGCGATGCTCACAAATTCTGGTTTTCACTGGTCGCATAGTTTTACCCACGTAGATTAGTCCGCAAGGGCAGGTAGTAACATAAATGACCTGCTTCGTGTTACAGTTGGTGTGATCTTGTAGGGTCCAATTGAAATTATTATGGTTGAAGGTTTTGGTGGTTTCTGTGAATTGACAGACTATACATTTGCCGCACCTGTAATGTCCTTGAACCAGAGGCAAATTCCACAGGGTGTTGGTGGACTTGGTAGGTTCAATAAAGGTGTGTACAAGGGATTCTCTGATGTTCCGATTTTTCTTGAATGCAAACAAGGGTACTTTGTGTAGTGAGCCTTTGTGTTTGATTATTGGCCAGTGTTGTTTAATGGTTTTCTTGATGAGGTCGCTCAGTGGGCTGAAAGTAGTGACACATACCAATCTGTCCAGTTCCTTTTTGGGAGTTTTCGTGAGACAAATGGCGCGGTCAGTGTTGGATGCCCACTTTTTAGCGTTTTTGATAGCTTTTTTTGGGTATCCTCTGTCGGTGAGTCTAACTTGGAGGTCCGTGGCATGTTTGTCAAAGGTAGTCCGTTGGGTACAATTTCTTCTGATGCGTAAGAATTGTCCATAGGGTAAGTTATATTTCATGCTCCCAGGATGGTAACTGCCAAAGTGAAGCAAAGTGTTCCTGTCTGTGGCTTTGCGGAACAATTCTGTGTGAAGTTGATTCCCAGACCTATAGATGTGAAGATCTAGAAAATCAATTGCTTGGAAATCGCAGTGGATGGTAAATTTGATGTGTTGATTACATTGGTTTAGCCAACCATGGAAGGCAATGAGGTCTTCGGACTCGCCTTTCCAGATTAGTAGGACGTCGTCAATGTATCTCTTCCAGAGGATGATGTGCTGTTGATAGGGGTTGTTGATGGACGAGATGTTTTCAGTTTCATAGTGAGCCATGTACAGGTTCGCTATATCGGGGGCGAACGTGGCGCCCATGCTGACACCTTTGATTTGTATGTAGAGTTGGTCTTTGAACAGAAAGAAGTTTTTTGTCATGGCCAGTCTGACACATTCCAAAATGAATTCAGTGGGTACAGCAGTGATGTTATTTCTGGTGTCCAGGAAAAGTTTGAGTATTTCCAAACTTTCAAGTTGAGGTATTGACGTGTATAATGATTCCACATCTAGGGTGGCAAGGATGTAGTCGGATTCCATGTCGATCTCATTCAGCATGAGGATAGTGTCAGTACTATCCTTGAGGTATGACTCCATCTTGTAGACAAAGGGTTTGAGAAAAAAATCGGTTTAAACAGATAGGGGTTCAAGTATCGAGTCGCACGCGGAGACAATAGGTCTGCCGGGAGGATTGGTCAGGTTTTTGTGCACCTTCGGTAATATATAGAAGGCTGGAATGCGAGGGTGGTTTTTGTTCAGGAAGCGATATTCCTGTTCGCAAATCCAGGATTCTTGAAGTGCGTGGTGAGTCAAGCTTGAGATTTCTTCCTGTAATTCTTTACTGGGATCTCTTTGTAACCGTGAGTATGCAGTGACATCACTCAGTAACCGTAGACATTCTGTGTCATGGTTGGTGGTGTTGGAGATTACTATCCCTCCGCCCTTTTCAGCCGGCTTGATGGTAATGCTGCGTTCTCTTTTAGCGAGGAGAGTGCCTTCCTTTCTTCTGGCAGGAGATTGTCTGGATAGTGGTTCTTTTGTGCAAGTCCTTTCCGAACAGCGTTGGTGACCATTTTCTCGTAGGTGTCAAATTCGCAGGGAATGGTATGCGGAGGAGGCATGAAAGTGGATTTGATTTTTAATCCAGTTGTGTTTTCTTTGTCATGTTGAGGGTTATTGGGTCCGGCGGTGGAGTGTTCTGGCACATATACTTTGAAAAAATATTTGAGACGAATGTTGCGAAAAAAGCGCTGTATACAAATATCTGCTTTATTATTATCATAACAGACAGTTCTAGCAACACTATAGGGGGTCATTACGAGGTTGGAGGTAGCCATGGTGCTATTAGCACCATGGCTACCCCCTTACCGCATTCTGGGTCCGGGTTCCCGAAATAGGGACTTACCGGGTCATTCCAACCTTGGAGGACCCGGTAAGTCCCCATTCCGGGAACGATTCCCCATTCCCATTCGAGCCCCCATAAGGCTCAATGGGAATGGGGATTGAGCTAATAACGGTACCGCAATTTGTGGTACCGTTATTAGCTCTGAAGTCCCTTAACAGGTCCTTTCCATAACACCTGGTAAAACCAGGTGTTAAGGAAGGGACCCGCCAAAGGACCTCGGAATAGGGTGGTAAGGGATTACCCGGACAAGTGTCCTTACCACCTACCTCATAATGACCCCCAATGAAATATAACCCATCCTGTAAAGGAATGCAGAGGACAGACAGTTTAATGAAGAAAAAGGTATGCACTCTGGATACGGACAGGAGGGTGGTTGGTGTAGTAATTAATCGCAATAATTCAAGGATACTTGGTTTCAACACAATGGGGTTCATTACGAGGTTGGAGGTTGCCACGGTGCTATTAGCACCATGGCTACCCCCTTACCACATTCTGGGCCCAAGTTCCCGAAATAGGGACTTACCGGGTCATTCCAAACTTGGAGGACCGGTAAGTCCCCATTCCGGGAACCATTCCCCATTCCCATTTGAGCCCCCATAGGGCTCAATGGGAATGGGGATGGAGCTAATAACGGTACCGCAATTTGCGGTACCGTTATTAGCTCTGAAGTCCCTTAACGGGTCCCTTCCTTAACGCCTGGTAAAACCAGGCGTTAAGGGAGGGACCCGCTAAGAGACCTCAGAATAGAGTGGTAAGTGATTACCGGCACAGGTGTCCTTACCGGTGCCGGTAATCTCTTACCACCTACCTCATAATGACCCCCAATGGGAGCAATGTGTCATAAACATGACACTAGGAGACTGATCCACAATGTACCTTGTGCTGTAGGAGTTCTTGGCGCTCGACAGTGTCAAATCGGTTTCAGGGGCTTTGCAGCTTCTGTGACAGAGTTCAAAATGGGAGACAGCTGTGGGTATGAGGCGGCAGGAAGTTTGGCAAGCAAAGCTTGATGGACAGCTGTAGGCTGGCCTACACAGCGGCTCAGGGTCAGGAATTGTTGTCTCAGTGCTGGTCGGTGGTTATGAATCACTAGTTGTGCCCTCTCTGACGGCTTTAGGGACTGCAGTCTAACAGTTAGAGGTGCAGTCGGTTCCAACTCAAGGGGCTCGACTAGCTCAAACATTTCCTTTAATGTGGATGTTGGTAGATTCTCATCGAGGTGCTTCTCCTAGCATCTTCACTGAGCTCATGTTGTCGTATAAGGCGGACGGACAAAATCTGAGGAGAGTGTTGGAGGCATGTGCCTTGTCCTTGATTTGGTTCAGAGACACTCTACAAACTTCCCAACTAGGAAGCTTGCTGCAGAGCCTAGCAGGTCACGCTCTGTGGTGGCTGGCTTCTGGTTCTGGAGCTGCTGGAGGGTCTTTTGGATTCAGTATCTCCCTATTTTACTGGGAGATGTTTAGGGGAGGGATCTTGCTTGCATCTTGGAGGTCCTGGCCTTCCTTCACTGGCAGAAGATGTAAGGCAGACTGTACCTTCAGGCAGGGTCCAATGCTGGGTTCTTCCTTCTGCTTCTGGTGAAGCCTTTAGATAATCTGCCAAATGAGGGCCTCTGCCCTTTTTAAAAAACCAGACGGACCAGAGGGATTGTTGTAGGCTAAGCCTACTTTAATGAACCAATCATGGGTCCCCACCATCAATCTTCTGTATGCGTGAGGTCGTAACCAGAGTGTTTGCAAAAGATGAAAGGGATGAAATCATGTACTACTAAGTCCCACCGGCTTGGGAATCAGTGTAATTGCTGCATCTCCCATCTAGGGGCAAAAGGCACCATTTAGCAAAAAATAGTGATATAATTTAAACAAAAAATGAGTCCACTGGACACCCAAAGACTTCTAGAACTCCACTGGTGAACCATTCAAGCCTGGGGATTCACCAATATTAAATTGATCTATAGCTGCAGAGATCTCTGCAACTTCAATCTGAGCATCTAAGGCATTCTTGCCATCAGAAGTTAAAACCTGAATTCAATTTTTCCAAAACCGGAATTTAATTTTTTCCAAAAAGCTCATCCACATTTGATTTTGATGGATAAACATCCTAAGTATATAATAATTCATAAAAGGAGCTAAAACATTCACAAATGTCTGCTATTTTCACAAATGTGATACCATGCACATTCTCCACATACTGCATATAGACCTGTCAGTCATACCTTTCAGCTTATTAGCTAGTCGACTACCGCTCCTCTCGCCATGTTCCCAGCATTTTTGTTTCACAAAAAGTATCCTTTTTCTGCCTTGCATATTGGCTTTACTATTGAATGCATCTTTCACCCTATTCATTTTCAATTTGTACTCAATATTCCTGGTCGACTGAAATGTTTGTTGTAAGTATTCACACTCCTCTTCCAACAATTTCAACTCTGCCAAAACTGTGTGCCTAGAGTGAGAAGTCAGGGGAATCGGTTCCACTGTACTATTGCTTTAAAACTATCCCAAACCATTAATATATCTGCCAAGCCTCTGTTCTCCGTAAAAAAAATCTCAATAAAGTGCTTTAGATTATCAATTACATCCTGATCCCTCAAAATACCAGTTTTAAGCCACCACCTAACACAATTTGATCCCGTATCAATGATATCCAGCCGTAAATGTATCAAATCATGCTCATATAGTCTATATACCCTTAGGCTTATTGACAAGATTATTGGTGTAAGTATGTCAGATAACGAAATATAGTCAATCCTAGAATATGAATCATGTACAGGGGAGTAGAACGAAAACTCCTTCACTTCTGCATGCATTAATCTCCAGATACTGACTAAATTGAATCTCTGAAGAATGTGTCTACACTCCCTACTCACTCCTACACTTGTATGTCTACACAAAACTGAGCGATACACCTTATGATCAATTACACAATTGAAGTCACCACCCAGAATGATCATTTATCCTCGCAAACTGTGCAGCAAAGAGGTTAGATCAGCAAAAAAGGAAGCCCCTGGCAATATGTCGTGATCACTTTGCCATCATGAAGAACATCAGTAAGTATTAGCCACTCTCGCCATCCACAGCCACTCTTTCCACTGCAACGTTCATACCTCTATGGAGAAGATACCCACCCCCCTAGAGTTGTAAATAAAATAATTAGAGATTTCTTTTGTATATCTTGAATTAACTAAGAGTCTCTTAGAATTCTCAAGCTAATGTGTTTCTTGTAAAACAATTACATCTGCCCTCGCCCTTTATATCCTAGCCATAATTATTCACCTTTTTTGCGGGCAAATCAAGCCTTTCACATTCCAAGTCGTGAATGTTGACACACCCCTTCACTAATGGAAATCACCATTTTCCTAGCAACATTTGAATGTCATATAGTTATAACGGCAATATCAAGCAGTAATATTAAATGAGGAAGACAAATGTAAAGTACATGAAGTTGTGTCATATTCGTCATTTCAATAGTAAGAGGCAACCTCACACACCATACAACACATAAAACAAACACTAAACCGAAACAAAACCAAAAAAATATTCAGCATCAGTCCAACAGAAGTCTGATAAACCTCAGACTGTTCATATGTACACATATTTACAACACACTTTGCAATATGAACTATACCCACCAGATCACCATGCCCCCTCATAAAATATTCCCCCCAAAAAATTCCCTTGACATCGTAAAAATACATATTAAAATATTGTATAATATAGTGAATATGAACAATTAGTCTCAAAGATTGCGCAACACCACAGAATTGTCTACATTCCAAACATTGGTACATCTACACTAGGTCATTTGAAAACTCCTAATTGACTCAATAACTCCTTCCACCTCCATTGTGTTGAGTCAAACAATTTCCTACATTGCTACCATACATACATCTCTGACACAATACCCAAGTCAACAGGCAGTTTCTTGATAACATGTCTTGTCAAATATGAAATTCCCAGGGTAGCCTGTAGTTATAAAGTTGGATGCCAAAAAATAAAAAAGGAAAACAAGTCATGTCATTCACCATTTACAACTTGCCACATCGATCTGAGACGCTGGATCTCTCTAAAGTAGTTGCAGAAGATGGCTATCTACATCTCCCACACTCAAAGCTGCTGTGGAGTCACAGAAAGCAGGATGTCACCAACTCTGAGCCTCTACTTCACACCATCAGTGCACGTAGCTGGATAATTAGGGTCTGTTGGCTCTGAGCAATGGTCACCTGGCCACCCTCTGAACTTGGGCCCAGTCTCCTGCATGTCCAGTGCCCTCACACTGCCTCTAGACTCCCCAGCACTTAAGCGTTGGTATCTGTAACCCTACAGTCCCTACTCTCTGCACTTATGAGCCACCCGCTGGCTGCACTTGTGAGTTAACTGCACTTCCACCTTCCCCTTCCCCTCCCCCTGGCACTTCTCCCCTTCCCTCTTTCCGCACTTGCGTGATCTGAATGACACAAGGCCTAGTAAGATTGTTTTTTTGTCCTCCCTCGTTTCCCCCTCTTTGTCTTGTCGCGCCTAAAAACACTTGTGTACAGGTGCGTTATAAATGCCACATCATATCATATCATATCATTAATCCTCACGTCCATTTGCAATGGAAATGTTAGAAGGTGCTATACTCTAACAAGCAGTTCATTCGAAGCTCTGAGATGTGGACCGAAAGAAAAAGAAGAAAAAAAAACAAATATGTAACCATTCCAATGGCAACAAGTGCTGTGAAATAATTAAATAATAAACAAAGCATTGAAATATTGCAAACTAACCAAATTAAACAGTAAGGGCCTCATTACACGGTAGGTGGTAAAATACCGGCACTGCCTTGGAGGAAAGGGGAATTACCGCCCTATTCCAAGGTTGGAGGGGCGGTAATTCCCCCTTCCCCCATTGCCCTTCCCCTTTCCCATTTTTGCCTCATAGGGCATAATGGGAATGGGGAAGGTGCTAATTACGGTATCGCAAATTGCGGTACCGTAATTAGCACCCTGGTCCCTTTGCGGGTTGGTTTTTAACGCCTGCTAAAAAGCAGGCGTTAAAGTACCAACCCGCAAAGGAACCTCGTAGTAAGGCGGTAAGGGTTAATGGTCACCGGTACCATTACCGGTGACCGTTAACCCTTACTGCCTTCCGTGTATTGAGGCCCTAAGACATTCTGAGGAATTCGACCATCTGCACGGTGGGTGTGCACTCAACTGGGCTTTTTAAAATGTGTATATGAAATTGAATGATGGTAGGTCAACCTTGGAAAATGTGTGGGGCTAATCTACACACATTTTCCTATGCTGACCACAAAACATACACATAGACCTGGGTACTCTGGGTGCACACAGCCTACAAGTGCAGTCCTCCCTATCATATTTAGTTGGGATCTGACAGGTGGTGCACACAATCCATCTCAGAGAGGGAGGGCCAAAACCTTCCTCCTGCCATGGCCAGCCTAATTAACTATCAAAGACTGCATGGATCTACTGTGTATGTTTGTTTACCCTCTGCAGATGGTGGCAGCCCTTAACATAATTAACATAGTAATCGAGTATATCTAAAACAGGCCCAAATGGGGGCTGGCTGCGGAAGCAAAAACAAAGGAGACAGGAAACCCTAACAACCTTTGTTGATATGCACTGTGTCAACCTGAACCCATAGAATGAAGCCCTTAGTATCAAGCGAAGTGACCTGTCATGTCCGGGAAATGTGTTTACAGTAGGCAACCCCCACAGGGGGGCTCCATTCAGAAGGTATGAGAATGTGGATTGCAGCCGAGAAAAAGTCTGTTCTCGCCACAGCTTCAAGGGAGAACTGACACTTTAATCAGGAACCACAGAAATGTCCATTAATTAGAGAGACCCTTTGATCCACAACAGACAGGAAGACGGGTGGGACTTAGTATTATATGTTTTCACCCCTTTACTTTTCTGTTGCAAAGCACTCTGTTTATGACCTCATGCATAGAGTAGATTGTTGGTGGGGACCCTTGTTTGGTTCAATAAGGTAGACTTAGCCTACACCATGTTAAGGATTTCAATCAGGCGACACACACCTTAGTCTCGGCCCAGAAAGCAGCGTGCAATTGAAATGCTATGGTATAGATTAGATTCAATATTGAGATGATATACCACTCGTATCACACCCCCTTTTCAAATACCCCGGGTCACAATGGACCATGAACCAGGCTGGTTGATAAAATATAATATTTATTTATTAAAAGAATCATACAATTTGTAATATGGAGCAGCGATCACCAATGGGGTGATAAGAACAATAGGAATGGAGGCAATCTGCATAATTCAACCGTTTAGAACACAGATGAAAAAAACTAGGAAATAGAAACACTTTTTGATTTTCGGAAAGATAGTACTCAAGTTAGGATTTCCCCCTGCAAGGTTCCCTCCACCCACAAATAATTAATTTTAAGTGGATAAACAGAATCAGCAGGTAATCAGGAATGACAGACAAGAAACAGAATTATTTAAATCCGATCTTCCCTCCCAAAACAAGAGAGAAAAAAAATGGATTTCAAACCTTGGCATTGCTAAAATGACACTCGGAAATGGATGAATAATTGAATGAATTTGAGTAAAACTCTTGAAACAAAAACAATTATTTACTGGAGCAACACTGGAAAGATACTAGCAATCACAAGCAATGGATTGAGCAAAAGCATACAATTAAAAATGGAATGGAAGATTTAAAACAGTTTATAATCAAAATGACACGTTGTAAAATTAGCAAACTTTTGCCATTCCCACCTAAATTTACCAAAACGTTTTTTAATAAAAACGGGTGAAATATTGTAACAATATGGAATTGAAATTAGGTCTCTAGCTGGTAAATTGAGTGAGTTATAGAAGATCGATTGATGTGCGTTTTTTGAGAAAATGAAGGTGCAAAAAAGGAAAAGAAATCAATTTTGACAAGGATAGTTTTACTCTACACTATGGCATTCAGGCTAGGCTACCAGATTGAGACACAGTAAGCTCTGGGGTTGACTCACGAGTTCAACCCTAGCACCTCAGTGCCCACCCTGGCAGACCCAGTCCAATCACTCCAAACAGAATTAATAGCTTAGGAGTTTACAAGAAAAAATTATTAAAGATGTTGGCGCTAGGACAAGGAATCAAAGACAGGGTGGCAAGAATGATTTTGACAATATTACAAGTTATCAGGATAAGTATAGGATGACTGAGAGATAGGGATGGAACAAAGCAAGGCAAGGTATGCAATGAATTTCTATGGTTCCTATTGATGCTCACAGTCCACTTTTAGTTTTTGGATTTTGGACCGTCAGCGGTTCCTGTCACCACATGGATCTGGTCTAACAAAGGACAGCTGGACAAAATCAGCGTGACAGGATCAGATGGGCATTGACTGATTACCGGATGGCACTTGTCTGGCACTGGACTGGTCACTGGATACTACAGATCAGCTGGATGGCAGGTTTGCAGCAGGCATGTATTTAGTGAGCAGCAAGCCAGGTTAATTCAGGATGCTTCCCAAAACACCACAGCGTTTCCATTGGTTATTGGTATTATTTTAGAATTAAGGCCCTTCTGAAGCAGGATCTGCAATTCTTGGCATTGTGGGCGGGATCTGGAGTTTAGATGGATAAATGCAAGATGAAGACAGGAACAGACAGACGCTGGCGTAGGAAATCAGGAATCAGTGTGTCCCCTGTTCAACTCCACCTGAAACGTGGGTGGCAGGATGATGCAGCCACCTTTTTGGTGGTTAAAAATGTAGTTTTGAGATACTGGTGCACACAGGAGCCAGTGCAGCCATTTTGCTGTGTCTTGCACAACTGCAGCAAAGTGATGTGGTAAAGCACAGCTGAGTGGGTCAATATATCCCACAACTAATCACAGTGGCCCACTTGGCTTTTAAAGAGGGCCAAGCCCCTCTTTTGGGCAGATCATCTGAAGACTTCACAAGGAGTAACAATATCTCATTTGGACCCTTGCTGAAGGTACAGTCTGGCTTAGAAGTTCCACCAGTGAAGGAAGACCAGGACTTCCAAAGAGGGAAGCAAGATCCCTCCCCCAAACATCTCCCAAGGAACAGAGGGAGATTCTGAATCCAGAGAACACTCCAACTGCTCCAGAACCGGCACCCATCCAGAACACAGCATTCCCTACTAGGCTCTGCAAAATGTTGTCCGAGATGCCTCGACCAGTGCTTCAGTCCCTCCAACCACCACTGAGACAACTATTTCTGACTCAGAGCTGCTTTGTAGGCCAGCCTGCAGCCATCCATCCAGCCTTGCTTGCCGAACTGCTTTCCGCCTGATACCTGCAGCTGTTTCCTGTCTTGAACTCTGTTGTAGAAGCTGAATAGCACACTGAAACCGACTCTACACTGTTGAGCACCAAGATCTTCTACAAGCACAAGGTACATTGTGGTTCTGTCCCCCTCAGTCCTTCACTGAAGGCCCCTAGTGACATTTTATGACCCATTGCTCCCTTTGTTCTGAAACCAAGCAACTGTTGTGATTAATTACTTTACTGACTACCCTCCTGCCAGTATACATAGTGCATCACTTTTCCTTCTTTGAAACTGCCTGTCCTCTGAATTCCTTTTCAGGTTGGGTTGTATTTTACAGTGTGCTAGACCAGTCTGTTGAATAATAATAAAGTAGATATTGGTATACAACCTTGACTGGACAGTTCCTTTTATCAATGGGTAATTATTTTATTTTCGCTGTTTTGCAACTAACCAATGATCCATGACCTTGCGGGAGGTAGGTCTGCCATTCTGTCCACGTTACCAAAATTGGTCAAGGAGATTTATAATTTGCTTGTGTTTCCAATCTGTTCAGATCCCTTCTGATGTGCTATCGGTGTGGGGCTGATTGATGGTTTGGGAACTGATATTCATCCCTGGACCACTGGTGCCCTGGAAGTTGTTTCAACATAGCAATAATGAAAAATATGCTAAAAAAAGGTAGAAGTCTACACAAGAATTTTCAGTGCAGAATTGATGTCTTCTTTTCTGTTGTTATTGAGCCTCTCTATCTAACCAAAACATCCTCCATAGGTTCCCAGTTCAGGTCCATTAGAAACACATCAGCACTCCTGTAATGATTAAAAAGAGTGTAGCTGGCCATCTACTATAACTCTAAATATTGCTGGATATATAATTTTGTTTTTCAATGTTTTAGTTCTTGCATTCTCCTTTGCCACATTGAATGCTCTTCTCTTCTCCAGCACGTCTCTGTTCAAGTCTCCAAAGATCATAATCTTGTGTCCACCCCATGCAAGATCAACTTTCTCACATGCTTTTTTTTTAAGATCAGGAAATTTCTAAAACTTCACAATAATGTTCCTTGGCCTCCTCTGACAAAGAGCTGCCTTCGGGTCCTTTAATCTATGGACCCTTTCCATCTCCAAAGGGATTCTGGGATCCAATCTGAGCAAAGTAATCAGGATGTTTCAAAGAAATTAATTGGATTACCTATTTTCAGATTCTCATGAAATCCAGAAACACAAATGTTATTTCTCCTGGAGAAGTTCTCCTGTTCACAGTTTGAGGGTTAACTTCTCATTTTGTATTTGTAGGTCCTTGATTTGGTCCGCCATCCTTAAAGTTTTGTCATCCACAGAGATAAGATGTATTTTCACTGAGTCCACTTCAGATGACCATTCTCCATATTTTTCCTCAGAATTAAATAACTTAGTTTTGATCTCAGCAATGTCTAAAGTTACTTTGGCTAAAAGATCCAGTAGTTTGTCATCTTATCTTTGCTTATCAATAGTCTCCTCTCCACCCTTCTGTATTTTGGCTGGTTGTGATCTTTCAGCAGTACTGGAGTCAGACAGTGTGATGTAAGAGAGATTGAGATTCAGGGCACAGGAGCACAGCTTTGAAGCTACCATCCCTGGAAATGATAGTTCCGAAATTCTTTTTTGGCATTTGCAAAAGTATGTTTGAATGTATCTTGTCCAACCTCTCTGCTGCATGTCCTCTAACCCCTGATCCCTCACCCCCATAATTTGCCCCTACACGCTAATCACATTTCCCCCTGCATGCCTTTGCATAATCCCCTCCAAGATGCATACAGTGCAAAAGGAGTAGGTGTCCTGCTACTAATTCAAAACTGATGAGGTATGGCTGGAGCATTTAAAAGGAATCAAAAACACAGTCATGGCTCTGGGCAACCGTCCAGATCATTATTTTCCACACTGCAGAGCCATTACAGATGAGGAAACACCATATGCAAATTAGAACTACCAGGTCACATCCCTTCAGCATGAGGCAACAAGGAGCTCCAGACATGTTTAAGCTTAATTTGGCATCATCAATGAGGTGCAGCTGTTTGGTGATGGTTTGAAGGTTTAGGCTGAGTCATAACCACTGACATTACTCTGGGTAATTCTCTAGGTCAGCATTTTTCAGCCTGCCATGCCATTACAGATGGGGAAAGAACATGTGAAAATTAGAACTGCTGGTTCATATCCCTTCTGCACAAGACTAAAAGCAACCCCAGACTTGTCCTAACCACCCCTGATTGGGTAGGATATACCCAGACGTAGGTCCTTTCCCTGCTTTGCATAGACAAAGCTACAGTGACTGATAATGCCCCATGAAGGGCTTGTGGATGCATGCAAATGGATTGTGACCTTGCAGTTTAGGCTGGACCTCCCCTTTTGGGGTGGGACCAATCTGATTTGCATATGGACTTGCCCCTTCTACAATGGCATGGCAGGCTGAAGAACATGGTCTCGAGGGTTGCCCAGAGGAGAGGCAATAGTTAAGATGAATTCAAAATGCTTCAACCATTTACTTTCAGTTTTGCTTATGTCTCCCGTATTGGGGCGTGTTTGCCCAGATACTATACCTAGAAACCCAAGCTACACCTCACTGTCAATGCCCATTGATGCTCAGACATGCTTGGGGTTGCTTGTAGTTTCGAGCAGAATGGATGTGACCTAGCAGTTTGGGCTGAACTGTCCCTCTGGGGGTGGGAACAAGCTGGAATTGCATATAGCCTCTTACCATCTAAAATAAATATATATATATATTTTTTGTTGCCTTCTACAATAAAATGACAGGCTAAAATAAACTATTGTCTAGGTGGTTAATCAGAGCAACACCAGTGGCTATAATTAACTCAAATCTCTCCTGCCATTAACCTTCAGTGTTGCGGGTGTCCTGCTGCTAGTGACAGGGCATCTTGTGCAAGAATATGCATAACAAGTGAATTTCATTGTCATCCCCTCCAGAGCGCTTCCCAGAAGCAAGGGAAGGAAGCACCTCGACTCTTTATGCAGATAAGTGAGAAGTGTTGGTCAACCCTCTAGTAAGCTACCTGTACCACAGTGTACGCCACGGCTACACTTGCATGCATCTTGCTTGCAGTGAATGACAGGCCTCCTTAAATGCTTCCATAACAAACAAGTGGCACCATCCACCCCCGCTCCACATGGCATATGGTGAACCATAAAGCTACCATTGCCTCACTCTACCCTGTTACTCCCGGCATATATCATTCCAAAGAGCTACACGTAGACAGGGGTGAGAGTAACGGAGTGAGTGACAGGATGTCCTCCCTAAGCAGCTGCATAAGGAGCCCATGTCATCCTTGTTGCCTCCAGTGTGCCTCTGGGGAGGTTATTTAGGAAGGGTACCCGAGCCCTCATTATGCATGCAGGTGGACGAGATAAGGCAGGGAACCAATCCTGAGTTACCCTTTCCTCACACCCATGCTTCTCTACTCTGAGGTGTCGCACTGCACTGCGACAGGGGCAGGTGTCACGCGGTGAGTGACAGGCCGTCCCGCCTAAGTACCTGCATAACAAGCGAGTGTCATGGTCGCCCCTTCCCGCGCGCCGCTGGGGAGCTGAGCTCGGAAGGGCACCCCGACTCTCGTTATGTATGCAGATGGGCGAGACAAGTCGGGGACCGTGCCCTTCCGAGCCTGGCATTTCCATTCCATCACCACATCGCTAAAGGATCCAGACAGGCCCTTTCAATAATGCATGGCCCGGCACAGCCTCCGTCACAGTAAGCTGCTGTTTGCCCTTTCTCAGGGCAGCAGGAGGAAGCGAAGAAGCAGCGCCGAGGACTTTAATCCCCGCAGCACAGCGACTTATCCCACCGGCATCTCATTACCATGTTACAAATCGGTGCATAGGCGGAGCGGCGAGGCAGTGAGCGTTCCTTCCACTCATCGGAAGACCACCCCCCCCCCACTTTTACATTGTTCTAACCATAGTCATTCCTTCCGAAATTCCGCCATTTGGGCCACAATCCACTCCCTTAACCTTGTATGTATATCTTTTTTTTGTAATTAAGACCCACCTCTTATATAAATATCGTATACATCCACTAATCATATTTATAAATTAGGATCACCTGAATAGGTTTGTAACAGTTCTGCTTTGTCAAGATAAGAAAACTAAACAAGCTCAGAATGCAAATAATGGGTTACATCACTGCTCATGTCATGTTCACCTCTGACTACTCAGCCCCGCCCCTGGGAGGGAGGGAGGCCTTCCGAATCGGCTCTTCTTGCTCATAGAGCGCAGGCTGACATAATTTCCATCCGTCCTTTGACATGAAATGTGTGTTGCAAATTAAACCGTCCAGTGAAATGCATTGGGCAGCATTGATAGTTCACGTGGTCACGCCACCAAGCCGGCAATTCCTAATGAGACGATGACGCAAATTTAGGGCTGTTCCTTAAGAATGATGCTCGGCTAAGGAGAAGATTAGTAAATGCAGCAGCTTTGGGTCTGTTGTAACTCTCACTGATTATTCTAGGCTGTTTGATTTCATCAGAAATCTGGTTAATCTTCTGTGCATATAGGTCATTTCTAGAAAACAAACTGTTATGGCCCTTATTAGGGGGCCCAAATAATTACAGAGTACGCGGAGCCACAGGACACGTCTTACTTTCTTTATTCCTCTTACAACCCTCCTCTCCTCCTGTCCCTCCCCTTCCCTTCTCCCGTCCCGCCCCCCTCCCTTCCTTTTACTTTCGCTTTATCTTAAAGCGCCCGCGCCCTCTCCCCTGTAACACCCCCCCCTTACTTATCGATTGAGTCCACGGTCTACATTTCTTCGATGAGCCGGGTGGGCTTTCTGGCTGATCTTTGGGGCCGTCCGGGTGGCCCGTTCCTTTCAAGGCTCATCTTATCTGGTTCCGGTGCTTCGGGTGGGTCTGGGGGCATCTCGGGATCTTCGGGGTCTTCTTCTTCTAAGGGCGGACCCTCGGCCATCTCATCCTGGAGCATTTGCCTGAAGAATGATGCGTTTCGGGTTATCTCGCCCTGATCCCCTATTGCAGTGACCATGGGTCCCTTCACGTTGGTCACTATCATCGGTTCGGGGTGGTGTCTTGAGTCCGTTTTCCGGCGTAAGGCTTGCCGGACCAGCACTGTTTCTCCGATCGGGAATACCGGTTCTTTCGCTTTCCGTTTCCTGTCAGCCCATTCTTCGGCCTTTTGTCTTTTCTCTGCCTCTCGCCGTCTTATCTCATCATCCTCGGCTGGTGTGTAGTCTTCGAGTTGGGGAAGTCGGGATCGCGGCTTGTATTTGATCATGAGTTCCGCCGGGGTGTGGCCGGTGGCCTCATGCGGTGTGTGCCGGTAACCCCGTAACATCTGTGAGATGACTTGCGGCATCGAGGCTTGATCCGTCGCCGCTTTCTGGTGTGTGCGTTTGATATTTGCCATAAAGCGTTCCACCATTCCGTTAGCCTGGGGCCAGAGCGGGGTGATCTTCTGGTGGTGGAACCCAAGGTGTGCTGCGAACTTCTTAAACTCTAAACCTTGGAATGGGGACCCATTGTCTGTTTTTACTGTGTTGGGAATGCCCCACTCGCTGAATAGCTCATCTATTGTGCCCACTACATGATGAAAGGCTGTGGATTGCACATGTTTCACGAGTGGGAAGCGTGAGTACTCATCTATGGCCACTAGGAGGTATCCTCCTTCTTCCAGTGGACCATAGAAGTCGAGTGCTACTCTTTGCCACGGTCCGTCTGGGAGCGGGACTATTTGCAGTGGGCAGGGTGGTGATCCAGCTGCGTTTATCTGGCATGAGACGCAATGCTTTAGGGTGTCTTCCACGATGGTGTCCATGTGGGGGAACCACACTTGGTTTCGCAGTATCTTTTTCGTGTTGGCCACGCCTCTATGGCCTTCGTGTGCAATCATAACCAGTGACTTCCTTAGGCTCTTGGGAGCTACCAGGCGGTTACCTCTGAGTAGCGTGCCTTGTCTTGTTGTGGCCAGTTCGTTGTGCATTCGTTCTAGCCTGGCTAGGTCTCTTTTGTCCACTTCCCCCTCTCCCCCCAGCTCAAAGTGTCCGTTGGCAGCCAGTCGCCATTTGTTCGTGTCGGTGAGGTGTACTGCTGCTCTGATGGTGGGGTCCGCCCTGCTCTTTTCCGCAAACAGGTGTGCAGTTATGGCTGGGGGAAGGGCGTTTAGCGACAGATAAGCAATGTATTCATCCGCTTCTCTCTGCATGGTGGTGTCTGCTGCACCGTCTGGGTGGCGAGACAAATAGTCCGCTGGGTTTGCGTCTCCGCCGGGCTTGTGTATAATATTATAGTCATATTCTTGGAGGCGGATGCCCCATCGCTCAATGCGTGGGGGCATTTTGATTTTAGGGTTTCCAAAGAGGGCCAGTAGGGCTTGGTGATCCGTTACAAGAGTAAACGTGTGTCCAATGATGAAATGGTGGAATTTCTCGCAAGCCCACACTGCTGCCAGGCTTTCCCGTTCCGCTTGTGAGTATGCTTGTTCGGTGGCATTCAACGCCCGACTGGCGTACGCAACGATGTGGGACTTGGTGTTGTCCCGTGGGTCCGTTTGAGCCAGTATGGCCCCAAGCCCCACCGGGCTGGCGTCCACGGTGATTTCAGTGTGCCAGTTCAGATTGAAGTACGCTAGTCGTCTATTTGTGGCTAGTTCCTGTTTGATAGAGGAGAACGCCTGCCGGCACTGGTCCGTCCATGTGAAGGGTTGATCTTTCTTCAGTAGCTGTCTGAGTGGGCTCGTGAGTGAGGCGTATTGCGGGAGGTAGCGTGCGCAGTACCCTGCCATGCCCAGGAAGGAGCGGAGCTCCGATGTGTCCTTTGGGTCAGGTAGGTTTGTGATGGTGCGGATTTTGTCAGGGTCGGCTGTGAGGCCTTGGCTCGAGAAGACGTGGCCAAAGAAACATAGGGTGTGGGTGTTAATCTCACACTTATGACCGTTCAGCGTGAGCCCTGACTCATGGAGGATGTTGCAGATTTGATGTAGCGCTGCGTCGTGTTGTTCCTGGGTGACTCCGAATATGAGGATGTCGTCGCTGTAATTGAACGCGTTGGTGACTGGGCTGATTAGTCTGTGGATCGTTTCTTGAAATATCTCTGCGGCAGACGAGATGCCGAAATTCAGCCATTTGTATCGAAATAGACCTTTGCGGGTCGTGAAGGTTGTAATGGGTCTGGATTCAGGGTCGATGACCAGCTGGTGGTACCCCTGTTTGAGGTCCAACTTTGAGAATTTCGTGGCCTGGTTTAGCCTAATTAGCATGTCTTCGATGTTCGGGCCTGGGTGTCTCTCCCGTTGGATTGCCGTGTTGGGGATCCTCATGTCTACGCAGAGGTGGAGGCGTCCATCTGCTTTGGGGACTACGACCAGTGGAGATACCCACGGTGTGGGCCCTGTGGCTCTCTCGATAATGTCATTGTCCAGGAGTGTTTGTAGTTCGTGAGTGACTTTCGCTTGCAAGTGAAATCCTATGCGCCTAGGGTGTTGTGGCACTGGTCGTACCGACGGGTCAATGTGCAACTTGATGACCTGGTTTTTCAGCATGCCCACTCCTTCAAATAGGGTTGGATATTTGGTCTTCAGTGTCGCGATGGTCAGTGGTTCTTGGTTAATGGTTTGTATGATCTGGGAATCGGGTGGGATCCCCTGGATCGTTTCCGACTCGTTATAGTTGATGTCGATGAGGTGCAGGGCGACGGCCGTTTTGTGACTTAGTAGACATCTCCCTTTCGCCGGGCTGTGGATGACATGAATCACCGTTCGTGCTCTGTTTCGTCGGTGGATCAGGTCACATGCGAACTGACCTTTTAAGAGTAGCGGTTGGGTAGCTCCCCACTCAAATATGTTGGCATATGAGGGTTGCAACTGGAAAATGTCCATCAGGCGGGTGTATGTCAGGTGGCTCATAATGTTGACGGTGGCGCCAGTGTCTATTAGGAATGAGGTATCGGCTCCTCCCAGATGGACTGTCACTCTGGGTGCTGTGCTGTCATCTGAGGCTTCGGAGATGAGCCGGACGTACTCTCTGCTGTACCGGTCGTATTCTGCGCATTGTTCCTGTTCTGGTGATTGGTTCACCAAGTGTGGGTTTTCGTACTGGTCTCTCGTGCTGGTTTCTCTTTCATATGGGTCTCTCGTACTGTTCTCTCTGTACAGTACTTCCTCGGGGTAGGCCTGCATTTGATATATTTGTTCCTGGCTGGGGTAGTTTTCGTCGGTGGCCGCTACTTGTAGATTCTCCACTGCTCTGATAAACCCCGAGTTGGTCGTGGGCTTGGGGTTGTTGTTCCTGGTGCTTTCTCGTTCCGGATGAGGCCGAGAGTTGAAAGGTCTTGGGGGCTCGAACCGTCTCGTCTGTGCCTGTTGGCTCGGGGGCCGGTATGCGGGTAAGAGTGGTGTTTTCTCCCGGCACATGCTCTGGAAATGGTTCTCTTGACCACACCTCATGCACATTTGCCCTATTGCGGGGCACTACCTTTATGCGGGAATTCAAATCCGCAGCGGTAGCATTGCCTTTCTGGGGTTGTACGTCTCATCATGTTCCACTGGTCTTGCTTGTATGCTGTACTAGGTTGGCGACTTTGTGGGCTGGATTTAATGGTCGCTACCGTCTCATTCTTCTTTGGGTTCTCCATGTGTGCAGCCTGGGCGTCAACCCTCTCATATACCCTGGCTAGGTCTGCTATCTCCTTCAGGGGCAGCGGCTTCTTTAGCAGGTGTTTGCGAAATATCGAAGACAGGCAGCCCTCAATGACCCTCAGGCGAATAGCTTCTTCATCGTTAAAGTTTGCAAAATCACAGTAGGCAATTTTCCGCTGTAGGCTCAGTATGAATTGGCCAATTGTTTCCTGCGGCATTTGGGTGCACTGATTAAAGGTATATCGTTCGTAGTCCCTGTTGGGGGCTATTACCAGGCAGCCATTGATGGCTTCGATGATCTTCGGGTACGTTGCCCTTTCGGCCATCGGGATGGTTTTGATAATGCTCTTTATATCCTTCCCCACCAGATTTATAAAGATGTCCAGTTTGTTTGGTGCATCTTGGTTTCCGACCGCTCTCATAAATTCTTCAAACTCTTCCATCCATTCTTGCCACCTCTGGCCCTGGCTCTCCTGGGGCTCCAGCGGGAAGGGGTTTGGACGGCGTAGAAATGACACAGGGTTCGTGGGGGTGATGCTTGGAACAGCAGGTGCTGCGTTGTCTGTTGCAGCGGCTCCTTGTTGGGACATGGTGCGGTGGTCGTGTGTTAAGGTGGCGTGGTATCCTCTTCTTTATTTCCCACGTGCAGCCGTGGCAGGGATGTTGGTATACCGTGGGGCGTGCTCGTTGCCCCCTTTGTTTTTTTTTTTTTTTTTGGTCCTCGCTTTTAAGTGGGCGGGGCAAACTTGTGCTCGTGTGTCTTTATGGGTGGGTGCGCGCGTGCCCCCTCTGTGCAGTCCTGCTTATTAGGGAGGTTGGGCCTCCCTCCCGTGTACCGTGTCGGACGTGGTGCCTCTCCTCACGTGAGCTGGTCCGATGCTGGATCTTCACTGTGCGCGCGGTGTCCTCAGGGCCTCCTTCCCTTTACCGGATGGCGGGTGACGCTCTCTCTCTCTGCTCGCCGCGCTGAATCACTCCGCCCTTGACGGGTATGCTGCTCCTGGACGTCGGCCCTCCTCACCGACACGAGCAGCCGTCCGCTTCCTTCCTCTGTTGCCTGCCGAAGGCAAAATCACTCCGCCCTTGACGGTTATGCTGCTCCTGGACGTCGGCCCTCCTCACCGACGCGAGCAGCCGTCCGCTTCCTTCCTCCGTTGCCTGCCGAAGGCAACGCTGCGTGTCTCCCTCTCCGCAGCCCTTCCTTGGGTTGCGATGCTTCCTCCACCTTTCGTGTTGCCGCCGAGGGCGGCGTCGCAATCCTCCTCCACGGCAGCTCCGCGGCTTCTGTGGCTTGCGTGGGTGCTCTCCGCTCGTCGCCAGTTGTTATGGCCCTTATTAGGGGGCCCAAATAATTACAGAGTACGCGGAGCCACAGGACACGTCTTACTTTCTTTATTACAACCCTCCTCTCCTCCTGTCCCTCCCCTTCCCTTCTCCCGTCCCACCCCCCTCCCTTCCTTTTACTTTCGCTTTATCTTAAAGCACCCGCGCCCTCTCCCCTGTAACACAAACGGAGCTGGGAAGCAGTGTTGTGCTGTGCAAGAAGGGTAAAAAGGAGGGATAGGTTTGGGCAAGGAAGAGAGTGACGTCAGTAACCTGACAACATTCGGGATTAAGTTATTAGCAAGAATGATTTTGACATGCCATCTTCTTTATGCATTCAGACACTATCATATGCCTTTGTAGGCACAGGCCACCCCAATGGAGCTTATAGGACAGAGCCGCAGAGGCAGCATAAGATCATGGCCTAGGCTATTAGGCTGTGCAGAGTCTGGATGAGGAGAAAGCCATGGTATTCCCGTGGCACCCTTATTAGGTGGTTTCAATCAACTGTTGGTGTCCCTGCGCTCCCAGAAACCCCACCTGCCCAGGAAATAAGGGGGCGTTGACCAACCAGTGCCCCCTATTCTAGGCAAATGTATCCATTTGGGAGAGATCCAGGAATACATGTGACTTTCCTCCAGACACTGTGGGGTGAGGTAAAGAACTGCATGGCTGGGATCTCTATCCTACACCCTACCTCACTGTGCTCACTAACTCCAAGTCCACTGTCTCTTCCTGTTACTTTTCAATGTCACCCAAACTTGATGCTTCTTCCAACTTCACCCCACTTTTTTACCCTCACCCAATCCTAGTATTCCGCCTGCAACTCCCTTTGTCCTCTTCCATTTAGTGCTTTCAAATGGTCTTACTCTGGTATGAACCACTCTGCACAAATACATTTTATCAGTGGAGGCCGGTGAATGTTTTAATTGAATCAACGTAAATGTTTCCCACAAATATGCTGGAGCGATACAGCGTAGCAAGGGATCCCGAACCAATCTAGGGAGGATTCTTGGGGGCGCTTGTTCCCCATGAGAACATGTTTAGAATAATGGGTTAACATAATGCATTTTTTTATAACAATTTCTGTTAGAACTGGATAAAAGAGCCACACAGTGGCAATCGGTTTTTTAGGGTATCTCGTGAATAAATGGAATAGATGCAAGTCACCAACAGTGCACATGGACATTGTACAACACTTTTCATGATGCCTTTTCTCATACTATATGGAGTATAAAACATATTTTTTGGAGTGTCCTGTTGATATAGATCTCCCTGGACTCATAAGATAGGCCTACACAGTAATATTCCCTTTATTAAGTTCAAGGTCACAGCTACAGTTTATATTTATTTATTTGCATTTGTTAAGCACACTTGCAGCCTGTGGGCATCGAGGCGCTGTTACAAGAATATGTAAGAAATTTTGATTAAGGTTAACAGATGTCTATTAGTTACAGAGGGCAAAGATAGTGTGTGATACAGAGGAAAGCAGGGTAACAGGCAGAAACAAATAAACAGTGGTTAGGTATACTGCTTGCATGAAGAGAGTAGGTCTCTAGATAAAGAGTTTGGTTTTGATGGCTTTCCGGAAGGCATGGTGCAAGTCTATCATTCTTAGGTGAAAGGGAAGAGCATTCCAGTGGGTGGCTGCCAGGGTGGGGAAGCTAGAACCTCCCGCGCAGGCTTTTCGGGTTTTGGGAGTGACGATCATGTTAGAATAGCACTTCCTGAGTGGTCTGGTGGCGGTGTGCTTTGTGATTCGCTGAGCAAGGTATGGAGAAGCGAGCTCATGGAGGCGCTTGTGCGTGATAGCCAAGGTTTTGAACACAATCCTCTCTTTGACAGGGAGCCAGTGGGCCTGTCTTCTAATTTCAGATATGTGATCTTTCCTGGAGGTTCCTGTGGCTGCCCTAAGGGCGTTATTTTGGACAAGCTGGAGTTTGGTTACATTTTTGCACAATGTCCCTAGGAGTAGGGCATTGCAGTAATCAAGCCTAGAACCAATTATTGCCCTGGCAATTGTGAGGCAGTTTTGGCATGAGAGGTAGGGTCTGGCTGCGTTAATGACTTTGGAGTAATAGGCAGATGAGGACGCGATGGCGTTAACCTACCTGTCCATGGTAAGGTTGGAGTCCGTCAGACTCCAAGTGTCTTTACATTATTAGAGACCTTAATGGGGATGTTGTCAATAGTGAAGGATAGGTACTGTTCACCAAGGTTGCTGAGAGTAGTGGGTGACCCAATGAGCAGAAGTTCTGTTTTTTCACTATTGAGGCAGAGCCAGTTGTTCGCCATCCACGATTGGATAGTGGTGTAAATGGTAGTGAGTGTTTTGGCATCCGCCTCGTAGTCTCCAGTGAGTGGGATGAGCACCTGCGTGTCATCCGCATAATTGGTGTACGAGATGAGCAGGGAGTCAAGAATGCTGAACAAGGGCCTTGTGAAGAGGTTGTAGAGAGTGGGCGCAATGCAGGAGCCCTGCGGCACCCCACATTTAATGTGGCTAGGCGTGGCAGAGGCTGAGTCGGAGAAGACTCTCATGGCCCTTTCTTGGAGAAAGGAGGTAATCCAATTGCAGGCTTTGGGGGACAAATGGGCCGCAGTTACCAAATGGTGGCATGGCGTGTTGTGATCCACTAGGTCAAAGGCAGTGGATAAGTCAAGGAGCAAAAGGAGTGCAGGTTTGCCTGTGTCCCTTAGATCGTCCATTTGATTCTTAAGGTCTAAGAGAGCCATTTCTGTGCCATGTCGTGGGCGGAATCCAGATTGCCGCACAACGAGTAGCCGGTTGTCTTCCAAGGATTTTTGGACTTGAATGTAGGCTGCTTTGTCTAGGATTCTAAGTAGGAAGGGGACGGTGGTAATGGGCTGATAGTTCCCTGGGACCGATGGGTCTAGGGAAGGTTTTTTTTAGAAGCGGGCGGACCCATGCTTCCTTGAGTCCAGTTGGAATGTGGCCAGCCTGGAAGGATGAATTGATGAAGGCGGTTAGGAAGGATGCTAGGATGTGGGCCGAGTCTTTGATCAGTTTGGCAGGACAGGCGTCCCCCTTGCAGTTAGACGGTTTATTAGATTTGAGGAGGGAGATGACTTCCAGCTCAGTCATGTCCTTAAAGTCAAAGGGAATGGAGGACTCAGTTTTGGTAGTCGGGGGCATTCTGCTGTCTAGGTTGGATGTGGCGGTTGAGGGCATTTTGATGTCCAGGGATTTTGTTTTGGAGCAGGTCAAGTTTGTATAGCATGGCCGTTTGAATGCTGTTGCACCATCTTTCGTCCTTGAGGAGGGAGAGGGGGGAGAGGCGGGTTTCTCCAACTCCCTGAAGATGGTGAAGATTTCTTTGGAACTTGATTTAGAGTCATTGATCCTAGAATTGTTGGATGCATCTTTGGCTCTGGTAATGTTGGCTTTATAGGATGTGGAGAAGGCATTTCAGGTAGAATCAGAAGGGTTGGTTTTCCAGGCTAAGAGAGCACGCCTCTTCTGAGAACGTTGATCGAGTAGCATTTTAGAAAACCAGGAGTTGGAATGTTTGGCTTTTTTTGCTTTTTTAAGTGTAAGTGGAGCAATAGCATCAACTGCTTGAGTGATGACCTCTTTGAAGATGTTAGCCAAGGTCTCTGGGTTCTTGGGGAATGGGGCCTGCAAAGCAGGGGTAAGGAAGAACGGTGCTAGGTTTTCAACTGTCAATTGTTGTGAGCTTCTTGCAAGGGCTGCCGGACATAGGGAGATAGCCTTGAGGGGCTCTTTCTTGGTGTTAAGGTTGAATTGAATATAGTGATGGTCGACCATGGGATGGGGAAGTTGGCGGTGATTAGGATAGAGCAGTTATGGTGGCTGATCCAGTCAAGTGTGCGCCCTTTGCTGTGAGTAGGTCCTGAAGTAGAATGTGCAAAGCCCATGGTGGATAGGGCTTTTTTGAGGGATTTGGCGTGGGGGTCCTTAGGGTCATTAAGGCCCAAGTTAAGATCTCCCAGGAGAATGACTTGAGAAGTCTTTTTAAATTGTTAGATAGTGAGAGAATGAGGTTGTCCTGGAAGTCTGTGACGGGACCCGGTGGTCTATAGACAATGTGCAAAGCTATAGCGCAATTGTGGGAGACATACATTTTCAGTGGGAGATTTTCACAGTGGTGCTCAAGTTGTCCTTCCGCTTCTCTGACAGCAAGGGCTTCCCTGGCAATGAGTGCAACACCACCACCTCTCTGGGAGGTGTGATCTTTTCTCAAAATTGAATACCCCGGTCAGATAGCGAGAGCTAGTGCCGGGCCAGATCTTTCATTAAGCCATGTCTCAGTGATAATTAAGAGGTCAAGGTTGTCTTTGACGATGAGGTCATTAATGTCTAGTGCATGAGCAGGAACTGAGCGAGCATTGACTAGGGCACAGCTGAGAGTGAGAAAAGGGCTGGAGGTATCCTTCACAGTGGCCGGTGGGGCTGTGGGGCCTTAGGGCCATGGTCACCATTAAGCATGGGTACCACAGGGGGCTCAGACAAACTATGCAATGCAGGGTCATCATTAGACATGGGTGCCACAGGGGGCTCAGACAAAGTATGCAATGCAGGGTCAGGTGATAATTGAGTTCTGGGCAGGGTCCTCACAGGAAGGGTGTGTGGCTCCTGTAGTGCAAAAAGAGTCACAGGTGTGGGCATGTGCCCCGCTCTTGCTGGAAGAGGTGTTAAACAGGAAAATTATATCATGCCTCCTTTATTGTATACATTGGCCTAAGCCCAGTCACTCAGTGAAAAAAACCACGTAGCAAAGTTTCGATCTTAGATCGACTTAGCAGCCATTTTAGGTCCGTCCGCCATTTTGATTTCCACTCCAAAGTAGTTCTGTGTTCTAAAATGGTGGCCAGTGTTTCCTGCTTGTAAATGAGCCATCCTGCATTTTGTTTGTTAGTTAATGTCTAAACTGTCCGTTGGCCAAATGTTTGGGTAAAGTAAAGAGACCTTGTCCCATGCCTGACTTGTAGACAGAGGATTACCTGCGCCAACAAGTACGATCCGCGGACATACATCAACTACAATGCTGTCTAAATACTGAACGTGGACACTTGTTGAACTACATTGTATAGGACGTGTATTAAGACTTACTGTTAAATCCGAGAATACACTGTTGCCATTGTGACTTGTTGTACAAACTGAAGATAATCCACATGCATATAGTTGGACAAACTAGAAGTAAACTCGGCACGAACCCTAGACCGAGTACAATTAACCTGTAGGGGGACTGGACATTATGATTAGAAATGCATAAAAAGTGTAAATGTTTGGATGTCCAGTACCTTTCACTTCTCACACCGAAAGGGCTGGTATTCGCTGTGATGTACTGAGGGCCAGATAACTATCTGATACTTTGTTTCTTTGTAAACTGTACAGTTATAGAATAAAGATCTGTGAATCTTTATGAGCCTGTGTTTGGTGTTATTCCTTTTGGGGTACTCAGCCTTGATATTTCCTTTTGCTTTTACAGAGGAGGCATGGAGGCTCCTGCATGGGTCTGAACTAGAGGGACCAGGCTTGTGTGCCGTAGCCCGAGTCACAGAGTTCATGTGTTTGTTGTGGCAGTGTTGTTGGGAGTGATGAGGACATCTGTAGAGCAACTTCGAGTTGCGAGCGGCCTGGCTAGGAGCATAGGTTGTAGAGATGGGAGGAAGGGTACGCTGCCGGAGGTGCGTGTTTCTGATGCGGCAGTGGGGCTCATGGGTGTGGGCTTGAACTTTACACAATTGGCAATAAGGAGTGCTAGGAGCTTTGCAATGGCACATGTTAACGGCCTTACCTCCTGGTTGGAATATGGTGATTAGACCGCCGTCGAGCAGCAGAGAGCTGCAGAGAGCGGCGTTAGCCTTGTCCAGTGGCCTTTGCCAGATTGCGGTTTCACCTGCTGGTTTGCCTCCTCTCCCTTTAAAGTGGGAGAGTAGGGGCTGGCAGGCTGATCAGCTGATCCAGTTTCAGCTGTGTTGCTTCTCGGAGAGTGGGAGGGGCGCTGCTCCTCCTGTGTGCGGCGGGGCTCAGGCAGCGGGGCTGCATGTGCCACAATGGCGGCGGCGGGGTGTGGAAACCCCATGGTAGACCTGGGGGGCCTGTAGGTGCTGGAGGATGGCTCTCGCAGCAGAGCTGCAGAGAGCGCCGTTAGCCTTGTCCAGTGGCCTTCGCCAGATTGCTGCTTCACCTGCCGGTTTGCCTCCTCTCCCTTTAAAGCGGGAGAGGAGGGGCTGGCAGGCTGATCAGCTGATCCAGTTTCAGCTGTGTTGCTTCTTGGAGAGTGGGAGGGGTGCTGCTCCTCCAGTGTGCGGCAGGGCTCAGGCAGCGGGGCCGCATGTGCCACAATGGCGGCGGCGGGGTGTGGAAACCCCATGGTAGACCTAGGGGGCATGTAGGTGCTGGAGGATGGCTCGCGCAGCGGAGCTGCAGAGAGCGGCGTTGGCCTTGTCCAGTGGCCTTCGCCATATTGCGGCTATATACAGAGGGTGATGGACTGATGAGATCCCATCACCTAGGAATTCAGATCTAACTGGCAATTATGGAACCATGGCTGGAGAACATTCTGTTGGTAGCCTCATGGCCCATGACATCACATATTCATACAGAGGAAGGCAGGGACATGCCAAACATCTCTCTATCGTTTACACACACACACACTAAGGACAGAGGAAGTTGGAATTGATAGTAGGGAATGCAGAGGAAGGGAAAGGAGGCAAGTGAATGAGAAACGGGCACACACGCTGCCACTGTAAATGCTGCCTGAAGTTAATACTAATCGTGTAGGCGCCTCAGAGGTTTGCAGAAGTCTTCTTGGCATGTATAGTGGGTCTCACCCAAGTAACTGGGTGTCATGGGAAGATAGCTCGAGCAGCAACGTGCTCGCCTTGGAAACAAGACGACACGAAGCAACACAGGTTCCATCCCCGTGTCCGCGCTTAGAAACCTCTGGTTATTAAGCACGTTATAAATACACAACTAAGACATATTCCTGTAACAGCGCCTCGATGCCCCCGGGCTGTGTGAGCACTTTAAAAATGCAAATAAATGAATAATTGCCAAACATGCATAAGCACTGATCGACAAAAACAGCACTTCCCACCTCACATCGGACAGATGCACCTAGCCCCAGAGTAACAATAGGAGACAACTGGACCAAACACAAAGCACACACGTGCAGAGCCAAATTGCTGGAGGAAGCAGACCCTGACCTCACAGCTGCCATACATAGTTCCACACTCAGATGCAGACCTTGCAAAACACAGCCAGGGAAGAGTGATAGACACTAAGACAGACCATAACCCAAAAACATGACAGTCACTTGCCAAACACGGATGCCATGCCATCCTCAAATAGTGTCTACTGAGACAACATACACCATACGGATCACATTTGTTCCTAAACCAGTGTTAACCTATCATAAGCAATGTATCTGCTGAGATGCAAGACGCATAACAACACACATAATGCTTGCTTAGCACAAAAACACAACTGTGACAAGCGGGGATGTCATTTCACCAAAATGCCTGGGTTAGCAGAAGTGACATCACATGTCCATTGACCTCTGATGACATCACAGGCAATGATTTCATTTGACCTCACACCAAAGTGACATCACGGGAAATGACGGAACACTGCCTTTCACCCCTTGACAACAAAGGAAGTGGCATCACATAGCATGGTTTCTAAGTACACTTTGAAAAATACGGTTACAATATCACTGTAAAGTGATGAGCATTTATACAAGAATGGTTAACCATATGTATCATTAATATCAGCACGTACAAGCCCATATTTCCAAATTACTGTGAATGCAAACAGGCGTCCAAGGCCAAACGATAATGATGTGTTATTAAGTAGCACTTACGCTTAAGCGTTTCATATACAACAAATATACATACAATATCACCCAACCTGTGCTGGTAGTCATTTATCAACCTTAGCAGGATGAAAGGCTGAGTTGACCTTACCAAGAGTCTAACCTGAAACCTGCAGATCACACACACATTGCAGCAGAGTGCACTCAACCCACTGAGCTATCTTCCCAGTTATAGTTAGCCACAGCCTAGGAGCCATTGTTTAATAACAAATAAAAAAACAAAAGTACTTATTATAATTTTTTGTTATTTTCTTTTAGGGGTAGCAAGGAAGACCACAGGGGTAGCAAGGGATACATCAGGCTTTGCAAGTGTGACCCCTGATGACCCCTAATTGTCATCCCTGGTGACAAGCAGAAATTTTGAATAAAATGGACTGCACAGCCATGTTCGAGTGAATGGGAAAACACCAAAGAGGCATTGAAGCCGCACAAAGAATTGATTTGCTGAATTAGCTAAAGCACAGATCAAGGCAGACCAGACAGTAGCTGCATAACTCCTGCCAAGGTTATGGTAGAAAAGTGACTCTTGTACTAGCACCCAAGAGAATGAAAGCTAATAATTTCCAAGTGTAAAACACATTTCTCTTAGATTAAGTAAAGACACAAACAGACCTTGAAGGCCAGATGGTCATTAATTAATTCTTAATATTGGACGATAAGTAGCTCAATCATGTCTCCAGTGGGCAAGAAGGGTAAAGACACCCGAATTAAAATAGGGCAAAATCCTAATAAAAGTCTAGCAGAATAATTGAAAATGTGATCTCCTCACACGTGACTTATAGGTGGAGTAGAGGGGCTATTCATTAACTCCAGACACAGATACACTGAGGCCTTCACGCCCCTCAAATTCTCAGAATGCAAAATACAGGACAAAGCCAAGTTCAAAGCTAAGGTTCTGGCTTGTGTCCTAGGAAATCAGAGATGGTGTGTTCTAATTGGGAAAGGCAGCACCTTGATGTCGCTCCCCCTGCCAATTGTGTTGCTCATGTGCCGATGAACTGACAAATAGTCAAGGTTGGCAAACCCAAAGCCAACCAATCCCTGTCCTCCAATAACGCAGTTTTACAATTGTTTCACCAGCCAAACCAGTAGTGTAGAGATGACATGTATTAAATACTATCAATTTAGAGGTGGTCTCAGGTGCAACCACCAGCTAGAGTGTGACCAATGAAAAGACTAACCCTTATGGAAAATATACATAGATGATTCCCCCAACCCAATCCCACCTTCCCATAGGTTTTTGTAACAAAGTGTGTAAAATGACATTGGTTATGGCGTGTTTTGTATTTTTAAGTCGCTGTCTAGCTCAAGATGGATGAGAGCGCTGAGACAATTTGTGTTTGCTGATGTCCCTGTTTTATATTGATTTTTAATAAAACAGGCCTTTGTCATTCCCCTTGGCTCTTCTGTTTTTTGGGGCAAGACTTCCCGGCCTAACAGGTCTGATTAGGGTTGGGACTTCCCGTCCCACCATTACTTAGCCATGTAAGAACACATTTCATGCTAGCTTTATCCTTGATGCCAGTAAAAGAATTCCCTAGCACAACAAGAGAACATTTACACAGATTTGCTGCACCAATTTTGGGTAGTCTAGCCACATGATAACATGTATCATGTTTGCTTTACCTTTGCTGCCTGGTTAAAAAATAAAATGTTATGGCACAGTATGAAAACATGTCCATGTGCCCAGACTGGTGCACCAAGTAGGACACTTTAGAAACATAAATTCACTTATGCTTGATTTACCATTGTTGCCCAGTAAATAATGATATGCCACAGTAAGAAAATATATACAGACTGGTTGCCACACCGATGCGATGCCATCACCAATCCCAAATAAGAAGCACCAAGCACAAACACGCACACACACATATTCATAGAGAGTACACTCACTCATTCATACATGCACCTATACAGCATGCATGCACTCTCTTATTCACCTAAACCCCCATACAGCATACACTCACTTATTCACGTGTGCACTCATACAACACACACTCTCCCCTTAAGGCACACACACACACATTGTTGAAATGGGAACGTCTGAAAGGCATACATGGGCCTATACATGGAGGAGATACCAGCCCTTCGCTGGAAGAGTCAGCTTTACTGGATGGGCCCACTCTGCAGTTGCTTGCATGCCTTGCCCTAACCAACACTCTCCCAGGTTCCACTCCAGGGGGCCTCATTACGAGGTAGGCGGTAGCCATGGTGCTGTTAGCACCATGGCTACCCCCTTACCACATTCTGGGTCCGGGTTCCCGAAGTAGGGACTTACCTGGTCATTCCAACCTTGGAGGACCCTGTAAGTCCCCATTCCGAGAACCATTCCCCATTCCCATTCGAGCCCCCATAGGGTTCAATGGGAATGGGGATGGAGCTAATAGCGGGCCCGTTATTAGCTCCCTGGTCCCTTCGCGGCTCCCGCTAAGGGCGCCTGCTAAAACCAGGCACCCATAGCTGGACCTGCTAAGAGACATCGTAATAGGGCGATAAAGGTTTACCGGCACCGGTCTCGTTACCGGTGCCCGTTAACCCTTACCGCCCACCTCGTAATGAGGCCCAGGGTCTTGTAAAGTCGACTTCAGCAAAGCCCTTCCACCCTCCCTTAACATCATGGCTGCATTCCCAGGGATGCATCAACATCACTCTGTGATACAGAGACCACCAAGTCTAACTAATGCACTTGATGGAGCCCACCGACCGCAAAGGAGGCATGCTTGCTCCTGGCGAGGAGTTTGCCATTCCCGACCTCCAATTATAGACAATCAACTAGTTTAGAAATCATGCAACTTTTCAATATATTAATCAATTAACCTACCAGCATCGGCTGCCCCTTACTACCATACACAAACCCTTGCCTTTCTCACACCGACACCTCACAGGTATAGCTTGCAAATCGTGCATACAACTACCTTACCCGTCAGCCACTCCTGGGACGGAGACTTTGCTAGTGCTCAGTAAGTAGAGCTTTTAGTGCAACACATTAATTGGGGTAACATGGACATTAAAAAGGAGGGGAGCTTTTGTGTCAATGATATGGCACAGTGCCAACTCCTAGCCAACAACGACTATGCCAGTCCTTCCACGCAGCCGACTTATGCCAGCACCGATGCCCTGCTGCTGGGTCAGTCACAGCTCTGCAGCCAAGCAAAGTATGCCAGCTCAGCGCTATGAATTCGAAGCTGCGCATTCAAGGACTTCATTGTTTAACATTCATGCACACTGCCTTCACTCCAGGAGGTTAGGGGAGAGCAGAGCACATGGATGAACAAGCAAGAGAGTCAGGGACGCCATTGGCAGGCAATGCACACGTGGGGAAGAAGGAGAGAGCGAGGGACTGCATTGGGATACCATGTACACAGAGAGGTGAGGAAAGAGCGCACGCAACACAAAAGACATTCAATGCACACAGAGAGAAACGGAAGGCGCGGATGTGTGTGAGACAAAAAAGGAAAGCAGGGCACCAGGGATAAAGCAAGTGGAACTCTAAAGGGGCGTAACGCACCAGAGAAGACACGGAGTGTGTGTGATGGGCACAGAAGGGCATCCAGACATGGAGAGAGTGTGGGACAACACTGGAATGCAATACACGCAGAGATGATGAAGGAAAGTGTGTACCAAGCACAAAAAACATCAATACTGTTATACAAGGATACCAAGGAAACATATGGCTCACAAAAGGAACCCAGTGCAAACAAGGACATACAAAGCACACAGTGGACACAAGGAGAAAGCCACAGAGACATTTGAAGGGTCACATGCCATACATGAAGAGATGTGTATTAACTGTGTACTGATAGAAACAAAAGAGTGTTGGGGAGACAAGGGGGTTTCAATAAACTATAGAGAAGGACGAGGAGAGTGTTTTTGAGACTCAAAAAGCTTGCATTATACCTATGGGCAAAGATAAGCAGGCAGTGTGGGACATCACCGAAAAGGAATATAAAGGCACAGATTACTAAGAAGACATTGGGCCACACTACAACAGTGGCAGTAAGGCAACAACAGCGCCAGTAGTGCTACCGGCGCCGTTGTTGCCATGCTACCACATTACGAGTTCTGCTCGCGGGTGCCGCTCTGTACGCCTGGTCAAATCAGGCGTGCAGAGCGGCACCCGCGAGCAGAACAGGATGGTAGCAACGGTACCGTTATGAACGGTACCACTGCTACCATCCTCCCCATTCCCTTTGAGCCCTATGGGGGCTCAAATGGGAATGGGGACGCACCGGCTCTGGGTCCCGCGCAAGGGGATTTACCGGGCCCGCAAATGTCAGAATGGCCCAGTAATTCCCCTTTCGCGGGACCCAGAGCCGGACCCGAGTTTGGCGGTAGCCATGCCCTTATTAAGGGCATGACTACCTCCAAACTTGTAATGAGGCCCATTGTATGGATACAGATTAAGAGTGCAAGACTCAAAAAGCCTTCAATAAATAGAGAGGGAGAAGGAGAATGTTTGATGAATATCAAAGACCAACACTTTGTAGAATAGAAGGAGACAGTGTGTGGCACACAACTAACATATATTGCTGGTAAGGGAAACTAGGACACACATGGCCTACTTGGGAGGACATAGGACATCACATGGATGTTAAAGATACAAGGAGCGAGAAAGGGGAAACAATTAGGGCACCAATGACCCACAGAATGCTTTTCAACACCAAAATACAAGCAATAAACAGATGGAGAAAGACAGGGAAAAAAGTGCCCCAAACACAAAAACAAACATACACCCAGACCCACAAAGACATTCACAAAGCGAGAGAATGTGGAAGAGATCAATGGACATCATTACATAAAACATTAATAGACATGATGCATATTAATCAAGAGCGCAATTGCACAAACCACGCAGCAGGAACACAATAACCTAGTGGAGACAGCAAAACACAGGAAAGGGACTGTATAGAGAGAAACAGAGAGTAGAGGACAGGAACACCACTTAGGAAAGAGAATCAGAAAGTTATTAACACCACTATCAAACACTATATATGAAAAGGGTTAGGAGAAAGTGGGGTATACTGATGGCACCCAATAAGTGTCAACAAAGCCAACAAATACACCCTCAAGGATCTAGAGTGAGGAAGGAAGGGTGACCAAGGGAATGCACAAACATAAGCAAAGAGTGTGGGATGAAAATGAGATAGGATAAGGAGAGTGGAAGGGTCAAAGAGTAAGATTTTTCGTATGTTTTAGTAAGCTTCCCTGATTTGGAAGTGGATAGAGCAGACAGGCCGAATGTGTGAGGCAGCGTACTTGGCAAAAACGCAGAGGCATATTTGCCGAGCCCCAGAGTGCAACTTAAGGTGCAAATGCAAGGGTTTAGCCATGTGCACTTTACTTTTACCTTCCAGTGTATTTTTTATAGCATTTGGAGGTGGAGAAATAGCACAACATGGAACACGGTCACCTTGCATTTGTCCTCCGACATCAAAGTAATGCATTTCCATGGAACCTGCCTGATCATAACAAATGCAAAAATAAGGTGGATTCCATAAGAATCCATTTTAAATATGACTGCAAAGTGTAATTTGCTGGCAAGATTTACATTTTTGACCAAATGGAAAGTAACATCAAAGAGTAAAGATGATTTTGCAGGTTTTTTACTCTTTACTTTTGCCTTCTGGTTTGTAAAATTGGAAAATTGTCCGCTGGGTGCCCAACAGCATGTACGTGCTTATGGTGGCGGTGCCCTGCCTGCAATTATATTTTTTTTACAAAATGACCCCTAAAGTTTACACTTGGTAGATTGGGCAGAGAATAAAGGACGTCCAGACTCTTAATATTATAGTTGTAAACAATGCCATTTGTGCGCACAGAAAAAGGGTACAAGTCAATAGGATAACAACTGGGATCAACTGAAACCACTTTTAAAGTTGTGGTTAAAAAGGACTTTAGGATGCTTGCAATTACAGTCTACGGCAAAAGCATCTTAACCGCAAGGCCCACATCCCTGTCAGTCAAAAGAAACAGAGGATTCACTGATGCAGCACTTGCATAGCCTTATAGACGGCATTTCCCATAGGCTAACGTAGCCAACGATAGTCCTTTGCTGTACTCTGTCCAAGGTGCTGAACAAAGGGATGTTTTTAGTGGTGTATTTCAGAACGCTGCCATTGACATCTATAGACACATTTTACACAGACTAACACCTAACACCTTACGTACTTTAGCCAAACTAGGAATGATAGCATAGTTAAAATGCTGAAACCGTCCTTAAAACAGATCCCGACGCCCACGTGCCGAGGAATATTACTCCGCCATTCATCAAGAATTAGATGATGGACCAGTCTTTGACTGAACCCTCTCAGCCATAGGAAGTCTCAAAATAGTCTTTATACAAGCTGGAAGCTAACACTCCTTGTGGCAGTTCAGGTACAGTAGTGGGGAATGACACAGAAAGCTGGTTTAGCATTGCACCTGTTGGGTGTCCTGACCCACGTTTGAGCTATCATGCTGCAACATTTGGTGCTGTGGGCTTAGAAAATCCAAGATGGCCAAAAAGCCCACAAGTGCGCCAGAATCCAGGAGAACCACGCAGTTTGTGCGCACACCAAAATGGTTACCTAACTTGCCACCCACCAGTGTAAAGAAAGATCTTTGTTAACAAAATCCACTGTTACTGATGTCAAAAAGTTGCTGAAATCGTGGCTCATTGGACCACTTTAAAGATTCACCCCTTTTGTGGGGTTCCACATAACCATCTTACTGTAAGGAGCCCCATCAAAACAATGTTAAGCAAGGATTATTTACTACCATGTAAGAACCATTCCTGTTTAGAATGCATTAATCCAAGAAAGATCCCAAAATTGCATGCAGTACCAACAAAATCCTCAAGGCGGCGCTAGCGGTCTAAACGCTGACAGGAGAACTGAGTGCAGTTGCTGACAAAGGGAGTTGACTCAGCTGACTTCAAATGCTGCATTTTAATTGAAAATTAGCCACCTGCTGTTCCCAGAGGCCTGAAGCCTGGGAAACCCTCTCACCTCCAGAGATTCACACCAGGAGTTAGAATCTCACATGACCTCTTGATTGATAGAAGGCAGACTGGCTGGGAGCCTCCTGGAGACCACACAATAGGCTCTTGCAATTGAATAGGATATGTTGATTTTGACTGTTTCCTGTCAACAAAGGCCTGCCTGCCAGAAGACACATGTGACTGACCCACCCAAGTCTTGGAGGCGGACTCCAACACTCTGAGAACTGATTTGAAAGCAAAATATATATTTTACAGAAACACTGAGAACTCTTTGTAATCAAATGACAGAAATGTATAACTTTGAGAGCCTTAATTTAAAAAATGTACCTTCAATTCAAGCCCAAACTCCAATTTGTGTGATGTTTTGGGGCAAAACCCTGCTATTTATGTATACTACAGACTCTGTGTTTAAGCTAGAGACATGTTAATTTACTGGAGTATGTATGGACAGGCCGTGTACATGTGTACAAATCTGGAGAAAAATCTGATGTTGCAAAATCACTAAAAAGCACAAAATATTGCCATTTCTGAATGCAAGCCCCCAGGAAGAGCAGAGTTTGAACAGGGGCTACCATCAGTAAATGCATGATGGATGCATGTAATTTCAAACCACTGTGTATCTATGAAGTGTGCATTTTGATCAAATATAGATTTTGTGGGCAAACTGACCAGGGGAGGATCCTCTGACCCATAAAACCTACAGCATCACTCTGACTCACAGTTCCTTCCCCAATCATGGGAGAGGGGAGAATTGGGCCAATGGGCAGTTGAGAGAGGGGCTGGCTAGTGATGCTGCACACACACCCACTTTCAAAACACATAAAAGCAGACAGTCAGGACAGATAGGGACATTCAATTCCATTTGCTGCAACGCGCTCTGCCGGACCACACAACATCCAGAAGATACTAGATTCCACACTTAGACTTTAAAACTCCAAAGTACTTGATTCAGAACTCAAAGCAAGGGCCTAAACCCACAAACTGAGAACTCTTCTCAGTGGGCCTCAGCATCCAGCAAACCTAACAGCGATAGCAGCATCCAGGAGCCGTGCAGATCAGCGCTGGGTCCAGAGAAAGCTGTGCAGAAAGATCCAGAAGCAGTGCTGTACCCAGAGAAAGCAGAGCAGTATCCAGAACCAGAGGCAGAGCAGAGCTGACCCAGACCGCTGTTCGCAGAACCAGAGAGCTGACCCAGACGCTGTGCGCAGAGACCGTCTGTGGCGAGTGAAGAAAACCTGTTGACCAGATCCGTGGCGAGGCCCATTTATTTCAAAAATATATTGTAAGTACCTAGCAGAACTGTGCAGAACCAATCTCTTAGTTAAAATAATATAATTCAATCTATTTTAATCTAACCAGAACTGTCTCCTAACTGTCACCTGTCATTTGCAAAGCTGTCACCTGTCATTTCTAGTTGCTAGCTGTAACTTGTCACTTTGAACTTTTAAAATTTCAAATCTGAAAAACGACCTTTACCATATCGCTCATATCTCCGTGACCGTTTGTCTTAGAGACTTGCAGAAACTTTCCTCTGAAAGCTGGGACTCTTGGCTTTTCAACGAACCTAGAACCGCATTCCTACTCCCTATACTTTTGCCGCAATCGCGAAAAACGCACTCGCGAATTTGCCGCGATTTGCAAATTTCTCCACGTGTGAAAACAGCAGCTTCCTTGCTTTCATTTGCCAAAAATTCGTTTAACCTGCCAATCATTCCTAGAACATTGCTAAAGTAAGCCTGAACTAATTTAAACCAACTAATCCTCAACCTGAACCTCCAGAGGGAATTTAAATCATTTTAGCACATTTTCCAATAAATTGCTATCACATTTTAAAGCATTTTGAGCCTGTGTAAAACTCATATCTATTCTCCTCTAATCTTGCTGGGAAACTGGAACTCTGTATTACATTATTCTTCTGTCCCTATTCACCTGTGTGCTTACCTTCCATTTCCTTGCATTGCATAAAGGTGGGGGAGTGGATTGCCAGAGAAAAGTGATTACATTGTTTTGTTGAAATCATATTGAGTATTTTCTGTATTGCATTTTCATTCAACATTGCATCCATCTGAACTTATATAAAGCATTCTCTACCACCTTATTCTTCTGTTCCTATTCACAAGTGTGCTAGTGCCAGACTATCCATTATTGATTACTGCTCAGATTAAGTGTGATATTCAATTATTAATTTATTATAAAGTGTGATATATATATATATATATTATTTAAATTCTCAAATAAACCTTTTAACTTGCAAAACAGAACTACTTCTTGGCTCAGTGAGGTCAGGGGGATTCCAAGAGAGGGGTGTTATATAGGGGTAGTCAGCCAGAACGCATGAACTGGACATAAAGATATATCAATAAGGGTTTTCATTCAGTATTCTAGACTAGGCGTTGACTTAGCTGTAGTGTTGAATTGAATATCTCTTACACACCAATAGGGACTGAGCTTGCAATTCTGAGACCAAGTGATTGGACAGTCTAGCAGCAAATATGACAGAGATACTGAAAACTTTAGCGGAAGGGACCAAAGCGGATCCAAAATACTGAAAAAGGCACAAACATCCCTCAAAGCTGTAGAACATCATGGTTGGAGGTGTGTTTGTTTCAACACTTCGTCACAATGAGGACAGTGACACACTAGATGCACATTTAGATAATCTTGGAATTCATGAAATCTCTAACTAGCTGGATAGCAGAGGAATTTCTTCACCACCCGGACTTTGTCAAATGTGCCTGGGTCACACAAAACCATTATTTTGGTAGACTCCCAGTTCCAGACTCCATGTAAATCTGAACATACTCTAACATAAGCTTTCTGATAAAGGAGGGAAGTTACATTCTCACCATTCCCAAAGGGGCTCCACCAGCATGGCCCTTGAAAGAAGACCTACCTATTTACCAGTGGAGGTTCACAGATATATCGGGCGTCTCGAGACGCAAATAAGAATCTGCCAACAGGAGGGACTGGGCAGTACAATAGCAAGGTCCACATAGCAGTCTCATGAAGTACGAATAGCCAGAAGTAGAGGATTTTGGTCAACTTCCTATGTCAGTGTTCTGACACAACAACACTAAAAAGAGACGATTCCCACAAACAGTGAAGCAGAAGGAAGCCACTTTCGTGAATATGCAGCTAGCAAAGCATCTTCAAGGATGGGTAGCCAGGAGTAGGGGACTATACCAGCTTAGTAAGTCGGAGCGCTGACACGCCAGGGCATGGTGAGGGTCAATTCCTCATGCATAGTAAAGAACTAGGAAGAAACTCTAGAAAGTGTACAGAGTGCAGGGCATCTTCGAGCATGGATAGCCAAGAGCAGAGGGCTATTCCAGCTTAGTAAGTCAGAGTGCTGACACGCCAGGGCATGGCGAGGGACCATTCTCCATACATAGTAAAGAACTAGGAAGCAACTCTATCAAGTGTACATACTGCAGAACATCCTCCCAGATAGCTAGCCGAGAGCAGAAGGCTATTCTAGCTTTTCAATCACCTTTTTAGATTTGCACTCTCTGGGTGAGTAGACCTCGTGGGTTCACTTTGGGGACATCTGATTGTTTTTCTGTGCTCCAAAATCTGCGCTGGGATCATATCCTGCCTCCTGCCGTCAATACAATAATTGCTAGACTCATTAAAGGTTTATTTCAAGCACAATACAGGGGGTGAGTCACTGGTTTAGTCTGTTCTTAAACACCTCAACTCAGCCTTTCGTCCTCCTGAGGTCGAAAAATGAGTACCGACACAGGTTGGGGTGATATTGTATGTATTTTAACCAGGCCCGGACAGGCGGACAGGGCAAAAGGGCAATGCTCAAGAACATTGTAGGACAGTTTTCAGGGAACATAACTGACACGTTAACGACTCTTCGGCTGCTAGCTTTAATCAATGTTACTGCCCAAATGGCTTTTTCAAAGGCAACATATCCCACAAAAACGTACAAAAGGAATTAATCTCCAGGTAACACTCAAAGATCATGCCGTTAATATTCACAAATTGGGACGTGCGAATGTCGAGCACTCTTTTTGCCTGGAGCTATTTGTGTTCCAGTCGTGTGTGAAACTGATTGCACACCTGCAACATGTGACAAACTGTAATCTCCTCGACTCAATCACGGCCCCACCCTTTCTCCCCTCCCTGCTCCGAGAACAGATGTGCCCCATCTTCAAGATGGCAAGGTCGTGTCCTTACTTACCCTGCGAGTCCCTCGTCATTAGCAACGTGTCTCCTTTTGAGCCTGTGCTGCGCTGGAAGTGGCAGACCCAGTTCACAGCTGTGCCGTGAAGTAGACGGCAAGACCTGCACAGAGCGTCAGCCTTTTAGCGCCTCGGCGTGCTGGATCCCGCCTTTCACCTCGGATCCTGGGTTTGCTTAGCATTGATGGACCACACCATGTTGCGAAATGTGTCGCTCTCTGCCCCAGACCCTTTCCCCGTTTGTTGCTTCTTGCTGTGCCTGCTGTTTACGGTGCAGTTGTGTGTGCCTACATGTTTGCATTATTTTTTTTAACTGTCACCCTGGAAAGCTACCGCAAACTTCTCATTTTGTGTGATTGTCACGCGTGTGACTTCACCTGCTTCTTTCTTCTTGTTTGCAGTGTGTAACTGTGGAATAATGTCTGTGTGTGTTAGGTGCCACTATGCACCTACGAGTGGGTGCTAGGCGGCACTTTATAATTAGTATGTGTCATCCCACATCGCTTCCACTTCACCTAACAGTTTGTCGACAGGAATGGTTATCTGTCAATTCACCATCCCAAGTTACACTGCTCTCAGGGAACTGTGAGGAATTCGACCATCCGGTGGTGGGGCGTGCGCTCTCCTGGGTGTTTTTAAACCTTTTAATGAAATGGAATGATGGTAGACCAACCTCAGGAAACCTATGGGACTGTCTGTTGTGATCCTAATGAAGAAGATATTTGTAATACAACTTTGACTGGTTATCATTGGGTAATAATTGTATTTTTGCTGTGTTGCAACTAGCGATCCACTTCTTTGCAGAGATAAGCCTGCCGTTCTGCCCAAGTTACCAAAATCGGACAAGGAGGTTTATAATTTGCTTGTGTTTCCAATCTGTTTGGATCCCTTAGAGGTGTGTGGCTCATTGATGGTTTAGAAACCGATATTCACCCCTGGACCACTGGTACCCTGGAAGTTGATTTGTCACAGGAACTTATAGTGAGTTCAGGTGTTCCTGGACATTTAAAGGGCAGTCGTTTGTTATTTTAGTTGTGGGCCCCTCTTCACCCCACGAGACGCTCAATTTGGTAGCAGGTAATAACAACACGCCTCAGATACTACCCCTGCAACTCTACCTCGTGTTGGGGCAGTATGAAGGCCTTCTTCTATGGTACCACCGAACAATGCAACTCCTCAGATTTACAGCATGTGAGGAAGAGGTTTCAAGGGGGCATGCAGTGTCATGTCAGTGAAGCACCACTAATTCCACCCCTTCACAAAGGGGCAGTACATTGAATGGTGCTCCGTAGCATATTCCAACTGCCCCGCTGGAAGGGGGATGCAGGAGATCAGTAATGGTTCTGATATACTTATGATCACTGCCAACTTCGTACAGTATTTTGCTTGTCGCTTGGGCTAAAAAGAATACAAACATACGGCCCCTGAAATGCTTTAAGTGACAGTACAGAGATAGATCAAAGCAAACCTCCCTGACAATGAAGGATCCAAAAGTCTGCATTGGTTTTATCTGAGGGAATTTGGACCAGAGTCATATAAATACATTGGACCCAGAGCATCCAAAAACTCCTCGGTTCTTCTTAGTTCACAGATATTGGTGGCTAGTCTTAGAAGCATCACAGTTGCTATGGTGTATGACCAGAGGTGTGCAGAGGCCTCCAGGGGAAGATCCCCTTCATCAAGAAAGGCAACAATAACAAAAAACTTCCCTAGATCAATTACATGATCTGGACAATTAAATAATCAGGAAGTCAAGAGATGAGGAATCCTGTAGTGAGCAACGCAAGCAAGGAGAGCGGTGGTGCATCTTCCCGCTTGCACTAGCACTGTGTATACTCCAATCATGTCATGTCACAGGAAGGATGATATTGGCCTCTTGTGCCATGAAATGTCACTGGTGAAACCCAGCAACAAAACAAAGAACTAAAACTGATTGCTACGCCTGCTTACTATTTCACAACCACACACAAGGACACAGCCACCAGGGAACATACAAATCGGAGACGCCATATCAAATGATTCATGCCACCAGGCAGCCCCAGATCACCAGGGCCACAATGCTAACTCTAAACCAAAGAACTGGCAGCTAAGTCCAGATGCAAGGCTGCCTCCAAGGTGGTCAGCAATAGAGCTCAGTGCATTTGTTAAATTCTGTTGTAGCAACCGCGGTAGCCGAATCTGTCCAATTTTGTTCTGCGTCTCCCCAATCTGCCTTTCCACCACGCCCGTAGATCGAAAAGAGTGGCACAAAGTTTCTTGTGCCGCTGCCAGAACGAAATAAAAAAAGCTGAGCGAAGATTCTCATGCCATCACGCGAACCCCACACAAATCGAAAAGAGGCACCAAAAGTTTCACGTGCTGCTGCGTGAAACCTGCCAGGAATCGAAAAACGAGTAGCACAAAGATTTCCATACAGTTGCGTAAGCCTAGAACAAATTGAAAGAGCAGGACAATGTTTCTGGTGGCGCTGTGCAAACCTAGTCAAAAGTGAAACAAAAACTGTGTGAAGTTTCTCATGCCGCTGCTCAAACCTAGCACAGAGTGAAAAAAACATGCAGATGTTCTCGTGCCAACTGAGAAACTACTATGGGTAAAGAAAAAGCCAGGGCAAAGCTTCTCATATTGCTGCATGAAAGTAGCAGGGTTCTCGCAAAAGACCCATACATAGTTTCTGGTGTTGGTGTGCAAACCTAGCCTGAATCGAAACTCGCACAAAGTTTCTCGTGGCACTGCAGGAAACTAGCACGGATCAAAAAAAAAGACCTGGGTAACGTTTCTCGTCTCACTACACTAAATCATCATGCAAAGAAAACACCACACTCCAAAGCAAACTGCACAAAACTGGCTGACATTTCAGTGGTGGCGGAACGGTAAGCTGGAAGTGGATTGCAATGCAAATTCCACACTTTTCACTACACAGGCGGAAATGATGCCCACCCCTAATCAGCAACAATGATAACCGCAATACATAGAATGAACATATAAGTGCATCCAATACTTGTGGAGAGTTCAGGAGAAGGTCTTAAAGACACATTTTTCCCTATATACACAAACTATGCTTTGCACTCGAGACAGGCAGATATGAGTTGAAAGGACAGTGGGAACTGTACGCCTCCTATTTTAGTGTCTGACCTTACAGGAGAGTTGCGAAAGAAATGCAAAGTGGACTAGGATCCAAGTATTCAGGTTGGAAGTACCCTTAACTGCGGGCAACCCTCTAGCCCTTACAACATACTTTGCAAAAGTGAATACGTGGGCTATGCAAGGAAACCCATGCCCACGCCCACCCTGTTGGTGTCCTGTATGTCCCACGATGGTTACAGCCAAGTCAAGACAAGCTGTCAACTGCATCAATTAAGGGAAGGACTCACAGAAAGCAATACTAATTCTCAATGTTTTTATTGTGGAAATGGGGGGGGCATAGATGGGAAGGATGGACCCACTGAATCCTAATGGTCGCTGCTCTGTTTAACCCGAAGAGGCTGTTGAAACAGCATATTCTCGAATTGAATAAGCCTGAGACAACATCCTCATCCCACTCCTAGTCCCTTCTTACAAGTCTCTACCCACACCCCCATTCTCCGCTTTTCTTTACAGTGCTTTAAATCAGCTTTGGGACAGTGTAAATGGCAAATGGTGAACTATATAACAACCTTCACAGTGCACAAAGGATGGCAACTTTAATTAAAAGCCACATGGACAGGAATATCAAATGGATTGCCGGTCACGTGCGGCGTGTTATCACCAAGATGCTCCAGTTCTTAGGAATATCAAGAGGCCATCACACTTTGCTTTTGTCTGCTTTCTGCAGCTCTATGGTACAAAGTGTTGGTGGTCGAACATGAGAGGTTGCAACCAATATTAGCCCTTTGACCTGGGCTTTTCACTCCTCTTCGGTTGACCAACCAGAACGAATGCTATTCAATGTAACCTCCCCCAGTGATCCTTGTACATACCCGCGTGGATGGGAGGTCACCCGTTGTGAAGGAAAGGTGTGAATGTCTGGATACTGGGAGATGCAGGAAAGTTTGCAGACTTTTTGAGCTGGTTCAACTGTGGCCTTTGAGCTGGAATCTCTGTCCAGGAACTTGAGAAAACCTCTACCATTACCTCCCTGTTCCTAAAGCCAGGGGCCAGAAGAAAATGACAACAATGTCCCCAGAAGTCGGAGTATTTGGCTTCATTATTCCCTGAGTGGGATTGGTCTGAATTTGAAATAAAAATGTTCCCTGCCAGGATTACTCTTGGACATGAGATGCACCCGAACTGTACTGGGGGAGGGAGCAAAGAGTATAGGAGAGGGTCTGATATCCCTAAAAGGTTCCCAAATCGGTCAATGATGTAGTACCCTGTGGGGAGATGTGCCCCCCTGATTAGACAATAAAGGGTGAATATGCGCATTGTCCTAATTATAAAGGTGCAGTCAGGAGAGAAGGGAGCATTGCCTGATCGGCCCTTCCCTACTGATTCATATTAATTCCCGGTAGATTGCTCTGGGTTCCCCGCAGGCTTTCAAGGACATTACTAGGTGAACAATCTTAAAGGTCTACATTAGGATTGCTGTAGGGCTGTATCATAACATACATTCCTGCAATTGCACTTATTAGGAAGGAGTACAGCAAAGAAGCCTGGCTGGGCTTAGCTCTTTCTTGGGGAGTGCAACCTAGTGAGCCATTTATTTCATGATTACTATCTGTTCAATTAAACAAACTCATTTAGATTGTTTACATTCCTATTGTATTCCTGTATGACTTCTATAGGGAAACCAACAGGGTGTGTTACCCTCCCCAAAGCTTAGAGGTAGTCGGGTAGCTCATTGAGTGAAGCACTCACCGCTGAGATCCGCCTTCATTCTGTGGGCTGCCTTAGAACCTCATACTGCGACAGAATTCCAAGCATGAAACGAGGCGCTATTAACATCTGTTATTTACAATGTTTCTAATCTATGGCAGCAACTGGCATATGAAAAAACATATTTTATGCTCGGTGTCTTGTGGGGAATGCACATGTGAATAGCCTATGGATGTTCAATAAAATGGCCTGTAAGATTCCTTTTCCTTCCGCATGAGAACCACGCAGAATCATGTGTTAGCGCTGGCTTCCTACATTTGCCTTGCAGAAGCGATTGCATCGCCTGCTGAGATCAAGACACATCCACATGCTAAGGACATGAGGGACACATAGTAGAGCGCAGATTGTTTGTGTGCTTGTACTAACAGTCAAGTGATTCAAACGTGCACTAGGATTGTGGTTCAAGGTTTTTTGAAGTTGAAAACATACAAGTACTCCCTCTCCTTCTCTCACTCTCTTTTTCTATCCCTCGTGCTGTTCCCTCCTTCTCTAGCACTTGTTCCCATGCTCCGCCTTCTTCTCTCACGTTCTCTCCCCATCCCTCTCTCACTGTCTCACCCCATCCCTTTCTCACTTTCTCACCTCATCCCTCTCTCACTTTCTCACCCCATCCCTCTCTCACTTTCTCACCCCATCCCTCTCTCACTTTCTCTCGCCATCCCTCTCTCACTTTCTCTCCCCATCCCTCTCTCACTTTCTCTCCCCATCCCTCTCTCACTTTCTCTCCCCATCCCTCACTTTCTCACACTATCCCTCTCTCACTTTCTCTCCCCATCCCTCTCTCACTTTCTCACACTATCCCTCTCTCACTTGCTCACCCTATCCCTCACTCACTTGCTCCCCCATCCCTCTCTCACTTTCTCACCCCATCCCTCACTTTCTCACCCCATCCCTCTCTCGCTTGCTCCCCCATCCCTCTCTCACTTTCTCTCCCCATCCCTCACTTTCTCACCCCATCCCTCTCTCACTTGCTCCCCCATCCCTCTCTCACTTTCTCTCCCCATCCCTCACTTTCTCACCTCATCCCTCTCTCACTTTCTCTCCCCATCCCTCTCTCACTTTCTCACACTATCCCTCTCTCACTTTCTCACCCCATCCCTCTCTCACTTGCTCCCCCATCCCTCTCTCACTTTCTCTCCCCATCCCTCACTTTCTCACCCCATCCCTCTCTCACTTTCTCTCCCCATCCCTCTCTCACTTTCTCACACTATCCCTCTCTCACTTTCTCACACTATCCCTCTCTCACTTTCTCTCCCCATCCCTCTCTCACTTTCTCACACTATCCTTCTCTCACTTTCTCACCCCATCCCTCTCTCACTTGCTCCCCCATCCCTCTCTCACTTTCTCTCCCCATCCCTCACTTTCTCACCCCATCCCTCTCTCACTTTCTCTCCCCATCCCTCTCTCACTTTCTCTCCCCGTCCCTCACTTTCTCACACTATCCCTCTCTCACTTTCTCTCCCCATCCCTCTCTCACTTTCTCACACTATCCCTCTCTCACTTGCTCACCCTATCCCTCTCTCACTTGCTCCCCCATCCCTCTCTCACTTTCTCTCCCCATCCCTCACTTTCTCACCACATCCCTCTCTCACTTGCTCCCCCATCCCTATCTCACTTTCTCTCCCCATCCCTCACTTTCTCACCCCATCCCTCTCTCACTTGCTCCCCCATCCCTCTCTCACTTTCTCTCCCCATCCCTCACTTTCTCACCCCATCCCTCTCTCACTTTCTCTCCCCATCCCTCTCTCACTTTCTCACACTATCCCTCTCTCACTTTCTCACACTATCCCTCTCTCACTTTCTCACCCCATCCCTCTCTCACTTGCTCCCCATTCCTCTCTCACTTTCTCTCCCCATCCCTCACTTTCTCACCCCATCCCTCTCTCACTTTCTCTCCCCATCCCTCTCTCACTTTCTCACACTATCCCTCTCTCACTTTCTCACACTATCCCTCTCTCACTTTCTCTCCCCATCCCTCTCTCACTTTCTCACACTGTCCCTCTCTCACTTTCTCACCCCCTCCCTCTCTCACTTGCTCCCCCATCCCTCTCTCACTTTCTCTCCCCATCCCTCACTTTCTCACCCCATCCCTCTCTCACTTTCTCTCCCCATCCCTCTCTCACTTTCTCACACTATCCCTCTCTCACTTTCTCACCCCATCCCTCTCTCACTTTATCTCCCCATCCCTCTCTCACTTTCTCACACTATCCCTCTCTCACTTTCTCACACTATCCCTCTCTCACTTTCTCTCCCCATCCCTCTCTCACTTTCTCACACTATCCCTCTCTCACTTTCTCACCCCCTCCCTCTCTCACTTGCTCCCCATCCCTCTCTCACTTTCTCTCCCCATCCCTCACTTTCTCACCCCATCCCTCTCTCACTTTCTCTCCCCATCCCTCTCTCACTTTCTCACACTATCCCTCTCTCACTTTCTCACACTATCCCTCTCTCACTTGCTCACACTATCCCTCTCTCACTTGCTCACCCTATCCCTCTCTCACTTGCTCCCCCATCCCTCTCTCACTTTCTCTCCCCATCCCTCACTTTCTCACCACATCCCTCTCTCACTTGCTCCCCCATCCCTCTCTCACTTTCTCTCCCCATCCCTCACTTTCTCACCCCATCCCTCTCTCACTTGCTCCCCCATCCCTCTCTCACTTTCTCTCCCCATCCCTCACTTTCTCACCCCATCCCTCTCTCACTTTCTCTCCCCATCCCTCTCTCACTTTCTCACCCCATCCCTCTCTCACTTTCTCACCCCATCCCTCTCTCACTTGCTCCTCCATCCCTCTCTCACTTTCTCTCCCCATCCCTCACTTTCTCACCCCATCCCTCTCTCACTTTCTCTCCCCATCCCTCTCTCACTTTCTCACACTATCCCTCTCTCACTTTCTCACACTATCCCTCTCTCACTTTCTCTCCCCATCCCTCTCTCACTTTCTCACACTATCCCTCTCTCACTTTCTCACCCCCTCCCTCTCTCACTCGCTCCCCCATCCCTCTCTCACTTTCTCTCCCCATCCCTCACTTTCTCACCCCATCCCTCTCGCACTTTCTCTCCCCATCCCTCTCTCGCTTTCTCACACTATCCCTCTCTCACTTTCTCACCCCATCCCTCTCACTTTCTCTCCCCATCCCTCTCTCACTTTCTCACACTATCCCTCTCACTTTCTCACACTATCCCTCTCTCACTTTCTCTCCCCATCCCTCTCTCACTTTCTCACACTTTCCCTCTCTCACTTTCTCACCCCCTCCCTCTCTCACTTGCTCCCCCATCCCTCTCTCACTTTCTCTCCCCATCCCTCACTTTCTCACCCCATCCCTCTCTCACTTTCTCTCCCCATCCCTCTCTCACTTTCTCACACTATCCCTCTCTCACTTTCTCTCCCCATCCCTCTCTCACTTTCTCACACTTTCCCTCTCTCACTTTCTCACCCCCTCCCTCTCTCACTTGCTCCCCCATCCCTCTCTCACTTTCTCTCCCCATCCCTCACTTTCTCACCCCATCCCTCTCTCACTTTCTCTCCCCATCCCTCTCTCACTTTCTCACACTATCCCTCTCTCACTTTCTCACACTATCCCTCTCTCACTTTCTCACCCCCTCCCTCTCTCACTCGCTCCCCCATCCCTCTCTCACTTTCTCTCCCCATCCCTCACTTTCTCACCCCATCCCTCTCGCACTTTCTCTCCCCATCCCTCTCTCGCTTTCTCACACTATCCCTCTCTCACTTTCTCACCCCATCCCTCTCACTTTCTCTCCCCATCCCTCTCTCACTTTCTCACACTATCCCTCTCTCACTTTCTCACACTATCCCTCTCTCACTTTCTCTCCCCATCCCTCTCTCACTTTCTCACACTTTCCCTCTCTCACTTTCTCACCCCCTCCCTCTCTCACTTGCTCCCCCTTCCCTCTCTCACTTTCTCTCCCCATCCCTCACTTTCTCACCCCATCCCTCTCTCACTTTCTCTCCCCATCCCTCTCTCACTTTCTCACACTATCCCTCTCTCACTTTCTCACACTATCCCTCTCTCACTTTCTCACCCCCTCCCTCTCTCACTCGCTCCCCCATCCCTCTCTCACTTTCTCTCCCCATCCCTCACTTTCTCACCCCATCCCTCTCGCACTTTCTCTCCCCATCCCTCTCTCGCTTTCTCACACTATCCCTCTCTCACTTTCTCACCCCATCCCTCTCACTTTCTCTCCCCATCCCTCTCTCACTTTCTCACACTATCCCTCTCTCACTTTCTCACACTATCCCTCTCTCACTTTCTCTCCCCATCCCTCTCTCACTTTCTCACACTTTCCCTCTCTCACTTTCTCATCCCCTCCCTCTCTCACTTGCTCCCCCATCCCTCTCTCACTTTCTCTCCCCATCCCTCACTTTCTCACCCCATCCCTCTCTCACTTTCTCTCCCCATCCCTCTCTCACTTTCTCACACTATCCCTCTCTCACTTTCTCACACTATCCCTCTCTCACTTTCTCACACTATCCCTCTCTCACTTGCTCACCCTATTCCTCTCTATCTTTCTCTTCCGCTCCGCCCCCCTCCCTGTCTCTATCTCTTTTTCCAAAACACACAAATGGCCATGGTCTCGTATGATAGTCACATTACTGTCAAACTAAGTACAATTACAACGCTTTTTTACATGTTCATGCCACGTTCGTTATCTAAGCAAGTTGATCAGAGTCACAGCACAAATAACAATCAATCAATCAATCATGTTTATTCGATATGAAATCTTTAGGATTAACATATACATACACACAAATAAACGCATTTCATCATGCATATAAACAAGCATCAATGTGAAAGAAGAAAAGGAAAAGAAAAACAAAAATCTCATTTTCATATAAATGTTGCAATGTTATAAACCATGTCAATCTGGTTTATAGTCATTGCATCAAATTCTTTGCATGTAATACCTTTCCAACTAAAGCATTTGCATCGAAAAAATTAGCATCAAATGGACTTTTTGTAAACCCCTGTTTTTTTAACCTTTAAAACCCACCACAATACACATTAACCCTTTCCCACCCAAAGAATGCATTAGATGAAAAGGTATTCGATGCAAAGACCAGATACCATTGACACTAAACTTGGAGGGCCCGGTATTCCCCCATAGGGCTCAATGGGAATGGGGAGCATGCTAACAATGGGCCCGTTAATGACAATGCCCGTTGTTAGCATGCTGGGCCGCTCACGGGACCCGCTAAGGACGCCTGGTAAAACCAGGAATCCTGAGAGGGTCCCGCCAGTGGACCTGGTAATGGGGAGGTAAGGGGTTAATGGCTCCGGCACCTTTACCAGTGCCGTTAACCCCTTACCGCCCTCCTCGTAATAAGGCCCTATAAGAGTAATCTAAATATTTACAAGAGCCTTGATTAAAAAGTATCTTCTTAACCAGGCACCGTGTATGTATTTTGCTATATAGAATACCATGCCCACATTGCTAGTGTTTAAGCAAAAGTTTATTGCTATGCGGTGGTGCGGATGGCATTAGCAATAACAAGAGGCTTGAAATATTTAACTCATAAATGCCTTAGGCACTCGCACATCAGTATCAAGTGTACAAATACATTAATATGTCTATTTTACAACAACATTTTTATCAACAGTGTTAATACAGAGCCTTTCTTCTTGAAACCATTTGTGATAATCATAAAAGATGCAGGGATGAAACATATATGGGGATCATTCCGAGTTTGGAAGCAGCCATGGTGCTAATAGCACCATGGCTGCCTCCAAACTCGGGTCCGGGTTCGTGGTGTCGGAATGGGGACTTACCGGGACATTCTGACCTATGCGGACCCGGTAAATCCCCATTTCGAAAACCATTCCCCATTCCCATTGAGCCCCTATACGGCTCAATGGGAATGGGGAAGGAGCTAATAACAGGCCCGCAAATTGTGGGCCCTTTATTAGCTCCATGGTCCCTTAACGGGTCCCGCTAAGGCCGGCTGGTAATACCAGCCGGCCCTGGTGGGACCCGCTAAGGGATCTCATAATAGGCCAATAGGGGGTTAACGGCACGGGCATCCTTACTGGTGCCGTTAACCTCCTACCGCCAGGGTCAGAATGAGCCCCAATATCTCTATGTATCCCAATCCCTGGATTCATTGGTTTGAGGATGTGAGTGTTGATCGTAGTCACCATTATCATCCACCTCATTGGGTATATTATTTCCTTTGAAATGATATTTCTAGGTATCACTCCATGGTACTAGGAATAGTCTTGGGAGGTCCACACAGTGTGTTTCGGACTTATGGTTCTACTGATATTGGGCTCCTTCGAAGAAGCCACAGCCTTCATCAAGACGGTAACATTGAGAAGTCTCGAGGTAATGTGCCTCTCTGTTGCTCGGTTCACGTGAAAGTAATTCTATGTTCTTGTCTCATCTAATCAAGATCTTCGTATTTGGGTATTTCAAATATTGAAACTAAAATCCTAACAAACTCAAGGCGATCTTGGGTGCATTTCCCAGTATTATCGGTGAAGGTAACTTGTAACCAGATGTCACAACATCGCTTCACAGCTTGATGTAATGTCTACTGCACGTTTTGATATCCTCGGGTGATAAGAAGCAACCAGTTGAGCAGCTGGAGATCCACTCCGGATGGCATCCAAGGCCTGTACTGAGCGTTAAAATAGTCTCCTACACACGTTATCCCGTGTTCTACCTCTCAGTTTCTCTCCCCATCCCTCTCTCCATTTCTCCCTTTCTCTCTCACTATCTCTCACTTCACTATCTCCCAATCTCTGTCTCTCTAGGAATGTATATTTGATGTGTGCATACATATAAAGGCTCTTGTAAGCGATATTCAATCAACACTACAGCTAAGTCAATGCCTAGTCTGGGATGCTGAGGAAAACCCTTATTGATGTATTTTTATATCCAGTTCAGTACTCTGGATGACAACCCTTGTATAACACCCCCCTCTTAGAATCCCCCTGACCCCACTGAGCCAAGAAGTAGGTTTGTTTTGCAAGTAGGTTTATTTGAAAATTTAAACAATATATATATCACACTTCTATAAATAAATTGATAATGGATATTACACTTGTGAATATGAGCAGTAATCAGCAAGAGGTAACTATGAATAGGAACAGAAGAACAAGGTGGGAAAGAATGCTTTATATGGTTCAAGGAAACGCAAGGTGGAATAAAATGCAGTACAGAAATAACTTGTTATGATTTTAGCAAAAGGTAATATGAACACTTTTTCTCTGGCAATTCACCCCCCTCCCCTATGCAATGTAAGAAGTGGAAGGAGATGGAAAGAGGAGCACACAGTTCTCAGGAATGCAATCAAATACAATACGAAATTCAGTTCCCCCCCCAGCAAGCTTTGAGGAAACAGGTAGGAGTTTGAAACACAGGCCCAAAATGCTTTTTAAATGTGATGGCAATGGATGGGAAAATGTGCTAAAATTGCTTTTAATTCCCTCTAGAGGTTCAGGGTGAGTGAGAGATGCTTGTTGGTATTAGTTCAGGCTCATTTTAGCAATGCTCTCTGAGTTATTACCGGTTACAAACTGATTTTTAACAAAGGAAAGAATGGAGCTGCTATTTTGACAAATGGAGAAATTGAGCCAAAATCGCAAATCGCGGTAAATTTCGCAAGTGCGTGAATCGCGATTGCGGTAAATGTATAAGGAGTAGGAAGTCGGTCCTAGCCTTGGTGGAAATCTTAGATTCTAAGCTTTCAGATGAAAGTTAAATTTCGTTCCTAGCCCAAACGGTTCCAGAGATACAGACGATTTAATAACAGTAGATTTTCAGATTTAAAGTAAAACTCAAAATGACAGGTGACAGCTTGCAGCTGCAGAATTGACAGGTGACAGTTGTGCAGCTTTAAAAATGACAGATGACACGATTTCTAGGAGGCAGTTCTACTTAGGTTAAAATAGTTTGGATTAGATTATTTTAACTAAGAGATTGGTTCTGCACAGTTCTGCTATTTACTCACAATATAAATTTGAACTAGGCCTCGTCACGGAACTGGTCAACACGTCCGGCTGTGGTTCTGTCTGCTCGGCGGGTCAATCAGGCACCGGTTCTGCTCACAGCGATATGGGTCAGCTCTGCTCTGCTGGTCTAGCCTCTCTGGATTCTGGATGTAACACTGCTTTCTTGGTACTGCTACAGGTTCTTGCAAAAATTCTCGGCAAAACTTCAAACAGCTCGCCCGGCTGTTGAATAGTTTGGTTAGTTTTGAGGCCTGCTGAAGAGGATTCAGCTGGTGGACTCAGGCCTCTCTGCTACAAATTCTGGAGTTAATTTCTGCTACAGGTTCTGGAGATTGATGGATTTGAAGTCTGGATCTCTGGATGTGAAGTCGTCAGTCAGCATGCTCCGCAGCAAATGGAATTGAATGTCTCTACCTGTCCCAGCAGTCTCTTTTTATGTGTTTTGGAAAGTGGGTGTGTGCGTTGGTCATAACTAAACCTGCCGCTCTCATTTATGATTGGCCAATTCCTCCTCTCTCCCTTGATTGGGGGAAGGAAATGTGAGTCAGAGTGATGCTGTAGGTTTTATGGTCAGAGGAACCTCCCCTTGTCAGATTGCACACAAATCTATTTCTGACCCAAATACATATTTATCTATGTACCATTTTTCTAATACTATAGGTCCAGTTAACATATTTTCTGTAGCATCAAACCATCCGATCCCTGTCTTTGTATGATGTCGTGTCCACTGATGACAGAATTCTCCCCTTTTCATCCAGATAACGACCTCTAAACCTTTCCAGATTTTACACAAATGTGCACCAGGGATATGGGTTACAGATGATAAAGTGTCAGATTTTTAACATGCATACATTTGGAGTGACCTTTTTTCCGCTACTATCCCCAGGAACATACCCCAGGGTCCTAACACCCCTAAAATGTGCACAGAAAAATCACAAGAATAATGGTATTATTTATATAATTTTGACCAGTCCGCACTATGAGTTATCTATCTTTTTAAAATTATGCCCTCGTCAAAAAGGGGTGTGGCTTCCCACATCACAGGGTGGAATAACTGGTTTATCCACTTCCCCCAAGCTCAGCTGGCTTGTAGAGGCACTGCCCCTCCCAGTTTCCCCTAAGAGGAAGCCACTTTACGTCCCACCCCCAATGTAACATTTGCCTGAGTCCAGGACAGGCCTTTGTTCAAATCCCTGTAGTCCCCAGCTGCCACTCCCCTTTCCATCAACAGGGCCATGTGACCTCAGGATGCAGCCCAGCCTGGCAGCCAGGCCTGGGAACACAGCTGTTGATGCAGTTTCAACTCCTATCGGGGGTAGTTGTCAGGCAGAATTCAGTTTCATTAAGCCAGGTTTCAGCTAAATGTCACTTTTTGTTCCCAGTTTTCTACATTCAAATCAAACTGACAATGTTTACATATACATTAAATAATTACTTCCTTCAAGTCATTTCAGAATATAGTTTTACATTGTATCCACCTCTCAGCAAGTCTTTCCTTGGCCTGGTTTTGTTTCATTTGTTCAGCTTTACACAAAAGTCTGGTGGTTTTAAAACGCCGGCTTTCTGATAGTGGTGAGTACCAGTATTGCAACCATTTTTGGGATTAAGAAAATGAATTCCCCACAGTTCTGAGTTGCTTTTTGGCAATCAGCATTGCCATTCCCAATGGTTTCAGGCTACTGTGTGTGTAGCCCAATGGTGGTTTTAGGCAGTGCCCTCCTGTGCTCACAACATAGGCAAAAACGGGTGGCAGCCTATTCTTCATGTTTTCCCTGTGCACTCTCTGGGGAGTTCTGGCCATCATGATGTTTTCCATGCCAGTACTGCACAGTTTTATGGTAGGGCTTGGATGCATGGGTAAAAACATCCCACAAGCCTGCCCAAAAAGTCATTCCCATATTTTGTTTTGTCGGATGATTCGTAAAGAGGTCAGCGTGGCAGTCTAACTGGCACACGAAGATACACTGAGCAAATACATAGCTCTTTCCAACCAGTTCCTTTTGCTGCACTACTTCCTGTAGGAATAGCTATAGGAAGTGCATGCAACCATCCTATGGCAATCTTGGAAGAAATGTAAACTATGTAGACATGGGGATTGTCTAATCTCCTTTAATGAAATCCACAATGACCCATTCGGATCCGCGTCAGAATGACTAGGAAAGGAAACTAGCGTGCATGCGGTGTGCAACCTGGAAACGCTTCTTATTGCATTAGTGTCTCTCGAATGAGCATGATAGCTTCTCAGCTTTGCTCTCTGCCTGATCGGGAAGCTGCACTATTCTTCCACACGCAACTGAAACAAGAGACAGCCCCCTCTGGGAACCACACACTATTAATAATTCTTGCCCTCCAAATGAACCATGACCACGAGCACTCTGTTTACCGCACATTCACAGGCCAACTGCAGACCGTCTACGCATGACGGCACTCCCTCTGTGGTTCACGTTCGGTATGTCTCTCGATCACCACACAACATGTCTGACCAAGAGACTGAAAATACAAGTGTGTACTATCAGGCATGGACATGGGCGAGTAAAGAGCCCACAGCAAATATCACACGTGAGAAATGCTGGTACCAAGCCATGAACCCCTTAAGCTGACCATTAACCTTACCCTTACCTTAACCTCGGGGGGAAATCATGGCAAATGTTTCCCTTACTCTGAACCTAGCAGCAGCTGGACTAGGGGAAAAGGGGCAGTGATGGGTTCGGGGTAGTCTCAGGAGAGGGGTACTGAAATTACCCTTGCGCACTTGGCCCTACTTCATGAACGACCCTATTGCATTCATGCCGAGGGTCTATGGAGGTTCTACAGACAAAGCTGGAAGGAACTCGGGACCCCTTCAAACAAAGGTAACGTAATACTGTGCGTAATACTGTGCCTTCTCAGGTTACAGTGCCTTCGTCCTGGCAGGTCACTATGAAGTCATATAAGAAAAAGCAAAGGGCTTAAAGTCCCCTATTAAACTGGTCTTTAGCACCTTTCAATGTTTTCCGAATAGTTGCATCATTTACACCAGTGTTCCTGAGACGTTGTCATCTTATTTAGCTAAGCTGAGGGCTCAGGAGGCTTCACTGCACATGGGGGGTAGTTTATTTTAATTTTATTGTGCATTTTTAAGGCGCTCAAACATCAAGTAAATTGTGTTTCACAGCGCACACAGGGCAACAGGGAGGGGACATGGGAATGAAAGTAAATATAACAATGAAAGATAGAGGCAGACCTACTAGGCCCTGTGAACATTAAAAATGTGCAAGTGCAGAGAGAGGGAAGAGGCAATGGGATGGGGGTAGTGCTACCTGGTTCAAGTGAGAGGTGCTAGGAATGAGGAGCTGTAAGTGCATAGGTGGAGTGGTCAGCCGTCAATAAATAAGTGCAGGCCTGTGGTGACATAGGGAATGGGTGCCAAGACAAAGTGCTGGGAGGGGTGGAAGTTCTAGGCGATTGGGTGTGGGAGGCCAGGACCTGGGAGGACACATAAGGGCCTGGTCACCAATCTCAGTGAATGTGGGATTTAGCAGAGGTGGGAGGCAGGGAAGTAGGTGAAAAGGAGAGTCTTGAGGAGCTTCCATAATTTGAGGGAGATCCGGCTCAAGACGAAGAGGAAGAGGAAGGCTGTTCCATAGGAGGGAGACTGCTGAGGAAAAAGATCAGCCAGCAGCTCAATGTTTAGCGAAGAGCTTAACACAAAGAGTTGGTGCTGGAGGAATGTAAAGATCTGAAGAGAGAGTATTTATTGAGCGCAAGTTGTAGCGTGGTCCCCGGCCCAGACTGCCTTGTGGATGATGTGGATTTGAATTTGATGTTGCAGCAAGCAGGGGCCCAGGGGAGAATTCTTAGGGCTGGAGAGAGATGCAGCCCCTGGGCTTGAGGCCAAGGATAAATCTCACAGCCCTTTTCTGGATTAGCTGGAGGGGTCATAGCGAAGTAGAGGGTAGATTACGGAAGAGGCTATTGCAGTAGTCTATCCTTAAGAAAACCAGAGCTTTAAAGACAAAGAGCTTCTGGGGGAAAGTGAGGAAAGGAAGAATTCCTTTGAGGAGGTGGAGTTGAAAGTGGGACTTCTTGGCATGGTCCTGAATGTGTGGGATCAATGATATAGAGAAGTCGTAGATGATTCCAAAGTTTCTGGCTTTCGATGAAGGAGAAGGGGGTGAGCCTGTAGAAGATGGCCAGAGTTAGGGACAGAAAGACGGAGCAGGAGTCTGAATCGAAAGGATCTCATTCTTGCTGACCTTGAGGCAGCGATCATTGGCAGTCAGGAATGAAGGAGGCAGTAAGAAGAGAATCAAAGGGAAGTTTGAAGAAGAGTTGTTCATCATCTGCATAACACTGGAGGTTTGAGGTGATGGCAGAATTGAGGTGTACAAGGGAGAAAGGTTGGGGCCCTCAGGGACCCCGCAGTATGCGATGGAGGTAGGAGAGGAGAAAGAGCCCAGAGTGACTTGGGATGGAGAGTCAGTGAGGAATGAGGTCAGCCAGCTAAATGTCAGCCATTGTAAGTTAGCCCTTGACATCCTTCTCTTCATCACATTACTTTGGAATTTTGGACAGGGTGGGGCCTTGATGGGAAAGCAATGCTTAGCTGTTGCACTTTTGCCATGGTGTGGGATGGATACCACCCTCCTTGCATTTCACAACACAACACACCTGCACAGCTTGGACGTGATAGAAAGTGTATTTTGTTTTATTAAAGCGTTGCCCACTTTTCGTCACTGAAAGATGAAGCTGATCAGGGTCACCATCTAGATGTATCTGATCTGGGATATCAAAGTTTGAAGGTTGACCAGCCCCTGTCCCCTCCCAACTCCAGCATCACCCAACTTTATTATTTAAGCTCCCAGAGATGCAATTTTCTGCATTAAGTCAACCAAAATGTTGATACCTCAGTCAACATCTTTAAGGTGTTTATCTGGAGGTTACATAATTTTGAAGCTCTTTAAGGCCTGATTTCTGCTCGCTCAAGTGCAGATGTTTTAGGAACCTTCCTATGAACGTATTGACTCTCCAGCGCATTAAGTAAAGAGAACAAGGTGGGCTTCATAGAGCTATGCATGTTCCAGCACCATGGCACTTACGCAGAGCTCAGGCTGGAGTGCACTCTGGTAACTACTCAAGTAATTGTGAGGCCTATTGAGCTATAGGTCAGAAATCCCCATTCCTCATGCAGACGTGATTCACTGGACGAATGGACATCCCCTGTGAGTGTGATGGCTTCTATGGACTTCCGGCCAGAAACATTTTACATGTTTTATGAGTTGTTTTGATATTTTTAAAACCTACCACAACATTGAAGGTGTTTGGAAAACACACCTCAATTCTTCAATCACTGGATTTCAGCTACACCAAACTGATGATCGCAGTGAGTGCAAAATGCAGATGTGTTTCCTTCACACTTGAGCTGTTGATCCTGGGATGTTAAAGCTACCTATAAAATAGTGCTGCCTTTAAGAAAATTACACTGATCTCGAATGGCGCATAAATACAAATATGTTACTTAATTTGCATAACCTCAATGCACAGTTCTATGTTTTTGAATTAAGAGGCGAACTTTCAGTCATGGTTCCTAGATTGAGATGTAACATGTGCGGCATGCTAACTGAAAGAGCTTATTCTACTCTCATGTTACTTAGTAAATTGATTATGTTCTTGCATTTCTAAACCCACCATAATGTGGACAATGTTTTGTAATTACTTCCAATACCAAATAATGTTCACTACTTTGTTCTACTATTAATAGGAGCCGTCCAGTTATGCATGCTTACATCTAACCATTAATAGATGCAAGCTGTCCTTTACACTTCTAAGAACACCCCTCTATCATATGACAGATTTTAACTGAAACAATGTTGTTAAAGGGACGTTATAATTAAGTTGTACTAATACAAACCATTGAGATTAGGTGACGTTATGGATGAGTTGCACTAATAAAAACCTATCAAATTTAGTGCAAAAACTATGTAATAGGGATGTTATGGTAACAAGTAAAATTGAAAAACCCAAGAAATTTGCCAGTTATGGTAAGCTAATCAGTGATTACTTACGCCACCACTGTGCACTGCTAACAGTAACACCCATAACATCAAAGAACACATCACAAATGACATGAACAATGACATGAACGATGACATCACATATATGCGGTGGTTGTTTTTGTTCAGTGACAGTATTCATTTTAAGCTGAGGACTTCATGTGATTATACTACATTGAAACCATGATAAACATACTATAAATGTACTGTGTATGTAGAGCTTGACCTTGTGCTATATTTTGAAGTTCTTTTCCCCAGTGTTTACCCTGAGGTCATAATGCACATAAATGGAACAAGAAGCAAGTCCCATGCAGATAATACAATTCTTAAGAATGTGATATGCTTTGACTTATCATTGTACTACCTAAACATACCATCTTCAGAATTATTTAGTTTTATGATCCATACTGCATTCATTGTATCTCTTTATGTATTATTTGATTGTTGCATTCACAAAAAACATCAGTAAAACGTTTATTTTTCAATAAGTACCTTTTATGTGAAATGGAGTAGTTTATTACAAGGCTACTGATCACTGTTGATGTGTTGTAAATGACAATCTAAGCAGCACCCCTTATACAGACCTTCCAATGGAATTGTTGGGCAGTTGTTATAGCCTCAGTGATGTCATCAATGTCATTTGTGATGGCATCTTTGATGTCATGGGTGTTACTGTAAGCAGTGCATGGTGGTGGGTCTTTCGATTTTACTTGTAACCATAATGTCTGTTTAACAAAGTTTTTTCAGTGAATTTGATAGGTTTTTCCCAGTAAAAAGGTTTCATGATGTCACATCACTGTATGTCAGTTGTTAATAATTCTTCTTTTAACATATATGAAAGAACTATTAACCTCCTTTAACAAAAATATGTTTTGCAACGCATACTGATGTGTGTTTTTTTCAGCAGCGCATGCTGGGGATGCAAGTCATGGTTGAATTGCCTAGGGCATCAGGCTCTATCATGACTCCATCCCCACCAAACCACCCCTGTTATCCTCCACACCTACTCTGCCTCCTAGTTCAGTGTCCAATATACCCTCATAATTTGGCCAATGGCCAGAGCTCAAGACTTGCATCCATGGGCAGTCTCCAAGATTCATGGGGCATGGGTTTATGGCCATGCTGAATGCCCCAATAAGAAAATCTTAGTCAATATTTACCTGTGCCGAGGACCAGGCCCACTGCCCAGGCACCAAACTTATATCACTCACATTTTGACACTTTGGAAAAAACAAACACAGGACACACTTGTAAGAGCATGCTTTCGTGCCCTTGCTGAAGCTCCTAACGTAGGTTTGCTGCAATCCCGTCCAGCACTTCAGGCTGCAGCTGCGAGCAGGATTTTATTTCCCATACAAACCTAGAGCTTCGGCCATGCTGCATGCCCCAATAAGCCAATTGGAGTAGACATTTCTCCTTGCAGAGGGCCAGGCCCACTGCCTGGGCACCAAAGATATATCACTAGTTTTTGTACTTAAATTTTGAAACTTTGGTAAAAATAAAACACAGGACAGATTTGCAAAACCATGCTTTCACGTCCTTGCTGATGCACTTAATGATGGTTTTTGCAATCCCATCCAGCACTTTGGCTGCTGCCACGAGCAGAATTATTTCCCCATTCAAACCTATCCCAATTTCAAAAGACATTACCACATAGCCAGTCCCTGGTGGTCATGCCCACTTTAACCTCATTACCAGTCCCTCATGGCCACGGCCAGTGGCCGGATTGTCCGGGTCATGGCCGAAGGTATATCACTATTTTGGGTACTTACAATATGACACTTTAAAAAACAAAAACACAGACACATTTGCGAAACCATGCTTTCAGGGCATTGACAATATTCCTCGCACACGTTTGCTACAAATCCGTTTTATTTTTTTGAAAAGTGTCAAAATGTATGTACAATCACTTAGCCCACACTTGACAAATAACATTCAAACTTTGCACAAGCATTCAAGGTTGGTTCTATAATCTTTTTTGTAAAATTTTGTGCAGACTGGTCAAACAGTTCTAAAGTTATAAGCCATCTAAAAATATTCAGACCCCCCTCTAATTTTGCCCCCTCTTGATAAAATCCCATCAACCTTGGGTCTAAAATCCTTGTGCAAACTTGTACCCAGATCTGTCAAATGGCACAAAATGTATAAGTCTTTCAAACATTTTGGGACCCTCCCTCTAATTTTGCCCCCTCTTGTCGAAAAAGCACCAAACAACCCAGCAATGTCGCCAAACCTCTAAGATGTTTGCAGACTTCGTAGAAGGAAAAACACCCTATATTTGACGTTTTATTGCCATATGTTGCAATGACTGACTCCCAAGTTTATATCATTGAATTGACGGTGCATTAACATGAGCCACACACACACAGCATTAACATGAGACACTCCTTGAACTTAACTTCATTCAGCATTGTAGCTGCATCCCACCAAATAGCTAAAAACAGGGTAAAACATGTCTGAGATAACTGAATGTCTTTTGGCAAGGTCTGTCTTTGTCCAGAAAACATTAAAATAGTTAAAAGGGATACAACTTTTAATGTCTGAGACAGATGTCTTCCTTGGGGAATATGTGCATATGATCGGCCCCAGCTTGTGGCTTCACTTTGGGGAACAATCCTGGATAAAGAAATGGAGTGAAGGGGTAAGCTGCTGCAGATTATCAAGTGAAAGGTATATTGGACTCTGCACAACAGAAAAAAGAAAGGCAGCCAGCCGGTGAGCTGAAATCTCAAATGACCACTTAGGAAAAGCTACTAAGATTAAGAGTGAAAGGGTAGAGGAAGAATGAAGAATGAGGCATTCAAGTAAAATGTCATGCTCCATACATTGACAGAATGTGTATTCTTTTTTCTTGTGAATGTTTTTACTTTGAGAGACAGTTCTGCCTGCTTTGCTATGGAATACATTTAAATATGATTTTCTCGACTGCTTTTACTGGTAATATATGTGGTGTGTACCATTTTCTTTTTATTTAGCACAATATCATCAAAGCTATGTTCTGCATGTGGGTATTGTGACAACATATTGTTCTGATGTATTCAAGATAAAAATAGTTGCAGACAACCACAGTAAATAACGTCACTCATTACATTATCTGTGGGGCCAAGGGGTCTACTGTGCTGGATTTAAAAACATTATTGAACGATAGTGGCCTTGAGCAGAGGGAATAATATGTGCCTCACTTGAGATTAAGTGGTGGTTTCTTTGTGCATCCAGAGGAAAACACTTTCCAGGAAAAAATGCTCTATTCACCTTTTGAATAAACCAGCATCAGATCATGAATACGTGTGTTATTCTGCAATAGCTCAAGAAGTTACCGATTTTAACTACTACCTCCACAAATATCCCTGTACAGCCTACTTGAACCTTAACAGTAGGGTGAAAGGGCCCCCTGGTCGTGGTTTAACAGGGAGCAGGAAGGAGAGGGTGGGCCCAGAAATCCCCTAGTTATGTTACAATAGGAAGTCGGTAACCAGAGTTTCCAGTTCTTACCTTGAATAGAATTTAGAAACATGATCTCCAGAAATGCACATTCTGAAATGAAGTTTGTACATTCATTCAGAAGACCTCACGTGACTGAGGAAGTCTAGATCAACATCACAGGGTCAGCAGGAGATTCCTGAATTAGCAAGGGTCCACGCTCCGTGCAAAGATGTGTTCCCCACTAAAGGGCCGCAGGGCTCCAGCACTTGAGGTTCCTCTGTCTTTCGGGGTTCCAGGCCCTTAATGAACAAGCATTAGTTCAAGCAAAATAGAGTTTTACGGGGTACACAGGACTTTGACCATAGCAGAATCACTTGCCTCCAAAAACCGGCCTCTAAAAAGAACACAAATATATATATTTTTTTTACTTCTGTGTAGGCATGGGCTCCATATTTTCCAAGCCGTGCCATAATGGTACTGCCTGTCTACAAGGCAGTAAAACCTGGCAAAGGGTGCTGGAATCTGGTAATGTAATGGCAGTGCTGGGAACATGTCTATTTATGAATCAAAACATTTGGCTTTGCCAATACTTGTTTCTTTAGCAGGAAGTCATGCCAGACATTAGTCCTAGTTACGAGAGACGTACCCAGAGTCTTTAGCTCACTATCTTTCACAGAGAAGAAATATACCAAACATACCAATATTTGTCCTGCCCTGGATGTGGACTCCTTGCTCACTATTCTTAGAGAGGCACAACTCCACCCTACTGATGAGGTCCAACCAGACCGAAACTCGTGTCTGGGATTGCTGTTGGTACTCTTGTTCAGAGGAGAATTGCCTAGCATTTCGGTGCTGGACTGCCCCCTGGGCAGAACAAAGACTGATATGATTGGGATATTTCTCCTTTGTAAAAGTTAGTGACCTAAAGAATCTGGGTAAAGCTCTTGTAACCAGGACTAATGCCTGGCAGAGAGACTCCCAGGACCCCCCTTGTTTTTTGCATATTTAAGTAACTTTGGGTCCCAAGCTCAGTTACTAGGGGAATCCAGACGTGGACTCCTTGCTCACTATTCTTAGAGAGCACAGCTCCTCCCTACTGATGAGGTCCAACCAGGATGAAACACGTGTCTGGGGTTGTTGTTGGTACTCTTGTTCAGAGGAGAATTGCCTAGCATTTCGGTGCTGGACTGGCCCTTTCTTCTATTTTACCCCCACCTCCGTACCCCAACACATAAATGCTTTATAGACCACACCCACAGGCCACCCAGGGAGTTATGAGCCCAGAAAAACCTGTTAAATACCCTCTGTGCTTGGGCCTTTCACTCGGCCTTCGGGGCCAGAAATCCCTGTATGCCCTCGGGCTTAAATATAATGTACATGAGAAAGAGGGGATAGAGAACAACTACAGAGATGTACATTTCCCAAGATCAAACGAAAATGATGAGAAATCAGCGCCCCATTTTTGGGTCAGATGCCCAGGGGTCTGTTGATGTATTTCTTTGAGAATATTGGCAGCAGGACCAGCGTGGCGGAATATGAATTATGAGAACTATGCCAGTTGGAGACAATAAAGGAAACTTTAGATGCAGCATATTATCAGCTTCTTCTGGATAACTAGCCGGGACAACCAGTCAGGTTCTCCAACATGTATGTGACGACATGGTCCTTTTGGATTCCAAGCATGAATACTGATAACCTAGGGGTTTACTGAACTTCTTCTAAGAACCATGCCAGAAGTATAGGGAACAAACACATAAAAACACATAGGACTTTCCAGTAGGTCTTCCATGAGAATTGTACAAGATTGTCTTATAGGAACTCTAGCAGATATTCTTCTTGCCATTCACCTAGGGATGCAATGGCATTCCTCGAGGAGACCCAAAGGAAGACACGCACAACATAAAAATCACTAGGGAACACATGTATGCAAAACACCAGATACCATAGCAAAGCAAACCAATAAACAGATGCTCACATCCGCGCAAGCAAAAGACAAATGTCAAAAAATCTCCAAAGTAATCACAGAACATCATAGAACATTTTTGCAAACACCAATCCAAAGAAGTGCTATGGAAACAAAGATGGAATGAGGGACAATAGGAGGATATCACAAGCTGAGGCCGTACCCTCCAGATCCCTGTGTCTGAGCCGATCCAATCACTGCCCATCTTTCTGCCCTCACCCACCCTCTCTCACTGCAACCTGGCTGAAACCCCTCCTAAACTGTACAATCTGCTCATAGTTTTAACACCTGATATTTATTTCCCAAAATGGCTGTCGCCTGATCTTCTGCGCAGCAAATTCCTAGTGCATACATTGCTTTGGCCTTTGAAACTCGTTCATGTGGCCTGCCACCATTTGGAGGTAATGTCAACATGCTGCCTTCTTATTTTGACAGTAGAAATATTACACAAACTTTCTGACTTGATAATTAGAAGTAAACCATAACCATGTGATTGCAAAAACACCCTCACTCGATGCCGCCTATTTCTGCCTCCTGCCCCATCAAGCCCGGATTAGAGAGAGTGTGTGAGACTCTCTGAGAGAATGTTTGTGTGTGTGTGGTACTAGCTATGGGTACCAGGAGCAATATTGCTGCCATCCTCAAAAAGCGCCATCCTCAGGAAATGCCCAGTGGTAATGTCCCATAGCCCTCGTTAAAGGCTTAAATTAAATTGGGCTGCTAGCATTTACCACCCATACTTCAGAATTATGGCTTAATTATAACATTGGTGGGCTATTTTAAACAATGAATCAGCAGAGGTCCTTAACCATAGTAACAGGGTCTGTAGTTCATGTTCCATTATTCTGCATCAATGCTTAGTGTCTCCTTAAACTATCATTTACAACTGGACATTTCAGACTCTAAGGATGCAAGCACAATCTGCAAATGTTTCCATGTTTTCTAACCTTGTTTTTATGGTTTTGCCTTAATTGAACGGCATTAGAGCCCTGGTGATGGAGAGGGCTGTAACAGATGTTACCAGTCCTTACTCTCACTATGCAACCTCAGCTTCACCTCGGACCCGTGTTACATTTCCCCCACAACCAATCAACCAACTGTAATGCCACTTCCAGGTCGCTGTTTAATTTCTAGAGGTGTCTGTTTGTCCCCTTATGTACAGTAATCCATGTTGTTCTTTTGCTAAAATAACAGGTGTATTTGTAAAGTGCATGTTCACTCCCAGAAGGGCATCTTGACACTATTGAAAGATTACAGATGTGTATTGTTACCCAATAATAATAATAATAATTTCGTATTTATATAGCGCTACGAACCCTCAGGTATCTGTGCGCTGCTTATTATTACTCACGGTGTGTGGTGCTCATTTATCGACCTTGGAAGGATGAAAGGCTGAGGTTGGCCCTGCCGGGATTCGCTTAATGGTACACATTTTCTCGACATCAGAAGGATGAAGGGCTGAGTTGATCTTTTGGGAATCGAACCTGTGACCATGAGGTCAAACATAGATCCCTGTAGTGGGTGCATTAGTCCACTGAGCCACAGGCTGAGAGCCTAGAAGATGAATGCACACAAAGGGTAACTTGACCAAGGCTGAAATTAGCCACATCTGGGAGTTCTCATCTAAAGAACGTTTAGTCTGAAATATCTGTGCTGGGTTTGGAGCCATTGTGGTATTTACAATGTATCCTGTGTACACAATTGTGATGTTTTCCTCTGGCTTTTCATAGCACGGTTAGTTGTATTGCCAGTGGTGTATGCTCATGAAAATATTTAAAAAACATAAGTAACATGCACCTTTCAAATTAGGAGTTAAGTTAGCTTTGTCAACATGCAAGTATATTGCAGAACTCTGATGTCACTCCTTTATGCTTGATATATTCTTCGAGAGACCAGCAAATGTGCACAACACAAAACAAAACTATCAATGACTCACCAGCTGTCATACCTATGGATGCCATTGCCCCATCACTTCACATGGTAAGACGAGTAAACGTCCAGGGTACTGGTGATCCATTGGTGAATATCGGTTTTGAAACCATCAATCAGCTCCACAACTCTACTACACAAGAAGCGATCCGAATAAAATGCTATAACAAGCAAATTATAAACCTTATTGTCCAATTTTGGCAACATGGACGGAACAACAGACTTATCAACAAAAGGTTGTGGATCATTGGTTAGTTGGAACACAGCAAAAATAAATGTATTGCCCAATGATAAAAGGGACTGTCCAGTCAGAGTTGTATCAAAAATATATACATTACTTCTATCACAACAGACAATCTAACAACATCACAAAGTACAACCCACCCTGTAAGGGAATGCAGAGGACAGACAGATTCAAAGAAGGAAAAGCAATGTACTCTGCATACTGACACAAGGGTAGTCGGAATGGGTAATAACCACGATGGTTTAAGTGTACTTGGTATCAGCACAAAGGGAACAATGGGCCTAAATATGTCTATTGGGGCTTTCTTGGAAGGACCAGGGAGGCAGAACCACAATGTACCTTCTATTGGAGGTGTTTGTGATGCTCAATAGCCTTGAGTCGGCTTCAGGGCGCTTTGCAGGCTTCTGTGACAGAGCTTGAGCTGTAAGTCAGCTGCTGGTATCAGGCGGCAAGACAATTCGGCGAGCAAATCTGGACGAATGGCTGCAGGCTCGCCTACATGGTGGCTGGGGGTCAGGAATGATGGTCTCAGTGCTGATCAGCATTTCTGAAGACCTGGTCAAGAGATCTTGGATGTCTTTAAGCAAGGGCACCTTGACGACGGCCAGCGTTGCTGTCAGGTTTGCTGATCGAGGAACTCATCTGGCTCGAAATGTCTTTAAAGGCAGGCGTTGCTAGATGCTCGTCGAGACACTTCTCCCAGCTCCTTCAATGGGCTTGTGTGTGTCATCCTCTGAGCTGCAGTTAATTGTACCCACACCGCCAGCAAAGTCAGAGTTGGCAGGTGCGGTAACGTGCCGGTAAACAGAATTACCAGCACTTTAATACTGCACAAGCCAACTCCTAATGAAGCCCGTAGCATGAGGCTGTGATGCACCTAGCAGGTAAGTCCCACTGATTACCAGAATTTAGATTTTTCTGGAAATCTACCTCTGCTTAGGTCTGGAAAAGAATCATCTTAAAATGATATAACCTTTTTGATTATGGCCACATCCAGTAGGATACCGTTAGTGTGAGTGTCAGCAAGTGTCACCAGGACGGTCCATCCAGAGACATTATCATCCCCAGTCCTTTCACATAGTCAGAATGTCTTCTGCACTCTCGCCATAGGGTGTTGCTGTTGCCATGGGGATCTCCCTGGAAATAAAGCTCTTCAATAACATCTACAAGTCTCCATCATCTGCCTGGAGTGGGAACCCCCAACACTCTCAAATTAGTCTCCCTCAACCTATTGTCTTTTTATACCAAGTTAACCTTGAGGATGTGGTTCACCTGGCGCAAGCATGTAACCCCTTTTTGCTTTCGGGTCCGAAATACCAAACAATGTTCCCTAAAGACATGAGAGCACTGACCTGCATGACAGAAGTGGGATCATTAATGTACCTGCATTCTTGACTATGGGCAGGACATTTCTAGGGTGGGGCAGAGGGCATACCAAGCATAATGCTTCTTTCTAACAGATTGTATTACTGCGTCAGGATCCTCATTCAGCTGGTACATAATATTAGTCCACTCGGTATACTGAATTGTGCTTCACCGTTTGACAAATAATTGACCAAATGATACATTCTGGGATGGATGAGAAATGTCTGTCATTTGAGGATAACCTGGCACTGGATACCAGGAACCAATTCAATGTTTAATTATGTGGTGCACCAAACTATGCACATGGAGCAAACATATTCTCAATAGGTTTTTCATTTCAATATTAGATCTATATGAATGGGATAATCATTTCATAGAATTAATGAACCGATAAATGAACAGACCCTCTCCACCCGGGCTTCATAATTGACTGGCACCTTGACTGGGTAGTGGGGCCACGCATAGCATCCATCACTTTTAAAGGAATATAGGCAATGTGGAGGAGTTAAACCCTCATTCTGCCACCCCCTGTACAGATAAATGCAGGCAGGACACCATAGGGCTATGCCAGCTCGATGCATGCTCAAAAGGCAGTGCAGTGCCTACACGCCAGCTATTCCTAAGCAAAAGGTATCTGAGCAGGCTGCTGCTAGAAGAACATGTAGTAAACACCAGATCCACTGAATACATGTGACCTTCTTTTCAGCTTCTTAAAGAAGTAGCATCGCTAAGGCACTCTCACATATTCGGTTCACATCTCTTAAGTCCAAGCGACACAAAGCCCCTTCACAATGAAAACCTGTTGGCAAATTCTAGGTGCAGTCATATTGGCAGCAAGACTACATAGTCACGCAGAGTATTGCCGAGTCTGATACTTCAAGTTCTACATAGGATTCGTATTGCCCCATGACAGCAGTGCCCCTCCCTATAACATAGATGAACCACCAGCCTCAGGCACTATGGGATCGATGAAACCACCACGTCATTAACTAAATCCCCTTCTTCTCTTCCTGCTTGCACGTCTGAATGAATGTGTCTATGGATATATGTATGTGTGTGTGATTTTCTTTTTTTCCCTAATCGTATATATTTTATTTTCCCCAATAAAGTTTTCAATACAATCAGAAATGAACAAGCTTCATAAAAGCACAAACATGGTCACAAGATTTAGTCCAAAAGAGAAGAAATAGAAGAAAAAAACATCTAATAATGCATAACACAACATAAATATGAAGAAAAGGTAGAGCAAGAAAGACAATTGAAAAGAGACCAGAAAAGCGGAAGAGAACGAAACAGAAGTGGGATTTCTTAACTGAGCTGGCAAGCAACAGAGAGCTGTGCACAGGGACACACCCAGCAGGTTATGTGGCGAGCGTGGGGTAGGTTAGCTGGTTAGATTAGGTGTAGCAGGTGGCTCTCACAAAGAGGAGGGGGCAGGACTCAGTGAAACAGTCAGTAATTGGTGAGATAATATTTAAAGAGTAGTAAAGTCAGGAAAAGAAGGACATTCTATAAAAATGTTTGAGCCAAGAAACGGCTCCAAGAAACAGCATTGCTTTGTGGATTTAGTGAGAGAACACCTCAAATAAGAAAACAATTCTTGTTAGCCACAGGCATTGGTGGAGTGGACATAATAAGAGGCTCAAACTCACACCCCAGGTGTCTGCCTTACCTGCTACAACCATGAGCTCTCCTTTGGCCAGTGGTGATCCACTGATCAGCGGCCACGATACACTCAGCAAATTATGAAGCACTGGGTCACAGATACTCTGAGCCATAGCAGCATCTGGGTATCATCAGTAAGAAAATGGAAGAAGAGGACATCATCATGGGTCTGGCAAACTAGTGGACAGAGGTAGAAATTAAAAAGAAACCAGTCTGAGGGCAGTACGTAGCAGTACATTACAGGAGAAATGACAGCAGAGGGGGGGGGGGAAAGGATCAATAGAGACAGATCGTGTTCATACACACAGGAAAGAGTGGAACCAGGCTAGCAATGTAGTCTAATGCCAACATCTAATTGTGCACCAGGCGCAATGCTGCATTTGCAGCACTAAAGGCAGCAAATTGGTTAAACTTAATCGGGAATGTCAAATTCCTAAGTCCCATGGAGGTCCACAAAGGCCCCCACTAGAATAGACTCAGTCTGCATTGCCAGAAGAGAGACTACATGAAAGGAGACTTAGCCATTGGGAGCTTCAAGGAAGCACCAAAACATACTAATAACTGCAAATTCGAGCACTTTGGCTATAGCAGAGCATAGTATTATAGGGTGCAAATTGGGGGTAAGCACGATGAGTATTTAGTGGAGCACAGTTCATAGCAAAGGAAAGTGAGCCTTCCTTAAGAGAGGCACTACCAATGACCATGCAAGTGGAAATGACAGAGGTGGAGCAGGTTTTGGGAAGAGAGAGATAGCACAGGGATGCAATGAGGATTCAGATTTGATATGTCACGCAAGAACAGAGTCCACATCACTGTGCAAAGCAACTCCCACATCAGGGCACGGAACAAATGGGGACATGGGCAATTCACAGGTGACGTGGTAAGGGGAATACCTACAGAGGCAATAATGCAGAGCAAAAAGAAATTCTACAAACCTGCTACTAGAGGTGTTTGGAGGGTCGGTGTTGAGAATGTTGCACATTTGAGGACAGGTCTGAAAGAGATCTGGCCCAGAATTCATAGTAAACCGGAAACAGATGCTTAAATATCTGGAAGATGGACAGCAGAGTGTACATGCCTGTTTTAGCTAGAGTTAGACAAGCCAACTGGGCTGCAGAATCTCTGTTGTTTATACCACAGCGATCATGGGCGGGCATGAACATGTCACATATATGATGTAAGCAGATCGAGAGTGTGCAGACAGAGGGTTAATCATATAGGTGTCATTAGCAAATTAAGCTAGAAAATCGTGCATAAGTATATCTAAAGCAGAGTGGGAAGCTATGCAGGCCGTCACTGTACAGGCAACCTTATTACATACGGGCATGCCTCTGACTCTCCTCTGGCACACCAGACGACTGCCATCATTGAGGGTAGAGAGGGAAGACGAGCGGCATCAAAGAAGCCTCTCGTCTATCTTGAAATAGGAACAACTAACAACAGCAAAAGGAATACAAGACTAGTATTGCAAGATTAGGGTGGTAAAGGTAAAGGTATCGGGGTCGGTCCCAAATGTTTCTAATACCACTCAAATGACCATAGGGTATATTATCTTTCAATGACTGCAAACATTGCTGGGTAGATTTACACTAAACATGCATTTCAATAGAAAGGGGGTGCACTTCGAGCTCCATGTGAATTGGATAGTAGGAGTATTTCTTGGGAGAGAGAGCAGTTTGTTTTTTTTTTAAGAATCTTCTTTCTTCTAGGTTGATTAACTCAGATGATAAATTAATCCATATTTCATTTCTGTACAAGGACGCTGATTTAGTCTGGACTTTATATATCTCTAGGCTGGTCAAATTGCTTTACCTCCATTCCTAATGGGAAATCTTTCCCAAGAAATACTCGCACTATTCCTATTTACATGGAGCTAGGACTGCATCCCCTCTCTTATGAAATATAATGGAGGCCAGTTAGGTGCTGGCTCTGAGTAAACACGGTGGTCAATTGGACTGCATGCAAGGAGATACTCTGGGATATGTAGGAATAGCTGGGGGGCTGTGAGTTACAGGGGTTCGTGCACATGTAGTGTTAGTGTGGGCTTTGCACACAAACATAGAAATACAAACATCATAAGTAGCAAATGCAGCCGGCGAGTGCACCAAATAGGAAATGCACATATCTAGTAACAGAGAGTATATGTTTAAGGGTGTTTTATAATATTTCATTTGACTGGCTTGCAGTACATCTAAATACTAATATAAACTAACAGGCTACCCCCTTCCCAGTAACCTGTAACATGTCATTAAGAAATTATTGCACATTGGGCCAGATGAAATAAATTAAAAACAATTTTGGAAATGCTCTTTTGCAATGAGGTTTCAGTTAGGAGCTGTGTGGCTTCATTCAATGAGATCAATTAAACGTGCAGCATAGCAGTAGATTGTGGCAAACTGCAAAATATGAAGTTTGCTAAAGAACAACCTCCTTGTGTGTGCAGGAAGAAGAGGATGTTACATTTGTAGTGAGCAGGATTGGCATTCTCAAAAGGAAAAATACTTGATAGGACAGAGGAAATAGCATGTTGTGAGTGAGGGGAAGGTGTATCTTTTGAGTCACAGGGGAAGATTATAATAAGTGGAACTGTGGGTGGGTGTGCAAGTTCAGATGTTCAGAAACTTCCTGGGAGCCAGTGCTGGGTAGACATCCACTGGCATCCAGGGAGTGACATTCCTGAGGAATCCTCAAGCTGGGCTGAGACAGTGCAGGCAGGCAGCATGGGACGCTTTGATGGAACTTTGTTGGGAGGCCTGCTGGGGTTGTGACATTCCTTATGGTTTATGTTCAAAGATTCAAATAAAAAGGTTCGAATAACAAACAACACTCTCGAAACAAAAGGACTGAAAAAGAAATCTAATATACTTTTTTTTGGGGGGCCCCCACCCCCAAACCCTGTTTTTTTAGCCAAAAACTATTATTTTTACCTATAACAAAACTAAAAAAAAAATACATAAAAAAAGGCATTCTGTCTTTTTTTTCGGTCCTTTGACTCAAATGTATTGCATTCGATCCTTTTGTTTTCAAATTAATGACTGGACACCATTCCTTATCGGTGGATGAACCAAGTGAGAAGGTTTTCCATATTTAGCTGTGCCAGGGATCTCACCAATTTCTAGGTAAATATGAGTCATAAGTGATGATTTACTGCATGAACGCACGAGGGGCAGCCAGATAAAAAGGCAGGATTCTGTGTAAAATGTTTCTCAATATTTTATGTGTAGGTGCTTTCAAATGTTCATGAAGGACGTCGAATTGCTGTTGTGTTTTTTTTCTCTCCCTCAAACTGCATCACCTGCCAATTTCATCGTTCGCAAGGTTATTTGATAAGGTAATGCTCTCTGGAGTCTTTAAATGTGTGCGAATTGTTAATGTAAAATACCATCTCCCATACCTTTTTTGTATTATGGCTTATGTCGCATGATGTATTTTATCTAAACAACTGTGAATATCATTAGCATATAAAGCTAGAAGCTTAACACATATTGAGTTGGGTTCTCATTGCATGATTGCATTTACTAGCACATAGACTAAGATTTCACAGGGACTAGACCTATTTTACCATAGGTGGTAATTCATTTTTACCACAGGTGCTAAAATCTGAAGTAGGTTTTTGGTTTTCCTAGTAAGTGAGTTTAGGAGTGTATGGTGTGTGTGTATACATTTCCCTGTTCCTAATGTGATATGTGCTGCACTTTGGCTGCTATAGCATAAATAAGCATTGTAGATAAGTTGCTGAGAGGAAGTGATATTGTCACATACTAAGTGTAATAATTCCAGTAGCTGGAACTATAAAAAACTGGGATAAAGGACAGGTGTTAGAATATATTCTGAGGAGAGTTTTACCACTATAAAGGGAATCCACCAATGCATCATTACAATAATAATATACCACAATAAGATACCACTATTTACCAAAATAATAAAACACCTCATGATTCGGTGTAACTCCACCAGAAAATATATCTAACAGATATGACTTGCAATAATGAGGGGGTACAACAAGCGTGTCTCACACATGTGCAAACGGTTTTAGGCACTATTGAATATGGTGACATGTGTGATCCGGGAGTTCTAATAAAGAAATAGGGATAGTCAATTTTGCTTAGCAGGAAAGGGCAAAAAACTCACTTTTTGAATGGGGCTTGGGCACACGCCAATATAGTTGTACCTTAAGACTAACCTTGGACCTAACGCATATTTTAGCATAATTGTAATCCCTGTATGCAAATACTGTTTTTAGTTTTGTTTGAATTAGCCCCCATGTTTGCACAATGGCAAAAGAATCAGACAGGACACTGCCATTTGTGCAAAAATTAAACGGAAACACTTGTGCACTTAACTCTCATGTGTCTTATGTATAGTATATGCAGACGTAGATGGATATTCCCACATATAAAACAAGAACAGATCATTCAGACACTAGTAACTGTGCACTTTCTGAAAACCTCAGCCTCTCCTGTTGGCAGTTTAAATAACGTAACTCATTTTTTAGATAAGACTGTTATTTTACCCTACAGGATTATAGATCTATTATGTATTTTCTTGAAAGTTTTTACTCTATGATTGTATCGGCATACTTTTTTTAAACTTTGTACTTGTAAATGTATGGTTCTATGTCATATCATCGACAACTGTTTTTTCAACAGGGGATTTTCAGAAAATATTTTGCAAAAAAAAATCGTTGATTTTTTAAAATTATTTGGAGCCCCCAACCCCCTCTCCTACACCTATAACCCTTTATCTCTTACCCGTCACACAAAGAAAATTGGGATGTGTTTATTCGGCAACCATTTTTCAGCAAAACACCTGTCGAAAAACTACTGTCAAAGATAGGACTTCGTACCAAATACAAACTTTGCGCTAAGATTTCAGTCAACCTTATCACTTATGAGGATGAAATTAAGCAGAGGAAGCACAGGGAATGTATCCAAAATAAAACTGATTATGACTCTGGTAGGGTTTTTATATTTGCCAACAGTTTGAGTCTCTATTCAACTCTGCACAATCTAAGTCTTTAATATAAATCCAGAAGGAAGCAGCAACTGCATCTTCTGAATCAGATGTTTCCCACTCTGAGAGTGATCAGTCCACTGTCGGGCTCAATTTTTTAGAAGAAATGTGGCTCCTGTGTAAAAATTGCAAATCACAAAAAACGGGGAAGGGGTCGTGGAAAAGGCAGAGGAAGAAAAACAGCGGCTGGAAAAAAAACACAGGGGTCAACATAGGAGAGGACCCAAATCAAGAATCCCAGAGCAGGCTAAATCACTTTGGAGCATGGGTCAAGAAATGAATACAATCGAAAGTGTACAGGTTATCAAACTGTCCTCCCATGTTCTAACCAAAAATGAAATGGATTTGTTGAGTTTAGATTTGAATTTCTGTCCTTTGGCTATCTTTGATTATGTTCAAGCATGGCTCAATTTTGACGAATTCTTTCAGGAAAATCTAATTTAAAAAAATCTTTGTGAACAATCCAGTCAATACCCTGCGACATGCACGGGCAAGACGAATTTACCTGATTTCCGATTTCGAGACGTTGTCCGATTGGGCCACACTGGAAGTTGTATTCTTTGACCCCATCAATATGGATTATGGAGAGTTTGACATTAACGCAGGATGGTCCATCAGCTCCCGCCTTAAAACCAAATCTAAGTTTAACCCCCCCCATGCCCACTGGTGGATGCATGGAATCATTTCATGACTTGCGTTTTGCAGATTTTCGGAAATAGCGCAAGTCATCTTTCACATCTGTGAACCATAACCTTTCACAGGTACAGTGAAAGTCCTTGTTGGAACTGCAAAGCTTGACAGACATTGTTATCAAACTATCTGACAAGGGTTTGAATATTGTTTTATTGGACCTGTGTGATTATGTCAATGAGGCCTCTCGGCAACTCTGTGACAAAAGTGTTACACCCCAGTATGTGCCAATCCATTTTCCAGAATACAGAGTGAGTTGAAGATTCTGTTGACCAAGTGGTGCGAGATCGGCATCTTGGATGAGGATGTCATCTAATTTTTGGTTCCTTCTTTCTTCACCATTCCGACTATCTTTTTTTGCCAAAAATCCACAAATCATTGGTCCACCCATCAGCACGTCCCATTGTCACATTATCAGGATCACTTTTGTAGAATATGTTGCAATTAATTGATGAGACTTTAATTTAATTTGTTTCTGTGCTCCCTTCTTATTTACAGGACACCAAGGATTTCTCATATCAATCGGGTCCCGTGGGAGGAGTGTTTGATTGTGGGCATCCTTGATGTGGTTTTTCTTTATACCGCCATAGACCATCTGGTTGGCATCAATGCTTGTTGGATTTTTTGGAGCTACGTTCTCTGAACTTTCTCTCCCACAGCAACATGATTCTAGAGATATTATAATTTTGTCAAAAATGTGTTCCTTTTTTAAAGTGTTCTTTACCATCAGAAAGTGGAACTGCCATGGGCAGTACTTTTGCCTCATTGTATGCAGATCTAATGATGGGTGGGTGGGAAGCGACGTTGAGTGATATTGTGAATTAAGTCTTCTTTAAGCAAACTGTGGCATGGTGGAGATATATTGATGACGTGTTCATCATATGGAAAGGGTCTGAATCAGATGTGCCCATTTTTGTGAAGCGTCTCAACGAGAACACTGTCAATGTGATATTCACAAAGAGTCACAGTCACACTGATATAGTTTATCTTGATGTCACTGTGACTTTGAATAGCCTAGTGTTACACACATAAGGGCCTCATCACGAGTTGGGCGGTAACGCCGGCGGAATTACTGCCGGTGGTATTAGCCCTACCGCCAAACCCCCCAGTGCTATTAGCGCCGGATCATGAGTTTGGCGGTAATGGAATTCCCCATTCCCCACTGAGCCCATTCGGGAATGCACCATTCCCCATTGGGCTCAATGGGGAATTTTCGCACTCTTACCGCCAGCGGATTTCCCGCCGGCGGTAATAGCGCACATTTTCGGCGGATTTCCCCCCAGCTCAGAGCTGGGGAGAAATCCGCTGAAGCCCTGATTTGGCGGACCCTTAAATCCGGCAATAATAGTGCGACCGCCGGATTTAAGGGTTGCCGCCAAACTCGTGATGAGGCCCATAAGTGTATAAACAACTCACCAGCTCATGCCTTCCTCACCATGACACTAGTGGCCACTTGGTGAGTTGTAAAGGGAGCATACCCACTACTATGGGCATTAATCATACATGTGATATAAATCAAAGCATACACTTCATGGAAAGCAAACAAGCTCCACCCAACCCACGACAAATCCAAAGAAGTGATTTTAACAATAATTTCCATATTTAATTCATTTAGTTCATACCAATGACTCCATTGCACTGATGAGGTTCAATCACATATGAAGCTACATACACACGCATGGTGATGGCAAAGCAGACCCAGTGGATAAATATGACTAAGTGCAAATAAGGAGAGCACCTAAATCGTGATTTACATACATGGTTGGGCAATGGCCCCGAACCCCAGAGAAAGCAACAGGTAATTTGAGAACACCCACACAAGAATAAATAGCACCTGAGCTAAAGAATCACCGTTGAACATAAGGAAAGGTAAAAGGCGGAGGGGGTGCACCCCCCAAAAGACTGTAAAAAGCTATGCTAAAATGCCAAATAGGGGTAATGATAACCTGTACAGGATTAGGCAATTTCTGAACAAAGACGTTATGAAGGTAGCCAGGAACAGTGAATCACTATGGGGTGACACCACCTAGAGGCAATGTTGGGAATAACAAGATACGACCATCCAATGTCAGGGTGCAATCCAAGGAGTAAGTGAAGAGAAAAGAGAAGGGAAGACAGTCTCCCTACCAAACTACGGCACAAATCCTAGCCGACAGGTTCTTTCATGAAATCTTTAACGCTCAACCCTTAGTGTAAGTTTGCAGACTGGGATGGAGAGAAATGTCTTCAGAGTGATTCTATCTGCCTGCTCTTTTCTTTGCTCTACACAGACACCTGCAGAAGGGTAGCGGATGCTTCGTGGTCTCCGAACACTGCATCCTGGCCCTGCCCTTTCCTTCTCTCCCCTCCACAAGGCCTCTCCGCCAGCCACATGCTTCAACAGCCTCCAGGAGACCCATCCTTCTTCCTATTAATGTCAGCCCTTCTTAGCTCGCTAATGAAAGCGGACACTAACAGAGAAAAATGGCTCCAGTAATATTCAGTTCATTAGTAAATAGATTATCCAAACAACATTTCAAGGGAGAACGCAGAATAAAGGAGGACCCAGACCTTGCTCTCCACCCCCCTCCAGCGTTTGATGGCACCAGGCTCACGCAGGACACGCAGTCTATTAAATATGGATGTATTTTAATGCACTGATATGTTAAATCAGGAAGCGGCTCTCGGAGTTCCCAGCAGGGGTCGGATTTAGAACTGGCTTGGCACCAAGTCTTCCTTTTGGCGGGAACACAGGACTTTATGGGCTCTGCTGGCATGGTTCCATGCTGACCGGGTAGGTGCTTTTCGTTTGCATCAGAGCGTAGGCTTGTCCGGGCATGCAGGTTAAAGTACGTTTTGACGGGTACTGTTTTCTGGTATTCTGCCAAGTTCCAAATGTGAGTTTACTGCACGGTAAAATCTTGTCCACCAGAGAGGTGTATCACACAGAACGTTTGCATGCAATTTCACTTATTGTCACTATTCCATGTGTCTCAACACTGGAGTTGCAGCACTGCAATGAGAACATTTTAACAGATATGTTATTGTTTGCAAGAAGCATAAGCACACTAAATAGTGTCTTCAGGATCCAACATCTGCCTAACAAATAGATCAGATGTCCAGACTATTCTACTTCAAAATATCTCTATTCAAAACCCACGAGATCCACTCACGCTCACCGTCTTATCACACCAAGATACAGATTATCCAGAGCCAGAGGGACGAGCTTCCAAGTCATCGCCAGCAAGAACTGAAACTCCCTACCTATTGCCGTAAAATCCGAGCAAACGAGATCCACTCACGCTCACCGTCTTATCACACCAAGATAGAGATTATCCAGAGCCAGAGGGACGAACTTCCAAGTCATCGCCAGCAAGAACTGAAACTCCCTACCTATTGCCCTAAGATCGGAGCAAACTTAGTGCACCTTTTCGTCAACACCTCAAGACCCTGCTCTTCTCTCAAGGCCAAGCCTTGGGTTGAGCCAAGTCATCTGTGATTGTGGTTCATGTTCCGTTATTAATCTTGCAACTAGTGCCTTGATGTCAGAAACATTTAAAAATAAATACAATAAAATCCTTCACCTGGAAAATTCTATTTGTGTCTCCTTCCCATGATTCAGGGACACTTTTTCCCCAATTAGGACCACTCTTGTGGCTCATCTCTTGGAAAACCTCTTACTCTCCCTGTGATTGAAAAAGTTCATTTAGGGGAATTAGTAGTATATTGGGCCTCAGGGCTTGGCAATTTAGCTTCCTCAAATACCCCTTCCTGTAGGGCCTCAATTATGTCCCGTTCCACAAACATGTCAACAAGCGAGCCTTTCGACGTCTTGCACCTACAACACTGGTCAACTTTGGCCATACCTAGTTTCCTAACGTTTCATAACGCACACAGCACATCCAAACATAGGGTAGAAAAAGTTGAAAAAGGCACACAACACCAAGGCATCCGGCACAGAGAAACCGAACGATTTTAGCTGCATTTCATACATGTTCTTTTCATGGACTACTTTTGAGAGAAGAGCACGTTGCCTGTAACAATGTTTCTAGATAATATTTTTCCGTCACAGATGTTGGCTTCTGATACATGCAGAATGCTTTTATCCAGGCCGCAAAATGCCCACTTGCAATTGGCGAGTGGCAATTGGATTGGGGCGAGTAAGGAGTGCCTTGGCGGGCAAGGCCCACCCAAAAATTTCAAATGCTCGCGTTGCTGGCTGCTCACTTGCTCTCGACCCAACCGTGGCACCAATAGTGGGCAGGGAATATATGTTTTTTTTTTGCCCCGCCTCCCTCGGCTGTGTATTGCTCGGTAATGAGAGTGCATGTGCGTTCACTTTAAAATATATATTTTGTTTACATTTAAAGCGCACTGCTGGCGCGCTCTTTTTTTGCCATCCCAGGGCTATGTACAGCAGCCCCAGCCCACCTCTTCCTGGTTGCACTGGCGGCGGATTCCTTTCAGCACGCCGCACCGCGTGCTTGTTGCTCCGTGACCCCACTCTGTGCTCCAGGCTGCTGCACTGTACCGACCGAAGAAGACTCTTCTGAAGGTAAGTAAGCAGCGAGCCAAGCAGAGCGTACTGTATGCAATGCATATCAGCTCAGTAGTGGCATGTATTTTATGTGTGGAGTTTTGATGTGTGTATGTAAACGTTGAGTGACCGAGGGGCTACAGCTGTGGTGTATATTGTTAGCAGAGTTACTGTAGACAGTGTTATGTGCAAGCGTGTCTGAGTGTATGTGTGCACGGGTGACTGACTGTAAGTTGGCATCTGTGCAAAATCTATCCTTAAGAAATAGATACTTCATGGATGCCAACTTTTCAGAGCAGGCTCGAAGATCAATTATGTGTTGCCACACTCTGAAAATGTGCATAGCTCCCCCCACCAAACTAAAAGTACAAAATGTGCTGTGAACCCACCATATTGAGGACAGGACAGTTGCCATTGGAAAAATGGAGAGTTCCCTTTTATTGAACAGTGTTTACTAGTGTTTAATAGCATAAATACGTTTGCTGCCTCTTCCACTGGGTGTTCCTCTCTCCTGTACCCCACCCCGGATGTCTTCATAAGTGGCAACCTGGTCCAGGTAGCTACTCTCAACGCCTACTCTACTGTCAAATACTCCTGATATCTGCCTCCTCCTCAAATACCTTGATCTGTATTTTCTTGCTCTCCCTGAGACTTAGTTCATGGCCAGCTCTGTCACAAGTTTTGACACTCTCCTCCACAAGGGGTACACAATCCTCTCCAAACCCTGGACCAATTGGAACAGAGGTCGAATTCCCCTGATCTTTCCTGAGTGGGTACCTGCCTCCATCATTTCTACCCAGGCTTACTCCTCCTTTCAATGCCTGGTCTGCAGGCGCTCTATCTCTCATGGCCTCTCTCTGACTTTGGCCACTATCTACAGGCCACCTGGCCAGGTCACCCTCTCCCTCTCTGAATGGGCTAATCGCTCCTCCTCTCTCCTTGCCTCTACTCTAAGCTTCTCTTCCTCTGGGATTTCAACATCCACTTGGACTCCTCTCACCACTCTGGGCCTTTCTGCAACCTTTTCAACTCTTTTCTCTCTGACACACTTTGGATGTTCTGTTCTCATCTCCTCAGACATCCCCCTCACTAACTCTCTCATTACTCCACTCTCTTCGACTGACCACTTTCTGCTTTCCTCTCACTATAAGCTATCTGTCCCCCTGCCAAAACCTACCCCAACATTGTGCCTTCCTTCGTAGTTATTCGACCTATGAAGCGGGTCGCTTTTGCCTCGTCATTCTCTCCTCCTCTTACCCCTGCGGTTGACTCCCACTCTGTCAAAGCCCTCTCCAACCTTCATCTCTCTATCTCCAATGCTCTCGATATCCTTTCTCCTGTCATGAGGATCCGTCTGAAACCTACCTCCAAGTGCATTTCTTGGTATGACTCTGACCTGGCTGCTCTGAAACGCAAGTGCAGAGCTGTTGAGCGGAAGTGGGGGGCTTTGGGCACATCCTCTGACAAACTGGTCTGCTGCGTGCTCCAAAGGCAATACAAACTCTCCATCTTCTCCAAGAAGAGGGTCCACATTTAAGCTCACGTCTCCACGGCTTCTAACAGCACGGACAGACTGTTTAAAATCGGCAAGAAGCTGGCCAATCCTACTGCAGTCTCCACATCTCCCATTTGTACCCAAGCCCTCTTTCCCTCATCTGTCCATATATATATATATATATATATATATGTCTCTCATAACAATGTTTCTAGATGAGTCTGGTCTATGAACATTTCATCCAAACAGGTGCTCCCCTGCTCCTCCAGAACAATTAAGGAAAACATTGTTTCCCCGCTCAAGCCTTAGCTGATTTCTGCAATCCTTTCTTTGTCAATGAATCTTTCCCTTCTCTTCTCAAGCACTCCTTTGTGCACCCCCTCGCGAAAAAGCCTTCTGCTGATCCTTCCTGCCCGGCCAACTATCGTCCAATCTCTATTACTCCTTTCCCGGGCAAACTCCTGGAGATACTGGCCATCTCTCAGCTAAACCTCAGGTCCATCTTGGTTCCTTTCTCTCCACCACCTTTCTTTCCACATGTGGTGTTCCCCAGGCCTCTATCCTCTCAGGCTGGCTCGTCAATGTCTATCTTCACTGGCCCACCTGATCTCTACTTTCTCCTCTAACTTTCAGTGTTATGCAGATGGCACACAGATCTCTTTCAGGCTACCCTCAGCCTCCTCTCCCTCCTCACGCATTCCTGACTATCAATCCGCTATTCAGGGATGGTGCGCCTCTAACGACCTCTGCCTTAATCCCAGTAAGACAGAGATCCTTCTAATTAGGACCCATGCACCTGCCTTTCCTCTCTCCGGTGCCCCCTCCCCTCACCTTCCTATGAGGCAAAAAATATCGGCTTCATCTTCGGCTACTCTCTCACCTTCTCTCCCCACATCACAGACCTTGCCAAGAAGTCCCACTTCCAGCTGCACCTCCTCAGAGGTACCCTACCTTTTCTCACCTTCCCCAAGAAGCTCACTGCCTGCAGAGCTCTGGTTCTCTCCAAGTTGGACTACTGCAACCTCCTCTTTCTCAATCCTCCTAACTCTACTGTTCACCCTCTTCAACTAATCCAGAACAGAACTGCAAGACTTATCGATGGCCTTAAGTCCAGGGACCAAATCTTTACAGCTCTGAAATCTCTCCACTGGCTCCCGGTGGCCGCGAGGATCAAGTTCAAGACCCTCTGCATCATCCACAAGGTTTTCTGGTGCTGTGGTCCTCTCTATATCCAACACTCTCTTCCTAAATACCTTCCTTCTAGAGCCCTCTGTTCAGATACCTCAAACTCTCTGCGTGTGGGGGTAGATCTCTCTCCTCCACAGTTGCCTCCCTCTGGAATAGCCACCCTGCCCCTCTCAGACTTGAGCCGGATCAAGTTCTGTAAGCTGCTCAAGACCATTGCTTCTCTTCTTCCTTCCCACTAACTCTCCTATGCTAATCTACTTGTCTCCTCGTCCTGAGTGGTGGAATGTTGCCATCAGATTCACACTGGGGGGCACACCCCCCTCAACCAGTCACCCTGCACTGCCTTCTGGCCTACCCCGCACTTCCGGTCTGGGACTGCACCTGTTTAGTCCCGCTGCCATCCTCGCATATACTCAGAGCCTAACTACACTCCCACCGTACCTCTTCCCTGCACTTCTCCCCTCGCCCTCTTTCCCTGCACTATCTTGTTGCACTTGCACAATCTGAAGATCACAAGGCCATGTAAGATCATTGTTTTGTCATCCTTTTGTCTCCCTTCCATGTCTTGGAGCACCTAGAAACACTTGTGTAAAGCCACGTTATAAATATCATATCATATCATATCATATCATGTTTCATTATTAGATTGTATTTATGATATGTTGGAGGATAATATTCATGTACAAATTGGCAAAGTGTTTTACTAATTACCTTAATGCATTTTATCCCCTGTTATCGGATTACATTGTGCATGTTCTTTTTTCTTGTAAAATTGCATAAATAAAGAGTTTAAAATATGAAAAGAAGTTGGCTAATAAACAATCTTGTTTTTTATAATATAGCTCCAATTTGAAGATACCAATACTTATTTAGTTCCACACTTTTATTTGGCCAATACCTAAATAATTTCTCTCATGCATATGTTGAGCTTTGAGTGCTTTCTTGGATGGTTTACGATAGGTCCTAAAAAGAGGCAGATGCAATGGGAGAACAGTGTGTACCGTAAAGGTTCAAAGTGTTAAAACAAGAGAGTACTACCTAAATGATCCACTCCCTGGACAACATTCAAGACACTCTCGGCAGAGGACCTGGTAGAAACCCTGGCTGCCCTTAAAGCTACATCCTATACAGATGACAAACTTCCAGCATCAATTCCTCAAGACTCTCCCCGCAAAAGCTCTCCTTCCCTACCTGGAGATCTTCAATAGCTCACTAACTGAAGGCACCTTCCCATCGACTTCTAATAAAGAAATACACTCTGGATCCCGACAACCTAGCTAACTATTGCCCCATCAGCCATCTAGAAAGCAGTAAGCACACAACTGCAGCAACACATCGACATCAATAATCTCCTCTAAACCTACCAATCCAGATTCAGACCCAGATGCAGCACAGAGACAGCAACCATAGAGGTGGTCAGTGAGACCCTCAACATCCTTGATGATGGCCATCTCTGCCTCCTGTTTCAACTCGACCTCTCAGCCACATTCAACACAGTAGACCACCAGGCGCTTACAGCCTACATCAGCACGTGGGGATCAGCAACCTTGTCCTATGCTTGTTCAGGACCTACCTCGCCAATCACAAGCAGTTTGTTCAGATGGACTCCTATAGATCGCAAATGCTGCATGTCACCATTGGAGTCCTGCAGGGTTTCATACTCTCCCCAGTGATCTTCAATCTATACATGGAGCCGCTGGGAGCCCTCCTAGTCGCAAAAAACATCCACTTCCACCAATACACTGACGACACACAGCTATACCTTGTTGGGTGTCCTGACCCACGTTTAAGCTATCATGCTACAACATTTGGTGCTGTGGGCTCAGAAAATTCAAGATGGCGGAAAACCCACATGTGCGCCGAAATCCAGGAAAGCTGCGCAGTTTGTGCGCACACCAAAATGGTTGCCTCACTTGCCACCCACCAGTGCGAGAATGAAAGGCCGGGTTGCCATGAGGGAAATGGGTTGCCAAAGGAAAAACAGTAGCGCCGGTTAGCTTCAAAGCGCTTTAAAACCACCATTGGACTACCCGCACAGTAGTCTGAAACCCTTGGGAATGGCAATGCTGATTGCCAAATGCAACTTAGAATTGTGGGGAATTCATTTGTTAAATCCCAAAAATGGGTGCAGTACCAGTACTCACCACTATCCAAAAGCCGGCGTTTTAAAACCACCCTGTGTTTCTCTGAAGGCAGGCTCAAAATGCCTATTTTCAAACATTGCGACATGTGCAAAATATTCACTGAACACCAGCAGACATTTGGCAGAATGGAGTTTTGTGTGCCTACAAAATCTGGGAAATGAAGAGCCCAAAACAATGCTTATAACAAAACTGCTCTGGAGTCAGCAGTTTAAGTTGCACTGGATTTAAAGACACTAAAATCGAAAATGTTTAGATTAAATGAGTGACCTATGTTTGGTGTCACATGCCTTTGTAACTGTTGAAATGTCATAGTTTTGCACTTAGAATCAGCATTCTAGCTGCATGTGTAAAATTGCAAGTTAATTTAAAAAGCAACAAAAAACATGACAGTTAGCTGAAAGTCTGGCTTAAGGAACTTGATTCTGCCTGGCAACTATCCCCATCAGGAGTGAAACTTGAGTCACAGCTGTGTTCCCAGGCCAATCTGCCTTTTGCTGGCCACACTAAGGATATGCCATCTATCTGATAATTGAATTACCTGTGCTCTACAGGAGCTCTGAACAAAGCCTGTCTTGACTCAGGCAAAGATTTTATTACAGCGGTCGTAAAATGTAGCTTCATCTTGGCAGAAGCTGGGAGGGGCACTGCCTGTGAGAGCAAGCTGGCTTGGCAGAACTGGATAAACCAGTATTTCTACCTTGTGCTGAGAGGAAACCACACCCCTTTGGAGCCAGAACATAACTTTAAAAAGATGGATCATTCATAGAGCGGACATGTGAAAATTTTATAAATGATACCATAATTCTTGTGATTTTTCTGCCCACAGTTTAAGAGGTTTTTAGAACCGGTGGTATGTTCAGGGGGGTGTCAGCGGAAAAGTGGATATTACTCTAAATGTATGCATGTTAAAAATCTGAAACTTCATCAGTTAATGTCCATACTCCCTGCGCACATGTATGTAAAGTTGGGTCAATGTCAGAAATTGAAAAATCAGTTAAAAAGTCAATTATGTGCCATTTCTGAATGCAAGCTCTTAGAAACAACAGATTTGGACAGAGACATGGCTAAATTCAGCCACACCATGTATATGTAATTTCAAGCAACTGTGTAACTGTGAAATATGTCTTTTGTTATCAAATATAGAATGTGTGCAATCTGACAGAGGAGTGTCCTATCTGCAAGCCATAAAATGACATCACTCTGACACAACTTAGCTTCGCCAATCAAGTGAGGAATGGAAATTTGACCAATGACAAGTGGGCAGGGAATATATGTTTTTTTTTTGCCCCGCCTCCCTCGGCTGTGTATTGCTCGGTAATGAGAGTGCATGTGCGTTCACTTTAAAATATATATTTTGTTTACATTTAAAGCGCACTGCTGGCGCGCTCTTTTTCTGCCATCCCAGGGCTATGTACAGCAGCCCCAGCCCACCTCTTCCTGGAACCGCATTCCTACCCCCTATAGTTTTACCGCAATCGCGGAACACGCATCCGCAAATTTTACCGCGATTTGCACATTCCTCCACATGTAAAATCAGCTGCTGCTTGCCTTCCATTTGCCAGAAAATCGTTTGCCTCATAAAAACTATCCCTGAATCATTGCAAGAGTGAGCCGGGACTAATATTAACTAGGTACCACTCTCCCTGAACCTCTGAAAGGGAATTAAAAGCATTTTAGCATATTTTTTAATTCATTGCCAGCACATATCTAAGCAATTTGGGCCTGTGTTTTCAAACTTCTGTAGTCTAAGCTTGCTGGGGTGAACTGAATTACAGTTGATTGCATTTCTGAGAACTGTGTGCTTCCTTCCATTTCCTTGCATTGCATCAAGGGGGGGAGGGGATTGCCAGAGAAAAGTGATTACCTTGTTTTGTTGAAATCATATTGAGTATTTTCTGTATTGCATTTTCATTCAAAATTACATCCATTTGAACTCTATAAAGCATTCTCTACCACATTATTCTTCTTCTTTTGTTCCTATTCACCTGTGTGCTACCTTATCCATTTCATGTCAACTCCTTATTGATTATAGAGAAGTGTGCTAGTGCCAGATTCTCCGTTGTTAATCATTATCATATCAGATTAAGTGTGATATTCAATTATTAATTTATTATAAAGTGTGATATATATATATTTTAAATTATCAAATAAACCTTTTAAACTTGCAAAACAGAACTACTTCTTGGCTCAGTGGGGTCAGGGGGATTCCAAGAGAGGGGTGTTATATAGGGGTAGTCATCCAGAACGCATGAGCTGGACATAAAGATATATCAATAAGGGTTTTCATTCAGTATTATAGACTAGGCGTTGACTTGGCTGTAGTGCTGAATTGAATCCTCTTACAAATTGGGGGCTCGTCCGGGATGTTTGGGTTAGATCTACCATTTGTGCAGATCAATACAGCGTGCCAGCTGACCAGATACACATATCCGGTCGGATCACCACGCTGTGTTACGCTGTAAAGCACTCCTCATAGGAACGCTCCAAGAAAAGTTCTGTTCTGCAAAAATAAAATACTAACTTCTGTAAGTCAGAACAGAGACCAATCTCTAGAATGACGACCTTAGTAGACATGAAAATAGCCAGAGAGCACTTCTTACATAAACTATTTGTGAGAGATGAATGGGCTGAGCAGGGCCAGGATGCCTGGTTGCAGGCCATCACGCGACAGGTCACTGAAACAGGGTCAGACTTATGGAGAGATCAGGGTCCATTACATGTGGCCCTGAGTGAACTATATATGGCTCCTAAAGCCAAAGAGGAACACGACAAGATTGTTAGGATAGCGGCATACCTGTACCTATATATGGGAGACATGCAGGATAGATGTGCTGAAAGCCAAAATCTGGCAAATAGGCAACAGATGGCGTTAGAGAAGGTCCAATCTGACCTGGTCTCTTCTGAGCAGAGGCTGCAGAGGAGCCAGGAGTCAGAAAATGATAGTAGGCAGTACATCATTAAAATAAAAGAGGATATGGGCATCCTACAACAGGAAAAGACAGACCAGGATACCAGATTTCTGGCCCTGCAGAAGGAGCACCAAGACAGTTTGGACTCCTTACTGCAGAACCAGAAAAAGTTGGAGCAACAGATCAATTTCAACAGGGCATGCGCGGAGCAGGTAGTCACCCTGCAAAGCCAGCTAGATAGAGAGAAAGAGGAGAGCAATAAACTGATTCTGAAAGACCTGGATACCCAGGCAGAGTTTGATCAGGAGCGCCAGAAAGCTGGTGCCTTCCAAAGGCAGAGGGACGACCTGGCGGCACAAATGCAGGCTCTTAGTCAGGAAAGAGACGCCATAGGCCAGGAAGTCTGCCATTTAAAAAGGAAAATGGAAGAAAATCACCTGGCCCCCCAGGGGCTGGGTGACCTCCAAAAAGAAAACCAGAACTTGTTAGAGCACACCAGGAGGGTGGAGGATGCTCTAGCAAGAAAGGAGCAGGCCAATAGGGACACAGCTCAGGAGGTAACCCTCCTGCAGCAAAGACTGGCCCAGTTCTCCAGGACCAACCAGGAAGTACAGAGGGAAAATGAGGCTCTCTGCCAGCACAATGAGAGGCTCCAGCAACAGGTAGCGATGCAGGAGAAACTGATAGAGTCGAGTAAGGCCTTAACAGAGGAACTGAAAGCACAAATGCAGGCTCTTGCATTGCAACAGGGAGCAGGGGCAGATAGAGATGAGGTCCGCTGGGAAAGAGAGACTCCTGACCATAACCGCAGGAGCCCTAACACCAGGGGCCTTCATCTCCCCCAGTCCCTGGACTCTACCACCCCCATGTCCCCTGGCGCACATGAGCACAGGGCCACAGGGATGGCGGATTACTATCCAGCTAAGAGTATGGGGCTCATAGGCCAGTACCACTCAGGAATGGAGGGGTGGGCATCCGGGTATGGGCACCCAAGTACAGTACAGTTCAGTGGGGAACCCCGGGAGAGTAGGCCCATTAAGGGCATCCTGAAAACCTCGGCCCAGTTAGGTCAGTGGAGGGGGTACCCATCAAATCCTGGCAGCAAGGAGGAATCTGAAGACTCCTCTGAACTGCGCAGGACACAGGAGACCAGGTCCCCACATTCCGCCAGCCATTCCCAGGCTCGCAGAATCCGGGAAAACCTGGAAGAACAGACGGGAACCTCTGGGAGCAGTGCCTCTGAGTCCGAGGACGAATGGACAAGGGTTACCCGAACCAAAAAGGCCAATAAGGCAAAAAGGGCCTTGCTGAAGGACCCCTTAAAGCAGATTAAGGCGATCAGGAGCGTCATCACGCCTTACCATAAGAACGCTAAGTATTCTGTTTGGGAGCACTTAGAGTTGTTTGAACAAATGATGGAGACTTTCCATGTGAAGGACAGCCAAAGCTGTATTCAATATGTAAAGTGGACATTCTCCCCGGAATACTCCAGTTTCTTTGCGGGGCTGGAGGATCAAAATCATTTAAGATGGTCCACATATAAGGCGGCCATCCTGAAACATTTTTCTGTTCACAGAAATCCTCAAGAGGCTCGCAAGGCAGCCTACAATTTGCAATGTGGGGAGGATCAGGCCCCACAAGAATTTGTGCAGGAGTTAAAGCGTGCTTTTGCGCAGACCACCAGAAGGGTGCGCACAGATAGCAGAGAATTTATAAATCCGTTTTTCCATGCCTTGCCCAAATATATCATGACCCAGCTCGTGAGGGATTTTCACGAGAAAAGATCTTTAGACTGGGTCATTGAACAGGCTACCCGGATCTATGAGGTGCAGAAACCGGTAGATAGCAAAAGTAATGCCCAGAAAAACCCCAATGCCAACAGCACCCCTGCTGCTGCCAAGGTGGCAGAGGTAAAGGTTACCCCCGTTTTGGATTTGGAGATGGGGGGGCCAAAAAACCTACCTGCACCTAATAATGCTAGGCCCAGAAGGTCCTCGGGCCAGTCACAGACAGGGAGCCAGGGAGGCGGCCCCACAAATGGGGTCCCTCGCTCTCCTGATTATATAAGTCCCCGTTACAAGGGAAACAGACCCATCCTGGGTTATGTGTGGACTCCTCCAGCCCAAGGGGGGGGATCCAGCCAAGCACCTAACCCAGGGAACTTCCCTCCAAACTTCCCACAGGAGGGCAGAAATTTACCAAACCCTGGGCAGAACTTTTTCCCCAGATATCCTCCCGACTTTCAACCCCAAAATCATCCATCCTTCTTTCCCCAATTCCCTGAGCCCAGACAACCTAATCCGGGAGAGGGGAGGCCAAGGGTGGAGGGGTACCCAAATCTTTCCAACCCGGGGTATTACCAGAGGAGGGACAGCTACCCTTCCCGGGATCAGCCCAGGGGAGAAAACAGGGCCCCGTATCAGCCTGAGCGGGTTTCCCAGTTAGAGCGCCAGGTTCAAAACATGGCGCGGGATCTGGGTCACATACTGAGGGCTCAGCAGAACCCTCAGATGGGCGTGCCGGCGCAGAACGCACCCAACTCTGGACCTGGTGCTCCAGAACAATGACGGGGGCAGCACCCCGATAACTCACCGGTTCCCAGGGAGGAGGCACAAAGGGAAGGGGGGTGTAAAGCCTTGGAGGAAGCTTCCTTCCTCACTTGTAAACAGCCCCTGGAAACCCAGGAACCGGAAACAAAATCTCTTGCCCCTGAAAGTCTGCCTCCTAAGGAGCAGAGGGGGGGTAGGAGAAACAAAAGACCCAAACAGACTCAGTTTGAAGAGGAGGTACAGGTCTTCCAATTTGAGGGAGAGGGATCCTCAGAGGATCCTGGGAAAAGGATCTTCTCCTTCAGAGAGGGGGGAACTCCTCCCAAAGAAAAATGGGTCCCTAGGGATGCAAATCCAGACTGGGGAGATCTGGAGACTGAGCTACCGCCGCCCACCATCTCATCCCAGAACCAACAGCAAGAAAATCCCCTGGTTCAAACCCATCCTGGTGACTGCCTCCAAAAAGGGGGGGGCGGCCCAGAACTGGAACCAGGGGAACCCACAATGGCTCTGATCTCCAGTTGCCAAATTTTTCTTTCAGATTCCCAAGACTCTCCACAGAATTCTGCCCAAATCTCTTCGCTAGCAATGTCCAAAACCAGAAAGTTAGCCCACCAGTTGTCCAAAAATGTACATTACCTGTGCCCCCTTGAGGAGAAGGAGGGAAGATATTATGCCCCGGTACAAGTACAGGGGCAGGGTACAATCTCGGCACTGGTGGACACTGGATCTCAAGCTACCCTTCTGTCCAGAAGGGCCTTTGACGAACTGAATGCAAGAAGGGGAGAGAATTACCAAATTCCTCTCACCTCTCTTCCGGGACAACTACAGAACTTTGACGGGAAGGAAATTCCCGTTGAGGGGACTGCAGACTTGGACATTAAAATTGGGCGACATAAGTTGAAACACCCGGTCATAGTTGTGACCCCGGAGGGCACCCCTTGTTTACTAGGGAATGACCTCCTGAGAAGGTTGTCACCCCTAATAGATTGTGTAAACAAGGTCCTCTGGACCCAGACTAGCCGACCAATAAAATTAAAACAGAGTGTCAACCATGTTAGTTTAAACGGCACATGCCACATGGTTGAACAAAAATCTGACCAAGTAGAATTTCACTTCCAGAACAACCAGATTCCAGACGTGACAGTAATAGCAGTAGGACAACAGACTGGTGATGCAGGGTCCTCTCTATTTCTGAAAATCAACCTTCCTTCCAGTTTAAGGTGGTATTCCACGCTGGAAGGAAACACTCTGAAATTCTATACCAATCCACAATCTGAAACTCCCACTCCTATAGTCCAGAAAGATGTGAAATCAGCTCAGAGCCTGGCTGATAGTCAGCAAATTGGAGAGCAGTTGTTCATCCCTGTTCAGTTAAATGATGGGAAGGACTCTGTTCTCACTCGAGTGTGTGTGAACAACGGTAAGAGCTTCATCAGCGAAGCCATGTTTCGCCAACTCCCAAAAGATCCAGCCATTCCCACCTTCAAACTGATAGACAAATGGGAAATGGACCTGGAAGCACCTAATTCCAAACATCTCCTGCCAAGCAGGTGTATGCTCAAAATCTCCATTGGCAACAAGAGCATAGTCCACAATTGTTGGGTCGTGCGAGACGTCCCTGCCGCCTTTTACTTAGGCAGTGACATTCTCAATCGCTTTGCCATTAGTTTGGACCTAATAAACTTCAAAGCTTGGTCCCGATTAGCGGATAATCCCATGGGATTTGATGATCCAGAAAAAGCATTTAGGTCAGCTCAATTGCTACCTTATGCAGTTGAAATTCAGGTTAAAGAGGAAGTCACCATCCCAGAAAGGACCCGACAATTCTCCCTGGAAGTGAAAGTTAAAAGGGGACAAGAGTTGAAAAACCCTGATGCTTACATACATCTAAATGCTTCTCTCCAACAGCAAGGGTTGGGGGTAAACCCAACACCATTAGTCAACATAGAACATGACACCATTCCAATAGAGGTGGATAACAGCGACTTAAAGAGTATTACTCTAGCCGCAGGCACCATTATTGGAATGGCGGTTGATGACCGACATTTCTCCATTGATCTTAGAAATGAACTGTTAGGACCAATCCCCAAGGACTGTTTTGACAGTGACAGTGAGGACAATACAACACCAGACAGGATTTTTACCCGGCATGGGGGGAACTTCCTGGTGTACACTTCCTGCCCTTATGGTAAGGAAGATGTGACTTGTGAATTCAGGAGGGATGAGGTGATTTTCCAGGTCCATGAGGGCTGCCTTTCCCACCTGAAGCCTCCAGTCCAAATCAGCACTCTGACCAGGGACTTCTCCACCCAGCTGGAGGAGGCCGCTGAGATGGCCAAACCAGAAGTCTTTCCAGGCTTCAGGCAGATGGTGGAAGAGAGAGTCAACCTAGCTGATGCCTGTGTGACTCTGGAACAGAAGCAAAAGTTGAAACAAGTTTTCTTGGATTTCCAAGATCTCTTTGCGGTAGACTCATATGACTGTGGTTGCACCGACATCCACACAACCAAAATCCCCACGGACCCTGGCATGACTCCTGTGTTTGTGAAGCAATATCGCTTGCCTCTCGCATCAATGGAGTCCCTTACTGAAATAATTAAGAACCTTGAGTCCAGGGGAATAATCCGTCCAGTCCACAGCACCTTCAATAATCCGGTGCTGGGAATATTGAAGCCAAACGGCCAGTGGAGACTCTGCGCTGACCTCAGGGAGCTCAACAAACGGGTCCATACTTCCCGATGGCCTCTGCCCTACATTGACCAAGGGCTGGCCCAGATCCAGGGGTCACAGGTATTCACTGCAATAGACCTGACCAATGGATACTGGACCGTGCCGGTCAGTAGGGAGGACCAATACAAGCTGGCTTTTACCTTTGGGGGCCAGCAGTATACATGGACCCGGACTCCCTTCGGATACCTCAACTCCGGTAATGAGTTCAACATTTTCCTACATAAGGCCATGCCCGACCTGGGTGCGAGGGGTAATCTGGCTTATGTAGATGATGTCCTCATCAAAAGTTCATCTGTGGAGGAACACATAGCGGAGATCCATTATGTTCTGAAACAGTTGAGGGCCGCCGGAGCAAAACTTTCCTTTCAGAAAGCATAGTGGTGTAGAACCCGTGTTAATTTTTTGGGGCATGAGATTACTCCTCAGGGTCTCTGTCCCCAGGAAAAGAAAGTGGAACACTTCAGAAACTGAAAGACCCCACAACTCTGCGAGAACTAAGGAGCCTCCTTGGACTGACTAATTACAGCAGGAAGTTCATTGAGGGCTACGCAGAGATCACCAGACCCCTGATTCATCTCCTGAAGGGGGGGGTCAAGTGGGAATGGGGTCCAGAACAAGCCGAGGCGGTAAAACAACTCAAAAGAAGCCTCTCACAAGCGCCTTGCCTAGCTTACCCTGTCAGAAACAAGGAGTTCTTCCTAGAGACAGGGTTCTCTAATACGTGCTTGACGGCAGTATTATACCAAAAGCATGACAAGGTCAATAAAGTAATCTCCTATGCGAGCAAAACTTTATCCTCTGTGGAGGAAAAATTCAACGATTGTGAGAAGGCACTCCTGGCAACGGTGTGGGCATTGAAGAATTACCGCCCGTTTATCCAGGGGGAACACATCATAGTGGAGACTCCACACCAGCCTCTGCAATATCTCCAAAGTGACAGAATCCGGGCCGGAAATGTGAGTAATTCCCGAATTACTTCCTGGATTCTGTCAATGCAAGGCTTTCCTGTGGAAGTCAGATATGGCCAAAACAAGAAGAGTCCCATCGCGCAAGGTCTGGCTGACTTGCATGATTGTGCCAGAGAAAACTGTCTCGAGGACGAAAGTCTAAAAATAAAGGACAACACGGAGGCATACCTTAATTCCCCACACAAAGTCTTTGAAGAGGACAAGTGTGAGGGAATGCCCACTGTCTATGTGGATGGATGCTCTTACCATGTTGACAACAACGGGGAGAAAGAACTGGTGGCTGGCGTAGGGAATGCATGGGTGAATGAGTCCCCAGAACCCTCCGCTGGATACAAAATTGGTCCCCGAAGTAGTCAGGTGGCAGAATTGATGGCTGTGCATCAGGCCATCCTCACTGCTGTCCAGCATCAACTCCACGAACTGGTCATAATCACAGATTCGGATTATGTACGGAACGGGTTCGTGGAGCACCTGGTTAATTGGAAAACCAGAGGCATGTTATGTGCTAACAACAAACCCTTGAAACATGGGAAGTTGATCCAAAACATTGATGATCTGGTCACATCGAATGAGATGACCATCTATTGGAAAAAGATCAAGGGTCATTCCAAAGTAGAGGGACCAGACAAAACTGGAAATGACTTAGCTGATCGGCTGGCCAAAACCGGGGCCATCCAAGGGGATCTAATTGAGATTGAGTCCCTGTTGGGGGAAATCCAGGTCACTGCCATCACTAGGTCCCAGACAAATGCTCACAATGACCTTTCAATTGCACAATGGAGTAAGGAGACCCCTGATGCTGATTTGATTACTGCTCAGAAGGGGGATCCAATTATTGGTAAATTTTACCAGCACCTTGAGGACCCTGAGAACTTTCCCCTGACGGATACCGATTACATTGGGAAAGAGGACCTAAGAGTGTTGATGAAATGTCCAAAAATGTTCCGAATCCAAGACGGTTTGTTGGTAAGGAAATCCAAAGCTGGCCACGATCAGTGGGTGGTTCCTACCTCATTCCGAAGCCTGATGTTAAGTCACGCCCATGATGCGGCCACCGCCGGTCATAGGGGGTTTCACACAACATTGGAAATCTTAAGAGAGGTTGCATACTGGCCACACATGGGGCAGGACCTCGACCAATACTTGAAGGGGTGTCTTGTGTGTGCACAATTTCAGCCATCATCCCTTACGCACCGGGCGCCTTTACAAAAGAGGGGAATGACACTGCCATGGTCAGATTTACAAATCGACTTTGTAGGCCCTGTGATTCGCTCGGCTAGGGGGAATAAGTACATGTTGACTGTGACATGCTTGTTTACCAAGTGGGTGGAATGTCTCCCAGCCCCAAACTGCAAGGCAGAAACGGCAGCTGCTTTGATGATTAACCACATCTTTTCCCGTTTTGGTCTACCTCAAAGGATTGAGTCAGACAGAGGTAGCCACTTCACCAGTGAAGTAATGACAAAGATGTGGGAGATACTGGGGGTCAAGAGAAAGCTGCATATTGCTTATAGACCAGCTTCTTCTGGGGCAGTAGAGAGATATAACCGAACCATTGTGAGCATATTAAAGAAGTTTGTGGCAGATTCTGGGCCAAGTTGGGATATCAGATTACCTCTGGTCCTAATGGCCATCAGATCTACCCCTTCATCTGCAACCAAAATGTCACCATTTTAGTTGATGACTGGGCACAAGATGGTGCTTCCTCAGCATTTGCTCTACAGGACCCAAGAGCAGACACTGATAAATGCCTCCACTACTCATGAGTATGTAGAGAATTTAAGGAAACACCTCCAACATGCTTTTGCTTATGCTCAGCGGAATCTAGAAAGATCAGCTGATAGCATGAAGACCCATTATGACCTGAAAACTTCCAGGAAGGAATATCAGGTGGGAGACCGGGTCTATCTATACAACTTCCAAAGGAACCAGGCCAAGCAGCGCAAATTTTTGCCTACATGGAAAGGACCCTTGGAGATCATCGACAAGATCTCCCCTGTGGCCTACAAAATCCACATCCCCAAAGGTCCTTTGGCAGCGGGGGAAGACAAGTGGGTCCACATAAACCAGTTGAAATGTTGCCATCCCAGGCACACTCTGCAACAACTGGAGGAATCCTCTGGAATCCTAGCGGGTACTGTCTCAGACTAATTCAGTTCCAATCATAAAACATACCACATCTAGTCTCTAAAATACTGTGATTTGCATGAAACTGTCTCTTAGTTATACTGTTTTTTTTTAAAATAAGAATGTAATGTTTCATTATGATGAAATGCATATGCTGTCCCACCATCTCAACAGTGGTGGAAAAACGTCTATGAGTAGGTATTGCCGCTCTTCCTTTGTCGTCCTAGGAGAAAGAAGACCTTGAGACTGGCCAAGGAGGACGATCCGGAGACCGGGAACGAAGATCCAATGGGCCCAGTGGACCGCCCAATACTCCCATCGGGACTGGCGAGGAGAACCGATCGATCAGTACCGGATGGAGAAGAAGATGCTGAACTGTGCCATCTACAGAGTAGGAAGAAGATTATGCGGACAGACCGGTGCGTGGGTCAAAACCCTGGGCACGCGACTCCCCATCAACTCAAATTCAAAGTGCAGTCGCGTGGGGGGGCTTGTTGGGTGTCCTGACCCACGTTTAAGCTATCATGCTACAACATTTGGTGCTGTGGGCTCAGAAAATTCAAGATGGCGGAAAACCCACATGTGCGCCGAAATCCAGGAAAGCTGCGCAGTTTGTGCGCACACCAAAATGGTTGCCTCACTTGCCACCCACCAGTGCGAGAATGAAAGGCCGGGTTGCCATGAGGGAAATGGGTTGCCAAAGGAAAAACAGTAGCGCCGGTTAGCTTCAAAGCGCTTTAAAACCACCATTGGACTACCCGCACAGTAGTCTGAAACCATTGGGAATGGCAATGCTGATTGCCAAATGCAACTTAGAATTGTGGGGAATTCATTTGTTAAATCCCAAAAATGGGTGCAGTACCAGTACTCACCACTATCCAAAAGCCGGCGTTTTAAAACCACCCTGTGTTTCTCTGAAGGCAGGCTCAAAATGCCTATTTTCAAACATTGCGACATGTGCAAAATATTCACTGAACACCAGCAGACATTTGGCAGAATGGAGTTTTGTGTGCCTACAAAATCTGGGAAATGAAGAGCCCAAAACAATGCTTATAACAAAACTGCTATGGAGTCAGCAGTTTAAGTTGCACTGGATTTAAAGACACTAAAATCGAAAATGTTTAGATTAAATGAGTGACCTATGTTTGGTGTCACATGCCTTTGTAACTGTTGAAATGTCATAGTTTTGCACTTAGAATCAGCATTCTAGCTGCATGTGTAAAATTGCAAGTTAATTTAAAAAGCAACAAAAAACATGACAGTTAGCTGAAAGTCTGGCTTAAGGAACTTGATTCTGCCTGGCAACTACCCCCATCAGGAGTGAAACTTGAGTCACAGCTGTGTTCCCAGGCCAATCTGCCTTTTGCTGGCCACACTAAGGATATGCCATCTATCTGATAATTGAATTACCTGTGCTCTACAGGAGCTCTGAACAAAGCCTGTCTTGACTCAGGCAAAGGTTTTATTACAGCGGTCGTAAAATGTAGCTTCCTCTTGGCAGAAGCTGGGAGGGGCACTGCCTGTGAGAGCAAGCTGGCTTGGCAGAACTGGATAAACCAGTATTTCTACCTTGTGCTGAGAGGAAACCACACCCCTTTGGAGCCAGAACATAACTTTAAAAAGATGGATCATTCATAGAGCGGACATGTGAAAATTTTATAAATGATACCATAATTCTTGTGATTTTTCTGCCCACAGTTTAAGAGGTTTTTAGAACCGGTGGTATGTTTAGGGGGGTGTCAGCAGAAAAGTGGATATTACTCTAAATGTATGCATGTTAAAAATCTGAAACTTCATCAGTTAATGTCCATACTCCCTGCGCACATGTATGTAAAGTTGGGTCAATGTCAGAAATTGAAAAATCAGTTAAAAAGTCAATTATGTGCCATTTCTGAATGCAAGCTCTTAGAAACAACAGATTTGGACAGAGACATGGCTAAATTCAGCCACACCATGTATATGTAATTTCAAGCAACTGTGTAACTGTGAAATATGTCTTTTGTTATCAAATATAGAATGTGTGCAATCTGACAGAGGAGTGTCCTATCTGCAAGCCATAAAATGACATCACTCTGACACAACTTAGCTTCGCCAATCAAGTGAGGAATGGAAATTTGACCAATGACAAGGGAGAGGGGCAAGTTTAGTTATGACCAACATACCCACCCACTCTCAAAACACATAAAAGCAGACAGACAGGACAGATAGGGACCTTCAATTCCATTTGCTGCAACGCGCTCTGCCAGACCATACAACATCCAGAGATACAGACTTCAAATTCATCAACCTCCAGAAAGCCAAACTAGAGACCAGACCAGAGAGAGAAAGCAGTGCTGTACCCAGAGAGAAAGCAGTGCTGTGCCCAGAGAGAGACCAGAGCCCAGTCTAAAACCCTGACCAGATCCGTGATGAGGCCCATTTAATTCAAGAATATAGTGTGAGTACCTAGCAAAACTGTGCAGAACCAATCTCTTAGTTAAAATAATATAATTCAATCTATTTTAACCTAAGTAGAACTGCCTGATAGCTCCAAATCTGTCACTTGTCATTTTCTAGTTGCAAGCTGCACTTGTCTTTTTGAGCTTTTAAAATTTCAAATCTGAAAAACGACCTTTATTCAATCGCTCATATCTCCGCAACCGTTTGTGCTAGAGACTTGCAGTAACTTTCATCTGAAAGTTGAGAATCTAAGCTTTTAATCGCACTAAGAACCGCATTCCTACCCCCTATAGTTTTACCGCAATCGCGGAACACGCATCCGCGAATTTTACCGCGATTTGCACATTCCTCCACATGTAAAATCAGCTGCTGCTTGCCTTCCATTTGCCAGAAAATCGTTTGCCTCATAAAAACTATCCCTGAATCATTGCAAGAGTGAGCCGGGACTAATATTAACTAGATACCACTCACCCTGAACCTCTGAAAGGGAATTAAAAGCATTTTAGCATATTTTTTAATTCATTGCCAGCACATATCTAAGCAATTTGGGCCTGTGTTTTCAAACTTCTGTAGTCTAAGCTTGCTGGGGTGAACTGAATTACAGTTGATTGCATTTCTGAGAACTGTGTGCTTCCTTCTATTTCCTTGCATTGCATCAAGGGGGGGAGGGGATTGCCAGAGAAAAGTGATTACCTTGTTTTGTTGAAATCATATTGAGTATTTTCTGTATTGCATTTTCATTCAAAATTACATCCATTTGAACTCTATAAAGCATTCTCTACCACATTATTATTCTTCTTTTGTTCCTATTCACCTGTGTGCTACCTTATCCATTTCATGTCAACTCCTTATTGATTATAGAGAAGTGTGCTAGTGCCAGATTCTCCGTTGTTAATCATTATCATATCAGATTAAGTGTGATATTCAATTATTAATTTATTATAAAGTGTGATATATATATATTTTAAATTATCAAATAAACCTTTTAAACTTGCAAAACAGAACTACTTCTTGGCTCAGTGGGGTCAGGGGGATTCCAAGAGAGGGGTGTTATATAGGGGTAGTCATCCAGAACGCATGAACTGGACATAAAGATATATCAATAAGGGTTTTCATTCAGTATTATAGACTAGGCGTTGACTTGGCTGTAGTGCTGAATTGAATCCTCTTACAACCTCAAGATCGACTACATCAAGGACTTCCATAGGCTCGAAACCTGCCTCCTGCTGATCCAGTCATGAATGTCCAGTGCATACTTGAAGCTCAAAACTTCAGACACCGAATTCCTACTCCTCAGCAACAACACCAAACACCCAGACATGGAGACCTGTCTAACAACCATGAACTTTGGGGGCTTTACACCCAAGCTCGCCTCCTGCGCCAAGTCCCTCGGGTTCAGCATCAACAAATGCTTCTCCTTCAAGACACACATAGCTCAGAAACCTCAGACAGCTTGGTATCAGCTCCCCCTTCTGTAAAAAGTCAAGGCCCCCATCCCTCCGGACAGCTGTAGATCCATCGTTCAAGCACTGGTCCTATCCCACCTGGATGGGGGCAATGCACTCCTCGAAGGTCTCACTTTATCCTCCCTTGTGCCCTTGATAAATGTCCTACACATGGCCGCATGTCACCTCAAGGGTCAACGCAGATACAGCCACATCACCCAGGCTCTCGCGACCATCACTGGCTCCAACTGCACACACTAATCACCTTCTGGTCTTGCTGAATCATTTATTAGGTAGTGAAGCCTCATCCCTGTTGGCATCAGACTCACCACCACACTCTTACAATAAAAAAAAAAATCATGACCAACCTCTTCAAAGGGTCTCTTCTCCTCAACACCTAGGTCATCACATCGCCCCTCACACCACCTGATTCCCTAGACACCTCCCTCCTCTCTGCTCCCCACAACCCCTCTCTATCCAACCACCCGCAATATATCTGTTCTGTTACCACTGAAAAGCACTCTGTTATTCATCTATAATGTTGTATACTGCAGTAAAGCACTCGGTTATTTATCTGGCTTGGTGTATACCTGTGTAAAGCTCTCCATTGCTTCTCAAAGGTCAATAAATACAATAATAATAATAATAATAATAATAATAATAATAATAATAATAATAATAACAACTATAATAAAGGTCACTGGGTTAAAGGTTTTGATGGTTCTTGATCTTGTTTATCTGGTCACTCAGGGCACATCTAGAGGTCGGTGTTTTACCAACATGAGACTTCACAGGTGTTGCAAGGACAGCTGGAAGTTGCGAGCTGTAAAATATAGGCAAGGTGGAACAGGATTGTTCATGAAAGACCAGTTGAATGGCAGGACAAAACCTATAGAGCCTGGTGAGCCAACCAGGAGTATTTAAAGTTAACTAACAGGCACCTTAAATGTTGGCCCAGTTCCATCAATGCCATGGACTAGAAGAATTTCAGAGGAGTGAATAAAAACCCACCCCATGGTTTTGGTAAACCATCCACCATCAAATTACACTTTAACTCACTCTAGACGACTCACTATAGACCATTACGTCAAAAAAGTCACTGTAACTATAGTATGGAACTTCACCAATTTACTGTTTTCATTTTATTTATATTGATTTCCACTTCTTTGGTTTTTGCGTTTGTTTGTGTGTGTCTTATGAATTGATCAATGTAAAATTGCCCCATTAATATAATCTCAATATTTATACATATTCACTGAAAAAAACCTTAGTTACGGTGCAATTATATTGTGCAGATTTAACACAATAAAACACTTGAATTTCAGCGGATGTGAGCAGTCATGACCAGCTTAACTCCCACGCTCCCATTGTTGTCCCCCATAATGCTGTTTTGTATGTCATTGTGAATCCCTTCTCTTATGATATGTATGTGCTTGTGCGTTTTTACATGGGAAAGCACTGAGTTAAGCTGATCATGACTTCCCACATCAGGGGAATTTCAAGGTAACTGCCCCTTAACTGAGGTGTTTTCAGTGTATTTCAAGAGTTGTTATACAACATTTTTTTTTACAGGCCATGGCTATTGAACACGGCTGGTGGCCACTGTCTTTGGTCGTGGCCACTCTATATGTCTTTCAGGCCCACTAGCCAGGGCCTTTGGCCATGCCAATTATATCTTTTAAAACACTGCCTTTCTTTCCTGTTCACTAGCCATAGCCTTAAAGCATGTCCCCTATGCACGTTGCCCCAAGAGCTTTATTACAGTCTCACTAGCTGTGGCCAGTGCCGAAGGTCTTTGGCCATGGCCACTCTACCTATTGCTCCAATAGGTTTTCTAAACAGGTGCACCAGCCAAGGCCTTTCCACTGTGGCCCCCTTACATGTTGCCCCAAGAGCTTTATTACAGTCTCACTAGCCATGGCCAGTGCCCACGGTCTTTGGCCATGGACACTCTACCTATTGCTCCAATATTTTTCCAATACAGGTCCACTAGCCATGGCCTTCAGCCATGGCCACTTGTCCCAGGCATCACCAATGGCCATACCTCTAGGTTTCTTTTGTGCACAGTAGTCGTGGGCCTCATTCCGAGGCTGGCGCTATCCATGGAGTAAATAGCACCATGGTAAGCAACCATGGAGCTATTTACTCCATGGAAATCCGGCATGGTGAATGGAGTAATTACCGGTCCATTCCAAGGTTGGAGGGACCGGTAATTCCCCATTCACCATACCGGTTCCCCATCCCCATTCCTGCCCCCATAGGGCTCAATGGGAATGGGGAAGGAGTAAATTACGGCACCGTAAATTACGGTGCCGTAATGTACTCCAAGGTCCCTTTGCGGGTTGGATTTTTAACGCCTGCTAAAAGCAGGCGTTAAATGCCAACCCGCAAAAGGGAACTCGGAATATGGTGGTAAGTGTTAACGGTCACCGTTGCCATTAACGGTGACCGTTAACCCTTACCTCCAGCCTCGGAATGAGGCCCATGGTCTTTGTTCATCACCAGTGGCCAGCCTTTCGCCATGGTCCATTGACATGTTGCCCACTTGAGGCCCACTAGACATGACCTTCATCCATGGTGAGTGGTCACAGGGTTTGGCCATGTTCTCTTTCCATATTGCACTATTTGGTTCCTTAAAGTAACCCTGTAGCCAGAGTCTTCGGCAAAACACCTATTCTCCCCCCACCCCACTGTAGCTATAACATTCCACTTGCTTTGTATTAGGCACATTTTTAAAATTCCGTTAATAAAAAGAATCTGTTCCCATAAATACGGTTGGTATAACCCTGATCACAGTAATATGATACAAATAACCCTGGTAATTCATAAAATAACTGAGGTTATTCATGTGTCCCGATCCAGTTTTCTACTATAACCCCAGTTATGCAAAATATACCCTGGTTATGAGAAAAGGTTTGAGCTCTGAACTTGGTCTCCAACCCCACCGCAAACCCCCAATTCAAAATGGTGTCCTCTTTCCCCCTCTCCACTTCTATTATGATGTCACTTCATCCTTTTTCCTCCTTCAAAAGGCATATTTCCACTTTTTGTTTTCGGATAACCCCAGTTATCTTTTGCATCAAACAAAAAAAAATAAAAGGCAGAGTTTTAATTTCTCAAAAAGCCTCTCTGATGCAAAGAATCATGGGAGATAAAGCTATAATGTTGGAAAAGGAGCTCCCTCTTCTCCGTCAAATATTTTAACAACCACTGGACGGAAATACAACTGACTCCTTCTGGAAATCAAGCCAAGGCTTTGTTCCACGTTTTTTCATGCCTGACCCAATTGAATCCAGCGGTTTTTTCTGTGCACTGTGCAGCCATGTGGAATTGTTCTCTATTGGGAAATAAATGTAAGTAGGCTGAAAACAGTTTTTATTTTTGCTTTCTGAATAACTTTTTTATTGTTTAAATTAATCTTTCCCACTATTTCCAGTCGGGGCGCAGCTCGCAACACATTTGTTTGCAAAATAGAAGCTGCATCTGTCCTGCACGTCAAAAGGTATTAGCAATTCAATTTTCGAGTTTTCTATGGAACTTCTTACCCAAATATAGTGTGGCGACCAACGCACTATACTTGAGCCAAATACATATTCACAACATTGACTATTAGGCAGCATGAATTAATGCTATGGCTAAAGTGAGTGTTGTGCTGTGTAGGAGTGGTGGAGTGAGTTAAGGTTGGGTTTGTTGTTTGTACTGTTTTTATATTGGAAACATTGTGAATTTGATCTGTTGCCAGTTAGAGGATTTACTTTTTTATAGATAGCAAGCTTAAGTCACTAAATGTTTACACATATGTATATAAAATGTATAATGTAACCAACATCCACGTTTCCGATTCATAAATGTATAAACATGTTTGATGTATTTTAATAAAATCAAATTACTTTTGGGAGAAGAATGCTGGCTCCAGAGGGGTTCCTGCTGCACCCAGCTCTGCATGCTACTGTTGCTGCAAATCTATTCTGCTGCGAGAACTACATCCGTAATTCTCCAATGTTGTCTCTAATTTGTGAACACATTATAAAGTGTTTCATAAAATGTTAATATATCCCCTGCTGTGTGTCTTTATAAAGCAGAACAAGTTCTCGGGCAGGTTGTGCTTCTAAAACCAATAAGCCCATTTCATCACTTTGTAAACTTAAAAGTTGCATGAGAATCTTTTTCATTCCAAACAAGCAATGCTCTGGGGTCCTTATTAACTTATGTAATGTAGCTCCGGCCTACTTGAGCAGCATCATTATAGTATGGACTGGTGGATTTGTTATGGCAGCAGAGGGGAGCTCTGACCTTGCAGAGATCCTATGTATGAAGCCGAGTACTGACTCCTGACATGGTGATCATATCCTCTGTGTGAAGTCCTGGGCAAGTAAACACTTAGAAGGAGCAGAATTGAACCTTGGCTGCCCCAGTCTCTTAAGAATGGCAGCCAAACACTAGCATGGTGCTCTTGCCTGGACAGCTGATTTGAGTCCTAGTAATATTCCTCTAGAGTGACAGTGCTGAACTGATTGGATAACAGTAATAGTGCATAAGAGCCATGATCTGTTTTGAGTCTTTGAGAGCTGTGCGGAGTGGCTGAGAAATGTGCTCTGTCCAGAAATAGTCACTGTTTGATCAGGGATGAATCATAGTCTTTGGTAGCCCCTGCAACAGAAAGCTAGAATTGAAGCCTGCTACAGGGTTGGTAGGATGAGAGTTCAACACAGGTTGGTCCATGTTGCTGTTGTAGCAGAGGTGAGCGCTTACCTACAGGAGTCTACTTAGGCAAATAATAGAATCATGACTTGCATAGAGTTTGTACTAAAAGCTGGTCTTTTAGAATGACAGACAGTAGCCTGGTAGAATTCCAATGAGGGAGCCCTGTCCAGGTACTGCATGAGTAAATACATGGGGCATGCACAGCAGGCTCTCCGTATTTCAGCCTTTTTCTGCGAGTGTTCGGTAGGAGCTAAGTGGTACACTGATCTGACATACTCTCTGCAGTAGTGGCATTGCCCGCTAGCCTGGTCGCATCCCTATAAGAGTAGACTATCACACTAACCGGGTGTAGTCTTACAAACATAGTTTAACCTGTGCTCTGAAGTTCTTACAGTTGCACAGTTAGGCCTTAACCATTTCTCTATACTATGAGCATTCTGTCATGCTGCCTTAAGAATTTACATTGTGGGATCTGCCTCGAATCAGTGCTCCACATAACTTCACTTAAAACATGTAAAAACACATAGAAAATTGAAGGCATCATTTTGACAGAAACCCTTTCCTTCGTATGGTTTGCCTTCCTGGCCAGTCTGATTTAATACTCCTCTGTTTCGGTGGACTTGACTTCAAGAGGCTTAGCTCTTCTAAGATTAAGTGACAGCCATGATGGAAAAATTAGAGCTTATAAAGTGTTCAGGCCATTGAAATCTATAGGGATTTTGGATCATATCTTCAAGAACAGAAAATGCAGTCAGACAGAAGAATGAGTCAGTCTTGGTGGGGAGTTAACTTTAGAAAGGTTGGCATCTCAATGGAAGTAAAGTTGACTGGGGGAATGACTCTGAACGCTGAGTTCATGCCTTACAAATGGCATCTCTGAATGAAAGCTCACCCCTAGCAGAGTGGAGCAGCTGCACAATCTTAGAAGTGGCGCGTCACAGCCTGGTGCAGTCAGTGCACGGTGCAGAGAGGAGTCATCACCCGCTACGGATCATGCATCATGCTGGTTATCCAATTCCACCTGCACACCATAGGATATCCATACAAAGTAACCGTGAATCAGTGACTCTAAAGGGGTTAGCGGGGGTTATTTACATAGGGGGTTCCCTGAAAACCTGGTGTGGTTGCCACTCTTAAGCACCGTCCTTGCAGTCCTCCGATTTATCCAATACGATTCATGCTGCTGCCTGTAAGCCCATCCATCCCGAGGTCTTCAGAGAGCTTGTGGGAAGTTGGAAAGGGCCGAGCCTTGAGCAAAATGCATATTGAGATGTTCATCTCCTGGAAACATCCTCTAGCGCAACACTAATAGAATTAGGGTTTTAAAGACAGCGCTCTGATGCAGGAGGGAGGCTGACAAAGCCTGGGGATGGAGTGTGTGGGTGTGAGGGGCCTGGTGAATTAGAAAGCTTTATTCTTTACTGCTAATGCCATTGTTCTTGCTTTACTCGCTCAGTTCCCACAGTAATCACACGCAATAATGCTCTTAAAACAGCGCTGCTTTCACAAACAGCAGTAACATCCCCAGAAATAGAGCAGTTAAGGGCTTTTCTCTGTGAGATAGTAGAATAAAAAGAAACATGTTTTTTATTGTACTCTATTAACCCATTACACAGCGTGAGTTATGGCACTATTGTGACAAACCGCTGAACATTGTAGCTCTTAGCCAGACAGTGAAGACAGGCCATTTTCCAACAACAGCCTCTAAGCAGTGCTTCCAGCGTGGAGCACAGGGCAAAATGTGACTAGCTCACTACCCCTTCAGATTGTGTCTACATATGCGGTCTCACCCCTATAGGACTGACAGTGTGGCAATTGCCAATGTGCACTCCAGAACCTCTAGGATTCTACAGGTCAAGGTTACCAACATTATCAATGTTATCAGACACGAGTACCATCAATAGGTCAGAAGATAAACGGAGGGATTATGTGTAATGTCCAGCCGGCTACAATCTAGGTATTCCCAAAGGTCCTTCAGTGCTAGACCATGAAGAATTAATATTGTAAACTAAGGATGTTCTCATCTAAAGAATGATGGACATGAACTTATATGAGGTTGTTTTTCTCCATATGGAAGCTTACGAGCTAATCGTCGGAAACCATGTAACAAGGGCCCCATGTATTTGCCCAAAGTTTTAATGATTTGCCCTGACTTGGAGGGGCTAGGACCCTGGAAGTGTCTACACAGATGTGTTTGGGGTGTGGGCCCATGAGTGCCACCCAAGATATGTCTTGGAGCACCTGGTCGAGCTGGTGCTCATTTCACACATGTTCCACTGCCAGAGCTGCACCCCACAGAACAGGGTTCTCTGCCCACAAACTACAAATATGGTAGCAACCACTCTTGTTGTGCCTGCCCTGGTGCAGCACACTGTGCCTTCAATCATTAACCAAATTTAGAGCATGTGGTCCAGCAATGGTGCACTTGGAAGGGTCCCCACCTACCCAGTTTAAATTGAGCGCTACCCCTCCCCTGACTTTGTTTTCCATAGTGCTGAGCTGCAATAGAAACACATGGATTTAGGGGCCAATGTCGAAAGGAAAAAGTCTCTGGGAGAAAAACCCGAAGTGTATTTGATCGCATTTCCCTTTTGTTTTTTTTTTGGTTTTTTGTTTTTCTTTTTTGGCTCCCCGCATTTCCCTTTTAACATTTTCACGTATGTCTGTCTCCCTCATTAATTCGCCCTCACGCTCCGACTTACCGTAAGGCAGCACACTTCTTGTGTGCCGCCAACTCCCCTCTCTCCCTGTGAAGCCAGTTCCTTCCACTCACGTGAACCAGCGCAGCAGGCAGAGGGGTAGGCTGGCCTTTAGGGAACTTTGGAGATTTCCCGGTGGGCCTCTGCACCCTGGGCCTCTTTTCTGTGGCATTTCCGAATTTTCTCATAGGAAAAGCATTGGGCTTGCTGAAAATGTGTAATATAGGGCCACTTTGAACTTTATTTCCAGGGCCTCTTTTGGTCCCCGGTAATTATTTCCAGGGCCTTCTTTAGTTCCCAGTCCAGCCCTGGCAGCAGGGTGTTTTTTTTTCTTCTTTTTTTCTCAATTTCTTTATTTTACATAAAGCAGGGAACACCCTGTAACCCCTGAGACCATTATAGCGAACAAGGGTGCCGGACCCACACCCACAACCCCTGCTACCGTTGTTCCCTGTAATGGGAATGTATGGCATAATTGTTTGGCTATTTCGTCTGTACGTAATTTTTGTACAGCTAAAATTCATACAATTATGCCAAACGTTCTTTTTTATTTGACATTTTCTGCGGATACGGGAAAAAAATGACTGCATTGGTCCTTATTTTCTCCCAAAAGCCGATTGGTCTCCGGTGTCTACATATGTTATAGATGTGTAGTAAGTTAGTGCTGTAGACGTCTATTTTATTCTTGTAAACAAAGAGTTGATGTTCCCTATTAAAATGTACTCAGAATGGCCATTTAAGCTTTTTGTCTCCCAGTTATAGAGTATTACCAGTAGCTGGGACCACCTCAAAGCGAATCTCTCATGGCGAGCTTGCCCTTGTTCAACTACAGCTACCCTTCGTGATTCAAGCATGCTATTAAGATCTGATTAACTTCTACAGACTTAACACCAGAGACCAGAGTAAAAGCTTTGGTACACTTTGGACAGTTAGTAGCTGCCTCCTGGAACCAGGATCGCAGGATCTTGATTTCAGTATGACAAGCACTCCCCCCAAACAGAAGCATTTCCATCACATGATTAATGAGGGGATGGAACAAAGAAACACCAAATTAAACCATAAATGCATCCACTCACCAACTCATACACTATAGAAGGAGACTGCCTAAAGAACTTCATTATCATTGTTACCTAATGTGTTTTCCAACATCATTGCAAATTAATCTCTCCTAGTGGTTCACATTTTGGTGGGCCAAAGTTTTAAAAGACAAATTAGAAGGGCTAAATATGACCAATACTATGGACTTTAGTTAGATGCAATAGAAGAGGTGCACCATCCGGAGTTCAGTAATAGTTGGTACGTAGACATGAGCTCAGTGGGGAAAAAGAAAGTTAATTGAAGTTGTTACGTGTGCTCCTTGTTTCCACATGCATCGGAGACCCCCAAGGTATTAATGGCACACGAAATTCTGATTGTGGAGGCTCAATGTTCACTACATCTGACTTTGTGCAGATTGTGAAGCACTTTACAGGCACGAAGCGGGTGACTAGAAGTAATGGATCCCTATCAACTACAATGTGCCCAAAATCCTAAAAGCATGCAGTGCCTACAAAGACCATACTGAAAGTTGGAAGGATTGAAGTTTGTGGCAAGCAGATGGCAAGAAACTACCATGAGCTGCATAGCAGGAGGACCTGTAGGATTAGGAGAAGTAATAGATAAAGTGAACACTATGTGCAGTGGGTACTGGAATGAGCAAGTGGCTAAACTCACGTGGATCGAGGCAATGGAGAAAGTGCAAAAGCAGACAGAATATGAACTGTGTTTTTATAACGTAGAAAGGGTCTTTGTAGGGACCAATAATAGGTGCAACAAGACACTATACATCCTAGATCTCAAAAAAGGGAAAGCAGCTGTGATGGACAACTACTAGGTGTGTGGCCAGCAGGCATTTCTGCACCTCATGCCATCATGGAGGGGCACCTGCTCGCTGGCCTCGCTACCCTCAGCACTCCTGGTGGTCCCTGTTGAACATATGATATTGGGACCAAGTGGCTTGTCGGCCCCAACATCTGCACCAGTGCCTGCCATACCCACCACAATGCCACGGCAGAAGCCCATATTCTGTGTCCTGCCAGAAAAGGAGAAAAAAGACAAATTGCAGAGAAAGAGATGGTCAAACTATCTATCGCAACATTCTTCAAAAGTGCTTAAAGAAATACCAATCAATACCGATTATACATCAAACAAGAAACATTTTTCACTTCCCTACTGTTACCAGAAGTGCAGGCCACCGCGAATGCCAAATGGCTGCAAATTGTGCGGTGTGAGGTTATCCAGCTGTGCAATGAATTGAACAATGCCTTAACGGTATCAAGATGGAAATTCACACAACCTGGCTGATGACGCTGCAGAATAGAAACGTGCTAGACCTCCCCATGGCCATGTCTGCAAGAAGATTGGTGACTGACAAGGTTTGTTAACTCTTTTTTTCTTGGGCACTATCCTCGATGAGGGATATCGTGAAGATGCTGGTTCCTGTAATTGTTTTTGTATTGGTGATATTCTGCACCTGCCAGCTGGGATTTTGGTGCTGTGCCAAAGCAGCGCCTAGCAGCGCAATGATGATGGTCTCAATTGGGGTACAGATAGCACCTTGTTGTACAAAAGACAGTGCAGTTCACACTGATGACCCAAACAAGCCGTGCATGGTTGTGATAGAGCAACACCTTCACCCCAAGGCATCATCACAGTTCCCCTACCTGGCCCTGAGAATTAAACAGAACACTGGGCAGATTTAGCAGGGACTGGAGGATGTATATACATGACATTTTCAAGAGAAATAAGCACAGGAACAGGAGGGCGAAAGCCTCCAACCAGGGGAACGTTTGCAGTCTGTATGTAAGGCATGGGTACCAAAGGCAGTGTCACCTCCATATTTGGAAGCTGAAAGATTGAAAAGGGGAAGAAGGGGTGAGAAGGATGAGGGACCCACATGGGAGTTTGTTAATGCAGTTTTAACTACAGGGGGAATGTTATAAAGGGGGGTGATCGTCCATTTCGGATGAGGCAGAGGCCTAGGAGTGTGCAGTAGGAGCTCAGGGAGGTTACGGTGAGGGTTGTTGCTAGGGGTCATAGTGCAGGGAGGGTGGTGTACGTTTTTGCTCTAGTGTACATGGGGAACAAAACACCATCTTTAATAGCAGCAGCCATATTGGAATCGAGGCCTAGTATTGCGCTAAAGCTGGGGCCAAAGTTCTAAGCCACACACATAGAAATAAAGCGTATGAATGAAGAAATAGGTTGTAGCTTGAGCACCGGGGGAAAAGGCCAGAGCTGCAGAGATTCATAGACCCTCATTGTCTAATGTTGCCAACATTTTGTATCCCAGACAGAATGTGCCCTGGAAGGCCACAGGGGGGTTGAGAGCTCTCTGTGTAAAGCGATCCCATGAGAAGGAGGGCATGAGCCTCCGACCTCCCCGGTCCCAGCTCTAAGCAAAGCAATGGCACCCAAAAGCCCCCACCTCAAGACCCCCAGCATTGCAATGTACCTGTCAGTCCCAGACCACCGACCATAAAACTGTTAAACTCCCAATCAATAAGAAAAATCTGAAAACAGGAATCAGTTGCTTTCACCATAGGTCACGCGACTTGTGCTGCGAGGTGCCAGGAGGGATAAAAGAACATAAATAAAATGAGGATGTGGAGCTTTGGCTGGGTGCCAACGTGTCTTGAATCGAACAGTTGTATGATATAATCGATGGCCTCAAGTATCCATTTAGCCCATGTCTGCAGTACCAGGTTCGCATTAGGTTAACATGTAGTGTTTTTCTTTGCATAATTGCCAATTACTTGTTTCATTCTACCTGATGATGTTCAAGGAGGAGCACACTGGGAAGAAGATGGACAGATGGGTCCAGTACCAATGGTCTGGCATCCCCCATGGAGCAGGTAGCTTATGTATAGGGTTGCACCAACCAGCCATTTGGATTTGTATATTATGCAATTTACATCACTAATTATGCTGTGTGCCTTCATAAGGTACTGCCAATACTGATTTTGCCAGAACATGTCTGTGCCAGCAGAGTGCTTTGATGCCACATTTTCTATTTTTGTGGAAATAAAAACATGTTTTCCTTGTAAAAGGTCTGCTGGACCTTTTTCCCTAATGGGTTTTATTTTTTCTGGTGTTAATGTTGAGGGGTTTCTCTACAAGAGATAACCGCTGTCATTTCTGAAATAACCAGAGTTAGCCGAATACGAAAAGTGGAAAAATGCCAGTTGGAGGAGGAAAAAGGATGAAATGGCATCACGCTAGAGGTGGTGAGGGGGAAAGAGAACACCACGTGGAACTAGGGGTGGGGGCCTCAGGACCAAGATCAGAGCTTGAATGTTATCCCACAACCGGGGTTATTTTCACATAACCGGGGTTATAGTAGAAAACAGGATCGGGAATGAAAGTGTGTCACTTGAATAACCAGGATTGTTTTACGAATAACCAAGGCTATTTTTACAAATAACTTGGATTATTTTATTAATAATAAGGGTTAATTTAGTTGTAGTGCATTACTATTATAGGGGTTATACTAACTGCGGTTATGGGGAAACGTTTTTTTTAAGAATGTCAAAAAAGTGAGTAATACCAAACAAAATGTTCAATATTACAACTACAGTCAGGGGTGTGGACATGGATGTGGCTGAAGACTATGGGGGTCATTATGAGTCAGGTGGTAGGGGATACCGGGCACCGGTAAGGAGACCGGTGCCGGTAATCCCCTTCCACCTGATTCCGAGGTCCCCAAACGGGAACCGCAAGGGACATGTGCCACTAGCAGGCCCGTAAATAGCACTTTCCCCATTGCCATTGAGCCCTATGGGGGCTCAAATAGGAATGGGGAATGGTTGGTGCAATGGGGATTTACCGGTCCCGCCAGGGTCGGACTAGACCGTTAAGTCCCCATTGCACCACACCGGACTCGGTCCCGTTATTGGTGGCAGTCATGGCGCAAATAGCGCCATGACTACCACCAATCTCGGAATGAGGCCCTATGGCTACTGGGTTACTTTAAGGAACGGAATGGTGCAATATGGAAAGTGGATAGGGCTGAAGGTCATGGCTAGCGGGCCCCAATAAAACCCATTAGGGCAACTTGTCAAGGGACCACGGTGAAAGTCCGTGGCCACTGGCCATGGACAAAGGCCATGACTAATGTGCCCAAAAGAAACCTAGTGGTGTGGCCACGGGCAACAGCTGGGGCCACTGGCATTGGCTAGTGGGACCATTTGGGAAAGCTATTGGATCAATATGTAGAGTGGCTACAGCCAAAGGCCGTGGGCAGTGGCCATGGCCAAAGGCCATGATTAGTGGAACTGGAGAAAAGTTATTGGGGCAACATGTAAAGGAGCCATGGCCGAAGGTCGGAGACAATGTTCATGGGTGTAGGCCTTGGGCTATGACTGGGAAAGAAAGTGTTTTACAAGATACAGTGGGCATGGCCAAAGGCTATGCTCAGAGGCTAGGGCCGAAGGCCTTGGCTAGTGGGCCGAAAGACATATAGAGGCCACATAGTGAGTCTGAAAGAAACATATTGGGGGAACATGTACAGTGGACATGGCTGAACGCCATGACTAGTGACCTGTAAAAAAGCTATTGTATAATAAAACCCTAGAAATTCACTGAAAAGAAAACCTTAGTTAAAGTGCAGTTAAGCTGTGCAGATTCAACACAACAAAACCTTTGAAATTCAGTGGATGTGGGAAGTCATGACCAGCTTAATTCAGCGTGTTCGTTTTGCAATGCCAATGAGCACATACATATTATAAGAGAAGGGATTTACAATGACATACAAAATGGCATTATGGTGGACTTCAACAGGATCGTGCCAAGTTAAGCTGGTTATGACTTCCTGCATCCATTGAATTTCAGGGGTTTTGTTGTGATAAATCTGCACAACTTAACTGCACCATAACTTAGGTTTTTTCATTGAATATATCATAAGAGAAATGAAAACAGGTGTGATTGACCATAGTTGCCAAAAATGTGGAGATGAAAATGACATCGACCAAATAGAGACAAATATTGTCATCATCTTCACTGGCTGACCACCTCCACCTGACTTCCTGGCCAACTTGTATTCGGAAGGGTACCTGGTTACTGCCTTGCTCGGCCCAGGTCGGTACAATAATATCAACAAACGAATGAGCAAGGTCAGGTCAATCTCTGCTGAAGAGTAACCACTGCTTTACCCTGAGTGGGGGACCCCTTGTGTGGGTGGTAAAAGAATTCTCATGAAACTGTTCTTCTGCACAAAAGGGTTTTATTTTGAAGTGCAGTGGGGTAGTAATACACTGGTATTTTTCCCCAAAAAAACAGTTTCATGAACAGTTGTTGATATTCCTGGCCAACTTGTACACACATTTGAATTGTTTCAAAGGAACTATCTATTAACAGCTCCTATTGTTATTCATGGACACCTGAACATTCGTGACACCCTGTCTTACAGTTGTACATTGTCCATAACTAAGTTCATGATCCACAAAGCTCTTGTACAAATACCTTCATTTTGGTGACACGATATTATTCTTGTTTTTATTTATTTTTTATTTTATTGATTTGGTCACAAAATTAAACTTTTCAGTGCATTCTTTAACAAAATTACACAATATAAACAATTCCGTGCATTACAATTCAGAAAAATGTTCACTCACGTTTTACGTACTATCAACTAATACAAACAACTTCCAATTCATAATTAAATCTGTGAGTTCCTACATCAGCTTCCTTACTATTAACTTCAGTATGAAATGCCATAACAGATCGATAGATTCATTTTCCATAGTATTCGTTTTTTTACAGCACTTAAAGCCAAAAGCTGTCAATTTAGCCGCACCCTGATAAATATTGGCAGCACTCTGGCATACACTGGTGCATAATATAGCCGCATTTGGAATGGTGTGGTAAACAGTGCATGTTGGGCCATTTACTGCCACAGGAATAGTTCAGATGTCTTTGTCTCCAGGCATAGTACTTAAAACTGGTGTTATTGTTCCTGGCTCAGTGATTATAATAGCCATGCATTCCACTGGGGAGCAATGCATCAGAAAGACAGAATATATCTTGAAGCACAAGGAGCTGTTCATGGTGATCCATCGACTAACAAACCCACCGTTTTTAATGGACAGACACTGCAGATGAATAATGTTGGTGGATACTGGAAAGGACCTTGAGAGATTGAATTATTTCACGAGCTTCGGATCTGCCTCTAAGACTAATCTCTTTATGGGAATTATAGTTGGCAGCACATGCTTTCAAAGACTTATTTTTGGCTGTTTTTATCTTCAATTTAAATTTTAGGCGAAAACGCACCCAATCCATTCTTGGAAAAGCTGGGCTTGCCCTATGACTGACAGGATGTTTTTAGCCCATAGTGTTTCCGGGAACTGGTCCTGTAGCAATGTCGGTGACCCGCCTCTAAGGGCGGGACTGAGATTCGAACCTGTGTTGCTTCCAAGACAAACACGTTTTCCCTGAGTTATGCTCCTGGCCCAATGTACACTGAAAAGCTGGTGATGTGTTTAATGGCAGAGTAAAGGTGCTGGTCTCTAGAAGGGGAGCCTCTACAGGTTTGAGATGGCTCGACGCAATATGGAGCTGGTATTCAAAAGCATTCTGGGCTTACGGATGTACAGTGCTTCTGAAAAATGTAAAACAAATCAGGTATTTGACACATGGGCATCCAATCACACAGTGCCTTGCTGAGGGGTCCTGTTCACAAGAATCACCCTTGACTGCACAATTCACCAACACTGAGTATCTTGTAGCAAAGGTTTCCCAACTTCTTCTTACAATGGGATTAGGTAAAGACATGTGATAGGTGTAAACTTCCCTACAGAGAGGCAGGGGTGTTTTATTCAAAAAGAGAAATGAGGTAGGGGTTCTGCCACCCATGATGTGGGTGTACAATTTGAGAAAGGAAACAGCTATTGTCATCCGCTTTCAGAGCAAATTATTTCTAAGGCTCAATGGCTGCACGGTGCACTCCAACTGTGGCACCTTTCTGTGCCTGCAAGAACAGTGGGGCACACCTAGGGAGCCCCGGGCGGGGTGGGCAAAGGGTGGGACCGTCAAGTACTGGCCTATAGGAAGCCCTAGGGGCATCTATCTCTCTATCTATCTATCATGTTCTTATATAGCGCCATTCACCCATAGGCCTCAGTGCAGAACTAAAGCATGCACAGATCAGTGCATGCCGGACTCTCAATATCAGATTCCCGCAAGCTCCCCAATGGATCCCAAAACGAGCAGGGATCGGGGGGAAAACTGTCAGCAACTTATCTCTCACCCGCAGGAGTCAGGGTCAGAGCAGCTTAGAGGGATTGGGCTACTATGCATATAGAACAAAAAGGTACCTTTCAAGCAAGGCAACATTTGTGAATGTGTGTGCGTGCGTGAATATGGGTGGATCTCAGTGGGGTTTTGGCAGAGGGCACTGTAGCAGTTCTGAGGGGGGAATTGGACTGACAGCAAGTGACAATGGTTAAGGGAGGCACATGGGAATAAACAGGGGCAGTGTGGCAGTTCTGGTGCACATGCATGTCATGGACAACAACTGGGCAGTGCATAACATGGTGCAGAGCTAGGGGCAATTGAGGCAGCTTTGGGGCAAATGAGAGGGACATGAGCCACTATTGGGACAATGTGTCACATTGGATAATTGAGCACTACTGGAGCAAATGAGAGTAACACAGACCAAACCAGCAGGATTGAGTTACATAGGGTAAAACTGGTGGTACCAGCACTCTTCTGGGTGTAAAAGAAAGTGGCTTGTGACACAACTATACCGGTGAGTGGAATTGCACAAAGCTAAGTGGAATGGGCCGGGTCGCTGGGAAAAGGAGTGATCTGGAACACAATTGGAGTGATGAACACTTGGGGTACAAATGGGGCCAACTAATCAGTTGTGTAGCGAACACAGGTTATATAGGAACAGAACTGGGTAAATTAGTGAACTGTGGGACAATGGGGCAATTCTGCTGGCTACCCCCATGAGAGTTACATGGGCCAGGGGTGGATTGGGAACCAAAGAGGCCCTGGAAATAATTTTCAATGTGTCCCCATGTTACACATTTTCAGCACGCCCAACTTTTTTCCTATGAGAAAATGTGGAAATAAGACAGGTTACCGCACAAAAGAGGGTCAAGGTGCAGAGGCTTACCAGGAAATCTCCCTGTAGGCCAGTCAAGCCCTGCATGGAATCGAGTGGGCAGCCGGAGCTGGCCCCACAAGTATTGGACTAGTACATCTGCTCTCCTATGCAGCTGACTATGGGCCTCATTACGAGTTTGGTGGTAGTCATGGCGCTACTTGCCCCATGACTGCCACCAATAACGGGTCCGGCACCGGTGTTGGTCAATGGGGACTTACCGGTCCATTCTGACCCTGGAGGGACCAGTAAGTGTCCATTGACCAAACCATTCCCCATTCCCATTTGAGCCCCCCACAGGACTCAATAGGAATGTTCACGATCAACATTCAACCCCAGTCACCACTGCTAAGCGGGCATCAACATTGCTGGTAAAAGTTGCCACCACCGCCAATTCTGAATGCACCACGCCCGAAGACGCTTATTACCCTGGCGGTAGGCGTGCCGGTAAATACTGGCATGGCTGCCGCCACAGTCATTTATTTTCCAGCGCCCGGGAATGGGCAATTACGGGGGCATTATAGCCCCGGCGGGACCAGAAATTGGCCATTCCCAGGTGCCGGAAAAAAAGAATTACTCCCCATTCCCATTTGAGTCCCATTGGACTCAATAGGAATGGGGAGGACGGATGCACCGGCACCATTCCTGAATGGTGCCGGTGCATCTGTTAAGGTCTGCGAGCGGGTGCCGTTCCGCCCGGCATGTCAGGCCTGGCGGGCGGAAAGGCACCCGCTTGCAGACCTCGTAGTTTGCTGGTCCGATAACAACGGTGTTGGTAGCTTACCCGCACCATTGTTACCGGACCGGCAAACTTGTAAAGAGGCCCAATGTCCACTTCCACAGTCCAGCCATTCGTGTTGACTGTAGTATGTACGATTTGGAAACTCCAAAAGGCCTTCCAATGCGTCCATTGCTTTTGCAGAGCATACTAAGAAAACAGATTCACGGAACACATGATCCTACTCATGGTATAGAGGTAAGGGGTGCGAGATGAAAGCGCAGGGAAGCCGAGAGATCGAATCGGAGTGAGGGCAGAAGTGTGGGCAATGCCAGACCTCACAGGAAGGACGTCAACCTGACACGTCACATTGATTGGTAACATGCAGGAAGCGACCGTCGATACCACCTAACCTCCGATGTATAGTCTCACCAGCAGGTCTCAGCTTTGGGTTATGACCCACGATCACCCATAGCCCCTGGCAGGCGCAGGGCCCTCGCAGGCGCAGGGCCCTCGCAAATAGACTGCACATTCGATGCCTCTCTCCCTTTAGCGATAGTTATGCATTCCTCCTTTTGATTTCACTCTCTGATCGAAGGAAGAGAAGGGAGGTGTGTCTCGTTCTCTTTCGCCAGTTATATTCTCAGCCGGTGTAACCGCAGAGCGACCGGCAAGGTCGAGGTCTGTGCTAAAGCTTAGCGCCTTCGTTTCCATCCCTTCTCTCATCTCCGTGCACAGACCCGAGGAGCAACACAGCAACTCAATTACCGAGGCCTATTCCAGCAGAAAACAAAAGGAGGCACTGGAGACCAACTGGCTAGTCAGCCCGCCCCAACAATTAGAGCCCAGACAGAAGAGAGGGGCAGAGTGGGCACTGAGGCGCGGAGTGTGGGCAGAAAGAGACCAGCTCATGGTAGGAGAGAGAATCGGGAGAAAGAAAAGCGATGTGGAGAGTGACAGGTGCTGGGCCGTAAAGGGAGGGACGCAGGTAGTTTGTATTTGGCAGATACACATCGGCCTTCTTGCATGCCAGCTATGTGATGAAGTATGTGCGTGGATTCCGTCTTTGCTGCACCTGCTCTTTAATGCAAATTGGGACCAGCGAGCCAACAACTGCTAAAATAATTGAAACTATATATGGCTGGCATGTTTTCTCGTGTCATGCATGACACCTTGAGCCAGTCCTGTTTTTCCCATTGCATGCTGGGGCTTGAAGGTCCATAGTTTGCATCTCTTAGGTTTGAAACATGCATGCTTGGGTTTGTTGGCCCATACTTGCAATGGGAAAAACATAACTACAAGTCCCAGCATGCAATTTGAAGAAAATGGTAGGTATGACTATAACAAGCATCAGCATGGACAAATGTGTTTTCAATGTATGTAGTTGTACTATGTAAATAGTGTCACATGGTTATTGATGTAGATATTATGTGTTGTGTGCAGTCCAGGTTGTCTGTGTGTGAATTTGGCTGTTGGAAAATAAACAACAGGCACACTGCTAAACTGGTCACACACATCCAACCGCATAGACAAAGTAAGGAAACCACACACACAGACATACACCATCATACACAAAGGCAACAAGGCAGCGCCATCCACACGGGAAGAGTGTGCTTGCCTGGGCTTTTTTTGTTTATTTAAACAAATGAATGATGGGAGAACAACCTCAGATAATATGTGGGGTCCTTCACGCACATATTTTCCACACTCACCGCAGAGCAGAAAAATAGTCTTGTACTCTGGGAGGACACAGATTACCAGCGTCAACCTCCCCTGTCGTGTAGCAGACATCTGAAAGCCATGGTACATCAAAAGCCTTTGACCGTGGGCAGCCTGATTAGAATGTGTCAACTTGGTACCAACACCCCTCCTTGGTATGAAAGGGCAATGAATGTCCTGTCTGGAACCACTAATTTCAGGGCCAGGAAGTATGTGAATTGTAGGAGACCAAAGTCTGCCTGCAACCCCCTACTTCAAAGGAGATCAATGTTGTGATCAAGCGCCGCACAGGGCTCAGTTAATTATAGAGACACTTTGATGTACAGCAGACAGGAAGATGTGTGGGAATTAGAAGTATATGTTGTCATCCCTTCCCTGTCTGTTGCCAAGTGCTCCGGTTCTGAACTGAAGCATCACTGAAGATTGGTGGTGGAAACCCAGGATTGGCTCACTTCAGTAAGGCTTGGCCTACACCAATCGCTGGGCCCCGTTTGGCTTTAAAAGAGGGCTGAGCCCTCTCACCGATCAGATCATCTGAAGACTTTGTGAGCAGTAATAAGAAGGACTCATTTGGACCCGAGGTGAAGGTACGGTCTACGTTACATCTTCCACCAATGAAGGAATGCCAGAAGTTCCAAGAGGGAAGCAAGATCCCTCCCCTAAACATCTTGCAGAAAACAGAGGGAGATACTGGACTAGGAGGACCCATCCAGCAGCTCCAGAACCGTTACACAGCCAGCACATAGCATGCCCTGCTAGGTTCTGGCAGAAAGCTTCCTAGGTGGGAAGTGTTAGGGATCCTCTGGATAAAGGACAAGGCTGTTGCCTGCCAGCCCCCTCTTGAGCTTTGGGCTGTCCACCTTAAAAGGACACAGTCCCTGCGAAGAAGCTAGGAGTGCCACACAAGCATCATTCAGCATCCATCTTTTAAAGGACAATTTCGAGAAACTCGAGTCCTGGAGCTGCATTTGGCTGCACCGCTGACTGTTGTCACACTGCAGTCACCAGAGCTGTCAGAGAAACCTGAACCAGCATTACAGATCCGCCAACCAGCAAAGAGACAATGGGCCTCATTTAGACTTTGCCCGTCCGGAAACAACTGTGGCAGTAAACCCGGCACCACCGTTGTTTCAGGACCAGCAAACTATGAGTTCTGCAGGTGGATGGAGTTACGCCTGCCAGGTCTGACTTGGCGGGAGTAACGCCGCCACCTGCCTGCAGATGGATGTGGAAACACCGGCACCATTACAGCATGGTGCTGGTGTTTCCACTTCCCCATTCCCATGGAGTCCTATGGGACTCCACGGGAATGGAGAATTACAGAATGCCGGCTCTGAAATTACCGGATCACTGGGGCTGTAATGCCCCGGTAATTCCGGAAAGTCCAGAGCCGGTAATTCATCGGCAACCTGACGGTTTTTCCGGCATGGTTATCGCCGTACTTGGAATGAGGCCCAATGATTCTTGTAGACATCTGTCCAGTCTCGCTTACCAAACTTCCTGCTTCCTGGTACAATCAGCTGGCTCCTGCCACTAACTCCATCTCAAGGATTGTGAAGTGCCCTGGAACCACCTTGACACTGTCTAACACCAGGAATTTCTTCAGCACCAGGTACATTGTGGTTCTGCCCCCTGGACCTTTTCCGAAGGCCCCTAGAGACAGTTACGGCCCTGTGTCCCTTTCATGCTGACACCAAGTTACCTTGAACAGTAAGACTGATTGCTTTACCAACTACCCTCCTGTCAGTATCGAGAGTCCATCCCTTTCCTTTGTGAAACTGTCTGTCCTCTGTGTTCCTTTACAGTGTGGATTGTAATTGGAGTGTGCTAGAACTGTCTGTTGTAGGAATAATGAAGTAGATATTTGTATTCAACCTTGACTGGACAGTCCCTTTTATCATTGGGTTATAATTGTATTTTTTCTGTGTTGCAACTAACCAACGATCCAAAGCCTTGAGATAAGCCTGCCATTCCGTCCACGTTACCAAAATTGGATAAGGATGTCACTGCATTGTAATCTGTTCATATCCCTTCTGGTGTACTAGAGGTGTGGGGTTGATTGATGGTTTAGAAGCCGATATTCATCCCTGGACCACTGGTGCCCCGGAAGAACCTACACAGACACACCCTCATGCAGGCACACAATAAGCAGTCATGCACAGTAGCACTGATATGCATGATGCGGATGCCTGCATGTAAGGGCAGGGTGGTGGGTCCACGGAATTAAATGTCTATTTCATAATGACATTCATGATTTTTCTGCATATTATGTGCTATAATCCTCAGAATACAAAGCCTAAATCTTTTGAAAAGTTGTACACATGAGACGTGTGTGTTCCTGAAGGAGAACACACGTCTTATTTGTTGTTCGAAAGGAAACAACTAGATGTGCAAAAGTGTACATGAAAAACTGACCCATCACTTTACCTCATCCCTTTCCCTCTTAAGCACCGGACTAACCATAGAGTTGCCAAATCTTACCAGGAGTATGTGAGGAAATAGCCAAATAAGTTGGTGCTGGAGCTAGCATTTTACTAGTTGGCAAACTATAAAGGGTCTGTCCTCTGAAAATCACAGCAGACGTGAATTTTTTACGATATTTCTAACCGACTCCCTCCCTCCTTCTGGCCAAGTGGAGACTTTTGCAAATTCAATTGCCATTGAGTCTCATATTTTGTATAGAGGCTTAATGAACAAAAGGAAGGAGATTTTTTAGGCATGGAATTGTTTGATTGTGTCTCGCCAAAATCTAAAGGAGGCATTGACTACAAGTTCGGAAGTTTCACCTTGAAGTTGTAAACACGGACCGGCACAGTTCCTCTGATATAGTGTAAGAATACTACTCCTAAAATTATTTGGTGCAAATTTGCTCTATTTGTGCCTCGTTATCCAGGTGGGATCGGGAAAAATAGATATTGAATTAAGCAGAGGAATAGCTTCGCCAAGGACCATTCTTAGTCATCCAATATAGCTTGCTCCAGGAACTAATAAAGCAATGGTGCTGTCCATGGTCCTGATCAGCCAGTGGAAAGCATTGCTACAAAGACCAGAAAAAGGCCCAGCATTTCCTAATACTGCGATAGATCGCCCATTGCATTAACCTATTTGCGGACAGAACAAAGCTTCTCATCCACAAGCCTCAACATTGCGAGACGGGAAACAAAGAAATGTCAGAAATAACAACACAAGAGGTATGCCTTCTCCTGTTACAGAAGGGAAGTGTGGAGCCCAATCTCAACACACTCCACATGACACCATCACTCTCTTACATTTTAGGAACTGAAGAGATTATGCTGTTTCTCAAAAAATCTGGTATTCCACTAAAAAGTGAGATGGCCTCGCTCTCACCCACCTGCTGGTGAAACTTGCTCTGACCACACCTTGGGCCTCATTCTGAGGTTGGAAGTAGTCATGGCGCTATTAGCGCCATGACTACCTCCAATACCGGTACTGAGTCCGCCCTCGTTCAATGGGGACTTACCGGTCTATTCCGACCTTTGCGGGACCGGTAAGTCCCCATTGAAAAAGCCATTCCCCATTCCCATTTCAGCCCCCATAGGGCTCAATGGGAAGGCGCTAATAACGGTACCGCAAATTATTAGCTCTGAATTCCCTTAACGGGCCCCGCCCATAACGCCTGGTAAAACCAGGCGTTAAGGAAGGGACCCGCTAAGGGACCTCGGAATAGGGCGCAAAGGTAGTACCGGCACTGATGTCCTTAACGGTGCCGGGTATCCCTTTGCCCCCACCTCGTAATGAGGCCCCTTGTGTCTACTCAATCAGTGGAAAGCTTGTCCCTACTTGCTAGCTAGATCCACACTATTTGAGGTGCTTACATACATACTGTATGCACCAAATTTGTGACAAATGCACTTCCAGGGCACCAGTGGTCCAGGGATGAGTATCGGTTTCTAAACCATCAATCAGCCCCACATGTCTAGTGCACCAGAAGGGATTTGAACAGGTTGGAAACACAAGTCAATTATAAATCTCCTTGTCCAATTTTGGTAACGTGCACAGAATGGCAGGCTTATCTCTGCAAGGTTGTGGATTGTTGGTTAGTTGCAAAGCAGCAAAAAGAAAATTATTACCCAATGATAAAAGGGTATGTCCAGTTAAGGTTGTATCAACATATCTACTTTATTATTATCACAACAGATAATTCTAGCACACTACAAAATACAACCAACTCTGTAAAGGAATGCAGAGGACAGACCGTTTCAAGAAGGAACAGGGTTGTACTGTGGATACTGACAGGAGGGTTGTTGGTAAAGTAATTAATCTCAATAGTTCAAGGATATTTATTTTCAACACACACAAGGGGGGCAATAAGTTGTAGAATGTCACTAGGGGCCTTCGCAGAAGGACCCGTGGGACAGAACCACAATGTACCTTGTGCTTGTAGAAGATCTTGGTGCTCGACGGGGTCGAGTTGGTTTCAGTCCGCTTTGCAGCTTCTGCGACAGAGTTCAAGATGGGAGACAGCTGCTGGTATCAGGTGACAGGCAGTTTAGTGAGAAAGGCTGGACAGATGGCTGCAGGCTGGCCCACACAGATACTCAGGTCAAGAATCACTGCCTCAGTGCTGGTTGGCAGGTCTGAAGCACTGGTTGAGGCGTCTTGAATGGCATACGCGACTGAAGTGTGGAAGTCAAGGGTTCAGTCGGTTGCAGCTCGAGGGGCTCAATTGGCTTGAAAATGTCCTTAAGGCAGAGACTGGTTTATGCTTGTTGGTGCACTCCTCCTAGCTTCTTGGCTGGGCTTGTATCGTCCTTTAAAGTGGATGGTCCACAGCTGAGGAGAGTGTTGCAAGCAACAGCCTTGGCCTTGGTATGGTTCAAAGACTCTCTGGCACTTCCCCGCCTAGGACGCTTGCTTGCAGAACCTAGCAGGGCACACTGTGTGCTGGCTGGGTACCGGTTATGGAGCAGCTGGAGGGTCCTCTGGATTCAGTGTCTCCCTCTGTTCCCTGGGAGATGTTTAGGGGAGGTATCTTGCTTCCCTCTTGGAGTTCCTGGCCTTCCTTTACTGCTGGAAGATGAAAGGAAGACTGTACCTTCAGCCATGGTCCCAATGAGGTATTCTTGCTACTCCCTGCAAAGTCTTTAGATGATCTGCCAAAAGAGGGCTTCATCCCTTTTTAAATCAAATGGGCCCCAGTGATTGGTGTAGGCTAAGCCTACCTTCATGAATCAATCCTGGGTCCCCACCAACAATCTTCTGTTCTGTGTGAGGTCATAACCAGAGTGCTTTGCAACAGGAAAGGTAAAGGGTGAAAACATGTAATACTATGTTCCACACATGTTCCTGTCTGTTGTGGATCAAAGGGTCTCTCTGGTTAATTGGGCTCTCTGTAGCTCCTTATTTAAAGCAGGTCTCCCTTGAAGTTGTGGTGAGAAAAGACTTTCTGTCTCCATCCAATCACATACTCCTACCCTCTGAAAGGGGTCCCCCTGCAGGGGTTGCCTACTGTAAACACATGTACCGGACATGACACTTCACTCCCCTTGATACTTAGAGGTGGGTGCCCGCTTCAGGTCGACACGGTGCATATCAAAGTTTGTTGGGGGGTTTCTTGTCTTTTGTTAGCCTCTGCAGCTAGGAAACATGTGGGCCTGTTTGTAGTATAGTCTATTAGTATGCTAATTCTGTTTAATTGCTGCCACCATTATGCAGGGCCAACAAGGGATAGGGTGGATCCATGCACCCTTTGTTATTTAATTAGGCTAGCCATGGCAGGGGGATGGTTTTGCCCTCCCTCTTTTGCGATGTCTTGATGTACTCCTGGGTGTTACGTCCCAACTAAATGTGACTGAGAGGACTGTGTCCAGAGTACACAGGTCTTTGTGTATGTTGTGTGGTGAGCATACAAACATGTGTGCAGATTAGTCCCACACATTTTCTAGAGGTTGACCTACCCTCATTCTATTTCATATAAAATTTCCAAAAAGCCCAGGTGAGTGCACACCCACTGTGCGGATTGTCGAATTCCTCACAGAATTTCTGCCGAACTTAGGCATGGAATGCTTGATCTACAATGTGGTGAGCCAAGGAAGGTCCTGTGCAACTGCTGCAGACATAATGGCCAGTGCCCTGGACTGGACAGAGCACAAGCAGTGTTACTTTAGCTCTGTTATTTTCCATTTTTTTGGCACTGCAGTCCGGAGAAAGGTTTGAGAGCACACCTGAGGAGATACTCTCCCCATAGGACTACCGCTTGAAGCAGCCAGGAGCACTTTACAAAATGCCGAACTGATGATATCTTTACTCTGCTGCAATTGAGGACTCGCTGAACCGTAAAAAGGGTGGATGCATATTCTTTGCAGTCACTTACACAATTCACTTAGCTAATGTGCAGCAGCATTATGCATCTTACCCTGAAACATCTCAGCCAATCAGCGTGTTGGGATGTCGATACTCCAATGGGGCGCCTTCTCCTCTATGTGATTTACCAAGGAGATTTTCATCAGATCTGTCCACAGGCATACATGGCCTCAGGCACAATGCATACCGCGAGTGGGATTGTGGCCTGTTGCACGGTGAGGGATATTTTCTGTTTGAAATTTAGGATAAAGCTGTCACAGCAAATATGATCTTAGACATTTGAAGATTATTGTTGACTGAGCTGTGCACGTTGCAAAACAGTTGTCTTACTTTTTAGAAAATCAAACCCATCTGACCAATCACAGCTGAGACACACAGCACCACAAGTAGGTCTAGTGCACACAGCATGTAAAGAGGAAGTGATTCTATCTCACATGTGGATATGTGTTCATGTGGGAATGACTGGTCAGAGTGAGCTTAATGGAGATCAATGGGGACTTCAGAGGTGCAAATAAGGAAACATTGTGTTAAGTCTATTAGCTAATTCACAGACCTAGCTCCAAGAAGCAGCCAAGCACTTGCACTGGAGAAGCAGAACTTACATGAAGCGCTGTGCATTAAACTATGACATGGGTTCATTTTAGGACAGATCTCAGAATCAGGGACATTGCTCAGACGCGGGCACATGCATTCGGAGCAATCATAGAGAGCAAACCAGGCAGGTGATTTTTTTTGCACATTGCAGTACACATTGGAAGAATTTAAGGCACATAGAAATAATTGTATCCAGATAAAATCAATCAATATTTGGGCAAGTCCAAGGCAGGTGAGCGGGGTTTCGCTGGAAAGCTGGTTTCATATTCCATTACCAGTTGCTTAGCCACGTGACTGGTTTGAAATCATACATAGATTTCCTATTGGAAAGTACATAAGGATTTAAAAGTAATCTATTAAGAAATGATTTGGGAATATGTATGCTAATTGCTAAAGGGTGATGCAATCATAATATTGTGTGGTTTTCATACAGCACTTCTTGGCAGAATCTTCCCATGTCTAAGTGTTGTCAAACTGGTGATATTATTACACATTGTATCGGTACTCAGCATATGGTAGTAAGCACATGAGAAGACCACATTATTTTAGCTAGCTATTGCTAACACATTTTTTGCTGTTACAGTTCTGCAAATAACATGTGTTAATATTCCCCAGTGTAAAGGTACTCCAGTCTGGTGGTTTGTAGTAACGCAACATGACTGCTCTATGCCACTAAACTGGTCTAGTGAAGTTAGAGAAGGGAACATGCTATACTAAGGGGGTAAACTATTGTAAATATTACAACTCATTAACCATGGGCTAACCCCACAAAATGTGATCCGTGAATCTGCCCATGTCAATGATTCAAGCAATTGGTAACCCACACATCTTTGTGGGACACTTTGTGGGGACGGAGAAGCCATTGCCACTAACAGAAGCACCTCTGTGCTTGCCTCTCTTCCCAGTCCACCCCAATGCTCCTTCCCAAAGCGCCCCAGGACATGTAATAACTTTAACATGGCGCACACAACAGTGCAGAAAATAGAAACAACAATGTAAATGTGCCTTCCTGCTCTGCAGGGGCCTGCTATGCCCAGGTAGGGCAGCGGAGCAGGTCCTAAGGCTCACTGGCAGATGGAAGCAGCCTACCATCCATTAAAAGGGCCCTAACTGTTGACCCCTCACTGAACATCAAACTTGTCCAGGTTAGTGACCTGAAAGTGTTCAAATGTCTGTAGGCCCTAGAGCTACCCAACATTTGAGTGGTTCAAGTTATCCCAAATTAGCATGCCCATACCTACTCCTCACAAACCCATTGTGGGGATTTTTGGAGTGCCCTTCTGCTCAAATGAAAAGGTCACCCCTACCTGGCCAAATCCGCACCATTGACTGCTCGGAATCTGCTTATGTATGCAGACCTCAGTTATCTGGTCTATTGATGGCCTATGCCAGCCTGCTATGTCACCAGATCAATTATAAATTGTTTAATGAATGTCTGTGGCCAACTATTATACAAACAGACATCTCAGACCTACTTTATCCATTTTCACTGTCCCCCCGCTATATCAACAGACCTTGATGCCTACCACACTCACAGAATGAGGCATCCAGCCGCCATCAGCAAACCTGGCACGCTTCTTACAGTAAGGGTCTGCTTCTGCTTCCTGTTATCAGTGGATCTCCCATGTCTACTGTGGTGACAGTCCGAGCACAGAAGGCCATGTTTAATCCCCATATGCCTAGTGCACTGACAGTCTGCTTCTGCCCGATACCATCAGCAGGTCTTCCATGCGCGGCGGCGTGCTGTCAATATGGCTACACCAGTTTTATCCGTAGCATTGACACTGCTAGTGTGGTCACAGTGTCAAAGCCAGTCTCACATGCCTGCAGCAATACAAGTCGGCTTCCTATTATCAGGAGCTCTCACATGTCTACTGTGGTGACAGTCTGAGGACACTACCCCATGGTTAATCCTTATATGCCTGGCACACTGCCCGTCACTGCCTGCTTTTGGTTTATGGAATCATCAGGATGTGTCGGGAGCATTGACATTGTTGGTGTGGTCGCAGTGTCATAGCCGGCCTCACAAATATCTGCTTCTTATTATCAGTAGGTCTCACATGTCTACTCTGGTGACCAGTACCTTGAGTGGCACTGCAAAATGAGCCGGGGCTTATCAAGGGGGTGTGGCCTAACTTGGGGTCACCTGCTAGCTCATTAGGCCACGCCCCTTGAAGACTCTAGCTCAATGGGCTACAGGCACCCCTGCCGGGAAGCTGGGGGGGGTGCTTATCTCTGCATTTATTTTCTATAGGCTTGCCTTGCAGGAGTCAGCGCCTCGCCTATTCAGCCTTAATGGTGGCACTACCCCTCGCTAGCTGGGGAGGGGCAGCATAACCATTAAGGCTGATAGGGTGAGGCCGCTGGAAGCTGAGGCCTCTTTCCTGAAGACTGAAACTCCAGCAAATGCGAGGGCGCTTCAAGATTTAGAAAACAAGGCCTCTGCTTCCAGCGCCCTCACATTTCTCTCCATAATGGTGGCGGCGGCCCATGGGTATCTCTTGCTTGAAGGGATGCCTCGCAGGTGCGGCGCCACCATTATGAAAGAAAGGCATTTTTTTCTGAAGCCTGAAGCTCTCGCACACGAGCGAGAGCTTCAGGCTTTAGAAATAAATGATTGTCATATAGTGGCCGGTGCTGCCTGAGGAGATTAGTGAGTCCCAGCCGGCCCCCACCTCAAAACGAGATTTTCGGAGACTGCTGGGGCTCGGCCCCCGTTGGGACCAGCCCAATTAAATCTCTGCTGGTGACAGTCCAAGAACATTGTTCTACGTTTAATCCTCAAATAGCCAGCACGCTGACAGTCACAGTCTGCTTCTGGTTTATAGCATCACCATGTCCCAGTATCACATACTTTGCTGTTGTGATCGCAGTGCCAAAACATGCCTCACATGTCTGGTGTACTAAATGTCTACGTCCTATTATCAGCAGGTGTCACATGTCTACTCTGGTGACAGTCCAAGCGCACCATCATATGTTTAAACCTCATATGCCAGGCCTGGGATTTTAGGGAACATTTAGCTGTTTCTCAGTCACCTGTAAATGGTGGATTTTGTGTAAATTGAAAGGTTTCAGAGTGCCTGACATTGAGTTTTTCTGAAGAGCTCAGTGGGCTTGAGAATTAAATGAATACCTCTTCGAGTGTTTGAAATTGCAGGGAGGCATCTAGCCCCCGCTTGTCGCCTAGAAGTGCCTGATTAGATTGACACCATCAGCTACCAGCAGCTAGATTGTGTTAGGGTTTTGTTATTGTCAGGTCTCACACACTCTTAGAAAATGTATGCCTTGCAGGTTTACATAAACACGTTCTCAAAATTGAGTGTTTCCACATTTCGAATGTGTATTTCTTCAAGGTATGATATTCAAAAGACATAGGTCCGCATATTATAGAGCCGACACGTGTTTCTAACGCCATGGCACTTTTTCATGGTGTAAAAAGTTCACATACTACCAGGATGAGCATAAGACAACATTGTGCTCGATGTGAGGTCGCAATTATGTCCATATAGTGACAGATAGAGAGTTCTGAGCATCCTGTCTTTCTCGTGGCTTGTGTTTAACTAGACTACAAGCTGCTGTGTTTCAGAAACCTTTATACAACATTGCCATGGGCCTTGCAGCCTCTTCGTTATTCACCCTTTGATCTGTCCTGTCTCTAACCCAGCAACCGCAGGGGTGCCCTGGGTTGCTCCAGGAGTTACCATGGCCTGAAGGCAATTTCTTTTATTTCTGCCACGCATGCATTTGGATCTAGTGTGCTTGGACAAGCATTAATAGTCCAAGAAGACGGTTGCTCAGAGGCTAAGTCACCAAATTCTTCCGTGTCTTCTGAACATTGGGCCCACCCGTCCCAGTCCCCTGGCCCAAACTTGAACTATTTGACCCGACAGGGTGCACAATCGAAACATAAACCACTCTATTGCCCTGAAAACCTTGGACTCCAGGTGCCAATTCATTCCGAATCCCGTGGTATGTCTGTATGCTGCTGAATTTTCGGATCAATGGGCGTCGTGTATGAAGAATGGTGCTGGGCCCGTTTCTGCCTGCTAGGTAGAGTCCCCCTTCCGCTAACAGGAAGTACAGCCTCTTAAGCATGACATCTTCGTAGATCAAACAAATCAAACTGTAGGCAGACTTACAATGTTCTTGAGAATTTAGGGGTATAGACAGAGCTTTTCTCTGGATTAATTTGATTTGATTTTGTATAGCAGCAAATATGTTGCCATCCAACAACTTCTGAGCTATCATTGTGATGCAATGCAGGGCCATGCTCATATTGTCACTCTATATAAATCCCTTTTGACAGTCAGGATTCTCCGTGAAGTGTGTTTATATGGTGTCATCCTCACATGAGAGCACCTAGTTGCTTTGCAGGAGAAAAGCTTATTAGGCGAGATAGACCTGACCAGCTTTGCGATGTTGGATACGTGTTCTTCCAGCATGTCATGCAGGTGCCTCCAGGATGTGGCAGGAGAACGTGTGGCCAGTGAGACAAGCTCACAAGAGGACTTCTTTCACCTATTGTTGGTAGGGACTAGTTATGTCCCTGCACTGCCAATTATGGGAGGGTAAACATAACCGCAGTAGAAGCGTATAGGTCCTATGGGTTGTATTTCTTTCCACTGTATGTAGTGCTTGTGAGAGGTGCTGAAGCTCCAGCTATCCATTTCGGTGCAAGATCCTCACTTCTGCTGGAAGCTAGTCACCCTCCCAGCTTATGTGCTTTAAGCTTCTCACCCTGCGTCCAGGTAACTTGAGCACCTCGCACACAGTCTATGCACATCACACTATCAATCAGCACAACCACTCCCTCCCACCCTGCAGCTCTCTGGCCGGCCTCTCTTGGCCCTCTTCCTGCTCCCACCTGCAAGGCTAAAAACCTCGGGGTCATCTTCGACTCCACACTCTCCTTCTCTCCTCACATATCTGACGTCTCTAAGAAGTCACACTACCAGCTGCACCTCCTCAGAGCTATTCTTCCTTTCCTCTCCTTCCCCAAGAAGCTCACTGCCTCCAGAGCCTTGGTTCTCTCTAGGCTTGACTATTGTAACAGCCTTTTTCTCAATCTTCCTACCTCTACTCTCCGCCTTCTGCAACTTATCCAGAACAGGACTGCGAGACTTGTCCTTGGCCTCAAGCCCAGGGATCGTATCTCTCCAGTACTGAAATATCTGCACTGGCGTCCTGTGGCTGCGAGGATTAAGTTCAAAACCCTCTGCATTGTCCACAAGGCCTTCTGGGGGCTGGGGCTGCATTACCTTCAACTCTCCCTTCTTAAATATCTTCCTTCTCGAGCTCTTTGCTCATCCGCCTTCAGAGTCAATCGCTTCTCCAAGCAACGAGTTGGTGGTAGATCTCTCTCTTCGGCAGCAGCCTCCCTCTGGAACAGCCTTCCTGCCTCCCTGAAACTTGAGGATAACCATCTCCGGTTGCTGAAGCACCTCAAAACCTTCCTCTTTGCTTCTTCTTTCTCTTCCCCTCTCCCCTGCTGAATTCCTGGCTGAAACTGCACTGGATACCTGCCCACCCTTAATGATCTAGGGCCCAGGCCTCGCCAATTGCACACCTGCACTGCCTCCCTGGCAACCCCTGCGCCTGGGGACTGTTTTCTGTATCCCTGCAGTCCCCCTACCAACACCTATGTCTGCACTTAACTTGAACTTGCCACCAGCTGGCCGCTTTTTATTTATTTTTATCTTAATATTCGACTATCCCATGTACTGCACTTCCCCTCTCCCTTCCCCCACACACTTTTCCCTTTCCCCCCTCTCTTGCACTTGCGCGATCTGAATGACACCTGGCCTAGCAGGATCGTTGTCTGTCTTCCCTTTGTTCCCTCTCCCTTGCCTCGTCGCACCTTGAAACACTTGTGTATAGGCGTGTTATAAATGCCTCCTTCACCTGACCCCATATTTTCATGTGTAGCAAGTTCCTCACACTGTCAATCATGTGTGCCAAGCTGTGCATACTGTGTGTGCGCCCCTTGCTTCTCACACTGCCTGGACTAGGTCATCTCTTTGTGTGGTCTGTCCATGTACGCAAAGCTCCTCCCACTATATATCCTATGACCCTATGCAATTCACACTGTCAGTCCGTGTACCCCAATCCGCTGTGAGTTGTTCGTTTGTGGATCCCAAGCTCCTTGCATTACCTGTTCTCCCAGTTTTTCACACCATCTCTGCTTGCAATCACAGACCTTCACACTCTGTGAGTTTGCCCTGTGCACCCTACCTGTCAGTTCACGTACCCGAGCTCCTCGCATTAGCTTCCCATGTGCACCAAGCTGCGTGCACTGCCTTTCCGTGCTCTACCACCTCCTCACACAGTATGTCCTTGTCTCCTGAAGTCCCCAAACCTCCTATAAGTGTGTCCTGTGCGCCTCACGATGTCAGCTCATATACCAAATCTTCTCGGATTGCTTACGCTGTAGGAACTTCTCCCACTGTCTGGCACCCTACCCTGTAACCATCACACTGCCTGGCAAAGTACCCGAGCTTTCTCCGTGGTCTGTTTGAAGCTCAACATGTTGCCATTGAGTGCCCTCAATCTCGTCACAATGTCATGCATGGTGAGCTCCACGCACTGTTTCAGGTTGTCATGTGCACCTCGCATGGTTATCCCGTGTAGTCTCTATTGCCCTCCCTCAAACTCGCTCTGCACCCCTCTCCCTTCCCATCTCGGGGTCCATAGGGAAGTGTATCAAGTGCCCCTTCTGAACTTCAAGCTGGTGGTCGGGTGTTTGCTCCATATCTGACTATTGTAAAAAGGAAAGGCAGATAAAGTACACCCCATCTTGTGGGAAATGGAGGTTACTTCTCCACACCAGAATGGGCGCGCAGGGGCGTTATGGGGCTGGGGGGGGGGGACTTGTCACTGGGCATTCAGTCCCGGCCAGTCCCCGCGCTGCCGCTGACGCACCCACCTCCATAGCTGCTAAGGTCACCTTTCCAGCTGCTGCCTAATTGCAGGTTCTCTTGCGACTGCAAAGGTCAGCATATAATGAGAGTGAAGACGCTTTCCGCTGCCTCATCCCAAGCTCTCAGGGCCGGAGGGAGTGGAGGGGGCTGGAGGGGGCCGGAGGGGCGGACAAGGGCAGGGAAACTGGAGACAGACAGCAGATTCCCAGGACAGGTAGTGCTGGCGGCAGGACTGTACACCAGGATGGGAGGGGACGAGAGGGCGGGAGGCGGATGATTACAAGCGACCTTTAAACCTCAAAGGCAGCAGCACGTCTGGCATCCGTTGTCAATTCTCCCGATTACAGACGTCACGCCGGAGGCACGCCTTTACAAATAGTGGCCCGTGGGGCTCAATATGACCCAGGGTGCTGCTAACAAGAACACTCTGTAGTGGGATCCAAAAGAGGGATCTACGACTGATCTGCAGTCCAGATGACCTAGGTTGTAGGGACAAGTAAGGGGCACATATAAACTCTTCCTCACTTTCCTGCCGTGGTCTTCTATTTTCGAAAACCCACACGTTTCCCAATCTCCCTTTTCTGCCCAATCTCCTTACTTTGTCAACCCCCTATTGCCCCTCCTTCTCCATTCATTTCCGTTTCACCATGATGGACTCGGATCTGATATGCCCGGGCTTTGCACAATGCCGTTCCTTCTTCACAAGCCTCAGTGCCGGGCAGCCACACGACGTGGCACGGGCTGAGCACCATGATGGTATCTGGCGGAGGATAAATGGCGATTATCTGGCATTGCAGGAAATTGAATGGATAATCCACAGAGAAGGATGCTGTTTACTGCCATATTTAAGTAGCACATTACCTATATATATATATATATATATATATATATATATATATATATATATTTTTTTGTTTTTTTTTTTTTTTTTATTTTTTTTATTTCAATAAATGCGGGCTGAAAATGTAGGTTATGGCGTATGCATTGTATTAAAGACACACTCCATCAGTCTGCACCAGCTGACGACCTCTGTCAACTTTATTCATGTATATATTACCATACGAAGAACGTACAGCAAATGCCTATAATAGTAGGTTTTACATTTGTGTTAGTAAATATCTAATTTTTAGAGACGTCAACAAATGGTCCATGCTTCATGGCACTACCCCAGGCCACAAACGACAGGACACACTTCTGGTTGCTGCCTTTAAAGAAGTATTGAAGTATAAATGAGTCCTGGCAGCGCAACATGATGCACAAAACACATGTTGCCTGGTGTATATAGTACAGATTCATCAGCACAATACATTTACTGCAAAATACATAATTATAAGGTTTATTAGCATATGGGAATTGTCATTGACCTCCTCTCAGCCAATCAGAATGTTTAGAGCAAAGTCAATAACTACTAGTATTGAATAGATTATGAGCATTCTGGGCAAGGACAGATCAATTTCCAGACAAGATTGTGTTCCAACAAGACACTTCCTCTCGGAGAGGATCGATTTATTCATAATGCTATTTAACATACGAAAGAGAATGATAAAACATTGAACATTGTTTTCACTTTCTTATAGAGAAAGTTTAGTTTTACATGCCACCTAATGCATGCTTGTGTTCCATTTATTCCAGTTCAACCAAGTTGCAATTAAAATGCTCAACTTATGAAGACAATATTGTTTAAATACTCCAAACTAAAACCACATTTAATTGACCTACTCTGTTCTCTCAGGAACATGCACATGATGACCATAAAAACATTACATTCTTTGGCATTGAAAGAGCTGCCAAGTGGGCAAGAGGCGGAGACAGAGACAAGAAACTGAGGCAGTGTGAAGCCAAATGGATGTGTTTGGCAGACTGCTGCCACAGTGCTTTAAACTCGGACAATGTAATGTTTCACTGTCTTTAATGCGATTGGAAATTGAATGAGAAATACACCGGTTTTCTTACTCTCCAATTCCTTGTCACTATTATAGAAGGACAGCCTAACGAATATGTCCAACAACTTTGATGATCGTCAATGATGTATCAGGGCTGTATTTGTCTGATTCTCCCCATGTTTATCTCTCAATACCATATTTAGGTAGCCCAATTGGCCAGTGATCCAAGCATATTTTACCATTACACCATTACAGAATGATAGCCCAACTGAACATGGCCAATTTCTATGATGATGCTTAATTAATTCTCATGACTGTATCCACTCAGTATTGCTTGATCCTCCCTGTGCTTATATCTTAATACCACATGCAGGTATCTTAATTAGCCAGTGATCTAAACACATTATCACTCTTTTTTCTCCTTACATCTTTTACCATAAACCAGAGATTTAAGGGCTGGAAACCACAACATTAGAAATACACACTATTGGAACCTAAGTAGTAAGTAATAAAAATTCATGCGATCACTACAATCGTCCTGTTTCAAAATGGTGACCAACGTAATGACGTCATTGCATCGTACTCAGGTGCATGCGGTCATCACGGAATCATATAATGCAGCCATTTTGTTTGTAAATCCGAACACAGCCACGTTTAGCAGGCCATGAAGGCTTTAGCATAATCTGTCCTAATTACAAGTTTAAAGGAGAGAAATAACACTGCACTTTAAAGGTAAGAAACAAAACTGGTCTATACCTTCTCTCTCTGTAAGCAATATTCAGCATTATTACTAAAAGCCCACAGGCTTGTTATACCCTTTTATATCACTCATTCAAATGTTTTTTCCTCACATATGGAACCCAGGAGAAACCCATACCACATGGACAGAGGGTTAATCCCCGCCAAACTCCTCACAACTGTCATTACGGGCAACATTTGAAAATAACAGATTTATTGCTGTCCACACAATCACAACCTTACAAGCACAGCATTCATTATATGTGAGCATTAAGCTTTCAGTTCTTAAATCTCTTTGTATTTCTTAGCAAGGCATTAGTTATACTAAGTTAGTTAGCCCCTTCCATCACCTTCCCTTACAATTAAAAAGTAAGTCAGATCTTTACCTAAATTGGTGATACTTACTCTAATCGCTGTATCAGATATATTTGAAGTTCCTTTACATTATTATTTATTATGATGTGATGGTACTTATTACCTATATGATGCATTTATTTACAGTGGATCTCTGAATTTTGATTGGTTCCTCAGGAGGGTTTGTGCAAACAATTCAATTTGGAGAAACATGTGTCGAGGGTAACTTGCATCTTTTCAAGGACTAATAATGAAACCAATCTCAAGTGTGTTTTTGGTCATACAACAGATGTGGATTAACATGTCAAAACAATTTTCTTTTTCCTTTTTTTATACTCATTTCAATCATAAAAAATAACTTTTCACAGTTATAAACACGTCTAAGTACTTTATTTGAAAATTAAAGGGCGCGGTCACAATCTAAGGTGTTTCTTATCAACTATAAGTATTGCAGAACACTGAGCAGCCACAGTGCCTTAGACCTGTGCTGCAGCCCTCCTTGCTCATCAATATTTACAAAAAGAACGGCTTAATTTACAACTCGCCTAACATTGCTCTAAGGGCTCCAAAATTCCTTTAACCAGTTTGTCTGTTTACTTTACTCACTCTTAAAGCACCCATTTGTACTTCACAACCACAACTCCAAAACATGTATTGCTGCGACCACTGTGTGGCAACAGCCTTATAGTCCACGGGAGGGGTCATTGTCGCTAGGGATGGGGTAAGGACCCTTCCCCAACGTATGGCCGCGATCATGACCCCTCCCTCAGTCTATAAGGCTGTAATAGTGCTTCCTTCATTTGATAATATCTAAACTGGGCTGGCACAGATATCATGGGATGGCGCAGAGAGTGTAAGATCTCCTATCCTGCATCCCCATTGAGCACTGGCAGCGCAGCGCTTCACACCCTGCATCCACTCTGCACTCTGATCATCAGAGATCCGGCCGGCAGTCTTTCCAAGCTGCAGCACACCTCTCAATAAATCATTCTGTTATTCCGATGGGATCCGCTATTCATGTTCCTTTATTCAAATTGATAATCAGACAAGAAAATCATTATTAACAAATCAATTCGCTGCTACACCGCGCCCAGGAATAGCGAATAACAGTGCAAATGCAGATTCGGTGAATGGTAAGGGTTAACACACAAAGCAGGCCACAGCATAAGCTGACAATGGCAAATCAATCCAGTATTCTCCAATGGCAAATATTCTGCAAATGTGGGCTTCAGTTGCCTCTTGCAACAGAGCGCCCCTCCACCCCCCAAAAAAAAGTAACTGTTATCACTTTGTGGCAAACACAAGTCGTCCGCCCTTTCGGTGGTAGAACAGTCTTTAGAGAAATACCCACCCAGGTACGAAAAAATCCCGCGTTTACTTAATTAGAATGCAAGTCTCAGGGGCAGCAGCCAGCACAGAGCGTTGAACAGCGGGGATCTGTTTCTCCGAGAGGCTGTGGTTGGGGTGGAGGTTGAAGAGGAAGTACTGAGCTCTCTTCTGCTTACCCGGTGTCCCTGCCAACCCCCTGCGTCACCTGCCTGTGCTCCAGGGATTTCACGGCTGGGAGTTCGGCAGGGAGGCGAGCACTGTTTTCCATACTTAATCTTTTGTTGGCACAAGCCGGTCAATATTGAGACTTGGCAGAGAGGCTGTGATTGTCTGTACGAGGTGATGTATTCAGGACAAGTAGTGCTGAAGGAATGATATTGTAAAAAGAGATCATAGGCTTCAAATGGGCGCCATGTAGCTCTATAAGACCAGACCAAGTATCCGGTCTTGTCGAAGGATTCCGGGCCTCCATGACCCCGATATATGGAATGGCCTATAGCTAGTGCTTTCTCCTCGCATCTGGGACATGAGATGCTCATAGACCCTGTTGTATCTGAGTGAAAGGGACGCAGCCCCTTTAAGACACACACACACATCACCAGGTGGGGCATGAAGATTCCCAGGCCTCTTTCACCAACCACATTGGCACATGGCATCCCAAACCCCTTCCACCTTCAAGATGAGGTTGTAGTTTCCCATGGCTCCTGCCCGAAGCATGAGGTGTCCCTTGCCCATTCCTCCTCATGTCTGGTGTATTGGGTTCCCCTGCTTTCTTATCCCAAGCCCCTTCTACCTCCCCGATGAGGCGGGAGTTGCCCATGGCTCCTGCCCGAAGCATGAGGTGTCCCTGGCCATTCTTCCTCATGTATGGTGTATTGGGTTCCCCTGGTTCCTTATCAGAAGCCACTTCCCCCTCCCCGATGAGGTGGGAGTTTCCCCTGGCTCCTGCCCGAAGCATGAGGTGTCCCTGGCCCATTCCTCCTCATGTATGGGGTTCCCCGGGTTTCTTATCCAAAGCCCCTTCCACCTCGTCAATGAGGTAGTAGTTTCCCATGGCTTCTGCCCAAGGCATGAGGTGTCCCTGGCCATTCTTCCTCATGTATGGTGTATTGGGTTCCCCTGGTTCCTTATCAGAAGCCACTTCCACCTCCCCGATGAGGCGGGAGTTTCCCCTGGCTCCTGCCCGAAGCGTGAGGTTTCCCTTGCCCAATCCTCCTTATGTCTGGTGTATGGGTTCCCCTGGTTTCTTCCACCAACCGCATGTGGTATCCCAAGCCCCTTCCACCTCCCCGATGAGGCACGAGGTGCCCAGGGTGCCTGCCGGAAGCATGAGGCGTCCCAGGCCTCTTCACCCTCCCAGATGAGGCAGCAGTTGCCCATGGTCCCTACCATTAGCAGGAGGTGTCCCCGGCCTCTTCACCCTCCCAGATGGGAATAGGGTGTTATCCGACCCTTCCTCTTCCAGGCTGGGGAATGGAGTGTCCTGGGCCTCTTCACCCTGCCAGATGAGAATGGGGTGTTATCCGACCCTTCCTCTTCCAAGCTATGTAATGAGGTGTCCAGGGCCTCTTCACCTTCCCAGATGGGAATGGGGTGTGACCGCCCTTCCTCTTTCTGGCTGGTGCATGAGGTGTCCCCGGTCTCTTCACCCTCCCAGATGGGAATGGGGTGTGATCCGCCCTTCCTCTTTCTGGCTGGTGCATGAGGTGTCCCCGGCCTCTTCACCCTCCCAGATGGGAATGGGGTGTGATCCGCCCTTCCTCTTCCTGGCCGGGATCATGAGGTGTCCTTGGTCCATCACGCTTCCCAGATGAACCATGGAGTGTTCTCAGCCACTTGCTCCTGCTGCCTGGGGGGTTGGCTGTTCCTAGAGGTGTGCCTGATTTCTTCCTCGTCCTCCCAGGTGAGGTATGCCTATCCCGAGCTCCTTCTACCTCCCTGATGGGGAACGTATATTCCCGGGCCCCTTCATACTTTCATCTGATTCATGACAAGTCCCTTCCCCTTCCTCTAATGGCGGGAAGCGTTGTGTCCCTGACCCCTTCCACCTCACTGATGAGGCAAGAGTTGCTCATGGCTCCTGCCTGAAGCATGGGGTGTTCCTGCCCGATTCCAGCTCCCCGATGAGGCAAGAGTTGCTCATGGCTCCTGCCTGAATCAAGAGGTGCCCCTGCCCGATTCCACCTCCCCGATGAGACAAGAGTTGCTCATGGCTCCTGCCTGAAGCATGAGGTGTTCCTGCCCGATTCCAGCTCCCCGATGAGGCAAGAGTTGCTCATGGCTCCTGCCTGAAGCATGAGGTGCCCCTGCCCTATTCTTCCCATAGGATGGAATGAGGTGTCCCTGGCTCTTTCTACCACCCACATGGGAATGGGGTTTCCCACTTCTCCCAATTGAGGCTGAAACTTCCATTGGCCCCTGGCTCCTTCCTGACAACGCATGAGCTGGGTGCGTTGCCCCTTCCTCCCAGATGGTGAGGCTGAGCTGCCATTGGCCCTCACCGCTCCGAGATGGTGCAACACTGAAACTGAAGACTGGCAGTTGGATGCTGAGGCCTATCAGATTAGGCTGTCACAGGCGGACAGACACATCTACCTGGCAGACGGAGCTGGCACACCTGTCAGCACAGCACGCAGACAAAAGGGAACAGCTGCTTGGAGGCGGGCGACCAGCCTCCCTTGCCACCCTGGGCAGAGAACACGGCCACGTGCCTGCAGAACAGCAGGCCCGGTCCACGGGGAGGAATCGGGGAGTGAGCGAAAGAGAACACGGAAAAAAAAACTGCAGGCAAATCATCTCCCATCTCAGGGGATACAGCCCCAGGAGAGGTGACGGCTGACGGAGGAGCCGTTCCCATGCAGAACGTCGGCCAGCTGCAGAGGGAGGAGGAGGTGCTCCGCAGAGTGCGCTCACCCTTGCGCATGTAATGAATGCATCGAGGTATTTATATATTGCATAAAGGCACCCCAAGGAAAGCTATAAGCTCCCGCGATTTGCACCTGAAAAACTAGAGCACTGGGGAGGGAAGAGGGGCTGCCCAAGATCACAACCCCAGTCAAGCGCCACTACAATTGACGTTGGGGCTCCAAGAAAAGTTCCTCCCCGCTGGCTGCCCTATGACTCTCCATAGCATCCCAAGTCCAAAGGACTTCAAAGTGCGCTGGACATCGGTGGGAAGTGGGCGGGGAAATCAGCTGTGCTCGATATGATGCACGCCACATGCCACTTCTTCATTCAGAGGTTTCCAGTTGAAAACAAACCTACCTGTGAATGGTACAAACTCACAATGTAGTAACATACGATAAAAACATATTTATACCCAGACACTATATACGGGAAATCAAAACAATTAGCTCCTGGAAGGTAGGAGCCGGCCAACCAGTAGGCTAGAAATGCGTGCTGATACTCCCAAACTAGCTCATGTTCCAAGCCGCCTGACTGCCTGCTCCCCAGCCCGCAATCTTCCCCCTACGGATGCTGCGGTCATTGTTCCTCCAAATCCCACTTACCTGTATGCTGCTGCGGCGGCAACACCGCTGCCGCATATCCTGCAACTTCTGGCCTTGCTCTATTTTGGCCACCATGGAAAGGGACGAGGGGCTCCGTACCGAGCTCCGCCTTCCGATTCCATGATGGCCATGTTTGTATAGTATTTTCTTGCCCCATTCACAGAAAGAAAATACGTTCCTGCAAGCCCCGTCCAGGCGCCTCAGATGGATGCTAATGGCATTAAGTACCTGTTCCAGAGGCTGGAACGGGTGGCAACACGCAGGTGGCCTTGTTAAATGCCCTTAAGGTAATATCCCGTGGCACTCCTTAAATGCCCTTGCTTCGCTCGGGCCGTTCCCTTAGGCCGCTGAGCTGTTCCCATATATTATGGAGTGTCATTATATCATTGGAAGAGGCCTTTAGGATCCCACAAATCTACTACCATCACCGGACACAATACACAGTACATATCTCATCAATGCAATGAAGAGGGCATGCAATCTCTGTGACCCCTGGTTCTGGGGTGCATGTCCAACTGAAAACGTGCCCAGATCTCTTGACTGAAAGCGATGCTACTGTTCCTTGGGCCCTTTTGGGCTTGGGAGCCAAATATTTCTCGACCTCCAACATGACGAAAAGACGGGGAGTGGAGGGGCCTGGCTCAAGTTAACCGTAATGAGCGAAGAAAGGGCCTTTGTTATTGCGGGCTGGAGGCATGTTCCTGACCGCAAATTTGCTCCGCCATAACCATTTTCACCATTAGCACTCGGCATCCGGGGAGAGGGTGGGCTAATGGGATTCATTTTTGGAAGAGTAGACTAGGCCATTTCATCTGAAAAGCACACGTGGCACAGCACCACAGGGTGCAGCGTGTATGCTGTAGGTATCCCTCAGAGCGGTCTGACTTGGGTTCATAAAGCTATGTTTAAAATGGCATGTCCCTATAAAGCAAACACACGTTTCTGACATGGAGCAATGTGTCTGCTTCTGTGTTCGTTTGCCTACGTGCAGAGGTGAACTTCCAGGGATGGACACTGGGTGGCGCCATGGCATGTGTGCTTCGTAGCTCAATTGGCCTGTTCTACCCTTACCTTTTCGTCAGGTCTTTTTTTCATAAATGTTTTTAAACCCATCATTCCTTTTTTATAGAACTGCTTTGTGCTCCAAGCACAATGCATTCAGAGCAGGACAACTTCTTTAACAATATAAGCGAGGCCCATAATGCAAGAGAGAGAAGAAAGCTATTTCCCAAATAAAAAAGTCCCTTTTCATTAGCACCGCAGCGCAAGTGGACAGAGGAGCCTGCTGGCAGATATGGATGCTCCCCGAAGCACTCAGAAAGGGGAGAGGTTGGGTAGTGGGAGAAGCCTTTGGAATGCGCAGAACACAGGCATTCAATGGCAACTGCAGGCCGTGTGGGAACCATTCAGATTGGCTTACTTCGTCAGATGGCAATGGGTGTTCCAAATCAGATCTGTATACTTAGAAAACATGTTTTATTGTATGCATGTCTGTGCCTGGAATCAGCCTCTGTAGTGACCTCTGATGGACCTGCCGTCTCGAATGAACCGTCTACTTAAGACCACTATTATCTGGCAGCGGAGACAATTCGGCATTTCCCGTTGGCTGAGCAGACTTTAGCCACCACCGTTAGCTGACCCTGTCCTGATATTGGAGGTGTGGTGCACGAATAGGTGTTTATATGGTTTGTGTGCTGGTTGCACTTCAGAGGGTGTAGGCTAGTGGGCCAAACATGTGTGTGGGTGGTGGCCTATTAGTTATTTTAGTTTGAATGTCTTCAAGGCATCTCTGCTGATTCAAGCCCCAGTAAGTGCAGCCTTTACTCTTACTCACCTAGGCTGTGTCTACTAATTATTGGTATTTTCCTTTAAGTGAATGGAGGCCTTTTGTAAAATCTCTTGTGTACTGTTAGTGAGTGGCACCTATCGCCTCTGTTCCTGGGTTACCTGCAGAACCGATTATAAAAGGCATCGTTTTTCACCACATTTTTAACAAAAGGTGTGTTGCGAAATGCGCCATTTTAACCCCCCTCCTCGCCCCACCCGACTGCACAAACAGACTTGGTTTTGTCTGTTTCCCTGGCTATAATGGGTCGCTTGCTAATTGATGGGAAATATAAACGTAGATGCACACGCCTTTAAAATGCCTGGGTGAGTTTGCAAGACGAGTCTACTTCATATAAGACATTGGGACTCCATCATATTTATAATGAGACCCCCTTGATTAAAAATATTGTTTCCAGCCCCTCCCCCACAATCTATAACTACTTATATTTTCTATTAAAAGCAGTCTCCGTAATCCCTTTTTCAAAGAGCCTCGTGCCCCCATCTGTCCCCTTACGGTTACCCCAAGTCTGGCTTTCAACAATACTCTGCTTTATAAAGCTTACTTGAAAAGTACACATACCATAGTGTCACTCAAATATATAAATCAATAAAGAACTAGGCAAAAAGTGTACAATTATTGCATTATTCCCCCCCATCTTGTCTGTGAGACTACAAACACCAAAATGAAATTCAGCCAAAGGCAAACAAATGGTCTCTGAGTGCAAATCTTTCAAGGACTGATAGTAGCATGGTTTAAAAGACAAAGATGTGGATGTCGTGTGTTAAGAGATATTTAAAAATAAGAAAAGACACAGCATTCTGGACTGTGGACTGTCTCCCATCCAAGCAGTAAATGCGACCGACCCTGCTTAGTTTCAACGCGAGGAACGATCCAGCCTCCTTAGCCCATGTTTCTCTATGTGGTATTGTAAGGTGTGCTCATATGTTAGGTAACATGGCCTTAGCGGGCTGACCCTTTCCTCGCTTGGAAGCCAAGCAGTGTTCGTCCCAGTTACTGCAGGGATGGGAAACTCACTGTTGCTGTAAAAATATCTATATCTTTTTTGTATTATTGACTGGGAGACTAGAAATACCAAAATGCAATTCAGCAAAAGGAAAAGAAATTGTCTCGGAGTACAACACTTTTAAAGACTGACAGTAGCACAGGTTAAAAAGAAAAAATGATTTGGATGCCCATTCGGTCGCCCATCTATGCAGTAACAATGAGTGACCCTGCTTAGCTTCAAAGCAAGGAAAGTGCCGGCCCATTTCTCTAAGTGGTCTTGTAACTTTGTCTCATTTATCAGGCAATATGGCCTGAGGAGGCTGGCCCCTTCCTCACTTTGAAGCTAAACTGTGTCTAGCCCGCTTACTGCATGGATGGGAAACCTAGTTGGCAATTGTGTCATTGGCCAGGGCCAATTATTTTTTACCCCGCAACATCACTATAGCCAGAAAATAAATGCTCTCCCTTTCCCCCCACAACACACTCTGTTTATGTGACGCATTATGCTTTGAGATGACGGCTATAGCTGAGTCTTCAGAAAGCTTGGTGTTGCCAACTCAGTCCACAGACTCACCCCAACTTCCAAATTTCACTTGATTCCCACTAGCCACCCCCAGCCCACCTCTAGCTTGATAGCATTTGCATGTTTTTTGATATGCAGGTAACTTTTTTCCTGCATTTCATTTTCCAATATCCTCAGCTATAACCTCGAATTTCTCTTGCATCGAGAGAAAAGCAAGATGGCAGCATTTTCATTTCTGAAAACCATGATCCTCCAATGCACCATGAAAGATATAACTATCAAATATTTAAATAACTACAGCACAGAAAATAAACCCAAACCATGCATGGATCGTGAGTCAATGCTTCGTGCCTATGTTTTTTGAGACCTAGTCCAAAGCGGTTCGGCTGTGTGTTTTGGCAAAAATTGACCTTTAGGCTGCAACTTTGGAAAAAAAATGTCTTTGTCTTCTTAATAACTTTCTTATTTTTTTAACGTATCTTTAAAAAACGTTGCAGTCTGGTGCGGGAGGGGAGCGCGAGTCACTAATAACTTTTGGAATTTCTGTCAAATCTGTAACTCGAATCAAAGGTTTTAACAATGAAATGATGAGGGGTTTCTATGAGAGTCAACTATAGGACAGCTATCCCTGAGCTATAATATCACCTCACTGATCACAACACAGACCTATATATACATTATGTTTCATTATGAACCTTTGCATACACATTCTCCTCACTGACTTAACCCTACTCATAACCCACTCCGGCATGGCAAGCTCTTCTCACTTTGAAACATTTGACACAGACCAATCATCTTACTGGCTCATAATGCAGCGTTATCACTTCTTAGTATGCACCTACACACATATATCAGCACTCATAGATAGCAACTACCTAGATATCACATCTCTCTCACTTTACAGCTTCTCACATGAGCTTCCGTATTAAGTTATCAATCCTCCATCTTTCGACACCGTTACACTGATATGCTCATTGCCTCCTAATGCATAGTCATTTCTTCATTGTAATTATACACCTTAATGCATACACCACCCCCCACTGACTTTCGCTATCACTTTGAACATGTTCCGACTCTTCTTCATTGGAGGGATTTCTCATAAACAGTTAACTTTGAATCTAGGAAGTGCACAGACACCATAGGAACTTCTCTCTCCACACCTACTCCCCACTTGGCCACTGTGATCCCCCACCAGCTTCCCTTCCTGTTACTAAATCAGAAATGTTCTGGAAGCAATGATAATGATTTGTTTTTTATATAGCACTTTCACTGAAGTGTTGCACACAGAACATATTTACATACACCTGTAAATCACCGGGCGTTGGTACTCATGTATCGATCTTGAAGGATGAAAGGTTGAGTTGGCCTTACTGGGATTTGAACCTATGACCTGCAGATCACACAAAGATCGCAGCAGCGAGTGCGCAACCGCTGAGTTATCTTACCAGCTATGAAGGGGCGGGAAGAAAGGACTGGATAACAAATATAATTAATTAAACTGAAATGCAAGTGGTCGATTTTAGTAGATACCCTTGTCAAGCAAGCCTTGAAAAACCACAAGAAAATCAGAAGCCACATGCAGGATAGTCTATAAAAAATGGTGCATTTATAATCATTCTAAGTAAAACATGGTTGCAGCATACAGGTTCCATGAGGTTGTTCTGTAGCAGATAGCCTGTTTAAGTATATGGGTGTATAATTAAATCACAGAATGCTGCTTTGGTGGAAATAAGTGAACTCTTTTTGTGTTGATTTGACTTAATACATTTTATGTAACGTGAACCTTCCCCCAAGGCAAGCAACGTGCTGTGAAAGAGCGTGACAAGTCATGCCTGTAAATTACGTTGTTCATACGGATTCACGCTGTTGGATTATATATAGCCGCCCTCAAGCCAGGACTTTCTTCTACTGTTCCTTTCAGTTGCAGAGGGTCACAGGCACTGGTGCAATTCCTCTGAAATCAAAATGGTTTTGAAGAACCCCACAGCCGACGAGACTCTGAGCAAATCAACGCTTTCCAGTGACACGTGGGAGGTGGTACTCTGCCACCATTCAATTAACACAAAAGTCAAGCCAAGCAGTGTAAAGCGCATTGCTCTCAATATGTAAGTTACAAATTAGAAATACATCAGAATCTGTGCTAATGGAACAATCCAATGCTTCGGTGTTTGCCTGGGAACCTCGAGAATTGCTCCCTCCGGAAGCCAAGGCATGCATTTGTCCATCTGGAATTGCATGCCTAGTCCTTACAGTGAATGCACACAGAAAAATGGCTGTGTCACAGGCAAACTAGTACGCAGTTGATAAATTAGAGCAATATCCATAAACAATTCTACATCATGCCCATCACTGTTCACCTGGCGATGAACAGCCAATCAAAATTCATACGCCAGAAAATAAAACGCTTTAAGACATGTCCCCGAATGCTGTGGTGTTGTCAATGTGCATATGTGACTGCTTGCATTTTACACTGCTCAAAATATCAGGGTGGCTTTCAATATGTCCGGGTGCTTCTCGGTGTGTCAGGGTGCTCAATATCCAGTGTTTTGCTCGGTGTGTCAGGGTGCTGCTCGGTCTGTCAGGGTGCTGCTCGGTATGTCAGGGTGCTGCTCGGTCTGTCAGCGTGCTGCTCGGTCTGTCAGGGTGCCTCTCGGTATGTCAAGGTGCTGCTCATTATCCAGTGTTCTGCTCGGTGTGTCAGAATGCTGCTTGGTCTGTCAGGGTGCTGCTTGGTATGTCAGGGTGCTGCTTGGTCTGTCAGGGTGTCTCTCGGTATGTCAAGGTGCTGCTCATTATCCAGTGTTCTACTCGGTGTGTCAGAATGCTGCTTGGTCTGTCAGGGTGCTGCTCGGTATGTCAGGGTGCTGCTTGGTCTGTCAGGGTGCCTCTCGGTATGTCAAGGTGCTGCTCATTATCCAGTGTTCTGCTCGGTGTGTCAGAATGCTGCTTGGTCTGTCAGGGTGCTGTTCGGTATGTCAAGGTGCTGCTCATTATTCAGTGTTCTGCTCAGTGTGTCAGGGTGCTGCTTGGTCTGTCAGGGTGTCTCTTTGTATTTCAAGGTGCTCCTCAACACCCAGTGTGCTGCTTGGTCTGTCAGGATCCTGTTTGGTATGTCAGGGTGCTGTTCGCTCTGTCAGGGTGCCGCTCGGTCTGTCAGGGTGCCGCTCGGTCTGTCAGGGTGCCGCTCGGTCTGCCAGGATGTGATGCAACCAGTATTAAAGCACTGCTCAGTGTGACAGGGAAATGTGAGTAATATGATGTTATGCCAACAAATTAAGTTTCTGCAGGTAACTTGGGTGCTGCTTAATATGGTAGTGCTGCCAGTAACACGTGGGAGGGGTCACCCTTTCAGCACAATGATAGACTGGCCTCGGTTCCCGGCTGGCTCCTGTGGAAGTGTGTTGGCACACAAACAAATGTCTGTTCCCCCGGGGGAACTAGCAAATGGCTGATCTGAAAAATAGAAGGTAGGACTGGGGTGAACGGTTTGCAAGTTGTTTTGCTACCCCCTTGGACTCCTACCTTTTTAGTTTGGGGTATTAGGTGGTGCTTAGCCCCCCCTATAGGCCAACACTATTGCATTAGAGTACAGATAGGGAGAAATGGCACATGAGGAGGGACACACAGATAGTAGGTGTTGTTTGTTTATTTGCCCACCCATTGAAAATCTATGTTAATCCCTATGGCCATTCCCACCAAGTTCCTGCCTTCTCCCGTCCAAAACCCACCTCATGGGAACCCGTTGAGATTGTTTTAATCAAGCCGTACAATCACGCTTTGCACTCAAAGTGCCTGTCAATGTTTTCATAACGCAGTCTACTGAGAGTTAATGACTTAATTGTAGTTGGAAACGTGCTACTGGTGTAATATGCCTTGGCCAAGCCTACCTTCAGTCACTCGATTTATAAGCAACTGTGCATGTCCTTCACCCGATAAAACCAAGTATTGGCAAAGCCAACAGTTTTGCTAAATGTATAAGTATTAGGTATTTGCCCGGCAATGTTATTAGATGCCCAGGTACTTGCACCATGTTGCACCTGCTGCCATTATTATCCAGTTAATACTATGGTAGCACATGGCAAGTGCCTTTCCCATCACCCAAAAGGTTTCCATTGCCAATGCGTATGTTTATGTCTCAAATCTAATGAGGTACACAGGGATTGCAATATGTGTAATGCGATGTTCCAGCCACAGGGAGGAGATGTGAGGCAGGACCACGAGAAGCCTAGATGGCACCTAAATAATGCAGATGTTTACTAGCCAACCTCAAACATTGTTGTTACTGAGATCCTTTTCTGAAAAACAGGGGTTCGTTCGACCTATACATGCCTCCACAATGATCTTATAAAATCATAATAGTGCAGTCAGATTCTCTTCTCCTCTCTGCAGTGCTAAGTGGGAGAGTGCATACCCCCCGAATTTCCTTAGGAATCATTGGAGGCTGTGCACACTTCCACAGTCAACACCTTCACAAGTGTCAGAGAGACCTTCTTAAAGCATATAACTCCCAACCACCATTCAGCCTTCCCTCGTTTATGTATACACAAGTACAGTATGTCCTTACAGCTGTACCTTCCTGTTTATTGACAACTCTCCTTTGCACGGATGCTCAGTGTATCACCGCCTCTGTACACATATGGTCAGTCAGCCCGCTCCTGTACACCTGTAATGAGCCCCCCATCTTCCTGTACTGAGTCACGCCTTTCACATGTACACCCATGTTCTTCCCAGATTCATGTACTCCCGTGTTCAGGTTGCCTCCTCTTCTGGATATGCATGTTAAGGGTCATGTCTCTTCTGTACACGTATGTTTAGTTCTCTCTATTTTATGTTCATGTTAATCCTGTCTCTTCCTCTACCTTAAGTTCAGTCTCTGCTCCTTTCTGTATGCATATGTACAGGATGTACTCTCTCACTTACTCGCATGTACAGGCTGAACTCTCTCCCATGTTCAGTATGCATTCCATCCAGTATATACGTGCACAATGAGTTCACTATATTATCCATCTTTGTATAACATTCTGTCTTAAATGTATGCAACAGTTCAATCTGTCCTCTTACATGGACACCCATGTTTACTCTTTCTTCATTCATGTGTGTGCACGTGTTCAGCTTGGCCTTTCACCCGTACACACATATTCACACTGGCCTTGCTCCTACAGACATGTATTCAGTGTGCCCACTCTCTGTACACCCATTTTAGTTTGTCCCATCTCCTCTACATGCATGTTCAGTGTGCCGTATACCTTCTGCACATCCATGTTCAGTCTGTCTCCCCTTTTGAGAATGCTCACACTGCATTGTCTCCAGTACCAAAAATAACCATCGGTTCACCTATGTTCATAGCATGCTCGCTTCTGCACACCCATGCCTGGTTTGCTTTGTCCCCTCTACACCCTGTTATGTATGTGCTCCATTGTACACGCCCAGGCTTAGGCATTCAGCTATACTCTTGTCTGGAGCACCTCATAAGCCACACACCTGTGCTCATTTCGTCCACTGTTCTGTACACCCAAGGAGATACTGTCCTCCTTCTTGTATTTATGTATATAGTACGTACGCATCACTCACTACTCACAATAGGAGCATTTAGCGATGTACGAACATGTTTGATTTGTGGTGCATTTCATACAACGATATTTAATGAGTCCTTACTCCTTACACTCATATTCAGGCCTCGCTCACCTCTGTAGAGGCATGTTCATCTTGCAGTCCATCCGGGTTATTGAGTTCTCTCTCCTCTGCACCCATGTTCATTAGACTATCTCTTCTGCAAATATACACGTTATTTGCTCTACTTTCTAGACAGCATGTTCATTGAGTCGTCTCTTACATACACCCGTGTTGAGTGATCCCTCTCTTCTGCACATGCATATTTTATTGCCCACCATACTGCACAGCCATGTTCATTGAGTCCTCTCTTATGTTCACCCGCGTTGAGTGTTCTCTCTCTTCTGCACATGCATATTGCAACTGCCCTCTCTTCTGCACAGCCATGTCCATTAAGTCATGTTATGTTCACCCGTGATTAGTCTTCCCTCTCTTCTGCACATGCATATTTTATTGCCCACCATACTGCACAGCCATGTTCATTGAGTCCTCTCTTCTTTATGCCTGTGCTTAATATTCCCACGTCATACAAAAAAGGGAACCCACTGCCACATATATTTACATTATTAATATAATACACATAGCAATGAGATTGTTTTTAACAAAGAAACGAATTCAATTACAAAATTACATGTGCCCACGTTTTTTTTTGGCAACACTGGTGGGAGAAAACATCACTTTTAGAAATCTGAAGAGATCACATCACCAAATCTTACAATAATTTCAACAAGAACTTCAACAAGCAGCTGGTAAAAATGTATACAAAATTACGTCAACCCATCCTACTCATTCATAGGTACAGATACACCCAAAACCAAACAAATTCCTCTGTAAAAACAACATGGTTCAAATGGTGCAATTTGGAGGGCAAAACAGACTCATAAATTAAGTGGCACGAAAGACAGTCCGGCACTACGGATACAAATCGTATGTGCGGTCATATTTAACTACCCTGTGTTTCCAAACGGCTTTACAACTAAGGTATATAACTATAAACATAATAGTCAATTTCAGCTCCAGAGGATTATTAATGGCCAACTCGCGTTTCGGCTGAATGGTTGAAGTAATTTACACACAACCAGGCCTTCTTCAGGGCAAGGAAATAGAAAAGTACAGTCATAGCCACCCCAACTCTTTGTTGTCATTATAGAAGGGCATCATGTGTCTGTTTGAACCCTGGCTAAAGTCAGGCAGCTGCAAGGTACTCAATTGACCCCCCCAAAAAAGTGACTGGTTAAAAATGCATGATAAACCACAATTTGGAGACCCCTCATTAGTGTGCTATGTTAATGACTATCCCGCCCTAGTGAGGACAAGCCAATTGCCTAGCATCCTCTGATGGCAAAATTCCAGCCGACTGAGGACGCTAGTGATATTACAAGCAGCACCCCGTCAGTGGCGCCTAATTAGCCCTTTTCTACACATGCATTTTGCATCTGCCCTCTCTTCGGCAGAGCCATGTTCAGTGAGCTTCCTGTCCTATAAACCTCTAGGCAGCTCACCCTCTTTCTGTAAAGACACAGGGCCTCATTACGACCCAGGCTGTAAGTTACCGCCTGGGTCGTACCTTTACCGCCATGGCGTAAACTAAGTTTACGCCATGGTGGTTGGCGGATTTACCGCCCCATTCCAAGGTGAGTGGGGCGGTAAATCCCCATTTCCCATTTACCCTTCCCCATTCCCATTTTTGCCCCATAGGGCATAATGGGAGTGGGGAAGGAGATAATTACGCCACCGTAAATTACGGTGCCGTAATTATCTCCAAGGTCCCTTAGCGCCATGGATTTTAACACCTGCAAAAAGCAGGCGTTAAACTCACCATGGCGCTAAGGGACCTTGTAATCAGGCGTTAAGGGTTGGCGCCGTTTACGGCGCCGTAAACCCCTTAACGCCTGGGTCGGAATGAGGCCCACGGTTTGCCCAGCCTGTGTTCTCCACACTGTCATAAATGCACTCATGTGTTCATTGTCCTGATGCAGTGGAGCCCTTGTGAGCTAGCCCCAGCACACTGTTTCTCAGAGACTGAAACAGCACCCTTGTTCAATAAGGACACTGCAAACCATCTACCTGTTGGACCTTGTGGTTACATTAAAGAATGTCCTCCTCCACAACAGTGCCCAAAATAAGGAAAGACCTTGATGTGGTGTCCGGAGCGGTTGGTGAGAAAAATACATGTTTTTTCTCTGTAGGCCGCCTTTAAACTCTCACAATCATGGCTTTCAAGTGAGAGGTTGCAGGGCAACAAAGCTGCTCCCGCAACACCACACATAACGGATTGAGTTGTCCTTGATCCTGATCGGCCCAGTTGGTTGAAGGCAGTCACGACTGTGATCTTAAGCACCCACTCTTAGATCATTGCACCAGCTGCTAGTTTGGGATAGGCAGGAACCAAGAACTCTATCAGACTCATACATTTCCAGCAAACCATGTCCAATCGTGTGAGGCCCAAACTGTCTTCATGGTGAATGGGTCAGTCTGCATTCAGAGAACAAGAAAGCATTGTTCATTGATGATTCCTGTACACCTGGTGTCATCAACAGGCTGCGGAGCAGTGGCCGGATCCAGGCAATGGAACCCGCTGCTCATTTCCCTTGGCCAAACATTGGGCCATGTCATGCTTAAGGGACTGAAACAACCTGTTACTTCTGGCTGCTGGACTCAAGACAGAGGAGGGTCTTTGAGGGTACATGTCCAGGATAAATGAAATATGTGCTTGAATGCTTCAATCCAGGCATTACATATCCTACAAAATTAGAATCAGCATGAAAAGGGCCAGACGGTGGGGGGCCAGAGGGGGAGGAGGCTTATTGCTTACTGCACGAGGCCTCGAGAAATCCATCTCCATCATTACAGACATGCAGGCTGGGGGGAAGGCTAAAGAAGATGACGTGAATAGTGCAGGAGAGCCGACGTATGAACTTCCCAGGGGGTGCCAAAGCCTAGAATTTCGCGCAGTGCCATTGGGCGGAAATTAACATGTTAGAGATGGATTTTCCGGGGGGTTCCCGACCACCGGAGTAGCCGGATATCTGCACCACTGGCTGCCGCGCTCTCCACAGGTGTTCCCTCTGTTGGCAGTGAGAGCTTTGCTTGAATGCACGCGTGCAACGCGTTCGAGACGCGGTTCTCTCAAACGTGCAATTCAGGAGCCCATCACGCTAGCGCATGATGAGAAAAATAGGACATTCAACACCTGCTCATGTTTCCTTTCCGCAGACTGAGCTGCGGAAACCCCGATGAGGACACAATACACCGACCCACGGACAAGACAGGCACTCTGAGACCACGGCGGTGATGCTTCGACACAGTACACAAACAGCGCAGCGTAACACAAAAGGGGCGATCGCTGGCTGCGAGCGTGCATCCAGAGGCAGGTTGCACAGAAATGTGTTGACAATACAGGCGCGCGGCGTTACGATCAGTGCCGCTGGCGCTCCGTAGAAAAGGGCCGGTGTCCGTTTCCAGCACCAGAGCCCGGCCGGGGGTAATGGGGTGTGGGCATCTTTAATGCAAGACCAATCCAGCAGCCACCGTCCATCAGACACACTCTGCTTCTATACTGGCCCTGGAAGAGGAAGCCTTTCCAGCCAAGATCTAAAAAAGGGCTCTCAGGTGGCAACAATCCAGCCACCCCGAATCAGGACATCAATGGCATTCCAACCCCTCCAACATCTGGAAAGCCCCAGTGTGGTAAGACTTGTATTGGAGCCAAACGGGGATCCATGAACGCTGCACACGATGCCAGGTGGCTGGATACAGAATCAGAAGCATTCCTTTTAATTCTCCAGCCAATCAGCACCCGGCAAGTACCTTGAGTCATGATCAAGTGTGCGCCAAACGGCCTGCGTTTCACCAGGTCGAACTAGTCAATGTATTGATTGCACTGCCAATTACCCACTGATTGATGAGCCCGTCACGTGGTCACGCTCTCGGAGTGTCAATAGCAAAATGTTTAATCTGGCAATATCCCAAATTAACTAACCCCCAGCCTGGGATGAAACAAGCCATCCAAATTGCCCGGAGGCACAGGGGTCCAACATTGCTGGGGTCTCATCAACAACTGATCAATGTAGGCTTCTATCTACCAAACAATTGGAATGCGCCCGCAGAAACTCCAGATGGATGGCATGCCTGCTCTCTGACGAGATGTCAAAACACTTCACCGACCAATCAGAGCATTTGCAGCCGCCAGGCCGCATGTTCCGAGTAGTCGCCCCCCTCATTCCACTGATGTTTCCTCGGCAATCACTTGGCGAGCACCACTGAGCACTCACAACAACCAGGACAGGCTACACTTCATAAGCCACTGGCATGGGAACATCAGTCTTTTCGCTGGTCTGAAAGTTTACAAAGGTTGGATCCATCCACACGCCACCAGTGTGTGCATCCCAGGAGCAAGGACAGAAACAGACATATCGATGCATGCGAGTAGAAGTATTACACGACAAGCGCGTGGCAGTGTGGGCCATCGCCCGAAAGTGTCCCCTGCGTGGGCCTAACTCCTCCACCCGACATGACAAGTTTGCGTCAGTAAAGAAACAGTAGATTTCAAGAGATAATTCCTGTGAGTCCACACAAACACTTCCCATGCCCCCCACCCACACTGTCCCTTAATATCTGTCAAAGGGACCGGTGGCTGGAAACCCATTCAAAGAGATAGGTCTAAGCCACCAAGAAAGGCAGGCAATCGAGTGATGGTCGGGAAGAACAGTCACGTGTTTAATAAACATGGGAGCGGAAAGAACCGACTGAATTTGGGGAATATGAGCACGGCTGTGGCGATAGGAAGTGTATCACACAGCACTTACCCCATTCTCTAGTCTGAGAGAGGCCACCTCTGGGATGCTGATCCCACTAGCCGGACCACTCATCTCTGCAGGACCCAGTGAAGGAGTCTTTTGGACAGGACTGTCACAGTCTCTCCTGCTCATGTCCCACGCCTGCTGCCTCCTACACGCCCCCTGCCTGCTCTCACACATTACCATGCCCTTTTGCAGTCGGTCTCAGAGCTTTCTCTCCCAGTTCCATGCGTGCCCCCCTCCTTCCCAACCATGCTTTACCCAGCATGTTAAGTTCTCGGTAAGGGAAGCAGTCATTGTCTGGGACCCCTCTATAAAGAGTACTCTTAACACAGAGAGGCCCCACAGTGTGCATCCCCTTTCTGGGCTGACATCGCCCCTGTATACGGATTTCAACTCCCTCCGCCACCCCCTACCACTTGTCTCAACGTGGGATTCCAGGGGGACTCGCTTTCTTTCACTAGTTCCCCCCTAACTGCACCTCTCAGTGTGGAGCGCTTAGGCTCTCTAACCCCCCAGAGCCTGTCCTCCGTCAGGGTTTCACCTCCTACCATACCACCTGCTTGCCGCCTCTCTTCCTCAATGGTTTCTCACGCTGCCATTCTGATAAAGACCTGTCCTCCCTGCGTGTTACTTCTTTTGCTGCCACCTGAAAACCGTCCTCTAAAATAGGTGACACCTAAGGAGTGGCCAGAGGTGTCCGCTAGCTCTCATGGCCCCTTCACTATGCATGGCTCATGCTCCGTTCCCAGCCAGCTGGTGCCTTATCTAGGGTACTATAGGGCAAGCTGGACTCTGTTTTCTAGCCTCTCATCTACATACATCATTGTCAGCCTAGCCAGTGCAAGGCGCCTCTGCTGGCAGGGTTAAGAGGTCAGCACGCTGCTCTTGTGGCCTGCCCACCGCTCTCCAGTCTCCCCCGCATGATGTCGTTCTGTGTACCCCTCGCACATTAACAGGGTGCAAACTAGGAGTGTTGTGTTGTCCGGACTGAGCAGACAAACCCACTGTTCGACACCTCCTGCTGTGCCCCTAACCCCAGCGTGCATTACAGCACATCTGTCTTTTTCGGGGGCCTGTTTTACCTGGATGAAAGGAGGGCTGTCTGGCTTTTTGTGGCATGCCAATTCGTGTCTCCAACCTAATCCTTGCAGCCTAGAACTCTCTTCTTGTACTACCCGCGGGCATCCAGTGCGGGGCCCTCATGGGGGTGAACAGGGCTTCTTGGCTGTATCCACTCCTCTCGACCCCTCCTCCACCCCTCAAGCCGCAAGGAGAGTGATAAAGGCGGTCGTTGTGTTCTCAAAGTCTGCCCATTCCCTCCCCCCAGGCCCCGATACCCCTCTACCTAGGCAGCAGAATGAAGACCGGCGTGTCTTCGCAGGTTCTACCAGACACCCACCACCATCGCCCTGCGCTCTCTTACCCAGGGTGAAGTAGGGCAGCTCGGTGTTCTCCAGGTCGTCCTGCACCGCGATATATCCGGGTAGTTCGCTGCGCACAAAGAGCAGAAGCCGGGAGTCGGCGGGTCCGGTTAGCCCCGGTGCTGGCGCGCCAGTAGGAGTCCCAGGGACCCCTGGAGGGGGCGCTCCGCCCCAGCCCAGCGCACTCTCCCGTAGCACAGGCAACGTGGATACAGTCACCGTCTTGAGCCGGCAAGCAGGGGCGGAGGGAGAACCCGGGGCCAAGGGCAGCAGAGTGGCCAGGAGGAGGGGGATCCACGGGGCTCGCGAAGGTCCCATGGCGGATAGTGAGAGTCTTGAGAAAGGGAGATGGGTGCACAGGGGAGAACACGCACCGCGTACTCGCAGTAAGCTGTTCCTGCCGCCGGCAGCGCTGCCAGAGTGTGAGCCCCTACCCAGTACCGATACCCGCCCCGGTGTCCAGCCACTCCCACAGCCATTCCCCTTAACCCGCTGTATCCCGGCAACGGCCAATCAAAAGCAGCTGCATCCGAGCCGCTCCCCACTTAGGCTCAGCATCTGAGGAGCGGGAGCAGGTACCACGGCTCAGCCGCGCCCCCCCAGCCAGACACTATGGACTTGACAGAGTAGGACCACGCCCTCTGGGGGACCTGCACTGCCCTGAAACAACCAATCAACGCAAGCCAGGGAGGGACGCATCCACTTAACACAATACTTCCTGTTAATCTCACTTCCTGAATATCCATCACCTCCACGCTACCAGGGCTGTCACTATCACCCTGACACTGCCCTCACCCATGAACGACATCTCTTAACAACGGCCATATACCATTCGCCACGAACCCAGAACCACCGAGTACCTCTGTCACACCACAGATGCTGGCTTGCATTTGCACCTCATCTGCCACCTCCGTATTCTCAACAACTCCTATCTCTGCCTCGAGGGTGCTCCTGGAGCTGCCCCAGCCACAAAGTCCCGCCTCGGAATGCATTTATGCTGCATGCATTTCAATGCCTTGCAGTGTAGGATATGGAGGAACTAAGTGGTCACGAGGGACTCAAGCTTCCTTGAAACCAATCACTGCAGTGGCTGTGTCGTTGTCACGAAATTCAGAATACTGATAATAGCTCGGGCCCGTTTTGCACTGACTGCACGCGCCGACTGCACGCGCAGGAGCACGACCACCTTTTTTTTTGTTTAGACCCTGGAACCAGCTGGTTTTCCAAGCCCAATTGAGTATACCACCTCTCCTTCCTGCACTGATTTCAATTCTTCAGTCACCCGTCGCCTGCTTCATAGCAGATTTTGGTTTCAGAATTTGGATTTTTTCTGAAGAGCACGATCAGCGTTTTAGATGTGGCGTTCTGGCAGAATTTGCCCTGATGAAGGGCCATCAGGTCTGAAACGCATTGGACGTTGGCGTCTGTCATTGCCATTTAATTATCAAACTGGCCACATGTTTCTTACTCATTTAATGTTGTGTCAAGCAGCGTTGTGTTATACAGGGTGATTACCTTACTACAGATGTGCTTGCAACATTGTCTAACTAGTTTGGTATAGAGTGTGCCGCCCTCACTGCATGTTCGTAGCCATAGTCATTTCTTTAATCAGTGTGAACAATAAGTGTGTTTAGATACACAAGCGGTGCCCACTCACGTGTCAATTAAGAAATTCAGGTAACCAATACTGAACTTTTCTGTGACATTCCAGTCAAGGGTATTTCTGTTGCAGGGAATACCTATTACAGTCACTCTAAAACCTTTAAAAGAGTTAGAGAACTGGTGATGCATTACATTACAAACTGTTTGTAAACGTTGCACCTTTGCTGTTCCAGTAAGGGGGTTGGGTGTGTGTATGTGGGTTACTTTCATATAGCATTGTGTTTAGTTCTAGAAACATGAGCTGCAACTAAGTCCCAAGTATTTCTGAACACCATGCTGTCAAAAAAGGTTGTTTGTATACACTCTACTGATTGTGGGCTTAGCATGCTTAGGATGCAGCAACCGCTACAGGATGTGGCAAAATGCATTCCTGAACCCAGATGTCAGCATCAACAGTGCCTGCTCCTCTATTAGTTTGGACTCCCTGTTCTATTCTATTTAATTTTTGTAGAGCGCTAACTCGCACGCAGGCCTTAGGGTGCTTAACAGAAAAATACCAATAAGACATAGGGCCTCATTACGACCCAGGCGGTAAGTTACCGCCTGGGCCGTGACTTTACCACCATGGCGTAAACTACGTTTACGCCATGGTGGTTGGCGGATTTACCACCCCATTCCAACCTTGGCGGGGCGGTAAATCCCCATTTTCCCATTTACCCTTCCCCATTCCCATTTTGCCCCATAGGGCATAATGGGAGTGGGGAAGGGGTTAATTACGCCACCGTAAATTACGGTGGCGTAATTAACTCCATAGTCCCTTAGCGCCATGGATTTTAACACCTGCTAAAAGCAGGTGTTAAAACCTCCATGGCGCTAAGGGACCTCGTACTCAGGCGGTAAGGGTCGGCGCTGTTTACGCCGCCGTAAACCCCTTACCGCCTGAGTCGTAATGAGGCCCATAGACAGTCAACAATACAATCTGGGGTCAGAAGAACGTTTACTAGTTTCAAAATGACGTGAGCTCCCAGTCTTATGAAGCTTCCAGAAAGGCAGACCTAAGTTGAGATGTCACAAGGTTCTTCCTGGAACTATCCCAAGGAGGCTGGGATGTGGAAAGAACCACAGCCAAGCTACTCACTACATGCGTTCACATTGCGGGGCAAGGGAAGCCCTCTCAAACAAGTGGCATTTTATAATCAGGCATTGAATGCAGTGTATAATGTGGCGGAGACCTTGATGATGAAGACCACTACTCACTCATTGAAGTGTGCACCCACCACCACTGATCTTGCTCAGAAAGCAAGGAAGCAGAAGCAGAGCATTGCACACGTGACGGTTTATATGCTGGTTTAATCTAAACTTGGAAAAAAACCATAGCTGGGCCTTCACTCTCGCATTATAAGGCCCACAATGCAGTCTCTTCAGCGTTTTCACTGTAGTTGTTTCAGGTGTATTAAAATGGATGTGCATGTTTTGCGTGTTTGTGTTTATTTTTTTAATTTTTATTTATTTGTTTTTGGTTTATGAGAAAACCTTTACAAAGAAAGAATATTGAAAGTTCAAATTTCATACAAAAAGCAGTATTTCCTGCATATTTAAGAGTACAGAAAGTGAAAGAGTAAAGCAACAAGATAAAATAACAAGGTAAAATAAAGGCTCAGAAACCAGGGATTTAACTAAATAGACTGATCCCCTTGACTGGAGGGTTCAAGAACATGGCTAGTCTGTTGATAGTTCCTTAAGATAGTAAGCTTCTCCAGAATGTCTACTATCTCAGCAGTTAGCATGACTTCTTGGCCAGAGATCAGTCTGTCCCAAAATGTGTCCTGAACTAGGCTCTCCTCTCTAGTTACAAATCTCCCCAGTGATGATACCCTGATCGCCCATGTGCCTTCGCACTCCAGCAGCAGGTGTTTGAGGGATTGTAAATTCGGAGAGGCACAGATCTTGCAAAAGCTTATTGCCTTCTCACCCTGGTTTCTTTGGTCCAGTATTTCACCCGTGTGGGCTATATTCAGTCTAAGCCTGAGAAAATTGTTTCTGATTCTTTGGTCCGGGAATTTTTCCAGGTAGTGCGGGATGGTGCCGAGCTTTCTGTCCGCTGTCAGGAATAGGTTTGGGGAGTTAAGCCTTCTGATTACCTCGATCGTTTTAATCCAGTCCTCCGTTTCTAATATTTTTTTGACTTTCTTAGGATTTTGTATGAAAGTTTCTGTTGTTAATTCCAGCCTATGTAAAATGCAGCCAATCTTTTCTTCCAAGCCGAGGAGTTTTTTTGATTTAGACTTTTTTAGATGTTGGTTTACATCGAAGAAAAGGGTGGATACACTGGCTGCAATCATGTTACGATAGAGGGACAGTAGCTTTCACTCTGCGCGGCAACTCAAAGAGGTCAGACCCAACTCAAATCTCAGACTAGCGAGATGAGTGCACGATGGGAGATGAAGAGAAGATTTCCACAAAGAGCCCTCAACTTTGCTCCAGTCATAGTTCCATAAAAGAGGCTTTGCCTCAAAGCCGTAGAGAAGGACCGGGACAACTTTGCCCATGTAGAACTTCTTGAGCGGAATTATAGATAATTTGCAGAATCTTCTGTTCAGATTTTTCATTTGTGCAATAATTTTTCATTTCTTCCCAAGAATGGAGTGTATCACCTTGTTTGAGGTTGGGTGGGCAAGAATTTCATATCCCAGCTATGTTAACTCGTCCACCCGTGGGATTGCTTTGCTGTCCAAAACCCAGTTTCTTGAGGTCACCCTTTTTTTTGCATGTTTAAAAATGAGGACCTTAGATTTGGATGGGTTAATTATGAGGCTGTTCAGTTTGGCATAATCGTTAAGTTTGGATAGGAGTTGTTGCAGCCCTATCGCTGAGCCATCCAGTAGCACCAAGTCATCCGCATAGGCTAACCAATGGAGTTTTCTTCCATTAATTCTCGGGCAGATTAATGATGCAGTGGCTAGGAAGTTTCCAATGTCTGAAAGAAACAAATTAAAGAATAATGGTGCACCCAAGCAACCTTGTCGTACTCCCTTCAGGATTTGGATTGTTTCAGATAGATTTCCTGGTTTGTCCAATCTCACTCTGATGGTAATGTTCTTATGGAGTTCTATGAGCATTGCAAAAAGGGGTGCTGGAATCCCCCAATTATTTCGTTTCTGCCAGAAGAGGGATCTGTCTACAAGGTCGAACGCTTTTGATAAATCGACCCACACCCCGTATAGTGGAGAACCTTCTTTCTCATTTGAGCTTTCGCTCAACAGGTTCAGGATGAGTCCATTAAGACTAGTAGAAAGGCCTTTCCTGAAACCTATCTGCTGAGGGGGAAGGATGTGTCTAGAGTCTACCCATAAAGTAAGTTCTTTCAATATTAATCTCATAAAGATTTTGCTGTCTATGTCCAAAAGGGCGCTGGGTCGATAACACGCTGGGTTTCGCCTGTTACCCCCCCTTAAAAAATGGAATAATATGTGTGCTCAACCATGATGGTGGGAAGACTTTATTCTTAAGAATTTCTTGAAATAAATGGAAGAGTAATTTTGCCCATAACTTTGGTTGGTTTTTAAGCACCTGATAAGTGAGGCCATTCGGACCTGCTGCCTTAGAGACAGAGGAGGATGTAATAAGGTCCTCAATTTCTTCCTCAGAGAATGTCAGCGACCAGGTTACGTTTGGGTGAGGATGATCTCTGATTTCAGTTGCTTCAAAGTTTTTGGACAAATATTCCACCCACTTGTGCTCAGGGACTAAATTGCAGAGTGAGCTGCAATTTTGGCCGGTTTCCAGTTGGTTTAATGCCGCCCAAAAGTTCCTACAATTATTTGCATTGAGGAGGAAAAGCATTCTCTCCCGTCTTCTTGATGTTTTTGATGCTTGTGGATCTTTGACCAATTCCGATGTGTTTGTTTAGCCTTCTTGAGCTTTTGTATGCAGCTAGGCTGGTCTTCTGCTTCATTTTGTCTTATGTGGCGTAATGTTTGGCGCAGGATTCTCTTCTTGTTGAATGTTTCCACATCGAAATTGTGAAGGTGCATCTGTTTCCGTGCAGTCTTTCCTTCACTTGGCTGGCAGGTGGACCACACAAATTTCCCAAATTTTTCTTGGTGCATTTCATTTGCCCATATAGCAGGAGGAACTGCCTCCAGAAGTGTGTTTAACTTATTTCAGCCATTTCTGTATTTGACCACTTTCAATTTACCTTTGTGACCCTCCAATTCCTGTGTGATATATAGGTTGGGGGCTCTCTGAATTTTGGGGAAGAGGAGTTCCAGCCTGGCGTGATCACGCCCCCCTTCCCAATCCAGAGTAAGACTGGGACAAAGTAGGGTAAGAGATGATGAAATGAAGATGTAGTCTAAGGCTCATTGCAGAGCCCCTTGACGCCAGGTTGGTCCAGCCACTTCCACAGACCTACTTTTTTCATTCATCATGTCCAGATCCCATGACTGGAAAAAATCCCACCATTGCTTGCCTTTCCGTATAGTACTTTGTTTAGTTTGGCCAGACCTCACATTCCCTGAATTAATACAGTCAGTATTCAGGTCCCCTGCAAAGATGATCTGTGCTCCCTCACATTTGCTCTTAGCCGTTGACAGTAGGGAGTGTAGGGATTCTATGAAGTCTTGGAGTTTTGACCTAGCAGGGTTCCAGTAGACGTTAACCAGGATTAGGGTAAGCCGAGAATCATTCGGTCCTATCTCTGCTTTGCAGGCTTGAATGCCCACCATGTTGTTGCATAGTGGAACAATTTCTTTGACAGTAGAGTTTTTGGTTGCTATTAAAATGCCTCCTGCTGGTCCCCCTTTAAGTTTTTGTGCGGCCTTAAGATTTTGCCATGGCAGGTAAAGACAGTGATAAGTGGGATGTAAGCATTTTGTGTGTCGTGTGAAATCTTGAGTAGAGTGCTTGGTTGGAAGAACCTTGTATTTGATAGATGTGATGTAGTTCCTTGAATAATTCATATATTACAAAATCACTCTTGCAAAAACGAGTATGTTTATGAATGATAACACTTTATTTTGGAACGCTTCAGCAGGATATAGAATGGACATTTTATATGTCTTGTTAAAACTCGGTCTACCTTTCTAAATTACAGCATTTAATGGTTGGGTGGGCAGCTTTTTCACAATGTGTGCATAATTCTGTGGTTAAATAAATATAGGAAGGTGTAATTTTCTGTGCCATCTAGTAGGTTCAAAAATCATATCTACATGTCATTTTATTTTATGCAAACATCGGACAGATATATTCTCAGTTTGGCTGCCATGGGTGGTTTAAGATGTCTGAGGACTCGTGAGGTCCCATTTCAAAATGACATTTCGGCCCCCCCCTGTGAGGAATTAAACCATCCGCACGGTGGTTGTGCGCTCGCCTGGGATTTTTGAAATTTTAAAAGAAATTGAAGGACAGTCGATCAACTTCCGGAGTATGTGTGTGGCTAATCCACACACATTTTCCTATGCTCACTGCATGACATCCACATAGACCTGTTTAGTCCGGGTGGACACAGACTACAGGTGCTGGCCACTGTGATATTTAGTTGGCATAAGACAGCCAGGATTGCACCATGTCATCTCAGAAGGGGGAGGGCATCACCCTCCCTCTGCCATGGCCAGCCTAATTAACTAACAAAGACTCCATGGATCCACTCTGTCAGTTTAATATGTCAATCTGAAGCCAGCTCTTGCCTCTCAGTATCAAGGACACTGAAATGTCTGAGACAGTTCTTTACAGTAGTCATCCTCACGGGATGAATCCATTCAGAAGGTACAAGAATGTGGTTTGCAGAAGCCAGAAAATATGGTCACGTCACAGCTTCAAGTGAGAGACCTGCCACTTTAAGAAGGAACCAGAGGGAGCTCAATTAACCAGAGGTATCTTTTGACCCACAACAGACAGGAAGATGGGTGGGACTTAGTATTACATGATTTCATCCCTTTACCTTTTCTGTTGCAAAGCACTCTGGTTATGCCCTCATGAATACAGGAGATTGTAGTGGGGTCCCATGATTGGTTTATTAAGATAAGCTTAGTCTACACCAATCACTGAGGAGCATTTGGCTTTAAAAGAGGACTGTGCCCCTCTTTTGGGCAGATGTTCTGAAGGCTTCATCAGAAGCAGGAAAGAAGAACTCAATATTGGATGCAGGCTGAAGGTACAATCTGCCTTACATATTATGCAATTGAAGGAAAGCCAGGACCTCCAAGAATGAAGTGAGATCCAACTCCTAAACATCTCCCAGGGAAAAGAGGTAGGTAACAAATCCAGAGGATCCTCTGGCAGCCCCAGAACTGGTACTCATCCAGCACACAGCAGGCCCTGCTGGACTTTGATGCAAGCTTCCTAGGTGGAAAGTGCCGGAGAGTCTCGGAACCAAACCAAGGACAAGGCAGTTGCCTGCAACACTCTCCTCAGCTTTGGGCTGTCTGTCTTAAAGGACAACACAAGCCCAGTGAAGAAGCTGGGAGGAGTGCATCGACAAGCATCTACCAAGATCCGCCTGAAAGGAAATTTTTTTCGGGCCAGTGTAGTCCCTCGAGCTCCAACCCACTTCAACGCTGACTGTTGTTACGCCGCAGTCACTAAAGCCACCAATACTCCTCAACCAGTGCTTCAGAACCACCAACCAGCACTGAAACAACAATTCCTGACCCCAAGCAGCTGTGTTGACCAGCCTGCACCCATCCGTCCAACCTCATATACCAAACTGCCTGCCGTCTGAGACCCTGTAAAGACTGGTAGGGGGTGTCTGTACTTCCGCTCTCTATATGGTAGAGGAGAGGCACAGAAGACCCCAGCCAAGATTCTCTATAAGGTAGCAATGGACGAGCAATCAAGGCCTAGCTTCTCAGGAGGTGATGCAGGCTGGTTCTTAAGTACAGTCTAGTCCCCGAACCCCCACAAAGGAATGTCCACACACTGTATTACTGAAAACACAGTCTTTATATAATTAATATTCAAAGGTATGTACACGATCACAATAACGCACTTTGTACTTGGAAGTCAATAATGATAAATATATACACGTCTAGAGTGGTACCACTAATGTTATCTGATCTCATTAAAGTGCATCAACTGTACGGTTAAAATGTCACACAGATCAATAACGAGTAAACCAGCAATAGAGATAGGCAGGAACGTAAGATGGTTGAAACAATAGGCAGAATGCTGACCCCTACCGCTAGGCACAGTTCTGTGTGGAGATCCCCCCACCTGGGCAACCTGTAAAATAAAGATATAAAGCACAAGCCCAGTCCAAATGTTCAATAGTCATACTTCTTCCTGTTAAAGTTTTACCCCCCCAATGTACCTGGTGGAGTAGAGTTCTCAGACGATGCACCGACTGATCCTTCTTGAGTGCCTTCCTTTCAGGCGGGAGCCACGGATCGTCGAGAGGTGTCGGGGAACTTGGCGTTCGGTGTCGGGGAATCGACGGCCCTTCTTGAGTGCCCACCCTTTAAGGCGGGAGTCACGGGTCGTCGAACGTCCGACGGTGAACAGGGTGAACTATGGCAGGGAAGGGGCCGCTTCGTTCCTAGCGGTGCTCGTCAACGACAAAGCGTTGGCGTCCTGCAAGGAAGAGGCGTGCGGGGCACCTCAGTGACAATAGTTCTGGACCGCAAAGAGATGATGAAGAACTGTGGCCCAGCAAGGGCGTCGAATCGTCAGCGTCTCTGCGGTCTGTAGGTTACGGGGAACCCACCGGTGGATGCTCCTCGGCACATCGACGGTCGGGCCTTCTCCAGCAGGAGACAAGCGGGTGGCGATACAGACAAGAGCGTCTGATGATCAATGGAAGTTCTTAGGCAAACGGGAGCACGGCGGCTCCGGTCGGCGACGGCGGTCGTCGACAGTGGCGGACAACAGTCCGAGTGCTTCACTTTGGAGTTCCGCAGCAGTCCCCATATCGGGTTGGCAGGCTGTCGTAGGTCTGTCTACCAGGGAGCGTTGGCAAAGATCAGCTGTGCACGATGGTCCCTCGTAGCTCAGGAAGAGGGCGCCTTACCAGGTCCTCTCTGGGTCAGTCCTTGGAGGCACAGCAGCTTTCAGATTGTGAAGGAGAGCCACAGCACTTCTTCTCGTCCAGCAGGGCTTCAAGGTTAAGTGTCAGTTAATCCAGTTACTCGTCGTAGTGGACTTCAGCTTCTGAACACGATTCCTAGCAGTGAGAGGTCTCCAGATATACTGTTGATCTCCCATTCATTCCGCTGGGTCACACTTAAGCATCCAATCACGACTACGGGCATTCATGCAGGCAGGCAGCCAATCAGGCACACAAGGTATTCAGGCCAATACACTTCTCTCCAGACACTCACAACAAGTTATGTGTATTGGGACAAGTACCAAACCATTCAACACTCCAAGCTGCATTCATACTGGTTTCGGGCAGGGTTGTCTCAGTCATTGTGTAAACCACCAGATACTAGACACCCACAACATAGAATGCATATTCGTCACACACTCTATTCATGTAACGCTCACCTGATTCTCGCAGAGGCGCCGGTCTTGACTGGGCGACTACCGTATCTTCAAAGGTGATGTGTAGCACCCGGTTGGCTCTTTGGGCTGGACCTCTGTGCACTGTATGCCTGACGTGTAGAGTAAGATGTCTGCAGATAGAAAATATGGGGTTAATGAACTGGGGTTATTGAGGTGTCCCTATCTCTTTCCTCTTCTCCTCTCCTGTAGACCCCCAAAGGTTAACGCTCTCACCTTAGGTAAGTGAATGCCAAGCTCTCCATCTGCCTCGGGGCAGGGTGCTGTAGCCAGTTTCTTCACTGGATAGGTAGCACAGGCCTCTTGACTTCAGAGGACTGCTGTCCGTCGTTTACTGCACAAACGGTAAGTTTCGAGTCATTCAAATGTCTTTTTAAAGTCTTTAGTAATGATGTCTCTTGTTTTGCAGGGTTCCGGCGATGGCGGATGACGGGCTGAAGTGAGTTGAAGATGGAGCCCGTGTGATGAATAGAAGCGAATGGAAGCACCTGAGTAAGCGCTTGTTGCCTGTTTCACGATGCGCTCTAACTGTCTTTTTATTTTGCAGGTACGAGTTCGGAGCGGCTGCAGGGTGCCGGAATACCCACTGGATTAGATGTGGAAAGGAGTAATGGCACGTGAGTATTAAAGTTCCCCAATGTCTTTAAACGCACCTTGTTTTGTCTTTCAGATGCGGATGCAGCGCCGAAGGCCTCCGGAGCGTGCGAAGAGTTGGTAAGCTTTTGTCTTTCAGATGCCGGAATGCAGTATGAAGACCTCCGGAGCGCACGAAGAGTAGGTAAGCCTTTGCCTTTCAGATGCCGGAATGCTAACCTGTTCTTTCTTGTCTTTATAGGTGTTGCTGAAGACTGGATTCAGGATGGTAAGCCTTTTTCCTTAGGCCCTGGACTGGATGCAGAAGACACGATGAGCGTCCTGCTGCAGAGGGTGCAGAATAACGCAAAGCAAGATTCATCCACCGGGTGTGGTTTAAATAGCCTCCTGTAGTGCTTAGGTGTCTCCTTCCACAGCCACGCCTAAGTAAGAAAAGAGTTCCTGGTAAGAAAAGAGTTCCTGCCTTCCAGAAGAGTTCCAGTGTTCTAAATCTAGGGAGTGGCTCCAGCCCCACCCAACAGGAAAAGTAGTTCCAAACAGAAGAGGATCAGAGGCTCAACTGGCAGGCAAGTAAGCAGCATGGTCTGCTGCAGGTAAGTCCACCCAAGCATTATGAGCCCGGCGCTTCCAGCGCTGGGACTGGGCATATTTATGAGCCTGGTGCCACTGGCGCCACGACTGGGTCCAAAAGGTCCCAATTGGGACTGGTTGGCACTCGGAACCTGGGTTATGGATCTGCTTCCAAGGGAGTTGGGAAAACCCTGACCTTTTGGAAGCAGAGATCATGACAGTACCCCCCCTCAAGGCCCCTCCCAAACCGGGCTTCTCCGGGGGTTTTGGCTTGTCAGGAAATGTTCGGTAAAATCTTTTGATTAGGCGAGGAGCGTGGACATATTCAGCAGGTTCCCAGGATCTCTCTTGGGGGCCGTAGCCTTTCCAGTCAATTAGGTAGAATAGTTTAGATTTGGAGATCTTGGAGTCCAGAATGCTTTTGACTTCAAACTCGAGTTCTCCATCCACTAGGATAGGTTTTGGAGATTTGGTTAGTCGGGTTTGAGGTTGCACGGGTTTTAATAGAGAGACGTGGAAGACCGGATGTATCTTCATGTGCGGGGGCAAGTCCAACTTGACCGCTACTGGGTTTACTATGGTAGTGATGGAATAGGGACCAAGGTATCTTGGGTTGAATGTGCGTGGCCCTTTTAGAGATAGATATTTGGTGGATAACCAGACTTGATCCCCTACTTGATAGTGAGGGGCTTCCTTCCGATGTTGATCTGCTCCTTTCTTGTATTGTTCTTTAGCCCTTTGAAGGTGAGAAACAGCTTCCTTAAAGGCTTGGGTGATTGTAGAATGCAGGTAGTCTACTGCTGGTGTTTCAAGATCTTGGAGGGGATCCAACTCCGAGGTTCGAGGGTGACTGCCGTACAAAAGAAAAAACGGGGTTTTCCCAGTTCCCGAATGGACAGAGTTATTGTAGGCATACTCGGCTATCCAAAGGATATCTTTCCAAGTTTTTTCAGTTTGTTGCAGCATGCAGCGTAAATACTGTTCCAGAGTTTGATTGGTCCTCTCGGTTTGTCCGTCGGTCTGAGGGTGGTGACTGGTCGATAGTCTCACATCAATTTGAGCCGACCGACAGCAACTTCGCCAAAAATGAGAAATAAATTGACTACCTCGATCCGAAATTAGAACCGAAGGAAAACCGTGCAGTCGGACGATGTTTTCGAGAAATTCTCGGGCCAGAGTTGCTGCTGTTGGCAAGCCTTTGAGCGGAATGAAATGCGCCATCTTGGAGAATAAGTCCACGATTACTAGAATCGTATTGTATCCGGAGCATGGAGGTAGATCGGTGATGAAGTCCATAGAAAGCGTATGCCAAGGGCGAGGTGGGATGTCAATAGGGCGTAAGAGGCCTGCTGGTCTTTCCTTTTGACTCTTGTTTTGGGCGCATACTCCACAGGACATTATAAAGTCTCTGATATCTTTTTTCCAAGACGGCCACCAGAAGTAGCGCTTGATCTTTTCTGAGGTCTTGGCTATACCGGGATGACCTTCCATTAAAGAGTCGTGATAACAAGAGATTACTTTTTTCTGTAAATCTGTGCTGGGTAGGTATAATCGTTCTTGGAAATACAATAAGTTGTCCTTTACTGCAAAGTCCTTTCCCTGCAGATGCCAATTCTGTATATCTGCTGGAGTTACAAGTTGCCTGGCTTTATCCTTAACTTCCTCTATGGTTTCTGTGGCGATTACACCCAGAATTCTTTGTTCGGGAATGATTGGTACAGGTTTAGGGTTGATCAAGTGTTCTTCCACTCCCATCCGAGAAAGGGCATCGGCTTTACCGTTCTTTGTACCAGGTCGATAGGTAATTATGAAGTCAAACTCGGCAAAGAATAATGCCCAACGGAGTTGTCTAGAGGATTGGGCTTTTGCGGTTTTCAAATATTGCAGGTTTCGGTGATCCGTAATCACAGTAACGGTGTGTCGGGCCCCCAGCAGATAATGCCGCCAAGCCTTAAAGGCAGTCTTGATAGCCAGAAGTTCCTTGTCAGTAGTCGTGTAATTGACTTGAGGAGGCGAGAATTTGCGGGACCAAAATGCCACGGGATGCAACTGATTGGTTACCGGGTCCTTTTGTGATAGAACTGCCCCCATGGCAAGGCTTGAAGCATCAGTTTCCACGATGTAGGGGAGTTCGGGGCAAGGGTGTTTTAAGATTGGTGCAGAGATAAATTTAGTCTTCAAATCCTGGAAAGCTTGTTCCGCCTCGGTAGACCATTCAAAACGTTTGTTTTTCTTTAACAAGGCAGTGATGGGCTGGACTATTCGAGAGAACTCAGGGATAAACCTGTGGTAAAAGTTAGCGAAGCCTAACATGCTTTGCACACCTTTTACGGAGGATGGTGATGGCCATTTGAGAACTGCATCGACCTTCTTTGAATCCATACGCACTCCGCCAGGTGATAATATGAATCCCAAGAATTCAACTTCATTCACGTTGAAAACACATTTTTCCAACTTAGCGAAAAGTTTGTGTTGACGCAATCTTTCGAGGACCATTTTCACGTGTTTCCGATGTTCAGATTCCGATGAAGAATAAACGAGGATGTCTCAATGTAAACAACAACACATACATCTATGAGCTCTCTGAGGACATCGTTCATAAAATATTGAAAGGCGGCCGGGGCATTGCAAAGTCCGAAGGGCATGACCTGATATTCAAATAGCCCATACTTGGTGCGGAAGGCCGTCTTCCATTCATCGCCCTCTTTTACTCGTACCAAGTGGTAAGCTCCTCTAAGATCCAGCTTTGTATATATGCATGCTTTTCTGACTTGGTCCAGGAGTTCAGGGATCAAAGGTAACGGATATCTATTCTTAACGGTGATCTGGTTCAGGGAGCGATAATCGATACAAGTTCTAAGGTCTCCTTCCTTTTTTGGAACGAAGAACAAAGCTGAAGAAGCAGGGGACTTGGAAGGACGAATAAACCCATTTGCCAGGTATTGATCCAGGTATTGTCGAAGGTGAAGGTTCTCAGGCTCGGTGAGGGCATAAATTCTACTACAAGGAGGAGTAGATCCAGGTATCAGGTCTATCTGGCAGTCATAAGACCTATGAGGAGGTAGAGAGTTAGCCTGATCCTTCCGGAAAACATCTTGGTATTCTAGGTATTCGGGAGGTAACTGGGGAGTCTCTGAAGAAATTGCGGCCAGTGCAACACCAGGTGGAGGGTGACAAGTAGAGACACATTCTGGAAACTGGACCGTTCTTGCTCGCCAATCGATCAGAGGATTGTGTTTCTCTAACCAAGGTATTCCTAGAATAATCTGAAACTGAGGGGCCTTGATCACATCGAACACGATCTTCTCATGGTGTCCATCTTGACTTACTAGCGTCACTTCTTGAGTGGTATGCGTTACTGGCCCGGAGGCTATCTCCGTACCATCCACCGTAGTAATGACGTCCTTTACAGCCTTGGGACAAAGAGTTAGATTCATCCTCAAAACCATTTCATGATCCACATAATTGCCGATGGCACCGCTGTCGACGTAAGCTTCAATTGCATGTAATCGATCCGGATTATCAGGGCTAATGAGGACCATAGGTATCACGAAATGCGAGGTCACGGAACTGGTTTTTACGCTCGGCAAGAGGACCTCTATTCTTGTCGGGCGAGGTCGTTTCCCTGCTCAGAGTTTGTAACTTTGGTAACTGCAGCTCCTACTGCCTTCTTGGCAGGTTTCACCGGACAGTCTCGAAGAAAGTGCCCTGAGTTTCCGCAATATAGGCATAATTGCAACTGTTTCCTCCTTTCCCGCTCCCGTTGTGTTAGAGGACCTTTCAGACCCCCTATTTGCATGGGTTCCCCGGAGTCTACTCCTTTGGAAGGAGTTGGCGGTTTGGAAAATACTCGAGCATCAAACTTGGAACGATCGGCCTTCCTGTTCTGCAGCGTGTGATCTATTTGAACGACCAAGTCTATGTAATCCGAACAGTCTTGTGGGGGATTCACTACTTGGGCTAAAACGTCTTTGAGCTCTCCACGTAGACCTCTATAAAACAGCGTAATCCTTTTGTCCTCAGGCCATTGAGTTTCCACTATTAGTCTATTGAAAGATGCAATATAAGCCAAAAGGTCTTGATTACCCTGTCGCAACGAAAGAAGCTCATTGTCCAAGGCCTGCCCCTGTGAATGTCTTGCGAACAGTTTTTCCATACTAAGCTGAAAGGCTTGAAAATCATGGAGAACCGGATCATCTTGATGAACTAGAGGGATCGACCAGTCTGCCGCATTGCCACTAAGGTACGAAAGTACAAAAGCTACTTTAGCTTGATCAGTTGGAAAGGCTGCTGGCCGGCATAAGAAGTGCAACCGGCACTGATTGATAAATACTGCAAACCTCTTTGGGTCACCAGAAAATCGCTCGGGCGGGGCCAGAGGTACATTCCCAGGTAGGTTGATCTGCACTGGATTCATAGAGGATGTTGAAGGAAGATTTGCCCCTGATGCGGGTAACGGGGTCTGTCCGGCTTGTGACTGTAGCACTTGTCTAGCAAGATTGTCTGTTCTCTCCTTGGAAATAATTAGTTCCCTTCTTAGAGCATTCGTTTCCTGACGAGTTGCATGCACTTCTGCCCTTAGTTCCCCAAGTAACCGGGCTAGGGGGTCAGTATCCGAGGTTTCCATAGCGCCTGGGCGAGAGTTTTGCGGTAGGCTTTGCGTTCTGTAACGCTCACCTGATTCTCGCAGAGGCGCCGGTCTTGACTGGGCGACTACCGTATCTTCAAAGGTGATGTGTAGCACCCGGTTGGCTCTTTGGGCTGGACCTCTGTGCACTGTATGCCTGACGTGTAGAGTAAGATGTCTGCAGATAGAAAATATGGGGTTAATGAACTGGGGTTATTGGGGTGTCCCTATCTCTTTCCTCTTCTCCTCTCCTGTAGACCCCCAAAGGTTAACGCTCTCACCTTAGGTAAGTGAATGCCAAGCTCTCCATCTGCCTCGGGGCAGGGTGCTGTAGCCAGTTTCTTCACTGGATAGGTAGCACAGGCCTCTTGACTTCAGAGGACTGCTGTCCGTCGTTTACTGCACGAACGGTAAGTTTCGAGTCATTCAAATGTCTTTTTAAAGTCTTTAGTAATGATGTCTCTTGTTTTGCAGGGTTCCGGCGATGGCGGATGACGGGCTGAAGTGAGTTGAAGATGGAGCCCGTGTGATGAATAGAAGCGCCTGGAAGCACGTGAGTAAGCGCTTGTTGCCTGTTTCACGATGCGCTCTAACTGTCTTTTTATTTTGCAGGTACGAGTTCGGAGCGGCTGCAGGGTGCCGGAATACCCACTGGATTAGATGTGGAAAGGAGTAATGGCACGTTAGTATTAAAGTTCCCCAATGTCTTTAAACGCACCTTGTTTTGTCTTTCAGATGCGGATGCAGCGCCAAAGGCCTCCGGAGCGTGCGAAGAGTTGGTAAGCTTTTGTCTTTCAGATGCCGGAATGCAGTATGAAGACCTCCGGAGCGCACGAAGAGTAGGTAAGCCTTTGCCTTTCAGATGCCGGAATGCTAACCTGTTCTTTCTTGTCTTTATAGGTGTTGCTGAAGACTGGATTCAGGATGGTAAGCCTGTTTCCTTAGGCCCTGGACTGGATGCAAAAGACACGATGAGCATCCTGCTGGAGAGGGTGCAGAATAACGCAAAGCAAGATTCATCCACCGGGTGTGGTTTAAATAGCCTCCTGTAGTGCTTAGGTGTCTCCTTCCACAGCCACGCCTAAGTAAGAAAAGAGTTCCTGGTAAGAAAAGAGTTCCTGCCTTCCAGAAGAGTTCCAGTGTTCTAAATCTAGGGAGTGGCTCCAGCCCCACCCAACAGGAAAAGTAGTTCCAAACAGAAGAGGATCAGAGGCTCAACTGGCAGGCAAGTAAGCAGCATGGTCTGCTGCAGGTAAGTCCACCCAAGCATTATGAGCCCGGCGCTTCCAGCACTGGGACTGGGCATATTTATGAGCCTGGTGCCACTGGCGCCAGGACTGGGTCCAAAAGGTCCCAATTGGGACTGGTTGGCACTCGGAACCTGGGTTATGGATCTGCTTCCAAGGGAGTTGGGAAAACCCTGACCTTTTGGAAGCAGAGATCATGACAATTCACCCAGGTCCCACCCACAGGAGGTACCCACAACATACATCACCGGGAAGGCTCCAGCTAGTCTGACTGGGCCTTCACAACAACACCATATATGGCACTTCCATCCAACAGCCAGTCAGGGGGAAAGGACAGAGTCAGGGCTTCCCAGGACTTTGGGAAAACAAGGTAATGGGTAATAGAAAGCAAGAGGCCACCGGGGCCATCTTGTTTTCCATCAGGGATCAACTGATCCCAATGGCAGGGCCGGGGTATCCCAAAATGGAGGATACTCCGCGCACCTATCAAATTCAGCATGGAGCTGCCACCAGCCCATACCCTGCTCTGTGGGCCACCCACAGGTGCCCAAAAACATACACTAGGGGCACAGGGTTGTACCCCCACCCATGGGTGCCATAAGGGTATCCCACGGGTCCGTTCACCAAACCAAAAGAAAGAGAGCTGCACCGCCAGGAGTCCCACATGAATTCCTGCGCGGAAAACATGACAGAACACACGATAAAAAGCAGTAAAGGACAAGGATACGGAGGCCCAGTCTCTCCGATGCATTTCCAGCATCACAGGCGCCCCCCCAGACTGAGGTGGAGGGTGCCTAATCTCCCACGAGATAGACACCCTCATCCAGGCGGTCAACATACCTTCTGGAAAGGCCATCTGCATTATCGTGACTCTTCCCTGGTCTGTGCTCTATGGTGAAGTCTAGCCCTTGCAGGCTAATGACCACCTGTGCAGTTTCGGGTTCTCACCCTTCATCTGCATAAGCCACTTTAGGGGCTTATGATCTGTTTGGACCTTGAAGGTAGAGCCCGTAAGGTACGGCCTAAAATGCCTAAGGCTCCAAACTATACTAAAACACTCCTTTTCAACAGTAGCCCACCTAAGTTCTCTACCCTTGAGTTGTCTACTGATGAATATGATAGGATGTTCTCTCCCTTTGTCATCTAACTGGGACAAGACAGCTCCAATTCCGGTGTCGCAGGCATCCGTCTGGACGGTAAAGGGTCGGCTGTAGTCAGGCGCACACAACATGGGTGCCCGACACAGACTTTCTTTCAACTGACCTTCCTAGGCTGCTTGGGTGAATTCAGAGCTGTCAGTGGTGCAGCTATGGTTCCATAGTCCACCATGAAATTGCGATAGTACACAGTGAGACCAAAAAAGGCTCTCACCTGGGTTTGAATAGTGGGAGTCTCCCAGTCCTGTACATCCTGTACCTTACTGGGGAGAGGTTGGATTTGACCCCCTCCTACCTCATGACCAAGATACGTGACTTTACCCTGAGCTACCTGGCACTTGGTAATAGAAAGCAAGAGGCCACCGAGGTTAGCCCCCTTTAAGGCCTGCAACACTCTACCCAGATGTGTCAAGTGCTCTTCCCAAGTGGAACTGTAGACGGCAATGTCGTCTAAATAAGCCACACAAAAGGCTTCCAGACCACTGAGAGCATGATTGACCAATCTCTGGAAGGTGGCAGGGGTATTCTTCAACCCAAAAGGCATGACCCTAAACTGGTAGAGTCCCTCTGGTGTTGAGAACGCCGTCTTTTCCTTGCCATGGTCCGTCAGAGCTATTTGCCAATAGCCTGAGGTGAGGTCAAAGGTGCTCACAAATTTGGCAGCACCTATGGTGTCCACGAGCTCATCAGCCCTGGGCAATGGGTGCGCGTCAGTTTTGGTGACGGCATTGACTCCTCGGTAGTCCACGCAGAACCTCCAATCCTTGGTACCGGCCTGGGAACTTGCCTTGGTGACAAGGACCACTGGACTGGACCAGGGACTGGTTGAGGGTTCAATAACACCCAGATCCAACATCTTGGCGACCTCAGCCTGGATGTGGTTCTTAACCGTATTTGACATTCAGTAGCTCCTGCTCTTGACAGGCACACTGTCACCAGTGTCAATCTCGTACTTTCACCACGGTGTAAGGCCTGGCGTTAGTGAAAACAGAGAGGCATTATGCTGGAGCAAAGTCCTGCGGGCCCTCTGCTGCTCGGTTGTCAAATCTGGAGAGAGCTGCACTCCCTCCACTGAGCCATCCTGAGGGTTGCAATGCAGCAAATCAGGAAGGGGCTCACTCACATCCTCTTCTTCCTCTGAAGCCAGCAAGAAACATGAGACTTCTGCTCGCCTGTGGAACGGCTTGAGCCTATTAACATGGACTACCTGAGGGGCTACCCCTGGGATTCCCATGTCAACCAGATAATTGACCTCGCCCATCTGGGAGACTATCCGGAAGGGTCCAGTCCATTTATCTGCCAATGCCCGAGGCTTGGTAGGCTCCATCACGAGGAACTCCTGTCCCGGAGTCCACTCCACTTGCGATGCTTTAAGGTCATGCCAGTATTTGTTAAATTCCTGGCTGGCCTTGAGATTCGCTGTTGCTTGTTCCATCATCTGTGTCATCCTCCGTCTGAGGCCTAACACATAGTCCCCCACTTGGTTGGCGGGACCGAGAGGGGTGGTTTCCAAGCCTTCTCTGATCAAGGTGAGGGGCCCCCTCAAGGGATGTCCAAAGAGCAACTCAAAGGGGCTGAAACCAACACCCTCTTTAGGTACGTCTTGGTAAGCAAACAGCAGGCATGGCAGGAGGAGATCCCATTTCCTCCTTAGGGGCTCTTCCAAAGCACCTAGCATGCCCTTGAGAGTTTTATTAAATCTCTCAACCAGACCATTGGTCTGGGGGTGGTAAGAAGTGGAGAACGTGTAGGTTACCCCACATTCTTTCCACATGGTTTTCATGTAACTAGACATGAAGTTGGATCCTCGGCCAGAGACAACCTCCCTGGGGAATCCAACGCGGGTGAAAATGCCCAGGAGGGCCCAGGCAACCACCTTGACAGTAACAGTCCGAAGGGGTATAGCCTCAGGGTACCTGGTGGTATGATCTACCAAAACCAGGATGAACCGATGTCCACCTGACATGGGAGGGTCAAGGGGACCGACGATGTCGATGCCCACCCTCTCAAACGGTGTGCCAACCACTGGCAATGGCTGCAGTGGGGCAATGACACTGCCTCCAGTCTTGCCAGACAACTGACAAGTTGGGCAGGTCCTGCAGTCGGACTCCACTTCTACTCCCATCCGGAGCCAGTAGAAATGGGCAGAGAGCCTCTGATTAGTCTTCTTGGTACCAAGATGACCAGTCAAGGACACCTCATGCACCAACTGCAGTAGGAAGGGCCTGTAAACCTGGGGTACCACCAACCTCTTGAGTGCACCAGGTTCAGGCTTAGTGGGCTCACTAACAAGGAGCTCACCCTCCCAATAAATCCAGAAAGTCCTAGGCACTTCGCCTTGTGCCTGGGACAGGGCCTGTTTCCTCAGACCCTCGAGAGAGGTACACTCTCTCTGTCCTTTACAGAAGTCTGCCCGGGAGGGTCCCCCTTCAGCCAACAAGCATTGAAGATCGGGATGATCCTCTGGGTTGAGAACCTGTCCCACAGGAGAGTCTTCTGGCTCCTCTCCCACAGGAGTTTAGACGGGGTTTGCCACTGGACCCAGCCCGTCCGGAGCATGGATCCCAATGGGTGCTTTAGGAACAGCAGGAAGAGAAGGGGCTCCCTCCACAGAGGTGGCCTTCTTGCTCTTCCTTCGTCGTGCCTTAGGCCGCGCCTTCGGCTCGGGTACCTGACTCACAGCCAGACCCGGTGTCACCTGTGACCTAGTGACCGCAGCAGCAGTCATGGGAAGACCATCCATGATCAATCCCAACTCGACTAGATCGTTACCTAACAGAATGTTAGCGGGGACATTGTCCTGAACCAGGACAGGAAGATTTGCTGTCTTGTCTCCAATTACGAGTGTGACTCGGGCTACACGCGATAATTTGGGAGGCCCACCAGCTATCTTGTTGGTTCTTAGAGGAGTATCTACATAGTCCTCTGACTTGAGCAGGGTCCTGTCCACCACTGTCATGCTTGCCCCAGTGTCTCTCAAACCAGTAGAAGGCTGGTCATTCAGGAGGACACTTCTCAAAAATCTATGGGTGTTCTGTGGGATAGTCGCCAGTATTTCCGCATGCTGGTCCCAGGCCCCAAGGGACACTAAGGAAATCTCTACAGGAGTACCAAAAGTGATCCCGGTAGAGGAGGGCAGGGCCGCGGCCTCCACCTCAGACATGGGGTAAGGGCAGGTCAGGCTGACAGCCTGTACTCCGAGTGCCTTACATTTACACTTGGAGTCACCCCTTTTGTGATCCAGAGCCCCACAGTCCCAACAAGTGCCGGGAGTGCGGGGTACGGTACTGGAACCACCGGGAGCCTGCTTTGCAGCAGGTTGTAGGGTGTCCTGACCCACGTTTAAGCTACCCTGCTACAACATTTGGTGCTGTGGGCTTAGGAAATTCAAGATGGCGGAAAACCCACATGTGCGCCGAAATCCAGGAAAGCTGCGCAGTTGTGCGCACACCAAAATGGTTACCTAACTTGCCACCCACCAGGGTAAAGAAAGGTCTTTGTTAACAAAATCCACTTTTACTGATGTCAAAAAGTTGCTGAAATCGTGACTCATTGGACCACTTTAAAGATTCAACCCTTTTTGTGGGGTTCCACATAACCATCTTACTGTAAGGAGCCCCATCAAAACAATGTTAAGCAAGGATTTACTACCATGTAAGAACCATTCCTGTTTAGAATGCATTAATCCAAGAAAATCCCAAAAATGGGTGCAGTACCAGTACTCACCACTATCCAAAAGCCGGCGTTTTAAAACCCACTGTGTGTTTTTCTGAAGGCAAGCAAAATGCCTATTTCAAACCTTGCAACATGTGCAAAATATTCACTGAACACCAGCAGACATTTGGCAGAATGGAGTTTTGTGTGCCTACAAAATCTGGGAAATGAAGAGCCCAAAAACAATGCTTATAACAAAAATGCTATGGAGTCAGCAGCTTAAGCCTAACTGCAACTGGATTTAAAACCACCAAAATCGAAAATGTTAAATTAAATGAGTGACCTATGTTTGGTGTCACATGCCTTTGTAACTGTTGAAATGTCATAGTTTTGCACTTAGAATCAGCATTCTAGCTGCATGTGTAAAATTACAAGTTATTTTAAAAGCAACAAAAAGTTAGCTGAAGGTCTGGCTTAAGGAACTTGATTTTGCCTAGCAACGGATCCCATCAGGAGTGAAACTTGAGTCACAACTATGTTCCCAGGCCAATGTTCCTTTTGCTGCCCACACTAAGGATATGCCATCTATCTGATAATTGAATTTCCTGTGCTCTGCCAGAGAGTGAACAAAGCCCTCTCCACTCAGGCAAAGGTTTTTATTACAGACGTCGTAAAAAGTGGCTTCCTCCAGGAGAAGCTGGGAGGGGCACTGCCTGTGAGAAGCAAGCTGGCTTGGCAGAAACTGGAAAGACTGGTTTCTGTACCATGTGACCTGAAAAGACACACCCCTGCAGCAAGGATATGGTTTTATAAAAAGGGGGATAATTCATAGTGCGGACATGTGAAAATTTTATAAATGATACCATAATTCTTGTGATTTTTCTGCCCACAGTTTAAGACGTGGTAGGAACCGGTGGTATGTTCAGGGGGGTTTTAGCGGAAAAGTGGATATTACTCTAAATGTGTGCATGTTAAAAATCTGAAACTTCATCAGTTAATGTCCCTACCCCCTGCACACATGTAGGTAAAGTTGGGTCCATGTCGGAAATTGAAAAAGCAGTTAAAAAGTCAATTATGTACACTCTTTGAATGCAAGCTCCGAGAATGAGCAGATTTGGACATAGACATGGCTAAATTCAGCCACACCATGTATATGTAATTTCAAACAACTGTGTAACTCTGAAGTATGGATTTTGATCATATATATATTTGGGTGCACAGATGATAAGGGAGGTTGTTTCAAGAGATCATAAAATGACATCAATCTGACTCACAGTTCAGTTTGCCAATCAAGCGGAGGAATGGAAGCCTGACCAATGACGAATGAGAGGGGCAAGTCTAGTGATGCAACACACACACCCATTCTCAAGAAACAGATAAAAGCAGAGAGTCAGGACACATAGAGACATTCAATTTCATCTGCCGCTGGAAGCCCTGCCGGAAAAATCCATACTTACCTCCATCAAACTCCAGAAAGCCAAACTAGAGACTTCAATCTATCCAGAGCAGAGACCAGACCAGAGAGAAAGCAGTGCTGTGCCTAGCAGAGACCAGACCAGAGAGAAAGCAGTGCTGTGCCTAGCAGAGACCAGACCAGAGAGAAAGCCGTGCTGTACCTAGCCGAGACCAGACCAGGCGCTGTGAGCAGAATCCGGAAAGACCTGACCAGACTGAAGATCGTGACCAAGTCGCTTTCCTGTTCAAAATCTCTTGTGAGTACTTAGCAAAACTCAGAACACATCTCTTAGTTTAAATTCATCTAATTCAATCTATTTAACCTAAGTAGAACTGCCTCCTATCTGTCACCTGTCATTTCTAGTAAAATTTGTCATTTTGAAAAAGTGTGCGTTTAAAATTTACAAAACCAAAAACGACCTTTACTAAATTACTCATATCTCCGCAAGCATTTGGGCTAGAGACTTGCAATAACTTTCATTTGGAAGCTGAGATCCCAGGCTTTCCTAGGACTCCAAAACGGTAGAGATAGTCCTTGCGGTTCCTTTGTAATAGCGCTCGGCGCATCCGCGAATTTTGCCGCGATTTGCAATTTCTTCACATGTAAAAAACTGCTGCTGCCTGATTTCATTTGCCAGAAATTCGTTTAACCTGCTAACTATCCCTGCATCATTGCTAGTGGGAGCCTGGACTAATATTAACTAGATACCACTCATCCTGAACCTCTAAAAGGGAATTAAGAGCGTTTCCAGCATATTTCTCATTCATTGCTAGCACCTATCAAAGCATTTGCCTGTGTTTTCAAACTTCTGTTTAAGCTTGCTGGATTGAACTGAATTACAGTTGATTGCATTTCTGAGAACTGTGTGTTTTCCTTCCATTTCCTTGCCTTGCATCAAGGGGGGGAGGGGAGTAGCCAGAGAAAAGTGATTACATTGTTTGGTTGAAATCATATTGCGTATTTTCTGTACTGCATTCATTGAATATTGCATCCACCTGAGCCTACATAAAGCATCCTCTACCACATTATACTTTTGTTCCTATTTACCAGTGTGCTACCTTATCCATTTCATGTCAACTCATTAGTGATTAAAGAAGTGTGCTAGTGCCAGATTCTCCGTTGTTAATATTTACCATATCAGATTAAGTGTGATATTCAATTATTAATTTATTAAAAAGTGTGATATATATTTTAATTTATCAAATAAACCTTTTAAACTTGCAAAACAGAATTACTTCTTGGCTCAGTGGGGTCAGGGGGATTCCAAGAGAGGGGTGTTATACAAGGGTAGTCATCCAGAACGCATGAACTGGACCTAAAGATATATCAATAAGGGTTTTCATTCAGTATTCTAGACTAGGCGTTAACTTGGCTGTAGTGCTGAATTGAATCCTCTTACAAAGTGGGGGCTCGAGCCGAGACGTTGGGTTAGATTTACCAGTTGTGCAGCTTAATACAGTGTGCTAACTGACGGGATACATACACCCGGTCGGATCACCACGCTGCATTACGCTGTGAAGCATTCCTCAAAAGGGACACTCCAAGAAAAGTTCTGTTCTGCAAAAATAAAATACTAACTTCTGTAAGTCAGGACAGAGACCAATCTCTAGAATGACGACCTTAGTAGACATGAAAATAGCCAGAGAGCACCTCTTGCATAAGCTATTTGTGAGAGGTGAATGGACCAAACAGGGCCAGGATGCGTGGTTGCAGGCCATCACACAACAGGTCACTGAAACAGGGTCAGATATATATAGAGATCAGGGTCCCTTACATGTGGCCCTGAGTGAACTATATATGGCTCCTAAAGCCAAAGAGGAACACAATAAGATTGCCAGGATAGCAGCATACCTGTACCTATATATGGGAGACATGCAGGATAGATGTGCTGAAAGCCAAAATCTGGCAAATAGGCAACAGATGGCATTACAGAAGGCCCAATCTGATCTGGACTCTTCTGAGCAGAGGCTGCAGAGGAGCCAGGAGTCAGAAAATGACAGCAGACTGTACATTACTAAAATAAAGGAGGATATGGATGTGCTGCAAAAGGAAAAGTCAGAACAGGATACTAGATTTCTGGCCCTGCAGAAGGAGCACCAAGACAGTTTGGACTCCTTACTGCAGAGCCAGAAAAAGCTGGAGCAACAGATCAATTTCAACAGGGCATGCACAGAGCAGGTAGCCACCCTGCAAATCCAACTAGACAGAGAGAAAGAGGAGAGCAATAAACTGATCCTGAAAGACCTGGATACCCAGGCAGAGTTTGATCAGGAGCGCCAGAAAGCTGGTGCCTTCCAAAGGCAAAGGGACGACCTGGCGGCACAAATGCAGGCTCTTAGTCAGGAAAGAGACGCCTTAGGCCAGGAAGTCTGCCATTTAAAAAGGAAAATGGAAGAAAATCACCTGGCCCACCAGGGACTGGGTGACCTCCAAAAAGAAAACCAGAACTTGCTAGAGCACACCAGGAGGGTGGAGGATGCTCTAGCAAGAAAGGAGCAGGCCAATAGGGACACAGCTCAGGAGGTAACCCTCCTGCAGCAAAGACTGGCCCAGTTCTCCAGGACCAACCAGGAAGCACAGAGGGAAAATGAGGCCCTCTGTCAACACAATGATAGGCTCCAACAGCAGGTAGCGATGCAGGAGAGACTGATAGAGTCGAGTAAGGCCTTAACTGAGGAACTGAAGGCACAAATGCAGGCTCTTGCATTGCAACAGGGAGCAGGGGCGGATAGAGATGAGGTTCGCTGGGAAATGGAAACTCCGGAGCATAACCTCAGGAGCCCTAGTACCAGAGGCCCTCATACCTCTCAGTCCCTGGACTCTGCCACCCCCATGTCCCCTGGCGCACATGAGCACAGGGCCACAGGGATGGCAGATTACTATCCAGCCAGAAGCATGGGGCTCATAGGCCAGTACCATCCAGGAATGGAGGGGTGGGCATCCGGGTATGGGCACCCAAGTACAATACAGTTCAGTGGGGAACCCCAGGAGAGTAGGCCCATTAAGGGCATCCTGAAAACCTCTGCCCAGTTAGGTCAGTGGAGGGGGTACCCATCAAATCCTGACAGCAAGGAGGAATCTGAAGACTCCTCTGAACTGCGCAGGACACAGGAGACCAGGTCCCCACATTCTGCCAGCCATTCCCAGGCTCGCAGAATCCGGGAAAACCTGGAAGAACAGACGGGAACCTCTGGGAGCAGTGCCTCTGAGTCCGACGAAGAATGGACAAGGGTTACCCGAACCAAAAAGGCCAATAAGGCAAAAAGGGCCTTGCTCAAGGACCCCTTAAAGCAGATTAAGGCGATCAGGAGCGTCATCACGCCTTACCATAAGAACGCTAAGTATTCTGTTTGGGAGCACTTAGAGTTGTTTGAACAAATGATGGAGACTTTCCATTTGAAGGACAGCCAAAGCTGCATTCAATATGTAAAGTGGACCTTCTCCCCGGAATACTCCAGTTTCTTTGCGGGGCTGGAGGACCAAAATCATTTAAGATGGTCCACCTATAAGGCGGCCATCCTGAAACATTTTTCTGTTCACAGAAATCCTCAAGAGGCTCGCAAGGCAGCCTACAATTTGCAATGTGGGGAGGATCAGGCCCCACAAGAATTTGTGCAGGAGTTAAAGCGGGCTTTTGCACAGACCACAAGAAGGGTGCGCACGGATAGCCGTGAATTTATAAACACGTTTTTCCATGCCTTGCCCAAATATATCATGACCCAGCTCGTGAGGGATTTTCACGAGAAAAGATCTTTAGACTGGGTCATTGAACAGGCTACCCGCATCTATGAGGTGCAGAAGCCCATAGAAAATAAAAGCAATGCCCAGAAAAACCCCAAAGCCAACAGCACCCCTGCTGCTGCCAAGGTGGCAGAGGTAAAGGTCACCCCCGTTTTGGATTTGGAGATGGGGGGGCCTAAAAACCTACCTGCACCTAATAATGCTAGGCCCAGAAGGTCCTCGGGCCAGTCGCAGACAGGGAGCCAGGGAGGCAGCCCCACAAATGGGGTCCCTCGCTCTCCTGACTATGTAAGTCCTCGCTACAAAGGTAACAGACCCATCCTGGGTTATGTGTGGACTCCTCCAGCCCAAGGGGGGGGGATCCAGCCAAGCACCTAACCCAGGGAACTTCCCTCCAAACTTCCCACAGGAGGGCAGAAATTTACCAAACCCTGGGCAGAACTTTTTCCCCAGATATCCACCCGACTTCCAACCCCAAAATCATCCATCCTTCTTTCCTCAATTCCCTGAGCCCAGACCACTGAATCCGGGAGAGGGGAGGCCAAGGGTGGAGGGGTACCAAAATCTTCCCAACCAGGGGTACTACCAGAGGAGGGACAGCTACCCTTCCCGGGATCAGCCCAGGGGAGAAAACAGGGCCCCGTATCAGCCTGAGCGGGTTTCCCAGTTAGAGCGCCAGGTTCAAAACATGGCGCGGGATATGGGTCATATACTGAGGGCACAGCAGAACCCTCAGATCAGCATGCCGGCGCAGAACGCACCCAACTCTGGACCTGGTGCTCCAGAACAATGACGGGGGCAGCACCCCGATAAATCACCGGTTCCCAGGGAGGAGGCACAAAGGGAAGGGGGGTGTAAAGCCTTGGAGGAAGCTTCCTTCCTCACTTGTAAACAGCCCCTGGAAACCCAGGAACCGGAAACAAAATCTCTTGCCCCTGAAAGTCTGCCTCCTAAGGAGCAGAGGGGGGGTAGGAGAAACAAAAGACCCAAACAGACTCAGTTTGAGGAGGAGGTACAGATCTTCCAATTTGAGGGAGAGGGATCCTCAGAGGATCCTGGGAAAAGGATCTTCTCCTTCAGAGAGGGGGGAACTCCTCCCAAAGAAAAATGGGTCCCTAGGGATGCAAATCCAGACTGGGGAGATGTGGAGACTGAGCTACCGCCGCCCACCATCTCATCCCAGAACCAACAGCAAGAAAATCCCCTGGTTCAAACCCATCCTGGCGACTGCCTCCAAAAAGGGGGGGGCGGCCCAGAAACGGAGCCAGGGGAACCCACAATGGCTCTGATCTCCAGTTGCAAATTTTTTCTTTCAGATTCCCAAGACTCTCCACAGAATTCTGCCCAAATCTCCTCGCTAGCGATGTCCAAAACCAGAAAATTAGCCCACCAGTTGTCCAAAAATGTACATTATCTGTGCCGCCTTGAGGAGAAGGAGGGAATATATTATGCCCCGGTACAAGTACAGGGGCAGGGTACAATCTCAGCACTGGTGGACACTGGATCTCAAGCTACCCTTCTGTCCAGAAGGGCCTTTGACGAACTGAATGCAGGAAGGGGAGAGAATTACCAAATTCCTCTCACCTCTCTTCCTGGACAACTGCAGAACTTTGACGGGAAGGAAATTCCCGTCGAGGGGACGGCAGACTTGGACATTAAGATCGGGCGACATAAGTTGAAACACCCGGTCATAGTTGTGACCCCAGAGGGCACCCCTTGTTTACTAGGGAATGACCTCCTGAGAAGGTTGTCACCCCTAATAGATTGCGTAAACAAGGTCCTCTGGACTCAGACTAGCCGACCCATAAAATTAAAACAGAGTGTCAACCATGTTAGTTTAAACGGCACATGCCACATGGTTGAACAAAAATCTGACCAAGTAGAATTTCACTTCCAGAACAACCAAATTCCAGACGTGACGGTAATAGCAGTAGGACAACAGACTGGTGATGGGGGGTCCTCTCTATTTCTGAAAATCAACCTTCCTTCCAGTCTAAAGTGGTATTCCACGCTGGAAGGAAACACTCTGAAATTCTATACTAATCCACAATCAGAAACCCCCACTCCTATAGTCCAGAAAGATGTGAAATCAGCTCAAAGCCTGGCTGATATTCAGCAAATTGGAGAGCAGTTGTTCATCCCTGTTCAGTTAAATGATGGGAAGGACTCTGTTCTCGCTCGAGTGTGTGTGAACAACGGTAAGAGCTTCATCAGCGAAGCCATGTTCCGCCAACTCCCAAAAGATCCAGCCATTCCCACCTTCAAACTGATAGACAAATGGGAAATGGACCTGGAAGCACCTGACTCCAAACATCTCCTGCCAAGCAGGTGTATGCTCAAAATCTCCATTGGCAACAAGAGCATAGTCCATAATTGTTGGGTCGTGCGAGACGTCACTGCCGCCTTTTACTTAGGCAGTGACATTCTCAATCGCTTTGCCATTAGTTTGGACCTAATAAACTTCAAAGCTTGGTCCCGATTAGCGGATAATCCCATGGGCTTTGATGATCCAGAAAAAGCATTTAGGTCAGCTCAATTGCTACCTTATGCAGTTGAAATTCAGGTTAAAGAGGAAGTCACCATCCCAGAAAGGACCCGACAATTCTCCCTGGAAGTGAAAGTTAAAAGGGGACAAGAGTTGAAAAACCCTGATGCTTACATACATCTAAATGCTTCTCTCCAACAGCAAGGGTTGGGGGTAAACCCGACTCCATTAGTCAACATAGAACATGACACCATTCTAATAGAGGTGGATAACAGCGACTTAAAGAGTATTACTCTAGCCGCAGGCACCATTATTGGAATGGCGGTCGATGACCGACATTTCTCCATTGATCTTAGAAATGAACTGTTAGGACCAATCCCCAAGGACTGTTTTGACAGTGACAGTGAGGACAATACAACACCAGACAGGATTTTTACCCGGCATGGGGGGAACTTCCTGGTGTACACTTCCTGCCCTTATGGTAAGGAAGATGTGACGTGTGACTTCAGGAGGGATGAGGTGATTTTCCAAGTCCATGAGGGCTGCCTTTCCCACCTGAAGCCTCCGGTCCAAATCAGCACTCTGACCAGGGACTTCTCCACCCAGCTGGAGGAGGCCGCGGAGATAGCCAAACCAGAAGTCTTTCCAGGCTTCAGGCAGATGGTGGAAGAGAGAGTCAACCTAGCTGATGCCTGTGTGACTCTGGAACAAAAGCAAAAGTTGAAACAAGTTTTCTTGGATTTCCAAGATCTCTTTGTGGTAGACTCATATGACTGTGGTCGCACTGACATCCACACAACAACAATCCCCACGGACCCTGGCATGACTCCTGTGTTTGTGAAGCAATATCGCTTGCCTCTCGCATCAATGGAGTCCCTTACTGAAATAATTAAGAACCTTGAGTCCCGGGGAATAATCCGTCCAGTCCACAGCACCTTCAATAATCCGGTGCTGGGAATATTGAAGCCAAACGGCCAGTGGAGACTCTGCGCTGACCTCAGGGAGCTCAACAAACGGGTCCACACTTCCCGATGGCCTCTTCCCTACATTGACCAAGGGCTGGCCCAGATTCAGGGGTCACAGGTATTCACTGCAATAGACCTGACCAATGGATACTGGACCGTGCCTGTCAGTAGGGAGGACCAATACAAGCTGGCTTTTACCTTTGGGGGCCAGCAGTACACATGGACCCGGACTCCCTTCGGATACCTTAACTCCGGTAATGAGTTCAATATTTTCCTACATAAGGCCATGCCCGACCTGGGTACGAGGGGTAACCTGGCTTATGTAGATGATGTCCTCATCAAAAGTTCATCTGTGGAGGAACACATAGCAGAGATCCGTTATGTTCTGACACAGTTGAGGGCCGCCGGAGCAAAACTTTCCTTTCAGAAAGCACAGTGGTGTAGAACCCGTGTTAATTTCTTGGGGCATGAGATTACTCCTCAGGGTCTCTGTCCCCAGGAAAAGAAAGTGGAAGCACTTCAGAAACTGAAAGACCCCACAACTCTGCGGGAACTAAGGAGCCTCCTTGGACTGACTAATTACAGCAGAAAGTTCATTGAGGGCTACGCAGAGATCACCAGACCTCTGATTCATCTCCTGAAGGGGGGGGTCAAGTGGGAATGGGGTCCAGAACAAGCCGAGGCAGTAAAACAACTCAAAAGAAGCCTCTCACAAGCGCCTTGCCTAGCTTACCCTGTCAGAAACAAGGAGTTCTTCCTGGAGACGGGGTTCTCTAATACGTGCTTGACGGCAGTATTATATCAAAAGCATGACAAGGTCAATAAAGTAATCTCCTATGCGAGCAAAACTTTATCCTCTGTGGAGGAAAAATTCAACGATTGTGAGAAGGCACTCCTGGCAACGGTGTGGGCATTGAAGAATTACCGCCCGTTTATCCAGGGGGAACACATCATAGTGGAGACTCCACACCAGCCTCTGCAATATCTCCAAAGTGACAGAATCCGGGCCGGAAATGTGAGTAATTCCCGAATTACTTCCTGGATTCTGTCAATGCAAGGCTTTCCTGTGGAGGTCAGATATGGCCAAAACAAGAAGAGTCCCCTCGCGCAAGGTCTGGCTGACTTGCATGATTGTGCCAGAGAAAACTGTCTCGAGGACGAAAGTCTAAAAATAAAGGACAACATGGAGGCATACCTTAATTCCCCCCACAAAGTCTTTGAAGAAGACAAGTGTGAGGGAATGCCCACTGTGTATGTGGATGGATGCTCTTACCATGTCGACAACAACGGGGAGAAAGAACTGGTGGCCGGCGTAGGGAATGCATGGGTGAATGAGTCCCCAGAACCCTCCGCTGGATACAAAATTGGTCCCCGAAGTAGTCAGGTGGCAGAATTGATGGCTGTGCATCAGGCCATCCTCACTGCTGTCCAGCATCAACTCCACGAACTGGTCATAATCACAGATTCGGATTATGTACGGAACGGGTTCGTGGAGCACCTGGTTAATTGGAAGACCAGAGGCATGGTATGTGCTAACAACAAACCCTTGAAACATGGGAAGTTGATCCAAAACATTGATGATCTGGTCACCTCGAATGGGATGACCATCTATTGGAAGAAGATCAAGGGTCATTCCAAAGTAGAGGGACCAGACAAAACTGGAAATGACTTAGCTGATCAGCTGGCCAAAACCGGGGCCATCCAAGGGGGTCTAATTGAGATTGAGTCCCTGTTGGGGGAAATCCAGGTCACTGCTATCACTAGGTCCCAGACAAATGCTCACAACGACCTTTCAATTGCGCAATGGAGTAAGGAGACCCCTGATGCTGATTTGATTACCGCTCAGAAGGGGGATCCAATTATTGGTAAATTTTACCAGCACCTTGAGGACCCTGAGAACTTTCCCCTGACGGATACCGATTACATTGGGAAAGAGGACCTAAGAGTGTTGATGAAATGTCCAAAAATGTTCCGGATCCAAGACGGTTTGCTGGTAAGGAAATCCAAAGCTGGCCACGATCAGTGGGTGGTTCCTACCTCATTCCGAAGCCTGATGTTAAGTCACGCCCATGATGCGGCCACCGCCGGTCATAGGGGGTTTCACACAACACTGGAAATCTTAAGAGAGGTTGCATACTGGCCACACATGGGCCAGGACCTCAACCAATATTTGAAGGGTTGTCTTGTGTGTGCACAATTTCAGCCGACATCCCTCACACACCGGGCGCCTTTACAAAGGAGGGGAATGACACTGCCATGGTCAGATTTACAAATCGACTTTGTAGGCCCTGTGATTCGCTCGGCTAGGGGGAATAAGTACATGTTGACTGTGACATGCTTGTTTACCAAGTGGGTGGAATGTCTCCCAGCCCCAAATTGCAAGGCAGAAACTGCAGCTGCCTTGATGATTAACCACATCTTTTCCCGTTTTGGTCTACCTCAAAGGATTGAGTCAGACAGAGGTAGCCACTTCACCAGTGAAGTAATGACAAAGATGTGGGAGATACTGGGGGTCAAGAGAAAGCTGCATATTGCTTACAGACCAGCTTCTTCTGGGGCAGTAGAGAGATATAACCGGACAATTGTGAGCATATTAAAGAAGTTTGTGGCAGATTCTGGGCCAAGTTGGGATATCCGATTACCTCTGGTCCTAATGGCTATCAGATCTACCCCTTCATCTGCAACCAAAATGTCACCATTTGAGTTGATGACTGGGCGCAAGATGGTGCTTCCTCAGCATTTGCTCTATAGGACCCAAGAGCAGACACTGATAAATGCCTCCACTACTCATGAGTATGTAGAGAATTTAAGGAAACACCTCCAACATGCTTTTGCTTATGCTCAGCGGAATCTAGAAAGATCGACTGATAGCATGAAGACCCATTATGACCTGAAAACTTCCAGGAAGGAATATCAGGTGGGAGACCGGGTCTATCTATACAACTTCCAAAGGAACCAGGCCAAGCAGCGCAAATTTTTGCCTACATGGAAGGGACCCTTTGAGATCGTCGATAAGATCTCCCCTGTGGCCTACAAGATCCGCATCCCCAAAGGTGGTTCGGCAGAGGGGGAAGACAAGTGGGTCCACATAAACCAGTTGAAATGTTGCCATCCCAGGCACACTCTGCAACAACTGGAGGAATCCTCTGGAATCCTAGCGGGTACTGTATCAGACTAATTCAGTTCCAATCATAAAACCTACCACATCTAGTCTCTAAAATATTGTGATTTACATGAAACTGTCTCTAGTGATGCTGTTTTTTTTTTTTCAAAATAAGAATGTAATATTTCGTTACGATGAAATGCATATGCTGCCCCACTATCTCAACAGTGGTGGAAAAAAAAATCGTCTATGAGTAGATATTGCCGCTCTTCCTTTATCATCCTAGGAGAGATGAAACCATGAAGGATGACCAAGAAGGACGATCCGGAGACCGGGAGCAAAGACACAACGGGCCCGGGGTACCGCCCAATCTTCCCATCAGGACCGGCGAGGAGAACTGATCGATCTGACCGGATGGAGAAGAAGATGCTGAACTGTGCCATCTACAGAAGAGGAAGAAGATTATGCGGACAGACCGGTGCGTGGGTCAAAACCCTTGGGCACGCGACTCCCCATCGACCCAAACTCAAAGTGCAGTCACGTGGGGGGGCTTGTAGGGTGTCCTGACCCACGTTTAAGCTACCCTGCTACAACATTTGGTGCTGTGGGCTTAGGAAATTCAAGATGGCGGAAAACCCACATGTGCGCCGAAATCCAGGAAAGCTGCGCAGTTGTGCGCACACCAAAATGGTTACCTAACTTGCCACCCACCAGGGTAAAGAAAGGTCTTTGTTAACAAAATCCACTTTTACTGATGTCAAAAAGTTGCTGAAATCGTGACTCATTGGACCACTTTAAAGATTCAACCCTTTTTGTGGGGTTCCACATAACCATCTTACTGTAAGGAGCCCCATCAAAACAATGTTAAGCAAGGATTTACTACCATGTAAGAACCATTCCTGTTTAGAATGCATTAATCCAAGAAAATCCCAAAAATGGGTGCAGTACCAGTACTCACCACTATCCAAAAGCCGGCGTTTTAAAACCCACTGTGTGTTTTTCTGAAGGCAAGCAAAATGCCTATTTCAAACCTTGCAACATGTGCAAAATATTCACTGAACACCAGCAGACATTTGGCAGAATGGAGTTTTGTGTGCCTACAAAATCTGGGAAATGAAGAGCCCAAAAACAATGCTTATAACAAAAATGCTATGGAGTCAGCAGCTTAAGCCTAACTGCAACTGGATTTAAAACCACCAAAATCGAAAATGTTAAATTAAATGAGTGACCTATGTTTGGTGTCACATGCCTTTGTAACTGTTGAAATGTCATAGTTTTGCACTTAGAATCAGCATTCTAGCTGCATGTGTAAAATTACAAGTTATTTTAAAAGCAACAAAAAGTTAGCTGAAGGTCTGGCTTAAGGAACTTGATTTTGCCTAGCAACGGATCCCATCAGGAGTGAAACTTGAGTCACAACTATGTTCCCAGGCCAATGTTCCTTTTGCTGCCCACACTAAGGATATGCCATCTATCTGATAATTGAATTTCCTGTGCTCTGCCAGAGAGTGAACAAAGCCCTCTCCACTCAGGCAAAGGTTTTTATTACAGACGTCGTAAAAAGTGGCTTCCTCCAGGAGAAGCTGGGAGGGGCACTGCCTGTGAGAAGCAAGCTGGCTTGGCAGAAACTGGAAAGACTGGTTTCTGTACCATGTGACCTGAAAAGACACACCCCTGCAGCAAGGATATGGTTTTATAAAAAGGGGGATAATTCATAGTGCGGACATGTGAAAATTTTATAAATGATACCATAATTCTTGTGATTTTTCTGCCCACAGTTTAAGACGTGGTAGGAACCGGTGGTATGTTCAGGGGGGTTTTAGCGGAAAAGTGGATATTACTCTAAATGTGTGCATGTTAAAAATCTGAAACTTCATCAGTTAATGTCCCTACCCCCTGCACACATGTATGTAAAGTTGGGTCCATGTCGGAAATTGAAAAAGCAGTTAAAAAGTCAATTATGTACACTCTTTGAATGCAAGCTCCGAGAATGAGCAGATTTGGACATAGACATGGCTAAATTCAGCCACACCATGTATATGTAATTTCAAACAACTGTGTAACTCTGAAGTATGGATTTTGATCATATATATATTTGGGTGCACAGATGATAAGGGAGGTTGTTTCAAGAGATCATAAAATGACATCAATCTGACTCACAGTTCAGTTTGCCAATCAAGCGGAGGAATGGAAGCCTGACCAATGACGAATGAGAGGGGCAAGTCTAGTGATGCAACACACACACCCATTCTCAAGAAACAGATAAAAGCAGAGAGTCAGGACACATAGAGACATTCAATTTCATCTGCCGCTGGAAGCCCTGCCGGAAAAATCCATACTTACCTCCATCAAACTCCAGAAAGCCAAACTAGAGACTTCAATCTATCCAGAGCAGAGACCAGACCAGAGAGAAAGCAGTGCTGTGCCTAGCAGAGACCAGACCAGAGAGAAAGCAGTGCTGTGCCTAGCAGAGACCAGACCAGAGAGAAAGCCGTGCTGTACCTAGCCGAGACCAGACCAGGCGCTGTGAGCAGAATCCGGAAAGACCTGACCAGACTGAAGATCGTGACCAAGTCGCTTTCCTGTTCAAAATCTCTTGTGAGTACTTAGCAAAACTCAGAACACATCTCTTAGTTTAAATTCATCTAATTCAATCTATTTAACCTAAGTAGAACTGCCTCCTATCTGTCACCTGTCATTTCTAGTAAAATTTGTCATTTTGAAAAAGTGTGCGTTTAAAATTTACAAAACCAAAAACGACCTTTACTAAATTACTCATATCTCCGCAACCGTTTGGGCTAGAGACTTGCAATAACTTTCATTTGGAAGCTGAGATCCCAGGCTTTCCTAGGACCCCAAAACGGTAGAGATAGTCCTTGCGGTTCCTTTGTAATAGCGCTCGGCGCATCCGCGAATTTTGCCGCGATTTGCAATTTCTTCACATGTAAAAAACTGCTGCTGCCTGATTTCATTTGCCAGAAATTCGTTTAACCTGCTAACTATCCCTGCATCATTGCTAGTGGGAGCCTGGACTAATATTAACTAGATACCACTCATCCTGAACCTCTAAAAGGGAACTAAGAGCGTTTCCAGCATATTTCTCATTCATTGCTAGCACCTATCAAAGCATTTGCCTGTGTTTTCAAACTTCTGTTTAAGCTTGCTGGATTGAACTGAATTACAGTTGATTGCATTTCTGAGAACTGTGTGTTTTCCTTCCATTTCCTTGCCTTGCATCAAGGGGGGGAGGGGAGTAGCCAGAGAAAAGTGATTACATTGTTTGGTTGAAATCATATTGCGTATTTTCTGTACTGCATTCATTGAATATTGCATCCACCTGAGCCTACATAAAGCATCCTCTACCACATTATACTTTTGTTCCTATTTACCAGTGTGCTACCTTATCCATTTCATGTCAACTCATTAGTGATTAAAGAAGTGTGCTAGTGCCAGATTCTCCGTTGTTAATATTTACCATATCAGATTAAGTGTGATATTCAATTATTAATTTATTAAAAAGTGTGATATATATTTTAATTTATCAAATAAACCTTTTAAACTTGCAAAACAGAATTACTTCTTGGCTCAGTGGGGTCAGGGGGATTCCAAGAGAGGGGTGTTATACAAGGGTAGTCATCCAGAACGCATGAACTGGACCTAAAGATATATCAATAAGGGTTTTCATTCAGTATTCTAGACTAGGCGTTAACTTGGCTGTAGTGCTGAATTGAATCCTCTTACAAGGTGGACCACTACTCTTATTCCCACCCACAGATGACTTATCCCCACTAGAATTTTGGGTCTTAGGAGAGGAGGGTTTAGGTTTATTCGACTGTGACTGCTTTTGGGACTCCTCAGCTTTCTGAGAGACCCCCTTTTCTTTGTCCTTGTCCTTCCCACTGGAGTCTTTAGGGGACACCCGGTGGGAGACCCACTTGTCAGCCAACCTAGCCAGCTTAAAGGGATCCAAAATGTTCTGGTCAGCAACATACTGACGCAGCTCCAGTGAACAGGCTTCAGAAAAATGCTCAAAAGACAACAGGTGGGACAATTCAACAAAAGTTTTCACCTTGTAACTGTCAATCCACCCCATCATATTCATGTGCGCAGCACTCACCCAGTCGACCCAAGACACATTCTCTATTTTCTTAAAATCCCTGAACCTTTTAAGGTATTGGGTAGGTGTCTTGCCAAACTTGGCAATCAAAGCAGATTTCATACACTCATGCTGACCCCGTTCTTCCACACTCAGCTTCAGAATACAGTCATATCCAGTTTGAGGCACTCTGCTTAGCAAACACTTAGCCCAATCTCTTTTGTCAACATCATGAATTGCACAAGCCATTTCAAACGCTTCAATCCATTGGAGGATATCAGAACCCTCCGAAAACACACCAACCAAATCCTTCATAAATTTAGTTGCTGGGGACCTGACACTCTCACTGGGTTTTGCTGAAGTCTCCACTCGAGCTTTCTCTAGCTGGATTCTCTGACATTCAGTGTCCTTGTCTTTGAGTTCAAGATCCCTATTCTTGAGGTCCACTTGTTGCACCAGCTCCTCTTTCTTAAGCTCAGCATCTATATCCAACTTGCGATATTCAAAGGCCAATTTCATCCTTAATAACTCACGTTCCAAGGTATTGCTGGGGTTCGGAACAGAGGCAGCAGGAATGGCGGCATTCCCAGAAACAGATTCAGTAGAAACCCCAGGGGCAGATTCCTCATTGGTTGCATTCCCCCCTCATCAAGAGTTTCACCATCGGTCTGGTAGTCCACCAGGGCAGCTATCAGCTCAGCCCTAGACTTATCCACAAAGTCTAACTCCCTGGCTTCACAAGCACTCTGGAGAGCCTCTAACCTCATCCGAGTCAATTTACCATCCGCAATAGACTCCATTGCTTGTAATGCAGTTATTTTGTACACACCCAAACCTTAATCGAATAAAGTGCAGATATTTTGTAAGTGGCACAGTTATACACTAATTCTTAAAACCATAAGCATCCCACCGCTGCCACCAGCGTAAAGACTGGTAGGGGGTGTCTGTACTTCCGCTCTCTATATGGTAGAGGAGAGGCACAGAAGACACCAGCCAAGATTCTCTATAAGGTAGCAATGGACGAGCAATCAAGGCCTAGCTTCTCAGGAGGTGATGCAGGCTGGTTCTTAAGTACAGTGTAGTCCCCGAACCCCCACAAAGGAATGTCCACACACTGTATTACTGAAAACACAGTCTTTATGTAATTAATATTCAAAGGTATGTACATGATCACAATAACACACTTTGTACTTGGAAGTCAATAATGATAAATATATACACGTCTAGAGTGGTACCACTAATGTTATCTAATCTCATTAAAGTGCATCAACTGTATGGTTAAAATGTCACACAGATCAATAACGAGTAAACCAGCAATAGAGATAGGCAGGAACGTAAGATGGTTGAAACAATAGGCAGAATGCTGACCCCTACCGCTAGGCACAGTTCTGTGTGGAGATCCCCCCACCTGGGCAACCTGTAAAATAAAGATATATAGCACAAGCCCAGTCCAAATGTTCAATAGTCTTACTTCTTCCTGTTAAGGTTTTACCCCCCCAATGTACCTGATGGAGTAGAGTTCTCAGACGATGCACCGACTGATCCTTCTTGAGTGCCTCCCTTTCAGGCGGGAGACACGGATCGTCGAGAGGTGTCAGGGAACTTGGCGTTCGGTGTCGGGGAATCGACGGGCCCTTCTTGAGTGCCCTCCCCTTAAGGCGGGAGTCACGGGTCTTCGAACGTCCGACGGTGAACAGGGTGAACTATGGCAGAGAAGGGGCCGCTTCGTTCCTAGCGGTGCTCGTCGACGACAGAGCGTTGGCGTCCTGCAAGGAAGAGGCGTGCGGGGCACCTCGGTGACAATAGTTCTGGACCGCAAAGAGATGATGAAGAACTGTGGCCCAGCAAGGGCGTCGAGTCGTCAGCGTCTCTGTGGTCTGTAGGTGGAGGGAAACCCACCGGTGGATGCTCCTTGGCGCGTCGATGGTCGGGCCTTCTCCAGCGGGAGACAAGCGGGTGGCGATACAGACGAGAGCATCCGATGATCAATGGAAGTTCTTAGGCAAACGGGAGCACGGCGGCTCCGGTCGGCGACGACGGTCGTCGACAGTGGCGGACAACAGTCCGAGTGCTTCTCCTTGGAGTTCCGCAGCAGTCCCCGTATCGGGTCGGCAGCCTGTCGTAGGTCTGTCTACCAGGGAGCGTTGGCAAAGATCAGCTGTGCACGATGGTCCCTCGTAGCTCGGGACGAGGGCGCCTTACCAGGTCCTCTCTGGGTCAGTCCTTGGAGGCACAGCAGCTTTCAGATTTTGAAGGTGAGCAACAGCACTTCTTCTCGTCCAGCAGGGCTTCAAGGTTAAGCGTCAGTTAATCCAGTTACTCGTCGTAGTGGAGTTCAGCTTCTGAACATGATTCCTAGCAGTGAGAGGTCCCCATATATACTGCTGACCTCCCATTCATTCCGCTGGGTCACACTCAAGCATCCAATCACGACTATGGGCATTCATGTAGGCAGGCAGCCAATCAGGCACACAAGGTATTCAGGCCATTCACTTCTCTCCAGACACTCACAACAAGTTATGTGTATTGGGACAAGTACCGAGCCATTCAACAACCCAAGCTGCATTCATACCAGTTTCGGGCAGGGTTGTCTCAGTCATTGTGTCATCCACCAGATACTAGACACCCACAACACAGAATGCATATTCGTCACACACTCTATTCACCCAGGTCCCACCCACAGGAGGTACCCACAACATACATCACCGGGAAGGATCCAGCTAGTCTGACTTGGCCTTCACAACAACACCATATATGGCACTTCCATCCAACAGCCAGTCAGGGGGAAGGGACAGAGTCAGGGCTTCCCAGGACTTTGGGAAAACAAGGTAATGGATAATAGAAAGCAAGAGGCCACCGGGGCCATCTTGTTTTCCATCAGGGATCAACTGATCCCAATGGCAGGGCCGGGGTATCCCAAAATGGAGGATACTCCGCGCACTTGTCAAATTCAGCATGGAGCTGCCTCCAGGCCATACCCTGCTCTGTGGGCCACCCACAGGTCCCCAAAATCATACACTAGGGGCACAGGGTTGTACCCCCACCCATGGGTGCCATAAGGGTATCCCACGGGTCCATTCACCAAACCAAAAGAAAGAGAGCTGCACCGCCAGGAGTCCCACATGAACTCCTGCGCAGAAAACACGACAGAACACACGATAAAAAGCAGTAAAGGACAAGGATACAGAGGCCCTGTCCCTCCAATGCATTTCCAGCATCACAGACCCGCAGCTGTCTCCTGTCTTGAACTCTGTCGCAGAAGCAGCAAAGCACCCTAAATTGACTCTACACTGTCGAGCAACAATAACTTCTACAAGCACAAGGTACAGTGTGGATCTGTACCCCTGGCCCTTGTCCAAAGGCCCCCAGTGACATTTTACGACCCATTGCTCCCTTTGATTTGAAACCAAGTATCTTTGAACTATTGTGATTAATTACTATATCGACTACCCTCCTGTCAGTATCCAGAGTGCATCCCTTTTCCTTCTTTGAAACTGTTTGTCCTCTGCATTCCTTTAGAGGGTGGGTTGTATTTCGTAGTGTGCTAGCACTGTTTGTTGTGACAATATTAAAGTAGATATTTATTATACAACCTTTACTAGACAGTCATTTTTATCATTGGGTAATAATTGCATTTTCGCTGTGTTGCAACTAACCAATGATCCATGACCTTGCTGAGATAAGACTGCAGTTCCATCCAAATTATCAAAACTGGATGAGGAGGTTTATAATTTGCTTGTGTTTCCAATCTGTTCATATCCCTTCTGGTGTACTATAGGTGTGGGGCTGATTGATGATTTAGAAACTGATATTCATCCCTTAATGACTGGTGCCCCGGAAGATGATGGCACATTGGTGGCTGGTGGTTGGATCTAGTTGGAGCCTTGCTCACAGTTTACTTACACAACTATAAAAGTATGGTTGCAGGCAATGCTTAGACACTACTAAGTTTTTTTTAAATAATCTTGGATCTTGATGTAGAGACTGTGAAAGGCATGACCAATAATGCCCTATGCGTTCCTATGTCAGGCGAGAGGGCTTCCCGGCAGCACTAAGATTAATATACCTGAGTTGCTGAACAGCCCCCCATCTTGGGTAGATGCAAGGACGTTTGGGGAATAGAAACCAGGGGCAGGGTTAGACACGGGATACCCGAATGAAGAAGACCTATAGGGGTATTGGAGGATGACAATGAAGAACGCATGAGCAGTGTTTCTCGCCAACCATCCAGCTGGGGGGCAAGAATGGTTTCTCAACACTCATGTGTATCAGTGATGTCAGGGGCTAGTGTGGCATCCTGCAAGTCCCAGACCTCGGCAGGGTCTTTAAATGGCCCTGTAATTGTTCTGGCTGTTAGCGAGGTAGCAGTTAGAATTCCCGCTAGAGAAGTGGAACTAGCGCTAAAGGAAAAGAAACAGCAGGACAAGCGCACCATAGAGCTGCCCAAGCTGGTGCTCGAAGAGAGGAAGGAAGCCAACAGATCCACCTGTAATGAAAGCAGCAGTAGGTGCTCAAACCGAGTGCCTGGGATAAGCCCCGGTGGCACATCCCCAAAGATTTAGTGCAGGCTTACGAAGTTAGGAAGGATATTTTTGACTGGTTTGAAAAGGAAAGGCACATATATGAGTGCATCAAGGCAACCCTCCTCAGGAAGTTCTGTAAAACCCCAGAACATTATCTCAAGAGCTTCAGAGAGCTCAGAAAGAAAAGTGGGCAGAAATTGAAGTGTTCACACACATGTTGTTGAAATATTGGTGCGGGTGGTTTGCTGCTAACAAAGTTGACACATTTAAAGGAGATGCACAATTGGATTGCGTGTGAGCATTTATTGGAAAATTGTGAGGTTGACCTACACCAGCATCTTGTGGATAATACTATCACAGACCCTAAGGAGCCTCAAAAGACTGCCAACATGTTTGTGAGTTCCAGAAAAAGGCTCTGGCGAGCACACCCAAACCGGAAGAGAAATCTTCGGACAAAAACGTTAATACGAATGGGAAGGGCAAAGGTCCATCATAATCTTCTTCGAAGTCAGGCCCCCAAAAGAATGAAGAGAAATACCAAAACATTAGTTCAGCTGTACACAATGAAACAAAGAGCCAGGCACCACTAACACTGGGACACCTATATTCTCACTACCGAAAGGTTGTTTTGTGTCAGGAGCAGGGCTATAGGAAAGAGGAGGCTGCCTGCAAGGGCTTAACGAATCAAGCCAGAATGAATGTTGTACTTGTGGAACAGGCCATCATTAGTGTGGGCTTCCTAAATGAGGACTGTGAGGAATTCGACCATCCACTCGGGGAGTGTGTGCTCATCTGGGCTTTTTTGATTTATTGAAAATGAAAAAGAATGATGGGAGAACAACCTCCAAAAATGCGGAGGCCATTCTGCACACATTTTCTCTACTCACTGCAATACACCCATAGTCATGTGTACCCTACGAGGACACCGCCTACAGGCACTGTCCTCCTTTGTCATGTTCAGCTGGAATGTGACAGCCATGGGTACATCAAAGCATCTCAAGAAGGGGGAAGCAACACCTTCTTCCGGCCTTTGGCAACCTAAATAAAATATCAAAGACTACATAGATCTGCCTTCCTATTGTCCCAACTGCTACTGGCAGTGCATACTGATGAGAGTTAATTGAGATAAGCCTGGGAACGGGGCTTCTTCGCAGAACAGACAACAGGAAGGCAGGGCTAACACCACTATTTACCATATGCAACCCCTGCAGAGCTGACCCCTTTCAGAGGGAGAAGTATGTAATTTATGGGAGACAGGAAGTCTGCTCTTGTCACAAATTTCAAGGAGATGTGTTCTTTGATCAAGAGTCACAGAGGGCTCAGTTAACTAGAGAGACTCTTGTTAGGAGGTGGTTACATTTACTTCATTGAGTTTACAATCACATCAATTCAGCTGCTGCCATGTAACCTAGTTACCAAGGAACCTTTGTTGTTATGATTAAGCAAAGGTTCCACATTCTAGCAGCAGAGAGAGAGAGAGGATTGAGAGCAGGAGGACAGCCACAGCTGGGGGCCTTTCTCTTGGATGAACTAAAGAAATAAAGCCTCTCTATAAAGACAAGCATCAGCGTGAAGCGTGGTCATTTACCTATTAACATTGGCGACGAGGATTGGGCCAAGGAGAAAAGGCCCCCAGCAGCAGCAACACTGCAGCAATATTGATTACAGTTTGGATGCAAATAGACGGAGTGTTACACTAGATGTGTTGTGTAATAGCAGGCGAGAAACACGGCCATCCTCCTGGAGCGGAGTAAACCAGCAAAGCGCATTTTGGAGCGGAGCACCAAGAAAGAAGTCAGTGCCTGGCAGTGGAGAGAACCATAAAAGCATACTGGAGCTGAGCACGAATATTGAGGAGGTTGGATGACTTGTGGATCACAAATTGGATCACCTGTGGATTACGGAGGAGGCTGACCTGTGGATCACAAATTGCAACTACCACAGACAGCGCTGACAATATCAGCACAGGTTCCACCTGAAATCACACCTTATAAAATTTAAGTACAAGTAAGTGACAGTGTGGCTGTGTAAGGTTTCCTACCTGGGGGTGACATTAATAAATTCACAACATGGCAAACGTCCCAGCCCCAATTTTCTTCCTGCCTACACCAGGTGAGCCCAGAGTGCGTTAGATAGACTGGAAAGAGGGTTTTCAAAAATATGTACTGGCAGCATTTGGACCCAATTTCTCCAATGAGCGCAAAGAGGCGCTCCTATTTCACTGTTTAGGTGCCGCAGGACAGGAAGTGGTCAAAAAACTACCAGAACCCCCAGACATTCCTGATGGGGGTCCATATGAGAAAACATTAGCAAAACTAGACAAACACTACTGTGTTGAAGAAAATATAATTCTTGAAAGGTACAAATTTGCCACGAGAACTCAAAAAACTGGAGAGAGTATTGAGGAATTTGTAACTGCTCTTAGAGGTTTAGCCATCAAATGTAGATTTGACCATTGTCGAGATGAGCATGTCAGGGACCAACTCATGATTAAGTGTTCTAATGATAACATCAGGAAGGAGTTATGGAAGGAAAGAAATCCTTCTCTTGATAGAGCAATTGAGATAGTGAAAATGATAGAACACACAGACAAATGTATACAAATGCTTCAAGTGGATAATACATCTCAAGATAAGCCCAAAACTGATGACAATGAAGCTTCCATACATAAGGTTTCGAGAGTGATGCAGAGAGGTGCGGCAACTGCGCGTCGCACTTGGCAAATGGTTAGGAGACCTGAGGGTCGCCAAGGTCCCTTTACCAGAGCATGGGGACAAGGATCATCTACCAGAGGGTCGCCCAGTGAGAATGTTACATTCAGGGGTGGCAGGGACTCTGGTTATCCTAGAGGTGCATCAATTAGGAGGTGTTTCAGATGTGGGAGTCTATATCACAAAGCATCTGACAAAGAATGTTATGCATCAAACATTATATGTAATGAATGTGGGGTCAGAGGACACATGGCTAGATGCTGTAGGAATTTTTATACCGCCCCAAGTCAAATACATGAAGTCAATGCAGATCAAGAATTTATATCAATTGATGATGCTGGTAGAGAAGTTATATTTTCAGTCAATGCCATTGATGGGAAGGTCAAGAAAAAGAAACCATATGCAACTGTGTTAGTTGGAGGGGTGCCAGTATCAATGCTCATGGACAGTGGAGCAGATTATACTTTGATAAGTGTGCAAGTGTGGAAGGAGAAATTTGGATGTTGTACATTGTGGGAGAATGTAGTCAGAGCAAATGCTTATGGAGATGTGCCCATAGAAATTTTAGGGTGCTTTGAAGCTGAGCTCCAATTCAAAGACAGGAAGGCGTTAGGGACTATCCATGTAGCCAACAGAGGTGGAGAGCTGTTGTCCTGGAGCGATCAGGCAGAGCTCAAGATAAGACTTGAAGCAAGCCACCCAGAACAGGTTTTGACTGTTGAAGGTGGAAAATCCGGTGGAAAATCGGTCTCGAGCATTGTTATGGAAGGGGCCAGAGGGCATATGAGTGGCACTAAGTTAGGGTGCTTGAAGGGATTTGTGCACAAAATTCGTTTGAAAAGGGATGCCATTCCCAAAGTTGCCAAAATACGGACCATTCCCTTGGCCCTGAGAAAAGATGTAGAGAGTGAATTGAATAAAATGGAAAGTGAAGGGGTGATAGAGAGAATTGATTCCTCAGAGTGGGTTAGTCCTATTGTAATAGTGAGAAAGAGCAGTGGATCTCTGCGGATATGCATAGACCTTAGACACCTGAATAAAAATGTAGTGGCTGACAAATTTCCTTTACCCAGAATAGATGATTTATTGGCAGGGGTGTCTGATTCCAAAGTATTTTCTCTTATTGACCTCAAATCTGCATATCACCAAGTAGAATTACACCCTGATTCGAGAGATCTCACAGCTTTCATTACCCCTATTGGCCTTTTCAGATGTATAAGAATGCCATTTGGATTGATTTCAGCAGCTAGTGTATTTCAGAACGTGATGTACAGATTACTGGGAGGAGAGAGAGGTGTCATGTGTTACCAGGATGATGTGCTAGTATGTGGGAAAAATGAAGCAGAACATGATAAAAGGTTAGAGAGAGTGTTGAACATATTCAAAGAGGCTGGCCTTACAGTATCGTTAGAGAAATGCATATTCAAAACTGACAAAGGTGAATATCTAGGTCATGAAATTACAGGTGAAGGGATCAAACCCAAAGAAAAGGCCATAGAAGCTATTCGCAAGATGGAAGCACCAAAATCCAAAGCAGATATACTATCTTTTCTAGGTCTGTGTAGTATTAGCAATTCAACTAAGGACAGCAGAGCTCGTGACCAGGCAAGCACGAGAAGTAATCCATTGAGGCACGTCATAGTGCGGAGGACGCTTCGAGTGTGAGTGACGGAGGAGGTTTGAATAGTCAACGGTAGAAGTCGTCAGCCGGTGGAGCCTGATAGTATATATCTCCTGATCTCCATAACTTGTATATAAAATACAATAAATACATATAACTTACCCTATCACGCCTCCGTGTTAACGATACTTCAAGTGGCGACGAGGATTCGGGCTCCACCGCCTCCCTTTGCCAGTGTGTCCAGTTGCCGGAGAACATTTCCAGGGGAACCGGGCCGCTCCGCTCTGCTTCCCCGAGCGTAGCAGTGGCCCAACGATGTATATGGCCGCTCCGTTCCTGTGAACGTTGCAGCGGCCACCTTTGAACCCCACCATCTGTAAAGAATCACGTAAGTGCTTTCGTTTTCTCGGTGGATACAGTGCAGGAGAATAACACGCCCGCCCAACCAGATTACAGTGGAGATTGTTACCGTACACCACGTAATAGATGCGCATGTAAACCCTGACTAACAAACTACCTTTAATAGCAGGGAAAGGTAAAAGTAGAATTTATATTGCACACCACGTTATGGATGGGGAAGTGAACTCAATTGCAGGACAAAATGTGATTTTTTAAGCGGTGGGAAATACATTGTAATGAGAAACGCTAACATTGAATAGTGAATGACAACTGGATTTTAAGTTAACACAGAAGTACACTACCAATATTGTGCGCACTACTAATTAAACCAAGTTTTAATAAAACATTCAAAATGGCTTTCAGTGGTGTTCCACCTCCCATGTTCTTTTTGACGGATGTAGGGGAACCTTCAATACCGTGGAAGAGATGGATTAAGGCTTTTGAACACTATGCAGGAGTAGTGTGTGGTCCTAATTGTAGTATAGAGAAAAGAAAATCTCTTCTGTTACACTGCCTAGGACCGGCTGGACAAGAAAAATTTGAAGACCTACCAGGACTATTGCCGGAAGAAAGTGCAGATTTAAACGACTATGAATGTTCTGTGAAGAAAATGAGTAAACATTATGAAAAGAAATTAAGCACTATACTAGAACGATACAAATTCGGGAAGAAAATTCAAGAAGAAGGCGAAAGTGTTGAACAATACATAACTAATTTAAGGAAATTAGCCAGAACCTGTAAATTTAATGCACAATTGGATGAGAGACTACGTGACCAGTTCATGTTAGAGTGCAGAAGCGGCAAAGTGAGGGAAAAATTGTGGGCTGAAGATGACCCGCCCCTCGACACGGTTCTGAGAATAGCCAAAGAAGTTGAACATACGGAAAAATGTGTTCAGGAACTAGAAAACAGGATGCAGTCTGTGGAAATTAAACAGGAAGCTCCAAAGTGTAATAACACTACCAACACAAATAAAGGCACTGGATCAATAACCCAAGTGATGGATGCAACTAGCAACAGAGACAAATCGGGAAGAACTCGCAATTCATTGTGGAATGAAAATAGAAAGAGCAGATGGGCAACCAGAGCTAATGAGAAAAGAAGAAGTCCACGCAGACAAGGAGGCAACCCAAGAAGAAGAAATGAGGGAAGATGCTTTAGGTGTGACAGTACTGACCATTGGGCTGATTATCCTGAATGCCCTGCTTTGAAAATTATATGTGGCAAATGCAAGGGCAAGGGCCACTATGCCAGATGTTGCAAAGCATCAAATACGTCAAATACGTCCATGAATTGGATTGGTAGTGACAATGACAGTAATATCGATGATGATGAATGTGTTTTTGCCATATCTGATGAAGAACAAGAAGAGGAAATAGAAAGTCCTAAAGCCATAGTGTGTGTTGATGGAGTGAATATGCACATGATGGTTGATTCTGGTGCCAAATATACATTAATACCACAAGAGATGTGGGACAGGAAGAAACATGAATATTTGCATGAATCTGACATTCGACCCAGAGCCTATGGTGGCATTAAAATAGATATCATTGGATGGTTTTGGGCTTCACTCAAATTTAAAAACAGAAAGGCGAATGGGAAAGTTTACATTACGAAATCTGGAAGTATTCCTTTATTAAGCTGGTCTCATCAGAGCAAACTCAGAGTGAGATTGGATGCCAATGCTGATGAGTCAGTGATGAATATTGAAAATGATGAAACAAGAAAATGTTTAACACGTGAGAAAATGGAAGAAATAATGAAGAATGTATTCAAGAATGAAATTGGGTGCTTACGTGGTTATTCTCATAAAATCAGAATGAAACCAGGATGTATTCCAGTGGCGCAGAAATTACGGAATATTCCCCTTTCTATGAGAGAAGAAGTCAAGAAGGAACTAAATGATTTGGTTGACCAAGGAGTCATAGAAAGTATTGACGCCAGCGAATGGGTATCCCCGTTGGTTGTCTTAAGGAAGAAATCTGGGAAATTGAGAATATGTGTTGACATGCGTGAGCTGAATAAATGTGTGATTCCCGACAGAAACCCACTTCCAAACATTCATGAAATAGTTTCCACCATTGGTCCATCGAAGCATTTCTCCACCCTTGATTTGACTTCAGCATACCATCAGGTGAATCTACACAAAGAATCCAGATGCATGACAGCATTTATTACGCCAGATGGTCTATATCAGTACAAGAGACTACCGTTTGGGCTGATATCAGCTGCATCTGTTTTCCAGAAAGTCATGCATAAATTGTTTGAAGGAGATCGTGGTGTTATATGCTTCCAAGATGATATTTTGATACATGCCACTGACCAGGAAACACATGACGAGAAAATACGACAAGTATTCAAGAAATTGTACGAAGCCGGAATGACCCTTAGTAGGGAAAAATGCAAGATAAATTGTGATGAAATTGAATACTTAGGACATACTATATCGGCAGAGGGAGTAAGACCCAAGAGACAACTGGTAGAAGCAATAGAAAATATGCCAAGGCCCGAATCTAAAGAGGAAGTACGTACATTCATCGGCATGGCTGAATACTATTCAAAATTCATGCGTGATTTTGCTACACATACTGTTCCTCTGCGTGAATTATTAAAAAAGAAGACATTTGCGTGGGATACAGAATGTGAAGAAGAATTTAAGTGGATAAAACACGAACTAAATAAAGCGCCGTCATTGCGAAATTTCAAGAGTGGTGAGAAAACTGTTATCACGACAGATGCCAGCAATGTAGGTCTTGGTGCAGTTATCACTCAAGGAAGTGATGGTAAAGAGAGATTGATAGCCTTTGCATCCAGATTGCTGAAGGGAGCTGAAAAAACATATGCAGCCATTGAAAAGGAGATGTTGGCCATTAAATGGGCGGCAGAGAAATTTCGAAATTTCATATGGGGAACAGAAGTGGAGTTTCGCACAGATCACAAGCCATTAGTTCATGTCATAATGAGTAAGAGTTTGGATAATGTCTCAAATCGTATGAAAAGATGGGTCATACTTCTGCAAGAGTACAATAGTACTGTGAAATATGTACCAGGCATAAAAAATCGTGCTGCCGATTGTTTATCAAGACTCACTAATGTCTTGGAAGTAGATGATGTTGAAGATATGGAGTCTGAGGTTGTGTTAAATGTTGAAGAACTGTCTATATCGGAAAAGGAATGGAACAAGGCAGAAGAGTTGGATGATACATTTAACAAGTTGAAACACATCATTATAAGTGGTGATGCATTGACCAAGACCAAATATGAAGAAAATGGACTATTGGAATTCTGGAAAGTTGCGAATGAATTGAAAGTGGAAAATAACAGAATTATGAGGAGTGACAGAATTGTCCCACCTGTGAGCCTACGTCAGAAGATCATTGAGTTAGGCCATGAAGGTCACCAAGGAATTGTAAAGACGAAGAGAAGAATACGAGATGAATTCTGGTGGCCAGGATATGATCTACAGGCTGAGAGAGTCATACGTGACTGTATCCTTTGCAAAGAGAGTGATAGAGGATGTGTGAGTGAGAAATACCCCATGGTAATTACTGATCTTCCAGGTAACATATGGGAAGATTTGGGTATGGACATAATAGGTCCGATTTACAGTGAGGGAAAACAACAGTATTGTATAGTGATTATTGATCTTTTGACTAGATGGGTTGAAGTCATGATTAAACCATGCATGACTGCAAAAATAGTGGTTGATTTCTTAAAAGAAGTATGTGGAAGGGAAGGTTTACCCAAAAGCATACTAACAGACAATGGAGTTCAATTCCGTTCAAGAGAAATGGAGAAATTTTGTGTGGAAAATTCCATTGTACATAAAAAAAGTGCCATATATCACCCACAGACCAATGGGGTAGTTGAGCGTTTTAACAGGGTGCTTAAAGATGCTGTGAGGTGGGCTTGGGCAAACGGTGTAAAATGGGAGGAAGCTGTTAAGCAAAAGATTAATGCACATCGTTTCACAACACACTGTACGACTGGTCTGTCGCCGTTTGAAATGAGTAGAGGTAGGAAGGCTAACACTAAGTTAACACCATCTTGGTTAAAAAGAATAACTGTGATAAGGAAGGATTTCGGAGATGCATGTCAGAACATCAGAACCATGCAGTTAAGAAACAAAAGAAATCATGATGTGTCTGTTAGCGCTAAAAAAAAAGGGAGTCCAACGTTGGTGGTTGGAGGACGGGTGAGAATCAAACTTCCGCCTGTATTGAGAAATGGTCCATGTAAATGGTCCAAGCCAGTTGGAGTCATTGAAGTTTTTAAACATGCGGTGAGGGTTGAAGATGGAAGAGTTTGGAATATGAAGAGAGTGTGTGTGTGGGATACTCCTGTAGAGAATGCACCGATGAATGGTAGACGAAGGAAGTCAAGTGAAGGTATGAATGCGAATAGTACTAGTGATGTTGAGAGGTGTCAGAAAGATGTAACACAGGAGAAAGATTCATCAATGATTTCCTTGCCAAAACCAAGAACAGATATCTCACGCAAATCAAGAAGAGGGAGAGTCATTCATCATCCCTGCAGATTGAAAGACTTTGTGTGTGGACAATGAGCCCAATACAATTTGTAAAGAGACAGTCTTGTTGTGTTGTCATATATTAAGAAGGGGAGATGTGTAGTATTAGCAATTCAACTAAGGACAGCAGAGCTCGTGACCAGGCAAGCACGAGAAGTAATCCATTGAGGCACGTCATAGTGCGGAGGACGCTTCGAGTGTGAGTGACGGAGGAGGTTTGAATAGTCAACGGTAGAAGTCGTCAGCCGGTGGAGCCTGATAGTATATATCTCCTGATCTCCATAACTTGTATATAAAATACAATAAATACATATAACTTGCCCTATCACGCCTCCGTGTTAACGATACTTCAGTCTGGTTGAATTTTATGGCAAGTTTGTTAGAGGGTTGGCAAATTTGTCAAGGAACATGAGGATGTTGACTCGTAAAGGTGTTACGTTCAAGTGGAATGAATCTTGTGAGGAAGAGTTTGGTAAGATTAAAGATGCTATAGTCAATGCACCCATCTTGAAAACGTTTGAAGAAAGTAGACATTCATTACTATTTGTGGATGCAAGTGACTATGGCATTGGGGCAGTCCTAATGCAGGAAGATCAGGAGGGCTTACACACCATAGCATTTGCCTCTAGATCTCTCAAAGGACCTGAGAACAGATATTCAGTGGTACAAAAGGAAGCATTGGCTTGTGTCTGGGGAGTGGAAAAGTTCAAAAGATATTTGTGGGGCAGAGAATTCACAGTATGTACAGACCATAAACCCCTAATAGGAATATTTACCAAAGGTGGTCTGGAGGGAGTCTCCAGACGCATCATGAAGTGGGTGACATCCCTACAAAGCCTGCAATATGATATGCTTCACATTAGTGGTGAAACCAACGTAGTTGCTGATGCCTTATCCAGATCAGTAGTGAGAGAAACAGTGTCTGAGGAGTCTCCTCTGACTCGTGAGAAAGGTGTTGAAATATTTCAGGTTCATGAGTCAGTAAAGAAAGAGGAGTGGGACAATGCATGTTCAGAGGATGAATTGTACCAGAGAGTTTTAACATTGGTGACGCAGAACAGAATAAGAAACTATATTGGTGATTTAGGCGGGTTTGCCAAAGTTAAGGAAGAACTCTGGATTGATAAAGGATACTTACATAGAGGACATCAGATGGTTGTACCTATTAAAATGAGAAAATTAATAATTGAGCTAGCTCATGTTGGGCATTTGGGACTGCCTAGAACCAAAGGCTTGGTTAGAGCAGAATTTTGGTGGCCTAATCTTGACAAAGACACTGAAGAAGTGGTCAACAATTGTTGTGATTGCATTGAAGGTAATAAGGGTCTCAGGATTCAAAAAGTACCCATGACTGTTAGAAAGCCATCCACAGTTCCATGGGATGAGGTTGCTTTAGACTTACTAGGGCCTTTCAATATCAAGGGTGGGAGAGACACCTATGTACTGGTTGTCATAGATTTATTATCTGGCCCGAAATATTTACACTAAGAGACATATCCAGCAGTAGCATCATTAAATGTTTGGAGCAATTATTTTGGAGAGAGGGATTCCCCAGAAAGTGTTTATCAGATAATGGGACCCAATTGGTTTCCAAGGAATTTAGAGAGTCCTTGAGTAACCATGGAATAGAACAAGTAACCACTTCATTATATCATCCCCAGACCAATGGGTGTGTAGAACGCTTCAACCGCACTCTCATGGATGCAATTAGAATTGCGGTAGCAACAGGAGGTGACTGGATCAGGACCATAATGGAGAGAACATTCCAATATAGACTAGCACCACACAGTGTTACGGGTGTATCCCCATTTGAACTATTAAGAGGGAGGAAACCTAACTCACACATGTGTCCAGGCTGGATGGGAAGGTCAAAATTCGTAGGAATAGATCTGGAGGGAGTGAGAGAGAAGATATTTGAATCTGGGGTCAGATCCAAGGAGCAATATGACAGGAAGAATGCTTGTAGAGAATTCAGTCTTGAGGAAGGTGATTGGATCAAGATCAAACTTCCCACCAAGGTGCGCAAAGGTGCATCCATATTTTCACAGCCCAAACAAGTTGTTAAAGATTTGGGATCTTCGGTGCTTGTTAAAGGGGGTGGGGTCTGGAACAAGGAGAGGATAGCAATTTGCAAAAAGGTAAACAACAACTTGTAACTGCACTGCAAGGTATTTAAAGCAATTTAATTATTTCTTCATATAGCGGTGTATCAGATACTATGTAAATAATGAACTACTTATGTTCAATGAAATCTATTGTCTAGTTTAGGCAAATACTTATATTTTGGTAAAAGGAAGGGAGGTGTTAGGAGGTGGTTACATTTACTTCATTGAGTTTACAATCACATCAATTCAGCTGCTGCCATGTAACCTAGTTACCAAGGAACCTTTGTTGTTATGATTAAGCAAAGGTTCCACATTCTAGCAGCAGAGAGAGAGAGGATTGAGAGCAGGAGGACAGCCATAGCTGGGGGCCTTTCTCTTGGATGAACTAAAGAAATAAAGCCTCTCTATAAAGACAAGCATCAGCGTGAAGCGTGGTAATTTACCTATTAACAACTCTTTGATCCACAACAGCCAAGAAGATGGGTGGGACTTATGAGTTCATAGTGTCATGCCTCACCTTTCCTGTTGCACTCTGGTGCTGACCTCACGCATAACAGAAGATTGTTGGTGGGGTTGGTTCCTTAAGGTAGGCTTAGCCTGCATGAATCATTGGGCCCATTTGGTTTTAAAAGCGCGCTGTGCCCCTCACTTAGCAGATCATCCGATGACGTTGAAAGGAGTAAGAAGGACTCATTTGGACACTGGCTGAAGGTAGTCTGCTGTACAGCTTTCACCAGTGAAGGAAGGCCAGAACTTACAAGAGGGAAGCAAGATCCCTCCCCCAAACAGCTCCCATGGAACAGAGGGAGATACCAGACTCATAGGACACATTCAGCAGCTCCAGAACCGGTATCCAGCCAGCACACAGCATGGCCTGCTAAGTTCGGCCAGCAAGCTTCCTAGGTGCCAGAGAGTCTTTGAACAAAGGAAAAGGCTGTTGCCTGCAAACACTCTCCTCTGCTTTGGGCCGTCTGTCTTGAAAGGCTGCCACAAACACTGCGAAGAAGCTAGGAGAAGTGCCACATAAGCATCACCAGCGGCCATCCTTTAAGGACATTTTCGAGGCAGTCCATACCTTGAACAGCGACTGGCTGCTCCACTGTCTGCTGTCACGCTGCAGTCACTAAAGCTCTTCCGAGACGCCTCGCCTACTGTTCCGGAACCACCAACCTGCACAGATACAATAATTAGTGAGCCGCCATGCAGGACAGCCTGCATCCGTCCATCCAGCCTTGCTTGCCAAACTCTCTACTGTCTGATACCCACAGATGTCTCCCATCTTGAACTCTTTCACAGGAGCTGCAAAGTGAGTGTATGGCCCTTAATAAGTAGTGTATTGTGCAGTAGATGGGATGCAGAGTAACTCGAACACCAAATAAGCTAACCAACTCAGGAAGATGGCAAGTGTGTTTACTGTTGTAATATCAATTATCTAAAACAGAGAGTTTCAACAGACATCAACAGATGTCGCAGGTCATATCTCTCGAAGCATTTAATAAAAAACAGTACTTTGATAAGAAAAACTCACCATTTGTGATGTCATACTATGTGGCAAATAAAAAAAAAAACCTATGGGGAGTTGTTGTTGGCTCAAGGGGAACATCTAAGTATACTTTCTATAATGGATCAGTTGTGATTGGGTCTCTACAGTCAGGTGGACAACTCATGCCCACCCCTAGTGCAAGTCATCTTCATTAGTAAATAGATACACAATTCATCATTGACTATCAAATTATAAGCCTCTTCATTATATGACCTACTGCAATTTGTTTGCACGCTTGTGCCCTTCTGGAATTTTCCGCTCACTAGCAACATGTAAGCTACTACACCAGGTGTCAGGGGGAATGTCTTCCCACCCAATTAGCCCAAAATCTCTCATCATTGATTCCTTGTGCTATGCAGATTTCCTTTGAACTTGGCTTTGCAAAGTATTCCTGTCCTTAGAATATATGGGAGTGTGAGCATGCATTATCTTGGTTCTGGACTGCATGCCCAACCTCTGTTTCCATCCTTAGCTCAAGTGATAGGAGACCGCAATTCGACCCTTTTTCTAGCATTTGTATTACATGAATTCACTTGGCACTCATGGCGTTCTTTCTTTGCACATTAACAAGGGATGATTCAGCGTCTCAGACTCACTGTTCTTCAAGGATAGATAACCAGTTCTTGGCTGCTTCAGTCTTGACACCAGGCCAGGCAGTTCTTTCAGGCCTTTCCACGGTCATAGCTGTTTTTTTTGCTGTGACACAGCTTCAGCCCGTATCTTCATGGTCAGAACCTATTAAAATTGTGACAATGATGTCCAGCTTCTATATAATGGCAGCTTTGCCTGCAGTCTATTCACTACGTATAGCTTGACTCTAAGATTGCTTAGTTTACTTGCGTTGCTGCATCTGTACATTTATTGAACGATTTCCATTTTCAGCAGTGTTCTTCACAAGTGCAATCCTTGACTCGACTATGAAAGTTAACGCGATTCTTTACTATGTTGTCATTTTCTATAAGGTTCTATAAGAGTGGTTGTCAGCCACTCTTCTCAGTGTGTCATTCTTCCTTCTTGTGACATCACCAACTTCTCTTTCTCTCTTTGTCATATTCCTTCAGGGACCTCCTCCAAGGGACTGTAATCTCTATGAGGATAGATCAATTAGGGTTTTCTTAGTGGATATCTTTTCTCGAAGACTGACTGTGGAACAGTCATAACCATTGGTGTCCTGCATGGCACGATTTCTGCCTTTCAGCATATAGGAAGGAGGAGGGCGGGACTTCCTCCAGAGGCATTTAGCTGCTCCTCTACAAAGGTGTCCTGGAAAGGACTTGACGCTGTCGAACATAAAGATCATATCAAGCACCAGGTACATTGTGGTTCTGTCTCTTGGTCCTTCTCCAAAGGCTCCTATGATATATTCAACCCATTGTTCCCTTGATGCTGAAACCAAATAACCTTGACAGTTAAGACTGATTGCTTTACCTACTACCGCCCTATTAGTACCCAGATTGCATCCCTTTCCTTCATGAAACTGTCTGTGCTCTGTTTTCCTTTACAGAGTGGGCTGTATGTTGTAGTGTGTTCCAACTGTCTTTTGTAATAATAATTAAGTAGATATTTGTATGCAGCCTTGAATGGACAGTCCCCTTAGTCACTGGGCAATAATTGTATTTTTGCTGTGTTGCAACTAACCAACGATCCACAACCATGCGGAAATAAGGCTGCCGTTCTGTCCACATTACCGAAAATGGACAATGAGGTTTATAATTTACTTGTCTTTCCAATCTATTTGGATCCCTTCTGGTGTAGTAGAGATGTGGGGCTGATTGATGGTTTAGAAACTGATATTCCTCCCTAGACCAGTGGTGCCCTGTAAATTGAGTCAGCACAGCGGGTCACTCGGGAGTGACTAAGACATAGGACCAGTTGTCTGCACACTTTTACTGGCTGCAGTTCGGTGAAAAGGTTAAGGAATTTGTCCGGTACTGCCTGACTTGTCAAGCTTCTGGCAAAGTCAGGTGGTACCACAAAGGCCCCCTAAATTCCATTATCTGTGGATGGGTGGCCTTTTCAGATAATAGGTATGGACATTGTGGCTCCTTTGGATCGCCAGAAGCAGCTCAAGGAACAGAAACATCTTGGTGGTTGTAGACCATGCCAAAAGGTACCCAGAGGTTGTTCCTCTGAGGAGCATCAAAGCCCCTGTGGCTGTAAAAGCTCTGTTTGGGAGATTCCCCCATGTTGGATTCCCCAGGGATCAAACTTCATATCAGTATATGTGAAGGATATGTAGGAAGAGTGTGGAGTCACCTACTGGTTCTCTGCATTCTTCCATTCACAAACAAATGGGCATTTTTGGATGTTCAACAACACCCTGAAAGGCATGATATGTTGCTTGGAAGAGCAGCTGAGGAGAAAATGGGATGATCTCCTGCCATCCCTTCTGTTCCCCTACAGGTAGGTGCTGCAGAATGGAGTAGGGTTTAGCCCCTTTGAGCTTCTGTTGGACACTCTGTATGAGGTACCCTCAGTCTAGTCAAAGAGAGATGGGAGGGCAACCCCTCATCCCCTAAACAAGATGTGGTGGACAATATACTTGGCCTTTGGTCTAGAATGGAAAAGTACACAGAATAGTCTAAGAAAAACCTAAAGGCCAGTTAGGAGCTGATGAAGCACTGGCATGACCAGAATGCCACAGTGACAGTCTATTCTCCAAACCAGTGGGTGTGGGTTATGGAGCCTGTCAAACCCAATGCCCTTCAGGACAAAAGGACTGAGCCTTACTGTGTGCTAGAAAAAGTTAGTGAAGTGAATTATCTCATTGACGTGAAAGGACCTAAACTGATGTGCAGCGTCTTTCACGTCTTCTGGCTAAAACCCCATTATAGCCAGAATGACTTGGTCATGGAAGAAGTGACTGATTGAGAGACATAGGAGGAGACCGATCCCCTCCCAGACCTCCTGCATTCTGAAGCCACATATGGGTCAGTTGAAGGTGTCAGAACAGCAACTGACAGACTGTCAAGGGTTAATGGGACAGTTTGCCGGTCTGTTTTCACTGACTCCAGGACGTGCAGATTAGTGCACTTATGATGTGGACACTAGAGACAGTAAGCTAGTGAAGAGGGGAATTCAACGGGTTTTCGATAAGGTCAGGGACACCATCAACGATGAAGTTTCAATGATGCTGTCTGTAGGAGTGACAGAGCCATACCACAGTCCCTGGGCTAGCCCAGTGGTACTGGTCCGTAAAAATACCAGTGGTGGGAAGACTGAAGTCTGCTTTTGTATGGACTACAGGTTGTTCAATTCTGTCATGAAGACAGATGGTCATCCTATTCCTCAGGGAGATGAGCCCACTGACAACCTCAGCACTGTCAAGTACATGAGTATCTTTGACCTCACTGGAGGGTATTGGCAGGTTTGCTTGACAGATGGAACAAGAGAGAGGTCAGCATTCTAACCCCAGAAGGAAATTATCAGTTCACTGTGATACCCTTTGGATTGAAGAATGCCCCTGCCACTTTTCAGCAGATGGTTAACCAGCTTTTGTCGTGTCTAGAAAGCATCAGTTTCGCCTATTTAGATGACATTGCTGTATTCAGCCACACCTGGAAGGATCACTTATCCCACCGAAACAAGTGCTTCAGGTTCTGCGGAATGCAGGGCTGACTATGAAGGCCACAAAGTGCGAGATAGCACAGGGCAAAGTGACTTACCTAGGCCACCTGGTCGGTTGAGGTAAAAAAACATCCTATCAAAACGAAGGTACAGGCTGTAAAGGATTGAAACACACCCCCACACAGACACAGGTGATAGCCTTTATAGGTCTCACTGGGTACTACTGGTCATTCATCAAGGAGTATGGGACCATTGCCATGCCCCTGAATGAGGTAACCTCCAAGAAAATACAGAAGAGGTTAATTTGGACCCCAGCCTGTCAAACCTGCTTTCAGGATTTAAAGAATGGATTCTGATGGGCCCCAGTTTTGAAAGAGCCAGACTATAATCAGGAGTTCATTAACCGGACAGATGTCTGTGATTTTGAGATTGGAGCAGTGTTAGCACTGCTGAACTCTCAAAGGGTAGAGCAACCTGTCACCTAAATTATCAGGCGATTGACAAAAAAGGAAAGGAACTGGGCCGTCGTTGAAAAAGAGGCTTACACAATTTTGTGGGCTGTAAAACCAAAATCAGGGCTAAATCTCAAAGGAAAGAAAGTGGGCTTCAATCTAAAAAAAAGTGTGAATTCATGTGCAATGCATTTCAACAAGGAAAAGAAAAACAAGTGGCTGGCAATGCTGTTTTACTAAACCCATGGAAAGCTACAAGTTCTGCTTAAAGAGACAGATAGCAACATGTACAATATTTTTATCCAACAAGAGACTGTGATCCCGAAATCTTAAGTGAAACCAAGATCCTTGCATTAATAAGAAATAAAACAACTTCCCTTTTCCTCATCCTAAATGACAGTACACAGAGAGAAGTGACTACTTGGGTTTAAGGCGAGCATATGTTTGTCATATGACTGCCATATATATGGACAATCCAGAAGTGATGCTTATGTCTTTTGTAACTGTGAGATTAAAGAAATATATTACATATGGATATAGGGTCTGGATGCCTTATAAAATGTCATGTAAAATGCATTCTGTTTGGGTTACAAGCCATTTCTTGCAAAATTTTACATGAAGCTGGTCATTTCTCCTGAAATGAAACATTAACCTCAAAGACCTTCTCTCTGCTTGTCCTGGAGAGGGAGGTCTGGTTGTGAACAATCAATCAGGGCAATTGCTTAAAACAATATAAAAAAATGCACTACCTAGATTTAAACCATGGTGGAAATAGATAAAGCCACGCCTGTCATTTCAGCAGAAGTGACTTTGTGGTCACAACTCCCGTAAATTGCGCATTAAAGTGGCAGCCAGTGCCATTACAAGGCCACGAAGGTATAGGCTTAGATAAACATGAACAACAGAAAAAGATTGTCCAGAGAAACAAATCAATTTGAAAAAATGTGTATCAAAATGTATTGAAAGTGATACCAACAATTTAAACAATGGTGAGTCAATCAAAAATAATTAAACACTGATCACTTTAATACAGCAAAACAGCAGCAACCATATGCCTAAAATCGGCTAAAACATTGTCACACATACTTGCCATTCATAGTGCACTCATTCAAACCCAACTCAACATACCGTGACATACATCCAAAAGCTTAAAAGACAAAGGAATCATGCTAAAAACATGTGGGGAGAAGGAATTCATGACTAGTCCCCATCAAACAGACATCATTTATATATTCATAATCAATAGAATTAATTAATAAATAATCTATTGTCAGGGTGGATCAGAATGAAAAGTGCAAAAGATGTAATACTCTGGTCCAGAGGCTAGAGTGTTTCTGCCCTTTTCAGATTTTGTAGATAAACATGAGCCAGCATCTGGCTGGTAACAAGCTTAAGGGGAAATGTAATTTAAGAGAATAAAGGTGGGGGCCAGAGTGAGCGAGGCATGGGAGGCTGGAGTTTAGTTAATAGAAAAATGCATTTTAATTGCATAACAAGGCAGAGTATATGCCACAACGTTCATTCCAGACCTTTATTAAAGGTGACAGTAACCTCCTCTGAACCATGCCAAAAACGTTTTTTGTTTGATAAACATAAGAGAAGTTATTAAGGAAAATTTGATTTGGGCCTTCCCTTGATTCTGAGAGATTTGAAAGTTGGTGTGAGGGTGAAGGACAAAATTAACATGGGAACAATGAAGTAGCATATTTTTCACTGATATGGCTCCTGGGTAAACAAAGAAAAAATATATCTCTTCATAGGAGGAGCGTGCTGACTTCAGATTTCAGATTAGCATCATTTAATTGGCCTTAAAATGTAGTTCTTAAGAATGTATCTACAAATGTAAAGATTTGAAAAATAAGGGTACTTTCCATGTTGATAGATTTTCAGAGTGTGAACATGCCAAACCCACATGTAAGTTTGGGATGACAAAACGTTCTCCTCCCACAGCTTTCCTAACTCACACCCCTTATCTCCTTGTCCTATGAACACACAGGTGGGAGGTAGGTAGAGAAAACCAACTAATCATTTCCACTGGAATCATGACAAGTTAGTGATGTCATTTGCCCTATAAGTAAACCAGTGTGCATTAGAGCTGGGCTTTTCTACTTATTCCGGGAAGTAACCTGCTGCTGAATTCTTACGAGACACACCCAAGCAGAGAGGCCCCAAATCTTGCATTGGAGAAAGGGACCAGGAGATAAAGAAGCTGACTGGGACCCCTTTGAGGAGCTACAGGGGACTATCCTTGACTGACACCCTTGCTGTCCCAGAGGTGCCCTGCTGTTCCCTGATGCCTGTCCTGTGAGTAAAACAATCCCAATGTCATAGATGTGTAGCCCTTCATTTTCACGTATTGTTTTAGTTATTTTCCCCTATCAAAATACCCTGTTTGTCTGTGTAGATCCTTGGCATATTCAATTAAAGTAAATCAATTAATTCTCCTACTGAAATCACAGGATGTATTTTTTTTTAGCTTTTGAAACTAACAAGCTGCTCCCAGTGTGTTTTTACCCAGTATAGGCATACAGATTTGGTTAACTATTTGTAAGAAAACCCCTGACTTAGGTTCTGAAATGGGTGCAGGTATCGTGAATCCAAAAGAATGAATCCCCAAAACCCTGTTTTCAAGTGAGTGTGCAGGGTACAAAACAAAACTCCTCATTGATCCTCTGCATTGTAGATCAGAAGTGTGAAGCCTTGTATGTTCTTTGCATGTGTGGTGGGAAAAACTAAATTGCCCCTTTGTTTCCATTGCACTCTGACCCAAACTACAAAGCCCTACCTGTTCTTTTTAGGTGTGGCAAAATTAATGTCCCATTGCTTTTTTTTCCCTCATATTGCATCTGTGGTAATAAAAGAAAAACGATGTGTCCCCTTGAATCCCTTTTCCAAAGAGTGCATTTCTATCAGAACCCAATACAATTTTTCCATTGTGTTCCCACTTTCTGGCACTGCTCTTCAATTCAGAGGGGGAAAGTCTAATTGATGTTGAAGGGAGGGGGATGCTGGCGCTGGCCGAAAAAGTATTATAACCAAATCAGCAATAACTGCGTGTCTTGAATTGCTCTTTTTTTGTATTGGTGGGTGATTTAAAAAGAAAGCTGTGGGAATTTGTCACTGCATATCTCAGTATTATCTCTGTGTTGGTGCATTACGTAAGTGAATTTGTGTTGCCACAGCAATGGTGACTGATGTTAGTCTGTTTGTCAGATTAGGTTTAAATAAATTAATATATTTATATTCTAACTACACACCAGTCTGGTTCCTAGTTCATTGTGGCACCGGGTATTTGTTGGGGTTGGGTGCGAGATGGGTTGGAGGCCTTACCAAACTGAACCTGAATCAAAATCATAGTGATTTGTTGTGCGCCACCTTGATTATGGAGAAAGGAACTCCCTGAGTAGAGTATGACCGTGTAATAAACTGTGACAAACCCCACATCTTTGGGTCACACTTTCTAATACAGACAGACAACTGGCCTCTTCGATGGTTAAGTCCATGCAAGGCGAGAACCCTATGCTTTTGCATTGGGCCATAGCCCTACAGGTATTAGATATGGAGATCCAGCACAAGCCAGGCGCCCAGCACGGAAAAGCAGATGGCCTCAGCCGGTACTTTCACCTTGATGATGAACCAGACCCTTATTAGGGTGGTGGTTCACATGTTGAGGCTGGAGGACATTTGTGGAATTCGACCATCCACACGGTGGGTGTCCGCTCACCTTGTTTTTTTTATACATTTTAAAAGAAATTAAAGTATGGTAGATCAACCTACAGAAAATGTGTGGGGTTAATCCACACACATGTTCCCTATGCTTACTGTATGACATACACATAGACCCTTGTACTGGGTGGACACAGCCTACAGGCACAGTCCTGTGTAATAGTTAGTTGGGATATAGCAGCCATGACTACACCATGTCATCTCAGAAGGGGGAGGGCAACAACTTCCCTCTGCCATGGCCAGCCAGATTAACTAACAATGGCCCATGGTTCCGCCCTGTCCATTTGTTTAACTCTACTTTTGGTGGCAGCTATGCATACTAATCAGAGTTGTATTCAAAAGAGCCCACATGGGGCCCGGCTGCAGAGGTTAACAAAGGAGATAAGAAACCCCATGAACCTTTGAAATGCGCTGTGTCTGGGACAGCTGTTTACAGTAGTCATTCATGAAGGGGGACTCCATTCAGAAGGTATGAGAATGTGGTTTGCAGAATCCAGAAAGTATGGTTATGACGCAGTTTCAAGGGAGACATGCTGCCTTAATAAGGAATGACAGAGAGCTCAATTAACCAGAGAGACCCTTTGACCCACAACAGACAGGATGATGGGTGGGACTGTGGCCAGCACCATGTGGTGCTTTGTTTCTGGAATGACTGGTTTTCTTGATCAGGCCTCGTAAAAACATGGGGTTCCACACGTGTAACTCTTTGAGCAGTGACCTTAAATAAGAAAGAATAGGATTAACAAATAATTTGTCTTTCTGGAAATCTATACAATATTTGCTATACTCAATAATGTTTTCTTTCAGGCAGACTTCAGGGGGTGAGGCACTGATTTAGTCTGTTCTTAAACACCTCAACTCACCCTTTCATCCTTCTGAGGTCAACACATGAGTACCAACACAGGTTGAGCGATCATGTTATGCATTTTTGTTCTATATAAAGCACTTAAGAGTAAGTGCTATATAATAACACTTCATTATCATTTAACCTTGGACATCTGCTTCCATTCTCAGTATTGGTAACATGGGCCTATACACACTGATATTAATGATACATATGGTGATCCATTCTTGTATGAACTGTATTTCGCATTACTGTGATATCGTAACCATATATTTTGTAGTGTACTTAGGAACAATGCTATGTGATGCCACTTCCCGTTTTTTCAAGGTGTTAAACGCTGTGTTCCTTCACTTCCTGTGATGTCACTTTGGGGTGGGGTCAAATGACATCACTTCCTGTGATGTCATCAGATGACAATGGTCATGTGATATCACTTCCGCTACCTCAGACATTTTGGTCAAATAACCCCACTGCTCATGCATACAGGAGATTGTTGATGGCGACCCAGAATTTGTCCTTTAAGGTAAGCTTAGCCTCACCAATCACTGTGGCCCATTTGGCTTTAAGATATTAATGATACATATGGTGATCCATTCTTGTATGAACTGTATTTCGCATTATAGTGATATCGTAACCATATTTTTCGTAGTGTACTTAGGAACAATGCTATGTGATGACACTTCCTGTTTTTTCAAGTGTTGAAAGGTTGTGTTCTTCGCTTCCTGTGATGTCACCTTGGGGTGGGGTCCAATAGCATAACTTTCTGTGATGTCATCGGATGTCAATGGTCATGTGATATCACTTCCGATACCCCAGGCATTTTGGTGAAATGATGTCCCTGCTCATGCATACATGAGATTGTTGTTGGGGACCCAGGATTGGTCCATTAAGGTAAGCTTAGCCTACACCAATCACTGTGGCCCATTTGGCTTTAAAACAGGGCTGAGCTCCTCATTTGGGTAGATCACCTGAAGGATTCACAAGAAGCAGCAAAGAAAAATTCAGCATTGGACCCTGACTGAATGTACAGTCTGCCTTACATCTTCTGCCAGTGAAGGAAGGCCAGAACCTCCACGAGGGAATCAAGATCCTGCCCCTAAACATCTCCCAGGGAACAGAGGGATATACCGAATCCAGAGGACCATCTAGCAGCTCTGTAACCGGTACCCGGCCAGCACAAACCGTGCCCTGCTAGGCTCTGAAGCAAGCTTCCTAGGTGGGATGTGCCAGAGAGTCTCTGAACCAAACCAACGACAAGACAGCTGCCTGCAACACTCTCCTCAGCTTTTGGCCCTCCACGTTAAAGGATGACACAAGCCCAGCAAAGAAGGTAGGTGGAGTGCATTGACAAGCATCTACCAACGTTTGCCTGAAAAGACATTTTTGAGCCAGTCGGATCCCTCGAGCTTCAATCAAATGCACCTTTGACTGTCTTTAAAGCCGACCGTGATGTCTCTACCAGTGCTTCAGAACTGCCTACAAGCACAGAGACAATGATTCATGTTCCTGAACCACCATGTAGGCCAGCCTACAGCCACCCGTCCAGCGTAGCTTGTCAAACTGCCTGCTACCTCATACATGCAGCTGTCTCTAGTCTTGAACTTTGTCTCAAAATCTGCAAAGCTCCCTGAAACTGACTCTACACAGTGGAGCACCAACAACCTCTACAAGCACAAGGTACATTGTGGTTCTGTCCTCCTGGTCCATTTCCAAAGGGCCCTAGAGGCATTTTGCGACCCATTGTTCTCTTTGTGTTGAAACCAACTAGCCTTGAACTATTGCGATTAATTACTATACCAAGTACCCTTCCGTCAGTATCCAGAGGCATTCCCTTTTCCTTCTTTGAAACTGTCTGTCCTCTGCATTCCTCTGAAGAGTGGGTTGTTTTCCATAGTGTGCTACAACTGTCTGTTGTTATAATAATACAGTAGATATTGTTTTAAAAAAAAACTGGATTGGACAGTCCCTTTTATCATTTGGTACTAATTGTATTGTTTCTGTGTTGTAACTAACCAACAATCCTCGACCTTGCAGAGATAGAAAGTCTATCCGTCCACGTTACCAAAATTGTACAATGAGGTTTATATATTTGCTTGTGTTTCCAATCTGTTTGGATCACTTCTGGTGTACTAGAGGTGTGGGACTGATTGATGATTTAGAAACCAATATTCACCCCTGAAAAACCGGTGTTCGGAAATCGATATGTCACACTCCCCTTATCTAAAACAGTGAAAACCAGTCTGAGTCACCCTTGAGGTGCCTAAATTATAATGAGAGATAAAACAATGCAGCGAGGGGGGTATAGCTGAAAATGATCATGGGACAGGTAGCTAGTGAGGAGCGAGAACACTAAATGTCCACTGAAAAGATATTACTTAATTGATTCAGGTCTCTTTGTCAGCAAGGTGCTATCATAGTCAAATCTGATGTAAAAAGACAACAAAGTGATAAGAACACTGATGGATACTACAAGAGGACAGAAGAAGGTAACAACCTGAGGGAACCAGTGAAGGCAGCCTGTAACTCGCATGCCCCAAAACACACATTGATTGATCTACATTTAAAAAAAAATAATCTTTTCTTTTGCACAAATTACAATGTGGGGATAGCTGCTAGGTGCCTCTCTGAGGCTTGACGCCCATTTCAACTGAAATAATTGAAATGGTCTGCCATCATCACTATAGCTAAGCATCGATTCTGGAAGGGTAGCTACCAGACAATATAGCATTATATCCATTGAAAAACTTGTGTTCAGTATCCAAGAAGCTGCCTCTACTTTCAGGGAGCAACTCAGAGCACATTGCTACCACCCTTTTGTTGCAGCACATCCCCTGAAGGATCATGTACAGGAGAAACCAATCTGCTACATCTGCAATTGTTACTTTCAGTGACAAATGTGACATACTGTCAATGACTGAACAGTGTTTACATTATTTGCCTCCTCAGAGGCAAATACCAAATTTGCCGCAGCATCATTCCGTGCCTGTAGAACTAGTAAAAGGGCGTGCAGTGCCAATTGTTACGCTCACCTGGTCTCTGCGGAGGTGTTGGGGCACGGTTGCAGCCCTCCCTGAACTTGAATAACCCCATTCAGGCCTCACCCTCTGTAGAAAAGCTGTGAGCGGTGGTACGTGGTGATACTGCTCCTGCATGCAGATAACAGTGCGTGAGTGTGCCAATCTGTGATTGTTGTACCTCTCGAACACTTCACCCCAAAGTACGACTTTTGTGAGCATAGGCCGGCCCATAAAGCTGACCTGTGAGTTATGGAAGATAAGCTCTCCGTCCTGTTACTTCTGGTAGGGCATGTCGAATGGGATCTAGTTCCTTCACTGATCCCTGATAAGGATTAGTCCAGTCCAGCTGCGACTATGCTTCTCCTTATGATTGGTAAGTCTTTCTTGAGCTCTTGTGATGCTGTTCATTCTGTTTAATGTATTTATATGTTGCTCCTATTTATGCTCGCAATAAAGTCTCTTCTGTTTTCTTCCCTTAGATGGAAATGCAGCCTCAGTGCAGCTGTGAGAGGCTGCCGGATGGAAGATGGATGCTACTGTAATGTTCGACAGCAGGCAAGTGATGGTTTAAGGAAAAGCGTGAAGTATGGTAAAGCGCAACCTTAAACTGACTATTTTATCGATGTCTAACCTTGTCTTTTTTTTTCCTTGCAGGCGCTGCTGTCGACGATGGAGCATATCGTGTTGCAGTGCCAAGATGAAGATTTTGGCATTCCGGAAAGTGTAAAGATTAATACTTGGTTCGCCGAAGTGATGTACAGGTAAGAACAGCTTCCCCCAGTTGGTAAGTATGCTGGCAGGAAGCAGGATGTCCAGGAAGCAGGATCTTCAAAGGTAAGTCTGACCTCAGGCGCCGGTGAGCGCTATACTGCTTGTAAGTGCAGAATAGATGAAGCGTCTGTCTTGAAGATCGTTGCGGCTTATATAGCTGAGATTGTGGGCACGCCCATTAGGGCCGGTTTACCAACCACACCCTGCCACTCCTAGAGAGGGAGCACCTGCAAAGGCGATTCATTAGCAGCCACACCCAAGAATACACTTGGGGCTGCTTAATGGATGGAATGTTCAAGGTTAATGCATCCTGCTTAATGGATAGAATGTTCAAGTTTAATACATCTGAAGTGCTATGTCCATAATAAAAGCTTTTTGGTGTTAAATGGATGTTCTTGTTTACTTTTGTTCATGAGCCTGGCACCAAAGGCACCAGGACACTGTCCACCCCGGTCTATTGTGCATGCGACCCCTGAATGCCTGTGCCCCTGACTTCATGACCATGACACCAATATCTGTATATCTTTCATGCTGTCCCATCCACCATCTAAGCATTGATCAGAATAGTAGTGTTGTATAAATATTTATGGGTGGTGCAATGGTCTATGCAGTTTTGCTCTCACTAGTCAATCCACTAATGACCAGACAGAATCTGGACCCAGAGTGCAGCTGCCTCGCCACACGCATATGTATGTTGCAAACCAAAGTGATGTTGTATTAGTGTGTACTTCAGTAAATATATTTTGAAGGCTTCAATGCCTATTAACTAAATCACATTGCTTACGAGTGTTTGTGACATTCCTGTCCCATACCCAAACACATGATTGTCAGGTATATGCGGCTTGCAAACCAAGTGAATTGGTCAGAACTGTGTTTGAAGAGTTGGCTGAACATTAATTTAATGAGTATATAATTTTTCCATCATTCTGGTTAATCTTTCAATTTCTAACATTAATGGGCAAAGTGGTGCGAGATTGAAGTTGATGCATGCACTGTGCCTTTGTGTGCTGATGCCAGCATTAGCAAGAATGCATATATTTGTCCATTCTCTTCAGTGTTCTGATGCAATCATAAGCAAACATTGAGCTTTGTTTGGGTAGTGGAGAACCAATAGATAATGTTGGAGTGGTCAAGAAGGGTCTCCATGATTGCGAGGGGTTCATGTTGCGTATGCCATATTGATGACTGGGGGTGGCGACAAACTGGGCGTAATGTGACAATGTTATATGTATCAAACGTAGTTAATTATGGATGAGATATGTTACTTTATTGTTACTGTTTATTTGGAATTGGTACAAATTAGATTTGCACGCAAGTAGAAAGATACAATGTTAAAATCACAAATGCAATATGAACACGATTTACACACAGGGTGCTCTGCAACACATGGGAACTGGGAGACAGGGATGATTTCAATGCGCATGCAGATGGGAGCCTGTCCTGAAAACCCACGGTAAAGAAGGAATAATGTTTATAAAACCTACACACAGGTGAATATATAAAAGGAGGTTTAATAAGGATTTTATATAAATCAGCAGGCAGCAGGGTTTTGTGAGTTTATTGAGACTTTGCAGTTAGCAGTTACACTATGAATATTAGGTAGCTGGGAGATTCTGGCATTTTGGGTATGGGGGGTTGACGGAGGAAGAATGAGTCATCCAGTAGAATGTCAGCTTGCTAACAGCAAGGAGATTAATGGTTTAACAGTCCTCTGCAGGGAACCAATTTAATCTTGTAGATTGCATTCAAGTCACTTAAAGCGGTTTGACCATTTGTTTGGGCTGGCAATAAAGATGGGGCCAGAGGCCAGGGTGTCAGATGTTCAATTGTTTTCACAGGGTGAAACTAGAGGCTATAGGTGTTTGAGTATTTTTTGAATACATTATAATGTCTTAGGAGGAGCCAGGAGTCTGGGGCAGATGAGATCGCAATCGATAGTTCAAAGAGAAACCTTTGTTCAGCCCCTCATCATATTGCTAAAATATCAGAACGGACCTTATGCAATCACACTTACAGTTAAAGGCTCTAAATCAGTTGTTAGTAAGTAATGAATTATGTTGTATGTGACTGTTTCATTGGACCATGATGTCACAATCTACCACGGAAAAATCCCCAACAAAGGCAGACTTCGAATATGATTTGAAGATGGTCGTAATGATTGTCGATGACCAAAGAGAAAGAATCAATTCGGAAAAGATGGAACTTCTTTGTAAATGTTTGATCCAATCATGTTTGAGGGGTGGTTTGTAATAAAATATCTGGGAGTGTTTTACCTGTTGCTAAAATGTATAAAAATGTATCAATTGATGCAGTTCATTGGGACTTGAGTTGGTTTGGTTTCACAGGACTATTTCTTTATTGGTTATTTATAATGTGCCTATACAGCAGAATAGTGTTTCGAGGTGCATCAAGACAAGGGATGGGGGAAGTACAGGGAAGAAAAAACAAAACAGTAATGTTCCTATTAGGACTTGAGGCATTTGGAGCATGTAAGTGCAATAACAAGAATGCAGGGGAGATGAGCGAGGGGAAGTGAAGGAACGGGCTGGACAGGGCACAGGACGAGGACAACAATAGCATTCCTACTAAGTCATGAGATCATTTGGAGTGTGCCAGAGCAGTAAGAGGGGAGAGAGGAGAAAGAGGGTTGAAGGAAGGGGAGCAGCAGGGAGGAAAAACAAAACAAAACTTTCCTACTGGGTCATGAGACAATTCGGGGTGTGCATGTGCAGTAAGAAGAATGCAGGGGAAAGGGGGAGGGGAAAGTGTAGGAAGGGGATGAGCAGGGAAGAGAACACACAATAATGTTCATACTAAGTCATGGTACAATTTGGAGCATGCAAGTGCAGTAACATAGATGAGAGAAGAGGGAAGAAGGGGCAATGAAGTAAGGTGAGGTAAGAGTAATGCTCAAGTGGGGCGGGAGGAGATTATCCAACTGCTCTCCAGATAATGTGTACAATAAAACTTGCTACATACAAATTGTGCACTCGTTCAACAGGTGGTGGACCCTGTTTGAGCTGAGGTAATTAGGGCTCTGCCCCCACAAATTTGGTGACCATGAAGGGACCCCAAGCTTTCTAAGACTTTTGGGGTCTTCTGTTCACTTCACTGAGTTGCAGCACCTCATTGCAGGGACCAGTCTTCTGTTCAAGGTGAAAAAGAGAGGTTGGTGGATGCTATATTGATTAAAGGTCTGTTTGCTCCCCAGCGGTGTGGTGCCATGGTCCAGCTGTGCAGGGTGACTTGACGGAGCACCACTTTGGAGTGCTTTGGGTCACGTGAGTGTACGTTTGGATGTAAAGCAAGGAGAAGAAAGGAGGGATAGATGGTTGTTTACTTTTTATTTGAGAAGTTTTTGTAAGGATGGAATAGGAAAACGTGGGTTCGGAATTAATCCAGGTTGCGAGGATTGGAAAAGTGGATGGTTTGACAGAGTGATTGATCTGGTCTGTGTTGTAAGTCCCTTGTGTATATTTTTATTATCTAGTTTGTTATTTTAGAGGAGTGAGTTTGTATCTTACTCCACACGCCCAATGTGATGCTTGTCCTGATACCTTTCAGTTTGCTTGTCTAGTTGACTGAAGCCCCTCACCTGAAGGTGGGGTGATATTGTAGGGTAAGTACAACTGTAGATACCTCTCTAAAAGAGGCCATTGACATTCTCTTGCATTAGCTGTGTGGGCTGAGCCCTTGCCTTGGTCTTCTTTGTTAGTCGAAGTAGTGAAGGGGAAACTTCCTGTAGTCAGGAAAAGACAGTCTTGTAGTAGAGAAAGCTGTACTAGTAAAAGAAGAGAGAGAAGCGAGAGCAGTGGTGCTGTAGTGGAAAGGATTGTGCCCCTCCTATGCTCGAATGGTGGGGATTTCTCAAAGATATTGGCCGTTGGAGTGTTTTTTTTTATGAGATGCTGTCCTTTGTGTATGAATGAGAAATAGAATTGAAGTAAATTGATGAGCGGGGGGATTGCGGTTTAGACGAGTACAGTGAGTAAGTGTGAAGAATGACTAAGGACTTGTGTAAGGGTAAAAAGGGGAGTTCCTTGGATGAAATTTGTTGTGCCTCGGGTTTGGCTTGGTAACAGCTTTTTAAAAAAAAAACTATTTTTCAATAACAGAGACGCCATTGAATTATTAGTGCCAGGGGTAGCTCGGGTATAAGATGAAAAACCTAAAGTGTCATAGAGAATGGTTACAGGAAAGAAGGAGAAAAAATAATCAATTCTTGGCCTGTCAAGGGAACCTATGATACGGGGATACTCGAGAATGTACATACTTTATTGACTATGAAGCATACAGGTTCAAAATTAGAGGAACGACTAAGGGGGTAATTCATAGAATTCAGCGCACAAGTGGCGCACGTGGCTGGCGCATAGAGGGCGTGTGCGAATCCCTGCGCCAGCCGTGTGCGCTAAAATACATTTCCGCGCACAGCGCATTCATGGATTCTAGCCACCAAAACCAGCCATGGCGCACAGTGGCGCAGTGACCCTGCAGCAGCACCAGCATGCCCCCAAGAACGCCCCTTGCGCAGGGAAAAGCCATCAAAATCCCCAATCTAGCGCAAAGGGCTGCGCTAACCCTGTACCAGCACGGCAAGTGGGGTGACGTGTATCACTGGGGTGTGCGTGAAGTTCCTCACGTGATTTCAGCTGGGTACGTGTATTACTGGGGTGCGTGGGAAGTTTCACACACGATTGGCCCTGTGTGAGTGTGGTACATGTATTACTGGGGTGCGCGGGAAGTTTCACACGCAAATTCAACAGGGTACGTGTATTTCAGGGGTGCACGGGAAGTTTCACACGCGATTCCATCAGGGTACATGTATCTCAGGGGTGCGCGGGAAGATCCACACGCGATTCCATCAGGGTACGTGTATATCAGGGGTGCGCGGGAAGTTTCACACCAATTTCAGCTTTGTACGTGTATTCCAGGGGTGCGCTGGAAGTTCCACACACGAATGTCCTGGGTACGTGTATTTCGGGGTGCGCGGGAAGTTACACACGTGAATTCAGCAGGGTACGTGTATTTCAGGGGTGCGCGGAAAGGTCCACATGCGATTTGTTAGGTGGAAACCTGTGCAGTTCCCTCTGGGACCACTGCAAAAGATTTAGGACTACAGGTGTTTGGCAGTAAACCCACTTAGTAGCAGTCTGTACCACACAGATTCACTTGGTAGCTGTGGCTGAGCAGTCAGACTTCCCTCAAGAAGAGTAAAGCAGTATGTGGAGTATACATGATAGGGCAATTCTTCACAGTAAGACAAGCAAACATGCAACAAGGCTTCAGTGTAAAGATATAAAGGTATTTATTTATAACGGCACATCTATCGAAAGCACTTTGGCACTATCACGGCAAACACTTCAATTACAATTAATCTACGAAGAGAACAGATCAATCCCCCTAACAATAGTTCGACAAGTCTAGGTTCTACCAGCATCACTTATTTGCAGACAGAGGTGTATGCCTCAACCTAGATGGCACTCTAGTATTTGTTTTAGGATGGGAGAGAAAAATAAGCAGGTTACGAAATCAACACAGTTCAATACTTCACGGGAAAAATGCAAGGCAAAAAGGCAAGAACCACGACAGATCATAAAGTTCAGAGGACAGGCCCACTCGGCGAGAGGCAAGGCGATATGTCCTAAAAAGTCTCTTGTGGAAATGCGTTCGAGTCTTTGTAGCAAATTGTTATCGGCAGATTGAACCAGTTCAGAACAATACGTGAGAAAGCTTGGAGGCGACCCAATGGAAAGGAGAGGATTAAGACACCTCACTCGAACCAATCGAAAGGGAAGCCAGGCGGACACGGTACCTTGTTTGTGGAGAGACAGCTCCGGCGGGGGCAGTTGTTCCTGGTGGTGGATGCACGTCGGGTCTTTGCCAAGAGTAGAGATGATCTCGTCGTCGAAGAAAAGTGAAGTAAGGTGCACCAGCAGGGAAGAGACCAGCCGTGGAGTGCTCCGTCACAAGGCACCACCCTTTGGTCGCGGTACAGGGGTAGTGGCTATCCGGTTGCCGAGGTGCTCTGCACGGGCAATTCGACCACTGCGTCCTTAGGCGAAGAAAAAGCAAAAGGGACTGGTTGTTCCCACCAGTCAGGGGAAGAGACTCTCTGGCAGGGAGATCTCCTCTGTCGTCGGGAAGTGGTGAGTCGGTTCAGCAGGGCGCCACCGGAGGTGTCGTCGTTGCAGGTCGGCTCAGCTTTACCCTCATCGGATTCTTAGGTCCTGGGGCGACTTCTGAAGATCCAGTCCCAAAAGCCCTGCTTTTATGCAGAAAACCCCCATTCATTCAGCCTAGCTGTCAATCAACACATGCTAAGTGGTGAGCGGGGAGGCTCACTACTTGGGCCAATCACACCAGAGTGCGACCGGAGTTGGCAAGGCAACTAGGTCCAGGGTGCCTAAACCCCCTCCCACACCCCTGTGGTAACCCAGAGAGAATGGCACCACTTTGGAGGGTCTCTATACAGAGCCCGCCAAAAGTGGAACAAAGGGCTCGACCTTTGGTTTAGGAGTCACAGAGACGAACACAGACGCCATTTAAAAACCGAGTTCTGGCAGAAAATACCATCCGATAGACTTATTTAAGATAAGTAGACCGGGGGTATGTTAGAGATTAACGAGAAACAGTATCAATCTCTAACAATGGGAAGAATCCCATAGGGTTATATTCGGGGTCAAATATAACAAGTAGTTTCCACTGCCACCAGCCAAAACTCGACGAGGGGGGACGGGACAGTGCCCCCTCGAATAACAGACCTAGGAGTAATCAAATTATCCCTACTAGTATGTCCACAATAGGATGGTTTGTACTAGTTCTGTTAGTAAATTTAGGTCTAGTAAAGCCAATGGTGACTTTACATGCCCGGGGGGACAGTAGTCAGTCCCCGGGTATGGAGTCTATGATGGAGGTCCGCTAGGATGCCCCAGTGTTACGGTACGTAGGGTGCGGTGTAACACACATAGCAAAACATATGAGACCCTATGGAGTAAAAGACCCCATAGCCCATAGAACACATTGACATTCAAAGAAATTACACATATTCATGTCCAAGAGTGGGAGAAAAAGAGTCTCACTCTTGGCAGGATGGAAAAAACAAACTCCAGAAATCCAGCAAAGCTGCTGGTGGATTCACTAGGTTAGGAAATTCAGCCTAAACAGAGAATTCTCCCTAACACGATTCCATCAGGGTACGTGTATATCAGGGGTGCGTTGGAAGTTCCACATGCAAATGTCCTGGGTACATGTATTTCGGGGTGCGCGGGAAGTTACACACGTAAATTCAGCAGGGTACGTGTATTACTGGGGTGCACGGGAAGTTTCACAGGCGATTTGCCCTCTGCGAGAGTGGTACTTGTATTACTGGGGTGCGCGGGAAGTTTCACACGCAAATTCAGAAGGGTACGTGTATTTCAGGGGTGTGCGGGAAGATTCACACGCGATTCCATCAGGGTACGTGTATTTCAGGGGTGCGCGGGAAGTTCCACACGCGATTCCATCAGGGTACGTGTATATCAGGGGTGCGCGGGAAGTTTCACACGCGATTTCAGCTGGGTACGTGTATTCCAGGGGTGCGCTGGAAGTTCCACACGCGAATGTCCTGTGTACGTGTATTTTGGGGTGCGCGGGAAGTTTCACACGCAATATCAGCAGGGTACGTGTATTTCAGTGAATTGGCCGTGTGGGTCCTCCCAGGTGTTCGCTCTACAACCTCCACAGCCCCTGCAGGCAGCCCACACCCCCACTCATGTCCCCCAGCACCCCAACCCCCCAGCAGTGCAGGGCACCCTCCACCAGGCCCCAAACTCATGTCCCCCTGCATCCCCACCCCCCAGCACTGTGGGGCATCCTCCAACAGGCCCCCACTCATTTCTCCCAGCACCCACACCTCCCAGCAGTGCAGGGCACCCTCCACCAGGCCCCCACTCATGTCCCCCTGCACCCCCACCCCCCAGCAGTGCAGGGCACACTCCACCAGGCCCCTACTCATTTCCCCCTGCACCCCCACCCCCCAGCATCCAGGGTCACCCTCCACCAAGCCCCCACTCATGTCCCCCTGCACACCCACCCCCCAGCATCCAGGGGCACCCTCCACCAAGCCCCCACTCATGTCCCCCTGCACCCCCAACCCCCAGCAGTGCAGGGCACCCTCCACCAGGCCCCCACTCATGTCCCCCTGCACCCCCACCCCCCAGCATCCAGGGGCACCCTCCACCAAGCCCCCACTCATGTCCCCCTGCACCCCCACCCCCCAGCAGTGCAGGGCACCCTCCACCAGGCCCCCACTCATGTCCCCCTGCACCCCAACCTCCAGCATCCAGGGGCACCCTCTACCAAGCCCCCACTCATGTCCCCCTGTACCCCCACCCCCCAGCACTGTGGGGCACCCTCCACCAGGCCCCCACTCATGTCCCCCTGCACCCCCACCCCCAGCATCCAGGGGCACCCTCCACCAAGCCCCCAGTCATGTCCCTCTGCACCCCCACCCCCAGCACTGTGGGGCACCCTCCACCAGGCCCCCACTCATGTCCCCCTGCACCCCCACCCCCCAGCATCCAGGGGCACCCTCCACCAAGCCCTCACTCATGTCCCCCTGCACCCCTACCCACCAGCACTGTGGGGCACCCTCCACCAGGCCCCCTCCCATGTCCCCCTGCACCCCACCCCCAGCATCCAGGGGCACCCTCCAACAAGCCCCCACTCATGTCCCCCTGCACCCCCACCCCCCAGCATCCAGGGGCACCCTCCACCAAGCCCCCACTCATGTCCCCCTGCACCCCCACCCCCCAGCAGTGCAGGGCACCCTCCACCAGGCCCCCACTCATGTCCCCCTGCACCCCACCCCCCAGCATCCAGGGGCACCCTCCACCAAGCCCCCACTCATGTCCCCCTGCACCCCCACCCCCCAGCACTGTGGGGCACCCTCCACCAGGCCCCCACTCATGTCCCCCTGCACCCCCACCCTCCAGCATCCAGGGGCACCCTCCACCAAGCCCCCACTCATGTCCCCCTGCACCCCCACCCCCCAGCACTGTGGGGCACTCTCCACCATGCCCCCACTCATGTCCCCCTGCGCCCCCACCCCCCAGCATCCAGGGACACCCTCCACCAAGCCCCCACTCATGTCCCCCTGCACCCCCACCCCCCAGCACTGTGGGGCACCCTCCACCAGGCCCCCACTCATGTCCCCTTGGACCCCCACCCCCCAGCGTCCAGGGGCACCCTCCACCAAGCCCTCACCCATATCCCCCTGCACCCCCACCCCCCAGCATCCAGGGGCACCCTCCACCAAGCCCCCACTCATGTCCCCCTGCACCCCCACCCCCCAGCACTGTGGGGCACCCTTCACCAGGTCCCCACACATGTCTCCCAGCAACCCCACTCCCCAACAGTGAAGGGCACCCTCCACCAGGCCCAAACTCATGTCCAACTCATGTCCCCCTGCACCCCCACCCCACAGCACTGTGGGGCACCTGTCAGCAGGCCCCCACTCATGTCCAACTCATGTCCCCCAGCACCCCCACCCCCCAGCACTGTGGGGCACCTGCCAGCAGGCCCCCACTCATGTCCAACTCATTTCTCCCAGCACCCCCACCCCCCAGCAGTGGAGGGCACCCTCCACCAGGCCTCCACACATGTCTCCCTGCACCCCCACCCCCCAGCAGTGCAGGGCACCCTCCACCAGGCCCCCAACTCATGTCCCCCTGCACCCCCACACCCCAGCACTGTGGGGCACCCTCCACCAGGCCCCCACACATGTCCCCCAGCCAACATGTCATCACAATCTAGATCCCTGGCCCTTATGGTCAGCCTCCAAATGCCAAACACCCACCCGAGTATTGCATCCACCCACTTAGAAATGGCAATAACATGATAGAACCCCAATTGCAAGTTAGGAAATGAACACATGTCCCTCACATACATCCAATGGGTGTCAGTGAATCTCAAAACCCATATCATGATATGCATGAAACCAATGAGATGATACTACACATTGAAGTTTGAAGAAAAATGTGTATTAAAAGCAACATGAATTGAATAAAAAATAAACAAACAAAAATGGGAATTTAAAAAAATAAAAACCAGCATGTCCGTGAAATAATGCAAAACCACAAATCATAATCCAAAGGAAAGGTGTCCAAAGCCACAGTCCACAAAAGTAAATCCAATGGAAAATTAAAATCGAAAACCATTGCTCCATGGGTAAATCATAAAAAAAAAATGAAAATCCAACAGTCAACTATATACAGATAAACAATCCAGGGTCCATGATCCCAACAGAAGAAATGAAACCTATCTAATAACACTACCTAATAAAAAAAAACTATATACAAAAATGTGGCCCATTGTCCAAAAGGTCCAAAAAAAATGCAAAACCAAAGGAAACCTAACACTAACTACAGAACTATTTACAAGGGCAGCGGGCTAGTCCGACGGCTCACTTTTGGATGTCCCGGGCCAGGGCATCATCGAACTCCTGCTCAATTTCCCGGAGGAGGTCCTCCTCCATGGCCCCGAGGGTCCGTAGGGCCGTCGATGTGTCCACCTCCAACCCCCTGCAGATTGCCTCGAGGCACTCGGCCCGCCCCAGGGCCCTCCGCATGGAATTCTCTGCCCAGACCATTGTGAGCCGTGCCTCTTCCGCCCGCTGCCGTTCCGCATCTATGGCGTGGGCCAACCGCTGGCCGATGCCTGCCCCTCCGATGTCGAAGGCCCCGAGCCATCATGGCTCCCACCACATTGCTGCTGCTGCTGTGCCTCTGCCCGTGCACTGCCTCCTGCTGCCTGCACATCCTCCGCTGGCTGGGGTGCAGTCGTTGATGTATCCAGCCCTGCTGGACGTCCGACTCCCGACTGTGGCAGGGATGCCTCCTCCACCAGCCTGGCCGCACCGTCAGAGGCAGCTCCACAGGGCACCCAGGTGACTAATGGGTGGGAAGATGGCACAGAGGATGACTGGCGCATAGGGGGTTCAGTTGAGGAGGGGGTCGTAGCAAGCCCCATCAAACAGAGGAATCCGGCCTGGGTGACCTGTCCCAGTAGGCCTACACGGTCAACGAGCCATTCGAGATGATGTGCAGTCTCCTCATGAAAAGAATGCAGGTCACCTCGCATGGCCCGTTGACGCAACGCCACACCAGTCAGGACAGGCTCAATCCGGACCCGGATAGCCACGTCCGCAGGCAGAGGAATGCCAGTTGTCGTGAGCTCATCCCCTGCCTGAAAACGGGTCTGGACGTAGGCATCCCTGCTGGTGCAAGATGATGCACTGACAGGATCAGGGACAGGATTGCACACAGGCACCTCCACGGCGGACTGTGCTGCCTCCTGTCCCTGCTCCTGCACTGCACCGCTAGCACCAGTGGAATCCCCACCTCCAGACCCCGTCTCTGTTGCTTGCACGGCCTCCTCCTCCACCAAACCCCCCACCAACTTGGATGACTCCGTGCCATCTTGCCCCGTTGGGCCCTGTGGGGTCCCAGCTGCCCCTTCTGCTGCCAAGGAGTCCAACTCCAACCTCCGCCTCTTGGACCTCCCCCCGGCAGCTGCGGCCTGGGACGCGGCACCGGACTCCTCACTCCCCGACGAGATCACAACCTGGGAGGGGAGCCGGGCCTTGCGTCTCTGGCTGGTGGTGCGATCCCCGCCGCTGTGCTCCACAGCACCTTCTCCGCCCTCTTCATCAGTTGACGCTGCAGGCAGGGAGAAATAAAACACAGGCATCAGGGCACTGTACATTGGACACATACACACATGACAGTTGTACATGAGTGGCATTGGCAAACCTCAGGCATGCCATCACAATCCCCAACACACATGTCATTTCAACTTCCACAGCCATATCGCAACTGCCAGCACCATCCATACACATACAACAGCATGAGCATGCAAAGGTGATCCAGACATCACATGCAACACAGGGAGTGCACTACACATGCACGCACACCACCACACTTGCATGCATGTGTACACCTCTGCCAACTGTCGCAGTGTTCAGATGGGCATCCATGTCACATCTGCCAATCAGGCTTCCACATCCCGTTGTCACATGCATCCATGTTGCATCACTGTTGCACCCTTGTCAAATACACACACATGCACATGTACACAGTGTTGATACATGCAGCTGAAAACAACATACATGCGTGACATCACGAACATGCCTACTTTCATCCAAACATGTGTGCCCACACAACTGCATTTGGCATGCAAGCCTACACACACAAGCACCATCCATGTCTCACACATGACAGCCCTCGCATGTGTTAGCCTCACGGCCCTGTACACCCTCACCCATACTCGGCCCCATACAAACAGAGGTGCAACCTGCACACTACTGGCACATCACCACACGCACAGCTTACAATCATGATACATGTACATTTACCGCTCGACTCCAGACGGGTCTTCCTCTCAAGGACCTGGACGTGGAGCGCTGGGGATATGCGTTCCAGGACCCTCATCTGATCTTCCGACAAGTGGCCCCGGTGCCCCTTAGCATCCACTGCCTTCAAGAGGCGCCGGGCCTTGTTGAGGGTCCTGGACCTGAAGTCCTCCCAGCGCTTCTTGACATGTTGGAAGTCGTGGACTGCCACCTCCTCCGCATTGATGGCAGTCACGATGTCCGTCCAGATCCGAGTCTGTCCTTCCTTGTCGGCGCGGGAACTTCCGAAGAGGGCATCATACTGCCCCTGGACTTGCTCCACCAGGACACCAACTTCGGTGGCAGTGAAGCTGGTGCCCCTCTGCCTCACTGGCCGGGGGTTGTCAGTGGTGCCAGATGTTGCAGTGCCAGACATGACAACCCCAGAGGCAGGAGTGGGTGGGCAACTGGGTCCTGGGGCTGGGCTGTGGAGCGATGGAATCCCAGTCGGGAGTCTTCGGTTCCAGCAGGGGTGGTCACAGCAACAGCACCCCTGGCTGATGTGCAGGCAGCAAATGGCAGGGCACGTGAGCAGCAAGCAGTCAGGCAGCAGCAGATGGCAGGTGGGAGCGTGCTCGGGGCTCTGGGGGGCAGTAATTTGGCCTTCTGGGCAGGAGCGTGGTCTTCCGTGTGCTTACGCGTGGCCAGCTTGATACGGAGTGATTGGGCACGTGAAAATTCTGCACGTCAGCGTGTAATTCGAGGAAAGGCCCTTAGCGCGTAAGCGCGTCTGAACGCATACGCAATTTCATTGGATAGAAGGCCCTTCAAGCGCAAGCGCCTCTGTGACGTGACACGCGCAGGCGTGCATGGGCATTTCAGCGCGCGTGAAAAACTGCATGTCCGCGTGTAATCCGAGGAAAGGGCCCATGTGCGTAAGTGACGTGACACGCGCGGGCGTTTCCATCAGCACGGGTTAAAGGTGAGCGGGGCCAGCAGTTCGCTGTACGTGCCTTTCGTGGAGACCGACGTGTGTTGCTGCTTCCTGTTGTTTCGCGCGCCATCACAACTTCACAGCTATCAAGGACGTATCTCTTCTTTTGGCAGGGGTATTGGCTACGCGTGTTTTTCTGCATCGCGCTAGTCAGACGGTGAGTCGCACACGCTATTTTTCCCACTGCGGGTGCCCCTGTGTATCGCACCCATTTTCGATGTCATAGCAGCCTGCGTGTCCCACGCGTACGCGTTATTCGTGTTACTGGGTGCCACCGTGTACTGCGGGAGGTTGAATCCACGCACTTAGGCTGCAGGGTTGCGTGCACGGTTTTACTGCAGTTTTGGGGTGCCTGAGCGTTGCGTGACCCGTCACTACATCACCGGGGTCACATACAGCCTTGCAGGTGCAGGGGGGCTGTTAACATCTTGCTTCCCACCCCCTTCACCCCAATTGCCCAGGTCAATTGTGGTGTACACCTCCCATTGGCACCACTCCATCTGTGCCGGCACTACTACATCTGTGCCATGTTTGGGAGGACACCAAAGGTGAGGGGCGCCTCAGCTGGGCGTACTCCTCGTGGCGGGCGTGGTCAGGGAGGTGGCCGTGGTGACCAGGGAGTAGGGGGACTCCAGGGTGTCCAGGGCGGACACAGAGGGGGAAGAGGCAGGGGTGCGCCACTTGAGCACAATGTTGTGCCATATGTCGGTGCAGTCATGCCACCACCCCCTGTGGTTCCGGGGGATGCAGCTTCTGCATCTGGCAATGGTGCCCGTGTGACCCGGCAGTCCGTTCCATCGACTACCACGGGCCCAAGGGTAGTGGTAGCTGCAAGTGCAGCTGTGGACACCGCCACCCAGGCTAAGGGTCTGCCAGCACAGGCTGCGTTGGCACTTGAGGAGCCCTTGGTAGATTTCTAACAGGCCAGGAGGGTAAACCATAGGGGCAGGCCGGGCTGCTCAGACCAAGACACGTGCCCTGGGGCAGTTATGTCATCTGCTGCCCCGAACAGCCGGGTGTTGGCAAGTGCAGGGGCAGATGCACCCAACAACACCCAAGTAGTGCGTCTGCCAACCAGAGCCGTTGCGGTCAATGACCCTGCCACAGCTGATGTTGCTGCGCAGGGTCCATTAGAGGGCACCCAGATGCCACTGACACAAGTCAGGCCTTTGGTCGTCCCTCCACCTGCCACTCCCTTGGCTCAATCGACCGAACCCATTGGCCATACTGGTCAGGGCGGCATTAGCCAGCCAGGGTCTGCGCCACAGTCCAAGAGGATGAAGGTTGCACCTGCAGCACAGGCTAGGACCCCACACACAGCCACAACCTCCTGCACGTCGAGGATGAAGCCTTTCTGCAAGCAGGAACTGGACTTCCTCGTGGGCTACGTGCGGGGCCACAGCCGTGACATGCTAGTGGGTGCCAATAGTCATACTATGGCTGCCCAACGTGACACCCACTGGAAGCATGTTGCGGAACATGTCAGTTCATTCGGCCATGAGGTGCGCATGGCACAAGAGTGCAAAAAGCGTTGGAATGACATCAAACGCAGCACTAAGGCTAAGCGTGCCTCTAATTACAACTTGACTCCGGTGACTGGCGGTGGGCCTGCACCAGAGGAGGAAGAGCTCACTCCGCATGAGGCACTCGTTGCGGAGTTCATACCACCTGAATTGGTCGAAGGAGCGGGAGAGATGCTGGACTGTGATGCCCAGTCCAGTGAGTGTTGATGCGTGTTTGTTGAGGACGTGTGTGTTTCACTTGTGGGATGTGTTGTGAATGATTGCCACTACATGTGACGTGTACATGGTTCTGATGTGTAAGTAATGCAATGCTTCCGTGATGCATGTCTGCGCTGCTGGATGGTGGACATGTGGAGCAGACGGGGACTGTCCGCATCACCACTATTGCACCCTACTGACATGCTGGTTACAAGTATGCCCCTCCGGTCCATGTTCCAGCTCACTGGCCCTTCTGCATGTGGCGTGGGGTGACCTTCCTCTCAGCCCAGGCACAATGTCATGGCATGACTGACGTTCATGTCTCCTCTGCCTGCATGTGGGGACTCCATGTAGGCATGCTCCCTTGCCCCTCCTCTGCCACTCTGCACCCCAGTTCCACCTTTGCACTGGTCTGCTTCAATCTTGCCAATGTGTACTTTCCTGTTCATGCGTCCTGTGTAGATGCTTACTTCCAGCGTACAATCTGCCAGGCATATGCCGTGTGGTACAGCCTTAGTACTTGATGCAGGGTATCTCACTTGTACTGTGCGTAGGTCAGATGTCCCGCAAGGACATGAGTGCCCATTCATGCTCCATGCGCATTGCACGCATGCCCCTATGTGTCCTTGACTGGATGATCACTGTAATACAAGTCCTGGGTGACATACATTGCATGGCATCTCATCAGCCTTCCCATGTCAACTGTGGCTCAGTACTGCGTTGCACACATGTTTAGGGTCTGACAATCTGTGTGGCTCACAGGCCACAGCCTGTTCAATGGCCAATGACTCTGTCCAACTGTTGTTGTGTCTTCTTCACACTTCACACTTGGTGGAGGGCGGCCTCCAGAGTTTTCATCATGTGTCCTGCTTACTGTCCCATCATCATATGCAGTGTTGTCACTTGAATCACATTAAGCTGTTGATGCCAGTCAACACTGCCTGTCACTACACAGGTGTATGGTCAGCCTTTTGATACCATGCTAGGCATCCCTGCTTTTGTACTGGGGTGGAGGGGTGCTTGGCTTCTAGATATGGTACACATTGAATGCACAATGCACGTGATGCCTGAATTTGACCTTGCACTGCCTTCACATTTCCTGGCACATACCATGGAGTCCTTGTACATGTAGGTAGTGAGTGGCGTACACATTTTCTGCACTGCATAGATCCATTCCATGGAAACTGCCACCTTTCAACAGGTCTGATCACAGAAGCAATTCAAAGTTGACCCAACATGCATGCCAGGTTATATGTTGTGTGTCACATGTCTGCCTGATGCGTTTGTTGTCGGTGTGTGTGTGTTTTGTGTGCTTCTGACATGTGTAGTGACCTTTTTTCTCTCTATTTTTCAGGTGATGATGCAATGGAGGCGGAGGATGGTGTTGTCATGCCAGACACAGGGTTGTTACCACTACATCAACCCGGCACAAGTGGGGGTCGTGGGGTGGTAGGCCACGAAAACCCCCAAGTGCTACAGTCCATCTTGTCTCTGGCTGCCTATGAGTCCAGCCTTGATGACGACTCTGACGTCCATGTTGAGTTGGATGAGCATCAAGTCCATGTGTCAGGGGTGAGTGATTCTGATGTGGACACCCCTCTGTCTGCGACACCTGCACTGAGGGATCAGACAGTCTTGGTTCCTCCGCCCGTGGTGGATCGGGACGCAGGGTCACCCTACACACCAGTCACTGATGTGCCTGGGACATCACGTTGACAGGGGCATATAGTCGTGCAGCCGCGGGCGGTGCCAACACAGCGAGGACCCTAGGTCCTTGGGTCCCGCAGGGGTCAAGCCTGGCAACGCGGTCGCTGTGAGGAACCACTGTATACTGAGTGGGAGCAAGACATGACTGCCAATTCAGAACGGCAGGGGGCAGCAATGGAGAACATCACTGAGAGCATGGAGCGTGTGGCCCGATCTGTGCTCCCCCCTGCTAGGCAGGTGCTTCTCCAGCAGCAGGCGGCACGGTCCACGGCCCGCTCGCTCAGGCTGGGCATGGCGGCCTCAGACAGGGCACGCCAGGCTGAAATGTCGTCTCTGCGTCAAGCAATTGCTGCTCACGCAGAGGCGCACATGGATGCCCTGAGGGAGGAGTATGCTTCCCTCAAATCCACTCTGGGTGTCCTTATGATGTCCCAGAGGCAGCGGGCAAAGGAGAGGTTTGCACAGCTTGAGCGTACCATCTCGGCTGAGCTACAGGCTTGCCGGGAGGTGCAACGGTTGTCCAGCCAGGCCTTGCAGGAGGAACTCCGTGTTACACGTGCTACCTTGCAAGAGGATGCACGTGTATCACGTGAGGTTCTGCATGCAGACCTATGTCACATCGCCACACAGAACCAGGCTCACCCGTCCAGCAGACTTGCTGCCGACGGGGGGCAAGCTGCGGCTAGGCGTGGCCAGGCTACTGTGCCACGTCCTCCTTTCCAGGATGAGCCAGACTCGGACGACCATCTATCTCCCACATAGGTCGGGTTGTGCAGGTGTTGAGCCCATGGAGGTTTTTCTTTTAGCTCAGCATCATCGCATGTGGGTGTTGAGCAGCACCCTGTACCTCCCCCCTCCTGGGTGCCTCCCCTCCCCCCCAGGTCGTATGTGGCCATTTTTGATTTTTCTTTTAGTTTAGTTAGTTAAGTTTCTGTTTCATAGTTAGTTTAATTAGGTAATGTAGGTTTTTCATAGTTAGTGTAATTAGTTAATATAGTTTAACATTGCTTGTCTATTGTGCTTTCATGTGATGATGCGGTGCTTTGTGGCTTTTGAAGGCATCCACTGTCTGTTCCAGCTGGGCCCTTCAGGCTTGTCTTGTGTATGTGTTTGCTGCTTGGGGTCCTTGACTCACATATGCCACTCCTGCCTCCCTTATCCATGGGCTCGCAAGGATGGTTCGGTGTGACAACCTATTACACAAGGGCTTTGGACTGTCATATCTGTGGCATGTCTGGTGCTGTGTGACTTGTGTTGACACCCCTAGTGGGGATGATTGCGGTGTTATTGTCCACTGTTCAGCTTTTGCTAGATGGGGTGTTTCATGATTAATGTGTACATTCATTGCTATGCATTGTGTAGTATGTTTCTTATATTTACTGTACACGTGCTTCTTGCAATTCATGCCATAGATAGTGTGTTCCATACTTTGGATTTGAAAGACGGACTGATGGTGTGATTTCTGATGTAAGTCTCTGACATGGTCCAGTAATGATATGCCTGAAGAGACACACACAGATGACTTTAAAGCATTAATCATGTGTTTCATGCCCTTTCTGCAGGGGGATGAGCCTCCAGAGCACCTTTGCCAGAAGACATGGCCAATTGGACATCTGAATTCTGGACACGTTTGTTGGTGCCCACATGCACATGTGTGCACAAGCAGAGGCACAGGGATTGCAGACCTACATCCTAGAACTGCTGACGTGTCCCAAGGAACTCCAGGCAAGGTGAGCAGCACAGGGGGGCCACAACAAAGCAAAGCTTGCACCAGGCTAGTTGCACATGCAGGCTTAGTCATAGCACTGGGGGTGAGCTTGGACGAATATTGGTGTTGAAGCACACAATGCAGCTCAGATGTGTTGGTGGACTGATGGCTGTTGATTGTAAGGTTGTCTGGGACACCTGCAGGGGCAGTGGCACATACCCTCCGGTACACCAAGGTCCATTGAGGCACTTGTATCAACCATGTAGCCTTCCGAGACATGGAAAGGGGCAGCTCACAGGGACATACAGCAAGGGACATACTCGGGTGCAGTGCATTTAATTTCCATGTACATTTTGATACATGCACTGCCAACTTTGTTTCGGTCATGGTGGAACACGACTTGTTCTGAAGTCATGCCTTGCTATATGGGTCTGTCTGCTTACCCAGGGAACATTGCATGTTGTGTGAATTGTGACACATTGGTGTTCCATTTGCCACGCACCCACCAGCGGCTGACTTACTGCATTGACTTTGTATGGCCCATCACAGGGGTAATGTTATATATGGGTATGAAGCAAACACACCAGATTGTCTGTTTGTAGAGTAGTTTGTTGCTATGGGGCATGTTTGGTGGTGTGTTTTTGTGTAATGGGCACGTACAGATTATTAACTGTGGCTCTCTTTGCAGCATTGCAGTGCTCCTGTAACCGGACCTGAGAGTGCACAGGCAGGAGGCCAGCACTCAAAACCAGAGCTAAGTGTCTTGTTGTTTTTCTTTCAAACTGCTCTGCATAGGCTTGCTGGGGGGTGCACTAATGCATGGATGAATGTGTAATTCAATTTGGTATGTTTGTTTTCCCCTAATCACCCGGAGTCCTATCCAATTTTTAACCCTGTACCCTCTACCCGGTGTTCCTGCTTCCCGTACCTATCCAAGCAACGTTCCCTAACCCTCTTTCCTCGCTGGGGTTGCGGATGCCTGTGTAAGCCCCAAACTTGCAGGCGCCAAAACCCTAGAGGGGGTGGTTGGTTCGTGCCACTCCTAAGCCTGGACTACAGAAGGCTATGACAATGATGTCCAAGTTTGTTCGGATTGTGTATGTGTTCATGCAGGTAGTACATTTTCGTGCATTCCCTACTTTCATGTGTCATTCCTCCTCCCCTCTCCTGCCACTCATTCCAGTTATCCAGTGTGCCAACACCTGTCCCGACTGCATATCCCTGACCCTCCTTCTCCACCAGGGTCTCAGAGGACTGTGTGAGTTTGACCTTGCAGGCACCCGGGACACGGTGGGGTTGGTTGTTTCGTGACACTCCCGCGCCTGTACACAGGACCTGTAACAGTACACATCCGTTCATGGTGCATCATTCTATGTTATGTACCACACATGGTTCACATCCTGTTGTGACATTGTTTTACTGTGCTACCTTGGTTGTTACATCATTGTGATAGTACTTGGCCTTTGTGAGGTACTGCTACGTAAAGTCAACTACTGGAGGGTTTCTGGTTCGTTTTTATGGCTTGGATTTTGTGATTTTGCAAATGAGGGTGGACTCTGAGGGTGTAGGCACCTTTTTACACACAAGGTGGGAGATGGTGACAAAGGGGAAGGGTGATCCTGTGGCCAGGTGAAATTGAGGGTTGAAGGCTCCATGACCCAGGTGCAGTTGTTCAGTGGGTCATGGTCATTTGTGAGGGAGGGGGGGGTTGTTGTTGATAGTTGCCTTGCCCTGCAGTGTGATGGGAACCCTGACATTGTAATGGTGGTATCCTATGTACATGTTGTGTTCTGCTGAGCAATGCCTGTTCATGTGTTGTGTTTACCTTTCAGGTGTGAGGGGATAGTTGTGGTTTGATATGCTGGGGTGTACACATGGTGAATGTTCACATGTGATGTGTAGAGGACACTGATGGTCACTTGATTGCACATGCATATGTTGAGTGCATGTCCTTACTGACCCACACACATGCACTATGATGCACTACATGTACAACCACCCTTGCATATCCACGTGTACACTCTGTTTGCCTTCTGATGCCCACTGTGTCCCTGCAGCACATGTTCTGTGACCAATTATGGATCCTGTACATGCCTAATTTGCTTTCTGATGTGGTCTGTCACTTAGATGTGATGCTCAGGGTGTGCATCACACACAATGGCTGTTCACTGTGCTGTGCGCTGAGCAGTGTGTTGCAGGAGTTGGACACAGCACACAGAAGCTGCAGTGTTGATTTTGCAATGCACAATGTGCATGTAGACAGTCATTCATTGTTATGTTACGACTACAACTTTTGTAATGCATTTCGAAATGACTTATTTTGAGTGGGAGGTTGTTGGTCAGTCATTTCATCTGATTCCATGTCAGGCATCATTGTCTGATGCCACTGTACATTTTTGACATGGCAATGTGTACCTTATTGGTACTGTGTTGGTGTATGGGTATTGCTTGCCATGTCATGTTGTGGTTTGGGAGGGTTTGAGTGACATAACAGTGATGGCCATGGCCTGTTTTGCAGGTGTGTGTGATTCACACCTTGCATGTCAGGGTCATCCGCTTCTCAAAGCAACTAGCTGGGGGTAGATCTCTCTCTGCGGCAGGGGCCTCCCTCTGGAACAGCTTCCTGCCTCACTGGAACTTGAGGAGAACCATCTCCGGTTCCGGAAGCCCCTCAAGACCTTCCACTTTGCTTCTGCTTTCTCTCTGCCCCTCTCTTGCAACCCCTGTACTGCGGGACTGTCTCTCTATCCCTACAGCCCCCCTTCCCAGCACTTGTCTGCACTTACCTTTGCAGTTGCCAACAGCTGGTCCATGTATTTGTTTTTTAGTCTACTTACCCTGTACTGCACTCCCCCCTCCCCTTCCCCTTCAAACTTTTCCCTTCCCCCTACCCCTGCACTTGCACAATCTAAATGACACCTGGCCTAGTAGTATTGTTTTCTGTTTTCCCTTGTTCCCCCCTCCCTGCCTCATCGCACCTTGAAATACTTGTGTATAGGCACGTTACAAATGCCATATCATGTCATGTCATATATGTGTCTTTTGGTCACACAGGATAGCTTGTGTTTAAGTAGCTAGGGATGCAGACAATGTGGCACTTCCATGGCAACTATCTCAGGGTGGTAGGGTTGTGACAGTTGACTGTCTCTTTGTCATCATCGATTGTCACCTGGTATATGCCCTGGGGTGGGAGTTTAGGTGAAAAATGTAGCCACAAGCTGGGACTGGGCTTCCTCGCCACGTGCCCTGTCCCCTCCCATGGGCAGCGCCTGTGCCTGTGGTTGGGGATGTGGGGGCACCACCATGTCCACCGGTACGCCCTGCCGTGTTGCAACATTGTGCAGGACACATGCTGCCAAAATGATCCTGCACACTACTGGGGGTGCATAGAGTAGCTGCCCGCCAGAGCGGTCAAGGGAGCGGAAACGTGACTTGAGCACTCCGAATGTGCGCTCCACTATGGCCCTGGTTGCAATATGGGCGGCGTTGTATCTTACCTGGGGTGGTGTGGTGGGGTTCCGGATTGGCGTCATCATGTGGTTGCTCAGAGGGTAGGCACTGTCCCCTGGGGAGGTGTAAATGGTTGTGATTATTGGGGTTTGTGTATTTGTGTGTGTGTGTGTGACATGCATGCATGTGCAAGGGCATTTGTACTCACCTAGGAGCCATGTGTCGCCATGCTGCCCAGCTTCCAGGGCCCGGCTCAGGGCAGACATTCTGTATATGAAACTGTCATGGGTGAAGCCAGGGTAGTTTGCATAGACAGAGGTGATGATTCCATTTGCATCGCATACCACCTGTACATTGATGGAATGCCAGTGCTTGCGGTTTCGGTAGATGTGCTCAGTGGCCCTAGGTGGACGTAGGGCCACATGGGTGCAATCTATGGCACCGAGCACTTTGGGGAAGTGTGCCACCCTGAAAAAATCCAGGACAACGGCCTGCCTTTCTGCAGGTGTTCTGGGCATGTATATGTGCCTGCGGACTGAGGGGCGCGCTGTCATGATTGCCAATACCTGGTGTAGGCAGCGTGACTGCGTGGCCTGTGAGACCCCCACCCCACTGGCAGTAGTCCGCTGAAATGACCGAGTGGCCAAAAGATGCAGGACATTGAGCACCTTCTCCAAGGGGCTCAATGCTTGAGAGCAAAGGGTGGGGGATGTAAGGTCATCTTCCCACTCCCTGACCAGGTCTAGGATGATATGGGGTGGAAACCTATACCTGCCGTAGACCTGGTCGTCAGGCATCCCAAAAAGGCTTGTCCGTGGTGTGAAAATGCGTGCCCTGGCTATTCACCTCCTCCTGTGGTGTCCCACGATCAGTGCTGCGACAAATGGGGCATTCATCGTCGCTGTATATACGTGTTTGTTGTTTGCGTGCACTTTTATATTGTGCGCGGGGACGCTTCCGCCTGCCTTCGTGTGGCGGACGCGTTGACGCCTGTGTGCGTCTTTTGCCCTGCGCGGGTTTCCCGTATTCAAATCCATGAATACGGGTTGTTTGCGTGCGTGTGGGCGTACTGTGTAGTTCCCTGCAGTACTTCCGCAGTTACGCCTTCTTTTTCACACGTTATTCCCCATTCTGCGTGTTACGCCCACTGTTCCGCCCACTTTGGTTGTGTGCGCCGCGCTACGTGCGCTTTTGCTGTGCGCGTAGCGCACGCCGTGTGTGCCCGCGTGCGCCATGGCAGGATTTGGCGCACGGACAGCGGGAAACACGCGCAGCGTCTTCCTTGAATCGCACACCTGCGCGTGTGCTGGGTTTCTCACGCTTGCGCCAACTTGCGCCTGCTTGCGCTGGGATTTTCGGTGCACGTTTGCTCCATGAATCGACCCCTAAATGTCTTAGAACTCTAGCAAATGTATGAAAATGGCAGTAAGGGCCATAGTGTTGAAAGAATGGAAGAGGGGCCGAAAAAGAGTCCCTTCTGCACCCCCCATCTGGGTGCTATCCTTTATCTCACACAGATGGGTATACAGACCCTGAGTTTGTACCTACATTTTCCCCAATGGCTAATCCAGTGGCTATGAGACGGACAAAGTTAGGGCCTCCATCAGCTGCGATTCCTAGAAATTTGGATCTCAGAGTAAGCAGGTGACTCCTTCAGTGGTTAGGACTGCAAAGAGGTTACAAACAGAGAGCGGGAAAGGAGAAACTTCCAGACTGCTAGATTAGCAGATAGATTAAGGGAGGAGGTAGGAGGGAGAGTGAAACCAGCAGCTAGAAGCGTGGATAGTGGATCAAGACTGAGGGAGAAGGAGGAAGTCAGGCCTTTTCCTGCTAGGATAGAGGATAGTCTGCGGGTAGTGGTAGGGACACAAGAGTGGGAAAGAATAAAGGAAGCGCTGAGGCTAGTGGAGGAAGAGATATTGCTTCTACATGCCTGTAGAAGGGTCAGAGGATGTTGTGCTGGAGTAGACAATGAAGAGGCAGATGATTGGGATGTTGAGCAAGGAGAGCAGGGTCTAGCTACCCTACCTCCCACTCCAGTAGCAGTGATAGGTAATACTCCATGAAATCATAGGACACATCAGGGTACTCACATGGCCGTAGCAAGTAGTAGGGGAGAGATGGGGAAGGCCCATGTCAAATTGGGTGTATGTCAGTTTCCGTTAAAACAGTAGGGTCAAGGAAGGAAGTATTATGCCCCATACTCACATGTGCCCTTAAGTTGATGAATAAATCCCTTTGCTCACTTTAGGAGTGGGGAAGTGGATTTATGCACTGGAGAAACATACCGCTGGTGTCACATTGGCCATATGAAACATGAAAAGCCTATTTGCGGCTCTGATGGCGCAGCGGTTAGATGAGCTTTGGAAAAAAGTGGGGTATTCAGGGGAACATCTAGAGACGAACACCCATGATGGAACAGCATTCAATAATTATGGATATGGATGATTGGTGGTTCCGGATATTAAGCGGGAGTTCAGTGCACATGTCATGGTCAGTCATACATTTTGTAGATACCATCATGTGTGATGGAAAGTTGATATAAAGAAGTAGAAAATGAGAGGTGATATGTGGGACACAGAAATTGAGGAATTTTCGTTTCCTTTTTGGATGACTTTTCTGTAATTTTTGTAATAAAAAGTTTGTAATAAACTAAATGTTACAATATATATATTTTTTTAAATCAATAATTATAGGGCACAGGTTTGGGGGGCCAGATTGGGGGGCCCTGCAATGTATGTATCCAAATAGACCAGATATACATTCGATATTAACAAAGACAATGAAATTGAAGGATCATCCTGCCACACATGTAGATGTGGAGTGCAGAGACGGGAGAAGGGTGGGATAAAAGTGTGACAACCTTTTATCATATTCTGAAGAAAGCACTCTGTAAGGAAGTCCAGCATGATTTAGATAAGGTGGTGGGAAGGGAGGCCAAGAGTTGGCTGGAGATTCAGGCACACATTGTGCATTTTTGCAAAAGAAGACAAGAAAGAGAGAAGGAGAGCATAGAGCAAGCACACAATTCATATGCTAAGCTTCTTAAAAAGAAATTGGCGAAGATTTGTGTATAAGGTTGCTGTAATTATGAATTGTACGGTGGGATATCAGGGACAAAATGACCCAGGTATGAAACAGGGGTGGATGGACGGGTATGTTCTTGGTCAAAGGCCAATGAATGGTTTTCCAAGGGGCAGTGGGGAATTCCACGAGGGAGTGGGTCATTTGGTGGGTTCAGAAGAATGGGTCCTCGGTTTAATGGGCTAATGGGAAACAGTCGTGGAAGGTTCTCTGGGATTCAGTGTTGGCCGTGTGGAAGTTTAGGGCACGTGTCATGGGATTGTTGTGAACGACTCCAGTACTTTAACATGGGAGAACAGAGAACAACAGATGCAGGCCCTACCCTGCCATATTCCCTGGGCTCTGTGCAATCGTAGCAGGCACGGGTTGTACAAAACGCAGCGACTTGGGTTGCACAGACCTTTGGGATCCCACCGACCATGCCAGCACAAGCATTGGTGCAGACATGGGAGAAGAATCCTTTACCCTAAGGAACAGTTACACACTACACTGGAGCAAGTGTTTTTGTATAGAATCCTTTTTCTCTGCACTGTTCTAATATGTACCAGGAGTAGGACAGCCCAAATGGGTCTCTGATGTGTCCATTCCTCTCCATTACCCCCAATACTGAAGAGGATCCTCAGGTAGGTGTGCAGGTAGGTGACCAAACTTTCTCATTCATGGTTGACACAGGAGCTACAAAATCCTGCATGAAGGAAGGTGAGTTCCCCTTTTCATGCAAAACGATGACACACAGGTATTCTCTGGGGCTATACTGTCAGTTACTTATACTGATGATATTCATATTAAGGTAGGTACTCAAATTGATCACCCCCTTTGTTGTATTGTACGGACACCACAGCAGATCTTTTGGGAAGGGACATCTTGAGTAAGCTGCAGATGTTGATTGCTTTTGCAGAGGAAGGCAATGTATGCTCAATTCCACGGTTGTACCCTGTAAGGGATGCAGTGTGTTTTCAGGCCCAATTCCAGCTTGATTTAGATAAGGTGGTGGCAAGGGAGGCCAAGAGTTGGCTGGAGATTCAGGCACACATTGTGCATGTTTGCCAAAGAAGACACAAAATAGAGAAGGAGGGGGTAGAGCAAGCATACAATGCAGAAGCTAAACTTGTTAAAAAGAAATGGGCAAAGATTTGGCTATAAGGGGCAGTAATTATGAATTCTATGGTGGTACAACAGGGACAAAATGACCCGGGTATGAAACAGGTGTGGATGGATGGGTATGTTCTTGGCCCAAGGCCAATGAGAGGTTTTCCAAGGGGCAGGGGAGGATTTCCGCTAGGGAGTGGATCATTTGGTGGGTTCAGAAGAATGGGTCCTTGGTTTAATGGGCTAATGGGAAACAGTTGTGGAGGGTTCCCTGTGATTCAGTGTTGGTCGTGTGAAAGTTTGGGCCACATGTCACGGAATTGTTGTGAACGACTCCAGTACTTTAACATGGGTGAACAACAGATGCAGGCCCTACCCTGCCATATTCCCTGTGCTCTGTGCAATCATAGCAGGCACGGGTTGAACAAAACCCAGCGACTTGGGCTGCACAGACCTTCGGGATCCCACCGACCATGCCAGCACAAGCAACGGTTGAGACACGAGAGAAGACTCCTTTACCCCAAGGAACAGTTACACACTACACTGGAGCAAGTGTTTATGGATGGAATCCTTTTTCTCTCCACTGTGCTAATATGTACCAGGAGTAGGGCAGCCCAAGGGGGTCTCTGATGTGTCCATTCCTGTCCATTACCCCCAATCCCAAAGAGGATCCTTGCATAGGTGTGCAGGTAGGTGGCCAAACTTTCTCATTCATGGATGACACAGGGTCTACAAAATCCTGCATTAAGGAAGGTGAGTTCCCTTTTTCATGCAAAACAATGGACGGACAGGGATTCTCTGGGGCTATCCTCTCAGTTCCTTGTACTGAAGATATTCATATTAAGGTAGGTACTCAAATTTATCAGCCCGTTTGTTGTATTGTATGGACACCCCAGCAGATCTTTTGGGAAGGGACATCTTGAGTAAGCTGCAGATGTTGATTGCTTTTGCGGAGGAAGGCAATGTATGCTCAATTCCAGAGTTGTATCCTGTAAGGGATGCAGTGTGTTTTCAGGCCCATTGTTGGGACAGCGTGAGTAGGGGGGTTCCTGTACATACAGCAATGTTTCTTTATGCATAATGGTTTTGTTGAGTTGGGTCCTGGGAATCAAACATCAAACTTGGCGGATACCAATGGAATTTCTATTTTGGGTATATGTGCTCAGGAAGTAAAATTGGGCACCATTGTTATGATTCTTTTAGAGGAAGTAGTGTTCAAGAAGAACATGGTAGTTCTCCTAGGCACAGATGAGGAAGGTGGAGAATGGCACACAGTTCTGTGCTGTAAGTGATTTCAATCCAGCACCCCAACTAAGTCAATGCCTAGTATGGGATGCCCTTATTTATATATTTTTATGTCAAAAGTTTGCTTAATTATGGATGATGTACACTTATATAACGCCCCTCTCTTTGAATCCCCCCGGTCTCACTAAACCAAGAAGAAGGTTTGTTTTGCAAATTAAAATATTTATTTGAAGAATTGAACAATATATATATCACACTTTTATGAATATGGATAATATCTGAATTTCACACTTATGATATTTATGCAATGATCAGCAGTGGGTAATATTACAATATCAACAATATCTTTAATCAATTAGGAGTAGGAATAGGAAGAATAATGTAGCAGAGAATACTTTGTGTGGGTTCAAGAAATTATAATGATATGGAATTACTGCAGCACAGAAATGAAACTTGATATGAATTCAATCAAAACAATGCGATCACTCTTTCCCCTAATATGCAATGTGGAGATGTGAAATGCGGGCACACAGGTTTCAGGAATAACAATCAACAAAGCAGTTAAATCCCAATTCCACCAGCAAGCTTAGAGAGAACAGGATGATTTTAAACAGGTCAAATGCTTTCAAATGTAATATGTAATGTATGGAAAAATGCTAAAACTGACTTTAATTCCCTAAATGGATTCCGAACTAGTGTGAGTTGCTTTGGATTGGTTCAGGTAAATACTAGCAATGATTATAGAATGTTTAGCAGATGGAAAATGAAATACAGAAGTTGAAAGCAAGAAATAGCTGTTTTACATGGAATGAAATTGAGCCAAATGCAAATTCGCTGCAACCGTTCCGTGTGCGGGAAACGTGATTACGGAAAAATGATAAGGAATGTCATTATGTGTTAATTTGAAAGCTGAGGATGTTAGCTTCAAACTGACATTTAGATTTTGTTCCTAGCACGTACGGTTCAAAAGTTACAGAGGTTTTAGTAGAGGTCGATTTTTCTGAAAAGGAGTTAAGATTTCTAATGAAATTGCGCTTTGAAGTACAAACAGGTTGGCTTACACAGGATTAGATGAATGAGAAAGGATTCAGAAAGGACAAAATAGATTCTACAATGCAGTCTGGATATGTTGGAATGGGTTGGATGGATTATTTTAAACTAAACGATGACTATGGACAGTTCTACGCTAAATACTCACAACTCTGGTTTAAAATGGAATGGGCCCATCAAAGATCTGGTCAAATGTTTGGACTGGACTTTGCTCGCCACTGGATAGGTCTGAGGCGCTTGGTTCTGCTCTCAGCACTCTGGTCTCTGCGCGGCCTCTTGCACTGGATCTGACGGGTTCTGGGTTACAGCTCTGCTGGACTGATCTGGATCTTGGGTTCTAGCAAAGGTTGTTGGCCAAAAACAGCAAACAGCTCAGCCAGGCTGTTGAATTGATTAGGTTAGGCCCCGTGGAAGTTTAGGGGTTAAATAAGGTTAGCAAGATTTTAAAGCCTGCTGAAAAGGGTTCAGCTCTTTGTGTTAGGCCTCTGCTTCAGAGTTCTGGAATCTGGATCTATGTTCTAGAGTCTGGATCTAGGTTCTGGAGTCTGAATCTTCCAGCAGGGTGCTTCTCCAGTGGATCAGTTGATGAGTGAAAATGTCTTTGTGGGTCCTCAACAGTCCCTATTTATCAATTTTCCAAAGGGGGTGTGGAGGCTGATTGTCTATGCCTAACCCTCTAACGATCTGATAGGTCAGAGAATTCCCTGTCCCCTGATTTGAGAAAGGAACAGTGTGTCATGATGTGTCATGATGTGTCAGAGTGATGCTGCCATTTAGAATCTAGGGAAGAACCTCCCCTTTGCTTTTACCCAGAAAATCTATTTTTCCCAAAAAACATTTTTTCAATATGCACAACTTGTTAATAATACATCATTACATGACAGATTGACTAAGGTACGTTTCTGTCCAAATCTTATCTTCCTATGTGTTTTGGTTCATAAATGACAATTTTTCACGCTTTTGGTTGGTTACACATTTTCGGATCTGTACAATTTTTTATACATACATGCACATACCCTCTGGGCATATTCCTGTAATTTTTCATGTTCCTAGCATAATCACAATAGCCACAATATTAAAGATGTCATGGTTCAGTCTCAGAACATCACACAGATTCCAGATTAGATTTAAACTGTGAGTGAATTCTTCATTTTAATAATCTCTAAATTTCATATTTTTGTCAGTTCGGCACATTATTGTATGTCTTTTCCCAATAAATACAGTTACTTTAGTTTCCAATACACATTTTCAGTCTGGCCCGCCTCAAAGCTTGGCAGAGTCAGAGAGTCACATGGCTTCTTCCTGCCAGGGCAGTTTTTGTCAGTCACACCCGAATTAGCATTTTCTATTCAGTTCAAGGAGCCCATTTTCTCTTTCCCAGATCAGCAGAGCAACAGGCCAAAGTGCCCCTTCTCCCCTTATTAGCATTCAAATGAAATTTCCTGTCCTTTGGGTGGGAAGCAAAAGAGTCGTATGTTCTCAGGGGAAGAAAGCCTCTTTGAAGTTTTAGCTGAATCAGGTTACCTTATGGTCAATTTCACATTGTTCCTTGTGAAAAATTACAGTTTCAAATTTAAAATCAGCAAACATATCTTCAATTCCAGTCTTTTTCAACATGAAAATCAATTTGTGGCACCCTATATGGCATTTGATGCAAATCCCTTCTTTGGCATATTTTGAGTTCAATGTCCAACTTTACACATGACAGGTTTTTAGAAATCGCCAGCTTCTGGCAGAGGTGAGTAACGGTATTGCACCCATTTTTGACAGATTTCTTTCCAGCAACCATCTTCCAAAGTGGGTTTTGTTCTGATAACATATACTCCTGCTGACATTATATTTGTGTGAATTATTGAAGAATGATGTTTAACAGCCAACAAGGAGGTTGGATCTTTTTGGGTGGTTTGTGAGCCATGATTTTTTGCAAATTTGACAACCAATTAAAACGGATTTCCACATAGCTCTGTGTTTCTTTTGCAATCAGGCTTGCTCTGTGGGCAGCCAATGGTGGGTTTTGGCAGTGGTCTCCAGTGTTACCACTGACATAGGCAAAGTGGATGCGGCCTATTTTTCAGATTTTTACTGCGCTCTTCTGGGTGATTTTAGCGAGCAGCATGCTTTCCAGCGGCCATTTCTGATGTTTCTTCTGCCGGCACTGCACAGTAATGTTGCAGGGCCTGGACTAGTGGGTAATACATCCCACAAGCCCCCCCCCCTCAATGGGAATTCACAAGACTGGGATGTCAGTTACATGTCTTCTGATTCCACAAATGGCAAAGTTCCTCATCTTTTCCTCCATCAGGGGTGGATCGATCGGTTCTCCTCACCAGTCCTGATGTGAGTATTGAACGATACTCCGGGCCCCTCGGATCTTTGCTCCCGGTCCCCGGGTAGTCCTCCTTCATTTCCCTCTCCATGGTTCATCAATCCTAGGATGACAAAGCAAAAACATATTCGTAGACATTTCCCCACCACTATTAATGTAGTGGGGCAGACACACACATTTTGATTAATCAGAACACAATTTTTTTATTGTATTTTACAGGCTATATATGGGATATTTTAGAGTTGGAATTTTATGGAACTGGAGTGTCTCCTCTGGGGTTCCAGAAGTCTCCTCCAGTTGCTGCAGAGTGTGCCTAGAATGGCAACACTTTAGTTGATTAATATGGACCCATTTATCTTCCCCTTCCGCCAAACTGCCTTTGGGGATGTGGATTTTGTAGGTGACTGGTGAGATATTGGCCCTCATTACGACCCTGGCGGTAAGCGAAAAACGATGGCGGTAAATGATTACCGGCATCGTTTTCCGCTAGGTCTGATCATGACCCGTGACCGTTGACGCTGCTGTTAAATGCAACAAGGTCGCGCGCACGCGTCCCGCCACGCCGTAAATACCGGCATGGCGCAAAGCTGCGTGGATCACGACCCAAGCGGACATGCACCTAACGCCATCACTAAGCCCGTTAAGTACCTTACCGCCATGGTGCTAATCACGCCATCGCGAATCAACCGTAAATGGCCATGTGCAGTGAATCCAGCTGCCACAGGTGCACAGAATAAGCACAAGTGGAGGCAATACAGACTCAGGAAGTATAAAAAGAGCACACCCACCCCTTCCCACACCCAGGCACACTCCAAAATGATACCAATAGGACTAGCAATGTTGGGGCTGGAGGACCTGATAGCAATGCAAGTGCTACAACAACAACAACAACAACAACAACAGGCTGCACAGAGGAGACGCAGGAGGAGAAGTAGGGCAAGGCAGGGCCAGCAAGCCCCACCAGCACAGCCAGTGGCACCACGCAGGCAGCCCACAATCCCACGCATCAGAGCCAGTCCATTCAACCTCACTGCTGAGCAGATCCACACCCTGTACCGTTTGGACCGGGACACCCTCACCGCCATCGTAGACATGACACACAACGCATTGTTAGCATGATAGAAACACCAACCGCCATCCCACCCCTACTGAAGGTAGTGTCTGTACTCCACTTCCTGGCCACAGGCACCTACCAGCACACAGTGGGGCACTTGCATGGCATTTCACAACCATTATTCTCTCGTACACTGATCCAAGTGCTCGATGCCCTCCTCAAGCACACAGACGACCACATCTCATTACCACGGACTGCCCAGGAGATTGCAAACACCAAAGTGGGTTTCCATGCACTAGCCGGCATACCTGGTTGCATTGGTGCCATCGACTGCACCCATGTGGAATTGGTGGCCCCACATGCAATGGAGCCACTGTACCGCAACCGTAAACTATTTCACTCAATCAATGTGCAAATGGTCTGTGACTCCAACAAGATCTTCACACATTGTTGTACCCGATTTCCCGGAGCAACCCATGATTCAATGGTCCTGAGGAACTCCACAATACCACACTACATGGAGTGACATGCAGGCCCAAGATCCTGGCTACTCGGTGAGTCTAATGTCATGACCATGGAATTGCGAAGTGGGTAGGCGAACAACGTACCAATGCATACTCCACCTGGCTGTGAGTAGCAAAGACAACGGAGCCAGATCATACCCTAATGCATCACAAACCTCAGCTGACACTAGTAAACCTAAGGCCTGATGTATGCAGCCCTACCATGTGAATGAAGGTGTGTCCCAACCATAACACAAATAATAATAACACAACCATCTGCAAGTGCATTGAACCAATTCAGACCACAATGACTTCAACAAAATCCACCTACATGCACGTCACCAAACACCATCAACTGAAAGTCCTGTCCCCCATAACTGCGCATGAAGGAGGCACATGACCCCCCTGCATACATTGGTTGATGGCATGCACAACAGTCCATAAGAGCCATGAGCTTTTCAAAGTGGTCCAAAGTAACAGTTGGATGCAAGCCATGGTGGCTCGTCAAGTTTTGAGTTTAACGTCATGACTGACACATACATTCTCGCCCACATACAGGTGATGCAGGCTATCCCCTGAAGAGGTGGCTACTTACACCAGTCCGGAACCCACAGAACGAGCATGAGGAGGACTTCAACCGTGCACATACACGTACCCGTGTGGTGATTGAGCAGGCATTTGTCCTATTGAAGGCACGGTTTCGCTACCTCGCAGGTCTGGTGGGGCACTCCTGTTCCTCCATGAGAAGGTTGCAAAGATCGCCATGGCATGTGTCATGCCACACAATATGTGCGTCAGATGAAATGTGGCCCTGCCCCCTGTTGCTGAACTGCAACCACCTGACGATGAGGATGAGGAGGGTGTGGATGGGGCAACACCTCATGGAGGCAGTGATGCACAGGAGGGGCGTGAAATGCGTCAAAATATCATTGACCAATGCTTCTAGCACACACGGCTGGTGTGTGTAGCATGGAGACAGCACTTGGGACACTGTTTGTGTCTGGGACATGCACACTGTGGACTGTACACCAATAAAGCACACATACGAAATGAGCAATGTCCACACATTTGATTTGTGCAAAAGGAAAAAGTGTATTATGAATGTGAATAGGTTTGACACACCCAATCGCCCCTCCCCCCTCCCCCCTGAACTCCCCAACACACCCAATCCCACCTCCCCCCTGAACTCCCCAACACACCCAATCCCCCCTCCCCCCTGAATTCCCCAACACACCCAATCTTCCTTCCCCCCTCCCCCCTGAACTCCTTGCAAAGGTGTGACGGTGCCCGTGATGAAGTGGGTAATGTTCCATTCGTCCACTGGGCGGCCACTATTGGCAGCCCCCTCTCCCGGCCCCTGGGGCCCCCCTGCCTGTATTCCGCAGGTTCCTGGCTGACCTGCGGACGGGGATGGTTGCGGCAGAACTGGCAGCGGAGGAGGTGCTGGGCTGCTCGGTACACCGCGTGTCCCTTATTGTCTGTACAAGCTTACCGAGCACATTCCGCACCACGGCTAGTTCCGCACATATGTCTTTGTTTGCGGATTGGATGGCTGCCTTGACAGTCTCAGCACATCTTTCCATGTCTGCACTGGCACCTCCACAATCAGCCACATGCTGCGTGAGTAGTGAGGACAGTTGTTGCCTCATCATTATTTGGTCCAGCGACTGTTGGAAATTTGGGGCATTGGATGTTGCAATTGCCGGGGTAATTGGGCTACTCCCCTCCTCCCCTCCTCCCACTGGGCTGGGAGTGGCTGGCCATGACTCTTCAGGGGATAGCCCCTGTGTGCCGTCTCCGTGCCGGCTACTTAGGGACAGGTGAGGGGAATGAAGGTGGGCAGTGGGGGGACCTTCTGTGTCATCCTCCTCATTCCCCACATCGCTGTCGGAGCAGGATGCGATGGTAGCAGTCTCCCCAATTGTACTGCTCCCCACAGACACATTCCCCTCAGTGGGCAGCAGTTGTTGTGTGTCTTCTGTGGGTGGTGCCATGCTGCTTGCCTCGGGGATCATTGCTGCCCTAGGCTGTTTTGCGACAGGCAATTTTGTCTGCTGTGGTTTGTCTTTGGATCCAGCAGAGGTGGAGGGTTGGTGTGCTCTTGCCTCTGGCCTGGCCTTCTTGGCAGGTGTTTTGCCACTCTCGTCCCTGCCGGTGTCCGATTGGGAGCCTGTGGTGGAGCAGAGGAGGGAAAGTGTTATTGATGGGTCAGCGGACATTGAGCAGGAATTGTGATGACTGCCATGAATTTGATGGATAGATGGTGCACTTTGTAGTCTCTGACATACAGGTTGTCTCCCTTTTGGGTGGGTTGAACATGCAGGAATGTGGGTGCCTGCTGTGGAGTGTGCATGCTGCATGTGCGCAGGGTGTAGGTCTTCTGCTGATGTGTTGCGTTAACCCTATAGGGCAACATTGTGATGCACATGTAAGTGGAATTCAGGGGGTTTCGCATGGCGAAATTAGAGGCACCTACCTGTGTCTCCTGATGCCGGGGCTCCTCTCTCCATTCCACTGACCCCCTCGATGCTCTCCATGCCGATCGTCGAGGCACATATCGCCTCCCATGGCTGCATCTTAATTGGGGAGTCTGCTCCTCCGCCAGTTGCCATGCCCATGTTGCGGTTGGCCGACATTATGCTCCTTACTCGGAGCCGGAGGTCATCCCACATTTTGCAGCACTGTTTTGAGGTGCGTGGGGTGGTTCCTACAGCGCTGACCCGTTGTGCTACGAGTTCCCATACAGCCTTTTTGCGGGCTATGGCTGGTCTTGTCATTTCTGCGGAGAAGACGATGTCATCCTTTTCCTGTAGCGTTTCAGCCAACATTGTTAGTTCCTCCCTGCTGAAGCGGTCCTGCCGCTGCCGATCGCAGGCTTTTTTAACAACTTTTGGCATTGTGGGATGCGTGGATGTGGCTGTAGCTTTCTGCAAGGTCTCGGGGTCAGATGTGCAGTGGTAGTGGAGGATTACAATGGATTGTGTTTTCAAAGATGGCCGCCGTGCTCTTTCCCATTCCGCCGCAATGACGCTACTTCCGGTTCCGCTTACTAGCGGTCACCGCTAATTACGGTGACCGCTAATTACGGTCAGTGCTAAGATCGGTGGCCAGGATGGCGGTAGTGCACCTTACGCAGCATGCGATGCCGTTAGCTGCCGTTTTGGGGGCATTAATGCCATGGCGCTGTTTACATTACCGCCATGGCGCAATGCTCGTGCCCGATGGGTCGTAATGTCCCGCTTTTTACGGCTTCGACCCAGCACGGAAACGTTAATTATGCCATGGCGGTAATGTATGTTACTTAGCGCCAGGGTCGTAATGAGGGCCATTGTCTACAATTTCAAAAGGACCCCTCCAGATAGGCAAAAATGTGCGCTGTTTGGCCTGGTTCCATTGGAAATTGTATAGGTAGACCCGGCCTCCTACATTGTATTCTTTCCTAGTAGTCTTTAAGGCTGTCCAGACAAGTGGTCGACTGTAAATTGGTCAAATGGTCAACGTCATTTGGTCGAAAACCAAATGGTTGAATTTTTTATTTTATTTATATTTGTATTTTTTTGGTTTTCGTTTAGGGAAAAAAAGGATTTTTTAGAAAAAAAAGGGGGTTGTGGGGGGTGAAAATAAAAACAAAAAAATTTCGACCATTTGGCTTTCGACCAAATTGGTTCGACCATTTCTCCAGTCGACCAAAGTTTTTCGACCAAATGTCTGTCACCTCTTTAAGTCATAGTGGGTCTTCATGCTGTCGGCTGATCTTTTTAGATTTCGCTGAGCATAGGCCAAAGCATGTTGAAGGTGTTTTCTCAGATTTTCAACATACTCATGAGTTGTGGAGGCATTGATCAATGTCTGCTCTTGGGTTCTATAGAGCAGATGTTGGGGAAGCACCATCCTGCGTCCAGTCATCAGCTCAAACGGTGACATTTTAGTTGTAGATGAAGGGGTAGATCTGATGGCTATTAGGACAGGAGGTAATCGAATATCCCATTTTGGCCCAGAATCTGCCACAAACTTTTCTAATATGCTCACAATTGTCCTGTTGTATCTCTCGACTGCACCACTAGAGGCTCGTCGGTAAGCAATGTGTAGCTTCCTTATAACCCCAAGTATCTCCCACATCTTTGTCATTACTTTGCAGGTGAAATGGCTACCTCTGTCTGACTCGATCCTTTGGGTAGACCAAAACGTGAAAGGATGTGGTTGATGATCAGGGCAGCTGCTGTTTCTGCCTTGCAGTTTGAGGCCGGGAGAAATTACACCCATTTAGTAAACAAGCATGTCACGGTTAACATGTACATGTTTCCCCGAGAGCAGCGAATCACGGGCCCAATGAAATCAACTTGCAAATCTGACCATGGCAGTGTCATCCCCTCTCTTTTGGAGAGGCGCACGGTGTGTGAGGGATGTTGGTTGAAATCGTGCACACACAAGACACCCCTTCAAGTATTGGTCGAGGTCCTGCCTCATGTGTGGCCAGTATGCAACCTCTCCTAAGATTTCAAGTGTTTTATGAAACCCACTATGACCGGCTGTGGCCACATCATCGGCGTGACTTAACATCAGGCTTCGGAATGAAGTAGGAACCACCCACTGATCATGGCCAGCTAGGGATTTCCTCACCAACAAACCATCTTGGATTCAGAACATTTTTGGACATTTCATCTACACTCTGAGGTCCTCTTTCCCTATGTAATCAGTATCTGTCAGGGGAAAGTTATCAGGGTCCTCAATGTGTTGATAAAAATTACCAATTATTGATCCCCTTTTTGAGCCATAATCAAATCAGCATCTGAAGTCTCCTTACTCCATTGTGCAGTTGAGAGTTCATTGTGAGCATTTGTCTGGGACCTAGTGATAGCAGTGACCTGGATTTCCCCCAACAGGGACTCAATCTCTATTAGATCCCCTTGGATGGCCCCGGTTTTGGCCAGATGATCAGCCAAGTCATTTCCAGTTTTGTCTGGTCCCTCTACTTTAGAATGGCCTTTGATCTTTTTCCAGTTGATGGTCATCCCATTTGAGGTGACCAGATCATCACTATTTTGAATTAATTTCCCATGTTTCAAGGGTTTGTTATTAGCACATAACATGCCTCTGGTTTTCCAGTTAACCAGGTCCTCCACGAACCCGTACTGTACATAATCCGAATCTGTGATTATGACCAGTTTGTGGAGTTGATTTTGGACAGCAGTGAGGATGGCTTGATGCACAGCCATCAACTCTGCCACTTGACTACTTCGGGGACCAATCTTGTACCCAGCGGAGGGTTCTGGGGAATCATTCACCCATGCATTCCCTACACCGGCCACAAGTTCTTTTTCCCCGTTGCTGTCAACATGGTAAGAACATCCATCCACATACGCAGAGGGCATTCCCTCACACTTGTCTTCTTCAAAGACTTTGTGTGGGGAATTGAGGTATGCCTCCATGTTGTCCTTGATTTTTAGACTTTCGTCCTCGAGACAGTTTTCTCTGGCACAATCATGCAAGGCAGCCAGACCTTGCGCGAAAGGGACTCTTCTTGTTTTGGTCATATCTGACCTCCACAGGAAAGCCTTGCATTGACAGAATCCAGGAAGTAATTCGGGAATTACTTACATTTCCGGGACGGATTCCGTCACTTTGGAGATATTGCAGAGGCTGGTGTGGAGTCTCCACTATGATGTGTTCCCCCTGGATAAACAGGTGGTAATTCTTCATTGCCCACACCATTCCCAGGAGTGCCTTCTCACAATCGTTGAATTTTTCCTCCACAGAGGATAAAGTTTTGCTCGCATAGGAGATTACTTTATTGACCTTGTCATGCTTTTGGTATAATACTGCAGTCAAGCATGTATTAGAGAACCCTGTCTCCAAGAAGAACTCCTTGTTTCTGACACGGTAAGCAAGGAAAGGCGCTTGTGAGAGGCTTCTTTTAAGTTGTCTTACTGCTTCAACTTGTTCTGGACCCCACTCCCACTTAACCCCCCCCCCTTCAAGAGATGAATCAGGGGTCTTGTGATCTCTGCGTAGTCCTCAATGAATTTTCTACGGTAATTAGTCAGTCCAAGGAGGCTCGTTAGTTCCCGCAGAGTTGTTGGGTCTTTCGATTTCTGGAGTGCTTCCACTTTCTTTTCCTGGTGACAGAGACCCTGAGGAGTAATCTCATGCCCCAAGAAATTGACACGGGTTCTACACCACTGTGCCTTTTGAAAGGAAAGTTTTGCTCCGGCAGCCTTCTACTGTGTCACAACATGACGTATCTCCGCTATGTGGTCCTCGACATTTGAGCTTTTAATGAGTACATCATCTACATAGGCCAGGTTTCCCCTTTCACCCATGTCGGGCATAGCCTTATGTAGAAAAATGTTGAATTCATTGCCGGAGTTGAGGTATCCGAAGGGAGTCTGGGTCCATGTGTACAGCTGCCCCCCAAAGGTAAAGTCCAACTTGTATTGGTCCTCCCTACTGAGAGCTACAGTCCAGTATCCATTGGTCAGGTCTATTGCAGTGAATACCTCTGACCCCTGGATCTGGGCCAGCGCTTGGTCAATGAAGGGAAGAGGCCATCGGGAAGTATGGACCCGTTTGTTGAGCTCCCTAAGGTCGGCACAGAGTCTCTACTGGCCGTTTGACTTCAATATCACCAGCAGCAGATTATTGAAGGTGCTGTGGACTGGGTGGATTATCCCACGGGACTCAAGGTTCTTAATTATTTCAGTAAGGGACTCCATTGATGCAAGAGGCAAACAATATTGCTTCACAAACACTGGAGTCATGCCATGGGTCCGTGGGAATTGTTGTGTGGATGTTGTTGCCACCACAGTCATATGAGTCCGCCGCAAAGAGATCTTGAAAATTCAAGAAAACTTGTTTCAACTTTTGCTTCTGCTCCAGAGTCTCACAGGCATCAGCTAGGTTGACTCTCTCTTCAACCATCTGCCTGAAGCCTGGAAAGACATCTGGTTTCGCTATCTCAGCGGCCTCCTCCAGCTGGGTGGAGAAGTCCCTGGTCAAAGTGCTGATTTGGACTGGTGGCTTCAGGTGGGAAAGGCAGCCCTCATGGACCTGGAAAATCACCTCATCCCTTCTGAAGTCACAGGTCACATCTTCCTTACCATAAGGGCAGGAAGTGTACACCAGGAAGTTCCCCCCATGCCGGGTAAAGATCCTGTCTGGTGTTGTATTGTCATCACTGTCACTGTCAAAACAGTCCTTGGGGATTGGTCCTAACAGTTAATTAGCTAAATCTATGGAGAAATTTTGGTCATCAACCGCCATTCTAATAATGGTGCCTGTGGCTAGAGTGATACTCTTTAAGTAGCTGTTATCCGCCTCTATTGGAATGGTGTCATGTTCTATGTTGACTAATGGTGTTGGGTTTACCCCCAACCCTTGCTGTTGGAGAGAAGCATTTAGATGAATATAGGCATCAGGGTTTTTCAATTTCTGTCCTCTTTTAACTTTCACTTCCAGGTAGAATTGTCGGGTCCTTTCTGGGATGGTGACTTCCTCTCCAATCTGAATTTCAATTGCATAAGGCAGCAGTTGAGCTGACCTAAATGCTTTCTCTGGGTCATCAAAACCCATGGGATTATCTGCTAATCGGACCAAGTTTTGAAGTTTATTAGGTCCAAACTAATGGCAAAGCGATTGAGAATGTCACTGCCTAAGTAAAAGGCGGCAGTGACGTCTCGCACGACCCAACAATTATGGACTATGCTCTTGCTGCCTATGGAGATTTTGAGCATACACCTGCTTGGCAGGATATGTTTGGAATTGGGTGCTTCCAGATCCATTTCCCATTTGTCTATCAGCCTAAATGTGGGAATGGCTAGATCTTTTGGGAGTTGGCAGAACATGGCTTCTCTGATGAAGCTCTTACCATTGTTCACACACACTCGGGCGAGAACAGAGTCCTTCCCTTCATTTAACTGAACAGGGATGAACAATTGCTCTCCAATTTGCTGAATAGCAGCCAGGCTCTGGGCTGATTTCTCATCTTTCTGGACTATAGGAGTGGGAATGTCTGATTGTGGATTGGTAAAGAATTTCAGACTGTTTCCTTCCAGTGTGGAATGTCACCTTAAACTGGAAGGAAGGTTGATTTTCAGAAATAGAGAGGACCCCCCATCACCAGTTTGTTGTCCTTCTGCTATCACTGTCATGTCTGGAATTTGGTTGCTTTGGAAGTGAAATTCTACTTGGTCAGATTTTTGTTCAACCATGTGGCATGTGCTGTTTAAAGTAACATGGTTGACACTCTGTTTTAATTTTATGGGTCGGCTAGTCTGGGTCCAGAGGACATTGTTTATGCAATCTATTAGGGGTGACAACCTTCGCAGGAGGTCATTCCCTAGTAAACAAGGGGTGCCCTCTGCAGTCACAACTATGACCGGGTGCTTCACCTTGTGTCGCCCAATTTTAATTTCCAAATCTGCTGTCCCTTCGATGGGAATTTCCTTCCCGTCAAAGTTCTGAAGTTGTCCAGGAAGAGAGTTGAGAGGAATTGGTATTTCTCCCCCCTTCCTGTATTAAGTTCATCAAAGGCCTTTTTGGACAAGGGGTCACAGATAATGCACATTTTTGGACAACTGGTGGGTTAGTTTTTTAGTTTTGGACTTTGAGAGAGAAGAGATTTGGGCAGAATTCTGTGGGGAGTCTTGGGAATCTGAAAGAAAAAGGTGGCAACTAGAGATGGGAGAAGTTTTGAGCTCCCCTGGTTCCGGTTCTGGTCCGCCCCCCCTTTTTGGAGGCAGTCACCAGGATGGGTTTGAACCAGGGGATTTTGATGCTGTTGGTTCTGGGGTTGGATGATGGGTGGGTGGCACTAGTTCAGTCGCCAGATCTACCCAGTCTAGATTTGAATCCTTTGGGACCCATTTTTCCTTGGGAGGAGTTCCCCCATCTCTGAAGGAGAAGATCCTTTCCCAGGATCCTCTGAGGATCCCTCTCCTTCAGATTGGAAGATCTGTACCTCCTCCTCAAAATGGGTCTGTTTGGGTTCTTTGTTTCTCCTACCCCCCTTCTGCTCCTTGGGTGGCAGACTTTCAGGGGCAAGAGATTTTGTTTCCGGTTCCTGGGCTTCCAGGGGCTGTTTACAAGTGAGTAAGGAAGCTTCCTCCAAGGCTTTACACCCCCCTTCCCCTTGTGCCTCCTCCCTGGGAACCGGTGGGTTGTCGGGTGCTGCCCCGTCATTGTTCTGGAGCACCAGGGCCAGAGTTGGAGGCATTCTGTGCCGGCATGCCCATCTGAGGGTTCTGCTGAGCCCTCAGCATGCAACCCAATCCTGTGCCATGTTTTGGACCTGGCGCTCTAGATGTGAAACCCACTCAGGCTGATAAGGGGTTCTCATTTCTCCCCTGGGCTGATCCTGGGAAGGGTAGCTATCTCTTCTCTGATAATACCTCAGGTTGGGAAGATATGGGTACCCCTCCACCCTTGGCCTCCCCTCTCCCGGATTAGGTTGTCTGGGCTCAGGAAAGTGGGGAAAGATGGATGGATTGTTCTGGGGTTGGAAGTTTTGTGGGTACCTGGGGAAAAAGTTCTGCCCAGGATTTGGGGAATTTCTGCCCTCCTGGGGGAAGTGAGGAAGGAAGTTCCCTGGGTTAGGTGCTGCTTTGTTGGATCCCCCCTTGGGCTGGAGGAGTCCACACATAACCCAGGATGGGTTGGTTCCCCTTGTAGCGGGGACTAATATAGTCAGGGGAGTGAGGGATCCCATTTGTGAGACTACCTCCTTGGCTCCCTGTCTGTGACTGGCCCGAGGGCCTTCTGGGCTTGGGATTATTCTGCTGTGCAGGCCGGTCTTTAGGCCCCCCCCATCTCCAAATCCAAAATGGGGGCAACCTTTACCTCTGCCACCTTAGCAGCAGCAGGGGTGTTGGTTAGTTTGGGGCTTTTTTGAGCATTCTTGTTTTCTATGGGCTTTTGCACCTCATAGATTCTGGTGGTCTGCTAAATGACCCAGCAGTCTAGTGATCTTTTCTCATGAAAATCTCTCACTGGCTGGGTCATGATGTACTTTGGTAGAGCATGGAAAAAAGTATTAACAAATTCTTTGCTGTCCGTGCGCACCCTTCTGGTAGTCTGCGCAAAGGCACGCTTTTATTCGTGCAAAAATTCTTGTAGGGCCTTATCCTCCACACATTGCAAGTTGTAGGCTGCCTTGCAAGCCTCTTGGCGATTTCTGTGAACAGAAAAATGCTTTAAGATGGCTGCCCTATATGTGGACCATCTTGAATGATTTTGGTTCTCCAGCCCCGCAAAGAAACTGGAGTATTCTGGTGAAAAGGTCCATTTCACATACTGAATGCAGCTACTGCTGTCTTTCAGATGGAAAGTTTCCATCATCTGCTCAAAGAGCTCTAAGTGTTCCCAAACAGAATATCTAGCGTTCTTATGATAAGGCGTTATGAAGCTCCTTATTGCCTTGATCTGTTTTAAGCAAGGCCCTTTTTGCCTTATTGGCCTTCTTCATTTGGGTAACCCTGGTCCATTCATCCTCTGACTCAGAGGCACTGCTCCCAGAGGTGCCCGTCTGGTCTTCTAGGTTCTCCCGGATTCTGTGAGCCTGGGAATGGCTGGCAGAATGTGGGAACCTAGTCTCCTGTGTCCTAGGGTGCTCAGAGGAGTCTTCTGATTCCTCCTTGCTCCCAGGATTTGATGGGTACCCCCCGCCCCCACTGTCCTAGCTGGGCAGAGGTTTTCAAGATGCCCTTAGTGGGCCTACTCTCATGAGGTTCCCCACTAAACTTCACAGTGCTTGGGTACCCATACGACAATGCCCGCCCATCCATTCCTGGGAGGTGCTGGTCTATGAACCCCATACTTCTGACTGGATAGTAATCTGCCATCCCCGCGGCCCTGGGCTCATGTGCGCCAGTGGACATGGGGTGGCAGAGTCCAGGGACTGGCAGAGATGAAGGCCTCTGGTACTAGGGTTCCTGAGGTTAGGCTCAGGTGTTTACCTTTCCCAGCGAACCTCATCTCTATCAGCCCCTGCTCCCTGTTGCCACGCAATAACTTGAGCTTTCTGTTCCTCAATCAAGGCCTTACTAGTCTCTATCAGTCTATCTTGCATGGCTACCTGCCTGTGGAGCCTATCATTGTTCTGACAGAGAGCCTCATTTTCTCTGTGTGCGTCCTGGTTTGTCTTTGAGTACTGGGCCAGTCTTTGCTGCAGGAGGGCTACCTCCTGTGTCCTGTCCATACTGGCCTGCTCCTTCCTTGCCAGAGCATCTTCCAGCCTCCTGGTGTGCTCTAACAATCTATCATGCTCTTTTTGGAGGTCACCCAGTCCCTGGAGGGCCAGGTGATTTTCTTCCAGTTTCCCAGTTTCCCTTTTAAGTGACAGACTTCCTGGCCTAAGGTGTCCCTTTCCCAAGTAAGAACCTGCCTCTGTGCCGCAAGGTCGTCCCTCTGTCTTTGAAGAGCACCAGCTTTCTGGCGCTCTTCATCAAACTCTGCCTTGGTGTCCAGGTCTTTCAAAATCAATGTATTGCTCTTCTCTTTTCCTCTAACTAATTGGCTTTGCAGGGTGGCTACCTGCTTTTTGCATGCCCTGTTGAAATCTATCTGTTGTTCCAGCTTTTTCTGGTTCTGCAGTAGGGAGTCCAAACTTTCTTGGTACTCCTTCTGCAAGGCCAGAATTCTGGTTTCCTGGTCTGCCTTTTCCTATTGCAGGATACCCATATCCTCTTTTATTTTAACTATATACTGCCTGCTTTCATTTTCTGACTCCTGGCTCCTCTGCAGCCTCTGCTCAGAACTCAGAAGAGTCCAGATCAGATTGGGCCTTTTCTAATGCCATGAGTTGCCTACTTGCCAGATCTTGGCCTTCAGCATATTTATCCTGTATGGCTCCCATAGATAACTATAGATATGCCGCTATCTTGACATTCTTATTTTGCTCATCTTTGGCCTTAGGGCCATATATAGTTCACTCAGGGCCACATGTAATGGACCCTGATCTCTTCAGATATCTAACCCTGTTGCAGTGATCAGTTGTGTGATTGCCTGCAACCACACATTCTGGTTCCGCTCAGTCCATTCACCTCTCACAAATAACTTATGCAAAAGGTGTTCTCTAGCCATCTTGATGTCTACCAATGTCGCAGTTTTGGAAATATTAATTTCCTCCCTGACTTACAGAAGTTTTTTTTATTTTATTTTTGCAGAACAGACGATTTCCTTAGAGCGTTCCCTTTTGAGGGGTGCTTTTACAGTGTAACACAGCGCGGTAGCCCAACAGGATTACAGTTACTTTAGTTTCCAATCCACATTTTCAGTCTGGCCCGCCTCCAACGCTTGGCTGAGTCAGAGAGTCACATTGCTTCTTCCTGCCAGGGCAGTTGTTGTCAGTCACATCCGAATTAGCATTTTCTATTCAGTTCAAGGAACCCATTGTCTCTTTCCCACATCAGCAGAGCAACAGGCCAAAGTGCCCCTCCTCCCCTTATTAGCATTCAAATGAAATTTCCTATCCTTTTGGTGGGAAGCAAAAGGGTGGTATGTTCTCAGGGGAAGAAAGCCTCTTTGAAGTTTTAGCTGAATCAGGTTACCTTATGGTCAATTTGACATTGTCCCTTGTGAAAAATTACAGTTTCAAATTTAAAATCAGAAAACATATCTTCAATTCTAGTCTTTTTCAACATGAAAATCAATGTGTGGCACCCTATATTGCATTTGATGGAAATCCCTTCTTTGGCATATTTTGAGTTCAATGTCCAACTTTACATATGATAGGTTTTAGAAATCGCCAGCTTCTGACAGAGGTGAGTAACGGTATTGCACCCATTTTTGACAGATTTCTTTCCAGCAACCATCTTCAAAAGTGGGTTTTGTTCTGATAACATATACTCCTGCTGACATTATATTTATGTGGATTCTTGAAGTAGAATGACGTTTAACAGCCAACAACGAGGTTGGATCTTTTTGGGTGGTTTGTGAGCCATGATTTTTTTTTTTGCAAATTTGACAACCAAGAAAAACGGATTTCCACACAGCTCCGTGTTTCTTTTGCAATCAGCCTTGCTCTGTGGGCAGCTAATGGTGGGTTTTGGCAGTGGTCTCCAGCGTTACCACTGACATAGGCAAAAGTGGATGGCGGCCTATTTTTCAGATTTTTACTGCACTCTTCTGGGTGATTTTAGCGAGCAGCATGCTTTCCAGCAGCCATTTCTGATGTTTCTGCTGCCAGCAATGCACAGTAATGTTGCAGGGCCTGGACTAGTGGGTAAAAAATCCCACAGTGCATCGATCCGACATTGTCACTGAGGGACGTGTCCAACAAGCAATTGGTCAAGGGCACTAAAGGCACAGGAGAGAGGGTCTTTGTAATTGGGCTACCTTGCCAGATAGCAATAGAGCAAGGGAAGTGCCACAGACCATGCTGATCATTAGGAATGAATCACCATTTTGGAAGGAGGATTTGGGGAAAGTGCCAAGTCATTTGTGGACCAGCAATCCTCATGATGTGGGGCTGCTAAGGAGAGTTGGAGCGATGAGGATAAAATTGAAACCGGGTGCGATATTACGGTGGTTTAAGCAGGTCCCCATGTCTAGGGAAGCAGACGAAGGGATTTGCAAGACCCTCATGGTGCTGTTGAAGCAAGGCATTACATAACCTTCTGTTTCCCATGCCGTATATCTACCCTGTGAAGAAAGCAATGAGGTCCAGCTGGAGGATGGGCCAGGATCTGCGCCCTCTCAATAGTATTGTTGAGGTAGAATTTCCGGTGGTATCAAATCCTGCTACCATTCTCTCTAAAATCCCCACTGGGTCGACCCACTTTACAGTAATTGATTAAAAAAATTCATTTTTCTCTGTTCCTTTACACCCCGATTCTCAGTACCTCACAGCGTTTACATATGTGGTTAGAGATTCGAGTACACAAGGTTGCCCCAGGGGTACTGCACATCTCTAAGTGTTTTTAACATGGTAGTTCAGATGGATTTGGGGAATTTACATGTGTCCAGTACTGTTATTCAGTACGTGGATGATCTGTTAATCTGTACTACTTCAGAGGAACAGTGTTGAGGAGACACAATTATGCTCCTCATCCTGCTCACAGAGAAGGGGTAAAAAGTGGACAAAGAAAAATTGCAGTACTGCCAGATAGAGGTAGTATTTGTAAGGCAAGCAATTTTGCCTACAGGAAGTAGCGTAATTCTGGAGAGAGCCACCGCAGTACATAATACGCCTCAGCCAGTCACAGTGAAACAGGTGCAGCCATTTTTGGGTCTCTGTGACTATTATAGATCATTGATTACTATAGTTATCTGAGGCCCTTACTGCAGGGAATTCGAGGAAGCACAGCAGTTGAATGGTCGATAGAGTGGTCTAAGGGAATGGTAACTTGTTTTTGGGAAATCAAGGCTGTGATCAGTAATGCTCCGGTCCTGCAGAACCTGGATTACAAGAAGCAATTTTAAATTTTTTCCCATTCGAACTGGCAGATGATGACAGTGGTCCTGACCCAGCAAACATCGCTAGGCAACAAACCTTCTGTGTGCTCCATCAGACTCCTGGACCCAGAAATGCAGGGGCAGATTTCAAAAGTTTAAAAGTCTTCTTCCATTACTATGGGTTGCCCGGTGACATTGTATGTGGAGCATGCAGTTTCTGTGATTTTAGAAAAGTCTAAGTCCACGTTAACAACTCAGAGGGCCTCATTACAAGTTCGGCGGTAACCTTGCCGGTAAAAACGGCAGGCTGCTGCAGAATTTGTGAATTATTTTGGCGCCTGGAATGGGGAAATACAGGGGCATTACAGCACTGGCAGACCCTGTATTTCTCCATTTCTGGGTGCCTGTATTAATTACTCCCCATTCCCATTTGAGCCCCATGGGGCTCAATGAGAATGGGGAGGCCAGATGCACCGGCACCATACATGAATGGTGCCGGTGCATCTGTCGAGGCCTGCATGTGGGTCCCGGTATGCCCGCCAGGTCAGTCCTGGTGGGCAGAAGGCACCCATGAGCAAAACTCGTAGTTTGCCGGTCCGGAAAACAACAGTACTGGCAAGCTTACTGGTACCATTGTTACCGGACTGACAAACTTGTAATGAGGCCCAGAGAATTTCAAGGTATTGTTAAATGGGAAATCATATTGTGCCTCGTTTCTAATATATATTGGCCTAAACCCAGTCTCTCTGCGAAGAAAACTGCGTTGCAAAGTTCTGATTTTAGATCGACTTTGCCGCCATTTTTAGGATCATCCGCCATTTTGATTTCTGTTAATATGTAATTCTGTGTTCTAAAATGGTGGACTGTGTTTCTAACTTGTAACCGAGCCTTCCCGACCTTTGTCCCTAGTTAATGGTTAGACTGTCCGTGGGCCGAATGTTTAGACTAGGTAATGAGACCTTGTCCCGAACATGATTTGTGGTTTTAGGATTATCTGCACCAATAAACCTCATCCACGAACATACATCGAAGACAATGTAATGCAAAAGTCGAGCGTGGACACTGGCTGTAACACATTGTGAAGGGATATGTTCTAAGGCTTACTGCTAAATCTGGGAATACACTTTGCCATTGTAACTTGTTTGAAATGTAAACCAAATGTAATCCGTGTGCATATTATTGTATGAGCCATAAGTGAACTCGGCACAAACTCTAGACCACAGATTATTAACTTGCAGAGGGATGGAAATGATTACTAAATTGTATAAAAGTGTGAATGTCCAGATGTCCAGTACCTCTCACTCCTCACACTGAAGGGCTGGTACTCACTGTGATGTACTGAGGGCCAGATAGCTATCTGAATGTTTTTCTTTGTAACTGCACAATAGAATAAAGATCTGTGAATCTTTACATCCCGTGTTTGGTGTATTTCCTTTTGTGGTACTCAGCCTCGATATTTCCTCTTGCTTTTACAGTATGAGGTAATTTTGTTAAATGCATTGAATCATCCCTTGCAATGTTACTTAGATATTTGTTGCAGAGCTAGTGCTGCCTGACAACATTGTTCATGAGTGTGCCACGTACAAAGGGGAGGAAGAAGAGAGGATGAATGTGAAAGAAGATGCCATGGAGGGGGGTGATATGACTTTTGTTGATGGGTCTTCAACCATCAACCAGGAGATGAGTGAGAGGCATATGGGTGATGCTGTTGTGGGTCTTGTGGATGGAGAATACCATATCAGACTGAAGAGGTGGTTGCCTTCTCATTACTCTTCACAAGATGCGCAACTGGTGGCACTCATAGAGGCACTAGAAATTAGTAAGGGGAAGGCGGTCACATTGTATTCTGACTCCAAATAAGTTTCCTCCACCGTCCATTCTGGGTTATCAAGATGGCAGAGAAGAGGGTTTAGGAGATCTGACCAGTCCTCTGTGCAGCATGCTGCACTGTTATCTCATTTAATTGAAGTATGAACGTTGTGAACAAAGATAGGGTTAGTTAAATGTGCTGCACACACTATGCACACTAATTCAGTAGGTCTTCAGAAATGATGCTGCAGAGAAGGCAGCGAAGGAAGCAGCGTATTTACCTTTTGCAGATTCCTAGAAAATGAAAACTGTGTCTGTGGCTTGAGGTTGGTCCCTGTATACATCCTGATGTTAAATCAACAATGACATTTCTGGTGAGAGGGGTGTTTCCCACAGTGTGGAATTTGTGATGTTCAAAAATCTGATAATGGAACCCACTTCTTTAATGTCTTGTTTGCAGAGATCACTTTGCTGTTAGGAATAAAGCATAACTTGTGCTCGGTGTTCCACCCAAAGGCCAACATCATCTTGGAGAGACTCAATGGGGTCCTTAAATTGAGTTTAAGTGTGTAATATTGAATAAACCATGGTATATTTGCCTCCCACTGGAGTTAATCTACCTGAGAAACCAGCCAGGGAGGGACCACCACTTGAGCCCTCACGAAATCATGACTGGTCATAGGTTACACACACCTCTCTAACCTAAATGCCTGGCATCAGTCACACACAAGTCCACAGCGGTCCTAGGAGAGGAGTTTAGGGAGTACCTTAGGACTTTGACAAAAAGTGTTAAGATTATATATTCACAGGTTGTGTCTTCTCACCAACAGACAACAGGAGAATATGGCTAGACTGCCAACGATCAATGCAAGACACAGCTTCTTCCTTGGGATCCGATATACATCAGCACCTTCATGCATCGTTGGAACAAGCAGCATTTCCATGGGCCTCATCAAGTCATTTTGTCAACTTCGACTGCTATGAACGTCAAGGGCAATTTGAATCGGATACACCTTAGTGATACCCACAAAGATACTAGCAGCCCTCCATTGGCACAGGTACAGGCATAAAAGTCAATTACGTCCTAAGGATTCACTGTTTGTTTCAGTGCAAAGTAGGGTAAAAACTGAGATTTGGAATTTATATTATGTTGTTCAGGAAAATAAATGTCTAAGCTTATAAATTGTGTGAAAATTAATGTTTGTATGGTTTTATTGGTCCTTGTGTCATCATGTCTGAGGATGATAATCAGTGTATACACAGAACATTTTAAATTGTTTAATTTTATGAAGTCCGAGGAGAAAATGTTAAGAGGAAAAGGGAATGTTGACAATGATCTTTTTTATAATGGGTATGATGAACTAGATTCCACAGTTAATGCACATGGTTTCACAGTGGATAACGCATGTTATAGTCATATGAGGAAGGTGGGGATAGAGAGATCCGTAGAATATTGCTACACATGCTTTCTCATCCCCCCTCTGGCGTTCCTAGGGTATTTATCCAGAATAAAGTAGAAGTAGCAGATGCACTATGTCTGGTCACCTGGCCCTATGCAGGGTTCAAGGACAGTTTAAAGGGCAGTCAATTACGGCATAAAAGTTACCAATCAACGAAAAGTGTCCAGTTGCTGAGCATACGTTGCCAAAAAGCATAAGATGTGTTCAAAGAGCCCAATTGTTGTTACAAGGGGCTTTTTACAAAAAACATTGATGGGAACAATGGATGAAGAGTTGCAGAGCTGGAGGAATAAGGGGATTCTTGGAAGAAGGCATGGCACAAATGAATCAGGAGTGTGGGACAGTATGCAGAAATCACTTGCAACATCTGACATGGCTCAAGGAGCCAGAAACATCTGGTAAAATACAGACACTAACCCATTTTTCTCTGTGTTTTAAGGGCAACGGCACGGTACCTGTTGGCACAAATGGGAATTGCATTTGCATGCTTTGCATCACAGACGTGGCTTTAGGTACTGGTGCTCTTCTAGATAACATGTTTGACTTTTGGAAAGAATGTATATAGACAGTTGCCCACAGCCTGGCAAAGTGTATGCAATTTCTCTACTCATATGCCCATCCTCATAATGCCTGAAGGACACCTAATTTTGGCCCGCCCATTGCCCAAAGTTATACCTGTGGCCTCTGTGTCCCCTGTGCCCCTTGCGTTCCTTTCATCTCCTTAAATGGACAAACCAAAGACTATGTTTGGTGGCGAAAACGACAAACAATTGCAACATAGGAGAAGATCAAACTACCTTTAAATTACATTGTTATAGAGAAGGTGCCAAGTACCCCCACCTCAACCACTTTGCCAATATTGCCTATATGTTGCGAATCAGTGTGTGAGACACCTGCGGTACCAGTGAAAATACCAATACCAAAGAGAATCCTGGAAGGAAAGCTCCCATTGAGAAAGCCATACCTGCATGCGAGACAGTTTGATGGCCATTTGAATGAAATTCAAGAAGTAGGACCAATGAATGGAAGGGAAGAATAGTGACGTAACCACCAACGTCACACAAAGCAAGCTGATATACATGGAAGAGATGCAGAGACAAGAGAAGTGAATATAGTCTGTAAGGCATCAAGAAAGTATCAAAGATAAATGACATCTTGGGATCAAGATGAAGACATTTATGCTACAGAAACAATGAAGATATCAAGTTATTTCATATGTGTACAGATGCAAAGAAACGCAAGCAGACAAAGTATTCTTGAGGTTAGCTTTACTGTGAATAGATTGCGACATGCGCCAACATATACATATAGTGAAGTGAGTAAAGAATGGATGTTTCCACTACGTATTATAGCAGAGTTGGACCAGAGAACGAAGGTTGCTTTTCCAGTGTGTCGCAGTTTAAAACAAGTGAACAAATTAAAAGGAGTGAAACTCAGAAAGGCAAGGCTAGATGAGCCCCAATAAGCCAAGGCGGTATCAGGCTGGGGTGAGCAGACATTAGATACAAAATGTGTGAAAGAATCAGAGGTCTATGAGAAAATAGTATTTTTAATGGACTAGAGCTCGATTTTGTGGTCTTCAGTCACGTGAAGGATAAAGTTGGATGACCATGACGACCATACCTATGCCTGAGGGCAGAGCGTGCCTTCACTCTCCTGTATTCTCCAGAGCAAAAGAACACTCCCAAGGCAAGTTCAGAGCCTTAATTGACAGCAGACCACTGAGGTGATGAAAGATGAATATGCTAATTGGTGGGAATCTATGGTTAAGACAAGATCACCAGCACCTGGAAGACCAGCTGCTAAAATAAGTGGAAAAGTACTGACAGAGGTTAGAGTTCCAACCAATTGTAGGAGGCCGTGTGAGTAAGGGTCCTATATTCTGCATAACCAATGGGACGTTGTGTATTTAGTGACGGTCATAGTGACCTGTTTAAGGGGAGGGCTTAGTTGCCACACCTGATGTTAAGAAACCTATCACTTTCTTTCACTCTCTTAGACTTGTATTAATCGTATACTTAGAGGTTCCTTAGAAACTCTAACTTTCTTCACTAGGTTTTTGTAGTGTGCCATGTAGTATGATGATATTAAATACGTAGGTTGAATTCATCAATGATGATTTTTTTGCTATAAAAGAATACTTTATTTTAAAGATGCATTGAGAAACCATGCGCTGAGACATCCGTTGATGTCCTGTTTTAGATAATTGATACTAAAACAGTTAACTTTTTCCAACTACCTGAGTCGTTTTGATTATTGATGTTGGAGTACCTTCTGCATCCCCATCCATCTCAAGGGTATTTCTACCTCGTCTTAAAGGGCTGGGGTCCACCAGTTCACTTGGTAGCTGAGAGGGTGGATTAAAATCCATTGAGATACTATGCTTCAGGTTCACGGAAATATCGCACAACCTCTTTCATTCGTCTGAAAGGATGTGAAGCTCTCTGTAGATAGCGAATATTAGTTTAAGATAAGTCTTGCAAGCTAGATGAGATGGATCGCTTGTTTTCAGGCAGAATCCCCTCCCAGCGTCTACAGGAAGCTGAACAAATGGAAAGTTGAAGAGGCTGATAAAGAGGCGGTCGATCAGAAGTCGGAATTAAAAAAAAAAAGAATAGTGAGTACAAAACTGAGTGAGGTGGCAAAATTGTGAATGGGCAGTGAGTGAAGAAAGTGATAAGGGAAAAATGAATAATGGAGGGAGGTTGGAGTACAGTAACTTGAGAATGATGAGCGTTGATTAAGTAATTGACTTGAGGAGAGGCCAAACAATTGAGTTAGTGAGTAATTGACTTGAGGAGAGGCCAAGCAATTAAGAGGTATTGTGAGGGAAGGTGCCACGATAAAGAGTACAGCCAGTTTCCTGCGTCGTAAAGACATAACAGAAGAAATTGTTTCTAGAGCCCTATTTGTGGCTTTGAACTTTGTTGAAGACAAGTTTAAAGAGAATGATTTGCATCCCATTCAGGGTATTTTTTATGGGTAGGATAAGTCTTAAAAAGAAGACTGAGATATATGTGGCCGGTCAAGTATGTCAGTTTGTCTGTTTGTTTCATGTGACTGAATATAGTGAAAAAACAATGGAGGAATTGATAGATGTGAAAAGAAAACACAAGATATTTGAGAATTAATTATTTAGTTAGTGGAAATTGAATTGATGGTGATTAGTGAAAAAGTAGATTAAAATAAAATACGTGAGGTAGAGGGTTTGGAGCCTGCAATGATTGGTGCATGCTCATATTGTTTTGTTTTTCGGAAATGTACTTTTGAAATCTGTAAAGTGTAAAGTTGAGTATTGACTGTCAAGTGTGACGAGTCAGAATGTAGGATATTACCCCACTTTTGCACCTTTGCAAACAGTTGCCGAAACACGCACCCAAACTTAAGCATTACATTGCATAAAGGGTTAAAGGAACACCATACAAAATGTTCATGCCATGGCCACAAGGGGGATCCTTATCAAAAGCAGTTTTGCAGCATGTGACGACATATTTGCATGCAGCATATACAGGAAAAAAGTTAGATAAACGATTATCAAGCTTAGAGCTCTGGAAAATGTACCAGGAGGAAAGAGACGAGCCACCTCCTGAAGACTGGTTATAGAATATATGCAAAGAGGGGGGTGAGGAGCCTTCAGCTCTCCCTGCCTCACCGAAAGCACATGCCGATAGTAAGAAAGATGACGGGTTATACCCATTAAGGGATCTTAAGACAGTGTCAGTGTACATCAACTGGGCATATGAGTCACCTGCGCAAAGCAGCGACGAGGGCTCAGAGGACATTTCTGAGAGACGTGTAATCTCTAAGGTCCCGAGGGACAAGGAGAGACACGACAAGGAGAGAAGTGATCAACCAAGTACATCCTTAGATATAGGACGAGAAATAAAAAGATAGAAAGGAGAAAAAGAAAAGGCTGGTGAGTTAGCACTTATACAGAACGAAAGGATGGGTGGTCAGATTTTGCTCAAACTCTATGGTAAGAGCATTGAGGACGTAAGGCAAAGGGAATCCCGAAACAAACAGGACAAAAAGGATAGAGAGAGAGAGAAAAGATTAAAAGATGATGCAGTGAAAAGGAAGGATAGACAAAGATGGGAACAGTTGTATCAAGATGAGAAACTGAACAATCAGGAAAGAGCAGAGGAGCAAAGAAAATATGACAATAGACAGAGGACAATCGGAGAACGAGAACAGAAAGAAAAAGAGAGGAAGAGGAGGAACAGAAATTAAGTGATAAAAGAATACAAAGACAAAATGACAAAGAGATATTAAGGGAAAATTAGAGGAGAAATATGAAAAGAAAAGAGGAAGCAAGAGTAAGAGAAGAAGAAAGGAAAAGAAATAGTTTGATGATGAACTAGAACACAAGAGGAGGCAGAGAGCATGCGATCTTGAACACGTGGAAGAGGAATGAATAGATCTTAATCCATTAGTGGCATGGGAAGACAGAGACAAGTTCTTCCCAACACATGAGCCAATAGCAGGCCCTTCTAGAGCAAATCTAGAGCATGAGTTTGAATCTAGAAGTATTGGGGATGCTATCGATAAATTCTATCATGATATGAGGACTTAGAAAGGGCTGCAGGGGAAGGGTAAAAAGGATTGACTCAAGAATACGCAGTTGTACGACAAAGAAGGAGCCTCATGTAGTTTTGAGCCAAAGGAGCTGTCTTTAAGTAGACCGACTCTGTATAGAGATGAATAGGAGAGAAATCACACAAGTGTGGGACAGGATATGTCAGACGAGGACAGGGAAACCTTTCATGGGTAAGAGAAAGGCAATACATGTGCACCTGAAGTGTGTTTTTCAATGGATAAGGAAGTAAGATAGTCAGCTCTAGAACTACCCAAATCTCAGGCGTCAGAATAATTGATGTGGCTAGGTCCACCTAAAGGGAGATCCCATGGTGAGAGAGGGGATCACCACCTCATGTGAGCAGGTTAAGGTCACTGCCAAGGAGAAGGCAGAGCAGAACCATTGTCCCTGCTATGAATAGAAAGACAATGAGAGACGTGTTTGAGTTTGGGGTTTGACAGTTTCCTATGTTAGAAAAGGGAGGAGCTAGGCCACAGTATATACCTTGGCCACAGATGGATAAGGATAATTTAAGGTGTAAACTCCCGAGTTTAACTTCTGGTTCTGAGAAATGGATACATGAGTTAGAGAAAATGGCAGGAGGAAACATGTTAGCTATTGGGGACATTAAATGTCCCCTGATTGCCATCCTTTGGGGAAGGGCTGGTGACATTTGGTCAAGAGCAGGGTATTCTAGTGTTACCACAGTAAACACGGCTCATGATGGAGCACCGTTCAATAACTGCAGGGCAGCAGTCTGTAAAGCACTTAGAGTACTGTATCCGGACACGTCCGACATGGGAGCTATAATGGCAAAGAAGATCCAGGAAGGGGATGATCCTATTGTTTACATTCAGAATTTCCAAGAGTAGTGGGCTTTGGAGACACACTAGGATGGGGGGAAATCCATACCTGTATTATTATCATATATTGTGCCAAGGGCTGCCAGAAGCAGTGCAAAAGCAGCTCAAGAATTTAGTGGGCATGGAAGCAAAGCCATGGTCAGAGATTCAGCTGACCATCGCGCATTATTGCAGGCTGTTGTAAGAGAAGAATCGATATTAAGACGATGCTACGAAAGGTGAAAAGACATATTTAGTGCTGAAAAAAATATCAAAGTACGCCATTAAAGGGGCAGTGTTGACTAGTGGAAACAGATCGGATTCGGAGCAAGCATGCCGCAGGTGCATAACCAAAGGCAATTTGATCACGGTAATGAGGGATTTGTACCATGGGGAAGGGGGGGCTTTCGAGGTAGAGGCTTCCAGAACAATCAGTGAAACTTCCAGAATAATCAAGGTGGGTTTCAAAACACGTAAAACGATAGTCAAGGCATGCAGCAGGGGCAAGTTAGGAGAACTCCTCCTATATGTTGGACATGTGGTATGTCAGGGCACTTTGCTGGCACATGTAAAAGTCAAGGATTCGTGCAGAATGGGCCATTCACAAGAGGGGGGACTAAAAACCCACCTGCCTGTTCACAGCAGAATGGAGATTGGTTTGCTCAGAATCAGACAGTGCAGCAAACACAAGTGCTGAGAATGCAACAAGAGTTTCAAACACAGCAGGCAATAATGAATCTGCTATAAGGGCAGACACACCAGTCACCCATGCAGATAAAGCAAAGCACAAGTACGGACGTGACAATTAATGACTCCTAGAACAGGGGTGGTTATTTTTGAAGGAGGGAATCCTTTCACAGGTATGGGGATGAGAATGTTTGTACAATAGGACATCTCACTGGTAGACTTGATATGTTCGTTACTATCAGTGACACCCAATCCTCAGGAGGAACCAAGGGTTGACATCATTATAGGAGGCAATACTTTTTCTTTTTTAGTAGACACAGGTGCAACACGCTCATGTATATGAGATGGGACATTTTCAATGATGGAAATGCCATGAATACTCAAGGTTTCCAGGAGCTACAAGTAGAGTTCCTTTTACTAAAGAATTGCCCATCTCTTTAGGAGAGTGTAACATGTCTGTGCCATTGTTCTATTCAAGGCAGACACCTGTCAATATATTAGGTCGAGAATTAATGACCAAATTGAACATGACAATTGTGTTCACTGATAATGGCATAGTATGTTCAATACCAGGAATGCACTATTTGAATGTAAGTGAATTTATTATGGCATTTGCAGGACAAATTGCCATAGGAGGAGTGCTGTTAGAACCATGATTTTTTTTTACTATGGGGTACGCTTCTGTTAACATGGCTGCCAGGTTTAGTGGGAAGAAATATGAGAATACCGAATGAATTTTTATTCTGCCAAAGATACCTATGGATGAAGAGGAAGGGCAAATCTTTCCTTTCGAATTACAAGCAGCCATAGTGCGAGGAGAAATGGCCTTGCTTGATGGAAATGATTGTGAATGCAGACGATAGTGCACAGTGATTGCCATTGGGGAAGGTTACAGATTGACTGACGTCACTGATGAAAATTTGTTTGGAGACCATCCGTCAGATGACAAAGTAGTATTTGAGATGAGCATTACTTATTGGATAAGAGCAATTAAACGTGAGGTTCCTCAGAAAATTATGTTAGCACAGAAACACCCCGAGTATTTAGATGAAGACATGGTGAAAGTGCCAGTTTCATTATGGATAACTGGCCCCTATGATGTAGGCCTATTGAAGGGGGTTGGAGAAGTGAAGATTAAATTGAAACCAGGAGCAATTTTACCTCGAGCATGGCAATATCTTATGTCTCGAGAGGCAGATGAAGGTATTTTTAAGATGATGTCTGCTATGATCGAACAGGGCATCCTAGTGGCGTCAGAGTCACCATATAATAACACAATTTATCCTGTGAAGAAAGGGAAAGGGAGGTTGTGGCATTTAATGCAAGATTTACACCTGATTAACCAGATTGTAGAGGCTGAGTTCCTTCTAGTTCCTTATCCTGCGACAATTGTATCTAATATTCCTGTTATCTCACTGTTTTATACTTGAAACATGTGTTTTTCTCAATCCCATTGCATAAAGACTTGCAAGATCTGACGTCATTTATGTTCAGACAAACTTGTCTGAAAAGTAATCGGCTACCCTAGAGGTACTGTCAGTCTCCATCGATTTTCAATAGAGTCCTGCAGATGGACTTAAGCAATATTGTTTTGGAAAGTGTTGCATTGCCGTACGTAGATGACATATTGGTCTGCAGCACCTCAGAGGAAGAGTACAGACGTGATTCAGTTCAACTGATGATTATCCTTGCATACCAAGGATATAAAGTAGACAAGGAGAAATTGCAGTCCTGTCAAAAGGAAGTACTGTATATAGGCTAGTTAATTTAACATGAGGGAAAGAAAGTTACTCCTGAGAAGGCTGAGGCTATTTTGAAAACAGTAAAGCCACTCACGATAAAGCACAAGCAGAGATTTTTGGAACTGTGTAACTATGTAAAAGCATGTGTCTTTGATTACAGTTCATATTTAAGGCCCTTGTTGCAAGCTCTGCAGAAAGCACAGGCAAATGGGGGAAAATTGTCTGGACTGAAGAAATGGAAGAAGGGTTTGATGAGTTGAAAAAGGCAATTTGTACGACGGCTCTAGTTTTAGGGATTCCCAATTATGCTGAGGAATTATGTTTGTTCTCGCACACAAATGCCACTGTTATGACAGCTGTACTTATGCAGAGAACCATGTTGGGGTACAAGCCCCTTGCATATTACAGTGAAATTCTAGACCCAGTAATGAGGGATCATTTTCCTTGCAAACAGTCTTCGGCAGCCACTACGTTCGCCATTGAGAAGGCTGCTAGCATAGTGATGGGGTGTTCGATGACGTTATTTGTTGAACATGCATTGTTTGCTATTTTGGAAAAACCTAAAGGCACTTTGACTTCTCAAAGAGCTTCTGCCTATGAGGTTGTCATATTGAATCTCGCGATCAAGATAGTTTGATGCAAAATAGTGATTCCTGCCATGTTTGCAGCAGGACCACTGGCAGAGGTTGACAATACACATGATTGCTCAAACTATTCGAAATTCTGTGACAAACTCTTGAGGTTGAATGAAAACGCATTGGAAGCTGGGGAGATTCTTTTCATTGACGGCTCTTCTAGAATCAATCAGAATGGTGGACAAAGATATACATGTGCCTCTGTGGTGATGCACATGGCCAATGGGGAGTTTGAAGTATTGATAAGTGCACTATTACCATCTCACGTTTCGGCACAGGCTGCAGAATTAGTGGCGCTGATTATCGCGCTTGAGATACACACAGACCAGGAAATAAACCATGTACAGTAACTCCACCTATGCGAAGTTAACAGTGCACGCAGGATTAGCACGTTGGAAAAGGAGGGGCTACCTCCGAGTGGACAGCACTCCAGGGCAACACGCAGCCTTATTGGACATACTCATTAAAGCACTACAACTCACAGTAGCCATCGCAGTAGTTAAATGCGCAGCACACACTAAGAGAGCAGACTTTATCTCACGTGGAAATCAAAAGGAAGATGAGGAAGCAAAACAAGTTGCATGTTCAGATGTTATTGTGTTGTTTGGTATGCCTGATGTGAACGAAAGCATGGTGGTGATGATGAGTTTTTCTGAGTGTTACAATAATTTGTCTAGGACACAATTGATAGAGCTTCAAGTGGAAGCACTTCAAGATGAGAAAGACTTGTGGACATGGAAACAGTGTTCTTTAAACCCTCTAAAGAACTGTCGCGACAAGACAGACCTGATCAACTGGTGATGCCTGTAGCATTATTAAGGGTGGAATTGGAACAGCTACACTACCCAGAGCATGTTACTAGAGAGAGCCTCACTACAACCATTGTGGAGGCTTGCCTTGTTCCAAATATAGTAGAACACATTGCATCTTATGTAGTAAATTGTATCGTATGTCAAAAGATTACAACTGGGAACACACTGCACACAATTAGAGGAGTTATTCCAATACCTAATGGTCCCTTTCATTATTTGCATTTTGACTATGTTGACATGCTGCAAGTATGTAATGGATATAGATATATGATTGTAGTGGTATGTCCCTTTGCTTGGTGGATTGAAGCTGGACAGTGTTCACACCCAGACTCCACCTATGCAGCAAAATGTTTAGGACAAGAAGTATTTCCTAGATGGGGAATATGTGAAGCATTAAGATCAGATAAAGGACCTCAATTTGTTAATGAAGTATTTGAACAATTAAGCTTTTTGCTTAGCATAAAAATAAATTGCTCCTGTTCTTGCTACACTCCCCCTTTTCCCCCAATCCCACCAACTTGTATGATTGACTTCTCTCCTGTTAATCCTTCTGATGTTTCCCTTCTCCTGTCCAAATCTCATCCTACTGCTGCCACTTCTGATCCACTCCCTACCCTCCTTATTCCTAAGATCTACCCTCTTCTCATTCCTTACCTAACCTCCTTCAATATCTGTCTCTCCTCTGCTACCTTTCCCTCTGCCTTCAAGCATGCTACTATCATCCCTATTCTGAATAAACTTTCTGACAATCCCCTTCTCGCATCCAACTTCTGTCCAATCTCTCTTCTTCCATTCCCTTCTAAATTACTTGAACACCTAGTCTATTCTCAGCTCTCTGCTTTTGTCCTTAACATTTTTCTCCTTCCCCCCTTTCAATCTGGCTTTCGCCCCCAAACACTCCTCTGAGACCGCTCTCACTCAGGTTCTCAACTCCCTCCTCACTGCTTGCTACTCTAAGCAATCCTCAGTCCTCATCCTCCTTGATCTCTCTGCTGCCTTTGACACCATTAATCACCCCTTACTTCTCAACACTCTTTCCTCTTTTGCTTTCAAAGGCTCTGTCCTCAACTGGCTCACCTCCAACCCTTCGAACCGCTCTTTTACTGTCTCCTGGGGCAGTCATACCTCCTCTATTCTTCCCTTGGACTACGGTGTACCCCAAGGCTCTGTCCCTGGCCCTTTTCTATTCTTTCTTTACACCTCCCTTCTTGCCCCTATTATCTGTCCCTTCTGCATTTCTCACCACTTCTACGCCGATGACAACCAGCGTTTCCTCTCATTTTCTTCCCTCAAACCTGACGTCCATCTTAATCTCTATTCTTGTTTTACTGCCATTAAAAACTGGATGTCGCCCCACTTTCTCTCTCTCAATACAGACAAGACTGAAGTTTTATTCTTCCCCTCCAACACTCTTCCTCCTCCTTCACCCCATCCCTTTATTCATTTCTCCCCCTCTAGTCTTCCTCTCTCTGCCCATACTCGTGATCTAGGCATTTACTTTGACTCCTCCTTCTCCTTCACCCACTATATTGCTCTTACTTCTCGTGCATGCCGCTACCACCTTTTCATTATTCGTAAAGTCCGCTCCTCTCTCATCTTCCAAGCCACTAATCTTTTAATCTCCTCCCTCATCTTCTCTCATCTTTTCTACTGCTCTTCTCTCCTCTTTGGACTCCCTGTTTCCCGTCTTGCCCCCCTCAAGCGACCTGAAATTGGACGATGCGCTTGCACCGGTGTGCATCCATTGCACCCAAATTTTACATTGCACATAACACAGTATTCACAAATGAAATACTTGTTTTACCTCTGAATAAAAATTGTATAAAGCATTGGCACTGCTGTAACCAATCAATTCTTATGGAACAAAATGCACGTTATAAGTGCACACCACATTCATCACTTACTCATAAAAAAATGCAAATTCATGGTCTGAGTTTAAACAAGAATGATGCAATGTTCTATACTTACAAATGAGTCTTGCTTCTAATTGTCTCAATTTCACAGTGAGGCTGCCACCACATTGGGGTAACGCGACCTTAGCTAGTCCCACAAACTTAATTTCCTGTTTTGTATCCATATGATGTACATTTTGCCAATGGCTGGCTAATGGATATTTGGCATCCTGACTGCCAGTTGTAGAGAGATGCTCCCTAATTCGAATCTTGAGTGGTCTAATAGTACTCACAATATACTGTAACCCACATACACAAATGATGCAGTATACAACAAATTTGGTGTTACAATTGATAAACGATTCACTCGTCCAATTTCAGGTCACTTTTGAGATCGACTGGGTTCAGCTTAACTTGCCTCAAAAAGGCTTCAATCCAAATAGTATCCTATTATTTACTTCCGAACAAGCAGAATTAGATTAGCAGAAATCTAGTTTTCTTTTCAATCTCCGACGTAACAGAGAATGTGGCTTCACATATATGCCTGGGTTATTCACTCACCCAAGATGGCGGCGTCTGTCCGCTACCGTCTTTGCAGTAACTTAACTCGCTATTGAGCAAACCTCAAGTCATATACGCTACCGTGCGGATGCAGCATTCAGCGATTTCAATTCAGTACGGCTACACCAACCCTAGAGGTAAGACTATTGCCATACGGTCCCTAGGACCCCCAAACAATTGCGGTCTGCATCATTTCATGATGTAGAGTCAGTTATATTTAATTGACGTCACTCTAATTGTTACTTTCTTTGTATTATATCACATTTGACATTTCCTAATTCCAAACAACACAATAATGCAACTTGGATTTGCAATGATTGAAATGATTCAAATTGACCAGATATTCACGCAACTGCGAAACATTAAAGGTATGGTTAATGTTTACAATATTTTCAACATTTATTCTTTGAATGAGTATTTGCTGTCAGATATTTTACTAGTCCTCCGTGGACAGTATTTATAGTGATGGTATTTTTTCTATTTCTATTTTTATCCTCAGTATTTTTGTGTACCTGAAAGGGTCTCCAGCAGGTTTTTTAACCTGTCTGGACTTTATTGTGACTATCAAAGATCAACTACACATATAAGGTACTTTATGCATTATTATGAATGACCTGACTTGGGTGTATTGCCGCTTTGGTGCGTTCTTATTGCACCCATCAATAACAGTGATAGCATATTAACCAATTTTGATCTTTTTTCTTTTTTCTCTCTCTCCTGATTGTTTTGTCTTCATTATTCAATTAAATGTGTTGCATTTTTGATGATTTATTGACATTGCTAATGTATTTTGAATTACACTTTTACATTTCTATGAACTATTGTTATTGGACATATATTTAACTGCTGGCTTGTTTCACCTTGGTTGGTTCCTTGGTGGTATGATCATTTGTAATTGATATGCACTATTCAATTGACCCAATGTTTAAACAACCTCGGATGAAGAGCACGTTTTTGCTTGAAACACGTGTCAGGCTGAACCACTCCTCAATAAATCATATGCAACTCTAGCATATAAGATTTGAAACATTTGTTGCAGTGTCACTAAATTGTTCTCATTTCCAAATTGAAGCTTACCTTGAAGAAAGGATGGTTGCATTGTCTATCACTGGCATTGTATGCGTTGAGAAATCAACCAGGTTCAGACCACCATCTTACCCCCCATGAAATAGTGACAGGGAGGCAAATGAGGAAACCTCTCATACCTCTGTCTAGAACTAGAAGTGATGCCCAGACAACAGCAGCATTGTTAGGAAAGGAGTTATGTGATTACTTAACATACATGACCTCAAGTATCTATGTCATTTCAGATCAGCTCACGCGGAAGGGGTGTGGGGCAGCTCAGAACACAGAAGGAGATGCTACAACAACCGGAGTTGAAAAACCATGCCATCCCAAACATTTCACCGGTGATTCAGTCCTAATCCGAAATTTCACAAGGAATGGCACAAGCCAATTTTCAACTGCAACCTTCATAGTGGAAGACGTGACACAGACCCTCTTGGATATTTCTTGGAGACGTGAAAACCTATGCTGTAGAACCCCCTTCAGCCCCACCCCTGTCGGAAGCAAGCATTGTGGAAGAACCACAGCACGTGCATACTAGGTCCATGATGAGAAAGAAGGACGCAGAAGCTGTTGAATAAACATACAAAAGAATATATGGGACTGTGGCATATTGTTGGGACACTCTTTTCAGTCACATAAAAAGGAGTTAAGGGAAGCTATTTGTTCTTGAGCCACAGGAGCTTGTTGACATTGGACTGTGACATGTTTAAGTCTTGATCATAAAGGAGAGCATGCCAGATTTGGAGTTCCTTTTCGATGACTTGAAGAGGGAACAGTTCCCCAATTCATTTTTCACTGAATTAATTTTGGAGGTGCCCATGGTGGTGCCCAATGACAATGTTTCACGGATTGTTCTTGCAGTGTCCCTGTTTATTTTGCGTGCATATCCTGGGCTCCTGTGGAGAACTACTAGCGTTCGTCTATTCCTGCAAGATCCTAAGAATTGTCCAATTGTGAGAAAATTGCTTGCAGCTATCATTGAACAAATCCTTCTGCAGGAGATCTTGCCAGTTCTTAGCACGGTTTTCCAGAGAATGGGTTCCTGTTTCCCTAACATTCATCTTCTTCCTTCTGTACACTTGTCTTTCAATGTTCACAACTACCAGAGGGTCTGACTCCATTCCCCTGGTTTATTCTTCTCAGCCACAACTTCGCTGAAGAAGAGATATTTCTCTTCTTTTGCTTCTTCACTTTCTTTGTAGATAGGCTGCCTGGGTAAATTCACTGCCAGGTATTGAAATCATGACCAACTACTTCTAGACTTGTTCCACCTGGTACACTCTCCTGCCAGGTGCTATTACAATTATGAGAATTCTTGCTGCTTTGGTACTGATTTATGAGTGCGAGTCCCAGTTTGCAGATCCTACTATTTCGAGTAGTCTACCTGGTGTACTCTCCTGCGAGTTACTGTGACTAAGATGAGTACTCTTGATGCTTTGATATTGTTTAATGGGTGTGCATCCCAGACTCACATATTCTGTTGTTTCAGGTGGTCTATCCAGTGTCCTCTCCTGCCAGGTACTGTGACAAAGATGAGCAGTCTTGATGCTTTGCTTTGGATTTATGGGTGTCGTCCCAGACTTGCATATCCTGATTTTATTTGTAGGCCATCCGGAATACTCTCCTGCCAGGTAGTTTGACTATGATGATCACTCTTGGTGCCTCTGCATTCCAATATGATTCTTGCCTTGGGTTCCCAGACCCTATATGTGGAGCCCTTCTGTGTTTGCCCATTTTCATTCCACTGGCTTGAGCCCTCTGTGTCTCCCCTGCCACCTGCATACCCTTTTCTCTGTTATGAAGCTGTGAGGATTCCTTGACGTAGATAACCTGCCTTCAGACTGCAGCGGTTCCACAGGGGCAGCATTTTTCCTGGCATCTGAACCTTTGCTTCCCACTCTCTACGACTTCTCGGTTCATTGGGAGTTTCTTCCTCAGCTTCTTCTTCGTGTCCATTTGACACCGGACAGTCTCTGGACTTGCTATCCTGGTCCTGGTCCGTTCTTCTTCTGCAGCTTCCTTGAACTTCGTGGTTCCTCCAGGGAGGGAGGTTTGAAAAAGCTAGCCCATCCTTTCCTTTTAAAGAACCACTGTGATTAATTGTGCATACTTACTTGACTGTGTGTGTTGCTTCTTTGGAGAATTCCTCATCACTCCACATATCTTCTTCATCGCAATATCCTCACGGCCATGGTTCACTGAGGTACTAATGTTTTTCCTCATCTCAGTGTTTCTACAGGATTCACATGGGTAGCCCCTACTCTTCCTTGTCCCAGTACATGTTAAGGAGGTGGAAGTGTCTACCTTACACAGGTAGATGGAAGTCTGGGGGGCTACAGATATTCTACAGTGTCAGAGGGTTGGGAGGTTGTGAAGGGATGGGTAAATACAAAGTTTTCCCTATTGTGTCGTACCTCGTCCCATAAGGGTTTTCCATCCGCATATGATGCTCCCATGGTACACCACCTCCAAGAGGATTATTCACTGTGGCCATGCTGTCCTGGCCCCATGAGAAGCCCCCTACCCCCTGATGCAAAATAGGGATGATATCCAAAGATTCTTCATATACCGACCTAATACATTGTGGAGACTTTGGTAGGCACTATGTAAACAGCAGAGTCATCACAGAAGCTGAGATGTGAGGTCAATATAATGCAATATGTATAGATGTCATCTACATTGGAGTTTATGAATACACTGGGAGAAATGTATTGTGTGGGAGAGTACCCCGCCTGTCCATTTGACTTGATCTGAAATGACAGAGATACTCATGGTCATACATGTTAAGTAAGCACATAGCTCATTGCCTAACAATTCTGCAGTTGTCTGGGCATCACTCCTAGTCCTCGATGGAGGAATTAGAGGCGTTTTCAATTGCCTCCATGTAATCAGTTGGTGGTGTTTAAGGTGGTGGTCAGAGCATGGCTGATTTCTCAATGCATATAATGCGAGGGGCAGGCAATGCAGCCATCCTTTTTTCAACGTTAGTTTCAATTTAGCGATCTCCTCTTTGAGCAGGTCATTGAGCCTCTCACAAATCCCATTTTCTTGCGGGTGATAAGCAAAAGAAAACATATGTTCTATGCTGAGCAACAAGCTAATTTGCTCAAAAACCTCATTCACAAAATGGGGGCCATTATCTGATCTCAACACCTCACATATTCCCCATCTAGGAAATACTTCTTGGACTAAGAACCTCACAGTGCAAGTGGCATCAGAGTGTGTGCAAGGACCAGCCTTGATCCACCTAGAGGAGGGGCACACCACCATTATCATATACCTATAACCATTACAGACCTGCAGCATATCAACATAGTCAATATGTAAATCCTGAAAAGGACCATTTGGTCGAGCAATAACTCTTCTAACTGTTTGCAGTGTGTGCCCAGCAGTAAACATTTGACATACGATGCAATTTACTACATAAAAAGCAATGTGTTCTAACAGGTTTGGTATGAACCAGTCCTCTGCAAAAGTTGCTGAGAGGCTTTCTCTAGTGACATGCACAGGGAAGTGTAGCTGCTCTAACGCCACCCTCAATAAGGCTACAGGCATCACCAGTTTACTAGTGCTGTCTTGTTGCCACAGTGCCTCAGAATGGGATAAAGAACACCCCCTGCATATCTACAGATCTTTCTCAACCTGTGGGGATCCACCTTGACCTTCGATCAATTGTGTTTGTGATAAATGGTTAAAGCTTTCATTCAAAATCATCACCAACACTATTCTCTCTTTCACATCAGGCATATCAAAGCTCATTATGTCAAGTGAATATGCAACTCTTTTGACTCTTCGTCTGTGGCTTGGTTTCTGCATGAAATAAAGCCTGTTCTCTTAGTGTGTGCTGCACACTTAACTATTGCGATGGCTACTTAGAGTTTTAGTGCTTTAATAAATCTGTCCAATAAGGTGGCATGCTGCACTGGAGTGCCGTTCGCTCATAGGTAGCCCCTCCTTTTCCAGCACGCTAGCCCTGCATGCACTGTTGATGTCACATAGACATAGCCACTGTACACTGTTACTTCCTGGTCTGCGTGTTTTTGAGTGAGACAATAAGCGCCACTAATTCTGCAGCCTGTGCTGAAAAGTGAGACAGTAGTCGCGCACTTGTCATTAATTCAAATTCGCCGCTAGCCCTGTATTTTACCACACCAGCAACTGGAATACCTTTGCCCATCAGTTTGATCCATCCTTGAAGAACCATCAAAAAAAAGAATTTCTCTGCCAGAGCATTTTCCTTTACCCTGGGGATCTCGTAATAGAATTCCTCATACTTTGAGCAATCATGTACTTGCTCGTCCTTTGCCAGTGGTTCAGCTACAAACGTGGTAGGATTCAGCGTCTTACATCTGACTATTTTAATCACTGGATTCGATATAACGACCTCATAAGCAGAAGCTCTTTGAGATGTCAGTGTACATTTAGGTTTCTCCAAAACAGCAAACAAAGCATGTTGAACAAACAACGTCATGGAACATCCCATTACTATGCTGGCAGATTTTTCAATAGAGCACGTGGCGGCTGCCAATGATTGTTCATAAGGGAAGGGACCCCTCATTACTGGGTCCAGAATCCCATTGTAATATGCTAAGGGTTTGTACCCCAACATAGTTCTCTGTGTGAGCACTGCTGTCATGACTTTTCCATTTGTGTGTGAAAATAAAAATAACTCCTCAGAATAATTGTGAATCCCTAAAACTGGATCCATACAATTTTCCTTTTTTAACTCATCAAACCCCTCCTCCATTTCCTCAGTGCATTCCACTTTTTCCTGATTCACATGTGCCTGTTTCAGGGCCTGAAACAAGGGTCTTGTGTACAAACTATGATTGAATACCCATGCTCTAACATAATTGCATAGTCCCAAAAACTGTTGCATTTGCTTTATCGTGCGCGGATTTGAAGTTTTCAAAATTGCCTCAGCTCTTTCAGGTGTAACTTTCTTTCCTTCGTGCGAGATTAACTGACCTATGTGCAACACTTCCTCTTGGCAATTCTGTAATTTCTCTTTGTCCACCTTATATCCCTTCTCCGCTAGAATATTCATTAGTTGAACTGAATCACATCTGCACTCTTCTTCTGATGTGCTGCAGACCAAAATGTTGTCTACCTATTGCAGCACGACACTTGGCAAATCTACATTGCTTAAGTCAATCTGCAGGACCCTATTGAAAATCGATGGTGACTCACAATATTAAAACTTTGGTTAATCTAAGAGACTTCCATGGGCCACTGCACTGAAGGTGCTGTGTGACACAATGTAAAGATGATACCTATGGAGTTTGTCAGACTCCAAAGTAAAAAAAAAACACAGTGAATACATCACATTAAAATTACATGAGAGATAAAAAAGACCTAAAGTCCAGCAAAAAGAGCTGGGGGTCTCTAAGGTAGAAGGGAATTAACATTTTTCTGAGATTTCTCCCTAACAGTGATCCCCTCCAGACTAAGGTACATGGGGATTTTAGTCCACTCGTGGATGAATCGCCTTACTCCATTCGGTCGTACCTTTGGTGAGACCATCAGCATTTTGGTGATTACATCCTGACCTATATTCTATAGTAAAATCAAACCCCTGAAGGATGATTGACCCTCTTACCAATTTAGGATTCTCCCCCTTCATCTGCATTAACCATCTCAAGAGTTGGTGGTATGTTTGAATTTCAAAAGTCGATCCATACAAGTATGGTCTAAATGTATTCAAAGACCACACAATGTCAAAACATTCACTGTCTATGGTTGCCCATCTTGTTTCTCGGTCTGTCAGTGTCCTACTGATGAAGCACATAGGGTGTTCCCTGACTTTCTCATCCTGCTGACTCAGAACTGCACCCATACCTGTATTGGAAGCATCAGTTTGTACAATAAAGGATTGGTTGTAGTCACAAGCTCTCAGAATGGGAGCTTGAAAAGGGCTTTCTTAGTGCACTCCTCATTCCACCTCATTCCACCTGAACTTCTTGGGGAATTTGGGTGAGAAGATCACATTCAAGGGAGAAGCTATGGTCCCACAGTTCTCTATGAAGTTCCTATAGTAACCAGTGAGACCTAGAAAGGCTCTCACTTGGGGTTGTGTAGTAGGGGTGGCCCAGTCTTGTACAGCTTGTACTTTGCTAGGCAATGGCCTTATTCCACCTCCGCCTACTTCATGTCCAAGGTAGACCAATTTACTCTGAGCAATGTGGCATTTGCTTGCTTTATTGTCAGTTCAGCCTGCTCAAGACCCTGCAATACATAGCCTAGGTGGTCAATGGTTTTTCCAAGTAGGGCTAAACACTGCAATGCCATACAAGTATGCCATGCAGAAGTCCTCCATCCCATTCAGAACATGATTCATCATCCTTTGGAATGTAGCAGGTACATTATTTAGTCCAAAAGGCATTCAATTAAACTGGTAGAGGAATCCTAGGGTTGAAAATGCAGTATTCTCCTAGGCATGGTCTGTCAGAGCTATTTGCCAGTAGCCTGTGTTTAGGCCAAATGTACTAAGTTACTTGGCTGAACCAAGTTTATCCATCAGTTAATTTTTCCCAGGTAAAGGATGGGCATCAGTCGTGGTGACTGCATTAAGAGCTCTATAGTCAACACAGAATCTCAACTCCTTGGATCCTACCTTTGGCACTAGAACAAAAAGGACTAGCACATGGACTTGTAGATGGCTATATTACCCCAGGATCAAGCATCTTCTTGACCTCTTCCTTTATGTGGGTTCTTAAACGGTCTGACAATCTGTACACCCTGCTTGTGACAGGTAGACAGTCACCAGTGATAATATCATGCTGACCCGAAGGGATATAGCCTGGTGACAGTGAAAACAGGGAGGCAAACTGATTGAACAGAACCTTGCACTCCTCCTGTTGGTCTAATTTGAGATCAGAAGAGAGATTAACTCTTTCTATTTTTCCATTTAAAGGCTGTCCCCTGAGAAGGTCAGGCAGAGGTTCACTCTCCTCCTCCTCTTGATCAGATGCTAAGAGCAAAGCTCCCATCTCTGGTCTCAATGTCTATGCCCTTAGGCAGTTTGTGTGAAAGACCCTCAGGGCCTCCTTGGGATTGTCCAAGTCCACCAAATAAATGACCTCTCCAAGATTGCCCACAACTTTGAAGGGTCCGATCCATTGTCCTGTAGGACCCTCTGCCTTGTAAGTACCAAAACTAGAACTAGCTGGTCTTGAGTAAACTCCACCATGTTGGTCTTCTGGTCATGCCAATGTTTAACCAGAGCCTGACCTGCCTTCACATTTTCTGAAGCCTCATATGTGTCATTCTCCTTCGTAGACCTAACACAAAGTCAGTGGCTCCCCCTGGCTTATGGGAAGGAGCACTCTCCAACCCCTCCTTGATTAGGGCCAATGGACTTCAAACCGTAGAGAAGCTCAAAGGGGCTGAAGCCAAACCCTTCTTGAGGGACTTCTCTATAACAAAGAAAAGGCATGGCAGTAGAAGGTCCCACTTTCTTCTAAGGGATTCTTCTAAAGCACCTACCATGCTTTATAGTTCTATTAAACCTCTCCACCAACCCATTGGTTCGGAGATGGTAGGCTGTTGAGAACTTGTTGGCCACTCCACAGTTTTTCTACATGGCTTGCATGTAGTGGGGCAGAAAAATGGCCCCCCTGACTGAGATAACCTCCTTAGGAAAACCTACCCTGGTAAAAATAGCCACTGCCTGAACATGAACAGTTCTCATAGGTATGGCTTCAGGATACCTGGTAGCATGGTATACCACAACCAATATAAATTGGTTGCCTGAAGATGTGGGGAGGTGTAGGGGACCAACAATGTCAATCCCTACACTCTCAAAGGGAACCCCCACCACTGGGAGAGGAACCAAGGGTGCCATGATCTTGGCTCCACTCTTGCCAGATGATTGACAAGTGTGACAACTTCTACAGAATGTATCTACATCAGACCCCATATTGAACCAGTAGAAATAAAGAGAAATCCTTTCCTTGGTCTTCTTAAAGCTTAAGTGACCATCTAAAGGAATCTCATGGGCTAACTGTAGAAACTGGGGTCTCACCTCCAGAGGCACTACAAGTCTTCTGTATTCCCCTGGGGTTTACTCTATAGGCTCACTGTAAAGGAGGCCATCCTCCCAATACAGCCTGTGCTTCACTGGCTCTTTCCCTTCCAGCTGGGAAGCTCTCTGTTGGCGAAGTCCCTCAAGAGTAGGACACTCTCTTTGACCTCTGCTGAAGTCTGTCCTACAGGGGCTACCTTTTGCAAAAAGTCTGCAGGTCAGGATGGTTTTAAGGATCCAGATCTCCAACAGGGGGAAGGTCGTATTCCAGTTCTGTTTCACCAGTAACTGTTTCACCATCCTCTGGTTGGCCCTCCCACTCAGCCTCAGCTGGTGGAGAGGTCACATGTATCACCTTGGACTGTCTTCTCAGGGATGTCCTTGTTTTGTGCACAGGGGTGATACTTTTCTTTCTTCCTGAGACCTTGGGTTTCCCCTTTGTCTCTTTCTTCTTCAAATTAGAAATGTGTTCTTCCTGTGGACTGGGTGTTATAGGTACCACTGTAACAACCCATTGAGAGCCATTCAAACTGAGCTCTCTGGCCTTCCTAGCCTGCTCCTGCTTCCTTTTACTGGGAGGCATGGCGGTGCTTGATACAACTCCAAGAGCTTTTAAGTTATTTCCCAACAGGACTCCTGCACTGACAGGTATTCTCACAGTCATATTGTTGCACTGAATGAGAGCTGGTAGTATTGGAACCATCTGGATAGGGCCTCCAGCAAGCTTGGTGGGACCTTTGTGTGCCTTAGCCACATCCTCCAGTTTGAAGAAGGTTTCATCCACTACAGTAATGCTGGCCCGAGTGTCTCTAATGGCAGGGGTCTCCTGTCCATTAACAAGTATTTTGTCCTTGTAATATACTTTTGTGTTGTCTGGAATAACGTTATACACATCTACATTCCGCTGTTCCCACAGACCCTGGGACACTAAAGAAACACTGCCGTAGACTCCAATAGGGTCTTCAGCTAATAGATGAAAGTTTCCACTTGCCATATGCCCTTCTCCCTCAGGGATGAAGGCTAAGGAGGCAGTGTATACCCCTGAAGGTTAACCCTTTCATCTGGGATCCCCTTTCACATGGTCAGTAGACCCACAAGCATAACATTTACCAAATGTGTTCTGCAATGGGAGTTTCTGCTGACCTCCCTCTGGTTTGGCGCCAGCGGTCTCACTAGACTGACCTGGTTTCCATTATGGTTTACCTTTATTATGTTTGTGGCCGTCATTTGGGTGGTTGGATTTAGAATTATCTTTGTCATCTTTCTTGTGCAGTTTCCCTTATCCTTTTTGTGAGTTTCCCCAGAATCCTTGTGAGTAGCCTTGTTGGCAACCCACAAGTCAGCAGCCTTTTCTAGCTTCTTGGGATCAATCTCTTTTGAGTCAGCCAAATGCTGTCTCATCTCAGGAGAGCAGGCATCAAAAATAGATTCCAACAAAAAACAGATTTCTCACTCCTTCAAAGGTAGATACTCTGTAACCCTTAACCCATTCATCTAAGTTTTTCAAACTTTCCCATACCCAGGTAACCCAAGGGGTACCATCAGTCTATTTGTGGGCCCTAAACCTCTTAAGGTACTGGGAAGGAGCTTTCCCAGATCTAGCTATCAAAGCTAGCTTCACATTCTCATACTCCAATCTTTCAAGTTTCCCCACCTCCATTATGGCATCAGTTGCAACCTGGGGAAGCCTAGACGAAAGCCAAGGAATCAGCTGATTTTCTGTGAGACCCTGAATCCCATGATTGTATTCAAAAGCACTCATCTAATACAGAATATCATGTTTTGCATCAGACATACTCACTGCTTCTTTGGGCAGGCAAGGCCTCTTTGGACTGGAAGACCTACAGGACTCTGGGATAGAAATGTATTCAAGAGACAATTATTTTCATTTCAAGAGCATGTTGCATTTCTAGTTCCCTGAGTTTGATGTCCTAATGTTTGGCTTCAGCGTGAGTCTGTAGTATTTTGAATTACAATTCAAGGCTCATGTATTCAAGAGACACATATGCTGGACTCAGTGATGGACCTTGTGGGGTCCTAGTGGACACAGGGTGAGGCAAAAGGGCAGACTGAGGCATTGAGGGGTTCCTATCCTGGGACTCCTCTCCCTCTTCTGACTCTTCTAAAACATTAGAGTGAGACTCTGAATTATCATCCTCAATATCAATTTCCACATTTTCTGGAGTAGTAGGATTTAAAGGCCTACTACTGAACCTTTGGTGATCTAACCACCTTGTAATCAATTCATTTTTCTTTCCTTTAACAGGGCGATTCCTGACTTTATACATTTCTTTCAGTTGTTCTACTGTTAGAATGAGCAGGGCTTCCTGCTTGAAGTTATCCATACTAGGCATGTTACAATTGCTATTTCTAGTGGAGCTTAGCCTTGTGAAAGATTTTAGTTGAACAAAAGTAAATAAAAAACTCTATGGGCCACATTACAAGAATGGAGGTAGCCATGCTGCTATTTGTGGCATGGATAACCTCATTCTGGGTACCGGGTCTGGGTTCCCTGAATGTGGAATTAACGGGCCATTCTGATCTTGGAGGGCCCAGTATTTCCCCATTCAGGGAAGCCGACCACAGTACACCCCCATTTCCATTCGAGCCTCCATAGGTCTCAATGGGAATGGGGATGATGCTAACAACGGACCCGTTAATGATGGGCCCGTTGTTAGCATCCTGGTCCACTTGCGGGACCCGCTAAGGACTCCTGGAAAAAACAGGTGTCCTTAGCGGTTCAAGTGAGGAGACCTCGTAATGGGGCCAGAGGGGTTTAATGGGGCTGGCAGCTCTCCCGGCCCTGTTAAACCCCAACCGCATTCCTCGTAATGAGGCCCTATGTAGCAACCCTACAATAGATCCTCACCACCTGCCACCAGTGTTATGGAAGATTGTATGCAGTACCCTTTGGGTGCACTAAAATAACCCTGACCTCCTGGCAATAGGGACCCAACCTTTGGTATAAATCTGAACTACACAAGTTGGCAGTGTGGCTGGGCAGTCAGGCTTATTTCAAGAGGGGTCAATGTGAGCAGTAAGGTTGTGACACAGAGCTTCACTACAAAGTTATCCAAATACACACTTATACTCAAGCTTTCCTGATTAAACAATTATGCATTTATTTCACAGTCAGTGATATAAGCCTTCTTCAGAAAGTGAGCAAAACATGTAACACTTAACTATACTTCAAAAAATACTCTTAGTTTCTCTAAATCAGATGATAACCATTGGGGACAAGTTTGGCGAAAAAGATAGAATAGAGGAATAAAACAAATGTTAACAAATAATTCATCAACAGGTAAGTACTTTTGAAAACCTTCCTAAGCAGAGTAAATTAACCCTTTCCTGGGGAAAGTCCAAAGCACAAAGTCAGAGGTAAGGAGGAGTCTCTCGGGGAACCAGGACAGCAAATGTCAATTGCTAAATGTCAAGGGGGACTGGAGATCTTCTTTGCAGGTAGGTGAAAAGTCTTGCACAATGTTTTTAGAAACATTCTAGAACATAGAACACTTGAAGGACCGCAAGCTGAGAGGCTTGTGAGGGGCAAAGCTTTAGCAACTGTACAAGATAACCAAGACAGGTCTCAACTAAGAGCAAGTAAGGCTACACAACAAAGGGTAAGTTCTCTTAGACTTTATAGTATCTTTGGTTAGAAGAAATGGTTCCAGATGGATTCTGTTCCTGTCCAGCTCTGCATATCCTGCTGTTCCTGAGGCTCAGTCATGGGGACAAGAGGTAGGACGTCTGGGAACTCCTGCTCTGCAATGGGACGGTCGCCGGCAGCAATGGACAAACTTCAATTCAGCGGCCCTTTGATTTTTCAGCTCCTCGCATCTGACATCAAATAGCAACGCCACAGTTCTCGTATACCATTTCAGACTTTCCTTGCTTCTGGGGTCCAGCACTCTGTGGAGGTGGCTCAGGCCTGGTCAGTCCTGCATCAGGGAAGTCCGGAGGATCTTCCTAGCGCTCGGGTCTGACTTAAAACCAACACACTCAATCTGGTGTTCCTCTCCCAGCCTCTTCAGTTCAAGCAGCAGCAGCAGTGGAAATACAACCAGCTTCGAGAGGATGTCCAAACGGGCTGACTTTGGACTTGATTTGTTTAACCAACTGAAAGGTAGAAGTCGTCCTTGCAGGGCTTCTCTAGTCAAGGTGAATTCGGAGATTCAGCACAGCAGCAGGGCTTCATTGGGCAAACCAACTGTCCAGGAGTTGCAGCAGCCGTCTCTTCCAAGTTCTTGGAAGTAAAAAGTCACTGTCTCCAGCCATGAATTGTAGAAAGGGTAACATAAGAAATTTGACCCTTTGAGAAACTAGACAAAGGGGATACTAAGTAACCCCTCCGGCTCCCTATGGTAAGATAGTGTGTGCTGGGTCTAGAAAGTTACAAAATGTAAGTAAAGTCAATTTCACTTCACTGCTCTTGGAAACAGTAGTTTCACCAAGAGAAGGTATTTAAACCTTTGGGAAATCTAAGAGACTTCCCAGTGGCACTGCACTGAAGGTGCTGTGTGACACAATATGAAGATGATGCCTATGGAGTTTGTCAGACTCCAAAGTAGAAAGAAACACAGAGAATAAATTACATTAAAATGACATGAGAGATACAAAGTCCTAAAGTCCAGCAAAAAGAGCTGGGGGTCTCTAAGGTAGAAGGGAATGAACACATTTCAGAGAATTCTCCCTAACAGGGGCATATCATCATTAGCAACTGTGTAGTTCCTGAAAAGGGTGCTTTTTTAAAAATTAAAAAAAGAAACAATCTTTTCCTGTGCGACCTGATGGGGCCGCGTGGTGCTGCCATCAGGGTTGCCATGGAAATGGAAGGTGGGGCTCCACTCAGAGCCCCTCTTCCATTTCCATGGATTTCACCAGGAAATGAAAAGTATGGTTCGGCCTGGCAGAGGAGGCCCTATGAGGTAAGGAGAGGGGTATGGGGTGTGCGGTTGTATTTGGGAGCGGGAGGTGGGGGGGGGGAAGCAGTGCTGGATGGAGGACAGTTCCAGAGAGCACTCTGGTTGCTCTGAATATGGGCTTGCATTTGTAGATACAGGCCAGGTTAGGAGCTACCTGATTGGTTCCTGTACCCGCCAAGGGTGTTAATGGCTCTTATAAGCCTTCTCCCACAACATTCCAATGTTCCTTCTGTGTCTCTTTAAGTTTTAAATGAACATTCTATCCTCATTGGGTGGAATGTACTAATAACATTACATTCCTGTTGCCTCTGATTATGCAAGAAATTAATACTCACACATCTGTGGTTCTTGCTTATAACAGCAAAGAGGGCATTATTGGCAGGTATTTCTCTTGGTGACAGGCTATACTTAAGTAATACTTTTGAATTTCGTAGGCCATTTACCAGGTCGATTTCATCAAAGACCGCACAATACAGTCCTCAAATGATGAAGATTTCTGTGCAAGTCAGCTGCAGTTCCATGGAGTGTGGGCATGGCAAAAGATGGTGAAGAATTTGACTCTGACAGTAATTATTAAGTGCATTGTAAAATAAATCTTTAGTTTGTCCGGCATCTTCAGCGTATTTGGCTCTTTCGATCAATGCAGTGTCCCTGGACATTCTCAGGACTGGAGGCTCTAAGTCATTTCATTTCAGTCTACCCAGCAATTGAGCCATTATAGACTGTTTGGTTAACAACATTGGCTTCATTGGTGGCTCCATCTCATTTCATTTAGCTCTACCCACAACCAGATGCTGCACATCCTCCTCCTCCTGTTCTATCACCTCCTCCAATGCCACCATCTCCTCCTCCTTAACCATCTTCTTCCCCATCAACCACTGTCTGCCCAATCCTCACAATCATCTTTCCCTCCTCAATACTGTCTCCCACATCTCAAACTACTGCACAAACTCTGCCTGGCCCTCGTGCTCGAGTTTGGTCTCCCCCTGCTGGCTGACTCGCTCAACCTTTCACACAGAGGTTGAGAAGTAGCCCAGCTCATTGCCTTCTCCATTTGGCTCTCCCTTCAAATAAAAAAAACATGTTGAGCAAGGACTTAATGTGTAAAGCACAAATATGCAAAATGTGCCTATGGTGTCAAGTTGAAAAGACAAGGGAATTCTCTAAAGACACTTGTGTTGCAAAATGTCTATCGAAACACTCAGACATAAGAAGGTGTGAGGAATTTGACCATCCACACAGGGAGAGTATGCTCGACGGGTCTTTTTTGATTGTTTTAAAAAGAATGACTGATTGGGCCATTCCCGCGCACATTTTTCACACTCACCGCAAAGCAAAAAAATAGTCATGTACTCCGGGAGGACACAGTTTACCAGCACCACCCTCCCCTATCATGTGTAGCTGACACATTACAGCCGTGGGTACATCAACAGCCTTTGGCCATGGGCGGCCTGATTATAATTTCTTGTCTCCATGGATTTGCATCTCCATTGTGAAACCTTGCTGGTGGCGGCAAATACTCAACAGTGTTAATTAGCAGGCCTCAGGGAAGGCCTGGGTGCAGGGAGTGACAATGGGCACCAGACACCTCTTTGTAATGCAATGTGTCAACTTGGTACTAACACCCCCCTTGGTATGAAAGGGCAGTGAATGTCCTGTCTGGAACCACTCCTTTCAGAGCAGGAAAGTATGTGAATTGTAGGAGACGAAGGTCTGCCTGCAAACCCCTCCTTCAAAGGAGGCCCATGTTGTGATCAAATGCAACATAGGGCTCAGTTAATTAGGGAGACACTTTGATGTACAGCAGGCATGAAGATGGGTAGGTCTTAGAAGTATATGTTGTCATCTTTCCCCTGTCTGTTGCCAAGCACCCTGGTTCTGACCTGAAGCATCACTGAAGATTGTTGTTGGGGACCCATGACTGGTTCATTAAGGTGGGCTTAGCCTACACCAATCCTTGGGGCCCATTTGGTTTTAAAAGAGGGCTGAATCCCTCACTGATCAGATCATCTGAAGACTTCACAAGAGTAATAAGAAGGACTCACTTGGACCCGAGCAGAAGGTACAGTCTACCTTACATCTTCCGCCAGTGAAGGAAAGCCAGGAGTTCCAACAGGGAAGCTTAATCCCTCCCCTAAACATTTTCTAGGGAACAGAGGGAGATACCAGACTCAGATGACCTGTCCAGCAGCTCCAGAACCATTACCCAGCCAGCACAAGTGGATAGCTCAGGGGCAACATGCTCGCCTTAGTAGCAAGATGACACAGTGCAACAAAGGTTCTATCCCCGGGTCTGCGCTTAGGAACCTCTGGGTATTAAGTGCATTATAAATAACCTATCATATCATAGCACACAGTGTGCCCTGCTAGGTTCTGAGAGCAAGCCTCCTAGCTGGGAAGTGCCAGAGAGTCTCTGGACAAAGGACAAGGCCATTGCCTGCAATCACTCTCCTTAGCACGCTGGCCCTGCGAGGCGGCTAGGAGGAGTGCCAAGCATCATCCAGCGTCTATCTTTTTAAGGACAATTTTTAGACACTCAAGTCCTCAAACTGCATCCAGCTGCACCGCTGACTGTTGTCACGTGGCAGTCACCAGAGCCGCCCGAGACGCCAAGACCAGCATCCCAGATCCGCCAACCAGCACAGAGACAACAATTCTTAGCTTGAGCCACTTCACCGGACAGCCTGCAGACATCCGTCCAGCCTTAATTACCGAACTGCCTGCCGTCTGGTACCCACAGCTGTCTTCTGCTACTAACTCTGTCTCACAGGCTGCAAAGCGCCCTGGAACTGCCTCGACTGTGTCGAGCACCAAGAACCTTCTCCAGCACCAGCTACATTGTGGTTCTGCCCCCCTGGTCCTTCTCTGAAGGTCCCTAGAGACAGTTACAACCCTTTGCCCCTTTGTTGTTGAAACCAAATAACCCTGAACTGTAAGACTGATTACTTTACCAACTACCCTCCTGTCTGTATCCAGAGTGCATCCCTTTCTTTTTATGAAACTGTCTGTCCTCTGTGTTCCTTTACAGTGTGGGTTGTAATTGTAGGGTGCTAGAATTATCTGTTGGAATAATAAAAAAGTAGATATTTATATACAACCTTGACTGGACAGTCCTTTTATCATTGGGTAATAATTGTATTTTCACTGTGTTGCAACTAACCAACCACGTTACCAGAATTTGACAAGGAGGTCTTATCATTTACTTGTATCCCAATCTGTTTGGATCCTTCTGGTGTTCTAGAGGTGTGGGGTTGATTGATGGTTTAGAAACCGATATATATACCTGGACCATTGGTGACAATCGGTTGGATCAGTTAGAGCCTTGCGCACAGCTTAGTCACCCAATGCTAAAAGTACTGATGCAGGCAAAATTTAGTCACTGCTAGGTAATAGTAATAGTCATGGAGCTTGACATGGAAACTATAAAAGGCATAACCAAGGATGTCATGTGTGTCTTAACTCAGGAGAGGGTACTTCCTCACAGCACTAAGGTTAATAAACCTGAGTTGCTGACTTTTAGGCAGAATCCTGTGCAGTGCCCTTATGGACCACTACACACAATTAAGACTGCAGGTGGCAATACAAGTTTTACCTTTGGTACAAGCCTGTACCGCTGTGTCAGAGTGGTAGCATTGGCAGAGCAGCCAGGCTTATCTCAAGAGTATATGAGCAGTAGCAGGAATTACACAAAGGGACCACAATTACTGTGACTCAAGCAAACACTGACTCAAGGTTTCAGGTAGAAAAATATAAGTACATTTATTTTTAAACCATTTTTTATAAACACAACACTTCTATTAAACTTAAACAAAAACCACACCTTATATATACTACAACTAACCAATTCACTTTGTACAGTATGTCTCAAGGTAAGTACCCTGTGTTTGAATGAACCGGTGTTACGAACAAAACACGTTACCGTGAATACAATTGCAATCACTTTTTGACAGTTCGGTCTACTGAATAAACGCGTATCCGTGACATGAAATGCTACCGGGGCAAAACACACTTAGCACCTGAGATATCCAGAGGGAGTTGGAGGCAAAAATCACAGGCAATATTTCGGTTAGGCAGACAGAATCGAGAAACGCTCAGAGACAGGAGTTCAAAAGTCAAAGGGTCGGAGCCAGGGTCAAGTGACACCGGGGGCCTGTTGCCAAAGATCACACAGTCAGACAGTTTGTGATTCAATGTAGCCAAAAGTACTTCGATATTGTCAATGTTCGGAAGCAACAGTTATAAGAAGGAGGGAAGAAAAGTGGTTCAGACATTTTCCTCAAGCAGAACACAGTACCTTATTCCAATGGTGCAGCTGGTGCCCTGGCAGTTGTTCCTGTTGGTTTCCCACAAACCCATGGTTCCTGGAGCTTCGTTGTGAAGGAGGACGTCTGAAGGGGGTCTGCACCACACAGGGATGAAGCCGGCAGCAGCGACAATGAATAAAAGATGCGCTCCTTAAAACCAGGAGAGGCTCTTCAAATGGCTATCTGGACCACTAAATCAGTGTGCAGCGATTTCGACCAAGGAAGAGGATCCTCTGGCTGTGGAAGATGAGCTGGTTATCCCCACCAGGCTCAAGGGAAGAAGACTCCGGACTGGATCTTCTCTTAGTCGTTGAAGGGTAGATAGCTCAGGACTGCAGCAGGGCTTCACCGGGACGGGGTAGTTGCAGCAGCCGTCGTTCTCTCCGCTTCTCTTCGTTTCCTTGTAATTCCAGTGGCGACTCTCTGACTTCTAGCCCAAGAGACCTGCCTTTTTATGCGCAAACCCCCCATTCACACTGCCTGGCTGTCAATCACCCAGCAGGGGGGTTGTCCAGCCTGGACAACCACCTCAGCCAATCATGGCAAAGTGCGACTTGGGTTTCCTAGGATACTCTGTGCAGGGGGTGACTACACCCCTTTCTTACATTCAGCCCACCTAGACACCCATGAGCCTGGTGGAGGGCTTCTGAGCAGAAGCCTGCCAAAAGATGGTGAACAAAGAAAGAGAACCTAGTTTGCCACGCAAAGTAAAACACATGAAGGACTTTAACAAAAAGAAATGGCGAATAAACCCAACCGGAGCCAAAAGAACGACGATTTGGTCAAGCGGTTTTATGTTTGAGGCTAATATAATAGCCAAAAACAATACCACGTTTATCTAATATAATCGCGGTCAAAAAGGTAGAGTAGATACCACTGCCACCAGCCAAGTCTAAATGTTAAAAGAGCGAAACAATGCTCTAGCAGGTACAGATAAAAAGGGATACAAATTAACCCTTTCCAGTACTCCATGGAAGATGGGCTGTACTGGATCTGTGGAAGATTGACTAAGTAAAGTTAATGGCAACTTTACCCTTTTCTGGGCGACTGTAGTCAGCCTCAGAAATGGAGTCGGGAGAAGTCTCAAAGACACGGAAGGTGCTGTGTGACACACAAAAAGAAGGGGGCTACTGAAGTGGTGTACTTCAGAGTCCACAATCACAAAAATAGAGAAATACACATGGCAAAACACAGGTAAGAGTGGGGGAAAAGCTCACACTCTGACCAAGCAGAAAAAAATAAACTCCAGAAGTCCAGCTAAGCTGCTGGGGGACTCACTAGGTGAGGGAAATTAGCCATAAATGAGAATTCTCCCTAACACTGACCAGCCTCCAAGCTTGGGTAGAAACAAGGGCAGTTGGGGAGAAGACCCCATGGGATGGGCTAAGTCCTGTGTACCCGAACAGACAGGACATTCTGGAGAGGGTAAAAGATGAGGACGGCCGCATGAGCAATGTCTCTCGCCAATCATCCTGCTGGGGGGCAAGTATGGTTTTCTACACTTGAGAGTGTCCGTGAGGACAGGGGCTAGTGCAGCATCCCATAGGTTCCAGGAATCAGCACAGTCTCTTAAGTGGCTCAGTAATTGTTCCGGCTGTAAATGCGGTAGTGGCTAGAAAGCTCCTGCTAGAGGTGAGGATAATAGCACTAGATCAACAACAACAGTGGGACTAGGTCACCATAGAGATGTGCAAGCTGGTGCTTGAATAGCTGAAAGAGGCCAACAGATCTGCCTCTAGCGAGAACAGCAGTAGTGGCTCAAACCAGATTGGCTGGGACAAGCCCCGACGACACATCCCCAAAGATTTAGTACAATCTTATGAGGTGCAGAAGAATATTTTGACTGGTTTGAAGTGCTCGAGCTGGCCTTCCAGCTAAAGGAAGTGGATGAGGTACTGTGGGGTGCAGCTATGATGAGTCGCTTACCAACACCAGGGACTGATGCAATTCTTCAGTTAACTCCTGAAGAAAGACCCATTTCTCTGAGCATGAAGGCAGCCCTCCTCAGGAAGTTCTGTAAAACCCCAGAACAGTATCTGAATAGCTTCAGAGAGCTTGGAAAGAAAAGTGGGCACACATTTGAAGCGTTCACACACTTGTCGTTTAAATATCTGATCGGGTAGGTGACTGTTAACAAAGTTGAATCATTTAAAGGAATGAACAATTGGATTGCATGTGAGCAAGCGTTGAAGAATTGTGAGGTTGACCTACACCAGCATCTACTAGACACGGCTATCACAGACCCTATGGAGCTTGCAATGGCTGCCAACAGGGTTGTGAGTATTCAAGTCCAGAAAAAGTCTCAGACGAGCACACCCAAACCGGAAGAGTAATCGGAGGACAAAAGAGTAAACAAGGATGGGAAAGACAAAGTTCCAACTCAATCCTATTCAAAGTCAGGTTGCCAAAAGAGCGAAGGGAAACCCCCAGACTCTAGTTCAGCCGGGCAGACCGAAAAGAAGAGCACTGGCACCCCTAACAATGGGACACCTGTATTCTAACAACCCAAAGGTTGTTTTGTGGCCGAATGTGGATTGGGAACGGTGCCGGATCTCCAGAAGAGACCCCAGTTCCCAATAATACTCAACGATATCTAGAGCACATGCTCTAGATATCAGGAGCACAAACTCCTGTGATCCGCAATACTGCGGCTAGCATCACATCTGTCACCCGGCAGAGAGTACAGCCAGGCTAGTTTATTAATGGGCCTGAGTTGTGCGTAAGTGGATTTGATGGTAAGAGTAAGTGCCCCTTGGCAATAGTAGAGTTCAGCTGGCAAGGTATAACGGCCCAGTGCCATGTAGTGGTGAAAGACACCATCACTATCCCATGTCTGTTGGGTAATGATCTTCCTGTCCCAAAATAGTCACATTGGCTATATGATCGGGGTTAAAAAAAACTCCAGATTGAATGCTCGGAAAGCCTTAGGGCCTGGAGTGATTCCAGATTGCTTGTTGGAAGGACCGGCTTGGCCAGTAGTCCCTAGTCCAGGTACACAGACTATTGAATCCCCCTGTGGGGGAGAGGCTAGTAGCCATGGAGGACCCTACTTTGGTAGCAGGGAACCCTGTGACTTAAGAGTTTCCTGGCACAGCGCAGGGACCTGAGGTGAGAATCAGGTGGGTGTAAATCTGAAGGGGCTTCCCAAGCTGGATGAGTTTGCATCAACTGGGGCCCCAGATCAGACTGACTTCTACGCAGCCCAGAAAGAGTGTCCCACTCTGGCGGGTCTGCAGAAGTAGGCGGAGGAGCAGGCTAAGGGTGAGGCCCCTGGACTTTTCAAAGTGTACTGGGAGGATGGACTCCAGTACAGTGAGGTAAAGGATTCTGAGAGTGAGGACACCAGAACGTTTGTGGTTCCTCAAAGTCACAGACAGTTAATTTTGGATTTGGCTCATCAAATTCCTTTAGCAGGTCACTTGGGAGTGACTAAGACATCAGACCGGTTGTCTGCAAACTTTTACTGGCTGCAGGTAAGCATAAAATTGAAGGAATTTGTCTGGTCCTGCCCGAATTGTCAAGCTTCTGTCAAGTCAGGTGGTGCCACAAAGGCCCCCTTAATTCCACTACCCATGGTTGGACCGCCTTTCGAGAGAATAGGCATGGGCATTGTGGGTCCTTTGGATCCTCAAACCAGCTCATGGAACAATGTATCTTGGTGGTGGTACACCACACCATGAGATACCCTGAGGCTGTCCCTCTGATGACCATCAAAACCCCTGTGGTTGCGAAGGATTTAATTGGGATATTCTCCCATGTTGAATTCCCCAAGGAAGTCATTTCTGAAAGGGGATAAAACTTCATATCAGCATATATGAAGGCTATGTGGGAAGTCTGTGGAGTCACCTACCAGTTATCTACCTCCTTTCATCCACAAACCAATGGGCTTGTTGAGCGGTTCAACAAGACCCTGAAAGGCATGATAGGTGTCTTGGAAGAGCACTTGAAGAGAAAATGGGATATTCTCCTGCCATGCCTTCTGTTCACCTACCGGGAGGTGCCACAGAACAGAGTAGGGTTTAGCCCCTTTGAGCTTCTGTTTCGACAGCCTGTACGAGGTCCCCTCTGTCTATTGAAGGAGGGATGGGAAAGCAAGCCCTCATCCCCATCACGAGATGTGGTGGACTATGTACTCGGCCTTTGGTCTAGAATGGCAAAGTACATTAACAGTCAACCAATAATCTAAAGGCCAGTCAGGATCTGATGAAACACTGGCATGACCAAAAGATCACAGTGACAGTCTATTCTTCAGGCCAGTGGGTGTGGATTATGGAGAATGTCAAACACAGTGCCCTTCAAGACAAGTTGACTGGGCCGTACCGTGTGCTGGAAAAGGTCAGTCAGGTGAATTATCTCATTGATGTGAAAGAACCTAAACAGAGGTACCGGGTCTTTAACGTCAACCGGCTAAAACCCCATTATAGCTGCGATGACTTAGTAATGGCGTTAGTGACTGACAGAGAGACTGATGAGTAGATTGATCCTCTCCCAGACCTCCTGCACACTGAAGGCACAGATGGGTCAGTTGAAGGTGTCAACCTTGCAATGGACCTGTCTGAACAGCAACAGACAGAATTTTGCCGTTTACCGGGACAGTTTGTCAGCCTGTTTTTTCTGACTCCCGGTCGCACGGATTGGAGCACCCATGATTTGGACACTGGAGACAGTAAGCCGTTGAAGAGTAGAATTCACTGGATGTGCGAAAAGGTTCACGGACACCATCAAGTAGGAAGTTTCTATGATGTTGTCCATGGGAGTGTAGAAATGTGACTTAGCAAAGCACAGGAAGACATCTCTGGTCACACACTAAGGGTTTGCTGCAAACACAGGAACGGAATTGTATTAGTTCTATATGGAGTTCCACAGGGAGCTAGCACCTCACCATGTAGCTACAACCTTTTCATGGCACCGTTTTTCTACATTTTGGAGCAGGAGGGTGCAATTTTTTCCAATTACGCCGATGATACCCAATGTGTGGTACATCTAACTGGCTCTCATGAACTGGATGAGCGGGAAGTGAATAGAATCTTCAGCTTGATCGAAAACTGGATGTTGAATAATTATCTGGCGTTGAATAGGGCCAAGACTGAGTTTATGATTGTAGGTTCACCACACTCATTGGAGGTTTTAAATCATGCCTATAGCTCTTTCTCGCTGGGGGACAATATTATATGCTCACTCCCAAAAACGAAAATATTGGGCGTTACCCTTGACCAGCCTCTTAATATGAAAGCACATGTATCCTCGGTCGTGTCTTCATCAGTATATTATGTCAAACTATTGTGACACTTGAGGCCCCTTATTTCTCAGAAAAGCACCAAAACTATACCAAGAGCGATAATAGGGGCCAAACTAGATTATTGTTGCAGCCTATTATTAGGTCTTGGCAAGTTGGCCCTACATAAACTTCAACAGGTTCAGAATTGGGCAGTGAGAGTTGTAGTGGGGCTTTCCAGGAGCGGACATGTCTCTGCTGCCAGGAGGGGGCTCCATTAGCTTCCAGTGGAGGCAAGAATTAAATTTCGAACACAGGTTATCAAATTTAAATGTAGATTGCAAATGATGCCTGCATATCTTCAGTGCTATATCAATGATAAAGTAAACACCAGAGCATCAAGATCCGGGGCTCAGAATTTTTTGGAGCAACTTAGACCTAAGACCTCTAAAGCAGAGAATGGAGCTTTTGCTTTCAAAGCCCCCATATTGTGAAACTTACTTCCAGACTACCTGTGTGAACCAAAAATTCTGGCCGTCTTCAAGAAAGAACTTCAAACCTTTCTCTTCTCATAAGCAGGATCTCGGGGTAGCACTGTCTAGGAATTTTATCGCCAGTAGCTTGTTCACTGTGACCATCCTAGATAGGACTGGTTTAGGTTAGTACTGGTGCCCTCTTCTTTGTTTTTATGTCTTGTATCTTTTTGTTAGCGTTTTTAGGCCTATGGGGCCATAGTTTGCGCTTTATAAATGTAATGTAATGTAATAATGTAATTAGGAAATGTTTCTTTGGTTTAGATTTTTTGGGTAGCATGGGTAAATGGAGTATTAGAGGAGGGGCTAAAGAACACACACACTAACGAGAGGGGTTGAGTGGGGATCAGGAAACAGCAAAAGTATCAATAACAACTAACATACTCCTCCGAAACAGTCCGAAACTCTCCTAAACTCACCAAAAGTACTGCAAAATGCATCCTAAACCACTCGATTGTGAGCCTGCCAAAAAGCCATTAATGAAGCAGGAAGCAAGCTGGGCCATTTGAAGGCAGTTTGAGAATGGATACAAGCTTTTGATTGGCTGGTTGAACTCCCCTCTATAGCCTCAGTCTGGAAATTGGGTGATTGGCCTCGACCCCTGTCATGAGAACTGCGGCAGGTTTAATCAAAGGTTTAACACTTATAAAGGGCATATTTTGTGAAGTTTGAGCCCCCTTAATTATTATGTTTTGGACCCATAACCCCTTGGAAAGTAAGTCACACCATACATATATATCACCTTATTACTTATGTGAGTGACCCCTACATTTAAACAGACTGCAAGAAGTTCACCAACCTCACAAAACCCCTGATCATAACACACGTGTACTTTTCTCCCGTCTCTGTAAGCAGGACGTTTGTGGATCCTGGGTGGGTGGTGAGCCGACCGCATCTATTGAAATCAATCTGCCAGCTTAGCCTTGTGTGAGGCAAGTGCTTCACTCCCAGTGTCCCTCCCGACCTTGAAGCCTGCAAAATAACCGAAACAAAAGCATCATGCTCAGGGAGGAGGAGGAGGAAACCGAGGCAAGTGAAGGCCTAATAGTGGTTGGACATGCAGTCCCATCCCTATGCAGACCTGCAGCCTTCGCTGTTTGGTCAAAGGTCCATCTGCTGTCCTTAGCCTGCCGCTCCCCGTCTCCGGGAGGCAAGCACTCGCATCAGCCAATCAAAACGCAGGAGTACCCGAGGCTCCATGTCTTTCGCAGATAAAGACCCTGAATTGCATGTTAAGAGCGGCCCCTTGGTAATTAATCAGCACTTACATTAACAGCTTAACTGTCTTTGATGTTTGAAATATTAAAGCTGTGGGAATATTGTCTTTATCAGGTTTTATGAGAAGCCGGATTTGAGTTAGCATTCTGCATATAGAATCAGGCCTCTGGGAGGAGTGTACAGAGGCGGAATGCTTAGTGTGGAATGCCGCTCTGCGTATAGCAATTCTGTTCAGTGAAGTGTGTGCACGGCCTCTCTCTCCATCTGCATGCGTGTGGCAGAAAGCACAGCGCACGAATGTGTACTCCCTGCTTAAGTCATGATTGTGCATTCTGAATGTACAATCAGAACGTAGGCTTGAATGCGCACAGTCTGAATGCACAAGCAATATTTGGTGCAGAATGTGCGCAACATGAATGCACACCGCACTTTGAGAGAAGAAGGTGTACAGTTTGAATGCACACACCATGCACAATGTGCACAGTCTCTGCATACAGCACATGCTTAACGGACAAGCTGCACCATGTACGGTTCCTTGCATGTTTGGTGTATATCCTCTTTCTGAATATACAGTCCAAATCTAGCATAGACTGTGTACAGGTTGAACATGCAAGTCATGCATAAACAGGGGCGTTGCTAGGGGGGGGCTAAGGGGGCTATAGCCCCTGATCTTTTGGTTGTAGCCCCAGATAGAATCCCAGGAGCTAAAGCCAAAAGACTAGCTAGCCCCCAGTCCCAACATTTCTGACATCAGCTTAGCCCCGGGTCTTTTCCAGACCTAGCAACTCCCCTGTGCATAAAGGACGCGCTCCACAATTTATGGTTCCTTGTATGCCTGCTGCATATCCACAGTTTGAATATACAGTCCACATCTAGCATAGAATGTGTACAGGCTGAACATACAATACATGCTTAAAGGAGAAGCTGCACAATGTATGGTTCCTTGTATGTCTGCTGCATATCCACAGTCTGATTTAACTATTGGCATCCAGCATACCACGTGTACAGGCTGAACATACAATACATGCTTAAAAGAGCAGCTGCAAAATGTATATTCATTGTATGACTCCTGCATAGCCACAGTCTGAATTCACTCCCACATCCAGAATAACATGTGTACAGGCTCAACATACAAGACATGCTTAAAGGAGAAGGTGCAAAATGTGTGGTTCCATGTATTCCTGCTGCATATCCACAGTCTGAATATGCAGTCCACATTTAGCCTAAAATGTGTACAGGCTGTCTGAATTTACTGTCCGCTTCCAGCATAACATGTGTGCAGGCTGAAAATACCACCCATGTGTACAGCAGTCTGAATGTACAGTCCATGCCCAGAGTACAATGTGTAGACTCACATTGACCAAGTCATGTTGTGTACCGAACATGAACAGTCACAATGTGCAACTCATTATGAGGCTAGAATGTTTACAATCTAAATGAATAACCTATGCCAATGGTAGATTGTGTACAGTATGCATTTACAACTAGACTTGAGAACCTTATGCGAACAATCCGACTGAAAATTTTGGCGGAATACATACAGTCTGACAATACAATGTATGCTTAATGGTTAAGCTGCATTATTCAGAGTAGAACGTGTACAGGCAGAATACAATATATGCTTAATGGAGAAGCTGCATGATTCACGGTACCTTGATGCCAACAGGATTAATGTGCATTCCATGCCTAGGGCAGCATGCGTACAGGCACACTATACAATGCATGTTAATTGGAGACTCTGTACAATTCTTGGTTCCTTTTATGTCGACAGTCTGAACGCAAAATGCATGCCCAGGCTAGCATGTGTACAGGCTGAATATACGCTATATGCCTAATGGAGAAGCGGCATTAGTCGTAGTTCCATGTCTATTGAAAGTCTGAATGTGCAATCCATTCCCAAGATAGCATGTGTACAGGCTGAATATACAATGAATGTTTAATGCAGAAGATGCACCATCCATGGTACTTGCATGTCGACAATCTGAATGTTCCAACCGTGTCTGTGTAGAATTTGTACAGGCATAATGGAGAAGCTGCACTGTTCATGGTTCTTGTATGTCAACAGTCTGAATGCCTGAATGTGCAATCCATGCGGCACGTAGAGAGGCAGCATATACAACGCATGCTTAAAGGAGAAGCTGCACTATTCATGGTTCTTGCATGTCGATAGTCTGAATGCACACTCCATGCCTAGGACAGCATGTGTACAGTGTTGCATCATATTGAGACCATTGTTAACCTGGGGAGTTCCTTCCCACCTACAAGCAAGGAGCCCTGCAATACTCGTATGAGGAATTTGACCATCCACATGGTGGGTGTTTGCTCTCATGGGGTTTTGAAATTTTAAATGAAATTCAATGATGGTAGATCAACCTCTGGAAAATGTGTGTGGCTAATCTGCACACATTTTCCTATGCTTACAGCACAACATACACTTAGACACATTTGTTCTGAGTGGACACAACCGACAGGTGCAGTACTTCGTGTCATAACTAGTTGGAATATGACAGCCAATAGTACATCAAGGCATCTCAGAAGGGGGAAAGCAAAAACGTCCTCCTGCCATGGTGTTACGCTCAGTCAGTCAGGTGAATTATCTCATTGATGTGAAAGAACCTAAACAGAAGTACCGGGTCTTTAACGTCAACCGGCTAAAACCCCATTATAGCTGCGATGACTTAGTAATGGCGTTAGTGACTGACAGAGAGACTGAGGAGTAGATTGATCCTCTCCCAGACCTCCTGCACACTGAAGGCACAGATGGGTCAGTTGAAGGTGTCAACCTTGCAATGGACCTGTCTGAACAGCAACTGACAGAATGTTGCCGTTTACTGGGACAGTTTGCCAGCCTGTTTTCTCTGACTCCCGGTCGCACGGATTGGAGCACCCATGATTTGGACACTGGAGACAGTAAGCCGGTGAAGAGTAGTATTCACCGGATGTGCGAAAAGGTTCACGGACACCATCAAGTAGGAAGTTTCTATTATGTTGTCCATAGGAGTGTAGAAATGTGACTTAGCAAAGCACAGGAAGACATCGCTGGTCACACACAAAGGGTTTGCTGCAAACACAGGAACGGAATTGTATTAGTTCTATATGGAGTTCCACAGGGAGCTAGCACCTCACCATGTATCTACAACCTTTTCATGGCACCGTTTTTCTATATGTTGGAGCAGGAGGGTGTACTTTTTTCCAATTACGCCGATGATAACCAATGTGTGGTACATCTAACTGGCTCTCATGAACTGGATGAGCGGGAAGTGAATAGAATCTTCAGCTTGATCGAAAACTGGATGTTGAATAATTATCTGGCGTTGAATAGGGCCAAGACTGAGTTTATGATTGTAGGTTCACCGCACTCATTGGAGGTATTAAATCATGCCTATAGCTCTTTCTCGCTGGGGGACAATATTATATGCTCACTCCCAAAAACGAAAATATTGGGCGTTACCCTTGACCAGCCTCTTAATATGAAAGCAAATGTATCCTCGGTCGTGTCTTCATCAGTATATTATGTCAAACTATTGTGACACTTGAGGCCCCTTATTGCTCAGAAAAGCACCAAAACTATACCAAGAGCGATAGTAGGGGCCAAACTAGATTATTGTTGCAGCCTATTATTAGGTCTTGGCAAGTTGGCCCTACATAAACTTCAACAGGTTCAGAATTGGGCAGTGAGAGTTGTAGTGGGGCTTTCCAGGAGCGGACATGTCTCTGCTGCTAGGAGGGGGCTACATTAGCTTCCAGTGGAGGCAAGAATTAAATTTCGAACACAGGTTATCAAATTTAAATGTAGATTGCAAATGATGACTCCATATCTTCAGTGCTATATCAATGATAAAGTAAACACCAGAGCATCCAGATCCGGGGCTCAGAATCTTTTGGAGCAACTTAGACCTAAGACCTCAAAAGCAGAGAATGGAGCTTTTGCTTTCAAAGCCCCCATATTGTGAAACTTACTTCCAGACTACCTGTGTGAACCAAAAATTCTGGCCGTTTTCCAGAAAGAACTTAAAACCTTTCTCTTCTCATAAGCAGGATCTCGGGGTAGCACTGTCTAGGAATTTTATTGCCAGTAGCTTGTTCACTGTGACCATCCTAGATAGGACTGGTTTAGGTTAGTACTGGTGCCCTCTTCTTTGTTTTTATGTCTTGTATCTTTTTGTTAGCGTTTTTAGGCCTATGGGGCCATAGTTTGCGCTTTATAAATGTAATGTAATGTAATAATGTAATTAGGAAATGTTTCTTTGGTTTATATTTTTTGGGTAGCATGGGTAAATGGAGTATTAGAGGAGGGGCTAAAGAACACACACACTAACGAGATGGGTCGAGAGGGGTTGAGTGGGGATCAGGAAACAGCAAAAGTATCAATAACAACTAACATACTCCTCCAAAACAGTCCGAAACTCTCCTAAACTCACCAAAAGTACTCCAAAATGCATCCTAAACCACTCGATTGTGAGCCTGCCAAAAAAGCCATAAATGAAGCAGGAAGCAAGCTGGGCCAAGGCAGTTTGAGAATGGATACAAGCTTTTGATTGGCTGGTTGAACTCCCCTCTATAGCCTCAGTCTGGAAATTGGGTGATTGGCCTCGACCCCTGTCATGAGAACTGCGGCAGGTTTAATCAAAAGTTTAACACTTATAAAGGGCATATTTTGTGAAGTTTGAGCCCCCTTAATTATTATGTTTTGGACCCATAACCCCTTGGAAAGTAAGTCACACCATACATATATATCACCTTATTACTTATGTGAGTGACCCCTACATTTAAACAGACTGCAAGAAGTTCACCAACCTCACAAAACCCCTGATCATAACACACGTGTACTTTTTTCCCATCTCTGTAAGCAGGACGTTTGTGGATCCTGGGTGGGTGGTGAGCCGACCGCATCAATTGAAATCAATCTGCCAGCTTAGCCTTGTGTGAGGCAAGTGCTTCACTCCCAGTGTCCCTCCCGACCTTGAAGCCTGCAAAATAACCGAAACAAAAGCATCATGCTCAGGCAGGAGGAGGAAACCGAGGCAAGTGAAGGCCTAATGGTGGTTGGACATGCAGTCCCATCCCTATGCAGACCTGCAGCCTTCGCTGCTTGGTCAAAGGTCCATCTGCTGTCCTTAGCCTGCCGCTCCCCGTCTCCGGGAGGCAAGCACTCGCATCAGCCAATCAAAACGCAGGAGTACCCGAGGCTCCATGTCTTTCGCAGATAAAGACCCTGAATTGCATGTTAAGAGCGGCCCCTTGGTAATTAATCAGCACTTAAATTAACAGCTTAACTGTCTTTGATGTTTGAAATATTAAAGCTGTGGGAATATTGTCTTTATCAGGTTTTATGAGAAGCCGGATTTGAGTTAGCATTCTGCATATAGAATCAGGCCTCTGGGAGGAGTGTACACAGGCGGAATGCTCAGTGTGGAATGCCGCTCTACGTATAGCAATTCTGTTCAGTGAAGTGTGTGCACGGCCTCTCTCTCCATCTGCATGCGTGTGGCAGAAAGCACAGCGCACGAATGTGTACTCCCTGCTTAAGTCATGATTGTGCATTCTGAATGTACAATCAGAACGTAGTCTTGAATGCGCACAGTCTGAATGCACAAGCAATATTTGGTGCAGAATGTGCGCAACATGAATGCACACCGCACTTTGAGAGAAGAAGGTGTACAGTTTGAATGCACACACCATGCACAATGTGCACAGTCTCTGCATACAGCACATGCTTAACGGACAAGCTGCACCATGTACGGTTCCTTGCATGTTTGGTGTATATCCTCTTTCTGAATATACAGTCCAAATCTAGCATAGACTGTGTACAGGTTGAACACGCAAGTCATGCATAAACAGGGGCGTTGCTAGGGGGGGGCTAAGGGGGCTATAACCCCTGATCTTTTGGTTGTAGCCCCAGATAGAATCCCAGGAGCTACAGCCAAAAGACCAGCTAGCCCCCAGTCCCAACATTTCTGACATCAGCTTAGCCCCGGGTCTTTTCCAGACCTAGCAACTCCCCTGTGCATAAAGGACGCACTCCACAATTTATGGTTCCTTGTATTCCTGCTGCATATCCACAGTTTGAATATACAGTCCACATCTAGCATAGAATGTGTACAGGCTGAACATACAATACATGCTTAAAGGAGAAGCTGCACAATGTATGGTTCCTTGTATGTCTGCTGCATATCCACAGTCTGATTTAACTATTGGCATCCAGCATACCACGTGTACAGGCTGAACATACAATACATGCTTAAAAGAGCAGCTGCAAAATGTATATTCATTGTATGACTCCTGCATAGCCACAGTCTGAATTCACTCCCACATCCAGAATAACATGTGTACAGGCTCAACATACAAGACATGCTTAAAGGAGAAGGTGCAAAATGTGTGGTTCCGTGTATTCCTGCTGCATATCCACAGTCTGAATATGCAGTCCACATTTAGCCTAAAATGTTACAGGCTGTCTGAATTTACTGTCCGCTTTCAGCATAACATGTGTGCAGGCTGAAAATACCACCCATGTGTAGAGCAGTCTGAATGTACAGTCCATGCCCAGAGTACAATGTGTAGACTCACATTGACCAAGTCATGTTGTGTACCGAACATGTACAGTCACAATGTGCAACCCATTATGAGGCTAGAATGTTTACAATCTAAATGAATAACCTATGCCAATGGTAGATTGTGTACAGTATGCATTTACAACTAGACTTGAGAACCTTATGCGAACAATCCGACTGAAAATTTTGGCGGAATACATACAGTCTGACAATACAATGTATGCTTAATGGTTAAGCTGCATTATTCAGAGTAGAACGTGTACAGGCAGAATACAATATATGCTTAATGGAGAAGCTGCATGATTCACGGTACCTTGATGCCAACAGGATTAATGTGCATTCCATGCCTAGGGCAGCATGCGTACAGGCACACTATACAATGCATGTTAATTGGAGACTCTGTACAATTCATGGTTCCTTTTATGTCGACAGTCTGAACGCAAAATGCATGCCCAGGCTAGCATGTGTACAGGCTGAATATACGCTATATGCCTAATGGAGAAGCGGCATTAGTCGTAGTTCCATGTATATTGACAGTCTGGATGTGCAATACATTCCCAAGCTAGCATGTGTACAGGCTGAATATACAATGAATGTTTAATGCAGAAGATGCACCATCCATGGTACTTGCATGTCGACAATCTGAATGTTCCAACCGTGTCTGTGTAGAATTTGTACAGGCTTAATGGAGAAGCTGCACTGTTCATGGTTCTTGTATGTCAACAGTCTGAATGCCTGAATGTGCAATCCATGCGGCACGTAGAGAGGCAGCATATACAACGCATGCTTAAAGGAGAAGCTGCACTATTCATGGTTCGTGCATGTCGATAGTCTGAATGCACACTCCATGCCTAGGACAGCATGTGTACAGTGTTGCATCATATTGAGACCATTGTTAACCTGGGGAGTTCCTTCCCACCTACAAGCAAGGAGCACTGCAATACTCGTATGAGGAATCTGACCATCCACATGGTGGGTGTTTGCTCTCAGCGGCGTTTTGAAATTTTAAATGAAATTCAATGATGGTAGATCAACCTCTGGAAAATGTGTGTGGCTAATCTGCACACATTTTCCCATGCTTACAGCACAACATACACTTAGACACATTTGTTCTGAGTGGACACAACCGACAGGTGCAGCACTTCTTGTCATAACTAGTTGGAATATGACAGCCAATAGTACATCAAGGCATCTCAGAAGGGGGAAAGCAAAAACGTCCTCCTGCCATGGTGTTACGCTCACCTGGTATCCCCGGGGACGCCACTCAGCCCTGATTGGTTGCCGGAACCTTCTCCCGATTTCTGGATGGTGTCTTCAGAGGAGGTCTAGCCTGAGGACACAGGAGGTCTAGGTTCAAAACTGGCCGACTCAGGTATCCCCCACCACACCCTTTTGGCTTCAGCCCCCTTAGGACCTCTCCTCACCTTGTCGCTGTATTAGGCATGCTCTGCATCCTGCCTTCCTAGCAGGAGGGCGTAGTCTTCAGTGGATGTGGGCGACTGAGTTACTTCACTGGCGCGTGCCCTTTCAAGTGTCTTTAAGGTAGGTTTTATTGCAGCAGTTTTTGTATAGCGCTGATTGTTCTTACCTGCCTTTCTTTTGTGGTTAACAATGTCGTTCATTCTCCCTAGATGTGCGGGAGATTCGGCATGGTGTACTGTTGGTTTGAGCACCGCCGGTAATGATGGCGCGGGATGTGCACTATAATGCAGTAAGTAATGCGCTGCGCTGCTTTTGTCTTGCCTTGCTAACCTGTGTTTTCTCTCTTCCTTACAGATTGCGGTCCTTTTCCAGTGGGTGAGGAATTCCAGAGCGATGCCGGCCGTAAGGTGAAAAGCCAGGTGAACTTCCTATAATGTTCAGGGCTTAAGCGATGACGGAATATGTCTTTTATAATGTTGTCTTTCTCCTTTTCCTTTTCAGGTAGCTTCTTACCGGTAGGTGTGCGGAGCCCAGAAGAAGCTGTTCACTGGAGAGCAATGACAGGATGGAGATTGCAGGTAAGATTTGATTAAAGATGTTCCTTTTGTCTCCTCTGCAGGCTTGTTGCTCTGAGGCTCACGGGTATCGCAGGACACGGTGAGCGTCACGTTGCAGTCTGCAAAGTAACGCAAAGCATGCTCTGTTGCTTGGGTGTGGTTTAAATAGCCTCCCAACAAAGTAGTCCAGGTAAAGTAGTCCCAGGCCAACACACCCAAAACACTATACCGCATAGCTTAGTTCTTAGGAACAAAGCTATGCAAATGCCTCCATGTTAACTGCAGGCTTAATGAAAAATAGTCTCCAGGGCTTAATGAAAAGTAGTCCCCCTTCAAACATGTTCTCCATAATGAATATGATTATGGCACCAGAGGTGCCAGGACTGTCTCCAAGAGAGTCTTGGGAGTGGATGCAAGGCCTCCAAGGTCTTGATTGAGTCCTGAACCCTGACCTTACCTGGCAAGTGGGCTTGCCAGTGGGGGTCTGGGGTAAGGGTTGTGACACATGGCCAGCCTAATTCACTAACAAATGTTCCATGGAACCTTTCCTTTGTTAGCTGCTGGTGGCAGCCTCACATGCTAATCAGAGTTAATTCAAAGTGGCCTGTGAGAGGCCTGGTAGTTGGACTAACAAAGGACAGCAAAACTCCAACAATCTTTGATTTGCACTGTGCAAACCTTAAGCAAGCTCCCACCTCTCTGCATCAAGGCCAGTGACCTGTCATGCCTGAAACTATGTTTTTGTTTGTTTGTTTGTTTATTTTATTTAGTATAGCGCTCCAGACCCAGGGGTAAATGGGCGCTTAAGGACAGGTTACATAGTTACAGTATAAAAGCAGTTATACAATTGTGGCAGAAATATGCCATATATGGTATGTAAAGGCAGGTAGTAGGAAACAATTCAGAGTATGTACAATATATACAGTTAGTACTGAGCCAGCTAATGACTAGTTTTCTGAAAAATTGGACGGATTTGGTCAGTTTAATATTCAGTGGCAGCGTGTTCCAGAGTTGAGGGGCGAGGACAGTGAAGCTCGAGCCCCCACTCTTTTGGCAGTGAATCTGGGCACGATGAGGCTGAGAGTATTGGATGATCTGGTGATTCTTGTGTTTGGTTTAAGAGTGAGTTTGCTGGTAAGGTACTCGGGGGCTAGGTGGTTTAAGGCTTTGTAGGTGAGGCAGAGGGGTTTTAGGTAAATTTTTTGTTGAATGGATAACCATTTGCAAGATATTCTTATGTGGGAGATGTGCTCGCTCCTTGGAATATTTAATGCTGCTCTCAGCGCATTATTTTGGAGGATCTGAAGTTTCTTGATTATAACTTGGTTGGCACCAAGGTAGAGGCTGTTGCAGTAGTCAAGCAACGATTGTCTGAGGGCCCTCAGCAGAATGAGGCAGCTGTTTGTAGATAGAAAAGGTTTACAGGCTCTGAATAGTTTTCCCGTGTATGCGGTGGATGAGGAAGTCCTATTAACTTTTTTGGAGAGGTTGCTATTGGCGTCAAGGTAGTAGCCTAGAGTTTTCACATTATTCACAACTGGAATGATGTTGCCATCTATGGTGAAGTTGGAATAGTCGGGGCTGAGTTTCTGTAGATTATTGGGGGACCCGACTAGGAGGAGTTCGGTCTTCTCATCATTCAGGCAGAGGCCGTGTGTGGCCATCCATGCCTGAATGATGGCGAAGATTTCGTTAATCCTGGTGGCGTCAGTGTTGTAGTTGCCAGTGATGGTGAGGAGTATCTGGGTGTCATCTGCGTAGTTGGTGTAGGTGGCACCCAGATGGTCCAGTTTATCAAAGAGAGGCTTTGTAAAGATGTTATAGAGGGTGGGGGAGATGCAGGACCGTTGTGGGACAGCGCAGGTGATGGGGATGGGGTCTGCTGCGGCCACAGATGAGAAAACCCTCATGTTTCTGTTGGCTAGGAAGGATTGTATCCATGTGACAGCAGAGGGGGAGAAGTGGTCAGCAGAAGAGAGGCAGTTGCAGAGTATTTTGTGGTCAACCAGGTCAAAGGCTGCTGAGAGGTCTAGGAGGAGTAGGATGGCTGCTTTGTTTTTGTCCTTGATGTCATCAATCTGGCTTTTGAGGTCAACAAGGGCAGTTTCAGTTCCGTGTTGAGGGCGAAAGCCAGATTGACACAGGCCTAGCAGTTGATTGGTCTCCAAGTAATCTTGGATTTGCAGGTAGGCAACTCTCTCGAGGATTCTTAGCAGGAAGGGGACCGTGGTCATAGGCCTGTAATTGGTGGGAATGGCCAGGTCGAGAGATTGTTTTTTTAGGAGAGGGAGAACCCATGACTGTTTTAGGTTATTAGGTACAGAATTGGTCGAGAATGATAGGTTTAATAGTTTGGAGATGAAGGGGGCTAGGTCTCGCGCAGCGTCTTTGATGATCTGTGCGGGGCAGCTGTCCCCTTTACAATTAGAGGGCTTAAGGGATCCTATGATTTTTTGGATTTCGGGTATAGTAACCGGTTTGAATGTGTCACCCAGTAGTCATCCTGCAGTGGGACTCCATTCAGTAGGTATGAGTATGTGGTTTGGTGGAGACCAAAAGTCTGGTCCCTCCGCAGCTTCAAGGTAGACCTGCCACTTTAATCATGAACCACAGAGAGTTCAATGAACTAGAAATACCTTTTGATTCACAAGAGACAGGAAGATGAGTGGCATTTAGAATCACATGTTTTCACACTTTACCTTTTCTGTTGCAAGCACACAGGTTAGGACCTGTAAGACATTCTCTGCTTGATTCATGGAATTATCTGTGCCGAAAAATGCAGATTTGCGCGCCTTTCTACCCGAAAATCCCCATACTTCTAACAGGGATTTTTGTGCAGAAAGGCGTGCAAATCTGCATTTTTGGCACAGATAATTCCATGAATCAGGCTGTTTGTCTTATTGGGGTAAATTTGGGGTTTGTCAGTATTTTCTTACCATAAAAATATTGGCAGTAATTTGGTGGTTAATTTTGTCTTGCATTTAGATTGGGTTTGGCCTCATATTATTTTAGTGACCATACTTTATTAGCTTATGTTGGTGGTAATTTTATTTGTGTGTTATTTTACGGTATTTAGTGGTGAGCATGGTTTTCCCCCTTATACTATAACCCCATCATAAAACAAAATCTTACTTTCTATTATGATACCTATAAGTTGTCTGTAGAGAGCCCCTGACCTATGCACTGTTGGAACCAAATAATTCTATTCAGAGCACCACCTACAGTTTGTGGTTGGTATCACTGGTTTATCTACATCCAGCAATGTATGCGCACTTAGGTATCACTGGCTCATGGACGTCCAGCAATCTATATATTATATCAGATTCCTTCCAATCAGCATGCAAGGAAGGTACACACTTACACTCAAATCTTTTTTTGTCACTGAATATTATTAGCTCCTTCTGGGTTGTTATTTTACCTGCAATAGTAAACTGACAAATGCACTACTGAAAAGAAATGAACCTCCCCTGTACTGTATACTTTATATGTATATAAATATGTTCACAGATGCAAAAATGACACCAAAGTCCCATTTGCTTTTATATATTCTCATTATATTATATACAAATATAATTCACAATCATTAATTCTTAACATGAATACATTGCATCGTCATCTGGAATACAAAGAGAAAACAAAATAGAACAAGCAGATCTTTTAAAATAAACATGCATTGACTTCCCTGCCTTTCTGCCCTGTACTAAAGCGCAGTCATTCATGCAGCATTTCACAGTGTCCTCACTTGTACATATGTTACCAAAAGTGTTTCTTTGAAGTTCTGAGTGTGACCTCGCTACTTTCGCAAATGCAGGCCCCGTATCAGCATGGACGGCTCCTGTAATCTTGTGTGTGTGGGGTGAGCGCTGGCGAGATATCTTCTCAAACCAGCACTCAGTGACCCCTTGGACTTCCATCTGTCTTCACAGCCCAGTCTCCACTAACTCCACTGCTCAAGTTTTGCCATTAGCAAAACTCAAAGCCTTCCGGCTTTATTTAGGTGGCATGTCTGCAGACACTTTCTTCCAATCAGGTCGAAAGAATGTTTTCTGTGCCACCCTTAATTTTTAGAACAATGAAATCCTTGCTCTCTGAGCAACTGTTTCAATTTATTTCCTGCTGCGCATACTTTCCCTTGTGCCATTATGCATTTAAAATGCATTTCAGCAGTGCCACCAAAATATGTATTTTCACCTCATTTTGCACATGAGACTACATTATAATGTTAAGAAAGTTAGAATTAGTGTTTAGTACTGCTAATTAAGTTAGTCAGTTATATGATTAAAGTGGTCTCATGTACAAGGCATCACAGAGAAAAAATCATTGGTGCACTTCGTTCTCTGCAGTTTCACACTGGGCTTTGCTGTGTTATGAATTCTGTACCTTGCATGCCACCAACAACACATTTACATGTTATACTGGCAACACACAAATATATGTATGTGCCACATTGCTGCTGGCAATCAAATGCCACTGCACTTTGCAATGAAAAGTATGACACTACATTTTGGTAAAATGCTATATATATTCTTACATATTCTCTCCTTTTCCAACAATTATGGCTACCAAAATCCACAATTGGAGGAAACCCAAATAGTTATCCTTTTTTCTTTCCGTCATAGCAACTCAATAAAATAAACATTGCATTTTTTTATAATACATCACTACTCAATCATAATACAAGTAAAATTCATCTTCCAAATGTGTCCATGAGTCCTCATACACATGCGCATATGTATGTATAGCTTTTTCTTTTAAAACGAAGTGTCCGCTATCAATATTTTATGTATAATAACAAAACAATAAAATAAAATAAATAAATAAAATACATGACTAATATAATTAACTAAAACAAATAATTGAAATAACAAACATGTAATTCTCCACCACAGAATTTTCAGTTCCATAGAATAAAACTATGCTTCATCAGGAACACTGTAAAATTAAGTTCAATTCATTACTGTTCTTGTGAAAATGTTCATCATTTTCATGACCGCAACTTTGAGATGTTTTGATCATCAACTTTGCATCATTTGGTTCACATTCGGTGAAATCCATCTTGGCACCCTTGTATTCTTTTCCTGAGAAGTCCTCTTTGGGCGTCCTGGTTACTTTGTCTTCACCTCCATATTTCGGTACAGAGGCATCACTTGAGCTTCATCCCATGGACTCCAGGACTCCGTCATCTCTCTTGTCCTCCGGTCCTGCAACCTCCGACCTATCTATCTTATCTATCTATCTATCTATCTATCTATCTATCTATCTATCTATCTATCTATCTATCTATCTATCTATCTATCTATCTATCTATCTATCTATCTATCTATCTATCTATCTATTGCACCACTAAACCTAAGGCCTCAGGGCGCACACAGGAGAAAAAGAAACAGACAACAGAGAACATAGAATATGAAGAGGACGAAAAAAAGGTAGAAACAAGCCAGACTCTACAAGAAAACAAGGAGTCATAAGAAGTTATAGGACAGACACAATGAGGGTAGTGTCAGTAGCAAGAGGAGAGGAGACCTTACCCATGGCCTAGATCAAACAAGAAAGTTTTCAGTTCTTTCTTAAAAACAGTTACTGAGCTGATGTTAGCCAGATGTTTTGTCATGGAATTCCATAGGGTAGGAGCCCAGGAGTTAAAACTGGCTCCTCCAAACCCCTTCATCACGGTCATAGGTTGGAACAGAGAAATATTGCCATTGGATAGTAATAAACGACCAACAGGTTTCTTTTTTAACCTGGCCTTGAGGTATGATGGGGCCTTACCATGCAAACATTTATGCACGATAGACAGCCTCTTGTGATGCAGCCGTTGTTGAACGGGCAGCCAGTGCAGGCTTTGTCTTGCTTCAGAAGACCTCAAAAGAATTATTATTTTTTCTAAATTAAATAGAAAAGAGACAGATTAAGTACATAGCACAATGCCAATTGCACTCTTTCTACCATAAAACAATAGTCCAAAACATTCTGCTTCATTCTGAAACTTATCACATATTAACGAGAAAACAAACATATACATAAGACACCATTATACATCAACATATATTTCAAAATTATACCATAAAAATTCAATCTGCTTCAGCCACTTATATCAATGTTTATCATGTATGGTATTTTCATCTAGCTTCATCTCTCTAATTGCTATAATAAGGACCACAACTATTTATTTTTTATCTCTAAGATATGGGATACTATGAAAATATCCACTGTGTCTTCCATTCCATGTCTTCAGGGCACTTAAGCTGTTTCTACTCGCTCAACTCTCCTTATTTCATGTTTGGGATGACAAGGCTTAGTTTGGTTAACATGAACAAATTTCTCTGTTACCGTTTCACCCTCTGTCTTCAATATTTTGTGGAGTACTGGAGATACCTTATGCACAATTTGAAAAGGCACTTGCCAGGCCGCCAGAAATTTAGAATTTTTATGTTTACCTTTTCCAAAATTAAATGTATATACCTGATCCCCTACATTATACTCTTTCACGGATGTCTTTCTATCATAATATGATTTTGCACTGTCAGCAACCCTTTCCAAATTTCGCTGCACAAATGCAAATGCATGTTGTAAATGCTTCCTCAGTTCTTCCACATATTTGTGAACTGTAGATGCACTTACAAGTGTCCGTTCATGTGTCCTGTATAATAAATGTTGTGGCAGTACCATTTTCCTTCCTGTTAACACCTTATGAGGGCTGATACCTATTGCTTTGGCAGGAGTCGATCTGATTGCCATCAAAACCAGGGGTAATCGTAAATCCCAGCTAGAACCTGAATCTGCTACAAATTTCTTGAATATCTCCACAACAGATCTGTTGCAACGTTCAACATTCCCAGAAGAGGCAGGTCGGTAAACAAAATATGCAGTTTTCTTTTCACCCCAGTATCTGCCACGCTTTACTCATTAAAGCGCTTGTAAAATTACTTCCTCTGTCTGACTCTATTCTTTGTGGTAACCCAAATCTTGAAAATATATGATTTACCAGTAATGTAGCTGCGGTTTGCGCACTACAATCTGGTGCAGGAACACACTTTATCCATTTTGACATCAAACAAACCACGCTCAAAAAATAACGGTCCCCCCTACTCAATCTTTTTACAGGCCCTACAGAGTCTATTTGCAAATCTGACCATTGAAGGGCTAATCCACTTTTCGTCAGTGGAGCTCTGTGCATTGGTGAAGCAGGTTTAAATTGGGCACATACTAGACACCCCCTATTAAATAAATCCACATCTTGGTACATATGTGGCCAGTAAGCATAATCTTTTAGTATCTCCAAAGTCTTTTGTGAATCTATGTGTCTTGCAGTTAGTGCATGGTGTAGCATTAGCCCTCTGAATGGAAGGGGTACCACCCACTGTATTTGTCCTGTTATGGATTCCATGATCATGGGTCCATCTTGTAGTTTAATTTGTTTTTTATTCTTTAACAACACCCTCAACTCTTCTTTTCCTGTACAATCATTCTCAGATAAAGGATTCTGTTCGGGATCCATCAAATGATTATAATAGATCCCCAATATTGGATCATCTTTTTGCGCCTTAATCAGATCTTGATCTGGTGTATCATGACTCCATTGCACTACTGGATGTTCTACCTCCTTTGGAGCCTCAGAACGTGTAACTGCATCTATATGTATTTCACCAATTAAGTGTTCAATGGGTAGCAACTCTCCCATCACAGCCCCAATTTTGGCTAAATGATCTGTCTTATCATTTCCCTCCTTATCTTCTCCTGGAGTTTTTAAATGTCCACAAATTGTCCTCCAATATATTGTTAAATCATTCTCTGACACTAATTTGTCTATAGCATGTATCATTTTTCCATGTTTGAGGGGATTTTTATTATATGTAAGCATGCTTCTTGTTTTCCAGCCAGCTAGATACTCTACAAAGCTATTTTGTGCATAATCAGAATCAGTCACCAGGACAATTTCACTGAATTTATTATCAACTGCAGTAGTAATTGCTTTATAAATGGCTGCCAATTCCACTACCTGAATACTTCTAGCCCGATTGTCATCCCCATACTAGGAATGCCTTCACATTTCAACCAGACATTCCCAATTCTGATATCAGCTATTTACTGCTGTCATTTTCAATGTGAAAAGCACAACCGTCAACATATATGGTTGGTAAATTCTTGCATGTGTTTTCATCAAAAGTTTTGTGTGGTGATTGTTCAAACTCCTGCAAACTAGATTCCACCTCTACTTCATCTGATACACATTCAGCTGCACAGTCATGTAAATCCGCTAACCCTTAAGCAACTGGGCTCTTTTTATTTTGGCCATACCTCACTTTTACAGGAAAGCCTTGCAATGTCAATGTCCATGAAGTATTTCTGGACTATGCTAGGTTGCCTGACCTAATCATTTTACTCTGTAAAAACTGCAATGGTTGAAGATTTGTCTCAATTATTACCTTTTCTCCTTGAATAATGGGGCGGAAATGCTGCAGCGGCCACACAGTGGTCAAAAGGGCCTTTTCACATTCACTGAATTTAATTTCAACTCGAGAAAATTCCTTACTTGCATAAGCAATGGTTTTGTGGTTCAAATCATGTTATTGAGATAACACTGCTGACATACAATGTTCAGTGAAACATATTTCTATAAAGAAATCTCTGTTTTGTATGGTATACACTGAACATGGTACCTTTATGAGACATTCCTTTAATTTAGCAACTGCCTCAGATTACTCCTTTTCCCATTTCCAGGGCGTATTCAGCTTCAATGGTTTAGGTAATGGCTGAGTAATTTCAGCATAATTTTCAATAAATCTCCTGTTATATCCCATCATTCCTAATAAACTTTTTAAACTTTTCACATTTCTAGGATCTTACAATTTCTGTATGGCCTCCACCTTTTTCTTTTTTGGATTTAGTCCATGTTCAGTTACTTCATGGACAAGGAAATCACCTTTTTCTTGCACCATTGTGCTTTCTGTGAAGGTACTTTGGCATCCACCTTTTGCAATTGGCCAAGAACATGTCTAATTTCATCAAAATAGCTTTTTAAGCTTTAATTTTTTATCAGGACATCATCCACCTAAACTATAGTTCCTCTTCCCGCTGCATCAGGCATGACAACAAACATTTCTCTGTTTTATGTTTTATGCTGTTAATACAAACTATTTTGTACTTTTTACATAGACTGTGTGTCTCTTTTTTCTTACCTCAGGTGTCCCATCTGTTTAGCCAATAGGACTTGATGTGATACACACCGAAGCATTTATTGCAATAATGTTGGGTTAACAAAGGGGAGGTTACGGAATAATATTAACCCACCCTGTTTTTCAAAGTACAAACCCACGGCACAGCAACACTCTCCATTCTATGATTTATAGTTTATTTGCCCTGTCTTGCTTGTGCCTCCCATTGGGCTGCACCAAACCCCTCCCCCCTAACCTAAGGGGATTGATATGTACATTCATTCCTTCTTTTTGACAACACCAGGTTGTCTGTTCGGTGTGGGAACTCCTAACTGGGAAATCTATTCATTCTGAAATTTTGTTCCCAGCCTGGAGGACATCTGTATACCAATATGTGTTCCCTTCTTTTCTGCCTATTTAGAGTACCAAAACACTCTACTGAATTTCTTCTTCTCCACATATTTATGTTCCCTGGTGCCGGTTGCCTACGACTGCACCCCCCTTGCCGTTTTTGTGTCCAGGTATGGCAGAAATTGCCACACTTAGCTATTCAGAAGAGCAAACCTCTGAGCTAATTAGAGGCCCCTCTTTCTTCGACCCACAGATCCCAACGAGCCAAGAGTCCAGGCCAATACTACGGAAGATATTTTGAAACTTAAACAGAAAACTTTCAGAACCAAATTACATGGACATTTCCTCAGGGAATATTTAAGATCTAGTATTATCCCTGAGGGCCTGATTGTGAGGAACAAACCACGATTGTTCCTAGAGGACAAGGAATACATGACAAACTTTAGCTTCATTGCTACAAAATGTAGCCGCGACCGGATGGGCTTGACGATAACTACTGCCCAACGCATCAGTGCAGACCTACAGAAAACCCTAGAAACTGAAGAAACAAATTTCCAAACGAATACAGCTATAACTAATGCCCAGGAACAATTGAATGAACTTAACAAGCAGTTTGAGGTATTCAAAACCAATACATTGCTAGGAAAATGAACAAACTGCATAAAGACATTAACGATTTCAACACAGAAGTTGTCTACCCTTACACGTCTGACGACTTTGCTAATTCAGACAAACAACAAGGAAGCACACCTAACTCTAGAGGGCGATGTGGCAGGAGGAGAGTGACTTTCTCAGGATCAAGTAGTAGTTCCTCAGGTAGCGGATCCAATTTCAATTACCCACCTTATACACTACAATTTGGCCAACAACAATTTCCAGCACCGCCATCCCCACAATTTCCTTTTTTAGGAAGAGGTGGCCCAGGAGGAGGATGGGGACCACCCATGTAGCCCCCGCCCTGGAATATGCCATACCAAGGACTACGCAGATGCCCCAAACAATGGAGATATCAGCGGTAGACCACTCTGCAAATATGGTACCCATCTTCAAACCTGGCAGAGAGTGACCTTACACTGAGCCAAAGTCTTATCCTTTGTACCAACTACCAACATTGATTGGTACAACACGGAAGTTGAGTTGAGACGCTTTTTCAGAACCCTTAGATTACGTGTCTTCTTCAAGGAGCACAATGAGATAGAAGGAGACATTGACACAGGTCTTCATCCACCATCCACTTTTACACCTACCGACAGCCAGACACCACATGATCTGATTACCTTTAAGAAATGGGTCGTAAGGGACATTAAGAGAATGAGTAAAAAGAACTACCCTAGATGACAGAATCCAACCAAAAAGGAAAGGACTGCCTTGAAGCAACTGGCCGACAATCGAGACATCATAATCAAACCTGCGGACTAAGGAGGGGGCATTGTCGTGATGACCAACGAACAACACTCCTCAATGGTTATGGACCTCTAAAGGGACCAGACCAGCTACCGCCTGCTCAAAAAGGAACCTACCAGTAAGATCAAAATGGAGATCGCAGAAATGGTCGCCTTTGCTACTGACCGTGACTGGATCTCAACAAAAGAAGCATCTTTCCTGACTACTTCCAAAGAGTGTACTCCATGTTTATACACTCTTACGAAAATCCACAAAGATGCACAGAATCCCCCATACGACCCATTGTATCGGGATGTGGGTCGATACTAGAACCAATCTGTAGATTTATCGATTGGTTTCTCAAACCTATCAGTATTAAAACCAAAGCATATCTACGTGACACAACCCACTCTTCAGATTTTCGAAGGCCTCCCGTTTGATCCTGCATCTCAATACCTAGTGACTATGGATATCAAATCACTTTACACATCCATTCCTCAAGAAGCAGCCATAGATTGCGTCTACGAACACCTCACATGCAGCAACACCCAATCTCGAGTTCCATCAGAATTTATCATAGAACTCATCACCCTGGCTTTATGCAAGAACTTCTTTACCTTCAATAAACAGTTCTTCCTGCAGATTAAATGGACGGCGATGGGCGCTACCTTCGCCCCAAGCCTGGCCATCCTATTCATGGCCACCTTCGAAGACAAATATGTGTATAATCCAGTCAACCCATGGACAGCCCACAACCATGAATGGCGTAGATACATCGATGATGTCATTTTCCTGTGGTCCGGGGATGAGACATCACTTCAAACCTTCTTGTGTTGGCTCAATGCCTGTGACGAAAATATCCAATTCACAATGGAATATGACTATGAAACTATCCACTTCCTAGACCTTCAAATATCCTCCATGGAAGGAAAACTTGTATGCAATCTATACAGGAAACCGACAGACCGAAATACCATCCTGTACTTTAAAAGTGGCCATCCTAAACATATCCAACAAAATCTCCCGTACGGCCAGTTCCTGCGAGTTAGAAGAAACTGTACATCACTATCAGACTTCTATACTAACTCTGAACTTCTGGCTGACAGACTAAAGCAGAGGGGCTACCTTAAAAATACTTGCCTCTAATGCTCAAAAAAGAGCAAGATTCACTAACCGGGATACCCTCCTGGAATCTGAATCGCCACAGGGAGAGGAGGCATCAAATAGGATCACATGTGTTACCACACACAGACCAATCTCTCTCCAAATTAAGAAGATGATTCACAAATACTGGCCGATAGTAAGACTACAACTACCGGAAGAACAACCACCAAGATTTGCTCTAAAAAGTGCTCGGAACATCAAAGAGCACCTAGTACACTCAGTGTACATACGGGACACCCAGAGCACTGGCCTTTGGAATCTACACAAGACAACTGGGCATTACCCCTGCGGGTCATGCTCAGTATGCAAATTCAATCAGAAAATCAAGACATTTCCAATTGAAGGGAGAGAATGGACTCTGAAACCCCACACGAACTGCAAGAGCAGTCAGGTGGTCTACTGCATCCAATGCCCATGCGGCTACCGATACATAGGCCAAACAATGCGCAAGGTGGGAACCCGGATCTCAGAATACTGATCCAGGATCCGATGTAAACACCTTACGTCACCAATGGTAGCGCACTATGTAGAGACTCGACATACACCTGATCACCTCTTATGGTGGGCTTTGGAGGAAGTGGATTCAGGCCCTAACGTTCAGACCAGGCTCCTCAACCTAGAGAGCAGATGGATCCACAGAATAAATACTTTTGATCATGGCCTCAACGAGCTACACAATCCTCAGCTCTAATAACCTTTCTGGACTTCACGTCTGTCCCACATCCACTCACATGCCTATAAAGGCACCCCTTGTGCCAAAACCCCTTCAACCAACCCCACAAAACCCCCTCTTTCCCCCCCAAACCCACCCCCCCTCCTCCCTTTGTCTACTTACAGTCCAGGATTTATTCCGGTTCAGAACACCATCTGGCCCCCATCTTCGGTTGACTAGCACCTTGGTATTTCCAGTGCACGCACTCTCCGAATCTCTGGGAATTGCCAAGATTTACCATCCGGTCCAGTCACTTTTAGGACAGTTACACACATGGTGTGTAGGTGAGTACCGTGCTTGAAAACCCCTAACAGTTCCTAAACACGCTGTGTCACCACCCAATTCAGTTTTTCCGCAAGCACTGACACCCAATACCCCCTTTTATGTCTCACCAGCCCGAGTGGACAGCCGCCCAACTGAGCGGGCATTAGAAACAGCGGCACACACCCCTATTAGCCCGGTTTCTTCCAGTTTATACTGTCTTCAAGGAGAAATTGGCCTTCCATCCAAACATGACCTGGGATGATTCCAACGCCCTGGCCGCCAAGGTACCCAAGTCTCACAGCATGCAGACCTATCTGCACCTCCACACCCACAACATGGCACTTGACCGGTGAGGGTACGAGGCTCTCAAGGCACCAACGTTTGGGAATATCTGGATAGGCAATATGCACTTCTTGTCTATCCTTTTCACCAGTGATTAGGCAGTCACGGTAGAAAGTTAAATCCAAATAATTCACCAACTTTGTATGTCTTTATAGTGGAGTTTCCTTTCTTCTCTCCTTCCTCTTTTTTCAATAAAAATAACCTTACCACTAACCTTTGACTATCTTTTTGGACACCTTTAAAACAGTCATTGACTGCTGACTTTAAGGCATTCTTAAAGCTTCCCTCTTACCAGGGGTTCTCTCTTCTCTCTCTTTTGTAGAACTTGATCATCATTGCCCTGACGAAGGTGGAATACTTCATTTTACTTAACCTTTCTTTGTTTCAAACTGCCGAAATGCAACACATGTGAGGGGAGTGTGGGCATGATCAGATTCACCCACACAAAGATAGTTTTTTCATACTTTCTCCTTTGAACTCATTCCCCCACTGCGTTGGCAAACTCAAGCCCTGGAAAACGAAGCCACATCTGAGGGAAAAAATGGCATCAGGATTTTGTTGGCATTTTCAATTTAGACTACAACTGGGAGTAACAAAGTGACACTGCCAAACCTAATCTGCACAAATTGTGTTTAGCCTAATGATTTGCTCTTAGCACTCTGTTAGGACAGGAATGACTCAACTTTTACTGCTCTCACTACTCAATGCGTTTTCCTCGCTACCTTTGCTAATCGTTCTATTTCCTTCTATGCATGCTTGCCCTTCTACCCCACACCACCACCCAGATTACAAATTTACATGTCGTGTGACCAATGAACATGAATGTATAAGGTGTGTGTTTTCCTTTGTTTGCTTTTTTTGTTTATGCCTTCAAAGACAGGAAACATTTCTCTGTTTTATATTTTATGCTGTTAATACAAAACTATTTTGTACTTTTACATAGACTGTGTGTCTCTTTTTTCTTACCTCAGGTGTCCCATCTGTTTAGCCAATAGGACTAGATGTGATACACACCGAAGCATTTATTGCAATAATATTGGGTTAACAAAAGGGAGGTTATGGAATAATATTAACCCACCCTGTTTTTCAAAGTACAAACCCACGGCACAGCAACACTTTCCATTCTATGATTTATAGCCTTTCTCAAAAACATGCCAAATTCACTCCCACTGTTGACGTACCCAAATGGTTTCTAGCCCATGCATGTTGTGTTTTATCAAATGAAAATGAAAACAAATTCTGAATATCCTCTGCCAGTGGCACACACCAATATCCAGATGTGAGATCTAATGTAGTAAACACCTTTGAGCCATGTACCTGAGCAAGGCCTTGATCAATGAATGGCAGTGGCCACCTGGACACTGGCACTCTTTTATTTAACTCTCTCAAGTCTGCACACAGACGCCATTGACCATTTGGCTTTAACACACCCAAAATAGGAGTGTTGGAGGTGCTATGAATGGGCCTAATGATTCCCCTAGACTCCAAATGTTTTATTATCTCTGCCAATGACTCTAAACATGCCAATGGTAACCGATACTGGTGCACAAATACTGGATTTCTACCACACCCCTCCGGTAATGTGGCAACATGTAAATTACTTAGGCCGCTATCAAATGCACCTTTGACAAAAATGTCTTTAAGTTCCATAAATACTTTCCTCAATTCATTTTTATCCTCTTCGCTATCACATGCATTTGCCAACAAAATCTGATCATCTACCATTTTTGAAAACTCTGGGAAATCATCCAATGGAGGAATCTTTGTGCTTTCTAACAACTGTGTGGCTGTGTCTCTGTAAAGCTGCCACTTGTAAATATTTTGGCATATCAGCCTCAACTTCAATGTGCTGGTTTTCTATTTCATTTTCATTTAAGTCAAATACTATACAATTTTCCTGGTGACAACACACTGTCTCATTTGAATCATAAGGGTACACAAATTGAATTTTAAAGATCCCTTGGGTTGAGAATCCAGTTTTATGGCAACACACCTTGTGCATCTACATATCTCTCAGGAATATTTCCAAACACCATGTCATTGAAATCTGCGGTGTAATGTGATTTTTGTATGGCCATTCCTAATGAAGAATTCTCTTCTAAATGAATATCCTGACAACCTTTACTGTTCACCATAATTTTGGCAGATCCTTCTCCAATATTTATCAATAGGGTGCATTCATAATCCAGGCCCTGCTGTTTCATAGGTTCATTCGGACACACAAATGCATCAGAATCTTTCATTTGCTGTCCATTCTTGCACTTTAGTGTTATAGCAACTTGCTTGGTGAATGCAGGAATAGTAATATCCTTTTTCACCTGTAATTCAATTGCATATGGGACCAGTTGTGCGCAATGATACGACTTTCTCTTGTCTTCAAATTCAGGTGCAGACCCGCTTAGCCGGGACCATATTATCTGGTTAAGAAAATCTAACACCATACACATTCTGTGAATGATATCATTGCCCATGTAAAAATCATTTTGTGTTCCAGTCACTATCAACACATTGTGGTAGATGGTTTTCTATCCAATATTAATCTTTAGCATGCATCTTCCCGCAATTCGGTTTTCAAAGTCTGGATTGTCCAAAGCAGAGACATATTGTTTTTTGATTCTAAATTTTGGAATCTCCTCCCTCTCCATTATTTTCTGTAGTAATTTCTCATTAATAAAGCTCCTTTCCTGTTCAAGCACCAAAGTAGCTTTTATCACTCTAGAATGGTCATTTATACCAATGTGAATCCATGGCTGTTCATCTTCCATGTGTATTTCAACAACGGTGGTAATTTGTTTTTCTGTGTCTGTTTTAGGAATAGTATTCTGTTTGCATTTCTTTTCTTTTAAATCGAAGCCTAATGTGTGCTCATCTGTTTCAGTTTGCCATTTCTTCCTGGGTTCCAAATAAATCTGCACAGACTGTTTTTCTTTTTCATTTTGCATTTTATCCTGACACATCAAAATGACAGTAACACTAGGCACACAGCTATTCTGTAAGTATACCTCCACACTATCATTCGTTTTGGCAACGGTATGGCATTCATTTATGCTTCAGTTTTGCGATTTTATTTTCTTAGGTCTTAATGTTTTTTTTAGTTAAGGACCACAGTACCCCATTTACCCCATCTATGAGAGGAGACAATCTTTCCAGGCAATCTGTTCGCATTAGGAATGGAATTTCACAAACAGATGTGATCAACACTTCCTGTTTCATTCTGTGTTTTCCTATCTTTATGTCAACCTCAGTGGCACCCACAATAGGCACCTCCTCACCATTTAAGTTGTGCACTTGGCCTTCACTCTGCCTCACTGTGATCTGGTTCTGTGGAGATCTCCCTTCATTGATACTTTTTACCAATTCTTTGGACATAATTGTGGCTGTGCACCGGTGTCAATCATTGCAAATGTATTGCATTTCTCTTCCATTGTAATGGGAGCACAATATCTGTCTTAAACTTCCTCTAACACACACACAAAAATTGTGAATTCTTACTAATTTCAGGATTCACTTTTCTCAGACCTTTTTTTACTTTTGGCTAAGCACATTGGTAAATGGAAAGACAATTTTTCCTCCTTTTTGTCCATTTCCGTTTGAGAAACCTTACTCATTTCACCATATTCAGAGGTCGTTTGGATTGTGGCCACTGTTTGCCCTTCCATCCGGGGTTCATCAGAGTTCAAACTATAAATCTCCAACTGAATATGCGTAGGGACATTACTTGTTAATTTGTCATTTTCTAATTCTGGGCATTTTTGGATATTTGACATGGAATCAATCTTTTTAACTTCCTCAAAAATCTGTGGCTCAAAGAATTCTTCAGCTGATTGATCTGTACCCTCCTTTTGAGTACTTAATATTTCTGCCTTTATTTTGTTAGTGTTTTGATTGCCTAGGGAAAGTGTTCTAGCATCCCCTCTTACTCCGTGTTCAATTAAATTACCCATGCATGAGTTGTCTTTCTTAAATCTGTCCCTTTGTTCTTTTGGAATTTCATGGTTTCCTTTTTCATTTGTGCAAATCTCCAACGTTTGATTTAACTCCATGTTAAACCAAACTTCTTTTTTAGATGTATTTGCAATTCCTGTCACATGTTCATTTGCCGGTATTTTCCTTTTTAAATCATTAAGCATCTCAGAGTCATTATGCAAAATCAAATCAGAACAACCTGTATTTTTAGCACTGCAGGTATCATTACTATTTAGGTCCTTATTACACGGAAGGCGGTAAACCATGGTGCTATTAGCGCCATGGTTCATGCCGGTAATTTACCGGTACCGCCTTGGAGGAAAGGGGAATTACCGCCCTATTCAAAGGTTGGGAAGACGGTAATTCCTCCTTCCTCCATTGCCCTTCCCCATTCCCATTTTTGCCCCATAGGGCATAATGGGAATGGGGAAGGCGCTAATTACGGTACCGCAAATTGCGGTACCGTAATTAGCACCCCGGTCCCTTTGCGGGTTCGTTTTTTAATGCCTGCTAAAAGCAGGCATTAATGTACCAACCCGCAAAGGGACCTCGTAGTAAGGCGATAAGGGTTTACAGGTAAAATACCGGTACCGGTAAACCCTTACCACCTACCGTGTAATGAGGCCCTTAGTCACTTATTATCAGAAACCACCCAGTCATTACTATGGCCTTCTGCTTCCTCCTTTGATGACTGTTTTTGTATAGATTTTGGCCTAGTGTCTTTCATTTTATCACTCTCTCTACCCTGACAATATAGCACCGCATATAGTTTTGTACTTTGGTGCACAATCCATTCAAGGGACTTGTCACGGTCAAATTCACAGACTAACTGTGGTATGATGTCTTTCTGTAGCCCATAGAAGTAGGCAGTTTTAAACTCATTGGAATTGGGATCAACTTCTTGCAAAAATTGGTGTGGTGACGTATTAGGCCCAGCCGTAAATGTGTAAGCAACTTTCTTCACCTCCTGTAATGATTGGAATGGAGAAAAATGATGTCTAATCTCTTTCAAACTCTGCCCATGTCACGTTCTACTGTTCATTTAATCCCCTAATGATGCTGGCTGTGGGAGCATCCAGAGTTAAGTGAAAGTATTGTGAAAGTATTGTCTGTATTGTTCCTTAGGTATCTGGAGGGCTTTAAATATATTGTGCACCACTTCTAAGTGGTCCTCTATACAACACTTCCCTCTGTTTTTAAATGGTTTGATCAGAGCATTGATTGATTTCGTTATTTTAATGGGGCTACTCGTTGCTATGCATGGAATTGCACTTCTTTGTGAGTTAATCCCTGTTTCAGGCATATGGGATTGGTGGCGACTCCCAATGGGTGTGTCAAATCCACCAAGGGTGCTGAAACCAAGTTCAGTCACCGGCCCAGCCACTGGGGCACTAGTTCTCTGTGTAGAAATAGAATTCAACTTAGCTCCATTGAATGTGGTGCCCTGTCGTTTGTCCTGGGACCTGGAAATGCATATTTGCTGTTCCAAATCCCTGCACTTTTTAAGGAGCCTATCTGCCTCCTTACGCAAATGATTGTTTTCATCACTCATCTTATTAATCACACTTTGCATATCACTCATTTGCATTTGGCATTCATTGAATTCTTTGTCTCTTAGTCCAGTGGTTGAAGTGTATGAAAAGAAGTAGTGGAAATATGTTCCCTGCTGGCCTGCACCCTACCCCCACAAACCTCATCACCATGCCCCCTCCCACACACAATACAAACCCCCAAACACATGCACCTGATGTTTAAGGGAACGTTCAGTGCATTGCACTGAAAGTGCAAGTTTCAACTTCTTCCTACACTTTTATTTTAAAACGAAACCATTCCGGAACGGTTTCTTTTCAAAATAAACCTATAGGAGCGGTAAAACGTAATTTAAAAAAGTAGAGGAGCACCGCTCCCGACCACCATCCCCGCTCACTTCGACCACTGCTTTCGTCACTTTCTTGAAACATATTAACTATCTCTTGTTCAGCATTTTGAAGATCACTTTCTTTTTCAAAATGTTATTTTTGTAAAATCTGCATTTCCAAAACAACTTCATCTTTATCTTGTCTAATATGATCTACCAATGCTTTGAAGTCTTTTAATTCTTGCTCACTATCTCCGTGATAATCTGGGTATCACTGATCAGGCTCTGTGATAATCTGAGTATCACTGATCAGGCTCTGGCCTGGCTGACCTCTTTCCTCTCTGATCGATCCTCCCAGGTCCAACTGGGGTCTTTCCTATCATCTATCTTCCTCTCCACCTGTGGGGTTCCCCAGGGGTCTAACCTCTCACCATGGCTTTTCAACCAATACCTGGCAACTCTCACTCACTGCATTGCCATTTTCTGCACAAATTTCCAGTGCTACGCTGATGACACTCAACTCATTTTCCGGCTGCCCTCGGCCACCTCCTCTCCCTCTCTTATCTCTGACTGCCTAACTGCCATTCAAAATTGGTGTGCCGACAATGATCTTGGTCTGAATGCCAGCAAGACGGAGATCCTCCTCATCGGCACACCATCTCCATCCTTTTCCCTCACTCTCTGGCCGCCTCCCTTGGCCCTCCTCCTACCCCTACCTGTGAGGCTAAGAACCTTGGTGTCATCTTTGACTCCACACTTTCCTTCTCGGCCCATATCTCTGATGTCTCTAAAAAGTCAAACTTCCAACTGCACCTCCTCAGAGGTATTCTGCCTTTCCTCTCCTTCCCCCAGAAGCTCATGGTATCCCAAGCTCTAGTTCTCTCTAGCTTGGACTATTGTAACAGCCTCTTTCTAAATCTACCTGCCTCTACTCTCCGCCCTCTGCAACTTATCCAGAACAGGACTGCAAGACTTGTCCTTGGCCTCAAGCCCTGGGATCGTATCTCTCCAGCTTTGAAATCTCTCCATTGGCTCCCAGTGGATGCAAGGATTAAATATAAAACCCTCTGCATTGTCCACAAGGCTTTCTGGGGCCTGGGTCCAAAATACCTTCAGCTATCCCTCCGCAAATACCTCCCCTCTCGAGCTCTTTGCTCCTCTACCTCTAACTCCCTCAGGGTCAGTCGTTTTTCAGAGAAACGAGCTGGGGGTAGATCTCTATCTTCGGCTGGGGCCTCCCTCTGGAACAGCCTCCCTGCCGCTCTAAAACTTGAGGAGAACCATCTCCGGTTCCGGAAGCACCTCAAAACCTTCCTCTATGCTTCTGCCTTCGCTTCCCTTCTCCCCTGCTGATCTGCTCTCTTGACACTGTGCACCTGGCCACCCTCTGTCCCCTGGGCCCAGGTACCTGCTCACCCTGCCACCTTCTTGCACTGCCTTCTGGCCACCCCTTGCACTGGGGACTGTATCTGTACCCATAAAGCCCCCCCATTTTTCTTCTTTTTCTGCACTTATTCAGACTTACCCAGTCTGCTGCCTTAAACACAGCACTTGCCACTTGCTGGCTGCACTACCACAGTTTGCCTCAATTTTCTATTTATTTTATTTATCTGCGCTCCTCGGCTTCTGCACTTTCCACTCTCCCCCTTCCATGCACTTTTTCCCTTTCCCCTTTCCCATGCACTTGCGCGTTCTCAATGTCAGTGGGCCTAGTTAGATTGTTTTTATGTTGTGCTGTGTTCTCCCTTGTTCCCCTCCCTTGCCTAGTCGCGCTCTGAAACACTTGTGTACGAGCGTGATACAAATAAAATATCCTATCATATCATATCATATTCTCAAACTGTTTCTTCTTTGAGACAATTGAGTGTCGAGATCTTTACATTTTGACTGCATGTCCTTTTGACATACCTCTAATTCTGCTCTTAGTTTTTGCCTCTTGTTCACTATCTCCATCCAGTTCAATTTTTAATTTGTTAATCAGCTTGGCATCATTTTCTTGCATTCGCAGAGACCTATTTAAAATGAACCATGTCTTGCCACATAGCCGTATCAGACAATCTTTCTCTGTATGTTTATCAGCAACATTTAATAATCCCAAAAGACAGACGCGGATTATGCTCCTTCTGCAAAAATGCTGTCCAATGATTCTTTCTGCACTTCACCATATATGCGGACATGCATTCTGTGGCGTTATTTGATGACCATGTCCCATGTGCATATAAATTTGCCTCCAGATATTGCAATAACTCTGGGAATGTGGCCTCCATTTGAGACATTCTGAAATTCACTTCTAGTGTCACACTGCTCTCATAAAATGGGTTCCCTTTAATGCACATATGGTAGTGTGAGACACACTTGTTACGCCCAGTAGATGCTCTGCAGCCAATTTCCCGGCCAACAAACCATTATCTGTAAGATATTTTGTCTTTTTGGGGTAAATTTGGGGTTTGGCAGTATTTACCGCAAAAATATTGGCCGCAGTTTGGTGGTAAATTTTGTATTGCATTTATATTGGGTTTGACCTCATATTATTTTAGTGACCATACTTTGTTAGCTTACATTGGTGGTAATTTTAGTGGTGTGTTATTTTACGGTATTTAGTGAAGAGTACAGTTTTTTCCCTTATACTATAACCCCATCATAAAACAAAACCTTACTTTCTATTATGGTACCTCTTATTTGTCTGTAGAGAGCCCCAGACCTATGCAATGTTGGGACCCAATAATTTTATTCAGAGCACCACCTACAGTTTGTGGTTGGTATCACTGGCTTATCTACATCCAGCAATCTATGTGCCCTTAGGTATCACTGGCTCATGGACATCCAGCAATCTATATATTATATCAGTTTCCTTCCAATCAGCATGCAAGGAAGGTACACACTCACACACAATCCTTTTTTTGTCACTGAATATTATTAGCTCTTTCTGGGTTGTTACTTTGCCTGCAATAGTAAATTGACAAATGCACTACTGAAAAGAAAAGAACCTACCCTGTACTGTATATTTTATATGTATATAAATAAGTTCACAGATGCAAAAATGACACCAAAGTCCCATTTGTTTTTATATACTCTCATTATATTATATACAAATATAATTCACAATCATCAATTCTTTCCATGAATACATTGCATCGTCATCTGGAATACAAAGAGAAAACAAAATAGAACAAGTAGATCTTTTAAAATAAACATGCATTGAATTCCCTGCCTTTCTGCCCTGTACTAAAGCTCAGTCATTCAAGCAGCATTTCACAGTGTCCACACTTGTACATATCCTACCAAAAGTGTTTCTTTGAAGTTCTGAGCGTGACCTCGCTACTTTCTCAAATGCAGGCCCAGTATCAGCATGGACGGCTCCTGTAATCTTGTGTATGTGAGTGGGGAGCGCCGGCAAGATATCTTCTGAAAACAAGAGCTCAGTGACCCCTTGGACTTCCATCTGTCTTCACAGCCCAGTCTCCACTAACACCTCTCTGCAAGTTTTGCCATTAGCAAAACTCTGAGCTTTCCTACTTTATTTACATGACTTGTCTGCAGACACTTTCTTCCAATCAGGTCGAAATAATGTTTTTTGTGCCACCCTTAATTTTTAGAACAATGAAATCCTTGCTCTCTGAGCAACTGGTTCAATTTATTTCCTGCTGCTCATACTTTCCCTCCACTCTCCACAAGTTAACACAAAAGAAAAAGAAAAAAAAAATGACATTGTGCATTTAAAACGCATTTCAGCAGTGCCACCAAAATATGTATTTTCACCTCATTTTGCACATGAGACTACATTATAATGTTAAGAAAGTTAGAATTAGTGTTTAGTAATGTTAGTTAAGTTAGTCAGTTATATGATTAATGTGCTCTCATGTATGAGGCATTACAGAGAAAAAAAAATTGGTGCACTTCATTCTCTGCAGTTTCACATTGGGCTTTGCTGTTTTATGAATTCTGTACCTTGCATGCCACCAACAACATATTCACATGTTATACTGGCAACACAAAAATATATGTATGTGCCACATTACTGCTGGCAATCAACTGCCACTGCACTTTGCAATAAAAAGTATGCCATTACATTTTGGTAAAACACTATATATTCTTTCAGACCTCATGAATGCAGGAGATTGTTGGCGGGGACCCAAGATAGGTTCATCAAGGTAATCTTAACCTACACCAATCAATTGGGCCCATTTGGCTTTAAAAGAGACTTTCACCCTTCCTTTGGGCAGATCATCTGAAGACTTTGCAAGAAGTAACAAGAACAATTCATTTGGACCCGAGCTGAAGGTTCAGTCTGCCTTATGACTTCTGCCATTGAAGAAAGGCCAGGATTTCAAACGGGTGAAGCAATATCCCTCCCCTAAACTCCTCCCAGTGGGAGATACTGAATCCAGAGGACTCTCTAGCAGCTGCAGGACAGTCCCCAGCCATCACACATCATGCCCTGCTAGGCTCTGCAACAGGCCTCCTAGGTGGGAAGTGCCAGAGATTCTCTGAACTAAACCAAGGACAAAGCCGATGCCTGCAACACTCTCCTCAGCTTTTTGCGTCTGCCTTAAAGGACGACTCAAGCCCAGTGAAGAAGCTAGGAGCAGTGCATCATCAAGCATCAACCACCGTCAGCCTTAAAGGACATATCTGAGTGAGTCGAGCCATCAAGCTGCAAACAACTGTACTGCCGACTGCGGTCCCACCACAATCCCTAACACCGTCCGAGAAACCTTGACCAGTGCTTCAGTCCCACCAACCAGAATTCAGACAATGATTACTGCCACCAAGCTGCCATGTAAGCCAGCCTGGAGCCATCTGTCCAGCCTCGTTCACCAAACTGCCTGCCGCCTGATACCCGCAGCTGTAGTCGCCTTTTTTTTATGCGGTCACTCTCATCTCAGGGAGTTCTTTTCCTGCAAAGCAAGGTGGCACAAAATATTGCACATTTATTTTAGTTTCAATTTGGTGAGGCCTCCAACCCGTCTCGCACCCAACCCCAACAAATACTCTGTGTCACCAACGGACTAGGAACCAGGCCGGTGTGTAGTAAAAATATATATTTATTTATTTATTTAATATTTGACACAAAGCTAACATCAGCCACCAATGCTGTGGCAACACCCAAGATCACACAATCATTCAGTTATATAAAACAAAAAAGGCGAAATTTTGAAACATACAATAATAGCTTACACAGATTTAATTGCAATGTAACCAATATAAACTGTTCCCAATACCATGAAAGATCCACATAAATCACTTAATTTTAAACAGTACTTTTCTTCCAGGAACCCCACCCCTCCAGTTATCAATTAAATATGACCCCTTTGATTGAAAGGCAAGGTGCAAGGAGTGTCAGCACAATGGAAAAATCGTTTTTGCTGCTGATTTAAAAAGGCGCAGTTTGGGAAAGGAATTCAATGGGAAACATTGTTTTGGGCTTGCTATTTAAAAGGCAAGGTTGGGAAAAAGTAACTCAAATGAAAATCATTTTCCAACACACTTGAAAATAAAAGGCAAGACTGGATAACATGGGGTCAGAGAAAAATGGGAACCAAAAGGGAAATTTTCGTTTTCGAACACCCAGACAGATGATATGAAATACATTGTAATTCTGATATACTGATTTCTGAAGGATTGGGGAATTTCATTTTTTGCACCCTCCACACTGACTTGAAATGTGATGTTTTGTGGATTACTTCCTGTTGGGATGATGGACACTCCCACCTTTCTAAGTCAAAGATGTTAGAAACACTTAACCAGCTATAACACACTGAGCATGAGCTTTGTTAGTTTTGAATTCTAACAACACAAATCCCATGTTTTCTATATGGGAATTAATTGATTTACTTTAATGAAATGTGCAAAGGGTCTTCACAGTTTACCCCTCCCAAAACTTTAATGCAAAGGTTTAAGGATGGCTGCTCCCAACACAAATAAGGAAATATGGTTTTATATGGGGAAATATGTTTGAGTGAGATTTAATAAATTGTGTGAAGGGCCTACCCAGCTCCATCCCCCTCTACCCACTAATGGAAAGGGATAAGGGCAGGTGGCTCCCCAAACAATTGATGGCTTTGGGATATCTACTTAGATGGGAGGCTTTGGTCAGGGATAGCAGCAGGGCTCCTCGGAGGAGAGCACAGGTTTTGTCAAGGGCTTTCAGGCAGGGATTTTCTCCTGCACTCAGACTCCTTTTGCTCCTCTGGTTTGGGTCTCAGCAAGCTTCTCTATGTCTCCAATGCAAGGATTGAGGCCTCTCTGCTAGTTGCTCCTTGCAAGAGTCCAGCAGCAGCTCTCTCCCAGAATAATACACAAAAAACCCTGTTCTGATACCAACCTGCCCTTTTCTATTGCTTGTGACACAGCAACATTATCATGATTCCCGCTTTCAGGATTGGCTAGCATGTTCCCTTGACTTCCCACCAAAACGCCCACTGGCTGCTGTTAGGACCGGCAATTGGGAGAAATGTATGATGTAGGCTGAGGTGAGGGAGAGGAATAGATACATCATTTCAAATTGACAAGGATTTGTGCATCTTTTTTTCTGAAAAATCTCATGCTCAAATTGACAAGGATTTGTGCATCTTTTTTTTCTGAAAAATCTCATACTGCAATAACTCCCTTGGTCTTTCAAATAACACCATGATGATATGTTTACGACTAAGACTAACACCCAGGACATCAAAGATGACATCACTAATGTCATTGATGACATCACATGCCAGGCTCCCTCTTTTTTCCTTTACCGACATATCTAGGCCAGTAACATTCAGGAACTAAAAATTCCAATAGTACTATATTTGTAGACTTATACTTCAAATATGTTCTTACAGTAATTCACTTGGGGTTCACTCACAGCATATGAAACATAAATATAGGGGAAAACACAGATTTAGAAAACAGAAATGCTTTCAATGTATGAAGATGATCAGTAAGGTTATCAACACTTTTTTTATAGTTCTGCTTTTTTTAAATTACTTTACTTTCCTGGATATGCTCATATTTGTATACATTGTATGCACACTACTTTCTTTAGGGTCCAGTCACATTATAGGATAGTTATACATAGCGAAGTAGTAGCTTTGAAGCAGAGCAATAATTTCTGTGTATAAAGTTAATCAGTTAGGGTATGACGATTGGCTGGTAATACGGTTGTTTACTTAATTTTCCCTGTATATGCTCATATTTGTATGTGCTGTTGTTTATTTGTGTTTTGTTTCGAATAATGCAATTATGTAGTAAGCATTTTTTTTTAGCTAGTTATTAAATGTTGCACAGTAGGCAAAACTGTAATAAAAGCATTTATCATTTTACTATTCAACATGGTAAGATTAATAATATTGCACATCCATCATGTATGTTGCACACCATGCCTATGTTTCTACATGAGTAGCTTAGTATACTGGAAACAACCTGATAATAGAATGGTATTTGTATCAATGCATTACTTAATGCACTACGTACCTCATGATATTTATTCCAATAATCCTTCACACTTTTTATTATCAACATTACTATAAGAATCCCTTGCACAGACGTTTCATGAAAAGTAAATGCACATGTGATGTCGTCAGTGATGTCATCAATGACATTTGTGATCACATCTTTGATGTCCTGGGTGTTAGTCTTAGCAGTGCACAGTGGTGGCACGAGTTATGGTTGCTTAGCTTACCACAACTGCAAATTTCAAGGGTTTTTTGGTTTTACTTGGAACCATAACGTCCCTTTAACACATTTTTTTTTCACTGAATTTCATAGGTATTTAGTAACGCAACTTAACCATAACGTCCCGTCAACAAAGTTTTTTTCACTGAATTTCGTAGGTATTTAGTAGCACAACTTAACCATGACGTCCCTTTAACTACGTTTTTTTCACTGAATATAAATATAGATAATGTAAATGTGATAAATGTTTACTAAGACTCCCTTACCTTACATTTATATACATAGAATATACTAAACCCCCTGTCCTGCTACTGATTTTGATGTCCGCGGACCATGCGTATGTCCGCGGGCAGACGCGGTCACCATCAACACTATCCAAAAACTCAGAGGGTATCTTATATTATTGTATCATACAATAAAAACACCAAATATATTCAAAAAGTGCCACTTAAATACATTACATTTAATAATAAATAAGAAGTGGAAACTGTATATGTAAGACACCAACCATACAATGCAGTTGCATGTCTAATATAATGGAATATACCAAAACAAAATAAATATGTCTCCAACTGAATTACCTCACAGAAACTGCACAGCAGGAAGCAAGAGTATACTTACACAGCAATAACAGCAAAAGTTTCTAAAAAAGTAGTAAGTACACCACATTTATCTCATATACTTATACATTTTCTGTATTATGTACACCAAAACTAATATATGTATATATTTTTTTTAACACAGAAATGTCCATTACTTTGGAATGGCTGGAAGAAAATTTCCCAAGAGAGGAAATGAGTGAAGACAGTGATAATAATGGTAGACACAACATTTCAAAGTGTTTGGGGATGGTGCAGGTGTCCGCGAAGCGCACCCCAGCATCCCTATAAAAGGCCAAACCCCAGAGGTGATCCTCATTCTGCTTTTGGATTTCCAAGATTTACAACAGGACAATGCTACAGGTTGCTGTTCTTGGTTCCTCTTTCCTAGTTCCTGGTTTTTAACCTTCCAGATGGCATCCCAAATTGCTTATGCTGCTACTGCCTCGGCATCATTACCCCCACCCCCTCCGCCACCATCACATCCCCAAGGGCCTGCAGAGGGGCACAGGTGTGAGGATGCAAAGGAGACGGATGAACAGGATGAAGAGGATGAGGTAGTGGAAGTCCCTACTACTAGCACTCATCGTGATTCTTGGGTGTGGCGGTTATTTACCACCGTTGATGGAAAGTCAAAAGCTCAAGCGAACAAGGTCATCTGCACTCACTGGCACATGGTGCTGAGCCGTGGCAAGGCTGGTTCGTATAGCTTTGGTACGACATCAATGAAGTGACACCTAAAGTCATTCCACGATGGGGCTATTCGTAAGGTTGTACCTTGTGATAAACATAGTAGGTTGAGTTCCTCTGCAGCATCCTCCGTTTCCACTCCTGTCACCACAAAAGACACTCCTGTGGGACAGTGCATCCCTCCAGCTGCCTCACAGGCCATTCATGATGCTGTTGACCCTTATCTGTTGAGGGTCACAATATTGTGCAAGTACTCTGATGCAGTACTCTGCAGGGGGAGAACCTTCGGACAGCTTTCGAGACTGCGGTCAAGGAGCATCAGAAGGTCTGCGACCTACCTGAATAAGGCCCACCCTAGATCTTCCTCTCTACACCTGCCCTTTCTTAACACCATGGTTGGTGTCCCTTCCTTACCCTTCTTTCCCCTCCTTTCCTTTTGTGTCGTGTTTAAAACCCCCAAAAAAATATAAAATAACAAAAACAAAAAAAGCAAAGGCCTTTCACAGTTTAAAAACAGAAGTGACAAATAAATAATGTGTTTCAAAAACATCAAATGGTCCACACCTACTGCAAAATGGATTGCTGTAATTCCAAAAAAGGTCGCAATGCATTTTCTATATTTTGCAGAAAAATCTGATTCCCAGCATAAGTAAGATGTACTCCATATCTGCGAAAAATGTGTGTGCTACAAAACACAATCTTTTCATTCTGAAAAGAGGACATATCAACATCTCTCAAAAAGGCACAGTCAGCCTTGTTAACATTGTGCCTAGCTTTCTCCATTTGTGGACCACATGAAAAAGAACTCACACATTTGTCTCTGCGCAATACGGGAATAAATTACTCTGTAGTTTGGATACATGTCCATGACTTTCCCAAGTCCTTCTTTCATTGCAAATTGCGAAGAGATTCCAGACACATGTCCTAAACTGTTCCCTCCACAATGAATAATAATAATGTCTAGATGACGCTGTGTTATCAAAGAAGCACAGAGCGGTACCAAATCCACCCATTTCATTCCATGCACTGCATGCCAGTGCACTTCCACATGAGAGAATCCAAGATGTGCAGCCACTCCACAGTGATCTGCACGCACCTCCAACCAATTTATCCACAAATCTCCCAAAATCCAAACAATCTGCTTTCTGAAACACAGAGCCATAGCTATCTGCTCTTCCCTCAGTTAAAAACACCTACTGACAAACTCTCTCCTTACACAACACACCCAGTAAACCTTATTGAGCAATCCTTTCTATGCTCAGTCTCATTTGCATGCCTCACAACCCCAAAATCCCCATATGTAATACACGCTGCCCGCGAACAACCACGCTGTCTGCAGACAAAATGAAAAATCTGAGCGTAGGGAATGGAAATTTAAATAATGTGCCCCATTTCCCCTTTGAGGTTGGCTCTGAATAGAGCCTTTTTTAAAAAAAAAAATTGCAGATGCTTCAGAAACACCTTTTATTTTGAATTTTCTTTTCTTATTTTCCTCCAAAAATCTTCACATTAGCTTCTCCAAAACAACCTTGCTGTTCTAAAACAGCATAGCATTTCCCTTAAACGATAAATAAATGCCATCTTCTTTAAAATGAACAACATACCAGAATCAATGTTCTCATTATTACAAAAGAACATGCCAGCTCTAACCATGAAAGCAAACATGCCTCAGTTGATTGCACACCTAGCAATATTTCGCTGAGGACAAATAACACAACTATTGTCCCATACTGCTCTAGGTAACAAAGCAGAAAACATAACCTTGGCATTTGGAAAGACTTTATATGATTGCCTGAACCAAGTTTTGCAGATCTTGCAACAAAGTAGGGACACTGACATAGCCCAAAAGCACAGAACCACAGTGTAGGACAACTACATGTGGACTATGAAACCTAGCCATATCCTGACAAACTACTAGAATTGCCTGCAAATTCAAATCAGGCACAGTGCTCCACAACACATCCACTCCTTTTGTGTCAAAATGGTTAGCCACATTCCGAGATTTAGCATACTGCTCCAAACCATTCACAAAAATATCTCCAACCACCAACACCCTGACTTTCTGCACCTCCACCCTCTTCACTACACACAGTCCCTCTCAGTATGAAGCATAAACTTAACACCTGATTGGCTAATCCTCAAAATACACTCCCGCTTCATGCTCGGAAACCCCGGATGTGGCATGTCCTGTCTGCGAACAACAGTGCTGTCCGTGGAGCACGTAAGTAACAGTGGGGCAGCCCCTCTACCCTTTCCACTAAACTCTTTGCACCACTTCCTCATTGGCTACTGTTTAGCAGTCACACAATCATCCACCAATCACATCCAAAAACTCTACATCTAACTCTGTTATCACAGATCAGCACTTAAGATGTACTATTGATCACTCTCAGTACAATTCGGCTGTGACTGCAAAGGACCTACAGCAACAACTACTATAAACATCTTTCTACTTGCAGATTCATGCACATCCACATGCATGAACACAACTACAGGTATGAATATTACCTACACGGTACATGTACACCACTTCTAGTAATGCAATACATCCCGAGAGCATAGCCCCGCGGCAACCTCTGGATGTTTAAGCGTGTTATAAATATGCAATTAAGACAAAATAATTATGCAACTAAAAAACAAACAATTCCTGCATCAGCGCTTCGATGCCCACAGGGCTACATAAGTGCTTTAAAAATGTAAAATAAAAGAAATAAAAATATGAACAGAGTAACTGCCACTTACCCTATATAAACTGTAAAATGAACTTACTGTCATTCCTACCATCTACTAAAAGGAAATATCAATTGCAAACATTTCAGCTCTCCAAATTTTTGTTTACACACAGACCTATCTAAAAAAATCTTATTTCATATTATAAGATGGGAAAAATAGCAGTATAATTATAAAAAAAAAACGGTGCAGTGTATTATAAAATTACATGCAGCCAGGATGAGTACATACATCTGCATTCAAGCACACACGCAGACAATATCATTAGAAAGGCTCACAGATCAAACAACACCACTGCCTCTATATGAACTCTTTCTGCTTTATTTCCCACACCTTCACAAAGCCATACATTGAATGCTTTTATGTACAATCTCTGCCATTTACCTTGTGAAAATAGCAAAATATGCATATAACCATTTCTTCTATCTCTTAATATCCATAAACATAACATTAAAAAAACAAGTGTGCTCTATACATTTACTATTATACTCATTTGAAAAATATATTCAACTAACAGAGTCTAAATAAAATATACAGGATGCACATAGGCAAAGGAAAGTGCAAAACAATGTGTACATTAACAAAAGTGTTATAAACACACAAATTCACTGACTTCTTTCTTTTACAATTTCAGTGAAGACAACTCTCCTGAAAAGCAGCAGCATCTGAAGTACAAACAAGGACTAGAAGAAATCTACACTTTCCATACAAAAAAGTAAGTACTCAACTAACATAATGTTCTAACTGTTACTCAAACACACTAGAATTTTAGTATTGTAGAAGAAACAAATATATTAACCCTCTACCATTAGATGTAGTATTAGTGCTACCCCTTCCTTACCAGTTGCATACTTTATATTGTGAACTGAAACCCAGTATAGTAATACACAAATACAATAATAGCCTTCCCAACTTGATGTAGCTGCCTACTGCACAATCACACACCTCCACAATCATACTTACCATCATAATCTGACACTCATGCACAAGGCACGCATGCACAGCACAACAGCCCAACCCACACTTTCTTTTTTTTCTCCAACAGACCCCAAAGAATGCCTACCAAAAAGCAACTCTGTAAAAAGCAACGTAAAAGTAGAGCAAATCAAAATATAAGTGTCCAAAATAAGCATCCATCTCTAGCAGATTTTGTACAAAAAGTTCAAACAAAACAGCTAATACAGTCATTAAGCGAAACAAAACAAGCTTCCCGTACAGAAACCTTCCCTCCTCTATCAAAATGTAAAACCAAACAGAAAGTGATTAAAAAGACTTCAGCTACCACTACTGCTAATGCTGCATCTATAAATCCTGATGTAGTGGTACACAACCTTTAAAACCTACCGTAGAAAATTAATCCTAGAAGCTCTCGTAGACAGTGCAATCCTTCTCAAAAGGAAGTTATTTATTTTAGTTTTAAACAGGATGAAACCACTAACAAAACTTACTACTAAACTACAAAAAACACTTCTCAATAATCTGAATATCAACAAAAAAAGCTTCTAAAACATCTGTAGAGGTGAATGGAGTCACACCACGACCACAGAACCATCTTTTAAAGAAGAAGCATATAAACAAAAGCAAACAAACCCAATTGCCGTACATAGCAGTGGAGGAGGGTATGAAAAACTTAATAGCACCATTATGGAACAAGAAACTCTGCTAACAAAAATATCCCCGGAAAACTCAGAATCACCTCCCCGTTCTACTCAACCAAAACATCCAGTCTACAAATGGCGGTACACATCAAAGTGTAACATTGCCAAAAAATCTTTCAAATCTTTACAGCAGTTCCTCAATCAGTAAGTAAAAAGCAAAGACAAAATACAAAATGAAACTACTACAAAATAGGGATGCCTGTCCAGTGCGCAAATACACAGGACTACAAGAAAATGAATTAGCCTGCATTTCAGGACCTATTTGCAAAAGTACCTTCCATCATATCAAAATGACATCAACACATCATTCAACTATAAGAAATCTAGTCCAAAAACTCTACTATGCTAAAAGTCCTGCTTTAGCACTAGCCAATTTAAATAACAATCTTCTACATGGTACAGCCAAGCAACTACTAGGAGAAATAGAGCATATCCAAAGAAAATATTTTGGAATTAAAAGCCACTTGCAAAATGAGACAGATGTACAACAAACTAGCAACTACTGTACAAATAGCAACCTTCTATTAAACACATACAAAAAAGAAATACTGAAGTTTAAAAGTACCTCCGCTGAAGTACCAAACCATGTGTGTGTCTGTTGCTGCAGGACTTCTTATAAAAGTACAACAAAAACTATAGACATAACGTACAAAATAGAAGACAATGAAGATTCAAAATGGTTCCAATTAGCTGTCTACCTTATAGCGGGAAACAAATACGACATTACTGACCCCTTAATACTTTGCAATTACTGCACTGCAAAACTTGATAATAACCAAACATCTTCACGTGCTATCACAAATAACTTGGAATTATTCCTACTACCAAAACCCGTGCAACAGCTTACAGGGTAATTCATAGAATTCGGCGCACAATTGGTGCACATGGCTGGCGCACAGTGTGCGCGTGCGGCAGTCTGCACCAGCTGCGTGCGCCAAAACCCATATGAGCGCACAGCATATTCATGGATTTCAACATCCATAAGCAGCCATTGCGCAAAGTGGTGCAGCGGCCCTGCAGGAGGGCCAGGTATGCCCCAAACCCGCCCCATCCACCATGACCAGTGCACAAATCCAGTACATGGCGCAAAAGCCAGTGGACAAGCATACAGCCCCTCAACCACGAAAATGCGTGTTAAACTCCCCGCGTACCCTTCAGAATAAACGTAACCCTTCCGCGGCAGCGAAAACGCGTGTAAAACTCCCCGCCCACCCCTCTGAATACATGTACCCCACTTGCGCCAGGTAGATAGCATAGAAAAAGCACCCCCCCTGTGGCGTGGGCTGCCTGTGGGGCATGCCCAGGGTGGATGGGGTGCCTGCGTGTATTTGAGGGGTGTGTGTGAAGTATCACACATGATAGGACTTGTGCGAGCGGGGTACGTGTATTCTGAGGGGTGCGCGGGGAGTTTCACACAGGTTTTCGCTGCCGCAGGAGGGGTACATGTATTCTGGGGGTGTGCGGGATGTTTTACACGCAATAGGCCTTAGCCGAGCGGGGTACGTGTATTCTGAGGGGCGTGTGGGGAGTTTTACATGCACGTAGGCAACAGGGGTCGCTTATCTCTTTTTCTTGCTTTTCGGGGAAGCCTGTGCGTTGCGTGACACATCATTTACCCTAGGGGGCCACTGAATGCGACATTCATCGTAGCTGTATATACGTGTTTTTTGTTTGCGCACACTTTTGTAATGCGCAGGTACGCTGCCGCCTGCCTTTGTGTGGCAGACGTGTTTAGGCCTGTGCGTGTCTTTGGCCGCGCGCGGTTTTGCCCAATTCGATTCCATGAATATGTGTGGTTCGCCTGCGTGTGGGCGTTCCGTGTACTTCCCAGCATTACATCCCCAGTCACGCCCTTATTTTCATGCATTGTTCCCCATTCCGCGCATTAAGCCCCGTTTCTGCCCCCTTTTTGGTGTGTGCGCTAATTTTGTGCACTTTCACTGTGCGCCTCGCGCACGGCGTTCGGGAAGTTGCAATGACATATGCACCCGTGTGTGCCACACACGGATTTGGCGCACATCCTCGGGGAAACACCTGCAGACCCTTCCTTGAATCACACGTGTGCGCTTGCTTTTTCACGCTTGCGCCAGCTTGCGCCTGCTTGCGCTACGATTTTCGGCGCTCATTTGTTCTATGCATCGGCCCCTAATTTTATATGAGAGCATCATAATTCAAACAGTGCACCCATTTCAAGCAATAATATGCCTCCAACCAAAAACAGCAAAATTACCTCCTACTGAATTAGTTAAAGGCATTTGTGGCAAAGTAGTTTATTTACCATTAGATCTCAAAGAAAATGTACACACTCTAGGAGTGCAACGTCCAATAGATCAATCTTTAATTGTCTTAGTAAATGGCGTACCTACAAAAGACAAACATATTTGGCAACAACTCGTCGACTTACATAAAGTTTGACAAGCCCTGCAATATCTACAAAACAACAAAGAGTATTACAAAGAAGTTAATATTTAAGAAAAACAGAGAAAAAAAATTGAAATAATTCAAAAGTCACCAGAAACTGGTCAATTTGAACTTCTAAATCCTGAAACAGAATCCAATATTTTAGACCATTATACAATTAATCCTTTACACTCTAAAGATGCTATAGATGATGCACTGGAAACATACCAAATGCGACAAGGCAAAGGATCTCCAATCAGCATATGGGAAAAAGTATAGAATCACGGGCCTTTCCTGTACTCTTTCCTACTGGAAAAGGAGGAAGGTACGATGATAGACCCACTCAGAAAACAGCATCAGAATATCCGTCTCTACGAATGTATTCTGACGACCCCCGATTCAGACAAAATGTGGAATACATATTCCACCTTCTCTTTGAAAGTGAACTAGCAACTCTATGCTACGGAGTTGCACACACATTAAAATCAGGTACCCATTTTCAAAATATGTCAGCTACGCAATTATTATAAAAAGTTCAAAAAAAATATGTCAAGTATTACAAATCTTTTTGCAAAAATGTGTGGTACAAAAGAATACTGGGTCCGATGTCACAGAGATGTACACTGTATGATAAGAAACCTTGGCCCACCCACTTGATTTGTTACATTAAGTGAAGCAGAGTATGCATGGGAAGATTTACACGCTTTCCTACGCATAGCAAACAGAACTAAAACAAACATAGATATAAAAACACCAGGAGAACTCTGCTCTCTAGATCCTGTAAATATATCAAGATATTTCCATCATTGCTTCATTGCTATGCTACACTTTATTTGTAATAAGACTGTTCCTTCCCTCCGAGAAGTTCAACACTTCTTTAGGAGAAAAGAATACCAATCCAGAGGAGTACCACACATTCACATGCTATTATGGATTAAAGATGCTCCTAAATTTGGTCAGGACAGTGATGCCACTGTTTTACAGTTCATCCAAAAATATGTCACTTGTGAAATCCCTTCACAAACAACACATAGTGACCTTCACGCATACATTTTACAATTTCAAAGACACAAATGTGGGAAATATTGCTGTCACAAATATAAAAAAAGGGAAATAGTACACCAAATGCCACTTTATTTTCCCTAGACCAGTTTCAGCAACAGGTCAAGTAAACAACTTCATGTCTTCAGTCAAACATAGTGTCAAAGGTAAATCACCTAAGAACACATATTACATAAAAAGAAAAGAATAATCAAAATACATCATTGATTACAATGCAATCAATGCCCTCCTCTCCTGTGGAATGCAAACAAAGATGTGTAGTACATTGCAGACAATTCCACTGCAGTTGCATGATATGTCACAGCCTACTTAACCAAGGCAGAGAAAACAGAGCTTCAGGACCTCTGGGATGACATATCATCTGACAAAACACTATAAAAGAAATTGTACAGTTTAGGCATAAAAATGCTCTCTCATAGAAAATGTGGCTGCTATGAAGCTGCAGACCGTTTAACAGGTACTGCCTTGTAGGGAAAATCTGACAATGTAATATGGCTAAGTCTTGGTCCTGCTAAATGTAGAAAAATAATTCTCAAATCATATGAGCACAAATAGCCAAAAATGATCCCAACTGCCAAGACATTTTGAAAAACAATTTACTAGACGCATACTTCCAAAACAGGAGATCCACTTTGGAAACCATGTGTCTCTACCACGTAGCCCAAAACTTCACATAGAAAAATAATGTTAAACCAGATGAAAAGAAAGGTAGATACAGAGTGGTAAATTGTTAAGGCAGCTTAGTGAAACTTACCAAACACAGCTTAATTAATCATATCAAATTGTCATTAAAAACTCCTCAACATAAAGAACAGTATTATATGTCCCTGCTACTACTTTTCAAACCATGGAGAAAAGAAGAAGAGTTAATGGAAACATATAACTCCTATGAAGACGCTTTCAAAGCAAATGAAAGCACTATAACAGACTTACAGGGTCATTCACAGAATTTGGCGCACAAATGGCACACGCGGCTGGCGCACAGTGTGCGCTTGTGGCAGCCTGCGCCAGACACGTGCGCCAAAACCCATATCAGCGCACAGCGTATTCATGATATGATATGATATGGCATTTATAACGTGCCTATACACAAGTGTTTCAACATCCATAAGCAGCTGTTGTGCAGAGTGGCACAGCAACGCTGCAGCAGCGCCAGTTACGCCCCCAACCATCCCCGTGCGCCATGACCAGTGCACAAATCCAGTACATGGTGCAAAGGCCAGTAGACCAACATACAGCCCCTCAACCACGAAAACACATGTAAAACTCCCTGCGCACCCCTCAAAATACACCTACCCCTCCAGCGGCAGCAAAAACGCGTGTAAAACTCCACGCCCACCCCTCTGAATACATGTACCCTGCTCGTGCCAGGTAAATAGTGAAGAAAAAGCACCCCCCCTGTGGTGTGGGCTGCCTGTGGGGCATGCTCAGGGTGGATGGGGTGCCTGCGTGTATTTGGGGGGTGCGCGTGAAGTATCACATGCGATAGGCCTTGTGCGAGCGGGGTACGTGTATTCTGAGGGGTGTTTGGGGAGTTTCACATGCATTTTCACTGCCACGGGAGGGGTATGTGTATTCTGGGGGTGCATGTGACGTTTTAAACATGATAGGCCTTGGCCGAGCGGGGTACGTGTATTCTGAGAGGTGCGCGGGGAGTTTTACATGCACGTAGGCATCAGGGGTCGCTTATCTCTGTTTCTTGCTTTTCGGTGATGCCTGTGCATTGCGTGACAGGTCCTTTATCCTATTGGACACACTGTATATACGTGTTTTTTGTTTGCACACACATTTCTAATGCGCAGGCACATTGCTGCCTGCCTTCGTGTGGGGGACTTGTTTAGGCCAGTGTGTGCCTTTGGCCATGCGTGGGTTTGCCCTATTCGATTCCATGAAAACGTGTGGTTTGCCTGCGTGTGGGTGTTCTGTGTACTTCCCAGCAGTACATCTCCAGTTACGCCCTTATTTTCATGCGTTGTTCCCCATTCCGCGTGTTACACCCCATATTCCGCCCCCTTTTTGGTGTGTGCGCTAACGTTGTGCGCTTTAGCTGTGTGCCTCGCACATGGCGTTCCGGATGTTGCAACAATGTGTGCACCCGTGTGCACCATGCACGGATATGGCAAACATCCTGGTGGAAACACGCAATGGCCTCTACCTTTAATCGCACATGTGCACTTGCTTTTTCATGCTTGCGCCAGCTTGAGCCTATTTGCGCTGCAATTTCCGGCGCACATTTGTTCCATGAATCGGCCCCATAAACTTTACACAGTACCAAACAATGTTGCATAATGAACAGCAACACGAAGAAGAACTCCAGGCCCAACTACAAGTGGACACTCCCAACAGTAGTCAACCTTCTCTAACAGGAAGCCAAGAACCACTTGGATAGCCACAAATAGAAATGAGGCAGAATTAGCCATGATAGAAGTCGAAAACACCATGGGCCTCATTACACGGTACTCCCTTACCGCATACCAGGTCAGTTAGGCGGTATGGGGACTTACCGGGCCATTCCGACCCTGGAGGACCCGGTAAGTCCCCATTCCAAATACCATTCCCCATTCCCATTAGAGCCCCCATAGGGCTCTAATGGGGAATGCAGAAGGAGCAATTTGCGGTACCGTTATTAGCTCTGAAGATCCTCAACGGGTCCCGTCCTTAACACCCGCTGAGGGACACAGTACAGACCAATTGTGTTTGCAAATGTTAATCCTTTATACAAATGCAACCAACACTCCCGACAACACTTACAGTGTTCATGGAATAAGACAAGAATTGGACTACTGTGGTGAAATTGCCAAATTCATGATAAACTCAGAAGAAGATCCACAAGAATTTCTAATGTACTTACTACAACTACTGGAAAACAGAAACATATCTTTGAATGCAATCTTTCAGATTTCATACATGTGGCACAGGAAGAAGTCCTTAATGAACAATTTGTGTATGTATCCATACATAACTGTGAATCCATTCCATTTCAGCAACTTGTAAAAATATGCAAACCATGGCAGATTATGTGCTACCTGCAATTCAGATAATCGCTCCATGTTACAAATACAGACACATAGTAAATAAGTAATAGTAATGCTTTTACGTTACAATGCAGATGGTACCAAAAACAACTGTAAACTGACTAGATTCACACATGGTCAATTTTCACTGGGTAAGAAATCCTTCACAACAATAGGCATAATCTACACACAGGAGCCACAACCAATGCAGGTCCCTACACTGCATATATAAAAAATAATTGTGGATGGTTTGAATGTAATGATAGTACCATTGCTCTAAAGCAGAGATTGCCAGGGAATCTTGTAAATGCTTACTTAATATTCTTAAAACCAAAATTTAATACGTAATCTGTGTATGAACATAAGCAAAACTTCAACTTCAAAACTGTGCACAGTTAGAGTACGCCAACAGGTATCTAACTGTCCCAAGATTCTGCAACAAGCAAACACATACATAAATACCACTAAAATCAAAAAAAGGAATATACAGTTAGAACACGCCAACAGGTATCTAACTGCCCCAAAAAATCTAAAACAAGCAAACAGATAAACAAATACTACTAAAATCAAACAAGAAATATACAGTTAGAATACGCCAATAAGTACCTAACTGCCCCAAAAAATCTGTAAAAACCCAACTGATAGATGAATAGCATAAAAGTAGAAATAAACAATTAGAATACGCCAACAGCTATCTAATTGCCCCAAAAATCTGCATCAAGCCAAAGATAGAAGAATAGCATGAAACAAGAAATAAACAGTAAAACAATGAAATATATTGTACCACAAAATAGTTTTTTTTTTTTTTAAACCAGCATGGATATTTTTTTTTTTGCATGATGTTGGCGTACTGCAATGTACTGCAATGACCTGTTCAAGACTCCTGTGTACATGCAAACTTTCACCAGCCAACCTGCCAGACACATGCAGTGGGTTACATCCTCTGCACTTTATGCAGGGTGTCTCACTTGGACTTTGCAGATGGCAGATGCTCCGCTGGGACATGAATTACCATTCATGCTCCATGTGTATTCCATGCATGCCCCTATGTGTCCTTGACTGGATGATCATTGTAGTACGTGTCCAGGATGACCTACATTTCTTTGCATTTGATCATCCATTTCATGCCCACTCTGGTTCAGTCCTGCATCACACACATGTTTAGGGTGTCACAGTCTGTGCAGGGCACAGGCCTCCCCCCGTTTCAGGCCCACTGATTCTGTTCAAATGTTGTAGCGGCTTCTGCGCACATGGCTGTACTAATGATGGGTCATCATGTGTCCTGCTTTCTGTCCCATCATCATCTGCTCTGTTGTCAGTTGACTCAGATGATGCAATTGATGCTAGCCACCACTGTCTGCCAATACACAGGTCTCTGGTCACCCTTTTGCTGCCATGCAATGCATCCCTGCATTTTCACTAAGGGGGGGGGTTGCTTGTAGCCATGCAACACACTGCATACACATTGCACCTGATGCCTGAACTTGCCCTTGCACTGCCTTCAAGTTAATTGATAAACATCATGATGTACTTTTTCATGTAGATAGTGGATAACGTACACATGTTCTGCACTGCATCAACCCACTTCAGAGCCGTGTTACACCGTTCTACATGCCTAGTCCCTGATGCTATGTCAAAGTGACCTGGCATGCATGGCAGGTTCACATTTGTGTGTGACACGTCTGCTTCATGTGTTGGCTGTCTGTGTGATGTCTATGTGTGTGTGTTTTATGCGCTTCTGACATGTGTACTAATGTAAATGTTTCTCCACTTTCCAGATGATGACGCAATGGAGCCAGAGGATGGTGTTGTCATGCCAGACACAGGTTTGCTATCACACCATCAACCCAGCACAAGTGGGGGTCATGGGGTGGTAGACCACGAGAACCCACATGTGTTACAGACCATCTTGTCTGTGGCTGGCAATGAGTCAAGACCGGATGATCACTCTGATGACAATGTCGAGTTGGATGTGCATCGGGCGTGTGTGATTCTGATGTGGACTCTCCTCTGTCTGCGACACCTGCACTGAGGGGCCAGACGGTGGTGGGACCACCAACTGTGGTTGATCGGGACGCAGGGTCACCATACACACCAGTTGTTGATGTGCCTGGGGCATCTTGTCGATGGGGGAATGTAGTCCTGCAGCCGCGGGCGGTGCCAACCCAACAAGGACGTCAGCGCTTTGGGCCCTGCAGGTGTCAAGCCCAGCAACATGGGGTATACTGAGTGAGAGCAAGCCAGGGTTGCCAATTTAGAACACCAGGGAGCAGCAATTGATAACATCGCTGAGAGCATGGAGTGTGTGGCCCAATCCATGTTACCCCCTGCTAGGCAGGTGGAACTCCAGCAGCGGGCGGCACAGTCCACGGCCCGCTCGCTCAGGCTGGGCATGACGGCCTCAGACAGGGCATGCCAGGCTGAAAGGGTGTCTTTGCGTCAAGCATTTGCTGCTCACGCATAGGCACACATGGAGGCCCTGAGGGTTGAGTATGATTCCTTCAGATCCACTCTGGGTGTGCTCTTGATGTCCCAGAGGGAGCGGTCAGAGGAGAGGTTTGGCAGACAAGCGTACCATCTCGGCTGAGCTACGTGCTTGCCGGGAGGTGCATCAGTTGTCCAGCCAGGCCACACAGGAAGACCTCCATGTTACACATTTTACCTTGCAAGAGGAAGCACGAGTATCATGGGAGGTTCTGCATGCTGACCTACGTGTCATCGCCGCACTGAACCAAGCTCACCCATCCAGCAGACTTTCTGCCAATGAGGGGCAAGCTGCGCCTAGGCATGGTCAGGCTCCTGTGCCACGTCTACCTTTTCAGGAAGAGGCTGACTTGGACGACAAGATATCTTCCACACAGGTCAGGCTGTTCAGGCATTGAACTCATGGAGGTTTTTTTTGTCTCATCATCGCATGTGGGTGTTGAGGTGCACCCTGTACCTCCCCCCTGCTGGATGCCTCCCCTGGGTCGTTTGTGGCCATTTTTGATTTTTCATTTTAGGTTAGTTAGTTAAAATTGTTTTTGTTAGTTAGTTTAATTAGGTAATGTAGGTGTTTTATAGTCAGTTTAATTAGTTAATATAGTTTAAAATTGCTTGTCTATTGTGCATTCATGTGACGGTGTGGTGCTTTGTGGCTTTTGAAAGCATCCACTGTCTGTTCCTTCTGGGCCCTTCAATCTTGTCTCATGTATGTGTTTGCAGCTTGGAGTCCTGACTCACATAGGCCACTCCTGCTTCCCTTATCCATAGGCTCGTAAGGATGGTTCGGTGTTAAAGTAATTTACACAAGGGCTTTGGACTGTCATATTTGTGGCCTGGGGATTGTGGGGGTTTTATCCACGGCACATCTGTATTAGATTTGGGTGGGTTCATGATTGATGTGTCCATTAATTGATATACATTGTGATGTATGTTTCTTTTCTTTGCTGTACATGTGCTCGATGCACTTCATGCTGTAGACAGTGGCCAGCACCCTTTGCCTGATAAAGTCACACTGATGGTGGGAGGAATTCTGATGTAGGTCTCTGAAATGGCCCAGTCACAACCAGCATGAAGAGACACACACAGGGAACTTTCCAGCATTAATTATATGTTTTGTGCCCTTTCTGCAGGAGAATGAGCCCGCAGAGAACTTTTGCCAGCAGACATGGGGCATAGTACTACAGATAGCTGGCCACGTTTGGTGGGGCAGACATGCACATGTGTGCGCAAGCAGTGGCACAGGGCTTGTGCTCAGATGTCCAACATAGGAAGACCTGTTCCCAGGAGCTCCAAGCAAGGTGAGCAGCACAAGGGGGCCCCACCGCAGCCAACCTTCCACCAGGCCACTTGCACATGCATGCTAAGTAGCGCCACTGATGGGGATCTTGGACAGATATTGTTGTTGAAGCGCACTGTAGAGCTAAGATGCATTGGGGGACAAATGGCAAGTTGCTTTCCAAGTTGTCAGGGGGACACACAGGGGCTGTCGCACATATCCTCTGGTCCCCCCTGCTCCATAGAAGCAGAGTTATTAGCTCAGTAGCGTTCCTAGCCAGATACTTATACAGAGCACAGGGACACCCAGCAAGGCTCAGACTTGTGTGCATTGCATATCATTTGCATGTGCTAATTGCAATTTGCACTGCATATTGTAATCCACGGCTGGCAGGACACGATTTGTACTGAAGTCGCACCTCGAAATACACATCTAGCAGCTCACCCAGGGACCAGTCTATCATGTGTGAATCTTGAAGCATTGCTCTTCCATTTACCTCTTGGCCACGTGCGCCGCCGCCCTTACTGCATTGACAGTGTATGAACCATCACGATGGCAAGCTAACGTTTACGTACATAGCACCAGACAAGAGTGTTTGTTTCTGTAGGAGTCAGTGACTTTGGGGCATTGATGGTGTGTGTGTGTGTTGTAAACACACACGGATTAGTGACTCTCACTCTGTTTGCAGCATGGAACTGATCCTGATACCGGACCTTGGAGTGCACAGGAAGGAGGCCAGCACTCACCCCAGAGATAAGTCTCTCTTTGTCTTGCATTTGACTCATTTGCTGCAATGTGCATGTAGAACTTGGTTTCTCTGATTGAGTATGTTATTGTGAATTGTGGTATTTTGTATTTGGCCTACTTTACCTTGCCAATCCAACTCCCCTCTCCTGCCCATCTTTCCGGTTATCCTGAATAGCAATGCCTGTCCAACCAACGGATCCCTGACCCTCTTTCCCCGCCGGGGTCTCAGCAGCCTGTGTATGTTTTAACTTTCAGGCGCCCAGAGCACGGAGGGGGTGGTTGGTTCGTGCCACTCCAGCGCCAGGAGACCGGAGCTGTGACACTACCCATCAGTTGTTGAATCCTCATTGGATGTGGTTTCCAGAAAAAGGTACCCATCCTGTTGGCCCATTGTTCAACTGTGCTACCCTGGTAGTTGTTTCATTGTGCTTGTAAATGTGCTGGTCTTAATTTTGCACTTCAAGTTTCCTACTGGACACTCTTCCAGGGTCTTTTGGTGCCTAGAGCCTCTTCCTATATGTTTGGGGTTTGGGTCATTTGAGTTCTCTGCAATTTGGTATTTTTACAAATCAAAGAGGCCTCTGAGGGGGCTGCACACTATTTATATGCAAAGTGGGACATGGACACCAAGGGGTAGGGGGATCCTGTAGCCAGGTAGACTAGAAGTAAGAAGGCTACATACCACAGACACAGTTGTTTAGAAGGTCATGGTGATGTGTACATGTGGGTTGGCCTTTTGTTGTTGGACAATAAGCCTGGCCTACATGGTTTGGTCACTCTCTGACAATTTCATTGTGTGGTACTATTTACACGATGTGTTGTGCTGGTCAATGGCTGTTCCTGTGTTGTATTTACTTTTCAGGTGTCATGGGATTGTTGTGCTTTGACATGCTGGGGTGTACACATGGTCTGTGTTCACATGTGATGTGTACAGAACACTGAGGGTCACTTCATTTCACATGCATATATTGAGTGCATGTCCCTACTGACACACACATTTGCACAATGCTCAACCACATGTGCAACCAGCCTTCCATGTACACAGGTGCACACATATTGCCTTCTCAGGCACACTGTGTCCCTCCAGCGCATGATGAATTGCCATATGGGGATCCTGTATATTTGTCAATAGTTTATATTTTACCTTAGTCCTTTTCATATGGTGCTGAAGGTGTATCCCCAACACAATGGATGCTCACTGTGCTGTGTGCTGAGCAGTGTGTAGCAGGAGAGGCACACAGCACACGTGTTGGGAGTAGTCATGTTGCCTTGCCGAATGTGCATGTGAACAGGCATTCAGTACTGTGTTGAAGCTACCACTGGTGCAAGGCATTTTTGTATGATTTGGTATGTATGGGAGGTTGTTGGTCAGTCATTTCATCTGATTCGATGTCAGGCATCATTGTCTCTGGCCACTTTCCATTTATCACATGTTACTTTGTATCTTATTGGTCATGTGTTGGGCTTTTGCTATTGCATGCCATGTCATGGTGTGACAGACAAGGGTGATGTGGGTTGGGAGGGTTTGGGTGACATATCAGGGATTGTCATGGCCTGTTTTGCCCGGGTTGGGGGTATGACACACACCTTGCATGTGTTCCTTTTGGTCACACAGGATTGGTTAGGTTTAAGTAGCTAGGGATGCATACAATGTAGCACTTCCATGGAAACATTCTCAGGGTAGTAAGGTTGTGACAGTTGACTGTCTCTTTGTCATGATCAATTGTCACCTGGTATGTGCCAGGCCTGTGTGCACTCCGCAGGGGTGGGAGTTTAGGTGAAAAATGTGGCCACAAGCTGGGTCCGGGCTGCCTTGCCACGTGCCCTATCCCCTCCCATGGGCAGCACCTGTGCCTGTGGTTGGGGATGTGGGGGCACCACCATGTCCACCGGTACACCCTGCCGTGTTGCAACATTGTGCAGGGCACATGCTGCCACAATGATCCTGCACACTACTGGGGGTGCATATAGTAGCTGCCTGCCAGAGCGTTCAAGGGAGCGGAAGCGTGACTTGAGCACTCTGAATGTGCGCTCCACTATGCAACTGGTTGCAATATGGGCAGCATTGTATTTTACCTGGGGTGGTGTGGGGGGGTTCTGGATTGGCTTCATCATGTGGTTGCTCAGAGGGCAGGCACTGTCCCCTGGTGAGGTGATAATGGTTGTGATTATTAGGGTTTGTGTATTTGTCTGTGTGTGACATGCATGCATGTGCACAGGCATTTGTACCCACCTAGGAGCCATGTGTCACCATGCTGCTCAGCTTCCAGGGCCTGGCTCAGGGCGGACATTCTGTATATGAAACTGTCATGCGTGGAGCCAGGGTAGTTTGCATAGACAGAGGTGATTATTCCCTGTGCATCGCATATGACCTGCACATTGATGGAATGACAGTGCTTGCGGTTTCGATAGATGTGCTCAGTGGCCGTAGGTGGACATAGGGCCACATGGGTGTCATCTATGGCACTGAGCACTTTGGGTAAATGTGCCACCCTGTAAAAGTCCTGGACCACGGCCTGCCTTTCTTTGGGTGTTCTGGGCATGTATATGTGCCTGCAGACTGGGGGGCATGCAGTTATGATTGCCAACACCTGGTGTAGGCAGCGTGACTGCATGGCCTGTGAGACCCCCCCACTATGGCAGTTGTCCGCTGAAATGACTGAGTGGCCAGAAAATGCAGGACATTCAGCACCTTCTCCAAGAGGCTCAATGCTTGGGAGCACAGGGTGGGGGATGTAAGGTCATCTTCGAACTCCCTGACCAGGTCTTGGATGATACGAGGTGGAAACCTATACCTGCCATAGACCTGGTCGCCAGGCATGCCAAAAAGGCTAGTCTGGGGGGAAAAAATGCGGGCCCTGGCTATTCTCCTCCTCCTGCGGTGTCCCACGATCAGTGCTGCGATAAATGGGGCATTCATCGTAACAGTATATACGTGTTTGTTGTTTGTGCGCACTTTTATACTGTGCGAGGGGACGGTTCCACCTGCCTTCGTGTGGCGGACGTGTTGACTCCTGTGGGCGTCTTTTAGCGTGCGCGGGTTTCCCATATTCGATTCCATGAATAAGTGTTGTTCGAGTGCGTGTGGGCGTTCCGTGTATTTCCCTGCAGTACTTCCCCAGTTATGCCTTCTTTTTCACACGTTGTTCCCCATTCCGCGTGTTACACCCCATGTCCCGCCCCCTTTTTGGTGTCTGCGCCGACGTTGTGCGCTTTCCCTGTGCGTGTCATGCACAGCGTTCGGGATGTTGCAATGATGTGTGTGCCTGTGTGCGCCACGCACGGATTTGGCGCACATCCAGTGGAAAGTACGCGCAGGCCCTTCCTTGAATCGCAGGCGTGCGCATGCGCTTGCTTTTTCACGCTTGCGCCAGCTTGAGCCAGCTTGCACAAAGATTTTTGGCGCACATTTGTTCCATGAATCTGCCGCTTAGTCTTTTGGCTTGTTCACATGGTAGTGTCATACCATGTACGTCCAGTTTGTCTGTTGCGGAAATTTCAATTATTGGTTGCCTTTCTTTTTTTTCATTGAATTTGGAACAGCTTCCAAGAGTTGGCACTAAGGCCATACAATTGATATTATTGTGTGCTAATTGTTGCATAACATCAGTAGAACATGAGTTATGCCCATAAAGTGCATGGATGTGTCGGGTTTTTAATAATGCTTGTGCTTCTTGAGATAGTACACCAAATAAAATTGTTGGCGTAGGTGAGGTCTGTAGACTGTTGCATGTTTTCTGTTAATTCTCTGTATTGGAAATGTTGCCAAAGTTTGACATTTCCTATGCTACCAATAGTTTTCCGGCAGAGTTTGTGTCCTAAGGTTTTAAAAATTGGTTCACATTTCACTGGTGTCAATTGAAGAAGATCTCTGAAAACAATAATGTGTTTTCCTCCAAAGAGCTCTTCGTAGTTTGTTTTAAGTACTTCTTGTAATCTGAGGTGAATCAAAGCCAACATTAGGTTGGAGACCATGCTCACTTCATCTATTAGTAGCATTTTCATTTGTTTTAAGACTCTGCGTAGTTCCATTGCAGCTTCTGTAGAAAGTTTGTAATATTCTAATTGGTTTTGATATTCTACTGGTAGGAGTAGTAATCGATGTAAAGTTACACCCCCTATGTTGTAGGCAGCTAAACCTGTGGTGGCAGTTACAACAGCTGACAGTTTGTTGATTGTCAATTGTTGAAGGAACTTGCTGATAATTTTGATTAAGAATGTTTTGCCTGAACCAGCTTCACCACTGACGTATAATAGTATAGGTTTATTATTTTGGCAGGTACATTCTTTATTTTCATGTTGTACACCATGTGCAATTTCTTTTGTTACTTCTTGAAAAATGCTATGCTGCTCATTGTTTAGTTTTGATTGTAGTGTACTTAAGTCTTCTGTATTTTCATACTGACACATGGCATTTTCTACTTCTGCCATGGCTAATTCTGCCTCATTTGCTATTAGTGGCTGTCTCAGTGGTTCTTGCCTTCCTGTTAGAGAAGGTTGACTACTGTCAGGAGTGTCCTTATCTAGTCTTCGTGTTGCTGTTCATTGCTGTTCATTGTGCAACATTGGTTTGTACTGTGTAAAGTTTACGTCAGTGATAGTGCTTTCATTTGCTTTGAAAGCGTCTTCATATGATTCATTGTTATCTAGTATTTCTTCTTCTTTCTCCATGGTTTAAAGAGTTGCAGGACATGTAATCTAGCTCTTTATGTTGAGGAGTTTTTAATGACAATTTGATATGATTATTTAAACTTGGTTTGGAAAGTTTTACTAAGCTGCCTTCACAATTTGTCACTCTGTATCTACCTTTTCTTTCATCGGGTTTTATATTATTTGTGTATGTGAAGTTTTTGGTTATGTGGTATAGACACATGGTTACCAAAGTGGTACTTCTGTTTGGGTAGTATGTGTCTATTAAAATGATTTTTAAAATGTCTTGGCTGTTCGGATCATTTTTGGCTATTGTTTCTATGTCGTCGTTTGATTTGAGAACTAATCTTCTAGATTTAGCCATACTATATTTTCAGATTTTCCGTACAAAGCAGTACCGGTTAAATAATCTGCAGCTTCATAGCAGCCACATTCTCTATCGGAGAGCATTTTTATGCCCAAGCTGTACAATTTCTGAGACAGTGTTTTGTCTGATGACAGGTCATTCCAGAGATCTTGATGCTCTGTTTTTTCTGCTTTTTATTAAGTAGGCTGTAACATTTTGTGCAACTGCAGTGGAATTGTCTGCAATGTACTGCACATCTATGTTTGGATTCCAGAATATGGCAATGATTGCAATGTAATCATTGATACATTTTTTTCTTCTGTTCTTTTTATGTAATATGTATTTGTAGGTGATTTACCTTTAACACTATGTCTAACTGAAGAAATTAAGTTGTTCACTTCACCTGTTTCTGTAACTGGTCTAGGAAAACCAAAACAGCATTTTTTTTGTATTTGCGACGACAATATTTGCCACATTTGTGTGTTTGAAATTGTACAATTTGTGCATGAAGATCACTATTTGTTGCTTCTGATGGAATTTCACAAGTGACATATTTTTCGATAAACTGTAACACAGTGGCATCACTGTCTTGACCAAATTTGGGAGCATCTTTAATCCATAAAAGCATGTGGATATGTGCTGTTCCTCTGGCTTGGTATTCTTTTCTCCAAAAGAAGTGTTGCACTTCTCTGAGGGGAGGAACAGTTTTATTACAAATAAAGTGTAGCATAGCAATGAAGCGGTGATGCATATATCTAGAAACATTAACAGGATCTAGAGAGCAAAGTTCTCCATGTGTTGGTATATCTATGTTTGTTTTGTTTTTGTTTGATATGCGTAGGAAATGATGTAGATCTTCCCATGCATATTCTGCTTCACTTACAGGGTAATTCATAGAATTTCGCAGAAAAGTGTCGCAAGTGGCTGGCGCAGAGTGTCCGCGTGCGATTGTCTGCGCCAGGCACGTGCGCTAAAACCGATTTCCGCGCACAGCGTATTCATGGATTTTAGGGTCCCAAACCAGCCGTGGCGCAGAGAATGGCAGCGACCCTGCAGCAGCGCCAGTAACGCCCCCAAGAACGCCCTCGCGCAAGGAAAAGCCATCAAAATCGCTAAATCATCGCAAAGGGCTGCGCTAACCCTGGACCAGTTCACCGGGCTGGCAAACAGCAAACGCCAAGCGGGGAACGTGTATTTCAGGGGTGCACGGGAAGTTCCACACGCGATTGGCCCCGTGCAAGCAGGGTACGTGTATTCCAGGGGTGCGCGGGAAGTTCCACACGTGATTCCAGCAGGGTACGTGTATTTCAGGGGTGCGCGGGAAGTTCCACACGCGATTCCAGCAGGGTACGTGTATTTCAGGGGTGCGCGGGAAGTTCCACATGCGATTTCAGCAGGGTACGAGTATTTGAGGGGTGCGCGGGAAGTTCCACACGCGATTTCAGCAGGGTACGTGTATTCCAGGGGTGCCCGGGAAGTTCCACACGCGATTCCAGCAGGGTACGTGTATTTCAGGGGTGCGCGGGAAGTTCCACACGCGATTCCAGCAGGGTATGTGTATTTCAGGGGTGCGCGGGAAGTTCCACACGCGATTTCAGCAGGGTACGTGTATTTCAGGGGTGCACGGGAAGTTCCACACGCGATTGGCCCGGTGCAAGCAGGGTACGTGTATTTCAGGGGTGCGCGGAAGTTCCACACGCGATTCCAGCAGGGTACGTGTATTTCAGGGGTGCGCGGGAAGTTCCACACGCGATTCCAGCAGGGTACGTGTATTTCAGGGGTGCGCGGGAAGTTCCACACGCGATTTCAGCAGGGTACGTGTATTTCAGGGGTGCGCGTGAAGTTCCACACGCGATTGGCCCCCGTGCAAGCAGGGTACGTGTATTTCAGGGGTGCGCGGGACGTTCCACACGCAATTCCAGCAGGGTACGTGTATTTCAGGGGTGCGCGGGAAGTTCCACACGCGATTCCAGCAGGGTACGTGTATTTCAGGGGTGCGCGTGAAGTTCCACACGCGATTGGCCCCGTGCAAGCAGGGTACGTGTATTTCAGGGGTGCGCGGGAAGTTCCACACGCGATTCCAGCAGGGTACGTGTATTTCAGGGGTGCGCGGGAAGTTCCACACGCGATTCCAGCAGGGTACGTGTATTTCAGGGGTGCACGGGAAGTTCCACACGCAATTTCAGCAGGGTACGTGTATTTCAGGGGTGCGCGTGAAGTTCCACACGCGATTGGCCCCGTGCAAGCAGGGTACGTGTATTTTAGGGGTGCGCGGGAAGTTCCACACGCGATTTCAGCAGGGTACGTGTATTTCAGTGGTGCGCGTGAAGTTCCACACGCGATTGGCCCCGTGCAAGCAGGGTACGTGTATTTCAGGGGTGCGCGGGAAGTTCCACACGCGATTCCAGCAGGGTACGTGTATTTCAGGGGTGCGCGGGAAGTTCCACACACGATTTCAGCAGGGTATGTGTATTTCAGGGGTTCTGGGGAGTACTACATGTGAATTGGCCGTGTGGGTCTTCCCAGGTGTACGCTCCACAACCTCCACGGCCCCTGCAGGCAGCCCACACCACGGGGGACTACCCTGCACCCCTGCTCATGTCCCGCAGGCAGCCCATCCACCATGGGCATGCTCCCCAGCCAACCCACATGTCACCTTGCACTATTGATCAACAATGCATGTCTCCCACCACCCCCACACCCCAGCAGTGCAGGGGCACCATCCACCAGGCCCCCACTCATGTCTCCCACCACCCCCACCACCCAGCCACCATGGGCACCCTCCACCAGGCCCCCACTCATGTCTCCCACCACCCCCACCCCCCCAGTCACCAGGGGCAGCCTCCACCAGGCCCCCACCCATGTCCAACTCATGTCTCCCACCACCCCCACCCCCCAGCACTGTGGGGCACCTGCCAGCAGGCCCCCACCCATGTCCAACTCATGTTCCCCACCACCCCCACCCCCAAGCACTGTGGGGCACCTGCCAGCAGGCCCCCACCCATGTCCAACTCATGTTCCCCACCACCCCCACCCCCCAGCACTGTGGGGCACCTGCCAGCAGGCCCCCACCCATGTCCAACTCATGTTCCCCACCACCCCCACCCCCCAGCACTGTGGGGCACCTGCCAGCAGGCCCCCACCCATGTCCAACTCATGTTCCCCACCACCCCCACCCCCCAGCACTGTGGGGCACCTGCCAGCAGGCCCCCAACCATGTCCCCCTGCCCCCAGGTCCTGACGATACACAATCATGGCAGTAATGGGCAGCATACCCAGCACAAACACCCAGCCAAGGATTGCATCCACCCACATAGCAAATGCAATTACATGATACAACCCCAATGGCAAGTATGTAAATGAACACATGTCCGTCACACACACATACACAATGGGTGCAAGTGAATGTCAAAACCCATATCATGACATGCATGAAACCAATGAGAAAATACCACAAAAGAAAGTTATAAAAACATGTATTCTCGAAGAAAATGAAGTAAACTAATCAAACATACAACAATGGGGATAACAAAAGAAATTGTCCTTGTCCGATAAGTAATGTAAAAATCCAAAAAACAAAGGAATCCAAAAACTAATGTTATCCAAAGCAAAATCATGGTGTAAAAAAATAAGGAAAAACCATTGCCTCATGGTGGACACAAATATAAATCAAAAAAATGTATTTTAAAAAATACAACTATACACAAGAATATTCCAGGGTCCATGAGCCCAACACTATAAATGAAACCTACTACTATCTAATAAAAAAATATATACAGAAAAGTGGCCATTGTCCGAGCGGTCCAAAAAAATCTCATTAAATAAAGGAAACCTAACACTAACTAACTAAAGAACTATATACAATGGCAGCGGGCAAGTCCTGCGGCTCACTCTGTGATGTTGCCGGCCAGGGCATCATCGAACTCCATGTCGATGTCCTGGAGGCGGGACTCTGTCCTGGCCCCGAGGTCTCGCAGGGATAACCCCATGTTCACCTCAAACTCCCTGCGAGCTTCCTCGAGGCACTCAGCCCGCCTCAACGCCCGACGCATGGAGAACTCCGCCCTGACCATGGTGAGCCGCTCCTCTTCCGCCCGCTGCCGCTTCGCACCTATCCGCTGGACCAACTGCTCCCACACGGAAGACACTACCATCCCAGGGTTCACCTGCCCTCCAGGCTGATGCCTGCCCCTCTGATCTTGATGGCCCCGAGCCATGATGCCTCCCACGTCGAGCCTGCTGCTGCCTCCGACGCCACTGCCTCTGCCAGCACGACGGCATCCAGGATGATGGAAACCACCGACGCCGTCGTGCACGTGCCCTGCCCGATGATGCCGTCACATCCTCCATCTGCTGGGGTCCAGTTGCTGTGTTGTCCACCCCTGCTGGACCTCTGACTCCCGACTGTGGCAGGGATGAGATCCCCACCGAGCTGGCTGCATTGGTCAGGGCAGGTCCACAGGGGGCCCTGGTGGCATCTGGGCCGGAAGACGGCAAGGAGAACGACTGGCGTATAGTCTCCACAGAGGAGGAGAGGGCCGCCAGATTGGCCGACACATGCAGGAAACCCCCGAACATGGCCGATCCCAATTGGGCCACGTCGGCACGGTGCTCTTCGTGATGACGTGCGTGCTCCTCCTGGGAAGCACGCACGGCATCACGAATCACAGCCGTGCGCATCGCGACCCCAATCAGGACCTTCTCCACACGGCCAGGGGTCCCCTCGTCCGCAGGTGGAGGGGAGTCAGATGACATGGACATCCCCTCTACCTGCGGACGGGCCTGGGACGGGGCATCCCTGCTGGTGCAAGGTGGTGCACCCACAGGTTCAGGGACAGCGACATGCACAGGCCCCTCCACGGTGACCTGTGCTGCCTCCTGCCCCTGCCCCTGGACTGCACCACTTGCACCAGCAGGGATGCCCCCACCAGGCCCCATGTGCGCCTCAGTGGCGGCCTCCTCCTCCTCTGTGGAAACCACCAACCTGGATGGCTCCTCGCCGTCTACCGCCGTAGCAGGCCCCTGTGGGGGCTCACCCACCCCTTCCGCTGCAGCCGTGGGGGCATCCCCGCCGCCTTGCTCCACAGCGCCGTCTCCGCCCTCTCCTTCACTAGCCGCTGCGTAGAGGGAGACATAGAACACAAGCATCAGGGTACTGTACAATGGTCCCCTAGACAGGAAGCAATAGCAGATGAGTGCCACTGTCAAAGTACACTTCCATCATGTCACACCACAACACATGTGTCAGTCCAGGCAAAACACACACAGTGACAGTCATGGTGCATGCCATGGACATTTCAATGCATGTCCAATGGACTCTCGAATCATACAATGTAATGGGACTCACATGCATCATGGGTCATGCCTATCACATGCACACACTTCACCTCAGTCACATCCATCTGGCCCCGTACACCCCAATCACAGTGCATACAAGGATGACTAGGCTGCATCAGTGAATCTGTACATTGTCACAGACATGTGTCATGCATCCATGGCACTCACAAGTCACAGACACGCAGGTCAGGCACACAGACATGGATACCACATATGTATCTGGCATCAGCACCCATCCCTCGCCCCCACCCATGTCCAGGAACAGAGACTGCCATGCTCTCATGTGTGCAATCTGCACAGGGCTCCCCATGTCGCATTCAAACACATGCAACAACCGTGCGGTTCACACATTACAGGTCGCACATGCATTCCCATGATGTCCCTGCACACATACATGCGTACATGGCCTATGTCACACATGCAGGCAAGTATCAGACAACCACAACACTGCAACATGCCCTGTCTCACACAGCAATGCTTGGCCACTTACCGCTCAACTCCAGACGGGTCTCCCTCTCAAGGACCTGGGCGTGGAGCGCTGGGTGTGCACGTTCCAGGACCCTCAACTGGATGGAACTCATGTGGCCCCGGACCCCCTCCACGAGGCGCCGGGCCTTCATGAGGGTCCTGGACCGCAAGTCTTCCCTGCGCTTCTTGACCTTCTGGATGGTGCGGGTTGCCACCCCCTCCGCGTTGATGGCAACCACACAGTCGGCCCAGATCCTCTCCCGTCCTTCCTTATTGGCGCCGGACGATCCGAAGAGGGCATCATACTGCCCCAGGACTTGCTCCACCAGGACACCAACTTCGGTGGCAGTGAAGCTGGTGCCCCTCTGCCCCTCTGGCTGGGGGTTGCCACTGGTGCCAGATGTTGATGTGCCCGACATGGCAACCCCAGGGGCAGGAGTGGGTGGGCAACTGGGTCCTGGGGCTGGGCTGTGGAGCGATGTTATCCGAGTCGGGAGTCTTCTGTTCCAGCAGGGGTGGACACAGCAACTGGACACCTGCAGATGGCTGATGTGCAGGCACCAAATGGCAGGGCACGGTGGCAGCAGGCAGGCAGGCAGCAGCAGATGGCACGTGGGAGGCTGCTCGGGGCACTGGGGGGCAGTAATTCGGCCTTCTGGGCAGGAGCGTGGTCTTCCGTGTGTTTTCGCGAGGCCAGCTTGATACGGAGTGATTTGGCACGTGAAAATCCTGCACGTCAGCGTGAAAATCGAGGAAAGGCCCTTAGCGCGTAAGCGCGTCAGCACGCGTATGCGATTTCATTGGACCAAAGGCCCTTACAGCGTAAGCGCGTCTGTGACGTTTTGCGCACGGGCGTTGCCCTGGCAGGGCTTGGTGATCCCGCGTGCCTTTATGTTCTGTACGTGCTTTTCGTGCGGTGCGTGTGTTTTCCATCAGTTGGGGTTCACACGCTATTACTTCACAGCAGGTGTTGGCTACGCGTTCTTCTACACGCAAGGCAGACAGTGAGTGGTACCCCGCTGCGAACCCCTGTAATACACGTAGCACGCTCCCCAGGCCCGATCGCGTGAAAAACTTCACGCGAACCCCTGTAATACACGTAGCACGCTCCCCCAGGCCCGATATCGTGAAAAACTTCACGCGAACCCCTGTAATACACGTAGCACGCTCCCCCAGGCCCGATCGCGTGAGAAACTTCACGCGAACCCCTGTAATACACGTAGCACGCTCCCCCAGGCCCGATCGTTTGAGAAACTTCACGCGAACCCCTGTAATACACGTAGCCCGCTCCCCCAGGCCCGATCGCGTGAGAAAGTTCACGCGAACCCCTGTAATACACGTAGCACGCACCCCCAGGCCCGATCGCGTGAAAAACTTCACGCGAACCCCTGTAATACACGTAGCACGCTCCCCCAGGCCCGATCGCGTGAATAACTTCACGCAAACCCCTGTAATACACGTAGCCCGCTCCCCCAGGCCCGATCGCGTGAAAAACTTCACGCGAACCCCTGTAATACACGTAGCACGCTCCCCCAGGCCCGATCGCTTGAGAAACTTCACGCGAACCCCTGTAATACACGTAGCCCGCTCCCCCATGCCCGATCGCGTGAGAAAGTTCATGCGAACCCCTGTAATACACGTAGCCCGCTCCCCCAGGCCCGATCGCATGAGAAAGTTCACGCGAACCCCTGTAATATACGTAGCACGCTCCCCCAGGCCCGATCGCGTGAAAAACTTCACGCGAACCCCTGAAATACATGTACCCTGCTGAAATCGCGTGTGGAACTTCCCGCGCACCCCTGAAATACACGTACCCTGCTCGCACTGGGCCAATCGCGTGTGGAACTTCCCGCGCACCCCTGAAATACACGTACCCTGCTGAAATCGCGTGTGAGACTTCCCGCGCACCCCGGTATACACACACACGTATTTTTTGTCAGCGGGTGTCCGTGTTTGTGGGTACCCCTTTGCACGTCATTTGTCCTGGAGGGCCACAGTATAGGACATTCATCATGGCAGTATATAGGTGCTATTTGTTGGCGCACCTTTTGGCGCACATTTCTTACAGCCGCAGAGACGCTACCGCCTGCTTTCTTGTGGCGGTCGTGTTTGTGCCTGTGCGCTGGTTTGAGCGTGCGCTTTTTTCCCCTATTCTATTCCATGAATACGTGTTGTAGGCGAGCGTGTGGGCGTTCCGCGCACTTGTGCCCTGTACTTCCCCCGTGACGCCCACGTTTTGGCAAGTTGTTCCCCATTCCGAGTGTTACGCCTGTGTTCCGCCTACTTTTGTTGCGTGCGCCGCGCTATGTGCGAATTTCGCTGTGGCCTGTGCGATTTTCGCTGTGACCTGGCGCACACTGTTAGATGGCCTGTGCGCCAATGTGCGCCGCGCACTTTTTTATCGCACATCCGCTGGTTTTCTCGCGCACGGACTTCCATGAATCGATGTGCGCTGCTTTTCGTGCGATTTTCGCACTTGCACTGCGATTTTCGCTATTCCACTGCGATTCGCACGTTTTTGCCCACTTGCGCCGCGCTAATTATTCCATGAATCGGCCTCTAAATGTAACAAACCAAGTGGGTGGGTCAAGGTTTCTTATCATGCAACATACATCTCCGTGACTTTGGAACCAGTACTCTTTTGTACCATGCATGTTTGCTAACAGATTTGTAATGCTTGATTGTAAAACTTCACCTTTTTCTTGCACTTTTTGTAGTAATTGTGTAGCTGCCATATTTTGAAAGTGGGTTCCTGATTTTAATGTGTGTGCAACTCCGTAACATAGAGTTGCTAGTTCACTTTCAAAGAGTAGGTGGAATATGTATTCCATATTTTTTCTAAATCTGGGATCTTAAGAATACATTCGTAATGAGCGGTATTCTGATGCTGTTATCTGAGTGGGTCTATCATCGTACCTTCCTCCTTTGCCAGTAGGAAAGAGTAAAGGAAAAGCACGTGCTTCTAAACTTTTTTTCCATATGCTGATTGGTGATCCTTTTGTTTGTCGCATGTGGTACGTTTCTAGTGCATCATCTATGGTGTCTTTAGAGTGTAATGGATGAATTGTATAATGGTCTAAAATATTGGATATTTGTAGCAGTATCTAGAGGTTCAAATTGACCAGTTTCTGGTGACTCTTGTATTATTTCAGTTGTTTCTCTTAAGCTTTCTTCAATATTTATTTCTTTGTAGTATTCATTATTGTCTTTTATATATTGCAAGGCTTGTCTAACTTTATATAAATCTATCAGTTGTTGCCAATTTATTTTGTCTTTTGTAGGTACACCATTTATTAAGACAATTAAAGATTGTTCTATTGGACATTGCACTCCCAGAGTGTGCACATTTTCTTTTAGATCTAATGGTAAATATACTAATTTGCCGCGAATGCCTTTTGCCAATTCAGAGGGAGGTAATTTTGCGGTTTTTGGTTGAAGGCGTATTATTGCTTGGAATGGGTGTACTGTTTGAATTATGATGCTCTCATATAAATTGAGTTGTTGCAGGGGTTTTGGTATAGGGAATAATTCCAAATTATTTGTGATAGCACGTGAAGGAGTTTGATTATTGTCAAGTTTTGTAGTGCAGTAACTTCATATTTGTTTTCTGCTATAAGGTAGAGAGCTAATTCAAACCATTTGGAATCTTTATTGTCTTCTATTTTGTTAGTTATGTCTATAGTTTTATGTCACTTTTATAAAAAGTTCTGCGGCAACACACCACACACATGGTTTGGTATTTCAAGGGATGTACTTTTGAATTTTAGTATTTTTTTTGTATGTGTGTAGTAGAAGGTTGCCATGTGCAAAATTGTTGCTAGTCTGTTGTAAAGCTATTGCATTTTATAAGTGGTTTTCACTTCCAAAATATTTACTCTGGATGTGGTTGATTTCTTCGAGTAGGTATTTGGCTGTACCATGTAGAAGAGTGTTATTTAAATGGGCGAGTGCTAAAGCAGGACTTTTAGCATAGTATATTTTATAGACTAGATTTCTAATAGTTGAATGATGTGTTGATGTCATTTTGATTTGATGGAAGCTGCTTTTGCAAATAGGTCCTGAAATGCTGGCCAATGAATGTCCTTGCAGTCCTGTGTATTTGCACGCTGGACAAGTATCCATATTTTGCAGCAGTTTTATTTTGATTTTGTCTTTGCCTTTCACATATTGATTGAGGAACTGTCGTAAAGATTTGAAAGATTTTTTGTCAATGTTACACATTGATGTGCATGACCATTTGTATGCTGGATGTTCTGGTTCAGACAAATGGAGAATTGATTCTGAGTTCTTTGGGGATATTTTTGTAAGCAGTATTTCTTGTTACATTATGGTATTATTAAGTTTGTCATAACCTCGTCCACTGCTATCGATGGCAATTGTGTTTGTTTGATTTTGTTTGTATGCCTTTTCATTGAAATATGGTTCTGTGCTTGTGGTGTGACTCCATTCACCTCCGCAGATATTTAAGAAGTTATTTTTGTTGACATTCTGTTTATTGAGAAGCTTTTTTGTAATTTAGTACTTAGTTTTGTTAGTGGTTTCATTCTGTTTAACACTAAGATAAATAACTTTCTTTTGAGAAGGATTTCACTGTCTATCATAGCTTCTAAGATTAATTTTCTACGGTAGTTTTTAAGGGTTGTGCATGATTTTTCTCTTGATTTCATAAGATTCTGAAGGACTCTGTGGTGGAACATTTTTGTTAATATACATTTTCTGTTTTCTTTTACATTTTGATAGAGGAGGCAAAGTTTCTGTACTGGAAGATTGTTTAGATTTGCTAAATGACTGTATTAGCTGTTTTATTTGAACTTTTTGTACACACTCTGCTAGAGATGGATCCTTATTTTGGACATTTTTATTTTCATTTGCTCTATTTCTGCGTTGTTTTCTATGAACTTGCTCTCTGGTAGGCATTCTCTGGGGTCTGTTGAAACAAAAAAATAGAAGGCATGGGTTGGGCTGTTGTGCAATGTATGTGTGCTGTATGCATGAGTGTTTTAGTATGATTGTAAAGATATATCTGGTGGTGTGTGATTGTGCATTGGGCAGCTACAATTAGTTGGGAAGACTACTCTTCTATTTGTGTGTTACTGTACTGCAGTTCAGACGACAGTAAAAAATGAGCTAGTGGTGAGGATAAGCACTAATAGTAAATCAAATGGTATAAAATTAAAACTATTCTTTGTTTTGTAATACTAATATTCTAGGGGCTGAGTTATGTTATTTGTGCTCTGAAAAACAGGGATTTGTGTGCCATTCTGTGTGCTAATCCCTGTTTAAAAAATGGTGATTTGTGGGTAGAATGGTACACAAATCTCTGTAATTTTGGTGCACAAATTACATGAATCACTGGCACAGTGTGTTTGAGTAATATATTTTAATAACAAGATGATAAATATAACAAGTTAAATTATAACAGTAACAGTGGAAACAATTTAAAATTGAGAATCAGACCAAGAAAACAGTAAGTAGACCAATTAAAGTGAAGGGAAGAAGGTGAGTAGTGCAGTAAAAGTGAGAGGGAAGGCTGGAGAAGCGGAGGAGGAGGGAAACGGATGGGGTTAAAGGTGAGAATGGGTGAGAGGGAAGGGGAGGGAGATGATTAAGGAGATAAGGCAAGGGGGAGGGGGCAGGAAGGGGTAAGGGGTTTCATGTTGGGGAATGGAGAAGGAAAGTTTTTTGGAAAGTGTAGAATGAGGAAAAGGTAGAAATAGAGCGGAGTGAGAGAGGTAAGGAGTCCAGTGCAGGGGGGCTAGGAGATGAAAGGAACGGAAATTGGGTGTGGCATAAGGGGAAGGAGGAACAGTGAGAAGAAAGTGGCCAGCAGAGTGAAGGGAGTGGGAGGGAGTGAGGAGAGAGGAAAGATAAGGGGGAGCAAGATTGTGGAGAGATTTAAAGGCTAGGCAGAGAAAGTATGGCAGTATTGTACTTACTTTTTTTGTGTGGAATGAGCAGGTTTCTTTGTAGTTGGTGTTTGTAGTTCAGATGTTGCTGTTTTCCAGGAGAATGGTCTTCACTGCAATTGTAAAAGAAAGAAGTTAGTAATTTTGTGTGTTTATAGCAGTGATGTTAATTGAGAAATTCATTTTTATGTTTTTGTAGTAGTATTCTTGTTTGATCTGTGAACATAGTGTATGCATGCAGTTTCATTTCACTATGTGCAGCCTTTATTTTTCATTTACAATATGTTCGTTCAACATGCTTTGTAAATGAGTAGAATATTAATTGTATGAAACTCACTTGGTTTTTTTAAAGCTGTGTTATAGGATGTTAGGAGAAAGAAGAAATAATGATATATTTATTTTGCAAATTTTATAAGGTAAATGGCAGAAACTGTATAGAAAAGCATAGACTGTATGCATTTGTGAAGGTGTGGGCAATAAAGCAGAAGGATGTGATTTACAGGTATTGGTGTTATTGCACTGGGAGCTTTTCAATTATAGTGTCTATGTGTGTGATGTATGAAGATGCATGATCTTTTACTGGCTGTGTATAATTTTATAATACACTACTAAGTGTTTTTCCACTACTATATTGTTATTTCTCCCATCTTCTAATATTAGAATTTTTAAGATAGGTGTGTGCGTGTAAAAAAAAAAAAAATAGATAGCAGACAGGTTTGGAAGTGACAGTTGATTATATCAGATGGGAAAAATGACAGTAAGTTCATTTTATAGGTTATACAGTTTAAGTGGAAGTTATTCTGTTTATATGCATTTATAAGAGTTGTACGTGTACTGTGCAGAAAATATGCATACCTGTAGTTTGTATTCATGCATGTGGATATGCATGCAGCTGCAAGTAGAAATCTTGGAGACTTGTAGAGCAGTTTTTGTAGTAGGTGCTTTCCAATGATATGCGACTTGTACTCAGGGTGATCAACAGTACATTTTAAGTGCTGAACTCAGATGATGGAGTTAGATGCAGAGGTCGTGGATGTGATTGGTGGATGGTTTTGTGACTGGTTAGCTGTATCCAATGAGGGAATGCACAGAGAGTGAAGTGGAAATGGTAGAAGGGCTGTCCAAGTTACGATATGTCCGCGGACATGGCGGTAGTCCACGGACATCGCGTATTACATACAGGGATTTTGGGGTGGAGAGGCATGTAAATGAGAGTGAGCAGAGCAATTGATTGGTTAGTAGTTTAGTTTAGTTTGGTGGGTGTGTTGTGTAAGGAGAGAGTTTGTCAGAAAGTCTTTTTCCTGTGAGAAGAACAGTTAGCTATGGCTGTGTGTTTCAGAAAACAGATTGTGTGGATTTTGGGAGACTCATGGATACATTGGTTGGAGGTGCATGCACAACACTGTGGAGTAGCTGCAGATCTTGGATTCCCTCATGTGCAAGTGCACTGGCATGGAGTGTGTGGAATGAAGTGGCTAAACGTGCTACCTTGCTGTGCTAGTTTGGAGACAGAGCATCATCCAGACATAATAATTAATTGTGGAGGGAACAGTTTGGGACATGTGTCAGGAATTTATTTGCAATTTGCGATGAAAGAAGGACTTGGGAAGGTCATGGACATGTTTCCAAATTCCCAAGTAATATTTTCTCGTATTGCGCAGAGACAAATGTGGCTGCATTCTTCTTCATTTGGTCCACACATGAAGAAAGTGAGGCACAATATCAATAAGGCTGTTTGTGTCTTTCTAAGAGTTGTTGGTATGCCCTCTTTTCACAATGAAAATATTATGTTTCTTAGCACATACATTTTTCGTAGAGATGGAGTCCAACTTACTTATGCTGGTGATCAGATGTTTCGGAGAAATTTACAAAATGCATTGCGTCCTTTTGTGGAATTACAGCCATCTTTTTTGCAGTAGGTGTTGACTATTTCAAGTTTTTCAAATACAAAAAAACACCACCAAAAGGCTCTTTTCAGATCCACCACTTCCTCCCAGAGAAAAGTGCAATGATTTTGATAGGGCAGCACCCCAAATTTCTTGATGTTCGCAAACTGTCCGTGGACTTCTACAAAATATTGCACAGGGCCCTGCTCCATTTATTAGTCACTTTTATTTTTAGACTATGAAGGGCGGCTCTGAAAAGAGCCTTTTTTCATTTTTGTTGTTTTATATTTTTTTGGTTTTTTACACACGACACACTAGGAGAGAAGGGGAAAGGAGGGTAAGCGGGGACACCAACCACAGGAATACGAAATGGCGGGTGGAGAGAGGAAGATGTAGGGTGGACCTTGCTTAGGTAGTGGGCAGGTCTTCTCGTGCTCCGTGACCGTAGTCTCGAAAGCACTTCGAAGTCTCTCCCGCCTGCAGAGTACTGCATCGTAGTAAATACACAAAACTGTGACCCTCGAAAGGTAAGGGTCATCAGCATTGTGAATTGTGAATGGCCTGTGAGGCAGCTGGAGGGATGCGCTCTCCCACAGGAGTGTCTCTTGTGGTGAGAGGAGTGGAAACGGAAGATGAAGTAGAGGAACTCAACCTACTATGCTCCTCGCAAGATACAACCTTGCGAACGGCCCCACTGTGGAACAACCTTAGGTTTTGCTTCATAGTAGTCGTACCAAAGCTGTACGAGCCAGGCCTCTCGTGATTCAGCACCATTTTGGACTGGTTGCAGGTGACTTTGTTCGCACACGCCTTGGGTACGTTACCATGAATGGTAAATAACCGCCACACCCAAGACTCATGGCAAGTGCTGTTAGTAGGGACTTCCACTACCTCATCCTCGTCATCCTTTTCATCCTCCTCTGCATCCTCATACCTGTTCCCCTCTTCAGTACCTTCGGTAGGTGGTGGTGGTGGAGGGGGTGGTGGTGGTGCTGAGGCAGATGTAGCACCAGGTGGCAGTAGAGGAGCCATGGATGCCATCAGGTTTCAGAAAAATCTGGAAGATTGGCAGCAAAATACCAGCCAAAGTAGACAATGCTTTGTCAAATAGTCAAAAGCACAATGAGGATGAGCTCTGGGGTGTGGCCTTTTTTAGGGGTGCGTGTGGGTCGTTCGCGGACACCCGCCTTGTCCGCGGACAGATCAAACATCCCAAAAAGGCTCAAAAAGTTCCAAAAAGTATGTATAGAGTCAGGGTGATTGTCTGGGACATGTGCTATGGTGAATGTTTACTATGAAATACTGTGGAGAGCCTGAAAATGCACTTTAAAAATGTTCGGGGACCCGGACAGTGTCCGCAATTCAGAACACCCGCTCAGCGTGGGCGCGGTCACATGATGGCATTGCGAACATGTCCGCGAAGGGAATTGGTGTCCGCAGGACATCAAATGCACGGGAACGGTTGTGTGCATGTGTGTGGGTGTTCTACGGAGAGTGTTTGCATCCTGAAATTAATGAAAAGTGCGACACAAGTGACACCAACAGTTATGGACAGGTGCGATGTTCGGAAAAATTACGGGTGTGGTGCGCATGTGCGTAGATGTTCTTTAGACAGTACGGACAGGTAAAGTGTCCTTAGAACACCCCCATTTTACTTATATGCGGACAACCTGGACACTGATTGTGTTCTTAGAACAGTTCCCATTTGCCTACAAACAATACAGAAAGGTATAGTGTCCTTAGGACACCTCTATTTTGGGTTTCACGGACATCCCGGACACCGATTGTGTTCTTAGAACGGTTCCATTTTGCTTGCGAACAGTATGGACAGGTACAGTGTCCTTAGGACACCTCTATTTTGGGTTTCACGGACATCCCGGACACTGATTGTGTTCTTAGAACAGTTTAAACTTGCCTGCAAACAGTACGGACAGGTATAGTGTCCTTAGGACACCTCCATTTTGAGTTTTACAGACATCCCGGACGCAGAGTGTGTTCTTAGAACAGTTTCAACTTGCCTACGAACAGTATGAACAGGTATAGTGTCCGTAGGACACCTCCTTTTTCAGTTTTATGGATACCCCGGACACCAATTGTGCTCTTCGAAAAGTTTTAACTTGACTGCGAACAGTACGGACAGGTATAGCGCCCTCAGGACACCTCCATTTTGGGTTTAACAGATATCCCGGACAGCCCGGACTCCAATTGTGTTCTTAGACAGTTTCAACTTGCCTGCGAACAGTACGGACAGGTATAGTGTCCTCAGGACACCTCCATTTTGGGTTTTACGGACATCCCGGACACCAAGTGTGTTCTTAGAACAGTTTCAACTTGCCTGTGAACAGTACGGACAGGTATAGTGCCCTTAGGACACCTCCATTTTGGGTTTACATACATCCCGGACACACAAATGTGTTCTTAGAACAGTTTCAACTTGGCTGCGAACAGTACAGACAGGTACAGTGTCCTTAGGACACCCCCATTTTGGTTATTTGTGGACATTCAGGACACCCACACTGTCGACGGACATCCTAACTGCCTTTTTAAAATAAAAAAAATGCAAAAAAGAACTGAATCAAGACACATAATATTTTTGTTTTATTATATATAAATGTACAATTTATGAAAGAGAAGGGGAAGCAGAACTGATACAAACATAGGGGAATTGGGGGTTTCAAGAGGATGGATAGGAGGAGATGAAGGGATGGAAGTCTCATCAAAATGTTTTTCTTCGGGGAGAGGGTTTTCGGATAATTGACAGGGATATGGAGAGGGGGGAAAGGTACATGTGGGACAATGGTATTAAATTGTTCCTTTTATGTGGTCCTCCACAAAGCTCTTCAAATGGTTGAAATTTGCCATGAGCATGTCAATTTTTTCTTCCATGTGCTGGATAGTCTTATCCAATGTATCTTTTGGTGTACTATTTTCAATGTTTGTATGGTCTGTTAAATATATATATATATATATATATATATATATATATATATATATGTTAAGTGTACATAAAGTAATGCTTATTAATTTGGTTATATAGAGACATGTTTACCGTTAGTATTACTATCTTCAGACATTTCCTCACGTGGGAAATTCTCTTCAAGCCACTCCAAAGTGCTGGACATTTCTGTGAAAAAAAATCCTTACTTTTATTGTATGTAATACAGAAATTTTAGAAATATATAAGAAAAATGAAGTACACTTACTAGCTTCTGGTAAATTGTGTTCTTACTCATCTGTAGATAAGTTTTTGTGAGGTAATTTTGTTGAAGGCTAACTTCTTTTTATTTTGGTATATTCCATTTATTACATATGGTATTTAAATGGATGGTTAATGTGTTAGATATATAGGTTCTATTTCTTATTTATTACTACATATAATGTGTTTGTGTGCTGGTTTTTGAACTTGTGCACTGTTCATATGGCACAATATAACAATTTAAGATACGATCTGAGTTTATGGGTAATGTTTCTGTTGTCCGCGTCCGTCCGCAGATATACGCACAGTCCGCGGACATCAAAAACACTAAGTGGGGGTTCAATATGTTCTATGTTACATGTATATAAAGTCAGGGATATTATGGTTAAGTTGAGCTACTAAAAACCTATGAAATTCAGTAAAAAACGTTGTTAAAGGGACGTTATGGTTAAGTTGCGCTACTAAAAACCTATGAAATTGAGTAAAAAAACTTTGTTAAAGGGACGTTATGGTGCCAAGTAAAACCGTAAAAAGCCCTGAAATTCATAAGTTATGGTAAGATAAGCAACCATAACTCGCGCCACCACTGTGCACTGCTAAGGCTAACACCCAGGACATCAAAGATGACATCACAAATGTCATTGATGACATCACCAATGTCATCACATATCTGCCTCACCCTTTTTTCATTTACTGACATATGCACGCCACATGGTTTTCTTCAGTAACAGTCAGAAACTAAAAATTGAAAACCTACTATATTTGTACACTTATTCTTCAAAAATGTTTTTACAGAAATTCCCTTAGGATCCAGTCACATCATATGAAATATATACACAGGGGAAGACACAGGCTTGAAAGACAGCAATCATGAAGATAATCAGTAGAGTTATCAGCACTTTCTGATAGTTCTGTTGTTTTTTAATTACTGTACTTTCCTTGTATATGCTCACTTTTGTATACATTGTACTCACACTACTTTCATTAGGGTTCAGTCACATCATGTTATACATGTACATAGGGTCAGTAGCAGCTTTGAAACAGAGCAATCATTTCTCTGTTTAAAGATAATCAGTTAGATTATGAACACCTTCTGCTACTACTGCTGCTTTTTTGCTTACTTCAGTTTCCCTGTTAATACTCATATTTGTATGTGTTGTCTCTTTGTGTTTTGTCTGTAATAATGCAATTATGTAGTAAGTGGGTTTTATTAGCTACTTATTACATGTTGCACAGTACGCAAAACTCTAATAAGAAAGCAGTTATCATTTCACTATTCAATATGCCAAGGCTATGAATATTGCACCTCCATCATGTATGCTGCACACAATGCCTATGTTTCTACATGAGTAGCTTAGTATACTGGATAGAACTTCATAATATAATGCTATTTATATCAATGCATTACTTAATGCATGCACTAAGTAGCTCATGATATTTATTCCAATGATCCTTGACACTATTTTGTCAACATTATAATAAGAATCCCTTGTAGAAACGTTTCATGAAAAGTAAATGAACAGGTGATGTCATCATTGATGTTATCAATGGCATTTGTGATGTCATCTTTCATGTCCTGGGTGTTAATATTAGCAGTGGCCAGTGGTGGCGCGAGTTATGGTTGCTTAGCTTACCATAACGTACGAATTTCAGGGGTTTTTCAGTTTTACTTGGAACCATAACGTCCCTTTAAAACATTTTTGTTACTGAATGTCATAGGTTTTTAGTAGTGCACCTTAACCATAAAGTCTTTTTACTGAATATATATATCTATATATGAAAATCAAAAAGATAAACTGCAAAATAGCAGTTCACAGTGACACTCCTCCATTTTCTCTCCAAGTAAAACGCCACACCGTCAAGCTTTTTCCATAGTAAAACGTCACTTATTTGTAAGTTGTGTGGACAGCCAAGAGTACACCTGTGTAAAAATTCACAATAATGCATTTCACCCCAAACTGTGCTTCGTCCGATTGCTATTGACACCATATTTTGCAGTTCATTACATCTCTTTTCCTGTTCCTTTGCTTTCATTGCTACAACTAGACCAATACTTTATTCTTTATTCATTTGCCTCTTGGTGGTGGCCATATTGGATTCCTGGTTGCACCATGTCTTTATGTATATAATCCATTGGAGTTGAGGAGAAAGCAAAGGTGAGAAATTTGGAAGGGGAGAGGAAAAGAAAAAATAGTTTTTATGCAGAACTTGATATCAGATAAAATATGTAATGTATGTTATGTACATTTATACACATTTGTCTAAGATTCTGATTTGATTTATTTACGTAATAAAGTGCCTAGTGCTTTCAAAATATGGCTTTGGTTACTTAGTGTACTGTTGACTTGGTGCTTAATGCATTGGAATTTGTCATCAAATAACTCAATGCTTAATATTCTGTCACGATGCCTGCCCCCGGAAAGCCAGACCAGGCCCAGCAACCCCGGAAGCAGGCATCATGCCACTTGAAGCATGCCCAAAAACCCCAGTTAGGGGCTCTTTGGCTACAGTCCTGGCGCCTATGGCGCCAGGCTCATAAGAATAAAGTCAGTCCTGGCGCCATGGGCGCCAGGCTCATTACAGAAATCTTACCTGTTGCAGACCATGCTGCATACCTACCTGATGCAGACCATGCTGCACGAAGCCACAAGCCAAATGAGGCTTAAAGGGACTACTTTACCTCAGGGACTCTTTTCCTCTCGGTGGGGCTGTGGAAGAATACTTACCTGGGACTTCTTCCAAGGCTATTTAAACCACTCCCAGACAGCCACACGTGCTTCGCGTTATTCTGCTTGCTGCAGCGTAACGCTCACCGTGTCTTCAGCAGCTCCAGTTTCAGCCACGCCCGCTTCAGCCCTGGAACACCTGGAAAAAGAAAAGGAGAAGGAGAAGAGGTCAGAACAAAACCCTTACCTGAATCCTTGATCCAGCACATCGTCGATCTGGAAGAGAGAAGCCTTCTCAGGTGCATTGCCACGCACCTCACAGAGCCGGGCTGAACTCACCAACCGAGGCTGCATTCCTTTACTCCATCGCGAATCCAGCATCTACAGGCCATTCTTCAACACCTGGGGGAGACAAGAACAGATAGGTGAGCAAGGGCAATACAAACCACCCCCAAAGACTTACCTGATTTACCACAGGGGGGTACTCACCTCATCTCCGGTCGGCGTAGTCAATTCTGCATCACTGCCGCACCCCGGCCCCTAAGAGGAAAAAACAAGGACAATACAAATCACCCACCAAAGACTTACATGATTACCACAGAGGGGTACTCACCTCATCTCGGGTCGGCGCAGTCAATTCCGCATCACCGCCGCACCCCGGCCCCTAAGGGGAAAAAACAAGGACAATACAATCTAACCCCAAAGACTTACCTGATTTACCACAGGGGGGTACTCACCTCATTTCGGGTCGGCGCAGTTAATTCTGCATCATCGCTGTACCCCGGCCCCAAAGGGGAGAACCACAATAGACTTACCAGGATCTTACCAATTGCCTCTTGGAACTCTTCTGGTGATTTAAATCCGCAACCTGCAAGGAATCTGGCAGAGTGAAGATCAGACTTTTGAACTCTTACGAACAATTGGACTTAGAGTCAATACTGGAACTCACCAATTCCTCCACGCCAGTGAAGTAACTGGTCGTCTATGCGCCCCAGCGCTCGACGCAGGATGGAGAGCTCATCTTTCCAAATCTTCAAGTGAGATTAAGAGGGAGTTCTGTGGGCAGACAAAGGGAGTGGGAAGGCGGGTTAACGCTCAGATTACGGGAGGTTAATTCCCTTTCTCCATTGCAGAAAGATATTTGTACGAGTCCAACAAACGAAGCTAAGTGGGACTGTCCAGTCTGTCATCTCGGCTCTACGTGTTACTCTGGTGGAAGCAACAGCGGCCCAGTACAGATCGACGCCCCCGTGGGAATCAGATGAGCGTACAAGATTCCAAGTGCCATGTGCAAATATGCTGCCAGAGGGGCTGATTCAATACATTGCTTGATAAAGTGGCTTGTGCATTAGAACACTGCATTGTTGTTTGTCCTACTTTTGAACCGTCAAGTGACTGGAAACTCAAATTGCTAGTCTTTTGGGAGTTATCAATGCTTAGTGCATTGACATTTCTTATTAGATAACCCAATGCTCGATGGTTTCAGTATCCTTGCAAAATATGCTATGTTTCCCTGAGAAATCTAATCAGTACTTTGCTGAATAAACTGGCTTTTGCTTTGGAACACTACATCATTTTGTGTCCTATTCTTAAACCTTCAAATGGCTAAATACTGAATGTCTCAGGTACCATGTGCAAATATGCTATGATAAACATTCAGTGCATCCTATATTAAAGTGCCCAGTGCATTTAAAACATAACATTATCATATACACAGTAATTTGTCCATTTGTTGCATCGCCAATGATATATTAAGTGCTCTCTGGCCTGTTCAACTCTCCGGTTTCATATTATTTCTTTTAATCCACCAAGTAATTATACCGGCATTTCTACATTTTGTGCTATTATAGACATTAATATTGTTTCGTTCTGCTGAACCTCTACCACTGCATATATTTTTTTATATGCTAGAATGAACTGTAAGGCATCAATAAAAATCATATAAAGTGAATGTGCTAAAACCTGGGTATTTAAATGTGCAAATGTGAGCTCATATGCAAAAAATTACAATTATATTTTAAAATCACACATATAAAAACACACATCTAAAAACGTATTCAGTGAGTCTCTTATATTTTTCATATTGTTAGCTAATTTTGAACCTTTTAAATTGCTATTTTCCGTCCTTGTCTTGTTTCCAAAATGCATAAATCAATCAGATTAGTATTGGCCCATATCAGTTCCAACATCTTGACTGTTTCATTTCAGGCATAATAATGTTCATGTTATTCTGCTATGAATGTATACAAATCCTCATCTTTATTGTGTCCACCTGGGGATTTGGTGTTATAGTCAATTATCTAGCGGCTTTCCAATTGTCGTAGCTTCTGCTCCCTGTCTCGCCCCCTTAGATGTGGTGGTGCATGATCTATGCCGAAGAACATGAGGCACCGAATGTCTCCTCCGTGTATATCTTCAAAATGTTTTGCAAGTGGATAAGTTGGATCAGAGTTTTTTATTGCTGTCAAATCCTGTAAAATTCTAACCTTAACTTCCAACTTTATACTTGTTTGCAACTGCAGCTGATAATATATATATACCAAATTTTGTGCTACAAAGTATGTTTTTTGTAATTTTAACATCTATCCCTGTTCGTGGATGATTGTACTGTTTCATGTTTTGTCCAAATTTGCAATCTTTGCATCTTGTACATTTCTGGAATCCTATGGTTTGTCTGGAAGCCAGTTTGTTTTTGATTTTGTTTGAAACATACTTAGAGAAACTTTACATTGTAGAAATTTTGCTTTTCTGAAGGTCACACTTGGATTTACATTTATCACTGATTGAATGTCGTGATCTTTTATCAAAATATGCCAATGTTTGGCCCATATTCTTTTGAGATCTTTTGCCCCATTGTCAAAAGTTGTAATGAATCTGATCATTTCTTTTTGTTTTTGTGATCTTCTTTTGTTTCTGCATTTGTTATTTTAGACAAAATGTCCTCTCTTGTTTGTTTGCTACATTCGTTATAGGCTTTGTTGATAACTGTTCTCTTATATCTTCGAGTTTCGAATTTGATTGCTGTCATCTTTGCATTCTGGTTGAAGATGGATGTTTCACTACAATTCCTTTTCATGCAGAAAAATTCTCCAGAAGGGATACTGTTTTTTAAATTCATGGGATGAGCACTTTTTGCATGTAAAACTATGTTGGTACTCGTCGGTATTCTGTATACTTCAGTTGTTATTCTATTGTTTGTAATTTTTACTTTGATGTCGAAGAAAATTACTTCCATCTTGCTGTGATTTTCTGTGAATTTCAGACTACTACTTTGCATATTTATAATTTGAAAAAATTCTTTCCATTCGGTTTCTGAGCCTTCCCACAAGATGAATAAATCGTCAATATATCGACGCCATAAGATTACTCGATTGGTATATCTTTCCATAGTTTCTTCTGCAAAAAGTTTTTCTTCCCATGCCCCCATGAATAAGTTTGCAAAAGTGGGGGCTACTGCTGTGCCCATAGCTGTACCACTTGTTTGTGTGCAGCACTGACCATCAAACATAAAGGTGTTCTGTGTCAAACAAAATGCTAGCATTTCTAATAGCATTACGAAATGTTCTCTGTAGCTTAGTGATCTTGTGGATAGAAATCTTTTTATTGCTTACATTCTTTCTTCATGCTCAATACAAGTATACAACGAGGCCACATCTAATGTAATCGGGAGATCATTTGATTTCCAAGGAAGTTGGTCTATTTGCATCAAAAAAATCTGTAGTGTCTCATGTGTATGATGGTAGAGTTTCTACAAATGGAAACAAAAATCTGTCCAAAAATGTTGAAGTATTTTCTAAAAGAGAGCCGATGGATGCAACTGTCAGCCTACCTGGTGGCCTAGTTGCTGATTTGTGTAATATAGGGATGAAGTGAATGATGGGTGTTATTGGAAAATCCTTTGTTGGATATTTCTTGTTGTTCCAGGAGATCAGATCTTCTTCAAACCACTTCGTTAATTTTCCATCATACTCAATTTTATAATCTATGGATGGATCTTGTGAAAGCTTTTGGTAGTTCTCTTTGTTATTCCACTGGTGCAAGGCTTCTTTTGTGTAGTCTTCGGAATTTAAGACTATTACATTTCCTCCTTTATCCGCAGTTCTAATTACTATTGTCCATTTGTACGTTTTTTTTTATCACGTGTTGCTCTTCTTTGGACACATTGTAATTCATCCTGCTTGGATGTGAGGCAATCTGTTTAATTTCTTCTAAAATGAGATCTTCAAATAGATCAATATTCGGTGTATTGTGAGTTTATGGACTAAATTTGGATTTCTTCTTTAGATCACTGTGTGCTCTCATGTCAGTGGATAACATTTCTGGTTATTGTGCAGTCCCATTGTCTTGTTCTGAATTATTGTCATTGGGGTCCCCATCTTCTCCCGTATGCCATGCTTCTAATGTGTTCAACATTGGTATGTCTCTATTTGTTAATTGTGATGGTATTGCTTTATCTTCTGTTCTGAATTTGGTTTTGTCAGTGGCAAAATATTTCAACAATCTTAATTTTCGAATCAAGCAATTTAAGTCAATTTGAGATTGTGTATAGTTGTAACTCGACATTAGACAAAATGATAGTCCCTTCTCAAGTACTCTTTCTTCCGTATTAGTGAGTTCTTTCTTTGACAGGTTAAAAACTTGAGGTTTTTGATCTGTTCGAGTTATTTCTTGTTTTTCCCAGAGCACATCTGACCGCCTGTTGATATATATATGGGTTTCGTATTTTACGGCGAATCAGGCCATACTAATTTTACTTTGGCATGCTCTTCCTGAGGGGAGTTACCATTTTTCACGGTTTTCTGCTGAGCCGGAATAGCCAAAATTGGGACAGTTTCCAATATAGGCCTTATTTTCATTATCTACCCCATGGCCAACTTTCCCATTGCTCAGGTGTGCGAAAATGGCAAACATCATACTTTTACACATCACTTAAACTATGTACATCACTCAAAATCTGTTTTTACAGGGTCACAATGCACTTTTTATCCTGTTTATTTTGAACATGTGATGGGCTCTGTCAGATACACGCTGCTCCTCTTATTAAGGAAAAACTGTATTCAATGTGTAATCATTGGCATGGCATAACATGGCATCAGTAGGTAGGTTTCCAAAACCCTGAAACCATGTACCAGCCATCTGGTTCATCCGTGTTTATCTTAACATTTTCTTCTGCTTGGCTTCAAAGGCCTTGCTCATTGCAGTGCCAGGCTATCTGCAAGTCTATGCAATAAGGATGAGCATACAGGTTTAAATTAATTTTAAACTTGTTGTTTATAACATATCATTTTTGCTTCCACAATATTAACCCTTAGGTACATTCAGAATTTTACCAACAGGCTAGTTAACAGAGAGCACCAGTGTTCAATTATGAAAAATGAAATACACCTTTCCATTAAATGTCATTTTGGCTGTTGAAAATAAACACTCTTTTCCTTCCTGTGAAATGTCATAGACTGGGTTTCACCTGGATTCCTGAATCACAGTCTCATGTTGCATAAAGATTTTGTATACGCTGCTATCTGTCTCTTTAAGTAGAAAGAGTAGCTTTTCATATTTTATGAAAATAGCATTTTCAGCCACAGATTTCTTTTGCCATGCAATGGACACATGTAGCAATTTTAAGTATTCGGGCACATTTTCCTTCACTCGAGCACATGTTCATTTTGGTAAAGTTGAAAGAGGCCGATTTTTGTTCCTGTCCTAGGCCTTAAATCAGAAAAATAAGTGTTTTGGGACTGGCCTGCTTTTTCCAATGGGTAGCACCAGTCAGTTTTACTCTTAAATACTGGCCCGGCCTGGTCGTTTTATTTCCGACATTCAGGGGCTATATTTGACCTTACACTGTTTCCTGTCTGGAACTCTGTCACACAAACTTCAAAGCGCCCTGAAACCAACTTAACACCTGTTCCTTCTCCAAAGGCCCATAGTGACATTTTACAACCCATTGCTCCCTTTGTGCTGAAACCAAGTATCCTTAAACTATTGAGATAAATTACTTTACCGACTAGCCTCTTGTCAGTATCCAGAGTGCATCTCCTTTCCTTCTTTAAACTGTCTATCCTCTGCATTCCTTTACAGGTTAAGTTGTATTTTGTAGTGTGCTAGAACTGTCTGTTGTGATAATAATAAAGTAGATATTTGTCTACAACCTTCAATGGACCGTCGTGTTTATCATTGGTTAATAATTGTATGTTCACTGTGTTGCAAATAACCAACGCTCTACAACCTTGTGGAGATAAGCCTGCCGCCCTGTCCACGATACCCAAATTGGACAAGGAGGTTAATAATTTGCCTTTGGTTCCAATCTGTTTGGATCCCTTCTGGTCTACTAGAGGTGTGGGGTTGATTGATGGTTTAGAAACTGATATTCACCCCTGGATCACTGGTGTCCCGGAAGTTGATTTGAGAAAACCTACGTACGTTTTTTTTAGTGCTGGCCTAACTGAAGATGAATTTAGAGTCACACAAATCCCCCTCCCCACCCCCCGTGCCCACAGTGAGCCAAGAACCAGGCCAGGTATAGGAAATATATTTGTATTTATTTAAATTATAGGTAATAGAAATCACACTAAGCTACACACACCACCTTCTTTGTGGCTCACAATTCACTTCTTGCTGCAGAAATGAATCACACCAATGGGTCAGGAAAAACATACATTACAATGCTTTTTTTATACAGATTTCATTTCAAGAAATAAGAAAAATTATCAATAAACAAAAAGAAAATAATTGCTTATACAATGCTGAGCAATTTTGATTTTCCTGCATGCTTAAATGGCTAGCATTTTAGTTTTACACATCTGTGCAAATGCATATGGCAATTATTATTTCACCCACACTTTTACTTTAAAATAAACGCAGAATGATTTAGCAGTTTGGTTTTCAGACCGCGCCCCCCCCCCGCCACTATGTTGGTCTTTATTGGGGAAGTCTGACAGAAAAATTAGGTTGATTGAAACATTTTGGATTTCAGATCCCCTCCACTTAAAGGCTTGTGAGGGGGCGAGCTGAACAGCAAGAATGGGGATGATTTGAGAGTTTGGGATGTTAGACCCCTTTCCACTTAAAGGCCTTTGTTGGGGAAGCTGGCAATTTAGGGATTGTTTTTTTTTAGTTTAGGGACAAAGACACCCCTCTTACTAAAGAAGTCAGGGTCAACAGGACAAATAGGATCACCCAATTTAATTATAGTCTATAGTTTCAGCACACACTGGGCATGAGCTTTGTTCAATTCAAATTTAAAAAATCAGCCTTTGGTGTTCTGCCAAGAGGAATTAATTAAATTAATATTTTAGCTAATTAGGCTAAGGATCTGCACAGTTTTGCCCCCACCCATTATAAAGTGAAAGAATTTAAGGCAAGCAGACTCCCCCTCCTTTTGCTATCCCAGGGCACAGTTCTACTTACATAGAAAGTCTCTGTTTAATGTTCAGGAAAGCCAGCTTCATACCAGGTCCCTCTTGGAGGACAGGGCCAGGAGCCTGGCCACTGCACTCTTAAGGATGGCCACCAGCACTCCACCATAGCACCCAATCAGCTTTTAGGCCTTCACAGAAATGTACAGCTCCACCCAGATGCAATCTCAGCAATCGCCTTTGGTGATTCCTTGATGGTAAGTTTGAGCAGCTCTCCCTTTTTCATGCTGTGTCCACTTTATATATCAGCGATGACACCATCAACTTTACAAACTCGGCGAGTACCCTGCAAGAGTTCTTGCAAATAGGAATGGACAGTTACCCTTCTCTCTCCTCCCAAATCCAGCCAATCTCTAAGGATTTGTTTAGGAGTATGGAGCGGAAATATGGTAATTCCCATTTGTAATTGCCATTTGTTCTCATGTCAAATGTTTGGCAGAAACTAGCTTTGAGGCAAAAACTTATAATGTTACTAATAACTGCCATAATATACATATATTCTGCGACAGCTAATCATGGGGAATTTTAAAAAAATGACAGCCTGGTCTGCAGTATGTTGCACAGTTGTGTGGCACCTTTCTGGTGTTTTTACAAAAAACATAATAGTTGGGAACATGCAATTTATTATCCATATTCCTTATTCCACCTTCCACCTGTTCGCCGACTCTCAAGTTTGGAACATTTTCAGATCAGCCAGAAACCCATTTTAGATGGCCATTACAGTTCACTGAGTGGTAGGTGCATGCATTTTATATCACCAAAATCACCTACAAATTACCTAAAAATGACATGTCAATCAAGAAAGTATGATTTATGTTTGCTAAGAAAAAGGACTATGTTATAATAGTCTTTTAAAATTAATAGTACATCTTCATGTTGGGAAAAAAAGATAGCTCTCCTGCTTCCAGGCCATTGGTCTCTCTGGGCCAGCCTGTAATCAGAGTTTTTATTAGTCTCTTTGTGTTGGATGTTTTGCTATTTGAAATTGGTGTCTACAGATCGTAAATGGGGGACACATTACACAGAGATCCCCTACTGCAGATAATGAGCCCAGTCAGCCCTGTGATGTTCATTTTGATATGAAAGGCATCCATTTCTTGTTCCTTTCAAAGTTCAGCTCCTCTTATTTGTATCCTGTTTTCACACCTACTCTACACATTTCAGACATGCACCAGCCAAGGGACTGTAGAGATAGCAAGTCTAAATAAAGTTTGTTTTCCAACACCTCTAAGCAGGACACATTTTATTGCAGTTGTAAACAGTTGGGATGTCAGGATTTCAGGGGGGAGTTTGTTGTGGATTTTTCCCAGAGCCCCACATTTTGTCCTGGGCTGAAATGGACTCACACTTTGCATTTTCTAACATCAGCATTGATTCCTTGACATGCAATGTGTTTTCAGGGTCCACTTTGCTTTTTTCACTGAAGGTACAGGGCTTTTTCTTCAGACATTAATAGCATACACTTTTAATGAGCTGCTGTTCAGTTTCCTGCTGAAACGTGAATCTGAAATGTGACAGTGCACCACTTTTTGACGGGTGGCAGTTTCAGTGAAAAATGATGCATTCTATTTCTCAGCCAGTAAATGTGATGTGCTTCTCCAATATGCACTTGTATTGCATTTTTGCTTTTGCCTTCTCTGGATTTCTCTTGCAGAAAGTAAAGACACCTGTATAATCTGCCTAATTAGGCCTACAGGAACTTTTCATGGCAACCAAGTGGGCTTTTCTTTTGAATTTATTTGCCGGTATCCTGCATGTGAATCATAATCTACCTTACTTTTGTTAACCCACACACCATGTCTTATCTCTGAAATCTTTATGATGGCAGGGGTACAATTTTCTCATGTTTTGCTTTAACCTGCAAACACACATGCAAAGCTGTTTTTGGGTCAGTGTTTACAATTCCTGTTTTTCATGTGAAAGGGAACTTTGAATTTCTTTTTGTGAATTAAAATGTTGCTTCTCATTTGGTAATGACATGTAGGCCTTTTTCACATGGCCCTTCAGTCTGTGAGCTTGGGGCCTTTGATTATACCCCAAAACGAGCAGAATATACAAATAATGCCTAATGAAAAAGCTGCACTATTCAAGGTTACTTATATGTCAACAGTCTAAATGCACAATACATGCCTGGGGCATCATTTGTCCTGGGTCAATACAATGTATGGTTAATGCAGAAGCTGCACCATTCATGGTTACCTGTTTATCAACAGTGTGAATGCCTGAATGGGCAATTCATGCCCAGGGTAGCATGTGTACAAGCACAACATACAATGCATGCTTAATGGAGAGGCTGCACTATTCATGGTTCCATGCATGTCGGCAGTCTAACTGTACCGGCTTGCATCCCGTCCAAATGTAAGTACGAGCTTTGATCCTAGCTGCCTTTTGCTAACTTAGCCTTGGCATGCACAAGCTGACCATCCCTCATCTCCTGATATCATGTTTCTTAACAGAATTCAGAAACACCTGTCTCCTTATTGAATCCTGGGTAACACCTCTAAATTGCTGCCGAACCAGCTACAATAAACACTGTAGTGTTTGGACCAATGTGTCTATCTACTGATGCTCTACTAGCCCCATGTAATTATGAGTTTAACTCTATTATTTAGTGAAGTTACATCGGTACTAGGATCTGATACAATATTTCCTTAAATAAGACTCCATAGCAAGGAAACGTCATCACACGGCTCCTATCTTCACCTAGAAGTACGCTCTGACAGTATAGACAAGTGAATGCTAGGTGAGTACACTGGCATTGGAACTCTAACAGATTTGCATATTTCCAGCTTTCATCTAGTCAATCCTATCATTTCAGCTTCACTGTATCTCACAGATCCCCTTGAATCTAAGTACTCCAAGATACATACAGTGTACAAGATGCTGTAAATTTACCACTGACTGATTTGCTAACTCCTGGACCAAAGTAGTCCTCATCTTAGACCTTTCTTAAAGCGGTAGAATTATCATTGCAGCAATAGTATCATACCCTTCCTACCACACTTTCTCTCATAGATGGCCCTTGAATGCTACACAAGCACCTGATTGATGGGGTACCCATGTATATACCTACAGGGCATAAACATTGCATTTATACTGTATTGAACTCTGAGAGGCATTTCTTTCTGATACACTTTCATAGATTTACTTATAGAACTGAGAACACAGAATTTAAATGTGTACAACCAGGCAAAGCAACAGATTTAGCTCCTGATGAAGGGATGGGTATCCTGAAATGCATAGAGCTCATTTTTTGATTGTTCTTGATTATTTGTTTCTTAATTGTTCACCGATGTATTTTGTTATGAATTGATGAAATGATATATTGTCACTAAATAAAATACCGACCAAGTGCAGTATAATCAAGACTTATTTTCTGTATTTACCGAATTCCTTATGATCTGTAAAATATACTAGTTTATCCAAAATCTTGACTGAGGTTATCCACAGTTTGACAGGTGTGCATGGGGCGTGAGTGTCCTTGAGTTTTGGGCTCTTATTGTTGCCATAGTCTAACTGTACAATCCATGCCTGTATAAAATGTGTACAGACAGAATACAATGCTTGCTTAATGGAGAAGATACACGATTCATGGTTCTTATATGTCGACACTGTGACTGTACAATCCATGTCTAGCATGAGTACAAGCACAATTTACAATGCATGCTTAATGGAGAAGCTGCCCTATTCATGGTTCATTGCATGTCAACAGCCTGAATGTCTGAATGTACAATCACATGGCTAAGGCAGCACGAGTACAAGCTGAATATACAATGCATGCTTAATGGAGAAGTTGCACTATCTATTACACTTGCATGTAGACAGTCTGAACGTTCAATCCCAGCCTGTATAGAACGTGCATAGGCAGATTACAATGCATGCTTAATGGAGAATCTACACTATGAATGGTTCCTTGTGTTCCACTTTACCCTGCTTGCTCTCCAGAGTCTGAATGTATAATCCATGCCCATGTTAGAATGTGTGCAGACACAATTAATAATCTGCAGTGAGGCCCGAATTTGTGCAGTCAGAATAAACAGCCCAGGATGAGGGCGGAATGTTCACTATCTAAATTAATAGTCCAAGCTCAGGGTAGATGGTGCACTCCCGGAATGAGCACAGTCTGAATGAACAATACACGGGATCTGCACACTCTGAAGGCACAGTTCCTGCTTGTGTTGTGGTGGTTTCTAGTATTGCACCTCACACTGTTGTACTTCGAAGTCTGTATGTACATCTATGCCTATGGTAGAATGTGTAAAGGCAGAATGCGCAAGCACCCCCCTATGGACTATAGAACCCACGCTGCGGCTAGAATATTTACAGTCTAAATGAACATCCATGCCAAGAGTAGTATAATCAGGCGCGAAGACCGACTGTGCACAATGTGCAAATTTAATCATTGCTAATGGCAGAATGTATTCAGTCTATACATATTACACCACAGTGCGCACAGTCTGAATGCACAAACCATGGTCAGGTAAGAACGTGCACAATCTGAACGTACACTAAATGCATAAAGGAGATGCTGCACTGTTTGAAAGCCCCTATCATGTTATGCTGGATCCTTGAACAGTGATTTGCACCAGAGCGTGTGCACAGCCCAAATGAACAATCCATGCCTAGAACCAAAGGGTGCAGTCTGAATATATTGTCCATGTTCAGGGCAGAAGGTTGTCAAACGTGAAGACAGTGGGCAGCAGCCAGAGCTGAGAGCCGGACATGGATAGCCTGAACATGCCCCTACTTCCAGTGCTATGCCGACGATACCCAGCTCATTTTCAGGCTACCCTCGGCCTCCTCCTCTCCTTCCCTCATCTCCGACTGTCTGTCTGCTATCCAGGAATGGTGTGCCGCCAATGACCTCTGCCTCAACGCCAGTAAGACTGAGATTCTACTCATCGGCACACCCACTCCCTCCTTCCCTGCAGCTCTCTGGCCGGCCTCCCTTGGCCCCCTTCCTGCCCCTACCTGCAAGGCTAAAAACCTCGGGGTCATCTTCGACTCCACACTCTCCTTCTCTCCTCATATATCTGACGTCTCTAAGAAGTCACACTACCAGCTGCACCTCCTCAGAGGTATTCTTCCCTTCCTCTCCTTCCCCCAGAAGCTCACTGTCTCCCGAGCCCTGGTTCTCTCAAGGCTGGACTACTGTAACAGCCTCTATCTTAATCTGCCTGCCTCCACTCTCCGCCCTCTGCAACTTATCCAGAACAGAACTGCGAGACTTGTCCTTGGCCTCAAGCCCAGGGACCGTATCTCTCCAGGACTGAAATCCCTTCACTGGCTCCCAGTGGCTGCGAGGATTAAGTTCAAAACCCTCTGCATTGTCCACAAGGCCTTCTGGGGCCAGGGACCTAAATACCTTCAACTCTCTCTTCCTAAATATCTTCCTTCACGAGCCCTTCGCTCATCCGTCTCCAACTCCCTCATGGTCAGCCGCTTCTCGAAGCAACGAGCTGGGGGTAGATCTCTCTCCGCAGCAGGGGCCTCCCTCTGGAACAGCCTTCCTGCCTCCCTGAAACTTGAGGAGAACCATCTCCGGTTCCGGAAGCACCTCAAAACCTTCCTCTTCGCTTCTGCCTTCTCTCTCCCTCTCCCCTGCTAAACCTGCTTAACCCCCCACTGAATTCAGCACTAAACCTGCATCTGGGCCACTCTCAGCAACCTCGGTCCAGGGCCCAGCCACTCTCCACTTGCACTGCCTCCCTGGCTCCCCGTGCACTGTGGGACTGTCACTGTACCCTACAGCCCCCTTCCCAGCACTTGCTCTGCACTTACCTCGCACTTGCCACCAGCTGGCCCTTTTTATTTATTATTTATTAATTATTATTTCTTACGCTACTTACCTTGTACTGCACTTTCCCCCCCACCACCTCCCCCTGCACTTCCTCCTTTTCCCCTTACCTCTGCACTTGCGCGATCTGAATGACACCTGGCCTAGTAGGATCGTTTGTCTGTCTTCCCCTTGTTTCCCTCCCTCCCTGCCTCGTCGCGCCTTGAAACACTTGTGTATAGGCGCGTTACAAATACCATATCATATCATATCATATCATGCTGAGTGCACAATGTTTGAAAAGCTCAAGGAACTGTGTGCAAACTAAATGAGAAATCCATGCCGTTGCTAGACTGTGTGCAAGCTAAATGAACAATCCATGCCTTGGCTCGACTGTGTGCAAGCTAAATGAGCAATCCATGCCCTGGCTGGAGTGTGTGCAAGCTAAATCAACAATCCATGCTTTGGCTAGACTGTGTGAACGACACATGAACAATCCATGCCTTGGCTAGACTGTGTGCAAGCTGAATGAACAATCCATGCCTTGGCTAGACTGTGTGCAAGCTAAATGAACAATCCATGCCTTGGCTAGAATGTGCGCAAGCTAAATGAACAATCCATGCCTTGGCTAGACTGTGTTCAATCTAAATGAGCAATCCATGCCTTGGCTAGGCTGTGTGCAAGCGAAATGAGCAATCCAGGCTTTGGCTAGACTGTGTGCAAGGAAAATGAACAATCCATGCCTTGGCTACACTGTGTGCAAGCTAAATGAACGATCCATGCCTTTGCTAGACTGTGTTCAATCTAAATGAGCAATCCATGCCTTGCTAGGCTGTGTGCAAGCTAAATGAGCAATCCAGGCTTTGGCTAGACTGTGTGCAAGGAAAATGAACAAACCATGCCTTGGCTATATTGTGTCCAACCTAAATGAACGATCCATGCCTTTGCTAGACTGTGTGCAAGCTAAATGAACGATCCATGCCTTTGCTAGACTGTGTGCAAGCTAAATGAACGATCCATGCCTTTGCTAGACTGTGTGCAAGCTAAATGAACGATCCATGCCTTTGCTAGACTGTGTGCAAGCTAAATGAGCAATCCAGGCTTTGGCTAGACTGTGTGCAAGGAAAATGAACAAACCATGCCTTGGCTAGACTGTGTGCAAGCTAAATGAACGATCCATGCCTTTGCTAGACTGTGTGCAAGCTAAATGAACGATCCATGCCTTTGCTAGACTGTGTGCAAGCTAAATGAGCAATCCAGGCTTTGGCTAGACTGTGTGCAAGGAAAATGAACAAACCATGCCTTGGCTAGACTGTGTGCAAGCTAAATGAACAACCCATGCCTTGGCTAGACTGTGTGCAAGCTAAATGGACAGTCCATGCCTTGGCTAAATGGCGTGCAAGCTAAATGAACAAGCCATGCCTTGGCTAGGCTGTGTGCAAGCTTAATGAACAGTCCATGCCTTGGTTGGACTGTGTGCAAGCTAACTGAACAGTCGGTGCCTTGGCTGGACTGTGTGCAAGCTAAATGAACAGTCCATGCCTTGGATAGACTGTGTTCAAGCAAAATGAGCAATACATACCAAGGCTAAACTGTGTGCAAACAAAATGAACAACCCATGCCTTGGCTATACTGTGTGCAAGCTAAATGAACAATCAATGCCTTGGCTATACTGTGTGCAAGCTAAATGAACAGTACATGTCTTGGCTATATCCTTGAACATTGATTTGCACCAGAGCGTGTGCACAGCCCAAATGAACAATTCATGCCTAGAACCAAAGGGTGCCGTCTGAATATATTCCCCATGTTCAAGGCAGAAGGTTGTCAAACGTGAAGACAGTGGACAGCAGCCAGAGCTGAGAGCCGGACATGTATAGCCTGAACATTAAACCCATGCTGAGTGCACAATGTTTGAAAAGCTCAAGGAATTATCCATGCCTTGGCTAGCTGTGTGCAAGATAAATGAACAATCCATGCCCTGGCTAGACTGTGTGCAAGCTAAATGAGCAATCCATGCCATGGCTAGACTGTGTGAAAGCTAAATGAACAATCCCTCCCTTGGCTAGACTGTGTGCAAGCTAAATGAGCAATCCGTGCCTTGGCTGGAGTGTGTGCAAGCTAAATGAACAATCCATGCCCTGGCTAGACTGTGTGCAAGCTAAATGAACAATCCATGCCATGGCTAGACTGTGGGCAAGCTAAATGAGCAATCCATGCCCTGGCTAAACTGTGCGCAAGCTAAATGAGCAATCCATGCCCTGGCTGGAGAGTGTGCAAGCTAAATGAACAATCCCTACCTTGGCTAGACTGTGTGCACGATACATGAACAATCCAGGCATTGGCTAGACTGTGTGCAAGCTAAATGAACAATCCATGCCTTGGCTAGAATGCGTGCAAGCTAAATGAACAATCCATGCCTTGGCTAGACTGTGTGCAATGCAAGCTAAATGAACAATCCATGCCTTGGCTAGGCTGTGTGCAAGCCAAATTAACTATACATGCCTTGGCTAGACTGTGTGCAAATGAGCAATCAATGCCTTGGCTAGACTGTGTGCAAGCTAAATGAGCAATCCATGCTTTGGCTAGACTGTGTGCAATTAAAATGAACAATCCATGCCTTGGCTATATTGCGTGCAAGGTAAATGAACGATCCGTGCCTTTGCTAGACTGTGTTCAAGTTAAATGAACAATCCATGCCTTGGCTATACTGTGTGCAAGCTAAATGAACAGTTCACGCCTTGGCTAGATGGTGTGAAAGCAAAATGAACAATCCATGCCTTGGCTAGATGGTGTGCAAGCTAAATGAACAATCCATGCCTTGGCTAGGCTGTGTGCAAGCTAAATGAACAGTCCATGCATTGGCTAGACTGTGTGCAAGCTAACTGAACAGTCTGTGCCTTGGCTGGACTTTGTGCGAGCTAAATGAACAGTCCATGCCTTGGCTAGACTGTGTGCAAGCTAAATGAGCAATACATGCCAAGGCTAAACTGTGTGCAAGCTAAATGAACAATCCATGCCTTGGCTATATTGTGTGCAAGCTAAATGAACAATCCATGCCTTGACTATACTGTGTGCAAGCTAAATGAACAGTCCATGCCTTGGCTAGACTGTGTGCAAACTAAATGAACAGTCCATGCCTTGGCTAGACTGTGTGCAAGCTAAATGAACAATCCATGCCTTGGCTAGACTGTGTGCAAGCTAAATGAGCAATCGATGTCAAGGGTAAAATGTCTGCAAGCTACATGAACAATCCATGCCTTGGCTAGACTGTGTGCAAGCTAAATGAGCAATCGATGTCAAGGGTAGAATGTTTGCAAGCTACATGAACAATCCATGCCTTGGCTAGACTGTGTGCAAGCTATATGAGCAATCGATGTCAAGGGTAGAATGTTTGCAAGCTAAATGAACAATCCATGCCTTGGCTAGACTGTGTGCAAGCTACATGAACAATCCATGCCTTGGCTAGACTGTGTGCAAGCTAAATGAACAGTCCATGTCAAGGGTAAAATGTCTGCAAGCTAAATGAACAATCCATGCCTTGGCTAGACTGTGTGCAAGCTACATGAACAATCCATGCCTTGGCTAGACTGTGTGCAAGCTAAATGAACAGTCCATGTCAAGGGTAAAATGTCTGCAAGCTAAATGAACAATCCATGCCTTGGCTAGACTGTGTGCAAGCTAAATGAACAGTCCATGCCTTGGCTAGACTGTGTGCAAACTAAATGAACAGTCCATGCCTTGGCTAGACTGTGTGCAAGCTAAATGAACAATCCATGCCTTGGCTAGACTGTGTGCAAGCTAAATGAACAGTCCATGTCAAGGGTAAAATGTCTGCAAGCTAAATGAACAATCCATGCCTTGGCTAGACTGTGTGCAAGCTAAATGAGCAATCGATGTCAAGGGTAGAATGTTTGCAAGCTACATGAACTATCCATGCGAAGGCTAGAATTTTTGCATCTATATGAACAACGCCGAAGAATTGCTAAAACCTTAATTTATCTTGTTTTTCTTTTTTTAAATCGTGAACGTAAGTCAATCATTCAGTTCTTGTGACTTGACTTCTTAGTGCATACTCAGTGCATTTTTCATATTACAATTTAAAAGTATTCGCAGACCTTCAAGAAAGGTTTTCTCAACATGCCCATTAGCACAGGTGTTACTGTTATATTTACTTCACTTCATTAACTTGTTTCCTTCGAGACATACATGATATAGTGCAAGGTGCAATGATTTGGTTTCGCTGTTCAAACAATATTGCCAGGATGTGCCATCCTTGAGTCTATATTACTGGGCCACACATGTTCGGAAGCTGTTCATATGCAACGTTTCCAACGTCCTACACGGCATCAGTACGTGTCTTGCATGTTCCATTTTTGAGGTGGTTTTGCTTACACGGCATTATCTGTTTTGTGGTGGAAAATGCAGGCAATTTGTTGCAGAAGCCATACACATCTGTGCACCAAAAATTAAGGGCATACTAATAAAGAATACCTGGGGTTTTTAAATGTATGAGTGATAAAAATAGCTTCTCTGTGACTTTTCAATTTAGCAATGGGTTCATAGTTCGATTCCCAATCACGGGCTTCGAGTCTTTTCACACAAAAAAAAAACATCTTTTATGCGTGGAATTTGCTATCCTAATCGGGTGTCCAGTCGATCAATTCAAAGGTGGTAGCTATCAATTCTCAGTAAGGATCAAAATCACAGTCATTAACACTATCACCCAAAACCTTCAGCAGCGCCCATCTAAAATTAGTTTGAGATGTTTTATATAACAAGCATCTCCTCTTGAAAGCAAGGGCCGGAAGAGAAATCAAGCCAAGCCCCAAGCACAAGAGTGCAATAGGCACAGATGGACCCAATCCCAATACCATCCTCCAAATGTCCCTTCAATCACCTTTAACTAGTTAAAATCTTTCGTTGCTAGAACGTCAGTTCCATACAACTTGGCGGCACAGAAGCATTGCTTGTACAGCATCAAAATACCCGCCAGGCTGTAGCCAGACGTCTTCCCAGCAAATATGGTAATACGCACTGTGAGTGATGCAACTTTCCTATGTTGAACATCTATAAACACATCATAACCACGTTTAGAAGTTAGCTCAACTCCTAGATATTTAATGTTGACATATTCGATCATATTCCCAGATATTACTAACTTGGGATTCCTGACTTTACTATAAGAAATCTGCATCATTTTAGTTTGATCAAAATGTGTATTTAGCACATTTGTACTGGCATCCTTGTATAATTCTATCACGTTTCTCTTTGTACCAGAGAAGCTATGGTCGTCGATATCTAAATCGTAGGCTTACGATAATCATATAATCTTCAGCCGTGCCACCCTTGGAGGACACTTGTCTACCTTACTTAGTATTTTCGGTAGGTCAGAGAGATAAATGTTAAATAGCAGAGGGGCCAGAACACAACCCTGCTTTACACCCTTACTAGTAGGTGTGGTGCTGTGATGGCCCCCTCCTGTCCAGTCTCACCTGCACAGTTGTGCACTCATGAAAGCTTCTAACAGGTTTTGAACCGAACCAGATCCTGGTCTGAAACCCGTTTGAAACTTATCAAATAGGTTAACGGATTCAGCCCATTTCTGAAGTCTTCTAATAATAGAGAAGCATAGATTGTTCCTGTTGCTTCAAGCATAGATAGCAGCCTGTAGCTAACACACGCAGTCTTATTCCTTTTGTTAAATATGGGTTTAAGATACAACCCCCTCTAAGATGCCGGGATCACACCCTGAGTGCTTTACTTTAGTGTTTAATGTTTGCAAGCTCAATGAACAATCCATGCCAAGGGTAGAATGTTTGCAAGCTAAATGAACAATCCATGCCAAGGCACGCATGTGTGCAGTGTGAATGAACTATCCATGCTAAGGCTAGCATGTGTGCAATGTGAATGACCAATCCATGCCAAGGCTAGAATATGTCCAGTGTGAATGAACAATCCATGCCAAGGGTAGAATGGGTGAAGTGTGAATGAACAATCAGTGCTGAGCAGAGGACCGACATGCACAGCCTGAACATGCAGTCCCTCCATGGTGGCCCATTGTGCACAGGCCTAATGAATAATCCAGACCTAGGACAGTGTGTGTACATATTGAATGTAGAACTATTTCTGATGGCAGAATGCTAACCAGTTCCATCTCGATTAACACTTTGTTCTTTGGCAGGATGTGAACTGTATGAACATACAATCCATGCTAAGCACAGCACGGGTACAGTCTGAAAAAAATAATTCATGCTGCGGGCAGCTTCGGCTAATGCCTGTATTCTATGTTTCTTGCATAGCACTTGACATCACCTTCTGGTTCCTTTAGAACTCTCTATAGGGAAGGGGAGGGAGACAGTGGAGAGAGACAAGGATGGCAAGAGGACCCTGAAGTTGGACAAGAAATTAGGTGGTGATAATGAAAAGACGCAGTGTCTGAAAGAGAGTTAGCTTTTAGTTAGGCAGTCTACTAGGATAGTGAGAAGAGGAATAGAACAGAGAGGACCACGTTCCTGTCTCTTTCCCATTAATGTCTGTAGGCAGGTCTTCCCTTTTACCTCACTCCTTTAAGGATACATTTACTTAGACGTTGCAGAATCCAAGAGGTGGGGGGGAACTCACAGCTAATCTGTGTACAAACTGAATGTATAGTTCATACTAGTTAAAATCTGGTGATAGGAATCTGTTGAGTTAATCATAACCACTGGCATTTCTCTTATCAGCCTTCCTTTGTATTTCAGCCTGGTGGTACCTTTACGTTACAGAATGTGGGGTTCAATGATCGCCAGAATGACATAACTGAAAGGCCGGGTTAGGCCTCTCATTTCAAATACATTGTTCTAATGGGAAAATATACAGTGGCATATGCCTGCCAGCCCAAACCTTAACACAGTGAACGGGCCTGGTGAGTGAACATATGTGTCTTGCTGAAGATCACACAAGGAACAATGTATTAAGGAAAGTGTGTGTCTTTCTGCAGTTGAAACACAGTGTATGCTGAAAAGTAAAATCAGATTGCAATTGAATAAGCACACTGCTGGCTGAGAGACCATAAACACATTTTTCATTGAAACTGCCACACATCAAAATGTGGTGTACTATGACAATTCAGAAATATGTGGGCCTCCTGTGCACATTCAAAGCCATGTGCATATCTTTCCTTTAAGGTGACTAAGACCCACTTAGTCACGACTTAGTCATATCGGACATCATGTAAATAAAAATGCATTTGTGAGTGATGAAAATTAACATCAGCCCTTTAGTTTCAGTTTGCCACAATAATGAAAATGCTGTAGGAAAGAAGACATTAATATATTAGTAAAAATGGCAATGAACGATAACAGAAGGATGCAAACTGCTTAAATAAGTAAAATGGTGCACTAAGAAAAGAAAGAAATAATTGAAAAGTGCATATTCTTTCAGATGCAACATGTGAATCTCTTAAACACAGACAAATGCTTCTTGTTGTTGGGCAGATTCTCAGGGCAGGCCAGCTTTGTTCCTTATCTGGAAGGGAGATCTCTGTGAAGCTGTCGCACACCAAGTATTTACTGCAGGCCAGATTCACACAGAACCGGCCGGGTTGGGTAAAAATGCTTGAAAATACAAAGTATTAGATCCAAATTGTGGTCAACTGAAGATTTAAAGGAGAACATGGGAGATGCCAGCACAGCCTCCAGATGACAGAGATCCTCTGGTGCATGATAATAATCTCCTCAGCCCATCAACCCTGAAGAGAAGAAAGGCTAATGGGTTTATAGCTGGATGAACCAACCATTTGCCCTCAGAGTTTATGGGAGCATTTTTTCAAGAGAAATTAAAAGTATTTGGAGAAATGGGAGTTAAGAATTGCATACATGTTGACGATTTCCCATTAGTTTAAATGGACTATCATAACTGGTAATTTTCTGAGCAACAATAAATTGCACAAAGTCCATTCTGGTGTCATTTTAGAGCTAATTTCAAGGACAGCTGTGTTGACACATATTTCATCCACATGCAATTGTTTTGACTCAAGTTATAATCTAAAAAGTGTTTGTAGCTTTCCCGATGATGTTTGTAATCTGAAAGTTGGGTAGTTAATGACTTATTAAAATAGATACCTGATTAGGAAGTTTTGTATTCCCGACTATGTTAGTTTTCAAATTACGGAACAAAAACTCATAGCGCCAGTGCTATAGAATGCCGAAAATTAAAGTAATCTCATTAAGTTCTGTGGGATGTTTTTACCCATGCATCCGAGCCCTACCACAAAAACTGTGCAGTACTGGCATTGAAAACATCATGATAGCCAGAGCTTCCCAGAAAATGCCCACGGAAATGCATGAAGAATAGGCTGCCACCCATTTTTGCCGATGTTATGGGCACAGAAGGGCACTGCCTAAAACCACCATTGGACTACCCACACAGTAGCCTGAAACCATTGGGAATGGCAATGCTGATTGCCAAAAGCAACCTAGAACTGTGGGGAATTCATTTCTTAAATCCCAAAAATGGTTGCATTACCAGTACTCACCACTATCAGAAAGCCGGCGTTTTAAAACAACACCAGACATTTGTGTAAAACTGAATAAATGAACCCAAAGCAAGCCAAAGAAAGACTTACTAAGAGGTGGATACAATGTAAAGTTATATTCTGAAGTGACTTGAAGGTTTATAACAAGAATGGCTGAGCTCTGCAGGTCTGCAGCGGCTTAAACTGAAACTGGATTTAAAATTACCAAAAATCGAAATGTGTAAATAAACTGAGGGACAGACTTGTGACTGCCACATAGTTTGTCACTGTTGAAATGTCATAGTTTTGAACTTAGAATCAGCATTCTAGCTGCATATGTAAAAATTGTCTTGACTTAAACTGGGGAACAAAAAGTGACATTTTATCTGAAACCTGGCTTAATGAAACTGAATTCTGCCCACCGGCTACCCCCGACAGGAGTTGAGACTTGCACAACAGCTGTGTTCCCAGGCCTAGCTGCCTTTTGCTGTTCCCACCAAAAGGGATATGACACTTCTCTGATTGAATTACCTGGGCTCTGCAGGAAATTGAACAAAGCCCTGTCCTGACTCAGGCAAATGTTTTATTATGGGGGTCGTAAAAGTGGCTTCCTCCTGGAAGGAAAGGCGAGGAGCACTGCCTGTGAGAGCAAGCTGGCTTGGCAGAACTGGAAAAACCAGAAATTCAACCTTGTGCTGGGGGGAAACCACACCCCATTGGGGCCAGAACATAAATCTAAAAAGATGGATCATTCATAGAGCGGACTTGTGAAAATTTTATAAGTGATATCATTATTCTTGTGATTTTTCTGTGCACATTTGAAGACGTGTTAGGACTCGGTGGTATGTTCAGGGGGGTTTTTAACGGAAAAGTGGATATTACTCTAAATTTATGTATGTTAAAAATCTGACACTCCACCACCTAAAGCCCACATGTTTTGCGAACATTTGTGTAAATGCGGGGACAAATCCAATATTGGTAACCCGACCAAAATGTGAAATATGTTGCCATTTTTGAACCCAAGCTCCTAGAAACGACAGAATTGGAACAGGGGCTACCATCAGTAAATGCATGATGCGTGTATGCAATGCCAAACAACTGTCTATCTATGAAATATGTCTATTAGGATCAGATATAGATTGTGTCAAAGTTGACAGGGGTGGGTTCTCTGTATCATAAACAGACCTCATCATGATGACACTTCATTTCATTCCCCCAATCAAGGGGAAGAGGAGGAAGTGGCCAATGACAAGTGGAGAGGGGTAGGGCCTAGAAAGCTAGCCTCTCCACCCACTTTCAAAACACATAAAAGCAGACAGTCAGGACAGATAGGGACATTCTATTCCACCTGCTGCGGGACGCTCTGCCGGGAAAATCCATACTTTACCTCCATCAACCTCCAAAGAGCCAACATAGAGACTTCAATCTATCCACCTTCAGAGACCAAGACTTTACTTCAGAATTTGTAGCAAAGAGGTCAACTACAAGCTAAATCCCTATTTAGCAGGCCTCAAATCATTGCCACTATTCACAGCCAGGCGAGCTGTTTGAATTCTTTGCAAGAACTCTTGCCATTTGCCAGGGAGCAGTGTTGTATCCAGAGAGAGACCAGCTGAACCGGAGACCGCTGTTAGCAGAACCAGAGAGCTGACCCAGATCACTGTGAAGTGCCGAGACCAGACCGGAGTGCAGTCCAAAATCTGACCAGATCCGTGGCGAGGCCTATTTCTAAATATATTGTGAGTACCAAGCAGAACTGTGCAGAACCAATCTCTTAGTTAAAATAATATAATTCAATCTATTTTAATCTAACCAGAACTGCCTCCTAACTGTCACCTGTCATTTGCAAAGCTGTCACTTATCATTTTCAAGCGGCAAGCTGTAACCTGTTGCTTTGAACTTTTAAAATTTAAAATCTGAAAAACTACCTCTATTTAATCGTCCGTATCTCTGGAACCGTTTGGGCTTGGAACTTGGTTTAACTTTCCTCTGAAAGCTTAGAATCTCATCTTATCAACAAGCCTAGAAGCGACTTCCTACTCCTCATACTTCTGCCATAATCACGATTCTCGCACTCGCGAATTTTACCGCGATTTGCGATTTGGCTAAAAATCCAGCCACGTGTGAAAACAGCAGCTTCCTTGCTTTCCTTGCTAAAATTTCGTTTGCCTCTTAAGAACCATCCCTAGATCCTTGCTAAAGTGAGCCTGAACTCATCCCAAGTATATTTCACTCACCCTGAACCTCCTAAAGGGAATTAAAACCATTTTCAGCATATTTCTCACTGCATTGTCACCATATTCAAAGCATTTTGCCTGTGTTTCAAAACTCCTATCTGTTGTATAAGCTGCTGGGGGGGAATTGAACTGAATTCTATTTGATTGCATTCCTAAGAACTGTGTCATCTTCATCTCCTTACAGTGCATAAAAGGGGGGGTGAATTGTCCAAGAAAGTGATTACATTGTCTTTTGCTGAAATCCTATCAAGTTAATTTCTGTACTGCATTTAATTCCACATTGCATCCATTTGAAACCATAAAAGTATTGTTGCTATCGTATCCATCCTATAACCACTCATCATTGATTATAAAGAAGTGTGCTAGTGCCGGACTATCCATTATTGATTACTGCTCAGATTAAGTGTGATATTCAATTATTAATTTATTATAAAGTGTGATATATATATATATATATATATATATTGTTTAAATTATCAAATAAACCGTTTAAACTTGCAAAACAGAACTACTTCGTGGCTCAATGGGGTCAGGGGGATTCCAAGAGAGGGGTGTTATATAGGGGTAGTCATCCAGAACGCATGAACTGGACGTAAAGATATATCAATAAGGGTTTCCATTCAGTATCCCAGACTAGGCATTGACTTAGCTGTAGTGTTGACTTGAATCCTCTTACAGTTCATCACAAGTAGGGGAACATTCATATTTACATATCATTCAATCTATTGGTAAATTACAACATTTTGCATGTAGGGACGTTAAAATAACGCAAATTATAGCAGGTGTGCCTATTAACTTCAGTTCAATCACAACACTCCCCTAGCCTGTTCAAAAGGAGGAGTTTGCTCTTGGGAGGAGGAAGAGAGAATGATCCTCCAATGGAAAAGTCAGCACCAATATACTGGCCCCTCCTAAATGTAAACATTGGAGATGTGCCTAAAACATTAAACATCACTTTCTCTATGCAAGAGGAGATCCAACAAGGAGAAAAACAGCCTAAAAAGCAAATCTTTGAGAGAGAGCTGCCAATCCTCTTCCACGACTTGCTCTTATTCCACCTGGCGATATGCTGAGACAGCTCCCTGACATCTTGGGTGGAGATGCCTTTACATCGAGAGGCCTTAAACTTTGGCTGGGACAGAGAAACTGGGGGAGCCAAAAGCTGAATAGGCCCTGATCCTTAAGGACAAACCAGATGAGAGATGAAAGCTGGTGATGTTCTCAGACTGAAGTGACCAGACCCTGTGCTGTCCAAAGAGGAGCCTAGCTTTCAGCCCTGAGTGCACCAAAACAGAGGTACCATCTAAGTAGAACCAATACATTTGAAACCAAGTGTGTGGGGAATATGCCTACCTTAATATTGTCCTTTCGTAGTGGGTGGGAGGGAAACTTGTGTAGACCCTTAGCATATTTGAAAGCATATTAATTTAATTAACTCCCACATAGTTTGACACTGTGGGGTGCTTGGAGGAATTCAAAACGTCCACCCTCCTTCCTAGCGGGAATAATGTTATAGTCACATAAAGTAATTGGGGTGTCCTGGCCACAACAATGAAATGTGTAATTGTCACCATTCCCAAACCTTGCCTTTAAAACAAAAAGGCCCTTTTCCCAAAAACGAAATTCCCAACTGATACCCCTTCCCAAAATGTGCGTTTAAATAAAAGGCATACTTATCCTAAAATGAAAATCTCAATTGTCATCACTCCTTAAACATTGTATTAAACAAAAGGGGTTCCCTTGGCCCCAAACGAAATACCCAAACTGTCCCCACTAGACCTAGCCTTTAGGGATGCTGCATATCATTGATGCCTGGGTTTTTGGTGCAGGGGGAGAGGCGTTTTGTAAAGTGAAATCAGTGTAATCTCCATTGAACAAAACACACGCTCCACCTGAGAGTAAGTGACTCTGCTAGCAGAAAGATTTTAGATTGTTGTTGGGTGAGAAAGAAACGGGGTGCTGTTTGCCACATGCATTTGTCCTAATCTGTGTTTCCAAAACTGCATGCATTTTAAGCGTGCAGGGAAATTAACTTGACAAATGATGCTGTAAAATTGCTTTGAACATTGAAATGTGTATGTGATTTAAAAGTAAACCCTTATCAAGAATTCCTGATGTTTATGCTCTAGTCATGTTATAAGGTATTATTTAATTTGACAAAAGGGGTTTGTGGGACAAGAGGGTTGAACTGGTTATTTAGCCTATGTTCCATGTGTGTGAGACAAAAGTAAAATGCAGAAAAAGTGTGTTTAAAAGTAACTTCCTACAAAATTGTGTTTTGCAATTGAAGCTATGATATCTGCCACAGAGATGGCGGTGTGTACCATCAGTTAAAGTCATTATTCAATGAGCTTATAATCTAAATACATATAGTCGCTTCTATAGCCCGCCTGGTTCTTGGCTCATTGTTGGCATGGGGGAGGGGAGATTTATGTGGCTATATAAAGAGTGCTAGCGCTAAAAACCTAAACAAATTACTGTGGGGTACTTTGACTGGGGTGTGGCGGGAGGAACTCCCCAGGTTAAGGGTCGTCTCTCTATATATATCATAACAAGAACCAGCCGTATGCAAACCAGTCTTCATCTTGCCACCAATGGGGGCAATCCAACTCCAACTAGTAGACAACATGACTCCCTACAAAGGAATACAAGGAACCCTAGACATGTTTTGGTCATACCGCACTTCATCACTGAGGTGCATCATGATTCCTTAAGCACTGGGAGCATGGGTTACACATCTACAATTACACCATCACATGTAGAGAGACAAAAAAGTGAAAATGTGATGAAGGAAGGATTTGATTTATTCACAATCACTGGCACAAACATCATTGTTTAGTCTCTATGCACCATGGGACTACACATGACAATCAGTTTTGGTCATCAACCCCTCTCTGGAGGTTGCTGGGACAGAATGGGTAGGTGTTGCCCCCTCCACAGTGGAACTTAAGTACCCATACCTGTGTAGAATGTTGTGATATTGCGATTTATACCACACACTGCTGCAAATTGCATGATCTCTGGGTGCTCTGGTGAATCTAAATGAGCAGGGAAGGATGGGTTAGCGGGGAGAGAGGAACAATGCCAGATAGCTTTGTTATTGTGCTGATGGGTGCAGACCGGAAATGTGCTGAGTGCTGCTTATGGGTCTTTTTCTAGAACAATGAGGCATTGGTGTCCAGAAGGAAGCCTTCTTGTGCATGTGGTGCTAGGATTCATTGGTTAGGGTTGTGGTATATATGTTCGTTGTAGAGGGGCAGTGTTCTGTTGTTTTAGGTCTGTTTTGAAGGATTTTAAATTGCTGTGTTTAGTGGTTTAGTTGTTCTACAAGGCCCGATTCATGGAATTTTCTGCACGGTTCAAAGTGACTTTGCACTGCTGAAAAGTGACTTTGCACTTCCTACACAAATCCTGATTTATGGAACTGTGAATATTGTATTTTTACAGTGCAACGTCTGTGCAAAGTCAGTGCATATTAATTTTTGCAGTACAAAATTGACTTTGCACAAACTTTGCACTGCAAAAATACACTTTCCACGGTTCCATGAATCAGGGTTTGTGCCGACAGTGCAAAGTCATGTGATTCATGAATCGGCCCTAAGTCTGTTTAAGCTTGGAGGGTTAGCACACATTAAAGTAGGAGACTAGGGAGTGAATCAAGGTATAGCACACATTGCTGATACCAATGTAGTAAATTGTAGTACATAACACAGTGTGACGCCAAGTGTAGAATCCTGGTGCCTGATTCATGGGATTATTTGCGTGAACAACGCAGATTTGTGTGCCTTTCTGCCCGAAAGCCCCTGTTTGAAGTATGGGGATTTTCGGGCAGAAAGGCGCGCAAATCTGCGTTTTTCACACAAATAATTCCAAGAATTAGGCAGATAGTATTTCAATAATTAGGAGGTAAGTCATAGATTTCAGCGCAGAAGCAGCACACGCGGACAGCGCAGAGAGGGATCGTGCGCCACCATGCGCCAGCCATGTGCACTAAACAGCATTCTGGCGCGCCGCATATTTATGGATTTCCCAACCCATTTTGAGCCTTGGCGCAGCGAACATCCAGCAGCGCCAGTTACGCCCCCAAGAACGCTCCTTGCACAAGGAAAAGCCATCAAGATCCCCAATTTGTCGCAAAGGACCGCGCTAACCCTGGACCAGCTTACAAGCTTACAGGTCCACTATATTGTAATCGCATGAAAACTACGCGGACCTCGCTCACGGCAGCCAAAACGTGTGAAAATCTGCCCACACACCCCCTTCGATACGCATACCCTGCTCATTGCAGCAAAACATGTGGAAATCAACTCGCGCACCCCCTTCAATACGTGTATTCAGACTGCGGCAGGCAAATTGCGTGGAAAATGTCCCCACTGTGGTGTGGGCAGCCTGCGGGTCATGGTCTGGGGTAATGGGTGGCCTGTGGGACCTGCCCAGGGGTGATGGATGCCTGCGGGTCATGGTCAGGGTGAATGGGCTGCCTGCGGGGCATACCCAAGGGTGTAGGGTGGTCCCCTGTGTTGTGGGCTGCCTGCGGGTCATGGTCAGGGGTGATGGCTGGCTGCGGGTCATGGTCTGGGGTGATGGGATGCCTGTGGGGCATGCCCAGGGGTAATGGGCTGCCTGCGGGTCATGGTCTGGGGTGATGGGCTGCCTACAGGGCATGTCCAGGCAGGCCACACCATAGGGGACCACCCTACACCCCTTAGCATGCCCCGCAGGCAGCCCATCACACCAGTCCATGACCCGCAGGCAGGCCACATGGCACCATGCACTTGGGAGCCCCAACTCATGTCCCCCACCCCACCCCCAGTGACGGCAACCTGCCAGCAGACCCCGACTCATTTCTCCCATCCCACCCCCAGTGACGGCAACCTGCCAGCAGGCCCCGACTCAGGGCCCCCACCCCACCCCGAGTGACGGCAACCTGCCAGCAGGACCCAACTCATGTCCCCCCACCCAACACGTCATCCCAATCCAGAACCATGGCCCTTATGGCCACCCAAATCCCACGCCACCCCAGTCCAAACGCCCAACCAAGTATTCCATCCACTCCACACTGAATTCCCCATGTCATGATAGAAACCAAATAACCAGCATGGCCATGAATACATGTCCATCAGACCCACACAATGGCGGCACATAACTGAGAAAACACACATTGTGACATGCACAAAACAAATGAGAGAAGACCACACAAGTAAAGTAGAGAAAAAAACTGTATTAAATACTAAACTGAATGAATAAAATGAAAGCACACAAGAAAACAAACAAAAAATCCAAGTCCGGATGTCCAAAATAAAGCAACAAAAATGAAGGCTGCAAACAATAAAATCCAAAGTAAAATGGCTCCAAAGTGTCAGTCCATAAAACAAAATCCAAAGATCCGAAAAAAGCAAAACATTCCGCCATGGGTCCAAAAAAATGTAAATCTAGGTCCAAAACTATATACAAATGAACATTTAAGGGTCCATGAGCCCAACAATCCAAAGAAAACCTAACCAAAAACCTACCTAATAAATAACTATTTACAAAAAGGCGGGGCATAGTAATGCGACCAAAAGAAAAAAAAAAGAAAGGAAACCTACACCTACATAACTATTTACAAAGGCAACGGGCCAGTCTCAGGGTTCACTTTTTGATGTTCCGGGCCAGGGCATCATCGAACTCCACGTCGAAGTTCAGGAGGCGGGCCTCTTCCCTGGCCTCGAGGTCTTGCAGGGATGCAGCCATGGCCTCCTCCAACTCCCTGCGAGTTGCCTCGAGGTACTCAGCCCGCCTCAATGCCCTGTGCATGGAGTTTTCCGCCCTGACCATTGTGAGCCGTACTTTCTCCGCCCGCCGCCGCTCTGCACCTATTTGCTGGCCCAACTGCTGCCACACAGAAGACACTCCCAATCCTGGGTCCTCATGCCTGCCGGCCAATGCCTGCCCTGATGATATTGATGGCCCCGAGGCCACATGCCTCCTACGCCGAGCCTGCTGCCACCTTTCTGCTGCCTGCCACTGCCATCACGACTGCCTCTGGGTAGATGGCAACACCCAGGGCCGTCGTGCAGGTGCCCTGCTTGAATGTGCCTGCACATCGCCCGTTGCCAGGGGTCCAGTTGCTGGGGTGACCACCTGTGCTGGAAATCCGACTCCCGACTGTGGCAGGGATGGGACCTCCACCAGCCTGGCTGCGTTGGTTGGGGCAGGTCCACAGTGGGCACTGGTGGCATCTGGCCCGGATGACTGCACAGAAAACGACTGGCATATAGTGTGCACAGAGGAGGAGAGAGCCACAAGACAGAGTGACACATGGAGGAAACCCCCGACCACGAACCTCTCAACTGGGCCACATTGGCACACGTCTCTTTGTGATGACCCCCAGGAAGCACGCACGTCATCACGAATTACACGTGGGTGCAACGTGACACCAATGAGGACGGACTCGATCCTGTCACGGGTCTCCACGTCCACAGGTAGAGAAGTGCCAGATGACGTGGACCTCCCCTCTACCTGCAGACGGGCCTTGGACGGGGCATCCCTGCTGGTGCTTGGTGATGCAGTCACAGTGTCAGGGACAGTGACATGCACAGGCCCCTCTGCAGTGACCTGTGCTGCCTCCTGCCCCTGCCCCTGGACTGCACCACTTGCACCAGTGGTACCACCCCCACCAGGCCCCATGCGCTGCTTGGATACGGCCTCCTCCTCCTCCGTATACACCACCAACCTGGATGTCTCTGCACTGTCTTCTGCCATTGCCAGCCCCTGTGTGGGCTCACCCACCCCTTCCGCTGCAGCCGTAGCGGCAAATGCAGCACCAGTCCCCTCACTCCCGGATGATGGAATGTCCTGGGAGGTTGACTGGGACTTGCGTCGCCAGCAGGTGGAGGCATCCCTGCTGCTTTCCTCCACAGCACCATCTCTGCCATCTTCTTCACTCGCTGCTGTTTAAAGGGAGACATTGAACACAAGCATCAGGGTACTGTACAATAGTCCCCTAGATACAAAGCAATAGCACATGAGTGGCACTGTCAAACATCACTTCCATCATGTCTCTCCACAACACATGGGTCAGTGCAGGCAACACACATACAGGAACAGGCATGGCACATGCAACAAACATTTGCATCCATGTCCAACATCCAATGGTGGCCTGAAACTCACATGCATCATAGGACATGCTGATCACATGCACACACATCACCAGAGGGTCATGCATCTGGACCCATATACCCCCAGATCAGTGGATACAAGGATGACTAGGCTGTATCAGTGAATCAACACATCGTCATGGACATGTGTCATGCATCCATGGCATTGACCAGTCACCCACACACTACTCAGACACACAGACATGTATACCATGCATGCCTATGACAGCAGCACCCATCTCTCACACCCCAAACATGTCCAAGTGCAGACACAAGCATGCATATATGTGTGCATTCCGCATGCTGCTCTGCATGATGCATTGTAACACATTCACCATCCATGTGGGTCACGCCTGACTGGACTCACATGCAGCACCATCATGTCCCTGCAAACACACATCCATACATGACCCATGTCACACATACAGCCAAGTATCTAACTACCAGCACACTGCAACATGCACTGTTCAAAACGGGAATGCATGGGCACTTACAGCTCGAGTCCAGACGGGCCTGCATCCTGAGGATCTGGTGATGAAGCACTGGGCGAATGCGCTCCAGGACCCTCATCTGCTGGGTAGTAAGGTGGAACCGGCGCCCCACTGCATCCACTGCATCCAAGAGGTGCCAGGCCTTCTTGAGGGTCCTGGCCTTGTAGTCCTCCCAGCGCTTCTGGACGTGTTTGATGTCGCAGGGTGCCCCCCATCCGTGTTGATGGCACCCACTATGTCTTTCCAGATACTCCTCCGTCCTTCCTAGTCGGCGCGCAATGCCCCAGGACTTGCTCCACCAGGATGCCAACTTCATTAGCACTGAAGCTGGCAGCCCTCTGCCTCTCTGCTGGGGGGTTGCCTTTGGTGCCGGATGGTGTTGTGTCAGACATAGCAACTCGGGAGGCAGGTGTGGGTGGGCAACTGGGTCCTGGGGCTGGGCTGTGGATCGATGGGATACTAGTCGGGAGTCTTCCGTTGCAGCAGGGGTGGTCACAGCAATTGGACCCCTGCAGATGGCTGATGTGCAGGCACCAAATGGCAGGGCACTGTTGGCAGCAGGCAGGCAGCAGCAGATGGCTTGTAGGAGGCTCCCCGGGGCTCTGGGAGGCAGGAAAATGGCCTTCTGGGCAGGAGCGTGGTCTTCTGTGTGTTGTGGCATGGCCAGCTTGATGCAGAGTGATTTGTCACGCGAAAAAACAGCACGTCTGCATGAAATTCGAAAAAAGGCCCTTAGCGCGTATGCGCATAAGTGACGTGACGCACGCGGACGTTTCCCTTGGCACAGGTGCATAATTAATCCACACATGCAAAAACAGCACATCAGCGTGTTAATGCGTGTAATTCGAGGAAAGGCCAAGAGCGCGTTAGCGCATAAGTGATGTGGCACGCATGGACGTTTCTGTGGGCAGTGGTTAAAGGTCCGTGTAGGACGCTGTTCCCTTGTATGTGCTTTTTGAGGAGAGCGAGCGGGTGATTCTTGTACTTCTTGTCAGTTCACAACGGTTGCAGTGCGTACACCTTGTTTAGTGAGACAGAGCTCAATTCTTCTTTTGGCCGGGGTGTTGCCTACGTGCCCACATGTGTCTTTTTCACGTTATTTTTCCAGGAAGACAGTGAGACACGCACATATTTTTCCACAGTTGTTGCCCCCGTGTGTTGCGTACCCATTCGGGAGGTCATTGTAGCCTGCGTGTCACATGCGTATGTTTATTTTTGTGTTTCTGAGTGCCCCCGCGTACTGCGGGTCCTTCATTCCACGCACGTGGGCTCCAGAGGGGTTGCGTGCACATTCATTTTTTTTTCGGGTGCCTGAGCTTTGCGTGACCTGTCATCTTCCCCCAGGGGCCACAGACAGCCTTGCTAGAGCACAGGGGTACGTATTCCATCTAGAACCATGCCCTCTTCACCCCAATTACCCAGGACAATTGTTTACTGCACCTCCCATTCGAACAAGAACATCAGTGCCATGGTTGGGAGGCAAAGGTAGCCAACCTCCAAGAGGTGTCAGCAGAAGGGGACATGGCCAGGATGAGCAGGGTGGGCAGGGTGGCTTAAGAGGCTAGTGTGTCGAGGAACAATCAGGGACACCTATGCCCCCCCAATGGATCGGGGAGATGCAGCTGACACCATCCCAGCTCAGGCCATGTTAACCCGGCTCAGATTGGTCACTGAACTGGCACGGGATGACTCACAGGCCGACTCTGTGTCACAAAGTCAAAGCCATGTGGATCTGGGGCAGAAATGTCATCTGCTGCCCCAAGTAGCCAGGGTGAGGAGGCTGCAGGGCCAGCTGTAGCTGGATCCACCCAGGCTCTGAGTCACCCAGCCGGGACAGTGTTGGTCCCAGACCTACACACCAAGGCAGTTGTGCCGCTTGGTCCTGGCAACACCACCCAGCAGCCAATGCCTGCAGTGAGACCTTTGGTCATCGTGCCATTGCCTGCTTCCAATGGCCAGTCCACCTGTGCTTCAGCCCCCACCGACCAGACCGGCGTAAGCCACTCAGGGTCTGCACCACCTCTGAAGAGGAAGAAGCATGTTCTTGCAGAACAGGCTGGGACCCCAGACATGGCTCGCCCCTCCGGCAAGTCAAGGAAGCAGAGTTTCAATTATGTGGAACTAGACGCACTTGTGGGCTACGTGTCGGCACATGGCCGCGACATGCTGGTGACTGCAGGGTCAATTCAAACCACAAAAAGAGGTAAAGGGATATACAACCATCAAGCATACCCTTTGAACTAAAGGAATCAACCCTTAATACTATGCAACACAAAGCTTGTGGTTGTTATTGCTACCTTGGTAGGGAGGTTTCTAATCCGGTGTTCTGTGCATTCGCAAAAAAAATTCTGACAAACCAAATGTCTTTATATAAAAATATGCATATTTTATTTTCAATTGCATAGAAATACTAAAAACACCACTTGGTGTATTTTTGTGTCTATCCAATCTTCTACAATAAGACAAGAGAAGGAACACAATCACTGCGGTATATGAACTTAACCCCCTCAATAATTCAACATATTATTTCAATTACTTGTGTAACAAAAAGGGTCTTGTGCTGTGCTAATGTTCACAGAGGGTCATACCTCAATATACACATCTCACTCAGACTCTTATTTCATTCACTCTAATTTTCATTCCTTTTCAACAAATCACTCAACAACCATACATTGTCACTGCAGGGTGCAAGACTACGACTGCTCAACGTAGTGCCCACTGGCAGTGCATCGCGGACCAGATTAGTTCCCTTGGATTTTTGAAGCGCACAGCTGATGATTGCTCAAAGCGGTGGAATGACCTCAAACGCTGAGTAAAAAACAAGCTGGTTTACAATTATGCCTCTAAGCTGGTGACTGGCACTGGGTCTCCACCAGAGGAGGATGAACTCACAGAACATGAGGCAATCGTTGGAGGGTTCACCGCAGAGGATCAGATCCAAGGTGTGGGAGACCTGCCAGATCTTGAGGCAATGTCCGGTGAGTGGCCATGCGTGTGTGTCCAGACCATGTGTATGTTGCTTGGGTGATGTGTTGTGATTGAGTGCCAGGTCAGGCTGTGTAGTCATAACTGCTATATGTGACCCATGTGGTGCCTCCAAACCATCCCCCACCCTTGGGTTTGGGTTTCACAGTATCCCTACTGACCGCTGAAAACACTTTACACATAATGAATGCACTTGCCCTTCAACTGGCATCATGCCACAACATTCTTAATACTGTTTTTCTTTACATTCCGCCTGTTGATGGAATCATTTTCATGATAAACACACATTATTGTGCCGTTCTGCCCCAAATTCAACATACTTCGGACGTAAATTTCACCCCACAATGCCCCACATTTGTTAACTTTTAATGGAAATGATTTCATCAATCAGGCTGATTGACTTTTGTGCACCTACACATGCACTGCACCTGATCACTTCAGAGCCCTGTTTGAATGCTCAACACGACAATTGACTTGTGTCATGTCCAAGTGACCTACCATTGATGTATCCATGTGCCTCCCATCACTGTATTAGTAAACACTGGCGTGGTTGCAGCGTGTGACACATGTGTATGGTGGACAGTACTGATTTACTACCATCTGGGTTTCTTTGTCAATTCTGCCATGGCTATGCTGTACCATCTGTGTGCTGGCATGTGTCATGTTTGTGGATTGTCTATGCCACTCACAGGCTAATGTGTGATGCAGGAGCTATGCACCATGCAGCACACGTGTTGCTTTTCCATTTTTGGAGTCCTCAATGTCTGCTTTTAGGGTCCCCTTCCACTTCATTGCCAGTGCATGCATGCCAGAGTTTGTGTAATGTGTGACATGTCTTATTAATGTATTTGATGTGTAGATTGTGATGCCTATGTGTGTCGGCTATGCTGTTCATGCCTGTCTTCATTACATTATTTTTTATTTTTGTGCAGGTGATGAGGATGAGGTACTAGATGCTGTTGAGGAGGAGGAGATGGTGCAGGGGCAGGAGTACTCAGAGCACCAACCAGGCACCAGTGGAGGATGTGGGGTGGTGGTGCAGGAAAATCCATTAGTCCTACAGATCATCCTGCCCAGGGGTGTCTTTGGGTACACCTCTGATGTCCTCTATGGCTGAGGTGCTGAATCAGACATTGAGACAAATTTCCTGTCACAGGTGATTGTTTCTGGCAGGTATGCTGTTCTGTCCAATGCACCTGCACTGGCGGTAGACACCTCAATGGGCCATTCAGTGTTTGTATGTCCATTGTGGCGGTTACGGATGCAGGGTCACACTCCACTATATTTGCTCCTGTTCCTGGGCCAGCAGATCAAAGGAGGAATGCAGTCCTGCAGCCTAAGGCAGTGACAGCACAGTAAGGTGCGCATCACCTTGGGCCTAACAGGTGTGGTGTCCGCCAATGAGGTGGCCGTGCACCACCAGGCAATACTGTGTGGGAGAAAACCTTGTATGCTATTACTGCACAACAGGGGAATTGTGTGAGATGATGGCTCAGGCCGTGGATAGGGTGGCCACTTCCATTCTCCGCCCAGAAAGGCAGGTGGAGCTCCAGCAACAGGCAACGGAGTCCACGTGCCGCTCACACAGGGAGGACATGTTGGCATCCAACAGGGACCGACGGGCAGAACTGGAGACTCTGTGCATAGCCATATCTGCAGAGTCACAGGCCCACAGGGATACCCTGAGGTTAGAACAAAGGTCCACCAGAGATACTCTGGGTGCACTTGAGGTGTCCCAGAGTACAAGGTCAGAACAGCAGCTGGAGCAGCTAACACGCACAATCTCAGCTGAGCTCCAGGCAACCCGTGAGGAGATCCGGGCATCACGTGAGGCCTTGCAGGCAGTAGTCCATGCTACCCGTGAGGTGCTGCATGGGGATCTCCGGACCATCATCCTGCAGAACCAAACCTTTCAGACCTGCATGCTTGCTGCCATGGAGGAGCATGCCAGGGCTTTGCGTGGTCTGCCTCCCATACCACACACACCTTCTAATGTACCACCATAGGGTGACGACACCGATGGCAGTTATCCCACGATCAGGTAGCAATGCAGGACATGAGCCCATGGAGGGTTTTTTTTTCTCAACATCCATGCATGTGGCTGTTGGGGTGCACCCTGTACCTCCATGGCCCCCCCCGGAAGACCAATGGCCATTTTTATTATTTTTCATTATTTTTATTTTTTATTATTTTTATTTTTCATTTTTTTTCATTTTATTATTTTTCATTTTTTTTTATTTATCATTTTTGATTTTTAGTTTTTATTTTGATTTTTTATTTGAATTTTTGATTTAATGTTTTAATTTTCAATTTCTTAGTTTCTTTTTTCATTTTTCTTTTCTTTTCATATTTCATTTGAAATTAAAATTTTGATTTTTCATTTGAATTTTTAAGTTTTCATTTTCATTTTCATTTTATTTTCATATTTCATTTGAAATTAAAATTTTGATTTTTCATTTGAATTGTTAAGTTTTCATTTTCATTTTATTTTCATTTTTCATTTTTTACTTTTGTTTTCTTTTTTTGTTGATAACTTTTTTTTCAGATTGTACATTCATGTTACAGTGTGTTGCTTTGTGTGGCACCCGTAGGCATCCACTGGGTGTTCCAGCTGGGCCCATGCAGGCTTGTCCTGTGTTTGTGTTTGAAACTTGGGTCCTGACACATATGCCACTCCTGCTTCCCCTTTCCATGGACTCGCAAGGGTGTCACCGTGTGACAGTAACTTACACAGAGGCATTAGGCTTCCATAAATTGTGTGGGCAGTCTGTAGTCCAAACTTTGTATACACCCCTAGTGGGGATTGCTGATGAATTCTCCACTGCATGTTTGATTTGTATATTGTATAACATTCTGGTCATTAAGCATATCTGCATTTAGCTTATTCATGTCTTAACTTGCCTGTCTCCATTGCAGATGCAGTTCATGTTGTATGCAGTACACTGCCACATTTACCTACCAGCAACACAGTGAAGATGGAAGGGGTCGATGTGCTGCCTTTGTCAGGTTGTGTCACTTGCACTATTGTGATTGCTTACTGTCATACGTTGCAACTGTTGGGTCCTGTATTAATGTTTTGTCTTGCTGGTATTTGTTCATATGTGCGGTTTCTTTTTCATTGGTGAGAGGGAATTGTCTGTGGCTTGTTTCCATTTGGGGCAGAGTACTTTGTAACAATTGTGTCATGTGTTGTGCATTCATTTGGTTCCTTAGACATTGCATGCCATGCTATGGTGTCTCGGGCAACTGAGATGGGGTTTGGGAGGGGTTGGGTGACATACCAGTATTTGGGTGTAATGTTTTGCAAGGGGGTAGCCCTTCATGCTGCATTAATGTGTGCCTTTTACTGACACAGCTTTGGGTCTATTTAAGTAACTAGGGATGCACACAATGTAGCACTTCCAGGAAAACAATCTCAGGGTGGTATTGTTGTGACAGTTTACTGTCCCTTTTGTCATCATCAATTGTCATCTGGTATGTGCCAGGCCTTTGTGCACTCCGCAAGGGTGGGATTTTAGCTGAAGAAATTTGCCACACGCTGGGTACGGGCTGTAAAGACTGGAGGGGGGTGTCTGTACTTCTGCTCTCTATATGGTAGAGGAGAGGCACAGAGGACCCCAGCCAAGATTCTCTATTATTGGTACGTGGTCAAGCAATCAAGGCCTAGCTTCTCAGGAGGTGACGCAGGCTGGTTCTTAAGTACAGTGTAGTCCCCAAGCACCCACAAAGGAATGTCCACACACTGTATCGGTTACAACACAGTCTTTGTATAATTAATATTCAAGGTTATGTACACTATCACAATAACTCACTTTGTGCTCAGAAAATCAACAATGGTAAATATATACAGTTCTACAGTGGTACCACAAATATCAGATCTCATTAAAGTGCATCAACTATACTGTCAAAATGTCACACAGATCAATAAAGAGGAAACCAGCAGTAGAGAGAGGAAGGAAAGCAAGACGGTTGAACAATTGGCAGAATACTGGTTGCTACAGTTAAACACAGCTCTGTGTGGAGAGCCCCCCACCTGGGCAACCTGTAGAATAAAGATACCAGCCCCGTCCATATATTGTTCACAATAGACTTCCGAATAGTTCTGCAACCCCAAAGTACCTGGCGTTGTAGCATTCCTCGGCGGGGAATCGACGGCCCTTCTTGAGTGCCCTCCCTTTAAGGCAGGAGTCACAAATCGTCGAACGTCTGATGGAGAACAGGGTGAGCTACGACGGTGAAGTAGCAGCTTTGTTCCTAGCGGTGCTCATTGACGGGGAAGCGTAAATGTCCTGCAAGGAAGAGGTGTGCGGGGCACCTTGGTGTCGATAGTTTTGGACCGCAAAGAGTTTCAAGAACTGTAGCCCAGCTAGGGCGTCGAGTCGTCGGCATCTCTATGGTCTTTGGGTGGCGGGAAACCCACCGGCGGATGCTCCTCGGCGTGTCAATGGTCAGGCCTTCTCCAGCAGGACACAGAGGCGACGATGCTGACGAGAGCGTCCTTGGATCAAATGAAGTTCTTAGGCAAACGGGAGCATGGTGGCTCCGGTCGGCAACAGCGGTCATCAACAGTGGCAGACAACAGTCCGGGCACTTCTCCTTGGGATTCCACAGCAGTCCCCGTCTCGGGTTGGCAGCCTGTCGAAGGTCTGTCTACCAGGGAGCTTTGGCAAAGATCAGCTGGTGCACAATGGTCCCTCATAGCTCGGGAAGAGGGCGCCTTACAAGGTCCTCTCTGGGTCAGTCCTTGGAGACACAGAAGCTTTCAGATTGATGAAGGAGAGCAACAGCAATTCTTCTCTTCCAGCAGGGCTTCAAGGTTAAGCTTCAGTTTCAACTCCAGTTTCTCTTCAGCTTCTGAACACAAATTCTAGTAGTGAGAGGTCCCCAGATATACTAGTTGATCTCCCATTCATTCTGCTGGGTCACACTCAGGCAACCAATCAGCCAGAAGGGCATTCATGCAGGCAGGCATCCAATCAGGTGCATAGTGCATTCAGGCCATTCACTCCTCTCCAGACACTCACAACAACTTGTGTATTGGGACAAGCACCCAGCTATTTTACACTCCACACTGTATTCATACCAGTTTCGGGCAGGGCTGTGTCAGTCATTGTGTCAAACACCAGATACTAGACACCCACAATACAGAATGTGTATTCGTCACACACTCCATTCACCAGGTCCCACCCACAGGGTGTACCCACGACATACTGTCCTTGGGAATGCTTTCCAGCCAGTCTGGCCTGGACTTCACAACAACACTATATTTGGAACTTCCACCCAACAGCCGGTCAGGGGGAAGGGACAGAGTCAGGGCTTCCCAGGACTTTGGGAAAACAAGGTAACAGGCAATAGAAAGCAAGAGGCCACAGGGGCCATTTTGTTTCCTATCAGGAATCAACTGATCCCAATGGCAGGGCCTGGGTATCCCAAAATGGAGAACACTCAGAGCACCTGTCAAATTCAGCATGGAGCTGGCACCGGCCCATACCCTGCTCTGTTGGCCACCCACAGGTGCCCAAAAACATATACTAGGGGCACAGGGCTGTACCCGCACCCGTGGGTGCCATAAAGGTATCCCATGGGTCTGTTCACCAAACCAAAAGAGAGAGCTGCACTGCCAGGAGTCCCACATGTACTCCTGCACAGAAAACATGACAGAACACACGATAAGAAGCAGTAAAGGATATGGATACGGAGGCCCTGTCCCACCGATGCATTTCCAGGATCACAGTCGCTGCCTCACCACGTGCCCTTTCCCCTCCCATCTGCAGCGGGCGTGCATGTGGTTGGGATGTGGGGGCACCACCATGTCCACCAGCACGCCCCGCCGGGTTGCAACATTGTGCAGGACACATGCTGCCACTATGATCCTGCATACTACTGGGTGCACATATAGCAGCTGCCCGCCAGAGCGGTCAATGGAGTGAAAATATGACTTCAGCACTCCGAATATGCGCTCCACTATGCCCCTGGTTGCAATATGGGCTGAGTTGTATCTTACCTGGGGTGGTTTGGTGGGGTTCCGTATTGGCGTCATCATGTAGGTGCTCATAGGGTAGGCAGTGTCCCCTGGGGAGGTGATAATGCTTGTAATTAGTTGGGTGTTGCCATTTGTCAGTGTCTGACATGCATGCATGTGCAGAAGCATTTGTACTCACCAATGAGCCATGTTTCCCATGCTTCCCAGCTTCCAGGTCCCGGTTTAGGGGTGGCATTCTGAATATAAAACTATCATATCTGGACCCCGGAAGGTTGGCATATTCAGAGGTGATGATTCCCTTGGCATCACATACAACCTGCACGTTGATGGAATGGCAGTGCTTGCGGTTTCGATAGATGTGTTCAGTTGCCCTAGGAGGACGTAGAGCCACATGGGTGCAAGCAATGGCACGTAGCACTTTGGGGAAGTGTGCCACCCTGTAAAATTCCTGGACCAAGGCCTGCCTTTCTGCGGGTGTTCTCGGCATGTATATGTGCCTGCGGACTGAGGGGCGTGCAGTCATGATCGCCAACACCTGGTGTAGGGAGCGTGACTGCGTGGCCTGTGAAACACCCCCAACTATGGCACTTGTCCGCTGAAATGACCCAGTAGCAAAGAAATGCAGTACATTGAGCACCTTTTCCAAGGGGCTCAGTGCTTGGGAGCACAGGGTGGGTGATGTGAGGTCATCCTCCCACTCAGCAACCAGTTCTAGGATGATTTGGGGTGGAAACTGTACCTCCCATAGACCTGGACATCAGGCATCCCAAAAAGGCTGGTCCTGGGTAAAAAAATGCGGGGCTTGGCTATCCTCCTCCTCCTGCGGTGTCGCACGACCACTGCTGCGAGAAACGGTATATTCATCGTAGCGTATGAGCTTGTTTGTTGTTTGCGCGCACTTTTATGCTGCGCGGGGATACTTATGCCTGCTTCCTGCTGGCGTACGTATTTCTGGATTTGCGCGTCTTTTGTCGCGTGCGGGTTTCCCTTTTTCGATTCCATGAATACGTGTTGTTAGCGTGCGTGTGGGCGTTGCTAGGATTTAGCAGCGGTGCTTCTCCCGTAATGCACAGATTTTCACATGTTGTTCCCCATTCCGCGTGTTCCGCCCCATTTTTAGGTGTGTGCGCTGCCCTGTGATTACTGGCCATCTCACGCACAGCCTTCTGGATATCGCAATGACGTGTGCGCCACACGCAGATTCAGCGCACATCTCAGGTAAGCCACACCTAGCGCATTCAACGAATCGACAAATGCCTCCATGCACGACATTCGCACGCGTGCGCTGTGAATTTCACGCTTGCACTCCCCTTTTCAGCGCACATTAGTTCCATGAATTACCCTCTTAAGGTGATGCACCATGGGAAAAACTACATTATAATACAATTTAGATGGGACACTCAGGGCTAAATCCAATTATACCACAATTTAAGGTGGGGCACCAATAAGGAACACACAGATTGGCAAAAGTTAAGGTGGTACAACGGGAAGCAAATTTGGTATAGCACAATGTAAGGTGGAACACCAGGGAAAAATCACATTGTAGCGCTATAATGTGGGGAAGAAAGCGCAAAGTCATACTATAGCATAGTGGTCTTTAGCATGTCACTCTCCAGATGTTATGGACTACGACTTCCATGCGCCTTCACCATTGCCTTATCTGGCTCTGGCTGATGGGAGTCGTAGACTAAAACATCTGTCGAGTAAAAGGTGGCAGTCCCATGCACAGTACAATTTAAGGTGGACATGAGGGGGGAAAACAAAGTACAACACGAAGTAAGGAAGAACACCAGGGAGCAAAATCATGTTTCGTAGCAATTTCAGGTCAGGCATGAGTGAGTACAATCATGGTATAACAAAACTTAATTTGGGCAACTAAGGAGCAAAACACAGCATGGCAAAGTTTAAGATAGGGCACCAGTGAGCAACATCCTGGTATGGAACAATTTATGGCGAGACATCTATGCATATGTGCCAAGAAAATAACTTCCACGATCTCAATGTGGAATCTGGTCCCAGGTCAATATGTGCAGAGCGAGTTCTAATGTACAACCATGCTGCGGGCAGAATATCGGCACTCTAAATTTGTGATCCGTTCTAAAGGCAGAATGCGTACAGTCTGCACGCAGAATGAATCCATACTTAGGGAGTAATGTGTACAGTCTGAATGCAGAATCCCGAATCCATACTTAGGGAGCAATGTCTACAGTCTAAATGCAGAATGCAGAATCCATATTTAAGGAGAAATGTGTACAGTCTGAATGCAGAATCCCGAATCCATACTTAGGGAGTAATGTCTACAATCTGAATGCGGAATGCAGCATCCATATTTAGGGAGTAATGTGTACAGTCTGAATGCAGAATCCCGAATCCATACTTAGGTAGCAATGTCTACAATCTGAATGCAGAATGCAGAATCCATATTTAGGGAGTAATGTGTACAGTCTGAATGCAGAATGCAGAATCCATATTTAGGGAGCAATGTGTACAGTCTGAATGCAGAATCCCGAATCCATATTTAGGGTGTAATGTGTACAGTCTGAATGCAGAATGCAGAATCCATACTCAGGGAGTAATGTGTACAGTCTGAATGTACAATCCACGTGGGAGAGATTCACGTGAAGAAAACATGTTGTAACATGGATAGAAACCTGCATGCTCTACCGGAGTGGAAGCATTATAGTGAACTACTCACATAGGGCGGCACTGGGGTTGGAGACATCTCCCAATGGGGTGTGTACCAGTTTTGCCCCTCTCAAATTATGGTAACAGTCTCTCTCTGGAAGAACAAATCAGCCGACCACTGATGTCACTGTGTTGGTTGTTTTCCGATCACATTCCTTTAAAACACGTTGCATTGCCGATTGTCAATCCATCCATCTTTCATTATGGGCAGGTGCCACCACTCTGTGCCAGGATAGTGGGTTTCTGCTTCAGACACCCAATATTAACAAACTATGAAATTGCTGAACGTTCCCTGAAACTCAGGTTTCCAACATTTGGAATGGTCTGGTCTGCTCTTACCTACTATGGTGGCAATGGATGGCAGTCACATTTCCAGTTCTCAACACCGAATAGCCAAAGTTTGACATGCACATATGTTTTTATCATTTTAATGTTTCCTTTCACTATCTAAAAAATGGGAACGATATTTAAAACCTTTACTAGTTGGAGGTCAGTAGTGGTAGTGAGCTCGGCTAAGATGGCACTCTAATTTCAGAGCTCCTCACTCAGCCTAGACTTATTAAAGTTTGCAGCCATTTTGGAATTACGCGAGATTGCGGTGTTGTCAGCCGGCAGATGCACCTCTCTTCTTGCACCACAACTTTGGAGAGTCCAGAAACATCTGGCAGCGATTTTATGAATTGGATTTGATACTGGACGTCTATATGAAGTAGATCTGAGCAAGGCAGCTATAATAATTTGAAAATCCATCTGAACTATGGTCATATTAACGGCAGAGTGCATCAGTGGAAGGCTGTCAGACAGAGCAGGAGCCTGCTTCATCAGCGGGTATCTGGCAGCCATTTCACAGAACCACAGCTCTTGACAGCAAACATCACAGGTGAGGTAACATGCAAAGGCCAATATGTGATAACCCTGCATGGGAGGCCTGAGGCTAGTGCTAAATCCCTTTTATTCAGCAGACATCAACGGGTGGGGCCACCAAAATGCATGTAGGTCCCAGTCTTGCAACACTGACTGGGAGTGTGAGGAACTGCCATCAAACAAGGGTGTTTTAGCCCTAACTATTTTGATTATTAGTAAATGCAAAGATGCACATAATTCCATTTCAGGAAGAAAAATCTGCTGGTCAGATTTTCCTTTCATAAACCTCCTTGCCAAAAATATTGTGTACACCTGTGCACTACTGCCTCAGTAAACTGATGGCAGAACCTGCATTACAGTGACACAGATCAGGTTCAGGTCACAGGTGACACTTTGCCGACTGCAGTGACAGCCAAGCCTCTGCAGCACAGGGGCTGTATTGAAGATATGAGCCCAATTTCCAAAAACTGCGTAGCTCTGTGGAATCTGTCCTAGTGTCAGGTAAACTGTACACATAAGTCATACCCGAGTTAGGGTATGGTGGCCAGCATTTCTCATAGTTATCCCAGCCACATTAAATTAATATCAGACATGTGACAGCCCTTTGGGCCCAGTTCAGTTGTTGAAGGGTTATATGTATTTGTTCCCGACAAGCTTCCCCCTGCCAACTGGCAGGATTGTAGCCTTGGGGGATTGCCTCTCTTTGTTCATTGTAAGGGCAGGTGACACCCTTTCCCCAGGGACAGCGACCCCACAGAAAGCTGGCCTGGGAACAGGAATCAATGAGAACACCCACCCATAAACAACTAGGCCTCACAGCAGGGTGTTGCATTTCTAAAGGCCTTTGATGCTATTGAGAAGTGGGTGGGGTAATGTAGCCAGGGAGACATCTCTACAGTGGAAGAAGACTTCCACCATCTTGTTTCTATCTGCCTCTCTCACTCCTTCCTGTGCCCTTCCCCTAGAGCAAGGCACTTTGGGTCTGATGACAGAAGAGCTTTTTCTTTTAAAAGAAGATGTCTCACACCACTTCTTTGTATGATCTCTGGAATCCAAACCTGGAAGCAGATTTTGCGGCACATGCTGAGAGAGCAATCATTTATAAAGCTCTCCACTTTTGAGGTGACAGCAGGTCTTCCAAGGCAGAGGCACGCTCTGTACCCAAGCCATTACCAGGGACCATTGGTGGTGAGCTTTGCTGCTGCATCTCTGCCAGTCACCCCGTTGCCAAGGACCTCAGCATGTTTCAGGATTCCTCGGGGTGTGTATCAGCCTTCCCCTTGTTTTGGAGCACAAGAAAAGCTAACCTTGGACCTCGAGACCCTTAGATGGATGCACAGCTCCAGAAAGACCGAACATCCAAGATCCCTGTGTTTTCTATGCTGACAGACTGCTAGCTGTGATGTGTGCATGTTTGGCACTGAGCGAACCTCCAGCACCGTTTGAAGCTGCCTTTGACATTCATCATTCTCTGAACCGCGGTTTGCTGTTCGACTCCATTCACCACAGTGCTGCATCAGCTCAAGGGCGTTTTTGCCTCGGCTCGAACCAACAAAGTACTGCTACCTTGCATTGCTCGAGTTACCATTCAAAGTACCAGCTGCTTCATTGCTGTGCTTGTAAATCAATCAACCCGACTCTGCTGTGTCCTGAAAAACGAACTCTGGGCCTTCACAGTGAATCTGCTCACCAGCTCATCCTGGGACCAGCTCAACTCTGCCGAACTTCGACCACCAATCAAAACCTGTTGACCTCTCAATCCAAGACTTTAGATACCTTCTGCTTGGCCCGACTTGATGCAAGCTTGCCACGGGACCATCTAAATTGCTGCATCATTTGCAAAGGTATTATTTACTAGTATTTGCCACCCTAGTCCATAGTTGGGCCCTAGAGACTAGATAGGCTATTTTAATACCTTGTACAACCTCATGATGTATTTTAGATATATCTATAGAACCTTGATTGGACTTGCCTTTTTTTTGGACTGCTATAATTAGCTTTTTGGGTTGCTACTGAACTACATTCATAACCCTCTAGAGAGTATAGCCTTCCTTGGCCAACCTTACCCCAAAAGGCCAAGGCGGTATACCTCCTAGCTGTGCCTGTTTTACCTTTATGATTGTGTTGGCTCTTGGTTTGTAGAAGTGTGAGGACTTTAGCCTTTACCCATCCTTGTACACCTGCAGGGCAGAAGTCAATTTGTCACAAGGAGCCTGTGGCCACATTATGCAAACAAAAGCTCCATGCTGCAGTCTTCTATACTGAGGTGGCATATGAAGGACCACAAGAGTCATTTTGAAAGCAGTGTTTCTATTTTAGTGAAATAGGCTGGGAACATTGGTTCCAGGACTCTGTTTATGTCATGGAATTAAAACGATACTGCCCAGGCCTTGTTTGGATACTCCATCCTGCCTGAACCCAGATTGTTTATCCCCACAATGGCCTGCTTGCCCTGGGAGGTGAGAGGTGCTGGTTTCCAATGTTCTACTATGAGGCTGTGGCTTTTGAGCTCCTATACATTAAACAATCTGGAGAATCACTGTACTCAGCAAACGGTGATGCCCAGGAATGGTTCCATGTTATTGCACTGTAATGAATAACTCTGTGGTCATTTACTTAATGAAAATCACTTTGAATATGTACTTCAATGTTTTTATTCTTTTTTGGGGGGGGGGTTCCTGCAGCCTTCCTTCCCCTTCAATACCATCCCTACGCCAAACCTCTCACCACCCCATTTTACCCCATAGCCCACAAATACATATATACATTCAAAGTAATTTGAAGTAATTTCCACAATGTAATTTACTTCATGAAAACAACAGGAGACCCAGGCACATAACAGTGGCGGTGGTGTCTTTACAAGAGTAAACACCAGTCAGGGTCTCATTGGTTGGAATTTCAATTTGGTGATTAGTTTGGGCAATCCTGTGTGTAGATCATTGGGAACAATAGCCAGAGCTTCCCAGCAAAGATCCATGAAACGTCCGGCTTCCCCGCGTTGTTCACATGAAGAGACATTTCTTAGGCCCTTGTTACTTCAGCATGGAAAGTTATCAGCTGTAATAAGCTCCAGTTCAGAAGTCCCACAGGAGGTAATTTCTCTGTAAAGAGAAAAAGGAATATGAATGAGAAATTGCCAGGTCAAACTGGACCGTGGGCCCTATAAAACCTTTAAAAACAAAATCACCATCAATTGTATCCATACAATACTGCAGGGTTGCCATGCCAATCTACGTATTGATAGTAGACCGGAGTAACTTGCGTAATATGTCACAGAACCTACAAAGCCATCATCTAAAGTAAGCCAAAAATGTTTCCCGAGTAGGTACAATTCCCTGGCATCAATGAGAAAGATCATGGGATGACCCATAACGTTTCAAACTAAAACAAATAGAGTTAGGATGTTCTGCCCAAACTGATAGACAAACCAAATCATAACAGCAATTGACTTTGCTCTAATCAACTAGAGGCCATGTGTTTGTAACATTCTTAAAATGTTCTCTTTAGTAGCGAGTACGGGACACTATTGGGAAGGAGAAACAAGTTAAAGTAGCTGTATGCTTATGGGTAAACAACGGGAAGCACATCCCATGACAAACTATGGTAGGACTATTGGAATGCAATGTGTAATTTGCTCCCAGTTAACAGGGCTGAACTTTGCAATAATGAATACCTGTGATGACTAATTTCTGTTGATCAGTTCGGTTTGGAATGAGTGTATGAATACGTTTGCACTCCAAAACAAAGTAATCTAACAGCTGTAATATGCGGCATGGCTACATGCAGTCGCTAGATTGAGGTACAGTGTGGAGTCATTGGGCTTCATTACAAGTGAGTCGGTCCAGTATTACCTTTTCCGTGTTTGCAGGTAGTGGCTGTGAACCACCGGCAGGCCTGACCTGCTGGTAGTTCATGCACCTACCAGCAGATAAATCACGGAAGCAACCGCGCCATTAACAATGGTGCCGGTGCTTCAGTCTTCCCATTCCCATGGAGTCCTGTGGGATTCATGGGAATTTACCATTCCGCCAGCACCCGTAACATCCCAATAATGCATGGCTATTGGGCGGCGGAAACGGTAAGCAGATATTACTACTGGCAACCTTGTAATGACCCCCATTGTTTGACTGTTTTATAGATGTGGAGTAAGCTGGTGCCCAGTGAACATCCATTAATGTGCTTGGGAACAATACAACACACGGCAGGGCATCCTGTATATTGCAGTAGGTAACATGCTGCTTAGATTCTTGGCATTTTGATTTCATCCTGCACTGTGGAGTCTGCGATTTATATTGTTGCATGGGTGAAGTGCGGGTAAACAAAAGTACCACCACTTGGAGGGTTTTACCCACAGATGTGGCAATTGCCCTTTCCTTTGCCTAATAGTGCATATTTTATTGTTGGGTGACACAGGTTATTTTTTTTCCAACGTCTGATAATTTGATCTGCAATTTGTTTGCAGGTTCTTATAAATAACTCATTATTCCCAGCACTATGAATGTATCTAAGTACTGATGATATCACAGGTACAAAACCAGTAGCTTGAATGCCGAGACTACAGTCAAGGTGTTAGCTCTTTTTGAATAGCTGTTGTATAGTGTGTTTATAGTTTTATTGTTTATGCCTTGTCTGCTTTAAAGCATGTATAACCTTTACATTCATTATATTGTGCGGCAGTATACAATGATAATACAGCATGTTATTGTGCTAATAGGAGATCCTATGTGAATTACGTCAGTAATATTTAAATGTATGTGATAGGTTCTGTAAAATGGTGATGGCTAAAAATGTGTGTGTGTGTGTGTTTGTAATATGCTGTTCTACAAAATAGAAAATATACTGTTCTGACTTCTATGATGTTTTCTCAGTTTTCTCACTCTTATAATATTGTGACAGATTACAAATGTGAAGTTTTGTTTTTGTTTTGTTTAGTATGTGTGACCTCTTTGGGACGTTCTGTAAGTAAGGTGGGCGGTTTGCTACGCTCGTAGTGGACTCTTTAGAAATACGCCTGTGAGAAGAGGAAAGGGTGGCAAATATCACCCATGAGGGTTAGATCCTGCATTGCATGAAATCAAAGAGCATTATGGAAATATAAGAATGACCCTAGATGCTTATACTTAACAGATATTTCTGCAATAAACAAGTTGTATGCGTGAATCATTAACCCTATAATGGGATTTAACTCATTTCATTCTTCCGAACCCTGACTCTAACATTGCAATCTTTGTAGCATTGAAGCATGGATACTAATTCGGACAGCCAAAGGGCTGAGGATAAACTGAGGATAAAATGGCCCTCTGCATCTGCCATGCCATTGAGGTCTGAGCCCACAGATACATTTGTTGAATATAGGGCTCTCTGGCCGTTCTCATGTTCCTTAAAAGCTGGTTGATTTTAATCAAAACAGTCAGGAATCCTCTACATTGCTATTTCTCTCTTCCTCTTTTCTTGTAGGGAGATTCTGAAAGAGTATAATCAGAAATAAGGTATATGGTCAGTCAACAATTTGCAAATGTGCTTTGCTCAATAAGACAACAGTAACATTCATATTATGAATTCAAAATGTACTTTGAGTGATAATTAAAATGTTCCAGTTTACAAAGTTAGAATAATTACAAATATATATTTTTAATTGCTTCTTTGGAGAGAATACATATCATTTTGTCTCTCAAAATGACCTTTCTTTTTGGGAAAGGGTCACACTCAGATTAAAACCAATTATCTGTTCTTTCTGTAAGCACCAAGGCAGTGTGTGACACATGGAGGGTAAGACAGCGGGCGAGAGAGAGGGTCAAAGATAGATAGACACAGAGGGACAGATGGAGCAAGAGAAATAAAGAGGGAGAGTGACTGAGAGGGGCAGGCAGAGGCACCCGCGTAGGGAGAGATACATTGGGAGAGGGACGGAGAGAGAGAGAGAGAGAGAGAAACATTGCCAAAAACACGCAGAAATGAAACGGAACAGTCAGTGCAAACTGCAGAGGCAGTGAGAGCTTACCAAACCACTACAGAATGTGAGAACAGAGAGGGAACATCTGACAAGGCATCTCTCACCCACACAGGGGCAGACACACAGTGAGAGGGATGGCGACGGAGACAGAAGGCAAGAGAAATCAAGAGACAGCAAGAGCAGCAAGAGTGCCAAAGAGAAACGGAGAGAAAAGAGTGCTGCGAGAGATAAAGTGAGAGAGGGAGAGAGAGAGAATCAGCATATTGTGGACCGGGTAGAGCTAGTGCTATGTTCATTATTGATGTTATTTCTAAGGCAACACATCTCCTGAGATACACAATTTGTGTAGATCTCTTTACTTCAAAGGACACGTGTTTTCATCAGCAAGACATTCCCATCATCAGGAATAGATCCGATCGAATCAATTTATACAATGTAGGTCACTTGCTGCTTTTTTCGGGTAATTCTCTCAAAACACTTTGGGGGTTATTTTCTCAGCCCTGGAGTGCAACAGTAAGGAGCAAAAGCATGGTGGCAGACATGTAGGCCTTTTACACTTTCGGTGATTTTCATGCACTGCAACAGACTGTATGTAACATTTCGGATGTGCATTTCTCCTCCACTTTCAAATAACCATTTGCATATCAGTCTTTGTCCTGCCCAGGGGCAGTCCAGCACCGAAATACAATGGCAATTCCAATCTGAACGAGAGTACCACCAGCAACCCCATACACGTGTTTCACCCTTGTTGGGGATCATCAGTGAGGTGAAGCTGATGCCTCTCTAAGCACAGTGAGAGGGAGACCACGTCTGGTTGCCCCCAGGAGACCTAGGGTTACCAATCCCAGGTTCCTTAACAAATAGTTTTACAAAGGTAGCGGGCGCCCCTCTCTCGCAAGAACAGACATGATAACCTGTTCAGTGGTTATTAACCACTTGAGAGTTCGCAGCCACTGCTTTTACTCACTGTGCCTTTCACAGATGGGAAATATCCATTTGCATATCAGTCTTTGTCCTGCCCAGGGGCAGTCCAGCACCGAAATACAATGGCAATTCCAATCTGAATGAGAGTACCACCAGCAACCCCATACACGTGTTTCACCCTTGTTGGGGATCATCAGTGAGGTGAAGCTGATGCCTCTCTAAGCACAGTGAGAGGGAGACCACGTCTGGTTGCCCCCAGGAGACCTAGGGTTACCAATCCCAGGTTCCTTAACAAATAGTTTTACAAAGGTAGCGGGCGCCCCTCTCTCGCAAGAACAGACATGATAACCTGTTCAGTGGTTATTAACCACTTGAGAGTTCGCAGCCACTGCTTTTACTCACTGTGCCTTTCACAGATGGGAAATATCCATTTGCATATCAGTCTTTGTCCTGCCCAGGGGCAGTCCAGCACCGAAATACAATGGCAATTCCAATCTGAACGAGAGTACCACCAGCAACCCCATACACGTGTTTCACCCTTGTTGGGGATCATCAGTGAGGTGAAGCTGATGACTCTCTAAGCACAGTGAGAGGGAGACCACGTCTGGTTGCCCCCAGGAGACCTAGGGTTACCAATCCCAGGTTCCTTAACAAATAGTTTTACAAAGGTAGCGGGCGCCCCTCTCTGAAACACGTGCGAACTCTCAAGTGGTTAATAACCACTGAACAGGTTATCATGTCTGTTCTTGCGAGAGAGGGGCGCCCGCTACCTTTGTAAAACTACCCACACAGTAGCCTGAAACCATTGGGAATGGCAATGCTGATTGCCAAAAGCAACCTAGAATTGTGGGGAATTCATTTTCTTAAATCCCAAAAATGGGTGCATTACCAGTACTCACCACTATCAGAAAGCCGGCGGTTTAAAACAACACCAGACTTTTTTCTCTTTTTGTGTAAAACTGAATAAATGAACCCAAAGCAGGCCAAAGAAAGACTTACTGAGAGGTGGATCCAATGTAAAGTTATATTCTGAAGTGACTTGAAGGTTTATAACAAGACTGGCTGAGCTGTGGATTTCAGCAGTTTAAGTAAATTTGGACTGAAAGACACTAAAAAACCTAAATGTTTAAAAGAAATGAGTCACCTACTTTTGAGTGTCACATAGGTTGCAATTGTTTAAATGTCATAGTTTAAACTTAGAATCAGCATTTTAGCTGCATATGTAAAAAATGGTTAGTTTTATTTGAATGCAGAAAACTGGGTAACTAAAAGTGACATTAGCTGGGGCCTGGCTTAAGGAACTGAATTCTGCCCACCAGCTACCCCCGACAGGAGTTGAGACTTGCACAACTGCTGTGTTCCCAGGCCTAGCTGCCTTTTTGCTGCTCCCACAAAAAGGGATCTGACACTTCTCTGATTGAATTATCAAGGGACTGCTAGAGACTAAACATAGGACCCAGGCAGAGGGTTTATTGAAGTGGCCATAAATGGCTTCATCTTGAACAATGGGCCTTCCAGGGCCCAGGCAAATGTTTTATTATGGGGGCCGTAAAAGTGGCTTCCTCCTGGAAGGAAAGGGGAGGAGCACTGCATGTGAGAGCAAGCTGGCTTGGCAGAACTGGAAAAAACAGAAATTCAACCTTGTGCTGGGGGAAACCACACCCCTTTGGAGCCAGAATATGGTTTTAGAAAAAGATGAATAACTCATAGTACGGACTTGTCATAATTATTTAAATGATACCATAATTCTTGTGATTTTTCTGCCCACATTTTAAGAGGTTTTTAGAACCGGTGGCATGATCTGGGGGCAAGCTAGCAGTTAATAGGGTATTACTTAAAACGTATGCATGTGAAAAGTCTGATACTTCGTCAATTAATGCCTGCATGCCTTGCACACATTTGGGTAAATTTGAGTAAGAATCTGATATTGGTAACCTGACCAAAAAGTGCAAATGTTGCCATTTCTGAATGCAAGCTCCCAGGAAGAGCAGATTTGGACAGGGTATACCTCCTGTGATATGTGATGGGTGCATGTAATTTTAAACAAATGTGTACCTGTGCAAATATGTCTTTTGGGTCAAAATATAGATTGTGTGTAATTTGACAGGGGTGGGTTCTCTGTACCATAAACAGACCTCATCATGATGACACTTCATTTCATTCCCCCAATCAAGGGGAAGAGGATGAAGTGGCCAATGACAAGTGGAGAGGGGTAGGGCCTAGGAAGCTAGCCTTTCCACCCACTTTCAAAACACATAAAAGCAGACAGTCAGGACAGATAGGGACATTCAATTCCATTTGCTGCGGAGCATGCTGCCGGACCATACCACATCCAGAGATCCAGACTTCAAATCCATCAATCTCCAGAGAAAGCTGTGCAGAAAGATCCAGAAGCAGTGCTGTACCCAGAGAGAGCAGAGCTGACCCAGACCACTGTTCGCAGAACCAGAGAGCTGACCCAGACCGCTGTGCGCAGAGACCGTCCGTGGCGAGTGAAGAAAACCTGACCAGATCCGCGGCGAGGCCCATTCTAATTCAAAAATATATTGTGAGTACCTAGCAGAACTGTGCAGAACCAATCTCTTAGTTAAAATAATATAATTCAATCTATTTTAATCTAAGTAGAACTGCCTCCTAACTGTCACCTGTCATTTTGTAAAGCTGTCACCTGTCATTTCTAGTTGCTAGCTGTCACTTGTCACTTTGAACTTTAAAATTTCAAATCGGAAAAACGACCTTTACCATATCGCTCATATCTCCATGACCGTTTGTCTTAGAGACTTGCAGTAACTTTCCTCTGAAAGCTGGGAATCTTGGCTTTTCAACGAACCTAGAACCGCATTCCTATTCCATACACTATTGCCGCAATCGTGAAAAACGCACTCGCGAATTTACCGCGATTTGCAAATTTCTCCACGTGTGAAAACCGCAGCTTCATTGCTTTCCTTGCTAAAAAATTCGTTTGCCTCTTAAGAACCATCCCTGAATCATTGCTAGAGTGAGCCTGGACTAATATTAACTTGACACCACTCACCCTGAACCTCTAGAGGGAATTAAAAGCATTTTAGCATATTTTTCACTTCATTGCCAGCACACATAAAAGCATTTTGGGCCTGTGTTTCAAACTTCTGTAGTCTAAGCTTGCTGGGGTGAACTGAATTACATTTGATTGCATTTCTGAGAACTGTGTGCTTTCCTTCCATTTCCTTGCATTGCATGAAGGGGGGAGGGGATTGCCAGAGAAAAGTGATTACATTGTTTTGTTGAAATCATATTGAGTATTTTCTGTATTGCATTTTCATTCAACATTACATCCATCTGAACTTATATACAGCATTCTCTACCACCTTATTCTTCTGTTCCTATTCACAAGTGTGCTAGTGCCAGACTATCCATTATTGATTACTGCTCAGATTAAGTGTGATATTCAATTATTAATTTATTATAAAGTGTGATATATACATATATTGTTTAAATTCTCAAATAAACCTTTAAACTTGCAAAACAGAACTACTTCTTGGCTCAGTGGGGTCAGGGGGATTCCAAGAGAGGGGTGTTATATAGGGGTAGTCATCTGGAACGCATGAACTGGACATAAAGATATATTAATAAGGGTTTCCATTCAGTATCCCAGACTAGGCATTGACTTAGCTGTAGTGTTGAATTGAATCCTCTTACAAATTGGGGGCTCGGGCCGGACGTTTGGGTTAGATCTATCACTTGTGCAGATTAATACAGTGTGCCAGTTGACCAGATACACATATCCGGTCGGATCACCACGCTGTGTTACGCTGTAAAGCACTCCTCAAAGGAACGCTCTAAGGAAAAGGTCTGTTTTGCAAAAATAAAATACAAACTTCTGTAAGTCAGGAAGGAACTCAAATTCCAGAATGACGACCTTAGTAGACATGAAAATAGCCAGAGAGCACTTCTTACATAAGTTATTTGTGAGAGGTGAGTGGACTCACCAGGACCGCATGGTCTGGTTGCAGGCCATCACGCAACAGGTCACGGAAACAGGGTCAGATAAATGGAGAGATCAGGGTCCCTTACATGTGGCCCTGAGTGAACTATACATGGCTCCTAAAGCTAAGGATGAACAAGACAAGATGGTTAGGATAGCGGCATACCTGTACCTATATATGGGAGACATGCAGGATAAATGTACTGAAAGCCAAGATCTGGCGAATAAGCGACAGATGGCGTTAGAGAAGGTCCAATCTGACCTGGTCTCTTCTGAGCAGAGGCTGCAGGGGAGCCAGGAGTCAGAAAATGAGAGTAGACAGCACATCATTAAAATAAAGAGGGATATGGACATCCTGCAACAGGAAAAGGCTGACCAGGATACCAGATGTCTGGCCTTGCAGAAGGAGTACCAAGAAGGTTTGGACTCCTTACTGCAGAGCCAGAAAAAGCTGGAGCAACAGTTAGACTTCAATAGGGCATGTGCTGAGCAGGTAGTCACCCTGCAAAGCCACCTAGATAGGGAGAAGGCAGAGAGAAATAAACTGATTTTGAAAGACCTGGATACCCAGGCAGAGTTTGACCAGGAGCGCCAGAAAGCTGGTGCCTTCCAAAGGCAAAGGGATGACCTGGCGGCACAGATGCAGGCTCTTAGTCAGGAAAGGGATACCTTAGGCCAGGAAGTCTGCCACTTAAAAAGGAAAATGGAAGAAAATCACCTGGCCCTCCAGGGACTGGGTGACCTCCAAAAAGAACACCATAACTTGTTAGAGCACACCAGGAAGGTGGAGGATGCTCTGGCAAGAAAGGAGCAGGCCAATAGGGACACAGCTCAGGAGGTAACCCTCCTGCAGCAAAGACTGGCCCAGTGCTCCAGTACCAATCAGGAAACGCAGAGAGAGAATGAGGCTCTCTGCCAGCACAATGATAGGCTCCAACAACAGGTAGCGATGCAGGAGAGACTGATAGAGTCTAGTAAGGCCTTAACTGAGGAACCGAAGGCGCAGGCTCTTGCATTGCAACAGGGAGCAGGGGCGGATAGAGACCAGGTTCGCTGGGAAAGGGAAACTCCTGAGCATAACCTCAGGAGCCCTAGTACCAGAGGCCTTTATCTCTCTCAGTCCATGGACTCTGCCACCCCCATGTCCCCTGGCGCACATGAGCACAGGGCCACAGGGATGGCAGATTACTATCCAGCCAGAAGCATGGGGCTCATAGGCCAGTACCACCCAGGAATGGAGGGGCGGGCATCCGGGTATGGGCACCCAAGCACAGTGCAATTTGATGGGGAACCCCAGGAGAGTAGGCCCATTAAGGGCATCCTGAAAACCTCTGCCCAGTTAGGTCAGTGGGGGGGGTACCCATCAAATCCTGGCAGCAAGGAGGGATCTGAAGACTCCTCTGAGCGGTACAGGACACAGGAGACCAGGTCCCCACATTCTGCCAGCCATTCCCGGGCTCGCAGAATCCGGGAAAACCTGGAAGAACAGACGGGAACCTCTGGGAGCAGTGCCTCTGAGTCAGAAGATGAATGGACCAGGGTTACCCGGACCAAAAGGGCCAATAAGACAAAAAGGGCCTTGCTTAAGGACCCCTTAAAGCAGATTAAGGTAATCAGGAGCGTCATCACGCCTTATCATAAGAACGCCAAGTATTCTGTTTGGGAGCACTTAGAGTTGTTTGAGCAAATGATGGAGACTTTCCATTTGAAGGACAGCCAAAGCTGTATTCAATATGTAAAGTGGACCTTCTCCCCGGAATAATCCAGTTTCTTTGCGGGGCTGGAGGACCAAAATCATTTAAGATGGTCCGCCTATAAGGCGGCCATCTTGAAACATTTTTCTACTCATAGAAATCCTCAAGAGGCTCGCAAGGCAGCCTACAATTTACAATGTGGGGAGGATCAGGCCCCACAAGAGTTTGTGCAGGAGTTAAAGCGTGCTTTTGCACAGACCACAAGAAGGGTGCGCACGGATAGCAGAGAATTTATTAATACGTTTTTCCATGCCTTGCCCAAATACATAATGACCCAGCTCGTGAGGGATTTTCACGAGAAAAGATCTTTAGACTGGGTCATTGAACAGGCGACCCGGATCTATGAGGTGCAGAAGCCAATAGAAAATAAAAATAATGCGCCCAAAAACCCCAAAGCCAACAACACCCCTGCTGCTGCCAAGGTGGCAGAGGTAAAGGTCACCCCCGTTTTAGATTTGGAGATGGGGGGGCCTACAAACCTACCTGCACCTAATAATGCTAGGCCCAGAAGGTCCTCTGGCCAGTCACAAACAGGGAGTCAAGGAGGCAGCCCCACAAATGGGGTCCCTCGCTCTCCTGACTATGTAAGTCCCCGTTACAAGGGAAGTCGACCCATCCTGGGTTATGTGTGGACTCCTCCAGCCCAAGGGGGGGGTCCAGCCAAGCACCTAACCCACGGAACTTCCCTCCCAACTTCCCACAGGAGGGCAGAAATTCTCCAAATCCTGGGCAGAACTTTTTCCCCAGGTATCCACCCAATTTCCAGCCCCAAAATCCTCCACCCTTCTTTCCCCAATTCCCTGAGCCCAGACAACCGAATCCGGGAGAGGGGAGGCCAAGGGTGGAGGGGTATCCAAATCTTCCCAACCAGGGGTACTACCAAAGAAGGGATAGCTACCCTTCCCGGGATCAGCCCAGGGGAGAAAACAGGGCCCAGTATCAGCCTGAGCGGGTTTCCCAGTTAGAGCGCCAGGTTCAAAACATGGCGCGGGATCTGGGTCACATACTGAGGGCTCAGCAGAACCCTCAGATGGGCATGCCGGCGCAGAACGCACCCAACTCTGGACCTGGTGCTCCAGAACAATGACGGGGGCAGCACCCCGATAACTCACCGGTTCCCAGGGAGGAGGCACAAAGGGAAGGGGGGTGTAAAGCCTTGGAGGAAGCTTCCTTCCTCACTTGTAAACAGCCCCTGGAAACCCAGGAACCGGAAACAAAATCTCTTGCCCCTGAAAGTCTGCCTCCTAAAGAGCAGAGGGGGGGTAGGAGAAACAAAAGACCCAAACAGACTCAGTTTGAGGAGGAGGTACAGATCTTCCAATTTGAGGGAGAGGGATCCTCAGAAGATCCTGGGAAAAGGATCTTCTCCTTCAGAGAGGGGGGAACTCCTCCCAAAGAAAAATGGGTCCCTAGGGATGCAAATCCAGACTGGGGAGATGTGGAGACTGAGCTACCGCCGCCCACCATCTCATCCCAGAACCAACCGCAACAAAATCCCCTGGTTCAAACCCATCCTGATGACTGCCTCCAAAAAGGGGGGGGGGCGGCCCAGAACCGGAGCCAGGGGAACCCACAATGGCTCTGATCTTCAGTTGCCAATTTTTTCTTTCAGATTCCCAAGACTCTCCACAGAATTCTGCCCAAATCTCTTCTCTAGCAAGGTCCAAAACCAGAAAGTTAGCCCACCAGGTGTCCAAAAATGTGCATTATCTGTGCCCCCTTGAGGAGAAGGAGGGAAGATATTATGCCCCGGTACAAGTACAGGGGCAGGGTACGATTTCAGCGCTGGTGGACACGGGATCTCAAACTACCCTTCTGTCCAGAAGGGCCTTTGATGAACTGAATGCAGGAAGGGGAGGGAATTACCAAATTCCTCTCACCTCACTTCCTGGACAACTCCAGAACTTTGACGGGAAGGAAATTTCCGTCCAGGGGACGGCAGATTTGGACATTAAAATTGAGCGACACAAGTTGAAACACCCGGTCATAGTTGTGACTCCAGAGGGCACCCCTTGTTTACTGGGGAATGACCTCCTGAGGAGGTTGTCACCCTTAATAGATTGCGTAAACAAGGTCCTCTGGACCCAGACTAGCCGACCAATAAAATTAAAACAGAGTGTCAACCATGTTAGTTTAAACGGCACCTGCCACATGGTTGAACAAAAATCTGACCAAGTAGAATTTCACTTCCAGAATAGCCAAATTCCAGACTTGACAGTAATAGCAGTAGGACAACAGACTGGTGATGGAGGGTCCTCTCTATTTCTGAAAATCAACCTTCCTTCCAGTTTAAGGTGGTATTCCACACTGGAAGGAAACACCCTGAAATTCTTTACCAATCCACAATCAGAAACTCCCACTCCTATAGTCCAGAAAGATGTGAAATCAGCTCAGAGCCTGGCTGATATTCAGCAAATTGAAGAGCAGTTGTTCATCCCTGTTCAGTTAAATGATGGGAAGGACTCTGTTCTCGCTCGAGTGTGCGTGAACAATGGTAAGAGCTTCATCAGCGAAGCCATGTTTCGCCAACTCCCAAAAGATCCAGCCATTCCCACCTTCAAACTGATAGACAAATGGGGAATGGACCTGGAAGCACCTAATTCCAAACATCTCCTGCCAAGCAGGTGTATGCTCAAAATCTCCATTGGCAACAAGAGCATAGTCCACAATTGTTGGGTCGTGCGAGACGTCCATGCCGCCTTTTACTTAGGCAGTGACATTCTCAATCGCTTTGCCATTAGTTTGGACCTAATAAACTTCAAAGCTTGGTCCCGATTAGCGGATAATCCCATGGGCTTTGATGATCCAGAAAAAGCATTTAGGTCAGCTCAATTGCTACCTTATGCAGTTGAAATTCAGATCAAAGAGGAAGTCACCATCCCAGAAAGGACCCGACAATTCTCCCTGGAAGTGAAAGTTAAAAGAGGACAATATTTGCAAAACCCTGATGCTTACATACATCTAAACGCTTCTCTCCAACAGCAAGGGTTGGGGGTAAACCCAACACCATTAGTCAACATAGAACATGACACCATTCTAATAGAGGTGGATAACAGCGACTTAAAGAGTATTACTCTAGCCGCAGGCACCATTATTGGAATGGCGGTTGATGACCGACATTTTTCCATTGATTTAGGTAATGAACTGTTAGGGCCAATCCCCAAGGACTGCTTTGACAGTGACAGTGATGACAATACAACACCAGACAGGATTTTTACCTGGCATGGGGGGAACTTCCTGGTGTACACTTCTTGCCCTTATGGTAAGGAAGATGTGACTTCTCCACCCAGCTGGAGGAGGCCGCTGAAATAGCCAAACCAGAAGTCTTTCCAGGCTTCAGGCAGATGGTGGAAGAGAGAGTCAACCTAGCTGATGCCTGTGTGACTCTGGAACAAAAGCAAAATTTGAAACAAGTTTTCTTGGATTTCCAAGATCTCTTTGCGGTAGACTCATATGACTGTGGTCGCACTGACATCCACACAACAACAATCCCCACGGACCCTGGCATGACTCCTGTGTTTGTGAAGCAATATCACTTGCCTCTCGCATCAATGGAGTCCCTTACTGAAATAATTAAGAACCTTGAGTCCCGGGGAATAATCCGTCCAGTCCACAGCACCTTCAATAATCCGGTGCTGGGAATATTGAAGCCAAACAGCCAGTGGAGACTCTGCGCCGACCTCAGGGAGCTCAACAAACGGGTCCATATTTCCCGATGGCCTCTGCCCTACATTGACCAAGGGCTGGCCCAGATCCAGGGGTCACAGGTATTCACTGCAATAGACCTGACAAATGGATACTGGACTGTGCCTGTCAGTAGGGAGGACCAATACAAGCTGGCTTTTACCTTTGGGGGCCAGCAATACACATGGACCCGGACTCCCTTCGGATACCTCAACTTCGGCAATGAATTCAACATTTTCCTACATAAGGCCATGCCCGACCTGGGTGCGAGGGGTAACCTGGCTTATGTAGATGATGTCCTCATCAAAAGTTCATCTGTGGAGGAACACATAGCGGAGATCCGTTATGTTCTGACGCAGTTGAGGGCCGCCGGAGCAAAACTTTCCTTTCAGAAAGCACAGTGGTGTAGAACCCGTGTTAATTTCTTGGGGCATGAGATTACTCCTCAGGGTCTCTGTCCCCAGGAAAAGAAAGTGGAAGCACTCCAAAAACTGAAAGACCCCACAACTCTGCGGGAACTAAGGAGCCTCCTTGGACTGACTAATTACAGCAGAAAGTTCATTGAGGGCTACGCAGAGATCACCAGACCCCTGATTCATCTCCTGAAGGGGGGGGTCAAGTGGGAATGGGGTCCAGAACAAGCCGAGGCAGTAAAACAACTCAAAAGAAGCCTCTCAAAAGCGCCTTGCCTAGCTTACCCTGTCAGAAACAAGGAGTTCTTCCTGGAGACGGGGTTCTCTAATACGTGCTTGACGGCAGTATTATACCAAAAGCATGACAAGGTCAATAAAGTAATCTCCTATGCGAGCAAAACTTTATCCTCTGTGGAGGAAAAATTCAACGATTGTGAGAAGGCACTCCTGGCAACGGTGTGGGCATTGAAGAATTACCGCCCGTTTATCCAGGGGGAACACATCATAGTGGAGACTCCACACCAGCCTCTGCAATATCTCCAAAGTGATAGAATCCGGGCCGGAAATGTGAGTAATTCCCAAATTACTTCCTGGATTCTGTCAATGCAAGGCTTTCCTGTGGAGGTCAGATATGGCCAAAACAAGAAGAGTCCCCTCGCGCAAGGTCTGGCTGACTTGCATGATTGTGCCAGAGAAAACTGTCTCGAGGACGAAAGTCTAAAAATAAAGGACAACATGGAGGCATACCTTAATTCCCCCCACAAAGTCTTTGAAGAAGACAAGTGTGAGGGAATGCCCACTGTGTATGTGGATGGATGCTCTTACCATGTTGACAACAACGGGGAGAAAGAACTGGTGGCCGGCGTAGGGAATGCATGGGTGAATGAGTCCCCAGAACCCTCCGCTGGATACAAAATTGGTCCCCGAAGTAGTCAGGTGGCAGAATTGATGGCTGTGCATCAGGCCATCCTCACTGCTGTCCAGCATCAACTCCACGAACTGGTCATAATCACAGATTCGGATTATGTACGGAACGGGTTCGTGGAGCACCTGGTTAATTGGAAAGCCAGAGGCATGTTATGTGCTAACAACAAACCCTTGAAACATGGGAAGTTGATCCAAAACATTGATGATCTGGTCACCTCGAATGAGATGACCATCTATTGGAAAAAGATCAAGGGTCATTCCAAAGTAGAGGGACCAGACAAAACTGGAAATGACTTAGCTGATCATCTGGCCAACACCGGGGCCATCCAAGGGGATCTAATTGAGATTGAGTCCCTGTTGGGGGAAATCCAGGTCACTGCTATCACTAGGTCCCAGACAAATGCTCACAACAACCTTTCAATTGCACAATGGAGCAAGGAGACCCCTGATGCTGATTTGATTACAGCTCAGAAGGGGGATCCAATTATTGGTAAGTTTTACCAACACCTTGAGGACCCGGAGAACGTTCCCCTGATGGATACCGATTACATTGGGAAAGAGGACCTAAGAGTGTTGATGAAATGTCCAAAAATGTTCTGAATCCAAGACGGTTTGTTGGTAAGGAAATCCAAAGCTGGCCACGATCAGTGGGTGGTTCCTACCTCATTCCGAAGCCTGATGTTAAGTCACGCCCATGATGCGGCCACCACCGGTCATAGGGGGTTTCACACAACATTGGAAATCTTAAGAGAGGTTGCATACTGGCCACACATGGGGCAGGACCTCGACCAATACTCGAAGGGGTGTCTTGTGTGTGCACAATTTCAGCCATCATCCCTCACGCACCGTGCGCCTCTCCAAAAGAGGGGGATGACACTGCCATGGTCCGATTTACAAATCGACTTTGTAGGCCACGTGATTCGCTCTGCTAGGGGGAATAAGTACATGTTGACTGTGACATGCTTGTTTACCAAGTGGGTGGAATGTCTCCCAGCCCCAAATTGCAAGGCAGAAACTGCAGCTGCCCTGATGATTAACCACATCTTTTCCCGTTTCGGTCTACATCAAAGGATTGAGTCAGACAGGGGTAGCCACTTCACCAGTGAAGTGATGACAAAGATGTGGGAGATACTGGGGGTCAAAAGGAAGTTGCATATTGCTTACCGGCCAGCTTCTTCTGGGGCAGTAGAGAGATATAACCGAACCATTGTGAGCATATTAAAGAAGTTTGTGGCAGATTCTGGGCCAAGTTGGGATATCCGATTACCTCTGGTCCTAATGGCCATCAGATCTACCCCTTCATCTGCAACCAAAATGTCACCATTTGAGTTGATGACTGGGCGCAAGATGGTGCTTCCTCAGCATTTGCTCTACAGGACCCAAGAGCAGACACTGATAAATGCCTCCACAACTCACGAGTATGTGGAGAATTTAAGGAAACACCTTCAACATGCTTTTGCTTATGCTCAGCGGAATCTAGAAAGATCAGCTGATAGCATGAAGACCCACTATGACCTGAAAACTTCCAGGAAGGAATATCAGGTGGGGGACCGGGTCTATCTATACAATTTCCAAAGGAACCAGGCCAAACAGCAAAAATGTTTGCCTACATGGAAGGGACCCTTTGAGATTATAGACAAAATCTCCCCTGTGGCCTAAAAGATCTGCATCCCCAAAGGCGGTTTGGCAGAGGGGGAAGACAAGTGGGTCCACATAAACCAGTTGAAGTGTTGCCATCCCAGGCACACTCTGCAACAACTGGAGGAATCCTCTGGAATCCTAGAGGGTACTGTCTCAGATTAATTCAGTTCTAACTTAAAATATCCTACATATTGCCTACCAAATTCTGAGTTTCTCAATGTGGGTGTTTTGGTTTTTGAATGCAAAAAGAAATGTGCATGTTCATATGTTTTGACTATAAATTTATATGCCACCCCACTATATCAATGGTGGGGGAGAAATGTCCATGAATAGGTATTGCCGCTCTTCCTTTGTCGTCCTAGGAGAAAGAAAACCTGGAGACGGGCCAAGGAGGACGATCCAGAGACCGGGAGCAGAGACGCAAGGGGCCCAATGTACCGCCCAATATTCCCATCAGGACCGGCGAGGAGAACCGATCGATCCGACCGGATGGAGGAAAAGATGCTGAACTGAGCTATCTATTGGAAGAAGATGAGGAAACATCCCAGGTCTTGCGAGTCCCATCAGTGAAACAGAATGGCCATCGCAAGAGGGGGGCTTGTGGGATGTTTTTATCCACGCATCCAAGCCCTACCTCAAAACTGTGCAGTACTGACATTTGTGTAGATCTCTTTACTTCAAAGGACACGTGTTTTCATCAGCAAGACATTCCCATCATCAGGAATAGATCCGATCGAATCAATTTATACAATGTAGGTCACTTGCTGCTTTTTTCGGGTAATTCTCTCAAAACACTTTGGGGGTTATTTTCTCAGCCCTGGAGTGCAACAGTAAGGAGCAAAAGCATGGTGGCAGACATGTAGGCCTTTTACACTTTCGGTGATTTTCGTGCACTGCAACAGACTGTATGTAACATTTCGGATGTGCATTTCTCCTCCACTTTCAAATGCAACGTGACATTTTCATACCGGTGTTAAACCAATGGATTCCTATGGTATCCGCCTGTCTTTAGCCACTGCTACTAGCAGACACATTCTATTGTAAATGTGTCCTGTGTGGGATGTTTTTATCCACGCATCCAAGCCCTACCTCAAAACTGTGCAGTACTGACATGGAAAACATCATGATGGCCAGAGATTCCCAGAAAATGCCCAGGGAAATGCATGAAGAATAGGCTGCCACCCATTTTGCCGATGTTATGGGCACAGAAGGGCACTGCCTAAAACCACCATTGGACTACCCACACAGTAGCCTGAAACCATTGGGAATGGCAATGCTGATTGCCAAAAGCAACCTAGAATTGTGGGGAATTCATTTTCTTAAATCCCAAAAATGGGTGCATTACCAGTACTCACCACTATCAGAAAGCCGGCGGTTTAAAACAACACCAGACTTTTTTCTCTTTTTGTGTAAAACTGAATAAATGAACCCAAAGCAGGCCAAAGAAAGACTTACTGAGAGGTGGATCCAATGTAAAGTTATATTCTGAAGTGACTTGAAGGTTTATAACAAGACTGGCTGAGCTGTGGATTTCAGCAGTTTAAGTAAATTTGGACTGAAAGACACTAAAAAACCTAAATGTTTAAAAGAAATGAGTCACCTACTTTTGAGTGTCACATAGGTTGCAATTGTTTAAATGTCATAGTTTAAACTTAGAATCAGCATTTTAGCTGCATATGTAAAAAATGGTTAGTTTTATTTGAATGCAGAAAACTGGGTAACTAAAAGTGACATTAGCTGGGGCCTGGCTTAAGGAACTGAATTCTGCCCACCAGCTACCCCCGACAGGAATTGAGACTTGCACAACTGCTGTGTTCCCAGGCCTAGCTGCCTTTTTGCTGCTCCCACAAAAAGGGATCTGACACTTCTCTGATTGAATTATCAAGGGACTGCTAGAGACTAAACATAGGACCCAGGCAGAGGGTTTATTGAAGTGGCCATAAATGGCTTCCTCTTGAACAATGGGCCTTCCAGGGCCCAGGCAAATGTTTTATTATGGGGGCCGTAAAAGTGGCTTCCTCCTGGAAGGAAAGGGGAGGAGCACTGCATGTGAGAGCAAGCTGGCTTGGCAGAACTGGAAAAAACAGAAATTCAACCTTGTGCTGGGGGGAAACCACACCCCTTTGTAGCCAGAATATGGTTTTAGAAAAAGATGAATAACTCATAGTACGGACTTGTCATAATTATTTAAATGATACCATAATTCTTGTGATTTTTCTGCCCACATTTTAAGAGGTTTTTAGAACCGGTGGCATGATCTGGGGGAAAGCTAGCAGTTAAGAGGGTATTACTTAAAACGTATGCATGTGAAAAGTCTGATACTTCGTCAATTAATGCCTGCATGCCTTGCACACATTTGGGTAAATTTGAGTAAGAATCTGATATTGGTAACCTGACCAAAAAGTGCAAATGTTGCCATTTCTGAATGCAAGCTCCCAGGAAGAGCAGATTTGGACAGGGTATACCTCCTGTGATATGTGATGGGTGCATGTAATTTTAAACAAATGTGTACCTGTGCAAATATGTCTTTTGGGTCAAAATGTAGATTGTGTGTAATTTGACAGGGGTGGGTTCTCTGTACCATAAACAGACCTCATCATGATGACACTTCATTTCATTCCCCCAATCAAGGGGAAGAGGATGAAGTGGCCAATGACAAGTGGAGAGGGGTAGGGCCTAGGAAGCTAGCCTTTCCACCCACTTTCAAAACACATAAAAGCAGACAGTCAGGACAGATAGGGACATTCAATTCCATTTGCTGCGGAGCATGCTGCCGGACCATACCACATCCAGAGATCCAGACTTCAAATCCATCAATCTCCAGAGAAAGCTGTGCAGAAACATCCAGAAGCAGTGCTGTACCCAGAGAGAGCAGAGCTGACCCAGACCACTGTTCGCAGAACCAGAGAGCTGACCCAGACCGCTGTGCGCAGAGACCGTCCGTGGCGAGTGAAGAAAACCTGACCAGATCCGCGGCGAGGCCCATTCTAATTCAAAAATATATTGTGAGTACCTAGCAGAACTGTGCAGAACCAATCTCTTAGTTAAAATAATATAATTCAATCTATTTTAATCTAAGTAGAACTGCCTCCTAACTGTCACCTGTCATTTTGTAAAGCTGTCACCTGTCATTTCTAGTTGCTAGCTGTCACTTGTCACTTTGAACTTTAAAATTTCAAATCGGAAAAATGACCTTTACCATATCGCTCATATCTCCGTGACCGTTTGTCTTAGAGACTTGCAGTAACTTTCCTCTGAAAGCTGGGAATCTTGGCTTTTCAACGAACCTAGAACCGCATTTCTATTACATACACTATTGCCGCAATCGCGAAAAACGCACTCGCGAATTTACCGCAATTTGCAAATTTCTCCACGTGTGAAAACCGCAGCTTCATTGCTTTCCTTGCTAAAAAATTCGTTTGCCTCTTAAGAACCATCCCTGAATCATTGCTAGAGTGAGCCTGGACTAATATTAACTTGACACCACTCACCCTGAACCTCTAGAGGGAATTAAAAGCATTTTAGCATATTTTTCACTTCATTGCCAGCACACATAAAAGCATTTTGGGCCTGTGTTTCAAACTTCTGTAGTCTAAGCTTGCTGGGGTGAACTGAATTACATTTGATTGCATTTCTGAGAACTGTGTGCTTTCCTTCCATTTCCTTGCATTGCATAAAGGGGGGAGGGGATTGCCAGAGAAAAGTGATTACATTGTTTTGTTGAAATCATATTGAGTATTTTCTGTATTGCATTTTCATTCAACATTACATCCATCTGAACTTATATAAAGCATTCTCTACCACCTTATTCTTCTGTTCCTATTCACAAGTGTGCTAGTGCCAGACTATCCATTATTGATTACTGCTCAGATTAAGTGTGATATTCAATTATTAATTTATTATAAAGTGTGATATATACATATATTGTTTAAATTCTCAAATAAACCTTTAAACTTGCAAAACAGAACTACTTCTTGGCTCAGTGGGGGCAGGGGGATTCCAAGAGAGGGGTGTTATATAGGGGTAGTCATCCAGAACGCATGAACTGGACATAAAGATATATTAATAAGGGTTTCCATTCAGTATCCCAGACTAGGCATTGACTTAGCTGTAGTGTTGAATTGAATCCTCTTACACCTGCCATACATTAATGGCAAGCAGCATTTGCCGTTATTTACAAAACAGAGTGAATAAAACTGAGGTGCAAATGCAATGTTGCCTTCTTTTACACTTTGCTTTCGCAGCCATTTTGTAAATGCAGAAAACTGCATAACAGGGGTCCATCATCACATGCGTGCTAATGTTGACTGTTCCTTCCATGCAATTACCACTTCTTATTAAATGACCTCCTAAGCTTCCTTAACCTCAAGGTTGCTAACCCACCACCATCACTAAGCACAACAACCGTGTCCTCTCGTTTGCATCTCTTCTGAGAGTAGATAGAAGCAACCATGTTCTGCTTTACTAACCCCTCCTCATGTTTCTGAATTGTCACCCACTATAGAATCTTCAGGTAGGTGCACATGAACTAATAACAAGAGCGAGTGTGTGGGTGCTGGGTCATGCATTAATTGGGACACACTATGTTAGCATTGACATTAGTGCCTTGCCTATGTGCTGTGCATAGAAGAAGGAACCTTCAGGTGATTGCCCTGGGGTACAACATAAAGAGATGCCCAGTTAAATAGGCCATAACCGCCAAACATCTATGAGTGCCCGAGCACAAATCCAAACCCCACGTGCATCCAGTATGATAACATTGCATATTAACTCACAATTCTCCAAATCTGCCTTGCAAACATACCCCAATTACCACACCACTTTAGGACATACTCCTCTCCACCATTTTGCAGAACCATGCCCTATCTAACAGGACTGAAATGCACCCAAGCAATCGCAAAACTCCTCTGCTGCACCACTCCCTCCCTGTGTTTATAGGATCTATTTCCTGCTTCCACGTCTTTCCCATGTTTTAGCTATCTACCCCATGCTCATTTTCTTTCCTTCAGCAAATTAAGGCCTGATACTCGTGGCAGGGGTCACAGTACAACACTCAATGGACAAGATAAGATGCTCTAAAACTATTCCCGCAGTGATTTGCTGCAGTATAAAAGCAAATTAACCAAACATAACAAACATTCCGCTATACATGTATGCACTGCACTTTGTATACATGGGACATTTGCAGTTGCATGTTATTTGTACTATGAGATGGAAGTTAGCATTGTGGCGTAGCAAGCCAGGATGTTTGATGTTCAGAGATGTTGAGTTTATGTTGACACATATGTATTTCACAATTATGTTAAAGTGATGGAATCCATTCCGGGTTTTGTATCGTAAGTTATGGAATCTACCACAGTGACTAATGACACATACACTGCTGAATGGGATGCTCTCACAGTGAAGGCGATCACAACTCATGAAGACACATACACTTCTGGGTGCACAGGAGCAAAGGGGGATTGTATGGATGTGGCCCATGAGCAGCTGTGTGCTCAGATAAGTTCCTGAGTGGCAAACGGTAAAGAACATATTCTGATGGCTTGTGCTGTATCCTTTAGGGGCACAGTCATCATGCATCCCCACCTGCCCTCTTTATCTCCCTAACCTGTGTTCCATACATGTAACCCACTGCACCCCCTCGCTTCGTGTCCTTCCAAGTCTATCCTTTCATTAAATCCGTCTAATCACCTTCATTGTATTGTATCCATTTTAGGATACACAAAATGTACAGAATTCCACAGCGCCAGAGCTATGCTATATAAAACCAAGCTACTACATAAATACCAATCAGCCTAGTAATTCAAGGACATCACTGCTTGTGTACCCCCATGTGTGATAATCTCCAAACCATGTATCACAGTGGATAGTGCCCCATTGCCAGTGTCCCTCCCATGTGTTCACCTCCACCTTATTATTCCTAGCTCCGCCCCATCACTGCACTTTACATTTATGTTATGTTCCCCTAATGTTTTCACCGTGATCCTTTGCTGCAAATCCTCATCTTTACTTGTTTTCCTTGTCTGTGCAATTTTGCACTGGAGGCGGTCCTAGGAGATAATGATGCACGGTTGGACACGTCCGTTTTTCTTCTGAACAAAATGTATGATGACTATAAATAACACAAACCCCCACACAGTCCCGATTTGCCTTTCTCCCTGTGAGCTCGCAGTCACAGGTGGAATGAAGCACACATGAGAAGCCAGGTGGTGGGCTTCAGAGGACAAGATACAGTCCCATGTTGTGACTGACAAATGAGTTAGGATCTCAGTGAACTAAACACTCAACATGTAATTTTGATGCATTGCCAAACCTAGACATTCAATGAATAATAAACATTATACGGAGAAATAAAGCGATATGAGCATGATCAGGAACATTCTTTCGGCTGCATGATAAATAATTAAGAACAAATACATGCCAAATTGTCGTTGAAGCAAAGAAGCAAAGAACAAAACAAATTACAATAAAAACGATTTTGCAAAGTCAATAGTTGTGGCTTTTGCAGTTAGTCATTGTATTTGACTTTTATATGTAGGAACATGTACTGGCTACATCACGAACTGGCCTGGCTCACAAAACGTGATGTTCATCACGTGACTGTTATTACATGAACGGTTCGCCTCTGCTGGCTCATTGACCACTTCTAAGGTTTTAAATTGGCAGCTGAGGCACGAAGCATGCATCTTACATAGACTGCTGGGAATGCCCGTAATCTGCTTATTATCTGTGTACTATCCAGCATTGCAATGGTAAAACAATCTTTCAAATTCTCACTCAATTAGGGCCGAAAACAATGTCCAAGAGAATGGTCTAACCTCTAGAAATCATTTACCATAGGACCAAAGCATAGGACTGTACAACTCTAGCATAGAATACAGACATGTATGATATATAAGACCATGTTTTTGAAATCATGAAATGCTTAGTAACTATTGTATAGAGAAAGATGAGAATATTGTGTTGTAGCAAGACTCAGCACAAGTTTACCAATCAGGCCCATGCAATAGTGCATCAATGTTCATGTAAACATTCTAGTTATAATCAGTGAAAGAAAATCCTGATATGAAGGTCAGATGCCGACTTTCAGCTTCAAAATATCTATTTACCTCTAGGACACCTGAAACAGCTGCGCGTTCCAGAGCTTACCGGCAAATGTGGTACTTAATAGCAGAGATACATTTCCACGCATTCCATTAACCCTGAAACCATGCAAATCATCCAGCTGAAAAAAAACTTAAATATTATAAGCAGAAACATATGTGGGCATAAGAAGGGCGTTTCAGCATAACAGAGTGAAGTTCGGTATATATTAGATTACATTTTAGGGTTTCATTCTCCAACCCCTTACACACATTCCATGCAGCTTTTAGTCCTTTCTTAGGCTTCATCTGTGCCATTCCACTTCCCCTAAGAGATACCACACCACACACACCTGTGAAAGAAAAGGAAAGAAAGAGAAAGAGATAACAAATAAGGCAGAGATAGAGACAGATACAGTGGGTTGTAGAGAGCCACAGGGAGAGAGAAAGAGACAAAGAGAGAAAAAGAGTGTGTGTGAGCGAGAGATAGAGATGGAGGGGAACAGAAGAGACCAAACTGGGACTGATTGAGCGGCTGTACCCAAGGCAGTCTGAATAGGACACAGGGCTAGTAAAACCAAACGAAAAGCCTACCTCCTGGCTTCTGCGTTACCGTCATACCCTACCTCTCATCTGCCTTTTACCTAATATGTTTCCCTGGCCTCTACCCTGCCTCTGCCTCTCACCTTCTCTGCCTCCATTGCAGCACTTCATTCATCATGGTCACATACCGAACAGATGGCTGTACCACCTTCCTTCACTTACTGATGTCTAATGCTGATTGTGCTTAATCTATGTAACTACAACCATGTATTGTGCATGTATTGTGCACAGTGACTGTTCCATTTAGGCCCCTCCACAACTTGGTCAGAATGTCACTCAAACCCACCCCATTGTAAGAAGCTCACTGCTTCCCATCAAACCTGATTTCTTATACTTTGTAAGCTATGTTGTGATCAAGAGAGCATTGTTCCTTCATGAATATAAATACAAAAATCAAAATAAAGGAAATAGATTGTGGCTGAGGGGAAGGACTGTAATGAAGGAGGAGGACTGTGAGAAAGGAGAAGGGCTATGACTAAAGGTAAGGACTCTAACAAAGGGGCAGTGTGACATAGAAGTAGGACTGAAAAAAGGAGAAGGACTGATGAAGGAGAATGACTGTGATGTAGATCTGATATAGGACAGGGAATGTGGTAAAAGGAAAGGATGCTGATGAGCGTGAAGTACTATGACAAAGGTCTTCAACAAAGGAGAAGGATGGTGATGACGAACTGTGATGAAAGAGAAGGACTGAGAAAAAGGGGAAGGATTGTGACACAGGAGAACATTTGTGATGGCTGTGATGAAGCAGGAAGGATGTGATTAAGGAAGACTATGAAGAATGATTTATGAAGGAGAAGGATTGTGATGAAGGAGAGGGACTAGGGCAAAGGATAAGGTCTATCATGAAAGACAAAGACTGTAACAAAGGACTGTAAAAGAAGGATTATGACAAAAATATGGGACTATGATGAGGTTGAAGAACTACTTTGAAGGAGAAGCACTAGTAAAAAAAATAAGGACTGATAAAGGAGAACTGTGAAAGGGGAAGAACGGTGGTAATGAAAAAGGACTGTGATGAAGAAGGACTGTTCAAAAGGACAGTGATGAAGAACAACTACCATGAAGGACTGTCAAGAAGGACAAGGACTATGACAATGGGATGTGACAAGCGACTGTGGCAAGAGAAGGTCTATGAGGATTCCGGTGAGGGAAATGACTGACAACAGAGGACTGTGACAAAATACTTTGACAAAAGAAAAGGAATAAGAAAAAGAAGAAGTATTGTGATGATGGACTGTGATGAAGGAAAAGGACTGCAATGAACTTTAAGGTCTGTGACAAGTGGAACTATTGTGGCAAAGGAGAAGTATAACAAAGGAGTAGGACTATTACAAAAGAGTAGGACTCTGATGGGTAGGGAATGATGAAGAAGAATTTTAGCAAATTAAAAGTGCAGATATGAAGGGCTCTTGTGAAGTAGAAGGATGGTGACAAAGAAAGACTTTGATGAGGGACAACGAAGGACAGTGTTGGCGGAGAGGGACAATGATGAAGGAGGAAGATAAAGACAAATAAATATGATGGAGGTGAAGCACTATGATGAAGCAGAAGAACTAGGATCAAGGAACAGAATAAGAAATGTGAGTGGAAGAACCTAAATAATTTACATGTATGATGCAGCCAGTGCATGCCAATTGTATGGGCAGTTGTCATTCCAACCAAAACGTCTGCTTCTAAGCACCCATTCCCTGTGAAGTGCTGCATCGTTCTCGTTTTCGGTAGACTAACACTGCATAGCAGTTAACAGTGCATAACATACATTACACATCTCGTATATTTATGTGTTGGCCAACAATGACATCAACATTTGTAAGTGAGAAGCATGAGCAACTGTTAGGTATTGCTAGAATGAATTGCAGCCTTCACCAATTCCATTGCCCTATAGTAGGTCTCACCTCAATTAGTCCCTCTCTAAGTCATGTGTTAATGCATCGCCGGCCTGAATTTGTTACTCTATCATTGTAGAACTCTCCATAGGAGGAATTTCTGTGTTTTCCTCTATTTATGTGACAGTATCTTTTTGGACAGATGCCACACACACATATCTTGGCATTTCAGCCTCCATGTCAATTTACCTTTTTCCATCTGAGTCTTTGTCATCCAACTGACATAGAATGTAATCATTCTGGTGATGGCAAATCACATCTTTTGGTTCAGAAGGATGTACTAGCTGTATTCTGATTACCCCTTTGGGCTTGAAGTCTAAAGACCCAGGCAGTATATCTCATAAAAAGACATAACTTTCAGGAATATTTCCAATGATTGTGTTGTTCAAATCTGCAGTGTGGTATGATTTTTGTATTTCTATCCCTATTGGGGTACCTTCTTCGAAGCTTATCTCCTGACATCCTTTGTTATCTACTAGTATCCATATGGCACTATCCCCAACCTCTTCCAGTGGAGTCTATTCACATTCTTGTCCTTGTTGTCTCATGAATACATTGATACACAGGAATGTGTCAGAATGCATAATCTTCTGTCAGTTTCCGGGTCTCAATGTTACCTTACACTGTCTTGTGAATGCAGAAATGGTAGCATCCCTTTTCACCTGGAGCTCAATTGTAAATGGCATTATTTGTACATAACAATATGCCTGTCATTTATTCTCAAAATCCTGTGGTGTTCCACCCAGAGTGGAACAAACTGGTTCAATAAATCTAGCACCATGCTCATAATGTGCGTGATATCATTTCTCAGATTAATTGTGGCCTTAGTTTCACTTACTACCCACACACTGTGATTGATGCTTTTGTATCCTATCTCTATTTTCAGCATGCATCTCCCCAAAAGTCTGTGTCCCAGATCAGGGCTGCCTAATCCAAATATGTGTTAATTTATCATGGTATAATTTGGTATTGCTTTTCTGTCACGCATTTGTTGAAATACCTTCTCATTGATAAAACTATTTTCTTGTACCAGGGCCAGTACTGCCTCAAGCATCTCTGGATACTGTAAGTGTAATTAGGGCACACATTTCATCTGTGTACTAATTTCATCAGAGCCACTGATCTCAATAAAGAAGGCAGGCACAGGTGTAAAAAGGCACCAACATAAAAGGGATCCCAGTGGGCAGCTTAGGTGTGATTTCGGGTTGATGTGAGACACTGATGAGAAACATACAAACCAATGAAAGGAGTTGGGATAGTATACCATAGCAATGCATGTTAGTGTAGTGTAGTGCAGGCACTAACAATTACATTTTCTAACCTACCTAACATACTTACCTCACTGTCTTTAAAAAACCTAATATTAGAGAATATTAGTAATTAGAATGGGTTTGCCTAGATCATAACCCAGCTGTTGGACTAGAGAAAACAGCACAAATTAAAAGCTTTTTGCTGTGTGCTGAACATGAGGCTTAGAGCAAGGAGGCAGAAAATGCAGTGGCAAGAACAGCCTTTTGTATGTACAGGAAACTACAGAGGAAAATGCTTAATGAAAATGTTAAATGCCTTAAGGCCCGAAGAAAGTGTAAGCGATATTCAATCAACACTAGAGCCATGTCAATGCCTAGTCTGGGATGCTGAGGAAAACCCTTATTAATGTATTTTTATGTCTAGTTCAGTAATCTGGATGGCCACCCTTGTATAACACCCCCCTCTTAGAATCCCCCTGACCCCACTGAGCCAAGAAGTAGGTTTGTTTTGCAAATTAAAAGGTTTATTTGAGAATTTAAACAATATATATATATATATGTATATATATATATCACTTTATAATAAATTAATATCTGATAGTACACTTAGACATATGATGTTGATCAACAATGGGTAATCTGGCACTAGCACACTTCTTTACAATCACTGAGGAGTTAGTATAGGATGGATAAAGTAGCAAAAATACTTTTATGATTTCAAGGGAAAAGCAATGAGGAATAGAATGCAGTACAGAAATACGTGATATGATTTTAGCAAAAGATAAGATAATCACTTTTTCTCTGGAAATTCACCCCCCTCCCCTATGCAATGTAAGAAATGGAAGGAGATGGAAAGAGGAGCACACAGTTCTCAGGAATGCAATCAAATACAATACGAAATTCAGTTCCCCCCCAGCAAGCTTAGAGAAAACAGGTATGAGTTTTAAAACACAGGCCCAAGTGCTTTGAATGTGGCGGCAGTGAAGTGAGAAATATGCTGAAAATGCTTTTAATTCCCTTTAGGAGGTTCAGGGTGAGTGAGAGATACTTGGGATGAGATCAGGCTCACTTTAGCAATGATTCAGGGATGGTTATTAAGAGACAAACAAATTTTTAGCACAGGAAAGCAAAAAGCTGCTATCTTTTTACAGGTAAAGAAATCAGGCCAAATCGTAAATTGCGGCAAAATTCGCGAGTGCGTGAATCGCGATTACGGCAAAAGTATAAGTAGGTTTGTTGGAAAGCTTAGATTCTAGCTTTCAGATGAAAGTTAAATTTTGTTCCTAGCCCAAACGGTTCCAGAGATACGGACGATTAAATAAAGGTAGATTTTCGGATTTAAAGTAAAACTCAAAATGACAGGTGACAGCTTGCAGCTTCAGAATTGACAGGTGACACGATTTCTAGGAGGCTGTTCTACTTAGGTTAAAATAGTTTGGATTCGATTATTTTAACTAAGAGATTGGTTCTGCACAGTTCTGCTAGGTACTCACAATATAAATTTGAAATAGGCCTCGCCACGGATCTGGTCAGGTTTTGGACTGGACTCCGGTTCTGGTCTCGGCACTTCACAGTGATCTGGGTCAGCTCTCTGGTTCTGCTCACAGCGGTCTGGGTCAGCTCTGCTGCTCTAGCCTCTCTGGATTCAGCGGCCTCTGGTTCTGGATACTGCTCTGCTTTCCGGTCCGGATCAAGTGGATTCTGGATGTAACACTGCTTTCTGGGTACTGGCAAGAGTTCTTGGCAAAAGAATTCAGACAGCTCGCCCGGCTGTGGAATAGTTTGCAAATGATTTTGAGGCCTGCTGACAAATACTTTTGCTTGCAGTGGGCCTTCTTGGTTCAAAGTTCTGTAGTCTCTGTTTAGCTTGAAAGTCTAAATGTTGGATCTCTGGATGTGAAGTCGTCGGTCAGCATGCCCCGCAGCAAATGGAATTGAATCTCTCAACCTGTCCCAGCAGTCTCTTTTTATGTGTTTTGAAAATGGGTGTGTGCCTGGGCCTAGCTAAGCCTGCCCCTCTCTACTTGTCATTGGCCCAATTCTCCCCTCTCCTATGATTGGGAGAAGGAAATGGATTGTCATCATGATGAGGTCTGTTTATGGGTCAGAGGATCCTCCCTGGTCAGTTTGCCCACAAATCTATATTTGATTCAAATACATCTTTCCCAGATATACAATTTGTTGAAATTACATGTGCACATTATATATTCCTTATGGTCCATGCTTGTCCACCTCTGATCTTCCTGGGGGCTTGCATTCAAAAATGACAACATTTTGCGCTTTTTAACTGGTTTTGCAATATCGGACATTTACCCAAAATTACACACATGTGCGCAAGGACTATAGACATTAATTGATGAAGTGTCAGATTTTTAACATGCAGACATTTGGAGTGAGACCCTATTTTCTGCTAGCAACCCCCCAGAATACACCACAGGGTCCTAACGCCTCTTAAAATGTTCACAGAAAAATCACAAAAATAATGATATTACTTATATAATTCTGACAAGTCTGCACTATGAGTTATCTATCTTTTTAAAATTATGCTCTGGTCAAAAAGGGGTGTGGCTTCCCACATCACAGGGTGGAATAACTGGTTTATCCACTTCCCCCAAGCCAGCTTGCTCACAGAGGCACAGCTGCCCCCCAGTTTCTCCCAAGAGGAAGCTATTTTACGACACCCCCAATATAACATTTGCCTGAGTCCAGGACAGGCCTTTGTTCAACTCCCTGTAGTCCCCAGCTGCTCCACCCCTAATCTAATCAGAGAGGTGACAACTCCTTTTGGCAAGGGGAAGAGTGGCTGAGCAGGTTTTAACTCCTGTCGGGGGTAGTTGTCAGGCAGAATTCAGTTTCATTAAGCCAGGTTTCAGCTAAATGTCACTTTTTGTTCCCAGTTTAAATCACTTAGAATTTTTACATATACATTAAATAATTACTTCCTTCATGTCATTTCAGAATATAGTTTTACATTGTATCCACCTCTTAGCAAGTCTTTCCTTGGTCTGGTTTTGTTTCATTTGTTCAGTTTTACTCAAAAGTCTGGTGGTTTTAATACGCCGGCTTTCTGATAGTGGTGAGTACTGGTAATGCAACCATTTTTGGGATTAAGAAAATGAATTCCCCACAGTTCTGAGTTGCTTTTTTGGCAATCAGCATTGCCATTCCCAATGGTTTCAGGCTACTGTGTGTGTAGCCCAATGGTGGTTTTAGGCAGTGCCCTCCTGTGCTCACAACATAGGCAAAAATGGGTGGCAGCCTTTTCTTCATGTTTTCCCTGTGCACTCTCTGGGGAGTTCCGGCCATCATGATGTTTTCCATGCCAGTACTGCACAGTTTTATGGTAGGGCTTAAAACCTAATATTAGAGAATATTAGTAATTAGAATGGGTTTACCTAGATCATAACCCAGCTGTTGGACTAGAGAAAACAGCACAAATTAAAAGCTTTTTGCTGTGTGCTGAACATGAGGCTTAGAGCAAGGAGGCAGAAAATGCAGTGGCAAGAACAGCCTTTTGTATGTACAGGAAACTACAGAGGAAAATGCTTAATGAAAATGTTAAATGCCTTAAGGCCTGAAGAAAGAACGGTGTACAAAGGTGATTATCAAGAAGCAAAAGACTTCTGGAAATTTAAGAGGCATTAGTTAAAGGGGAGGTGTTTGATGGATGTGTGACATAACGGCAACGGGTGGTGAAATCATAAAATTTCTTTATAGAGGTATAAGCAAACTGGGACAGAAGGAAAAATGCCTTAAAAGGAAGACGATGAGTAAACAGAGGGGGGCTGCTGAAAGGAAGATGGAGAAGAAGGAAGGGCAGGCCTGGGCTGCACTAGCCCAAGTCATCAGCTGTGTGGGAGAAAGACAGCCGTCTGACATAAAGCATTTCCCAAGCAGGCTGAATCCTCTCTCTCTGGGCTCAGTTAGTATTACTTAAAACGATAAAGATAAATGAAAAAGGTGATTAGGACAAACCCTAGTCAGAATTGGCAGGTGCTAATCTGTTTTCAATGCATTTCTGTTCTAGCGCAAAGTGTATATTTCGCAACAGTGCTAAAGGGATTATAGTTTGACTGCCAAGACCAACTGGGGTTCTCCTGCCAAATGCTGATGTATAAATAGTCTTGCTAAAAGAAAAGGTACATTATTGTTGTGGGAGGTAACGTATGAAAAGGGGCATCAAAGCGCATTTGCCTTTCTGAGCAGATTGTGAATATATTTCTCATTTTATCATTTGCCCAGAAATGGTTAATTGGCAAATAAGGCTGAATACTCTGAAAAACATAGAATGTTTCTCTCCACTGCAAAATGTGAAATTGCATGCATTTATCCTGCTGTTTCTTTTCTATGATTGCAAAAAAGCCAGTTCTGCGTGACGTTATTCTCTCGCATGCAGGTGTTTTATACAGTACTTAAGATTTTCAAAGTACATTTTACTAAGCTGCATTTGGGTTCTTTCCTATTTTTAATACATTCAGATAAAAGTCAAGCAGCGTAATTATAAAAACCACATGTGTGTGGACTGTCATTGTGTGAATTATTCTTTCACAATAAAAAGGTTGTGTGACCAGCACTGCACTGGGTCAGGACTTGTAGCCAAGAGGTCCCAAATAAACTTAACAGCAAGAAATTCCCCATGTTTTAGCAAACAAAGAATCCACCTGCATGTGGTGGAAGTGGCCTAGAGATATAAAAAAAAAACCTAGACGTTTTGGTGGAGATGGCAGGGATCTTCTTTGGCTAGGCACAATAGCTATGCATGTCCTTTTGTCCTTTTGCATGTCCTGTGTAGTGCTGGTGCACTTTGAATTCCATGTTTTTGTTCTGCCTGCTGTTTTAACTACTTCAGTGACAGTGAGTCTATGATAGTGATTGTGCTGGGTGCACTTTAAAAATCATTTTTCTCTCTATCTTCTATTTGAATTATATTGTACAAGTAATAGTGATTGTACTGGGGGTGGTGTTGTGACTTTGGCTGGGGATGTGTTGTGACTTTGAGTTTCTCAATTACTTTACTGACATTCTGTGAACACTAGTGCACTGCAAAGATGACAGAGGATGAGAATGCTGATCTATGTGGCTATGCAGAGGCAAAGATGTATGCACTGTCAGCATGGTCTTCTGACTCTTTAATTTGGAGGACCGGAAAGTCCAAATAGACTGCCTGATTCGCCTTGCCGCAAAGATGTGGTTTCATCTAGATAAGTTAGTTACACTGAGAGTGAAGGACAATGAGATAATTGCAAGATTGCACACAGACCTGGCAGCTATAGGTGAGGAAATGTTGCAATTGAAAGAGAATTTCAAACAGCAAGAGCTCAGTGCCCAGATACAGATCAAGTATGATGATGCAAATGCATAATTGTCAAAGAAAGACAGAAATGAAAATTGAGAGTGAAGGAGAACTTGATCATTTAAAAATGATTTTGGAGGGTGTTCAAAAATACATTGCAGTCAGAAGTTCAGGCACTCTGAAAGTGTAGTAGTCAATCCTCTAGAGAATTACAATCGATGGAAGAGGAAATGTTTAGGCTGATGGATGAAAATGATAAAAAGATGGAAGCTATTGATCATTTTAAAATGTAAATGACAGTAATGAGTGAGGTAATGACTAAGTTAAGAAAAAACATCTCTATGATATATAATGAAACACAAGAGCTATATGCACAATTTAGGGAAATAAGGTGACACAATTTGGTTGTCAGAGGTGTCAGGAGTACACAGCTGTGCTTCCTCTATGAGCAGCAGGGTGTTACACCCACTGAGGCTGAATGCAGCCATGGTCTCTGAGATTTTCCAGTTGCTGTTCACTTGGAAAGAGCTGGCTGCTCTCAAGTACTCGAGGATGAGTCCGCTCAAACAGAGCAGAGAAAGGGGGGTGTTAGATAATCAAATACACTCAAAATAATGAAGGGTATCAAGAGTTTGATTAGACCATTCAAAAAGGATTCAGGTATCTCCATTGAGGAACACCTGAATAGTGTGACTGAGCTTTTTCAGATGCTTGAAATCCTTAAGACCCAATACAGTAAATTTGTCCACCACACCATGTACCCCACCCCGCTAGCTTCATACGGGGCTTAAATGAACAGGGCAATTCATCATTGGAGGACTTTGAAAGAGAAATTAGGAAAAAAATGTTCACCTTATCGCTCATTACAAGATGCAAAAAAGGCATGATACAGTATGACGGCTCAATTAGATGAGTTGCCATACCAGATGTTGCAAACCCTGAAAAGAACATTCTCACTTTTTGATATGACCTCTGACATTCATTCAGCAGTGATCAATACCATGTTTATTTTACGGATTGCAAGGAACATAGATTCACAACCCACCCAGGAAATCAATAGGGATCATAGATTAGAGTGGATTCTTGAACAGGCACTAGAATCTCTGAAATAATCTCTCATGAGAAGGGGAGGTTAGAAATAAACAACCCGGACCCCAAAAAGCTAACAGAGCCCCCTGAAGTTCTAAAAGTAAAGTCTGGAAAAATGCCAATGGAGACAGCTCAAACTCAAGAATGACATACAACATAATCAGAAGGTGGTGGCCATGCAAAGGAAGGTGGCACCACCTCAAACACCTGTATTCCAATCCATTGATCTCAGTGACAGAAGCTCAGACATTAGTCCTAGCTTTCTTGCTAATTCACCCAAATTGGGATTTTTGCTATGATATGTCAGGGCTAAGGAACACCCAGCATCAGATGCATAATGGGCCAAACCAGGCATTCGGGGTCCAGAGTAGGTTTCACCCTGCCATAATGGTATATGGCAATCAGGCAAGATCAAGGTATGTAGATATGTTTATTGAAAATGGAAATCAACAAAAGGAGCAATGTCAATCAAATGGGAGACAGAATGCGACCTATGACCCTTGGCCATTATGTTCAGTCCTCTCCAAAGGTTGGCAATGGTCAGAGGACGGTCACCCCATGCTCCCCTCCCCATGTGTACCAGGAATTCAGGGGAACCACAAACAGGGACCAGTCTCCTGAAAGGAGCCAAAACATGCCTGATCAATCTGAATTCAACCAGTACTGGCCCAGAGCACAGATGGATGAGTTCAAGGATATGGATAGATTCCAGTGTGTGAAGGCACAGTTGAAGATGTTGTCTGAGCATATAAGAAAACAGTGTGCAGTCCAGAAGCAGCAACTGAGTGAGAAGGTAGAATGTCACAAGAGTGACATTGCACAGGGTGTCAAAAAATAATTATTAACCAGGCTTCCCACAATGAAAGTGCATATGACAATAATTTACCATTGAATGAACAACCCAAATTGCCTGGCAATTCAAAACCAAGAAGAAAAGTGAATAATAACATAGGGAATTAAACAAACACAAGAAAAGGGTGTGGGTTAATTTAGAGTTGAACCAAACCATTCACATGTGTGAAAATCAGAGAGAACAAAAGCGAAACACACAGGAAGAAGACAAAGAATCAAAAGACAGTTTAAAAAGGACATGCAGTATGAAATAAATAAAATTATAGGTGACGCGATAAAAACAGATGAAGATATAGCCTTGACTGACAGTTCTTCTTGTGAACATATATCCACAGAAATTAAAATGTTGAAAATGTCAGATGCAAATGACTTCCCTGTGGAATATTTCAAGCCCCAGATCTTCCAATAAACAGAAATAACAGGTATGGTACAAGAAATACACACCAGCAACTGATGTTCTAACACACAGTGTTAATGAAAATACAGAACAATTGGTTTCCAGAGTGAAGGTAAGTGAAAAAAATTCCAGGCAATGGGGAAAAAGCAAAAGATGAATGGGGGAAAACACTGGTGGTCCCGAGATAGAAGGGCAGTCAGTGACAAAGCACTAAATGAATTCTCAGAACAAAAAATAACAAAGAAATTGAAAAAGAGTTTGGCAAACGGGATTAAAATGTCATTTCATATGCCCCTTTGCCTAGCAAGAAGCCAGGCAGTCCTAAAGAAAATAAGCAATGACATCAGTAACAATTCACACTTCCTGTGCCTACCTGAAGAATGTGAGGACAGGTGTTATGCCCCTATTACTATTGAAGAGCAATGTAATACATTTACAATGAATGACACAGGCACGCTTGCAACCCTGTTGTCAAATTATTGGACAACATAAATGAAGGGAGATCCCCACAAGACATGCTGAAGTTGAGACAAATTTAAGGCACCATGCTTAATTTCAATGGAGAAGGAATACCAGTGGAAGGTGTCACTGAAGTTGACATCAATGTAGGGATGCATAGAATACGACAGATGGGGTGTCACACCCATTGGATAGACACCATTCCTTTTAGAGACCAATTGCCTTTTAAGATAGTCATCCCTCAAAAAAGTAATGAGGCTAAGTAGCAGTGCAAAAGGATGCCACACAATTGCTAGAAATGAGAGTGCAGTGGAATTGTACCATTGGAATGCTTGTGTACCTAGTGGCAGTGGCATTCTCATGTGCCAGAGTGAAATGCAAGAAGAAAGAAAATCAATCTTTAGAGATTTACATGAACGCCCCCAAAAAATGGCAAACACGGATAGATGAAAACACATTGCGTTTTTATCTAAGTGAGGAAAACTGTAAACAAAATATTGCTACCGAGTCAGATCAGAAAAAATACATTTCAACATTTGCAGAAATACAAATGAAGGAAAGTCAGGCCTGGATTCCTGTGTATGTGAATGGGCACCCAGAAATGATTGAAGCAGTGTTGGCCGTAGAACAGGACAAAAATGTCATTAATATGTTGAAACAAATGCTTGACAGAGCAGATACCATGTTTTTTAAATTTGAGATCAACAATTTATTTTGGACTAGATGGCCCTGGTTTGGGGCAAAGATTTGTGGGAAGATGCATGTTGAGAATCACAATAGGGTTCAAAAGAAATAGTCACAATGTATTATTGTAAATGGGACCAAAGCTATATGCTATCTAGGAAATTACATCATGCACAGCATGTGTATGGTTTTAGATTTTGTGAATCAAAAGGTTTGGTCTAGACTAGGTGGAGCGGCACCTGAATTTGAGACTGGAAGACAAGCCTACCATTGTTCGCAAATAATGCCATATGCAATTGAGCTTCAGGTAAAGAAGGATGTGATTATACCTGCTTTCACAAAGCAATTGGCAATAGCTTTAATTTACAGGAAGGGACAACAGATGAAACGTCCCAATGTTTTTGTGTGTCTCAATGAATCCTTGAGACAGCAGGGGCAATAATGTGAATATATGCCATTAATAGAGATTGGGGATGGCCTCATTTGAATGAGAAGTGCAGCATTATGGATGGCAATGCAGGAATCACACTACACTGCTGATCTAAATAACCCAGTTATCAGAAACATCCCTGAAAGCTAGTCCACTTTACAGGATTAAATTCCTGAGTCCTTAGATTCTAAACCAAAGGAGACTTTGAGGATTCAGTCTGTATAACCTTATAAATCAAAGGATGCAATTTGTTCTCATCAGGATCATTGTATCCTTTTTAAGGTGGGTAAATATGAAAAAGAAAAACAGCTAATTGAAATGCAGCAAATTGAAATGGAAGCTGATGTGCTAAGTAACTTAAGGGTGGCGACTATCCAAAGAGACACTGCCACACAATTAGAAGAAAGCACAGTGGTTCGTCCTTAAGAGCATTTCGCAAAATTCTCTAAAGTGGTAGAGGAACAAATTCAAGCAGCAAAAGCTTGCACAAATGAGAAAGAAAGAAATAAGTTAAGGAAAATATTCATAGAATTCAAAGAGGTATTTGTCAAAGATGCCTATGATTGCAGGCTTACTGATTTGCTTTTTTGCCACATTGCCATTGCGATATGGTAGAGATCCTGTATTTGTGTAACAATATAGGCTTTTTGGAGTCCCTAGCAGAAATAATTCAGAATTTAGAATACAGAGGAATCATTAGACCTATCCAAAGTAGTTCGAATACACCCATATTAGGTGTGCAACAGTTCAATGGTCAATGGCGCTTGTGTGCAGACTTGAGAGAATTAGAGAAGAGGGTACCTGTGTCAAGGTGGCTACTGCCATTTATTGATCATGGCCTTTCTCAGATTCAAGGGTCAAAAGATATTGATAACTTTGGATCTTACAGCAGGGTATTAGTGTATGGCGCTAGCTGAAGATATTAAAAATCGTTTTGCCTTATTTTTTTAACTGACTACAGTATGAATTGAACCATACTCCATTCTGCTACATCAGTAGTGGGCGTGAGTTTGGGACATTTCTGAGCAAATCACTCCCAGATGCAGCCGGGAGGGGACCTGTGGTTTATGTGGATGATGTCTTGATCTAGAATGAACTATTAAACAAAAGGGGCTCCTGGTTACGGCCGAGTTCTAACCAGGTTGGTTAATATTTAGCAAAAAAACAAATGAACAAGGTTAATGAGCCCAATGTCTATACTCCTGCTGGTTTACAAGCCAAAGATATATTTGTTGTTAGTTTTACATAGAGTTTAATACACAACATAAATTGTAACCAACTTAGAACACATTATCAGGACACTCATCAAATTACATAAAATATCTACTCATGACACAATAATGGTCACCCAAGACAAATATTTCAGATCACGATACAACACATATACATACCCTTCAATCCATGAAGGATAACATGGGAACACATGTACAAATTCATTAGGGTGTGCTCAGTTACACAATGTTCACAGTGTATAAGTTAGACACTGGAACATAGAGCCAAAAAGTCAACATGATTGTGTTTCGGCCAATTCTAGCTATGTTGTGTAGCTGCTGTTATGTAGGCTTTCATCAGGATGAGAACAAATTGCCAACAGTAAGAGGGAGAAGAAGGAGTTTCAAGGGAGAAGGAGAACATTGGAGATATTCAGGGACTGCTGGTCACTGGCTGGATGCATGTGTGCTGAGAGTCTGCAGCCGGAATTGGAGAAAGAAGGGACAGGACTGCCATGCACAAACCCAAGTCATCAGCTGTGTGGGAGAAAGACAGCCATTCTGACCAAAGGCATTTCACATGCAAGCTGGATCCTCTCTCTTTGGGCTTAGTGAGTATTAGTCAAAACAATAAAGACAAATAAAATAGGTGATTAGGATGAACCCTAGTCAGAGTTGGGAGGTGTTAATCTGTTTTCAATACTTTCTTGTTCTAATGCAAAGTGTAGTTTTCACAAGGGTGCTAAATGATTTGCAATGTGACTGCCAAGGCCAACAGTGGGTCTCCGGCCAAATGCTGATCTTTAAATAGTCTTGTAAAAGAAAATAAACATTATGGTTGTTCTGGCGAGCACATGAAGAGGGGACTCAAAGCATGTTTGCCTTGCTGAGCGGATTGTGAATATATTTTTCAATTTATCATTTGTCCATAAAAGTTAAATGGCAAATAAGGCTGAATACTCTGAAACCTACAAAAAGTTTTCTCTCCACTGCAAAATGTTTTTTATATATTTTCTATGATTACACAAAGCCAGTGGAACATGACTTGTATTCTCTTGCTTGCAGACATTTTATGCTGTACTAAGATTTTCCAACGGTATTCTGTTAAGCCACATTTGGGCTCTGTCCTATTGAATATCTGTGGCACAAAATATTCTTCTGCTGTCTCAACTGTATGTGCAGTTTGATGAGCTTCTACATCTGAGAATATGAACAACATTAGATTCCTCAGGTAATGGAGCCCCATCATTTTTGTGGTCCATTCACTGAATCCTCACTAATCATTTCATTACATGGCCACGGTAGTGGCCATGTAGTTATGGTTAAGTTGCTGTTTCCACAGGAAGAGCACTTTTTGGGTGGCTTATAACTTCGCTCCCCCTGGACAAATCCTCACCAAACTTTGCAAAAAGAGTGTATGGCCCACTCTGAAAGATTGGTGAGGTTTGGTCCAGGGAGGGTAAAGTTATAGGGGGGGTCCCAAAAATGATTTTTTTTTCCCATAGACTGAATGAGAAAAAAACTTTGCTCACGCCTACAGCTCAAACCGCTGGATGGATTTTCACCAAATTTGGACCAGGAGCAGCGGGTTGGTCCTGAAAGCGTGCTTTTGCAAATTTGGTTAAAATTCGTCCAGTAGTTTATTTTTAAATGACCAAAAAAATAGGTCCGAAAAAATTAGTGATATCTGTGTTCGCTTCGCGGACACACTTCCCTGTTCACTCCGCAGACAGGACGGGGATTGGGGAAGCAGCTTGCGTGATATCTGCGGACATCTGACATGCTTTTCTATTGGCTTCCGTAAAGCGTGCAGTGCGTCTATTTTCAGAGACGCCCACCATCTTTGTTTATCGCATGAGAGGCTTTGTCAATAGGAGCGGGATCTGCTGCCTGCACAGTGTAGACGTGGGCTGCCTGGCTCTGCATTGGCCACGGGTGTACCTGGAGACAGTAATGTTTCTTTCAAGGCGATGAGGCGCAGGCCTCGTGTCTCTCTCCCCTTCACCCCATCCCCCCGCTCATGGCCCGTGTCTCCCCTGTTCCCCCCACCCACCGCTGATGCTCTGTGTGTTCCTCCCGTTCCCCCTACCCCCCGCTCATGCACCGTGTCTCCTTCCTTTTCCCCCCCACCCCCCGCTCATGCTCCGTGTCTCCTTCCCGTTCCCCCGCTCATGTCCCATGTCTTCCTCCATCCCTGCCACCCCCTGTTCATGCCCAGGGTCTCCCCTGGACCCCCCACCCCCCGCTCATGCCCCGTGTCTCCCTTCTTCCCCCCCCGCTCATGCCCCGTGTCTCCCTCGTGTTCCCATCCCCCGCTCATGCCCCGTGTGTCTCTCCCCTTCCCCCACCCCCCCGCTCATGCTCCATGTCTCCCATCTCCCCCCACCCCCCGCTCATGGCCCGTGTCTCCCTCGTGTTCCCCCCACACTCCCCCGGTCATGCCCCGTGTCTGCCCTGTTCCCCCCACCCCCCGCTCATGCCACATGTCTCCCCTGTTCCCCCCACCCCCCGCTCATGCCCCGTGTCTCCCTCGTGTTCCCCCACCCTCCGCTCATGCACCGTGTCCCCTCCTTTCCCCCAACCCCTGCTCATGCCCCGTGTCCCCCTCCTTTCCCCCCCAACCCCCGCTCATGCCCCGTGTCTCCCCTGTTCCCCCCACACCCCGCTCATGCCCCGTGTCTCCCTCCTTTCCCCACACCCACCGCTCATGCCCCGTGTGTGCCCTGTACCCCCCACCCCCTGCTCATGCCCTGTGTCTCCCTCTAGTTACTCCCCCACCTCCCGCTCATGCCCTGTGTCTCCCCTGTTCCCCCCACCCCCCGCTCATGCCCTGTGTCTCCCTTGTGTTACCCCCCACACCCACTCATGCCCCGTGTCTCCCTCGTGTTACCCCTCACACCCCCGCTCATGCCCCGTGTCTCCCTTGTGTTTCCCCACCCCCTCGCTCATGCCCCGTGTCTCCCCTGTTCCTCCCCACCACCCGCTCATGCCGCGTGTCCTTCTCCTGTTCCCCCCACCCCCACTCATGCCCCGTGTGTGCCCTGTCCCCCCCACCCCGCACCCCACTCATGCCCTGTCTCCCCTGTTACCCCCACCCCCCTGCTTATGCCCCGTGTCTCCCTTGTGTTATCCCCCACCCCCGCTCATGCCCCGTGTCTCCCTTGTGTTAGCCCCCACTCATGCCCTGTGTCTCCCTTGTGTTACCCCCACCCCCCGCTCATCCCCCATGTCTCCCTTGTGTTACCCCCAACCCCCACTTATGCCCTGTGTCTCCGCTGTTACCCCCCACCCCCCGCTCATGCCCTGTGTCTCCCTTGTGTTACCCCCCACCCCCCGCTCATGCCCCGTGTCTCCCTTGTGTTACCCCCCACCCCCCGCTCATGCCCCGTGTCTCCCTTGTCTTACCCCCCCACCCCCCGGTCATGTCCCGTTTCTCCAGTGTTATCCCCCACCCCCTGCTCATGCCTCGTGTCTCCCCTGTTACCCCAACCCCTGCTCATGCCCCGTGTCTCCCTCCTATCGCCCCCACTGCCCGCTCATGCCCCGTGTGTCCCTCCTTCCCCCCACCCCTCGCTCATGCCCCGTGACTCTCTCCCCTTCCCCCCACCTGCCGCTCATGCCCCGTGTGTCTCTCCCCTTCCCCCCAGCCCCCGCTCATGCCCTGTGTTTCCCGATAGTTCCCTCCAACCCCCCCCGCTCATGCCCCATTTCTCCCTTGTGTTCCCCCCACCCCCTGCTAATGCTCATGTCTCCCTCCTCCCCCCCGCTCATGCCCTGTGTCTCTCTCCCTTCCCCCTACCCCCGCTCATGCCCCGTGTGTCTCTCCCCTTCCCCCACCCCCGCTCATGCCCCGTGTTTCCCTACAGTTCCCTCCCACCACCCCGCTCATGCCCCGTGTCTCCCTCGTGTTCCTCCCACCCCCGCTCATGCCAAGGGTCTCTCTCCCCTTCCCCCCACCCCCTCATGCCCTGTGTCTCCCCTGTTCTCCCCCACCCTCTGCTCATGCCCCTTATCTCCCCTGTCCCCCCACCCCCCGCTCATGGCCCGTGTCTCCCTCGTGTTCCCCCCACCCCCTGCTCATGCCCCGTGTCTCCCCTGTTCCCCCACCCCCCGCTCATGACCCGTGTCTCCCTCATTCCCCCCGCTCTTGCCCCGTCTCTCCCTCCTTTCCCACCCACCCCCGCTCATGCCCCGTGTCTCCCTCCTTCCCCCCCACCCCCCGCTTATGCCCCGTGACTCTCTCCCCTTCCCCCCACCCCCCGCTCATGCCCCGTGTGTCTCTCCCCTTCCCCCCAGCCCCCGCTCATGCCCTGTGTTTCCCTACTGTTCCCTCCCACCCCCCCGCTCATGCCCCATGTCTCCCTCGTGTTTCCCCAACACCCGCTCATGCCCCATGTCTCCCTCCTTTCCCCCCACTCCCCGCTCATGCCCCGTGTCTCTCTCCCCTTCCCCCCACTCCCGATCATGCCCCGTGTCTCCCTCCTTTCCCCCCACCCCCAGCTCATGCCCCTTGTCTCTCTTCCCTTCCCCCACCCCTTACTCATGCCCCATGTCTCTCTCCCCTTCCCCCCACCTCCCGCTCATGCCCCGTGTCTCTCTCATTTTCCCCCCACCCCCCGCTCATGGCCCGTGTCTCCCCTGTTCTCCCGCACCCTCTGCTCATGCACCTTGTCTCCGCTGTCCCCCCACCCCTGCTCATGGCCCGTGTCTCCCTCGTGTTCCCCCACCCCGCTCATGCCCCGTGTCTGCCCTGTTACCCCCCACCCTCCGCTCATGCCCCATGTCTCCCTTGTTACCCCGCTCATGCCCAGTGTCTCCCTTGTGTTATCACCCACCCCCCGCTCATGCTCTGTGTCTCCCTTCTGTTACCCCCAACCCCCTGCTCATGCCCCGTGTCTCCTTCGTGTTCCTCCCAGCCCCGCTCATGCCACGTGTCTCTCTCCCCTTCCCCCCACCCCCCTCCTCATGCCCCATGTCTCCCCTGTTCTCCTTCACCCTCTGCTCATGCCCCTTGTCTCCCCTGTCCCCCCCACCCCCTGCTCATGGCCCGAGTCTCCCTCGTGTTCCCCCCACCCCCTGCTAATGCCCCGTGTCTCCCCTGTTCCCGCACCCCCCGCTCATGATCCGTGTCTCCCTCATTCCCCCGCTCATGCACCGTCTCTCCTTCCTTTCCCACCCACCGTCCGCTCATGCCCCATGTCTCCCTCCTTCCCCCCACCCCCTGCTCATGCCCCGTGTCTCCCACCTTTCCCCCGCTAATGCCCTGTGTTTCCCTCCTTTCCCCCCACCCCCCACTCATGCCCCGTGTCTCTCTCCCCTTCCCCCCACCCCCGCTCATGCCCCATGTGTCTCTCCCCTTCCCCCCACCCCCCGCTCATGCCCCGTGTGTCTCTCCCCTTCCCCCCACCCCCGCTCATGCCCCGTGTTTCCCTACAGTTCCCTCCCACCACCCCGCTCATGCCCCGTGTCTCCCTCGTGTTCCTCCCACCCCCGCTCATGCCACGTGCCTTTCTCCCCTTCCCCCCCACCCCCTAATGCCCCGTGTCTCCCCTGTTCTCCCCCACCCTCTGCTCATGCCCCTTGTCTCCACTGTCCCCCCAACGCCCGCGCATGGCCCGTGTCTCCCTCGTGTTCCCCCCACCCCCTGCTCATGACCCGTGTCTCCCTCATTCCCCCCGCTCATGCCCCTTCTTTCCCTCCTTTCCCACCCACCGTCCGCTCATGCCCCGTGTCTCCCTCCTTCCCCCCCACCCCCCGCTCATGCCCTGTGTCTCCCACCTTTCCCCCGCTAATGCCCTGTGTTTCCCTCCTTTGCCCCCATCCCCCACTCATGCCCCGTGTCTCTCTGCCCTTCCCCCCACCCCCGCTCATGCCCCGTATGTCTCTCCCCTTCCCCCCACACCCGCTCATGCCCCCTGTGTCCCTCCCCTTCCCCCACCCCCGCTCATGCCCCGTGTTTCCCTACAGTTCCCTCCCACCACCCCGCTCATGCCCCGTGTCTCCCTCGTGTTCCTCCCACCCCCGCTCATGCCAAGTGTCTCTCTCCCCTTCCCCCCACCCCCCCTCATGCCCTGTGTCTCCCCTGTTCTCCCCCACCCTCTGCTCATGCCCCTTGTCTCCCCTGTCCCCCCCACCCCCTGCTCATGGCCCGTGTCTCCCTCGTGTTCCCCCCACCCCCTGCTAATGCCCCGTGTCTCCCCTGTTCCCGCACCCCCCGCTCATGATCCGTGTCTCCCTCATTCCCCCGCTCATGCACCGTCTCTCCTTCCTTTCCCACCCACCGTCCGCTCATGCCCCATGTCTCCCTCCTTCCCCCCACCCCCTGCTCATGCCCCGTGTCTCCCACCTTTCCCCCGCTAATGCCCTGTGTTTCCCTCCTTTCCCCCCACCCCCCACTCATGCCCCGTGTCTCTCTCCCCTTCCCCCCACCCCCGCTCATGCCCCATGTGTCTCTCCCCTTCCCCCCACCCCCCCGCTCATGCCCCGTGTGTCTCTCCCCTTCCCCCACCCCCGCTCATGCCCCGTGTTTCCCTACAGTTCCCTCCCACCACCCCACTCATGCCCCGTGTCTCCCTCGTGTTCCTCCCACCCCCGCTCATGCCACGTGCCTTTCTCCCCTTCCCCCCCACCCCCTAATGCCCCGTGTCTCCCCTGTTCTCCCCCACCCTCTGCTCATGCCCCTTGTCTCCACTGTCCCCCCAACCCCCGCGCATGCCCCGTGTCTCCCCTGTTCCCCCACCTCCCGCTCATGACCCGTGTCTCCCTCATTCCCCCCGCTCATGCCCCTTCTTTCCCTCCTTTCCCACCCACCGTCCGCTCATGCCCCGTGTCTCCCTCCTTCCCCCCCACCCCCCGCTCATGCCCTGTGTCTCCCACCTTTCCCCCGCTAATGCCCTGTGTTTCCCTCCTTTCCCCCCATCCCCCACTCATGCCCCGTGTCTCTCTGCCCTTTCCCCCACCCCCGCTCATGCCACGTATGTCTCTCCCCTTCCCCCCACACCCGCTCATGCCCCCTGTGTCCCTCCCCTTCCCCCACCCCCTCTCATGCCCCGTGTTTCCCTACAGTTCCCTCCCACCACCCCGCTCATGCCCCGTGTCTCCCTCGTGTTCCTCCCACCCCCGCTCATGCCAAGTGTCTCTCTCCCCTTCCCCCCACCCCCCCTCATGCCCTGTGTCTCCCCTGTTCTCCCCCACCCTCTGCTCATTCCCCTTGTCTCCCCTGTCCCCCCACCCCCGCTCATGGCCCGTGTCTCCCTCGTGTTCCCCCCACCACCTGCTCATGCCCCGTGTCTCCCCTGTTCCCCCACCCCCCGCTCATGACCCGTGTCTCCCTCATTTTCCCCGCTCATGCCCCGTCTCTCCCTCCTTTCCCACCCACCCCCGCTCATGAACCGTGTCTCCCTCCTTCCCCCCAGCCCCCGCTTATGCCCCGTGACTCTCTCCCCTTCCCCCCACCCCCCGCTCATGCCCTGTGTGTCTCTCCCCTTCCCCCCAGCCCCTGCTCATGCCCTGTGTTTCCCTAATGTTCCCTCCCACCCCCCCGCTCATGCCCCATGTCTCCCTCGTGTTCCCCCCACCCCCGCTCATGCCCCATGTCTCCCTCCTTTCCCCCCACTCCCCGCTCATGCCCCGTGTCTCTCTACCCTTCCCCCCACTCCCGATCATGCCCCGTGTCTCCCTCCTTTCCCCCCACCCCCTGCTCATGCCCCTTATCTCTCTTCCCTTCCCCCACCCCTTGCTCATGCCCCGTGTCTCTCTCCCATTCCCCCCACCCCCCGCTCATGCCCCGTGTCTCTCTCCCTTTCCCCCCACCCCCTGCTCATGCCCCGTGTCTCCCCTGTTCTCCCGCACCCTCTGGTCATGCCCCTTGTCTCCCCTGTTCCCCCACCCCCTGCTCATGGCCCGTGTCTCCCTCGTGTTCCCCCACCCCGCTCATGCCCCGTGTCTGCCCTGTTACCCCCCCACCCCCTGCTCATGCCCCATGTCTCCCTTGTTACCCCCGCTCATGGCCAGTGTCTCCCTTGTGTTACCCACCAAACCCGCTCTTGCTCTGTGTCTCCCTTGTGTTACCCCCAACCCCCCGCTCATGCCCCGTATCTCCCTCGTGTTACTGCCCCACCCCCTGCTCATGCCCTGTGTCTCCCCTGTTCCCTCCACCACCCGCTCATGCCCCATGTCTCCCTTGTGTTACCCCCTACCCCCCACTCATTCCCCGTGTCTCCCTTGTATTACCCCCAACCCCAGCTCATGCCCCGTGTCTCACATGTTCCACCCCACTCCCCACTCATGCCCCGTGTCTCCCCTGTGTACCCCCCCACCCCCAGCTCATGCCCCGTGTGTCTCCTGTTGCCCCCCACCCTCCGCTCATGTCCCGTGTCTCCCTCGTGTTCCCCCTACCCCGGCTCATGCCCCGTGTTTCCCTCGTGTTACCCCCCAACCCCCACTCATGTCCCGTGTTACCCCCCACCCCCGCTCATGCCCCGTGTCTCCCTCCTTCCCCCCCACTCCCCGCTCATGCCCTGTGTCCCACTCCTTCCCCCCACCACCTGCTCATGCCCCGTGTCCCCCTCCTTTCCCCCCTGCTCATGCGCCGTTTCTCCCCTGTTCCAGCCACCCCCCGCTCATGCCTCGTGTCTTTCTCCTTTCCCCCCCACCCCCAGCTCATGCCACCTGTCCTTCTCCTGTTCCCCCCACCCCCGGCTAATGCCCTGTGTGTGCCCTGTTCCTCCCAACCCCCCGATAATGCCCTGTCTTCCATTACCCCCCACCCCCTGCTCATGCTCCGTGTCTCCCTTGTGTTACCCCCCACCCCTACTCATGCCCTGTGTCTCCCTTGTGTTACCCCCACCCCCGCCCATGCCCCGTGTCTCCCTTGTGTTACCCCCCTCCCCCGCTCATGCCCTGTGTCTCCCCTGTTACCCCCCACTCCCCGCTCATTCCCTGTGTCTCCCCTGTTACCCCCCACTCATGCCCTGTGTCTCCCCTGTTACCCCCACCCCCGCTAATGCCCATGTCTCCCTTGTGTTACCCCCCACTCATAAACTGTGTCTCCCTCGTGTTACTCCCCCACCCCCCGCTCATGCCCTGTGTCTCCCCTGTTCCCTCCACCACCCGCTCATGCCCCGTGTCTCCCTTGTGTTACCCCCTACCCCCCCACTCATGCCCTGTGTCTCCCTTATGTTACCCCCAACCCCAGCTCATGCCCCGTGTCTCACATGTTCCACCCCACCCCCACTCATGCCCCGTGTCTCTCCCGTGTACCCCCCCACTCCCCGCTCATGCCCTGTGTGTCTAATATTGCCCCCCAGCCTCCGCTCATGTCCCGTGTCTCCCTCGTGTTCCCCCTACCCCCGCTCATGCCCCGTGTTTCCCTCGTGTTACCCCCTCCCCCCGCTCATGCCCCATGTCTCCCTCCTTTCCCCCACCCCCTGCTCATGCCCCGTGTCCCCCTCCTTTCCCCCACCCCCCCGCTCATGCGTCGTGTCTCCCCTGTTCCCCCCACCCCCGCTCATGCCCTGTGTCTTTCTCCTTTACCCCCACCCCCTGCTCATGCCACGTGTCCTTCTCCTGTTCCCCCCACCCCTGGCTCATGCCCTGTCTCCCGTTACCCCCACCCCTTGCTTATGCCCTGTGTCTCCCTTGTGTTACCCCCACCCCCGCTCATGCCCCGTGTCTCCCTTGTGTTACCCCCGCTCATGCCCTGTGTCTCCCCTGTTACCCCCCACCCTAGCTCATGCCCTGTCTCCCGTTACCCCCACCCCCTGCTCATGCCCCGTGTCTCCCTTGTGTTACCCCCCACCCCCGCTCATGCCCCGTGTCTTTCTCCTTTCCCCCCCACCTCCCGCTCATGCCACGTGTCCTTCTCCTGTTCCCCCCACCCCCGGCTCATGCCCTGTGTGTGCCCTGTTCCACCCACCCCCCGCTCATGCCCTGTCTCCCGTTACCCCCCCATCCCCTGCTCATGCCCCGTGTCTCCCTTGTGTTACCCCCCACCCCTGCTCATGCCCCATGTCTCCCTTGTGTTACCCCACGCTCATGCCCCATGTCTCCCTTGTGTTACCCCCACCCCCGCCCATGCCGCGGGTCTCCCTTGTGTTACCCCCCTCCCCCCGCTCATGCCCTGTGTCTCCCCTGTTACCCCCCACCCCCGCTCATGCACTGTGTCTCCCCTGTTACCCCCCACTCATGCCCTGTGTCTCCCCTGTTACACCCACCCTCGCTAATGCCCGTGTCTCCCTTGTGTTACCCCCCACTCATGCCCTGTGTCTCCCTTGTGTTACCTCCAACCCCCCGCTCATGCCCTGTGTCTCCCTCATGTTACTCCCCCACCCCCCGCTCATGCCCTGTGTATGCCCTGTTCCCTCCACCACCCGCTCATGCCCCGTGTCTCCCTTGTGTTACACCCTACCCCCACTCATGCCCTGTGTCTCCCTTGTGTTACCCCAACCCCAGCTCATGCCCCGTGTCGCACATGTTCCACCCCACCCCCCACTCATGCCCCGTGTCTCTCCCGTGTACCCCCCAGCCCCTGCTCATGCCCCGTGTGTCTCCTGTTGCCCCCCACCCTCCGCTCATGTCCCGTGTCTCCCTCGTGTTCCCCCTACCCCCCACTCATTCCCCGTGTTACCCCCCCACGCCCCGCTCATGCGCCGTGTCTCCCTCCTTCCCCCCCACCCCGCGCTCATGCCCCGTGTCCCACTCCTTCCCCCACCCCCTGCTCATGCCCCGTGTCTTTCTCCTTTCCCCCCCACCCCCTGCTCATGCCACGTGTCCTTCTCCTGTTCCCCCCACCCCTGGCTCATGCCCTGTGTGTGCCCTGTTCCCTCCACCCCCCGCTCATGCCCTGTCTCCCGTTACCCTCCACCCCCTGCTCATGCCCCGTGTCTCCCTTGTGTTACCCCCCACCCCCGCTCATGCCCCGTGTCTCCCTTGTGTTACCCCCCACTCATGCCCCGTGTCTCCCTTGTGTTACCCCCACCTCCGCCCATGCCCCGTGTCTCCCTTGTGTTACCCCCCTCCCCCCGCTCATGCCCTGTGTCTCCCCTGTTACCCCCCACCCCCCGCTCATGCCCTGTGTCTCCCCTGTTACCCCCACTCATGCCCTGTGTCTCCCCTGTTATCCACACCCCCGCTAATGCCCGTGTCTCCCTTGTGTTACCCCCCCACTCATGCCCCATGTCTCCCTTGTTTTATCCCCCATTCCCCGCTCATGCCCCGTGTCTCCTGTGTTACCCGCCACCCCCCGCTCATGCCCTGTGTCTGCCTCCTTCCCCCCACACCCTGCTCATGTCCCGTGTCTTCCACCTTTCCCCCCGCTAATGCCCTGTGTTTCCCTCCTTTCCCCCCCAACCCCCACTCATGCCCCGTGTCTCTCTCCCCTTCCCCCACCCCCCGCTCATGCCCCGTGTGTCTCTCCCCTTCCCCCCACCGCCCGCTCATGCCCCGTGTGTCTCTCCCCTTCCCCCCACCCCCGCTCATGCCCCGTGTTTCCCTACAGTTTCCTCCCACCACCCCGCTCATGCCCCGTGTCTCCCTCGTGTTCCCCCCACCCCCGCTCATGCCCCATGTCTCCCTCCTTTCCCCCCACCCCCCGCTCATGCCCTGTGTCTCTCTCCCCTTCCCCCCACCCCCCACTCATGCCACGTGTCTCTCCCCCCTTCCGCCCACCCCCCGCTCGTGCCCCGTGTCTCCCCTGTTCTCCCCCACCCTCTGCTCATGCCCCTTGTCTCCCCTGTCCCCCCCACCCACCGCTCATGGCCCGTGTCTCTCTTCCCTTCCCCCACCCCCTGCTCATGCCCCATGTCTCTATCCCTTTCCCCCCACCCCCGCTCATTCCCCATGTCTCCCCTGTTCTCCCGCACCCTCTGCTCATGCCCCTTATCTCCCCTGTCCCCCAACCCCCTGCTCATGGCCCGTGTCTCCCTCGTGTTCCCCCCACCCCGCTCATGCCCCGTGTCAGCCCTGTTCCCCCCAGCCACCCGCTCATGCCACATGTCTTCCCTGTTCCCACCACCCCCCCTGCTCATGTCACATGTCTTCCCTGTTCCCCCCCCCACTCATGCCCCGTGTCTCCCTCCTCCCCCCCACCCCCCGCTCATGACCCATGTCCCCCTCCTTTCTCCCCACCCCCTGCTCATGCCCTGTGTCCCCTTCCTTTCCCCCCCACCCCCGCTCCTGCCCTGTGTCTCCCTCCTTCCCCCCGCTCATGCCCCATGTCCCACTCCTTCCCCCCCACCCCCTGCTCATGCCCCGTGTCCCCCTCCTTTCCCCCCAACCCCCCGCTCATGCGCCGTGTCTCCCCTGTTCCGCCCACCCCTCCGTTCATGCCCCGTGTCTTTCTCCTTTCCCCCCCACCCCACGCTCATGCCACGTGTCCTTCTCCTGTTCCCCCCACCCCGGCTCATGCCCTGTGTGTGCCCTGTTCACCCCACCCCCCGCTCATGCCCTGTCTCCCGTTACCCCCACCCCCTGCTCATGCCTCGTGTCTCCTTTGTGTTACCCCCCACCCCCGCTCATGCCCCGTGTCTCCCTTGTGTTACCCCCCGCTCATGCCCCGTGTCTCCCTTGTGTTACCCCCACACCCCGCCCATGCCCCGTGTCTCCCTTGTGTTACCCCCCCACTCATGCCCCATGTCTCCCTTGTGTTACCCCCACTCCCCGCTCATACCCCGAGTCTCCTGTGTTACCCCCACCGCCCACTCATGTCCTGTGTCTCCCCTGTTCCCCCACCCCCCGCTCATGCCCCGTGTCTGCCTCCTTCCCCCCACCCCCGCTCATGCCATGTGTCTCCCACCTTTCCCCCGCTCATGCCCAGTGTCTCTCTCCCCTTCCCCCAACCCCGCTCATGCCCCGTGTGTCTCTCACCTTCCCCCCACCCCCCGCTCATGCCCCGTGTGTCTCTCCCCTTCCCCCCACCCCCGCTCATGCCCCGTGTTTCCCTACATTTCCCTCCCACCACCCCGCTCATGCCCCGTGTCTCCCTCGTGTTCCCCCCACCCCCGCTTATGCCCCATGTCTCCCTCCTTTACCCCCACCCCCCGCTCATGCCCTGTGTCTCTCTCCCCTTCCCCCACCCCCCATTCATGCCACGTGTCTCTCTCCCCTTCCGCCCACCCCCCGCTCATGCCCCGTGTCTCCCCTGTTCTCACCCACCCTCTGCTCATGCCCCTTGTCTCCCCTGTCCCCCCTACCCCCCGCTCATGGCCCGTGTCTCCCTCTTGTTCCCCCCACCCCCTGCCAATGCCCCGTGTTTCCCCTGTTCCCCCACTCATGCCCTGTGTCCCACTCCTTCCCCCCACCCCCTGCTCATGCCCCGTGTCCCCCTCCTTTCCCCCTACCCCCCCGCTCATGCACCGTGTCTCCCCTGTTCCCCCCACCCGCCGCTCATGCCCCGTGTCTTTCTCCTTTTCCCCCCACCCCCCGCTCATGCCACGTCTCCTTCTCCTGTTCCCCCCACCCCCGGCTCATGCCCTGTGTGTGCCCTGTTCCCACCCACCCCCCGCTCATGCCCTGTCTCCCGTTACCCCCCACCCCCTGCTCATGCCCGTGTCTCCCTTGTGTTACCCCCACCCCCGCTCATGCCCCATGTCTCCCTTGTATTACCCCCCGCACATGCCCCATGTCTCCCTTGTGTTACCCCCCTCCCCCCGCTCATGCCCTGTGTCTCCCCTGTTACCCCCCACCCCCGCTCATGCACTGTGTCTCCCCTGTTACCCCCCACTCATGCCCTGTGTCTCCCCTGTTACACCCACCCTCGCTAATGCCCGTGTCTCCCTTGTGTTACCCCCCACTCATGCCCTGTGTCTCCCTTGTGTTACCTCCAACCCCCCGCTCATGCCCTGTGTCTTCCTCGTGTTACTCCCCCACCCCCGCTCATGCCCTGTGTCTGCCCTGTTCCCTCCACCACCCGCTCATGCCCCGTGTCTCCCTTGTGTTACACCCTACCCCCACTCATGCCCTGTGTCTCCCTTGTGTTACCCCAACCCCAGCTCATGCCCCGTGTCTCACATGTTCCACCCCACCCCCCACTCAAGCCCTGTGTCTCTCCCGTGTACCCCCAGCCCCTGCTCATGCCCCGTGTGTCTCCTGTCGCCCCCCACCCTCCGCTCATGTCCCGTGTCTCCCTCGTGTTCCCCCTACCCCCCACTCATTCCCCGTGTTATCCCCCCACGCCCCGCTCATGCCCCGTGTCTCCCTCCTTCCCCCCCACCCCGCGCTCATGCCCCGTGTCCCACTCCTTCCCCCCACCCGCTGCTCATGCCCCGTGTCTTTCTCCTTTCCCCCCCTACCCCTGCTCATGCCACGTGTCCTTCTCCTGTTCCCCCCACCCCTGGCTCATGCCCTGTGTGTGCCCTGTTCCCTCCACCCCCCGCTCATGCCCTGTCTCCCGTTACCCTCCACCCCCTGCTCATGCCCCGTGTCTCCCTTGTGTTACCCCCCGACCCCGCTCATGCCCCGTGTCTCCCTTGTGTTACCCCCCACTCATGCCCCGTGTCTCCCTTGTGTTACCCCCACCTCCGCCCATGCCCCGTGTCTCCCTTGTGTTACCCCCCTCCCCCCGCTCATGCCCTGTGTCTCCCCTGTTACCCCCCACACCCTGCTCATGCCCTGTGTCTCCCCTGTTACCCCCCACTCATGCCCTGTGTCTCCCCTGTTACCCCCACCCCCGCTAATGCCCGTGTCTCCCTTGTGTTACCCCCCCACTCATGCCCCATGTCTCCCTTGTGTTACCCCCATTCCCCGCTCATGCCCCGTGTCTCCTGTGTTACCCCCCACCCCCTGCTCATGTCCTGTGTCTCCCCTGTTCCCCCACCCCCCGCTCATGCCCTGTGTCTGCCTCCTTCCCCCCACACCCTGCTCATGTCCCGTGTATTCCACCTTTCCCCCCGCTAATGCCCTGTGTTTCCCTCCTTTCCCCCCCACCCCCCACTCATGCCCCGTGTCTCTCTCCCCTTCCCCCACCCCCCGCTCATGCCCCGTGTGTCTCTCCCCTTCCCCCCACCGCCCGCTCATGCCCCGTGTGTCTCTCCCCTTCCCCCCACCCCCGCTCATGCCCCGTGTTTCCCTACAGTTTCCTCCCACCACCCCGCTCATGCCCCGTGTCTCCCTCGTGTTCCCCCCACCCCCGCTCATGCCCCATGTCTCCCTCCTTTCCCCCCACCCCCAGCTCATGCCCTGTGTCTCTCTCCCCTTCCCCCCACCCCCCACTCATGCCACGTGTCTCTCCCCCCTTCCGCCCACCCCCCGCTCGTGCCCTGTGTCTCCCCTGTTCTCCCCCACCCTCTGCTCATGCCACTTGTCTCCCCTGTCCCCCCCACCCACCGCTCATGGCCCGTGTCTCTCTTCCCTTCCCCCACCCCCTGCTCATGCCCCGTGTCTCTCTCCCCTTCCCCCCACCCCCTACTCATGCCCCGTGTCTCTATCCCTTTCCCCCCACCCCCGCTCATGCCCCATGTCTCCCCTGTTCTCCCGCACCCTCTGCTCATGCCCCTTATCTCCCCTGTCCCCCAACCCCCTGCTCATGGCCCGTGTCTCTCTCGTGTTCCCCCCACCCCACTCATGCCCCGTGTCAGCCCTGTTTCCCCCAGCCACCCGCTCATGCCACATGTCTTCCCTGTTCCCACCACCCCCCTGCTCATGTCACATGTCTTCCCTGTTCCCCCCCACCCCCCCACTCATGCCCCGTGTCTCCCTCCTCCCCCCCACCCCCCGCTCATGACCCGTGTCCCCCTCCTTTCTCCCCACCCCCTGCTCATGCCCTGTGTCCCCTTCCTTTCCCCCCCACCCCCGCTCATGTCCCGTGTCTCCCCTGTTCCCCCCGCCCCCCACTCATGCGCCGTGTCGCCCTCCTTCCCCCCCACCCTCCGCTCATGCCCCGTGTCTCCCTTGTTACCCACTGCTCATGCCCTGTGTCTCCCCTGTGACCCCCCCACCCCCCGCTCATGCCCTGTGTCTCCCTTGTGTTACCCCTACCCCCTGCTCATGCCCCGTGTCTCCCTTGTGTTACCCCCACCCCCCGCTCATGCCCCATGTCTCCCTTGTGTTACCACCCACCCCCCACTCATGCCCCGTGTCTCCTTTGTGTTACCACCCACCCCCGCTCATGCCCCGTGTCTCACTTGTGTTTCCCACCACCCACCGCTCATGCCCCATGTCTCCATTGTGTTACCCCCCACCCCCACTCATGCCCCGTGTCTCCCTTGTGTTATCCCCCACCCCCGCTCATGCCCCGTGTCGCCCCTGTTCTCCCCCACCCTCTGCTCATGCCCCTTGTCTCCCCTGTGTTATCCCCCACCCCCCGCTCATGCCCCGTGTCGCCCCTGTTCTCCCCCACCCTCTGCTCATGCCCCTTGTCTCCCCTGTCTCCCCCACCCCACGCTCATGGCCCGTGTCTCCCTCGTGTTCCCCCACCCCTGCCCATGCCCCGTGTATCCCAAGCTCCCCCACCGTCCGCTCATGCCCTGTGTCTCCCTCCTTCCCCCCACCCCCCGCTTTTGCCCCGTGACTCTCTCCACTTCCCCCCACCCCCTGCTCATGTCCCGTGTGTCTCTCCCCTTCCCCCCAGCCCCCGCTCATGCCCTGTGTTTCCCTAATGTTCCCTCCCACCCCCCCGCTCATGCTCCGTGTCTCCCTCGTTTTCCCCCACCCCTGCTTATGCCCCATGTCTCCATATTTTTCCCCCCACTCCCCGCTCATGCTCCATGTCTCTCTCCCCTTCCCCCACCCCATGCTCATGCCCCGTGTCTCCCTCCTTTCCCCCCATCCCCGCTCATGCCCTGTGTCTCTCTTCCCTTCCCCCACCCCCTGCTCATGCCCCGTATCTCTCTCCCCTTCCGCCCACCCCCCGCTCATGCCCCGTGTCTCTCTCCCTTTCCCCCCACCCCCTGCTCATGCTCCGTGTCTCCCCTGTTCTCCCGCACCCTCTGCTCATGCCCCTTGTCTCCCCTGTCCCCCCACCCCCTGCTCATGGCCCGTGTCTCCCTTGTGTTCCCCCCACCCCGCTCATGCCCCGTGTCTGCCCTGTTCCCCCCAGCCACCCGCTCATGCCACATGTCTCCCTCGTTTCCCTCCACCCCCCCACTCATGCCCTGTGTCTCCCTCCTCCCTCCCACCCCCCGCTCATGACCCTTGTCCCCCTCCTTTCTCCCCACCCCCTGCTCATGCCCTGTGTCCCCCTCCTTTCCCCCCCTCCCCCGCTCATTTCCCGTGTCTCCCCTGTTCCCCCCACCCCCCACTCATGCGCCGTGTCGCCCTCCTTTCCCCCTCAGCCCCCGCTCATGCTCGTGTGTGCCCTGTTCCCCCCTGCCACCTGCTCATGCCCTGTGTCTGCCCTGTTCCCCCCACCCGCCGCTCATGCCCCGTGTCTTTCTCCTTTTCCCCCCACCCCCCACTCATGCCACGTGTCCTTCTCCTGTTCCCCCCACCCCCGGCTCATGCCCTGTGTGTGCCCTGTTCCCACCCACCCCCCGCTCATGCCCTGTCTCCCGTTACCCCCCACCCCCTGCTCATGCCCCGTGTCTCCCTTGTGTTACCCCCCACCCCCGCTCATGCCCCATGTCTCCCTTGTGTTACCCCCCGCACATGCCCCATGTCTCCCTTGTGTTACCCCCCTCCCCCCGCTCATGCCCTGTGTCTCCCCTGTTACCCCCCACCCCCGCTCATGCACTGTGTCTCCCCTGTTAGCCCCCACTCATGCCCTGTGTCTCCCCAGTTACACCCACCCTCGCTAATGCCCGTGTCTCCCTTGTGTTACCCCCCACTCATGCGCTGTGTCTCCCTTGTGTTACCTCCAACCCCCCGCTCATGCCCTGTGTCTCCCTCGTGTTACTCCCCCACCCCCCGCTCATGCCCTGTGTCTGCCCTGTTCCCTCCACCACCCGCTCATGCCCCGTGTCTCCCTTGTGTTACACCCTACCCCCACTCATGCCTTGTGTCTCCCTTGTGTTACCCCAACCCCAGCTCATGCCCCGTGTCTCACATGTTCCACCCTACCCCCCACTCAAGCCCCGTGTCTCTCCCGTGTACCCCCAGCCCCTGCTCATGCCCCTTGTGTCTCCTGTCGCCCCCCACCCTCCGCTCATGTCCCGTGTCTCCTTCGTGTTCCCCCTACCCCCCACTCATTCCCCGTGTTATCCCCCCACGCCCCGCTCATGCCCCGTGTCTCCCTCCTTCCCCCCCACCCCGCGCTCATGCCCCGTGTCCCACTCCTTCCCCCCACCCCCTGCTCATGCCCCGTGTCTTTCTCCTTTCCCCCCCTACCCCTGCTCATGCCACGTGTCCTTCTCCTGTTCCCCCCACCCCGGGCTCATGCCCTGTGTGTGCCCTGTTCCCTCCACCCCCCGCTCATGCCCTGTCTCCCGTTACCCTCCACCCCCTGCTCATGCCCCGTGTCTCCCTTGTGTTACCCCCCACCCCCGCTCATGCCCCGTGTCTCCCTTGTGTTACCCCCCACTCATGCCCCGTGTCTCCCTTGTGTTACCCCCACCTCCGCCCATGCCCCGTGTCTCCCTTGTGTTACCCCCCTCCCCCCGCTCATGCCCTGTGTCTCCCCTGTTACCCCCCACACCCCGCTCATGCCCTGTGTCTCCCCTGTTACCCCCCACTCATGCCCTGTGTCTCCCCTGTTACCCCCACCCCCGCTAATGCCCGTGTCTCCCTTGTGTTACCCCCCCACTCATGCCCCATGTCTCCCTTGTGTTACCCCCCATTCCCCGCTCATGCCCCGTGTCTCCTGTGTTACCCCCCACCCCCCGCTCAAGTCCTGTGTCTCCCCTGTTCCCCCACCCCCCGCTCATGCCCTGTGTCTGCCTCCTTCCCCCCACACCCTGCTCATGTCCCGTGTCTTCCACCTTTCCCCCCGCTAATGCCCTGTGTTTCCCTCCTTTCCCCCCACCCCCCACTCATGCCCCGTGTCTCTCTCCCCTTCCCCCACCCCCCGCTCATGCCCCGTGTGTCTCTCCCCTTCCCCCCACCGCCCGCTCATGCCCCGTGTGTCTCTCCCCTTCCCCCCACCCCCGCTCATGCCCCGTGTTTCCCTACAGTTTCCTCCCACCACCCCGCTCATGCCCCGTGTCTCCCTCGTGTTCCCCCCACCCCCGCTCATGCCCCATGTCTCCCTCCTTTCCCCCCACCCCCAGCTCATGCCCTGTGTCTCTCTCCCCTTCCCCCCACCCCCCGCTCATGCCACGTGTCTCTCCCCCCTTCCGCCCACCCCCCGCTCGTGCCCTGTGTCTCCCCTGTTCTCCCCCACCCTCTGCTCATGCCACTTGTCTCCCCTGTCCCCCCCACCCACCGCTCATGGCCCGTGTCTCTCTTCCCTTCCCCCACCCCCTGCTCATGCCCCATGTCTCTCTCCCCTTCCCCCCACCCCCTACTCATGCCCCGTGTCTCTATCCCTTTCCCCCCACCCCCGCTCATGCCCCATGTCTCTCCTGTTCTCCCGCACCCTCTGCTCATGCCCCTTATCTCCCCTGTCCCCCAACCCCCTGCTCATGGCCCGTGTCTCCCTCGTGTTCCCCCCACCCCACTCATGCCCCGTGTCAGCCCTGTTCCCCCCAGCCACCCGCTCATGCCACATGTCTTCCCTGTTCCCACCACCCCCCTGCTCATGTCACATGTCTTCCCTGTTCCCCCCCACCCCCCCACTCATGCCCCGTGTCGCCCTCCTCCCCCCAACCCCCCGCTCATGACCCGTGTCCCCCTCCTTTCTCCCCACCCCCTGCTCATGCCCTGTGTCCCCTTCCTTTCCCCCCCACCCCCGCTCATGTCCCGTGTCTCCCCTGTTCCCCCCGCCCCCCACTCATGTGCCGTGTCACCCTCCTTCCCCCCCACCCTCCGCTCATGCCCCGTGTCTCCCTTGTTACCCCCTGCTCATGCCCTGTGTCTCCCCTGTGACCCCCCACCCCCCACTCATGCCCCATGTCTCCCTTGTGTTACCCCCCCACCCCCCGCTCATGCCCTGTGTCTCCCTTGTGTTACCCCTACCCCCTGCTCATGCCCCGTGTCTCCCTTGTGTTACCCCCACCCCCCGCTCATGCCCCATGTCTCCCTTGTGGTACCACCCACCCCCCACTCATGCCCCGTGTCTCCTTTGTGATACCACCCACCCCCGCTCATGCCCCGTGTCTCACTTGTGTTTCCCACCACCCCCCGCTCATGCCCCATGTCTCCCTTGTGTTACCCCCCACCCCCACTCATGCCCCGTGTCTCCCTTGTGTTATCCCCCACCCCCCGCTCATGCCCCGTGTCGCCCCTGTTCTCCCCCACCCTCTGCTCATGCCCCTTGTCTCCCCTGTCTCCCCCACCCCACGCTCATGGCCCGTGTCTCCCTCGTGTTCCCCCACCCCTGCCCATGCCCCGTGTATCCCAAGCTCCCCCACCGTCCGCTCATGCCCTGTGTCTCCCTCCTTCCCCCCACCCCCCGCTTTTGCCCCGTGACTCTCTCCACTTCCCCCCACCCCCTGCTCATGTCCCGTGTGTCTCTCCCCTTCCCCCAGCCCCCGCTCATGCCCTGTGTTTCCCTAATGTTCCCTCCCACCCCCCCGCTCATGCCCCGTGTCTCCCTCGTTTTCCCCCACCCCGGCTTATGCCCCATGTCTCCATATTTTTCCCCCCACTCCCCGCTCATGCTCCATGTCTCTCTCCCCTTCCCCCCACCCCCTGCTCATGCCCCGTGTCTCCCTCCTTTCCCCCCATCCCCGCTCATGCCCTGTGTCTCTCTTCCCTTCCCCCACCCCCTGCTCATGCCCCGTATCTCTCTCCCCTTCCGCCCACCCCCCGCTCATCCCCCGTGTCTCTCTCCCTTCCCCCCACCCCCTGCTCATGCTCCGTGTCTCCCCTGTTCTCCCGCACCCTCTGCTCATGCCCCTTGTCTCCCCTGTCCCCCCACCCCCTGCTCATGGCCCGTGTCTCCCTTGTGTTCCCCCCACCCCGCTCATGCCCCGTGTCTGCCCTGTTCCCCCCAGCCACCCGCTCATGCCACATGTCTCCCTCGTTTCCCTCCACCCCCCCACTCATGCCCTGTGTCTCCCTCCTCCCTCCCACCCCCCGCTCATGACCCTTGTCCCCCTCCTTTCTCCCCACCCCCTGCTCATGACCTGTGTCCCCCTCCTTTCCCCCCCTCCCCCGCTCATTTCCCGTGTCTCCCCTGTTCCCCCCACCCCCCACTCATGCGCCGTGTCGCCCTCCTTTCCCCCCCACCCCCCGCTCATGCTCGTGTGTGCCCTGTTCCCCCCTGCCACCTGCTCATGCCCTGTGTCTCCCCTGTGACCCCCCACACCCCACTCATGCCCCGTGTCTCCCTTGTGTTACCCCCCCACCCCTGCTCATGCCCCGTGTCTCCCTTGTGTCTCCCCTGTTACCCCCACCCCCGCTAATGCCCGTGTCTCCCTTTGTTACCCCCCACTCATGCCCTGTGTCTCCCTTGTGTTACCCCCAACACCCCACTCATGCCCCGTTTCTCCCTCGTGTTACTCCCCCACCCCCCGCTCATGTCCTGTGTCACCCCTGTTCCCACCACCACCCGCTCATGCCCCGTGTCTCCCTTGTGTTACCCCCTACCCCCCCACTCATGCCCCGTGTCTCCCTTGTGTTACCCCCAACCCCAGCTCATGCCCCGTGTCTCACATGTTCCACCCCACCCCCCACTCATGCCCCGTGTCTCTCCCGTGTACCCCCCACCCCCCGCTCATGCCCCGTGTGTCTCCTGTTGCCCCCCATCCTCCGCTCACGTCCTGTGTCTCCCTCGTGTCCCCCTATCCCCCGCTCATGCCCTGTGTTTCCCTCGTGTTACACCCCACCCCCCACTCATGCCCCCTGTTACCCCCCCACCCCCGCTCATGCCCTGTGTCTCCCTCCTTCCCCCCGCTCATGCCCCGTGTCCCACTACTCCCCCCCACCCCCTGCTCATGCCCCGTGTCCCCCTGTCCCCCTCCTTTCCCCCCACCCCCCCGCTCATGCGACGTGTCTCCCCTGTTCCCCCCACCCCCCGTTCATGCCCCGTGTCTTTCTCCTTTCCCCCCCACCCCACGCTCATGCCACGTGTCCTTCTCCTGTTCCCCCCACCCCCGGCTCATGCCCTGTGTGTGCCCTGTTCACCCCACCCCCCGCTCATGCCCTGTCTCCCGTTACCCCCACCCCCTGCTCATGCCTCGTGTCTCCTTTGTGTTACCCCCCACCCCCGCTCATGCCCCGTGTCTCCCTTGTGTTACCCCCCGCTCATGCCCCGTGTCTCCCTTGTGTTACCCCCACACCCCGCCCATGCCCCGTGTCTCCCCTGTGTTACCCCCTCCCCCACTCATGCCCTGTGTCTCCCCTGTTACCCTCCATCTCCCCGCTCATGCCCTGTGTCTCCCCTGTTACCCCCCACTCATGCCCTGTGTCTCCCCTGTTACCCCCACCCCCGCTAATGCCCATGTCGCCCTTGTGTTACCCCCCCACTCATGCCCCATGTCTCCCTTGTGTTACCCCCCACTCCCCGCTCATACCCCGAGTCTCCTGTGTTACCCCCACCGCCCACTCATGTCCTGTGTCTCCCCTGTTCCCCCACCCCCCGCTCATGCCCCGTGTCTGCCTCCTTCCCCCCACCCCCGCTCATGCCCTGTGTCTCCCACCTTTCCCCCGCTAATGCCCTGTGTTTCCCTCCTTTCCCCCCCACCCCCCACTCATGCCCAGTGTCTCTCTCCCCTTCCCCCCAACCCCGCTCATGCCCCGTGTGTCTCTCCCCTTCCCCCCATCCCCGCTCATGCCCCGTGTTTCCCTACAGTTCCCTCCCACCACCCCGCTCATGCCCCGTGTCTCCCTCGTGTTCCCCCCACCCCCGCTCATGCCCCATGTCTCCCTCCTTTACCCCCACCCCCCGCTCATGCCCTGTGTCTCTCTCCCCTTCCCCCACACCCCCATTCATGCCACGTGTCTCTCTCCCCTTCCGCCCACCCCCCGCTCATGCCCCCTGTCTCCCCTGTTCTCACCCACCCTCTGCTCATGCCCCTTGTCTCCCCTGTCCCCCCTACCCCCCGCTCATGGCCCGTGTCTCCCTCTTGTTCCCCCCACCCCCTGCCCATGCCCCGTGTCTCCCCTGTTCCCCCACTCATGCCCCGTGACTCCCTCATTCCCCCGTTCATCCCCTGTCTCTCCCTCCTTTCCCACCCACTGTCCGCTCATGCCCCGTGTCTCCCTCCTTCCCCCTACCCCCCGCTCATGCCCTGTGACTCTCTCCCCTTCCCCCCACCCCCCGCTCATGCCCCGTGTGTCTCTCCCCTTCCCCCAGCCCTCGCTCATGCCCCGTGTCTCTCTCCCTTTCCCCCACCCCCCGCTCATGCCCCGTGTCTCCCCTGTTCTCCCTCACCCTCTGCTCATGCCCCTTGTCTCCCCTGTCCCCCCACCCCCTGCTCATGGCCCGTGTCTCCCTCGTGTTCCCCCCACCCCGCTCATGCCCCGTGTCTGCCCTGTTCCCCCCAGCCACCCACTCATGCCACATGTCTCCCCTGTTCCCACCACCCCTCCTGCTCATGCCACATGTCTTCCCTGTTCCCCCCACCCCCCCCACTCATACCCCGTGTCTCCCTCCTCCCCCCCAACCCCCGCTCATGACCCGTGTCCCCCTCCTTTCTCCCCACCCCCTGCTCATGCCCTGTGTCCCCCTCCTGTCCCCCCACCCCCGCTCATGTCCCATGTCTCCCCTGTTCCCCCCGCCCCCCACTCATGCGCCGTGTCGCCCTCCTTTCCCCCCACCCCCGCTCATGCTCGTGTGTGCCCTGTTCCCCCCTGCCCCTGCTCATGCCCTGTGTCTCCCCTGTGACCCCCCACCCCCACTCATGCCCCGTGTCTCCCTTGTGTTACCCCCCCACCCTCCGCTCATGCCCCGTGTCTCCCTTGTTACCCCCGCTCATGCCCTGTGTCTACCTTGTGTTACCACCCACCCCCTGCTCATGCCCCGTGTCTCCCTTGTGTTACACCCACCCCCCGCTCATGCCCCATGTCTCCCTTGTGTTAACACCCACCCACCCCCCGCTCATGCCCCTTGTCTCCTTTGTGTAACCACCCACCCCCCGCTCATGCCCCCTGTCTCCCTTGTGTTTCCCACCACCCCCCGCTCATGCCCCATGTCTCCCTTGTGTTACCCCCCACCCCCACTCATGCCCCGTGTCTTCCTTGTGTTATCCCCCACCCCCCGCTCATGCCCCGTGTCGCCCCTGTTCTCCCCTACCCTCTGCTCATGCCCCTTGTCTCCCCTGTCTCCCCCACCCCCGCTCATGGCCCGCGTCTCCCTCGTGTTCCCCCACCCCCTGCCCATGCCCCGTGTCTCCCCTGTTCCCCCATCCCCCGCTCATGACCCGTGTCTCCCTCATTCCCCCCTGCTCATCCCCCGTCTCTCCCTCCTTTCCCACCCACCGTCTGCTCATGCCCCGTGTCTCCCTCCTTCCCCCCAGCCCCCGCTCATGCCCCGTGACTCTCTCACCTTCCCCCCACCCCCCGCTCAAGCCCTGTGTGTCTCTCCCCTTCCCCCAGCCTCCGCTCATGCCCTGTGTTTCCCTAAGTTCCCTCCCACCCCCCCGCTCATGCCCCGTGTCTCCCTCGTGTTCCCCCACCCCCGCTCATGCCCCATGTCTCCCTCCTTTTCCCCCACTCCCCGCTCATGCCCCATGTCTCTCTCCCCTTCCCTCCACCCCCCGCTCATGCCCTGTGTCTCCCTCTTTTCCCCCCACCCCCTGCTCATGCCCCGTGTTTTGCCTGTTCCCCCACCCCCTGCTCATGCCCTGTGTCGTGCCTGTTCCACCCCACCCCCCTGCTCATGCCCCGTGTCTGCCCTGTTCCCCCCCACCCCCCACTCATTCCCTGTGTCTCCCGCTCATTCCCCCCACCCCCTGCTCATGCCCCGTGTTTTGCCTGTTCCCCCACCCCCTGCTCATGCCCTGTGTCGTGCCTGTTCCACCCCACCCCCCAGCTCATGCCCTGTGTCTCTATCCTTTTCCACACCACCCCCCCACTCGTGCTCCGTGTCTCCCCGTTCCCCTCCACCCCCTGCTCATGCCCCGTGTTTTCCCTGTTCTCCCCACCTCTCGCTCATGCCCCTTGTCTCCCCTGTTCCACCCAACCCCTGCTCATGCCCCATGTCTCCCTCCTTTCCCCCCACCCCCGCTCATGCCCCATGTCTCCCCTGTTGCCCCCACACCCCTGCTCATGCCCTGTCTCCCCTGTTGCCCACACCCCCCAGCTCATGACCCATGTCTCCCCTTTTCCCCCCACCTCCCGCTCATGCCCCATGTCTCCCTCCTTTCCCCCCCACCCCCCACTCATGCCCCGTGTCTCCATCCTTTTCCCCCCACCACCCTCTCATGCCCCGTGTCTGCGCTGTTCCCCTCCACCCCCACTCATGTCCCGTGTCTCCCTCCCGTTCCCCCCACCCCCTGCCCCATGTTTTGCCTGTTCCCCCACCCCCTGCTCATGCCCTGTGTCTCCCCTGTTCCACCCCACCCCCCGCTCATGCCCCGTGTCTCTCTCCTCCCCCCCCACCCTCCGCTCATGCTCTGAGTCTCCCCTGTTCCCCCCCACCCCCTGCTCATGCCCCGTGTTTTCCCTGTTCTCCCCACCCCTCGGTCATGCCTCTTGTCTCCCCTGTTCCACCCCACCCCCTTCTCATGCCCTTTGTTTCCCTCCTTTCCCCCAACCCCCGCTCATGCCCCGTGTCTCCCCTGTTGCCCCCACCCCCTTTCTCATGCCCCATGTCTCCCCTGTTGCCCCCACCCCCCGCTCATGCCCCATGTCTCCATCGTGTTCCCCCATCCATCGCTCATGCCCTGTGTTTCCCTCGTGTTACCCCCACCCCCTGCTCATGCCCCGTGTTTTCCCTGTTCCCCCCCACCCCCTGCTCATGCCCCGTGTCTCCCCTGTTCCACCCAGCCACCCGCTCATGCCACATGTCTTCCCTGTTCTCCCGCACCCTCTGCTCTACAACAATACCTGGCCAAGCTCCCCAGCACTGGTGCTACTTAGCATGCATGTGCAAGTGGCCTGGTGGAAGGTTGGCTGTGGTGTGGCCCCTTGTGCTGCACACCTTGCTTGGAGCTCCTGGAAACACGTCTGCTTCTGTTGGACGTCTGAGCACAAGCCCTGTGCTTCTGCTTGCGCACACATGCGCACGTCTGCACCACCGAATGTGGCCAGGTATCAGTAGTACTTGGCCCTGTGTCTGCTGACAAAGGTAGTCTGGAGGCTCATTTTCCTGCAGAAAGCGCATAAAAGATATTAATAATGCTGGAAAGTTCCCTGTGTCTGTATCTTCATGTGGTTGTCACTGGGCCATGTTAGAGACCTACATCTGAACTCCTCCCACCATCAGTGTGATTTTGACAGGCAAAGGGTGCAGGATACTGTCTACAGCATGAAGTGCATCAAGCACATATAGAGGCAAGAAAATAACATACATCACAATCCACATCAATTAATGGACACACCAATCATGTACTCACCTAAATTGATTACAGACATGCCGTGGATAAAAGCCACTCAATCCCCACTAGGGGTGTTAACACAAGTAGTACAGCAGCAGACAGGCCACAGATATGACAAAAGTCCAAAGCCCTTGTGTAAATGGTTGTTACACCGAACCATCCTTGCGAGCCCATGGATAAGGGAAGCAGGAGTGGCATATGTGAGTCAGGGCCCCAAGCTGCAAACACATACACGAGACAAGCTTGAAGGGCCTAGCTGGAACAGACAGAGGAAGCTTTCAACAGCCACAAAGCAAGACACTGTCACATGAATGCACAACAGACAAGCAATTTTAAACTATACTAACAAATTAAACTAACTATAAAAAACCTATATTACCTAATTAAACTAACTATCAAAAACCATATTAACTAACTAAACTAACAATAAAAATCAAAAATGGCCGCATACGACCGGGTGGGGGAGGGACTAAGGAGGGTGGAGGTACAGGGTGCACCTCAACACCCACATGCAATGATGTTGAGACATAAAAAAAAAACTCCATGGGCTCAACGCCTGCAAAGCCCGACCTGTGTGGGAGATAACTCGTCGTCCTCATTACACTCTGGCTGAAAATGTTGACGTGGCACAGTACCCTGACCATGCCTAGGCGCTGCTTGCCCCTCGGCGGAAGCAAGTTTGCAGGACGGGTGAGCCTGGTTCTATGCGGCGATGACACGCAGGTCAGCATGTAGAACCTTGCGTGATACGCGGGCTTCCTCTTGCAAGGTAACACGTGTAACACAGAGTTCTTCCTGCATGGCCTGGCTGGACAACTGGTACACCTCCCGGCAAGCACGTAGCTCAGCCGAGATCGTATTCTCTAGCTGCTCCAACCTCTCCTCTGACCGCCTCCTCTGGGACATCATGAGCACAGCCAGAATAGATTTGAGGGATTCATAGTCAACCCTCATGGCCTCCATGTGTGCCTCTGCGTGAGCAGCAATTGCTTGACGCAAAGACACCATTTCAGCCCGGCGTGCCCTGTCGGAGGCCGCCATGCCCAGTCTGAGCAAGTGGGCTGTGGACTGTGCCACCCGCTGCTTGAGTTCCACCTGCCTATAGGGGGTAGCACGGATTGTGCCACATGTTCCATGCTCTCAGCGATGTTATACTCCAGTGGCACACAGCCACCGCATTGCTGGGCTTGACACCTGTGGGGCCCAAGGAGCCGACGTCCTTGTTGGGTTGGCACCGCCTGCGGCTGCAAGACTATATTCCTCCATTGTCCTGATGCCCCAGGCACATCAGTAACTGGAGTGGAGGGCGACCCTGCGTCCCGATCCACCACAGGCGGAGGTCCCACCACCGTCTGGCCCCTCAGTGCAGGTGTCACGGACAGAGGAGCGTGCACATCAGAATCACTCACCCCTGACGACTGGACCCAATGCACATCCAACTCGCCATTGTCGTCAGAGTGATCATCCGAGCTAGACTCATTGCCAGCCCTAGACAAGATGGTCTGTAACACAAGTGGTTTCTCGTGGCCTACCACCCCACGAGACCCACTTGTGCTGGGTTGCTGATGTGATAGCAACCCTCTGTCTGGCATGACAACATCATCCTCTGGCTCCATTGCATCATCATCCGAAAAGTGGAGAAAAGATAAACCTTAGTACACATGTCAGAAGCACATAACACACACACACATAGACATCACATAGACAGCCAACACATGAAGCAGATATGTCACACACGAATGAGAAACTGGCATGCATCCAGTGGCCTTGATATGCAAACAAATCCCAGAATCAGAAATGGATGTGTCTAAATAGCAAAGCCTACACAAGTACAAAATGTAGTATATGAAGTCCATCAGACACCACCTCTGTCAGGCACATGTCACAGGCAGAAATGACAGATGGCAACTAAGAGATGCTACACACCATAAGCATTTCTGAACCGCAAATTGACCACTGCTGCAAGTGAATCCAAACACACAATGACACAGGTACCATGCATGTAGACATACATCACTAAAGCTTCATCATCATTATAGCTACATCCATCTGCAGCTCGGTCCGTACCGGGTGGCATGGGCCATGTAGATATGGTGAATGTCCCAAGCAAAGCAAGGGCCTGCAACCAGGCATGAGGGACCATAACACCCAGTACTGTCGCAGCTGCAGGACATGAGGCCTCCCCAAAACCCCTCAGGGCCTGATTGATCACATTGGGCTATGAATGTGCCCGATTACATCATCTTTGTGGAAATCTCCATGGCCGGGGCCCACAATAGTAGCTAAGTGGTCCTGGGCATACACATACTGCACAACAGGGAACCTTTGGGATCATGCCAGTTCAACATAACATGCGCAATGCAGAAATCTCACCAGCATAAACGTCTATCAACTAAATATTAGTCAGTCAACAATAAAGCTGCGGAAGACACATGTGTAAATGGACACTTTCACAAACACATAAGTGAATACTCGCAATGTTGCACCACACAACGTTGAAGCTGCTTGCATATGTACATGTGAAAGCGTTAAAAAAAAACATTTCCCCATACACCTGTATTGTGAACATGATCAGCATCCAATACACCAAAGCAATCAGCTATAATGCTGCTTGCTTTGATGTATGTGGAAGTGCATACATACACAGGTGAAGGATGCTCCACAGTCATTACTACCCGATTGGCAGGCTACATCCAATCAGTGCCCGATGTCAGTTGGCATAGTCTGCACATAGACCAATCAAATCATCTAAACAACTACTAGGGCGTTCCAATACTGAGTACATATGTCACAGGATGCACCTGTGCCCGTCGCATACATGACAGAGAAGGGATGAAAAACTGTCCATACATGCCAGGTGACTTTGACTTTGCATCAGAGAGTAGGCATGCAGAAGGGTGTAACACGGCTCAGAAGTGGGTTGATGCAGTGCAGAACATGTGTACGTTACCCACTATCTACATGAAGAAGTACATTATGATGTCTATCAATAAACGTGAAGGCAGTGCAAAGGCAAGTTCAGGCATCACGTGCAATGTGCATGCAATGGGTTGCATGGCTACAAGCAACCCCCCCAGCCGCCTAAGTGAAAATGCAGGGATGCATTGCATGGCAGCGAAAGGGTGTCCAGAGACCTGTGTATTGGCAGACAGTGTTGACTAGCATCAATTGCATCATCTGAGTCAACTGACAACACAGCAGATGATGATGGGACAGTAAGCAGGACACATGATGAACCCTCAGTAGGACATCCATGTGTGCAGAAGACACTACACCAGTTGAACAGAGTCAGTGGGCCTTAAACAGGGTGACCCTGTGCCCCACACAGACTGTGACACCCTAAACCTGTGTGTAATGCTGGACTGAGCCAGAGTGGGCATGGAATGGATGATCAAATGCCATGAAATGTAGGTCATTCTGGACACGTACTACAATGATCATCCTGTCAAGGACACATAGGGGCATGCATGGAATGCACATGGAGCATGAATGGGCACTCATGTCCCTGCGTAGCACATGACATCTGCACAGTCCAAGTGAGACACCCTGCATCAAGGAAAAAGGGTGTACCCCACTGCATGTGTCTGGCAGGTTGGCTGGTGGAAGTTTGCATGTACACAGGAGCCTTGAACAGGCCATTGCAGTACACCACCATGATGCACACCAGTGTCATGGTGAAATTGTGGTGCAGGTGGGGTAGAGGGGCAAGGGAGCATGCCTATGTGGAGTACCTGCATGGAGGCAGTAGACACATGCACGTCAGTCATGCAATGACATAGTCCCAGTGCTGAGAGGAAAGACACCCCAGGCTACATGCAGAAGGGCCAGTGAGCTGGAACATGGACCAGAGGGGCAGCCGGGTGAATAGCATGTGAGTAGGGTGCAAGTGTGGCCATAAGGACAGTCCCCGTCTGCTCTACATGTCCAGCATCCTGCACAGCAGGCACACATCAGTGAAGCATTGCATGACTTGCACATGGGAACCATGTACACATAACTTGTAGTGGCAGTCAAGCACAACACATCACACAAGCAAACCACACATGGCCCTGACAAACACGCAACAACACTCACTGGACGGGGCATCAAAGTCCAGCATCTCTCCCACTCCTTCGACCATTCCTGCTGGTATGAACTCCGCAGCAACTAACTTGTGCAAAGTGATGTCTTCCTCCTCAGGTGGTGGCCCACTGCCAGTCACCAGAGTCATATTGTAATAAGAGGCACGCTTCGCCTTCATACTGTGTTTGAGGTCATTCGAACGCTTTTTGCACTCTTGAGCTGTGCGCACCTCATGGCTGAATGCACTCACACGATCCACAACTTGCTTCCAGTGGGACATACGATGGGCAGCCGTAGTTTGACAATTCGGCCCCACTAGCATATCACGGTAGTGGTCCCGCACGTAGTCCACAAGGAAGTCCAGTTCCTGCATGCAGAAAGGCTTCTTCCTCGACGTGCCGAGGCCGGAGCTGTGTCTGGGGTCCCAGCCTCTACTGCAGGTGCAACCTTGCTCCTCTTGGACAGTGGTCCGGACCCTGGCTGGCAAATGCCGCGATGATCAGTATGGGCTTGGCACTGATGAGTTGAACCAAGGGAGTGGCAGGTGGAACGAGGACGGAAGCCCTGACTTGTGCCCTGGAATCGACCATGCCAGAAACATCCGCTGTGCCAGGGTCATTGAACGGGACTGTCCTGGATGGTAGACTCACAACCGGGGTGGTGTTGGCTGCATGTGCCCATGCACTTGCCAACACCCGGCTGGTCGGGGTACCAGATGATATTACTGCCATAAGGACACGTGCCTTGGTCAGGGCAGCTCTGCATGCACCTACGGTGTGCCTCCTGACCTCCTGGAAATATTCCAGGGACTATTCAGGTGCCATCGCAGCCTGCACTGGTAGAGCCTGAGCCTGGGTGGTGGTGTCCACAGCTGTACCTGCAGCTACCACTCCCCTTGGGCCCATGGCAGTCGATTAAACGGACTGCCGGGTCACATGGGCACCTTTGCCAGATGCAAGAACTACATCTCCCGGAGCCACAGGGGGTGGTGGCATGACTGTACCAACACGTGGCACAACATCGTGCCGAAGTGGTGCATCCCTGCCTCTTCCCCCTCTGCAGCCACCCTGGCCACCCTGGAGTCCCCCTACTCCCTGGTCACCCCCGCCACGTCCCTGTCCACGCCCGCCATGTGGAGTTTGCCCACCTGAGGCGCCCCTCACATTTCGTGGCCTCCCAGCCATGGCACAAATGTAGTAGTGCCGGCACAGATGTAATAGTGCCAATGGGAGGTGTACACGGGCAATTGGGGTGAAGGGGGTGGGATACAAGATGTTAACAGCACCCTTGCACCTGCAAGACTGTATGTGACTCTGGTGATAAAGTGACCGGTCATGCAAAGCTCAGGCACCCCAAAACTGCAGTAAAACCGTGCATGCAACCCCCGGTAGCCCACGTGTGTGGAATTAACCTCCCGCAGTACGCGGTGGCACCCAGGGACATGAAAAACACGTACGCATGGGACACGCAGGCTACTATGACCTCGGAAACGGGTACACGATACACAGGGGCACCCGCAGTGGGATAAATAGAGTGTGCGACTCACCGTCAGACTAGCGTGATAATGAAAAACATGCGTAGCCAATACCCCTGCCAAAAGAAAAGATACATCCTTGATCCGCTGTGAAGTTGTCATGGCGCGCAAAATAACCCGAAGCAGCAACACACACGTCGGTCTCCATGAAAGGCACATACAGTGAAATGCTGGCCCCGCTCACCTTTAACCCGTGCTGAGGGAAACGCCCATGCGCGTCACTTCTCTTACGCGCTTAGGCCCTATCCTCGGATTACACACATTAACACGCGTACGTGATTTTTTTCCACTTGCGGATTCACCCGTGCTGAGGAAAACACACGCGCTTACGCGCTAAGGGTCTTTCCTCGAATTACATGCTGATGTGCAGTTTTTTCACATGCCAAATCACTCTGTATCAAGCTGGCCACGTGACAACACACGGAAGACCACACTCCTGCCCAAATGGCCATTTACCTGCCCCCAGACCCCCGAGCATGCTCCCACCTGCCATCTGCTGCGGCCTGCCTGCCTGCTGGCCACGTGCCCTGCTGTTTGGTGCCTGCACGCCACACATCTGCAGGGGTCCAGTTGCTGTGACCATCCCTGCTGGAACAGAAGACTCCTGACTGGCATTCCATCCCTCCACAGTCCAGCCCCAGGACCCAGTTGCCCACCCACATCTGCCTCGGGGGTTGCCATGTCCGACACAACACCATGTGGCACCAGTGGCAACCCCCCAGCAGAGAGGCAGAGGGCTGCTAGCTTCAGTGCCAATGAAGTTGGCATCCTGGTGGAGCAGGTCCTGGGGCATTATGATGCCCTCTTTGGAAGTTCATGCGCCGACAATGAAGGACGGAAGAGGATCTGGAAGGACATCGCGGTTGCCATCAATGCGGAGGTGGTGGCAGCCCGCGACATGCAACACGTCCGAAAGGACTGGGAGCACTTCAGGTCCAGGACCCTCAGCAAGGCCCTGCGCCTCTTGAAGGCAAAGCATGCAGAGGGGTGTCGGGTCCAACTTACCAACATCCAGATGAGGGTCTTGGAATGCATACACCCAGCGCTCAACCTCCAGATCCTTCAGAGGCAGACCCGTCCGGAGTCGAGCGGTAACTGTCCATGCGTACTGATTGGACGCTGTGCATGTTGAGGTGTGGCAGGAGTGTGCAGGTTGCACATATGTCTTGGAAGGGCCATGTATGGATGTGTATGTACAGGGACATGAGCCTGCCGCATGCAAATCCAGTCATGTGTGAGGTACATCAATGGTATATGTGTTTACCTGCATGGTGCCCAAATGCATGTGTCGGTGCACACATGTGTATAACTATGTGTATGTACTGTGGCATGGTTGTGGTGTGACACATAGATGCTGGTTCCACCTTCATGTATGTGCACAATGTAACTGTGCATGTGTGTGTATTTGACATGTGTGCCACTGTGATACCGACATGTAGGATGTGACATGGATTCCGATGATTTAACTGCGTCAGGTGGTGGAGATGTACAGATGCATGTATGTCTGGTGGCATGTGTGCATGTATTTGGCACTTCCTGTGTTGCATGTGACATCAGGCTAACCTTCGGATGCTCATGCTGTTGGATGTGTATGGATGGTGCTGCCTGCTGCAACATTCCTGTTAATTTGCGCATGTGTGTTGGTTCAAATGATAGGTGTGTTGGGGATCGTGATGACATGTGTGAAGTTTGACACTGCCACTCATGTGCAACTGTCATGTGTGTATCAGACCATTGTACAGTGCCCTGATGGCTGTGTTCTGTCTCTCCCTGTCTGCAGCGTCAATTAATGAAGAGGGTGGAGACGGTGCTGTGGAGCAAAGCAGCAGGGATCACACCGCCAGCCAGAGATGCAAGGCCCAGCTCCTCTCCCAGGTTGTCATCTCATCGGGGAGTGAGGGATCTGGTGCTGCATCCACGGCCGCAGCTGCCGAGGGTAGGTTCAAGAGGCAGAGGTCAGAGGTGGACTCCTCTGCAGCAGAAGGGGCAGCTGAGACCCCACATGGGCCTATGGAGGAAGATGGCACCAAGTCATCCAGGTTGGTGGAGGGTTAGGTAGAGGAGGAGGCAGTGGAAGGGCCATAACTAGGGTCTGGAGGGAGGATTCCACTGGTGCTAGTGGTACAGTCCAGGGGCAGGGACAGGAGGCAGCACAAGCTGACGCGGAGGTGACTGTGTGTAATCCTGTCCCCGATCCTGTCACTGCATCATCCCGCACCAGCAGGGATGCCTTCGTCCAGACCCGTTTTCAGGGAGGGGATCCGCTAACAACAACTGGCCTTCCTCTCCCTACGGACGTGGTAATCCGGGACCGTGTTGAGCCTGTCCTGGCTGAGGTGGTGTTGTGCAACTTGGCATCCGGGATAACGTGCAGGATTCTCGTGAGGACGCTGCACGTTATTTCAGATGCTTCGTTGACCACGTCGACTGACTAGGATGGATCACCGGTCCTGAGTTCCTCCGTGTGCTGGACCTTATGCCGACCCCCTCCTCAACTGAACCCCCTATGCACCCGTCGTCCTCCGTGCCATCTTCCGGCCCAAGTATCGCCTGGGCACCCTGTGGAGCTGCCTCTGACCCAGCGGCCAGGCTGGTGGAGGACACATCCCTGCCACAGTCGGGAGTTGGAGGTCCAGCAGGGGTGCCACCACAACAACTGGACCCCAGCAGGAGGAGGACGTGCAGGCATCAACAGGCAGGGCACATGCACGGCAGCAGCAGGCTCAAGGTGGGAGCGATGATGGCTCGGGGCCATCAGCATCAGAGAGGCAGGCATCGTCCGTAGGGCAGGAGGACCCTGGATTGGGAGTGTCTTCCGTGTGACAGCGGTTGGATGAGCAAATAGATGTGGAGCGGCGGCGGGTGGAAGAGGCACAGCTCACTATGGTCAGGGCAGAGAACTCCATGCGCTGGGTTCTGAGGCAGGCTGAGTGCCTCAAGGAAATTTGCAGGGAGTTGGAGGTGGACATGGCATTATCCCTGTGAGACCTCAGGGCCAGGGAACAGGGCCGCCTCCAGGACGTTGAACAGGAGTTCGATGATGCCCTGGCCCAGGAAATCAACAAGTGAGCCGTAGGACTTGCCCGCCGCCATTGTAAATAGTTAATTAGTGTTAGGTTCCTTTCTATTTTTCTGTCATTTGGGGCGCATGGACTATGCCCCACCTTTTTGTATATAGTTATTTAACAGGTAGGGTTTTTTGTAGGTTTCCTTTGGATTGTTGGGCTCATGCACCCTGGATTTTTACATTGTATATAGTTCAGGACTGGATTTGACTTCATTGATTTTTTTTTTCCATGGACAATGGTTTTCTTTGTTTTTACCTTTGGATTTGGTTTGATGGACGAACCCTTTGGAGCCATTTTCATTTGGATTTATTTGTATTCAGTATTCATATATTTTTCATTCATTTTGGACATCCAGCCTTTTGTTTATTATTTTTTTTCTTGTGTGATTTTCTTTCATTCCGTTAAATTTGTATTTAATACATTTTGATTTCATACTTTATTTGTGTGGTATTCTCTCATTGGCTTCATGCATGCCATGATGTGGGTTTCTCATTCACTTGCCCCCATTGTGTGTGTCTGACGGACATGTATTGATGTGCATACTTGTCATTTGGGATCTATCATACATGGGGATTTCAATGTGCAGTGGATGGAATTTGGTTGGGTTTTTGGACTGGGGTGGCGTGGGGTGGGATTTCGGTGGCCATAAGGGCCATGAGTGTGGATCGTGATGACGTGTTGGGGGGACATGAGTCAGGGCCTGCTGGCAGGTGCCAGTCACTGCAGGAGGACATGAGTCGGGGCCTGCTGACAGGTGCCCATCACTGCTGGGTGGGTGGGGTGCAGGAGGACATGAGTCGGGGCCTGCTGGCAGGTACCTGCCACTGGTGGGTGGGTGGGGGTGCAGGGGGACATGAGTCGGGGCCTGCTGGCAGGTGCCTGTCACTGCTGGATTGGTAAGGGTGCAGGGGGACATGAGTCGGGGCCTGTTTGGCAGGTGTCCTTTAATGGTGGGTGTGTGAGTGGGTGGGGGTACATGAGTCGGATCTGCTGGCAGGTGCCCGTCACTGCTGGGTGGGTGGGGGCACAGGGGGACATGAGTTGGGGCCTGCTGGCAAGTGCCCGTCACTGCTCGGTGGGTGGGGATGCAGGGGAAATGAGTTGGGGCCTGCTGGCAGGTGCCCGTCACTGCTGGGTGGGTGGGGTGCAGGGGGACATGAGTCGGGGCCTGCTGGCAGGTGCCAGTCACTGGGGGTGGGTGGGGGTGCAGGGGGACATGAGTCGGGGCCTGCTGGCACTGCTGGCAGGTGCCCGTCACTGGGGGTGGGTGGATGGGTGGGGGACATGAGTCGGGGCTCACAAGTGTGCTCACAATTTCATGGTGCCATGTGGGCTGCCTAAAGGGCATGGTGAGGGTTGTAGGGTAGTCCCCTGTGGTGTGGGCTACCTGCAGGGCATGGGGAGGGGGAAACCGCACACCCGGTAGGGCCCACGATGCCCAATCGCGTGTGAAACTCCCAACGTACCCCCCAAATACACGTACCCCGCTCTCGCATGGAGTATCGCGTGTAAAACTTCCCACGCACCCCCGAAATACACGTACCACTCTCGCCCAAGGGCTGTCGCATGTGACACTCCCCGCGTACCCCCCAAATACACGTATCCCACTCATACAGGGCCTATCGCGTGTGACACTCCCTGCGTACCCCCCAAATACACATATCCCGCTCGCACAGGGCCTATTGCATGTGAAACTTCCCACGCACCCCCAAAATTTGCGCATGCTGTCCATCAACCCTCCCCATGCCCCACAGGCAGCCCATCTACCCAGGCCATGCCCCACAGGCAGCCCACACCACAGGGGGGACTTTTTCCACGCAATTTACCTGGGGCGAGCGGGGTACGTGTATTCTGAGGGGTGCGCGGGCAGTTTTACATGCGTTTTCGCTAGCGCAAGAGAGGTACGTGTATTCTGAGGGGTGCGTGGACAGTTTTACATGCATTGTCATGCTTGGGGGGCTGTATGCTGGTCCAATGGCCTTTGCGCCATGTACTGGATGTTAACCTCAGTAGCACCTTCCACAGCTATTTCCTCACCATTGAAACTAAACACAGGGCCCGCTGTCTTAACCTCAAAGATTTTCATTGGTGATTACCCTCAGTTATGCTCTCTGGCAATTTTCTTGACATCACAGTACCTGTGCTCATGTGACCACAATTGCAAAAACATTGCATTGTTCTTCTTCTTTGATAGGAGCATAATATTGATCCTCACATTCTTCTAGAAAACATAAACTATGTGGGCTTTTACTGATCTCAGGGCCTGTTTTCCTTGAGCCGGCTTGACGGCTTGCTAAACAAAGGGGCATGTGAAATGATATTACACACCCCTTTTTGACTGTTTCATTTCCAACATTCTTGACTTCTTTGTTAGCTTTTTGGTCCTCTGGGATCATCTGAAGTTTTCCTTTTCACTGGCCAGACTGTGTAATGTGATCACTTGTGTTCATACCTAAGTGCCTATCTGCTTTCCTCACACTGTTTTCAGTATTGTCATGTATCTTTCCTATTTTATATGATTTCCCTATATTTCCGGTAGTTCCTTCTTCATGCTGTAAAGCAGAATAATTTTGTGTTTTGACCGTACCTTCCACTTGTATTTTACCTGTTCACTGCAACTCATTGAACATCTGTGGGACAAAATATTCTTCTGGTGGCTCAACTGTATGTGCACTTTGATGAGCTTCTACATCTGACAATATGAACAACATTAGATTCCTCAGGCAATGAAGCCCCATCAATTTTGTTGTCCATTCAGTGAATCCTCACTGATCATTTCATATAGTTATATTTCATTTATTTCTGAGGTGATCTGTACTCCCATTTGTATTCTTTGTACAGGATTATCCAAGGCATTATGCGCGCTATGGCCCTTGGTCTCATCATCTGTTTGAGCACGCACTTTCACCACCCGTGCTGTGAGTGATCCCATCCTGCACCTTTACCACTGTGGTGTATGTATTCATTTGTATCCATATCATCTCCATTTCCAATATACTTTCCTTTTATGTTCTTCTTTCCCGCTGTTCTTTGGGCTCAACACTCATGCTGGTGTAATCCTGTGCATGTTTTCCTTTGCCTTTCACTGTGCTTACACTCCTGAATGAAGTCAATATTTTGGTTTAGGTCTAGGTTAAACCAGACCCCTTCCTTGTGTGTGTTTCTATTTCCAATGTAGTTGCACACCCTATTCTCAAAGTCTACATTACTGTACATCCCTGTATGTTTATCTGACAATGTGTTATTTTTTTATCTGATCTCCAGGTTGGGGTGTTTGTATGGCTAGCCACTAAGTAGTCCCTTGTGCAATCTCAATAGTGTGCTTCTCATTCTGATTTGACAAGTGTTGGTGATTTCTTTGGCTAGCACACTCTCTCCCTACCTGCTCAGCAAGCATCCTCACATTTGTCTCTAGACTCTGAAATGTTCTTGATCCATAAAGTAATTTCTCTGTACTCTAGGCCAATATTGATTTAATTCAAACTGCCCCAGTCTGTTCTGTTACCCTGGTTACCTTTAGGTGAATGGATTTGGCTAGTGTTTTCCCTAAACTACCAGTATAAGCGAGAGGGAGAATGTGGTGTTGATCCCTGTGTAAAGAAAATAGCAACCCAACTTCGAGCGATAAAAATAAACCAAAAGGCCAAATAATCAATGCACCTCATCGCAAGGGAAAACAAAGTTTATTACATGCAAAAAGGTCTCAGACGTTCTCTTATAACCAAACTGACACGGGACTCTTCACTTCCCAAGAGGTTTCAGGTTAATATAGCATTAAACCACTCAATTTAAATATATAGGTTACAATGTCATAGCACTACCCTCATTGCCTACCACCTATAGAACATGCTAATGTCCAACTAGAGTCCCTGGACTGTTAGGCCACACATTATGTAAACCCATTCCCCAAGACCCGTGGTCCACTACATCATCACTTGTACTGAATGCAGGCATGGGATTGATGGTTTGAACTTATCAACACATGAAAAATCTGAGACTGCCTCATGATGTGCACCCTTCCGGTTCAGACGTGCTCAAAGTAAACTGGTTGAGGTCAACTCTGCTTTGCTAAAACAACAGGCCTTCTCAGTATACCAGACACCATGGCGCACACAAGCTGCCTCTACGACCTTGTACTATATTTATTAGCATAACCTCTGCTCCTACTATCCCAAGTCACAGAACATTCCAGGCATGGCTTCCCTCTTATCGCCTTCAAACCCCAGGTGGCCAGTAATGACGTGACTGGAGCACTTCTCTTGAATGTGAATTTCAGGGATGTATTTGTTTTGGTTGTTTGTGTGCTTGTAATTTAAATAGAATGACCACTCTTGGGGAAGGAAAGTAGTCCTCTAAATCTTCTCCTTGCCCATTGACTTCACAAAACTGTATGCCCTATGCTCATGAACGTGTACTTCAAATGGTGCATTCCTTCCTGTTCTCCTCACAGTAAACCTATGTTCCCACCAGATTAAGGCCCTGCAGATGAATATAATTAGCATTTATCTGTGCACTTTGGGTGCCTCTGACCTTAGCTTCTCCCCTGGGGAAAGGGAAAGGGGATTTGTTTTTGGAGCTGAGCTAAACAGAGCCGCAGCTCGATATCAGGGCCTGCATCTTCTCTTGATGGTATTCAAGGCCTTAACATCCAATATGTCGACACTCCTGCCATGTTAACACTCCTGCCATGTTAACACACTGACCATGCTTCTACCACAGGACCTGTCTGACTCCATCTTCCACTTTTTTCAGCTCTTCCCACACACACACCTCACTACAAGCCATACCTAGGGATACAACAACTAAACACAGGGCCTGAAATACTAGCCTATACATAACCTCTGCAACCACAACATGAATACATGCATTGCTCTCTGTGTGCTGCTATACATGAGTATCTAATATCTGTCAAACCTAACCAAAACAATACATGCACCTTCAGCGGGGCTAACTAAGTCTGCTCCCACGATTATATGTGCTAATAGGTTTTCCTCAGCCCAAACCTTTTTGCCTGGATGGGATGCTTTGCGTGCATCCGTACACTTGCCCATAACCACATTGTACCTTGACTTGGGCATAGGAGCGTTTGATGTATTCCACATTAGGTCTTTCATTAGGCTGATACTGTTCTCTTTGTTGAGCCCCCATTTCAATGAATCTGTCTACATATCGTGGTTCCATTTCATTACTTTGCCCATATGTCATTGTTGTTGAATTAAACCTACATTGAACACCCAGTGCCTGATATGTTCAATGAGTTGATTAACCTGCGGTGCTAATAGGCTCTATTAGACTGTGCCGAAAGTCATTCCTAAAACCTTGGATTTACATACATCAATGTGTCTCTTGGATTGGTAGACTGTTATACTGACAATACTGCCCCATCTGTCTGGGCCCTTCCTTGCATTGGTAATTTCTTCTTATGCTGAGGCATGCCATTCTTTGGCTTTCCTGTCTCCAATGTGATACTTTTCCCTGACTTAATTGCTGCAAGTTTAGAATCAACTAATGCCTCTTTACCTTTGTTTTTCTGTTCCTTTCTCCTCATCTCTGTGTGAACTACTGCCCATACCTTCATGGCTTGGTCCAGTATGAATGAATATTTTTCTCTTTTGATAATGTGTGTGCTATTTTAGCTACAATCGACTGATGTAAGCTGTAAAACATTTTGCCTGAAATCATTTGAGTTAATATCACACTCTGTGAAATCTTAAAAATGCCCTTATTAATGTCTGTAGAAACTGCAGGGGGGACTCATCTGGGTCTGTTGAGAACACATAAGCTGCCTGTTTTGCTTCTTGTACCACCCTGTATGGCAAGAAATACTTTAGGTTTCTCTTGGTATTTCTCCCATGACTCAGCATGTTTCTCTTATAGACTACGCAAAAACCTAGCATGATAATGCTCTTTTGGAAAATTCAGGGTTTGATCAATTTGTATGTCCTGGTCACAATGTTCCTCAATTGACCTATTAGAATGCTTTGTAAATGGCTTTATTATCTCCTTAAGCTAACTTTATAACTTTTTCTGGAACTAAATGCACCGTATCCCTTGCCTTTAGCTGTGGGGTCTCGTGAGGTTCTCCTTATTTCTTTTTCTCAGTCACCTTTCACCTTTTTTTGTACATTGCACAATTAGATGTGCCTTATTTTTGTTTCCCAATTTGCCCTATTCTACACTTCTCTCTCCCCTCAGGGAAAATCATGCCCTCTTTCTGAGCCAGAGAATCTCTCCACCTCTCTCTAGGAGTCTGAGGTGCTGTGCATTGCTTCTCGGCTGACAAACCTGACTTCCAGAAATGTTTTGGCTAGTGTGCCACTGCCTCAGCTTCCATGTCCTGGAATGACACAGACTCATTTATTGACATATTTTGCAGCTCAAGTTACACAATTGTAGTATTTGTCCCTTCAATTCTCTGTTCTGCAATATTAATTCTCTTATGTGTACTTTCAAAGTTTCTGTTTCGTCCCAAATTGTATCCATTCGACTTTGCTCCCATTTCAACATCGTGATTAATGTATTAATTTCTGTGATTTGCTCCTTATAATTGGAGGCTATTTTAGGCTTGGTTTGCTATGACATTAAATTAGTGATTTCCTCTTCTAAGCACTGAACATCATGTGACAATGGTTTATTCTTTTGACGTAATGATTGTTTTTCTAGTAGGACCTCATCTGTATCAAATTGAATCTGACCTATTTGCCTTTTCAACTGGTCAGTACATTCAGAATATTCCTGTATTTGTTTTTTTTTTTAAATCTTCAATTCACTTTGTATTGTATCACATTGGTGAGAACTCATGGGTAAGTTTGATACTCTTTCATTAGCTCTTTACATCTGGCTCACACCCGTAACAACTGTTGACCCTCAACTAAGAACTTTGGGGTGGAGGGAACATGGGATGATAACAGGTTTTCTTGTTGGGTTTTGAGTTGATAAAAGGTTGGAAATAAACTGAATGTCAAATAAAAAATGAAAAAATAACTGTTGAGCCTCATTGCCTGTATTATTTTGTAGGCGCAGCTTCACCTCACTGATGAGGCCCAACAAGGCTGTTGGTACTCTTGTTCAGAAGGGAATTGCCATAGCATTTAATTGCTGGACTGCCCATGTGTGCGGGACAAAGACTGATATGCAAATGGGTATTTCCCATGTACAGTGAGCAAAATGCGTGTGCTGCAAACTCTCATCTCAGAACAGGTTATCATGCCTTGTTCTTTCTGGAGAGGAGCGCCTGCTACCTTTTTTGAATTATTTTCTAGTTAGCTCATGTTTTCACACACTTCCGTCAATTTATTTTGATACATCACAGTTGTTTGAAATTCATGACTTTGAATATTCAACACCCTATTTAGGATGAACCATAATTTGGCACCCAGCTAAATTAAACTTTCTTTTAGTGACTTTGCATTGATACAGTCAGATAGCTTAGCTAGACATGAGTGCAAGATAGTACCTTCAAACAAGCGATCTGGAGATTCTTTTTCGATCTCTGAAATTCATGCCCATAATAATGCATAATATCTGTTGAACACATTCCTAAAAGAAAAAAAAACGTGACTGCTGCTTAATCCTGCACATCTGACATGCTAACCATGGAAATGTTTCACCCTGGTTGTGTACCTCACAAGTTATTACAACTTATCTTAATGTACACTTCACTTATCACTTCTGACTAATCTGTACTAGATGAGCATTGCCCGAATTTTCTGCTGAATAATATGTAGGAAGAAGTAGATTATCTCTTCCACTTTGCTAATCTTATTGTTTTAATTCTAGACATTGAGCTATGCACCATCAGACTTAGTACTGTGATGTTTATTATTTTAATGTATTGCCTTCCAGAGGTGAATAAAGACTGTTACACACTTCCGTACGTATGTACTTTATAGAAGCAATCTCATCAGCATGAATGAGTCAATCTTGTTACATAACTTGTTGTGTACAGAGACCAACACACATGAAACAGCTACTTTAAGGTATTTTAAGCTCTCTGATCATCGACCTCCAACTCTCTGAGAGTCAGACGCTTCTCCAAGCAAAGAGTAGGGGGAAGATCTCTCTTCTAGGCTGGTGCCTTTCTCTGGAACAGCCTCCCTGCTGCTTTCAATCCTGAGCAGAACCACCTCTGGTACTGGAAGCAACTCAAGAACTTCCTTTTCACTTCCACTTTCTCTCCCCTGCTGATGTCTCTGACTACTCTGTGCACTGGTCGCCCGGCTACCCACTGAACTCGGGCCCAGGCTCCTGCATGTCCAGTTGCCCTCTCACTGCCTCTGGGCATCCCCAGCACTTAAGGGTCTGTATCTGCAACCCAAGAGTCCCTTCTCTCTGCACTTACAAGACACCCTCTGGCAGCACCTATTGAGTTACCTGCACTTCTTCTTTTCCCCCTCCCCCTGGCACTTCTCCCCCAACCTGGCACTTCTCCCCTACCTCTTTCCCACACTTGCACGATCTGAATGACACAAGGGCTAGTAGGACCGCTGTTTTGTCCTCCTTCTGCTTCCCCCTAGCAACACTTGTGTATAGACGTGTTATATATGACTTATCATATCATACACATGCAAATCAACATTTACTTTGGCATGGCATAACATATGCAATTTGTTAGATTCCTGCATTCATTGGTTTCTATAACAATACATAAACAACTTTTGTTTTTACACTTTCTGTGACGTTCCCTTGATCAATTATCATCGGATGGCTCATTATATTTTTACCCTTTGTGATAAAGGGAACATCTTCCACACACACACTTTAGATCCAGCTTTTCATTACCCGATTGGTAACATAAAGGCTAATGAAATGCTGTTTTGTGTAAAATCTAAAATCTTGCCAATTATCCTGCAGTAGGTATTTATGTATGTATTATTCTTACCATCCAAACGATTTCTTGCCTCTCTGTACTTGGATGGGCCATCTCACCCATGGGCTTTTTCTTCCCCCACTCACACGGCCAGCAATCTCCTTTGCTGCAACTAGGTAGGCCTCTGCTCAGCCTTGCCTGACCAACGCCTATACGCCGAACCTCAAATCCTCGCCAGTCACAGCCTTCAGAAAACTCCAACTACCAGTCCAGCCACAAGTCAGCTCCGACTCAAACCACCAACTCATCTAACTCCTCCTTCTTTTCTGTTTAAACTCCCTTCATTCATCTACGCCCATCTATATATTTTCGTTCATTTTCCCCACCTTCTACATATGATGTCACCTCTCACCATACTCACCATGTCACGTGCCAGCTTGTGTAATTTTCTAGCTCCTGCTTCGACCCATGCCGACCTTTGAGCAATTTTCTGTTGGCACAATCTCATGCTGCTCGCAGAATAATGTTACACTTACATTCCTTTCCTTATCTCCTGTTCTAACGTGCATGAATTGGTTTCTTTCAAGGGCAGTCTAATTTCTGCTACTTGCTCAGCCGGCTATGTTTCTTTTTCTTCACAAGTTACTGTTGTTCACATTTGATTTTACTTGTGTTTTTGAAACCCAACTATGTTAATGCACCTGCGTCTATACTAACATTTCTGTGGCCTAAGTAAACCTAACCTCAACTCTATTCACCTCCCAATTCTAAATGTTTATGTAAACTGTTAATACACCTACTGCACAAATTATTTATCAAATAAATTCTCTAACACACCTCTAGCTCCCTCTCAGGACTCAGCACTGCATACGTCGATGATGCTGAGATAACGGAGAGATAAGCAAAGGTAGGACTGGTCTCCCTACACGTCACAAGGACCCTTCCCTTAACAAATGACGTCATCACACATCATGCTATTGTGCTGACCTCATGAACAAACCGGCAGTCGTTCGATTCCACATGCAGCAAAGCGCTGACCGGAGCATTGTTAGAGATCTATTGATTTTCACAGCATATCACTCGAATTGTATTTTTGCTAGATGATATGATATGATAGGTTATTTATAACGTGCTTAATATCCAGAGGTTTCTAAGTGCGGACCCGGGGATCGAACCTGTGCATTGCTCCGTGTCGTCTTGCTTCCAAGGCGAGCATGTTGCTGCTGAGCTATCCTCAAAAGTAAGAGCACAGTCCCCCAAGCTCCGAAAACTTGAATCAGTCTCTGGATATTTTTTAGGTAGTTAGAAATTATTCTTTGTTTGGGGTGCTGCCATCAGTGAATCTAACTGAGGAAGGAAGGACCTTCCGCAGTGTTACCTTGGTTTTAGGCCTGGGTGCTGGATTCCTTCTCACTCACAGTTTCTCACGGCACCCGAGGCAGGTGGTTAAGCCTCCGAAACTGGAACCAATGCCGATACTCGCCTGCTAAATAGAATTGGGAGAAAGTCTCTTTTATCATCTCAGGGTGTGCGTCATGTAGCACTCCTGCCTTGTGGGAAACAATGGACCATGTATTTTCCTTACCAAACGGGGAATCAGGTTATCCAGGGCTTTGAGTGTCCTAGATTCTGACTACTTAGGTTAGCCTTGTGTCCTGCCAAGGCCTTGCCTGACAACAACAGCTTGAGTGAACATGGTTTACACTTTAACATTGCATGCATTTTATTACACCAGCATTAACGTGATATTGATTGAAGAACTTGGCCCCTTGATAATGAGATTGGGTGTGATGTGTTGAGTTGCACTGTGCTGTGCGTTTAGGTTGGGTCATTTCCTAGTGCTGATTGCTTTAAAATAAGGTTGCAGGTTGTGTGGCGCTGCAGTAAAAAGAATGCAGATAGTTTCAGTGGGAAACTGATATGTGCATTTGATTCACAGGGCTGCACTGGGAACCGAAATTGTTCCTGGAAATGTTTTTCAAAAAGGACCCATAGTAGCATATCCTGAAATTTTGTAACACAGTCTGTAATTCATCCCATTAGAAAGAGGCCCAAAGTGCAGAGGCACAACAGGACATGTCCAGAGTGTCCTGTAGGCCAGTAGCCCACTGCCGATTCAGCTGTTGCCCAGGACCCTCCATTCATGCACACATTAGCCGGCATATGTTTAAGTGGTTAGTAAGCATCCCAGGGTAGGACAATGCAATATCAATCCTAGACAATGATCACATGTTCAGAGGCTAAGGCAACACTCTATCATCTATGTGTGAACTAAATGTTGCCAGCAATGGTTTAGAACACATGTGAATAGCGCTCAAAGACCTTTTCAATATTGCAAAGAATATTCTTGGGCATAATGAGAGACTTTTCTACAGGGCTTGCCACTCTTTCCATGCATCACCCTGGCATCATATGCCATTGCACAAGGTTTTCCAGTGTTGCATTTCACACACTGGACTAGCAAATATCCCCAGCCGTAGCCATGGAAAAGAAGAGTGTTATCCCTCGAACATGCCAGTGCTGCCATGTGTAGCCTGGCCTCAATAACAGCAATGCTTTTATTATAGACATGCTTCAACTCTCCATCATTGCAGATAGTACTTGTAATGAGGCCTGTCTTTACTTCTGCAGCAACCATTGCCATAGCTCTTTGCCTCCACAGCCATGCAAGTGTTCACTCGAGACAGATTTCCATATGGTTGGTCCCATTCACTAATGATAACGTTTGCTCAGGATTATATTCCAGCAACGTATAGTGTTTTTTTATGTCCACTATCAAGCATCAGTGGCCACATGGACAAGGCGCACCCCACTTTCTCTGATTAGGTCTTGAGAGGTTTTTGCGGTTCATATTGCTCTTACATACAGATTATTTGTGGACAATTATTACCCGCGAGCAATCGTTGGAATTCTCAACAGCGACCTAACTACAGCCAAGTACAGAGTTTAGGTAATGAGCCCCCCCCCCCCACCCGCAACAGAGAAGCAGTGAGACAGGCGCACATGCACAGACATGCAGGCAACGAGTGATGAGTTGAGTACTTTCCATTTTGTCACTATCTTTTTCAAGCGCAGTCATGTGTAGCTAAAACATTTATATGTGCATGTGTTTGTTGATGCTGTGGATTTTAGTTGTTTTTCTGGAGTGTTTGTTGGTTTGTAAAGTGTTGTTCCATCATCACAGCCTGCAGGTTGTCAAGACTTATTTAATGATTTGCATTCAATATGCTCATTTTATCAACATCATATGGAGTTGTGTTCCCAGCATGTCCAGCCCTTCTGTTTGTGCGCATACGAATCATTTATATTGTCACAGATAAATCTGAGTCATTACGATTTTAAAGTCACGGCATGAAAGAATGTCTACATTGTATGTTTAAAATGTACGCTCTTAAATCTGTATCTGCGTTCCTGTTCTCCAGTAGTGTGCCTTTAGGAAGGAAAGACAAGTATGGACATGTCAGTTTGGCAAACACCCACCCCACTCCCCTGCATCCCTCATACACACAACATTGTTTACACATTAGATAGGTTTCTTTATTCCTAACTACCCATTTAATCGGAGTGTTGTGACGTGTATACAGTAAATTATTTAATTCTTACCTCTGTTTATCCTCTTATCCCCAAACCCACATCCCTTTTGCAGTGTTTTTCCTTCCTCCTCTACCCCCTCTCCCCACCCCCAAAGGAATCAGGGACGTCATTTCATCAACATGTCTGGGGTAGCAGAAGTGACATCACACAACCCTTCACCTCTGTTGACATCACCGGAAGTGATGTCATTTGACCCCCACCCTGAAGTGACATCACACGAAACAATGGCACACGACCTTTCACCCCTTGACAAAACAGGAAGTGGCATCACATAGTATTGTTTCTAAGTACACTACGAAAAATATGGTTATGATATCACTGTAAAGTGATTCACATTTCATACAAGAATGGATCACCATATGCATTGTTAATATCAGCCCGTATAGGCCCAAATTACCTAATTACTGTGAATGCAAGCACACGTCCAAGGCCAAACGATAATGATGTATTATTATATGGCACCTAGGCACTTGATATAGAACAAATATACATACAATATCACTGACCCTGTGTTGATACTCATTTATCAACATCAGCAGGATGAAAGACTGAGTTAACCAGGCCGGGAGTCGGAACCTGCAACTTGCAGATCACACACACATTGCAGCAGTGATCGCTCAACCCACTGAGCTATCTTACCGGCTATAGCTATCAGAAAACCAGCCACCCCAGAAACAAAGAGTCACATGATGCTGGCCACAGCCTTGAGCACGCAATAATAAAAATGTAAAAAAATGACAATGCTTTTTGTTTTTTTTAGAGTTAGCAAGGGAGACGAGAGGGGTCGCAAGGGAGACCTCAGCAGTTGCAGGGGTGACCCCTGGGAGCCCCTAAATGACATCCCTTGAAGGAATTTATCTGGAGTCTGTGTTCAATACCCGAATGGATACCTCTGCAATCTAAGCAGGGTTTGATTCCCTTTAATCTCCGTAGTGAAGCAGAGAAACCACGCCTCTAAGGGAGGGTGGTGGCTGGAAGGTGCCAGAAAGCAGTATAGCACTCTATAACATTGAATGAACAGAAGATTCGTGCTGGTTTATATTAAAAAAATATATAATATATTATATTTCTTAAATACTGAGAACGTATGTAAAGATGCAGGTACGTCAATTCTCTGTAAAACATAAAAAGATATGTGGGAAAGTACCTATCTCGTTGTGGTTTAGAGAGGGGTAACAACAAATAGGGGAATACATGTTATTCATATAAGAGCACACTTCCTCTGCAGTTAACAACCGTGCTTTTGATGTACGTTTAGAAACTGGTGTGCCAGTGTTCTGATAAATATCAGATGTTATAATTTGACGTGTGAATCTAGTCTACAGAAAGGGCACAGTGCAGCATATTGGAACCTCTTGGTAGGGCTTTGCTCTGATGTTCTGAATACGTTTAGGCATTTATTTGCAAAGTGCTTCTGGAAAAGTATGTCTTGCAGTCCTGGTGGTCAGTCTAATGGTCTTAGAAGTGTCTGGTTGCAAGGAGGAATGCATGTGAATCAAGGGAATACAGTAGAAGCTAGAAGGTGCACTTTAAGGAATGTGCATTCTCTGGATCTTCTTCTGAAGGTTTTCTTTATTGCCCCAGGTGCAGATGCTACCTTCTACTGATGATCCAGCTGTGATAGTGTCCTTGCCTTCTCAGAGCAGTTACAATGCTGCCATCACAGCCAGGCATTTCAGGGCAGAAGGCCTCAAGGATTGGTCATTTGGCAGGGAAGTATAAGGAAGATGGCAATGCTAGCAGCCTTTAATTTGCCAATCTGTTACCCCCAGACACTGCTTTGTCAACATAAATGAACATTGAAAGGTTTCCAGGTCCAGCAAGTTTCCCCACAATATGTTGAGGGTTAACCTCTTCATTCATTGGTCCATTGGGATCCACCCTAGGTTTGAAATGATTGGGGTGCCTACCATGTGGTTAAATAACACCATCTTCCAGGTAGTTTCTCAGGGCTCGGATTCAAGATTGAACCCACACACAAATAAGGCATGGGGGCATTTATTTTTCTAACAACTGTAGCACTGTCTCACTGGAGCATGTACACAGAGGAGATAGTCATGCATGGTAAAATCTATATCCCATTCACACTTGCAGGACAAGGGTGTGGGAGTGGACAGTAGATGTTATACAGTGATTACCGGTAGGGACATTGTAACAGTACAGTAGGCTGTAACACAAAATAATGATACACAAAAGGATGCCAACACCTAGTCGAACCCTAACACTAGGTGTTTGACAACACTCTCAGAGGAAACAAGTTGTTTCTGGGTGACCAAATCCTCACAATGATAGGTTTGAACCCATAGATGGCCCTCTAAGGACCTTTTTTCCTCATCTCCTGATAAAATTTATTGATCCAGTCTTCGATGCTTCCTATCTCAAAACTCTCATCTAGGTTTACAATAGATGATCCTGGCGTTGCCGCTTTTAATGAAGCAAACTCCTCTAAGTTTGTTCCAAGTGGTTCTGCCACTGCTCCCTGTGGCAGAAGAACCTTCTCTATGTGGCTCCATGATATTACTGGACTTGGTTCCATTAACTCTTTCTGAATGTGATCAATGTTGCGTTCCCTTTGTATCCTTTTTTGTTTCATTTCTATGTTTAGTTCCCTTTGTTTTTTCGCTTCCCATCTAACGCTTTCCTCTTCCTCGTCTTTTCTCCTTATTTCACTTGTCCTTTGCTCTTCTTCTTCCCTTCTTTCATTTGCTCTATGCACTTCCTCATCTTTTCATCTTTGCATCCCATTATCTCATAATTTCTGTGCTTCCTCTTCTTCTTTCTTTCGTGTCTATCCCTTTCTTCAAGTGCTCTCTTTGTTCTTCCTGCCTTTCTTCCTTTGTTTGCTGTTCTTGCTGATTCATTTGTTCTCACTGTCGTCTATTCTTTCTTTTATTTGCATCCTCCCTCAACCTTTTTCTCATTCTCTGTCTTTTTTATCTTGTTCAGCTTGTTCTTCCCTTTGCCTAACTTCATCAATGCTTTTCCCATCAAGTTTAAGCAAAAATCTGTTCACCCATCCATTCGTTCTGCATGAGCGTTTTCTCATCAGCCTTATCCTTTTCTCCTTTCTATCTCTTAATCTCTCTTTCTATGTTTAAAGATATGTTTGGTTGTTCACTTTTCTCCTCCTTGTTCTGCAAGGCCTTAAAGATGTCTTCCTTTCTTTTACTCTCTTCAGAACTATTACCACTGCTATACGTAGGTGGCTAATATATCGGATTACCATACCCTGTTGTTTCTTTCAGTTCTCTAAACGGATATAGTTCTACATCTTCCACACTATCGCCATTTACTTCCGACGGAGTAGGGGGAGCTGAAGTCTCAACACCCTTCTCCTTGCTTTGGTTAAGCATCCATTCCTCAGCCTCTCGCTCCTCCTGATTAATCTTCCAGAGCTCCAGAATAGCTAAACTTTTCTCAATTTCTTTTCCTGTGAATGCTGCGTGCAAATATGTGGAAATGTGTTGTAATACTGCTTTTGACAGTGATCCCACTAGTGGCCAAGGCATAAACATCTTATCTGCAGTGCCCTTTACCCATTCTGCACTGTACTGTTTGATCTTGGGCATGTGTTTTGGCAAAGGTTTACACATATGCATCAATGGTGTGACTTCTCCCATTGTGACAAGTCTCAATCAACTGTTTATACTTGCCAGTGTTTACACAAAATACATCTCTGAAAAATAACAAATGTAAGCGTGTTCCACACTTGCCGCTCAATGCCTTTACTTCTCATTAATTTCAATCTACTCTTCAGTCGGCGCTGACACTGACCCAGGGTAGAAAATATCTTTTTTACCTCTATTCAACACAGCCTGTTCTGGCAGTTTCTCCCAACACTTCTTTAAACATAAAATTCATGAACAGACAAACTTAGTTGACTTTCACATGCACGCCATGACACCTCTTTTCACTTAGCCTCTAAAGTACTCCCATGGAGTTTGAATTGTCTTCTTTCGCCGACCTGTCTGCGTGTCGCCCATGTTTATCCACTTGGATTTTAAGACAATATCTTCTGCACTCCTTGAGCGAGGACTACAGGCTTTACAGATTCAATACATCTCACTTTAACTTGTTATCATATACCGTGACGTTCCTCGTCACACACTCAAATAGTCCACGTTACTTTATTTTACCACAAACCCACCCCCACAATTTGCCACTCTTCTTAGCCTACTCACCATTCGTGTTTCAGCTTTAGGCCGTCGGTATCATCTCCCTTCCTTCAATCCGGCCACTGTTGCCTTCAGTCCGCTCGGTGTCTGTGGAAACCAGGAGGGATTTCGTCAAGGAGAGACCCGTCCCACCTGTATCTTCTAGGCAGATGGCAGAGGGAATCAGATTATCAAAAATCTCGAGTCTACTAAACCAATGTATCTTTATCTAACCATCCGACGCGCTACCACTTGAACCCAGATAGGGCCCTCTAATACAAGGTGGCGCTCTTATGGGAAAGAAGGGGCTGCAGAAGTTGCTCAAACATCAATAAAAAGATTGACTCAGAAAGTTGGAAAAAGGTACGCTGTTATATTAACAATTATCTAAAACGGAGAGTACAACGGACATCGATGGACGTCTCATGGCAAGGTCTTAAAGATTTTCATAAAAAACACATTTATATAGTAAATATTCATCATCAGTGACGTCATCCTACGTGGCAAACTGTAAAACGTAAACTGGATTGTGGTTGGATAATTGGAAACATTTAAATATACTTTCTATGGGGTATGGGGTTGTGACAGGACCTCTATTGTAAGGTGGGTAACTAAGCCGTCCTCTAGTGTCAGTCATCTTCATCGTAATAAAATACACAATGATGCATTGGTTCATAAACTATAGGGCTCTTTGATATGTGGCCCTCTATAATTGGTTGGCACGCTTGTACCCTTATAGAATATTCCATTTGTTAGCAGCATGCAAGCTGGTACCCCAGGTGTTGGTGGGTAGGGTTTGACCATCCCTCCCCACCCAATTAACCCAACATCTATCATCACTCTTACTTTCTGTCATCCAGTTAGCCTTTGAACATGGCCTTGCAAGTTGCACAACTCCTTTGAAGAAACAGGAGTATGGACATGCTCGCATATTCTCGTCTCAGCGCCATCTGCCCAAGTCTATTTTCATCAAGGTCATGTGACTGAAGACCACATTTCAAGCTTCTTTGCTGTTTTTAATGGTTTTAAAATGAATAAAACCTGGCATTAATCCCTTTTGCTGGACCCTTGCAGGGCTCAGTCCACCTCTTGAATTCATTGTTTCTATTGAAGCTAGACAACAGTTCTCGGCTGCACTGGCCTTTTGACACTGGGCCAGACAAGCGCCCTTAGATTCGTTTTTGCTCTTCAGCTACTTTTATCAACTGTGCCACAATTTCGGCTTCCATGTTCATGGGGTCCCAGTTTGCTAAAACACGATGTGGAACATCCAGATTTCTTATGCATATATATACCTTAGTGCATTGCCGCAATATATTCAATACGTATAGCCAGCCTTTATAATTGCTTAGTTCTACTTACGTTAAAGTGTCTGTACAATTATAAAATGGTTTGCATTTTCTTCCATGCTCTTCCCACGTCTAATCTTCATTTTGCACATAAAAGGATCCTTTACTTTGTCACATGATTCTATGTTCACTTTACTTTCGCTACCGTCATCTCTTCTCGGTGTGTCACTTTACATCATGTGACGTCACCAGTCTGCTCGATTCTATGTTCACTTTTCTTTCGCTTCTGTCATCTCTTCTCGGTAGGTCACTTTACATCGTGTGATGTCACCAGTCTGCTCTTTCATTCATCTTCTCTTGTTCTTCAGGGATCTTTCCCAAGAGACTATCAGCTCTTCGTGAATGCATAAAAACAGTTTTAATCAATGGGGACTTTGCTTCAAAGGCTGCACGTTTTTCTGGCATCATTACAGGTGTCTTGCTTGTCACCATTTCCAGCTCCCATCATATAGGTAGATTAGGGGCGGGATTTATGGTAGAGGGTTTTGGCTCCTCCTCTGCACTTTCATCGACCACTCTCTCACCAGTCTCTACATCTAGACATCCTCTCTTGAAGAAGTGCTTTTTAGGAGTCCATATCTTCATCACTCCTTTCAAAGACCCTGCTGATTTTACATGGTTATCCACACTCCAGGCCATAAACTTGCATTGTCCACTTGGACTGTAGTAGATCCACCTTCCTACATACTTCTTGTGTATGTAGGAAGGGGAGGGGTGTCATCAGTCTTATAACTCTCAGCTCTTTTTTGATCCTGTTGAATCCCTTTATAGTAGCATTGATCATCTACAAAAAGCTCCCATCTTTTTATCTGTAACCATTTAGCATTCGCCATTATCTGGATCCCTGGAATGAAGATAGTTGTGAACACTGACGCAGTCTTACTTAACAACCTGTGCTCATATGGAATAGCATTGAAAGCTTTTATTGACTTGGCTGAGAAATAGTTTTCTCTCTTTGTTTGATTGAGAAATCCAAGTGACCTCTATTTCCTTAGATAAGAATCATTGCTTGATTTTATCTGTGCATTTAAGGAGTCTATTGGCCTCATTACGCGGAAGGCGGAGAACCAAGGTGCTATTAGCACCTTGGTCCATGCCAGTAAAATACCGGCACCGCCTTGGTGGAAAGGGGAATTACCGCCCCATTCCAAGGTTGGTGGGGCGGTAATTCCCCCTTCCACCACTGCCCTTCCCCATTCCCATTTTTGCCCCATAGGGCATAATGGGAATGGGGAAGGTGCTAATCACGGCACCGCAATTTTGCGGTGCCGTAATTAGCACCAAGGTCCCTTAGCGGGTTGGTTTTTAACGCCTGCAAAAAGCAGGCGTTAAAGCACCAACCCGCTAAGGGACCTCGTAGTAAGACGTTAATGGTTAACGGTCACCGTTAATATTAACGGTGACCGTTAACCATTACTGCCTTCTGTGTAATGAGGCCCTAAGTCTATCTCTCCTAGGCTTCCGATAGTATGGTCGGACCACTTCCTCATCCACTTTGTGATCCATCAGGCAAGGCACATTACTACTCCTCTTAAACCTACTATCCCCAGACGCAGCTGAAATAAGGTTACAAACCAGCAACTAGTAGCGATATTGACATCTCATTGCAAGTCGGACTCTTCCTGCTCGTTGGCATATATAGAAGCTTCATTCGGTGCAGCAGCTGATCTGATTGCTCCTTTAAAATTTGGAAAGCAAAGAAAACTCCCCTCTGAACCTTGGTTTTCAGAAGAGCTCAAAGCAGCTAAACTTAGATGTAGACAAGCTGAGAGGAAATGGCACATTGATTATGCTCCTGAAGCTAGGCGTATTTTCCGCCTCATCCTATGAGCCTATCACAAAGCTGTTACTGAAGCAAAAAAAACTTTTTTTCTCCCACAAGGTGGAATCAGCTATAAACCAGCCCAGTGCCCTGTTTGATCCGGTGCAGTCCCTTTCTGCCCCAATGAAAATTGGCCCTCAGGTGCCACCATCTCAGGATCTGTGTGATTCGCTCTCTTCCTTCTTTCACACAATGATTGAGGACATCCGGAAGAACATTGAGGAGGGAGCCAGCTTATCAGCTGTGGCCTTTACTCCTATGGATCCCTCCCACCCAGTGATATCTGGTCAGACTTCCCAGTATTCTCGGAGACTGATGTGCTAGCAGCAATTGGGCGCGTCAAATCGGCCTCCCCTGCTGATCCTATCCCTCTGACTCTTCTTAAAGAAATCTCTGCTGATTTGATCCCTCTACTCACCATGCTGTCAACACCTCTTTTCATGAAGGTGTTTTTCCTGCGACTGTCAAGCATGCGATGTTGATCCCTCTTCTTAAGAAACCCTCTCTTGATCCCGCTACACTTGCAAATGTCCTCCCAATGTCACTCTGCATGTTCCTCATGAAATTGTTGGAGGCTCTGGTATCCCCAATGTTCTCCACTTTCCTCGAGATTTCTGGTTTCTTTGACTATTTCCAATCGGGCTTCCGTCCAGGGAGAGGGACAGAATTGGTCCTAAACTCTGTGATGGATGACCTTGTTCTTCTTGTGGATCAGGGAGGAGTTGGAGCAGTGTTGCTGCTCGATCTGGCCGCCGCATTTGACACGGTGGACCACCCGACCCTGATCTCCCATCTATCTTCGGCCGGTCTGTCTGGACAGGTTTTGAGATGCATCACTGCGTTTCTCTCTGATCGCTCTCAATCTGTCTTCCTGCCCCCTTTTCACTCCAAACGTATGTTGCTGGGCTGCGGTGTCCCTCAGGTGTCCGCTCTTTCTCCAATACTTTTTAACATCTATATACGGCCCCTTCTGTCTCTTATCTACTCTCATGGTTTCTGTTATTATTCTTACGCAGATGACACACAGACCTTGCTGTGCCAGGACCTTACCCGCCCTGACACTGCCACCCATTTTTGGAGGTGTCTGGAAGATCTTGGGGCATGGATGACAGCCAATTGGCTTACGCTTAAAGGAAATAAAACTGAGGTCCTGGTTGTAGGCACAAGTACCCCGCTGTGATTCTGGACAAGTGATTTCTGGCCTACATCCCTGGGCCCTTTTCCTTCGGCTCCTCCCTCGGTCAGGAATTTGGGGGTACAAATTACATCCTCCCTTCCGATGCACGAGCAGGATGCGGCTATATGCAAAGGTGGTAATTCCAAACCACATATTCTCTGGAAGGTGCTTCCCTACATTCCTGAGAAATTCCAGGCTCCCGTGGTGGCAGCTTTTGTGCTGAGTGCAGTTGATTACTGCAACTCATTGTATCTGGCTCAGCCACGGTTTCTCATAAAACGCCTCCAACTGCTGCAAAGGGCAGCTGCCAGAGCCATCCTGCGCCCATCCTCATGGGCGCCATACCCCCTTGTTCAGACAGCATCACTGACTGCCAGTTGAACAGCAGATTCTTTTTATGTCTGAAGAGGAAGTGCCAGACATCATCCACACTCCAGCCACCCCCTTCGAGGAGCCAGGAACATTCACGCTAAAATATGTGACGTATGGAAAACAGTTAAACCAGCAGAGAGCCGCAGTTGGGCTCTGCCCAGTGCCTATTGGAATAACAGCACCTATTGAAGTACCGACACCCAAGCAAACCTGGACAGTAAGGTACCCACTGAAAAATCCATATCTACAGACACGCCAAAAGAACGTTTGCCAGAATGCCATACCCGAAGAAGCCAGTAAGATACTAAAAAAAAGACGACTGGTGACGTCATGAGAGATCGAATGAACGCACATATAGAACATATAATGACCTAAGAATGCTGATAAAGAGACGAAATGCCATGGAAAGTGACATCTTGGCCCTAAGGTGAAACAGGTGATTTCAAGATGAAGAAACGTATGCCATATGCACGATGAAGACATTAAGCCAGTTTAAACGTGTACATACGCAAGAAACCGCAAGAAACAAAGAAATCGTGGAGCTTGCTTATGCTTATTAGTAAAATAGATTGTGGCAAACGCCAACTACATATATCTACCTCAAAAGCACTTTATAGATGAGTGAAAATCCACTACGCACATGAGCAGAATTGAATAGAGGTTACTAAAGATTTCAAGATGAGAAGGCTCCAGCAACAAATCAATAAGTAAAGACGGGGAGAAACCCCGCTGAAGGTTACCCTGCAAAGAGGCCAAGGTTGTATCAGGCTGGAATAGGCTAGCAATGCCTGCAGTTAAAGAGAAGAATAAGAGTCTCCTGTTCAGCAAGGTCGAGATAAGCCGCAGATGGTATACGACTGACAGAACTAAATCAAATACACAAAACTGCATGAAGAAGAGGACAATTTCACAGTGTTCTTCTCACGTAGCAAGGAGGCAGAAAGGGATGAGACTTTCACACCTACGCATGGAGCCTTGTCGTACCTATCCTCCTTAACTTTCTCAGACCAAGAGTCAGACTCAAGGCCAAACTACAAAGCAGTAATTGACACACAGCCACTGAGGTGATGAATGGTTGTAACAGTAATTGAAGGGAAGCTGGGGTGCTGGCTTACACCCTGGACCTGGCCAATTATTCTGCATGCTGCTAAGCACAAGTGGAAAAGTATGTGTGGGATCTATACCAACCCAATCATAGTTGGCCATGTATAATAGGGTCCTATGGAGAGTAGAGACATCATACTTTTAGTGACATTTACCGTAGCCAGTTTAATGGAAGGGCCTAGTTGCCCCACCAGACATTATTATCCAATCCCCTCTCCCCCTTACCATATACGGATACAGTACCTATGTTAAAGTTACCTTCCTATAACCAATCTAGTTGCATGTTAGGTTTATAAGATTACACATCAATGATGACAAGGTTTTGGTATAAAAGTTGTGTTTTTGCTGATATTAGTTGGAGTTTAAGCGAGAAGGAAGATCAAGTGGTTGCTGATGTTCATTGAGCTCCCCGTTTTCTGTACTATTGAGTTGTCACTATTATTTGATGCAAGAGTACGAATCTGCATCCCCATCTATCCTGAGGATTTTGCTACTCATCTTAAAGGGCTGTTTGGAGATCCCCAGTCATATGGGCCGACTGATCCATCGAGTTCACTTGGTAGCAGAGGATGGTTAGATTAAATAAGACACCCTTTGACCATCGACATAAGTAACTTCGGGTCCTGGGCAATATCACAAGTCCTTTGCCATCTGTCTGATAGAACGAGCTGCCTGCTCCCTGTAGATAGTGCCCAGTTTAATTAAAAAACCTGCAGGTTAGGTCTGAAGGAACCTTTGCTTTCCTCCAAAAATCCCTTCCCACTTCTATGAGCAGCCGATCGGATGAGCAGCACGGAAAGGCGGTAACGAAGGCGGTGATTCAGAGCGTGCGGAGAAGAAAAACATGCAAACAGTGAGTGAAAAAGAATGAATGCTTTGGCAAAAAGTTGCAGACCTTGAAACAAGTAAGGGAAGGTAACGGAGGGAGGTGAGACAAAAATAACGTCAGAGTAAGAGCATAATGTATATATGAGGGGAAATATTGACTCGAGGGTGGCCGAGCAATACAAAGAGATACCGGGAGTGACCGAGGTAGAGAGTATACGCCCAGTTTCCTAGGTTTTAAAGAGCACTAGAAGAAGCCTTCATTTAAGGTCCTGAATTGATAGGATGACGTAGACAACCAGAATCGATTAAAGATGATCTGAAAGGAATGGGCTTAAATTCCATGTCAGAATACACCTAGGGGCAGAATACATCTGAGGAAGCAGATGGCATGAGATTTGTGTAGCCGGCTGGAGTCTGTCTTGTCTGTCTCATGTTTTTGTCTATGAGATAAGAAGGTAAAAAACTTTTAAAAAATTAGTTTGAAAATTGCACGATTGTGAACAAATGAGGTTAAATAGCATGTATTGATGGTTTTAGTCAACAAAAGTAACAGTGACATTTTTTGTTGAAAAACAGGATTGGAGTTTGCGATGATTAGTGCTCGCTCATATTGTTGATCGTGGTTGTGAAGCGTAAAGTATAATAAAGTGTTGTATAGAGGAGAAAATAAACAGGTTGAGCATGGAAGACATTACCCCATTGAAACACATGTGCAAACAGCTGCCGAAGCATGCACCTAAGCTTAAACAGTACAGTGCAGAATGGGTTAAAGGGACCTCAAACAAATTGTTTATGCCGTGGACCCAGGAAGGATCACTATCTAAAACGGTTCTGCAGCACATGTCGACATATTTGCACACCACGTGTATGGCCAAAAAGTTAGACAAACGGCTAGCCAGTTTAGAACTTTGGAAGATGTATCAACAAGAAAAGGAGGAGGAGCCACCGATAGATTGGATACTGAATATATGCACAGAGAGGGGGTAAGGAGCCTTCTGCGCCACCCGCCCCGCCTGAAATGAAAAGAGAAGTTGGTAATGACGAAGGATTATACCCGTTGAGGGAACTTAAAGGAGCAGACACAGGATATAGCAACCCAGCATATGAGTCACCTACAGAAAGTAGTGAAGAAAGGCCAGAGAAAGGCAGAGACAGAGATATTACCTCCAAAGTCATGAAGGACAAGGAGAGACACAAAAAGAAAAAGAGGACCAAACAAGCAAGTACATCTCTAGATATGGGAAGAGAGGGAAAGAGATGGAACAGAGATTAGGAAAGGACTGATGAGATGGCATTCACACAGAGCAAATGGATGGGAGGTCAGATTTTATTGAAGCTCAATGGTAAAGGCATTGAGGATATGAGACAACAGGGAAAACGGGATGAGTTAGAGAGAATGGAAAAGGAAAACCGATCAAGAGACAAAGGGGCTAAGAAAAAGGATAGACAGAACCGAGAGCAGTTATATTATGATACACAGGTCAGAAAACAGAAAAAGGCAGAAGAGCTGAGTAGCCACTTTTCATAAGCAGAGAACAGCTGAAGATCGAGATAGAATAGAACAAAAGATGATAGAAGAAGAAGAACAACAAAAGATATGGGAGAAGAGAATAAAAAGACGAAGGGATGTGGAAATGCAAAGGGCAAATAAATGAAGAGATGCGAGGAAACAAGAAGAAGATAGGGTCTGAGAGGAAGTGAGGAAGCGCAGAGAGTTTTATGTTGACATAGAACATAAGCGAAGACAGAGAGCACGGGATCTCGAGTATCTGGAAAGAGAGGGTAAAAAACCTGATCCAGTAGTAGACTGGGAAGATATAGAAGAATTCTTCCCTGAGTACGATTCAGTACCAGGCACGTCTAGGGCAAATATAGAAGATGACTTCTACACCAGAAGCATCAGAGAGACAATCAATAGAACATATGATGAGATGGGGTTAGAACAGGTACCCCAAGGGAAATGAGAGGATAAGAGTCTGGAGAGCACTCAGTACGATACTGAGCATGCCTCACAAAATAGCAGAAATAGAGAGCTGTCATTGGATGGCTGACCCTAACCGGAAATGAGGAGGATGAGAGAAGTTGCTTGAGTTGGGCACAGACAATATCGGACACAGAAAGAGAAGAATGTGAAGAAAGAGAAGACGAGAGAAGACGCGAAAAATGCTTCTCTAGGGGAAACAGAGAGAGATGGTCAGATTCTAGTGGGTCTACACCTAAGACATCAGATTCAGCCATACAATCAGATCTGCATGAAGGAGTATCATACGGTCAGATGGGGGTGTCCCCACCACCCTATGTGAGAAGGCTAAGGACATTGCCAGGTAGACGGTGATGCAGGAATATTACCCCTGCGCTAGACAGAAAAATTATGAGAGAGGAAAAGGAGTGTTGTGTCTCACAGATCCTGCCCCAAAAAAAAGGAGGCTCGAGTCCACAATATATACCCTGGCCTCACATGGACAGAGAGAACATGAAAAATAAGCTCCCATTGCTTCCATCGGGAGCCAGAAAATGGATACATGAGTTAGGAAAAATGACAATGCGAAACATGTTAGCTATAGGGGATATTAAGGGTATTTTAATCGGCATACTTGGTGATAGAGCTGACGATGTATGGGCACAAGCAGTTTACCCTGGTGTGACTACAGTTTATACCAAGCATGATGAAGCACCGTTTAACAATTGCAGAACCGCGGTAGGGAAAGCGATTTGAGTGCTATACCCGGACACTTCTGATATGGGAGCTTTAATGTCATGCAAGATGAAAGAGTCAGATGATCCTTTGCTTTACATTCAGAATTTCCAAGACGCCTCTGTGCTGGAAACTCATGAATCGTGGGGGAAATCTATATATGTGTTTTACCATATATTGTGTCAATGGCTGCCACAAAAGGTACAGAGGCAGCTCAGGAAATTGATAGGGATAGAGGCAGAGCCATGGTCTGAAATACAGTTGACCATCACACACTATAGCAGGCTGCTGCAAGAAAAGATTTGCAAAAAGGAGGCTGCACGGAAAGGTGAAGAGGCTAAATTGGTGCAGAAAAAAATATCAAAGTATGCCATTGAGGGGGCAATGATAATTAAAACAGATGGATGAAACATGCAGCAGGAGTCCTTCGAGGAAGAGGATGGCAGATAAATCAGGGTGGGTTTCAGAACAATCAAGGAGGTTTTCAAAATATGCAAAATGCAAACTAGAGTATGCAAAATGGACAAATAATCAGACCACGGCCAACATTTTGAACATGTAGAATGACAGGGCATATAGCACCCACATGCAGAAGTCAAGGCATGGTGCAAAACAACCAATTCCCAAGAGGAGGTATGGTGAACCCATCTGCATTCTCACAGCAGGGTGGAAATGGAGTTGCGCAGAATCACACGATGCAGCAGCAAGTGCCGGGAGTACAGTAGAGTTTGCAACCCCAAAATGTGACACATTTTCCACATAGACAGTCTCAACAGTTGCCAATGCAACTGTCACAAACAACAGGTACGGGACAGGTACTAAATTCAGGAATGAGATATGCCACAAGTGACGGAGGAAATCCGTTCTCTCAGAATGGGACAAGAGCTCACTGGGAGACTTGGTGTGCTCTATCCTAATAGTGACACTAAACCCTCATGAGGAACCAAGGGTAGATGTCTCTATAGGGGATAAAGAATATTCTTTCTTAGTTGACACAGGTGCGATATGCTCGTGTATACATGAAGGCAAGTTTTCTTTGTCCGGTGATGCCATAAATACTCAGGGCTTCACAGGAGAAACAAGTCATGCTCCTTTTGCAAAAGAACTTCCAGTCTCCATAGGAGAATGTGACATGAATGTTCCACTGCTATATTCAAGGCAAGCTCCAGGGAATATATTTGGATGAGACGTAATGACAAAGTTAAACATGACAATCTCGTTCACGAAGAAGGGCATAATATGTTCAACTCCAGGAATGCATTATTTGAACATATGCGAAATGATTAGAGCAAACGCAGGACAAATGGCTATGAGAGCTATTCCACTGGAACCAAAAATATTTGCTTATGGAGTGTGCATATTAATGTCATGGCTGCCAGGCCTTGCAGACAAAACCATGAGAAGCCCAGGTGAGGTTTTGTTCAGACGAAAAATACCTATGCATGAGGAAAATGGACAAGTGTTTCCCTTGACAATACAAGCAGCCATCATGCGAAGAGAAATGGCTCTGCTTGACGGTCGTAATGATGAAGGCAGACAATGGTGTGCAGTAATCGCCATTGGGAAAGGTTACAGATTGACTGACGTCACTTATGACGATCTGTTTGAAGAACAAAAAGGTGAAGATGAGATAACAGTTGAGGTTAATCTCATCTATTTGGTAAAAATAATCAAAAGAGAAGTTCCTCATAGAATGATGCTGGCACAAAAACGCCCTGAATATTTTGAGGATGACATGGCAAAGGTGCTTGTCTCAGTATGGACTACAGGCCCCTATGAGGTAGGCTTATTGAAAGGAGTCGGAGAAGTAAAGTGAAACCAGAAGCAATTCTACCAAATGCACAACAGTATCCCATGTCTAGGGAAGCAGATCAAGGGATTTTTAAGACAATTTCTGCCATGATGGAGCAGGGCATCTTAGTGACGTCAGAGTCTTCATGCAATACTGCGGTTTATCCGGTGAAGAAATCAATGGGACAGTCTTGGCGTTTAAACCAAGATTTATGATCATTGAACCAGATAGTCGAGGCCGAGTTCCCTCTAGTCCCCAAGCCGCCCAGAGTCCTATGAAATATATCCATTGAAGCAAGGTATTTCACAGTGATTGACTTGAAAAATGAATTTTTTCAATCCCATTGCACAAGGATTCACAAGATTTGACATTGTTTACGTTCAGAGAAGTTTGTCTGAAAAGCACAAGGCTGCCTCAAGGGTACTGTGAGTCATCTTCGATCTGCAAGAGAGTCCTGCAGATGGACCTGAGCAATATCGCATTAGAGCGTGTTGTCTTACAATACATGGATGACATTATAATTTGCAGCACAACAGAGGAAAAGTGTAGACACAATTCTATCCAGCTATTGACTATACTGCCTGAGAAAGGATATAAAGTCGACAAGGAGAAGTTACAATATTGTGAACAAGAAGTGCTATATATAGGCAAGCTAATCTCACATTAGGGGAAAAAGGTTACCTCTGAAAGAGCTGAATCCATTTCAAAGACAGCAAAACCACACACGATAAAACAAATGCAGAGTTTTTTTAGATTATGCAACTATGTCAGAGCATGGGTCTTTGACTACAGTTCCTATACCAGATGCGTGTTACAAGCCTTGAAGAAAGCACAGGCAATGAAAGAAAAAAATTGTGTGGACCACGACCATAGAAGAAGGTTTTTTTTAACTAAAAAGCGGCATTTGCACAGCACCAGTTTTATGGATTCCCAATTATGTAGATGAATTCTACCTGTTTTCACACACAAATGGCATTGTTATGACAGCAGTACTCACACAGAGAACCACGTTGGGGTACAAGCCCCTTGCATACTACAGCAGGAATTCAGATCCAGTGATGAGTGGTAACTTCCCGTGCGAGCAAAGTTTAGCTGCCGTAGCGTTCTCCATAGAGAAGGCTACAACCATTGTGATGGGGTGCCCAATGACGTTATTCGTCGAGCACGCATTATTTGCCATTTTGGGAAACCCAAAGGCACATTGACATCTCAGAGAGCTTCTGCTTATGAAGTGATCATATCAAATCCAATGATTAAAATAGTTTGATGTAAAATAGTGAACCCAGGTATGTTTATAGTGTAACCAGTCACTGAAGGAGAGCCAATACATGATTGCATGAACTATGAAGAGTTCTATGATGAGATCCCCAGAGTAAAAGAAAATGCATTGGCAGGAGGAGAACTAGTCTTCGTTGATGGTTCTTCGAGGATCACTCAAAATGATGGACAAAGATATACAGGTGCCGTTGTGATGAAGCACACAGCAAATGGGGAATTTGAAGTACTCATTAGTGCATGATTATCCTCACACTATTCAGCACAAGCTGCAGGATTATTGGCATTGATACTCGCACTCGAGAATCACACAGACCAGGAAGTGACAGCGTACAGTGACTCCGCCTATGTGACGTCGACAGTGCACGCAGGCCTAGCATGCTGGAAAAGGAGGGGCTGCCTCAGAGCGGACGGCACGCCAGTGCAGCATGCAGCCTTATTGCACAGGCTCATTAAGGCACTACAACTCCCAGTTGGCATAGCGGTCGTGAAATGCACCGCCCACAGGAAAGGGACATATTTTATCTCATGTGGAAATCAAGCAGCAGACACTGAAGCCAAGCGTGTGGCGGCTAAAGAAAAAAGAATCATGAGTGTGAAAATAACTGATGTGCATGAGGGAATGACTGTTGCACAAAGCAAGCCTAAATGATATAGCAATTTGGTGAGAACTCAGTTAGTGGAGCTCCAAGGGGAGGCACCACAGGAAGAAAATAACTTATGGAAGTGACAAGGTTGTTCTTCAAACCTCTCTGAGAGCTTGTGGTGACAAGACAGCACTGGTAAACCAGTGATGCCTATAGCCTTATTAAAGATAGCACTGGAGTAGTTACACTATCCAGCGCACATGACAAAGGGGAATCTAGCAGAAACGATTGCTGAAGACTGGTTCATGCCGAACCTGGCAGAACATGTCACATTTTTTATGGTGAACTGTATAATTTGCCAACAGTTCACGGCTGGGCATACACTATGTGTAATTAGAGGAGTTATCCCAAGGCCTAATGTGCCTTTTCAGAACTTGCATGTCAATTACGTCGATATGATTCAAGTATGCAACGGGTACAGGTATCTAATTGTTGTGGTGTAGCCATTCTCTAGATGGATATAAGCAGGTCCACGTACACACCTAGACTCTGCCTGTGCAGCCAAATTCCTGGTAAGGGAGGTGTTTCCCAGATGTGGAGTGTGTGAAGTCATGAGATCAGACAACGGTCCTCATTTTGTTAATGCAGTATTTGAACAGATTAGCTTGTTGCTTGGCATAAAGCATAAGTTTTCTTCGGCGTATCATCCTCAAAGGAAAAGACTATACAAGAAGCTCAACGGATTGTTAAAGGAAAGGATAGCCACGTTGAAGCTTACTCTGAGGAAGGGATGGCTACACTGCCTTCCACTGGCACTGTATGCACTCAGAAACCAGCTTGGTTCTGACCATCATCTCATGTCGCACTAAATCGTGACAGGCAGAAGGATGTGCATGCCATTGACACCTCAAAATAGAGATAGATGTGATGCCCAGCCAACAGGAGAAGTGTTAGGATTGGAAATACAAAGCTACTTGAATTGCATGACATCTTGTCTTACTGTCATTTCAGGACAGCTACAGCGACTACAAGAAGGGTGCAGGGCAGCACAGACCACAGAAGGAGATTCTACAACAAAACCAGCTCTGAAATTACACATTCCTCTCATATTCCCTGGGGACATAGTCCTGGTGAGAAACCACACAAGAAAAAAGTGGGACGAGCCAAGGTTCAACAGCCCCTTTTAGAGTAGAGGACTTTACACCCTCTGCAGTCGAACTACATGGAAGAAGAGCTTGAATCTTTATAGGCAACATCAAGCAATATATCAGAGAAGACCCTCTGCCCGCACCCCACTGCGTAGAGACTACAGACGACGGGAAAGATCCACAGAACGTGCAGACAAGATCTATAATGAGGAAGAAGGGCACATGCCCAGCAAAGCAGAGACAAGGGACATTTTCTGCAAGTTGTGGCTGAATTTGAACACTTCCTTTGAGCAAAATAAGGGAAAAGGACATAAAAACATGGAAACTCTGTGCATCCTAGTTGCAGGGTGAAGAAAAAGAATTGCACATATAAACCACAAAAATAGCTTGTTCATTTTGGACTTTGGACTGAGTCACACTGAAGCCTTGAAAAGAAGCGATATGCCAGATGTTGATCGAGGATACATAAACTGGAAGAGAATACAGTATCCTGACTTTTTCAATACAGAAGCCTTATTTGGACTTACTCATGGTTTCACACAATAGTGACCTCACCAAAGACATTCTGATCTATTTCGAGTTAGTATTCAGGTCATAACTGTCATTGGTGGGAAGGATCACAAGCTTAACAGAGTTTCTTCAAGATCCTGAAAACAAAAAGACAATAAAGAGGCTGCTCATAATGATTACAGAGCAGTTTCTTTTGCTTCCACAATACAGCGAGGACAAGACATGTGTCCCTTTTACAAGAAGGTTGCAGACTAGCTAGCAACGTTTTCTTATGCTTAATTGAAGACTTTCCAGAACTTGTCGGGAGACATGCCAGTGTTGATGTCCTCACTTTCATTAGAGACCCAGCGAACTCTGTACAGATGGTATGCTCCTGCATGGTATCATAAATCTGGTCAAACTTTATAATCAGCAGCAGGATCACCGGAGAAGATCGTAAAACTTTCAGTCGAGGGACAGATGTGTAGGTGTGGCCAAGAACTTTGTTTTTGTTCATGCTGACAGAAGGGAACGGCATGTCATCCGGAGCAAAATAGATAGAAGACATTGGGCCTCATTACGAGTTTGGAGGTAGCCATACCATTTTTAGTGGCATGGCTACCCCCAAACCTGGGTCCGGGTCCCACAAAAGGGGACTTACCAGGCCATTCCGACCTCAGAGGGCCCAGTAATTCCCTTTCGCGGGACCTGGACCTGGTACGTCCCCATTCCCATTTGAGCCCCCATAGGGCTCAAGGGAATGGGGAGGATGCTAACAACTGGCCCGTTATTAACTGGCTTGTTGTTAGCATCCTGTACTACTAGCGGGTCCCGCTCTGCACGTCTGGTCTGGCCAGGCGTACAGAGCGGGACCCGCTGCAGAACTCGTAATGTGGTGACCCAGAATGAACGGTGCCGGTCCCTTACTGGCACCATGCATTCCGCGACCGCCAACCTCGTAATGAGGCCAAAGACTTGGAACCGATCCTTTTTGAACACACAAATTAAAAGACATATTGAACTTATTGCTTCATTTTGAACATTTGTTTTTAGAGAATGGACTGTTTCCAGAGACAAGAGACAGTTCAATGTTTGGACGAGGAGGACAAGCAGTCTAGCATGTGTAACCTGCAAATAGAGACAGTAGAAACCAGATAAAGATGGCATATGTTAGTATGCATTAAAAGTTAGTTTGCTTCCTTAAATGATTGAGATGGGAAACCAGAGCAGTAACGTTGTCCTCCCTCATGAGGAGAGACATACATATTGGCCAAGGAACAAATGCTATAAGCTTACTTACAAGTGTATTACTTACATATGCATAGTATTCATTATCATATTACTGTAATTGACGATTAGAACTGCATTTTTCATTGGTGCACAGAGCGTTCAGGTTACCATGCATCCACGTAATGATGTACACATGCAACCTACAAAGGTACACAGACCTTACATAGTCATTCCAGTTCCTAGAAAGAATGATAGAGTGACTGAACTTAAAAATAATGAGTACATACACACCTGGTCTAGTGTCAATAAGTTCAGAATCACATTCCAGAGAATGGGGGAAGCTGGGACCAACAACAATGAGAAGTTCAACACCAAGAGAAGCAGAGAGGCAGGTGGAGAAAGATGAACTTTTAAAGAGACAAATGACTCTAGAGAATGAACAAGCAGAGACAGCACCGACAAGCACGCCTGACCCAGTGATGAAGAGGTCAAGCTTAATTCCTGCAAGACAATCATGTGAAGAGACAATGGCAGGATCAATATGGATGTTCACAACCAGGGCCAAAAAGAGACAGGAGGACAAGGAAAGACTTACCAGACCGCATCCTACCAGGATAATGCATGTGGACACGCCCAGATCATTGATGAAAATATCAGAGAACCCTCCAGCAAGAAGAGGCTATAGAGATTTGTTTAAGGATGTGGTTATAGCAAACTACAGGAAGACCTTAAGAATTAGAAGGAGCACACAGGAAGACAATAACAAACTGAATGATTACTTGGACAGCACAGCACACTTGGGAAACACCATATGGTACAAACACATGAAGGAAGTTGGAAGATGGACTTCAGAGGACAAATGCTTTGTGTGTGCACTCCTACCTCACAGCATGGGGAAGTCAAAAATCTTCATAGCTGTTAAAGTAGATGTGCAGACAACACACTGTCTGTCACACATAGCAATGTGCAAGACCAGAGGTCAGTTCATGGAAAGTGATGATTCACTCAAATGGGCAACTGAAACGATGGATACAGATGAAGATGATTATGTACAAGACATAAAGATAAGAAACAATGGCAAAACAAAGAACATTGTGATGAGATATGAAAAGCATGGAGTTAAAGGCACAGAAATCAGAAGAGAAACAAAATAAAAACTGAATGTCAAAGGGAAATCTCCAGAAGAAGCACGAAGAAGGAAGAACAGAGGTCAGATGCAAATCTTGGGAACAGTGCTTTCACCAGACCGGTGGGTGAAAGGAGTAGTGATCTGCAGAGCATGGGTGATCATTGGACACTATAAGGAAACTGTTGAAAATGCCAGAGGGTATGCAAACCGTTATGGCCGAGACTGGCAAGAATGCTAATATGGGTCGAAGACAGAAGAGGACCCGTACAGATAGTGCCATTGGAGAATTCTAAACTGTGCTTCAGAAACAATGGTACAAAAAAATGGGAAAAATAAGAACTGTGGACGAATCTTTGATGCCACAGGAATGGTACATGGTACTGCAGTGATCATGGATCATTATTGGGCATGTAGATCCAAAGCATACATTAGATTGCCAAAGGATTGGGGAGGTATATGCACATGTTCCTGTGTTGGTGATTCCAAAAGGTGACCAGAAAATTGACAGTTTCTCGAAAGCAGAAACTCACATGAGGAAGAAGAGAGCCGTGGAACTGATGAGCCGAATGGAGAGAGGGAATTACTACTCTGCTCATTCACAAGAAGCCTTTCATGCAATCCCATATGAACACAGGTTGTTCAGCTTGATCTCATCAGTGTTCAGGACAATACTGATGTTAAGAATTCAGATTGGAGCAAATACTAAATGGTTGCAGATAACCAGATGGGAGTTACTGAAGACCATCAACACAACCATAAAGGGATTTAATGCAATCAAAGAATAATTAAGAGCGATTTGACTCTCCAGAACAGACATGTCCTAGACATGATCACAGCTATGGATTGCGGTATTTGTGCAAAAATCGGGGAATCATGTTGCACATTTATACAATCTCAAGATGACGAAAATGGAACCTTAACAGAAGCCATAGGTATGCTGACAAACTACAGAATCAGATGATCGATGAAGTTGACGAAGTTGACAATGACAGTTGGTTTGTATCACAGTTTTCATGGGTTCCACAATGGATGGCAGTCACATTCCAGATCCTAGGAGCCCTGTTAGTGATGATATTGCTTGGATTATGTGTTATTAAGATAATAATCTCTCACTGCCAGAAAACTGTGAAAAAGGCCATATGAATGAAAATCATTATAGACGTTGAGTCAGGATGGGAGCCCAAAGACCTGACTGATGAAGAAATAAGAGACTTTGTGAAGGCCAGCATTTATGCACCAGAAGGAACAAAGTTTTGGTATCCAAAGAAATATAGAAAATATGTGGGAAAATTGATCATTGCAATCCAAGTAGAGAATGTCAAATAATGACTTGGAACAAAGACTAGCACGTAAGAACAGCAGGATGCTTAAAGGGAGTGATAAAGTTATGGACCCCAAAGGAACATTTCTGCAGAGCTAGATGTCCAGATCCAGAGGAGGACAGAAAGGTGAACGCAAAGACAAAAGTTGGAGTGGTCGATGAATCGCCCAAAGGGGGGAGTGAAGAGGAAGTGCCGGACATCATCCACACTCCAACCACCCCCTTCGAGGTGCCAGGAACATTCATGCCAAAATATGTGGCGTTTGGAGAACAGTTAAACCATCAGAGAGCAGCAGTTGGGCTCTTCCCAGTGCCTATTAGAATAAAAACACCTTTTGAAATACCAACACCCAAGCAAACCTGGACAGTAAGGTACGCACTGAGAAATCCATATCTACAGACACAGCAAAAGGACGCTTGTCAGAATGCTATACCCAAAGAAGCCAAGAAGATACTAAGAGAAGACGACTAGTGACATCATGAGAGATCGGTCGGATACACATATAGAGCATATAATGACCTAAGAATGCTGATAAAGTGACGAATGCCATGGATAAGTGACATCTTCGGCCTAAGGTGAAACAGGTGATTTCAAGATGAAGAAACTTATGCCATATGCACGATGAAGACATTAAGCCAGTTTAAACGTGTACATATGCAAGAAATAGCAAGAAGCAAAGATATCATGGAGCTTGCTTATGCTTAGAAGTAAAATAGATTTTGGCAAGTGTCAACTACATATATCTACCTCAAAAGCACTTTATAGATGAGTAAAAATCCACTACGCACATGAGCAGAATTGAATAGACGTTACAAAAGATTTCAAGAGGAGATGGCCACAGCAACAAATTAAGAAGTAAAGATGGAGAGAAACCCTGCTGAAGTTAACCTTGCTAAGAAGCAAAGGTCGTATCAGGCTGGAATAGGCTAGCAATGCCTGCAGTTAAAGAGAAAAATAACAGAGTCTCCTGTTCAGCAAAGTTGAGATAAGCCGCAGATGGTATACGACTGACATAACTAAATCAAATACAAAACTGCATGAAGAAGAGGCCAATTTCACAGTGTTCTAGTCATGTGGCAAAGCGGCAGAAAGGTTTCACACCTACGCATGGAGCTTTGTCATACCCATCCTCCTTAACTTTCTCAGACCAAGAGGCAGACTCAATGCCAAACTACAAAGCAGTAATTGACACATGGCCACTGAGGTGATGAATGGTTGCAACATAAATTGAAGGGAAGCTGGGGTGCAGGTTTACTCCCTGCACCTGGCCAATTATTCTGCATGCTGCTAAGCGCAAGTGGAAAAGTATATGTTGGATCGATGCCAACCCAATTATAGTGGGTGTATGGGAGGACAGGTCTTTAGGACCCAACTCCCCCACATCTCTCTCCTACATGAGGCTTGTGACCCGTCAGCAGCCACCTATGCACCTGGGCTCGGGATGCAGGATGGCTGCGATCGATACGTGAGGCTGCATGGCTCACTTTGAAGCATAACATAGACTCCATTTTGTAATGCACTTATACTCCATTTTGAGTATACCAAACCCAGGCCTCTGTGGAACAGGCCGCCAGCAGAAGCTGCAGCTCACCCTCGCTTGATCGTTCACAGCAAGCCTGCAATTCCCCCCAGCCTCCTCCCCATGGCAGCTCCTTTGAAGGCCCGTTGTCACAAGTAGCTAGATTCGAACAAGTAACAGAACAAACACTGTATCATTTACCTTCCGCAGTACATCATTGCCATGGTGATGAACTGACTTTTAGTTGGGGTCTGGGAAAGAACAAAGTTGTCCCTATGAAACATACTATGAACCCCCACAGACCCCCACATTCATGATATATGGTGCTCATAACCCCCCAACCCTGTTCCCCCAGTTGAAATGTTAAACCTGAAGTTAAACCCCTGTGCCTCCCAGTCTTATCTATGCTGCTAAGCCATTTGTGAAAAGGTTTAAAACCCATACTGCTGATTGCCAATATTAAAATGATACGACCCTTGCCCACCCCAGGACATCTCTGTGTAAAGGTGTCAAATGTATGTACACTCGAATCTGCCATTTACTGACCAATGGTTGCTGCTATTCCAAAATGGTTAAAAAATCAACGTATAAAATGCCCGTGTATGATATGATTGCAAGTGACACATGTGAACCATTTAAAGTATTGCGCCACACCTGCTGTTGATTGAAATGTTAGTTGAGCTCGATGTCTGATCATAAGCATAATGTTGTAATTTGTCACTGAGATCGATGCACTCACCAACCTGGTTCTACCTCACGTTTTATGTTAATTTTCCTCATGGGCTCCAAGCAACAGAATGAAAAACGTTGCATGATGGAATACTAATGAAAACTTTCTCTCTATTGATCCAGTAAACATGAGCACACGCGAGTCGTATAGATATGCAATTTACATAATGCCCCTAAGTCTAAGCAACCCATCTCTATAATAGTGTTCATGCTGTTCTGTAAACAGGGACCTGCAAAAAATTACAAGACCATCTCCCCCTCCTTCTAGAGAGCTGCATAGCCAACTCCTCCCTCCAAGGCTCGGCAGGGCTTGAAGGTCCCTGGTTTTCTGTTGCTGGAACGTTACAGCTACACCTCCCCACATTCCTGCTGGGCCTGCCCCAAGTATTTACCTTCCCCCATGCCTCCGACACTAGATGCCATCATAAAATCACTGTGTACCACCATGACCAGGCCAAGAAAAATGATGAGCCACCTGGTCCTGAATCCCGCTGCCTTTTGAGGTGCCAGCTATGTGCCCCTACTGACCCATTGGTATTTCATTTCACTCTAAACTTAACGGGCCATGGAGACAGTTATTCACCCCTGTTCTAACATACCGTAAAATTATCACTCCCCACATCTAACAGAATAGAATAATAAAGGTAGCCTAAACCGTGCTCCCTGATAAGACACCTGGACTCATGAGACTGGGTTGTTTGTTAATGGCAACTTTATGGTGATGTATTAAGGAAGCCTCGTATTGCATACTGTTTTTCTGTGACTCCTCCCTGGTATTATATTGATGTGTTGTAGGATTTATAGGGTAACTTGACATCGAAGTTTGTGATGAATGTGTACAAATGGTCACAAGGGCAAATTGTTAGCACTGCAGCAATGTATCCACATGGACAGCTCACACCCTGACACTCCACTCCGATGAGCCCAGCTGACCAAAGCACTCCGTGATGCCACCACATGGATCTCTGCCAATCATGGAGCACCGCACCTACATTATACATAGTAGCTAGTCATCGCCACCCAATCCCCAAGACTATGTGCCCCCTAAAGCTGATCTCACGCATGATGTGTTTTTGTAATAAATATAACTGTCTTTGCTATTGTCAGACAGAGTGCTCTCAGAGTTTGCAGAGTCCTTTGCATGCCCTATAGTGATTCAGATAAAGCATTTTATATCTCACCCGCACTTGGTCTTGGTCTCATTCCCTGCTGGGTGTGTCCATTATAGCCTCTCATTCAAGGGGGTTAACTGCCTTATTGAGGGATGCTCACTTTCATAGGCCATGTCATCTACGGTCCTATAGAGAGTAGAGCCAATGGGACTTCATACTTTTAGTGACGTTTACAGTGGCCAGTTTGAAGGAAGGGCTTAGTTGCCCCACCTGACATTATTATTCAATCCCCACAACTGTTTAACCTATACAGATATAGTACCTATGTCAAAGTTACCTTCTTATAGCCAATCAAGTTGCATTTTAGGTTTTTAAGATTACACGTAAATGATGACGAGGTTTTGGTATAAATGTTGGGTTTTTGCTGATATTAGTTGGAGTTTAAGCGAGAAGGAAGATCGAGTGGTTGCTGATGTTCATTGAACTCACAGTTTTCTGTACTTGTCATTAAACGGACTCCCTTTGCCAACCTATTGAGTTGTCATTATTATATGATGCAAGAGTACGAATCTGCATCCCCATCTATCTTGAGGGTGCTGTTGCTCATCTTAAAGGGCTGTTTGGAGACTCCCAGTCTGATGGGCCGGCTGGGGTCCATCCAGTTCAAGTCCCTTTGTCTTGTTCATGGCACGTTCTCTAGCATAGGGGCAGAATATCTTAAACAAAAATTCTCACAGTATGTGCCATCTCGCGGTCTCCGTTCTCAATCACCCTATGTAGTGGCTTTTCCTCATGTTAGATCTCGAGTCAGCGTCCAGGCTTTCTCTGTGGCTGCCACAAAGGCGTGGCATGCCTTTCCCGCTGCCCTCCGAACAACTGTAGACCATCTTGTTGTTTGCCATCTCCTGAAGACACATCTCTTTTAGCACCTCACAACATGCTACAGCTGCAAGTGCCACGATGCCTTTGACGAACGTGTGCTTAAGAAATAAGGATAACATAACATAACATCAGCCTTTTGAAACTCTGCTATGTTCGGGTCGCTTCTCGGGATCACCAATGCTCGAACATGAATAATTACTATAGAACACAGTCCTCCCCATTCTCTGGGTAGCTTCATATAAGTTCTGGATCCACAAGCCTAGTAGTGGTCCATTATCACTACCGTCCCATCCTTCATTCCTGGTACCTCAAAGATTCATCCGCATTGTTGACTCTCTCCAACTCTTCTTGTGACATTGGGCCTCTTTACACGGTAGGCGGTAAGGGTTTACCGGTACTGGTATTTTACCGGTACAGGTAAACCCTTACTACCTTACTACGAGGTCCCTTTGCGGGTTGGAGAATTTAACGCCTGCTTTTTGCAGGTGTTAAAAACCAACCTGCAAAGGGACCAGGGAGCTAATTACGGTACCGCAATATGGGGCAAAAATGGGAATGGGGAAGGGCAATGGTGGAAGGGGGAATTACCGCCCCACCAACCTTGGAATAGGGCGGTAATTCCCCTTTCCACCAAGGCGGTGCCGGTATTTTTCCAGCATGGGCCAAGGTGCTAATAGCACCTTGGTCCACCGCCGTCCGTGTAATGAGGCCCATTGTTTCTGAAGCACAATTCTGCGCTTGCTAAGGGCAGTATCTGCACTGAGCCTCCTTTATCTTCAACCCAGGTCCGTAGCTTAGCAAGCTTTGGCAAGAGGGGTTTGCATCCCTCCTCCACACGCTCTATAGTCAGTCTGCAATGTCCTGTTACTGCCACTGCTCTGCATACAACCATGTCTTCTTCTCATCCATCTGGTGAAAGTACTGTTCCCCAAATCTGCACATGTCCTTTCTTCTTGCATCTGCAGATTTCTTCTTCAGTCTTTCCTTGGCAATTCAGCTTTTTGTTTATCTCCCATCTGATTCCTGCTCCCTTCTTTCCAGGCTGTTTGTACCTGATTACATGATCTTTGCTTTGTGGTCTTACTCTTGTTTTCAAATCTTGTACATAATATTCTTCTTATGGTGCTGACCATTCTGTTACCCATAGCAACAATGCTGTTTGACCCTTGAATTGACCTCTCGTATGAGTAACTTAGTGAGTTAGGCAATGAGCTGTCTTGATATCTGTTTCTATAGTTATGCATATCTTAGAATTCCCCAATGTATAAGGTAGGAGAGCACAAACATAGCAACTCTCCTCAGAGATGCTCTTGACTACCTCTTTCATGTGTTGATACCACATGTTATTCCCCAGATGTTCTGTACTGTCTCAATAATTATTCAACTCATAATCCTCTTCTCTAATACCTCTGAGTCTGTACATAATGATCATGGAGCAAAACAAAAACAGACCTCCCTCCAAAGCGAAGTATAGGGCCATCTGTCACAGAAATAGGTGATTTCACTTGTGTCACCAGAGTAGGGATAATCACATAAGGCCTTTGTCTTCATATAAAGGATATGTCTGTCAGGGTCACTGGTGTGGGAAGGATCAAAGGAACTTCTGCCCTTTTTGGACCAACAAAGTAAATGGCATACATTAATAGGAACAAGAAAACAATAATAGATGCTCTGCAGATATATATCAGGCACCAGTACATGAATCCCCACCAGCGATGATTCCTCATACGTCGCTGTGCTTGTTCATTGTCTGCTACTGTATCATCATTAGGACTCCACATTGTGCTTGTGAACTATTTTTAAGGAAGGAAAAACTTCTTTAATCTTGCAAATTAATCAGATGCTCAGGTAGTGGCCGAATCTGCTTGATTATCTCCACAGGTAACCGACTGATGATTGCAGGACCATTTATAGGATATAGAAACACATAAGTGTTGATGTTGCATCAAACAAGATAAGGATGAACTTGAAGTATATAGTAAAATATCATAACAAGTAGTCTGTGGGCATCGTCATTAGACAGGACCATTAGGGAGACCAAACAAGAACTCAGCGAGGAACAAATCTGGAAACTGCTCCCTCTTCCAGTCGTTAAATAAAAACTCAAGATCTGGCATTCTTTTTAGCACTTCAATGCTTTCTAAAGTACACTGTTCACAAGATTTCTGTGGCTCAAGTAACACGTTTGCATGTCTGCTACAGTATCTATAAGGAATGTTCACAGAAAGCAACAGTCCAAATGCACACTTGCATTTATTTATTCAGCACTTTCTGCGTCCATCTTCCTCGTCATCGATCGAGTTTGCACGTGCTGAAATACTCCATATGTACTTGCTTCCAAATCAATGGGTGGGGGTGGATCGGTCTTAACAGCGTAGGGTTTGATGTCGGTCAAGTGTATCCAGGCACGTCTTTCTTGGACTTTTACTGCTAAAAGGGGAATATTTTCAATAATATAGGGACCAATAAATCGGGGCTCATGACACTTCCTAGTGAAGTTGCGGATTAGGATTGGATCTCCCAGAAATAATTTAGGAATAGGTAATAGTTCCTGCAGTCCGGTTGCTGAATGGTCCTTGCTTGCATCCTGAGACCGACACCCCTTGCTGCTGTATTGATCTGAAATGATAGAGATACTAGCGGTTATACATGTAAAATAGTCACTTATCTCATTTCCTAACATGTCAGCTGACTTCTAGGAATCACTTCTATTCCTTGATGGTGGAGTCAGAGGCGTTCTCATCCACCTCCTTGTTACTAGTTCATGGGGTGTGAGGTGGTGGTCGGAACCGGGCTGTTTCCTTAATGCATATAATGGGTAGGCAATAGAACCATCCCTTCTTCAGCGCCAATTTCAATGTTGCAATTCTCTCTTTGAGAAGACCATTGAGTCTCTCACATAGCCTGTTCACTTGGGGGTCATAAGTACACAAACATATATGCTTAATATTCAATAACAAACTTAACTGCTCAAATTATTCATTTACAAAAGGTGGACCCTTGTCGGACCTCAGCACCTCACATGTTCTCCATCTAGGAAATACTTCTTTTACTAAAAACTTTGCTGCACAAGTGGCATCTGGATGTGAACATGGGCCAGCTTCAAGTCATCTTGAAAAGGGACACAAAACCACTGTCATATACCTATATCCACTACATACCTGCAGCATATCAACATAGTCAATATGTAAATGCTGAAAAGGACCATTCATATTAGGAATCACTCCACTGGTTGTTCACAGCGTGTGCCCAGCAGTAACTCTTTGAAATACGATGCAATTTAATCCATAAAATGCAACATGTTCTAACAGATTCGGTATGTACCAGTTCTCCGCTATAGTAGCTGTGAGGCTTTCCCTAGTTACATGCGCGGAGTAGTGCAGCTGTTCAGGTGCTACCTGCACTACTTCGCCCATGTAACTAGGGAAAGCCTCACAGCTACTATAGCGGAGAACTGGTACATACCGAACTTGTTAGAACATGTTGCATTTTATGTAGTAAATTGCATCGTATTTCAAAGAGTTACTGCTGGGCATCACTTGCTTTCCAGTGCTGTCTTGTCGCCATAAGGCTTCAGTGGAGGATAACAAGCATCCCCGCTTTCCCATAGCTCCTTCTCATCTTGTGAAGCATTGCCTTGAATTTCATCAACTGTGTTTTTGGTAAATGATTAAATCCTTCTGGCATTATCATAGCCATAGTCACCCCCTCTTTACACTAGGACTATCACAACATGAAATATCTGAAGAATCTGTAACCCTTTTGGCTTCTACATCCAAGGCGTTGTTTGTGCATGAAATAAGATCAGTTCTCTTAGTATGTGCTGCACATTTAACTATTGCATTGGTTGCTGTGAGCTTTAGTGCCTTAATAAGTCTGATCTATAATATTGCATGCTGGACTGGAATGCTCTCTGCTCGGAGGTAGCCCCTCATATTCCAACGTGGTAGCCCTGCGTGCGCGGTCAACATCACATAGGCGGAGTGACTGTACACCATCACTTCCTCTCCTTCGTATTTATCAAGCACGATAATATGCACCACCAATTCGGCTACTTGTGCCAAAAAATGAGATGGCAGCCATATCGCCACTGTTTCAAATTCCCCATTTGCTCTGTATCTCACTGTAGCTGAACCAGTTCACCTTTCACCATTATTTTGACTCATCTTCGACGAGCCATTAATAAAAAGAATCTCCCCTTCTAACAACGTGTTTTCATTTACACGCGGTATGTCGTCATGTGACTCCTCATCGCTAGAGCAATCACGCACATATTCACTCTCTGCCACGGGCTCACCGACATATGTGGCAGGGTTCACTATCCTGCACCTCGCTATCTTAATTGCAGGATTTGGTATAATAACTGCATATGCAGATGCTCTCTGAGATGTTAACTTACACTTGGGCTTTTCCAAATAGCAAACAAAGCTGATCAATGAATAATGTCATTGAACACCCCATCACTATGCTTGCAGCCTTCTCAATAGCGAATGCGGCTGTTGCCAGCGATTGTTCGCATGGATGTGTCCTCTCTTGATTGGATCTAGAATCCCACTGTATGCCAGAGGTTTATACCCCAGAGGAGTCGTCTGTGTAAGCACTGCTGTCATAACTGTCTCATTTGTATGCAAGAATAGGTAGAACTCCTAAGAATAATTGGGAATCCCTAAAACTAGAGCTGTACAAATTGCTTTTCGTAATTCATCAAATCTTTCTTCCATGTCCTCAGTCCATTCTATTTTATCAATATTTACTTGTGCCTTTTTTATTGCTTGCAAAATTGGTCTTGTGTAGGGACGATATTCAAATACCCATGCTCTAACATAGTTACATAATACCAAAAACTGCTGAATCTGTTTTATCGTGCACAGTTTTTCTGTTTCCATAATTGCCTCTGCTCTTTCAGGTGTAACCTTCGTTCCCTCATGTGAGATTAACTGGCCCATGTACAACACCTCTTTTTGACAAAACTGTAATTTCTCTTTGTCCACTTTATATCCTTTATCTTCTAGGATGCCCATTTACTGAATCGAGTCTCCCCTACACTAATCTACTGTCGTACTGCAAACTAAAAAGTCACTTATGTAGTGCAGTACAACACTTTTCCCTTTCAATTCAATATTGCCAAGATCTATCTGGAGGACCCTATTGAAAATCGATGGAGACTCACAATACCCTTGAGGCAATCTTGTGATTTTCAGCTTATTCTGGTGGAACGTAAATGACATCAGATCTTGAGAGTGCTTATGCAACGGGATTGAGAAAAATGCATTTTTCATGTCAATCACCGTGAAATATCAGGCCTCGATGGGAATACTACACAGTATCATTGCAGGATTTGGAACTAGAGGAAACTGTGCCTCTACAATCTGTTTAATCAGACTCATGTACTGGATTAAATGCCACAACTCTCCATTCTTTTTTTTCACAGGATACACTGCAGTATTGCATGGTTACCCTGACGTCACTAAGATACCCTGTTCCATTAATGCAGCAATGGTCTTAAAAATACCTTCATCTGACTCTCGAGACATAGGGTACTGTCTTGCTTGAGGTATAAATTGCTCCTGCCTTCAATTTAATCTGATTTTTCCCACTTCCTTCAATAGGCCTATGTCATAGGGGCCTGTGGTCCATAACGAGTTAGGCACATTTTCTAAGTCCTCATCAAAATATTCTGGACGCTGCCATACTATCATTTATTCGCTGTGGGACCTCTCTTCTCTCTATCCTAATCCAATAATTAATTTTCATCTCAAATATCAACTCATAATCTGCTGGATCGTCTTTAAACAACTCTTCATCTGTGACATACATTAATTTAGTCCTTTCCCTAATGGAAATCACTGTTCTCCATGGCCGGCCCTCATCCCATCCTTCGATTTTGCCCGATTCCCCTCGTACTATAATCACAACTAGTTCTATAGGAATGACTCGTCCCCCCTCTTCAGCCATAGGTATCTGTGTTCTAAACAGAAACTCATCAGGTATTCTCATAGTCTTTCCCACTAAGCCAGGCAACCATGTTAACAAAATGTGTATCCCATACAGCAAAACCTCAGGTTCTAGTGGCACTCCTTGCAGGGCAATATGCCCTGTAAATGCCATTATAAATTTTCCCACATTTAAATAGCGTATCCCAGGAGTGGAACACACTATGCCATCATGAGTAAATTAAATCGTCATGTTAAGCTTTGTCATCAAATCTTGCCCCAGAATATTGACTGGCGTCTGCCGCGAAGACAATAATTGTGCAGACATGTCATATTCTCCCACAGAGATTGGCAATTCATCAGTAAAAGGAACTCTACTTGTAGCTCCAGAGAAGCCTTGAGCATTCATGGCATTTCTCGATAACTGAAATTTTCACTCCTGTATACATGAGCGAGTTGCTCCCATGTCTACCAGAAAAGGAAAAGATTTGCCTCCTATTGATACATCAACCCTCGGTTCCTCTTGTGGCTCTGGTGTTACCAATAGTACTGAACACATAAGGTGGCCCGTGAGCTGTTCTATTGTGGATATATACTCATTCAAGTACACATGAAAGGACTCCCTCCCATTACAGTGGCACCTTTCACTCTGAGTGTCAATAGCTGTCCCATGTTTGTGTTCTATAGTATTTCTATAGTATTTGCATGGGTGCGTGTTGTGACTGTTCTTGTGGTGGATTCAATGGTGCTTGCTGTAGTTGCTGTGCTTGTTGCATTTGCGGCGCTTGCTGTTGATACACCGTCTGATCTTGTGCAAACCGATTTCTAACTTGTGGGCTATATCCTGGAAGCTAAGCTGTCCCCCCTCTTGACAAATGCCCATTCTGTACATACCCTTGACTTCCACACATTTGCGCAATTGTGGCCTGTCATGCCACACTCCCAACATACACGAGGCACCCTTCTAATCTGCCCTCTGCATATTCTGGTTGTCATTCTGCACATTCTGAAAGCTATTTGGATGATTTTGGAAACCACCCCTTCCTCTGAAACCCGTCCCTCACCCTCTCTGCACAAACCCACTTCTTCCTTGATCCGACTGACATTGATTATTTACCTGTGATACATCTTCTGTCGTGCTGCAAACTAAAATGTCATCTAAGTACCGCAGCACAATACCTTTCCCTTTCAATTCAATATGGCCTAGGTCCATCTGGAGGACCCTATTGAAAATCGATGGAGACTCACAATACCCTTGAGGTAATCTTGTGCTTTTCATCTTATTCTGGCGGAACGTAAATGACATCAGATCTTGAGAGTGCTTATGCAATGGGTTTGAGAAAACCACATTTTTCATGTCAATCAACATGAAATATCGGGCCTCGACGGGAGTACTACATAGTATCGTCACAGGATTGGGAACTAGAGGAAACTCTGCCTCTACAATCTGGTTAATCAGATTCATGTCCTGGATTAAATGCCACCACTCTCCATTCTTTTTTTTCCACAGGATACACTGCGGTATTGCATGGTTACTATGACATCACTAAGAAACCCTGTTCCATTAATGCAGAAATGGTCTTAAAAATACCTTCATCTGACTCTTAAGACATGGGGTACTGTCTTGCTTGAGGTAAAATTGCTCCTGGCTTCAGTTTAATCTGATTTCTCCAACCCCCTTCAATAGGCCATAGGTTGCTGCATCCACAGACCGTCTTTGCCTAACTGTCCTTTTTAAAGAGTATTTTGACAATTCCTTCTGAACTATTTTGGCTTCTTCAAGTTTTCTAGCTTCTTCCAGTTTCTTGTTCATCTCTTGCAGCAGTCGACAGTGATGCACTATAGTCAACTGTATTACGGCCCACGGTTTTGCTTCCATACACACTAATTTCTTGAGCTGCGTCTGTACTTGCTCCGGCAGTCCTGACATAAAATGTGGTAAAATACTGCTATTGATTTCCCCCAAGACTCACGAGTTTCCAAGGTCGACCGTTCCTGAATACTTTGAATGTAAGCAAGCAGATATTCCCCGTCTTGCATCTTAAGTGCCATCATTGCACCCATATCTGAGGTGTCAGGATACTGCACCCTCAGCGCTCTGCACACATCTATCCTACAATTATTGAATGGCACTCCATCATGAACTGTATTCTGTGCCATGACACTAGAATAACCTGCTCATGTCGAAATGCCATCAACCATTTCCCCAAGGATGTCTGCAAGGAGACCCTTAATGTCTCCTATGGCTAGAGTATTTTCTCCTGTCATTTTCTCTAGTTCATAAATCAATTTTCCCCCACCCCCTGTTAAACTGGGAAGTTTACATCTTAAATTATCCTTGTCTATCTGGGACCAAGGGATATACTGCGGTCTGGCGCTCCTTTCTCCAATAGGGGGAACTGTGTAAACCCAATTGAACCCTCGGTTTCCCATTGTCTGCCTATCCATAATAGGGACAATGTTTCTCGATTGCCTTCTTCCTGGCAATGACATTAATCTGCTCACATAAAATGGCGATTCTCCTCCCTCACTGTGCGCTCATCCTGTAGGGTGCTCTGGATATTCTATAGGATCAACTTACTTCCTTGTCTGACAGTGTGCATCCCTCAGGACCACATGCATCTTCTCCCTCCTCCTTACAGAACGTTTCCTTTTCTTCACCTGACATATCTAGTCCCAAACTAGTATGGCTCGCATCCCTGTCATCTCTGTTCAAAGTCAGCCTGTCTAATGACAAGGCTCTATGCTCGAGACTGAATTGGCTTCCTTCTTTGCCTCGTAACTGAGCAACTAATGATCAATCTTCCTTTCCCCTACTTCTCTATTCACCCTTTTTCCTCATCTCCTGATAAACTTATTGATCCTGTCTGTGAGGCTTCCTATCTCAAAACTCTCATCTAGGTTTACCATAGATGGTCCTTGTGTTGCCTATTTTAACTGAGAAAACTCCTCTAGATTTGTTCCAAGTGGTTCTGCCATTGCTCCCTGTGGCAGGAGAAACTTCTCTATGTGGCTCCATGATATTACTGGACTTGATTCCATTAACTCTTTCTGAATGTGATCAATGTTGCATTCCTTTTGTCTCCTTTTTCGTTCCATTTATTCGTCTAGTTCCGTTTTTTTTTCTCTTCCCATCTAACCCTTTCCTCTTCCCCTAGTCTTTTCTCCTTCCTTATTTCACTTGTACTTTGCTCTTCTTCTTCCCTTCTTTCATTTGCCCCACGCACTTCCTCATCTTTTAGTCTTTGCATCCTTTTATCATGTAATTTCTGTGCTTCATCTTCTATCTTTCTATCTTTCTTGTCCATCCCTTTCTTCAAGTGCTCTCTGCCTATAGTTGTACTTGCTTAGTTCTTCCAGCCTTTCTTCCTTTCTTTGCTGTTCTTCCTGAGATATTTGTTCTCACTCTTTGTTTTTGTATTTATTTATTCATATAGCCTGCCTGGCCCGGGGGCATCTGGGCACATTTCTTCAGGTTACAGGTTACAAAGAATACAGATCACATTAAACATTACATAATAAAGTCTACTTACAGGGTATATACTTACAGGGGCTACACACAGGTGAAGGTCAGTCATAGCCAGTGCATATTACAGCGTAATTATACATGGTATTTATACAATAATTACAGAATGAAGGTCAAGTCGGCAAGCAGTGTTAGTTATTACCCGCAGTGGGAAAGATGTGTGCTTTGCGAATCCTGCACAAGGAGCCACGTTTTGACTTTACACTTGAAAGAGTGGTAAGAAGGTTCAGATCTGAGTGGGTGGGGAGTGAATTCCATAATTTGAGGTAACAACTGGATAGCTAGACTTCTCTGCTTTCTGAAGCTTGAACCTCAGAAGTGCAATACAGTGTGCTTGGGCTGATCTCAGAGGGTGGATGGAGGTATGATGTGTGAAACAGTTCGCTAAATATTCTGGGGCCTGGTTAGCCATGTATTTGTGCATGAGTGCTCGAGTTTTTAGGGAGATTCTTTGGGCAACCGAAAGCCAGTGAAGGCTATGTCTGGTATCGGAGGTATGCTATTTTGTAGGGATATTTAAAGCTGCCCTAATGGCATTATTCTGGGTTACCTGTAACTTGTTGAGGTTCCTTTGACTAGTCCCGAGATATAGGGTATTGTGGTAGTCAATTTTAGACATGATGAGGGTTCTAGCAAGGATGATACAGTTAGATGGGGTAAGGAATGGTCAACATGCTGTAATAAGTTTGCATGTGCAGGCAGATGCCGAAACAACAGTATTGGTTTGTCTCGTGAGAGACAGGGTGGAGCCAAGATAAATGCCTAGAGTTTTCATGTCATTAAATACCTTAATGGTATTAGAATCAATGTTGAAGGATTTGAAGGATGGATCCAGTCTGTTAAGTATGAAGTGGGAGCCTAGAATGAGTAGTTCTGTCTTCTCATCATTGAGACAGAGCCCGAGTTGAGCCATCCAGGCCTGGTTGACCTGATAGACATCATTTCAGACTTTGCAATCAACAGAGTGGTCACCAGTGATGGGAATGAGTATTTGGGTGTCATCTGCATAGTTAGTATAGGTGACACTAAAATAGTCAAGAATATCGAAGAGTGGCTTCGTGAACACGTTGTAAAGTGTTGGTGAAACACAAGAGCCCTGGGGGACTCCACACAAGACTGGTGCGGGTTCAGCCTAGGCCGACGGTGGGAAGACCCTCATGGATCTGTTTGCTAGAAAGGATCTGATCCATGTAGTGGCTTCTTCAGAGAAGTGGGCTGTAGATTTTAGGGGATGCATAGAATATGATGATTGACCAAATCAAATGTTGCTGATAAGTCAAGCAAAGGTAAGAGGGCCAATTTCCCATTATCTTTCAGGTCTTCAATTTGAGTTTTTAAATTGATGAGGGCAGTTTCTGTTCCGTGCCTAGGTCGGAAGCCAGATTGTCTAAGGGCGAGGAGTTAGGTGATGGTGGTAAAAGGCCTGTAATTGGAGGGATTGCTCGGGTCTAGTAGGTGTTTTTTTGATTAAGGTGATGACCCAAGCATCCTTAAGGTTATCAGAGATGATGCCTGACTTGCAAGATGCGTTTATGAGGGTGGTGATGAATGGTGTTAATTCATGGGCAGCCTCCTTAATGATGGGGGCTGGGCATGTGTCTCACTGGGAATTGAATGGTTAAGTTTGCTGATGATATTTTAAACCTCCTTAATGGAGAGGGGCAAGAAGCTGAATGGTTTAAGGTTATGTGCAGGTGGGGCGATTTTGTCAGTAGGAATGCTGTACTGTGAGTCAGTAAGTAGACTGTATTTTTTGGCATTGATTTTAGTTTGTAGAGTGGAGATTTTATCAAGGAGCGCCTTTTGTATGTTAGTACACCATGAGCTGTCATTGCTACAGGTGTCAGGGGGTGGGGCTACTGGTGATTCTAGTTCTTTAAGTATCTTAAAGAGCTCTTTAGTATTGGATTGTGCCATTGTCTATTCTTTCTTTTATTCTCATCCTCCCTCAACCTTTTTTCTCGTTCCCTGTCTTTTTTATCTTGTTTGGCTTGGTCTTCCCCTTGCCTAACTTCATCAATGCTTTTCCCATCAAGTTTAAGCAATATCTGTCCACCCATCAAATCGTTCTGCATGAGCGTTTTCTCGTCACTCATTTCTATCTCTTAATCTCTCTTTCTTTATTTAAAGATATGTTTAGTTGTTCACTTTTCTCCTCCTTGTTCTGCAAGGCCTTGAAGATGTCTTTCTTTATTTTACTCTCTTCTGAACTATCACCACTGCTATACGCAGGTGGCTGATATATCGAATTACTATACCCTGTTGCCGCTTTCAATTATCTCAACGGATATATTTCTACATCTTCCATAATATCGCCATTTACTTCCGATGGAGTATGGGGAGCAGAAGGCTCAACACCCTTCTCCTTGCTTTGGTTAAGAATCCATTCCTCAGGGGGAGGATCCTCTCGCTCTTCCTGATTCATCTTCCAGAGCTCTAAAATTGCTAACCTTTTTCCTGTGAATGCTGCATGCAAATATGTGTTCTTGTGCTGTAATGCAGCTAAATCTTATCTGCTGTGCCCTTTACCCATTCTGCACTGTACTGTTTGAGCTTGGGCATGTGTTTTGGTAAAGTTTTACACATATGCATCAATGGTGTGACTTCTTCCATTTTGACTGTCTATACTTGCCAGTGTTTTACACAAAATACACCTGTGAAAATAACAAATATGAGCTTGCTCCACACTTGCCGCTCAAAGTCTTTACTTCTCAATAATTTCAATCTACTCTTCAGTCAGCACTGACAATGACCCAGGGTAGATATCTTTTTACCTCTATTCAACACAGCCTATTCTTGCCATTTCTCCCAACACTTCTTTAAACATGAAATTCACGAACAGACAAACTTAGTCGACGTTCACATGCACATCATTACACCTCTTTTCGCTTAGCCTCTAAAGTACTCCCATGGAGTTTGAATTGTCTTGTTTCGCAGACCTTTCTGCGTGTCGCCTATTTTTATCCACTTGGATTTTAAGACAATACCTTCTGTGCTCCTTGAGCGAGGACTACAGGCTTTACAGACGCTATACATCTCACTTTCACTTTTTATCATATAACGTGACGTTCCTCGTCACACACTAAAATAATCCACCACTACTTTATTTGATCACAAACCCACCCCCACAATTTTTCACTCTTCTCAGAATACTCACCATTCGTGTTTCAGCTTTAGGCCCTCGGTATCGTCTCCCCTCCTTCAATCCGGCCACTGTTGCCCTCAGTCTGCTTGGTGAATATGGAAACCAGGAAGGATTTCATCAAGGAGGGACCTGTCCCACTTGTATCTTCTTTACTTGCAAACTTGACTATTTCGGCCGCTCTACACAGGAATTTTCGCGTCCTTCCAGGTAGATGGCAGAGGGTATCAGATTATCTGAAAATCTCGAGTCTACTAAACCGATGTTCCTTTATCTAACCAACCGATGCGCTACCACTTGAATCCGAATAGGGCACTCTAATACGAGGTGGCACATTTATGGGAAGGATGGGGATGCAGAAGTTGCTCAAACATCAATAAAAATATCTACTCAGAAAGTTGTAAAAACATACAATGTTATATTAACAATTATCTAAAACAGAGAGTTCAGCGGACATCGATGGACGTCTCATGGCAAGGTCTCAAAGATTTTCATAAAATACACATTTATATAGTAAATATTCTTCATCAGTGATGTCATCCTACATGGCAAACTGTAAAACTTAAACTGGATTGTGGTTGGATAAATTTCTATGGGATGTGGGGTTGTGATAGGACCTCTATTGTCAGGTGGGCAACTAAGCCCTCCTCTAGTGCAAGTCATCTTCATCGTCATAACATACACAATGATGTATTGGTTCACAAACTATAGGGCTCTTTGATATGTGGCCCTCTATAATTGTTTGGCCCTTTTAGAATATTGCACTTGCCAGCAGCACGCAAGCTGGTACCCCAGGTGTTGGTGGGTAGAGCTTGACCATCCCCCCAACCCAATTAGTCCAGCATCTATCATCACTCTTACTTTCTATCATCCAATTGGCCTTTGAACATGGCCTTGCAAGCTGCACAACTCCTATGAAGAAAAGGGAGTATATGCATGCTTGTATCTTCTTGTCTCAGTGTCATCTGCCCAAGTCTATTTTCATCTAGGTCATGTGACTGAAGACCACATTTTGACCTTTTTTGCTGTTTTTAATGATTTGGAAACAAATAAAATGTGGCACTCATTGTCCTTTTGCTGTTCCCTGACAAGACTCAGCCCGCCTCTTGCATTCATTGTATCTTTTGGAGTTAGAAAATAAGTTCTCGGCTGCACTGGCATTTTGACAGTGGGCCAGACAAGCTCCCTTGGATTCTTTTTTGCTCGTCAGCTACTTTTATTAACTGCGCCACGATTTCAACTTCCATGTTCATGGGGCCCCAATTTGCTAAAGCACGATGTGTAACATCCACATTTCTTATGTATATATACAATTTGGCTCATTGCTGCAATCTATTCACTACGTATAGCCAGCCTTTATCATTACTTAGTGCTTCTTGTGTTACAGTGTCTATGCAATAATAAAATGGTTTGCATTTTCTTCCATGCTCTTCACACGTGTAATCTTCAGTTTGCATGTAAAAGGTCATTCGATCCTTTACTTCATCAAAGGATTCTATACTTTCCCTTGACTTTCTCTTCTGTTATCTCTTCTCAGTGTGTCACTTTACGTCATGTGATGTTACCAGTCTGCTCTTTCGTTCATCTTCTCTCGTTCTTCGGGGATCTTTACCAAGAGACTATCAGCTCTTTGTGGATGCATAAAGAAAGGTTTTCTTAATGGGTACTTTGCTTCAAAGGCTGCATGTGTAATTGTCATCATTACAGGTGTCTTGCTTGTAACCATTTCAGACTCCCAACATATAGGTAGCTTAGGGGCAGGACTTCCGCTAGAGGCTTTTGGTTCCTCTTGTACAGGTTCTCTGACGGTCACCTACGGAATTGTCTTCCCTGATGTGGCCCTTGGCGGAAGGCTCATCAGCCAAACTTCATTTCACGCAGTTAGGCAAAAGGTAAAAAACATAGGGCCCCTTATTTAGATGTGCAGTTTAGGACCTCTGACCTCACGCCTCATGTCCTTCTTCCTTCCTCGCTGCCTGATCAATACATATGTGAAAATGTCACAAAACTATATGTATGGAGAAAATATGTGTCAATCTTGGATTGTTCTGAGTCCGTTTCAAAGGATCCCTCCTCCTGCTCACCTGAACTGCTGGATCTTGATGTAGGCAACTTCTTCCCTCCTCGGATCCGGTTATCCTTCTTTTTTTTTTTGTGGAGGTCTGGTATACCACAGAATGAAGCCACAGTGACCTGATACCATACTGGCAGGCCTGTGACCTCTCTCCCGGGATAACCAAAGTAGGGGAAAAAGCCTTCTGTGGTGTCAAAAACACCTAGTTGCAGATGGTAGAAGCAGGAGAAAATGTTCCAAAAGGATATCAGTAGGTGAGGTGGTCATGGTAAGGTCCGGAGACGGGTAAGTGTCCCGGTCAGATCCTGGAGAACAGCTTCCCAGGAGTTAGAAGACTTCAGATGTAGAGTACACTCGGAACGCTTCTGGAGAAGCAGAGATAAGTGTCTTCCCAGCAGCAACAAATGCTGGTGGATCTGAGCAAGTAGCCGGAGTCAGAGGATAAGGTAAGCGATCCAGCAGACCAAAGCGGAGAGAATGCGGGAGCACCGTAGCACAATAGCAAGGAGGGAGAAGCCAAGGAAGCAAAAGCAGGCGAGGAGAGAGTACCTGCCGTGAGCAGCAGAGAGGTGAGAGAGAAGCTGCAGGCAGCGGTAGAGAGGGGGAAAGCCTGCCGCAAAGGCGAACGGGCAATGAGAGAAGGCAAAGACAGAAAGAAAAACATATAAAGCAAGGAGGAAATGGCCAAGCAGACAGGAGAAAACGAAGAATAGAAGCACCCAAAAGAGAATGATGACCTGGGTTGCAACGTGCCAACCGCCGAGAGGAAAGGAAACAAATACCTCCCGGTGGCAGCCATCTTGGAAAAGACTAGACCGCAGATGCGGAAGCAGCAGCTGTAATGGAACATTCAATGAAGGCGCGTCCTCCAGTGATCCCACAAGCGCCAGGAGCCTTGGTGCGTGATAATATTTCATTCCAGTGAATCAATTGTTTATTTGTGTCAACATAATCGTAACATCCAAAACCTCACCATTTTCTCTCATAATCAGCTCTGGATTGCTGTTTCAAGCATTAAATATGCATTAAAATAATTTCATTTCAAAAACAGATTTTCAGCATAGTTACTTCATAAACACAATGCTTGAAAGCCTTGCCATCCTTCCATGCTTGGCAGAAGAATCTACCTCCTAATGCTAGTTTTGGATGGGAGGAGGTAGGCCATCACTCATATCCAACAGTAGATTTGACGGCAGAGGTGTAGCCAGGGTAAGACCTGAGTTGGCAAGGCCTGGACAGAATCTGTAAATGTCCACTCAGCAGCGTTGTGTGGGCATTTATAGATGTTAATGTCACTGCGGTGGGCCCACCTGCATTAGCTTCAGGCCACACTTGTTAGACAATCGTGGTTAGGCCTCTGCTCGAATGAGTCACATGAAAAATCTGCACTGCCAGAAAGTGAAGAATCAAACTCATAAGTAGGAATCATTTCCCCATCAGTTCTCCCAGATTCCCCAATCCACCATGTGTTTTGGAGCTAGCACAATTCTTTATCAAGGCATGGTGTGCAGGACCTGCTCAATTTCTACATCCTTTTACATACTTATTTATGAATTTCATAGGTTTTTATTAGTGCAACTTAACCATAACGTCCCTTTAACAACATTTTTTCAGTGATTTTCAAAGGTTTTTATTAGTGCAACTTAACCATAACTTGCCTTTAACAGAGTTTTTTCATTGAATTTCATAGGTTTTTATTAATCCAAATTAACCTTAACATCCCTTTAACAAAGTTTTTCCAGTGAATTTCATGGGTTTATACCATTGCGTCTTATTTTCCTACAATATACTTATATCATACTTACCCAATATAGCAATATTTGTGTGAAAAAGTGTCACCTTAAAAATCTGCCATTTCACACTTTCTAGAATCAATTTTAACACTTCTATACACTTTTTGCAACTATTTCGACTAGTTTTGCATCCATAGACATCTACGAACATCTGACTTAATTGCAGACCTTCTGGACAGTGCCACATGACAATAGCCTCTCTGTGAAAGTAGAATTTAGAAATGTGCCCAATAGCCTCTGTGAAAAGTTGAACCTAGAAGTGTTCCCAATAGCCTCTCTGTGAAAAGTAGAATTTAGAAGTGTCCCCAATAGCTTCTCTGTGAAAGTAGAATTTAGAAATGTGCCCAATAGCCTCTGTGAAAAGTTGAACCTAGAAGTGTCCCCAATAGCCTTTTGTGAAAACTGACTATAGAAGTGTGCCCAATAGCCTCTTTGTGAAAGTTGAATTTAGAAGTGTCCCCAATAGCCTCTCTGAGAAAGTAGAATTTAGAAGTGTTCCCAATAGCCTCCTTAGAACATTTTAGAAAACACTTGAATGACCATATAACCCACCATATGCTTACTCTCTCCTTTACACCACCACTCAACTAGAACACAGACATACTATGACACCATTCGGTATAACTGTTCTCATACCAACATCCGTCTCATACTCCACATCACTCTATGTAAACACTGCTGGTTACACACCCCCAGCCAGGCGTTCTCCTCAGGCCTAACGCAGCCACATCCGGTCTGGATTAATCCTGCCAGAACAAACACATACTCCTGACCCCTCAACCACCACACCTACCGCTAAGAAGCAGCTATTACACGAATACCGCACAAGCTGCACACATACATGGTGCCCACACGCACCTTTGACTCTCTCTACTCCCTCTACTGATCTGAACTTCGGTTCCCAAGGGCGTTCAACCTACCAGCGCCTTCAGACCATACCAATGGTATATAAGGCACTATATAAATGCAAAATAACAATAACAATAACAATAACAATATGCTGGCGCGCGGCATGATGATGTGTCCGAGAACCCGTCCACACTTCACTATACGATCCGTGCTTCAAGGACAGTTCGGAACTGCATTTTCAACTGATCTACAAACTTTCAACTTCAACATTTCCCTTGCACAGCTCCAACACCTATTCCTACTCTTTATCCATTAACAATCTAGTACACAGTACATACTTTTAGCAAAACTACTATTCATCTTAAAATGGCATCAGCTAATGCCATCCCTCCTCCCCAAGAGCCACCACCACTGCTGTAATCAAGGAACATGAGAAACACTGCCCCATACCTTAGAAATGACACACGCGCAACATTTTCCCCTGTCCACCTACCCCTCCAAATTAGTGTTTAGTGCCTCTTCCCTCATTTCCTCCCCACCTTTCATTCTTAGCTCGCCTGCCAAAAAATGAATACATCCAAAAACAACAAAATAAATTTTCCTTTAGGAACCACCTTTCACAGTTAAAAAATAGAACTAAAAGCTCCATCTACTTTATATTTCTCAGTAAAGTACATAGACTCAATAAGATTTTCCAACATTTCCATTTGCATTTTGTGTTATGCTAATGGGAATATTGTGGCGTTCATCCTCCATTCCAGGGACTGGAACAGTGAATACCAGCCTGGCAGCCCAAGTTATCAGCCCAAGCAAAGCAAGGGTGGATAATGAGGTCTCTGGGCCATTGTCCCCCATTCCAGCCTCTGTAATGGGGGATGAAAGCCAAGAGCACCCTAAGTTCCTAAAGCGGGAACCCGGGGTGCTAAAAAAAGGATTTTTCTTCCTACACCGGGATGCATGCAGCGTCCCGGTGTAGGAAGGAAAATCGTTTTCCAAGATGGCCACCATGGAAAGGGAAGGCGGGGTTCCATACAGGGCCCCTCTTCGCTTTCCATGGAAGCCTGTAGAAGGCGAAAAGAGAACCCTATGACCTTATACCAAGAGCACATGTTTCTTCCCTTTCAAGTCTATCCCAATTTCAAATAACTTTACCACAAAGCCAGTCCCAGGTGGACATGGCCACTTTAACCCCATGTGTTGTCCCTCGTGGTCATGGCCAGTAGCCAGATTGTCCGGATCATGACCTTATTCCATGATCTGGACAATCTGGCCACTACACCTCACTCCTAAAGATATATCACTATTTTTGTGCCTCCATTATGACACTTTTCAAAAAATAAAACACAGGCACATTTGCAAAACCATGCTTTCAGGTCCAATGTTCCTTACACAAGTTTGCTGGAAATCCACCCGTGTTTAATTTTTTCAAAGTGTCAAATGTATGCACATACAATCATCGTATAACCTATCCCCCACATGACACAATCCATTCAGACTTTATGAAAACATGTCGTGCTTTGCGATGTCGCCCAGGCCCACTTCAGAATAGCTGTGGTGTCTGAGCGTCAAGAAATGGCGCAGTGAATCATGCTATTTAGCACACTCACTGCGCCATGATGAGAATCGGGCCCTGAGTGTCAGAGTGCTTGATCTTCAGTATTTCAGGGCAGTAATTTAACATCTACTCAAGTTCAATTAATCGCCAATTAATGTAAAAGTTCCATATCAAAGTCCATACAGCTGGAGTAACTGATTTCAAAGATTATAATCAAAATACTTTCTCATTGTGTTAACAGTAGTTCCCTGTTTCTGCCACATTGATCGATTGAAACGTACCAATTGAAAATCATTTAAAAGTATTAACATTCAACACAATTAAGTTGTAGACTATTTTGTTTCATGATGTTTGATAGCTCCAATGGTTTTAATAATAACTGTTTTCAAAAGTTAAATGGTGCTTCCAACATACAGTGTATGGCAAGTAATAGGATACATTGCAAATGTTCACAGGCAGTTTGAAAGTTCATAAAAAAAATACATGTTTTCTTTATTTTAACAACTTTCTAAAATTCCTGAATCTCGCGTATTACATGAACACAAACTTTGCAGTGTGTACAACTAAAAATGGGGCAAGTGATGGAAGACCTGGATGAAAATATTCATCAGGTTAATACAAACAGCAGCCTACTCAATCTTACAGTAATCATTCTAAGTTAGGTCATTATCAAAATGTGATTCAAGGAAAAATGTTTTTTTGTTTTTGTTTCTTAGTGATAGATCTTACAGCAGCAGTAGGGTTCTGCGTCCATTTCGCACACGGGGTTGTAACGTGTTGATTTTATAATTTTTGTTAAAGGTTTGCTGTAATAATTCAGTCTTTAACCACTTGGACCAAAACATAGGTAATTTTAAGGCTTTCTATCCTAAAATCAGCCCCTCTACTGCAATGATTCCTCGCTCACAAAATTTCCACAAATGAAGTACTCTGAATTTAAGCGCTAGGATGACTAGATTCTGTGTGCAATCTTGAATTACATGCTGGTTGGTTACCATGCAGTTTTAGTTGACAATGTCAGATTAATTCATGTGTGAAGTTTATTTGCTACTAACATCATTTGTATTTAAGGTTTTGCCATAGTCTGGTTGCATTATTTTGGCCTCCTTGCCAAATAATCAAACAATTACCTATAAGCCCACGCAATATTTCAGCATTGTCTAGGTGGTGAGAGAATTTAGGTTTTGTCCTGTAAATCTCTCCTCCTGACAGCCGCACACATATGTGTATAACAGGCACAAATGCACCATCCGTGACAGTTCTTTCAACTGTACGAAGAGCTGCTGGTTGAACTGAAAACCCTAACGACTTGAAACAAAGTCCACCATTTTAGCTATTATCTGTGTCTGTCAGACGACTGATCTAAAGGTTGCAAAAGACCCTTATTTCCACATCGTGGTACACTAAATTCTGACTTTTGTTATTTGGCTGAATGTCAGCTTGTATACAGTATGACTACTTATTCGCTATTCATCTCCAGCCAAACTCTTTTTGTCTCTCATTTGAAGCCAACATTATAACACAGATAATCAAATGCATGGTGCACATTTCAAAACTGGAGGTAACTAAGCATTACCTGGCAGCATTCTTGATTAAATATCTGACAACAGTACAGGTGTTTGTGTTTTAGAAAGAAGGAGTGGTTAAGGATGTGTGTGAGTTCAGCAGAATTTGTTCTCAATGCAATGGACTAATGGGGCATTTAATAAGTCCCAAGGACGAGTATACTCGTCCTTTTTACATAGACTTCAATAATAGCCTGGCACTTAAGGGGTCAATTCCTGAAGGCAGTGGCGAACAGTAGGGCTATAGTAAAGTCAGTTAAAAGTTATGTTATCTCATGTTAAACATATTTATACAGCGCAACAACCACCGACAAGTGCATCTTGGAGCTAAAACTTAAAGGAGGTAGCAGTAACCTAAAAGAAATCTAATTAAAACGAAGAGGTTTTCAACAACCGACGAAACGATAGATGATGTTCAGAAGCACAAAGAGACAATGGTAATTTATTCCATAGCCAAGCAGATGCAATGGAAAAAGAACGGCCACTGAGTCTTGCCTAGTTACACCTAGGGACTTGAATCAAGAGTGCCTCAGGAGAGTGCAGACAAAGAGGTGGAGTATGATGGCAACATTTGGCAGGTTGAGAGAGATAAAGAGAGTTACAATGATATGATATGTATGATATGATAGTTTATTTATATAGCGCCTATACACCAAATGTTTCAAAGCACTTCAAGGAGGGGAAGGGAGCAAGTGAGAAACAATGACATTCTTACAAGGGCTTGAGACATTAAGAATGGGCAAATAAAACTATCGTACTAGTCCTGACAATTTCTGATAGTCTAAGAGCATTGACTATGGAGAGGAGAGGAAAAGTAGGCAGGGAAAGAGAGAGGTAGGGGTAGTCTGAGAATCGGATGGGTATAGTAAGAGTAGGTAAGGCCATCGAGTTTCAAGTGTCTAAGAGCACAATAATCAAGAATACCAGACATAGAGGAAGAAACAATGTGTGCGAAGATGAGCAGGAAGAAAAAGGAGACTATTTCACAGTAGCTTGAGTTTAAAATAACCCTTTTGACATACTGCACTGACTTGAGCAGATAAGGAGGCAGACAATATAACACCCAGATTTTTCACAATCGCAGCTGGCTTAGGTAAAGCCCAGAGGCAAGAGAGCCAAAAGTCTGACCTCCACAAGGATGCTGCCATAAGAGGACAAGCCTACAGGACTTTGGTTTTATCACCATTTACACGTAACCAATTGTTGCTCATCCATATATTGAGAGCCTGCAAGTAAGTGCGGCAGCGTTCTGCAGTTTCCTGATGTAAAAGATCCATATGCATGATGATCTGTGTGTCATCCACATAAGAGTAGCACCGGAACCATAAGGACTGAATTAATGAGGCCAGAGGCTAGATGTAAACATTAAATAATAAAGGGGATAGTGCAGAGCCTTGATGGACACCACAAGAAATAGAAGACAGGGCTGATAAAAATGGAGGCAAAGAAAGAGATTGAATGTGATCAGATACAAAAGCATGAAACCATGTCTGAACAGTGCCCGAAAGAGGGGAGCCTGCAGAGGAAATGTCAGGCAGAGTGGCATGCTCTTGCCTAGGGGCCCTCTCAGATGAACTTGAAAAGTCTCGCTAGTTCCCCTGCGGGACAGTTGGGATGAGGGATTATTGCGTAATAGGTGTGATCATGTGTATGAGACATAATCAGAGAGTCATGCTTGGCCGGAAACCACTAATACATTCCTATTTGAGCTGCAAGAAAGTACAGACGCTCACTGTGCACGTAATCTACATTTAAACGTGCAAGAGGTTGAAATGTGTGCCATTCTCAATGGTGGTTGCAAACTGTAATGCCTGTAATGTTAATTGCATTTTGGCATTTTGCATTTGTGAGACCTGTCATTTGAATAGCACTGGTTTCATGTGTGTCAGTACATTTTTTTCTAGTATGCTTCAAATAGGGATGATGTGTTGATGAAAGTTAAGAGAAATAAAAGAAACCTAATAACACATTTTTAAAATGGTGTTCTTTAAAGTTAGGAACACAATTTAAGTTTGGGACTTCAATCATTTCCTATGAAAAGAGGACACATATAGGCACCCTCAGCAGGTAAGGGATTACATAAATAACTATTCAGCTTTATATTAGACTTAAGCTGAATGCCTGATGAACTATTCAGTATTCTGTCAAATACTACATGGTATTTGGAACATCCCCAGTCTCATCGTGATGGGTAGTATATTTATTTAATGATACAACATCTACTGTTAAAAGCCGTAAATCTTCCCTCAAGTTTTATGTTGCAATTTAATTAACACATTTTCTATATCAGTAACATCAACTGTTATTTTCAATTCCAAAGATTAAACTCAATATCCGGTACAACTGGAGATGTTCACATAACATTTGGAACATTTGGAAATGACTGTTGCGATTTTATGTTAACTAAGCTCTAACATTATTATTTTTAGTTATGGTCTCTTTCTTTGTTTGTCTCACAAGCAATACAGTTTCTCTATATTGAAATTCTTTCCATTATCCCAACGTCCGTGTCATTGTTATGAGACATCTTAGAGGAATCAATTATGATCTCCCTAGTATCTTCCAGCTACAAGGTATATCTCTATTGGGTTCAAAACCCTCTCAAGATCGACATGCTTTTCAGAGTTCTCTGCACCCCTTTCAGCAATCCTCTCAGGTTATTTATGTTTCTCAGGGATCTCAGTCCTATTTGAAAGATGCTAGGTGCATGTGTACATTTCCAGACCTCTCTCAGGTTCGTGGCATCCTATAAGATTCTCACTGCCCCACCTAGTTCCAGGTAAGGTACTTTTTAAGGGCCTCAACTGCATTCTGAAGTTCTAAGTGTGTTTAAGTCTTCCCAGAACATGTCTCAGGAAATCATGTTATGCAGTATTTATGCAGCACCCTTTATACTGTACCCATCACCAATGTACTGGTCTTCTGGTGCCATGGCTTTTCCAAAAAGTAGGTCATTTTTCCCACACTTGGCTGAACTAAATTGGAGTCTGTTGAAGAAACAGAGGTGCAGAGGTCTGAGAGAGAAGAAGAGGAGAAGCTGGGGTACAGACAAATGGCAAAGATCACTGAGGTGGAATAAGGTTGTGATAGAAGGATGTGTGTAATCATTGCTGAGGTATCGATTGAAATTGTGATCAGAAACAAGGTCATACGAAAATAGCCAACAGAGGGGTGTATTTTCTAGCACAGTATGGTTGTCTGAGGGATTCAAGTTGTATTAAACGGTGCCATTGAAGCGTGAGGATTATTTACCAAAGCATTTTTAAAACATAAATCTGGTATTGCCATGCGGAAGAAGTTTATAAAATATGTGGGCACAATCAAACCTTTAAAGAAGCAATGACCTCAAGAATCAATCACTGTCCTCAATTAATAATCAGATAATGATGGTAATGAAGACTCACATGAGGAATGGCATATCACAGGAGGGACTACAAGAGCACATGGAAATGAACCACCACAGCAGACTTAGAAACCACACCACGGCCTTGTGGCTGTAAAAGGGGCTCAGAGAATACATTGTGGATTAGGAAGAAGAACATGTACCTGTTGATAGAAATATAGCTGCTTGGAGGAAGACAGTGCAAGGCTGGGGAGTCTTGAAGGAGAGATGGGGAACTGCTAAACCCTAAGCACCAGCAGCATGAATGCTGACCCAAAGGGACATAAAGCCCCTCTGAAGTCCCTGGGAAGAAATAGAAATCCAGAGTATATTGCTCAGTCCTAGAACATAGGACTGAGGACCATTGCAATAGGGTCAGAGATTTGCAACTGCCTGAAAAGGACTCTGAATAAACAGCTGCTAAAATATAGATTCAAGCCAAGGCCCAGGATGGACCTATCATGAATCCTATACTCAATGTTCATGAAGGATTTGTTGTGTATTATAAAACCCAAGGTCCAAGAGGGACCTATCATGGGTCTGGAAACTCAAGGTCTATGAGAGCCCCGTTGTGAAACTTGAACAAACCGTGGTCTACGAGAAACCTCCTGAGAATCTGGATGACCCGAGAGCGGGGACAAGCCTAACCATGAACATTGCAATGCCATCAAGAGGCCTACAAAGTGAACGTTGTGGAACTGGATGAGTGGGATAGGTCTTGTGATGTGAGGTAAAAACAGAGACCTGAAAGATTCACTAGAATGTGACTGTCTCCTGAAGGATCCTTCCCAGGAACAGTTATCATTATTAGCTTTTTAATAATTAAGGGCTGAATATATACAATTTCGGGTTACTTAACTCTTGTACTGGCCAAACCTTGGATTTATTGTTTGCTAGCTTATCTAGATATTAAAGTTCCCTAGGACTAGGTTTAATGTTTTAAAACTTTGTCTTGGCCATATTATTTGAACATTTCCATTGTAGCACAGAGTGCTCTCAGAGGGGCATGGCCTTATTTGGGGTTGGCATTCCATTGAGTTAAAATACTGAGAAGATCAGAACCTGGGAAGCACTTGTTATTTTTTTAGCCCATTCTGAAACTGTTTTATATAAAATACCGTCTTCAGTTTTAGAGTTTCCCTATTTCTTGTAGGTGTTTGTCTGATCCAAATCTTAATCAACTCCACACTGAATAAAGATCTGTTGAACCATAATTTTAGCATGACATGTATCATTGCTCTGAGTTCCCCAGAATGCCAAATGTAGGTTTCCCACCATATGTCATTTTCTGGTGTCTTAAAAGGATATACCCAGCAGGTATGCAGCTATATTAGTGTGTGTTTGTGACACAAGGATGGGGCTTTGCATCTGAAATCTAGATTCCACATCTTCCCTCGCTCGGTGCATGGTTTGGAAGAAAAACAAGAAAAATGGTAGTTTGTTTCTGTGGTCAGGGAAAAGCATCAATTCTCTGATTTATTATTGTCATAGGAAAGAGGAGATACACATATGGAGACCACTTAAACCAGGTTCTGAATTATTTACCCCGAATATATAAGGGTATTCAAGAGCAAATTGTTCCTTACTCAGGGAAAATGCTTTTTTTTAAAATCCAGAGTGTGTGAAAAAGGCTCTGATTTCATGTGAGAGAGAGGTCCAGAGCTAAAGGGCTGGAAAGGAAAAGGAACATCCTCCCAATATATGTTTTGATTAGTGGTAAACACAAGTGACAGTAAGAGGAACATCTAAGATTTTAACAGGGTTTGACTTTTCAATTTCTTCTGCAGAAATGTTGGTCAGTTGTCTATGTTACTTTGAAAGTAATAGAGAGAGATATAAAGGCAATACTCCAAACCCCAGGGAGCCAAGATAGCGAAAGCAGGACTGGTGAGATAAGATCTCAAAATCCTAAGTGCAGGTAAATTCAGAAGGCTGCCTTTTTTACTCTTTGGTGTCTAGCAAACCGCTCAGGGGGTGGTGTTGCCCTTATCTTCCCTGAGTGGATTCCTGCCACTGTCACTCCTACGCAGACCTACTCCTCTTTTGAATGTCTTGTCTGCCGACTCTCTCTCTCTCCTAGCCATTCCCTTACCGTGGCTACTATCTATCGGCCACCTGGTCAAATTTCATCCTTCCTCTCTGAGTGGGCTGACCTCTCCTCCTCACTCCTGTCCTCAACCACCCAACTCCTCTTTCTCGGTGACTTCAACATCCACCTCGATGCCTCCTGTCCCCCCACTGGTCTCTTTCGCGAACTCTGCAACTCTCTCTCACTCTCTATCCTCCCCTCTGGGCCTACTCACTCTGCAGGGCACACTCTGGATGCTCTGATCTCTTCTGACCTTCCCCTCTCCCTCCCTCTCTCCACTCCTCTCTCCTGGAGTGATCACTTTCTCCTATCCTCCCACCTCTCCCTCCCTACCCCACAGGCAAAGCCACCCTCGTCATTGCCACCCACCTTCTCGGTCATCCGACCCATGAAGCGCGTGTCAGTTGAGGCTTTCGCTGCTACCTTCTCGCCCCCTCCTCCCCCCTCGGCTGACTCCCACCCTGACACAGCCCTCTCCATCCTCTATTCCTCTATATCTGATACTCTCGATATCCTTGCCCCCGTCATGAGAATCCGCCTGAAGCCCAAAGCCAAATGTAACTCCTGGTATGACTCGGATCTCGTCACCCTAAAACGCAAGTGCAGGGTGGCAGAGAGGAAATGGCGTGCTTCATGCTCATCCTCTGACAAACTGGCCTGCCGCCTGCTCCAAAGGCAATACCGGCTCTCCGTTCTCACCAAGAAGAGAGCCCTTATCCAAGCCCGCATCTCTGAGGCATCTAACAACTCGGCCGAACTCTTTAAAATCTGCAAGGAGCTGGCCAACCCTGCTGCAGTCTCTACCTCTCCTGTCCCCTCCCAGGCCCTCTGCACCGCACTGGCCTCGCACTTCATCTCAAAAACTCAGGACATCCTGTCCTCGCTCTCCTCCTCTCTCCTCCCTCCCTCTCTTCCCGGCCCTTCCTCTTGCTCTCTTGCAGCCTCCCCTCCGCCCTCCTTCTCTGCTTTTCCACCTTTTTCTGCTGATGAGGTTTCCAGACAAGTCCGATCTATGAAAGCCTCGTCTAAACAGGTTCACCCCTGTTCCTCCAAAACCATCAAGGACCACATCGACTCCCTGGCTCCTGCCTTGGCTGCCTTTTGCAACCACTCATTCGCCTCTGGAGTCTTCCCATCCCCCCTCAAGCACTCCCTTGTGCACCCCCTCCTCAAGAAACCCTCCTCCGACCCCTCCTGCCCGGCCAACTATCGCCCAATCTCCATCACTCCCTTCCTGGGCAAGCTCCTGGAGAAACTGGCCATCTCCCAGCTTAACCTCCATGCTGAATCTGTTGGTAATCTTCATGACCATCAATCCGGCTTCAGAGCGGCCCGAAGCACGGAAACTGCTCTCCTGAACATCCGTGAGGACCTGCTCCTGAACCTCGATTCCAACACTCCCTGTGTTCTCATTCTGCTCGATCTCTCCTCTGCCTTTGACACTGTCAACCATGCCATCCTGCTCAACCGTCTCCGTGATAACCTGGGTATCACTGGTCAGGCTCTGGCATGGCTGACCTCTTTCCTTTCCGGTCGACCCTCCCAGGTCCAAATGGGCTCCTTCCTCTCTGACATCTTTTTCTCCACCTGTGGTGTCCCCCAGGGATCCAACCTCTCTCCCTGGCTTTTCAACCAGTATCTGGCACTCCTTGCCCACCGCATCGCCGCTCTCTGCCCCTACTTCCAGTGCTATGCGGACGATACCCAGCTCATTTTCAGGCTACCCTCGGCCTCCTCCTCTCCTTCCCTCATCTCCGACTGTCTGTCTGCTATCCAGGAATGGTGTGCCGCCAATGACCTCTGCCTTAACGCCAGTAAGACTGAGATTCTACTCATCGGCACACCCACTCCCTCCTTCCCTGCAGCTCTCTGGCCGGCCTCCCTTGGCCCCCTTCCTGCCCCTACCTGCAAGGCTAAAAACCTTGGGGTCATCTTCGACTCCACACTCTCCTTCTCTCCTCATATATCTGACGTCTCTAAGAAGTCACACTACCAGCTGCACCTCCTCAGAGGTATTCTTCCCTTCCTCTCCTTCCCCCAGAAGCTCACTGTCTCCCGAGCCCTGGTTCTCTCAAGGCTGGACTACTGTAACAGCCTCTATCTTAATCTGCCTGCCTCCACTCTCCGCCCTCTGCAACTTATCCAGAACAGAACTGCGAGACTTGTCCTTGGCCTCAAGCCCAGGGACCGTATCTCTCCAGGACTGAAATCTCTTCACTGGCTCCCAGTGGCTGCGAGGATTAAGTTCAAAACCCTCTGCATTGTCCACAAGGCCTTCTGGGGCCTGGGGCCTAAATACCTTCAACTCTCTCTTCCTAAATATCTTCCTTCACGAGCCCTTCGCTCATCCTTCTCCAACTCCCTCATGGTCAGCCGCTTCTCGAAGCAACGAGCTGGGGGTAGATCTCTCTCCGCAGCAGGGGCCTCCCTCTGGAACAGCCTTCCTGCCTCCCTGAAACTTGAGGAGAACCATCTCCGGTTCCGGAAGCACCTCAAAACCTTCCTCTTCGCTTCTGCCTTCTCTCTCCCTCTCCCCTGCTAAACCTGCTTAACTCCCCACTGAATTCTGCACTAAACCTGCATCTGAGCCACTCTCAGCGACCTCGGTCCAGGTCCCAGCCACTCTCCACTTGCACTGCCTCCCTGGCTCCCCCTGCACTGTGGGACTGTCACTGCATCCCTACAGCCCCCTTCCCAGCACTTGCTCTGCACTTACCTCGCACTTTGCCACCAGCTGGCCCTTTTATTTATTATTTATTATTTATTTATTTTTACGCTACTTACCTTGTACCGCACTTCCCCCCCACCTCCTCCCCCTGCACTTTCTCCTTTTCCCCTTACCTCTGCACTTGCGCGATCTGAATGACACCTGGCCTAGTAGGATCGTTTGTCTGTCTTCCCCTTGTTTCCCTCCCTCCCTGCCTCGTCGCGCCTTGAAACACTTGTGTATAGGCGCGTTACAAATATCATATCATATCATATCATATCATAGCAATTAAGTAAGGCTGGGGTGCCAAGTGTGTGACAGGCATGGTATCGAGAGAGACACAGCTTCAAAGATAATCATTTCAAAGGCTTTATTTTACTAACGTTCTTGGGTTGGTGCAATGACTAACTGACCCTGACACTTAATTGATGGTTAACTTAATTGATGTTTCTAAGGGCCGGTCAAATCTTGAAGTCCAAAAAAAAAATCCACTGTGTCTAAACATATGCTACATATGCTTGCCGTCACTCTGTGACAAAAATGTGTTAGGAAGTCTTATAAAAGTAAAAAGTAGTGGTTCAACAAAAAAGTAGGAAACCAGGGTTGGCTGCAGGTGGTATTCTCAGCAGTTCATAGGTTGGTCAGCTCCAAAAGATTGAGCTTACTCAAAAAGGACTGTTCACAAGACCTTTATAATTCAAACAATGTCAATGTTCTTACGGTCTTGGGGTTCCCTTCCCCAAGATTCAGCTCGTTCAGAAACACCAAATAATCAAGATTACATTTTTGACAGGCCTCTTGGGGTTCCCTTCCCCAAGCCTAGGCCTCTTCCAAGATCAGATACAAGCTCAGTTTGTAGGCCTCTCAGGGTCCCCTCCACTAAGCTCAGACCCCTCTTATATTTCAAATACAAGCTCAGCTGTTAGACCTCTCAGGGTTCCCTTCCCCAAGGTAAAGTCCCTTTTCCAAGTTTCAAATACAAATTCAATTTGTCAGGATGTACCTTTCTGTTATATACAATTCTTTAAAGTTCTTTAAAAGGGTTAGCATCAGTGATTTTTGAAAATGCCAGGTTCTTTACTTCACCCAAGTGTGACCACTCTGAGCCTTTGCCCCTCTCTGGTTCCTTGACTTCTTTCTCTGCCACCTTTATTTCCTTCTCCTGCACACTTGCACCTTCCTCACCTTCTTGTGCCCACTGGTACCTTCTTTAACTTTCTCTGTGCAAAAGTGCACTTTCTTTGCCTTTTTCCATGCCCATTAGCACCTTTTTCTTCTTTGCCTTTTCCCATGCCCACTGGCATCTTTTCCTTCTTTCCCATTCACACTTGCACTCTTGTTTCATTCTATAGGGTTGCATGAATCCTCCTCTTGCTTCGGGTGGCTCACACCCTCTTTATTGAATGTTCTTTCACTTCATCCCCCATGCACGCTCTGCTTTTCTTCCTGTCTCTAACTTTCTCTTTATCTCTTCATTCTTCTTTCAGTCTATATAACTTCACTGGTTTCTTTAAATGTATTTCCTCTTTCTGCTCCCTGCAGCTTTATGTATTTTCATTCGCTGGCTCTGTTTCATTCAGTCAAATGCTCCCAAGTCTCTCTCTCTCGCTAACTTTCACGATACTCACCCGGGTAGCAATGCGGTGATGAGTGGTCCCTTTGGATTATGCGGACCTGAGGTCAGGGTCTCACCGTATGCACCTCAGACACTGTTGGGGCCGTCAACGGTCCCAAGGGAATGAGCAATGTTTCGACCACTGACAGCAGCCTGCAGGATGGTTTGCTGTGGCTCTTTGGAGACATTTAAAAATTAAAAATATCAAGGCTTACTACCACATAATAGAAATACACCAGTCATGAGGTCATAGTTACAATTATATTTACTAGCAAGGGCCCACTTGGTTCTCAACGTCCCACAATGTGTGCAAGCAGACACTGTGAGATAAGAGACTACGGAACATTCCACAAGTACACATATTTATCCAAATTCTTCACAGCCTTGGACACATCGTCCAGCCCCTCTTCATATAATACATAACCTAGGGTTTGTGACCTAACTACATAACTAGTTTTAAACATCATTGCATAGCTTGCTGTTTTCCATCAAACAATTCACATGTTTTACAAATACAAGACACAAGGTAACATTCCTCATTTTACTTGCTTATATTTGTCTACCATTTGTTCTTGAGCTTAAAGTCAGTTAGTTTCAAGGAGAGAAAACAAGGATTTATGTAAAAGAGCACATTCAGGTATTCATTATTCTACTTTACTGTTTGAACAGGAAAGGCACTGTTGGGACAGATGGCATCTAAATTACTGATTAGTACAGCTTTTGTTTAGCTTCAAAGTTCTCAAGTTCAGGATAAACAAACCACCTTAGCAGCTTCAACATTCTTATCTAAGTTAACATCATAAAGCAGCACAAAGTTCATCTTGCTCTGTTGAAGCTGAAAACACAAGTTCTGAACATGGAAGAGAAAGCAGGAGGCGATCAAAATGGTGGACAACTCAAAATGGCGGTGTAGTCAGCCTGTTTCAGGTTCATTCAATGAGATATTATAGTGTGATGTGAATGTGCTTAGGCCAACGTTTACTATCAGGCGGTATTATAGAAAATACATTTTCACAACATGGCTTCCTTGCCATGCTGCAGCCCCGCAGACATACTGGGCTGGCGTCTCGACATGGCGTTCTCCTCTGGGCCATAGATCCTGCTGCTCTCTGCTCCATGGCTCCTCTGGTCCAAACAACGCCCCCAGCTCACTCAAAAACCTGTGTAGAACCACTCCTTTTAGAATTAGAAAAACAATCAACTGGAGTCAGGTGTGAATGATAATTCGTGAATGTCTGACTCTGCCTGACTCTATCAACAGGACAGCTTAAGTTATTTCTATAGTTGTTTTCCCTTATATTGCCCATGTTATTCCTATGGGAAATCTTCAGTACTCCCGGTTGCCTCATCCTTGTGGCAGTATTCGTTGAAAATGGGGAGGGGGTAATGGAACAGTTTTGGAGGATAGATCTATTTCCCCCTGTTATATCAGGGAACTGATCATGGACATAGGGGAATCCTTTAGCCTGGTTTTCCCTCAAGGGGATGGTCGTCTCCTTCCATATTCCTGAAGGTTTATTATACAAGCCTAGGTTTTTCTCTTATTCTCTCATGTTTACATTGGTAGTGGATGCATGGATTATGCCATCAGACTCTTGGTTTGGTTTTAGTTGGTTTCTTACCCTCTGCCACCATGGGAATTCGATTTAGGGTAAATGAAACCTGGATTAAGGTGACAGGAATCAATGTATCCCATGAAGACATCCGGGACTTCATCCTCCCCTTCTGTTGCCCCATCAGAACACAGCATCTCGCCCGGGGCATTCCCACAAAGGTGATCCCGGACTCCCCTACCCAGGTGATCCTCCCACGCTTGTCTCCCCCCTCGGGTTGGGATCAAAGAGCGATGGCCCTGCACTGGGCACCTGAATAGAGAACTCTTGGGGTCGTAATAGGAGATACCTCTAGATTTTGAACATTGGTACAAGGTCTTTCCATAGTCTATTAGATAACTATGGCTGTCAGTGATGTTTAGGTTTCTCAGCACCCCTCGCAGGATCCAGGCACTTAGCAGGATTCACAGAGACCCTCACAGACTCTAGGTGATGTTTACTCAGAGTTCTCTGGAGGTTTTACACATTTGCTTTCTCTTCCTTTTCCTGATAATGACTGTCTTCCTTCCGGCAATCTTTCTCCTTTTATATGGCTCCTCTTGTTTCTGTTTGATAAGGATCTTCCCTCTCCTTTGCTTCATTTTATTGGCTCTGTGGTTACCATCTGTTGTCTCCTCGGGCTCCCTTCACAGGTTTGGGTGATATAGACCAGTAGGAAATCTTGGATATTGTCACTTGATCCCTCTGTTTGGAATAGCCTCCAGGTGAAACCTTTATTTGTGGGATGAAAACCTTTCTAAAACGTTGTTTGTAAAATAGGTTACATGTATATTTTCCTCTCAGTGAAGGGTTCATTCATCACATAACCCGCATAACCACCTCTCCTCAAGATTTTACCAACTACCTCTTTGGGAAACATCATCTCTGTCAAATCTGCGTCTCATTCCCACTTCTGGCTTCCTTAAGGATCTGTAATAGTTATTCCTGATATGCCTGCACCCTATAGGAGAGTCATATTCAGGGAAGGGCCACACTTCAAACCATGTATTTTAGGTTAATATTACTCCTGCCTGAACCTCTGTGCAGCTTCACTGGATGTTATTGAGTTTTGCTGTAGGGTGTGATCTTGTTTCTTCCGGTTCTATACAATTCTCAAAGTATTCTTTCTTCTTTCTTATTCTTCTTCAAATGCTGTCCCACTGAATTATTTGGGGTTTCCCGCCAATTTGTAGGATGCAGCTCTGTCATGCTTCACTTAGTGTCTGTCTCACACCTGGAGTGTTTTGGGATTGTATTCATCCTTTGTCGCTTCACTTGCTTTGCTCAGCACCTTCAGAAAGCTTGACCTCTCAGCAACTCATACAACGCTAAGCACTGCCTGATCAGCACAGTGGGACCATGCCAGTGTTTCTCCTTACACCAGACAGAACATTATTTAATAGTCTATTCCCAGCTAAGAGCACAGCCTGCTGTGTCCCAGCTTCATCCAGGGCTTTCTATCTTCCAGCACTGCCAGCCATTGTCTTTATGGCCTCCCCAAGTCTCTGATTATGTGATGTTGGCAATAGATGTTAAACATGGAATTTGTTATGGAGGCTGCCTTCCAGGCATCAGAAAGCATAGGCATAAGGCTGCAGTGTGCCTTCATCCTGGAATGACTTTCAGTGGGTTGCATCTCAGACACCATTGTGCAGGAGTCAGATTTGATCCTCCTTGCTCCAGATGTTTGTTCTAAAGAGTTTCTTTCATTGATTCTTCTCAAACGTGCTTCTTGATTGTGAGTCACATAGGAGTTATTTTATAATTGCTTTCCTCTGGAAGCTGGGCCTTTTCAGTTAGTGAGTTCTGCCTATCACAGGTCAGTCTGGTATGCACTTTGTAAATGCACGAGCTTGGCTTTATATTTGGAGAAGGCCTTTAATGTGAGGACATTGATATGCATGCAGCCACACTCGTGCTAGATGACATCTTTATTAGGAGAATTGCTTTCCAAAAGCAACCTTGGATTTTTGTCTGCATCTTCTTGTCTGGCCAGAGGCTTTAAAGTTTGGCTCCACACATTAAAGTGCTTCCAGCATCCTTGATAGATCTCTTCCAGGTGGTTCATACGTTGTCATCCATGGCATGCTCTTCTTTTGCACACATTTTCCGCATCTGGGTGCCCTTTAGGTCCAGTGAAAGCATTGGCACCAGAAATATACCTTGAATCCCTTTTCTCGGTGGCTGGCTCTCTGGTGTGATGTATTTGGCCTTGCTCGATGTCCGTTGCGGTCCCCAAGCAATGATGTTTGGTTTGGTTTTCATGGTAAAGATTTTGATTTTTCGAAAGCACTGAGCTAGGATTTTTTACAGGAACTTTCCTGTCCTGGTGGGTAACACTCGATCTCTGGCACAAAACCCTACTGGTATTGTTCGATTGCCAGTTTGTGTTCGCCATGTTCCTGTAACCTAAAGATCTGGCCAAAAGTGAATTGATGTATATGTTGGACACCAGATACAACAAAGCATTGTCAATTGATCCCTTCATTTCTAGATGGGTCCTCGTCATAGGTTGTGCATTTTTCTCTGGTCCCCATTTCCTCATTGAAATCTTAGAGTCACTGCAGAGTTATGAGCTTACCTCGGCAAGGGCAGTCGGAAGGGAACAGTTTAAGACTCAAAAATACTGTATACATTGTAAACTTGCATGATCATTGGCTGTCAGTTTGCGGGATGCAAAAGGGTTACGTACAGTAATGACTCATGCTGCTTTAATGCCATGTGCTATAAGACACAATAGAATCATAACAGCCCTTCTCTGAAATACATTGCAATTGGTGGGGGCATTTGTCACCACTTTTCCCCCTCTGAATATCCCCCTGCTCTTGTAGTTCTTCTATGCTCACACATCCTCTCAAATAACAGAACACAATAATACTATTTGAAATGTGAGGGGCCGTTTGCAAATGTTACCTCCATCTTCTGGGTGGGGGGACGTAAAATTGTCAGATCGTTTATTAGGTATTCTCCCTCAAAGTTCCCAGGGGAATATTGGATGACGCAGATCCCTCAAGCGCAAGAATCTGGGGAGCTGTATAAAAGGGCATTATTTCCAATAGTGCCTTCTTAAAAATGACCTGCACTATTCTAATCAGGGTCCTTAATGGAGTGTAGTCTGAACCTGCAGCTGCGGTATAGCTTGTGGATTCCAGCAAGCTGCCTGGGGAATTTCTAAAGCTGAAGCATAGGTTTTAGGGTTTGGACACATACACACACACACACACTGGACAAGCACACAGACGCAAACTCATCGCAGTAAAAGATAATATCCAGGCGTTTTTAGAGGAGGAATATGCTCGGTTGTTTTATAGTGACCCCCCCCCCACCCAACTCCAGTTTAGACTTAGTCAGTGATTTATATGTATAGTTAATTTATTTGGTGAGGGAGTAGATGCAGAAACGTGAAAAAAATAACTCATTCAATATTGTTATGAGCTTGTTATGGGCCTCATTAAAGCCAACAACCGCACGAGGTGAGAGGGGACAGAAGCCACAAGTGATCCCTCGGTCAGGTTACTAACCTTTAATTTACAAACAGCAAAGTGCTTGTGAACAACAGCACCTGTTTAAGAGGGAAATTCATCTAAGACAGTTGGTCAGGTCGGTGAATCAGTCTATTCTCAATAGATTCAAGAAATTACATGTTTTATTATTATCACATTACAATAAAAACACATATTTGTATTATTTTCTACAATTCAGCTTTTTAAGTTTTAACAGTGCAACGAAACAGACAGTTCGTAGGAGGCAGACAATTGTAAGCTCCCAAAACTCTCAATAAAGTGCCTGTTGCTGTGCAAAAGATTACTTGCCCAAAAAACTCTCATCAAGCACAATATTCATGCTCATTTTTTCCCAATCATACAAGTTCATAAAACATTACAAAACACAGCATGTTTCTTTCCTATTGTATTTGATCTTGCTAATACCAGGGAATTCATCGGGGGCTATCTGTTTTAACTCAAAGCACTGGGCCTCATTATGACTTTGCCGTTGTGCAATTAATGTGCCGGTATTACCGTATACTGGCATGTTGCTGCACCAGCAAAGTACAAGTTGGCTGGTGGGATGTAAGAATTAACTCCAGGTAAGAGCGCAAGTAATTCCAACACACTACTGGCAAATAAATAGCCAGTATTACCAGCACTGGTATTACTGGTAATACTGGCAAATCCATGGAATGGGTATTTACCGATAATCATAATCCCGCGGTAATTCTGCAAGACTGAGTGCTGGTAAGAGTAATGCAGTTTGCGAGTATCCTGGTGGATTTACCGCCAGGATACCGGCAAACTTGTAATGAGGCACATCTCTTAACTATATGTCTAAATGTATGTTTTACCAAGGAACAGAAAACTTTTTAGGACAAAAATATCTACCACCATCTGACCCTAAAACTGCACATACTTTTTAAGAACATACACAAGCCATGATTGACCTCATTACTGTGCAGTAAAAAAGTGACAGTAATTAAGTTATTGACATTTTCTTTTTGTGATAACGTTATTACCGCCATGTTTAACTCACCACTATCAATTGAGTTCGACCTTGAAGTGGAGGATTTACCGCCAGCATTAAGCTGGCGGTAAATCCTACACTTTATGGCAAATAATTGGTAGAATGACTGTGGCAGAATTACTGCCCGCAGTCATTCTACCAAGATCCCCATGGAAATGTATTGGCTCCAAACATGGGGGTTAACACAGCCCTCCGTCACTTTTAATCGCATGTGTTAATTTTAATTAAATTAAACTTTAAATTTTTAACCCACGGGACCAAGTGGCAGTAACGGTAAATGAGTTTTGGATATAATTCATCAAATTTATAGACGAATTACCACCGAACTTTTAATGAGGACCTTGAAAATGCATAGCGAAGGCACTGAACACCATGTGTTTGTCTGATTGTTAGTGGGTACTGTTTTGTCAACTGTAAATTAAAAACTCTCCCAAAACTACCAGGAAATATGAAGGTGGCCGACATTTCTGTAAGAAAATGGTCTGATGAATGTTTGTGCCTGATCACAATTTTGCTTGTGCAGAAGAAACGTGTTGCTAACAGAATTATCATAATGTTTACTGTACCGCCAAGTTCCGAGTTTACAGGTCAAATGGATGGAAAACATCGAACAATTGGATGGAGGCAATTCAGCTACATTTCTTCCCAATAATGGAGTAATTACCACCAGCGGTAATTCCTCCAAACCCCAATGCGGGATTAACTCAGAATACCTCAGCATCAGGATTAACCACCACTTCCAAGACAGTATTATGGTGGTACGGTAAAAGAGATTGTCAGATTTACCTAGCGAGCCCTTTTGCCTTTCGATGGTACATGTTGCCACCCTGACACTCCCATTTCAGAAATTGCTGAGTTTCTGCTTTCTAGCTCTGTCCTCGGGACTCTGTAGCCTTTGGGCCTCACAGGCATTATGTACATACACGATTAGATACCTCCATAATCCATCGTAGTTTTGTACCGCATAGGCGATTATAAAACACTCAATGTCCCACCCCGGTGAGATCCCGACCCACAGGTGTGTCAAACCCTGAGTCTTAAACTAAAGGTTCCGACGCCCCATTGCACCTCTTCCTGCTCACACGCCTCTTCACACACACAGCAGCTGCACCCAGAGGCCGAGGACCCACGAGGAAGGGATTGAAAAATGTCCTGCTGTAAGAAAACTACAAAGGGATGTGTGCAGTTAATGTGGAGCATTTAGCATCTTTCATTCAGGCCATTGTAAGCAATCACAAAGCAGTACTTAGCCATTTAGACAGGGAAATGCAACATCAATCCTAATGATGTTTCACAAATACGTTGTTTCAGGAGCCTACCCTACACGCTTTCATGCTCTTTGTCTACACATGAAATTCGAGTTTGGGGTTTTAGGTTTTACTAAGCACACGTCGGTGTCAGGCCTTTAGTGCCAGGAAAAATGACTTAACGTGGGAATATAGAGCCAAGCATTACACTGGACTCGCATTTTGGCAAAATCGCATGGCAAATGGGGTTTAGAATGCCTGTTTCAGCCGCAGCCATGTCTACACATTGCACGTGAGCCAGGGATCTGCAGGGATCCTAATCGGATTCGCCCGTGCTCAATAATGAATGTCATTGCTTCACTTTGCCAGAAGATGTCACTATCGTTCATGTTTAGAAATAAATAATCAGTTTCAGACATTTGAGTTAGATCGTTTTCTTTCTAATTCTCTAAAGGGAAAATATTGAAACAAAACATTGTTTCAATTGCAAAACATATGTCATTGATAGCGTTGTCATTAGAATGATTTAATAAAATGAATGAATACATAAGAATCAGAGATTTCCTTCAAAATAATTTAGGGATTAGAACCTGCATTGACTTATTTTGTTTGGCTACCATTTTAATATTTGCAGATTTTAATTTTAGTGGGTTTTTTGACTGACACTCAATTTTAATATGTTAAAATCACAGGGTGTCCAGTGTATTTGGTAGATTTAATTAGAGCCTTACACACCAATACCTCGATACAGATCAGGTTGGACCTTGAGGACACCCTATTGCCCACATCGAAACTAAAAGAGGACGGAGGCAAGGTTGCATACATGCCTCAGCCCTCTTTAATTTTTTCATCGCAGACATACAGAGGGCGTTTGAGCGAATAATTGGGGATGCTCCCAGGTTGGCCTCTAGACTAATATCAGCCATTGTATATGCTGATTATGTCTTATTACTATCCAAATCTCCTCAGGGGCTGCAACGACTACTAAATGCATTAGCTGCATACACTGAGGATAATTCACTATCTGTGCATTTAGAGAAGACAAAGGTTATGATCTGTGATGGGCAAACCAAACATTAGAAAAAAAAGAATAGATGGATTCTACAGGGAAAGGAGTTATATACAAGTTAGACATTATACGTACTTGGGGGTGCTGTTGTCTGACCACATGGACGATCAAGCTCACTACGCAACACTCAACATTAAGCTAAAAAAATTGATTGCCCAATCAATAATAATTCAAAGTAAATATGGGAAATTCGCAATATTACTGGCACTTAAATTATACATGCAAAAGGTGACTCCAATCCGCTTGTGTGGGTCAGAATCGAAAACACCAACCCTGGTACAAAATTGGGATAATTTGGAGTCATAATATTGGAAACAACTATTGAAGCTTCCTAATTGTGTAGTCCGGAGAGAATTGGGTCTCATTTCCCTTTATCCAAGCCATATATGACAATTTATATCGCTCTTTAGGAAATGTTTATTAGCCTTTTCTCCAACACTGCTTATAGGTGTTTTGTAAAGTAATATGCTTAAATCTCAGGATCGTTTTGTCCGAGTATGGAGATTGGCAGTGCTACAGGCTTTTACAGATGCATATCACCTTGGAAATGTTAATTCAAGCTCCAACAAGAGCAGAAACAAAATTGTTGCAGCATGATTGGATCATAACAAGATCTAAATTCTTGAACTATAATGATTTTAATAATGAGCAGTTTAATCATAAAAAAGTGTGCTTGAACAGTATTTGTGTCAATCTCCATCTCCGCAGCATCGTGTAGATTTTATGCGAGTGAGATTAAACCTATGGAACACCAAAGACATTCAGGCTGGACGCAGATTGCTTCAGTCGCATGAAAACATATGTCTATTTTGTAAGATTCCTAATACAAAAAGAAAATTTACAACATCTTTTGATGGAGTGCAATGCACTTTTATCAATGAGAATTCAATATCTAAAACCGTCATTAGATCGATATCATATTTTAACTGCGGATGCACTGGGGCACTTTATATTTAGCGGCCATTTAGTTTCTCTCAGGATAGGTACTCTGAGAATGCTGCACGCATTGAAATTAGATGAGTTGATAATTAGTGGTCGATTATCAGTTGAAGAATAACCTTCTTGTAACAAGGGTGATCAATAATGCATTATACCTAAGATCCAAATGAATCTGTCCCCATCAACTATATTATGATAAACATCAGGGTGGACACAGCTGAAAGATAGAAAAATAATTGAATTACCTTTAACTAGATGACATTATGATTGTCTCTGTCTTTCCACTTGTGCTTTGCATTGTACTGTTGCAGTATGTAAATAACTTTTACTTGTAATTTGTGTATGCTCTATGAATTTTATGAAATTGTAATTATTGTTATAAAACTGTGATAAAATATTGTAAAGTTGATTAACTCAGCTAAACCAATAATATTTTTTTTAAATAACCTTTAACATACACTTTTCTCACTTTCCTGCCAAGTGTTAAAATTGGACCATGTTTGACAGGCTTCTCTTTAGTTACACATCTTTGGAGGTTATGTAACTATCTTTGATGTGTAGGCTGTGGAAAACTCTTTTTAGGCCCAACTCCCAAATATTGTTTTGCATCTTATTCGCATACCCTTCGATTTCCTATCCCACTTAATGTGCAGGGCAGAGCAGTGTAGTCTTAAGATTGCAGTGGCACAACATGTTAACAGCACACAGGTACTGGAAGAGGGAACAACACATGGGCCCCGGAATGTGCTAGAACATACGCTCAAACAGGGTCGCAACGCATAGGTTCAGGAAGGCGGAAATAGGCAAACAGTCAAGTATGCAGACTTTCACTGACCAGGTAAAAAGGCCAGTCGGCACACAGTCACAAGCCCAACAATGGAAATTGCACACATGCTAAGGAAGGGGGGGCAGCACACAGGCACTGGCAGGCGAAACAAACAGTGAGGTAGATAGGCACTCGTTGGCTTAGTGAAAGGTACCAGTGGGGACAGAGACACAGTCATAGCATGCATGCTTAGGAAAGGGGGAAATACAAATAGTTAGAGCTAAGGTGTCCTCTTTTTTAGGGGGCTGTGTGGCTGAGGACGGATTTAGACAAGTAACAAAAAAGTGCCACAACAAACAGCTAACCACCTATACACGCATTAGATGTGCTTGGTTGTAAAAAGTGCTACTTAACATGTCGGTCAATAGATCCAGGCATAGAGAATAGAGATGAACATTTTAATCAATATATATAAACACATTTGGAACATTTTCCATGTAAGACAATAGACAAAAATGCATTTTGATAACGAACAAAGAAAAAATATCACATAAAAACAAACTCATGTGACGGTCATGTTTTTCAATACTTGAACGGAACCAGAAATTTCATGGAGTGGCAACATTGTGATGTTAGTAATAATGTGTGGTAAACACATAATGATTTTTATAATCTTTAAATGATAATTGCTAGTCCTTGACTCCGTCGACACAGAGGAATGTGTTTCTGGGATCAATAGTGTCATGCGATGCCACCATCTTTCGTCAATATATATTGATTAAAATGTTCATCTCTATTCTCTATGCCTGGATCTATTGACCGACATGTTAAGTAGCACTTTTTACAACCAAGCACATCTAATGCGTGTATAGGTGGGTAGCTGTTTGTTGTGGCATTTTTCTGTTACTTGCTTAGGAAAGGGGACAGCACACAGGCCAAGGAAGGGGAAGAGCACTCAATTTCATTCATGAGGGCATCACGCAGTCTATGAAGAGGTCACAGCAAAATTTCAAGGGCAAGAGGGCCAGTTCCATGGGGCATGGTTGGCAGTTCCAAGGGAGCAGGTGACTGTCTAAAGGAGGTGAAACATAGTTGTAAATTAGAGCAGCAAAGGAGCAATTCCATGACAGCTATAGTGGGGAGGTGGATGACAACTCTGCAAAAATTGATGACAATTTGTTGAGAGGCAGATGAATACGTCATACATAGCTACTTCCCCTCCCCAGCCCAATACAGCACAGATGAGAAACATTACTCACTGGGGCAACCGTGCCATCCTTATCCCAAGCAGGTACAGCAAGACATAGAAACCATTTAGGCTAAAGATGGCAAAAGCAGACAAACTACTGTTGCAACAATAAATGGGCATGCATTTCAATTGTGTACTCAACATGTAGAAACGCAGACACTAGATAAAATATGCATTTGTACATGAAGAATATTAACACAGCACCCACCAAACATGAAGAATACTAACATGACTAATGTATAAGGCAAATGCAACATAAATGATTCGTGAATATAGTTCACTATCATAGGAACAAGAGTGAAAATGAGCAGACATCTTCTTTAAAATGGAAGCCACAGCATGCTTTTAATTAAACAAAAGGTGTCAAGACTTTGAGAGAACTCATAACGCTGAATCCACAAAAATATATATCAATACAGAGTCAGATAGTAGCTTCCAACACAAACCAAGGTTACCAAAAACAAGGTAGGATAGGCACGACAGTGAGAAAGCACGAGATAAGGATTCCCAAGATGCAAGCCATATATTCTCAGATTAAGAGCAAAGCCAGTCTTTATTAGACAAATGCAAGGGCACAGTAAGCCAAACAACTCCCTGAAGAATAACTCAAAAGAGTCCCGAGAGGCAACAGAAAACCCAGCACACATGGTAATGTTAACTAAAACTTTGATAAATAGGATGTCATTTGATTTCATGCATGTCTCATCACACATGACCCATAATTGGAAGACAGTGTCTATTCATTAGAAGTGAACACTGGTTGTAGATGGGCCCCAATTAATATCCTTACATGTCATTGGTCTCATACACTTTTATTAATATTTAAAGTCAATGTGACCAGATGTAGCACTGATAGATGAGAAACATCATAGGTTGAGAGAAGATAATACACTACAGAGAGATTGGGTGTAAAATGTTGTTTAAAGCTGTCGAGAATAAGTTGTGAGGAGAATGTGTGGTGTTAGTATTTTATTAAATACATCATTTTTGTTGTACATTTTTTCAATGTGGAAAGATAGAAATGGGGCAATATTATTCACAAAGGTATGTATTTGTACACTCAGGTTAATAGTAGGATCCTTTATGCACCAAATGACTCAAAGGTGGGGTTCATATGTTGTCTTAACAGACTCATTTTGGAAATGTCCTATCTCCCAATGATATTGGAAAGTGGTTGGAATGTTCTATATGGCCTGTTGATTTAAAGCTTGGAAAGAACGGGTTTTAATGCAATATGACAGAGAAATCCTTAAAGACATATTACAAGATCATAACTTAGTGGAACCATGGTACATTGAGAATTTTACAAATGAGGAATACACATACTTCTTGTCCTCATTGCATTATGCAAGAATTGCTTTATATGTGATATTTTCCATACTGTTGAACAAAATAATAGTTTTTGCTATTCTGCTGGAAGGACGCAGGTCAAGCACCGATTTTAATTAATAACAAACCTTTCACTGACAAACCCTCTTTTACAACATGTACAATGAATAAAGGATCATATAGGCACCCTGCAGAAAAAAATAAACATTAAAAAAGACCTTAAAAGACCTTTTAGAGATCAGTAAAAGTTTTATCTCTATAAAAAGTATATCTCTGGGGCCTAAAGTTACAGAATGAATATGCCTCCAAAAGAAGAGATGCTTAAACACTGATGACTTTAGTAATGACAAATAACACATTAACCACTCAATTCATTTAATGTCCTCCACCTATAGTACTATATATACATTGGCCAAAGCTGAGCATGATCTTAACAGATACATTCGAAGAAAGCAGAAGGTGCATTATCACACATGAAACCATCTTTGAATGAAAAAGGGGAGAAAGCAGGGAGAATGTTAGCCCAAAAACGTTTTAAATAGCATAGACATTTAACACAGTACCATATTTGAGGGACAATTATGTCTATTTGGTGCAATACTCCTTAGTTATTTCAAACAAATGTCAAGCATTGTGTATCACTAATTTATACACAGCAGAGGGGTCACTGGGTCTTGATGCAGAATGCAAATTTATGACAACATTTGATTTTTTCTGCTCTTAATAATGATTGCTTGGGGGCTCCTCTTTCAAGGTGGAGGATATTTGAAGACTCACAAGCATATTTGAAAACCTTATGAGCACCAGGACCGGACTGTATTGTAAGAGGATTCAATTCAACACTACAGCTAAGTCAGCGCCTAGTCTAGAATACTGAATGAAAACCCTTATTGATATATCTTTATGTCCAGTTCATGCGTTCTGGATGACTACCCCTATATAACACCCCTCCCTTGGAATCCCCCTGACCCCACTGAGCCAAGAAGTAGTTCTGTTTTGCAAGTTAAAAGGTTTATTTGAGAATTTAAACAATATAGATATATATCACACTTTATAATAAATTAATAATTGGATATCACACTGAATCTGAGCAGTAATCAATAATGGATACTCTGGCACTAGCACACTTGTGAATAGGAACAGAAGAATAAGGTGGTAGAGAATGCTTTATATAAGTTCAGATGGCTGTAATGTTGAATGAAAATGCAATACAGAAAATACTCAATATGATTTCAACAAAACAATGTAATCACTTTTCTCTGGCAATCCCCTCCCCCCTTTATGCAATGCAAGGAAATGGAAGGGAAGCACACAGTTCTCAGAAATGCAATCAAATGTAATTCAGTTCACCCCAGCAAGCTTACACTACAGAAGTTGGAAACACAGGCCCAAAATGCTTTTATATGTGCTGGCAATGAAGTGAAAAATACGCTAAAATGCTTTTAATTCCCTCTAGAGGTTCAGGGTGAGTGGTATCAAGTTAATATTAGCCCAGACTCACTTTAGCAAGGATCTAGGAGTAACTAGCAGGTTAAACGAATTTTTGGCAACTGAAAGCAAGAAAACTGCTGTTTTCACACGTTGAGAAATTTGCAAATCGCGGCAAATTCGCGAGTGCGTTTTTCGCGATTGCGGCAAAAGTATCGAGGAATGGGGTTCTAAGTTCGTAGAAAAGCCACGATTCCCAGCTTTCAGAGGAAAGTTACTGCAAGTCTCTAGCACAAACGGTCACAGAGTTATGACCGATTAAATAAAGGTAGTTTTTCGGATTTGGAATGTTAAAATTCAAATTGACAAATGACAGCTAGCAACTAGAAATGACAGGTGACAGCTTTGAAAATGACAGGTGACAGTTAGGAGGCAGTTCTACTTAGATTAAAATAGCTTGGATTAGATTATTTTAACTAAGAGATTGGTTCTGCACAGTTCTGCTAGGTACTCACACTATATTCTTGAATTAAATGGGCCTCGCCACGGATCTGGTCAGGTTTTAGACTGGACTCTGGTCTGGTCTCTGCACTTCACAGTGATCTGGGTCAGCTCTCTGGTTCTGCTAACAGTGGTCTGGGTCAGCTCTGCTCTGCTGGTCTAGCCTCTCTGGATTCTGGAGATTGATGGATTTGAAGTCAGGATCTCTGGATGTGGTATGGTCCGGCAGAGCGCGTTGCAGAAAATGGAATTGAAGGTCCCTATCTGTCCTGTCTGTCTGATTTTATGTGTTTTGAAAATGGGTGTGTGTGCAGCATCACTAGGCTCTACCCCTCTCCACTTGTCATTGGCCACTTCATCCTCTTCCCCTTGATTGGGGGAATGAAATGAAGTGTCATCATGATGAGGTCTGTTTATGATACAGAGAACCCACCCCTGTCAACTTTACACACAATCTATATTTGATCCAAAAGGCATATTTGCACAGGTACACATTTGTTTAAAATTACATGCACCCATCACATATCACAGGAGGTATACCCTATCCAAATCTGCTCTTCCTGGGAGCTTGCATTCAGAAATGGCGACATTTGCACTTTTTAACTGGTTTCGTAATATAGGACATTACCCCAAATTTATACACATGTGCGCAAGGAGTATGGACATTACTTGATGAAGTGTCAGATTTTTAACATGCATACATTTTAAGTAATACCCTCTTAACTGCTAGTTTGCCCCCAGATCATGCCACCGGTTCTAAAAACCTCTTAAAATGTGGGCAGAAAAATCACAAGAATTATGGTATCATTTAAATAATTTTCACAAGTCCGCTCTATGAGTTATTCATCTTTTTCTAAAACCATATTCTAGCTACAGGGGTGTGGTTTCCCCCCAGCACAAGGTTGAATTTCTGGTTTTTCCAGTTCTGCCAAGCCAGCTTGCTCTCACAGGAAGTGCTCCTCCCCTTTACTTCCAGGAGGAAGCCACTTTTACAGCCCCCGTAATAAAACATTTGCCTGAGTCAGGACAGGGCTTTGTTCAATTTCCTGCAGAGCCCAGGTAATTCAATCAGGGAAGTGTCATATCCCTTTTGGTGGGAGCAGCAAAAGGCAGATAGGCCTGGGAACACAGCTGTTGTGCAAGTCTCAACTCCTGTCGGGGGTAGCTGGTGGGCAGAATTCAGTTCCTTAAGCCAGGTTTCAGATAAAATGTCACTTTTGTTCCCCAGTTTAAGTCAAGACAATTTTTTACATATGCAGCTAGGATGCTGATTCTAAGTTTAAAACTATGACATTTAAACAATTGCAACCTATGTGACACTCAAAAGTAGGTCACTCATTTCTTTTAAACATTTAGGTTTTCAGTGTCTTTCAGTCCAAATTTACTTAAACTGCTGAAATCCACAGCTCAGCCAGTCTTGTTATAAACCTTCAAGTCACTTCAGAATATAACTTTACATTGGATACACCTCTCAGTAAATCTTTCTTTGGCTTGCCTTGGGTTCATTTATTCAGTTTTACACATATAAAAAAAATCTGGTGCTGTTTTAAAACGCCGGCTTTCTGATAGTGGTGAGTACTGGTACTGCACCCATTTTTGGGATTTAAGAAAATGAATTCCCCACAATTCTAGGTTGCTTTTGGCAATCAGCATTGCCATTCCCAATGGTTTCAGACTACTGTGTGGGTAGTCCAATGGTGGTTTTAGGCAGTGCCCTTCTGTGCCCATAACATCGGCAAAATGGGTGGCAGCCTATTCTTCATGCACTTCCCTGGGCATTTTCTGGGAAGCTCTGGCCATCATGATGTTTTCCATGTTAGTACTGTACAGTTTTTTGAGGTAGGTCTCGGATGTATGGGTAAAAACAACCCACAAGCCCCCCTCTTGCGATGGCCATTCTATTTCACTGACGGGACTCGCAAGACCTGGGATGTTTCCTCATCTTCTTCCAATAGATGGCACAGTTCAGCATCTTTTCCCCCATCCGGTCGGATCGATCGGTTCTCCTCGCCGGTCCTGATGGGAGTATTGGGCGGTACACTGAGCCCCCCGCGTCTCTGCTCCCGGTCTCCGGATCATCCTCCTTGGCCCGTCTCCAGGTTTTCTTTCTCCTAGGACGACAAAGGAAGAGCGGCAATACCTATTCATGGACATTTCTCCCCCACCATTGATATAGTGGGGTGGCATATAAATTTATAGTCAAAACATATGGACATGCACATTTCTTTTTGCATTCAAAAACGAAAACACCCACATTGAGAAACTCAGAATTTGATAGGCGATATCTAGGATATTTTAAGTTAGAACTGACTTAATCTGAGACAGTACCCTCTAGGATTCCAGAGGATTCCTCCAGTTGTTGCAGAGTGTGCCTGGGATGGCAACACTTCAACTGGTTTATGTGGACCCACTTGTCTTCCCCCTCTGCCAAACCGCCTTTGGGGATGCGGATCTTGTAGGCCACAGGGGAGATTTTGTCTATAATCTCAAAGGGTCCCTTCCATGTAGGCAAAAATTTTCGCTGTTTGGCCTGGTTCCTTTGGAAATTGTATAGATAGACCCGGTCCCCCACCTGATATTCCTTCCTGGAAGTTTTCAGGTCATAGTGGGTCTTCATGCTATCAGCTGATCTTTCTAGATTCCGCTGAGCAAAAGCAAAAGCATGTTGAAGGTGTTTCCTTAAATTCTCCACATACTCATGAGTTGTGGAGGCATTTATCAGTGTCTGCTCTTGGGTTCTGTAGAGCAAATGCTGAGGAAGCACCATCTTGCGCCCAGTCATCAACTCAAATGGTGACATTTTGGTTGCAGATGAAGGGGTAGATCTGATGGCCATTAGGACCAGAGGTAATCGGATATCCCAACTTGGCCCAGAATCTGCCACAAACTTCTTTAATATGCTCACAATGGTTCGGTTATATCTCTCTACTGCCCCAGAAGAAGCTGGCCGGTAAGCAATATGCAACTTCCTCTTGACCCCCAGTATCTCCCACATCTTTGTCATTACTTCACTGGTGAAGTGGCTACCCCTGTCTGACTCAATCCTTTGAGGTAGACCGAAACGGGAAAAGATGTGGTTAATCATCAGGGCAGCTGCAGTTTCTGCCTTGCAATTTTGGGCTGGGAGACATTCCACCCACTTGGTAAACAAGCATGTCACAGTCAACATGTACTTATTCCCCCTAGCTGAGCGAATCACGGGGCCTACGAAGTCGATTTGTAAATCTGACCATGGCAGGGTCATCCCCCTCTTTTGGAGAGGCGCACGGTGTGTGAGGGACGTCGGCTGAAATTGCGCACACACAAGACACCCCTTCAAGTATTGGTCAAGGTCCTGCCCCATGTGTGGCCAGTATGCAACCTCTCTTAAGATTTCCAATGTTGTGTGAAACCCCCTATGACCGGCGGTAGCCACATCATGGGCGTGACTTAACATCAGGCTTCGGAATGAGGTAGGAACCACCCACTGATCGTGGCCAGCTTTGGATTTCCTTACCAGCAAACCGTCTTGGATCCGGAACATTTTTGGACATTTCATCAACACTCTTAGGTCCTCTTTCCCAATGTAATCGGTATCCGTCAGGGGAAAGTTCTCAGGGTCCTCAAGGTGTTGGTAAAACTTACCAATAATTGGATCCCCCCTCTGAGCTGTAATCAAATCAGCATCAGGGGTCTCCTTACTCCATTGTGCAATTGAAAGGTCGTTGTGAGCATTTGTATGGGACCTAGTGATAGCAGTGACCTGGATTTCCCCCAACAGGGACTCAATCTCAATTAGATCCCCTTGGATGGCCCCGGTTTTGGCCAGCTGATCAGCTAAATCATTTCCAGTTTTGTCTGGTCCCTCTACTTTGGAATGACCCTTGATCTTTTTCCAATAGATGGTCATCTCATTCGAGGTGACCAGATCATCAATGTTTTGGATCAACTTCCCATGTTTCAAGGGTTTGTTGTTAGCACATAACATGCCTCTGGTTTTCCAATTAACCAGGTGCTCCACGAACCTGTTCCGTACATAATCCGAATCTGTGATTATGACCAGTTCGCGGAGTTGATGCTGGACAGCAGTGAGGAGGGCCTGATGCACAGCCATCAATTCTGCCACCTGACTACTTCGGGGACCAATTTTGTATCCAGCGGAGGGTTCTGGGGACTCATTCACCCATGCATTCCCTACACCGGCCACCAGTTCTTTCTCCCCGTCGTTTTCAACATGGTAAGAGCATCCATCCACATAGACAGTGGGCATTCCCTCACACTTGTCCTCTTCAAAGACTTTGTGGGGGGAATTAAGGTATGCCTCCATGTTGTCCTTTATTTTTAGACTTTCGTCCTCGAGACAGTTTTCTCTGGCACAATCATGCAAGTCAGCCAGACCTTGCGCGAGGGGACTCTTCTTGTTTTGGCCATATCTGAACTCCACAGGAAAGCCTTGCATTGACAGAATCCAGGAAGTAATTCGGGAATTACTCACATTTCCGGCCCGGATTCTATCACTTTGGAGATATTGCAGAGGCTGGTGTGGAGTCTCCACTATGATGTGTTCCCCCTGGATAAACGGGCGGTAATTCTTCAATGCCCACACCGTCGCCAGGAGTGCCTTCTCACAATCGTTGAATTTTTCCTCCACAGAGGATAAAGTTTTGCTCGCATAGGAGATTACTTTATTGACCATGTCATGCTTTTGGTATAATACTGCCGTCAAGCACGTATTAGAGAACCCCGTCTCCAGGAAGAACTCCTTGTTTCTGACAGGGTAAGCTAGGCAGGGCGCTTGTGAGAGGCTTCTTTTGAGTTGTTTTACTGCCTCGGCTTGTTCTGGACCCCATTCCCACTTGACCCCCCCCTTCAGGAGATGAATCAGGGGTCTGGTGATCTCTGCGTAGCCCTCAATGAACTTTCTGCTGTAATTAGTCAGTCCAAGGAGGCTCCGTAGTTCCCGCAGAGTTGTGGGGTCTTTCAGTTTCTGAAGTGCTTCCACTTTCTTTTCCTGGGGACAGAGACCCTGAGGAGTAATCTCATGCCCCAATAAATTAACACAGGTTCTACACCACTGTGCTTTCTGAAAGGAAAGTTTTGCTCCGGCGGCCCTCAACTGTGTCAGAACATAACGGATCTCCGCTATGTGTTCCTCTACAGATGAACTTTTGATGAGGACATCATCTACATAAGCCAGGTTACCCCTCGCACCCAGGTCGGGCATGGTCTTATGTAGGAAAATATTGAACTCGTTACCGGAGTTAAGGTATCCGAAGGGAGTCCGGGTCCATGTATACTGCTGGCCCCCAAAGGTAAAAGCCAGTTTGTATTGGTCCTCCCTGCTGACAGGCACAGTCCAGTATCCATTGGTCAGGTCTATTGCAGTGAATACCTGTGACCCCTGGATCTGGGCCAGCCCTTGGTCAATGTAGGGCAGAGGCCATCGGGAAGTATGGACCCATTTGTTGAGCTCCCTGAGGTCGGCGCAGAGTCTCCACTGGCCGTTTGGCTTCAATATTCCCAGCATCGGATTATTGAAGGTGCTGTGGACTGGACGGATTATTCCCAGGGACTCAAGGTTCTTAATTATATCAGTAAGGGACTCCATTGATGCGAGAGGCAAGCGATATTGCTTCACAAACACAGGAGTCATGCCAGGGTCCGTGGGGATTGTTGTTGTGTGGATGTCAGTGCGACCACAGTCATATGAGTCTACCGCAAAGAGATCTTGGAAATCCAAGAAAACTTGTTTCAACTTTTGCTTTTGTTCCAGAGTCACACAGGCATCAGCTAGGTTGACTCTCTCTTCCACCATCTGCCTGAAGCCTGGAAAGACTTCTGGTTTGACTATTTCAGCGGCCTCCTCCAGCTGGGTGGAGAAGTCCCTGGTCAGAGTGCTGATTTGGACTGGAGGCTTCAGGTGGGAAAAGCAGCCCTCATGGACCTGGAAAATCACCTCATCCCTTCTGAAGTCACAAGTCACATCTTCCTTACCATAAGGGCAAGAAGTGTACACCAGGAAGTTCCCCCCATGCCGGGTAAAAATCCTGTCTGGTGTTGTATTGTCCTCACTGTCACTGTCAAAACAGTCCTTGGGGATTGTTCCTAACAGTTCATTACCTAAATCTATGGAAAAATGTCGGTCATCAACCGCCATTCCAATAATGGTGCCTGCGGCTAGAGTAATACTCTTCAAGTCGCTGTTATCCACCTCTATTAGAATGGTGTCATGTTCTATGTTGACTAATGGAGTTGGGTTTACCCCCAACCCTTGCTGTTGGAGAGAAGCGTTTAGATGTATGTAAGCATCAGGGTTTTGCAAATATTGTCCTCTTTTAACTTTCACTTCCATGGAGAATTGTCGGGTCCTTTCTGGGATGGTGACTTCCTCTTTGATATGAATTTCAACTGCATAAGGTAGCAATTGAGCTGACCTAAATGCTTTTTCTGGATCATCAAAGCCCATGGGATTATCCGCTAATCGGGACCAAGCTTTGAAGTTTATTAGGTCCAAACTAATGGCAAAGCGATTGAGAATGTCACTGCCTAAGTAAAAGGCGGCAGGGACGTCTCGCACGACCCAACAATTGTGGACTATGCTCTTGTTGCCAATGGAGATTTTGAGCATACACCTGCTTGGCAGGAGATGTTTGGAATTAGGTGCTTCCAGGTCCATTTCCCATTTGTCTATCAGTTTGAAGGTGGGAATGGCTGGATCTTTTGGGAGTTGGCGGAACATGGCTTCACTGATGAAGCTCTTACCGTTGTTCACACACACTCGAGCGAGAACAGAGTCCTTCCCATCATTTAACTGAACAGCGATGAACAACTGCTCTCCAATTTGCTGAATATCAGCAAGGCTCTGAGCTAATTTCACATCTTTCTGGACTATAGGAGTGGGAGTTTCTGATTGTGGATTAGTATAGAATTTCAGAGTATTTCCTTCCAGTGTGGAATACCACCTTAAACTGGAAGGAAGGTTGATTTTCAGAAATAGAGAGGACCCTCCATCACCAGTCTGTTGTCCTACTGCTATTACTGTCACGTCTGGAATTTGGTTGTTCTGGAAGTGAAATTCTACTTGGTCAGATTTTTGTTCAACCATGTGGCAGGTGCCGTTTAAACTAACATGGTTGACACTCTGTTTTAATTTTATTGGTCGGCTAGTCTGGGTCCAGAGGACCTTGTTTACGCAATCTATGAAGGGTGACAACCTCCTCAGGAGGTCATTCCCCAGTAAACAAGGGGTGCCCTCTGGAGTCACAACTATGACTGGGTGTTTCAACTTGTGTCGCCCAATTTTAATATCCAAGTCTGCAGTCCCCTCAACGGGAATTTCCTTCCCGTCAAAGTTCTGCAGTTGTCCAGGAAGAGAGGTGAGAGGAATTTGGTAATTCTCTCCCCTTCCTGCATTCAGTTCGTCAAAGGCCCTTCTGGACAGAAGGGTAGCTTGAGATCCAGTGTCCACCAGTGCCAAAATTGTACCCTGCCCCTGTACTTGTACCGGGGCATAGTATCTTCCCTCCTTCTCCTCAAGGGGGCACAGATAATGCACATTTTTGGACAACTGGTGGGCTAACTTTCTGGTTTTGGACATCGCTAGCGAAGAGATTTGGGCAGAATTCTGTGGAGAGCCTTGGGAATCTGAAAGAAAAATTTGGCAACTGGAGATCAGAGCCATTGTGGTTTCCCCTGGCTCCGGTTCCGGGCCGCCCCCCCCTTTTTGGAGGCAGTCACCAGGATGGGTTTGAACCAGGGGATTTTCTTGCTGTTGGTTCTGGGATGAGATGGTGGGCGGCGGTAGCTCAGTCTCCACATCTCCCCAGTCTGGATTTGCATCCCTAGGGACCCATTTTTCTTTGGGAGGAGTTCCCCCCTCTCTGAAGGAGAAGATCCTTTTCCCAGGATCTTCTGAGGATCCCTCTCCCTTTAATTGGAGGATCTGTACCTCCTCCTCAAACTGAGTCTGTTTGGGTCTTTTGTTTCTCCTACCCCCCCTCTGCTCCTTAGGAGGCAGACTTTCAGGGGCAAGAGATTTTGTTTCCGGTTCCTGGGTTTCCAGGGGCTGTTTACAAGTGAGGAAGGAAGCTTCCTCCAAGGCATTACACCCCCCTTCCCTTTGTGCCTCCTCCCTGGGAACCGGTGAGTTATCGGGGTGCTGCCCCCATCATTGTTCTGGAGCACCAGGTCCAGAGTTGGGTGCGTTCTGCGCCGGCATGCCGATCAGAGGGTTCTGCTGAGCCCTCAGTATGTGACCCAGATCCCGCGCCATGTTTTGAACCTGGCGCTCTAACTGGGAAACCCGCTCAGGCTGATACGGGGCCCTGTTTTCTCCCCTGGGCTGATCCCGGGAAGGGTAGCTATCCCTTCTTTGGTAGTACCCCTGGTTGGGAAGATTTGGATACCCCTCCACCCTTGGCCTCCCCTCTCCCGGATTCGGTTGTCTGGGCTCAGGGAATTGGGGAAAGAAGGATGGATGATTTTGGGGTTGGAAATTGGGTGGATACCTGGGGAAAAAGTTCTGCCCAGGATTTGGAGAATTTCTGCCCTCCGGTGTGAAGTTGGGAGGGAAGTTCTCTGGGTTAGGTGCTTGGCTGGATCCCCCCCTTGGGCTGTGGGAGTCCACACATAACCCAGGATGGGTCTGTTTCCCTTGTAACGGGGACTTACATAGTCAGGAGAGCGAGGCACCCCATTTGTGGGACTACCGCCTTGACTCCCTGTTTGTGACTGGCCCGAGGACCTTCTGGGCCTAGCATTATTAGGTGCAGGTAGGTTTTTAGGCCCCCCATCTCCAAATCCAAAACGGGGGTGACCTTTACCTCTGCCACCTTGGCAGCAGCAGGGGTGCTGTTGGTTTTGGCATTTTTCTGGGTATTGCTTTTATTTTCTATGGGCTTCTGCACCTCATAGATCCGGATAGCCTGTTCGATGACCCAGTCTAAAGATCTTTTCTCATGAAAATCTCTCACGAGCTGGGTCATTATATATTTGGGCAAGGCATGGAAAAATGTATTAATAAATTCTCTGCTATCCGTGCGCACCCTTCTGGTGGTCTGCGCAAAAGCACGCTTTAACTCCTGCACAAATTCTTGTGGGGCCTGATCCTCCCCACATTGTAAATTGTAGGCTGCCTTGCGAGCCTCTTGAGGATTTCTATGAGTAGAAAAATGTTTCAAGATGGCCGCCTTATAGGTGGACCATCTTAAATGATTTTGGTCCTCCAGCCCCGCAAAGAAACTGGAGTATTCCGGGGAGAAGGTCCACTTTACATATCGAATACAGCTTTGGCTGTCTTTCAAATGGAAAGTCTTCATCATTTGCTCAAACAACTCTAAGTGCTCCCAAACAGAATACTTTGCATTCTTATGATAAGGCGTGATGACACTCCTGATTGCCTTAATCTGTTTCAATGGGTCCTTAAGCAAGGCCCTTTTTGTCTTATTGGCCCTTTTGGTCCGGGTAACCCTGGTCCATTCATCTTCTGACTCAGAGGCACTGCTCCCAGAGGTTCCCGTCTGTTCTTCCAGGTTTTCCCGGATTCTGCAAGCCTGGGAATGGCTGGCAGAATGTGGGGACCTGGTCTGCTGTGTCCTGTACCGCTCAGAGGAGTCTTCAGATCCCTCCTTGCTGCCAGGATTTGATGGGTACCCCCCCCCACTGACCTAACTGGGCAGAGGTTTTCAGGATGCCCTTAATGGGCCTACTCTCCTGGGGTTCCCCATCAAATTGCACTGTGCTTGGGTACCCATACCCGGATGCCCGCCCCTCCATTCCTGGGTGGTACTGGCCTATGAGCCCCATGCTTCTGGCTGGATAGTAATCTGCCATCCCTGTGGCCCTGTGCTCATGTGCGCCAGGGGACATGGGGGTGGCAGAGTCCAGGGACTGAGAGAAATAAAGGCCTCTGGTACTAGGGCTCCTGGGGTTATGCTCAGGAGTTTCTCTTTCCCAGCGAACCTCATCTCTATCCGCCCCTGCTCCCTGTTGCAATGCAAGAGCCTGCGCCTTCAGTTCCTCAGTTAAGGCCTTACTAGACTCTATCAGTCTCTCCTGCATCGCTCCCTGTTGTTGGAGTCTATCATTGTGCTGGCAGAGAGCCTCATTCTCTCTCTGTGTTTGTGTGATTGGTCCTGGAGCACTGGGCCAGTCTTTGCTGCAGGAGGGTTACCTCCTGAGCTGAGTCCCTATTGGCCTGCTCCTTTCTTGCCAGAGCATCCTCCACCTTCCTGGTGTGCTCTAACAAGTTATGGTGTTCTTTTTGGAGGTCACCCAGTCCCTGGAGGGCCAGGTGATTTTCTTCCATTTTTCTTTTTAAATGGCAGACTTCCTGGCCTAAGGCGTCTCTTTCCTGGCTAAGAGCCTGCATTTGTGCCGCCAGGTCGTCCCTCTGCCTTTGAAAGGCACCAGCTTTCTGGCGTTCTTCATCAAACTCTGCCTGGGTATCCAGGTCTTTCAGAATCAGTTTATTGCTCTCTGCCTTCTCCCTATCTAGGTGGCTTTGCAGGGTGACTACCTGCTCAGCACATACCCTGTTGAAGTCTAACTGTTGCTCCAGCTTTTTCTGGCTTTGCAGTAGGGAGTCCAAACCTTCTTGGTACTCCTTCTGCAAGGCCAGAAATCTGGTATCCTGGTCAGCCTTTTCCTGTTGCAGGATGTCCATATCTTTCTTTATTTTAATGATGTGCTGTCTACTCTCATTTTCTGACTCCTGGCTCCCCTGCAGCCTCTGCTCAGAAGAGACCAGGTCAGATTGGACCTTCTCTAACGCCATCTGTCACTTGTTCGCCAGATCTTGGCTTTCCGTACATTTATCCTGCATGTCTCCCATATATAGGTACAGGTATGCCACTATCCTAACCATCTTGTCTTGTTCATCCTTAGCTTTAGGAGCCATGTATAGTTCACTCAGGGCCACATGTAGGGGACCCTGATCTCCCCATATATCTGACCCTGTTTCAGTGACCTGTTGCGTGATGGCCTGCAACCAGACCATGCGGTCCTGGTGAGTCCACTCACCTCTCACAAATAACTTATGTAAGAAGTGCTCTCTGGCTATTTTCATGTCTACTAAGGTCGTCATTCTAGAGATTGGTCTCTGTCCTGACTTACAGAAATTAGTATTTTATTTTTGCAAAACAGACCTTTTTCTTAGAGCGTTCCTTTGAGGAGTGCTTTACAGCGTAACACAGCGTGGTGATCCGACCGGATATGTGTATCTGGTCAGCTGGCACACTGTATTACTCTGCACAAGTGATAGATCTAACCCAAATCCCGGACGAGCCCCCAATTTGTAAGAGGATTCAATTCAACACTACAGCTAAGTCAGCGCCTAGTCTAGAATACTGAATGAAAACCCTTATTGATATATCTTTATGTCCAGTTCATGCGTTCTGGATGACTACCCCTATATAACACCCCTCCCTTGGAATCCCCCTGACCCCACTGAGCCAAGAAGTCGTTCTGTTTTGCAAGTTAAAAGGTTTATTTGAGAATTTAAACAATATAGATATATATCACACTTTATAATAAATTAATAATTGGATATCACACTGAATCTGAGCAGTAATCAATAATGGATAGTCTGGCACTAGCAGACTTGTGAATAGGAACAGAAGAATAAGGTGGTAGAGAATGCTTTATATAAGTTCAGATGGCTGTAATGTTGAATGAAAATGCAATACAGAAAATACTCAATATGATTTCAACAAAACAATGTAATCACTTTTCTCTGGCAATCCCCTCCCCCCTTTATGCAATGCAAGGAAATGGAAGGGAAGCACACAGTTCTCAGAAATGCAATCAAATGTAATCCAGTTCACCCCAGCAAGCTTACACTACAGAAGTTGGAAACACAGGCCCAAAATGCTTTTATATGTGCTGGCAATGAAGTGAAAAATACGCTAAAATGCTTTTAATTCCCTCTAGAGGTTCAGGGTGAGTGGTATCAAGTTAATATTAGCCCAGACTCACTTTAGCAAGGATCTAGGAGTAACTAGCAGGTTAAACGAATTTTTGGCAACTGAAAGCAAGAAAACTGCTGTTTTCACACGTTGAGAAATTTGCAAATCGCGGCAAATTCGCGAGTGCGTTTTTCGCGATTGCGGCAAAAGTATCGGGGGTAGGAATGCGGTTCTAGGTTCATAGAGAAGCCACGATTCCCAGCTTTCAGAGGAAAGTTACTGCAAGTCTCTAGCACAAACGGTCACGGAGTTATGAACGATTAAATAAAGGTAGTTTTTCGGATTTGGAATGTTAAAATTCAAAATGACAAATGACAGCTAGCAACTAGAAATGACAGGTGACAGCTTTGCAAATGACAGGTGACAGTTAGGAGGCAGTTCTACTTAGATTAAAATAGCTTGGATTAGATTATTTTAACTAAGAGATTGGTTCTGCACAGTTCTGCTAGGTACTCACACTATATTCTTGAATTAAATGGGCCTCGCCACGGATCTGGTCAGGTTTTAGACTGGACTCTGGTCTGGTCTCTGCACTTCACAGTGATCTGGGTCAGCTCTCTGGTTCTGCTAACAGTGGTCTGGGTCAGCTCTGCTCTGCTGGTCTAGCCTCTCTGGATTCTGGAGATTGATGGATTTAAAGTCTGGATCTCTGGATGTGGTATGGTCCGGCAGAGCACGTTGCAGCAAATGGAATTGAAGGTCCCTATCTGTCCTGTCTGTCTGCTTTTATGTGTTTTGAAAATGGGTGTGTGTGCAACATCACTAGGCTCTACCCCTCTCCACTTGTCATTGGCCACTTCATCCTCTTCCCCTTGATTGGGGGAATGAAATGAAGTGTCATCATGATGAGGTCTGTTTATGATACAGAGAACCCACCCCTGTCAACTTTACACACAATCTATATTTGATCCAAAAGACATATTTGCACAGATACACATTTGTTTAACATTACATGCACCCATCACATATCACAGGAGGTATACCCTGTCCAAATCTGCTCTTCCTGGGAGCTTGCATTCAGAAATGGCGACATTTGCACTTTTTAACTGGTTTCGTAATATCGGACATTACCCCAAATTTATACACATGTGCGCAAGGAGTATGGACATTACTTGATGAAGTGTCAGATTTTTAACATGCATACATTTTAAGTAATACCCTCTTAACTGCTAGTTTGCCCCCAGATCATGCCACCGGTTCTAAAAACCTCTTAAAATGTGGGCAGAAAAATCACAAGAATTATGGTATCATTTAAATAATTTTCACAAGTCCGCTCTATGAGTTATTCATCTTTTTCTAAAACCATATTCTGGCTACAGGGGTGTGGTTTCCCCCCAGCACAAGGTTGAATTTCTGGTTTTTCCAGTTCTGCCAAGCCAGCTTGCTCTCACAGGCAGTGCTCCTCCCCTTTACTTCCAGGAGGAAGCCACTTTTACAGCCCCCGTAATAAAACATTTGCCTGAGTCAGGACAGGGCTTTGTTCAATTTCCTGCAGAGCCCAGGTAATTCAATCAGGGAAGTGTCATATCCCTTTTGGTGGGAGCAGCAAAAGGCAGATAGGCCTGGGAACACAGCTGTTGTGCAAGTCTCAACTCCTGTCGGGGGTAGCTGGTGGGCAGAATTCAGTTCCTTAAGCCAGGTTTCAGATAAAATGTCACTTTTGTTCCCCAGTTTAAGTCAAGACAATTTTTTACATATGCAGCTAGGATGCTAATTCTAAGTTTAAAACTATGACATTTAAACAATTGCAACCTATGTGACACTCAAAAGTAGGTCACTCATTTCTTTTAAACATTTAGGTTTTTAGTGTCTTTCAGTCCAAATTTACTTAAACTGCTGAAATCCACAGCTCAGCCAGTCTTGTTATAAACCTTCAAGTCACTTCAGAATATAACTTTACATTGGATCCACCTCTCAGTAAGTCTTTCTTTGGCTTGCCTTGGGTTCATTTATTCAGTTTTACACATATAAAAAAAAATCTGGTGCTGTTTTAAAACGCCGGCTTTCTGATAGTGGTGAGTACTGGTACTGCACCCATTTTTGGGATTTAAGAAAATGAATTCCCCACAATTCTAGGTTGCTTTTGGCAATCAGCATTGCCATTCCCAATGGTTTCAGACTACTGTGTGGGTAGTCCAATGGTGGTTTTAGGCAGTGCCCTTCTGTGCCCATAACATCGGCAAAATGGGTGGCAGCCTATTCTTCATGCACTTCCCTGGGCATTTTCTGGGAAGCTCTGGCCATCATGATGTTTTCCATTTCAGTACTGTACAGTTTTTTGAGGTAGGGCTCGGATGTATGGGTAAAAACATCCCACAGTATCCCTAATGTGGTGATAATAGCATAACCAAAACTGTGGGCAGAGATTTGTTATAGTTTATTTAAAAATATGATTAACTCTGGAGCGGTTCTTCTTCTCGGTAGAAGGCAAATACCATGCCCATATTTAAGAAGGGGATACACACTGATCCTAACAACTACAGAATTCTGGCATTGACTGATACAATGGCAAACATTTCTTCGCTATTTATGCTAGAAATACTAAATGAGTAGTGTGATGATTCTGATGTTGCCATCACTCCTTTCCATGGGATAGGATCTTCCCAGGTTGTCAGAGGATGGCTGCCACTACCTGATCCTGACCCCGGAGGTGGCTATTTAAGGGATGACCCCTGGGGGAGGTGACCCTTGAGGGTGTGGTGTGACATAGCTGGAGAGTATCATATTACCTCCAGACCTTTCTATGGAAGTACCCTCCAGTTGCCATGCCTTTATGGCATATTGTGACATTCTCCCTCAACCTCACACCATAACTACTTTACACACGGGCCGACATTACACAAAGAACAATATACCAGTCACTCAGATGAGGAAGAGGCAAGGAGCAGTAATCATCACTCCCGAAAGGGCCTCATACCAATTCTCTCAACATCAAATAAGGGATGATGTAATAACCACTTGGATGAGAGAGAAAGATCGAGTAATGAGGAACATGAAGACCAGCAAGCCTATACAGCGGTCTAGTCTTTAGAAACTCTTCAATCAGCCCGGGAACTTTAGAACTGCTGCTGCAGCAGCTGAGAATGAAACAGAGCCAGTAGAGCTGTGTGGGCTAGAGAACAGGCTGTCCTGCATGTAATGTAACTGGCATAGCGGGAGAGTAAGTGCTGTGGGAGATGGTGTTGGAGCACAGACAAAATGCAGCCGAGGAAGTGAGAAGGCAGATAGCTCATTTTCCATGAGTGGGCAGACGGCTAATCACCTGTGAGCGAGAGGCAGCATGACCTGTGTACCAACCCAGTGACAGTACAATGGTTGACAGGGTGCACGCCAAGCCAACAGTCAGTGGGTTAAGAGAGAATAGAAGTTCGGGTAACACTCACAGCACCTGGTAAGCCCAGGGAAGTCAAAATGGTTACCGGGCTGTGCGCTGCACAAGAGAGCAAACTGAAAGTAATGAGAAATTTGATATACCTGCAAGCAGAAACACAGAGGTGTTGCTGGAACCACATTCAAAGAAAGGAAGAGAAACCTGAATAAATTAAAATGAACTGAGAAGCAGGGCTAACACCAGTTGTATGAGAGATAGATCCATTATTGAGGTGAACACAGTAAAAACAAAAACAATATGCCAGCACTGGGCCAAAGTAAAGATACATATAAACAAATGTATAACAGTCCTGGTAGCAGGAAATGCACCCGGTGAGGGGTTAATGTGTGATGCAAAGTCCAGGCAGGAGAGAATACCAGGTGAAGGTAAATACTTACAAGTAAATGCATGCAAGTCCTGGCAGGAGAGTATACCAGCTGAAGGTAAATGCTTACAAGTAAAAGTGTGAAAGTCCTAGCAGGAGAGTATACCAGGTGAAGGTAAATGTTTACAAGTAAATGTACGAAAGTCCTGGCAGGAGAGTGCACAAGATGAAGATAAACACGTTTATGTAAAAGGCCTGTGAGGAAGGCATACCAGTTGAAGAGAAGTGTTTTCGGAAACATTGTATAAAGCCTTGGTAGGGGAGTATACCAGGCCCCTGTAAGTGAGTGTATGAGTGGTACTGTGAGAATCTTACGGAAACGCCATATCCTTGAAATCCATATTGATGGCAAAGAGAATCCCTAGAAGAGTAATGCCCTTAGGGTTCTAAATTGTGTGTTAAAGAAGAAGAGAAACCTGGGGAAGGGCATGATTTCCCCCTAGAGCTATGAACATTATCTTCTTGGAACCTTTGTGTTGGAGATTCATCTTTTTGGTTGGAGTTGAACATTTCAACACTTTTCAAGAGTCAAAGACAATACCTCTTTATATTTTGGAATCAGTTTAGAGTATGAGGGCCAGAATAGGATTACGGACACAGGACATATTTTGTTGGACATCCTGACAAAGGACATACGCATTCATTTTTGGTTGAGTTAGGGAAACACCTCCTAGAATAGGGATAGTGAGGCCTTTTCCAGACCATTTTTGTTTCAATAAAGTTTTATGGCCAAAACCATGAGTCCTGTGTCTGTGTCTCATTACTGGCTCCTCACAGTAGGTTAAGACATGTAAGCTTATACCAAATCAATAAACAGGGTTTAAAAAATGGATGAGTAAAACGTTTAACATATATACATTGGTTTATCTAACCAGAGGTGCTCTGAATTCAAAGAAGGTAGGTTGTAGATATGTTACAGTAAATTCATTGATTATTCAAAGGCATTTGATTCTATTTCCCAGGTCTTGTTATGGCAAAAATAGACATGATTGGGATGCAATAAATCAATACTATATTTTATAAAGTAACTCTTCCAAGGAACCTCTGTTTGTATAAGACTAAATATGAATGGGATGGCAACTGAAGACATTGAGACTAATGTGGGAGTAGAGATGTGTGCTGCCACCCCTGCTTTACAACCTCTTTGTCTCTGAGATGCAATAGACCTTTAATAACTGTAGGAATGTTCTGCCCAAAATTGATATTAAACATCTGGCATGGGTCTCCAATGCCAATGATACACTATTGATGAATAATATGGGTATAGGGTTGCAGCAGCATATCGATGCACTTAGTTCATACTCCAGAGCTAATTGCCTTGCCATCAATGCAGCAAAAACCAAGATAATGGTGATTGGAAAAGGTGGAATAAAGATCAAAGGTTTATTTGGAAAATAGAGGAAACTCCTTTCGGGGTAGCCCAAGATTATATCTATTTGGGGATACTGTAGAATTTCTTTGTGAACACAGTGCTAGCTGTTATTCTTATACCAGGATTGTTAGCCAAAACAAAAGCAGGACTTAGTGTTGCACTATATGCACAATTTCTCAACCACTGTTATATTGGATTACTAGGTAATTTCCTAAAGTAGACTTACCAGATCACCTGCACAAGCATGTATTTATAACATGGGGAATTAGCTTAATATGATTTGACTCGGGTCACTGCCAGGCCTCGTGTTTTGATGCATCTCACTTTTCCGCAGGCATTATTAAATATCGCTTAGATTTGCATCGCTCAATGCATTACCACAAATAAGTAGAGCACACAAGAAAAATAAACCAGAACTGAGATCATTCGTTCATGTATTTTATACAAAGTTAAGATTCTCAGCTTAGCACACAGTTTTCATGATAAGAAATAACAGGTGCAAGGTAATTACCTCACAATGACATTTTCAATGATATAAAATGAAAATGCACATTGTAATCTCAAATTTTTCATTGGGTGAAAGCAAACCGAAACAGGAATGCAAGTACACTTCATAGCCACTGCCATCCCTGCGATAAAGTCCTTTCGCCCATAGCAAACTTAACTTACACTTTACCGTTTGGCTGGAAATGCACTGCTATCTGTAGGCTTGAAAAGTATCAGCTGTTTTGGAAGGGTTGCCAGCTTTCAGTTTGCATGTGAAACTGGCCCCTTGCACATGGGAGAAAAAACATCAAAATAGCTATCCACATTTGTATTGTATGTTTATTCATTTCACTCTACCCTTCCCCAAGGCTTGGGGTTTTTCTAATAAGTCACTTTGCACATTATTAGCTTAACCGAAAGGTCATGCTCACCTCATCCACTAAAGGAAGTCAGTTTACAAGGAAATTGCTGTGCTCACTTCGGCAGTTTCTCTCTCTTACTCCAGGAGAATCACTGCAACTCTCCCTCTCACAGGCGGCTTCTCTCTCAGCCCTCCACATTCTCTGGCAGCTATCGGCACTGCGCTCTCAGCACAGAAGCAGCCACGCCTCAGAGGTTTTCTTTTTTTTTAATCGCTTCTTCTTACAGGTAGCAAATACCCCTAAGAAGCCCCTTCAGCTCTTTTATTCTGGCTTCCATTATTAATAGCTCGGACAATTAGCCTACTTTAAGCAACATGATTTGGCATATTCCAAGTTCTCTAACCCTCGCGATCGCAAAAGTAGTTTTTATTCCTGCATTTATTTTCCTAACGGCATTGCAGAGACTGTGCTTGCAACCCATTTACACCCCCCAGTTTGTACCCAAGGTGTCCACCCATGGTTTGTGCTAAGTGCTATGGACTCAGATGTCCCATTCTAAATGCCTAATATATTAATGGGTGTTGGAATGGAAATTAGTCTATCCCACCACCTTAGGTGCTTTAGATTGAGGCAAATCCCATAGGTAGCAGTTCAATGTACTGGGGGGAAAGGGCCAGTTTAAGAAAGCCACCATAGATATATTATTGCAGGAAGTGTACATTCATTAACTCGGTGCGAGCATATAAAGAGATGCCATTTTTTATTTGTTATGGAAGACGACAGCAGACCTACAATGGCTGCGCTGTAAATGTAGGCCCGGCGGAGAAACCTGAATGGGCCCAAACGCTGAGGGCAGATGAGCCAGTGTTGCTAATTCCCACAGAAACTTCCCTTTGTCCCTTAACTGTTGCAATTACTCACTATTGCAGAAAGGAATGCGCTCTGCAAGGCCATGAGACAGTGCCAGGCTCCTCGCAGCACGTTCATTATAGCCAGGCCAACAGCAGACCTCTAACCCCAGCCAGCCCACCAAGAGTAAAGGCACACACCACTGAACCAGTCCAAGTACCCCTGCATCTTACGATAGTGAGTGACCCCAGTCTACCAGCAATAAAACCAATGTCCATAAAAGATCTGAACATGAATGACCATTTCACCTCTTCCTGTAAATGCACCCTTTGTAGTACGAGGTACAGGGAGAGATAAATATAGCTCAAAACAAGGGTGAAAGTCTTGTCTGTGAGGAGTTTGATATAGATGGAACACAGCATGTGTGGGTCAGCATGAGTGTATTCCTTCCCTCCCCCTGTTGCCAGTCCCCAAGCCTCCCAGGTGCATGCCATAATGATGTATTAGTAGCATTAGCTTACAATAGTAGCCTTGGAACAGAAACACGTGAAGAGCCTGACCTTCACTCCCTAGAGAGATGAGCCCAGCTGACCCATGTGGAGACTCACATACGGCAGAGATGGGAACCAATCATAGCCTGGCATCCCCTATGTAGCAGGCCCTTGTATATGGTCTCACCAATCAGCTGTGCGGGTTTAGACCCTATGGATGACGTCTTTAGTGATGCTATGGACTCTTATATTGTAATGGCCATGATAATTTTGACAGACGTTCTCGAGCAACAGAGTCCTCTGCTGACACCCTTGTCCTTTGCACAATTAAATTGTGTTATCCTTGTAAGCAATCTCTTAGCTTTTTCCCCCAGATGGTTTTATTTTTTCTGGCGTGAGCGTACAGGGACTTGCCTTCATGTGTTACATGTTAAGAGTTAGGAGTTAGTAGGTTAATTTTTAAAAGTTGGTCCCTACACTACCTGCAATGCACTGCCACGGCAGGGCAAATTGCAAGTTTCCCCCTCCATTGGTTTGTTTGAATTATCAATGCTGTCTAACATCTGTGTCTCACATACACACTATCATATCTCTTCTGCAGGAATTGTGATTCCTGGCCTATTTGAAATTTGCACTACCTAAATCTCCTACAAAACCAATTAACCACAAGATATGTGTACTCTATGGTTATATTGAAGCTAAAATCTTTTTAAACATTAGGATTATCTAATCCTTTATTTCCCATGAGTGGGATACTCTGTTGCATGGCTAATCAAATTATATAAAATCTGCATTGTTCGAGGTATTCTTTATGTGCTGGAAGTATTTAAGGATGGAGAAATGCAATGACTGGTAGCTTGTAAGGTAAAATATGGAGATATGTTCTGGGTTTGACCAATTGTATGCCTGTGGAAGCAATCTGCTGTGAGACTGGTCTCAGGTCTCTCTAGACAGCCTGGTTGATTACACGTGGAGTATTTTATGTAAAACTATTAGACATGGACCAGCAGACAGAGTCACTGTTGATATGTTTCTCTAATATGGCTAGGGGCCAATTGGGAAAATAATTCACCTTTATGGTTTGGGAATGAGAGATTCCTAGCTTCTTTATGCAAATTGACTTTAATATAGATAACTCATGTATCCTGTCAGTGGCAATTAAGGCAATGAAACGTAAAGCAGATATGTAGGACAGGATCCAGTTGTTATTGAAATGTGCTAACAAATAAAAGTTGTCTGTATGTGTTACACAAGAATTTTGATACCCCAAGCCTTTGGCTATCTGATACATTATCAAAATAGAATGGATAAAGACTTTATTATGTGTAGGAGAACTGTTCAACTTAAAACACATGTGATCATGGGGGCTTGGCCGGGAATACCATATCAATATCAGTTATATAGACTCTGTAAGAGGGAAGTTGATATCACATGCCATGTTTTAACAAAATGTCCTAACTTACTGTTAAATTATGTCAAAGGATATAATAGATGTGTTCATAGATTGGACAATATTGGCTCTTATTAGTTTTGGAGTATGATTAACTCGGGAGATTCTCTTGTCGTTTTTACAGCTGTGTTTTATATTTGTAAAGAGTTTTTAAAGAGTATTGAGTGAGTTTGTTGCATTTATATTGGAATTAAGATCATTTTAAGCATGACATTATTAGATTAGTTTTAGGAATCTTGGATAAATAGTAAAGATTTGACATTTGGTTAATTAATATTACTCCTCTATTTGTTAGAGTTTTAATGGGTGTTTATGCAGGTATATATGTTAGGGTGTATAAGTATTTTTAAGATTTTATGAAATGTATTTAGATATGTTTGTATCTTGCACTTTGCATTTTGCACTGTGTCGAAGGTTTGTTATTAACCACGTATACAATATATATTTTTTTAAGTAACAGATTAAGCAATGAAAAAAGCTATTAGAGGTTTGGCCTGTGAAATATCCGCAGATGACAACAGATGTCCTATTGTGTTTTACAGAATTTTATATTATAGTTCCCCTTCTCACGAAAATGTATCATGAAGCAGGCTTGTCTTATTGGCTGAGTTTTACAGACCATTGATCAAGTTTTACTCAAAAATGGTTAGGATACCACTAAATGTGCCAAGGTTCAACCGATATGTTTAATTAATTTAGATATTAAAATGTTGGTGACATTTTAGCAGCAAGGCTAGAGAGGTTCTTTACATATTTCATACATTCCTGGAAAGTGGGATGTGTACCCAAAAGGATGTCTACAGACAATCTCAGCGAACTATTGTATGTTCTTTGACAAGAGAAGTTGCCAGATACCCACACTCGAGGACTCTCACTTGATGCTGAGAATACTTTTGACAGGGCATGGTTGGGATCCATCTTCCAGAGTATTACGTCATTTACATAAATCTTAAGAATTCTAAATCAAGTGTGATAGCAGATAGGGATTCGCATTATTCCCTCTGCAATTTTTGTTTTCCCTTGAATCATTATCTCTAGCGATTCAGCATAATCCAGAAATTAAGGGGGTACAAACATCCACAAGTGTCAAATAGTAATTATGATGTGCTGACTATAATCTGTTCACCTTTAAAGATATACTGAATTCTGTTGATGTGCCAATGGCTTCTACAGACAATTGTTCTAGTTTTCAGGTCTACATAATTAACTGGTTGAATTGTGAAGCAATCCCTGACTCAAAAGTCCTGTCGAAAGCAGAACCTCAGCACTTTCAATTTTGGTTGATAACAAAATGACTTAAATACTTAGGGATTGGACTAAAACCAGGATTACAAGACGTATTAGCCGACAATTGTACATCTTTATGGAAAACAAAACTGTCAACATGCTTAGATGGAAGGGGCTGAGATTATTTATGTGGGGAAATTTCGAATTGTTTAAATGTACACATCTGCTAATTTACATTATTTTCTTTAAAATGGCTCCCTGTACAGCCATACTAGAAGTGAATATTGATGGTAGAAATAGAACTAAAAGGATTTTTCTTAGTGCCATCAAACCAGGAGTAAGTGTCTACATGATGGATGCAGGCCTCCGTTATGGGGATTTAAAACTATCCAACATAGAGTTGTGTGACCTAACCTTTCATTAATCCCCTTTGGCTTACTAATATATAGATAGTCTACATATATCTAATTGATTTATTATAGAGGTGGTGCTAAAAGGTGATGTGTTATTTAATGAAAATATATTTAAAGGAAAAATACTACACCATGAAGCCAATTTTGAACAATAGCACATTGAAAAAATCAAATGCTACCTTTTACTGGCATGAGCTGGAGACATGAAGGGATACATTGTATATAAAATGGATGGAGAAAGACCAAACCACAATACTGCTCTATATCTCTCAAATACATATGGCATTAATTAACCTCACAATTGTGATTTTATGTTGAGCTTCATGGTGGAGTCCAATACATGCATGTTACCCCTGAGATATTTTCCCGGCCTCTTTAAATGATACGTGAAACTCAGGCCTTGCCAGGAGAAAGTGCTGAAAAATACAAATATCCCTTTAAGCAGTTCACCAGTAACAAATACTGTTCTTTCACAGTAGGGAGATACAAAAAAACACTTAATTTCCTTGTTATATTGTCTGTATACTAAACTTATATGACCATTCTGACATGGGTCAAGGAAATGGATTTGCTTTCAATAAAGAACAATGAAATCATGTATTAACTAGTTACAACATAGAACTACAAGAAGCATGCCTAGCATTCATGCCATTTATTGAATATATCATTGCCACGGGATAGCCTTTTTTATTGGAAAAGATTAATGTTGGGGGTGTAAGGGGAAATATGAAAATATCCCTCATGTTTTTGTCCTTTCTGGCTTGAGATACATACAGGAATCACAAATGTATTGTTTAATTATTTCCCAGACATGCTGCAAGAAAGTGTAATGCATGATTTGTCAAACACAGTTGATGCATTTGAGCTTTGGCACAGATGTGCAGTAACAGCATCCATCCCATCTTACAGAATGAGTGTGATCCTGGGAAAATTATTTAATTTACATGTGCTGTATATTCTAAAATTGAAATGACAGATATAGGTTTTCTGTTATGAGGAAAGGTATGCAGAATATCAGGTATGGGATTGTGTTGTAGGGGACAGGGAGGAGGAAGCCAGGATGGGTTTTTGTTGCAAGGGTTGAAGAGGCAGGATAAAAGGTATGGGTTTTGGGTTTGAGGGTGGGGTGGCAGGAAGCAAGGTATGCATCTTTTTGTAGCTCAGCTTGTATTTGGCTCTTATACTCAACCATCATCCCACGGATCAGCCCTATCCTTAATTATTTGGATCCACTACCTCTAATACTAAGCCATACCTGGGTTTTGGTATGATGACTGATAGCTCAAACAATTATTAAAGCCACATATGATTTGCATCATACACATGTCAACAATGGGATCCTAGGCCAGCTAGGCACAGGAATTGTGGATTCTAGTCAAACTGCCTGTTCAGAAGCAGGACAATGGGCAGGAATACTGTGTCTCTTTTAATCCACTGGGAGTTTGGTTATCTCCTCTCCAGCCTGGGAAACATCCAGCACGTGCTTTCTTTAGAAACAAGCTCCAAAGAGCACACCTGCAACAGAAAGGCCAGCCTCACACCTGGGTGTTGCATACCAAAGAGCCTTTGAAGCTGCAGGCTTAGGAAGGGGAAAGGGTCAGGATAATCAGAGAGAGCAGAAGGATTGAGGAATGGTTCCTGCATCTTAGTTTTCTATGGGCTACTCTTTCTTTCCTGTCTCTCACACTTCCTGCAGAGAAAAGCAAAGGTCACTTGTTGCAGTCACAGGGATTGAATCCCTTAAAGCATGCTTGCTTTCATCCAATCCTGGGTGACCTTTTAGCATTCATAAGGAAGCGGTCTCCCACTTTGTCCTTGTTTCAACGTGGGCTGTGAAGTACAGAAATATTTGATTGGAACCTGTTGGGAGTGCATTCCTTTCCAGAGCTCTCAGCGAGAGGTGAAGACAGGTGTTCTAAGATAGAGGCAAGCTCTACTCCCTTCCAATCAGACTCCTCATTGGAGGTGAAATACTCTGAAGGTGCTATCTAGCTACCCACTGGTTGGGAATGAACAGGAAACAGACTACTCTTGTCGCTGAGCCCCTCGATTGGGGCTCACAGCACCAGAAGTATCCAAGCCTAGATACCTGGGTTATGGCATAGCAAAACATTATTGAACTCAAATCTAACACATTCAAGCACCTTCAAACTACCAGGACCTTTGGTACTTCTTATGGCAATTCTTCAAACTGCCTCAAACCGCTGCTGCTGCATTCCTCGAAATGGCTCAAAGTTACATTGTTTCAGTAGAGCACTACACCTCACACACCAACTCACCACTTCGGATGACTTCAAAACTGTACCTCACTGCAACAAACCAACACGGTCATTCGAACTGCTGTCATCGTGTCACTCGCCAACCTGACCAAGCAGCATTTATCATCTCAAACTGGCTCAAACTTCAGACTGACCCTGGTGGGCTCACTGAAATGCAACTCTTGAAAATCACCTTTGAAGCACACAGAGTTCTTTGTTGCACCGACTCAACACCAACTCAACAGCATAACTCGCCAAACTGAACCTAGTTCGACCCACAAAGACAGCATCCTGAAGCCTGGTTTGATGCTGTCAAACTGCCTAAGAACAGATTTAGGTATGTGTGAGAAATCCAGCATCTTTGGTCCATTTGTGGGACCCTAGGGACTGGTACACAACCCATCTGCACCTTTCTCTACGAAGACAAAACCTTTCAGGTGGCATTATTGCAATGTCTGGCCATTCACCCCTGGTACATTACCCATTATATTTATATTCTGTCTATTCTGAGGTTTTTGCTAGTGTTTTTCTAGAACAGTTATATTGCATATGCTGTGTTTAATTAAAGCATATTTATTTTATAGAACCTTGATTGTACAGTCTTTTATTTTGGAACTGTTGTACTGTTGCTGTTTGGTTGCGACTGTCGCAGTTATGTTATGTTATGGACATTTGTAGAGTGCAGCATTCACCAACAAGGGAATCAAGGTGCTACACAGTAAAAATGGGAAACTGCAGCAGGCAGGTATGCAGCATCAATCAAGAGGAGAAGAGCAGAGTCTTGAGTCTGCGACCGAAAGTGAGTTGGTCCTGTACCTGGCATAACGGAAGAGGAAGCGAGTTCCATAGCTGGGCAGCACAGAGAAGGAGAGCCCACCGAAGCAAGATCGCCGGATGCGAGGAACAGAGATACAGGGTGAAGAAGCAGGGGGAATGGAGCGGGGGCGGACATACCAGGCAAATCATACTTTGCAGTCAGACCCCTTCTAAGAGTATAGCCTTCCCTTTGCCTGTGTTACCACAAAAGTCACAGGAAATATATCTATGGGCTGTGCCTGTTTTACCTATGGTTAGGATCACTGCTTATTTGCAGTAGTGTGAGAGCTGAGTAAGCAGTTCAGCCCCTACTCGTTGCTGTACTCCTACAGAGCAGTAGTCATTTCATCAGCCTATTCCATGCAACCATGTACCACTTAAATTCAAACAACTTGAATGCCACAGGAGGTACAAACAAGCACTGATGTCTGTCCTTATTAGGAAGATTTACAGTCAAATTGTCTGATGTACCTGTGCTCCTCTCTGGATGGTTCTTCTGTTCTACCAACAGTTCATTTTTTATTACACATTGTTACAAAACTGCGTTGGTTTATAGTGCACAGAATGTGGCTTCATCATGGTGAATTCTCCAAACAGTTCCCAACTCCCCTGTATGTTAATGGTAAGGGTAATGTTTATTTTTAAAACACCTATACACAGACAAGTGTTTCAAAGCACTCAAGGAGGGTGGGAACATGGGGGAAAAACAACAGTCGCTCTGAGCCCTTGAAGGTCTGAGACGATAATAGTCCGCACAGACACAGCAAGTGCATATAATACATTTAACAATTGAGACACAGCAAATAGGTCTGACGACAATTCTGCAGTGTTATCAAGTGCAATTAAGGATGAATACAAGGCAGAACAGACAGACAATCATCTGGCACAGTGCATTCAGATTGCCTAAGTGCACAGACGGTCACATGGAGGGGAAGGTCCAACTGCACCCAGTCAGTGGAGACTGGGGTAAGTGCAGAGAGAGCCACTCTCTTGGGTTATTTCTGATGTGCAATGAGGGAGGGTTGGATGCAAGGCCCTGAGGCAAGTGTAATGGAGGACTGGTGGTGGTACCTGGCGTCTGTGTGATTCTGAGGTACACCAGGTGGCCAGTCAGCAAGCTGTAAGGAAGAGGAGGGAGAGACGGAAGAGCAAAGAGCTAGGTTAGCAGGGTAGGGGGAGAGAGAATGAAGAGGAGAAGAGGAAGGTCTTGAGGAGTTTGAGGGGTATGTCATGTTCCCTTTACTTTTTAGATTTGTTTTAAAAATCCAGAAAAATAAGGGGTAAGGATCCCATTAATGGGCATGGCCATCTCACTTAGGGGGATTCACTAAGAAAAGTAAAACACTATGGGCCTCATTACGAAAAGTGTGCTAAAAACGGGGTCATTACCGGCATGCAGGAAGTAGCGGGTCCGTGCTCGTTTGCCGCCGCTAATAGCGGCTGATTACGAGTGCGCGAGCACATGCTGACCCCTATGCTGGTAATGGCCATACCGCCATGCTGCTAAAGGCCCTCCAACCCCCGATAGCGGCATCACGGGACCCGCGGATACCGCCTCCGCCCAGGAAGCACCCCTTAATACTGACCCGGTAATAACACCATGTAAATACCATGCTCGTAATACCGGACCCAGAAGTAACGTCATCGCGTCAGAACGGGAAGTGCGTTGGCGGCCATCTTTAAAAACACAATCCATTGCAATCCTCCCAAACCACCAGTGTTGCATAGGAGAGACCAGGGCCATTGAAAAGAACATGTCTAAGGCAACCCGAAAAACCAACCCCAGCCTGCGCAAGAAGCGTTTCTCAGATGAGGAATTGAACATGTTGGCAGACACCCTTGCTGCCCATGCTGATGAGATCAATACCCATAACTTCAAAAGGGAGGCACAGCAGAGGAAGAAGGAGATGTGGGAGGGGGTAGCCCGCAAGGTGTCTGCAGTCGGCACCACCCCACAGACAGTCAAAGACTGCAAGAAAAGTTGGGATGACCTCCCCCTCAGGGTCCGCAACATCCTGGCCAGCAATCGTCGGGAGGCCATGGCCACAGGTGAGGGTGCCCACTCCCAAGTCAGATTCATGCGCTGGGAGGAGACATGCAGTGCTAGATGGAGTCGATCAAGGGCTTCGGGGAGATGGAGACAGGTGCCACAACATCTGGAGATGGAGGTGAGTGACCCTGCAAACCCCAGTAGGGCAAATCATGACATAGCACAAGTGATGTGGAATAGAGCCTAGGCAAGGCAATGCATGTCCCATCACACACACATTAACATATCCATGTCCAGATGGAGGCCCAAACCCTGCCACACTGAAATGCATGCTGAGTGCCAATCCCATTACCAACATACAGCCAACACACAGGGACCATTCCCATGTCATACATCACGCAAACCCCAATACAACGGCATGACACCTGGCATGCAGCCTTGCCGAATCGAGATGTCACGGCTAATTCCAAAATGCCCCCCCTTCAAACTACCCTGTGTGACACACCTGTAAAATATAAATGCATGAGAAATGAAAAACTCCACAGCACCATCTCATGCATCTTGCATGTAACACCATCACTGATGCCCTGCATCTCTTCTTCCCCCCCAGGCACCGATGGAGAAGATGGCAGTGAAGACCCATCATCGTGGCCCACAGTACAAGCCAGGGCGAGTGCACAGGCTATGCCGGCACATGAGGGTCCCACAGCTGTGGATCAGAACACAAGCACAAAGCTGCCAACAACAGTGGAAGGGGAGGCCAGTGGCACCCATTCTGCTGCAACTAGTTCAGTGGGTGAGGCAGCAGCCACAGCCCCACCGAGTGACGTTGACATCGGAGCGGAGGAGTACGTGGACCAAGAAGGCGCAATCCATGTGGCATGTCCACATATCCCAAGCCCTCGTCCACCCCCCAACACGCCATTCGGGCCTCACTCACCAGCCCCATGCTCGAATCTGTAGTTCTGCTGCACAGCCCCGAACTCAGTACCACCCCAGAGGCCAGCCTGCAATGCCACACCCTGCCGCAGCACCATCAACCTCTGCTGCTCTCACGGACTTGGAGGCACGGCTGTCCAGGGTGGAGGCAAGGCATGAGAGCATGATTGACATAGTGCACCAATATGTGGCTGACGCGGAGGAGACAAGGCGGGAGATCCATCAGGCCATTGCACTACCGCAATCAATGCCTGTGCTGCAATGATCCGTGACAGTTTGGGGCAGTCACGCAGGTCCTGACCGGATACTGCAACACATGCAGCAACAACAACCTGCGCCTGCCGTGCCAATCCCTATGGCATCCACCCCATCCTCCACACCCGCATCCTCTGCACACTCCAGCCCTGTGCGACTGACAAGGCGCAGTGCGAGGCAATCCGAAATGCTGCCCCCGGTCACAAAGAAGTCACTCAAATAGTGGGGGACAACAATGGGAGTGGGGGAGGTGGTGTTGGTGGTGTATAGGGGAATAAGGGGGTGTTCATTGGGGGAATGGGGAGTTCATTGGGGGAATGGGGAGTTCATTGGGGGAATGGGGAGTTTTGGTCTGTTGGGGGGAGGTGGGAGGGGAAAAGGCATGTGAGTGGTGGAGGGGTGAGGCACTTTTCTGTAGTTTTCATTAATAAACCCGTTGTGTAAAAAATCTTTTAATGCCTGGACATTGTTCATTTTGTGTGTATTCATTTTATTCATGACAGTGCACAGTGCCCAACTCCCCACATACCCTGTGTGCATGTCCACATGAACCCACTGCTCAGTGTAGCACTGACACATATCCATCAACGTCCCTGTGGTTCAGAAGTATTCGTCAATCAGTGATTGGCGTATAGCACGGCCATCTTGTGCATCACGTACTGGCAGGGGTGCTGCTTCTCCTCCATCTTCATCCTCATCATCCTCACCCGGTGCATGCATGTCAATGTCAGGTGGCAGTGGTACATTTCTCCGGATGCACATGTTGTGCAGCATGACACAGGCCATGGTGATCTTCGCCACCTTCTCAGGCCTATAAAGGAGTGCTCCATCAGACCTGCTTAGGCAGTGGAACCGTGCCTTCAACAGGCCAATGGTCTGCTCAATCACGCATGGGTACGGGTATGAACCCGATTGTAGTCCTCTTCATGCCTGTTCTGCAGGTTCCGCACAGGGGTAAGCAGCCAAGGCTTCAGGGGATATCCCCCATCACCTGCATGCGAGTACAAAGAGGTTTGTGTGAGTCATTCTGAGCTGCCACCTTCAGGATTCACAGCCATGGCCGCAGCTATTTGCTGGTGACATGCACATTTCCCTGTATGTATGCACAAAGATTATTTGGATGCATTGTGTACTGCAATATGGTCTGCTAGTCTGGATGGCGTTGTACAGATGATGCAGGGTGTTAACTTGCATGCTGATGCGGATGTACTGTGGATGCGGAACAACGTCTTGCCTCCCATAATTGCAGTGTATGCTACCCTGTGCCTAATCACACTAGCGACATTGGCACAGTTGTAATCATGTTTAGTCATGCATTGCTTGATATACCCATGGTGGCCTGGTTGGGCGTCTTGAATGTTGTCATTGATGTACAGCATTGGTCTAATGTGTGGCATTGATGTGTCATGTTCGGGTTGGGAGGTTCAGGTCAGAAGTGTTTAGCTCTGAGTGCATTGTCCACTCACCACCCATTCCCACCCAGGTGGAGTATGCTTCCTCCCATATCTCACAAACCCAATACACTGCCATGGGCCAGTCAGGCAACTCACCAAGCAGCCAGGCACGTCGTCCAGCATGTCGCTCAATGTGACGGGGTAGCGTGGAGTTACGCAGCACAATGGCATCATGTGTAGATCCGGGATATCAGGCACAACAATGTGTGATGATCTTGCTGGAGTCACATACCATCTGCACATTGATGGAGTGGTATTGCTTTCAATTGCGGTACACCACCTCTATGGCATGAGGGACTACCAATTCGACATGGGTGCAGTCGAGGGCACAGATGCAATTGGGCCTGCCTGCCAGTGCATTGAAGCCTAATTTGGTGTCAGCAATCTCCTGGGCAGTCAGTGATAGGGATATGTGGGTGCAGCGTGCTTCAGGAGGGCATCCAGCACTTGGGTCAGGATGTGTGAAAAGATACCATGCAGCTGGCCCACTCTGTGCTTGTAGGTGCCTGTAGCCAGGAAGTGGAGCGCAGACACCACCTTTAGTAAGGGGGAGATGGCAGTGCGTATTTCAATGAGGCTGACGATGTTGTCATGTATCATGTCCACAATGGTGGTGATGGTGTCCCGGTCCAACCGGTAAAGGGTGTGGATCGGCTCAGGGGTTAGATTGAATGGACTGGGTCTGATGCGAGGGATTGGTGCCTGCCTACGAGGTACTACTGGCTGCACTGGTGGTAATTGCTGGGCCTGTCTCACCCTCCTTCTCCTCCTGTGTCTCCTCTGTGCTGCCTGTTGTTGTGGCTGTAGTTGTGGTAGTTGCTGTTGTTGCTGTAGTTGTAGCAGTACAGGCATGTCCTCCAGCCCCATGATTGCAACAGCTAGTGGTATCATTTTGGTGTGGGAAGGGGTGTGGTGTGTGGGTGTACTCCTTTTATACTGGGAGAGGCTCCATTGACTCCACCTGTGGTGATTGTATGCCACTGTGGCCGTTGCCTTCACTGCAGGTTGCTATTTGTGGGTGGTCTGCGATGCCTGTATGGTCGCTGTCGTGGAGGCCCTATTTACCACCTTTGGGATGCCGGTAAGTGCATGCCCGCGTAACTTGTGATGTCCTCCCATTACCGGCATCCCGCTATTTCCTCCACAAAGGGGTGGATGAACACGCACAAGCCGGTATGAAGGGACATGGTACGGGCGGTGGCGGTATTGGGCGGTTGTTGGGTCGTAATGGCCCGGACCCGTTAACGATCCCGGTAATACCATTCCGCCTTCCTATTTTCATGACCTCCATTCTCGTAATGAAGCCCATGGATATGAATAGTTGAGGTAATGCTTCTGAGCAGCTAGCAATTATTCTCGTAAGCAAGCCATTCCACACCATTAAGCTTGTTTATGGCCATACATGTCACGCACTTCTGCAGTGAGAACTCGAGGAACGTCCCTGTAAAAAAGCCATGTGGACAAGAGGAAAATACAAAAGGGGGATAGCAACATTACTCATGAGTCTTCCACCACAACTTTAAATACATAAATTCCCCCACCAAATCAAAATAAACTTCCTGCATCCTGCATTTCATGCCAAATCTAGTGTTCGTCTCTCTGTCTCACACTTGGTCTCTCACCCTCCTTCCTTTCTCTGTCTCTCTACCGTTCTATCTGCTCTCTCTTCCTCTTTCTTTCTCCCTCTCCCTTTATCTCTGTCTGACTCTCTCTCTCTCTCTCTCTCTGTGGGCGAGAGTTGCATTGTAATGTATGCATTTGTTGTGACCATTCCTGGTAGCACCATGACCAGACGAAACACACAGATATCTAGATGGGGGCTGTGTTCATTATGGTGGAAAGGTGAATGAGAGCAGTAGTGACAGAGGCATCCACAAAGTATGGACCACCCTTCTATTTGAAGACATCCATTGTCATTGTGTGTGCCCTTCAGGCAAATTAATATTACACTGAGAGAACATTGTACAGTGTATGCAAGGGGGTGATCTTTGGTGCGTGCTGGGGTTCTAACAGACCTTGTAAGAGACCAGAGGACCAGACTGCAGCCTCGACAATTGCATCTGTTATTTATTTTTTATTTTTTTTATTGTTAGTGTTTGTGCAGCCTATAACAAATGCATGGGTTTAGCCGGCAGGCAAACCTAAACATTGCCTTCATGCACAGATCATTGGTTTTAATCTGAGTGCAACCCTTTCCAAGAAGGAAGTACATTTTGAGATACCCAATGGTGTGTATTCTCGCCAAAGGAAGATATTTAAAAATATATCTATTGTACTAACATTGTAACCTGTCTCTTTCTTAAATTGTACAATTTTCATTTCTAATGATCACTTCCAGTAAATATGACTATATAATAAGAACAGTATACTTGTCTTACTAAGCAAAGCCTAAAATAACCAGATTGTTTTTGATAGAAAGTTATCATCCAAACATTGCCAGCCTAGTAAACTCCTGATGTACTCTTTCAAAATAGACTTTATTGCACTGATGATCCCTAAAAAGGGTGAAACGAGTATGCGGTTGTCTGCAGCCTTGAGAACTGCTTATCTTGAGTTGAAAAAGCCATGTTTAAAATAGCACTGCCCTATAGATAAAGACATTTTCCTGTGGTAAAGGCTTGGCATTTGAGCTATTTTGCATACCCACAATTCACTGCCTTCATGGCTCTGAACTGGAGTTGAACTGAGGGCTACAGGGTGAACCTTTGTTGTGTGTGACTTGGCTCAAATGGCTTAATCGACTTTCAAGACATCCCTATGAGAAATTGAAGGAGGGCAAACAGCACTAATGTGGGTTCCTGGCTGCTTTGTACAAAATCAAAGTGCATTTTGGGTACATCGGTATAACCACATCTTTTTAGATGTGACAAATAGCTATTTGGTCAAATGGTTGTTTTCTTGAATCACTAAATACATAATGTGCACTGTGCTTGGTGCTCATTTCATTTTTCACAACATACGTCCTAACACTACATTGCTTTTAAACACGATACGTGAACACAGCAGTAATTCGGACAGACTCAGGATTTGGATGTGAGAATAAGAAGGCTGTTTTTCAGCAGGATCCAGGGGCAGGGGCCTAGACTAAGCATGGCTGTCCATATGCCCAGTGCACAATGCACAGGCATCCTTAGTGAGTTATTTTTATATATAGAATGCATGAGTGTCCCTACAATCAGTATGACATCCACCAAAGCCTTAATGCATAGCAACTACGAAAAGGCAGAAAGGATTGGAGGCACGTATACACACTATTTATTTACTTAGGCGGAGAAGTGGGAGGACAAGTGGTCCTTTGTGGTGCGTTCGAGTATTTTTTCCCTGGACACTAATTTGGAGGTGGAGCCCTGCAGCAGTGAGCAGCTACCAACTCTATTTAACATCATTTCTCGCGCGGAGCGCGCGCGGAGAAGTGGGAGGACAAGTGGTCCTTTGTGGTCACTTGTGGACAGCGGTGGACAAGAACCTTAAACCCCTCCAGGATTTACATAAGGGGCACCGGAAGAGCGGTAAGGAGCGCGCTTGTCACACCCATAGAGGCGGCAGTTGGGTCGGGAGACTGCGGAGGGCGATTCTCCCTCTTTGATCCCTATCAGCGCTCAATTAGTCACTGTGGGCTACGATACATATCGGTGGCTGATATATATCCAGCATAGCACGATCACAGTTTTACCGTAATTTACGGCATACTCCGCGGACAGACGTGCGGCGGTGCGGCCCGTAAAGAGAATGACTAAAACAAAAGCAGGGAACACTAGGTACAATCTGCGAAAAGGCAATAAGGAAAAAGTGGAGAAACAACCCCCCAAGCTAGCGAATAAAGCAGCAGTAAATGGGGACAGTGGTATACCAGAAAAAGGTACTATTCCTGCCATGTTTGGGAATGGTAAGCCTAAAGCTAATATGGGGGCGGATATTGTTGCACTAGAAAAAGAGACTCTTTCGCCCACTCACAATGGCAGTGATGTTTTAGACTCTACCAATTATCAAGATATCGACAACAACTCATTATTGGACCTATGTTTATCTATCCAAAAATCAATGGCAACTTCAAGTAGACCATTAACCTCAGTTGGAAGATCCCCAATTGTGGTTGAAGCGCAGATCCTGAATCCGGCTCATAAGGAGCAACAAAAGGTCAGAGAGATCCACAGTCCTAAGTGCACAGGCAACTCAATTTCGGATCTGTCAGGTATACTTTCCATCCAGCCTACACCCATCTCACCAGCAGAACCAACGTTGGGACGACTGTCTGCCTCCCCTAGCGTCTTCATTGATCCTGAAGAATTGGACCACACGGGTGAGGGGTGCAATGGGACGCCGAAAGACTCCAATGGCTTAGCCATAGCGGAGTTGCAGGCTTCCATGGCATCTCTCCAATTTGCGCTGAAAATTTTATTACAGTTATGTGGGAGGATTCATACAAACACCATCATTCAATTGGGGTCACCGAATCCGACTAGGAGCATGGATTTAGCACCGTTAATACCGCCTGTAATGGAGGAAGCTCCAATACCTACGGATCCGCCGGACATAATAAATCCGGAGGAGTCCGAGGAGGTTGATACGGTAGCACCATTGACTAAAAAGCAACGCAGACAACAGAAACGAGATGCTGCGAATAATGCAGTGGTAGAAATCGCCTCTCCTCTACCGGCTACCATCCCCCCGGCTGCTCGATCAAAAAAAAGCAAAAAAAGGGGTCGGAAAGCAAAGAAACGTGCAAGAAAGGGGGTGGGATCTTTATCAGGCTGGATAATTCCAGACCCATTGCATGAAGCTAAAAGCGTGGCCCAAGAAGTCGCGGATTCCGAAATATCGATCAGTATCATCGGAGAATTGACTAAATGCTCGACACCAGGCCGAAATGAAGAAACTGAAGGTGAAGAGTTCTATGCATCCCCGGTGGGTGAGGAATCTGAGGAAGTGGAGGACACCTATGCAAGTAAAATCTGCATAATCAAAAACCTGAACCAGAAAAAAAGAGACTTATGGCTGACAAGGACGGAAGTTCTGGCTAAACTACACATGATACCACAGTTACGTGTAATACGCTCGGAAGACTTCCTTTTTGTCGAACCACTGGAGGTGCGTAATCCAAATGTTTCAGCTCTTCACTGCAGCGTGCTAGCATCGGCACAGCTGATTCGAACCCATAAGAAATCTCTAATGCAGATCGGTGTGGAAGTTGATGCGGATAAAGAAAAGGAAGATCTCTGCTTGCCCAGCAAGGATTATGTGACATCCGAAAATAAGGTTGGCAGACCCCCGCAACCATCTAAGGAGAAGGTCCAATTAGCCGATATTCAGAGCACTCTGAAATGGGTAGCCGATTCGTTACCTATGGTGCTTCGGCAACCATGAGATTGCTCTGTATTGAGCTGGAACACCCATGGACATCAGCATCTTCTCTCGGATAAGGGCTCTCTGGCATTCATAAACAAATACCCTATCATATTATTGCAAGAAACCTGGTGGACATCTCCCTTGGACATCGATGGGTATACAACACATCACACTCTGGCGAAGAAAGGAGATCGGGGGCGCCCATATGGGGGTCTATTTATTGGAGTGACGAATAAGATCTTGAGTAAAAAGATACCAGCGGTCAATTGTGATTATATATGTGCCGTAGAAGTGTTTCTTAACATAAAAGGACTAAATGAAAGAATACTATTAGTCAATATTTATAATCCCCCAGGTGCAAAGTTAAGAGAACTTATCCAAGAAACTACACATGAACTTCTTGCTGAATGGAGATCAAACAATGAGAAATTCATTGTTATTGTTGCTGGGGATTTAAATTGTCATATCAACAATGGTGGAGGCACTGGTAATAACCCTCTGTAATCCAAGAACAGCCTATGGGACCTCCCGACTACTGATAAGGAGGGGGAGGGCTGGCTGGGTTTTTTTGGCTGCTGGGAACTTGATATAATTAATGGGCGCACCCATAGCGACAGGCCTGGTAGGAATACTTGGAGCAATGGTAGATCTGGAAGTACTCTTGATTACATCTTCACTAGTTGGGAGGTGGCCCTGATAGTTTGTGATATGGTGGTAAAAGAAAGTGAATGGAGCGACCATGACCCCCTGATCCTGACCATGGGAGTCTCGGCCCCCAGAAGGGAGGAGGTCAATCTGGGGCACTTGTTGAGTAATCACTCCCAAAATCGTATTTCCTGGTCGGATAAGAATATATTAAAGGCCACTATGGCAATGGGAGAATGGGGCCCTGATTTGATCAAGCAATTCAATCATATGTCACCAGTGCAAATTGAGAAATGGATTAGCGATTTCTCGGGCAAGCACGGCTCCTGTAAAGTGAGAATGATGGTGGGAAAGACCATGAAAGAGGTTGCTTATGATAGGGACATTAGAGATAGAAAGCGAAAGCTTAGAAGTGATATTCGATCAGAAATGGCACTCTAACTAGAGTGGATACTGCCATTAAGATGAGGAAAGTGAAAAATGATTACCGATGGTGGTTAAAAACACATAAAAGGTCGAGAAAATTGGCAAATTGGCAGCACATGGTTAGTACATTGTGTAGTAGAAACACTCGGAATATTTGGTCTATTCTAGGTGAAGCCAAAGGGCAGAAATCTGCATATATGGTCAACCCTATAGGTAACAGTGAATGGACCGCTTACCTGGAAAAGCGTAAGGGTGGGATTAGTAACAATATTAACAACTCTGTTTATATGAAACCTAAGTCTCCCCCTTTTGTGGTGACTATTAAAGAGCTACAAAGCAGAATTGAAGAGTTAAATTCGTCCCGTGCCCCGGGGCCGAATGGACTCTCCAATGTGGTGCTGAAGCGAAATCCTTTCTTCTGGGCCTGCCTACTTAAAATACTATTTAGGAAGATTCTGTACGAGGGCCAAATACTGCCATCTTGGCAGGTAGCAATCCTCATACCTGTGTTTAAAAAAGGCAATAGAACCGAACTGGAAAACTATTGGCTATTGTCTATGTTGGATTGCACTGGCAAGATATTTGCTGCTCTTATACTTAGTGAACTCCTGAAATGGGTGGAGAGTGCGGGCATTTTGGATAAATTCCAGAATGGCTTTAGGGCAGGTTACTCGACCACCCACAATCTGTTCATAATGAATACACTCAGAATCAAGGCCTTAACACATTCTAATCCTCCATTGTATGCACTCTTTATAGATTTTAGGGCTGCTTTTGATTCAGTGAATCGTTCTCTCCTATGGAAGAAACTCAGGAGATTAGGCTGCCCTGAAACCTTACTCTATTATTTAGAACTCCTACATACAAATAATACGGTACAGGTGCGACTAGATAATTCTGGGGCAGTGACTAAACCCGTTCCCCAGACTAGAGGGGTGAAGCAGGGATGTGTCACAGCCCCCACTTTGTACAACTTATTTGTATCTGATGCGCCAGAATGCTTACAGGAAATCAACAACTGCCCACCAAAGATTGGCCCTAGTCATTGCCCCATGCTTGCATATGCGGATGACTTAGTGATCCTCGATCATACCTTTAGTGGGATCCTAAGATCTGCAAAACAATTATGGGGCTATGCTGAGGCCAATGAACTTGTGATTAATATCAGTAAAACAAATCTATTACTGTTTTCGGCAGGAAGAGTAGCCAGACCTCGCATGATGATAGGAGTGACTGAAATTAACTATACCCCCAGTTATAAATATTTAGGTGTCGAATTTGATCATAAGGGAAATTATTTCACCTGTATTCAATTGCGCAGAACAAAAGCGGCACAACTCACAGCACTCATATACAAATTCACGCGAGAACGGAGTGGTTTCTCAATATGGGCGGCACGACATTTGTATATCCAATGTTTGGCCCCGATGGTTACCTATGGGCTTGATCCCCTCTACAATATGAACTTGGGATGGCTACAGTTGGTTGAGGGTAATTTCTGGAGGAAAATCCTTGGCCTCCCCCAGTGTATACCCATGGCCTTGATTAGATTGGAACTAGGAATTAGTTCTCTCAGGGCCATGGTTTTGAAAAAACGGATGGAATTATACATCTGTCTTAAGAACGACCCTGTGAACGGCCTTCTTATTTGTATCAGCAGGGATATGGAGGCAGGCAGGCTGAAAAATTTTGAAACCCAGCTGAAAAAACTATGTGAGGAAACCTGTTGGCTGCCGGAGTGGGGTCGAGAAAACAAGTGCCTGTTCAACAATTTTGAGTATCGCCTCAAGTTATGGGACTGGCAATGTAATTATATTCACCTTGAAGGGCTGAAAAGTTACAGTTTTGTCTCACATGTTCTCTACACCTTTATGAAGGCGCAGCCTTATTTAAACCTTTGCCCGTCGGATCAATTGAGGCGCTTCCTTCTACTCCTTCGTATTAACCATCTCCCAATATTGGCGGCCAGGGGTCAGGAGATGGGCCTAGACAAAACGGAGAGGTATTGTAGAATATGTGAATTGCCCAACGAACTTGAAACTGCTCGACATGTTTTAACATCGTGTAATGGGATGAGAGCTAGTTATATTAAACATCTAGGTAGATTTGTGCATAATTCTGAATTTATAGAGCAAGCAGAATTTTGGATACAGTGTGTCAATACCCTTAACCCTAAACTACATATAGCACTATTCCAGGTGTGGCGGGATGCTTTTGCTTGTGCACAACTAAATTGTAGAGGGAACCTTGGAATAATAATAATGTAGTAGGAAATATGCATGCATGCTTGTCTGTTCCTCTTCTTATCTATACTTGTTTAAGGAGCAGAGTTGAACAAAGATGTTCATGTATTTCATTTATGTATTTATAGGAGGCTGTATAGCTGCAAATCTTGTACATTTTGAAATATTATATGATTATAGGATTTTATGATGATGAATATCTATTTATTTATTTGTATTTTCTTTTATGTTGGAATATGTGTAAAGTTTGTACGTATGTACTAAACTATATCACATTAATAAATATTATTATTATTATTATTATTTATTTACTTTACAGAGCTAAACATACAATGTGCATCATATCACCTAGAATCAGAAACATCACACTTTCTGACAGTGCCCTTAAGTTAGTTTTGACCCAGTCACACATATGCTACAGAGTTTGACAGGGCACACTGCGTCTAACAGAAACACATTTGGAGATTCGCAAGTTCCAGGCGCCTGCACTAGATCTTCCTAACGTTCTCTACCCTCCATTTTACATCTCCCATACAGTTCTAGTCACACTCAGAACACTGCATATTTAGGGCTCTCGAGTGTCCCATGGCCATGTGTATGAAGGACGCCCACGCATGGCCAGGGGGAACTTCGCAGCTCTGGGTTATTCCTTTATCGCGTCAGATAGCAAATTAGCACTCGAGAGTAAAAACCTAACAACTTGCATATTGATCACTCGAACACTGCACACGCAGTCAACACAGGCTCAACTGATGTAAACACAGGTCCCCAAAAAGACACCAGAGAGTCACCAAGTCACTCACTGCATCGTGCAATCGATTACTGCCCATGGATATGGCTAGAAATAACCGAAAACAATTGGAGTAGTTGACTCCTTGGCTACCAGTGTTGTCTATTTCTGGCCTTAAAACGTGAGCACGAAGAAAGTAGCAAATTCGTCTCAAGCTATTTTCTTTGAACGCAGCACGCAGTCCGATCGCAGCGATTCTTCTCGTCCCAGCATCACACTGTACTTCCGTCGCCCGCAAATAGTCCAGTTTCATTGGCACACAAAACAGACAGTTAAACCAGTCCCAGAAACTGCGCAGTAACAGGCACACATCCATGCATTTTCAGATAACACCAATCGGTGTCTCTTAGATCTGGAAGTGAGAAACGCAGCTCGTCTCCCATACTACCCTCTGCTGACTTTACATGAGAATGCAGGCAAGGTTTAATGGCATTTCACGAAGTTAACATCTCTCTTGCAGGTTGTATGTGTTTCATCAAGTGCATTCGTGTCTGTGTGTTACTGCCGTGACCGTCGGTGTGATCGTGTGCTCGTACACGTTTCTGGTGTAGTTATGTGATTACCTGTAAAAAGTGACATACACCCAGGCCCCGATTCAGAGCTTGTGCAAAATTATAGACTTGAAAGCCGACATTCTCCCCTCCAGTTTCCAGCACCACCATTCTGAGGTGGGCATACTGGAGGGGAAATGTCATTTTTCCCAGACGCAAAAGCTGCATACATCTACCATCTACCAATGGCACAGCGTGCATTTTCTAAAAGACTGTCATTTTGCTAGTTTAGGAAAGTTTCCTTAAGCTTTCAGTAAACTAGAAACGTGGTGCGCATTCTTGAAAATGCCATTTTAACATGACTTTGAAGCAGTCTTTAATAGCATTTCACTGGTGTCATAGTTTGGCACCTCACTGGTGTGGGGCTGCCCCTTTAAGGGTGCATGCACGTGGCGTAGTGACGTTTCACTCTGCCGTGTGTGGTATTAATAAACGGGGCGTTCCTGGCCGCGGCAGTGCGACCGTGTCTGTGGACAGGCGGGGGCTCACGGGATCTCCGGCAGGGTCATGAGAGTGCCAATAGTGGTGACAACGAACAGATCTGCAATCCTGGGCATGGCGGTGGAAGCAGAGGCGTTGATCTCTATTTTTATGAGATTTGCACCGTCCGAAATGCCGTGGAAAAAGGTTGCAGACCACACGGCTGCCAGCCATTTTATAATCCGGGCCTAGATGGATCACATCTCGATTCTGGAGCTACGGTGAGCCATCCAGGTCCAATTTATGGAAATCATTGTGGCGGATAGCCACAATCTGCACATGATGTGCTTTTTGGTGCAAATATGTGACACCAGAAGGACGAGGAGATGTTGGACATATTCTATGGGAGGCTGCGCAGGCTAGCAGTGCCCTGTGCCTGGGATAATCCTGATATGATGATACGATGATTAGGAACCAGCTGATTCAAGGGTGTGCCTCTGGAAAGCTGCACCGGCAGATCCTGAGAGAACCTGGCATCACCCTCCCTCACATCTTAGAACTGCGGAGGTGTCATGAGGTGTCTGAGCTATGGGCTTGCCGCATGGAGGCTGGAGTGCGTCCCAACAAGGTGGAGAACATCTGTGCTGTGGAAAGAGGCAGAGGTTCCAGACGTCCAGCTGGCGTGCAGCTCGACAGAGGTTATGGGCCGGTCAACTTGTGTATGAAGTGCGGGTCTGACCAATGGCGTAACAGGGGCCCCCACGGCCTCCGTGGTGCGGGGGACCCCACCAGCACATCTCCTGGGAGGGGGACCCACTTGAAGAAGAAAAAAAAAGAAGAAAAAGAAAATATTTTTCTCAACAAAAACAATAAAGTTTCATTTTGAATTCACGGGAATGGGGATTACCGAAATTACCGGCACCTGACTTCCCAGGCAGGACTTGGAAGAGCTCGGTGGCACCGGGAAGTCAGGTGCCGGTAATTTTTTTACGGGTCTGGCAGCAACCCGCCGGTAGCACCAGCACGGTTACTGCCGGACCCGTAATGAGCCCCAATTTCTTTTTGAAGTAATAGTGATCACCTCAACCCCATAAAGTGTGCGTGTGTGAGTATATGGTGAAAGGGTGTACACTTAAATGTATAGGTGGCTGCCTGTGTGAGTGTATGGTGAAAGGGTGCCCACAAATGTATGGGTCGCTGGATGTGCGTGTGTGCGTGTACGATAAAAGGTTGCACACTTAAATGTATGGGTGGCTGGCTGGGTGTGCCTGTATGGTGAAAGGGTGCACACTTAAATGTAGGGTGGCTGCCTGAGTGTGCCTGTATGGTGAAAGGGTGCACATGGATGACTGCCTGGGTGTGCGTGTATGGTGAAAGAATGCACACTTAAATGTATGGATGTCTGGGTGTGTATATGGTGAATGGTGTCTGTGCTTGTGTATAGGGGCACAAAAAAAACTACATTTCGGGGGGTTAACTCTTTCAAATGTTTGGAGAGGTGCTAACTTCACAGGTGGTAGGGAGGGGCAAACTTATTTGTGTGGGGGCATCTAACTTCTTTAGGAGTTTTAATGAGACTATTCTAGTGCAGCGTCAATGTTACAAGCAGTTAACTCTCTCCTTTAAGTCTCCTGTTCCCTCTCTACCCTTCTAAACAATCCCCTGGTATGCAAGTACTAGAGCCACAATGTGATTTCAATTGCCTAAAAAATATGGCATTTGAATGTAGGTACTAAGAGTGAAATGCTTTACGTTGGTAATTGCTGGGCCCTTATTAACAGCAAAACTCAGGTGCCGTATCACATCTCTCTCCTGTTCTGTCCGGCAACTGCTCTAAAGGTCAGCCAGGCCGTGTCAACATAGCCCAAAATGAAAGGGGGGGAGTGCTGAAGCCCAGTCATCTCAATGGTGTTGCGCCACTACTTGTGTTTAATGCCTTGATTACTCCTAGCCCTATTCATCCTCGTCCCAGTACTTATGCATGAGGCAGTACTTGTGTACTCTGCCTCATACACAAGTACTGGGATGAGGTAGCGGTACATGGAGGTAATGCCTGACTTAGCTACCTGTAATCTTCATTACTCCTAGTCCCACTGTTCCTCATACCAGTACTTACTTATGAGGCAAGGAACCTCATACGTAAGCTCTGGGACAATGAAGAGGGACATGGAGGTAATTCTTGGTCAAGGAGCTGATTTTGGAGGTTGGGGTAGGGGGTGGGAGGGAGAGGGGATGTGGGGGGGCGAGATTGGGCATGGTTGTCCATAACCAGGCTAAGCAGGCATGATATGTGGTATTAGTGGCTAGACAGGCATTTTGGTGCAGCCAGTCTGGTCATTCCTCAGTTTGGCATGACTTTCTTTTAACTGCGAATTTCTGATAAAGCAGTCCTGCCAAGTGCAATTGCCAAGTGCAATTACCTGGCTAGGTTGGCATTTGGGTGCTGCCAGTCTAGTCATTTTTTAATGCAGCATTGTATATTTTTCTGGGAATCTGTGATAAAATGATATGATAAAAGTCATTCATAATTCGCCTGTACACAAGTGTTTCTATGCGCGATAAGACAAAGGAGGGAAGATAGAGGGAGTACAAGACAAACAATCTCACTAGGCCTTGTGTTATTGTGAGAACGAGAGGTGCAAGAGGAAAGGGAGGGGGGAAGTGCAAGGGAGCGGGGAGGGGAAAACAGGCCTGCAATGCTCTGAGTAAGTGCAGCCAGGGCAGCGCAGCTATGGGTAGTGCAAGGAGAACAAGGGCCTGCAGGGTTACAGTTACAGCCCCTAAGTGCATGGTAGGCACGGAGACAGTGAAAGGGGGACCGATCAAGAAAGAGCCTGGACTCAGAGAGACTCTGAGGGTATCCAAGCAACCGGTCGGTACAGCAGACTGGTAAGTCAGCAGGAGAGGGAGAGAGAGAAAGCAGAGGAGAAAAGAAAAGTTTTGAGCTACTTCCGAAAATTCAGATGGTCTAGCTCAAGTTTGAAAGGGCAGGGAGGCCATTCCAGAGGGAGGCACCAGCAGAGGAAAAATATCTAGCCCCACTCTCTGCCTGGAGAGGGGTCTAACCCTTAGACAGTTGTAGGAAGCTGAGCCAAGGGCTCGAGAAGGAATGTATTTTGAAAGAGAGCGTTGGATGTAGTGGTGCGGGCCCCAGCCCCAGAAAGCCTTGTGGACAATGCAAAGGGTCTTGAACTTGATCCTTGCAGCCACCGGGAGCCAGTCGAGAGATATGATCCCTGGGCCTGAGGCCAAGGATAAGTCTTGCAGTCCTGTTCTGGATTAGTGCAAATGACAGAGAGTAGAGGAAGGCGGAATGAGAAAGAGGCTATTGCAGTAGTCCAGCCAAGAGAGAACCAGGGCTCTTTAGACAGTGAGCTTCTGGTGGAAAGTGAGAAAGGGAAGAGTCCCGAGATATGAGAATAGAGAGAGTGGCATAGAAGTTGACAACAAGGTTTTTTTGCCTCGCAGGAAGATGAAGGAAGAGGGCCTAAGGCAGACGGCCAGAGTGCGAGAGGGAAGGCTGGTGCCAGGGTCCCAATGAGAAGGATTTCCGTCTGACTTGCATTAAGGCAGAGATCGTGGGAGGCGCACCAATCCTGAATCACAGATAGACAGTCAGGAATGAGTGAGAGAGGAAGAAAAGCGGAGTCATCTGCATAACACTGAAAATTAGAGAAGGTAGAGATCAGGTGGGCCAAAGGGGCCAAGTAGAGGTTGAAAAACCAGGGTGAGAGTATAGAGCCCTGGGGAATTCCACAGGAAGAGAGAGGTGGCAGAGAGATTGGGATCAGGTTGGACCTGGGAGGGGGGCGGTCCAAGAGGAAAGAGGTCAGTCACTCCAGGGCCTGATGCGTGATGCCCAGGTTCTCACGGAGTCGATTGATCAGGATGGCGTTGTTGACTGTGTCGAAAGCAGAGGAAAGAAGGAGGGTGAGGACAGAAGGAATGCTGGAATCAAGGCTAGAGAGCAGATCTTCACGTGTGTTCAGGAGAGCAGTTTCAATGCCTCTGGCAGCTCTGAAGCCAGACTGATGGTCATGGAGATAACCAAAATATTCAGTGTAGAGAGTAAGCTGGGAGATGGCAAGCTTTTCCAAGTGTTTGCCCAAGAAAGGGGTGATGGAGATTGGGCAATAGTTTCCCGGGCAGGTAGGATCAGCAGACGGCTTCTTGAGCAGTGGGTGCACAAGGGAATGTTTAAGGAGAGAGGGGAATGTTCCAGTGGCTAAAGAGTGATTGCAGAAATCGGCCAAGGCTGGAGCGAGGGTGTCAATATGGTATTTGATGGTTCTGGAGGAGCAGGGGAGCACCTGTTTGGATGACACTTTCATAGATCGGACTTGTCTAGAAACCTTGTCAGGTGTTGTCAGAGGAAAGAGGAAAAAAGGAGGAGGAGAGGTAGAGATGGAAAAGGTGGGCAGAGAAAGGAAGAGGGAGATTTAGCGGAGAAGTGAGAGGCCAGAGCCATACAGAGGGCCTCGGAGGGAACAGGAGAGGTAGAGACTGCAACAGGATTGGCCAGTTCCTTGTAGATTTTAAAGAGTATGGCCATGTTGGTAGAGGCTGCGGAGACACAGGCTTTAATGTGTGCTCTCTTCTTGATGAGTGTTATTGCTTTGACTGGCATTTTGGTGCAAACAGTCTAGGTATATCTAAATGTGGCCTGGCATTCTTTACTGTAATGTTATTACGTGTCTATACTGGTCTACATTGTGCAGCCAGTTGGACATGTTTTCATTGAGGCATGGCATTTTTCACAGCAAAGCATTAATGTTCCTGTGCACTGTTGGTGACTTACATGTATTGTTTTGGTATTACCCTATAAAACAATTGCAAACACTGTGGCTTTATAGACAATTTTTCTAAGAAAGTGTGCTGTATAATGCATTAAAATATATATTTATATCTTTCTCCTTGTACAGTGTGCAGCATACCCCATCAGCAGCCTGTTCGTGAATATTGTGCAAACGTGACAATCTAGGCTGACCCAGAGTGTGGCACGACCCGTGATTTGTTGCCTAGTTTGGGAGGGGGCCCTCAGCATGGCTCGCAGGGGGGCCCCATATTTTGTGTTATGCCACTGGGTATGACCTCCCACACCCGGCAGGGTGTCCAGCTGTGGGGAAGTCATGTGGCTGCTGCGGGGCTACTGACCACTATGCATGCATGTGTAAGACCCTAAGTCCGCTGGTTGTCACAAGAAGTCCCGTCAGTGCGGGGTTCTCAAACCAGCAATGCCCACCAAATGTGGCCCAGGTCGACCAAGGGGACAAAGGCACTGGTCCAGACGGCGATGAAGAGGAGGAAGAAGAAGAAAATGTGTTATTTGTGTCGAGTGTCGGTGTCTTTCTCTCGAAGTTCAGGTGGCAACCCCAATGCCATATGCAGGTCAATGAAGCGTCCGTCCCGGTGCTTGTGGACACTGGCACTTCTGTCAATGTCATGGTCAGAGAACATTATATGATGCCATAGAATCTCCGCCCTGCCTCTCCAAGCCCAGGGCTCATATCTTTACCTTTGGTGGGGCACAACATATCCCGTTTCATGGTGCTTTTGTCGCAGATGTGAAGCTTGGAGAATCAAAGATTCGAGCAAGGTTTTATGTCACACCCGTTAGCAGCAACACTATGCTCAGCTACGCGGCGGCGGAGGCCATGGGGATCGTTACCTTTGCATAATCGGTGTATGTGGAGGATATATAGATGCTATTGGACAAACATTCAGCTCTGTTCGAAGGTATTGGGCGGATGACTGGCAACCCAGTCATATTGAACATTGATGACGCCATCCAACCAGTGGCATTGAAACATCGACGGGTGCCATTTCACAATAGGGGCTTGGTGGATCAGGAGCTGGACAGTTTGGTCGGTCTTGATATAATTGAGAAGGTGGAGGGCCCCACTCTCTGGGTCTCCCTTATCGTGAACGCACAAAAGCCAAAGCAGCCTGACTCGGTCAGGATATGTGTATGTGGAATCAGAAAAATACAATATTAAGGCTTTTACACCATGCAAAAGGAAAGTACACCGACACGGGCTTGTAAAGATTCCCAGAATCTTTATTACAAAACTGAACAGTTACAAAACAAAAATACACAAATAGCTATTTGGCCGTCAATACATCACAGAGACCACCAGCAGGGTTCAATGTGAGCAGTGAGCAGGATTTGCTAGCTGGATATCGGCGTATTTATACATTTTCGTTATAACGATGTCCAGCCTCTTTCAAGTTAATCATGTACTGGGCTAGGGTCACGCCAGGTTCGTTCCTAATTTACATATCTCGTGCATGCAGTATACTTTTCAATACATTTACTAACAAACATTATTATTCTCTAAGTTTATCTTTACACATTACTTTTATACAGATTCAAACAAATGTTTCGCATGTCGCATTTGGATAGCGTTATTGTTCTTGTATACTTGTAGGTTAACATCGCTGTATCAAGTAATCCCCTGATCCCGAGGTCAACAAAGGACAAGGTCTACATGACCCTAACATGTAGCCTGAAGGCAGGTTTGACATTAACTCTCCTACAGAGGTTGAAGAGGATAAGGCAAGAACAAGAGCACACGAGGCGGCCATTTTAGACCACAGGGTGACTTTGTACAATAAACTATAATGGCTGCTCTAACCTAAAATGGAGGCTTGATTCACTTAAGGTCACGACCTTGTAATACGAATTTCCTCACAAAGCGACTGGGCATAGACCAACATATACAATGAGGACGAAACAATATTATATCAGTTCAAACAAACCCTCCTTTTGGCCTATGCCAAGCTCTGAACTACCTTCAATCATTTTGCGATTAACTCCATATTTCAACATCTATACACCCGAATTATTGTCGGACATATCTATTGCCATTAGATCAGACACCAGAGTTTCTTTCAACACATACTCTTTGGAAACCTTATCTGGGGCGTATATTTTATGCCCTAATACACTTGTTGCTTGCGCGCAACACCCCCCTAATACTGAACATATACCAGGGAGACACTGTATGCAACAACAGAGGAATAGAAAACTTCCCAAGATAATCAGCAGGGCCAAAAACAACTTCCATCCCCACGACCGTAGGAGGTCCCAAAACCATGCACTAAGTTCCCAGTTTCCCTCAGGAACATGCACTTCTGAACTAAGAAAATGTAGATTTTGGATAGCCCTTAAGATCGTTGGAGAGGAGTCTGGTACGTAAACGCAGCAAGCGGACCCCACTAATTTACATACTCCTCCACGCTCAGCCAGAATGACATCTAACGCCATCCGGTTCTGAAGAGCCACTAATCTTATCGCTTTCTGTTCTAACGTCATATTATAGAGTATGTCAGTGGTCCCGTTGATGGTTCTCTCCAATACTCTCGCTAGTCCCCTGTTATCTTCTGAATTCGTAATTTCCCCAAAAAACGCACAAAGGATTTCATGATGTCCCCTAGAGTTTGTGCTGAAGTATCCCCTTTCACACCTCGTCGTGGACGAGTTTTCGAAATTTCTGCAGTACTCGCAATAAATACCCCAGGTAATAGAATCCCTAAATAACAGGTTCCTTGCCAATCCCTGGGCAACCATGGAAACGCCACATTACCGCAAACAAAATAGACAGGTTCGCCTACGTACAGAGGTCTGTTCTCACTAGTCAAATTTGCAACGTTGACGCACTTTCTAAAATTACCCATTAACCGTGTTCCATTCCTCTGTATGCAGAAGGATACTGAATCGGGGCTATGATTAACAGAATAAGATGGAGGCGTGGCATCCTTATTGCCTGTAGGAGCTATTTTGAAAGAGATCAAGGACTGAAAAGGACGAGACAATCTATCAGAGGGTTTAACAGTAGCAACGTTCGGTTTACTCCTATTTGCAAACAGCGAGCATCCCAGGGGCATCAACACAGGTTTTTCAAAACTATTCAAATGTGTACCATCAAAGTTCCCTGCGATGCTGTCATTCCATTGGCCAAAGAATAGTGCTCTAAGAGAAGCGTAACAGGCAGTTGTCAAAGGTAGGGGATGAATATACCAACCTAGCCCGTTATCCCCATGTTGCGGTAGATGTGAACAGATCCAACAATTGGTTCTATTTAAAAGTGCATGAGCGACATTCATGATTAACAAAAGGGTATTATTCTGATAGTTCCGTCTATGCGAAGAATCTCTAGGTGATAAAGTATGCAATTCCACGGAAGGAGTGGGGATAACAGATATATTTTCAATAGGTAAAAAGTCCTCTAGCGGATATGCTTTCTCCAGATACCATAACCCAAAACCAACAGTTACTAAAAATCCAGTTATTATTACAAAAAGGCAACAATACAATTTGGGGGTCCCATTGCATGCTTGATCATTGTCTCTGCTAGTCACATATTTATCTAAAAGTTCGGTACAAGCGGCATCGGGTGCAGGTATTGTAGTCTTCAATCGAAAAAACACCAATTGTTGGTTTGCTGGCGACTCCAGTCGTGCGTCTTCTTAATGTCTTTCCCACAACCCTTAGCCAACAGAATCCTCCGGTCCAGTCGGGCCAAAAGGCGAGCCCTCAAATAATTTTCCTCAATCGCACAGTCAGACCGTGCTGTACACCTATTTCCTTGGACGTAAATTATATTTTACAATTTCTGATGAGAACAAAGTGTCGTCACTTCCTACTGGAGGTGGCGAGTGAATGGAAATGGGATCAGAAAAGGATTGATCCGGAAGTTCCACTGTTGGAGAGTGCAGAGACAAGATGGCCGTTTTGTCTGGCCTTGCAAATTCTGGAACGGTCTCCGATACTCTATTGTCGATTGTTGCTGTTTCAGGCACGTTAGTTACAGCAGTGGGAAGGTATTCTTTGTCTTCTGTATCGTATGGCATGGGCTGCAGGATCCGTTTGGTCTGCATCGCATGGATCCAGTTCTTACGACCCGCTACCCGCACAGCAGTCTGAGTGACTAGCAGGACTTGGTAGGGACCCCTCCACCGAGGTGCAAGTCAAGAAGATCTCTCAAAAACGTTCATGAGGATCCAATCCCCCGGTCGTAGACTGTGACCAGGACCCTCGTATCGTACAGGTAATGCCTCTCGCACCTGGTGATAAATTGAAAACAGATTTTTAGTCAACTGGTTCCAGTAATCTGAAAGAAGCACATTCTCTATATCCCGCAATGAACTGCTTTTTGGCAAACCCCAAATATTAGCAGGTCTCCCCATTACCACCTCAAAGGGAGAGAGCCCAATCCTAGTTTGAGGGGTTGTCCTCATCGACAGCAACACGATCGGTAAGGCGTCCGGCCATTTTAACTTGGTGCCAGCACACGTCTTAGCGAGCTTGTTCTTTATAATGCCGTTATGCCTTTACACTAATCCGGCATTTTGGGCATGTCTGGCCGAATGGAACCGTTTATCAATCTGTAATAATTTGCATATTTGTATGATTACAGCAGCGATAAAGTGTGGCCCATTATCCGACCAGATGACTCTTGGCAGCCCAAACCTAGCAAAAAACTCTTTCAACAGAGTTTTTGCCGTGGTTATGGCCATTGCATCTCTAACCGAGAAGGCCTCAACCCACTTACTGAAGGCACAAATGACAACCAACACATATTTAAGATTGTTGCAATGTTCCATTTCAATAAAATCAAAGTGAATAACCTCAAACGGAACAGACGGTGGAGCGAAACCTCCTCTAGGAGTCGAGGTACCTTTTCCTACATTATGCTGCAAGCAGACCATGCACCCTTGGACAAAGCGCTCCGCAGTTTTGAAAATCTTATCATTGGCCCATACACTGTGTAGCATTTTAGTCAATTTACGCGCACAGACATGTGTCGGACCATGAGCCATAATAACCATCATTGTAATATAGGCGTCAGGGAGTAACCATTTTCCTTCAACGTTGTCCACCCAACACCCATCATCATCCAGTCTTCCTGCACCCTCGACCCATCTCTTAGTTTCCTCTATAGTAGCATCTGCTTGAATGTCTTTTACAGAATCGATACTTTCACCCAAAGTGCAAATATTTACAGTTTCTCTTACAGCATACATTTCTGAACTAAGATAAGTGGCAGTTTGTTTAGCTATCTGATCAGTGAAAGCATTCCCTTTTCCTACATCATCTGTAACCTTTTGATGTGCTGCACATTTTATGATAGCTAGCTGAACAGGGAGTGTGAGTGCCGAAAGTAATCGTACTATTAAAGTGCCATGCTGAATTTTCATGCCATGCGAGGTCAAGAAACCTCGTTCTTTCCAAAGTCTACCGAAGTTTGTGGACCACCCCAAAAGCATACTGACTATCTGTATATATATTTACTGTAAGCCCTTCAGAAAGTTCACAAGCTCGATTTACGCTATAACTTCTGCGGCCTGTGCGGAATTATACATAATTCTTTTGGTTTCCACAATTGTGCTTAAAGTAGTAATGGCATAAGCAGCCGTGGATGTACCATTCGGAAGTTTAAAACAAGAGCCATCACAAAATAGCTCTCCTTGTGGGCTATTCAAAGGCGTGTCTTTCAGATCGATTCTACCTTTAGTCTCTTGTTCTGTCGCATAAAGGCAATCGTGTGACGTTTCATCACCTTCAACAGTATCTTGGGGGACAGGTAATAGTTCAGCCGGATTTAATACACAACACCTCTGAATTTGAATGTGGGGGGCAAACAAGATTAGTTCATATTTTGTCAATCGTGCGGAAGTAAGGTGTTGCATTTGAGTTCTGTTCAATAAAATATCTACAGAGTGAGGTACCATTAGGGTTAACGCATGACCCAGGACCATTCTCTCACTCTGTTTTACAGACGCAGCAGCAGCAGCAACAGCTCTCAAACATCTCGGCAAAGTGCATGCACAGGATCAAGGGCAGATGAGAAATAGCCGCACGGCCTATTCTTCCCTCCGTATTCCTGCGTTTGTTTGTTTGTTTATTTATTTATAATGCGCTCCAGACCCATAGGTTACCGGGCGCAGCAGCAGGTATATGCGAGACTTACAATGTTACAAACCTACATTAATAAGTTTACAATATTACAATATTACATGAATGTACAATTACCGGTTGCAGTATTTACATGCATGTACAGTTGGCAATATACAGAGTTAGCTGTTATAAACATAGGGTTACACACATCTGAGTACATTAAGTAGGGCTACACTTGTGAGGGTTCATTACAGGTGTCTAGTCGTTGTTAGCGTTAATGTGTTTGATGAAGTTCCTTCTGAAGTGTGGGAAGGGTTGGTCTACTTTTAGGTTGGGTGGCAGAGCGTTCCACAAGTTGGCAGCTCTCACAGGGAAGCTTGCGCCACCGATTTTAGCAAGTCTAAATCTGGGTACTACCAGGCAATTGGCGTTGGCGAGTCTCATGGGTCTAATAGATGTTTTTCTTTTTATTTTGTCCGTCAAGTAACTAGGAGCAGCATTATTTAGGGCCTTATGGGTCAAGGAGATCATCATTAGGTGGATTTTATTGTCCGTGGATAGCCATTTGTGTTGCCGCCTGATAGAGGAGATATGCTCCCTCTTCTTTATGCCTAATGCAGCTCTGAGAGCATTAATTTGTAGTGTTTGGAGTCTTTGGGTGATGGCTTTATTGGCACCACTGTATAGGGCATTACAGTAGTCGAGTCGGGAAAGTATTAAGGCTCTAGCCAAGGTTAGACAGCTAGTATTGGACAGGAAGGTGGTGCCTGCTCTTATCAATTTACAGGTGTAGGCAGTAGTGGAAGCTAGGGAGTTGACCTGTTTAGTGAAGGACAAGGTAGAATCGAGGTAAAAACCGAGTGTTTTTACTTCCCTCGAGACTTTGATAACATTTCCATCTATGTTGAAAGCTGAGTAGTCCGGGCCCAATTTGTTAATATTGGCTTGTGTACCCAGAATGATTAACTCTGTCTTATCATCATTCAGGCAGAGACCATGAGTAAACATCCATGCCTGAATGATGAGGTACACTCTATTCACCAACTCCCTGTCCCTACAATGATCCCCAGAAAGTGGGAGGAGAATCTGTGTATCATCTGCATAGTTAGTGTAGGTAATACCAAGATTGTCTAGATCATCGAACAGAGGTTTGGTGAATATATTGTATAGAGTCCGGGTGACGCAGGATCCCTGAGGGACTCCACAGGTGATGGGTATAGGGTCTGCTGCTGCCGATGGGGAAACAACTCTCATAGTTCTCTCACTCAGAAAGGATTCTATCCAACTGGTAGCTTGGGTGGAGAAGTGAGGGGCGGAGTCCAAGGGTCTGCAGAGGACCTTGTGGTCCACAAGGTCAAATGCAGCTGAGAGATCTAGTAGGAGGAGGAGGGCTGTCTTACCTTGATCTCTCAATTCAATTGGGTCTTTAGGTCGATAAGGGCTGTTTCCGTTCCATGTAGTGGGCGGAAGCCAGATTGTCTAGATCCTAGTAATTTATGCAGTTCAAGGTATTTTTGAATCTGGGTATAGGCCACTTTGTCCAGGATTTTCAACAGAAATGGAACTGTAGTGATTGGACGGTAATTAGTAGGGATGAGAGGGTCAAGAGTTTTCTTTTTGAGCAACGGGAGCACCCAGGATTGTTTTAAATTAGCTGGGATGATGCCTGTGGCGAAGGATGCGTTGACAAGTTTGGAAATAAACAGTGATAAATCTCTGGCAGCGTCTTTTATTAGCTGTGCTGGGCAGATGTCACCTTTGCAATTCGATGGTTTGAGGGTGAGGATGATTTTTTCTATCTCTAGTGTGGTGGTTTTGGTGAAAGAGAATTTGCTAGACTGGGGCTTGTTGGTAGCTTTGGGTGGTGGCAGAGTAGGAAGGTTGAGCAAATCTTTTTTCAGTTGAATTTTATTTTGGAGGGTGTTAATTTTGTTGGTTAGAGCATGTTGGATATCTGTGCACCAGGTCTGATCTTTAGTACAGGTGTCTGGTATGGCAATGGGTGACTCAAGTTCCTTCAGTATGGAGAAGAGTTCCTTCATACTAGAATTAGAGTTGGCAATACGATCATTGTATGAATTCCTCTTGGCCAGACAGACTGTATGTTTGTATTGTCGGGAAATAGATGTTAGGTTGGCCTTGTTCTCAGCAGTTGGGCATAGTTTCCAGTTAGATTCATATTTTCTCTTGGTGAGGCGTAGGGCCATGAGTTCAGGAGTAAACCATTTATTTAGATGGGCTTTAGGTTTGCTTGTACGCATTTTAAGTGGGGACATTTTGTCCATAGTATCAGTCATGATTTTGTTATACTCATGCACTAATATGCTGGGGTCTAGGTTGTCAGGCAGTGCATTTAATGTTGGAAGAATAGCAGGTATGACATTGTCTATTGTCATATTCTTTTTGTTTCTTGTTGGGCATGGAAGTGCCATGGGGACGACTGTAGAGGATGGTCGGGAGGTTAGGAGGTTGAAGGACACTAGTGAATGGTCAGTCCATGATAATGCCGAGATGGATGAGATAACTGCTGTACAGTTTGAGTCAGCGACCCAGTCTTGTATTCTGCCTTTCGTATGGGTTGGGTTGTTGACTTTTTGGGAGAATCCTAGGGAGTTAATAGCGTGGGCAATGGTCGCGGCGTGCGCATCTGCTTGGTCATTAAATCCTAGGTTAAAATCCCTTTGTACCAGCAATTGTGAGGTGGTTTTGGCATTGAAGGTTAGTAGCTTGTGCAGATCCTCTTCGAAAGTCCCAAGCAGACCTGGAGGTCTATAGATTAGGTGAATGGTTAGGGATTGATTATGGTTTATGAGGAGTTTAGCAGTGAGGGCTTCACAAGATTGTAGAGTTTGGGCAGGGGGTAGTCTTAGCGAAAGACTCGATTTGGAAATGATGTCAATTCCGCCTCCGCGGGTGCCCTCTCGGTCTTGCCTACATATAGTGTAACCGTCAGGGATGGCTAACATAAGTGATGGTCCTGCTGCCTTGTGTAGCCAGGTTTCGGTTATTGCAATAAAGTCCAAGTTCGCCTCAGTGATTAGATCAGCTATATCAAGGGCATGTGCAACTAGTGACCTGGCATTGAGAAGCGCTCCTTTGTAGGAGTGGTCCTTGGTTTCCTCTTTGGGATGTGTAAGATTAGGAGTACTTTTCGCACTAAATTTTATCTTAGATTCGGAAGTTTGTATGTACATTGAAGCTGGGGTGATATTGGAAGCGATATTTGTGCTTTGGCGTTAACACAGCCAAAGCACATCCATCATGTTCATGCACATACAACACAAAGGCCTTGTCATAATTCAGAGTTCCTAAAACCGGCGCTGAACACAGCACGAATTTGAGTAAATCAAATGCTGTCTGGTGTTCCAAAGTCCATGGCAATGGCAAAGAAATGCCCTTCTTTGTCAAAGCCAGCATTGGTTTAATCGTTAACGAAAAGTTAGGGATCCACAATCTACAGTAAGAAGCCATACCTATCAGGACTCTAACTTCCTTCTGCGTATTTGGGACAGACATGCCAGAAATAGTCTTTATTCGTACAGGTGTCAACCATCTTCCCTTCTTTGACAGGAGATAGCCCAAATAGGCGACCTCCTAACAACAATATTGGAATTTTTTGAGTGAAGCTTTGTGGCCATGTTTCACTAGATGACAAAGCAACAACACGGTACCTTCTTTACAGGCACTCTCAGAATCAGTAGCCAAGAGGAGATCATCTACATACTGTAGTAATGTGCAAGTAGTAGGCAACTCGAGAGTATCGAGCTGCTCTTTTAATGCCCTACTATAAATACTTGGACTCTCAGTGTACCCTTGTGGTGCACGAGTGAATGTGAACGAGCGTCCACCTAGGGTAAACGCAAACAAATACCTGCTATCCTTGTGTACAGGAATACTGAAAAACTCGTTTTTAAGATCTACAATGCTAAAATGAGTGGCAGAAGCCGGAATCATGGTTAGTATTGTTGTAACATCAGGTACAATAGGAAATTGAGGAGCCACAATTTTATTAATGGCGCGTAAATCAATTATAAACCGAAAGGGAATCGCATTATCACCTTTTTTGTATACTGGCAAAATGGGACTGTTACATAGGCTACCCGTAATTTCCTCAATTACTCCACGATATACAAAATCAGAAACTATACATTTCAAAGCTTGCTCGCCTTCAACTGAGATCTTATATTGCGGGATGCGAGGCAATTTTACTCCATGTTTCAGACTAAATTTAACAGGTTCAATTTGAAGAATGCCCACATCATTATCATCAATTGCCCATAAGCATTCCGGAACATTACTGAATTCTGGCGGTAAAGGTCGAGTCAAAAACTGAGAGGCAAGTGATTGCTGAGGTGAATTTGTTAACTGAACTCCGTCCGGAGAACAATGTATTACTGCATGCAATGCCTTCAACAAATTTAACCCCAGCAAGTTCTCCCCACAGTTTGTGGTAAGTAGAAATGGACACTGCTCCGTAAAGGGACCCAGTGTTATCGGTACCGGCAAAGAGACCGGACAAACTACAGGTGTGCCTGAAAACCCTACGGAAATGTTGGACTGCCCTGACAGGGGAATATTTGGAACCAGTGAATGGTCAATGGAAAATTTCTGTGCTCCCGTATCTACTAAAAATAGATGCTTCCTATTTCCCACCACCATCTCAATGTAGGGGCCTTTCTGATGAACGGGAATAGGCGTCGGTTTCAAATCCTGCTTCGGGCAATCCTAGCGAAACAGAATATTATCAGAAGGAAGTTCTTCAGAGAGGTACGCGGCAGAAGGGTGATCAAAAATGTTTCTATTATCCACATTCGAAACTAGCTTATTTTTTTTTTTTATTTTTTTTCTTTATTGTTTTTAGTTGAGATTAATCAACTTTACAATTTATTTATCAATACAAAAATGAAAAACATGATTATGACAATAAAAGATCATTTAAAATGAATTTAGACATCAAATGGGGTTATCTTGTTAAGGAGGTTGCTGTGATTCTGGTGCAAACTGACCTCTGCCAGGGCCCCCTGTACCTGGGCGACCTTTGGATCGTCTACCCATGTTCCCAAATGACCTTTTCTGCAAGGTCGGACATTGTGCGCGCCAGTGGCCTTCCCGTCGATAATAGGCACACTGGTTAATGGTTACCGGAGCCAGGGGCGTACTTCCCTGTGGAAAGTACTGACCTCTAGATTGATTACCCCCTCTAGGGTTTCTAACAATCTGTTGCAATAGGACTTTTGTTTTCAGGTCACCCTTTTTTTTCTCAAGTTTTTCCTTTTCATTATTCACACGATTTTCATAGTACTGAGCCATATGCAGTACTTCTGATTGAGACTTTGCCTGCCAAGCGCTTTCAGAAGACATAATCTATAACTGGATGTCAGGCAGCAATCCACGCACAAATTTGTCGACAAACAGCCTTTTCCCTGACTCTGTGTCTAAGTCTTGTCCACTAAAATCTGAAAAATCCTGTTCAAACCGATTGAAAAAATCGGTAGCACCCTCAGACTTTCCTTGGACACAGGCCGTAAACTTGTCCCAAATGATTATTTTTTCAGGAACTATAGTTTTTAGTTTTACAATAATCCTATCAGGCAAGGTTAATATCACTTGAGGCAGTCGCTCGCCAGCTGGTCTTTCTCTATCTAGCCTAACCATGTTATCCCATGTATCTCCCAACCCAGGTACATCATCTACAGTCCTAATCTGTTTCCATAAATCAACTGGCAGGAGTACGGGAAATAATAAATCAATATCACTTAAGTTGAATACCGACGACTGTAAGACCGACTCTATTTCTTTATAGAACCCGGTCGCATTCTTTCTTACATCGGGAATAGATTGCTTTATAGTGTTCACTTCCTGTCTTGAAAACGGGACGTGAACAAACTGCGATACGTAATGTGCAGGAATGTCCACCGCGAGTATTCCCCGCTTAGCATCGGCCGCAATCTCAACTTTCGGGATAAATGTCGGAGGGACCTCTCTCATAGGCAACTGAGAAGTAGGCAGCTCCGAACGCTTACTAAGCAACAGAGCCAAATCAAGCGCTAAGGCGGTCCAAGAAGTATCAATCGAAAAGGCTCTCTTATAAACACTCAACAATTCTGCGGGAAAACAAATCTTTCTTTTTACACACTCATTCTGCAGGTATTCTACCATCACCTGTATCACCTTCTTTTGCATTTCTAACGTATACTGACTATATGTGTCATATGCTTCATCTGGAGTTATCGACATATCCGAAATCCATTTTATCGCATCCTTTGTACAAATTCGCACTTCCTCACCTTGTAATTCACGGCGAGGAGAAAACCGTTTCTGTAAGTACATAATACCTAAACTACCACCATCTGCTTCCTCATTCTGTAACCCTTTCAACTCCTTCCTATACTCAAAAATCTTCTCGACATGCTTGTATACTTTCTCCGCAGTATCTCTGGACAACGCTAAGGCGTTCAAATCTCATAACCCTTTTGGGAAATCTACATCTTTTAATCTATTCCACATTATTCCCAAATGAGTCCCTAATCCTTCAATAAAAACATTTTTCTCAGGAATACTTTTTTAATTTTCGAGTGTGGAAAAAACATCAGCTTGTTCACCCTTCTCCATAAAATGTTTAGCCCAAGCAATCAATTCATTTTTTTTTCTGGGGGCACAGTATTACGAGTCACAACCCTTGGTCTTGCTCCCTGGTCTACTACAAGTGATTCAGAATCACTTGGAAGAGGAAGAGTAGGCACATTCTGAATATCAACAGGTGGAGGCTAAGGGGCAGGCAAAGGAGCGACGGCTGGAAGAACAACAGAAAGAACAGCAGGGAGGGCCGGAGGAACTATAGGAGGGGGAATAACAACGGGAAGGGGCAAAGCACCAGGAGGAGGGACGTACGGGAGTGGTGCAGAGGCATCGGGCCTTCGTTCATGCAAAAGTTTATTAATCAATTCATCTGAAGTATGAAAATCTTTTGAAGGGTACATTTTTTGAATGCCTAATTGAAACGCCCTGTCCGTGATCCTAACTGACTCCAATTGTTTATTTTGATCATATAACCGTGCCTTTTCGACACTTGTCATGTGTCTACGCATATGTTTCTTTCTACTTTTTTGTTGCTGCAAAGCTTCTGTTTTCCAACTATGCAATGCGTCAAATGCTGCAGGTCTAGCCTTTTTCTTTACTAATACAGACTCTAGATATTCCATACGAGGGATTTCAAAACTACCATTGGTTGGCCACCGAAGATTAGAATTATGTCTGGTCTGTCTGTGCCAAATGTCATTAAATGCTATACTACCAAAGCCTTTCTTACAGTACATAGTACATGCCGGCGACCCCTCCTGTGGTGCGGTACGGCTATCTTCCAAAGATTGTCTGTCGCTGCGGAATAGTGCCCTAAAGCAGGCAGACAATTTCCCAGGCATATCAAAGTTCTGGTGTTACCTGGTCAAGTAATTGTGCTCGCGAGTACAATGCGCCAAAATCAAATTGTCAGGGTTAAATTAAGAATCGGGTCAGGATTCACCTGACCAAAGGACTGGGAGGCCCGATCGGGTTACTAAGGACAATGCTAAGGACCCACGTGTCTGGTGATTTTCGGCAAATTTACCCACCTCGATATATGGACCCTCGTCAAGATGTTGTCTCGGTCTACAGCTCACCATTCAGGGATCAGATCGTGCAGTTTTGTCGAGGAATTCACTTCTCATCCAGAGTGGCCGTTTCTGTTGACACCGTCTGATCCCGGTCCAATAGCCGAGCCAACCTTCAACGAGACGAAGTCGATCTTGAGGGTCCCTATTCGGGCGCCATCTGTGGAATCAGAAAAATACAATATTAAGGTTTTTACACCATGCAAAAGGAAAATACACCGACACGGGCTTGTAAAGATTCCCAGAATCTTTATTACAAAACTGAACAGTTACAAAACAAAAATACACAAATAGCTATTTGGCCGTCAACACATCACAGAGACCACCAGTAGGGTTCAATGTGAGCAGTGAGCAGGATTTGCTAGCTGGACATCGGCGTATTTACACATTTTCGTTATAATGATATCCAACCTCTTTCAAGTTAATCATGTACTGGCTAGGGTCACGCCAGGTTTGTTCCTAATTTACATATCTCGTGCATGTGGTATACTTTTCAATACATTTACTAACAAACATTATTATTCTCTAAGTTTATCTTTACACATTACTTTTATATAGATTCAAACAAATGTTTTGCATGTCGTATTTGGATAGCGTTATTGTTCTTGTATACTTGTAGGTTAACATAGCTGATTTAAGTAATCCCCTGATCCCGAGGTCAACAAAGGACAAGGTCTACATGACCCTAACATGTAGCCTGAAGGCAGGTTGGACATTAACTCTCCTACAGAGGTTGAAGAGGTTAAGGCAAGAACAAGAGCACACGAGGCGGCCGTTTTAGACCACAGGGGGACTTTGTACAATAAACTAAAATGGCGGCTCTAACCTAAAATGGAGGCTTGATTCATTTAAGGTCACGACCTTGTAATACGAATTTCCTCGCAAAGCGACTGGGCATAGGCCAACATATACAATGAGGACGAAACAATATTATATCAGTTCTAACATGTGGACATGCGTCTCCCCAATGAAGCGATCAAGGGGGAAGGACACCTGACGCCCACCATCGATGACATTATCACCTAGCTACAGGGTGCACGCTACGAGCCGAATAACATCAAGTGATGCTCCACCCAGAAACCAGATATATCACCGCCTTTACCACCCACCGTGGGCTGAACCAGTAAAAGAGGCTCAGCTTTGGGGTTTCATCTGCTGCCGAGGTATTCCAAAATATTATCAGAGTAGCCCTCGCAGATCTTGAGGGCATGCTCAGCATCAGTGATGATATTTTGGTGTTTGCCAAGACTTAGGCGGAGTATCTATCCAGGCTGGCAAAGACAATTGAGCACCTCCGATCCCTGGGTCTCACCCTGCATCGCAACAAGTGTGAGTTCCTCAGGATGGCTATTGAGTTCTTCTGGTTCGTCTTTAAGGAAGGAGGGATGACACCTGCCCCCGGAAGGTGAGGAACATCCAGGAAGCTCAACTGCCCGAAAATGTATCTAAAGTGTGGAGCTTCCTGGGCATGGTCACTTATTGTGGCCAGTTCACCAGGAACCCGGTCTGTCATGATTCCTGCCCCTCATATCCCCAGCCCTCCAAGATGTCAGGCTGGAGCCAGGCCACGATCACCTACATGGCCCTCAAGGGCCTCCCCATCCCTCCAAAGACCCACTTGGAGTCAGACTTGGCGCTTGTGGCACCACACTCACTCACTCCCAAAGGATAACATTGGGGATTGGACTTGTAGTGCATTGATGGGGACAAGATGGATGCCCCCACATATTTCAGTTCCCAGAACTGCATGTGCGGTCTAGTCTTTTGGGTGTGGTTCAGCCCAGAGACATCTGGGATATCCAGAGACTATTTAAGCCACAACCAGGCTGAGAAACATGCTTTGCGTTTTCTGCACCTGCAGCGTGACACTCACCGTGTTCGGATCGGTCTCCAGTCCTGCATCTTTCTTCTGCGCTCAGCTCCTGCAAGAACAAGACACTGTTAGGAACAGCCTTACCTTGCGGCGCTTCTGCCCATCATTCATCGCTCCTTCTGTTCTGCAGGCATCTTCGGCGGTGTCATTCCCATCCCGGCAAGCCGCTTCCTAAGGAAAAGGGAAAAGAACAGCAAAAATGCATTAGTAAGCATTCTGCAAATCTTCACTTATTTTTAAATACTGTACGAGCTTCAAACGCTTACCTGAATCCCAGCTGCTCTGGGGAACTCTGCTCCGGAACTTCTCATCGATCTGCAAGAGGGAAAAGACACTCCAGGTTAGCGGGGAAACATCTAGAGGCACCACATACCGCGCTTACCCATCTCATTTGTTCTTCATAATCGGCATCCCTGCTGAAAACGGCGCGGCACCTAAAAGACACAGAAAAATAACTCAGTTCAATGCAAATACGAAAGGGGTGCATCGCGCATCGCACTCTCACTCACCTTCAGCGCTACTCATCTCAGCAGCACGCCACCAACCCCGGACACCGGCCATCATCTAAGGAAGGAAAGGAACGAAGTTAGAGAACTGTTCAAAAGACTCATTATACTTACCTGTCGGACTCTTGCCAGTGAAGTAACTAGGCAGCAACGAGCCCGCATCAATGAACGCGCCCCTGCACTGAAAGCAGGAAGGAGAGCACACTATCCAAGAAAACAAGGTGAGCTGTGGATCAAATGGAAGGGTTGGACCCCGGGTAAGAAGGGGTTCAAGGACACAGAGACAATAGGGAGTTAAACTCTACCAATCCTGTGTTTCAGGCCCAGTCTCCAGTCGAATAGCCTCCAGGGAAGGGTTCGAGGTCGTAAGAGGTCAGAACAGACTGAGTGACATCCCCGTGGATACCAGGTGAGCGTTACACAGTCTGAGCCACTGCGAGCCCTCACAAAAAAAAAGACATCACTTGGCAGTGTGGGCGGTTGGAACAAGCAGCATTTGATGACATCAAGCGTGCTCACACCGGTGTAAAGCTTGGTGTAAAGCGCTCTATAAATAAATAAATCAATCAAACCATGGCTTTTTTTGATCCGGCCCGTCAGACAGAGATTGTGGTCGACGCAAGTCCTTATGGTCTGGGGTGGTGCTTACCCAGGTGGACTCTAATCTGGAGGTCCGGCCAATAGCGTATGCCAGCAAAGCACTATTGGACACTGAACAGTGGTAGTCACAGATTGAGCGGGAGGTGCTGACGGTCTTGTGGGGCTGCCGGCATTTCAGACTGTATGTGTTGGGGAGGCCTGTGATGGTGGTCACAGACCACAAGCCCCGGCTGCCTATCCTGGCAGGGTCTTCCTCTAAACCACTCGCGAGGATAGAATGCTGGATGCTGGTGCTCCTTGAGTACGTCGTGTTGCTGGTGTACTGGCCGGGCAGCAACAATGCTGCAGACTACCTCTCCAGGCATCCCAGAGGAGGAGGGGAAGACCTGCAGTCCAGGTGTGTGGAGGAAGCGGACAAACATATCAGGCTGGTGGTAGAGGTAGCAACGCCCAACACTGTGCCGGTGGAGGAACTAGAGCGGGCCTCAGCGGCAGATAAATGCTTCATCATTTTAAGGACTGCCATGGAGCAGGGCGCATGGAGAGCTGTGATGGACTCGCTGGCCCGAAGAATGCAAGAGGCCAAAGTAACCCTGGAGCAGCTGTGGAGGGTGTGCGAGGAGCTGACGTTCTCGGAGGCGGTCTACTACTTCGAGGGGACCACATGGTGGTGCCACAGGCAAAGGTGCAGCAGATCATCAAGTTAGCACACCAAGGACATCCGAGTGCAGCAAAAATGAAGGCCCACCTCTGTCAGGAGGTCTGGTTTCCAGAGAGGAGAGTAGAAGAATTTGTGGCATCGTGCGTGTGGTGCCAGGCGGCGTCACCAGCGCTGAGGGAGCCGGCCATAGAAACCATGCCCAGAGGGACAAGACCATGGGAGCTGGTTCATGCAGACTTCAGCTCCACAACCATAGGCACCTGGTGGTGGTGGACGAGCGGTCCCGGTACCCGGAGGTGGAATTTGTAGAGTCTGTGGCATTTGAAAAGGTGGTGTGGCGCTGGAGACAGTTTTTGCTACCCACGGACTGCCCAAGGTGTTGTGCTCGGACAACGGTGCACCCTTTCAGGGTGAGAGATTTGCGGACCTGATGAGAGGATGTGGAATACACCACCGGAAGTTCACCCCTTTGTGGCCCAGAGCAAATGCAGAGGCTGAGCACATAATGAGAATGTTAAACAATGTGTTCTGCATTGCCCAGGGCCAAGGTGAATGTCTGCAGAGGGCACTCTATGTCTTTCTGCAGGGATACCAGACCACCCCACACACATCCACAGGGGTGGCACCTGCGGAGGCCATGTTTCAGCGCTGCTCAAGGGATGTTCTGCCAGAAGTGGGGGAGCATGAACCCGCCATCATTGATAATGAGCAGGTGGAAGGGGAGAGAAGAGTACGGACAGAACTGAAAAACATCCAAATGGGTCTGAGGCCCCAAAGACTAGCCCCTGGGGATGAGCTGCTGGTGATAAACTGGTACCCGCAAGAAAAGCGCTCTCTCACGTATGAGCTGGCGCCGTTGGATGTGGTGGCAGTGAAGGGGTCGATGGTCACAGTGTCGGATGGAACGGCCTCTGGCTCACTCAACGCCAGCTTCTTTAAAAAATGGTGAGTCCAGGGCATAGGCGATGGCCGACATGGACATGGCAGGCGTGCCGGATGAAGGCAGTGGCTCCTCTTTCCTGCCAGGGTCTCTGACCCAGGAGGGGCCAGGGGAAGGAACTCCGACCCGAGAGACTGGCAGGAGGTACCCCCGGAGGACAGGGCAATGGAAAATTGCCCATCTCACTGACTCTGTGATGGACCCAAATAAACTGATGTTGTGTCACAGATGCCCGAGGGGCTGACATTCAGCGGGGAACCAGGGTAGATGTCATTAAAGGGGTCTCCGGGGACATATTGGAGCAGTGTGCCATTATATATGGTAGTTAGTACTTCCTTTATTCATGTTTCGTTGTTATAAAAAGGAGGAGCGTGGTGCTGCTCTTTAAGGGTGGAGTGATGTTTCACTCTGCTGCATGCTGTATAAATAAACGGGGCATTTCTTACCGTGACAGTGCGACCGGGCAGCCCAAACCTGAAGCAACTGTGTGATTGTGTGTCTGTGGAAGGGCGGGGGCCCACTGGATCTCCAGCAGGGGCTGGAGAGTGCCAACAACTGGTGTCTTAGTTTAAATCCACTTATTGCTGTGCTAAAGCTGTGTTCTTGAGAGCTGAAGCCCTTCTCAGGGGTGATTCTCAAATTGAGTTAAGTACCAAAAAGGTAATTAAAAGCGTTAACAACCTTTTTGGTACTTAAGACCTATTCTGAATGTGGTGCATTCTTCCGAAGTCGGTAGGAATACGCCACTTTCAGAATACTTGTGGCGGTTACTAGGTTGGGTTGGAAACCAACCTAGCAACTGCCACATTTTTTGCTTTTCTCCAACCTTTATTCAAGCAAGTGCTACTTGTACTTGTTGGCCAGTAGACAGGAGCTACTAGCAAGAGCTACTGGGGTGGTGATGGCCACGAGTATGAGAATTTGTACCAAGATTATTTTGGGTTATTTATAAAAGAATAACGTATGCATTGACTGTGAGATTAATAACTTCAAAAACATCTTTATGTCATTGTTTTTTATTAGTAGCTGTCTGATAAGGAGCCGCAAGGGTGTGTAGGAAATGTACTCAATTGACAGCCCGCAGACCACAGCACTTCTGCTGCTGCATCATGTAACAAATGACCAATTGAAACAGCACAATTCCAGAACCCGAACCACTGAGGTCATGCTGCATGGAATACCGAACACAACACTGTCTCTTAAAAACTGTCAAGCATATAAGAATATAGGAAACCAATCAGGACATTCGATGTGAAAACTGGCACTCAGTCATTTGGTGTGTAGCTTGAAGCAGCAAGTGTATTCAGATGCTGTCAGACGGGATCAAAGACCAAAAAAACGATTACAGTTGTAGCTTTATTTTGCCCATTCTCATCGAAAGCCTACAATTACCAGCATGCACAGTAATGCTTACAAATATAAATCTAAAAAACACAATGAGACTGAAACGATCACAGCCACAGCATTGCTTCACATTGCATTCAGGTTTATGGGGTTAGGTTAAGGTGATGAGGGCATTACATTCATTCAGGTTGCATGGTTTGAAGGCATTCAGTGTGGCCACAAGGCCCTGTTTTAAATTTGTCAATTCTGTATGGTTGCTATTAGTTGCTACCTTGCATTAATGCATGGGCTCATTTCAGTGTATGTGTGTTGTGTTTGAGTCTGAGTCTGTTAGATCACTATGTTACGATATATGTTGTTTATATGAATTTCCATGTATTAAAAAGTATTACTATTTTTGTAATAGGTTTATTCTGGTCGCATTGCTTCTCATGTACTCTTCTCCCTAGCAATAATCATTGAATTAACCCCACCCAGAATGCTCTACCTTTTTTTGTATGATAAGCAGGTTTCTTTACCCTTTACTTTTCTAATCAGCCATCAATTGCAACTCTTGGTGATGTTGTGGGTGTTGTCATAGGGCTATTACATAGCGTGGGTGATATTTTAGTTTCATGGTAAATTGGTGGTAAAGTATTGTGGTATAAAAGTGGTGAGCATATTTGTAGTACTGCCCTACAGATACATTGAACTATGAAGTGTCTCGGCTTTATCAGGCAAACTCCCTATCTGCCGTGGGTTATCAGCAAAGAAGTATTGCAAACTCTGCACTGCTTTTGCGCCCCCGAAGGTCAGCACAGGGCACCAGCTGCATCTAAGGCTTGGACCGTTCGGCTCTCCCCTCTGCTCTTTCTCTCCCTCTTCTCCAAACAGCCAGCAGCAAAAAGCCCCACACCCTTTCTGTTGCGTACATTTATGCCTGACCTTTTTCAGTCAAAACTAATTGCTGCCCTTTTCTCTGTTGTTTTCTGTCACCCCAGTAAACTACCAAACCCATAGCACTTCTCTGTCCAATCATCCTGTGAGAAGTACATGTATCATTTTATTTCCTGCAAGAACAATAATCTCTCTGAATGGAAAAGACAGTCCTTTCATTTTGCACGCATGTTTACTTCCACAGAACGAAAAACAGAATTTTCCATCTGAGTCTTTGCATTTCATTGTTAAAAGGGAATATTACTTAATTACTGGGATATTATTTAATAGGGAATAGTTAGTTGATTAATCTGGGTTAGTTTAATGCAAAACTACACAGATGGTGAATTAATTTATAACACGAATCATTTTTACATGTGCTCAGTGCATTTTAAATCTGCTGTCTTTGCATCCATTTGCTGACACCATTGAAAGTCTAATTCACTGCTCCCCATGCCTTCATTTGCACTAAATCATTTGCTGTCACTATTTACATTTATCTATACTGACCCCACTGAAAATAATGTCATGTTCAAATAATTTGCTGTTCCCATCTGCATTCATTTTTACTAGCTGCCTCCATTGATGTACTTCCTTATACCATAACATCTTACAGTGACAATGGCCACAACACACATTTCTAATGTATTTTTGTTATTTATAGTTAACCCTTGCTGGAACACTACCCAGAGCACTTCAAGCCTAGATGCAGCCCGTCCTCTAACTGTGCACACAGCCTTTGACTGATTGCTCTGCAGGAAGAGGAGAGGGGGGACAGGGGAAGAGGCCCAGTGACTTCAGACACCAAAATAAACACACAGTGCTCATTTTTACTAGCGCATTTCATCACCTACGCCCCAAAAAGTTTTGAGAATCTGGCCCAATGTCCACTAAAAAAAAGCAGCACATGAGCCATCCAGAAGGCAGCATGAGATTTCTGATGATACAGACTTTTTTCAGTCAAAATGACGTGTGTTAAAGGTCTTTGCTAATTGGAGGGAATTATGTATGTGTTTAGCTTTTAGGCAGAATAATCCAATGGATCTTGACCTGTTAGACAGTGTTGAGACAACATTAGTCCTAGCAGCTGCTAGTCCTAGCAGCCCCTCGCCGGAGCGGGAGCTCCATCCGACCCTTCAGGAGCAGTGGTCAGCCAAGGAGAGCCTGCCTCTGCTTGCCTCATCTGCGGTAAGCGCACAGGCATTTGCGCTCAATAATCAAAATGTACCTGCACCCCCACGTTTTTATTCATCTGCAATTTGCCTCTGATGCCCGCTTAACAAAATACGCTTTGCCGTCCAGCATCGACATCCAGAGACACTGTGCGCACCCCCACTTTCTTATTCTACAATATTCGCCATTAGCTACCAAGAGGATGGTAGCACTTTCCAAGATGGCTGCCCGACGCTCTACTTTGGACTCCTATGCACAACCAGGCCCAGCCCACACTGCCTGAGTCCCGATTGGCTGCAGTGCTAAACTTTACCTCCAATCTAATGCCGGCAGGCGTAAGTCGACCCATACACTCCAAGGCCCAGGAACACAAGGCTAACTCCTGTCCTGAGCCTATCATAAGCCGTCTACGCTGTTAGCCAGAACCCCCTGGCCGCCTGCATCCAACCTCTGTTATTCGAAGTCAAGGTAACATAGACAGTCTTGCACTCAAACTCTGCCCGTTGCCTATATGGGTAAACTGAGCTGCTAATAAATATAGACCCTGAGTCCGTTGCTGTCAATTCCTCATGCACGAGCCTATTCTCATGTCACGCGTATTACTACTGCATGTCTCGACCCACGTAACATAAGAGTCTGCAGATGATACACAGATTCTCCTCCAGCTTTCTGGGGATCATAGTAAGGACAGGGAGTTGGTGAATAGAGTGTATCTTATCATTCAAGCATGGATGGCATCTCATGGTCTTTGCCTGAATGATGATAAGACAGAGCTGATCATTCTGGGCACACAGGCTAATATCAACAAACTAGGCCTAGACTACTCCTCGTTCAGTATAGACGGAAATGTCACCAAGGTCTCTAGGGAAGTAAAAACGCTTGTTTTTTACCTTGATTCTACCATGTCATTCACTAAACAGGTTAACTTCTTGGCATCAACCGCAGCCTATACCTGTAAATTAATAAGAGCAGGTAAGCCATTCCTATCCAATGATAGCTGTATGATCCTGGCGAGAGCCCTAATACTCTCCAGACTCGACTACTGTAATGCCCTTTACAGTGGTGCCAACAAAGCCATTACCCAAAGGTTACAAATTCTACAAAACAATGCCCTAAGAGTTGCACTTGGTATAAATAAAAGGGAGCATATCTCCTCTATTAGACGCCAACATAAATGGCTCTCTACTGATAACAAAATCCATCTAAAAATGATCTCCCTGACCCATAAAGCTCTTTACAATGCCACCCCTAGCTACTTGACGGATAAAATAAAGAGAAAAGAATCTAGCAGACCGACAAGATTTGCCAATGCTAATTGCCCGGTAGTACCAAGATTTAAACTCGCTAAAATTGGCGGCATCAGCTTTCCTGTGATAGCTGCTAAACTGTCGAATACTTTGCCACATAACCTGAGAGTAGACCAACCCTTCTCACACTTCAGAAGGAACTTCATCAATCACATTGATTCTAATAACTTGTAGTCACCCTCCTTTAGATACCTTGTATCTTTAACATAACAGGATTGTACCTATGTATTATTAAAACTCTGTCAACTAATGTATATAACCTCAACACTGTTTGTAAATGTATTGCACCTATGTATATGAATCTTACTTTAACTATTTGCATATACCTGTAAGTATGTAAACTGTACATCTCTGCAACATTGTAAGCTTTGCATATTCTTTCTGCTGCGCCCGGTTACCTCTGGGTCTGGCGCGCATTACAAATTAATAAACAAACAAAAAAACAAACATTACTTTCTTCATTACAAGGACTGCATCATGGGTGAGTGGATTACACTTGGAGAGCGAAGATCTGCTTCAGCACTACAAAGAGGTGCCAAGATCCACAACAATTTGTGGTGAGGGGTTCCACTGTATAGACCCAGAAGAGTTTGCAGGATTATCATCCATGACAGACAAAGGAGTTGCAAAGAGACTAGATTATTTGTCAAAATTAGTCCAGAGATTGCTTCTGATTCACACAGGTGCTCTTCCGCAAGACCACATTGGTCAGTGAAATGAACTAGACCTGGATTCTCAGCAAGTATACAGTAAAAATGTATTTGCTCTTCTGAAACATATCTAAAGAGTGGAGGATTGCCTCTTCACCCACTTCATGATGCTGATATTTTCACAATTAAGGAATCATTGTAAGAGGTCTTTGTGGACAAGAGATCAATGAATTTCAAAATGTTCCAAATTTAAGTATGGCATATTTTAGTAGGAAGGGGAAAAGTGAGAGAAGTGTTAGTCAATCAGACACTTCTCTCAACAGGAAACATGACATCATATCAAGAGAATACCCATGTAAGAAATTCAATTTACCAGTGTGATGTAGCCTTCATTCATACGGTCAAGCATTTTATTACTGTTCTCAAAAGGCAGGTGTCCTTTTATTGATCATGACTTCTACTCAGCAGGACCCAAGCTGAGATGGTATGAATTTTTTTTTTCTCTCATTTCATATTTACATTCAGCAGTGGCCTGTTTCCAAATGAGTTACTGGCAGCTTCCAGTCATACAAGATTACAGTGTAGTGCCTTTTGTTTTACTTTCTTCTAATTTGGGGTTTTGCTAGAATGGGTTCATAAAGGGGGACAGGTGAACGGGAACCTGTACAAAGATGAAGGCAAATTCACTTTATCTACTAGGGTAGAAATGGCAAAAGCAACTTCTATGAACACGTGGACAGGAGATGTGTTACACCACTGTGACAAATCAACTTCCAGGGCACCAGTGGTCCAGGGATGAATATCGGTTTAAATGAGCCCCACAACTCTAGAACACCAGAAGGGATATGACAAGATTGGAAACACAAGTCAATTATAAACCTCCTTGCCCAATTTTGGTAACATGGATGGAATGGCAGGCTTATCACCAAAAGGCCATGGATCGTTAGTTGCAACACAGCAAAATACAATTATTACCCAATGATAAACTGACTGTCCAGTCAAGGTTGTATACAAATATCTACTTTATTATTATCAAAACAGACAGTTCTAGCACACTACAAAAGACAACCCACCCTGTAAGGAATGCAGAGGAGAGACAGTGTTAAAGAAGGAAAAGGAATGCACTGTGGACGCTGATAGGAGGGTAGTCGGTATAGAAATTAATAGTAAAAGTTCAAGGATACTTGAACACCAAGGGAGCAATGGGTCATAAAATGTCACTAGAGACCTTCAAAGAAGGACCAGGGGGACAGAACCACTATGGACCTTGTGATTTAGGAGTTCTTTGTGCTCAACAGGGTCTAGTCGGTTTCAGGACTTTTTGCAGCTTCTGCAACAGAGTTCAAGATGGGAGACAGATGCGGGTATCAGGCGGCAGGCAGTTCGATGAGCGAAGCTGGACGGACAGTGGCAGGCTTGCCTATATGGCTCCTTGGGGTCAGGAATCATTATCTCCGAGCTTGTCGAGGCGTCTTGGACTGCTTTGCGACTGCAGTGAAACAACAGTCAGTGGTGCAGTTGGTTGCAGCTCGAGGGGCTTGACTGGCTCGAAAAATCTCCTTTAAGGAGGACGTCGGTAAATGCTTATTGATGCACTCCTCCAAGCTTCTTCACTGGGCTTGTGTTGTCCTTTAAGGCTGATTGCCTAAAGCTGAGGAGAGTGTTGAATGGTGTCCCCCAGCGGGGATGACTATTGTAATACACGCAGTCCCAGACATGACATGTTTCTGTCAATAGATACTAAGGTCAGAATATGGCTTCAGGTTGAGACAGTGCACATGAAAGGTTTTTGGGGGTTTCTTGTCTCCTTTGTTAACCTCTGCAGCCAGGCCCCACGTGGGCCTTTCTGAAGTACATTTTATTTGTACGTTAACTATGTTAATCACTGCCACCAGCTATAAAGCTACACAAAAAGGACAGGGCAGATCCATGGACCCTCTGTTAGTTAATTAGGCTGTCAAATGGCAGAGTAAAGGTTTGGCCCTTCCCCTTCTGAGATGACATGGTGGACTCCTCCCTGTCATATCCCAACCCATTTTCCGGAGGTTGATCTAACATTATTCATTTCATTTAAACATTTCAAAAACCCAGTTGAGCACACCCCCACTGTGCAGATGGTTGAATTCCTTCTAACCACTCAAAATACTGTCCTGAATTTTTGATATATTTATGAGGCCCAAGTAGGTACCTGGAAGGACAATGAACTTGCCTTGTGGATAAAAAAAAAACTGAGTATCTCCCTGGAGCAAACTCAAAATCATCCTGTAAAGTACAAAAGATAATATGCAAACAAACAAGGCAGAGTAATGTAGAGGAGCAGATGGATGCCTGTTCTCTAGTCCTTGCCCCCTCACCACCGTCTTATTGGTGTAGCAGACAAAGAGCTAAAATTGGGAACCATTGCACGAGTTTATGCAACAAATCTATACTGTGTTGATTGTATGAAAGATGATATGCACTCAGACAGCCATTCAGAAGATACCCTAACATTCAGATAGTGGAAGGAGGTTACCAAGAAAGATGCCCATTGCCAAAGTGCCAGAATGTGGCTATGGGAATTATGGATGAACGCTAAATAAAAGTCTGACGACAACAGAATGATGTCATGAAGAAGATATATAAACCTATGTTGAAACAATATGAAAGTACTTTAGCCTGATGATGTAAATAAAGCACAAAGAAAAAACATGCAACTAAAAATGAATTAATCGTGCAAAGAAGAAGATGAAGTAACTTGTTCACCAATAACTCTAAATACGCTGTAACGCAAGGTAGAGAAATCATATAGAAGCTTTCTAAAAAGAGGTACATATACAACGTTTAGGACAGCCATTGGAAGAAAATGGATGACTGCCCATGTTAAAGAATAACTACCTAATAATAAGAGCCATGATTGCAAATTGAAGAATAAATGAAGAAGCTGTTTTCGTGTGAAGAACAAGAGAGTATGTTCTTCAGAAGTCAAGGAGGCTATTTAGAGAGATGGTTGTAGGGCACAAAAGGAGTCGAATGAACAGACCATGTGCATCAGATATATTTCTGATAAGATTACGAGAGATAAGGACATTTTCAGATGCCAATCATTGGACAAATACAAAGGCAAAAGCCTATGTGAGGTGGAGTGAGCAAGTCCCTAAAGGCTAGAAGGGATAATGACACCCTGTTAAATACCATCAAGTTGCAGTCATGAGGCTGAAATGGACTACATTGTGGTCTCCTAACATGTGATGAAGAACTCAAAACAAAGACTATTCAGTAGAGCTTCAATTAAGATGGTGGTGTGCTCAACTCCCTCGAATGTCCCAGAACAATGAGCAGACTACGAGGTCACCTACAAACAATAGACCTTGGCTAAGGATCAGGTTAATGAAATGCACTGGACTAATTGGTAAAACAAAGAATACGCTGATGCAGCTTGAATACCTAGGTTTTGTTTTGTTCACATGCTGCTAAGGAGCCAAAAGTCCAAGGTTGGATAGGGTTGTGTCATGATGCCTACCCCCGGGGATCCAGATCAAGTCCAGCAGCCCCGGAAGCAGGCATCAAGTTATTCCAAGCAAGCCCAACAACCCCTGCTACGGGCCATTTGGGTGCAGTCCATTCATCTATGGCGCCAGGCTAATATGGAGAGTCAGTCCTTGCGCCATAGGCGCCAGGCTCATAGATTGAAACTTACCTGATGCAGACCATGCTGCAAACTTACCTGATGCAGACCATGAGCTCCAAGCCAAAAGAGGCTTGAAAGGGACTACTTTACCTTGGGACTATTCTTTTACTCGGGTGGGGTCGGGGGGGAATACTTACCTGGGACTACTTTGGAGGCTATTTAAACCACGCCCGAAGAGCAGCACATGCTTTGCGTTATTCTGCATCCAGCAGCGTAACGCTCACCATGCCTGCAAGTCTGCATCCAGTCTTCTGCCACGCCCGCCTCGAGTCTGGAGCTCCTAGAAAAAGGGAGAAAGAAGGAGAAAAGGTTAGAACAAGAGCAATACCTTTGATCCTTACCTGAATTCCCGATCCACCGCGCCTTCGAGCTGGAAGAAAGAAGTTATTTTATGTGCATCGCCTCACATGCTGCAGCGCTGCGCTGAACTCACCGGCCTTCGCAGCATCTTCACTATCCACCGCATCCTTCTGCATGTTCCCGCCGCACTAGGGCACCTAAAGGGGAAACACAAGAACAACAAGGTGAGCCTAGGGAATAAACAGAGGCAATATTAGTTACCCCCATAGACTTACCTGATTTTACCACCGGGGGTACTATTCCTCTTCACGGGTCGGCGCAGCCTCCACCACATCCTTGCCATACCCCAGGCCCTAAGGGGAACAAAAGGACAGCAAGATGAAACAAAGGGACAAACAAGGGGAAACCTCCTCACCACAATAGACTTACCTAATTTTACCGTCTGAGGCATTATTCCCCGAGACTTCATACTTTCTCTCAGCGCCTGAATAAGGGAGAAAGCAACAGGTTACATACTGACATTATTTTATCGAACTGTGTTGGATAATACAAATCCTTACCTGAATATCACTGGTTGCCACGAGGAACTCTTCGATAGGGTCAAGCTGCAACCTGCAAGGAATCGGACAAGAGTGAAAGTCAGACATTTGAACTCTTACGAACTACATGCTTACAGCGCCTTGCCGGAAATCTCAGGGTCAATATTGTTCTGAAACTCACCAATTTCTTCGAACCAGTGAAGCAACTGGTTATCTACGAGCCCCTGCGCTCAATGCAGGATGGAGAGCTCATCTTTCCAAACCATCAGGTGAGACTATAAGAGGGGACATCAAAGGTGATCAGTGGGGAGAACAGCGGGGGTGGGGGGTTTACGCTCAACTCCACAGGTGGTTAATTCCCTTTCTCCGTTTTCAGAAGAATATTCCTACGGGCCAAGCAAACAAAGCTAGGTGGGCCAGTCCAGTCCGTCATCTCGGCACTACGCGTCACATTGGTGGAGACCGCAGCTGTCCAGTTCAGATCGACGCCCCTGTGGGAGCCAGATGAGCGTAACAGAACGCGAAGCCTACCCACAAATTCCCACCCGGGCGTTATGGATACCTCAGAAACTGACCAATTGGTCCAATTACTAGGGGAACTGAGGGCTGAAGTGCATTCCGCCCGTCAAGAAACCAATGCTCTTAGGAGAGAACTGATTTTGTCAAAGGAGCGAACTGATGACCTTGGTAGGCAACTACTGCAAAGCCAGGCTGGACAAGCACCCCTACCAGGACCCGGGGGAAATCCAGCTCCTGTGTCATCGAGTAATCCTGTGCAAATACACCTACCAGGAACTATTCCATTAGCTCCGCCTGAACGCTTTGCGGGGACCCCAAAAGGTTCGCCGTGTTTATGAATCAATGCCGCTTGCACTTTTTATGCAGACCTGAAGCCTTCCCAAACGATCAAGCCAAGGTAGCCTTTGTATTGTCATATCTCAGCGGCAGTGCAGCTGATTGGTCAATTGTACTAGTTACTCAGGATGACCCAATTCTTCGGGATTTTCAGGGCTTTCAAATGAGCATGGAAAGACTATTTGCCCGGCACTCCCAAGGACCGGCCCTGGATAACAAACTTTTGTCCCTACGACAGGGCAACCAGGACCTTCTATCCTACATCGCAACCTTAAATAGGTTGATAGTGGAAACTTGATGGCCCGAGGTAAAACAAATCACTTTATTTCATCGAGGGCTTCCAGGAGAACTCAAGGATGTCTTGGCTCAAGTTGTGAACCCACCTCAAGACTGCGCTGGATATGTAGACTTGGTGGTCCAGTTAGATCACAGACTTCAGAACAGAAAGGCTGATCGAGCTAAGTTTGAGAATCGGGTGTTGGTCAAAACCCACGCTAACCCCAAAGGAGCAGATGCTTCAGAACCCATGCAAATCAGAGGGGTTAAAGGACCCTTAACCCAGAAGGAAAGAGAAAGGAGACGGCAAATGCAATTGTTTCTATATTGTGGAACTTCTGGGCATTTTCTATGGGATTGCCCTGTAAAACCACCCAAGAAGGTGGTAGGAGCTGCTGATAAAAGCCATATGGAGTCAGACTCAGGGAACGACCATGCCCGACAAGCGTAGAGGTCCGCTTGCCGAGCTTGAAGAAGGATACTCAGACCTCGCATTTCATCATACCAATGGTCCTCGTAGATCCAAGGCAGCCATCGGGTATGCACACAGTAAGGGCATACATTGATAGCGGGGCCATAGGAAACTATGTGGACTACGAATTGGCTTCCAGGATGAATCTACCTCTCTGCCGAAAAAACCACCTCAGATGTCATCACCACAGTCGATGGAACTGAAATTGCCTCTGGGCCTGTAACTCATTCCACCGCAGAGATGACACTATTGGGTCAGGATGGGCATCGAGAGACTTATGTGTTTGATCTAATCAAAGCCCCAAAGTTCCAAATAATACTGGGGATACCTTGGTTGGAAACACATAATCCTTGTATTGATTGGCGAGAGAAGAGAATAACCTTCCTGGATTGTGCACAAACCTGTTACCCAAAGAAAAACCTGAACGTAGGCCTGGCCGCAGTAACCACATCAGTCGTGCAGCTACGTCCAGAATATCAAGAATTCTAGGATGTCTTCCAAAAAGAACAGGCAAACACCTTACCACCTCACAGATCGTACGATTGTGAAATTGATCTCATGCCCGGTGCACAACCCCCATGTAGCAGGATCTACCCCCTTACAGAACCTGAGAACCTTCACCTAAGGCAATACCTAGACCAGTACCTTGCTAATGGCTTCATTCGCCCATCCAAGTCCCCTGCATCTTCAGCTTTGTTCTTCGTGCCTAAAAAGGAAGATGACCTCAGAACGTGCATAGACTACTGCGCATTGAACCAGATCACTGTTAAGAACCGATACCCATTGCCTCTGATCCCCGAACTACTAGACCAAGTAAAGGACGCTTGCATATACACTAAGTTGAATCTCCGGGGGGCATACCATCTGGTACTTGTGAAAGAGGGTGACGAATGGAAGACTGCTTTTCGCACTAAGTACGGGTTATTCGAATACCAGGTGATGCCGTTCGGGTTGAGCAATGAACCAGCAGCCTTCCAATACTTTATGAACGATGTCCTTCGTGAACTCATTGACGTTTGTGTTGTCGTATATATCGATGATATTCTAGTGTACTCCTCTTCAGAATCTGACCATGTGAAGCACATCCGAGCAGTCCTTGAGAAATTGCACCAGCACAAACTATGTGCAAAACTGGAAAAATGCGTTTTTCATGCCACGGAAGTTGAATTCCTTGGGTTTATCCTGAGTCCAAAAGGAGTCTGAATGGACTCACGAAAGGTGACTCAATTTTTAAGTGGCCATCACCGAGTTCAGTTAAAGGAGTACAAAGCATGCTCGGCTTTGTCAATTTCTACCGCCGATTCATCCCGGATTTCTCACATGTTGTACATCCCATCACAGCACTCTTGCGAAAAAACAAACGCTTTATGTGGACTGAAGAAGCTGAAAATGCCTTCCAAGAACTGAAAGCAAAATTCACGTCTGCACCTGTACTGAAGCACCCACGCCCTGAACTTCCATACATAGTGGAAACTGATGCATCCAGTTTAGCCATGGGAGCTGTCCTGTCCCAAAAGGACCCTGAAACTGGCCAGCTTCACCCAGTAGCATTTTGGTCCAGAAAGTTCTCGGCACCCGAGTTAAACTATGCTGTTACCAACAAGGAGTTGTTAGCCATTAAATCCGCCTTCAAGACTTGGCGGCACTATCTTCTCGGTGCCAGGCATATCATTATTGTGATCACCGATCACCGGAACTTGCAGTATTTAAAGACAGCCAAGGCCTAATCGTCACGCCAGCTCCGATGGGCATTATTCTTTGCCGAGTTCGATTTCGTGATAACCTACCGACCACGTTGCAAGAACGGTAAAGCAGACGCCTTATCCCGAATAGGGATGGGAGAGGCAGAAGTGAACCCAGAACCAGTACCTATAATTTCTGAACAAAGGATTCTTGGCATGACAACTCTACAGACACTAGAGGACATTCAGGTGAAGATCCAGCAACTCTTTGATTCCACAGCCCTGCAGGACTAGGTAAAGAAAGGTCCGGACTACTCTGTCACCAATAACCTGCCTTACTACCAAGGGCGGCTATTTCTGCCACACAAGGAACTACAAGAGCTAGTCATTTCCCATTATCATGACACCCTAATGGAGGGACACCCAGGTATCGCAAAGACTGAAGCTAAAATTAAGAAACAATTCTGGTGGCCCACCTGGCGAAAGGATATTAAATCATTTGTAATGTCTTGTGGCATTTGCACCCAAAACAAGTCAGAAGAAAAAAACAGCTGGATTCTTACAACCTTTAGACATTCCGCCTACACCATGGCACACCTTATTGTTAGACTTTATTACTGATCTACCTCCATGCAATGGATTTAACACCATTCTAGTTATTGTGGATCTTTTTTCCAAGATGGCCCACCAAATCCCTATAATGGGATTACCTTCAGCTTCAATCCTGGCCAAGGAGTTCCTCGAAAACATTGTTCGCATACATGGATTTCCGTCCGTATTGGTCTCTGACCGGGGCAGTCAATTCATTTCACATTTTTGGAGGAAATGTTGTCAATTGGCGCAAATTGATGTGAGGTTATCGACCAGTCACCACCCCCAAACTGATCGTCAAACGGAGAGGACCAACCAGACTCTCGAACAATACCTGCGTTGTATGTTACATCAGACTGAGAGTAATTGGAAAGACATTCTTTGGATCGCCGAATATGCATACAATAATTCAGTACATTCTGGAACTGGACAAAGCCCCTTTTATACCTTATATGGGTACCATCCTCGAACCTCAGACCTTGACTCACCCCAACACTTAGAAATGCCCGCAGTGGACCATCTGCACGCTATGATTACATAAGCCTTTAAAGAAGCAACTGCACATTTAAAATAGGCGAAAGAAAAATACAAGAAAAATGCTGATCAGCATAGAAGCGATACTCCACAATACCAGATAGGGGACCAAGTGTGGTTGGCCACAAAACACATACCTCTAAAGGGAACACGGACCTTTAACCCCAGATATTTGGGACCCTACTCTATTAAGGCCATTATCAACCCAGTGGCCGTCAAGTTGGACTTACCTGCTAATATGCAAATTCACCCCGTTTTTCATGTGTCACTTTTGAAACCAGTGTACCCAGGGACAAGACTAACCAAGCCACCAGACCCCATCCTTATAGACGGGGAACCCGAATTTGAGGTCAAGAACATCCTGGACTCCAAGATGGTGAAGTCAAACCTTTTTCATTTAATCGACTGCAAAGGTTACGGACCACAGGAAAGGTCATGGGTACATAGTGACCACGTTCATGCACCCCGATTGGTGAAAAAATTCCACCAAACTTTCCCAGACAAACCAAAACCATGGGGAAGAACGACTTTAGGAGGGGCCTTGGGGGGGAGTGCTGTCATGATGCCTACCCCCGGGGATCCAGATCAAGTCCAGCAGCCCCGGAAGCAGGCATCAAGTTATTCCAAGCAAGCCCAACAACCCCTACTAGGGGCCATTTGGATGCAGTCCTGTCGTCTATGGCACCAGGCTCATATGGAGAGTCAGTCCTGGCGCCATAGGCGCCAGGCTCATAGATTGAAACTTACCTGATGCAGACCATGCTGCAAACTTACCTAATGCAGACCATCCTGCAAGAGCTCCAAGACAAAAGAGGCTTGAAAGAGACTACTTTACTTTGGGGCTATTTTTTTACTCGGGTGGAGTCAGGGAGGAATACTTACCTGGGAGTACTTTGGAGGCTATTTAAACCACGCCCGAAGAGCAGCACAAGTTTCGCGTTTTTCTGCATCCAGCAGCGTAACGCTCACCGTGCCTGCAAGTCTGCATCCAGTCTTCTGCCACGCCCGCCTCGAGTCTGGAGCTCCTAGAAAAAGGGTGTAAGAAGGAGAAAAGGTTAGAACAAGAGCAATACCTTTGATCCTTACCTGAATTCCCGATCTACCGCGCCTTCGAGCTGGAATAAAGAAGTTATTTTAAGCGAGTCACCTCGCATGCTGCATCGCCGCGCTGAACTCACCGGCCTTCGCAGCATCTTCACTATCCACCGCATCCTTCTTCATGTTCCTGCTGCACTCCGGCACCTAAGGGGAAACACAAGAACAGCAAGGTGAGCCAAGGGAATAAACAGAGGCAATATTAGTTACCCCCTTAGACTTACCTGATTTTACCACCGGGGGTACTATTCCTTTTCACGGGTCGGCTCAGCCTCCACCACATCCTCGCCGTACCCCAGCCCCTAAGGGGAACAAAAGGACAGCAAGGTGATACAAAGGGACAAACAAGGGAAAACCTCCTCACCACAATAGACTTACCTAATTTTACCGCCGGAGGCATTATTCCCCGAGACTTCATACTTTCTCTCAGCGCCTGAATAAGGGAGAAAGCAACAGGTTACATACTGACGTTATTTTCTCGAACACTGTTGGATAATACAAATCCTTACCTGAATATTACCGGTTGCCACGAGGAACTCTTCGATAGGGTCAAGCTGCAACCTGCAAGGAATCGGACAAGAGTGAAAGTCAGACATTTGAACTCTTACGAACTACATACTTACGGCGTCTTGCCGGAAATCTCAGAGTCAATATTGTTCTGGAACTCACCAATTCCTTCAAACCAGTGCAGCAACTGGTTATCTACGCGCCCCTGCGCTCAATGCAGGATGGAGAGCTCATCTTTCCAAACCATCAGGTGAGACTGTAAGAGGGGACATCAAAGGCGATCAGTGTGGAGAACAGTGGGGTGGGGGGTTCACGCTCAACTCCACAGGTGGTTAATTCCCTTTCTCCATTTGCAGAAGAATATTCCTACGGGCCAAGCAAATGAAGCTAGGTGGGCCAGTCCAGTCCGTCATCTCGGCACTACGCGTCACATTGGTGGAGAACGCAGCTGTCCAGTTCAGATCGACGCCCCTGTGGGAGCCAGGTGAGTGTAACAAGTTGCCAACCAATCAAAAGGCCTGCCACTCATTTTCATTCACAATGTTTCAGTTATTATCCTGCTGCCATATTCTCTGCTATAATCAGTATGTGCCATAAGTAGAAGTAGCTCATTGTGTGTCCTACAGACAAGGGACAGCCAATAAGATATTAATCCATATATAATTCTCTAATTAAATATGTTTCCCTAATCCAATCCCTTCCGGCAATAGGTTTTATGCCACATAGGATGACATCATACATGATGCATGTGAAAGTATGTAAACTCTGTACAAACAAAATGATGTGTGAACATTGAGCATCTACTTCGATAGTGGTCATATCGCCATGATTTCCTTCACTGAGATTAAAGCAGTATTTTACCATCATCCTTTGGTCTGTCCGGTTATTTGGTCTGTTATATTTACTGACAAATCCATCCAGCACATGGAAGATGCTTCAAGGTGCTAGAACACATTTGGTAGTGATGCAGATGGTTCTGGTCTAACCACCTAGATCTAGGCCCAAATTCAGACCCCAGACAATCGCCGGCTTCTACCATTAGCCAGACAAACGCAGAGTTTCCTGCGGAGAACGCAAAGTAAACAAGCACATGTTCAAGATCCAGTTTGGCAGGTCCCGTTGATGAAATTCCCCACATGCGCCCTGCAGACTAAAGGTGATCTGGTCTATTGTGAGAGAGTCGATGCTGAGGTACTCGAGTAGACCATTGAATATGGTAAAAGATAAAAGGGGAAGGATCGTATTATGGTGTGCTGAATATTTATGTAGAAAGAGTAACTGGATTTTTAGGGATTATATATGAAGAGAAGGGATACCTCGATTTCACGTCCCCATGAGGGAGGGAAAGAATACACGCCATAATTCCATATAGGAGAGTTAAGAGATTCCTGAGGCATAAAGCCAATAAGAAGGGTACGTATTAAACTCCAAGATGGAGTCAATAAGAGATGAGATACATTGACCAAGAATAGTAAACAAAGGCATACATAGGGGAATAAATGTAAAGTGCACATGTGTAGGGGACATAATATGTCTTTATGAAGTTTTCTGCATGTTTAAAGTGATGGATATAAAACAACAGTAAAAGTAAATAAATAAAAGTGATTTTTTGGTATATTTTTTAAACAAAGGATTTGTGTCAATCAAATGGTTACAATTAAATGAAATTGGTATACGAATAAAGAAGAGAACCTTAAGATTTTTAAAGAAAACAATAACGATATAAAAATAATTGATGGAAAGTGTAAATGAAGGAGTAAGAAACACAGTGGTGTAAAAGGTTTTCAAAATATATTGATTCTTGGATTATGAGTGGTGATTAATGTGCACGTTCAAAAAGATAAAAAATATATTTAATGAACCTAGAAAAAAGAATAATAGATTGTGTTAGAATTGACAGTCTGAATTGACTTGTCACCATGGAAGACACACTGTTTTACACCTACGCAGATCATTGTTGAGATATATAGACCGGAATTAGGAAGTAACAATCCGAGTGGGTCAAGGGCACGACTAATAAAGCATTTATGTCATGGCCTCACAAGGGTTCATTATGAAAACCGGCATTGCGTCACATGACAACATACATACCACTCATATAGGAATGAATTTAGAGAAAAGATTGGCAGATTTAGAACCCTTGAAAATGTACCAGAGTGAGAAAGAAAATCCAGAATGGAGAGAGTGGATGCTTAATCAGAATATTTTAACTCCTGAAAAACAAGATGTAAAAGTTGAAGAAACAGGATTTTATCCTTTAAAGGAATTAAAGGCGGTAGTGCGATATGTTCATCCAACTAGTGAGCCCCCTGCTTATAACAGTGAATGCACTTTGGTAGAGAGTGGAATAGAGAACACAAAAATATATCAAAACGTAATGAAGATAAACAACGTGATGACAAAAAAGAAAGACAAGAGAGAATATATAATGAAGAAAGGGACAAAGAATGTAAGCGAAGGGAGGAAAGTAGAAGGTGTGAGATGAGAAAAGAGAAGGTGAGATTGGAAGAGGAGAAACAAAAGAAGTAGAAACCCAAAGATTTAAAGTACTTAGTTTGCAACGAAGGCGAGAGGAAGGTGAGTTAAGGGAATTAAGGAGAAGAGAGAAAGAAATTAACAGGAGTGAGGGATTAAAAGATCATGAAATATAATATGTATGCCAGAGAAGCATAGTGCCTAAGGAAGCACAAGAACGATTGGAAGAAGAAAGAGGGTCACAACAACCTCGAAGGGAGCTGTAAGGAATGCCGCGATCAGCATGGGCTGGTGGGCAGTATAGAGAAGACATAGAGTAGAGGCCTGGGAAGCTATATAGGCAAATGAGGGATAGAGAAAGATATGGAACTCAAGAGAACATTGAAAGTTCATGATTAAAGGGAACTGAGGGTAAACCAAGGGATGTCATAACAGATGATCAAAGAACGGTGTCCTTAAGCAGGCTAGATCTTCCTAATGTAGAATATAACAGCCACACAAGCTGGGGCATAGTTATGTCAGATGAAGAAAGAGAGGAGAATGAGATGATGCATGCAGATTTTCTAGGGAATCAAACATAGATAAAGGGGTAAAATGGTTAGATTGAGAAGACCCCATAGAAAAAAACACGCAAACCAACACCACATATTGAATGACTGCAAGCACAATTGCGTAGTACAGGGGATATATCCCCAATTTATATAAGCAGATTAAGGGCATTGCCAGTATGAAAACAAATGGGCAAGAACAACACTGCTTGGAAAATAAGGAGTGTGGACGGGCATGATTATGAATCAAAATTGTCACAAATCCCCTGATTAGAGAAAGGGGGCATCAACCACAATGTATACTGTGGCCCAAATAGATAAGGAGAATTTATAGTGCACACTACCAAGTTTAACTGCAGGTGTGGGAAAATGGATCTCTGAACTAGGGAAAAGAATGTCAGAAGCCACTTTACCTATAGACAACATTAAAGGCCTATTATCAGGTATCCTATGGGAGAGAGTTGACGATGTTTGGAAAACAGTGGGATACCCGAAAGTCACTGCACAAAACATGGTGCACAATGGAGTGCCATTTAATAATTGTACAGCAGATGTATGATGTATGATGATCACTCAGAGTACAATATCCTGATACATCGAATATTGGGGAATTAATGACTAGGAAACTGGAAGAAACTGAAGACCTCATTGCCCTCATTCAGGAGATTCAGGGGAGATGGAATTTGGAAACACATGAATCATGGGACAAGATGGTAGCATTGTTTACCACATTGTAGGTCAACGGCTGCCAAAGTCGGTGCAACGTCAGCTAAAAAAACAGGTAGGAATGGAAGCAAAGCCATGGCCAGAGATACAATTGGCAATTGTGCATTACTGTAGAATTTTAATGGAGAAAGATAAAAAGAAAGCAGAGGGTAGAAAATGGAAGAATCGATGTTGGTTTAGAGAAAATGATCAAAATACACCATCGAAGGAGCGGCATTGACAGACAATGAGGGAGCGACAGCGCAAATAATGCAGCTACTACAGCAGAATAATGTGGCATATGCCATGGATCAGAACGGGTATAGATTTTATGCCAGGGGGCAGAGGGAATGAGCGTCCAGGAGGAGGATAAGGGGGATTTCAAAACCCTCAAGGAAGGGGAGGATTTAATGGCTACAGCCACCGCAGTGTTGGAGCGTTGTTAAATTAGGACATTAACAGGCCGATTCATGGAATAATTAGCGCGGCGCAAGTGGGCAAAAACGTGCGAATCGCAGTGGAATAGCGAAAATCGCAGTGCAATTGCGAAAATCGCACGAAAAGCAGCGCACGTCGATTCATGGAAGGCCGTGCGCGAGAAAACCAGCGGATGTGCGATAAAAAAGTGCGCGGCGCACGTTGGCGCACAGGCCATCTAACAGCGTGCGCCAGGTCACAGCGAAAATCGCACAGGCCACAGCGAAATTCGCACATAGCGCGGCGCACGCAACAAAAGTAGGCGGAACACGGGCGTAACACTCGGAATGGGGAACAACTTGCCAAAACGTGGGCGTCACGGGGGAAGTACAGGGCACAAGTGCGCGGAACGCCCACACGCTCGCCTACAACACGTATTCATGGAATAGAATAGGGGAAAAAAGCGCACGCTCAAACCAGCGCACAGGCACAAACACGACCGCCACAAGAAAGCAGGCGGTAGCGTCTCTGCGGCTGTAAGAAATGTGCGCCAAAAGGTGCGCCAACAAATAGCACCTATATACTGCCATGATGAATGTCCCATACTGTGGCCCTCCAGGAAAAATGACGTGCAAAGGAGTACCCACAAACACGGACACCCGCTGACAAAAAATACGTGTGCGTGTATACCGGGGTGCGCGGGAAGTCTAACACGCGATTTCAGCAGGGTACGTGCATCACAGGGGTTCGCGTGAAGTTACTCACGCGATCGGGCCTGGGGGAGCGGGCTACGTGTATTTCAGGGGTTCGCGTGAAGTTTCTCACGCGATCGGGCCTGGGGGAGCGTGCTACGTGTATTCCAGGGGTTCGCGTGAAGTTTCACACGCGATCGGGTCTGGGGGAGTGGGCTACGTGTCTTACAGGGGTTCGCGTGAAGTCACTCACGCGATCGGGCCTGGGGGAGCGGGCTACGTGTATTCCAGGGGTGCGCGGGAAGTTCCACACGCGAATAGCCTGGGGGCGCGTGTATTTCAGGGGTGCGCGGGGAGTTCCACACGCGAATAGCCTGGGTGCGTGTATTTCAGGGGTGCGCGGGAAGTTCCACACGCAAATAGCCTGGGCGCGTGTATTTCAGGGGTGCGCGGGAAGTTCCACACGCGAATAGCCTGGGCGCGTGTATTTCAGGGGTGCGCGGGAAGTTCCACACGCGAATAGCCTGGGCGCGTGTATTTCAGGGGTGCGCGGGAAGTTCCACATGTGATTTGACAGTGTGGGTCCTCCCAGGTGTACCCTGTACACCCTCCACGGCCCCTGCAGGCAGCCCACACCACAGGGGACTACCCTGCATCCCTGGTCATGTCCCGCAGGCAGCCCACCCAACATGGGCATGCCCCCCAGCAAAGGCACATGTCTCCTTGAACTAATGAACACCAACTCATGTCCCCTTGCACCCCCACCCCCCAGCACTGTGGGGCACCTGCCAGCAGGCCCCCACCCATGTCCAACTCATGTCTCCCACCACCCCCACACCCCAGCCACCAGGGGCACCCTCCACCAGGCCCCCACTCATGTCTCCCACCACCCCCACACCCCAGCAGTGCAGGGGCAGCCTCCACCAGGCCCCCACTCATGTCACCCACCACCCCCACCCCCCAGCCACCAGGGGCACCCTCCACCAGGCCCCCACTCATGTCTCCCACCACCCCCACACCCCAGCCACCAGGGGCACCCTCCACCAGGCCCCTACTCATGTCTCCCACCACCCCCACACCCCAGCAGTGCAGGGGCAGCCTCCACCAGGCCCCCACTCATGTCACCCACCACCCCCACCCCCCAGCCACCAGGGGCACCCTCCACCAGGCCCCCACTCATGTCTCCCACCACCCCCACACCCCAGCCACCAGGGGCACCCTCCACCAGGCCCCCACTCATGTCTCCCACCACCCCCACACCCCAGCCACCAGGGGCACCCTCCACCAGGCCCCCACTCATGTCTCCCACCACCCCCACACCCCAGCCACCAGGGGCACCCTCCACCAGGCCCCCACTCATGTCTCCCACCACCCCCACACCCCAGCCACCAGGGGCACCCTCCACCAGGCCCCTACTCATGTCTCCCACCACCCCCACACCCCAGCAGTGCAGGGGCAGCCTCCACCAGGCCCCCACTCATGTCACCCACCACCCCCACCCCCCAGCCACCAGGGGCACCCTCCACCAGGCCCCCACTCATGTCTCCCACCACCCCCACACCCCAGCCACCAGGGGCACCCACCACCAGGCCCCCACTCATGTCACCCACCACCCCCACCCCCCAGCACTGTGGGGCACCTGACAGCAGGCCCCCACCCTTGTCCAACTCATGTCTCCCACCACCCCCACACCCCAGCAGTGCAGGGGCAGCCTCCACCAGGCCCCCACTCATGTCACCAACCACCCCCACCCCCCAGCACTGTGGGGCACCTGCCAGCAGGCCCCCACCCTTGTCCAACTCATGTCTCCCACCACCCCCACACCCCAGCCACCAGGGGCACCCTCCACCAGGCCCCCACTCATGTCTCCCACCACCCCACACCCCAGCAGTGCAGGGGCAGCCTCCACCAGGCCCCCACTCATGTCACCCACCACCCCCACCCCCCAGCCACCAGGGGCACCCTCCACCAGGCCCCCACTCATGTCTCCCACCACCCCCACACCCCAGCCACCAGGGGCACCCTCCACCAGGCCCCTACTCATGTCTCCCACCACCCCCACACCCCAGCAGTGCAGGGGCAGCCTCCACCAGGCCCCCACTCATGTCACCCACCACCCCCACCCCCCAGCCACCAGGGGCACCCTCCACCAGGCCCCCACTCATGTCTCCCACCACCCCCAAACCCCAGCAGTGTAGGGGCAGCCTCCACCAGGCCCCCACTCATGTCACCCACCACCCCCACCCCCCAGCCACCAGGGGCACCCTCCACCAGGCCCCCACTCATGTCTCCCACCACCCCCACACCCCAGCCACCAGGGGCACCCTCCACCAGGCCCCCACTCATGTCTCCCACCACCCCCACACCCCAGCCACCAGGGGCACCCTCCACCAGGCCCCCACTCATGTCTCCCACCACCCCCACACCCCAGCCACCAGGGGCACCCTCCACCAGGCCCCTACTCATGTCTCCCACCACCCCCACACCCCAGCAGTGCAGGGGCAGCCTCCACCAGGCCCCCACTCATGTCACCCACCACCCCCACCCCCCAGCCACCAGGGGCACCCTCCACCAGGCCCCCACTCATGTCTCTCACCACCCCCACACCCCAGCCACCAGGGGCACCCTCCACCAGGCCCCCACTCATGTCACCCACCACCCCCACCCCCCAGCACTGTGGGGCACCTGCCAGCAGGCCCCCACCCTTGTCCAACTCATGTCTCCCACCACCCCCACACCCCAGCAGTGCAGGGGCAGCCTCCACCAGGCCCCCACTCATGTCACCCACCACCCCCACCCCCCAGCACTGTGGGGCACCTGCCAGCAGGCCCCCACCCTTGTCCAACTCATGTCTCCCACCACCCCCACACCCCAGCCACCAGGGGCACCCTCCACCAGGCCCCCACTCATGTCTCCCACAACCCCCACACCCCAGCAGTGCAGGGGCACCCTCCACCAGGCCCCCACTCATGTCACCCACCACCCCCACCCCCCAGCCACCAGGGGCACCCTCCACCAGGCCCCTACTCATGTCTCCCACCACCCCCACACCCCAGCAGTGCAGGGGCAGCCTCCACCAGGCCCCCACTCATGTCACCCACCACCCCCACCCCCCAGCCACCAGGGGCACCCTCCACCAGGCCCCCACTCATGTCTCCCACCACCCCCACACCCCAGCAGTGTAGGGGCAGCCTCCACCAGGCCCCCACTCATGTCACTCACCACCCCCACCCCCCAGCCACCAGGGGCACCCTCCATCAGGCCCCCACTCATGTCTCCCACCACCCCCACACCCCAGCCACCAGGGGCACCGTCCACCAGGCCCCCACTCATGTCTCCCACCACCCCCACACCCCAGCAGTGCAGGGGCAGCCTCCACCAGGCCCCCACTCATGTCACCCAACACCCCCACCCCCCAGCACTGTGGGGCACCTGCCAGCAGGCCTCCACCCATGTCCAACTCATGTCTCCCACCACCCCCACACCCCAGCAGTGCAGGGTCACCCTCCACCAGGCCCCCACCCATGTCCCCCTACCCCCAGGTCCTGACGATACACAATCATGGCAGTGATGGGCAGCATACCCAGCACAAACACCCAGGCAAGGATTGCATCCACCCACATAGTGAATGCAATTACATGACACAACCCCAATGGCAAGTATGTAAATGAACACATGTCCGTCACACACACATACACAATGGCTGCAAGTGAATGTCAAAACCCATATCATGACATGTATGAAACCAAAGAGAAAATAAGACAAGTGGAAGTAAAAATAAAAAATGTATTAAAGATTAAAAATAAGTAAACAAATCAAACATACAACTATGTGGATAGTAAAATAAATGGTCCATGTTGGAGAACAAAAGTAAAAATCAAAAAACGAAAAAGGAATACAAAAACAAATGTTGACCAAAGCAATATCAAGTCGAAGCAAAAGAATGAAAAACCATTTGCACATGGTGAACACAATAATGAAAAAAAGAAAATGTTCCTTCAAAAAACAAACTAAATACAGGAATGTACCAGGGTCCATGAGCCCAACACCATAAAGGAAACCTACTACTACCTAATGAAAAAAATATATACAAAAAAGTGGCCATTGTCCGAGCGGTCCAAAATAATAAAAACAAATAAAGGAAACCTAACACTAACTAACTATATAACTATATACAAAGGCAGCGGGCAAGTCCTGCGGCTCACTTGTTGATGTTGCTGGCTAGGGCATCATCGAACTCCATGTCGATGTCCTGGAGGCGGGACTCTGTCCTGGCCCCGAGGTCTCGCAGGGATAACCCTATGTTCAGCTCAAACTCCCTGCGAGCTTCCTCGAGGCACTCAGCCCGCCTCAACGCCCGACGCATGGAGAACTCCGCCCTGACCATGGCGAGCCGCTCCTCTTCCGCCCGCTGCCGCTCCGCACCTATCCGCTGGACCAACTGCTCCCACACGGAAGACACCACCATCCCAGGGTTGCCCTGCCCTCCAGCCGATGCCTGCCCCTCTGATCTTGATGGCCCCGAGCCATGATGCCTCCCACGTCGAGCCCGCTGCTGCCTCCGACGCCACTGCCTCTGCCAGCACGACGGCATCCAGGCTGATGGAAACCACCGACGCCGTCGTGCACGTGCCCTGCCCGATGATGCTGTCACATCTTCCATCTGCTGGGGTCCAGTTGCTGTGTTGTCCACCCCTGCTGGACCTCCGACTCCCAACTGTGGCAGGGATGGGATCCCCACCGAGCTGGCTGCATTGGTCGGGGCAGGTCCACAGGGGGCCCTGGTGGCATCTGGGCTGGAAGACGGCAAGGGGAACGACTGGTGGATAGCCTGGACAGAGGAGGAGAGGGCCGCCACATTGGCCAACACATGCAGGAAACCCCCGAACATGGCCGATCCCAATTGGGCCACGTCGGCACGGTGCACTTCGTGATGACGTGCGTGCTCCTCCCGGGAAGCACGCACGGCATCACGAATCACAGCCGTGCGCATCGCGACCCCAATCAGGACCTTCTCCGCACGGCCAGGGGTTCCCACGTCCGCAGGTGGAGGGGAGTCAGGTGACATGGACATCCCCTCTACCTGCAGACAGTCCTGGGACGGGGCATCCCTGCTGGTGCATGGTGGTGCACTCACAGGGTCAGGGACAGCGACATGCACAGGCCCCTCCACGGTGACCTGTGCTGCCTCCTGCCCCTGGCCCTGGACTGCACCACTTGCACCAGCAGGGATGCCCCCACCAGGCCCCATGTGTGCCCCAGTGGCGGCCTCCTCCTCCTCTGTGCAAACCACCAACCTGGCTGGCTCCTCACCGTCTCCCACCGTAGCAGGCCCCTGTGGGGGCTCACCCACCCCTTCCGCTGCAGCCGTGGGGGCATCCCCGCCGCCTTGCTCCACAGCGCCGTCTCCGCCCTCTTCTTCACTAGCCGCTGCGTAGAGGGAGACAAAGAACACAAGCATCAGGGCACTGTACAATGGTCCCCTAGACAGGAAGCAATAGCAGATGAGCACCACTGTCAAAGTACACTTCCATCATGTCCCTCCACAACACATGGGTCAGTCCAGGCAAAACACACACAGTAACAGGCATGGTGCATGCCATGGACATTTCCATGCATGTCCAATGGACTCTTGAAACATTCAATGATATGTAACTCACATGCATCATGGCTCATGCCTATCACATGCACACACTTCACCTCAGTCACATCCATCTGGCCCCTAACACACCAAACACAGCGGATACAAGGGTAATTTGGCTGCTTCACTGAATCTGTGCATTGTCACACACATGTGTCATGCATCCATGGCATGCACAAGTCACAGACACGCAGGTCAGGCACACAGACATGGCTACCATATATGTACCTGGCATCAGCACCCATCACTCACCCCCACCCATGTCCAGGTACAGAGACTGGCATGCTCTCATGTTCAAAATCTGCATAGGGCTCCCCATGCGGCATTTCAACACATGCAACAACCATGTGGATCACACATCACTGGTCGCACATGCATTACCATGATGTCCCTGCACACATACATGCATACATGGCCTATGGCACACATACAGGCAAGTATCATAGAATCAGCACACCGCAACATGCCCTGTCTCACACAGTAATGCTTGGACACTTACCGCTCAACTCCAGACGGGCCTCCCTCTCAAGGATCTGGCCGTAGAGCGCTGGGCGTACGCGTTCCAGGACCCTCATCTGGATGGAACTCATGCGGCCCCGGCCCCCCTCCACGAGGCGCCGGGCCTTCACAAGGGTCCTGGACCTCAAGTCCTCCCAGCGCTTCTTGATCTTCAGGACGTCGCGGGTTGCCACCCCCTCCGCGTTGATGGCAACCACACAGTCGGCCCAGATCCTCTGCCGTCCTTCCTTGCTGGCGCGGGACGATCCAAAGAGGGCATCATACTGCCCCAGGACATGCTCCACCAGGACACCAACTTCGGTGACAGTGAAGCTGGTGCCCCTCTGCCCCTCTGGCCTGGGGTTGCCACTGGTGCCAGATGTGGAAGTGCCCGACATGGCAACCCCAGAGGCAGGTGTGGGTGGGCAACTGGGTCCTGGGGCTGGGCTGTGGAGCGATGTAATCCCAGTCGGGAGTCTTCAGTTCCAGCAGGGGTGGACACAGCAACTGGACCCCTGCAGATGGCTGATGTGCAGGCACCAAATGGCAGGGCACGGTGGCAGCAGGCAGGCAGGCAGGCAGCAGCAGATGGCACGTGGGAGGCTGCTCGGGGCACTGGGGGGCAGTAACTCGGCCTTCTGGGCAGGAGCGTGGTCTTCCGTGTGTTTTCGCATGGCCAGCTTGATACGGAGTGATTTGGCACGTGAAAATCCTGCACGTCAGCGTGAAATCCGAGGAAAGGCCCTTAGCGCGTAAGCGGTCAGCACGCATACGCGATTCTATTGGACCAGAGTCCCTCAGCGCGTAAGCGCGTCTGTGACGTGACCCGCACGGGTGTTCCCCACTCAGCACGTGATGACGGGGCACACGTGGAAATACTGCACGTCAGAGTGTCATCGCGTGTAATTGGACAAAAGTGCGCGTACACGCGATTGGCCTATGTACGTGTATTTAATGGGTGCGCGGGCACTTACACACGCAAGTACGTCAGCGAACCTGTATCCCGTGGTGCGTGTGAATTTCCACACGCTATTGGACTGGGAACTGGATTCCAGGGGTGCGCGGGTCACATGCTGTATCCCGTGGTGCGTGTGAATTTCCACACGCTATTGGACTGGGAACTGGATTCCAGGGGTGCGCGGGTCACACGCTGTATCCCGTGGTGCGTGTGAATTTCCACACGCTATTGGACTGGGAACTGGATTCCAGGGGTGCGCGGGTCACACGCTCGCCTAGAACACGCGCAAAGCATACATTTCCGGACTTTAACAATAACAAGCTCAGACGCCAGGATGAACATACCGTTCCTAGCAGCAGTGGCAGTGGGCTACCAAAGGAGGAGGAGGAGGATAGTCAGGGCCAGAATATTCACACCCAGAACCAGCCTTTTCGGGATGCCTGATGACCAGGTGTATGGGAGGTACAGGTTTCCACCACACATTATACTGGACCTGGTGAGTGAGTGGGAGGATGACCTCACATCACCCACCCTGTGCTCCCAAGCACTCAGCCCCCTGGAGAAGGTCCTTAATGTACTGCACTTCTTAGCCACTGGATCATTTCAGCGGACAAGTGCCATAGTGGGTGGGGTGTCCCAGGCCACCCAGTCACGCTGCCTACACCAGGTCTTGAACATCATCACTGCACGCCCATCAGTCCGCAGGCACATATACCTGCCCAGAACACCTGCAGAAAGGCATGCTGCCGCCCTGGATTTTTACGCTGTGGCACGATTCCCCAAAGTGCTAGGTGCCATCGACTGCACCCATGTGGCTCTACGTCCCCCCAGGGCATCTGAGCACATCTATAGGAACCGCAAGCACTGGCATTCCATCAACGTGCAGGTAGCATGTAATGCCAAGGGAATCATCACCTCAGTATATGCCAACTATCCCGGCTCCACCCACGACAGCTTCATTTACCGAATGTCCACCCTAAGCCGGGACCTAGAAGCTGGGCGGCATGGCGATACATGGCTGCTTGGTGAGTATGTATGCCACTGCACATGCATGCATGTTGGATACTGAGCAAGGTCACAACCCCACCAATGATACCAATCACCACCTCCACAGGGGACAGTGCCTACCCTCTCAGCCCACACATGATGACGCCAATTCGGAACCCCACCACGCCACACCAGGTAAGATATAACACAGCCCACATTACAACCAGGGGCATAGTGGAGCGCACATTCGGAGTGCTAAAGTCACGCTTTCGCTCCCTTGACCGTTCTGGCGGGCAGCTGTTATACGCTCCCCCAGTAGTGTGCAGGATCATAGTGGCAGCATGTGTCCTGCACAACGTTGCAACACGCCGGGGCCTGGCCGTGGACATGGTGGTGGCCCCACATCCCCAACCACATGCACAGCCGCTGCGCATGGGAGGGGAAAGCGCACGGGGGGAGGCAGCCCGTACACAGCTAGTGGCTAATTACTTCACATAGAAATCACACCCCTGTGGAGTGCACACTGCCCTGGCACATTCCATCTGACAATCAATGATGACTCAACCTGACACTGATCCTGAATGTCTGGAGAATGAACCGGGAATACCATGTCAGCCTGAGATTGTTCACCTGGAAGTGTCACAATGTGTGCATCCCTACCCACACAGACACCACCAATGCAGTTTTGTGAAGTTACACATTGAAGCAGCTAAAATGAATACCCACTTGCAAAATGCAACAAGAGGACAGTGCCATGTCAGCCAACCCAACCCCAGCACCGCCACACGACACACCGTGCCATGTCATGCTAATTGCAGGTAAACAAAGTAATCCCCACAACATGACATCAGTCTCACTATGTACAGTGGCACTATTAGAAACCTGCAACACCTGAAATGCTCACAGCAATGCCGGACCAACAACATACTTGAGCACGTACTACCATTAACATGACATCACAAATGTTACATATTAGTAGTCTCACCACCTGGAAATGCCTGCACTCCCACCACTACCAACTGTGCAGTGTTGTCGCCATGTAGAGTTGTAGGTGCACTGCTGCCAACATGGACCCCATCTCCAGACTAGAGGTCCTTGTGTGGACATGAGGAAGGGACCTGCAAATTGGGAGGTAGACACAGAAGAAGAGTTACACATCAATGCAACATGCAGTGTACAACACAACAGCAATATGCACTAGGAATGTATACACAGTATTGACTACAGACTGCCCACACAGCTCATGGGAGTCCAACGTCACTGTGTAATTCACTGTCACTTGGGCACACCCTTTGCAAGCCCATGGAAACGGGAAGCAGGAGGGGTGTGTGTGACTCAAACCCAAGCATCTGAACCAAATACATTACAAGCCTGCATGTGCCCAGCCACAATGCAGCGTATGCCCACAGGAACCACGGAAGCCAACAGATCGTCCCAAAAAAATTGGGAATAAAAGAAATCAAAATAAAAATAAAAATAAGAAACAATCAAAAATGGCCATTGATGGGCCCGGGGGGGTTGGGGAGGCCACCCAGGAGGTCCGAGGACAGGATGCACACCAGAACCCACCTGCGTGGATCCTGGGAAGATAAAACACCTCCATGGGCTCATGGCCCACACGGCTACCCTATTGTGGGAGTATCACTGCTGTCGCTATTATCACCCTGTGCAGCTGCATCCGGAGGTGGTTGCACTATGGGAGGCAGCCCACGCAAGGCCCTAGTCTGCTCCTCCATGGCTGCAAGCATGCGGGTGTGGTAGGTCTGGTTCTGGAGGATGAGTGTGCGGAGGTCCCCATGCAACAACTCACGGGATGCCCGGACCTCCGCCCTCGTTGCCTGCATCTCAGCTGAGAGCGTACGGGTGAGACGCTCCAGCTGCTGTTCTGTCCTTTGGTGTGTTGAAGCCTCAAGCTCAACAAGAGTCGTCCTGAGGTGAAGGAGCTCCTGCCTCAGGGCTTCCCTGTGGCCCTGGGACTCAATGGAGATGGCCTCCTGCAGAGTCGCCAGTGCCGCCCGCCTGTCCCTGTTGGACCCCAACATGTCCTCCCTGTGTGACTGGCATATGGAGTCGGTTGCCTGCTCTAGTCGCTCCATCAGCCTTTCTGGGGGGACAATGGAAGTGGCCACCCTATCCATGGCCTGAGCCATCATCTCGGATGATGCAGCCTGTTGGGTTGCCATACCGTAAATGGATTGCTCCCATGCGGTATTGCCGGGTGGCGTACGGCCACCACGTCGGCGGGCACCACACCTGTCTGGGGCAAGGCGAACTGCGCCTTGCTGTGCCGGCACTGCCTGAGGCTGCAGGACTGCATTCCCCCTCTGATCTGCTGGCCCAGGAACAGGATCAGATGTCGCGGAGTGTGACCCTGCATCCGTAACCACCGAAGGCGTAGCTGCCAACACTGACATCCCCATGGAGGGTTCTGACCCTGGTGCAGGTGGGTGAGACAGAACAGAATCCCTCCCTGGAACACTCACCTGCGATGGCACGTAGGTCTCATCCGAATCAACACCTGAGTACAGCTCGGGGGAGGTGCAGCCAGAGACACCCCTTGAGAGCACGACCTGCAGCACTTGTCAGTTCTCCCCCCCCACCACACCACGTCCCTCACTGGTGGTTGGTCGGCCCTCGGACCCCTCCTGGGTCTGCACCATCTCCACAACCCCAGCAGTATCAGGTGCGTCTTCCCCTGCAAAGACATGAAAACAAAGAAATGGAAACAGGCATTAGCACCATGGCAAACAATGAGGGCTGAGAAGCAAGAGAACCAGTACTTGATTGACACATGTCCCACATGAGTAAAACCCTCCCATGCATGCACCCTCACTGCGTATGAAGTGCAGGCAAATGGCACACACTGATGACACCAAGATGGAAGATGAACACATTTTCTGCATGCTGCCTGGCAGTGGCATCACACATTGGCCTGTGATTGCCAGGTGAAACACACATGCCATCACACAGATGGCATGTACCATTGCTATTGAGTGAAGATGGAGAGGAGGGCAGCACCTATTCATTCAGTCCAGTTCCCGCATGTAATTGCTTTTCTAATCCTAACAGGTCAGATTTTACACCTGGAGCTGCCAGTCTGAAATGGTCCAATTGCACAGGGACATGTGTGTACAAATGATATCCAGGTAACAAAGTCACTCCACTTTACCATACCCATGTCAGACATGTGACTAGTGGACAGCGACATGCCTAGTGAAAGTGGTGGAATGCAAACAAACTGACTGAATGAACAGTGAAAAATAAGCAACAATGTTGTGGCAAGGTGACACTTCAAGGGCAACTGGCGTGCAGTTGGGCTAGATGTCTACTGTTGGCAGAAGGGATACTGCTATGGCCAAATGCAGCTGCGCAGGAAGTATTGCATGAAGCACATGGCTGACCCATACGACTCAGGCGCACACACTCTCACCTGGCACACAAACAGAAGCCCTCACACACACACCATGCACATGTATGACACACACATGCATGTGCACTCACCGGACAATGCCTCGTAATCAGCCAGATCTCCCACGCCTTGGATCTGTTCCTCCGTGACGTAGGTCCCAGCGACTGACTCATGTGGAGTGAGTTCCATGTCTACTACTGGAGACCCACCTCCAGTCACTAGAGTTGCGGCATGACTTGAGGCCAGCTTACTCTTTGCCCTGCGCTTTAGGTCATTCCAGCGCTTATAGCAATCATTGGCTGTGCGCCTCACGATTCCAAGGGCACTTACGATGTCCGCAACGGTCTGCCAGTGTGCCTGGCGTTGTGCAGGTGTGGTCTTGGATCCTGCAACAATGACCATCTCGTTGTCATGTCCGGACACATACTCGACAAGTGCATTCAGTTCGTCATCCGTGAAGCTGGGCTTCCTGGACGGGCCGGACTGTGTAGCCGTGTCTGGGGCATCAGCCTGTGCCGGACGAGCACTCTTCCTCTTCCGCTTGGAAGGTGGTGGTGATCCTGAGTGTCCTGCGCCGCTCTGGACACTAGGGGCAGGAGCCCTGGTGGACTCTGTATCAGGAGTGTGGGATTGCACACTCAGCATGGGAGTTGGTGCAGGCATTGGCTCTAGTGTGATGGTGTCAGGGGGAATGTCAGCAGCATGGTCTAGGACCGACACTGTCCTGGCTGGGTGTGTGAGGGCTGGGGTGGATGGAGCCGCAGCTGCCCCTGCAGCCTCTCCGCCCTGCCTCCTTGGTGCAGCAGATGACCTTGCTGCCCCAGATCCACGTGGCATGATAGCATCAACGTGCACCAGCGCACGTGTCGTAGCCCTGCTGACCTGGAAGTCAGCCATGGAGTCAGCCAGGTCTGGTGCCACAATGGGCTGGTCCAACAAGGGCTGAGCATGGATGGTGTCAGCCACATCAGCCTCAATGGGAAGGGGGGAGGGGGGGGGGATTATGGGTGCCCATGACTGGTCCTCCACACATGGGGGGACAGGCTCACCCTGCAAGTTACGACCACGTCCCCTACCGGATCCACCACGGCCACCACTTGTGGCTCTTCCACCTTTGCCACCCTTACGGAATCCTCGCCTCCCAGCCATGGCACTGATGTTAATGTGCGTATGGGAGTGGATGTAGACTATTGTTCTGGGCAATTGGGGGTCAAAGGGGTTGGGTACCAGATGGTAATTGTACCCTAGTGCTCTAGCAAGGCTGGATGTAACCCCTGGGGAAAGATGACGGGTCACGCAACGCACAGGAGGCCCAAAAAAGGGAGATGACGTGCACGCAACCCCTCCTAGACCACGTGTGCAGAAAGGAAAACCTGCACTACGCTGTGGCACCCAGAAACACAAGAATGAACGTATGCGTGTCACACGCAGCCTAGAATGACCTCTGAAGGGGTAGGCTACACACGGGGCAAGCACAGATGTTAGATACGTGCGTGACTCACCGTCTGCCTGGTAAACGAGCGTGTAAAAGGAGCACGTTTGGTTGGCAACACCCCCGCCAAAAGAAGATTTGTACGCTGTCTGAGGAGACAGGACAACAGTAGAAGGGAACACTGTTTGAGGGAACAGGCCCAGGTAAACCAGTAAAAGCGAAAGAAGAGAAAAAGCTGTCAGAGGTAACAGGGAATACGAACTTGAAGCGCCGTGAAGTAAATCGCGTGTGAAACGACAAGAAGTACAGAATTCACCCACTCGCTCTCCACGAAAAGCGCGTACAAGGAAGTGGTGTTCTACGCGTACCTTTTATACAGGCACACACGTCCAGCGTCACTTACGTGGCGTGTACGCGCTAGGGCCATTTCCACCAATTACACGCTTTGTCACTTCTGCGTGTAGGGCCATTTCCACCAATCACGCGCGATGAGACTCTGACGTGCAGTCTTTCCACGTGTGCTCTGTCATCACGTGCTGTGTGGGAAACACCCGTGCGGGTCACGTCACAGACGCGCTTACGCGCTGAGGGCCTTTGGTCCAATAGAATCGCGTATGCGTGCTGACGCGCTTACGCGCTAAGGGCCTTTCCTCGATTTTCACGCTGACGTGCAGGATTTTCACGTGCCAAATCACTCCGTACCAAGCTGGCCACGCATAAGCACACGGAAGCCCACGCTCCTGCCCAGAAGGCCAAACTACTGCCCCCCAGAGCCCCGAGCACGCTCCCACCTACCATCTGCTGCTGCCTGACTGCCTGCTGCCCACGTGCACTGCCATTTGCTGCCTGCACATCAGCCAGGGGTGCTGTTGCTGTGACCACCCCTGCTGGTACCGAAGACTCCCGACTGGAATTCCATCGCTCCACAGCCCAGCCCCAGGACCCAGTTGCCCACCCACTCCTGCCTCTGGGGTTGTCATGTCGGGGCAAACACCATCTGTGACCACTGACAACCCCCGGCCAGAGAGGCAGAGGGGCACCAGCTTCAGTGCCACCGAAGTTGGTGTCCTGGTGGAGCAAGTCCTGGGGCAGTATGATGCCCTCTTCGGAAGTTCCCGCGCCGACAAGGAAGGACGGACTCGGATCTGGACTGACATCGTGACTGCCATCAACGCGGAGGGGGTGGCAGTCCGGGACTTACAACATGTCAGGAAGCGCTGGGAGGACTTCAGGTCCAGGACCCTGAACAAGGCCCGGCGACTCTTGAAGGCAGCGGATGCCAAGGGGCGCCGGGGCCACTTGTCGGAAGAACAGATGGGGGTCCTGGAACGCATATCCCCAGCGCTCCACGTCCAGGTCCTGGAGAAGCAGACCCGTCTGGAGTCGAGCGGTGAGTGTACATGCATCCTGATTGTGAGCAGTGCGTGTGGTGATTATTCGGTATTGTGCCGGTTGCACATCTGTTTGTATGGGGTCGAGTATGGGTGGGGGTGTACATGGCCGTGGGGCTGACACATGCGAGGGCTGTAATGTGTGAGACATGGATGGTGCTTGTGTGTGTAGGCTTGCATGGCAAATGCAGTTGTGCGTGCACACATGTTTGTATGTATGTGTATGTAAGTAGACATGTCCGTGATGTCACGCATGTATTTTGTATTGGGCTGCATGTATGAGCACTGTGTACATGTGCATGTGTGTGTATTTGACAAGGGTGCAACAGTGATGCAACATGGATGCATGTGACTGCGGTATGTGTAAGCCTGATTGGCAGATGTGACATGGATGCCCGTCTGAACAGTGCGACACTTGGCAGAGGTGTACACATGCATGCAAGTGTGTTGGTGTGTGTACATGTGTGGTGCACTTCCTGTGTTGCATGTGATGTCTGGGTCACCTTTGGCTGCTCATGCTGTTGTATGTGTATGGATGGTGGTGGCAGTTGCGATATGGCTGTGGTATGGCTCATGTGTGCGAGTTGCAATGACATGTGTGTTGGGGATTGTGATGACATGTCTGAGGTTTGCCAATGCCACTCATGTGCAACTGTCATGTGTGTATGTGTCCATTGTACAGTGCCCTGATGCCTGTGTTTTGTTTCTCCCTGTCTGCAGCGTCAACTGATGAAGAGGGCGGAGAAGGTGCTGTGGAGCACAGCGGCGGGGATCCGACCGCCAGCCGGAGACGCAAGGCCCGGCTCCCCTCCCGTGTTGTCATCTCGTCGGGGAGTGAGGAGTCCGGTGCCGCGTCCCAGGCCGCAGCTGCCGGGGGGAGGTCCAAGAGGCGGAGGTTGGAGTTGGACTCCTCGGCAGCAGAAGGGGCAGCTGGGACCCCACAGGGCCCAACAGGGGAAGATGGCACGGAGTCATCCAGGTTGGTGGGGGGTCTGGTGGAGGAGGAGGCCGTGCAAGCACCAGAGACGGGGTCTGGAGGTGGGGATCCCACTGGTGCTAGTGGTGCAGTCCAGGACCAGGGACAGGAGGCAGCACAGGCCGCCGCGGAGGTGCCTGTGTGCAATCCTGTCCCCGATCCTGTCCCTGCATCATCTTGCACCAGCAGGGATGCCTAAGTCCAGACCCGTTTCCAGGCAGGGGATGAGCTGACGTCAACTGGCCTTCCTCTGCCTGCGGACGTGGCTATCCAGGTCCGGGTTGAGCCTGTCCTGGCTGGTGTGGCGTTGCGTCAACGGGCCATGCGAGGTGACCTGCAGTCTTTTCATGGAGAGACTGCACGTCATCTCGAATGGCTCGTTGACCACGTCAGCCTGCTGGGACAGGTCACCCAGACCGGATTCCTCCGTCTGATGGGGCTTGTTCCGACCCCCTCCTCAACTGGACCCCCTACGCGCCAGTCGTCCTCTGTGCCATCTTCCCACCCATCAGTCACCTGGGTGCCCTGTGGAGCTGCCTCTGACAGTGCGGCCAGGCTGGTGGAGGAGGCATCCCTGCCACAGTCGGGAGTCGGACGTCCAGCAGGGGTGGCCACATCAACAACTGCACCCCAGCCGGCGGAGGATGTGCAGGCAGCAGGAGGCAGTGCACGGGCAGAGGCAGAGCAGCAGCAGCAGCAACATGGTGGGAGCCATGAAGGCTCGGGGCCTTCGACATCGGAGGGGCAGGCATCGGCCGGAGGGCAGGAGGACCCAGGACAGAGAGTGTCTTCCGTGTGGCAGCGGTTGGGCCACGCCATAGGTGCGGAGCGGCGGCGGGCGGAAGAGGCGCGGCTCACAATGGTCAGGGCGGAGAACTCCATGCGGAGGGCCCTGAGGCGGGCCGAGTGCCTCGAGGCAATCCGCAGGGGGTTGGAAGAGGACACGGCGTCGTCCCTGCGGACCCTCGGGGCCATGGAACTAGACCGCCTCCGGGACATCGAACAGGAGTTCGATGATGCCCTGGCCTGGAACACCACGGAGTGAGCCGCTGGACTTGCCCGCCGCCTTTGTATATAGTTCTTTAGTTTTAGGTTTCCTTTGTTTTTTCTTATGATTTGGAGTCGACGGACACTGCTCCACTTTTTGTATATAGTTGATATTTAGGTAGGTTTTTTAGGAGGTTTCCTTAGTTCAGTTGTGATGATGGACCCTTGTTATTTTTGTACATAGTTCTTTGTTGCATGGAGAGTTTTTACATTTTACTTTGGACAAAATTTTATGGATTTGATTTTCTACTTTTGTGTTTTTATGCGGACATACAGCTTATTTTTTCACATTTACATTGTAGTTATTTTTCTTTCTTTACCATTCGTATTTTTGTCCAATACATTTTTTTTTCCATTGTTCACTGTGTGGTTTCATCTCATTGGTTTCATGCATGTCATGTTGTGTGTTTTCCCATTCAATTTGGAAATCTGTGTGTGACGCACATGGGTTCATTTGCTTCATGAACATTGGGGGTGTAACATGTGTTTTCATTTCCATGTGGGTGAATGGGTTACTTGTTAGGGCTTTTTGGCTGTGGAGGCTGACCATTACGCACATGATTGGGGATTGTGAGGACCTGGTGGGGGCTGCACATGGTGGCAGGGGGGTGGGGGTGGTGGGAGACATGAGTGGGGGCCTGGTGGAGGGTGCCCCTGCACTGCTGGGGGGTGGGGGTGCAGGGGGACATGAGTTGGGGCCTGGTGGTGGTTGACCCTGCACTGCTGGGGGGTGGGGGTGGTGGGAGACATGAGTGGGGGCCTGGTGGGGGCTGCCCATGGTGGCAGGGGGGTGGGGGTGGTGGGAGACATGAGTGGGGGCCTGGTGGAGGGTGCCCCTGCACTGCTGGGGGGTGGGGGTGGTGGGAGACATGAGTGGGGGCCTGGTGGAGGGTGACCCTGCACTGCTGGGGGGTGGGGGTGCAGGGGGACATGAGTGGGGGCCTGGTGGTGGTTGACCCTGCACTGCTGGGGGGTGGGGGTGGTGGGAGACATGAGTGGGGGCCTGGTGGGGGCTGCCCATGGTGGCAGGGGGGTGGGGGTGGTGGGAGACATGAGTGGGGGCCTGGTGGAGGGTGCCCCTGCACTGCTGGGGGGTGGGGGTGGTGGGAGACATGAGTGGGGGCCTGGTGGAGGGTGACCCTGCACTGCTGGGGGGTGGGGGTGCAGGGGGACATGAGTGGGGGCCTGGTGGTGGTTGACCCTGCACTGCTGGGGGGTGGGGGTGGTGGGAGACATGAGTGGGGGCCTGGTGGTGGCTGCCCATGGTGGCAGGGGGGTGGGGGTGGTGGGAGACATGATTGGGGGCCTGGTGGAGGGTGACCCTGCACTGCTGGGGGGTGGGGGTGGTGGGAGACATGAGTGGGGGCCTGGTGGAGGGTGCCCCTGCACTGCTGGGGGGTGGGGGTGCAGGGGGACATGAGTGGGGGCCTGGTGGTGGTTGACCCTGCACTGCTGGGGGGTGGGGGTGGTGGGAGACATGAGTGGGGGCCTGGTGGGGGCTGCCCATGGTGGCAGGGGGGTGGGGGTGGTGGGAGACATGAGTGGGGGCCTGGTGGAGGGTGCCCCTGCACTGCTGGGGGGTGGGGGTGCAGGGGGACATGAGTGGGGGCCTGGTGGTGGTTGACCCTGCACTGCTGGGGGGTGGGGGTGGTGGGAGACATGAGTGGGGGCCTGGTGGGGGCTGCCCATGGTGGCAGGGGGGTGGGGGTGGTGGGAGACATGAGTGGGGGCCTGGTGGAGGGTGACCCTGCACTGCTGGGGGGTGGGGGTGGTGGGAGACATGAGTGGGGGCCTGGTGGAGGGTCACCCTGCACTGCTGGGGGGTGGGGGTGCAGGGGGACATGAGTGGGGGCCTGGTGGAGGGTGACCCTGCACTGCTGGGGGGTGGGGGTGGTGGGAGACATGAGTGGGGGCCTGGTGGAGGGTGACCCTGCACTGCTGGGGGTGGGGGTGGTGGTAGACATGAGTGGGGGCCTGGTGGAGGGTGCCCCTGCACTGCTGGGGGGTGGGGGTGGTGGGAGACATGAGTGGGGGCCTGGTGGGGGCTGCCCATGGTGGCAGGGGGGTGGGGGTGGTGGGAGACATGAGTGGGGGCCTGGTGGAGGGTGCCCCTGCACTGCTGGGGGGTGGGGGTGGTGGGAGACATGAGTGGGGGCCTGGTGGAGGGTGACCCTGCAGTGCTGGGGGCTGGGGGTGCAGGGGGACATGAGCAGGTGTGCAGGGTAGTCCCCTGTTTTGTGGGCTGCCTGCTGGGGCCGTGGAGGGTGTACAGGGAACACCTGTGAGGACCCACCCAGCCTAATTGCGTGTGATAATTCCCGCACACCCCTGTTATACACGTACCTGGCCAAATCGCATGTGAGAATTCCCGCGCACCCCTGTAATACACGTACCCAGCCGAATCGTGTGTAGAACTTCCCGTGTACCCCTGTAATACACGTACCCAGCCAAATCGCGTGTGATAATTCCCACGTACCCCTGTAATACACGTACCCTGGCCAATCGCGTGTAGAACTTCCCAAGGAACCCGTGTAATACCCGTACCAAGCCAAATCGCGTCTGATCATTACCACGCACCCCTGTAATACACGTACCAAGCCAAATCGCGTGTGATAATTCCCACGTACCCCTGTAATACACGTCCCCTGGCTAATCGCGTGTATAACTTCACGCGTACCCCTGTATTACACGTGCCCTGGCTAATCGCATGTAAGACTTCCCGCGTACCCCTGTAATAGACGTTCCCTGGACAATCGCGTGTTGAACTTACCGCGTACCCCTGTAATACACGTACCCAGCCAATTCGCGTGTGATAATTCCCACGTACCCCTGTAATACACGTACCCTGGCTAATCGCGTGTATAACTTCACGCGTACCCCTGTGTTACACGTGCCCTGGCTAATCGCATGTAAGACTTCCCGCGTACCCCTGTAATAGACGTTCCCTGGACAATCGCGTGTTGAACTTACCGCGTACCCCTGTAATACACGTTCCCTGGACAATCGCGTGTTGAACTTCCCGCCTACCCCTGTAATACACGTTCCCTGGACTATCGCGTGTTGAACTTCCCCCGCACCCCTGAAATACACGTACCCTGGCATCCTGGCTAATCGCGTGTATAACTTCACGCGTACCCCTGATATGCACGTTACCCGCTTTGCGTTCCTTGTTTGGCAGCCCTGTAAACTGGTCCAGGGGTTAGCGCAGCCCTTTGCGATGATTTAGCGATTTTGATGGCTTTTCCTTGCGCGAGGGCGTTCTTGGGGGCGTTACTGGCACTGCTGCAGGGTCGCTGCGATACTCTGCGCCACGGCTGGTTTGGGAGCCTAAAATCCATGAATACGCTGTGCGCGGAAATCGGTTTTAGCGCACGTGCCTGGCGCAGACAATCGCACGCGGACACTCTGCGCCAGCCGCTTGCGACACTTTTCTGCAAAATTCTATGAATTACCCTGTTAGTGTGAGTATGCAGAAGCAGGGGAGGCGTGTAGAAACAGAATGGGCAATCTCCAAGAGTGGGGATGGGATAGGCACCACAATATAATACAGATTCACAAGCATATTACGGTCAAGATCACACACAAACTCAGACGTAAGCGCCACAAGCACAGCAAATGCAACAAGTCCCAATGCAGCTGCAGTCACAACAAGAGCAACAAGAGCCAGTACCTTTACAAATGCAGCAGGCACCATTACAGCAAGTACATTACATTCCAATGAAACAGGCACGCTCATCACAATGGTACATGAATACGGGAGCCATGCAAGTCGCCAAACCAGAAACGGGGAATATGCCTGTGGTGGGAGGAAATCCTATCACACATATGGGGATGGATTTATATATACAATAGAACAACCCACAGAAGGACCCCATAGATGAACCAAGGGTCAAGGTGGCGATAGGAGTCCAATACATTTTTATTTCTTGTTGACACTGGAGCAACTTGTTCCTGTATCTGTGAGGGGAAAAAATCCAATTCCAGGCATTGTCATGAATGGGCTGGGGTTTTCTGGGGCAATAATTCCATTTACAGACAAATTACCAATATCTATAGGTGAACATGACATATGTATGCCATTATTATACTCTAGACAAACACTGGTAAACATATTAGAGCGTGATTTGTTGATGAAACTTAAGATGACAATATATTTTACTGAAAAAGTGATAGAGTGTTCTACTCCAGGAATACATTATGTAAATGTGAGGGAGCTCATATTAGCATGTACAGCCCTATGGGAGTACCTCTAAACAAGGAATTGTATTTGTATGGGGTGACCATCTTATTATCATGGTTGCCTAAATTGATCGGCAAGCTATTGCGGATACCTGATATGTTTTTGTTCAGGCCAGAGATTCCTATGGATGATGAGGAAGGGCAAATTATCCCTTTGGAACTAGAAGCAGCAATACTAAGAGAAGAACGGGTGATGCTTCATGGGATAGATAATGAGGGAATGGGATGGAGAACAGTGATAGCCCTGGATGAAGGATACAGGTTGACAGATTTGATGGATAAGGAGCTATTTACGGATGACTATTCGAATGAGGAGGTAGTATTGTTCATAAATCTTACTTATTGGTTTAACATAGAGAATTAGAAATACCGCACAGAATGGCATTGGTAAAAATGAAACTGCCATTTTTCAGGAAGACTTGGTAAAAGTACCAAGTTTCTTATGGACTACAAGTCCATATGATGTGGTTCTACTGAAAGGGGTGGGAGTGGTAAAAATAAAACTCAAACCAGGAGCAATTCTGACATGTACAAAACAGTATCCCATGTCCAGAGAAGTGGATGAAGGTATATTTGAAAGCATATCCGCTGTAATGAAACAGGACATTTTGGTACCATCTGATTCCCTCTGTAACATGGCTGTGTACCTCATCAAAAAATCAGTGGGGTGTTCGAAGAGATTTATCCAGGATTTTAGACCACTAAACAATATAGGTGAAGCAGAATTTAGTTTAGTTCCAAATCCTGCAACAATATTGTATAATATCCCATGAAAAGCAACATTTCTTTACTGTTGTAGATTTTTAAAAAAAATCATTTTTCTCGATTCCCCCTTCATGAAGACGCACAAGACTTGACTTCCTTTTCATATAGAATGATTTGTCTGAAACTCACTAGTTTGTCTCTGGGGTTCTGTGAGTCCCCATCAATTTTTTATACAGTTCATTAGATGGACCTAGGTAATGTTCAAATTGAAAGTACCATAATTCAAAATGTTGAAGACATTTTAGCGTGCAGTGAGATAGAAGAAAGATGCAGAGAAGAACTCTGTCAAACTTATGACTATATTGGCAGAGAAGGGTACAAAGTGGATTAGGAGAAATTACAATATAGCCAAGAAGAAGTACTGTATAAAGGGCAGTTAATCTCACACGAAGGGTGAAAAGTGACACATGAAAGAGCATAGGCTATTACGAGGACTGAACAGCCAAAAACAGTGAGACAAATACAACACATTTTAGGCATATGTAATTATTCCAGGGCCTGGCTCTTTGATTACAGTACATATATGCAACCACTTTTAAAAAGACTTAAAGAGGCACAGATGATTAAAATAAATTAATATGGACAGAAGAGATGACTGAAGGGTTTCATGAATTGAAAAAGGTAATCAGAAGAGCCCCTGTGTTACGGATTCCAAATTGCATTGAATAATGTTACCTATTCTCTTGTTCAAATGGAGAAGTTATGACAGCAGTGCTCGCACAGAAAACTGCATTAGGACATGGTCATAAACGATCGGCTTATCATAGTGGTATCTTATCCTTGTTAGCAATCTTTGGCAGCAGCTGACTTTGCAATTGAAAATACGCCCCAATCATAACCATGGGGTGTTCAGTAACATTATTTGTGGAACATGCATCATTTGAAATTTTGGAACAACTTAAAAGCACATTGACCACACAAGGAGCACCAGGATATGAGCTAATTATCTCAAACCCTTCAAAATATAATGCCAGGTGTAGCACAGTGAATCCAGCAATGTTTATAGCTGAACCAGTGGGAGAAGATGATGACATGCATAATTATACACTGTATATTGAATGTTATTATGATATTCTCCAAGTTAGAGAAAATGCTATAGGGAGGGGAAGTGGTCTTCAATGATGGGACATAGAGAATTGACCAAAAGAGTGGGGTGAAACATTTAGGATTGGCAGTGGTAAAGCTGAAACTAAATGGTACATTTGAGATAATTATCAGTAGGAGATTGCCCCTAACTTATTCAGCACATGCTACAGAATTAGCCATGCTTATTGATGCGCTTCGAAGCTTTGAGGATGAAGAAGTTACGGTGTACTCTGACTCTGCCTATGTGAAATCAACTGTACATGCAGGCTTGTCACGTTAGAAAAGGAGTGGTTTCCTCTGTGCAGAAGGCACTCCAGTGCAACATGCAAGATTACTAAAAAAACATATTGAAGTGTTGAGTTTACCAGCAACCATAGCAATTGTAAAATGCTCAGCCCATTCAAAAAGAACAGATTTAATCTCTTGTGGACATGAAGCTGCAGATCTTGAGGCAAAAAAAGCAGCCTATTACCCAAGCACATTTGAGAATCAAGTAAAGAATATAAAGCAGGCAAAAGGGCAATGCATGTTCATTAAGGAAGGTTTTAAAATGATGTCCATTGTGCAATTAATTAAAATACAAGGATGAGCATTGAAAGAAGAAAAAGTATTATGGCAAAAACGGGGATGTTCTTTATGCCCTACTGAGGCAATTTGGAGACAGGCCATCACTGGAAAGCCAGTTCTGCCACTAGATTTATTTAGGGTAGCATTGGAACAAAGTCACTACCCTGCATATGTGACTCTCAAGAGTCTAGCTGCTACTAGCGCATAAGAATGGCTTGTACCAAACCTATATGAACATGTGGCACAATGCATTATAAATTGTATTGTGTGCCAGAAATGTATTGCAGGACACAATTTGTGAACAGTGAGAGGAGTAATTCCCAGACCAAATGGACCCTTGTAGTATCTACACATCGATTATGTTGATATGCTGCAGACTTGCAATGATTATAGGTTTATGTTAGTTGTAGTATATCCCTTTTCGAGATGGATCGAGGCACATCCATGCACACAACATAATGTTGTGTGTGCTGCCAAGATCCTTGTGCATGAAATATTTCCAAGATGGGGTGTATGCAAAGTTTTGCAATCCTATAATGGATTTCCAAGATGGGGTGTATGCAAAGTTTTGCAATCCGATAATGGACTGTACTTTGTAAATTAGCTATTTGAAAATATAATTCTGCTATTAGGCATTGAACATAAGTTTGCTTTAGCTTATCATCTTCAAGCAAATAAAAATTTATGAGAAAGTATAATGATCTTTTGAAAGAAAGGATAGCAAAACTAAAACCCACTTTAAAGAAGGGATGCAGGGATGCTTTGTGTCAGGGATCACCTCAGAACTCAAAAATAAGAAATTACAAAAGTAGTCAAATAAGGAGAGAATGCAGGCAAGTAGTAACACAGGTTTATTCAGGGCCCAGAAATGGCTGGTATAGCTATATTCAAACAGATTGCAGAACAGAACGGCATGAAAAGGCGATGTCAAAGAAATGCCCCTACATCTAAGAATGTTTAAATAATCGAGCTAATTAACATTAGTAACTTTGCAACATGAAACAATCTCCCCACACTGTGCTGATTGGTGCTTGTACATTATATCCTTCTAGAAATCATACATTATGTTGTGTCATTGGGTGCACAAACCTTCCCACACCGCCCCCAACTAAAATATGTGACATCACAATCCAACCCCCACTTACCACATCACAATGACATTTAATTGAAACATTTGAGATGACAAGCGGAACATTATTCATCTGTCCTGTTCATCTCATTTAAGTTCTCATGAGAGACGCTCCCTACCATGACACTGTCAGAGCCTCGAAGCACAGATGTACTGCATAACACATGTTGCATATTAAGACATCTTCAACCTTCTTCCCACACAAAACGTACTAAGGGGCAATTTGAAACTGCTGTGGTTCTTCTGACTCCATCTAAAAATCATGCTTTTCAAATTACTTTGAATTATCTTAATGGTAATTATCTCCATGGCCCTCATTACGACCCTGGCGGTAAGGGGTTTGCGCCAGCGTTAGCTGCGCCGACCCCTTACCGCCAACTACGAGTTCCCATAGCGCCATGGTCACTTTTCCGCCCGCTTTTTGCGGGCGTAAAAATCCATGGCGCTATGGGACCTTGGTGTTAATTACGCCACCGTAATGTACGGTGGCGTAATTAACGCCTTCCCCACTCCCATTGAGCCCTATGGGGCCGAAATGGGAATGGGGAAGAGTAAATGGGTCAATGGGGACTTACCGCCCCGCCGACCTCGGAATGGGGCGGTAAGTCTGCCATCCGCCATGGCGTAAACGTACTTTACGCCATGGCGGAAAAGTCCGCCGATGGCGGAAAAAATCCGCCAGGGTCGTAATGAGGGCCCATGTCTGTCAATGGGACCCATTGTTTCTTATCTGTGATCTCAAAATAATAACAACTATTGTTTTGCTTCTTACCATACCAGAGCCTGGGATCTTGAGACCTGCAATGTGTTACCAGCCACTGTGGCTTTGTTGCAGATTAATAAAAGCTAACACATGCTTGTTGCAAAGCCACGCTACAAGGCCTATCTATCACGTTTTAGCCTGCCTATAAGTTTGTTTATACTGACAAGTGACTCTGCATCTCTTTTATATGTAAGTCTATTTTATTTTGGGCTTGACTTGTGTAACTAACAAAAGGAGCCCATTCCCCTTTTACAATGCTGCTCCCACAACTGATACGTGCATACCTTTTCACTGGACACAACTTGCATTTGTATTACAATATCTCTTTTGTCCCTTCAGTTCCCTTTCTGCTACTTTATCTTTCTGAATATACATATTTTCCAGTCTTGTCATGTCTCCCCCAATTTCCTCCCAACCATCCAGAGTTTCCCCCAACCATATACACCCAATGCCATCCTTTAGTCATGGGATCCAAAATTGTTGATAGTGTTCTAAAAATGCTGGTTGTGTAAAGACCCACCAATCAGGATCCCCTTATTCATTTTCCTCAATTTCTTTATTACCCCTCTTTCCGGTATTCTTTTTAAAAACACTTATTGGTAACTTCAACTGTACTTTCTTCTTTTTAGAATAAAATCGAAACATATTTTTAATGACACAGAAGGTGACGAGAATGAGCACCAACACAGTCACTCTAAACAGTCTGGAAAGCCAGGTGGGTACCCATGTGAAAATGCTGTCCTACCAAAAACTTGATTGCATTCCATTAACTTTGCTGGTCATCTTTTCACAAAGTGTCCATATTACTGTTATGGCTTCTTCAATGTTCCATTTGAAGCCTCTCAAATGGGTATCATTGTGCAGCAGCTGCTACCAAGCTAAGTACAGACCCCTTTCTTGATAGCCGTCAACAGGTCCAGAACCTACCTGTTTTGGAAGGCCACCAAGTGTAGCACCCTCATCTACTCCTTAGTTGCATTCAAACCCTTTGCTGTTGAATTTCCCGACTGTAGCACCTCATATATAGTCAGCTGCAACCACTTTGCATTAGTGGTGGCCTGGGCACCTGGGAACAGTAGAGAGGTAAAAAACATGAAGCCATGGAGAATAGGCAAACACTTTTCCTGAGAAGGAGCTGCTGTCTTATTATCCCGAGGGACTGCTGGCTGCAGAAAGCTTCGCTCTACTGCTCAGTGGAAGGAGAACACACTGGGCAGATTGTGCTTCCTATAGGAGGCGCAGCGTGATCACGTGATCAATCACGTGACTGTTTTGGCAGTATTTACAGACCCACAAGCCACCCTTGCGGCGTTAAGCCCGTGAGGGGTAATGGGCGAGGACTGTTGTGTGGCTGATATCCACTGACCTGAGCAGTGCTGAAGCTTACTGTTAAGTAACGAAGGATACCTGCAGAAAGATCAAAAGTGGCAGAGCATCGGCGAGGGCCTCACTAGCATTCGAAGTCTGAGGTCTGGTTCAGCATGGTGATGGTGAAAGAGGGCCCTCTGACCCGTCATAAATCATTGCTTTCTCGAAGGAAAGGGACGATGAGTCTCCCAAAGGAGGTAAGCCCAGCTGCCACGTCAGAACAAACTGCTCAAAATGATCAAATTGAGTTTACTACAGCGAGAGGCTCAACCGGGGTTACTTGCCTAGAATTAGGCTTGGTGCCCTCACTAGCTGTCCTGTGCTTAACATCATTGGGCCCCACTCGAAAGGAGATTGATGGTACCAACGGTGCCGTTAACCAATGGGTGAGTTCCGACAGTGGCTGTGTCAAGTTGGTACCGGTATTTTCCCCTTCAGTATATGTTGACGCCAGCGATGTTGCGCAGACCTCGCCCTTTGATTTGACGGATTCTGACCTTATGGCAATAAACTTACAAAATGTCCTAATACAGGACAAGGAACTGCAAAAATCACCAATGTTTCCCTTTCAAGGTGCTGGAAAGACTGACACCTCAACGAGGCGTTCCAAGTCCGTGGTAGGTAAAAACATGCTAGAGGAACGGGTCCCTCAAATGGCTACCATAAATGCAAAATGTAGCGAGGGGATTATCAAATTGACATCTAGCGAGGGTGGGCTCCCTGTGATTTTGTCAGTAATGGAGCAAAGCTCTACTGATCTCTCAGCCAGAGAAGCACGGCTTACAACTAAATTAAAGGCAGACTTTCTAGCCACCTATGAACGCCTAAATGATAGTTTTATACAAAATCAATCCTTGCATAAAAATAAGCTAGAAACAAAGCGTAATAGACGATCAGCGAGCATACTCCATAAGTCTAGCGACAGAGTTGACATCTCAATGTTGTCTAGCACAAATGACTCTCTACATCAAACGTCTTGCGAAAACATCGATTCATCAGGCATTAAAGACATTGAAAAGAGAGCCGTGATGTGTATTCCAGATGTGGACGACTTGGCAAAAGAAATTAACGTGATGCCCAGCATGGCGAAGACAGCTGTCAACTCGGATAGAGTTGACCAGCCATCTAAAAATTCTATGTCAACGGCTGCAAGTATTCAAATTCACAATAATGTATTAGCGGCAACTTCAATCGCCCTACTTCCATTTATGAAACTGTATGAATCCCTACATAATGCAGTAAGTGATCAAATGTCCCTGCTCGCAGCCGTGAACGCAAAAATCTCAAGTCTTGAAAGTTTTTCCCAATCGATAACCACAAGACTTGATAGCGAAGCAGAAACATCTGCAAAGTGACAAAATAGACTATGTGATCTTGCCCGTCAGGCACTCAGTGACAAATCTGCATTAACGGATGCGGTAATCGAAAGCACAAAGTGGAAGCGCCACAATATGTCTTCAAACATGAGACCAGGTGATGATGGGTCATATGTTCCAACCTGCAAATCTCTTTTGGGTAAAGAACCTCTTGTGGTGGATGGACAAACTTCCAAAAAGCATGCAGTGATTGTCAGTGGACCTGTTTGCAGTGAAGCAGTGGGCATTCAAGTCGTTAAACTAATAGCACCAGAAAAAAGCACATCTCTCTCCCATGGGATGAGCCTGGCGGGAAACTCAAAAAGCGATCAGAGCCAGCCCGCTGGAGATAAAATCCTTGATCCTCAGCAAGACCGTCCCGTGAATATTGGTGAGGGAGCCGCTACATTTGCTCAGTTAAATGTAGAAACTCAGCAGACAAAAGGGGCAGTGGTTCAGGAGCCAAAAAACTTAACAGATAAACTCTCATTTGGGATTTTCAATAAGCCTACAATGTTGGACAAAGAAAATGAAAAGCGTCCCCAGAAAACAAAGCCTTGTGAAGCAAAATCGATTCAAATACGTCCAAGCTTGAAACAAGTTGCCAAACGTGCTCGCACAACGTGCAGGAAAAAACTTATAAGAAATCTTTCAACCCTGCCGCCGCCTGTATTGTTTAATCGCCCGGCAAAAGGTTCGGAGGGCATATCGAAAACAAAAATTGTCTCAACGAAAAAACTGACTCCCAAACCAAATGCTAAAAGGGCAAGAGAAGCCTCAGTCAGTGATAACAACGCAGTCTCCGATGCCTCATTAGAACTATGTGATTATTCCACATACTCCATTGATGATGATGTGATTGATGAGGGCGAAGACACTGCAGAGATAAGTATACCGGCAGATTTCACAATCTAATTTTGTTGGAGCTGTGTTGTCGGCGGTGGATGAGTGTTTATTAGTCTACGAGGATCCCATAATTATAATATGTGGTGATTTCAATTATACTTGGTTGAACAATTCTATTGACAAATGCACCGAAACTGGCCCAACAAACAAAGGAAGACTGCAAGATCGGGGAGATCGCTGGCTAAAAGAGATGGCATTAAGAGAGTGCTCAATGCTAAATGGATCCACCCGGGGTGATATTCCTCCAGGCTTTACATGGAAGCGTGGCGTGAGTAAAAAGACTCTTGATTACATTTGGGTGTCCAGAAATTTTCTATCAAGAATCATAACGTTTGAAATAAAAAAAACAGAAAAAAGCGACCACAATGCTTTGCTGCTAAATTGGGAAAAGGTAACCAACTATGTTTCACCCAAATACAAGGAGAGTGTTACCATAAATAATGGAGCAAATAGGCTGCGACTGAGTGTGTCCCAGCTGTTAACATTGACAAACAACCTTGAGAAAGAAAACTCAATAACGGCAAGGATAAAATATCCATTACTGCTATACTACTTCAAAGTGAGGAACCCCAAGCAGAAGGGGGCTACCATTGAAGTAAAACATCCTTTCAATGAAACTATAAACACTGAAAAGAAAAAACTTCGTGATGATATAAAATTGCTGAAAAAAGCTGATGAAGAAAGCACATTCATGCAAATAAAAGCCAGGCGCCTGAAATATCGGAAGTGGATCAAATCTTTTCATTCGATCCGGTTGCAGAAGCAAGCTGAACAGATGTTAAAACTGATCATACTAAAGGACAGCAGACACATTTGGGAGATTATCAATACTGGCAGCCTAAATCACTCTTATTCAATGTCGAATAGTGTGAACGGCGCCAGTTGGGTCGCTCATTTCTCTGAAGTATTTAATGACGACAATTGTATCGTGGTTCCACCACCATCTTTAACAGCGGCAAAATGGAATGTGGCAGACTCCGCTGATGACATCGAATGGGCGATTATGAAGCTAAAGTCCTCTAGGGCTGTAGGCCCAGATGGAATTTCCAATGTGATGCTGAAAACCCATAGAAGCTTATGGGCAAATATGATGAGTGCCTTGTTTGAAAGAATTTCACATGACAAAACCTTGCCGGTTTCCTGGCTGAGGGCAGTGGTGGTCCCAATATTTAAAAAGGGCAATCGGGAAGACCCGAAGAACTATCGCCCCATAGCCCTCTTGGATACAATTGGAAAGGTCTTCGGCTCCTTCCTTCAAAAGCGCCTGGCAAACTGGGCTCAAGAGTTTTCTGTGGGTGACCCTCGGCAAACAGGTTTTACCAGAGGAGTGGGAGTTGAGCTAAATCTAATCCTCTTAAATTGCCTAAAATTAGATGCCTTGAGGAGGAAGAAAATGTTGTACCTTGCATTTATAGATCTGAGTCAGGCATTTGACAGCATAAACCGCAACCTCCTATGGAAGAAACTAAGTGATTGGAATTGTCCAAGTGATCTGTTGGCGCCCCTGATTGCTCTACACACTAAGACGTCCATTCGAGTAAGATTAAATCAACAGGGTGATTTATCAGATGAGATATATACAAAAAGGGGCGTGAAGCAAGGTTGTCCGCTCGCTGCTCAACTATTTAAATTTTTCATCTCTGACTTATCAGTGGCCCTAAAAGACCTAAGGATATTTCCGCCAGTAGTAAATGGGCAAAAAATAAGTTGGGTCATTTACGCAGATGACATCGTTCTCATGGACTCCACTCCAATTGGGCTATAGCACCTGTTAAACGCGCTTCATAATTATTGCCTGCAAAACGACTTACAAATAAATTCTAAGAAGTCAAAGATAATCATGGCTGGTCAAGGAGCGCAAGCTCAATCAAGAAAATTTAATTGGCAAATAATGAATGAACAGCTAGATTTATCGAATAGTATCAGATACCTAGGCGTTCAATTCAACAATTCCATTCGTGAGTGGGACTGGACGCAAGATCTAATGGCCCGGATGAAAATGTTCGCACTTCAAGGTTCCAAATTGCACGCAGCCTATGGCAAATTTTCCTTCAAGCCAATATTAACATTTTATCTTCAGAAGGTGGTGCCTGCAATAACCTTTGGGAGTGAATCAGGTTGGAATATCCCGCAAGATTTATGGAACATTCTTGAGGGGAAATTCTGGCGTAAAGTTCTACATTTGCCGAAAAACATCTCTGTATTAGCTATACGATATGAGCTATGCATTGAATCACTCTACGGTACAGTTCTATGGAAATTAATATCCACCATGAGGAAAATGATACTGGAGCAACCTGCGAAACCATATGAAATCTTGCATACAGTCTCAGAGCACCCATCGGCTGTTTTGCTAAATAAGTGGAAAGAAAAGTTGCTCAACATATTGCACAACGCAGATGTATCACTCGAGACTGTACTTTTGCGCCCGCAGGTAGCAAAAAAGAAAATTCGTCTATATAATTGGATAACCAATGAAGAGTGCCGAAACAAGCTGACTTCTTCTTTAGTACTTGGATGCGCCCTCAACAAACTAGACGCTCTACCAAAATATTTGGACAAATTCCCTTCAAGTTATCATAGGCATATGTTCCTCCGTCTACGACTAAATCTCTATAAAACCAAGGAGATACAAGTAATGAGGCGTGAGATATTAGAACAAGATGTCCGATGTAGGTTCTGTAATCAAGCGACAGAATCCGTACGACACTTAATCACAGATTGTGAAGCGATTGGCGATCAGCGTTCTCTTCATTTAGCTCAATTCCTTCCCCAATCAGGAAACATGGATGCGTGGTGGTGGTATCTGATTGGAGGTTTTAACACTCAATTAATTTGTGCAACTATAAATTTCATGGATGCTCTGAGACTTTGAGACTAATAAACAGAGGACTCTTTTACTTAAGATAGTTGGGATCTTCGAATTTCTCTGTGTTTTTAGATGAGGAGAAACTGTAACTTAAAGTTTTCATTTCTTATGTATAAACTGATGTTACATAAAAATAAAAAAAATAAAAAAAATAAAAAATAGTCTGAACTCGTCAGGGATAGCGGCTAGCTTTTTTGCACTTTTCTCCGAACAGTAATTGTTTGCTTGTTGCTTACTTCTTCCTCCTTATTGATTTGTGTTCCTCTTCTTGCTGTGCCATGTTTACCTGCAATGCAATCTTTAAAATTGTGCTATTTCAAAGCACCAGCAGTGCAGGACTGGGCAAGGTGACAAGGGCACACACACCACTCCAGTGATGCAGAAGCTGGGCATAAGCCTTTGATACACAGGCCCACCATACGTCTATCACCATGGCAGTTCCTTGCGTCAGTGCTGAATTCCACATCACCTTGGTGCATCCAGAGTTAGTGCCCAGTTATATAGACCCACTCAATCTGAAACAGTAAGGGAATTGTGTAAAGCTCTTGGTGTCAACTGGTTGATGCTTTTCATGTTACCAAGTTATTGCATAAACATATTTCCCCCAGATTGCCATTCAACTGTTATTCACCACAGCAGCCACTTGAGTTCAGAATCTACCAATCCTTCAGCACCACACTGTTCCCTCTATCCTCTATTCTCACCAATTGCCTTGTATGACACCAGGGTATGCTTTGACCCTCCTTACTTTTGCATCATACTCTCTCGTGTTTGCTTATTTGTAATTCCCTTTGTTTAGGTCCCTCAGTGACATATTCCACTACCTTATGTTGGGTTTCTTCATTTCCAAGCACTTGTGTTCATTTCACGAAATTGTCTTGATAAACGTTTTCCCCTTCATCCACCCAATGAACCATCAACTTTTTTCACTGGAATAAACTTCTATTTTTGCAGAGTGACAGGTGTATTAGGTATCCTGCTTCCTCATAGGACACAGCTTGGGGCAGAAAAGGTTTGGGTGTTCCTATCACGTGTGGAATGAGAGAGCAGATGTAGCAAGTACCATTTGCCCTCTCTCTCCACACATGTAACATGTCTTGATACCAAACATTTCAAGTAGATGAATCTGACGCTCCTGCAGCACCATGATGAAAATGTTCCTCATTCATTAAAATCCTTTTTTCCTATTAATTTTCTCATTCACTTGTGTTCTACTTTTTTTCTCTTAAAGCCAAATATATCAAAAGCATTAATCCTATACTAAACCATGTTAGTATCATCAGACTCCAAAACAATGAAAACTTCAACTGCTTCTTCATTAAAACATTTTCTTTAAAGACATTTTCATCATTTTCTTTTGCTGGTTTTTGATACAGTCTAAAAGCAAAGAAAATGTTTAAAGAAATCTCCCATATACTTCCCAACATGTGCTTGGGGAGACAGAGCTCTTCTGTTTGCATACACTGGTGATGTGGACTCACCTCGCCGCCCGACGATCTTAATTGGTCTAGGGTTTCAAATAGATCATGTTACATGGGTCAGTGAAGTGCTCCTCCTTCCATTTGCGGATGTGATTCTTGACAAATATCTTCTCATTGGGTAAAGAGGTGCTGCTTGTGGAAATTGTCCTATTTACCACATTTTTGCCTACCTCTAAGTTTGGTTATACTTTTATATGTAAGTCAATTTATTGGGGGTTTGACTTATGTAATGAACAAAAGGAGCCCTCTCCTATTACAGTGCTACTCTCGCAATTGATATGTGCGCACGTTTTCACTGCTTCATTTCCTAGCCTTTACGCTATATGTGCTGTGGAACCAACAGGCTCAGATCATCACCTGACTCCCCATGTGTCAGTGACTGGGCGTCGCATGAGAACTCTCTCACTCCCTCAACGATGACAAATACAGATTTCAATAGTGTAGCAATGGCTTTAGGCTAAAAAATACATGATTATTTTAAAACGATGACTCAAAGTGTTTCTTTCATGTCCCAACAGCTCCAAAACCGATGGGAGGGGTCAAGAGAAAATGAAAAAAAGACAATAAACCCATTGATTTGGAAGAGCTGCTCAAACCCTTTAATTTATACCCAGAGGACCGGGAGCTGGTGCGTAAAGGTGTGTGCACCTTCAGTATGCCTCGTTTTGAGGGTCCTCACGAAGTAGAAGAAGCAAGCCCTACTGCAGAAAAGTTAAAAGGTAGGAGAGCATGGATACATGATGTCAAACCATACAAAGGAGAAACCTTGACCTTTCCTGCAGCCACCCCTATTGAAGCAATTGAAGAATTTCAGCAAATGCAGACAAGATCCCGGACCAAAAATCAAGACAAGATAAAGGAAGAAGAGGCACAATTTTTAGATTAGGGTTGCTTAAGGACTGATGGAATTGCAGTGATCTTGGAACAGCTTCCCTAGAATAGGAAAAATGAGACAAAGGTACAGAAGCCGTAGAAGTCAGAAGAAAGTGAGAATACTTTATGTTCTTATGCTATCCATTGTACACATGTTCTTACTTGCAATCTTTTCATACATATTGCAGTCTTACCCAACTTTAATAAGATGACATACCGATATAGTGACCTTTCTTGGAAATCCCAAAAAAATAACAATATTGTTTTAAGAATAATATTGGCAATTATTTTGCAGTTTTTGCTATTAATTCATAAATTATCAATAATTGAAACATTCAATATATGTCAAACATAATTAAAGACATGTTAATGTTCCAAGAGGTAAAAACTGTAGCTCCATGAAAAAGAAATCTATGGTATCAATACATGAAAGAGGTGGGAAAAGGACCTCAGAAGGTAGTTGTTTTGCCTGCTCATTAATAACACATGCTATGAATGTTGCAAGAGCATTTATTGCAAGAGAAATGTCTTCACACAATGTCAAATTTCTCAGTCATCTGGCATCATGTACCACCAGAGGACAAATCGAAGGAAAATGGGCAACTTTGAGATAGCGATCTTGACAGACTTTTCCATATGAAGATGCATACGTGAAGACCAAAAGAATGGAGACTGGATTAGGATTGACAAACAAAAAACGTAAGTTTTCATCCCAGTATGGGGAGAAAATACAAACTGTCAAAATGAAAGGAATGAACTGTTCAGACATGACTAAAAGATCAGGAGAGCCAGGATGTTGGGAAAGAGCACAGCTGTTGGTGTAAGGACATGTAGCAACCGGTAATGGATGGGAAGATGGACTAATATCATGTCCTGTACACTTACTGAAGAAAGAAACAATCCACAAGGCACAAAACGTGAATAACGAATGCTTGGAATCATGGTCCACGTATGCAAAGCTACTAACCTGGGTTGATAACAAAGCAGGACTGGTGCATAAATCACAGTGAAGAACCAACAACCTGCTTCAAGAATGAATTAATGGTCTACATTGGAAGGTTTAAGGGTGTTGAGAAATAATTGAAGTGCCAGGAATGAATGGAGGAACTACTAATGGATCAATATTGGGCCTGTGGATCCTGGGCTGACAAGCAGTTGCTTAAAGATCGGTGAGGAGTGCGCTCCATTGTAAATGTACACATCCCAGGGTTGCTGATTCCACAAAGTGACCTCCATATTGCAGAGTTCCCAAAAATGAATCAATACAACAGAAGGAAGAGATAATTTAATCTTAGTGAACTATAAAGAGAATACATTCTCATCAAAATCAATAAAAGCTTTTGAAGACATTTCTGATGAAATCAAAGTGTGCAGTAGACTGCCATGATAATGACATCAACATTCACACCATGAGTTCAAGCTGCAGTGAATGCCAAGTGGATGCATATCACTAGGTGGGAATTGCTGTAGACAATGAATGCAATGATAAAATGTTTCAATGCAATCAAGGAGGAAATGAGAGCAATCAGGTTGATGACCCTCCAGAACAGGTATGTTGTGGATCTGATAACAGCAATTGAAGGAGGCGTCTATGCCAAGGTCCGGCCTTCTTGCTCTATGTTTACACCATTCCATGATGGAGAACATGGAACCCTGACAAAAGCAATAACGATGTTAACAACCCTGCATACAAAAATCAAAGACAAAGCTGATGAGACGGCAGGAGATGATTGGTTCTCATCTCTGTTTTCATGGATTCCATCTTGGATAGCAAATTCATTCAAATTATTTGGAGCAATACTAGTCTTAGTGTTGCTAGGATTCTGTCTCTTAAGGATCATCTTGGGACAATGCCAAATAGCCAAGAAAATTATTGAACGCAACATAATGATTGCACCTTCATAAACCCGGTTCTACTATCCCCAAGATCGGAAGAGATATGTGGGACGATGGATATTCTGTTCACCAGCAAGGGATTTTGGATATATGACCTGGAGTGTTCATGTACACATAAAACATGTGCGTCACCTGAGTGGGATGACTAAGAGATAGGTCCCAAAAAAAAGAAAACATGATGAGATGATTGAAGAAGATGAAGCAGGGATTGCGGTAGAAGAGGAAAAGAAGGGTATGGTTGAATATTCAACCAGAGGGGTGAATGTAGAGGAGCAGGTGGATGCCTCTTCTCTAGTCCCCGCCCACTTGCCACAGTCTTATTAACCCATGCACAAGCTTATGCAACATGCACATACTGCGTTGTTTGTATGAAAGACAATATGTCCTCAGACAGCCATTCAAAGGATACCCTAATGTTGACACAGTGGAGGGAAGTTATTACCAAGAAGGATGCCCACTGCCAGAATGCAGCTATGGGAATTACGGATGAACATTAAATAAAAGTCTGACAACAACAGAATGATGTCATGAAGAAGATATATAAACCTATGTTGAAACAAAATGGCAATAGTTAAGCCTGATGATGTAACTAAAGCACTAAGAGAAACATGTACCTAAAAATGATGTAATCATGCAAATAAGATGAAGTAACTTGCTGAAGAATAACTGTAAATATGCTAACACAAGGTAGAAAAAGCATATGGAAGCTTGCTAAAAAACATGTACATATACACTGTTTAGGATGGCCATTGTAAGAATATTGACGATGGCCCATGTTAAAGAATTAACCTAGGTACCTCAAAATGCGAGCAGAGGATTGCAAATTTAAGAATTAATGAAGAAGCTGTTTTCGTGTATGAATCAAGGAGTATGTCGGCATGAAGTCAAGGAGGCTATTTCGAGAGATGGGTGCAAGGCACAAAGGGAGTCGAATTAACAGATCATGTGCGTCAAATATATTTCTGATAAGATTAGGAGAGACAAGGACATTTGCAGATGCCACATTTGTTTGTTTGTTTGTTTGTTTATTTGTATTGCAAACCTTGAAACACTTGTGTATAGGTGCATTATAAATGCCATATCATATCATATCATAACACCAGACCCAAGGGTATCAGGGCGCAGCAGTTACAAGAGAATGCACAACAAGTGTTGGACAAATATGAAGGCAAAAGCCTATGTGAAGTGAAGTGAGCAAGTCCCTAAAGGTTAGAAGGGGAAATGACACCCTGTTTAATAAAATTAAATAGAAGTAATTGAGAGGCTGAAATTGACAAAATTGTGGTCTCCTAACATGTGATGAAAAACTCAAAACAATGACATTTCATTAGAGCTTGAGTTAAGATATTGGTGTGCTCACACTCCCTCGAATGTCCCAGAACAGTGAGTAGACTACAAGGTCAAATACAAACAATATGCCTTGGCTAAGGATCAGGTCCATTATGTGCAATGGACTAATTGGGAAAACAAAGAATAAGTTGATGTAGCTTGAACACATAGGTCTCCTTCTGTTCACTTTCTACTAAGGAGCCGAAGGTCCAAGAGTGGATGGAGTTGCCAACCAATGGAAAGGCCTGCCACGCATTTTCATACACAATGTTGCAGTTATTACCCCTTGCCATAGTCTGCTATAATTAGTATGTGACATACATGGAAGTAGTTCAGGGCATTTCTTACATACAAGGGGTAGCCAATGAGATATTAACCCATAAATAATTCTATAAGTAGATATGTTCTCCTAGTCCAAATCCTATGGGCGATAGGTTTTTTAAAATGCCACGTAGGATGACTTCATAAATGACAAATGTGAACTTATAAAAACTTTGTAGAAACAAAATTATGTGTGAACATTGAGCATCTACTTTGATAGCTGTCATATCGCCCTTATTTATTTCTATATTTATTTGATTGAGAGTAAAGCAGTATTGTTAGGGCACCGTAACATCAGGAACACAACATATGGCAATTCAAAAGAAAGCACAAATAAAAAGAGTGATCTGAAACCCATTTATAGAGTATTTTCAATATGTGCTTGTTCGCCTTCTGGGTCCAGGAGTGCATACAATTTATACACACCTTTTTTCGAGTATTGAAGTTCACAACCAACAATGCCAGCTGGCACTTTAACCCAATTGGACAGTTTCATGAATATAATCTTTAAGTGCAAGGGAAAGGGTTTCACAGCATGTTTTATAAGCTGCTTGAGTAACTACTGACATAACTTTCTTCTATTAATATTGGATAGCAACCATAAACAGGGCAATGTGCACCAATAGATTAAACAATTTCTAGATGTTACCCCGATTCACATTGGTTAAATTGTATTGGGATAAAAGTGTTTATGATATATTTGTGTTGCCCCTTTCTTCAGTTCATACAATGAATGTCCCTATTAGAAAATCCTGGACAGTCTCTAAATTTTCAGAGGGGGATGGTGAACTTAAGTGATTGACTTAATAAATAAAATATATAATGCACAAATCCTTATTGCACCAACTATTGACAGGTTCAGACTGCCAAAAAAATAAAATAAACACGTGGAGCCTCAAAATAAAAGCATATCCTGCTTATGTGTCTAGCAGAGGAACCACGAGCTTTTCTCCTCACATCTGGATGGTGATTTTGGCTGTAGTCGGTCTGAAGAGTGCAAACTGGTGGTGAAGCAGATGCAACCATAGACAGGAGGGGCTGGCTCTTCTTCCTTTAATGTTTTAGCTGGAAGGGTAGGCTGAGGCTTTTAATATTTGTGTCTAGAGTGTTGTAGGAGGTGGGTCTTCATTGGAACGCTGAGTGCTCAGGGTGGTAGGGCCAGTGGATTTTTCCCAAGGGCTGATAAGAGTGCCTGTCAGGGCTTGCCATATTGCTACTGCTTTTCCTGTCTGACTTGTATGAGGTGGTGTCTCAGCACTTCATTATGAGCATATTTTTATTTACTGCAGTTGAGCTAGCAGTGCTGTTGTGAGGAAGTTCCACCTGGCAAGGGTGCAAAGCCCTGGCTTTTTAAAACTTTATTGACAAATAGAATGATGACGGTTATAACATCTCAGGAAGGGGTAATCTGTTAACCAATGTTCCTCTTTCTGTCGACTCCACAGCAAAAGCATTGTGCCCTCATGCCCTGCCACATCAGTAGCCTGATACAGGGCACCCGGTATACTCATTGCACAGAGTAGGTTCTAAGGTCACGAGATGGCCACTTTGAAGCTGCAGAGACAGAGTAGTCCCTGCTTCATAGAGGTGGTATTTAAGATATGCCCCCCTGTACTCAGACCTATGATGACCATAAGTCACCAATGCTGGTGGCAGGGTAAACTGTAAATAAAAGCTATGCCGATGGTTATGCATAGTGCATGGTGTTAATTATGATCACAGCCACGCACATTCCAATTAATATCTCACATTTGTCAGCCTCTGTGAGTCTGTTCAACTGTGGAAGGTGATGTGTATTCTGTTCAAACGGATGTAGCCCACAAAATGGAAGGACGAGACCTGGAGGACCGGGCCTCCTCTTTGACCTCTTTGTGAGGGCAGGTAACACCCTCCGCCCAAGACAGCCGCCCGGCACACAGCTGTTCTGGGCGTGGGAATCAAGGGGAACATCCATTTAAAAGGAGTTGCCTCACATCCGGGATTGCATCTCTAAAGGCTGTTGTTCTCAGTGAGTAAGGACTAGTGCAGGATTAGGATAGGCAGGGGGGCTCTGGTCAAGGGATGGAGGATTCTACCATCTTGATTTTCATTGTCTCTCTCTCCCTCTATCCCTTTCCTGTCCCCTCCACTTCATCTGGAGCAAAGCACTTTGGGTGTGACATCAGAAGGACAAAGTCCACTGCGTTCAAGAGCAGGGATTGGACCACTGTAGCAGGCTAGCTTTAGCCCAAACACCTGAGGACTTGTGCCTTTAAAAGACGGGGTCTCCCACCCCTTCAGCATATTTGCTCATTTCCTCTCTGTTCATTTAAGGGTGCAGATTTGTTCCTAAGATCTCACTGGACCTCCTTTGGGATAGTTGTACACTCCAAAGTCCTCTGCCTAAGGTTAAGAAGGAATCATCCAAGACAGAGCAATATATGTTTCATTTACCACTACCATGGCACATTGGGAGTACCCTCTGCTGGTGATCAGGACCTTCCGCTCTGCACCGAAATCTCCTGATCTGGGAGGGCTGAACCTCAATGGCATCATCATATTCTCATGTCTCCCTGAAAGGGCATTCCAGCAACTGGAGGACGAGACTATCTGAAGCTCCCTGAGCACACACATTTGCTCCTGCTCAATACCCGCTTGCTGCCGAGGTCTCCACGATCCTACATGCCCGATCTGAGCCTGATCAGCTTGCATTAACATTCAACCCCCGGCATGAATGGGTCAGCCCACCAAGGACTGAATCCAGGTACCTACATTCTGGTTAGGCCACAATCGCTCCTGTTTTCTGCCAAGATATATTTGTTGTGGTTAGTACTTTACCTACCACCCTGGGAACTACACTCACAGTTCAACTTTCTCTAGTCCTTTGCATCTTATCTGTTCTTCTTTTGGAGATGGTTTGTGAACAGTTTTTCTATTTTTTCTATGTGCAGATGTGTTTCATTAAGTGTTTATATTTTTAAAGAACCTTGATTGGACATTCTCTTTATTTTGGACTGTGCTACTGTGTTGTTTGGGTCACTAAGGGTTCACCTTCCCACCCCTCTTAAGAGCATACCCTTCCCTCGCCCTACATTACCACAAAAGGTGAAGGAGATATGTCTCTTAACTGTCCTTGTTTTACTTTTATGATTGCATTGGGTTTTGGTTTGTAGACGTGTCAGAGCTGAGTGGGCCATTTTACCCCAACTCATTCTTGTACTCCTGCAGGACAGAATCCAATTTGTCACGGCTGTTAGTTGGGGTGCCTTCCAACCATGCCCTGATGTGGGGACATGAATGTTACCACTTCTCTCATTCTCTTCTTTTGGTTCTCCTTTAGCATGGTAAAGGCAGGATGGGGTAAGGGCACAACATATCCAACGAATAGCAGGGACATCAGTATCTGTCTTCTTTTCAAGTGTATGAGCACCCTGATAAAAAAGGCGGCCAGGAACTGCAGCAAACATGATGGCATTGGGAAAGTCCCTATCAAAGCACTCTTTCTCTCACTTTGGGTTGATTTTTCTGTCTGGATTGAGTCCCACTGATCTCAGGCTCTGAGAAGCATGGGCACTAGTGTGCAACCCTTCATGCTCCCAGTCCACCATATGGGGAGTCGAATAGACCAACTTTTTTGGAGTGTACATTTTCTTGCACTGCACTGGAGTGGGTCTCCTTGTGAAAGAATGTTTCTTTTTCCTTGGGAGCTTTCCTAAGGCATGGTACTAGGCAGGCTGACAGTTCTCTCTGGGGTCCTGGGCACTACGAAAGGGAACAGATTCATGACTTCAGCGGGTCAACTCTCTTTCTCCTGGGGCTTTTTTTTCCTAACACAGAGGTGCATCAGAGAGAGGTTTCAATGCTTTTGTGCAGCCTGGAGTGTGAACCTGGTGACAGCTTTGACCTTCATCCCAAACATGGGGAAGCATCATAATTCAATGCAGCTCGCGTGGTGTGATTGCCATGAGACCCCTTTCTGTGCACCCTGTTGGCCGTGGCCAGCATGGCCCAGGGGCCTATCAGCGTTGTGGTGTGGGACCCACCCCAGTGTATTGCCCCTTTAAGGGAATGTGTCCCTCCCCTGTGTGTTACCCTTTTAACATGGGCCATGACTGTGTCATGGGCCAAGCTAATAAAAGGAGCCTCTGCAGACACGCCCAGCAGAACGGCTGCAGACTCCAGAAGAGGAATGACTGAGTCTGTGTCTAATTTCATGTAGGCGGCAGGCCTACCAGTGGAGGCACAGGCCTGCATGCTCTGATCCCATGGGACCCTTATGCCAGCACAGTGGCAGAGGTCTGCACGGTCAAGGGAATGGCAGGCTGTGCCCCCACCGGTGCTGGAGACCTGTAGCACTATGGACCCGGCCGGATGCCCAGGGCAGACCCTCCCTGCCCCCCTCAGGCACTGGGCCTTCTCATATGTTGCTGTCCCTAGCACTAATGGGGCCTGCCGGATGTCAATGACAGGTCACCCAAAACATGGCTTAGCATGATTTTATTTCCTTAACTATATTGTCATCCTATTCTGCAGTACTTTTATTGGAAATACTACATGCTCAGTAAACTGAGATATACTTTAACTGAATGCTCCATTGAGCAATAGGTTGATGTGACGTGAATGTCATGTATGTCAACAGCAACATACATGACATTGTCCATTTACTGAGCGTTTAGTCTTTTAGTTAAATAAACTGTCAGCCAAACCATTGCACTATTCAGTGACTAGAATGACAATATATTGAAGGAAATAATAACATAATGGCGCTGATAGGTCCGTGCGCCCTGCTGGCTGCAACCAACAGGGTGTGGCTAAAGGGTACATGGGGCAAATGCACTACGCCAAGTCAAAAACGGCCGGCACTGAAAGGGCTGGGTAGAAATAAGGCCCAGAACATGGGCATTAAAGTGGGCTTCATTTGGACACACGGGAGAGCAGCGGAACACTGTGGCAGTCTCTCTCTCTCTCTCTCTCTCTCTCTCTCTCTCTCTGTCTTGCCCTTTTTTTTTGTTTTGTTTTGGTATTAGGTATCACTTGTTACAAGCTTTACAACAAACTTTGCACGCAAAGGGCCTGCCAGTGTTTTTGCAAAGCAGTCTTGAGAGTTAATGACTTAAATGGAGTTGTAACCCAGTACTGGTGTAATACACATTTATTAAGCAGGTCTGCATTCAGCCACTCGATTTATCATCACTCTGCGTGCCTTTTACTGAAGTCCTGTTAAAAACAAGCATTGGCAAATCCAAGACTTTTGGCCTGTGTATAAGTACTAGGCATTTGGCAGGCACTGCTTTTAGTGCACAGGTACTCGCACCATTTTGTACCTGCTATCATCAATCGCCATTTAATATCACTACGGTTGTGCCTGACATGTGCTTTCCCCATGCCTACACACATACCCAGACTATTGGCATTGCTAATGTTTGGTGTGTTTTACTGGGTCAGAAACACCGTTAGTAGCGGATTGCATAGGGTTCAACATAGCACTTATCATCACACACTGGGAGCTGTGGAGGTACTCAGTCCTTCTGTTTTTCCTTTATCCAAATGAAGCTCAGATCAAGGTGGCAGTGACTGGGCTTTGGGTGGCGCTTTCCTTTAAGGGGGCGGGAGTGCCACAGGCATTGCAGCATTCTTCTTTTCTCTTCATTTTGGTTATCTCTTTCTCTGGTGGGCATGAGAGTGCTAATGAAGAGGACACAGAATCAGGGCTCAAAGGCATAGGGCATTCTTGAACCCCTATAAGGGTCACCTGGGGGAAAAGTGCTCCACCCTTAATGGTGCCCTCAAATCCATGTGAAATTTGGTGGTCATTTTATAGTAAAGGGCAGCTCATGGCACTGCACCTTTCTGTGTCATCTGCAGTGGTGATAGATCATGGTCTAAAATGTCATCAGGGAATACAGGTTTCCCACCACTTGGGGCACAGATCCAATGGAGCCAATTTTCTGTCAAACGGGCAAATGGTTTTTTGTTGTCATTGAAAATGGTGTCCACATGTTGCTACCCTCTCTATTCTTCCCTCTGTTCCGACACACTCAGCTGGACCCACCATGGATGTTCACATCTCCATAGACATCACCTTCTGTAACCCTCTCGCTACTCCACTCTCTTGGATTGACCACTTTCTGCTTTCTGAAACTGTGTGTCTCCTTGCAAAACCTACTCCAGCCTTGTCCCCCTCCTTTGCGGTCATTCGACCCTTGAAGTGAGTGTCAGTTTCAGCTTTTGCCTCTACTTTCTCTCCTCCCCCTGCCCCTGTGGTTGACAACCACTCTGACACATCCCTTTCCAACCTTCATCTCTCTATCTCCAATGCTCTCAACATCCTTGCCCCGTTATGAGGATCCACCTGAAGCCTGTCTCAAAGTGCAAATATTGTTATAACATCAACCTGTCTCTTTCAAATGCAAGTGCAGAGTGGCCGAGAGGAAGTGGAGAGCTTTGGGCACATCCATTGACAAACTGGCATGTTGCCTGCTCCAAAATCAATACACACCTACCATCTTCTCCAAGAAGAGGGTCCACATTCAAGCATGCAGCTCTGCAGCCTCTAACAACATGGCTACACTTTTTAAAATCTGCAGGGAGAGGGCCAATCCAATTGCAGTCTCCAGCACTCCTTTTTCTTCCCAGGCCCTCTGTATGGCTCTGGCCCCACATTACACCACTAAAGTTCAGGACATACTGTCCATGCTTTCCTCCACTCCTCATCTCTCTCCCTCTACCTCCCTCAGGCCCCCTCTGGCCACCTTTCCCCATCCTCTCCGTATCTCCTCTCTTTCTCCTATAAAACCTGATGATGTTTCTAGACAAGTCAGGTCTGTGAAATTTTAATCCAAACAGGTGCTTCCCTGCTTCTCCTGAACGATTAAAGACAACATTGTTTCCCTCTCTCCAGCCTTGGCTGATTTCTGCAATCATTCATTTGCCACTGAATCTTTCCCCTCTACTCTCAAGCACTCCATTGTGCACCCTCTCCTGCAAAAACCATCTGCTGATCCTTCCTGTCCAGCCAACTATCGCCCGATCTCTATCACTCCTTTCCTGGGCAAACCCCTTGATAAACTGGGCAACTCTCACTGGATCTGTTGGTTACCTCCACAACCCTCAGTCTGGCTTCAGATCGACCAGAGGCATGGAAACTGCTCTCCTGAACACCCATGAAGATCTGCTCTCCAACCTTGACTCCAGCTCTCACTCTGTCCCCATCCTCCTTCACCTCTCCTGTGCCTTTGACACAGTCAATCACGCTACCCTGTTCAATCGTTGCAGTGTGAACCTTCGCATCACTGGTCAGACTCTGGGGTGGCTGACCTCCTACCTCTTGGAGAGACCCTCCCAGGTTCAACTTGGGTCCTTTCTCTCCACTACCTCTCTTTCCACATGTGGTGTCCCCCAGGGCTATATCCTCTCATTTTAGATCTTCAATGTCTATGTGGCCCCATTGGCCCACCTGATCTCTACTTTCTCCTCTACCTTTCAGTGCTATTTGGATGACACACAGCTCTCTTTCAGGCTACTCACAGCCTCCTCTACCTCACCGTTCATTCCTGACTCTCTATCCGCTATTCAGTGATGGTGTGCCTCTAATGACCTCTACCTTAATGACAGTAAGACAGATATTCTTCTCTTTGGGAACTCCTACTCCTGCTTTTCCTCTCTCCCTCTGGCTGCCCTACTTGGGCCCCCTTGCCTCCCCCTCCTGTGTCTTGGCGGAATCGTCAACTCCACTCTCTTCTTCTCTGCTCACATCATGCACCTTTCCAAAAAGGCCCACTTCCAGCTGCACCTCCTCACCTTCCCCCAGAAGCTCACTGTCTCCAGAGCTCTAGTTATCTCCAGGCTGGACAACTGCAATAGCCTCTTTCTCATTCTTCCTAACTCTACTCTACACCCTATTCAACTAATCCAGGACTGCAAGACTTATTATCCTTGGTCTCAAGCCTAGGGAATGCATCTTTCCTGCTCTGAAATCTCTCCACTGGCTCCCGGTGGCCACAAGGATCAAATTAAAGATCCTCTGAATCATCCACAAGGCTTTCTGAGGCTGTGCTTCTCTCTATAGCCAACACTCTCTACCTAAATACCTTACTTCCAAAGCCCTCTGCTCAGCTACCTCAAATTCTCTGCGGGCCAGACGTTTCTCCAAACAGAGAGTGGGGGCAGGTCTCTCTCCTCTGCAGGTGCCTCCCTCTGTAATGGCCTTGCTGCCTCTCTCAGACTTCAGCCGGATCACCTGAAGTTCTGTTCTCTTCTCTTCTTCCTTCTGTCTACCCTGCTAATCTACCTGTCTGCTTGTCCTGCCTGATGGTGTGGTTGTCCTCAAGAGTCATACAGGGTACCACACCCCCAGTCACCCTGCACTGAGGGTCAAGATTTTCCCATACGGCCAACAACAAACAATATGATGCAGTTACTGCCGGCATTATTGATTGGCAGCATGCAGGGCCATCTTAAGCAATGTTGTGGCTGGGCAGAAATGCATTTGGGCCACCCCAACCAAAGAAGGGGTCCAGAATCTCTGGTCAAGCCCACATCATGTGATCACAACCCATGGCTTGATATGATGCATGGCAGCAATCAAAATATGCATGGGTACTCGCTTTCAGTCCCCTCACCCTCTTCGGACTTGCTGGAATCAAAATAATAGAAGGCAGGAGAATAATGAATCCTTAGATGCAGGACAAAAACCAGTATCCATATGAAAAAGGTAAGCATACCCCACTATAGAGAGATGCCTCATACTAGTAATCTCACAGATTGTAAAAGTGCCCAAGTATAGAGACAGATATGAAACAATGTGAAAAATACAATGCAATCACAGCAAAACCGCCCCAACCAGATGGTCCAACGGCACAACAACCCTTTTGCCACCACCACAAACAGCGCACCGGCACCCTATCAAGGAGTGTGTGTGCTCAGTGAAAATATCTTCTCTTGTCCAGGGATAGACACTCATCTGACTAGGACAGTCCACAGACAGCACTGACATGTCCAGTCCATTCCACTACCTTGCATTCAGAAGAGGAACCACTGGTGGGGGCAGAGACAGGAAACAAACAGTTCATATTTATGGTGGACTCGCGGGTGGAGAAATCATGCATATGTGAAGGTGATTTTCCGTTATCTGGCCAAACTCTTGAAACACAAGAGTTCTATGGGGCTGTAGTCACGGTTTCTTACCAGAAGATTTGAATGTCAAGATAGTGGGAAAAACAGTGTGGGCACCCCTACTTTACTATGAAAATGCCCCTATCAATTTACTGGGATGAGATTTACTCAGCAGGTTAAACATGACCACAACATTCACCGACCAAGGGATTATTTGTTCCACCCCAGGCATGTGCCCTCTTAGCATTATGCTGGTGATACATACGATAACCAATGAACTGAAGGTGAGAGGAGTACCAGTAAATCCTGACATGTTCGTGTACGGGATCAGGGTCTTGGTTAGAACAGTACCCAAGCTCACTAGGAAAGAATGGAGAGTGCCCTCTGATTTTGTGTTCCGCCCTGTAGCTGCACCTCAAAATGTTTGCAAGCACAATATTGTCCTTAGTGCAAGTGTCTGCAATGAGAATAGTGGCAATAGGGATGGACATACATGGATGCGAATGGCACAGAGTGTTGTACATTGACCCAAACATACCATTGTGTGAGCTCACTGATGAAGAGCTGTTCACTGATGACAACAATGATGGGGAAATAATTTTAGAAATAAGCATCCCGTTCAAAGTGATGGTACAGTACAGAAAGGTGCCAAGCCCCCTCATGGCTGGGGTCAGCGCACCACCTTCTTTTTATGATACAGATATGCAACAAGTACCCTCTCACCTGTGGACCACGAACCCCCATGATGTAGGATTATTGAGGGAAGTGACCCCTGTAAAAATAACCCTAAAACCGGGAGTGATTTTACCCAGGGTCAAGCAATACCCTTTGTCCAGAGAGGTGGAAGAGGGAATTCAAGAAACATTATGTGCACTACCAGAGTAACAGGTAATTGTCCCCTCAAACTCCTAAGGCAATACAGCCATGTACCCCATTAATAAAGTGACAGGGGGGTTGTGGCATATGATACAGGACCATTGCCCACTTACTGATATTGTCCAAAAGGAGTGTCCTCTTGTTCCAAATCCTGTGTCCATTTTGTGTAGCCTTCCAAGGCAGGCCAATCATTTCACTGTGGTTGATTTAAAGAACACCTTCTTCTCAGTGCCCCTCGACCCCAGCTCACAGTACCTCACAGCATTTAGACTAGGTGGGAAGAGGTATGAACACTATTGACTACCCCATGGGTACTAAGAAAGCCAAGTATATTCAACAGGATATTACATGAAGATCTCAGCAATATTCAAGTCCCAAGCACAAACATTCAGTACGTAGATGACCTTTTAGTCTGCAGTGAAAGTGAAGAAAGTTGTCTAAGAGATTATATTGCCCTTCTACAGTTACTTGCACAAAAGTGGTATAAGGTAGACAAGAAAACATTGAAATACTGTCTGACTGAGGTCCTGTACTTGGGCCAAATGATTTCAAAAGATGGCAAAGAATAATACCTGACAGGGCGGCAACAGTACGTACCTAAACCAGACCACAAACTGTAAAAGACATGCAGAAGTTTCTCGGAATATGCAATTACTGTATGGCATGGATATTAGATCATGTCGCCTACACAAGGCCCCTCTTACAAGGTCTAAAGAAGACACATATAATGTGGACAGCTGAAATGCAGACAGCATTTAACAACTTAAAGGAATGATTAGCACGCCCCAGTTCTAGCCACACCTGATTACGAACAGGAATTTGATTTGTTCTAGCACTGAAATGGGACCCTAATGACAGTTGCGTTTACACAAAAACATCCCTGGGACACAAGCCTCTGTCATATTACAATGGCACACTCGATTCAGTATGCAGGGCCACTTTGCCTGCGAACAAGCTCTCTCAGCTGCTGCCTTTGCTATCGAAAAGAGTTCAACAATTGTAATGGGGTGCTCTGTCACCCTGTACGTCGAACACTCCCTGTTCTCCATACTTGAAAGATCAAAATCCACTCTCACCACACAAAGGGCATTGGCCTATGAGATCATGCTTTCAAACCCAAATATTCATATGGTACGTCGTAAATCAGTAAACTCAGCCACGTTCCTTACAGAGCCATGCACTGTGCAAGACATGCAAGCACATGATTGTTCTATCTATGCAGGAGAATGTGATGACATTCCTAAAGAAAACGAAAATGCACTACAGCATGGAGAAGTGTTCTTCGTAGATGGATGTTCATCCATTTGCCAAGAAACAGGTGAAAAACCTGTGGGAGCAGCAATAGTGAGACTGGAAGATGGGGAATATGAAGTACTGGTTAAGAAATGTTTGCCCATGCATTATTCGGCCAAAGCAGCAGAGCTAGTAGCTTTGATTGAGGCACTCTATGCAGCAAAAGGATGTGCAATAACAATATATTCAGATTCAGCATATGTGACCACTACAGTACATGCTGGACTATACAGATGGAGAAGGAGGGGGTTCAGGAAAGATGATGGGTCCCCGGTACAACATGCACAGGTATTGAATACATTGGGCCTCATTACGACCCAGGCGCTAATGGGTTAACGGCGCCATAAAAGGCTGCAGCGCCTTTAACCTATTAGCGCCTAATTATGAGGTCCCTTTGCGGGAACCGACCTTAACGGCTGGTTTTACCAGCCGTTAAAGTAGGGACCCGCAAAGGGACCACCGCACTTAGCGCCTTCCCATTCCCATTGAGCCCTATGGGGCAAAAATGGGGATGGGGAAGGGCTATGGCGGCATGGGGAATTACCGCCCCGCCAACCTCAGAATGGGGTGGTAATTCACCATTCCGCCATGGCGGACACCAGCATGGACCATGGTGCTAATAGCACCATGGTCCTCCACCTGGGTCGTAATGAGGCCCATTGATTGAAACGCTTGCAGAACCCTCTGTGGTGGCCCTAGTCAAATGCCAGGCCAATACACATAATGATTATGAAATATCTTTGGGAAATGCGGCTGCAGGCACAGCAGCAAAGGAAGAAGTGTATATCCCTGTCCGCATGAGTAGTGAATGCATATTAGTGAGCAAACAAGACGACTAAAAAGCAGAAGGATACAACGCACTACCCCTTGTACAGATAATAGAATTGCAGAAGAGAGCTCCACCAGAAGAGCAAGAATAATGGAACAAAAGAGGATGCACACAGTTGCCCACTGACGTACTGTGGAGACAGGACACAACAGGGAAAGTTGTTATACCCGTAGAAGTATTGCATGTGGTATTCAAACAGTTGCACTTTCTAGCACATACTTTAAAACAGCACATATCAGTCGATCACCAGGAAGATTTGTTTATCCCAACCCTCCAAGAGTACCTTAAAAAAATGGTGATCGAGTGCACGACATGCCAAGTATTCAATTCAGGGATGACTCTCAGAACACTAAGGGGAACATTGTCCTGCCCCATAGGTTCCTTCTGTGAGCTTTTACCCCCCACAAGCGAACAGGATTGTTGAGAAAATCAACAGCCTCCTTAAAAGTAGGTTTTCCAAACTGTGTCACTCTCTAAAAAAGAACTGGGTATACTGCCTGCCCTTACCCCTATTCCAGCTCTGCACCGAGCCCAGCAAAGACCACCACCTGTCACCACACAAAATAGTAACTGGCCGACACACACAAACGCCATTGTCACCAGTGAGAAGAGTATCTGATGCACAGATACCAGCAACTGTACTAGGAGAAGAATTTAAAGAATACTTGACACGCTCACACATGCAGTGAGATGCATTGCCAAACAAATTGTCCCACCCTTCACAAGAGAGAGATACAGCAACTGCAGCATCCGACAGCCCAGCTCAACCACTAATGCCCGGTGAGCTAGTGTATGTGCAGAGTTTTGTGCGAAAATGGAACTCACTGAGATTCCATGGGCTCTATGAGGTGATCTATTGTACCCCCATAGCTGTAAAAGTAAAGGGATTAAGGTACTGGATCCTCCTCTCAGATGTCAGAAAGGCACACAACAGTGCAGCACCAGAAACACTGGATAGCAATGAGAGAAACGCTGCAGTACCTTGAAAGGGTTACTTGGTATAAGAAAGACAAGAACACAATGTAAATATGAAGAGTAACATGAAGTGTGAAATTATAATATGTTTTGTAAATAAGAAGTGCTCTCTCTCTCTTTCTCCCTTTGTCTCTTTCTTCTCTCTCACATTCCTTTTTCACCTCTATGACTCATCCTGGCTAATCCTGTTTTAATGCCTTTTTTTTATCCTTTTCTGTAGGTGCAACAATGTTGGAGCTGGCACCGCATAACGTTAACAATGTACAGTCAGATAGCAGTAGGAATAGGATAAGCGCCACAGAGGCATACAGTTATGAATGTGGTCTTAATATTGTTGCAATAGTTTTCACAATACCTATGTTGGTTTTAGGAATATATTGGGGAGCAACTTTTATTTGGGTAGTCCATACAAAAGAAGGGGTGAGGGGGTAATATGGAAGGGAGGCAGCATAACAAGCTTGCATAAAAATGGGACCAAAGTGACACCAGAAATGAGATTGTTTAGAAATAATGGAACAAAAAGCATATCGATTTTGCAGTAAATGTGAAGCTAAAACCCCCCACTATGTTTACAGTTTCACAAGATACCTCACAACCTAATATAATATCTACCTCAACGCCTAGTGATATTTGGGATATGTTCCATATCCCAGTGTCCAATATGAGATTAAGTCCCCCCTCTCCCACTATGGTATACCGACAAGAGACGACAAATACTAATGTCAATGTAGATACTGGTATTTTTCCAATGTCCAGTCAGCAATACGCGAACGTACAAGGATCACTATGCACCACTGATAGACAGTCTCGAAATTTGACAGGGAAACGACAATCTCTCTTGCATAATAGAAGGACGAAAACGCAGACACTTTAACACAGATATGATGCCTACCATGGTTTGGGACTAGATATAGTAGAGCACCTTCATCATCCTGGGCAGTCTAACAGTTGGTATTCTGATATGAGTGCAACAGGAAAATGAATGACCAATAGCAGTTGCCACGTGTGTTCTTTAATACCACATGCTTATGGGACGCCGAAGGATTTAGTGCTTCAAGAAGCCCCATTAGCGGAGGCCCAATGTCTAATCCACCTTGCACTATGTAGAGCTCAGGCACACACAGTAACAATGAAGCTCCTCCCACCAGATTAGAAAATGTGCATCAAGCGCACAAGCTATGTGGAAAACAAACGGCAAGACTCAATTTACATGTGCAAAGCTGAGGGACTACGTGGCCTGTCAGACGAAAGACTGGAATGGATGGACAAGACATGTGCACACATATGGACAGAACATATCACCAAGCTGACATGGGTCACAGCCCTCGAAAAACTGATCAAGTTTTTAGCAAGAAGAGAATTACAAACTTTGTTTCTATGGGGAGGGAAAAGTGTCTATGGGTTCTACAACACGTTGCAACAGAACCCTCATCATCCCTGAACTTCGGAAAGGCACTGCAGCATTAATAGACTATTACTGGGTGTGTGGCAAACAGGGAAACTTGTACTTCCCACTGTCATGGAGGAGCTGTTGTACGCTTGTGACACTGCACTGTGCACTGCTGGTAATACCTGAAGAGCACATTGGAGGGGAGTGGTGCTTCCAGGATGGCAAGGGGCACCTCCGCCAACAGAAGTGCATCCCCCCATCTTTCGCATATTCTCTAAAGGTGAGCAACAGGATAATTTGTTCTGGGGAAAGCATGCCTCTAACTACCTGTCTCAAGAGTCCACTGACCTTCTTACACAGATCCCCAACGAATACAAACTTTTCAATTCAGCAGAGACATTTTTGCATCACTTGTGCCCAGCGTTCACAAGAGCAAATGCCAAATGGTTGCAGATCGTGCAGCGGGAGCTGATCCAGCTTTCGAACGACACGGAGGAGGGCTTCAACGTCATCAAAGTGGAACTAAGAAAACTTCTGCTCATGACGATGTAGAATCGTTATGTGTTAGACCTCCTCACTGCAATGGAAGCTGGTGTTTGCAAGAAAATTGGAAGTTCATGTTGCACATTCCCACCTTTTTCAGATGCTGACAACGGGACATTTTCACATGTGATCATAGCAGTACATGAATGAGAAAAGAAGGAGGAGTGCAAGAAAATGACTGGTTCAGTTTTGCATTCAATTAGGTACCCTCATGGCTCGGAACAATCATGAAGATGTTGATACCCATCATTGTATTCCTCCTGCTGATCTTCTGTGTGTGCCAGTTAAGCCTCCGATGCTGCACAAACGCAGTTCCGAGTAGTGCGATGATGATGGTGACTATTGGTAATAGAAATCGCAATAACAGGGTGCCTCATGATACCAAAGAAGCGCAGGTACAAACTGGTGAGTGTGGTGAGCCTAAATATCGTATGGTGGCCATATACCACTCTGGGGATGAGGTAGACAATTACCATCATGTCACTTTCAAACAGCCCCAAGAACATGAGAACTACAGGGTGGTGTGGGCTGACCTCTATGGGGATGGTGGATGTATTTACATAACATGTACTCCTGAAGAATATGCATGACATAGAGAGAGTTTAAGAAGTGTGTGTAGAGCATGGATGACCATTAATGGTACCCCTGCATGGGACCAAGCAGTGAAATGGGCTGAGGAATGTAGAAATACTGGGGGAGGGTATTTGTTACTTTAGAAGTAACGAAAGGGGAGAATGTTGGGAAGGACATGGTCCTATCCCATCCCCCAAGCCTTTCACGTGTGAAATAGAGCATGTGTAGGCCAAGGGGGGAAAAGAGACACCCACAGTCATGGCCCATCTCCGTAGGATATAACCTAGAGAATCATACGAAAAATGCAGCTCACAGCACTGGCAATAGATACCATTTTGTATAAGAGCAGATGCCATCTTTGTAATAGGCCCAAACATCATCCCTCTGCAAACTAAGCTGTCCCACCCCCAGCACCTCGTAAACAGTGCCCCAGACATTGCCACCGCCTGCCAGCTCTGCGCGAGCCTTGTTCTCACGGAAGTCCAGCCATTTATTGTTTGAATTGTGGGCCGGGCAGGATTGTTTTTCAGGTGACTTAGAGTCACAGGGTCAGAAGTGTTACAGTTGGTCAAGATGCTGTAGTCACATTGACAAACGTATGTGGCTTCCTGGCTTCCAACATGCTTTACAGCAGCCCACACTAATGACTGGTGTTGTTTTAAAGACTCTCTTCATTTTGACCTGATGTTCCCTGAAACAGACTGTTCACCCACTGCATCAAGTCTCTTTAGCATGATGAAATTCAGAAAAAACTGAATTGGTATGTCCCTACTTTTGTGTAAGAATACACATGGTTACAAATTGACATTGCATTCAAATTGTACAATAACTACCTTCCTTCTCCTGATTTAAAGCACCATTCACCATGGACCAGTACATGACATAGCAAAAAGGGTCACTAGGTTTCCCAAAACACTGGGTTCTAATGACTACCTTTGCCACATACAACACCATTAACTTTCCACACTGGGGACTGTTTTAAAGGAATACATTAGTTCTGAGCACTATATCTTTTTGATGTAGATTAAACAAATATTATCAAATACTTTTACTGGTACCTCATCTTGAGAATCAGGTGCAAGCGCCATACCTTTTCCCATTTAACATGGGTTAAAAGCCAAACTCCTCTTATGAACTGGTGCTATGGCTTCAGAGCACCAGGGCACCAGACATGCTGCTTTTAGATTAGATTGGATGCTGTAAACTCCACCATTTTGTTTGAGGGGATGTCTTTGTCTTGATACCAAATTTATTGAAGCCTTTCCAAATTGGGTTATTTGCTTTGAACTGAACTGGGTAAGCTCCTGTAAAAGAAAACTGACGTGTAGCTGTTCTTAAATGCTCTATGGTAATGAACAGAGGAGACTTTACAGAAGCTAATGACTTCAGTGACACAACTTCCTATTTTGGTGGTGGTGATGGCTGATTCAGGAGTGGACATCTTGGGCCCGTAGCGTTAATAGACATCTGCCTGTTGCTGCCATTGTGCTTCCAGTCGTACTACGACTACTTGCCCTACTTTGACAACTTTCTTTTTCTTGGGAAAATCAATGATGCTGGTTGGTATCATAGATGCTGTTTGCTTTGTGTAGTACTTCTGTACACATTCACTCATATATCCATGCCAATCATTGGCAAAACTAAAGTTTGTCAGTATGTGTCCTACTTTCTATTACTAGGGCTGCAGTGGTTCGTACAGGCTCACTGTCACCATCAATGCCTGAAACGGGTAGTTGTGAGGAGTTATTTCTCCACCACTTTTGCGTCTTCTGAAGGAATTGCATTGTCTGCAATCACATCTGGACCATCTTGCTTTTTTCTAGTGGTTGCCCCATATCCTGTGACAGCGCCTCAGCACCAAAGACTGTTTCCAAAACTAAGCAGTACCAGTCACCTACGCTCCCATCGGATTTAAATCAGATGATGCTTTGGGTTCAATAACACACTGATGTTGATCACAAGATCTGGTATTAGTGGGTTCACCAGATAACGACTACTACAGTAGAATTCATCCAAAGAATTGGGAATTTGTAATCCCATGTTGGGCTACATTGATGTTTTTCCTGGAAGTTGACACTTCCTTGCTTGCTCTTTAAAGCAATTGTATGCTTTGGCTTCTTAGATAACATAATCTTGTGATTGATTTTGTTTGACTACCTGCGTGCGATTGTTTGCATTTTAAGTAGTCAGGGCTTGTTAAGAGAAATAAAAATGTGCAGGGACATACATTCATCTTGTAAATGTTTCTTGATAAATGTACATCAAACATCCATTGATGTGAATGAGCTGCTGGACCTGGCTGGAGCAAAGGTTACATGAATTCCAAAATGCACACATTACCGATTCTGCTAACTTTGTTAAAGTGTGATCTCCTTTAAATTGAAAGCAATTTGATTTAATATATTTTTTCCTGTTTATTTATTTATAGTTTATAAAAACGTTTACAACAAATAGAAATAGATTGATAAAGTCACCATTAGAATAAGATTTACATTTTGTTACAGAAGAAAAACAATGTCATTCTTTCTTTGTGCCTTCTACATCTTATTTACATTATTAGTCATATTCCCTTTTAATCTATTTTACACACATTCCTTAAAAATGATAACACTCTTAACCTCAAGGACATCGATTCACCATGTAACATCCTAGACCGTAAAACATCTCTCAACAACCAAAGCTTATAAACACATTTTCCGAAGTAACTTATTCTAGGTGTAATGAGTTCTGGACATACAATCATTAAATGAAATAACATTTCTCTCTCTCCCGAATCTGCATAATCTCTTATAATCTCTTACAGAATCTGCATAATTCCATTTTCATATTTTTGTGTGCCCTCAGACATCGAATTTCATTTTTAAATAGAACATTCAATCTAAATCTCATAAAAACAATTTTCATCTTCTTACACGGAAATTTCTTTAAATATGATGCCAATTCTCCACAGATATTTTCTGATAATAATATATGCACATACAGTCTATATTTACAAATTGCAATTCGATTTTTATCCCAATCCAATTTCTTAAGTTTTCTCTTTGCCTTATTCGGGTTTGTTTTCATAATTTTCATTACCTCTCCTACTTCCTCCAGAATAACATCATATTCCACCCTTAGATTGTATATATATATCCAACTGTATCATCTCTTTTAATTGTCTATAAAGTGTTCCATCTCAAGAGTATTCACATTTGCTCATAAGGCATAGTTTTTTCCACTGAATAAGGCTTATAATCGATTGCAAGCCAATCTCATACCTAATTACTACATTTTGGTAAGAAATACAGTATGGCTCTCCAGAATCATACTTTCAATGGCTCTATATTCTTGTTCCATCACCTTAGGCCAGAATTCTAGCCCATATAATATAGTTGGTAATAATTTTCTTCTATAGAACTCCCTACAAGGTTCTAATGAGAATTTTCCATATTTGCAATCTATTCTTTTCATCTGGTTTATCATACCACTTACTTTCGAGTTCAGGTAGTTCACAAAAAAAAATTGTTTGTACTTTGCGACTATGGGACAACACAGGAATTGGAAGTTGTCTTTAGTTGTAAGTTCAATATTTTCCCAGTTCCATGCATACTTTCTCTCTTTTTTTTGTCTTGTCCTGCCTTTGATATCTCAATTATTACAGTCTTCGAAGGGTTACTTTTTAACTCCATAACTTCCATATAATTACCAAAAGTTTTTATTAATCTTTGTAATCCCACCCATGTCGTATCAATAAGGAGAAAATCATTGGTGTATCCCGCCCAATTGATTTTAATTTTTCCTATTTTGGGAGCGACCAGAGTATTTATGTCCAACTCCTTTCCAACCTCGGACACATACAAGTTGTATAAAGTAGATCCCAAAATACAACCTTGTCTAATTCCCTTGTCAATAACACACTCTTTTGTTAGCATGCCTTCAGAATTCAATCTTATTTGAATCTTATACTCATTATGTAGGAAGATTATCAGGCTCATTCAAACGTTAGGAATTCCGTTGTTGTCTAGTTTCTGACAAAGAAAGTTTCTATATACAGAATCAAACACTTTGCTAAGATCCATTGATGCGACATATATTGGAAAATTCTTTATTTTCCAGACCTGGTTTTGTAGACAATTAAATAATAGTCTGCCGCAATCCGTTCCAATACCTTTGCGGAAACCTATCTGTCGAAAGTCCAGTATATTGTTTTTGTCGCTCCATTAATTTACCCTGTCAAGGACCAATGAGGCGAAAATCTTAGAATCTGCATCCATTATACTATTGGTTCTATAATTTGATGGTAGAAGTCGTGAGCCCCTCTTAAAGATGGGGACCATGTATTATCTATTCCTTTACTCAGGAATGGTTTCTGTCCCAATATGTCTTTATACTCCACATATAAGATCTTAAACAAAATTAAGGGTGAGTGTTTCAGTACTTTGTTCATTAATTTCTTAGGACCCGTTGCCCTTGATGGATTTGCCTTCTTGATTTTTGCCTGAATTAGATCTACCGATACTTCCAATTCCCATTCCACCGGTACACTAATATATGTTCCCTTTCCTTTAGATGTAAAGTTTTCTTTGATATATTGCAACCAAGTCTCCTCATTAATCGGGTTACTCTCGTCAAGTTATTTTCTTCGCTTTTATTTATAAGTTCCCATAATGCCCTTGAGTTTTTTCCTTGAAACTCTCTAACATTTCCTCACCATCTACTGGAAGTATGCTACGGTGCTCATTCTTTAACCAGTTTTTGTACCTTTGCTTCTGTAGCCTTATCGCTTCTACCTTCTCCAGAATGGTAGCAGTGGACTTTGACATTTTTCTTATCTCTCTATTCATTGCATTTTTTGATTTCTTATTTCGATGTTATGTACGTGTTTGTTCTTTTTCATTAACATACTCTTACTTTACACATTCTCAACCAAACTTTTTACCCTGGATTCCAAATATTCAGGGAGCCCCTTCACTGAGTATCTCACTGCTTTATCTTTGAGCGTACATTCTTCAAATTCACTTAACACGAGCATGTTAAAATTGTTCACTTATTTATTCGTCCACCTAACTCGATTACCCTTAGTGATGATACTCAAGTTCTTCAAGTTACTTTCAGCCCTAGTTGTATCCTTTTCCTGTCATTCTATTTCTAGCAATAACATTGCATGATCACTTGCTTCAGACTCGCACATTGGAATACCCAGGCCATTTATACAATTTGTCCAGCCCTTGGCCAACCCTCTTGTGCGTTAACCATGCTGTGAAATGCAATACTGGTCTAGGGTCCCTTGCCAGGTCAACCTTTAATATATTCATTTTGATTAGTTCTGCTGATATAAGTAGTACATTTACATATAGGTCAACAGTAGGACAAGGTCTCAGTTCACGACCCCGACAAGTGGCCTGCAGGCATATAATCATTCAGCTGTACGGAGGTCACAACGGCCAGAATCTATTCGAAATGTCATTCGGCCCACATTTTGATGTTCAGGGTGACTTCTACATAACAAGAGAACCCAAAATTGCGGCTTGATTCAAGATGGCGGCTTACATTGATTTCTCTGAGGTCAAGACCTTGCCATGGAGTTTGTTCGCGCATGATGTTTAGACAACTTGGCGTAGGCCAATACACATATAACTATTACAATAGGAGGCATAATATTATTTCTATTCCGACAAACCCTCCTTTTGGCCTATGCCAAGTGCATACACCTTATGTCCCATCGTGCTCACCGCCTGAGCGCAACATCCCCCTAACATCGCACATATACTAGGTAGACATTGGAAACAGCAACAAAGGAATAGCAGAATCCCCAAAATAACCAGTATGACAGAGAGCACCTTCCAACCCCAGGATCGTAGGGAGTCCCAGAACCAAGTACTAAAACTCCAATCTCCCACAGGAACATGCACTTCTGAACTAAGGACGTGCAAGTTCTGTATTGCCTTGAAAATTGTCGGGGAGGAATCTGGTACGAAAACACAACTAGCGGACCCCACTAATTTGCATACTCCACCACGCTCTGCCAGAATGACATCTAATGCCATCCGGTTTTGGAGCGCTACCAATCTTATTGCTTTTTGTTCCAGTGTCATATTATAGAGTATATCCGTGGTCCGGTAGATGGTTCTCTCCAGTACCCTTGCTAGCCCCCTAATATTTTCAGAATTTGCTATCTGTCCCCAAAATGGCACAACTGATTTTGCTATATCTCCCAAGATTTGCCCAGGGGTATCTCCATTCTCGTCCCGCCGTGGACAAGCCTTAGAATTTTCCAATGTACTAGCTATAAATACCCCAGGTAACAGGATCCCTAAATAACAGGTTCCCTGCCAATCCTTGGGCAACCAGGGAAATGCTGTACTACCGCAAACGAAATAGACAGGCCCCCCTACATACAAAGGCCTGTTCTCCCCGGTCAAATTTACAACGTTCGCACAACCTTCAAAATCTCCCATTGACCGGGTGCCATTCCTTTGTACACAGAAGGGAACTGAATCGGGGCTATGGTTAATAGAGTAGGAAGGAGGCACGGCATCCTTATTGCCTATCGGAGCCATTTTAAAGGAAATTAGAGTTTGGAAAGGAAGAGACAGTTTATCAGATGGCCTAATAGAAGCAACATTAGGCTTACTTCTATTTGCAAAAATCAAGCATCCCAGGGGAGTCAATACACGTTTCTCAAAATCATTTAAATTAGTTCCATCAAAGTTCCCTGAGATGCTATCATTCCAACGGCCAAAGAATAGTGCTCTAAGAGAGGCATAGCAAGCAGTCGTTAAAGGTAAAGGGTGAATATACCATCCTAGCCCCTTGTTCCCATGTTGCGGTAAATTGGTGCAGATCCAGCAGTTGCTCTTATTAAAAATGGCATGCGTCGAATTCATTATTATCATTAAAGTGTTATTGTGATACTTTCGTCTATGCTGAGAGTCCCTCGGCGACAGAGTATGAAGGTGTACAGAGGGAGTCAGAGCAGTAGGTACAATTTCAATTGGCAAAAGAGGCTCTAGAGGATAAGTCTCTTCAAAATACCAGAGTCCCACGGCAGTGACTATACAAATCCCAATTATTACCATCACAACACAGCAATATGTTTTCGGGGCCCAGGCACATTGTTCATTGTCTGAGTTGGTCACCCCCTTATTTACAAGTCCAATACGAGCAGTAGCGGTGGAGGTGGCAGACATCGTAGTTTTTCAATCAACGACCCCAATGTTCGTTGCTGGAGACACTACGGTCGTGCAACTTCTTAGTCCTCCCTTCTTTTCCAGATGCACAGGCAAAACCCGTGCTGTAGTTCTATTTTCTTCGTCGAAGGTCGTACCTGGTGGTTCCCAGTACTGCTTGATCCGGAAATAAGGTAACGTCACTTCCTGAGGGAAGCAACGTATCAGAGGCGACGGAAGTCGCAGAACTTGAAACAACGTTTTCTGGAAGTGACTTTTCCGAAGAGTGCGGAGACAAAATGGACGATTCCCCCAGCTCCACGGGCTCAGAGGGATTCTCCAACACACTCACAGCGCTATTTGCTACTCCAGGATCAGAGATTGTAGCATCAGCAAGGGGTTCTGCTTCTTCTGTAACGTGTGGTGTCGGGTGAGGAAGTTTCTTGACATGCGTCGCGTGGATCCAATGCTTCTTTCCAGCCACCCGCACTGCTGTCTGGGTGACCAACAGCACCAGGTAGGGTCCCCGCCAGTGAGGTGCGAGGCAGGAGGACCTTTCGTAGGCCTTCAGCAGGACCCAACTTCCAGGCTGAATATTGTGTCCTGGGCCCGTAAACCGTACAGGTAAAGCTGATCGAACCTGATGATAAATGAAATACAGATTTTTAGTCAACTGGTTACAGTAGTCTGCAAGCAATACATTTTTAACATCTCTCAGCGCTTTAGGCTTCGGAAGACCCCAAATACTAGCAGGCCTCCCCATCACCACCTCGAATGGAGAGAGCCCAGTCTTAGTTTGAGGTGCGGTACGCATGGCTAACAACACAATAGGTAAGGCGTCCGGCCATTTCAGTTTGGTGCCGGCACATGTTTTAGCAAGCTTATTCTTTAGGATACCGTTATGTCTCTCTACCAACCCAGCACTTTGAGGATGTCTAGCCGAATTAAATCATTTTTCGATGTGTAATGCTGTGCATATTTGCAGGATTACTGCTGCAACAAAATGTGGACCGTTGTCCGAACAAATTACTCTTGGCAACCCAAATCGTGGGAAGAACTCCTTTACCATAGTCTTCGCAGTGGTCATGGCAGTAGCATCCTTAACGGGGAAAGCCTCAACCCATTTACTAAAGGCACACATGATCACAAGGACGTATTTTAGATTGTTACACCATTCCATCTCAATAAAATCAAAGTGGATGACCTCAAAGGGGACAGAAGGAGGCCCAAAACTACCCCTTGGAGTTGCTGTCCCCTTCCCCACATTGTGCTGCAAGCAAATCATGCAATTTTGGACATAATGCTGAGTGATTTTCAAAATCTTATCATTTACCCAGACTTATTCTAACATTTTCGTGATCTGCTAAGCACACACATGCGTAGGACTGTGTGCCATGGTAACCATCTTCAGCACATATGAATTAGGGAGCAACCATTTCCCTTCAGATGTGTTCACCCAACACCCATCTTCATCTAGTTTACCCATCCCTTCAGTCCACTTTTTAGACTCTTCTATTGTGGCATCAGCTTGGATATCTCGTACAGACCCAATACCCTCATCCATTACATAGGCATCTCTTGTTTCTCTTAGAGCATACATGTCTGTACTAAGGACTGTGGCCGTTTGCCTGGCTATCTTGTCAGCAAAAGCGTTCCCTTTCCCCACATCATCTATGACCTTACGATACGCTGCGCACTTCATGATCGCTAACTGACTAGGGAGCGCGAGTGCCGAGAGCAATTGCACTATCAGGGGGCCATGCTGAATCTTGGTCCCACGTGAGGTTAGGAACCCTCTTTCCGACCACAGCCTCCCAAAGTTGTGAGCCACCCAAAAGGCATACTGGCTATCAGTATATATATTTACTGTACGCCTTTCGGAGAGTTCACAAGCTCGGGTCAACGCTATAATCTCTGCGGCCTGCGCGGAGTTATGCGGAATTCTCTTAGTTTCAACAACCGTACTCAATGTAGTGACTGCATAAGCAGCTGTAGATGTACCATCCGGAAGTTTGAAGCAGGAGCCATCACAAAACAGCTCCCCTTCAGCCTTATCCAAAGGAGTATCTATAAGGTCTATCCTGCCCTTTGTTTCGTGTTCAGTAGTATACAGGCAGTCATGTGATTCTTCGTCACCGCAAACAGTATTTTGCGGGAAAGGTAGGAGTTCATCCGGATTAAGAACACAACACCTCTTAATTTGAATGTGAGGGGCAAACAAAGTCAATTCATACCTCGTCAGCCATGCAGAGGTGAGGTGCTGTGTTTGGGTTTTATTCAATAGGACATCTACAGAGTGAGGTACCATTAGGGTTAAATCATGGCCTAGGACCATTCCCTCACTCTGTTTTACAGACGCGGCAGCAGCAGCGACGGCTCCCAAACATCTTGGCAAAGCGCATGCGACAGGATCACGGGCGGAAGAGCAGTAGCCGCCCGGTCTATGCTTCCCTCCGTGTTCCTGTGTTAATACAGCCAAAGCACATACATCACATTCTTGCACAAACAACACAAAGGCCTTATTGTAATTTGGAGTACCCAGAACCGGTGCAGAGCATAATGCGGTTTTGAGAAGCTCAAATGATCGTTGATGTTCCGACTTCCATGGCAGCGGCGAAGAAATGCCCTTCTTCGTCAAGGCCAACATCGGTTTTATCACTAGTGAGAAGTTCGGGATCCACAGCCAACAGTAAGAAGCCATACATATTAAGGCTCTGACTTCCTTCTGTGTATTTGGGACAGACATGCCAGAAATGTGTTTTATTCTTTCAGGTGTCAATCTTCTCCCCTCCTTTGACAGGAGATAGCCTAAATAGGCGAACTCCTGACAACAATATTGAAATTTCTTAAGCGAAGCTTTATGACCATGTTTAACCAAATGAATAAGCAACAATACAGTGCCTTCTTTACAAGCACTTTCAGAATCTGCAGCTAAAAGCAAGTCATCGACATACTGAAGCAGTGTACAAGTAGATGGCAATTCAAGGGTGCCAAGCTGCAATTTCAAAGCCCTACTATAAATGCTTGGACTTTCAGTATAACCTTGAGGTGCACGAGTAAATGTAAACGAGTGTCCCCTCAAGGAGAACGCAAACAAATATCTACTATCCTTGTGTATAGGAATACTGAAGAAAGCATTCTTCAGATCCACAACACTAAAGTGAGTAGCTGTAGCAGGGATCATGGTTAATATTGTTGTCACATCAGGCACAATTGGAAATTGTGGAGCGACAATTTTATTAATAGCGCGTAGATCAATTATGAAACGGAATGGGATTGCATTGTCGCCTTTCTTGTACACAGGTAAAATCAGACTATTACATAAACTACCTGCAATCTCCTCAATCACCCCTCGATGCACAAAATCGGAAACAATGCACTTCAAAGCACGCTCGCCCTCAACTGAGATTTTATATTGCGGAATGCGTGGTAGTTTAACTCCATGTTTCAAAACTATTTTAACTGGTTCAACCTGTAAAACCCCAACATCATTGTCATCAACCGCCCACAGACATTCCGGGACAACGCTAAATTCAGGAGGCAATGGTCGAGTCAGAAACTGAGAACTGGGAAGTTGCTGTGGTGAAATTGTCAGTCGCACTCCATCAGAGGAACAATGAATCACTGCATTTAATTTCTTTAACAGATTTAATGCCAGCAAATTCTCTCCACAGTTTGAAGTCAAGAGGAATGGACAGTGGTCCGTAAAGGGACCCAAAGAAACAGGCACCGGCGAAGAAACCGGACAAACAACTGGCATGCCAGAAAACCCTACAGAAACATTAGTTTGCCCTGACAGTGGAATGTTCGGAACCCGAGAATGATCAATGGAGCACTTCTGTGCTCCAGTGTCTATCAAGAACTGATGTTTCCTATTCCCCACTAGCAGTTCAACGTAGGGACCTTTTTGACTAATGGGAATAGGTGAAGGTTCCAAACCCTGCTTCGGGCAATCCTAACGAAACAAAATGTCGTCGGAAGGAAGCTCTTCAGAAAGGTAGGCAGCAGAAGGGTGATCAAATATGTTTCTTGTGTCCACACTCGAAGTCTGATTATCCCGTGGAAAAGGTTGCTGTGGATCTTGTGAGAACTGACCTCTATCAGGGTCCCCCACCTCGGGGCGACCTCTAGGTCATCTACTCCCAAATGTGTTGTTTGACCTCTGTCGAAGGACGGGGCAATGTACACGCCAATGACCCTCCTGGCGACAATAGGCACACTGGTTAACATTCACAGGACCCAAGGGGACGTTCCCTTGTGGAACATACTGACCTCTGGTCTGTGAATTACCTCCTCTGGGATTTCTAACAATTTGCTGTAACAATACTTTGGTCTTCAAGTCTCCTTTCCTCTTCTCCACTCTATATTTTTTCATTATTGACACGGTTCTCGTAATACTGAGCCATGTGCAATACTTCAGATTGGGATTTCGCCTGCCAAGCGCTCTCAGAGGACATAATCTGTGACTGGATGTCAGGCAGCAATCCACGCACAAATTTTTCCACAAACAACCTTTTCCCAGACTCTGTGCCCAAGTCCTGTCCACTGAAGTCAGAGAATACCTGTTCAAATAGATTAAAGAATTCGGTCGCACCCTCAGATTTTCCTTGAACACAGGCCGTAAGCTTGTCCCAAATAATTATTTTCTCAGGAATTATGGTTTTCAATTTTGCAACAATTCTATCAGGCAAAGTGAGTATTACCTGAGGTGGTTTCTCACCAGCTGGTCTTTCCCCATCAAGCCTAGTTATGCTAGCCCACATATCTCCCAACCCGGGCACATCGTCTATTGTTCGAACCTGCTTCCATAAATCTCTGGGCAGGAGTACAGGGAATAACAAGTCAATATCACTTAGGGTGAGCACAGAGGACTGCAAAACGGACTCTTTCTCTTTGTAGAATCCTGTCGGATTTTTCCTAATATCAGGAATTGATTGTCTAATAGTGTTCACTTCCTGTCGCGAAAACGGGACGTGAACAAACTGTGATACATAATGTGCGGGAATGTCCACAGCGGGTGCACCTGTCCCAACATTAGCAGGAATCTCAACCTTTGGGACAAATGTCGGAGGGACCTCTCTCATAGGCAACTGAGATATAGGTAACTCCGACCGCTTACTAAGCAACAGAAGCAAAACAAAAGAGCTAATGGCTGGAAGGTTTAGAATAAATCGTGACCTCTGGCATTGCTCTGGGCAACCCTCCAGACCATCGTTCTTCGCCTGCCAAGCCATTACAAAAGGGGAAAGACCATATGCAAATCAGGCTTGATCCCACCCCCAAAGGGGTAGTCCAGCCTGAACTGCTAGGTCACATCCCTTTTGCACGAGACCACAAGCATCCCCAGACATGTTTCAGCCTTTTTGGGCGTCATCAGTGAGGAGTAGCTTGGGTCTCTAGGCCCAGCAGGCAAGGGACAATCTTTGACCCCGCACCCTGATCAACTACAGTCGGTACAGAACCACTCGGGAGCAGAGGTGCGGGCAAATTCAATGGAGGTGTGACTATTGGCGCAAGGGGAAGAGGTGGTAGAGTAGGTGGAGGAACAACAACTGGAGAAATAGGAACAATAGGTTGTACAGGGGGAACAGGAATAACAGCAGGAATAACAGCAGGAGTAGGCAGAGCACCAGGGAGAGGATCATACGGAGGTGGCGCAGAGGCAGCAGGCCTTCGTTCGTTTAATAATTTGTCAATAAATTCTTCCGAAACATGAAAATCTTTAGAGGGATAGATTTTCTGGATACCGAGTGAGAAAGCGCTATCCATATTATTGACTGACTCTGAATTTTTTTCCTTATCATATAACAACGCCTTTTCAGCATTCGTTTTATGACGGCATGCATGTTTATCCCTACTTTTAAGCTGCTGCAACGCTTCTTTTTTCCAATTCTGCAAAACATCAAATGCTGCAGGTCTGGCCTTCTTCTTTAACAAGACCGATTCTAGGTATTCAATACGGGGGATCTCGAAACTACCATTGATTGGCCACTGAAATTCAGAGGCATGTCTGGTTTGTCTGTGCCAAATATCATTAAATACTATACTTCCAATGCCATGCTTACAGTACATAGTACATGCCGGCGACCCCTCACGTGGTGCCGGGCGGCTAAATTCCAAAGATTGTCGATCACTGCGGAATAGTGCCCTAAAACAGCTAGACAATTTCCCAGGCATTTCACAAAAAACTGGTGTTACCTGGTCAATAATTGTGTCTGCAGATACAATACGCCAAGTTCAAATTGTCAGGGTTAAATTAAGAGCCGGGTCACGACTACAGCTGACCAAACCTAAGGAGGACCGTACGATGCCTTTTCAGACCACACGACTATCCTCCAAGGATCGGATCGTGCAGCGCTGCCGAGGTATCGCGTCTCATTCAGTCGGGCCCGCAGTATCACACTGTCCGATCCCGGTCCGATAGCCTGCGTCAACCTTCAATGATCCGGCATCAATCTTGAGGGTCCCTATTCGGGCGCCAACTGTGAAAACAGAAAAATAATATGAGGCCGGGAAGCCCAAAAGGAAACACACCAACACAGGTTACAAAGAAACATACAAGTACTTTATTTCAAGTTACAACAGTTACCAAGTCAATTGACAAACGGATAGCTATTCGGCTTTCAGTATAACATAACGAACTTTAATGAGGGTTCGATGTGTTCAGTGAGAGACCGCACATTGGAATACCCAGGCCATTTATACAATTTGTCCAGCCCTGGCCAACCCTCTTGTGGGTTAACCATTCTGTGAAATGCAATACTGGTCTAGGGTTCCTTGCCAGGTCAACCTTTAATATATGCATTTTCATTAGTTTCACTGATATAAGTAGTACATTTACATATAGGTCAACAGTCGGACAAGGTCTCAGTTCACGACCCCGACAAGTGGCCTGCAGGCATATTAATCATTCAGCTGTACGGAGGTCACAACGGCCAGAATCTATTCGAAATGTCATTCGGCCTCCATTTTGATGTTCAGGGTGACTTCTACATATCAAGAGAACCTAACATGCCTTCTTGATTCAAGATGCCGGCTTACATTGATTTCTCTGAGGTCAAGGCCTTGCCATGGAGTTTGTTCGCGCACGATGTTTAGACAACTTGGCGTAGGCCAATACACATATAACTATTACAATAGGAGGCATAATATTATTTCTATTCCGACAAGCTGGGAGCGAAGGGGGGGGGGGCGTCTTCCGAAAGTTTACCTGGTAATGATCCACATATACTGGAACTCTGTCTATATGAATGCCATCTTGCTTGGCAATATGATTACGTCCCTAATTGACATGGCACTTAACAAAGATCGCAACCAGCACATTATCATCTGTGGTGACCTAAATATAAAATGTTTTGATGATAAGGGCATGAGACTACAGTCAACCTGTCTCAAGAAAAAGCTGTGTTATGGTTGGACTAACTAAAATAACGTGATATTGCCATGCTGTATGGGCAAACAAGGGCAGACATTCTAGCCAAATACACATGATCCACAGGTAATCCATACTCTTTCCTGGACTATCTTTTTGTCTCAAACTATATCCTCATGTGGGTTGCTAAATTAATAATCATACCCATTGGAAATGGTGATCATTACTTACTAGAGCTTAAATGCAATCGGAGTGGTGTGCCTATACCTACATTTATAGTAGATTATATCCAGGTTACCCAAGTCGGTAATAGGCTGAGAATCAGGCCAAGAGAACTCTCAGTAATAGTGGAGGGCCTGAAACAATTGACCTTGGTTAAGGGGCCATCTCTGAATTATGAAGGATTATTTCTGCAATTCAGATTTTGACCTCAGCTTGGCCATTGCCACAATGCAATTAGATTACATCATTAATCATTATAGCAAGGAGCTGGTTTATCAATGGAAAGCATGTCGTTCAGACTTGAGAAGGCTATCAGGGTAATTCATAGAATTTCGCAGAAAAGTGTCGCAAGCGGCTGGCGCAGAGTGTCCGCGTGCGATTGACTGCGCCAGGCACGTGCGCTAAAACCGATTTCCGCGCACAGCGTATTCATGGATTTCAGGCTCCCAAACCAGCCGTGGCGCAGAGAATCGCAGCGACCCTGCAGCAGCGCCAGTAACGCCCCCAAGAACGCCCTCGCGCAAGGAAAAGCCATCAAAATCGCTAAATCATCGCAAAGGGCTGCGCTAACCCTGGACCAGTTCACCGGGCTGGCAAACAGCAAACGCCAAGCGGGGAACGTGTATTGCAGGGGTACGCGGGAAGTTCCACACGCGACTGGCCCCGTGCAAGCAGGGTACGTGAATTTCAGGGGTGCGCGGGAAGTTGCACACGCGATTTCAGCAGGGTACGTGTATTTCAGGGGTGCGCGGCAAGTTCCACACGCGATTTCTGCAGGGTACGTGTATTTCAGGGGTGCGCGGGAAGTTCCACACGCGATTGGCCCAGTGCGAGCAGGGTACGTGTATTTCAGGGGTGCGCGGGAAGTTGCACACGCAATTTCAGCAGGGTACGTGTATTTCAGGGGTGCGCGGCAAGTTCCACACGCGATTTCTGCAGGGTACGTGCATTTCAGGGGTGCGCGGGAAGTTCCACACGCGAATGGGCCAGTGCGAGCATGGTACGTGTATTCCATGGGTGCGCGGGAAGTTCCACACGCGATTTCATCAGGGTACGTGTATTTCAGGGGTGCGCGGGAAGTTCCACACGCGATTGGCCCAGTGCGAGCAGGGTACGTGTATTTCAGGGGTGCGCGGGAAGTTCCACACGCGATAGTCCCAGTGCGAGCAGGGTACGTGTATTTCAGGGGTGCGCGGGAAGTTGCACACGCAATTTCAGCAGGGTACGTGTATTTCAGGGGTGCGCGGCAAGTTCCACGCGCGATTTCTGCAGGGTACGTGCATTTCAGGGGTGCGCGGGAAGTTCCACACGCGAATGGGCCAGTGCGAGCATGGTACGTGTATTCCATGGGTGCGCGGGAAGTTCCACACGCGATTTCATCAGGGTACGTGTATTTCAGGGGTGCGCGGGAAGTTCCACACGCGATTGGCCCAGTGCGAGCAGGGTACGTGTATTTCAGGGGTGCGCGGGAAGTTCCACACGCGATAGTCCCAGTGCGAGCAGGGTACGTGTATTTCAGGGGTGCGCCGGAAGTTGCACACGCGATTTCAGCAGGGTACGTGTATTTCAGGGGTGCGCGGCAAGTTCCACGCGCGATTTCTGCAGGGTACGTGCATTTCAGGGGTGCGCGGGAAGTTCCACACGCGAATGGGCCAGTGCGAGCATGGTACGTGTATTACATGGGTGCGCGGGAAGTTCCACACGCGATTCCATCAGGGTACGTGTATTTCAGGGGTGCGCGGGAAGTTACACACGCGAATGGGCCAGTGCGAGCAGGGTATGTGTATTCCATGGGTGCGCGGGAAGTACCACACGCGATTTCATCAGGGTACGTGTATTTCAGGGGTGCGCGGGAAGTCACACACGCGAATGGGCCAGTGCGAGCAGGGTACGTGTATTCCATGGGTGCGCGGGAAGTTCAACACGGATTTCATCAGGGTAGGTGTATTTCAGGGGTGCGCGGGAAGTTCCACACGCGATTGGCCCTGTGCGAGCAGGGTACGTGTATTTCAGGGGTGCGCGGGAAGTTCCACACGCGATAGTCCCAGTGCGAGCAGGGTACGTGTATTTCAGGGGTGCGCGGGAAGTTGCACACGCGATTTCAGCAGGGTACGTGTATTTCAGGGGTGCGCGGCAAGTTCCACACGCGATTTCTGCAGGGTACGTGCTTTTCAGGGGTGCGCGGGAAGTTCCACACGCGAATGGGCCAGTGCGAGCATGGTACGTGTATTCCATGGGTGCGCGGGAAGTTCCACACGCGATTTCATCAGGGTACGTGTATTTCAGGGGTGCGCGGGAAGTTGCACACGCGATACCAGCAGGGAATGTGTATTTCAGGGGTTCTGGGGAGTACTACACGTGAATTGGCCGTGTGGGACCTCCCAGGTGTACGCTCCACAACCTCCACGGCCCCTGCAGGCAGCCCACACCACGGGGGACTACCCTGCACCCCTGCTCATGTCCCGCAGGCAGCCCATCCACCATGGGCATGCCCCCCAGCCAACCCACATGTCACCTTGCACTACTGATCAACAATGCATGTCTCCCACCACCCCCACCCCCCAGCAGTGCAGGGGCAGCCTCCACCAGGCCCCCACCCATGTCTCCCACCACCCCCACCCCCCAGCAGTGCAGGGGCAGCCTCCACCAGGCCCCCACTCATGTCTCCCACCACCCCCACCCCCCAGCAGGCAGTCAGGCAGCAGCAGATGGCAGGTGGGAGCATGCTCGGGGCTCTGGGGGGCAGTAGTTCGGCCTTCTGGGCAGGAGCGTGGTCTTCCGTGTGCTTACGCGTGGCCAGATTGGTACGGAGTGATTTGGCACGTGAAAATCCTGCACGTCAGCGTGAAAACCGAGGAAAGGCCCTTAGCGCATAAGCGCGTCAGCACGCATACACGATTCTATTGGACCAAAGGCCCTCAGCGCGTCTATGACGTGACCCGCACGGGTGTTTCCCACACAGCACGTGATGACAGAGCACACGTGGAAAGACTGCACGTCAGAATGTCATCGCGTGGGATTGGTGGAAATGGCCCTACACGCAGAAGTGACAAAGCGTGTAATTGGTGGAAATGGCCCTAGCGCGTACACGCCGCGTAAGTGACGCTGGACGTGTGGGCCTGTATAAAAGGTACGCGTAGAACACCATTTCCTTGTACGTGCTTTTCGTGGAGAGCGAGTGGGTGAATTCTGTACTTCTTGTCGTTTCACACGCGATTTACTTCACGGCGTTTCAAGTTCGTATTCCCTGTTACCTCTGACAGCTTTTTCTCTTTTTTCTCTTTTACTGGTTTACCTGGGCCTGTTCCCTCAAACAGTGTTCCCTTCTACTGTTGTCCTGTCTCCTCAGACAGCGTACAAATCTTCTTTTGGCGGGGGTGTTGCCAACCAAACGCGCTCTTTTTTCACGCTCTTTTACCTGGCAGACGGTGAGTCACGCACGTATCTAACATCTGTGCTTGCCCCGTGTGTAGCCTACCCCTTCAGAGGTCATTCTAGGCTGCGTGTGACACGCATACGTTCATTCTTGTGTTACTGGGTGCCACAGCGTAGTGCAGGTTTTTCTTTCTGCACACGTGGTCTAGGAGGGGTTGCGTGCACGTCATCTCCCTTTTTTGGGGCTCCTGTGCGTAGCGTGACCCGTCATCTTTCCACAGGGGTTACAATCAGCCTTGCAAGAGCACTAGGGTACAATTACCATCTGGTACCCAACCCCTTTGACCCCCAATTGCCCAGGACAATATTTTACAGCCACTCCCATACGCACATTAAGATCAGTGCCATGGCTGGGAGGCGAGGATTCCGTAAGGGTGGCAAAGGTGGAAGAGCCACAAGTGGTGGCCATGGTGGATCCGGTAGGGGACGTGGTCGTTACTTGCAGGGTGAGCCTGTCCCCCCATGTGTGGAGGACCAGTCAAGGGCACCCATAATCCCCCCCCCCTCCCGTTGAGGCTGATGTGGCTGACACCATCCATGCTCAGCCCTTGTTGGACCAGCCCATTTGGCACCAGACCTGGCTGACTCCATGGCTGACTTCCAGGTCAGCAGGCCTATGACACGTGCGCTGGTGCACGTTGATGTCACCATGCCATGTGCATATGGGGCAGCAAGGTCATCTGCTGCACCAAGTAGGCAGGGCGGAGAGGCTGCAGGGGCAGCTGCGGCTCCATCCACCCCAGCCCTCACACACCCAGCCCGGACAGTGTCGGTCCTAGTCCATGCTGCTGACATTCCCCCTGACACCATCACACTAGAGCCAATGCCTGCACCAACTCCCATGCTGAGTGTGCAATCCCACACTCCTGATACAGAGTCCACCAGGGCTCCTGCCCCTAGTGTCCAGAGCGGCGCAGGACACTCAGGATCACCACCACCTTCCAAGCGGAAGAGGAAGAGTGCTCGTCCGGCACAGGCTGATGCCCCAGACACGGCTACACAGTCCGGCCCATCCAGGAAGCCCAGCTTCACGGATGACGAACTGAATGCACTTGTCGAGTATGTGTCCGCACATGACAACGAGATGGTCATTGTTGCAGGATCCAAGACCACACCTGCACAACGCCAGGCACACTGGCAGACCGTTGCGGACATCGTCAGTGCCCTTGGAATCGTGAGGCGCACAGCCAATGATTGCTATAAGCGCTGGAATGACCTAAAGCGCAGGGCAAAGAGTAAGCTGGCCTCAAGTCATGCCGCAACTCTAGTGACTGGAGGTGGGTCTCCAGTAGTAGACATGGAACTCACTCCACATGAGTCAGTCGCTGGGACCTACGTCACGGAGGAACAGATCCAAGGCGTGGGAGATTTGGCTGATTACGAGGCATTGTCCGGTGAGTGCACATGTATGTGTGTGTCATCCATGTGCATGGTGTGTGTGAGGGCTTCTGTTTGTGTGACAGGTGAGAGTGTTTGCGCCTGAGTCGTATGGGTCAGCCATGTGCTTCATGCAATACATCCTGCGCAGCTGCATTTGGCCATAGCAGTATCCCTTCTGCCAACAGTAGACATCTAGCCCAACTGCACGCCAGTTGCCCTTGAAGTGTCACCTTGCCACAACATTGTTGCTTGATTTTTCACTGTTCATTTAGTCAGATTGTTTGCATTCCACCACTTTTACTAGGCATGTCGCAGTCCTCTAGTCACATGTCTGACATGGCTATGGTAAAGTGGAGTGACTTTGTTACCTGGATATCATTTGTTCAAACATGTCCCTGTGCAATTGCACCATTTCGGACTGGCAGCTCCAGGTGAAGAATCTGACCTGTTTAAATTAGAAAAGCTATTACATGCGGGAACTGGACTGAATGAATAGGTGCTGCCCTCCTCTCCATCTTCACTCAATAGCAATGGTACATGCCATCTGTGTGATGGCATGTGTGTTTCACCTGCCAATCACAGGCCAATGTGTGATGCCACTGCCAGGCAGCATGCAGAAAATGTGTTCATCTTCCATATTGGTGTCATCAGTGTGTGCCATTTGCCTGCCCTTCATACGCAGTGAGGGTGCATGCATGGGAGGGTTTTAGTCATGTGGGACATGTGTCAAACAAGTACTGGTTCTCTTGCTTCTCAGCCCTCATTGTGTGCCATGGTGCTAATGACTGTTTCCATTTCTTTGTTTTTATGTCTTTGCAGGGGAAGACGCACCTGATACTGCTGGGGTTGTGGAGATGGTGCAGACCCAGGAGGGGTCCGAGGGCCGACCAACCACCAGTGAGGGACGTGGTGTGGTGGTGGGTGAGAACCCACAAGTGCTGCAGGTCCTGCTCTCAAGGGGTGTCTCTGGCTGCACCTCCCCCGAGCTGTACTCAGGTGTTGATTCGGATGAGACCTACGTGCCGTCGCAGGTGAGTGTTCCAGGGAGGGATTCTGTTCTGTCTCACCCACCTGCACCAGGGTCAGAACCCTCAATGGGGATGTCAGTGTTGGCAGCTACGCCTTTGGTGGTTACGGATGCAGGGTCACACTCCGCGACATCTGATCCTGTTCCTGGGCCAGCAGATCAGAGGGGGAATGCAGTCCTGCAGCCTCAGGCAGTGCCGGCACAGCAAGGCGCAGTTCGCCTTGCCCCAGACAGGTGTGGTGCCCGCCGACGTGGTGGCCGTACGCCACCTGGCAATACCGCATGGGAGCAATCCATTTACGGTATGGCAACCCAACAGGCAGCATCATCCGAGATGATGGCTCAGGCCATGGATAGGGTGGCCACTTCCATTGTCCCCCCTGAAAGGCTGATGTAGCGACTAGAGCAGGCAACCGACTCCATCTGCCAGTCACACAGGGAGGACATGTTGGGGTCCAACAGGGACAGGCGGGCGGCACTGGCGACTCTGCAGGAGGCCATCTCCATTGAGTCCCAGGGCCACAGGGAAGCCCTGAGGCAGGAGCTCCTTCACCTCAGGACGACTCTTGTTGAGCTTGAGGCTTCAACACACCAAAGGACAGAACAGCAGCTGGAGCGTCTCACCCGTACGCTCTCAGCTGAGATGCAGGCAACGAGAGCGGAGGTCCGGGCTTCCCGTGAGTTGTTGCATGGGGACCTCCGCACACTCATCCTCCAGAACCAGACCTACCACACCCGCATGCTTGCAGCCATGGAGGAGCAGACTAGGGCCTTGCGTGGGCTGCCTCCCATAGTGCAACCACCTCCGGATGCAGCTGCACAGGGTGATAATAGCGACAGCAGTGATACTCCCACAATAGGGTAGCCGTGTGGGCCATGAGCCCATGGAGGTGTTTTTTTTTCCCAGGATCCACGCAGGTGAGTTCTGGTGTGCATCCTGTCCTCGGACCTCCTGGGTGGCCTCCCCAACCCCCCCGGGCCCTTCAATGGCCATTTTTTATTTTTTTTTATTTTTATTTTTATTTATTTTATTCCCAAATTTTTTGGGACGTATTGTTGGCTTCCGTGGTTCCTGTGGGCATACGCTGCATTGTGGCTGGGCACATGCAGGCTTGTAATGTATTTGGTTCAGATGCTTGGGTTTGAGTCACACACACCCCTCCTGCTTCCCGTTTCCATGGGCTTGCAAAGGGTGTGCCCAAGTGACAGTGAATTACACAGTGACGTTGGACTCCCATGAGCTGTGTGGGCAGTCTGTAGTCAATACTGTGTATACATTCCTAGTGCATATTGCTGTTGTGTTGTACACTGCATGTTGCATTGATGTGTAACTCATCTTCTGTGTCTACCTCCCAATTTGCAGGTCCCTTCCTCATTTCTACACAAGGACCTCTAGTCTGGAGATGTGGTCCATGTTGGCAGCAGTGCACCTACACCTACAACTCTACATGGCGCCAACGCTGCACAGTTGGTGGTGGTGGGAGTGCAGGCATTTCCAGGTGGTGAGACTACTAATATTTAACATTAGTGATGTCATGTTAATGTTAGTACCTGCTCAAGTTTGTTGTTGGTCCGGCATTACTGTGAGCATTTCAGGTGTTGCAAGTTTCTAATTGGGACACTGTACATTGTGACACTAGTGTCATGTTGTGGGGATTACTTTGTTTACCTGCAAATAGCATGACATGGCACGGTGTGTGGTGTGGCGGTGCTGGGGTTGGGTTGGCTGACATGGCACTGTCCTCTTGTTGCATTTTGCAAGTGGGTATTCATTTTAGCTGCTTGAATGTGTAACTTCACAAAACTGCATTGGTGGTGTCTGTGTGGGTAGGGATGCACACATTGTGACACTTCCAGGTGAACAATCTCAGGCTGATATGGTTTTCACGGTTCTTTCTCCAGACATTCAGGATCAGTGTCAGGTTGAGTCATCATTGATTGTCAGATGGAATGTGCCAGGGCAGTGTGCACTCCACAGGGGTGTGATTTCTATGTGAAGTAATTAGCCACTAGCTGTGTACAGGCTGCCTCCCCCCGTGCCCTTTCCCCTCCCATGCGCAGCGGCTGTGCATGTGGTTGGGGATGTGGGGGCACCACCATGTCCACGGCCAGGCCCCGGCGTGTTGCAACGTTGTGCAGGACACATGCTGCCACTATGATCCTGCACACTACTGGGGGAGCGTACAACAGCTGCCCGCCAGAACGGTCAAGGGAGCGAAAGCGTGACTTCAGCACTCCGAATGTGCGCTCCACTATGCCCCGGGTTGTAATGTGGGCTGTGTTATATCTTACCTGGGGTGGCGTGGTGGGGTTCCGAATTGGCGTCATCATGTGGGGGCTGAGAGGGTAAGCACTGTCCCCTGTGGAGGCGGTGATTGGTATCATTGGTGGGGTTGTGACCTTGCTCAGTATCTGACATGCATGCATGTGCAGTGGCATTCATACTCACCAAGCAGCCATGTATCGCCATGCCGCCCAGCTTCTAGGTCCCGGCTTAGGGTGGACATTCGGTAAATGAAGCTGTCGTGGGTTGACCCGGGATAGTTGGCATATACTGAGGTGATGATTCCCTTGGCATTACATACTACCTGCACGTTGATGGAATGCCAGTGCTTGCGGTTCCTATAGATGTGCTCAGATGCCCTGGGGGGATGTAGAGCCACATGGGTGCAGTCGATGGCACCTAGCACTTTGGGGAATCGTGCCACAGCGTAGAAATCCAGGGCGGCAGCATGCCTTTCTGCAGGGGTTCTGGGCAGGTATATGTGCCTGCGGACTGATGGGCGTGCAGTGATGATGTTCAAGACCTGGTGTAGGCAGCGTGACTGGGTGGCCTGTGATACACCACCCACAATGGCACTTGTCCGCTGAAATGATCCAGTGGCTAAGAAGTGCAGTACATTGAGGACCTTCTCCAGGGGGCTGAGTGCTTGGGAGCACAGGGTGGGTGATGTGAGGTCATCCTCCCACTCACTCACCAGGTCCAGTATGATGTGTGGTGGAAACCTGTACCTCCCATGCACCTGGTCATCAGGCATCCCGAAAAGGCTGGTTCTGGGTGTGCATATTCTGGCCCTGACTATCCTCCTCCTCCTCCTTTGGTAGGCCACGCCCACTGCTGCTAGGAACGGTATGTTCATCCTGGGTCTGAGCTTGTTATTTTTTTAGCGCGCAAATTAATGCGTTGCGCGTGTTGTAGGCGAGCGTGTGACCCGCGCACCCCTGAAATCCAGTACCCAGTCCAATAGCATGTGGAAATTCCCACGCACACCGGGATACAGGTGCGCTGACGTACTTGCGTGTGTAAGTGTCCGCGCACACCTGATATACACGTACATAGGCCAATCGCGTGTACGCGCACTTTTGTCCAATTACACACGATGACACCCTGACGTGCTGTCCAATTACACGCGATGAGACTCTGCCGTGCTGTCCAATTACACGCGATGAGACTCTGACGTGCTGTCCAATTACACGCGATGACACTCTGACGTGCAGTCTTTCCACGTCTGCTCTGTCATCACGTGCTGTGTGGGAAACACCCGTGCGGGTCACGTCACAGACGCGCTTACGCGCTGAGGGCCTTTGGTCCAATAGATTCGCGTATGCGTGCTGACGCGCTTACGCGCTAAGGGCCTTTCCTCGGTTTTCACGCTGACGTGCAGGATTTTCACGTGCCAAATCACTCCGTACCAAGCTGGCCACGCGTAAGCACACGGAAGACCACGCTCCTGCCCAGAAGGCCGAACTACTGCCCCCCAGAGCCCTGAGCACGCTCCCACCTGCCATCTGCTGCTGCCTGACTGCCTGCTGCCCACGTGCACTGCCATTTGCTGCCTGCACATCAGCCAGGGGTGCTGTTGCTGTGACCACCCCTGCTGGAACCGAAGACTCCCGACTGGAATTCCATCGCTCCACAGCCCAGCCCCAGGACCCAGTTGCCCACCCACTCCTGCCTCTGGGGTTGTCATGTCGGGGCAAACACCATCTGTGACCACTGACAACCCCCGGCCAGAGAGGCAGAGGGGCACCAGCTTCAGTGCCACCGAAGTTGGTGTCCTGGTGGAGCAAGTCCTGGGGCAGTATGATGCCCTCTTCGGAAGTTCCCGCGCCGACAAGGAAGGACGGACTCGGATCTGGACTGACATAGTGACTGCCATCAACGGGGAGGGGGTGGCAGTCCGGGACTTACAACATGTCAGGAAGCGCTGGGAGGACTTCAGGTCCAGGACCCTGAACAAGGCCCGGCGCCTCTTGAAGGCAGCGGATGCCAAGGGGCGCCAGGGCCACTTGTCGGAAGAACAGATGGGGGTCCTGGAACGCATATCCCCAGCGCTCCACGTCCAGGTCCTAGAGAAGCAGACCCGTCTGGAGTCGAGCGGTGAGTGTACATGCATCCTGATTGTGAGCAGTGCGTGTGGTGATTATTCGGCATTGTGCCGGTTGCACATCTGTTTGTATGGGGTCGAGTATGGGTGGGGGTGTACAGGGCCGTGGGTCTGACACATGCGAGGGCTGTAATGTGTGAGACATGGATGGTGCTTGTGTGTGTGGGCTTGCATGGCAAATGCAGTTGTGCGTGCACACATGTTTGGATGAATGTGTATGTAAGTAGACATGTCCGTGATGTCAGGCATGTATGTTGTTTTCGGCTGCATGTATGAGCACTGTGTACATGTGCATGTGTGTGTATTTGTCAAGGGTGCAACAGTGATGCAACATGGATGCATGTGACAGCGGTATGTGGAAGCCTGATTGGCAGATGTGACATGGATGCCCGTCTGAACAGTGCAACACTTGGCAGAGGTGTAGACATGCATGCAAGTGTGGTGGTGTGTGTACATGTGTGGTGCACTTCCTGTGTTGCATGTGATGTCTGGCTCCCCTTTGGCTGCTGATGCTGTTGTATGTGTAGGGATGGTGGTGGCAGTTACGATATGGCTGTGGTATGGCTCATGTGTGCGAGTTGCAATGACATGTGTGTTGGGGATTGTGATGACATGTCTGAGGTTTGCCAATGCCACTCATGTGCAACTGTCATGCGTGTATGTGTCCATTGTACAGTGCCCTGATGCCTGTGTTTTGTTTCTCCCTGTCTGCAGCGTCAACTGATGAAGAGGGCGGAGAAGGTGCTGTGGAGCACAGCGGCGGGGATCCGACCGCCAGCCGGAGACGCAAGGCCCGGCTCCCCTCCCGTGTTGTCATCTCGTCGGGGAGTGAGGAGTCTGGTGCTGCGTCCCAGGCCGCAGCTGCCGGGAGGAGGTCCAAGAGGCGGAGGTTGCAGTTGGACTCCTCGGCAGCAGAAGGGGCAGCTGGGACCCCACAGGGCCCAACAGGGGAAGATGGCACGGAGTCATCCAGGTTGGTGGGGGGTTTGGTGGAGGAGGGGGTCTGGAGGTGGGGATCCCACTGGTGCTAGTGGTGCAGTGCAGGACCAGGGACAGGAGGCAGCACAGGCGGCCGCGGAGGTGCCTGTGTGCAATCCTGTCCCCGATCCTGTCCCTGCATCATCTTGCACCAGCAGGGATGCCTACGTCCAGACCCGTTTTCAGGCAGGGGATGAGCTGACGTCAACTGGCCTTCCTCTGCCTGCGGACGTGGCCATCCATTTCTTTTTCGCTATTCCACTGCGATTCGCACGTTTTTGCCCACTTGCGCCGCGCTAATTATTCCATGAATCGGCCTGCAAACCTATCACTCGTCTTAAGGAGGTTTACAGGCCGATTCATGGAATAATTAGCGTGGCGCAAGTGGGCAAAAACGTGCGAATCGCAGTGGAATAGCGAAAATCGCAGTGCACGTGCGAAAATCGCACGAAAAGCAGCGCACATCGATTCATGGAAGTCCGTGCGCGAGAAAACCAGCGGATATGCGATAAAAAAGTGCGCGGCTACGTTGGCGCACAGGCCATCTAACAGCGTGCGCCAGGTCACAGCGAAAATCGCACAGGCCACAGCGAAATTCGCACATAGCGCGGCGCACGCAACAAAAGTAGGCGGAACACGGGCGTAACACTCGAAATGGGGAACAACTTGCCAAAACGTGGGCGTCACGGGGGAAGTACAGGGCACAAGTGCGCGGAACGCCCACACGCTCGCCTACAACACGTATTCATGGAATAGAATAGGTCAAAAAAGCGCACGCTCAAACCAGCGCACAGGCACAAACACGACCGCCACAAGAAAGCAGGCGGTAGCGTCTCTGCGGCTGTAAGAAATGTGCGCCAAAAGGTGCGCCAACAAATAGCACCTATATACTGCCATGATGAATGTCCTATACTGTGGCCCTCCAGGACAAATGACGTGCAAAGGGGTACCCACAAACACGGACACCCGCTGACAAAAAATACGTGTGCGTGTATACCGGGGTGCGCGGGAAGTCTCACACGCGATTTCATCAGGGTACGTGTATTTCAGGGGTGCGCAGGGATTTCCACACGCGATTTCAGCAGGGTACGTGTATTTCAGGGGTGCGCGGGAAGTTCCACACGCAATTTCATCAGGGTACGTGTATTTCAGGGGTGCGCGGGAATTTCCACACGCGATTTCAGCAGGGTACGTGTATTTCAGGGGTGCGCGGGAAGTTCCACACGCGATTTCATCAGGGTACGTGTATTTCAGGGGTGCGCGGGAAGTTCCACACGCGATTGGCCCAGTGCGAGCAGGGTACGTGTATTTCAGGGGTGCGCGGGAATTTCCACACGCAATTTCAGCAGGGTACGTGTATTTCAGGGGTGCGCGGGAAGTTCCACACGCGATTTCAGCAGGGTACGTGTATTTCAGGGGTGCGCGGGAAGTTCCACACGCGATTTCATCAGGGTACGTGTATTTCAGGGGTGCGCGGGAAGTTCCACAAGCGATTGGCCCAATGCGAGCAGGGTACGTGTATTTCAGGGGTGCGCGGGAATTTCCACACGCGATTTCAGCAGGGTACGTGTATTTCAGGGGTGCGCGGGAAGTTCCACACGCGATTTCAGCAGGGTACGTGTATTTCAGGGGTGCGCGGGAAGTTCCACACGCGATTGGCCCAGTGCGAGCAGGGTACGTGTATTTCAGGGGTGCGCGGGAATTTCCACACGCGATTGGCCCAGTGCGAGCAGGGTACGTGTATTTCAGGGGTGCGCGGGAATTTCCACACGCGATTTCAGCAGGGTACGTGTATTTCAGGGGTGAGCGGGAAGTTCCACACGCGATTTCAGCAGGGTACGTGTATTTCAGGGGTGCGCGGGAAGTTCCACACGCGATTGGCCCAGTGCGAGCAGGGTACGTGTATTTCAGGGGTGCGCGGGAATTTCCACACGCGATTTCAGCAAGGTACGTGTATTTCAGGGGTGCGTGGGAATTTCCACACGCGATTTCAGCAGGGTAGGTGTATTGCAGGGGTGCGCGGGAAGTTCCACACGCGATTGGCCCAGTGCGAGCAGGGTACGTGTATTTCAGGGGTGCGCGTGAAGTTCCACACGCGATTTCAGCAAGGCATGTGTATTTCAAGGGTGCGCGGGAAGTTCCACACGCGATTTCAGCAGGGTACGTGTATTTCAGGGGTTCTGGGGAGTACCACACGTGAATTGGCCGTGTGGGCCCTCCCAGGTGTATGCTCCACAACCTCCACGGACCCTGCAGGCAGCACACACCACGGGGGACTACCCTGCACCCATGGTCATGTCCCGCAGGCAGCCCATCCACCATGGGCATGCCCCCCAGCCAACCCACATGTCACCTTGCACTACTGATCAACAATGCATGTCTACCACCACCCCCACCCCCCTGCCACCATGGGCATCCTCCACCAGGCCCCCACTCATGTCTCCCACCACCACCACCCCCACCCCCCTGCCACCATGGGCAGCCTCCACCAGGCCCCCACTCATGTCTCCCACCACCCCCACCCCCCTGCCACCATGGGCAGCCTCCAACAGGCCCCCACTCATGTCTCCCACCACCCCCACCCCCAAGCCACCAGGGGCAGCCTCCACCAGGCCCCCACTCATGTCTACCACCACCCCCACCCCCCAGCATCCAGGGTCACCCTCCACCAGGCCCCCACTCATGTCTCCCACCATGTTGCTGCTGCTGCTGCTCTGCCTCTGCCCCTGCACTGCCTCCTGCTGCCTGCACATCCTCCGCCGGCTGGGGTGCAGTTGTTGATGTGCCCACCCCTGCTGGACCTCCGACTCCCGACTGTGGCAGGGATGCCTCCTCCACCAGCCTGGCCGCACCGTCAGAGGCAGCTCCACAGGGCACCCAGGTGACTGATGAGTGGGAAGATGGCACAGAGGACGACTGGAGCGTAGGGGGTCCAGTTGAGGAGGGGGTCTGAGCAAGCCCCATCAGACGGAGGAATCCGGCCTGGGTGACCTGTCCCAGCAGGCTGACGTGGTCAACGAGCCATTCGAGATGACGTGCAGTCTCTCCATGAAAAGACTGCAGGTCACCTCGCATGGCCCGTTGACGCAACGCCACACCAGCCAGGACAGGCTCAACCCGGACCTGGATGGCCACGTCCGCAGGCAGAGGAAGGCCAGTTGATGTCAGCTCATCCCCTGCCTGAAAACGGGTCTGGACGTAAGCATCCCTGCTGGTGCAAGATGATGCAGGGACAGGATCGGGGACAGGATTGCACACAGGCACCTCCTCGGCCGCCTGTGCTGCCTCCTGTCCCTGGTCCTGCACTGCACCACTAGCACCAGTGGGATCCCCACCTCCAGACCCCATCTCTGGTGCTTGCACGGCCCCCTCCTCCACCAAACCCCCCACCAACCTGGATGACTCCGTGCCATCTTCCCCGGTTGGACCCTGTGGGGTCCCAGCTGCCCCTTCTGCTGCCGAGGAGTCCAACTGCAACCTCCGCCTCTTGGACCTCCTCCCGGCAGCTGCGGCCTGGGACGCGGCACCGGACTCCTCACTCCCCGACGAGATGACAACACGGGAGGGGAGCTGGGCCTTGCGTCTCCGGCTGGCGGTCGGATCCCCGCCGCTGTGCTCCACAGCACCTTCTCCGCCCTCTTCATCAGTTGACGCTGCAGACAGGGAGAAACAAAACACAGGCATCAGGACACTGTACAATGGGCACATACACGCATGACAGTTTCACATGAGTGGCATTGGCAAACCTCAGACATGTCATCACAATCCCCAACACACATGTCATTGCAACTCGCACACATGAGCCATACCACAGCCATATCGCAACTGCCACCACCATCCCTACACATACAACAGCATCAGCAGCCAAAGGGGAGCCAGACATCACATGCAACACAGGAAGTGCACCACACATGTACACACACCACCACACTTGCATGCATGTCTACACCTCTGCCAAGTGTTGCACTGTTCAGACGGGCATCCATGTCACATCTGCCAATCAGGCTTCCACATACCGCTGTCACATGCATCCATGTTGCATCACTGTTGCACCCTTGACAAATACACACACATGCACATGTACACAGTGCTCATACATGCAGCCGAAAACAACATACATGCCTGACATCACGGACATGTCTACTTACATACACATTCATCCAAACATGTGTGCACGCACAACTGCATTTGCCATGCAAGCCCACACACACAAGCACCATCCATGTCTCACACATTACAGCCCTTGCATGTGTCAGACCCACGGCCCTGTACACCCCCACCCATACTCGACCCCATACAAATAGATGTGCAACCGGCACAATGCCGAATAATCACCACACGCACTGCTCACAATCAGGATGCATGTACACTCACCGCTCGACTCCAGACGGGTCTGCTTCTCTAGGACCTGGACGTGGAGCGCTGGGGATATGCGTTCCAGGACCCCCATCTGTTCTTCCGACAAGTGGCCCCGGCGCCCCTTGGCATCAGCTGCCTTCAAGAGGCGCCGGGCCTTGTTCAGGGTCGTGGACCTGAAGTCCTCCCAGCGCTTCCTGACATGTTGTAAGTCCCGGACTGCCACCCCTTCCGCGTTGATGGCAGTCACGATGTCAGGCCAGATCCGAGTCCGTCCTTCCTTGTCGGCGCGGGAACTTCCGAAGAGGGCATCATACTGCCCCAGGACTTGCTCCACCAGGACACCAACTTCGGTGGCACTGAAGCTGGTGCCCCTCTGCCTCTCTGGCCGGGGGTTGTCAGTGGTCACAGATGGTGTTTGCCCCGACATGACAACCCCAGAGGCAGGAGTGGGTGGGCAACTGGGTCCTGGGGCTGGGCTGTGGAGCGATGGAATTCCAGTCGGGAGTCTTCGGTTCCAGCAGGGGTGGTCACAGCAACAGCACCCCTGGCTGATGTGCAGTCAGCAAATGGCAGTGCACGTGGGCAGCAGGCAGTCAGGCAGCAGCAGATGGCAGGTGGGAGCGTGCTCGGGGCTCTGGGGGGCAGTAGTTCGGCCTTCTGGGCAGGAGCGTGGTCTTCCGTGTGCTTACGCGTGGCCAGCTTGGTACGGAGTGATTTGGCACGTGAAAATCCTGCACGTCAGCGTGAAAACCGAGGAAAGGCCCTTAGCGCGTAAGCGCGTCAGCACGCATACGCGAATCTATTGGACCAAAGGCCCTCAGCGCGTAAGCGCGTCTGTGACGTGACCCGCACGGGTGTTTCCCACACAGCACGTGATGACAGAGCACACGTGGAAAGACTGCACGTCAGAGTGTCATCGTGTGTAATTGGACAGCACGTCAGAGTCTCATCGCGTGTAATTGGACAGCACGGCAGAGTCTCATCGCGTGTAATTGGACAGCACGTCAGGGTGTCATCGCGTGTATTTGGACAAAAGTGCGCGTACACGCGATTGGCCTATGTACGTGTATATCAGGTGTGCGCGGACACTTACACACGCAAGTACGTCAGCACACCTGTATCCCGGTGTGCGCGGGAATTTCCACATGCTATTGGACTGGGTACTGGATTTCAGGGGTACGCATGGGAGGTACAGGTTTCCACCACACATCATACTGGACCTGGTGAGTGAGTGGGAGGATGACCTCACATCCCCCACCCTGTGCTCCCAAGCACTCAGCCGCCTGGAGAAGGTCCTCAATGTACTGCACTTCTTAGCCACTGGATCATTTCAGCGGACAAGTGCCATTGTGGGTGGTGTATCACAGGCCACCCAGTCACGCTGCCTACACCAGGTCTTGAACATCATCACTGCACGCCCATCAGTCCGCAGGCACATATACCTGCCCAGAACCCCTGCAGAAAGGCATGCTGCCGCCCTGGTTTTATACGCTGTGGCACGATTCCCCAAAGTGCTAGGTGCCATCGACTGCACCCATGTGGCTCTACGTCCCCCCAGGGCATCTGAGCACATCTATAGGAACCGCAAGCACTGGCATTCCATCAACGTGCAGGTAGTATGTAATGCCAAGGGAATCATCACCTCAGTATATGCCAACTATCCCGGGTCAACCCACGACAGCTTCATTTACAGAATGTCCACCCTAAGCCGGGACCTAGAAGCTGGGCGGCATGGCAATACATGGCTGCTTGGTGAGTATGAATGCCACTGCACATGCATGCATGTCAGATACTGAGCAAGGTCACAACCCCACCAATGATACCAATCACCACCTCCACAGGGGACAGTGCCTACCCTCTCAGCCCCCACATGATGACGCCAATTCGGAACCCCACCACGCCACCCCAGGTAAGATATAACGCAGCCCACATTACAACCCGGGGCATAGTGGAGCACACATTCGGAGTGCTGAAGTCACGCTTTCGCTCCCTTGACCGTTCTGGCGGGCAGCTGTTGTACGCTCCCCCAGTAGTGTGCAGGATCATAGTGGCAGCATGTGTCCTGCACAACGTTGCAACACGCCGGGGCCTGGCCGTGGACATGGTGGTGCCCCCCCATCCCCAACCACATGCACAGCCGCTGCGCATGGGAGGGGAAAGGGCACGGGGGGAGGCAGCCCGTACACAGCTAGTGGCTAATTACTTCACATAGAAATCACACCCCTGTGGAGTGCACACTGCCCTGGCACATTCCATCTGACAATCAATGATGACTCAACCTGACACTGATCCTGAATGTCTGGAGAAAGAACCGTGAAAACCATATCAGCCTGAGATTGTTCACCTGGAAGTGTCACAATGTGTGCATCCCTACCCACACAGACACCACCAATGCAGTTTTGTGAAGTTACACATTCAAGCAGCTAAAATGAATACCCACTTGCAAAATGCAACAAGAGGACAGTGCCATGTCAGCCAACCCAACCCCAGCACCGCCACACCACACACCGTGCCATGTCATGCTATTTGCAGGTAAACAAAGTAATCCCCACAACATGACACTAGTGTCACAATGTACAGTGTCCCAATTAGAAACTTGCAACACCTGAAATGCTCACAGTAAGGCCGGACCAACAACAAACTTGAGCAGGTACTACCATTAACATGACATCACTAATGTTAAATATTAGTAGTCTCACCACCTGGAAATGCCTGCACTCCCACCACTACCAACTGTGCAGTGTTGGCACCATGTAGAGTTGTAGGTGCACTGCTGCCAACATGGACCACATCTCCAGACTAGAGGTCCTTGTGTAGACATGAGGAAGGGACCTGCAAATTGGGAGGTAGACACAGAAGATGAGTTACACATCAATGCAACATGCAGTGTACAACACAACAGCAATATGCACTAGGAATGTATACACAGTATTGACTACAGACTGCCCACACAGCTCATGGGAGTCCAACGTCACTGTGTAATTCACTGTCACTTGGGCACACCCTTTGCAAGCCCATGGAAACGGGAAGCAGGAGGGGTGTGTGTGACTCAAACCCAAGCATCTGAACCAAATACATTACAAGCCTGCATGTGCCCAGCCACAATGCAACGTATGCCCACAGGAACCACGGAAGCCACCAAATCGTCCCAAAAAAATTGGGAATAAAAAAAATAAAAATAAAAATAAAAAAAAATAAAAAATGGCCATTGAAGGGCCCGGGGGGGTTGGGGAGGCCACCCAGGAGGTCCGAGGACAGGATGCACACCAGAACCGACCTGCGTGGATCCTGGGAAAAAAAAACACCTCCATGGGCTCATGGCCCACACGGCTACCCTATTGTGGGAGTATCACTGCTGTCGCTATTATCACCCTGTGCAGCTGCATCCGGAGGTGGTTGCACTATGGGAGGCAGCCCACGCAAGGCCCTAGTCTGCTCCTCCATGGCTGCAAGCATGCGGGTGTGGTAGGTCTGGTTCTGGAGGATGAGTGTGCGGAGGTCCCCATGCAACAACTCACGTGATGCCCGGACCTCCGCCCTCGTTGCCTGCATCTCAGCTGAGAGCGTACGGGTGAGACGCTCCAGCTGCTGTTCTGTCCTTTGGTGTGTTGAAGCCTCAAGCTCAACAAGAGTCGTCCTGAGGTGAAGGAGCTCCTGCCTCAGGGCTTCCCTGTGGCCCTGGGACTCAATGGAGATGGCCTCCTGCAGAGTCGCCAGTGCCGCCCGCCTGTCCCTGTTGGACCCCAACATGTCCTCCCTGTGTGACTGGCAGATGGAGTCGGTTGCCTGCTGTAGTCGCTCCATCAGCCTTTCAGGGGGGACAATGGAAGTGGCCACCCTATCCATGGCCTGAGCCATCATCTCGGATGATGCTGCCTGTTGGGTTGCCATACCGTAAATGGATTGCTCCCATGTGGTATTGCCAGGTGGCGTACGGCCACCACGTCGGCGGGCACCAAACCTGTCTGGGGCAAGGCGAACTGCGCCTTGCTGTGCCGGCACTGCCTGAGGCTGCAGGACTGCATTCCCCCTCTGATCTGCTGGCCCAGGAACAGGATCAGATGTCGCGGAGTGTGACCCTGCATCCGTAACCACCAACGGCGTAGCTGCCAACACTGACATCCCCATTGAGGGTTCTGACCCTGGTGCAGGTGGGTGAGACAGAACAGAATCCCTCCCTGGAACACTCACCTGCGACGGCATGTAGGTCTCATCCGAATCAACACCTGAGTACAGCTCGGGGGAGGTGCAGCCAGAGACACCCCTTGAGAGCAGGACCTGCAGCACTTTTGGGTTCTCACCCACCACCACACCACGTCCCTCACTGGTGGTTGGTCGGCCCTCGGACCCCTCCTGGGTCTGCACCATCTCCACCACCCCAGCAGTATCAGGTGCGTCTTCCCCTGCAAAGATATAAAAACAAAGAAATGGAAACAGGCATTAGCACCATGGCACACAATGAGGGCTGAGAAGCAAGAGAACCAGTACTTGTTTGACACATGTCCCACATGACTAAAACCCTCCCATGCATGCACCCTCACTGCGTATGAAGGGCAGGCAAATGGCACACACTGATGACACCAAGATGGAAGATGAACACATTTTCTGCATGCTGCCTGGCAGTGGCATCACACATTGGCCTGTGATTGGCAGGTGAAACACACATGCCATCACACAGATGGCATGTCCCATTGCTATTGAGTGAAGATGGAGAGGAGGGCAGCACCTATTCATTCAGTCCAGTTCCCGCATGTAATAGCTTTTCTAATTCAAACAGGTCAGATTCTTCACCTGGAGCTGCCAGTCCGAAATGGTGCAATTGCACAGGGACATGTTTGAACAAATGATATCCAGGTAACAAAGTCACTCCACTTTACCATAGCCATGTCAGACATGTGACTAGAGGACTGCGACATGCCTAGTAAAAGTGGTGGAATGCAAACAATCTGACTAAATGAACAGTGAAAAATCAAGCAACAATGTTGTGGCAAGGTGACACTTCAAGGGCAACTGGCGTGCAGTTGCGCTAGATGTCTACTGTTGGCAGAAGGGATACTGCTATGGCCAAATGCAGCTGCGCAGGATGTATTGCATGAAGCACATGGCTGACCCATACGACTCAGGCGCACACACTCTCACCTGTCACACAAACAGAAGCCCTCACACACACCATGCACATGGATGACACACACATGCATGTGCACTCACCGGACAATGCCTCGTAATCAGCCAAATCTCCCACGCCTTGGATCTGTTCCTCTGTGACGTAGGTCCCAGCGACTGACTCATGTGGAGTGAGTTCCATGTCTACTACTGGAGACCCACCTCCAGTCACTAGAGTTGCGGCATGACTTGAGGCCAGCTTACTCTTTGCCCTGCGCTTTAGGTCATTCCAGCGCTTATAGCAATCATTGGCTGTGCGCCTCACGATTCCAAGGGCACTTACGATGTCCGCAACGGTCTGCCAGTGTGCCAGGCGTTGTGCAGGTGTGGTCTTGGATCCTGCAACAATGACCATCTCGTTGTCATGTGCGGACACATACTCGACAAGTGCATTCAGTTCGTCATCCGTGAAGCTGGGCTTCCTGGATGGGCCGGACTGTGTAGCCGTGTCTGGGGCATCAGCCTGTGCCGGACGAGCACTCTTCCTCTTCCGCTTGGAAGGTGGTGGTGATCCTGAGTGTCCTGCGCCGCTCTGGACACTAGGGGCAGGAGCCCTGGTGGACTCTGTATCAGGAGTGTGGGATTGCACACTCAGCATGGGAGTTGGTGCAGGCATTGGCTCTAGTGTGATGGTGTCAGGGGGAATGTCAGTAGCATGGATTAGGACCGACACTGTCCGGGCTGGGTGTGTGAGGGCTGGGGTGGATGGAGCCGCAGCTGCCCCTGCAGCCTCTCCGCCCTGCCTACTTGGTGCAGCAGATGACCTTGCTGCCCCAGATGCACATGGCATGGTGACATCAACGTGCACCAGCGCACGTGTCATAGGCCTGCTGACCTGGAAGTCAGCCATGGAGTCAGCCAGGTCTGGTGCCACAATGGGCTGGTCCAACAAGGGCTGAGCATGGATGGTGTCAGCCACATCAGCCTCAACGGGAGGGGGGGGGGGATTATGGGTGCCCTTGACTGGTCCTCCAGACATGGGGGGACAGGCTCACCCTGCAAGTAACGACCACGTCCCCTACCGGATCCACCACGGCCACCACTTGTGGCTCTTCCACCTTTGCCACCCTTACGGAATCCTCGCCTCCCAGCCATGGCAGTGATGTTAATGTGCGTATGGGAGTGGCTGTAAAATATTGTCCTGGGCAATTGGGGGTCAAAGGGGTTGGGTACCAGATGGTAATTGTACCCTAGTGCTCTTGCAAGGCTTATTGTAACGCCTGGGGAAAGATGACGGGTCACGCTACGCACAGGAGCCCCAAAAAAGGGAGATGACGTGCACGCAACCCCTCCTAGACCACGTGTGCAGAAAGAAAAACCTGCACTACACTGTGGCACCCAGTAACACAAGAATGAACGTATGCGTGTCACACGCAGCCTAGAATTACCTCTGAAGGGGTAGGCTACACACGGGGCAAGCACAGATGTTAGATATGTGCGTGACTCACCGTCTGCCAGGTAAAAGAGCGTGAAAAAGGAGCGCGTTTGGTTGGCAACACCCCCGCCAAAAGAAGATTTGTACGCTGTCTGAGGAGACAGGACAACAGTAGAAGGGAACACTGTTTGAGGGAACAGGCCCAGGTAAACCAGTAAAAGAGAAAAAAGAGAAAAAGCTGTCAGAGGTAACAGGGAATACGAACTTGAAACACTGTGAAGTAAATCGCGTGTGAAACGACAAGAAGTACAGAATTCACCCACTCGCTCTCCACGAAAAGCACGTACAAGGAAATGGTGTTCTACGCGTACCTTTTATATAGGCCCACACGTCCAGCGTCACTTACGCGGCGTGTACGCGCTAGGGCCATTTCCACCAATTACACGCTTTGTCACTTCTGCGTGTAGGGCCATTTCCACCAATCACACGCGATGACACTCTGACGTGTGCTCTGTCATCACGTGCTGTGTGGGAAACACCCGTGCGGGTCACGTCACAGACGCGCTGAGGGCCTTTGGTCCAATAGAATCGCGTATGCGTGCTGACGCGCTTACGCACTAAGGGCCTTTCCTCGGTTTTCACGCTGACGTGCAGGATTTTCACGTGCCAAATCACTCCGTACCAAGCTGGCCACGCGTAAGCACACGGAAGACCACGCTCCTGCCCAGAAGGCCGAACTACTGCCCCCCAGAGCCCCGAGCACGCTCCCACCTGCCATCTGCTGCTGCCTGACTGCCTGCTGCCCCTGCACTGCTGGGGGTTGGGGGTGGTGGGAGACATGGGTGGGGGCCTGGTGGAGGCTGCCCCTGCACTGCTGGGGGGTGGGGGTGGTGGGAGACATGCATTGTTGATCAGTAGTGCAAGGTGACATGTGGGTTGGCTGGGGGGCATGCCCATGGTGGATGGGCTGCCTGCGGGACATGAGCAGGGGTGCAGGGTAGTCCCCCGTGGTGTGGGCTGCCTGTAGGGGCTGTGGAGGTTGTGGAGCGTACACCTGGGAGGACCCACACGGCCAATTCACGTGTAGTACTCCCCAGAACCCCTGAAATACACATTCCCTGCTGGTATCGCGTGTGCAACTTCCCGCGCACCCCTGAAATACACATACCCTGATGAAATCGCGTGTGGAACTTCCCGCGCACCAATGGAATACACGTACCATGCTCGCACTGGCCCATTCGCGTGTGGAACTTCCCGCGCACCCCTGAAATGCACGTACCCTGCAGAAATCGCGTGTGGAACTTGCCGCGCACCCCTGAAATACACGTACCTGCTGAAATCGCATGTGCAACTTCCCGCGCACCCCTGAAATACACGTACCCTGCTCGCACTGGGACTATCGTGTGTGGAACTTCCCGCGCACACCTGAAATACACGTTCCCTGCTCGCACTGGGCCAATCGCGTGTGTAACTTCCCGCGCACCCCTGAAATACACGTACCCTGATGAAATTGCGTGTGGAACTTCCCGCGCACCCATGGAATACACATACCCTGCTCGCACTGGCCCATTCGCGTGTGTGACTTCCCGCGCACCCCTGAAATACACGTACCCTGATGAAATCGCGTGTGGTACTTCCCGCGCACCCATGGAATACACGTACCCTGCTCGCACTGGCCCATTCGCGTGTGTATCTTCCCGCGCACCCCTGAAATACACGTACCCTGATGAAATCGCGTGTGGAACTTCCCGCGCACCCATGTAATACACGTACCATGCTCGCACTGGCCCATTCGCGTGTGGAACTTCCCGCGCACCCCTGAAATACACGTACCCTGCTCGCACTGGGACTATCGCGTGTGGAACTTCCCGCGCACCCCTGAAATACACGTACCCTGCTCGCACTGGGCCAATTGCGTGTGGAACTTCCCGCGCACCCCTGAAATACACGTACCCTGATGAAATCGCGTGTGGAACTTCCCACGCACCCATGGAATACACGTACCATGCTCGCACTGGCCCATTCGCGTGTGGAACTTCCCGCGCACCCCTGAAATGCACGTACCCTGCAGAAATCGCGTGTGGAACTTGCCGCGCACCCCTGAAATACAAGTACCCTGCTGAAATCGCGTGTGCAACTTCCCGCGCACCCCTGAAATACACGTACCCTGCTCGCACTGGGACTATCGCGTGTGGAACTTCCCGCGCACCCCTGAAATACACGTACCCTGCTCGCACTGGGCCAATCGCGTGTGGAACTTCCCGCGCACCCCTGAAATACACGTACCCTGCAGAAATCGCGTGTGGAACTTGCCGCGCACCCCTGAAATACACGTACCCTGCTGAAATCGCGTGTGCAACTTCCCGCGCACCCCTGAAATTCACGTACCCTGCTTGCACGGGGCCAGTCGCGTGTGGAACTTCCCGCGCACCCCTGCAATACACGTTCCCCGCTTGGCGTTTGCTGTTTGCCAGCCCGGTGAACTGGTCCAGGGTTAGCGCAGCCCTTTGCGATGATTTAGCGATTTTGATGGCTTTTCCTTGCGCGAGGGCGTTCTTGGGGGCGTTACTGGCGCTGCTGCAGGGTCGCTGCGATTCTCTGCACCACGGCTGGTTTGGGAGCCTGAAATCCATGAATACGCTGTGCGCGGAAATCGGTTTTAGCGCACGTGCCTGGCGCAGTCAATCGCACGCGGACACTCTGCGCCAGCCGCTTGCGACACTTTTCTGCGAAATTCTATGAATTACCCTAAAAAAGGAAAGGAAACAGCAATATCGCAACTGGCTGCTGTCATCCAGAGTTCAGCGGCTTCAGCATGATGCTGAAGAAATATTAAAACTATTAAAAACTATTGCTAAAAGAAATAGGAGAGACCTTTGGCCTCTTTTAAAACAACAAATCATTCCAATTGGCAAGTATGCTGCCTGCTGTATCAGAAGCCAATTGTATTGGCCATTTCTCTCAGCTCTTTGCTAGAAGGTTGTTCAGGAACCCCGATCCTAGCTTTCATAATCACTTGGAACAGGTATTGGGAAAGGGGGAGGTTAACATATTCAGCACAGTGAAGGTTCAAGGTTTAAAATGGGCCATTGAATTCGATAAAACCCATAGTGGACCTAATTAATAAACTTAGTACACCGAGAGCAGCTGATCCTGATGGACTGACTAAAAACATTCTGAAGCAAAATCCTTTGCTGTGGGTGGACTTTTTTTCCTGCTCTTTAACCAAATACTAGAGTGTAAAAAGGTTCCTGACTCCTGGAAATCTGTCATGATCATTCCGGTATACAAAAAGGGCAATCGAGAGGTCCCAACAAAATGATAGACCGATCGCCCTCCTGGATACACTGGGTAAGATTTTTGCCTCTATGTTACTTCGACATCTACTCAGGTGGGCTAGAGATGCTGGACAACTCCACCTGATACAAACTGGCTTTGTTAAGGTCATAGGAACCAGTCTCAACCTTTTTCTGCTGCATACCCATAAGACTATACCTCTGGGGGCTAAATTAAATCTATAAGTAGCATTTATAGATCTTGCCAAGCTTTTAAAAGCGTCACTAGAAGAAGGCTGTAGGAAATAAAATAGTCTTAAAATAAATCACAAAAAAACAAAAATAATGATCATCAAACCTCAAAGGGAGGAAAAAAGGCAGATATTTAAATGGTTTGTGGGTAATGACTCTTTGGAAAATGTAGACTCATTATTCTATGTGGGAGTTTTTGTTAATCACAATACAAGTGATAAATAATGGTTGGAGAATATTAGACTGAACTGCAAAAGGCTCACGACACAGGAGGTAATCCTTCACAAAAGATTTGGGAAATTCTCCCTCGTCCCAGTAATTACCTATTTTTAAGCATAAAGTGGTGCCAATTTAGACCTTTGGTGCCGGGATTAGGTGATGCTGAGCATTGCATTTTTGGGAGTGCATGGAAAGTTACTTCTGGAAACAAGTGTTACGACTTCTACACTTCCACCCAAACGCGATGATCAGATTTGAGGTAGACCTCCAATTGATGTGCTGAGTAATCAAATGGCAGTCTCTGGCTCTTAATGGCAAATGTATTGATATAGATACCCCAAAGCCCTTTGATATACTTAATTGTATCTCTGCTAAAGATTTGGGGGATTCTTTAAATTCCTGGAAAAGTGTTTGGCCCTCATTACGACCCTGGCGGAAAGCGACTGACCGGACCGCCACAGCGTAAATAGCGTTTCCGCCATTGCACGATGGAGCAAAGTGCGGCCCATTCCGACCCATCGGGCACGAGCACCACGCCATGGTGGAAGTGCAAAGTCCGCGATGGCGGAAATGACCCCGAAACGGCCCACACCGCCGCCGTACGGCGCCCTAGGTGCAATACCGCCACCCATCTTAGCGGACACCGCAGTGAGCGCCAACCGGAAAGTACGGCGACCGTAAATATACGGAAACGGAAGTAAAAACATGGGCCCGGAACGGGAAACAACACCCCGTACACCTATAAAACCACAAAACACACACAACCACTAAAAACACCACCCTGAGACACATCCCAACCCGTCATCCACCCTAGTGAAACCAAGAAAAATGGGAAAAGTAGCGAAGAAAGCGTGCGACCGCAAGCGGCAGGTCCACTTCTCCCGTGAGGAACTCACCGTGCTAACAGAGACCCTCCAGGAGAATGCCGCCGCCGTCTTCTCCATGCAAATGACCAGAACGGCACTTGCGAACAAGAAGGCCATATGGGCCCTGGTGGCACAGCGGGTAAGTGCGGTGGGGACCGCACCCCGCAACCCACAGCAATGCAGGAAGCTGTGGGACGACCTGCGGATACGCGTCCGTAGCATACTTTCTGCCAACCGCAACATTGCCACAGCCACCGGGGGAGGGTCGGAATCACCCATCAAGCTGACCCCCTGGGAAGAAATCTGTGCCTCCACCATTGGAATGGAGAGCATAGAGGGAGTCGGAGGGATGGAGAAAGGAGTGCAGACATCCGGAGAATCAGGTAGGTGGCCCAAATAAAACAATGCCAAAACCACAATGTACAATCATGTGAAGTACCACGTGCCCACATAGTGCAACAGAAACACATGGCCAGGAGAACGTCCACACACATTGGCCTGATAGCGCACTTTAAAACCACAATAAATACATAAATAATTAAAAACCCCTAAAACACCCACCACACGTGCAGCAGGCACACCCTAACTGCAGGCTGCCAAACAACTGCACCCTCACTCCACACACAAATGAAAGCACCTCCAAGGCCCCGACCCAAATCACCCTCAGGTACCACCCCAATGCATGTGATACATTGCCATTCCAATTCCCACAGACCCATTAATAACGCTCGCCCTCCTTTACTCCACCACAGGGTCCGATCCAAACGACGAGCTCCAGGACACCCCTACCAGCACACCTGCAAAGAGGGCCAAGACCGACGGCCAAACACCCTCCACCTCAGCTGCACGGATCAAGACACGGCAGCAGCACATATCAAGTGGCAGCACACAGGAGGGAACATCAACAGGCACCCCAGCAGCCAGCATGCCCACAACAGCACCACCACAGGTCCCCCCAATGGATGCCACAGAAGGTACTGCCTCTGGTGGCAGCAGCACCATAGGTGACACCCCATTAATGGCAGCATGCTCCGACACAGAAGACGGGGATGTCGAAGTCAGATCCATCCATGACCTGTCCCAATCCCCCTTTCTGTTCCATCCCGTACACCATGAGGATACCACGCAGGGGCACCCACAAGACGACGACTGGCCATCCCCCACAAGCCCTGTGGCAGGGCAACATGAGGCGAACAGCCCCTCTGTGACACCACCGCAAATGGCCATGGCCCAGCAGAGGCAACAGTCCCTCGACCAGTTAATCGTGCAACAGCAGCAACTGGCCACGCTCCTCAAGGACCATGCCGATGGATGTGGGGGCACTAAGGCAGACATAGAAACATCAACTGAGACACTTAGGGCACAAATCGAGAGTAGCACCGAGAGCCTGAGAGTCCAAATGGAGAGTAGCACCGAGAGCCTGAGAGTCCAAATGGAGAGTAGCACCGAGAGCCTGAGAGTCCAAATGGAGAGAAGCACCGAGAGCCTGAGGGGGGAACTGCATGCGACGTCCAAAGACGTATGTGCCGAACTTGCCGCAGTGCGCCGTGTGCTCACTGAGCTCTCACAAACCCTTAGGGACATGCATGGACGTGAGCAGGCAGAGACATCATCCGTTGCAAGTTCCGTCCAGGGCAGCCCCCAATGTAGATCTGGGAGGAACCTGCGCTCCACAGGCAGGGGTGCCCCTGATACCCGCAGAGGGGGCTTGCAATAGCGACTGCCCACTGACAATGAGCATCTTTGGACACTGGTGTTCGGGGGGGAGGTAGGAGGGTGGAGGGGGTGTGTTGGGCTCACTTGGGTGGCGGGTCGATAGGGTGTTCAACATGATATCACATATGCCATAAACAATGCACGATCAAACAATGAGATGTGTGGACAATGATCTTTGTGTACTAGGCCATCATAGGCGTACAGTCCATATTGTGCATGTACCAGACACACACAGTGCCACGAGTCCCGTGTCCATGTATCAGCCACCAGGCGTGAGTGCTAGAAGCATGCATCTATGAGATGCTGACGAATTTCACGGCCCTCCTGTGCCTCGCAGACTCCTTGAGGTGCTGCCACATCCCCACCCTCATCATGACCATCTTCAGGTGCTTGCAGTTCTGCGTCAGGGGGCATGGGCACATTTCTACGTACGCACATGTTGTGGAGCATGACACATGCCATCACCATCTTTGCAACCTTCTCATGGCGGTACAGGAGTGCCCCGCCAGACCTGCTGAGGCACCGGAAACGGGTCTTCAGTAGGCCGAATGCCTGTTCAATGACTACACGGGTACGTGAGTGGGCATGGTTGTAGTCCTCCTCATGCTGGTCCCGTGGGTTCCGGACTGGTGTGAGGAGCCATCTCTTCAGTGGATATCCGGCATCACCTGTATGTGGACGATAAACGAATTATGTGGAATGCCATTGCTACGTACGCACCCCCCCCCCTTCCTGCCAGGTCATTGCCGCATCACATACCCCACATCATCATGCATGAAATGAGACTCACCGAGTAGCCAGGATCTGTTCCCTGCGTGTCGCTCCATGTAGCGTGGTATTGTAGAGTTCCTCAAGACCATGGAATCATGGGTTGATCCAGGGAATCGGGCACAACAATGTGTAATGATCCTGTTGGAGTCACACACCATTTGTACATTCAGTGAATGAAATTGTTTTCGGTTGCGGTACTGGGCCTCCATGGCATGTGGGACGACCAATTCCACATGGGTGCAGTCGATGGCACCAATGCAACCCGGTATGCCGGCAAGTGCATGGAATCCCACTTTTGTGTTGGTAATTTCCTGCTCCGAGCGTGGTAGAGAGATGTAGTCGTCTGCGTGCTGCAGGAGGGCATCGAGCACTTGCAATAGTGTCCGTGAGAACAGTGGCTGAGAAATGCCATGCAACTGTCCGACTGTGTGCTGGTAGGTGCCTGTGGCCAGGAAGTGGAGTACAGACACCACCTTCAGTAGGGGTGGGATGGCGGTTGGGCTATCTATCATGCTGACAAGGTCAGCCTGTGTCATGTCCACAATGGCGGCTATGGTGTCCCGGTCCAAACGGTAGAGGGTGTGGATCTGCTCATCAGTGAGGTTGAACGGATGTGCTCGGAGGCGTGGGATTGCGGGCTGCCTGCGTGGTGGTAGTGGCTGTGCTGGCGGCCCTTGCTGGCCCTGCCTTGCCCTCCTCCTCCTCCTGCGTCTCCTCCGTGCGGCCGGTTGTAGTTGGTGTTCGTCTTCTTCTTGGAGTTGGAGTACTTGCAGTGCTATCAGGTCCCCCAGGGCCAACATCGCGAGTCCTGCCGGTAGCATTTCGGAGTGGTTGTGGGAGGAGACTGGGCGTGCAATTTATGTGTTTTCAGGCTGTATGGCCTCCACCTGTGGTGATTCATTCCACCTGTGCAAGCTGCTCTCCCCTTTGGGCGAGCACGTCCCGCACACAACGCTGCAATTCGAGGAAAGGCATCTTGCTATTACAATCATGTATTAGTACCCGATGGCCGTGTAACATTGGTTGATATGTTCATTCGGCTATGGTCCCATTGTTTCACATGCATTCTTTGCAGTCGCGAACAGACTTGTGAAGGGTCAGTGGAACGTAGTACTCGAGTAACGGTGGGCCCTCATGCATCACTGCACCGAGGTTCAACGACGGGCGGGGCGTCCCATTTGTGGGTGAAGGCAGTTGCCATTTTCACACACAGCCGCACTAGATGGATTAATTTGTGATTTCAAGCGGCCACAGATGCCTTTTCGACGTGATGTTGCAAATGAGGAATTCGAAGGGCGGCGCTTTCGGTCTTCGGCTAGCGGCGAGGAGATGCCCACAGGTCTGACTGCAAATATAACGTTCTATTGTTCAGTGTCCTTGGGACAGGGGCCATGGCGAGGATGCAATGATTGATATGAATAGTTTGGGATGCGCAATAGCGAAGTGGATGATGAGGCCGGACGTTCCCAAATACATGTTACTTCACAACACTGGAATTACGGGCTGGGGCACAGTGGATTTTGCAGGCTGCATAACGCACAGACTCAATGGAATTCTCACATGTTATGTGAGTATGGTAACAGGCGTTCTCATTACGGGATGAGGGAATGATGAATGGATGCATGGGCAGATAATTTGATACGGTGTTTGCCATGTACAGGGCTTCTTGGAATCTGTCCGCCTCCCCTGCGCTATGTGATGCAGGGCTGCCATAGTGGGACCATCGTCTATCTGGCCTTGTTGAGCCCTCCCTGTCTCGACGCGCCTTCAGACACTTGTGTCCATGCACGTTACCAATCCCATCTGATGGATTCTGTTTTCACAGACGCATGCACAGGTACACTCGTTTGTGATGGTGTTTTCACCTCGATATGGATAGTTATGAGTCGCAAGTGGTTTTGGGGTGGTGATGATCCTTTGGAGTGGGCTAGCATGCATATGGCTGTGGATCTAGTGTGATCATTGTAGTGAGTTGTTCGAATGTAGTTCTGATGGCCATTCTTTTCTTTTTCTTTTCTTTTGGTTGACAGGTATCTCCTCCCCTTTTGCCACTGCCATCTGTATGCCACTCCTGCAGATGGGTTTTACTCCCGACACCTGCTGCTTCGTGTTAATCAGTGGAGCAGCATTACGATCTTATGGGACGATCGCCAATGGGCCACATGCCCTTACGCAGTACTAGTGGCTCGGAGCAACATTTCGGCCTTTCAGCTGGACTAGTGCCTCCCTATTGGGACGGCCCTGCGGTTCTAGGCGCTTCCATGTTGCCTTTTCGTACGAGAATGTAGCCCCTGTGTACCATGAAGGAACAGGGCGTCACACAAGAAGTAGCTGGTCATTTGTTGCGGATGCAGCCCACAATGGTGAAATGTGTTTTGGAGTTCATGGCCTAATGGCTGTATGGGCTTGGTGAATTTGTTGTGCATTAAATTTCTATTCTGATATGGGCCATGTAGCGTTCTTCTTTGCAAGTGATGTGGCATATTCCTATTTGGGGAGCGATGAATTGTGAGGAGATCTGCATTGGGTTCCAGCTTCGGAGTATAGTTGCGTGGTACTGTGCTGGGCGCGTTTGCCTACGAAGCCCAGTGAGGTCAGGGGTGAGGGCTGCCAATATGACTGTTTGGATGATGTCATGCTCAGGGGCGGGGATTAGGTTTTGTGTAACAGATGCCGGTCAGCCAGGTGGATTGGTGGAATGATGTGATTATCGGAATGTTGCATGGTCACAGGTGCCTGTGTTTGCGTGCGTTTCTTGGTGGGAGACTGGGGTCATGTCCATTGGTATAGCTTCTGTATTCGTGCCATCTGTGCCCTGCAGCTCCCATTGGCCCCTCTTGTGGTTCTTTTGTTCGTTGGCATGCATGGGCGACTTGTACATTTCACTGGTTGCATTGTGACTTCGTTGCACCTACGGGGAGTTGTACTATGTGGCCAGGGAGCGGTGTACAGGCACTCAGTGGGGCCGTTTACGGTTGATTCGCGATGCCGTACTTCTCACCATGGCGGAATGGTACTTTCCGCCGTGCTTGATGGCGTTAAGTACATGTCCGCTAGGGTCGGAATTCGCGTACCCTTGCGCCATGGTGCTAATTACGGTTTGGCATGGCGCGCGCGCGCGTACTTGGTGCAGTTAGCGTTGGCGTTCACTACGGTGTCGCTAATGGCATCGTACTTTACGGTGACGGGTCATAGTCGCACCGAGCGCTATTCGATGGCGGTATTGCATTTCCGCCATCGTTTTTCGCTTTCCGCCAGGGTCGTAATGAGGGCCTTTGTGTTGCTTGGTTGGATGATTTAGATCTCTGAGAAGACACCCTTTTGAGACATCTAGTGAAAGTGAAGAGGCAAGTCCTACCTAAAGACTGGATTGACACACTTGCCCATAGAGCTAAATGTAAGCTGGCATTACATATGGGACTGGAGGGTCGAGGGGTGAATCGTTTACCAATGTGTTTGACTAAATTCCCCTGTCAATGGTATTGAAACCTCTTTTTAAGATTGAGGCTGAACATCCTTCCGATTACGGAAGTTTAGGGGTAAAGAAAGATGTTGGGTGGCTTGAATTCCGACTGCAGACTTTGTGGTCGGAAAACTACGGTTGAGTCTCTCGAACACCTAATAACAGATGTTAATGCCCTAAATGAGTTGACATCCAAGCATACGTATGACCTTGTAAAATTCTATCAAACACTTTCAGCTAAAGATTAGTGGCTGATGTTTTTAATGGGTGACAATACAATATTGATTATACAAGGAACTACATGTATAGAAGAAGAAAAGGAGATGCCCAGAAACAAAACGGGGGTCTTTAGAGCGGCGTAATGAGACAATCTCTTGGAAAACCATGGAGAGCGTTGACTTTGAAATGTCGGAATGGATTGCAATGCTTTCTATATGAATTTGATAGGGAAAAATGGAAATTATTGCTTTTATTCTGTGATTTATTTTTTTATTTGGTTTTGGATGTGAGAAAGGTTGGAAATAAACCAAACATATAATAAAATCATTTAAAAAATAAAGAATGCAGGAACTACCTCTGCAAATCTGGATGAGTTAATCCATGAATAGGCATGAACTGGCATGAACTTAGTACTTACGACATTAACCTTTGCATGCAACATCTCCTGAAAGAAAAGGTAATCTGAAGGGGGTTCGTTATTTTAACTTTACTGCAGTTAATGTTTATGTTAGTGTGAGAGATATCATGTTATACAAGTTGCAGGTTAAAACTGTTGTGCATGATGTGTTTTTTTATTATAATGTATCAATTATTTGACTTGCATTGACTTGCATTGGTTTTGTGGTTGTTGGCTCTAGAAATCTAAGTGATGTAATTGCAGCACTTCTGTCCTGTATTGTATACTATCAGTGTTAGCAAATCATATAGTGAATGTCTTCAGTAAGTGTATGATTGACAAGGTAAATGGAGGCAGAAGTACACAGCTTATCAGTAGAATCTGATGGCTGTGGATTATATGTGGTTTGACAAAACTGTGGATTGTGTCCATTTTCCCCTGTGGGAGCCCCTTCCCATGCGGTCACATAGATGAGGTTTCTACCCAATATTCCCCCTGGTGTTGGTCCTCAGAAGGTGGACCTGATGGGATGGGATCCCCCCTATGGAACTAGGGACGACTATGAGGGGAGAACTTGGTACCCAAACTGGAGTCACACATTTTATACACCCACACTCCATACATCTACCTGCCACATTCAGCCTTAGACATTCAGAAAGCAGGGGCCAGCGCAACAGTAAGGTGTCCCCAGAAGCCTACAATGAGGTTGGGGGTTCGAAACTTTACCATGTTGAGGAGAATCCAACAAACTATCGGATTGGTTCTTCATGCTGGAATGATGATGTCAGCAGGGGAGAAGGAACCATCTCATAGTCACGTCAATGGCCGTTTGTGCTTGTGCAGCAGTTGCCCTGCCTACAGTGTGCTGGAGGTGATCCCACCTACCCTGGCTACGAGATTTCAGCGCTGCGTAACACGGCCCGAGAGAGATTGGGGCGGGCCTGAGAAGGCAGAGTCAGTGTCAGTGAACTTTACTTGTGGACACAAATATGATCCTTTCTGGATGCTCCACGTCGAAGGAGCAAAACACAAAAAGGGGTGAGAGTTTGGATATCTGGAGTAAAATGGACCACGACTTCGGTAGTTTTGAGGGTCCCCAGGCCTGTGACTGTAGTTGGAAAATGGGGTAGAGGTAGTTGTGTCTTGGGCATGTGTGTATGCTGTTCTGTCATTGTTTTCATTTTGTAGTAGCCCATGTTTAAATGGGATAGTATTTTTTTTTTTGCCGGGTGTTAGTGGTATGTTTTTTAGAGGCCGTTGTTTGTTCCTTTGATCTTAGGTTTTGTGTTGTGGCCTCATACCCATACAGCTTCCCTCCCTCTTAGTTTGACCTTATGCTTATATTGGTGTTTTTGGCGGGAGTTAGAAAAGTGAAAATTGTGCATTCAATTGGTGAGATTTATGCTCATCAAGTGGATGCGAGGATGGGTGTTATTCAGACATTTTGTGCGCATGACTGGGTACACATGCAGGGTACGACTGGGCTATAACATTGTCTCGGGCACCAATGAAAAAGTGGCCCACCGTTGCAAATGGCTATTCATTCCTTTTGTGACACTGTTTGAATAGTACACAAAGGAGAGTTTTTTGATAAAATGTGATGCAAATTGTGCATTGTAAAGACTATTTATTCCGCAACACTGGTCAAAACTACTGGCCACACAGTGAATTATCTCAACAAACTGGCCCACTTTGAACCAAAAAAACTGGCCCACACCAGCATTTGACGTGTTTGGTTTGGCCGCGGGCCCATTGCCCTATAGGCTTGTCCGAGCCTGTACTCATGAATCCTTCCTGTGGAATCACAAGTGGGCAGTTCTTGCCTTGCATGAAGTACGTTCAATTGGCCACATTTTTGCTCATTGGGTGGATGTATTCATACATTGTATGCATAATTGGGTGCACATGGACAGTTCCTGCAGATTTACAAGAGGACAGTTCCAGCGGTATATAATATAGATAGTTTACATGGCAATAATGCATGTTGTGTCCTATGTGATTCGATCTCAAACATGTTTTTATGTATTTGCATCACGTTCAGGTGTAAATATGATTGTTCGTACACTAGTGGTTGTTTAGGAGTGTGTGTGTGTGTGTGCTGGGTAGTGTTAGGCAGGATTGTATGCAGTACCCTTTGGGTGCACTACAAAAGCCTTGACCTCTTGGCAACAGGAACCCAATCTTTGGTATAAGTTTGTACTACACAGGTTGGTAGCATGTTGAGCAGCCAGGCTTATTGCAAGAGGTGTCAAAGTGAGCTGCAGAAGAGTTACACAGAGATTCACAGTGACAGGTATTCAAATAAACACTTACACACAAGGTTACTTGAATAAACAATTATTCATTTATTTATCAGTCAGTTAGAATAATCCTTCTTCAGAAGGGAGCAATATAAAACCAACAAACAAATACACTCCAAAACTAGACACTCTCAGTTTTCAAATCAGTAAAGACCTTTTTGGGATGGCCCACAATCACAACCTACACCCTCAGGTGACTTCAATAGCTAGGGTGCAGGGGTCATTAATATCTCACTTTAGCATTTAGAACATTCTTAGCAATTGGTCAAAGGAAAAGGTTATTAGAACAAACAAGAGATCACAAATATTCTTAGGCAGGTAAATACCTTTGAATCCCGTAAGCAGAGTCATTCAGTATAACAGGCTAAGCCAAAGTCAATGGGCTACAGTCTATATGTGCTGATGCACTTCTGGTAGGTAAGTAGAAAGGTCTTTGTACACTGTTTTAGAAGTCTTTGAAGAAAAGAAGATCAATGTAGGGTCACAAGCTGTTTACCCAATGTAGGCTAAGAATCCTTGTGAGTAGCCCTGTTGACAACCACACGTCAGCAGCTTTGCTAGCTTCTTGGGATCAATCTCTTCTGAGTCAGCCAAGTGCTGTCTCAACTCAGGAGAGCAGGCATAACAAATAAACTTCAACAAAAATATATTTCTCATTCCTTCACAGGAGTTCACTCTGTAACCCTTAACCCAACCATCTACGTTTTTCAAACATTCACATACCCAGGTAGCCCAAGGGGTACCATCAGTCTTTTCGAGGGACCTAAACCTCTCAAGGTACTGGGAAGGAGTTTTCCCAAATCTAGCTATCAAAGCTAGCTTTACATTCTCATACTCCAATCTTCCAACTTCACCCACCTCCATTACAGCATCAGTTGCAACCTGGGGAGCCTAGACAGAAGCCAAGGAATCAACTCATTCCCTGTGAAACCATGAATCCCATAGTTATATTCAAAAGCACTGAACCAATCCAAAATATCAAGTTTCACATCATAACTACTCACTGCTTCTTTAGGCATGTAAGGTCACTTTAGACTGGAAAACCTAGAAGACTGGGATAGAAACATTTTCAAGAGACAATTTCTTCATTTCAAGAGCATGTTGCATTTCCATTTCCCTTATTTTGATGTCCTGATGTTTGATTCCAGCTTGGATTCGTAACCTTTTGAATTCTAACTCAAGACCCATTTTCTCAAGAGACACACATTCTGGACTCAGTGATGGACATTGTGGGGTCCCTGTGGATACAGGTTTAGCCAAAAGGGCCTGTTGAGGTAAATAAGGGCTCTCATCCTGAAACTCCTCTGACTCTTGTGACTCTTCAACAATATTAGAGTTAGACTCCTCATTATCCTCCTCATTATCATGTTCCTCATTTCCTGGGTTAGTGGGTGTGACAGGCCTATTACCCAGACTTTAATAGGGAGTTTCCTGACTGTACACATTTATTTCAGCTGCTCTACTGTTAAAATGATCAGGGCTTCCTGCCTGAAGTTACCCATATCTGGCATGTTACAATTGCTTTTTCTAGCGTAGCTTAGCCTTGTGAAGGTTTTTAGCTGAGCAAAGGCAAAGTACATTCTTAGTGTAACAAATCTATAATAGACCTTCCCTGACTGCCACCAGTTTTAGTCAGTATTGTATGCAGTACTTTTTGGGTGCACTATAACAACCCTAACCTCCTGGCAATAGGAACCCATTCTTTGGTATAAGTATGTACTACACAGGTTGGTAGCGTGTTAAGCAGCCAGGCTTATCTCAAGAGAGTTCAATGTGAGCTCTAGAGGAGTTACACAGAGTTCACAGTGACAAGTATTCAAATAAACACACACAAGATTTCTTGAATTAACAATTATTCATCTATTTATCAGTCAATTAGAATAAGCTTTCTTCAGAAGGGGGCAATATACAACCAACACACAAATACACTCCAAAACTACACACTCTTAGTTTCTAAATCAGTAAAGACCCTTTTGGAATGGCCCACAGTCACACCATACACCCTCAGGTGTCTTCAATAGCTAGGGTGCTGGGGACATTCATATCTTACGGTAGCATTTAGAACATTCTGGTCAAAAGAAAGTGTTATTAGAACAAACAAGAGGTCACAAATATTCTTAAGCAATCAAATACTTTTGGATTCCCTAAGCAGGATCATTCAGTATAACAGGTTAAGCCAAAGTCAATGGGCTAAAGTCTATATGAGCTGAAGCACTTCTGGTAGGTAAGTAGAAAAGTCTTTGCACATTGTTTTAGAAGTTTTTGAAGAAAAGATGAATCAATGTAGGACCACAAGCTGTTTAGGCTTGTGAGTAGTAAAGAATGCAAGCAACTCTACAATAAGAGGTAGAAATTACAGTACCTTTGGATTGAAGAAAATGTGCGGCAGATGACTCCTGTTCCTGTGCAGCTCTGCAGATCTCACTGTTCCCGGGCCTCAGTCTGGGGACAAGAGGGAGTACTTCTGGGGTCTCCTGCACTGCAATGGGAAGGTCACTGTTTGCAACCAGCAATTTTCAAACAACTGGCACTTCGGTGTTTCAGCTCCTTGTGACTACCGCAAATAGCAACATTGCGGTTCCTGGCTGTCAAGTTGGACTTTCATTGCTTTTGGGGTCCCACACTCTGTTGAGGGGGCTCAGGATCGGTCAGCTCTGTTTCCTCGGAGTCTGGAGGATTTTTCTGGAGCTCTTTGTGTTCCTCTCCCTGGATATTCAGTTTCCAGCAGCAACTCTGTGGATATTCAACCAGTTCCGAGAAGATGTCCGGGTGGCTTATTTTTGAGTTGATTGGTCCCACCAGCTCAAGGGGAGAAGTTGTCCTTGCCGGCTTTTCTGTTGATATGAATTTGGAGTTTCAGCACAGCAGCGGGGCTTCACCGGGCAAACCAATAGTCCAGGAGTTGCAGCAGGCGTCCTCTTCAAGTTCTTCTTCAGTTCCTTCGTCCAGTGGTCGACTCTGCCTTCCAAGACAAAAGCCTTGCCTTTTATTCTAGTTTCTCCCATTCATTCCAGCCTAGCTGTCAGTCACCCAGCAGGGTGGCTGTCGTTGCCGGACAGTCAGCCAGCCAATCATCACAGAGTGCAATTGGGTCTCCTAGGAGACTAAGCACAGGGAGTTTCTGGCACCTCCCTCACTTCCTGCCCCCGCCAGACATCCTGGAGCCAGAGACAGGCTTCACTCGTGAATCCCGCCAAAGGCAAAGTGAACAAAAGGACCATGCCTGGTTTGGCACGGAGAGTAAATCTCAGGAAGGACCTTTCCACAAAGAAATGGTGAAAAAAGAAGACTGGGCCAATATGACAAAAAATGGCACCCGTGGGTGCTTTACTGCAGCTGCGAACGCATCCCACGGTAAATGCACACCACGGTAGTCAAAAGTAAACCACTGCCACCAGACATTCAGTGAGGAAAGGGTACCATACAAATGTTACATGAGAAGCTAGACAAAGAGGATTCTCAGTATCCCCTCCAGCATCCTATTGTAAGATAGTGTGTGCTGGGTCAAGAAAGTTACACATGTAAGTAAAGTCAATTTCACTTTACTGCTCTGGGAAAGAGTAGTTTATCCCAGAGAGGGTATTTAAACCTTTGGGAAAGCTGAAAGACTTCCCTGTGCCACTGCACTGAAGGTGCTGTCTGACACAATGTAAACGATGATGCCTATGGAGTTTGTCAGGCTCCATAACCAAAAAAATCACAAAGTTCAAAAATCACATTAAAATACATGAGAGTGGGAAGAAAAGGTCTCACTCTCTCCAGGTAAAAATAAATCAAGTCCTCAAAATCCAGCAAAGTTGCTGAGGGTCTCTAAGGTGGAGGGAATTAGCCCATTACTGAGAAGTCTCCATAAAACCAGTGGCAACAGAGTGATTACAGAGATCAGGGAGTGCAGCGGCAAGAGAGCCAATGTTGTCTGTGCTGGTTCTGAAGGATCAAGGGGAAACCTCTTTGGATGAGACCTTTGTGGAGCGGACAACTCTGGTGACTTCTTCTGGTGTGACAGCGGAGAAGGAGGAGAGAGAGAGAGAAAGATGGAGGGTGAGGGAGGGGTTAGGTGGAAGTGTACCAAGGGTCCTCAGGATGTCCAGAGTTTTAGTAGTGAAGTGTGTGGCCAGTGCATTGCAGAGGGCCTGGGATGGAAGAGGGGAGGAGGAGACTGTGGAAAGGGTTGGCTAGTTCCCTGCAGATTTTAAAGAGTTCAGCTGTGTTGTTGGATGCACCTGATATCAGAGCCTGGATGTGGGCTCTTTTCTTGGCATGGATGGGGAGTCTGTATTACCTTTGGAGCAAGCAGCAGGCCAGTTTGTCAGAGGATGAGCCTAACGTTTTCCACTTCTGTTCCACAGATCTGCACTTGCGTCTCAGAGCTGCAAGTTCAGAGTCGTACCAGGTGCTACGTTTGCTGGTGGGTTTCAGGCAGATTCTCATGACTGGGGCAAGAATGTCAAGGGTTTTGGTAATGGCCAAAATGGAGGTTGCTGAGATAAGAGTCGGTGGTAGAGTCTGGGGGTGGGGCAGAGAGGAGGGATGAAGGTGGATGCAAAGGCAGCAACTGAAAGCATATACTCAGTGGATGCTTCTCATTTAATTATTTTCATGATTACTTGAATTTGTTTGTGTGTGGGCACGAACTGAAATGTTATGTGAATTTTGATATTTGTTACATGCCTTTTTGTTTTCTCTGATGCCTAGTCATGTCATGTTTTTTCCAGAGCAAGTACTTTGAAACACATTCATGCTGAAAAAATAGTCAGGTTGAACGGTTGTTCAACGGTTGTTTATTAAATTAATACTTGCTTAAAAAAAATGTTCCTTTATTTTCTTTTAAAATTATTATATTTTCCAAAAAAGTCATATTGGGGAAACCGGTCACAGAGATGTGTCATGCTTATATGTTATTAAAAACTAGATAATCTATTTACAACCTAGACTGTTTCTGTTGAATTTGTTTTGAGGTATGTCATCCTTTCATTTTGAAAATTGGGAGGGGGCATGGGTTTCGGGAGGAGGTCGGGTGGGATGACATGGGTTTCTTGGGGTGGGAGTAGGACATGGGTTTCAGGGGTCTGGAGGGCGCTGTCTGGGCCCCAGGCCCCAAAAACTGTTAAGATGGTAAGATGGTTCTGCTCCTGAGACCTGGCTCTGAGAGAAACCCTTACCAAAGTCACCCATGGGCATGAAGAACACGGATCCTAACTGAAGGTATGGAGAATATACATTAATTAGTGAAACAACCATCCTGCTGTCTCTCAGAGTGGTTGTAGTGGAGAAGTTGTTTTACCTGACCCTCTTCCGAGGAAACTTGGGATGCCAGAATGTGCATGTGACTTTCCATTTGTTGAACCTTATCAAAGGATGTTGAAGGCACACCCCTAAACGCTCACACCAGAGAGAATACAACCAGCTAGGGAAGAAAAGCCCAAGTCAATTTTGTAAGGATAGCAAGTTGTATCTCATACGCAGATGAGAGAAACAGCAAAGAACTCTGCTGCTACGTACCTTCTGCCGAACAAAAGGTACACGCAGAAACATTTAAAGATGCACAGTGTCATGATGATGCAACAAAATACAGTTAAAACCTGTGCAGCTGGTTTGATGGACCCTCTACGTGTTTGCCTTTACCCATAAGGGGTGCTGGTTTATTGGTCCCAGCCCAGTCTGTCTGTCTTCCATCACGTTAAAGGTCAGAAAACTAATTAATTGTACTCCTCCCATAGAAATATTTTATCACTCATGCTCTGCACTTGGCAGGCCTTAAGATGGACACAAAGGAGGTTCTGGGACACTCTAACCTTCACACATGCATTTCACTCACTCCCCTTCAGGCCATCTGGCTCCCAGATCTCCACCCTCGTTTTGAACTATATTGTATCCCTCCCAGCACCTCGCAATACAAATCACACGATTGTCACTTCAGCGATATGCCCTGTCCATCCTCTTTGAACATTTCAGGACTTGGTACTTTGCGGTTAGTGGTCCAAGGGCACCTGGTGCCATGGAATTTGGGGATCCTAAGGTTCAGTCAGTTATATGGGCTATAACTCGGGGTCACTCGAAAATGGGTCGGTTTATGATTTGGCAAGTGTGACATTACATGCACACCAGGAGCCAATCTCTGATTGCGAACTTCTAGGGCACAATTATCTTGGGTAGAAGACCCATCTTTGCAACACTTTTGGAACAATGAATAGACAATGTAGCAGTTGGGGGTGTTGCAAGGAACTCATGGTGGAAACATAAAGGGTTTTGTACGATTGGACTGAAAAAAAAGGTCTGACCCTACAAAACGACCGAAAAATGCTACCACCAAAGGTTCAAACACCAAAAGTTCAAGCCTTTGCTGGTAGCATTGCAGGTAAGTAAAAAAAAAAAAAAGACATCGGCAGCTGCAGGGGTTTCCTATACTATACTGTGTGGTATACCCGCAAAAAAAAAAAAGTGGCTGCAGGGTTGTCCTCCGCACCACCCCGCTCACTATAATTTACATTATAGTGAGCAGGGTTTGCGCTAGAAATCTAGGTAGTTCGCATCTTTCTAATGTGAACATTCCAGCCGCGCCAAAATCAGCCACGGTCGGACCACTTAGAATCAACATAAAGACAGACACAAGTGATCACAGTTACAGGGTGTTTATTAAACTGTAAATGCAAGGTGGAAAAATGCCTTACCCTACCCTTATTCTAAGATGAGAGCAAGCTTCGACCATCAAATGAAAAATAAGGCAGTCTTGACAAAGTAAATAGGCCTATACTAAAAAATAAATATTGCCAAATCCTTACGACTAATTACAGAAAGAGTGTGGGATAGGGTTTTCAATAAAGAAAGAAGTATTCACAAATAATGAGTCAGCATGTGATTTCCAGGGGTCTCCCTTCCCCACGTTTTGAGCAGGGGACAAGGTGCAGCACACACTCGAGCTTTCCCAGTACGAGCCGACAGTTCAGTTCCAGCTATGAGGTTCTTCGATGGTTAAGTCTCTTTTCAATAAAATGCCTATTGACTTGAGGCCAGATGTATCCAACAAACAAACACAAAAATCTGTTCCACGTATACCTTGGGTGATAGCTTCACCCATGGGTCACCCTCTTCCGGCGTAGACCCTTCACAAATCGCATTCAACAAATCAACTATGCAGTTCCTTTTCCAAAGAACTTTGGGTTATAACTTCTCACCCCTGGATATCCCTTGGCTGGGCTCAGACCCAAATGACAAGGGGACACTTTACTTCCCCTGGACTTCCAATACTTCTTGCATTCACAAATACTAGTGTCTTTTTAAACAGTTCTACGGGCCTTGCCCCTTTTTGGGAAAGGGACGTCAGGTGTGTTGAATTCTGGTTAATTGCCTGACTCTGCCTGACTCTTGTGTCGGGAGATCTCAGGTAAACAGCTCTAGTGTTAGTCCATTGTCTTTTGTGTTGTGCACATTTTTTTCTGGTTGGAAAAGGGGGGATTAGAGTATTGGAGTATCCTAAAGGATATAGAGAGGCAGAGATATTGTATACAAATATAACCCCAGTACTATAGAGATTTTTGGTAATCTCAGAAGGGTGGTTTTTGTAGGGTTTGTGCAATGAGTAAGGGGGTTTGGGGAAACTGTAGTTCTTGGTCACATTCGACTGGGAAGTTGGAAAATAGCAATCGGAGAGACAGGATTGGTAGGGCTTATGAAAAAAATGGGGATAGCCGGAATCGTGAACTGAACAGAGGGGATTGTGAGAACAGTAGTGTTTTGTAAAAGTAGATTGGGTGTTCGGAAATTATTTATCAGAGGGATGTGGAGAAGAATGATTGGGGTTATTCTGGTGGGCAACATGAAAGCAGTGATTGGGAGAGGGGTTATTTCCTGCTGTAAAAGGGGCTGGGTCTTTAATTGGTTTACCAGAGGCGTATGGGTGGTGGGGTTCTAATATAGGAGCTTCATTGGGAAGAAGGCAGATAGATGTAGTACAACCTATGAAGGTTTTAGGGATCTTATCTTCCTCTCCTTCTTCCTCAGCATAATACCACATCCCACCTGGGGCTTTTTCTCGAGCCCAACCCTGGGCTCCCCCACCCAGGTGATCCTCCCTTGTTCGTACACCCCCAGCATTGGAAACTGAGAGCACCAGCCCTCCCCTGGCCTCCTGAATAAGGGATTGCTGAGGTCTACTTGGGAGAATACCCTTAGGTTTCTCACAGTGTGAACTCTCTTCATGGAAGTTCTGGCATGGCTGGGGATTTTTGTGATCTCGCATATTTGGGCCTGGTACATGCAATGCTGCATTTACCACACAGGCCTTCCCTTTGGCCTAAGATTACTAATATCTACGCAAAATAGCAATGCTGCTCGCGCCTTGGGTCACACCATGTACTTAGACTATGTTTGATTATATTAAAATTGGGTTCTGTTAAATGGTCAAGCATCCCTCTCACTGATCCCACTCCCCCCTGGCCTATCATAGTGCTTTGAATCTATCTCACCTCATTTTAAAGCACCTAGGGGGGTGGGACATGGCTTTCTGTATCCACATATGGCTGAGTCCCTTTTATTGGCACCAAATCCCTAAACACTCATCACAAACACTCCCTCCTACGTGCATACTCTTGAGCAAGTCATATAAATACAACCCCCCTCCCCTGCCAGGTCCACTCAAACCTCTATGTAATTTTCTGGGCCGGGGGGGGTGATAGTGTGGTAGAGAGGATAAACTTCATCTTCATATGGGATGGGGAACATTTCATACTTCAGGCCACCCTGTAGAATATCAGTTTGTACTTCAATAGTTGAATGCCATAGTCAGCCAAACACTCTCTTGTATTCCTCTCTCCTCCTTTGTGTGAACACCTAGGCCATGGACATCTGCAATTATGTGGGATAATGATGCTTTCTCTGCATCCTCTGGAGGCACAAATGTACAGCAGGAATTGCCAATTATTTTTGCAAACCCCACCTTACATACACTGTTAACATATCCAGCATGTAACAATTTTGCATTGTAATAAGTCTCAATGCATGCAACTCAACATTGATTATGTTGAACCCATTCTCTGTGTCGTCCGTGAGCTGGTCCCTTCCAAACTTACTATTTGCAACCATTTGGCATTTGCTGCAGCCTGCCCTCCCAGCAAGAGTAAAGTTGCAAAAAATGATTTTGCTAAGCTCAAACACTTGCATTTTTCTGGTATTTCAGCAAGCAATGTGGAAGAGTCTTTGGATATGTAATTCATTCTTTTCATCCTCTCTGGTTTTTGGAATTTTCCCTTTCCTAGCCAGTTGTGGGGCTCTTGTGTGGATACAAAACTCTTATCTTCATTTCTGACTCTGGGGAAACTGGTTGGCCTGTCTTCAGGCAGTGCGACCCCTTCAGGTGTTCTTCTGGGATTACTAATTGCACTGAATGCAAAGTGGCCAATTAACAACAGCCCCACCATGATGGTGAGAGGTACAAGTAAGCCTGTTGGCTGCAGACACAGTAATAATCCATCAGCACCACCATTCCTTTCTTCATGTCTGTGATCAAGAGAGTTTTATTGCAATGTTCATTTGTGCTGACAAAGACTGTACCTTTGCTTTGGAAACAGAGTCTATATTGTCCTTCCTTATGCACTTGCACCGGCTTTTCCATTGTTGAAATCCAAGTCAGCTTTGTGATATGCTCTGTGCAGATTTGCACACAGAAAGTGTCCACTCGTGCTATCCTTTCCTTGCTATATTTTACCAGTCCCTCTTCCAATCAAGGTAGTGTAATGAACTGCCAGTTGTCATTGAAATGCTTCCACCCTTTCAACATCAGATAGGTAGCTCCACACACTTGATGTTTTTAGGTCGTCATTGCACTTTACAAAAGATGGACCCACCATTTGCAGTTGCACACTATATGCTTCAAACGTTCCTTTTATTCTGCATGGCACAAGATGAACTAGATACTGTGCCTCTATAATTGGAACTGCTTGCAGTAATAACACCTTGGGGTCCCCTGACGCATGTGGAATCAGTGAGTACACATAACAGCTCCCACTCACAGCATTTCTCCCCACACCACTCATATCAGAGTACCATGAGTAAGTGAACTCTGGTTATGAATATCCTCAATCACATCAAAATGCAGCCCTTGATACGTGTCATACTTTTGTCGTACTTCTCTTTTTATTCTTCTTTACACATTTTCACAGATGGCTGCTTTAGCAGTACTATTGGAAATAACATTATATCAATTCATAGTGGTAGACAATCCCCTACTTGTTGCAAACAACCACTTCTCTGTTTCCCCCACTGATGTATTATGCATATTAGGGTCATCAAATTAATTTCCATTATTATGGTTAGTGTTCACATTAGTGCTAATATATGTTGTATTATTAACATTTGTATATATTGTTCCATTTGGATTATATACAATCCTATTTGCCCCTTTCTCCCCTTTATAGGACCTCACCTATAATACCCTCCCCAATAGACTCACAATAGTACTAGTAATATCATACACAGTCCTCCAGCAATACCTGATCCACAATAATAGATATAGGTCCACGTTCTCTCATTTGTGCATCTGCGCTCTGGTCCCTCCTTAACAAATGATTTACATTAGTTACGTCCATCTTCTGCTCTCCTGAAATAGAAGCACAGACACACAAGACACCGAAAGGGATACATTTACAAGACATACGTTGTACATAATGAAGAAGGAACAAGATAGCTAGAGAGAAAGAGACAGAGAGAAAGTGTTCTCAGAAATAAAGTAAAACACAGAGCTAGCTGCTATGTTTTGACCTCCCCTGGACAGGCTGGAAAGATAATCGGCAAACAAGTACTGTTAGTCCTCATTTCAAGATAACTAATGCACCATTGTGTTCTCTGGAGGTGCCCGACGAACAACAAAGAGGTGGACCCAGTAGTGCAATTGCTTGACTTTCATTGCAAGGGGAGTACAAAACACCATTCACAAAGTCCTTGGAACTGAGGGTAATTCCACCTGCGTACATAATTGTGGCCATGAATGAATTCCGCAGGCAGTGAAAGACCACAACATGAGGCTTACTACAAAGAAATGGAAGTAGTCTGTCACAAGGTCAAAGACCAATGTTTATTACAGTCATGACTGGGTCTCAGCACCCCACAATGCATGCGTACGGACACTGTGGCGGGAGAGAACCCCGAGTCATCAGAGACACACTCATACATACATTTGGAATAACATACAATACACTTGTCCAGCCCCCTCATTTGTTAGGGACCACACGGTTCATGACCTTTTGATGTAGATGATATTATCAGGACAATTTACTTGCATTTTTTCCCGGTCCTCCTACTGACAATTTACTGTCTGGGAGCAGGGCAAAGCAGTGCGGGGGCATTTTGTGTTCTCTGGTACAAGGTAACATTCTCCACATAGCTTATTTATGTTGCTCCTATAGCCTAACATCAGTCTGCTCTACAGCTAGGGAATAGAGTTCTTCTGAAGGAGCACGTTGCAGGTGTACATTATTACAATTAATGGTTCAGCAGGGAAATCATGGTTGAGACAGGAGGGCACCTAACTTGTAGATTAGCTACGCTTCTGCAAGTACTTCAAGGTTCTACAGTATAAGACAAACACCACGCTCCGCAGAATGTGAATTCCTGTCTAGCAAGTGTCCGAAATGTCATGCCGCGGTCTTCTACCGCGTTCAGAGGGAAAACGCAGAATAAGCAGAGAACTGAACATTGCATCCAAGATGACGAATAGAACAAAATGGCAACATGACCAGCATTATTGCGCCAATAGATTTGTAGTGTGATCCGAATGTGCTTAGGCATATGCAAAATGGAAGAAAATCACCTGTCCCTCCAGGGGCTGGGTGACCTCCAAAAAGAAAATCAGAACTTGTTAGAGCACACCAGGAGGGTGGAAGAGGCTTTGGCAAGAAAGGAGCAGGCCAATAGGGACATTGCCTAGGAGGTAACCCTCCTGCAGCAAAGACTGGCCCAGTACTCCAGGACCAATCAGGAAGCACAGAGAGAGAATGAGGCTCTCTGCCAGCACAATGATAGGCTCCAACAACAGGTAGCGATGCAGGAGAGACTGATAGAGTCGAGTAAGGCCTTAACAGAGGAACTGAAAGCACAAATGCAGGCTCTTGCATTGCAACAGGGAGCAGGGGCGGATAGAGATGAGGTTCGCTGGGAAAGGGAAACTCCGGAGCATAACCTCAGGAGCACTAGTACAAGAGGCCCTCATACCTCTCAGTCCCTGGACTCTGCCACCCCCATGTCCCCTGGCGCACATGAGCACAGGGCTGCAGGGATGGCAGATTACTATCCAGCTAAGAGTATGGGGCTCATAGGCCATTACCACTCAGGAATGGAGGGGTGGGCATCCGGGTATGGGCACCCAAGTACAGTACAGTTCGATGGGGAACCCCAGGAGAGTAGGCCCATTAACGGCATCCTGAAAACCTCTGCCCAGTTAGGTCAGTGGAGGGGGTACCCATCAAACCCTGGCAGCAAGGAGGAATCTGAAGACTCCTCTGAACTGCGCAGGACACAGGAGACCAGGTCCCCACATTCTGCCAGCCATTCCCAGGCTCGCAGAATCCGGGAAAACCTGGAAGAACAGACGGGAACCTCTGGGAGCAGTGCCTCTGAGTCCGAGGATGAATGGACAAGGGTTACCCGAACCAAAAAGGCCAATAAGGCAAAAAGGGCCTTGCTTAAGGACCCCTTAAAGCAGATTAAGGCGATCAGGAGCGTCATCACGCCTTACCATAAGAACGCTACGTATTCTGTTTGGGAGCACTTAGAGTTGTTTGAACAAATGATGGAGACTTTCCATTTGAAGGACAGCCAAAGCTGTATTCAATATGTAAAGTGGACCTTCTCCCCGGAATACTCCAGTTTCTTTGCGGGGCTGGAGGACCAAAATCATTTAAGATGGTCCACCTATAAGGCGGCCATCTTGAAACATTTTTCTGTTCACAGAAATCCTCAAGAGGCTCGCAAGGCAGCCTACAATTTGCAATGTGGGGAGGATCAGGCCCCACAAGAATTTGTGCAGGAGTTAAAGCGTGCTTTTGCACAGACCACAAGAAGGGTGCGCACGGATAGCAGGGAATTTATAAATACGTTTTTCCATGCCTTGCCCAAATATATCATGACCCAGCTCGTGAGGGATTTTCACGAGAAAAGATCTTTAGACTGGGTCATTGAACAGGCTACCCGGATCTATGAGGTGCAGAAACCGATAGATAGCAAAAGTAATGCCCAGAAAAACCCCAAAGCCAACAGCACCCCTGCTGCTGCCAAGGTGGCAGAGGTAAAGGTCACCCCCGTTTTGGATTTGGAGATGGGGGGGCCTAAAAACCTGCCTGCACCTAATAATGCTAGGCCCAGGAGGTCCTCGGGTCAGTCACAGACAGGGAGCCAAGGAGGCAGCCCCACAAATGGGGTCCCTCGCTCTCCTGATTATGTAAGTCCCCGTTACAAGGGAAATCGACCCATCCTGGGTTATGTGTGGACTCCTCCAGCCCAAGGGGGGGGATCCAGACAAGCACCTAACCCAGGGAACTTCCCTCCAAACGTCCCACAGGAGGGCAGAAATTTACCAAACCCTGGGCAGAACTTTTTCCCCAGATATCCACCCGACTTCCAGCCCCAAAACCATCCATCCTTCTTTCCCCAACTCCCTGAGCCCAGACCACTGAATCCGGGAGAGGGGAGGCCAAGGGTGGAGGGGTACCCAAATCTTCCCAACCAAGGGTACTACCAAAGAAGGGACAGCTACCCTTCCCGGGATCAGCCCAGGGGAGAAAACAGGGCCCCGTATCAGCCTGAGCGGGTTTCCCAGTTAGAGCGCCAGGTTCAAAACATGGCGCGGGATCTGGGTCACATACTGAGGGCTCAGCAGAACCCTCAGATGGGCGTGCCGGCGCAGAACGCACCCAACTCTGGACCTGGTGCTCCAGAACAATGACGGGGGCAGCACCCCGATAACTCACCGGTTCCCAGGGAGGAGGCACAAAGGGAAGGGGGGTGTAAAGCCTTGGAGGAAGCTTCCTTCCTCACTTGTAAACAGCCCCTGGAAACCCAGGAAACGGAAACAAAATCTCTTGCCCCTGAAAGTCTGCCTCCTAAGGAGCAGAGGGGGGGTAGGAGAAACGAAAGACCCAAACAGACTCAGTTTGAGGAGGAGGTACAGATCTTCCAATTTGAGGGAGAGGGATCCTCAGAGGATCCTGAGAAAAGGATCTTCTCCTTCAGAGAGGGGGGAACTCCTCCCAAAGAAAAATGGGTCCCTAGGGATGCAAATCCAGACTGGGGAGATGTGGAGACTGAGCTACCGCCGCCCACCATCTCATCCCAGAACCAACAGCAAGAAAATCCCCTGGTTCAAACCCATCCTGGTGACTGCCTCCAAAAAGGGGGGGGCGGCCCAGAACCGGAGCCAGGGGAACCCACAATGGCTCTGATCTCCAGTTGCCAACTTTTTCTTTCAGATTCCCAAGGCTCTCCACAGAATTCTGCCCAAAATTCTTCTCTCGCGATGTCCAAAACCAGAAAATTAGCCCACCAGTTGTCCAAAAATGTACATTCTCTGTGCCCCCTTGAGGAGAAGGAGGGAAGATATTATGCCCCGGTACAAGTACAGGGGCAGGGTACAATCTCGGCACTGGTGGACACTGGATCTCAAGCTACCCTTCTGTCCAGAAGGGCCTTTGACGAACTGAATGCAGGAAGGGGAGATAATTACCAAATTCCTCTCACCTCTCTTCCTGGACAACTGCAGAACTTTGACGGGAAGGAAATTCCCGTCGAGGGGACGGCAGACTTGGACATTAAAATTGGGCGACATAAGTTGAAACACCCGGTCATAGTTGTGACCCCGGAGGGCACCCCTTGTTTACTAGGGAATGACCTCCTGAGAAGGTTGTCACCCCTAATAGATTGTGTAAACAAGGTCCTCTGGACCCAGACTAGCCGACCAATAAAATTAAAACAGAGTGTCAACCATGTTAGTTTAAACGGCACATGCCACATGGTTGAACAAAAATCTGACCAAGTAGAATTTCACTTCCAGAACAGCCAAATTCCAGACGTGACAGTAATAGCAGTAGGACAACAGACTAGTGATGGGGGGTCCTCTCTATTTCTGAAAATCAACCTTCCTTCCAGTTTAAGGTGGTATTCCACGCTGGAAGGAAACACTCTGAAATTTTATACTAATCCACAATCAGAAACTCCCACTCCTATAGTCCAGAAAGATGTGAAATCAGCTCAGAGCCTGGCTGAGATTCAGCAAATTGGAGAGCAGTTGTTCATCCCTGTTCAGTTAAATGATGGGAAGGACTCTGTTCTCGCTCGAGTGTGTGTGAACAACGGTAAGAGCTTCATCAGCGAAGCCATGTTTCGCCAACTCCCAAAAGATCCAGCCATTCCCACCTTCAAACTGATAGACAAATGGGAAATGGACCTGGAAGCACCTAATTCCAAACATCTCCTGCCAAGCAGGTGTATGCTCAAAATCTCCATTGGCAACAAGAGCATAGTCCATAATTGTTGGGTCGTGCGAGACGTCCCTGCCGCCTTTTACGTAGGCAGTGACATTCTCAATCGCTTTGCCATTAGTTTGGACCTAATAAACTTCAAAGCTTGGTCCCGATTAGCGGATAATCCCATGGGCTTTGATGATCCAGAAAAAGCATTTAGGTCAGCTCAATTGCTACCTTATGCAGTTGAAATTGAGACTAAAGAGGAAGTTACCATCCCAGAAAGGACCCGACAATTCTCCCTGGAAGTGAAAGTTAAAAGGGGACAAGAGTTGAAAAACCCTGATGCTTACATACATCTAAATGCGTCTCTCCAACAGCAAGGGTTGGGGGTAAACCCAACACCATTAGTCAACATAGAACATGACACCATTCTAATAGAGGTGGATAACAGCGACTTAAAGAGTATTACTCTAGCCGCAGGCACCATTATTGGAATGGCGGTTGATGACCGACATTTTTCCATCGACTTAGTAAATGAACTGTTAGGACCAATCCCCAAGGACTGTTTTGACAGTGACAGTGATGACAATACAACACCAGACAGGATTTTTACCCGGCATGGGGGGAACTTCCTGGTGTACACTTCCTGCCCCTATGGTAAGGAAGATGTGACTTGTGACTTCAGGAGGGATGAGGTGATTTTCCAGGTTCATGAAGGCTGCCTTGCCCACCTGAAGCCTCCGGTCCAAATCAGCACTCTGACCAGGGACTTCTCCACCCAGCTGGAGGAGGCCGCGGAGATAGCCAAACCAGAAGTCTTTCCAGGCTTCAGGCAGATGGTGGAAGAGAGAGTCAACCTAGCTGATGCCTGTGTGACTCTGGAACAAAAGCAAAAGTTGAAACAAGTTTTCTTGGATTTCCAAGATCTCTTTGCGGTAGACTCATATGACTGTGGTCGCACTGACATCCACACAACAACAATCCCCACGGACCCTGGCATGACTCCTGTGTTTGTGAAGCAATATCGCTTGCTCTCGCATCAATGGAGTCCCTTACCGAAATAATTAAGAACCTTGAGTCCCGGGGAATAATCCGTCCCGTCCACAGCACCTTCAATAATCCGGTGCTGGGAATATTGAAGCCAAACGGCCAGTGGAGACTCTGCGCCGACCTTAGGGAGCTCCACAAACGGGTCCATACTTCCCGATGGCCTCTGCCCTACATTGACCAAGGGCTGGCCCAGATTCAGGGGTCACAGGTATTCACTGCAATAGACCTGACCAATGGATACTGGACCGTGCCTGTCAGCAGGGAGGACCAATACAAACTGGCTTTTACCTTTGGGGGCCAGCAGTACACATGGACCCGGACTCCCTTCAGATACCTCAACTCCGGCAATGAATTCAACATTTTCCTACATAAGGCCATGCCCGACCTGGGTGCGAGGGGTAACCTGGCTTATGTAGATGATGTCCTCATCAAAAGTTCATCTGTGGAGGAACACATAGCGGAGATCCGTTATGTTCTGACACAGTTGAGGGCCGCCGGAGCAAAACTTTCCTTTCAGAAAGCACAGTGGTGTAGAACCCGTGTTAATTTCTTGGGGCATGAGATTACTCCTCAGGGCCTCTGTCCCCAGGAAAAGAAAGTGGAAGTACTTCAGAAACTGAAAGACCCCACAACTCTGCGGGAACTAAGGAGCCTCCTTGGACTGACTAATTACAGCAGAAAGTTCATTGAGGGCTACGCAGAGATCACCAGACCCCTGATTCATCTCCTGAAGGGGGGGTCAAGTGGGAATGGGGTCCTGAACAATCCGAGGCAGTAAGACAACTCAAAAGAAGCCTCTCACAAGCGCCTTGCCTAGCTTATCCTGTCAGAAACAAGGAGTTCTTCCTGGAGACGGGGTTCTCTAATACGTGCTTGACGGCAGTATTATACCAAAAGCATGACAGGGTCAATAAAGTAATCTCCTATGCGAGCAAAACTTTATCCTCTGTGGAGGAAAAATTCAACGATTGTGAGAAGGCACTCCTGGCAACGGTGTGGGCATTGAAGAATTACCGCCCGTTTATCCAGGGGGAACACATCATAGTGGAGACTCCACACCAGCCTCTGCAATATCTCCAAAGTGACAGAATCCGGGCCGGAAATGTGAGTAATTCCCGAATTACTTCCTGGATTCTGTCAATGCAAGGCTTTCCTGTGGAGGTCAGATATGGCCAAAACAAGAAGAGTCCCCTCGCGCAAGGTCTGGCTGACTTGCATGATTGTGCCAGAGAAAACTGTCTCGAGGACGAAAGTCTAAAAATAAAGGACAACATGGAGGCATACCTTAATTCCCCCCACAAAGTCTTTGAAGAAGACAAGTGTGAGGGAATGCCCACTGTGTATGTGGATGGATGCTCTTACCATGTTGACAACGACGGGGAGAAAGAACTGGTGGCCGGCGTAGGGAATGCATGGGTGAATGAGTCCCCAGAATCCTCCGCTGGATACAAAATTGGTCCCCGAAGTAGTCAGGTGGCAGAATTGATGGCTGTGCATCAGGCCATCCTCACTGCTGTCCAGCATCAACTCCACGAACTGGTCATAATCACAGATTCGGATTATGTACGGAACGGGTTCGTGGAGCACCTGGTTAATTGGAAAACCAGAGGCATGTTATGTGCTAACAACAAACCCTTGAAACATGGGAAGTTGATCCAAAACATTGATGATCTGGTCATATTGAATGAGATGACCATCTATTGGAAAAAGATCAAGGGTCATTCCAAAGTAGAGGGACCAGACAAAACTGGAAATGACTTAGCTGATCAGCTGGCCAAAACCGGAGCCATCCAAGGGGATCTAATTGAGATTGAGTCCCTGTTGGGGGAAATCCAGGTCACTGCCATCACTAGGTCCCAGACAAATGCTCACAACGACCTTTCAATTGCACAATGGAGTAAGGAGACCCCTGATGCTGATTTGATTACTGCTCAGAAGGGGGATCCAATAATTGGTAAATTTTACCAGCACCTTGAGGACCCTGAGAACTTTCCCCTGACGGATACCGATTACATTGGGAAAGAGGACCTAAGAGTGTTGATGAAATGTCCAAAAATGTTCCGGATCCAAGACGGTTTGTTGGTAAGGAAATCCAAAGCTGGCCACGATCAGTGGGTGGTTCCTACCTCATTCCGAAGCCTGATGTTAAGTCACGCCCATGATGCGGCCACCGCCGGTCATAGGGGGTTTCACACAACACTGGAAATCTTAAGAGAGGTTGCATACTGGCCACACATGGGCCAGGACCTCAACCAATATTTGAAGGGTTGTCTTGTGTGTGCACAATTTCAGCCGACATCCCTCACACACCGGGCACCTTTACAAAAGAGGGGAATGACACTGCCATGGTCAGATTTGCAAATCGACTTTGTAGGCCCTGTGATTCGCTCGGCTAGGGGGAATAAGTACATGTTGACTGTGACATACTTGTTTACCAAGTGGGTGGAATGTCTCCCAGCCCCAAACTGCAAGGCAGAAACTGCAGCTGCCTTGATGATTAACCACATCTTTTCCCGTTTTGGTCTACCTCAAAGGATTGAGTCAGACAGAGGTAGCCACTTCAGCAGTGAAGTAATGACAAAGATGTGGGAGATACTGGGGGTCAAAAGGAAGTTGCATATTGCTTATCGGCCAGCTTCTTCTGGGGCAGTAGAGAGATATAACCGAACCATTGTGAGCATATTAAAGAAGTTTGTGGCAGATTCTGGGCCAAGTTGGGATATCCGATTACCTCTGGTCCTAATGGCTATCAGATCTACCCCTTCATCTGCAACCAAAATGTCACCATTTGAGTTGATGACTGGGCGCAAGATGGTGCTTCCTCAGCATTTGCTCTATAGGACCCAAGAGCAGACACTGATAAATGCCTCCACTACTCATGAGTATGTAGAGAATTTAAGGAAACACCTCCAACATGCTTTTGCTTATGCTCAGCGGAATCTAGAAAGATCAGCTGATAGCATGAAGACCCACTATGACCTGAAAACTTCCAGGAAGGAATATCAGGTGGGGGACCGGGTCTATCTATACAACTTCCAAAGGAACCAGGCCAAGCAGTGCAAATTTTTGCCTACATGGAAAGGACCCTTTGAGATCATCGACAAGATCTCACCTGTGGCCTACAAAATCCACATCCCCAAAGGCGGTTCGGCAGAGGGGGAAGACAAGTGGGTCCACATAAACCAGTTGAAATGTTGCCATCCCAGGCACACTCTGCAACAACTGGAGGAATCCTCTGGAATCCTAGCGGGTACTGTCTCAGACTAATTCAGTTCCAATCATAAAACATACCACATCTAGTCTCTAAAATATTGTGATTTGAATGAAACTGTCTCTTAGTTATACTGTTTTTATTTTTTCAAAATAAGAATGTAATGTTTCGTGATGATGAAATGCATATGCTGCCCCACTATCTCAACAGTGGTGGAAAAAGTCTATGAGTAGGTATTGCCGCTCTTCCTTTGTCGTCCTAGGAGAAAGAAAACCTGAAGACGGGCCAAGGAGGATGATACGGAGACCGGGAACGAAGATCCAATGGGCCCAGTGGACCGCCCAATATTCCCATCAGGACCGGCGAGGAGAACTGATCGATCAGTACCGGATGGAGAAGAAGATGCTGAACTATGCCATCTACAGAAGAGGAAGAAGATTATGCGGACAGACCGGTGCGTGGGTCAAAACCCTTGGGCACGCGACTCCCCATCGACTCAAATTCAAAGTGCAGTCGCGTGGGGGGGCTTGTTGGGTGTCCTGACCCACGTTTAAGCTATCATGCCACAACATTTGGTGCTGTGGGCTTAGAAAATTCAAGATGGCGGAAAACCCACATGTGCGCCGAAATCCAGGAAAGCTGCGCAGTTTGTGCGCACACCAAAATGGTTGCCTCACTTGTCACCCACCAGTGCGAGAATGAAAGGCCAGGTTGCCATGAGGGAAATGGGTTGCCAAAGGAAAAACAGTAGCGCCGGTTAGCTTCAAAGCGCTTTAAAACCACCATTGGACTACCCGCACAGTAGTCTGAAACCATTGGGAATGGCAATGCTGATTGCCAAATGCAACCTAGAATTGTGGGGAATTCATTTTCTTAAATCCCAAAAATGGGTGCAGTACCAGTACTCACCACTATCCAAAAGCCGGCAGTTTAAAACCACCCTGTGTTTCTCTGAAGGCAAGCCAAAGTGCCTATTTCAAACATTGCAATATGTGCAAAATATTCACTGAACACCAGCAGACATTTGGTAGAATGGAGTTTTGTGTGCCTACAAAATCTGGGAAATGAAGAGCCCAGAACAATGCTTATAACAAAACTGGCTGAGCTATGGAGTCAGCAGTTTAAGTTGCACTGGATTTAAAGACACTAAAATCGAAAATGTTTAGATTAAATGAGTGACCTATGTTTGGTGTCACATGCCTTTGTAACTGTTGGAATGTCATAGTTTTGCACTTAGAATCAGCATTCTAGCTGCATATGTAAAAATGTTTAGTTTTATTTGAATGCAGGAACTGGGGAACAAAAAGTGACATTTTATCTGAAACCTGGCTTAAGGAACTGAATTCTGCCTGGCAACTACCCCCATCAGGAGTGAAACTTGAGTCACAGCTGTGTTCCCAGGCCTAGCTGCCCTTTTGCTGCTCACACTAAGGATATGCCATCTATCTGATAATTGAATTACCTGTGCTCTGCAGGAAAGTGAACAAAGCCCTGTCCTGGCTCAGGCAAAGGTTTTATTGGCAGGAGTCGTAAATGGTCGTAAAAAGGGGCTTCCTCCTGAGGAAAGGGGAGGGGCACTGCCTGTGAGAGCAAGCTGGCTTGGCAGAACTGGATAAACCAGTATTTCTACCTTGTGCTGAGAGGAAACCACACCCCTTTGGAGCCAGAACATAACTTTAAAAAGATGGATCATTCATAGTACGGACATGTGAAAATTTTATAAATGACACCATAATTCTTGTGATTTTTCTGCCCACATTTTAAGAGGTTTTTAGAACCGGTGGCGTGTTCAGGGGGGTTTTAGCGGAAAAGTGGATATTACTCTAAATGTATGCATGTTAAAAATCTGAAACTTCATCAGTTAATGTCCATACTCCCTGCGCACATGTATGTAAAGTTGGGTCAATGTCAGAAATTGAAAAATCAGTTAAAAAGTAAATTATCTGCCATTTCTGAATGCAAGCTCTTAGAAACAGCAGATTTGGACAGAGACATGGCTAAATTCAGCCACACCATGTATATGTAATTTCAAGCAACTGTGTAACTGTGAAATATGTCTTTTATTATCAAATATAGAATATGTGCAATCTGACAGAGGAGTGTCCTATCTGCAAGCCATAAAATGACATCCCTCTGACTCACAGTTCATTCCCCAATCAAATGATAAATGGAAGTTTGACCAATTAGAAGCTGGGAGAGAGGTAGGGTCAGTGATGCTAGAACACACCCACATTCTAAACACATAAAAGCAGACAGACAGGACAGATAGGGACCTTCAATTCCATCTGCAGCGGGACGCTCTGCCGGAAAAATCCATACTTTACCTCCATCAAACCACCAGAGAGCCAAACTAGAGACTTCAATCTATCCAGAACTAGAGACCCAGACCAGAGAACCAGAGAGAGCTGACCAAGATCACTGTGAAGTGCAGAGACCAGAGGCGAGTCTAAAACCTGACCAGATCCATGGCGAGGCCCATTTCACTCAAGAATATAGTGTGAGTACCTAGAAAACTGTGCAGAACCAATCTCCTAGTTAAAATAATATAATTCAATCTATTTAATCTAAGTAGAACTGCCTCCTAACTGTCACCTGTCATTTGTAAAGCTGTCACTTGTCATTTCCTAGTTGCAAGCTGCACTTGTCTTTTTGAACTTTAAAATTTCAAATCTGAAAAACGACCTTCACAAAATCGCTCATATCTCCGCAACCGTTTGTGCTAGAGACTTGCAATAACTTTCATCTGAAAGGTTAGAATCGTGGCTTTCCTATGATATATATATATATTATAGTTTTACCGCAATCGCGGAACACGCATCCGCGAATTTTACCGCGATTTGCAAATTTCTCCACATGTAAAATCAGCTGCTGCTTGCCTTCCATTTGCCAGAAATTCGTTTAACCTGCTAACTATCCCTGCATCATTGCTAGTGTGAGCCTGGACTAATATTAACTAGATACCACTCACCCTGAACCTCTACAGGGAATTAAAAGCATTTCCAGCATATTTCTCATCCATTGCTAGCACATATCAAAGCATTTTGCCTGTGTTTTCAAAACTCCTATCTGTTTTCTGTAGTGTAAGCTTGCTGGGGTGAACTGATTTACATTGATTGCATTTCTGAGAACTGTGTGTTTTCCTTCCATTTCATTGCCTTGCATCAAGGGGGGGAGGGGATTGCCAGAGAAAAGTGATTACATTGTTTGGTTGAAATCATATTGAGTATTTTCTGTACTGCATTCATTGAATATTGCATCCACCTGAGCTTACATAAAGCATCCTCTACCACATTATACTTTTGTTCCTATTTACCAGTGTGCTACCTTATCCATTTCATGTCAACTCATTAGTAATTATAAAGAAGTGTGCTAGTGCCAGATTCTCTGTTGTTAATCTGTATCATATCAGATTAAGTGTGATAGTCAATTATTAATTTATTATAAAGTGTCATATATATATCTATTGTTTAAATTATCAAATAAACCCTTTTAACTTGCAAAACAGAACTACTTCTTGGCTCAGTGGGGTCAGGGGGATTCCAAGAGAGGGGTGTTATATAGGGGTAGTCATCCAGAACGCATGAACTGGACCTAAAGATATATCAATAAGGGTTTTCATTCAGTATTCTAGACTAGGCGTTAACTTAGCTGTAGTGCTGAATTGAATCCTCTTACATATGCCACCTGTGTCCACCACCCATGAAAATGAACCGCTCACTGTAAAACCTGTGATGGGCACCGCCCACAACACGCTCGATGCACCTAGCCCCTCCATACCACCACCTCTCATCACGAGCTCCCCCACAGCCACTACTGAACCCCACCTGAAATGCGCCATGATTAACGCTAGATCCGTCAATGCCCATGCCCTAGACATCCACGACCTCCTAACCTCCCAAGACCTAGATCTACTTATGATCTCAGAAACTTGGCTACATGAGGCCTCTGGCCCGGCGCTCTCACTTGCCCTACCTCCTGGCTATTCCATTACTAGACAAGACCGCCTCTCCAAAGGTGGAGGTGTAGCAATTATCGCCAAAGACTACCTCTCTGTCAGAAAGGTAGAGAAATCCCTGAACAACAACAGCGACTATCTCCAAGTCAAAATAACCCTCTCCCCCCACTGCACAATTACTGTGCACACCGTATACTACCCACCAGGCCCAACAGGAGACTTTCAAGCCTCTCTCATCCACCTCCTCTCGGACAACCTCAAAAAGCAGTCTAAAGCCATTCTCCTGGGGGATGTCAACCTAGGGCTCCGGGATAGTAAGGACATAGCAGCAAAATCCCTCGACTCTGCCCTCAAGGCGCTAGGGTACAAGAACACCATACTTAGCCCAACTCACACCCAAGGCAGAACGCTGGACTGGATAGCACAGCACAACTGTCCACTCATCATCACTGGAAACACTCCTACCCCATGGTCTGATCACCACACTATCACCTTCAGCATCCCCACCGCTAGTTCCCCTGCTACCCCTTCACCCCAACCACTCCCTCCCTGCCTCGCCAGAAGCTCCCGCCAACTCACTAAAGAGAGATTACTGCCCTTCCTTCAAGGCCCAGCCTTCAGACCACCTTTCTCTTCAGACCCTGAAACACTCGCATCAACCTATGATACTGCCATCAAAGCAGCCATCAACACCATTGCCCCACTCAAACCTCGAAAATCCAAACCCACTGCACATTCCAATTCTTGGTTCACGCCGGACCTCCTCTCACTCCGCAACGAGAAAAAAGCCACACTCACACAGTGGCAAAAGTCCCACTCCGAAAAAGATAAAATGATCTTCAAAGCCCTTTCCACCAAATACAAAAAGGCAATCACCCAAGCCAAAGCCAAATCCTTTGAAGCCAGAATCTTGGAAGCCCAATCCAGTACTAAAGAAATATTCGCCATTTTCAGAGAACTCGAAACACCCACTCCCGCCCCCCAGAATTTCACCAAAGACAAGGACTGGTGTGACGGAATACAGAAGGCCATGCAATCAAAAATTAGCCTCCTCAAAAACAAAATATTAGCCACTAAACAAACCCTACCGAGTAAGCACATCCCAGTCCCACCGCCTGCCCCTGATCCCCCGTACCCTTCTCCTTCAAACCCATTCAGGAAAAAGACGTCATCAACATAATGAGGAACATTAAACCCTCTAACTGCAAAGGTGATGCTTGCCCAGCTTCCATTATCAAAGACTGCGCAGAACCGCTAGCTCCCTTCCTAACAGCCTTTGTAAATGCCTCTTTTACCACAGGGATAGTCCCTGCTTCCCTCAAGGAAGCCTGGGTCCGCCCTCTTCTAAAGAAGCCAACGCTCGATCCCACCTCCCCCAATAACTACAGACCCATAACCACCGTCCCGTTCCTCCTCAAAATATTGGACAAAGCAGCCTACCTGCAGGTTCAACACTTCCTTGAAGAGAACAAACTCCTTGGTCTCCGCCAATCCGGCTTCCGCCCCAGACACGGAACAGAAACCGCCCTACTTGACTTGAAAAACCAGATGGACGATGCGAGAGACTTGGGCAAACCTGCACTCCTCCTACTCCTAGACCTCTCAGCGGCCTTCGACCTTGTTGATCATGGCGTCCTATGCCACCACCTCACCACCACGGCCAAATTCTCCCCAGAGGCTACCGCATGGATCACCTCCTTCCTACAAGACAGAACCATGCAAGTATTCTCCGACTTAGCCGCCGCATCACCAACCATTATACTCTGTGGGGTGCCCCAAGGCTCCTGCCTCTCCCCCACGCTATACAACATTTTTACACGCCCCCTCTTCCTCATCCTCGACGCCATGGGCATCTCATACACCAACTACGCCGACGACACACAAATCCTCATCACTCTCACAGGCAACTACAACACCGACTCCCTGGCCCTCAACAACCTTTACAATACCATCCAAGCCTGGATGGCAGACAACGGTCTATGCCTCAACTCTGACAAGACGGAACTCCTACTGGTAGGCTCTCCCGACACCCTAAAGAATCTAGACGCCCAATTCAGTCACTTCACCATTGATTCCATTAAAATTCCAGTCTCCGAATCTGTTAAAAACCCTGGGAGTTTATCTGGATTCTAGCCTATCCATGAACAGACAAATCAATGCAATTGCCTCTGCAGCGGCATATCATGCCAAACTTATCAATGCAGTCAGACTATTTCTCTCCAAAGAGAACTGCACTAACATAGCCAGAGCCATCACCGGCTCTAGGCTAGACTACTGTAACGTACTCTTTCTAGGAACCTCTAAAAAAAACCTAGAGAGACTACAAGTAATACAGAACAACGCGCTCCGGGCAGCCCAAGGTATTGCACAAAGAGAACACATCTCTGAGGCCAGAAAACTAGCCCACTGGCTCCCAATAAAAGAAAGCATATTATTCAAAGCCCTGACATTGACCCACAAGTGCATCCACCTCACTGCGCCTGCATACCTCTCACAAAGGATACACCCTGTCTCCTCCACCAGGCCAACCAGATCACCCTACACCAACATGCTCTCAGTGCCTCTAGTAAAAAAAGTAAAAGCGGGCGAATCCAGCTTCCCTTACCTTGCGCCCTCGCACTGGAATGCCCTACCACACACTATCCGTGGAGAGGCCTCCCTCACCACCTTCCGCAAAACGCCGAAGACTACCCTGTTCACTTAAGGCTAGACATACTAGCACGATTACCCCATGTACTTTGTATCATATGATCAAAAGCAATACTTGTAACAACAGTACGTCATCCTGCAACATTTACAATGTGTCAACATCCGCTACCTTACCTGTACCATGTAACTAAGTTCATTGCAAGTAACAGCGCCTCAATGCCCCTGGGCTGCTTGTGCGCTATATAAATGTAAATAAATAAATAAATAAATAAATAAATAAATAAATAAATCTGTGCATTAGTGATGTGTACAGACAAGTGTGGGCTTGGTTTTAATTTGACCATTGTACGTGTGCAACAATCCCCTAGCATGGAACCCAGGACAGGTAAGCATTGTATGCAATAGCAGCAAAATAGAACTATACTAAGGACTATAGCTAAAACTGAAAATATTTTCCAACCCCAAGTCCGTAGAAAACTCCCAAACCATGCACTGAGATCCCAGTCCACTCGGGGAATGTGTACTTCTGAACCCAAAATATGTAGTTTCTTGATTGCTTGGAAAAAGGTGGGGGCGGAGTCAGGTACGTAAACGCAACATGCAGACATGACCATTTTGCATACACCACCACGCTCAGCCAGGATGACGTCTAACACCATCCTATTCTGAAGAGGCACTAGTCTAATGGCCTTTTGTTCCAACGTCATATTGAACATGATGTCAGTAATCTCATTGATAGTTTTCTCCAAAATTCTAGCCAATTAACTAATGTCTTGAGAATTAATTATTTGTCCACAGAATGGAACCATTGACTTAGCAATGTCCCCCAATACCTGCAGAGGAGTGTCACCTTCTATTTCCCTTCTAGGACAGGTTTTCAAGATATCAATGGTAGACGTGATATATACCCCAGTTAAAAGTATTCCCAAATAACATGTACCCTTCCAGTCTTTCGGTAAGCAGCGATAAGATTCACTTCTACAAACAAAATAGATAGAACCCCTATGTACAGAGGCCTATCCTCTTTCATCAGAACAGCTGTGTTCATGCATTTATCATAGGAGCACATAGCCCGGGAACCTTCCTTTCGTAAACGGAATGGGACAGAATCAGGTTCATGGTTGATGGTGTTTGATGGAGGATCAACCTCCTTATTCCCTACTGGAGTCATATTGAAAGAGATCATTGATTGGTGGGGTTTGGAATATTTGTCAGAATGCTTAGCAGTGGCAATATTGAGTGTGCTTTTGTTTGCAAATACCGAACTTCCTAGAAGCAATAATACCAATCAATTGAATTCATTAACATTTGTACCATCAAAGTTACCAGTGGCACAATTGTTCCATCATCCAAAGAACAGTGCCCTAAATGAGTCTTAACATGCAGTAGACAGAGGTAGAGGATGAATATACTAACATGCTGTGGCAGATGTGAGCAAACCCAACAATTTGTTTTATTCAGTATAGCATGTGTGGCATTCATGATCATCATGAGGGTGTTGTTATGATAACCCCCTCTATGACTGAGGTCACATGGATGGGAGTGTGTGCGTACACGTGCAGGGGAGACATAGTGGATGCACTAACAGTTGGCAGCAGAGTATCGAGTGGATGTGCACTTTCTAAATACCACAGTACAGGTATAATGTGACCATAATGCAGGTTATCACTAAGATTATTATCCATTTTGTCCTTGGGGACCATGGCCCTTGGTATACAGGCCCATCAATCTGGAAATGTACCATGTCCTCATTTCTACGAGCAGCCCCAAATGCGGGCATAGACCTTCAGCGTCCTTTAAAAAGCCTCACTGATAGGCTTTATAAATTCATACGTTGGTGACACCTGACCACGTGGCCAATCTTGCTTGTAGTCTTCTTTGCCGCTCCCTGCCTCTTACCTTGTCTGGAGTGGAATGACGAGGGAATGGCACAGCGTTGGTTTATTGCGGCTTTAGTATTCCTACCATAGTTTCCTATTCTATTACAAAATGTAATCTCAATCCCTGATAAATCCAATTTTATGGTTGAAGGTTCTACCTCAAAGCTCCATGTACCGAATGGTCTATGAACAAAGGATTGTTGCTCTCTGAAGGAACAATGTCAGTCGATGCAGAGGAAGCAGAAAGAACTGTTTCCCCAAGACCCACGGATTTAGGAAGTGGTGTTGTATCACTCTTGGTGTCAATCAGGACAGGTACATGAATTTCCTTCTTATCACATTCATCGAGAGGCAGAAGCAGTGACACTTGTTTCTCGGGCATTGCATTGCATGTATGCAATGTCGTTTGCTGGTCACACGTACCGTTGTTTACGTGACCAATAGCACTTGGTAAGGACCCTTCCACCAAGGTCCAAGGATCATGTTCCTCTCAAAGTTCTTCAGCAATACAAATTCCCCAGGCCAAATTCAATGGCCTGGGCCCTCATATTTCTCTGGCAAGGCTGCTCAAACCTGTTGGTGAATCCAATGCAAGTTTTGAGTCAACTGGTCACGATAGTCAGTCAATAATGGATACTCGATTTCAGGCAACTTTTTAGGTCTCGGTGCATTCCATACATTTGCAGACCTTCCCATAACAATTTCGTATGAGGAAAGTCCTGTCTTTGACTGTGCGGATATTCGCATTGAAAGTAAAGCTATTGGTAAAGCGTCAGGCCATTTCAAATTACACTCACCTTTTCTAGTTTATTCTCCAAAATACCATTGTGGCGTTCCACCAAACTGGCACTCTGAGGATGTCTCTCTGAGTGAAAACATTTATCGATCTGTAATCCCGCACATATTTACAGAATAACGTCAGCGATAAAGTGCGGCCCATTATCAGACCAAATAACTCTCGGCAGGCCAAACCTAGGAAAATATTCTTTTAGCATGGCTTTGGCCATCAATACAGCTGTGTTGTCTTTCAGGAGGATAGCCTCAACCCGTTTGCTAAAGGCACAAATCACAACTAATACATATTTATAGTTTTGGCAGCATTCCATTTTGATAAAGTCAAAATGAATCACTTCAAATGGCATGGAGGGGGGACAAAAACTACCCTTCGGTGTTGTCGTGACCTTCCCAGTGTTGTGTTGTAAACAAATCATAATGTTCTGAAGCAAACATTCAGCAATTCTCAGGATATTGTCGTTGTGCCATTTGTGATCTAAATTCTGACATATCTTTTCCACACATATCTGTGCTGGACCATGAGCAATAGTAACTACAGTAGTGACATAAGCATTGGGAAGCATCCATCTTTGTTTCTCACTGTCTATCCAACAACCCTCAACATGTAGTCCAGCTGGACGCTCACTCCATCCACACCGCGAGGCCTACAAAGCCACCATCACCCCGGCGGGGTTTCAGTGGAGATGAGTGGACAGTGAAGCCCCTAACCTGAGCCGATACCCCCCAGGGTTACAAAAGTCGGTGGGTAGCCCGAACGGCACCTAGGGAGAGAGAGTCTTAGCTGCAGGAGCCGGGAGAGCATTCAGCCCAGGGGCACGACGTCTTGCTCACTGGGCCGCACAGCCCATCGATTTAGCTGGGGACAGCGTGATTATGCAACACCAGAGACGCCAACAGAATCCTCTTATTACAGAGCTCATGCCCAGACACACAGGGGCTGGAGTCAAGGAGCTGGCTGGACGACCCGGGCGGGGGCAAGGTGCCCCGCAGACAACACCACAGCCTGGGGTACCTCTGAGGCATGCATAGCCTGGTGGTAAAAAGAAAACCAGACCACAAGGGAGAGGCCCCAACCACGGACTGAAGAGCGCTCCACCTAGGCTAGTGTGGAGGTGCCTCTGTGCATCGGAGGGAGAGAGAGGCCATCTCTGAGGCCTTTCCGGGGTTGGAAGAGCCGTGAAAGTGTGTGGAACCCGCTCATTGCACAAGACTGGAGAAGGACGGAAGATGACAGGCAGATGCCGGGGGCCTCACAGCATACGGCCTAACTCCAGATAGAAGACTTTAGAAAAAGAGGTGAGGAGGACACGGTAGGGGTGAAGAGGCCCAGAGGGTGCCAGATTACAGCCAGGCTCCCCCCTCCTCTCTTGTCATATACAAACACCCTGAGATGTACGGATGTACGGACAAGAGCGGGACCCAGGGAGCACTCTTGGATTCTCTTTCTTGTTCTACAGGGCCTCCATCAAAAAGACACAGATCCCAACTTTGGGAGGGACAGCCACTCAGAGTACCCCGTCGGCACAGAGGGGGGGAACGGCAACCTCAGGAGACATCAAAACAAACCTCAGGGTGTTAAAAGGCGCAACCCCAATCAATACCCATGCAAGGCCCAGGCGGCCCCCTGGGGACCAAGGCAGGCACGGAATACAAACAAATAGCAGGTATCCCGCCATGATAGTCCTCCCAACAGCCCCAGACCACACAGTGCTGCCCACCCTCACCCGGGGGAGACAGAAAACACAGAGTGAGCCTTGGGCCATTACTTAAGGAAGAGTGAGAGCCACGGGTGGAAGGGAGAAAGGCACAGAGGAAGAAAACTCAGCACAAGGGACTCCACCTAAAACCCAGCCCCAGATCCCATCAGACGAATTCCCAAAGGTCTCCGGACTTGCAGTAGGGCCCCACCTGGATGAAAGACAGATCCGTGCTGCAGGCCCACAGGAAAAAACAAAGGAGCGTGGGGCGGGGTGCCAGGGATACAGATAGGAAAGCCCAGAAGTCTAGACCAGTCTATAGGGACCCAGGGATCCAGAAACCTGGAGCAACAACAGGCAGGCACCCCAGAGCAACAAGCACCTACCCACGCAATCTTATCCCTCCAGCATTTCTGTAGGCCTCAACCACCACGAGGAGTAGAACCTGGCAAAATGCACAACAATATGGCTGCAGGAAACTCCCCCCCCCCGCACCACTGACCAGGGATGATCTTAAGGACATTCTGCAAGAAATCAAGGCCATAAGGACAGATATACAGGCCTCAATAGTGGACCTGAAAGGGAGAGTTGACACTCAAGAAGAGAAAATGGAAGGCATGGAGAATAATCACCTCCAGACAGATCTGCTGGATATGAAATATGAAGCAAGGCTGACAAACCTTGAGATGAGAGAAGAGGAATGCTGGAATAACCTGCGTATACTAGAGGTAACCCAACAAAGGGGAGAGACAGCGGCTGACGTCAGGAGGATAGTCCAAGGTCTAATAAATCAACTCTTTGACCTGGAGGGGGGCAAGGAAGTCCAGATGGAGAGAGCTAGAGGGGTGGTGGAGGTGGAGGGAAAGGCTCAAGGTCCACCGCGGTGTGCTTTCTCCACTTTAGGGAAAAGATAGAGGTCCTGGAAAAGACAAAGAGATTGCAGAGCTTCTCCTTTGAGAGGACACACTTAGGATTTACCAAAATCTTTCCACCCTCACCCTCGCCCGCAGAAGGGAGTGCCGTCCCCTCACGCAATGGCTTACTGTACTGGATGAACGTTATAGATGGTCCTACCTTTTTGCCCTCTGCTTTGAATGGGATGGAGTGGATTTTCGAGTTAAAGGTGGGCAAGGAGATGTTACAACTGCTACTGGCGCTTAAAGGAGAAACCCCCTCGGAGGAAAGAGAAGAGGGGGCGCTGGCGCCCTGGGAGCAAAGACAAGAACCGGAAGGCCCCTGGGCCGTAAAGAAGAAGATGAAGGGCAAGAGAAAATGAAGAAAAAAAAACACCCCGACGCACAGTGTAGGAGAGGACTAGAGGATCGGGGCTGCATCATAAGTGCGGGAATGGAAAGAAGTCAAAAGACCCCAGAGGGGGCTAACGAGGAGCTAAGGAGGTCAGCTGGAGACGGATGAACCTCTTCCCCAAGCGGCAAGGGGGGAGAGGAAAGGGTTGGGAATGTATGGCGTTAGGCACAGCACAGATCGAATTTAAGAAGAGAGTGGAGCAGCCTCCATATGGCTGGAAGAGGTGCAAATTAAAAATGTCATTAGATGACAGACAATGAGAAAAAGGGCTGGGCCAAAACTCTTAGACTAGGATAGCTTAAATTAAAGGGCCTTAACTCCCCAGCAAAGCGCTCACTCCAGGGGAGGGAAATGGGGAATGCGGAGCTAGATGTACTAATGGTTCAAGAAACTAGAACGGTGAAAGGAGAAGAAAGGCACATTCCAGGGTCAGACATTCTGGGCATCAGGTCCTGTCAAAACGGGAGGCATTGGGATACTATTCCACAGAAACCTTATGCTTACCGAGCCGACAGTCTGGGAGAGAGCTGATGGGAGAGTGATGGTGGTCTCAGGAAACCTGGACAATTCCAGAATTACCATAGCAGCCATGTACTGCCCAAATGTGCGCCAGATGCAATTCATTATGGAAGTTCTGGGGGAGGTATTAGATAGGGCAGAGGGGCTTCTCCTCCTGGGTAGGGACTTTAACATTGCGGTTGACCAGGGAATAGAACATAGTGGGAAACTCATCCCCACAAGGAGCAGGGGGGGGACTGCAATACGGAGTCTTCTTAGACCTAATGTGGAACCATGGGTTGGTAGATCTTTGGAGGGAGACTCAACCGGTTACCAAAGGCTATACATTTTACTCTGCAGTCCATGGCTCTAAAACCAGGATAGATTACTTATTCCTGGAACACCAGCACATGAGCAGAACAGACACATGTGACCAACACCCGGTTAGCTGGTCAGACCATGACCTGGTTTGGGCAGACATTATTATATCAGGATTAAAACTGAGGGAATCACTCTGGAGATGCAACAACCTCCTACTGAGGGATGCGGTCTTTAGAGAAGAGATGGTGGAGACCATTAGAGAATATTTTGAACTAAACGACACTGGCGAGGTTAACCTGGAGACAGTATGGGAGGCAGCTAAAGCCACGTGGCAGGGCAGATTGATTAGTGAAAGGGCGGGCAAGAAGAGAACTAGAACTCTCCTAGCCCACAAACTGAGATCCGAGATATGCCTATTAGAGAGAGTTGAGGGGAAGGAGGAGGAAGTGAAGGAGAGGGACCAGTGGATTGCCAGAGACAAGCAGCAGGAACTTAGAGAAATGGAGATGGGTAAAATTGTAGCAGGCTTCCAACACATAAGACAAACGTTCTACGAAAAAGGGGATACGGTAGGAGCCATGCTGGCAGCAAAGCTCCGGGCACAGCAGGCAGACAGATGGGTGGTAAAGATCAAGAGCGAGAAAGGGGGGGAAAGATCGCACCCAGAGGTGATAGCGGACCCAGAGGTGATAGCGGGTGAATTCGCCAGCTTTTATGAGACACTATATGGGAAGGACAGAGAAGTAGGAGGGGAAACACTAGAATCCTATTTGCAGGGAGTGACGCTTCTGGCCATTAGACCAGGAGAAGACTCCATCCTAGAAGCACAAATAACAGAAGAGGAAGTCCTCAGAGCGATATCAGGTTTGAAGATGGGGAAGGCCCCGGTGGAGGATGGGTTCACGGCGGGCTTCTACAAGGCATTTGCAGGCCAACTGGTGGGATTCCTGGCGGGTCTGTTCTCGAAAATTATGTCCACCGGGAGGGCTCTCACAAACATTGGGAAAGCATTAATCACGGTTATCCCCAAAGAAGGGAAAGACCCAGCAGACTGCCAATCTTATAGACCAATCGCCCTCCTGAACGTGGATGCAAAGTTGTTCACTAGAATAGTTGCAAGAAGACTAGAGGGCCTCCTTCCGAGGCTCATCCACTCTGATCAGGTGGGCTTCATACAGGGAAGGCAGAGAGCTGACACCCTAAGGAAAACCCTGCATCTCATCAGTGAGGCAGAACCCAGGGGGGCAACCCGGTCTTGGTTGCCATAGATGCCATAAAGTCCTTTGACCGGGTGGACTGGAGGTTCCTACATGGGGTACTGGAGAACCTAGGTTTTGGGGAGGATCTCTGATGAGCGATCAAGGCCATGTATGCAGACCCGTTCGCCAGAGTCAACCTTCAGCGAGGGACCCGACAGGGATGCCCCCTCTCGCCCCTATTGTTTGCAATGACTACGGAGATATTGGCGGAATACCTTAGAGGGTCCCCCGAGGTGATAGGTATTGATGGGGGAGACAAAACTTTCAAACTTGGCCTCTATGCAGATGACATAATGCTCCATTTTGTCCCAGTGGCCTTGCAGGTGATAGAGGAATTTGGACATTTTTCAGGATTCAAGGTGAATGTGGGCAAATCAGTGATCTTCCTCTTCGACCCTGAGTCAGACAGGAACATTTCAGAGCTGGATCCCTTGGGCCTCCAGATCCAGTTGGAGGGGGTGAAATATCTGGGGATAAACATTGCTAGACTGCATGAAGACCTGAGCAGAGCAAACTGCCTCCCCCACCCTCACCGTCCAATAAGATATTCATGGAAATGGAAGGATGAGGCAAAGGGCAGATCTCGAGGATGGACAGGGTGAATGCGATAAAGATGAACCTTCTCCCTAGGGTGCTATATATGTTTCAGATGCTTCCCCTGGAGGCCCCCAAAGACTATCTTAAGGAGGCAAAGAAGCATATAAAATAATTCCTGTGGCAGGGCCAAAAACCCAGAGTGGGATATGGACCCTCATTCTCCCCAAACAGAAAGGGGGAGTAGGCCTCCCAGACCTGCAGGCTTACCATAGAGCAGCTCAATTGAGAGCTCTGGCCCCACAACTTAGAGAGGATCCGAACAAACAATGGGTATACCTGGAGAATTTCTACTTGCGTCCAGTAACTGTGGGGGATTGGCTGTGGGTCCCAATGGGCATACTTCCAAGGCAGAGCAGGGAGCACCCATCCTTCTGGACCATGTGGAAAGCATTAGCGGGGAAAGGAAAGAAAGAGAAAGTGACTACATGGCCCTCACCGCTAAGTCACATTTGGTCCTCACCGGTGAGAGAAGCAATCCCCGGCCATGAACATTATCAGTCCTGGTTTGAAGCGGGGCTCTGCTGGGTGGGTCAGTTGGTAAAGGAAAACATTTTCATAGGCATCCAGGAACTAGACGATGCATTGGGCATTGGCAGGTTGTCCCCACTCCTCTATTTATGATTGAAGGGGGTATTTATGGCAGAGAAATGGAAGCTGCACATACAGAGGCCACTCACCCCAGTCCACTCACCCCAGTAGAGAAGATCTTAGACACACACGTAGACATGAAAGGGCTCATCTCCATCCTGTTGTCCCCCCGCGAAGGAGCAACTAGGGGACTTAGAATGAGATGGGAAAGGGACCTGGGCTGTGGAATTGGGGATGGCTTATGGGTGCAACTCTGTAGAAGGGCATTTAAGACCTCAATCTCATGTCAATAAAAGATGCATGCCATTAAACTGCTTCACAGGTGGCAGTACGACCCAGTACCACTCTCCAAGATGTTCCCAGCGGTGGCCCCCTACTGTTGGCATGGGTGCAGGGAAAAAGCCAATTACTGGCATATGTGGTGGACATGCCATAAAGTTCAAGCATACTGGACAGAAGTGTTGAGCTTGATCAAAGAATCGGGTGGGGGAACCCACACACTGGAACCAGTTCTGGTATTATTTGGACTGGAAAGAAGGGATGAGCAGTGGGACAGGCTTCCATATATGACACATTTCCTACTTTTGACAGCCAGAGCCTGTCGATCAAGAACTTGGAAAAGGGCTTCCCTCCCCACAAGGAAAGAATGGGTGGCAGTGACCAAGGACATTTATTCTTAAGGAAAAAATCACTGAAGTGATACAGGGGTCCAGCACTCTGATAGAGACAGAATGGCTCGAGTGTTTTCAGGCTTTCAAAAATTCAGAAAATGCAGACTGAAATCCTAGCAGTACAGTGACCCGGCCCCACTAAGTAGTTAACCCAAGAAACATAGACTTCAATTCAGGGGAGTCGGTTGATTGCCGACGATGTAGCGACTGGTCGGAGCTGCCACCAATGGAGTAAGAAGCACAAGTGGAAGCAGCGACCAGAGAGTGTGCACTGAAGGGGGATGTGGGGAGGGGGAGGGAAGGACGAAAACTTCAGGTAAATATTGTTTGTACAAGGTTCGTAGGGACGTGAGTCCCTTTATGTTTATACCAAAGGTTCTCTGTTGTTTCATAAAATGAATAAAATAAATTAAAAAAGAAAAAAACAAAAACATTGCACACACCTAGATCCATTACAATACTCAACAATATCAGTGTAATCTACGTGTAATTCACAGAAGGGCCCAGTAGGGTGGGGCAAAGTTCCCCGTAATGTCCGTAGTGTCATCCCTGTACTGAAACATTGACATGTGGTGAAATGTATCAATGCTTTCCTGCACATTTGGTTTAAACCAGCCCTCCTGTATATCTGTTGCTATGTGCTGCTTTGAGCTCTGAGATAGATAATTATCACTGTGCAAAGGCTACTGCTAGCAGCTCCTGGGGCATTACTGTCTCCCCAGAGCACTCTTTCCTCCATTACAGATCTGTCGGTGATTGCTTGCAACCTCTCCCTAACCACAACTCTTTGTCCCTTTCAGGTGCCCTTCCTTGTAGCTTGATAATCTGGAAGATAAGTATTTAATTTGGCAGATAAAACTGCCATTTTGGCTGCCACATCGGTGGTTGCATTCCTCATTGATATTTTATATCTTTCCATTAGTGTGGACGGCGCCCTTGACGACCGCCACAACAGATGGCTGTGATAGCGCTTCTATCAGCATTTCCAACATTGCTGCATGCTGCACTGGGGATCCATCCGCCCTCCAAAACTGCCTCCTCTTCCAGCGGGATAAACCGTCATCCACTGTTGTTGTAACATACGCTGAGTCCGAATATATTGTGATATGGCACTCTTGTGACGCTCGCAGTGCTTCGATGAGCTCCACAAGTTCTGCAGCCTGTGCAAAATAATGCACGGGCAACATTTTCATGACCACCGTCTTGTACTCCCTTCCTCAAGTCGTACCACTGCTGTCCGTGTCCGTCCCTGCCCATCCTCCAGATCATGGAAGACGCGTCAACAAAAAGTATCTCACGCTCTGTCAATGCATAGTCCCTTGCTTTGGGAGTGTATCCCTCCTCCCCTCGTATGTGGCACAGTCGTGCACTCTCAAATCTCTGCAGTAGGCATGTCCATCAAAAAGGTAGCAGGATTCACTGTTTTACACCTAACTACATGAATATGGTGTTTAGAAATAATGATCTCATATTATGAAGACCTTTGCATACTCAGGCTAGACTTTGACCTTTCTAGAATGTCAAACAAAGAATGCTCCACATACAACGTGACTGAACACCCCATTACGATTGTAGAACTTGTGTCTATTGCAAAAGCAGCAGTTCCTAGAGCTTGTTCATATGTGAACTTCCTTAGCATCATTACATCCAAAGTGTTGCTATAATAGGCAAATTGTGTATGGCCCATATTGCTTTTCTGCATCAACACCGTTGTCATAAGCTGGCCATCCGAATGTGAAAACCATTAAAATGCCATTGTGTAATCTGGGGTGGCCAGTACATGTGCCAAACTAAGGACGTCTTCTAAGTCGTCAAACTGTCTGATCATTTCATCCGTCCACTGTAACTTATGGTCCTTTGTCTTTTGTCTACGGGGGGCGTTGAGACCACATCAGGGTCACCAATTGAAGGCACGCCCCTAAACGCTCACACCAGAGAGAATAAAACCCGCTAGGGAATAAAGGCCCAAGTCGATCTTGTAAGGATAACAAGTTTTAATCTCACACGGAGATGAGAGCAACATCAAAGAATGACAAAAAATGGGGGGCGGGAGGCACTAACACATAAATGATTTACTTAAAGATATCTGAAAGAATATCGATACAGGTACTTAATTCGAATAAACTTCAGGTGCAAAGGGGTGAATGCCACAAGGCCACTCAGGGCTGATTAGAGACTAGAGAAACGAAACTGTGTGTCACCACACGGTAGCCCCACATGCACTCCAAATGGGATAATATCACTGGTATCACTCAAAAGTCTATCTACCCTGCAATTCCAAAGGTGGGATGCAAAGGGGAGCATAGGCAAAGACCTAATAAATTTGTTTTAGGAAACAAGTATTACACAAACACTTAATACATATAACTCTCAAGAAGAGAGTGGGTATACTTCCATGGTAGAATTTAAGGAACTGGCAATAGAGCCAGTGTAGTAGCTAAAAATACTTTCAAACAGTGATTTGGATAGCTTATTTGGAGCTTTGAGCAGCCCTGAGTTCATAATTGTGTGCCATTTGCACATGAGATTGACTGAGAGGCCTTAGGGGCCTGATGCTTTTTGACAGTGAGGTTTCTCCATTTTTAATTCACACACTCCATCCTCCCCCCCATAGGGTATCGGGTATCCTCGAGTTTGACACCTATCTACAGCTGGACCCAGTGGTGTACTGCGGTCCTATGAGTCTGATCCTACTACCTGAAAACTACTGTTGATGGACTACGAGGTTTGTGTTCCTCCCAATTCCACTAGTGATTTAATTGCGAAAAAACACTTTAAACTTTTAGTGATTGTGTTTTTTGGTATCTTTTAGAGATTTGAACTGTGATATATTTTGAAGAATTGGAACGAATAGCAAACATAGCCCTGAGGATGGATTCTGTAGTAATCCGAAACACGTTGGCAACTAATTGAACTCAAAGGTGCTGTTTGGAATGGTCTTAATGGACTGTGATGATTTACCAAAAAAATGTTCTAGTGTGAATGTTGTAAACACTAGTCATTGCAAATTTCTTTGAAGATGCTTTTCCATCTCTTTGGGAAATTCGCAAGTAGCGACTTTGGACACTGGGTTATAGAGATTCTTGTAATAAGTGCGGAGTACCATTTGGACTCACTATTGTACTCCTCTTGTTATGCTTTTCTGTATTAAAAAAATCTGTTTGTTACATATGTACATTCTTGTTTGAAAGTATTTTTAGCTACTACACTGGCTCTATTGCCAGTTCCTTAAATTCTACCATGGAAGTATACCCACTCTCTTCTTGAGAGTTATATGTATTAAGTGTTTGGGTAATACTTGTTTCCTAAAAGGAATTTATTAGGTCTTTGCCTATACTCCCCTGTGCATCCCACCTTTGGAATTGCAGGGTAGATAGACTTTTGAGTGATACCAGGAATATTATCCCATTTGGAGTGACTGTGGGGCTACCGTGTGGTGACACACGGTTTTGTGTCTCTTGCAACATCAAAGAACTCTGCTGCTAAGAACGTTCTGCTGAAAAAAGGAACAAGCAGAAACTTTTATACACATCGTCATAATGACGCAACAACATACAGTAAAAACCTGCGCGGCTAAATGAATGGTCCCTATACATGCTACACCTTTACCCATAAGGAGTGCCAGTCTATTGGTTCCAGCCCAGTCCATCCGTTCTCTATCATGTTGGTACTGCAGGGCTCATCTTCTTCTCAAGTCGAAGGTCAGAAAACAAATTAAATATACTCCTGCAATACGAATATTTTACCACTCATGCTGCGAAATTGGCAGGCCTTCAGATGGACACAAAGGGGGTTCTGGGGCACTCTAACCATCACAGACACATTTCACTCACTCCCATCACGCCATCCAGCTCCAAGGTCTCCACCCTCGTTTTGAACTCGGAATACAAATCACACGATTGTCACTTCAATGATATGCCCTGTCGGTCCTCTTTGAAAATTTCAGGACTTGTTACTTTGGGTTCGGCAGTCAATGTGCACCTGGTGCCATGGAATTCGGGGATCTTAAAGTTTAGTCAGTTATATGGGTTATACCTCGTGGCCACCCGGGAATGGGTCGGGTCATGCTTTGGCCAGTGTGAGATAACATGCACGCCAGGCACCAGTCTCTGTTTGCGGCCTTGTATGGCACATTCGTCTTGGGTGAAAAACACATCTTTGCAACACTTTTGAAACAATGAATCGACGTTGTGGCAGTTGGGGGGGTGAACTGTCCTCATGGGAGCTCGGGCATAGCTGGGGATTTCTGTGGTCTCACAAATTTGGGCCTAGTACATGCAATGCTGCATTTACTGCGCAGGCCTTCACTTTTACTATGATTACTAATATCTATGCAAAATACTGATGCTGCTCACGCCTTGGGCCACCATGTAGTTAGACTATATTTGATTATATTAAAATGTGGTCCTGTTAAAGGTCCGGTAAAGGTCTGACCTGGCGGTTGGAAAGGCACCCGCTTGCAGACCTTGACGGATGCACAGGCACCATTCGTGAATGGTGCCGGTGCATCCGTCCTCCAGATTCCCATTGAGTCCAATGGAACTGAAATGGGAATGGGGAGTCATATTTTCCTGCGCTCTGCAATGAGGAATTACCGAGAGTAGACAACCTCACTGATTTAAAGGACTGAGAGTGGGGGCAGTAATGACAGGACCAGCAAGAAAAATCTAAGTACCTCCACCGCCTCCCCTTGACACAGGCACGGTGGGGATGTGCATGCTGTGGTTGATACTGGATCTATATAATTGGAAGAGATGCACCAGCTAAACCATCTTTCGTCTTTTAGAAGTTAATAAGCGACGTGGGTGTTGTTTCATGGGAAATAATATACGATCTCCTTTAAAAAATGTCAGGACATGTTAAATGAGTTATTTCTTGTGATTTATCATCAGGCTTTGGGTGACGGCGCCCAAGGACTCAAAGCAATATCTTTTAGGGTATGATTGATTTGAATCTAAGTTTGTTATAAAGTACTGCATCTTGAGACGTGTGCATGTCACGCTATTGGACGCGGTCCTAACTTGACGACAGCTATTTAGAGCTGTTGTACAAGAAGTTTTCTGTGAGTTCAGTGTGCAATCCATCGTTCTATTTTTGCAAGTGTTGGTGTATTTTCATATGTATAGACACACTTTGGAAAACATATGACAGAAATAGCATTTGAAATGTGCAGCCTCTAAGGGTATGCACTTTGATATACAGTTTTTGCCACAGATACTGTGTTACTTGTTTAGAAAGCATAGCACAGTGATAGCCAAAGATTGTTGTGTTACCACACGGCACCACAGGCACCAGCATCACACACAAATAACCAGACTTTAGACGGGCATTGGTACAATATAGAGGCTGGCTGCCCATATGCATTACTACGCTTGACATAAAAAGTAGACTTCTAGAGCAATCTCCTTCTTGCCATGGAAACACAGCTCACCCATGTGCACTCTGGCTGCAAACACAGCCAGCATTATGTGCCCTTAGTTATCATTGAGGCGCGATTCTGTGAGAGCAAGAGTTATTCTGTAAGCCCCAGGGGGATTTACGAAGGTTAAATGTGGTCCCGTGGAAGACCATTCATGCCCCACCACAGCCACCCCATAAGAAATCGCTTAACAAAACACCAGGATCAGCTTTCAGCAGCAAGGATGAATGTGCAGACTTTATGTGCCGAAGGGGGTTAGAAGGGTTAGGAATACTGCATAGGACATGATAACTTCACACTAACTAAGGAGGGCTTTCGAAGGTAATTGTTTCACTTTATATACAATGAACCTTCTCTCCGCCGAAAGATACAGTACAAATATACATTAGTAGCACTAGAAACAATAGAATAGTTGTTCTGGCTTTTAAATCAATGGCAAACATAGATTTAAATACAAAGCACGCGAGTAAGTCGAGTCTCTCTTTCTAGCCCTGAACACTATGGTAATTGAGAGTAGAGATCCTTTTGGTAGTTCAGTGATGTGTACTCCTTTTATAATAGTCTTGATATTGTAAAAAGTCTGAGTAAGCTCCAATTCCATAGGCTAAGGGTCGACACTTCAGGGCAGGAACAGGAGAGGCCTGGCTCCAATAATAGTCTCAGAGCCTAGCCATTGCAGGGCTTCATGGTGATAATGAAACACCTTAGTAAGTGTCCAATAAGATGTATGAAGAGGGGTATAGGTCATGTGCTGTCCATATTTCCATAAGGGTTGTCTCAGGACACAAATAGAGTTCAATCCTGAAGAGCTTTATGGTTCAAATGAAATGTGGTAAATTGCATCTGCTTATTATGAAGGATGATTGCAGTGCACACATCACTGGGGCACAGTGCAAGCAGATGAATCTCCCAAATTCACAAATCGACATGTTAAGCCATATTAGGGTGCGAATGCGAGTGGCAGCCTCTCAGCCGCACCTCCCCTCAGGCAATGAGAAGGCGCAGAACAGGGGGATTACAGATGGTAATCCTGCCTGCCCTGAGCCTCCTCATGGCTGGAGGCCACCATCGTCACCCACCAGGGAATGAGGTAAGTGGTCCCCTCTCCCCTCACCTCCACACTCATTCCCCCATCCACAGATTAGTCTCCCCACCACCCTTCCCACTTACCTTCTTTTTTATCCATTATGGGAGCGCACATGCTGGGAAAACGTCTGTCACCCAGTGCGTCCGGACCCGATCTGCGCCAGGACGCCATGGAAAGGAAGAAGGCCCTACACCTAGTCCCTTCTCTTCTTTCCATGGCAGCAATTTGTTTTGTTTACTTTTTTACTATTTTTTTTAATGGCCACCATTGAAAGTGAAAACGGACTTTGTTGTCCCTCCATGAGCAGCCATTTTTTTTTACTTCCTTTGCGAAACAAGCGTTTTGCAACGGAAGAAAGAAGCATTTCATAGTTTGTAAATGTTGGGAACATGTTTTTTTTTTTTTTTAACATCTGCTGCATCACGGCATGTTTGCAGGCATTTTTGCTACCTGATCTGTGGTTACTCCCTCCCCAACCCTGACCACTGATTGGGCGAGTGGCTAGTTGTATTGTGTGAATAGTGTATTCCAGAGCCTGCAATCAGCGAGGCTTCACTTTTCACAGAAATGCTGCGGTGAGCATATTTAGCATCTTGGAGCTCCTGCTCCATTTTGAAAGTTTGTAATTGTTCGGAACGCGCTTTTTAACATCCACTGCACTGCACCGTGTTTTCATGCATTCTTGCTTCCTTATCTGTGTTTCCTTCCTCCCTCTCCACCCCCAACCACTGATTATGCGAGTGGCCCGTTGTTTTGTGTGAGCAGTGTATCCCAGAGTCTACGCTCAGCGAGGCCTCCCATTTCACAGAACTGCTGTAGTGAGTATATTTAGCCTCTTGGAGACTGTGCCCCATTTTGAAAGTTTGTAAGTGTTGGGAATGTGTTTTTAAGATCCGCTGCATCGCAGTGTGTTTGCAGGTATTTTTGCTTCTTGATCTGTGGTTCTGCTCCTCCTTCTCCTCCCTCACCACCCTGACGCCTGATTGGGTGTGTGGCTAGTTGTGTTGTGTGAGCAGGGTATTCCAGAGTCCATGCTCAGTGAGGCCTCACTTTTCACAGAACTGCTGCAGTGAGCATTTTTAGCATCTTGGAGCACCTGCTCCATTTTGAAAGATTGTAATTGTTGGGAACATGTTTTTATTTAACATCCACTGCATTGCATCTTGTTTGCAGACGTTTTGCTTCCTGATCTGTGGTTCCTCCCTACCTCCCCACCCCCCAGCCACCGACCCGTGATTGAGTGAGCGGCCCGTTGTTTTGTGTGAGCAGTGTATTCCATAGCCCGTCCCCGGCTAGGCCTCACTATTCACAGAACTGCTGCACTGACCATGTTTAGCATCTTGGAGCTCCCACTTCATTTTGAAAGCTTGCAATTGTTGGGAATGTGTTTTTAACATCTGCTGTATTGCAGTGTGTCTGCAGGGCTTTTGCTTCCTGATCTGTAGCTCCTCCCTCCCCACCTCCGACTCCTGATTGGGCGAGAGGCCCTTTTTTGTGTGAACACAGTAGGGCATCCCCACTGGCAATTGCAGCCCCATCGGCGAAGGGCAGAGAGGCAAAGGGCAGCTCCAAAAGAATAAGCAACTCCAGACCGCGTTGGCCCATATTGGAGTGTGGAGCGTGTGGAGCCTGCAGCTGTCAATGAGCAGCAACTGACAAGGTAGGCGAGGTCGGGAGGGAGAGACCAGCAATTAATGCTCCCAATTACACTGTCCGACCCATCTTATTCTTCTATCATTGTATTACATAAATTCCTGTAGCCCATTGCACAATAGTAGGTTAGCCACATCCAACGTCTAGACCAACCATCACTGAACAATATCTCGCATCTAGGTAGATTGTGTTAGTCAGCCATATCTCACATCTAGGTAGATTTTGTTGGTCAGCCATATCTCCCATCTAGGTGGATTGCTTAAGTCATCCATATCTTGCACCTAGCTATATTGTGCTAGTCAGACATATCTCACATCTAGGTGTATTGTGTTAGTCAGCCATATCTTGTATCTAGGTAGATTGTGTTAATCAGCCATCTCTCACATCTAGGTAGACTGTGTTAGTCAACCTTATCTCGTATCTAGGTAGATTGGATCAGGTAGCAACATCTCTCATCCATGCAAATCGTCCACTGTTGGACTCACACCAAAGGCAATGTATTTTACTGCAACCCCATTCAGGTGCTATCCAGGTGTCCCTAGGTGTTACTGTATTTTACTGTCTACCATTTCAACCCCATTTAGGTGTTTCTCCCGCTATCCAGGTGTCCCAAATCTAGGTGCTACTGTACTTCACTCTCCACTATCACCCCTCCCAACCCCCTCTATCCAGGTGCTCAAACTAGCTCTGAATCCTCTGACCAGTTGCCCAAAACCAGGTAAGTACAAATCTAGTGTGGTAACCCAGTTGGACGTTTCCCCCCTACTCAGTCACATAATCTGATGCATCCTCCCCATAGGTAAGACACCATGCTACACATTGGGCAAACCGGAGCCGCACACTGGTGTATCAGTAGGCTTGGCGAGACTCACCACACCCTAACTCAGCTCCCACAATCTCACCTGCTGCAATTAAGCAGAAGACACACAGATTATCCTTAAAATCCCAAAATCGCTAGGCCTCAACCATCCAGATCAGATCAGTCATCATTCCTCTCGGATATTGACTACTCAATGATGACCAACCATCTCATCCTCAATCCTGGTAAAACTGAAATGCTTGTCTGCAGGAAAACATTTATTGTCCCATAACCTATTTCATGGCTGCAATTCCAATGCCCCCTCAATGGAAACCTCCACCTCAGTGAGAAACCTGGGATGCACACTGGACACAGATGTATCCATCTCCCAACAAGTCAACTCCGTGTCCAGAACCTGTTTCTTCCACCTATGCATCCTGAGGTGTAACTTCCCTTACCTCACCTATCCTCACCGTTTCACTGCCATCAACTCCATCATCCTCTCTAGACCATGCAAACTGCCTTTACCTAGGCACACCAGCTTTTCATCTAAGGAAACTGCAAAGAATCTAAAATATGGCACCCGCCTGCTATTTAACCTACCTCCCAGAGAACACATCAGCCTTACGCTGAGAGTCCTCCTTTGGAGTCTTATTGGCTGATGCACTACCTTTAAAGCCATGTGCATCACCCGCCGGGTCACCCACAACAGGACGGAATTCCTTCAAGACAAAGTCACCCACTACCATGCCTCAAGGGCTCTCAATTCTGGCACAGCATCTCTTCTAGTAGTCCGACATTACAACTCCTCCAGACTCAGCAGAACCTCCTTCTCTGTTCAAGCACCGATCATCTGGAACATTCTACACCTACAAATCCGCAATATTGACAATCACCTGGCATTCAGTAAGGCCCTCAAAACCTGGCTTTTCCTTCCTTCCTTCCGCTTGAAACTATCCCGCACTCAACACTCTAAATAGGCGAACAGAAACGCTGACCCATACACACCACTCCAATCCTCCAATTCCCCATTGATGGCGGCAGCGTTTGCAGCAGCACACTGTGTCTAACTCTCCCTTCCAAAACACAACAACACTCCTATCCACCAACACCTGACGAATGCCAGCAGCATGTGCAGTGACACACCATGACAAACTCTTCCTCCCTAACATAACGACACCCCACACGCCCTCTCCCCAACCCACAACAAGTCATCCCTCAGGGGCCTCTACCTCTATTCAGGTATTCGTTGCAGGGAGACCACAAATAGCTAGACCAGCCAATTGCACTGGACAAAGAAAAAGAACATTGCAGTCAAACTCCAGCCAAGCCTAAGATACGTACGCCTTACACCATGTCTGTGGACACAGGTCACAGGCACCCATCCGTGCACCCTAGAATGCAGCTATAGCTATGCAATTCTGGTGAAGCAGCACACATAGCCGTCCACATGGAAACCCCTGACAAAAAGGGTAAGGGTACTATATAAATGATGAATACAATACAATACAATGCACTAGGGCCTTGACAAAATGGCACCTCCATGGTATGCTTTACTACCCCGAACACCTTAGTTAAATAGTATGCAGTAATCGCCTTTGAACCCACCAATGAACTTACGCTTATGATCTTGGATTTCCTCCTGGCAATTCCTTGAGCTTGTGGTGAAATTTGGATGACAGTTTGTGACTCTAGTTGTGGACATCTTTTTGGGAAGTTACACAAACCAGGCTGAGCACTTCCCTTGATTCCAGGATTGCAGAAAACACTGGTTCAGGGCCTACTGTGTGGCAGCAGAGCCGCAGGTGAAGTGCAAAAAAGATAATTGGCAGAAGCTCAGCAGTAACCCACTGCCTATTCTGTCCATTATTTTATTTGAGGGATGATTAAAGTGGACCATCTGGCAGAGGGTTGAAGCAGAGCCATTTTTCCCAGTTCCACCCCACTCTTGCATACCTTTTTCTTTAGCTAGAAGAAACACAAGAACTCTAATCCTGCAACTCATTCAGTACCTCAATTTACAGTTACCATATCATGGAGTGCCTATTGAGCTTAGGTTTGGCATTTGTCTTCTCTGTTGATATAACCTTCATAAACTACTACCACCCTTCTTCTGGTCTCCTTATTTAATGTGACTCATCTTTGCAATATAACAACATAACTGCACCTCACTAAACTCTAGCAGAATCAGCAGTGACATGCCTACATTCTACCACAAGAATAGTTATTGAAGTGGTGTAGGAAGCTCACCGACCCTTTGAACTCCTCAGCCCTCTCTAATACCAAATCCCTAACTGACCTTATCCTTAAATCTATCTTGGCAGCAATATTAGCTAATGCACCATTACAGACAACAGATGAAAAATGTTGTATCTTTATAAAGGAGTAAATGAAATCAAGAGGGGGAGGATCAATGTGGAGAACTCTAATTCCATGAACCCACCTATTGAGATGGAAGACATGCACTTTCAAAAGCATGATCATGCAGACCTAAAAAATAGGTGATACCAGAACAATCTGCACCTTGTTGTGGGGAAGAATCTGAGTGAATCTGCTTAAATCCTCTAGACCTTTCTTTTAACAAATCAATCCACATATACATTGCCTGCACTTAAATATAAAGCAGGTCCACAGACCTTGTCCAGCTGCCTTGGGTGGATCCCAAAAGTAGAAGACAAGAAATATGATTGTATTATTCCTGGAATGCTTCCAGATGGTGAAAATCTGTTCTTTTAGGGCACAAGAAGTTGACAGCGGACAGTCAGTAGGGTATTGTGTACCTACATCTAGCTCTGAAACAAAAGGAGGCAAGATATGGCCTATTACATCTTTGATCTTTAAAGATCATAATTTATTATTAAAATAAAAGTTAATTTGCATTCAAAAGTTGTTACCTAAGAACTTGTTCTGGTGGTCTTGGCCTTTTCTCTAAATCACTCTTATTTAGATTTTTGGCATTTTTATATAACAATAATAGACCCTGCGCTATTTCATTTGAAGGGTGCAGATTTGACTCCAGCAAGTCCTGGGACTAACATGATATTATTGACATTCCCTTAAGCACACATTATTCTCCTGAAACATTTTTATCTATCCCAGTTCCTTCATCTTCCCCTCCCTGCCACTTGTAACCCCATGAGTGTGCCCATATATTAAGCACTCCATTGCTTCCCTGCTAGGTGTATGCTTTATAAGACCCACATATATATATAAGTAAACATATATATATATATATATATATATATTCAGTGAAAAAAAAACCTTGTTAAAGGGACGTTATGGTTACGTTGCGCTACTAAAAACCTATGAAATTCAGTGAAAAAAACTTTGTTAAAGGGACGTTATGGTTCCACGTAAAACTGAAAAACCCTTGAAATTCGCCAGTTATGGTATGCTAAGCAACCATAACTGGTGCAACCACTGTGCACTGCTAAGACTAACACTCAAGACATCAAAGATGACATCACAAATGTGATTGATGACATCAATGATGACATCACATGTCTGGCGTCCTCTTTTTTGCTTTACCGACATATCTAGGTCAGTAACAGTCAGGAATTAAACATTCATATACTCATAATTCATATTCAAGTATTATATTTGTAGAGTTATACTTCAAATATGCTCTTACACTAATTCACCTGGGGTTCACTCACAGCATATGAAACATACACATAGGGGAAAACACAGATTTGAAAAACAGCAATGCTTTGTGTGTATAAAGATAATCAGTAAGGTTATCAACACTTTCTTATAGTTCTGCCTTTTTTTTATTACTTTACTTTCCTGGATATGCTCATATGTGTATACATTCTATGCGCACTACTCTCCTTAGGATCCAGTCTCATTATTTGATTGTTATACATAGTGAAGTAGTAGCTTTGAAGCAGAGCGATCATTTCTGTGTATAAAGTTAATCAGTTGGGGTATGAAGATTGGCTGGTAATACTGTTGTTTACTTAATTTTTCCTGTATATGCTCATATTTGTATGTGTTGCTGTTATTTGTGTTTTGTTTGAATAATGTAATTATGTAGTAAGTGGGTTTTATTAGCTAGTTATTAAATGTTGCACAGTAGACAAAACTGTAATAAAAAGCATTTATCATTTCACTATTCAACATGGTAAGATTAAAAATATTGCACATCCATCATGTATGTTGCACTCAATGCCTATGTTTCTACATGAGTAGCATAGTATACTGGAAAGAACCTGATAATAGAATGGTATTTGTATCAATACATTACTTAATGCTCTACGTACCTCATGATTTTTATTCCAATAATTCTTCACGCTTTTTTATCAACATTCCTATAAGAATCCCTTGTACAGACTTTTCATGAAAAGTAAATGCACGTGTGATGCCATCAGTGATGTCATAAATGACATTTGTGATATCATCCTTGATGTCTTGGGTGTTAGTCTTAGCAGTGCATGGTGGTGGCGCGAGTTATGGTTCCTTAGTGTACCATAACTGGCAAATTTCAAGGGTTTTTCGGTTTTACGTGGAACCATAATGTCCCTTTAACAAAGTTTTTTTCACTGAATATCATAGGTTTTTATTAGTGCAACATAACCATAACGTCCCTTTAACAAAGTTTTTTTCACTGAATATCATAGGTTTTTAGTAGCGCAACTTAACCATAACGTCTTTAACAAAGTTGTTTTCACTGAATTTCATAGGTTTGTAGTAGCGCAACTTAACCATAACGTCCCTTTAACAAAGTTTTTGTCACAAAATTTCATAGGTTTGTAGTAGCGCAAGTTAACCATAACGTCCCTTTAACAAAAAAAATGTCACTGAATACAGATATAGATAATGTAAATGTTATAAATGTTTACTAAGACTCCATTAGCTTACATACATATAACATAGAAAATACTGAACCCGCTGCCCCGCTAGTAATTTTGATGTCCGCACACCTTGCGCATGTCCGCGGACGGGCGTAGTCACCATTAACACTATCCAAAAACTCAGGGGGTATCTTACATTATTGTATCATACAATAAAAACACCAAATATGTTCAAAAAGCACCACATAAATGCATTACATGTCATAGTAAATAAGAAGTGGAAACTGTATATGTAAGACACTAACCATCCACTGAAATAGCGTTTCCAATGTAATGGAATATAACAAAACAAAATAAATATGCCTCCAACAGAATTACCTCACGAAAACTGTGCAGCAAAAAGCAAGAGCATACCTACACAGCAATAGCACCAAAAGTTTGTAAGAAACTAGTAAGTACACAATCTTTATTTCATATATTTATACATTTTCAGTATTAGATACACTAAAACTAATATATATATATATTTATTTTTACACAGAAATGTCCAGTACTTTGGAATGGCTGGAAGAAAATTTCCCACAAAATGAAATGAGTGAAGACAGTGATACTAATGGTAGACACAACATTTCTCTTTATAAGCCAATTAATAACCATTACTTTATGTGTAGTCAACATATATATTTTTTTTAACAGACCATACAGACAATAAGTGTAATATACCGAGAGAGACATTAGAACATCCTCTGAAATGAATTGAACTAATAATGGATATGTTAATGAAAAGTTTCAATCTTCTAAAATAGTTTATTGAGGACCACATTAAAGAAAAGATTAAATATCACTGTTTAACATGTACCTGTTCCCCCCTTCATGTCCCAGCCAACTATCCCCAAACCCTCCCCAGAAAGAAAAATGTTACAATGAGACTTCTATCCCTTCCCCCCTCCCATACATCATGTCCAAACCCCTAATTCCCCTGTATTTTTTTCAGTTCCTGCTTCCCCCTTTCTTTCATAATTTTTATACTTTTAAACAATAATAATATTTTAAGTGTGTTCTTAGTATATGCCTGTGTCTTATTTTTTTTTATCAAAGGCAGTTAGAGTGTCCGCGGACAGCGCTTACAGCGCAAGTGTCTGGGGGTGTCCGCAACCAACCAAAATGGGGGTGTCCTAAGGACACTATAGCTGTTCGTAATGTTCGTAATGTTCGTAATTAAAATGGTGGTGTCCTTAGAACAGACAAGATGTCCCCCTGTCCGCAAGTAACCAAAATGGGGGTGTCCTATGGACAATATACCTGTTCGTACTGTGTCTAAATAAAATGGTGGTGTCCTTATAACACACAAGATGTCCACCTGTCCACAATCACCCAAAATGGGGGTGTTCTAAGAACACCCCTACTGTTCGTAATCTCCGCAACCAGAATGAATATATGCATAGAACACATATTTCGTCTGCCTATCCGCAAAGTTTTGACGCACGTCTATTTTATTTGGGGACTTCAACACTGTTCGTAGAACACCCGCGCACATGTGCAACACACCCTTGGGTCCTACGAACATCGCACCTGTCCATAACTGTCCGGCGCAAGTGTTTCGCATTTGGTGTCCCGCTGACAGCTGTCCCATTCGTGAACATGTTTGTGACGTCATCATGTGACCGCACCCACGCTGAGCATGTGTCCTGATTTGCGGACACTGTCCGGGCCCCTGAACATTTAAAAAGTGTTTTTCTGAACACTACAATGTATTTTACAGTAAAAGTTCACCATTGCACATGTCCCAGACAATGTCGCTGCCGATTTACATACTTTTTGGAACTTTTTGGGCCCTTTCTTGGTGTTCGATGTGTCCGCGACCAGCGCGGGTGTTCGCAAAGTGCGCACCTACACCCCTATAAAAGGCCACATCTCAGAGCCGATCCTCATTCTGCTTTTAGATTTCCAAGATTTACAACAGAACAATTGTGCAGGTTGCTGTTCTTGGTTCCTGGTTCCTGGTTATTAACCGTCCAGATGGCATCCCAAATTGCTTCTGCTGCTACTGCCTCGGTATCAGCACCCCACCACCACCACCACCAGCATGTCCCCAAGGGCCTGCTGAGGGGAACAGGCGTGAGGATGCAGAGGAGAGGGATGAAGAGGATGATGTAGTGGAAGTCCCTATTCCTAGCACTCATCGTGAGTCTTGAGTGTGGTGGTTATTTATCACCGTTGATGGAAAGTCAAAAGCTGATGCGAGCAAGGTGATCTGCACTTAGTGGCGCATGGTGCGCAGTCGTGGCAAGCCTGTTTCGTATAGCTATGGTACTACATCAATGAAGCGACACCTAAAGTCGTTTCATGATGGGGCTATTTGTAAGGTTGTACCTTACGATAAACGTAGTAGGTTGTGTTCCTCTGCGGTATCCACCGTTTCTGCTCCCCTGTCACTACAAAAGACACTCCTGTGGGACAGCGCATCCCTCCAACTGCCTCACAGGTCATCCATGATGCTGTTTACCCTTACCTTTCGAAGGTCACAATATTGTGCATGTACTTTGACGCAGTACTCTGCAGGGGGGAGAACCTTTGGAGTGCTTTCGAGACTGCGGTCAAGGAACATCAGAAGGTCTGCGACCTTCCTCAATAAGGCCCACCCTACATCTTCTTCTCTCCAACTGTCCTTTCTTATCCCCGTGGTTGGTGTCCCTTCCTTACCCTCCTTTCTCCTCCTTTCCTTGTGTGTCATGTTTAAAAAAAAATATATATATATAAAACAACAAACAAAAAAACAAAGGCTCTTTTCAGAGCCGCCTTTCACAGTTTAAAAATGGAAGTGACAAATAAATAGTGCAGGGCCCATTTTTGCATGTAATGAGACTGAGCAGAGCAAGGGACAGTCCGTGGACAGTCCAAAGGGATGTCCTTTTTTGGAGTACTGCCCTATCAGAACCATTGCACTTTTCTATAGGGGAAAGGGGTGGCTCTGAAAAAAGCCTTTTTGTGGTGTTTTCTTGTGTTTCAAAAACGTAAAATGTTCAACACCTAATGCAAAATGGATTGCTGTAATTCCAAAAAAGATCACAATGCATTTTGTATATTTTGCAGAAAAATCTGATTGCTGGCATAAGTAAGATGTACTCCATCTCTGCGAAAAATGTGTCTGCTACAAAACGCAATGTTTTCGTTCTGAAAAGAGGGCATACCAACATCTCTCAAAAAGGCACAAACAGCCTTGTTAACATTGTGCTTTGCTTTCTCCATTTGCGGACCAAATGAAAAGGAACGCAACCACATTTGTCTTTGCGCAATACGGGAAACAATTACTCTGGAGTTTGGATACATGCACATGTCTTTCCCAAGTCCTTCTTTCATTGCAAATTACAAGGAGATTCCAGACACATGTCCTAAACTGTTCCCTCCACAATGAATAATAATAATGTCTGAATGACACTGTGTCACCAAAGAAGCACAGAGAGGTACCAAATCCACCCACTTCATTCCACGCACTCCATCCCAGTGCACTTCTACATGAGAGAATCCAAGATGTGCAGCCACTCCATAGCGATTTGCATGCTCCTCCAACAAATTTATCCAAGAATCTGCCAAAATCCAGACAATCTGCTTTCTGAAACACACAGCCATATCTAGCTGTTCTTCTCTCAGGAATAAGACCTACTGACAAACTCTCTCCCTACTGAACACACCCAGTAAACCTTCTTAACCAATCCCTTGCTCTAATCAGTCTCATTTGCATGCCTCTCAACCCCAAAATCCCTGTATGAAATACACAGTGTCCATGGACAACTGTGGTGTCCGCAGACAAATCGAAAATCTGAACGTGCGGAATGAAAATTTAATTAGTTTGCCCCATTTCCCCTTTGAGGTTTGCTCTGAAAAGAACCTTTTTCTTTGTTTTTTTGCAGATGCTTCAAAAACACCTTTCATTGTGTATATTTTTTTTGTTTATTTTCTTATTCTCCTCCAAAAACCTTCACATTAGCTTCTCCAAAGCAACCCTTACGTTCCAAAACAGCATGGCATTTCCCATAAAAGATAAAGAAATTACATCTTCTTTAAATTAAACAATATTACCAGAAACAATGTTCTCATTATTACAAAAGAACATACCAGCTCGAAGCATGAAAGCAAACATGCCTCAGTTGATTGCACACCTAGCAATATTTTGCTGAGGACAAAAAACAAAACTATTGTCCCATACTGCCCTAGGTAACAAAGCAAAAGAAAATAACCTTGGCATTTGGAAGGACTTTCATGATTGCCTGAACCAAGTTTTGCAGATCTTGCAACAAAGTAGAGGCACTAACATAGCCCAAATGCACAGCACCACAGTGCAGGACAACTACATCTGGACTATTGAACCTAGCCATATCCCGACAAGCTTCCAAAATTGCCTGCAAATGAAAAACAGGCACAGTACTCCACACCACCTCCATTCCTTTTACATCAACATGTTTTGCCACATTCCTACATTTAGCATACTGCTCCAAACTATCAACAAACATATCTCCGAGCACCAACACCCTGACTTTCTCCACCTCTGCCATCTTCACTACACACAGCCTCTTTCAACACAAACCACAACCTCAACATCTGATTGGCTGATCCCTACAGTCCCTTTTCCATGCTGGATTTGCTGAGAAACCCTGGATGTGGCACGCACAGTCCGCGGACAACCGCAGGTGACTGCGAGCGCGTAACACTGGGAGGCCCTTCTACCCTTTCCACTTCACTCTCTGCACCATTCCCTCATTGGCTACTGTTAAGCAGTCACACAATCATCCACCAATGACATCCAAGAACTCTACGTCTAACTCTATCATCACATATCAGCAATTAAGATGTATGATTGATCACTCTCAGTGCAATTCGGCTGTGATTGCAAAGGACCTACAGCAACAACTACTATAACTATAAAACTCCCCAAGATTTCTACTTGCAGATTCATGCACATCCACATGCATGAACACAGACTACAGGTATGAATGTACTCTACACAGTACATGTACAGCTCTTCTAGGAATACAATACATCCCAGGAGCATAGCTCAGCGGCAACGTGCACGCCTTGGAAGCAAGACGACACAAAGCAACACAGGTTAGATCCCCACGTCCTCTCTCTTAGAAACCTCTAGGTGTTTAAGTTTGTTGCGCTTTAAAAATGTAATATAAAATAAATAAAAATATAAACAGAGTAACTGCCACTTACCCTGTAACAACTGTAAAATGAACTTACTGTAATTTCTCCCATCTGCTATGATGAGGTGTTTATTGCAAACCTTTCTGATCTCCAAATGTGTGTTTACACACACACCTATCTAAAAAAATATTATTTCATATTATAAGGTGGGAGAAATAACAGTATAATTATGAAAACAAAAAATAACAATGTCTACATTAACAAAAGTGCTATAAACACACATATTCACTAACATCTTTCCTTTAACATTGCAGTGAAGACCACTCTCCTGAAAAGCAGCAGCGTCTGAAGTACGAACAAGGACTTAGAAGAAACCTACTCTTTGCATAAAAAAGTAAGTACAATACTAACATAATGTACTAACTGTTACTCAAACACACTAGCATTTTAGTATTGTAGAACAAACAAGTGTATTAACCCATTACCATTAGATGTAGTATCAGTGCTTCCTCTTACCAGTTCCATACTTTCTATTGTCATCTGAAGCCCAGTATAGTAACACACAAATACAAGAATGGCCTTCCCAACTTGATGTAGCTGTGCATTGCACAATCACACACCTCCACATCATCCTTACCATCATACTCAAACACTCATGCACAAAGCACGCATACACTGCACCACAGCCCAACCCACTCTTTCTTTTTTTTCTCCAACATACCCCAAAGAATACCTACCAAAAAGCAACTCTGTAGAAAAGAATGCATAAGTAGAGCAAATCAAATTAAAAGTGTCCAAAATAAGCATCCATCTCTAGCAGATTTTGTACAAAAAGTTCAAACAAAACAGCTAATACAGTCATTAAGCGAAACAAAACAAGATTCCAGTACAGAAACTTTCCCTCCTATATCAAAATGCAAAACAAAACAGAAAGTAATTAACACGACTTCAGCTACCACTACTGCTGACGCTGCACCTATAAATCTTGATGTGGTGGCAAGTAAGCATACCAAAAACAATATTTTACAAAAAATGTTCCACCACAGAGTCCTTCCGAACCTTTTAAAAACAGGAGAGAAATCATGCACAACCCTTAAAACCTACCGTAGAAAATCAATACTAGAAGCTCTCAGAGAAAGTGCAATCCTTCTCAAAAGGAAGTTATTCATTTTAGTTTTAAACAGAATGAAACCACTAACAAAACTAACTACTAAACTACAAAAAAGACTTCTCAATAAATGGAATATCAGCAAAAATAGCTTATTAAACATCTGTGGCGGTGAATGGAGTCACATCACGGCCATATAACCATATTTTATTGAAGAAGCATCTAAACAAAAGCAAACAAACCCAATTGCCACACATAGCAGTGGACGAGGGTATGAAAAATTGAATAACACCATTATGGAACAAGAAACTCTGCTCACAAAAATATCCCCAGAAAACTCAATATCACCTCCCCATTCTACTAAACCAAAATGTCCAGTCTACAAATGGCCGTGCACATCAATGTGTAACATTGCCAAAAAATCTTTAAAATCTTTACGCCAGTTCCTCAATCAGTATGTAAAAATGCAAAGACAAATTCAAAATGAAACTACTACAAAATATGGATGCCTGTCCAGTGCGCAAATACACAGGACTAATAGGTCATTCATTAGCCTGCATTTCAGGACCTATTTGCAAAAGCACCTTCCATCATATCAAAATGATATCAACACATCATTCAACTATAAGAAATTTGGTCCAAAAACTCTACTATGCTAAAAGTCCTGCTTTAGCACTAGCTAATTTATATAATCTTCTACATGGTACAGCCAAACAACTACTCGAAGAAATAGAGCACATTCAGAGAAAATATTTTGGAATTGAAAGCCACTTGCAAGATGCAATAGATGTACAACAAACTAGCACGACTGTACAAATAGCAACCTTCTATTAAACACATACAAAAAAGAAATACTAAAGTTTAAAAGTACCTCCACTGAAGTACCAAACCATGTATGTTTGTGTTGCTGCAGGACTTTTTATAAAAGTACCACAAAAACTGCAGACATAACGTACAAAATAGAAGACAATGCTCCCTTGAAGCCGCTAATAGCAGCTAATTACGAGTGCGCGAGCATGCGCAAGTCCCCATGCCGGTAATGGCTGTACCGCCATGCTGCTAAAGGCCCGCCAACCGCCCGATTGCATCATCACTGGACCCGCTGATACCGCCTCCACCAAGGAGCAACCCCTTAATAACAACCTAGTAATAACATCATGGTAATACCGGGCTCGTAATACCAGACCTGGAAGTAATGTCATTGCGACGGAACGCGAAATGCGCTGGCGGCCATCCTTATAATCACAATCCATTAGCTTCCTCCCAATTCGGCAGTGATACAGAGGAGAGAGCAGTGCCATGCCACTTAGCATGTTGAAGGCTACCTGCAAAACCACCCCCCGACTTCGCAAGAAGCGCTTCTCAATGAGGAGCTAAACATGCTGGGCAACACCCTTGCAGCCAATGCAGAAGACGTTTTTGCTAATAACCTCAAAAGGGAGGTCGAGCTGAGGAAGAATGAAATCTGGGAGGAGGTTGCACACAAGGTGTCAGCGGTCAGCACCACCCCTCGCACAAAGACTGTAAAAAAGATGGGCCGACCTCCGTCTTAGGGTCCGGAACATCCTGGCCAGCAATCGCAGGGAGGCCATGGCCACAGGTGGGGGTGCCCACTCACCATTGAAACTGATGCCCTGGGAGGGAACCTGCAGCACGACCATCCAAATGGAGTCAATAGAGGGCTTTGGCGAAATGGAGACGGGTGACGTGAAATCGGGAGATGGAGTTGAGTGACCCTGCAAACCTCAGCAGGCCATACCATGAAGTAGTACAGCTGATGTGAAAGTGAATCAAGCTAAGCCAATGCATGGCCCATCATACACACAAATACATATCCATGTCCAGATGGAGGCCCAAACCCTGCCACAATGAAATGCATGCTGTATGCCAATCCCATTACCAACAGACACCCAACACACAGGGACCAACTGCTAGTCATACATCAAAAAACCTCAATACAGTGGGAAGCCACCTGGTACGCATCAGTGCCGAATGGAGATGCCACGGCTCATGGCAATATGCCACCCCTTGAAACTACCCTGTGTGACACACCTATAAGATTGCAATACATGAGAAATGATATACTGTTCAGCACCAACTCATGCATCTTGCATGTAACACCATCACTGATGCCCTGCATCTCTTCTTGCCCCGCAGGCACTGAAGCAGAAGGTGAAAGTCAGGACCCTGCCCCAAGGCCATCTACATCCAGGGCCAGACCACAGGGCACAGGCCATTCCACCTCCGGGGCAGTATTGCGGCCCACAGTGCAACCCAGGGCACATGCACAGGCCAGGCAGGCACATGAGGAAACCACAGCAGCGGATGAGACTGTGACTACTGAGCTGCCAACAACAGCTGAAGGAGAGGCTGATGGCACCCAGTCCGCTGCCACAAGTTCAGTGGGAGAGGCAGCAGCCACAGCCCCACACAGTGATGTGGATGTGGAAGCGGAGGAGTATGCAGACCTTGATGGATCAATCAAAGTGGAATGTCCCCACACCCCAAGCCCCCATCCACCCCCAACTCAGAGCACACTGTCCAGCCCCATGCTGGATTCTGCAGTTCAACTGAACAGTCCAGATCTCACAACCACCCCAGAGGCCAGCCCTGCATTGGCCCACCCAGCCACAGCACCCTCTACCTCCACAGCCCACACTGACATTGAGGCACGCCTGTCAAGGGTAGAGGCCCGGCAGGACTCGATGATCGAGCTGGTGCGCCAATATGTGGCTGAGGGTGAGGAAACATGCCAAGAGATCCGTGAGGCCGATGCTGGGACCATTGTGGCCGGAAATTATAGCGCAGTCATGATCCGTGACAGTTTGGGAGCCATCATGCAGATCCTAACCAGCATGCTCCAACACATGCAGTGCCATCTGCATCCACCCCATCGTCCACACCTGCAAGCTCCGCTCTCTCCAGCCCTGTGTGGATGATGAGGCACAGTGCTAGTCAGACCGAAATGCTGCCCCCGGACACAAAAGAAAACGGGAAATAGTGTGGGGTGACAATAGGTGAGGGGGGAGATGGTGTTGGTGGTGCAGAGGGGATTAAGGGGGTGTTCATTGATGGGCATGGGCTGTTTATTGGGGGTATGGAGTGTTTGGGGGTATGGTTGTTTGGGGGTTATGGGGTGTTTCAGTGTGTTGGGGGATGAAGGGAGGGTGTGTGAGTGGTGGAGGTGGGAAGCACTTTTTTGTAAATAATCTTAATACACTTTTTGTGTTAAAATCATTTAATGCCTAGACATTGTTCATTTTGTGTGTGTCCATTCAATTCATGACAGCATACAGTGCCCAACTCCCCACACACCCTGTGTCCATGTCCACACAGTCCCAGTGCTCAGTGTAGCACTGACACATAACCATCAACGTCCCTGTGGTTCAGAAGTAATCGTCAATCATTGATTGGCATACAGCACGGCCATCTTGTGCATCACGTACTGGCAGAGGTGCTGCTTCTCCTCCATCACCATCCTCATCATCCTCACCCGGTGCATGCATGGCAATGTCAGGGGGCAGTGGTACATTTCTCTGGATGCACATGTTGTGCAGCATTACACAGACCATGGTGATCTTTGCCACCTTCTCAGGGCCATAAAGGAGTGCGCCACCAGACCTGCTTAAGCAGCGGAACCGTGCCTTCAACAGGCCAAAGGTCTGCTCAATCATGACACAGGTACGTGTATGTATCCATTGTACTCCTCTTTGTGCCTATTATGTGGGTTCCTCACAGGGGTAAGTAGACTCAGCTTCAAGGGATAGCCTCCATCACCTGCAGGGGAGCACAAAGAGGTATGTGTGAGTCAATCTGAGCTGACACCTTCAGGATTCACAGCCATGGCTGCAGCTATTTGGTGTTGACATGCACATGCACCTGTATGTATGTACACAGGTTCATTTGATGTGTTGTGTACTGCACTATGGTCTGCTAGTGTGGATTGTGTTGTACAGTTGATGCAGGGTGTTATCTTGCATGTTGATGTGGATGTACTGTGTATGAGGAACGATGTCTTGCCACCCATAATTGAGTGTATGCTACTCTGTACCTAAGCACACAAGCGGCATTGGCACAGTTGGAATCATGTTCAGTCATTCATCGCTTGACATACCCATGGTGGGCTGCTTGTGCGTCTTGCATGTTGTCATTGATGTACGCCATTGGTGTTATGTATGCAATTGATGTGTCATGTTCAGGTCGGGATGTTCAGGACAACAGTGTTTAGTTCTAAGTGCATTGTCCACTCACTGCCCAATCCAACCCAGGTGGAGTATGCATCGCCCCCAATCCCACCCAGGTGGAGTAGGCATCCCCCCAATCCCACCCAGGTGGAGTATGCATCCCCCCTAATCCCACCCAGTTAGAGTATGCATCCCCCCCAATCCCACCCAGGTGGAGTATGCATCCCCCCCATACCACCCAAGTGGAGTGTGCATCCCCCCAATCCCACCCAGGTGGAGTATGTATCCCCCCACCTCACCATCCCGATGGACTGCCATGGCCCAGTCAGGCAACTTACCAAGCAGCCAGGCACGTCGTCCAGCATGTCGCTTCATGTAACGGGGTAGCGTTGAGTTACACTGGCATCATGTGTAGATCCGAGATATCATGCACAACAATGTGTGATGATCTTGCAAGAGTCACATACCATCTGCACATTGATGGAATGGTATTGCTTGCAATTGTGGTACACCGTATCTATTTCATGAAAGACAACCAATTCAACATGGGTGCAGTTGAGGGCACCGACGCAATTGGGCATACCTGCCAGTGCATGGAAGCCTACTTTACTGTCGGCAAGCTCCTGCCCAGTCTGTGGTAGGGATATGTGGGTGCTAGCATGCTTCAGAAGGGCATCCAGCACTTGGGTCAGCATGCGTGAAAAGAGTGGTTGTGATATACCATGCAGCTGGCCCACTGTGTGCTGTGCGGTAGGTGCCTGTGGCCAGGAAGTGGAGCACAGACACCACCTTTAGTAGTGGGGGCATGGCAGTGTGTATTTCTATGAGGCTGACGATGTCATTGTGTATCATGTCCACTAGGGTGGTGATGGTGTCCCGGTCCAACCGGTACAGGGTGTGGATCTGCTCAGGGGTTAGATTGAATGCACTGGGTCTGATGCAAGGGATTGGTGGCTGCCTACTTGGTACCACTCCCTGCACTGGTGGAACTTGCTTGGTCTGTCTCACCCTCCTTCCCCTCCTGCGTCTCCTCTGTGCTGACTGTTGTTGTAGCTGTAGTTGTTGTTGTTGTTGCTGTAGTTGTAGCAGTACAGGCATGTCATCCAGCCCCATGATTGCAACAGCTAGTGTCATCATTTTGGTGTAGGAAGGGGTGTGGTGTGTGGGTGTACTCCTTTTGTACTGGGACAGGCTCCATTGACTCCACCTGTGATGATTGTGTGCACCTGTGGCAGTTGCCTACACTGCAGGTTGCTATTTACGGGTGGTCCATGATGCCTGTATTGCTCCCGTCATGCAGGCCCTAATTACCGCCTTCAGGATGCCGGTAAGTACATGCCGCGTAACTTGTCATGTCCTCCTATTAGCGGCATCCCGGTATTCCCACCTCTAAGGGGCGCGTGTATGCGTTCATGGCAGTAAGAAGGGGCACGGTACGGGCGAGGCAGTATTGGCAGGTTGTCGGGTCATAGTGGCCCGGAACCGTTAACGATGCTGGTAATACCATTCCGCCTTCCTTTTTTCATTACCTCCATGCTCGTAATGTGGCCCCATGAAGATTCCAAATGGTTTGAATTAGATCTCTGCCTTATAGCAGAAAACAAATATGACATTACTGACCACTTAATACTTTGCAATTACTGCACTGCAAAACTTGACAACAACCAAACACCTTCACGTGCTAACACAAATAACTTGGAATTATTCCCACTACCAAAACCCCGCAACAACTAAATTTATATGAGAGCATCATAATGAAAACAGTGCACCCATTTCAAGCAATAATACGCCTCCAACCAAAAACAGCAAAATTACCTCCCTCTGAATTAGTGAAAGTCATTTGTGGCAAAGTAGTTTATTTACCATTAGATCTCAAAGGAAATGTACACAATCTAGGAGTGCAATGGCCGATAGATCAATCTTTAAGTGTCTCAGTAAATGGCATACCTACAAAAGACCTACAAAAGACCTACAAAGCACCCTTTGACAAAAAAACAAAGCCTTTTTCTTGGAAAATCAATGGTACAGTTGTACCGGTGGTAAGGGAACTCACTTATATGGGCTTGAAGATCACCCCATGCCCAACTAAAACAGACTTGATAAGTATAGTAGACCTGAAAGCAGCAGAATTGGGTTCTCATATGATAAGGATACATCTAACATATTGCAAATTTACACTTACCCCTTTGATAAAGTACTTTGTGGATAAGGTCATACCAAAGCTGCTTTTTGGTCTTGAGTGCAACATTCAAGGTTTTCTTACTTACTGGGAACGTGTTTAGGTGAAAATATGGAAGAGGGTCCTTAGCCTTCCAAACTCTGTTCCAATGGCCTTGGTTCTATATGAGCTGGGTGTCCTGTCTCTTTTATTCTCCATGGAATTGAGATGGGTCTCATTATTTATACTGATAAAGGATCCCCAATGTGAAACTCTCTATGGGGATGTTCATTGCCAAATGATTAAGGGGGATAATACCTTTTTGGAAATGCTGAAAACAAAATCTCTTGATATCATTATAGCAGCAGACACAGATGTTGATACCCTGAATTCCAACCCTTTGAGATCGAAGTAATTTATTAATTTATTAAGAGAAGGGACTGGTCTAGGACCATTGAGGGGGTAAGGGCAGCTAAATTGTCTACTAACTTCTCCCTATATGATAGATCGAGAGCTACCCTCCCTACCTAACTGAGACAGTTTCCATATCCTAAGGCAAGGACGAACTTACTTCGATTTAAATTGAATATCTTGCCGATGCTAGAAATGTTGCATATTCGTGATAAGTGTGTGTATACATCGGACATATGCCAAGAATGTGATGAAAATGTTAAACAAACTATGAAACACTTGATTCTATCCTGTCCGGGAACAAGGCATTTGATTCAGGGGAGATTGCAGAGGTTCTTTGATAGAGGGAGATGGCCCAATCCTAATTATTTCTTTGAAAGAATAATGACGTTTTTCTGTCAATGGTGAGACTACTTACAGTTTTAAAATTAGTTGATTATGTAATTGTATAATTTTGTAACAATGAAATGTTTTAGTCTTCTTTTGATATACTGTGTAAAAAGTTGAAATTCTGTTTGGCTAATATGCACAATAAAAAAAAAAGAAAACCTGAGAGAAGCCATTGAAATAATTCAAGAGTAACCAGAAACTGGTCAATTTGAACTTCTAAATCCTGCTTACGAATCCAATATTTTAGACCATTATACAAGTCATCCTTTACACTCTAAAGACACCATAGATGATTCACTGGAAACATACCAAATGTGACAAGCCAAAGGATCTCCAATCAGCATATGGGAAAAAATTATAGAAGCATGGGCCTTTCCTCTACTCCTTCCCACTGGAAAAGGAGGAAGGTACGATGATAGACCCACACAAATAACAGCATCAGAATATAGCTCTTTACAAATGTATTCTGATGACCCTAGATTCAAACAAAATGTGGATTACATATTCCACCTTCTCTTTGAAAGTGAACTAGCAGCTCTATGCTATGGAGTTGCACACACATTAAAAATCAGGTAACCATTTTCAAAATATGTCAGCTTTGCAATTATTACAAAAAGTGCAAGAAAAAGATGAGGTTTTACAGTCAAGTATTACAAATCTTTTAGCAAACATGCATGGTACAAAAGAATAGTGGTTCCGACATCATGGAGATGTACCCTGTATGATAAGAAACCTTGGCCCACCCACTTGGTTAGTTACATTAAGTTGTGCAGAATATGCATGGGAGGATGTACACGATTTCCTATGCATGGCAAACAAAAACGAAACAAACATAGATATGAAAACACCAGGAGAACTCTGCTCTCTAGATCCTGTAAATGTATGAAGATATTTCCATCATCGCTTCACTGCTATGCTACACTTTATTTGTAATGAGATTGTTCCTCCCTCGGAGAAGTTCAACACTTGTTTTGGAGAAAAGAATACCAAGCCAGAGGAACACCACACATCCACATGCTATTATGGATTAAAGATGCTCCTAGATTTGGTCAGGACAGTGATGCAACTGTTTTGCAGTTCATCCAAAAATATATCACTTGTGAAATCCCTTCAGAAACAACACATAGTGACCTTCATGCACACATTTTACAATTTCAAAGACACAAATGTGGGAAATATTGTTGTTGCAAATATAAAAAAAGGGAAATACTACACCAAATGCTGCTTAGTCATAAAATGCTCTCTCATAGAGAATGTGGCTGCTATGAAGCTGCAGACAGTTTTACCGGTTCTGCCTTGTATGGAAAATCTGACAATATAGTATGTCTTGGTCCTGCTAAATCTAGAAAAAGAGTTCTCAAATCATATGAAGACATAGAAACAATAGCCAAAAATGATACCAAGACATTTTGAAAAACGATTTACTAGACACATACTACCCAAACAGGAGTACCACGTTGGAAACCATATGTCTCTACCACGTAGCCGAAAACCTCACATTCAAAAATAATGTTAAACCAGATGAAAAAAAAGTAGATACAGAGTTATAAATTGTGAAGGCAGCTTAGTGAAACTTACCAAATACAGCTTAATTAATCATATCAAATTGTCATTAAAAATTCTTCAACATAAAGAACTGTAATACATGTCCCTCCTACAACTTTTAAACCATGGAGAAAAGAAGAAGAATTGCTGGATACATATGGTGTCCGGTCAAAGGGTTGACTACAAAAGGATCGAATGCAATAGGGTCGACGCAATAGGGCCGAAAACAAAAGGATCCATTTTTTTTAAATTATATATATTTTTTGGGGTTTTTGTATAGGTAAAAAAAGTAGTTTTTACCACAAAAACAGTGGTAGAGGGACCCCCCCAAAAAAAAACTAATGTAAAAAAAAAAACAAAAACAAATGTCGATCCTTTTGTTTTTGGTCCTTTTGAATCAATCCTTTGACCATTCGATCTTTTTGAATCGATCCTTTGACCTATAACCGATACATATGACTCCTCTGAGGACGCTTTCAAAGCAAATGAAAGCACCATAACAGACGTAAACTTTATACAGTACCAAACATTGTTGCATAATGAACAGCAACACAAAGAAGAACTCCAGGCCCAACTATAAGTGGCCACTCCCGACAGTAGTCAACCTTCTCTAACAGGAAGCCAAGAACCACTTGGACAGGCACTAATAACAAATGAGGCAGAATTGACAATGTTAGAAGTAGAAAACACCATGTGTCAGTATGAAAAAGCTACAGAAGACTTTGCTGTACTGAAATCACAACTGAACAATGAGCAGTGTAGCATTTTCCAAGAAATAACAAAACAAATTGAACATGGTGTGGAACATGAATATAAAAACTGTACCTGCCAAGACTACAAACCTATACTGCTATACGTGAGTGGTGAAGCTGGTTCAGGCAAAACATTCTTAATCAAAATCATCAGCAAGTTCCTTCAACAATTGATAAACAACAAACTGTCAGCTGTTGTAACTGCCCCCACAGGTTTAGCTGTCTACAACATAGGCAGTGTCACTTTACACTGATTACTACTCCTTCCAGTAGAACACCAAAACAAATTAGACTATTACAAACTTTCCACAGAAGCTGCAATGGAACTATGCAGAGTTTTCAAACAAATGAAAATGCTGCTAATAGATGAGGTGAGCATGGTCTCCAACCTAACGCTGGCTTTGATTCACCTCAGATTAAAAGAGGTCCTCAAAACAAACTATGATGAGCTCTTTGGAGGAAAACACATTATTGTTTTCGGAGATCTTCTTCATTTGACACCAGTTAAAGCTGAACCTATCTTTAAAACCTTAGGGCACAAAAAGTGCCATAAAATTCTTGGCAGCATAGGAAATGTCAACATTTGGCAACATTTCCAATGCAGAGAATTAAAAGAAAACATGCACCAGTCTGCAGACCTCACATACCCCAACATTTATAACGTATTAGAGTTGGTGTACTATCTCAAGAAGCACAATCAATATTAAAAACCAGGCACATCCATGCACTCTATGGCTGTCATGACCGCAGCCTCCAAGGAGTCAGGTTTAGCCCAACTGCCTCGGAAGCTGGGTCGCAACTTCATTTCCAGGCACCCATCGGCTCCCATAGGGGCCTTATGGACCTTGTCCTGGCGCCAGTGGCGCCAGGCTCATAAGGGGACCCAGTCCCAGCACAGGACGTGCCAGGCTCATGATGTAAGGAATGGTGCTTGGGTGGACCTACCTGCTGCAGACCATGCTGCTCACTCACCTGCAGGATGAAATCCTCATCCATCCATGGCTGGAACTACTTTACCTTCTGGGTGTGGCCAGCACCACTCACTGGGACTGGATACTGGAACTATTCTGGAAGCTGGGACTTCTTACCTGGGCGAGGCTGCTGTGGAAGGAGACACCTAAGCACTCCAGTAAGCTATTTAAACCACGCCCGATCAGAGCAACGTGCTTCGCGTTATTCTGCAATAGCAGCAGGACGCTCACCGTGTCAGCTCCAGAGAATCTTCAACTTCTGCATCTGGGGAAGAGAAATCCGCAATCTTACCTTCCGAAATACCATCTTCGTCTTCAGCAGCATCTGAAAAGGGAAAAGAACACCAGGTTAGCACAAGATAAAAACCAGCGCAGCACTTACCCAGTCCATCGGTGCATCTCAAGCCACGGGCTGCAGCTTTCCATTTTTCCGGCACCCTGTGGAAGCAAAGACATTGGTTAGTAAACCTCCGTGAAACTTTCCTTACCTGCGCTGCATTCTTCTCGCCTCCGCCGACGCTGCTACTCGCATCTGCAAAACAAAAGGACATCATTAAGAAATACAAAACTCCATCTATACGCACGTGTCTTGGGCAGCGCTCATCTTTCTCACTCCTCGGTGCATTCCTCGACATCCATTTTTCTACCCAGCTGCTTCTGCGACCTGAAAAAGGAAAAGAGACATTAAGAAGTGCTTTTAACTTCGAATTGACATTTTCTACTTACTTGCCTGCAATACCTTCGCCATTCCATCGCTCTCCGGACCTCCATATTCAAGCAACCGCCGTTCGTGCTGCTAACAACGGCCTAGCTCCAAATCTTCATCCTCTGCAACCAAGAGGCTGGACAATTAACCAGTGAAGTAACTGGCTTCAGCGCCCCTGCACAGACGCAGGATGGAGAGCTCCGCTTTCACCTACATAAGGTGAGCACATTTAGCCTACGAACTACTTGGGAGTACCAGGAAGGGGAGGCAGCTTACCCAGTCAGGCTTATATATCCATATTAACCCCTTGCTCTCATAATTGCAGACACCTCACCCTTCAGATCAAGATCTCAGTGAGGAAAGGGCCTTTCCAGGGTGGCATTCGAGGCCTGCGCGTGACCCTAGAAGACTCCGAGAACCCCCAGCCCAGACCTGCGCCTCCGAGGGATTCAGGTGAGCGTTACAGAACGCGAAGCCTACCGCAATTTTCCCACCCAGGCGCAATGGAAACCTCGGACATAGATCAACTGGCTCAATTGCTTGGGGAACTAAGGGCAGAAGTACACGCATCTCGCCAAGAAACAAACGCTTTACGAAGGGAGTTGATCATTGCCAAGGAACGGACGGATGATCTGGCCAGACAGTTGCTACAGGCTCAATCGGGACAGTCGCCACTGCCTCCCTATGGAGGGGGCGGCACTCCTACAACCTCAAGTAATCCGGTGCAAATTAATCTGCCAGGGAATGTGCCTTTGGCCCCGCCCGAACGTTTTTCCGGTGATCCAAAGCGATATGCAGTATTCATCAATCAATGCCGCTTGCACTTTCTGTGTAGACCCGCCGCATTCCCAACGGACCAAGCCAAGGTAGCGTTTGTACTTTCCTATCTTAGCGGTAGTGCTGCAGATTGGTCCATTCCTCTCGTGACACAGGATGACCCGCTCCTCTATAACTTTCAAGACTTTCAGACCAGTATGGAAAAGTTGTTCGCAAGACATTCACAGGGGCAGGCCTTGGACAATGAACTCCTGTCACTCAGACAAGGTAATCAGGATCTCCTGGCTTACATAGCGTCCTTTAATAGACTGGTGGTTGAGACCAGGTGGCCTGAATATAAGAGAATCACGCTCTTCTACAGAGGTCTACGTGGGGAACTTAAAGACGTTTTAGCACAGGTGGTTAATCCGCCGCAAGACTGTTCAGATTATATCGACCTAGTAGTCCAATTAGATCATCGGCTACAGAACAGGAAGACCGATCGATCCAGATTTGAAACCCGGGTACTTTCAAGACCTCAGAGCTCCGCTAAAGGGAATGACTCCGTGAAACCAATGCAAATAGGAGTAGTAAAAGGACCATTAACTCGGAAAGAACGGGAAAGAAGAAGGCAATTACAGCTGTGCCTATACTGTGGGAATTCTGGACATTTCCTTCGTGATTGCTCAGTGAAACCGGTCAAGAAGACCGTAGGAGTTTCTGATAAAAATGCTGAGAAACTGGAATCGGTAACGACCTCGCCCGACAAGCGTAGAGGTCCGCTTGCCGAGCGTTAAAACCAGTTCCTTGACCTCGCATTTGGTAATGCCTATGGTCCTCATAAGTCCCAATAGACCAGATCGCATGCATGCTATCAAAGTATACATTGATAGCGGAGCAATCGGTAATTATGTGGACCAAGACTTGGCTATCAGGATGGATCTTCCCCTACGTCCCAAGATGGTAAAGGACGTAATCACTACAGTGGATGGTACTGAAATAGCTTCCGGACCAGTTTCTCATACCACCATGGAGGTAACGTTGTTATGTCAAGACGGACATCGGGAGAAGATCGTGTTTGATGTAATCAAGGCCCCTCAGTTTCAGGTGATTCTGGGAATGCCTTGGTTGGAAAAGCACAATCCTCAGATAGACTGGCGAGCCAAGGTAATTCGGTTTCCAGAATGCGCTTCAACCTGTTATCCTCAGCCCGAAATCAAGCTAGCAGCCATCACTTCCGAGGACCCCCGATTACCTCTGGAATACCAAGAGTTCAGCGACGTCTTTCAGAAAGATCAAGCCAACACCCTGCCTCCGCATCGGTCATACGACTGCCAGATAGACCTAATACCTGGGTCCACCCCTCCGTGCAGTAGAATATATGCCCTCACTGAACCAGAAAACCTCCATCTCAGGCAATACTTGGACCAGTACTTGGCTAACGGATTCATCCGCCCCTCGAAATCCCCGGCTTCCTCAGCTTTGTTCTTCGTCCCGAAAAAGGAAGGTGACCTAAGAACTTGTATCGATTATCGCGCCCTGAACCAGATTACAGTCAAAAACCGATACCCGTTGCCCTTGATTCCTGAATTATTGGACCAGGTAAAAGGCGCCTGCATATACACAAAGTTAGACCTCAGAGGAGCTTACCATTTGGTACGCATTAAGGAGGGCGACGAATGGAAGACGGCCTTTCGCACTAAATATGGATTATTTGAGTATCAAGTAATGCCCTTCGGACTATGTAACGCACCGGCCGCTTTCCAGTTTTTCATGAATGATGTCCTCAGAGAACTTATTGATGTGTGCGTAGTCGTTTATATTGACGACATCCTGGTATACTCAGCCTCAGAATCTGATCATCGTAGACATGTCACAGCGGTTTTACAGAGACTTCGCCAACACCGCTTGTTTGCTAAACTGGAGAAGTGCACCTTTCACGCAAAGGAAGTGGAATTTTTAGGGTTCATCTTATCACCCAACGGAGTTCACATGGACTCAAGAAAAGTGGATGCTATCACCAAATGGCCTTCCCCAACTTCTGTGAAAGGTGTACAGAGCATGCTGGGCTTCGCTAATTTTTACCGAAGGTTCATTCCTGAATTCTCTCAGGTAGTCCAACCTATCACGGCTCTTCTGAAAAAGAATAAAAAATTCGAGTGGACTCCAAAAGCCGAACAAGCCTTCCAAGAATTAAAAGCCAAATTTATCTCTGCTCCAGTCTTAAGGCATCCCCGTCCAGAACTTCCCTACATCGTCGAGACAGACGCTTCCAGTCTTGCAATGGGGGCGGTGCTGTCACAAAGAGACCCCGAAATGCACCAGTTACACCCTGTAGCCTTTTGGTCTCGCAAATTTTCGGCTCCTGAGATCAACTACACAATTACGGACAAAGAACTCTTGGCAATTAAGTCCGCCTTCAAGGCCTGGCAGCATTATCTTTTGGGAGCCCGGCACACAGTAACTGTAATCACGGATCACCGTAACCTCCAGTACCTGAAGTCAGCTAAAGCTCAATCTTCGAGGCAACTACGCTGGGCTTTATTCTTCGCAGAATTCGATTTTGTAATCACATATCGAACAGGCGTTAGGAACGGAAAAGCAGACGCCCTTTCCCGGATAGGGGTAGACGAATTTACAGCTAATCCGGAGCCGGTGCCAATAATTCCTGAACAAAAGATACTAGGAGCAATCAACACACTATCCCTCGAAGAGATTAAAGCAAGGGTCAATCAACTCACAACTCCCGAAGATTCATCGAATTGGCAATTGAAAGGAAAGGATTTTACAATAGATCAGAACCTATTGTATTTCCAAGGAAGACTATTCTTACCCTGCGCTGACTTACAAAAACAGGTCATCACCTGCTACCATGATTCTCTAATGGAAGGACATCCTGGAGTTGCCAAAACCTCAGAGAAAATTAAAAGGCATTTTTGGTGGCCATCTTGGAGGAAAGATGTTAAAGAGTTTGTGGCTTCTTGTGGTATCTGCGCACAAAACAAGAGTCAGAAGGAAAAACCAGCAGGATTACTACGTCCAATAGACATTCCACCAGGCCCTTGGCACACGCTCTCGATGGATTTTATCACGGATTTACCCCCTTGCTCCGGATACAACACAATTCTAGTGATCGTGGACCTTTTTTCAAAAATGGCTCATTTTATCCCACTGAAGGGTTTACCTACAGCTTCCATTCTAGCCCAAGAATTTCTTGAAAACATTGTCCGGTTGCACGGTTTCCCTTCAGTACTAATCTCTGACCGAGGGAGCCAATTCATTTCCCATTTTTGGCGGAGTTGTTGTCGTTTAGCACAAATTGATGTACGACTTTCCACCAACCATCACCCTCAAACCGACGGGCAGACTGAGAGAACTAACCAAACTTTAGAACAATATCTGCGCTGCATGTTGCATCAATCCAAGGGTACTTGGAAGGATGTCCTTTGGATTGCTGAATACGCTTAAAATAATTCAATCCATTCTGGGACGGGAAAAAACCCTTTTTTCCTGCTGTATGGAAGTCATCCTCGAACCTCAAATCTGGACCCACCTCAAGCTCTCGGAACACCTGCTATTGACCATCTGCATTCGACGATAACTCAAGCATTTAAAGAAGCCACAGCTCATCTTCAATGAGCTAAAGAATCATACAAAAAAGGAGCAGACCAACATCGAAAAGAGGCTCCTCAATATCAAAAAGGAGATCAAGTCTGGCTGTCCACTAAACATTTATCTTTAAAAGGGCCACGCACCTTCAACCCAAGATATTTAGGACCCTACTCGATCACGGCCGTGATTAACCCAGTGGCTGTCAAACTAGAATTACCTACTCAAATGAAGATACATCCTGTCTTCCATGTTTCTCTCCTGAAACCTGTGCAACCCGGAACCCGTTTGACTAAACCTCCTGAGCCAATCCAAGTTGACGGAGAATCCGAATTTGAAATTCGAAACATCTTGGACTCCAAAATTTCCAAATCAAAACTATACTACCCGATTGATTGGAAGGGATATGGACCCCAGGAGAGATCTTGGGAACCCTCAGAATATGTACATGCACCTCGTCTAGTCCGAAAATTTCATCGGGCTTTTCCCAACAAGCCAAAACCTCCGGAAAAGACAAGCTTGGGAGGGGCCTTGAGGGGGGGTGCTGTCATGACCGCAGCCTCCAAGGAGTCAGGTTTAGCCCAACTGCCTCGGAAGCTGGGTCGCAACTTCATTTCCAGGCACCCATCGGCTCCCATAGGGGCCTTATGGACCTTGTCCTGGCGCCAGTGACGCCAGGCTCATAAGGGGACCCAGTCCCAGCACAGGACGTGCCGGGCTCATGATGTAAGGAATGGTGCTTGGGTGGACCTACCTGCTGCAGACCATGCTGCTCACTCACCTGCAGGATGAAATCCTCATCCATCCATGGCTGGAACTACTTTACCTTCTGGGTGTGGCCAGCACCACTCCCTGGGACTGTATACTGGAACTATTCTGGAAGCTGGGACTTCTTACCTGGGCAAGGCTGCTGTGGAAGGAGACACCTAAGCACTCCAGTAAGCTATTTAAACCACGCCCGATCAGAGCAACGTGCTTCGCGTTATTCTGCAATAGCAGCAGGACGCTCACCGTGTCAGCTCCAGAGAATCTTCAACTTCTGCATCTGGGGAAGAGAAATCCGCAATCTTACCTTCCGAAATACCATCTTCGTCTTCAGCAGCATCTGAAAAGGGAAAAGAACACCAGGTTAGCACGAGATAAAAACCAGCGCAGCACTTACCCAGTCCATCGGTGCATCTCAAGCCCTGGGCTGCAGCTTTCCATTTTTCCGGCACCCTGTGGAAGCAAAGACATTGGTTAGTAAACCTCTGTGAAACTTTCCTTACCTGCGCTGCATTCTTCTCGCCTCCGCCGACGCTGCTACTCGCATCTGCAAAACAAAAGGACAACATTAAGAAATACAAAGCTCCATCTATACGCACGTGTCTTGGGCAGCGCCCATCTTTCTCACTCCTCGGTGTATTCCTCGACATCCATTTTTCTACCCAGCTGCTTCTGCGACCTGAAAAAGGAAAAGAGACATTAAGAAGTGCTTTTAACTTCGAATTGACATTTTCTACTTACTTGCCTGCAATACCTTCGCCATTCCATCGCTCTCCGGACCTCCATATTCAAGCAACCGCCGTTCGTGCTGCTAACAACGGCCTAGCTTCAAATCTTCATCCTCTGCAACCAAGAGGCTGGACAATTAACCAGTGAAGTAACTGGCTTCGGCGCCCCTGCACAGACGCAGGATGGAGAGCTCCGCTTTCACCTACATAAGGTGAGCACATTTAGCCTACGAACTACTTGGGAGTACCAGGAAGGGGAGGCAGCTTACCCAGTCAGGCTTATATATCCATATTAACCCCTTGCTCTCATAATTGCAGACACCTCACCTTCAGATCAAGATCTCAGTGAGGAAAGGGCCTTTCCAGGGTGGCATTCGAGGCCTGCGCGTGACCCTAGAAGACTCCGAGAGCCCCCAGCCCAGACCTGCACCTCCGAAGGAATTCAGGTGAGCGTTACAATGGCCATAACTCATGTGCTAATGATGTCATGGAACAATTAGCACAAAAAATGTCAATTGTATGTCCTTGATGCCAACTCTTGCAAGCTGTTCAAAATTCAATAAATTTGCTACACAGATAAACTGGACGTACATGGTATGACACTACCCATGTGTCAACAAGCCACAACAAGACTAAATAGCTTAGAAAACTTTATCTCCAACACAGCTGGTTTGGAGAAAATATTAAATGTATCTTTAAATTGTAGAATAATGCTTAAACGTAATCTTGACATGGAACAAGGACTAGTTAATGGAGCACTTGGTACAGTTGTTGGCAATCAAACATACCCATGTGACAACAACATTCAATTTGTCAATATTCTCTTTGACAAACTATCAGACGTTAAAAGGATGGGACGCTCAACAGCCCACTTCCTTTTTTCAAAGACATGTATGTACGCAGAGAACAATTTTCACCAACTCTAGCATACACAGTTAACATTCACAAATCACAAGGTTTTACCCTAGATAAAGCATTAATAGATATTGGTAGCACAGTCTTTAAAGAAGGCATGAGCTATGCAGCACTATCATGCTTACATACACCTGACGGGCTATTTCTAATCAACTTTAATGCAAGTAAAGTAAATGCAGATATTCCTTGCATTCTAGAATACAATAGGCTGCGTTCACTCTACTTCCCCATCTGAAAACCTACCCTGTTCCACAAAAAGCAAAATGTTGTAAAAGAAAACTACTTCAAACTGAAACTATACAGGATATCACTGCAATTCCTCCAAAGGAAAAAATAGAAACTAATACTTCATCATGTACCACAACCAAAGAAGAATCTACTGGTCAAAGTATCTCAACTACTTCTTCAAAGAAGCAACACACACTCTGAAAAAATGACTTCAACACAGAACTGTCAGGTCCATTCAAATTTTCAAATATAACTGCTGTAAACATCTACGCAAATGTAGCAATAAATATTCTACTCTAATTGCCAGCAATTATTGAGAACATTTACTTACACAATACAGACCAATTGTGTTTGCAAATGTTAGTCCTTCATAGAAATGCAACCAACAATCCTGACAACACTTACAGTGTTCATGGAATAAGACAAGAATTGGACTACTTTGCTGGAATGGTCAAATTCACTATAAACTCACAAGAAGATCCACAAGAATTTCTAATGTACTCACTACAAGTACTGGAAAACAAAAACATACCTATAAATGGAATCTTCCAGATTTCCTACATGTGGAAACATACATGCACTCTCTGCAGCCATGTGGCACAGGTACAAGTCCCTAATGAAAGATTTGTGTATGTATCCATTTCAGCAACTTGTACAAAATGCAAACCATGGCAGATTATGTACTACCTGCAATTCAGATAATCGCTCCACCTTACAAATACAGACACATAGTAAATACGTAATAGTAATGCTTTTACGTTACAATGCAGATGGTACCAAAACAACAGTAAGCTGATTGGATTCACACATGTCAAGTATCACTTATTAAGAAAACCTTCACAACAATAGGTATAATCTACCACGCAGGAACCACAAACAATTCAGGTCACTAGACTGAATATATAAAAAATAATTGTAGATGGTTCGAATGTCATGATAGTACCATTACTTTAAAGCAGAGATTGCCAGCAAATCTTGTAAATGCTTACTTACTAATATTGTTAAAACCAACATTTATTACATAATCTTTGTATGAACATAAGCAAAACTTCAACTTCAAAACTGTGCACAGCTAGAATACGCCAACATGTATCTAACTGCCCCAAGATTCTGCAACAAGCAAACAGATAAACAAATACCATTAAAATGTAACAAGTAATATACAGTTAGAATACGGCAACAGGTATCTAACAGCCCCAAAAAATCTGCAACAACCCAGCAGATAAATAAATACCACTAAAATCAAACAAGAAATATACAGTTAGAATACGCCAACAGGTATCTAAACTGCCCCCAAAAAATCTGTAACAGCCCAACAGATAGATGAATAGCAGAAAAGTAGAAATAAACAATTAGAATACACTAACAGGTATTTAATTGGCCCAAAAATCTGCAAAAAGCGAACAGATAGAAGATTAGCAAGAAAAAAGAAATAAACAGTAAAACAATGAAAGAAATATATTGTACCACAACATAGAAGGTTTTCTTTTTAATCCAGCATGGATTTCTTTTCCCACAGGCCCAATGATTTAGAAAACAAACACAGAAACTGAGAAAATTGTGCAGTACACTGGTTTGAACTATAGTACTTGTAAAGTACTAAATATGAACTACCTACTCTAACATATGATCTTTTCTTTTATCACAGAGATCGAAAAAGTATGTCTTGTCCAGTTACCCATGTCATGAAAAAACTACATACAACCACAAAAAACTCAACCAGTAAGTATAAAATAAATAGACTCACAAACACTTCAGTCCTTGTTACAAACTCGACAATCTTAACTGCATAGGCTAGCCAAAACTTCACATACAAACTCTACAAATAAAGCAATACACAAACTTTTGGGTTGTGGATATTTGATGGGTATTTGATTCTACGGGTGTGCTATGCTGCGGTGGTTGTGGCCAGGCCCTAGAATATTGGGTGCATGGCCTACAGACTCTAGGCCCTGGCTACAGCCACCACAGCATAACACACCTATACTACCAAACATTTTGACTGTGGTATGTGGGCTGCTTATAGTGGATATTAATTAAAATCAATGCTCTACTAACAACCCAAAAACAACATCACACTAAAGTAAAATAGCCAGAGTGCATTTATTATGTCCGCGGACAGCCACGAAGACCACGGACATGGCAAACACATCAGGGGCACCTGCCACCTAAACAAATATAGTATTTGACCCATCTCTTACTCCCCAACCCTCCCCAAGAACTTCTACGCACCAACACACGCCCCAAAATTGCATTTTGCTGTTAGCGGATCCAAGATGGCGGGCTCATCGAAACAACGTGACACACCTCACGCCTCATTCCAGCCAATCGGCGGACACGTTGCGTGTCCGCCGACATGACGCAAGCTGATTAGCCAATCAGTGTCCTATCCACGGAGCAAACAGGGAAATGTGTCCACGGAACGGACATAGATATCACTAATTTTTTTGTCTTATGTTTTGGTCATTTCAAAAAAACTACTAGACGGATTTACACCAAATTAGCAAAAACACGCTTTCGGTACTAAACCGTCGCTCCTGCCACAGATTTTGTGGAAATCCATCCAGCGGTTTCAGCTGTGGGCATGCGCAAAGTTTTTTCCCATTATGTCTATGGGAAAAAAAGACATTTTGGGACCCCCCTTATAACTTTGCCCTCTGGACCAAACCTCACCAAAATAATAATTAGGCAATAAGCCCCAAGACTGTGGGCCATTACTGCATAAGGTAATGCCCCCGGGTCCATAGTTACAGACCTGAGCGTAGCAATGGTGTTAACGAAGGTCACCCGGGGCATTACCATATGCTGTAATGTAATGACCAGCAGTCGAGGGCCGTATTGCCATTAGTACCTCGGCCTGTTAGACCGGGGTACTAAAGGCATTTATTTTCTGTTCTGAAATGCTCTGGCATTTCGGAACAGAAAAAAATGTTTAAAAAATGGTCGCCGGGGAAGGGAAAACAAATTATGTTTTCCCTTTCCATGGCAGGCATTGAAAACATTTGGAAACAAGTATACAAACAAAATGGCCACCATGCAAAGGGAGAAGGGACTACACGTAGTCCCTTCTCCCTTACCATGGCAGCCATTAAAAAGATAGGAAAAAAAGTAAACAAACAAAATGGCCACCATGGGATGGGAGAAGGCACTACACAAAGTCCCTTCTTCATTTCCATAATGGCCTGTCGCAGATCGGGAGCGGACAAGCTGGAGACTGAAGTGTTCCTAGCACATCCGCTCTCAAAATGGACAAAAAGGAAGGTACGTGGGGGTGGGTGGGTGTTAAGGGAATTCTGTGGATGTGCGAGGAGGGTGGAGCTGGGAGGCTGACACACCCCCTCGCCTCCTACTAATAAACAATAGATTAATGTAAACGATTGAAATATTGTACAAACATGTTCCATTTTTTATTGAATTTATGAAGACAATTATTAGAAAAGGCATAACATTTTTTAATACGGTGGATGGAACAAATGTGATTCCACCAAGCATTAAACAATACTTTGTTAGAGTCTTCAAGGTGATTGTATGGAAGGCAATGCTAACAACAAGATTGCCAATCCAGGGGATTCAATTGTTGTCATATATGGATTAACAGTGGGATCAATCACTAAATTACATACCGGAAGCGGTTCTTGGAAATGAAAACTATTTTGAAGACTTTTCCAAATTGTTGACCAAAAGGTGTGGACAAGATTACAATCATAGATTAAATGAGAAAAAACAGCTTTGGGTGTGTGACACGACCAACAAGTATCTGAAGTACAGTTGGATAATTTGGCAATTCTTAAGGGAGGTAAAAAGGCTCAGTGCATTATAAACAAAATGGTCTGGGTTAGGCTAGCAGAGACAGAGGTGGAATTATACATTTCCAAATATTGGTCCATTTGTCTGGGGAGGTATGAAAGTCCTGATCTAATTCTCATTGCCTAGTGGTAACAATATTAGATTGGTTCGTAATTTGAGTTTCATTTAAAAGGATGTCAAATTTGGCAGCTTTGATAGACAAATTATTAAGCATTAAGGTTATTAAGGTAAAGGAAGTTTTTGAGATAAGTTAGGTAAATATTTAACTAGGGAATTACTGAGGAAGTGATGAAAGTGGGAGTCAAAATCAAAAATATTATATTGAAGACACAATAGATCAAATGGGATGTCAACAAATTTAGCAAATAGATGTTTTATTTGATTAATTCCAATAAAATACCATCAATTAAAAATAGTGGAATTTCGCTTATAAGAAAGGGATTTATTAAACCAAAAAAAAATATTGTTAAAGTCGGCTTGAGAAAAAAAGCTGGTAGGAAGCTTGCTCCAAATGATTTAAAAAAAACGTGAAGTGGTATACAAAGATATATTAGGCTAGGCAAAGATATGAAGAAAATGATGAAGATTGAGCGGAGCAATTAGAATGACCTCAATATTGATCCATGGGCATCTGATAAGTGATTTTCATAACAGAAGAAAGAGGCCATTTGCTTAAGAGAAAAGGCTCTATGATATAAAACAAAAGCAGGGAATTTCACTCTGCCAGCAAGTTTGGGAAGCTTATGTTTGCTAATCGCAATTCTAGGTGTTTTTTTGGTTCCATGAAAACTTGGAAAGTGTGGCATCAAGTTTTTTGAAAAAACAAATATGTATAGAAATGGGCATCATACCATAGAAAGTAAAGTATTATAGGGCTGAGCATCATTTTAATGGAATCATGGCATCCCCACCAGGACAAATAGAGAGGTGACCATTTAGAAATCAAATCATTCATGTTATTCAACATTTTATTCAGCATGAGGTTTGTATTGACGGTATTAGTAGTATGAATGTCTTTTGCAAAGTGTAAACCAAGATATTTTATAAATGAGGATTGCCAAGTCATACTAAACAAGAGAGTGTTCATTAAAGTACAAGCATTAGTAATATTTATAAACAGAAACTAGAGAAAATTCATGAACATTGGAGATTAATAAGGGGGTAATTCATTGAATTCAGCGCACAAGTGGCGCACGCAGCTGGCACACAGTGTGCGCGTGTGAATCTCTGTGCCAGCCGAGTGCGCTAAAATCCATTTCCACGCACAGCGTATTCATGGATTTTAGCCTCCAAAACCAGCCGTGGCGCAGAGTGGCGCAGCGACCCTGCAGCAGCGCCAGTTACGCCCCCAAGAACGCCCTCGCGCAAGGAAAAGTCATCAAAATCCCCAATCCAGCGCAAAGGGCTGCGCTAACCCTGGACCAGTTTACAGGGCTGCCAAACAGCAAATGGCAAGCGGGGAACGTGTATTACTGGGGTTCGCATGAAGTTTCACCCGCGATAGGCCCTGTGCGAGTGGGATACGTGTATAACTGGGGTTCACGTGAAGTCCCACACACGATTGGATCCGGGTACGTCTATTTCGGGGGTGCATGGGAAGTTTCACACGCGATTGGAGCAGGGTACGTGTATTACAGGGGTTCATGGGAAGTCTCATACACGATTGGATCTGGGTACGTGTATTTTGGGGGTGCGCAGGAAGTTTCACATGCGGAATGGCCTGTGGGAGTGGGGTACGTGTATAACTGGGGTTTGCGGGAAGTTTCACACGCGATTGGAGCAGGGTACGTGTATTACGGGGGTTCGCGGGAAGTTTCACACGCGAAAGGGCCTGTGCGAGTGGGGTACGTGTTTTACTGGGGTTTGCGGGAAGTTTCACACATGAAAGGGCCTGTGCGAGTGGGGTACATGTGTTACTGGGATTCGCGTGAAGTTTCACACGTGAAAAGGCCTGTGCGAGTGGGAAACGTGTATTACTGGGGTTTGCGGGAAGTTTCACACGCGATTGGCCCTGTGCGAGCAGGGTACGTGCATAACTGGGGTCCGCGGGAAGTTTCACACGCGATTTGAGCAGGGTACGTGTATTCCTGGGGTGCGCAGGAAGTTTCACAAGCAATTTTTCTGTCAGAGTGGTGTACTGAATTTCGGAGGTGTGCGGGGAGTCCTACGCGTGAATTGGCAGTGTGGGTCCTCCCAGGTGTTCCCTCTACACCCTCCACCACGGCCCCTGCAGGAAGCCCGCACCACAGGGGACTACCCTGCACCCCTGGTCATGTCCCGCAGGCAGCCCATCTACCATGGGCCTGCCCCCCAACCAAGCCACATGTCAGCTTGCACTACTGATCACCCACTCATGTCCCCCTACACCCCCACCCCCAAGCAGTCAGGGGCACCTGCCAGCAGGACCCCACTCATGTCCCACTCATGTCCCTTTGTACCCCCACCCCCCAGCAGTCAGGGGCACCTGCCAGCAGGCCCCCACACATGTCCCTCTGCACCCCCACCCCCGGCAGTCAGGGGCACCTGCCAGCAGGCCCCCACTCATGTCCCCCTGCACCCTCCAGCAGTCAGGGGCACCTGCCAGCAGGCCCACACTCATGTCCCCCTGCACCCCCACCTCCCAGCAGTCAGGGGCACCTGCCAGCAGGCCCCCACTCATGTCCCCCTGCACCCCCACCCCCCAGCAGTCAGGGGCACCTGCCAGCAGGCCCCCACTCATGTCCCTTTGCACCCCCACCCCCCAGCAGTCAGGGGCACCTGACATCAGGCCCCCACTCATGTCCCACTCATGTCCCCCTGCACCCCCAACCCCCAGCAGTCAGGGGCACCTGCCAGCAGGCCCCCACTCATGTCCCCCAGCACCCCCACCCCCCAGCAGTCATTTGCACCTACCAGCAGGCCCCCACTCATGTCCCCCTGTACCCCCACCCCCCAGAAGTTAGGGGTACCTAACAGCAGGCCCCCACTCATGTCCCACTCATGTCCCCCTGCACCCCCACCCCCCAGCAGTCAGGGGCACCTGCCAGCAGGCCCCCACTCATGTCCCCCTGCACCCCCACCCCCATCAATGATTTGCACCTGCCAGCAGGCCCCCACTCATGTCCCCCTGCACCCCCACCCTCCAGCAGTCAGGGGCACCTGCCAGCAGGCCCCCAATCATGTCCCTTTGCACCCCCAACCCCAAGCAGTCAGGGGCACCTGCCATCAGGCCCCCACTCATGTCCCCCTGCACCCCCACCCCCCAGCAGTGCAGGGCACCTGCCAGCAGGCCCCCACTCATGTCCCCCTGCACCCCCACCCCCCAGCAGTGCAGGGCACCTGCCAGCAGGCTCCCACTCATGTCCCACTCATGTCCCCCTGCCCCCAGGTCATGACGATCCTCAATCATGGCCCTTATGGCCAGCCTCCCCAGCCCAAAGACCCAACCAAGTAGTGCATCCACCCACATAGAAAAGGCAATTACATGATACAACCCCAATGGCAAGTATGTAAATGAACACATGTCCGTCACACATACACAATGGGTGCAAGTGAATGTGAAAACACATATTATGAAATGCATGAAACCAATGAGATAATACCACACATCGAAGTATGAAGAAAAAAATGTATTAAACACAACATGAATGTAAATAAAATCCAACACACAATAGGAATAATAAAAGAAAAGCTGCATGTCCGTAAAAGAATAAAAAACAAGAAATAATAATCCAGAGAAATCCAAAAGAAATGGTGTCCAAAGTCACAGTCCAACAAAGCAAATCCAAGGGTAAAAAGAAAGTGAAAACCATTGCTCCATGGTGAAACAAAAAACAAAAAAAAGAGAATAATCCAATGGTGAACTATGTACAGATGAACAATCCAGGGTCCATGAGCCCAACTGATGAAATGAAACCTTTCAAAAATACTACGTAATAAAAAACTATATACAAAAATGTGGTGCATTGTCCAAGCGCAACCAAAAAAAAGAAAAAACGAAATGAAACCTAACACTATCTAACTATATACAATGGCGGCGGGCAAGTCCAGCGGCTCATTCTGTGTATCCCGGGCCAGGGCATTATCAAACTCCATGTCTATTTGCCGGAGGTGGGCCTCTGTCCTGGCCCCGAGGTCTCGCAGGGAGGCACTCATGGCCTGTTCCAACTCCCTGCGAGTTGCCTCGAGGCACTCTGGCCACCTCAAAGCCCGACGCATGGAGAACTCCGCCCTGACCATGGTGAGCCGCGCCTCTTCCACCTGCCGCCGCTCCGCACCTATCTGCTGGCCCAACCGGTGCCACACGGAAGACACTCCCATTCCTGGGTCCTCCTGCCCTCTGGCCGATGCCTGCCCCTCCAAAGTAAATGGCCCCGAGCCATCATTGCTCTCACCTAGAGCCTGCTCCTGCTGTTGCTGTCCATTTGCCATGTCTGATGGTGCCTGCACATCCTCCATCAGCTGGTCTCCAGTTGTGGTGTCCACCCCTGCTGGGCCGCCGACTCCCGACTGTGGCAGGGATGTGAGCTCCACCAAGCTGGCTGTGTTGGTCGGGCCAGGTCCACAGGGTGCCCTGGTGGAATCTGGGCCGGAGGACGGTGTGGAGAACGACTGGCGCATAGTCTCCACAGAGGAGAGGTCCACCAGAGTGCGCAACACATGTAGTAACCCACCAACCAGGGCCCCTCCCGGCAGTGCCACATCACGACGCTGGTCTCTGTGATGGCTTGCGTTCTCCACCACCAACCAGGACGGAGCCCATACGTTCATGGGACCCCTCGTCCACAGGTAGTGGAGAGGCAGATGACATGGCACTCTCCCCTACCTGCGGACGGGCCTGGGACGGGGCCTCCCTGCTGGTGCATGGTGGTGCAGTCACAGGGTCAGGGACAGCGACATGCACAGGCCCTGTGCTGCCTCCTGAACCTGGCCTTGGACTGCACCACTTGCACCAGTGGTACTACCCCCACCAGGCCTCATGTGCGGCTCAGTAGCGGGCTCCTCCTCCTCTCTGGAGACCACCAACCTGGATGTCTCCACACCGTCTTCTGCCATTGGAAGCCTGTGTGGGGGCTCACCCGGCCCTTCCACCACAGCCGTTGTGGCAGACGCAGCCCCAGCCCCTCACACCCGGATGATGGTAATTCCTGGGATGGTGGCTGGGCCTTGCGTCACCGCCCAGTGGAGGCATCCGCGCCGCTTGGCTCCACAGCCCCGTCTCTGCCCTCTTCTTCAATTGACGCTGCGTAGAGGGAGACGTAGAACACAAGCATCAGGGTACAGTACAAAATGCCCTAGACAGGAAGCAATAACACATGAGTGGCACTGTCAAATGTCACTTCCATCCTGTCATTCCACAACACATGGGTGAATGCACACAACACACATGCAGAAACAGTCCCGGCGCCTGCAATCAACATCAACATCCATGTAGAAGGGCCCCTGTAAACCAAGATGTTGCCTTCAAAGTCACATGCATCCATGGGGTTTCAAAGTCACACACACACTTCTTAGGCACACACACATGTGCATCATACATGTACATGACATCAGCACCCATTCCTCACCCCCCCTCCATGTCCAGGAACAGAGACAGCCATGCTTCCATGTGTGCATTCCGCATAGAGCTCCCCATGTTGCATTAAAATACATGCACCAACCATGTGGTTCACACATAACTTGTCTCACATGCATGGCCATGATGACATTGCACACACACATCCATACATGGCCTATGTCACACATACAGGCAAGCATCAGACTACCAGCACACTGCAACATGCCCTGTCTCACACAGCAATGCTTGGCCACTTACCGCTCAACTCCAGAAGGGTCTGCCTCCGAAGGATCTGGGTGTGGAGTACTGGGCCTACGTGTTCCAGGACCCTCATCTGGAGGTTACTCATGCGTGCCCGGCCCCCCTCCGCGAGGCGCCGGGCCTTGTGGAGGGTCCTGGACCTGAAGTCCTCCCAGCGCTTCTTGACGTGCTTGATGTCGCGGGTTACCACCCCCTCCACGTTGATGGCAACCACTACGTCGTCCCAGATCCTCTCCCATCCTTCCTTGTTGGCGCGTGATGTTCCGAAGAGGGTATCATAATGCCCCAGGACATGCTCCATCAGGACACCAACTTCGGTGGGAGTGAAGCTGGTGGCCCTCTGCCTTTCTGGCTGGGGGTTGCCAGTGGTGCCAGATGGAGATGTGCCCGACATGGCAACCCCAGAGGCAGGAGTGGGTGGGCAACTGGGTCCTGGGGCTGGGCTGTGGAGCGATGGTATCCCAGTTGGGAGTCTTCTGTTCCAGCAGGGGTGGACACAGCAACTGGACCCCTGCAGATGGCTGATGTGCAGGCACCAAATAGCAGGGCACGTGGGCAGAAGACAGTCAGGCAGCAGCAGATGGCAGGTGGGAGCGTGCTCGGGGCTCTGGGGGGCAGGAAAATGGCCTTCAGGGCAGGAGCGTGGTCTTCCGTGTGTGTATGCGTGGCCAGCTTTATACGGAGTGATTTGGCACATGAAAAAATTGCACATCATCGTGTAATTCGAGGAAAGGCCCTTAGTGCGTAAGCGCGTCAGCACACGTACGCGATTTCATTTGACCAAAGGCCCTTAGCGCGTAAGCGCGTCTGTGACGTATCGAGCACGGGCGTTGCCCTTTCGCGTGTAAAACTTCACGCGAACCCCAGGAATACACGTACCCCACTCGCACAGGGCCCCTTCGTGTGTAAAACTTCATGCGAACCCCAGGAATACACGTACCCCACTCGCACAGGGCTCTTTCGCGTGTAAATCTTCACGCCAACCCCAGGAATACACGTACCCCACTCGCACAGGGCCCTTTCGCGTCTAAAACTTCATGCGAAGCCCAGAAATACACATACCCCACTCGCACAGGGCCCTTTCGCATGTAAAACTTCACATGAACCCCAGGAATACACGTACCCCACTCTCACAAGGCCCTCTCGCGTGTAGAACTTCACGCAAACCCCAGGAATACACGTACCCCACTCGCACAGGGCCCTTTCACGTGTAAAACTTCACGCGAACCCCAGGAATACACATACCCCACTCTCACAGGGCCCTTTCGTGTGTACAACTTCACGTAAACCCCAGGAATATTGGCCCTGTGCAAGTGGGTTATGTGTATCCCTGGGGTTTGCGGGAAGTTTCACACATGAAAGGGCCTGTGCGAGTGGGGTACATGTATTACTGGGGTTTGCGTGAAGTTTCACACGTGAAAGGGCCTGTGCGAGTGGGGTACGTGTATTACTGGGGTACGCGGGAAGTTTCACACGCGATTTGAGCAGGGTATGTGTATTCCTGGGGTGCGCAGGAGGTTTCACAAGCGATTTTGCTGTCAGAGTGGTGTACTGAATTTCGGGGGTGTGCAGGGAGTCCTACACGTGAATTGGCAGTGTGGGTCATCCCAGGTGTTCCCTCTTCAACCCCCACAGCCCCTGCAGGCAGCCCACACCACAGGGAACTACCATGCACCCCTGGTCATGTCCCGCAGGCAGCCCATCTACCATGGGCATGCCCCCCCAGCCAAGCCACATGTCAGCTTGCACTACTGATCACCCACTCATGTCCCTTTGCACCCACAGCCCCCAGCAGTCAGGGGCACCTGCCAGCAGGCCCCCACTCATGTCCCACTCATGTCCGCCTGCACCACCACCCCCAGCAGTCAGAGGCACCTGCCAGCAGGCCCCCACTCATGTCCCCCTCCACCCCCACCCCCCAGCAGTCAGGGGCACCTGCCAGCAGGCCCCCACTCATGTCCCACTCATGTCCCCCCTACACAAAATAAAGATGCACAGTCATGGCCCACTTCTACACCAAAAAATACCACATCACGCCACCCCATTCTTGAGACGCAATGATTTCCCAATCCACCCCACACTGACATGCCTATCTCAAGACACAAACCAAAACTCAACTATGTACATCAACACATGTCCATCACACACATACACTGGTTGGCATTGCTTGTGCAAACCCACAATTTCACATGCATCAACCCAATGAGCAAATCCCACACATGGAATTAAAATATGAAAATGTATTATGTACATAAATAAACAAATGAAATGAAAGCATACCAAAATATCAAACATGAAATGAAAAGCATGTGAAAAAGATGAGTGAATGAAAATGATAAGCAATGCAAAAAAATTTGAAAGAAAAACAGTCCAAACTCTCCCTCCACCAACGCAAATCCAAAAAAAGGTAAAAAAAAAGATATCCATTGTTTCATTTTCATAATGATAAATAAAAATATTTACAATACATTGTCCTGAAAAAAAAACATTACTCCATGTCCATAATGAAAAAAATAAAATCCAAATGAATCCATGATGTAACTATATAAAATCCATTGTCAAAAATAAAAATCCATTAATCCATGTGCAAAAATCCCAAAAATAAATCAATCCATTGTCCCACGATGTAAAGGGTCCATGAGCCCAACTAAACAAATTAAACCTACCTGAAAAACTACCTAAAAATATAACTATATACAAATGTGTGTGGCATTGTCCATTGACCACAAATAAAAGAAAAGGAAAAGGAAACCTAAATCTAAAAACTATTTACAATGGCAGCGGGCTAGTCCGACGGCTCACTTTTGGATGTCCCGGGCCAGGCCATCAACGAACTCCTGCTCAATGTCCTGGAAGCGGTCCTCTTCCATGGCCCAGAGGGTTCGCAGAGACGACGACATGTTCTCCTCCAACTCCCTGCGAATTGCCTTGAGGCAATCGGCCGCCTCATGGCCCTCCACATGGAATTCTCCGCCCTGACCATTGTGAGCCGTGCCTCTTCTGCCCGCTGATGCTCTGCATCTATAGCATGGGCTAACCATTGCCACACGGAATACACTTCCAGTCCTGGGTCCTCCTGCCCTCTGGCCAATGCCTGCCCCTCGGATGACGAAGGCCCCGAGCCATCATGGCTCCCACCTTGTTGCTGTTGATGCTGTGCCTCTGCCTGTGCCCTGGCTCTTGCTGCCTGCACATCCTCCACCGGCTGGGGTGCAGTTGTTGATGTGGCCACACCTGCTGGACTTCCGACTCCCAACTGTGGCAGGGATGTGTCCTCCACCAGCCTGGCCGCAGGGTTAGAGGCACCTCCACAGGGTACGCAGGTGATACATGGGTGGGAAGATGACATGGAGTACGACTGGCGCATCGGGGGTTCAGTTGAGGAGGGGGTCGGAACAAGGTCCAGCAAACGGAGGAATCCGGCCCTGGTGAGCTGTCCCAGTAGGTCAACGCGGTCAACGAGCCATTCGAGATGACGTGCAGTCTCCTCATGAAAAGACTGCAGGTCACCTTGCATGGCCCGTTGAGGCAAAGCCACCCCACCCAGGACCGGCTCAACCCGGTCCCGGATAGCCACATCCGCAAGGAGAGGAAGGCCAGTTGTTGTAAGCGGATCCCCTCCCTGAAAACAGGTCTGAACGTAGGCATCCCTGCTGGTGCGGGATGATGCAGACAGAGGATCGGGGACAGAATTACACACAGGCACCTCCGCGGTGGCCTGTGCTGCCTCCTGTCCCTGCCCCTGCACTGCACCACTAGCACCAGTGGAATCCCTACCTCCAGACCCCGTGTCTTTCCCTTTCACGGCCTCTTTCTCCACCAAACCCCCGACCAACCTGGATGATTCTGTGCCATCTTCCTCCATCGGACCCCGTGGGGTCTCAGCTGCCCCTTCTGCTGCCGAGGAGTCCAACGCCGACCTCCACCTCTTGGACCTTCCCTCGGCAGCTGCGGCCTGGGACACGGCACCAGACGCCTCACTCCCTGACAAGATGACAACCTGGGAGGGGAGCCGGGCCTTGCGTCTCTGGCTGGCGGGATGATCCCTGCCGCTGTGCTCCACAGCACCCTCTTCGCCCTCTTCTTCAGTTGACGCTGCAGACAGGGACAGATAAAACACAGGCATCAGGGCACTGTACAATGGACTGATACACACATGACAGTTGCACATGAGTGGCATAGTTTAACTACAGACACGGCATCACACTCCACGACACACATGTCATTTTAACTCACACACATGAACATTTCAACAGCAATATTGCACAAGGCAGCACCATCCATACACATACAACAGCATGAACAACCAAAGGTGAGCCTGACATCACATGAAACACAAGGAGTGCACTAGACATGCACACACGCCACCACACTTAAATGCATGTCTACATCTCCTCTGACTGTTGCAGTGATCAGATCGCCATACATGTCACATCTGCCATTCATCCTTCTACATATCAGTGTCACATGCATCTATGTTGCATCACAGTTGCACACTTGTCAGATACACATACATGCACATGTACACAGTGCAGATACATGCATTATGAACCACCATCCATGCCACAACCATGCCAATGTACATACACAGAAATTCAAACATGTGTGCTCCCACACCTGCATTTGCCCAGCATGCTTACCAACACATACACCATCAATGTGTCTCACAACTGAGAGGACTCACATTTGGCAGCCTCATGCCCATGTTCATACACATCCCTACATGGTCCTACATAAACACATGTGCAACCTGCACACTACTGGCACACCACGACACGCACAGCGTACTATTAACATGCATGTACACTTACCGCTCTACTCCAGACGGTTCTGCCTCTCAAGGATCTGGACGTAGAGCGCTGGGCTTTTGCATTCCAGGACCCTCATTTGATGGTTCGACAGCTGGCCCGGGCACCCCTTGGCATCCGCTTCTTTAGCGAGGGGCTGAGTCTTGTTGAGGGTCCTGGGCCTGAAGTCCTCCCAGAGCTTCTTGACATGATGTAAGTCGCGGACTGCCACCCCCTCTGAGTTGATGGTAGTCACGATGTCCATCCAGATCCTGGTCCGTCCTTCATTGTCGGCACGCAAACTTCCAAAGAGTGCATCATACTGCCCCAGGACTTGCTCCACCAGGACACCAACTTTGGTGGCAGTGAAGCTGTTGGCCCTCTGCCTCTCTGGCTGGGGGTTGCCAGTGCTGCCAGATGGTGTTGTGCTGGACATGGCAACCCCAGAGGCAGGAGTGGGTGGGCAACTGGGTCCTGGGGCTGGGCTGTGGAGCGATGGAATCCCAGTCGGGAGTCTTCGGTTGCAGCAGGGGTGGTCACAGCAACTACACCCCTGGCTGACGTGCAGGCAGCAAATGGCAGGGCACGTGGGCCGCAGGCAGTCAGGCAGCAGCAGATGGCAGGTGGGAGTGTGCTCGGGGCTCTGGGGGGCAGTAATTCGGCCTTCTGGGCAAGAGCGTGTTCTTCCGTGTGTTTTTGTGTGGCCAGCTTGATACGGAGTGATTTGGCACGTGAAAAAATTGCACGTCAGCTTGTAATTCGAAGAAAGGCCCTTAGCGCGTAAGCACGTCAACACACGCATGCAATTTCATTGGACCAAAGGCCCTTAGCGCATAAGCGCGTAAGTTACATTACGCGCGCGTCTGTTTACCTCATAGCATGTGATGACAGAGCACACGTGGAAAAACTGCACGTCCGAGTGTCATCGTTTGTAATTGGAGGAAAGGGCCCGCGTACACGCGTATCTGACGTGTACATGTGGACCGGTTTAAAAGCTACATGTAGGACGCCATTTCCTTCTATGTGCTTTTCGTGGAGAGCGGTGGGTGAAATCTGTACTTCTTGTCGGTTCACATGCGATTACTTCACAGCGTTTCTAGTTCGTACTCCCTGTTACCTCTGACAGCTCTTTTCTGATTTTTTATTGGGCCTGTTTCCTCAAACAGAGTTCACTTCTCCTTTTGTCCTGTCTCCTCAGACAGCGTACAATTCTTCTTTTGGCGGGGGTGTTGCCAGCACGTATTTTTCACGTTCTTTTTCCAGGCAGACGGTGAGTTCCGCACGTACTTAGCAACTGTGCTTGCCCCGTGTGTCGCGTTCCCCTTCAGAGGTCATTGTAGGCTGCGTGTATTAAGCGTACACTTATTTTTGTGTTTCTAGGTGCCAGAGCGTACTGCGGGTTCATTTTTTCACGCACGTGGTCTATGAGGGGTTGCGTGCACGTTAATTTTTGATTTTGGGCTGCCTGTGCATTGCGTGACCCGTCATCTTCCCCCAGGGGTCACAGATAGCCTTGTTAGAGCACTAGGGTACACATTCCATCTAGTATCCTACCCCTTTGACCTCCAATTGCCCAGGACAATAGTTTACTGCAACTCCCATATGCACAACAACATCAGTGCCATGGTTGGGAGGCGACCAAGCGGTAAGGGAGGCAAAGGTGGCCGACCTTCAAAAGGTGGGCACGGTGTTCGCGGTAGGGGATGCGGCCGGGTTTTGCAGGATGCCCCTATACCCCCATGTGTGTAGGAACAATCAGGGACACCCATGCCCCCCCCCACGGTTGAGGGAAACGTGGCTGACACCATCCCAGCTCAGCCCCTGTTGGACCAGCCCATTGTGGCACCTGACCTGGCACAGGATGACTCCCAGGCTGACTTCCAGGTCAGCAAGTCTAGGCCACATGTGGTGGTGCAAGTTGTTGTCACCATGCCACGTGGATCTGGGGCAGCTATGTCATCTGCTGCCCCAAGTATGCAGGGTGGGGAGGCTGCAGGGGCAGCTGTAATTCTATCCGCCCCAGCTCTGACTCTCCCAGCCAGGACAGTGTCAGTCCAGGTCCATCAAACTGACATTCCCCCTGCCAACATTACCCTGTAACCAATTCCTGCATCAAGAACTATGGTCATTGTGCATTCCCACACTCCTACTACCCAGTCCACTGGTGATTCTGCCCCTACTGACCGGAGTGGCATAAGCCACTCTGGCTCCGCTCCACCTTTAAAGAAGAGGAAGAAGGGTGCTCTGGCACGACAGGCTGAGACCCCAGACACGGCTACACACTCCGGCATGTCAGGGAAGCCTTGCTTTAATGACGCGGAACTTGATGCACTTGTGTCCTATGTGTCAGCACATAGCCGCGAAATGTTGGTGACTGCAGGGTGCAAGACCACACCTGGTCAACGTAGGGCACACTGGCAGACCATCGCCGACCGCATAAGTGCCATTGGATTTGTGAGGCGCACAGCTGATGATTGCTACAAGCGGTGGAATGACCTGAAAAGCAGAGCAATGAACAAGCTGGCCTCAAATCATGCCACTACTCTGGTGACTGGCGGTGGGTATCCACAAGAGGACAACAAACTCACTGAACATGAGTCTTTTGCTGGGGCATTCGTCACATAGGAACAGATCCAAGGTGTGGTAGAACTACCTGATTATGATGCATTGTCCGGTGAGCGCCCATGCATGTGTGTGTAATGCATGTGTAGGTTGTTTGGGTGATGGGTTCTGATTGAGTGCCAGGTGAGGGTGTGTGTGCCTGAGTGGTATGGGTCACCCATGTGCTTCATCCAAAACATTCAGCGGCCTTGGATTTGGGTGTGACAGTATCCCTTCTGCCCACAGTAGTAATTTAGCGCAACATTACGGCAGTTGCCCTTGAAGTGGCATCTTGCAACAACATTGTTTGTATTTGTCAGTGTTCGTTCAGGCTGATTGTTTCAATTCTCCCACTTTTGCTACGCATTCCTCAGCCCTATTGTCACATTTGTGACATGCTTCTGTCATTGATGAATCCCACATTGGTCCACATGTGTTACCTTGTTAGGTGAATGATTTGACCATTCAGGCTGATTGAGTATTGGCCTGATCACATACATTTTTGGGGCCTGTTTGAATGTGGAACATGATATTTGTTTCCTATCATGTTGAAGTGCACAACCATTGATGTGTACATCAGCCTGCAATCACTGTATTTTTGTACACTGGATGTGTTGCAGTGTGTGGCACATGCGTATTTTGTCACACTATGTAGCATTTTTCATCTCATCATGTCCATCTCACATGGATGGCTGACAGTACTCATACACTGATGTATGGATGTACTTGTGGAATGTACCATGGCTATGGTACATGCCATCTGTGTGATGGCATGTGTCATGTATGTGTATTGGACATGCCACTCACAGGCCAATGTGTGATGGCAGTGCTACCCAGCATGCAGCAAATGTGTTGCTCTTCCATCTTGGTGTCATCAGTGTCTGCTTTTTGCCTCCCCTTCCAACTCAGTGACAGTGCATGCATGGGAGGGTTATAGTCATGTGGGACATGTGTAAATCATGTACTGGTTAGGTAGCTTGTCAGGCCTATTTGTGTGCTATGGTGCTAAAGCCTGTTTCCATGTTTTGACTTTCAAGTTTTGCAGGGGATGACGCACCTGATGCTGTTGAGGTTGAGGAGATGGTGTAGACCCAGGAGGAATCTCAGGCACGACTGGGCACCAGTGGGGGACGTGGTGTGGTGGTGGGTGAGAACCCAATCCTGCTGCAGACCATTCTGTCCAGGGGTGTCTCTGGGTGCACCTCCCCAGACCTCTATTCAGGTGCTGATTCAGATGATTAGACCTGTGTGCCGTCGCAGGTAAGTGTTTCTGGCAGGGATTCTGTTCTGTCCAACCCACCTGCACCAGGGGTAGAACCCTATATGGGGATGTCAGTGTTGGTAAGTCCGCCCTTGGCGGTTACGGATGCAGGGTCACACTCCACAACATCTGATCCTGTTCCTGGGCCAGCAGACCAGAGGGGGAATGCAGTCCTGCAGCCTCAGGCAGTGCCGGCACAGCAAGGCGCAGATCGCCTTGACCCAAACAGGTGTGGTGCCCGCCGACGTGGTGGCCGTACGCCACCAGGCAATACAGTATGGGAACTATCCATGTACGGTATGGTAACCCAACAGGCAGCATCAGTTGAGATGATGGCTCAAGCAATGGAGAGGGTGGCCACTTCCATTGTCCCCCCTGAAAGGCAGATGGAGCAACTACAGCAGGCAACAGACTCCATTTGCCAATCACACAGGGAAGACATGTTGGCGTCCAACAGTGATCGACGGGCGGCACTGGAGACTCTACGCCAATCGATATCAATAGAGTCCCAGGCCCACAGGGAAGCCCTGAGGGTAGAACTCCATCACCTCAGGGAGACTCTTGTTGACCTTGAGGCTTCCACTAACTTGAGGACAGAACAGCAGCTGGAGCGGCTCACACGTTCGCTCTCAGCTGAGATGCAGGCAACTCGGAGGGAGATCTGGGCATCACGTCAGGTGCTGCATGGGGATCTCCGCACTATAATCCTCCAGAACGAGACCTTCCACACCCGCATGCTTGCTGCCATGGAGGACTATACCAGGGCTTTGCGTGGGCTGCCTCCCATAGCACCACCACCTCCTGATGCAGGTGGTGGTGTTTTTTTTTTCCCAGCATCCACACAGGTGGCTGTTGGTGCGCACCCTGTCCTCGGACCTCCTGGATGGCCACCCCCCCACTGGCCCCCACATGGCCATTTTTGATTTTTGATTTTTGATTTATTTTTTACAGTGTGTTGCCTTGTGTGGCTCCCGTGGGCATCCACTGTATTCCAGCTGGGCACATGCAGGCTTGTCCTGAGTTTGGGTTAGATGCTTGGGTTCGTGAGACACACACCCCTCCTGCTTCCCGTTTCCATGGGCTTGCAAAGGGTGTGCCCAAGTGATAGTGAATTACACAGTGACATTGGACTCCCATGAGCTGTGTGGGCAATCTGTAGTCAATACTGTATATACATTCCTAGTGGATATTGTTGTTGTATTGTACACTGCATGGTGTATTGATATGTGCTTGTGCATCCATGTCTTCCTCCTAATTTGCAGGTTCATTCCTCATGTCTTCACCAGTCCGTTTACTTTGGAGATGGAGTTCATGTTGTAAGCAGTGCACTTACACATTTGCGTGGCAGCAACACTGTACAGTTGGAAGGGGCTGATGTGCTGGCATAATCAGGTTGTAAGACTACCACTACTTTAACGTAGTACTGTCATGTTTTTGCTATGTTTGAGGTTGTGCAGCTGCATTGTATTGTTGGTAAGTATTTGGTCATATGTGTTGTTAGTTCTACATTGCTGGAAGCATGTTGTGTGTGGCCAGTTGCCATTAGGGACACTGTACTTTGTGACACTTGTGTCAGGTTTTGGGGATTGCTTTGTTTGCTCTCACATAGCATGACATGCCATGGTGTGTTGGGTGGCGGTGTTGGGAGGGGTTGGGTGACATGGCACTGTTGTCATGTTGTATTTTGCAAGGGGGTAATGAATTTAGCAGCATAGAGGTATGTCTTTTGATGACACAGCATTGGTGGTGTTTGTGTAGGTAGGGATGCACACAATGTAACACTTCCAGGTGACCAAACTCAGGCTAGTATGGTTGTGACAGTTGACTGTCCCTTATGTCATCATCATTGATTGTCAGCTGGTATGTGGCAGGGCTGTGTGCACTCCACAGGGGTGTGATTTTAGGTGAAGTAATTAGCCACCAGCTGCGTACGGGCTGCCTCACCCCGTGCCCTTTCTCCTCCCATGCGCAGCGGCCGTGCATGTGGTTGGGGATGTGGGGGCACCACCATGTCCACGGGCAGGCCCCGGTGTGTTGCAACGTTGTGCAGGACACATGCTGCCACTATGATCCTGCACACTACTGGGGGAGCGTATAACAGCTGCCAGCCAGAACCGTCAAGGGAGCGAAAGCGTGACTTGAGCACTCCGAATGTGCGCTCCACTATGCCCCGGGTTGCAATGTGGGCTGTGTTGTATCTTACCTCGGGTGGTGTGGTGGGTGGGGTTCCGAATTGGCGTCATCATGTGGGTGCACACAGGGTAGGCACTGTCCCCTGGGGAGGTGGTGATGGGTATCATTAGTGAGGTTGTGACATTACTCAGTATCTGACATGCATGCATGTGCTGTGGCATTTATACTCACGAGCAGCCATGTATCGCCATGCCGCCCAGCTTCTAGGTCCCGGTTTAGGGTTGACATTCTGTAAATAAAACTGTTGTTGGTGGACCCTGGACAGTTGGCATATACTGAGGTGATGATTCCCTTGGCATCACATACTACCTGCACGTTGATGGAATGCCGGTGCTTGCGGTTTCTATAGATGTGCTCTGATGCCCTGGGGGGAAGTAGAGCCACATGGGTGCAATTAATGGCACATAAGACTTTGTGGAATTGTGCCACCCCTTAGAAATCCTGGACAGCAGCCTGCCTTTCTGCAGGTGTTCTGGGCAGGTATATGTGCCCACGGACTGATGGGCGTGCAGTCATGATGGCCAAGACCTGGTGTGGGCAGCGTGACTGCATGGCCTGTGACACCACCCCCACTATAGCACTTGTCCGCTGAAATGATCCAGTGGCCAAGAAGTGCAGTACATTGAGGACCTTCTCCAGGGGCTGAGTGCTTGGGAGCACAGGGTGGGTGATGTGAGGTCATCCTCCCACTCACTCATCAGGTCGAGTATTATGTGAGGTGGAAACCTGTACCTCCCATACACCTGGTCATCAGGCATCCGAAAAAAGGCTGGTTCTGGGTGTGAAAATTCTGGGCCTAACTATCCTCCTCCTCCTCCTGTGGTATCCCATGACCACTGCTGCTAGGAACGGTACATTCACCCTGGCGTCTGAGCTTGTTTGTTGTTTACGCGCACTTTTATGCTGCGGAGGTCCACATACGCCTGCTTCCTGCTGGCGTACGTGTTTCCGGATTAGCGCGTCTTTTTTGGCGCACGCGTTAGCCCCGTTCGTTTCCATGAATACGTGTTTTGAGCGTGCGTGAGGGCGTTCCGCACATTTGCCTCCTGTACTTCCCCCGTGATGCCCACATATTTTCACGTGTTGTTCCCCATTCCGCGTGTCATGCCCCCTGTTCCTCCTACTTTTGTTGTGTGCGCCGCGCTATGTGCGATTTCGCTGTGCGCGTAGCGCACACTGTTTGGAGACGTGTGCACCAGCGTGTGCCACGCAGAATTTTGGCGCACATCCTGGAATTTACACTCGCACGGACTTCCATGAATCGCTGTGCGCGGGTTTCGGTGCGATTTTCGCACTGGCACTGCAATTCGCACGCTTTTGCACGCTTTCGCATGCTTGCGCCAAAAATTTCAGCGCACATTGATTCCACGAATCGGCCTGTCAATTCTGAATGGAAGATGCAGGCTTAGAAATATAAAGCAGGATATCATCTGCATATGCAGATTTTTTAACTTCTGCATTACCGGAATAAATACCTTTAATAGCCTGATTGGATTTAATATTCTGTAAAAGAGGTTCAAGGGCTAGGTTGAAAAGTAATGCGGAAAGAGGACAGCCTTGACAATTTTCTCAAGTAATATTAAAGGAATGGGAAAGTGAATTATATATAAGGATTCTAGTGAAGGTGAAGCGTAAAGGATATGGGTAAGATTGATGAAATATGGAGAAAAACCATTGCATTTAAAAGATTCAAACATAAAAATCCAGGAAACGCAGTCAAATGCTTTTTCAACATCTAAAGTGAGGAGTGCTAGTGGGTCTTGTAATTTTTGACAGTGGGAAATAACATCAAAATTAATCTAGTGTTGGAGGATCCAAAGTGATGTTTAACAAATCCAGATTGATCAAAATATATGAGTTTAGGAACACATATTTCTAATCTGTTGGCCAATATTTTTGCAAATATTTTTGAGTCAGAATTAATAAGGGAAATAGATCTATGATCTTCAACAGAGGCAGGGTCTTTATTGGGCTTGGGAAATAAAACAAACAAAAAGTGTTTCACCAAAAGAGCTACAACTGCTATGTGGGTGGTCTGTGAAGTAGACATAAAGTTTCAAGAGTTTGGGGGACATCAGATCAGTGAAAGACTTAAAAAAGTCAAAAGAATAACCATCATTGCCTGGTGGTTTGCTGGGATTGAGATCAGAAATGGACTGTTTGATATCAGATAAAGTAATGGGCTTATTTAGCCAAGAAAGGTCAGTAGGTTCAGTTTATTTTTTGGCAAAAAAGGGATGAATTTCAGGTAATTTGGTTAGAAGAATCAGCAGAGTATAAATTAGAATAGAAGTCTAGGAATGCATACTGATATCCCTTTCCTTTGTTAATCTTCGATTGTCAGTGCCTATAATAGATGAAATAAAGGATTTTATTTCCTACATTTTAAATATGAAGCAACAATCTTACCAGCTTTGTTGGAGCCACTGTAGAACTTGGATTTAAAACAGAATATAGAATTGGCAGCTTTGTCGTTGTACAATTTGTTAAATTCACTGCTTTTATTCATGACAGATTTAAAAATATTATGATCAGGGTTACTGAGATATGATATTTAAAGGTATTTAATTGAAGTTAATAGAGCATTGGATAGGGATTATGTTTGTTTTTTCTTGAATTTGACATATTGAATAATAAAGCCACATAAAGTCGATTTAAAAGTGTTTCCAATTATTGTGTTCAGTTGTGTGTTCTGGATGATTGAAAAAGAAGAATTCATTAATAAGGGTATTCATTTTTTGAATGAAAGTAGTATCATTAAAAGAAAAGAGCTGAACTTCCAGGCGAAAGCTTGGCATCAATAACCCATTCGACTATAGTGGAGACAGGAGCATGATCAGAAATTGTAATAGGGCCAATTTCAGAATTGATTATAGAAGGGCATAATGAATAATTAATAAATATGTAATCAATTATAGAAACGGACTGGTGGGGTTTTAAAAAAGTGTAGTATTATTAAATATCTGGGTGACAAAAACACCACGGGTCTATTAAGATTAAATTGTCGAACAAATTCAAAAATCCTTTACAAGATTTAGAATTAACAGAATTGACAGTGAACTTCCGGTCCAAAGTAAAGTCATATATTTGGTTAACATCATCAAAAATGGTAAGTCTATTAGAATCTGTCTGTACAAGTTTAATGTTTTAAGTCCGACCAGAATAGAGGATTAGGTGCTGTAGGTCCATACATATTTGCAATGGTAACAAGTAAGTTATTAACAATAGCATCAATGATTATTTGCATATATAAATATGCATATTTTCCAATCCTTCCATTCTATATTCAGCAAATGAGATTCTTTCTTTCTTTTTAAAGCATTTTATATCTTCTTTGATGCTCGAAGAATGAGTTTCTAATATAGTAATTGAGGAGCGAATGCTAGTAAGTTCATCTAAAAAGAATTCCATACATGTATCAAAGGTTCAAAGGTGGTGGCATTAGATAAAGGAGTATTTTTGATATTGCTAGCCATTATTGAAAAAGAATGAATACCAATGTAGGTTGAATTAAATAAAATGTGAGCACAATAAAAGTAAAATTAACTCTGAACACTGGGTGTCAGTAGAGAGTAGGCCTCATTCAACTCACAGTAACCATTGAGCATCCTGCAACGTCATCCGGTGATCTGAGAGAGGTCGCCGGCAAGGAGGACTGACACACGGCGAACCAACAGGAGAGGGCACGCCCACACAAATGAGGACCCAAATTCCCTTGGATATCCAGACACGTCGATCTGGAGATCACCTGCAATAAGTAGCCAACATGTCTCATCAACAATCATCAGGAGTGCCTCTCAGTGAAGTTAAACAGCTGTACAGCAATGGCACAAAGCACTCCTCTTCTGAGGTGACGAAGCATTGCGTCATGTGCATACAACTTTCACCAGCCTGAAAGCACCTTTGCTTGGCGAACCGCAGCTCCAGACACAGCCGGCATGGCTTGGGCGATGATCTCAGGAAGCTGCGACACAGTCACAGGATGAGAGAAGAAACGTGTGGCGCACAGCAATCAGCAGAGACTCTAAAACTGTCCGGTAAGTTAGAAGCACATAATATATTAAAGTACTAGCATTGTTGTGGCTCAGTCTGGTTAAAAGGAAAAGAAAGAAGAGAGAAGTGCATGCTTCTAATATGTTTAATTGCACAATGCTTGTGGGTAGTTTTTAATGGCTCTGGCGGTCCTCCAAGTTGAGTCTGTTTAATTTTCCCAGTGGCACAACATATTCCTTTTGTTTCTCCATTAAATTTCAAAGCCTTGCAATAAGAGCACACTTCAGTCATGGTGACGATGAGAACATGCCGGCTCAAACTATAATCATCAGCTGGGTTGTACCGGAATGCAAGGCGATTGTAATCACACAATTTCTGAGCACAGAGTCATGTTTGATGCTGATCTGCTGTTTCTTGTTGACGGCTTTCAGCCACTCTAAGCCTATCGCGTTCATTCTGTTGAGAACGAAGCAGATCTGAAGCTGCAGAACGCGATCAGTGTGCTCGCAACCGTGCATCCTGCAGTCTGGCTGCACGTCACTCTGCTGCTTCCTCGGCACATATTTGAGCCATTCTAAATCGGAAACATTGAAATGAATTGTAAAATATTTAGTAAAACGTGTGTTGCTTTTATGTCCAACAGATGGCGCTGTTTTTCAGTAAAATATTTGGTGTAGCGTGTGTTGCTTTTACATCCAACAGATGGTGCTGTTTTTCAGAAAAAGCATCTTTTTACCTGTCACAGGTGTGAAATCTAAGTATAGCACGTATATAAAACACACGCCTATTTGAATGCAACGTTGTGCCAAAATTTCAAAGCAATCGGTGAAGAACTTTCGGAGATTTAAGATTTTGAACAAACAAACATTTACATTTTTATTTATGTAGATGAGTAGTTACCTCTATTATATCAGTTATACTTTATTAAAAAAGCAAACGTCTGGGAAAAGGGTCCATATTCTATTAGATGTCATCCTGTCAGGCAGAGCTGCAAAGTTAAGCTGCCATCTTGTCGGCGTCTGGCCACGCCCCCCTCAATTGTTAATTTTAAGCTAAGTACAAAAGTCTGCTGAATGGATAGTGACTTTTTTTGGCAGGAATGAGAGGATGCTGTGCATAAAAAGCCATATGCAAAATGAAAAAACCCTTCAAGTGCATTATTTTACGAACTAGCAAGCAATATATTAATCTTAATTCTGGTGATAAAAGATACCTCTTTTCACTATTTGAGACTCATTGGAGTCTGTCAATTCTTTTTTTTTGGGACTCCTAAGTTGATGGATTTAGCCCAAATGTGTGGTAATGTTAACAAGTAAACATTATTTTTTAGACATGATTGGAAAAATGAAGTCCTGCTCACATCTTCTAGCTGTGTGTCAAGTAGAAAGTGTGGATTGATGAGGATCTCCACTTCTCTGACCAGCTTTCAGGAGGATGATAGTAACCTATTGAATTAGGACAAACACTGGCGTTCCAAATTCTAAGACATTATCTAGGATTGGGATCTCTTCAATATTAAAGTTTAATTTCAGTCTGATAGAGGGAATATTCAAGACTCTAAGGGCCTCATTTAGAGTGTAGAGGACTGGTAACAAAAAGTGACAGTAATGGAATTACTGCCACTTTTACTGCTCTGCAAAACTCAGAGTTTGGTGGTATAGTGGAAGATTTCCCACCAGCAAAATGCTGGAGGTAAATCCTCCACCTTAATGTGAACAGATCAGCAGAATTAACAGTGTTGGTAATTCTGCAGGAATCCTGATCGAGTCCTATTGGCTCCAAAAAATAGGGATTTACACTGCCGACCGCCACATGCAATTCCGCTGTAAATCTGCAGGGTCAAGTGGCTCAAATGGAAATTCCATTTGGTTGTAGTTTTGCAGTAATACCACTGAACCACCACCACACTTGGAATAAGGGACTTAATGATAGTTATCTTTTGGCTCAGTTAGTGCCCTCATCAAGATCCCCACCTCAATGGGTTGCAAAGCTCTGGGTGTTACATACATACATTTCAAATGAAACCCAGCAGGAGTGATTGGGATTCTCAAGTGACAGCACTCACACATTCAAAAAAGGGGAGAGCAATGTATCCTGGTGGACAACACTAGGAGCGTAGTTGGCCAAGGAACCCTCTATCAACTGGAAAGCAACTGACCTACACAAGTCCAGATCTGTCTGATTCACTAATGCTGCTTTGCTATAAATGCACTGTGGAACCAATCTTAAGAAAGTAGGCAGTTCACCCAGTAGATTAATCTTAGATGGGGTATTTCTAGGTCTTCTCTACTCTATCAATGACTAAAGCATCTTGACCCTTTTCAGGCATGTCAAATTTAAAAGAAAAAAGGTATCCAAAATCTCTATTAGAAAAAGAGCTGCAATAGTAAGCATCAACATTGATTTTAAATCTGCATGTTTGGGAATTTTCTAATTGGTAAATGTCCATCGCTGCATGAAAGGTACAATTTATTTACAGGGATGTGATCTGCGACAGTGAAATGGGGTGCCGTCAGGAAAGGGTCGTCCCAAAACAGACAAAGAAAACATTACATAGTAATGGAAACAATGGAAATAGAACACATTCCGTGAACCCTGAAATCACACAGTTTCATTTTTTGTTAAATGCTCCACCTTTTGCAGGAGGGAGAATATTGGAGCGATAACCTGCATTCAGGGGTGGACAGGGGCCGTAACGGCATACCAGCCTGAGCCTAACTTGGCCAAAATGAAGCAAGGGCCTCTGCAAGGGCTCAGGTTCATTACCAGACTCGACATTCTGCACCATGGGGGCTACTGCTGTTTGCAACCCAGGTTTTAGGGAATTGGTGCATGAACACATGGGCAATTCTCCTTCAAAGAACTCCACCCTAAGATGGCTAATATAAATGGAGTAAGACCCTTTAGTATTTCTCTGCCCATCTGGCAAGGTGCGAGAGAGCAGTGGTGAAGACAAAAAGGCTAGACAAGTGGGACAGGTTCAAGGGTTTAGTGGTAAGGTCACAATTCTTTTCACTAATGGAGGCACTGGCAGCAGAGAGAATGTGGGTGGTAAATGCCAGATTCTGCCCATGTGTACAGCCACCTGGTTGGTTAGACTCTCTCGGCAGATTATAATTGTTTGTCCAAATTTACAATTGTTGAAGTCCAGGTTCTAATATTGAGCAAATTTTGTTAACAGGAAGAGGGAAACATTTTAATTCTACAATTCTCAAAAATTAATAGTGTTCAATCATCCAACCCTCTGCCTAATAAAAGCAATTTAATGATTATACAATGAGAATGCCAAATTGAACTGTAATCGGGAGATTAAAAAAGTAATTTAGGTACAGGACATTTTTAAACTCCACACAGAACACTTAGAATGTCTGAGAGTGGTTAATAACACATGCAGTATACTCAGGAACCACTGCAGAGCCAGGGTTATCAAAAGGTAAGTCTTCTTTATTAGTTACAGTATCAGTAAGAAAGGTGAGACAGGACATCAGATGATATGCTGCTGTTACCCTTTGCTCTCTCCCTGCCAGCCCCCAACCGTCAATCCTGGGACCCTCTTACTCACCCCATTCCATGCCTCACACAAACACTCCAAGCTCCACTCTCTCTCTCAGACAGACACACAGCAGACGGAATACTAAACAGTGGCACTGGGTTACAACACTATGCGGATGACACTCAGCTCATTTTTTGGCTCCCCTCTGCCACCTCTTCTTCATCTCTCCTGTCTGACTGTCTGTCTGCTATCCAGAAGTGCTGTACCGCCAACGATCTTTGCCTTAATTCCAGTAAGACTGGGATTCTCCTCATTGGCACACATGCTCCCTCCTTTCCTGTCACTTTCTGGCCAGCCCCTCTTGGTCCTCCTCCTACTCCCACCTGTGAGGCTACAAACATTGGTGTCATCTTCAACTTCACAATCTCCTTCTCTCCTCACATTTCTGATGTCTGTAAGAAGTCACACTACCAACTGCACCCCCTCAGAGTTATTCTTCCTTTCCTCTCCTTCCCCCAGAGCTCTGGTTCTCTCTAGGCTGGACTACTGCAACAGCCTCTTTCTAAATCTTCCTGCTTCTACTCTCCTCCCTCTGCAACTCATCCAAAACAGGACTGCGAGACTTGTCCTTGGCCTCAAGGCTAGGGATCGTATCTATCCAGACTTAAATCTCTTCACTGGCTCCCAGTGGCTGTGAGGATTAAGTTCAAACCCCTCTGCATTGTCCACAAGGCCTTCTGGGTTCTGGGGCCTCAATACTGTCAATTCTCTCTTTTGAAATATCTTCCTTCTCGACCCCTTCGCTCCTCTGCTTCCAACTCCCTTAGGGTCAGTCACTTCTCCGAGCGATGAGTTGGTGCTAGATCTCTTTCCTCGGCTGCAGCCTCCCACTGGAACAGCCTCCCTGCCTCTCTGAAACTTTAGGAGAACCATCTCTGGTGTCAGAAGCACCTCAAGACCTTCCTTTTGCTTCTGCTTTCTCTCTTCCTCTCCCCTGCTGAACTCTTGGTTGACATTAAAACTGCACAGGTCACCTGGGTACCCTCTGATCTCGGGATGTTAGGGGTTTTGTCCGAGGGCTATTACATAATTTGGGTGGTATTTAGACTTGTGGTAAAAAGGTGGTAACGCAGTAGCGAAGTGTATTTAGAGTAATGCCCTATATGATTAGACAGGTCTTGCCCTTCTTTATATTTGTATTCTATTTAGGGTTCACTGTAAGCACAGACTATTGGATTTAACACTTACAGGGACAGAACAGCACCAGCTATTTTGCCGGTCACTTATTTACGAAACCTGCCTACTGTCTTTGACAGACCTGCTCAGCTATCAGCATGCAAAGCTGAGACACACACAATTATGCATCGTAGGTTTTCTAGCTTGTTAGCTGGTTCCCAACTTTTACCTCCCACTTTACCACATGTGGCAAATATTTTATGGCTTTTGGGTACAAAATGACGCTTCCTTATTATTTGCCCTCTTTCAAAATAATCCATATAGACACAAAAACAGAATCCCACTGATTCACATTTTTTTTACAAATGTTTTTCTCTATATGTGTTATAATGTTAAAATAGGTTTTGCAATATGCATGTTAAACAAGTGAACACTTCAACAATAAATACATGAGCCACCTTTGTTCACAATGAAAACATTCATTTTTCTTACAAAGACCTTGACGTCTGATGCGGTTACAGAGTGTACTTGTCTGGGAGAAAAGATATAAGGCACATAGCACAAAACATGTAAACTTTTCCCTCCATCACACTTCAGTGATTCCCCATGACACATGCAAAAGAAAGGAAACAAACACTTTGTTCAAAATAACCATTTAACCCTGGCTGCCTAACTGACGGATAATGTGAATACCATCATCTGCATGCTTCTCAAAGTTTTACCATACTCACTTCTAATGTGTAGGATTTCTACACTGTTTATCACTAAAGATCCCCTCTCTGAAGCGTCTTATCTGCAAGCGGAATGTTGCAATTTTTTCAGCTGTTGGTAGCCCAGTGAGAAGCCAGCAACCTCACTTCCACCTCTTTAAGACTGCTGCCTGGTATCTTGCCCAATCTGCACAGCTTGGCTCTGCTCTCCTGCAAAGCCCAGCTGCAGTCTTGATCTCCTTTCTCCGCAAAATGATGACTGCCTCTCCACCCATCTTGCAGATTGATTTATACCATAGCCCTGTCAATCTTATTGACCCTGCCTCTTTTCCTGATGTCTCCAGTCCCCCCAGCTCAGCCTTCTAGAATCATGGCATTTCTCTCTCCAAACCCCAGCTATCATGTACTTTGTATCAACTTACTTCCTGCAAGGCAAAATAGCGTTTTCCAAATGAACAAGAGAGTCAACGCATTTTCTTGCACTTTTAAATTTCCACTGAAAAACAAAACAGAATCTGCCATCTGAATCGCCTTGCACTGCAATGTTAAAGGGTACATTAATTAATTACTGGGGAAATGTTATTTAATTGGAAATTGTTAGTTGATTAGTTAGTTGATTAATCTGAGTTAGCGTATTCAGTGCAAGCTATACAGATGGCAAATTCTCTATAACATGGAAACAAATTTACACATGCTCAGTGCATTTCAATTTTGCTGTCTTTGCATTCAATTCACTGCCTTCATTGAAAGTCCAGTTTACTGCCCCCATGAAACCAATGCATTATCTTTCCCTAAATATTCTTACAGGGCCCAGGTCCCCTCCCTGCCAGGTGCACTCCTGCGCTAGTTGCCCCCCTGGCAACCCTTGCACCTGGGGTCTTTGTCTGTATCCCCACAGTCCCCTTCCAGCACTTGGCACCTGATGTCCGCACTTACCCTGGCTCTTTCCACCAGCTGACCAACCCTTTTTTTTATTTGTATGTATTTGTTTTATTTATTTTACTTTGTGATCCCATGTAATGCACTTTCCCCCTCGCACTTTCCCCTTCCCCCTCCCCTGCACTTGCGTAATCTCAATGTAACCTGGCCTAGTAATATTGTTGTCCATCTTCCCTTTGTTCCCCCTCCCTTGCTTAATCGTGCCTTGAAACACTTGTATATAGGCGCGTTATAAATGCCATATTATATCATATCATATCACCGACGAGACTTGCACTAGTAGGATATCTGTAATATGCAAGGCACATGCCCCACCATGCCATATAGAGGCCAAAAATGCTTACTTTTGTGAAACCAGTGGTTTGTCAATGAGGTATATAACTGTAAATGAAATCCAATCTTCAAGCGGTAATTAAGGGAACTTAAGATATCTGTAACATGGTTGCATATTTTGGCTCCCAGCACCACCTGAGTAGCGGAATGGGAGGTGGGTTTCAAAGGATGAAAAACATTTTCCAACACCCGAACTGCAGGGCATTGCCTCCGATCCCATGAAAGATGACTCAGGCTTCAGCAGTTGACCCATATCAGCTGTTAGATGCGTCCTACTATTTTGTTAAATGGGAGTTCTTATTGTGATAACTGGGTTTTCTTTGTGACATGGCACCCTTTAAGTGAATTCATTTTCAAGAAGAAACCCCAATCATTCAGAGGCAGCTAATGGTGGTGTGATGCCATTTTGGGCTGAGATCGGTAACCAAGACTTGACACGAGAAATAGTTGTATCAATCACGAATAGTCAGAACATGGTCTGAGTGGTGTTAAGGTTAAGATTGGTAAGAGTCCGCCAGGCTTCAATCATTGAGATCCAACTCACCAGGTAGTGAACATGTTCTCCAATGGCACTCAATGTTGCGTTGGACTGTCATTGACATACAGATGAATGGAAAACACTGATGGATCGTGGGTTTTGAATGCATCATTACCCCTGGCATTTCATGGAGGAAACTTGCAAACCATTTTTTTGTAGTATGCAATGCCATTACAGAAAGGAAAATACCATATGCTTAGCCATACCAAAAGGGGCACTGCAGCAGAAAACAACTTCACATCCATTCTTCACAACACAAGTAAACCCAGACATGTTTTGCCCTCATTTGATATTTTCTTATCCTTTATTAGTATATGGGTTATTAAAAACCTTTACTACCTCATTTGGTATCATCAGTGAGGCAGCCTTTAGAATCCTCATGCAGGTATGGGCCTACCATCCCCACTTATTATGACTGATGCAAAACTGATGGATGGATGATTTTGACTAAATCGTGAATACTAGAATTGCAGTGTCCAACCCTCCAAATCATCATTTTTCAGACTGTTGTGCCATTATACAAGAGAAACAGCATATGTACATCAGGCTTGGACTTCACTGCATAAAGGTTAGTTCAATTCAAACTCCTAGGTCATCTCCTCCCTTCTGCATGAAAGAACAAGCAAACCAAACATGTTTGGCATCATTGTGTGTCATCGTTCAGGTGCAGATTGGGTCTCTAAGCACTGCAGGCACAAGATTGATAAATGCAGGCTTTGCAGTCAGGCACAGGATCATGCAGTTGCTCCACATACCACAGGATGTTTGGAGGTGAGAGGATAGACCTCAATGGCACTCTGCATAAAATAGGAAAAGGGGACTGAGAAGGTTTCATCTGAACAGACTCCACCGGATAATTAATGAGATCCCTGGACATGGTAAATTCCACAGAGTCCACCACCCACACCCTTCTCCCCTGTCAGGCCACCCAAAACACCCCTCTTCCCTGAAGCCCTGGATATTCTGGTCGTGAGGTGATGTGGTAGATCTGTGGCAATATTGGACACCCCACATTACATCCCAAAGAGTTACATGTCATTAGGAATGAGAAGCACATAAAACATCAGCATGAGGATGGCTTATTAGGAATACCTACCTCTAAGGGTATTGACGATACTGAGATTCAAGGGCCCAGTCTTGGAGCAAGCTTCTGGAATCAGGGAAAATACTTCCATGGCATTTGGAGTGCTGGTAACCCCAAGAGAGCAGTCTGGATGGGGAGACAGAGTTAAAGAATAACTTGCGAGAGGGAGCAGTGGAGCAGGATCTATGTGCACAGTGCACCGGAAGCTGTGAGTTTTGGTGATTTGGTGTAGAGAGGTGCTGTATTTAGAAAGGGAGAGGAGATGGGACCAAGTGTTTGCAGAGTAACACAAGGAGCCTTGTCACGAGCATGCTTGTGTCTATAGATAAGACCCCTTAGGAAGCCAAAGACCAGCAGAACTGAGAAGGAGTATCAGCTTTCTGGGGGACACATACCCAGGCCACAGGAATATCAAACCAAGGGTATATTATAACCTGTCATCTACAAAGGACATGTAGTGAGTTAAGTTGAGTCTATACATGTAAATATGCTCCTTCTATCTGTAATGAAGCTATGAGTATAAGGGGTCAGACCTATGGAAGGTAACAAAACATCCTTCATTTGACATTACATGTGACCATCAAACTCACTTAAAATCGCAGTACAGAGTACCGTGAAGCAGATCCGTACCAGCCTTTGTACATAGATTAAAAGAGGGCTCAACTGTAGTATGCTCCGTTCCCACATGCATGCTGCTCTAAGATTCCACTTCCACTGCCAACCCCCCAAAGTCAATATAAAGAGAAAGATTATAAACATACTTTATAAGACCTGTATATTCACAGTGGCAGAATGGGGGTGTCACTAGTTATGTTATGTTATATTATGTTATGTTAATTTAAACCACACATCGCTACCACCCAGGGGCAGTCTCCAGGTGCTTGCGTGGCTCCGGGAGAAAAGGTATTGGGCAGGTAAGTGATGATAGGATGAGAGGATAGGTTCAGAACCAGTGGGAACTGGCATCTGGTGTCTTGGTGTGTACTTGTGTGTTGACGATTTTGTGGACTATGTGCAGTGGTTCACTCTAGGTGTGTTTTGTAAGGTTATTTAGCGTGTTACAACACAGAGTACAGCACTACTGCACAGGATCAATCTGTAGCATGTTTTTTTTTTATGCAGTACCACTGCATGGGTTTGGTGCATTGCTATGATGCAATTGTTTCAAGCTATGTGTTGCCAGTGTAACATGGACATATAAGTGAGGGCAGGTTATTCAGTCAAAAACGATTTTTACATATAAAATGAAATCATTTTTTTTCACAGTTAAAAGCACACATTTGTACATTCAAAATGCGCACTATTTTTCACCTGAAATGCCTATGTTGCAAGAGACACATTTGAAAACGAATAAACTAACCTCATTAACAACTAACCTGATCATAACCCACTAATAATAATGTGTTCTTCAGTGCAACATGAATGGAAAATGACAGGCTCTGAAAGTCATTATTTAAATGCGCATTCACTTTTTTTTTTCTTTTTGCTCTGCTGTTCTGTCCACAGTAACTGCAGTAAGCAAAGACCTCGAATAAGCAGGAAATCAGTTTGGTTACAGTTGCAACTGTATAAGCCAAGCCATTGTGTGCACAGGGTGGTTAGGGCATGATAGAATTTTATTGGTTAGGATCCTTTGGTAGGAGGTAACCAGAGTTTTCTTGTATAATCTCGAGGAAGAAGCTAGGGAGAGACATCTTGACACACCTCGAAGAAGGACTGGGTTGATAGCTGGGGATGCCTGATTCCTAAAGCAGATTCAACTTGGTTGCAGAGACTGGGATTTCCAGTCAACAAGTCCCAGTTTGAGTGACAGCAGATGCTTGTCCTTGCTGGGTGAACCCCTCCAGAAGGCAACAAGCCAAAGAAATTACATACTGAATAAGCCTGGTAATTATCTCGCTGAAGTGTGGGGGCTGAGTGTGCGAAAATATTCAGTCAGTGTAGAAAAGGAGATTCCTGTGCTTTACCCACGTGTTTAATGTTGCAAATTGAATTCTTGTTCTCCGCCACTCTCTTCTCAGTGTATCACAAATAATGCTGTTACTGTGCTATTTCGTTTTTTTCTGTAAAGAGTGAGATCGTGTTTAAATGCAACTTTTATATTACACAAAAATATCTGAAAGCAGACGGGTGGTGTGTTTTATATTTACCAATACAGTGCTGATGATGTGGGGAGATGTTTAGACAGTGCAATTGTCATTTTTAAGGTAGCTAAAAATAAGGTTTGGCTGCAGCTGTGTGCACAATGTCATTCAGTATGAGCAATTATAACTAACTGTGTGTGTTATAGCCTTTTGCTGAAGGTACATGAGTCAGCAAAAATAGAGACCCGGGACATAGTTCACTACCGTATATAAGTTAGTGAAAAATACCACATGATAGCTCGCTGCCGTAGATTAGACAGCGAGAAATTGCCCATGGTGGCACACTAAAAATGAAAATGTGGTGTTCCTGAAATGCAAGCCTGAGGTCTCTAGTGATTACACGAAAAATCTAAACAAAAATAAGGGGTTTTGGATATTGGGGCCACAAATAAAACAAAGGAATTATGCTCACCAACATACCACCAACCACGCATACCAACCACACGTACCAACCACACGTACCAACCACGCATGTCTGTGTACTGAAAAAATGCATATCCACTGTATCATTATTATACATAACCCAATCTGAATACAAGGAGTGATTGTTGCTAAATTATTTTTCGGCGGTAAGAAAATACAGCCAGGCCCCAAATCTACACAAAATACCCAACATATTTATGGTGTGTTGCAGGCCGGGAAAGTGATCACAGAGCACCTACTGGGCGTGACAAGTGTGTCTCACACTGCCATCTGTACATTAAAGGGAACCCATTTCATAATAGCAGTCTGTTACTAAAAACGAATTTCAGAATGTCACAAAGGGAAACCACATTCCCAGACCTAGTGCAATACTTCGAGGCAAAGTTGTTTGCACATGGGACGTGGTCGTCGAACAGTACCTTAGAATGGCATGACCGCATTCAGGGTGAGGTGCAGAAAGAAAAACTAGACAATATTTTTGCAGAAGGCAGCATAATTCAGGTCTGCCTTACAAGATTATTGAATGCAGCTGATAAAAGTGCAGAGAAAGACTGTTTAATACGGCTATGCAGCAAAATATGGTTTATTTTAAATAGGTCCCTGCAAAAGCAGGAAAATGATACCCAGCTAATTAACAAACAAAGATTGAGTTAGATGGGGCAAGTAAAAATCAGGAAATGTTAAGAGCAGAATTGGATGTATGCCAAAAAGACATGCAATTAAAATGCAGAGACTTTGATGCTCAGTTATCCAAAAGCAAGAAACAATTTGAGGATAGTGAGCAAGAATTGGCACACTTAAAAGCCTTAGTGGACCACATTAGACAGGATAAAGATGAGATTGTTTCAGAAAAGCAGATTTTACAAAAAGAACATTTTGAAAAAGAAAGTGATCTCCAAGGTGCAGAGCAAGAAATGGTTAAAATGATTCAAGAAAAAGAAGAATTCAATGAATGTCAAATGCAAATGTGCGACATGCAGGAGGTAATAGATACAATGAGTGATGAAAACAACTATCTGCAAAATGAAGCACGCAGGCTCCTTAAAAAGTGCAAAGACTTAGAACAACAAATGTGCATTCCCAGGTCCCAGGAGAGGCGGCAGGGTGCCAAATTCAATGGAATGGAGGTGAATTCTAGTTCTGCCCAAAGAGCTAGTGCTCCAGTGACTGGGCCGGTGACTGAACTTGGTTGCAGCGCCCTTGGGGGATTTGATACTCCTATTGGGGGCAGCCACCAATCCCATACACCTGAAACCAGGATTGAATCACAAAGTAGTGCAATTCCATGCATTGCAACAAGTAGCCCCATAAAAATAATGAAATCCATTAAAGCCCTGATCAAACCATTTAAAAAGGGAGGTGAATGCTGCATTGAGGATCACTTTGAAGCGGTTCATGACATTTTTAAAGCATTCCAGATACCTAAGGAATAGTACAGACAATATTTTCATTTAACTTTAGATGCCCCGACGGCCAGCATCATAAGGGGATTAAATGAACAGCAGAATATGACATGGGTGGAGTTTGAAAAAGAAATTAGGCGTAATTTTTCTCCTTTTCAGTCATTGCAGGAGGCAAAGAAAGTCGCTTACACGATCACTGCTGGGCATAATACATCCCCTCGCCAATTTTTACAAGACTTAAAACGAGCATTTTCTCGCTTTGATGTATCTTTTGACCCAAATTCCAATGAGTTTAAAACTGCATATTTCTATGGGCTACAGAAAGACATCATATCCCAATTGGTCCGTGAATTTGACCGTGACAAGTCCCTTGAATTGATTGTACATCAAAGCACAAAACTAAATGAGGTACTCTATTGTCAGGGTAGAGAAAGTGATAAAATGAAAGATACTAGACCTAAATCTAAAGAACCCTCAGCCACAGTAAAGGAAATCAGGTCAGCCAAAATGTCCCTTGAGTCTGCTCAAAGCCCAGGTAAAAATAATGTGACACCTGAACAAAGGGGTAATCAACAAAGATCGCCCTTTCCTGTACCAATGTTCCAATCACATGATCCTAGTAATAGGGAGAGCTACATCAGCCCTAGGTATTTAGGGGACAGACCCCGGGTAGGATATCGGCCTGATATGGCAGGTATGAACGATAACCAGAGAACAAATCAAAATCAAAGAAATGATGGTCCCTACCAGACATTGGGGACACAGAGCAGATTTGATCCCAACACCATGATATATGGTAATCAGGATAGGCCCCGATATGTGGATCGATTTACTGATAATGGAAATCAACATAGGGGCCAGTACCCACAATCTGAGAGACAGGACATGAGGCAAAACATGAACTACAATCCACATCAGTATAATGATTCCCCCCCAAGGGGACTGTAATCAAAGGATGGGTGCACCCCGCTCCCCTCCACAAATGAATCAAGAGTTCAGAAACCATCCCAACCGGTATCAATCACCTGAGAGGTATCAGAATAGATCCAATCAGGGGGAAAACAACCAATATCGACCTAGGCCACAGAAATAGGATTCTAGAGAGATGGAAAGGTTCCAGTGCCTTGAGGCCCAAGTGAAAATGTTAGCTGAGCAAATAGGAAAGCTCTATACAGCGCAAAAACAACTATCTAAAGAGGGGGCTGATGGCCATAGCAATGACCGGGGGGCTTCTGCAGTGCCAAAAAGACAGATTGCCCTGATGTAATTTTGCATAATGACTCTGAGATGCCTAATGATTTAAAAGTGAAAGCACCAATAAATGAACATGTAACAGAAAATGCAAATACTTCTGAAAAGAGGTACGGTTTAACCTAGAACTAAATCAAACATTGAAGATTTGTGCAAATAAAAAAGAAACACCGGAAATTCCAAAAGAACAAAGAGACAGATTTAAGAAAAATGACTCATGCATGGGGAATACCAGTGAACAGGGAGTAAGTGGGGATGCTATAGCCATATAATGACCAAACACAGGCAGAAAAAGGAAATACTCAAAAGGAGGGTACAGGTCAATCACCTGAAGAATTCTTTGAGCCACATATTTTTGAAGAGGCTGAAAGGGCTGGTATCACACTAAATGATCACAAATGCACAGAATTAAACAATGACAAATTGCTGAATGATGTTGTTACACATGTTCAGTTGGAAGGTTGTAATGTGGTCCCTGATGTTAACCAGATGGATGGGTGAACAGTGGCCACACTCCAAAAAACCTCTGATCATGGAGAAATGAATAAAGTCTCTCGCGCAGAAATGAGTAAAAAGGAGGGGAAAATGTCTTTCCATTTACCAATGTGCTTAGCCAAAAGTGAAAAAGGCCTGAGAAAGGTGAGCCCTGAAATCAGTAAGAATTCACACTTCTTATGTTTATTAGAGGAAGTTGAGGACAGATATTATGCACCCATCACTGTAGAAGAAATATGCCAAACATTTGCTATGATTGACACTGGCGCACAGGCCACAATTATGTCCAAGGAGCTGGTAAAGAGTATCAATGAAGGGAGACCCCCACAGAATCAGATCACAGTGAAGGAAAATCAAGGTCCAGTGCATAACTTTAATGGGGAGGAGGTGCCCATTATAGGTGTAACTGAGGTTGACATAAAAATAGGAAAGCACAGAATGAAACAAGAGGTATTGATCACATCTATTTGTGAAATTCTATTTCTAATGGGGACAGATTGCCTGAAAAGATTGTCTCCTCTCATAGATGGGGTGAATGGAGTGCTGTGGGCTTAACCAAGAAACCATTGAGACCTAAGAAACTAAAATCACAAAACAGCAACATAAATGAATGTCTCACCGTTGCCAAAACAAATGATGCTGTGGAGGTATATCTCCAGAATAGTTGCATACCTAGTGTCACTGTTATATTAATGTGTCAAGACAAAATGCAGAGCGACAATGAAAGACTACCTGTACAAATATACTTGGACCCAAGGAAAAATTGGCAGACTGCCATAGATGAGCACACATTACGTTTTTATTTAAAAGAGAAAACAATCAAACAGAATATTGCTCCTAAAACAGATTCAGAAAAACACATTACCACTTTTGCTGAAATACACATGGAAGATGAGCAACCATGGGTTCATGTTGGTATAAATGACTGTTTTAAAACAAAAAAAGCCACTTTAGCGCTTGAACAGGAGAGGAGCTTCATTAATGAGAAATTGTTGCAAAAAATAATGGAGAGGGAGGAAATCCCGAAATTTAGGATTAAAAACCAATATGTGTCTGGGTTGGACAGTCCAGACTTTGAAAACCGAATTGCAGGCAGATGCATGCTTAAAATTAGCATTGGGCAGAAAACAATTGACCATAATGTATGGATAGTGAGTGGAGCACAAAATGACTTTTACATGGGCAATGACATCATGCACAGAATGTGTATGGTGTTAGATTTCCTTAATCAAAAAATATGGTCACGCCTAGGTGGCCCGGCACCTGAATTTGAAGACAAAAGAAGGGCTTATCATTGTGCACAACTGGTTCCTTATGCAATCGAATTACAAATGAGGAAAGATACTATTATTCCTGCATTTACAAAACAGTTTGCAATAACACTGAAATGCAAAAATGGACAGCAGATGAAAGACTCTGATGCATTTGTATGCCTGAATGAATCCATAAAACAGCAAGGCCTGGATTATAAATACATTCCATTGGTAGATATTGGCTAAGGATCTGTAAAAATTATGGTAAATAATAAAGGTTGTCAGGATATTCATTTAGAGGAAAACTCCCCATTAGGAATGGCCATACAAAAATCACCTTATACGGCAGATTTAAATAACATGGTGATTGGAAATATCCCTGAAAAGTATGTAGATGCCAAGGGTGAGTTGCCAGAACACCTGGACTCTCAGCCCAAAGGAATAAAGGAATATTTAAAATTCATTCTGTGTATCCTTATGATTCAAATGAGACAGTGTGCTGCCATCAAGAGGATTGCATAATATTTAATTTAAATGAAAATGAAACAGATAATCAGCCCATTGAAGTGGAAGTTGATATGCCAAAATATTTAAAAGTGGCAGCTTTACAACAAGACACAGCCACACAGTTAGAAGAAAGCGCCGAGATTCACTTACCAGAAGATTTTCCAGAATTTTCCAAAATGGTAGAAGAGCAGATCTCCTTAGCGGATGCGTGTGACAGCGATGAGGATAGAAACAATCTGAGGGATATATTTATGGAGTTTAAGGATGTATTTGCAAAAGATGCTTATGATTGCGGTTTAACTGATTTATATGTGGCCACACTACCAGAAGGGTGTAGCAGAAGTCCAGTATTTGTACGCCAGTATAGACTACCGCTGGCATGTTTAGAATCAGTAGCAGAGATTATAAAGAATTTGGAAGCTCGGGGAATCATCTGGCCCATTCATAGCACATCCAATACACCTATTTTAGGTGTGTTAAAGCCAAATGGTCAATGGCGGCTATGTGCAGACTTGAGGGAGTTAAATAAAAGAGTGCCAGTATCCAGATGGCCACTACCATTCATTGATCAGGGTTTAGCTCAGGTACATGGTTCAAAAGTGTTTACCACATTAGATCTCACCTCGGGATAGTGGTGCGTGCCATTGGCAGAGGAGATACAGAATTTATTTTCCTTTACATTTGACAGGACTCAATACGCCTGGCTTAGAGCTCCGTTCGGGTACATCAATAGTGGGAGTGAATTTGGCATATTTTTGAAAAAAGCCATGCCAGATGCAGCGGAAAGGGGAACCATAGTTTATGTGGATGATGTCCTGATAAAAAATGAAAGCCTGAAAAGCCATTTCAGTGAAATTGTCCTGGTGACTGATTCTGACTATGCACGAAATAGCCTTGTGGAGTATTTACCTGGCTGGAAAGCGAGAGGCATGGTTACATACAACAAAAAGCCACTTGCACATGGAAAAATGATACAAGCCATAGACAAATTGGTGTCAGAAAATGATTTGACAATATACTGGAGAAAACTTTGTGGACATTTAAAAACACCAGGAGAGGATAAGGAGGGAAATGATAAGGCAGGCCACCTGGCTAAAATTGGGGCTGTGATGGAAGAATTGATGATTTACTGGGTGAAATACAAATTGATGCAGTAACACGTTCTAAAGCACCAAAGGAGGTAGATCAACCAGTGATGCAATGGGGCCATGACATGCCAGACCAAGATTTGATTGAGGCACAAAAGAATGATCAAATTTTGGGAATCTATTATAATCATTTGATAGATCCTGAACAAAACCCTTTAATAGAAAATGATTGTATGGGAAAAGAAGAGTTGAGTGTACTATTAAAGAATAAAAAACAAATTAGATTACAAGATGGACTCATGATTAGATATTCCATAACAGGACAGATTAGCCCTCTGAATGAAAGGGTACCCCTTTTATTCAGAGGGCTAATGCTACAACATGCACATGATGCAATAACTGCAGGCCACAGAGGTTCACAAAAACATTGGAAATACTAAAAGATTATGCTTACTGGCCACATATGTCCCAAGTTGTGGAATTATATACTACAGGGTGTCTAGTATGCGCCCAATTTAAACCTGCTTCACCAATGCATAGAGCCCCATTGATGAAAAGAGGCCTAACTCTCCCATGGTCAGATTTGCAAATAGACTATGTAGGCCCTTTAAAAAGGTCGAGCAGAGGACACAGTTACATTTTAAGCGTGATATGTTTGATGTCGAAGTGGATTGAATGTATTCCTGCACCAGATTGTAGTGCGCAAACAGCAGCCACATTGCTGGTGAACCATGTGTTCTCATGGTTTGGGTTGCCACAAAGAATGGAGTCAGACAGAGGAAGTCATTTCACAAGTACTCTAATGAGTAAGGTATGGCAAATACTGGATGTGAAAAGGAAACTACATATCGCATATCGGGCAGCCTCTTCAGGTGGAGTTGAACGGAGCAATAGGTCTGTTGTGGATATTTTAAAGAAATCCGTGGCAGAAGCAGGTTCCAGCTGGGCTTTACGTTTACCGTTGGTTTTGATGGCAATTAGATCAACTCCTGCCAAAGCAACAGGTGTTAGCCCCCATGAGGTCTTGACAGGTAGGAAAATGGTGTTACCACAACACCTGTTATACAGAACACATGAGCAGACACTTGTGAGTGCATCCACAGTTCATGAGTACATTGATGAACTGAGGAAGCATTTGCAACATGCATTTGCTTTTGTGCAGAGAAATCTGGAAAGGGCTGCTGACAGTGCTAAGAGATACTATGATAAAAGAACATCAGTGAGAGAATGTAGTGTAGGGGATCAGGTGTACAAGTTTCATTTTGGAAAAAGTAAACAGAAAAATTCTAAATTTCTAGCAGCCTGGCAGGGGCCATTTCGAATTATAGATAAGATCTCTCCTGTAGTTTATAAAATGTTGAAGAATGAAGGTGAAACAGCGATAGAGCAGTTTGTCCATATAAATCAGATCAAGCCATGCCATCCCAGAAATGAGATCAGGCAGCTTGAGCATGTAGAAACAGAAAGCCCTGGGGCTACTGCCCACTGATGCACACAATACAACAGAAAGTCCCTTGAACACAAAAAGATAAAATAAATGGGTACAGTCAGGAGGCAGTGACAGAGAAGTTAAAAAGTTGATTATTGTAATGGCACATGATAGCTCGCTGCTGTAGATAAGACAACAAGAAATTGCCCATGGTGGCACACTAAAAATGAAAATGTGGTGTTCCTGAAATGCAAGCCTGAGGTCTCTAGTGATTACATGAAAAATCTAAACAAAAATAAGGGGTTTTGGATATTGGGCCCACAAATAAAACAAAGGAATTATGCTCACCAAAATACCACCAACCACACATACCAACCACGCATACCAACCACGCATACCAACCACGCATGTCTGTGTACTGAAATAATGCATATCCACTGTATTATTATTATACATAACCCAATCTGAATACAAGGAGTGATTGTTGCTAAATTATTTTTCGGCGGTGAGAAAATACCGCCAGGCCCCAAATCTACACAAAATACCCCACAGTTTCCAGCATTTCTGTAATGGTGGGTGTGAACATAGAGTTGATTCTTGTTTTGTTTATGTGTGGTGCGGCTAGCCCAAGGTCTGGAGTAATGGTGTTGGTTATGTCACAGGTGCAGGAAGGGGAGGATGGTTAGTAATTCTGTTGGTTTGTTGGAGCTTCTGGTTCGACTCTTTGGTTGCCGCCTTGATGGTATCTCCCTGGCTTCTTAGTTGTGGTACATCAGCTCATCTCACCTCCTCTATTTATTTATTTATTTAGGATTTATATAGCACAAAACCACTGGCCCTAAGGCTTAAGGGCGCTGACAAAATACAGAAACAAATAAAGAGACATCCTGATGGGATATATAGAGCCAGAAGAAAGAAACCAGGACCATGATGGTATTAGTTAAATAAATAGGTTTTGAGACCCTTTCTGAATACTCTGCTAGAGCTTACAGTTCTGAGTTTCAATGGTAGGTTGTTCCAGGCAGTGGGGGCAGCAGAGTAAAAGGCCCCACCTTAGTCTGAGAAAGTCTGCAATTAGGGACAATAAACTGGAAGAGATCATTAGATCTGACGCTGTAGTTGATAGTTCTAGGCTTGAGTTCCTCATTGAGGTAAATAGGACCAGAATTGTTCATACAGTTGAAGGATATAGACAAGAGACGAAAGAGAATACAATCCTTAATAGGAAGCCAATGAAGCTCCATGCAACCATGCAACCATGATATCTGTAACATGGTTGCATGTTTTGGCTCCCAGCACCACCTGAGTAGTGGAATGGGAGGTGGGTTTCAAAGGATGAAAAACATTTTCCAACACCCGAACTGCAGGGCATTGCCTCCGATCCCATGAAAGAGGACTCAGGCTTGAGCAGTTGACCCATATCAGCTGTGAGATGCGTCCTACTATTTTGTTAAATGGGAGTTCTTATTGTGATAACTGGGTTTTCTTTGTGACATGGCACCCTTTAAGTGAATTCATTTTCAAGAAGAAACCCCAATCATTCAGAGGCAGCTAATGGTGGTGTGATGCCATTTTGGGCCGAGATCGGTAACCAAGACTTGACACGAGAAATAGTCGTATCAATCACGAATAGTCAGAACATGGTCTGAGTGGTGTTAAGGTTAAGATTGGTAAGAGTCCGCCAGGCTTCAATCATTGAGATCCAACTCACCAGGTAGTGAACATGTTCTCCAATGACACTCAACATTGCGTTGGACTGTCATTGACATACAGATGAAAGGAAAACACTGATGGATCGTGGGTTTTGAATGCATCATTACCCCTGGCATTTCATGGAGGAAACTTGCAAACCATTTTTTTGTAGTATGCAATGCCATTACAGAAAGGAAAATACCATATGCTTAGCCATACCAAAAGGGGCACTGCAGCAGAAAACGACTTCACATCCATTCTTCACAACACAAGTAAACCCAGACATGTTTTGCCCTCATTTGATATTTTCTTATCCTTTATTAGTATATGGTTTATTAAAAACCTTTACTACCTCATTTGGTATCATCAGTGAGGCAGCCTTTGGAACCCTCATGCAAGTATGGGCCTACCATCCCCACTTATTATGACTGATGCAAAATTGATGGATGGATGATTTTGACTAAATCGTGAATACTAGAATTGCAGTTTCCAACCCTCCAAATCATCATTTTTCAGACTGTTGTGCCATTATACAAGAGAAACAGCATATGTACATCAGGCTTGGACTTCAGTGCAAAAAGGGTAGTCCAATCCAAACTGCTAGGTCATCTCCTCCCTTCTGCATGAGAGAACAAGCAAACCAAACATGTTTGGCATCATTGTGTGTCATCGTTCAGGTGCAGATTGGGTCTCTAAGCACTGCAGGCACAAGATTGATGAATTCAGGCTTTGCAGTCAGGCACAGGATCATGCAGTTGCTCCACATACCACAGGATGTTTGGAGGTGAGAGGATAGACCTCCATGGCACTCTGCATAAAATAGGAAAAGGGGACAGAGAAGGTTTCATCTGAACAGACTCCACCGGATAATTAATGAGATCCCTGGACATGGTAAATTCCTCAGAGTCCACCACCCACACCATTCTCCCCTGTCAGGCCACCCAAAACACCTGAAGCCCTGGATATTCTGGTTGTGAGGTGATGTGGTAGATCTGTGGCAATATTGGACACCCCACATTACATCCCAAAGAGTTACATGTCATTAGGAATAAGAAGCACATAACACATCAGCATGAGGATGGCTTATTAGGAACTGGCATCTGCATGTGAGAGTTGGTGCAGAAGTCCCTGTGCGTTGTAATCGTATGGGTAAAACACAGTGCCTCAGTTGTGTGTTAGTGTTAGTGTTGGTATCAGTGTGTTGTGTGTGTTGTGGGTGTGCACACTGGTTAGATACTGTCCATAAGAAATCCAGAGTTGCGGGTGGCCATAACTGTGAGGCTATCTGGTGTCTTGGTGTATACTTGTGTGTTGACGATTTTGTGGACTATGTGCAGTGGTTCATTCTAGGTGTGTTTCCAGCATTTCTGTAATGGTGTGTGTGAACATAGAGTTGATTTTTGTTTTGTTTATGTGTGGTGCGGCTAGCCCAAGGTCTGGAGTAATGGTGTTGGTTATGTCATAGGTGCAGGAAGGGGAGGATGGTTAGTAATTCTGTTGGTTTGTTGGAGCTTCTGGTTCGACTGTTTGGTTGCCGCCTTGATGGTATCTCCCTGGCTTCTTAGTTGTGATACATCAGCTCATCTCACCTTCTCTATTTATTTATTTATTTATTTAGGATTTATATAGCGCAAAACCACTGGCCCTAAGGATTAAGGGTGCTGACAAAATACAGAAACAAATAAAGAGACATCCTGACGGGTTATATAGAGCCAGAAGAAAGAAACCAGGACCATGATGGTATTAGTTAAATAAATAGGTTTTGAGACCCTTTCTAAATACTCTGCTAGAGCTTTCAGTTCTGAGTTTCAATGGAAGGTTGTTCCAGGCAGTGGGGGCAGCAGAGTAAAAGGCCCCGACCTTAGTCTGAGAAAGTGTGCAATTAGGGACAATAAGCTGGAAGAGATCGTTAGATCTGAGGCTGTAGTTGCTAGTTGTAGGCTTGAGTTCCTCATTGAGGTAAATAGGACCAGAATTGTTCATACAGTTGAAGGATATAGACAAGAGACGAAAGAGAATACAATCCTTAATAGGAAGCCAATAAAGCTCCCTTCTTGACTGGGAAATATGATCTGATCTCTTTATGTCCATAAAGACCCTAACAGCGTTATTCTGTACTACCTGCAATCTGTTTACTTCACATTTTGGAAGACCAATCAGGAGGCTACTACAGTAGTCAATCCTTGAGCTAATCAGAGCTTGGGTCAACGTTTCTCTGCTGGTTTGTGAGAGAAAGGGTTGTGCGTGGGAGGGTAGTTTAATATAATATGAGGAAGAGGAGACCAGATTACTAACCTGCGCTTTCATATTCAGATTACAGTCCAGATAGATCGCCAATGTTTTAACTTTTTTCTTGATCTTTATGACACAATTATCAATCACAAGCTGGGAGTATAAATCCTCCAGTTTGCGAAGTTTTGGGTCAGTGCCCAAGAGCATGAGTTCTGTTTTGTTAGTGTTAAGGGCCAATCCATTGGCACACATCCAACTTTGAATGAGCGAATATATCCTGTTGATTATGGCTTAATCATCCGCGAAGACACCTGAAATAGGAATAATGCACTGGGTATCGTCAGCGTAGTTGGTGAACTCTATGTCATTGTTGTCCAGAAAGTCAAGAAATGGAACCGTAAAGATGTTATAAAAATTGGGGAGAGACAAGCTCCCTGCGGGACTCCCTGTGTCAGATCAATGGGGTTGGCTTCTGCTATATTACTGCTCACTCGCCATTGGCGTTCTTTCAAGAAAGAGGCGACCCATGCTGCCGCAGGAACCGAAAAGCCCGCAACCTCCTTCAACCGGAGGACCAAAACTGAGTGGTCCACCAGGTCGAAGGCGGCAGAGAGGTCCAGCAGCATCAGCATGCTCGGTGTGCCTTGATCCATAAGGCGAAGAAGCCTGGATTTTAAATCCAGCAGGGCAGACTCAGTACTATGTTTTTCCCTAAAACCAGATTGTCTATTATTTAAGACATCAGTAGTTCTCAGATGGACTAGTAATTGAGAATACGCAACATTATCAAGGATTTTGAGCAGAAAATGTGAGTTGGAAAGAGGACGATAGTTCAATGGATCATCGGGGGATAGATCTGTTTTTTTTTAATAATGGAGTCACCCAGGATTGTTTTATACATGTAGGCACAGCACTGTCCCTGAAGGATGCATTAACAAACTTACATAGAGTAGGAATGAGTGAAGGGACACAGGCTTTAATTGGAGTGCCAGGCATACGTCACCATTACAGTTAGATGGTTTAAGGTTTTGAATTATCGCTGTAAGGTCGGCCTCTGTAATAGGCTTAAATGAGAAACATTCTTCATGATTCCAGCATTTGACAGGGGTGGCTGTATCCTTAAAGCCCTTGAGCGATAATATGGCCCTGGCCTCAACAATGCCTTTATTAAATCTAGTGAGTTTGGCATCCATAGCTTCCTTTAACAATGGGATTCTGTATTATGTCTGTTGTTGTTTCTAACTCTTTAAACACTTTAAACAGCTCTTTAGGTTTAGACTGAGCTTTAGCTATCCTATCATCAAGATAGGTTATTTGGCAGCAATCAATGCTTTTTTGTAAGCCCTAACATGACCAGTATAAAGATCTCTGTCTGTTTCAGAAAGCGATTTTTTCCAGGTATAGAGAGCCTTAGTTTTGATACTTTTTAGTTGCTGTAAGTCATGCGTGAACCATGACTTAGATTCCCTATGGGTTATTTTTTTGTTTTCGAGAGGAGCTAAGGTGTTGACTGCCTCTCGAAGAGTATCTTGATAAGCAGCAGTGATATCTTCGATCGATGAGTTGTCTTTAATCAAAGTATTCAGGGTAGTAAACCAGGGGTCAAGGGTCTCAGGTGTCAGTTTTTTTAAATTTCTACTAAACACTGTACCAGTGACCGGTTTCACATTATGGATGATTTTGTCCGATAGTATCTCAAAGTGGATGAAAAAGTGGTCTGACCAAGGACAAGGGCTAACATTCAGGTTAGCTGGAGTTGTGTTGAGACAGCACAGCCAATCAAGAGAGTGTCCCTTCACATGGGTTGGCACATCAATTATTTGAGAGAAGCCTAAATTGGACAGAGTTCTGTCTTCTTGGTTCGCTTGTGGGTCAGCCTTATCCCCAAATCTGTGATTCTATTGCTTACAGTGTCGCTTTGCAACAGTCATTGTCTGTTGAATAACCAGATTTTTAGTCATTTCCTGTAGGTGATGTGGTCTTCTGTGGTTCTAATTTCTTTGGGCATGGTGTGCCAGAGGTTAATAATTAGATTTGAGAACGCTGTCCCACCGAATTTCCTTTTTTTCGTAATGGTTTGCTTCTATTTGTAGATCATTGCTGAATCTGAGGTGCCTTTGCGGATGGTATTGGCTAATCATGTCTTGGAGGAATTCAGCTCCTTTTCTGTACAATGCTTTGTTTGCGATGCAGAGTGCTTTGAATTTGATGTGTTGTTTTACTGCTAACCAGTGTAGGCTTTTTAGAGCTGGCATGATGTGGCCTCTTCTGTTTAGTCTTAATACGGTCCTAGCTGCTGTATTTTGCACTCTTTGGAGTTTCAAAGTGAGTACTTCTGGCATTCCTAGGTAGATGCTGTTTGCATAGTCATTTCTTGTAAGTATCAGGGATATGATTGTGACGGTTCTGTGAGGGAAGGAGAGGTAGGGGAGTAATCCTCTGAGTAGTCTTAGGAGGAAGAAGCATTTTATGGTGACAATGAGAACTACTCTTCAGCAGATTCGTGTTTAACCATCCAAAGTGACCAGAACTCATGTGTAACCTACTAGACACTGAACAAAACACTCCATCGGCTGGCATGACAATTCCAGCTACAGAAATAAAAACACAACAGTGAATATCTTACGCAGTATACCCTGGGAGTATTGCAGGGTACTTTGAATACTGTGAACATAACTGTCAACAATGGTGAAAAACAAGATGGTAGCATATATCTGTACTGTAATAAAAAGTTGCTGTTAAGTTCATGTAGTTGGATTAGCCATGATAAATGAACCCTTGCTTTAATAAATGCTAGTCACTGGTTTGACTATCCATATTTGGCAGATAGATATATTGAGGGTAAGGCAAAACTAATGTTAGTTAACCTACTCTCTGCAAGAAGAGAAAATGCAGCAATTGAGGCATCTGATGAAGCTAATATGCTATTCCTGCCTGCAGGGATGTTGGAGCCATATCCAGAATGATTTTATTTAGTCACCTATTTAGTACGCTCAAGATTTATTCTCCTTTCTTTGAATACATTGGTAGGAAAGTGTCTTGGGTTTAGGATTGAGTCGCATACCTTCCCTTTTTGTGTAAATGATTTGGGACAATTGTGGCTTTTTCTTTTCTTTTGCTCAGCCTACAGTCTTATCTGCAAGTAAACCAAGCTACCAGTTTTAATAAATAGAGCTTTTACCAATTTAAACACGCTTTTGCACTTTGCCTTTAATGCCCAATCAGGTTACAACTTGGGCACTGGATTATTTGTTTTAAACAGACATTCCAATTTAGGAAAGGTTGGTTGATGATTGAAGATAACACTTGTTCTTTTTTTAAGACTGGTTGCAATTACTCTTAAGCTCTCGCTGTGTCTGTATATGTAAGGGTAAGAGCAACTGAAAGATAGAGTTTTATGTACGCGTTGTGGTTTTTTGGTGTTCTAAACCCCCTTCTATTGGCACACTGCTCCCCCTGCGTGGTAATAGACTACCTTGTGTAAGTTTTTCTGAGATTAAAGATACACTACAAATTGTTTACATTTAGTGCTTATCCCTGGTTTAATATTTGTAGTAATTGCACTGTCCCAGTAAACGAGAAGGTGCCACCGTGTTAAGTGGTTCACATGTTTCAATATCAAAAGAAAGTGGGCCACAAAATGGTCCTTCAAAGACCCAATGGGGTGGGAGAATGGGACTAACGAAGCACTCTAGAGTCTAGATTTATATTGTTTAATTGAAGACAGGGATGAGCACAGAGGTCAAGACTTGGGCTATCACTAATCTCAGCCATTTGGAATTTGCTTCCTGAGTAGTCTGAAATTGCCAATCTTAAATATGCAGATTCACACCTTCCAATAGGCAGGGGGTCACACAACCACAATGCAGTACAGAGCACAGTGCATGAGGCTAACACAACATTTCGATTCCATATCTGCAGGGCATCCAAGTCAGAATGACAATAACAGAGAACAAAAACATCACCAAAAGGTCACCCAGCTCAGTGTCAACATATCCCAGTGACTAATCATGATGGCATGGAATCTGGCCCTATAGAGAGAACATGTGTGCACTGGTGGAGAGGTCTGAACCCAACCTCTATGGTTGCTCCCTTTAATCACTGAGTTGTAATGTTCCGTTGTTGTATGTTTCTTTAGCACTTGACCAATTGATGAAAACATCGATATCAAACATTTCAATCAAAAAGTGTTATTTTATTGCGATCCCTTTGGGTCATAACAGTTTACATTTGACCTTTTTTTCTAAACCTTATACAAGCATATATAAGCTTAAAGGCAGCATGGAACATCGCTGTGCACCGGGTCCCATCATGAGGATAACATTCAGTGCCTACACCGCAGAATAGTAGCTAATGCAGCATTTTAGGTATGTCTGACCTTCACACATTGCTAGTCCAGGTTGTGTATGAAGATATACTTTACAGACATTAGAGAGGTGCAGTTAGTTTTCTTCTAAGGAGTATTGACAATGGCGGAAAAAGAAAATTGTGGTAGTTGGCACACCAAATTGAAGGAAATTGGCAGAAATACACATTGTGACAGAAGAGGCAGAAGAGACTGCCAATATCAGTGGCAGCACTGTAAATGTATATCTTAAAAACATGGTACCATGTTGCCACAAGATGCATATAAATTCCAATTTGGCCCTGCACATCCAAAGTCAGAAAGTGCCCTCCACGACCTCCTACTCCTCTCTCACCCAGGACTGTCTGACCGCTATCCAGGCATGGTGTGCATCCGATGATCTCTATCTTAAGGCCAGTAAGACAGAGATCCTTCTCATTGGGACACCTCTGCCCCCTGTTTCCCTACTATCCCATGGATGCCAAAAACCTTGGGGTTATCTTTGACTCCACTCTCACCAACACCCTTCACATCTTGGACGGGGCCAAGAAGACCACTCCCAGCTTCACCTCCTTAGAGGCCTTCTCCCTTTCCACACCTTTCCCCAGAAGCTCAAAGTCTCCAGAGATCTGGTCCTATCCAGGCTGGACTACTGCAATAACCTCTTCCTCAATGTCCCCCTTTCCTCTCTCTGCCCCTTCAGCTAATCCAGAATAGGGCTGTAAGACTTATCCTTTGCCTCAAGCCCAGGGACCATATCTCCCCAGCTCTAAAATCTCCCACTAGCTCCCGATGGCAGCAAGAATTACATTTAAGACCCTCTACATCATCCACAAGGTTTTCTGGTGCATGCAACCATGCTATCTTCAACTGTCCCTCCCTAAATACCTCGCTGCAAGAGCCCTCCACTCCTCTAACTCCAACTCTCTGATTGTCAAACACTTCTCAATGCAGAGAATGGTGGGCAGGTCTCTCTTCTCAGCTGGTGCCTCTCTTTGGAACAGCCTCCCATCCCTCTCAGACTTAAGATGGACCTTGTAAGGTTCTGGAAACTTCTCAAAACTATGATTTTCTCTTCCTCTTTCTCTCTTTGCGTTCCCTGCTGATAACTCCACTTCTGCTGAGACTGGTGGCTTAGGAACCCCCCAACCCCTTCAGCACTGCCCCTACAGGCCCCATGCCTGGTGGCTGTGCATCCCACCCATTGGAGTCCTCCTCCCTAGCTCTTAGCCAGAGACCTCTTCCCTGGCTCCCCTTGGAACATCCCTCCCGGGCTCCCACCCCACAGCCCTCCCCCTCTCCCTATCTCCCCACTCCTCTTCACTGCACTTGCTCGTCCAAATGTCACAAGGCCTTGTAGGACCACAAATGTATATTTACTGTTTTTGCGACAGTTATTTACTCCCCTGTCCCTGCCTCATTCAGTCTTGTGGCACTTTGAAACACCATTCTGTTGTATAGGCACCTAACAAATGATCATTAAATAAAATAAATATCATGCGTCATTCAATGGGGGTCAAAGGTGAACCTCCTGTGATTCTGCTGAATTTTAGAAGTGGAGGGGGAAAGTGGGGAGATGAGTAGCAGGCTAAGAATGCCTGTGCAATGCCGGTCCCCATGCATAGACATCCTTAAATAATGGGGTTATGAGAACCACCACAGCTTGTCCAATGTATCGAACTACAGGCCATTTTTTGAGAACAGAAAGCTCATTCCTAAGGGTGTTTGTATTTACCAATTCGCTGAGCCCTATGTGAAACAGAGCATCTTCACCTTCATAAAGATGTTTCTACTGAAAATTGTTAAATGTCTGTGTTTTCCTTTGAGTAATTTTTCTCTCAGCCCCTTGCTTGTGTACTTGTCTATGCATGCTCAGTTGGCCACTTTGCTGTGTGTGTGCATGTATGCACGTATGTAAGTATGCACTTTTTGATTTATTGTATCTATAACACTGATTTGTTGAGCAGCAATGCCTCGTCATGCAGCCACTTCCTAGTGATTTGGAACCAAGGACATTGTTGCTGTGGAACCTGTATTTCACCATGACATGTCAGACGTCCATGCAATATGAGCCCCCCACCCGGCTCCCACCCACAGAAGCCTGGTTCATTATTGTTCACGAGTGTCTGGCCAGAATTGGCATCTACAAGGTGAATTACTTGTTAGTGTCATTGCCACACTGCTTCAGGCCATGCTACAAAGCTCTGAGACATCTCTCCAAACTTGCGCCATACCTTCCTCTCCTTGGATACAAATAACTGCATAAATGCATCGCATTTACCCGTGGAACAATGTCCCGGTGAAATCTCACACTTATTTCTGTGCTTCTTCTTAGTGCATGCATGAGTGAAAGGACGGGATTCTCTTTCTGTTCAATTAGGTTGAAGTTCTAGGTGTTCACAGCAGAGACACATTCTTCCCTCATGGGCAGTGAATATGGTTATCCTATATCGAAGTCTGTGAAGAACAATTACTTTTGCTATTTTTCTTTCTGCAGGCTGTTTCATTTGTTAGTCCATTGTTCAGTAATATCCTCGTTATACATGCCTACAATGCCACCTTCCATCCCAGATTACTTTTTTTCCCAGTCCAATTTCTCTTTTTATGCAGTCTTTGATTTGCAGACCTGGATGTCTAATGGGAAATCCAAGACTACAAATCCCAGAGCAGCAATCAAACAATCTGGACTAGATCCGCATCTCCTTCATGGACAGGCCTATGCGGCCATGTTTCCAACATGGGTGCCTCAATCTTTCGCCTGTCCCTTCAGAGAGTACCAAAGCAGATTAAATGACAACACAACCTGGAAAGGAAAGATTAGTTCATTCAATAGGTTGAATGAAGGTTTTGTTGTTATACAGGCAATAATGAATTTCGACTGAATGGCTAACAAATACATCAAGGCCGAGCAGTGGATGGGATCTGCTAGGACTTATGGAAATCTTTTAATGTCCTACATGACCAGTTAAGAGCCCTAGGATTGGTAGACGTTACACAAAGTGGATTGCTACTAGCTAAACCATGCATGAGAGTCTGGTAAAAGAGGATTAAGAGTAGAGGATGACTAGTGGAGTCAGTGTTTGGAATGATGTTCCTGAATGCATTCATAAGGGACAACGAAGAGAAGATGGGAGATAATACCACTACTACTACTACTACTAATAATAATAATAATGATAATAATGATAATAATACTATAATAATTATAATACATTTGCTATGTAACACCCTGTTTGTCGATTCGTAATAATGCAAATTAAAAGTCAATGGTGCTTAAAGGTTTAAACTCAGGAAAATGAGATTAGGACTGTAGGCCGGGGTGAGCGTTCATTGGTGAATTGGTGAGTGTTTAGCTGGCTGGGTTATGTGACCAAGAATCCTATGGCTGTTTACAATGTATTTATTTTATTTATAGCACACTCGGACAGAAAATGGAACACTTCCAAGAATGAGGGGGGTGGTGATATACATACATACATTCACAGATGATGCAATATCTCCCACGCTTGATATGTCACATGGGGTCCAAGATTCAGTGGAATTGTATGGAAAAGTTTTTTGTAAGCATCCCAGTGGAAAGCCATGCTATTAGTACAGTAAAGGAGTAGGGGAGATCTTGCAGTTCACTCACTGGTAGAGGAATAATGCACTCACTGGTAGAGGAATAATGCAGTTATCAAATTCGATGATCTGGAAATAGGTACACTATGGAACTTATTTTCTAACAAAACGTAAATACCCTGCAGGGTTACATATGCAATTATGGGCAAAGAGGTCCCCTCCTAACAATTTTCATCATTTGTGCTGCAGAGTGCAAATGAGAAGTGCAAATAGATGGCCAATGCCACTCTTCACTGTTGCACTCCAAAGTGCAAATAGAGTAAACACTGACTGCCATGGCAGGCAGGTTTTATCCCATGGAAACCATCTGCGTTTTGCTTTTGTAAAAAGCAGACGGTTTCTGTGGGAAATCATTTTTTTCCTGCCAGCATGTAAACCTCATGCTGGGGGGAAACCCACTTGTATTTTAATGCAGAGGGCAAAGAGGAAGTGGAAACTTAATTCCTGTTACACCCACTCTCCCGCCTTCAAAAACAATGACAATCCCCCAGATCTTGAATGTAGGAATTAAGACAGGCATAACGGTGTTACACCTGTCTTTAGCCTCTCCATTTTCGCTCTGGGGACTTTGAAAACAAGCTCTTAGGTGGCTAGGCTATACATTGAGTAGTAACAATGGTAGGGAGTGTAGGGAGAGATAAAGCAGTAGAAAATGGGAGATGTGTGCCAATTACTAGTGCATTCCTATCTATCAAATGACATCCCATTCCTGAAGCTTCTTCTGCAGAAGGATACAGTAACATTTGAGACAGAAGAATGACCCCGAATTCCACTTGGGCTCAACAACCTCTATGAGAAGAGGATGGAGAATTCATAGCTGAGCGTTCGAGGCTGGATCCATCCATTCTGGTGAAATGTCTTGTGTCTGCCACTGCTGTTGGGCTGCTTAGACTTCACTGGAGTCCCACCCCAGACTTTACTGTTCCATGAATCCCCCTTCCTATAGAGTCCCCAAGATAGCTCTGACAGAGAGCAGAGGTATGCCCAGAAGCATGGGTACAACGGAAACAGGATTATGCAATGTGTGTTGCAGCAGACAATGGTGACATTTGAAAAGTTAGAGAGGAGCAGCAACAGGGCAGCAATAAAATAACTATTCAACAAACAAACCATCTCCCAGAGTACCTAAGCAGGTGTGGCATGCCAGAAGAAACGCAGGGTTTAGTCAGATGGAAGAAGGTGTGGGTAAAGGAGAGCAACGCGGTACAATATTGGAAAAAGATCAGCAATGGATATTGCAACTGCTGCTGAAACTGACAGCCACCTGACGTGTGCTTCCTAGATGGCTCTTCTCATCCCATGCAACAATATCATCAATGGCAGTAGCAGTGACTAGGCAATGACAGTGATTGCGACCAGAGGATGTACAGAATATGTACGTAGGCCCAGGATATCAAGAGAACATAGGAATCCTTGATGTACACTCCAGAGAGTAGACCATCACATGTTTGTACACTGGGGGTCCTAATGTACTATAGCATAAAGTGTAACTCCCCCCCCGCTTTTACATGCCCATAATAAAGAAAGTTGGTGCCACACCCCAGTGCTAGAGCAAGGATTATGGTGATGCCCAATGCAACAATGCTTTAAATTCAATAGCCAACAAGGAAAAAAGAAAAAGAACAGATATGGGAAGGAAAGCAATCATCTTCAAGTCAACACCAAGAGAAAAATACCAGATAGTTAGAAATAACAAAGATTATAGAGGTGCAAAATCTGTCCCTTCATCAATTTCTTAACTCTTACTGGGCTCTGCCTATATTCAATTATAAGGGAAAACAATATTCCCTTACTTGCTCACTAGAACGCTGTAAGAGTGGTTGGATGAATAGGGAAAAAGTGGATAGGAAAACACTTGATATTCCAGAGCAAATACATGCATCAAAAGTCACAAAAGAGCTCACGGTGGCCAGAGTGGTTCCATTGCATATCACAGAATTGAATGCTAGAAAGAGCACAGCTGAAGTAGATCCAGGAGAGTGCTAAGCCAAACAGCCTACTTAAGCAGTTACTGGGATATTCATACTGATTCTCATCCATTTTAGCACACAACAAACACAATAATAGCGGTCCTATTGTGAGGGCATGATGCCCAAACAGAAAAGCAATCGAGAATACTGCAATTAGGTGCAGCAAGAGCCCAGACAACTGGTGGGGTGATTGATGAATTAAAGGAACATCAGGTCAGAGCCAGGAAAAGAAAATCATGCAGAAGTGTTTGTGCAATATGCCAGAGATTAAAACAAACCAAGACTTGTCAAGAGTAGACAGACAATATCTGTCCCTGCTGAGTGGCTGGAAAGACAAACTGCTGGCTCCAGGACTAAGCAAAGCTGATGAAGATATGAGGTGCAAACAGAACAGTTATGCAACAGTAGCTAATTTGAAGAAAGTGACAAAGACAGAAGCCAATCGCGCTGTCCAAGTGGAAAGCCAGGGCCGAATTGGGGATCTCCCAGAAAACAAAAAAAAACTATTATAACACAGACATCACAACATCTCACGAGAATCTCTAGTGCAGCGTTTAATCCCAAAAGAATGACCAAGTATCTCAGAACTCAGAAGCACCTCAATAGTCGAAGGCAGTATAGACAACAGGGTACATTAGTGTAGCCAAAGCTCTGTTTCCTACTATTAAAGAGATGTCAGACTTACGTATTAACAACAATAAACTAAACTTCCCGAATTTTGGCTGTTTGGCATTTCCACACTTTATGGGCTGTTTGGGGAGGGAGGTTTGAGCTAAATACTATTAATAGGGCATGCTTAGCTGAACTGCCTGCTTAATAGGCCTTGTGTAGGGAGAACTAGAAGCATGAGGTCCCACAACATAGGCCCCCGATTGTATAGGTCAAACATTTGTAGGGTTTATATGAGGGAATGTTAGAAAACGGATAGAATTTAGTTTATGAAGGGGAAAGTAAAAATAGGATTTCTTTGATGAAGAGATAGGTAATACAAGTAGGAATTAGTCGAGGATTAGTTAGAACATCAAAATAATAGGTGAGGTATAGGTAAACAATGTAAGTGAGATTTATTGTGAACACTTCTTAACTTGCAGGGCATACAGACACATGCCATTGTCAGAGATGCAAATCACTGGCAGGTTTGGAAGCAGCCAATTCATTCTGTGCCTGTAACTAGACAGGGTGCCATTTTTTTATGGGCCAGGCCAAACACATGTTGCTTGTGATATTGACAGTAATATGTTTCAGAATTATTTTTAGACAAGGGAGTCCACGCAGTGTCTACAACAGAGGGCCCAATTCAGAAGTGCATGCAAAAACACAGAAGTGTTCCATCAGAAACACCCTATTCTGATGAAGTGCTAATGTGGTGGTCTGGCATCAAAGCCACGACTTTAGCATGAGCCTGATTTACTACCTGACAACAGCCTTAGCAACCATGTGAAATGCTGGGCTGCCACTGCAAGGAGATTCTGCACTCACGAGCACAGCTTTAGCAGGGCAATAAGTGGAGTTAAATATGACACCAGTGGGGTGCCGTTAAAGACTGCTCCACAGTCATGTTAAAATGGCATTTCCTAGAATGCAGGACCACCTTTCTAGTATAATGAAAGCTTAAGGAAACTTTCTTAAACCAGACAAGTGCCGGTCTTTTAGGAGATGCTTGCAGTGCTACTGCAGCATATGTTTCTTTTTAACCAGTAGTTTTATGTCGCTTTTCCTGCTTGGAAGCACAACATTTCCCCTCCAGCATTTCCACCCACCCCAGCATGATGGTGCTGAAAACTGGAAGGAAGAATGTTGGCTTCCCACTCTACTATTAGCACAAGCTCTGAATCAGCCCCTGAGTGTCTTACCATTATGTGACCAGATCTACTACTTGCACATGTTGTGGAAATGTTTTGAGGCATTAGATTATGTTCTCGGTCCATACCATTCATTGGTGGCCAGAACAAACATGTGTAGCTTGCCAGCTCTGAAAAAGAGTCTTAGAATGAGTTGTGTGAATAAAAAGGCTTATAATCCATTTAAGAATGTGATTGTATTCACTGTTTGTAACTATGTGTGCTCTCGTTTTGGGTAAATACCAAAAATGTGCTGCATGGCAAGAAAAGTCTTTGGAGGCGGGAGGACATTGTAAAGCATTCATGCAACTCTGTGCATCATCTTTATAGGAAGGATGGAGTCCCTGTGAACACCTTGCACGACATAAACACACATGATATTACTCGTCAAACTGAGGAGAGGAGCAATACAGAATTGCTTGATGCCAGTGGCAGGCAGGAGAATACATGTAGTGGACATAACTCGGTGTGCCCTCTACTCGTGGCAAGACCAAATACTTGTTGCTTTCAAAGTTCTTACTAAAGACTCTAACATTTTTTGGTTGAACTTAGCCCATGCAATTGACTCCTTGTTTTAGAGGGTTGTATGTGTTTGAAAAAGGAGGTTGTAACTCACTGCCAGGGGAGTCAAGAAACTGCATTTTGGTCAACTCAATGCTCATATATCTGTCATGGAATAAGAGATTTTTAAACCCACCTGAGTTTGCAAGGTCTGTCTGACAGAAAGATTGATTCAAGACCCTGGGACACGGTTCCTATAAGGTTCCCTAATGGTATTAAGCACAGACGCAGATGTTGCAGATGGAAAGGCAAGTATTTTAAGACAAGAGAGTGCAACTGCTGATCTACAGCAAAAGGACCATTGTGTCTATTATTTGCTTGTGTGCAAATACTTGCAGAGCTAGAGGGAGCATTGTCTGAAGCCGCTCTTGGTCACCATTGGGTTGAGGTTGACTTCAAAGGCAGCACTTTATCTGCTAAGGGTTAAAGCACAGTCAGTGAATTATGCACTTGCACATTTTATTAAAGATTTTTTTTACTCTTAGCAATCAGCATATTATTTGGTGTAGCCATAAATATAAAAGGGACATATTGGGCTTCATTACGACTCCGGCGGTAGCCGTGCCTGTAATACAGGCATGGATGCTGCCGGAGTCGTCATTTTTTTCCGGCGCACAGGACTGGGCAATTACTGGGGTATTACAGCCCTAGCGGATCCGGTAATTGCCTATTCCAGGGCACCAGAAAATATTCTTGAATGGTGCCGGTGCATCGACATGCTCTGCTCGCGGGTGCCTTTGCGCAAATGCACCCGTGAGCAGAACTCATAGTTTGCCGGTCCGGGCACTACGGTACCTTAGCATGTAGTTCCCGGACCGGCAAACTCGTAATGAGGCCCATTGTATTGAATTATTATGTGTATTCAGATATTTTCTGCATTGCAGTGCATTAAATCGTTGATATGCAATATGAATTGTGTTAATGCAAAGTGATGGAGACATCCCAAATAAAGCTTGGTTTAAAAGTAAAAATAGTTTTTTGCATTCACACACATGTACTCAAATTCTTTGTATGAAGGAAGTGATTATGTTCTCAAAATAGGTAGGGAAAGCATGTGGCTAGAGTGTATTCTAGACCAGCTGTAATGGATGTTGTCTACTCCAGGGAGGCCAGACTTGTGTGTGGCATCAAAGGCATGAAAGTCACATTCAGAAGCATCCTCTGAACAAGACATAGTAGTACATGCTCAGGAATTGTGGATGGATAGGGGAGGTTCAGTCCACTGCCTCTGGTTCAGAAAGGTGAGATGGTTAGATGAACTCTATTGATGAGTCAGGAGACACAGTACACATTTTAGATGAGCGCAATGACCCAGGGGATACATCACATAGTGTAGAGGAGCATGATAAGCCAGCTGAGTAGAAACAGCAGCAACACATGATTATAAAACCAATGAAATAGAAGGAGGCAGTCAATGCCACATTTACACAATCAAACACAGTCTTTAGTATATGGAAGTAAACCACATTCTGTGCTTGCAAGACCAACAATGACACAACCACAACCATCTCCCACACCACTACCTTCACAATCATATGTGCATAAAATACCACATCTTAGCCCACATGAAACTGTATACTGTGGATTATTTTCAACTAAGAGAAAGATCCATATCATCCCACCATGTACAAATAAGCTCTATGCTCTAGGGAGCCTGGCACTAACTTTGGCAGCATGTCTTTGCATGTTCATATGATTCCACACCAAGCACATGCGTCGGGTCAACAAACAAGACCTAACAGCATATCAGTCTTCCATCCCTAGCCCACAGAGTTGCCCAGAAAATGGTGTGCCTACATTGTTCCAGATGCTGAGCCAGCTCTGCTTTAAGCAGCAATGCCACCTCTAACCACTGGTCAGTGTGATGGAGATATTTATGCATGGACAAATTAAACACATGTTGCATTACAGAGTACACATGTTCACTGCTAACCTGGTGTTAACGCTGTCTATTGACCTCATCCTGTATTCTTCCAAAATATGTTTTTGTCAGTTTATGAGCACACTTGATCCCTTTGAGAAGTTCCCATCTGCCTTCTGCATTGCCTTCTCTCATAATGGGGTAACCATTTTTAAATGTCCCATGCACTGGAAGTTTGGAGCAACAACTAGTCTGCGTGCAGTAGTTCAGGTTCCTGTCACTTTGCATACACACCTTCATTCACCAAATAGTCTTAGTACCTGAGTGATTATGGGAGTTGGACTCCATAGGTATCATTGGTCATTGAACTCCTACATGGTTTTACCCAGGGATTCCACATAACAGTACATTGGAAACTCAAGTTGTTATGTGTTTTTAACTCTGAAATGGTTTCTTCCCGAGATTTCATATAAGGGTACTTTAGAAACAAAGGGTTTTAAGTGTGGAGTGTGAGTATTTGAGTAAAAGGTGGGATTTTGACCAAAGTCATTTATAAAAGAGGTTTCTTGACATTCTCTACGGGGGGAACCATTAACTCAAAACAGGCCATTAAGGTTTTAGGTGTTGCATGGGAAAGGGAGGAATACTGTGTCTTCTCCAGTGAAGTCACTATATGTCCATGGTAGTTGTCTCCTCCCATTTGATCCTCCCTCATATAACCACCCCCAAGGACAAGATCAGGTAGCGGCTGCCGTCCCCAGGCCACAAGGGAGGAGGTCATTGCTGGGTAAACAGTGATAGCTCCACTGGATTCTTCACACAACTGAAAGGTGTTGTTGGCACCGAGGAACACCTACAGCCGGGCCATCTTGGTGAAAACAATGTTGAATATTCGTGAAGCCCTACGACTTGGCATGACTATGCATGTTTCTGTGCATGTCCTTCCACTGATACTGATACCTTTCGTCAGAAATGACCAGTTTATGAAGGTCATGATTGGCATGTTCCATAAGACTAGCTCACTCTTTAATGGCACAAACAGAGCAAGATATGTGCTGCACCAAACGCAGGTGTTCCACAAGTTGCCAGAGCTCCACTTGAAGACTGCAGTGACCACGTGCGTCAACAGTACTTTGTACATTTTGGGCTGGGCAAGGTAAAAATACTATTCAATTACACATTTTTGTAAAAGTCACACCTGAGCTTTCATTTGGCATTCCTAACGCTAAACCAGCAGCAGCTGATTTTTGGGGTCTGTTTTATGCTCACACCTTTTTATGAAGCCACAGAGTTTGATAGCTGTTACAGTGCATCACTCTATGCGGTACTGCTGCTACGAATGTGCTTGGTATTAATCAACCAGCCTAACATGCTAGGGCCCCATGGTTTGCATGGTGAGATGGACACCATGAGGCCGGTGAGGGATATGCTCTCAACCTTATATGAGAATCTAGAAACGATGAAATATTAAACTAATTTCTCCTGGCCCCATCTTTTTATAAAAATTTCAAGATCAAAGTGGCTAAAAAAAAACATCTTTATTCTGATTGATTCCATTTTGACATCTACTAATTTGAATAGGTTGTCCAGCCAATATTTTTCCATTTTAGTAGCAACCAGTGACTTTAATGGAGCAGATCTTTTTTTTAATCTAGCTGTATTGACACAGATTAGAGGGGTCACAAGGCAGGACTTCAGTGCTCCCTGTCATCACGCCTGGGTCAGGTGATGGCGCACTGAGAGCGCTGAGCCAGGAGAAGGAGATGTGGAGTGTTGGAGAGTGTAGCTCCACATGCAGCTCCATGTAATGGCATGTGTCTGCACACAGAGACGTTTTTATAAATAATAATATTTAGAGAAGCAGAGCAGAATAAAACAGATCTGTTTTACAACCTTGCAACTGGTGCGAGTGTCCTTCATTGATCAACACTCCTACACTTGCCTAAGGTGTCAAGACAGCAGTTCAAAAATACTACAGAGCCAAGCTTCTCTGCTCTCTGGTCCCACTTAATGGCATTAATGGACTGTCCAGGCAAGTATACAATTTGACTATTGCAAATGAAGACACTTAGGTATTAACATAACTGAGTGCATCATACAGCACCACCCATGGTTGGGACACAGAGAATGTTTGCAGTGTTACAGTGCAGTAATAATCCATCAATAATCTCAAAATATTTTAAGTGGCAGCATCACAAACATTGTGCTATGTTTTACATGTGGCATTTGGAAAGCAGTGGCTGATGCAGATCATGATGGGTGGTCAGTTCACAGCAACACCACAGGGGTGAGGGTAACGGTGGGAGTAGGGGGGAGTCTGGTTCCTGGGATTACAGTTTGTCTTCCCATTAGGCGTGGTGTTTCGGCCCCCTGATTAACCCCCCCCCACCATCACTCCCAGGCTCTTTCGTGGTCATCTATCTGATGAAATGGGTGTCAGCTGCTGCATTTGCTGTCACCTTCATTTCCCCTCCTTCCCCTCTTCCTGACTCTCCCACTGACTGTCATTTCCAATCTTATTCTTGCTTTCACTAACATTCTTGACATACTAGCCCCTGTCATGAGTATCCGGCTGAAACCTGCCTCCAAGCATAAAAGCTTGTTTGACTCCAATCTAGCCACTCTGAAATGCAAGTCCAGAGTTGCTGAACAAAAGTGGCAATCTTCGGGTCATCCCCTGACAAACTGGCATGTCGCCTACTCCAAAGGCAATACTGTCTCTCTATCCACTCCAAGAAGAGGGCTCATATCCAGGCCCATATCTCTAGAGCCTCTAACAACATGGCTGAACTCTTCAAAATCTGAAAGAAACGAGCCAATCCATCTGCAGTCTTCACCTCGCCTTTTCCTTCTCAGGCCCTCTGTACTGCACTGGCCACCCATTTCTGCTCTAAAACGCAGGACATTCTGCCCTCTCTCTCTTCCTCACCTCCATTCATTCCTTCCCGTGTCCCCCAGCCTCCTTTGACCTCCCTCCACCTTCTTACCTATCACAATGGATGAGATCTCTATATCAGTTTTTGATCTATGAAGGTCTCATCCAAACAGGTGTCCCCTTGTTCTTATAGAACCATTAAGGACAACATTTTCTCCCTCCAACTCTTGGCAACTACTGCAACCAATCCCTAGCATCTGGCTCCTTCCCTTCTTCTCTCAATCACTCCCTTGTGCACCCCTCCTAAAAAAGTCTTCTGACGACCACTTGTGTCCGGGCAACTACTGCACCCGTCCTTGGAAAACTGAAGGAGAAGTTGATTGTTTACATGACAATCAATCCGTATTCCGAGCATCCAGAGGCACGAAAACTGCTCTCCTGATCACCCATGAATAATTGCTTGCAAATCTTCTCTCTAACTCGCCTGCTGTTCTCATTCTCTTTGACATCTGTTCCACCTTTGACACTGTAAACCATTCAGTCCTTATAAAGTGGCGACAATGTAAACCATTCAATCCTTATAAAGTGGCTCCAAGACAAACTTGTTATCTCAGACTGCTGGGCACTGGATTGGTTGACCTCCTTCCTTACTGTCCACCCTTCCCAGGTGTTCTCCGGCTCATTCTCCACCTCAACCACTTTCTCTTCTTGTGGTGTTCCCCAGGGCTCTCTACTCTCGCCTTGGCTTTTCAATATCTACCTAGCACCTTTTGGTCACCTGATCTCTGCCTTCTCTCCTCATTTTGAGTGTTACACGGATGACACACAACTCTTCCACAAGCTCCCCCTTCCTCCTCCTCCTCTTCTTCCTCTATTATCCCTGACTCCCTATCTGCTATTCAGTCTTCGTGCACCCCCAAGGATCTCTGTCTTATTCCTACATACTTGCCAACCCTACCGATTTACCGATTTTTAAGCAGTCCTACCGCCTACCGATTTTTTGACACCAAATACCGATTTTTTTTTTTTTACATTATTTTTTTTTTTGCCCACGCCAGCTCGGGGGAGTCTTTCAAGGGCTCCCCCGAGCTGGCGTACCGGGAGAATGCCCGGCATGCAGGCTTTTAATGTCAAAGGCACCCACGGCGGTGGGCTAAAGCGCCCCTGTGCCGCGGGTGCCTTTGGCAAAAGGCGCCATTAGTCCCCCACAACGCCAGCTTGGGGGAGTCTTTCAAGGACTTACCCGAGCTGGCATAGCGGGAGAAGGCGCAGCATGCAGGCTTTTAATGTGAAAGGCACCCACGGCGGTGGGCTAAAAGCGCCCTCCACCGCGGGTGCCTTTTGGCCAAAGGCGCCATTAGCCCCCCACCACGCCAGCTCGGGGGAGTCTTTCAAGGACTTCCCCGAGCTGGCGTAGCGGGAGAAGGCGCAGCATGCAGGCCTTTGATGTAAAAGGCGCCCACGGCGGTGGGCTAAGGGCGCCCCTCCACCATGAGTGCCTTTCACAAAAGGTGCCATTAGCCCCCCACCACGTCAACTCCGGTGAGTCTTTCAAGGGCTCCCCCGAGCTGGCGTGATGGCAGAAGGCATGGCAGGCGCCTCATTGTCATTGAATGCACCCGCGGCGGCGGGCTCATTCAATGACAATGGGCTGCTGATGCGCCCTATTCCTATCATTACCTCCTCGCCTGACTATTTTTGAAACTTTAAGATTCCTACAGATTTTTGGTCACAGAATGTAGGCATGTATGTTCCTATAAAGAGAAAGATCCTGCCTATCGGATAACCTGCTCCCAGTTTCCCCCCTGCACTGTTGCAACTCTCTATGGGCTCGTCTCCATCTTCTTCCACCTAGGCCAGAAAACTTGGGGTCCTCTTGAACTCCTCTCTCTCCTTTACTCCTCACATCTTGGACTTTGCCAAGAAGGCCCACTTTCAACTTTGCCTCCTTAGAGACATTTTTCCTTTCCTCACCTTCCCCCAGAAGCCCAATGTCCCTAGAGCTCTGGTCCTCTCCAGGCTAGATTACTGTAACAACCTCTTCATTGCCCTGCCTCTTCCTTCACTCTGTCTTCTTCAACTAATCCAGAATAGGGCTGTAAGACTTATCCTTTGCGTCAAGATCTGGGACCATATCTCTCCAGCTCTAAAATCTCTCCATTGGCTCCCAGTTGTTGCAAGGATCAAACTTAATACCCTCTGCATCATCTACAAGGCTGTCCGGGGCCTGGATCCAATCATACTGCAACTCTCTCTTACTAAATGCTCTTCTTCCAGATCCCTTCAATCGTCTGGCTCCAACTCACTGCTGATCAAATGCTTCTCCCAGAAGAGAGCTGGGGGCAGATCTCTCTCCTCACCTGTCTCCCTCCTATGGAGCAGTCTCCCTCGGTTTCACCATTTTAAACCTGACCACCTCCATTTCCGCAAACTCAAGACCTTTCTCTTTTGCTCCTACTTCCCCCTCCCATGCTAACCATCCTCTCTGTCACTGAGATTATCAGCCTGGTCCCTCAAGAGTCAAATAGGTTCCTGTCCTTCTGCCCAATCACCCCCAGCAGCCGCTTGCACGGCCCACAGGGCCTACACTCACCTGTCAGGTGGTGTTTGCATCCACCTGCACTTTCCTGTTGGGCAGTAAACCTCCCTCTTCCCCAGGGATGTCCCCACCCAAGCACCAACCTGCTGCCGCCCAAATGGGCACCTCTGGCACTTCCTCCCCTAGGGGACCCTAATAGCATTTACCCGCATCCCAACCCCTCTTTTCTTTTCCCTGCACTTGCACGCTCTGAATGGCACAAAGCCTAGTAGGAATGCTGTCTTGTTCTATTCATTCATTGTTATTTCCATTGTTTATTTGTCTCCCCTTTTTCCCTCCCTTATGCCTTGCATGACTGTCTTGTTGTATGACCACCTTTTAAGGGTCAATAAATAAAATACAAATCACATATCTGTGACACCAGAATTGAGGAAGCCGAAGCACAGATGGGTGCATCTAATGCCCAGGCCAAGACTGCTTCAATACAGGCTTAGGTGGCAGCTGCATACATGCACATTTAGACTGATGTTGCTGCAGCCCCCACATTGTGGTGGGAACTCAAGGAGACATTCCGCAGTTGAAAGTAAACTGTTACATTCAAGATCATATTTGGTGCATCAACATGGCCATCCTGACACTCCCTGCAACATTTGGCAATATTTATTAACTATTTCATGTAGCATCCAGTGTGTAACTGTGGTACAGAGATGGTCTTCTTCTTCAGTGCCAGAAAAAAACATGTTCACTCCTCTTGGGCCACTGTGCTAGGAACATCACCAACTTCACTTCCCCTTAATTCTTTGCCTGTTCTCATCATGCCTGACTCCAGACAGGCCTATGAGGCTTCCTCCTGTACCTACGGGATATTTCCTTACACCCCCTTACCAATCAGAAATGATCCTTTAATGAGGACAATGTGATGCTGGAAATGGTTGGATTGGTGGGGGACTAGATTTTGGAAAGAGCACTTCTGATTTTTGGCTTATAGAAATGGCTGAGTTTATTGGCAGATAAAAGGGATTTTGGGGGAAGGGAGGTTGTGGGCTTTTCTGAAATAGAGTGGGATGGCAAATTAAGGAGCCATTTGTACACAAATAAATTATTTTATGAAAACAATGTTCATCATGTCATCTATAGTCATGACACCACTTGTGCCTCACAACAACCAATGAGGCACGTTCTGAATCTGTTGGTCATTGTTGTCTACGTGATATTTCTTTGGAGGTGGGCACACCAACAGATTGTGCTGAATTAGGATATCATTTAGCATTAAGAGGAGGAGGACACATTGATAAGCTGCACCTTGACAACCACAGCACATTGTTGATGGAACAAAACACCCCCACAACTGATGATAGACCCATATGTGCACATACATCCAGCTCCTCCATTTGGAGTTCCAGGTGGTACAATTGTACCCATGCCTCTTCTGTGTACACAATTAACTGCATGTGCGGGTGTAGGAACCTTTCCACATATTGATGAGCCAAGTCGTGCATGCCATTTACAAGAATATGTACAGGTAAGTGAGCTAATGCGTTGTGGGTTTATTTAGGCCAAGGGCTATGATTTTGGTGCTCTGGAAGGAACCTGGTGCACATATGTCTAGCATTGGAAATATCTTCAGCTGTGGGGGTATGTCAGTGTGGATGGTGTAGTAGGTCTCCAAGTGCTCCTGCAGTGAATGGTGACCACCTTGAAGTTACCATGAGCATATGTATGATGTGAAGGGCAATGGGGTCCAATCTAGTTCATTCTAGTCCTCATTTCCATTAGTCATCTCCTGATTTGCTGCTGTGTCTGCTTATACTCGCACATATCATCAATAGTCCACCAGAAGCATTGATACTCATTGTCTATGCTGATCTCTACCCTGTCATCGGAGGCTTCATCCCACAGATCCATTTAAGCCTCCATTTCACTTGCCAGCTTCAAATAGTTGACATGTAATTATTGGCATTTTTTTGAAGATTTAAAGTTGGCTCCACCCCCTGACCACTGAAGCACCTACTTTAGAACAGACCTGCGCGCATTTGTGGAAGTGCTTTTTGCAAGTGCTGTTAGCGGTTTCTCGCAGTCGTGCTTCCCTGCTGCAGAACTGGCGGTACGAGATAGAACATGGACAGATACTTGGAATTTTCTGGACTTTTATGGACTCTATTCTTTAGCCTATACATATGGCAGTTTAACCGAATATTTTCTTATTTGGTTTAGGTAATTATTGTTTTTTTTGTTGAAGATTTAAAGTTGGCTCTGCCCCTTACCCTTGACACACCTACTTTAGAACAGACCCCCGCACACATACGTAGAAGTGCTTTTTGCAGTGATGTTGGCTGTTCGCTTGGTCGCTGGGTACAATGAGAAGAGTTTACCAGATTGGGATAATGTGAGATACTTTGAAGCTGAAAAAGTGTGGGTAAGTTAATGAGGGAAACTATTTTATAACAGGTCCTGCTAAGTATCCTGGGTTAGTGCTAGGCGATCACTGGGTGTACGGAATATAGTTTACAGTATTTGCTGACACAGTGACAGTGTGGCTGATTACTTACATGCAATCGCGTGTGGCAGGTCTGGGTGCCTAAGGAGACATTGTGCACAATGTTGGTCTCCCGCCCTTGAACGACCTTGTGCACCATAGAGTGCTGATTTGCTGCCTGTGGTGCTCAAGGCGGTGGGGAGGCCAGTAATTAAATTGTATAATATAACCCATGCGGTTTGGGTGGTGAGTGTCTGACGCCGGCAGTTAAAAAACAATACCAAATGAGGAGTAATGCCAAACTGGCTTGTAAACAATTGAATGGTGTTGTGAATAGAAAAAAAAACAGCCTATTGCTAGGGTGAAAAACGGTGCTTGTATATCCTCTGAGGGTTTGACGTGTGGGGTGATTGAAGCAGTATGGGATAAAAGAGGTGAGCCGGCTACGGGACAAAAAAGGATTATCACATATATTAAGCAAATTAATAAACTGGGTGGCTTAAACACAATTCTGCGAGTAGAAGTCCACCCGGATAAAGGGGCATAAAGTAATATGATTTATTGGAGGTAGATCCAATTGGCAACAATTCCCTCCTAAATATGGTGATATATTTACAAAATTTTAGTGCTGGGGAGATGCAAACAACCTGCACAGATGGAGTGAAATTACCATTAACTTTGGACTCACCGTAAAATACAAATCTTGAAAAATACCCTGATCTGGAGAGAATAGCAGCGAGAGCCTGGGCTTCTTCATCTTAACTGGAGGACTCGTATTCCTCCTAAGAGTTGTTTGGCGGAGAACTTGAGGAATGAACAGGAGAGCATGAAGATCTTAAAAGCATTATTTACTGTGTGTAATTCCATATGTAAAGAACATCCATTTTCGAAGTTGGTTTGACTAAATTGGTAGAGTTTGTCTTAAATAACTATGTGCCTAAATCCATTAGGACCCAGAGCAACTGGTCCGGTCTCAAAACAGCCGGTATGGAGTTAGATATATTGCATTCTGGAGAAGTTAAAATGGATGACTCCATATTGATGGTTCATGATGACATTGAAGTTATATCAACCAGTCCTTACCCAAACTCCATAAATAAAGTTCAGACACAAAAAATAGTAGAACCAATAGCTAATGCTAAAAAAAGGAATTGGTAAAAAAAAAGTCCAAGTCTAAATACCCACCCCCCCACTAAAGAAAGGGTTACAAATAAAAACAACAATGTGAAACAAGCATTGGCAACGTTTTCCTCAGAGAAAGTAACCTTCTTGCTTAAACTTAACTATGGAAGAAAAGAGTGAGGCTTCAAATGGCGTTCATTCTGGTAATAGACTGGAAAGCCGTGAAAGGGGCAATATAATTAAATCAGTGGTATCATCCAAGGAGATGAAACAAGGTAGACTGGAAACCTGGTTGAGTAATATAAAATGATGGAAAAAAAATGACAACATGTAGGGTTACTTTTCCCACCTTGAAAAGCAGGAAATCCAGAGGGTATTGGAGACTGGGTCATCAGCCAACTGATAAGCTCTTCACTCACCCAGGATAATATGAAGATTCATCTAATGCAGGATTCTACCAAAGCAGATATACCCAGTATAAAGGACCTACTTTGCAATCCAAAATTGTTGTCTAAGAAGATTCAAATTAGGGACAACTCTGCTTCTATACATAACCCTTTCTTAAATAGATCCAATGTGTCGGGACTATTCCATCAAATATCTGATCTTAACACTATTAGGACCCATGATCTAACAAGAGTGGAGGTTCCCACGTTTGCATATGACTCCAATTGGTGATAGCAAACATGGTTTCTCCAATTGTTACAGAATGTATTCCCTCTTATGCCCCTATGCCCCACAATTTATCTAAGGATTGAAGATGTTTTGCCCATCATAATTTTGAAACAAATGAAGAATGGGGAAACCCCTAATCATGGTACAGATATGGACCTTGATAGAAAATTGTTCAACAAATTGTCAAGGGTTTAAAGCAGAATATTCCTGGTATGGACAGACATGATTTTCATGGTAATGTAGGGACTGCTGATTGAAGTAATGCTGGGGTGGGGGAATACCAGGGGTTTCATTATGTTATATTTAATCATATGGGCATGGCCTTTTTGTTAGAGGCTGATATATTTTCCCTACAAGAGTCATGTATGATGGTTGAGTTTAAGCTAAATGGCTACCAAATTATCCAACGACAGGTTAGACACAGTAATGCTGGTAGACATTTGTGGAAGTGTTATTTTGGGGCAAGATCAGAATTGTCAATCTCTGAACATGAAATCATCTTTTCCTTCACTCATATATTAGGAGGAATCCTAGAATGTCCGATTGGGGATCATATACAAAAAGTACTTATCATCAATGTCTACAATCCTCCCAATAGTATATATTCTTTACACATTATCTTTGATCTAGATAGGATTTTGGGGGAAACTGATGTTGGTGCTTTGTTCTTAATTCTTGGTGACCTCAATTACTCTAGATTTCATCGTAAGGAGGTCTCTGAAAACTTTGATCTTGCCCTCAATGAACTGAAAACTACTCTTATTTTAGCTGATGAGAATCAACTAATCAATAAGAATCCATGGGCTATTTTTATTAAATCAAATGGCTTACTGCAGTTGTATCTTTGTAAAAGGAGAGTTTGGTGGTCAACCTTATACTTGGTGTGCAAGGAATTACAGATCATGGATTGATTGTATTCTATTTTCATTTGCATTTCGCCAATATATTGGAAAACTGCTCATCACTACCACTTCTGTGAGTGATCATGTGGTTAAGAAATTCCCCATTGCCAATGGGGTGCCTCCAAAACAAAGGACAACGGGGGAGGTAATGGCGAATTTGACTGGTAATAGAATGTATTGTTCTGCTAAGAAACATTGAGTGTTATATAGCTTTTTTGATGCATTTGGCCCCATTGAGATAGCTAAAGATAGAGTGTCGCCTTATTTATTTGTGTGGCTTTCTGAGAATGCAAAACATGTAATTCAAAACCCAGGGAATGGTTCCCTGGTCAAAACGTTAACCAAAAAAAAGTGTTTTGATCCAACTGAAGTGAGCGAAAATAAAGTAAACTTGGTTGAGCACTCAGAAAAATGAAACGATATACAGCCTGATTCATGGAATTATTTGTGTGAAAAACGCAGATTTGCACGCCTTTCTGCCCGAAAATCCCTGTTTGAAGTATGGGGATTTTCGGGCAGAAAGGCACGCAAATCTGCGTTTTTCACGCAAATAATTCCATGAATCGGGCGTAAATTATGTGGATGCTAAAACAAAGGAGGAAAAAATAGCTAAATTCAAGACTAAATATAAACACACAATGGTTTACTATGTATAAGGCTCTATGACATGCTGTTGGTCACACATGTTTGAATTTTGAATTTTTATAAATCTTATATAACCATTCACTCAAGTGTGGGATTTGAAGTTAACCCTATATCTGAAAAATAAAATTGGGTGATTGTAAACCTAGTTTCTCCAATCGTTACAAATGTATTCCCTTTCATGCCCCACAATTTTCGAGGCTTGTGTATGAGGTATCTAGAATTGAAGAAATGTTGTCCCCCATAATTCTGAAAACAATGAAGAATAGGGAAAACCCATATCCTGGTACAGATATGTACCTTCATAACAAAGTTTAACAAATTGTCAAGGGCTTAAGGGAGAATATTCCTGGTATGGGCAGACAGGATTTTCTTTGTCCATCTTCTGGCCCAAACCCTGGCGTCATAGTCCTCCAGTTGCCATTGGCTCTCCCTGAAGCTGAAGCACACTCCCCTGTTTCTTCTGTGCCCATGTCTCTGGATTCCGGGGGTGAGAGTTCAGCTGGTCTGGGCAGGGGAGAGAAGTCCAGTGTTCCGTCTAGCATCGGGATCGAGTCCACGCTTGATGTCCCCTCTGGGGTCAGTTGCTTCCTCCATCTGAGACCTCTCTACGCTTCAAAACTCCCCTCAAAAGGAGAACATTTTCCATCAACCCCACCTTTCTCTGAACCTGCAAAATTGTCAAGGTGTCCCTGTCACCTCCTGCTCACTGAGATGGCCGAGATCAATAAACTCCTACTAGTCTTGATCAAGGGGGCATTGGAGGTCTGGGTGGAATGTGGTGTGGGGAGAGGTGGTGAGGGTTCAGCAGGGGCTGGCCCAGCGGCGGTCAGAGGGACCTAATATAGAGTCTACCAAACGGATGCATTCTTCGCACCCCTGTCCGTTCCCTGCTTCCATGGTCAGGACTCTCCCATCCATGAGGAGCCGATCAGAGGTGATTCTTCCCCCAGCCCAACCCCCACAGAGGGAGCCAACCGGGACCCTAGTCTCGGGGGTCAACCACCCATCCTTGCCGAACCCAATGGGGAGAGCCCAGAGCAACATGCTCCCAGTGGGGAGGGAGGATGGTGCTCTAATCTCCAGTCAGGGGAGTCCTTTTTTGGGGCACAAGACACCTGAAGGCTGCAGCAGTTCCATGGTGTTTCTCCATGGTGTCACAAAACTATCGCCTGACACAACAGAACTAAGGAACGCCCTCTGGAACAAATGTCTTCACTAGTGTGGGCTGTTGGGGATTGTGGGTTTGTGTCTAGCGGTTCTTTGCTGGAGTCCACTAGACTGTCCAAATTCCCAGCCAAAACAGACACTTTCAAACTGGTTTTCGGGGATGCCTTCATGGCAAGGGATGTTTGGAAAAATGCAATGGCCTCTGACGGACAAGAAAATGTGGCATCACTGTCAGCGTACCCCTCATCCCTGCTCCTGCATGCCCCAATTGACCCCCTCTACTAACAGTCCCCTTTCAGGGGCAAATTTGACTGCCTTAGGTCCGAGGTGCTATGGGAGTCACGAGAGGCAAGGGACAGTAGCGCCTGATCAATGACTAAAAGCACTGTTTGGGGGCACTCTCGGAAGGTGCAGCCTTTCGCACGGCTCTGCTGTTTCCCTTTTGTTGTGTTTATTGTAATTATGCATTAGAATTGATTTGATGTCCTTTCTGGCTGAATAAAGTTATTTGACTGATTGATTCTCTTTTATGCCCCATGATTTTTGGAGCTTGGGTGTAAGGTATCTAGAATTGAAGAAAAATTGCCCCCATATAATTTTGAAAGAAATGAAGACTAGGGAAACCCCTAAACCTGGTACAGATGTGGACCTTGATAAAATAGTTTAACAAATTGTCAAGGGTTTAAGGGAGAGTATTCTTGGTATGCTAGACAGGATTTACATGGTAACGTAGGGGCTGTTGATTGAAGTAATGCTGGGGTCAGGGGTTTCCTGCAATACCAGGGGTTTTCATTCTTTTGTATCTAATTGTTAGGCAGAATCATATTCAGTACCCTTTGGAAACACCACACACAATTAGGACTACAAGTGCAAGTTCAAATTCACCTTTGCTACTTTGATGCTGGAAATGCATCGGAGGGACAGGGCCTCCATATCCTTGTCCTTTACTGCCTTTTATAATGTGTTCTGGTGTGTTTTCCATGCAGGAGTTCATGTGAGACTCCTGGCGGTGCAGCTCTCTCATTTGGTGTGGTGTACAGACCCATCGGATACCTTTATGGCACCCATGGGTGGGGGTACAACCCTGTGCCCCTAGTGTATGTTTTTGGGCACCTTTGTGTGGCCCACAGAGCAGGGTATGGGCTGATGGCAGCTCCATGCTGAATATAACAGGTGCTCAGACTATCCTCCATTTTGGGATACCCAGGCCCTGCCATTGGAATCAGTTGATTCCTGATAGGAAACAAGATGGCCCCGGTGGCCTCTTGCTTTCTATTGCCTGTTACCTTGTTTTCCCAAAGTCCTGGGAAGCCCTGACTCTGTCCCTTCCCCCTGACTGGCTGTTGGGTGGAAGTTCCACATATGGTGTTGTTGTGAAGTCCAGGCCAGACTGGCTGGATCCTTCCCAGTGACTGTATTTTGTGGGTTTGCCTGCGGGTGCGACCTGGGTGAATGGAGTATGTGACCAATATGCACTTCTTCTTGTGGATGTCTGGTTTATGGTCTTTGACACAATGACTGAGACAGCCCTGGCCGAAACTGGTATGAATGCAGTGTGGAGTGTTGAATGGCTGGGTACTTGTCCCAATACACATAACTTGTTGTGGGTTTCTGGAGAGAAGTGAATGGCCTGAATGCATTATGCACCTGATTGGCTGCCTGCCTGCATGAATGCCCGTCTGACCGATTGGTTGCCTGAGTGTGACCCAGCAGAATGAATGGGAGATCAACTAGTATATCTGGGGACCTCTGGCTGCTAGAATTTGTGTTCAGAAGCTGAAGTCCACTATGACGAGTAACTGGAGTACAACTGAAGCTTAACCTTGAAGCCCTGCTGGAAGAGAAGAATTGCTGTTGCTCTTCTTCATCAATCTGAAAGCTGCCGTGTCTCCAAGGACTGACCCAGAGAGCACCAGGTAAGGAGCCCTCTTCCTGAGCTACGAGGGACCATTGTGCATCAGCTGATCTTTGCCAAAGCTCCCTGGTAGACAGAACTACGACAGGCTGCCGACCGGAGATGGGGACTGCCGCGGAATCCCAAAGAGAAGCACCCGGACTGTTGTCTGCCACCGTCGACGACTGCCGTCACCGAGTGGAGCCGCCATGCTCCCGTTGCTTAAGAACTTTCCATTCATGGATGCGCTCATTCGCACCGCCGCCCGCCTTATCCCACCAAAGAAGGCCAGGCCATCGACACCCCGAGGAACATCCGCCGGTGGGTTTCCCGCCACCCGAAGACCAGAGAGATGCCGACGACCCATGCCCTTGCTGGGCCACAGTTCTTCAAACTCTTTGTGGTTCTGAACTATCGACATCGAGTTGCCCCACATGCCTCATCCTTGCAGGACGTCTAGGCTCCTTCGCCGACGAGCACTGCTAGGGACGAAGCTGCCATTTCACCGCCGTAGTTCACCCTGTTCTCCGTCGGATGTTCAACGACCCATGACTCCTGCCTTAAAGGGAGAGCACTCAAGAAGTGCTGTCAATTCCCTGATGAGGAACGCTACAACACCTGGTACTTTGGGGTTGCTGAACTATCGTAAAGTCTCTTGTGAAGAATATATGGACTGGGCATGTGATATGTCTTTATTCTACAGGTTGCCCAGGTGGGGGGATCTCCACACAGAACTGTGTCTAGGTAGCAGGACCAGTATTCTGCCAATTTTTCTAACCAACTGCTTTCCTCTTATATCTATTGTTGGTTTCCTTTACAAACTGATTTGTGTGACATTTGACCGTACATTTGATGCAATTTAAACAGATCTACTAGAAATTGTGGTACCACATAGAACTGTATATTTGCCATTATAGATAACCGAGTACAAAGTGAGTTATCGTGATATTGCACATAACCATGAATAGAATATTAATTATATAAAGACTGTGTTTTAACTAATACAGTGTGTGGACATTCCTTTGTGGGGGCTTGGGGGCTACACTGTAGTTAAGAACCAGCCTGCATCACCTCCTGAGGAGCTAAGCCTTGATTGCTCGACCACATACCAATAATAGAGAATCTTGGCTGGGGTCCTCTGTGACTCTCCTCTACCATATAGAGAGCAGAAGTACAGACACCGCCCTCCCGTCTTTACACTGGTGGCAGCGGTGGGATACTTATGGTTTTAAGAATCAGTGTATAACCGTGCCACTTACAAAATGTCTGAACTTTGTTAAATTGAGGTTTAGTTGTGTACAAGATAACTGCATTACAAGCAATGGAGTCTATTGCAAATGGTAAATTGACTAGGATGAGCTTAGAGGCTCTCCAGAGTGCTTGTGAAGCCAGGGAGTTAGACTTTGTGGATACGTCTAGGGCTGAGTTTATAGCTGCCCTGGTGGATTACCAGACTGTTTTGAAACTCTTGAAGGGGAGGATGCAAACAATGAGGACTCTGCTCCTGGGGTTGTTGCTGAAACTGATTCTCAGAATGCCACCATTCCAGCTGTCTCTGTTCCAAAACCCAGCACTGCTCTTCAGGGGGAAGCCCTGCAGATTGAACTTTTAAAATTGGAGCTACAATGGGAACAGTTAACCTTTCAATACAAAAAGTTGGCAACAGAAGCTGAGTTGAAGAAAGAGGAGTTGGCACAGCAAGTGATACTCAAAGATAGGGACACTCAGCACCAGAGAATCTAGATAGAGAAAGCTATAGTGGAGACTTCAGCTAAACCAGTTGAGAGTGGCAGGTCCCCATCCAACAAGTTTATGAAAGATTTGGTTGGTGTGTTTGTGGAGGGTTCTGATATTCTCCAATGTATTAAAGCATTTGAAATGGCTAGTGCAATTCACGATGTTGATAAAAGAGATTGGGCGAAGTGTTTGTTAAGCAGAGTGCCTCAGACTGGATATGACTGTATTCTGAAACTGAGTGTGGAAGAAAGGGGTCAGTATGAGTGGATGAAGTCTGCTTTGATTGCCAAGTTTGGCAAGACACCTACTCAATACCTTAAAAGGTTCAGGAATTTTAAGAAAAGAGAGAATGTGTCTTGGGTTCACTGGGTGAGTGCTGCGCACATGAACATGATGGGGGGATTGATGGGTACAAAGTGAAAATGTTTGTTGAATTGTCCCACCTTTTGTTTTTTGAGCATTTTTCTGAAGCCTGTTCACCAGAGCTGCGTCAGTATGTTGCTGACCAGAACATTTTGATTCCCTTTAAGCTGGCCAGGCTAGCTGACAAGTGGGTCTTGCACTGGGTGTCCCCTAAGGACTCCAGGGAGAAGGACAAGGACAAAGAAAAGGGGTCCTCTCAGAAAGCTGAGGAGTCCCAGAAGCAATCACAGTCACGTAAACCAAAACCTTCCTCTCCTAAAACCCAAATGTCTAGTGGGTATAAGTCATCTGTTGGTGGGAATAAGAGTAGTGGTCCACCTGCTGCAAAGCAGGCTACCAGTGGTTCCAGTACCGTAACCCGCATTCCTGTCGCTTGTTGGCACTGTGGGGCTCTGGATCACAAGAGGGGTGACCCCAAGTGTAAAGGTAAGGCACTTGGAGTACAGGCTGTCAGCCTGAGCTACCCTTACCCCATGTCTGAGGTGGAGGCCACTGACCTCCCCTCCTCTACAGGGATTACCTTCAGTGCTCCTGTAGAGATTTTCTTAGTGACCTTTGTTGGCCTGGGACCAGTACGCAGAAGTACTGGTGTCTATCCCACAAGACACCCGTAGGTTTTTGAGAAGTGTCCTCTTGAATGGCCAACCTTCCACTGGCTTGAGAGACACTGGGGCAAGCATGACAGTGGTGTACAGGGCCCTTCTCAAGCCAGAGGACTATGTAGGTGCTCATCTGAGAACCACCAGGTAAGATGGTGGGCCTCCCAAATTATCACCTGTAGCCTTAGTCACACTCATGATTGGAGACAAGACAGCAAAGCTTCCGTCCTGGTTCAAGACAATGTCCCTGCTAACATTCTGTTAGGTAATGATCTAGGAGAGTTGGGGTTGATCTCTGATGCTCTCCCCATGACTGCTGCTGCAGTCACTAGGTCACAGGTGATACAGGGTCTGGCTATTAGTCAGGTACTTGAGCTAAAGGTGAGGCCTAAGGAAAGAAGATGGAAGAACAAGAAGGCCACCTCTGTGAAGGGGGCTCCTTCTCTTCCTGCTTTTCCTGCAGCACCCATTGAGATCCATGCTCTGGACAGGCTGGGTCCAGTGGAAAACCCAAACTCAACTCCTGAGGGAGAAGAGGCAGAAGGGTCTCCTGCAGGAGAAGTTCCAAACCCGGAGGACCACCCCTACCTTCAATGCCTGTTGGCTGAAGGGGGGCCCTCCCGGGCGGACTGCTGTAATGGACAGAGAGAGTGCCACTCTCTCGAGGGTCTGAGGAAACAGGCCCTGTCCCAGGCACAAGGAGAGGTGCCTAGGACATTCCGAATCTATTGGGAGGGTGAGCTCCTCGTTAGTGAGCCCACTAAGCCTGAACCTGGTGCCCTCAAGAGCTTGGAGGTACCCCAGGTTTACAGGCCCTTCCTGCTGCAGTTGGTGCATGAAGTGCCCTTAGCTGGTCATCTTGGTACCAAGAAGACTAAGCAGAGGCTCTCTGCCCATTTCTACTGGCCCCGGATGGGAGTAGAAGTGGAGTCCCACTGAAGGACCTGCCCAACTTGTCAGTTGTCTGGCAAGACTGGAGGCAGTGTCATTGCCCCACTGCAGCCATTGCCAGTGATTGGCACACTGTTTGAGAGGGTGGGCATCAACATTGTTGGTCCCCTTGACCCTCCCACTTCAGGTGGACATCGGTTCATCCTGGTCTTGGTTGATCATGCCATCAGGTACCCTGAGGCTATACCCCGTCGGATTGTTACTGCCAAGGTGGTTGCCAGGGCTCTCCTGGTCATTTTAACCCGTGTTGGATTCCCTAAGGAGGTTGTCTCTGACAGAGGATCCAGCCTCATGTCTAGTTACATGAAAACTATGTGGAAAGAGTGTGGGGTAACCTACAAGTTCTCCACCTCTTACCATCCCCAAACCAATGGTCAGGTTGAGAGAGTTAATAAAACTCTCAAGGGCATGCTAGGTGTTTTGGAAGAGCCCCTAAGGAGGAAATGGGATCTCCTCCTGCCATGCCTGCTGTTCGCTTACAGAGAGGTACCTCAAGAGGGTGTTGGTTTCAGCCCCTTTGAGTTACTTTTTGGACATCCCGTGAGGGGGCTCCTTGCCTTGATCAGAGAAGGTTGGGAGACCACCCCTACAGGTGCTGCCAAGCAAGTAGGGAACTATGTGTTAGGCCTCAGAAAGAGCATGACACATATGATAGGTCTGGCGACAGTGAATCTCAAGGCCAGCCAGAAACTGAATAAGTATTGGCATGAACTTAAAGCCTCACAAGTGGATTGGACTCCGGGATATTAAATCCTTGTGATGGAGCCTACCAAGCCTAGAGCTTTGGCAGACAAGTGGACTGGACCCTTCAGGATAACCTCCAAGATGGGCAAAGCCAATTATCTGGTTGACATGGGAGTCCCTGGGGTAGCCCCTCAGGTATTCCATGTTAACAGGCTCAAGCCTTTCCACAGGTGAGCAGAAGTCTCATGTCTCTTGCTAGCTTCAGAGAAAGAAGAGTATTAAAGTGAGCACCTTCCTGATTTGCAGTATAGCAACCCTCAGGATGGCTCAGTGGAGTGAGAACATCTCTCTCCCGATCTGATGACAGAGCAGCAGAGGGCCTGCAGGGCTTTGCTCCGGCAGTATGCCTCTCTGTTTTCACTGACTCCAGGCCTTACACCGTAGTGTAGGCACGAGATTGACACTGGTGACAGTGTGCCTGTCAAAAGCAGGTGCTACCGTATCTCAGATACAGTTAAAAACCACACCCAGGCTGAGGTCACCAATATGTTGGATCTGGGTGTTATTGAACCCTCAACCAGTCCCTGGTGCTTTCCCGTGGTTCTTGTCCCCAAGGCAAGTTCCCAGGCAAGTACCAAGGATTGGAGGTTCTGTGTGGACTACTGAGGAGTCAATGCTGTCACCAAAACTGACATGCACCCATTGCCCAGGGCTGATGAGCTCGTGGACAGCATTGGTGCTGCCAAATTTGTGAGCACCTTTGACCTTACCTCAAGCTATTGGAAAATAGCTCTGACGGACCATGCCAAGGAAAAGATGGTGTTCTCAACAGCTGAGGGACTCTACCAGTTTAGAGTCATGACTTTTTGGTTGAAGAATGCCCCTTCCAGAGATTGGTCAATCATGCACTCAGTGGGCTGGATGCGATTTGTGTGGCCTACTCAGGTGACATTGCCATCTACAGTTCCACCTGGGAAGAGCATCTGACACATCTGGATAGGGTGTTGCAGGCCTTGAAAAGGGCTAACCTCACTATCAAGGCCACCAAGTGCCAGATAGCTCAGAGGAAAGTCACGTATCTTGGTCATGAGGTAGGACGGGGTCAAATCCAACATCTCCCCAATAAAGTACAGGATGTACATGCTGGGAGACTCCCACTACTCAAACCCAGGTGAGAGCCTTTTTGGGTCTCACTGGGTATTATTGCAATGTCATGGCAGACTATGGAACCATAGCTGCACCCCTGACAGCTCTGACTTCACCCAAACAGCCTAGGAAGGTTAATTGGACTGAAAACTGTCAGAAGGCCTTTGCTGGCTTGAAAGAAAGTCTGTGTAGGGCACCAGTCTTGTGTGGGCCTGACTACAGCAAACCCTTCATCGTCCAGACGGATGTCTGCGACACCGGAATTTGAGCTGTCTTGTCCCAGTTAGATAACAAAGGGAGGGAACATCCTATCATATTCATCAGTAGACAACTCAAGGGTAGAGAATTTAGGTGGCCTACTGTTGAAAAGGAATGTTTTAGCATAGTTTGGAGTCTTAGGAGTTTTAGGCCATACCTTACGGGGTCTACCTTCAAGGTCCAAACCAATCATAAGTCCCTAAAGTGGTTTATGCAAATGAAGGGTGAGAACCCGAAACTGCTCAGGTGGTCTATTAGCCTGCAAGGGCTAGACTTCACCATAGAGCATAGACCAGTGAAGATTCACAATAATGCAGATGGCCTTTCCCGAAGGTATGCTGACCATCTGGATGAGGGTGTCTATCTCGTGGGAGATTAGGCACCCTAACCTCAGTCTGTGGGTGTGGGGGCGACTGTGATGATGGAAATGCATCGGAGGGACAGGGACTCCACATCCTTGTCCTTTACTGCCTTTTATTGTGTGTTCTGTCATGTTTTCCATGCAGAAGGTCATGTGGGGCTCCTGGCAGTGCAGCTCCCTCTTTTAGTTTTGTGTACAGACCCATGGGATACCCTTATGGCACCCATGGTTGGGGGTACAACCCTGTGTCCCTAGTGTATGTTTTTGCACACTTTTGTGTGGCCCACAGAGCAGGGTGTGGGCTGGTGGCAGCTCCATGCTGAATTTAACAGGTGCTCTGAGTATCATCCATTTTGGGATACCCATGCCCTACATTGGAATCAGTTTATTCCTGATAGGAAACAAGATGGCCCCTGTGGCCTCTTGCCTTATTTTCCCAAAGTCCTGGGAAGCCCAGACTCTGTCCCTTCCCCCTGACTGGCTGTTGGGTGGAAGTTCCATATATGGTGTTGTTGTGAAGTCCAGGCCAGACTGGCTGGAGCCTTCCCAGTGACTGTATGTTGTGGGTATGGCTGTGGGTGGGACCTGTGTGAATGGAGTGTGTGACCTATATGCACTTCTTGTTGTGGACGTCTGGTTTCTGGTGTTTGACACAATGACTGTAAAAGCCCTGCCCGAAACTGGTATGAATGCAGTGTGGAGTGTTGAATGGCTGGATACTTGTCCCAATACACATAACATGTTGTGAGTGACTGGACAGAAGTGAATGGCCTGAATGCACTATGCACCTGATTGGCTGCCTGCCTGCATGAATGCCCTTCTGACCGATTGGTTGCCTGAGTGTGACCCAGCAGAATGAATGGGAGATCAACTAGTGTATACGGGGGCCTCTCACTGCTACAACTCGTGTTCAGAAGCTGAAGTCCACTACGACAAGTAACTGGAGTAAAACTGAAGCTTAACATTAAAGCCCTGCTGAAAGAGAATTTGCTCTTCTTCATCAATCTGAAAGCTGCTGTGTCTCCAAGTACTGACCCTGAAAGGACCTGGAAAGGCGCCCTCTTCCTGTGCTAGGAGGGACCATTGTGCACCAGCTGGTCTTTGCAAAAGCTCAATGGTAGACAGACCTATGACAGGCTGCCGACCGGAGACGGGGACTGCCGCGGAATCCCAAAGAGAAACGCCCGAACTGTTGTCCGTCACTGTCAACGACCGCCATCGCCGACCGGAGTCGCCATGCTCCCATTGCCTATGAACTTTCGATTCACAGACGCGCTCATTCGCACTGCCACCCGTCTTATGCCGCCAGAGAAGGCCAGGCCTTTGACGAGCCGAGGAGCATCTGCCGGTGGGTTTCCCACCACCCAAAGACAACAGAGATGCCGATGACCCGATGCCCTTGCTGGGCCACAGTTATTCAAACTCTTTGCAGTCCTGAGCTATTGACATTGAGGTGCCCCGCATGCCTCATCCTTGAAGGATGTCTACGCTCCGTCGCTGACGAGCACCGCTAGGAACGAAGCTGCCACTTCACTGCCATAGTTCACCCTGTTCTCCGTCTGACGTTCGACGACCCGTGTCTCCTGCCTTAAAGAGAGGGCACTCAAGAAGGGCCGTCGATTCCCTGACGAGGAATGCTACAACGGCAAAGCCATGTTGTTTGGGGTTGCTGAACTATTGGGAAGTCTCTTGTGAACAATATTTGGACTGGGCTTGTGATATATCTTTATTCTACACGTTGCCCAGGTGGAGGGATCTCCACACAGAAATGTGTCTAGGTAGCAGGGCAAGTATTCTGCCAATTGTTCTAACCAAGTGCTTTCCTCTTATATCTATTGTTTGTTTCCTTTGCAAACTGATTTGCGTGACATTTAACCATACAGTTGATGCACTTCAAAGAGATCTAATAGTAATTGTGATACCTCATAGAACTGTATGTTTGCCATTATAGATAACCGAGTACAAAGTGAGTTATTGTGATATTGTACATAACCTTGAATATTAATTATATAAAGACTGTGTTTTAACTAATATACTGTGTGGACATTCCTTTCTGGTGGCTTGGGGAGTACACTGTACTTAAGAACCAACCTGCATCACCTCCTGAGAAACTAGGCCTTGATTGCTCGACCACGTACCAATAATAGAGAATCTTGGCTGGGGTCCTCTGTGCCTCTCCTCTACCATATAGAGAGCAGGAGTACAGACACCCCATCCAGTCTTTACAGGTTCAAGCATGTACTACACAGTGTGTGGTAGCAATGGCTGAGCAGCAAGACGTATTTCAATAGTAAAGTGAGCAGTATCAGAAGTTACACAAAGGACAGCAATTGCTATGATTCAAACAAACACTGACTCAAGGTTTCTGAGTAAAAGAATATACATTTATTTACACCATCAGTTATAAAACAGTTCACTAATGTAAAGCAGCAGAAAATCAAATCTTAATACACTACACACCACCCAATGAATTCTGGACAAGTTAAGCTCAATAAGAAGTGTGAGCAAAATGGCACTCCAGTAATTTAAAAAGGGAGGGAAAGACAAGGTTATTCAAAATCAAGCAGCAACAACAAGTAAGTAGGCAGGGCAATCTAGAAATGGCTTACTACAACTAGTATTCAAATCAATAGGCCTGGGCCAATGTTAATGGTTCAGAGTCTTTGCAGAGGATCACACGTTTCAGAGTAGTTTGTGGTTAAGTCTTTGCCAAGAGTTTGAAACGAAGTTTGAGGGAAGAAAAGTTATTTCAAAGAGTAGAGAAGGACAAGACCTCAGATTAGCAAAAGATTTCAAACATTTCATTGCGAACGGACGGAACGAACGACCGGATATGAACAGTACCTTAGTAGAAGATGAATGCTATAGCTGAGGCAGAAGTTCCTGGCTGGTCCTGCATGCTCAGGGTTCCTGAAGCGACTGTCGGACTGATAAGAACAAGTAATACTGGAGGGTCCTGCACTGCCCAGGGAAGAAACCAGCAGCAGAGCAAAGCGACAAATAAAAGGTGCGTTCCTTAAAACCCAAACAGGGTACTGTCCTCCTGGCTATCTGGTTGACTGCAGCGATGCACAGCAAATTCGACCAGAGGAGGGTGGCCTTGCTTAGTGTTTGGTGGACTGGTTGGTCCCACCAGCTCAAGGGAAGAAGATTCCTTGCATTTCTTCTCTGTCGTTGAAGTTTAGGAGATTCCGACCCGCAGCAGGGCTTCACCGGGAGGTTCAGCAGTTGCAGTAATCCTCTTCCTTTAGCTTCTCTTCAGTTCTCTTGGTCTAGTGGCGACTCTGCCTTCCAAGTCCCAGAGACCTGCTTTTTATGCAGTTTTCCCCCATTCACACAGCCTGGCTGTCAATCACACAGCAGGGTGGCTGTCCTGGCAGGACAGTCACCTAGCCAATCAAACAAGCGTGTGACTTGGGTCTCCAAGGAGACCCTGTGCAGGGGGCCTAAAACCCCTCCCTCACATCAACTCCACCCAGACACTCAGGCGCCTAAGGAGGGCTTCTGTGCAGAAGCCCGCCAAAGGATGACGAACAAAGGAAAAAAACCTGGTTTGGCGCACGGAGTAAAACACAAGGAAGACCTCTACAAAAAGAAATGGTGAATAAATCCAGCCAGAACCAAATAAAATTAAAAGGGGTCCAGCAGATTAAAGTTTGAGGCTACTAACTGAACCTAAAACAGTACCAAGGCTATTTTCATAGTCCGCAGTAGAAATAAAATGGTAGATACCACTGCCACCAGCCAAATCTTAAAGAAAGGGGAACAAAATAATGTTCCATAAGAAACAGACAACAAGGGATAACTATTAACCATTTCCAGTATTCTATGGAAGATAGTTTGTACTGGGTCTGTGAATTTAAAAACACTAATAAAGTCAATGGCAACTTTACATGTTCTGGGAGACAGTAGTCAGTCCCAGAAAATGGAGTTTAAAGTGGGAAGTCTGAAAAAGACAACGCTGTGTCATTGCACTAAAGGTGCTGTGTAACACACAGTAAAACGATGATGCCTATGAAGCAGGTGATACTCCATAGTCTATGAACTTAAAAATGTAAAACAGACAGCAAAACATATGTAAGAGTGGAAAAAAGGCTCACACTCTTACCAGGTGAAAACAAGAAATTCAAGAAATCCAGCAAAGCTGCTGAGGGACTCAGTAAGTAAGGGAAATTAGCCATTCTGGAGAATTCTCCCTAACACTAATCACATGGGAATGGCCTTTTTGTTAGAGGCCAATATATTTGCCCTTCAGGAGACATGTATGATGGTTGAGTTTAAGCTAAATGGCTACAAAATTATCCAATGACAGGATAGACACATTACTGCCGGTAGACCTTTGTGGGGGCTTATTTTGGGGGCAAGATCAGAATTGTCCTTCACTGAACATGAAATCATCTCATCCTCCCCTCTTATATTGAGGGGAATCCTAGAATGTCCAATTGGTGATTGTATACAAAAAGTACTTATCATCAGTATCTACAATCCTCCCAATAGTATATATTCTTTACAATTTATCTCTGATCAAGATATGATTTTGGGGGAAACTGATCTTGGTGCTTTGTTCTTAATTCTTGTTGACCTCAATTACTCTAGATTTCATCTTAGGGAGGTATTTGAAAACTTTGATCTTGCCCTCAATGAACTCTTATTTTAGCTGATGAAAATCAACTAAGCAATAAGAATTCATGGGCTCAAATGGCTTACTACAGTTGTATCCTGGTAAAAGGGGAGTTTGGTTGTCAACCTGATATTTGGTGTGCATGAATTAAAGATCATGGATTGATTATATTCTATTTTCATTTGCATTGTGCCAATATATTGTAAAACGGCATATCACTCCCACTTCTGTGAGTGATCATGTGGTTAAGAAATTGACCATTGCCACATGGCTGCCTCCAAAAGAATGGACGACGGGTGAGGTAATGGTGAATTTGACTGCTAATAGAATATATTGGTCTGCTAAAAACATGAGTGTTACATAGCTTTTATGATGTATTTTGCCCCGTTGAGATAGCTAAAGATAGTGTCGCCTGATTTAGTTGTGTAGCTACCTGTGAATGCAAAATATGAAATTAAAAAACTAGGGAATGGTTCCCGGGTGAAAACATTGAACAAAACAATAGCGTTATGATCTAAATGAAGCCAATGAAAAACGTAAACTTGGCAGAGCACTAAAAACAATGAAAAGATTGAGGGGCCGATTCATGGAACAAACGTGCGCCGAAAATCTTCGCGCAAGCAGGCGCAAGCAGGCGCAAACGGAAAAAAACAGGCGCACGCGTGCGATTCATGGAAGTCCATGCACGTGTACACGTCGGGATGTGCGCCAAACCCGTGCATGGCGCACAAGTCACTGCAACATCCCGAAAGGCGTGCGCGACGCGCACAGTGAAAGCGCACAACCTCGGCGCATACACCAGAAAGTGGGCGGGACACGGGGCGTAATGCGCGGAATGGGGAACAACGCGCGAAAATAAGGGCGTAACTGGGGATGTACTGCAGGGAAGCAGACGGAACGCCCACAGGCACTCGAACCACACGTATTCATGGAATCGAATAGGGCAAAGCCACGCACAGCCAAAGACACGCACAAGCTGAAACACGTCCGCCACACGAAGGCAGGCGGTAGAGTCCCAGTGCATCACAAAAGTGGCAACATACAGCAATTGGGCCTGTGCGAGCGGGGTACGTGTATTTCGGGGGCGCGCGGGAAGGTACACACGCGATTGAGCGGGGTACGTGTATTTCGGGGGTGCGTGGGAAGTTACACACGCGATTGAGCGGGTTACGTGTATTTCGGGGGCGCGCAGGAAGTTACACACGCGATTGAGCGCGGTACGTGTATTTCGGGGGCACGCGGGAAGTTACACACGCGATTGAGCGGAGTACGTGTATTTCGGGGGTGAGCGGGAAGTTACACACGCGATTGAGCGGGGTACGTGTATTTCGGGGGCGCGTGGGAAGTTACAGACGCGATTGAGTGGGGTACGTGTATTTCGGGGGTGCGCGGGAAGTCACACACGCGATTCAGCGGGGTACGTGTATTTCGGGGGTGCGCGGGAAGTTACACACGCGATTGAGCGGGGTACGTGTATTTCGGGGGTGCGCTGGAAGTTACACACGCGATTGAACGGGGTACGTGTATTCCAGGGTTGCGCGGGAAGTTCAACACGTGATCTCATCAGGGTACGTGTATTACAGGGGTGCGCCAGGAGCAGCACACGTTAATTGCACGTGTGGGTCCTCCCAGGTGTTCCCTCTACACCCTCCACGGCCCCTGCAGGTGGCTCACACCACAGGGGCCTACCCAGCACATGTCCTGCAGGCACCCCATCCACCATGGCCATGCCCACCAGCCAACCCACGTGTCAACTTGCACTACTGCCCACCAACGCATGTCCCCCTGCACCCCCAGCCACCAGTGGCACCCACCACCAGGCCCCCACCCATGTCTCCTAGCACCCCCACCCCCCAGCAGTGCAGGGGCAGCCTCCACCAGGCCCCCACCCATGTCTCCCAGCACCCCCACCCCCCAGCACTGTGGTGCACCTGCCAGCAGGCCCCCACCCATGTCCAACTCATGTCTCCCACCACCCCCACCCCCCAGCACTGTGGGGCACCTGCCAGCAGGCCCCCACCCATGTCCAACTCATGTTCCCCACCACCCCCCAGCACTGTGGGGCACCTGCCAGCAGGCCCCCACCCATGTCCAACTCATGTCTCCCACCACCCCCACCCCCCAGCACTGTGGGGCACCTGCCAGCAGGCCCCCACCCATGTCCAACTCATGTTCCCCACCACCCCCACCCCCCAGCACTGTGGGGCACCTGCCAGCAGGCCCCCACCCATGTCCAACTCATGTTCCCCACCACCCCCACCCCCCAGCAGTGCAGGGGCAGCCTCCACCAGGCCCCCACCCATGTCTCCCACCACCCCCACCCCCCAGCAGTGCAGGGGCAGCCTCCACCAGGCCCCCACCCATGTCTCCCAGCACCCCCACCCCCCAGCACTGTGAGGCACCTGCCAGCAAGCCCCCACCCATGTCCAACTCATGTTCCCCACCACCCCCACCCCCCAGCACTGTGGGGCACCTGCCAGCAGGCCCCCACCCATGTCCAAATCATGTTCCCCACCACCCCCACCCCCCAGCACTGTGGGGCACCTGCCAGCAGGCCCCCACCCATGTCCAACTCATGTCTCCCACCACCCCCACCCCCAGCACTGTGGGGCACCTGCCAGCAGGCCCCCACCCATGTCCAACTCATGTTCCCCACCATCCCCACCCCCCAGCACTGTGGGGCACCTGCCAGCAGGCCCCCACCCATGTCTCCCAGCACCCCCACCCCCCAGCTACCAGGGGCCAGCAGGCCCCCACCTATGTCTCCCACCACCCCCACCCCCCAGCAGTGCAGGGGCTGCCTCCACCAGGCCCCCACCCATGTCTCCCAGCACCCACACCCCCCAGCACTGTGAGGCACCTGCCAGCAGGCCCCCCACCCATGTCCAACTCATGTTCCCCACCACCCCCACCCCCCAGCACTGTGGGGCACCTGCCAGCAGGCCCCCACCCATGTCCAACTCATGTTCCCCAGCCCCCCACCACCCAGCACTGTGGGGCACCTGCCAGCAGGCCCCCACCCATGTCCAACTCATGTTCCCCACCACCCCCACCCTCCAGCACTGTGGGGCACCTGCCAGCAGGCCCCCACCCATGTCCAACTCATGTCTCCCACCACCCCCACCCCCAGCACTGTGGGGCACCTGCCAGCAGGCCCCCACCCATGTCCAACTCATGTTCCCCACCACCCCCACCCCCCAGCACTGTGGGGCACCTGCCAGCAGGCCCCCACCCATGTCCAACTCATGTTCCCCACCACCCCCACCCCCCAGCACTGTGGGGCACCTGCCAGCAGGCCCCCACCCATGTCCAATTCATGTCTCCCACCACCCCCACCCCCAGCACTGTGGGGCACCTGCCAGCAGGCCCCCACCCATGTCCAACTCATGTTCCCCACCATCCCCACCCCCCAGCACTGTGGTGCACCTGCCAGCAGGCCCCCACCCATGTCTCCCAGCACCCCCACCCCCCAGCCACCAGGGGCCAGCAGGCCCCCACCTATGTCTCCCACCACCCCCACCCCCCAGCAGTGCAGGGGCAGCCTCCACCAGGCCCCCACCCATGTCCAACTCATGTTCCCCACCATCCCACCCCCCAGCACTGTGGTGCACCTGCCAGCAGGCCCCCACCCATGTCTCCCAGCACCCCCACCCCCCAGCCACCAGGGGCCAGCAGGCCCCCACCTATGTCTCCCACCACCCCCACCCCCCAGCAGTGCAGGGGCAGCCTCCACCAGGCCCCCACCCATGTCTCCCAGCACCCACACCCCCAGCACTGTGAGGCACCTGCCAGCAGGCCCCCACCCATGTCCAACTCATGTCTCCCACCACCCCCACCCCCAGCACTGTGGGGCACCTGCCAGCAGGCCCCCACCCATGTCCAACTCATGTTCCCCACCATCCCCACCCCCCAGCACTGTGGGGCACCTGCCAGCAGACCCCACCCATGTCCAACTCATGTTCCCCACCACCCCCACCCCCCAGCAGTGCAGGGGCAGCCACCACCAGGCCCCCACCCATGTCTCCCAGCACCCCCACCCCCCAGCCACCAGGGGCAGCCTCCACCAGGCCCCCACCCATGTCTCCCACCACCCCCACCCCCCAGCAGTGCAGGGGCAGCCTCCACCAGGCCCCCACCCATGTCTCCCAGCACCCCCACCCCCCAGCCACCAGGGGCAGCCTCCACCAGGCCCCCACCCATGTCTCCCAAAACCCCCACCCCCTAGTCACCAGGGGCAGCCTCCACCAGCCCCCACCCATGTCTCCCAGCCCCCCCACCCCCCCGCCACCAGGGGCAGCCTCCACCAGGCCCCCACCCATGTCTCCCACCACCCCCACCCCCCAGTCACCAGGGGCAGCCTCCACCAGGCCCCCACCCATGTCTCCCACCACCCCCACCCCCCAGCCACCAGGGGCAGCCTCCACCAGGCCCCCACCCATGTCTCCCAACACCCCCACCCCCCAGCCACATGGGGCAGTCTCCACCAGGCCCCCACCCATGTCTCCCACCACCCCCACCCCCCAGCACTGTGGGGCACCTGCCAGCAGGCCCCCACCCATGTCCAACTCATGTTCCCCACCACCCCTACCCCCCAGCTCTGTGGGGCACCTGCCAGCAGGCCCCCACCCATGTCCAACTCATGTCTCCCACCACCCCCACCCCCCAGCACTGTGGGGCACCTGCCAGCAGGCCCCCACCCATGTCCAACTCATGTTCCCCACCACCCCCACCCCCCAGCAGTGCAGGGGCAGCCACCACCAGGCCCCCACCCATGTCTCCCAGCACCCCCACCCCCCAGCCACCAGGGGCAGCCTCCACCAGGCCCCCACCCATGTCTCCCAGCACCCCCACCCCCCCAGTCACCAGGGGCAGCCTCCACCAGGCCCCCACTCATGTCTCCCAGCACCCCCACCCCCACCCCCCAGGGGCAGCCTCCACCAGGCCCCCACCCATGTCTCCCACCACGCCCACCCCCCAGCCACCAGGGGCAGCCTCCACCAGGCCCCCACCCATGTCTCCCAGCACCCCCACCCCCCCGCCACCAGGGGCAGCCTCCACCAGGCCCCCACCCATGTCTCCCACCACCCCCACCCCCCAGCCACCAGGAGCAGCCTCCACCAGGCCCCCACCCATGTCTCCCACCACCCCCACCCCCCCAGCACTGTGGGGCACCCTCCACCAGGCCCCCACCCATGTCTCCCACCACCCCCACCCCCCAGCAGTGCAGGGGCAGCCTCCACCAGGCCCCCACCCATGTCCAACTCATGTTCCACACCACCTCCACCCCCCAGCACTGTGGGGCACCTGCCAGCAGGCCCCCATCCATGTCCAACTCATGTTCCCCACCACCCCCACCCCCCAGCAGTGCAGGGGCAGCCACCACCAGGCCCCCACCAAGGTCTCCCAGCACCCCCACCCCCCAGCCACCAGGCGCAGCCTCCACCAGGCCCCCACCCATGTCTCCCAGCACCCCCACCCCCCCAGTCACCAGGGGCAGCCTCCACCAGGCCCCCACCCATGTCTCCCAGCACCCCAACCCCCACCCCCCAGGGGCAGCCTCCACCAGGCCCCCACCCATGTTTCCCAGCACCCCCACCCCCAGCACTGTGGGGCACCTGCCAGCAGGCCCCCACCCATGTCCAACTCATGTTCCCCACCATCCCCACCCCCCAGCACTGTGGAGCACCTGCCAGCAGGCCCCACCCATGTCCAACTCATGCTCCCCACCACCCCCACCCCCCAGCAGTGCAGGGGCAGCCACCACCAGGCCCCCACCCATGTCTCCCAGCACCCCCACCCCCCAGTCACCAGGGGCAGCCTCCACCAGGCCCCCACCCATGTCTCCCAGCACCCCAACCCCCACCCCCCAGGGGCAGCCTCCACCAGGCCCCCACCCATGTCTCCCAGCACCCCCACCCCCCAGCCACCAGGGGCAGCCTCCACCAGGCCCCCACCCATGTCTCCCAGCACACCCACCCCCAGCACTGTGGGGCACCTGCCAGCAGGCCCCCACCCATGTCCAACTCATGTCTCCCACCACCCCCACCCCCAGCACTGTGGGGCACCTGCCAGCAGGCCCCCACCCATGTCCAACTCATGTTCCCCACCACCCCCACCCCCCAGCAGTGCAGGGGTAGCCACCACCAGGCCCCCACCCATGTCTCCCAGCACCCCCACCCCCCAGCCACCAGGGGCAGCCTCCACCAGGCCCCCACCCATGTCTCCCACCACCCCCACCCCCCAGCAGTGCAGGGGCAGCCTCCACCAGGCCCCCACCCATGTCTCCCAGCACCCCCACTCCCCAGCCACCAGGGGCAGTCTCCACCAGGCCCCCACCCATGTCTCCCACCACCCCCACCCCCCAGCCACCAGGGGCAGCCGCCACCAGGCCCCCACCCATGTCTCCCAGCACCCCCACCCCCCCGCCACCAGGGGCAGCCTCCACCAGGCCCCCACCCATGTCTCCCACCACCCCCACCCCCCCAGTCACTAGGGGCAGCCTCCACCAGGCCCCCACCCATGTCTCCCACCACCCCCACCACCCAGCCACCAGGGGCAGCCTCCACCAGGCCCCCACCCATGTCTCCCACCACCCCCACCCCCCAGCAGTGCAGGGGCAGCCTCCACCAGTCCCCCACCCATGTCTCCCAGCACCCCCACCCCCCAGCCACCAGGGGCAGCCTCCACCATGCCCCCACCCATGTCTCCCACCACCCCCACCCCCCAGCACTGTGGGGCACCTGCCAGCAGGCCCCCACCCATGTCCAACTCATGTTCCCCACCACCCCCACCCTCCAGCACTGTAGGGCACCTGCCAGCAGGCCCCCACTCATGTCCAACTCATGTCTCCCACCACCCCCACCCCCCAGCTCTGTGGGGCACCTGCCAGCAGGCCCCCACCCATGTCCAACTCATGTTCCCCACCACCCCACCCCCCAGCACTGTGGGGCACCTGCCAGCAGGCCCCCACCCATGTCCAACTCATGTTCCCCACCACCCCCACCCCCCAGCAGTGCAGGGGCAGCCACCACCAGGCCCCCACCCATGTCTCCCAGCACCCCCACCCCCCAGCCACCAGGGGCAGCCTCCACCAGGCCCCCACCCATGTCTCCCAGCACCCCCACCCCTCTCCCCCCAGGGGCAGCCTCCAAAAGGCCCCCACCCATGTCTCTCACCACCCCCACCCCCAGCCACCAGGGGCAGCCTCCACCAGGCCCCCACCCATGTCTCCCAGCACCCCCACCCCCCCGCCACCTGGGGCAGCCTCCACCAGGCCCCCACCCATGTCTCCCACCACCCCCACCCCCCAGCCACCAGGGGCAGCCTCCACCAGGCCCCCACCCATGTGCAACTCATGTTCCCCAGCCAACATGTCATCACAATCTAGATCCCTGGTCCCTATGGTCAGCCTCCAAATGCAAAACACCCACCCGAGTATTGCATCCACCCACTCATAATTTGCAATTACATCACAGAACACCAATTGCAAGTTCCGAAACAAACATATTTCCCTCACATACACCCAATGGGTGTCAGTGAATCTCAAAACACATATCATGAAATGCATGAAACCAATGAGATACCACAAATTGAAGTTCACCAAAAAAAATATGTATTAAAGGAAACATAAATAGAATAAAAAATGAAGAAACAGAAATGTGAATGTACAAAAATGAAAAGAAGCATGTCCGTGAAAAAAAGCAAAACCAAAAAATAAAATTCCAAAGTAATGTTGTCCAAAGTCAATGTCCACAAAACAAAACAAGCCAGGGTCCATTATTCCAACAAAATAAAGGAAACCTATCTAACTACACTAACTAATAAAATAAACTATATACAAAAATGTGGCCAATGTCCGAAAGGTCCAAATAAAATAAAAACCAAAATGAAACCTAACACTACCTACATAACTATGTACAAGGGCAGCGGGCTAGTTTCACGGCTCACTTGTGGATGTCCCAGGCCAGGGCATCATCGAACTCCTCCTCAATGTTCCGGAGGCGGTCCTCCTCCATGGCCCCGAGGGTCCGCAGGGCTGTCGACGTCTCCACCTCCAAACCCCTGCGGATTGCCTCGAGGCACTCGGCCCGTCTCAGGGCCCTCTGCATGGAGTTCTCCGCCCTGACCATTGTGAGCCATGCCTCTTCCGCCCGCTGCCGCTCCGCATCTATGGCATGGCCCAACCGCTGCCACACGGAAGACACTCTCTGTCCTGGGTCCTCCTGCCCTCCGGCCGATGTCTGCCCCTCCGATGTTGAAGGCCCCGAGCCTTCATGGCTCCCACCACGTTGCTGCTGCTGCTGTGCCTCTGCCCGTGCACTGTCTCCTGCTGCCTGCACATCCTCCGCCGGCTGGGGTGCAGTCGTAGATGTGGCCACCCCTGCTGGACGTCCGACCCCCGACTGTGGCAGGGATGCCTCCTCCACCAGCCTGGCCGCACCGTCAGAGGCAGCTCCACAGGGCACCCAGGTGACTGATGGGTGGGAAGATGGCACAGAGGAAGACTGGCGCATAGGGGGTCCAGTTGAGGAGGGGGTCATAGCAAGCCCCATCAGACGGAGGAATCCGGCCTGGGTGACCTGTCCCAGCAGGCTGACGTGGTCAACGAGCCATTCGAGATGACGTGCAGTCTCTTCATGAAAAGACTGCAGGTCACCTCGCATGGCCCATTGACGCAACGCCACACCAGCCGGGACAGGCTCAACCCGGACCTGGATAGCCACGTCCACAGGCAGAGGAAGGCCAGTTGACGTGAGCTCATCCCCTGCCTGAAACGGGTCTGGACGTAGGCATCCCTGCTGATGCAAGATGATGCAGGGACAGGATCAGGGACAGGATTGCACACAGGCACCTCCGCGGCGGCCTGTGCTGCCTCCTGTCCCTGGTCCTGCACTGCACCACTAGCACCAGTGGGATCCCCACCTCCAGACCCCGTCTCTGGTGCTTGCACGGCCTCCTCCTCCACCAAACCCCCCACCAACCTGGATGACTCCGTGCCATCTTCCCCTGTTGGGCCCTGTGGGGTCCCAGCTGCCCCTTCTGCTGCCGAGGAGTCCAACTCCAACCTCTGCCTCTTGGACCTCCCCCCGGCAGCTGCGGCCTGGGACGCGGCACCGGACTCCTCACTCCCCGACGAGATGACAACGTGGGAGGGGTGCCGGGCCTTGCGTCTCCGGCTGGCGGTGGGATCCCCGCCGCTGTGCTCCACAGCACCTTCTCCGCCCTCTTCATCAGTTGAAGCTGCAGACAGGGAGAAACAAAACACAGGCATCAGGGCACTGTACAATGGACACATACACACATGACAGTTGTACATGAGTGGCATTGGCAAACCTCAGACATGTCATCACAATCCCCAACACACATGTCATTACAAAGTGCACCACACATGTACACACACCACCACACTTGCATGCATGTGTACACCTCTGCCAAGTGTCTCAGTGTTCAGACGGGCATCCATGTCACATCTGCCAATCAGGCTTCCACATACCGCTGTCACATGCATCCATGTTGCATCACTGTTGCACCCTTCTCAAATACACACACATGCACATGTACACAGTGCTGATACATGCAGCCAAAAACAACATACATGCGTGACATCACGGACATGTCTACTTACATACACATTCATCCAAACATGTGTGCCCACACAACTGCATTTGGCATGCAAGCCTACACACACAAGCACCATCCATGTCTCACACATTACAGCCCTCGCAGGTGTCAGCCCCACGGCCCTGTACACCCCCACCCATACTCGACCCCATACAAACAGATGTGCAACCTGCACACTACTGAATAATCACCACACGCACTGCTCACAATCAGGATGCATGTAGACTCACCGCTCGACTCCAGACGGGTCTGCTTCTCAAGGACCTGGACGTGGAGCGTTGGGGATATGCATTCCAGGACCCTCATCTGTTCTTCGGACAAGTGGCCCGGCGCCCCTTGGCATCCGCTGCCTTCAAGAGGCGCCGGGCCTTGTTCACAGTCCTGGATCTGAAGTCCTCCCAGCGCTTCGTGACATGTTGTAAGTCGCGGACTGCCAACCCCTCGCGTTGATGGCAGTCACGATGTCAGTCCAGATCCGAGTCCGTCCTTCCTTGTCGGCGCGGGAACTTCCGAAGAGGGCATCATACTGCCCCAGGACTTGCTCCACCAGGACACCAACTTCGGTGGCACTGAAGCTGGTGCCCCTCTGCCTCTCTGGCCGGGGGTTGTCAGTGCTCCCAGATGGTGTTTGCCCCAACATGACAACCCCAGAGGCAGGAGTGGGTGGGCAACTGGGTCCTGGGGCTGGGCTGTGGAGCGATGGAATCCCAGTCGGGAGTCTTCGGTTCCAGCAGGGGTGGTCACAGCAACAGCACCCCTGGCTGATGTGCAGGTAGCAAATGGCAGGGCACGTGGGCAGCAGGCAGTCAGGCAGCAGCAGATGGCAGGTGGGAGCGTGCTCGGGGCTCTGGGGGGCAGTAGTTCGGCCTTCTGGGCAGGAGCGTGGTCTTCCGTGTGCTTACGCGTGGCCAGCTTTATACGGAGTGATTTGGCACATGAAAAATCTAGTTTCATGGCTGCACGTCAGCGTGTAATTCGAGGAAAGGCCCTTAGCGCGTAAGCGCGTCTGCACGCATACGCATTTTCATTGGACAGAAGGCCCCTCAAGCACAAGAGCCCCTGTGACGTGACGCGTACAGACGTGCATGGGCATTTCAGCGCGCGTGAAAAAATGCACGTCCGCGTGTAATACGAGGAAAGGGCCCATGCGCATAAGCGCACGTGAAAAAATGCACGTCCGCGTGTAATACGAGGAAAGGTCCTTAGCGCGTATGCACGGCAGCACGCATATGCGATTTCATTGGACCAAAGGCCCTCAGCGCGTTAGCGCGTCTGTGACGTGACGCGCGCGGGTGTTTCCCTCATTGCACGTGATGACAGAACACACGTGGATTTCCACCAATCGCGTGTGAAAGTTCCCGGCACCCCGGAACACACGTACCCAGGCTAATCGCGTGTGGAACTTCCCGCACACCCCGAAACACTCGTACCCCTGCCAATCGCGTGTACTCTCACTCCCCTCCGATCACACGCGATGACACCCGAATACGGGAAACCCGCGCATGGCAAAAGACGTGCACAGGCGTCAACGCGTCCGCCCACACGAAGGCAGCCGGAGGCGTCCCGGCGCACAGCATAAAAGTGCGCGCAAACAACAAACGCGTATATACAGCTACGATGATTGCCCCATTTGTCGCTGCACTGATCGTGGGACACCACAGGAGGAGGAGAATAGCCAGGGCACGCATTTTCGCACCACGGACAAGCCATTTTGGGATGCCTGACGACCAGGTCTACGGCAGGTATAGGTTTCCACCCCATATCATCCTAGACCTGGTCAGGGAGTGGGAAGATGACCTCACATCCCCCACCCTTTGCTCCCAAGCATTGAGCCCCTTGGAGAAGCTGCTCAATGTCCTGCATTTTTTGGCCACTGGGTCATTTCAGCGGACCACTGCCATAGTGGGGTGGTCTCACAGGCCACGCAGTCACGCTGCCTACACCAGGTACTGGCAATCATGACAGCGCGCCCCTCAGTCCGCAGGCACATATACATGCCCAGAACACCCGCAGAAAGGCAAGCCGTTGTCCTGGAATTTTTCAGGGTGGCACACTTCCCAAAGTGCTCGGTGCCATAGATTGCACCCATGTGGCCCTATGTCCACCTAGGGCCATTGAGCACATCTACCGAAACCGCAAGCACTGGCATTCCATCAATGTACAGGTGGTATGTGATGCAAAGGGAATCATCACCTCTGTCTATGCAAACTACCTTGGCTCCACCCATGACAGTTTCATATACAGAATGTCCGCCCTGAGCCGGGCCCTGGAAGCTGGGCAGCATAGCGACACATGGCTCCTAGATCAGTACAAATGCCCTTGCACATGCATGCAAGTCACACACAGACAAATATCCAAACCCTAATAATCTCAACTATTATCACCTCCCCAGGGGACAGTGCCTACCCTCTGAGCAACCACATGATGACGCCAATCCAGAACCCCACCACACCACCCCAGGTAAGATACAATGCCGCCCATATTGCAACCAGGGGCATAGTGGAGCGCACATTCGGAGTGCTCAAGTCACGTTTCCGCTCCCTTGACCGCTCTGGTGGGCAACTACTCTATGCACCACCAGTAGTGTGCAGGATCATTGTGGCAACATGAGTCGTGCACAATGTTGCAACACGGCAGGGCGTCCCGGTGGACATGGTGGTGCCCCCACATCCCCAACCACAGGCACAGGCGCTGCCCATGGGAGGGGACAGGGCACGTGGCGAGGAAGCCCGGACCCAGCTTGTGGCCACATTTTTCACCTAAATCTCCTACCCCTGCGGAGTGCACACAGGCCTGGCACATACCAGGTGACAATCGATGATGACAAAGAGACAGTCAACTGTCACAACCCTACCACCCTGAGATAGTTTCCATGGAAGTGCCACATCGTCTGCATCCCTAGCTACTTAAACACAAGCTATCCTGTGTGACCAAAAGACACACATATGACATATGACATGATATGGGCCCTTCACAAGTATTCCAAGGCGCAATGAGGCAGGGAGGGGGGAACAAGGGAACACAGAGAACGGTACTACTAGGCCAGGTGTCATTGAGATCGTGCAAGTGCAGGGGTAGGGGGAATGGGAAAAGTGCAAGGGGAAGGGTGGGGAGGAGTCCAGTACAGGGGAAGTAGCCCAAACAAATAATACATAGGTCGCCTGGTGGCAACAACAAAGGTAAGTGCAGACAAGTGCTGGGAAGAGAGGGCTGTAGGGATAGAGAGACAGTACTGCAGTGCAGGGGTTGCCAGGGAGGCATTGCAAGTGGAGAGTGGCTGGGCCAGGAACCGAGGTCAGTGAGAGTGGCCCAGTTGCAGCTCCTGTGCAGTTCCAGTGAAGAATTCTGCAAGGGAGAGGCAGAGAGTAAGCAGAAGCAAAGAGGAAGGTCTTGAAGTGCTTCCAGAAATGGAGATGGTTCCCCTCAAGTTCAAGTCAGGCCGGAAGTCTGTTCCAGGGGGAGGGCCCTGCTGCGGAGAGAAATCTACCCCCAGCTAGTTGCTCTGAGAAGCGGATGACCCGGACATGCAAGGTGTGCATCACACACACCTGCAAAACAGGCCATGGCCATCACTGTCATGTCACTCAAACCCTCCCAAACATCAACATGACATGGCAAGCAATACCCATACACCAACGCAGTAACGATAAGGTACACATTGCCATGTCCTAAATGTTCAGTGGCATCGGACACTGCTGCCTGACCCGGAATCAGATGAAATGACAGACCAACAAAATCTCCCACCCAAAATAAGTCATTTCCAAATGCATTACAACAGTCGTAGACGTAACATCACAATGAATGCCTGTCTACATGCACATTATGCATTGCAAAATCAACACTGCAGCTCATGTGTGCAGTGTCCTACTCCTGCATCACACTGCTCAGCGCACAGCACAGTGAACAGCCATTGTGTGTGATGCACACCCTGAACATCACATCTAAGTGACAGACCACGTCAAACATCAAATTAGGCATGTACTGGATCCATGATCGGTCACAAAACATGTGCTGCCGGGACACAGTGGGCACCAGAAGGCAAACAGTGTACACGTGGATATGCAAGGGTGGGAGTACATGTAGTGCATCAGAGTGCAAGTGTGTGGTTCTGCAAGGACATGCACCCCACATATGCATGTGCACTCAAGTGACCATCAGTGTTCCCTACACATCACATGTGAACATCCACCATGTGTACACTCCAGCATGTCAAACCACAACAATCCCCTCGCACCGGAAAGGAAAACACAACACATGAACAGGCATTGATCAGCAGAACACAACATGTACATAGGATACCACCATTACTATGTCAGAGTTCCGAACACTGTAGGGCAAGGCAACTATCAACAACAACCCCCTCCTCCCTCACAAATGACCATGACCAACTGAACAACTACACCTGGGTCATGGAGCCTCCAAACCTCAATTCCACCTTGCCACAGGATCACATTTACCCTTCGTCACCATCTCCCACCTTGTGTGTAAAAAGATGCCTGAACCCTCAGAATTCACACTTATTTCCAAAATCACAAAATCCAAGGCATAAAAACGAACCCGAACACCCTCCAGTAGATGACTTGACGTAGCAGTACCTCACAAAGGCCAAGTACTACCACAATGATGCAACAACCAAGGTAGCACAGCAAAACAATGTCACAACAGGATGTAAGACATGTGTGGTACATGACATAGGATGATGCACCATGAATGGATGTGTACTGTCACAGGTCCCCTGTACAGGCGCGGGAGTGTCACTAAACAACCACCCCCACCATGTCCCCGGTGCCTGCAAGGTCAAACTCACACAGGCCTCTGAGACCCTGGTGGGGAATGAGGTTCAGGGATATGCAGTCGGGACAGGTGTTGACACACTGGATGACTGGAATGAGTGGCAGGAGAGGGGAGGAGGAATGACACATGAAACTAGGGAATGCACGAAAATGTACAACCTGCATGAACACATACACAATCCAAACAAACTTGGACATCATTGTCATGGCCTTCTGTAGTCCAGGCTCAGGAGTGGTACGAACCAACCACCCGCTCTAAGGTTTTGGCGCCTGCAAGTTCGGGGCTTACACAGGCATCCGCAACCCCAGTGGGGAAAGAGGGTCAGGGAACGTTGCTTGGATAGGCACGGGAAGCAGGAACACCGGGTAGAGGGTACAGGTTTCAAAATTGCATAGGATCACGGGTGATTAGGGAGAAAAAACATACCAAATTGAACCACACATACATCCATGCATCAGTACACTCCCCAGCAAGCCTATGCAGAGCAGTTCGTAAGAAAAACAACAAGACACTTAGCTCTGGTTTTGAGTGCTGGCCTCCTGCCTGCGCACTCTCAGGTCCGGTTACAGGAGCACTGCAATGCTGCAAAGAGAGCCACAGTCAACAAGCTGTACGTGCCAATTACACAAAAACACAACACCAAACATGCCCCATAGAAACAAACTACTCTACAAACAGACAATCTGTGGTCGATGCTTCGTACCCATATATAACATCACCCCTGTGACGGGTCATACACAGTCAATGCAGTAAGTCAGCCGCTGGTGGGTGTGTGGCAAATGGAACACCAATGTGTCACAATTCACACAACATGCAATGTTCCCTGGGTAAGCAGACAGACCCATATAGCAAGCCATGACTACAGAGCAAGTTGCGTACCACCATGACCGAAACAAAGTTGGCAGTGCATTTATCATGAAGTACGTGGAAAAGACATGCACTGCACCCGAGTATGTCCCTTGCTGTATGTCCCTGTGAGCTGCCCCTTTCCATGTCTCGGAATTCTACATGGTTGATACAAGTGCCTCAATGGACCTTGGTGTACCGGAGGGTATGTGCCACTGCCCCTGCATGTGTCCCAGACAACCCTACTATCAACAGCCATCAGTCCACAAACACATCTGAGCTGCATTGTGTGCTTCAACACCAATATTCGTCTAAGTTCACCCTCAGTGCTGTGACTAAGCCTGCCTGTGCAACTCGCCTGGTGCAAGCTTTGCTGTGTCGTGGCCCCCCTGTGATGCTCACCTTGCCTGGAGTTCCTTGGAACATGTTAGCAGTTCTAGGATGTGGGTCTGCAATCACTGTGCCTCTGCTTGTGCACACATGTGCATGTGGGCACCAACAAACGGGTCCAGAATTCCGTCGTCCAATGGGCCATGTCTGCTGGCAAAGGTGCTCTGGAGGCTCATCCCCCTGCAGAAAGGGCATGAAACACAAGATTAATGCTCAAAGTCATCTGTGTGTGTCTCATCAGGCATCTCATTACTTGACCATGTCAGAGAGTCACATCACAAATCACACCATCAGTCCGTCTTTCACCTCCAAAGTGTGGAACACTATCTACAGCATGAATTGCAACAAGCACGTGTACAGGAAAGATATGAAACATACTACACAATGCATAGCAATCAATGTCCACATTAATCATGACACACCCCATCTAGCAAAAGCTGAACAGTGGACAATGACACCTAAATCATCCCCACTAGGGGTGTCAACACAAGTCACACAGCACCAGACATGTCACAGATATGACAATCCAAAGCCCTTGTGTAAAATGCTGTAACACCGAACCATCCTTGCGAGCCCATGGATAAGGGAGGCAGGAGTGGCATATGTGAGTCAAGGACCCCAAGCGGCAAACACATACACAAGACAACCATGAAGGGCCCAGCTGGAACAGACAGTGGATGCCTTCAAAAGCCACAAAGCACCGCACCGTCACATGAAAGCACAATAGACTAGCAATTTTAAACTAACTCAACTATTAACTAATTACACTAACTATGGAAAACCTACATTACCTATTTAAACTAACTATCAAACAGAAACTTAACTAACTAAACTAAAAGAAAAATCAAAAATGGCCACATACGACCCTGGGGGGAGGGGAGGCACCCAGGAGTGGGGAGGTACAGGGTGCTGCTCAACATCCACATGCAATGATGCTGAGCCAAAAAAAAAATCCTCCATGGGCTCAACGCCTGCACAGCACGACCTATGTGGGAGATAGATGGTCGTCCGAGTCTGGCTCATCCTGGAAAGGAGGACGTGGCACAGTAGCCTGGCCACGCCTAGCCGCAGCTTGCCCCTCGTCGGCAGCAAGTCTGCCGGACGGGTGAGCCTGGTTCTGTGTGGCGATGTGACGTAGGTCTGCATGCAGAACCTCACGTGATACACGTGCTTCCTCTTGCAAGGTAGCACGTGTAACACAGAGTTCCTACTGCAAGGCCTGGCTGGACAACCGCTGCACCTCCCGGCAAGCCTGTAGCTCAGCCGAGATGGTACGCTCAAGCTGTGCAAACCTCTCCTCTGCCTGCTGCCTCTGGGACATCATAAGGACACCCAGAGTGGATCTGAGGGAAGCATACTCCTCCCTCAGGGCATCCATGTGCGCCTCTGCGTGAGCAGCAATTGCTTGACGCAGAGACGACATTTCAGCCTGGCGTGCCCTGTCTGAGGCCGCCATGCCCAGCCTGAGCGAGCGGGTCGTGGACCGTGCCGCCTGCTGCTGGAGAAGCACCTGCCTAGCAGGGGGGAGCACAGATCGTGCCACACGCTCCATGCTCTCAGCGATGTTCTCCATTGCTGCCCCCTGCCGTTCGGAATTGGCAGTCATGTCTTGCTCCCACTCAGTATGCAGCGGTTGCGCGCGGCGACCGCGTTGCCGGGCTTGACCCCTGCGGGACCCAAGTCCTCGCTGTGTTGGCACCGCCTGCTGCTGCACGACTACATGCCCCCGTCGACGTGATGTCTCAGGCACATCAGTGACTGGTGTGGAGGGTGACCCTGCGTCCCGATCCACCACGGGCGGAGGAACCAAGACTGTCTGATCCCTCAGTGCAGGTGTCGCAGACAGAGGAGTGTCCACATCAGAATCACTCACCCCTGACACATGGACTTGATGCTCATCCAACTCAACATGGATGTCAGAGTCGTCATCAAGGCTGGACTCATAGGCAGCCAGAGACAAGATGGACTGCAGCACTTGGGGGTTTTCGTGGCCTACCACCCCACGACCCCCACTAGTGCCGGGTTGATGTGGTGTTACCAACCCTGTGTCTGGCATGACAACACCACCCTCCGCCTCCATTGCGTCATCACCTGGAAAATAGAGAGAAAAAGGTCAATACACATGTCAGAAGCACACGACACACACACACACCGACAGCAAAGGCATCCGGCAGACATGTGACACACAACATATGACCTGGCAGCTGTCCAGTCAAATGGTCGAATATATTTTGATCGAATGACAAATTGGTCGAATCAATTTGGTCGAATTTTTTTTTAAAGTATTTTTTTTTTTTGCTCTAGTATAGGTAAAAAAAAAGGTACAAAAAGGTGTTTAAACACCAAAAACAGGGGTTGGGGGGGGACCCCCCCCCCCCCAAAAAAAAAAAAAAAAATATTTCGACCATTTTTTCGACCAAATTGATTCGACCATATTGTAATTCGATCAAATGCATTCGACCAAATGTCTGGTAACCGACCTGGCATGCATGCTGGGTCTACTTTGAATAGCTTCTGTGATAAGACCTGTTGAAAGGTGGCAGTTTCCATGGAAGTGGGTCTATGCAGTGCAGAAAATGTGTACGCCACTCACTACCTACATGTACAAGCACTACATGGTGTGTGCCAGGAAATGTGAAGGCAGTGCAATGGCAAATTCAGACATCACGTGCATTGTGCATTCAATGTGTACCATGTCTAGAAGCCAAGCACCTGTCCACCCCATTACCAAAGCAGGGATGCATAGAATGGTATCAAAAGGCTGACCATACACCTGTGTATTGACAGGCAGTGTTGACTGGCATCAACAGCTTAATGTGATTCAAATTACAACACTGCAAATGATGCTGGGACAGTGGGCAGGACACATGATGGAAACTCCGGGGCCGCCCACGTGTGAAGAAGACACAAGAGTTGGACAGAGTCATTGGCCATTGAACAGGCTGAGGCCTGTGATCCACACAGATTGTCAGGGCCTAAACATGTGTGCAACGCAGGGCTGAGCCACAGTTGACATGGGGAGGCCGATGAGATGGCAGGCAATGTATGTAACCAAGGACTCATATTACAGTGATCATCCAGTCAAGGACACATAGGGGCATGCGTGCAATGCACATGGAGCATGAATTGGCACTCATGTCCCTGCGGGACATCTGACCCATGCACAGTACAAGTGAGATACCCAGCATCGAGTACTAAGGCTGTACCACACGGCATATGTCTGGCAGTTTCTACGCTGGAAGTTAGCATCTACACAGGACACATGAACAAGAAACTACACATTGGCAAGATTGGAGCAGACCAGTGCAAAGGTGGAACTGGAGTGCAGAGTGGCAGAGGAGGGGCAAGGGAGCATGCCCACATGGAGTCCCGCATGCAGGCAGAGGAGACATGCATGACAGTAGCATTGCATTACTTACACATCAGAACCATGTACACCTCACATGTAGCAGCAATCATGCACAACACATCCCACAAGTGAAACACACACGTCCTCAACAAACACACATCAACACTCACTGGACTGGGCATCAAAGTCCAGCATCTCTCCCACTCCTTCGACCAATTCAGGTGGTATGAACTCTTCAACGAGAGCCTCATGCGGAGTGAGTTCTTCCTCCTCTGGTGCAGGCCCACCGCCAGTCACCAGAGTCAAGTTGTAATTTGAGGCACGCTTGGCCTTAGTGCTGCGCTTGATGTCGTTCCAACGCTTTTTGCACTCCTTCACCGTGCGCACCTCATGGCCGAATGAACTGACATGTTCCGCAACATGCTTCCAGTGGGTGTCACGTTGGGCAGCCGTAGTCTGACTATTGGCACCCACTAGCATGTCACGGCTGTGGCCCCGCACGTAGTCCACGAGGAAGTCCAGTTCCTGCTTACAGAAAGGCTTCTTCCTCGACGTGCAGGAGGTCGTGGCTGTGTGTGGGGTCACAGCCTGTGCTGCAGGTGCAACCTTCCTCCTCTTGGACTGTGGCGGAGACCCTGGCTGGCTAATGCCGCCCTGACCAGTATGGCCAGTGGGTTCGGTGGATTGAGCCAAGGGAGTGGCAGGTGGAGGGATGACGAAAGGCCTGACTTGTGTCAGTGGCAGGTGGGTTGCCACTAATGGACCCTGCGCAGCAACATCAGCTGTGGCAGGGTCATTGACCGCAACGGTCCTGGTTGGCAGACTCACAACCGGGGTGCTGTTGGGCGCATCTGCCCCTGCACTTGCCAACACCCGGCTGTTCGGGGCAGCAGATGACATGACTGCATCAGGGACACTTGTCTTGGTCTGAGCAGCCCGGCCTGCCCCTATGGTTTCCCCCCTGGCCTGTTGGAGATCTACCAAGGGCTCTTCAAGTGCCAACACAGCCTGCGCTGGCAGACCCTGAGCCTGGGTGGCGGTGTCCACAGCTGCACCTGCAGCTACCACTACCCTTGGGCCCGTGGCAGTCGATGGAACGGACTGCCGGGTCATATGGGTGCCAGTGCCAGATGCAGGAGCTGCATCCCCCGGAACCACAGGGGGTGGTGGCATGGCTGCAATGACACATGGCACAACATTGTGCTCAAGTGGCGCACCCCTGCCTCTTCCCCCTCTGTGGCTGCCCTGGACACCCTGGAGTCCCCCTACTCCCTGGTCACCACGGCCACGTCCCCGACCACGCCCGCCACGAGGAGTATGCCCAGCTGAGGCGCCCCTCACCTTTGGTGTCCTCCCAACCATGGCACAGATGTAGTAGTGCAGGCACAGATGGAGTGGTGCCAATGGGAGGTGTACACCACAATTGACCTGGGCAATTGGGGTGAAGGGGGTGGGAAGCAAGATGTTAACAGCCCCCCTGCACCTGCAAGGCTGTATGTGACCCCGGTGATGTGGTGACGGGTCACACAATGCTCAGGCACCCCAAAACTGCAGTAAAACCGTGCATGCAACCCTGCAGCCTACGTGCGTGGATTCAACCTCCCGCAGAACGTCGTGGCACCCAGTAACACGAATAACGCGTACGCGTGGGACACACAGGCTACTATGACATCGAAAATGGGTGCGACTCACCGTCTGACTAGCATGATGCAGAAAAACACGCGTAGCCAATACCACCGCCAAAAGAAGAGATACGTCCTTGATAGCTGTGAAGTTGTGATAGCGCGTGAAACAACAGGAAGCAGCAACACACGTCGGTCTCCAAGAAAAGCATGTACAGCGAACTGCTGGGCCCGCTCACCTTTAACCCGTGCTGAGGGAAACGCACGCGCGCGTCACGTCACTTACGCGCATGGGCCCTTTCCTCGTATTACATGCGGATGTGCAGTTTTTCACGCGCGCTTACGCGCATGGGCCCTTTCCTCGTATTACACGCGGACGTGCATTTTTTCACGCACACTTACGCGCATGGGCCCTTTCCTCGTATTACACGCGCACGTGCATTTTTTCACGGCGCTGAAATGCCCATGCACGTCTGTACGCGTCACGTCACGGGGCGCTTGCACTTGAGGGGCCTTCTGTCCAATGAAAATACATATGCGTGCAGACGCGCTTACGCGCTAAGGGCCTTTCCTCGAATTACACGCTGACGTGCAGATTTTTCACGTGCCAAATCACTCCGTATCAAGCTGGCCATGCGTAAGCACACGGAAGACCACGCTCCTGCCCAGAAGGCCGAACTACTGCCCCCCAGAGCCCCGAGCACGCTCCTACCTGCCATCTGCTGCTGCCTGACTGCCTGCTGCCCACGTGCCCTGCCATTTGCTGCCTGCACATCAGCCAGGGGTGCTGTTGCTGTGACCACCCCTGCTGGAACCGAAGACTCCCGACTTGGATTCCATCGCTCCACAGCCCAGCCCCAGGACCCAGTTGCCCACCCACTCCTGCCTCTGGGGTTGTCATGTCGGGGCAAACACCATCTGGGACCACTGACAACCCCCGGCCAGAGAGGCAGAGGGGCACCAGCTTCAGTGCCACCGAAGTTGGTGTCCTGGTGCAGCAAGTCCTGGGGCAGTATGATGCCCTCTTCGGAAGTTCCCGCGCCGACAAGGAAGGACGGACTCGGATCTGGACTGACATCGTGACTGCCATCAACGCGGAGGGGGTGGCAGTCCGCGACTTACAACATGTCAAGAAGCGCTGAGAGGACTTCAGGTCCAGGACCCTGAACAAGGCCCGGCGCCTCTTGAAGGCAGCGGATGCCAAGGGGCACCAAGGCCACTTGTCGGAAGAACATATGAGGGTCCTGGAACGCATATCCCCAGCGCTCCACGTCCAGGTCCTTGAGAAGCAGACCCGTCTGGAGTCGAGCGGTGAGTGTACATGCATCCTGATTGTGAGCAGTGCATGTGGTGATTATTCAGTAGTGTGCAGGTTGCACATCTGTTTGTATGGGGTCGAGTATGGGTGGGGGTGTACAGGGCCGTGGGGCTGACACATGCGAGGGCTGTAATGTGTGAGACATGGATGGTGCTTGTGTGTGTAGGCTTGCATGCCAAATGCAGTTGTGTGGGCACACATGTTTGGATGAATGTGTATGTAAGTAGACATGTCCATGATGTCACGCATGTATGTTGTTTTTGGCTGCATGTATCAGCACTGTGTACATGTGCATGTGTGTGTATTTGACAAGGGTGCAACAGTGATGCAACATGGATGCATGTGACAGCGGTATGTTGAAGCCTGATTGGCAGATGTGACATGGATGCCCGTCTGAACACTGCGACACTTGGCAGAGGTGTACACATGCATGCAAGTGTGGTGGTGTGTGTACATGTGTGGTGCACTTCCTGTGTTGCATGTGATGTCTGGCTCACCTTTGGCTGCTCATGCTGTTATCTGTGTATGGATGGTGGTGGCAGTTGCGATATGGCTGTGGTATGGCTCATGTGTGCGAGTTGTAATGACATGTGTGTTGGGGATTGTGATGACATGTCTGAGGTTTGCCAATGCCACTCATGTACAACTGTCATGTGTGTATGTGTCCATTGTACAGTGCCCTGATGCCTGTGTTTTGTTTCTCCCTGTCTGCAGCGTCAACTGATGAAGAGGGCGGAGAAGGTGCTGTGGAGCACAGCGGCGGGGATCCCACCGCCAGCCGGAGACGCAAGGCCCGGCTCCCCTCCCATGTTGTCATCTCGTCGGGGAGTGAGGAGTCCGGTGCCGCGTCCCAGGCCGCAGCTGCCGGGGGGAGGTCCAAGAGGCGGAGGTTGGAGTTGGACTCCTCGGCAACAGAAGGGGCAGCTGGGACCCCACAGGGCCCAACAGGGGAAGATGACACAGAGTCATCCAGGTTGGTGGGGGGTTTGGTGGAGGAGGAGGCTGTGCAAGCACCAGAGACGGGGTCTGGAGGTGGGGATCCCACTGGTGCTAGTGGTGCAGTGCAGGACCAGGGGCAGGAGGCAGCACAGGCCGCCGCGGAGGTGCCTGTGTGCAATCCTGTCCCTGATCCTGTCCCTGCATCTTCTTGCACCAGCAGGGATGCCTACGTCCAGACCCGTTTTCAGGCAGGGGATGAGCTCACGTCAACTGGCCTTCCTCTGCCTGCGGACGTGGCCATCCAGGTCCGGGTTGAGCCTGTCCTGGCTGGTGTGGTGTTGCGTCAACGGGCCATGCGAGGTGACCTGCAGTCTTTTCATGAAGAGACTGCACGTCATCTCGAATGGCTCGTTGACCACGTCAGCCTGCTGGGACAGGTCACCCAGGCCGGATTCCTCCGTCTGATGGGGCTTGCTACGACCCCCTCCTCAACTGGACCCCCTACGCGCCAGTCATCCTCTGTGCCATCTTCCCACCCATCAGTCACCTGGGTGCCCTGTGGAGCTGCCTCTGACGGTGCGGCCAGGCTGGTGGAGGAGGCATCCCTGCCACAGTCGGGAGTCGGAAGTCCAGCAGGGGTGGCCACATCTACGACTGCACCCCAGCCGGCGGAGGATGTGCAGGCAGCAGGAGGCAGTGCACGGGCAGAGGCACAGCAGCAGCAGCAACATGGTGGGAGCCATGAAGGTTCGGGGCCTTCAACATCGGAGGGGCAGGCATCGGCCTGAGGGCAGGAGGACCCAGGACAGAGAGTGTCTTCCGTGTGGCAGCGGTTGGGCCACGCCATAGATGCGGAGCGGTAGCGGGCGGAAGAGGCACGGCTCACAATGGTCAGGGTGGAGAACTCCATGCGGAGGGCCCTGAGGCGGGCCGAGTGCCTCGAGGCAATCCGCAGGGGTTTGGAGGTGGAGATGTCGACGGCCCTGCGGACCCTCGGGGCCATGGAGGAGGACCGCCTCCGGGACATTGAGGAGGAGTTCGATGATGCCCTGGCCCGGGACATCCACAAGTGAGCCGTGAAACTAGCCCGCTGCCCTTGTACATAGTTATGTAGGTAGTGTTAGGTTTCATTTTGGTTTTTATTTTATTTGGACCTTTGGACATTGGCCACATTTTTGTATATAGTTTATTTTATTAGTTAGTGTAGTTAGATAGGTTTCCTTTATTTTGTTGGGATAATGGACCTTGCTCCCATGTACATAGTTCACAGTTGGATTGTATTTTTTTTTCACTTTTTAACCATGGAGCAATGGCTTTCTTTTTTATTTCCCATTGGATTTTGTTTTGTGGACATTGACTTTGGACAACATTACTTTGGAATTTTATTTTTGGTTTTGCTTTTTTTCACGGACATGCTTCTTTTCATTTTTGTACATTCACATTTCTGTTTCTTCATTTTTTATTCTATTTATGTTTCCTTTAATACATATTTTTTTTGGTGAACTTCAATGTGTGGTATCTCATTGGTTTCATGCATTTCATGATATGTGTTTTGAGATTCACTGACACCCATTGGGTGTATGTGAGGGAAATGTGTTTGTTTCGGAACTTGCAATTGGTGCTCTGTGATGTAATTGCAAATTATGAGTGGGTGGATGCAATACTCGGGTGGGTGTTTTGGATTTGGAGGCTGACCATAGGGACCAGGGATCTAGATTGTGATGACATGTTGGCTGGGGAACATGAGTTGCACATGGGTGGGGGCCTGCTGGCAGGTGCCCCACAGTGCTGGGGGGTGGGGGTGGTGGGGAACATGAGTTGGACATGGGTGGGGGCCTGCTGGCAGGTGCCCCACAGTGCTGGGGGGTGGGGGTGGTGGGAGAAATGGGTGGGGGCCTGGTGGAGGCTGCCCCTGGTGGCTGGGGGTGGGGGTGGTGGGAGACATGGGTGGGGGCCTGGTGGAGGCTGCCCCTGGTGGCTGGGGGGTGGGGGTGGTGGGAGACATGGGTGGGGGCCTGGTGGAGGCTGCCCCTGGTGGCAGGGGGGTGGGGGTGCTGGGAGACATGGGTGGGGGCCTGGTGGAGGCTGCCCCTGGTGGCTGGGGGATGGGGGTGCTGGGAGACATGGGTGGGGGCCTGGTGGAGGCTTCCCCTGGTGACTGGGGGGGTGGGTGTGCTGGGAGACATGGGTGGGGGCCTGGTGGAGGCTGCCCCTGGTGGCTGGGGGGTGGGGGTGCTGGGAGACATGGGTGGGGGCCTGGTGGAGGCTGCCCCTGGTGACTGGGGGGGTGGGGGTGGTGGGAGACATGGGTTGGGCCTGGTGGAGGCTGCCCCTGGGGGGTGGGGGTGCTGGGAGACATGGGTGGGGGCCTGGTGGAGGCTGCCCCTGGTGGCTGGGGGGTGGGGGTGGTGGGAGACATGGGTGGGGGCCTGGTGGTGGGTGCCCCTGCACTGCTGGGGGTGGGGGTGCTGGGAGACATGGGTGGGGGCCTGGTGGAGGGTGCCTCTGGTGACTGGGGGTGCAGGGGGACATGCGTTGGTGGGCAGTAGTGCAAGTTGACATGTGGGTTGGCTGGGGGTCATGGCCATGGTGTATGGTGTGCCTGCAGGACATGTGCAGGGTAGGCCCCTGTGGTGTGAGCCACCTCCAGGGGCCGTGGAGGGTGTAGAGGGAACACCTGGGAGGACCCACACGTGCAATTCACGTGTGGTGCTCCCCGCGCACCCCTGTAATACACATACCCTGATGGAATTGCGTGTGGAACTTACCGCGCACCCCTGAAATACACGTGCCCTGCTGATGTTGCGTGTGAAACTTCCCCCGCACCCCAAAATACACGTACCATGATGAAATCGCGTGTGGAATTTCCTGCGCACCCCTGAAATACACGTACCCTGCTGAAATCGCGTGTGGCACTTCCCGCGCACCCCTGAGATACGCGTACCCCCAATCGCGTGTGGAAATTCCTGCGCACCCCTGAAATACACGTACCCTGCTGAAATCGCGTGTGGCACTTCCTGCGCACCCCTGGGATACGCGTACCCTGCTCGCACGGGCCCAATCGCGAGTGGAAATTCCCGCGCACCCCTGAGATACGCGTACCCTGCGGAAATCGCGTGTGGAACTTCCCGCGCACCCCTGAAATACGCGTACCCTGCTCGCACGGGGCCAATCGCATGAGGTACTTCCCGCGCACCCCAGTGATACACGTAGCCCGCTTGCCGTGCTGGTACACAGTTAGCGCAGCCCTTTGCGCCTGATTGGGTATATTGATGGCTTTTCCCTGCACGAGAGGCGTTCTTGGGGGCGTAACTGGCGCTGCTGCAGGGTCGCTGTGCCACTGTGCGCCACGGCTGGTTTTGGTGGCCGGAATCCATGAATACACTGTGCGCGGAAATGTATTTTAGCGCACGCGGCTGGCGCAGGGATTCGCACGCGCACACTGTGCGCCAGCCGCGTGCGCCACTTGTGCGCTGAATTCTATGAATTACCCCCTAAGTGATGTGGATGCTAAAACAAAGGAGGAAAAAATAGCTCAATTCAAGATATATAAACATTTTCTGAAAAGACATAAATCCTTCATAAGCAACACACAATGGTTTATTACGTATGATGCTCTATGCTATGTTGATGGTCACACATTTTTGAATTTTTATAAATCTCATATAACCATTGACTGAATAGTGGCAATGAACGTTAACACTATATCTGAAAAAGTATGGTTGAGATGTATGGTTGACCTATACTATAAACCTAAAGTTATTGAGACTACTAAAATAGTTCATAACAGAGGAGAGAGGGGGGCCACTTTAGACATGGAGACAGAGACAATAGAAGTGATTATCAGAAACTTGAAACCCTCTAAGGCCACCGGCCCTGATGGAATACCCAATCTAATATATAAATATAAACCTGAATATTTAGGTACCATCTTATCTCATCTCTTCGAAAATGTCATAAACACAGGCTTTATACCTGTCACCTGGAAAGCATCCATTTTGATACCGTTTTTAAAAAAAGTGTCTAGAGAGAATGCTGGAAATTATCGCCTCCTAGCTATGACAGATGCGTGTGCAAAGATTTTTTCCCAGATACTATTAGTCAAAATGAAAAGGTGGATGAAAAAATGCAACCTTTTACCTAAATTCCAAACAGGTTTTAGACAGGGGATCGGTTCCTTGTCAAACATTTGGTCCTTTGCTTTGCTTATGCATCAAATTAAAATGAGAGAACATGGTGCTCTTTATATATGTTTTATAGATTATAAGAGTGCCTTTTACACCGTAGACAGGGAGAGATTATGGGCTATACTTCAGGAGTGGAATTTGAGCCTGATTGTCTTATGTTTTATTCAAGGGCTTTATTCTGACCCAGTGACTCAAGTGCATTTAAATTAGGTGGGTACACTCAGCAATAAAATAAAAAAAACAATTTTGGGTTAAAACAGGGAAGCCCATCGGCACAGACATTGTATCATTTATATGTTGCAGACATGGGACAGTATATGACGGATATTTGTACCTTTCCTCCGTTTTGCTTGCCTGTGCCGATGATGCCCTCCTGATTGACCGCACTCCGATTGGTTTACAATGCAGGATGCATTGCCTATGTGAGTATTCCCAGATAAACAATTTGAGCATTAACTGTAATCAAAATGTAATTATGACTATTGCTCCCAATAAAAAGAGAAGAAAGAAATGTATATGGACTATTGATAACAAAGTCATTGAAGTTTTGCATCACTTTTTATATCTGGGGTCCTCATATCGAACCCAATGAGTATAAAAATACTCTAATAACCTTGTTCAACAAAACGTTGAGCGACAATTTGTAGCTATTCTTAATCCGATCAGACATAAAATAGGGTATTCAATTGAAGCCCTTATTGAACCATTTAAAACCTGTATCGTACCTTGTTTGGCCTTGAGAATTTTAAAAATAAAGAAAAAATGTGGGTTAAGAAATTGGAGGGAAAACATAGGAGAAGAGCGTTGGTCTTGCCGGGAAATACCCCAACAGATGCCATTCCTTATGAATTAGGTTAAATATCTCTCGAAACCCAATTGAAAATAAGAATGGAATTTTCTTCCTCTGAATGGAAGGTAAGAAGGATAATAAGGATTTTTTGTTTGCCAACTTTAATAACTTGTTAAGCAAGAATATGGTCAATAAACCCCTATAGCACTGAGTGGGGGCTGTCTACCATTTTTTGATGATACTGGGTTTCAGATTTCTCCTGAAGACTCAATTGTAGTTATGGAAATAGAAGTGAAAAAGTTTGCTGCAATATGAGATAGAAATGCCAATATCTCACACCTCGAAACATTCAAAGCATTTGAACTATTTGTGGAACAAGGATTACTGGTGGATGTTCCATGCCTTAATCTTACCAAACTATACAATATTAGGCTGCAAAGGTTTGTAAAGAATCTAAGATTGGAATTGCTCCCTACTGTTTCTCGTCAAGGTGCTTGGAAAGGGACACCATATCCTCTTAGACTCTGTAGATTATGTAATTTAGCAGTTGAATACCACAGGCATCTGCTCACTTTGTGTCTGATATTTGTTGAAATGTATATAAAAAAGCTTATGGTGGACTAAATCCAAGACTTGCTATAATAGCACACAGAAAATAATTACAATTCGGTGAATTGGCCAATATTATTTTATATAACAGTGGAGAATGTATAGAACAGTAGGTTGTGTACTTGTAGTGATATGACAATAGGCATTGAATGTTAATTGTAGATACATGATTTTTTGGTGGTGTTGAAACTTTATGCTATGAATTGTACAATAGCTCTTATTCATTATTATAAGGCGTTTAGCTATGCAGCATGTTAAATTGTGATTTTGCTCTACTCAGTATTATATATAGTCATGTTTATTTAATATAAACAATGTATTACAAGATTTTATTTTACCAATTATCACAATAATAAAATCTCATTGTTTAGCCCCGTCTGATTATTTAACATAGTTAAAGGGCTTTTTTTTGGCAAAGGGAATTTTGCCTGTAGACAGATATTCTGCAGGTAACATCCATACACATATGGCTGCACAAAGTATCAGCATCTCAGAGGTTTTTCCAGACCTTTAGGATGTCCAGCAAAATCAACATGTGCATCCAGTGTGTGAATCAAACATTAAGCATTTTGAGGGGACGCAGAGAAAAAGTGCTAAAGGGCTTGCATTCCCTCTCATCATATCGGCAGTGTAAGCCATGATTGGCATGCCATGACAATTTCCTACCAAATTGAAACGGCCGTGCTCTTGCTACATCATTTCTTTACTACAAGCACATAAGGCAACATGTACAAAATCATTTCCGCAGTATAATGAAGAAACCATCTTTTCACTGCACTCCTCAAAGAGGTGCCCTCCAATATAACTGTATTTAATCAATGTTTTAATGAATGTGTAAGGTCATGCTGCCTTCCTTTGCATACACCATAATTCATATTTGTATGCCTTGAAGTCTGTGCTGTGCACAAACCACAACTTTTTACGTGGATTTTGCACGGACTGGGCCTCAAGTCCCATGTTCCAAAAAGTTATATTAATCTCATGTTTCATGATGAGTACGCACAATACTGCCTCCTGGTTCTGCCCAGGGAAGTCCCTGTGGTTTTGGAATCATCTAAATAGTCTGACTGCACACATTTACGCAAATACAATCAGTTGATATTGGAAGGGTCGGTGCCCCAAAGTGGGTTTAAATGTGTTTAAATGTAATAACAATATCTATTTTTACTGCACTCAGAATACCCAGTGTGTAGCATAGTAATTTGTTTGTAGACACATTAGTAATAGGTAGTTTTACCATCCAACGCAATGCGCTCAATGTTCCTGACAACAGAAGGATGTAAGGCGGAATAAGCCCGAGAGTAAGTTCACATAAACATTTAAAAAATACTACCTGCTAAATACTGCACATGGCACACCCCTGATAGTATAAAACACAAAAGGCATCACTTGTTTTTCAATGTCCGAATCCCTTTGAAAATACTTTGCGAGTGTTGATTTTAAATAAAAGGTGCTATTCATTTTCAACTGAAACAACCCTTGTTTATATGACTACATGATATGATATGATATGGCATTTATAACGCGCCTATACACAAGTGTTTCAAGGCGTGACAAGGCAAGGGAGGGGAACATAGGGAGGACGGACAACAAGCCTACTAGGCCAGGTGTCATTCATATCGCGCAAGTGCGTGGGAAGAGGGGCAGGGAAAGTGCAGGACATGGTAAGATGATAACAATAAGTAAGTAGCTGCCGGCAAGTGGCAAGTGCATGAGTAAGTGCCAACATCAGGTGTCAGGGCTGGGAGGGGGCTGTAGGGATACAGAGACAGTCCCCAAGTGTGGGGGTTGCCAGGTAGGCAGTGCAGGAGTGGAACGCTGGTGGGGGAGGACCTGGTCCTGAGATCAGAGGGTGTCCAGATAGCCGGTGCAGATTAAAGTTGCACTAGGAGGTGAGCAGAAGAGGGGAGGAGAAAAAGCAGAAGCAAAGAGAAAGGTTTTGAGGAGCTTCTGGAACCAGAGATGGTTCTCCTCGAGTTTAAGGGAGGCAGGGAGGCTGTTCCAGAGGGAGGCACCAGCCGAGGAAAGAGATCTATCAACAACTCGTTGCTTGGAGAAACAATTGTTCCTGAGGGAGTTGGAGGCGGATAAGCGAAGAGCTTGAGGAGGGAGATAGTTAGGGAGAGTTCAAGGTATTGAGGCCCCATGCCACAGAAGGTCTTGTGGATGATGCAGAGGGTTTTGAACTTAGTCCTCACAGCCACTGGGAACCAGTGCAGAGATTTCAGTCCTAGAGAGATACAATCCCTGGGCTTGAGGCCAAGGACAAGTCTTGCAGTCTTGTTCTGGATAAGTTGCAGAGGTCGGAGAGTGGAAGCAGGCAGGCAGATTTAGAAAGAGGCTGTTGCAATAGTCAAGCCTAGAGAGAACCAGAGCTCTGGAAAAAGTGAGCTTCTGGGAGAAGGAGAGGAAAGGAAGAATACCTCTGAGGAGGTGCAGCTGGTAGTGTGACTTCTTAGAGATGTCAGAGATGTGAGGAGAGAAGGAGAGTGTGGAGTCGAAGATGACCCCAAGGTTCTTAGCCTTGCAGGTGGGAGAAGGAAGAGGGCCAAGTTAGGCCAGCCACAGAGCTGCAGGGAAGGAGGGGGCAGGTGTGCCAATGAGGATAATCTCAGACATACTGGCATTAAGGAAGAGGTCATTCGCAGCACACCACTCCTGCATAGCAGACATACAGTCAGAGATGAGAGAGGGAGAGAAGGAGGCCGAGGGTAGACTGAAAATGAGCTGGGAGTCATCAGCCTAGCACTGAAAGTTGTGGCAGAGAGCGTCGATGTGGTGGGCGAGGAGTGCCAGGTACTGGTTGAACAGCCAGATAGAGAGGTTGGACCCCAGGGGGACACCATAGGTAGAAAAAAAGATAGCAGAGAGGAAGGACCCAAGTTGGACCTGGGAGGGTTGGTCAGAGAGTAAAGAAGTCAGCCAAGCCAGAGCCTGACCAGTGATACCCAGGTTACCACAGAGACGGTTGAGCAGGATGGTATGACCATGTCAAAGGCAGAAGAGAGATCAAGCAAGATGAGGACACGGGGGGTGTTGGAGTCAAGGTTAGAGAGCAGGTTTTACCCAGATGTTCAGGAGAGCAGTTTCCGTGCTTCTGGCAGCTCTGAAGCCAGACTAATAGTCATGTAGACAACAATGAGATTCAGTGCGGAGATTAAGCTGGAAGAGGGCCAGTTTCTCCAGGAGCATGCCCAGGAAGGAAGTTATGGAGATTGGGCGATACTGGCCGGTCAGGAGGGGTCAGCATAGGATTTCTTAAGAAGAGGATGCACAAGGGAGTGCTTCAGGGTTGGAAGACTCCAGTGGCAAAGGAATGATTACAGAAATCAGCCAGGGCAGGAGCCAGGGAATCAATGTGGTCCTTGATAGTTTTGGAGGAACAGGGGTGAACCTGTTCCAATGAGACTTTCATAGATCGGACTTGTCTAGAAACCTTGTCTGCAGAGAAAAGAAAGGGGAATGGCAGAGAAGGAGGGAGGGGATGTTGCAGAGGGGCCAGAAGAAGAGCAGCCAGTAGGGGGAGGGAGGGGATAGGAGGAGAGTGAAGACAGGATGTCCTGAGTTTTAGAGATGAAGGGAAAAGCCAGTGCCGTGCAGATAGTCTAGGAAGGGACAGGAGAGGTAGAGACTGCTGCAGGATAGGCCAATTCCTTGCAGATTTTAAGAGTTCAGCCGAGTTGTTAGATGCCGCAGAGACGCGGGCTTGGATATGAGCTATCTTCTTGGCGAAGACAGAGAGCCGGTATTGCCTTTGGAACAGGCGGCAGGCCAGTTTGTCAGAGGATGTACATGAAGCACACCATTTCCTTTTGGCCACCCTGTACTTGCGTATACGGGTGATGAGGTCTGAGTCATACCAGGAGTTACACTTTGCTTTTGGCTTCAGGCGGATTCTCATGACAGGGGCAAGGATATCAAGAGTATCAGAAATAGCAGAGTGGAGGGTGGAGAGGGCTGTGTCAGGGTGAGAGTCATCCAAAGGAGGAGTGGGGGTGAGAAGGTGGTGGCAAAAGCCTCAGCTGACACACGCTTCATGGGTCAGATGACCGAAAAGTTGGGTGGCAGTGATGGAGGTGGCTTGGCCTACATAAAAGGGAGCATCATCCTTTCACATTTTATTAGGTCCCAGTGGGCACCTAACCCTTATAGCTACCTAAGTTACCCGCCGCAGAATTTTGTGTTTAAAGACAATTTTAACCAACATGAATTTGCTTCATCTCTCTCAACCTGTAATTTCTTTTGATATGGCCTTCAGCACAATCACAGAGACGGGTCTTAGTGCCAGGGAGCAGGTGGCTCCTGAGAGGATAACTGATTCAATGTCAGTGGCAGAAGGGGCATATTTTTAGTGGAGGGGCATTAACATTTCTCACAAATTATCACAAGTGACTGAGCGCAGAGAGTTTAAGTAATTGACTCCATTTGTAGCGATTTCTCCCCTAAGAACATTCTTAAAATAATGTGCTGAAAAGGTACATTTTATAGAACACTTCTTTAGAAAACGAGGGTAAAATGCCATACAGATTACGATTGACCCTCTAGAGTAGCAAGACAAAAAACAACATATATCATATCACCACAGGTACAATAGAGCATTTTAAAACATTGTCATGATGTCAGTGTCAACAATATATGTCAGTATTGTCAATGTAAATTACTTTCATGAAGCATCAGCACTTAATATCTTTTTCTTGTGATATGTTCATGATGCCGGTGTCTACAATAAATGCAAGTATTGCACGGCAAATCACTCCCATGCAGCTGCACCCATGATATATGCCATCTTGGCCACTGTAAATCCATTGCAGCTGCACATTTCTTTCATGAAGCTATGCCCAAGGGAGATGACAGTATTTGCCACTGAGAATCACTTTCATGAAGCTTTGCCTCCCACCCATTCCAGCAGTATCATAGTGAGTGAATTTCATGAATCTGCACCGACAATCTATGCCTGTATTGTGACTGTAAATTACTTTCTTAAACCATGCCCACAAAGTATGCTAGAACTTTACATGTAGCTCTTTGATGATGTTGCACACACATTACTTGCCAGCATTGCCACTATAACTTTCACTATGCAGTGCCCAGCTGCCAAACACGTGCACATATTGCGTATGCAAAGACACAAGCACACACAGTCATTCACACACACCTGCATGAATACACACACAAACTCAATTGCTCACATGCATGCACATACATTGAAAATCTTGCCCAAATGCACATTAAAAACATTAAAACATACACACACACACACACACACACACACACACACACACACACACACACATGCAAACACGTTTTCCTAAAAACATTCAAATGCTCCTGCTGCTTCTGTCTTCTCTCATGCTGGGTGCAGCAAACACATCATTTAGGAACAAGTCATGATGCTGTACAGGATCCTCATTGGTTGACTAGCTACCACTGGGCTAAAGTATGCACCTTCTCGTGCCTGTGTGCCATTTTTTAAAGGCCGTGCTTTGCCTGGCCCAGGACAGGCTATCTGAGAGGAAAACTGGGGGGCACACTGGTTGTGGAAGAGAGTCACAAGTGGGGCGACAACACCTTCTACCACTCCGCCACTGCAGAACCAATATCTCCTCAGCTAATATCAAAAAATGATATAGCACTTCCTGACTATTTGGCTTATATGTAGCAGTCGTTTTGTTTTCAAAGTGTGGTCCACTGCCGTGCCCACCTCCTCCCCATCCAGTTGATCTAATATACTTGCACCATCTTCACTTTGTTTTTAATTAATAAATGGCATCTCATTTGAACACTGGATTCCTAAGGGAAAAAGAAGCTGCGATCAATCTGGAACAGAATTAACATGTCACTGAAGAATGACAGTACTGAAACAGTCAGCCATGTCATCCTAATATTACATCCCTTATCACTAAAAGAATTGAATACTTGAGTCAACTACTTATGGCGGTGACTATTCACAGTCAAGTTTGCCTGAGCAAGGCAAGACTCAGCATGAGGGCATTCACAATGGCCCTTTATAGACAAACAGCTCTGAAAGCCAGGGAGATGAAAAGAAAAGACAAGCAGAGATAATAATGTCAACAAGAAAATTACAAATGCACCTACAGCTGTAATCTCTCTAATATTTCTCCCTATAACTGCTATACATTTTATGATATTTTAGTGTATGATGTAGCATGCATGTTGGCTGTCTCTGACTGTCGTGCTTCTCTGCTGGAGAACTGGCGGTACGTGATAGAACATGGACAGATACTTGCACCTTTATGGACTCTATTCTTTAGCCTGTACATATGGTAGCCTAACCGCATATTTTCTTATTTGTTTTAGGTAAATATTGGGAATGTTTTGAAGATTTAAAGTTGGCTCCGTCCCTGACCCTTGAAGCACCTACTTTAGTTTCCCATGCGCATTTGTGGAAGTGCTTTTTGCAGTGATATTGGCTGTTCGCTGGGTCGCTGGTTACAGGGAGAAAAGTTTACCAGATTGGGATAACTTGAGATACTTTGAATCTAAAAAAACGTGGGTGAGTTAATGGGGGAGACTATATCATAACAAGTCCTGCCAAGTATCCTGAGTTAGTCCTAGGTGATAACTGGGTGTTCGGAATATAGTTTACAGCATTTTCTGACACAGTAACAGTGTGACTGATTGCTTAATGCGATCACGTGTGGCATGCCTGGGTACATAAAAAGACATACTGCACAGTTTTGGACTCCCCCACCTTGAACGCCCTTGTGCACCAGAGATTGCTGATTTGCTGCCCATGGTGCGCCAGGGGGTGGGGAGGCCAGTCATTCATTTTTATAACATAACCCATACAGTTTGGTTGGCAAGTCTCTTATTATGCTGCAGGTAAACAATGATCCAATTGAGGAGTGTAAGGATATTTGGCGTGTTACAGCACAGAGTACAGCACTACTGCACAGGTAGCAATTTTTTTGTTGATGCAGCACCACCACATGGTTGTGGTGCATTGCTATATGTGTTGCCAGATTAACATGGACATATAAGTAAAGACAGGCTATTCAGTCAAAAACGATTTTAACATATAAGATGCAAATCTATTTTTACAGTTAAAAGCACACGTGCACATTCAAAAATGCACACTATTTTTCACCTGAAATGCCTATGGTGCAAGAGACACATTAGAAAATTAATAACTAACCTTATTAATAACTAACCTGACTAATAAAACTGCATTTAACATAACCCACTAATAAAAATGTGTCTCCACTGCAGAATTAGGCCTACTCTGAAAGTGAACTTTTAAACGCACATTCATTTTTTTTTCTTTTTCTCTGCTGCTCTGTCCACATAAATACAGGAAGCAAAGGGCTCGAAGGAACAGGAAATCAGTTAGTCACAAATGGCTACTGTAGAAATGAGCCACTGTGTAGTGAGGGAGGAGATGGCATGATTGATTCTGATTGGAGCAGCGTCATAGCAAGTATCATGCTAGAGGCAGTGATTAGAGTTTTGCTGGGGGAGCTTGAGGAGAGGGGGAGAACAATCGAGATTTGGCAGAGCTGGGAGAAGGACCTGTTTCCTGGCTGAAGCATTCCTGCTGCAAAAGCTGAGAATTCCAGGCAATAACCCCGGTTTGAGAACGAAAGACGCTTGTTTTCACTGGGGTTAATCTTCAAGGGAGCCAAATTCAGAAAGAGAACAGCTGGAGAAAACTCATGCTGAACAGATAAGGTAATTACAGAAGTGTGGGGGCTGAGTGTGTACGAGAGTATTCAGTCAGTGTAGGAAAGGAGATTCCTGTGCTTTACTCACATGTTTAATGTTGCAAATTGAGTTCTTGTCTCCGCCACTCTCTTTTCAGTGTATCACAGACAATGCTGTTACTGTGCTATTTTATTTATTTCTGTAAAGAGTGAGATCATGTTTAAATGCAACTTTTATAATACACAAAAATATTTGAAAGCAGACGGGTGGTGTGTTTTATATTTACCAATACAGTGCTGATGATGTGGGGAGAGGTTTAGACAGTGCAATTGTCATTTTCAAGATAGCTAAACATCAAATTTGGCTGCAGCCGTGTGCACAATGTAGTTCAGTATGAGCAATTGTAACTAACTGTGTGTGTTGTAGTTTGTCGTAGATCTATGAGTCGGCAAAAAGGGAGGCCCGGGACATAGTTCACTACCGTATATAAGATAGTGAAAATACCACATGATAGCTCGCTGCCGTAGATAAGACAGAGAGAAATTGCGCATGGTGGCACACTAAAAATGAAAATGTGGTGTTCCTGAAATGCAAGCCTGAGGTCTCTCTAGTGATTACACGAAAAATCTAAACAAAAATAAGGGGTTCTGGATATTGGGGCCACAAATAAAACAAGGGAATTATGCTCACCAAAATACCACCAACCACGCATACCAACCACGCATACCAAATACACATGTCTGTGTGCTGAAATAATGCATGTCCACTATAGTATTGTTGTACATGGCCCAATCTGAATACAAGGAGTGATTGTTGCTAAGTTATTTTTCGGCGGTAAGAAAATACCGTCAGGCCCCAAATCTTCACAAAATACCCTACACATTTATGGTGCGTTGCAGGCCGGGAAAGGGATCATAGAGTACCTACTGGGCGTGGCAAGCGTGTCTCACACTGCCATTTGCACATTAAAGGGAACCCATTTTATAATAGCAGTGTGCCACTAAAAACGAATTTCAGAATGTCACAAAGGGAAACCACATTCTCAGACCTAGTGCAATATTTAGAGGCAAAGTTGTTTGCACATGGGACTTGGTCGTCGAATAGCACATTTGAATGGCGTGAACGCATTCAGGGTGAAGTGCAGAAAGAAAAACTAGACAATATTTTTGCAGAAGGCAGCATAATTCAGGTCTGCCTTACAAGATTATTGAATGCAGCCGATAAAAGTGCAGAGAAAGACTGTTTAATACGGCTATGCGGCAAAATATGGTTTATTTTGAATAAGTCCCTGCGAATGCAGGAGAATGATACTCAGCTAATTAACAGGTTAAAGACTGAATTAGATGGGGCAAGTAAAAATCAGGAAATGTTAAGAGCAGAATTGGATGTATGCCAAAAAGGCATGCAATTAAAATGCAGAGACTTTGATGCTCAGTTATCCAAAAGCAAGAAACAATTTGAGGATAGTGAGCAAGAATTGGTACACTTAAAAGCCTTAGTGGACCACATTAGACAGGATAAAGATGAGGTTGTTTCAGAAATGCAGATTTTACAAAAAGAACATTGTGAAAAAGAATGTGATCTCCAGAGTGCAGAACAAGAAATGATTAAAATGATTCAAGAAAGAGACAAGAGAAATAAAGAGTTCAATGAATGCCAAATGCAAATGTGCGACATGCAGGAGGTGATTAATAAGATGAGTGATGAAAACAACTATTTGCAAAATGAAGCAAACAGACTCCTTAAAAAGTATAAGGACTTAGAACAGCAAATGTGCATTCCCAGGTCCCAGGAGAGGCGGCAGGGTACCACATTCAATGGAGTGGAGGTGAATTCTAGCTCTGCCCAAAGAGCTAGTGCTCCAGTGACTGGGCCGGTGACTGAACTTGGTTGCAGCGCCCTTGGGGGATTTGATACTCCCATTGGGGGCAGCCACCAATCTCATACACCTGAAAACAGGATTGAATCACAAAATAGTGCAATTCCATGCATTGCAACAAGTAGCCCCATAAAAATAATGAAATCCATTAAAGCCCTGATCAAACCATTTAAAACGGGAGGTGAATGCTGCATTGAGGATCACTTAGAAGCGGTGCATGACATTTTTAAAGCACTCCAGATACCTAAGGAACAGTACAGACAATATTTTCATTTAACTTTAGATGCCCCGACGGCCAGCATCATAACGGGATTAAATGAACAGTAGAATATGACCTGGTTGGAGTTTGAAAAAGAAATTAGGCGTCATTTTTCTCCTTTTCAGTCATTGCAGGAGGCAAAGAAAGTCGCTTACACAATTACTGCTGGACCTAATACATCCCATCGCCAATTTTTACAAGACTTAAAAAGAGCATTTTCTCGCTTTGATGTATCTTTTGACTCAAATTCCAATGAGTTTAAAACTGCATACTTCTATGGGCTACAGAAAGACATCATATCCCAATTGGTCCGTGAATTTGACCGTGACAAGTCCCTTGAATGGATTGTACATCAAAGCACAAAACTATATGAGGTACTCTATTGTCAGGGTAGAGAAAGTGATAAAATGAAAGATACTAGACCTAAATCTAAACAACCCTCAGCCACAGTAATGGTCAAAATCACAAAATCAGGTCAGCCAAAATGTCCCTTGAGTCTGCTCAAAGCCAAGGTAAAAATAATGTGACACCTGAACAAAGGGGTAATCAACAAAGATCGCCATTTCCTGTACCAATGTTCCAATCATATGATCCTAGTAATAGAGAGAGCTACATCAGCCCTAGGTATTTAGGGGACAGACCCCGGGTAGGATATCGGCCTGATATGGCAGGTATGAACAATAACCAGAGACAAAATCAAGATCAAAGAAATGATGGTCCCTACCAGTCATTGGGGACACTGAGCAGATTTGATCCCAACACCATGATTTATGGTAATCAGGATAGGCCCCGATATGTGGATCGATTTACTGATAATGGAAATCAACCTAGGGGCCAGTACCCACAATCTGAGAGACAGGACATGAGGCAAAACGTGAACTACAATCCACGTCAATACAATGATTCCCCACCAGGGGACTATAATCAAAGGATGGGTGCAACCCGCTCCCCTCCACAAATGAATCAAGAGTTCAGAAACCATCCCAAACGACATCAATCACCTGAGAGGTATCAGAATAGATCCAATCAGGGGGAAAACAACCAATATCGACCTAGGCCACTGAAAGAGGATCCTAGAGAGATGGAAAGGTTACAGTGCCTTGAGGCCCAAGTGAAAATGTTAGCTGAGCAAATAGGAAAGCTCTGTACAGCGCAAAAACAACCTTCCAAAGAGGGGGCTGATGGCCATAGCAATGACCGGGGGGCTTCCGAAAAGTGACTAAGTACTTATGATAACTGCAGTGCCAAAATGACAGATTGCTCTGATATAATTTTGCATAACGACTCTGAGATGCCTAATGGATTAAATGTGAAAGTGCCAGTAAATGAACTTGTGACAGAAAGTGCAAATACTTGTAAAAAAGAGGTACGGTTTAACCTAGAGCTAAATAAAACAGTAAAGATTTGTATAAATGAAAAAGAAACATGAGGAATTCCAAAAGAACAAAGGGACAGATTTAAGAAAAATGACTCATGCATGGGGAATACCAGTGGACAGGGAGTAAGTGGGGATGCTATAGCTCCTTCCCTGGGCAAGCAAAACAATGACCAAACACAGACAGAAAAAGGAAATACTCACAAGGAGGGTACAAGTCAATCACCTGAAGAATTCTTTGAGCCACATATTTTTGAAGAGGCTGAAAGGGCTGGTATCACACTAAATGATCACAAATGCACAGAATTAAAAAATGACAAATTGCTGAATGATGTTGTTACACATGTTCAGTTGGAAGGTTGTAATGTGGTCTCTGATGTTACCCAGATGGATGGGCGAACAGTGGCCACACTCCAAAAAACCTCTGATCATGGAGAAATGAATAAAGTCTCTCGCGCAGAAATGGGTAAAAAGGAGGGAAAAATGTCTTTCCATTTACCAATGTGTTTAGCCAAAAGTGAAAAAGACCTGAGAAAGGTGAGCCCTGAAATCAGTAAGAATTCACATTTCTTATGTGTATTAGAGGAAGTTGAGGACAGATATTATGCACCCATCACTGTAGAAGAAAAATGCCACACCTTTGCTATGATTGACACTGGCGCACAGGCCACAATTATGTCCAAGGAGCTGGTAAAGAGTATCAATGAAGGGAGACCCCCACAGAGTCAGATCACAGTGAAGGAAAATCAAGGCCCAGTGCATAACTTTAATGGGGAGGAGGTGCCCATCAAAGATGTAACTGAGGTTGACATAAAAATAGGAAAGCACAGAATGAAACAAGAGGTATTGATCACATCTATTTGTGAAATTCCATTTCTGATGGGGACAGATTGCCTGAAAAGATTGTCTCCTCTCATAGATGGGGTGAATGGAGTGCTGTGGTCCTTAACCAAAAAACCATTGAGGCCTAAGAAACTAAAATCACAAAACAGCAATATAAATGAATGTCACACCGTTGCCAAAACAAATGATGCTGTGGAGGTATATCTCCAGAATAGCTGCATACCTAGTGTCACTGTTATATTAATGTGTCAAGACAAAATGCAGAGCGACAATGAAAAACTACCTGTACAAATATACGTGGACCCAAGGAAAAATTGGCAGACTGCCATAGATGAGCACACAATACGTTTTTATTTAAAAGAGAAAACATGCAAACAGAATATTGCTCCTAAAACAGATTCAGAAAAACACATTACCACTCTGGCAGAAATACACATGGAAGATGAGCAACCATGGGTTCATGTTGGTATAAATGACTATTTTAAAACAATAAAAGCCACTTTAGCGCTTGGACATGAAAGGAGTTTCATTAATGAGAAATTGTTGCAAAAAATGATGGAAAGGGAAGAAATCCCAAAATTTAGGATTAAAAACCAATATGTTTCTGGGTTGGACAGTCCAGACTTTGAAAACCGAATTGCAGGCAGATGCATACTTAAAATTAGAATTGGGCAGAAAACAATTTACCATAATGTATGGATATTGAGTGGAGCACAAAATGAATTTTACATGGGCAATGACATCATGCACAGAATGTGTATGGTGTTAGATTTCCTTAATCAAAAAATATGGTCACGCCTAGGTGGTCCGGCACCTGAATTTGAAGACAAAAGAAGGGCTTATCATTGTGCACAACTGGTTCCTTATGCAATCGAATTACAAATGAGGAAAGATACTATTATTTCTGCATTTACAAAACAGTTTGCAATAACACTGAAATGCAAAAATGGACAGCAGATGAAAGGCTCTGATGCATTTGTATGCCTGAATCAATCCATAAAACAGCAAGGCCTGGATTATGAATACATTCCATTGGTAGATATTGGTGAAGGCTCTGTAAAAATGATGGTAAATAATAAAGGTTGTCAGGATATTCATTTAGAGGAAAACTCCCCATTAGGAATGGCCATACAAAAATCACATTATACGGCAGATTTAAATAACATGGTGATTGGAAATATTCCTGAAAAGTATGTAGATGCCAAGGGTGAGTTGCCAGAACACCTGGACTCTCAGCCCAAAGGAATATTTAAAATGTATTCTGTGTATCCTTATGATTCAAATGAGACAGTGTGCTGCCATCAAGAGGATTGCATAATATTTAATTTAAATGAAAATGAAACAGAAAATCAGCCCATTGAAGTGGAAGCTGATATGCCAAAATATTTAAGAGTGGCAGCTTTACAAAAAGACACAGCCACACAGTTAGAGGAAAGCGCTGAGATTCCCTTACCAGAAGATTTTCCAGAATTTTCCAAAATGGTAGACGAGCAGATCTCCTTAGCGGATGCATGTGAAAGCAATGAGGATAGGGACAATCTGAGGGAGATATTTATGGAGTTTAAGGATGTATTTGCAAAAGATGCTTATGATTGTGGTTTAACTGATTTACATGTGGCCACACTACCAGAAGGGTGTAGCAGAAATCCAGTGTTTGTACGCCAGTATAGACTACCGCTGGCATGTTTAGAATCATTGGCAGAGATTATTAAAAATTTGGAATCGCGGGGAATCATCAGGCCCATTCATAGCACATCCAATACACCTATTTTAGGTGTGTTAAAGCCAAATGGTCAATGGCGGCTGTGTGCAGACTTGAGAGAGTTAAATAAAAGAGTACCAGTATCTAGATGGCCACTGCCATTCATTGATCAGGGCCTAGCACAGGTACATGGTTCAAATGTATTTACCACATTAGATCTCACCTCTGGATATTGGTGCGTGCCATTGGCAGAGGAGATAAAACATTTATTTTCCTTTACATTTGACAGGACTCAATATGCCTGGCTTAGAGCTCCGTTCGGGTACATCAATAGTGGGAGTGAATTTGGCATATTTTTGAGAAAGGCCATGCCGGATGCAGCGGAAAGAGGAACAATAGTTTATGTGGACGATGTCCTGATAAAAAATGAAAGCCTGAAAAGCCATTTTGATGAAATAAGACATGTACTTGGCCAATTGCAGAAAGCAGGCGCCAAAGTATCTTTGCAAAAAGCACAATGGTGCAAGAAAAAAGTGAACTTTCTAGGGCATGAAGTGACTGAACATGGGCTAAATCCACAAAAGAAGAAAATAGAGGCCATACAAAGATTAATAGATCCTAAAAATGTGAAAGGAGTAAAAAGTTTATTAGGGATGACAGGCTATAACAGAAAGTTCATTGAAAATTATGCAGAAATCACTCAACCATTGACTAAACTGCTTAAACTGAATACTCCCTGGAAATGGGAAAAAGAGCAGTCTGATGCAGTGGCTAAATTAAAAGAATGTCTTGTAAAGGCACCATGTTTAGCATACCCCGTAAAGGACAGGGATTTCTTTATAGAAATAGGTTTTTCTGAACATTGTATGTCAGCAGTGTTATCACAAAAACACGATTTGAATCACAAAACCATTGCCTATGCAAGTAAGGCATTTTCCCAAGTTGAAATGAAATTTAATGAATGTGAAAAGGCCCTATTAACCACTGTGTGGGCGCTACAACATTTCCGCCCCATTGTTCAGGGAGAAAAGGTGATTATTGAAACAAATCATCAACCTTTGCAATTTTTAGAGAGTAAAAGAATTAGATCAGGTAATCTAGCGCAATCCAGAATCACTTCATGGACGCTGGCATTACAAGGTTTTCCCGTAGAAGTGAGATATGGACAAAATAAAAAGAACCCAATTGCTCAAGGGTTAGCTGACTTACATGACTGTGCAGCTGAACAAATACCAAATGAAATGGAAGCGGAAACTAGTTTGCAGGAATTTGAACAATCACCACACAAAGCTTTTGATGAAAAAACATGCAAGGATTTGCCAACTGTATATGTGGATGGTTGTGCTTTTCACATTAAAAATGACAGTAATAAACAATTAGTGGCAGGAATAGGAAATGTCTGGTTGAAATGTGAAGGCGTCCCCAGTATAGGGATGAGGATTGGAGATAGGAGCAGTCAGGTGGCGGAATTGGCAGCCATTTATAAAGCAATTGCTACTGCAGTTGATAAAAAGTTCAGTGAAATTGTCCTGGTGACTGATTCTGACTATGCACGGAATAGCTTTGTGGAGTATTTGCCTGGTTAGAAAGCAAGAGGCATGGTTACATACAACAAAAAGCCACTTAAACATGGAAAAATGATACAAGCCATAGACAAATTGGTGTAAGAGAATAATTTAACAATATACTGGAGAAAAATTCGTGGGCATTTAAAAACACCAGGAGAGGATAGGAGGGGAATGATAAGGCAGACCACCTGGCTAAGATTGGGGCTGTGATGGGAGAATTGCTACCTATTGATTATTTAATGGGTGAAATACAAATTGATGCAGTGACACGTTCTAAAGCACCAAAGGAGGTAGATCAACCGGTGGTGCAGTGGAGTCATGACACGCCAGACCAAGATTTGATTGAGGCACAAAAGAATGATCGAATTTTGGGAATCTATTATAATCATTTGATAGATCCCGAACAAAATTCTTTAACAGAAAATGATTGTATGGGAAAAGAAGAGTTGAGGGTGCTATTAAAGAACAAAACACAAATTAGATTACAGGATGGACTCATGATTAGAGAGTCCATAACAGGACAAATACAGTGGGTAGTACCCCTTTCATTCAGAGGGCTAATGCTACACCATGCACATGATGCCATAACTGCAGTCCATAGAGGTTCACAAAAAACATTAGAAATACTAAAAGATTATGCTTACTGGCCACATATGTCCCAAGATGTGGAATTATATACTAGAGGATGTCTAGTATGCGCCCAATTTAAACCTGCTTCACCAATGCATAGAGCACCATTGATGAAAAGAGGCCTAACTCTCCCATGGTCAGATTTGCAAATAGACTATGTTGGTCCTTTAAAAAGGTCGAGCAGGGGAAACCGTTATATTTTGAGTGTGATATGTTTGATGTTGAAGTGGATTGAATGCATTCCTGCACCAGATTGCAGTGCGCAAACAGCAGCCACATTGCTGGTGAACCATGTGTTCTCAAGGTTTGGGTTGCCACAAAGAATTGAGTCAGACAGAGGAAGTCATTTCACAAGTACTCTAATGAGTAAGGTATGGCAAATACTAGGTGTGGAAAGGAAACTACATATCGCATATTGGGCAGCGTCTTCAGGTACAGTTGAAAGAAGCAATAGGTCTGTTGTGGATATTTTAAAGAAATTTGTGGCAGAAGCAGGTCCCAGCTGGGATTTACGTTTACCGTTGGTTTTGATGGCAATCAGATCAACTCCTGCCAAAGCAACAGGTGTTAGCCCCCATGAGGTCTTGACAGGTAGGAAAATGGTGTTACCACAACACCTACTATACAGAACACATGAGCAGACACTTGTGAGTGCATCCACAGTTCATGAATATATTGATGAACTGAGGAGGCATTTGCAACATGCATTTGCTTTTGTGCAGAGAAATCTGGAAAGAGCTGCTGACAGTGCAAATTCTTATTATGACAAAAAGACATCAGTAAAGGAATACAGTGTAGGGGATCAGGTGTACAAGTTTCATTTTGGAAAAAGTAAACAGAAACATTCTAAATTTCTAGCAGCCTGGCAGGGGCCATTTCGAATTATAGATAAGGTCTCTCCTGTAGTTTATAAAATTTTGAAAAATGAAGGTGAAACGGCAATAGAGCAGTTTGTCCATGTAAATCAAATCAAACCATGCCATCCCAGACATGATATCAGGCAGCTTGAGCATGTAGAAACAGATAAAGTCCCTTGAACACAAAAAGAGAAAATAAATGGGTACAATCAGGAGGCAGTGACAAAGAAGTTAAAAAGTTGATTGTTATTATGGCACATAAACACTGTAATTTATGTAAAAATATATAATAAATAAATAAATATATATAATGGAAGCTCATGGTTGGTGTGCAGAGAGAAAATGTATTAAATATTGAATGCTGTTTTATATGTGCTTGTTTTCTTTTTAACTTGTGTTTAATTTCAGAAAAAAAAAAAAAACGAAATATTTTTACCAAGCATGTTTTATTTTTGGCAAAAGGGTGAAGTTAGTATTGTGCTATGTACTTAATTTGTTTATTGTCTATTTGATTTAGAAAATTAACATTATTTGGTTGGAGGTTCCGAGATCAGAGCCCACGGGAGACGATGGAGTCCTGGAGCCCACGTGGAAGGATTCCGGGAAAGCCCCAAAGAGGGGTGAAGACCAAGGCTGCAAAGTGATCAGCATTGAAGATGATACCGATGATATGGTTAATGATGATTATATTTGGAGGGATCTTCAAGAATTCAGAAGCACAGGTTGTCATTGAACCTGGACCAGCATCTGGTATTGCGGTGGAAGAGGCAAAAGGATTCATCATGAGTGATAGAAGGATGATTTTCCAAAATATATACATACCATTGAATCCGGAATTAAGATTGAACAGACTAAAGAGTGGCTGGAAATAAGAAAAGAGGACACTAAGCAGTCAATAAGAGATATATTAATGCAATTGGAAAAAACATTCGTGAATTCAGCAGACATTAAGAAGAAGAGAGGAAAGAGAGGTGCGGTGATGCTCGCAATATCATTGGTAATGTCTATAGTTGGAGTCATAATAGGTACCACAATATCAACAGCCAATTCTATTTCGGTAGGAACACTAAAGCGCAACAACTGAGTATTGACCTAGAAATAATACAAAAAACATTAGATGGAATTAGAGGGGGACTGGATGAACCAGTAAGATTCATAAATGAAACTGTAATCATTCTAAATGAACAAGCGGATGTAATGCAACGGGCGACTAAAATAATACTTAAGCATGACAGAACTTTAAATGAAATATTGAACATAATGAGTCCTGTTGATAGACTATTAACGAATTATATGAGAGAAGTTCAAACGGCAGTTTCACAATTGATTCAAGGACATATCCCCTTGTATTTTGTTTCGCAGGATATTATTCGTCAAATGATAGAAAGATTGACCAGGAGGGAAATTGATATAATACAGGTAAAAATTGCATTCGAAATAGGTAATGCAATGCCGTTATATGTGGACTTGGAAAGACTAGAGATCGGATTTTTGCTATGCATCCCATATGTAGCCCCTGAACTTATTTACCAAACGAAGTGGGTACACAACGTGGGATTTTGGCAAGAGGACAAATTTATTAAGATTAAGACTCCAGAAGTGGTGGCATTTCAGTCATGGGAACCTGAAGTTTATTTAATACCAAACCTGGAAACATGTGTAAAATATAAAGAACAAAATTATATGTGTCCAGGTAAACCGTTTGTTCCTGATGCCACAGATGCTATTTTTGGTTTGAAATCTGACCCAAGTATATCAGAGGGATGTGAAGTGATTATTAGCAATATGGGGAGTGAAGAAATGGCACAGGCTAAGATGGTCAGAGGTAAACGGTTGGTCAGCACCTGTTTAAAGAACATGACGGTAGTACACTTAAACCATGTAACATACGTGGTTAAACAGGTGAAATATAATGTTTTTTATTTACAGGTTCCAAAGGATACAATTGTGTCAATTGGGGGGTTAACATTGTTTCATGTAACAAATGATGTTTGGGAAAGTCAAGTGGAAAATATCGATTTTTTTCAAAGGGATAATTTTCCAATAGATCCGGATGTGGAATATTTATTGAATCACAAAGAAAGACATGTTATAAAAATGAATTTGAGAAAAAACAATATTACAATTAGTAATCTGGGGATAATAGAAGTGGAAAGATTTAATTGGGGGGCCTGGGGGGAACGCTCAATAGTGGGTTTGGCTGTCCTGGTGCTAATCATGGGTGGATGGTTGATTGTGCTATCAGTAAAAATGAAAATGTTACTGATTTTACTAGCTACGTCAGGAAGAGAAAGATATCCCAATACACATGCATTTTAAAAGAAAAAAAAGAACAAGTTGTTTTTAGGAATTGGCTTGGATCGTAGCCAAGTTCTAAAAACAAAAGGAGGGTATATGTAAGGATATTTGGCGTGTTACAGCACAGAGTACAGCACTACTGCACAGGTAGCAATTTTTTTTTTGATGCAGCACCACCACATGGGTGTGGTGTATTGCTATATGTGTTGCCAGATTAACATGGACATATAAGTAAAGACAGGCTATTCAGTCAAAAACGATTTTAACATATAAGATGCAAATCTATTTTTACAGTTAAAAGCACACGTGCACATTAAAAAATGCACACTATTTTTCACCTGAAATGCCTATGGTGCAAGAGACACATTTGAAAATTAATAACTAACCTTATTAATAACTAACCTGACTAATAAAACTGCATATAACATAACCCACTGATAAAAATGTGTCTCCACTGCAGAATTAGGCCTACTCTGAAAGTGAACTTTTAAACGCACATTCATTTTTTTTTCTTTTTCTCTGCTGCTCTGTCCACATAAATACAGGAAGCAAAGGGCTCGAAGGAACAGGAAATCAGTTGGTTACAAATGGTTACTGTAGAAATGAGCCATTGTGTAGTGAGGGAGGAGATGGCATGATTGATTCTGATTGGAGCAGCGTCATAGCAAGTATCATGCTAGAGGCAGTGATTAGAGTTTTGCTGGGGGAGCTTGAGGAGAGGGGGAGAACAATCGAGATTTGGCAGAGCTGGGAGAAGGACCTGTTTCCTGGCTGAAGCATTCCTGCTGCAAAAGCTGAGAATTCCAGGCAATAACCCCGGTTTGAGAACGAAAGACGCTTGTTTTCACTGGGGTTAATCTTCAAGGGAGCCAAATTCAGAAAGAGAACAGCTGGAGAAAACTCATGCTGAACAGATAAGGTAATTACAGAAGTGTGGGGGCTGAGTGTGTACGAGAGTATTCAGTCAGTGTAGGAAAGGAGATTCCTGTGCTTTACTCACATGTTTAATGTTGCAAATTGAGTTCTTGTCTCCGCCACTCTCTTTTCAGTGTATCACAGACAATGCTGTTACTGTGCTATTTTATTTATTTCTGTAAAGAGTGACATCGTGTTTAAATGCAATTTTTATAATACACAAAAATATTTGAAAGCAGACGGGTGGTGTGTTTTATAGTTACCAATACAGTGCTGATGATGTGGGGAGATGTTTAGACAGTGCAATTGTCATTTTCAAGGTAGCTAAACATCAAATTTGGCTGCAGCCGTGTGCACAATGTAGTTCAGTATGAGCAATTGTAACTAACTGTGTGTGTTGTAGTTTGTCAGAGGTCTATGAGTCGTCAAAAAGGGAGGCCCGGGACATAGTTCACTACCGTATATAAGATAGTGAAAATACCACATGATAGCTCGCTGCCGTAGATAAGACAGAGAGAAATTGCCCATGGTGGCACACTAAAAATGAAAATGTGGTGTTCCTGAAATGCAAGCCTGAGGTCTCTCTAGTGATTACACAAAAAATCTAAACAAAAATAAGGGGTTCTGGATATTGGGGCCACAAATATAACAAGGGGAATTATGCTCACCAAAATACCACCAACTACGCATACCAACCATGCATACCAAATACGCATGTCTGTGTGCTGAAATAATGCATGTCCACTATAGAATTGTTGTACATGGCCCAATCTGAATACAAGGAGTGATTGTTGCTAAGTTATTTTTCGGCGGTAAGAAAATACCATCAGGCCCCAAATCTTCACAAAATACCCTACAGGAGTAATGCCAAACTGGCTTGTAAACGATTTTATGGTGGTGTGAATAGCAAAAAAAAGCCTATTGCTAGGGTGAAAAATGTGGCTTGTATATCCTTTGAGGGCTTGACGCGTGGGGTGATTGAAGCGTATGGGATAAAAGAGGTGAGCCGGCTACGGGCCAAAAAAGGATTACCACATATTTTAAGCCAATTAATAAACTGGGTGGCTTCACCACAGTTGTGGGAGTAGACGTCCATCCAGATAACGGGGGCGTAAGCGACATGATTTATCAGAGGTAGAGCACATTGGCAACAATTCCATCTCTGAAATATGGTGATAAATTTACAAAATCAAACAGCTGGGCAGATGCAAACAACCTGTGCAGATGGAGTCAATTTACCATTAATTTTTGACTCGCCGCAAGATACACATCTTGAAAAATACCCTGATCTGGAGAGAATAGCAGCGAGAGCCTGGGCTTCTTCATCTTGCTTGGGGGGCTAGTATTTTTCCTCAGAGTTGTCAGAGAAGAACTTGAGGGACGAACCGGAGAGTATGAAGATCTTAAACGTATTATTCACTGTGTTTAACTCCATATAAAAACTACAGCAATTTTTCGAACGTGGGTTTGACTAAATTGGTAGAGTTGGTCTTCAATAAGTATGAACCTAAATCCATTAGGACCAAGAGCAACTTGTCCGGTCTCATGACAGCCAGTATGGAGTTAAGTATATTGCATTCTGGAGAAGTTAACATGGATGACTCCATATTGACGGTTCATGATGACATTGAAGTCATATCAACTAGTCCTTACCCAAACTCCATGTATAAAGATCAGACACAAAAAAGAGTAGAACCAATAGCTAATGATTAACAAAAAAGGAATTAGTACAAAAAGTCCAAGTCTAAACAACCCCCCCCCCCCCAAAGAAAGGGTTACAAATAAAAACAACAATGTGAAACAAAGATTGGCAATTGAGTCCTCAGAGAAGGTAACCTTCTTGCTTTCACTTAACTATCGAAGAAGAGAGTGAAGCTTCAAATGTTGTCCATTCTGGTAATAGAGTGGAAAGCCATGAAAGGGGCAATATAATTAAATCAGTGGTATCATCCAAGGAGATGAAACAAGGTAGACTGGAACCCTGGTTGAGTAATATAAAATGATGTAAAAAATGACAACCTTAATCCTTCCATAAGTAGGGTTACTTTTTTCCACCTTGAAAAGCAGGAAAATCCAGAGGGTATTGGAGACTGGGTCATCAGCCAACTGATAAGCTCTTCACTCACCCAGGATTCTGTGGGGATTAATCTAATGCGGGATTCTACCAAAGCAGATATACCCAGTATAAAGGACGTACTTTGTAATCCAAAATTGTTGTCTAAGAATATTCAAATTAGGGACAACTCTGCTTCTATACATAACCCTTTCTTAAATAGATCCAATGTATTGGAATTATTCCATCAAATATCTGATCTTAAAACTATTAGGACCCATGATCTAACAAGAGTGGAGGTTCCTAAATTTGCATATGACACCCATTGGGTGATAGTAAACATAGTTTCTCAAATTGTTACAGAATGCATTCTATCTTATGCCCCACAATTTATCTAAGAATTGAAGATTCTTTGCCCACCATAATTTCGAAACAAATGAAGAATGGGGAAACCCCTAATCATGGTAAAGATATGGACCTTGATAAAAAATAGTTTACCAACTTGTCAAGGGTTTAAGGCAGAATATTCCTGGTATGATATGATATGATATGATAGTTTATTTATATAGTGCCTATACACAATGTGTTTCAAAGCGCTTCAAGGCAAGGAAGGGAACAAGGGAAAATACAATGACATTCTTACAGGCCATGAACTGTAAGGATGTGAAATTAACTATCGTACTTGGCCTGACGACATTTCAGATAGTGCAAGTGCTAAGACATAGATAAGGGAGGGGGAGAGTGGGAAGGAAATGGTAACAGAGAGGAGACTACCGTATTAGGCCTGACAACATTTCTGGTAGAGCCGGAGGAAAACAAAAGGTGAGGGAGAGGGTGCAGAAAGGGAGGGGAGGAACAAAACAAGTGACTATCGTACTAGGCCTGACAACCTTTCAGATAGTGCTGGAGAGAGGGGCGGCAACAATAAGGGGATAGGGGAGCGACAGACGAGGTTGCTATCATAGTAGGTCCAGGGACAATTCTGACAGAGTAAGTGCATATTAGAAAGTAAGGGGAGGAGGGGAGGAGATAGGAAAAGGGAGAGGGGAGGGGAGGAGAGAACAGAGAGTAAGCAATCAAAAAGAGTGGAGAAGCAAGAGAGGAGAGCGAATACAATTGCAGAAGTCAGTAGTAACACATAATGTTGCAAGCCAGGATGCAAGATGAAGATGGGAACAGCATGATTCAGGGCCACCATGGGTACAAGATGCAAAGGAAGTCCAGCATGAGAGTTGAGAAGGGTGACGCACCGTGAATCAATGAAGTCCATAAAAGTAAAATCCAGCATTGGCCACAAGACGGTGATGGTGAAACCAGAATATATCAGGACAGACTCCTGTGTGCAGGAAGGGGGGTGCACAAAGGAACAACACGGGGGGACCAGAGAGGGTGGAGATGGCCTGTTGGGACAGAGTGTGAAAATACATGTTGGTGCATGCTTACCTGCTGTCTTAGCAGGGGGTCGGACCCTGGATCCTCCTGGTCCAAACAGGTCCAAACAGCAATAGCCCTTCACGAGAGACGTCCTTCATCTAAGAGTTAAGAGGAGGAAGGAAGAGGCAGGGCTAAGAAGGTGGGAGGGGCTTAGGCCAGGTGACCTAGATCCACTTACACCTGCTCCTCAGATGCAAAGGAAAAGAGGCTGGAGGGCTCCTTAAGTAGGGAAAAGAGCGGCAAGCAGGAAGGCAGCAGGTGTGCGGGGCTTGCTAAGTGGTGAAAAGGAGTGGCAAGCAGAAAGACACCAGGTGGGTGGGGCTTGCTAAGTGGTGAAAAGGAGCGGCAAGCAGGAAGGCACCAGGTGGGCGGAGCTTGCTAAGTGGTGAAAAGGAGTGGCAAGCAGAAGACACCAGGTGGGCGGGGCTTGCTAAGTGGTGAAAAGGAGCGTCAACCAGGAAGGTACCAGGTGGGCGGGGCTTAGGCCAGGTGACATAGACCCACTTACACCTGCTCCACAGCTGCAAAGGAAAAGAGGCTGGAGGGCTCCTTAAGTAGGTAAAAGAGTGGCAAGCAGGAAGCCACCAGGTGGGCGGGGCTTGCTAAGTGTTGTAAAGGAGCGGCAAGCAGGAAGGCCCCAGGTGGGCGGGGCTTAGGCCAGGTGACCTACATCCACTTACACCTGCTCCCCAGCTTCAAAGGAAAAGAGGTTGGAGGGTTCCTTAAGTAGGGAAAAGAGCGGCAAGCAGGAAGGCACCATGTGGGCAGGGCTAGGGGCAAGCAGGAAGGGCCCAGGCAGGCGGGGCTTAGGCCAGGTGACCTAGATCCACTTACACCTGCTCCCCATCTGCAAAGGAAAAGAGTCTGTAGGGCTCCTTAAGTAGGGAAAAGAGCGGCAAGCAGGAAGGCACCAGGTTGGCGAGGCTTGCTAAGTGGTGAAAAGGAGTGGCAAGCGGGAAGGCACCGGGTGGGTGGGGCTTGCTAAGTGGTGAAAAGGTGTGGCTAGCAGGAAGGCACCAGGTGGGCGTAGCTTGCTAATTGGTGAAAAGGAGCGGCAAGCAGGAAGGCAACAGGTGGGTGGGGCTTGCTAAGTGGTGAAAAGGAGCGGCAATCAGGAAGGCACCAGGTGGACGGGGCTTAGGCCAGGTGACCTAGATCCACTTAAACCTGCTCCCCAGCAGCTGTATGGACAGACAGGATTTTCATGGTAATGTAGGGACTGTTGATTGAAGTAATGCTGGGGTGGGGGAATACCAGGGGTTTCATTCCTTTGTATCTAATCATAAGGGCATTGCCTTTTTGTTAGAGGCTGATATATTTTCACTACAAGAGACATGTATGAAGGATGAGTTTAAGCTAAATGGCTACCAAATTACCCAACAACAGGTTAGTATTGGTCAATTGCACCCAGAACCAGGTGGACTAACCTCAGGATACTTAATGTCGTGTCCTATCAAATGAGGGTTACCAGCAGTCTGGGGAGCTTGCCAAGCTGATCTTGAACATATCACTGTAGCAGCAGCGTACTCTGGGTTAGAGTCTCCCACAATGAGTGCTATATCCTTGGCTGTGCCAGTGTTAGAAGAATTGTCAGAAAATGTCTGAGTGTTTTCCATTGGTTGGGCTAACACAATCTGCAGGAATTCATTTTCTTGTTGTAGTTCTTCTACAGATAGAGACTGTGGCTCATAGTTGCAAATGTCATAATAGTTACACATAGAAGGGTCAGCAAGCCAGTGAGTGTTGTACCATGCTTGTAAATCTTTGTTTACTAAGGCGAGACTGCTCTTTAGACTCATGTTCTTGTTTGCTAACTGTAGGGAACCTATAGATTTTTGCAAAGGTTTCTTAACCCGAAAGGAAAGCATCCTTGGTCTGTGTGTGCCTTTCCTGCTTATAGAACAAGACATTTTTGGCTCTTGCATTCTGTCACCGGATGGCACTCTGTTAAGAGTGGCACAGGACACCCAGGAAGGGTTTTGGGTGGTTGTGCCGAACTAAGGTGGACAGATAAGTACACACACAGCTGAAAGTAATGACAACGAAGAGTAGGCAAGTGTAGCAAGGAATAAGGTACAACAGAATGGATTCCCTCTAGGGGTGTATGCAGATATAGGAAAAGAGTATTCCACAGACCTTAGGAAAAACTCTAGCCTACTGCACAATTTGCTATAACAGAGGCCCACACTGTTTGCTCATGGCTTGGAACAACAGCTATGGGTGTCTGTACCATAGAAACGAGACAAGGGAAGGGGCAGAGGTTGCCTAGTGGAAACCAACAGACAAGCTCTGTACAAAAGGGTCTACAAACAGTACAAGAGAAGATAATTACAGACAAATCCAGGAAAAGGAAGTTGATAGCAAACTAGCAGAAGGAAATGAAGGGAAAGTTGTATAACAGGATTGGATAGCAGAGGATGGTATGGAACAAGGTTGAGAGCTCAGAGGAGCAGGAAAGCAATGAGCAAGCCCACAGGAGCAGGGCTGTAAGGTAGGGAGCCCAGAGGGAAAGGGCTCAGGGCAGCGGAGTAAAGCAGGCTGCACGGCAAGGAGCCCAGAAGGGCCGGGCAGCAAGGAGTGAGCCCTGGGGGGCAGGGTCGCTGACCGTAGAAGGCTGCAGAGGACTGTAGAGGGCTGCTAGGCTGAGAACCCAGCTGACAAAGGATGTAGGTAGCAAGCAGCGGAGCATGATCGGCTGCAAGGTAGGACGCTCTGAGGACAAGGGCTGTTGGCAGCGGAGAGAAGCAGGCTGCGCGGCAAGGAGCCAGAAGGACCGGGTAGCCAGGAGTAAGTCCAGAGGAGCAGGGCCGATGACTGTAGCAGGCTGCAAAAGACTGTAGAGGACTGCTAGGTTGGTAGTTCAGCGGACGAAGGCTGAAGGTAGAAGGCAGCGGAGCGTGATCAGCTGCAAGACAGGAGCCTGGAAGAAAATGGCAGAAGGTAGCAGCTGAACGTGATCGGCTGCAAGGCAGAAGCCCGGAAGGGCAAAGGCAGAGGCTGGAAAGCAGCAGAGCGTGATCGGCTGCAGAGCAGAGAGCCCAGCAGAGCAAAGGCGGAGGCTGGAAAGCAGCAGAGCGTGATCGGCTGCAATGTAGAGAGCCCAGCAGGGCAAAAGCGAAGGCTGGAAAGCAGTAGAGCGTGATCGGCTGAAATGTAGAGAGCCCGGCAGGGCACTGGATCCAAAGCCGGAGTAAGGAGGAACTGCATACAAGATCCGTAGCTCGAAGCAAAAAGGTGCTGGAAGGACTCTTAATGCAAGAGCCTGAGCCCCTGCAGGCAGCAGCTTTTATACCGCCCTACCCAGCACAGAGGCAGGCTAATTGGTCGCACCTGGATCAGCACACCTGCATACAATCTCCTCCCTCTCTGTTCCTGAGCTGGTGGAAGCAGAGCTGATCCCTGGGGCTTCTGGGGATTGTAGTTCCGATGATGACAAATAGGAATAGCGAGGAATAGATAGTTATAGCCAAGTGCATTGTGGTAAGTGTAGTTTGTTGGGAAAAATAGAAAAGCACCAAAGTCTCGCAAATGGGAAATAAGGTCCAAGAAGTGAATAGCGGTTGATCCAAGAGTTTTCTGTAGATAAATGAATCACCATTAGTCCATAATGATCGCCAATGTATGCGCCCATGGCGCATGCATGACAAAAAAGTACTTATCATCAATGTCCACAATCCTCCCAATAGTATATAGTCTTTCTACATTATCTTTGAGCTAGATAGGATTTTGGGGAAACTGATGTTGGTGCTCTGTTCTTAATTCTTGGTAACCTCAATTACTCTAGATTTCATCGTAAGGAGGTCTCTGAAAACTTTGATCTTGCCCTCAATGAACTGAAAGCTACTCATATGTTAGCTGATGAGAATCAACTAAGCAATAAGAATCCATGGGCTGTTTTTATGAACTCAAATAGCTTACTGCAGTTGTATCCTTGTAAAGGGAGAGTTTGGTGGTCAACCTTATACTTGGTGTGCATACAGATCATGGATTGATTGTTTTTTATTTTCATTTGCATTGTGCCAATATATTGGAAAACTGCTTATCACTACCACTTCTGTGAGTGATCATGTGGTTAAGAAATTCACCATTGCCATGCGGGTGCCTCCAAAACAAAGGACAACGGGTGAGGTAATGGTGAATTTGACTGGTAATAGAATGTATTGTTCTGCTAAGAAACATGAGTGTTATATAGCTTTTTTGATGCATTTGGCCCCATTGAGATAGCTAAAGTTAGAGTGTCGCCTTATTTATTTGTGTGGCTTTCTGAGAATGCAAACTATGTAATTCAAAAACTAGGGAATGGTTCCCGGGTCAAAACGTTAAACAAAAAAGAGTGTTTTGATCCAACTGAAGCGAGCGAAAAAAAAGTAAACTTGGTTGAGCACTCAGAAAAATGAAAAGATTAAGAGCTTGATTCACAGAACCTTTTTCTATGGGACAGCGCCATTATAAAAGGCTTCTGTGAATCAATGTGTAAATAATGTGGATGCTAAGACAAAGTAGGAAAAAATAGCTCAATTCAAGACTAAATATAAACATTTTCTGAAAAGACATAAATCGTTGATAAGCAACACACAATGGTTTACTATGTATAAGGTTCTATGCCATGCTGTTGGTCACACATTTTTGAATTGTTATAAATCTCATATAATCATTGACTCAAGAGTGGGATTTGAAGTTAACCCTATATCTGAAAAAGATTGGATGAGATATATAGTTGACCTATACTATAAACCTAAAGTCGTTGAAACTACTAAAATCGTCTATAATAGAGGGGTGATTGGGGCCGCTCTAGACATGGAGACAGAGACACTAGATGCGATTATAAGGAACTTGAAACATTCTAAGGCCCCCGGTCTGATGGAATACCCAATCTAATATATCAATATAAACTAGAATATTGGGGTACCATCTTATCTCATCTCTTCGAGAATGTCATAAACACAGGCCTTATTCCTGTTAGCTGGAAAGAATCCATTCTGATACAGGTTTTTAAAAAAGGATCCAGAGATAATGCTGGAAATTATCACCTCCTAGCTATGACGGATGCATGTCCAAAGATTGTTGCCTAGATACTATTAGTGGAAATGAAAAGGTGGAAGAAAAAATGCAACCTTTTACCTAAATTCCAAACAGGTTTTAGACATGGGATTGGCTCCTTGTCAAACCTTTCGTCCTTGGCTTTGCTTATGCGTCAAAGTAAAAAGAGAGAACATGATGCTCTTTATATATGTTTTATAAATTATAAGAGTGCACTTGACACTGTAGACAAGGAGAGATTATGGGCTAAATTTCGGGAGTGGAACTTGAGTCTGATTGTCTTATATTTTATTCAAGGGCTTTATTCTGACCAAGTGACTCAAGTGCATTTAAATCAGGAGGGCGCACTAAGCAGTAAAATAAAAACTAATCTTTGGTTAAAACAGCAACGCCCATTGCGCCAACATTATTTAATTTATATGTTGCAGACAAGGGCAGTATATTTAGGATATGTGTACCTTTCCTTCGAAAATTGAACATTTATTTGTAAGTTGGCTTCCCTATGCTGATGATACCCTCCTGATTGACCACACTCTGATTGATTTACAATGCAGGATGCATTGCCTATACAAGTATTACCAGATAAACAATTTGAGCATTAACTATAATAAAACTAGAATTGTGGCTATTGCTCCAAATAAAAAGAGAATAAAGACATTTAGATGGACAATGGATAACAAAGTCTCTGAAGTTGTGCATCACTATTTATCTCTGGAGTTTCTCAAATCTAACCAAATGAGTATAAAAATACTCAAACTTTGTTCCACAAAAGGTCATGCGACAATTTGTAGCTTTCCTTAATCTGATCAGACAGAAGATAGGATATTCAATTAAAAGCCCCTATTAAACGATTTAAAACCTTTATCATACCTTGTTTGGCCTTGAGATTTGAATGAATAAAGAAGAAATGTGGGTTATGAAATTGGAGGGAAAACTTTGGAGAAGAGCATTGGGGTTGCTGGGAAATACCCCAGAGGAGGTGATTCATTGTGAATTAGGTTTAATAAGAGGCAGGAGTGTTGACTTACCTGACTTTTCAAGGAAGGAACAGGAGAGTAAGGGAAATCTGCAAATTAGAACTCGTCCAGCTTTATGTTCTTTGGTTCTCAAATGTAGACCGGCACCATGCATTCAGTATGATCTTAACCGAAGAGCTACCATTTTGGCAACTTTTTCTGATGTAAAGGTATTAGAGGATATCACATCTGCAGACTTAACTCTAGTGGAATTTGTATCCAATCAAAATTTAAATGCTGTTCGAATTTGGATGCAATCCAGAGTGATCCAAAACCTTGTCTGGCAGGCGAAAAGCTTTCTGTTTGATTTGGGCTTTTTACTGAGTGCAGAAGTGGATAGTGTGACTGTTCCATCAGCAGTAGGTAGCAGGGAAGGTACATAAAATGTTAAAAGCTTTACTCCCACTACTTCTAATACTAAACAATTGCTGCGTGGGATGGATTCTTATGTCTGCAATTGCAAACCAAATTTGAATTAGCCACCCAGTTACAGAGGCCATCATTCACTTTCCTTAGTTAGCTCTCGGGGATCCAAGCACCTCCTGAACAATGATGAAAGTGGATTAAATAAGTTTGATATGACACTCCTTCAGGAAACTTGGTTAACAACACCCTTAGTTTGGGCTGAGCACCAGGTCGATCTGAATCCCACATTAAAATCTATAGCAGGTAGGCCATCTGCGGGTCTGGTGGTAGCGTTGAAAGATGGTCCGGGATCATCATCGAAACTTTTGGCAACACCAAATAGTTATATGTTACATTCTCAGGGCAGTCATTCATGGCGGTGTCTATGCGATTCTTAATATTTATTGGAATCCATTAGCCATCTCCACTGATTGGTTCTTTAGAGATCTCAATGTGTTATTTGATATGGTGGCTGAAGTCGAAAGCATTGCATACTTTATCCTGGCTGGTGATCTGAATTTAAATTGCCGGTCGGCATTGTGAGAGGTTATTACGATGGAAATATCTAGCCTCATTTAGAAATCTGCATATTTTGAATGGGGCCTTCAATACAGACATCCCTCCTGCCCCAACGTGGCATAGAGGCAGCTCCTCCTCAACAATTGATGTCGTCTATGTAAACTCTGCGCTATGGTCAGCGATGAAATTATTTCATGTATCCCCCTCAGTGGTGAGCGATCATAATTTGTTGTGTGCCAGTTGGCAAGTGGTGACAACAATTGATGATAACAAGCCAAATCCGTTGAAGGGTGGATGCTTAGTGGTTAATAATGCTGGGAACCGTTTATGATGGAAGGAGAATACCTTGATTCACTTCAATCAAATTCTCCACGATTCAAATGAAAATTGACAATGGCCAAATCTCTAACATGGGCCTGATATATAGCAATGCTATGCGAGCTTTCAGTTATCCAAACTCTTCCGGCTCGCAAAGTAAGATTCATTTACATACCTTTGACAGGATATTACATATTAGGAAATTGGCATATCGTGCTGAGCTAAGAAGATTATCAAGGCTTCCCCCTTCTGTCAAAAGAGTGCATTTGGCTTATAACAACTGGCTAAAAGGGCGTCAAGCTTCACTTTACCATAGAGATGGAGCCAACATGTTATCCATACTAGCAGAGAAAAATGTATCAAAAATGTGGGGATTATTAAATCAGGCAAATAATTATCATCAATCGGATATGCAAATAGAAGCAGTTGAGATACATCAGTGGGTGACACACTTTGAACAACTGTACGCACTACCCTTAAATTCCAAGTCTTTGACCACTCCCCAAAGGAATTTGGGTTTTTGGTTACACTTTGATGTGATTGAAATAAAGCAATTAATCATGACCACAAGTATTTCACGTGCTGTGGGCCCTGATGGCATTTCAAATTATGTTATGAAAAGACATCTTGAAATTTGGGGTTCCATCCTTTTTAAAATATTCTGTGCAGTAAATCAACACCAAAAATTGCTGAAGTCTTGGACTGATGCAATTACAGTCCCCATTTATAAAAAGGGTGACCGCCAACTACCCATGACCTATCGTCCAATCTCACTATTGGATGCTCCTGGTAAAATATTCTGCAGAATTATACTTAAAGAGCTCAATAAGTGGGTGGATGAAAGTCGATTAAAGGACCCACTACAGTCAGGATTTGTAAAAGGTATGGGCACAATCCCAAACATCATGGCCCTGTCAATGATTCAATCTGAACAACTTGATGGTGGACGTCCGTTATACCTAGGTTTCATCGACTTTAAATCCGCGTTCGACTCAATAGACAGATCAATGCTCCTGGCTAAACTTAGACGGCATCAATGTCCCCCATCTCTATTGAATTTGGTGATGTTGTTGCACTCAAATACATCTATGCGAGTGAAATTGAATTTGGAAGGCAAATTGACTCCCCCAATCCTTACATGCAGAGGGGTGAAGCAGGGCTGTGCCCTTGTGTCCTTTTTGTTCAACTTTTTCATTCTCGATCTGGGTCCTGCTCTAATGAACTGCATTACCAATGCACCTCACATTGGCTGCCAAAGGATTGCATACCTACTATATGCAGACGATTTGGTCCTGCTGTCCCAAACACCAAGTTGCTTGCAAAACATGTTAAAACTATTAGGAACCTATGTAATGGCAAATAATTTGATTGTCATTGCCACCAAGTCGCACATTCGAATCTGCAACAATAACATCTCTAAAAAACATCAATCAAGATGGCTCTTCCAACAGTGTGAACTCTCCGTGGCTTTGAAGTATAAGTACCTTGGAGTTTGTATCGAACATAAGAAAACACTAAGTACTTTGACTTGTGAAATAAAATCTAAGTTAGGTCCCTTGATATCACAATCAAAGATACTTCTGAGAAAATTTGGGAAGTTTTCTCTGAAACATATTGTATCCTTTTATAAATAGAAGGTAATTCCAATCCTACTGTATGGAGTAGAAGCCTTCGCTCCACAGGGCCGTGATTTTTTGGACAGCTTATAAGCAAAACATTGGAAAGCAGTTCTATCACTATCACCAGGAACACCTTTGGCGATTTTGCGGTTTGAATTAGGCTTAGTATCTTTATATTCTCAAGTGTTATGAAAACAGTGTGCCCTCTTGCGAAAACTGTTAAAAGGTTTAAAGAAACATACCTTCTTAAATGTTTTAGCCCAAAACCTGTTTTCATCTAAAAAAGGCATGTCAAGAAAGTGGCAAAATCATATTCTAAATGCGGCAGCTGATGCCTCTGTTACAATTGAGCTTCTTCTAACCAACCCGGATCATGCTAAATGTGCAATCTATCAATTTGATTGGGTTGGAAATATGGCACTGTGCTCTAAACTCAAAGACTTCAACCCTATTGCATTTGGCACTAAGAGGTATGGTGTCATATCCGACTACTTATTGAAATATCCATCTCATTCATTTCGACTGAAATTACTAAAATTTAGATTGAATCAGTATGAAACGAAAGATATTCTTTTTAGAAGGAGATTAATTTCTAGAGAGCAGAACTACTGTCGATTTTGTCAAATCAAGGAACAGAGAGAAACTCTACAACATCTTATAATTGAGTGTGCTTCGCTAAATGATACAAGGTTAACATGCTTTGGAAAGAAACTAACTGTTCAGGAGTATTCAGATCATGGTCAAATATGGAATGTGTTGTTTTCCAATCCGAGAAGAACTGTGCAGATTGCAATTGTGCAATCTTTAAGCATTGTATTTCCTAATTCTTGAAACTGAAAAGTGTGAACAGTGGATTTGCCAGGAAAGAAGATATTTATTATTTAACTGTGTTAATTGCTGAATTGCTAAATATGTTTATTATGCACTATGTTTTATCTGTATTAGGAATGTGTAAATTGTTTTTCTATCAATTGTAAACTTATCATTGAATATTTGAAAAGTTGGTTTACCAACTGTGACAAATAAAAAAATAAAAAATAGGTTTAATATCACTCAAAACCCAATTGAAAATAAGAATGGAATTTCCATCCTCTGAATGCTAGACAAGTAGGATAATAATGATTTTTTGTTTGCCAACTTGAATAAACTGTTAAGCAAGAATATGGTCAATAAACCCCTAGGGCAGTGGGTGGGGAATGTATACCAATTATTTGATGAGATTGTTTTTCAGATTTCTCCTGAAGTCCCAATTGGAGTTATGGAAATAAAAGTCAAAAAGTTGGCTGCAACATGAGATAAAAATGCCAACATCTCATACCTAGGAAAATTCAAAACATTTGAACTATATGTGGTGCAGGGAGTACTGGTGGGTGTTCCCTGCCTTTATTTTACCACACTATTCAATATTAGGGTACAAAGGTTTGTAATGAATCTAAGATTGGAATTGCTCCCTACTTTTTCTCATATAGGTGCTTGGACAGGGATACCATATCCTCTTAGACTCTGTACATTGTGTCACTTAGTGGTTCAAACCCTCCGGCATCTGCTCACTTTGTACCTGGAATTTGTGGAAATGTATAATAAAGCTTAAGGTGGATTGAGGTTCAAAATTGAGAATGTCACCTGTGACCATATATGGGCTTGTATATATTAAGGGCGGTCAACAACTTTACATTTTGTGGTTTATGAAATATGGACTCAAATCCAAGAATTGCTATAATTGTACATAGATAATTATTACAATCTATGAATTTCCCAATATTTTTTTATATAACAGTGGAGAATTTGAAGAACAATAGGTTTTGTACTTGTAGTGATATGACAATAGGAATTGTATGTTATTTGTAGATGACTGATATTTAGGTGGTGTTGAAATGTTAAGCTATGAATTGTACTATAGCTCTTATTTATTATTATACAATTTCTAGCTATGTAGCATGTTAAATTGTGATTTTTACTGTTCTCAGTATTATGTATATTAATGTTTATTTAATATAAAAAAATGTGTTAAAAGGTTTATGTAACCAATCATCACAATTACAACAAAAAACTCATTGTTTAAACCCCTCCTATTATTTAGCAGAGCTAAAGGGCCTGTTTTGGTTCCTAAGGAATTTTTGTATGTAGACAGATTTTCTGCATACGGTTGCCCAAAGTATCAGCTTGTCAGAGGTTTTTTCCAGACCTTTGTGATGTTCAGCTGAATCAACATGGGCATCCAGTGTGTGATTAAAACATTAAGCATTTTGAGGGGACACAGAGAAAAAGTGCTGAAGGGCTTGCATTCCCTCTCATTATTGTGTCAGTTTAAGGCATGATTGACATGCCATGACACTTTCTACCCAAAATTAAATGGCCTTGCTCTTGCTACATCATTTCTCTACTACAAGCACATTAGGCAACATGCACAAACTAATTTCCGCAGTATAATGAAGAAACCATTTATTACTGCTGATGTTCTTTTCACTCCTCAAATAGGTGCCCTCCAATACAACTGTATTTAATCCATGTATTAATGAATGTGTAAGGTCATGTTGCCTTCCTTTTCATGCATCATATATTTGAATGCCTTGAAGTCTGTGCTGTGAACAAAAACAGAACTTTTTTTACGTGGATTTTGCAATGCCTGGGCCTCAAGTCCCATGTTACCATCACTACGTTCCAACAAGTTATATCTATCTCATGTTCCATGATGAGTATGCACGATACTGCCTCCTGGTTCTGCCCAGGGAAGTCCCTGTGGTTTTGGAAACATCTAAAGAGTCTGACTAAACATATTCATGCAAATACGATCAGTTGATATTGGAAGGGTTGGTACCCCGGAGAGGGTTTAAATGTAATAACAATATATATTTTTTACTTCACACAGAATAGACACAATGAAGCATAGTAATTTGTTTCTAGACACATTAGTGATATGTAGTTTTAATATCCAACTCAATGCTCTCAATGTTCCTGACAACAGAAGGATGTAAGGTGGAATCAGTCCCAGAGTAAGTTCACATAAACATTTAAAAAATTCTACCTACTAAATACTGCACATGAATCACCCCTGATAGTATAGAACACAAAAGGCATGAGTTGTGTTTCAATGTCGGAATCCCTTTGAAAATAATTTATGAATTAGGATTAAAGTCAATTGATTGAAGGATTTTAAATAAAAGGTGCTATTAATTTTCAACTGAAACAACCCTTGTTTATGCGACTACATAAAAGGGGGCATCATCCTTTTGCAGGTTTATAGGTCCCCGTGGGCACCTACCACTTAGAGCTACCTTAGTCACCCACCACTGAATTCTGTGTTTAAAGAAAAAAAGTGTAACCAACATGAATCTGCTTCATATGTCTCAATCTGTATTTTATTTTGATATGGCCTGCAGCACAATCACAAAGACAGGTATTGGTGGCAGGTGGCTCCTGAGAGGATAAATGATTCAATGTCAGTGGCAGCAGGGGAATATTTTTAGTGGAGGGGCATTAACACCTCTCACAAATTATAACAAGTGACCAAGCGCAGACAGTCCTAAGTAATTGATGCCGGGTTGGAGGGATTTCTCCCCTAAGAACATTCTTAAATAATGTGCTGAAAAGGTACATTTTATAGTACACTTCTTGAGAAAACTTGGGTAAACGCCAGACAGATTACGATTGGCTCTCTAGAGTAACATGACAAAATCCAACATATACCATATCACCAAAGGTACACTAGAGCATTTTAAAAAAAATTCATGATATCAGTGCCTACAAAATATGCCAGTATTGTCAATGTAAATCACTTTCATGAAGGTGTGATCACAATATGTGCTAATGCAAATCACTTTGTTGTTGCACACACAATACATCCAGTATCGGCACGAAATATCACTTTCATATGATAATTTCATGATTCCGGTGTCTACAGTAAATTCCATTATTGCACTGCAAATCACTCCCATGCAGCTGCAACCACAGTATATGCCATCTTGGTCACTGTAAATCCAATGTCACTGAACATTTCTTTCACAAAGCTACACCAAGAGCACATGCCAGTATTGTCACTGAGAATAACTTTCATGAAGCTGTGCCTACTACCCATTCCAGAAGTATCATTGTGAGTGAATTTCATGAATCTGCACCCACAATCTATGCCAGTATTGTCACTGTAAATCACTTCCCTAAACCATGCCCACAAAGTATGCTAGAACTTTAAATGTAGCACTTTGATGATGTTGCACACACATTACAAGCCAGCATTGCCACCATAAGCTTCGTGATGCAGTCCACAGCTGCCAAACACATGCACACATTGCATGTACAGAGACACAAACACACACACAGTCAGTCATACACACCTGCATAAATACACAAACTCACTTGCTCACATGCACGCACATACATTGAAAATCTTGCACACATTCATATTACAAAAAATTAAAACAAACACACATACACACACATACAAACACGTTTTTATTTTTAATGATGTTCAAATGCTGCTGCTTCTTCTGTCCTCTCTCATGCTGGGTGCAGCAAACACATCATTTATGAACAAGTCATGCTGCCGCACAGGATCCTAATTGGTTGTCTAGCAACCACTGGGCTGAAGGATGCACCCTCTCGTGCCTGCGTGCCATTTCTTAAAGGCAGTGCTTTGCCCGACCCAGGCCAGGCTATCTGAGTGTGAAACAGGAGGGCAGACTGGTTGTGGAAGAGGGTCAGAAGTGGGGTGATCGCATCTTCTGCCACCCCACCACTGCAGAAACAATATCTCATCAGGTAATACCAAAAAATGATATAGCAATTCCTGACCACTTGGCTTATTTACAACACTCTTTTTGTTTTCAAAGTGTGGTCCACTGCCATTCCCACCTCCTCCCCATCCAGTTGATCTAATATACTTGCACCATCTTCATTTTGTTTTTAATTCATAAATGGCATCTAATTTGAACACTGGATTCCTAAGGGAAAAAGAATCTGCGATCAATCTGGAACAGTATTAACCTGTCACTGAAGAATGACAGTACTGAAACAGTCAGCCATGTCATCCTAATATTACATCCTTTATCACTAGGAGAATTGAATACTTGAGTCAACTACTTCTGGCGGTGACTATTCACAAAGATTAGACACTTGTTTGTCTGAGCAAGGCAAGCCTCAGCATGGAAACAATCACAACGGCCCTTTATAGACAAACAGCTCTGAATGCCAGGGAGATAAAAAGAAAAGCGAAGCAGTAAGACCAAGCAGAGATAATCATGTTAAAAAGAAATCTACAAATGCACCTACAGATGTAATATATCTAACATTTCTCCCTACAACTGCTATAAAAGCTATGATATTATAGTGTATGAAGTAGTATGCATGGTATGTTATGCTACATAATGCTATGGTTTTCTGTAGGGGTGTGTTGTAGAAGAGGCTTGCTGAACATTAAAATAATTGAGATTCAGCCAGCTATCAGTTTTTTTTTTGTTTTAAAAATAATCAAGTTATGTGTTTTAACCTCGGGTGGCACGCACATAATGGGTGAGGGGTCTTTGATGCACCTGAACCCTCATCCATTATGGACGAGCCATGCCAGCTGAATGGAAATACTGAGCGCTCCCGTAGCTGCTTGTTGCAACTGAGGGAGCACTTCTGGGTTGGCTTGAACTGTTAAAGGGAACAATTGTTTCCCATTGGCAGTTTAGTTCCCCAGCGGGCATGCCCAATGCGTCATGCAAGCTCAGAGTGCTGTGCTTCCCCAACCTTGCATGGCTCATTGGAATGCAGACTGGGGAACAGTATGTTTGTTTATGAGAGGGCATGCTCCTGTGCCTCCCTGCACATAGAAACAGTTCTGGGTGCCACATTAGAAGTGCTCTGGCTCCTGTGTGCATGAACATTAACTAAAAAGTGCTGTTGTTCCTGTTTGTGCTGAGCAAGAGCTTGAGGGCGTTCTGGAGGCCATAGGAGAGCTTAGTCCAGGCCATAGCTGGAATGGTGGGTGAATGTCTGTGTGTGTTTGTTGCGTGTTGCCGGGGGTGCAGCAACAACTGCATTTTCTACTGATCATCCATCAAAGATGATCAGTAAAACATGGTGTTGATTAAAAAAAATATGTATTATATGGCATGACATTTTATCTGGAGCCTCTATGATAATGCAAGCATGTTTTGTATTATTATGTGGCTAAACTGGCATTTTCAGGTGCCCAGTCTAGCTATTTCTTACTGTGGCATGGCATTTTATTCTATGCAACTTTGATAATGTAGGCATGGTAAGTTGTATTACTTGGCTGCATTGGCATTTTGGTGCAGCCAGTCTAGCTATTTATTACTGTGACATGGCATTATTTTTTTTTTTACTGGGCATCACGGTTAAAGCAAACACAATAAGTACAATTCCATGTCTAGAATGGCCTACATCATGCAACTTGTTTGTGCATGTTTCCTTATTGTGTCAAAGCATTTTTAAAGGCAAAGCCAACATGAGTATGTTGTTACGTGGGGATTTGCCAATATGGGCTGAGCAGGATGAACATGTTTTATTATAGTGTCATTACTGGCTTTATGCACAAAGCAAAGATGAGTATGGTCTTCTATAGGAATACTGGGGTATATTGGTGACAGCTGATAGTATGCAAATCATGGGCACGGCAGTGTGAAATTGGTTTTATAATGGCATATTTTGTGGGCAAAGGCATAATGAAAATGCATTGGGAAAGGGTCCTGTACACGGCTAATGATTTGCATCTATTGTCACACTATATGGCTTTCTACGCAATTTATTTCACAGTAAGGGTGCTGAAGAAAGCACAATTTTTACCAATTTTTTAAAAAATGTTCTCGGCTGGAACTGGTTTCGGGTTCACTCGCTATGCTTGTTTACGTTGGCATATTTGTGTGGAAAGTTGATGCCCCTACAATTGAAAAATACACCAGCCGCCACTGTTTTTAACTGATTGTTAAATATTGCCAGGATGTATTGTTTCTGACAGAAAGGGCAACATGTATTTTCGGGAATGGTAGCCTGCAGAAGAAAATATCTACTACCCATGTGTGCTTGGCAGCAATGATTAACTACGATTCAGAGGCCATATATGAAGGGTGCATGAACAGGCTGAAAAAAAGGTAATGATGGGCACAACATTGCAAGTCTTGAATTTGGACCACATAGAAACAAAATCGTATCAGCCTGCCAGAAAGCAGGTGCTTCTGAGGCCCATGTGTCAGTCCTGCCAACAGTCTGTTATGCTCCTGATCTGTACACTTGTTTGGGCTGTGACAAGTCATTTTACAGAATTAATTCTGAAATCCACTTCACTCTACAAGCTGGCTCTTGCTCTGACAGAGCTAACATTGTGCACTATGCACCCTGCTCCTGCACTCTTCAAGATTCCGGGTATTTGTTAACCTACCTCCCTGATGAGTTTGAAAAGCAAACTCCTCCCACAAACCTCTGGGAACTCTGGAGGATTTCCACCAAACCATGGTGAAAAGGCCATCTTCGGGTGCTGGAGCCTACAGTAGCATCATCTGTCAATATGTTAGTGTCTTTATCTGTGGGCCAGCTGCCTTTATGAATACTCTGATGCGAGAACCCAATGCACTGTCAACTGTTGTTGCTTATGACAGATTACACTGGGCCAAATCTGTTTCCAATTACTGATATTTTGCATTGTTTGTTCTAGTTCAAGAGGCTGCTGTACTAATCTGAAATTATACTCAGAGCTCCTTACAACCAACCTGAAGCTTTTCTTCAGGCACTCCTTTTGTTGATACCAATTCCCCCTTGACTGGTTTACCATACCTTTGCTTACAGATTTACTGCTGTGATGCTCTTTGCCCATTCCCCGGACTTTGCTTGCACCACTTTCCTGTTTCTACTTTGTAAATATTGTACTAGAATCCTCTTTTCCCTTTTCTGTATTGAACACCCTAGGTCAGCTGTAACATGGGTCCTCTTCTTTCTCATGTTTATACTAACCAGAGTAAATGTGTCTCCAACATTTCCTCAATTGATTGCAGGGTGTCTCAGGGCTCAATGCTCTTTCTGGTCCTTTTCAACATTTACATGCCCTTGCCAGCACACACTCACAGTGTTTATAAAATTGTCACCCACATGAATTCCAATGTCACCACCTTTCATCCAGGAAAACTTTGTGGGAGTCAAGGTTATGATATGATATGTAATGAAATGATGTGACATTTATAAAGCACCAGTAAACACGTGTTTATAGGCGCAACAAGACAAGGAGGGGAAAACAAAGGGAGGACAAAATAACGATCTTACTAGGCCTTGTGTAACTCAGATCTTGCAAGGGCGAGGAAAAGGGAAGGGGAGAAGTGCCAGGGGGGAGGGGAAAGGGGAAGTGCAGTCAACACATAAGTGCAGCAAGTGGGTGGATCATAAGTGCAGAGAGAAGGGACTGTAGGGTTGCAGGTACAGATGCTTAAGTGCTGGGGAGCCCAGAGGCAGTGCAAGGGCAACTACACATGCAGAAGGTAGGGGGTGATCAGGTGACCAATGCACAGAACAGTCAGGTGCATCAGTACGGGATAGGAAGAGAGAAAGCGGTAGCGAAAAGGAAAGTCTTGAGTTGGTTCCAGAACCAGAGGTGGTTCTGCTCAAGTTTGAGAGAGGCAGCAATGCTGTTCCAGAGGGAGGCCCCAGCTGAAGAGATAGATCTGCCCCCAACTCTCTGCTTGGAAAAGCATCTGACCCTCAGAGAGTTGGAGGTGGATGAGCGGAGAGCTCGAGATGGAAGATGTTTTGGAAGAGAAAGTTGGAGGTAGAGCGATGCCAGGCCCAGTTTGGTTATTGAATGGTTGCAGATATCAACCAGTTGAAAAATGGGGCAATTAACCTCTTTTTTGATGAAGGGGGGGGGGCTGACTCTAGAGGGTGGATAAGTAACAGGAAAACAGGAGGGAGAGTCAAGGCTACCGCTCTCTTTGACGTACAGTAGGTGCTAAGGTACCTGCAGGAGACTAGGAGTTATTGATAAACTAGCCATTTTTGATCACAAAAAAGGAGTGAAAGAATGCTGATAAAACACAATGCATCCTGAATACATAATAAAAACAGGAATATACTGGTGAAGATAATTATCATTCACAAAAACATGAACCACTACAATTCTGTACACGGTATGATTAATAGAAAAACAGGTGTTGTTTCATGTACTGTAGACCATTAGCAAAACATTTTTACAGTCGACACAAAGTGTGTTTTTCTGGTTTGGAAGCAGTTTTGCATCAAGTTCTCTAAATGGCACAAATTATACAATGCTCCGAATTGTCTTCAGGACATGGTGGGATGCTGTTATCAAAAGGCGTGTAGAAGCAGATGTGTCTGTTCATCTAAAAGAATAAAGCCAGAAGTAAAATGTTGTTTAATAAGTCTGTAATCAAAATAACCTTCTAAATAAGGTTGACAGAGAGACTGTCGGTTAGCACCTACCTACGAGTGGTTCGGTGGCGTCTTGAGAGATGGTTAGTGGCCAGCTGTCTCATGTACAGTCAGATATTCTTAGGTGCTCTGATGGGTGCTACAGAGAAAAGAGAAGGCTAAAGTTAGGCCTAATTTTAAAATGAATAGCCTAGTTGAGTTCGGCTGGATAACAATTTAACTGAGAATGGGAGTACCTGATTTCAGATTTAGTCGCAGACGCAGTGGTAGATGTTGACGTTGCGAGTGCAGTCCGACAAAGCACTTGAAAGCAACGGTATTGCGGAATGGTGCTGCAAGCAAAGCAGAACAATATGCTCAGTTTATATGCTGCTGTGGGGGGGGGGGTCGGACCAAGTATTGCGGGTGCCATGGAGTCAAAAGGGCTGTGCGCTAAATTGGTGTAGAAGACCAGTGAGCAAGCAGATGCAGGAATCAGAACTGTGGTGACCAATTACACTTAATGGCTGGACGTTAGTGCAATGGTGGTTGCAGCACTCCTGAGGTGAAACCTGAGCTGTAGGAGCAGCGCATAGTGAAAGTGACCTGGCAATTTTAATGGGAGGGTGGCGTGATAAGTGCTGTGTTGTGGTCTAAGGGGCTGGTTATCAATTGTGAAACTTGGATCTGTTCGGACGCATGGGTTGCCTAGCAATGCCTCCTGAATAGCGGCTGAGTGGTCGTAGGAAAAATGCACTTGGATAGCCACGTAGTGCACGTGTTGGAAACAAAGGGGCTAATGCTAGGTGGAGATGTTTAAAATGGGCATGCCGATCGAGTCTTAAAATGAAGTTTAGACAAGAACGCTTACCGGGCAGCTGGAGAGCTGCAGATACGGCGGTTCAGTGGCTCAGTATGCACGCATGTGCATTACGATCTTAAATAGAGGCAAAGAACTTTATTAGCACAAACACTCACGAATAGGAGCTGTATGTGTGCCAAGACTCAGCTGGAGAACGCCGGCAAATGCCATTATTAAGCAACATTAGAAAGTGTGGCCACTCACATATTGTTGTATGTGTGCCAAGATACAGTGGTTTGCAAATTTCACTGAGGGACGTGGGCCCAGGGTCCACACAAAACACAACGCATTGCAGGACGCCACGTTGCCAGGGTACATGGCACGTAATGTGGGACAAAGGACCTGGCTGTTGGGTGAGTAGAACTGCCAATGCATGAATTCTGTGTAGTTGGGGGGGGGGGGCATTAGAGAACCACCACAGTGTCCCTGGCTGTTGGGTGAGCAGAACTGGCAATGCATGACTTCTGTGTATTTGGGGGGGGGGGGGCAATAGACAACCACCACAGTGTCTCTGGCTTTTGGGTGAGCAGAACTCCCAATGCATGACCTTTGTGTAGTTGGGGGGGGGGGGGCAGTAGACAACCACCACAGTATCCCTGGCTGTTGGGTGAGCAGAACTGCCAATGCATGACCTCTGTGTAGTTAGGGTGGGGCAATAGACAACCACCACAGTGTCCTCGGCTGTTGGGTGAGCAGAACTGCCAATGCATAACCTCTGTGTAGTTGGGGGGGTGGCAATAGGCAACCACCACAGTGTCCATGGCTGTTGGGTGAGCAGAACTGCCAATGCATGACCTCTGTGTAGTTAGGGTGGGGCAATACACAACCACCACAGTGTCCTTGACTGTTGGCTGAGCAGAACTGCCAATGCATAACCTCTGTGTAGTTGGGGGTGCCAATAGACAACCAACACAGTGTCCCTGGCTGTTGGGTGAGCAGAACTGCCAATGCATGACCTCTGTGTAGTTGGGGGGGGGGGAATAGACAACCACCAGAGTCCATCCAGTTTACCGCTGCAACTGGCAAATGGCAGTATGCCATGTCACGGAAATACATAATCTGGCTAATCATAAAAAACACCCTAGCTATGGAGTGGCAAACCATGCAGTGCCAACATGTGGGTGCAAGTATCTTTACCAGTGAATAAATTGTAGCTACACCCATGTACATGATGGCTACACATCATGCTGTGTGCAGTAGACCCTACAGTTGTGTGGCCTGTGTCTACCTGACACAGATCTTGTCCAGAACATCACAATATATTGCAATGAATGAGACCTGTAGTTGTCTAGCAGCACAACACGAAGGGAGACATCAGACAAATCAGTCCCTGTAGGAATGTGTGGCCCTAGTGTGCAGAATAGAAATGTTATTCAGAGTCATACCAGGTGGCACATCCGTGTGTTGTGCTGAGTTCTGTGCTGAGCTCATACAGAGACTCTGTCATGCTATCATTTGCAACAACAAACCACTAACATGTCTTCTTACTGTCACCCCCATGCAGGTGATGCCGGATATGCACTCAAGCCATGGCTCATGACACCCATCCGATGGCCATGGAACAGGCATGAGTAGGCCTACAACCGGGCACACATACGGACACGGGCATGATAGAGCATACTTTTGGACTGCTGAAGGCCAGGTTCCGCTGCCTCAGCCGATCCAGCGGGGCATTACAGTACAGCCCCGTATGGTAGGAAAAATTGTACTGGCATGTGCCATGCTGGACAATATGTGCATACGCAAGAACATTCCACTGCTCCCGGACATTGAGCCAGCAGATGAGAATGAAGAGGATGCTGACGATGATGATGGGATGGGTGTACAACCAGGGCGGGGTTCCATTGATGGACTACATGCACGGGGAGCACATGTAGACAATGTTTTCTGATCAACTTCAAATGCACATGCTGCACTTCAATTTGTGACACTTACATTAAATAATTAATACAAACACACAGAAGAAGAATATCCACTCTTAATTCACATTTGCAAACCAGTGTATTAAGAAAAGAACAAATGAAACAGCTGCAATAAGAAAAAATGCCCACACGTGAACTCCCACCTCCCCAACGTACCCACACACTGCCCAGGCCCCAGCTAGCTATCCCCACTATGGACCACTCACACCTTCCCAACATACCCACCCACAAAACACAAAGGGAGTCTTCAGCGTCTCAGTGTACCCCTATTTTTTTCCACGCTTGGGTCCATGAATATCCCTTGGAGTTGGTCCAGACAGCCGCATAGACCTCCACCCTGGGCTGCCGGCCAGGGAGCTTGAAGGAGTGGTGCTGGTGGAGGGCAACGCAGGGTTCGGTGGGGGCAGGTGACTCATAATGGCCTTCAGGGCCAGAGACATTGACTCTGCAATGTTCGATTGCACGCTGTTGCCCTCTCGTACCCTTCTGGACATCAACATGTTTGATGCTGAACAACGGGCAATTGCACGCGATAACTGGTGGACTGACTTTTTGTTGCTCTCCCGTGACTCCTCACGTTGGAGCCTTGATTACTCAAGGTGTTGCTCTACAAGCCTGCTCAACGTGTCTTGATGTTGTTCAATGTGCTGCAGGTGTGAGGTCAACTCCTGCAGTGATGGCGTACTGGAGCGCATTGGACTGCGGAGGACCGTTGGGCTGAATGTGCCCAGTTGATCCGGTATGGAGGTGCACCCTCATTCCCTGACCCTGGTGCCTTGCTGTCTTGATGGTCTGGTGTGCTTTCCGCGCCATCAGCCTCTGGCTGGTCTGTAGGTGCTGCAGCACTTACAGGTGTAATTGCAGTGGCAGGACGGGGATTTGCCGGCGATGCCTCTTGGTTTGCTGCCACTGCAGGGGGATTTGCTGGTAGTGCCTCCTGGTTTGCTGCCACTGCAGGGGGATTTTCCGGTGGTACCCCCTGGTCTGCTGGAGCTGCAGGGATGGTTGTCTCCTGAGCGTGGCGCACTTGGACCGTAGTTACACCACAGGTGTCGGAGGTGCCTGCGCCGGATGACAATTGTCGTCTCTGACAATGGCCACGTCTAGTCCCCCTTGACGTCACCTGATGACCCCCATCTGTGTCAGATGATGTTCCTGTAGGGGATTGTAAGGCATGTTGTTAGTGGTGTCACAGGATGTGTATGGTACAATCACATGCAAGACACTCCTCAAGCTGCATCTAGATGTGGTTACATGCACTGATGTGTGCTGCAGTCATGTGTGTGAATCAGGGGTTCCACTTTTGTGCATGCCATCTGGCTGGCCGGGGCTGAGGAAGGGGTCCCATGGGGTTTGGGTGTGCTAGGGTTGATGGGGATTGTGGTATGTGGCTCTCTATGCATTGCTGGGGGGAGGGGCAGGTACACCTTGATTCACAATTTCTTTGTACTTTCTGTACTTACCGGTCTCGCAAGTTGTCACTGCTCCAACGTTGGCATTGCCAACTTCTTCGATTTCCTCGAGGTGCAGCATGATGCTACACCTCTCCTCCCATGGTAGCAGCTTGTGGCAGTCTTTTACCAAACGGGAGTCATCCCCCACAGCTGAGACCTTCTGGGCAGCCTCAGGCCACATGGCCTTTCATCTCTGCTGCGTGGTGCCCCTCTGGTCTGCGCTGAACAACTCCCCTGCATTGTAAACTATGTGCTCGATGAGCAAGGTGAGTTATGCCTCACTGAAGCGGGGTTTCCGCTGCCGGCTGACTGGGATCTTTGATTGCAGTAGATTGAGATTTATGTAATGGCTGCCGCACTCTTTCTGGTTTTCGCGATAACAGTATTTCGACACCAGTGTTTCCGCCTCCGCTATGTCCGGCATGCACGAGGTGGATACGGATGTACCGCAGGCATTTGGCCCGCTGCATCCATCTCGTCTGTGTTACCGTACTGGCGGTGGCACCGGTTCCGCATTTACTGAGGCGTGTGGCCGATAAGCCTTAATTCGACCTTGTTTCAACATGCATGCAGTGCTGGGAACCGGTGTCACTGCCATCATGGTAACACTGGATTTCGGCTGCCAAACTTTAAATGAGGGCCATTGACTGTCAGGGGTTTCCGAATCTGGGCACTTTGCGCCACGGACAGAGTACCTCAAGTTTCATTAGACAACAAGTGGCAGATTCGCTAAGCTACCCAACAATGATGACAATTGATGCCTCACAGCAGAAGCTTAGACTCCAAATTGCCTATCTGTGCTTTTATACTGTTTGTAGATGGGAAAACAAAAGTAGCACAATCAAATCAAAACAAAGGCCTATACAAACAAAAAAGGGAATGGGGCAGGTGAGAATCGAAACCAGCTTCCGCGGCTGCTCCATTTTTGGAGACAAATGGTCAAACCACTTGCTACAAGTTCTAGGACTCTGAAATCCACAGTAGTGTAAATATTCTCCAACGCATCAAGGCACATCATCATACATCACCATATGGCTTGTTTCTAGCATTACAATGTGGAAAGGTTGTTAGTTTCTCTTATGGCTTATTAGCAATAGGTATAACAAGAATACACTCGCGTTCCGTCCCTATCAACCTCAAAGAATCATGGGTGCTACCACTCCTTAAAAAATAGACCCTAGATCCGGCCATCCCCACCAATTACAGACCCATCACAACGGTCCCATTCCTCCTCAAAATCATTGACAGGGTAGCCTACCTCCAAATCCAAAGCTACCTTGAGGCCAACCTCCTACTAGGCTTGTGCCAATCCGGCTTCAGACCACAACACAGGACTGAAACAGCCCTAATTGACCCCAATACACAAATCGACGAGTTGAAGGAGAAAGGTAAAACAGCTAGGCTATTCCTCCTTGACTTATCAGCAGCTTTTGACCTGGGGGATCATGCAGTGTTATGCAAACACCTAGCATCAGCTGCACATTTCTTGAGTGATGCTATAAACTGGATACAATCCTTCCTAGCTAACCGTACGATTAGAGTGTTCTCCCCTCAGCCTCAGCAGACCCAATCCAAATTATTTGTGACATACCACAAGGTTCATGCGTCTCCCCGACAATGTATAATATATTTACCAAGCCACTCTTCGACAAACTTGACAGGCTAGGTGTCACATATACCAACTATGCTGATGACACCCAGATCCTCATACCCTTATTGGGCAACTTCGTCGAAGACACAGCTCTGGTAAATAGGATATACCTCCTCATTCAGGCATGGATGGCCTCACATGGTCTCTGCCTGAATGACGACAAAACGGAGATCCTGATTCTGGGCTCTGACTTCAACCTAAAGAAACTCAGCCCCGAGTACGCCGCATTCAATATTGATGGCAACACAATCAAAGTAGTAACTGAGATTAAAACTTTAGGCTTTTACCTCGGTTTTACACTCACACTAATAAACCAAGTTAGCTCCCTGGCCTCATCTACAGCCTATACTTGTAAACTGATTAGTGCCTGCAGACCCTTTTTATCTAAATCCAGCTGCATTACGCTCGCTAAAGCATTAATAATGTCTAAACTTGACTACTGTAATGCCCTCTATGTAGGAGCTAACAAAAAAACCCTAAACAAAATACAAATCCTTCAAAATAATGCCTTGAGAGCAGCTCTGAACACACACTGTATAGAACACATATCTAACCTTAGTAGAGACCAGCACTGGTTAAAAATTAGTGACAGGTTACTCCTCAAAACGGTATCTCTTGCTTTTAAATGTCTTAACAATGCCGCACCTCCCTATCTATCTGCTAGACTGACTAGAAAACAATCTTCTCACCTCACTAGATCATCTGACCACCTCTGCTTAGAAATTCCTAGATTTAGACTTGCCAAAGCTGGTGGAGGCAGCTTCCCAGCCAAAGCGGACCCCTCCTGGAATACACTCCCCACCACCCTCACAGTAGAACAGCCATACTATAGCTTTAGATGCAATTTACTGAACTGGATTCGCACTAAGGACATCTAGAAATAGCCCACACCACGGACAGCTAATAACCGATCACCCTCTCCATTTACTTGTACTCCTGACTGGAAGATACACTGTGTGACCCAAGTATACTGTACTATTTACCCGTGCAACGCCTGTGTACTGTACTATTGACCCCATCTCTGCTCCTCACCTGCACCATTCCACCGCACTTTGTACTTCTACTGAATGCCTTGATTTTGTTCATGTTATGTACTTACCTTTTATGTTGTAACTAAGCTTTGACTATTCTTGTAACTGTTGCGCCCAGCTACCTGAGTGTATGGCGCGCATTATCAAATATACAAACAAACAAACAAACAAACAAACAAACAAACAAAAGGCTTCTTACTGAGTCAATGGGTTTCATATTGGTGCAAAACCAAGTTTCAGGTGATATAACGAATGTTTTAAAAAAAGTAATAGATTAAAAAATACTAAACAAAATAATGGAAATGTCACCAATTCATGGTCGGTGTTTGGCACAGTATTGCTGGTAATTCATGATGCCAGGTAAATTTGAAATGCGCAAAAAGGAATCAGTTTTTGTATGCATTAGATAAGGACATGCAATAGAAATCAATAACGGTTTGAAAAATCAAGGTTATTTTGTCAATCAATTCTATTGTGGTCCTGAATGAATTCACAGAATTTGTAGCTAAATGGAGGTTTGCGTGGGGCGGCGGGGGTTAGGGGGTGTTCAAAGGCACATGCACTGCAGCTATGGCATTCATGTGTGATCACATGAACATTAGCACCTAGGTGGGGACCGTTTACAGATATTGGTCTTGTAAAGGTGTGTGTGGGCTGCAGCTAGTTAGAAGTAAGGGGCAGAGATTTTAAGGGCTGGGCAGGGGGCCAGGTGGTGTGTGTTAGAAGCGGCACACAGCAATCACCTACCTGTCCCTCCTAGTCTCTGCTTGCAAGGAAGGCATGAATTAGCTCACTCGGAACAGCACTCCAGCAAGGCATCTATTCCCAAAACTCACTTCCGGGGTATTATGACCCTGTCCCTACACTGTAGTTAAGTTACCTTATGACTTAAAGGTCAGCAAAAGATCAAGGCGGGATAGCATTAACACCACCTACTCACAGAAAATGTACCAAAATGCACCATGAATACAGTTGAAGAAATATTAAGAAATAATGCCACATCAAGCGATAAAACCGTGATTACATATCATAAAAGTGTATCTTCAAGCAGAGTAAGTACATAGTATATGGCCAATGCATTTTGGACAGATGTCTATCCTTCATCAGGGCAACTATAACACCACGGAATACAAAATGTGACATTCAATAAGCACTGCGATTGGCAAAACATGTGAGCGAAAACACAAGCATAAGGAACTGCACCAAAGTCAAACCAAAACATATGAAACATTGTAAAAACAAAGCACATTGTGCTATTATATAAGGCAAAAGAACAACGAACACCGGAAAAGGAGAAACAACTCGAGAGGTTGTCATAATGCAAGCTGAGTCATAAACAGTACACAATCATTAAAAAAATCGGATGATCCCGCGTGGGAAAAAAAAAAGAAATGACAAGAGCAGTTAACATAATGCATTCTGAGTTAGCAAAAAGAATAATACATAGAAGTGAAATAACAAAAACATGAACATGATCAGGTGAACAATAATACCTGTTGCTCAAGAACATAGACTGCTTATCATGAGTAAGCAGCAGAGTTTACATATGATAATGCTGGTTCAGGGAAATGAAGGAACAAAGCAATACAGAGGCAAGTAACTCAAACAAAAGACCAAACGTCCACATGGGAGACAAACAACAAATTGCAGAAATGAAAAGACGCCCACAAAGAGCATTACGAGATTACCAACAAATACGCCAAGAAATTGAACAACTGAAATAACTGCCAATGTGGAGATGCGATGCTGGAAAAAAGAATAGAAAGGAACCAAGATTGTAGCACTTTCTTTCCTGTGAGAATTATGTTGATCATGTGCAATAGGCAAGTGTGAAATGCATATTGATAAATTGAGTGCCACAGTGGTGCAGAAATTAGCTCAGTGTGTGAAGCACCCATTGCCAAGATATGTGTTCATATGCAAAATTAGAAAATCACATTCCAGCAATGCTGGCTGAGCCTTTCCTATGTCTGAAGTTTATAAACCTTCCTGCATATGTACTTGGTTTTGCTGAAAAAAAAAAAACATCTGCTATTATCAGCAATTTACTTGCACCAGATAGTGGTTGCTATAAAAACGAACATATCATCAGTATGATGAAGGTCTAGAAATAGGTTTGTTCAGATGGGGTGTTGTAAAACATAGGCAATCACCTCCAACTATGGCACAAACTTAGTCCAAGAGGTGAATAAGTATCCAAATTCAAGACTATGGAACAAAAGCGTTCATGCTTGTATCCTGGATTTGCCAGAAGATGATACAGTGATCCTGGTCAAATCAACTAATATATCTTACATTACTGTGGTGTCTTCTGTGAGGTTTGCCTTCTTTCATGCTGCTAGTATCGTTTAGCCCATTACTTGATCTTTCTTCTTATGTAGGCCATTTGGGTGGAAGGGATGGTAGGCAGAAGAGAGCGGACCATATGTTGCAGGCCTCAAGCAAGTATATTTTAAGGTCTGTTTGTTTGACACAAAAAACGGTTTTCTTTCTGGTAAATGTCAAAGGCTTTTATGCACGTTTATAAATGAAAATGTCACAAGCCATTGTTTTGGAAGTACTGAAAGCTTTAAAATACAAGAGACAAACTCAGATAAAATGTTTTAAATCACATCACTTGGTGTGCTGGTTCTTATATACTTCCCTTGATGATGGAGAAAATGAAGCTAGAATCATTCCCATTTAGCATAATACCTTTCTATAATATTTTGTTTAAAAATATTCATGTAATGTGATTTGTGTACTTTCCAAGTCAGTTTTTTAGAAAATGAGAAGATTGTTTTGGTTCATGTTAAGAACTGGAAAAGAAAGTGTTCACATGCAGAAATTGCAGAGTTGGCACAAATCCCAGCTTCACCTCTTCACCCCTTTACCAATGTGTGATCCTGGGCATTTTATTTGATCTTGTATTGCTTAACCTCTCAATATTGCCAGTCCCTAAAACTTTTAGAATTGTCAGCCCTTCAGAGTGATTTTCCTTCTCATGGTATTATCTTCGTAAAAGCCTTATTCATGGTTTCACTGTGTTAGTAGTGAGCATATTCATATCACACACCACAGGAATTTGTTCCTTTGATATCTAATGGCAACACTATTTGAAAACCATATCCCAATTCTAATCTCAGTCTGTCTGGACAAAGACACCTTCCTGGTAGCTTCTAATCTGCCTCCACTATCCATGCTATGGTATGTCTAGCATTCTTCTTCCTTCCAATTGGTGGTCTCTATCTATGCATGAGCACTTTTGCATTCTGTGAGGCAGCTAATGTGTGTTATCTGTCTATTATGGGTTACATGTACCTTTTACATACGGTACTGCATTAATATTACAGGCCACATACCTTCCTGGATGTTATTGATAAAAGGTATCCTGTATGTACTAGAACAGTAACCTCAAGGAAGCCAGGGGAAAAGCCAGGAGTTAGATGAAGAGCTGTGATGAGTTTTGTTCTAAGAACAAAGAGCAGGTTGGAGCAGGGCCATCAAAAGCACTTTTGGGGCCCTGGGCACGAACATCTTTGCCCCCCCCACCAAACCAAAGGAATAAAGGGATCAAGAATACTGGTTTCACCCCCCACTGCCCCACCCGTCACGCTCACAACATATAGGTTGATATGCTGTCTCGCAGCATAATAAGCATGTTTACTCCCTTTAGGTCCCCTTACCCTCTTCATGCAGAATGATAAACAAGTAGCATTTGAAGACCAACATTAGCAGTCTACAAAGAGGTTACTGTTCTAGTACATACAGGATACCTTTTATCAATAACATCCAGGAAGGTATGGGGCCTGTAATATTAATGCAGTACTGTATGTAAAAGGTACATGTAACCCATAATAGACAGATAACACACATTAGCTGCATCACAGAATGCAAAAGTGCTCATGCGTAGATAGAGACCACCAATTGGAAGGAAGAAGAATGCTAGACATACCATAGCATGGATAGTGGAGGCAGATTAGAAGCTACCAGGAAGGTGTCTTTATCCAGACAGACTGAGATTAGAAGTGGGATATGGTTTTCAAATAGTGTTGCCATTAGATATCAAAGGAACAAATGCCTGTGGTGTGTGATATGAATATGCTCACTATTAACACAGTGAAACCATGAATAAGGCTTTTACGAAGATAATACCATGAGAAGGAAAATCACTCTGAAGGGCTGACAATTCTAAAAGTTTTAGGGACTGGCAATATTGAGAGGTTAAGCAATACAAGATCAAATAAAATGCCCAGGATCACACATTGGTTAAGGGGTGAAGAGGTGAAGCTGGGATTTGTGCCAACTCTGCAATTTCTGCATGTGAACACTTTCTTTTCCAGTTCTTAACATGAACCAAAACAATCTTCTCATTTTCTAAAAAACTGACTTGGAAAGTACACAAATCACATTACATGAATATTTTTAAACAAAATATTATAGAAAGGTATTATGCTAAATGGGAATGATTCTAGCTTCATTTTCTCCATCATCAAGGGAAGTATATAAGAACCAGCACACCAAGTGATGTGATTTAAAACATTTTATCTGAGTTTGTCTCTTGTATTTTAAAGCTTTCAGTACTTCCAAAACAATGGCTTGTGACATTTTCATTTATAAACGTGCATAAAAGCCTTTGACATTTACCAGAAAGCAACCCGTTTTTTGTGTCAAACAAAGAGACCTTAAAATATGCTTTCCTGAGGCCTGCAACATATGGTCCACTCTCTTCTGCCTACCATCCCTTCCACCCAAATGGCCTACATAAGAAGAAAGATCAAGTAATGGGCTAAACGATACTAGCAGCATGAAAGAAGGCAAACCTCACAGAAGACACCATAGTAATGTAAGATATATTAGTTGATTTGACCAGGATCACTGTATCATCTTCTGGCAAATCCAGGATACAAGCATGAACGCTTTTGTTCCATAGTCTTGAATTTGGATACTTATTCACCTCTTGGACTAAGTTTATGCCATATTTGGAGGTGATTGCCTATGTTTTACAACACCCCACCTGAACAAACCTATTTCTAGACCTTCACCATACGGATGATATGTTCGTTTTTATAGCAACCACTATCTGGTGCAGGTAAATTGCTGATAATAGCAGATGTTTATTTTTTCCGGAAAAACCAAGTACATATGCAGGAAGGTTTATAAACTTCAGACATAGGAAAGGCTCAGCCAGCATTGCTGGAATGTGATTTTCTAATTGTGCATATGAACACATATCTTGGCAATGGGTGCTTCACACACTGAGCTAACTTCTGAACCACTGTGGCACTCAATTTATCAATATGCATTTCACACTTGCCTATTGCACATGGTCAACATAATTCCCACAGGAAAGAAAGTGCTACAAAGTTGTGCCGTAAGGAACACACAAACTATGTATACCACAGTGAACACAGAAAGCAATACATTTTAATGTTAATGTTAATGTTAAAGGACATTTGTACCGCACACTATCACCATCGGAGTGGTCCCCTGGCGCTCTGGTGGCTCTGAAAGAGGGAGGGAAGCTGGGTTAGTGGGTGTAGGCTGGAAAAGTGCAAAAGTGCAGTTATGTGCTGTTGGCATCCTTAGCCCGGTGGGTCTGTCGGCTGGGCCTGTGGTGTATGCGGCCGGTAGTCTTCGTGTACTGATGTGCGAGTCTATGTGTGTTTATTGTTTTGTTGTTGCAGTGTAGTGAAGTTTGTGCGGTTTGTTATGCTGGAGGTTTGTGGTTGTGTTTGGTTTGGAATTTGAGAGGTGTATGCAGAGGAGGAAATTGTTAGTGGTATTGGTTAGTTGGCATCTCTATCCTGAATTGACCAGTTGGGCTCACGTAATTTCACCCGGTGGGGTGCTTGGGCACACTGTGCCTCCGAAGGTCCCTGCCCATTTTGCATTCGAGGCCCCTTGAACATCTCACTGCCTCCTCCGCCTGCTCTGTCCACAACCTTGCATGTTCCTCACACCCACCCACACGGCTAGTACACCTGCCAGTGTCCATGCCTCAGTTAGTATGGTGATTGGTGGTATCTCGCCAGCTCCACAACCCAGTGGTACCTAGTTGTAGCTAATGGGCGGTTGGGGATTGTAAGGATTGGCTAGGGTTGTTGCCTCCATCTCCATGGGTCTCGCATGTGAACCAATTTGTCCGGCGTCATCCCTCCCGGTGCCCTGAGTGCTTCTCAGTCGGTTCTGGGAGCTTGACAATGTCCTTTCCCGTTTAGTTATTTTGTCTTGCTGTTGTTTCAGTTTTAATCTCTGGTATTGAAGAGCCAGGTTTTTAGTAATTTTCTGAATTTATGGTGATCTTTGGTGTTCCTTCTTTCTTTTGGGATGTTTTTCCAGGTTTTTGCGGCTAAGTGGTAAAAGGTGGTTCCGCCAAGTTTTTCTTAATGAAAGGTTTTATTTCCAGGTGGATTTCATTGGTTGACCTGAGGGGTCTCGTTGGCTTGTAGATTGTTATTTTCTTTTGTAGGAATTCTGCTCCTTGTCTGCAGATTGCCCTGTGTGTTATGCACATTGTTTTGAAGGTGATACAGTGTTTTACTGGGAGCCAGTGTAGTGTTTATAGGGCAGGGGTGATGTGGTCTCTTCTGGATAGATTGAAGAGTAGTCTGGCTGCAGTGTTTTGGATCAGTTGTAGCTTCTTCAGTAGGTATTCTGGTATTCCGAGGTAGAGGCTGTTTGCATAGTCGATATTTGACATGATGAGGGCGACGATAGTGAGTGTTTTGTGTGTGAAGGAGAGGAAAGGTAGTATTTTTCTTGCCGTGTGGAGGAGAAAGAAGCATTTCTTGACTGTTGCGTTTATTTGCGGTTCTAAGGTTAGGGTGTTGTCCACCAGGACTCCCAGATTTTTACTACCTTAGACGGCGATGGTGCGGTTCCCATTTCGTTGGCCACGGGATGGCGGTTTCCTTCTCTTGGTCTTTGGATATGATCATGATTTCTGTTTTTCCTGGGTTGATTTTCAGGTTGTTGGAATTCATCCAGTTGAAGACTTCTTTGAGACAGTCGGTTAGGTTTGAATGATCGGCTTGGGTGTCTTTGATTTTGTAGATGATTTGAGTATCGTCTGCGTGGTTGGAGCATGTGATGTTGTTTTTCTTGAAGATTCTGATAACTGGGGTTTGGTAGATGTTGAAGTACAGTGGTGATAGTGAGGATCCCTGTGGCACTCCACAGTTGTTAACCCGTGGGGTGGATTTGAAGGGTTTAACCCAAACGGTTTCTGTTCTGTCTGCTAGGAATGATTTATTCCAGCGTAGCGCTGTGTCTGTTATGCCTATGTCTTCTAGTCTTTTGGTTAGGATGTCATGGCTAACTGTTGTCAAAGGATGCGGAGAGGTCGAGCAGAATAAGGGCTGATATTTTGTTGGAGTCTGCGTTTGTTTTTAGGTCGTCCCAGATGTATAGTAGTGCTATTTCTGTACCTTTTGTGGGTCTGAAGCCGACTTGTTCTTGGTCTAGCAGGTGGTGTTTTTCGACGTATTCTTGGGTTTGTTTGTATACGTGGGTTTCGAGGAGTTTTGCCGGGTAGGGGATGTTAGAGATTGGTCTGTAGTTGGAGAGGTCATCTACGTCGCCGCTTGTGTTTTTCAGGAGTGGTTTGATGTAAGCTGATTTGAGGATCCTTGGTACGGTTCCTGTTGCTAGTGATAGATTTAGAAGCTTTCTGTAATATTCCGCTGGTGTTCCTTGTGCGAGGATTGATTTGTAGATGTCCAGGGGACAGGGATCCATCGTTGAACCCGCTTTCTTGCTGAGTTTTACCAGCATTGCGAATGCCTCTGCTGATATTTCAGGAAAGTTATTGAGTTTGTGCTGCTCTTCTGAGATAGTATCGTTTGGTTGTATGTTGCTGTTGGTTACCCTCTGTTGGATGGTTTGTCAGATGTCATTGATTTCTTATTTGAAGTGGTCTGCCAGGTCATTGCAGAGTTTCTCCGAGGGGGTTGGGGTGTTGTCACAGCCTGGTGGGTTTCTCATTTATTTAATGATGTGAAACATTTCTTTTTGTGTGTTGGTGGCCTTTGTGATTCTGTCATCATAGTGCCTTCACTTTGCCTTTAGAATTTCCTTCTTGTATGCACGGATTTGCTTCCGGAAAAGGGTTTTTTGTCTAGGTTGTAATCTTTTCTCCATTCAAGTTACATCTTTTTGTTTTTCTTTTTCATGGTGCTTAATAGTGGGGTAATCCATTTAGCCATTGCTCTCTTTTTTCTTGGTGTAAATGGTTGTTCCGGGGCTATCTTGCCAATTGTATCTGCGATCCATTTGTGTAATATCTCTGCTTTCCCGTCTAGATCAGCTAGCGCTAGATCTGTTGTTGAGGGTTTGGTTAACTCCAGTTGTTCGAGTAGGTTGCTTTCTTTGACATCTTTCCAGTTTCTTTTTGTGGTGGTTGAGAGTTTGGTGGGTTGGATGCAAACTTGGGTAGGCAGAGTGATTATGAATTTCGATGATGAGATGGTCACTCCACAGTATTTGTATTGATGGTGCTGTGGTGATGAGTTTTTCCTTGGCGAAAATTGCGTCCAGAGTGTGTCCTGCCGAGTGTGTTGCCCCTCTTACTAGTTGTCGTAGTTTCATGGTGGTGAGTTGTTCAGTTAGTGAGTTTTGGAAGATGAATAAATGAATTGATCAGCAGCACCCCATAAAATATCCTGACATGTGCTATTTAGACTGTTGAACAATGGAATCTTACTTCTTCAGATCAGCTAGCCTTGTGGGGCACCCCTCTAAGCCCTTTTTGCCCTCCCATTAAAACGTCTATGGGTTGGAGTCATTAGATCTTAGTGCTCTCTGGCAGAGATGTCTTTATGGGAGGGCAAGCTGGGCACGTGCTTGGGGTCCCCACTCTGGGAGGGGGCGCCCACCTGTCACCAAATCCAAGGGGCCAGGAGTGCATCCAAATACTTCACATACTCAATTACAAAATGTAGATGTCATTTTTTTGCCCAGTATCTTTACTAGAACAGCAAACTTCCTCTTTGGTTATGAGGCTACAGGGAGGACACGTTGACCTGCACGTCTTCACTGGAGGGGTCTGGTTTATGGTCCTAACTTCTGCAAGCATTTGCTTGGCTTGCATTGAAGTTTGGAAGGAATCACAGACCATATATCTAGATGATTAACTCGTTTTTCTTTCCTGGGGCCTGAGCTTAGTGATGATGTTTTGCAGCAGGTAAACAAAAATGTTACAAAATCAAATATTATTATGTGTAATTAGATCACTAAGGATACCTAAATGTTGTTGGAAACTGAGTCCCTTAATCCATGGGAATGCATGCCTGTGCCATGTATTAACTCAGACACCTATTTGTTGCTAAGATGCAAATCTGTTCTATGTAAAGTGATTTGGTGAATGTGCTATAAAATAACACTTCATTATCCTTTGTTTTTGGTACAAAGTTGTATATTGTCTGTGATAGCACATACAGATCAAAGCTCTCAGAGAGATATGTGTGTGCTGTGTAAGGACAGTTGTATTTGTAGTCAGACTCACCTTTCATCTGTGTTAGGCTGTTTCACTGAGCTAAACTAATTTGTTGAAAACTACATTCGTAGACAACTATGTTAGTGTTATGTTATGTTATTTTGCTTTTATATAGCGCCTTATATACCATTGTTATGGTCTGTTGGTGCTGGTAGGTTGAATGCCCTTGGGAACCGAATTTCAGATCAGTAGAGAGAGTAGAGGGAGTCAATAGGTGCGTGTGAGCACCGGATATGTGTGCAGCTCATGCGATATTCGTATGATAGCTGCTTCTTAGCAGTAGGTGTTGTGGTTGAGAGATCAGGAGAATGTGTTTGTTCTGGCAGGATTTATCCAGAACGGATGTGGCGGTGTTAGGCCTGAGGAGAATGCCTGGCTGGGGGGTGTGAAACCAGCAGTGTTTACTTAGAGTGATGGGGAGTAAGCAGCGGATGTTGGTATGAGAACAGTTATACCGAATGGTGTCATAGTATCTCTGTGTTCTAGCTGAGTGGTGATGTAAAGGAGAGAGTAAGCGTGGTGGTGTGATATGATGGGTTATATGCTCTTTCAAACGTTCTCTGCATTCCAAACCGTACTATATACGGTCCAGTCCATTCCGTGCACTCCTATCCGCTCCATGCACCCCTATACACTCTGGTCTGCTCCACGCACTCATGCATTCCAGTCCGCCCCACGCATGCACTCTTGACTGCCCCTCCATGCACTCATCCCACTCCACGCACTCATCGCGCTCCACACACTCATCCCGCTCCACACACTCATCCCGCTGCACACACTCATCCCGCTCCACACACTCATCCGCTCTATACAATCGCCTGGTCTGTACATTCATCTGCTCCGGCGATCTACACATTCTCTGCGCTTCCATATTCATCCGCTATCTACACTCATGCGCTCTAAATACTCATCCACTCCACATACTAGTCTGTTCTACACGCTCATCTGGTGTACGCTCATCCGTTCTGCACATTCATCTGGTTTACGTACTCCTGCGTTCTACTTGCTTCTCTGTATTTACGCACTCATCCGCGCTACACGCTCGTCTGCTCTACACACCCAGCCGCTCTACACACTCATCCGCTCAACGTGTTCATCTATTCAATACACTCATCCGATCTAGATATTCATTCAATTTCCACACTCATTCGAACTATATAGTTATCTGTTCTTCCACTCATGCATTCTTCCGCTCAGCGCATTCATCTGTTCCACCTGCTTCATTCATTCTAACTATTTCATCCACGCCATTCACTTCATTCATTTCTCATGCATTCCGTCCATTTCAGGAGTTTAACAGGGTAATTCATAGAATTTCGCAGAAAAGTGTCGCAAGTGGCTGGCGCAGAGTGTCCGCGTGCGATTGTCTGCGCCAGGCGCGTGCGCCAAAACCGTTTTCCGCGCACAGCGTATTCATGGATTTTAGGCTCCCAAACCAGCCGTGGCGCAGAGTATCGCAGCAACCCTGCAGCAGCGCCAGTAACGCCCCCAAGAACGCCCTCGCACAAGGAAAAGCCATCAAAATCGCTAAATCATCGCAAAGGGCTGCACCAACCCTGGACCAGTTTACAGGGCTGCCAAACAAGGAACGCAAAGCGGGTAACGTTCATATCAGGGGTACGCGGGAAGTTTTATATGGATTAGCCAGGGTACGTGTATGACAGGGGTACGCGTGAAGTTTAACACGCGATTAGCCAGGGTACGTGTATTACAGGGGTACGCAGGAATTTTCACACGTGATTAGGCTGGGTACGTGTATGACAGGGGTACGCGTGAAGTTTTACACGCGATTAGCCAGGGTACGTGTATTACAGGGGTATGCGGGAATTATCACACGCGATTTGGCTGGGTACGTGTATGACAGGGGTACGTGTGAAGTTTTACAGGCGATTAGCCAGGGCACTGTATTACAGGGGTACGCGGGAATTGTCACACGCGATTTGGCTGGGTATGTGTATTACAGGGGTGCGCGGGAATAATCACTCGCGATTTGGCTGGGTACGTGTATTACAGGGGTGCACGGGAATTATCACACGCGATTTGGCTGGGTACGTGTATTACAGGGGTGCGCGGGAATAATCACACGCGATTAGGCTGGGTGGGTCCTCACAGGTGTTCCCTTTACACCCTCCACGGCCCCTGCAGGCAGCCCACAAAACAGGGGACTACCCTGCACACATGCTCATGTCTTCCACCCCCCACCCACCCAGCAGTGTGGGGCACCCTCCACCAGGCCCCCACTCATGTCTCCCACCCCCCCCAGCCACCATGGGCAGCCCCCACCAGGCTCCCACCCATGTCTACCACCCCCCACCCCCCAGCCACCATGGGCAGCCCCCACCAGGCCCCCACTCATGTCTCCCACCACCCCCACCCCCCGGCCACCATGGGCAGCCCCCACCAGGCCCCCACTCATGTCCCCTATCACCCCCACCCCCCAGCCACCATGGGCAGCCCCCACCAGGCTCCCACCCATGTCTACCACCCCCCCACCCCCCAGCCACCATGGGCAGCCCCCACCAGGCCCCCACTCATGTCTCCCACCACTCCCACCTCCCCAGCAGTGTGGGGCACCCTCCACCAGGCCCCCACCCATGTCTACCACCCCCCCACCCCCCAGCCACCATGGGCAGCCCCCACCAGGCCCCCACTCATGTCCCCTATCACCCCCACCCCCCAGCCACCATGGGCAGCCCCCACCAGGCCCCACTCATGTCTCCCACCACCCCCACCCCCAGCCACCATGGGCAGCCCCCACCAGGCCCCCACTCATGTCTCCCACCACTCCCACCTCCCCAGCAGTGTGGGGCACCCTCCACCAGGCCCCCACCCATGTCTACCACCCCCCCAACCCCCAGCCACCATGGGCAGCCCCCACCAGGCCCCCACTCATGTCCCCTATCACCCCCACCCCCCAGCCACCATGGGCAGCCCCCACCAGGCCCCACTCATGTCTCCCACCACCCCCACCCCCAGCCACCATGGGCAGCCCCCACCAGGCCCCCACTCATGTCTCCCACCACCCCCACCCCCCAAGCAGTGTGGGGCACCCTCCACCAGGCCCCCACCCATGTCTACCATCCCCCCACCCCCCAGCCACCATGGGCAGCCCCCACCAGGCCCCCACTCATGTCCCCTATCACCCCCACCCCCCAGCCACCATGGGCAGCCCCCACCAGGCTCCCACCCATGTCTCCCACCACCCCCACCCCCCCAGCAGTGTGGGGCACCCTCCACCAGGCCCCCACCCATGTCTACCACCCCCCCACCCGCAGCCACCATGGGCAGCCCCCACCAGGCCCCCACTCATGTCCCCTATCACCCCCAACCCCAGCCACCATGGGCAGCCCCCACCAGGCTCCCACCCATGTCTACCACCCCCCCACCCCCCAGCCACCATGGGCAGCCCCCACCAGGCCCCCACTCATGTCTCCCACCCACCCACACCCCCCAGCCACCATGGGCAGCCTCCACCAGGCCCCCACTCATGTCTCCCACCACCCCCACCCCCCAGCCACCATGGGCAGCCCCCACCAGGCCCCCACTCATGTCTCCCACCACCCCCACCCCCCCAACAGTGTGGGGCACCCTCCACCAGGCCCCCACCCATGTCTACCACCCCCCACCCCCCAGCCACCATGGGCAGCCCCCACCAGGCCCCCACTCATGTCCCCTATAACCCCCACCCCCTGACCACCATGGGCAGCCCCCACCAGGCTCCCACCCATGTCTCCCACCCCCCCCACCCCCACAGCAATATGGGGCACCCTCCACCAGGCCCCCACCCATGTCTACCACCCCCTCCAACCCCCAGCCACCATGGGCAGCCCCCACCAGGCCCCCACTCATGTCCCCTATCACCCCCACCCCCCAGCCACCAGGGGCAGCCCCCACCAGGCTCCCACCCATGTCTACCACCCTCCCCACCCCCCAGCCACCATGGGCAGCCCCCACCAGGACCCCACTCATGTCTCCCACCCACCCCCACCCCCCAGCCACCATGGGCAGCCTCCACCAGGCCCCCACTCATGTCTCCCACCACCCCCACCCCCCAGCCACCATGGGCAGCCCCCACCAGGCCCCCACTCATGTCTCCCACCCACCCCCACCCCCCAGCCACCATGGGCAGCCTCCACCAGGCCCCCACTCATGTCTCCCACCACCCCCACCCCCCAGCCACCATGGGCAGCCCCCACCAGGCCCCCACTCATGTCTCCCACCCACCCCCACTCCCCAGCCACCATGGGCAGCCTCCACCAGGCCCCCACTCATGTCTCCCACCACCCCCAACACCCAGCCACCATGGGCAGCCCACACCAGGCTCCCACCCATGTGTACCACCACCCCCACCCCCCAGCAGTGCAGGGGCAGCCTCCACCAGGCCACCACTCATGTCTCCCACCACCCCCACCCCCCAGCCACCATGGGCAGCCTCCACCAGGCCCCCACTCATGTCCCCTATCACCCCCACCCCCCAGCCACCATGGGCAGCCCCCACCAGGCCCCCACTCATGTCTCTCACCCACCCCCACCCCAGCCATCATGGGCAGCCTCCACCAGGCCCCTAATCATGTCCCCTATCACCCCCACCCCCCAGCAGTGCAGGGGCAGCCTCCACCAGGCCCCCACTCATATCTCCCACCACCCCCACCCCCCAGCCACCATGGGCAGCCTCCACCAGGCCCCCACTCATGTCCCCTATCACCCCCACCCCCCAGCCACCATGGGCAGCCCCCACCAGGCCCCCACTCATGTCTCCCACCCACCCCCACCCCCCAGCCACCATGGGCAGCCTCCACCAGGCCCCCACTCATGTCTCCCACCCCCCCCACCCCCCAGCAGTGTGGGGCACCCTCCACCAGGCCCCCACCCATGTCTCCCACCACCCCCACCCCCCAGCAGTGTGGGGCACCCTCCACCAGGCCCCCACCCATGTCTCCCACCACCCCCACCCCCCAGCCACCATGGGCATCCCCCACCAGGCCCCCACTCATGTCCCCCTGCCCACAGGCCCTGACAATCCTCAAGCATGGGCCTCATGGCCAGCCACCACAGCCCAAAGACACAACCAAGTATTACATGCGCCCATGATACTACTCCAATGGAAACAATGTAAATCAACACGTGTCTCACACACACACAATAGTTGCCAGTGAACCTGAAAACCCATATCATGACATGCATGAAAACAATGAGATGAAACCACACATTGAAGAATGAAAAAATCCAAATAATGTATTAATAACAACAGTAATGGCAATCAAAATTAAACAGAATACACAAGTAAAAAAAAAACAAAATTAAGCTGGCTGTCCCTTTTCAAATTAAAATCAATAAATGATAATCCAAAACAATTTCTTCCAAAGTTCAAGTCCATAAAAAGGAAATGAAGGGAAAAAAGAAATAGAAAACCATTGCTCCATGGGAAAAAATATTCATAGTAAAAAAAATGTCCAAATCCAAAGTCCAACTATGTACAAAGTATTCAGGGTCCATCATCCCAACAGAAGAAATGAAACCTACCAAAAAACCTATCTAAAATGGAACTATATACAAAAGGTGGAGCAGTGTCCGTCGACTCCAAATAAAAATAAACTATAAAGGAAACCTATCATTAAATAACTATATACAATGGCAGCGGGCCAGTCCAGCGGCTCACTTAGTGGTGTTCCGGGCCAGGGCATCATCGAACTCCTCGTCTATGTCCCGGAGGCGGTCCTGTTCCATGGCCCTGAGGGTCCGCAGGGACGCCGACATGTTCACCTCCAACTCCCTGTGGATTGCCTCGAGGCACTCGGCCCGCCTCAGGGCCCTCCGCATGGAGTTCTCCGCCCTGGCCATCGTGAACCGCGCCTCTTCCGCCCGCCGCCGTTCCGCATCTATGGCGTGGCCCAACCGCTGCCACACGGAAGACACTTCCCGTCCAGGGTCCTCCTGCCCTCCGGCCGATGCCTGCCCCTCCGATGTTGAAGGCCCCGAGCTATCGTGGCTCCCACCTACAGCCTCCTGCTGCTGCAGCTGCTGCTGTCCATGTGCCCTGTCCGATGGTGCCTGCACATCCTCCTAAGGCTGGGGTGCAGTCGTTGATGTGGCCACCCCTGCTGGACGTCCGACTCCCGACTGTGGCAGGGATCTGTTGTCCACCAGCCTGGCCGCACGGTCGGAGGCAGCTCCACAGGGCACCCAGGTGACACATGGGTGGGAAGATGGCATGGAGGACAACTGGGGCAAAGGGGGTTCCGTGGAGGAGGGGGTCGGAACAAGGTCCAGGAAACGGAGGAATCCAGCCCTGGTGAACTGTCCCAGTGGGTCTATGCAGTCAACGACCCATGCGAGAAAACGTGCAGACTCATCATGAAAAGACTGCATGTCAGCTCGCACGGCCCATTGACGCAACGCCACCCCACCCTGGACAGGCTCAACCTGGTGCAGGATAGCCACATCCGCAGGGAGAGGAAGGCCAGGTGTTGTAAGCCAATCCCCTCCCTGACAACGGGTCTGGAGGTAGGCATCCCCGCTGGTGCAAGATGATGCAGTGACAGGAGCAGGGACAGGATTGCACACAGGCACCTCCGCGGCAGCCTGTGCTGCCTCCTGTCCCTGATCCTGCACTATACCACTAGCACCAGTGGAATCCCCACCTCCAGACCCCGCCTCTGTTGCTTGCACGGCCTCCTCCTCCTCCAAACCCCCCACCAACCTGGATGACTCCGTGCCATCTTCCTCCGTTGGGCCCTGTGGGGTCCCAGCTGCCCCTTCTGCTGCCGAGGAGTCCAACTCCAACCTCCGCCTCTTGGACCTCCCCTCGGCAGCTGCGGCCTGGGACATGGCACCGGACTCCTCACTCCCCGACGAGATCAGAACCTGGCAGGGGATCCGGGCCTTGCGTCTCCGGCTGGTGGTGCGACCCCTGCCGCTGTGCTCCACAGCACCTTCTCCGCCCTCTTCATCAGTTGACGCTGCAGACAGGGAGAAAGAAAACACAGGCATCAGGGCACTGTCAAATGGACTCATACACACATGACAGTCATACATGAGTGGCATCGGTAAACCTCAGACATGGCATCACAATCCCCAACACACATGTCATTTCAACTTGCACACATGAGCCATACCACAGCCATATTGCAACAGCCAGCACCATCCATTCACATACAACAGCCTGAGCAGCCAAAGGTCATCCACACATCACATGCAACATAGGGAGTACACTACACATGCACACACACCACCAAACTTGCATGCATGTGTACACCTCCGCCAACTGTCGCAGTGTTCCGATCGACATCCATGTCACACCTGACAATCATTCCTCCACATCCTGTGCCATGCAAGCCCACACACACAAGCACCATCCATGTGTCACACATGAGACCCCTTGCATGTGTCACCCTCACGGCCCTGTACATCCCCCCCCTAATTGCCCACATAAAAATACATGTTCAACCTGCACACTCCTGGCACACCACACGCACAGCTTACAATCAGTATGCATGTACACTTACCGCTCGACTCCAGACGGGTCTGCCTCTCAAGGACCTGGACGTGGAGCGCTGGGGATTTGCGTTCCAGGACCCTCATCTGATCTTCCGACAAGTGGCCCCGTCGCCCCTTAGCATCTGCTGCCTTCAGGAGGCGCCGGGCCTTGTTGAGGGTCCTGGACCTGAAGTCCTCCCAGCGCTTCCTCACATGTTCGTAGTCGCGGACTGCCACCTCCTCCACGTTGATGGCAGTCACGATGTCCATCCAGATCCGAGTCTGTCCTTCCTTGTCGGCGCACAACCTTCCGAAGAGGGCATCATACTGCCCCAGGACATGCTCCACCAGGACACCAAATTCGGTGGCAGTGAAGCTGGTGCCCCTCTGCCTCCTTGGCTGGTGGTTGCCACTGGTGCCAGATGTTGCAGTGCCCGACATGGCAACCCCAGAGGCAGGAGTGGGTGGGCAACTGGGTCCTGGGGCTGGGCTGTGGGGCGATGGAAAAGCAGTCGGGAGTCTTCAGTTCCAGCAGGGGTGGTCACAGCAACAGCACCCCTGGCTGATGTGCAGGCAGCAAATGGCAGGGCACATGGGCAGTAGGCAGTCAGGCAGCAGCAGATGGCAGGTGGGAGCGTGCTCAGGGCTCTGGGGGGCAGTAATTCGGCCTTCTGGGCAGGAGCGTGGTCTTCCGTGTGTGAACGCGTGGCCAGCTTGATACGGAGTGATTTTGCACCTGAAAATCCAGCACGTCTGCGTGTAATTCGAGGAAAGGCCCTTAGCACGTAAGCCCGTCAGCACACATCTGTACATTCATTGGCCCAAAGGCCACCAGCGTATGCACGTCTATGAAGTCACGTGCACGTTGAATATGGCACACGTTTGAAATGTTGCGTGTTAAAAAAATGAAAGACACGTCCGAGTGTCAAAGTTTGTAATTGGTGGAAATGGCCTTAGCGCGTACACGTGGAAGTGACAAAGCGTGTAATTGGTGGAAATGGCCCTACACGCGGAAGTGACAAAGCATGTAATTGGTGGAAATGGCCCTAGCGCGTACACGCGGAAGTGACGCTGGACATGTGGGCCTGCATAAAAGGTACGTTTAGAACACCATTTCCTTGTACGTGCTTTTCGTGGAGAGCGAGTGGGTGAAATCTGTACTTCTTGTCGTTTCACACGCGATTTACTTCACGGCGTTTCAAGTTCGTACTCCCTGTTACCTCTGATAGCTTTTTCTCTTTTTTCTCTTTTTCTGGTTTACCTGGGCCTGTTCCCTCAAACAGTGTTCCCTTCTACTGTTGTCCTGTCTCCTCAGACAGCGTACAATTCTTCTTTTGGCGGGGGTGTTGCCAACGCGCACACGCGCTTCTTTTTCACGCTCTTTTTCCTGGCAGACGGTGAGTCACGCACGTATCTAACATCTGTGCTTGCCCGTGTGTAGCCTACCCCTTCAGAGGTCATTCTAGGCTGCGTGTGACACGCATACGTTCATTCTTGTGTTATTGGGTGCCACAGCGTAGTGCAGGTTTTTTTTTCCGCACACGTGGTCTAGGAGGGGTTGCGTGCACGTCATCTCCCTTTTTTGGGCTTCCTGTGCATTGTGTGACCCGTCATCTTTCCCCAGGGGTCACATTCAGCCTTGCTAGAGCACTAGGGTACAATTACCATCTGGTACCCAACCCCTTTGACTCCCAATTGCCCAGGACAATAGTTTACAGCCACTCCCATACGCACATTAACATTAGTGCCATGGTTGGGAGGCGAGGAATCCGTAAGGGTGGCAAAGGTGGACAAGCCACAAGTGGTGGCCGTGGTGGATCCGGTAGGCGACGTGGTCGTTACTTGCAGGGTGACCCTGTCCCCCCATGTGTAGAGGACCAGTCAAGGGCACCCATAATCCCCCCCACCCCCCTGGTTGAGGCTGATGTGGCTGACACCATCCATGCTCAGCCCTTGTTGGACCAGCCCATTGTGGCACCAGACCTGGCTGACTCCTTGGCTGACTTCCAGGTCAGCAGGCCTATGACACGTGCGCTGGTGCACGTTGATGTCATCAGGCCACGTAGATCAGGGACAGCAAGGTCATCTGCTGCCCCAAGTAGGCAGGGTGGAGAGGCTGCAGGGGCAGCTGCGGCCCCATCCACCCCAGCTCTCACACACCCAGCCAGGACAGTGTCGGTCCTAGTCCATCCTGCTGACATTCCCCCTGACACCATTACATTTGAGCCAATGCCTGCACCAACTCCCATGCTGAGTGTGCAATCCCACACTCCTGATACAGAGTCCACCAGGGCTCCTGCCCCTAGTGTCCAGAGTGGCGTAGGACACTCAGGATCACCACCACCTTCCAAGCGGAAGAGGAAGAGTGCTCGTCCGGCACAGGCTGATGCCCCAGACACGGCTACACAGTCCGGCCCGTCGAGGAAGCCCAGCTTCATGGATGCCGAACTGAATGCACTTGTCGAGTATGTGTCCGCACATGATAACGAAATGGTCATTGTTGCAGGATCCAAGACCACACCTGCACAACGCCAGGCACACTGGCAGACCGTTGCGGACATCATAAGTGCCCTTGGAATCGTGAGGCGCACAGCCAATGATTGCTATAAGCGCTGGAATGACCTAAAGCGCAGGGCAAAGAATAAGCTGGCCTCAAGTCATGCCGCAACTCTAGTGACTGGAGGTGGGTCTCCAGTAGAAGACATGGAACTCACTCCACATGAGTCAGTCGCTGGGACCTACGTCACGGAGGAACAGATCCAAGGCGTGGGAGATCTGCCTGATTATGAGGCATTGTCCGGTGAGTGCACATGCATGTGTGTGTCATCCATGTGCATGGTGTGTGTGTGAGGGCTTCTGTTTGTGTGCCAGGTGAGGGTGTGTGCGCCTGAGTCGTTTGGGTCACCCATGTGCTTCATGCAATACATTCTGCGCAGCAGCATTTGGCCATAGCAGTATCCCTTCTGCCAACAGTAGACATCTAGCCCAACAGCACGCCAGTTGCCCTTGAAGTGTCACCTTGCCACAACATTGTTGCTTATTTTTCTCTGTTCATTCAGGCAGATTGTTTGCATTCCACCACTTTTACTAGGCATTTCTCAGTCCTCTAGTCACATGTCTGACATGGCTATGGTAAAGTGGAGTGACTTTATTACCTGGATATCATTTGTTTAGACATGTCCCTGTGCAATCGGACCATTTTGGACTGGCAGCTCCAGGTGAAAAATCAGACCTGTTTGAATTAGAAAAGCTATTACATGAGGGAACTGGACTGAATGAATAAGTGCTGCCCTCCTCTCCATCTTCACTCAATAGCAATGGTACATGCCATCTGTGTGATGGCATGTGTATTTCACCTGGCAATCACAGGCCAATGTGTGATGCCACTGCCAGGCAGCATGCAGAAAATGTGTTCATCTTCCATCTTGGTGTCATCAGTGTGTGCCATTTGCCTACCCTTCATACGCAGTGAGGGTGCATGCATGGGAGGGTTTTAGTCATGTGGGACATGTGTCAATCAAGTACTGGTTCTGTTGCTTCTCAGCCCTCATTGTGTGCCATGGTGCTAATGCTTGTTTCCATTTGTTTGCTTTTATGTCTTTGCACGGGAAGACGCACCTGATACTGCTGGGGTTGTGGAGATGGTGCAGACCCAGGAGGGGTCTGAGGGCCGACCGACCACCAGTGAGGGACGTGGTGTGGTGGTGGGTGAGAACCCACAACTGCTGCAGGTCGTGCTCTCAAGGGGTGTCTCTGGCTGCACCTCCCCCGAGCTGTACTCAGGTGTTGATTCGGATGATGAGACCTACGTGCCGTCGCAGGTGAGTGTTCCTGGGAGGGATTCTGTTCTGTCCCACCCACCTGCACCAGGGTCAGAACCCTCAATGGGGATGTCAGTGTTGGCAGGTACGCCTTTGGTGGTTACGGATGCAGGGTCACACTCCGCGACATCTGATCCTGTTCCTGGGCCAGCAGATCAGAGGGGGAATGCAGTCCTGCAGCCTCAGGCAGTGCCGGCACAGCAAGGCGCAGTTCGCCTTGCCCCAGACAGGTGTGGTGCCCGCCGACGTGGTGGCCGTACGCCACCTGGCAATACCGCATGGGAGCAATCCATTTACGGTATGGCAACCCAACAGGCAGCATCATCAGAGATGATGGCTCAGGCCATGGATAGGGTGGCCACTTCCATTGTCCCCCCCGAAAGGCTGATGGAGCGACTACAGCAGGCAACCGACTCCATCTGCCAGTCACACAGGGAGGACATGTTGGCGTCCAACAGGGACAGGCGGGCGGCACTGGCGACTCTGCAGGAAGCCATCTCCATAGAGTCCCAGGGCCACAGGGAAGCCCTGAGGCTGGAACTCCTTCACCTCAGGACGACTCTTGTTGAGCTTGAGGCTTCAACAAACCGAAGGACAGAACAGCAGCTGGAGCGTCTCACCCGTACGCTCTCAGCTGAGATGCAGGCAACTAGGGTGGAGGTCCGGGCATCCCGTGAGTTGTTGCATGGGGACCTCCGCACACTCATCCTCCAGAACGAGACCTACCACACCCGCATGCTTGCAGCCATGGAGGAACAGACTAGGGCCTTGCGTGGGCTGCCTCCCATAGTGCCACCACCTCCGGATGCAGCTGCACAGGGTGATAATAGCGACAGCAGTGATACTCCCACAATAGGGTAGCCGTGTGGGCCATGAGCCCATGGAGGTGTTTTTTTTTCCCAAGATCCACACAGGTGGGTTTTGGTGTGCACCCTGTCCTCGGACCTCCTGGGTGGCCTCCCCAACACCCCCCCCCCGGGCCCATTAATGGCCATTTTATTTTTTTTTTTTGGGACAGTGTGTTGCCTTGTGTGGCTCCCGTGGGCATACGCTGCATTGTGGCTGGGCACATGCAGGCTTGTCATGTATTTGGTTCAGATGCTTGGGTTTTTGTCACACACACCCCTCCTGCTTCCCGTTTCCATGGGCTTGCAAAGGGTGTGCCCAAGTGACATTGACGTACATGGTGACATTGGACTCCCACTACATGTGTGGGTAGTCTAGTCAATACTGTGTATACATTCCTAGTGCATACTGCTGTTGTGTTGTACACTGCATGTTGCATTGATCTGTAACTCATCATCCATGTCTACCTCCTAATTTGCAGGTCCTTTCCTCATGTCTACACAAGGCCCTCTACTTTGGAGATGGGGTCCATGTTGGCAGCAGTTCACCTACAACTCTACATGGCGGCAACACTGTACAGTTGGAAGTGGTGGGAGTGCAGACATTTCCAGGTGGTGAGACTACTAATTCCTTACATTCGTAATGTCATATTAATGGTAGTTTTGAGGGTCAGTAGCTGATAAGTGTTATTGCTAAATACCTGCTCAAGTGTGTTGTTGGTCCTGCATTACTGTGAGCATTTCAGGTGTCGCGAGTTTCAATTAGGGACACTATACTTTGTGACACTTGTGTCATGTTGTGGGGATTACTTTGTTTACCTGCACATAGCATGACATGGCACGGTGTGTCGTGTGGCGGTGCTGGGGATGGGTTGGGTGACATGGCACTGTCCTCATGTTGCATTTTGCAAGTGGGTATTCATTTTAGCTGCATGAATGTGTTTTTTCACGAAACTGCATTGGTGGTGTCTGTGTAGGTAGGGATGCACACATTGTAACACTTCCAGGTGAACAATCTCAGGCTGATATGGTTTTGACGGTTGATTTTCAGACATTCAGGATCAGTGTCAGGTTAATTCATCATTGATTGTCAGATGGTATGTGCCAGGGCAGTGCGCACTCCACAGGGGTGTGATTTCTATGTGAAGTAATTAGCCACTAGCTGTGTACGGGCTGCCTCCCCCCGTGCCCTTTCCCCTCCCATGCGCAGCGGGCGTGCATGTGGTTGGGGATGTTGGGGCACCACCATGTCCACGGCCAGGCCCCGGCATGTTGCAACGTTGTGCAGGACACATGCTGCCACTATGATACTGCACACTACTGGGGGAGCGTATAACAGCTGACCGCCAGAACGGTCAAGGGAGCTAAAGCGTGACTTAAGCACTCCGAATGTGCGCTCCACTATGCCCCGGGTTGCAATGTAGGCTGTGTTATATCTTACCTCGGGTGGCGTGGCGGGGTTCCGAATTGGCGTCATAATGTTGGGGCTGAGAGGGTAGGCACTGTCCCCTGTGGAGGTGGTGATGGGTATCATTGGTGGGGTTGTGACCTTGCTCAGTATCTGACATGCATGCATGTGCAGTGGCATTCATACTCACCAAGCAGCCATGTATCGCCATGCCGCCCAGCTTCTAGGTCCCGGCTTAGGGTGGACATTCGGTAAATGAAGCTGTCGTGGGTGGACCCGGGATAGTTGGGATATACTAAGGTGATGATTCCCTTGGCATTACATACTACCTGCACGTTGATGGAATGCCAGTGCTTGCGGTTCCTATAGATGTGCTCAGATGCCCTGCGTGGACGTAGAGCCACATGGGTGCAGTCGATGGCACCTAGCACTTTGGGGAATTGTGCCACACCGTAAAAATCCAGGGCGGCAGCATGCCTTTCGGCAGGTGTTCTGGGCAGGTATATGTGCCTGCGGATTGATGGGCGTGCAGTGATGATGTTCAAGACCTGGTGTAGGCAGCGTGACTGCGTGGCCTGTGACACCCCACCCACTATGGCACTTGTCCGCTGAAATGATCCAGTGGCTAAGAAGTGCAGTACATTGAGGACCTTCTCCAGGGGGCTGAGTGCTTGGGAGCACAGGGTGGGTGATGTGAGGTCATCCTCCCACTCACTTACCAGGTCCAGTATTATGTGTGGTGGAAACCTGTACCTCCCATACACCTGGTCATCAGGCATCCCGAAAAGGCTGGTTCTGAGTGTGAAAATTCTGGCCCTGACTATCCTCCTCCTCCTCCTCCTCCTTTGGTAGCCCACGGCCACTGCTGCTAGGAACGGTATATTCATCCTGGCGTCTGAGCTTGTTTTTTGCGCGCAAATTTATGCGTCGCGGGTCGACGTATGCCTGCTTCCTACTGGCGTACGTGTTTCTTTGCGCGTGTTGTAGGCGAGCGTGTGAAACTTCCCGCGCACCCCTGAAATCCAGTACCCAGGCCAATAGCGTGTGGAAATTCCCGCGCACCCCGGAATACACGTGCGCTGATGTACTCGCGTGCGTAAGTGCCTGCGCACCCCTGAAATACACGCACATAGGCCAATCGCGTGTACGCGCACTTTTGTCCAATTACACGCGATGACACTCTGACGTGCAGTCTTTCCACGTGTGCTCCGTCATCACGTGCTATGAGGGAAACACCCGTGCGGGTCACGTCACAGACGCGCTTACGCGCTGAGGGCCTTTGGTCCAATAGAATCGCGTATGCATGCTGACGCGCTTACGCGCTAAGGGCCTTTCCTCGAATTTCACGCTGACGTGCAGGATTTTCACGTGCCAAATCACTCCGTATCAAGCTGGCCACGCGAAAACACACAGAAGACCATGCTCCTGCCCAGAAGGCCGAATTACTGCCCCCCAGTGCCCCGAGCAGCCTCCCACGTGCCATCTGCTGCTGCCTGCCTGCCTGCCTGCCTGCTGCCACCGTGCCCTGCCATTTGGTGCCTGCACATCAGACATCTGCAGGGGTCCAGTTGCTGTGTCCACCCCTGCTGGAACAGAAGACTCCCGACTGGGATAACATCGCTCCACAGCCCAGCCCCAGGACCCAGTTGCCCACCCACTCCTGCCTCTGGGGTTGCCATGTCGGGCACTTCGACATCTGGCACCAGTGGCAACCCCAGGCCAGAGGGGCAGAGGGGCACCAGCTTCACTGCCACCGAAGTTGGTGTCCTGGTGGAGCATGTCCTGGGGCAGTATGATGCCCTCTTTGGATCGTCCCGCGCCAGCAAGGAAAGACGGGAGAGGATCTGGGCCGACTGTGTGGTGCCATCAACGCGGAGGGGGTGGCAACCCGCGACGTCCAGAAGATCAAGAAGCGCTGGGAGGACTTGAGGTCCAGGACCCTCGTGAAGGCCCGGCGCCTCGTGGAGGGGGGCCGGGGCCACATGAGTTCCATCCAGATGAGGGTCCTGGAACGTGTACGCCCAGTGCTCCACGTCCAGATCCTTGAGAGGGAGACCCGTCTGGAGTTGAGCGGTAAGTGGCCAAGCATTGCTGTGTGAGACAGGGCATGTTGCGGTGTGCTGGTTGTCTGATACTTGCCTGTATGTGTGACATAGGCCATGTATGCATGTATGTGTGCAGGGACATCATGGTAATGCATGTGCGACCAGTGATGTGTGAACCACATGGTTGTTGCATGTGTTTAAATGCGACATGGGGTGCCCTATGCAGATTTTACACATGAGAGCATGCCAGTCTCTGTTCCTGGACATGGGTGGGGGTGAGGGATGGGTGCTGATGCCAGGTACATATATGGTAGCCATGTCTGTGTGCCTGACCTGCGTGTCTGTGACTTGTGAATGCCATGGATGCATGACACATGTATGTGACAATGCACAGATTCACTGATGCAGCCTAGTTATCCTTGTATCCGCTGTGTTTGGGGTGTATGAGGCCAGATGGATGTGACTGAGGTGAAGTGTGTGCATGTGATAGGCATGACCCATGATGCATGTGAGTTCCATATCATTGTATGTTTCAAGAGTCCATTGGACATGTATGGAAATGTCCATGGCATGCACCATGCCTGTTACTGTGTGTGTTTTGCCTGGACTGACCCATGTGTTGTGGAGGGACATGATGGAAGTGTACTTTGACAGTGGTACTCATCTGCTATTGCTTCCTGTCTAGGGGACCACTGTACAGTACCCTGATGCTTGCGTTCTATGTCTCCCTCTACGCAGCGGCTAGTGAAGAAGAGGGCGGAGACGGCGCTGCGGAGCAAGGCGGCGGGGATGCCCCCACGGCTGCAGCGGAAGGGGTGGGTGAGCCCCCACAGGGGCCTGCTACGGCAGAAGACGGTGAGGAGCCATCCAGGTTGGTGGTTTCCACAGAGGAGGAGGAGGCCGCCACTGAGGAACACATGGGGCCTGGTGGGGGCATCCCTGCTGGTGCAAGTGGTGCAGTCCAGGGGCAGGGGCAGGAGGCAGCACAGGTCACCGTGGAGGGGCCTGTGCATGTCGCTGTCCCTGACCCTGTGAGTGCACCACCATGCACCAGCAGGGATGCCCCGTCCCATGCCCGTCCGCAGGTAGAGGGGATGTCCATGTCACCTGACTCCCCTCCACCTGTGGACGAGGGGACCCGTGGCCGTATGGAGAAGTGTCATGGGCGCTACTCCCGAGGGGCCAGGACTGGCCCAGCGCCCTCGGAAGCAGACCCGTCTTCCACTACTCCGGACCCAGCAGACACCTACAGGGGCCCTTTGGACCGTGTCCTGGCGCCTTTGGCGCCAGGCTCATGAAGGGTTTCAGTCCCGGCGCCATAGGCGCCGGGCTCATATTGATAAACAGTGTAATAATGCTTGGGTGGATTTACCTGAGGCAGACCATGCTGCATATTTACCCAGAACAATCCAGTCTGGTTGAAGTCCCCAGCCATCAGGGCTGGGAGGAACTATTCCCTCCATTCAGGAACTCTTTTCTTACCTGGGTGGAACCGGTGGAGGAACACACACTGGAAGCACTTCTCTGCTATTTAAACCACTCCTGATGGAAAACACGTGCTTCGCGTTATTCTGCAGCAGCAGCAGGACGCTCACCGAGTCGGCTCCTGCATTCCAGGTCCAGAGTCATCTTCAGCTTCCGCGCAGCAACCTGTGGATGAAGAAAGACACAGAACAATACTTACCAGATCCCGGAATCCAGTCACCGTTAAAACCTGCAAAGAATAAACATAAGGTTAGAAAAGTGCAACTCGCTCGCTGCCGCGCCCGCTTACCTGATCCATCCGTGATTGCAACGGAGCTAACCGCGGCCTTCTCTTCGGCAGCTTCTCTGCACCTGAAAGGCAAAGGACATAATTAAAAAGGGGTTCGGGTGAAGGCAGTCGCATTCATCTTAACTTACCAGTTTTTGCACGCGCAGAAGCGGCCGCATCAACCGCTTCATCCCGGCACCGGAAAACTAGAAAAAGGACATTATTAGAGGTGCCATTAAAAGCGGCCAACGATCATTATACTTACGTGCATCGGCACGTGCAGTGGCAACGGATATAAAGCCCGCAGCATCCCGGCACCTGAAAACTAGAAAAAGGACATTATTAGAGGTGCCATTAAAAGCGGCCAACGAACATTATACTTACGTGCATCGGCACGTGCAGCGGCAACGGAAAACTACGCCCACAGCATCCCGAGGCCTGAAACAAAGGAAAAGGGACATTATTGAGGTGCCCATCTTTTAAAGCCTAAAGACTACAGTATACTTACAGGCATCCGCTCGTGCAGTAACGGCGGCATCGCTCTTCGGCATCCCAGCACCAGTGCCACAGCTAAGGCCGCAAAAGACTTGAGCCTCAACACTGAACTCATCCAGTGACGTAACTGGAATCCACGCACCCCTGCACCAGACGCAGGATGGAGAGCTCAGCATTTATTCGCTAAGGTGAGAGCTCGCCGAGACAAGTAGAAAGCTAGGCTGTGGGAGAAACTGGCGATTGGTGGGAGAAGGAATCCCATCAAACGGTGATTAACCCTTTTTCTTCCACCTGCAGAAAACGTACCCTGCAAGTCAGACATTCGATAAGAGGAAGCCCAGTCCTGAGAGTCGTCCAAGCTCTACGCTTCTCAATTGAAGAAACGATAGCAGCCCAGCCGGGATCAGCGCCTCCGTGAGAATCAGGTGAGCGTTACAGAACGCGAAGCCCACCAATAACCTCCTACCCAGGCGCTATGGAAACTTCCGACACAGACCAACTGGCCCAGTTATTAGGGGAATTAAGAGCTGAAGTTCATGCTGCCCGCCAGGAAACGAATGCCCTTAGGAGGGAATTGATAATATCAAAAGAACGAACTGATGATCTCGCCAGACAGTTATTACAGACACAAGCGGGGCAAACCCCGCTACCTAATTCAGGAGGGAGCTATATCCAAGGTTTGCAGTGTTTATAAATCAATGCCGATTGCACTTTCTTTGTAGACCTGCAGCCTTTCCGACTGACCAGACTAAGGTAGCCTTTGTGCTTTCGTATCTTAGCGGCAGTGCCGCTGATTGGTCGATCCCTCTGGTTACACAGGATGACCCGATCCTTCGTGATTTCCCGACCTTCCAGGCAAATATGGAAAGACTTTTTGCAAGGCATTCCCAGGGGCAGGCCCTGGACAACGAACTCCTTTCCCTTTGACAGGGCAATCAAGATCTTTTGGCCTACATTGCATCATTCAATAGGCTAATCGTGGAAACCAGATGGCCTGAGGACAAAAGAATCACGCTTTTTCACAGGGGTTTGCGTGGCGAACTCAAAGACGTCCTTGCCCAGGTAGTGAATCCTCCTCAGGATTGTTCAGAGTACATTGATTTGGTGGTCCAATTGGATCACAGACTACAAAACAGAAAGGCGGATCGATCCAGGTTTGAAACACGAGTGTTCCCTAAGCCTCAAAGTCACACCAAAGGAGTTGAAGCCGTCGAACCTATGCAAATTGGGGTTGTAAAGGGTCCCCTAACCCAGAAAGAACGCGACAGGAGATGACAAATGCAACTATGTCTCTATTGTGGAAATTCAGGACATTTTCTTCGAGATTGCCCGGTGAAACCACCTAAGAAGACAGTGGGAGCTTCTGATAAGAGTTCTGAAAAGCCTGAGCCGGGAAACGACCTCGCCCGACAAGTGTAGAGGTCCGCTTGCCGAGCGTAAAAACCAGTTCTTTGACCTCGCACTTCATAATGCCAATGGTCCTCGTTAACCCAGAGCAACCGGATTGTTTGCATGCAATTAAGGCATACATTGATAGCGGAGCAGTTGGAAATTATGTGGACCGCGAATTGGCTTCCAGGATGAACTTACCTCTTTGTCCAAAGGTAGTTAAAGACGTCATTACCACGGTGGATGGGACGGAAATCGCCTCCGGACCAGTGACCCATACCACTACTGAAGTGACGATACTAGGCCAAGACGGGCATCAGGAGGTAATTGTGTTCGACGTGATCAAGGCTCCTCAATTCCAAGTAATTCTAGGGATTCCTTGGTTGGAGAAACACAATCCTCAGATTGATTGGCGAGCAAAGACGATAAAGTTCCCAGAGTGCACACCAACTTGTTATCCCCGACCCAACATTGGCCTAGCGTCAGTAACGGCTGACGGTCCACAATTACCTCTAGAGTATCGAGAGTTCCAAGATGTTTTTCAAAAGGAACAGGCTAACACCTTGCCACCCCACAGATCATACGATTGTCAGATAGATTTGCTACCCGGTGCAACTCCCCCTTGCAGTAGGATTTACGCCCTTACCGAGCCTGAGAACCTTCATCTGCAACAGTATTTAGACCAGTACCTGGCCAATGGCTTTATCCGTCCGTCGAAGTCCCCTGCATCCTCGGCTCTGTTCTTCGTACCAAAAAAAGAAGGTGACCTCAGAACCTGTATAGATTATCGTGCTCTGAACCAGATAACAGTAAAAAAACGGTACCCCTTACCTCTGATCCCGGAACTCCTTGACCAGGTAAAAAACGCCTGTATTTATACTAAGCTTGATCTCCGGGGAGCTTATCACTTGGTACGGGTCAAGGAAGGAGATGAATGGAAGACGGCCTTTCGCACTAAGTATGGGCTATTTGAATACCAAGTGATGCCCTTTGGACTATGCAATGCACTGGCTGCCTTCCAATATTTTATGAATGATGTCCTCAGAGAGCTCATTGATGTCTGCGTTGTCGTCTACATAGATGACATTCTTGTGTACTCATCTTCAGAAGCTGACCATCGAAATCATGTTAGGGCGGTCCTTGAAAAACTTTGCCAACATAAACTTTTTGCCAAGCTCGAAAAATGTGTTTTTCATGTCACTGAGGTCGAATTTTTGGGATTTATTCTGACACCCAAAGGAGTCCACATGGACTCGAGAAAAGTAGACGCTATCCTCAAATGGCTGTCTCCTACTTCCGTGAAAGGCGTTCAAAGCATGCTAGGCTTTGCCAATTTTTACCATAGATTTATTCCAGAGTTTTCACGACTGGTACAACCCATCACCACCCTCTTAAGAAAAAATAAAGGCTTTGAATGGTCCACAGAAGCAGAATAAGCCTTCCAAGAGCTAAAGGCTAAATTCACCTTGGTGCCAATACTGAAACACCCACGCCCAGACCTCCCTTACATCGTTGAAACCGACGCCTCCAGCTTAGAAATGGGAGCAGTCCCTTCACAAAGAGATCCAGAGACTAACCAACTGCATCCTGTGGCATTCTGGTCTCGGAAGTTCTCGGCGCCTGAGATCAACTACACCATCACAGACAAAGAGCTTCTAGCGATTAAATCAGCCTTTAAGGCATGGCGGCATTATCTCCTCGGGGTCAGACACACCGTCACAGTGATCACCGATCATCGAAATCTGCAGTATCTGAAAACCGCCAAGGCTCAATCCTCCAGACAGCTTCGCTGGGCTCTATTCTTTGCTGAATTTGACTTCGTGATCACTTATCGCCCCGGCAACAAGAACCGCAAAGCGGATGCTCTTTCCCGAATTGGAATGGAAGATAACGTTGCCAATCCAGAACCTGTACCAATAATTCCTGAACAAAGGATCGTGGGTCTGATTTCTTCACAATCCATTGAGGATATTGAAGAAAAAACTAAACAACTTGTAACCTCACCAGACTTACTGAACTGGTTACAAAAAGGAAAAGATTTCACCGTAAGCAATGACTTGCCTTATTTCCAAGGACGATTGTTCCTACCACACGCCGATTTACAAAGACAGGTAATCTCCTGCTATCATGATTCATTAATTGAGGGTCACCCTGGCATTGCCAAAACCACAGAAAAGGTGAAGAGACACTTCTGGTGGCCTTCGTGGAGAAAAGACATAAAGGAATTCGTGATGTCCTGCGGTGTGTGCGCTCAAAACAAGGGTCAGAAGAAGAGGCCGGCTGGTCTTCTGCAACCATTAGACATCCCACCGTGTCCCTGGCATACCCTTTCCATGGACTTCATCACAGACTTACCCTCCTGTTCCGGGTACAACACCATTCTTGTTATTGTGGACCTGTTTTCTAAAATGGCCCACTTCATTCTGCTAAAAGGCTTACCTTCAGCATCAGTCCTAGCCAAAGTATTTCTTGAAAACATCGTCCGGCTACACGGCTTCCCGTCAGTACTAATCTCAGATAGGGGGAGCCAGTTTATTTCCTACTTTTTGCGTAGCTGTTGTCGATTAGCTCAAATCGATGTAAGACTTTCGACCAGCCATCATCCCCAGACCGACGGGCAAACCGAGAGAACAAACCAGACTCTCGAGCAATATTTACGATGCATGCTACAACAGTCGGAGAGTAACTGGAAGGACATCCTTTGGATAGCTGAATATGCTTACAACAATTCAGTTCATTCGGGTACCGGGAAGAGTCCCTTCTACATCTTGTATGGGATTCATCCTCGAACCTTCAACCTTGATCCACCTCAAGATCTTGGAACACCCGCCGTGGATCAATTGCACACCGTTATTACCCAAGCTTTTAAGGAAGCGACTGCACATCTACAACAAGCTAAAGAGAGGTACAAAAAAGGAGCAGATCAACACCGAAGCAATGCCCCTCAATACCAGGTTGGGGATCAAGTCTGGCTGTCCACCAAACATTTATCGCTTAAAGGGCCTCGCACCTTCAACCCCAAATACCTGGGACCATATCCAATTAAGCCATAATTAATCCAGTGGCCGTTAAATTAGAATTGCCAACCCATATGAGAATACATCCTGTATTTCACGTATCTCTTTTGAAACCCATGCAACCTGGAAACAGATTGACCAATCCTCCAGAGCCCATTCAAGTGAATGGGGAGCCCGAATTTGAAGTAAAAGACATTTTTGACTCTAAAATCATCAGATCGAAGCTATTCTACCTAATCGACTGGAAAGGCTACGGACCTCAGGAAAGGTCATGGGAACCCTATGACCACGTCCATGCTCCTCGTCTAGTCCAGAAATTTCACCGAACCTTTCCCGATAAACCAAAACCCCCGGGGAGGACAACTTTGGGAGGGGCCTTGAGGGGGGGTGCTGTCATGGGCGCTACTCCCGAGGGGCCAGGACTGGCCCAGCGCCCTCGGAAGCAGACCCGTCTTCCACTACTCCGGACCCAGCAGACCCCTACAGGGGCCCTTTGGACCGTGTCCTGGCGCCTTTGGCGCCAGGCTCATGAAGGGTTTCAGTCCCGGCGCCATAGGCGCCGGGCTCATATTGATAAACAGTGTAATAATGCTTGGGTGGACTTACCTGAGGCAGACCATGCTGCATATTTATCCAGAACAATCCAGTCTGGTTGAAGTCCCCAGCCATCAGGGCTGGGAGGAACTATTCCCTCCATTCAGGAACTCTTTTCTTACCTGGGTGGAACCGGTGGAAGAACACACACTGGAAGCACTTCTTAAACCACGCCCGATGGAAAACACGTGCTTCGTGTTATTCTGCAGCAGCAGCAGGACGCTCACCGAGTCGGCTCCTGCATTCCAGGTCCAGAGTCATCTTCAGCTTCCGTGCAGCAACCTGTGGATGAAGAAAGACACAGAACAATACTTACCAGATCCCGGAATCCAGTCACCGGCAAAACCTGCAAAGAATAAACATAAGGTTAGAAAAGTGCAACTCGCTCGCAGCCACGCCCGCTTACCTGATCCATCCGTGATTGCAACGGAGCTAACCGCGGCCTTCTCTTCGGCAGCTTCTCTGCACCTGAAAGGCAAAGGACATAATTAAAAAGGGGTTCGGGTGAAGGCAGTCGCATTCATCTTAACTTACCAGTTTTTGCACGCGCAGAAGCGGCCGCATCAACCGCAGCATCCCGGCACCTGAAAACTAGAAAAAGGACATTATTAGAGGTGCCATTAAAATCGGCCAATGATCATTATACTTACGTGCATCGGCACGTTCAGCGGCAACGGAAAACTACGCCCAAAGCATCCCGAGGCCTGAAACAAAGGAAAAGGGACATTATTGAGGTGCCCATCTTTTAAAGCCTAAAGACTACAGTATACTTACAGGCATCCGCTCGTGCAGTAACGGCGGCATCGCTCTTCGGCATCCCAGCACCAGTGCCACAACTAAGGCCGCAAAAGACTTGAGCCTCAACACTGAACTCATCCAGTGACGTAACTGGAATCCACGCACCCCTGCACCAGACGCAGGATGGAGAGCTCAGCATTTATACGCCTAAGGTTAGAGCTAGCCGAGACAAGTAGAAAGCTAGGCTGTGGGAGAAACTGGCGATTGGTGGGAGAAGGAATCCCATCAAACGGTGATTAACCCTTTTTCTTCCACCTGCAGAAAACTTACCCTGCAAGTCAGACATTCGATAAGAGGAAGCCCAGTCCTGAGAGTCGTCCGAGCTCTACGCTTCTCAATTGAAGAAACGATAGCAGCCCAGCCGGGATCAGCGCCTCCGTGGGAATCAGGTGAGCGTTACAAGAAGGTCCTGATTGGGGTTGCGATGCGCGCGGGTGCAATTCGTGATGACGTGCGTGCTTCCTGGGAGGCCCAATTGGGATCTTCCATGTTCGGGGGTTTCCTGCATGTGTCGGCCAATCTGGCGGCCCTCTTCTCCTCTGTGGAGGCTATACGCCAGTCGTTCTCCTTGCCGTCTTCCGGCCCAGATGTCACCAGGGCCCCCTGTGGACCTGCCCTGACCAATGCAGCCAGCTCGGTGAGGATCCCATCCCTGCCACAGTCGGGAGTCGGAGGTCCAGCAGGGGTGGACACCACAGCAACTGTACCCCAGCAGATGGAGGATGTGCCGGCATCATCAGGCAGGGCACGTACACGACGGCGTTGGTGGATTCCATCAGCCTGGATGCCGTCGTGCTGGCAGAGGCAGTTGCGTCGGAGGCAGCAGCAGAGTCAACGTGGGAGGCATCATGGCTCGGGGCCATCAACATCGGAGGGGCAGGCATCGGCCGGAGGGCAGGAGGACCCAGGACGGGAAGTGTCTTCCGTGTGGCTGCGGTTGGGCCAGCAGATAGGTGCGGAGCGGCGGTGGGCGGAAGAGGCGCGGCTCACGATGGTCAGGGCGGAGAACTCCATGCGGAGGGCCCTGAGGCGGGCCGAGTACCTCGAGGCAACCCGCAGGGGCCATGGAACAGGACCGCCTCCGGGACATAGACGAGGAGTTTGATTATGCCCTGGCCAGGAACACCATGGAGTGAGCCGCTGGACTTGCCCGCCGCCTTTGTATATAGTTATTTAGTTTTAGGTTTACTTTGTTTCTTCTTATGATTTGGAGTCGACGGACACTGCTCCACTTTTTGTATATAGTTGCATTTTAGTTAGGGTTTTTTGTAGGTTTCCTTTGTTCAGTTGGGCTCATGGACCCTTGGATGTTTTGTACATAGTTCTTCATTGGATTGTTTTTTTTTTTTTTTTTTATTTATTCACCATGGAGCAATGGTCTTTGCATTTATTTTTCTCTCTCGGATTGATTTTATTTTTAATGTGACTTTGGACAATATTTTTTTGGATTTGGATTTGTAGTTTTGATTTTTTTGGACGGACATGCAGCTTATCTTTTTTTCATTGCCATTGTAGTTTGTTTCATTTCATTTGCATTCAATTTTTTTTAATACAATTTTGTTTTCATACTTCAATGTGTGGTATCATCTCATTGGTTTCATGAATGTCATGTTGGGTGTTTTCCAATTCAATTGCAACCATTGTGTGTGACGGACATGGGTTCATTTGCTTTATGAACATTGGGGGTGTAACATGTAATTTCCATTTCCATGTGGGTGAAAGCGTTACTTGGTAGGGCCTTTTGGCTGTGGAGGCTGACCATAACGCACATGATTGGGGATTGTGAGGACCTGGGTGCAGGGGGACATGAGTGGGGGCCTGGTGGTGCTGCCCCTGCACTGCTGGGGGGTGGGGGTGATAGGGGCCATGAGTGGGGGCCTGGTGGAGGGTGCCCCTGGATGCTGGGGGGTGGGGGTGCAGTGGGACATGAGTTGGACATGAGTGGGGGCCTGGTGGAGGGTGCCCTGCACTGCTGGGGGGTGGGGGTGATAGGGGACATGAGTGGGGGCCTGGTGGAGGGTGCCCATGGTGGCTGGGGGGTGGGGGTGGTGGGAGGCATGAGTGGGGGCCTGGTGGAGGCTGCCCCTGCACTGCTGGGGGGTGGGGGTGATAGGGGCCATGAGTGGGGGCCTGGTGGAGGGTGCCCCTGGATGCTGGGGGGTGGGGGTGCAGGGGGACATGAGTGGGGGCCTGGTGGAGGGTGCCCCTGCACTGCTGGGAGGTGGGGGTGGTGGGAGACATGAGTTGGACATGAGTGGGGGCCTGGTGGAGGGTGCCCTGCACTGCTGGGGGGTGGGGGTGATAGGGGACATGAGTGGGGGCCTGGTGGAGGCTGCCCCTGCACTGCTGGGGGGTGGGGGTGGTGGGAGACATGAGTGGGGGCCTGGTGGAGGCTGCCCCTGCACTGCTGGGGGGATGGGGGTGATAGGGGCCATGAGTCGGGGCCTGGTGGAGGGTGCCCCTGGATGCTGGGGGTGGGGGTGCAAGGGGACATGAGTGGGGGCCTGGTGGAGGGTGCCCCTGGATGCTGGGGGGTGGGGGTGATAGGGGACATGAGTGGGGGCCTGGTGGAGGGTGCCCCTGGATGCTGGGGGGTGGGGGTGCAGGGGGACATGAGTGGGGGCCTGGTGGAGGGTGCCCTGCACTGCTGGGGGGTGGGGGTGGTGGGAGACATGAGTGGGGGCCTGGTGGAGGGTGCCCCTGGATGCTGGGGGGTGGGGGTGCAGGGGGGCATGAGTTGGACATGAGTGGGGGCCTGGTGGAGGGTGCCCTGCACTGCTGGGGGGTGGGGGTGGTGGGAGACATGAGTTGGACATGAGTGGGGTCTGGTGGAGGGTGCCCTGCACTGCTGGGGGTGGGGGTGATAGGGGACATGAGTGCGGGCCTGGAGGAGGCTGCCCATGGTGGCTGGGGGGTGGGGGTGCAGGGAGACATGAGTGGGGGCCTGGTGGAGGCTGCCCCTGCTCTGCTGGGGGGTGGGGGTGATAGGGGCCATGAGTGGGGGCCTGGTGGAGTGTGCCCCTGGATGCTGGGGGATGGGGGTGCAGGGGGACATGAGTGGGGGCCTGGTGGAGGCTGCCCATGGTGGCTGGGGGGTGGGGGCGGTGGGAGACATGAGTGGGGGCCTGGTGGAGGCTGCCCCTGCACTGCTGGGGGGTGGGGGTGATAGGGGCCATGAGTGGGGGCCTGGTGGAGGGTGCCCCTGGATGTTGGGGGGTGGGGGTGCAGGGGGACATGGGTGGGGGCCTGGTGGATGGTGCCCCTGGATGCTGGGGGATGGGGGTGGTGGGAGACATGAGTGGGGGCCTGGTGGAGGGTGCCCCTGGATGCTGGGGGGTGGGGGTGCAGGGGGACATGAGTTGGACATGAGTGGGGGCCTGGTGGAGGGTGCCCTGCACTGCTGGGGGGTGGGGTGGTGGGAGACATGAGTTGGACATGAGTGGGGGCCTGGTGGAGGGTGCCCTGCACTGCTGGGGGGTGGGGGTGATAGGGGACATGAGTGGGGGCCTGGTGGAGGCTGCCCATGGTGGCTGGGGGGTGGGGGTGGTGGGAGACATGAGTGGGGGCCTGGTGGAGGCTGCCCATGGTGGCTGGGGGGTGGGGGTGGTGGGAGACATGAGTTGGACATGAGTGGGGGCCTGGTGGAGGGTGCCCTGCACTGCTGGGGGGTGGGGGTGATAGGGGACATGAGTGGGGGCCTGGTGGAGGCTGCCCATGGTGGCTGGGGGGTGGGGGTGGTGGGAGACATGAGTGGGGGCCTGGTGGAGGCTGCCCCTGCACTGCTGGGGGGTGGGGGTGATAGGGGCCATGAGTGGGGGCCTGGTGGAGGGTGCCCCTGGATGCTGGGAGGTGGGGGTGAAGGGGCCATGAGTGGGGGCCTGGTGGAGGGTGCCCATGGTGGCTGGGGGATGGGGGTGGTGGGAGACATGAGTGGGGGCCTGGTGGAGGCTGCCCCTGGATGCTGGGGGGTGGGGGTGCAGGGGCCATGAGTGGGGGCCTGGTGGAGGGTGCCCCTGCACTGCTGGGGGGTGGGGGTGATAGGGGCCATGAGTGGGGGCCTGGTGGAGGGTGCCCCTGGAAGCTGGGGGGTGGGGTGATAGGGGCCATGAGTGGGGGCCTGGTGGAGGGTGCCCCTGGATGCTGGGGGGTGGGGGTGATAGGGGCCATGAGTGGGGGCCTGGTGGTGCTGCCCCTGCACTGCTGGGGGGTGGGGGTGATAGGGCCATGAGAGGGGGCCTGGTGGAGGGTGCCCCTGGATGCTGGGGGGTGGGGGTGCAGGGGGACATGAGTGGGGGCCTGGTGGAGGGTGCCCCTGGATGCTGGGGGGTGGGGGTGATAGGGGACATGAGTGGGGGCCTGGTGGAGGGTGCCCCTGGATGCTGGGGGGGGTGCAGGGGGACATGTGTGGGGGCCTGGTGGAGGGTGCCCTGAACTGCTGGGGGGTGGGGTGCAGGGGGCCATGAGTGGGGGCCTGGTGGAGGGTGCCCCTGGATGCTGGGGGGTGGGGGTGATAGGGGACATGAGTGGGGGCCTAGTGGAGGGTGCCCCACACTGCTGGGAGGTGGGGGTGCTGGGTGACATGAGCAGGTGTGCAGGGTAGTCCCCTGTGGTGTCGGCTGCCTGCAGGGGCTGTGGAGGGTGTACAGGGAATACCTGGGAGCACACAGCCAAATCGCGTGTAGAATTTCCCGCGTACCCCTGAAATACACGTACCCAGCCAAATCGCGTGTGGAAATTCCCGCGCACTACCCGGCCAAATCGTGTGTGGGACTTCCCGCGCACCCCTGAAATCCATGTACCATGCCAAATCGCGTGTGAAACTTCCAGCGCACCCCTGAGATCCACGTACCCAGCCAAATCGCGTGTAGAAATTCCCGCGCACGTACCCGGCCAAATCGCGTGTGGAACTTCCCACGCACCCCTGAAATCCAGGTACCCTTCCAAATCACGTGTGAGACTTCCCGCGCACCCCTGAGATCCACGTACCCAGCCAAATCGTGTGTGGAAATTCCCGCGCACGTACCCGGCCAAATCGCGTGTGGAACTTCCCGCGCACCCCTGAAATCCACGTACCCTGCAAAATTGCGTGTGGGACTTCCCGCGCACCCCTGAGATCCACGTACCCAGCCAAATCGCGTGTGGAAATTCCCGCGCACGTAACCTGCCAAATCGCGTCTGGAACTTCCCGCACACCCCTGAAATCCACGTACCCTGCCAAATCGCATGTGAGACTTCCCGCGCACCCCTGAGATCCACGTACCCAGCCAAGTCGCGTGTGGAAATTCCCGCGCACCCCTGAAATCCACGTACCCTGCCAAATCGCATGTGAGACTTCCCGCGCACCCCTGAGATCCACGTACCCAGCCAAGTCGCTTGTGGAAATTCCCACGCACGTACCCGGCCAAATCGCGTGTGGAACTTCCTGCGCACCCCTGAAATCCACGTACCCTGCCAAATCGCGTGTGAGACTTCCCGCGCACCCCTGAGATCCACGTACCCAGCCAAATTGCGTGTGGAAATTCCTGCGCACGTACCCGGCCAAATCGCGTGTGGAACTTCCCGCGCACCCCTGAAATCCACGTACCCTGCCAAATCGCGTGTGAAAGTTCCCGCGCACCCCGGAATACACGCACATGTTATTTTTCAGTCAGCGGGTGTCCGTGTTTGTGGGTACCCCTTTGCACATCATTTGTCCTGGAGGGCCACAGTATAGGACATTCATCATAGCTGTATAAAGGTGCTATTTGTTGGCGCACCTTTTGGCGCACATTTATTACAGGCGCAGAGACGATACCGCCTGCTTTCTTGTGGCGGTCGTGTTTGTGCCTGTGCGCTGGTTTGACCGTGCGCTTTTTTGCCCTATTCGATTCCATGAATACGTGTTGTAGGCGAGCGTGTGGGCGTTCCGCGCACTTGCACCCTGTACTTCCCCCGTGACGCCCACATTTTGGCAAGTTGTTCCCCATTCCGAGTGTTACGCCCTGTGTTCCGCCTACTTTTGTTGTGTGCGCCGCGCTATGTGCGATTTTCGCTGTGGCCTGTGCGATTTTCGCTGTGACCTGGCGCACGCCGTTAGATGGCCTGTGCGCCAACGTGCGCCGTGCACTTTTTTAGCGCACATCCGATGGTTTTCTCACGCACGGCCTTCCATGAATCGATGTGCGCTGCTTTTCGTGCGATTTTCGCACTTGCACTGCGATTTTCGCTATTCCACTGCGAATCGCACGTTTTTGGCCACTTGCGCCGCTCTAATTATTCCATGAATCGGCCTGTAAATCTTGCTACTGTTTCCATATGATTTACTTCTTATTAACCATTTCACTGCTTTGATCTAGTTTATTCGTTTAATTCTGTTTGTCCTTCTAGTTTATATTAGGGGTTATCAGCTGTCAATTTCTTGCATCAGGTAGTTTGTTGGATTGGTGTCATTGAGTTGCTGTTAGTCTGTTTTGGGTTAGTTTGGTACGGGTTGGTTTTAGGGGAAGAGCCAGGTTTTCAGTAGTTTGCGGAAAGACGTTAAATCCTCAGTTAGACAGATGTGGGGAGGGAGTTAGTTTCATAGCGTGGGGGCCAAGGCAGAGAATGATGATCCGCCTAACCTGATTGAGTTTGTCTTCGGTATGATTAGGAGGCCGGCTGAGCTTGATCTTAGGGTGCGTGGGGGGTGATAGGGTTTTAGCTTGTCTTGAAGATATTGAGGCCCAGTTTTATGCAGTGCTCGATGTGAGATGCATAAGGTTTTGAAGGTCACCCTTCAGGCTACTGGAAGCTAGTGCAGCGTTTTAAGGGCCAGGGGATGTGGTATCTTGGGCCGAGCGCAAGTAGCAATGGCTGCCGCGTTTTGTGCCCTTTGGAGTTTATTCAGTTGGTACGCGTGGATTCCGAGGTATAGGGGGTTTGCATAGTCCAGTCTTGATATAACAATTGATTGGACCGCAGAGAGTCTGTTAGGAAAGGAGAGATATGGAAAGATGCGCCTAAGGGTTTTAAGGTGGTAGAGGCAGGACTTTGAGACTTTGTTGACTTGGCGCGAGAGTGTTAGGTCAGAGTCAAGGGTGCATCCAAGATTTTTCACTGAGTTGGAGGGGGTCGGTGATTTGCCCATGACGGATGGCCAGGGTAGCGGGTGTGGAAGAATTTCTGAGTTGCCACATACCATGATTTCCGTTTTGGAGGGGTTTAACAAGAGGTGGCTTTGGGACATCCAAAGTTCAATCTCAAGGAGGCAGGATGCCAGGTCAGGTCGGGAGTTGGGTTTTGAGTTCAGGAGTTTTAGAATTAGTTGAGTGTCGTCGGCGTAGTTGTAGCACAGGATGTTGTGTGAACGAATTATTGGTGGGAGGGTGATCAAGTAGAGATTGAATAGGAGGGCGGATAGGCATGCTCCTTGTGGGACTCCCGTGTCGACTGGTCGGACTTGGGAGGAATAGGTGGAGAGTATCGTTATTTGGTACCTATCTTTGAGGAATGAAGCTATCCATTTAAGAGCAGTTCCACAGATTCCTAGGGAGTGGAGGCGGTCTAGGAGGATTAAGTGATTGATTGTGTCAAAGGCAGCGGATAGGTCAAGAAGGATTAGAGAGGCGCATCCAGCGGAGTCTGCCGTCATTTTAAGGTCATCCGAGATTAAGGTTAGGGTGGTTTCAGATCTGTGACAGGCTCTGAAACCTGATTGTGCGGGGTCTAGGAGGTTGTTGGCTTCGACAAAGGCATTTATTCGGGAGTAGGCAGTTCGGTCAATGAGTTTTTCAAGGAATCTGGTGTTTGAGATGGGGCGGTAGTTCTTGGGCTCGAGAGGGTCGAGCAAAGTTTTTTTAATTAGAGGTTTGACATGAACCGTTTTGAATGCGTCGGGAAAGATACCAGAGGATAGGGAGGCATTTATGATGGATCTTGCGTGTTCTCCTGTGCAGGTGGAGGTGAAGATTTCTTTGAGGGTTGTGGCTGGGCAAGGGTCCAACGGAGAGCCAGATGGTTTGCAGGCAGATAGAAGTTTGATAAATTGCTCTGTAGATATTGGACTAAAGGATTTGAATGTTGGTTGTGTAGTGGTTGCAGCCGATGGACTGGTCGGTAAGGGGACTGGTCGGTAAGGGGGGAGTATTGTCTGGTGGATGTAAGAGAGCTAGTTTGGTGGCTAGAGTATTTGTTCTTTCGAGAGCTGTGGTGTAAAAGTGGAGGGAGAGAGAGAGTCGCACAGTGATTGTGAGGGGGTCGGGATGGTCGTGGAGGAAGCCGGTTTGGTGAATTCGGAAATGATTTTGTGGAGTTCTTTGCTTGGATTTTTGCAGGTTAGGATTCGGGCGTTGTAGTTGGCTTTTTTTTGCTTTCCGGATTTCGGCCTTGTACTGATAGAGGTGTCGGGCCAAGGTGGCCCTGCTCTCCTGGGTTTTGTCTTTCTGCCATTTGCGTTCTAGGTATTTATATAGTTGTTTAGTGGTCTTCAACTCAGGAGTGAACCATCTGGGGAAGGGGCCACGGCGGGTTGATGGTTTGCAAGGGGGGGTGTGCCGCATCAGAGATGCGTTGAGCCACAAGTCAAAGGCATAAGGGGTTAGTTGTTTATTGAGTTGGCAGGTAGGTGGTGGAGACTGGAGGAGTGTGTCGGCTAGGTCCGGCACGACTATTAGTTTTCTCCAGCATTTGCGTACATTCGGAGGTTCAGATTCGAGTACGGGAAGTGGGTCGGGTGAGCGAATGGTGAAAGAGAGAATGAAGTGATCGGACCAGATGATAGGGGTGGGTGGGTTTAAATGAATCCAGGTGTTGGAGTTAAAGACAGCATCAAGAGTGTGTCCTTTATAGTGAGTTGGGCCATTTATGCAGCTGTATTTCTCTTCACTTTATCTACTTGGAGAGGTTTGATAGGTGTGGATATCACAACACGTCCTATTTTAGTATGTGCACCCTAAATTGCTGCAACACTTCCCCCAATCTCTGTGATTTCCCATTGTCCGCTGTGACCTGTAGGATGTCTGAAAAGCATTTCAGTAAATCCTAGAGTCTAGCGTGGGTTTGCATTACACATGGGTCACATGTGCTCCCTAAACTGGAAGGAGTGTCCCATGTGTCCTTTTATTCAATTGCAGAACAGAACACTGACAATTTATACATATTTCAGTGAGGCTTGTACGTTCCTTCATGTCTCTCCTCATAAATGTGCATTCTTGGGTTTTCCACACTGACACAACACAAGTGGAGATAGTAAGAAATAGTCTTTCTAACAGTTTTTCTAACAAAACAACATCCTTGACAACCCCAATTCCACCATTTCCCACACCATATTCTCTCACCCACCTCTCTCAAACCTTTCTCACAAACGTACCCGCTATTTCTCCTCTTTCACACTACTTTCACACCTTTCAGATCTCTCACCACTCCACCTGCCTCCTCTGTGTTGATTATCTCCTACTATGTTACTTCTCTCTTAGAATCCTGGCACCTCTTTCTAGCTCTCCTTGTTTGCCCTCTCCCTGGTAACCTGTATTGTCCAGTTTACCACTTTATTTATCCTCTAGACTGTCACTCCTACATATCCCTCATTGGGCTAACCTTTTGCTTCTCTCTCTACTCACAGTCTCATTGGGTCTATCCTCTCTCTGCTCCCCTGCACCTTCCTTGTCCCTCACTCATTCCATCCTCTCTCACTTGTCCACCCCTTCATTGTACTTTCTTTCGTATACATTATAGGCTTTATGTCACCTATCCCTTGATTCTTCCTCCACTGTCTTGCCTTGTCTCCTCTCTCTCTTACTACTGCCTGTCCCCTTCTCAGTTCTGTCCCTCGACTCACTCACCTCCCTTACCTCTCCATTATTGACTCACCATCATTGCTATTGCTTCCCTTCCTTTCCTTTCCAATATGTTCTGTCACTCCTCTCTCCAGGACCCTGATCTCCTTCCCCTTGGAATATGTGCCCTCTCTGTTGTCTGGTGCCTTTGACTGCCATTTCTGTTGTATGTGCCTTCTGCTGTCTTTGCCTCATTTTGACTGTTCCTAATTTTCCTCAACCCGTGTTTGCCTTGCTCTTCCTGCGCACATTGCTTGTCTCTCTATTATGATCCCCTGATTCACCTTCATTATCTTTAACGTCTGTCTCCACTCTGAGTCGCACCACTCTCTCTCTCTGTCTCTCTCACCCTCCCTATCACGCTTCTACTCACTCACACTCTCACTCCATCTCTTTCTTTCACCCTTACTCTCACACTCTCTCTCTACCTTGCTCTCTCCCTTCCTGCTCATTCCCTCCTGCCGTATTACGTCTTAACCTCCTTGCCTATCCTCCCAATATCTGTTTATCTCGCCTGCCCTCTGCCATTGATCCTCCCTCTTTGCTTCTCTATGATCACCACCAGTGGTGTGCCAGGGCATTAGCAGAATGGCTGAAATTGGGTCAATCATTTGCTCTTTGATTTCCATGCCTGCCCTCATGACAGTGTTTGCTCCTAAAAGATTTATTGGCAGGGTATAGACGTGCAAGGGAGAACATGTGCTGACAATCAATGCCCTGGTGACATTGACTTCTGAGCGCAAGAACGTTGAATACGTTTGAATAAGGTAATGCATCTGATGCAGATTATACATAACAACACGCTACATTCCAGTGCCCGGTAATAACTGCAATGAGTTCTCTTTAATACACAGGCTCTTCTTGGGTCTGTTAAGTTGTTAATTATTTATGTTAAATGATGAGTGTGGCCTTTTCGAAAAGCATACACTGTGAACTGTATCAATTCTACAGGCTCGCAATTTTGACAACTATATTGGGGAAAGAGAACATAATTTGTCCAAGGTCACACACTTCAGATAAGTGACAAGGCTGTGATTAGAGCCCAATATGCAATTGAGGCACTTGACCATAAATCTTGTCATCATCGGTCTAATTATTTTAAATATATAACACAACAACCTGACAAATATATAAATCCTTATTGAAATATGTTAAAAAGAGGATTCTGCAGAATCTGAAAAAAATGTGAACTTCCTAAAGAGCAATCGGACATCACATAAATGCACTTGACAGTTTAGAAAGGGAGCAAGAGATGTATTTGCTTTGAGATACGATTCAGATTTCAGCAGCCTTTGGAGCTACGTCAAAGCTTTCAGATGCAAAGGCCAAGGTGCCTCCACCACATCAGGTATTATCACTCAAACATTATTGCAGATGTTAGTGGCACTAGCTGCATGTTACCACTTGGCTAAATAGCTACTTATTCCTTTAAGCAAGGAGGATAGACATATACAAAGTTTATTGTGAAGCTATAATCCCAATGACATGGGCAGTGGCAGACACAATACTACCCACTTGTTCCATCAAGTATTTCTACTTCTTGCACTTTTGTTTCTTACAAATATGCTGAAATAGAGTTTCAGAATATGTTAATGAAGATTTTTAGCACATCACTTTGAATTTCTGTTCACTTTAAAAATACAGGATTACAAGTACCACAATGCAATATGATGTGCATTTGAAAGCGGGGTCTGGTTTATGCCTCAAATGACATGTGATCATTTGCGATCTCTACAAACTGTCACATGGATTGTACAACTTCCAAGACTGATTTCAAGACCCGATTCTAGGTAATTGTGTAAAGTAACCGTCACTTTATTCCAGGTCCTTGTGGAATGCAGCCACTTTATTATTTCCAGGTGAATTTGCAATGTAAGCTTTGCACTGAACTTAGGTGACCACAGAACAGACTTGGAATCTTAGCTAATGGAAGAATCTAGCATGAATACTGATTCTAAGTTAAATGAAGAACGTTAGCCAAGCTTTGAATTTGGATGAATGTGGAGTACACCCATGTATGGAATCTAGTAGAATGTTGATGTTAACCTTGTGCTGAACCTAGGAGCATGTAGAATGTAACCTCTTAAGTAGGTTTAGCCATCACATTATCCTGGGTCACTGTTTAGAATATAGAAAATAGATCCAACCTCTCACTCTCCATGCATAGGGAAAGTAGCCGAAGGCACGGCCGCAGACCTGCACAGATCAGCCATCATACACCACTTGAAGAACCTTCACACAATACCTCTGCCATAATAATGCAGCTATTGTTTGCGGCAATATTTTGGTAAGTAGCTGCACACATAAATTCTCTCCCGCTCTCATATATCTCTCTAGACCACGTATCACCACCAATACACATGCCAGCTCGACATGGGTGACTTATCGTGACTTGACCACCCCTCATATCATCATACTGGCCAATATGCACATGCGCATCCCAGCACCTCCTTGAATTTCTTTCCATACCTAGACTCCGATCCCCCTCAAAGACGTTCAACCTACAGTGCATAGTGACCACACCAATGGCAGAAGCATCCATACAAATGACGCATTTCATTAAATTACAAATGCAAATAAATGGTTATTGTCTCTTCACAAATACTGAGTCCACTCCCTGTGATGTCATTTTCTGTATTTTCACTTGCAGTGAGGTCAAAACATATGCAAAAAACTGTAAACATAACCTATTTCAGCTTTCTGTTTACACACAGTTCTTTGCATAGTTCATATCTGATTCCCAACATCCAACCCATTCATGTCTTTCATAGTTGTTCCTGTGAGCCTTAATTCTGCCTTAGTTCTTTATAATAAGAAAACCTTTCAGGTAGCATACCTTTGTCATTTTGCCGCATTCCTATGGAACAAAATCCATCACATGAAAATGAAAAGATAATGGGTTTAATGTAGTTAGAAACCAGATCATGAATGATATGCTCATAATGTTTGGCAGAATCTTACTACAGGCTTTAATCTGTTCCACCTATAGTCTTTCTATTCATCACCATCCATTGTTAGTTACATTTTCTGCACACCAAAAGTAAGTAGGCTATGTTGCATTAATGTAACAAGATTGCAGGGACAGAAGAGTGGCATGCATCTATTACCTTTCTCCCTGGACCATTATCAGTTTCAATAAATTAAACATAGTTTTAGGAAAGAGTCAGCTGTGTTGCTTTTGTTGAATTTGACTTGAGGCACCTAATCCTTTCATTTCATTGGATGGGTTGGGGCAGGGGTGAAATGGGCTATGAGAGGGGCCCCCAAGTCTATCTCTGCTCTGGGCCCCAAAAACTGGTAAGATGGTCCTGCTCTCAGGGCAGCTTTTTGGGTCAGATTCTCTGCCAGATAAACAGGTAATTGCATGACAAACGTCAGTGTGCTATCGCAAGTAATCGGTGCAAGATTCTCGCTTCTGTAGTCAACTGTGGGTTCACAGCCAGCTCTGTCACAAGTTTTGACACTCTCCTCCCCGATGGTTACAAGATCCTCTCAGCCCCCAGATCCAATCAGCCTGGAGGGGGTGTAGCCCTGATCTTCCCTGAATGGATTCCTGCCTCTCTCATTCCCACTCAAGCTCACTCCTCTTTTGAATGCCTAGTCTGCAGGCTCGCTCTCCTAGCCACTCTCCTACTGTTGTTAATCTCTAAAAGCCCCCTGGTCAAATTACCTCTTTTCTCTCTTAGTTGGTTGATCTCTCCCCCTGCCTCTTGGCCTCAACCACTCAATTTCTCCTCCTTGGTGACCTCAGCATCCATATTGGTTCTACCTGTCCCTCATCTGCACTCTTTTCCGACCTCTGCGATTTCCTCTCCTTCTCTATCATTCTCTCTAGCCCGACTCACTCTGCTGGGCACACACTTGATGTTTTGACCTCATCTGGCCTCCCCCCTCTCTACCCACATTACCACTCCTCTCTCCTGGAGTGATCACTGCCTCCTCCCCTCTCATCTGTCCATCTACTCCCCCCAAGCCAAGTTCTCTCCTACATTGCAACCCACCTTCTCGGATATCCGGCCCATGAAGAGTTTGTCAGTCGAGGCCTTCGCTGCAACCTTCTCCCCCCCTCCTCCACCCCAGGCTGACTCACACACTGGCACAGCCTTCTCTCTTCTCTACTCCTCTATTTCTGCTATCCTTGATATTATTGCCCCCGTCATGAGGATCAGTTTGAAGACCAAAGCCAAGTGCAGTTTTTGGTATGACTCTGACCTAGCTACACTTAAACTGAAGTGTAGGGTGACAGAGAAGAACTGGAGGGCTCCTTGCTCATCCTCTAACAAACTGACCTGCTGCCTCCACCAAAGGCAATACCGACTCGCTGTCCGCACTAAGAAGAGAGTCCACATACAAGCCTGCGTCTCTGCAGCATCTAACAATTCAGCCAAACTCTTCAAAATCTGCAAGGAGGTGGCCAACCCTGGTGCAGTCTCCACCCCTCCTCGCACCTCCCAGCCTCTTTTGAATGCCCTTGCCTCTCACTTTATCTCTAAAACCCAGGACATCCTGTCCACCCTCTCCTCGGCTCCCCCTCCTCCTCCCTCTCCTTCTCAGCTTGCTGACCATCCCTCATCTACCCCACCCTCCTTCCTCCTCCTTTCCTCTTTTCTCCCATGATGAGGTATCTAGACAAGCCCAATCTATGAAAATGTTATCAAAACAGGTCCATCCCTGTTCCTCTAAAACCTTTAAGGACCACATTGACACCCTTGCGCCGGCCCTTGTCGATTTCTGCAACCTCTCCTTTGCCTTTGGCTCTTTCCCCTCCCCTCTTAAACACTCCCTTGTGCATCCTCTCCTCAAGAAATCCACTGCTGATCCATCATGACAGGCACACTACCGCCCAATTTCCATTACTCCCTTTTTGGGTAAGCTACTGGAAAAGCTGGCCATCTCTCAGCTTAATCTTCATTCCAACTCTGTTGGCTCCCTCCATGACCACCAATCTGGCTTCAGAGCTGCCAGAAGCATGGAAACTACTCTCCTGAACATCCGTGAAGACCTGCTCTCCAACCTCAATTCTAACATTTCCTCTGTCCTCATCCTACTTGATCTCTCTTCTGCGTTCGACATGGTCAACCATACCACCCTGCTCAATCGTCTCTGTGACAACTAGGGTATCACTGATCAGGCTCTGGCATGGCTGACCTCTTTTCTCTCTGATCGACCCTCCCAGGTGCAACTTGGTTCCTTCCTATCCTCTATCTCCCGCTCCACATGTGGTGTCCCCCTTGGGCCTAACCTCTCACCCTGGCTTTTCAACCAATACCTGGCAACTCTCGCTTACTGCATATCCATTTTCTGCTCAACTTTCCAGTACTATGCTGATGACATCCAACTCATTTTCAGGCTTCCTTCAGCCTCCTCCTCTCCTTCCCTCATCTCTGATTGTCTAATCACCATTCAAAATTGGTGTGCCGGCAACGATCTATGTCTAAATGGCAACAAGACTGTGATCCTCCTTATTGGTACACCAACTCCATCCTTTCCTCTCACTCTCTGGCCAGCTTCCCTTGGCCTTCCTCCTACCCCCACCTGTGCGGCTAAGAACCTCAGGGTTATCTTTGACTGTACACTTTCCTTCTCTGCACACATCTCTGACGTTTCCAAAAAGTCAATTTTATTTATTGCACCTCCTTAGAGGAACTCTGCCTTTCCTCTCCTTCCCTCAAAAGCTCACTGTCTCCCAAGTTCTGGTCCTTTCCAGACTTGATTACTGTAATAGCCTCTTTCTAACTCTACCTGCCTCCACTCTCCGCCCTTTACAACTAATCCAGAACAGCACTGCAATACTTGTCCTTGGCCCCAAGCCTTGGGATTGTATCTCTCCAGCCCTGAAATCCCTTCATTGCTCCCAGTGGATGCAAGGAGTACATTTAAAACCCTCTGCATTGTCCACAAGACTTTCAGGGGCCTGGGTCCAAAAAACCTTCAACTATCCCTCAGTAAATACCTCCCCTCTCGAGCCCCTTGCTCCTCTACTTCTAACTCCCTCAGGGTTAGTTGCTTTGCACAGAAATGAGCTGGGGGTAGATATCTGTCTTCAGCTGGTGCCTCCCTTTGGAACAGCCTCCCGACCACCTTGAAACTTGAGGAAAACCATCTCTGGTTCCGGAAGCATCTCAAGTCTTTGCTCTTTGTCTCTGCCTTTGCCCCCCCTTTTCTCCTGTTGATCTGTTTCTTCTCTTGGCATCGTGCACCTGGCCACCCTCTGTCATTTGGGCCCAGGTAACTGTTCACCCTGCCACCCTTCTGCACTGCCTCCAGGCCACCCTCTGCATTAGGGTTCTGCATCTGTACCCATACAGTCCCCCTCCCACGTTTCTCCTGCACTTATCACATATACCTTATCTGACTAACTTTCACCTGCCACTTACTGGCTACACTACCATGGTTCATCACCCCTATGTATTTATTTATTTATTTTATTTAATATTTATTTCTGTTCTCTGTTGTCTCTCCTCTGCTCTGCACTTTCCACTCCCCCCTTCCATGCACTTTCCCCCTTTTCCCTTTTCCGTGCACTTGCCCTTTCTTAAATGTCACTGGGCCTACTAAGATCGCTGTTTTCTTTTTTGTTCTCGCTTGTTCCCCTCCCTTTTTGCCTGGTCGCACTCTGAAACACTTGTGTACGAGCGCAATATAAATAATATATAATTATCATTAACCAAAGCAGCTTCCTTGTAGCTTGAGAGACATGCTATCTCCTAGTCAGCCTTTCTATCACTCTTACCATGCTGTTCTGGAACACCTGGAGTTTAGTTACATCACCCTTGTTAATGGCTACCAGGAGGCTACTACAATGAACTATCTTTGAGCCAGTGATTCGCCGGGTCACAGCAATGGAGTTTGTCTTTGACAAGAACGTCAGATCAACGTCAGTAATTTGATGTAACATCCACATACTTGGTCCTATGAACTGCCATGCATAAGGCCCTGGGGCATGTACAAAGCATGCTTCCAGGTGACCCCTTCATCTCACAGCCTGTGCATGTATGTCTACTGAGAGAGGTAGACAATTATGCTGACCTGGAACATGTGTGCTGTCCAAGCACTGCCTGTGAATTTCCACTGGCATCAACCTGCTCCAAAATGTCTCTACTTCTCATCACTAGAAGACTGGATACCTGAAGCTTTACAGAGGAAAAACAAAGTTCTTCCTATTAGCCCCACACACATTTTAAATAAACATCAAGACACCCTCTTTGTTGCCCATGCACTCTTCTCCACAACAACGATGAACCTCGGACGATGAATGGAAAGCAGACATAAACATGAATTCCCAAATTGGAGTTATGGTGGAATAATGCCTCCTTCTAATCAAGTACAACCCCATTGATTCCTGCCACAGGACAAGCATTCTGTTATTGTCTTCTTTCTCATCAACACACAGCTAACCTGCCCAAGCACTCTCTTTCCCAAGAGTCTTCCTGCCTACAAAAACAAGCGATCACAACTGGTGGAAAACTCAGCAGGCAATCTCATTGCCAGCATCCCCATAAGAAGTTCACTGGCTCCCTCAGAAACATTGCATCTCATTCAAGCTATTCTGCCTCACCTTCAAATCCCTGTGCAGCGCTGCCCCCAATTTACCCAGAAACAAGATTCATCCACCCGCTCTTCTAGAAAACTGCACATCTCCTCAGATATGTTTCCAGACGTGCACCTTCTAAACACCTCGTTGTTGGAGAAGCAAGATTCATAGTGACAACTCCTTCTCTATGGAACATCTTCCCTTTACAGCAGGGGTGGGCTGGCCTACAGGGAGTGCTGAACTTTTCCCAGTAGACCTCTGCACACTGGGCCTCTTTTGTGTGGTAACCTATTTTATTTCCACATTTCCTCATAGGAAAAGGGTTGGGCTTGCTGAAAATGTGTAATATGGGGCCACTTTGAAAATAATTTTCAGGGCCTCATTTGGTTCCCAGTCCGCCCCTGCTTCACATATCGGCCATGCCAACTCCCAATTTAGAAGATGCTTAAATACCTGGTTCTCCATACAAGCCAAAAATGCCATTGATCCAGTAATCCCCTCCTTTTCGTCCTTCCTACTTTGAAACAATTAAAGTTAATTGACTCTACAGTTTAACATGAAGAAACAAAGAAACACATAAATGGAGTCCCCCCTACAAAGTATATTTGGAGGGACATCATGGCATTAAAGATTGTTTGCGCAGGGCCCATGCTCGCATGAGAAGCCCCTATGTCCCTATCCATGCACGTCTTCCCATAGACACAAGCACTCCCGCTCTCTGATAGCTCCACGTTTCGCTTGCTCTCGTAAGACCCTGTGCTCTCGGAATGTGTCCTATTTGCCCTGCCTGATCTCCGGTGGCCGCTAGCAATCTGCAGGTGCCACGCTGTCTGCCTGCTCTCATAAATACCTCGTACTTGTTATGTTCTGAGCACTTTCTGTCTGCTAACTCAACCTTCGGCCGTCTGACTTTAATTTCCCCCGTCCTTCTTAATCTCATACGAAACCTGGTCTCTGAGTGCACTTGACTCGTCTGTCTCCTTTTATAGAAATGCCGCTGCTGTCATTGTGTATGACCCTCTTTGCTGTTCCCCAGACAGACCCTTCTGCGCTACTTGCTCTCTTGCACATATTGTCTGAGTGAGTACAATCTGCTCTTTGTGCTGTTGTTAAATGATACCCAGCTAACTGATTGCGCCTGACTCTATTTGCCACCAAACTCTCCTGTGTAAATCTTGAATTCGCTATGTACCTTTTTTGTGGCTGACGTCTATATGCACTGGCCTCTCTCTGCCCTTGTCCAATTGCTTCTTCACTGCCATCATTATTTTGTAACTAAACTATCAAGTAGCTCAGATGCATCCGGAATGATTAGAGCAGTTCTCGACAACCACAACAAGACATCATACAAGAGTGCAACTGAGTTCAATTGTGTTGCTGGATGTTGTTACCTGTTGTTGGAAATTAGGTCTGTTAATGCTCTGTTTGTGTATCCCAGCAATAACCTTCTTTTTGAGTGGGGTCCATCTTATTTGGAAGCAATACAATCACACAATGAAACATAGCGGTGCTAGCCTCCATTGACGCCCCCTTCTCCCCCACCCTCTTTGTTATGCTCGGATGACATACATTGGGAACCTAAACCTGAGCTGCTAATAAATAATAGCCAGACAATAGTTTACATTTTGGAAGCACAGATCACAATTTATTGGAGCATACAACACAGGGGCAGTCCCAGCCCTAAAGCATCATGGTTCACGACCATCTATACCAAAAACCTAGCCCAAAAAGTGGGGCAAAAAGATCTGAATGTTCCGGTGTACCCTTGCCGCCTGATGCTGTCGCAAGGCACATGACATACGCTTCAGATTTTAACTGCACAGTTCTGAATGTTCTCGGTGACCCCTTGCCGCATCCATGCATGCAAGGCATCGGAGTCTTCCACCTCGGGCCACTGCACATGAAGGTGAAGAGTCTCCAGTGTCCATAAGGGATCCAATGCCCATCGTCCGAGTTTGGCTCGAGTGCGGCCATCGGGAAACCAGCCCACAGTTCAAGCCGCAGCGTACTCCTCGCCGGGTAGGACTACCCCAAACTCCACCACGCTTTGGGGGTGGCCTCCCACTGCCCCCAATTCCCCCATGCTTCAATAAAACTTCTCCTTGTTCTAGCTGCAACCTACCTTCAACCAAACCACAATTTCAACATATCACAGTTTATTCAACATCCATTTTTTCCTTGTAAATCCACATTGTGTAAGCCCCCCCCAGTTTACCAAACCTGCCAATGACAAAGTTTTTCCGTGTAAATCCACATTGTGTGAGGACCCACAGCTTACCACACTTTTCAATGGCGCTGGTCTGTGTTACTGGACAGACCCTTAAGTTATACGTGGAGGGAAATTTGAACTCATCATGCATTTATGGCACCCTTCAGTCTTACCACTGGTTTATCATTGTGAGAGTGTCCCACAGCTTACCAGACCTTTTGGGATCGTTATGCTGCATTCCTGGTAGCATTCCTGGAACCTGACTGAGGCGTCCACATTGTTTTCTTATCCTTTGGTAACACAAGCACAAATCTGTTATTCACACCATAAATCAGCAGCATAGTGTCCCCATTTCCGGACGTCACCCTAGCTATAGAGGAGTACGTTATTTTTGCAATCGTTCTTTAAAAAAAGCATCCCCCCCTTTTAATCCTGCCTCTAAGTGCCCTCTGGGACCATTTCCTCACACCAAGGCTGAAAACTGGAAGTGCAAACATTTAAACCCGTTTCTTGTAATAAACTTTACCTTAAATGGTTTTCCGATAAACCTAAGGCAATGATACTGTAATCCTTCAAGCCAAATTGTCTATTTGGTGCCCCAAAAGGCATGTGGCCAAGTACCTACTTTGCAGAGGGGGTTTGCTGCTTCAACCATGTGCCATCTGGACTCAATTGCAGAAAGAATAATAACTATCCAGCACTTCCGTTGAGCCAGAAGCCAGCAAACCTTACACCTGCATGCCATGTACAGCTTCTAGCCAGCCGTTACCAAAACCTCACTTAATTACTCCCTAAAACGCCCTGTTTATGCCATGTCTACCATTTGCTGGACCAGCCCCCCCCCCCCGGGACTGGTCTCCTGCCCCTTCACGGTGAGCTCTGTACCGCGAAATACATTGGTTATTACATAATTATTTTCAAAATACATCTTTATTAAACCACCCTTAAGCTGTTGAGTATAATTATGCATTTGTGCTGCCTAGCTCTGCAGCCATATACTGCACCCCATCGAGGTGCTTTAGAATAAATGGTTTCTCCATATCTTACTTTAAAGCTCCCACCATGGCAAACTGCATGAATGCCCCGATGCACCCTAGGAGGTCACCACCCCCAAAAAATCACAGCCTTAATCAATACCCCCTGACCAAGCCATTCACTGCACCAGCCATATGTGCCCAGCCCACAATAAGGTGCAACTAGGTGTGGTGGTGCAGGAAGCTGGAGCGTTGCCGTCCTTGTTCCTTTTGTCTTTAGAAAACTAAATTTAAATGTAATCTTAATTGTTCCCTTAAAGCTTGTATCCCCCTCACCAACAGCCGTTTTCATCACCTGCCACACAGGCGTGTCACAGTTGACACATCATATTTCTGGTGAAATTCAATACAACTTCTCCTTGTTCTAGGTGCAACCTACCATCAACCTTACCCTAAACGACAATTTCAACATATCCCAGAGTTTATTCAACCTCCAGTTTTGCCTAGTAAATCCACATAGTGTAGGGCCCCCCAGCTTACCAAACCTTCCAAGGACACAATTTTCCCTTGTAAATCCACATTGTGTGTTGCCCCATAGCTTACCAAACCTTTCAAGGACGCTGGACTGTGTTACTGGACAGACCCTTAAGTTATACGTGAAGGGAAATTTGAACTCATCGTGCATTTATGACACCCTTCAGTCTTACCGCGGGCGTGTCATTGTGGGAATGGCCACAGTTTACCAGCCTTTTCTGGATCGTTATGTGGCATTCCTGGTCACACTCCTGGGACCAGGCAGAGGTGGTCGTAGACGTCCGGTATTATTCCATCCTATGATAACAAATAAGCATACAACTGCTATTTGCATCACACATCTGCAGAACAGTGTCCTCCAGTTGGCCCATCCATCCACCTTATGTTCCCCTGGCCAAGCAAGCTGCTGGTGCAGCCTGCACTTTCCTGGCCATTCATTACGTCTGCCTACAACCAATCCCTTTTTAAGCACAGCAGGTGCACTTGACTGTAGTCCTGTTAAAACAAGCATTGATAAAGCCAAAAGTGTTGACCTGTGTACATTACCCCTTGCCAGGCCTGCTATTATATCCCTTCATACTTAACCATTTTGTAGCTGCTACCATTGATGGCCAACTACCTCAGTGCCCTCAATTGGCTACATGCTGCTTGTAAAAAAACAGCTCCTCGCTTATCCTTGGGCCAAAGTCAAACTATGCCATTTATATTGTTCGGCCAACCAATCCGTCTGTTCCCCCAATGGTGCCTTTCCAATCCAATAGTAATCCAATTCACAGAATTCTTACTTCAAACCTGCAGTAAACCAATGAGCCATTTCCAAGGCTCCTGTGCGATGAGAGCTTACTCCAGTTCAATCCAACAGTCTACAGTCACTGGGCCTCATTACGACACGGGCGGTAAGGGATTACCTGTACCGGTAAGGGCACCGGTACCAGTAATCCCTTACCGCCCTACTATGAGTTCCTTTTGCGGGTCCTCCCTTAATGCCTGGTTTTATCAGGCATTAAGGACAGAACCCACAAAGAGACCTTAGAGCTAATAACGGTTCCGCAATTTGCGGTACCGTTATTAGCTCCTTCCCCATTCCCATTGAGCCCTCTGGGGGCTCAAATGGGAATGGGGAAGGGCCTGGTGAATGGGGAATTACTGCCCCGCCTACCTTGGAATGGGGCGTTAATAGCTCCATTCACCAGGGCGGAGTCGATAAGGATTTGGAGGCAGCCATGGCGCTATTACCGCCATGGCTACCTCCAACCTCATAATGACCCCCACTGACTAAACTAATTGGTGAGCAAAACATAATTAAACTGGGCATCGCCAATCTGCCCTTCCCATATCCTTGTGGTTCACGAGGAGCAAAAGTAGCCTGAGGAGGTCATAGACGTATTATTCACATATCCTATAACACATAAGCACACATTTGTTACTTGCATCCTACATCTGCAGAACATTGTCCCCCAGCTGGCCCATTCATCAACCTTAGGTGCCTCTGGCCAAAACAGCTGCTGGCGCAGACCTCAATTTCCTGGTCATTCTTTATGTCTGCCTGCCGCCATTCCCTTTTCAAGCAGCACGGGTGCATTTAGCTGAAGTCCTGTTAAAACAAGCATTGACAAAAACAACAGTTTTTGCCTGTGTGCATAACCCCTTGCCAGGCCTTTCTTGGTTTGTCTTAATTGAGTGTAATTCCAAAAACCATGGCCACCTTACTGATGAGTATGCTCCAATCACGGACCTTGTTCCCTTGAACCAAGTACTCTTTCCAGATGACCTAAACCTGTCTGTTAGTAAAATTAATAACTATGCTACTTCAACCTATGTCAAGAACACATTTCTCCCAAACAATGCCTACCCTCATCCTCTGTACAACAGCATCCCCCCATCATGTTCCCCAGCACCTAATATGGCCAAAAAGGAAGAGAAGGAAACACACCTGCTCTGATGACTCCTGTTTTCAAGCATGCCTGTGTTAAAAAAAAAAAAAAATGTAAGCTTGTTTATATGCTGATACACAAATGAATCTCACCCCTATGTGACAGGGGCAGTGAGCAACAACGATGGCAGCAAACTCTCATCTCAAAGTGAGGAAAACCATAAAATATGTTAACCTCCCATGTTCTTTGCAGAGAGGAGCACCTGCTACCTTTTTTTAAAGCAATTATATACTGAAAAAACCCCATCACACAACCAATTTCTTCAGCATGCAGTAAACAATTCCCTGTTGCTCTGTGTCATCTTTATTTGCAGGTCAGCGCGACCGTAAAAACCGCTAATACCAAAACATTTTTCCACCTGTTGTAGAGCATGCCCATGTTTCAGAAAATGGGCGTGTTTCTGTACTGATATACAAATGGATATTTCCCATATGTGTAAGAGGATTCAATTCAACACTACAGCTAAGTCAATGCCTAGTCTGGGATACTGAATGGAAACCCTTATTGATATATCCTTATGTCCAGTTCATGAGTTCTGGATGACTACCCCTATATAACACCCCTCTCTTGGAATCCCCCTGACCCCAATGAGCCAAGAAGTAGTTCTGTTTTGCAAGTTAAAAGGTTTATTTGAGAATTTAAACAATATATATATATTTCACACTTTATAATAAATTAATAATTGAATATCACACTTAATCTGAGCAGTAATCAATAATGGATAGTCTGGCACTAGCACACTTCTTTATAATCAATGATGAGTGGTTATAGGATGGATAAGATAGCAACAATACTTTTATGGTTTCAAATGGATGCAAGGTGGAATGAAAATGCAGTACAGAAAATAACTTGATATGATTTCAACAAAACAATGTAATCACTTTTCTCTGGCAATCTACTCCCCCCCTTATGCAATGTAAGTAAATGAAGGGGAGAGCACACAGTTCTTAGAAATGCAATCAAATGTAATTCAGTTCAATTCCCCCCCAGCAGCTTATACAACAGATAGGAGTTTTGAAACACAGGCAAAATGCTTTGAATATGGTGACAATGCAGTGAGAAATATGCTGAAAATGCTTTTAATTCCCTTCAGGAGGTTCAGGGTGAGTGGTATCTAGTTAATATGAGTTCAGGCTCACTCTAGCAATGATTCAGGGATGGTTCTTAAGAGGCAAACGAAATTTAGCAGTTCAGGCAAAAGCAGCTATCTTTTTACAAGTAAAGAAATCGGGCCAAATCGCAAATCGTGGCAAAATTCGCGAGTGCGAGAATCGTGATTACAGCAAAAGTATAAGGAGTAGCAAGTCGGTTCTAAGCATGTTGAGAAGCTGAGATTCTAAGCTTTCAGAGGAAAGTTAAACCAAGTTCCTAGCACAAACGGTTCTAGAGATACGGACGATTAAATAAAGGTAGTTTTTCAGATTTGAAATTTTAAAAGTTCAAAGCGACAGGTTACAGCTTGCAGCTAGAAAATGACAGGTGACAGTTCTACTTAAGTTAAATAGATTGAATTATATTATATTAAACTAAGGGATAGGTTCTGAGTTTTGCTGAGTACTCACAATATATTTTTGAATTAGGCCTCGCCACGGATCTGGTCAGATTTTGGACTGGACTCCGGTTCTGGTCTCGGCACTTCACAGTGATCTGGATCAGCTCTCTGGTTCTGCTAACAGTGGTCTGGGTCACTCTTGATCTCTGGCCTCTGGTTCTGGATACTGCTCTGCTTTCTCTGGGTACAGCACTGCTTCTGGATCTTTCTGGCACAGGGTTTCAGGCCAGAATCAACACCTGTGTCCGGCTGGGAATAATCTGCAAATAATTTTTGGGCCTGCTGACAAATACTTTTGCTTGCAGTCGGCCTTCTTGGTTCAAAGTTCTGTAGTCTCTGTTTAGCTTGGTAGTCTAAGTGTAGGATCTCTGGACATGAAGTCGTCGGTCAGCATGCTCCGCAGCAAATGGAATTGAATGTCCTCTCTAGCTTCCAGTGGCTCTTTTTATGTCTTTTGAAAGTGAGTGTGTGTGCAGCATCACTAGCCAGCCCCTCTTTCAACTGCACATTGGTCAAGCTTTCCGCACTGCTTTGATTGGGGGAAGGAAATGTGAGTCAGAGTGATGCTGTAGGTTTTATGGGTCAGAGGATCCTCCCCTGGTCAGTTTGCCCACAATTTATATTTGACCCAAATACATATTTGCACAGGTACACATTTGTTTAAAATTACATGCACCCATCACGTATCACATGAGGTATACTCTGTTAAAACTCTGATGTTTCTAAGAGCTTGCATTCAGAAACGGCAACATTTTGCGTTTTTTAACTGGTTTTGCAATATTGGTTTTTCATTAAAAATTATACACATATACACGGCCTGTCCATACATACTCCAGTAAATTCCCATCTCTCTAGCTTAAACACAGAGTCTGTAGTATACATAAGTAGCAGGGTTTTGCCCCAGAACATCACACAAATTGGAGTTTGGGCTTGAATCGAAGGTACATTTTTTAAATGAAGGCTCTCAAAGTTATACATTCCTGTCATTTGATTACAAAGAGTTATCAGTGTTTCTGTAAAATATATATTTTGCTTTCAATTCAGTTCTCAGAGTGTTGGAGTCCGCCTCCAAGACTTGGGTGGGTCAGTGATCACATGTGTCTTCTGGCAGGCAGGCCTTTGTTGACAGGGAACAGTCAAAATCAACATATTCTATTCAAGTGCCAGAGCCTATTGTGTGGTCTCCAGGAGGCTCCCAGCCAGTCTGCCTTCTATCAATCAAGAGGTCATGTGAGATTCTAACTCCTGGTGTGAATCTCTGGAGGTGAGAGGTTTCCCAGCCTCTGGCCTGTTAATTAAATCAGATTGTCTTCTGGGAACAGCATGTGGTTAAGATTTTAATTAACTCCCAGCCTTTGATGTAAAGGCCTCTCCTGCAACTCCTGACATGCAGTTTCCCTGTCAGAGTTTAGACCGCTAGCGCCGCCCTCAGTCAAAAGCGGGTACTGCATGCAATTTTTTTGGATCGGTCTTGAATTCAAGCATTTCAAACAAGAGATATTTCATGGAAGTATATTGTCCAGGTTCAACAAATGGCATTGGTGTAGTTCTGCAGTAAAATACATTTGTGCCCATAAATTAGCCATGTTTGACCTGAAGAAAACGAATTCCCACCAGTTATGGGTTGCTTTTGACAATCAGCACTGCCCCTTTTACAATGGTTTTAGGCTCTGTGCCCTTCTGTGCTCACAACATAGGCAAAAATGGGTGGCAGCCTATTCTTCATGCATTTCCCTGTGCATTTTCTGGGAAGTTCTGGCCATCATGATGTTTTCCATGCCAGTACTGCACAGTTTTTGTGGTAGGGCTCGGATGCATGGGTAAAAACATCCCAGTAGCCCCCCTATTGCGATGGCCATTCTGTTTCACTGATGGAACTCGCAAGATCTGGGATGTTCTCCTCATCTTCTTCCGGTAGATGGCACAGTTCAGCATCTTTTCCTCCATCCGGTACTGATCGATCGTTCTCCTCGCCGGTCCGATGGGAATATTGGGCGGTACCCCGGGCCCCTTGCGTCTCTGCTCCCGGTCTCCGGATCGTCCTCCTTGGCCAGTCTCCAGGTTTTCTTTCTCCTAGGACGACAAAGGAAAGGCGGCAATACCTATTCATGGACATTTCTCCCTCACCATTGATATAGTGGGGTGGCATATATATTTTAGAACTCAACAGATATGAACATGCACATTTTTTTAAATTAAGAGACAGGAACACATAAACTTGAGAAACACAGAATTTGATAGGCTATATGTAGGATCTTTTAGGGTTGGAATTGAATTACTCTGGAGCGGTACCCTCTGGGATTGCAGAGGACTCCTCCAGTTGTTGCAGAGTGTGCCTGGGATGGCAACACTTCAACTGGTTGATGTGGACCCACTTGTCTTCCCCCTCTGCCAAACCGCCTTTGGGGATGCGGATCTTGTAGGCCACAGGGGAGATCTTGTCTATAATCTCAAACGGTCCCTTCCATGTAGGCAAACATTTTCGCTGTTTGGCCTGGTTCCTTTGGAAATTGTATAAATAGACCCGGTCCCCCACCTGATATTCCTTCCTGGAAGTTTTCAGGTCATAGTGGGTCTTCATACTCTCAGCTGATCTTTCTAGATTCCGCTGAGCATAGGCAAAAGCATGTTGAAGGTGTTTCCTTAAATTCTCCACATACTCATGAGTTGTGGAGGCATTTATTAGTGTCTGCTCTTGGGTCCTGTAGAGCAAATGCTGCGGAAGCACCATCTTGCGTCCAGTCATCAACTCGTATGGTGACATTTTGGTTGCAGATGAAGGGGTAGATCTGATGGCCATTAGGACCAGAGGTAATCGGATATCTCAACTTGGCCCAGAATCTGCCACAAACTTCTTTAATATGCTCACAATGGTTGGGTTATATCTCTCTACTGCCCCAGAAGAAGCTGGCCTGTAAGCAATGCGTAGCTTTCTCTTGACCCCCAGTATCTCCCACATCTTTGTCATTACTTCACTGGTGAAGTGGCTACCCCTGTCTGACTCAATCCTTTGAGGTAGACCAAAACGGGAAAAGATGTGGTTAATCATCAGGGCAGCTGCTGTTTCTGCCTTGCAATTTGGGGCTGGGAGACATTCCACCCACTTGGTAAACAAGCATGTCACAGTCAACATGTACTTATTCCCCCTAACGGAGCGAATCACAGGGCCTACAAAGTCGATTTGCAAATCCGTCCATGGCAGTGTCATTCCCCTCTTTTTGAGAGTTGCCCGGTGTGTGAGGGATGTTGGCTGAAATTGTGCACACACAAGACAACCCTTCAAATATTGGTTGAGGTCCTGGCCCATGTGTGGCCAGTAGGCAACCTCTCTTAAGATCTCAAGTGTTGTATGAAACCCCCTATGACTGGCGGTAGCCGCATCATGGGCATGACTTAACATCAGGCTTCGGAAGGAGGTAGGAACCACCCACTGATCATGGCCAGCTTGGGATTTCCTTACCAACAAACCGTCTTGGATCCGGAACATTTTTGGACATTTCATCAACACTCTAAGGTCCTCTTTCCCGTTGTAATCGGTATCCGTCAGGGGAAAGTTCTCAGGGTCCTCAATGTGTTGGTAAAATTTACCGATTATTGGATCCCCCTTCTGAGCGGTAATCAAATCAGCATCAGGGGTCTCCTTACTCCACTGTGCAATTGAAAGATCATTGTGAGCATATGTCTGGGACCTAGTGATAGCAGTGACCTGGATTTCCCCCAACAGGGACTCAATCTCAATTAGATCCCCTTGGATGGCCCCGGTTTTGGCCAGCTGATCAGCTAAGTCATTTCCAGTTTTGTCTGGTCCCTCTACTTTGGAATGACCCTTGATCTTTTTCCAGTAGTTGGTCATCCCATTCGATGTGACCAGATCATCAATGTTTTGGATCAACTTCCCATGTTTCAAGGGTTTGTTATTAGCACATAACATGCCTCTGGTTTTCCAATTAACCAGGTGCTCCACGAACCTGTTCCGTACATAATCCGAATCTGTGATTATGACCAGTTCGTGGAGTTGATGCTGGACAGCAGTGAGGATGGCCTGATGCACAGCCATCAATTCTGCCACCTGACTACTTCGGGGACCAATTTTGTATCCAGCGGAGGGTTCTGGGAACTCCTTCACCCATGCATTCCCTACGCCAGCCACCAGTTCTTTCTCCCCATTGTTGTCAACATGGTAAGAGCATCCATCCACATAGACAGTGGGCATTCCCTGACACTTGTCCTCTTCAAAGACTTTGTGTGGGGAATTAAGGTATGCCTCTGTGTTGTCCTTGATTTTTAGACTTTCGTCCTCGAGACAGTTTTCTCTGGCACAATCATGCAAGTCAGCCACACCTTGCGCGAGGGGACTCTTCTTGTTTTGGCCATATCTGACCTCCACAGGAAAGCCTTGCATTGACAGAATCCAGGAAGTAATTCGGGAATTACTCACATTTCCGGCCCGGATTCTATCACTTTGGAGATATTGCAGAGGCCGGTGTGGAGTCTCCACTATGATGTGTTCCCCCTGGATAAACGGGCGGTAATTCTTAAATGCCCACACCGTTGCCAGGAGTGCCTTCTCACAATCGTTGAATTTTTCCCCCACAGAGGATAAAGTTTTGCTTGCATAGGAGATTACTTTATTGACCTTGTCATGCTTTTGGTATAATACTGCCGTCAAGCACGTATTAGAGAACCCCGTCTCCAGGAGGAACTCCTTGTTTCTGACAGGGTAAGCTAGGCAAGGCGCTCGTGAGAGGCTTCTTTTGAGTTGTTTTACCGCCTCGGCTTGTTCTGGACCCCATTCCCACTTGACCCCCCCCTTCAGGAAATGAATCAGGGGTCTGGTGATCTCTGCGTAGCCCTCAATGAACTTTCTGCTGTAATTAGTCAGTCCAAGGAGGCTCCTTAGTTCCCGCAGAGTTGTGGGGTCTTTCAGTTTTTGGAGTGCTTCCACCTTCTTTTCCTGGGGACAGAGACCCTGAGGAGTAATCTCATGCCCCAAGAAATTAACACAGGTTCTACACCACTGTGCTTTCTGAAAGGAAAGTTTTGCTCCGGCGGCCCTCAATTGGGTCAGAACATAACGGATCTCCGCTATGTGTTCCTCCACAGATGAACTTTTGATGAGGACATCATCTACATAAGCCAGGTTACCCCTTGCACCCAGGTCGGGCATGGCCTTGTGTAGGAAAATGTTAAATTCATTGCCGGAGTTGAGGTATCCGAAGGGAGTCCGGGTCCATGTGTACTGCTGGCCCCCAAAGGTAAAAGCCAGCTTGTATTGGTCCTCCCTACTGACAGGCACAGTCCAGTATCCATTGGTCAGGTCTATTGCAGTGAATACCTGTGACCCCTGGATCTGGGCCAGCCCTTGGTCAATGTAGGGCAGAGGCCATCGGGAAGTATGGACCTGTTTGTTGAGCTCCCTGAGGTCGGCAAATGCTTTTTCTGGATCATCAAAGCCCATGGGATTATCCGCTAATCGGGACCAAGCTTTGAAGTTTATTAGGTCCAAACTAATGGCAAAGCGATTGAGAATGTCACTGCCTAAGTAAAAGGCGGCAGTGACGTCTCGCACGACCCAACAATTATGGACTATGCTCTTGTTGCCAATGGAGATTTTGAGCATACACCTGCTTAGCAGGAGATGTTTGGAATTGGGTGCTTCCAGGTCCATTTCCCATTTGTCTATCAGTTTGAATGTGGAAATGGCTGGATCTTTTGGGAGTTGGCGGAACATGGCTTCGCTGATGAAGCTCTTACCATTGTTCACACACACTCGAGCGAGAACAGAGTCCTTCCCATCATTTAACTGAACAGGGATGAACAACTGCTCTCCAATTTGCTGAATATCAGCCAGGCTCTGAGCTGATTTCACATCTTTCTGGACTATAGGAGTGGGAGTTTCTGATTGTGGATTAGTAAAGAATTTCAAAGTTTTTCCTTCCAGCGTGGAGTACCACTTTAAACTGGAAGGAAGGTTGATTTTCAGAAATAGAGATGACCCCCCATCACCAGTCTGTTGTCCTACTGCTATTACTGTCACGTCGGGAGTTTGGTTGTTCTGGAAGTGAAATTCTACTTGGTCGGATTTTTGTTCAACCATGTGGCAGGTGCCGTTTAAACTAACATGGTTGACACTCTGTTTTAATTTTATTGGTCGGCTAGTCTGGGTCCAGAGGACCTTGTTTACACAATCTATTAGGGGTGACAACCTTCTCAGGAGGTCATTCCCTAGTAAACAAGGGGTGCCCTCTGGAGTAACTACTATGACCGGGTGTTTCACCTTGTGTCGCCCAATTTTAATGTCCAAGTCTGCAGTCCCCTCAACGGGAATTTCCTTCCCGTCAACGTTTTGCAGTTGTCCAGGAAGAGAGGTGAGAGGAATACGGTAATTCTCCCCCCTTCCTGCATTTAGTTCATCAAAGGCCCTTTTGGACAGAAGGGTAGCTTGGGATCCAGTGTCCACCAGTGCAAAAATTGTACCCTGCCCCTGTACTTGTACCGGGGCATAGTATCTTCCCTCCTTCTCCTCAAGGGGGCACAGATAATGCACATTTTTGGACAACTGGTGGGCTAACTTTCTGGTTTTGGAAATGGCGAGAGAAGAGATTTGGGCAGAATTCTGTGGAGAGCCTTGGGAATCTGAAAGAAAAAGTTGGCAACTGGAGATCAGAGCCATTGTGGGTTCCCCTGGTTCCGGTTCTGGGTCGCCCCGCCCTTTTTGGAGGCAGTCATCAGGATGGGTTTGAACCAGTGGATTTTGGTATGGTGGGTTCTGGGATGAGATGATGGGCGGCGGTAGCTCAGTCTCCATATCTCCCCAGTCTGAATTGGCATCCCTTGGGACCCATTTTTCCTTGGGAGGAGTGCCCCCATCTCTGAAGGAGAAGGTCCTTTCCCCAGGATCCTCTGAGGATCCCTCTCCCTCAAATTGGAAGACCTGTACCTCCTCCACAAAGTGGGTCTGTTTGGGTCCTTTGTTTCTCCTACCCCCCTCTGCTCCTTGGGAGGCAGGCTTTCAGGGGTAGGAGATTTTGTTTCCGGTTCCTGGTTTTCTAGGAGCTGTTTACAAGTTGGGAAGGAAGCTTCCGCCAAGGCTTTACACCCCCCTTCCCCTTGTGCCTCTTCCCTGGGAACCGGTGTGTTATCGGGGTGCTGCCCCCGTCATTGTTCTGGAGCACCAGGTCCAGAGTTTGGGGCATTCTGCTGTGGCATGCTCATCTGAGGGTTCTGTTGAGCCCTCAGTATGTGACCCAGATCCCGTGCCATATTTTGGACCTGGCGCTCTAACTGGGAAACCCGCTCAGGCTGATACGGGGCTCTATTTTCTCCCCTGGGCTGATCCCGCGAAGGGTAGCTATCCCTTCTCTGGTAGTACCCCTGGTTGGGAAGATTTTGGTACCCCTCCACCCTTGGCCTCCCCTCTCCCGGATTAGGTTGTCTGGGCTCAGGGAATTGGGGAAAGAAGGATGGATGATTTTGGGGCTGGAAATTGGGCGGATACCTGGGGAAAAAGTTCTGGCCAGGATTTGGAGAATTTCTGCCCTCCTGTGGGAAGTTGGGAGGGAAGTTCCCTGGGTTAGATGCTTGGCCGGATCCCCCCCCTTGGGCTGGAGGAGTCCACACATAACCCAGGATTGGTCGGTTTCCCTTATAGCGGGGACTTACATAGTCAGGGGAGCGGGGGACCCCATTTGTGGGACTACCTCCTCGACTCCCTGTCTGTGACTGGCTCGAGGGCCTTCTGGGCTGTGAATTATTAGGTGCAGGTAGGTTTTTAGGCCCTCCATCTCCAAATCCAAAACGGGGGTGACCTTTACCTCTGCCACCTTGGCAGCAGCAGGGGTGCTGTTGGTTTTGGGATTTTTCTGGGTATTGCTTTTATTTTCTATGGGCTTCTGCACCTCATAGATCCGGGTAGACTGTTCAATGACCCAGTCTAAAGATCTTTTCTCATGAAAATCTCTCACGAGCTGGGTCATTATATATTTGGGCAAGGCATGGAAAAATGTATTGACAAATTCTCTGCTGTCTGTGCGCACCCTTCTGGTGGTCTGCGCAAAGGCACGTTTCAGTTCTTGCACGAATTCTTATGGGGCCTGATCCTCCCCACATTGCAAATTGTAGGCTGCCTTGCGAGCCTCTTGAGGATTTCTGTGAACAGAAAAATGTTTCAAGATGGCCGCCTTATAGGTGGACCATCTTAAATGATTTTGGTCCTCCAGCCCCGCAAAGAAACTGGAGTATTCTGGTGAGAAGGTCCACTTTACATATTTAATACAGCTTTGTCTGTCCTTCAAATGGAAAATCTCCATCATTTGCTCGTAAAGCTCCAAGTGTTTCCAAACAGAATACTTGGCGTTCTTGTGATAAGGCGTGATGACACTCCTTATTGCCTTTATTTGCTTCAATGGGTCCTTAAGCAAGGCCCTTTTTGCCTTATTGGCCTTTTTGGTTCGGGTAACCCTGGTCCATTCATCCTCTGACTCAGAGGCACTGCTCCCAGAGGTTCCTGTCTGATCTTCCAGGTTTTCCCGGATTCTGCGAGCCTGGGATTGGCTGGCAGAATGTGGGGACCTGGTCTCCTGTGTCCTGCGCCGTTCAGAGGAGTCTTCAGATTCCTCCTTGCTGCCAGGATTTGATGGGTACCCCCCCCACTGACCTAACTGGGCAGAAGTTTTCAGGATGCCCTTAATGGGCCTATTCTCCTGGGGTTCCCCACTAAATTGCACTGTGCTTGGGTGCCCATACCCGGATGCCTGCCCATCCATTCCTGGGAGGTACTGGCCTATGAGCCCCATGCTTCTGGCTGGATAGTAATCTGCCATACCTGTGGCCGGGTGCTCATGTGCGCCAGGGGACATGGGGGTGGCAGAGTCCAGGGACTGAGAGAGATAAAGGCCTCTGGTACTAGGGCTCCTGAGGTTATGCTCAGGAGTTTCCCTTTCCCAGCGAACCTGGTCTCTATCCGCCCCTGCTCCCTGTTGCAATGCAAGAGCCTGCGCTTTCAGTTCCTCAGTTAAGGCCTTACTAGACTCTATCAGTCGCTCCTGCATCGCTACCTGTTGTTGGAGCCTATCATTGTGCTGACAGAGAGCCTCATTTTCTCTCTGTGCCTCCTGATTGGTCCTGGAGTACTGGGCCAGTCTCTGCTGCAGGAGGGTTACCTCCTGAGCTGTGCCCCTATTGGCCTGCTCCTTTCTTGCCAGAGCATCCTCCACCCTCCTGGTGTGCTCTAACAAGTTCTGGTGTTCTTTTTGGAGGACACCCAGTCCCTGGAGGGCCAGGTGATTTTCTTCCATTTTCCTTTTTAAGTGGCAGACTTCCTGGCCTAAGGTATCCCTTTCCTGACTAAGAGCCTGCATCTGTGCCGCCAGGTCGTCCCTTTGCCTTTGGAAGGCACCAGTTTTCTGGCGCTCCTGGTCAAACTCTGCCTGGGTATCCAGGTCTTTCAAAATCAGTTTATTGCTCTCTGCCTTCTCCCTATCTAGGTGGCTTTGCAGGGTGACTACCTGCTCAGCACATGCCCTATTGAAGTCTAACTGTTGCTCCAGCTTTTTCTGGCTCTGCAGTAGGGAGTCCAAACCTTCTTGGTACTCCTTCTGCAAGGCCAGAAATCTGGTATCCTGGTCCGCCTTTTCCTGTTGCAGCACATCCATATCCTCCTTTATTTTAGTGATGTACCGTCTGCTGTCATTTTCTGACTCCTGGCTCCTGAGCAGCCTCTGCTCAGAAGAGTCCAGATCAGATTGGGCCTTCTGTAGTGCCAGCAGTTGCCTACTCGCCAGATCTTGGCCTTCAGCACATTTGTCCTGCATGGCTCCCATATGTAAATATAAATATGCCGCTACCCTGGCAATCTTGTGGTGCTCATCCTTGGCCTTAGGGGCCATATATAGTTCACTCAGGGCCACATGTAGGGGACCCTGATCTCCCCAAATATCTGACCCTGTTTCAGTGACCTGTTGCGCGATTGCCTGCAACCAGACCGTTTGGTCCTGATGAGTCCACTCACCTCTCACAAATAGCTTATGTAAGAAGTGTTCTCTGGCTATTTTCATATCTACCAAGGTCGTCATTCTGGAATTTGAGTTCCTTCCTGATTTACAGAAGTTTGTATTTTATTTTTGCAAAACAGACCTTTTCCTTAGAGCGTTCCTTTGAGGAGTGCTTTACAGCGTAACACAGCGTGGTGATCCAACCGGATATGTGTATCTGGTCAGCTGGCACACAATGTATTAATCTGCACAAGTGATAGATCTAACCCAAACGTCCGGCTCGAGCCCCCACTTTGTAAGAGGATTCAATTCAACACTACAGCTAAGTCAATGCCTAGTCTGGGATACTGAATGGAAACCCTTATTGATATATCCTTATGTCCAGTTCATGAGTTCTGGATGACTACCCCTATATAACACCCCTCTCTTGGAATCCCCCTGACACCACTGAGCCAAGCAGTAGTTCTGTTTTGCAAGTTAAAAGGTTTATTTGAGAATTTAAACAATATATATATATATCACACTTAATAATAAATTAATAATTGAATATCAAACTTAATCTGAGCAGTAATCAATAATGGATAGTCTGGCACTAGCACACTTCTTTATAATCAATGATGAGTGGTTATAGGATGGATAAGATAGCAACAATACTTTTATGGTTTCAAATGGATGCAAGGTGGAATGAAAATGCAGTACAGAAAATAACTTGATATGATTTCAACAAAACAATGTAATCACTTTTCTCTGGCAATCTACTCCCCCCCTTATGCAATGTAAGTAAATGAAGGGGAGAGCACACAGTTCTTAGAAATGCAATCAAATGTAATTCAGTTCAATTCCCCCCCCAGCAGCTTATACAACAGATAGGAGTTTTGAAACACAGGCAAAATGCTTTGAATATGGTGACAATGCAGTGAGAAATATGCTGAAAATGCTTTTAATTCCCTTCAGGAGGTTCAGGGTGAGTGGTATCTAGTTAATATGAGTTCAGGCTGTAGGGTATTTTGTGGAGATTTGGGGCCTGACGGTATTTTATTACCGCCGAAAAATAACTTAGCAATAATCACTCTTTGTATTCAGATTTGGCCATGTGCAACAATAATACAATGGACATGCATTATTTCAGCACCCAGACCTGCATATTTGGTATACGTGGTTGGTGGTATTTTGGTGAGCATAATTCCCTTGTTTTATTTGTGGCCCCAATGTCCAGAATCCCTTATCTTTGCTTAGATTTTTCGTGTGATCACTAGAGAGACCTCAGACCTGCATTCTAGGAATACCACATTTTCCAGTGATAGTGTTGGTGTGCCACCATGGGCGAACTCACTGACTTATTTACGACAGAGAGCTATATGTGGTAGTCTTGTGGTAATTTCCACTACCTTATATACGGTAGGGAGCTATGTTCAGAGAGTCTCTCTTCCCGTTGGCTCATGTACCTCCAACAAGCTATGCTACAGTCACTCACAATTATTCATACTGATTCTGACATGCACACATCTGTCTTAAAATGACCATTGCACTGTTTAAAAATCTCCCCACATCATCAGCATTGTAATGGTAAACAATAAACATCACCCGTCTGTTTTCAAATATTTTTCTGTATTATAAAAGTTGTATTTAAACACGATCTCATTCTTTACAGAAATAAAATGGTACAGTCAAAGCATTGTCTGTGACACACTGCAAAGAGAGTGGCGGAGAACAGAACTCAAATTGCAACATTAGCACTTGATTAATACACGCACAGGAATCCTACACTGACTGCATATTACCGTACACACTCAGCTCCCACACTTCTCATTACCTTATCTTTTTAGTTGTTCTCTTTGGCTGTTCTCTTTGTGAATGTGGCTCCCTTGGATTAACTCCAGCTAAAGGAACGCTTGCCTTCTCAAACCGGGGTCATTGCCTGGAATTCTCAGCTTTTGCAGATAGGAACGCCTCAGCCAGTGGAAAGGTCCTTCTTTCAGCTCTCCCCAATCTCGACTGCAGCAGGACACAGGAATCTGCATTCAGTCAGGAGCCCCACAGCCAGCTTCTTCTCCCCAGTAGTGCAGAAAAATGTCTGCCGTCTTTTTCCCCGATACTGCCCACTAAAACTTTCATCTCAGCCCTCTGTATGACGTGTCCCAATGAAATCCATCATCTCTCATCCTCCTACTCTCAACAATAGCTTCGCTTATACATTTGCAATTGTTGCAAATCTGACTTCCTTCTTCCTGCAGTTACTGTGCACAAAAACACGGAGAAGCAGACAAAGAAGAGAAGAAAAAAAAACTGCACACACATTTAAATGGTTTTCAGAGTATGCCTAATTCTGCAGTGGAGAACACATTTTATTAGTGGGTTATGTTAAATAAGGTTTTATTAGTCAGGTTAATTGTTAATAGGTTAGCTGTTAATTTTCAAATGTGTCTCTAGCAATATAGGCATTTCAGGTGAAAAATAGTGTGCATTTTTAAATGAGCACGTGTGCTTTTAACTGTAAAAATAGATTTGCATCTTATATGTTAAAATCGTTTTTGACTGAATAGCCTGTCTTTCCTTGTTAATCTGGCAACCCATATAGCAATGCACCGCACCCTTGTGGTGGTGCTGCAAAAAAATGTGCTACTTGTGCAGTAGTGCTGTACTCTGTACTGTAACACGCCAAATATCCTTACATATACCCTCCTTTTGTTTTTAGAATCTGGCCACGATTCAAGCCAATTCCTAAAAACAACTTGTTCTTTCTTTTTCTTTTAAAATGCATGTGTATTGGGATATCTTTCTCTTCCTGACGTAGTCAGTAAAATCAGTAACATTTTCATTTTTACTGATAGCACAATCAACCATCCACCCATGATTAGCACCAGGATAGCCAAACCCACTATTGAGCGTTCCCCCCAGGTTCCCCAATTAAATCTTTCCACTTCTATTATGCCCAGATTACTAATTGTAATATTGTTTTTTCGCAAATTCATTTTCATAACATGTCTTTCTTTGTGATTCAATAAATATTCCACATCTGGATCTATTGGAAAAGTATCCCTTTGAAAAAAATCGATATTTTCCACTTGGCTTTCCCAAACATCATTTGTTACATGAAACAATGTTAATCCCCCAATTGACACAATTGCATCCTTTGGAACCTGTAAATAAAAAACATTATATTTTACCTGTTTAACCACGTATGTTCCATGGTTTAAATGTACTACCGTCATGTTCTTTAAACAGGTGCTGACCAGCCATTTACCTCTGACCATCTTAGCCTGTGCCATTTCTTCACTCCCCATATTACTAATAATCACTTCACATCCCTCTGATATATTTGGGTCAGATTTCAATCCACAAATAGCATCTGTGGCATCAGGAACAAACGGTTTACCTGGACACATATAATTTTGTTCTTTAAATGTTACACATGTTTCCAGGTTTGGTATTAAATAAACTTCAGGTTCCCATGACTGAAATGCCACCACTTTTGGAGTCTTAATCTTAATGAATTTGTCCTCTTGCCAAAATCCCACGTTGTGTACCCACTTCGTTTGATAAATAAGTTCAGGGGCTACAAATGGGATGCATAGCAAAAATCCGATCTCTAGTCTTTCCAAGTCCACATATAACGGCATTGCATTCCCCATTTCGAATGCAATTTTTACCTGTATAAGGTCAATTTCCCTCCTGGTCAATCTTTCTATCATTTGACGAATGATATCCTGCGAAACAAAATACAAGGGAATGTGTCCTTGAATCAATTGTGAAACTGCAGTTTGAACTTCTCTCATATAATTCGTTAATAGTCTATCAACAGGACTCATTATGTTCAATATTTCATTTAAAGTTCTGTCATGCTTAAGTATTATTTTAGTCGCCCGTTGCATCACATCCGCTTGTTCATTTAGAATGATTGCAGTTTCATTTATGAATCTTACTTGTTCATCCAGTCCCCCTCTAATTCCATCTAATGTCTTTTGTATTATTTCTAGGTCAATACTTAGTTGTTGTGCTTTAGTACTCAGTGTTCCTACCGAAATAGAATTGGCTGTTGATATTGTGGTACCTATTATTGCTCCAATTATAGACATTACCATTGATATCGCGAGCATCACCGCACCTCTCTTTCCTCTCTTCTTCTTAATGTCTGCTGAATTCACGAATGTTTTTTCCAATTGCATTAATATATCTCTTATTGACTGCTTAGTGTCCTCTTTTCTTATTTCCAGCCACTCTTTAGTCTGTTCAATCTTAATTCCGGTATTGTTCAAGTGTTTTTCAATCAAAATCTCAGGATTTAACGGAATGTATATATTTTGGAAAATCATCCTTCTATCACTCATGATGAATCCTGGTGCCTCTTCCACCGCGATACCAGATGCTGGTCCAGGTTCAATGACAACCTGTGCTTCTGAATTCTTGAAGATCCCTCCAAATATCATCATCATTAAACAGATAATTGGTATCATCTTCAATGCTGATCGCTTTGTAGCCTTGGTCTTCACCCCTCTTTGGGGCTTTCCCGGAATCCGTCCTCGTGGGCTCCAGGACTCCATCGTCTCCCGTGGCCTCTGATCCCGGAACCTCCGACCAAATAATGTTAATTGTCTAAATCAAAATAGAAAATAAACAGATTAAGTACATAGCACAATACTAACTTCATCCTTTTGCCAAAAATAAAACATGCTTGGTAAAAATATTTCGTTTTTTTTTTTCTTTCTTCTGAAATTAAACACAAGTTAAAAGAAAACAAACACATATAAAACAGCATTCAATATTTAATACACTTTCTCTCTGCACACCAACCATGAGCTTCCATTATATATATTTATTTATTTATTTATTTATTTATATTTATTTTATATTATATTTTACATATATTACAGTGTTTATGTGCCATCATAACAATCAACTTTTTTTTAACTTCTTTGTCACTGCCTCCTGATTACACCCATTTATTTTCTCAAGGGACTCTATCTGTTTCTACATGCTCAAGCTGCCTGATCTCATGCCTGGGATGGCATGGTTTGATTTGATTTACATGGACAAACTGCTCTTTTGCTGTTTCACCTTCATTTTTCAAAATTTTATACACTACAGGAGAGACCTTATCTATAATCCGAAATGGCCCCTGCCAGGCCGCTAGAAATTTAGAATTGTTCTGTTTACTTTTTCCAAAATGAAACTTGTACACCTGATCCCCTACACTGTATTCCTTTACTGATGTCTTTTTATCATAATATGACTTTGCACTGTCAGCAGCTCTTTCCAGATTTCTCTGCACAAAAGCAAATGCATGTTGCAAATGCCTCCTCAGTTCATCAATATATTCATGAACTGTGGATGCACTCACAAGGGTTTGCTCATGTGTTCTGTATAGTAGGTGTTGTGGTAACACCATTTTCCTACCTGTTAAGACCTCATGGGGGCTAACACCTGTTGCTTTGGCAGGAGTCGACCTGATTGCCATCAAAACCAATGGTAACCGCAAATCCCAGCTGGAACCTGCTTCTGCCACAAATTTCTTTAAAATATCCACAACAGACCTATTGCTTCTTTCAACTGTACCTGAGGACGCCGCCCGATATGCGATATGTAGTTTCCTTTTTACACCTAGTATTTGCCATACCTTACTCATTAGAGTACTTGTGAAATGACTTCCTCTGTCTGACTCAATTCTTTGTGGCAACCCAAACCTTGAGAACACATGGTTCACCAGTAATGTGGCTGCTGTTTGCGCACTACAATCTGGTGCAGGAATGCACTCAATCCACTTTGACATCAAACATACCACACTCAAAATATAACGGTGTCCCCTGCTCGACCTCTTTAAAGGACCTACATAGTCTATTTGCAAATCTGACCATGGGAGAGTTAGGCCTCTTTTCATCAATGGTGCTCTATGCATTGGTGAAGCAGGTTTAAATTGGGCGCATACTAGACATCCTCTAGTATATAATTCCACATCTTGGGACATATGTGGCCAGTAAGCATAATCTTTTAGTATTTCTAATGTCTTTTGTGAACCTCTATGGCCTGCAGTTATGGCATCATGTGCATGGTGTAGCATTAGTCCTCTGAATGAAAGGGGTACTACCCACTGTATTTGCCCTGTTATGGACTCTCTAATCATGAGCCCATCCTGTAATCTAATTCGTGTTTTGTTCTTTAATAACACCCTCAACTCTTCTTTTCCCATACAATCTTTTACTGTTACAGGATTTTGTTCAGGATCTATCAAATGATTATAATAGATTCCCAAAATTTGATCATTCTTTTGTGCCTCAATCAAATCTTGGTCTGGCGTGTCATGACTCCACTGCACCACCGGTTGATCTACCTCCTTTGGTGCTTTAGAACGTGTGACTGCATCAATTTGTATTTCACCCATTAAATAATCAATAGGTAGCAATTCTCCCATCACAGCCCCAATCTTAGCCAGATGGTCTGCCTTATCATTTCCCTCCTTATCCTCTCCTGGTGTTTTTAAATGCCCACGAATTTTTCTCCAGTATATTGTTAAATTATTTTCTGACACCAATTTGTCTATGGCTTGTATCATTTTTCCATGTTTAAGTGGCTTTTTGTTGTATGTAACCATGCCTCTTGCTTTCCAACCAGGCAAATACTCCACAAAGCTATTCCGTACATAGTCGGAATCAGTCACCAGGACAATTTCACTGAACTTTTTATCAACTGCAGTAGCAATTGCTTTATAGATGGCTGCCAATTCCGCCACCTGACTGCTCCTATCTCCAATCCTCATCCCTATACTGGGAACGCCTTCACATTTCAACCAGACATTTCCTATTCCTGCCACCAATTGTTTATTACTGTCATTTTCAATGTGAAAAGCACAACCATCCACATATACAGTTGGCAAATCCTTGCATGTTTTTTCATCAAAAGCTTTGTGTGGTGATTGTTCAAATTCCTGTAAACTAGCTTCCACTTCCATTTCATTTGGTATTTGTTCAGCTGCACAGTCATGTAAGTCAGCTAACCCTTGAGCAATTGGGCTCTTTTTATTTTGTCCATATCTTACTTCTACGGGAAAACCTTGTAATGCCAGCGTCCATGAAGTGATTCTGGATTGCGCTAGATTGCCTGATCTAATTCTTTTACTCTCTAAAAATTGCAAAGGTTGATGATTTGTTTCAATAATCACCTTTTCTCCCTGAACAATGGGGCGAAAATGTTGTAGCGCCCACACAGTGGTTAATAGGGCCTTCTCACATTCATTAAATTTCATTTCAACTTCGGAAAATGCCTTACTTGCATATGCAATGGTTTTGTGATTCAAATCGTGTTTTTGTGATAACACTGCTGACATACAATGTTCAGAAAAGCCTATTTCTATAAAGAAATCCCTGTCCTTTATGGGGTATGCTAAACATGGTGCCTTTACAAGACATTCCTTCAATCTAGCCACTGCATCAGACTGCTCTCTTTCCCATCTCCAGGGAGTATTTAGTTTAAGCAGTTTAGTCAATGGTTGAGTGATTTCTGCATAATTCTCAATGAACTTTCTGTTATAGCCTGTCATCCCTAATAAACTTTTTACTCCTTTCACATTTTTAGGATCTTTTAATCTTTGTATGGCCTCTATTTTCTTCCTTTGTGGATTTAGCCCATGTTCAGTCACTTCATGCCCTAGAAAGTTCACTTTTTTCTTGCACCATTGTGCTTTTTGCAAAGATACTTTGGCGCCTGCTTTCTGCAATTGGCCAAGCACATGTCTTATTTCATCAAAATGGCTTTTAAGGTTTTCATTTTTTATCAGGACATCATCCACATAAACTATTGTTCCTCTTTCCGCTGCATCCGGCATGGCCTTTCTCAAAAATATGCCAAATTCACTCCCACTATTGATGTACCCGAACGGAGCTCTAAGCCAGGCATATTGAGTCCTGTCAAATGTAAAGGAAAATAAGTGTTGTATCTCCTCTGCCAATGGCACACACCAATATCCAGATGTGAGATCTAACGTGGTAAATACATTTGAACCATGTATCTGAGCTAGGCCCTGATCAATGAATGGTAGTGGCCATCTAGATACTGGTACTCTTTTATTTAACTCTCTTAAGTCTGCACACAGCCGCCATTGACCATTTGGCTTTAACACACCTAAAATAGGCGTATTGGATGTGCTATGAATGGGCCTAATTATTCCCCGTGATTCCAAATTTTTAATAATCTCTGCCAATGATTCTAAACATGCCAGCGGTAGTCTATACTGGCGTACAAACACTGGATTTCTGCTACAACCTTCTGGTAGTGTGGCCACATGTAAATCAGTTAAACCACAATCATAAGCATCTTTTGCAAATACATCCTTAAACTCCATAAATATTTCCCTCAGGTCGTTTCGATCCCCATCGCTGTCACATGCATCCGCTAAGGAGATCTGCTCTTCTACCATTCTGGAAAATTCTGGAAACTCTTCTGGTAAAGGAATCTCAGCGCTTTCCTCTAACTGTGTGGCTGTGTCTTTTTGTAGAGCTGCCACTTTTAAATATTTTGGCATATCAGCTTCCACTTCAATGGGCTGATTTCCTGTTTCATTTTCATTTAAATTAAATATTATGCAATCCTCTTGATGACAGCACACTGTCTCATTTGAATCATAAGGATACACAGAATGAATTTTAAATATTCCTTTGGGCTGAGAGTCCAGGTGTTCTGGCAACTCGCCCTTGGCATCTACATATTTTTCAGGAATATTCCCAATCACCATGTTATTTAAATCTGCCGTATAATGTGATTTTTGTATGGCCATTCCTAATGGGGAGTTTTCCTCTAAATGAATATCCTGACAACCTTTATTATTTACCATGATTTTTACAGATCCCTCACCAATGTCTACCAATGGAATGTATTCATAATCCAGGCCTTGCTGTTTTATGGATTCATTCAGGCATACAAATGCATCAGATCCTTTCATCTGCTGTCCATTTTTGCATTTCAGTGTTATTGCAAACTGTTTTGTAAATGCAGGAATAATAGTATTTTTCCTCATTTGTAATTCGACTGCATAAGGAACTAGTTGTGCACAATGATAAGCCCTTCTTTTGTCTTCAAATTCAGGTGCCGGACCACCTAGGCGTGACCATATTTTTTGATTAAGGAAATCTAACACCATACACATTCTGTGCATGATGTCATTGCCCATGTAAAATTCATTTTGTGCTCCACTCACTATCCATACATTATGGTAAATTGTTTTCTGCCCAATGCTAATTTTAAGCATGCATCTGCCTGCAATTCGGTTTTCAAAGTCTGGATTGTCCAACCCAGAAACATATTGGTTTTTAATCCTAAATTTCGGGATTTCTTCCCTCTCCATAATTTTTTGCAACAATTTCTCATTAATGAAACTCCTTTCATGTCCAAGCGCTAAAGTGGCTTTTATTGTTTCAAGATAATCATTTATACCAACATGAACCCATGGTTGCTCATCTTCCATGTGTATTTCTGCCAGAGTTGTAATGTGTTTTTCTGAATCTGTTTTAGGAGCAATATTCTGTTTGCATGTTTTCTCTTTTAAATAGAAACGTAATGTGTGCTCATCTATGGCAGTCTGCCAATCTTTCCTTGGGTCCAAGTATATTTGTACAGGTAGTTTTTCATTGTCGCTCTGATCTTTGTCTTGACACATTAATATAACAGTGACACTAGGTATGCAGCTATTCTGGAGATATACCTCCACAGCATCATTTGTTTTGGCAACGGTGTGACATTCATTTATATTGCTGTTTTGTGATTTTAGTTTCTTAGGCCTCAATGGTTTTTTGGTTAAGGACCACAGCACTCCATTCACCCCATCTATGAGAGGAGACAATCTTTTCAGGCAATCTGTCCCCATCAGAAATGGAATTTCACAAATAGATGTGATCAATACCTCTTGTTTCATTCTGTGCTTTCCTATTTTTATGTCAACCTCAGTTACACCTATGATGGGCACCTCCTCCCCATTAAAGTTATGCACTGGGCCTTGATTTGCCTTCACTGTGATCTGACTCTGTGGAGGCCTCCCTTCATTGATACTCTTTACCAGCTCCTTGGACATAATTGTGGCCTGTGCGCCAGTGTCAATCATAGCGAAGGTGTGGCATTTTTCTTCTACAGTGATGGGTGCATAATATCTGTCCTCAACTTCCTCTAATACACATAAGAAATGTGAATTCTTACTGATTTCAGGGCTCACCTTTCTCAGGTCTTTTTCACTTTTGGCTAAGCACATTGGTAAATGAAAAGACATTTTTCCCTCCTTTTTACCCATTTCTGTGCGAGATATTTTATTCATTTCTCCATGATCAGAAGTTTTTTGGAGTGTGGCCACTGTTCGCCCATCCATCTGGGTAACATCAGAGACCACATTACAACCTTCCAACTGAACATGTGTAACAACATCATTCAGCAATTTGTCATTTTTTAATTCTGTGCATTTGTGATCATTTAGTGTAATACCAGCCCTTTCAGCCTCTTCAAAAATATGTGGCTCAAAGAATTCTTCAGGTGATTGACTTGTACCCTCCTTGTGAGTATTTCCTTTTTCTGTCTGTGTTTGGTCATTGTTTTGCTTGCCCAGGGAAGGAGCTATGGCATCCCCACTTACTCCCTGTTCACTGGTATTCCCCATGCATGAGTCATTTTTCTTAAATCTGTTCCTTTGTTCTTTTGGAATTCCTAATGTTTCTTTTTCATTTGTGCAAATCTTTACTGTTTTATTTAGCTCAAAGTTAAACCGTACCTCTTTTTTAGAAGTATTTGCACTTTCTGTCACAATTTCATTTACTGGTACTTTCATTTTTACCTCATTAGGCATCTCAGAGTCGTTATGCAAAATTATATCAGAGCAATCTGTCATTTTGGCACTGCAGTTATCATGAGTACTTAGTCACTTTTCGGAAGCCCCCCGGTCATTGCTATGGCCATCAGCCCCCTCTTTGGAAGGTTGTTTTTGCGCTGTATAGAGCTTTCCTATTTGCTCAGCTAACATTTTCACTTGGGCCTCAAGGCACTGGAACCTTTCCATCTCTCTAGGATCCTCTTTCTGTGGCCTAGGTCGATATTGGTTGTTTTCCCCCTGATTGGATCTATTCTGATACCTCTCAGGTGATTGATACCGGTTGGGATGGTTTCTGAACTCTTGATTCATTTGTGGAGGGGAGCGGGTTGCACCCATCCTTTGATTATAGTCCCTTGGTGGGGAATCATCGTACTGGCGTGGACTGTAGTTCACGTTTTGCCTCATGTCCTGTCTCTCAGATTGTGGGTACTGGCCCCTATGTTGATTTCCATTATCAGTAAATCGATCCACATATCGGGGCCTATCCTGATTACCATATATCATGGTGTTGGGATCAAACCTACTCTGTGTCCCCAATGACTGGTAGGGACCATCATTTCTTTGATCTTGATTTTGTCTCTGGTTATTGTTCATACCTGCCATATCAGACCGGTATCTTACACGGGGTCTATCCCCTAAGTACCTAGGGCTGATGTAGCTCTCTCTATTACTAGGATCATGTGTTTGGAACATTGGTACAGGCAATGGCGATCTTTGTTGATTACCCCTTTGTTCAGGTGTCACATTATTTTTACCTTGACTTTGAGCAGACTCAAGGGACATTTTGGCTGACCTGATTTCCATTACTGTGGCTGAGGGTTCTTTAGATTTATGCCTGGTATCTTTCATTTTATCACTTTCTCTACCCTGACAATAGAGTACCTCATATAGCTTTGTGCTTTGATGTACAATCCATTCAAGGGACTTGTCACGGTCAAATTCACGGACCAATTGGGATATGATGTCTTTCTGTAGCCCATAGAAGTATGCAGTTTTAAACTCATTGGAATTTGAGTCAAAAGATACATCAAAGCGAGAGAATGCTCTTTTTAAGTCTTGTAAAAATTGGCGAGGGGATGTATTAGGTCCAGCAGTAATTGTGTACGCGACTTTCTTTGCCTCCTGCAATGACTGAAAAGGAGAAAAATGACGCCTAATTTCTTTTTCAAACTCCAGCCATGTCATATTCTGCTGTTCATTTAATCCCCTTATGATGCTGGCCGTCGGGGCATCTAAAGTTAAATGAAAATATTGTCTGTACTGTTCCTTAGGTATCTGGAGTGCTTTCAAAATGTCATGTACCGCTTCTAAGTGATCCTCAATGCAGCATTCACCTCCCTTTTTAAATGGTTTGATCAGGGCTTTAATGGATTTCATTATTTTTATGGGGCTACTTGTTGCAATACATGGAATTGCACTATTTTGTGAGTCAATCCTGTTTTCAGGTGTATGAGATTGCTGACTGCCCCCAATGGGAGTATCAAATCCCCCAAGGGCGCTGCAACCAAGTTCAGTCACCGGCCCAGTCACTGGGGCACTAGCTCTTTGGGCAGAGCTAGAATTCACCTCCACTCCATTGAATGTGGTACCCTGCCGCCTCTCTTGGGACCTGGGAATGCACATTTGCTGTTCTAAGTCCTTACACTTTTTAAGGAGTCTGGTTGCTTCATTCTGCAAATAATTATTTTCATTGCTCATTTTATTAATCGCCTCCTGCATGTCGCACATTTGCATTTGGCATTCATTGAACTCTTTATTTCTTTTGTCTCTTTCTTGAATCATTTTAATCATTTCTTGTTCTGCACTCTGGAGATCACCTTCTTTTTCACAATGTTCTTTTTGTAAAATCTGAATTTCTGAAACAACCTCATCTTTATCCTGCCTAATGTGATCCACTAAGGCTTTTAAGTGTGTCAATTCTTGCTCACTATCTTCAAATTGTTTCTTGCTTTTGGATAACTGAGTATCAAAGTCTCTGCATTTTAATTGCATGTCTTTTTGGCATACATCCAATTCTGCTCTCAACATTTCCTGATTTTTACTTGCCCCCTCTAATTCAGTCTTTAACCTGTTAATTAGCTGAGTATCATTCTCTTGCATTCGCAGGGATTTGTTTAAAATAAACCATATTTTGCCGCATAGCCGTATTAAACAGTCTTTCTCTGCACTTTTATCGACTGCATTCAATAATCTTGTAAGGCAGACCTGGATTATGCTGCCTTCTGCAAAAATATTGTCTAGTTTTTCTTTCTGCACCTCACCCTGAATGCGGTTACTCCATTCTAACGTGCTATTCGAAGACCAATTCCCATGTGCAAATAACTTTGCCTCTAAATATTGCACTAGATCTGAGAATGTGGTTTCCCTTTGTGACATTCTGAAATTTGTTTTTAGTGGCACACTGCTATTATAAAATGGGTTCCCTTTAATGTGCAAATGGCAGTGTGAGACACACTTGCCACGCCCAGTAGGTACTCTATGATCACTTTCCCGGCCTGCAACGCACCATAAATATGTAGGGTATTTTGTGGAGATTTGGGGCCTGACGGTATTTTATTACCGCCGAAAAATAACTTAGCAATAATCACTCTTTGTATTCAGATTTGGCCATGTGCAACAATAATACAATGGACATGCATTATTTCAGCGCCCAGACCTGCATATTTGGTATACGTGGTTGGTGGTATTTTGGTGAGCATAATTCCCTTGTTTTATTTGTGGCCCCAATGTCCAGAATCCCTTATCTTTGCTTAGATTTTTCGTGTGATCACTAGAGAGACCTCAGACCTGCATTCTAGGAATACCACATTTTCCAGTGATAGTGTTGGTGTGCCACCATGGGCGAACTCACTGACTTATTTACGACAGAGAGCTATATGTGGTAGTCTTGTGGTAATTTCCACTACCTTATATACGGTAGGGAGCTATGTTCAGAGAGTCTCTCTTCCCATTGGCTCATGTACCTCCAACAAGCTATGCTACAGTCACTCACAATTATTCATACTGATTCTGACATGCACACATCTGTCTTAAAATGACCATTGCACTGTTTAAAAATCTCCCCACATCATCAGCATTGTAATGGTAAACAATAAACATCACCCGTCTGTTTTCAAATATTTTTCTGTATTATAAAAGTTGTATTTAAACACGATCTCATTCTTTACAGAAATAAAATGGTACAGTCAAAGCATTGTCTGTGACACACTGCAAAGAGAGTGGCGGAGAATAGAACTCAAATTGCAACATTAGCACTTGATTAATACACGCACAGGAATCCTACACTGACTGCATATTACCGTACACACTCAGCTCCCACACTTCTCATTACCTTATCTTTTTAGTTGTTCTCTTTGGCTGTTCTCTTTGTGAATGTGGCTCCCTTGGATTAACTCCAGCAAAAAGGAACGCTTGCCTTCTCAAACCGGGGTCATTGCCTGGAATTCTCAGCTTTTGCAGATAGGAACGCCTCAGCCAGTGGAAAGGTCCTTCTTTCAGCTCTCCCCAATCTCGACTGCAGCAGGACACAGGAATCTGCATTCAGTCAGGAGCCCCACAGCCAGCTTCTTCTCCCCAGTAGTGCAGAAAAATGTCTGCCGTCTTTTTCCCCGATACTGCCCACTAAAACTTTCATCTCAGCCCTCTGTATGACGTGTCCCAATGAAATCCATCATCTCTCATCCTCCTACTCTCAACAATAGCTTCGCTTATACATTTGCAATTGTTGCAAATCTGACTTCCTTCTTCCTGCAGTTACCGTGCACAAAAACACGGAGAAGCAGACAAAGAAGAGAAGAAAAAAAAACTGCACACACATTTAAATGGTTTTCAGAGTATGCCTAATTCTGCAGTGGAGAACACATTTTATTAGTGGGTTATGTTAAATAAGGTTTTATTAGTCAGGTTAATTGTTAATAGGTTAGCTGTTAATTTTCAAATGTGTCTCTAGCAATATAGGCATTTCAGGTGAAAAATAGTGTGCATTTTTAAATGAGCACGTGTGCTTTTAACTGTAAAAATAGATTTGCATCTTATATGTTAAAATCGTTTTTGACTGAATAGCCTGTCTTTCCTTGTTAATCTGGCAACCCATATAGCAATGCACCGCACCCTTGTGGTGGTGCTGCAAAAAAATGTGCTACTTGTGCAGTAGTGCTGTACTCTGTACTGTAACACGCCAAATATCCTTACAAGGCTCACTCTAGCAATGATTCAGGGATGGTTCTTAAGAGGCAAACGAAATTTAGCAGTTCAGGCAAAAGCAGCTATCTTTTTACAAGTAAAGAAATCGGACCAAATCGCAAATCGCGGCAAAATTCGCGAGTGCGAGAATCGTGATTACAGCAAAAGTATAAGGAGTAGCAAGTCGGTTCTAAGCTTGTTGAAAAGCTGAGATTCTAAGCTTTCAGAGGAAAGTTAAACCAAGTTCCTAGCACAAACGTTTCAGAGATACGGACGATTAAATAAAGGTAGTTTTTCAGATTTTAAATTTTAAAAGTTCAAAGTGACAGGTTACAGCTTGCAGCTAGAAAATGACAGGTGACAGTTCTACTTAGGTTAAATAGATTGAATTATATTATATTAAACTAAGGGATAGGTTCTGAGTTTTGCTGAGTACTCACAATATATTTTTGAATTAGGCCTCGCCATGGATCTGGTCAGGTTTTGGACTGGACTCCGGTTCTGGTCTCGGCACTTCACAGTGATCTGGATCAGCTCTCTGGTTCTGCTAACAGCGGTCTGAGTCACTCTGGATCTCTGGCCTCTGGTTCTGGATACTGCTCTGCTTTCTCTGGGTACAGCACTGCTTCTGGATCTTTCTGGCACAGGGTTTCAGGCCAGAATCAACACCTGGGTCCGGTTGTGAATAATCTGCAAATAATTTTTGGGCCTGCTGACAAATACTTTTGCTTGCAGTGGGCCTTCTTGGTTCAAAGTTCTGTAATCTCTGTTTAGCTTGGAAGTCTGAGTGTAAGATCTCTGGACATGAAGGCGTCGGTCAGCATGCTCCGCAGCAAATGGAATTGAATGTCCTCTCTAGCTTCCAGTGGCTCTTTTTATGTCTTTTGAAAGTGGGTGTGTGTGCAGCATCACTAGCCAGCCCCTCTTTCAACTGCCCATTGGTCAAGCTTTCGCACTGCTTTGATTGGGGGAAGGAAATGTGAGTCAGAGTGATGCTGTAGGTTTTATGGGTCAGAGGATCCTCCCCTGGTCAGTTTGCCCACAATCTATATTTGACCCAAATACATATTTGCACAGGTACACATTTGTTTAAAATTACATGCACCCATCACATATCACATGAGGTATACTCTGTTCAAACTCTGATGTTTCTAAGAGCTTGCATTCAGAAACGGCAACATTTTACGTTTTTTAACTGGTTTTGCAATATTGGTTTTTCATTAAAAATTATACACATATACACGGCCTGTCCATACATACTCCAGTAAATTCCCATGTCTCTAGCTTAAACACAGAGTCTGTAGTATACATAAATAGCAGGGTTTTGCCCCAGAACATCACACAAATTGGAGTTTGGGCTTGAATCGAAGGTACATTTTTTAAATGAAGGCTCTCAAAGTTATACATTCCTGTCATTTGATTACAAAGAGTTATCAGTGTTTCTGTAAAATATATATTTTGCTTTCAATTCAGTTCTCAGAGTGTTGGAGTCCGCCTCCAAGACTTGAGTGGGTCAGTGATCACATGTGTCTTCTGGCAGGCAGGCCTTTGTTGACAGGAAACAGTCAAAATCAACATATTCTATTCAAGTGACAGAGCCTATTGTGTGGTCTCCAGGAGGCTCCCAGCCAGTCTGCCTTCTATCAATCAAGAGGTCATGTGAGATTCTAACTCCTGGTGTGAATCTCTGGAGGTGAGAGGTTTCCCAGCCTTTGGCCTGTTAATTAAATCAGATTGTCTTCTGGGAACAGCATGTGGTTAAGATTTTCCCAGCCTTTGATGTAAAGGCCTCTCCTGCAACTCCTGACATGCAGTTTCCCTGTCAGAGTTTAGACCGCTAGCGCCGCCCTCAGTCAAAAGCAGGTACTGCATGCAATTTTTTTTGGATCAGTCTTGAATTCAAGCATTTCAAACAAGAGATATTACATGGAATTATATTGTTCAGGTTCAACAAATGGCATTGGTGTAGTTCTGCAGTAAAATAATTTTGTGCCCATAAATTAGCCATGTTTGACCTGAAAATTCCCTCCAGTTATAGTTATGGGTTGCTTTTGGCAATCAGCATTGCCCCTTTTACAATGGTTTTAGGCTCTGTGCCCTTCTGTGCTCACAACATAGGCAAAAATGGGTGGCAGCCTATTCTTCATGCATTTCCCTGTGCATTTTCTGGGAAGTTCTGGCCATCATGATGTTTTCCATGCCAGTACTTCACAGTTTTTGTGGTAGGGCTCGGATGCATGGGCAAAAACATCCCACATATGGGAAGGTACTATTGTTCAGTTGACTGATTATGTGATTTGCATTGGTGGTTGCTAGCAGCTGGTGGGATCTGCTGCCCTTGTATTGCTGCACATGATTGTTAACCGTAACCCTTGATTTTACTCCTCAAGAATGGTGTTGTGTTTTATAATTGTGATTACATATAAGGAGTTACTCATTACCCCTCAATTTATCTGATCCCACCTGTTATTTAATCAATCATTTATTTTTCCATAAATATGCTGCTAAAGTTAAGCATTAGGTGTCCCAAGTGGGCCCTTTTGGCCCGTGTCAGCTAGTTTGATGAGTTACCTCACCATGGGGTACCCCATCATACACTGTATTTGTTCACGCCAACATGCCCGTAAGCAGCATGCCGTTAATGTGGCCCATGTAAATCATACCGCGACCTGTGACCCAAATCAAACTCCAAGATACTGCAGCACTGTCCAATACGACCAATTGACGCACCCAACAGCAGACGGGTGCACTCCATTATTCCAACTACCCCAAGTTCACGAAACAACCCACTGTGGTGCTCACCCAGATGCCCCCCAATGGAAAACAAAATGCTTGTACAAAGGGCACGGAATCCGCATATCCGATGCATATCCAAAAACCACCCCTGCTTGCCACTGCCTGTGACCCCAATATACTCCAAAGCGCGTGACCACCAGTGCCCGTATGCGGCACACCATTCAACATTCAATTAAGCAGCGTTGCCCGTCCACCTCGATCTCACCCAGCAGCACCGTGATTAAAACCTGCAGTGCTACCAGCGGAGCCGTGGCAGACATGAACTTCAGCACATCTCTAACCCTTGGCTAGGCATGCACCAACCCCAATTTGTTTACACTCCATAGGGGTGCATGTGCCCCACACCAGTCAAACCAAATCCGCCAGAGGGGAACTGGAAAGAGGCCGTGCCCCAGTCCCCCTCCGTCTTATAAGCAGTCCCCAGGGCGGGCCGAAGTGCCCACCCCGGGGATGGCCAGCCCCCGCCTCCTGGAAGATAGTGGGGGAAGTGTCGTGGGGAGGCAAAAGGGAGGGGGACAGCCAGAGGGATGCCCCGCTATGTGAAAGTCCCTCGAGCGCCGCTGGTGGGGGCTGTGACCTCCTCTTAAATTACAACTCAGTCTGAAAAGGGGATCATTGCGAGTTGGCAGGATTTTTTTTTTCTTCGAAATACCAGCACTGGATTTTACAAAATCCACCAAATTGAACGTTTTGCACCGGAGGAGGTGGTATTTCTGGACTGTTTTTGCAAGTAGTCCAGAAAAAACAGCACCACCACCGGCAGAAAACGTTGTTTTCTTTCCATTTCTACCTTCTGTGTGAAGGTGGGAACATTGATAATGTACAGTAGAGGTTCACTCCATTGCTGTACCATGCGTTTTCATTACAGGGGTAAGTTGGTGAGGCTGACACCTTTCCTCTCCCCCGACCATTGCCCACAATAGAAACTTGCTTTACTCTATTGAAGGAAACCACCGGTGGGTCCATTCTGTATAGTTAATAAGTGAAAACATGTTGGGGCATCTTTGGATTTTTTTTCCTCCACCTCTGAAGTGGAGGTACAAATGGACTAACTTTCTGCTGAACGTCCAACCAGAATACCACCAGTGGTATTCCCATGGAATAACCAGCAGTGTCATTTCACACAACCCTGCACTTGGCAGATGGCAAATTCAGTGGTATTTGGCAAATACTTCTAAATGTAACAATCAAAAAACGCATAATGAACTCTGGACCTTTACTGAGCCAAGATGTCTGGCCTGGCCACTGTGGGGAAACTGGACCTTAAGTTATAACGCGTTTACGATAAAGCACGCTACAGATTTATAAAAAATAATGCGGTAAAAGAAAAAATCTGAGTGATAAATGCCAGACAACATGATGTTACATTTTTAACTGTGGGGAGTAGCCAGAAGATATGCTATCAGACAAAAAGAAAATGACTTAAGGGAGGGAGAGCAACATAACGAGGAATAAAGAGCTTTCAAACGTCCATGGGCGTGGAGCCTGGAGAGCAAATGAGAGAAATTGTGAGTGAGCTCATGGAGGACGGGAAACAACTGGAAGAAATAGAAATGGCACCTGAAGGAAAAAACGAGAAGTGCAAACAGAACCAAGAGAGGACAGATTCGAGGGTGCAAGACATTAACGCTTTAAAAGGCACAAGAAAGGTAATACAACTGAAGTGGGGCAGAAAAAAACACGCCGACAGAGACCAGCTAAACAGGGAGACATGCAAGAACAAAAAGGGAGCGAAAAAAGACCCAGAAGAGTTAAACATGAACTGAAGTGGAGAGAAGGCATAGGCAGGAAGACCAAGAACGGATAAGGAAGATTAGTCAAGGTTGGAGAAAACCATTGTAAGAACAAGAGTCTTAGAAGCAGACACACCTGTCACTGCTAGTGAGTAATGAGCATTGGGATGCAGAGCCTCATAGTAAACTCGGGCAGTCACTCATTCTGTCATGTCCATTTCAGATGTGTTGTGCATGACAGAAATATCTATTTCCATCTGGATGTTCAAGAGCGCAGCAAGCCCTAATTTGAGCTGGTATCACAAGTTGTCCATTCTACCAGTAGATGCCGCAAGGGAGGACGGACTCAAGGAGGGAAGTATACATTAACCTACCTTCCTGCATACACATTCCTGCCGCAGCATGGGCCAAGAAGAGGAGCAGAGCCGAGGAACTAAGTCACTTTAAAAAGGAAACTGTGGGTGTGTTAGTGGTGTGTGAACACATGTGTGTATGGATGTATGTATGCCTGTGTATGCATTTAATGCATGTGTGTGTGGGTGGAGAGAGTTTGATGCCTTAGGGTATCATACCAAAACATCAAATCATATTACTGTGAATCGAATAAAACATTTTTTTATCACATTTCAGGGAAAATATAGCTCGGGCGTTGGGTTGGGGTCTAAATTACGGTGGGCGATATAAGGGGGGCTGCAGGGTCTCCCCCTTTATTTATTGAGAGGAAAATGGGGTAAAAGAAATAAAATGATGTCATGGGGCTCACAGTAATCTTTTCTATGTTTTGAGGTAGATCCATACCTTGGAGGGACCAGTCTGAGGGAGAAATATATGGTGCCAGTGCCAAGTGATTCCCATCTTTTGTGATAGCACTTGTATTACTGGGCAAAACAACACAGCCTTTCTTATAGTGGCAATATCGCCATTATTGGGTAGAGGCAACATAGCTGTGTACTTAAAATTGTAGTACTAGCATTATTGGGCAAAGACAGCATGCATATGTACCTACAGTGGCAGTATTGACATATGTATGCCCAACCAGCAGGTAACCTTTGTCTTAAAGTGGCAATGTGGGCATTTTGGGCAAAGCCAACACAGTTTTATAGTGGCAGTTCTGACCCTATAACACTGCCAGTGACTGTACTGGCATGTGCTGGGACAACCAGCATTAAACAACTTCTACGAGTGAAAATTTTAGTATTATTGTGCAAAGCCAATGCACATTTGTCCTTACAGTGGCAGTACTGGCACATAAAGGCACATCCAGCATGGCAGTCGTAACATTGGCATTACTGCAGAAAGCCAACTTGAGTTTGTACTTACAATGAAAGTACTGGCGTTATTGTGCAAAGCTAATGCTAGTGTGTATTTACAGTAGCAGTGCTGCATACATCGGCACAGCCAGAATTAAAACTGCTTCATAGATTAGCCTTATTAGCACTATTGGTCAATACCAACACATGAGTATACATAGTGTGTCAGCAGTAGTAAAAATTGTGTGTGTCTTACAATGGTAGAAATGGGATTATTGATCCCAAACACAATTGTGTTTTTACAGTGTAAGTACTGGCATATACTAGCAGAGCCATCGTGAACATGTCATTTTACAGTACCAATACTGGTAATATTGGGTGCAGCAGAAACAAGAGTGGGTTCTTACAGTGGCATGCCAACAACTAGATAGATCAGCAAAGTGTATCCATACCAATCAACAGACAGACCCAGGGAAAGACACCCCTCACACATTTCATGCACTCAGGAAAGCCAAGACAGGTAACACATTAAATCAAAACATCAGCTTAACAATTGCTCACCTGCATAACGAGGGTCGCCCGGTAGATCACCACTCCCTCAAATGTATTATAATACCAGCGGTGCACCCATTTAGCAGCCAACCACACAACAGACAAAAAGACAACTACCCGACTAACACCTGCAGAGTAACTAGGAACACACTGGGTACAACCAACCTCAAACCTGTAAGGGAAGTCAGCCTCCATGGTTGGATAGGTGTCAGGGCTGGCCAACGGACCACAACCAAGAACTGGGGAAGGTATCATCGAGCAGCAACCAAAGAAGCTCTTTAGAGGCACTGTCAAACTAACTGTTGTACTAACCAATCCTCCCTTCCTGCTCCTGCAACATAACCAACGTCACTATACAAGCAAGACTAGGGGCTAGCCACACTACACATAGGCACACTGAGAACTAATCAAATCTTTGCACTCAACCTACTGTCTGAGACTCTGGAAGTAACCTGAGAAGGAACATACCATTGCAAATAGTCCAGAATTTCATCGACACTCCAAAATTGCACCCAACACAAACACTAGCACATACCTGAGGTACTGAGTCCCATCCATACTGTTACAATAAATGGGGCCTTTCGAGCCAACTCCCGCACGCAAGTCAACACAAAGATGCCATTTCCTCCTGGTTTGAACTTAGCCTATCATCCTATCCTCACTTACATACCTCACCCTCTTCTCTTGCAGAGCCAGGTGAGCGCCTGAAGACTGCACTTGGGTGGTAGTGGTGGACGGTATAAATCAACATAACATATGTTGTCAGCACAGACTTCTTAAAAATGTGTTGGAAAATGCTACACTACACTGTTGGTGATCTTGAATGTATTTGATTTTCATGTGTTACCCAACAGAAGTTATTTGTATTAGTATTTTTTATTTGTAGTGCACATATCCAACAATGAACCGAGCAGAAGCTGCATCTGGGCAGAGATGGATCAATAATTGAGGGAAAGCAAAATGAAGGGATGGATGAACAGATCATTGAGATAAATAATAATTTACTTAGTGCAAAATAAGGGCAGGGAATCAATCATTCGAACAACAGTGGGCAGGGAGTTCCAGATACGAGTTCCATTGGCTGAGAAACATCTGTCTCCCCAGTGAACAAGCCAGGAGGGTGGAATATTAAGAAGAGTTTTTCCCAAGGATCTGAACAAATTTGATGGGCGGTGAAGACAGATTTTGGAGGTGAGGTAACTCGTGGCAATGTTGTAAATACATTTAAAGATCAGGCAGAGTGACTTAAATAGAATACTCTGCTGCACAGGCAGCCAATGTAAAGTCCTGCGATATAGTAAAACTGTTGCAGACCTAGGGAGACTAAAAATAAGTCTCACTGCAGCATTCTGGGCAAACTAAAGGTGATGGATCTGGCCAATTGGAATACCCAGAAGGAGAGCATTGCAGTAGTCTAGTCTAGAGTTAGCTAATTACCCTAATACTGCAGGGTCATCTGATTCTACAATGAGTGACAGGATTGATTTTAACAGTTTTGGTTGATAATAAATAGTTTTGAGAACTTCACTAACATGTGAGTTACAACTTAAAGTTGACTGCCAAATGTAACCATGTTTTTTTTTTACCCTGGTAGAAAATGTAGTAGGGACATCAAAAAGTGCTGGACACGGTGTCTCAGAGTGAGAACCTCCAAATTGTTATTTTTTGGACCAAATTCAATCACCTCAGTTATTGAGGGATTCATTTGGAGCTTTTTTTCAAGCATCCAAATCTTTACTTTTTGAGCACAGGCTACCAACAGGTCAGTGGCTTCAGAGGGAACTGAACATACATCTGGTAGGTGTGATTACATTTGGTGAAAATGTCCAACAATGGCCTAATGTAGACATTAAACAATAGGGGGGGAGGGAGGACCCATATGGTACATAATCTCTCAAAGTTGACTGTGTCAAATGCCGCTGATAGGTTGAGCATGATCAGCATGCTCAAATCTCCTGTGTCAGATGCCCTGGAGATGTCATCCTGCACGACCACTGGATCCATCATGATCTCAGTGCCAATCAGCCCTAAAGCCAGATTGAAAAGTATTAAAAATGTTATTGCCTTCCAAGAAAGTCTGCAGTTGTACCGATACTCTTTTTTGAGTATCTTATATGGCCACACCAGGCCACCAATAGGTCGGTAGTTATCTCAAACATTTTGGTCCAGTGTTTTTACAATTGCAGATTGTATGGCTTTTTAACACATTTTTCACAGAAAGCATACTGCAAATATATTATGTTCGAATTCTCATAAAAAAAATGACTCCAGATCAAAGCTCTCTCATCCTGAGTGGTTGTTTTGTGCTCACTTACTACGAACTGTTGCTCGCACTTGTTGCTCAGAAATATGTATGCCATACCATTGAAACAATTCACAATCCACTATTGAGAAACAGTAGGAAAAAAACATGTTTCACAAATCCCAAAACTGTCCCGTCCACAATGCACAATTACAATATCTGGGCGTTTAAAGTGAGCATACTCTCACAGAATGAAAACAATCTTGCCCAGTTTAAGCCACAAACTAACTGCCAAAAAACGTCCACATCTGCCAACCGAATATTTCTAAAGATGCCATGATTTTCAGCATACACGTTCAATCACTGAATTGAAGAGTGCCCCAAAATCCACGCAATATGTCAAACACAGAGCAAAAGCCACTTTGTGCATGATCTGCACAGGTATGCCGTGGAAAGAGGCTTTGATACTGACGTTCATTTTAGTTCAACCTTTTGGATGTGCACTTGAACTCTCAGCGTGCATATCTCCTGTTAATGAAAGGCATCTGCATCAAAAAACACTGTGCAACTATCCAAGATTTCTATTTCCAGATTCAACAAGATCTTCATCCAATAAAACATAGTACAGGTATGCTTAGATTTTAAAAAAATGTTTTCTTCAACTCTTTCACAAACATATACATATAGAGGGTTCCTACTACTTATTTGTAATAAGCTTCTGAATAGGCATTTTCACTTTTTAACCTCGCACATGAAGCAGCAATTAGAATGCTCTGTATTTCAAAATATTTGTTTGTACAAGCATTTTGATGAAAGTAAAAATATGCATTTGTGCATGTTAAACAACGCTGTCACTTTTTCAAAAAAGAAAGGAAAATCATATAAAATAGATCTGTAGACTAAATTTAAGTGGCATGTTGGCAGCACATGCATACATCGCAAGTTCAGCACTTGCAATCTATAGGTGCGTATTAAGTCTTTATGTTTTCCTTTGCATTCTGTCACTTCCAATTCCACTTCTCCCATTCAATCATCAAGTCCCAGAAAGAAAAGAAAATGACACAACTGAACTTCAAGATTCAAAACTGTGACATGTATATCAAATACACATATAAAATGCTGTGCTTTTCAAAATATGTTTTTGTGAAGCATTTTGAAGAAAGTAAAAAAAAAGCATATCTGCATTTATAGCAGCACGTTGTCACTTTTTCAGAAAAGAAAGTAAAAGCAGATAAAAATAGATTCATACACCAATTTTTTTTTAAATTTCAGTTCTATTAATTTTGCAAAAGAAACAAATCGACAGTCATGTACAGCCAGAGTACACCAATATGTTAAAAGAAAGAATGTTCACAAAAAGAACAATCACGTGTAAAGCATGTACTGTCTTTGAGAATCACATAAGTAACGAATAACCTCGTCAGAACCAACTATCTGTACCCTACCCCCCACCCCCCATTCACATATTACCATCCGGGGATTGAGAACGAACTTAGCGTTGCCAATGAACCATTGCTATATCTATGATTTAGAGCAAATGAACACAGAATAATCCGTAATTCTGGCGCAGCAGACACTATCAGCCATGTATTTGATTGACACTAGATGTATTCACATTTTGCACACATTCTTAACACGTAACATGTTTAGCATGAAATTCAGACCATGCATTTTCAACAGTGGTAAGAACACCGCGTAAGGCCGCAGTCAGGCATTCCATTCTATAAATGTTCAGCAGAACACCGAGCCACTCAGATTTGCTAGGGAGCGTGGCTCTTTTCCATACCATAGTAAGACAGACTCGTGCAGCCATCAGCAGGCCTAGCACCATTTTGGGTGCTTTCTGGATCATGTCATCGGTTTCAACCAGGCCAAACAAAATCAGGAGTGGCTGTTTTTCTCTTTCATCATTATCTAGGTCCCTGATCCAGCTGAGGACCTCTGACCAGTAAGTTTGGGCCTTTGTACATCCCCACCACATATGCCAATAATCTGCTCGCTTCCCACAACCCCTCCAACAGTAAGGGCTTACCTCTTGGTACATTTTGACAAGCCGTGTCGGGTCGTATTGCCACCTGTACATTAACTTAACGGCCTGCAACTTATATTGGCAGGATATGGATGATTTCGCCGTTCGTCTACACATTTGCAACCACAATTCTTGTGAGATATGCCTGCCCATGTCTGATTCCCACCTGCTCTTGAGCGTGAGGGAGGGTGTAATGTCTACCTCAATCAATGCCAGGTACATAGCACTTATTAGACCTCTAGAGCTTGTGCATGTATTAAGAATTCTTTCGAACGGGGTGAGGTCCCTCTGTAATTGATCTTTCCAAACCCGCCTTGTCATTACCCCCTTAAGCCTCAGGTACAGGAAAACTGAAAGTGGGCCAATGCCGAGTGCCTCCTGCAGCTTTTGAATAGTGATAAAAGAGCCATTTCTCCATAATTGACCCGTCCTTTCGAGGCCCGCCTGATACCAGGCCTCAAAGCTCCCTGGTTCTGGGATTGCGTCTCGAATCCCCGGCGACCAAAGGTGTCCCAACGGAGAGGGCCATGTCGTAACTCCCACCATTTTCTTGCCTGGCTTCCATAGTGCCCATATTGTGCATATAATGGGGTGGGATTTGACGATGTTACGTAGTTGTGGCCCGGGCACCCATAGTCATTCACCCAGAATAAAGGGTCGGAGATGATAGTTGTCCAGCTCTATCCACTGTGGCTATGACTGCTGTCTGACGTGTGGGATGAGGACCCGAAGTTGGGCCGCCCTATAATATGTTTCTATGTCTGGGAGGCCTACCCCTGCGTTATCTTTACGAAGCTGGAGCAAGGATCTGGGGACCCTAGGCTTTTGGCCTTGCCACAGAAAGGTCAAAACGGAATTTCTCGTGTCCGTGAAATATTCTTGGGGCATTTTAATGGGGAGCATTTGGAACAGGTATAGTATCTTAGGAAGGATCACCATCTTTATAGCGTTTAAACGGCCCATCCAGGAGATAGTAAGCTTGGACCACCTTTGGATATCCTTTTGAAGGGCCGGTGACAATGGTGGGAAGTTGGCTTCATATAGGGGGCCCAGGTCACGGGTGACATTGATGCCCAAGTATCGGAGTGTATTGAGACTGACCTCTACACCTAGAGAAGCAAAGCGTCCAATCTCAGAATCTCTACTTTTGTCAATTGGGAGGAGGACGGATTTCCCGGTATTAATTTTGAGGCCGGCCAGCTCTCCATATTCTTCAATTATACTGAACGCAGCCGGGACTGAGTCTAGGGGGTCAGTTAAGTGTAATAAGATGTCATCAGCATATAAACCTAGTTTATATACACGTTCACCTACCGTGATTCCTTTAACTCTACAATCTCGTCTTAAATTTTGTGCTAACGGCTCAAGGGACATTACAAATAAAATCGCCGACAGTGGGCAGCCTTGCCTCGTCCCTCTCTCCAAGGGAAACCATCGAGAGTAACCTCTGTTCACTGTCACTGATGTTGTGGGGGAGGTGTATAGTGCTTTGATGGCACGGCGGAGTCTTGGTCCTAACCCATTCCAAACCAGTACCCTCTCTAGAAAGTCCCAGGACACCCTATCAAAGGCCTTTTTGGCTTCTGATGACATCCCGTCATCCCGTCTGGTCCCCTCCCATCCCGTGTGCCTCGTGAAGTAAGTGGAGTGTTTTTCTCATAGTATCCGCACACTGCCTCCCAAGAACGAAGCCAACTTGATCAGAGTGTATCAGCCTAGGGAGATGCGTCTCAAGCCAGGCCGCAATGACTCTGGCATTAACTTTAGCATCAATGTTGAGGAGAGAGATGGGACGATACGAACTGCAGTATTTGGGATCTCTACCCTCCTTTGGAATGACCGCGAGAAGAGCTCGAGAGAAGGACGGAGGGGCTTGGCCTGTGTCGAGGATATGGTTGAACAGAGATGCCAGGAAGGGGGCGATGAGCGTGGAGAATGACTTATAAAAACCAGGTGTGAACCCATCCTCTCCCTGGGCCTTTCCTATTTTCAAGCGTTTTATGGCTTCTGAAACTTCCTCCCCTCTGACTGGTGTATCTAGGGAATCGGCCTCCTTGAGTGTGAGTGTGGGGATCCGCGCCTCTTTAAGATATGCATCTATGCTTCCCACGGAAGGGGGAGGATCACACGTGCATAAATCTTCATAGAAGAAGGCAAACGCTTCCTGTATGTCTTCAGGGGATGTTACTGTCGTGTCTGTAAGGGTACCATCCGTCCTCTCGATGAAATCAACCTATCTTTCCGCCTTTTGTGCACAAAGGCGGGCCACCAGGAGGGCATCTGCCTTGTCGCCCTTCTCATAGTATTTTTGTTTGAGGTATTGTAGGGTCTGGGCTGTTTTACCCATGATAAGTATTCTGAGATGTTTGGCTTCGGCAATATACTTGGGTCTCTCAGTTGGGGAGGACTGTGCAGGTTTCTGGGCTTCAGAGAGCTTTTCCCTAATGTTGTTCTCTATGAGGGCACGTTCTCTTTTCCTTCGGGCCCCTTGTCTTATGAGCACCCCCCTCCAAGTGGCCTTAGCTGCCTCCCATACAGATATCTTCCCAACTTCCCCTGTGTCGTTAGTAGTGAAGAATTGCTCGATTTCGGTTTCGAGAGTTTCTTTAAAGACCGAGTCGGCCCATAAAGAATCGTTACATCTCCATTTAGCATTCCGGAAGGCAAGATCATTCCAGCATATATCTACCGTAACCATGTCGTGGTCTGACCATGCGGTGGGATGTATAATTGTTGCTTGCAATATGTGCATGAGGCCATCGGAAAGGAAGATGTAATCAATACTCGTGAGCATGTCGTCGGGGATAGAGTGGAAGGTGAAGCCCCTGTCCGTCGGGTGCAAGTGGCGCCAGCTGTCAACGAGGCCATATAGGTCAAGGGTAAATTTGATGTCAGCCACAACTCGGGCATTGGGCGGGTCAGCCGCGTCAGCTGTAGTTTGTCTGTCCACTGAACTGTCCCTCCATGTATTAAAGTCCCCTCCGAACACTATGTGCCCTTTAGCCAAGCTGAAGACCTTCTCAGTGATTTTGTGGAGGAACCTACTCTGGCCCTGATTAGGCACATAAAGCGTAGCAAGAGTGACAATTGTGCCTCGTATTCTTCCCACAACTATGAGGGCTCTACCCTCCTTATCCAGCCATGTCTCAAGGGTCGTCATGCGGAGGCTCTTGCGAATTAGAATTCCAACTCCCGCCTTTTTTCGGACACCTGAGCTCCAAAAAGATGGGCCGACCTCTCGAGATGGAATCACTTTCTCCTCACCCTTTTGGTACCTGGTTTCCTGGAGGAATAGAATATCTAAATGTGATCTTTTAAATTCCCTGGCCACTATGGATCTCTTTATGGGGGAGTTCAAACCCTTGACATTAAGTGTGCCAATGCGTAACGTATCATTAGAAAATGTTAGTGCCATCTTGAGCTTTGGATGAGTATATAAATGGCCATTTCGTCTGCTTTATGGTTCGTGTCATGTATGATATCGCTGGGTGTGGTTCATTTTCTATGAAATGGTCATTCAGTCCTTCGGAGGCCAAAGGACGGCCCGTCCGGTTCACATAGTACCCCTTTATATACCCATATTGTGTTCTTCAGCCCCTCAGGCCAGTTCTATGACATATTATATGTTTCCCACCCACCCCACCCCCTCCTCTCCCTCCTACGTTTGGCGCCCGACCCGTCCAGGTTACCATCACCCAGTCGGTCTCAGACCACCAATGGGGACCACGAAACAGGCGGTCCTTTTCTAATGTGAACATCTGTAACATTGAGCCCCCAACCATGCGCTCATATTCCAACAAGAACAACATAAAAGTAGAAATTCGAACCCCCACAGGGGTATCACCCCACTGTATGCGCCACCCCATGTCTCTATCGGGGCACCCTTAACGTGCAGGCCGCAATTCACCATTCGTGCGATAGAGTTTACACTTTGGAATCTAGGAATGTGGCCCGGGGTCGGGTGCATCGTTGACGTGTGCTACGCATGGGCCCCTCCATTAGACGCACCCCAGCCCTACCCCTCCATTTCAAGCAGTGCCCCAGTGCCCAGCTTCAGCTGAGTCACTCACCAGTACATTCAGTTACCTCATGCGGCCAAGCGGGACAGTCTGGTGGCCATACTAATGTTCCATGCCCTGAGAGTTATTCATTCTCCGAAATTTTCTGGATCCTTGAATCCGCCTGCGCCTCGGGCCCTTAATGCGCCATTCTCCTCCTTCTCAACAGGTCATCTATGCAGGCGGCAATGTCCTTTTCCAAAACCAACTTCATTGTTGAGCCCTCCCATTCAAAGGTGAGTGAAAACGGATAACCCCACCTGTATCTGATACCTTTGTCCTTCAGCATCTTCGTAATTGGAGAGCATTTCTTTCTCATCGCAAGCGTGAGTGATGATAGGTCTTGATAGAGTGAGATGGGCGCATCTCCCAACGTGAGTAGCGAAGCATTCCTGGCCTTGTCCAGGATCCGAGCCCTGTCCGCATATTTATGAAACCATGCCAAGACGGATCTTGGGCCTCCTGGCCTACCTCCAGCTCTGTGGATGCGGTCAATTTTGGGCTCATCCACCGAGTCGTCCCCAAAGAGAAGCTTCAGGATGGTGTGCAAGGTTTTCTTTAGGTCAGAGTCAGTTTCGCCCTCCTTTTCAGGGATGCCAAAGACATGTGTGATGTTACGGCATTCCCTATTTTCGAAATCATCAACCTTTAAGCGTATGTCCTCTTCCCTGTTTTCTATTTCCGCAATACGGTGGTCCATTTGGACCTCAAGCGTGTTCAGGGAAGTTTGGTTGTGCTCGACCTGGTCCAGCCTGTCTTCCATTTTGTCCATTCTTTGTGTAATTTTGTCGATTCTGCTTCCTATATCTGCCCTCATGCTTCTCATCTCCGTGAGCAGATCTGCGACGTCTGCCTTGGTTACAGCGGCCTCAGACCCAGCCAACAACATCTTGAGCCCGATGGAGGACTTCGGATTTTCATAGGTCGGTGTAAACCTATATTTTGCCAACTTGTCCTTAGGGTCCATGGGCGGTAGGCCCTCGGCGATGTGGCGGATGGGCTTCAACTTTGTGCAAAAAAATCGCCTTGCTGGTGTGGGTACCTGAGAATTATGGGCTCAAAATGTCGAACTGTATCTTCTTATGACAGAACTTGATGAAGGCAGGATGTTGTAGAAAAATCTGGCGACCTGTGGCCTCATTCAGGTGCTCGGATGTAATGTGAGTCATGTGTTAGGAACATGCGTGAGCAAAATGTGGAGCACTGTGTGCTGGGGAACCCGAGAAGGATCCAGGGCATGGAGCCCCCGTCCAGGAATTGCTCTCGACTTCCTTTTAGGGAATCCTCATACGCGTGGCCTAGTCCACGCTAGGCACCCTGATAGCGTTCTCTGTTTCAGTGAGCCTCGAGGTTTGAGTGGGGAGCGAGGAGGGGAACACGCCCTGTATTATTACAGGGGCCCAACCCTCACCCCTCCGTAGCTTGGGCGAATTTTTCCAGTGCCCGCTTCTGCACCTTCCGGGCCGTCGTGGGCCTCACCGCCTCTTTGGGGTCTCAGTGCGAGTCTTTGCGAGTGAGGGGGATCGCGGGTCCTGATGGGCGCTGTGCCGATTCACGGGCCCTGCAGTGCCTCAGCCGTATTGGGACCCAGGAGAGGGCCCGCTCTGGGCACGAAAGGAGAATCCGTCCGTCAAAGCATCAGCGGAGCGTAGATGGCTAGTGGCGCGCCACTGCAGGGGGAAGATGGTACCCGTTCCAAGGGAGTTGTTGCGCGGGGGCCGAGGACCGTCCGGTCCACTTTCCGGGTCTCGCGTCCGCAAACACGGAGGTATGGAGGAGTCCCTGTGGGCCGCGGTGCAGGCAGACGCACTCTATGGGGCCATGTGCGCACGTACCTTGCAGCGGTCCCCAGCCGCAAGAGAAACACGCGTAGTCGTGCGCTTTCAAAAGCCGCGCGTATCACGGCTCAGCCTTTGGTGTCGGCTCGCAAGCCCTCTCCGCCTTCCCGCGGATTGTCACACGGGAGCAGATTTCTCCACCAAGAAAGCTCAGTTTCGTGTCAGGTTTTCTCCTTATGATGCCTGAGCACGTCCGGAACCGGATTCATTCGATGGTTCAGCCGGTGGGGGTCTCGTGGTGGGGGCTCAACCCACTTTTTGGGACCCTTGCGCGGAGCCTACACGGGGAGTGAGTCCATCCGTGCGCCCCCTGGTGGCCAATCTCATACACCATTTTTAATTGGCACTCTGTGTGTGCCAGTTTAATATATTGGCAGTACATGTATTCTTCCTAACGTAACCCATTCCAATCTGTCGCTGCTTATGCAGTCCTCATTTTTTCTCTACATTCAGGGTTTTGTAATCCAACTTTTATAATGAGAAATGTGGAACTACAAGTCCCAGAAAGGAACCAAAAACTCTAGGACTACATAAACACCGACAGATTAAAATGCATCATGTTGGCAAGTATGCATATACTCCTAACATATTCATCTTCGACACACCAACTGCCATTTAAAAGTGTACTACAAATCTTTTCCATCAACTTTTCTTATCTTTTACAAAACGTTACAGAGATTTGATCAATGTACATACGCATTTCTTATTTTTCATGAAAATGCTCCTAAAAGCAAGCAATGTTAACTGTCCACCACTTGTATTGACTGTTTTCCCTACCCCTCCTCCTTTTTCATAAATAACAACCTTGCTTAGTAAAAGTATTTCACCATTACCACATATCCCCACTAACTTTCATTTACAATTACAGGAACAAAGCACATTACCAAAGAAAAGAACTGAAAAAATACCCTTTGCATCCAACAAAGTAAGTACATTAATGTACCATGCATATGTATGTAATTACAGCAGCACAGTTAGACTATTGTCATGATGCCTACCTCTAAGGAGCCAGGCCGGGCCCAGCAACCTCAGAGGCAGACATCATTTTCCCCAGGGAAGTCTCAGCGGGCCCAAGTCGGGGCCCTTTGGACTCAGTCCTGGCGCCTTAGGCGCCAGGCTCATAGCGGACCCCAGTCCTGGCGCCTTAGGCGCCAGGCTCATAGAAGAGGATATGTGTTTAAGTGCTTGGGTGCACACTTACCTGATGCAGACCTTGCTGCTTCATCCAGGCCCTCTTGAGGCCTGAATGGGACTACTTAACCTGTAGGACTACATCACCACCCGGGTGTGGTCGGGGAAGGATACATACCTGATTGGTGGAAGGATACATACCAGGAACTTCTTCCAAGGCTATTTAAACCCCACGCGAACAGCCACACATGCTTCGCGTTGTTCTGCACCTAGCAGCTGGACGCTCACCGTGTCAGCTCCTGCATCCTGACTTCAGCCACGCCTGCCAGCACCCTGGAACACCTGCAAGGGGAGAAAGGAAGAGAATAGGAGAAGAAAAGCCCTTACCTGCTAAATCTGCATCCCGGAGTCATTTCTCCAACGGCCCTGAAAAGGAAGACATCATTTTAAAGGCATTTCGTTTCGATCGCTGCAGCGCTGCATTTTACTCAACTTTGCAAGGCGCTTCCATCTTCAACAGCGATCTTCCGGATTCAGCTACGCCCCGGCGCCTAGAGGAAAAAAGACAAGAACAAAGGTGAGAGGGAGAAAAGGAATAAGGAAAGCTCAGTTTCCTTTTAAGTCTTACCTGTTGGATTATTCCCACTGCATTTCGGGTCCTGCCGCTTCCTGGCGTCTCCGGACCCCGGCCCCTATGGGGAAAAAAGACAAAGACATTGAATGAGCGAATGCAAAGACATTACCTGAGCGCTCATCCAGAACTGTTTCACTTCGGGTCGGCGCCATATCTCCGGCACTCCGAACCCCGGCCCCTAAGGGGAAAAAGACATAAGCATTAGCGCTTGCTGCAATTAGACAACAAACATTATTATTAAGCTTGAACTTTTGAAGAGAACTTTTACAGCGCCTTACCTGAACAGTCAAGCCTACCTGAACTCCCATCAATCCTCAATCCAGTGAAGTAACTGGGTTTCAACGCGCCCCTGCATCAGAAGCAGGATGGAGAGCTCATCCTTCCAAACCCTAAGGCGAGGCTTCACGGGGAATCGTGGAGGAGGTATCGTGGAGGGTTGGAAGGGAGTGGGAGGCTTGAGCATTGTTCCACAGTTGGTAATACTCCCTTTTCACGCACAGGAGGGTATCCAACGAGCCAGGGAAGCCAGAATAGAGGGGCCCTTCCTGTCCATCTTCAGAGTTCTGCGCCTTCGACGCCGCGCCTCTGTGGGAACCAGGTGAGCGTTACAACTATATAACACTCCAGACTACTCTTTTCAAACCAATATTTATTTCAATCTTTGCCATTATATTCCACCATTCACACTCTTCCTATTCCCATCTAAACATCACCATTACAATGCCTACTGTGTTCCTCAAAACAGCATAATGTGCCTACAGATTCCATCACACCACTACTCCCTTACTCACTAACGCAACACCATCACACCTCTGCAGACTCTTACTCTCACAACCTTCCAAACCACACCCAATATACCACCTCACAATCAAACAGCACTCTATTCATCTTGCAATCACACCCACAAACCCATGTACCATACATGCATATACATTGCACAACTTTTCAAACAAACTTTCTCTTTTCCCAACAGATACAACAAAATGCCTATTAAAAAGTGACTCCATAGAAAAGAAAGAAAAAATAGAGCAGGTAAAAATGAAAGTACACCATATAGTCACCCACCTCTAAAAAAATGTAAAGAAAACATAAAAACAAAAGAGCTAATAACCTCACTCAACAAAACTAAACCAGCCACGACTAAAAAATGTAAGACCCCTCTTGCAAATACTAAAAGTATACAAATATTTACAAAGAAAAGCAGACCTACTAACAAACCTAACAACGTATCTGCCAGTGTTGACACAGTCATGGTAAAGCAATCCAAAAAGGTTATGTTACAGAAAATGTTCCACCATAGAGTTATTCACAATCTTATACAAACAGCTGAAACTTCACAATCTACCCTTAAAAACGACCACAGGAGATGAATCCTGAAATTGTTTATATTGATTTTAAACTGAATTAAACCACTAACTAATTTAATCAATAGATACAAAAAGTACTTCTAAACTTGTGCTGTGTCAAAATATAGACCTTTTCAAACTTCTGTGATGGTAAATGCATTCACACAAGCAGCAAATAACCATATTTCAATGAAGAAGCTTTTAAGCAAGCACAAAAATCAATTGCCATGGACAATAATGGTTGAGGGTAAGAAATGGTGGAAGGCACCATAATGGTAAAAGAATCCCTTATAGAAAGAATCTCCAAAAAAACTTTGAACCAAATGATCCTTTCACCCAAATAAAATGTCCAGTGTACAAATGGACATGTAGCTCAATGTGTAATGTACATCAACAATCCTTTAACTCTTTACGACAATTCCTCAATCACTATTTGAAACTAAAAGACAAAGCGAATGCAAACTTTACAAACCGTAGACTCCTGTCCAGTGCGCAGCCACACTGGTCTGTGAGGAAATTAATTCATTAGCCTGCATTTTAGGAACTGCTTGCAAAAGCACCTTCCACCACATCAAAATGAAGTAACAAACCATTCTACTATACAGAATCTTGTACATTGACTATACTATTCAAAAACTCCTAGGGCCTCATTATGAGGTGGGCAGTAAGGGGTTAACGGCGCTAGTAATGGTGCCGGCGCTGTTACCCCCTTACTGCCCTATTACGAGTCTGCTTGCAGGACCCGCAAAGGGCGCCTGGTAAAACCAGACGCCCTTTGTGGGTCCCGCTAGCAGACCAGGGAGCTAACAACGGGCCCGTTATCAACAGGCCCGTTGTTAGCTCCCTCCCCATTCCCATTGAGCCCTATGGGGGCTCGAATTGGAATGGGGATGTAGCGGGTCTTGGTTCCTCGAATAAGGAATTACCGGGTCCTCCAAGGTTGGAATGGCCCGGCAAGTCCTCATTTGAGGAACCCGGACACGGTATGCGGTAAGGAGGTAACCATGCTGCAAATTGCGGCATGGTTACCTCCAACCTCAGAATGAGGCCCCTAGTCTAGAACTGCAAAATTTAAATAACATTCTCCTACATGGAACAGCTAAACATCTGCTTCAAGAAATAGAGCACATCCTACGTAAATACTTAGGAACTGAAATTGAATTAGAAAATGATGTACCTTCAGAAAACATGACTAAATACCTCATAAACACCAATGTCCTAATAAAGATATACAACAACGAAATATCTAAGTTTCAAAACAAATCTGCTGAAATACCAGACAAAATTTGTGTCTATCGTCACAGAACATTTTATCAAAATAGCACATAAAAGTAGATATAACCTACAAAATAGAAGAGAATGAAGAATCCCAATGGTCCCGATTAGCTTTATATCTAACAGCAGAATCTAAATGCAAAATAACTGACCCCTCAACAGTTTGCAAGTACTGCAACACAAAGCTTGGCAATAAGCAAATTCCATGAGAGACAAGTGAAGAAGCACATTATTTTCCTCCACTCTTTCCCGCAGGAAAAGGAGGAATATATGATGAAAGATCCACACAAATTACTTCATCAGAATATCGTTCTTTACAAATGTATTCTGAAGACCCCAGAATCAGACACAATGTACAATACATTTTCCACCTCCTGTTTGAAAGTGTACTAGCAACTCTATGGTATGAAGTTGCACAAACATTAAAAACAGGCTCTAATTATTTATGCATGTGCGCTACCTAACTGCTTCAAAAGATAAAAGACAAAGATGAAGCTTTGCAGTTAAGTATTACATTTCTCTTGGTAAACATACATGGTACAAAAGAATACTGGTTCTGATTCACGCTGATGTACATTGTAGGTTAAGGAACGTAAGCCCATCCACAAGGTGTGTTACTTTAATTTTTGCAGAATAGGCATGGGATAACATGCACAAATTCTTATACACTGCAAACCAACATAAAGAGGTAAAATATACAAAAACACCAGGAAAACTCTGTTCTCTTCATCCTGTCAATGTATCAATGTACTTTCACCATTGCTTCATTGCCATGTTGCACTTCATCTACAATAAAAATACCCCTCCATTCAGAGAAGTGAAATACCTCTTTTGGAGAAAAGGATATCAATCCAGAGGAACACCACACATCCACATGCTTTTGTGTATAAAATATGCTCCCAAATCTGGCCATGACAGTGATTTCACTGGTTTACAATGTATTAACAAATAAATTACCTGTGACATCCCTTCTGAAACCACACATAGTGACCTACGTACACAAATCGTACGCTTCAAAAACACAAGTGTGGCAAAAACAGCTGACGTGGATATAAAAACAAAGGCAAATACTTTGCCAAATGTCGCTTTGGCTTCCCTAAACCAGTTTTCAAAACAGCACAATTAAATAGCTTAATGTCTTCTGTTAAACACAGTGTAAAAGGCAAATCCCCTAAAAACGCATACAACAATAAAAGGGACAAAACATCAATCATTGTCCTCTTGTGGAATGTAAATATAGACATACAATGCATTGCAGACAATTCCACTGTTGTTGCGGGATATGTCACATCCTAACTCACCAAAACTAAGAAAACTGAGCTAAAACCCCTGTGGGATGACATATCATCTGACAAAACACTGTCACAAAAATTGTACAGCTTCAGTATGAAAATGCTCTCCCATAGAGAATGCAGGTTTTACAAAGCTGCAGAGTGTTTAACAGGTACACCCTTATATGGGGAATCTGAACACATTGTCTGGCTAAACCCTGGTCCAGCTTCATCATGAAAACGTACTAAAATTCTACCAAGAGATACAAGTGATAGCCACAAATAATCCAAACAGCCAGAACATTTTTTTTAAAACAATTTAATTGACACATACTACTCAAAAAGAAGTACTGCTTTTGAAAACATGTGCCTGTACCACATAGCCCAAAACAACTTCTACAAAAATAATGTCACACAAGATGAGGCAACTGGAAAATATTCAGTATAAACTTGTGAAGGAAGTCTAGTGAAACTCACCAAACCAGTCTAATAAATGATATAAAGTTATTATTTAAATCTCTTCAACACATAGGACTGGTTTACATGGCCCTATTCTAAATGTTTAAACCTTGGAAAAACGAAAAATAATTATTAGGTGACTATGACTCATTTGAAGCTGCATTCAAAGCACATGAATGCAGTATATCAAATGACAATTTCAAACAATACAAACAAATGCTGGACAATGAACAAAACCAAGTGGATGAAATTGAATCACAACCACACAAAGACACCCCTGAAGGCAGCCAACCTTCCCCGAAGCAAAGAACCACCTGGAGAACCACTCATTGTAAATGACGCAGAAATAGCCATGACTGAGGTAGAAAATACCATGCATCAATATAAACAATCTGAAGAAGATTTGTCAGTGCTCGAATCATAGATAAATGATGAACAACTCACAATATATCAAGACGTCACTCAAGAAATTGAACATGGTGTTAAAATTGAAACTAAAACCCGTAGCTGTGAGCATTATACAACTCTTCAACTGTATGTAAGTGGTGAAGCTGGTTCTGGTAAAACATTTGGAACTAAAATAATCAGCACATTTCTTCAGAACTTAACAAACAACAACCTTTTGGTTGTAGTAACAACCCCCACATTTTTAGCTGCATACAACATATGATGTGTAACTTTACACTGACTACTGCTCCTCCCCGCAGAGCACCAAAACAAATTAGAATACTACAAATGATCAGCAGAAGCTGCTACTGAAGTATGCAGAATTCAATAAATGAAATATGCTCCTGACGAATGAAATACGCATGGTTTACAGATTCATGTTGGCTTTATTTAATCTCAGAATGCAAGCGGTCCTAAAAACCACTACAAAGAACTCTTAGGACACATTAGGACACAAACAATATCGCAATACCCTCGACAGCATTGCAAACGTAAATCTCTGGCAACATTTTCACTACCGAGAACTAACTCAAAACATGTGTCAGTCTACAGACCACGCTAATGACAGTTTAAAAAGCATTAGAACTGGTCTGCTTACTAAAGATGAAAAATCCACCTTAAATAGTAGACTAATCCATGAGCTATATGGACGAAACATATCTGCTCCTGTTGTCATAGAACAAATAACTCAACAAAATCAAAAAGGCATGTGCTTAATGCCAACCCTTTCATGCTGTTGTCAATTCAACGAGACAGTATTGAAAGATGAATTGCAACCCGTAGTGCATATCAGCTCTACAGACAAACTAGAAGTGCATGGCATGATACTTCCTATGTGTTAACAAGCAACAGTATGACTGAATAGCTTAGAATAATGTATCTAAAGCAGCGCTGGAATGGGAATAATATTTACTTTGTGTCTAAACTGCAGAGTAATTCTAAAATGTAACCTTGACATACAGCAAGCTTTAGTCAATGGAGCAATTGGTACAGTTGTTGGCTTCCAAACATATCCACATGACAACAACATTCAGTTTGTCAACATCCATTTTGACAAACTTGCAGAAGTAAAATAAATTGACCGGGCAATAGAATGTTTCCTTCTTTTCAAAGACATGTACGAACACATTGAGCAATTTTCTCTACATCTTGCATATGCTGTGACTATTTACAAATCAAAAGGTCTAACCCTAGATCAAGCATTGATTGACATTGGCAGCACAGTTTTTAAAGAAGGTATGAGTTGCATAGCACTCTCACGTCTGTGTACACTCAATGATCTATTCCTAGATAAATTTGATGAAAACAAAGTCAAGGCTGACATTCCTTGCATCCTAGAATACAGCAGACTATGGGTACCCACTCATCTAGATATGTACCCTATAACAGATCTTCCAACAATACCACTAAAGAAACAAAGATCAACTTCTTTTGAATCAAACAATACAACCACAAAACTGTCTAGTACAAAGTCAAGTGCACGTTGATCAGAAAAGAAAGACACAAAAAGAAAAGCACACATGTTTCTTCTCGAGAAGGATCTGCATGCCCATCAAACGATTCACAAACATGACTCTCTTGTCCATTTAAATTCAGCAACACAACTGGAGTAAATTGTTATGCTAATGTAACAATGAATCTTCTCTTTCAATCGCCACCAATTGTTCACAACATTTACTTAAACGTCTCGGACCAGTTGTGTTTGCAAATGCTTGTCCTTCATGGAAATGCCACAAATAATCCTGACAACACTTATAGTGTCTCAGGTATAAAGCACACATTGCACTACTTTGTGGGAATGATAAAATGTACCATAAACACACAGGAAGATTTAGAAGAAATCCTAAGTACAAGAACTGGAAACCAAAACATCCCTATAAATGAAATCTGACAGATTTCATACATGTGGAAAAATACATGCACTCCCTGCAACCATGTTTCACAAGACCACATCCTTAATGAATTATTTCAATACGTATCCTTACCAAATTCTGAATCCATTCCATTTCAAAAGCTTCTTCAGGATGCAAATCATGGCATAGTATGCCCTTTTTGCAATTCAGACAATCATTCCACCATACAAATAAACTCAAATAGCCAATAACCCCATCTCATACTAATGCTAGGTACAATTAGATGGTACCTAAAATAACTGTAAGCTTACAGGCTTCACACACGGCCAAATATCTCTTGGAAAGAAAACCTTCACAACAGTAGATATAGTATACCACACTGGTGCCACAACCCCTTCAGGGCACTACAGTGCATATTAAAAAAAAAAGTGGTTGATTTGAATGTAATGAACCAATGTTACTCCAAGACATAGGTTACCAGCAAATTTATCAAATACCTACTAATATTTCTGCAACCCAAATTTAGTCACTAAACTACAGCACAATTAACAGTTAGAAGGTAGGTATTTAACTAATCCATAATACTAAAATAGTACTTTTCAAAGTCAATCTAGTAAGAATACGCCAACAGGTATCTAACTACCTGAAAAATACCTTTAATTCCAAAACACTTCAAATATGCAATCTCAATTTTTATACAACAAAACCTCTTCTAACCTCTGATGTAGCTTAGCTAGAATACGCCAACTGTATCTAACTGCTTCAAGCATTCCTTTAATCACACCATACTTCAAACAAACATACTATCACCCTTAGACTCATATGTAGTTCAAATGTGCCAACAGGTATCTAACTACTTCAATCATTCCGTTAATCACAACATACCGCAAACAAACATACAATCACCCTTCCACTCACATAATTGTAATTGTTTTTTTTTAAATCCTATATGGATTTTTTTCCCAATTACCCAATGATTATTTAATGTCGAAACAACAATAGTGTGTCATACACTAAAGTTGTACCAAACATAGTACTTACGATGTACTGTTTATGACAGTCTTATAAAATGTGCATGTACAATTATATAACACTAAAGCTTTCAAACTATCCTGCTTAACACAATGTGCTGTTTTTTCCACATAAAACAAACCAGAGATTCCAGCTTCATAAACCTATGAAACTAAGTTACCATAGCAAGTATAATCAAATATATATTCTATGAACACTATCCTCAATTGTAATACAATCATAAGTACCATATACAGTTCAATTACATCATTCCTCCATATTACAAACACTTTGTACTCGCACTACATTACCTATAATTACAATACACATATAACTACTTTGGTGATTCTGGCCATACTCCTACTACATTACCTATAATTACTATACAAGAATTACTACTGTGGTGGCCATGGCCAGTGGCCACAACCATCACAATACAATGAACTATATAAGAAGTATGTACCATACACCGTCAACTAATAAAACTCACTCTGACCCCTCTGCAAACTAAATGACCACGGACTCGGCAGCATTTCCAAACACTTTTTTTCACCTATAGAATCAGCTCCAAATTACCTTAATTCGACTTCCCTACCATTTTTACACCCTCTTTTGGTCATCAAATAACCCCAAATACCTGGCCATTCACGGCGCTGTCCGCGGACCGCTGCAACACCTGTCAACCTTTTTCCCCCTAGAAAAATGTCCCCATATCCTTTTTTTTCTACTCTCCCCCGTCCCAGGCCATCTTTTCGGCCATCAAATAACCCAAAATGTGTTTTCATACTTTTCCCCCAGTGCGTGTCAACGTACACCAGCCGCTGACCGCAGATTCAACATGGCGGGTGTTACCAATAATATGACGCACCTCGCACTTTTCACCATCCAATAAGCCGGCTCGCCTGATGTCTGCAGACATCACGCTGCCCTCTGGACCAATCGGAGGCCCGAACAGAGAAGTGAGTCTGCAAACCAAACCCAGATATCACACTTTTATTTTAGTTTAAAAAAATCGAATGGACAAATGCACACAAAATGTGCAAAAGCACTCCTGCCGCATTTTGGTGAAAATCTGCCCAGTTGTTTGGGCTGTATCCGTGAGCAAACATTTTTTTTCCATTGCGTCTATGGGAAGAAAAAAAAACACACATTTTATAACCACCCTATATATTTGCTCCCACCTCCCCCCTAATGAAACCTCACCAAACTTTGCAGAATCAATCACACAGGAACATATACTGCTTTTGCAAGGTTTTGTGAGGATAAGTCCAGGGGGGGGGCATAGTTATAAGCTGCCCAAAAAGTGTTCTTCCTGTGGGTTGAGTAACTTAACCATAACTATAGGGCCACTACCACAGGCCCTCTAATGTATAAATGTATATATAGTGAGTTTGTAATGTATGCCATTGCCAGTCTAAATATGCAAGCCCAATGTCCTAAACCTGTGTGCAAGCATAAGTTAAGAAAACTCTTCTCGCAAGGCATTAGGCTCTTGGTAGTGACGCAGTGATCACGTGCTGTCCGTGATGTGTTTTGTCCGTGGCGTAACCACATATTGAGAGGAGACTTAGTTTTGCCACACTTCAGAGAGTTTGTAGGCTGTCTGCTGTATAGTAAAACACACATGGAAAAAGCTATTTCTTTGATTATAATGTGTTCTTTTCACCACACTGATATTATCAGACAAGGATATGGAGTTTGGATTTATTTTGATTATGTAGATTGAGCTTTAGTAAGTGTAGTTGTTAGTTGTTATAATGAGTAAATGCTCTTCCATGTTAGAATAGACCATTCTTAAAGGCTGCAGAGTTTGGGCCTGATCACGACTTTGGCAATAATGCCGGCGGTATTACCGCCGGCGGTATTAGCCCTACCGCCGAACTCCCCGGCGCTAATAGAGCCGGATCACGAGTTTGGCGGTAATGTAATTCCCCATTGAGCCCATTCAGGAATGCCCCATTCCCCATTGGGCTCAATGGGGAAAATGTGCACTCTTACTGCCGGCGGATTTCCCACCGGTGGTAATAGCACAAATTTGCGGCTGATTTCCCCCTAGCCAAGAGCTGGGACGAAATCCGCCGAAGTCCTGATTTGGCGGACCCTTAAATCCGGCGGTAATAGCGCGACCACAGGATTTAAGGGTTACCGCCAAAGTCGTGATGAGGCCCTTTGTCATGTTTGTGCGCTAGGCTGCATTGCTGAGCTATGGTCATTTAATTGAATTTTATTTCTTTTGTTGGGCAGAAAAGCTCCAAGCAGCCAAGGTCAGGATGGAAAGAGATGCTGAACAGTTTCCAATTAATTGTTGCAAGGAAGGAACTTCTTAGGGGCCTGAAATTATACTCGAGACAGCAAGTGCCCTAACAGAAGATAGTCATTTGAATGCACAATAGATGTGAAGGACACTGTGAGATATGTGAGAAGGCCCCAGATGGCAGCATTGCCAAAATATGGAACTAGAATGTAAACACAGCTCCCCCACTGAAAGCTGGGCTCTCAGTCCACTGGAGAACGGGGCTTGGTGAAACAAATAAACAGAAGAAATTAATTTGGAGGAGCAGTGCCTCAGACACATTTTTTCATGCAGCTTTCTATTGTGAGAAGATATCTAGGAGGTTGATTCAAGAGTTGGCAAAATGTCTCTAGATGGAAGTTGCAGAGTGAGCAGGTGCACAGTGCCGGAATCCAAGAAGCCCAATTATGAGGAAGGTATTGTGGTTTTCCGTAGGTTGGAACAAGGTTTTGACCTTGTTGATTACCACTCAAAACATGATTGGTTCATCTCTGTGGGATGCTACAGACCAAGCTACCTCAAAGGTTATTGTCCAATTAGGGTAGAGCTTGTTTATCAATTGTAACATGAAGCGTGATAGCCAATTAAAACAATGCATTTTATGCAGACAATGAAATTGTGTCATGTTTGAGGGGTGATATTTTTGATGGTCCCGAGAAAGGAATCCTTCAATTATATTGTTTACTGTATAGTGTAAATATTGCAGCCCTGAGTGGTCATGTTGAGATGGTCCATTTCTTCAGAGCTGTCTGATTCACCCAGCTGTATTTCAAATAAAATCTGTTTTTTCATGCAAATTGTGAGCTTTTGCATTGCTTTGGATTACGTTGGGGTACTTTACATTTACACCAGGTTGGTTACCTAACTTGAACTAATAGTAATACAACTCCAGTGTGGTTCATATGTAGATGTTTACATGTATGATTGTCTGTAATTGGGAATGTTGTTAATATTATTTAACAGATTAATTGTGCATATGGTGAAATTTTCTATTTTTATTTTCTGTATTTTGTGCCACTTTTTGTGCATGAGTATAGGTTATATCACTGATGATTTGAAGGTATAATATAATGTGGGTCTCATTACGAGTTTGGTGGTGATTGGGTGGTAAACCTGCCCAAATGCCACCAGGCTGTATTACCATTAACTCCACTTGGTCTGGTGGTATAACCACCAGATTACAAGTGGCGGTGTAAATCACCATATTTTATTTTCGTCCATAGGACTCAATGAGGTCTGAATTACTACGCAGGCAATTTGGGTGCAGTAATTCCAGTGAGATTTGGCAGAAGGCTGTCAGATTTACCTCTAGCTCATAGTTGGAGGTGAATCATCCAACTTTCTACCAACGTTATAGTTGGGTGGTGCAGTAATGCAGCAGTATACGGTAATACAGCCACATTTTAACCGCAACAGCCCAACTGATAATGAGCAAATCTCGTTTTATTGTTTATCAAATATTTACAGATGATCGATAACATACTGGTGAGTAATGAAAGAATCCTAAATACAAGACTGCATCTAAATATGTTACTGTTAAATCATGCAGCCTGTAGGTGCACATTAGCACCCAAGGAAACTCTAGCAATCTTTAACTGTAGGGCTGGGTATCAAGAATCTGGATCCCAATTCCTTTTTCTTTTGTATTGTATTTTATTTATATAGCGCGCCAAGCCATGAGGCAACTGGGTACTTTCTTGGGTACAGAGGGCATAGTTATATTTACACATACAGGCATAACAGGTTACATCATTACAAATTTACTAATTACAGTCAGTGGAAAATCACATCATTTACAAGCATAGCTAAAACTATAAAGTAGGCAGTAGGTATATACAGTGAAGGTAGATATCTTGCAGTGTTTGTGTGTTTAGCTGGGAGACAGTTTAGCTTTTGTTCAGACAGAGCCAGGATTTGGCCATATGTCGGAATTTATGGAATGAGTGCTCAGTTCTGATGTTGGGGGGTAGTGCATTCCAGGTTTTGGCAGCTAGGACAGGGAAACTTTTGCTCCCTGCCTTTAGCAATTTAAACTTTGGTATACTGGGAAGGTTGGAGTTGGAGGATCTTGTTTGTCTTAGTGACGATTGGAGTTTGAATTTGTTGCAGAGATAGATTGGTGATTGACCGTGTGTGCATTTGTATAAAAGGGAGAGAGTTTTGAGTTTGATTCTTTGGTTGATGGAGAGCCAATGTACACTATGTCTCAGCTCTGAAATGAGTAGTTTTCTGGGGAAGTTTGTGGCTGCTCTTAGTGCGTTGTTTTGAAAGATTTGTAATTTATTTAAGTTGTGTTGACTGGTGCCTAGGTAGAGCGCATTGCAATAGTCTAGTTTGGTTAGTACTAGCGCTCTAGCCAAGGTGATGCAATTCGCCGTTGTCAGGAATGGTCTGCATGCGTTGATGAGCTTACATGTGTAAGCAGTAGTAGAGGCAGTAGCACTGATTTGTTTGCCGAGCGAGATAGAGGAGTCTATGTACATGCCAAGAGTTTTGACGTTTTCAGACACTTTGATGATGTTGCTGTCAATGGTGAATGTGTTGAATTTGTTGTCAAGTTTGTTGAGTCTGGCTTGGGTACCCACAAGGAGGAGCTCAGTCTTGTCATCGTTGAGGCAGAGTCCGTGTTGGGCCATCCAAGCTTGGATAATAAGATAAATGTCATTGAGTCGTTGAGTGTCTGTGTCATGGTTGCCTGTTTGGTGTATAAGGATTTGCGTGTCGTCCACGTAGTTAGTGTAAGAAATGCCCAGTTGCTCAAGTTTGTCAAAGAGAGGTTTTGTGAATATGTTGTAGAGAGTAGGGGAGACACAGGAGCCTTGTGGAACTCTGCATGTGACAGAAGAAGGGTGTGCAGAGGCAGTGGGTGCGAATACTCTGGTTGTTCTATTGTTTAGAAATGACTGGATCCAGTTGATTGCTTGGATGGAGAAGTGGGTTGCTGAGGATAGGTGATTACAGAGGGTTTTATGATCGACCAGGTCAAATGCCGCTGATAGATCTAGTAGGAGAAGGATGGAAAGGTTGCCTTTGCTCTTGTTACAGCGTCCTGAGAAGAAAATGGCTGGTACCTCTCCTGAGAGCACTTAACCTGAATTCACTATAAGGATGCAGAAAGGAAGGTTATCGATCTAGGCAAATTATTTAAATTATCTAAATTAATTTGGCTTTTCCAATATATAATGTTGTATTGCCTTCCATCTTCGATAGTTGTTTGTTGCCATTTTATAATACTAGCATGCCTTCATTGTTTTGGATTTTTAGATGATTGATTCTATTTGTCGCTGTATTTTACAATTTATATTTTTATTTTACCTAAACAAGACCTTTAGCCAATCTAATGTAGAAATGTATTAATTTTATACTTTCATAAAAATCTCATGCAGGGGTAAAATAAATTGGCTCGGGAGGATAGCTCAAGGGCGACACACTCGCCTTGAAAGCAAGACAACGCTGAGCAACACAGGTTCGATCCCCAGTTCTGCGCTTAGAAACCTCTAGGCATTAAGTGCGTTATAAATAACCAATTATAAAATATATTGCACTTTGGAAACAGAGGAGTAAAGCTTGGTGGACATATTATTGCCCTTCATTTTATGGGGTTGGGAGTGCAACGGTGTTGGCCCCCTCCCCCTCCACCAACTTTCGTGGCACACCATTTTGTTCTGTTCATTTGGCAGGGGCCCCTTCCATTCAGATGTCATCTCCCCCCCCAACATTTTATTCAAAGTTACTCCGCTGATTGTAGTGCCCAATGCAAAATGTCCCCGGACGTGCTCAGTGGGAAAAGAATGCAAAACAACAATGCTGCTTTTTTTTTTTTTTTTAAATACTATGCTGTATTTTGCTCTATAGTGGCAGTGGTCTATATGTGATCAGTAATGTGTGGTGTACTGCAGCCGAGCTGCTATGAATGTGATACATGTGCATTGCATTGTAGGTTATTTAGTATGTGCTCAAGTGTTCTGGCGAGTTATTCATGTTGACGGGCCCCACATGAAAGGGCATGGCCCGCAGGCGCCTGCTGCAAAGAGAGAAGGTGAGATGCACTGCTCCATTGCGCTCTACCATCAGTGCATCAACAAATGGGATGTTTGCATTGCTCCAGGTGGGAACTATGTCATAGATACCCCTGACAGCAACTGAAAACTTATAGTGTAGCAGTGTGATATCAAGTGCCTGCCAGGTGCTTCATGCCAGCATCAGCAAACTTAAACGCTTGAATAGACATTAGCCCTCCAGCCAATGCCATAGGGGACACGTCTTTGATAATGCTGCTTGTCATTCTTGCGTGAGCCAGGCTATCCTCAAGGAGAGCCAACCTTCATCGTGTATACTTGTTAGACATACACAGCAAGAACGCCATTGTTGTTTATGTTCTTACATTTTCAATATTGCTTTTTACAAATAGTTTGTTCAGTTTAAAAAAAAGATTATACCTGGTTTGTGTCATAATGTTAGCCTTCGCGGACATTTGAAACGATGCCACCTGCATTATTCAATCATGAAATGAGCACACCCACTATATACTTATGCCAATAACTAACGTGATATCTGTAATAACCTTTGCTGCAGGTTGGCTTGTAGATTGGCTCGTAATCTTTTTTTTAAAGCCCTAACGTTTATTTTTTATTTTTTTTCCTTTAAAAACTCTGAACATTTCAGACGCCAGACACGAACTTCAAAATGATTAGGCTTTTTAGGGCACCTAATCACCTTGTCTCACATTATCTTTGAGTTGCCCTTTGAGTCCTGATGTTGATGGGGCTTCTCCTGAAAGTTATGCAGCTTTTCACTGCATCACTTTCATGCTTCCCAGCAATTGCGATGGGGGTGGAGGGTCCACTTTGATCGTAGCTGAAATTCCCTCATCCTGTCATGACAAAGGTGAACCGTTCATGTCGTTACAACACTAGTATCCATCAAGGACTTAGACTCCAAAAACCTACCAGTGCAAGCAAATGACCAGAACATCACCTTCGGAAACCCATCACCTTCGGGAACCAGGACAAAACTAAGACATACCCTTTCGGGTGACCATTGCTGTGAGGGAAGTGGTGTTTAGAAGCATTGGCTGTTTTTATTTACATCACCCTTTCCTAAACTCCATGCCAAAAGCACACTGTACACCTGTGCCCTGATGAATTAGTAGCCTGATTGCAGTGCCTGCGCTCCAGTGCCACAGAATAGGATCAAGTCACAGGTGTCCTCTTGACAGCTACAGTGATAGCCAACTCACTACAGTGCAGGTGCTGCATTTAAGATATGCACCCTTGTTGAAAAGCAGCATAAGTCAGAGTATGCTATCTTGGTGGTAAATTAAGCTGTAAACATAAACTATATCTGAGTTTGAGATATGGTGGCTATCATCTCTCATGTTTATTCATTCCACATCAATTTTATCACAGATGTGCCATCCCTGTGATCCATGCTCAGCTGTGGAAGGTTTTCGCCCTTTGCTGGGAACCGAGTCATTTCTCGTATCAGTGTTAGACGACCTTACCATGATCAGGGACGATGGCAGAGCCACAGGCCTAATTTTGTTGGACCTGTCGTCCGCCTTTGACACCATTGATCATGGTATATTGCTGGCAAGGCTAAAGGTGGCAGGGTTTTCAGGGGCAGCACTGGACTGGTTTTACTCCTTTCTGACCTCAGGTTCTCAAATAGTGTCCCTTCACCCTCATCGTTTATCTTCAGTTTCGATCTCATGCGGGGTTCCGCAGGGATTGGCTATTTCCCCCTTACTTTTTGATCTTTATATTCGCCCTCTGTTGATCCTCATTCACTTGTTTGGCTACATGGTCTTTTCATATGCAGATGATACACAGATCCTGCTTAGACTTGATGCAAAGCAGGATGAGGTAAAGGACAGGCTAAAAAACTGCTTGGAAGCTGTCCGAGTCTGGATGGAGTCAAATTGGCTCAAACTAAATAGTGGGACAACAGAGATCCTGATCTCAGGCCTGCCAGGGGAGCTGACAGTTGGATGGATGCTCTCTGACCAGAATCACTCGGCCCACTACCTAAACCGGCTAAAGTGGTGCGTAATTTAGGGATTAAGCTATCCGAATCCCTGACCATGGATGCACAGGTTAACGCTCTATATGGTGCAGGCTTTGTTAAGCTCAAACAACTAAAAAAAAGTTCTCCCCTTTATTCCCGACAAATTTCATGCTCAAATTGTGGCAGCCTGTGTAAATGGGAGTTTGGACTACTGTAACGCCATCTACTTGGCGCAACCTTCTTTTCTCATCCAGCGCCTGCAAGTGCTAGAAAACACTGCATTGTGTCTGGTTACACACATACCTATTGGAAGAGGAGTAACTAAGGCCAGACAATCTCTCCACTTGCTCCCCATTGAAGCTCAGGTAAAATTTAAGGCACTGTGTATTATGCACCGTGCCTTAGGTGGGAAGGGATGCTTAGCCATCTAAGAAAAACTGACCAAATATATCCTTGCTCGCTCTCTGAGATCATCAAAGGCAGCTTTGCTACGGATACCTAAATATAATTAAGAACGATTGGGAGTCCGTGCTTTCTCACTTGCACGGCCTATGCTTTGGAATTAATTGCTGGAAAGGTTGAGGAAAATCAAGGATTTCATATCTTTCAAACAAAATTTGAAAACGTTCCTTTTCAGATAAATTCTGCCTCACAGGTTTACCCCAGATTTCAGAGATCTGTCTTGTTACCGGTTATTTTAAGTTCCATGATGCCTTGGGTGAAAGCGTGCTATATAAATAGCTGATTGATTGACTGATTGATTGATTGAGTGCATTCACCCCAGTCAGGCTGTCTATTCTCCTGCCAGCACGACTGTAGCTCTGGGGGTTGCCTTTCTTTGTTGTTTTGTAAGGGTAGGTAACACCCTCCCATGAGATGCAGCCACAACACAGAAAGTGGTTCTTGTAACAGGACTCAAAGGGCACACACACACACATTCATATAAAGGTAGCCTCAAACTAGGGTGCTGCCTACCAAAATTACCTTTGATTATATTGACAAGGGAAGTGGTGGCATTAGTGTAGGCAGAGGGAGCTCAGACCAGCTGGAGGAAGGTTCCACCATCTTGTTTTCCCTATTTGCCTCTCTTCTTTCCATTCCCTCTCCACTTCATGTAGCACAAAGCACTTTTTTTGTGAATTCTGAAGGCAAAGTCCACTTGTTCCAAAGAAAGGGATTACACCCTTACAGCAGGCCTGCTTTTGACCAATTGTTTTTAAAAGAAGGGGCCTCCCACTCCTTTGTATCATCTCAGGACTTCAAACTTTCAGGAGGATTTCATTTTATCCTGTTGAGAGAGCAGTCCTTTCCAAAGTCCTGCAGTTGTGATGTTAGGACAAGTAGGCGATGTTAGGACAAGTAGTATGGGGCCGAGGCACGCTGTGTCCTCTAACCATCTCCAGCATACATTGGGAGTGACCTGATGCTGGAGCAAGAGCTGCCTCTCTGTCATTCACACTGGTCCCCAATGCCTAACTGTGCTGAAGGACTCCTGCAGGTGTGTGACAGCCACCAGCATGCTTGGCAGGCAGCGACACAGGGTTTATAGTCATAATGTAGAAAGTCAAAATGTAGAAAGTCAAAATGTAGAAAAATAAATGTAGACAAAAAAAAATGTCAAATTTTATTTTGACGTTTTTTATTCGAAATGGGGGGGTTCCCCCCCGAACCCCTCTTTTTTTTCTTTTTTTTTTGTTTTACCCATTTTTATTTATTCCCAGACCCCAAAATCAATATATATTTAAAAAAGAGGGAATTCAACATTTTTTTTTTCTACATTTTCTTTTCCACATTATTGTCATTCTACATTTTATTTTCAACATTTTGCCTGACCACCGCGACACAGACTACTCTTGCCCCAGAGACCATGAAGTGGGAGTCACAGGGCCTCAGCACAGACAGCCAGAATGCTTGCTCTATCACTGTAAAGCTCTGTGAGCCATGATTTAGGTTCAATCTACACCATTTTGAACCGACTGGACCATTTCCGGAGTTGCCTTTGGTACTCACTGATTTTGCACCACAGTTGTGCCCATTCAAATCAGCCTGACGACACCCATGATCTGCATCACTTCAAAACCAAGGGCTTCTTCAATTTGACCCTGCCTTGACCCCGGCTTGCTGCTGGGCTACAATGACTGTACCATTTCAAATTGAACACAACCACCAGTCAGTTATGAAGAGCCTGCTTCACTGTTGTTAAACTGCCAAAGCACTGCAAAGGTATTATTGCCTGATAACTTTTAGACCAGCAAAAAAGCAGATGGATTCTAGAGGTAGCTATTGTAAACACTGTCTACCATGGCAAGTAAAAGAGAGGCATACAATCAATGCTGCCATTATTTTACAACTCCCTTTGTAACTTTGCAGTACTAATGACGAAGGGGAACTGTTTGTATGTAAGGGTAAATGTAACAGATCCCCTCTGTGAAATGTATGCAATGGAGGAGCAACAGTCCCAATGTGTTTTTCAGCAAGATTCATGGTATGATTATTGTTTGGTGCCTTCAAATGTCAGCTGCATTTCCTGTTCCAATGTACAAGATTCCCGAATAACATGTGTTGTGCCTATAAATTGGTGGTTCACACTGTTAATCTCCGATTCCATCTTCTTTGCCCAGAGGTATGAAAACTAGGTGATGTGTAAAGATGTATCAGTGCTGCTCTCCCCCTGTCTCTCCAGGTAGCTGCAGGGCCCAATCAAAAGCAGGTGCTGATAATCGATTACCATTAGAAAGGGAATGGTTCTCAGGGCTGCAAGGGCATGCAAATAAATATGTAACTTTATATAGCGCATATAGTATATGTGATATACAGGATGAACCTTTTCTGCTGTATATTTCGTTCTCATCCATGTAAGTTCACACAATTTTGCCATTCAACTCTTTTGGCCAGGTAAGAACATTATTTCTAAATCTGGTGGATGGTTTTCATGTAGAAGTAGAATGCTGAGAAATATGCTGCCAATGAAGAATACAACAATATGCTTCAAAAACAGGGGCGTGACCGAAGTTGGAGAAAACAAAGAATTCAAGCAAATTATTGATGTAACAGGAATGAATGAAGGAACTGCTGTGCTGATGGACCATTATTGGGCCTGTGGATCCAAAGCTTATAAGCAGCTACCTACAAACAGGAACATGCTCAACAGTGGTCATACATGTTCCAGTGTTGGTGATTCCCCAAAGTGATCTCCACATCGACAGATTTCTGAAAATGGATACACACCAAAGAAAGAAGAGGTTTTTCAACCTCATCCGACAGAAGATAGAGAACAATTTTTCAGCAAAATCAATATAAGCGTATTAGGACATTCAAGATGAGCATACATTGTTCAGTAGAACGGCAGTGATATTTACAGCTATATTCATGCCAGGAATTCAGACTGCAGTGAACGCTAAGTGTTTACAAATATCCAGCTGGGAACTGCTACACATAATTATTATGACCATAAAAGGATTTAATGCGATTAGAGAAGAATTGAGGGCCATCCAAATCATGACCCTCCAGAACAGGTATGTCCTGGACTTAATTACAACAATGGAAAGAGGCATGTGTATCAAGATCAGACCTTTTTGCTGTATGTACAATTCTGCCCATGATTGAGAAAATGGAACCTTGACAGAAGCAAGATCTATGCTATCAACTCTGCATATGAAAATGGTGGCGGAAGATCAAGATTGGTTTACGTTTCTGTTCTCGTGGATTCCAACCTGGCTGGCGGATGCCTTGAAGCTGCTCGGAGCAATACTAGAGTTAGTGTTGCTAGGATTCTGTCTTGTAAGAATAATCATAGGAAAGTGCAAGAAGACAGCAAAAAAAGATTGGGATGAAGATAATGATCAATGTAAATGCTGTGGCAGATGAGCACATGCAGACTGAGAGCACCACCCATGAACACCTGAATGGAAGTACTCTGTCACCCTGATGAATGAAGTTCTGTCACGCCAATGAGCATAGTATTGATGTGGGACATTAGGTGTTCTGTCAACCAACTGGGGAGTGTTGCCAGATGACTTGGAGTCATACAGAATGCAAGTGACCTGAAAGGGGTGATGAAGATATGGATTCCAAAGAAATCGCATTGTAAAGAAAAGGTATAAAAAAAGTAGCAGCCCCCCCCTCTCGAAAGAACACAGCATGATAACCTGTTCAGTGGTTATTAACCACTTTGAGAGTTTTCAGCCATCTGCTTTTTGCTCACTGTACCTTTCACAGATGGGAAATATCCATTTGCATATCAGTCTTTGTCCTGCCCACATGGGCAGTCCAGCACCGAAATGCTATGGCAATTCCCTTCTGAACAGGAGTACCAACAGCAACCCCATACACATGTTTCAGCCTTGTTGGGCCTCATTGTGAGGTGGAGCCATGCCTCTCTGAGCACTGTGAGCACGGAGTCCACGCCTGGTTGCCCCCAGGTAACTTAGGGTGACCGACCCCAAGTTCCTTCCAAAAATACAAAAAAGGTAGCAGGTGCCCCCTCTCGAAAGAACACAGCATGATAACCTCACCAGTGGTTATTAACCACTTTGAGAGTTTGCAGCCATCTGCTTTTTGCTCACTGTACCTTTTACAGATGGGAAATATCCATTTGCATATCAGTCTTTGTCCCTCCCACATGAGCAGTCCAGCACTGAAATGCTATGGTAATTCCCTTCTGAACAACAAAAAGTGTGTGCTGCAAACTCACATCTCAGAACAGGTTATCATGCCATGTTCTTTCTGGAGAGGAGCGCGTGCTACCTGTTTTGAAATATTGTGAAGAAAAGGTGAAGAAAATTGAGGAGGTGGTCAAGGACTCGACCAGTGGGGCGTATGTAGAGAGGCAGATGTACATGTCATCTATAGTACCCAACCCCCTCACCTCTGTCATATTGGAAGAACAACAAGAAGACACTGCATGACACCATGCATCATCATGCAATACTGCAATAAAGACAACTGTATCAAATGTACCCTCAAACTGACGTGGTAGAATGATGTCTGCAGACACCACTGAACATAAAAGAGCTATAGGTGAAGTCTGACAAGTATAAATTGAGGTCATGAAGAGAAGATACAAGGACGTACTGAAATGATTTACAAATACTCAAAGAATGATGATATAACTGAAATAACAAAATGAACATATATGCGAATATGAAGAAATCATATACACTAAGAAGATAAGTGAGAAGAGATGCAGTAGATGTATATACACAGAAACGCAAGGTAGATGAGATATATAGAAGCTTGCTGAAGTAGAAAATATAACACGGGAAAAGCTGCCATGATGAAAAAATAGACGTACACTCTAAATAGAAAGCGAGAAACCTGAAGGACAGAGACCAAGAACGCAGAGCTGACACGCACTGGAATACAGCTCTGTGCAAGAATAAAGGATGTTTGTTTGGCTTAGGATCAAGGTTGCTGCAGTGAGAGGCAATTGCAAGGCATGAAAGGTGCTAAAGTAGTACTCTGCCACATTCTTTGAGTCTGTCCGGTTATTTGGGCATGAGATCATCTATTGGTATTCCCATCTGGCACTTCGAACTCTCCAGGTGCTACTGTACACATTCTATATTTGTTAACCTTGCAGGTCATGCCAACTCTTTCCTTTGTTTCCCTCAGCAGCGTTGATGGAAGGAGCAAAGTAAGAACTTCATGGGTCAGGTGGATATTTTTTCACATAATCTATGTGATTTCACATTATGGCTGGTTTCAAATGTAGTGCCCTCTCAATCCCTAACTTCATGTTTGGCTTGACCCCTAATATCAATTTAATTCCCACAACCCTCTGCCTCATGTGCCATCACCACCAACCTTCTACCCATCACATCAGCTAACCTCCCTACCACTGTTGTCATCACTGCTTCTTACCATCTGATGCTGCATCGTTCTCTTGAGTCCTCTTCAACAGACTCACAACCACAATAGTATGGCCCGACTCTGAAACCCACTTTAATATTCTCCCAAATGACCTCATATAATTTGTTTCATTTGCTCACCTTATGCTTTTCTGTTCTTCTCCCCTTACCCTATTTCCTTTTACATCAAGCTCCTAACTTCTTTTATCAGAATATCCTTTTACAGCTTAGGTTTTGCCACAAGTAACATACCCCTAGCTTAACCACAACAAAGTAAGCCTTGCATATGTATGCCTATTCAATATGCCAAGCAATTTAGATAGCTTGGTAAATTAAGGTAGAGGGAGAGAGAGAGAGGGAGAGAGAGAGAGAGAGAGAGAGAGAAAAAGAGAGAGAGAGAGAGAGAGAGAGAGAGAGAGAGCACAGATAAAGCCATACATAAATGCTCAGTCTTTTATCTTTCTGAGGATGATGAAAAAGAACTGACAGTTTCTGCAATAACATTGTGCAATCTAGCTGATTAGGCGCCATGCCTGTTCAATGTCATTGCCATACTTTTAGCCATGCTGCCATCTAGTGGTGAACATGTACACTTGCAACCATATTCCACAGACATCATACGTCTAGTGTATGGTTCTTGTACATCTGGCCACATGGGCCCTTTCATATCGTTATAGTGGAAAATCCCCATCTATTACCACTTCTAGCACCCCTTCCCTTAGCTCCTTCAAACCTAAAACGTCGTTTTACACCACCCCTTGAAGACACACACTCATATAAATACCAGAATACATGTGGCTCAATGGCCCTTACTACATGCAGTGAAATGGATAGGGCCAGAGTTTTGTACATACCGATATATTGAATGGATAGATGGATGGTTAAATGATATTTAGGTGCATACAATAACACATTATCAGTGCCCATAAATGATTCCGTTTGTACAGAGGGCTGTAGAAGTTTGGCATTTATGGTTATCAAAATCTGACTTGCACACAAAACCTTCTAATGCATCTTTTTGATGAATGTATAACTCAACACGACACGACATATTATATCACATAACATATCACCACATCGGCGTTTTATGTTCTGTGCTGTTTCTTTTGCAGCCCCCTCTTCTCCTTGCTAATACTCACAATATTCTTCCATTCATGCTACTGTATCAGATTAAATTTTCAATGTCAGCAACCTATTGAAATGATCAGCCAGCGTATACCATGGGAAGAGCTGCGGCATTGACCTGCTTAATGGCAGTGTTGGCATTTCGGAAAACGGGAAATGGATTCTGTTTGTGGTTTACATCTCAAAAGAAAAAACAATCTTTTAAAGAAATTGCTGAAAGCCAGAGATAATAAATGTTTCATGGTGTTTAATAATTCACCTGCCCAATGTTGAAAAGGAGGGGGCATGAGGAAAATAACAATTAGAACGGGAAATGTGATGAGGGAAAGAGTTGGGCAGGAGGAGGGGAGAATGGCGGAAGAAAGAAGACATTGTAAAACTGGAGATAGGAGAATGGGAGGAGGACGGGATTGAAAGAAGATGAAATGAGAAGCTCGCAAGAGTAAGGCAAATACACTGTATAAGACTGGAGGAATGGGACACAGTGATGGGTATGTACAATGGTATAAGCAAAAGAAAATAGGGGCAGATGTGTGAACTAAAGGTGGAGAAAACGGAGAAGTAGGTTTCATGTGAGCGACACAGAGATTGCGCGTTTATGGAGAAAAGACGGACGAAGGAGATGAGAAGTTAAAATATAAGAGGAAAGGCTGAGGGAAGGCGATGGGAGAAGCTACAATGTAAAAGTGGAGGAGTAGGCGGTTTAGAAGAATGAGAAAGTGAATATATAAGGGGAAGGGCTGGAAGAAAGGAGAAATGACAGTATCAAAGGAAAGTGAGAGTTGAGGAGAAGAGAGGCTGAAAGAGAAATGAGAAATTGGATGGTGAGAGCGAGACTGATGTCACTTCACAGTGGTTGTGCAGTCTCTACACAGAAAGACCTGGGAATGGGAGATGCACTCCCTCCTATTCAACATATGTTATGGGTTCAAGTCCTTTAGTATGAGATTTAAGACCTCATTTGTTTAAGCCATTTGTAGTGATGTTTGTTCCATAAGTGTTGCCCTGAAGTGTTACTGTCAGTAGTGTATCAGGCTGTTCCTGTGGCCTGCATGTCGTTTCCTCTCCTGTGTTTCTTTCAACTGTCATAATCCTTCTTGCAATGTTTTCAAGCAGATAATTAGTTATGTGTGTGCCTGACCCTCTTCCAAATGTAACATTCGGAGCTCTGTGTTTCTGTGTGTTTCAAGTCCTCCTTTTTGTTTCTCATAGTGGCTTGTTTGAATGCTTTTGTGGTGCATGCCAGTCTTGTCTCCTGGGCAGGTTGCAAGTGGTTTATCCAGCAGGAACCAGCATTGGGCAGGGGCTCTAGTTAGGGGTGGGGTTCCACACCCAACTGTACTCATGCAACACACCGTAATTGGATCCCCCCTCGTCTATGGGGGAGGGGGCTTGGCAATTGCTTGGATCCCAGACAGTGGAAGCCAAGCAGGAGAGATGGGGTGCAATGGTATGCTGCTTTAGTGCGGCTCAATCACTCCTTTTTGTTTAAAATCCCCTGCAGGTAGGCCTGTTCACTGAAGGGGTGTCGCAAGATTAAAAGGATGTCTGCAGGTGTCAGCACTTCTGATTAGAATATTTTTTTACAGTGTCTTTCACTGAGTAGTGGTGGATGGTAAATATGTTGTACCTGTTTCAACTGTGCAGCCTTACAATTGGACGGCTCCAATTATCTTTCCCAGCATCCATGTGCTCAGGTTACTCTGCCTATTCCATCTAATGGTAAAATGGATATTAGAGTGGGTGCACTGCAACAAAAAGTAGCTTGCGTTGGACAGAAATTTGTTTGTACAGAGAACGATCCAAGGACGTATTTTAATCAGGTTGGGCTGATATTAATTATGTGTTTTCAAGTGAGTTCTTCTAGCTTCGTTCCTTGACAAAGTTTTGTTTAAATCTTATTTTTCACAGTGAGATTGTCTTATTCTTTGGATTCTGAGGTGACAGTGTTTGTTGCACTCTAATCGACACTTAGAGGACTGATGTTTCAAAAAAGTATGTCACCCACATATTTCTACATGCACTGTGGACATTTTGGTGTTAGTGGGCGCCACAAGCAGGGAATGTGTTATTGTCACCACCTTTGTGTTAACTTAAGTGGGAGAACGCTGGTAGAAGCAGCAACTATCATTTCAACCAAATTGTTTCACATCGCATGAAGAACTTACTGTAAAATTGCATGATTTTAATCGTGTTTTTAAAAATAAGTATGTCTCCCTCAATTTCCTCATTTTCTTCTCAGTCTCTGTTCTCGTGCCTTATTTGTGTTTCCCTTATCTGTTCTTGCTTCCTGATTCTTCCACATCTTTTTCTACCTCCTTCCCGTCTCCAATTCTCCTTTTTTCCCGTTCACGCCTATCTGCCTTATTTTGGCCTCCTCTCACCACCAGCAAAAACTGTGCAATTACTGTTTACTGTTTGGCTGACTCTTATTTGGCTGTCATTTTAAAGGCGGCCTACAGTAGAGCCAGGGCCAGATATTTGTACTGAGCCAGGCTTGAGCCCTCATTTGCTTTCCCACCTGTACCCTCACAGTGCAAATGTCTTTTACTGTTCTTCCCAGTGCTTGGAAATTAAATGTTTTGGAACCGAAGGACTACTTGCAGGTAATAAGATAAAAATAAGAATGTATGACTACTGATGAGATTGGCAGCTCCACCTACAAAACCTGAGGGGACTGAGAGGTATTACGAAGCAGTCACAAAGCATTACAAAGCATTACAGTGGGAATATAGAAACATGGACATGGAACAGGGAAGATAGGAGTGTGCAGGTTCACAGAGGCGTGCTGCTTATTCACCACTCTTAGCACCCATGTAAAGCAAACCACCTGAATCCGATCAATAGCTATGGACTCTCCTTTCCATGGCGGCCATTTTTTTTAATACTTTTTTCCTATTTTTTTAATAGCCACCATGGAAAGGGAGAAGGGACTACTTGTAGTCCCTTCTCCCTTTCCATGGAGGCCATTTTGTGTGTTTACTTATTTTTTACTATTTGCAGTGATTGCCATGGAAAGGGACATCAGACTTGCCAGAGCATTTTCGCGTCAGAAAATAAAATACTTTTACTACCCCTGTCTTACGGGCCAGGGTACTAATAGCAATAAGCCCCTCACAGATGTGGGGGGGTTGCTGCTACAGCTCTTGAGCTGCTCCTGACATACTCAGCCCCAGATGATTAAAATGAAGGGAACTCCTTGCTGGACACGAGGCAGCCTGGTCTTTGCCTCCCCAACAAACGTGTCCCAGGCAGTGCTGTTCTTTTTGTCCCAGGCAGCACGTTGCATGCTGCCTGTGCCCTTGACATTGCTGGGTCCAACCCATCTGGCCCCAGGCGGGCCGCCACAGAGCTGAAGCGGTCGAGCTGTCCTTGGCATCAGCAGCTGGGCCCCCCCGCTATCTCTCCGGTGGCTTCCCCACATGACACCCAGCACAATTTAAGGATTTAGGGACTGGGAGGCTGCTCGAGACGCGGGCCCACCAGGTAAGTCTTTCTCCTGTCTCCGTCCTTCTCCTTTCAATTGTGGCTTCTAACTGTCTTTCTTTATTAAATCCTACCTGGATTCCCTTTTCTCCCCTGCCCAGTCCATTTTTGGGAAGGGGAATTCTGTCTTTGTTCTTTCCTTTATTTCTTCTTTGAACATTCCATTCACCCAATTGGTTGGCTGGATGGTTTGAGCCAGCACCAGCACATACACTGTACATTCTAAATAAAGAAAACACACTACACATTTAGTAACAATAGTTGTATTATTGTGGTGTCTGTGTCTTTATTACTAGGTACTCCCATAGTGGAAAAGCATGTATCCCTTATTAGCCAGAGCCGTGGGACCATGGGTTACATTAAGATTAAGGAGGAGCTATTTATTGAAATACTCTGGATGATATCACCGTTGAAGAAGAGATAACATGTCTGGGACAACTGGGATTTGTTTCTCAAAATTCATAGAACTGCGTCTCCTCCACTTGGGTAGTATAGCAATTTGAGGGCATATCCATAGGCTGGTTGACGGGGTCACAAAGATGTACACTGCTTTAAACCCCTAAGGCCTAAGCAACTGATGGCTGAAAGCCCACATGGGATATCTCAGTTGAGACCGTTCTTGAGTCAGAAGGGTACTTTTTGATTCTGGGAGGGCAACCCATCCCTCCTTGGTATTATATTGGGCTCCTATGAACTGCATAGTCTGTGACTTCTCTAGTTGAGACAAAATCCATATGTTGTTAGTAACTTGCAGATTGCAGGCACAGAATCTTCTGCAGCCTTGAGCTCTAGATTATGCAATACATTGAAGGCACCCATCTCACAAGACAGACCAGCCAGCATAGCCTGTCTCTTTGGCAAAACTCTTGGGGAGGATGATATGGTTCATACTGATGATCATTTGAATGCCCCCAATGTTCTTGGCACCTAGAAAACTGGGGGAAAATAACCCTAGTCTTTCTGGTTCTACAATGCTCGAATGAAGGAGCCTGTTTTTAAGACTCTGCAAGCTCTGAGAGTGCTCTGTCTGACAATAGCAAAGACAGTCATATTTACTACAAAAAAATGCCTTGCATCCTATAAACTATAGGGGGCACATAATCTCAGGGATTGGGTGGCGTTGACTAAGCTATAAGTGATGTATCGACGAGCTGCTCCAGGATTGGTGGACATCTACATGGTGCCAACGTGGGGTGGATGGGTCAGCTGGGATTGTCAGGGTGGAGCTGCCAGGCCGGACGCGGTCCGTGTCGATGATTGGTGGCTGCACTGACACTCTGCCCTCGTGGCCACACATACACACACTCATCATTTTATACAATTCCAGTTGTCCTGCAAATCCTACAATATGTTAATATAGGGTGAAACGAGAGACAGGAATTGCAGCATACATGTGATGCTTCACCAATACATCAGTGTACAATTACTCCTGCCCTAATGCCCCAGCTTTATAAGTCCAGGTGTCTTGTCAGGGGGCATGATGTTATACCATGGATCGTGCGGCCTCACACGTTGATCAGCAGCCATCCTGCCTCTCGGGCCGAGGTGCATGGGGGCTGCTGACGAGTCATGAGCCTCATGTGGGTGGGCAATGTAGGGGATGGGGGGCCTTCAGTCCTATCCTCCCATACATTTCCCCCCTTTCGTTACTTGAGTAACAATACTGTAACTCGTCCAACCTCTGGCGTTTCTTGTCATTGGCAACCGTTTCATCCCATGCCAGTGTTCCTTTTATTGGCATCCAGGCTCTCACACCCCCCAGAGACATTCCCCCCTCCTAGCATATTCATCCGGTGTGCATGTCATGTATATGCACCCCCCATCTCCTTCCAGATCTACCCAGACCTCTTTATACCATTCTCGTTCCTGGGGTTCTTTTATGGTGGTCTGATATACTCTGTCCACTATGTCTCCATCAAAGTATAATGGCACCATTCTATATTTGGGTTTGGGGTCCTCACCTGTACTTGCGCCTCTTGCATGATCTGTGCTGCTCCTCTAGCGTTGCCCATTGTCACCATCATCATTGCACCATTAGGTACTGCATTTGCGCAGCATTGAAGACCCAACTGGCACACAAAACAAATCAGGAGTAAAAATACCACGATGGGCATCAACATTTTGATTGTCAGCCCCAGCCAGGAAGGTACCCAGGAGAAAATGTTGTCAAACCAAGTGCTTGCGTCCGCTCCACCTTCGTTCTTCATTCGTTCCCCCAAATTGTGCACCGCTGCAATCACGTGTGATAGTGTCCTATTACCTGCATCTTCAGAAGGCACGAATGTGCAGCACGTGCTCCCTATTTTTCGGCAAACACCTCCATCCATCGCTGTTAACAAGTATAGGACATACCTGTTCTGCATGGTCATCAGCATTAGGGCCCTTAGCTCCACCTTGATCAGTTGAACCCTTCTTCAGTGTCATTGGCCAGTTGGATCAACTCCCAGCGTGTGATCTGGAGCCATTTTGCATTGGTTTGCGCCTGGATACTCGGGATGAGGGAGGCAAAGAACGTTTCAGTGGAATTAAACAGCCGGTACTTGTCAGGAATCTGTGCCAGCAGGTCGGAGGAGGCCTTGGATATGTAGTTGGATGATCTCTGCTGCCTTGACATCACACCTTGCGCATTGCCCGAGGACAGGGCATACAGTGACGGTTCTTCCGGTGGGTGTGTATTTTATAAACGATGGCCGACCAGCACTCCTTTTCCTCCGTTGATGTGACTTTCCGGGATCACCATCAAGGCCGAGTGCATCGTTGCCAGGGAACATATGCCCCTCCAGGATTGTGGGAGGTGCAGGCATGCCTGTTTGCCAAAGACCCAGTAAGTGTCCATAAGTGCTGCTGTCCCTTTGTTCATGTCTGGGATATTGAGTGTCTGATTGCAGTTCTTGTTCACACCCATGTTGTTTTTCCCCTCACTATGGAAGCACAGCTCATATGGAATCTCTTTTTGTAGCTGGAATGGTTTTTCGATAGCTGTTACCGAGGATAGCTTGGTGATGTGTTCCTTCCAAACTGGTGTATATGTATTCTCAATCCATTGCAGTTTTTCTTCCGGCAGTCCTCGTACCACTTCTGCTTTGTATGTCATTGTTTCATCTTTCTACTTATTTTCCAAAAACAATGTTCCTTTAATCACAAAATACAGTTGTTTTAAAGATATCACTCCTTGGGTTCTCGAATAGCAGATTTTCTCATTTTGCAGCATTTCGAAAGAAACTGTGTGTGCCTGGAAGGTGTTTTTAATTCTGCACAGGGTGAGATGATGGAGACACTGGGCATCTGTAAGAGGCAGTTCTTTAGGCAGCAACATCTTAGGTGTGCCTGAGGCGTGGGGAATCAGGGAACAGACATAACAGCTTTCATTAGTTGTCTGTTTCGCAGTGGAGTTCATATCTGCATACCATTTATTTGACTGATGTGGATGTCTAGGGTCTTCTATGGTGCCTCAGCCCAGGCCAGAGTATTCATCATATTTGTTCCTCCCCATCTTCTTCCTTCTTCTGCTGCTTTTAAGATAGCTTTTTGCATTTCTTGCTGCTTGTGGTATCATGCCGTCTTTTCCCGTGCCCACATTTTCCCATTCATCATATAGGGCCAAAAACCTTTCTGCGATCTGTGCATTTTCTTCCTTCACATTTGTGGGGGGGCAGTTTCTACGGATGGGTTATCTTCTGGTGTAGGCATTATTGCAGTAGTGTCATATAGCCATGATATAACAGGCAAGGGTTGCGATCATTTAAACCATAGACATTGTATTCAGAGGCATTATATGGGGGAGTTGGGCGTGTGGTTGACCTGTTATTAGTATCATTTGGATGCCGGGCGTGAGTAGAGTCTGTATCATAACCCCATATAAGTTGAAAGCCATCCCATATCAAATAGGCCCCCTCGTTAACCATTTTTGTTCCATTCCCTAAATTTGTTCCATTCCTTCCCCCCTCATTCATCTCGATAGAGATGAATGCAATGGCATAGTAGACGATAAGGCCGGACATCATTGTAAAGAAAAGAACAGCACACACAAACAGTCCACACTCATACGAATATCTACATACTTCAAAATTCAAATTTCTAACTTCCCTAATATTATTCGATGCGGGCTGCCCGTTCATTGCCATGGTTAATCCTATGTATCAAAACATAAAAGCATATTAAGCATACTTAAAGTTATATTTGTCATTTTTCATTAAAAGACTTCGGATATAGGGAGAGAGAGAGAGAGAGAGAGAGAGAGAGAGAGAGGGAGAGAGAGAGAGAGAGAGAGAGAGAGAGAAAAAGAGAGAGAGTTTTCAGTATCCATGGTCGCAAAAATCATTTACAGTTTCCATTATCCTTAGATCATTATGTACATTTTACATTCTCATTGACCTGTGTCATTGTGCACCCCCATGATTGGGCTATGCCTCTATTTGTTATCTATTGTGACACTTCTGCCATGCTCTGTATTTCTTCATCTTGTTCTTGTGTGATGCTTTCACAGGCCTTTTTACATCTGTTAGATGTATCCAATATCTCAGGCCCTTTACTTTTACTGCCGTCGGTGTGCTATAAATTACTTCGTGAGGGCCATGCAATCTTGGGACATTCCATCTACCCATGAAACTCCACACGTACACCATTTCTCCTGGCATTAGCTGGCCTATGGGGCTCTCTGTTGTTGAGTTTATTGAATCACTTCCCTCTTCTCGTGTAAATGGTGGTGCAAGCTGTCTAGCAATCATGCGGGCTTCTCTGGTAAGTTTTGTTAAGTAATCATTAAATTCCTCACCCAATATAGTGGCGCTTTTATGGCCATCTGAATGTTTGCGGAGTGGGGAGTGTGCTGTGTGCATGCGTCTTCCTGTCACTATTTCGCGTGGTGACAAATGGTGGTCCCTGCTGGGCTGATTTCTCAACTCAAACAAGGCCAAGGGCAGACAGTGCACCCAATTCCTTTTTAATGTGAAGCACAATTTTGACAACCTCCCTTTCAGGAGGCCATTGATTTTCTCAACCATGCCGTTGTGTTGCGGATGATAAATAGAACATAGTTTGTGTTTGATACCTAACAATGTTGTTACTTCTTTGAAGAGATAATTGACAAAATGTGTGCCATTATCTGAGCTAATCACTTCGCAAATTCCCCAGCATGGAAATAATTCCCGTACCAGGAATTTTGCAGCGCATTTGGCATCTGGGTGTGCACATGGCCTTGCCTCGAGCCACCTTGAAAATGGGCACACTACCACTATCATATACCGTGCTCCATTAAACCTTTCACCCTTATCTGCATAATCAATATGCAGTTCTCGAAAAGGGCCTGTGGGTTTTGGTATTGTCCCCCGCAGTGTTCTCAATGTCATCCCTGAATTGTATATCTGGCACGTTGTACATTCCATCGCCAACTTTGATAGCTGCCCTTGTAACCCTGGAACAAAACAATCTTCTTGTATCTCTGCGGCGATATGCTGCTTGGCATTGTGTGCTGGAAAGTGTAATTGCTGGAAAGCTATTTTTAACAGTGTGACTGGCATCACCACCTTTCTGGTGTTGCTTTGGCACCATAATAGATCTGTTGCAGATTGGCTACATCCCCTCTTCTCTCATAGTTCTTTCTCTTCTTTCGTTGCTTCTTCTTGTAACTCTAATATCTGTGACACCGGCATGGCATTATAGCCATCCGGGAGATCTTCCTCTACCTGTTTATGTATTAAGTACTCACCTGTTCTTTCTTTCACTAGGTAAGAGGCTTCCTTGGCCGCGGCGTCGGCTGCCGCGTTTCCCAATAAGACAACATCTGTATTGGTGGTGTGGGCCTGGCACTTCACTATTGCTACAATGGTGGGGTCCTTTACTGCCTCAATAAGTTCCTTCAGGAGCTCTGCATGTTGTACAGGTGACCCACTGGCCCTGGGTAGTGGTCATATAAGCTGAGTCTGTGTAGATTGTGACCGCACACCCTTTTGCTGCATGCAATGCTTCAATGAGTGCTATCAGTTCTGCTGCTTGAGCTGAGTAGTGGGCGGGCAAGCACTGCTTTATTATAACTTCGTACTGACCTTCTTCTAACCGTACATCAGCTATTCCCACATGCTTTTCATCTGTGTCTGGGCTTATGGATGCTGACCCATCTATAAAGAATACTTCTCCCTCATTCAATGCATTTTCACTCACCACAGTGCTTTCTCCTTCCTCACTCTTGTATGTTGCACAATCATGCGCCTGCATGTCTTCTATGATGCATGGTTCTGTGATAAATCTTGCAGGGTTTACTGTTTTGCATCTCACTATGTGTATGTTTACACTGGACAGTATTATCTCATATGCAGTGGCTCTTTGTGTTGTGAGTGTGCTTTTTGATCTTTCCAGGATTGCGAATAGGGAGTGCTCCACGAACAGGGTCATGGAGCACCCCATCACTATCGTTGCACTAGTTTCAATGGCGAATACTGCGGCTGCGAAATATTGTTCGCAAGTAAAGTGTCCTTGCATGACTGCGTCCAGCATTCCGCTATAGTACGCCAGGGGCTTGTGTCCCAGGGATGTCTTTTGTGTCAGTACCGCTGTCATGAGGGACACTTGCAATGTGAAAACAGGTAGAACTCGCATTCGTAATCTGGGTTCGCAAGTACTGGTACACTTGAGATCAGTTCTTTGAGTGATGTGAAAGCATCCTCTAGATCCATGGACCAATCTCAGTTTTTTCTCATTGGGCCTCCTTCAGTCCCTGCAACAATGGTTTTGTATATGCTGCGTAATCCAATATTCATGCTCGGCAATATTTACACATGCCGAGAAATGTTGGCATCTCCTTCACTGTTTTTGGTCTTCCCACTGCTGTTATGGCCGCTACTCTGTCTGGTATTATTTTCTTTCCATCGTTTGATATTAACTGTCCCAGGTATAACACTTCTCATTGGCAGTACTGCAATTTCCCTCTGTCAACTTTGTGGGCCAACAATGTCAAGAGAGCAATGGATTCGTTCCTACATTCCTCCTCATTTTTTACACAGATGAGTAAATCATCTACGTATTGAATGTTCGTGCTATCTGCTGTCATGTTCCCTAGATCTTCATGTAATATTCGGTTGAATATGCTCAGACTTTCGCAGTACCCCTGAGGTAGTATGCAGTGCTCTTATCTTTTTACACCTAGGCTAAATGCTGTTAAATATCTGCACTCTTCTGCCAGTGGTATTGAAAAGAAAGCGTTTTTCAAATCTACTACTGTGAAATGTGACAACATTTTTGGAATGCTGCATAGAATGGATGCTGGATTAGGAACCAAAGGGAATTCCTTTTGGACTACGTCATTGAGGGGGCGTACATCTTGGCTCATCCTCCACGCCCCTCCTTTAGCTTTTTTAATTGGGTAAATGCAAGTATTACATGGCGAGTTTGAGGGTACTTTTATTCCCTGTGCTAATAATGGACTTATTGTCTCTTTTATCCCTTCTTCTGCTTCTCGTGACAGGGGTTACTGTTTCACCCTGGGTAGTATGGCTCCTGGTTTGAGTTTTATTTTAACTGGCATGACCCCGTGAAGCAGCCCCACGTCATGGGGGCCTGTGGTCCACAGGTTGTTGGGCACTGATCTCATGTCATTGTCAAAAAAAGGAAGGAGGGGATCCTACTACTGCCATTAACTGCACTGGCACTTGTCTTTCCTGTATCATAATGTCACATGGAATAGCTATTTCCATTATTATTTCCCCTCACTTTCTGAATCTGTGAAGAGGTCTTCATCTGATAAATCTCACAATGCAATGTGGCGTTGATGCACAATACTGTGCGCCATTTGCAGCCGTGTATGTCCATTGCAATGACTGCTATTCTTTTCGCTGAGTTGAACTGCATGCAAATCTAATGACATCACTGTCCCGGGCACAATCTCTGGGCATGCTATGGGTCGGAAGATAAACTCTGCAGGCACTCTCCATTCTAAATATTTTAACTCAGGGACCACCCGTGCCAATGTTTTTAACCCTTGAATGAACATGTCAGGGTCCATCGGTATGCTGCGCAATTCCGGTGCAGTTGCTTGTGCGTGCACCACCAACATTACGCGCATAGGGCAGATCCCTAGAGTCGAGCAAACTATCACTCTTTCCGTGAAAGATATGGTCATATTAAGCTTACTGAGAAGGTCTCTCCCCAATAAGTTAATTGGGGACTGTTCGTAGTACAATAGGGGTGACATCTAAATCTTCTGTATAAGGAACTTCGACAACAGCCCCAGAGAACCCCTGCATCTCCAATTTACGATTAGATAGCGGAAACCGGCCTTCACGCAAACATGCTTTGTCGGCTCCTGAATCCACCATAAAAATTAGCTGTTTATTCCCTATCTGTGCCCATATCAATGGTTCCTCTCCTGCATCGAAGGTAGTAGATAGTACTGGGCATGCAAGTGCTCTCTGTGTGCTGTCCCATGCTGGGTGTCTCGTGGTCCCCCCTTGGCTAAAGGCATTACCCGATACCACAGCCACTCTTCCATATGGTGCAGGTGCCCCGTTTGCCGTTGTGGGGAAAGGATTGCCCTGTGTATATGGCATATGCTCATGGCATTGTGGGTGCTGTTGTACATTATGTTGTTGTTCCCTTTGTTGTTCTGGGTACCTTTGCTCTTGTTGCCCTTGTGCCCCTCCTATGGGTAACCCATACAAACTCCCCGCGTGTGGGTGACCATAAGGTTCATCATCCTGGTAATTACTGCTCGGCCTGCTACTTCATTCTCGTGAAAAGTGTCCCCACCTACCACAATTCCAACAGTTCCCCTGCCCTCCCCTCGGTCCTTGCCCCCCATATCCACCATTTCCCCTGTATGCTTGACCACCCCCTCTGCGTCCTCTGTACCCACCTCGTCCTCCGCGGGGAGCCCACACTTGCCACTGCGGTCCTCCGTACCGCTCCTGGCCATTCCACTGCGTCTGCCCATTGCCTGCCCATTTCGCTGGCATCCTCCCCTGACGCGCTACCAGTCCCTCCTCCTCCTCTGCATCCCTATCTATGGGGAGTGCTGCTACGGCTGCAGCAACCTTCACCAGTTTCATTTGTACTGGCTTTGCCTCGTCTGCCAATGTTTCTTGTGCAATTTACTTCTCCCTTTCCTTTATTCTTTTGGAGTGGTGAACTATTATGCTCTGAATTTCTGGCCAACCCTTCGCTTCAATCCATGCTATTTTGTCGAGTGCTTTCTGAACTTCTTTTGGGAGCCCTCTCTTTATTATAAAGTAGAATAGGGACGTCGATTGGTCCCAGGCCATACCCATTTCAGCTCTCCACATCTCCTGCACTACGAAAATGAAATCCATAGCATCTTCTCCATCATTCATGTTACATTGCATCACTGACTGTAAGTCTGGTGTGTCTGGGAACGTTTCTCTTAAAGCATCCTATACTCTTGCACACACTGTATTAAAAGAAGCTCCATCATGGTGGTCACAATCCAGTGTTACTCCCGGAATCCCAGCCTTTGTCCAAACCCTATCTGTTGGTCACCCACTGCTGATACCAATAAACTTTTGACGTCACCCACTGATAATGGCACCCCTGCAGTGTGCTTCTCAAATGCATATATCCAGTTACTAGCCCCTCCCGAAAGAGGGGGCAATGATTTTAGTAAGTTTTCCTTGTCCATCTGAGCCCAGGGTATGTAATTAGGCCTCCCACCTCCTCTATGTATCAAGGGGAGCTGTAGTTTACTTTTACTTCCTTTTCCATTACTCACCTTCAACCCTTTCCTCCCTAACGTGGCCATTCTTCCCGTCCTGTTCCTTAATCTCCCTGTCCACTCCTCTTCCATGGCTCTCCCCAGTGGGCTGTTATCCACCCTTTCTAACCTCCCTCCTACCACTGCCCCTAGTCTTCTATTTTCTTGCTCTTCATCCTCTATATGACACCACAGCTCTACCATTCCCCCATTGGCCATCCCTTCTTCTCCTGTGTTTTCTCCGAGATCATTTGATTCCAACTCTATTATCCTAGTTGGTTCTTCCTGTATTCTGAATAGTATTTCTCCCTTCTTCCACCCTTCCTCCGAGGACTTATCGAGTATTTGTACCCCAGGTGTTAGTTCTGTTCTTGACATACTAGTCCCATTCTGTTCACATATATTTCGTATTCTAGATAACTCATCTCGGGCCGTTGAGAGTCGGGAATCTAAGTCTTCTGTTAATTTTTCAATGTCTACGGCAAGAGTACCTACCTGTCCGCTAGATCTGGGGCACTCATAGGGTAGTAGTGCCGCTGGTCCCGAGGCAGCTGTGGGGGTTGTGGCGGGAACGTATGTGGGATCACTGTACCCTTCAGCAGGTACATGTTTGTTTAGGAGGGGGTATATCCGTGTTACCTCTATTGGCCCTTCTATCCTCCCCTCCTCACCTTCACTCTGATTCGCTATCATGGGGGTGGCGGTAGTGGTGGGTTGATCGAGTGCTATATCTTTCTTTTTGAGTGGAGGCACCTCTTCAAATAGTCTCCACAGATCCAATATTTCTCTTCTGTTATGAAATAGTTTTCCTTTGTATTTTATAAATATACATGTGGCTATCATGTCCAAGACACTTTTATCAAATGACCTTCCTTGTGGCCATACCTGGGGCAGCCCCTCTCCTTTTAGTTCCTTGACCCATTGGTCATGGTACTTCGTTATACGTTCGGCATACCCAGGTACATTTTTGCAGATATGAGCCTGGTGCGTTTCTGCCCCCATGTTATACTTTCGTTACTCGGCTTCCTGTGTTGTCTGTGACTATTATTGCAACTCTTCGTGTATATGTCTTATCACTATCAATTCTAAGGGCCTGATCACGACCTCGGCGGTAACGCTAACGCTATTAGCGCGGGGGCTATTAGCGCGACCGCCATAGCCCCCGGCGCTAATAGCGCGGGATCACGAGTTGGGCGGACTTGGAAGTCCCCATTCCCCATTGAGCCCATTCGGGAATGCCCCATTCCCCATTGGGCTCAAATGGGGGATTTCCCGCCGGCGATAATAGCGCAAATTTTCGGCGGATTTCCCCCCAGCCAAGAGCTGGGCTGAAATCCACCAAAGCCCTGATTCGGCGGACCGTTAAATCCGGCGGTAATAGCGCTACCGCCGGATTTAAGGGTTACCGCCGAGGTCATGGTCAGGTCCTAAGTGTGAAAAAATGGGTTCTTACAATATAATGCCTTAAATCTTACCGGGTCACACTTACAATGACCATACCATTAAACCCTATAGTACCATTAATGCACACCATTTCTTTACAATTCAATGTTGGAACATAAATAGCGTAGCATCTGCGACACAAGACAGATATTCAACAATTCTTCACATACAACATGTATCAATAACGACAATTTTTAAACATACAACATGTAACAATGACCCTCCCTTTTCGTGCCCTGCACTTTCTTTTTAACAAGGCCTTTCAACCCTAACCCAATTCTCCCCTTCCCCTCAGAGGTTGTTTTGTTTCCCCTAGTATTTATTCACCCCAAGTAAAGAAGAGAAAAAGCAGTTTCTAATGTATACACCGTGTCTCCCTTATCTCAGACACCCTTATTTTTATTATCCACGTTTCAACTTATTCCCAGTACTAGTCAAGATAGCACTATGCTGCACCGTCTTCTACCCTCTTGCAGACCTAGGTTCCCATCTTTATCTTCCCTTTTTCACCTTATTATCCTAATGGCTGTATGCAGAGAAAGAAAATAGCATTGATAGTTGAAAGTACCCATTGGTTTACCTCTACCTGACCTCGTATAATCTGGCTCCCTCCCCCTTTCTCCTTTTATTGTCACTCGCACATAATAATCACATGCCCGTCTTGATCCGAGAATCTCCGGACTTGGTCCGTCCAGGCGGCATGACCGCCCCCCGGCTCCGGCGAGCAGTAATAAAAGGGTTTTTTTGGAGCGGGACCCGTACCCTTTCAGCCTACTGCGTGCGCATGTCTAAGCGTACCAGTGGCTGTAGGCAGACAGCTCTCTTGAGCGGGAGCACCGTGCGTCTCCACTGCGAACCGGAACTTCTTGTGCCAAAAGGGGACAATAAAATAGAAAGAAAATGAATCACACCTTCCGGGTCACCACTGAAAGTAAGCGTCCCTCCTTAGGCAGCTTTTGCCCACAGGCTATTTCACTGGGCATGGGTCCACACATCCAAAAATGGAGTCTTGGTGTTTACAAAATGGTGTCTATGAAGTGTTATACCACGGATCGTGCAGCCTCAAGCATCGATCAGCAGCCATCCTGCCTCCCGGGCCCAGGTGCATGGGGGGCCACTTACTAGTCATAAACCTCACGTAGGTGGGCAATGTAGGGGGGGCTTCAGACCTATCCTCCCATACACTCTCAACCAGCATATCATTCTTGTTCTTGTGGGAGAGGGAGAGATGTAACTCTATCAGGCAACACCCCCCCCACCACTTCTTTCCCAAGGGTTCTATAATAAGTGTGTTCCAGGTGTTGTGGTATCACATGATTCTGTCTCCCATTCGTCCCTCTGAGGGTATCGGCCAGTCAGCATTTCAGTTGTGTGGAAGGTGACCTGGTCTATGTTGCTGATGACGACTGAGCTGGCTTTCCTCTTAACCTTGCACAGCCACTGGAAGGGTGGGAATGAAGTTTCCAAAAACGCCTGTAGCATAGCAGGACAGTATAAAGTAGGCTGGATCATGTGGTGTTGGCATGCATATATGGCTTCTACAATGTATCTGCCTTGTCCTTTAGCTAGAATTCAAACAGATGGGTCCACCCAGTACTCTCTGACATGGACATGTCATTGGGCTGTGACAAAAGTGCCCATCATAATTTTGGATACTCAAACCCTATGGTGAGCAAGGTCTAAGAAAAGCTATGTATCCTGATGCATGGTCTCCACAGTGGAAGATCAGTCGTCCTTCTCCTCCAGTGTTGTATAAACCTCATGTAAATCTCTGTGAAGGGCCTGGTTCTGCACAAAGCATAAATGGTGAATTTCCTGCCAGGTAGGCCCGTGCATAGGATTGTCTCAGTGCCCCATACGCCTTCTTGTCTACACAGTCTCAGAGAGCCACGGACGGCGGCTCCATCAAGGTAACCTAAACAGAATCAACCTCAGAATGCAGGGTCCAAAGTGGTCTGCTGTACATTAGCCAGTGGGTACAGTTAATTTATAAACTGTTGAAGAGCAATGCAATCAATATAACTCCATTTCATTATCATCTTCCTTCTGAAGTCTGATATGACGAGAACACCCTTTGTACGTTAGCTGAAACTATTGGGAGCTGCATTCCACTGCTTTTATTTTTTAGTGTTAACAGCTCCAGTACATTTTACAACCATTTTCATGATTATGGAACTATACATTTTGAAACTAAAGCATGCTGCTTCTTTTCACTACTGTATAGCAAATACAATGTAGTATGTCGAAGGGGTCAGAAACGTGAGGCGGACAACTTTGTAAAGTTTTTTCAACAAATGCCATTTTATTTGCAAATTGGGTTGGATGAACGCCTCACTATCCTTACCCTCATGAGGATTTCCGTGCCTAAACGAAGCTAAAGGAAACATTCGAACAAAGTATATGTCCTTCACACATCTACATACAGAAAATAAACAAGAAAATGTATAGTACTTCTCACCAAACAATAATAATTGGATTCAAATTGTAACCACAAACTTGTTTTGTAACGTGGGCGAGTTGCCCTTACCCAAGTTTCCATGTGCTCTTTGTTTCACAATTCAGGAAAAGAAAACAAGGAAATCCTGATTTACATTAATGTTCAACCAAAGCCTGTTTCCACTTCAGTTTATCTATATAATGTTCCACAGTCAGTTTGATATTTTTCCAATTTGTCAACAGAAGATCCAACTCCTGTGGGTTTAACTTCACTTTGTCAACAGAGAACTTAAAATCAGAAACTAGAAAGTGTCTTACACTCCTTAAACAATCCTAGAATGGAACATTAGTCACAATAATGATGTTGGTCAGGATGTTTTCCACAATCCCTTTAGTAGTGTATACCTTGTTAACAAATGTCAACATATTTATTTAATAACTTCAATGAGTGCATTAGCAATTACCATTCACTCATTCATTCACTTCAGTATCACAAACCACATAGATTGCATCGCAGTTAAATGGATTTGCTTCAATTTAGCATCACATTCACCATAGAATGCGTTGGTCAACTTGCCTTTTAAGCACTTTTTCAACTTCCAACTGGTGTGCTCCCATGCCACGCCTACTTCTTCAATAGTTTGCAGTTCAGGTTAACTCCCCTATCCAAAGAGCAATTCACAACTACTTTTGCTTCTGGGGGGTATGTATCACATGATGAATATGTTACCACATCGTCAGGTTGTTCATCAATTTGCAGCTTCAAAACTTCCAACAATTCTTCAGATAATACAAGACTTGTTTTAGTGCTCTGTGACATCTTTCTCACAACAATGTTCCGCTCCCTATGTATCTTTCTCTCTCTCAGAAGGACAGTCGTTGTGACCGTGTTGTTTCCCTCAAATTACCAATGATTGATATGGAAAGGGTTTTGCACTTCCCTTTCTTTGACTTGTATATAATGAGTCAAGACAAACTTTAACCACAGGTTAGATAACATATGAGCTATATTTGCCACAGCCTATGAATCTTTCAATGGCCCTAGTTGCAATTGACAATATGGGTTTCTGGTTTGAGAAGTGCATGTTTCCTGCTTGCCATATTACCCTGTTATAAGGTTGTGATTTCTATAAACTCACATTTATAATATCACCGTCTTTTGGCTTCTGTCTGATAATATCACAGTGTGTTGGCTTCTGTCTAATTTGGTTTTGCTGCTTTTTAGTGTGGGATGTATTGACCCACGTTTGCTCTGCTATGCTGCATCACTCTGTTATGATGGTGCCAGAAACAGTAAAATGGCTGTAAAGCCCTTGTGTGTGCCAAAACCTCTGAAAATTGCACTTTTCAATGCACAAAAAGATGGCTGTCCAATCTGCCACGCATGTTGTCAGTGGTGTATCAGAGCTCTCACTACTGAAATGTGTCACTTGGCCCCACAACAATTTAAAGTGGAGTGCAGAAGGAAAAAGCAGTGCATTGCTAAATTAAACTCCAATATTGCCTTAAATCTCTTTTTCTTTACTGCTGAAACTCAGGAATGCCAGTACAGAACACCTTTCAAATATTCAAAATTCTCGCTGGGTGCTACAATTCACTTAGTTTAAGAAATCATTGTGAACTTACAAGGTCCTGAAAAGCTGGGAGCATAACGAGATTTCTACAGCAAAAGTGGCCTGTCTGTGGATTTGTAAAACAATCTCTGTGCAGCAGAGGGCAGCTGTGATGACAGCTTTCAGGGGCTTGCATGATTAAACTTTAACATGTATAAACTGAAAGTCAAATGTTTGCAATCTAAGAGGCCGGTTACTGAGGGTAACCCATATTGTAATTGTTTTGATCCCATAGTTTAAAATCTGGAATAAGAATTCTAGCTGGTATTTGATACAACAAGTTTGTTTTGTGCTAAGGAAAAGTCAACAGAGTTAACAATTAAATTAAACCTGGCTGAAGCTGCCAAACTGGAATAGCAGCTTTTTGCACAGAAGGAAGGTCTTTCCCCCAGCAGGAAATCACATAGAGGTGTTAATTACAGGGTAGGAAAGGACCTGGTCTACAGAGGCAAAAGGAACAATGTCAAGTTGCAGCTCAGGAAATTCAAAGTGTGAAGACAGTCGTAAATGGACTCTACAAGGAACAAACATGGGGGATGGCTCCTGGGCTTCCAGGGAGAGATCAAGGGGTAGAGCCAAACAACCATGTGTTGCTTAACATGGACAAAGAACACATTTTTAAAAGAATGATAACTTACTATGTAAAATTGTGAAAAATATAAAAATAACAGTTGTTAATGTAATTTCTGGCTGCACGGGTGAAGAGGCGCCAGAACTATGTGACATGTTCTGGACACCAATGGCAAGAAATGTGATTTTACGCAAAATGTATTTCCACTAGAATTGTGAAACTGTATACATTCATTCCCATGTTAAACACGCACACTTGTAGAAATTTGCTTAAAAATTGGACATTGTGTTCATAGTGAAAAGGGCAAAATTCTGTGAAAAGCGGAGACAAGATCCCACAGCTAGAGGGTTTTGAGGAATAGCTGATAGGTAAAAGATGTAATCTGTATATGTGATTTTTATAGAGGTTGCACATGTGCAAAAATGTATTTTGCCTAAAGTAGACTTTGTGTTCCAGGGGCTAGGGGTTGATTCTCAGCCTCGTAAAATTGCACCATAAAGATGACACTCTGTTTCTCTCCTCCTATCAAGGCAGAGAGTAGACTCTGACCCAATAACTGTTCAAAGGGGCAAGCTTAGACTAAACCGGCCCACACACCCCCTTTATGATGCCATTTCATAGCATAAATAGAGACAGCTCACCACACATATGGGCAGACAGATTCATTCACTATCCTGATGCTGGTGGAGCACCCTGCTGCTGAACTCTACATCTTCCTTGCTCCAGACTCCAGAAACTTGGCAAAGCAAAAGGCCTATTGCATAGCTGAACCATTCTCAGCTAGGCCTCAAATTCTAGAACAGAACCCCATAAACCTAAGGGGAAGCATCATAATACAGCCGTGCTGTGCTGTTACTGCTTGCCTGCTGAAAATAAATATCCTGAGAACGAAGAAGGGCAGGTCCAATCCAGTCCTGTGCCGTGCTGTGACCAGAACACCTTGCTGACCCTGACCAGTCCGATGTGCCCAGCCGTCTTTCCTAAACCAGATCCAATCTCCTGACCAGAACTGACGGTCCCATTTAAAAACGTATCCAGTGAGTATAAATTGGAAGAATTGTGTCACTAGCGTATGTACTTTGCATAGCCTTATCCCTATCTTAGACCCATCCTATCTTGTATTCAGAACCTGTATTGTTAGGAGTATCAAGTAAAAATAAGGGTGCCTGGCGGAGTCCTGATCTACCCAGGGGGGTACGTATATAATAATCAAAAATAATCAGGATGTGAGATCCTACAAATCAGCAAGCTATGGTTCTGAACAGAAGAGTTTATTTCAGAAAACCACAAGTGTTATTGTTCAGTTAATTTACAGAGTTTTCGATAAGCAGGAAAGGCTCAAAAAGAACGGACAAGAGTGAGTGAGTTTGGTGGAAATACAGATTGAGTATTAACCTCTTTTGTGTTGAGGTACAGAGTTCCACCTAAGGGCACAGTGGTATACAACAGTTAGAAGAACATATATTTATACAGTAGTGCACCCGGGACATAGGGTGGTCCAGGGCATCGTAAACACGGGGTCTACACAACATAATCTAAAAGACATTCACGAAAAAGGGTATTTGAAGTTGTGTCACTCGGAATCTACACAGGTGTGTTTCGGCCAGGAAGGCAGAATTGTTGCCTGGATGGTGTTGGCCTTCTTCAGGATGAGCACCAAATGTGATGTAGTCTGCTACTGTAATGGTAATGGAATTGTTTTGCTCACTACTTACTCATTGTGTATTAAAGAGATTATTCAGTGCTGCCTCACCCCATTGGTGAGTGTTGTGTACATATTAAAATATATTGTGATCAAATTTTAAATGCATAAATAAATATTTACCTTTTCAAACCAGCCTGATTCCTGGTTCAATGTGAATGGGGGGGGGTTCCAGGAGAAGGGTGTGATATGAGTGGTATATTGTTCAGAATAAATAACGTTTAGACAAAAATAAATAAGGATTTCAGTTGTGCACTACATGCTAGGCGTTGACTTGTGTGTGTGCCAGATTGAAATCACTTACATTAGAATGTGAATATTGCAAAATATTTTGTAAAGCTTTTTCTCTCGCGAGTACAGCTCTTGCTTAGCTTTAATGCACGAGTTTTTTAAAAAAAATGTCAAGTCTCTTTGACCACACGCAAACATCTTTCACTCGCTGACCACTTTGTAAGGATATTTGGCGTGTTACAGCACAGACTACAGCACTACTGCACAGGTAGCAAACAGCACAGAGTACAGCACTACTGCACAGGTAGCAATTTTTTTTTTGCAGCACCACCACAAGGGTGCGGTGCATTGCTATATGTGTTACCAGATTAACAAGGAAAGACAGGCCATTCAGTCAAAAATGATTTTAACATATAAGATGCAAATCTATTTTTACAGTTAAAAGCACACATGCACATTCAAAAATGCACACTATTTTTCACCTGAAATGCCTATGGTGCGAGAGACACATTTGAAAATAATAACTAACATTACTTATAACTAACCTGACTAATGAAACATAATCCACTAATAAAAATGTGTCTCCACTGCAGAATTAGGCCTATTCTGAAAGTGAACTTTTAAACGCACATCCATTTTTTTTCTCTGCTGCCCTGTCCACATAATTACAGGAAGCAAAAGAGCTTGAAAGAACAGGAAATCAGTTGGTTACAAAGTATTACTATAAAAATGAGCCATTGTGTAGAGAAGGAGGAGATGGCATGATTGATTCTGATTGGAGCAGCGTCATAGCAAGTATCATGCTAGAGGGAGTGATCAGAGTGTTGCTGGGGGGAGTTTGAGGAGAGAGAAGGACAGTCAAGATTTGGCAGAGCGGGGAGAAGGACCTTTTTCCTGGCTGAGACATTCCTATCTGCAAAAGCTGAGAATTCCAGATAATAACCCCGGTTTGAGAACGGCAGGCGTTCGTTTTCACTGGGGTTAATCTTCAAGGGAGCCACATTCAGAGAGAGAACAGCTGAAGAAAACTCTGAACAGATAAGGTAATTACATAAGTGTGGGAGCTGAGTGTGTATGTGAATGTTCAGTCAGAGTAGGAAAAGAGATTCCGGTGCCTTAATCACACGTTAATGTTGCAAATTGTGTTCTGTTCTCCACCATTTTTTTTTTCAGTGTATTACAGACAATGCTGTTAATGTGCTGTTTTATTTATTTCTGTAAAGAGTGGGATTGTGTTTAAATGCAACTTTTATAATACAGAAAAATATTTGAAAGCAGACGGGTGGTGTGTCTTCTATTTACCAATACAGTGCTGATGATGAGGGGAGATTTTTAAACAATGCAATTGTCATTTTAAGACAGATGTGTGCATGATCATATTCAGTATGGACAGTTGAGAGTGATTGTTTGTAGCATAGCTCGTTGGAGGTACATGAGCCAACGGGAAGAGGGACTCTCTGAACATAGTTCCCTACCGTATATAAGGTAGTGGAAATTACCACAAAATTACCACATATAGCTCTCTGTCGTAAATAAGTCAGTGAGATCGCCCATGGTGGCACACTAACACTAACACTGAAAATGTGGTATTCCTAAAATGTAGGTCTGAGGTCTCTCTAGTGATTACAAGAAAAATCTAAGCAAAGATAAGGGATTCTGGACATTGGGGCCACAAATAAAACAAGGAAATTATGCTCACCAAAATACCACCAACCACGCATACCAACCACGCATACCAAATATGCATGTCTGGGTGCTGAAATAATACATGTCCACTGTATTATTGTTGCACATGGCCAAATCTGAAAACAAGGAGTGATTATTGCTAAGTTATTTTTCGGCGGTAATAAAATACCGTCAGGCCCCAAATCTCCACAAAATACCATACAACTTTCCTCACATATGCGGATGGGGAAGGAGTGCTCCAGGGTCACAGGCAGACTGTCGACTCACCGAGTAACAGAGGCTCTCCTCCTCCTCTCGCCGCTTGCAGTATTATACTTGTTTGGCTTCTCATGTGGCTGTAAACCTCTCCTTCGATTTTGCCCCTGCATACGCCATGGGGAAATGGAACCATCACTGCACCTGTGGTTATTCGCTTCCTGCTGAGCAACCTCTGCAGACTTGATCGCCAGAGGTCAACCTCCCCCCTCAAATGCTTCCCGCTGTGCAACCTCTGCAATTCTGTATTTGAGAGGCACAGATCCTCTCAGGAGCGACAATTTTTATTTGCCATGCAATGTTCTTGCTGTCTTCTCTTTCCTCCCACAGTTTGCATGGTCTGCCTGCACCATGCTGTTTCTGCTTTCTGCCACTGCTGCTACTCCTGCTCCCTTTGGCCTGCATCTGAGGGGTCTTTTTAACCCTCCCAGTCTCCATCAGGTGTGGGTCATTCTCCTTAATGAGCTGACCACTCCTAAGTACTGTGCCTTTTCAGTCATATTCCTCGTCCCAGTATGTAAAGGATCATGGGACTTGTAGTTCCTAATAATAACATTAGGTTTTTCTTCCTTTTAGTGTTTTACTTTTAAACTCTAATTTGTTCTTGATAAAATGTCTTTTTTAGGAACAGCAGGAATATTAATTGCTAAACCGCATTGTACAGAAAAAGGCACTTTGTTTACACTGTTGTTATTCCTGACTTTCTTTGCATTGCCTCCTTGGGTGCAAGGGAAGTTCTTATCTTTAAAGTCTTCATGAACCTTAGCAGAATCTCAATTTCTTTCCAAGTCCAGGAATGTATGAGGTGCTTTACCCTTAATGGTAGTGATATCTCATGGACCAACAATGTGTTTGTTGAAACAAGCGATTACAGACTGGGGCATGTCTGGATCATGCTCCATAAAGGATGATGAATACCATGACTCATCCCACAGATTCCTTTCACCCCCCTGGGTCCTTTCTCCTCCCAGTTGATACTCCTGCAGAACATCACCCCCAAGGTCAGGATCAGGAAGTATCTGCCTTTCCCTGGCCAACTTTGAGGAGCCTCTAGGCAGTGTTTAATTGTGGGATCCATAGGGTTCATCACATATGATAGCAGCACAATTTAGAATTGGAATGAGGGATGAGAATCTGGAATGTGGAGAGAGGAGAATGAGGAGTGCAAGATAGAGCAATTGCTGATGGGGCAGAACATTCAATGAATTTAAGTAGACAATAACTACCTTTTTGGACACCATGTTGGTGGGTGTATATTACTTAATACAGCTAAACAGAAATCCTCCTGGCCGTACATTTACAGAGCCTGGGTAAGATTTCCACCTGAATGGATTCTAGCAACCTTCCTTTTAGCAAGGAGGAGAGGAAGGACGTCCTGCTAACAATAAGAAAGCATTTATCTTCACGTGTCATTTGTCCCTGATGTCCAGAAAAAGTGTACAAATGTTATCTCTGGCTAAGTGGTTAGATGGTATAGTTCATAAAGGTTCAGGCCATTCACAAGGGTTGCTATTGTAATATTGGGTGGCTATGAGGTATTTGTGCCTTTGTTCCACTGGGTAAGGTTACAGTTGTTGTCAGACCCTTTGTGAGAAGATCCTTGGACTATTGCCATGCACTGCAGGGGTGTACTTCAAAGACATGTAGTAACAGAGCTTAAGTGCCTCAAAACTGATTGGTTTCTTATTGTAAGGATATGCATCTTCTCCATGTTTCTCACATGAACCAGCTGATGGGGCACAGAAGAGTAAAGAATTTGGCGCAACAGTGTCTGTGTCATCTTCAAATGAATCCATGTGAATATTCCTGTCTTCCTTAAGGATAGCATGTCCTTGTATATCCCAGCATGGAACCTCTGATCTGTGGAAAACCACAGACTTCATCCATTGGACTTTCTGTTATTCCCGAGAAGATACATGACGTTCAGTCGTAAGACCCTGGCTTTGGAATACAACACTAAATTGCATTAATGAAAGCACACCTTCTTCTAGTTCTGTGCCCCTGCTGAAGTGGCATTTGTTCAGGTAGATAGATGTTAGTTATAGGTTCCAGCCCATTTGAGATCTTTGAGAAAAGGTGATGAAAACATATTCTAACTGATTGACAGACTGAGGGGAAACAGTGAAAATGAATACAGCGGGAGCCCCTCATTTTGCACATTCCACAAACATGGCTATCAACCTGCCACGAGTGAAACCCCTTGACATGTGTTGCCAGTGAGAGTGAAGAGTGAAGCGAGAGGGGACAATCACAAGGAGGAGATGCCAGTGGTATTGGAAGAGAAATAACACCATGCAGAGACAGTACAGCTGGCACATAGCCAACCGATGACCAGGAAAGTGCCCAAAAGGAGACACAGAGAGAAAACCTACCTAGTACGGACAAGCAGGTTTTGTCTAGCCCTGTTGGCACTATACAGGACCAGACGGTGGGAGGAGGTTGAAAACTATTTTGGAACTGTTTAAACTGAGAGTTTGGGCTTAGTGGTCCCAGGTATCCACATCCAGTGGGAAAGTTATAGGGCAAGAAAATGTTCTGCCTTTTTTACCAGTTCACCTTTGTGCCCCGGTGGTGTCATCTTCCATTCTTGGAATGAATGACTACTCCAATTCCCTTTATTTAGCTCAGCCCCTATATCTCTTGGATAAGCCACAGGTGCTGCAGAATTCTACACCGAGGCTGGCCACTGGCACCTCTCAGCGCTCTTCTCTCTCGCCAGTCCCATGCCTCCTGCACTGGTTGCTTGTTGGTCGCTGCATTGGGCCTGATCATGACCTCGGCGGTAACCCTTAAATCCGGCGGTAGCGCTATTACCGCCGGATTTAAGGGTCTGCCGAATCAGGGCTTCGGTGGATTTCGCCCCAGCTCTTGGCTGGGGGGAAATCCGCTGAAAATTTGCACTATTACCGCCGGCGGGAAATCCACCGGCAGTAAGAGCGCGAATTTTCCCCATTGAGCCCAATGGGGAATGGGGCATTCCCGAATGGGCTCAATGGGGAATGGGGACTTCCAAGTCCGCCCAACTCGTGATCCTGCGCTATTAGCGCCGGGGGCTATGGTGGTCGCGCTAATAGCCCCCGCACTAATAGCGTTAGCGTTACCGCCGAGGTCGTGATCAGGCCCATTGAGTTTAAGACACTCTGTATCCTTCACCATGCTTTTTTATGGAGTAGGTGCAGAGTACCTTCAGGACAGATTCCGTCCGTATACTCTTGCTCGAGACCTAAGATCAGCATAATGTCATCATCCAGGTACCTAGGTAAAAACGATTATGGGTGGGAGGTTGAGCTTTCTCTGTGGCGACTGCAGTTCTTTGGAACAAACTGCCTTTCTCCCTTTGTGCAATCAACAATAAACTGTTGTTTCAAGGCATCACAAGACCCTTCTTTTCTGAGCTTTGTCTTGTTCCAGCTGCTCTCCTGTTAGTATTCTCCAGTGCCATGATGCCTTTATTGGTGTAGGTCCGCGCTTTACACATTTTGATAACATAACTTAATAAAGTTCCCAAGGAGGAAGGAACTTAATCGCATTAAGGATATAACCAGCCTAACACCTACTTTTTCTGGGAGGGTTCCCGTTTTATTTCGAGTTGCCCTAAATTGAAAGAAAACCATTAAAAAAAACAGATAATTAACTTCCTGTTTAGTCGTCCTTCTTGTTCATAGGTGCAACCAGTGACAATGGACACCATGCACCAGAACTGTGGAGGGGGGAAAAGAATGGCAAGGTTAAGGCTTTTCAAGACGGAACGCTCAGAGGCCTTGGAGTATATTATCAGTACCACCTGCTTACAGGAAGTGCTGATCACAACAACTCGTATTATAAGTTCAATTCATAAACACAAGGTATGTAGGCAGGAAAGCACATATTGGGAGTATATGGTACTTGCTAGGGACATCATAAGCTCGGTCCTAGCCCATCAGGTCAGCGAGTCAACATATGATAGGCAAGTCTGAGTCAAAAAGAGGAGTGATATTGAAATCAGTCACAAACCAGAGTCGAACTAGGAGATACAATCGATCTAGGCACCAATACAACAGTCTCACAAAGACACATTGAAACAGACCGTTTTAATTATTACCCAATGGTTTGTCTTTGGTAAAGTATTTAGCAAATAATGCATTTGAAACCGTATTTGCTTAGTAATATTGGTTAATGTTAGTTTAGTAACTTATGAAACTTCTCAGTGTGGCCAAAGAAGTGGGCCATTCTGGCCCATAGAACTAACCCAACCAAGAATTGGGGCTGCTGCTTTCGGCATTGCCCTATAGTCCACTCCGAGCCTGTCACAAAACGCAGAGAGCTTTTTGTTGAATATTATGAGGATATATATATATATTTTTTTAACTGATAACCCCCTAGAAGTCACAAAACCAGCCACCTGTAGTCACTAGAACGTCCATCTTTACCTGTGGAACATTGACGGCCTGCAGATTGCAGAAGTAGTTCCATCTAACAAAACCAACCTGTGTTATGCTGTTGTGATGGTTTCTAATGTGCATTTCGCCTTCCAACCTATTTCCAACATGGCCGCCACTTCTGCACTAGGAAATCGTCCACTCCACAGTCTAGTTGAGACTGATTCCAAGATGGCCGCCGCAGCGGTTACCATCGCTAGCGTACAATGCAGGCTAGTTGTTAATTCCCAGGAAGCCTTGCAACCTTCCACCATCACTTCCTGTTCACTCTCTTATAATCCAGCAACAACAGAAGGAAGATGCGTTGCTACTCTCTCAGGAGCCGGCACACGCTTCATAAATTTGCCTCACTAGGATTACGAAGACATTTCCTCTCAACCATTTTTTGTCTACTTTACTCACCTGCTTGTTCTCCATTCCTCCCTTTTATTTCAGAAGGCTTTACGGAACCTTTCATTTTCATTTCCGGGATCGATTCTACTTCTAAGCACGCTTAGACCCGGAATCTCCTCCATACCTCCCTCCAGGGAGTCTCTAGGTACTAATCTACTTTTCATCTTGCTTCTTCAATCACTGCTGGCTATCAGACTTCTGTTTCTAACTCCTCACCCTTCCTTTATAGCAATACCTTGTTGGGAACCTCCAGATTTTCCTCATCCACTCAGGCTGGTTCAAAAGGACTTGGAAGTGAAAGGGTAGGCTTTCTCCTAGTTCATCCTACTCTTATAGAACTAGATACATCCACCCTAAATCTTATGGGTCTTTTCTTTCCCTCATCATAGTGCTCTCTTACTTTTGCAACACGACGGAGATTCCTTACCTCTCCGCTCTCTTCATGTTTAGCACATGGTAAGCTCTTAGAACCCTCTATAGGAACTTCTCCTTTCCTTACTTTCAGGAATAACTGTGTTCATTTTTACCCACTATATTTAGCTCAGTTTCAAAGGCCTCTCGTCTCAAACAGCCAGAAAGATTACCCAGACCAGCTCTCACCGTGTCTCCACAGGAAGACAACGCCCACCAGCAGCTCTTCCAGGGTTTTATCCCCCACGAGGGTTTCCCTCAGAGTTTCACGAAGGACAAGCTCTTGCAGGTCCTTTGAGGAGTTCTGAGGGGGATTTCTCCTATTCTTCGAAGATCCACCAGGGTTTCTTCAGACATCTGTTCACCATACATATCCCCAGGTAGGTGGTTTTTTGTTTCTTCCCAGTGTATTTCGGAACAATTTTGTTGTCTTTACAAAACAGTTAACAGTTAGCAACGCCCGTGTTATCTTTTGTTCCTAGTACTCTGGGTAGAAACATAGGAATCACAAGTCATGGATCAGCAACAGCAGCAACAAATTCAACAGCTGATTGCTGCTGTTCAATCCCTAACTACTGAAGTACAGCAGTTAAAGCATGAGAATGACTCCTTAAGACAGCTGCAACAGCAAACGGCCCAACAGGCTGCAGCCCCTCGTATCCCACACTGCTCAGACGTTCCTCGAGGACCCTTACCAGGAGGACAGTTTGATGGTAACCTGCATAAGGTTAAGGAGTTCTTGGACTCCTGCTCTGTGCATTTTGCCTTTAAAGCAGATTATTTTCATACTGATAGAGATTGTGTGGGATATATGGTCTCACAAATGACTGGACCAGCATTGGCTTGGGCAACACCTTTAGTCACAAACAATAACCCTATTTTAGACTCTCATACAGCATTTTGCAATAGCATCCGTACCATGTTTGGCCGCCAAGAGATTCGTGTGGCGTCACAAGAACACCCCCTTGACCTAAAACAAGGAAGTTTAGATATTTTGGCTTACATAACCAAATTCAAACAGATGGCAAGCAAAACCACTTGGTCAGATGACGCTCAGGTCACACTCTTCAGAAGAGGTTTATCTGAAGACCTCAAAGACGAGGTGTCTCGGGTCCCTCGCCCCTCTACACTAACTGAATTCATTGCATTGGTAATGCAAATAGATTACCGTATGAAGGAAAGAGTAATGGAGAGAAAAAGGGAAGGAATACATGAACTACGTTCTCTCCTTCTTCTTCTCGTCCTCAGTCCAATGATGAACCAATGCAATTGGGTTCAACAGCTTGAGGCCCCTTGACTCCCGAAGAGAGAAACCAGAGGAGGACCTTGGGTCTTTGTATGTACTGTGGTTCAAATAACCACACGGTACAAGATTGTCCAATTACACCACCTCGGCGTTCGGGAAACGGCAGCTCCTGGCCGTAAGGGGAACCACGGTATGGGAACCAACACCTAAACAGGGTTCCTCACAAACCTATTACTCCTCTTTCTGTACTAGTCAGACCGATTCTCATATGGTGGTACTCATGGTCTCTTTCTCCTTCGGTGATCGTCTGCTACAGAACATACCGGCACTAGTGGACAGTGGAGCGGCCAGAAATTTCATTGATGATCAATGGGCCATCTCACACAGAATTCCCAGGTCCACTAAGGTAGAACCTATTCCAGTGGAAAGTGTGGATGGTAGCCCTTTGGTTTCCGGACCCATCAAGGATCAAACTAATCCAATCTTGATGAACATCTCTGGTCATCAAGAGATTCTCATGTTGGATATCATTCGGGCAGCCCATCAACCAGTAATTCTAGGATTACCGTGGTTAAGGAAACACAACCCGTTCATTAACTGGACAGCTGGATCTTTCTTTCTGGGGTCTGAATACGGCATCACCCATTGTGTCAAAAATCAGCACAGGGTGATGGTTGACTCTGCTCCAGTTCCCTTGAATCACCAGTGGGTAACCTCCCTTAACCATGTATCTGGGCTTCCAGAACTCTTTCATAAATTCCAGGAAGTTTTTTCTGTCTCAGAATACACTCAACTTCCCCCTCACCGTAGGGATGACTGCTCTATAGAGCTGGTTCCTGACCAGCCATTACCATTTGGGCGAATGTATATCTTGTCTGAAAACGAAAAGGAGGTCCTACGTGAGTATCTTCGAACCCATCTTAAGAATGGACTGATCACCGAATCCACTTCACCTGCGGCTGCCTCTTTGTTTTTTGTTTCCAAAAGAAACTCTACGAAACTCCGCCCGTGCATAGATTTCCGTGGTCTGAATAAAATCACAGTTCCTGACAAATACCCTATGCCATTAATACCCGACATTCTTGAAGCAGTCAAACGGGCCAACATTTACACCAAATTGGATCTCAAGGGAGCGTATCATTTTATTCGAATAAAACCGGGTGACGAATGGAAGACAGCATTTAGAACTCCGTTTGGACATTTTCAATACAGAGTGATGCCTTTTCGATTGTCCAACGCCCCGGCTATTTTCCAAAGGTTTATGGATCACATCTTTGCAGATCTGCTACTTCATAATATGGTCGTCTATTTAGATGATATTTTGATATTCTCTTTCAATATCCAAGAACATCAGAAACATGTTGAAGAGGTGTTACGGCAGCTCCAACAAAACCATTTGTATTGTAAGATAGAGAAATGCTCCTTCCATCAAACTCAGGTTACCTACCTAGGATATGTTCTTTCGGCCGAAGGAATAGCAATGGACCCTGAAAAGGTGTCTGCTGTCCAAAACTGGCCCACTCCCTCTTCCGGCAAGGACATTCAATGCTTTGTTGGATTCGCTAATTTCTATCGCAGGTTTATTCCCGAATTCTCAAGACTTACTCAACCTTTGACGAATCTACTAAAAAAGGGAAAAAAGTTTTTATGGTCTCCGATCACAGACCAAGCATTCAATAAACTTAAGGAATTGTTTACCTCAGCTCCTATCCTGTTAACACCTGATCAATCCCACAGGTTTATTGTTGAAACCGATGCCTCACAGTACGCTCTAGGAGCAGTTCTACTTCAACTAGACGATTCTAATCAAGAACGCCCTGTAGCATATCTATCCAAGACACTTGCTCCTGCCGAACTAAACTATACTGTTCTAGAAAAATAACTCTTAGCCATCAAGCAAGCCTTTGAGGAGTGCGTCATTTACTCTTAGGAGCGAAACATCCTGTTGAAGTCAGGACAGATCATCACAACCTCCGGATTCTGCAGTACGTACAAACCTGTAATAGCCGCCAGGCTCGCTGGGCTCATTTCTTCTCTCCATACAGGATCACTTTCTCATTTATTCCCGGAAGGGATAATTCGAAGGTGGATGCTCTTTCACGGAAGGAACACCTTCCCAATGAACTTTTCAAGACAGAACCCATCTTTCCCCTGATGGCTTCAGGTTTACAAACCACATCAGATTTTCTGTCACGACTTAAGGTCCTATCAAGGCACATTACCAAGGACCAACTGTCACTTACCGATAAAACGGCTTTGATCAAGGAAGACAATTGTTATTTTCATGGAAATAAGGCATTCATTCCCACTTGACCACTCCAGAAAGAAGTCTTGGACATGTGTCACTCTTCACAGATAGCTGGACACCATGGAGTCCTGTCAACTCTGGAATTGATCTCACGTTTTTTCTGGTGGCCTACGTTCCGGAAGGATGTCAAGGAATAAGTTAGGTCCTGCCCCGTCTGCCTACAACCCAAGGTTCCACGAAAAGCACCTCTTGGGGAATTGGTAAAGATGCCATTACCCTCTCGCCCTTGGCAGATAATATCAACTGATTTTATTGTTGATCTTCCACCTTCAGGGGGTTGTTCCACTATAATGGTAACCATCGATACCCTTACCAAAATGGCTCACTTCACTCCTCTGATAGGAGTACCATTGGCAGCACGAATGGCCCGCCTCTTTATCAGTAACATCTTCACCTTACATGGTTTACCCGAGACTATCATCTCTGACAGGGGTTCACAGTATACCTCACGATATTGGAAGCTTGTCTGTTCACACCTTGGTATTTCTCGGGCTCTCAGCTCAGGCTATCACCCACAATCGAATGGCCAGACTGAGAGACTCAATCAAACATTGGAAGGATATCTCCGGAGCTATGTTTCTGCAGCCCAAGATAACTGGAAGGAACTCCTGCCCATGGCCGAATTCACATACAATAACTCATACCATTCTGCCATTAACACAACTCCTTTTCATTGTACATATGGATTCAATCCCACTTCTTTCCCGATAATGAAAAGATCCGAAACCAGATTTCCAGAAGTGGACTCTCTAATGCTCCAGATACGTCACGGACATAGCTCCGCCTTGACCGCATTACAAAATTCACAAGTCAAAAGGAAACATTTTGCAGATCGCCACAGAACCCCAGCACCAGTGAACAAGAAAGGGGACTGGGTTTGGCTATCCTCTAGATTTCTCCCTCGCCATTTTGTACCATCTAAGCTTTCTCCTCGATTTTTTGACCTTTTCAGGTTATTTCAACGATTGGTACCGCAGCTTTTAAACTCCGACTCCAGACCTCCTGGTCCCGGATTTATCCTGTTTTTCACATATCACAATTGAAACCAGACAATCGAAGTATTTTTCACCCTGTGGTCTCGGTTCGTCCTCCCCCAGAGATGTGTGAAACCGGACCAGAATACGAAGTCAAAGAAATTTGTGACTCTCGGTACCATCGGGGTCGGTTACAGTATCTTGTGGACTGGAAGGGGTATTCTCCTGCCGACCGCACATGGGAACCTGAGACTGAGATTCATGCTCCCCGCCTTATTAAGAAATTTCACCTCAAACACCCGTCTAAACCGGGAGGAAGCAGGTCTAAAAAGGGGCATACTGTGATGGTTTCTAATGTGCATTTCGCCTTCCGACCTATTTCCAACATGGCCTCCACTTCTGCACTAGGAAATCGTCCACTCCACAGTCTAGTTGAGACTGATTCGAAGATGGCTGCCGCAGCAGTTACCATCGCTAGCGTACAATGCAGGCTAGTTGTTAATTCCCAGGAAGCCTTGCAACCTTCCACCATCACTTCCTGTTCACTCTCTTATAATCCAGCAACAACAGAAGGAAGATGCGTTGCTACTCTCTCAGGAGCCGGCACACGCTTCGTAAGTTCGCCTCACTAGGATTACGAAGACATTTCCTCTCAACCATTTTTTGTCCACTTTACTCACCTTCTTCTTCTCCATTCATCCCTTTTATTTCAGAAGGCTTTACAGAACCTTTCATTTTCATTTCCGGCATTTCCGAGATCGATTCTACTTCTAAGCACGCTTAGACCCGGAATCTCCTCCATACCTCCCTCCAGGGAGTCTCTAGGTACTAATCTACTTTTCATCTTACTTCTTCAATCACTCCCGGCTATCGGACTTCTGTTTCTAACTCCTCACCCTTCCTTTATAGCAATACCTTGTTGGGAACCTCCAGATTTTCCTCATCCACTCAGGCTGGCTCAAAAGGATTGGAAGCGAAAGGGTAGGCTTTCTCCTAGTTCATTCTACTCTTATAGAACTAGATACATCCACCCTAAATCTTACGGGTCTTTTCTTTCCCTCATCATAGTGCTCTCTTACTTTTGCAACACGACGGAGATTCCTTACCTCTCCGCTCTCTTCATGTTTAGCACATGGTAAGCTCTTAGAACCCTCTATAGGAACTTCTCCTTTCCTTACTTTCAGGAATAACTGTGTTCATTTTTACCCACTATATTTAGCTCAGTTTCAAAGGCCTCTCCTCGCAAACAGCCAGAAAGAAAACCCAGCTCTCACCGGGTCTCCACAGGAAGACAACGCCCACCAGCAGCTCTTCCAGGGTTTTATCCCCCACAAGGGTTTCCCTCAGAGTTTCACGAAGGACAAGCTCTTGCCGGTCCTTTGAGGAGTTCTCAGGGGGATTTCTCCTATTCTTCGAAGATCCACCAGGGTTTCTTCAGACATCTGTTCACCATACATATCCCCAGGTAGGTGGTTTTTGTTTCTTTTCAGTGTATTTCGGAACAGTTTTGTTGTCTTTACAAAACAGTTAACAGCTGTTCAGAAAAGAGGGAAATAAACAGCTGGCCTCTTGCCGATGAAATGTCAGTTCTGCTATGTTTTTAGCAGGACCTTATAAGTGTCCTGTATGCTACCAGTGCCAAATTCAAATCCCAGCGGCCAATTCAGTCTAAACCTATGCTGACTCAAGAGCTTGAAATCTGAAGGATTCGACACCACACCCTTTAGGAAATCAAGATGGATATTGAACGTATCTAGTAGATCTGCAAAAGAGCATCGCCTCCCCGACACTAAAGAACCGTATAGGCGTTCGGTGACTGCATTTACTGTGTGGAACATATCGCAGTAAAGCACTTGAAGAGGCGTTGCACTTAACAGTTTGATTAGGTGATAATCCTCTGTTGTTTTTTACAATGACTATTTGCAATGATTTCATTTTAAAGTGTGTTCCATGTGTTCCTCGGAGGCTTTGTGTCAAAACAGCTGGTTTTATCTCACAGGATGCTGGTGATGAGTGCTGCTAACAAGGGGGAGTTGGGATGAGAAGAAGTGTTTAGTTTGTGTCCATATCCGAGCTGTGCACGCGAATATGGAGATATTTCAGAGAGTAGTTTGGAGAAAAGTGCAGAGTTCATCAAGCTCCTGTTTTAAATCACCTTCGTGTATCCTTTATCCAGATACTGTTGCACTGGGTTTTTACTTGTTCAGTTACTACTTTTATTAGGTTTTAGTGATTTTCTATATTGGTGATTTTGTAGCTTCTAAATTGTGTTTATTTCCTGATTGCACCTGAAACGCTCCTCTGTTTGGGGTGATTCCACAGCTTTGTGTGATTTGAATCGGAATCCTTCATTGGATTCTGCACACACGTAGCTTTTGTGACTACAAATCCCATCTTTTCTCTAGTTCACAGCCGCATTTATTTGCAGCCCAGTCACGAACGTGATATGATATAATGTGATATGGCATTTATGATGCACCTATACACAAGTGATTCAAGGCGCGACAAGACAAGGGAGGGGAACAAAGGGAGGACAGACAACGGTCCTACTAGGCCGGGTGTCATTCAGATCGCGCAAGTGCATGCGAAGGGGGCAGAGACATTGCAGTACATGGGAATAGATAATAATCAGTAAAGAAACGCCCAGCAAGTGGCAAGTGCATGGGTAAGTGCAGGCATCAGGTGTCAAGGGCTGGTAGGGGGACTGTAGGGATATAGAAACAGTCCCCATGTGCGGGGGTTGCCAGGTGGGCAGTGCAGGTGTGTGGCACTGGCGGGGAAGGGACGTCTAGGTAGTCAGTTCAGTTCCGGTTACAGCCAGGAGGTCCCTCCTTCCAGAGGGAGACACCAGCCGAAGAAAGAGATCTACCACAAAGTCTTTGCTTGGAGAAGCGACTGACCCTGAGAGGGTTGGAGGCGGATGAGCGAAGGGGTCAAGAAAAAGGATATTTAGGAAGAGAGAGATGAAGCTATTGAGGCCCTAGGCCCAAAAAGGCCTTGTGGATGATGCAGAGGGTTTTGAACGTATTCCTTGCAGCCACTGGGAGCCAGTGCAGAGATTTCAGTCCTGGAGAGATACGATCCCTGGGCTTGAGGCCAAGGACAAGTTTTGCAGTCCTGTTCTGGATAATTTGCAGAGGGCGGATAGTAAAAGCAGGAAGATTTAGAAAGTGGCTGTTGCAATAGTCCAGCCTAGAGAGAACTAGAGCTCTGGAGACAGTGTACTTCTGGGGGAAGGAGAGGAAAGGAAGAATACCTCTGAGGAGGTGCAGCTGGTAGTGTGACTTCTTAGAGATGTCAGAGATGTGAGGAGAGAAGGATAGTGTGGAGTCGAAGATGACCCCGGGGTTCTTGGCCTTGCAGGTGGGAGCAAGAAGAGGGCCAAGAACGGCGGGCCAGAGAGCTGCAGGAAAGGGGGGAGCGGGTGTGCCAATGGGAAGAATCTCAGTTTTTCTGGCATTAAGGAAGAGGTCATTGGTGTCACACCTCTCCTGGATAGCAGACAAACAGTCACAGATGAGGGAAGGAGAGGAGGCTGAGGGTAGCCTGAAAATTAGCTGGGCGTTAATGTTAATGTTAAAGGACATTTGTACAGCGGACTATCACCACCGGAGTGGTCCCTGGGCGCTCTGGCAGCTCTGAAAGAGGGAGGGGTGGTTAGTGGGAGGAAGCTGGAAAAGTGCAAGAGAGCAGTGATATGCTGTTGGCGGGCTTAGCCCGGTGGGTCCGCCGGCTGGGCCTGGGGTGTTTGCGGCCGGTAGTTGTCATGTACTGTTGTGCAAGTCTATGTGTATTTTTGGTTTGTTGATGCAATGTAGTGAAGTTTGTGCAGTTTGTTGTGCTGTAGGTTTGTGGTTGTGTTTGGTTTGGAATTTGAGAGGTGTATGCAGAGGGTAAAATTGTTAGTGCAATTGGTCAGTTGGCATCTTTATCCTAGCTTGAGGTGCTGGGTTTTTTGTAATCTCCCACGGTGGGGTTCAGTAGCACCCCTGTGCCTCTGTCCTGATCTGTTCGTCCGGCCTTCGAGGTGCCTTTTACATCTGGCCCCTGTGACTTCCAGCCTCTCATGCAGCCCGACCTGTCTTCCCTTCCCACTCATATGACTAGTGCACCTGCCACTGTCCACAGCTCAGCTAGTGTGGTAATTGCCAATATCCTGACAATTCCACAACACTGTGGTGCCTGGTGGTAACTAAGGGGCGAGTGTCGGTGTTGGGTGGATTAGGGTCGGTTGTTGGCTCCATCTCCATGGGTGTTGCCAGTGTTCCACTCTGCCCGGCATCCTTTGCCCAGGTGCCGTGGGAGCTTCTCCACATAGGGAGCTGTTCACAGTCGGTTCTTGGGGTTGTCCATGTCCACTCCTGTTTAGTCATCCCTTTCCTTTCTGTTTCAGTTTTCAGTTTGTGGAGTTGAAGAGCCAGGTTTATAGTAATTTCCAACATTTTAGGTCATTTTTGGTGTTTCTTATTTCTTTTGGGATGTTGTTCCAGGTTTTTGCGGCTAAGTGGTAGAAGGAGGTGCCTCCGAGTTTTTTCTTGAGGTATGGTTTTTGTTCCAGGCGGATTTCGTTACTTGACCTGAGGAGTCTTGTTGGCTTGTAGATTGTTATTTTCTTTTGTAGGAATTATGCTCCTTGTCCACTGATTGTCCTGTGCGTTATGCACATTGTTTTGAAGGTGATGCAATGTTTTACTAGAGCCAGTGCAGTGTTATTAGGGCAGGAGTGATGTGTTCTCTTCTTGATAGTTTGAGGAGTAGTCTGGCTGCTGTATTTTGGATCTGTTGTAGTTTCTTCAGGAGGTATTCTGGTATTCCAAGGTAGAGGCTGTTTGCATAGTCGATTCTTGACATGATGAGTGTGACGATAGTGAGTGTTTTGTGCATGAAGGAGAGGAAAGGTAGGAATATTCTTGCCGTGTGGAGGAGGAAAAAGCATTTCTTGACTGTTGCAGTTACTTGTGGCTCTAAGGTTAGGGTGTTGTCCATCAGGACTCCCAGATTTTTTACTACCTTAGATGGTGATGGTGTGGTTCCCATTTCCGTTGGCCATGGGATGGCAGTTTCATTCTCTTGGTCTTTGGATATGATCATGATTTCTGTCTTTCCTGGGTTGATTTTCAGGTTGTTGGCTGTCATCCAGTTGAAGACTTCTTTTAGACACTCGATTAGGGTTGAATGATTGGCTTGGGTGTCTTTGATTTTGTAGATGATTTGAGTATCATCTGCGTAATTGTAGCATGTGATGTTGTACTTTTTGAAAATTCTAATAACCGGAGTCTGATAGATGTTGAAGTACAGTGGTGATAGTGAGGATCCTTACAGTCGTTAACTCTTGGAGTGGATTTGAAGGGTTTAATCCATACAGTTTCTGTTCTGTCTGCTAGGAATGATTTGCTCCAGAGCAGTACTGTGTCTGTTATGCCTATGCCTTCTAGTCTTTTCATTAGGGTGTCATGACTAACTGTGTCGAAGGCTGCGGAGAGGTCGAGTAGATTGAGGGCTGAGGTTGTGTTTGAGTCTGCGTTAGTTATTAGGTCGTCCCAGATGGATAGTAGTGCTGTTTCCATTCCTCTTGCGGGTCTGAAACCGACTTGAGCTTGGTCTAGCAGGTGGTGTTTTTCTACGTATTCTTGGGTTAATTTGTATACGTAGGTTTCCAGGAGTTTTGCTGGGTAGGGAATGTTTGATATCGGCCTGTAGATGGAGAGGTCTTCTACGTTGCCACTTGTGTTTTTCAGAAGTGGTTTGATGTATGCTGATTTGAAGGTCCTCGGTGCAGTTCCTGTTGCTAGTGAAAGGTTCAGAAGGTTTCTGTAGTATTCTGCTGGAGTTCCTTGTACAAGGATTGATTTGTAGATGTCCGGGGGACTGGGATCCATGGGTGATCCCGCTTTCTTGCTGTGTTTTACCAGCATTGCAAATGCCTCTGCTGATATTTCAGGAAGGTTTTTGTGTTTGTGCTGAGGTTCTGTGATAGGTTCACTTGGTCGTATGTTGTGGTCGGTTGGTATGTTTTGTATGGTATGTCTAATGTTATTGATTTTTTTCTTGAAGTGGTCTGCCAGGTCATTGCATAGTTTCTCTGATGGGGTTGGGGTGTTGTCCCATCCTGTTGGGTTTCTCCTTTCTTTAATGATGTTAAACATTTCTTTTTGTGTGTTGGTGGCATTGGTGATTCTGTCATCATAATGCCTTCTCTTTGCCTTTTGAATCTCCTTCTTGTATGCGTGGATTTGTCTCTGGAACAGTGCTTTTTTGCCTGGGTTCTATTCTTTCCTCCATTCCAATTCCATCTTTTTGTTTTCCTTTTTTATGGTGCTTAATAGTGGGGTGAACAATTTTGCCATTGCTCTTTTTTTTTGATGGGGTGAATGGTTTTTCTGGTGCGATCTTGTCAATTGCATCTGCAATCCATTTGTATAGTAGCTCCGCTTTCCCGTCAAGGTCTGCTAGGTCTAGTCCTGTAGTTGAGCGTTTGGTTAACTGCAGTTGTTCGAATAGGTTGCTTTCTTTGTCGTGTTTCCAGTTTCTTTTTGTGGTCGGTTGTGAGTTTAGGAGGTTGGGTGCAGATTTGGGTAGGCAGACTGATCACGAATGGGATGATGAGATGGTCGCTGCACAGTATCCGCATAGTACTGAAAGTTGGGGCAGAAAGGGGCGATGCAGTGGGCAAGGAGTGCCAGTTATTGGTTGAACAGCCAGGGAGAGAGGTTAGGTCCCTGGGGGACACCACAGGTAGAGAAGAAGATAGCAGAGAGGAGGGACCCAAGTTGAACCTGGGAGGGTCGGTCAGAGAGGAAAGAAGTTAGCCATGCCAGAGCCTGACCAGTGATACCCAGGTTATCACAGAGACAGTTGAGCAGAATGGCATGGTTGACAGTGTTAAAGGCAGAAGAGAGATCAAGCAGGATGAGAACACAAGGGGTGTTAGATTCAGATCAGGTTGCAGAGGAAATCTTCACAGATCTTCAGGAGAGCAGTTCCCATGCTTCTCCCAGCTCTGAAGAAAGACTGATGGTCATGAAGACAACCAACAGTTTCAGTGTGGAGATTAAGCCAGGAGATGGCCAGTTTTTCCAGGAGCTTGCCCAGGAAGGGAGTGATAGAGATTGGGCGATAGTTAGCCGGGCGGGAGGGGTCGGCAGAGGGATTCTTAAGAAGAGGGTGCACAAAGGAGTGCTTCAGGGGTGATGGGAAGACCCCAGTGGCGAAGGTGTGATTACAGAAATCAGCCAGGGCAGGAGCCAGGGAGATGATGTGGTCCTTGATAGTTTTGGAGGAACAGGGGTGAACCTGTTTCAACAAGACTTTCATAGATCAGACTTGTCTGGAAACCTTGTCTGCAGAGAACAGGGGAAAGGCAGAAAAGGAGTTAGGAGAGGTGGCTGCAGGAGGGCCAGAGGAAGAGCAGGGAGTAGAGGGAGGGAGGGGATAGGAGGAGAGTGAGGACAGCATATCCTGAATTTTAGAGATGAAGTGAGAAGCCAGTGCCGTGTAGAGGGCCTGGGATAGGACAGGAGAGATATAGACTGCAGCAGGATTGGCCAGTTCCTTGCAGATTTTAAAGAGTTCAGCCGAGTTGTTAGATGCAGCAGAGACGCAGGCTTGGATATGAGCTCTCTTCTTGGTTAGGACATAGAGCTGGTATTGCTTTTGCAGCAGGCGGCAGGCCAGTTTGTCAGAGGATGTACATGAAGCACGCCATTTCCTCTCAGCCACCCTGCACTTGCGTTTTAGGGTGACGAGGTCTGAGTCGAACCAGGAGTTGGGCTTCAGGCTTATTCTCATGAGAGGGGCAAGGATATCAAGAGTATCAGATATAGCAGAGTGGAGCGTCGAATGGGCTGTGTCATGGTGAGAGTCAGCCAAAGGAGGAGGGTCGTGAGAAGGTGGAGGCGAAAGCCTCAACTGACACGCTCTTCATGGGTCGCACGACCGAAAAGGTGGGTGGCAGTGATGGAAATGGCTTGGCCTGAGGGGTAGGGAGGGTGAGGTGGGAGGATAGGAGAAAGTGATCACTCCAGGAGTGGAGAGAGTGACAGAGACGGGAAGGTCTGAGGAGGATGCACCGGTGCGAACAAGTAGGCCGTTTTGTGCCGGTTCGTGCTAGGTAAGTGCTAAGTGTAGGGCTTTAAATGGCCCGGTGCCTGCTGGGGCAGGGCCCCGGCAGGCTCTGAAATCACGTTTTGAGGCGGGGCCCTGCCGGGACCAATTATCTCCCCTGGCAGCCCCGGCCAATAACCAAAAAGGCTTTTTTTCTTTAGCCTAAAGCTCTTGCTCGTGTGTGAGAGCTTCAGGCTTCAGAGAAAAAAGACTTTCAGCCACAATGGTGGCGCCGCTCCTGCGAGACATCCCTTTAAGCAAGAGATACCTGTGGGCCGGCGCCACCATTATGGAGAAAACATGAGGCCGCTGGAAGCAGAGGCATTGTTTCCGAAATCCTGAAGCTCCCACGCATTCATGGGAGTTTCAGTATTCATGAAAACGGCCTCTGCTTCCAGCGGCCTCACCCTTTCAGCCTTAATGGTGACACTGACACTCCCCAGCTGGTGAGGGCCAGCACCGACATTAACGCTGAATAGGCAAGGCACTATCTGCTGCCAGGAAAGCCAATAGAAAATAAATGCAAAGATCAGCACCCTCTCCCCTATGGGGAGAGGGTGCTGATCTCTACAAAAGGCTTCCTGCCATGGGTGCCAGTAGCCCGTTGAGCTGTGGCTCGTCGGGGGTGGGGCCTTACAGGCCAACAGGACCCCTGCTGTTAGGCCACACCCCTTTGATTAGCCCCAACTCATTTTGTAGCGCCACTTAAGGCACTGGCTAAGTACTACCTGCTGCTAGTCCTTACAGCTCTCCCTCTTTTCTGTTTCACTCCCCTTACATCCCCACTTTATCTAACACACTCTGAGATAGCGCGCTGCATAATGGACCATTGCAGCCTGGTAGCAGAAATTCAGAAGAACCGCAAAGCATGCCTAAAACGACTAGCTGCCAAAAATATACCCCAAAATGCTACGACAATACCAACTTAATCCGAACCACAAGAAATGATTGCTTCTCCCCCATGCATGTTCCTGACTCCTTGGCCCTAAAGTAGTATGCAGCTAATGTAGGGTGACCAGATTTCCTAAACAAAAAACCGGGACAACCAACAACATAAAAGAGGGACTACCCCATCGCAGCCCACCAATTACCACCCCTCCACCAACACGCCCCAACAACCACCCCCCAACCATATTTCCAGCTCTTCTCCTTTCTATGAAATGTATATGATGTCATTTGTGCAGTTTTGTCTATGATTCTTGGCATGTTAATTCAAAACGAGTGTTAGCTCTAATTGATATTACATGGCTTGCTGTACAGCGATTTCCAAGCCCGTCTCTGTGGCACAGTCAGTAAGTGTTGTGACTTGTACCTGAGAGGTTGGGGGTTTCAGCCAAGCCTCCAACTTCAAAATTCCAGGAGTGTTGTGAAAAATAATTACGATTTATTTTAATCCCCGTAGCCACCCAACCATGCAAACCCCGGACGGGTTTCTAAAATGAAAAAACTCCCGGGACCCTGGGACGGGGGGTGATTTCCCAGGACTGTCCTGGGAAAACCCAGACATCTGGTCACCCTAAGCTAATGCCACAGGGAATCCTGGTACACAAACAACTTTAATGGACATATCTAAAACCAATTGTCCGGTCATTTTGCCCATCATCCATTCAGATCCTAACACTCTACTTAAATGTGGGTTCCTGAATATACACTCCTTATTATTGTATGCTATTGAAATCTCAGACTGCATTTTGGCAAATAACTTTGACCTACTGGTACTCACTGAGTCCTGGTTACATGAAGCAGCTCAGCATGCAGTAGCGTTGGCCACCCCAGATGGGTATAAATGGCTCCTTGCTGATCGGAAAACTGGTAGAGGCGGTAGAGTTGTCATGATTTTCAGACAAAATCTGAACTTCTATGTCTCCCCCCCCTTCTTTGAATTGTGTGAGGCAAAGCTACTTAAAACACTGACCCAGTACATTCGATCATTGTTTTATTTTTGTATAGGCCACCTAGGAATACCCACTTTTCGAGGAGCAACTGCTGGCTTTTATTGGTGGTAATACAAAAGATTCTACGGCCCTCGCCGTTCTAGGGGATTTTACTTCTAGGCTAATAACTCTCAGGATCTTGAAGCGGTGTCACTTCTACAAACCTTTAAATCTCTGGATTTTGACCAACTAGTAAAGGACCCTACACATAGCGGCGACAATACCTTGTATTGGGTGTTATCTAAAAACCAGGCAATAACCCTCAACCAAATCGAAAAATGTATCTGGTCAGATCATTTTCTACTACATTTTGGAGTTATTTCATCTGAGAATATTAGGAAACAAACAAGCCCACTCAGCACTGTTCGTAAACACAAGAATATTACCATAACATTTTTTTGAACACTTACACCAATTTTGCCCTTACTAGTTGAGAACTTATCACTAGAGGCTTTCACATCCTCTTTCAGATTAGCTACTAACCAAGCTTTCAACCTTCTTGCCCCCCCTTTGACCTATCAAACACAAGAAACACAAGAAACAGACTGCAAGTAATTTACGGTTTACCCCTGAGATCTTATTAGCAAGAAGAAAAAAGAGGAAAGCGGAACACCACTGGAGAAACTATCCATCTGATTCTACGATCTCAGCCTTAAACAGCTGTCAAACTGTATAAATCCACAGTTTTTGAAGCCAGAAGTGAAAACACCAACTGCAGGATAGAAGGGGCATCATCAAAATCTTAAGAACTTTTCCTGGTTCTCCAGGAACTGGAAGGCCCTATTATTGAATCCATGCATACGATAAATAATACATAGTGCCAAAGTATCCTTGATGGGTTCTGCCAGAAGACACTTCAACATCAGGTGTATATCGAGAATCAGATCAAGGCCCAGAATGATTTTTAAGATCCTAGTGCACGACAACTGCATGAAAGAGATACTCTGGGTAATATCCTAACATAGTGACTCTACAGGATATTTCTAAACAACCTTTAGGCGTTTTTTTTTTATTTTGTTAACTTTGTACGTTTTTTTATTTTAATAGCTGAAACAGGGAAGAAGAATAAACAAAGGTACATCACCTGCTAGGTTGAATGCACATAGATTGTGTTTTATATATGAAAAAGATGAATAAGCTTGGTTAGACATAGGGCAAAGTTCTCTTCCTTACCCCTAACCCTAGATAAGCGGCTCATCAGCGCAACCTAGGGTGAGGCATCTTATTAGGTAATAGAATGGTGGAGGGTAAGCAGTTACATTTAGGGTAATCTAAAACAAAAAAAACAAAAAAGAAATGAGTTACCTAACAATATTAGTGTGAGAAAATATTAGGGAATATACCATTTAGGGGTCCCCCTTAAATACTTTGAAGATCCTAGTGCTCCATTTTTTAAAGATTCCACCCATGACAATAATCGTTTCTCCTTTCATGAGATTTCAGAACAAGACGTTTAGGCAATTATTGCCAAAATGAAACCCATGACCTGCCTGGGCGACATTTTTCCTGCAACATTGTTTAAAGACTTTGCACCAATATTGAACCCTTGGATTATAAATGTCATTAACTGCTCCTTTTCAGAAGCCTACATTCCAGAACACATTAAAGAAGCTTGGAGTATGCCCTTATTAAAAAAAAAGAGCCTTGACCCGTTGATTCCAAATAATTATCAGCCAATAACAAATGTACCCTTCATACTGAAAATAATCGACAAGGTGGCATGATCCCAGTACCAGGCCTTTGTAGAAACTCAAAATATCCTGCCAAATGAACAATCAGGTTTCCGGGCAAACCACGGAACTGAAACGGCTCCTGTAGATCTGAAAACCAACATCTCTTTAATCATAGAAGATGGAAACGTGGCTTTAGTGCTTCTGTTAGATCTATCATGTGCATTTGATTTGGTTGACCACGACCTGCTGGCGGACAGACTAGAACACGTGGGGAAATGCTCTCCGTGGCGATTTCCTTGCTTAAATCCTTCCTGGGTCCCAGCATGGCATGTGTAGCCAGTGGAGAAACTCAGTCACAGAAGACACCATTACGATGTGGTGTCCACCAGGTATCTTGTTTATCCCCCCTCTTATTCAACATATATGTTAAATATCTGTACAATCCCTAGGGGTGAAGTTTGCTAACTATGCAGATGACAACCAGATAATAGTTAAGCTATCTGGGGTCTATAATGAGGGCTTTGAAAAGGTAAATAACGTCTTCAAGGAGATTCAGAAATGGATGGCTTTAAAATCCCTGGTAATGAATGACTCGAAGACAGAGTTACTCATCCTTGTTTCCCCCCACAAGTTAAAAATCTTGACTCACAATATAAGTTTCTCAATAATTGGGATTTCTATCCCAGTGTCTGATTCAGTAAAGACTTTGGGGTTTATTTTGATTCACATCTCTCATTTCAAAAACACCTTTCCTAACTGAAATCCTCGGGTTCATATCATGTACACCTACTATGGCAGATCCGCCCCTATCTATCTCGATATAATAGGGCTTTGATCGCGGCAGCCATAGTTAACACTAAGCTGGACTACTGCAATAGCCTTCTCCTGGGTACCGCCAAAGGCAATATCAGGAAACTTCAGGTCCTCCAAAATTGAGCAGTGTGAGCTGTCTGTGGACTTGACCGCCATTCTCACATCTCAGACTATCTCAGGAAATTACACTGGCTTCCAGTTGAACAACGCATCCAAATTAAAGGTGCTGTTATGTGTTATGGTTATGTTATATAAATACCTGAAGGGTGAAGCACCGAGCTATAGTTCCTCCAGAATAAAAAGATTTCCCGTTCTTCGAACACTTTGTTCAAATAATAAGATGCTACTGGAAGAACCATGCGTTGTCTTGAAAAAGCTGGGTGGAGTGAGTTTCAATGCCTGGGTCCTGACTCCCATTGACATCAATGGCATATCTCCACACAGCATTTCAGGAAACGCATAAAAACCTTCCTTTTCGGCCCGCACCTGCTGCCTGTGCAGCACTCTGTGTTTTGCGTTTTGTTCTTGTCTATTTGTGAGCTCCCTGAGGCCTTCGGGCGAGTTGGCGCTATACAAAAAATGTTTTAGTTAGTAAGTGTAAAAAATACTTTGCTTTTAAAATAGCAAAACTAAATACAAGGTTATATATGGGGGAGGATGTGAGGTTTCCCATAAAATACAGGAGACTTCATTACGCCTGGACAGGTTGAGCATTCGTGTTCGAATAGGCTCATTTGAATGTCAAATTTCTTTCACAGCATTTCTATTGGTAACATAACCGTGCACTTTAAAATGGCCGCCTGGTGAACAAGAATGACACCGCATTTCAATACAAAATAGCAATTGATGAAAACATATTGAACCCTTTCAGAGCAGCCACGGCGGCACCAGAGGGTCCCGGATGTACACGGAGGAAAGCAAGGTCCACTCCCACTGCCTCTCTCGCCCTCTCCTCATGTATACTCTTGTGTATTCCAGGCTGAATACAGAAGCTTCTAATCCTCATGTTTAGTAGCACGACCCCCTCCTCTTGCAGCTCGACACGTAAGTGTTTGATTTTAATTTTAGATAATGTCCACATCTGAGTCTGCCCTCATCATCTGCCGAGAAGCCCGCGAAAATGATGTCTCCCATCCCGCGGACACTGTGACAGGAGGACTGTGTCCAGCGAGGCAGAGAATGGCAAGCAGGCGAGGGCAGACAAAGGGAGGCCATGACTGAAAAAGACAGGTGGGTAGGAGGACAGAATCGAGGTAAGAGTGTGAAAAATCCATCACAACAAGCCATCATCTTCCAACACAAAAGAAATTCATCCTAACAGTTCATGATAATCTTTGAACAGGCGAGAAAAAGCCACGTACACCAGATGGAATCACAGATCCTGCACCCAGTGTGAGGTGACATTATTTAACTACTTTTAATATTAATCATGAGTTTTTGTTCTCATAGGCACCATGAATAAAGGTGTAGAATCATATTACCCAGAGTTAAACCAGGCAATGTCCAGTTTATGCATCAGTAATCCACACAATGTTCCTACCCCTGAAAAATGCACAGCCCTTTTCTCTAATGGAAGGGGATTACACTCTCAAACCCACCGTTTACTGCAGCAAGGAGTAGCAAGGGAGGAAGGATATGGACCATGACTGGGACGATGATGAGTGGGACACAGAGTAATATGGATCAGGGGAGTTGCTAGGTCTGAAAAAGACCCAGGGCTAAACTGTTGTCAGTACTGTTGGGACTGGGGGCTAGCTAGTCTTTTGGCTGTAGCTCCTGAGATTCTATCCGGGGCTACAACCAAAAGATCAGGGGCTATAGCCCCCTTAGCCCCCCCCTAGCAACGCCTCTGATATGGATCATCAGCAAGTAATACGGGATATAGCATTCGGTCCTATTCTCAGTTCCGAAAATAAAATGAGTGCCAGAGGCACTGGAATTGGGAGACAACCATACACACGCTTGCAAAAGCTCTTCTATGAATTAAAGGATGCAACACCCGGACACAGGTCATTGGGGCCTAGAGCTGCAGAGTGAAAAGCTTTTTCTGGTGTCATGCAACAGACTTGTAAGTTAGTGACCTCCTGGAGGGTTCTCTCCTTTCTGCTTCATTTCCAAACTCTCAACTGAAACCTTCTCAGAGAAGGAATAGGAAGGGTGCACCAACAGAAGGCTTCCTCTTCACAAACGGAGCTACTATTATCATGAGCGTGCACTCCTTATAGGTCCTCAACAGATTCCTACACAACAGTGATAGGGGAAGATGCCAGGGTAGGTAGAGCACTGATGTCTCCCTTGGCAGAACATCCTTGAACACTGAGAATTAGAGAAGAAGGGGAGTGTCTTGCTTGAATGAAAGATCAAGGCCAGGGTTTCCAAGCCTGACATATATTTTAGCTCAACACTGTTAAGTCTAAGGCAGGCGTCCACAACCTTTGTCTCTCCAGATGTTTTGGACTACAGTATCCATGATTCATTGCTATTGCATATACTGGCTAGGGGTGATGAGAGTGATAGTCCAACATATCTGTAGAGCCAAAGGTTGCAGACCCCTGGTCTAGGGAGAACTCCACTTAAGAAGTCAACACTCAGATGAACCTGTTTGCTCTGGTTTTCTGTATACTTGAAATTTGCATGGCATGTTCTGAAGTTTTTATACTGCTCCAAATCACCACCGTGGTTCTATCAGAGCAGCTGACGTGTCCGGGAAGGAGGCCTATTGCGTCCCCACCATGGATTCCCAGGCCTTTGTCTGAGGGGAGAAGAGGAGTGGGGATAACAAAAAGGGATGGAAAAGCGGGTGAATGTTTTTGACAGACAATGTGAGGGGTGATTTAGATAGGACTAGGTATGTTTGTGATGGTGCAGGTGCGCGGGGGTCCACTGGAGGGCCATATGTCAGCACTTGAGAAGGGCAGTGTCTCTATGTGGCTCTATGTGTTGTGTAATATAAGTGGTAGTTTACTTGTAAAAACAGGTCATGTCTACCTCATCCACCATCTCACATCTATCCGTCAATTTCCAATTCCCTCACTTTCATCTTTGCATGCTCTAACTCTCACTGTTGTCTTTCTCAGTTCCATTTTCACCTCTATCTCTAATTCTTCAAGATGGTGTCACTTCCATCACTCGCTCCCTCATTCTCTAACCACATTTCTTGCATGTCTCTTCTCACTCGTCTTTACATTTCTCTTCCACTCAAATACATTAATTTCTACTTCTCCAATCTCCATCATATCTGTCCATTTCCATATCCGAGCTATATCTCTGCCATTTTGCAACCTGGGCTTCCAGCTCCTTCAATATTGTCTTTATATGACTGTGGCCATAAGGAAAACAGCACAAGTTAATTAAGAAACATATGCATAGCAGCTATGGTTGTCCAACAGCTATGATGTGAGCAGAAAGTCTGGGTGCAACAAAACACAAGTATTCACAATTTAACAACAAAAAAAACTGATGAAGAATGTAATGTCCATTGGTGCAACCGGCCAAATGTGTTTTGGGACAGCTGGTCATGTGACCAGAGGTGACGGCATAGGGAGCGAGAGGAAATACAGTTAGAGTGGACTAGACACTGAGACCCTGTCTGCATCTTTATTTCAATGTCCTCGTACCGCCAAAAAGCTGATACTAAACACGATGAGGGTCGCGATACCTGACCCCTACGCGCTGCAGGTGCATTGGGGATCCTGGCTGCACTCTCCAAGCAGCACCAGTGATGGAAGAAACCTGTCCGATGCCCTTCCAGGATTTGTGATCCTGATGGGTGTCACAAGCTACAGAGAAGCGGCCTTGGACCCGACTGGTGTAGTGCTCACAGAGCGCCTCCTGTCCCTCTCGCCAAGCAGAATGTGAGGGTCTCATTGACGGAGCAGCAGGTGACCCGGACAGCAGGAAACAACCTCAAATGTACAGTGAGAGACGCATGGGAAGGGACAGCGGGCGTAATGAGGGTGCTAATATAAAGAAATGAAACAGGAGGCCACATTGTTCAATACCCAAACAGAGACACAGAAGACCTGACAGACTAGCCATATGTCCCATGCGCATGAGCACCAGGGCTGCCCGAGATGCAGGCGTGGCATACCTCGCAAGTAAGCACATACCCAGAAGTACATCATGGTAGATCTGGAACAAGATCAGGTAGGCAGAGCACAGACCCCAGGACGACTCGTGCACCAAGTGAGAGATAGGTTACCCATACCTACACTCTTACCTTTCAACACAACAGACTCCACAAACCTGGGTTTCGATGGGCCGATGGATCACAAAGTTTGATGTGTATCTAGACGCACACAGACCACAAGATAACGCGATCATGAAAGGGTTGCTCACATTATCTGCAGGTCCTGCAGGGAGAGACATTATTTTTGACCTGCCAGAGAATGTAGATTATACATATCCGGCACTGAAATGCATCTTAAATGGACACTTTCCTAGCCATAAGAACATGGATAATGATCGCCACATATTCCACATGACCTTTCTTAGGCAAGATTGTATGCAGTACCCTCTGGGTGCACTACAAAAACCCTGACCTCCTGGCAATAGAAACCCAACCTTTGGTATAAGTCTGCACTACACAGGTTGGTAGCGTGTGGAGCAGCCACGCTTATCTCAAGAGGGGTCAATGTGAGCTGTAGGGGAGTTACACAGAGATTCACAGTGACACGTATTCAAATAAACTCTTACACACAAGGTTTCCTGAATAAACAATGATTAATTTATTTATCAGTCAGTTAGAACAAGCCTTCTTCAGGATGGAGCAATATAAAGCAACACGCAAATACAATCAGTAAGCATTTTTTTAGTTTGGGCCACAGACAAAACCTACACCCTCAAGTGACTTCAGTAGCAAGGGTGCTCCGGACAATAACATATCATGGTTGTATTGTTGTATTTAGAATAGTTTAGGAATAGGTCAAAGGAAAATGTTATTAGACCACACAAGAGATCACAAATATTCTTAAGCAGTCAAATACTTTCAAATCCCCCAATAAGAGTTATTCAGTGGAACAAGCTAAGCCAATGTCAATGGGGAAAAGTCTATATGAGCTGAAGCACTTCTTTGCAGGTAAGGAAGAAAAGTCTTTCCACAATGTTTTAGAAGTCTTTGAAGAAAAAGACGAATCAATGTAGGGGCACAAGCCGTTAGACCTGTGAGCGATAGAAGATGCAAGCAACTCTTCAACAAGATGTACGTTCTTTGGATAGAAGAAAAAGTGCAACAGATGACTTCTGTTCCTCTGCAGCTCTGCAGATCTCACTGTTCCTGGGAATCAGTCATGGGGACAGCAGGGAGGACTTCTGGGTACTCTTGCACTGCAATGGGACAGTCACCACTCGGAACCGAAAATCTTCAAATAAGTGGCTGTTCAGTGTTTCAGCTCCTCGCGTCTACCGCAAATAGCAACACCGTGGTTCCTGGCAGTCGAGATGGACTTGCTTCTGGGGTCCTGTACTCTGTTGAGGATGCTCTGGCTTGGTCAGTCCTGCTTCCTGGGAGTCCGGAGGATCTTCCTGGAGCTCTTGGCCAGCTTAAAAGCAATGCACACGAACTGGTGTTCCTCTCCCTGGCTGTCCGGTTCCGGCAGTGAATGGAGTGGATACTCGACCAGCTTTGAGAGGATGTCCAGGTGGCTTACTTTGGAGTTCATTGGTCCCATCAACTCAAAGTGAGAAGTTGTCCTTGCAGGAGCTTCTCTGTCGATACGAATGTGGAGTTTCAGCACTGCTGCAGGGCTTCACCGGGCAAACTAATGGTCCAGGAGGTGCAGCAGACATCCTCTTCAAGTTCCTCTTCAGATTCCTTCGTCCATTGGTCGACTCTGACTTCCAAGCCAAAAAGCCTCGCCTTTTATGCAGCTTGCTCCCATTCATTCCAGCCCAGCTGTCAGTCACCCAGCAGGGTGGCTGTCCTTGCCGGACAGTCAGCCGGCCAATCACCAAAGAGTGCATTTCGGTCGCCTAGGAGCCTAAGCACCGGGAGTTTCAGGCACCTCCCTCACTTCCTGCCCGCGCAAGACACCTTGGAGCCGGAGGCGGGCTTCACTTGTGAATCCCGCCAAAGGCAACATGACAAAGGGACCAAACCTGGTTTGGCGCACAGAGTAAATATCAAGAAGGACCTTTCCACAAAGAAATGGTGAAAAAAGAAGACTGGGGCCATTTTGACAAAAATCGCTCCCTTGGGTGCTTTGCTGCAGCTGGGAGCACAGCCCACGGTAAAATCCCATAATGGTAGAAAAAAGCAAACCACTGTCACCAGCCATTCAGTGAGGAAAGGCTGACATAAAAATGTTAGATGAGAATCTAGACAAAGGGGATACTAGGTTAACCCTATTGTAAGATAGTGTGTGCTGGGTCTAGAAAGTTACACGTGAAACCAAAGTCAATTTCACTTTACTGCTGTGGGAAACAATAGTTAATGCAAAAGAAGGTATTGAAACCTGTTAGGGAGAATTCTCATAATGTGCTAATTTCCCTTAAATTAAAGACCCCCAGCAACTTTGATGGATTTTTAGTACTTTAATTTTACCTGGAAAGAGTGTGAGCCTTTTTTCCCAATCTTTCATGTATTTTGATGTGTGTTTTTACTTTTGTGTTCCTTGGATATGGAGATTTAGACAACTCCATAGGCATCATCTTTTCTTGTGTGTTAGACAGCACCCACAGTGTAGTGACACGGGGATGTATTTCAGACTTCCCAAGTTTTAGATACCTTCTCTGGGACTGACTACTGTCTCCCAGTGAATGTAAAGTTAAATTGACTTTGCTAGTCTTTTTAAATTGCTAGACCCAGCACACACTGCCTTACAGCATAGTGCTGGAATACCTAGTATTCCCTATGCCTAGAAAACTCACGTAGCACTCAAATGCTACCCTTTCCTCTCAGAATGGCTGGTGGCAGTGGTATTACCATGATTTTCCCAACCGCGACCCGTTTAAACGCTCCGGTAGCTAAAATCCACCAGAGCCATGTTTTTCAAGATGGCGTCTGAGCCCCCTCTGAAAAAACAGGTTCAGATTGACTTTTTCGCCATTTCTTTTTGTAAAGATCCTTCTAGTATTTGTCTCTGGTGCCAGGTTTGGTCCCTTTGTTCATTTGCCTTTGGCAGGTTTCAGTCCTGAAGACCGCCTCTGGTGCCTGAGTGTCAGGGGTGGACAGGAAGTGAGGAAGGTGCCCGAAACTCCCTGTGCTTAGTCTCCTAGGAGACCTGAATGCACTTTGGCATGATTGTCTGGCTGACTGTCTGGCAAGGACACCCACCCTGCTGGGCGAGTGGCAGTTAGGCTGGAATGAATGGGAGAAAACTGTTTAAAAGACAGGTCTCGGGGACTTGGAAGGCAGAGTTGACCACTGGAACAAAAGAACTGAAGACGTGCTGAAGGAAGACGACAGCTGCAACTCCAGGACCATTGGTTTGCCCGGTTAAGCCCTGCTGCTGGTCCGAATATCCTGAAACTCCCTCATCAGAGAAGCCCCTTCAAGGACGACGTCTTCCCTTGAGCTGATGGGAACAACCAACTCGCAAGCCACATGGAAACCATCTCCATACTGGTTGAATTTTCTTCAGAGTGCTGTTGAAAACCGGATAGCCAGTGAGAAGGATACCAGTTTATGGACTTTAAGGCACTCACACCTTAAACCAACGTTTTGCCAAGCTTGTGGATCCATCCCCGTGCAGTGCAGGAACCTCCCTACATCCTCCATTGTGTCCCCACAACTGAGGCCCAGGAACAGCGAGGTCTGGAGGTACAGCTTTTCTTCATTATCAAGGTACTGTGCAAACGCGGTTGAGAAATCCTCTCGGCCGCGGTGAAAGTTTGTGAAACTTTCCCAACTCTGGAGTCTTGTTCGCTCCTAATCCGACTTATAACTCTTTCTTGTGCAAACTACTTCTAAGACTATTGGCAAAGACTTAACCGTTTACTACCAGAACTGTGCTATCCTATCCAAGACACTGATCCATTGACTTTGGCCCAGGCCTATTGAATTGAACTGCCTCTTATAGTGAACCGAAACTATTTGCCCTGCCTAAGAAAGTATTTGTGCTTAATTCTTATAGCTCGTGTCTTTTACTTCCATTTAAAGTTACTAATGTGCTATTTTGCTCCCACTTCTGGGGAGCCTAACCTGTTCAGAAACTATATATTGATGATGTCCTGGCGATTTGGGAAGGCAGTAAAGAAGATTTTGCAGCATTTATGCTTTACCTTAATGATAACACCTTTGATATTAAGTTTACAGGACATATGGATGCAGCAGAAATTACTTTTTTAGATCTTAAGATTAACATTGTGTCAAACAACATCGAAACCTGCACCTTTAGGAAAGAAACTGCAGTAAACTCTATACTGCATGCAACTAGTAGCCATAGACAAAGTGTTATCCAAAATATTCCCAGAGGTGAAATGTTAAGAGCGAAAAGAAATTGCAGCCAGGATGAAATGTTTCAAATAGAATGTAAGTCAATTGGACACAGATTTCGGGAAAGAGGGTATCCAATTCAACTAATCAGGAAAACTACTGATGCGGTCAAGAAAATACCGAGACCACAATTGCTGATAAATAAGACAAAAGTGTCCAGCGAACAATATCCTAAGCATGTCAACTTCATCACAAAATATTCAAGTGACCACAAATTCATACAGTATATACTGAAAAAACATTGGCATATTTTACACCTAGATTCTGATTTGATATCGTATATTACTGATCGACCCAGTATTATCTTTACCAAGGCAAAGACTTTGAGGAAGATCCTCAGTCCCTCTTTCCTTAAACCTGACCCAATTGGACAGGCAAATTGGCTTACTACAAGCACAAAGCCAGCAGGCTTTTACAAGTGCGGGACATGCAATTTTTGCCATCATGCTTTAGCACCTACAAAAATCTTTAGCTGCCATAATGGACTTCAAACCAAAATATTTGACTTTATTAATTGTCGTACAAAATTTGTTATCTATGGTATCTTATGTGTATGTCAGAAAATGTATATTGGCAGCACGATCAGAGAAGTCCGTTTCAGGATTCGAGAACACCTCAACAATCTTAGTAGCCAGGATATTAGACTTCCTTTAGCTTCCCATTGGCAGAAGCATCATCAACTGGATAATATTAAAGACATCAAATTCATTGGACTCAAACACATCCAACAACATCCGAGAGGTGGTAACAGAGAATTGACCCTACGACAACAGGAAGCAAGAATGATTTGTAAATTACGTTGCCTGTCACTTGGTTTGAACCAAGACCATGAATTGAATGTGTTTCTATAATTTGTACGAATTTAATGCTAAAAAACAGACAATCAAACCCATGCAAACCGATACAGCTTACCGACTATGCCCGAGGCATTTATATTCAGCCTAGTGACCCCACTCTGTGAGAAGTCACTGTTTATATTTGTCCCAACAGCCCAACCGGCAGTTATTTGCATGTCTGCACGCTGATTCGAGCGCACCACATTTATTTTGATTTCTTAATTGAGGTTGATATTTAGCACCAACTATCCAATATCCGCACCTAACATAGGATTAGAATTAGTACGGATTATTTCAGTTTTCTTTTTGTTGATGTCAAAGCTGTACACAGTATTAACATCAAAATATCTATATGTAATTAAGTCGCTGCAAAAATATTGCCGTAAATGAATGAGCTTCCGCATAGGAAGCTTTCCTCAAATGTCTGTTTTATGCATTTCCGGCTTGTAAGGAGTATCCAAGCAACAGGGTCAGATGACTACATCACCTGACCTAACCCGGGAAGGTTACTATAGTAACCCCCGGATTGTGCCGATGCCTTCAGTATTGAGAAACAACCGGCCATTGAGCACATCAACTTTTGGAGCGTATGCCGGTAAGCCAGTTCTACGCCCTAACGATACCAAACGAAAAGCTTATGCAGCACGTTCCTTATAACAAGTGTTTAAATACGTTGTCATATCCATGTTACAGATTACGGCCGAATTTAAAGGCAAGGCACGCTAAAAACGTGCGTTACATTTCAATTATACTGCAACAGCGGCATATCAGTCGAACGACAACTACCTCTTGATTGCAAGACTGGTAATTATAGTTTCCATACTTTTCACAAATTAGATGTTAAACTTACTAGCAATGCAGACTTTTGAACTAAAATATGTGTCATATTATACCAAGTCTTTATAACTTACAGACCCTGTCCAGTCAAGCATGTAGAAATCACTAAATCTCTCAACTACTGAAAGTTGAATCAAGTATTAGGAAACCTCAATCATATTTAAGGTATGGATAGATTCATTTATCCCTATTTTAGGAAATAGAACAATCAATTGCATATATTATCTCTAACGGTATGTTTTTATTTCTTTCTATTTCTCCTTTCTCTCCTGTTTTTTCTTGTTTTTTGACCCACTACCTCTGACGTTGGTTGTTTCGATTTCAAGCCAAGGTTCAATAATTATAGATTAATGCAAATGGTAAACTACATTTGTATGCCCTGAGGACGACCTCTTTGGTTGAAACACGTGTTGGCATGTTTTGGCAAATTCTTGGCTTTTCTTTAATGTGAAATACGCTGCGCAATTGCATATAAATTGTGTGTGTTTTGGCGAATAAGCCTATCTCAAACAATGTGATTCATTCAAGTTTTGGTTTTTGAAGTACTCAACAAATATGCTGCGCAATTGCATATAAATTGTGGGTGTTTTATTGATTGCATATAAATTGCTCTGTGTAATTCATCCAAGTTCAGACTCATTCAACACAATTGATGTGTTACACTTTACCTGTGAATGAACAACTTTGCTCTTTGTTACTAATAAACCAGTAGAATATCTCTGTGATTAATTCCCCATCATTCTTGTTTAAATTTTGCACATCAGTGGCTTTACGTTGGTTACCAAGCGCAGCCTGTGTAGATAGTAATTCACAATAATTTGATATACTTCAAGGTGATAGTGGCAGATCATCTCACTACCTACACGACAGCAGCTCAACCACAATTTTACTTTACTTCCTTTCATGAAAATCCAGTTGTGCGCATTCCTGACTAGGGCTTCACTTCCACATACCGTATTTTCTGTTCAGAAACTTATTGGTTTAGTTCTGGAATGTATTATAGTGTGATATTGAGATGCTTATTGCTAGTGGAGTGTTTTCTAAATGACTGTGTAAATACATTAATACTGTTTTACCAAGGAACCTGAGTAAGTGTTTGTTTGAACCACTGTGATTGCAAGTCCTTTGTGTAACACTATGTACTGCTCACATCCCTCTTGAGATAAGCCTGGCTGCACAGCCCTGCTACCACAAAACTGTGTAGAGCAGATTTATACCAAAGGTGAGATTGTGCTTACACCTATTGTCCTAATTGTGTGTATTGTTCCCAAAGGGTACTGCACGTAATTCTGCCTAACAAAACCATTGGGAAATCTGAAAGATTTCCCTGTGTCACTGCACTGAAGGTGCTGTGTGGCACAATGTAAAATGTGATGCCTATGGAGTTTGTCAGACTCCAAAACCAAAAAGAAACAACCACAGAAAACACGTAGGATTTAAAAGTTCAAATTACCAAAGTTCAGCAAAAGAGCTGGGGGTCTCTAAGGTGGGAGGAATTTAGCACTAAACTGAAAATTCTCCCTAACACTCGTCCCCGCCAGAATAAGGGACATGAGGTTCTAATTCCCACCAGGATAGATCTCCTGTTGCAAGTCATTTAAATGGCCTGCTGACTACACCAGAACCCTTTTGAAACCTTGCTATGGCACGTTTTATCAAGTGTTTTCATTTGTAAGCTGTAGGACCTATACATCCTGTTTGGTACATCTCTCTTATTTAAGGTAAAGGGGATCTGTTCTACCGGGCCCTCAGAAGTTGTGACAACTTCTGAACCTACAATAGTCTTTTACATGGGGTTGCTAGAAAGGAATCTCTTAGACCTAGAAGGGCCTCCATGGTTCCTCACCACCTCTCTCACCAGAGCAAGTTGGGTCTCAGGTATCTTGGTTAGAGGGGTTGTGGCCAAGCAGGGTACATGCTTCCACTTTTTCTGAGATCTCCTTTTACCTGGCTTAGATGTTTCCCTCCTAACACTAGAATCTACACTGGAGCCTCCAGTACAAGATTCAACAGTTTTAAGGTGTTTAGCCATAGACCTACCTTTCCTGGTTTTCCACCAGTTCCTACAGGTCTAGATAGGGGTCCAAGTTGTCTATCCGCCTCTTCCCCAGAAGCAGGGTGGGTCAAGTACTTTATAACTGGATTGGAAATGATGGAGCAGGGTTGGGGCTCCCATCTCACTAATATTCTAGCCTCAGATATGCCTTGGTTAGAGGTCAACTTACACAAGGACTTACAGTGGGGTTCTCTGTAGAGGGTCCCACAGAATCAGAGTGGTGTCTTAAGGTTGCCTCTCTAGCCAATTTGGTTTGGTTCTGTTTCCTCCTACTGGGAGGCATGGGGGTTGTGAACACTACTCCGAGAGTTTTTTAAGTCATTCCCCAACATCTCAAAGCAGACTGAGAATGTCTGATCAGGAACTGATTAAGCTCTCACGCCTCAGAACTGTTTGATACTTCCTACACCAGTTCTGGAAGAGCAAGGGTTTTCCAGAACTAGTTACTTTAACCTTCTCTGTCACTGTTGGAGTCATTCTCCAACAGAACAAATACTTTGTCCCTGCTCCAAAACTGATTTATCCCTCCAGGTCAGAGAAGATTGATACCACCTACTCCAATCCTGGCAGAACCTTCCTGCTCCAGAACTGGTATAGTCATCCTTCTCCAATAATGTTGGAGCCATTCTTCTCCATGACTGACAAAAGGGCCTTCTCCAGATCTGCTTGATACCTTCAGCTCCAGAGTTGATAGAGACCTCATTTTCCATCTCTGACAGAGCCAACATGTTCTAGAACTGTTAGAACCCATCTTCCTGAGCACTGCTATAGCCATTCTTCACCAGTGCCCAACCAGCATGCCTGCGCTGGACCTGATCAACAACTGATAGACTGTGACTGCTTCAGAGAGAATAGATTTTTCCTTCTTCAGAAATGTTAGTCAGGGTCTGTGCCAGAGCTGGTTAGGCCCTACTGCTTAGGCTTCAAAGCAGCTAATAAAGCCCTCCCTTTCTAGGACTGTTTGAGACTAATGATCCAGCTTAATACCTTCCTATTCTGCAGGATTTTTGAAGAGTCCACATGATTTCAAGATCTTCTCCCGTCTTCAGGTCTGATGAGCAAAACTGGCCACTTATGCATATTGCAGCCTAGCAGCACCCACTCACCTCCAGAACTATGATGATATGGATACTGTGTCCCTGACACTGCTCCTCCAGCACCTGGCATTAGGACTGTTCAGGTATTTTTTGTATGTCTCTGTGCATTCAAATTGGCAGTTTTTCATCTTTGGTAAATGGCAGCCAACACAGCAATGCCTGTGAAGATGAGGTGCCAGGTGTGATTTGCACTCTTATCACCCATTTTGAATTACCAGGAACATTCACACCGAAACATATGACGTATGATGAACAAATAAACCAGCAGAGAGCCGCAGTGGGGCTCCGTCAAGTACCTATCAGAATAACAGCACATATTGAAGTACCAACACCTAAGAAAACCTGGACAGTAAGGTACCCATTGAAAAAAAAATATCGACAAGTGAGACAGAATGACGATCGCCTGAATGTAATACCCAAAGAAGCTAAGGAGATGCTGATGGAAGATGAATGATGACGTCATAAGAACCCAGATTGACTCACACATAGACGATATAACGCCTTGAGAATGATGACACACGAGACGAAACTCCATGGACGAGTGACATCCGAAAGCCTAAAGTGAAACAATTGATGTCAAAATGTCAGAAACTTGTGCCATAAGCACGATGAAGATATTCAATTAGTTTAAACGTGTACATATGCAAATAACCACAAGAAGCACAGAAATCGTGAGGCTTGCTTATGCTTAGTAGTAAGATAGATTGTGGCAAGAGCCACCTGTACATATATCTACCCCAATAGAGCACTTTATATAAGTATACTTCCACTACGCACAAGAGCAGAATCAATTAAAGGTTACTAAAGGTCTTAAGAGGAGAGTTTTGCAGCAAACAAATTGAGAATTAAAGACGTAGAGAAGCTCAGACGAGGTTATTTATTTATTTATTTATTTATTTATTTATTTAAATTTGTATAGCGCGCAAGCAGCCCAGGGGCATTGAGGCGCTGTTACTTGCATGAGCTTAGTTACAGGCATGGTATCAGTAAGAGGCATATTACAGATAGGAACAAGCAAGGTTATCATTACAGCTTATGCGGTTGGTCAATACAACTTAAGCAGTGGGTCATATGGTTGGTATTATGCTGCTGCGAGGGACCTTATGAGAAGAGGGTGGTTTTCAGTGCTTTGCGGAAGGCTAGGAGGGAGGGCTCACTGCGGATGGTGGGAGGTAGGGCATTCCAGTGAGTGGGTGCGAGATAGGGGAGTTATTTAACCATGCCAAGAAGCCAAGGTCGTATCGGCTGAAAAAGGCCAACAGTGGATACAATTAATGAAAAGAAGAACAGAGTATCCTGTTCAGAAAGGTCAAGATAAGCCACAGATGGCAGACGACGGGCAGAATTAAATCAAATACACAACATTGCATGAAGGAAAGTCCAATTTCACAATGTCAGAATCACGTGACCAAGCAGGCAGAAGGGATGAGACTTTCACACCTACGCATGGACCCTTGTCATGCCCAGATGTCTTAACTTTCCCAGAACAAGAAGCAGATTTGAGGCCAACCACAAAGAAATAATTGACACATGACCACTGAAGTGATGATTGATTGTAACTATAATTGGAGGGAAGCTGGGGTGCAGACAAACTCCCTGCACCTGGCCGGCTATTCTGCACGCTGCTAAGCACAAGTGGAAAAGTATGAGTGGGGTTGATGCCAAACCAATCATAGTGGACCATGTAATCTAGGGTCTTATAGTTAGTAGAACCAATGAGACGTTATACTTTCATTGACGTTTACAGTAGCCATTTTGAAGGAAGGACTTAGTTTCCCCACCTGGCATTGTCTATCCAATCCCCTGCCCCGTTACCATATACAGATATAGTGCCTATATTAAAGTTACCTTCCTAGAACCAATCAAGTTGCATGCTAAGCTTTAAGAGTTACTCGTCAGTGATGACGAGTTTTTGGTGTAAATGTTATATTTTTTCTGACATTAATTGGAGTTGAAGTGAGAAGGAAGATCGAGTGATTGCTGATATTCATGAACCTCAAGTTTTTTGTAAATGTCATTAAATGGACACCCTTTGTCAAACTATTGAGTTGTCATTATTGATTTGGTGCAAGAGTATTAATCTGCATCCCCATACATCTCTAGGGTGCTGCTACTCATCTTAAAGTGCTGCTTGGAAACCCCCAGTCCTATGAGCCAGCTGGGGTCCCTACTGCACACCTGTTTATGGAAAAGTGTTCTTAATTCTACATACTTTTTTGGGTCTAAAGAAAGGGTTAGGGACTTTTCAATTTAAAGCCACATATTATGCTAAAGTTAAATACCCTATATTGTGCTTTTTCGCAAGGCAATTTAATGGAGTCAGAAAGTAACCTCCCACCCATTTTCTAAAATGTCTAATTTATTCCCCCAATATATGTTTGACATGCCAAAAAATGTTGGTTCTTTAAGGAATCCCTAAAAACTGGGGTCTGGGAGTTTCTCTACTACCGGCCTATATCCCGGGTTAGAGTCTCAACCAGAGTCTTTAGCTCACCATCCTTTCACAGAAGAGAAATATCCACTTCATATCAGTATTTGTCCTCCCCAAGGGCAGTCCAGCTCCGAAATGCCTGGCAATTCTCTTTTGAACAAGAGTACCAACAGCAAACGCAGATACGTATTTCGGCCTGGTTATGCTTCGTCAGTGAGGTGGAGCTGTGCCTCTCTAAGAACAGTGAGCAAGGGTTCCACATCTAGATTACCCTTGTAACTTAGAGTGAAAACCCAAAGCTACTTAATATCCACAAACAACCAGGGTTCTGGGAGTTTTTCTGCTACCGACCTATATCTCCAGTTAGAGTCTCAATCAGAGTCATTAGCTCACCATCCTTTCACAGAAGAGAAATATCCACTTCATACCAGTCTTTGTCCTGCCCAACGACAGTCCAGCACCGAAATGCCTGGCAATTCTCTTCTGAACAAGAGTACCAAAAGCAACCCCAGACACGTGTTTCAGCCTGGTTGGGCCTTGTCAGTGAGGTGGAGCTGTGCCTCTCTAAGAACAGTGAGCAAGGGTTCCACATCTGGATTACCCTTGTAACTTAGGGTGAAACCCAAAGCTACTTAATATGCACAAACAATGGGGGTTCTGGGAGTTTCTCTACTACCGGCCTATATCCAGGGTTAGAGTCTCAAACAGAGTCTTTAGCTCACCATCCTTTCACAGAAGAGAAATATCCACTTCAAATCAGTCTTTGTCCTGCCCAAGTGCAGTCCAACACCACAATGCCTGGAAATTCTCTTCTGAACAAGAGTACCAACAGCAACTCCAGGAACTTCATATTTTCTATACATTATGAATAGTTGGCAGCTACAGCTCTGTGTACACCACTGACTACAAGTAGGTGACAATATCACACAATTTATTTTATTGTATGGCTTTAAATCTTGAAATTTGAATTACAAAATGCAGTGGAGATTTTTTGGACTCATGTTACTTTGCGTCCTGTTACGTGTGGGCTTCAAATCATATTGGGGATAATAAAGCTATAATCTATTTATTTTTGCTCATCAGATTTCTTAGGGGATTTATACATTTCACAAGTTGTTTAATATGTAACTAGTTGAGCAGCCTGTGTACACTGGCCAAGGTGCATGAAGAAAGTCATTTTCAGAGTTTTTTTTAATAGAGACAGTGTGAAGGTGTGATATGCTAAATATAATTGTATTTATATAAATCCCTCTGTGTGGGGAAAAAAGTAATTAATTCTGTTGGAAAAATAGTTCTCAATCAAATGAATTTCTGTTCATATATATTTTGTTAAATGTATATATTATCTTAGTGTATGCAACTTGAAGTATGTTGTTAAAGTGGTAGCCCTCTCTTTGCATATTCACTGATACAAAGAATGCTATACACTGATGACATTGTCATCATGGATCAGACTCCAATCGGGTTACAGAGGCAGCTTGACGACCTACAAATCTATTTAGAGGCTAACCACCTAAAAATCAGTCTGGCAAAATAGTTGGTGAACAGGACAATGGAAGTTCCAGGGTTAAGTCTGTGTGGTTCATATATGGGCAAAGAATAACTGTTGTAAAAACATTTACATACTTGGGAGTCTGTGTCAACACAAGCAGATGTGAATCCCCGTGAATTGCCCTATTGTGAAGTAAAGCAAAAAATCTGGCTGCCCTAGGAAGACTCATTCTATAAAAAATATAGTGGATTTTCATTAATCCCTCTGACATCCTTCTATTGATATAAAGTGGCCCCAATTCTGACCTATAGTACCGAAACATCATTCATGTTAGCGGAGGACATTCATCTTTGGGTCTGCTGAAAAGTACACCGATACATATTGTGTGGAGAGAAATGGTGTTAACATCATTGAAAGCAATTGCCAGATGCAAATCATTATCTCTGTACCACAAATGTCTGGAGGAAAACCCTAAGGGCGCCTTTCAGCTATTAAAAAAAGCAATGATTGACCAAAGAGAGAGAATTCTTTGGGAATGGCAAACCATCTGCCAGACAATAATCACTGACCTAAATGAATCAGTAGAAACATTGGTGCGGGAGGCAAGGAAAATCAAGAAGAAACTTTATATCAACGATTGGATAGAGACATCAGACGTGATTTATAACTATAAAAACAGAGAAGATTTCTGGTTGAGCCGAGAAAGTTGAACTCTATCCCAAAATACATCCAAATCTTCCTGAATTGGTTCCAGAGACTTACATTTTTGCGCTTCCGCCTAAACATCTTATTGCCAAATCTATGGCCAAGGAGAAACAAGGGAAACAGAGTGACGCCATCTATAGACTGTGCCAACAACAAAACGTGGCAGAATCATTCAACACCTGGTACTTATGTGCCCGACACTAAGCAAGGAGAGGATGCAAGAAATGGGAGCCATTATAGTAAAATATGGACCAAATTCTGCTCACAAATGGTGGAAGATCCTAATAGCAGGAAATAAAACCTGCATAATACTGGCTCTGGACGAATACTTGTTATTAATTTTGGCAAAACTAAAAATAACTATAACAAAAGCACAGAGGGTGATTAGGAGGTAGTCATATAACGCTCGCTGTACAAGGAGTGAACAGCAGGGACTGATGTCAATGCTCAAAATATTGCCTAAAGACAATGAACAAAAGAATGTACAAATGACATATTCATTGTTTGTCCCTGGCATGGCTGTCCATAAGACTTGGGGCCGATCATGGATTTTCTTTTGTAAGTAAAGTCTTAAAATATTAATGATAAACTGTGCTTTTTTGCTCTTATTAACAATCTATGTCGGGAAATGGCAATGCTGTGGATCAGTATATTAACAGTTTGCAGGGTGATGTCTTACGACTGGTGTTTTATATGACTTAAAGGTTTTCTAAGTTGTAAATCATGTAAGTCTCTTAAATAAAAATATATATATAAATATATATATATTATCTTAGTGTATGCAACTTGAAGTATGTTGTTAAAGTGGCAGCCCTCTCTTGGGGCTTTTCTGCAGCCAATTGTATGTTATCATTGTTGTAATCACATTTTGTTCACCTGGAAGATGAACTTGAAGTTTTGTTATTGTATTCGCAAGGCAGCAGCTCCCTCTAGTGCTGGTAACTGGGGAAGCGAGCGCATGTCGGCTTCGGAAAAAATTCATCTGGCCTTTTATTATATAGTATTAGCAGTTGTACCATGTAAGAGGATTCAATTCAACACTACAGCTAAGTCAATGCCTAGTCTGGGATACTGAATGGAAACCCTTATTGATATATCCTTATGTCCAGTTCATGCGTTCTGGATGACTACCCCTATATAACACCCCTCTCTTGGAATCCCCCTGACCCCACTGAGCCAAGAAGTAGTTCTGTTTTGCAAGTTAAAAGGTTTATTTGAGAATATTTAAAATATATATATATATATATATCACACTTTATAATAAATTAATAATTGAATATCACACTTAATCTGGTATGATAAAGATTAACAACGGAGAATATGGTGCTAGCCCACTTCTTTATAATCACTAAGGAGTTGACATGAAATGGATAAGGTAGCACACTGGTAAATAGGGACAGAAGAATAATGTGGTAGAGAATGCTTTATAGGGTTCAAGGAAATGCAAGGTTGAATGAATGAAATGCAGTATAGAAGATAAACTGATATGGTTTCACAAAAGACAAGGTAATCACTTTCCCTTTGTGGCAATTCACCCCCCCCCCCTCTATACAATGTAAGGAGATGGAAGGAAGAGCACACGGTTCAGGTATACAATCACAATGTAATACAGAGTTCCAGTTTCCCAGCAAGCTTAGAGGAGAATAGATATGAGTTTTACACAGGCTCAAAATGCTTTAAAATGTGATAGCAATATATTGGAAAATGTGCTAAAATGATTTTAATTCCTTCTGGAGGTTCAGGTTGAGGATTAGTTGGTTTAAATAAGTTCAGGCTTACTTTAGCAATGTTCTAGGAATGATTGGCAGGTTAAACGAATTTTTGGCAAATGAAAGCAAGGAAGCTGCTGTTTTCACACGTGGAGAAATTTGCAAATCGCGGTAAAATTTGCGAGTGCGTTTTTCGCGATTGCGGCAAAAGTATAGGGAACAGGAATGCGGTTCTAGGTTCGTTGAAAAGCCAAGATTCCCAGCCTTCAGAGGAAAGTTACTGCAAGTCTCTAAGACAAACGGTCACGGAGATATGAGCGATATGGTAAAGGTCGTTTTTCAGATTTGAAATTTTAAAAGTTCAAAGTGACAAGTTACAGCTAGCAACTAGAAATGACAGGTGACAGCTTTGCAAATGACAGGTGACAGTTAGGAGACAGTTCTGGTTAGATTAAAATAGATTGAATTATATTATTTTAACTAAGAGATTGGTTCTGCACAGTTCTGCTAGGTACTAACAATATATTTAGAAATAGAATGGGCCTCGCCACGGATCTGGTCAGGTTTTCTTCACTCGCCACGGACGGTCTCTGCGCACAGCGGTCTGGGTCAGCTCTCTGGTTCTGTGAACAGCGGTCTGGGTCAGCTCTGCTCTGCCTCTGGTTCTGGATATTGCTCTGCTTTCTCTGGGTACAGCACTGCTTCTGGATCTTTCTGCACAGCTTTCTCTGGACCCAGCGCTGATCTGCACGGCTCCTGGATGCTGCTATCGCTGTTAGGTTTGCTGGATGCTGAGGCCCACTGAGAAGACTTCTCAGTTTGTGGGTTTAGGCCCTTGCTTTGAGTTCTGAATCAAGTTCTTTGGAGTTTTAAAGTCTAAGTGTTGAATCTAGTATCTTCTGGATGTTGCGTGGTCCGGCAGAGCACGTTGCAGCAAATGGAATTGAATGTCCCTATCTGTCATGACTTTCTGCTTTTATGTGTTTTGAAAGTGGGTGGAGAGGCTAGCTGTCACGCCCTCTCACACAACCCATTTCTCACTTCCCCCCTCACACCTGTCTCTCTCATCAGGCGCTTCTCGCCGTCGTATTTCCCATTCACACCAGCGGGGGAAACACGGCAGGCGGAATACCATGTTGGGCGGACCTGCCTCTTTTCGCCCTTTTCCGCGTTGGCGGTTGCCATGGCGCCTCCTGCACAGCCGGCGACGCCAGGATACCAGGACATACCGACAGCCCCAATCGCTGGCCGCGTTGCGCTCCACGCAACGTACGCGAGCAGTCACGTGATGCATCACGTGATACCGCTCGCCTCTTCAAAAGAAGCCGGCAAACAAGACTCTTTGCTTCACAGCTACTTCTACGGAGGACTGCCAGGCGTTACCTTTGCTTCTTGTTTTCTCTCCTTGCTTCGACCCTGGAACGCTTCTTGGAACTGCTCTTTGATTACCCTTGGACTCTGGCGTGCTCTCTGATTTTCCGGACATCTGACACCTATTTGTACTCTGGACTTGCTTTTGGATTGCCCTTCTGTTTTTGCAACCCTCGGATTGCTTCACGTTTTGCCACGGCTTCAGTCTTGCTCCACCAGGTGCTTTCAGGAGTGTCAACTACATCATCCCAGCCTGCTGTGGGTTCCCCTGCATAGGTTCCTTACCTACACTCCACCCCTTTTAGGTAAGCTGGTGTCACTGCATCTTGTTTACTCCGTCTGCCAATTGCAAGTGCCTTTTTTGAGTGTTTCTTTGACTATAACCCTTTGCCTTACAGTACTCAGGGGTCCTTCTGGCGTTCCCAATACCAGGCTGACGACGACATTCCCACCTGTGGCCTCAAAGATTGCTAGGGCAGTATTTTACATTCTGCTCGAGCGGTACTTGGGGACGGAGGCATTACATAACTGCACGACCATCAAGTCGGACCCATCAAGTTAGAATAGACTGTGAAGCCTTATGGTCGTCCAGTTATGGATGTTTCAGCCGGGGACCCTGAGATTGCTTTAATGCAAGCAGTGACATCGCTTAGGACAGATATGGCAGTTGCTACCACTGCCCTCCGCACTGACTTGGCCTCTGCCACCACTGCACTGAACCACCGTCTTGATGCCATGCAAAGCACACGACATCCCTTACCTGTTGACGCCGAGTTCGGCGATGCTGCCCCATCCCAAAACACGATTCCCGTCACACCACCCACTCTGCCAGCCCCGTCTGTGGTGGTTCAGACCCCATTTCCTCTAGCAGCCCCTGAGAGGTATCAGGGGGATCCCTTGAAATATCGCACCTTCATAAATCAGTGCAAACTGCATTTCTTATGCCGACCCCAGGCTTTCTCTGATCCGGTCTCTAAGGCGGCTTTTCTTCTATCCCATTTGTCGGGTGTGGCAGCCACATGGGCTAACCCATTGTTGGAGGGCAACCATCCTGCTCTGTATGATTTCGAATTATTGACCCAAGAAATGGCCAAGGTTTTTGACACTAGATATAAAGCCCAATCCAGAGACATGGAACTCTTAGATCTTACTCAAGGCCGATCCAGCCTCATTGAATATATCACCAAGTTCAACCAACTCGCGACTGAGACTTCCTGGCCAGAGAACAAGAAAGCAGTGATCTATTATCGTGGATTGTGTGGTTCCATGAAGGATGCTTTATCTGTGGTGCCTTCTCTTCCCTCACTTTATATCGACCTAGTCGATTTGACCTTGCAAATCGACGCCAGGCGGGCAGAACGTAAGGGGGAAGCAGGATTATCCCATACCTCACCTTCAACCTCATCTGGCACCTTACCTGAACCCATGCAGATCGGCGGAGTACGCAGTCCTATTACTCATGCCGAACGAGAGCGCAGAAGGGCGGACAACGCTTGCTTCTACTGCGGTCTCAACGGGCATTTTGTAAAGGAATGTCCCCGCCGGCCAAGGAACAAAGTTCCGGGTTTTCCGAAGACTCGCCCTTGAGATCAGGGGTTGGGGCGAGTCCTATACAAAATACATCTGATCCAGCTTTTGGTCCCGTCCGACCTGTGGTGGTACAAGCTTCCTTAAACCCAGCTGCAGGAGTCTCCCATGCAGTACAAATAGTGATCGACTCTGGAGCTACAGGCTTCTTTATAGATATAGCGCTAGCCAGTTTGCTAAACTTACCTCTGATCAAAAAGAAACAACCCGAACCGGTTCATGCAGTAGACGGGACATCCTTAGCCTCTGGACCAATCTTACAACAGACAGCCCCTATGGAATTAGTTATACAGGAAGTCCATAGAGAGACCATGTCATTTGATCTCATAGCCACGCCTCAGTTTGGTGTTATCCTGGGCATTCCTTGGCTAAAGAGGCACAATCCTCTGATAAACTGGGGCACGGGTCAAGTCTCCTTTGAATCAGAAATATGCCAATACTACTGTCTGCTCGAGACTCCTCGGGTTTCCGGTCCCGCAGACATTCTAGGGGTAGTCGCTTCTTTAACCATAGAAGACAGATCTGACGCCCAGGACACTCACATGATAGGGGCGGTCACGACCAACATACCTCCTGAGTATTCTGAATTTCAGGCTGTGTTTGACAAAGGCTCTGCGGAAGGTCTTCCTCCGCATCGATCCTACGACTGCCCCATTGATTTAGTCCCGGACGCCCCCATCCCAAAGGGGCGGATCTACTCCCTAACCCAGACAGAAGAGCGAGTCCTGCAAGAATACATACAGCAGGCCCTGCGTCTGGGTCACATTCGTCCATCAACATCCCCAGCTGCGAGTCCTATCTTCTTTGTGCCAAAGAAGGAAGGGGATCTCTGTCCTTGCATTGATTACAGGCGTTTGAACGCCATCACGGTAAAAAACCGATATCCTATACCTCTCATTACCCCATTGTTAGACAAACTCACTCATGCCACAATCTACACCAAACTGGATCTGCGGGGAGCATACAATCTCATACGCATGCGGGAGGGAGATGAATGGAAGACGGCCTTCTGCTCACGACAAGGGTTGTTTGAGCATACAGTCATGCCGTTTGGCCTCTGTAATGCTCCTGCTACGTTTCAGCGCTTCATGGATGACATATTTTGCGATATCCTGAACGCTTACGTGGTAGTGTACTTGGATGACATATTGGTTTTCTCTTCCTCCTTTGATGAACACATCACGCATGTCAAGGAAGTGTTGTTGCGTCTTCAAGCCAACACACTATTTGCTAAACCCGAGAAGTGCATATTCCACACCAGTCAGGTTGAGTTCTTGGGGTTCCATATCTCTCCTGGGGGACTCTCTATGAATCAGTCCAAAGTCCGGGCAATTAACGAATGGCCAATTCCGACCACACTCAAGCAACTGCAATCATTTTTGGGTTTCGCCAACTTTTACCGATGATTCATAGCGGGGTTCTCCTCTATTGTAGCACCACTCACTGCGCTCACTAGCCCTTCAGTCCCTATGTCTGGTCCGTGACACAACAAAACGCTTGACTCCCTGAAAACTATGTTCACCACTGCTCCGGTGTTACAACACCCTGACCCTGAACTCCCGTTTGTCCTCGAGGCAGACGCATCCTCTTATGCACTAGGAGCTGTACTGTCCCAACCATGTCCTACCACTGGTCATTTGCATCCGGTTGCGTTTCACTCTCGTAAGTTCACGGCAAGCGAATTGCACTACACAGTTACAGAAAAAGAACTATTGGCCATTAAGGACGCCCTACAGATCTGGAGACACCACCTCCTGGACGCAAAACACCAGACGGTGGTGTTCTCCGATCATAAGAATCTCCATGACCTGGCCTCCCTGAAATGTACAAACAGCCGACAAGTACGTTGGCATCTCTTCTTTGCCGCGTTCGACTTCGTGGTCAAACATAGACCAGGTGTCGGGCATGGGAAAGCAGACGCTCTGTCTCGTTCCCCTGGGGGGGAGGTTCTCCCATCCTTCCCTGAAACCTTGTTGAGTGAGACTCATGTAGTTTGTGTCTGCACACCATCACCTTCTTTACAGTCCACCATACGGCAGTGGGTCTCCCGTTATCCACAGTCACTAACAGAATGGGATCCGGTCATGCAGGATGGGCTGCCCTTTGTACACGGGAAGCTTTTTCTTCCCACAAGTGAAACCAGGAACCTGGCGTTGGAGTGGTCTCATGATGCTGCCATTAATGGTCACCCCGGGCAGCATCGTACTCTGGAATTACTCAAACAATGGTGTTGGTGGCCGACTATGAAACGCGACGTACAAAATTACATCAATACCTGCTCAGTTTGTGCCCAGGGCAAGTCACGCAGGGGCCGACCTTTGGGTCTTCTTCTTCCTCTCCCGGTTCCTCCACGTCCCTGGCACACGGTCTCCATGGACCTGATTACCGACCTGCCACGTACACAGGGTTTCGATACTATTTGGGTCGTTGTCGACTCCTATACCAAACTGGCCCATTTCGTACCATGCAAGGGGGTACCCTCAGCCCCGGTCTTAGCCAAGCATTTCTTTAGGTCTGTCTTCTGTCTCTTTGGCCTGCCCCATGTTTTGGTGTCCGATCGAGGCACACAGTTCACCTCCCGATTCTGGCGGGCCCTCACCTCTCTGTTGGGTATTGATGCTCATTATTCCTCTGCTTACCATCCAGAGAGCGACGGGCAAACCGAGAGGGTCAATCAGTCATTGGAGCAGTATCTACGCTGCCTAACGTTACAGTATCAGGACACATGGCTTAACCTCTTGCATCTCGCCGAGTTTGCTTATAACAATACATAGCACTCTGCTACTGGGTTCTCACCTTTCTTCGCCCTCTATGGCCAACATCCCTGTACTCTTCCTATTCCAGACTTCTCCTCCTCTGATACCCCCGCTGCTTCGGCCTGCGCTCGAGATTTGGTCTCGTTCCATGCCCAAACATTGGTCCACCTGCGTGAGGCCCAATCCTCCATGAAAACCGCTGCTGACAGGAGGAGGGCGGATGCACCTGCATACAAGGTGGGGGACCGGGTTTGGCTCTCTACCCGCTATTTACACATCCCTGGATGTCGCAAACTTCTCCCTCGCTTTGTGGGTCCATATGAGGTGGTCAAAGTCCTGAACCCGGTGGCTATGCACCTGGGGGTGCCCCCCGCCTGGCGGATCCACCCGGTTTTTCACGTCTCCCTGCTTAAACCATGCCCTGGCCCTACCCGATTGGCTGCCCCTCCTGCCCCGGTCTCTTTCTCGTCCCCCGATGTATTTGAGGTGCGGGCTATTCTGGGTTCCCGTTTGCACAGGGGCGGGTTACAGTATCTAGTGGACTGGCGGGGGTACGGCCCTGAGGACCGCTCCTGGGTTGCTTCCTGGGATGTTCACGCTCCTCGCCTGGTGGCCCGGTTTCACCGGGAGCATCCTTCCAGCCCACGCGGTCGTGGGCCTTTGAGGGGGGGCTCTGTCACGCCCTCTCACACAACCCATTTCTCACTTCCCCCCTCACACCTGTCTCCCTCATCAGGCGCTTCTCGCCGTCGTATTTCCCATTCACACCAGCGGGGGAAACACGGCAGGCGGAATACCATGTTGGTCAGACTTGCCTCTTTTCGCCCTTTTCCGCGTTGGCGGTTGCCATGGCGCCTCCTGCACAGCCGGCAACGCCAGGATACCAGGACATACCGACAGCCCCAATCGCTGGCCGCGTTGCGCTCGACGCAACGTACGCGAGCAGTCACGTGATGCATCACGTGATACCGCTCGCCTCTTCAAAAGAAGCCGGCAAACAAGACTCTTTGCTTCACAGCTACTTCTACGGAGGACTGCCAGGCGTTACCTTTGCTTCTTGTTTTCTCTCCTTGCTTCGACCCTGGAACGCTTCTTGGAACTGCTCTTGGATTACCCTTGGACTCTGGCGTGCTCTCTGATTTTCCGGACATCTGACACCTATTTGTACTCTGGACTTGCTTTTGGATTGCCCTTCTGTTTTCGCAACCCTCCTATTGCTTCACGTTTTGCCACGGCTTCAGTCTTGCTCCACCAGGTGCTTTCAGGAGTGTCAACTACATCATCCCAGCGCTCTGTGGGTTCCCCTGCATAGGTTCCTTACCTGCACGCCACCCCTTTTAGGTAAGCTGGTGTCACTGCATCTTGTTTACTCCGTCTGCCAATTGCAAGTGCCTTTTTTGAGTGTTTCTTTGACTATAACGCTTTGCCTTACAGTACTCAGGGGTCCTTCTGGCGTTCCCAATACCAGGCTGACGACGACATTCCCACCTGTGGCCTCAAAGATTGCTAGGGCAGTATTTTACATTCTGCTCGAGTGGTACTTGGGGACGGAGGCATTACATAACTGCACGACCATCAAGTCGGACCCATCAAGTTAGAACACTAGCTTTCTAGGCCCAACCCCTTCAGAGTTCTGATAGGTTGGAGAATTCTTTGCGTTCTCACTGGAGAGCAGGATTGTGTGTCAGAATGATGTCATTTAATGGCTTTCAGAAAGGACACTCCCCTGTCAAATTGCACACAATCTATATTTGATCAAAAAGACATATTTGCACAGGTACACATTTGTTTAAAATTACATGCACCCATCATAATATCACAGAAGGTATACCCTGTCCAAATCTGCTCTTCGTGGGGGCTTGCATTCAGAAATGGCAACATTTGCACTTTTTAACTGGTTTTGCAATATCGGACATTAACCCAAATTTACACACATTTGCGCAAGGAGTATGGACATTAATTGATGAAGTGTCAGATTTTTAACATGCATACATTTTAAGTAATACCCTCTTAACTGCTAGCTTGCCCCCAGATCATACCACCGGTTGTAAAAACCTCTTAACATGTGGGCAGAAAAATCACAAGAATTATGGTATCATTTAAATAATTTTCACAAGTCCGCTCTATGAATGATCCATCTTTTTAGAGTTATGTTCTGGCCCCAAAGGGGTGTGGTTTCCCCCCAGCACAAGGTTGAATTTCTGGTTTTTCCAGTTCTGCCAAGCCAGCTTGCTCTCACAGGCAGTGCTCCTCCCCTTTCCTTCCAGGAGGAAGCCACATTTACGACTCCCACCAATAAAACATTTGCCTGAGTCAGGACAGGGCTTTGTTCAATTTCCTGCAGAGCCCAGGTAATTCAATCAGAGAAGTGTCATATCCCTTTTGGTGGGAACAGCAAAAGGCAGCTAGGCCTGGGAACACAGCTGTTGTGCAAGTCTCAACTCCTGTCGGGGGTAGCTAGTGGGCAGAATTCAGTTCCTTAAACCAGGCCCCAGCTAATGTCACTTTTAGTTACCCAGTTTTCTGCATTCAAATAAAACTAACCATTGTTACATATGCAGCTAGAATGCTGATTCTAAGTTTAAAACTATGACATTTAAACAATTGAAACCCATGTGACACTCAAAAGTAGGTCACTCATTTCTTTTAAACATTTAGATTTTTAGTGTCTTTCAGTCCAAATTTACTTACACTGCTGAAATCCACAGCTCAGCCAGTCTTGTTATAAACCTTCAAGTCACTTCAGAATATAACTTTACATTGTATCCACCTCTTAGTAAGTCTTTCTTTGGCCTGCTTTGGGTTCATTTATTCAGTTTTACACAAAAAAGTCTGGTGTTGTTTTAAAATGCCGGCTTTCTGATAGTGGTGAGTACTGGTAATGCACCCATTTTTGGGATTTAAGAAAATGAATTCCCCACAATTCTAGGTTGCTTTTGGTAATCAGCATTGCCAGGCTACTGTGTGGGTAGTCCAATGGTGGTTTTAGGCAGTGCCCTTCTGTGCCCATAACATCGGCAAAAATGGGTGGCAGCCTATTCTTCATGCCTTTCCCTGGGCATTTTCTGGGAAGCTCTGGCCGTCATGATGTTTTCAATGCCAGTACTGCACAGTTTTTGAGGTAGGGCTCGGATGCATGGGTAAAAACATCCCACAAGCCCCCCTCTTGCAATGGCCATTCTGTTTCACTGATGGAACTCGCAAGACCTGGGATGTTTCCTCATCTTCTTCCTAATAGATGGCACAGTTCAGCATCTTTTCCTCCATCCGGTCGGATCGATCGGTTCTCCTCGCCGGTCCTGATGGGAGTATTGGGCGGTACACTGGGCCCCTTGCGTCTCTGCTCCCGGTCTCCGGATCGTCCTCCTTGGCCCATCTCCAGATTTTCTTTCTCCTAGGACGACAAAGGAAGAGCGGCAATACCTATTCATGGACATTTCTCCCCCACCATTGATATAGTGGGGTGGCATATAAATTTATAGTCAAAGCATATGAACATGCACATTTCTTTTTGCATTCAAAAACCAAAACACCCACATTGAGAAACTCAGAATTTGATAGGCGATATGTAGGATATTTTAAGTTAGAACTGAATTAATCTGAGACAGCACCCTCTAGGATTCCAGAGGATTCCTCCAGTTGTTGCTGAGTGTGCCTGGGATGGCAACACTTGAACTGGTTAATGTGGACCCACTTGTCTTCCCCCTCTGCCAAACCGCCTTTGGGGATGCGGATCTTGTAGGCCACAGGGGAGATCTTGTCTATAATCTCAAAGGGTCCCTTCCATGTAGGCAAGAATTTTCGCTGTTTTGCCTGGTTTCTTTGGAAGTTGTATAGATAGACCCGGTCCCCCACCTGATATTCCTTCCTGGAAGGTCATAGTGGGTCTTCATGCTATCAGCTGATCTTTCTAGATTCCGCTGAGCATAAGCAAAAGCATGTTGAAGGTGTTTCCTTAAATTCTCCACATACTCATGAGTTGTGGAGGCATTTATCAGTGTCTGCACTTGGGTCCTGTAGAGCAAATGCTGAAGAAGCACCATCTTGCGCCCAGTCATCAACTCAAATGGTGACATTTTGGTTGCAGATGAAGGGGTAGATCTGATGGCCATTAGGACCAGAGGTAATCGGATATCCCAACTTGGCCCAGAATCTGCCCCAAACTTCTTTAATATGCTCACAATGGTTCGGTTATATCTCTCTACTGCCCCAGAAGAAGCTGGCCGGTAAGCAATATGCAACTTCCTTTTGACCCCCAGTATCTCCCACATCTTTGTCATCACTTCACTGGTGAAGTGGCTACCTCTGTCTGACTCAATCCTTTGAGGTAGGCCGAAACGGGAAAAGATGTGGTTAATCATCAGGGCAGCTGCAGTTTCTGCCTTGCAATTTGGGGCTGGGAGACATTCCACCAACTTGGTAAACAAGCATGTAACGGTCAACATGTACTTGTTTCCTCTAGATGAGCGAATCATAGGGCCTACAAAGTCGATTTGCAAATCTGACCATGGCAGTGTCATCCCCGCTTTTGGAGAGGCGCGCGGTGTGTCAGGGACGTCGGCTGAAATTGCGCACACACAAGACACCCCTTCAAGTATTGGTCAAGGTCCTGCCCCATGTGTGGCCAGTATGCAACCTCTCTTAAGATTTCCAGTGTTGTGTCAAACCCCCTATGACCGGCGGTGGCTGCATCATGGGCCTGACTTAACATCAGGCTTCGGAATGAGGCAGCAACCACCCACTGATCGTGGCAGCTTTGGATTTCCTTACCAGCAAACCGTCTTGGATTCGGAACATTTTTGGACATTTCATCAACACTCTTAGGTCCTCTTTCCCAATATAATCGGTATCCGTCAGGGGAAAGTTCTCAGGGTCCTCAAGGTGTTGGTAAAACGAACCAATAATTGGATCCCCCTTCTGAGCGGTAATCAAATCAGCATCAGGGGTCTCCTTACTCCATTGTGCAATTGAAAGGTCGTTGTGAGCATTTGTCTGGGACCTAGTGATAGCAGTGACCTGGATTTCCCCCAACAGGGACTCAATCTCAATTAGATCCCCTTGGATGGCCCCGGTTTTGGCCAGCTGATCAGCTAAGTCATTTCCAGTTTTGTCTGGTCCCTCTACTTTGGAATGACCCTTGATCTTTTTCCAATAGATGGTCATCTCATTCGAGGTGACCAGATCATCAATGTTTTGGATCAACTTCCCATGTTTCAAGGGTTTGTTGTTAGCACATAACATGCCTCTGGTTTTCCAATTAAGCAGGTGCTCCACGAACCCGTTCCGTACATAATCCGAATCTGTGATTATGACCAGTTCGTGGAGTTGATGCTGGACAGCAGTGAGGATGGCCTGATGCACAGCCATCAATTCTGCCACCTGACTACTTCGGGGACCAATTTTGTATCCAGCGGAGGGTTCTGGGGACTCATTCACCCATGCATTCCCTACGCCGGCCACCAGTTCTTTCTCCCCGTCGTTGTCAACATGGTAAGAGCATCCATCCACATACACAGTGGGCATTCCCTCACACTTGTCTTCTTCAAAGACTTTGTGGGGGGAATTAAGGTATGCCTCCATGTTGTCTTTTATTTTTAGACTTCGTCCTCGAGACAATTTTCTCTGGCACAATCATGCAAGTCAGCCAGACCTTGCGCGAGGGGACTCTTCTTGTTTTGGCCATATCTGACCTCCACAGGAAAGCCTTGCATTGACAGAATCCAGGAAGTAATTCGGGAATTACTCACATTTCCGTCCTGGATTCTGTCACTTTGGAGATATTGCAGAGGCTGGTGTGGAGTCTCCACTATGTGTTCTCCCTGGATAAACGGGCGGTAATTCTTCAATGCCCACACCGTTGCCAGGAGTGCCTTCTCACAATCATTGAATTTTTCCTCCACAGAGGATAAAGTTTTGCTCGCTTAGGAGATTACTTTATTGACCTTGTCATGCTTTTGGTATAATACTGCCGTCAAGCACGTATTAGAGAAACCCGTCTCCAGGAAGAACTCTGTGTTTCTGACAGGGTAAGCTAGGCAAGGCGCTTTTGAGAGGCTTCTTTTGAGTTGTTTTACTGCCTCGGCTTGTTCCGGACCCCATTCCCACTTGACCCCCCCCTTCAGGAGATGAATCAGGGTTCTGGTGATCTCTGCGTAGCCCTCAATGAACTTTCTGCTGTAATTAGTCAGTCCAAGGAGGCTCCTTAGTTCCCGCAGAGTTGTGGGGTCTTTCAGTTTCTGAAGTGCTTCCACTTTCTTTTCCTAGGGACAGAGACCCTGAGGAGTAATCTCATGCCCCAAGAAATTAACACGGGTTCTACACCACTGTGCTTTCTGAAAGGAACGTTTTGCTCCGGCTGCCCTCAACTGTGTCAGAACATAACGGATCGCCGTTATGTGTTCCTCCACAGATGAACTTTTGATGATGACATCTCTACATAAGCCAGGTTACCCCTCACACCCAGGTCGGGCATGGCCTTATGTAGGAAAATATTGAACTCATTACCGGAGTTAAGGTATCCGAAGGGAGTCCGGGTCCATGTATACTGCTGGCCCCCAAAGGTAAAAGCCAGCTTGTATTGGTCCTCGCTACTGACCGGCACGGTCCAGTATCCATTGGTCAGGTCTATTGCAGTGAATACCTGTGACCCCTGGATCTGGGCCAGCCCTTGGTCAATGTAGGGCAGAGGCCATCGGGAAGTATGGACCCGTTTGTTGAGCTCCCTGAGGTCAGTGCAGAGTCTCCACTGGCCGTTTGGCTTCAATATTCCCAGCACCGGATTATTGAAGGTGCTGTGGACTGGACAGATTATTCCCCGGGACTCAAGGTTCTTAATTATTTCAGTAAGGGACTCCATTGATGCGAGAGGCAAGCGATATTGCTTCACAAACACAGGAGTCATGCCAGGGTCCGTGGGGATTGTTGTTGTGTGGATGTCAGTGCGACCACAGTCATATGAGTCTACCGCAAAGAGATCTTGGAAATCCAAGAAAACTTGTTTCAACTTTTGCTTTTGTTCCAGAGTCACACAGGCATCAGCTAGGTTGACTCTCTCTTCCACCATCTGCCTGAAGCCTGGAAAGACTTCTGGTTTGGCTATCTCCGCGGCCTCCTCCAGCTGGGTGGAGAAGTCCCTGGTCAGAGTGCTGATTTGGACCGGAGGCTTCAGGTGGGAAAGGCAGCCCTCATGGACCTGGAAAATCACCTCATCCCTCCTGAAGTCACAAGTCAGATCTTCCTTACCATAGGGGCAGGAAGTATACACCAGGAAGTTCCCCCCATGCCGGGTAAAAATCCTGTCTGGTGTTGTATTGTCCTCACTGTCACTGTCAACGCAGTCCTTGGGGATTGGCCCTAACATTTCATTACCTAAATCAATGGAAAAATGTCGGTCATCAACCGCCATTCCAATAATGGTGCCTGCGGCTAGAGTAATACTCTTTAAGTTGCTGTTATCCACCTCTATTAGAATGGTGTCATGTTCTATGTTGACTACTGGTGTTGGGTTTACCCCTAACCCTTGCTGTTGGAGAGAAGCATTTAGATGTATGTAAGCATCAGGGTTTTGCAAATATTGTCCTCTTTTAGCTTTCACTTCCAGGGAGAATTGTCGGGTCCTTTCTGGGATGGTGACTTCCTCTTTGATCTGAATTTCAACTGCATAAGGTAGCAATTGAGCTGACCTAAATGCTTTTTCTGGATCATCAAAGCCCATGGGATTATCCGCTAATCGGGACCAAGCTTTGAAGTTTATTAGGTCCAAACTAATGGCAAAGCGATTGAGAATGTCACTGCCTAAGTAAAAGGCGGCAGGGACGTCTCACACGACCCAACAATTGTGGACTATGCTCTTGTTGCCAATGGAGATTTTGAGCATACACCTGCTTGGCAGGAGATGTTTGGAATTGGGTGCTTCCAGGTCCATTTCCCATTTGTCTATCAGTTTGAAGGTGGGAATGGCTGGATATTTTGGGAGTTGGCGAAACATGGCTTCGCTGATGAAGCTCTTACCATTGTTCACGCACACTCGAGCGAGAACAGAGTCCTTCCCATCATTTAACTGAACAGGGATGAACAACTGCTCTCCAATTTGCTGAATATCAGCCAGGCTCTGAGCTGATTTCACATCTTTCTGGACTATAGGAGTGGGAGTTTTTGATTGTGGATTAGTAAAGAATTTCAGGGTGTTTCCTTCCAGTGTGAAATACGACCTTAAACTGGAAGGAAGGTTGATTTTCAGAAATAGAGAGGACCCCCCATCACCAGTCTGTTGTCCTACTGCTATTACTGTCACGTCTGGAATTTGGTTGTTCTGGAAGTGAAATTCTACTTGGTCAGATTTTTGTTCAACCATGTGGCAGGTGCCGTTTAAACTAACATGGTTTACACTCTGTTTTAATTTTATTGGTCGGCTAGTCTGGGTCCAGAGGACCTTGTTTACGCAATCTATTAAGGGTGACAACCTCCTCAGGAGGTCATTCCCCAGTAAACAAGGGGTGCCCTCTGGAGTCACTACTATGACCGGGTGTTTCACCTTGTGTCGCCCGATCTTAATGTCCAAGTCTGCAGTCCCCTCAACGGGAATTTCCTTCCCGTCAAAGTTCTGCAGTGGTCCAGGAAGAGAGGTGAGAGGAATTTGGTAATTCTCTCCCCTTCCTGCATTCAGTTCGTCAAAGGCCCTTCTGGACAGAAGGGTAGCTTGAGATCCAGTGTCCACCAGTGCCAAAATTGTACCCTGCCCCTGTACTTGTACCGGGGCATAGTATCTTCCCTCTTTCCCCTCAAGGGGGCACAGATAATGCACATTTTTGGACAACTGGTGGGCTAACTTTCTGGTTTTGGACATCGCTATCGAAGAGATTTGGGCAGAATTCTGTGGAGAGCCTTGGGAATCTGAAAGAAAAAATTGGCAACTGGAGATCAGAGCCATTGTGGGTTCCCCTGGCTCCGGTTCCGGGCCGCCCCCCCCTTTTTGGAGGCAGTCACCAGGATGGGTTTGAACCAGGGGATTTTCTTGCTGTTGGTTCTGGGATGAGATGGTGGGCGGCGGTAGCTCAGTCTCCACATCTCCCCAGTCTGGATTTGCATCCCTAGGGACCCATTTTTCTTTGGGAGGAGTTCCCCCCTCTCTGAAGGAGAAGATCCTTTTCCCAGGATCCTCTGAGGATCCCTCTCCCTCAAATTGGAAGATCTGTACCTCCTCCTCAAACTGAGTCTGTTTGGGTCTTTTGTTTCTCCTACCCCCCCTCTGCTCCTTAGGAGGCAGACTTTCAGGGGTAAGAGATTTTGTTTCCGGTTCCTGGGTTTCCAGGGGCTGTTTACAAGTGAGGAAGGAAGCTTCCTCCAAGGCTTTACACCCCCCTTCCCTTTGTGCCTCCTCCCTGGGAACCGGTGAGTTATCGGGGTGCTGCCCCGTCATTGTTCTGGAGCACCAGGTCCAGAGTTGGGTGCGTTCTGCGCCGGCATGCCGATCTGAGGGTTCTGCTGAGCCCTCAGTATGTGACCCAGATCCCGCGCCATGTTTTGAACCTGGCGCTCTAACTGGGAAACCCACTCAGGCTGATACGGGGCCCTGTTTTCTCCCCTGGGCTGATCCCGGGAAGGGTAGCTATCCCTTCTTTGGTAGTACCCCTGGTTGGGAAGATTTGGATACCCCTCCACCCTTGGCCTCCCCTCTCCCGGATTCGGTTGTCTGGGCTCAGGGAATTGGGGAAAGAAGGGTGGAGGATTTTGGGGCTGGAAGTTGGGTGGATACCTGGGCAAGAAGTTCTGCCCAGGGTTTGGTGAGTTTCGGCCCTCCTGTGAGAAGTTGGGAGGGAAGTTCTCTGGGTTAGGTGCTTGGCTGGATCCCCCCCTTGGGCTGGAGGAGTCCACACATAACCTAGGATGGGTCTGTTTCCCTTGTAACGGGGGCTTACATAATCAAGAGAGCGAGGGACCCCATTTGTGGGGCTGCCTCCCTGGCCCCCTTCTGGGCCTAGCATTATTAGGTGCAGGTAGGTGTTTAGGCCCCCCCATCTCCAAATCTAAAACGGGGGTGACCTTTACCGCTGCCACCTTGGCAGCAGCAGGGGTGTTGTTGGCTCTGGGGTTTTTGGGCGCATTATTTTTATTTTCTATTGGCTTCTGCACCTCATAGATCCGGGTCGCCTGTTCAATGACCCAGTCTAAAGATCTTTTCTCGTGAAAATCCCTCACGAGCTGGGTCATTATGTATTTGGGCAAGGCATGGAAAAACGTATTAATAAATTCTCTGCTATCCGTGCGCACCCTTCTTGTGGTCTGTGCAAAAGCACGCTTTAACTCCTGCACAAATTCTTGTGGGGCCTGATCCTCCCCACATTGTAAATTGTAGGCTGCCTTGCGAGCCTCTTGAGGATTTCTATGAGTAGAAAAATGTTTCAAGATGGCCGCCTTATAGGTGGCCCATCTTAAATGATTTTGGTCCTCCAGCCCCGCAAAGAAACTGGAGTATTCCGGGGAGAAGGTCCACTTTACACATTGAATACAGCTTTGGCTGTCCGTCAAATGGAAAGTCTCATTTGCTCAAACAACTCTAAGTGCTCCCAAACAGAATACTTGGCGTTCTTATGATAAGGCGTGATGACGCTCGTGATTGCCTTAATCTGCTTTAAGGGGTCCTTAAGCAAGGCCCTTTTTGTCTTATTGGCCCTTTTGGTCTGGGTAACCCTGGTCCATTCATCTTCTGACTCAGAGGCACTGCTTCCAGAGGTTCCCGTCTGTTCTTCCAGGTTTTCCCGGATTCTGCGAGCCTGGGAATGGCTGGCAGAATGTGGGGACCTGGTCTCCTGTGTCCTGTACCGCTCAGAGGAGTCTTCAGATCCCTCCTTGCTGCCAGGATTTGATGGGTACCCCCCCACTGACCTAACTGGGCAGAGCTTTTCAGGATGCCCTTAATGGGCCTACTCTCCTGGGGTTCCCCATTAAATTGCACTGTGCTTGGGTGCCCATACCCGGATGCCCGCCCCTCCATTCCTGGGTGGTACTGGCCTATGAGCCCCATGCTTCTGGCTGGATAGTAATCTGCCATCCCTGTGGCCCTGTGCTCATGTGCGCCAGGGGACATGGGGTTGGCAGAGTCCAGGGACTGAGAGAGATAAAGGCCCCTGGTACTAGGGCTCCTGGGGTTATGCTCAGGAGTTTCTCTTTCCCAGCGAACCTCATTTCTATCCGCCCCTGCTCCCTGTTGCAATGCAAGAGCCTGCATTTGTGCCGCCAGGTCGTCCCTCTGCCTTTGAAAGGCACCAGCTTTCTGGCGTTCTTCATCAAACTCTGCCTGGGTATCCAGGTCTTTCAAAATCAGCTTGTTGCTCTCTACCTTCACTCTATCTAGATGACTTTGCAGGGTGGCTACCTGCTCCGTGCATGCCCTGTTAAAGTCTAATTGTTGCTCCAGCTTTTTCTGGCTCTGCAGTAAGGAGTCCAAACTGTCTTGGTGCTCCTTCTGCAGGGCCAGAAATCTAGTATCCTGGTCAGCCTTTTCCTGTTGCAGTATATCCATGTCCTCTTTTATTTTAATGATATACTGCCTACTATCATTTTCTGACTCCTGGCTCCTCTGCAGCCTCTGCTCAGAAGAGTCCAGATCAGATTGGGCCTTCTGTAATGCCAGCAGTTGCCTACTCGCCAGATCTTGGCCTTCAGCACATTTGTCCTGCATGGCTCCCATATGTAAATATAAATATGCCGCTACCCTGGCAATCTTGTTGTGCTCATCCTTGGCCTTAGAGGACATATATAGTTCACTCAGGGTCACATGTAAGGGACCCTGGTCTCTCCATGTATCTGACGCTGTTTCCGTGATCTGGGGTGCGATTGCTTGCTACCAGACCGTCTGGTCCTGATGAGTCCACTCACCTCTCACAAATAGCTTATGTAAGAAGTGCTCTCTGGCTATTTTCATATCTACCAAGGTCGTCATTCTGGAATTTGAGTTCCTTCCTGACTTACAGAAGTTTGTATTTTATTTTTGCAAAACAGACCTTTTCCTTAGAGCGTTCCTTTGAGGAGTGCTTTGCAGCGTAACACAGCGTGGTGATCCGACCGGATATGTGTATCTGATCAGCTGGCACACTGTATTAATTTGCACAAGTGATAGATCTAATCCGGTATCCCCGACTACAAGCCCCCAATTTGTAAGAGGATTCAATTCAACACTACAGCTAAGTCAATGCCTAGTCTGGGATGCTGAATGGAAACCCTTATTGATATATCTTTATGTCCAGTTCATGCGTTCTGGATGACTACCCCTATATAACACCCCTCTCTTGGAATCCCCCTGACCCCACTGAGCCAAGAAGTAGTTCTGTTTTGCAAGTTAAAAGGTTTATTTGAGAATTTAAACAATATATATATATATATATATATCACACTTTATAATAAATTAATAATTGAATATCACACTTAATCTGATATGATAAAGGTGTACAACGGAGAATATGGCACTAGCCCACTTCTTTATAATCACTAAGGAGTTGACATGAAATGGATAAGGTAGCACACTGGTAAATAGGGACAGAAGAATAATGTGATAGAGAATGCTTTATAGGGTTCAAGGAAATGCAAGGTTGAATGAATGAAATGCAGTATAGAAGATAAACTGATATGGTTTCACAAAAGACAAGGTAATCACTTTCCCTTTGTGGCAATTCACCCCCCCCTATACAATGTAAGGAGATGGAAGGAAGAGCACACGGTTCAGGTATACAATCACAATGTAATACAGAGTTCCAGTATCCCAGCAAGCTTAGAGGAGAATAGATATGAGTTTTACACAGGCTCAAAATGCTTTAAAATGTGATAGCAATATATTGGAAAATGTGCTAAAATGATTTTAATACCCTCTGGAGGTTCAGGTTGAGGATTAGTTGGTTTAAATAAGTTCAGGTTTACTTTAGCAATGTTCTAGGAATGATTGGCAGGGTAAACGAATTTTTGGCAAATGAAAGCAAGGAAGCTGCTGTTTTCACACGTGGAGAAATTTGCAAATCGCGGTAAAATTTGCGAGTGCGTTTTTCGCGATTGCGGCAAAAGTATAGGGAACAGGAATGCGGTTCTAGGTTCGTTGAAAAGCCAAGATTCCCAGCCTTCAGAGGAAAGTTACTGCAAGTCTCTAAGACAAACGGTCACGGAGATATGAGCGATATGGTAAAGGTCGTTTTTCAGATTTGAAATTTTAAAAGTTCAAAGTGACAAGTTACAGCTAGCAACTAGAAATGACAGGTGACAGCTTTGCAAATGACAGGTGACAGTAAGGAGATAGTTCTGGTTAGATTAAAATAGATTGAATTTTATTATTTTAACTAAGAGATTGGTTCTGCACAGTTCTGCTTGGTACTGACAATATATTTAGAAATAGAATGGGCCTCGCCACGGATCTGGTCAGGTTTTCTTCACTCGCCACGGACGGTCTCTGCGCACAGCGGTCTGGGTCAGCTCTCTGGTTCTGCGAACAGCGGTCTGGGTCAGCTCTGCTCTGCCTCTGGTTCTGGATACTGCTCTGCTTTCTCTGGGTACAGCATTGCTTCTGGATCTTTCTGCACAGCTTTCTCTGGACCCAGCGCTGATCTGCACGGCTCCTGGATGCTGCTATCGCTGTTAGGTTTGCTGGATGCTGAGGCCCACTGAGAAGAGTTCTCAGTTTGTGGGTTTAGGCCCTTGCTTTGAGTTCTGAATCAAGTTCTTTGGAGTTTTAAAGTCTAAGTGTTGAATCTAGTATCTTCTGGATGTTGTGTGGTCCGGCAGAGCGCGTTGCAGCAAATGGAATTGAATGTCTCTATCTGTCCTGACTGTCTGCTTTTATGTGTTTTGAAAGTGGGTGGAGAGGCTAGCTTTCTAGGCCCAACCCCTTCAGAGTTCTGATAGGTTGGAGAATTCTTTGCGTTCTCACTGGAGAGCAGGATTGTGTGTCAGAATGATGTCATTTAATGGCTTTCAGAAAGGACACTCCCCTGTGAAATTGCACACAATCTATATTTGATCAAAAAGACATATTTGCACAGGTACACATTTGTTTAAAATTACATGCACCCATCACATATCACAGGAGGTATACCCTGTCCAAATCTGCTCTTCCTGGGGGCTTGCATTCAGAAATGGCAACATTTGCACTTTTTAACTGGTTTTGCAATATCGGACATTAACCCAAATTTACACACATTTGCGCAAGGAGTATGGACATTAATTGATGAAGTGTCAGATTTTTAACATGCATACATTTTAAGTAATACCCTCTTAACTGCTAGCTTGCCCCCAGATCATACCACCGGTTGTAAAAACCTCTTAAAATGTGGGCAGAAAAATCACAAGAATTATGGTATCATTTAAATAATTTTCACAAGTCCGCTCTATGAATGATCCATCTTTTTAGAGTTATGTTCTGGCCCCAAAGGGGTGTGGTTTCCCCCCAGCACAAGGTTGAATTTCTGGTTTTTCCAGTTCTGCCAAGCCAGCTTGCTCTCACAGGCAGTGCTCCTCCCCTTTCCTTCCAGGAGGAAGCCACATTTACGACTCCCACCAATAAAACATTTGCCTGAGTCAGGACAGGGCTTTGTTCAATTTCCTGCAGAGCCCAGGTAATTCAATCAGAGAAGTGTCATATCCCTTTTGGTGGGAACAGCAAAAGGCAGCTAGGCCTGGGAACACAGCTGTTGTGCAAGTCTCAACTCCTGTCGGGGGTAGCTGGTGGGCAGAATTCAGTTCCTTAAGCCAGGCCCCAGCTAATGTCACTTTTAGTTACCCAGTGTTCTGCATTCAAATAAAACTAACCATTTTTACATATGCAGCTAGAATGCTGATTCTAAGTTTAAAACTATGACATTTAAACAATTGAAACCCATGTGACACTCAAAAGTAGGTCACTCATTTCTTTTAAACATTTAGATTTTTAGTGTCTTTCAGTCCAAATTTACTTAAACTGCTGAAATCCACAGCTCAGCCAGTCTTGTTATAAACCTTCAAGTCACTTCAGAATATAACTTTACATTGGATCCACCTCTCAGTAAGTCTTTCTTTGGCCTGCTTTGGGTTCATTTATTCAGTTTTACACAAAAAAGTCTGGTGTTGTTTTAAAATGCTGGCTTTCTGATAGTGGTGAGTACTGGTAATGCACCCATTTTTGGGATTTAAGAAAATGAATTCCCCACAATTCTAGGTTGCTTTTGGCAATCAGCATTGCCATTCCCAATGGTTTCAGGCTACTGTGTGGGTAGTCCAATGGTGGTTTTAGGCAGTGCCCTTCTGTGCCCATAACATCGGCAAAAATGGGTGGCAGCCTATTCTTCATGCCTTTCCCTGGGCATTTTCTGGGAAGCTCTGGCCGTCATGATGTTTTCAATGCCAGTACTGCACAGTTTTTGAGGTAGGGCCCGGGTGCATGGGTAAAAACATCCCACAACCTTGCTTGTCACTGTAATCCATACTTAAAAAAAAAATAAACATAGCTATATTTAGTTGATCTACTTTTTACATTGTCTACACCATGGAACCTACCCACATGCCAAATGTCAGGTTTGTCGCATGTTGGGAAGTATGCTAAACATTTCAAACAGATACCCACACATATCCAAAATGAGCCCAAAAAAAATTACAAATCAGACAAAGATATATTTATATTTTATACTTTTTGCCATTGTCTACACCATGGAACCTACCCACATGGCAAAAGTTAGGTTTGTAGCATGTTGGGAAGTATGCTGAACATTTCTAACAGACACACACACATATCCACACATTTTCATTGTATGCATCTGCCACCCTAACAATGAAAAATGTTCATTTGATTTCCATATTTTTGGTGTGACATTGAGAAAATCTTTAATATGATGATTGTCAAAGAAGTACAAAGTAAAGGCAGGTAGGAAAAGTTGGAGAACTTCTATGCATAGTTATGGGTGTGAAACTGGCATCTTAGGTTTGTTGATTTTCAAATAATGTTGGCAGGTCTAGATACCTATTACCCATAGCTAATAGATCTCTTCCTTTCCATTAATCATCATCTGAGTTAGTAGAGCGGTCCAGTCAAGTTCTCATAGATTGCTCCTGCTCCAGATCCAATTGAGACCTGCTCTAAGGATAGAGATGTGCTTCAGAGCTGGAAGGACTCTCCTGTTTGAGATCATACACAGACTTCCTGCTCAGATATTGACATCCCCTTTGTGGTACTTCCAGGGTTGACTTCATCATCCAGCCACAGAATTAGCATAGCCCCAGCTATACTAAATAGCAAATAGAGGCCTAATCCGTAAGTCTGAAAGAGTCCTCCTGTTACAGAGTTGAACAACACCTTCTAATCCAGCACTGACATAATCGTCTAGAATAGAGAGAGACTTTCTTCTACAAATCTGATAGAAGGCTCAATTTCTGGAACTGATAAAACACTCCAGCTCTTTGGATGAAAATGTGTTCCTGCTCTTGAGCCTATGGAGCTCTTCTGCTCCAGTGGTGAAAGAGGCCTCCGTTGTCAGAGCTAGAGGAGCCCTCCACATTGAAAGCTAATTGTGGCATGGTGTTCCAAGATTAGCAGAGCATTCCTTTTCCAGTTCTAAAATATCCCTGTTGCTCTGGTTCTAGAGACAATAGGACCCTAGGACTCCAGTCAGACACCCCCAGTTTAAGAGCAGATTAAGGCCTCATGCTTCAGACCTAAAAGAGGCCCTTTCTCGATAATTGGAAGGTCTCATCCAATTCTGTGCCAATAGTTGCTTGGAGTACCTCATCTGAAATATCCCCCTCTCTAGCATAGGAATAACACTTGTGCTCCAATGCTGATGTAGACCGCCTGCACAAGGGTAGATAGAAATGTGGTTGTATACAGTGCTGACAGAGACCCATGCTCCTTCTCAGATGGCAATATCTCCTGTACCAGGCTAATAAAATCCTACTGCTCGACAATTGATAAAGTCCCCCTGCTCAATTGCCTATAGTCTACAACTCCCATGTGGCACAGGAGATCCTACAATATCTGGAGTAAACAGATCCTTGCAACTGCAAAGTTCATACATCCCTTGAGCTTTGTGGTTTATTGAACCTTACCACCTCCTGCTGCTACATAGCTACAAGACCCCTTCTGCCCCACTACTGATATTGTCTTCCTGCTGCAAAGTCGATTTAACCCACCTGCTCTAGAGCTGATTGAGTACTTGTGCTTGAAATCTAATAGTCTTCCTTTGCTCTAGAAATGATAGATTCATGTGACTTCAGAGTTCAAATATCCCTCCATCTCCACAAATTATGAAGCTCCTTCTCTTTCAGCACTAGTAGAGTCTTCCTGCTACATGGCTGCTTAAGCCCCCCCTTCACTGCTGATAGATCCCGCCTGCTCCAAAGCTGATAAAACTTTCTTACTCCAGAGCTGATTGAGTACTACTACCCTAGAGGCGATAGAATAGTCCTGCTCTAGAAATACAGATTATTGCACCTCCAGAGTTCAAAGATCTCACCAGCTTTGTAGATTATGGGTCCCTCCTCCAGCGCTAATAGATGTCTCCTGCTACATAGCTACTAGTGTCATCCTGCCCCACCGCTGTCAGACAACTCCTGTTCCAGAGGTTATTAACCCCTCCTCCACCACTTCTGATAGAACCATTCTGCTTCAGAGCTGATTGAGTGCTCCTACATCAGAGGTGACTGAAACTTCCAGTTTTCTGAGCCCACTTATTACAGACATTATTGACTATTTAGAGGATGGATAATAGTCTCTGTAAATTATAATTCAACAGGACATTTTTCATATGGTACAACCTTTAGCTTCAGGCCATAGATAGAATGCATGGTAAATGTTAATTTAAAGCTAATCTAATATTATCAAACCACAATTCAGAATGGGAGAAGCAATGAGTTCAAATTAGTATCTGCCAATTAGAATAAGGAATGTTGCATTTCCTGAAGATGACACTATTTTGTAACAGGACAACTGCCCCAAGATGGGAGGAACTGCCCACTGTCTTTTGCTGGTGGTTGGTAGGATGGGAGAACCATAGAGCAAGGACTGCACAAACAGTACTTTTGTTTCAATGGGTATCACCAGTTACTGAAGGCAAGGGCCAATGGTAAATACAGTCTAAAGATAATACCTTTCCATGTGGAAGAAATAATTTTCTAATGATGGATGCCATAGTATCATACATGTTAGAAGGGATGGCATTGTCTTGTTATGTGTATCACCAAATCCTGTTGGGAGAAAAAGGTACCACCAAAATCCTGATGGTAAAACATGCTCACCCTAATCATCCCTGCCCTACCAACCTGCCAATAAAAATCTACATTCTCTATTGGTCAGACCATTTAGCTGTCCCTTCTGACAATCTGAACACCACATTTCACATTTTCCTAAAAGAAATCCTGCCACTTAACCTTCAGATAGATCATTTAAGAACTACCCAGTGGAAGCCCTTCAGGAAGTCCTTAAAACCTCCACCTTACCTGGGATGAACAACCAAAATGAACCCACATTTTAATGAACATTCACCATCAGCTATATTGCCCCAGTGAAACAAAATGCCCTAAGGCCCAAACCATCCACAGCCTGGTGCAGCCAAGAACTCAACCTCAACAAAAGAACCATTAGAAAATAATAAAAGACCTGGCACCAATCACACACAGCGTCTGGGACCTCACACTACTCAAGGAACTTTGGTCCCTCTTCAGACCTTTAATCTTCGCAGCCAAGGCCACCTAGCATCCAACACAACATCATTGTCGAATCTCCAAGAAAGCAGAATCCATAAAGTACTGCATCAACCCTAAGCCCATCCCAACCATACTGAACTCCATTGAAACATCCACTGTCATCAACTTTTTCTTTGACAATGACATCAACAAAATCTGCCATCACATAGACACCAATACCACAACTAACATGCACATGTCCCACCAGGCAAAGTTGGGACACCCTGGAAATCATTCAGAACATTCACTATGGAATTCCTGATTTCCATACTAGTATTCCTTGAGGGGACCCCATATGCAGATGACATCTGTCGCAGCCACTATCCTCAAGACCACACCTACACAATCACTACATTCCTTCCGGACGTAACATCATACAAAGACGACATACTCTAAGCCACCATCCTCACAATCCCACCTACAGAAGCACTGCATTCCTTCCTGACAATCATCAACAGTTTTCTCACTCAAGACACCATCCCTTCAACACTCAAGACTCGGTTAATCCTCCCACCCCTCAAGAAACCCACATTGGACCATCTACTGCCACATCACCCATTCCCCTTCCTAGGTAAGATCCTTGAGACCGCTCAGCCACTCATCTCCACCAGTGCATCAACATCAACCAACTACAGTCCTACCAATTCAGATTAAGACCTAGATGCATCACAGAGATATCAAGCATCCAAGTGATTGAAGATGCCCCACCTTCAGCAGCAATGATTATGCCTTCCTCCTGGTTCTCCTCAGCCTTTCCTCTACATCTCAGCTCTGTTGGACACAGTGGACCATCAAGCTGTCACTGTCACTGGGCATCAGCAATGCTGTCCTCCAATGGTTCAAGTATTACCTCGCTAAATGCAATCAATTGGCCAAAGGGACACTTACAGACCACATATTTTATCTGTTGGGCACTGCAAGAATCCTTACTCTCCCCATTGTCTGATAACTTCTCATGGAACCCCTTGATACTTTCCTGGCCTTGCAGAACATCCACATGCACAAATATAGAGACAACAGGCAGCTCTGACTCAAGATCACCCGCAGAAAAGACATCCACATGTTCAAGGCCTCGCACACACAAATCCACTCCTGTATGTCCAGTGCTTACCACAAGACCAAATTCCTACTGCTCATGACAATACAGAGCATCCAGACCCTGCTCTCTGACATGAACCACAAGGGCTTCACCCCACAGCTATCTGACAACCTGCACCAAGTGCCTTGGGCTTTACATCCACAGACACCTTTACTTCAAGACAACCATGGCTCAAAAAGATGCAATCAGCATGGCAGTGTTCTCTGTGCTAAATAGAATCATGCCTTTCCTCCCAGCATTCAACTTCAGATCCATTATTTGAGCCCTTGTACTCTCTCACCTGTAAGGTAGCAATGCTATTCTTGAAGGTCCCCCGAAGGTTAACCTAGGCCCCCTGAGAAATGTCCTTTATGCGACAGCATGTCTGATCAAAGGACTCTGGAGATTCAACCACATTGCACTGGCCCTCATCAAACTGCACTGGCTCCCGCTGATGCACGCCTGACATATACATCCCCCTCCCTCATATACAAGGTCACAATTCTCAAATCTTCCAGCTACCTCACCATAAACCTCAGGATCTCCAGGGGCCAGTGCTCCACTAGAAGCAGAGATTTGAGCAGAGTAGGACAACACAGAGATAGTTAGGAAAGGATCAGAAGACAGGCATTTTCTTTCTATGCCCCAGACTCCCATATACAAAAGACTAACCCCACAACTCTGCAAATCCAGAAGCCACTTCTGACCTTCCTCCTGGAAGACATGGGACAGTTTTGTGTACCCTCACCTCGTAACGGCACCTCCTCCTTGCCCACTCCCTACAACAAATGCAAGCATTCACCCAATTCTGTATATCCCAGTGCTGTGTTCGCCTGCTCCTTCCCCCCAACACTACTGTACAGTTCTATGTTAACCCCCCTGCTCCTTACTTTGCCTGCCTTTAGCACACTGCTGTCTGCATCTCTGGATTCTCAGCTCTCTGCACTTCATCACTCGGTCCCTGCACCTGTGCTTTGTCCCTGGTTACTAACTCTCCCCTTTCTGTAGTTTCTCCTATTACTGTGTAAAGCGCTCTGTTGCTTTCTGAAGCTATGTTTGTTCTCAATACATACCCAATGAACATGATGGACAAGATGAGGAAAACAATATAAGTGTATTCCTTATTTAACATATCCTTATGTCAGAGCTACAATGTGCAAAATATGGGAAGTGATACCTTGTCTTCCTGTGAGTGATGCCAGTCAATGATGCCCAAAGCATAGCACCCAGATGGAAAAAGTACAGCTACTTAGTTTTGTCCGAAGAGTAGTGCAAAGATGCGAAAATGAACTCCATCCTATTCATAGGGAGAGCTGCTAGTTAATAATATATAGTGAAAGGTAAAATAGACAGACATGAGAAGTGATACACTGCTCTACCTTCGAGTAAAGCCAGTTAATGATATCTGAAGTATATTGCAAAGATGGGATGTGTGATACCCTCTTTCACCCCTCACGGTTATATCTAGTTAATGATATTTGAAGCACACTGCATCAATGGAATAAGTGGAGTTCTACTCCTCTACAAGTCTAGTTAGTTAATGATATTTGAATATGAGAACAGTAGAGGTGGCACACTTTCTCCCCAAGGATAATAATGGTGATTTTGTAAAGGTTATTTTATAACCAAAACAAATAAATAAAATAATACTGTTGATGGTGACCATTCTATAATGTTATGTTAACGTATGGTATATTATTATGTTATATTACTGTGTCTTGCTATAGTGCAGCTTTTGCTATTTTCCTGGACTCTTGGCAATTTGGACCCTGCAAGCATAGGCGTGGAATTAACTGCAACAAATGTATACACGATCTCCTGTTTTGCTATCATTATTACTGGCACAAGAAGCAATTCCATACACTGGGGTGTACCAATTGGTACCCTCTCCCTAAGCGCATAATGCCAGTGCCACATTAAAGGTTAGCACGGTGCAGAGTGTTTATCAGACGAAGTTGACTGATTGCTCAATCGTTAAACCCATGATGATCACACTGCTTTTCTCCAGCTTCACATTGCCGCCTTAAAAACTCAATAAAGACTCATTTTATGGTGAGAGTCTAAAAGGTAATAGGCAATAAAACAGAAAGTGACTTTCAATTAATTGTTTCCAATATAATGGAGGAGGGGAGATGTGGAAAGAGAGTAGATGGGAGAATCATAGACCAGTGATATAGTCTAGAGCAATAGATGATGACAAGGGAGTAGATCATCCGGGTGGAGAGATAGTTGGGTAGTGAAGAGAAAGCAGTGATTGGGCAAATATGGCTGCCTAGTGTATAGAAGAAGCAGTACAGAGAAGGTAAACAGGCGGACTGAATGAGAAGAACTTGCAGAAACCATCGTCATTAGGGGTGAGAAAATGTTTTGCCCGTGAAGCGAATAGTGTGGAATCCGCACTGTATTCCACTTCCAGACGATCTGCGAAATCGGCATTATGTTTCTGACATCACTGAAATTTTGCCTGGTTTTGTGCAGTTTGACCAGTGCGTGGTGTTTCACTCCCTTGTTAGTTGCATGTGGCGTGACGAGAAACTCTGCACAGGTCTTTTTTTCAATCCATGCTAGTTTTGTGCAGCAACATGAGAAAGTTTGTGTGGTTTTTCGATTTGTGATAGGTTCACGCAGCAACACGAGAAACATTATGTGGATCTTTTATCGAACCATGATAGGCTCGTGCAGTGGCACGAGAATCTTCGGTCAGGTTTTTCTCGATCCATGCTAGTTTCGTGCAGTGGCACGAGAAACTTTGGACAGATTTATTGTTTGTTTTGTGGTAGGTCCACACAGCAACAGGAGCAACTTTGCACAGTTTTTCAAATGGTGCTATGTTCACGCAGCAGCAAGAGAAACATTGCACTATAATTGTTCGATTTGTGATAGCTTTGCACAGGGGCATGAGAAACTCTGTGCTGCTGTTTTTGATTTGTGTTAGGTTTGCACAGTGGCATGAGGAACTTCACACAGCTTTTTGTTTGATCTGCACTAGATTCACACAGCCATGCAAGAAAGTGTGTGCCGCTCTTTTTGATCCATACTAGGTTCGCGTAGCAGCATGAGAAACTTTGTGCCGCTCTTTTCGATTCGTGCTAGGTTCACGCAGTGGCACGAGAAACTTCATACAGGTCGTTTTGGGCTTTGCGACAACACACAAAAATGTGTGCCACTCTTTTTGGTATGATTAAAGGAACGGTGGATTCCGGCAAAATGGATCTTTCAGGTGTCACTTCCACAGCAGGCGGAATGGAATTTCACAATTCCACCCAGCGCTATTCTTCATGCAACTAATAAAGGGATGGTGCTGACCAGTAGAGGAAAGTGCCTTTCACGGTGATTGACATTGGATGCAAGTATGTAGACTGTGTATCAATCAATCAATCAAACAATCAGGTTCTTATAAGGTGCAATATTCACCAAAGGCATCGGTGCACCGAGAAGGAAGACCATGGGAAGTTAGATATTGCCTAAACTTGTTAAAATCTTGTATCTGATGAAGTGCACTGACAAGGAGTTCAACAGCTTAAGGTCAGGCACAGAGAAGGCCTGACCTCTGCAACACTCCAGACAACAACGCAGAACTACCAGCTCGGCCAAGGATGCCAAGTGTAGTGGCATGGAGGCATGGAAGGACAATAAGGCTTGATTTTCACCTGAAGTGCCCTAGAGCCATTCCATTGCTGATCCTGATGTATAAGGCACAAAGATTTGAAGAGGACATGAGCCACAACTGGCAGTCAATCCAGGCTGCATCAAGCCACTGACACAGGCTTTCCACAAGGGATGCCTGTGATCAGTTGGACCGCAGCATTCTGTAACACCTGCAGATGTTTCAGCAGATAACCCGGCTGGGAAAGCAGCAATGAATTGCAGTAGTGTAGGGTGCCTTTCAGGACCACTGCCACAGCGTGTGCATGCAACCCGGTGGGGATAGAGGGCAGGACTTTCTTCAGTGTCTTTACCTCCACTACAGATATCCCCAACATGATCCTCCATGGTTAAAGATGAGGAGAATTTAACCTCGACGTTTTTTTCTCCACTTTTGCAGGTGTGGGAAGAGAGCAAAGGTCAGACGGCCAGTGTAATGGGATCCAGAGGGAAGCCTGAGAAGAAGAACCGCTATTAATATATCTGTTTTCCCCTTTTCCCCCCATTTAACTTACACCAATGTTGGCTCATCCAACTGCTTCTAAGCAGGCTCTCACACAGGCAGCCATAGCAGCATGCTGCCCCAAGTCCAACCTAAAAACAATTGGCTGATCAATCGCATAACAGAAAAAACAATAGTCAAAAGAGCAGAAGAGTCGAGCAAGGGGCTGGACGTACACATGGAAGAGGAGTGGGGAAAGTGCAGATCCTTGAGGCACGTCACCAACACATGCGATGATTTGAAGGGCGATAAAGAAATAGTTGTTAACCGGCAATCCAGAAAAGATGCGAACCAGTCATGTGTAGGGGCTGCTGCTCTGGATTCCGTTTTAGAACTCTAGCCAATGATCTTGGCACCCACGTAGTAGAGTTTCCAACTTCAAGGAGAGAAAGCGAACACAGTGTGACAACAATCTCTGCTAAGGGAATCCTCGTCCTCATCGCCAAATCACAGCGCTCATGTGAACGGTATGTGGGGAGGGGTGAAGGAGTCGAGCATGTGAGGGAAGTGGATTGGAGAGTGAGTGGTACTCTCAGAACGTCCCTACTGCGCTGAGTGACCCAGGGCAGTCACCGGATGCTGGTGAAAGAATGTTAGTAAACAAATACAGAATGGGAAGCAATATCAATGTGTAGCTGGTATTTAAGGCATTCACAAAATATTCAGTATGGATAGTCGCACAATAACCCTATTGAGCTTTATACAAAGATAAGCTATTTTATATTTAATGCTTTTATTTTTTAAGTTAATTTTCCAGAAAGTTATCAAATAAAGACTAAATTAATACATCTTAACCTTGGTAATTTTACTCATTAAGTGTGCAATTCATAATACTGATGATTTGTGCTCTATTTCAAATTTTCCTGGTTTACAGAAAACACGTTAGTTCCATTAATTAGCAACCAATCTCAGTGCACCAATTATGTTAAATACACATTCCATTATTTTAATTATGTATGGTCATTTGAGACACCCGTTACCCATTGACAATTATTTTTATTTAATTCCCAGTCAAGATTATTTTCATTGATTAACAGCCGCATTGTATCTTGGTATATTTCATATTAGCTCTACCCAACCTGTGCTTCGACCAGAGCAGTCCTTGTCAAGGCATTGGCTAGACACAATCGTTCCCTGATAATCTTAAACGTTGTTGGTGATAAGATCTAAAACAAAACCAGTCCTGTGGTTAGGCAAGATTGTATGTAGTAACCCTGTGGCTACACCAGCCTTGTCCTCTTGGCAATTGGGAACCCAACCTTTGGTATAAGCCTGTACTACACAGGTTGGTAGTGTGACTGAACAGCCAGGCTTATCTCAAGAGGGGTCAATGTGAGCTGCAGGGTTACAACATTGTTTCACAGTGACGAGTAACCAAATAACACTTACACTCAAGGTTTACTGATTAGATAATAATGTATTAATTTGACAGTGGGGGTCATTACATGGTAGGACATAACCATGCCGCTAATATCGGCATGGCTATCCCCTTACCAGGTACCGGGTCCGGGTTCCTTAAATGAGGAATTACCGGGCCATTCCAACCTTGGAGGGCCTGGTAATTCCTCATTCAAGGAATCCAGACCCGGTACATCCCGATTCCCATACGAGCCCCCATAGGGCTCAATGGAAATGGGGAGGGTGCTAACAACGGGCCCGTTAATAACGGGCCAGTTGTTAGCACCCTGGTCTACTCGCGGGACCCCGCTAAGGGTGCCTGGTAAAACCAGACGTCCTTAGCGGGTTCCCACGAGCAGACTTATAATGAGGCGGTAAGAGGTTGACTGCTCTGGCACCTTTACCAGAACGGTTAACACCTTACCGCCTCACTCAGAATGACCCCCAGTCAGTTTTAAAATAAGCCTTCTTTAGATAGGAGCAATTGGCAACAACAAAAACACACTTCAAAATGCACTCCTTCAGTTCGATAAAGCAAGTGCATACTCTTTTGGGATGGCACACATATTGTCCTACACCCTGTGGTGACTTCAATTGCTAGGACACTGTGGACATTTATATATCACTTTTCACACTGAATTGGTAATACTGAAGTTGTGACAAAAAGGAAAAGGTTAGGGAAGGAACCAATGGCTAACAAGTTTCTCAAACAGGAAAGCACTTTTGAACCCACCAATGCAATGTATATTAACCCTTTCCAGGCTATACAAGTAAAGAATGTATGACTTTTTGGAGGGACAGGTCAAACACAAAGTCAGGTTAGAATAGTCTTTCAGGGAGCCAGGACAGCCAATGTTAATTGTGCAAAGTCTAGGGGAGCTGAAGCACTTCTTGAAGGTAAGTAAAACGTCTTGCACAATGTTATAGAGAGGTTTGCTGAAAAAGAAATCACTGTTGGACCCAAGCTGGGAAGCTTGTGAAGGGCAAGGCTGCAAGCAACTCAGCAAAACGCAGCACATGCCAGTCTCAACTGAGAGCAAGCAAGCTACACAACAAGAGAACTACTCCTTAGTTCACAGTACCTTAGGTCTGAAGAAATTGGCTCCAGCTGGCTTTTGTTCCTGTTGTAGAATGGCAGATCCTGTTGTTCCTGGGCCTCAGTCGTGGTGACAAGAGAGAGGATGTCTGAGCACTCCTACACTACGATTTGAAGGACGGCAGCAGCAATGGTCAAAGTTTAGATCAGCGGCACTTTGCGGTTTCACTTTCTTGCGAATAGCACCACCCGGTTCATTGACAGCTTGTGGACTTTCCTTGCTTCTGGGGTCCAGCACTCAGTTGAGGTGGCTCAGGCTTGCTCAGCCCTGCTTCGAGAGGGTCCGGAGGATCTTCCCAGAGCTCAGATCCAGCTTAAAAACAATTCACTCGATTCTGGTGTTCCAGTCCCCTGGCACTCGGTTCCAGTAGCAGCAATGTAAGTACAGCCAGCAGAGAGAGGATTTCCAGATGAGCTCGTCTTGGGGTTGTTTGGTCCCACCAATCGAAGGGGAGAAGTCGTCCTTTGCAGGGCTTCTCCAGTCGAGGCAAGTTTGGAGCTTCAGCACTGCAGCTGGGCTTCACCGGGCAAATCAATGGTCAAGGAGTTGCACCAAGCTTCACTTCCAAGCTCCAGAACCATCAAGGACAACATTGTCTCTCTTGCCCCTGCACTCGCTGATTTCTGCAACTGCTCTTTTGGTGCTGTTTCTTTTCCCTCATCCCTCAAGCACTTCCTTGTGCGCACCCTTCAGAAAAAACCTTCAGCAGACCTTACTTGTCCAGCCAACTACCACCCTATTTCTATCACCCACTTCCTTGGGAAACTCCTGGAGAAGCTGACCTTCCCCCATCTTACCTTACACACTGAACTTGTTTCCGGTCTCCACAACCATCAATCTGAATTCTGAGCACCCAGAGGCACAGACACCGCTATTCTGAACACCCCTAAAGAACTGCTCGCATCTCTGGACTCTAACTCTCCAGCTGTTCCCATTCTACTCAATCTCTCCTCTGCCTTTGACACAGTCAATGTTTTTATCCTCATAATACAGCTCCATGATACCTTGCATATCTTGGAGCGGGCACTGTACTGTCTGACCTCCTTCTTAACTGACCATTCGTCCCAGGTTATTCTGGGCACCTTCTCCCCACCTACCTCTTTCTCCACCTGTGTTGTCTCCCAGGACTCCAACCTCTCCCCTTGGCTCCTCAACACTTACCCTGCACTCCTAATTTCCTCCATCTCCCCCAACTTCCAGTGTTATGCAGATGACACACAGCCCTTTTTTCAAACTTTCTGCTGACCCTCTGTCATCTTCCATCATCCCATATTGCCTATCTTCAATCCAGTCCTGGTGCACATACAACAATCTCTGCCTCAATGCCAGCAAGACTGAGATCCTTTCTATTGGGACCCTGCTCTCTATTTCTTCCCTACACTCTGGCCAGCCGCTATGGACTCGCCCACTCTCCTTCATCTGAAGCCAGAAACCTTGGAGTCATCTTCAACTCCTCTCTCTCCTTCCTCTCTCACATTCACGACATTGCCAAGAAGTCCAACTTTCAACTCTTCCTTCTCAAAGGAATTCTCCCTTTTCTCACTTTCCCCCAGAGGCTCAATGTTACCAGAGCTCTCTAGGCTAAACTACTGCAATAGCCTTCACCTGAATCTGCCCTCTTCCTCTTTACAACCCCTCCAGATAATCCAGAATAGGGCAGTTAGACTTATCCTTGGCCTCAAGCCCAAGGACTGCATTTCTCTTGCCTTAAAGCCTCTTCACCGGCACCCGATTATTGCAAGGATCAAATTCAAATCCCTCTGTATCCTCCATAAGGCTGCCTGTGGCCAGGGGCCACACTATCTGCAACTTCCTCTTACTAAATACTCTCCCTCTAGACATCCACTTTCCTCTGGTACCAACTCTCTGCGTGTAAAGCGTTTTGCTAAACAGAGTGGTGGTGGCCAATCTCTTTCCTCAGCTGGCTACATCTCATGGAGCAGCCTGCCCCTTCCTCCTCGTCTTGAGCCAGACCTCCTCAAATTCCAGAAGCTCCTCAACACTTTCCTTTTCACCTCCTCCTTCACTTCTTTGCTCCACTGTTAATCTCACAGTCACTGTGATTGGTGAACAGGACCCTTATGTGTCCTCGGGTCCAGGGCCTCCCACCACCAATCGCCTTCAGCATCTACCTACGCACAGCATTTGCCTTGGCAGTTACTGGCCTTCATCATGGTAGGCCTGCACTTATCAATTATTTTATATGAATGAAAGTACCCTAGCACTTCCGTCCTTGGGCACTTACAGCTGCTGCTGACTCACAAGCATTGGCACTCCAGAACTTGCCCCTCTCTTTCTCTTCCCCTCTCCTCTCCCTGCACTTGCACGCTCTGAATGCTCACAAGGCTTAGTAGGTTTGTCTTTATCCTCCAGTGTATTCATTGTTTCCTATCCCATGTTCCCTCTCTGATGCCCTGTGGGCGCTTTGAAACATAGTTTGCTTTTGTATAAGGACCTAACAAATGCACAATAAACAAACAATAAACATGATCTCAGATCAAACTGTAAGCAGAATTGTTTAAGGACAGATGAGAAGGGTAATGTCTAGATATATAGCACCTTTTCCATTTTTAAAATTGTCACTGCTAGTGAACCAAAACAACTACATATGTCAGTGAAGAAAAATAAGTGGCCGAGATATGTGATGTCATCAGTGATGAAATCAATGACATTGCTAATGTCATATTTGATGTCCTGGGCGTTAGTTTTAGCAGTGCACAGTGGTGGTGAGAGTTATGGTTGCTTAGCTCACCATAACTGGTGTATTTCTGGGGTTATCCAGTTTTACTTGTAACCATAACATTCTTTTAACAAAGGTTTTTCACCGAATTTCATAGGTTTTTATTAGTGCAACTTAACCATAACGTCCCTTTAACAAAGTTTATATATATATATATAAAACAAAAGGTTATTCTAGTATGCCTTGCACGTGCAAGCTGGATACGCAATTCTCCAAGTATTAGCAACTCTTTACCCAGAGAGAGCTGCTCTTTTCATGTGGGCCTTATAGCAGCTTAACCTTTAAAGTGTAATACTTTCAAGGACTGACAGTAGCACAGTTTTAAAAAAAATAATTCTGATGTCATGTGTTTTGTTAGTGTCCTATGAGATATTTAAAACTAAGAAAACACATGGCATCAGGACTGTCGACTTTCACGCATTTGTCCAGTAACTGGGAAGCGGCTGGCACCCTCAGGTCATGTTGCTCTAAGTGGTCTTGCAAATTGTGCTCATCTCTGAGGCAATATGGCCTGAGGGGGCTGGCCCTTTCCTTGGTTTGAAGCTAAGCAGGGTCTGTCCTGGTGACTGCATGGATGGGAGATCTGGATACCTATGTTAGTATGGACTACAGATAGCCTTGGATAAGTGTGGCTTATAGCTGTGAAAAACAGCAGAAAAATATGTGTTTTGTCCCCTGGCCCTCACCAAGTGCCCCCTTCATCTGTACCAGCTCCTCATACGCCCCTGATAGCCTCCTAATCTCCCCTGCCTCCCCCAAAATGCACAGTGTTTCGGTTTTCTTTGAGATGTTGGCTTTTCACAGCCATAACCAAGGTTACAGAAAAGCTTTGTTTTCTAAACTCTGTCTCTAGATCCCTTCCGACTCCCAGATTTAACCTGCTGTTCTCTTGCCCCTCTCCCCCACAGCTAGCCTGTTCGCATTTGCATGTTTATTGACCTGCAAAATATCTGCGTTTAATTTTTCCGATACCCACGTAGATTTTTCATTTCTGAAAACCATGATCCTGCAATGCATCATGGGAGATATAACTATTACTGGGAGGTTAAGGGGGCAACCCCTCCTACATCAAATATATTAAAAAAACTGCACAGAATAACCACAAACCACAAAAAGGCCTTGAGACAACTCTTTGTGCCGAAATTGTTTTTGGATCCGGTCCAAATTTGTCCAATGGTTTGGACTGTATGGTCTGACAAAAACTGATAGGTATTCATGACTAGTGACTTGGTAGTGTTGTAAAATATACTGTGGACACGGTCAATAGCCATGGCCACTGACCATGCATGAAGGCCATGGCTGATTGGCCTGGTAATGTTGTAAAATATACAGTGGACATGTCTGAAAGTCGTGGCCACTGGCCAAAGGCCATGGCTAGTGACTTGGCAATGTTGTAAAATATACTGTGGAAATAGAAGACGTCCGTGGCCACTTGCCATGGCCAGTGGCATGGAAATAAACAATGGTATAACAAAACCCTTGAAATTCACTGAAAACATTTTCCTTAAAGTTTAGTTAAGTTGAACAGAGTTATCACAACGAAACCCTTGAAAATCAGTCATGACCGGCTTAACTCCATACGTTCCAGTTTCAAAGCACATGAGCACATACATATTATAGGAGAAGAGATTCTCACTGACGTACAAAATGGCATTATGGTCGACAATGCATTATTGGGGACATCAATGGGAGCACAGTGAGTTAAGCCGGTCAGGACTTCCCAAATTCACTGAAATTCAAGGGTTTTGTTGCGATAAATCTGCTCAACCTAAATACATTTTAACTACAGTTATATTCTTCCTTGTAAGCATCGTGCCATTGAAAGGTCAGCAGTGCTGGAACGGCTGAACGGGCTTCAGGTACATGCATTGTGCCATTAAAAGGTCAGGGACTGGTAGCAAAATGGAGATAATGCATTACATAACTCTTTATTGAAGCACTCTCAGGTCGGGGTCTGGCATGACCCAGAAGAGAGGGCTTGGAGAGAGGGTTTCAGTGCATGTGCAGTACCATTCAAGGAACACAAGACATCACAAATGCCTTCAATATGGGTTCCACATTGACAGAGGGTATGGCGTCACATGAATTAGTTGGGCCATTCTGAACTCAGGTACTGCCCTTATTATGGAGAGGGTGTGTCTAGTGAGATTGTGTTGCACTGCGACAGTGCGAGCTTAGGATCTGGCAATCGACAAGAGAGAGCTGATCCCACATGCAATGTACTATTCTGAGATCGTTTGTCACTGGTAATGCCAGGAAGTTAGTGCACTAACCATCACATCCCTCCATCCTTTCATCTTAAAAGCACATTGTATTTTCATTTCTTCCCTCCTGCCTCCACTTAACCACTCTCTCACGCTGCCTCTCACGTTCTTAACCCCCCTTGACCCCGTGGCTGGTAATCTCGAGCAGACTCCAGAGCCCCCTCCCAGACACCCTCACAGCCCGCTGTGCTATATCGCTCCTCTGTTTAAGCAGCCACTCGGCCATTCTGCTCATGCAGCTAATGGTGCTCCTTCCATTCCTCATGCGGGGGTCTGCCGCCCCCTTCTGCCCCCCTTCATTCTGCTCTGCAGACTTGCGGAATACAAAGTGGCTATTTCTAGATTACAAGAGTGAGTCATCAACCACAGCAGCCCTCCCGTGTACACGGATACAGTCGAAGGCACTAATACTGGCGGCTGCTGTCTGAGCCATCTCGGATCGCTCTTCCACCCATGCCTCCCTCCCTTCTACCCCTCTCGCCTTCCCAGTGCCCGTCCCCTGGTCGGGCACAGTCCTCTCATCCACCCCCCCTTCTCTGCTACACTTTAGTCCCGATCTCCCTCTTTCCTCCAATTTCTCCTTCTCCAGCCCCATCGCCTTGCCTTCCTCCTTTACTTTCACCATCGCCATTGTCCATTCCCACATTACACATTAGCATCTTACATATAAATATTATATTAACGGGTTGTTTTCTAAAGGAAAACATTTGGAATGTGAAAAACGTTTATTTTAGAGATGAGCAGTTAAGCGCCTTATATTTACCCGACTATCTATTTATGACTACGTTGGAACAAAGCAAACAGTAACATTAGCTTCTTTGGAAATATTTAAATGGCAACAAAGAGTTTGGAGGCTATGTACGAAGATATATCGAAACCTGCAACCTGCATTGACAAATAATAGACATATCTTGTCACGGATAAAGTAGGAAGATCTTTAACACAGTTACTTTGTTACAACGTCTCTTGGGGCTAAAAATATTAAAGAACATAACAGCTGCTGTGAGTTCGGTTTAACTTCTGTAAATAGGTGCGTTTTAGCATGGAAAAGGGCAGGTCTTCTGAACATGTCTTAACTTTCCATGATCTTTCATCACTATTAGCAACCAGGGCTGGGGTAGCAGCCAATAGGGATCCATGAAACGTGGGCTGAAACAGCTGATCTCAGCCCGCATTCCATGCAACCCGCATGCTGCCTCCCCCACCGTGGGCCACCATCTTCCTCCCACCCTCCCTTTTAAAAAATGTTTCAACTTTTCCCACCCCCTTCCCAGTCCCACTTACCTGATTGTTTTGGCAGCTTCGGTTCTCGCTTTTCCGGCCATCCTGGTAATCGAAGAGGGGCTCCATTTTGGATACGTATTTTCATTCATTGAACGGGAGTCGTGTGGCATCCCGTTCAATTAATTAAAATGTTTTGTTTTTTTAGCACCCCATGTTACCGCTTTGTTAACCCGTGGTGCTAATGGCATTAGCATCTTGTTCCAATGGATGGAATAGGGGGTAATGGCCCGGAGCCCTCGTTAATAGCCCTCGCTTTGCTCAGGCCCTTCACCGGACTGCCAGGCCGTTAACCCACGTTCCAGTCCTTGGAGTGGGGTGCTAACTCCACCTCAGTGACAGGGTGAAACTATTCCACAGACTGACATCCGCATAACCGGAAAGTCTGCAGTTCTACTCCACCTTGTCTTATTGATGTTTAGGAGTTGGGTACAGGCCAAACATAAAGTCTTGGAAAGTGGTGTAAAAATATGGCTAAAATAAACCTTGGTCCTTCATTATGATTGGCTCCATGAATATACATTGAGTCTAGGGTAAATTCTGAAGGGAACCTCACAGTTGTGACCCTTGGGTAAGGGAGGGAAGAGGTTGGGGTAAAGGATATAGGGGATGAGAAAATGGGAATGACAGGAGAAATAAAACCTCAGGAAATGTAGGACCATCCTGTGTCAGACGGATTTGAGGCAATTGGGGAAGCATTTTGAGATGGCTGCGGTGAAGGAGGGAAAGACCAAATGACTTGAGTGTCATCATCAAAGAGGTGGTATTGAAAGCCAAATTATTGGATGTGATTCCTTGGGAAAGAAGGATAGAGGGTGAAGAGGAATGGTGCTAGGATGGATCCATGGGAAACACCCCATGGGCAGGAAGTGGATGAAGTGATGGATGAGTGCCAATAGATCGAGATGTGGCTGTTACATAGGTATGAGGCAATCTAGTCATGGACAGTGTCCTTAATGCTGAGCGGGGGACCGGTATGAGGAGAGAGGGATGATCTAAGGTGCTGAAAGCATCAGAGAGATTGAGTGTAATTACAATGGTGTGAGTGGTAAGCATTTAACAGAATGGTAAACACATGGACAAGAGCAGTTTGCTGGAGTGTTTTCTCCAAAATCCTGCTTGGAGGGGATTGGTGGGTGTGTAAGCCTCGATGGAGTTCATAATGCCATTGAAGATTATACACACAAGGATTTTGGAGTGGCAGGGCAGGAGAGATACAGGTCTATAGAAAGAGGGGCTCTTGGGATCAGCTCTCCATTTAATCAGTGTGGTGATGATAGTGGCCACGTTATATAGGGCAGGGAAGGTATCTGTTTTATTTATTCATTTTATTTATTTGACACTTGTAGTGAATAAAACCCTGAGGTATCTAGGCGTGTTTAGCTTAAAAATAAGGTGGAGAGGGATAGGTAGATGAGGGAAGCGAGGTGAGAAAAGGTGATGGGAGCCAGTTCTTAATCTATCTGTGGTAAGAAGGGGTCAATAAGAGCATAGGGTGAATTCGTTGATGCATAGGAGTTTAGTGGGACAGGTGGGAGAGAAATGGAATAGCAAAGAAATGGCTGGAGTGCAAGGAAGTGGATCGAAGGAATTAGGTTTGGAAAGGTGATAAAGGTGTGAACAAAGTCTTCTATCTTTGCAATCTTGGTCGTGAAGTAAGATGGAAAGTGTTCAGCAGAGAGGAGGAGGATAGGGAGAAATGCCAGTGGGGGTGGATGCATGGCCTGCCGTGTCATGGATAGTTTATGGGGGACGTGAAGATAGAGTGTTTAAAATTAGCATAGGAACTGGATTTGGCAGAGACAATAACAGTTGTAAGGCTGACTAGAGAGATGAGTTTAACTCCAGTTGTGTAGGTGGAGGTGCATGGCCATCCTTAGCTTTTGTTTGGCTGGAGATATCCACGGTTGAGGACAAAGGTGAGAGGGGACAAGAAGCAAGCAGGGCAGTGGCAGTAGAGAAAGTTAGAAAGATCACTGTTGAATCTTGTGAAGGCGAGTTTAATTGGGCAAGGGGACTAGAGGGGGCAAGGAGGAAGGACTTCACTTGGTTCAAATAGGGAGGACAAGGAGACAAGTTTGAATTTCCGTTTGGTAATTACAGAAGGAAGGGGGATGGAGATAATAAAGCAGAAAGGAAAGTGGTCAGAGGGAGATGGAATTGTTTCCATAGAGAGAAACTCTCATCACTTTATTGACTTCCTAATAGAAGATGCAATTAATCTGGAATTGCTGTTCTTGCTCTGACAGTTTAGTCTTGTTGTTTTGACTTTGAAATCACTTACCCAGTTTGCTTTGACCAATAATTTACTAGCCTGGTTCTGGCATGCATATTTGGGTGGAGAGACATGCATGGACATTCTGGCACTTCAGCCATTTTAACCAAGGGACTGTATTGTTTTCTTCTTCTTGTAGTCATTAACATTCCTGGTAATTGTTTTAACTGTTTACAAAAAAACAATAGAAACATATAATGCGGAATTATATATACCAATTTATCCTACTTTTTCCATAAGTATTTTTTTCTTTCCATGTTCACATTCCGTGACACATTTTCATCCCTCCACACTTATATTAATCTAAGAACACTTGAGGATTTTTACTGTTTTTAATCCCCTTACTTATCGACTACACCTGCAGCTCTGAATTAAGTTTGTGTGGCAGCATTGCATTCTGAAGAACTTTTGAGAGATATAATTTTGGGATCCCCTGAATTTAAATAATGAAAAAAACATAACAACCCCCTGGTGCCAGTGTGAGGAATTGGACCAATCCGCATGGGGAGTGTGCGCTCTCCTGCGCTTTTTTTGAAGATTTGCAATTAAAATGAATGATGGGAGATCAACCTCAGAAAATGTGTGGAGCTAATCCTCAAACATTTTCCTCTTCTCACCACACAACAAACACAAAGTCATTTGTACTCCAGGCGGAAATAGCCTACAGGCACAGTCCTCCGTGTCACATTTAGCTGGAATGGGACAGCCACAGGTACATCAAAGCATCTCAGGAAGGGGGGTGGCAACACCTTCCTCTGGCCATGGCCAGCCTAATTAAAATATCAAAGGATCCATGGATCTGCCATCTCTATTGTCCAGGTTATGCTGGTGGCAGTGCAAACTGATGAGAGTTAAGTGAAACAGGCCTGTAATGGGCTTGATTGCAGAACTGACAAAAGGGACAGAAAACACCAACACCTTTTTTATATGCAAAGTGTGAACTTGAAGCTAAGGGGGTAATTCATAGAATTTAGCGCACAAGTGGCGCATGCGGCTGGCGCACAGTGTGCGCGTGTGAATCTCTGCGCCAGCCGCATGCGCCAAAATCCATTTCCGCGCACAGCGTATTCATGGATTTTAGCTACCAAAACCAGCTGTGGCACACAGTGGCGCAGCGACCCTGCAGCAGTGCCAGTTACGCCCCCAAGAACGCCCCTCGTGCAGGGAAAAGCCATCAAAATCCCCAATCCAGCGCAAAGGGCTGTGCTAACCCTGTACCAGCACGGCAAGCGGGGTACGTGTATTACTGGGGTTTGCGGGAAGTTTCATACGCGATTGGCCCTGTGTGAGCGGGCTACGTTTATTTCAGGGGTGCGCGGTAAGTTTCACACGCAATTTCAGCAGGGTACGGGTATTACAGGGGTACGCGGGAAGTTTCACATGCGATTTCAGCAGGGTACGTGTATTACAGGGGTGCGCGGGAAGTTTCACACATGATTTCAGCAGGGTACATGTATTTCAGGGGTGCGTGGGAAGTTTCACACACGATTTCAGCAGGGTACATGTATTTCAGGGGTGCGCAGGAAGTTCAACACGCGATTGGCCTGGGTACATGTATTTCAGAGGTGTGCGTTAAGTGTTACACGCGATTTCAGCAGGGTACGTGTATTTCAGTGGGGTACGTGTATTACTGGGGTTCGCGGGAAGTTTCACACGCAATTTCAGCAGGGTAAGTGTATTACGGGGGTTTGCGGGAAGTCTCACATGTGATTGGATGTGGGTACGTGTATTACGGGGGTTCGCGGGAAGTCTCACACGCGATTGGATGCGGGTACGTGTATTTCGGGGGTGCGCGGGAAGTTTCAGACGCGAAAAAGCCTGTGCGAGTGGGTTACGTGTATAACTGGGGTTCGTGTGAAGTTTCACACGCAATTGGAGCATGGTACGTGTATTACGGTGTTTGCGGGAAGTTTCACATGCGATTTCAGCAGGGTACGTGTTTTTCGGGGGTACCGGGGAGTTCTACACGTGATTTGGCAGTGTGGGCCCTCCCAGGTGTTCCCTGTACACCCTCAATGGCCCCTGCAGGCAGCCCACACCACAGGGGACTACCCTGCACCCCTGGTCATGTCCCGCCGGCAGCCCACCCAACATGGGCAAGCCCCCCAGCAAAGCCACATGTCTCCTTGCACTACTGATCACCAACTCATGTCCCTTTGCACCCCCACCCCCCAGCAGTGCAGGGCACCTGACAGCAGGACCCCACTCATGTCCCACTCATGTCCCCCTGCACCCCCACCCCCCAGCAGTGCAGGGCACCTGCCAGCAGGCCCCCACTCATGTCCCCTTGCAACCCCACATCCCAGCAGTGCAGGGCACCTGCCAGCAGGCCCCCACTCATGTCCCACCCATGGCCCCATGCACCCCCACCCCCCAGCATTGCAAGGCACCTGCCAGCAGGCCCCCACTCATGTCCCCTTGCACCCCCACCCCCCAGCAGTGCAGGGCACCTGCCAGCAGGCCCCGACTCATGTTCCCTTGCACCCCCACCCCCAGCAGTGTGGGGCACCTGCCAGCAGACCTCCACCCATGTCCCACTCATGTCCCCTTGCACCCCCACCCCCCCAGCAGTGTGGGGCACCTGCCAGCAGCCCCCCACTCATGTCCCATTCATGTCCCCTTGCACCCCCACCCCCCAGCAGTGTGGGGCACCTGCCAGCAGGCCCCCACTCATGTCTCCTTGCACCCCCACCCCCCAGCAGTGCGTGGCACCTGCCAGCAGGCCCCCACTCATGTCCCACTCATGTCCCCCTGCCCCCAGGTCATGACGATCCTCAATCATGACCCTTATGGCCAGCCTCCCCAGCCCAAAGACCCAACCAAGTATTGCATCCACCCACAAAGAAAAGGCAATTACCTGATACAACCCCAATGGCAAGTATGTAAATGAACACATGTCCGTCACACACACACAATAGTTGCAAGTGAATGTGAAAACACATATCATGACATGCCTGAAACCAATGAGATAATACCACACATCGAAGTATGTGTCATGATGCCTACCCCCGGAGCACCAGGCCAGGCCCAGCACCCCCGGAAGCAGGCATCACGCCCCCGGGTAAAAGGCCAGCGGCCCTTTATAGGGGCTCTTTGGACTCTGACCTGGCGCCGTTGGCGCCAGGCTCATGTAGGACATCAGTCCTGGCGCCATAGGCACCAGGCTCATAAGGGGAAGTGTTTGGTGCACTTACCTGAAGCAGACCATGCTGCACACTCACCTGATGCAGACCATGCTGCATGAAGAACCAAGCCAAATGAGGCTTAGGAGGGACTATTTTTCTGAAGGAACTATTTTGTTACTTGGGTGGGGCTGTGGAAGAATACTCACCTGGAACTTCTTCCAAGGCTATTTAAGCCACGCCCGGACAGCCACACGTGCTTCGCGTTGTTCTGCATCCCAGCAGCTGAACGCTCACTGTGTTTGTTCCTGCACCTGGACTCCAGCCACGCCCGCCTCGAACCTGGAACACCTGTAAGGGAATAAGAGAAGAGAAAGGTGAAAACCAAGAACTTATTCAACCTTCTTACCTGCATCCGGCATCTTCAAGCAGCATTCCTGAAGGAAGACTTCCATTTAAAAGCACTGTGTTGCTCGCTGCAGCGCCGCGCTTCACTCACCTGTTCCCGAGACGCCGCCCGGCTCCATCGCGGCTCTCAGCACCGGTCGCCACATCTCTGCACCTAGGGGAGAGAAGAAGAGACAAAAGGTGAGCAAGGGAACACAAGAGGAAAGCCGAATTTTCAGCCATATTACTTACCGGCTTTTCTTGGTGAACCATTCCACATCTCGGGTCGGCGCTGCATCTTTGGCAGGTACCGCACCCCGGCCCCTAGGGGGAAAGGACAAAAGACATTACTGGGGAATTATAAAGACATTTAGAGGGGTCGCCCTCATCACTAACTCACCTGATTTTACCACCGGCAATTTAACCCCTCAACGCATCGCCTTTGTTCTGCACCTGAAATAAAGGACAGAAAAAACAACATAAAAGGAGGCTCACACTTGAACTTTTGCATCTTCATACTTACGGCGTATCGCTCAGAAAAGTCAAGTGGATTTGCCAGCGCCATTCTGAAAACCAGTGAAGTAACTGGACGAACGCGCGCCCCTGCACCAGAAGCAGGATGGAGAGTTCATCCTTCCAAACAATAAGGTGAGCTTAAACCGGGGGTTTTGGAGGAAGTCAGAGAAGAACGAAGGAGGAAAGGGGGGAGCAAGCACACTATTCAACAGACAGTTAATCCCCTTTCTCATCTGCAGAAGGATATTCCTACGGGCCAGACAAGCAAGATTTGGGGGTCCTGTTCAATCGGTGGTCCGAATTCTGCGCATCAGGCTTGAAGAGGCCACAGCAACCCAGACCAGACCAGCGCCTCCGTGGGAGCCAGGTGAGCGTTACAGTATGAACAAAAAAATGTATTAAACACAACATGAATGTAATGAAAATCAAACAAACAACAATGGTAATAAAAAAATAAAAGCTGCATGTCCCTTAAAAACTGAAAAACAAGAAATCATAATCCAAAGTAATCCAAAGGAAATGGTGTCCAAAGTCACAGTCCAACAAAACAAATCCAAGGGAAAAAAGAAAAGTGAAAACCATTGCTCCATGGTGAAAAAAAAAAAGAGAAGAATCCAATGGTGAACTATATACAGATGAACAATCCAGGGTCCATGAGCCCAACTGAAGAAATGAAACCTATCAAAAATACTACCCAATAAAAAACTATATACAGAAATGTGGTGCATTGTCCAAGCGCAACCAAAATAAAGAAAAAACAAAAGGAAACCTAACACTATCTAACTATATACAAAGGCGGCGGGCGACTCAAGCGGCTCACTCTGTCGTGTCCCAGGCCAGGGCATCATCGAACTCCATGTCGATGTCCCAGAGGCGGGCCTCTGCCCTGGCCCCGAGGTCTCGCAGGGAGGCACTCATGTGGCCTGTTCCAACTCCCTGCGAGTTGCCTCGAGGCACTCTGCCCGCCTCAACCCCCGACGCATGGAGTTCTCCGCCCTGACCATCGTGAGCCGCGCCTCTTCCGCCCGCCTCCGCTCCGCACCTATCTGCTGGCCTAACCGCAGCCACACGGAAGACACTCCCATTCCTGGGTCCTCCTGCCCTATGGCCGATGCGATTGGCACGTGAAAATCTTGCACGTCAGCGTGTAATTCGAGGAAAGGCCCTCAGCGTGTAAGCGCGTCAGCACACGTACGCAATATCATTCGACCAAAGGCCCTTAGCGCGTAAGCGCCTCTGTGACGTATTGTGCACGTGCATTAACCTTTCGCGTGTAAAACTTGCCGTGCACCCCTGAAATACACATACTCCGCTCGAACAGGGCCCTTTCGCGTGTGAAACTTCATGCAAACCCTGTAATACACGTACCCTGCTGAAATTGTGTGTGAAACTTCACGCGAACCCCGTAATACACGTACCCTGCTGAAATCGCGGATGAAACTTCACGCGAACCCCAGGAATACACGTACCCTGCTGAAATCGCGGGTGAAACTTTGTGTGAACCCCAGGAATACACGTACTCCGCTCAACAGGGCCCTTTCGCGTGTAAAACTTCACGCTGTACCCCAGAACTACACGTACCCAGCTCGCTCGCACAGGGCCAATATTCCTGGGGTTTGCGTGAAGTTTCACAAGCGATAGGCCCTGTGCGAGTGGGGTACGTGTATTACTGGGGTTCGCATGAAGTTTCACACGCGATAGGCCTTGTGCGAGTGGGGTACGTGTATTACTGGGGTTTGCATGAAGTTTCACACGCGGTAGGCCCTGTGCGAGTGGGGTATGTGTATTACTGGGGTTCACGGGAAGTTTCACACGTGATTTTGCTGTCAGAGCGGGGTACGTGAATTTCGGGGGTGCGTGGGGAGTCCAACACGTGAATTGGCAGTGTGGGTCCTCCCAGGTGTTCCCTCTACACCCTCCATGGCCCCTGCAGGCAGACCACACCACAGGGGACTATCCCGCACCCCTGGTCATGTCCCGCTGGCAGTCCATCCACCATGGGCATGCACCCCAGCCAAGCCACCTGTCCACTTGCACCACTGATCACCAACTCATGTCCCCTTGCACCCCCACTCCTCAGCAGTGCGGGGCACCTGCCAGCAGGCCCCCACTCATGTTCCACTCATGTCCCCCTGCACCCCCACCCCCCAGCAGTACGGGGCACCTGCCAGCAGGCCCCCACTCATGTCCCACTCATGTCCCCTTGCACCCCCAGCAGTGCGGGGCACCTGCCAGCAGGCCCCCACTCATGTCCCACTCATGTCCCCCTGCACCCCCACCCCCCAGCAGTGCGGGGCACCTGCCAGCAGGCCCCCACTCATGTCCCACTCATATACCCCTGCACCCCCACCCCCCAGCAGTGCGGGGCACCTGCCAGCAGGCCCCCACTTATGTCCCCCTGCACCCCCACCCCCCAGCAGTGTGGGGCACCTGCCAGCAGGCCCCCACTCATGTCCCACTCATGTCCCCCTGCACCCCCACCCCCCAGCAGTGCGGGGCACCTGCCAGCAGGCCCCCACTCATGTCCCCCACAACATGTCATCACGATCCACAATCATGGGCCTAATGGCCACCCAAATTCCACCCCACGCCACCCCAGTCGAAACACGCAACCAAGTATTACATACTCCCCACATTGAAATTCCCATCACATGGAACATCCCAAATGGCAAGTATGCACATCAATACATGTCCATCACACACACACAATGGGTGCAAGTGAATGAGAAACATGCATCGTGACATGCAGGAAACCAAGGAAAGCATACCACACAATGAAGTATCAAATAAAAATGTATTATACACAAAAGCAAGGGAATGAAATGAAATCACACAATAATGTAAATAATAAATAAAAAGCTGCATGTCCAAAATATGAAAAAGAAGATGTGTAAAACCAGAATAAAAATCAATCCAAAAGCAAATGGGTCCAAAGAGTCTGTCCGTCAAATCAAATCCAAAGTGAAAAAAAAGAAAAATCCATTGATCCATGGTTAAAAAAAAGGCAAATGAAGTGAAATCCATTGTGGAACTATATACAAAATACAAATCCAGGGTCCATGAGCCCAACCATTGAAAGGAAACCTACAAAAACCCTACATAATTAACAACTATATACAAAAAGGTGGGGCATTGTCTAAGCGCCCCAAATGAGAAGAAAAACAAAAGGAAACCTAACAATATATAACTATTTACAATGGCAGCGGGCTAGTCCAACGGCTCACTTTCTGATTTCCCGGGCCAGGGCATCATCAAACTCCTGCTCGATGTCCCAGAGGCGGTCCTCTTCCACGGCCCGAGGGTTCGCAGGGACGATGACATCTGGACCTCCAGGTCCCTGCGAATGGCCTCGAGGCACTCGGCCTGCCTCAGGGCCCTATGCATGGAGTTCTCCACCCTGACCATCGTGAGCTGTGCCTCTTCCGTCCGCTGCCACTCCGCATCTATAGCATGCCCCAACCGCTGCCACATGGAAGACACTTCCCGTCCTGGGTCCTCCTGCCCTCTGGCCGATGCCTGCCCCTCCGATGTTGAAGGCCCCGAGCCATCATGGCTCCCACCTTGTTGCTGCTGCTGCTGTGCCTCTGCCTGTGCCCTGGCTCCTGCTGCCTGCACATCCTCCACCGGCTGGGGTGCATTTGTTGATGTGGCCACCCCTGCTGGACATCGACTCCCGACTGTGGCAGGGATGTGTCCTCCACCAGCCTGGCTGCAGGGTCAGAGGCAGCTCCACAGGGCACCCAGGTGACACATGGGTGGGAAGATGGCACGGAGGACGACTGGCGCATAGGGGGTTCAGTTGAGGAGGGGGTCGGAACAAGGTCCAGAAAATGGAGGAATCCAGCCCTGGTGAGCTGTCCCAGTGGGTCAACGCAGTCAACGAGCCATGCGAGAAGACGTGCAGTCTCCTCATGAAAAGACTGCAGGTCAGCTTGCATGGCACTTTGACGCAACGCCACCCCACCCAGGACAGGCTCAACCCGGTGCCAGATAACCAAATCCGCAGGGAGAGGAAGGCCAGTTGGTGTAAGCCGATCCCCTCCCTGAGAACGGGTCTGGACGTAGGCATCCCTGCTGGTGCGGGATGATGCAGTGACAGGATCGGGGACAGGATTACACACAGGCACCTCCGCGGCAGCCTGTGCTGCCTCCTGTCCCTGCCCCTGCACTGCACCACTAGCACCAGTGGAATCCCCACCTCCAGACCCCGCCTCTGTCCCTTGCATGGCCTCCTCCTCCACCAAACCCCCCACCAACCTGGATGACTCCATGCCATCTTCCTCCATCTGACCCTGTGGGGTCACAGATGCCCCTTCTGCTGCTGAGGAGTCCAACTCCGACCTCCACCTCTTGGACCTACCCTCGGCAGCTGCGGCCTGGGACGCGGCACCGGACTCCTCACTCCCTGACGAGATCACAACCTGGGTGGCAAGCCGGGCCTTGCGTCTCCGGCTGGTGGTGTGATCCCCTCCGCTGGGCTCCACAGCACCCTCTCCGCCCTCTTCATCAGTTGATGCTGCAGACAGGGAGAGATAGGAGACAGGCATCGGGGCACTGTACAATGGACTGATACACACATGACAGTTCCATATGAGTGGCAGTGTCAAACTTCAGACATGGCATCACAATCCCCAACACACATGTCATTTGAATTCACACACATGAGCTATTCCACAGCCATATCCCAACGGCCAGCACCATCCATACACATACAACAGCATGAGCAGCCAAAGATGATCCAGACATCAAATGAAACACAGGGAGTGCACTAGACATGCACACACGCCACCACACTTACATGCATGTGTACACCTCCACCAACTGTCACAGTGATGAGATCGGCATCCATGTCACATCTGGAAATCAGCCTTCTACATATCAGTGTCACATGCATCCATGTTGCATCACTGTTGCACCCTTGTTGAATACACACACATGCACATGTACAAGGTGCAGATACATGCTGCTGGATCCAACATCCATGTGTGATACCACTACCATGCCAACTTACATACACAGTCATTCAAACATGTGTGCTCACACATATGCATTTGGCCTGCATGCTTACCCACACATACACCATCCATGTGTCTCATACATGAGAGGACTCACATGTGTTAGCCTCATGGCCCTATACATACACATCCATACATGGCCCTACAAAACCACATGTGCAACCTGCACACTACTGACACACCACCACGCGCACAGCTTCCAATCAGTATGCATGTACACTTACCGCTCAACTCCAGACGGGTCTGCCTCTCAAGGACCTGGACATGGAGCACTGGGCATATGCATTCCAGGACCCTCATCTGGTGTTCCGACAGGTGGCCCCGGCGCCCCTTAGCATCCGCTGCCTTCAAGAGGCGCCGGGCCTTGTTGAGGGTCCTGGACCTGAAGTCCTCCCAGCGCTTCTTGACATGTTGGAATTTGCGGACTGCCACCCCCTCCGCATTGATGACAGTCACGATGTCCGTCCAGATCCTGGTCCGTCCTTCCTTGTCGGCGCGCAAACTTCCGAAGAGGGCATCATACTGCCCCAGGACTTGCTCCACCAGGATACCAACTTCGGTGGCAGTGAAGCTGGTGGCCCTCTGCCTCTCTGGCTGGGGTTGCCAGTGGTCTCAGATGGTGGTGTGCCCGACATGGCAACCCCAGAGGCAGGTGTGGGTGGGCAACTGTGTCCTGGGGCTGGGCTGTGGAGCGATGGTATCCCAGTCGGGAGTCTTCAGTTCCAGCAGGGGTGGTCACAGCAACTGCACCCCTGGCTGATGTGCAGGCAGCAAATAGCAGGGCATGTGGGCAGCAGGCAGGCAGCAGCAGATGGCAGGTGGGAGCGTGCTCAGGGCTCTGGGGGCAGGAAAATGGCCTTTAGGGCAGGAGCGTGGTCTTCCGTGTGTTTTCGCGTGGCCAGCTTGATACAGAGTGATTTGGCACGTGAAAAAATTGCACGTCAGCGTGTGATTCGAGGAAAGCCCTTAGCGCGTGAGCGCGTCAGCGATTTCATTGGAACAAAGGCCCTTCATGCGTAAGCGCTTCTGTGATGTGACACGCGGGGGCGTGCGTGGGCGTTTCCCCCGTGACGTTGGCATAGTGGATTAGCGCGCATGCAAAAAAAATGCACATCCCTGTGTGAATGCGTGTAACCCGAGGAAAGGGCTTAAGTACGTAAGTGACGTGACACGCGCGGGCGTTTCCCTCAGCATGGGTTAAAGGTGAGCAGGGCCAGCAGTTCACTGTACGTGCCTTTCGTGGAGACCGACGTGTGTTGCTGCTTCGTGTTGTTTTGCGCGCCATCACAACTTCACAGCTATCAAGGATGTATCTCTCCTTTTTGGTGGGGGTATTGGCTATGCGTGTTTTTCTGCATCGCGCTAGTCAGACGGTGAGTCGCGCACGCTATTTTTCCCACTGCGGGTGCCCCTGTGTATCACACCATTTTTGATGTCATAGTAGCCTGCGTGTCCCACGCGTACGCGTTTTTCGTGTTACTGGGTGCCACCGCGTACTGCGGGAGGTTGATTCCACGCACGTAGGCTGCAGGGTTGCGTGCACGGTTTTCCAGCAGTTTTGGGGTGCCTGAGCATTGCGTGACCCGTCACTACATCACCGGGGTCACATACAGCCTTGCAGGTGCATGGGGGCTGTTAACATCTTGCTTCCCACTCCCTTCACCCCAATTTCCCAGGTCAATTGTGGTGTACACCTCCCATTGGCACTACTCCATCTGTGCTGTCACCACTACATCTGTGCCATGGTTGGGAGGACACCAAAGGTGAGGGGCGCCTCAGCTGGGCATACTCCTCGTGGCGGGCGTGGTCAGGGATGTGGCCGGGGTGAACAGGGAGTAGAGGGACTCCAGGGTATCCAGGGCAGCCGCAGAGGGGGGAGAGGCAGGGGTGCGCCACTTGAACACGATGTCGTGCCATGTGTCGGTGCAGTCATGCCACCACCCCCTGTGTGTGGTTCCGGGAGATGCAGCTTCTGCATCTGGCACTGGCGCCCGTGTGACCAGGCAGTCTGTTCCATCGACAGCCACGGGCCCAAGGGTAGTGGTAGCTGCAGGTGCAGCTGTGGACACCGCCACCCAGGCTCAGGGTCTGCCAGCGCATCCTGCGTTGGCACTTGAGGAGCCCTTGGAAGATTTCCAACAGGCCAGGAGGGAAACCATAGGGGCACGCAGGGCTGCCCTGACCAAGACACGTGTCCCTGGGGCAGTTATGTCATCTGCTGCCCCAAACAGCCGGGTGTTGGCAAGTGCAGGGGCAGATGCACCCACCAACACCCCGTTTGTGAGTCTGCCAACCAGGACAGTTGCGGTCAATGACCCTGCCACAGCGGATGTTGCTGCTCAGGGTCCATTAGAGGGCTCCCATCTGCCACTGACAGAAGTCAGGCCTTTGGTCGTCCCTCCACCTGCCACTCCCTTGGCTCAATCCACCGAACCCACTGGCCATACTGGTCAGGGCGGCATTAGCCAGCCAGGGTCTGAGCCACAATCCAAGAGGAGGAAAGTTGCACCTGCAGCACAGGCTGGGACCTCACACACAGTCACGACCTCCTGCACGTCGAGGAAGAAGCCTTTCTGCAACCAGGAACTGGACTTCCTCGTGGGCTACGTGCGGGGCCACAGCCGTGACATGCTAGTGGGTGCCAATAGTCAGACTACGGCTGCCCAATGTGATACCCACTGGAAGCATGTTGCGGAAAATGTCAGTGCATTCGGCCATGAGGTGCACATGGCGCAAGAGTGCAAAAAGCGTTGGAATGACATCGTGAGCTGTGCCTCTAAGGCTAAGCATGCCTCAAATTACAACTTGACTCTGGTGACTGGCGGTGGGCCTGCACCAGAGGAAGAAGACCTCACTCCGCATGAGTCACTCGTTGCAGAGTTCATACCATCTGAATCGGTAGAAGGAGTGGGAGAGATGCCGGACTTTGATGCTTATTCCAGTGAGTGTTGATGCGTGTTTGTTGAGGACGTGTGTGTTTTACTTGTGGAATGTGTTGTGCATGATTGCCACTACACGTGACGTGTACATGGTTCGGATGTGCAAGTAATGCAATGCTTCCGTGATGCATGTCTGCTCTGCTGGATGGTGGACATGTGGAGCAGACAGGGACTGTCGGCATCAACACTATTGCACCCTACTCACATGCTGGTTACCAGTATGCCCCTCCGGTCCATGTCCCAGCTCACTAGCCCTTCTGCATGTAGCGTGGGGTGACCATCCTCTCAGCCCAGGCACAATGTCATAGCATGACTGACGTGCATGTGTCCTCTGCCTGCGTGCGTGTACTCCATGTAGGCATGCTCCCTTTCCTCTCCACCCCCCGCTCTGCACCCCAATTCCACCTTTGCACTGGTCTGCTTCAATATTGCCATTGGGTACTTCCCTGTTAATGCGTCCTGTGTACATGCTAACTTCCCGCAACCAATCTGCCAGACATATGCTGTGTTGTACAGCCTTAGTTCTTGATGCAGGGTATCTCACTTGTACTGTGCAGAGTTCAGATGCCCCGCAGGGACATGAGTGCCCATTCATGCTCCATGTGCATTGCACGCATGCCCCTATGTGTTCTTGACTGGATGATCACTGTCCTGGGTGACATACATTGCATGGCATTTCATCAGCCTTCCCATGTCTACTGTGGCTCAGTACTGTGTTGCACACATGTTTAAGGTCTGACAATCCGGGTGGGTCACAGGCCTCAGCCTGTTTAATGGCCAATGACTCTGTCCAACTGGTGTAGTGTCCTCTTCACACGTGGGTGGCCTCCAGACGTTTCATCATGTGTCATGCTTACTGTCCCATCATCATTTGCAGTGTTGTCACTTGACTCACATGAAGCTGTTGATGCTAGTCAACACTGCCTGTCAATGCACAGGTCTATGGTCAGCCTTTTGATAACATGCTAGGCATCCATGCTTTTGCACTTGGGTGGAGGGGTGCTTTGCTTGCAGATATGCTACCCATTGAATGCACATTGCACATGATGCCTGAAGTTGACCTTGCACTGCCTTCACATTTTCTGTCACACACCATGAAGTGCTTGTACATGTAGGTAGTGAGTAACATACACATTGGCTGCACTGCATAGACCCACTTCAATGCAAACTGCCACCTTTCAACAGGTCTGATCACAGAAACAATTCAAAGTTGACCCAGCATGCATGCAAGGTTCTATTTTGTGTGTCACATATTTGCCTTATGTTTTCGGTGTGTGTGTGTGTGTGTGTTGTGTGCTTCTGACATGTGTAGTGACCTTTTTTCTCTCTATTTTTACGATAATGATGCAATTGAGCCGGAGGATGGTGTTGTCATGCCAGGCACAGGGTTGGTATCACTACATCAACCCGGCACAAGTGGGGGTCGTGGGGTGGCAGGCCACGAAAGCCCCCAAGTGCTACAGGCCATCTTGTCTCTGGCTGCCTATGAGTCCAGCCCTGATGACGACTCTGACGTCCATGTCGAGTTGGATGAGCATCAGGTCCATGTGTCAGGGGTGAGTGATTCTGATGTGGACACTCCTCTGTCCGCGACACCTGCACTGAGGGGTCAGACAGTCTTGGAACACCTGCCCGTGGTGGATCGGGATGCAGAGTCACCCTCCACACCAGTCACTGATGTGCCTGGGACATCACGTCGACGGGGGCATGTAGTCGTGCAGCTGCGGGCGGTGCCAACACAACGAGGACAACCGGTCCTTGGGTCCCACAGGGGTCAAGCCCAGCAACGCGGTCGCCACGCGCAACCGCTGTATACTGAGTGGGAGCAAGACATGAGTGCCATTCAGAATGGCAGGGGGCAGCAATGGAGAACATTGCTGAGAGCATGGAGTGTGTGGCCCGATCCGTGCTCCCCCCTGCTAGGCAGGTGCTTCTCCAGCAGCAGGTGACACGGTCCACGGCCCGCTCGCTCAGGCGGGGCATGGCGGCCTCAGACAGGGCACGCCAGGCTGAAATGTCGTCTCTGCATCAAGCAATTGCTGCTCATGCAGAGGCACACATGGAGGCCCTGAGGGAGGAGTATGCATCCCTCAGATCCACTCTGGGTGTCCTTCTGATGTCCCAGAGGGAGCGGTCAGAGGAGAGGTTTGCACAGCTTGAGCGTACCATCTCAGCTGAGCTACAGGCTTGCCGGGAGGTGCAGCGGTTGTCCAGCCAGGCCTTGCAGGAGGAACTCCGTGTTACACGTGCCACCTTGCAAGAGGAAGCACGTGTATCACGGGAGGTTCTGCATGCAGACCTACGTGTCATTGCCACACAGAACCAGGCTCACCAGACTTTCTGCCGATGAAGGGCAAGCTGCGGCTAGGCATGGCCAGGCTACTGTTCCACGTCCTCCTTTCCAGGATGAGCCAGACTCGGACGACCATCTATCTCCCACATAGGTCGGGCTGTGCAGGTGTTGAGCCCATGGAGGTTTTTTTTTTTGGCTCAGCATCATCGCATGTGGGTGTTGAGCAGCACCCTGTACCTCCCCCCTCCTGGTTGCCCCCCACGGGTCATATGTGGCCATTTTTGATTTTTCTTTTAGTTTAGTTAGTTAAGTTTCTGTTTGATAGTTAGTTTAATTAGGTAAAGTAGGTTTTTTGTAGTTAGTGTAATTAGTTAATATAGTTTAAAATTGCTTGCCTGTTGTGCTTTCATGTGACAGTGTGGTGCTTTGTGGCTTTTGAAAGCATCCACTGTCTGTTCCAGCTGGGCCCTTCAGGCTTGTTTTGTGTATGTGTTTGCTGCTTGGGGTCCTTGACTCACATATGCCACTCCTGCTTCCCTTATCCATCGGCTCGCAAGGATGGTTCGGTGTAACAGCCTACTACACAAGGGCTTTGGACTGTCATATCTGCGGCATGTCTGCTGCTGTGGAACTTGTGTTAACACCCCTAATGGGGATGATTGGGGTGTTATTGACCACTGTTCTGCTTTTGCTAGATGGGGTGTTTCATGATTCATGTGTACATTCATTGCTATGCATTGTGTAGTATGTTTCTTATCTTTAATGTACATGTGCTTGTTGCAATTCATGCCGTAGATAGTGTGTTCCACACTTTGGCTGTGAAAGACGGACTGTGGTGTAATTTCTGATGTACGTCTCTGACATGGTGCAGTGATGTGATGCCTGAAGAGACACACACAGATGAATCTAATGCATTAATCATGTGTTTCATGCCCTTTCTGCAGGGGGATGAGCCTCCAGACCACCTTTGCCAGTAGACATGGGCCATTGGACGTCTGGAATCTGGACACGTTTGGTGGTGCCCACCTGCACATGTGTGCGCAAGAAGAGGCACAGGGATTGCAATCATACATCCTAAAACTGCTGACGTGTTTCAAGGGACTCCAGGCAAGGTGAGCAGCACAGGGAGGCCACAACACAGCAAACCTTCCACCAGGCCAGTTGCACATGCATGCTTAGTAGCAGCACTGAGGGTGAGCTTGGACGAATATTGGTGTTGAAAAGCACAATACAGCTCAGATGTGTTGGTGGACTCATGGCTAGTTGATTGTAAGGTTGTCTGGGGCACCTGCAGGGGCAGTGGCACATTCCCTCCGGTCCCCCATGGTCCGTTGAGGCACTTGTATCACCCATGTAGCGTACCGAGACATGGAAAGAAGCAGCTGACAGGGACAGACGGCAAGGGACAGACTCGGGTGCAGTGCATTTCATTTCCATGTAGAATTTGAAACATGCACTGCCTACTTTATTTGGGTCATGGTGGAACACAACTTGTTTGGAAGTCATACCTTGCTATATGCATCTGTCTGCTTACCCAGGGAACGTTGCATGTTGTGTGATTCGTGACACATTGGTGTTCCATTTGCCACGCACCCACCGGTGCCTGACTTACTGCATTGACTGTGTATGAACCATCACAGGGGTAATGTTACGTATGGGTACGAAGCATCCACACCAGATTGTCTGTTTGTAGAGTAGTTTGTTACTTTGGGGCATATTTGGTGGTGTGTTTGTGTGTTATGGGCATGCACAGATTTTTAACTGTGGCTCTCTTTGCAGCATTGAAGTACTCCTGTTACCGGACCTGAGAGTGCGCGTGCAGGAGGCCAGCACTCAACTCAGAGATAAGTTTCTCTTAAACTTCCATTTCAGTGAATTGCTGCTATGTTTATGATGAACAAGTTTGGTATGATTGTTTATGTGTTAATGTGAGTACTACATTCTTGGCCATTCCCTACTTTCCAGTGTCAATCCTACTCCCCTCTCCTGCCCCTCATTCTGGTTACCCAGTATGCCAACGCCTGTCCCAACTCCATATACCTGACCCTCCTTCCCCACCAGGGTCTCAGAGGCCTGTGTGAGTTTGACCTTGCAGCCACCCAGACCACGGTGGGTGTGGTTGGTTCGTGCCACTCCTGCACCTATACACGGGAGCAGTGACAGTACACATCCGTTTGTGGTGCTTCATTCTATGTTATGTACCACACATGGTACACATCCTGTTGTGACATTGTTTTACTGAGCTACCTTGGTTGTTACGTCATTGTGGTAGTACTTGACCTTTGTGAGGTACTGCTACTTCAAGTCATCTACTGGAGGCTGTTCTGGTTAGTTTTTCTGCCTGCAGGCTTTTTGCCTGGCTTCTGTGTTGGCCTGCTTTGAGTTCTCTTGGATGTAGTGTTTTTGCAAATCAAGGTGGACACTGAGGGTGCAGGCAACTTTTTGCACACAAGGTGGGAGATGGTGACAAAGGGGAAGGGTGATCCTGTGGCCAGGTGAAATTCAAGGATGAAGGCTCCACAACCCCGGTACAGTTGTTCAGTGGGTCATGGTGATTTGTGAGGGAGGGGTGGTGCTTGGTTGGTGATAGTTGCCTTGCCTTGCAGTGTGATGGGCACCCTGACATTGTGATTGTGGTATCCTATGTACATGATGTGTTCTGCTGATCAATGCCTGTTCATGTGTTGTGTTTACCTTTCAGGTGTGAGGGGATAGTTGTGGTTTGACATGCTGGGGTGTACACATGGTGAATTTTCACATGTGATGTGTAGAGGACACTGATGGTCACTTGATTGCACATGCATATGTTGAGTGCATGTCCCTACTGACCCACACACTCACACTATAATGCACTACATGTACAACCACCCATCCATGTCCACATGTACACTGTTTTCCTTCTGGTGCCCACTGTGTCCCTGCAGCACATGTCCTATGACCAATTGTGGATCCTGTACATGCCTAATTTGCTTTTTGATGTGGTTTGTCGCTTAGATGTGATGCTCAGGCTGTGCATCACACGCAATGGCTGTTAACTGTGCTGTGCACTGAACAGTGTGTTGCAGGAGGTGGACACGGCACACAGAAGCTGCAGTGTTGATTTTTCAATGCACAATGTGCATGTAGACAGGCATTCATTGGTATGTTACAACTTTGACTTTTGGAATGCATTTGGGTATGACTTCTTTTGGGTGGGAGGTTGTTGGTCAGTCATTTCATCTGATTCCATGTCAGGCATCATTGTATGATGCCAATTTACATTTTTCACATGGCAATGTGTACCTTATTGGTACTGTGTTGGTGTATGGCTATTGCTTGCCATGTCATTTTGTGCTTTGGGAGGGTTTGAGTGACATACCAGTGATAGTCATGGCCTGTTTTGCAGGTGTGTGTGATTCACACCTTGCATGTGTGCCTGTTGGATTGCTTGTGTGTTTAAGTAGCTAGGGATGCACACAATGTGGCACTTCCCTGGCAACAATCTCAGGGTGGTAAGGTTGTGACAGTTGACTGTCTCTTTGTCATCATCGATTGTCACCTGGTATGTGCCAGGCCTGTGTGCACTCCGCAGGGGTGGGAATTTAGGTGAAAAATGTGTCCACAAGCTGGGTCCGGGCATCCTCGCCACGTGCCCTATCCCCACCCATGGGCAGCGCCTGTGCCTGTGGTTGGGGATGTGGGGGCACCACCATGTCCACTGGTATGCCCTGCCGTGTTGCAACATTGTGCAGGACACATGCTGCCACAATGATCCTGCACACTACTGGGGGTGCATAGAGTAGCTGCCCACCAGAGCAGTCAAGGGAGCGGAAGCGTGACTTGAGCACTCCGAATGTGCGCTCCACTATGGCCCTGGTTGCAATATGGGCCGCGTTGTATCTTACCTGGGGTGGTGTGGTGGGGTTCTGGATTGGCGTCATCATGTGGTTGCTCAGAGGATAGGCACTGTCCCCTGGAGAGGTAATAATGGTTGTGATTATTGGGGTTTGTGTATTTGTGTGTGTGTCTGTGACATGCATGCATGTGCAAGGGCATTTGTACTCACCTAGGAGCCATGTGTCGCCATGCTGCCCAGCTTCCAGGGCCCGGCTCAGGGCAGACATTCCGTATATGAAACTGTCATGGGTGGAGCCAGGGTAGTTTGCATAGGCAGAGGTGATGATTCCCTTTGCATCGCATACCACCTGTACATTGATGGAATGCCAGTGCTTGCGGTTTCGGCAGATGTGCTCAGTGGCCCTAGGTGGACGAAGGGCCACATGGGTGCAATCTATGGCACCAAGCACTTTGGGGAAGTGTGCCACCCTGTAAAAGTCCAGGACAACGGCCTGCCTTTCTGCGGGTGTTCTGGGCATGTATATGTGCCTGCGGACTGAGGGTCGCGCTGTCATGATTGCCAAGACCTGGTGTAGGCAGCGTGACTGCGTGGCCTGTGAGATCCCCCCCACTATGGCAGTAGTCTGCTGAAATGACCCAGTGGCCAAAAAATGCAGGACATTGAGCACCTTCTCCAGGGGGCTCAATGCTTGGGAGCAAAGGGTGGGGGATCTAAGGTCCTCTTCCCACTCCCTGACCAGGTCTAGGATGATACGGGGTGGAAACCTATACCTGCCGTAGACCTGGTCGTCGGGCATCCCAAAAAGGCTTGTCCGTGGTGAAATAAAGTGTGCCCTGGCTATTCTCCTCCTCCTGCGGTGTCCCATGATCAGTGCTGCGACAAATGGGGCATTCATCGTAGCTGTATATACGTGTTTGTTGTTTACGTGCACTTTTATACTGTGCGCAGAGACGCTTCCACCTGGGTTCATGTGGCGGACGCATTCACGCTTGTGTGCGTCTTTTGCCGTGCGCAGGTTTCCCGTATTCATATCCATGAATACGGGTTGTTCGCGTGCATGTGGGTTTTCCGTGTAGTTCCCTGCAGCACTTCCCCAGTTACGCCTTCTTTTTCACGTGTTATTCCCCATTCTGCGTGTTACGCCCACTGTTCCGCCTACTTTTGTTGTGTGCGCCGCGCTATGTGCGCTTTTGCTGTGCGCGTAGCACATGCCATTTGATGACGTGTGTGCCCGCATGCGACATGCACCGATTTGGCGCACAACCAGTGGGAAACAAGCGCAGCGCCTTCCTTGAGTCGCACGCGTGTATGTGCGCTTGCTTTCTCAGGCTTGCGCCACCTTGCGCCTGCTTGCGCTGGGATTTTCGGCGCACGTTTGTTCCATGAATCGGCCCCTCTCTATGAAGGGCAGTGAATTGCATGTCTGTGACAACAGTTTACAGAATGCAACCTCTGAAGGGAGAACCCCTTGCAGAGGGAAGAAGTATGTGAATTGATGGAGACAGAAAGTCTGTTCTCGCCACAAACTTCATGGGAGACCTGCGCTTTGATCAGGAGTGACATAAAGCTCAATTACCCAGAGAGACACTTAGATCCACAACAGACAGGAGGATGGGTGTGACCTAGTAGTACATGTTGCCACCCCGTTCCTTTCCTGTTGCAAAACACTCTAAGTATGACCTCACGCATAACAGAAGATTGTTGGTGGGGACCCAGGATTGGTTCATTAAGGTAGGCCTAAACTGCACCAATCGCTGGGGCCCATTTGGCTTTAAAAGAGGGCTGAGCCCCTCACTTAGCAGAACATCAGATGACTTTGAAAGGAGTAATAAGAAGGACTCATTAGGACACTGGATGAAAGTACAGTCTGTCTTACAGCTTCCGTCAGTAAAGGAAGGCCAGGATTTCCAAGCGGGAAGCAGTATCCCTCCCCTAAACATAAACCAAGGAACATAGGGAAACACCGGACTCAGAGGACCCGTCCAGCAGCTCTAGAACCGGTACACAGCCAGCACACAGCATGCCGTGCTCAGTTCTGCCAGCAAGCCTCCTAGGTGAGAAGTTTCATGCAGTCTCTGAACAAAGTACAATGCTGTTGCCTGTAAACACGCTGCTCAGCTTTGGGCTGTCCGCCTTAAAGGACAACAGGAGCCTAGCGAAGAAGCTAGGAGGTTTGCCACAACAAGCATCAACCAGCATCCATCTTTTAAGGACATTTTTGAGACAATCCAGACCTCAAACTGTGACCGGCTGCACCACTGACTGCTCTCACGCTGCAGTTAATAAAGCTGTCTGAGACGCCTCAACCAGCATTCCATTTCCGCCAACCAGCACAGAGACAACGATTCTTGAACCCAAGCTGCCATGTAGACCAGCCTGCAGCTGTCTGTCCAGCCTCACTTACCAAACTGCTTGCTGCCTGATACCTGCAGCTGTCTCCCACCTTGAACTCTGTTGCAGGGGCTGTAAAGAATCCTGGTACCAACTCAAAGCTGTCGAGCATCAAGATCATCTCAACAGCAGGTACATTGTGGTCCTCGCCCCTTGGTCCTTCTCCAAAGTTCCCTAGTGGCATTTATGACCATTTGCTCCCTTGTTTCTCAAACCAAATAACCTTGAACAGTTAAGACTGATTGCATTACCAACTACCCTCCTGTCAGTATCGAGAGTGCATCACTCTCCTTCGTGAAACTGTCTGTCCTCTGTGTTCCTTTACAGGGTGGGTTGTATTTTGTAGTGTACTTGAACTGTCTGTTGTAATAATAATAAAGTAGATATTTTTTACAACCTTCACTTGACAGTCACTTTTATCATTGGGTAATATTTGTATTTTTACTCTGTTGCAACTAGCCAACAAGGTTTATAATATACTTGTGTTTCCAATCTGTTTGGATTCCTTCTGGTATACTAGAGGTGTGGGGCTGATTGATGGTTTAGAAACTGATATTAATCCCTGGACCATTGGTACCTCGGAAGTTGATTCGTCACAGCCACGTACATTTATGAAGCCATTCAGACATAGGGTTGGTTAATCCGTTAACATTTCTGTCACATATGTAATTGTCCACCTATTCCGCAGGATATTTGGCTGGTCAGAGAATCTCATCATATTGAAGGAGGAACATGGCTTATGCAGGAATGACTGAGTTTTCAGTGAAATCCCATGAATAGATGTATTTGACTTGGTGGAAGCCTAGGCACCTATGTTTTATAAAGAAAAATGGGGGCCGGCCATTAAAAATCCCAAAAGAAGCACTATTGTGTTTTGACACAGGATTTTCACACCAACAACTTCTGTCTTTTCCCTTTGTTGGTCTACTTTTCTGCATTGCATTGGCACACCCTCCGCCCCGGGAGGTTCACACTTACACCTAACGTGGCCCTAGCCGTGTATCACTCAAGAATCATAGCACTTCATCTGTGGCTCATCCATGAGATCGGACTCGCCAGCACTTACCCCCTCTGCCCTCTTCCTTGCTGCACTTGCACGTTCTGAATACTCACAGGGCATAGAAGGTTTGTCCTTTTTCCTTGTTCCTCCCACTGCTCTTAAATATTGTGTTTTGTAATGTGTTTCACTCCCTTTTTCACTCACTTTGCCCAGTGGGTGCTTTGGAACAGTATTGTACTTGCTGTATAAGTGCCTAACAAGCAAACAATACAAAATGAGGGCAGTGCTGAAAAGTGGAAGTGGAATGATGCATACAGGGAATAGGACAATAACAGAAGCGCTTTTCGTGCTCACATCATGCAAATGTGAACAGGACATTAGAGTATGGAACCTGGGCTATTGCAACTATTCTACTTGGTGGATATCCACGTACCGTATCGTTCATCGACAGCTAGTACCAAATTCAGCTAACAGATTTTGTTTCTCTTTGAAAGGTGATACATATTACCATTCTGTCAAGAGCTTACATTGTCCATCTATGGCACACAAAGTAGAATTTAAGGCAATATTCTTGATTCTTATAAGGCTTCTTTAATCTATGAGCTATTTCCAAACACTTTAAGAAATGTGTGTCTACAAGACAGCTATACTCATCCCACCCAAAAATACTGCATTGAATTAGTCCAGGTTAACTGGCATAGAGCCAGGGAATAAACCTTCTCAGTTCAAGGAACATCTGCATGAAATAATCTGCCTTTGAGCAGGCAAGCAATGAGCGAACATCTGTAATGTAGAATATTGATCAAAAAGCATCTGCACAGTCATTGATTTTGCCCCATTAAAAAATCTCTTAACCAAACCGTCTGTCCATCCTTCCGTCTTTCCTTCTGTCTGTCCATCCATCCATCCATCCATCCATCCATCCATCCATCCACCATCCATCTATCCATCCATCTAATTTCTTCCCACGTGTGTTCCCCTTCCCTTTCTTGCCATTTTGTCGCACTTTACTAACTCCCAATGTATACCACTGCTGATATTCCACTGTTATTTTTTCAATCTCTTTTATTTTCCAGATGAAAGGCTATTTTTTTGTTTTATGGGAATTTTACAGATTGTTTGTGCTTTCTTGCGGAATTAGACACATGCCCTTAATGTTGTATAGCAATCTCGGCCATAATCCACCTAAGAACTGTCATAAACCACACTGGTACTCCTTTGAGAATTCAAATAGAATAGTTTGAACTTTTTGCCACAATAATGATGAAATTGATGAGATGAAGTTTAATTCTGAGGGTTTTCCAGATTTTCGCCATGCTTACACAGAAGTGATAACACTTATGTTAGCGCATTTAGCAATAGCGATGACAAGTAAGCTACAGAGGTGCTCGGCAAAACCAACAAAATGTGATCAGCAAATATTCACAGGTTACTAATTTAAATACATATTTTGTGACCTGTAAGTATCCATAGGCTACTTTTGGGGGCACATACCAGGCACTGTTACCCACCAAAAAACCATATATCTCCACCACTGCACTAAAGGGCTTCCCTGCAACCTCTCATCACCCCAAGTAATGTGAAACCTTGTTTTCTACTTCAACACAAGAACAATCAAATTAGGAAATAAATAACATGTTCCTCAGCACCCTATGTGTCTGCTAGAAGACCCAGAGGACATGTTTAAAGGCTAGGTGGGGGATTGAAGATGTGCCCTGTCTTTTGACCCCTTAAACGAACAATATTTTTTTCCGGATGAATCTCCGTAAAATGGCAAAATGTTGCAGAGTCCTCGAACCACCTGAAATTCAGATGGTTCAAGTTTTCCCCAAACTAGTTTGCATTGGCCTACTCAGTAGATCTGTGTGTTCTGTTATAAGTGTAAAAGTTAATTATTGTTTTCTGGATAGGTAGAAAATGCCATGAATATCTTTATGAAGTATGGTTATATCTCTGATAAAGATCCAGAGCTTAATCCAAAGACATTCTATATTTCTCTCGCCTAGGTTGTTGTGCAAACAAACATGCCACCAGAGTTGTAAAGCAAGTGTGAGGCACTAATTAGAAGAGAAGTCAACATAGTCCAATTTCATGCCAATAATGCAATGCAAAATAGTAGCTTTCTACATCTTCTGAAATAATTGGAAGGTCTTCTAAAAGGGCATTGCCATATCTTGGTAGGAGCGGTATTGCTCATGTTAAAGTCTCTGCAACATAAGCTTTTTCATTCAATTTCAGGGTTTTCTATACCATTGTTTTCTTTACTGGCCACTAGCCATGACCCTCGGCCGTGTCCTCTGTACATGTTCCACAGATATGTTTCTTATGGACCCAATAGGTGGCTACGGCCTCCGGCGGTGACCACTTTACGTGTATTTCAGGCCCACTAGCCAGGGACTTCAGCCCACTGTATATTTTAAAAGACTACTGCCCCACTAGCCATGGCCTTCGGGCATGGCCGTTAAACATGGTCATTGGCCGTGCCCACTGTACATGTTCCCCCCAATATGTTTCTTTTGCACTCAATAGGTGGCCACATCCTTCGGCCGTGGCCACTATACATGTCTTTGGAGCCCTTCATCCCTGGCCAGTGAACATGATTCAACTGTATATTTTAAAACACTAATCAGCCACTAGCTATGGCCTTCGGCCATGGCCATGTCCACTGTACATGTTCCCCTGATATGATTCTTTTGGACCCAATAGGTGGCCATGTCCTTGTGCCGTGACCACTATACATTTCTTTGGGGCCCACTAGCTAGAGCCTTTGGCGCTGGCCAGTGATCAAAGCCTTTGGCCGTGCCCACTATATATTTTAAAACACTATCTGACCACTAGCCATGTTCTTTGGCCATGTCCACTCTACACATTCCCAAAGAGTGGCCACTATTCATGTATTTCGGGTCAACTAGCCAGGCCTTCGGCCCTGCCTTGGTCCTTGCCCAGGCCTGGCCAGTGAGCACAGCCTTCAACTGTGCGCTCTGTATATTTTAAAACACTACTGAGCCACTCTACTTATTACCCCAAAATATTTACTTTTAACAAAATAAGTGGCCACAGCGTTCGACCGTGACCACTATACATGTATTTCAGACCCATTTACAATGCTCCCTTGTTCTGTTGCACGTACATCATCCACCATGTGTGCTCAAATGCATTAGCATTATTCGGCTCTATCAAAAGACTCTGCAACCTACACCTTTTCATATTTTATAAAGTAGCACACCCATAATCCCTCACTATACCAGCTGAAGCTTTTGGAAAACATGTGGCACCAAAACATCTCTCAAAACATACATGTCATGGCCAATGCATTTCCCAATCTATTTTCACATGATTACAGACAATTCACTTTGCTACAGAAACACTCTATTCAGAAACACACATACTGCACAGTATAACCTTTCTCAGTAAACCCATTTCTAACTTTCAATACACAAAAAGTTAAGTGCATTTATCTTCCTTTTACCCAATTCAATTGAGACAGTCATTGATATATGTTACTATTAACAAAACAAAATAAGTATCCCTCACTGTCAACTTCAGCAAAAGAACCACAGATTGTCACATGAGCCAAGCATGCACAGTACAATTCCAAAATGGTGCCTACGAAACATTTGAAAAAACACATGCAATGAATCAGGACTAAACTTCCCAAAAAAGCAAAATGGCCAACATATTTTTACTTCAACCTATCCCATACAAGAACACAATGAAAACAATCAAACCAACATATTACAACCACAGAAAAAAACTGGCATCATCCACACCCCGCTGCAGGCAATACTTGAATTGCAAATGAGCATTCATGTTCAAGAAAACAGTCACAGAGTTCAGACAGCATGGCTGGAGCTAAAGCTGTGTGATTGGTTGGAGACTCTTGGGTGTTTTGGATAATGTGTTTTTGTCAGAATCTACCTATTTACATGAACCTGGATTTACCATATTTTAGAGTTCAATGGTTTGGAATGGGATGGTGTCAGATACTTCCAAAATAGTTGAGTCTGAGAAGAACAGGGCTGCCAGATGTCATACTCATTCATTGTGGAGACAATGATTTTCTGAAATGTTTGAGGCATGTCTCTGTCTTTGAATATGAATCAAGACTTGGAAAAACTCATGCAACATTTTCTTCACACCACCTTCATTTTTTCCATAGTAACTCAGTGTCAAAAATGGAAGTGGACCACCAGTATTAATTCGACAATTGAGAAATCTCACAGAAATGTGAATAACATAGTTTCTGCTTTCATCACAGATCACAAACATCTGTGAATATGGAACAAAAAGTATTCAGGTTTACATGTCTAAACCTTATAGACATGATGGATACATCTAACTGATGAAGGAAATGCACTCTTCCTTGACACCATTAAAGCAGCAATCTATTTTGAAAAACTACACTCAGTATACCCCAAAACAGTCATTTTAAGGACTATCTATTGTACACATATACATATACACATTTAAAAACAAAATTTTGTTTGTGGTTCAAAACAAAATAAACACAACCCACCCTACATTTTCAATATCATGTAATCCCTTCTATAAATGGTTCTTAAAAGAGTCATTTGTTTTAATGTCGAAATTATAACCAAACAATGTATTATTATTGTGACAACCCCTCCATGTCTCCATTTACACTACTACATGTCTTTAAAGAATAAAACATTTTTAAAAAAAACTTGGAACATTTCTCTATGTTCTTCCCTTAGATGGCTCACTAATTTTATTATCTCTGTGCTCAGTGTAAAAAATATCTGACCACAGCTTGAGCACATACTCCTTTCTTCATAGGCCCCATCGAGATTAATGTTTTAAAAGCAAATACATTTAGTTAGCCAATGCTTTTGATGAACATCATCTATATCCTCCACGTCATTATTAGTCCCACTCCCAAGATGATCTATTCCTCCACAAACTTCTTAACAAAGAGAATCATCAACTGACAACCCATTCAATGAGTTGTCAGCATCTGCTTCTGAACTTGTCTCAATGTTTCCATCTCCAAAAAATATTTCCAAAATGTCCACCAATAACAGTATGTATTCACTCTTCAACTCCACATCTGCTAATAGCACAATTCTCTCTCAAGACAATGTAAAGTAAATTCCACCTACCAATACCATAACATATTTCAAATTGTAGCTTGGATCAATCCATCACACGTTCTTTTCAAACTCCTATTCTCATTGGTGTACATTTTTCTCCTTTACCTATATAGCTGCGGTCATAATGCAATCCAATGGGATCCGGTAACCATAGCTGTAAGCAACCCAGTTACAGCTGCGTCAACTGATGCCAATCAAAATACATAATGTCCTATTGTTTGTGTAATAACCGCAGCTATGATATGCGCTGATTATATGCGACTATATAACGTACTTGGAAAAATGCTTAAAATGACCAGTCAAAAAAATAACCCCAGGTCGCACTACAATCAAACATATGTAACTCAGAGAGATGGTAAGAAATACATTTTCATTCTCTCAGGAACATATATTTTTTGTGTTTCACAGCCTTTAACCGTGGCTATCAATACCAAATACCCATTGGTCGGTACAGTAATGGCAGCTATAACGGCGCCTCGTAAAAGCAACATGCCCAAATTGCTTGATGGGCATTGGCTGCCGAAAGAACTGTGTCTTTACATGTTTTCACATGCAGTAATTGTGATTATCTGTGGCAACATGAAACAAATTTTAAAAATGTGTTTTTAAATCCAACCTCCATATGCCACACCACAATCAATCATTGGAGCCGCAATAACACTGTGAAAACGGTTAAAACCATACTCTCTGGTGTTTTTTTTACCATTAGTTTGCTTCCATAAGCATGGCAACGTAGCTATGCCCACCACATAGACGCAATGATGGTCACCACGGCTAGTCAATGCTGTCACTGATTGGTCAGTGGGCGTAACCGGGGCTGCGCCCTGTGCAATGACACATTCCGCAGCTATGCTATGCACCCCCAGATTGGTCATTTTCCCATTGCTTTTTTGTTCTTCCAGTGAGGCACATCTCGCTGTGGCAGAAAGAGCTTTCACATGAAAAGGAACAATTTCTCCAATCCCCCATTACCCTCCCTTTTTTCCAAAACCTCTCTCCCTTATCTTGTGGTTTGTAAGTAGTATTCTTTATTTTAGCTTTTTCTTTTCTTTTAAAAAAAAAGTTTTTTTCTTTTTAGGTGGCACTGCCCTTTTTGTCTTGTCTTGTCTTTTTCTATTGTTTTTACATTTTTCTCCACAGTGCAGCAAATAGAACAATGTCTGGACACAGTAGCAACAGCAGCAGCAGTGACGACATCCAGCAAGTCATTGTGGAAGCAGAAACTTATTACGTCATCTGGGTCCCCACATCGTCACCCCCACAAAAAAGAGCTGTGGCATGTACAAAACATCTGATAGCAGGAGGTACTTTCTGGTGGGGGGGGCACAACAGCCTCAAGGAATTGGAGGAGGTCCAGTGCACCTCCTGCCACAAAATACTTTGGCAGAGGCTGTGCAGTGCCCCATCCCAGAGACTGGACACCTCAGTGTTCATCCAACAACTCTTCAGTGTGCACTGGGATGAGGTAGATGAGCCCTACTGAAAGGCACACCATTAGCAGAAGGTGAAGGCACATGGACCTCAAGTGGCATGCCGTACCACCGGTTCTGCACCCATCTCCTCACCCTCTACATCATCAGCTTCCCCGAGTTCACCTCAAGGAACATCTGGTGATGCTGCAGCATTTTCAACCAGTGGGGCACCAGTGGCTGTTATAGCAGCGACCAAACCTGCCGTTGTTCGTCCTGGCAGGCAGTCTCAATGCGTGTATTGTCCTCTGCGTCATAAGCCATAACAAGAATGCAGTGGGAGGTGTCACCCTAGAGGAGTGGGCAGTGGCTATATCTCAACATCAGGCCAACTGTCACTGCTAGGCGTACCTTTATATTTAAGTGGGGACATTTGTTCTCTTTTCATGTTTAAAAAATACTTTAAAAATAATTTAGAAAAACCTCAAAAAATATACATGTTCCCTTTTTCTTTGGTTAAATGATGTATCCCTAATGATGTCCCCATCCAAGTTCCACCCTCCAACACCCCCCCCCAAACTGCTCTTTTTAGAGCTATCCTTCCAGTTATAAAAATAGAAAAAAAAACACAAACTGTATAAATGGATGAATAACCCTTACATGATCCATTTCATACAATTGTCATAAAGGGCCAATTTGTGATTTTTTTAATATAACCGTGGTTATGAAAATGCACCAAAATGCACAAATATGTTCAGTTTTCACTCCGTTCTCATAACTGTGGTTATTTTACAAAAATTGAAACTATGCCTTTTTCTGTGTTTATGCTAATTCCATAACTTTATTATTGTCTCCTTGCCCTCCCCAATCCCCAAAACACCACCCTACCCTCGTTATGATGCCCCTGAGTTTAATTTTACTTGTAACTATAACGTCCCTTTTACAACGTTTTTTCTTTGAATTTCATAGGTTTGTATCAGTGCAACTTAATCATAATGTCCCTTTAAGAAAGTTTGTTCAGTTAATTTCATAGGTTTTTACCAGTTCACCCAAATTTACTACAACTTACTAATATCATACTTACCACAACATAGCAATATTTTCCTCCAATTTAGAACAGTTCACCTTAAAACTCTGCCATTCCCCACCTTCTAGCAACATTTGTAACACCTCTATACACTTTTTGCAACTTTTCCACTGTTTTTGTGTTTGCCGATGCATGTGAACGTCTGACGTCATTGCAAGACTTTTCAAACAGTTTCAAGTGACCACGCACACGGCATGATGAAAAGTTTGCGAATGCACCCACACTTCGTATATGGGTACGTTCTTCGTGAACAGTTCAGAACTGCATTTTCAGCTGATCTGGTAACTTTCAAGCTCAAAATGTACCCTTGCACAGCTCCTAGACCTATTCTTACTCATTATCCATTAGCAATCTAGCACACAGCACATACTTGGAAGAATATTAGGAAAACTGCTATTTATCTTAAAAATGGAATCAGCTATTGCCCCCTCACCAAGAGCCACCACCACCAGCTGGAGAACCTACACAACAAAAAAAGCAAAATACTTCAAAAGACAATCAAGAAGACCAGGAAGATGAACTAGAAAAAATACCTATATCTAGCACCCAGATTGAATACTGGGTGTGGCAGTTCTTTACCACTGTTGGAAATGTACCAAAGGCTAAAGCTACCAAAGTGAAATGCACTGAGTGCAACATTGTACTCAGTCGTGGATAACATGGGCACTACTCCTATGGGAACACCTCCATTCGCCACCATACCAAATCTAATGACTGCAATGCTCTCAGAAAGGTTGTTTTTTTCTTAGGAAGTAGTAGGCTGTCTTCCTCTTCCTCATCTTCCTCATCCAATGCTATAACCACACAAACTTCTTCTGTGGGACAAAAAATCTCACCAGCTAACTTGCAAGTAATAAAAGACGCTGTTGATCCATATCTTTCAAAAATAATAGTACTTTGTATATACTGCAACACAACAATCTGCAGGGTGAGCAATTTCGAAGTGCTTCTGAAGCTGTAATTAAGGAGCATCAGAAACACTGCCCTCTACCGTAGGAGTGCCCTTTCCATAATTTCTTTCATCATCTTTCATTCTGGCCTCTCCTGCAGAAAAAAAAATAATAAACATAAAAAAGGTTCCTTTAGGAACCACCTTTAACAGTTAAAAAATAGAACTAACATAATAAGCTTTTAGACTCTATCTACTTTACATTTTTCAGTAAAGTAGTTAGATTCAATAAGATTCTCCAACATTCTCATTACCATCTTCTACTATGTAAACGGAAATAATGGACAATGTATACAAGAGAAAAAGAACAAAGCATATAAACACATTTCTGCCAAAATTCTTCTCTCTAGTATAAAATAAACACCATAATCCATTGCCATTTATAACTATCCACAGTCTCTGGATTCCCCTGTCTAGCCCATGCCTTATTAGAAAACCCAGATTGCACATGCACACCATCACACAAAACAGCCCATCTACTCTTTTTTACTGTTATGATTGTAACACTCCGTCATTGCCTGATTTAAACCATACACACATATATCCACCAACCACTTAAAAAAACTCTACATATAGACTATCAACATATTGAATCTACACCCACTAACTGCCAATTAATAATGTTCTACTTATCTTTTGCATCCACATTTCCCACACTTATACCAAACATTTTTACATAATTATCATATCAATGTCCATATGCATTGTGCAGTGACAGAAGTGCATAAATAAAAGAGTAGTACAGATGGACCAGTGCTCATGGGAGCCCAGGAGGGAAGTGCCAGGGGATGCCAAGGTGGGAGGCCACTAGCTAATTGCTGTGGCAGAGGAGTTCCAAGTGTGGGGTACATCCTAACCGTAACGCCCCATTAGCTATGTCTTTTCTGTCAATTGAGTAGGTTTTGATAAGTGAAAATGTTTCATAATGTTACATCACTGTGTATAGGTTATTCATAATTCCTCGTTTAACATATATATAAGAACCATAAACCTCCTTTAACAAACATATTTGTTGCAAAGCATATTTATGTGAGTCATTATCAGCGGCGCATTCTGCAATATGCAAATCAGAGTAGACATTTGTCCTTGCCAAAGGCCAGGCCCTTTGCCCAGACAAGTTATTTCACTATTTTTTGTACTTACGTTTCGATCATTTTCAAAATGTAAAACACAGGACATATTTCCAAAAGCATCCTTTGACATCCTTGCTGATGCTCCTTGCACAACTTTGCTGCAATCTTGTCCAGCACTCTGGACAGCAGCTACAAGCAGATGTTTTTGTTTCCCATTTCAACCTAGAGCTTTGGCCATGCCGCATGCCCCAATAAGTAACTCAGAGTAGGAATTTGTTCTTGCCGAGGGCCAGGTTCATTGTCCAAGCACCAAACATATAGCACCATTTTGTGTGCTTGCATTTGGACACTTTGGAAAAATAAAACACAGAACAGATTTGCAACACCTTGCTTTCAGGCCCTTGCAGATGCTCCTCACGCATGTTTGTTGTAATTCAGTATTCAGTACAGCATTTCATGTTGTAGCCGCAAGCAGAATATTTCTTCCCATTCAAACCTAGAATTCTGCCATGCTGCATACCCCAGTAATCAATTTAGAGTAAATGAGTATCATGTAATTGCAGGGCAGTAGAATGGGTAGATCACCGTGCTTCATGTAGTACTTTAAACAGAATAGCCTGCTGCTGGTGATGGTTTGTTTTTCTGAAGGTGCCCTTCCTTCTTCAAGTGTTGGGATTTGAATAGGCGAGTGAGCCCTGTTCACCTCAGTGCTCGGTTATTGAATCAGTAACTGTTGTCGTAATGAAGCAGTCTTCAGAACCATTCTTGATGCTGTATTTATTGTTAGAAGCCAGCCGACACTTGATTCGACTCTATAGCGTCTTTCTCAAGGCATATGGACTGTGGGCTAGTCATTGCTGCAAGGTTGTGGAAGTGAGTCTGGCATCCAATCCCAATATCATGTCCCTCTATGGTCGCAAATAAGGGTGGTTAATGATTTCAAGGGTGGTCTGCTGACCACGTGGGCACCTAATTTTCTGTGCTTGGTCATTTTCTGATACTTACCATTATCTCAGTGTGTATGCAGCGATAGTCATAGCGATCTGTTGATGCAATCCTGTGCAGCACTTTGGGCTATAGCCACAGACAGAATTTTAGTCACACACAGATTTTATTTCCCATTCAAACCTATCCTGATTTTGAAAAACTTCACCAAATAGCCAGTGCCTGGTGGCCATGCCCACTTTAATCCCCTTGGCAGTCCTTTGTGGTCATGGCCAATAGCTAGATTATCCGAGTTATGGCTTTTGGCCATGACTTGGACAATCTGGACACTGCCCATGACCACAAGTCATAACTTGGACAATCTGGCCACTACCCATGGCCACCAGCAATTCCTCAGTCACCAAAGGTATACCACTATTTTTTGTACCTACATTGTGACACTTTTCAAAAAATAAAACACTGACACATTTGCAAAACCATGTTTTCAGGTCCTTGCCAATGCTCCTTGCACAACTTTCCTGCAAATCCATCAACGTTTTATATTTTGAAAAGTATCAAAATGTACGTACGGACCGGTGAAATACTGTGAACCTCTGAGGGCGGGTGCCGTTCCGCCCGCCAGCTCTGACCCTTGTGGGCGGTACAGCACCCGTCCGCATAGTTGTACTGTGCCGGTCTAGAAACAACAGTGCTGGTAGGATTACCGGCACCGTTGTTACCGGGATAGTTAAAATGAGGCCCATTGACTAAAAAGTAATAACCAGTGCAGACATTAAAAAAATTGGAAATCAAATAGAGGTGCAGCTTAAATGGAGGTAGCAACAGCCACATCAGATTACAATATATTGCACGGTTATTAGAGGCCAATGACAAATATGTTTACTTCTATTGCACCCCTCTCGCAAATAAAAAGCATAGTGCCTTATCAATGCTGAATAGCAACAACAGGAAATAGACAAAACATCTTAAATGGAGATGCATTTTCATGTATTGCACCGGTCCCGTATTTAAACTGCATAGTGCCTGTTTTGATCCTCCATAGCAGCAACAAGCAAAATAAAATAAATTTTCATATACTGCACCTGTCCCATATTAGAGGAGCATATTGCACCCATCCCATATTTAAAGTGCATAGTGCCTGTGTTGATCTTCCATAACAGCAACAAGGAAAGTACACGACAACAACTAGCAATGAAATGCAGGTATAAATATAAATTCAAGTGCTGGAATTGGGCGAGAGTAGTTGAAAAAGCCCTCTTTGGACATACATTACAAATCCTGCTCTCTTAGCGGCAGCTTGGTACACAGCAACTTGCAATATATAACATCATTTGCATATTCTTCAACAGCTGCATGTATAAATATAAAGTGCATAGTGCACATGCAAACACATGAGCAGCAGGGTCCTATAGTGAAAGAGATAGTGAATTGGTAATGGTAATATTACAAATTCCACACATAAAATTGATTCAAGTAGATGCATCTAATTCCTAAAATCCCATCCTGCTGAGCCGTACGATTTATATGGATCCAACTGCCACTATGTCAGGTTGCACATTGCAAGCAATTTAAAGAATCCTCACCAAGGCCTTTCATAGCCCCTACTACACAAATGCATATATAAACTGGAGCTTGACCAAAGAATCAAGCATTGACTAAACCTTAACCAAGAAACAAACAACAAATAAATAATAAATGAATGAAGAAAACATGCACTCCTGCCAGACAGACCACAATGTGTTGTATAACACATTTTCTAAGGTTGTTTCATTATTAGTTCAGCATATACCATATATATATATATATATATATATATATATATATATATATATATATATATATGCATAATCCATGTTAGTCTAGAAAATAGAACATAGTTGACACTGAAGGCCTATGAAAATTGAGGAAGCATGTGTAACGCTCACCTGATTCCCGCAGAGGCGCAGGTCTTGACTGGGTGAATGCCGTATCTTCAAAGGTGATGTGTAGCACACGGTTGGCTCTTTGGGCTGGACCTCTGTGCACTGTATGTCTGACTCGAAGAGTAAGATGTCTGCAGATAGAAAATAGGGGATTAATGAACTGGGGTTATTGGGTGCCTCTCTCCTCCTCCCTTTCTCTTCTCCTGTAGAACCCCAAAGGTTAACGCCCTCACCTTAGGTAAGTGAACGCCGAGCTCTCCATCTGCCTCGGGGCAGGGTGCCGTAACCAGTTTCTTCACTGGATAAGGGTGCAGGCCTCTTGACCTCAGAGGACTGCTGTCCATCGTTAACTGCACGAACGGTAAGTTCTGGGTACTTCAAATGTCTTAAAAGTCTTTTGTAATGATATCTCTTGTTTTGCAGGGTTCCGGCGATGGCGGATGGCGGGCTGATGAGAGTTGAGGATCGAACCCGCGTGAGGAATAGAAGCGCCTGGAAGCACGTAAGTAAGCGCTTGTAGCCTGCTTCACGATGCGCACTAACTGTCCCTTTTATCTTGCAGGTACAAGTTCGGAGCTTTAGAGAAGCTGAAGGGTGCTGGAATACCCACTGGATTCGGCGTGGGAAGGAGTAATGGCACGTGAGTAATAAAGTTGCCCAATGTCTTTAAACGCACCTTCTTTTGTCTTTCAGATGCGGGATGCAGTGCCGAAGGCCTCCGGAGCGTGCGAAGAGCTGGTAAGCTTTTGTCTTTTAGATGCCGGAATGCAGTGCGAAGACCTCCGGAGCATGCGAAGAGTAGGTAAGCCTTTGTCTTTCAGATGCCGGAATGCAGCGCGAGGCGTTGGTGACTGCCGATGGACCAGGTAAGAGATGCGCTGCCACTGAAGACCGTAGTGCTAACCTGTTCTTTCTTTGTCTTTACAGGTGCTGCTGAAGACTGGATTCCAGGATGTTAAGCCTTTGTTCCCTTAGGCCCAGGATCAGAAGCAGAAGACACGATGAGTGTTCTGCTGCAGAGAATGCAGAATAACGCAAAGCAAGATTCATCCATCGGGTGTGGTTTAAATAGCCTCCTATAGTGCTTAGGTGTCTCCTTCCACAGCCTCGCCTAGGGAGAAAAGAGTTCCTGCTTTCCAGAAGAGTTCCAGTGTTCTGAACCTAGGGAGTGGCTCCTGCCCCACCCAACAGGAAAAGTAGTCCCAAACAGAAGAGGATCAGGGGCTCAACTGGCAGGTAAGTAAGCAGCATGGTCTGCTGCAGGTAAGTCCACCCAAGCATTATGAGCCCGGCGCTTCCAGCGCTGGGACTGGGCATCTTTATGAGCCTGGTGCCACTGGCGCCAGGACAGGGTCCAAAAGGTCCCAATTGGGACTGGCTGGCACTCGGAACCTGGGTTATGGGTCTGCTTCCAAGGGAGTCGGGCAAGTCCAGATCTTTTGGAAGCAGAGATCATGACAGCACCCCCCCTCAAGGCCCCTCCCAAACCGGGCTTCTCCGGGGGTTTGGGCTTGTTAGGAAATGTTCGATGAAATCTTTTGATTAGACGAGGGGCGTGGACATATTCTGCAGGTTCCCAGGATCTTTCTTGGGGACCGTAGCCTTTCCAGTCAATCAGGTAAAATAGTTTAGATTTGGAGATCTTGGAATCCAGGATGCTTTTGACTTCAAACTCGAGTTTTCCATCAACTAGAATAGGTTTTGGAGATTTAGTTAGTCGGGTTTGAGGTTGCACGGGTTTTAATAGAGAGACGTGGAAGACCGGATGTATCTTCATGTGAGGGGGCAAGTCCAACTTGACCGCTACTGGATTTACTATGGTAGTGATGGAATAGGGACCAAGGTATCTTGGGTTGAATGTGCGTGGTCCTTTTAGAGGTAGATATTTGGTGGATAACCAGACTTGATCTCCTACTTGATATTGGGGGGCTTCCTTCCGATGTTGGTCTGCTCCTTTCTTGTATTGTTCTTTAGCCCTTTGAAGGTGAGAAACGGCTTCCTTAAAGGCTTGAGTGATTGTAGAATGCAGGTGGTCTACTGCTGGTGTTCCAAGATCTTGGAGTGGATCCAACTCCGAGGTTCGAAGGTGACTACCGTATAAAAGAAAAAACGGAGTCTTCCCAGTTCCCGAGTGGACAGAGTTATTGTAGGCATATTCGGCTATCCAAAGGATATCTTTCCAAGTTTTTTCAGTTTGTTGTAGCATGCAGCGCAAATACTGTTCCAGAGTTTGATTGGTCCTCTCGGTTTGTCCGTCGGTTTGAGCGTGGTGGCTGGTCGAAAGTCTCACATCAATTTGAGCCGACCGACAGCAACTTCGCCAAAATTTAGAAATAAATTGACTACCTCGATCCGAAATGAGAACTGAAGGAAAACCGTGCAGTCGGACGATGTTTTCGAGAAATTCTCGGGCCAGAGTTGCTGCTGTTGGTAAGCCTTTGAGTGGAATGAAATGCGCCATCTTGGAGAATAGGTCCACGATTACTAGGATCGTATTGTATCCGGAGCATGGAGGTAGATCGGTGATGAAGTCCATAGAAAGCGTATGCCAAGGGCGAGGTGGGATGTCAATAGGGCGTAAGAGGCCGGCTGGTTTTTCCTTTTGACTCTTGTTTTGGGCGCATACTCCACAGGACATTATAAAGTCTCTGATATCTTTTTTCCAACACGGCCACCAGAAGTAGCGCTTGATCTTTTCCGAGGTCTTGGTCATACCGGGATGTCCTTCCATTAAAGAATCGTGATAACAAGAGATTACCTTTTTCTGTAAATCTGTGCAGGGCAGGTATAACCGTTCTTGGAAATATAATAGGTTGTCCTTCACCGTAAAGTCCTTTCCCTGCAGATGCCAATTCTGTATGTCTGCTGGAGTTACCAGTAGCCTGGCTTTATCCTTAACTTCCTCTATGGATTGTGTGGCGATTACACCTAGAATTCTTTGTTCGGGAATGATAGGTACAGGTTTAGGATTGATCAAATGTTCTTCCACTCCCATCCGAGAAAGGGCATCAGCTTTACCGTTTTTTGTACCAGGTCGATAGGTAATTATGAAGTCAAACTCGGCAAAGAATAGTGCCCAACGGAGTTGCCTAGAGGATTGAGCTTTTGCAGTTTTCAAATATTGCAGGTTTCGGTGATCTGTAATCACAGTAACGGTGTGTCGGGCCCCCAGAAGATAATGCCACCAAGCCTTAAAGGCGGACTTGATAGCTAGAAGTTCCTTATCAGTAATAGTGTAATTGATTTCAGGAGGCGAGAATTTGCGGGACCAAAATGCCATGGGATGCAACTGATTGGTTACTGGGTCCTTTTGTGATAGAACTGCCCCCATGGCAAGGCTCGAAGCATCAGTTTCAACGATGTAGGGGAGTTCTGGGCGAGGATGTTTTAAGATCGATGCAGAGATAAATCTAGTCTTCAAATTCTGGAAAGCTTGTTCCGCCTCGGTAGACCATTCAAAACGTTTGTTTTTCTTTAACAAGGCGGTGATGGGCTGGACTATTCGAGAGAATTCGGGGATAAACCTGCGGTAAAAGTTAGCGAAGCCTAACATGCTTTGAACACCTTTTACGGAGGATGGCGATGGCCATTTGAGAATTGCATCGACCTTCTTTGAATCCATACGCACTCTGCTAGGTGATAATATGAATCCCAAGAATTCAACTTCAGTCACGTTGAAAACACATTTTTCCAACTTAGCGAAAAGTTTGTGTTGACGCAATCTCTCGAGGACCATTTTCACATGTTTCCGATGTTCAGTTTCCGATGAAGAATAAACGAGGATGTCGTCAATGTAAACAACAACACACACATCTATGAGCTCTCTGAAGACATCGTTCATAAAATATTGAAAGGCGGCCGGGGCATTGCAAAGTCCGAAGGGCATGACCTGATATTCAAATAGCCCATACTTGGTGCGGAAGGCCATCTTCCATTCATCGCCCTCTTTTACTCGTACCAAGTGGTAGGCGCCTCTAAGATCCAGCTTTGTATATATGCATGCTTTTCTGACTTGGTCCAGGAGTTCAGGGATCAAAGGTAACGGATATCTATTCTTAACGGTGATCTGGTTCAGGGCGCGATAATCTATACAAGTTCTAAGGTCCCCTTCTTTTTTTGGAACGAAGAACAAAGCTGAGGAAGCAGGGGACTTGGAAGGACGAATAAACCCATTCACTAGGTATTGATCCAGGTATTGTCGGAGGTGAAGATTCTCAGGCTCGGTGAGGGCATACATTCTACTACAAGGAGGAGTAGATCCAGGTATCAGGTCTATCTGGCAGTCATAAGACCTATGAGGAGGTAGAGAGTTAGCCTGATCCTTCCGGAAAACATCTTGGAATTCTAGCTATTCAGGAGGTAACTGGGGAGCCTCCGAGGAAATTGCTGCCAGTGCAACACCAGGTCGAGGGTGACACGTAGAGACACATTCTGGAAACTGAACCGTTCTTGCTCGCCAATCGATCTGAGGATTGTGCTTCTCTAACCAAGGAATTCCTAGAATAATCTGGAACTGAGGAGCCTTGATCACATCGAACACGATCTTCTCATGGTGTCCATCTTGACTTACTAGCGTCACTTCTTGGGTGGTATGCGTTACTGGTCCGGAGGCTATCTCCGTACCATCCACCGTAGTAATGACGTCCTTTACAGCCTTTGGACAAAGAGTCAGATTCATCCTCAAAACCATTTCATGATCCACATAATTGCCGATGGCACCGCTGTCGACGTAAGCTTCAATCGCATGTAATCGATCTGGATGTTCAGGGCTAATGAGGACCATAGGTATCACGAAATGCGAGGTCACGGAACTGGTTTTAACGCTCGGCAAGAGGACCTCTATTCTTGTCGGGCGAGGTCGTTTCCCTGCTCAGAGTTTGTGACCCTGGTAACTGCAGCTCCTACTGCCTTCTTGGCTGGTTTCACCGGACAGTCTCGAAGAAAGTGCCCCGAGTTTCCGCAATAGAGGCATAATTGCAGCTGTTTTCTCCTTTCCCGCTCCTTTTGTGTTAGTGGTCCTTTCAGGCCCCCTATTTGCATGGGTTCCCCGGAGTCTACTCCTTTGGTAGGAGTTGGTGGTTTGGAAAATACTCGAGCATCAAACTTGGAACGATCGGCCTTCCTGTTCTGCAGTCTGTGGTCAATTTGAACGACTAAGTCAATATAGTCCGAACAGTCTTGCGGGGGATTCACTACTTGGGCTAACACATCTTTGAGCTCTCCACGTAAACCTCTATAAAACAGCGTAATCCTTTTGTCCTCAGGCCATCGAGTTTCCACTATCAGTCTGTTGAAAGACGCAATATAAGACAAAAGGTCTTGATTACCCTGTCGCAATGAAAGGAGCTCATTGTCCAAGGCCTGCCCCTGTGAATGTCTTGCAAACAGTTTTTCCATTCTGAGCTGAAAAGCTTGAAAATCATGGAGAACCGGATCATCTTGATTAACTAGATGGATCGACCAGTCTGCCGCATTGCCACTAAGGTACGAAAGCACGAAAGCTACCTTAGCTTGATCAGTTGGAAAGGCTGCTGGCCGGCATAAGAAGTGCAACCGGCACTGATTAATAAATACTGCAAACCTCTTTGGGTCACCAGAAAATCGTTCGGGCGGAGCCAGAGGTACATTCCCAGGTAGGTTGATCTGCACTGGGTTCGTACAAGATGTTGAAGGAAGATTTGCCTCTGATGCGGGTAACGGAGTTTGTCCGGCTTGTGACTGTAGCAATTGTCTAGCGAGATCGTCTGTTCGCTCTTTGGAAATAATCAGTTCCCTTCTTAGAGCATTCGTTTCCTGACGGGCTGCATGCACTTTTGCTCTTAGTTCCCTAAGTAACTGGGCTAGCTGGTCGGTATCCGAGGTTTCCATAGCACCTGGGTGGGAGTTTTGCGGTCGGCTTTGCGTTCTGTAACGCTCACCTGATTCCCGCAGAGGCGCCGGTCTTGACTGGGTGAATGCCGTATCTTCAAAGGTGATGTGTAGCACACGGTTGGCTCTTTGGGCTGGACCTCTGTGCACTGTATGTCTGACTCGAAGAGTAAGATGTCTGCAGATAGAAAATAGGGGATTAATGAACTGGGGTTATTGGGTGCCTCTCTCCTCCTCCCTTTCTCTTCTCCTGTAGAACCCCAAAGGTTAACGCCCTCACCTTAGGTAAGTGAACGCTGAGCTCTCCATCTGCCTCGGGGCAGGGTGCCGTAACCAGTTTCTTCACTGGATAAGGGTGCAGGCCTCTTGACCTCAGAGGACTGCTGTCCGTCGTTAACTGCACGAACGGTAAGTTCTGGGTACTTCAAATGTCTTAAAAGTCTTTTGTAATGATATCTCTTGTTTTGCAGGGTTCCGGCGATGGCGGATGGCGGGCTGATGAGAGTTGAGGATCGAACCCGCGTGAGGAATAGAAGCGCCTGGAAGCACGTAAGTAAGCGCTTGTAGCCTGCTTCACGATGCGCACTAACTGTCCCTTTTATCTTGCAGGTACAAGTTCGGAGCTTTAGAGAAGCTGAAGGGTGCTGGAATACCCACTGGATTCGGCGTGGGAAGGAGTAATGGCACGTGAGTAATAAAGTTGCCCAATGTCTTTAAACGCACCTTCTTTTGTCTTTCAGATGCGGGATGCAGCGCCGAAGGCCTCCGGAGCGTGCGAAGAGCTGGTAAGCTTTTGTCTTTTAGATGCCGGAATGCAGTGCGAAGACCTCCGGAGCATGCGAAGAGTAGGTAAGCCTTTGTCTTTCAGATGCCGGAATGCAGCGCGAGGCGTTGGTGACTGCCGATGGACCAGGTAAGAGATGCGCTGCCACTGAAGACCGTAGTGCTAACCTGTTCTTTCTTTGTCTTTACAGGTGCTGCTGAAGACTGGATTCCAGGATGTTAAGCCTTTGTTCCCTTAGGCCCAGGATCAGAAGCAGAAGACACGATGAGCGTTCTGCTGCAGAGAATGCAGAATAACGCAAAGCAAGATTCATCCATCGGGTGTGGTTTAAATAGCCTCCTGTAGTGCTTAGGTGTCTCCTTCCACAGCCTCGCCTAGGTGAGAAAAGAGTTCCTGCTTTCCAGAAGAGTTCCAGTGTTCTGAACCTAGGGAGTGGCTCCTGCCCCACCCAACAGGAAAAGTAGTCCCAAACAGAAGAGGATCAGGGGCTCAACTGGCAGGTAAGTAAGCAGCATGGTCTGCTGCAGGTAAGTCCACCCAAGCATTATGAGCCCGGCGCTTCCAGCGCTGGGACTGGGCATCTTTATGAGCCTGGTGCCACTGGCGCCAGGACAGGGTCCAAAAGGTCCCAATTGGGACTGGCTGGCACTCGGAACCAGGGTTATGGGTCTGCTTCCAAGGGAGTCGGGCAAGTCCAGATCTTTTGGAAGCAGAGATCATGACAGCATGATAAAAAACAAAATAAACAATTTAAATCAGAACCAGAAATTCAAAATGAGAAACGAAGAGTGGATAAATAAGAAAGTAAGAAAATAAGGAATAGGAAGGAGAAACAAGTAACACAATAGGAAAATAGAAATGAATTTGAAGCAAACTGATGACATGGGATACCATACTCAGAGAATCCCTCAGCTTCTCCGCAAGATATGGACAAAAAAGAGGCAAACAAGACAAAAACCTAACTCTATGGGCTATGTCTGACCCAACATCGACATCATATTTAATGTTCCCAAAAATGTATATAGTTGTTCATCTAGGTTGTGTCCTTTGGGTTTTTAGCCTCAGAATCCAATATGTATTCTGTCTCCTTTTGACATAACTCAATCTCACGGTTACCTCCTCTGCATAGTTTCTCGACACTATGTATTGCAAAAAACATGAAACCCTCCAATTTACAATTATGTTAGTACTGAAAATGTAAGGCCATGGGACAGGAGGGAGCCACATTTTTAATTGCTCTCATGTGTTGTTGGATACGTAGTTTGAGTTTACCAATGATACTCTGAACAAATTATGTGTTGGAGGATATTCTTGAATTAAATTGAACCTTGTGACCGAGTATAGGCTGTATGTAGCTAGTCTTATTCTGAGCAAACTTGCAGGTCTTGCACTCAGTACATTTGTAAAATTCTGACGTTTGTGCATTTAACCATATACCAAGACCCACAGATTTCTCAGGAGGAATATATCTGCAAACTAGAATGTATTTTAGGGAGCTAGATTTTCTGAACATTATATTTGCTCTTTCTCCAATAACTGGGGACAAATTATCATCTAGTTCCAGCACATGCCAATGACGATGCAGAACTTGGCAAATTCAATTGGAATGGGTCTCAAAGGTGAGAATGTGTCTGATTTGATCCTTTTCTTGAATGTTCACGTGGCCCTTGTTAGATAGTAAAAGTGAATCTCTGTCAAGACCTTGTGCTTTCATATAGGCTCATTCGAAAAATCCTTAGGATATTGTTGAGTGTGAACATTCTGTGCTCCTATTCTGCATTCTCTATCAAAAGATTCCAGTTTAGTGCAATTATGTCAGATCCCGATAAATTCCTTATAAGGTATGCTCCACTTGAGCATAAAGGGGTGATTGGTGCTGGCATAAAGTGGCACGATGGAACTTGTAACAGTTTCACCTTGTTCTGGTTTCACCAATGCATTTAGAAAGATTATGGATTCCTCACTGTATGTTTCCATGAATTTGAGATTGAGGACATTTACGTTAAGAGCATGCACAAATTCTTTCCACTTTTTTTTGTCTCCGTTCCACAAGATAAAGAGATTGTTGATATATCGTAACCATAGAATGATCTTATCTGTGAATTGACTATTTTCATCTCTCTAAACAATGATGTTTTCCCACCATCCCATGGTGAGACTAGCAAAAGTTGTGCACTTTTCATACCCATTGCTGTACCTTGGATATAGCAATCATTATAAAAGAGGAAAAACATTTTTGGTCAGGCATATGTCTATCATCTTTAGGCTCATCTCACCATGAGACAGGAAATTAAGTGACCTGCTGTTGAGAAAGTGTTTGCATGCTCGTTTCCCATCAGAATATTGGATGGAGGTGTATCGCGAAAAAACGTCCAATGTTGCTAAAATAATGTTGGATTCCCATGGGATACCTTGATTTTACTCAAAAAGTCCTGGATGTCTTAAAGATACAAAGGAAGTGTGAAGACTGGGTGAAGCACACTTTTCTCAATATATTTGGAAACATTTTCAAGTAGGGCTCCATTAAGAGTCACTATTGGTCTGCCTGGGGTTTTGTGATGCTAATGTGAAGCTTGGGCAGAAAGTAAATTGTGGGTATTACCAGAAACTAATACAAAGAAAGCTGCAATCATGCTTGTTGAGGATACCCTTGTCTGTCCATGTCAATAGTACGATGGTTTGTTTGGCACTAATTCCTGCAGAAGGGCCTGATTCCAATTTCTTGTAGGACTGACCATCAGAAAGTTGTCATCTGGTTTCTTTGACATTGGCCCTCATTCCAACCCAGGCGTTAAGGGATTAACGGCGCCGTTGGCGCCGTTAACCCTTAACGCCTGATTTCCACCTTAACGCCTGCTTTTAGCAGGCGTTAAGTACCAAGGCGCTAAGCGTCCTTGGTGCTAATTACGGCACCGTAATTTACGGTGCCGTAATTAGCGCCTTCCCCACTCCCATTATGCCCTATGGGGCAAAAATGGGAATGGGGAAGGGTAAATGGGGATTGGGGATTCACCTTGGAATGGGGCGGTAAATCCGCCATCCACCATGGTGTAAACGCAGTTTACACCATGGTGGTAAAGTAGGGAACTTACCACCTGGGTTGGAATGAGGGCCATAGTCAGTCTTATATTGAATGACAATGTTGCTGCCTTTGTCCAAGGCTTTGATAATATAATCAGGTAGACTCTGTAATTCCTTCAAGGTTTCTCTTTTTTTTGTGAGGTTATCCTTCAGCCAACATTCCTGTAGCCTGGACTTTTTCAGATCATGAAGTCCTGGAAGGCTTCAATGTGCCCACCTGAATTAAACAAAAGATTCAATTTGGATTCATGTTTTAATTTGCAGGCAGGCATTTTAACCTGCAAGCATTAGCTAGCCCCCTTCTTCACAGCATGCACTCCCAGTCCTCCGTCTTCCATTACCATTGCGGACCAAATCAACTTTTGCTTAATCCACCCCAGCACAGCTGCAAGCTGGAGGCCGTGCCCTGATCCACTTGAGGCAGGTACAACTGCACAGTGTGGTTGTGTGTAATCCCCTGCAATTTGACTTGAAAATTGACCAAATATAAAAAAAGGTCAATAATTTGAACTTGCACGTGTAATATCTGGCGCAAACCTATCCTTGCCACATGTGTTGTTGTTTCTGGTTTTGAGTGCCTTGGTACAGTTTCTTGGTTGCCGTCTTCACAGCAACTCCATCATGGCTGCCGCCTCATCCTGGATTCAGATTTGCCCCGAGGTGCTGATTGGCCACCCGGACCAACAAATTGACCAACCGGGGACCGGCAGGCTTCAGCCTGCCCCCTTTTTCAAAGGCTCTCTTTCTAAGTCCCTATCTGCTCCCTGTCCGCTACCAGTTCGCAATAAGGACTAATTGCTCTCCCTCACAAATGCACTGAGCATGTTGCTCCCACACTGTACAGTGGAGCCTGAACTATCATGACATTCTCCACCACAACTATGGGTTAGTCTGCCCCACCTGTCACTTCTCACCCCTCTGACTTTCCCTCCTACTCTCCTTGCCACCTGATCTCCCACTCCTACAGCCATTGCGCACTGTAACTTACACCTCTGTTGCTGAATTTAATTTAGCCTGTCTGTAAATGCTGTTTCAAAGTTCGAATTTGGCCTGTCTGTAATTGCTGCTGCAAAGTTTGAATATAGCCTGTCTGTAAACGGTGCTGCAAAGTTCGAATTCAGCGTGTCTGTAATTGCTGCTGCTGAGTTGAATTTAGCCTTTCTGATACTGATGCTACAAAGTTCCAATTTAGCCTGTCTGTAATTGCTGCTGCTGAATTGAATTTAGCTGTGCCCCTTGGTTATGCTCGCTTGAATCTTGTTGGCCCAGTCACTGCTTTGTGCTACGTTGCCCCTGTGTTCCTTGCCTGATCCTCCTCTGCTGCTCCCCCCCCTCTCTCTACTTCACCCATGGCACTCTCTGTTTCAACTATCTTCTCCAACTGCTTTGCCATCAACTATCCCTCCCTTCTCACTTAGTCTAGCAGGAAGAAATTCAAAAAGGATATCTTGGTCTCCAACCGTGGTCTCCCTATCGCTAACACTTATACCAGTGCTTCCTCCAGACAAACTCTCGCTGACATCCTCTTTGTCGTTACCTTGTCTGATCTATGGACTATTCATATGATCTCTGTGCTCTCTCCTCTCTCTTCTTCTCCCATTAATGGTGGCACCTGCTGGGAGGCCCAACTTTCCCCCTTCGACTCCTCTAAGGTCATCATTAATGTCTATCTGAATGGCACTATCCCACTATCTTGGTCCAAGGCCCTCAGACCAACCTCCTCTTCTTTGATAGACACTTCCCATGCCTCATCAGTTTCCTTTCATCTCCTGCTACTCCCCTATCCCCTCCTCGCCATCCTTTCCTCCCCCCACTGGTTCCCCCCTGGCTACCTTGCCCCCTCCTCCTTCCTCTCCCACCCCCTCTCGGGCTCTGCCTTCACCTCCTTCAACACCTCTGCAGGGCGTAACTCTGTTCTGTACCCCTCCCTGGAAGTCTTTCAAGGTTGGCAACCTTCTTTATATGGCCACTGTCAACTCCCGCTCAGCTGTTAAACACTTCTCTGACATCTGCCACCTCCTGGAAGAACTTGACTTCGATGTCCTCGGTCTCCTGGAGACATGGTTCATAGCGAGCTCTGTCACAAGCTTTGACACTCTCCTCCCTGATGGTTACAAGTTCCTCTCCGCTCCCAGATCTTCGTGGTCCATAGGTGGTGTAGCCCTAATCTTGCCTGTGTGTATTCCTGCCTCTGTCATTCCTTTGCAGACCTACTCCTCTTTCAAATGCCTTTTCTGCAGGCGTTCACGCTCTCCTGGCCACTTTGTTACCGTGGCTACTATCTATCGGCCACCTGGTCAGATCACCTCCTTCCTCACTGAGTGGGCGGACCTTTCCTCCTCCCTCCTCGCCTCAACCACTTAAATCATCCTTCTTGGTGATCTAAACATCAACCTGGATGTTCCCTGTTCCTCCTCTGGACTCTTCCATGACCTCTGTGATTCTCTCTCTCTTTCTATTCTCCCCTCTGGCCCGACTCACTATGCAGGGCACACGCTTGATGTTTTGATCTCCTCTGACTTCCCCCTCTCCTTCCCTCTGACTACTCCTCTTTCCTGGAGTGATCACTGCCTCCTTTCCTCCCATCTCTCCCTCTCTACCCCTCAGGCCAAGTCAACTTCAACACTGCCACCTACCTGCTTGGTCATTCAACCCATGAAACGTGTGTCAGTTGAGGCTTTCGCTGCCACTTTCGCTGTCCTCCCTCCCCCGGCTGACTTACATCCTGACACAGCCCTCTCCATGCTCTACTCTTCTATCTCTGACACTCTGGTTGTTCTTGTCCCCGTCATGGGAATCTGCTTGAAGCAAAAAGCGAAAAGCCAAGTGCAACTCTTGGTACGACTCCGATTTAGCCACCCTTAAACATGAGTGTAGGGTGGCTGAGAGGAAATGGCCCTCTTTTTGTACACCCTCTGACAAACTGGCCTGCCACCTGCTCAAAAGGCAGTACCGGCTCTGTGTCCAATATAAGAAGAGAGCTCACATCCAAGTCCGCGTCTTTGTGCCATCCAACAACTCAGCTGAACTCTTTAAAATTTGTAAGGAACTTGCCAAACATGCTTCAGTTTCTACTTCTCCAGTCGCCTCCCAGGCCCTCTGCACTGCCATTGCCTCTCATTTCATCTCAAAAGCTCAGGACATCATGTCCATCCTCTCATCCTCTTCTCCTCCTCCCCCTTCTCTATCCGCTAATTCCAGCCCTCCTGCAGCCGGTCCCCCTCCCTCTTTCTCTTCCTTTCCTCTGTTCTCCACTGACGATTTTTCTAGACAAGTCTGATCTATGAAAGTCCTGTCTAAACAGGTTCCTTCCTGTTTGTATAAAACCATCAAGGACTACATTGTCACCCTTTCTCCTGCTCTGGCTGACTTCTGCAACCTCTCCTTTGCCATTAGAGCTGTCCCCTTCCCTGAAGCACTCTCTTGTGCACCATCTGCTCAAGAAACCTTCAGCCGACCCTTCTTTCCCGGCTATTGCCCAATTTCCATCACTCCTTTCCTGGGCAAACTCCTGGAAAAAGTGGACATCTCCCAGCTTAATCTTCATACTGACGCTGTTGGTTGTCTACATGACCATCAGTCTGGCTTCAGAGCAGTCAGAAGCATGGAAACTGCTTTCCTGTACGTCTGTGAAGACCTGCTCTCCAACCTTGACTCATCCTACTCAATCTCTCTTCTGCCTTTGAGACGGTCAACCATGTCATCCTGCTGAACGGTCTCCATGATAACCTGGATATCACCGATCAGGCTCTAGCCTGGCTGACCTCTTTACTCTCTGATCGACCCTCCCATGTCCAACTTGGGTGCTTCCTTTCTTCTATCTCGCTCTCTACATCTGGTGTTCCCCAGGGGTCTTATCTCTCTCCCTGGCTTTTCAACCAATACCTGGCACCCATTGACCGCCTCATTTCCTCTCTCTGCTCCAATGTTCAGTGCTATGCAGACGACACTCAGCTCATCTTCAGGCTTCCCTCTGCCTCCTTCTTTCATCTCTGACTGTCTGTCTGCTATCCATGAGTGGTGTGCTGCAAAGGATATCTGTCTTAATGCCAGTAGGACAGAGATTCTTCTCATCGGCACACTTGCACCCTCCTTTCCTGTCACTCTCTGGCCAGCCTCTCTTGGCCCTCTTCCTGCTCCCACCTGTGAGGCTAAGAACCTCAGGGTCATTTTTGACTCCACACTCTCCTTTTCTCTGCATATCTCTGACGTATCTAAGAAGTCAAACTACCAACTACACCTCCTCAGAGATATTCTTTCTTTCCTCTCCTTCCCCCAGAAGCTTACTGTCTCTAGAGCTCTGGTTCACTCTAGGCTGCACTACTGCAACAGCCTCTTTCTAAATCTGCCTGCTTCTACTCTCCGCCCTCTGCAACTCATCCAGAACAGGACTGCAAGACTTGTCCTTCGCCTCAAGCCCTGGGATCATAGCTCTAAAGCCCAGAAATCTCACCATTGACTCCCTGTGGCTGCAAGGATTAAATGTAAGACCCTTTGCATTGTCCACAAGTCTTTCTGGGGCCTGGGTCAAAAATATCTTCAACTCTTCCTCCGTAAATACCTTCCAACTCGAGCTCTTCGCTCCTCTACCTCCAACTCCCTCAGGGTCAGTCGCTTCTCCAAGCAACAAGTTGGTGGTAGATCTCTTTCCCTGGTATAACCTCCCTGCCATTCCGAAACTTGAGGAGAACCATCTCCGGTTCCAGAAACACCTTTATTCCTTCCTCTTTCTCCTGCTGATTGGTCTTCTTTGGCACATTGCACCTGGGTACCCACTGGGCTTGGTCCAGGTCCCTGCCCACCCAGTGTCACGCCTGCACTGCCTTCCAGCAACCCTTGCACTTGGGTCTGTTTCTGTATCCCTATAGATCATATCCAAAGACCAAGAGAAGGAAACCGCCATCCCGTGGCCAACGGAAATGGGATCTGCACCATCACCATCTAAAGTAGTAAAAAATCTGGGAGTCCTGATGGACAACACCCTAACCTTAGAACCGCAAATAAACGCAACCGTCAAGAAATGCTTCTTCCTCCTCCACACGGTAAGAAAAATACTACCTTTCCTCTCCTTCACACACAAAACACTCACTATCGTCGGCCTCATCATGTCAAGTATCGACTATGCAAACAGCCTCTACCTCGGTATACCGGAATACCTACTGAAGAAGCTACAGCGGATCCAAAACACAGCAGCCAGACTACTCCACAACTATCCAGAAGAGACCACATCACCCCGGCCCTAAAAACACTACACTGGCTCCCAGTAAAACACTGTATCATCTTCAAAACAATGTGCATATCGCACAGGGCAATCTGCGGACAAGGAGCAGAATTCCGACAAAAGAAAATAACAATCTACAAGCCAACGAGACCGCTCATGTCAACCAACGAAATCCGACTGGAACAAAACCTTACATCAAGAAGAAACTCAGAGGTAACGCTTTCTACCACTTAGCCGCGAAAACCTGGAACAACATCCCAAAAGTAATAAGGAACACCAAAGATCACCTTAAATTCAGAAAATTACTAAAAACCTGGCTCTTCAACATCAGAGACTAAAACCGAAACAACAATAAGACAAATGACTCAACAGGAAAGGACATTGACAAGCCCTAGAACCGACAGAAGTACTCTGAGCACCAGTAGGGCTGACACTGGACACAGGGGTCCACCTGAGAGACCCAGGGAGACGGAGGCAACAACTCCAGCCAACCCTTACCATCCCCCACTGCCCGTACAGCCACAACTAGGTACCACAGGGTTGTGGAACGGACGAGATACCATCAATCACCACACAATCGGAAATATGGACACTAGCAGGTGCGCTAGTCATGTGGGTGGGGGTGAGGAGCATGCAAAGTTATTAAGGGAGCGGACGGAGGGGACAGCTAAATGCTCAAACGGCCTTGAATGCAAAAACGGGCACGTACCTCCTGAGGCACAGGATGTGCAAACACCCCGTCGTGTAATATTACACAAGCCCAACCGATCAATCCAGGATAGAGATACCAACTAACCAATACCACTAACAATTTCCTTCTCTGCATACACCTCTCAAACTCCAAACCAAACACAACCACAAACCTCCAGCACAACAAACCGCACAAACTTCACTACACTGCAACAACAAAACAAAAAACACACATAGACTCGCACATCAGCACACGATGACTACCGGCCGCATACACCCCAGGCCCAGCCGACGGAACCATCGGGCTGAGGCTGCCAACAGCACATCACTGCAATCTTGCACTTTTCCAGCCTCCACCCACTAACCCACCTCTCCCTCCCTCTTCCAGAGCCGCCAGCGCGCCAGGGGACCACTCCGGTGGTGATAGTGAGCGGTATAAATGTCCTTTAACATTAACATTAACATTAACATATAGACCCCTTACCCGTACTTATCAGTCACCCCTTGCTGTGCCTTAACCTTGCACTTGCCATCTTGTTGGCTGCACTACCAGTTGTGTTTTTATCTTTTGATCAGCACTTACCACTACTCCCCACTCCCTTGCACTTTCCCCCTTCCCCTGCACTTGCGCATTCTCAATGTCACTGGGCCTAGTAAGATCAGTGTTTTTGTCCTCCCTTGTTCTCCTCCTTTGCCTCATCGCGCTCTAAAACTTGTGTATGAGCTCAATACGAATAAAATATCATATCATGTATATGGTTAAGTTGCTCAACCCATAGGAAGAGCACTTTTTGGGTGGCTTATAACTTGGACCCTCCCTAGATGAATCCTCACAAAACTAAAAAAATAAGTATAAGGCCCGTCACATTGATTGTCCGAAGTTTGGTGAGGTTTTTTCAAGGGGGGCAAAGTTATATGGGGGTCCCACAATGCGTGTTTTTTCCCATGGACACAAAGGAAGAAAACTTTGCTCTCACCTACAGCCTAAACCGCTGGATGGATTTTCACCAAATTTGCAGCAGGAGCATAGACTTGGTCCCGAAAGTGTGTTTTCATACATTTGGTGTAAAGCCGTCTAGTAGTTTTTTAAAAACTACCAAAAAGTAGGTCATAATAAATGTGCAATATCTGGGTTCGGTCCGCTGACTCATTTCCCTGTTCAGTCCATGGACGGGCCTCCCATTGGCCCATAGGGTGACGTGATGTCCACGGACATTAGACGCACCCGCTGATTGGATCGTGAAGAGTGTGAGGTGCATCATAATTTTGGGAACTGCACACTATGTTGGATTCACGGACAGAGCCCGTTGTCCGCAAACACTGCACTGAGAACATATTAAAAAAACAAAAAATTGCACTTGTCAAACTTATCAAAAAATCTATGAGAAGGTGAGGGGTGATTAGGATGGAATGGTGTATGGCCATTAAAAACCAAAAAAACAGGCATTTTTCTTCCAAGATGTCTGCGAACAGTCCGGGACAATCCGGTGATGTTCGCAAACAGTTTAGATGTTCACGGCATCTATGCTTATTTGTGCATTACAGGGTTTGTGAAAAACTGTTTTTGGATGGCTTATAACTTTGGAGCCACTTAATGAAACTGCATGGAAGGAAGTTTGGGATAGCATTCTAGACTTTATTCTTAATGGTTTTGCAAATGGTGGTGCTGTTTTGTCAAGAAGGAACAAAATTAGAGCGGGGTCCCAAAATATTCTAAAGAGTATAAATGTGGTGCCGTTTGCCAAATATGCACTGAAGTTTGCAAACATATTTTAAAGCTCGATATAAATGTGAATGCAAAGTTTGGTGGGATTTTGAGAAGAAGGGGCCAAATTAGAGGGGGGTTCTCAACATTTTTAGATGGCATGTAACTTTGTTGCTATTTGACGAATATTGCCAAACGTTTTCAGAACGATTATATAGCCTACCTTGAATGTTTGTTCAAAGTCTGAATGGATTTTGTCAAGTCGGGACTAAGTCATATGATTATTGTATGTAAGTAGATTGTGACACTTTTTAAAAAATAAAACATGGGCGGATTTGCTGTAAAATTGTGTAAAGGAGCAGTGGCAAGGACCTGAAAGCATGGTTTTGCAATTGTGTCTGTGTTTTATTTTTTGAAAAATGTCATGATGTAGGTACACAAAATAATGATATTCTTTTGGTGACTGAGGTGTAGCCTGTGTCCATGGGCATTTGCCAGATTTTCTGGGTCATGTCATAAGGTCATGATGTAGACAATATGGATACTGGTCATGGCCACGAGGAACAACCAATGGGGTTAATGTGGTCATGTCCACCAAGGACCGGCTATGTGGTAAAGTTTTTCGAAATTGGGATAGGTTTGAATGGGAAAAGAAAATGTGCTTGTGGGTACAGGTTGAAGTGCTGGATGGGATTGAAGCAAATATGCACGAGGAGCGTCAGCAAGAACTGGGAAGCATGGTTTTGCAAATATGTCCTGTGTTTTTTTTTTTAAGTGTAAATAGTAAGTACACATCACAGAGATATAACTTCGGTGTATGAGGGCAATGGGCCTGCATGTCAGTAAGGAGAAATGTGTACTGTAATTTGCTTATTGGGGCATGCAGCATGGCCGAAGAGGTAGGTTTGAATGTGAAAAAATATTCTGCTTGCAGTTACCGCCTGAAGTGGTGCACTAGAATACAGCAGACTTGCGCAGCAAGCATTAGCAAGGACCTGCAGGCATGTTTTTTGGAAATATGTCTTGTGTTTTATTTTTCCAAAGTGTAAGAATGCAAGTAGAAAAACTAGTGATATATATTTGGTGCCTGGGTAATGGGCCTGGCCCTCTGCAAATGCAAATGTGTACTCTAATTTGCTTATTGGTAAATGTGTGATGGCTGAAGCCCATGTCTCATGGATTTGGAGACTGGCCATGGCTGCAAGAAAAGAGCACTGGCCATTTGTTACATTATTAGTGTATAGTGGACACTGAACTAGGATGCAGGGTAGGTGCAGAGAATAATAGGGGTGGTTTGGGTGGGCTAGGGTCATGGTGGAGCATTATGCCATAAGCAATTGAACAATGATTTCCATCCCCAGCATGCACTGCTGATAACAACAAACATAAGTATGTGTTTGAAAAATATATGTTTCTTAAAGAAGGTCTACAGTTCTTTCACATATGTGAAAAGAGGAATTATTAATCATTTGTATACAGTGATGTAACACCATGAAACATTTTCACTTATACAAATCTATTAAATTGGCAGAAAACAACATTGTTAAAAGGGTGTTATGACTAAGATGTATCCCACCCTTGGGACTCCTCTGCTCCACTAGTTTCCCAGTGGGGTCCCACCTTGGAATACCTTGGCATTTCCCTCCTGGGTTTTCATGAACAATTGCCCATCCGTACTGCCCATTCTATTTATGCACTTCTCTCACTGCACAATGCATATGTGCATTTATAGGAGCACTGTGTAAAAATGTTTTGGATAAGTAATTGAAATGTAGATGGAAATGATTTGTAAAAGATTGTTAAGTGGGTGTGGGAAGCTTAATATGGTCATATAGATCTCTCTTTGCCTACTGCAGTTCGCCATGGAAATTGAATATGGGCTCAGTATGGAGCCCCACCTTCCCTTTTCATGGTGGCCATCTTCGAAAGAGATTTTCCTTCCTACAGCGGGACGCCGGGCATGCCCTGCTGTGGGAAGGAAAATCTATTTTTTTAGCACCCTGGGTTACTGCTTTGGCAACCCGGGGTGCTAATGGACTTCATCCCCCGTTGCAGGGGCTGGAATGGGGGATAACATTCTGGAGCCCTCGTTATCCTACTTCACTTTGCTTGGGTCGATAACTTGGGCTGCCGGGCTGTTATCCCTGGCAGATGAATACCACATTATTCCCATTAGCATAATTCAAAATCCTACTGAAAATGTTGGAAATCTTATTGTGTCTATGTACTTTACTGAGAAATGTAAAGTAGATGGAGTCTATAAGATTATCTTTTTAGTTCTATTTTTTAACTGTGAAAGGTGGTTGTTGATTTGTGTTGGTTTTTGTTGGTTTTTTAAGGAGAGGATAGAAAGTAAGGTGGGGAGGGAAATGATGGAAGAGGGATCAAGCACTATTATGGAGGGGTAGGTAGACAGGGGAAGATGCTCTGCGTATGTTACCTCTAAGGTAGGGGCAGTTTTTCTCATGCTCCTTGATTACAGCTTCAAAAGAACTTCAAAATTGCTCCCCCTGGAGCGTGGTTTGTTGTAGTATAAACAGAGATATGTTGTCTTCAAAGGTATGGATCAATAGCCTCTTTTATTGCTTGCAAGGTAGCTGTTGGGATTTTGTGTCCCACAGAGGCAGGCGTGAGGTTACAGTATTGGTTGAGGAAGATGAGGTAGAGGAAGACAGCCTACTACTTGCCAAGAAAGGAACAACCTTTCTGAGAGCATTATGATGGTGGGATTTGGTGTGGCGGCGCATGAATATGGTCCCATAGGAGTACTGTCCAGGTAGTACATGACTGAGTACAATGTTGCAATCAGTGCATTTCACTTTGGTAGCTTTAGCATTTAGTATATTCCCAACAGTGGTAAAGAACTGCCCCACCCATGATTCTCTCTGGGGGCTTGAGGTAGGCACGCCCTCTACCTCATCTTCTTGCTCCTCTTCATTGTCTTTGGAAGTGCTGCACTCATATTGTGGTGCAGGTCCTCCAGCTGGTGGTGGTGGTGGTTCTTGTGGAGGATGGATGGCAATAGCCGATGCCATTTTTAAGATAAATAGCAGTTTTGCTAATATTCTTCCAAATATGTGTTCTGTACTAGATTTTGTATGGATAATGAGTGAGAATAGGTATAGGAGCTGTAAAAGTGTACATTTTGAGCTTGAAAGTTGCTAGATTGGCATAAAATGCATTTCAGAACTGTCTGCAGAGCACGGACCGATCGCGAAGTGCGTATGAGTTCGCAGACATGTCACCATGTCGCGAATGAGCGTGTGGTCATGTGACACTGTCTAGAAGGTCTAAGAGGACGATAGACATTTGCAGATGTCAACAAATGCAAAAACTGTGGAAAACATTGCAAAAAGTGCTCACAAGTGTTACAAATGATGCTAGAAGGTGGGGAATGGCAGAGTTTTAAGGTGAAACTTTGAAAATTGGACAACAATTTTATTACATTGGGGTAAGTATGATATTAGTAAGTTATAGGATATTAGCATGCACTGGTAAAAACCCAAGAAATTCACTGACAACACATGTTAAAGGGACGTTATGGTTAGTTGCACTAATAAAAACCTATGCAATTCACTGAAAAACTATGTTTAAGGAACGTTATGGTAAGTTGCACTAATAAAAACCTATGAAATTCAATGAAAAAACTTTGTTAAAGGGACTTTATGGTTACAAATAAAACCAAAAATCCTCTGAATTTTGCCAGTTACTGTAAACTAAGCAGCCATAACTAGCGCTGTGTCATAATGGTGCGTGTGTGCCTGGCATGTGGGTACCTGGCTCGTGGGTACCTGGCACTGTGAGGTCACTAGGGTTCTAGCTGAACATTGGTGTGCATGACGGTTGAGAGTTAGAGATCAGAGGTGTGTTTCTGTCATCTTGTCTTGGTGTTCCGTTGTCTTGCCCTGAAGAGATAGAGTTGAACAAAGTGCATTAAAGTACATCTTGCGTACAACACCATAACACCGAAGCTTCTTATGTCACTGGTGAAGAGGATTTTTAAAAGTAAGCACAGGTGCAATTGCTACTTTGGGGGGGTGCAGCTGGGACAGGACACCGCCCCCGTGTCATTCCCCACACCTCAGGTCGTGGTGGAGGCTGCCGAATAGCAAGGGGCTGCTGCCATACGGTGCCACTACCAGGTGAAGGTGGTCGGCGGTTGGCAACTAGGAACGGCGGTCAATGTTCCACGCCATATGTGTGTGGCCAGAGGAGGCGGCCAGAGACCTGAAGACTGTCAGTGCTCTGGAGTGGTGGTCAGCCCTCTATTAAGCAGAGTGGAAGTCTATTGACTGGAGCGGTTGTACAGGAGGGCGGAGCAACCTCTGACAGACCCATGGGATCAGAGCTCACCCTCGAGTACTTTAATACGAGATAGCTGCACCTTGAGGTGGATGTGGTGCCTGATTCTCTTATTCCAACACCAATCAATAAGGACAACTCAATGGTTTGGCAAGGGAAGTCTGTTTAATGACAAGTACAAAAAACGGGGAAACAATAGAAATCAACAGTGATGTGATCGCCTGTCTTGCTTCAACTTCCACAATCTTCATTCAAACAGCAATTTTTATAGGCAATATTCGTCATCATTGACGTGTAACACTCGAAAGTTTGTCATGCAAGTCTATTGGTTGGAAAAGGTAACTTAAGTATAGGTACTATACCTGTATATGGTAACTGGGTGTGACGATTGGATAACTCTTATCGGGTGGCCGTCTACGCCCATTCCTCTACATCACTCGTGCTAGACATCACTACAAGTATGACGTCTCATTGGTTCTACTAGCTATAGGACCCGAGATTACTAGGTCCATTGTGACTGGGTTGGTTACACCCCTAGGCATAAATCTCCACTTTAATTACCAGCTTGCAGAATGGTTACCCAGATGCAGCATGCCCCAAGATTCACCCTGCCTCCCTTCCATCAATCAGTACTTTAGGGCTATGTGTCAATTGGTTGGCTGAGGATGGCCTCGAAACTGTAGCTTCTTATCAGATAAAGTTATGGCATCCTCGGGTTCTGGGTGACATCAGACATTGGTACCTCTTCGCGCGTGGCTGGTCACGTGTCAGTACACCGTGAAGCTGCTTCATTTTCCATCTATTTGTGTGTTTGATTCTCTCTTCGGCCTCGCCACCTGCCTGGGCCTCCTTATCTCGACCTTCACGGGCAGGCTGCTATGCGCTTAAGTTTTGATTCTTCGGAGTTGCCGCTCTCCTCCCTTCCTTAGGTTGACCTAGGCATGAGCTACTTCTTGCTTAGTTTCGATTACGCTCTTTCATCCAGCTTTGTGCTGGTATATGAATCCTGGCCTGTTTGGCCCCTACCATCCTGGGCTTAATTCTGCTTTCATGTAAAGTGGACTGAACTTATATAATGTGCTTCATTGAGGTAGAAATATATATGTATATAGTTGGCGCTTACCGCTCTATTCTTCTACTAAGCATAGCAAGCCATGCTGTTTTCTTAGCTTCTTGTGTTTCAAGCCTATGTACAGGAGATAGCTGGTTGCATATTTTCATCCTGCTTTATGGTGGTGTTTCTTTACATTTTGACATCGTCTTAACCTCTATATCTGTGATGTCTTTATTCATGCTGTTTCATCTTAGTGTGTTATCTTTTGGTTGCTGTTTGTCCATCTGTACGTCTGCCCGGACCCTAGTGATGCCACCATTCACCTTCGATTAAGGCCCTTTGGGTTTCTTCTGGGACAGTCTGAAAGTGGTCTTAATGTCGTGTGAGCTGCTGGTATGGTTGCCTCAATGGGTACCGTGCTGCCCATGGTTGTATGGTTATTGGCACTTCAACAGGTATTTCTCTTCTGATGGGCACTGGGCAGAGCCCCAGTGTGGCTTTCTGTTGGTTTATTTGCTCTTCATATCTCACATATCTCGGCGAGTATGTTCCTGGTATTTCAAAATGGGTGGCTGGAGTGCAGGCCATATCTGGGACCTCCTCTACACTCCCCCCTCTGATCGGTTCATCGACCACTTCAGCTTCCTCTTTTGTATTCTCCTTACTTTGTTCTTCGGTATTCAGTTCTTCTTCATCTTCTGGGTTTGTACAAGATGGTGCGAAGGAGTGCCGCTTTCAAACTTCCTGCTGTTTTTACATGTTCGTCTTTGTTCCAGGTCATTAGCTGGCATTGTCCATTTGGGCTACAATAAATCAATTTTCCTTTGTACTTTCTTTGTTTCCTGGGATACAAAAATGTTGTTCCTTCTGGTGCAAATTCGCTGGCCTTCATGAAGTTTCTTATTTCTTCATCAGTTAGGTCTCTGGGCTTCCAACCTGGTTTGACATCAATCATGATCTTCATCCCAATGGCTTTCTTCGCAGTTTTCTGGCATTGTGAGATAATTATCTGGATAACACAGAATACTAATAGTATCATCAGTAGCAGGGCTCCCAGGAACTTGAATATGTCTGCCATCCATTGTGGGACCCATGAGAAAAGTGTTCCAAACCAGCTGTCATCATCAACTTCGTCAGTTTCATCGATCATCTGGTTCAGTAGCTTCGTTAGCATCTCTATGGCTTCTGTTAAGGTTCCATTTTCTTTGTCATGAGAGGGTATAAATGTGCAACATGATTCTCCGATTTTTGCACAAACTCCTCCATCCATCACTGTGATCATGTCAAGCACATATCTGTTCTGTAGAGTCATCAGTCGGATTGCTCTTAACTCTTCCTTGATTGCATTGAATCCTTTTATTGTCAAGTTGATGGTTTGCAGTAATTCCCATCTGGTGATTTGCAATCACTTAGTATTTGCTCCAACCTGGAATCTTGGCATGATGATCGTTGTGAACACAGATGAGATGAGGCTGAAGAGCCTGTGGTCATGCGGGACTGCATGGAATGCTTCTTCTGATTTGGCAGAAAAGTAATGTTCTCTTTTCTTTTGGGATACCTGCTCCACAGATCTACTTTTACTCAGGTGAGCATCTGCTTTTGGGAAATTGTCAATATTCAGGTCACTTTTCGGGATCACTAGTGCAGGAACGTAGACGTTCACTATTGTGCATATGCCTCCCCAGTTTTTCGGCAGTCTTATGTATGCTTTGGATCCACACGCCCAGTAATGATCCATAATTACTGCGTTTCCATGCGTCATTCCTGCAGCCTCAAAAATGTGTCGACACTTCTGATTCTCTCCCATCTTCCTCATGCCATTGTTCCTGAAGCACAATTTTGGGCTTTCCAGTGGCACTATCTGTAGGGGTCCTCCTCTGTCTTCAACCCATGTCAGTAATCTTGTGAGTTCTCTATTGCTTCCTTATAGGCTCCAAAGACCATCCATGCTCGGTAGATCACCACTCCTTCTTCCCATCCGTTTGGTAAGCATTGTTCCCCAAATCTGCATTTGGCCTCTGTTCTTCCAATTGTTTGCCTCTTCTTGAGTTTTTCCTTGGACATTTAGCTTTGGGTTCACTTCCCATCTGATTGCTGTTCCTTTAACTCCAGGCTTCTCGTACCTGATCACATGATTCCTTTTATGGCTCTGTTTCTTGTCTTAATGTCCTGTATATAATCGTCTTCATCGGGGTAATTTGTCTCAGTTGCCCATATCAATGAGGCATCCCTCCCCATAAACTGTGCTCTAGTGTTGCACATTGCTACATGTGGCAAACAGTGTGCTGTCGGGACATCAATTTCTACAGCCACGAAGATCTTGGATTTCCCCATGCTGTACGGTAGAAGTACACAAACGAATCATTCTCCTTCTGATTTCCGTCTTCTGACTTATTTCATGTGTTGGTACCAAATGTTGTTTACTAGATGTGCTGTGCTGTCCAGGTATTTGTTCAGTTCACTGTTATCTTCATGCAGGCTCCTCTTGATCATTAGTGTCTTCCTGTAGTTTGCTATAACTACATCTCTAAACGCGTCTGTGTGACTTTTCCTTGTTGGAGGACTCTCGGGAATTTTGGTCGATGGAGCAGGTTCCTTTATCTGCATCGATGTGGTAGGTGGAGGTTTTGCCATTCTCTCCTTCTGTTCTTGCATTCTTTTCCTGCCCTTTATAAGTGCCTTTGTTAGCCACCATCCTGTCACCGGCCCAGTGTATGGCTGCATCGTGGGCCTGGTACTTGTTCCTTGTGTGATTGTCAGTACAGTCTCTGCGGTTTTATTTTTCAGTTCCTCATGCTGTTTCTTCGCTCTAGCTATAAACGGGAATAAATGATCTAGTAACATTTGTGTCTTTGCAGTGGATTCTCCTACAGCCTCTTCTGTCTTTTTAAAGGCTTGTGTTAAGTCTTCTTTCGTTGGCTTTTCTCTTGATTCTTCTCGGTTTCTCTCATTATTTGCTGGGGCTAATTGTTCGGTAGGCAGTCTCATGCTCTTGATTGCCTTCGCTTGAGGTCCTGTGGCCATTGACACATGCCCTGGTTTGTGTGCATTCACTGTGTGGGTGCATGTAGTTGTCAGTGCTAAGTTTTCATTCATTCCATGCTGACCCTGTCTCCAGCGTTTCTTTTCATTCGTTACCTCAAATGTGTATGTGTCACTGTTAATTACATTAATTTCCGTTCATTTACTTAACCATCAGATTTTCTTGGGACTGGAATAACTATTTAGAGTCTGGGTGCTTTTGTGGGACTCATGCGTACCTCATCAGGTGGGTGCACTGAAATTGGAAAGCTTCATGCACCAAGAAAAAATGCAGCTCTGATCGTTAATGACAGCAAAATAATGATAAACACAATGCATAGATATATGATGGTGCGGTACGTGAGGCGGCATCATTTCCTTCTGGAGACGCGAGGGCGCCCCTCTGCTTGTGGGAGGACCAGGTTACTGTTCTGGTACCCCATCCGTTCATAACAAAATGTCAATGCTTATTCTTTTCCCCCAATTCACTTGTTCTCAAACAGTTTGTATCATAAAGTGTCTGGTGCTTCACAAGTGTCCCCCCTCTTGCGGGTGACGATTGTCTCTTGATATAGGATGCAGTATCCTTGCTAGACTATGGAAAAATAGATTAGACTAACACTTCGATAAGTCACTTTTACTCTGTATATTAAAAGTAGGTGAGTTCCCAGTCCACCCCTCCGAATCTGCTTCAGTCCTGAGGACATGCTGGACACTGTTCAATGTGAAGAAATGGGAAAATGGCAAACAAAACAAATAAAGGTGAAGTTCTTGTCTCTGTTCCCTCGATCTGTCCCTCTGCGTAAGGTTTCACTGGAATCTCCTCATGTAATCTCTCTGAAAGTTGGACAGCTCCACTTGAAGCATGATGCCATGGAGGAGCATTCCCATCTGTGCGATGGTAGCTGGGTCTCTGATGAAGGTGAGAACGTCAACCTCGATAGGTCTCCCTACCATTTCCGGAAAGTCAGTTACTAGGCGAAAGAGGACGTTGTGCGTCAGTCGGCTGTCCTCAGGTGACAGGGACATTTGTCCTACCTTGCTGGGTTTAGGATTATAGGCTCTTCCCATGACGTGAACAATGCTTGCACTTTCCTGATGCGTGGATTGCGACCAGATAACTTAGCTTGGTCCACAGCTGGCTTAAGAGTTCAGAGTTTGCTGGATCTCGAATAAACATGAGGGTGTCTGTAATTCTCCCAATTTTAGCTGGGCATTCCTCTATGATGCGAAAGAAAAGCGTATTGGTGAGTTCATCTATAATCGCCTGTGGTGGAAGCATTTTTGTCCGTATCACTGTATTCAGGCAGTTCAATGAAGGCTTCCGCGATGACAGTAAGTAGTTGCCAGATTATCTCCTTGTGTGCAGGATCTTGGATAAAGTCTGTGATACTGGTAACCCTCCCTACTAGTGATGGATATGATTCCAATACTAACTGAAAGTAGGTCAGCACATCCCTTGTGATATTTCTGCTGGGAGACACCATAAGTGCTGCACAACAAAGTCTTGATAGTTGATGATTCAGGATACTGTGTTTAGCTCTTAATGTAAAAGCTCTTGATCAATGTCTGTTAGAGTCTTGTTTTTCAACAATGCTGAAGTGTGGGTTGATTCACAAGTTTGTGTCAACAAAACGTGTTGTGGCTTACATATGCAATTTCTTCTTCACCCTGCAACTGGGATGCACAGAGTGTCCGTTTTATGTCCTTATCCCCTTTTTGCTTGGAGAAAGTGTCCTATTTAAGCCACAACTTTCAAAAGAGGTCTTTCTGTCTTGGCTTTGCTGCTCATGCATCCTTCTTCCTTCTCATGGATCTCGTCTGCACGTGCTGAGGTTCTTTCCTGTTGTCTGTGATTTCTTCGCGGTGTGGTGCAGCTAGAGGACGTTCTCTGATATAGGGCTTAATGTCATTGAGAAAAATCCATGCTCTTCTGCCCTGTATTTTCACAGCTGAAGGAGTGCAGTCCTCTACGATGAAAGGGCCATTGAATCTTGGCTCGTCCCACCTTTTCCTTGTGTGGTTTTTCACCAACACGGCATCTCCAGGGAAGTTGGGTGGAGCACGTTGACTTTGAACTGCATCTGTCTCAGCGTTTCCTGCTGTGTTTTGTGCTGTGCTGCCCCCTTTTCGTCGTCGCTGTAGTTGGTCTGAAATTACAGTAAGACTGGATGTCATGCAGTTCAGAAATTCTTGTAATTCGGATCCTAGGACCTCTCGGGTTGGCTGGGCATCACATCTAGCTCAGTCTCGAGGGGTTAGGGGAGTATTCATTCTCTTTCTTGTGACTATCTCGTGCGGTGTAAGATGATGGTCAGAGCCTGGTTGGTTCCGAAGAGCATACAATGCCAGTGAAAGGCAGTGCAACTATCCCCTCTTTAGAGTAAGCTTCAACTAGGCTATCCTTTATTTTACCAAACCGTTGAGCCTCTCACAAATACCATTACCTTCCGGATGATACGCTGACGAGAACTTGTGCTTTGTAACAAGCAACAAGCCGATCTGTTTAAAAACTGTATTTACAAAATGAGCCCCATTGTCTGATCTCATTACCGCACACACCCCCCATCTAGGGAATACTTCCCTCACCAGAAATGTGGCTGCACAGGTAGAGTTTGGGTGTGTACATGGACCTGCTTCTATCCATCTAGAGAATGGACACACCACTACAGTTAAGTACCTTTACCCGTTACACACTTGAATCATGTCGACGTAGTCAATATGAAAGTGCTGAAAAGGCCCATTTGGCAAGGGGATGACTCCTCTCACTACTTTTAATGTGTGCCCAGCAGTGAATTGCTGGCAGATTATGCAGTTCACCAAAAAGAATGCAACATCCTCTGCTAAATTCGGTATAAACCACCCTTCTGCGAGTGTTGCTGCTAGATTCTCCTTTGACATGTGTAGTGGGTAATGCAATTGCTCCAATGCTATTTTTAGTAGGTCTACAGGCATTATTGGTTTATCAGTGCTGTCTTGCCGCCACAATACATCAGGGGGCTTTAAAGAACACCCGCAACATTTCCATATGTTCTTCTCGTCCTGTGGTGACTCCCCTTTAAGCTCCATTAGTTGCGTCTGCCCCCTATTACTATAGGCTTCGGGTGTGGTTCGTGCCACCATCATTCTCTCATGGGTACATGCCACTTTCACTTCCATAATCGTCTCACTTTTGGATGCCATTTGCTTGGCTTCTGTGTCTGCTGCGTGGTTTCCACACGACACAAAATCTGTCCCATTCATGTGGGTGGCGCATTTCACGACCGCTATGCCCACTGGGAGCTGTAGTACCTTAATCAGCCTGTCCAATAAGGCTGCATGCTGCACTGGCGTGCCGTCCGCTCGGAGGTAGCCCCTCCTTTTCCAGTGTGCTAGTCCTGCGTGCACTCTGGACGTCACATAAACAGAGTCACTGTACACCGTTACCTCCTGGTCTGTGTGATTCTCTATGGCGAGTATCAATGCCAATCGTTATGCAGCCTGCGCTGAATAATGAGATGGTATTAGTGCACTGACGAGTACCCGGAATTCTCTGTTTGCTATGTGTTTCATTATGGCAATGCCTGTATATCTTTGTCCGTCTTCTTGGTCGATTCTCGAAGAACCATCAATGAAAACGATCTCTCCCCCCTCCAGGGCATTTTCTCTCACCCTGGGGATTTCATCATAGAATTCTTCATAGTTTGCAGAGTCATGTATCAGCTCTCCTTCAGTGACTGGCTCTGCTATGAATGTAACGAAACAAAAGAGGTGATGGCTGGAAGGTTTAGAATAAATCTTAACCTCTGGCATTGCTCTGGGCAACCCTCCAGACCATCATTCTTCGCCTGCCAAGCCATTACAAAAGGGGAAAAACCATATGCAAATCAGGCTTGGTCCCATCCCCAAAGGGATAGTCCAGCCCGAACTGCTAGGTCACATCCCTTCTGCACGAGACCACAAGCATCCCCAGACATGTTTCAGCCTTGTTGGGCGTCTTCAGTGAGGAGTAGCTTGGGTCTCTAGGCCCAGCAGGCATGGGACCCACGTCTGGGCATACCCGTCCCACTTAGGGTGACAATAACAAAACAAAAGAGGTGATGCTGGAAGGTTTAGAATACATCTTAACCTCTGGCATTGCTCTGGGCAACCCTCCAGACCATCATTCTTCGCCTGCCAAGCCATTACAAAAGGGGAAAAACCATATGCAAATCAGGCTTGGTCCCATCCCCAAAGGGATAGTCCAGCCCGAACTGCTAGGTCACATCCCTTCTGCACGAGACCACAAGCATCCCCAGACATGTTTCAGCCTTGTTGGGTGTCTTCAGTGAGGAGTAGCTTGGGTCTCTAGGCACAGCAGGCATGGGACCCACGTCTGGGCATACACGTCCCACTTAGGGTGACAATAACAAAACAAAAGAGGTGATGGCTGGAAGGTTTAGAATAAATCTTAACCTCTGGCATTGCTCTGGGCAACCCTGAATGTAGCTGGGTTCACTGTTTTACATCGAACTATTTTGATTGATGGATTAGATATGATCACTTCATAAGCGGAAGCTCTTTGAGCTGTCAATGTACCCTTAGGTTTCTCTAAAATAGCGAACAGTGAATGTTCGACATATAACGTCATGGAACATCCCATCACCATAGTGGTTGCCTCTTCTATGGCGAACGCTGCGACAGCTAAACAGCTAAACTTTCTTCGCATGGGAAGTGGCCTCTCATTACTGGGTCTAGGATCCCACTGTAATATGCCAGGGGCTTGTAACCCAACAAAGTTTTTTGAGCGAGCACTGCCGTCATAACATTGCCAAATGTGTGCGAAAACAGGTAGAATTCCTCTGCATAATTAGGAGTTCCGAGAACTGGAGCTGTACAAATCGCTCTCTTGAGTTCAGCAAACCCTTTTCGCATTGCCTCGGTCCATTCAATCTTTTCCTTTGTCATCTGGGCCTTCTTTAGTGCCTGGAGCAAGGGTTTGGTATACGTGCTATAATCGAAAACCCAAGCTCTAACATAATTGCAAAGGCCTAAAAAAGCACTGCATTTGTTTTATTGTGAGTGGCTTAGCCGTGTTCAAGATGGTTTCAGCCCTTTCTGGGGTCACTTTCTTGCCTTCATGCAAGATGAGTTGGCCAATGTATAGCACTTCCTGTTGACAGTATTGTAACTTTTCCCTGTAAACCTTATAACCTTTCTCACCCAGTATGGTCAATAGCCGGATAGAGTCCTGCCTGCACTGCTCCTCTGTGGTGGGCAGATTAAAATGTCATCCACATACTGCAAGACGACACTATCTAGTGCAATATTGCTTAGGTCCATCTGTAGGACTCTATTGAAAATGGACGGGGGCTCACAGTACACCTGTGGCAACCTTGTGCTTTTCAGATGCATTTGTCTGAAAGTGAATGACGTCAGATCTTGAGAGTCACGGTTTTTCAAGTCAATCACCATAAAAAATGTTGCCTCGATGGGTATATTGCATAGGATTGTAGATGGATTAGGGACTAGAGGGAACTTGGCTTCAACAATGTTGTTTAATGCTCTTAAATCTTAAAAAGACCATCCCTTTGATTTCTTGACGGGATAAATCACTGTATTACAGGGTGACTCTGATTTCACTAAGATGCCCTGGTCCATCATGGCTGATGCCTTTGCGATCCCTTCATTCACCTCTCTGGACATGGGATATTGTTGCGCCCTCGGTAAAATTGCTCCTGGTTTCAGTTTAATTTTCACTTCTCTGTTAGGCAGAAACCTGTGCAGTTCCCTTTGGGAACACTGCAAAAGATTTAGGACTACAGGTGTTAGCAGTAATCCCACTTGGTAGCAGTCTGTACCACCCAGATTTACCTGGTAGCTGTGGCTGAGCAGTCAGACTTCCCTCAAGAAGAGTTAGGCAGTATGCAAAGTATACACAATAGGTACTCAGAGACGATAGCACAAGCAAACACTGACCAGAGCTTTGGTATCAAAGTATATCATTATTTATTTAAAAACACATGGTTTGAAACACTCCAGCACTCTTATTGTAAAACACTCTAAACACAGTTACTATTATAATATATACAACCCTTATTCCTTATCAGACAAGTCTTAGGCAACACCACTTATTTCCAGACAGAGGTGAGCGCTTAACTATAGATGGCACTCCAATAAGTTCATGAAGAAGGGAGGGAAAAAGAGTATGTGAAGATACACCACTCTAAGATTTAGGAACACTTTTAGCAAGGCAGAAGAGCAAAAGTCACTTGTGAGCCAAAGTCCATAGGCTGGGCCCACTCTTAGAGAGAGCAGAGCACAAATGCGCCCAAGATCACACAGTTACACTAGGCTTTGAAAGTCTTGCAGAGAGTTCGAAAAGAGTTTAGAGAGGCTCAGAAAAGTTTAGCCAGGGTGTCCCAGGCTAACCCAGGTTCGAAAGCCAGGGGCTAAATCTACCCCGTACAGTCGGTGGCAAGGGAAGCCAGGCGGAACACGGTACCTTAAGTGGGAAGGATCCTCCAGCGGTGGCAGTTGTTCCTGGCAGTGGGTGCAAGTCTCGGCGTCGTCCAGGGGAAGAGAAGATCTCGACGTGGAGGGAAGATGAAGGTCGTTGCAGTGCCAGGGAAGAAACCAGCCGCTGAGTTTTCCGGTTAAAGGTATTACCCTTTATTTCGCGGTTGTGGTAAAATGTGGTATTCCGGTTGCCGGGGTGCTTGGCACAGGCAAGGCGGCCACGAGATGCGTTGGAAAGGCGAAAAGACGGTGAAACTGGTTATCCCCACCAGTCAAAGGAAGAAGACTCTCCGGCGGGAGATCTCCTCTGTCGTTGGGAAAAGTGGTGAGATGGTCCAGCAGGGCTCCACCGGTGGTGTCAACGTGGCAGGTCGGCTCAGCTTCTCCCTCATCGGATTCTTAGGTCCTGTGGCGACTTCTGAAGTTCCAGTCCCCAAAGCCCTGCTTTTATGCAGAAAACCCCCATTCACTCAGCCTAGCTGTCACTCAAACATGCTAAGTGGTGAGCCGGCCGGCTCACCACTTGGGCCAATCAGGACGGAGTGCGACTTTAGTTGCCTAGGCAACTCAGTCCAGGGTGCCTAAATCCCCCTCCACCCCTCCTAAGTACCCCAGACAGAGTGGCACCACTTTGGAGGGCTTCTGTGGAGAAGCCTGCCAAAAAAGTGGAACAAAGGGCTCGACTTGGGTTGGAGTCACAATAGAGAACACAAACGCCATTTTAGAACCGAGTTTTGGCAAAAAATACCAAACGGAGAATTAATAATAATTAAATAAACCGGCGGTATGTTGAGGCTATCATAATTAAATAAATAAAGATAGTAGCCTCGAACAATGGGAAAATCCCATAGGGAAATATTCGCGGTTGAATATAAAAAGTAGTATCCACTGCCACCAGCCAAAACTCGATCAGGGGGGACGAAGACGTGCCCCCTCGACTAACAGACCCCGGGGCAATCGAATATTGCCCCAGCCAGTACGTCCACAATATGATGGTTTGTACTGGTTCTGTTCAGATTTCAAGACTAGTAAAGTCAATGGTGACTTTACATGCCCTGGGAGACAGTAGTCTCCCAGGGCATGGATTCTATACTGGGGGGCCACTATGACACCCCTGTGTTACTGCACTGAGGGTGCTGTGTAACACACATCACAAAAACACATGAAGCCCTATGGATTAAAGGACCCCATAGCCCATTAAACACATCTAGAGTCAAAGGAACACACTCAAATCATGTCCAAGAGTGAGGGTAAAAGAGTCTCACTCTTGGCAGGAGAAAAAAATAAACCCCAAAAATCCAGCAAAGCTGGGGGACTCACTAGGTTAGGAAATTCAGCCTAAACAGAGAATTCTCCCTAACATTCTCCCACCCCCTTCAGGAGGACTACGTCATAAGGTCCTGTAGCCCTTACTGAGACAGGCACCTGGGCCATATTGTCATCAAAGTATTCCGGACGTATCAGTGCCAACATCATTCTCTAGGGCACTTCTCTTTTGATCATTTTTACGCAAAATGTGAGGCTCACTTCTACTCTTGTCTCTTCTGAGTCTGGTTGTTCTTCAAACAGATCATCATCGGTGATGTCAGTCACTCAAAACCCTTCTTCAATGGCGATAATTGCGCACCATTGTCTGCCTTCATCATCGTAGCCTTCAACCAATGCTACTTTCCCATTGCACTGCTGCGCTATGTATCATCAAGGGAAATACTTGTCCCTCCTCTTCATGCATAGGTATTCTTGGTATGAATAAAAATTCATCAGGGTTCTCATGGTCCTATCTGCAAGGCCTGGAAATTCTGCCATGAGCACACGTATGCCATATACGAAAACTTCTGGCTTTAGTCGTATAGCTCTCATGGCTATATGCCCTGATCATTTCGCACACGTTTGAATAATGCATTCCTGGAGTGGAGCATACTATGCCCTCCTCCGTGAACGAGATTGTAATATTCAACTTTGTCATTAAGTCTCGACCCAAAATGTTTACTGGGTTCTGACGTGAATATAATAGAGGCACATTCATCTCGCACTCTCCTTCGGAGACTGGGAGTGCGTCTGTAAAGGGAACTTGACTGTGAGCTCCTGTAAAACTCTGAGTGTCTATGGCCTCGCCGGACAAGGAAAACTTGCCTTCACGTATACACAAGCTTGTTGCACCCATGTGAACCAAGAAGGAATATTCTTTACTCCCTATGACGACATTCACCCTAGGTTCCCTATTAGGGTCTGGAGTCACTGATAGGATAGAGCACATCAGGGTTCCCAGTGAGCTGTACTAGTTCATACATAAGTTTGGTCCACTGTACACTTGTGGATTCCTTCCACTCTCGGGCTTCCTCCCCTTCCAGAGTTTGTGCCCTGAGACGATTGCGGTGGTGCCTGTTGAAATTGCCATTGAGGCAAATTCCCCATGTTCGGGGGTTGAACCTCTTATTGCGCACCCTGCTGCACGCCTGGTGCTTGCTGCTGCACTGTGTGGTTTTGCGCATTGCCCTATTGTGAGATCACAGTTGGATTTGCCGTGCCTGCTCTCATTCCTTGGCTATTCTGCCACACATCTTGACTTCTGCACATGCGCGCCAAATGCCCCGTCATTCCACACAGCCAACATACAGGCAGTGGTCTGATTATTTGTCCATTTGGCATATATGTGTTGCCCATTTGCACATTTTGAAAACCTCCTTGATTACTTTGGAAACCTCTTTGACTACTTTGCGATCCTCTTCCTCTAAATCCTCTTCCCCTTGGGTACTGTCCTACATTATCCTGGTTGTTCTGCTGTGGGTTAGCCACCTGTTGTAAGTTCTGTTCAGCTGGGCTAGTTATCATGGCTCCTTCAAGAGCATACTTTGATCATTTCTTTTGCACCAGCTTTGCTTCTTCACCCTTTCATGTTGCCTCCTTTTTCTGATTCTTTTCTTGCAACAATCTCCAGTAATGTGCGATAGTTAACTGTATTTCAGCCCAAGGTTTAGCCTCAACCCCTATCCCTACCAATTTCTTGAGCTATTTCTGCACTGATTCTGGCAATCCTTGGCATAATATGTGGTAAAACACTGGTATAGATTTCGTCCAAGATTCATGCATTTCGAGCACCCAAGCGTCTTGGAAATTTTGGATACAAATCAACAGATCTTCTGACTACTTCATTTTGTGAGTCATTATAGCTCCCATATCGGATGTGTCTGGGTACAGCACTTGTAGCACTTTCCATACTGCTGCTCTGCTATTGTTAAATGGTGCTCCATCATGAGCAGTGTTAATTAAGGTTACCCCAGGGTACCCTGCCCGTGTCCACACATCGTCTGCTCTCTCACCAAGTATGGCGATCAGGAGACCTTTTATGTCCCATATTGTGAGCGTGAATATCCACTTCCCGGCTCCCTATGTCAGCATTGTAAGCTTGTTTTTTCAGGTTTTCTCGATCCATGTGTGGCCATGGAATATATTGGGTCTTGCTCCCCCCTTTTCTAGTAGCGGAAATTGGAATGCATAGCCTTCCTTTTCTTCTCTCATAGCTCTCCTGTCTACAGCTGGGGTAATATTCCCGCATCGGCATCTGCCTGGCAATATCCTCAACCTGTCTACATAGGCGGGTGCTGACACCCCCCTCTGACCATGGGGTGTTCCGTCTTGCCGGTCCGACTGTGTGGCAGACTCTGATGTCCTCGGTGCGGACTCACTAGCATCTGACCATCGTACCTCCTTGTCCCTTGGGAGCTGCTTTTCGCGCTGTCTCCCTTCTTCATTTGTCTCACGCTCCGTTTCCTCTCTGGAGTGGGACATTGATTGTTCCCAATTCAGGCAACTCCTTGTGTCATCATCATTTTTACTGATTCCAGTCTGTCCAGGACAGTCTCCTGCTCCCACTACTTCGGGTGATATCCTCAGTGTCATACAGCTGAGTGCTCTCCAGGGCCCGTCTTCCCTTTCCCCTTGGGATACTTGTTCTAACCCCATTTCAACATATATCTTATCGATCGTTTCCCCAATGCTTCTGGTGTCGAAGTCATCTTCAATATTTGCCCTGGTCATGCCCGGTACTGAGTCATACAAAGGGAAGAATTCTTCAATGTCTTCCCATTCTACAACAGGATTGGGCTTTTAACTTCCCTCTCCAGATATTCGAGATCTCGTGCCCTCTGTCTACGCTTACGTTCTATGAAAATATTCACATTCTTTGCGCTTCCTCGCCTCTTCTCTGGCCTTATCTTCTTCTCTTCTCCTTTCATTTCTACGTTCATTTTCCCTTCGAACTTCCTCATCCCTTCGTCTCCTTATTGTGTCACATGCTCTTTGCGCTTCTTCTAAACCTTGCTGTTTCTGTCTGTCCAAGGCATAGACTGCTCTCTGTTTGCGATCAAGCTGTTTCTCTTGCTCTTCGCGATATAGCTGTTCACACCTCTGTCTATCCTTCCATCTTATCCTTTCATTCCTTGACTCCTTGTCTTTCTCCTTTCTCTGTGCCTCATCTAACCTCTCTGTAGGTCTCACAACATCACTTCCTTTTCCATTGAGTTTCAATAATAACTGTCCTCCCATCCATTTGTCTTTTGCGAATGCTATCTCATCAGTTCTGCTTGCACCTTCTTTCCATTTCTTTCCCTCTCTCTCCTTATCAACAGATGCACTAATCTGTGCCTGATCCTTCCTCTCATCTCATCTCGTCTCTCCTTATCCCTCAGGACCGCGCAGGTAAGAATCTTGTCCTTGTCCTTCCATCGATTTTCGTCACTACTGTAAGTAGGTGACTCATATGCGAGGTTGCTGTACCCTTTGGATGCTTTAAGCTCCCTTAATGGGTAGAGTCCCTGAAGCTTACTTCCCTCAGTTTCTGTTTCAGGCATGGAAGGTGGCGCGGTAGGCGTCTCATGCCCCTCCGTGCATATGCTTAATATCCAGTCTGCAGGTGGCTCTTCTTCCTTCAACTGTTCGAACATTTTCCAAAGTTCTAGAACAGCAAGGTATTTTTCTAGTTTTTTGCCTGTATATGTGGCATGTAAGTAAGTCATCATATGTTGTAAGATGGCTTTAGATAAGGACCCATTCTGTGGCCACAGCATAAACATCTTGTGGGCGGTACCCTTAACCCACTCGGTACTGTATTTCTTAAGCTTGGGTGCATGTTTAGGCCATTGTTTACATAAATGTGCTAATGGAGTAATGTCTTCCATGCTTTAATCTGTTTCTAACAATACTTTCATGTAACTTCACCACTCCCAACAATATGAGCGAGCACCAAATATCGCAAGCTCCAATCCAATCTTTTCCCGCCAAAACCTTGTATTACCAATTTACTCAAACATCAATTCATGTGCGATTCTCTCTAAACTATATAATCTCCTAAAACCCCAATCAATTTCAAACAACAAGGAGACAAATTTCCTTTCATGTGAAACATCAACAGAGCATGTACGACAAACCTTAAACAGACTAGACAGACACCAGCTGGACACAGATATTTCCCCGACATGGAGTCTAAATGAACTGCTTTTACGACGTCTTTAGCCGTCATAGTAGCCTATTTGTTCCCTATTATGTGGGACTATTAGTTCACGTTTCTTCTGACCGCTATATTAAAGCGCAGGAATCAAGGTGAGTCCTCTCTCTCCTCAGGTGTCCGCCCTGGAATCCTCTCTCTTCTCGGTTGTCTACCCCGGTATACTTTAATATCTCAGGTGTCCACCATGGTATTCTTTACTATCTCAGGTGTCCACCCTGGTATTCTTTAATATCTCAATTATTCTCGAGTCATTATCCCCTTATATATATACAGTCTTCTCTACTCTGACTATTTTGTTTTTTCCGCCTCCCTCCGTTACCTTTTCCCTTACTTGTTCTAATGCCTATAACATTTGCCAAAGCATTAAATGTTTTGTTTCACTCACCGCTTGCATCGTTCCTCTCTGGATCCTCGGGATCACCGCCTCCGTTACCGCCTCTTTTAGTCTTTCGTCTGTTCCACTGCCCATAGGAATGGAAGGGTTTCTGTTTATAAAACGGGTTCCTTCAGACCCACTGCAGATTTATACTATCATTGTCCACGGGAAGCTTCACAGTCTACTCAGCCAAATGGCAAAGGACTCTTGATATTGCCGAAGACCAAGAGTTACTTTGTGTCGACGATCAATAGGTGTCTTATTTTAATCAATAATCAATAATCGATGGTCACAACCATCCTCACCGCTACCAAGTGTACAAGAAGGCGGAGCAAACTCTGACGGGCCCATGGTATCAGAGCTCACCCCCGAGTACTTTAAGACATGATAGCTGCACCTTGAGGTGGATGGGGTGCAGGATTCTCTTACTCCAACAACAATCAATAAGGACAACTCAATGGTTTGGCAAAGTGAAGTCTGTTTAATAACAAGCACAAAAAACAGGGAAACAATGGAAATCAACAGTGATGCAATCACCCGTCTCGCTTCAACTTCCACAATCTTCATTCAAACAGCAATTTTTATAGGCAATATTCGTCATCGTTGACGTGTAACATTCGAAAGTTTGTTATGCAAGTCTATTGGTTGGAAAAAGTAACTTAAGTATAGGTACTATAACTGTATATGGTAACGGGGTGTGAGGATTGGATAACTCTTATCGGGTGGACGTCTACGCCCATCCCTCTACATCACTCATGCTAGACGTCACTACAAGTACGACGTCTCATTGGTTATACTAACTATAGAACCCTAGATTACTTGGTCCATTGCGATTGGGTCGGTTACACCCCTAGGCATAAATCTCCACTTTAATTAGCAGCTTGCAGAATGGTTAACCAGATGCGGCATGCCCCAAGATTCACTCTGCCCCCCTTCCATCAATCAGTACTTTAGGGCTATGTGTCAATTAGTTGGCTGAGGATGGCTTCGAAACTGTAGCTTCTTATCAGGAAAAGTTATGGCATCCTTGGGTTCTGGGTGACATCAGCCGTTGGTACCTCTTGACGCTTGGCTGGTCACGTGTCAGTACACCGTGAAGCTGCTTCATTTTCCATCTATTTGCATATTTGATTCTCTCTTCGGTCTCGCCACCTTCCTGGGCCTCCTTAACTCGACCTTCACGGGCAGGCTGCTATGATCTTAAGTTTCGATTCTTCGGAGTTGCCGCTCTCCTCGCTTCTTTGGGTTGACTTCGAATTCCTAGGCATGAGCTACTTCTTGCTAAGTTTCGATTACGCTCTTTCGTCCAGCTTTGTGCTGGTATATGAATCCTGGCCTGTTTGGCCCCTACCATCATGGGCTTAATTCTGCTTTCATGTAAAGTGGACTGCACTTATATAATGTGCTTCATTGAGGTAGATATATATATGTATATAGTTGGCGCTTGCCGCTCTATTCTTCTACTAAGCATAGCAAGCCGTACTGTTTTCTTAGCTTTTTGCGTTGCAAGCCTATGTACAGGCATTAGCTGGTTGCATATTTTCATCCTGCTTTATGGTTTTGTTTCTTTATATTTTGACATCGTCTTAACTTCTATGTCTGTGATGTCTTTATTCATGGTGTTTCGTCTTAGTGTGTTATCTTTTGGTTGTTGTTTTTCCATCTGTACGGCTGCCCGGGCCCTCATGACGTCACTATTCTCCTTCAATTAAGGCCCTTTGGGTCTCTTCTGGGACAATCTGAAAGTAGTCTTCATGTCATGTCAGCTGTTGGTATGTTTGTCTCAATGGGTACTGTGCTGCCCATGGGGTTCTGGTTATTGGCACTTCAACAGGTATTTTACTTCTGATGGGCACTGGGCAGAGCCCCAGTGTGGCTCTTGGTTGGTTTATTTGCTCTTCATATGTCACATATCTCGGTAAGTATGTTCCTGGCATTTCAAAATGGGTGGCTGGAGTGCAGGCCATATCTGGGACCTCCTCTAAACGGTTACTGGAAAGAAACATTTTAAAAAGAGGAAAGGAAGAAAACAGACTGGCCTGTGTCTGGAACGCCGTTGGAGGTCAGTAGTGAGGGTTGATTGCCTAAGAGATTGGCTATCAGGGTCAAGGAGGCAGAGGGGAGGTCTATTGGCAAGAGCTGATTCCGGGAGAAGTAAAGGTGAAATAAAGGAAAAACAGTCTGGCCAGAGTTTGGGGGACCGTGACTGGACTAAGTGCTGGTGGATTTCAAAAAGCTGGACAAGACCTGCAAACTTGGGCAACAATGGCCGTGGTCTGTGGTGTGCATAAGTCATAGTGCAGGGGATGGAGCGTTCGTGCTTCATCAACGTTTATGCTGCAAAACAAAGTTGTGGATGTTTTGCTGGATTGCAGTGTACCTTTTGTGCCCCTGGAGTGGGGACTTGAGGGTGGCTCACGCCTGATTCCATGCTACTGTTCCAGTTTTGTGGCTTGTGGAGATTTACGCTGCTGTGGGCAACGGCTCTTGTACTGGGGTACTGTTGGTGCGCATGCGTCTGCTGTCCTGCGCTCTGTGCAGGGGAAGTCTCAGTGTATGGAGTGTCGGGTTAGGCCTGCTGCCCTCTACAGGGCTACAATGGCGGACTGGAGGTGAAAGGATTTACTTAGGTTGTCCTAAACGACGGTGGAGATCCCGGTGTCCGGAGAGGTTTTGACCGCAAAGTTTGTCCCGTGGTGGGGTTAGTTATGGCGTCCATCGTCACGTTTGTGTGTGGGTGTATATGTGTTGTAGCCTCATTGTTAGGTCCCGGGTGCATTTATATGTACTTCTCCTCATTCTATTTTGTTTTTATATTTAAGATTTGGGGGGCTGGGTTCAGCAGTCTGGACTTGGATGTTTGAAAGTGGTGTCCAAGGAACAATGTTACAGGGTTCCTATTGGGGTTGAGAAACATTGAGGACACTGTTTCTGCGACTGATTTTACGTGAACAACCGGGGGGAGATTTTCACATTCTGGGTTTGGATATGTGGTTAGGGGGATGGTCCATGATCATATGCTATGCAATTGTGGAATATATCATGCAATTTTATGTTGTGCACTCAATTCATCTATCATGCCTTTATGTGGTGTGGATGAGTGTGGAGCAGCCTGCTTGGGTAATGTATGAAGTGCTCAGCATGTCGGCTGTGCTTGCATTCTGTTTGGGTGTGCTTGCTTTCTGGGGAGTACAGGAAATGAAATTGTGGGTGGTTTATGAGGGTGCCATTCAAGGTGTTTACTGGCTGATGAGTTTGCCATTAAAGGTGTTTAATAATTGTGGCTTAGGTTGCCATTTGGAGGTGTTTTGTTGGCAGTGGCTGGGGTTGCCTCTCTGCAGTGTTTTGGTTCACTCAATTGTGTTTGGGTTTGGGTTTTCTGATGGTGGCTGGGGTTGCCACTTGGTCGTGTTTTGGTTCACTCAATGGTGTTTGGGTTTACTGACGGTGGCTGAGGTTGCCACTCTGTGGTGTTTCAGTGACAGTGACTTAAGTTTTCACTTGGTGGTGTTTGTTCACTCAATGTTTGGGTTTATTGTCAGTGCTGTTTGGGTTTTACTGACGGTGGCTGAGGTCGCCATTGGTGGTGTTTTGGTTCATTCAATGGTGTTTGGGTTTTACTGATGGTGGCTGGGGTTGCCACTTTATGTTTTTTTTTTTTTGGGTCACTCAGAGGTGTTTGGGTTTACGGACGGATGCTGAGGTTGCCACTCAGTGGTGTTTTTGGGTCACTCAAAAGTGGTTGGGTTTTACTGACAGTTTTGCTGTTTTTGGAGAGAGTTATCTATTTCCTGCCTTTGCTAGGTGGAAAGGTTTCTTGTTTTGTTACATTGTGTAAGTGTGTTCACTGTGCATAGTGTGTTCACTCTTGGGATGGTATTGAGGCTTGTGTCATCGTGTGGTGGACATGCTTCAATGCTCATTGCTTGGTTCGCCACTTAGTGATGGGGCTGGAGTGTATAGTGTTGTCATGGTGTGTGGTGCTTTGCTGGTCAATGCTCCACGCATGTGTTGTGTTGGTGTGCATAAGGGAGGAGGATATGTCGTAATGGTGCATGTGTGCCTGGCGCCTGGGTGCCTGGTGCATGGGTGCCTGGCTCTGTTAGATCACTAGGGTTCTAGCTGATTGTTGGTGTGCGTGACGGTTGGGAGTTAGAGATCGAAGGTGGCTTCATGGGTGGGGAGCCCAGTGTTTCTGTCGTCCTGTCTTGGTGTTCTGTTGTCTTGCCCTGAAGGTATAAAGTTGAACCAAGGACATTAAAGTACATCGTGGTACAGCACTGTAAGACTGAAGCTTCTTACGTCACGTTGCCATTGTGCACTGCTAAGACTAACAGGACATCAAAGATGACATCACAAATGTCATTAAAGACATCACATGCCACTTGTTTTCGTTCACTGAAATATCTAGGCCAGGTGTTTTTGTTCACTGACAATCTGAATATAATAATTCTGTCAGAAAATGTAAAGGAGCTATATATCTAGACCTTAACCTGTTTGTATGTTCTTAAAGTACTTTCATTAGGGTTTGGTCTCAGCTCACGGTGCACACACATGGGCAATAAGCAGGCCTCAAAAACACCCTTCATTTGTATACATGAAGATGAACATTAATGTTTTTAACCTTTTCTGGTGATGCTATTTCTTTCTTCCTTACTTAACTTTCCCTGTGTGTGCCTCTGATTTGTATGCATTGTTGATCTTCATGTATATTGTTTGTACTAGCACAAGTGTGTAGTAAATCTTGACTTGTTAGCTGTTTTTTACATGTTCAACATTACATAAAACTCTGATAAACTAACATTCAATATTTTACCATCCAAAATTACAAGATTAAAAATAATGTACTTCTATGTTGGATGCTGCAGCCATTGCCCATATGTTTAATAAGGTTCCTGTATTAACAACAACACTCCAATATAATGTTTTGTATAGATGAGTATATTGTTCAACAGATTAAGTAGTTCATGATAGGTCTCCCGATCACCCTTGACATCTTGTTACCAACATTATGAGCACAACCCCTTGTAGGGACTTTTCATCAAAATTTATTTCATCAGTGATGTCATCAGTGATGACATCAATAACATTTTTGATGTCATCTTTGATGTCCTGGGTGTTAGTCTTAACAGTGCATGGTGGTGGCATGAGTTATGGTTGCCTAGCTTACCATAAATGGCACATTTCTCAGGTTTTTTGGTTTTACTTGTAACCATAACACCTCTTTAACAAAATGTTTTCATTGAATTGAATCGTTTTTTATTAGTGCAACTTAACCATACCATCCCTTTAACAATGTTTTTTTAAGTGAATATATATATATATATATATATATATATATATATATATATATATATATATATATCAACACCACTGCAGATTCCAAAACTTGAACATTCCAAACACATGCATAAGGTTGACAAATACTAGAATATTGTTTTATTATTTTTATTTACACCAAATAAATAACGAATTAAAATATTGATAGGTTACACAACATTCCAAATATTCCAAATATGTAAATACAATTATGAAATTCATTCTAGAATATTCATTATTTTAATTAAGCACCAGATAATTAATGAAATGATAATACTTTGATTTTTATGTTTATATATTTGTAATTAATTACAAAACTACTGAACTAATCATTTCAGATTTAAGAAATACATTAGAATGCAATCTATTTGTGTGTGTAGAAGGAAAGTCATAAAATCTGTCTGTTTTACGTGAGAGACTACAAAATGAGGTGGACAGTACAGTAAAGGTTAAAACAATACTGTCTGTATTTTCAGTCTGTCTCCTCTTCTGGATGAAGTATGAGTGGAGAGAAACTGTTATGGCTCCTGGGTGAACCTCCCCCTTGCTGCTTGGGTGGTTGTGGCAGCCCATATGGACTTGCCACTCCCACGGTCTCCCCAGGGGTCCCAGGAGAAACTTATCTTGACGGGCAATGTCTGTCCTGTTTTCGCGCAATTCTTTTCCTGCATTGGTTCCACTCGATTCTGTTCGGTATGGATCTGGTGATACAAGCATTGATCATTGGAATCCATTATGGCTGCCTGGTGAAGCACTGTCCTATACAGTTGTTGTAGGGCTAGTGATCCACCAAGATGGTTGCTATGAAATTCTGGGTCATCCAGACAAACATGCATAAAAGAGCAGATAGCCAAGCATATAGTGTCTTGCAAACTTCCTAAGTCAGAGATCCCAACCACTCCTTTTTCATTTTACCACGCTTAGGAAATTACTGAGGTAAGAAAGAGAGTATTCTTTGCCATGTTTTTCTTATGTTTGATTCCTTACTCTGGGTTAGTTGTTCAACGCTGAGACTGCTTCTCTGCAGGTTATAGGAGCACCTTTTATTTACTTTCAGCTATACCTGAGCTATCATGTACAAACTATCAGGCTCAATGAAACCTGTTTAAGGTTTACTTCATTTTGTGTGCAGAATCAAGCAAAGGAGTACCATGCCCTGCACTTAAGTACGCTTGACACCACACTTGGTATTACTGCTGTTCTAGTACCTAGAACCCATCTTGTGTAACAAATAAGAATCCCCTTTTTGTATGGTTCAGGAACACCACAACAGGACTGCAGGTGAACACATGTCTTGTTATTCCTGGATAAATCTTTTGTTTGCCTTGTTGCACACTTGACCCAATCATGTATTAAATGCTTCCTTATTGTCACCCTACACAGCTCGTGCATTGGTGTTCCAGATTGGGGAATAAGAAAGGGACACAACCTCTTAGTCGTCCCTGTCCTATTTAATTGCTCCCTATCCCATTACTAAACAGGAGGGGAGCGAATAGACTCAGCAGTGGTGGACCCATCCCATGGTTAACACTATTCTGCATCAACGAACGGGGGGACTGAAGATAGGAGCTCACAGTCAGTCTCAAGAACAATGGTACGTACCCAAGTTAGTCTTGCAAGTTAAGGTGATAAGGAATTGAAAGACAAAACATGTCCAAAATAAACAAAGTTTCCTTCTACATGCTGATGTCTTGCAAGGAGTATGGCAGGATTGAGAAAGGTTAGTTCTTGTGTACCCAGAAAATTGCTGAATATCGGTATTATGTACTCCTTACTATCTACGGGCAATGTCAGGCCTTTGAATTAGTTGCCATAGGAGCAAAAGTGACAATAATGACAAATAAAATGCTTAAATCAAAGGAGAACGAAAAGGAGCACCACCTGAAAAGACAGCCAGCAGAGGGTCCAGTGAACAATGTTATTGGTGATGTGATCCCAACTGAAGGAGTTGTCAAGATAGATTTCAAATGGGTGAAACACAAACTCAGACATCCAGTGACGGTAACCCCAATTTAGGAGATGTCATTTCTGATGGGTAATGACCAGTTAATACACCTATCCCCATTAATTGACGGAGTGAAAGAGGTGTTTTTGTCTTTGGCCCACATGTCTCTAAAGCTGCATAAAGTGAATCACCATGACAATAATTCATGCAAATGTCACACAGTGGCAAGATCCGAAAATGTGTTTGTGGTGTGTGTGCATAATGGACTATTTGAGATCACCATCTTATCAGTGCATGAGTCAAAATCAGAGAACAGGAAACGATATTGCCTTTTAAAATACATCTGGATTCCCCAATAAATTGAGGACTCGAGTGGATGAAAATACCCTGAGGCTCTACCCGGAAAATGATTGTTGAGAAAAATACCAAGTCAACCACAACATGTCAAAAGGGACATACATCTGTCATTGCAGGGATTGAGATACTAGCTAACTGCCCTTGCACCCTGGTAGGAATAAATAATTCCCAATAAGATATCAAAACGTAATTATAATTAGGAAAGAATAGAAGTTGTATCAGTGAATCTGTATTCACTCAAATAAAGCACAAGGGAGGCATGACTCATTTTGCTCTTTGAGATCATAAGGTATTTGGATTGAATTGACCAGACTGTGAGCATAGAATACTAGGGACATGCTTCATAAACATAGGATGCCAGCACATTTATCACAGTGAATGCATTATAAGAAATCCCAAATAGTCTGTTACTTGTTTAATGGCATTTTACACCGAATGTGTGATGTGATTGATTTGCTAAATCAGAAGATCTGGTGTATATTTGGTGAGGATCCCCAAAAAATGTACAATAGGGGAAAAATAATTCAATCATGCCCAGAAACGACCATACACAACTGAGTTACAGATGAAGAAGGGTGTATGTATATCAGTGTTCACAAGACAGTTCACATTGACCTTATGATATGATATGATATTTTATTTATATCGCGCTCGTACACAAGTGTTCTAGAGCGCGACCAGGCAAAGGTAGGGGAACAGGGGAGAACAAAAATACCGATCTTACTAGGCCTGGTGACATTAAGAGCATGCAAGTGCATGGGAAAGGGAACAGGAGAAAGTGCATGGAAGGGGGAGAAGTGGAAAGTGTGGAACAGATGACAGAACAGAATAAATAATAATAAGTACAATAAATTAATAAATAAAAGCGATAAACAGTGGTAGTGCAACCAGCAAGAGGAAAAGTGCTAGGTTAGTCAGATAGGGTGTATCTGATAATTGCAGAAAAAAAGTTGGTTCGGGACTGTATGGGTACAAGTGCAAGTGGTGGCCCGGAGGCAGTGCAGAAGGGTGGCAGGGTGAGCAGGTTTCTGGGCCCGAAGGACAAAGGGTGGCCAGGTGCACAGTGCTGAGATATATGATATTTGATATGATATGTCATTTATGACGCGCCTATACACAAGTGTTTCAAGGTGCGCCGAGGCAAGGGAGGGGGAACAGAGGGAGACAAAGACAACAATCTTACTAGGCCAGGTGTCATTCAGATCGCCCAAGTGCATGGCAAGGGCGGCTAAGAGACATCAGGTATAAGAGCTTGTAGGTGGACTGAAGGGTTACAGAAAACAGTTCCCAAGTGCAGGGTTTGCCAGGAAGGCAGTGCAGGTGTGCAGCTGGCGGCGGAGGTGACCTGGGCCCGCAATCAGAGGGTGGCCAAGTAGCCAGTACAGTTTCAGTTTCAGCCAGGAATTCAGCAGGGGAGAGGAGGAGAGAAAGCAGAGACAAAGAGGAAGGCTTTGAGGTGCTTCTGTAACCGGTGAAGGTTCTCCTCAAGTTTCAGGTAGGCAGTGAGGCTGTTCCAGAAGGAGGCCCCAGCTGAAGAAAGAGATCTACCACCAACTCGTTGCTTGGAGAAGCAACTGACCCTGAGGGAGTTGGAGGCGGATGAGCGAAGAGCTTGAGAAGGAAGATATTTAGGAAGAGAGAGTTGAAGGTATTGAGGCCCCAGGACCCAGAATGCCTTGTGGACAATGCAGAGGATTTTGAACTTAACCCTCATAGCCACTGGGAGCCAGTGCAGACATTTCAGTCCTGGAGAGATATGATCCCTGAGCTTGAGGCCAAGGATAAGTCTTGCAGTCCTGTTCTGGATGAGTTGCAGAGGGATGAGAGTAGAGGCAGGCAGATTCAGAAAGAGGCTGTTGCAATATTCCAGCCCATAGAAAAACATAACTCTGGATAAAGTGAGCTTCTGGGGAAAAGAAGAATACCTCTGAGGAGTTGCAGCTGCTAGTGAGACTTCCTAGAGACATCAGAGATGTGAGGAGAGAAGGGGAGTGTGGAGTCGAAGATGACACCAAGGTTTTTAGCCTTGAAGGTGGGAGCAGGAGGAGGGCCAAGAAAGGCCAGCCAGAGAGTGACAGGAAAGGAAGGAGCAGGTGTGCCGATGAGGAGAATCTCAGTCTTACTGGCATTAAGGGAGAGATCAATAGCGGCACACCACACCTGGATAGCAGACAGACATTCAGAGTTGAGTGAAGGAGAAGATGTGGAAGAAGGTAGCCTGAAAATGAGCTGAGTGTCATCTGCATAGCACTGGAAGTTGGGGCAGAGAGCGGCAATGCAATGGGCAAGAAGTGCCAGGTGTTGGTTGAACAGCCAGGGAGAGAGATTAGACCGCTAGGGACCACCACAGGTAGAGATAGAGATAGAGATAGAGGAGAGGAAGGACCCAAGTTGGACCTTGGAGGGTCGATCAGAGAAGAAAGAAGTCAGCCACGCCAGGGCCTGACTGGTGATACCCAAGTTATCACAGAGACGGTTGAGCAGGATGGCATGGTTGACCGTGTCAAAGGCAGAAGAGAGATCAAGTAAGATGAGGACACAGGGGGTGTTGGAATCTAAGCAGATCAGCAGGGGAGAAGAGGGGCAAAGTCAGAAGTGAAGAGGAAGGTCTTTAGCTGCTTCCGGATCCGGAGATGGTTCTCATCAAGTTTCAAGATGGCAGGGAGGCTCTCCCGAAGGGAGGACCCAGCCGAAGACAGAGATCTACCCCTAGCTTGTTTCTTTGGAAAATAACTGACTCCGAGGGTGTTAGAGGTAGAGGAGTGAAGGGCTCGCGAGGGAAGGTATTTACAGAGTGATAGTTGAAGGTATTTTGGATCCAGGCCCCAGAACGCCTTGTGGACAATGCAGAGGATTTTCAATTTAATCCTTGCATCCACTGGGAGCCAATGGAGGGATTTCAGAGCTGGAGAGATATGATCCCAGGACTTTAGGCCAAGGACACGTCTTGCAGTTCTGTTCTGGATTAGTTGTAAAGGGCAGAGAGTGAAGGCAGGTAGATTTAGAAATAGGCTGTTACAGTAGTCCAACCTAGAGAGAACAAGCGCTTGGGTGACAGTGCACTTCTGAGGGAAAGGAGAGGAAAGGCAGAGTACCTCTAAGGAGATTAATTAAGAAGTTTGACTTTTTAGAGACATCAGAGATGTGTGCAGAGAAGGAAAGTGTGGAATCAAAGAGGACCCAGAGGTCCTTAAACCTTAAAGCAGAGAAAGTTTCAGAGGTTTTGGGGATCTGGTGCATTTGTCAGCATTCATGACTGACTCAGGCAGCACAATTTAAATTGTGATTCCCCATCTTTGGGTTGTGAAAGTATCAGCTTTGAAAAAGGAACTTCCATTGGAATTGCTGGCCGTCAGCGAGAAACAACACTGCAGATCTGAACAATACATTTATATAAAGAAATATGCCTGAAGCATGTGTCAATGATGATGTGCAAGACATTCAGGGGTTAATTCATAGAAATCAGCGCACAAGTGGTGCACGCGCCTGGCAGACAGTGTGCACGTGCAGCAGTCTGCGCCAGCCCCGTAAGCCAAAACCCATTTCAGCGCAGAGCGTATTCATGGATTTTAACATCCATAACCAGCCGTGGCGCCGAGTGGCGCAGCGACCCATCAGCAGCACCAGTTACGCCCCCAACCACGCCCCGTGCACCATGAACAGCACACAAATCCAGTACATGGTGCAAAGGCCAGTGGACCAGCATACAGCCCTCCAACCATGTAAAACTCCCCGCGCACCCCTTAGAATACACGTTCCCCTCTCGCGCTAGCGGAATCACGTGTAAAACTTCCCACAAACCCCTCGGAATACACGTACCCCTCTCACTGTAGTGAAATCGCGTGTAAAACTCCACGCGCACCCCTCGGAATACACGTACCTCTCTCGCGCTAGTATTACTCCTAAGATTTTTGTTTTTGATAATGGAGAGATAATATCATTTCCCAAGTTAAATGCACTATAGGCTTGATCTAATTTGTTAAGCGCCTTAGAACTGCTTACAATCAGCAGCTCTGTCTTGTTGCGGTTCAGAGCTAGGAAGTTGTAAAGCATCCACTTTTCAATCAGTACAAATACTCTATTAACCTCCTCCTCATCATTTTTGTGATGACCCGTTAAAGAGATGACACATTGGGTGTTGTCTGCATAATTAGAAAACACAACCCCCTCCTCCTGAAGCATGAAGAAGAAAGGGGCCATGAACAGATTTTTCAGACATGGCGACAAGCTTGCCCCTTGTGGTACCCCATAAAGAACTGAAAGAGGGGTAGCTTCCGCCATGGCTGAACAAACTCTGCTTGTTCTGTGCTCCAGAAATGAAGCAATCCACATAGCTGCAGAAACAGAGAGGTTTGCAATCTCCTGTAGCCTTGTACATGTGCACACATGCACATGTTCATTGTGCACATACATCAAGGTGGAACCAGCATCCATGTGTCACACCACAACCATGCCACAGTACATACACAGAAATTTAAACATGTGTGCACCCACACATGCATTTGGCCACCATGCATTTGAACACATACACCATTGATGTGCCTCACACATGACTGGACTCACATGCGGCAGGCTCATGTCCCTGTACATACACATTCATACATGGGCCTACCAAGACATATGTCCAACCTGCACACTCGTGGCTCACCTCAACATGCACAGCGTCCAATCAATATGCATGTACACTGACCGCACGACTCCGGACGGGTCTGCCTCTCAAGGACCTGGAGGTGGAGCGCTGGGTGTATACGTTCCAGGACCCTCATCTGGTTGTTGGTAAGGCGGACCCGGCACCCCTCGGCATTCGCTGCCTTCAAGAGGCTCTGGGCCTTGCTGAGGGTCCTGGACCTGAAGTCCTCCCAGCGCTTCCGGACGTGTTCCATGTTGCCTGCTGCCACCACCTCCACGAGGATGGCAGCCACGATGTCCTTCCAGATCCTCTTCCGTCCTTCATTGTCGGCGCGCACACTTCCAAAGAGGGCATCATAATGCCCCAGGACTTGCTCCACCAGGATGCCAACTTCATTGGCACTGAAGCTGGCAGCCCTGTGCCTCTCTGCTGGGGGGTTGCCACTGGTGCCAGATGGTTTTGTGTCGGACATGGCAACCCCCGAGGCAGGTGTGAGTGGGCAACTGGGTCCTGGGGCTGGGGTGTGGAGCGATGGAATACCAGTCGGGAGTCTTCTGTTCCAGCAGGGGTGGTCACAGCAACTGGACCCCTGCAGATGGCTGATGTGCAGGCACCAAATAGCAGGGCACGTGGCCAGCAGGCAGGCAGGTAGGCAGCAGCAGATGGCAGGTGGGAGCGTGCTCGGGGTTCTGCGGGGCAGGAAAATGGCCTTCTGGGCAGGAGCGTGGTCTTCCGTGTGTTGTCGCGTGGCCAGCTTAATACAGACTGATTTGGCACTTTAAAAAACTGCACATCAGTGTGTAATTTGAGGAAAGGCCCTTGGCGCGTAATCGCGTATGTGACATGATGCGCACGGCCGTTTCCTTCAGCACGGGCGCATCCGCATGTGCCAAAAAAATCACGTACGCATGTGAATGTGTGTAATCCGAGGAAATGGCATAAGCGCGTAAGAGATGTGGGGCGCACGGGCGTTTCCCTCAGCATGGGTTGAAGGTGAGCGGGGCCAGCATTTTGCTGTACGTGCCTATCGTGGAGACCGATGCGTGTGTTGCTACTTCGTGTTGTTTCACGCGCCATCACAACTTCACAGTGGATGAAGGACGTATCTCTTCTTTTGGTGGGGGTATTGGCTACATGTGTTTTTCATTATCACGCTAGTCTGACGGTGAGTCGCACACGCTATTTTTCCCACTGCGGGTGCCCCTGTGTATTGCGTACCCATTTTTGAGGTCATAGTAGACTGCGTGTCCCACGCGTACATGTATTTCGTGTCCCTGGGTGCCACCGCATACTACGGAAGGTTAATTCCACACACATGGACTACCGGGGTTGCGTGCACGGTTTTACTGCAGTTTTGGGGTGAATGAGCGTTGTGTGACCCGTCACTTAATCACCGGGGTCACATACAGCCTTGCAGGTGCAGGGGTGCTGTTAACATCTTGTATCCCACTCCCTTCATCCCAATTGCCCAGGACAATTGTTGTGTACACCTCCCATTGGCACTACTACATATGTGCCGGCACTACTACATCTGTGCCATGGCTGGGAGCCCACGAAAGGTGAGGGGCGCCTCAGCTGGGTGTACTCCATGTGGCGGGCGTGGTCAGGGATGTGGCCGGGGTGACCAGGGAGTAGGGGGACTCCAGGGTGTCTAGGGTGGCTGCAGAGGGGGAAGAGGAAGGGGTGCGCCACTTCGGCACGATGTTGTGCCATGTGTTGGTGCAGTCATGCCACCACCCCGTGCAGCTCCTTCAGATGCAGTTCTTGCATCTGGCACTGGCGCCCATGTGACCCGGCAGTCCGTTTCATTGACTGCCACGGACCCAAGGGGAGTGGTAGCTGCAGGTGCAGCTGTGGCCACCACCACCCAGGCTCAAGGTCTGCCAGCGCAGTCTGCGTTGGCACCTGAAGAGTCCCTCGAAGATTTCCAGGAGGTCAGGAGGCACACCGTAGGTGCACACAGGGCTGCCCTGACCGAGGCATGTGTCCCTGGGGCAGTAATGTCATCTGGTGCCCCGACCAGCCGGGTGTTGGCAAGTGCAAGGGCAGATGCAGCTGACACCACCCCGGTTGTGAGTCTACCATCCAGGACAGGTCCGGTCAATGACCCTGGCACCGTGGATGTTGCTGTGCAGGGTCCATTCCAGGGCACCCAGCAGCCGCTGACGCAAGTCAGGGCTTCCATCCTCATTCCGCCTACCACTCCCTCGGTTCAACCCATCAGCGCCACATCCCATACTGATTAGGGCGGCATTTGCCAACTATGGTCAGGACCATTGTCCAAGAGGAGGAAGGTTGCACCTGCAGTAGAGACTGGGACCCCAGACACAGCTCCGGCCTCCGGCACGTTGAGGAAGCAACGTTTCTGCATGCAGGAACTGGACTTCCTTGTGGACTACGTGCAGGACCACAACTCTGATATGCTAGTGGGGCCGAATTGTCAAACTACGGCTGCCCATTGTATGTCCCACTGGAAGCAAGTTGCAGATCGTGTGATTGCATTCGGCCATGAGGTGCGCACAGCTCAAGAGTGCAAAAAGCGTTGGGATGACCTCAAACGCAGTACTAAGGCGAAGCGTGCCTCTAATTACAACATGACTCTGGTGACTGGCAGTGGGCCACCACCTGAGGAGGAAGACCTCACTTCGCATGATTCTGTCGCTGCAGCGTTCATACAAGCAGGAATGGTCGAAGGAGTGGGAGAGATGCTGGACTTTGATGCCCCGTCCAGTGAGTGTTGTTGCGTGTTTGTCGAGGCATGTGTGGTTTGCTTGTGTGATGTGTTGTGCTTGACTGCCACCACATGTCATGTGTGCATGGTTCACACGTGCAAGTCATGCAATGCTTCAATGATGCGTGCCTGCTGTGCAGGATGCTGGACATGTAGAGCAGACAGGGACTGTCCTCATGGCCACACTTGCACCCTACTCACATGCTAGTCACCCGGCTGCCCCTCTGGCCATGTTCCAGCTCACTGGCCCTTCTGCATGTAGCCTGGGGTGTCTTTCCTCTCAGCACTGCGACTCTGTCATTGCATGACTGACGTGCATGTGTCCTCTGCCTGCATGCGGGTACTCCGCGTAGCCATGCTCCCTTGCCCCTCCACCCCCCCTGCACCCCAGTTCAACCATGGCACTGGTGTGCATTATGTTGGCGTACTGCAATGACCTGTTCAAGGCTCCTGTGTACATACAAACTTCCACCAGGCAAACTGACAGACACATGCAGTGGGGTACATCCTCTGTCCTTGATGCAGGGTGTCTCACTTGGACTGTGCAGATGGCAGATGCTCCACAGGGACATAAGTGCCCATTCATGCTCCATGTGCATTCCATGCATGCCCCTATGTGTCCTTGACAGGATGACCATAGTAGTACGTGTCCAGGATGACCTACATTTCATGGCATTTGATCATCAATTCCATGCCCACTCGGGCTCAGGCCAGCATCACACACAGGTTTAGGGTGTAACAGTCTGTGTGGGGCACAGGACTCCCCCTGTTTCAGGCCCACTGACTCTGTTCAACTGGTGTAGTGGCTTCTGCACACATGGGTGTACTACTGAGGGTTCATCATGTGTCCTGCTTACTGTCCCATCATCATCTGCTGTGTTGTCAGTTGACTCAGATGATGCAATTGACGCTAGTCAACACTGTCTGGCAATGCACAGGTCTCTGGTCACCCTTTTGCTGCCATGCAATGCCTCTCTGCATTTACACTTAGGGGTTTGTGGGGGGTTTTCTTGTAGCCATGCAACCCATTGCATGCACATTGCACGTGATGCCTGAACTTGCCCTTGCACTGCCTTCACGTGTATTGGTAGACTTCTTAATATACTTGTTCATGTAGATAGTGGGTCATGTACACATGTTCTGCACGGCATCAACCCACTTCTGAGCCGGGTTACACCCTTCTACATGACTACTCACTGATGCAATGTCAAAGTTACCTGGCATGTATGCACTCTTTTCATACCTTCTCTGTCATGTATGCGACGGGCACAGGTGCATCCTGTGTCACATATACTCAGTATTGGAAATCCATAGTGGCTGTTTAGATGAGTTGATTGTTCAATCTGCTGCCTATACCAACTGGCATAGGGTGCTGATTGAATGTAGCCTGCCAATCGGGCTGTAATGACTGTGGAATTTCCTTCACGTGTGTATGTGTGCGCTTCCACATACATCAAAGCAAGCAGCATTACATCTGCTTGCTTTGGTGTATTGGATGCTGGTCCTGTTCACAATACAGGTGTATGGGGAAATGGGTGTTTTTTTACACTTTCACATGTACATATGCAAGCAGCTTCAAGGTTGTATAGTGCAACATTGCCAGTACTCACGTATGTGTTTGTGAAAGTGTTCATTTACACATGTGTTTTCCGCAGCTTTTTGTTGACTGACTAATATGTAGTTGATTGGCGTTGATGCTGGTGAGATTTCTGCATTGCGCACATTTTGTGGAACTGGCATGATCCAGAAGGTTCACTGTTGTGCAGTATGTGTATGCCCAGGCCCACTTAGCTACTATGGTGGGTCCTGGGCGAGGAGATTTCAATAAGGAATGATGTAATAGGGCACATTCATAGCCCAATGTGCTCAATCAGGCCCTGAGGAGTGTTGTGGAGGCCTCATGTCCTGCAGCTCGGACGGTACTGGCTGTTATGGTCCCTCATGCCTGGTTGCAGGCCCTTGCTTTGCTTGGGACATTCACTATACCTACATGGCCCATGCCACCCTGTACGGGGCGAGCTGCAGATGGATGGAGCTATATTGATGATGATACTTTACTGATGCAAGTCTACATGCATGTTACCTGTGTCATAGTGTGTTTGGATGCACTTGCAGCAGTCATCAATTTGCAGTTCAGAAATGCTTATGGTGTGTTGCATCTCCTAGTTGCCATCTGTATTTTCTGCCTGTGACATGTGCCTGACAGAGGTTGTGTCTGATGGAGTTCATATACTACATTTTGTACTTGTGTAGGCGTTGCTATTTGGACACATCCATTTCTGCTTTTGGGATGTGTTTGACTATCAAGGCCACTGGATGCATGCCAGGTTCTCATTTGTGTGTGACATGTCTGTTTCATGTGTTGGCTGTCTATGTGATGTCTATGTGTGTTTGTGTTATGTGTTTCTGACATGTGTACTAATGTAAATTATTCTCCACTTTTCAGATGATGACGCAATGGTGCCAGAAGATGGGGTTGTCATGCCAGACACAGGGTTGCTATCACACCAGCAACCCAGCACAAGTGGGGGTCGTGGGGTGGTAGACCACGAGCACCCACTTATGTTCCAGACCATCGTGTCTAGGGCTGGCAATGAGTCTAGCCCGGAGGATCACTCTGACAACAATGTCGAGTTGGATGTACATCGGGTCCATTTGTCAGGGGTGAGTGATTCTGATGTGGACGCTCCTCTGTCCGCGACACCTGCACTGAGGGGCCTGACGGTGGTGGGACCTCTGCCTGTGGTGGATCGGGACGCAGGGTCACCCTCCACACCAGTTGCTGATGTGCCTGGGGCATTACGTAGATGGAGGAATTTAGTCCTGCTACCGTGGGCGGTGCCAACCCAACAAGGACGTCGGCTCCTTGGGCCCCACAGGTGTTAAGCCCAGAAACACGGTTGCCGTGTGGCCACTGGAGTATATTGAGTGGGAGCAAGCCATGGTTGCCAATTCCGAACACCCGGGGGCAACAATTGATAACATCACTGAGAACATGGAACGTGTGCCCCAATCCATGTTCACCCCTGCTAGGCAGGTGGAACTACAGCAGCGGGCGGCAAAGTCCACGACCCGCTCACTCAGGCTGGGCATTGCAGCCTCAGACAGGGCATGCCAGACTGAAATGGTGTCTTTGCGTCAAGCAATTGCTGCTCACGCAGAGGCACACATGGAGGCCATGAGGGTTGACTATGAATCCCTCAAATCTACTCTGGCTGTGCTCATGATGTCCCAGAGGAGGCGGTCAGAGGAGAGGTTGGAGCAGCTAGTGAATACCATCTCGGCTGAGCTACGTGCTTGCCGGGAGGTGTACCAGTTGTCCAGCCAGGCCATGCAGCAAGAACTCTGTGTTACACGTGTTACCTTGGAAGAGGAAGCACACGTATCACACAAGGTTTTACATGCTGACCTACTTGTCATCGCTGCATAGAACCAGACTCACCCATCCCGCAGACTTGCTGCCGATGAGGGGCAAGCTGCACCTAGGCGTGGTCAGGGTACTGTGCTACGTCAACCTTTTCAGCCAGAAGGTGACTCTGACTTGGATGACGAGATATATCCCACACAGGTCGGGCTGTGTAGGTGTTGAGCCCATAGAGGTTTTATTTTTTGTCTCAACATCATTGCATGTGGGTGTTGAGGTGCACCCTGTGCCTCCCCCCTCCTGGGTGCCTTCCCTCTCATCCCCGGGTCGTATGTGGCCATTTTTGATTTTTCCTGTTAGTTTAGTTAGTTATATGGTTTTTGATAGTTAATTAGGTAATGTAGGTTTTTTATAGTTAGTTTAATGAGTTAATATAGTTTAAAACTGCTTATCTATTGTGCATTCATGTGACAGTGTGGTGCTTTGTGGCTTTTGAAAGCATCCACTGTCTGTTCCAGCTGGGCCCTTCAAGCTTGTCTCATGTATGTGTTTGCAGCTTGGGGTCCTGACTCACATAGGCCACTACTGCTTCCCTTATCCATGGGCTTGCAAGGATGGTTCGGTGTAACAAACATTTACACAAGGGCTTTGGACTTTCGTGATAGCTGTGGCCTGTCTGCTGCTGTACTACTTGTGTTAATACCCCTAGTGGGGATTGAGTGGGTTTTATCCACGGCATGTCTGTAATCTATTTGGGTGAGTACATGATTGATGTGTCCATAAATTGATGTGGATTGTGATGTATGTTATTTTCTTGCCTGTATATGTGCTTGATGCAATTCATGCTGTAGACAGTAGCCTGCACCCTTTGCCTGTCAAAGTCAAACTGATGGTGGGAGGAGTTCTGATGTAGGTCTCTAACATGGCCCAGTGACAACCAGCATGAAGACACATACACAGGGAACTTTCCAGCATTATTAATATGTTGTATGATCTTTCTGTAGGAAAATGAGCCTCCAGACTACCTTTGCCAACAGACACAGGGCCAAGTACTACAGAAACCTGGCCAGGTTCGGTGATACAGACGTGCGCATGTGTTAGCAAGCAGAAGCACAGGGCTTGTGCTCAGACATCGACAGAAGCAGACGTGTTTCCAGGAGCTCCAAGCAAGGTGAGAAACACAAGGGGCCACAGCACAGCCAAACTTCCACCAGGCCACTTGCACAGGCATGCTAAGTAGCGCCAGTGCTGGGGAGCTTGGCCAGATATTGTTGTAGAAGCGCACAGTACAGCTAAGATGCGTTGAGGGACAAATGCCAAGTTGCTTTACTAGTTGCCAGGGGCACACGCAGGGGCCCTCACACATATCCTCCAGTCCACCCTAGTCCGTAGAAGCTGAGTTATTAAAACAGTAGCGTTCCTAGCCAGAAAGTTATACAGCGCACAGGGACACCGAGCTAGGCACAGACTTGTGTGCAGTGCATATCATTTGCATGTGCAAATTGCCACTTGCACTACCTATTGTAATCCACGCCCGCCAGAACACGACTTGTACTGAAGTCGCACCTCGCTATACGCATCTAGCAGCTCACCCAGGGACCATTCTATCATGTGTGATTTTTGACGCATTGGTCTTCCATTTACGGCGCGCCCACGTGCGCCAGCCTTACTGCATTGACAGTGTATGAACCATCATGGGAGCAAGCTAACGTATACATACATAGCAGCAGACAAGAGAGTTTGTTTGTGGAGAAGTCACTTACTTTGGAGCATGAATGGTGTTGTGTGTGTGTTATAAACACATACAGATTAGTAACTCACGCTCTCTTTGCAGCATTGAACTGATCCTGTTTCTGGACCTGAGAGTACGCAGGCAGGAGGCCAGCACTCACCCCAGAGATAAGTCTCTCTTTGTCTTGCATTTGAGTCATTTAGTACAATGTGCATGTAGACCATGGTTTCTCTGATTGATTATGTGTTATTGTCTATAGTTGTATTTTGTATTTTGCCTACTTTCCCTTGCCAATCCAACTTTCCTCTCCTGCCCTTCTTTCCGGTTAAATTGAATACCAATGCATGTCCAACCAACAGATCCCTGACCCTCTTTCCCTGCCGGGGTCTCGGAGGCCTGTGTAAGTTTTACCTTGCAGGCACCCAGACCACGGAGGGGGTAGTTGGTTTGTGCCACTCCTGCACCTGGAGACCGGAGCTGTGACACTACCCATCAGTTGTTGCATCCTCATTGTATGTTGTTTCCGGAAAAAGGTACCCATCCTGTTGAACCATTGTTGAACTGTGCTACCTTGGTAGTTCTATCATTCTGCTTGTACATATGCCTGGACTTTTTTTTCCACTTCAAGTAATCTTCTGGAAACTCTTCCAGGGTTTTTTTGTGCCTAGAGAATGTTTCCCTGGTTTGGGGGTTTGGCTCCTTTTAGTTCTCTGCGATTTGGGATTTTTACCAGTCAAGGAGGCCTCTGAGGGGGCTGCACCCTATTTGCATGCAAGGGGTCACATGAAGACCAAGGGGTAAGGGATCCTGTAGCCAGGTAGACCAAAAGGGAGAAGGCTACATTCCCCAGACACAGTTGTTCAGAAGGTCATGGTGATATGTAAATGAGGGAGGGCCTTTTGTTGTTGGACAGTAAGCCTGGGCTACAGTGTTTGGGCACTCTCGGAAAATGTCATTGTGGGGTACTATGTACATGATGTGTTCTGCTGGTCAATGGCTGTTCCTGTGTTGTATTTACTTTCCAGGTGGCAGGTGATTGTTGTGCCGTGACATGCTGGGGTGTACACATCGGCAGTGTTCACATGTGATGTGTACAGGACACTGAGGGTCAGTTGATTTCACATGCATATATTGGGTGCATGTCCCTACTGACACACACTGTTGCACAATGCTCCACCACATGTACAACCACCCTTCAGTGCCCACAGGTGCACACATATTGCCTTCTCGAGCACGCTGTGTCCCTGCAGCGCATGATCAATTACCATTTGTGGATCCTGTACATGCGTCCATAGGTTGTTTTTTTCTTTGTCCTTTTCATGTGATGCTCGAGATGTATCCCCAACACAATGGCTGCTCACTATGCTGTGTGCTGATCAGTGTGTAGCAGGAAACACACACATCACACGGGTTCGGGAGTAGCGATTTTGCCTTGCCCAATGTGCATGTGAACAGGCATTCAGTGCTGTGTTCAAGCTACCACTGGTGGAAGGCATTTGTGTATGACTTGGTATGAGTGGGAGGTTGTTGGTCAGTCATTTCATCTGATTCCATGTCGGGCCACTTTCCATTTATCACGTGTCACTTTGTATCTTATTGGTCATGTGTTGGGCTTTTGCTGTTGCATGCCATGTCATAGTGAGGCAGACCAGGGTGATGTGGTTTGGGAGGGTTTGGGTGACATACCAGGGATTGTCATGGCCTGTTTTGTGGGGGGGGGGGGGTGATACACACCTTGCATGTGTTGCTTTTGATCACACGGGATTGGTTATGTTTAAGAAGCTGGGGATGCACGCAATGTAGAACTTCCATGGCAACATCCTCAGGGTGGTAAGGTTGTGACAGATGACTGTCTCTTTGTCATCATCGATTGTCACCTGGTATGTGCCAGGCCTGTGTGCACTCCACAGGGGTGGGAGTTTAGGTGAAAAATGTGGCCACAAGCTGGGTCCTGGCTGCCTCGCCACTTGCCCTTTACCCTCGAATGGGAAGCGCCTGTGCCTGTGGTTGGGTATGTGGGGGGAACACCAGGTCCACCATTACACCCTGCGGTATTGCAACATTGTGCAGGACACAAGCTGCCACAATGATCCTGTACACTACTGGGGGTGCATATAGTAGCTGGCCGCCAGAGCGGTCAAGGGAGCGGAAGCGTGACTTGAGCACTCCAAATGTGCGCTCCACTATGGCCCTGGCTGCAATATGGGCAGCGTTGTATCTTACCTGGGGTCGTGTGATGGGGTTCTGGATTGGCGTCATCATGTGGTTTCTCAGAGTGTAGGCACTGTCCCCTGGGGAGGTGATAATGGTTGTGATTAGTTGGGTTTGTGTATTGGTCTGTGTGTGACATGCATGCATCTGCACAGGCATTTGTACTCACTGTTAGGAAAGATTTCCTAATTGTGGGTAATTCTCCTTCCATGTGGCAACCCCTAAACTTTTTGCTGTTGTTTTCACCATGATCTAGACTTTGCCAGAGAAGTGCAGCCTTCTGCCGCACTCCTCTGGGCTTTCACTCCATTCTTACGGGGAAACTGACATGCCCTTAAGACAGTCAGTACCGGGAAACTCTGTTTTCCGTAGTTTCTTTATCATGTTGCAGCTTTCGTGCAACATGACACAAGATAGCACTGTAAGATAAGTTACTGCTCTCTTGGGTCTCTAGTCTTCTACAGGCCCTAGATACTCTGCTTGGATTGTAAATGATCGGTGCAAGTGAATCACAGACGGAAATGGTGGCAGCAATCGTTTCTTGTGTTTTTGAGCTCCTTTTGGCGTTTTAAGCGTGTTTCTCGCGCTTAGCCCAAAATGGTGGCCTGGCTCCCAAAATGGCCAGGCCACGAGGCTCTTTGTCCTGTCCGCTGACCGTCTTGCCCCCTTCACCTTCCCCAGGTCGAGCCGACCCGGGGCCTTCCTTATTTGGGCATGTACTTTCCCGCGAAACACAGATGCTTTCGCGGGCTTCTACAGGCCTTGTATGTGCCTCCAGGATGTGGGCTGGGATGTCAGGTCCCAATACACATCCTGGGTGCCAGAGAGTCTAGTGTGGTATGAATGCGTGGGACCACCGTGGTCCGTGATAGGTCCACGTATGGTGTGAGTGTTTGATGAGCGGATCTCCCATTGGGTCCTCTCTGTTTTGGCGCGAAGGGAACCGTGGATAAGAGGGGGCTGGAAACGCCACTACCATGTCGATCTCCTGAGTTCTCACGAACAAAGGAATACAGGAGCCAAGTATCCTGCAACCACGAGGCTGAACCGAGGAATCGCTGGTGATCCGCTGAAGGACTGCTCCTCTGCACTACTGTCGCCTTGTGAAACCCTTTCTACCTCTGATCGAACCAGAAGGCCTGTACTGGTACTTCGACCCTTGGAATAGCGGGGACAGCTTTTCTCGGCATCTTCACCATCTCCTGCACGTAAGCCTTCAGAAGTGTCTCTGGGCCATCCAGCAGACTGACCAGCCTACCCAGGAGTCTTGCTCTGTAACCGCCGCCAGGTTGTGTTGTATTTCGAGTCCTTGTCACTCTCACACCATTCGTACACTTGGCATTCCCAGGTCTGAAGTGAGTAGTGTACATTTGGCTGAGATACACACGGCCGCTCCGTTGCCCTGCTGTGGTAACAAACTGTGCAGGTTCACTGCGTTTGGGACGCCCTCAACTCAACTCTGCTGCTGCGGAATCTACACGACGACGAGACGTCCCCTGCTCCTATCTGAACCTGCCAGCACTGAAACTGACGCGGAGAAGCCTGGGTCTGCTTGCATCGGGGACCGGTGAGTAGCATAGCTAGGAACTGGTCGCCCTCCTGCAGGTGCCCATAGCTTTTCCCCGCTGTGTCAAACAGCACGCCTTTCCGTACTCGCGCTCTGCTTCTGCCCACGGTGGAGGCTGCGCTTGAGTCGCAGAGCTCTGTTCATCTTCATTTGTTCACCGAACTGAACTGCCTGATTCCCTCGAAGAGACTCCCCTTTTTGCCCGTTGGCACCAGCGTGTGCAGGTACTTTTGAGCACAAGGCTCCACTCTTCGTAGGGCTTGGACTTCCTTTTAGTTAGGTGCCTCTGAAGGTGGACTGGGTCTAATTATTATTTCGCACTGCCTGTTTTCCTCCCCTTCTAGGTGGACTACACATTTTGTGCGTCTAACTCTTTAGACTCGTTTGTATTTGTATGTATATTGTATTGGTTTGGTATGTGTTGGTTTACTAGAGTTTTATTGTGATTTCTCGCTATGGTCATTGTTGCAAAGGCCTTGGAATAAATGTGTATATATTTTTAATATAACACCTGTTTGGAGTAATTTGTAAGTGTCCTTGCTTTGTGTGCTCATTGCAGGCTTTCAGTCACCCTCACCCCTCTTGAGACCTAGTCTTGACCGCCGCGATCGCTACCCTGATTGGTCTGGCTTGTCCAGAGGTTACCCTGTTCCAAGTAATTAGGTTGGCCTTCTGAACCTCTGCGCCTCCAGGACAGAGCTCAGAAATCTGTCTTAACACTCACCTAGGAGCCATGTGTTGCCATGCTTCCCAGCTTCCAGGGCCCAGCTCAGGGTGGACATTCTGTATATGAAACTGTCCTGGGTTGAGCCAGGGTAGTTTGCATAGACAGAGGTGATGATTCCCTTTGCATCACATACTACCTGCACGTTGATGGAATGCTAGTACTTGCGTTTTCAATAGATATGCTCAGTGGCCCTAGGTGGACGTAGGGTCACCTGGGTGCAATCTATGGCACCAAGCACTTTGGGGAAGTGTGCCACCCTGTATAAGTCCTGGACCACGGCCTGCCTTTCTGCGGGAGTTGTGGGCATGTATATGTGCCTGCGGACTGAGGTGCGCGCAGTCATGTTTTCCAACACCTGGTGAAGGCAGCGTGACTGCGTGGGCTGTGAGACCCCCCCCCGCTATGGCAGTTGTCTGCTGAAATGACCCATTGGCCAAAAAATGCAGGACATTTAGCACCTTCTCCAAGGGGCTCAATGCATGGGAGCACAGGGTGGGGGATGTAAGGTCATCTTCCCACTCCCTGACCAGGTCTAGGATGATATGAAGTGGTAACCTATACCTGCCATAGACCTGGTCATAAGGTGTGATGCTGGAAATGCATCGGAGGGACAGGGCTTCCGTATCCTTGACCTTTACTGCTTTTTATTGTGTGTTCTGTCATGTTTTCCACGCAGGAGTTCATGTGGGACTCCTGGCGGTGCAGCTCTCTTTCTTTTGGTTTGGTGAACGGACCAGTGGGATACCCTTATGGCGCCCATGGGTGGGGGTACAACCCTGTGCCCCTAGTGTATGTTTTTGGGCACCTGTGGGTGGCCCACAGAGCAGGGTATGGGCTGGTGGCAGCTCTATGCTGAACTTGACAGGTGCGCAGAGTATCCTCCATTTTGGGATACCCCGGCCCTGCCATTGGGATCAGTTGATCCCTGATGGAAAACAAGATGGCCCCGGTGGTCTCTTGCTTTCTATTACCCATTACCTTGTTTTCCCAAAGTCTTGGGAAGCCCTGACTCTGTCCCTTCCCCCTGACTGGCTGTTGGATGGAAGTGCCATATATGGTGTTGTTGTGAAGGCCCAGTCAGACTAGCTGGAGCCTTCCCGGTGATGTATGTTGTGGGTACCTATGTGGGTGGGACCTGGGTGAATAGAGTGTGTGACAAATATGCATTCTGTGTTGTGGGTGTCTAGTATCTGGTGGTTGACACAATGACCGAGACAACCCTGCCCGAAACCGGTATGAATGCAGCTTTGAGTGTTGAATGGCTCGGTACTTGTCCCAATACACATAACTTGTTGTGAGTGTCTGGAGAGAAGTGAATGGCCTGAATACCTCGTGTGCCTGATTGGCTGCCTGCCTGAATGAATGCCCATAGTTGTGTTTGGATGCTTGAGTGTGACCCTTCGCAATGATTGGGAGATCAACAGTATATCTGGGGACCTCTCACTGCTAGGAATCGTGTTCAGAAGCTGAAGTCCACTACGACGAGTAACTGGATTAACTGACGCTTGACCTTGAAGCCCTGCTGGACGAGAAGAATTGCTGTTGCTCTCCTTCACAATCTGAAAGCTGTTGTGCCTCTAAGGACTGACCCAGAGAGGAACTGGTAAGGCGCCCTCTTCCCGAGCTACGAGGGACCATCGTGCACAGCTGATCTTTGCTAACGCTCCCTGGTAGACAGACCTACGACAGGCTACCGACCCGATACGGGGACTGCTGCGGAACTCCAAGGAGAAGCACTCGGACTGTTGTCCGCCACTGTCGACGACCGCCATCGCCGACCGGAGCCGCCGTGCTCCCGTTTGCCTTAGAACTTGCATTGATCATCGGACGCTCTCGTCTGCATCGTCACCCGCTTGTCTCCCGCTGGAGAAGGCCCGACCGTCGATGCGCCGAGGAGCATCCACCGGTGGGTTTCCCGCCACCTACAGACCGCAGAGACGCCGACGACTCGACGCCCTTGCGTGGCCACAGTTCTTCATCATCTCTTTGCGGTCCAGAACTATTGTCACTGAGGTGCCCCGCACGCCTCTTCCTTGCAGGACGCCAATGCTCTGTCGTCGACGAGCACCGCTAGGAACGAAGCAGCCACTTCCCTGCCATAGTTCATCCTGTTCACCGTCGGACGTTCGATGACCCGTGACTCCTGCCTTAAAGGGAGGGCACTCAAGAAGGGCCGTCGATTCCCCGACACCGACCGCCAAGTTCCCCGACACCTCTCGACGATCCGTGGCTCCCGCCTGAAAGGGAGGCACTCAAGAAGGATCGGTCGGTGCATCGTCGGAGAACTCCACTCCACCAGGTACATTGGGGGGGTATAACCTTAACAGGAAGAAGTAAGACTATTGAACATTTTTATCTGGGCTTGTGCTATATATCTTTATTTACAGGTTGCCCAGGTGGGGGGGATCTCCACACAGAACTGTGCCTAGCGGTAGGGGTCAGCATTCTGCCTATTGTTTCAACCATCTTATGTTCCTGCCTATCTCTATTGCTGGTTTGCTCGTTATTGATCTGTGTGACATTTTAACCGTACAGTTGATGCACTTTAATGAGATTTGATAACATTAGTGGTACCACTCTAGACGTGTATATATTTATCATTATTGACTTCCAAGTACAAAGTGCGTTATTGTGATCGTGTACATACCTTTGAATATTAATTATATAAAGACTGTGTTTTCAGTAATACAGTGTGTGGACATTCCTTTGTGGGGGTTCGGGGATCACACTGTACTTAAGAACCGGCCCGCATCACCTCCTGAGAAGCTAGGCCTTGATTGCTCGTCCATTGCTACCTTATAGAGAATCTTGGCTGGGGTCTTCTGTGCCTCTCCTCTACCATATAGAGAGCGGAAGTACAGACACCCCCTACCAGTCTTTACATAAGGCATCCCAAAAAAAGGCTGGTCCGGGCCAAAAAAATGTGGGGCATGGCTATTCTCCTCCTCCTGTGGTGTCCCACGATCAGTGCTGCGACAAATGGGGCATTCATTGTAGCTGTATATACGTGTTTGTTGTTGCACACACTTTTATACTGTGCGCAGGGACGCTTCCGCCTGCCTTCGTGTGGCGGACATATTGACACCTGTGCGCATCTTTTAGCGTGCGCGGGTTTCCCGTATTCGATTCCATGAATACGTGTTGTTCGCATGCGTGTGGCCGTTCCGTGTATTTCCCTGCAATACTTCCCCAGTTACGCCTTCTTTTTCACGCGTTGTTCCCCATTCCACGTGTTACAGCCCGTGTCCTGCCCCCTTTTTGGTGTGTGCGCCGACGTTATGCGCTTTCGCTGTGCGCATCGTGCACAGCGTTCTGGATGTTGCTGTGACGTGTGCGCCCGTGCGGCCATGCTCAGATTTGGTACACATACCGCAGTAAACACGCGCAGGCCCTTCCATGAATCGCACATGTGCGCATTTGCTTGTTTTTTCACGCTTGCGCCGGCTTGCGCCGACATTTTCGGTGCACATTTGTTCCATGAATCGGCCCCTAAATTTTTCACATAAGATGAGAGGGAAATCTTTCACTTAATTCAGAATACCCAGATGAAACTAGGGGTGACATATGTAACCCTTAGCATGATTGTATATGTTTTCAGTTATGTAGAGATGTACACAAATAAGATGTTCAGTATGTATGAGAGGATCCCCATAGCAAGAGGAAAATATGCTCTGCACAAAAAGAGACTGCCACTAAATTAGAAGAAAAATCATGAATCCTTTCAAATGTCCAACAAAGTAAACAAAATAAGCGAAATAAATAAGATAAATAATAATAAGCTGCACAGCTTAATTGATAAGAGCTAGCTGTCCCTTCCTCTCTACGGAAAACTTGATCACCTTGGCTAGAACACTGATACTGTCTAGGATTGATTATTGCAATTCCCTTTTAGCTGGAACCTGCATCAGAAACATCAAAACATTGCAGACAGTACAAATTAACGCCATCAGAGCCGCACTAAACAGTCCTAAACACAACCACATCTCGGCCACAAGAAGAAACATCCACTGGCTCCCTGTCCACGACAGGATTAAATTCCAAATCTTGACAATTGCTCACAAGTGCATAGCAAAAAAGGCACCCAATTATCTCAGTGACCTTATCCACAAAAAACGAACTCCAATCTACCAACCCGTTCTGCTTACACCAATCTGCTCATCACCCCAGGGTCAGAAAACAAAAGGCAGGGGGCTCTAGTTTCCTAGAATTAGCACCGAAACTATGGAATGCCCTACCACTCCAACTGAGAAACGACACCTCCTTCTGGTCATTTAGAAAAAAAACTGAAAACACCACTTTTCAGAGCTGACCTACAACATTAGATACCTCACTTCCTTGACAAGGATACGAAATGCAACAATCAGGAAATGTAATAACATGTAAACATATGCGTATAAGTGAACGGTTAGAAATCTTGAACCTTGCACAGAAATGGATATTTACTGTTTATGTTTTTTGTAACGTAATGCCTGTTATCTAAGAGTCTTACGTTTGTAACCATAACCTAAATTTTGTTTTTTTCTAGTGCCTAGCTGTCTATGGGCTTTGCACGCTTTACAAATGCATAAATAAATAAATGTGATAAATTGCTAGAGGAACAGGTCCAATTAATAGATGCATGTCCCAATGATGAAGAAAGAGACCAACAAAGACAGTTACCTTTCGCTTAAAAAGATGTGTTCTCCTGAAATGCAATTGACTACGGACATTCATATTTACATATGAAAATGTTACCAAAAGATTAAGAAATTGAGCCAGTTTTTGATTTTAATTTTTCAACTTCCATTAGCTTGCCTTGAATTTCTACCTGAAATCATAGATTTACTAGAATTCAGCTAAATGAATTGTATGGCCTTTCCATAGTACTTGCAAAACTCATATTCTTTGAGTATTCTAACATATTTGGCAGTGGAGATTGTGTGCAAATCTGAGAGTGCTGAACAAGAGAGTTTAAGTTTCAAAATGGCTGCTACCATTCATTGACCAAGGCTTGGCACAGATCCAAGGCTCCAGGAATTTACCAGTTTAGACTGTCTGGATACTTGGGAGTAGGGTAAAACCCCACCATTCAGCTCATGTTGGCATTTACCTTTCAATCAAAACAGCTGTGTTGGACATGGATGCCATTTGGGTCCATCCATAGTAAATTTAACATCTTTCGACGCTGAACAAGGGGGCAATCTAATATATGTAGATTATATTTTATTAAAGCATAAGAAGTTAAGTGACCATTTTTAGGCAATCAAACATGCATTCACTTAAAAATGAAAATGAAAAACTTCTTATGTCGTTACGGTATAATGCCTCAATCCTCAAAAGAAAAAACATTGTAGCAAATTGGCTTTCATCCTCACAGCCAGTCAGATTTTTCTTCTTTCCAAGGATCTGACGATGTATCAGACCCCAGTGAATGCTAAAAAACCTACTGATGCAAACTTGGGAGAAGCAATTATCCATAAAGCCAAGAGTATCAACAATCGTCTCTGCATCTGAGCCCAGAGATAACTTTCTGCCTCACTACGAATTATAAAATGTAGGCATTAAGGCATACTCTGGCAATGCATTTCATATTATTCCGAACAACCATAAGTCCTTTTACCATTATACTCATGATGCATCCATTGCTCTGGTCCGTGAGTTCCTAATGCATAGAGGGTATGGGCAGGCACAGACATTTCATAGAAACTATTTTATTTCAGATAAGCAAAGCACAACACACCGTCCCTTCAGGCAGGCAATGAATGAACACCCTCAGTGAAAACCTAAGACTCTTTATTTACAACAATACCCTCAATCAATCTCGTAAAACAATACATTCTCATGAATTCCAAATTCCATAACCTCCCCCCTTGTCATGGGCTCCAAATACAACCAAGTCCCCACTTGGGACATAAACCACTTCAAAACCTAGAACACAGCATGTTGATCACAATACCTTTCACAAAAACAATCCCCTTATTCTATGACAAGCAGGAAGTAATGAAAAGATTGCTTCTAGGACAGTTCAAAACATCTAAGTGTAAATTCTCATAAGAAGCAACAACACAAATTAAGAATCAAGAACAGGGCACTATGAAATCGATTCAAAGTGTAAAAACCTGCATTGGCATTGCAATGTACTGTTTTGTACTAGCATTTAGCTAAGCAAACCAAGCCAGTGGATCAGGGACCCATCCATCCATCTATGTTCCCAGCATCAACCAGTGGTCGAAGTGGGAGGGGGTGGTTAGGAGCGGTGCTTCTCTTCTTTTATAATTAAGTTTACTGTTCCTATACTTTTATTTAAAAAATAAACCATTCCGGAATGTTTTCATTTTACAATAAAAGTGTAGAACCAAGTTGAAGCTTGCACTTAAGTGCACTGCACCAAGCATTCCCTTAAACAGTAGGCGCACATTTATTTAGGGGTTTGAATTGATCATAGGAGGGGTTGTGGCAATGGGGTTTGTGGTCAGCTGAGATGTGGCTAGCAGGAAACATAGTTCCACTACTTCTTTTCATAAACTTCGACATCTGGCATCAGCACCTGGTCTTAGCTTGGCAGGGGTATTTATAAGGTATACACACACGGGTCTTTATTGTGTTAAACCACCTTTGTACACAATAGTTCTCTTCGGCTTCTAACAGGCCCCTAGACATCAGCTCTTATGCTTCAAGCGTATTCCATAGCAATCCACAAGAAGATGTCAACAATACGTTCTGGCCGATGTATTAACATTCTCAGATCGGATACCCAAACAAATCCTGAGAGGAGGCCCAAATAGACCAAACAAACTACGTAATGTGTCTAGGCATTTATCAAGTCATACCTAGCTCAATGGCAAAAGATCTTCTGCAAGCTAAGTAATTCAGCTGCTAAAATAACTGAGCTATGTCTGAAGCAATTTCTCACTACACAAAGCTGTTCCCTACAATAATTTAGGATAGACTGTAATATATCTTGTAGCACAGTACACATACCTAAATATAATACCTCACCTTGTTACTGTGAAGCCCATTGCAGCTTTTTACATGCAGCAATGCACTTCTAAGCGCTGCAGCCTAAGTGACATCAAGCAATTATACATCTTCATATGCAGTCACTTTTGCTATCTACACTAGCAACATGATAACAGCATGATTAGTGCCAAGATGCCTCTGGACGAATGTCACGCTCTGCAAGTTCTGTTAAGATAAGATAAATCATGTCTTCACAGAAACCATGTGTTCATAATGGTCTGTTATGAACACAGGAAGTCATGAATCTGTGACTTTCCTACACTTCTTGTCCTCTGCAAGGTGGATTGGGCTTTTTTACATAACAAAATTGAAAGATCCTGCAAATCATAGGGAATTGAGAGATCCGTTGGGTATGACCATTTACAGTAGAAAATGTAGACACATATGCTGAAATATCACAACTGCTTACCTAATGTTAAAACAAGGGATGTTGTTAGCAATGTGGGGCAGTGAACATCATGATGCAGTCATTCTGAAGACATAACAAAGCATGGCACATGCCCCATGTCTTGCTTTCTCAATCAAAGGTCAGGGTTTCTTCTCTGTAACCTGTAGGACTACAGTCTTGTATATGAAACAGGAGAACATGAAAAAAGGTGGTAGCCTGAGCCAGTAAGGCCTTCTCACAAATTGAGAGCCATTTCAGTGAATGTGAACATGGATAATTGACAGCCATAAGGGCACTATAGACCTTGTTGTACAATCATACAAAATTATAGGGTAATAAATGAGACAGCACTCCAACATTTGCAATATCTCTAAAGTAAATAAATTAGGTCTGGAAATCTTTATAATTCTAGGATTACCTTATCGATTATATCAATGTAGGGTTTTCTGGAAGAAGTACATTATGGCCAAGTGAATGGAAAGTGATTATTGCAGTCTGCAGGAAGCTGTGGTGAAGGAAACACAGCGATAAGGAGAGTTTAGGCGGAAGCTGCTAAGGAAGTCCCACTCCCTTACTTTTGACACGCCATAGCGACCTGGATGCGAAGTGAATGGAAAGTGATTAACGCAGTCTGCAGGAAACTCTGGTGAAGGAAACAGAGACATGGAGCTCTGAGGTGGAAGCTGCCTGGGAAGTCCAACACGCTTACTTTTCAAAATCTGTAGCCGACGCAAAGCGAATGCGAAGCAAACAGAAAGTGATTAACGCAGTCTGCAGGAGGCTCTGGTGAAGGAAACACAGAGATACGGAGTGCTGAGGCGGAAGCTGCCTGGGAAGTACTGCCCCCTTACTTTTGTAAACCTGTGGCCATACGAAGCAGATGCAAAAAGAATGGAAAGTGATTAACGCAGTCTGCAGTCAGCAGCCCGTGCAACGTATCAAGTGGAGGCAGCATCAGCAACGCAGTAAGAAGCAAAGTGGTGCATCAGGGGGGTGCTGGCCTTTCACTTTGCATACTACTTCTCCATTGTTGCAGTAGACTGTGTGTTGTTTGTTTGTTGCTGTAAAAGGGAGGGATTTTGAAGCTCATTTTCTTAAAATAGAAACCGGTCTGCTGTAATTTGACTTAAGCTGCGGATCCTGGTTTTGACTAAAGATTAAACCAGCTAACCTACGATCAATGAAGGAAAACATAATCAATACCCACAATGACGCGAGGGGATCATTATGCTGATTGAGGGGACAGGACCCATCCAGGACCCTATGGAGACTAGTATTCTGAATGTCCTCAAGGGGAGCTCCACATTTTGATATCCACATTTTAACAAAGGTCTGTATTTTAACTAGGGCCAAGAGTGGGAGTGAGAATCATTTGTGTGACTCATGCGTGAGATTCAGGCTGAATCTAATAGATCCCGATATTGGGAATGCACTGAACACATGCTAGAAAAATAAAGAAACATCGTGTTATTGCTTTGCACCATGATACCACAGTTGTGGGCTGAGTTGCATTAAAATGAAAACTAACATGAAAATAACATACTAATTTACCATATCCATTTAACATATAATAGATTCTCATACTAACAATTAGTGCAAACCAGTCCATGCTGGTTATATAAACTTGGTGCAGATTGATGGAAATGCATTGTAGTTTGAAATTAAATAAACTAAATATGTAGGCTTAAAGCTGCACTGTGTCTGAATGGGGACTTGACAAATCAGAAGTGTGGAATGTGAGATGTATTCTGCTAAAGACATTGCATTGTTTAAAACATTTTCAGAGCAGGAAAACAGCACTGAGATGTAGCTATTGCTTCCGTTTCTAAGCGATCAGGATGAACACGGTCAGAACATTCTTGGATTGGCTGATTGACAAAAAGGGAGGTGGTTTTGAATGTCACATGGGGTCTCATAAAAATGCTTTAAAAGGCTTGCAGAAGGAATGAGCTGTTTTCTATTTTTCTTTCACTCACTGGCTGGGGAGCTGCCATCTGTGTCGGGAGAGGTTACAGTCCCAGGAGGTCTTTTCCTCTGGCTGACTCCGGGAGAAGTGTGTGGCAGAAATGCAGGTAGAGGGTTTGTTTCAGGTGTAAAGGGTGTGGACCAGATAAAGAGTTCTGTTGTCCGACAACTAGATTGAGGCCACAAGCAGTTCAAGACACAGACACACGATTGAAGATTATTAAGGTGAGTTCAGTTAATGTGAGGAGTGTGCTAATGAGTGAATGCTTGATATTAGATTGTGTAGAGTGGGTAAATCATTTCATTTTTAGGTGCTGCACAGTGACATTTTAATCATATATAACTGTGTTCATGTTTCTCCATTTATGCGAAAAACTCAGCTTGTGAAAGAAGCCCATACTCTGCCAGGTTTTGTTGCAAAGTTCAAGACCAATGTTGAGAAAACCCTGGGCATCATCACAAATAGAATGTTTTGAAACCCATTGCAGGAAAGGCTTAGTTTATGTTTGAAATACAATTTGGATGTTGTGCATTGTACGTGTCATTCTGTGTAATTTGCATATGTCTAACTTCTGATAAAGAATAGCAATTTGAAAAAGGTGAATTAGCCTGAGTGTACTGATTCTGTGCTCCACTTTATTGGGTTGGCATACAGAGAGATGCAAAATGTGTGGTAAAATATAAAAGCACAGTTAGTCACTTTAAATTATGTTACTGTGAAAGGCTCTGAATGAATGTTCATGTTTAATTTACATGTTAAATGTATTCTAAGATGCAAGCCAAAATGTGGTATTGTAGATAAGATACCACACAGGGGATCAGTTAATTGTTTAGAGAGTACTAAGTCCAGTATTTGCTTACTGTTAGTGATCCTGGTATAAGAACAATTATCATGTAGCACTCTAAAGTTAAGCTCACCCCAAAAATACCACTATATCACAGAAATACCACTATACCACAAAAACACCACGAACCAAAAATACTCTTGGTGCGCTGGCCTTTAAGTGGTAAAGTAATTACTAGGTGTGGCCTTGCATCATAAAGCATGACTATATTGTACATTCATTTTCTGAATTTGAGCTGTTTATGTTTATTTGTTAATATAGTGCTGAAAGCCTGCAGGCATCAGAGCACTACAAAAGAGAACAATGTACAAAACACATGATAAGAACAAGACAAACAAACAAATATCAGAACACCAGAAAAGGAAGCATTCCTACTAAAACAACAAATCTTACTCAATTATAAGGTTAAGCTTTGAGGATCCTTTGGGCAAATATTGGCAGATGCTAAGGAAATGTGGCAGATTACTAGTCTCTCATCCTACCAATACACAGTCCTACTCTCCAGAGTATGCCAATCATCTATCTCAAGTCTGTGCAGGATCTTCAGGTCAGAGCTTCTAAGTACTCCTGGCCCAGTTCTCTGGCAAAGCCATGACATTATTTTGTTCTGCAAGAATTCTCTTTGCTCTTTACCACAAGGATTCCTCAATATTTTAAAAATAAAGTTTCTATGGTCCATGACAAGGTCTCTCGTATTCTTCTCCATATATGACGGCATTCGAGATTTTCTTATCCGCAAACTTCTAGACATAGCTAGAAGTTCACAACCTTTTGCAGGATTATAAACCACTGAATGAAATGGCTTGGATTTATTTACAGCGATTGTGGGCAAGGTATTTGACACAGACACTCGCTCACTTGACACCAACACCCACTCACTTGCTACAGAAGATGCAGAAGAACACAAGGCCATAGGGAGGGAAGCGATTTCAAAGCCTGGCCCTTTAGATATGGTCTGTGTGGATTGTGGCGACTGGGTCACTTTTCCTAATTGACAATCAGTCTGACAGCAACAGTCCATTTTATTCAGATGTTGGATGTCCCCAGGCAGAGGTAAACTATCTGTTTTAGCCAGACTCGATTCCTCAGCACATTAATCCAATGCATCCATCCATGTGCAAAAATCACTAAAACTATTGCACATGTACAGCTCTTTGGACATATTTTCCTTTACTTGTGACCATTGATCGGGGCTAAAATGGGGCTGTGGACTGGCCTCAGATTAAAATAGCAGCTGTGTTGTTAATGCATTATATGTTTCAGGGTTAGCCCTAATTCCCATATCATCAATGGGAGGAAATGTACAATGTGTCATAGAGAGGTAGATCCCTGCCTCCTGCAGGAGCTCAACATCAGAGCCTCAACAGTGCAGTCCCTGGTAGGAACTGGAGAGATGGCCACAGGGGGAGTGGCTGGGGTTTTACAACCAAGCTTAATAGCAATGTGGGCAGGTTTTATAATTAGGCTAGCCTGTGACTTTTCATGCTTAACTTTTCATTTTACAGCAGGCATGGCGCCTCAGGGACAGTGCACGCTGTATGCTCTATGCAACGCAATACAGTGCAGATTGTGGCAGTGAAAACACCCTGCTATCAACGGAAGTGATACCTGACAGGCTCTACTTCCCCCAACTGCCAGGTTAGCCTTTCTAGAACAGAGATTCTCAACCCTTTTCCCTGAACAAGACTGCAAAGAACAGAGCGAGGCACCCAGATGGTAGTTTGCTACAGCCCCATCATCCATGTCAGCTCTTCCGCGCAGCCGCCTCCAACCTTCATTCGGGTTTCAGAGGAAAGGACACAGAGTTTCCAATGGAACGGAAATGGAGAAACATCAAGCCTCAATACCTCCTGACAGCCGCTTCTGACACCCTGGCGTGAAGTAGTGCAGTACTGTCTGCTCATTTGACTTTTGTTATAGTGTTACTGGCAATAGTACCACCATGTCCCAAATTCAGGCTGAATTTTCTGAATGATCAGATTACCTCGAGGTGAAGCTCTATGCTCACCCAAACTGGTCATCTGAAAATCTGACAACATGGAAAAATAGGATTAGCACAGAAGTGGAAAAGCGGTATTTTTGATGAAGAGATGATTGTGCAGTTGTGCCTTAGACTGTCCTGAGCACCAGAATGCATGGAGGAGAAGAATTGCATCATCAGACTGTGCGCAAAACTTTGGTTTCTGCTGCACAGATCCATAAAGATGCAAGGGAAAGGTAGTGAGGTAATTAGCAAATGACAGTGCAGTTTGCACAATGAATTTGATCAGATGCAGCAATTGAAAGCAGAATTAAAACACACAGAGCTAGACACGGAACTGCAAGCCAAATGTAACGACCTTGCCACTCAATTGGCTCAGAGAGAGAAACAACTTAATGAGAGTGAGAAAGAAATAACCCATTTAAAAAAAATATTGGACAATATAAAGTAAGATAAAGATGTTCCAGTTTCTGAAATGTAAACCCTTAGAAAAGATAATAGTGAGTAAGATAAGGAATTCCATGCCATGGAACAGGAGATATTTAAATTACTAGATGAAAATGTAGGAAAAGATAAAGCAATTAATCATTGTCAGGTGCAGATTTAAGAATTGCAAGCGATAATCTATAAGGTCAGGGATGAGAATTCTGCTATCTATCATGAGGCAGAACAGCTACACGGACAGTACAAAAACCTGGAACAGTAAGTATTTAATCTCACATTTCAGAAAAAGTGACATTGTACCACATTCACTGGAGCTGAACTTAGTCACATCCCTAGCAAGGGAAATGTACCAGCACCTGTCCACATGCCCAGACCTGGTTATGTCCCAATTTTAGGGTCTGAATCACCTTCAAATACTCACACTCATTATGGTCCACAAGAGAAAAGGAATGAGAGACAAAATGGTATATAACAGAATGCACCATGTAATCATTTAAACATATAAAATCTATGAAGACTTTGATTAAAACATTCAAAAAAGGAGGAGATTGTTGCCTAGAAGATCATTTGGAGGTGGTCCATGATATACGCAAGACTCTTCAGATTCTTAGGGAACACTATGGACAGTATTTTCTCCTCACTCTAGATGCGGCTTCTGCTAGTATCATTCGAGGTCTCAATGAACAGGAACATGTTTCATGGGCAGACTTTGAGAAAGAGATTAGACACCAATTCACACCCTATCAGTGTATATAGCAAGCAAAGAAAGCTGCTTATAGCATGGCTACACAACAAAATGAATCCCCTCGCCAGTTCTCTCAAAACTTAAAAAGCGCATTTTCATATTTTGGTGTGACCTTTAACCCAAACTCAGTAGAATTGAAAACTGCATACTTTTATGGGCTGCAAAAAGAAATTGAGCCTCATTACGAATGTGGCGGAAAGGCAACAATGGCGCCGGTAGTTCTAGCGGCGCCGTTGTTACCTCTCCGCCACATTACGAGTTCTGCTTTCCGGTGCCGGACTGCACGCGTGGTCTGACCAAGCGTGCAGACCGCACCCGCAAGCAGAACTCGTGATTGCACCGGCACCGTTATTAATGGTGCCGGTGCAACCATGCTCCCGACCCGCCATTCTGCCCTATTGGGCAGAATGTGGATCGGGAGACCGGCCATACCGGCACCCGCGAATGGGCAATTACTGGCCTATTCATCTCGTAATGGGCCGGTAATGGGCCATTCGCGGGTGCCGGGGCCGGTAGCGAGTTTGGCGGTAGCCATGCCCTTAATAAGGGTACGGCTACCGCCAAACTCGTAATGAGGCCCATTGTCTCCCAATTAATCTGTGAATTTGACAGGGAAAAACCACTAGAATGGATAATAGAACTGGGGACCAAACTGTATGAAGTGATATTTGGTCAGAAAGAGGAGGGGCATAGGAATAAAGAGACAAAACCAAAGTCTAAGGTATCCACACCAGCGATTTTGGAAATAAAGTCTGTAAAGATGCCATTCTACTCAGCACAAAACAAGGCAAAGAACGACATGACACCAAATCAAAGGGGCGTGGCTCCACAGAGGACATTGCCCCAGACTCCTATGTTCCAATCCATTGATCCCAGCCACAGATGGTAGTTCTCCCAGAGTGGGGTTTCACCATGATATGCCAGGCTTAAATAACAATCAAAATCAAATGCATAACAGCCCATACCAGACATTAGGGGCCCAGAGTAGATTTGACCATAACTCAATGGTGTATGGCCACCAAGAAATAACAAGATATGTGGACAGATTCATTGAAAATGCAAATCAGCATAGGGAACATTTCCCACCAAATGAAAGACCAAATATTAATTAAGTAGCTTGTCAATATAATCAATCCTTACCACAGGTTGGCCAAAAGTCAAAGGGGCGTACCTTCAGGCTAAATACGCATGGTTGCTAAGCGGGCCCAATTGTTACCCTCACAACATCATTAATAATAGAAGTCCATTATCTACTTATCAGATCTATGTCCCACCTGCCATTTAACAGGTAGCATGTACCATCACAACTGTACAACAATGTGTACCACATGTGAATCTTATACACTAGCCACCCAAGATGAATAGGGGGAAAGCATGATACCTAGTTTTCATAACCATGCACGCATCGCTCTACAAAGTCTATTTGTGCTCCAGTGAATACTATAGATACGATTAGATAAAACCTTTCAGGTTTTCGCAGTAATCTAGTGCAAGATGGAATCACCATAGATATGAGGCAATGCAACGCCTGACGTGCCTGACTCTACGCATGAGAATACACATAATTGACATCTCTGAAAGCAAGAATATGTGACTTGCACTGATCGCCTCCCATCGGAAATTAAGACCAGATTGTGCGCAGAGTCCACAGTAGGACACGGTCGGCGATCAGTGGGGCGATTGTGTAAAGACTGCAGGTGAGCAAGTAATTGTATAAAAAGAGTGCAGTCCTTAGAAGTAGTAGCAACCAGCACAGCCCGAAATGGTGCAGTAATTCTGAACACAGCAATTTTTCTAAATCCTCAGACTAACATCGCACTTGCAGAAATTGAGAGCGCTACAGAGGCTAAATAACCCACCTTTCGTACGGCAACTTGTAGGGAAATTGAAATACTGTCATCACAAAGAGCGCCTAATTAGGTCAGTGCGTTACATATGTTTGACATTCTTTACTACTGAAATGGGCAGGATTTATCAGCTAACTCTGAACACACGTATTTTGCATGTTTTTCACAGCCAGTTCTAATGTGAACAGGCACCCCCATCATATTGAGTGACCCATCTGGATTTGCAAGATGGAATACTAGAGACGAGTGTAATTACAAGAAGTTACATAGGTCAGTGTTGCCTGGTTGTATACTTACAAAAAAGTTACTTTCAAAATATTTTTCAATGAAGGTAAAGAGTACAGATGAAGTGGATAAGCCTGAGTTGACATCATTGGGCCTATGCACAAGAGACAAGGGAGATTGAAAGGACAGGAACAATTAGATGCCTGGTAGAATAACAATTGGAAGAAGTGTTATGTTTAGATTATCTTGAAGTGTGTAATCTCGGAAATGTAATTAGACGCATAGTCCTGATCTAATTTAATTATACCTGCAACGGTAGCATGAGCCTGCACTTGTTTTGATTCATTACAGGGCCACAAGCTTTTAATTTGCATATGGCAGTAAAGGAACGTGGGGCAAGGAGCCCTAGCATTTGTCCATTAGACTCCCGACGCTTGAAAACTAATGACGGCGGGCAACACAGATTGTCATGAAGAAAGTGGGTAAAATCAGAGCAACCACTGAAACTGGCAGACTTAAAAACTGTGAGGAGGGTAAGGGTACTACCAAGGTTACACAGTTTTGCTTCACCCTCGGCAGGGTCCCCTCATAAATCTCAGGGACTGTTGCTAGAGAGTGATAGACATTTTAGTCTTCATCAACAACATTGACATGAATGTTATGCCCAGTAACTTACATGTTTTTTAAACAGCCCCCTTTGCACTTTAGCTAGTAATGGGATGGATGCAGTGTGGTCTATAGGTCATTAGAATTGTGATATTGCCATTAATAGACAAACTGGATCTATGTTTTAAACTGCCAGTTCTTTCAAACACTGTGTAAATACTAAGTGTGTTTGATTGTTTATGACAAGAGGTTGAATGAGAGTAGCCTGTTGAGCTGCACATTATCAAGATGATTTTTTCCTTTCTTATCCTGTCTGCTATTAGATAAGTGGCACATCAGCGACAACAAGCATTAGTGGGATGCAGGCAGGTATAGATAGAACTTCACGCTATCCTTGTGTCCTCTAATTGTGCAGCTTTAGCTTTGGTGCACCTCTTGCTCTCTCAATTTTTGAATTGGTGTGAAAAGAGTTGCAAGTGTTAATAATTGGTGTGTTGTTCCTTTACCACAGGTTGACCAAGATCAATGTATGGTCACTCCACGTTCTCCACCTCCTGTGTCACGTGAATACAGAATTAACACAAATAAAAATCAATCTCCTGAAAGATAGCAGAACAGGCCTAATCAGGGTGAGTTTAATCATTACCGGTCCAGACCACAAAGAGAGGGATTCAGAGACATGGACAGGATTCAATGCTTAGAGGGCAAAGTCAAATTGTTGTCTGAGCAAATAGGTTAATTATTTGCAGTTCGAAAGCAAGAGTCAAGTGAAGGTGCAGAAGGTCATAGGAATTATCTTCTATGTAGTGACAACAAGAGACTAGCTGATCACCTCTGCCCTGATGAAAACACAGATATCCATGAATCACCTTTAATAAAAATACTGAATTGCTTTCTGATTTAAATACAAGAAAACAAACAAATGACAGTGAAATAGGGAATTATAACACACACAAAAAGGGAGTAGAGTTTAGCTTGGAGTTGAACCAGGCCATTCAGGTGTGTGTAGATGAAGAGCAAAAAGTGAACAGTGAACAATGAACAAGAAAAACCTAAGAAAATATAAGCAGATTTCAAAAGAATATCCAATGTGAAAATGAAACACAAAATGAAGAGTTATGAGCAACATGTAGGTTATCCTTACTTGATGATCAAAATACTGTTTATACCCCCAGAGAGAAAACAATTGCCGAAAAGGCAGCTGCAGGTCAGTCACCTGAGGAGTATTTTGAGCCACAGATGTACCAAGGGTCAGAAATGACAGGGACTGTACGAAATGCAGATAAGTGTCATACACCAGATGCTGTCACGTGTGAAAATACACAGCCAATCGGTTGCAGTATGGAGGTAAGCAGAGAGGACCCAGACAATGGGGAAGGCACAATGAGAAATTGGGGTGTGAACACTACTTGTCCCAAGTAAGATGGGCAGTCAGTGGCTACACTCCAAATGGGTTCTGAGCACAAGAGAATAGACAAATATATTCAAAATGAAGTGGGCAAAAAGGAGAGTAAAATGTAATATCATATTTCTATTTGCCTAGCAAAAAGTAAAAATGAGCTAAGAAAAGTAAGTCCTGAAATAGTAAACATTCTCATTTTGTATGCATAATAGAAGAGGTTGCATATAGGTACTATGCTCCTATCACTATTGATATTGTCAATGATTGACACAGGTGGCCAAGCAACCATAATTTTAAATAAACTGGTGAAAAGTATCAATGAAGGGAGATCCTCACAAAACCACGTAAAGGTGTGAGACACAGTGAAGGCCCTGTGCACAATTTCAACAGGGGAGAAATACCTATTGAATGTGTCACTGAGGTTGACATAAAGATAGGGAAGCATAGGATGAGACAGGAAGTGTTGGTCACACCCATTAATGAAGTACCCTTCCTCATAGGGACAAATTGCCTGAGCAGACTATCATCCCTCATTGATGGGGTAAATGGGGTATTTTGGTCCATAGCCAAAAAGCTGTTGAAACCTAAGAAAATAATGACCCAAAGCAACAGTGTAAAAGAATACCGCACTGTTGCTAAATCAGGGAGTGCAGTGCCTAGTGTTACTGTCATTCTCATGTGTCAGGATGAAATGCCAGGAGAAAAAGAGAAGCAGTCTTTGGAGATTTATTTGAACCCTAAGAAAAACTGGAAAACAGAAATAGAAGAACATATGTTGTGTTTTTATCTAAATGAATTAAAATACAAACCCAATATTACTCCTGAGTCAGATCAGGAAAAGCACATTTCAACAGCTGCATAAATACACATGGGAGAAGGGCAGCCATGGATCCCTATCCATCAGAATGGGCATTCTGGGATGATTGAAGCCACTTTGGCACTTGAGCATGAAAGGAGTTTCATTAATGAAAAGGTACTCAGGCAAATACTTGACAGAGAGGAGATCCCAAAGTTTAAAATAAAAAAATAAAAACAAACGCATCTTTGGCCTAGACATCCCTGAATTGGGACAAAGAAGTGTGGGAAGATGCATTCAAAAGATTACAATTGGCTCTAAAAGCATTCATCACAATGTGTGGATCGTGACGGAACACAAAAAAATTCTATTTGGGAAATGATATCATGCACAGAACGTGTATGGTATTAGTCTTTCTAAATCAAGAGGTCTTGTTCAGATTGGATGTAGGTTCAGCCGAATTTGAAGACAAGAGACAAGCGTATCGTTGTACCCAAATGATGCCATATGAAATTGAACTTCAAGTGAAAAAGGATGTTACAGTTCCTGCATTTACCAGACAATTTACAGCAGCATTAATAAAATACGGGAAGGAACAACAGATACAATATGCTGATGCATCTCTGTGCCGAAATGAATCCATAAAGCAGTATGAATCAGAATGCAAATATACACCATTGGTAGACATTGGGGATGGACCCATTCAAAACCTTGTGTACAATAAATGGTGTCAAGACATTCATGTGTAAGAAAATACAGCTTTAGGAATGGCAGTGCAAAAATCTTAATACAGTGCTGATTTAGGTAACCCAGTGATCGGGAATATCCCTGAAAGCTATATGACTGCACAGGGTGATTTACCAGAATCATTGGAGTCTAAGCCAAAGGTAATCTTTAAAGTTCAGTCTGTGTACGTTTATGAGCCAAATGAAATGATATGCTGTCATCAGGATGATTGTGTCCTATTTGAATTAGGTGAATAGAAAAGCAGCATATTGAAGTGGGTGTCGATATTCCAAAATATTTGAGGGTAGCGACTCTCCAAAGAGACACTTTCACACGGTTAGAGGAAAGTAAAGAGATTCCTTCCTTGGAGGACTTCCCAGAATGTTCTAAAATGGTAGAGGAGCAGATCCAAATTGCAGATGCTTGCACCATTGAAAAAGAAATGACCAATTGAGGAAAATATTTATGGAGTTCAAACAGGTTTTTTGCCAAAGATGCCTATGACTTTGGGCTGACCAATTTGCATGTTGCCACACTACCAGAAGGTCATGGTAGGGAGCAGTATTTGTGCAGAATTGTAGGTTGCCCCTGGCATGTCTGGAGTCACTGATTGAAATAATCAAAAATGTAGAATCTAGAGGAATCAGGCCTATTCATAGTACATCAAATACTCCCATATTAGGTGTGCTAAAACCCAATGGCCAATGGCACTTGTGTGCAAGACGAGTTTTAGAGAAATGATTGTAAGAGAACAGAGATATATGTGATCTGTCGAGTGTGTCTGTTTGTCTGTTCATTTTATGTATTTATGTGTTGGTGATGACGCAATAGTTAAAAGTGATTGTTGAGAAAAAAGGAGATACACAAGGTTGGAAAATGTAACTGGTTGTTTGAATTTAATTTGATGGTGTTTTTTAGAAAGATTAAAGTAAAAAATGTGATTTAAAGGGATTGGAGACTGCGACAATTGGTTCACGCTAGTATTGTTTTTTCAAAATTTGTGACAAGAGCAAACGAGTATTGATAGTCAAGAGTGACGAGTCAAAAATGAAGGATGTTACTCCACTTATGCTCCTCTGCAAGCAATTGCCGAAACATGCACCTAAGCTTAGACAGTATAGTGTGGAATGGGTTAAGGGAACCGCAGACAAAATGTTTATGCCCTGGATGCAAGGAAGGCCACTATCGAAGGCAGCCCTGCAGCATATGACGACATATTTGCATCCAGCATATACGCGAAAAAGCTAGACAAGCGACTAGAGAGCTTAGAACTTTGGAAAATGTACAAGGAGGAAAGAGAAGAGCTGCCTCCTACAGATTGGATCCTTAATGTATGCACAGAGGCGGTGAGGAGGCTTCCACTCCCATATCCCTGTCGGAAATAGACTGCGAAAATAAGGAAGACGATAGGTTATAGTTATTTAGGGAGTTTACGGCAGCAACAGGATATAGTAACCCGGCATATGAGTCGCCTGCGCAAAGCAATGACAGGCCCCAGAGAGAAATACCGAGAAAGATGTAACTCCTAAAGTCCAGAGGGACAAGGAGAGACGCAACAAGGAGAGAAGGGATCAAGCAAGGACATCTTTAGCTATAGGAAGAGAATTAAAGAGATGGAAGGGTGAAAGAGATAAAGCCGATGAGTTAGTGCTTCTACAGAACAAATGGATGGGTGGTCAGATTTTAGGCATCGAGGATGTAAGACAAAGAGAATGTCAAGATGGGCAAGATAAAAAGGATAGATAAATGGAAGAATGATCAAAGGAAGAAGAGGCAAAAATAAAAGATGGACATAGACGTGAGCAGTTATATCAAGATGAACAGTTGAAGAAGCAGGGAAAAGCAGAGGAGCAGAGAAAACGAGATAACAGACAAAGGGCAATCGATGAGCGGGAAAGGTAAGAAAGAAAAAGAATAGGAGATGAGGAATAGAAGTTAAGAAGTCAGAGAATGCAAAGACTGAAGGATGAGGAGATACGAAGGGCAAATAAAAGAAAGGATATGAAGAAAAAGGAGGATGACAGGGTGAGGGAGGAAGCAAGAAAGCGCAGAGAGCTTGATGATGACATAGAACGAAAAAGAAGGCAAAGAGCATGTAATCTTGATCACCTGGAGAAGGAGGTTAGGAATCTCGATCCAGAAGTACCATGGGAGGACATAGAGGAGTTCTTCCCGGAATATGAGTCATTACCAGGCCCATCTAGATTCAATCTAGAAGAGGAGTTTGACTCAAGAAGCATTGGGGAAGCGATCGATAATGTTTATAATGATATGAGAACCCAGAAAGAATTGAAAGGGAAGGGAAAAAATGATCGACTTGCAAGTACACAGCTGTACGACATAGAGGTAGCCTCATGTAGTACGAGGACCAAATAGTTGTCTATAGATAGACTGACTCTACACAGAGTTGAGGCGGAGAGAAGTTATACGAGTTGGGTACAGGAAATGGCAGATGAAGACAGAGAGTTGAGAGTGAGTTTGGGGTTTCACAGTTTCCCTTGCTAGAGAAAGGGAGAGCTAGACCACAGTATATACCTTGGCCTCAGATGGACAAGGATAATTTAAGGTGTAAACTTCCAGGTTTAATTTCTGGTGCTGGGAAATAGATACATGAATTAGAAAAGTTTACAGGAGGAAATCCGTTGGCTATAGGGGACATTAAGGGTCTCCTGATTGCCATTCATGGAGAGAGAGCTGATGACGTTTGGTCCAGAGCAGGGTATGCTGATGTTACTATGGTTAACACCGCTCATGATGGAGCACCGTTCAATAACTGTAGAGCGGCAGTATGGAAAGCGCTTAGAGTACTATCTCAAGACATGTTCGATATGGGAGCTATAATGACAAACAAGATGTCGGAAGGGGAAGACCCGCTTGCTTACATTCAGAATTTTCAAGAGCAGTGGAGCTTGGAGACGGGTGAAGCTTGGGGGAAATCTATACCGGTGTTCTATCATCTATTTTGACAAGGGCTGCCAGACCAGGTACAGTAGCAGCTCAATAAATTAATGGGTATGGAGGCAAAACTGTGGTCAGAAATTCAGCTGAACAGCACACATTATTGCAGACTCTTGCAGGAAAAGAATCTAAAAAAAGATGATTTAAGGAAAGGCGAAGAGGTGAAGTTGGTGCAAAAAAAGTTATCTGAGTATGCTATTGAAGGGGCAATGATAACTAGTGGAGATGCATCAAATTCACAGCTGGTAACAAACATGCCACAGGTGAATAATCAAAGGCAGTTTGATAAAGGCAATAATGGATTTGTTCCACGAGGAAGAGGAGGATTTCTAGGTAGAAATATTCCATATAGTCAAGGCAATTGGCAGAATAATCAGGGTAACTTTCAGAACAATCAAGGTAGGTTTCAAAATATGCAGAATGACAATCAAGACATGCAGGATGGCATCCTATTCTGCCATCCTGCATGTCTTGATTGTCATTCTGCATATTTTGAAACCTACCTTAATCTCCTGATTTCCACCTCCTGTATGTTGGGCATGAGGAATGACAGGGCATCTAGCTCGTATGCGTAGAAGTCAAGGGTTTGTGCAGAATGGTCAATTTTCAAGAGGCGGGATTTCAAACCCGCCTACGTATTCACAGCAGAGAGGAGGTGGGTTTGGTCAGAATCAAACAGTGCAACAGGCACAAGCGCCGAGAATGCAGCAAAATTTGCAAACGCAGCAAGCAGCAGTGTATCCGCTGCAAGGGCAGCCACAACATTCACCTATGCAGATACAACAAAGTACGAGCACAGGACAGTTAATAACTCCTAGGATAGGAGGTGTCACTGTAGAGGGAGGGAATCCTTTTGCAGCTACAGGAATAAGGCTGTATCCATAATAGGACAGCTCACTGGGAGACTTGATGTGTCCAATACTATCCGTGAGGCCTAATCCTCACAAGGAACCGAGGGTAGAAGTCAATATAGGAGGCAAAAGTTTCTCATTTCTAGTAGACACGGGTGCAACACGCTCATGTATAAAATATGGAAAATGTTCAATGTCTAGCAATGCCATGAATACTCAAGGTTTTACAGGAGCTACAATAAGATTTCCTTTTACTGAAGACTTACCAGTCTCTATAGGAGAATGTGACCTGTCGGTGCCACTGCTGTATTCAAGGCAGACACCTGTCAATATAGTAGGTCGAGATCTAATCACTAAGTTGAATATGTTAATCTCGTTTACTGATAAAGGTATAGTGTGTTCAACACCAGGAATGCATTATTTAAATGTGAGCGAGTTTATTATGGCATTTGAAGGACAAGAGATCATGGAAGCAGTCCCGTTGGAACCTGACGTGTTTCATTATGGGGTACATATTTTGTTGACATGGCTACCAGGCCCAGTATGCCGAACTATGAGAATACCTGATGAGTTTCTATTAAGGCCAAAGATACCTATGGATGAAGAGCAAAGGCAAATCTGTACCTTAGAACTACAAGAAGCCATAGTGCGAGGAAAATGGCTTTGCTTGATGGAAATGATTATGAAGCAAGACGATGGTGCCCAGTAATCACCATCGGGGAGGGATACAGATTGACTGATGTCACTGATGAAGATCTGTTTAGAGATCACCTATCTGATGATGAAGTAGTGTTTGAAATGAGCATTACTTATTGGGTACGAGTCATTAAATGAGAGGTTCCTCAGAAAATGATGATAACACAAATATGTCCTGAGTATTTTGAGGAAGATATGGCAAAAGTGCCAGCTTCATTATGGACAACAGGCCCCTATGACGTAGACCTATTGAAGGGGTTTGGAGAAGTAAAGATTAAATTGAAGTCAGGAGGAATTTTACCTCGAGCACAACAGTATCCTATGTCTCGAGAGGCATATGAAGGTATTTTTAAGACAATTTACAACATGATGGATCAAGGCATCTTGGTGATGTCAGAGTCACCGTGTAATATGTCAGTGTACCCTATCAAGAAATCTAAGGGGGGTTCATGGGGGCTAATTCAAGATTTGAGACCGTTCAACCAGATTGTAGAGGCTGAGTTCCCTCTAGTTCCTTATCATGCTACAATCTTATCTAACATACCTGTTGAAGCAAAATGTTTTACTGTGATTGATTTGAAAAATGTGTTTTTCTCAATCCCCTTACACAAAGACTTGCAGGATCTGACGTAATTTACGTTCAGACAGACTAAGTTAAAAAGCACATGATTGCCTCAAGGGTATTGTGAGTGTCCATCGATTTTCAATAGAGTTCCACAGATGGATTTAAGCAATATTGATCTGGAAAATGTTGTGTTACGTAGATGACATTTTAGTTTGCAGCACTTCAGAGGAAGGGTGCAGACGTGATTATATTCAGTTGATGATTACACTCACTGAAAAAGGATATACGGTTGACAAGGAGAAGTTACAGTATTTTCAACAGGAAGTGTTGTACATAGATCAGTTGATTTTGAATGAAGGAAAAAGTCACTCCTGAGAGAGCTTAGGCTATTTTGAAAACCACAAAGCCACACACAATAAAGCACATGCAGAGATTTCTGGGACTATGTAACTATGTCAGAGCATGCGTCTCTGACTCTAGCTCACATAGGCCTTTATTACAAGCTCTAAAGAAAGCACAGGCAACGCAAAAGAGAACATTGTTTGGACTGAGGAGATGGAAGAAGGGTTTGAGGAATTGAAAAAGTCAATTTGTAGAGCTCCAGTTTTAGGGATTTCTAATTATGCTAAGGAATTCTTTTTGTTTTTGCACACTGATGGTACCGTTATGCCTGCCACCAGACATCCGGAACAGGTCCATCTGTCCAGGGAACAGGCACCCAGGAAGACACAGGAATTCCCAAAACCCCGCCTAGGGGCTATATGGGTTCAGTCCTGGCGCCGTAGGTGCCAGGCTCATATTGTCAACTTTAAACTATGCAGGTCATCCTGCAAATAACTCATGTACAGGCCATGAAGGGACTACTTTCCTTTAGGAGCTATTTTGGTGCTTGGGTGTGGTACTGGAACTTCTTACCTGGGAACTACTTTTTTGATGCTATTTAAACCACGCCCGAAGAGCAGCACACGATTTGCGTTATTCTGCATCTTAGCAGCGTAACGCTCACCGTGTCTGCAGTCCTGCATTCAGTCTACAGCCACACCAGTCTTGTGTCCAGAGCCGATCCTGGAGGAAAGGAAAGAAGAAGAGAAGGTTAGAACAAGGAGATTTCCATTTGGTCATCATCTTTTCCTGGAGCAGCCGCACCTGTGGGTAAAGGAAAAAGACATTAAAATAAACTGTGTCGCATTGCCAGCTGCAGCGCGGCGCCATACTCACCTGTCTTCGGAGCATCACCACGACCCTGCGCAGCAACCGTTGAATCGCCGCCCGAAACATCAGCATCTGAAAAGACAAGAACAAACAAAAGATGAGCGGGGTTCCGCCAAAGACATTCTTTTACTTACCGCAAGATACTTACTTGGAATTTTACCGCTCGAGGCAGCGCTGGTCACCATCCTACATTAGACATTTTCGGCAAGGCGCCACACCTGTAAAGAAGATAGAGAACTATTGGTTAATTACATTTGGAACAATATTACTTGCTGGACAGTGCTTGGTACAAACTGACTCTTACCTAAGTGCTACCTTCATCCATCGAGGCAAACTCACTCCTTGTATCACGCTGCAAGGGAAAAGGTATGAAAGGAGCAAGAGTGAATTAACAGACATTTGAACTCTAAAAGAACTATACATTCGGTTTACACACTACTTACCTCTGAGTCATTGTTGTCTGGAACTCTGCCAAATACCTTCGTAGAAGTAACTGAACTTCTATGCGCCCCTGCACTCCACGCAGGATGGAGAGTTCATCCTTCCAAACAAAAAGGTGAGACTTTATTAAGGGGAATACTGGAAGTTTTCAGGGAAAATAGTGTTAGTGTAACCTCTCTACCACGGGTGTCTAATCCCCTTTACTGCTTTTAGGAAAATATTCTTGCGGGCCAGGCAGACGAAACTGAGTGGGCAAGTGCAGTCGATCATCACTTTGCTACGAGTCACACTGGTGGAGACCGCAGCAGTCCAGCTTCGTTCGACGCCCCTGTGGAATCCAGGTGAGCGTAACAGTAAAACATACAGCCAATCGAGAGTTTCAAACATTGATAAGTGCACGGCTCCCATCTCACTATTCAGCACAGGCTGCAGAGTTAGTGGTGCTGATAGTCGTGCTCGAGAATCATTCAGTACAGGAAATAACGGTGTACAGTGACTCTGCCTATGTGATGTCGATAGTGCACGCAGGATTAGCATATTGGAAAAGGAGGGGCTACCTATGAGCAGATGGCACTCCAGTGCAACATGCCACCTTATTTGACAGGCTTATTAAGGCAATACAACTCCCAGTAGCCATCGCAGTCATTAAATGTGCAGCTCACACTAAAAAGGCAGAATTTATATCACGTGGGAATCAAGCAGCAGAAGTTGAAGCCAAACGTGCTGCTTGTTCAGAGGATATCATGTTGTTTGATATGCGTAAAGTAAATGAAAAAATGTTGGTGATGATGAATGTATCTGAGTCCTATAGCAATCTTTCGACGACACAATTAATAGAGGTTCTGGGAAAAGCACCTCAAGATGAGACAGATCTATGGACGCGAAGAGGGTGTTCTTTAAACCCCTCTGAAGCATTGTGGCAACAAGAAAGTACTGGTAAACCAGTAATGCATGTAGCCTTATTAAGGGTGGCACTGGAACAATTACACTACCCTGCGCACACAACTAGAGAAAACCTCACTGCAACTATTGCAGAGGATTTGTTTGTTCCAAATTTGTTAGAACATGGTGCATTCTATGTAGTCAATTGCATCATTTGTCAAAGGTTCACAGCTGGGGACACATTGTGCACAGTTAGAGGAGTTATCCCGAGACCTAGTGACCCCTTTCAGCATTTGCATATCAACTATGTCGATATGCTGCAAGTATGTAATTGGTATAGATACAGGATTGTAGTAGTCTGTCCCTTTTCACAATGGATTGAGGCTGGGCCGTGTACTAACCCAGACTGCACCTGTGCAGCACAATTCTTAGTGCAAGAAGTATTTCCTAGATGAGGAATATGTAGAGTGTTAAGATCAGATAATGGCCCTCATTTTATTAGTACAGTCTTTGAACAGATAAGTGTGTTGCTTGTTATAAAGCACAAGTTTTCTTCGGCTTATCATCCACAAGGAAATGGAAACTGTGAGAGGCTCAACGGCTTGCTTAAAGAAAGAATAGCCAAGTTGAAGCGTACCTAGAAGAAAGGTTGGTTGCATTGCCTACCACTGGCATTATATGCATTGAGGAACCAACCAGGTTCGGATCTTCATCTTACACCCATGAAATAGCAATAGGGAAGTGAATGAGGACACCCCTCACACTTCCATCCAGAGTTAGAGGTAATGCCCAGCCAACATCAGAACTGTTAGGAATGGAGTTACGTGACTATCTTACTTGTATGACCTCAAGTATCTCTGTCATTTCAGATCAGCTACAGTGAACAGGGTATGGGGGAGTACAGAACACAGACAGAGATGCTTCAACAAGTGGACTTCAAGAACTATGTTTTCCAAAAGTGTTCCCCAGAGATGTGATCCTAATCCGCAACCACATGAGAAAAAAGTGGGACAAGCCCTGCTTTAACCGTACTTTTATCGTGGAAGATGTCACACCGTCTGCACTCATAGTGCAGGGCAGACGTGCTTGAACTTTTGTAGGAGATGTAAAGATCTATGCTGGAGAGAACCCATCATCCCTGCGCCCTTTGGAAGCAAGCATTGGGGAAGAACCTCAGCACGTGCAGACTAGGTCTATGACGAGGAAGAAGGACACAGAAGCTATTGATTAAAGACAAAGAGTTAATTGGACTGTGGCTTATTTCAAACACTATTTTTAGTCATTTGGGGAAGAGTTAAGGGAAGATATCTGTTCTTGAACCACAGGAGTTTGTGACATTGGACTGATGCATGCTTAAGCCTTGATAAGAAGAACAATATGCCAGAGCTTGATTTTGTTTTCAACAACTGGAAAAGGGTACAGTACCCTGAGTCATTCCTCACTGAGTTCCTGTTTGGATTTGCTCATGGTGGTACCCAATGACAATGTTTCAGAGATCGTTCTTGCTTTTTCGAGTTTGTATTGCACGCATACCCTTCTCTTGTGGGGAAAACTACTAGCATTTCTATCTTCCTGCAAGATCCTACGAATGGTCCACTTGTGAGAAGATTGCTTATAGTCATCACTGAACAAATTCTTCAGCACCCTGAATACAGTGGGCAAAGTGCAAATGCCCATATCAGCTGACAATGCACAAAGACTCGTCAGTTTGATCTTTTACTACCTGATTGAAGAATGCCCACAGCTTGTTAATACACACACCATTATCGATACCTTTCTAAGGGACCCGAGAAATAATGCAGCATTGAATGAGATTTTGAGTGATATTATATTTCAAGTAAATGATTATTCCGAGAGAACTCTGAGATCTGAGTGAGGCTTTGCTTTGAGGGACAGATCGAGAGATCGCTGGCTAAAAAGAACCGTTCTTTCATGCTGAAAGAAAATCATCATGTCATCTAGTGAAAGGCCAATTCAAGGAGTCCACTGGGAATTCATGTTCATTGTCCAGTAAGCAGTCAACAGATCAAAAAGGTTTTTCAAATGAGATCAGCAGTTTCCAGAAGCAGGGCATAATGAAAATGATGCCATATTAAAGTTTTATTTTTCCTTCCTTAGGCAATACAAATGGGCATTAATAGTAGCAATATCATCATTCCAGATCCAGAGAGACGTCCATGTTGTGTAAAAAATCGATGCTGTACACTTTCGTATCTCTGTGTTATTTATGCTTGCATTCTGTTCATAATAATACTGCTTTCACTCACTGTGTGAACAGCTTTTTACATAGACGTGAATGAAGCTAAAACTCCTGTGAATCTTCCTAAACAGAAGGGCAGTATACACGTGGCAACTACTAGGTCGACAAGACCCTATGTAGTAATCCCTGTTCCAAAGAATGATGAGTTACCTAAGTCCGAGTTGAATGTCACTAAAAGTCAGTCACATGCTAAGAGTTTCTTAAAGATTATTTTTGGAAATCAGAGACAGGCTTTACAAGGGAGACAAAAGAAATGGTTGTTGAAAGGTGAACCTACACAGAAAGTTCATGTAACCACACCCAGTCCACTGACAGATGTGCTTATGATTGGTCCAGTTACAATGAGTTATGCTGACATGTTGTATGAGATAATCATGGCAGATCATAAGAAGAATAAGACCTAAGAGAGATACTGGAGATGATGACTTTGAGCTAAATTATTACCTTGATAGTACAGCACATTTGGGAAAAAAAACATATGATATTATGGGGAAGTCTAAGATCTTCATTGCTATTGAAATAGACGCCCAGATAGCACATTGTCTTTCTCACATAGCACTTTGCCGAACAAGAGGCCAGTTTATGGGCCGAGACGCTTATCTCAAATGGGCAACTGAATGGACAGATGCAGATGAAGAAGACTAAATTCAGGACACAAAGATAAGAAACATAACTCACATTAAGAATCATGTGATCAGATACGAGAAGCCTGGAGTGAAAGGAGCTGGAATCAGATGGGAAGTAAACAAAAGACTTGTGAGTCCAGGAAAATCTGTAGAAGAAACCAGTAGATGGAATAACAGAGGCCAAAGGCAGATCTGGGGATCAGTGCTATCATCACCAGATGGATTGGAAGAAGGTGTGGTCATCTGCAGAGCATGGGTGGTCTTTGGTTTCTACAAACCAACCATTGACATCGTGCAGAATGGTTGTAAGCCACTTTGGCCAAGACTTGCAAAAGTACTGACCTGGGTCGAAGACAGTGGAGGACCCTTCCAGATAGTGCATTTAGAGAGTGCAAAGCTGTGCTTTAGAAATAATGGCACAAGAAAAGTTGGAGAGAGTCAGAACTGAGGTTGAATCTTTGACGTACAAGGAATGATACTTGGAACAGCAGTAATCATGGATCACTATTGGGTTTGTGGATCCGAAGCATATATGAGGCTACTGAAGGAATGGGGAGGACTGTAACGCTCACCTGACTCCCACGGAGGCGCCGGCCTGGTTTGAGCTGCTGTGACCTCTTCTAAAGTGATGCGCAGGACTCGGAAGACAGACTGGACCGGACCCCCAAATCTTGCTGGTCTGGCTCGCAGAAGTATCCTTCTGTAGGTGGAAATAGGGGGATTAGCTGTCTGCGGGGTAATGCGTCGGCCTCCCACTTACCCCTCTCACCCTCCTCAAAACCCTCCTGTGCTTCCCCGTGGCGTCTCACCTTAGGGTCTGGAAGGACGAGCTCTCCATCCTGCTTCTGATGCAGGGGCGCGTTGGTATCCAGTTACTTCACTGGATTTTCGGATTGGTGGTTTCTGATGCGGGGGCGCGTTGGTATCCAGTTACTTCACTGGATTTTCGGATTGGTGAGAACCCAACTTGCTTGGCTTCCAGGTAAGTTTTTGATAAGTGGTTCCCCTTGTGTCCATGCATTAATGTTCTAATGCTAGTGTCTTTTTCCCCATAGGGGCTGGGGTACGGAATGCCGGGGAACAGGCACCGACCCGAGATGAGAGGTAAAATCCTTGTGGAAATCAGGTAAGTCTTTAATGAGCGTCTTGGTAATGTCTTTTCATTGCTCATTAACGCTGATGTCTTTTTCCCCTTAGGGGCCGGGGTCCGAAAATGCCTGGATGCGGCGCGGACCCGAAATGAAAAGGGAATGACCCAGCAGGTAAGTCTTAACATGGAGATTTAGCTTCCCTTTTCCCTTCTTTCTCTCACCTTCGTTATTGTCTTTTTCTCCTAGGCGCTGGTGCGCGACTGCGGATCCGGATTGTCGCTGCAGAAAATGGAAGCGCCCTGTAAGGTGAGTAGAATGCGGCGCTGCAGCGATCGATGCGATGTGCTTTTAAAAATAAATGTCTTCCTTTTCAGGATCGTCAGAGAAATGTCTCTGGGATGCAGATTTAGCAGGTAAGGCCTTTTCCTTCTTCTTTTCTCTTGTTCCCTTCCTTTGCAGGTGATTCAGGAGGCTGGCAGGCATGGCAGAAGTCAGGATGCAGGAGCAGACACGGTGAGCGTCCAGCTGCTAGATGCAGAACAACGCGAAGCACGTGTGGCAGTCCGGGCGTGGTTTAAATAGCCTTGGAAGAAGTCCCAGGTAAGTATTCTTCCACGGTCCCCACCCAAGTAAAATAGTTTCTTTAATAAAGTAGTCCCTCCTAAGCCTTATTTGGCTTTAGGCTTTATGCAGCATGGTCTGCGTCAGGTAAGTGCACCAAACACCTTCTTTTATGAGCCTGGCACCTTTGGCGCCAGGACTGATGTCCAATATGAGCTTGGCGCCAAAGGCGCCAGGACAAAGTCCAAAGAGCCCTTATTAGGGGCTGCTGGGTTTTTTCCCGAGGGCATGATGCCTGCTTCCGGGGGTGCTGGGCCTGTCCCGGTGCTCTGGGGGCAGGCATCATGACAGCATTCCCCCCCAAGGCCCCTCCCAAGGTCGTTCCTACTGGAGGTTTCGGTTTGTTTGGGAAATTCAGATGGAACCTTTTTACCAGCCGAGGTGTATGTACGTGGTCGCTGGGTTCCCAAGACCTTTCCTGAGGCCCATACCCTTTCCAATCAATTAGATAGAAAAGCTTTGATTTTGAGATTTTAGAATCCAAAATGTCTTGTACCTCGAATTCAGGTTCCCCATCTATCTGAATTGGTTCTGGAGGCTTTATTAATCTGGTTCCTGGTTGCACTGGTTTCAAAAGTGACACATGAAAAACGGGATGAATCTGCATGTTGGTTGGCAGCTCGAGCTTGATTGCCACTGGATGGTGTCCAGACAACTGGTCGAAAAAAAACTGGTCGACTGCAATTTGGTCGACGCAATTTGGTCGAAAACCAAATGGTCGAATTTTTTTTTTTATTTATATATTTATTTTTCGGGTTTTCGTTTAGTATAAAAAGGGGTTTTTAGAGAAAAAAAGGGGGGTGTGGGGGGAACCCCCCCAAAAAAAAAAAAAAAAGGGTTAAAATAATAAAAAAAAAAATTCGACCATTTGGTTTTCGATCAAATTGGTTCGACCATTTGTCTGGTCGACCAATTCTTTTCGACCAAATGTCTGGCAACCCCACTGGATTAATGATAGCTTTGATCAAATAAGGGCCTAAATACCTTGGATTAAAAGTTCGAGGTCCCTTGAGCGATAAATGTTTTGTAGCCAACCATACTTGATCTCCTATTTGGTATGAAGGCGCCTCTCGCCGATGCTGATCTGCATTTTTCTTGTATTTCTCTTGCGCTTGTTGCAAATGGGCAGTTGCATTCTTGAAGGCTTGAGTTATAGTGGAATGCAAATGGTCCACTGCGGGCATTTCGAGGCTCAGAGGAGAGTCCAGGTCTGAAGTACGAGGGTGATGTCCATATAGGGTGTAAAAGGGGCTTTGTCCAGTTCCAGAGTGCACCGAGTTATTGTATGCATATTCGGCCACCCATAACAAATCCTTCCAATTACCCTCCGATTGGTGCAACATACACCGTAGGTATTGTTCAAGGGTCTGGTTCGTTCTCTCCGTCTGACCATCGGTCTGTGGGTGGTGGCTGGTTGAGAGTCTTACGTCGATTTGTGCCAGTTGACAAAACTTTTTCCAAAACTGTGAAATAAACTGGCTTCCCCGGTCGGAGACTAATATGGACGGGAATCCATGCAAACAGATAATATTTTCGAGGAATTCCTTGGCAAGGACAGAAGCTGAAGGTAATCCTCTCAACGGAATAAAATGAGCCATTTTTGAAAATAAATCCACCACAACCAGAATGGTATTGTATCCATTACAAGGGGGCAGGTCCCTGATAAAATCTAGTGATAAGGTGTGCCAAGGCGCTGGTGGAATGTCTAAAGGCTGAAGAAGACCGGCGGGTCTTGTCTTTTGGCCTTTGTTTTGGGCGCAAACTCCACAGGACATCACGAAAGATTTAATATCCTTTCGCCAGGAAGGCCACCTGAATTGTTGTTTAATTTTTTCCTCAGTTTTGGCAAAGCCAGGATGTCCTTCCATCAGGGCATCATGATGACGGGAAATAACCAGTTCTTGTAATTCCTTTTCTGGCAGAAATAAGCATCCTTGGAGTAAGGTAGGCCATTGTTGACCGAAAAGTAAGATCCTCTTTGGATCCAATCCTGCAAGGCGGTAGAGTCCAGGAGTTGTTTTACTTGTGCTTGAATGTCTTCGAAGGTTTGTAAGGAGGTTAATCCCAAAATTCTTTGTTCGGGAATGATCGGCACCGGTTCTGAATTAGTGTCTATTTCTCCCATTCCTATTCGAGATAGTGCATCTGCTTTGCCATTCTTACAGCCGGGACGGTAAGTGATTACAAAATCAAACTCAGCAAAGAACAAAGCCCATCGGAGCTGACGTGACGATTGAGCCTTGGCAGTCTTTAAGTATTGCAAGTTTCAGTGATCAGTGATCACGGTAATGGTGTGCCTGGCGCCAAGAAGATAATGCCGCCAAGCCTTAAAGGCGGACTTAATGGCTAATAATTCCTTATCGGTTATTGCATAATTTACCTCAGGCGGTGAGAACTTTCTGGACCAGAATGCTGCAGGATGCAGTTGGTTGGTTTCAGGGTCTCTCTGAGACAGGACAGCTCCCATGGCTAAACTGGATGCGTCAGTTTCGACTATGTATGGGAGATCGGGACGCGGGTGCTTCAAAATAGGTGCAGACGTGAATTTAGCTTTCAATTCCTGAAAGGCCTGTTCAGCTTCCTTGGTCCATTCGAAACGTTTATTTTTTCGCAAGAGTGCAGTGATGGGTTGTACTACACGTGAAAATTCCGGAATAAATCTGCGATAAAAATTGGCAAAACCAAGCATGCTTTGGACCCCTTTCACCGAACTAGGAGATGGCCATTTGAGGATGGCCTCCACTTTCCGTGAGTCCATTCGGACCCCATTAGGTGTCAGGATGAATCCGAGAAACTCTACCTCGGTGGTATGGAAAACACACTTTTCCAGCTTAGCAAACAGTTTGTGCTGATGCAATTTCTCAAGGACGGCCCGGACATGCTTTCTGTGATCAGATTCCGAAGAGGAGTACACAAGAATGTCATCGATATATACGACAACACAAACATCGATGAGTTCCTGAAGGACATCGTTCATGAAGAATTGGAAGGCAGCAGGCGCGTTGCACAACCCGAAAGGCATCACTTGGTATTCGAATAATCCGTATTTTGTACGGAAGGCAGTTTTCCATTCGTCGCCTTCCTTTACTCGCACCAGATGATAAGCCCCCCGGAGATCTAACTTGGTGTATACGCAAGCGTCCTTCACCTGGTCAAGGAGTTCAGGGATCAGAGGCAGAGGGTAACGGTTTTTAACCGTTATCTGGTTCAATGCGCGGTAGTCGATACAAGTTCTAAGGTCGCCTTCTTTTTTGGGCACGAAGAACAAAGCCGAGGATGCCGGGGACTTTGACGGGCGAATAAAACCATTGGCTAGGTATTGATCCAAATATTGTCTCAAATGCAGGTTCTCAGGTTCGGTAAGGGCATAAATCCTGCTACAAGGGGGTTGTGCACCGGGCACCAGATCGATTTGGCAATCGTACGATCTGTGGGGAGGTAACGTGTTGGCCTGTTCCTTTTGGAAGATGTCCTGAAAGTCTTGGTATTCCGGAGGTAGTTGCATGGAGGCAGAGGTTACAGATGCTAGACTAATCTTCTGATTTTCTGGGTAGCAGGTTCGTGCACAATCCGGGAAGCTTATTCTCTTAGCTCGCCAATCAATTCGAGGATTATGTGTCTCTAACCAAGGAATTCCAAGAATAACCTGAAATTGTGGAGCCTTGATTACATCAAACACAACTGCCTCCCGATGGCCGTCCGGACCAATAAGAATCACCTCAGTAGTGGAATGTGTTACCGGTCCAGAGGCAATTTCAGTTCCATCGACTGTGGTGATGACATCTTTGCTGGTTTTAGGACGCAGAGGGAGGTTAATCCTAGAGACCAATCACGATCCACATAGTTTCCTATAGCCCCACTATCGATGTATGCCTTTATTGCATGCAACCCCTTAGGCTGTTCCGGATCTACGAGAACCATTGGCACAATGAAATGCGAGGTCTGAGAGTTAGTTTTCAAGCCCGGCAAGCGGACCCCTACACTTGTCGGGCGGAGTCGTTTCCCGAAACAGAGTCTTCATGGTTTTTATCAGCGGCGCCTACCACCTTCTTGGGCGGTTTTGCTGGGCAATCTCGTAGAAAGTGTCCAGAGTTCCCACAATAAAGACATAATTTTAACTGCCGCCTCCTTTCACGTTCCTTTTGAGTTAAAGGTCCTTTAACCCCTCCAATTTGCATAGGCTCAGAGACATCAGCACCCTTGGGGTTACCGTGGGTCTTGACCAACACCCGGGTCTCAAACTTGGACCGATCTGCTTTTCTGTTTTGAAGTCTGTGATCCAATTGGACCACTAAGTCTATATATTCTGTGCATTCTTGGGGCGGATTTACAACCTGGGCCAAGACGTTTTTAAGTTCTCCGCGTAGACCTCGATAAAATAACAATTCTTTTATCCTCTGGCCACCCAGTTTCCACAATTAGTCTATTAAAGGTTGCAATGTAGGATAGGAGGTCCTGATTGCCCTGTTGCAGGGATAGAAGTTCGTCATCCAGAGCCTGCCCCTGAGAGTGTCGAGCAAATAACCTTTCCATGCTTGCTTGAAATCCTTGAAAATCACGGAGAATTGGGTCATCTTGAGTAACCAGTGGAACTGACCAATCTGCAGAACAGCCGCTGAGATATGACAATACAAAGGCTACCTTGGTCTGATCATTAGGGAAGGCCCCAGGTCTGCATAAGAAGTGCAAACAACACTGATTCATGAATACGGCGAATTGTTTGGGGTCCCCAGCAAAGCGTTCGGGTGGGGCCAGCGGCATGTTTCCAGGTAGATTAATCAGCACAGGGTTACTGGAAACCACAGGAGCGGGGTTCCCTCCGGAACCGGGTAGAGGAGTTTGTCCAGCTTGACCTTGCAAAAGCTGTCTGGCCAAGTCATCAGTTCTTTCCTTTGATACAATTAATTCCCTCCTGAGGGCATTAGTCTCTTGACGAGCGGCATGTACTTCGGCCCGTAATTCCCCCAGTAATTGGGCCAACTGATCAGTCTCAGAAGTTTCCATAGCGCCTGGGTGGGAATTTGTAGGAAGGCTTCGCGATCTGTAACGCTCACCTGACTCCCACGGAGGCGCCGGCCTGGTTTGAGCTGCTTTGACCTCTTCTAAAGTGATGCGCAGGACTCGGAAGACAGACTGGACCGGACCCCCAAATCTTGCTTGTCTGGCTCGCAGAAGTATCCTTCTGTAGGTGGAAATAGGGGGATTAGCTGTCTGCGGGGTAATGCGTCGGCCTCCCACTTACCCCTCTCACCCTCCTCAAAACCCTCCTGTGCTTCCCCGTGGGGTCTCACCTTAGGGTCTGGAAGGACGAGCTCTCCATCCTGCTTCTGATGCAGTTACTTCACTGGATTTTCGGATTGGTGGTTTCTGATGCGGGGGCGCGTTTGTATCCAGTTACTTCACTGGATTTTCGGATTGGTGAGAACCAAACTTGCTTGGCTTCCAGGTAAGTTTTTGATAAGTGGTTCCCCTTGTGTCCATGCATTAATGTTCTAATGCTAGTGTCTTTTTCCCCATAGGGGCTGGGGTACGGAATGCCGGGGAACAGGCACCGACCCGAGATGGGAGGTGAAATCTTTGTGGAAATCAGGTAAGTCTTTAATGAGCGTCTTGGTAATGTCTTTTCATTCGCTCATTAACGCTGATGTCTTTTTCCCCTTAGGGGCCGGGGTCCGAAAATGCCTGGATGCAGCGCGGACCCGAAATGAAAAGGGAATGACCCAGCAGGTAAGTCTTAACATGGAGATTTAGCTTCCCTTTTCCCTTCTTCCTCTCACCTTCGTTATTGTCTTTTTCTTCTAGGCGCTGGGGCGCGACTGCGGATCCGGATGGTCGCTGCAGAACATGGAAGCACCCTGTAAGGTGAGTAGAATGAGGCGCTGCAGCGATCGATGCGATGTGCTTTTAAAAATAAATGTCTTCCTTTTCAGGATTGTCAGAGAAATGTCTCTGGGATGCAGATTTAGCAGGTAAGGCCTTTTCCTTCTTCTGTTCTCTTGTTCCCTTCCTTTGCAGGTGATTCAGGATGCTGGCAGGCGTGGCAGAAGTCAGGATGCAGGAGCAGACACGGTGAGCGTCCAGCTGCTAGATGCAGAACAACGCGAAGCACGTGTGGCAGTCCGGGCATGGTTTAAATAGCCTTGGAAGAAGTCCCAGGTAAGTATTCTTCCACGGTCCCCACCCAAGTAAAATAGTTTCTTTAATAAAGTAGTCCCTCCTAAGCCTTATTTGGCTTGAGGCTTTATGCAGCATGGTCTGCGTCAGGTAAGTGCACCAAACACCTTCTTTTATGAGCCTGGCACCTTTGGCGCCAGGACTGATGTCCAATATGAGCCTGGCGCCAAAGGCGCCAGGACAAAGTCCAAAGAGCCCCTATTAGGGGCCGCTGGGTTTTTTCCCGAGGGCATGATGCCTGCTTCCGGGGGTGCTGGGCCTGTCCCGGTGCTCTGGGGGCAGGCATCATGACAGCGACGATGCTCACTGGTGAATGTTCATGTTCCAGCACTGGTGATTCCGAAAAGTGCCTTAAACCTTGACAGTTTTCCAAAAGCGGATGCTCACCTGAGAAAGAAGAGATCTGTGGAGCTGGTGAGAAGAATGAAGAGAGAAAACTATTTCTCTGCAAAATATATGGAGGCTTTTGATGCTATTCCTCATGAGCACAGACTATTTAGCCAGACAGCTTCAGTGTTTTCATCGATCTTTATGCCAAGTGTCCAGGTTGGAGCAAATACCAAATGGCTGCAGATTACCAGATGGGAATTGCTATAGACAATCAACACTAAAATAAAAGGATTTAACACAATCAGAGAAGAGTTTACAGCCATACGACTGATAACTCTTCAGAATAGAGACATCCTGGATATGATCACAGCTATGGATGGAGGTGTTTGTGAAAAATCGGAGAATCATGTTGCACATTCATACCTTCTCATGATGACGAGAATGGAACCTTAATGAAGGCTATAGGTATGATGGCAAAATTCCACGGCCAGAATATCGACAAAGTAGAAGACATTATTGATGACAGTTGGTTTGTATCACTTTTCTCTTGGGTTCCACAATGGATGGCATACTTTTTTAAATTCCTTGGATCTCTGACACTAATGATATTGCTTGGATTTTGTGTGATTAAAATAATAATCTCCCAATGCAAGAAAACAGCTAAGAAAGCCATATGGATGAAGGTTATGATCGATGGTGAACCAAGATAGAAGGCCAAAGTACCCATGCACCTGAAGGGAAAAACTTCCTGTATCCAAAGAATCATAAGAAGTATGTGGGAAGATGGATCTATTGTAGTCGCAATGTACAGGTTAGCCTTATGACATGGAACAATGATGAGCATGTGAAGTCAGCAGGATGCCTGAAGAGAGTCATAAAGATATAGATGCCAAAGAAGTTCTTCAGACCAAGATGTCTAGATGTGAAGGATGATGAGAGAGTGGTTGATATATCGGCCAGAGGGGGGAGTGTAGAGGAGGAGCCAAGTACTTTTATTTTTATTTACTTATTACATTTGTTATACGCCCAGACCTTGAGGTATCACAGCGTAGTTACAGACAATTTAGTAAAAACGTTAACAATAAGGCAGTAGACAGTACACGCATAACACAATCAAGCAAATGAGTTAGTACTGGTTAAACAGCCAGGTTTTTAGCGATTTCTTTGAATTTCTGGAATGAGTTTACTTTCTTGATGTTTATCGGGAGAGCATTACAATGTCTAGGGGCCAAGACTATAAAACTGCTGCCTCCAGCTTTGGAACTTCTGTAGCGTGGGATTTCGAGGAGTGAGTTATTGCTTGATCTGAGAGTTCTAGTAGTGGTTCTTTTCGTGACAGGACTGTTAATGTATTTGGGGGCTTTATTGGCGATTCATTTTTGTGTGATGCATAGTGTTTTAAATATAATTCTCACCTTGGTGTGTAACCAGTGGTGCTCTTTCCTGATATGGGAGATATGGTCAGTCTTTGTTATTCCTAAAGCAGCATGTAGTGCTTTGTTCTGCATGAGTTGGAGTTTGGCAAGGTTGGTTATGGACGTGCCTAGTAGGAATACATTGCAGTAGTCCAATTTGGAGAGTATTAGTGCTCTTGCTAGGGGGACACAGTTATTTGGTGTGAGCAATTTACGACTTAGAGCAATAAGTTTGGCCACGTAGGAGGTAGTTGAAGATAGCCATTTGTTTTGTCATGGTTAGATTAGCATCTAGGTAAAGGCCCAGTGTTTTAACCTGTTTGAGTGCTGGAATTGTCATACCATCAATATTGAATGCTGCATAGTCTGGTTGTAGGGTGTTCATTTTAGTAGGTGATCCAACTATGAGCAACTCTGTTTTTTCGTCATTAAGCCAGAGTCTGTTAAGGGGGCTGTTAAGGGCCATCCAATGTTGGATTAAAGGATAGGTTTGATTAATGAGCAGAGTGTCCTGCTCGTAGTTACCTGACAGGGGAATTAGGATCATGGTGTCATCAGCAAAATGTGTGTAGATGATACCCATAGCATCCAATGCTGTGAATAATAGCTTAGTTTAGGCATTAAGAGAGTGGGTGATAGGCAAGATCCTGGGGGGCAGCCAACTCTTTGCCGATGGACACTCATGATGTCCTATCTGCTAGGAAGGATTTTATCCATTGGGTAGCATCCTTTGAGAAGCTAATGTCCTTACTTAGGGTGGCACACAATTTGTCATGGTCTACTAAGTCAAAAGCCGCCAAGAGATCTAACAGCATAAGTAGACAAAGTGTTCCTGCCTCCCTAGTAGAATCCATTTGGATTTTCAAATCTAGGAGAGCAGTTTCTGTGCTGTGGATTGGGCGAAATCCTGATTGTCTAGTACCTAGTAGCTGGCGTTGCTCTAGATGGTTTTGGATTTGGGTATAAGCTATTTTGTCTATTATTTTTAGGAGGAATGGGACTGTTGTTATAGGTCGATAATTATTGGGGATTGTCGGGCATAATGTTGGCTTTTTCAGGAGGGGGGTGACCCATGCTTCTTTGATGGTCACAGGGACTATGTTCGAGTTAAATGAGGCATTGATACATTTGGTAATAATTGGTGTCAGTGTGGGGGCACAGAGTATGACTAGGTGGGCTGGAAATTGTTCTCCTTTGCAGTTAGATGCTTTTAGTTTGGCTATGGTGTCCATCACAATTTCTTGTGTGACAGTGGTGAACTGGAATGGTTTGCAGTTTTTACTATTTGGGGGATCTTTTGCAATGGTGTGTGCTGTTTTATTTGCTAAGACTTGTCTTTTATTGCCTATTTTATTTTGGAGAAGTAGTATTTTGGAAGCTAACGCAAAGCGATTATTGCAGTCTGCAGGAAGCTGTGGTGAAGGAAACAGCAATAAGGAGAGTTTAGGCGGAAGCTGCTAAGGAAGTCCCACTCCCTTACTTTTGACACGCCATAGCGACCTGGATGCGAAGTGAATGGAAAGTGATTAACGCAGTCTGCAGGAAACTCTGGTGAAGGAAACAGAGACATGGAGCTCTGAGGTGGAAGCTGCCTGGGAAGTCCAACACGCTTACTTTTCAAAATCTGTAGCCGAAGCAAAGCGAATGCGAAGCAAACAGAAAGTGATTAACGCAGTCTGCAGGAGGCTCTGGTGAAGGAAACACAGAGATACGGAGTGCTGAGGCGGAAGCTGCCTGGGAAGTAATGCCCCCTTACTTTTGTAAACCTGTGGCCATACGAAGCAGATACAAAAAGAATGGAAAGTGATTAACGCAGTCTGCAGTCAGCAGCCCGTGCAACGTATCAAGTGGAGGCAGCATCAGCAACTCAGTAAGAAGCAAAGTGGTGCATCAGGGGGGTGCTGGCCTTTCACTTTGCATACTACTTCTCCATTGTTGCAGTAGACTGTGTGTTGTTTGTTTGTTGCTGTAAAAGGGAGGGATTTGGAAGCTCATTTTCTTAAAATAGAAACCGGTCTGCTGTAATTTGACTTAAGCTGCGGATCCTGGTTTTGACTAAAGATTAAACCAGCTAACCTACGATCAATGAAGGAAAACTTAATCAATACCCACAATGAAGCGAGGGGATCATTATGCTGACTGAGGGGACAGGACCCATCCAGGACCCTATGGAGACTAGTATTCTGAATGTCCTCAAGGGGAGCTCCACATTTTGATATCCACATTTTAGCAAAGGTCTGTATTTTAACTAGGGCCAGGAGTGGGTGTGAGAATCATTTGTGTGACTCATGCGTGAGATTCAGGCTGAATCTAATAGATGCCGATATTGGGAATGCACTGAACACATGCTAGAAAAATAAAGAAACATTGTGTTATTGCTTTGCACCATGATACCACAGTTGTGGGCTGAGTTGCATTAAAATGAAAACTAACATGAAAATAACATACTAATTTACCATATCCATTTAACATATAATAGATTCTCATACTAACAATTAGTGCAAACCAGTCCATGCTGGTTATATAAACTTGGTGCAGATTGATGGAAATGCATTGTAGTTTGAAATTAAATTAACTAAATATGTAGGCTTAAAGCTGCATTGTGTCTGAATGGGGACTTGACAAATCAGAAGTGTGGAATGTGAGATGTATTCTGCTAAAGACATTGCATTGTTTAAAACATTTTCAGAGCAGGAAAACAGCACTGAGATGTAGCTATTGCTTCCGTTTCTAGGCGATCAGGATGAACACGGTCAGAACATTCTTGGATTGGCTGATTGACAAAAAGGGAGGTGGTTTTGAATGTCACATGAGGTCTCATAAAAATGCTTTAAAAGGCTTGCAGAAGGAATGAGCTGTTTTCTATTTTTCTTTCACTCACTGGCTGGGGAACTGCCATCTGTGTCGGGAGAGGTTACAGTCCCAGGAGGTCTTTTCCTCTGGCTGACATCGGGAGAAGTGTGTGGCAGAAATGCAGGTAGAGGGTTTGTTTCAGGTGTAAAGGGTGTGGACCAGATAAAGAGTTCTGTTGTCCGACAACTAGATTGAGGCCACAAGCAGTTCAAGACACAGACACACGATTGAAGATTATTAAGGTGAGTTCAGTTAATGTGAGGAGTGTGCTAATGAGTGAATGCTTGATATTAGATTGTGTACAGTGGGTAAATCATTTCATTTTTAGGTGCTGCACAGTGACATTTTAATCATATATAACTGTGTTCATGTTTCTCCATTTATGCGAAAAACTCAGCTTGTGAAAGAAGCCCATACTCTGCCAGGTTTTGTTGCAAAGTTCAAGACCAATGTTGAGAAAACCCTGGGCATCATCACAAATAGAATGTTTTGAAACCCATTGCAGGAAAGGCTTAGTTTATGTTTGAAATACAATTTGGATGTTGTGCATTGTACGTGTCATTCTGTGTAATTTGCATATTTCTAACTTCTGATAAAGAATAGCAATTTGAAAAAGGTGAATTAGCCTGAGTGTACTGATTCTGTGCTCCGCTTTATTGGGTTGGCATACAGAGAGATGCAAAATGTGTGGTAAAATATAAAAGGACAGTTAGTCACTTTAAATTATTTTACTGTGAGAGGCTCTTAATGAATGTTCATGTTTAATTTACATGTTAAATGTATACTGAGATGTGCAGCCAAAATGTGGTATTGTAGATAAGATACCACAAAGGGGATCAGTTAATTGCTTAGAGAGTACTAAGTCCAGTATTTGCTTAATGTTAGTGATCCTGGTATAAGAACAATTATCATGTAGCACTCTAAAGTTAAGCTCACCCCAAAAATACCACTATATCACAGAAATACCACTATACCACAAAAACACCACGAACCAAAAATACTCTTGGTGCGCTGGCCTTTAAGTGGTAAAGTAATTACTAGGTGTGGCCTTGCATCATAAAGCATGACTATATTGTACATTAATTTTCTGAATTTGAGCTGTTTATGTTTATTTGTTAATATAGTGCTGAAAGCCTGCAGGCATCAGAGCACTACAAAAGAGAACAGTGTACAAAACACATGATAAGAACAAGACAAACAAACAAATATCAGAACACCAGAAAAGGAAGCATTCCTACTAAAACAACAAATCTTACTCAATTATAAGGTTAAGCTTTGAGGATCCTTTGGGCAAATATTGGCAGATGCTAAGGAAATGTGGCAGATTACTAGTCTCTCATCCTACCAATACACAGTCCTACTCTCCAGAGTATGCCAATCATCTATCTCAAGTCTGTGCAGGATCTTCAGGTCAGAGCTTCTAAGTACTCCTGGCCCAGTTCTCTGGCAAAGCCATGACATTATTTTGTTCTGCAAGAATTCTCTTTGCTCTTTACCACAAGGATTCCTCAATATTTTAAAAATAAAGTTTCTATGGTCCATGACAAGGTCTCTCGTATTCTTCTCCATATATGACGGCATTCGAGATTTTCTTATCCGCAAACTTCTAGACATAGCTAGAAGTTCACAACCTTTTGCAGGATTATAAACCACTGAATGAAATGGCTTGGATTTATTTACAGCGATTGTGGGCAAGGTATTTGACACAGACACTCGCTCACTTGACACCAACACCCACTCACTTGCTACAGAAGATGCAGAAGAACACAAGGCCATAGGGAGGGAAGCGATTTCAAAGCCTGGCCCTTTAGATATGGTCTGTGTGGATTGTGGCAACTGGGTCACTTTTCCTAATTGACAATCAGTCTGACAGCAACAGTCCATTTTATTCAGATGTTGGATGTCCCCAGGCAGAGGTAAACTATCTGTTTTAGCCAGACTCGATTCCTCAGCACATTAATCCAATGCATCCATCCATGTGCAAAAATCACTAAAACTATTGCACATGTACAGCTCTTTGGACATATTTTCCTTTACTTGTGACCATTGATCGGGGCTAAAATGGGGCTGTGGACTGGCCTCAGATTAAAATAGCAGCTGTGTTGTTAATGCATTATATGTTTCAGGGTTAGCCCTAATTCCCATATCATCAATGGGAGGAAATGTACAATGTGTCATAGAGAGGTAGATCCCTGCCTCCTGCAGGAGCTCAACATCAGAGCCTCAACAGTGCAGTCCCTGGTAGGAACTGGAGAGATGGCCACAGGGGGAGTGGCTGGGGTTTTACAACCAAGCTTAATAGCAATGTGGGCAGGTTTTATAATTAGGCTAGCCTGTGACTTTTCATGCTTAACTTTTCATTTTACAGCAGGCATGGCGCCTCAGGGACAGTGCACGCTGTATGCTCTATGCAACGCAATACAGTGCAGATTGTGGCAGTGAAAACACCCTGCTATCAACGGAAGTGATACCTGACAGGCTCTACTTCCCCCAACTGCCAGGTTAGCCTTTCTAGAACAGAGATTCTCAACCCTTTTCCCTGAACAAGACTGCAAAGAACAGAGCGAGGCACCCAGATGGTAGTTTGCTACAGCCCCATCATCCATGTCAGCTCTTCCGCGCAGCCGCCTCCAACCTTCATTCGGGTTTCAGAGGAAAGGACACAGAGTTTCCAATGGAACGGAAATGGAGAAACATCAAGCCTCAATACCTCCTGACAGCCGCTTCTGACACCCTGGCGTGAAGTAGTGCAGTACTGTCTGCTCATTTGACTTTTGTTATAGTGTTACTGGCAATAGTACCACCATGTCCCAAATTCAGGCTGAATTTTCTGAATGATCAGATTACCTCGAGGTGAAGCTCTATGCTCACCCAAACTGGTCATCTGAAAATCTGACAACATGGAAAAATAGGATTAGCACAGAAGTGGAAAAGCGGTATTTTTGATGAAGAGATGATTGTGCAGTTGTGCCTTAGACTGTCCTGAGCACCAGAATGCATGGAGGAGAAGAATTGCATCATCAGACTGTGCGCAAAACTTTGGTTTCTGCTGCACAGATCCATAAAGATGCAAGGGAAAGGTAGTGAGGTAATTAGCAAATGACAGTGCAGTTTGCACAATGAATTTGATCAGATGCAGCAATTGAAAGCAGAATTAAAACACACAGAGCTAGACACGGAACTGCAAGCCAAATGTAACGACCTTGCCACTCAATTGGCTCAGAGAGAGAAACAACTTAATGAGAGTGAGAAAGAAATAACCCATTTAAAAAAAATATTGGACAATATAAAGTAAGATAAAGATGTTCCAGTTTCTGAAATGTAAACCCTTAGAAAAGATAATAGTGAGTAAGATAAGGAATTCCATGCCATGGAACAGGAGATATTTAAATTACTAGATGAAAATGTAGGAAAAGATAAAGCAATTAATCATTGTCAGGTGCAGATTTAAGAATTGCAAGCGATAATCTATAAGGTCAGGGATGAGAATTCTGCTATCTATCATGAGGCAGAACAGCTACACGGGCAGTACAAAAACCTGGAACAGTAAGTATTTAATCTCACATTTCAGAAAAAGTGACATTGTACCACATTCACTGGAGCTGAACTTAGTCACATCCCTAGCAAGGGAAATGTACCAGCACCTGTCCACATGCCCAGACCTGGTTATGTCCCAATTTTAGGGTCTGAATCACCTTCAAATACTCACACTCATTATGGTCCACAATTGAAAAGGAATGAGAGACAAAATGGTATATAACAGAATGCACCATGTAATCATTTAAACATATAAAATCTATGAAGACTTTGATTAAAACATTCAAAAAAGGAGGAGATTGTTGCCTAGAAGATCATTTGGAGGTGGTCCATGATGTACGCAAGACTCTTCAGATTCTTAGGGAACACTATGGACAGTATTTTCTCCTCACTCTAGATGCGGCTTCTGCTAGTATCATTCGAGGTCTCAATGAACAGGAACATGTTTCATGGGCAGACTTTGAGAAAGAGATTAGACACCAATTCACACCCTATCAGTGTATATAGCAAGCAAAGAAAGCTGCTTATAGCATGGCTACACAACAAAATGAATCCCCTCGCCAGTTCTCTCAAAACTTAAAAAGCGCATTTTCATATTTTGGTGTGACCTTTAACCCGAACTCAGTAGAATTGAAAACTGCATACTTTTATGGGCTGCAAAAAGAAATTGAGCCTCATTACGAATGTGGCGGAAAGGCAACAATGGCGCCGGTAGTTCTAGCGGCGCCGTTGTTACCTCTCCGCCACATTACGAGTTCTGCTTTCCGGTGCCGGACTGCACGCGTGGTCTGACCAAGCGTGCAGACCGCACCCGCAAGCAGAACTCGTGATTGCACCGGCACCGTTATTAATGGTGCCGGTGCAACCATGCTCCCGACCCGCCATTCTGCCCTATTGGGCAGAATGTGGATCGGGAGACCGGCCATACCGGCACCCGCGAATGGGCAATTACTGGCCTATTCATCTCGTAATGGGCCGGTAATGGGCCATTCGCGGGTGCCGGGGCCGGTAGCGAGTTTGGCGGTAGCCATGCCCTTAATAAGGGTACGGCTACCGCCAAACTCGTAATGAGGCCCATTGTCTCCCAATTAATCTGTGAATTTGACAGGGAAACACCACTAGAATGGATAATAGAACTGGGGACCAAACTGTATGAAGTGATATTTGGTCAGAAAGAGGAGGGGCATAGGAATAAAGAGACAAAACCAAAGTCTAAGGTATCCACACCAGCGATTTTGGAAATAAAGTCTGTAAAGATGCCATTCTACTCAGCACAAAACAAGGCAAAGAACGACATGACACCAAATCAAAGGGGCGTGGCTCCACAGAGGACATTGCCCCAGACTCCTATGTTCCAATCCATTGATCCCAGCCACAGATGGTAGTTCTCCCAGAGTGGGGTTTCACCATGATATGCCAGGCTTAAATAACAATCAAAATCAAATGCATAACAGCCCATACCAGACATTAGGGGCCCAGAGTAGATTTGACCATAACTCAATGGTGTATGGCCACCAAGAAATAACAAGATATGTGGACAGATTCATTGAAAATGCAAATCAGCATAGGGAACATTTCCCACCAAATGAAAGACCAAATATTAATTAAGTAGCTTGTCAATATAATCAATCCTTACCACAGGTTGGCCAAAAGTCAAAGGGGCGTACCTTCAGGCTAAATACGCATGGTTGCTAAGCGGGCCCAATTGTTACCCTCACAACATCATTAATAATAGAAGTCCATTATCTACTTATCAGATCTTTGTCCCACCTGCCATTTAACAGGTAGCATGTACCATCACAACTGTACAACAATGTGTACCACATGTGAATCTTATACACTAGCCACCCAAGATGAATAGGGGGAAAGCATGATACCTAGTTTTCATAACCATGCACGCATCGCTCTACAAAGTCTATTTGTGCTCCAGTGAATACTATAGATACGATTAGATAAAACCTTTCAGGTTTTCGCAGTAATCTAGTGCAAGATGGAATCACCATAGATATGAGGCAATGCAACGCCTGACGTGCCTGACTCTACGCATGAGAATACACATAATTGACATCTCTGAAAGCAAGAATATGTGACTTGCACTGATCGCCTCCCATCGGAAATTAAGACCAGATTGTGCGCAGAGTCCACAGTAGGACACGGTCGGCGATCAGTGGGGCGATTGTGTAAAGACTGCAGGTGAGCAAGTAATTGTATAAAAAGAGTGCAGTCCTTAGAAGTAGTAGCAACCAGCACAGCCCGAAATGGTGCAGTAATTCTGAACACAGCAATTTTTCTAAATCCTCAGACTAACATCGCACTTGCAGAAATTGAGAGCGCTACAGAGGCTAAATAACCCACCTTTCGTACGGCAACTTGTAGGGAAATTGAAATACTGTCATCACAAAGAGCGCCTAATTAGGTCAGTGCGTTACATATGTTTGACATTCTTTACTACTGAAATGGGCAGGATTTATCAGCTAACTCTGAACACACGTATTTTGCATGTTTTGCACAGCCAGTTCTAATGTGAACAGGCACCCCCATCATATTGAGTGACCCATCTGGATTTGCAAGATGGAATACTAGAGACCAGTGTAATTACAAGAAGTTACATAGGTCAGTGTTGCCTGGTTGTATACTTACAAAAAAGTTACTTTCAAAATATTTTTCAATGAAGGTAAAGAGTACAGATGAAGTGGATAAGCCTGAGTTGACATCATTGGGCCTATGCACAAGAGACAAGGGAGATTGAAAGGACAGGAACAATTAGATGCCTGGTAGAATAACAATTGGAAGAAGTGTTATGTTTAGATTATCTTGAAGTGTGTAATCTCGGAAATGTAATTAGACGCATAGTCCTGATCTAATTTAATTATACCTGCAACGGTAGCATGAGCCTGCACTTGTTTTGATTCATTACAGGGCCACAAGCTTTTAATTTGCATATGGCAGTAAAGGAACGTGGGGCAAGGAGCCCTAGCATTTGTCCATTAGACTCCCGACGCTTGAAAACTAATGACGGCGGGCAACACAGATTGTCATGAAGAAAGTGGGTAAAATCAGAGCAACCACTGAAACTGGCAGACTTAAAAACTGTGAGGAGGGTAAGGGTACTACCAAGGTTACACAGTTTTGCTTCACCCTCGGCAGGGTCCCCTCATAAATCTCAGGGACTGTTGCTAGAGAGTGATAGACATTTTGGTCTTCATCAACAACATTGACATGAATGTTATGCCCAGTAACTTACATGTTTTTTAAACAGCTCCCTTTGCACTTTAGCTAGTAATGGGATGGATGCAGTGTGGTCTATAGGTCATTAGAATTGTGATATTGCCATTAATAGACAAACTGGATCTATGTTTTAAACTGCCAGTTCTTTCAAACACTGTGTAAATACTAAGTGTGTTTGATTGTTTATGACAAGAGGTTGAATGAGAGTAGCCTGTTGAGCTGCACATTATCAAGATGATTTTTTCCTTTCTTATCCTTTCTGCTATTAGATAAGTGGCACATCAGCGACAACAAGCATTAGTGGGACGCAGGCAGGTATAGATAGAACTTCACGCTATCCTTGTGTCCTCTAATTGTGCAGCTTTAGCTTTGGTGCACCTCTTGCTCTCTCAATTTTTGAATTGGTGTGAAAAGAGTTGCAAGTGTTAATAATTGGTGTGTTGTTCCTTTACCACAGGTTGACCAAGATCAATGTATGGTCACTCCACGTTCTCCACCTCCTGTGTCACGTGAATACAGAATTAACACAAATAAAAATCAATCTCCTGAAAGATAGCAGAACAGGCCTAATCAGGGTGAGTTTAATCATTTCCGGTCCAGACCACAAAGAGAGGGATTCAGAGACATGGACAGGATTCAATGCTTAGAGGGCAAAGTCAAATTGTTGTCTGAGCAAATAGGTTAATTATTTGCAGTTCGAAAGCAAGAGTCAAGTGAAGGTGCAGAAGGTCATAGGAATGATCTTCTATGTAGTGACAACAAGAGACTAGCTGATCACCTCTGCCCTGATGAAAACACAGATATCCATGAATCACCTTTAATAAAAATACTGAATTGCTTTCTGATTTAAATACAAGAAAACAAACAAATGACAGTGAAATAGGGAATTATAACACACACAAAAAGGGAGTAGAGTTTAGCTTGGAGTTGAACCAGGCCATTCAGGTGTGTGTAGATGAAGAGCAAAAAGTGAACAGTGAACAATGAACAAGAAAAACCTAAGAAAATATAAGCAGATTTCAAAAGAATATCCAATGTGAAAATGAAACACAAAATGAAGAGTTATGAGCAACATGTAGGTTATCCTTACTTGATGATCAAAATACTGTTTATACCCCCAGAGAGAAAACAATTGCCGAAAAGGCAGCTGCAGGTCAGTCACCTGAGGAGTATTTTGAGCCACAGATGTACCAAGGGTCAGAAATGACAGGGACTGTACGAAATGCAGATAAGTGTCATACACCAGATGCTGTCACGTGTGAAAATACACAGCCAATCGGTTGCAGTATGGAGGTAAGCAGAGAGGACCCAGACAATGGGGAAGGCACAATGAGAAATTGGGGTGTGAACACTACTTGTCCCAAGTAAGATGGGCAGTCAGTGGCTACACTCCAAATGGGTTCTGAGCACAAGAGAATAGACAAATATATTCAAAATGAAGTGGGCAAAAAGGAGAGTAAAATGTAATATCATATTTCTATTTGCCTAGCAAAAAGTAAAAATGAGCTAAGAAAAGTAAGTCCTGAAATAGTAAACATTCTCATTTTGTATGCGTAATAGAAGAGGTTGCATATAGGTACTATGCTCCTATCACTATTGATATTGTCAATGATTGACACAGGTGGCCAAGCAACCATAATTTTAAATAAACTGGTGAAAAGTATCAATGAAGGGAGATCCTCACAAAACCACGTAAAGGTGTGAGACACAGTGAAGGCCCTGTGCACAATTTCAACAGGGGAGAAATACCTATTGAATGTGTCACTGAGGTTGACATAAAGATAGGGAAGCATAGGATGAGACAGGAAGTGTTGGTCACACCCATTAATGAAGTACCCTTCCTCATAGGGACAAATTGCCTGAGCAGACTATCATCCCTCATTGATGGGGTAAATGGGGTATTTTGGTCCATAGCCAAAAAGCTGTTGAAACCTAAGAAAATAATGACCCAAAGCAACAGTGTAAAAGAATACCGCACTGTTGCTAAATCAGGGAGTGCAGTGCCTAGTGTTACTGTCATTCTCATGTGCCAGGATGAAATGCCAGGAGAAAAAGAGAAGCAGTCTTTGGAGATTTATTTGAACCCTAAGAAAAACTGGAAAACAGAAATAGAAGAACATATGTTGTGTTTTTATCTAAATGAATTAAAATACAAACCCAATATTACTCCTGAGTCAGATCAGGAAAAGCACATTTCAACAGCTGCATAAATACACATGGGAGAAGGGCAGCCATGGATCCCTATCCATCAGAATGGGCATTCTGGGATGATTGAAGCCACTTTGGCACTTGAGCATGAAAGGAGTTTCATTAATGAAAAGGTACTCAGGCAAATACTTGACAGAGAGGAGATCCCAAAGTTTAAAATAAAAAAATAAAAACAAACGCATCTTTGGCCTAGACATCCCTGAATTGGGACAAAGAAGTGTGGGAAGATGCATTCAAAAGATTACAATTGGCTCTAAAAGCATTCATCACAATGTGTGGATCGTGACGGAACACAAAAAAATTCTATTTGGGAAATGATATCATGCACAGAACGTGTATGGTATTAATCTTTCTAAATCAAGAGGTCTTGTTCAGATTGGATGTAGGTTCAGCCGAATTTGAAGACAAGAGACAAGCGTATCGTTGTACCCAAATGATGCCATATGAAATTGAACTTCAAGTGAAAAAGGATGTTACAGTTCCTGCATTTACCAGACAATTTACAGCAGCATTAATAAAATACGGGAAGGAACAACAGATACAATATGCTGATGCATCTCTGTGCCGAAATGAATCCATAAAGCAGTATGAATCAGAATGCAAATATACACCATTGGTAGACATTGGGGATGGACCCATTCAAAACCTTGTGTACAATAAATGGTGTCAAGACATTCATTTGTAAGAAAATACAGCTTTAGGAATGGCAGTGCAAAAATCTTAATACAGTGCTGATTTAGGTAACCCAGTGATCGGGAATATCCCTGAAAGCTATATGACTGCACAGGGTGATTTACCAGAATCATTGGAGTCTAAGCCAAAGGGAATCTTTAAAGTTCAGTCTGTGTACGTTTATGAGCCAAATGAAATGATATGCTGTCATCAGGATGATTGTGTCCTATTTGAATTAGGTGAATAGAAAAGCAGCATATTGAAGTGGGTGTCGATATTCCAAAATATTTGAGGGTAGCGACTCTCCAAAGAGACACTTTCACACGGTTAGAGGAAAGTAAAGAGATTCCTTCCTTTGAGGACTTCCCAGAATGTTCTGAAATGGTAGAGGAGCAGATCCAAATTGCAGATGCTTGCACCATTGAAAAAGAAATGACCAATTGAGGAAAATATTTATGGAGTTCAAACAGGTTTTTTGCCAAAGATGCCTATGACTTTGGGCTGACCAATTTGCATGTTGCCACACTACCAGAAGGTCATGGTAGGGAGCAGTATTTGTGCAGAATTGTAGGTTGCCCCTGGCATGTCTGGAGTCACTGATTGAAATAATCAAAAATGTAGAATCTAGAGGAATCAGGCCTATTCATAGTACATCAAATACTCCCATATTAGGTGTGCTAAAACCCAATGGCCAATGGCACTTGTGTGCAAGACGAGTTTTAGAGAAATGATTGTAAGAGAACAGAGATATATGTGATCTGTCGAGTGTGTCTGTTTGTCTGTTCATTTTATGTATTTATGTGTTGGTGATGACGCAATAGTTAAAAGTGATTGTTGAGAAAAAAGGAGATACACAAGGTTGGAAAATGTAACTGGTTGTTTGAATTTAATTTGATGGTGTTTTTTAGAAAGATTAAAGTAAAAAATGTGATTTAAAGGGATTGGAGACTGCGACAATTGGTTCACGCTAGTATTGTTTTTTCAAAATTTGTGACAAGAGCAAACGAGTATTGATAGTCAAGAGTGACGAGTCAAAAAAGAAGGATGTTACTCCACTTATGCTCCTCTGCAAGCAATTGCCGAAACATGCACCTAAGCTTAGACAGTATAGTGTGGAATGGGTTAAGGGAACCGCAGACAAAATGTTTATGCCCTGGATGCAAGGAAGGCCACTATCGAAGGCAGCCCTGCAGCATATGACGACATATTTGCATCCAGCATATACGCGAAAAAGCTAGACAAGCGACTAGAGAGCTTAGAACTTTGGAAAATGTACAAGGAGGAAAGAGAAGAGCTGCCTCCTACAGATTGGATCCTTAATGTATGCACAGAGGCGGTGAGGAGGCTTCCACTCCCATATCCCTGTCGGAAATAGACTGCGAAAATAAGGAAGACGATAGGTTATAGTTATTTAGGGAGTTTACGGCAGCAACAGGATATAGTAACCCGGCATATGAGTCGCCTGCGCAAAGCAATGACAGGCCCCAGAGAGAAATACCGAGAAAGATGTAACTCCTAAAGTCCAGAGGGACAAGGAGAGACGCAACAAGGAGAGAAGGGATCAAGCAAGGACATCTTTAGCTATAGGAAGAGAATTAAAGAGATGGAAGAGTGAAAGAGATAAAGCCGATGAGTTAGTGCTTCTACAGAACAAATGGATGGGTGGTCAGATTTTAGGCATCGAGGATGTAAGACAAAGAGAATGTCAAGATGGGCAAGATAAAAAGGATAGATAAATGGAAGAATGATCAAAGGAAGAAGAGGCAAAAATAAAAGATGGAAATAGACGTGAGCAGTTATATCAAGATGAACAGTTGAAGAAGCAGGGAAAAGCAGAGGAGCAGAGAAAACGAGATAACAGACAAAGGGCAATCGATGAGCGGGAAAGGTAAGAAAGAAAAAGAATAGGAGATGAGGAATAGAAGTTAAGAAGTCAGAGAATGCAAAGACTGAAGGATGAGGAGATACGAAGGGCAAATAAAAGAAAGGATATGAAGAAAAAGGAGGATGACAGGGTGAGGGAGGAAGCAAGAAAGCGCAGAGAGCTTGATGATGACATAGAACAAAAAAGAAGGCAAAGAGCATGTAATCTTGATCACCTGGAGAAGGAGGTTAGGAATCTCGATCCAGAAGTACCATGGGAGGACATAGAGGAGTTCTTCCCGGAATATGAGTCATTACCAGGCCCATCTAGATTCAATCTAGAAGAGGAGTTTGACTCAAGAAGCATTGGGGAAGCGATCGATAATGTTTATAATGATATGAGAACCCAGAAAGAATTGAAAGGGAAGGGAAAAAATGATCGACTTGCAAGTACACAGCTGTACGACATAGAGGTAGCCTCATGTAGTACGAGGACCAAATAGTTGTCTATAGATAGACTGACTCTACACAGAGTTGAGGCAGAGAGAAGTTATACGAGTTGGGTACAGGAAATGGCAGATGAAGACAGAGAGTTGAGAGTGAGTTTGGGGTTTCACAGTTTCCCTTGCTAGAGAAAGGGAGATCTAGACCACAGTATATACCTTGGCCTCAGATGGACAAGGATAATTTAAGGTGTAAACTTCCAGGTTTAATTTCTGGTGCTGGGAAATAGATACATGAATTAGAAAAATTTACAGGAGGAAATCCGTTGGCTATAGGGGACATTAAGGGTCTCCTGATTGCCATTCATGGAGAGAGAGCTGATGACGTTTGGTCCAGAGCAGGGTATGCTGATGTTACTATGGTTAACACCGCTCATGATGGAGCACCGTTCAATAACTGTAGAGCGGCAGTATGGAAAGCGCTTAGAGTACTATCTCAAGACATGTTCGATATGGGAGCTATAATGACAAACAAGATGTCGGAAGGGGAAGACCCGCTTGCTTACATTCAGAATTTTCAAGAGCAGTGGAGATTGGAGACGGGTGAAGCTTGGGGGAAATCTATACCGGTGTTCTATCATCTATTTTGACAAGGGCTGCCAGACCAGGTACAGTAGCAGCTCAATAAATTAATGGGTATGGAGGCAAAACTGTGGTCAGAAATTCAGCTGAACAGCACACATTATTGCAGACTCTTGCAGGAAAAGAATCTAAAAAAAGATGATTTAAGGAAAGGCGAAGAGGTGAAGTTGGTGCAAAAAAAGTTATCTGAGTATGCTATTGAAGGGGCAATGATAACTAGTGGAGATGCATCAAATTCACAGCTGGTAACAAACATGCCACAGGTGAATAATCAAAGGCAGTTTGATCAAGGCAATAATGGATTTGTTCCACGAGGAAGAGGAGGATTTCTAGGTAGAAATATTCCATATAGTCAAGGCAATTGGCAGAATAATCAGGGTAACTTTCAGAACAATCAAGGTAGGTTTCAAAATATGCAGAATGACAATCAAGACATACAGGATGGCAGAATAGGAGATTTCCGCCTCCTGTATGTTGGGCATGAGGAATGACAGGGCATCTAGCTCGTATGCGTAGAAGTCAAGGGTTTGTGCAGAATGGTCAATTTTCAAGAGGCGGGATTTCAAACCCGCCTACGTATTCACAGCAGAGAGGAGGTGGGTTTGGTCAGAATCAAACAGTGCAACAGGCACAAGCGCCGAGAATGCAGCAAGATTTGCAAACGCAGCAAGCAGCAGTGAATCCGCTGCAAGGGCAGCCACAACATTCACCTATGCAGATACAACAAAGTACGAGCACAGGACAGTTAATAACTCCTAGGATAGGAGGTGTCACTGTAGAGGGAGGGAATCCTTTTGCAGCTACAGGAATAAGGCTGTATCCATAATAGGACAGCTCACTGGAAGACTTGATGTGTCCAATACTATCCGTGAGGCCTAATCCTCACAAGGAACCGAGGGTAGAAGTCAATATAGGAGGCAAAAGTTTCTCATTTCTAGTAGACACGGGTGCAACACGCTCATGTATAAAATATGGAAAATGTTCAATGTCTAGCAATGCCATGAATACTCAAGGTTTTACAGGAGCTACAATAAGATTTCCTTTTACTGAAGACTTACCAGTCTCTATAGGAGAATGTGACCTGTCGGTGCCACTGCTGTATTCAAGGCAGACACCTGTCAATATAGTAGGTCGAGATCTAATCACTAAGTTGAATATGTTAATCTCGTTTACTGATAAAGGTATAGTGTGTTCAACACCAGGAATGCATTATTTAAATGTGAGCGAGTTTATTATGGCATTTGAAGGACAAGAGATCATGGAAGCAGTCCCGTTGGAACCTGACGTGTTTCATTATGGGGTACGTATTTTGTTGACATGGCTACCAGGCCCAGTATGCCGAACTATGAGAATACCTGATGAGTTTCTATTAAGGCCAAAGATACCTATGGATGAAGAGCAAAGGCAAATCTGTACCTTAGAACTACAAGCAGCCATAGTGCGAGGAAAATGGCTTTGCTTGATGGAAATGATTATGAAGCAAGACGATGGTGCCCAGTAATCACCATCGGGGAGGGATACAGATTGACTGATGTCACTGATGAAGATCTGTTTAGAGATCACCTATCTGATGATGAAGTAGTGTTTGAAATGAGCATTACTTATTGGGTACGAGTCATTAAATGAGAGGTTCCTCAGAAAATGATGATAACACAAATATGTCCTGAGTATTTTGAGGAAGATATGGCAAAAGTGCCAGCTTCATTATGGACAACAGGCCCCTATGACGTAGACCTATTGAAGGGGTTTGGAGAAGTAAAGATTAAATTGAAGTCAGGAGGAATTTTACCTCGAGCACAACAGTATCCTATGTCTCGAGAGGCATATGAAGGTATTTTTAAGACAATTTACAACATGATGGATCAAGGCATCTTGGTGATGTCAGAGTCACCGTGTAATATGTCAGTGTACCCTATCAAGAAATCTAAGGGGGGTTCATGGGGGCTAATTCAAGATTTGAGACCGTTCAACCAGATTGTAGAGGCTGAGTTCCCTCTAGTTCCTTATCATGCTACAATCTTATCTAACATACCTGTTGAAGCAAAATGTTTTACTGTGATTGATTTGAAAAATGTGTTTTTCTCAATCCCCTTACACAAAGACTTGCAGGATCTGACGTAATTTACGTTCAGACAGACTAAGTTAAAAAGCACATGATTGCCTCAAGGGTATTGTGAGTGTCCATCGATTTTCAATAGAGTTCCACAGATGGATTTAAGCAATATTGATCTGGAAAATGTTGTGTTACGTAGATGACATTTTAGTTTGCAGCACTTCAGAGGAAGGGTGCAGACGTGATTATATTCAGTTGATGATTACACTCACTGAAAAAGGATATACGGTTGACAAGGAGAAGTTACAGTATTTTCAACAGGAAGTGTTGTACATAGATCAGTTGATTTTGAATGAAGGAAAAAGTCACTCCTGAGAGAGCTTAGGCTATTTTGAAAACCACAAAGCCACACACAATAAAGCACATGCAGAGATTTCTGGGACTATGTAACTATGTCAGAGCATGTGTCTCTGACTCTAGCTCACATAGGCCTTTATTACAAGCTCTAAAGAAAGCACAGGCAACGCAAAAGAGAACATTGTTTGGACTGAGGAGATGGAAGAAGGGTTTGAGGAATTGAAAAAGTCAATTTGTAGAGCTCCAGTTTTAGGGATTTCTAATTATGCTAAGGAATTCTTTTTGTTTTTGCACACTGATGGTACCGTTATGCCTGCCACCAGACATCCGGAACAGGTCCATCTGTCCAGGGAACAGGCACCCAGGAAGACACAGGAATTCCCAAAACCCCGCCTAGGGGCTATATGGGTTCAGTCCTGGCGCCGTAGGTGCCAGGCTCATATTGCCAACTTTAAACTATGCAGGTCATCCTGCAAATAACTCATGTACAGGCCATGAAGGGACTACTTTCCTTTAGGAGCTATTTTAGTGCTTGGGTGTGGTACTGGAACTTCTTACCTGGGAACTACTTTTTTGATGCTATTTAAACCACGCCCGAAGAGCAGCACACGCTTTGCGTTATTCTGCATCTTAGCAGCGTAACGCTCACCGTGTCTGCAGTCCTGCATTCAGTCTACAGCCACACCAGTCTTGTGTCCAGAGCCGATCCTGGAGGAAAGGAAAGAAGAAGAGAAGGTTAGAACAAGGAGAATTCCATTTGGTCATCATCTTTTCCTGGAGCAGCCGCACCTGTGGGTAAAGGAAAAAGACATTAAAATAAACTGTGTCGCATTGCCAGCTGCAGCGCGGCGCCATACTCACCTGTCTTCGGAGCATCACCACGACCCTGCGCAGCAACCGTTGAATCGCCGCCCGAAACATCAGCATCTGAAAAGACAAGAACAAACAAAAGATGAGCGGGGTTCCGCCAAAGACATTCTTTTACTTACCGCAAGATACTTACTTGGAATTTTACCGCTCGAGGCAGCGCTGGTCACCATCCTACATTAGACATTTTCGGCAAGGCGCCACACCTGTAAAGAAGATAGAGAACTATTGGTTAATTACATTTGGAACAATATTACTTGCTGGACAGTGCTTGGTACAAACTGACTCTTACCTAAGTGCTACCTTCATCCATCGAGGCAAACTCACTCCTTGTATCACGCTGCAAGGGAAAAGGTATGAAAGGAGCAAGAGTGAATTAACAGACATTTGAACTCTAAAAGAACTATACATTCGGTTTACACACTACTTACCTCTGAGTCATTGTTGTCTGGAACTCTGCCAAATACCTTCGTAGAAGTAACTGAACTTCTACGCGCCCCTGCACTCCACGCAGGATGGAGAGTTCATCCTTCCAAACAAAAAGGTGAGACTTTATTAAGGGGAATACTGGAAGTTTTCAGGGAAAATAGTGTTAGTGTAACCTCTCTACCACGGGTGTCTAATCCCCTTTACTGCTTTTAGGAAAATATTCTTGCGGGCCAGGCAGACGAAACTGAGTGGGCAAGTGCAGTCGATCATCACTTTGCTACGAGTCACACTGGTGGAGACCGCAGCAGTCCAGCTTCGTTCGACGCCCCTGTGGAATCCAGGTGAGCGTAACAGTAAAACATACAGCCAATCGAGAGTTTCAAACATTGATAAGTGCACGGCTCCCATCTCACTGTTCAGCACAGGCTGCAGAGTTAGTGGTGCTGATAGTCGTGCTCGAGAATCATTCAGTACAGGAAATAACGGTGTACAGTGACTCTGCCTATGTGATGTCGATAGTGCACGCAGGATTAGCATATTGGAAAAGGAGGGGCTACCTATGAGCAGATGGCACTCCAGTGCAACATGCCACCTTATTTGACAGGCTTATTAAGGCAATACAACTCCCAGTAGCCATCGCAGTCATTAAATGTGCAGCTCACACTAAAAAGGCAGAATTTATATCACGTGGGAATCAAGCAGCAGAAGTTGAAGCCAAACGTGCTGCTTGTTCAGAGGATATCATGTTGTTTGATATGCGTAAAGTAAATGAAAAAATGTTGGTGATGATGAATGTATCTGAGTCCTATAGCAATCTTTCGAAGACACAATTAATAGAGGTTCTGGGAAAAGCACCTCAAGATGAGACAGATCTATGGACGCGAAGAGGGTGTTCTTTAAACCCCTCTGAAGCATTGTGGCAACAAGAAAGTACTGGTAAACCAGTAATGCATGTAGCCTTATTAAGGGTGGCACTGGAACAATTACACTACCCTGCGCACACAACTAGAGAAAACCTCACTGCAACTATTGCAGAGGATTTGTTTGTTCCAAATTTGTTAGAACATGGTGCATTCTATGTAGTCAATTGCATCATTTGTCAAAGGTTCACAGCTGGGGACACATTGTGCACAGTTAGAGGAGTTATCCCGAGACCTAGTGACCCCTTTCAGCATTTGCATATCAACTATGTCGATATGCTGCAAGTATGTAATTGGTATAGATACAGGATTGTAGTAGTCTGTCCCTTTTCACAATGGATTGAGGCTGGGCCGTGTACTAACCCAGACTGCACCTGTGCAGCACAATTCTTAGTGCAAGAAGTATTTCCTAGATGAGGAATATGTAGAGTGTTAAGATCAGATAATGGCCCTCATTTTATTAGTACAGTCTTTGAACAGATAAGTGTGTTGCTTGTTATAAAGCACAAGTTTTCTTCGGCTTATCATCCACAAGGAAATGGAAACTGTGAGAGGCTCAACGGCTTGCTTAAAGAAAGAATAGCCAAGTTGAAGCGTACCTAGAAGAAAGGTTGGTTGCATTGCCTACCACTGGCATTATATGCATTGAGGAACCAACCAGGTTCGGATCTTCATCTTACACCCATGAAATAGCAATAGGGAAGTGAATGAGGACACCCCTCACACTTCCATCCAGAGTTAGAGGTAATGCCCAGCCAACATCAGAACTGTTAGGAATGGAGTTACGTGACTATCTTACTTGTATGACCTCAAGTATCTCTGTCATTTCAGATCAGCTACAGTGAACAGGGTATGGGGGAGTACAGAACACAGACAGAGATGCTTCAACAAGTGGACTTCAAGAACTATGTTTTCCAAAAGTGTTCCCCAGAGATGTGATCCTAATCCGCAACCACATGAGAAAAAAGTGGGACAAGCCCTGCTTTAACCGTACTTTTATCGTGGAAGATGTCACACCGTCTGCACTCATAGTGCAGGGCAGACGTGCTTGAACTTTTGTAGGAGATGTAAAGATCTATTCTGGAGAGAACCCATCATCCCTGCGCCCTTTGGAAGCAAGCATTGGGGAAGAACCTCAGCACGTGCAGACTAAGTCTATGACGAGGAAGAAGGACACAGAAGCTATTGATTAAAGACAAAGAGTTAATTGGACTGTGGCTTATTTCAAACACTATTTTTAGTCATTTGGGGAAGAGTTAAGGGAAGATATCTGTTCTTGAACCACAGGAGTTTGTGACATTGGACTGATGCATGCTTAAGCCTTGATAAGAAGAACAATATGCCAGAGCTTGATTTTGTTTTCAACAACTGGAAAAGGGTACAGTACCCTGAGTCATTCCTCACTGAGTTCCTGTTTGGATTTGCTCATGGTGGTACCCAATGACAATGTTTCAGAGATCGTTCTTGCTTTTTCGAGTTTGTATTGCACGCATACCCTTCTCTTGTGGGGAAAACTACTAGCATTTCTATCTTCCTGCAAGATCCTACGAATGGTCCACTTGTGAGAAGATTGCTTATAGTCATCACTGAACAAATTCTTCAGCACCCTGAATACAGTGGGCAAAGTGCAAATGCCCATATCAGCTGACAATGCACAAAGACTCGTCAGTTTGATCTTTTACTACCTGATTGAAGAATGCCCACAGCTTGTTAATACACACACCATTATCGATACCTTTCTAAGGGACCCGAGAAATAATGCAGCATTGAATGAGATTTTGAGTGATATTATATTTCAAGTAAATGATTATTCCGAGAGAACTCTGAGATCTGAGTGAGGCTTTGCTTTGAGGGACAGATCGAGAGATTGCTGGCTAAAAAGAACCGTTCTTTCATGCTGAAAGAAAATCATCATGTCATCTAGTGAAAGGCCAATTCAAGGAGTCCACTGGGAATTCATGTTCATTGTCCAGTAAGCAGTCAACAGATCAAAAAGGTTTTTCAAATGAGATCAGCAGTTTCCAGAAGCAGGGCATTATGAAAATGATGCCATATTAAAGTTTTATTTTTCCTTCCTTAGGCAATACAAATGGGCATTAATAGTAGCAATATCATCATTCCAGATCCAGAGAGACGTCTATGTTGTGTAAAAAATCGATGCTGTACACTTTCGTATCTCTGTGTTATTTATGCTTGCATTCTGTTCATAATAATACTGCTTTCACTCACTGTGTGAACAGCTTTTTACATAGACGTGAATGAAGCTAAAACTCCTGTGAATCTTCCTAAACAGAAGGGCAGTATACACGTGGCAACTACTAGGTCGACAAGACCCTATGTAGTAATCCTTGTTCCAAAGAATGATGAGTTACCTAAGTCCGTGTTGAATGTCACTAAAAGTCAGTCACATGCTAAGAGTTTCTTAAAGATTATTTTTGGAAATCAGAGACAGGCTTTACAAGGGAGACAAAAGAAATGGTTGTTGAAAGGTGAACCTACACAGAAAGTTCATGTAACCACACCCAGTCCACTGACAGATGTGCTTATGATTGGTCCAGTTACAATGAGTTATGCTGACATGTTGTATGAGATAATCATGGCAGATCATAAGAAGAATAAGACCTAAGAGAGATACTGGAGATGATGACTTTGAGCTAAATTATTACCTTGATAGTACAGCACATTTGGGAAAAAAAACATATGATATTATGGGGAAGTCTAAGATCTTCATTGCTATTGAAATAGACGCCCAGATAGCACATTGTCTTTCTCACATAGCACTTTGCCGAACAAGAGGCCAGTTTATGGGCCGAGACGCTTATCTCAAATGGGCAACTGAATGGACAGATGCAGATGAAGAAGACTAAATTCAGGACACAAAGATAAGAAACATAACTCACATTAAGAATCATGTGATCAGATACGAGAAGCCTGGAGTGAAAGGAGCTGGAATCAGATGGGAAGTAAACAAAAGACTTGTGAGTCCAGGAAAATCTGTAGAAGAAACCAGTAGATGGAATAACAGAGGCCAAAGGCAGATCTGGGGATCAGTGCTATCATCACCAGATGGATTGGAAGAAGGTGTGGTCATCTGCAGAGCATGGGTGGTCGTTGGTTTCTACAAACCAACCATTGACATCGTGCAGAATGGTTGTAAGCCACTTTGGCCAAGACTTGCAAAAGTACTGACCTGGGTCGAAGACAGTGGAGGACCCTTCCAGATAGTGCATTTAGAGTGTGCAAAGCTGTGCTTTAGAAATAATGGCACAAGAAAAGTTGGAGAGAGTCAGAACTGAGGTTGAATCTTTGACGTACAAGGAATGATACTTGGAACAGCAGTAATCATGGATCACTATTGGGTTTGTGGATCCGAAGCATATATGAGGCTACTGAAGGAATGGGGAGGACTGTAACGCTCACCTGACTCCCACGGAGGCGCCGGCCTGGTTTGAGCTGCTGTGACCTCTTCTAAAGTGATGCGCAGGACTCGGACGACAGACTGGACCGGACCCCCAAATCTTGCTGGTCTGGCTCGCAGAAGTATCCTTCTGTAGGTGGAAATAGGGGGATTAGCTGTCTGCGGGGTAATGCGTCGGCCTCCCACTTACCCCTCTCACCCTCCTCAAAACCCTCCTGTGCTTCCCCGTGGCGTCTCACCTTAGGGTCTGGAAGGACGAGCTCTCCATCCTGCTTCTGATGCAGGGGCGCGTTGGTATCCAGTTACTTCACTGGATTTTCGGATTGGTGGTTTCTGATGCGGGGGCGCGTTGGTATCCAGTTACTTCACTGGATTTTCGGATTGGTGAGAACCCAACTTGCTTGGCTTCCAGGTAAGTTTTTGATAAGTGGTTCCCCTTGTGTCCATGCATTAATGTTCTAATGCTAGTGTCTTTTTCCCCATAGGGGCTGGGGTACGGAATGCCGGGGAACAGGCACCGACCCGAGATGAGAGGTAAAATCCTTGTGGAAATCAGGTAAGTCTTTAATGAGCGTCTTGGTAATGTCTTTTCATTGCTCATTAACGCTGATGTCTTTTTCCCCTTAGGGGCCGGGGTCCGAAAATGCCTGGATGCGGCGCGGACCCGAAATGAAAAGGGAATGACCCAGCAGGTAAGTCTTAACATGGAGATTTAGCTTCCCTTTTCCCTTCTTTCTCTCACCTTCGTTATTGTCTTTTTCTCCTAGGCGCTGGTGCGCGACTGCGGATCCGGATTGTCGCTGCAGAAAATGGAAGCGCCCTGTAAGGTGAGTAGAATGCGGCGCTGCAGCGATCGATGCGATGTGCTTTTAAAAATAAATGTCTTCCTTTTCAGGATCGTCAGAGAAATGTCTCTGGGATGCAGATTTAGCAGGTAAGGCCTTTTCCTTCTTCTGTTCTCTTGTTCCCTTCCTTTGCAGGTGATTCAGGAGGCTGGCAGGCGTGGCAGAAGTCAGGATGCAGGAGCAGACACGGTGAGCGTCCAGCTGCTAGATGCAGAACAACGCGAAGCACGTGTGGCAGTCCGGGCGTGGTTTAAATAGCCTTGGAAGAAGTCCCAGGTAAGTATTCTTCCACGGTCCCCACCCAAGTAAAATAGTTTCTTTAATAAAGTAGTCCCTCCTAAGCCTTATTTGGCTTGAGGCTTTATGCAGCATGGTCTGCGTCAGGTAAGTGCACCAAACACCTTCTTTTATGAGCCTGGCACCTTTGGCGCCAGGACTGATGTCCAATATGAGCTTGGCGCCAAAGGCGCCAGGACAAAGTCCAAAGAGCCCCTATTAGGGGCTGCTGGGTTTTTTCCCGAGGGCATGATGCCTGCTTCCGGGGGTGCTGGGCCTGTCCCGGTGCTCTGGGTGCAGGCATCATGACAGCATTCCCCCCCAAGGCCCCTCCCAAGGTCGTTCCTACTGGAGGTTTCGGTTTGTTTGGGAAATTCAGATGGAACCTTTTTACCAGCCGAGGTGTATGTACGTGGTCGCTGGGTTCCCAAGACCTTTCCTGAGGCCCATACCCTTTCCAATCAATTAGATAGAAAAGCTTTGATTTTGAGATTTTAGAATCCAAAATGTCTTGTACCTCGAATTCAGGTTCCCCATCTATCTGAATTGGTTCTGGAGGCTTTATTAATCTGGTTCCTGGTTGCACTGGTTTCAAAAGTGACACATGAAAAACGGGATGAATCTGCATGTTGGTTGGCAGCTCGAGCTTGATTGCCACTGGATGGTGTCCAGACAACTGGTCGAAAAAAAACTGGTCGACTGCAATTTGGTTGACGCAATTTGGTCGAAAACCAAATGGTCGAATTTTTTTTTTTATTTATATATTTATTTTTCGGGTTTTCGTTTAGTATAAAAAGGGGTTTTTAGAGAAAAAAAGGGGGGTGTGGGGGGAACCCCCCCAAAAAAAAAAAAAAAAAGGGTTAAAATAATAAAAAAAAAAATTCGACCATTTGGTTTTCGATCAAATTGGTTTGACCATTTGTCTGGTCGACCAATTCTTTTCGACCAAATGTCTGGCAACCCCACTGGATTAATGATAGCTTTGATCAAATAAGGGCCTAAATACCTTGGATTAAAAGTTCGAGGTCCCTTGAGCGATAAATGTTTTGTAGCCAACCATACTTGATCTCCTATTTGGTATGAAGGCGCCTCTCGCCGATGCTGATCTGCATTTTTCTTGTATTTCTCTTTCGCTTGTTGCAAATGGGCAGTTGCATTCTTGAAGGCTTGAGTTATAGTGGAATGCAAATGGTCCACTGCGGGCATTTCGAGGCTCAGAGGAGAGTCCAGGTCTGAAGTACGAGGGTGATGTCCATATAGGGTGTAAAAGGGGCTTTGTCCAGTTCCAGAGTGCACCGAGTTATTGTATGCATATTCGGCCACCCATAACAAATCCTTCCAATTACCCTCCGATTGGTGCAACATACACCGTAGGTATTGTTCAAGGGTCTGGTTCGTTCTCTCCGTCTGACCATCGGTCTGTGGGTGGTGGCTGGTTGAGAGTCTTACGTCGATTTGTGCCAGTTGACAAAACTTTTTCCAAAAGTGTGAAATAAACTGGCTTCCCCGGTCGGAGACTAATATGGACGGGAATCCATGCAAACGGATAATATTTTCGAGGAATTCCTTGGCAAGGACAGAAGCTGAAGGTAATCCTCTCAACGGAATAAAATGAGCCATTTTTGAAAATAAATCCACCACAACCAGAATGGTATTGTATCCATTACAAGGGGGCAGGTCCCTGATAAAATCTAGTGATAAGGTGTGCCAAGGCGCTGGTGGAATGTCTAAAGGCTGAAGAAGACCGGCGGGTCTTGTCTTTTGGCCTTTGTTTTGGGCGCAAACTCCACAGGACATCACGAAAGATTTAATATCCTTTCGCCAGGAAGGCCACCAGAATTGTTGTTTAATTTTTTCCTCAGTTTTGGCAAAGCCAGGATGTCCTTCCATCAGGGCATCATGATGACGGGAAATAACCAGTTCTTGTAATTCCTTTTCTGGCAGAAATAAGCATCCTTGGAGTAAGGTAGGCCATTGTTGACCGAAAAGTAAGATCCTCTTTGGATCCAATCCTGCAAGGCGGTAGAGTCCAGGAGTTGTTTTACTTGTGCTTGAATGTCTTCGAAGGTTTGTAAGGAGGTTAATCCCAAAATTCTTTGTTCGGGAATGATCGGCACCGGTTCTGAATTAGTGTCTATTTCTCCCATTCCTATTCGAGATAGTGCATCTGCTTTGCCATTCTTACAGCCGGGACGGTAAGTGATTACAAAATCAAACTCAGCAAAGAACAAAGCCCATCGGAGCTGACGTGACGATTGAGCCTTGGCAGTCTTTAAGTATTGCAAGTTTCAGTGATCAGTGATCACGGTAATGGTGTGCCTGGCGCCAAGAAGATAATGCCGCCAAGCGTTAAAGGCGGACTTAATGGCTAATAATTCCTTATCGGTTATTGCATAATTTACCTCAGGCGGTGAGAACTTTCTGGACCAGAATGCTGCAGGATGCAGTTGGTTGGTTTCAGGGTCTCTCTGAGACAGGACAGCTCCCATGGCTAAACTGGATGCGTCAGTTTCGACTATGTATGGGAGATCGGGACGCGGGTGCTTCAAAATAGGTGCAGACGTGAATTTAGCTTTCAATTCCTGAAAGGCCTGTTCAGCTTCCTTGGTCCATTCGAAACGTTTATTTTTTCGCAAGAGTGCAGTGATGGGTTGTACTACACGTGAAAATTCCGGAATAAATCTGTGATAAAAATTGGCAAAACCAAGCATGCTTTGGACCCCTTTCACCGAACTAGGAGATGGCCATTTGAGGATGGCCTCCACTTTCCGTGAGTCCATTCGGACCCCATTAGGTGTCAGGATGAATCCGAGAAACTCTACCTCGGTGGTATGGAAAACACACTTTTCCAGCTTAGCAAACAGTTTGTGCTGATGCAATTTCTCAAGGACGGCCCGGACATGCTTTCTGTGATCAGATTCCGAAGAGGAGTACACAAGAATGTCATCGATATATACGACAACACAAACATCGATGAGTTCCTGAAGGACATCGTTCATGAAGAATTGGAAGGCAGCAGGCGCGTTGCACAACCCGAAAGGCATCACTTGGTATTCGAATAATCCGTATTTTGTACGGAAGGCAGTTTTCCATTCGTCACCTTCCTTTACTCGCACCAGATGATAAGCCCCCCGGAGATCTAACTTGGTGTATACGCAAGCGTCCTTCACCTGGTCAAGGAGTTCAGGGATCAGAGGCAGAGGGTAACGGTTTTTAACCGTTATCTGGTTCAATGCGCGGTAGTCGATACAAGTTCTAAGGTCGCCTTCTTTTTTGGGCACGAAGAACAAAGCCGAGGATGCCGGGGACTTTGACGGGCGAATAAAACCATTGGCTAGGTATTGATCCAAATATTGTCTCAAATGCAGGTTCTCAGGTTCGGTAAGGGCATAAATCCTGCTACAAGGGGGTTGTGCACCGGGCACCAGATCGATTTGGCAATCGTACGATCTGTGGGGAGGTAACGTGTTGGCCTGTTCCTTTTGGAAGATGTCCTGAAAGTCTTGGTATTCCGGAGGTAGTTGCATGGAGGCAGAGGTTACAGATGCTAGACTAATCTTCTGATTTTCTGGGTAGCAGGTTCGTGCACAATCCGGGAAGCTTATTCTCTTAGCTCGCCAATCAATTCGAGGATTATGTGTCTCTAACCAAGGAATTCCAAGAATAACCTGAAATTGTGGAGCCTTGATTACATCAAACACAACTGCCTCCCGATGGCCGTTCGGACCAATAAGAATCACCTCAGTAGTGGAATGTGTTACCGGTCCAGAGGCAATTTCAGTTCCGTCGACTGTGGTGATGACATCTTTGCTGGTTTTAGGACGCAGAGGGAGGTTAATCCTAGAGACCAATCACGATCCACATAGTTTCCTATAGCCCCACTATCGATGTATGCCTTTATTGCATGCAACCGCTTAGGCTGTACCGGATCTACGAGAACCATTGGCACAAGGAAATGCGAGGTCTGAGAGTTAGTTTTCAAGCTCGGCAAGCGGACCCCTACACTTGTCGGGCGGAGTCGTTTCCCGAAACAGAGTCTTCATGGTTTTTATCAGCGGCGCCTACCACCTTCTTGGGCGGTTTTGCTGGGCAATCTCGTAGAAAGTGTCCAGAGTTCCCACAATAAAGACATAATTTTAACTGCCGCCTCCTTTCACGTTCCTTTTGAGTTAAAGGTCCTTTAACCCCTCCAATTTGCATAGGCTCAGAGACATCAGCACCCTTGGGGTTACCGTGGGTCTTGACCAACACCCGGGTCTCAAACTTGGACCGATCTGCTTTTCTGTTTTGAAGTCTGTGATCCAATTGGACCACTAAGTCTATATATTCTGTGCATTCTTGGGGCGGATTTACAACCTGGGCCAAGACGTTTTTAAGTTCTCCGCGTAGACCTCGATAAAATAACAATTCTTTTATCCTCTGGCCACCCAGTTTCCACAATTAGTCTATTAAAGGTTGCAATGTAGGATAGGAGGTCCTGATTGCCCTGTTGCAGGGATAGAAGTTCGTCATCCAGAGCCTGCCCCTGAGAGTGTCGAGCAAATAACCTTTCCATGCTTGCTTGAAATCCTTGAAAATCACGGAGAATTGGGTCATCTTGAGTAACCAGTGGAACTGACCAATCTGCAGAACAGCCGCTGAGATATGACAATACAAAGGCTACCTTGGTCTGATCATTAGGGAAGGCCCCCGGTCTGCATAAGAAGTGCAAACAACACTGATTCATGAATACGGCGAATTGTTTGGGGTCCCCAGCAAAGCGTTCGGGTGGGGCCAGCGGCATGTTTCCAGGTAGATTAATCAGCACAGGGTTACTGGAAACCACAGGAGCGGGGTTCCCTCCGGAAGCGGGTAGAGGAGTCTGTCCAGCTTGACCTTGCAAAAGCTGTCTGGCCAAGTCATCAGTTCTTTCCTTTGATACAATTAATTCCCTCCTGAGGGCATTAGTCTCTTGACGAGCGGCATGTACTTCGGCCCGTAATTCCCCCAGTAATTGGGCCAACTGATCAGTCTCAGAAGTTTCCATAGCGCCTGGGTGGGAATTTGTAGGAAGGCTTCGCGATCTGTAACGCTCACCTGACTCCCACGGAGGCGCCGGCCTGGTTTGAGCTGCTTTGACCTCTTCTAAAGTGATGCGCAGGACTCGGAAGACAGACTGGACCGGACCCCCAAATCTTGCTTGTCTGGCTCGCAGAAGTATCCTTCTGTAGGTGGAAATAGGGGGATTAGCTGTCTGCGGGGTAATGCGTCGGCCTCCCACTTACAGCTCTCACCCGCCGCAAAACCCTCCTGTGCTTCCCCGTGGGGTCTCACCTTAGGGTCTGGAAGGACGAGCTCTCCATCCTGCTTCTGATGCAGTTACTTCACTGGATTTTCGGATTGGTGGTTTTTGATGCGGGGGCGCGTTTGTATCCAGTTACTTCACTGGATTTTCGGATTGGTGAGAACCAAACTTGCTTGGCTTCCAGGTAAGTTTTTGATAAGTGGTTCCCCTTGTGTCCATGCATTAATGTTCTAATGCTAGTGTCTTTTTCCCCATAGGGGCCGGGGTACGGAATGCCGGGGAACAGGCACCGACCCGAGATGGGAGGTGAAATCTTTGTGGAAATCAGGTAAGTCTTTAATGAGCGTCTTGGTAATGTCTTTTCATTCGCTCATTAACGCTGATGTCTTTTTCCCCTTAGGGGCCGGGGTCCGAAAATGCCTGGATGCAGCGCGGACCCGAAATGAAAAGGGAATGACCCAGCAGGTAAGTCTTAACATGGAGATTTAGCTTCCCTTTTCCCTTCTTCCTCTCACCTTCGTTATTGTCTTTTTCTTCTAGGCGCTGGGGCGCGACTGCGGATCCGGATGGTCGCTGCAGAATATGGAAGCACCCTGTAAGGTGAGTAGAATGCTGCAGCGATCGATGCGATGTGCTTTTAAAAATAAATGTCTTCCTTTTCAGGATTGTCAGAGAAATGTCTCTGGGATGCAGATTTAGCAGGTAAGGCCTTTTCCTTCTTCTGTTCTCTTGTTCCCTTCCTTTGCAGGTGATTCAGGATGCTGGCAGGCGTGGCAGAAGTCAGGATGCAGGAGCAGACACGGTGAGCGTCCAGCTGCTAGATGCAGAACAACGCGAAGCACGTGAGGCAGTCCGGGCATGGTTTAAATAGCCTTGGAAGAAGTCCCAGGTAAGTATTCTTCCACGGTCCCCACCCAAGTAAAATAGTTTCTTTAATAAAGTAGTCCCTCCTAAGCCTTATTTGGCTTGAGGCTTTATGCAGCATGGTCTGCGTCAGGTAAGTGCACCAAACACATTCTTTTATGAGCCTGGCACCTTTGGCGCCAGGACTGATGTCCAATATGAGCCTGGCGCCAAAGGCGCCAGGACAAAGTCCAAAGAGCCCCTATTAGGGGCCGCTGGGTTTTTTCCCGAGGGCATGATGCCTGCTTCCGGGGGTGCTGGGCCTGTCCCGGTGCTCTGGGGGCAGGCATCATGACAGCGACGATGCTCACTGGTGAATGTTCATGTTCCAGCACTGGTGATTCCGAAAAGTGCCTTAAACCTTGACAGTTTTCCAAAAGCGGATGCTCACCTGAGAAAGAAGAGATCTGTGGAGCTGGTGAGAAGAATGAAGAGAGAAAACTATTTCTCTGCAAAATATATGGAGGCTTTTGATGCTATTCCTCATGAGCACAGACTATTTAGCCAGACAGCTTCAGTGTTTTCATCGATCTTTATGCCAAGTGTCCAGGTTGGAGCAAATACCAAATGGCTGCAGATTACCAGATGGGAATTGCTATAGACAATCAACACTAAAATAAAAGGATTTAACACAATCAGAGAAGAGTTTAGAGCCATACGACTGATAACTCTTCAGAATAGAGACATCCTGGATATGATCACAGCTATGGATGGAGGTGTTTGTGGAAAAATCGGAGAATCATGTTGCACATTCATACCTTCTCATGATGACGAGAATGGAACCTTAATGAAGGCTATAGGTATGATGGCAAAATTCCACGGCCAGAATATCGACAAAGTAGAAGACATTATTGATGACAGTTGGTTTGTATCACTTTTCTCTTGGGTTCCACAATGGATGGCATACATTTTTAAATTCCTTGGATCTCTGACACTAATGATATTGCTTGGATTTTGTGTGATTAAAATAATAATCTCCCAATGCAAGAAAACAGCTAAGAAAGCCATATGGATGAAGGTTATGATCGATGGTGAACCAAGATAGAAGGCCAAAGTGCCCATGCACCTGAAGGGAAAAACTTCCTGTATCCAAAGAATCATAAGAAGTATGTGGGAAGATGGATCTATTGTAGTCGCAATGTACAGGTTAGCCTTATGACATGGAACAATGATGAGCATGTGAAGTCAGCAGGATGCCTGAAGAGAGTCATAAAGATATAGATGCCAAAGAAGTTCTTCAGACCAAGATGTCTAGATGTGAAGGATGATGAGAGAGTGGTTGATATATCGGCCAGAGGGGGGAGTGTAGAGGAGGAGCCAATTACTTTTATTTTTATTTACTTATTACATTTGTTATACGCCCAGACCTTGAGGTATCACAGCGTAGTTACAGACAATTTAGTAAAAACGTTAACAATAAGGCAGTAGACAGTACACGCATAACACAATCAAGCAAATGAGTTAGTACTGGTTAAACAGCCAGGTTTTTAGCGATTTCTTTGAATTTCTGGAATGAGTTTACTTTCTTGATGTTTATCGGGAGAGCATTACAATGTCTAGGGGCCAAGACTATAAAACTGCTGCCTCCAGCTTTGGAACTTCTGTAGCGTGGGATTTCGAGGAGTGAGTTATTGCTTGATCTGAGAGTTCTAGTAGTGGTTCTTTTCGTGACAGGACTGTTAATGTATTTGGGGGCTTTATTGGCGATTCATTTTTGTGTGATGCATAGTGTTTTAAATATAATTCTCACCTTGGTGTGTAACCAGTGGTGCTCTTTCCTGATATGGGAGATATGGTCAGTCTTTGTTATTCCTAAAGCAGCATGTAGTGCTTTGTTCTGCATGAGTTGGAGTTTGGCAAGGTTGGTTATGGACGTGCCTAGTAGGAATACATTGCAGTAGTCCAATTTGGAGAGTATTAGTGCTCTTGCTAGGGGGACACAGTTATTTGGTGTGAGCAATTTACGACTTAGAGCAATAAGTTTGGCCACGTAGGAGGTAGTTGAAGATAGCCATTTGTTTTGTCATGGTTAGATTAGCATCTAGGTAAAGGCCCAGTGTTTTAACCTGTTTGAGTGCTGGAATTGTCATACCATCAATATTGAATGCTGCATAGTCTGGTTGTAGGGTGTTCATTTTAGTAGGTGATCCAACTATGAGCAACTCTGTTTTTTCGTCATTAAGCCAGAGTCTGTTAAGGGGGCTGTTAAGGGCCATCCAATGTTGGATTAAAGGATAGGTTTGATTAATGAGCAGAGTGTCCTGCTCGTAGTTACCTGACAGGGGAATTAGGATCATGGTGTCATCAGCAAAATGTGTGTAGATGACACCCATAGCATCCAATGCTGTGAATAATAGCTTAGTTTAGGCATTAAGAGAGTGGGTGATAGGCAAGATCCTTGGGGTCAGCCAACTCTTTGCCGATGGACACTCATGATGTCCTATCTGCTAGGAAGGATTTTATCCATTGGGTAGCATCCTTTGAGAAGCTAATGTCCTTACTTAGGGTGGCACACAATTTGTCATGGTCTACTAAGTCAAAAGCCGCCAAGAGATCTAACAGCATAAGTAGACAAAGTGTTCCTGCCTCCCTAGTAGAATCCATTTGGATTTTCAAATCTAGGAGAGCAGTTTCTGTGCTGTGGATTGGGCGAAATCCTGATTGTCTAGTACCTAGTAGCTGGCGTTGCTCTAGATGGTTTTGGATTTGGGTATAAGCTATTTTGTCTATTATTTTTAGGAGGAATGGGACTGTTGTTATAGGTCGATAATTAGTGGGGATTGTCGGGCATAATGTTGGCTTTTTCAGGAGGGGGGTGACCCATGCTTCTTTGATGGTCACAGGGACTATGTTCGAGTTAAATGAGGCATTGATACATTTGGTAATAATTGGTGTCAGTGTGGGGGCACAGAGTATGACTAGGTGGGCTGGAAATTGTTCTCCTTTGCAGTTAGATGCTTTTAGTTTGGCTATGGTGTCCATCACAATTTCTTGTGTGACAGTGGTGAACTGGAATGGTTTGCAGTTGTTACTATTTGGGGGATCTTTTGCAATGGTGTGTGCTGTTTTATTTGCTAAGACTTGTCTTTTATTGCCTATTTTATTTTGGAGAAGTAGTATTTTGGAAGCTAACACATTTTGGATTGTGTTACACCAGGCTTTACTAGTATTGATAGGTGATGTGTCTTGGCACAGGTTTTCTAGTTCTCTAAGTATAGTGAACAGTTCCTTGGAGTTGGAAGAGGCATTGCTAATGCGCAGGTTGAGTGTGTCTGCTTTATGGGATATTATCACTATTTTGTACTTTTTATTAGCTCCATTAAAAGCCTTGGCTGAGTCTGGAGTATTAGTTTTTTTGTGGATGTGCTCTAATGATCTTTTTTTTTTGCGTCTCAGAGCAACTAGTTCACCGTTCAACCAGAAACTGGTGCGTTTGTCGGCCCAACGTGTTTTGGTAGTAATAGGGACTAGTGCATCAATGGTGGTTGTGAGACAGTTTTATTAACATTCTGCCAGGTAATTAGGATTGTTGCTCTCTAGTGTAGTGGAAACCAGTGCTTCTTTAAGGGACGGAGATAGGCTCTCTACTGTGAGTTTTCTGATATTTCTGTTTTCATAAGTGGCAAGTTCAGTTGACATTGTGGGATCTGTGGTTGTATTGTTTATAGAGAAGTTAATGATATGGTGGTCAGGCCAATGTAGCGGTAGGAGAGAGTCAATGGATACGTGTGCGTTCAGGGTGAGGATCCAATCAAGTATTCTACCTCTGTTATGGGTAAGGACATTCATTAGTTGTTCGAAATTTATATCTAGCATAGCTGCAAGGAATGCTGTAGCTTTCTGGTCTTGGGGGTCATTGTATCCTAGGTTTAAGTCTCTGAGTATGATGCATGTGGTAATGGGTTTAAAGTGGGGGGTGAGTAATAGTCGGATCTCTAAGTGAGGGTGGGTGTTTTTGTTGGGTGATCTATATGCGACCAGAATGTTAGTTGTAGTTTAAGGATTAGAGGTAAATTTGGCTAGGAGGAGTTCATACCCCTGAGTTACTTCAATTGGACAGGCCCTGATATGCAGGGTAGATTTTGCTATAATTGCAACTCCTCCTCCTTGGTTTCTGGCTCTGTCAGTCCTGAGGATGTTGAATCCTGGAGGAATGGCGAGTGCCAGTAGAGGACCTGAGGCACGATGTAGCCAGGTTTCTATTACCACTAGTATGTCTAGTTGTTGGTCGATGATAAGGTCATGGATTTCTAAGGCATGCACTCCGAGTGAACGTGCATTGATGAGGGCACATTTAAAGTTAGAGATGTCAACTGAGAGTGCTGGTCGCTTGGGGACGGTGGCGACCTGACTTTAGTAACTTTGTACCGTTTAGTTGGAACTTCCAGTGGCACTATAGGTTGTTGCATAATAAGTATAACTTCTCATTTGGTGGGTTTGGCAATAGTTGGTATTGGATTGGTGTTAAGATGGATTCATTTGGTTCGAGACCGGAGTCTATTACATCTGGCGATGCCTTGGATGGGAGGTCTGTTGCTAGTAGTCACTTCAAAAGGGGTGTGCCTGGTGGTTATTTGAATGGCAATTATGGTCAGCTCTGGGCTGGTAGTAGATTTGGGGAAGCTATTGCTATCTTGTGCCTGGGGGGGCGGGAAGGTAGTAGGAAGGAATTGGGTGGGGCAAGGGATGGGATGATGGCGCAAGCATCCCACTCTAGACAAAACTTTATAATCATGATCAGTGACCCTTCTCAGCAGGGTGTGGCAGCGTGAATTAGACAGAATGGGAACATGACCAACCTAGCATACTTTACTTAAGAACAATGCAAGGAGTATGGTACTATTTTAGTGCATGGTACTTGCGCTTGGATGTCTTTGTTTGGTACGCTAAGGTGATTACAGGAGCATTTAGAGTTCCAGGGCAATATAGATAAAAAGTATAGGGTATAATGCCAGACAAGATAATATTGATTAATGGGTGTGTACAGAATTGTGCAACAGGGAGCATACAAGCATATGATACTGTAGGTAGCAACATTTGCAATCTAGGCGAGAATGAACCATTACGAAGGTTAGACTGCCAGTCAATTGTAGGGGACCACATAATTGAGGGTTCTATAGTTTGTGTAGCTAATGGGACGTTGGGTATTTAGTGATGTTCATAGTGGCCATTTTGAGGGGAGGGCTTAGTTGCCTCACCTCATGTTAAGAAACCTATCACTTACTCTCACTGTCCCATACTCGTATAGAATATATATTTAGATGTTCACTTAGAGTTTATCATAGTTGCCACTAGGTTTTGTAGTTTGCCACGCAGGATGAAGTTGGCAGTGACGTAGGTCAACATCACCATGCCCATCATGCCCACAATGCCATATCTGCAGGCCACACATGTTCACAGAAAGCCTTGGACATTTTAAAATATTATGCCTATTCGCCACACATGTTCCAGGATGTTGAACTCTCTACCAGAGGGTATTTAGTGTGTGCACAGTTTTTGCCTGGGTCACCAGCTCATAGAGCACCATTAATATAAAGGGGTGTGACACTCCCATGGTCTGATCTACATGTAGATTTGAAAGGGCCTGTGTAAAGATCAACAAGGGCAAACAGGTACATGTTAACGGTCATTTGTTTAATGTCTAAATGGGCGGAATGCAATCCAATTCTAGACCTCAGTGCACAAAAGGCAGCCACTTTACTTGTGAATCATATTTCTTCAGGATTTTGTTTACTTCAAAGAATAGAAACAGACTTTGGAAGCCATTTCACTAGTGCAGTAATGACAAAAATGTGGCAAATCATGGGCGTAAAGCGGAAGCTACATATTTCTTACTGCCCTCCTCTCATGGGAGAGTGGAACATAGTAAATAGAATTACCATAGCAGGTAAATAGCTGTACATAGTTTGAAAATTTCAAATTGGGATTTAAAGGGGTAAAAGAGTGAGATATACATTTATAATGATATGTGAGAAAAGAAGGGAATATGATCCCAAAGTATTCAGGAAATAAATACATATAAATAGATAACTAAGAGAAAGGGGTATTGTAAATAGGTAAAGGCTTAGTTACTTTGCATTATTTTTTCATTAGATGCTGTGTTGAAATTGGTTAAGTTTGAAACAGTTGCCTGGAAAAGTGTTATTTTCAGATGATCTTGAAGAGATGTCCTTGCTACATTATATTGTATTTTGTGCATTATGTGCATTTTGCATAATTAATATTGATTTCAGATAACCAAATGAAAAGGGAAAAGTAAATGATTTGATGTACTTGATTCTAAAGTTGTCTTTTTCTCTATGCCTTCTAAATTAATTGTTTATCCCATTAGCGTGGAGGCCACCATTCTCTGGATGATGCCATTGAAATGGACTACCCTGGAATCCCCCCTGGACCAAAAATTGGGGATGGAAATGATGAGCCCAAAAGAAAGTCCCTACTACAGAGGATAGAAGTTTACTTCACCAGGAACAATTTCCTGAACAATTTCTGACTTCAGTTTTAAACATCATATTTTATTTTATTTATTTTATAAACATCAACTTTTGAATCAGACTGAGGCCACTGGCACAGTTGTATAACTTGTGGTTGTTTTGAAATTGATATTATTTTATTTTAATGTTGTACATAAAAATATACAAAAGCTCCAATAAAAGGTAAGTAAAAAAATAGAAAGAAATAATTGGGGATCACCAATTAAAAGAAGATAAAAAATAAAAGTGATCAGAAAATTAAAATATAAGATTTTTAAAAAAACAATTTTTCAATATGTATATATAATATTTTTTTGTGTATGAATATTATCAATAGCATGTAGTGTGAATCTAATAGCTCTATTTGATTGGATTAACTGTTAAAATAAATATACAATTGTAAATTGTGCCCGAGATCACACATTGATTTTGTGTTGAAGCTCGGATTATTGCATGTTTGTTTTTCCTGCAGTGATTTTGGTTGTGTCTCACCAAAAAAAAAAAAGCATAGGTGTCTAGGGAAAGGTGTTCTGAATTTCAACAAGGATGACTCCACATTTCAACCTTTACATTTTATCAAAGGTCTGAATTTTAACTAGAGCCAAGGGTGTGAACATCATGTGTGTGACTCATGTGTGAGATTCAGGCTGAATCTAATAGATGCTAATATTGCGAATGCACAGATTACATGCTAGAAAAATAAAGCAACAGGGTGTTATCACTTTGCACCACGATACCACAGTTGTGGTCTGAGTTGCAAACAAATCAAAACTAACATGAAACTAACATACTAATTTACCATATCCATTTAACATATAACATATTCTCATACCAACAATTAGTGTAAATCAGTCCATGGCTATTATAAACTTGGTGCAGATTTATGAAATGCATTGTAGTTTGGAAATGAAATTCAATAAATGTGCAGGCTTAAAGCTGCACCGTGTCTGAATGGGGATGTGACAAATCAGAAATGTGAATGGGAGAGCCAGTCTGCTAAAGACATTGCATTGTTAAAACAACTTTCAGAGCAGGAAAACAGCATTGAGATGTAGCTATTGCTTCTGTTTCTAAGCTATCAGGATGAACACAGGCAGAACCTTCTTGGATAGGCTGATTGACAAAATGAGAGGTGGTTTTGAATGACATGTGAGGTCTCAGAAAATGGATTGAAAAGGCTTGCAGGAGGCAAGGACTGTTTTTTTTTTCTCTCACTCACTGGCTGGCGAGCTGGCAGCTGTCTAAGGAGAGGTTGCACTCCCAGGAACTCTTTTCCTCTGGCTGACTCCGGGAGAAGTGTGAGGCAGAATGGCCGGTACAGGGTTTGTTCCAGGTGTAAAGGGAGTGGACCAGATAAAGAGTTCTGCTGTCCGAAAACTAGATTGGGGTCATGAGCAGTTCAATAAACACACACGATTGAAGATTATTTTGGTGAGTTCGGGTATTTTGAGGAGGGTGCCAATGAGTGAATGCTTGATATTAGATAGTGTAGAGTGGGTAAAACATTACATTTTTAGGTAGTACACAGTGACATTTTAAATGACTGTTTTCATGTTTCTCCATTAATGCGAAAACCTCAGCTTGTGACAGAAGCCCATACTCTGCCAAGTTTTGTTTGCGAAGTTCAAGGCCAATCTTGGCAGAACTCTGGGCATTATCGCAAAAAGGATGTTTTGAAATTCATTGCAGGAAAGGCTTAATTTATGTTTGACATAAAAAGTGGATGTCGGGCATTGTACATGTCAATCTATGTAACTTGAATATTTCTAACCTCTGATAAAGAACAACAATTCAGAAAAGGTGAATTAGCCTCAGTGTACTTATTCTGTGCTCAGCTTTATTAGATTGGCATACAGAGAGATGCAGAACATGTGGTAAAATATAAAAGCAAAGTTAGTGACTGTAAATTGTGTTACTCTAAAAGGCTCTGAATGAATGTTCATGTTTAATTTGCATGGTAAATGTATTCAGAGATGCAAGCCAAAAGGACATTATGTGGTATGTATTGTAGATAAGATACTGCAAAGGGGATCAGTTAATTGTTTAGGGTGTACTAAGACCAGTATTTGCTTACTGTTAGTGATCATGGTATAAGAACAATTATCAGGTGGTACTCTAACGTTAGGCTCACCACAAATATACCACTATACCACAGAAATACCACTATACCACAAAAACACCACCAACCAAAAATACAGCCAAAAAATATCTGTAAGTGGTGTTCCATCATCAGGAAGATATCCGTGGGTCAGGCTCCGGATCAAGGGCTGATTACCAGCTTCTTTCCACAATGACAAACACAAATGTATACACAAATGCTTCTGCATGATGCCTACCCTATAGACCATGTTTTGGTGAGGGTCATGCCAACAGAGGAAACTATCTGTGAAGTCTCTGGCCCTGTGTTGAGTGACACTGAACAGAGGCTGAGTATATTGCAGCCAACTGAAGGCAATTGTTTAGAGAAAGAATGGGATGCTGCAGGTACCCTGATGTTTAGGTTAAGCATGTCTTACGGGGCTATTTAACACACAGGTCACTTGAATCTCTCCCGACTTGACTGATATTGACTGTGAAGATGTTCTGGATGATTCAGTGAGACTTGATCATTCCTCTACATTTTGAAGGTGGTGATTTGCTGGGTAAAGATCCAGCAGATGCCAGTCTAAGCTCATTACCGACCCTAAATATGGTCCTACAGTCTTTCATACATTTGTATGATACAGTGGCCTTTGAGTTCAGGGAAAAGTGGGCGGCATTGAAGGAGCTTCAGGAGTTGTTGATGGCACAGCAGATGACCTCAGAGTGTACATCAGAGCTGAATAATATTCTGGAAATCGATTAGGATGCAATAAAGTTGAAACATTGTACTGCCACGTCATTGCCTACAAATGTACGTGCTACTATTTCAACTCAACAAAATGAAGAGTTGCCCAATTAACAAGTTTCTTCTAGAGGAGCCACTAAAAATCTCGACACCATTTGGTATAAGAAGTCGAAAAACCTACAGGGTCCTGCCAGGCAAAACAATAAAGGTTCGAGAAAATGTGTTTGCAAAATCTTGCATGCTCATGGGTACAACACGTAACAAGAATCAACAGGGAAAGATGATGGGTTGTGTTCCACTGCAATTGGAAACACGACACAACCAAGGAAGGTGTGTGCACTGACATTACCACAGCCTGGGCAATCAGTCTGCTTTGAGAAGGATCGCCAACACCAAAAGAATGAAGCAAAGAAAGACATGGGGGGACTGAGCCAGATGGGTATCAGAGGGATGGGTGCAGCTGAGGGACCACAAAGTGTTTTAGCCCCATCCAGATCCAAACAAAGAACCAAAGACGGTGGGAACTTGTTCCAGTCAGACATTGGAATATCTGGGAATAAACGTTGAAGGTGTCTCGCAGTCTGACTTTGGTCAACCCACAGGTTTCAGTGTAAGGTTGAGAGATTTTGGGAGTAGACTTACCAAAGATTAAAGGTCTTCACTGCACCCAATAATCTTTGAGTCCATTTTTGATGAGGAGAGGAATATACTCCATAATAGGACTGCAATCTTAAATGTACTCTTCTCTGTACCTGCCTTATCTTCATTTGTACATTTATTTGACTAAAGCATCTTTATGGAAATGTGCTGAACACTTCAACTCTTAGGAAGTGGACAACCTAGTGTTCCATAATCAGGAAGATATCCTCTTAAAATATGTTGAGAGCTACTATATGGAGGCAATGGTAAAAGGGGATAATTATTCACTGAAGAAAATTTCAGTAACGTGTCACTTTGAAAAGGATCATCGCAGGCATATTTTCAGGGAACAACCATCATCTGGTTGGGAGTGGCTCGCCAGTACCCTAACCGGAATACCAGCCTTCAGATCATGGTTTTAAGAACACGATCATAAGCAGGAATGTGCATGGCATTAATTCCTTTACTGAAAAGAATCAGTGTGCAATATTAAGTAAATATGATTTTATACTGTTTCAAGAAACATGGTTGACTAACTGCCCAGTATTAGACACTTTTAGCTGGATCATAAACCAGCAAAGAAGAGAGTACAGGGTCACCCTTGGGGGGTGGGGGGTGTTGCTTACTACCATAGCTTTGACAGAGTATAGAACCATGCAAATCTGAAAGTGTAATGCTGATGCTACTTTGGTAACTGATATCATTGACACAAGCAATGACATATCCATACATATTCTATTCAAAAATGTTTACTTTAATCCAATTTGCTGTGAGTTGGACGGAATATTGGCTGAAATAGAAAACATGACTGGAATAAAAAGCATCTTATTAGATTGGCAGCATTGGTTTCCTACCAGCCCAATCATTGTGGGGGGAGACTTTAATTGTGAATGCAATATTTCTGAAAATTATCTTTTCCCTTTTGATGAAGGTAATTCTGCTGCTTTGTTGCAACTGTGTGACATGTCAAAAACGGCTTCCTTCAGTAGAACATGGTCTGCTTTTGTTGTAAGTTGGGGGTTTGTACAGGCACATTTGTTATTTGATGGGAAATGGAAGAAGGTCTCTACCTGGCAGTATCGGGGGGCAGCATCTACGACTGATTATTTCTTCTTGAAAAACAAGGACACAGGGAATTTCTATGTATTTGATATTATACCTACCAAGTTGAGTGATCATGCAATGTTGTGTTTAGAGGGAAATGTGGCTGTACAAAATCATCGGAAAGGGAGGGGGGCAGTAAATCTTATAGTGATGGGTAAACACAGTAGGATAGGCCACATTGGAAATCATAACACAGCCAATAACAGCCTCAGAGATTGGTGGGATACTCTTTCCATCTACAGTAAGTATATGTTCACTTATCCAGATCATTTTGCATTGCTCCTCATCAAAATGATAACCCCATTGAAACCAGATTGTAGAACCCTTGGGGGGTTTGTCACAGATCACTGTAGTTTCTTTGCAGCCGAAACAAATTGTAAATAAAAAAGGAACTGTGGCATACCATCAAAGCCTTGACAGGCAGGCACTCCATACTGACTAGGGTGGAAATAATAAAGGGAAGAAAATGACAAAACAGGCATATTGCACATGGTTTAAGACATATAGGGGGTCATTACAACCAGGGCGCAAAGGGATAACAGGCACCAGTAATGACACTGGTGCTGGTAATCCCTTTGCACCCTATTCTGAGCTCCCTTTGCGGGTCCTTCCCTTAACACCTGGTTTTAGCAGGCTTTAGGACGGGACCCACAAAGGGATACTGGGGTCAATAGCGGTACCGCAATTTGCGGTACCGTTATTGCCGCCTTCCCCCTTCCCATTGAGCCCCATGGGGGCTGAAATGGAAATGGGGAATGGCATTTCAAATGGGGACTTACCGGTCCCACAAAGGGCGGAATGGACTGGTAAATCCCCATACCACCACGTCGGTGGCGGTACCGGTATTGGTGCTAGTCATGGTGCTAATAGCGCCATGACTAGCACCAACCCCGGAATGAGGGCCATAGACTGCAAACGTATATTTATAACAATCAGATATTACTCAGGCATGTGATCAATAAGGACTCCAGATATATCTGGAGGATCCTAAATGGAACAAATAGTCTCCAAGCAGATCTACAGTCTTGGTGTCTGTCAGAGGCTGGTTTGGTAAAGTACTTGACAAATACATTTGAGGCTGGTCCTGGATATACGATGACCAACAGAGAGATTGGTCTTAAAACTGCTGCACTGGAGTATGTGTTTGATAAATATGATATAGAAATTATTATTGGAACTTTAAATAATTCTAGAGCATGTGGCCCAGATGGGTTATCCAACTTAATATAAAGGGCAAATCCAACACTATGGTCTGAAATCCTACACAGACTCTTTAGACACATTGCAGAAGGCACTTGTTGCCCGAGTTCATGGGGAATTGGTTTGATTTTGCCAAGAGATGAGAGAGCACAACCATGCAACTATTTTCCAATCACACTAATAGATTCTACAGCAAAGATGTTTCCAAATTGGTGTTGAAAGATCTGACCAAGTGGGTGGAGGTGGCTGGGATGCTTAGCCCGCTTCAAACAGGCCTTTGTGAAGGGGTGGGGACCACTGTGAGCGCACTAGCACTCCATGCTTGTACATCTGATATGGGAGGGGAGTTTATTAAATCAATTTGTATTCCAGTAATTGATCTGGAAGCTGCCATTAATAATATTGATATCCACAATCTGTGGTGTAAATTGTTGCTCTGGGGAATTGACAAGAGACTATTGCATATTATTCAGCTCCTGTACACTGACAATTTGATCAAAGTACGATTAAACAATCAGGGTGATCTATCTCGGGCAATTTCAATTACTAAAGGAGTGCACCAGGTGTGTTTTTTTATCCCAATATTGTTTAATCTTTATCTCGCTGACCTATGGGAGTAAAGCAAATTGTGGAAGAGCTATGCACCTAAATGGAGAGAATTTAGGGTAAAAATAATTGCTTAGACAGATGATCTTGTCCTGTTGTACTCCACTGAAGCAGGTCTGCAGAGACTTTTGGAGGGTGTGGAAAACGACTTGGCCAAAAATCATCTCACAATAAACCCCAAATGATCTTCTGAAACTTCCATAAATTTAAATCTTATATATGGAAACTAAGCAAGATGCTGGTCAAGAAGGTCACTAACATTACTTATTTGGGTTACTCAATCTCTTCAAAGGGGATAATCAAGAATAAAAAAGGACAATTGGCAGGGAAAGCTCTGCAGTGCATTTCATTGATGAAGGTTCTAACAGGGACAATGTGATTATTGCTAAATCACTTTAATCAAGTTATATAGGCTAAAAATAACCGCCATTATGTTGTAGGGGTGTTTATTAATAACGTTTAAGAATAGTACATTTTAAGAATAGTACATATTTAGATACCCTGGAAGGGAATATTTGCAAGGCAGTTTTAGGAAACCCTAAAATGACCTCAACTAGTGTAATGTGATTGGAACTGGGCATCATATTTTGGTGTGCTCAGTATATAAAATGCAGTGTTCTTCTCCTCTACAAGCTAATGTTGGCAGAAAAACCAAATCTGGGCCATCATTTGTATGACTGCTTAATTAATAAGACTCACTCTGTACCATTTTTGATTAAATTTCACAAATGATGTCTGCTCTTTGAAGAATTAACTGACGTCAAAATGACAGACTCTGATTTTGTTAACAAAAAGAGGATTGCGCGATAGGACAAGAACATGGATGTGATGGTGTGATGCCGGAAATGCATCTGAGGGACAGGGCCTCTGAATCCTTGTCCTTTTTCTGTTTTTACCGTGTGTTCTGTCATGTTTTCTGCCCAGGAGTCCATGAGGGACTCCTGGCAGTGCAGCTCTCTTTTGGTTTGGTGAACAGACCCATGGGATACCCTTATGGCACCCATGGGTAGGGGTACAACCCTGTGCCCCTAGTGTATGTTTTTGGGCACCTGTGGGTGGCCCACAGAGCAGGGTATGGGCTGGTGGCAGCTCCATGCTGAATTTGACAGGTGCTCTGGGTGTCCTCCATTTTGGGATACCCAGGCCCTGCCATTGGAATCAGTTGATTCCTGATAGGAAACAAGATGGCCCCTGTGGCCTCTTGCTTTCTATTGCCTGTTATCTTGTTTTTCCCAAAGTCCTGGGAAGCCCTGACTCTGTCCCTTCCCCCTGACTGGCTGTTGGGTGGAAGTTCCATATATGGTGTTGTTGTGAAGGCCCAGCTAGACTGACTGGAGCCTTCCCAGTGACTGTATGTTGTGGGTACCTCCTGTGGGTGGGACCTGGGTGAATGGAGTGTGTGACCAATATACACTCCTTGTTGTGGTTGTCTGGTTTCTGGCATGAGAGACAAAGACTGAGACAGCCCTGCCCGAAACTGGCCTGAATGCAGTGTGTAGTGTTGAATGGCTGGGTACTTGTCCCAATCCACATTCCTTGTTGTGAGTGTCTGAAAGGGAGGAGTGTGGCCTGAATGCACTGTGTGCCTGATTGGCTGACTGACTGCATGAATGCCCTTCTGTGTGATTGGCTGCTGTGTGTGTGCCAGCAGTGTGGATGAGAGACAGAATAGTATATCTGGGGACCTCTCACCACTGGAAATTGTTCAGAAGCATTCAGAAGCTGAGTCTCCACTCAAGAGTAACTGGATTTGCTGATCCTCGACGTCCAACTGGAAGAAGAAGACTTGCTGTGGCATTTGCTTCGACAGAAACTGAAGGTTGTCGACATCGTCGAGGACTGACCCGAGAGAGGACCTGGCTAGGCGCCCTCTTCCCGTGCTCCGAGGGACCATCGAGCACCGCTGAATCTTCGCCGAAGCGCCCTGGAAGTCAGACCCTCGAAAGGCTGCCGACCCGAGACGGGACCGCCGAGGAGATCGAAGTGAAGCACCCGGACCTCGACGCTGTCGAAGTCCATTGCCGTCGACCAGGGTTCGCAGGTCTGTGTAACCGCTGGAGGCCCGTCGAAGTTGTGTTGCCCAGCCGTGGGAACCACTTGACGCCGTGCCGCCGACGACCGGAGCCGTCCGCTCCTTGCCTAAGAACATTTGACTCGAAGGACTCCCTCGTCCGCACCGTCGACCGCTTTTGCCCTGCCGGAGAAAGTCGAGGACGACCAACGCGCCGAGGAGAATCCGCCGGTGGGTTTCCCGCCACCTCACGATCCCAAAGACTCGAGCGACTCGACGCCCTTGCTGGGCTCCCGTCTCTACAATCTTTGCGGTCCCGAACTATTGTCATCGAGGTGCCCCGCACACCTCCGCCTTGCAGGACGCCGACGCCCCGACGCCGACGAGCACCGCTCGGACGAAGCTGCCGCCTCTTCGACATCGTTCTACCTCGTTTGTCGACGGACGTTCGACGCCCCGTGCCTCCCGCTTGAAAGGGAAGGCATTCAAGAAGGGCCGTCGATTCCCCGTCGCCGAACCCCGAGGTCTTCGACGTTTCTCGACGCCTCTCGACGATCCGTGACTCCTGCTTAAAAGGGGGTCATTCAAGAAGGATCTGTCGACGCCTCTTCGAAGAACTCGACTCCACCAGGTACATTGGGGGGGTAAAAACATTGTAGGAGAGAATAAGACTGTTGAACAATATATGGACTGGGCTTGTGTCATATCCCTTTATTTTACAGGTTGCCCAGGTGGGGGGATCTCCACACAGAACTGTGTCCAGTAGCTAGGGCCAGTATTCTGCCTATTGTTTCAACCATCTTCTATCTCTCCTCTCTCTATTGCTGGTTTCCTTCTTATTGATCTGTGTGCCATTTTTACAGTATTGTGAATGCACTTTAATGAGGTCTAATATTAGTGGTACCACTTTAGAATTGTAGATTTTCCTGAGCACAAAGTGCGTTGTTGTGATAAGTGTACATAACCCTTGAATATTAATTATATAAAGACTGTGTTTTCAGTAATACAGTGTGTGGACATTCCTTTGTGGGGGGCTTGGGGATACACTGTACTTAAGAACCAGCCTGCATCACCTCCTGAGAAGCTAGGCCTTGATTGCTCGTCCATCGCTACCGTATTAGAGAATCTTGGCTGGGGTCCTCTGTGCCTCTCCTCTACCATATAGAGAGCGGAAGTACAGACCCCCCCACCGGTCTTTACAAGCTGGTGGCAGCGGTGGGATGCTTATGGTTTTAAGACTCAGTGTATAACCGTGCCACTTACAAAATATCCGCACTTTATTAGATTAAGGTTTGGGTGTGTACCAAATAACTGCATTACAGGCAATGGAGCCCATTGCAAATGGTAAATTGACTCGGATGAGCTTAGAGGCTCTCCAGAGTGCTTGTGAAGCCAGGGAGTTGGACTTTGTGGATAAGTCTAGGGCTGAGCTGATAGCTGCCCTGGTGGACTACCAGACTGATGGTGAAACCCTTGATGAAGGGGGGGATGCAACCAGTGAGGACTCTGCCCCTGGGGTTGTCGCTGAATCTGTTTCTGGGAATGCCACCATTCCTGCTGCCTCTGTTCCAAACCCCAGCAATTCCATGGAACTTGAGTTATTAAGGATGAAATTGGCCTTTGAATATCGCAAGTTGGAAATAGAAGCTGAGCTTAAGAAAGAGGAGCTGGCACAGCAAGTGGAACTCAAGAATAGGGATCTTGCGCTCAAAGACAAGGACACTGAATGTCAGAGAATCCAGCTAGAGAGAGCTAGAGTGGAGACTTCAGCTAGACCAATTGAGAGTGGCAGGTCCCCAGCCACCAAGTTTATGAAAGATTTGGTTGGTGTGTTTGTGGAGGGTTCAGATATCCTCCAATGGATTGAAGCGTTTGAAATGGCTTGTGCAATTCATGATGTAGATAAAAGAGATTGGGCTAAGTGTTTGTTAAGCAGAGTGCCTCAAACTGGATATGACTGTATTCTGAAGCTGAGTGTGGAGGAAAGGGGTCAGTATGAGTGTATGAAGTCTGCTTTGATTGCCAAGTTTGGCAAGACACCTACCCAATACCTTAAAAGGTTCAGGGATTTTAAGAAAAGAGAGAATGTGTCTTGGGTTGACTGGGTGAGTACTGCGCACATGAACATGATGGGGTGGATTGACGGTTACAAGGTGAAAACTTTTGTTGAGTTGTCCCACCTCTTGTTTTTTGAGCATTTTTCTGAAGCCTGTTCACCAGAGCTGCGTCAGTATGTGGCTGACCAGAACATTTTGGACCCCTTTAAGCTGGCTAGGTTGGCTGACAAGTGGGTCTCCCACCGGGTGTCCCCTAAGGACTCCAGTGGGAAGGACAAGGACAAAGAAAAGGGGACCTCTCAGAAAGCTGAGGAGTCCCAAAAGCAATCACAGTCGGGTAAACCAAAACCTTCCTCTCCTAAGACCCAAAAATCTGGTGGGGATAAGTCCTCTGTGGGTGGGAATAAGAGTAGTGGTCCACCTGCTGCAAAGCAGGTTCCCAGTGGTTCCAGTACCGTACCCCGCACTCCTGGCACTTGTTGGGATTGTGGGGCTCTGGATCACAAAAGGGGTGACCCCAAGTGTAAAGGTAAAGCACTTGGAGTACAGGCTGTCAGCCTGACCTACCCTTACCCCGTGGCTGAGGTGGAGGCCACTGTCCTCCCCTCCTCTACAGGAATCACATTTGGTGCTCCGGTAGAGATTTCCTTAGTGTCCCTTGGGGCCTGGGACCAGTACGCAGAAGTACTGGCAACTATCCCGCAGAACACCCGTAGGTTTTTGAGAAGTGTCCTCTTGAATGGCCAGCCTTCTACTGGTTTGAGAGACACTGGGGCAAGCATGACAGTGGTGGACAGGACCCTGCTCAAGCCAGAGGACTATGTAGGTGCTCCTCTGAGAACCACCAGGTTAGCTGGTGGGCCTCCCAAATTATCGCCTGTAGCCCTAGTCACACTCATGATTGGAGACAAGACAGCAAAGCTTCCTGTCCTGGTTCAGGACAATGTCCCTGCTACCATTCTGTTAGGAAATGATCTAGTAGAGTTGGGGTTGATCTCGGATGGTCTTCCCATGACTGCTGCTGCAGTCACTAGGTCACAGGTGACACCGGGTCTGGCTGTGAGTCAGGTACCCGAGCCAAAGGCGAGGCCTAAGGCAAGAAGAAGGAAGACCAAGAAGGCCACCTCTGTGGAGGGAACACCTTCTCTTCCTGCTGTTCCGACAGCACCCATTGGGATCCATGCTCCGGACGGGCTGGGTCCAGTGGAAAACCCAAACTCAACTCCTGTGGGAGAAGAGACAGAAGACTCTCCTGTGGGAGAGGTTCTCAACCCGGAGGATCATCCCGACCTTCAATGCTTGTTAGCTGAAGGGGGACCCTCCCGGGCAGACTTCTGTAAGGGACAGAGAGAGTGCCACTCTCTCGAGGGCCTGAGGAAACAGGCCCTGTCCCAGGCACAAGGTGAAGTGCCTAGGACATTCAAGATTTATTGGGAGGGTGAGCTCCTTGTTAGTGAGCCCACTAAGCCCGAACCTGGTGCCCGCAAGAGGTTGGTGGTACCCCAGGTTTACAGGCCCTTCCTACTGCAGTTGGCGCATGAGGTGCCCTTGGCTGGTCATCTTGGGACCAAGAAGACTAAGCAGAGGCTCTCTGCCCATTTCTACTGGCCACAGATGGGAGTAGAGGTGGAGTCCCACTGCAGGACCTGCCCAACTTGTCAGTTGTCTGGCAAGACTGGAGGCAGGGTCATTGCCCCACTGCAGCCATTACCAGTGGTTGGCACACCATTTGAGAGGGTGGGCATCGACATCGTCGGTCCCCTTGACCCTCCCACTTCAGGTGGACATCGGTTCATCCTGGTCTTGGTAGATCATGCCACCAGGTACCCTGAGGCAATACCCCTTCGGACTGTTACTGCCAAGGTGGTTGCCAGGGCTCTCCTGGGCATTTTCACCCGTGTTGGATTCCCCAAGGAGGTTGTCTCTGACCGAGGATCCAACTTCATGTCTAGTTACATGAAAACCATGTGGAAAGAGTGCGGGGTAACCTACAAGTTCTCCACCTCTTACCACCCCCAGACCAATGGTCTGGTTGAGAGATTTAACAAAACTCTCAAGGGCATGCTAGGTGCTTTGGAAGAGCCCCTAAGGAGGAAATGGGATCTCCTCCTGCCATGCCTGCTGTTTGCTTACAGAGAGGTACCTCAAGAGGGTGTTGGTTTCAGCCCCTTTGAGTTACTCTTTGGACATCCCGTGAGGGGGCCCCTCGCCTTGATCCGAGAAGGCTTGGAAGCCACCCCTCCAGGTCCCGCCAAGCAAGTGGGGGACTATGTGTTAGGCCTCAGGCGGAGGATGACACAAATGATGGGTCAGGCAACAGCAAATCTCAAGGCCAGCCAGGAATTGAATAAGTACTGGCATGACCTGAAAGCTTCGCAAGTGGATTGGACTCCGGGACAGGAAATCCTTGTGATGGAGCCTACCAAGCCTAGAGCTTTGGCAGACAAGTGGACTGGACCCTTCAGGATCATCTCCAAGATGGGCGAAGTCAATTATCTGGTGGACATGGGAGCCTCTGGGGTAGCCCCCCAGGTATTCCATGTCAACAGGCTCAAGCCTTTCCACAGGCGAGCAGAGGTCTCATGTCTCTTGCTAGCTTCAGGGCAAGAAGAGGATGAGAGTGAGCCCCTTCCTGATTTGCTGCATAGCAACCCTCAGGATGGCTCAGTGGAGGGAGTACAACTCTCTCCCGATTTGACAACAGAGCAGCAGAGGGCCTGCCGGGCTTTGCTCCAGCAGTATGCCCCTCTGTTTTCACTGACACCGGGCCTTACACCGTGGTGTAAGCACGAAATTGACACTGGTGACAGTGTGCCTGTCAAAAGCAGGAGCTATCGTATGTCAGATACCGTCAAAAACCACATCCAGGCTGAGGTCGCCAAGATGTTGGATCTGGGTGTTATTGAACCCTCCACCAGTCCCTGGTCCAGTCCAGTGGTCCTTGTCCCCAAGGCAAGTTCCCCGGCGGGTACCAAGGATTGGAGGTTCTGTGTGGACTACCGAGGAGTCAATGCCGTCACCAAAACTGACGCGCACCCATTGCCCAGGGCTGATGAGCTCGTGGACACTATTGGTGCTGCCAAATTTGTGAGCACCTTTGACCTTACCTCAGGCTATTGGCAAATAGCTCTGACGGACCATGCCAAGGAAAAGACGGCATTCTCCACACCTGAGGGACTCTACCAGTTTAGGGTCATGCCCTTTGGGTTGAAGAATGCCCCTGCCACCTTCCAGAGATTGGTCAACCATGCGCTCAGTGGGCTGGAAGCCTTTTGTGTGGCTTACTTAGACGACATTGCCGTCTACAGTTCCACCTGGGAAGAGCATTTGACACATCTGGATAAGGTGTTGCAGGCCTTGAAAAGGGCTAACCTCACTATCAAGGCCACCAAGTGCCAGATAGCTCAGGGGAAAGTTACCTATCTTGGTCATGAGGTAGGAGGGGGTCAAATCCAACCTCTCTCCAGTAAAGTACAGGACGTACAGAACTGGGAGACTCCCACTACTCAAACCCAGGTGAGAGCCTTTTTGGGCCTCACTGGGTACTATCGCAATTTCATGGCAGACTATGGAACCATAGCTGCACCCCTGACAGCTCTAACTTCACCCAAACAGCCTAGGAAGGTTAATTGGACTGAAGACTGTCAGAGGGCCTTTGATGGCTTGAAAGAAAGTCTGTGTAGGGCACCTGTGTTGAGTGCGCCTGACTACAGCCGACCCTTTATCGTCCAGACGGATGCCTGCGACACCGGAATTGGAGCTGTCTTGTCCCAGTTAGATGACAAAGGGAGAGAACATCCTATCATATTCATCAGTAGACAACTCAAGGGTAGAGAACTTAGGTGGGCTACTGTTGAAAAGGAATGTTTTAGTATAGTTTGGAGCCTTAGGCGTTTTAGGCCCTACCTTACGGGGTCCACCTTCAAGGTCCAAACAGATCATAAGCCCCTGAAGTGGCTTATGCAGATGAAGGGTGAGAATCCGAAATTGCTCAGGTGGTCGATTAGCCTACAAGGGCTAGACTTCACCATAGAGCACAGACCAGGGAAGAGTCACGATAATGCAGATGGCCTTTCCAGAAGGTATGTTGACCGTCTGGATGAGGGTGTCTATCCCGTGGGAGATTAGGCACCCTCCACCTCAGTCTGGGGGGGGCGACTGTGATGCCGGAAATGCATCTGAGGGACAGGGCCTCTGAATCCTTGTCCTTTTTCTGTTTTTACCGTGTGTTCTGTCATGTTTTCTGCCCAGGAGTCCATGAGGGACTCCTGGCAGTGCAGCTCTCTTTTGGTTTGGTGAACAGACCCATGGGATACCCTTATGGCACCCATGGGTAGGGGTACAACCCTGTGCCCCTAGTGTATGTTTTTGGGCACCTGTGGGTGGCCCACAGAGCAGGGTATGGGCTGGTGGCAGCTCCATGCTGAATTTGACAGGTGCTCTGGGTGTCCTCCATTTTGGGATACCCAGGCCCTGCCATTGGAATCAGTTGATTCCTGATAGGAAACAAGATGGCCCCTGTGGCCTCTTGCTTTCTATTGCCTGTTATCTTGTTTTTCCCAAAGTCCTGGGAAGCCCTGACTCTGTCCCTTCCCCCTGACTGGCTGTTGGGTGGAAGTTCCATATATGGTGTTGTTGTGAAGGCCCAGCTAGACTGACTGGAGCCTTCCCAGTGACTGTATGTTGTGGGTACCTCCTGTGGGTGGGACCTGGGTGAATGGAGTGTGTGACCAATATACACTCCTTGTTGTGGTTGTCTGGTTTCTGGCATGAGAGACAAAGACTGAGACAGCCCTGCCCGAAACTGGCCTGAATGCAGTGTGTAGTGTTGAATGGCTGGGTACTTGTCCCAATCCACATTCCTTGTTGTGAGTGTCTGAAAGGGAGGAGTGTGGCCTGAATGCACTGTGTGCCTGATTGGCTGACTGACTGCATGAATGCCCTTCTGTGTGATTGGCTGCTGTGTGTGTGCCAGCAGTGTGGATGAGAGACAGAATAGTATATCTGGGGACCTCTCACCACTGGAAATTGTTCAGAAGCATTCAGAAGCTGAGTCTCCACTCAAGAGTAACTGGATTTGCTGATCCTCGACGTCCAACTGGAAGAAGAAGACTTGCTGTGGCATTTGCTTCGACAGAAACTGAAGGTTGTCGACATCGTCGAGGACTGACCCGAGAGAGGACCTGGCTAGGCGCCCTCTTCCCGTGCTCCGAGGGACCATCGAGCACCGCTGAATCTTCGCCGAAGCGCCCTGGAAGTCAGACCCTCGAAAGGCTGCCGACCCGAGACGGGACCGCCGAGGAGATCGAAGTGAAGCACCCGGACCTCGACGCTGTCGAAGTCCATTGCCGTCGACCAGGGTTCGCAGGTCTGTGTAACCGCTGGAGGCCCGTCGAAGTTGTGTTGCCCAGCCGTGGGAACCACTTGACGCCGTGCCGCCGACGACCGGAGCCGTCCGCTCCTTGCCTAAGAACATTTGACTCGAAGGACTCCCTCGTCCGCACCGTCGACCGCTTTTGCCCTGCCGGAGAAAGTCGAGGACGACCAACGCGCCGAGGAGAATCCGCCGGTGGGTTTCCCGCCACCTCACGATCCCAAAGACTCGAGCGACTCGACGCCCTTGCTGGGCTCCCGTCTCTACAATCTTTGCGGTCCCGAACTATTGTCATCGAGGTGCCCCGCACACCTCCGCCTTGCAGGACGCCGACGCCCCGACGCCGACGAGCACCGCTCGGACGAAGCTGCCGCCTCTTCGACATCGTTCTACCTCGTTTGTCGACGGACGTTCGACGCCCCGTGCCTCCCGCTTGAAAGGGAAGGCATTCAAGAAGGGCCGTCGATTCCCCGTCGCCGAACCCCGAGGTCTTCGACGTTTCTCGACGCCTCTCGACGATCCGTGACTCCTGCTTAAAAGGGGGTCATTCAAGAAGGATCTGTCGACGCCTCTTCGAAGAACTCGACTCCACCAGGTACATTGGGGGGGTAAAAACATTGTAGGAGAGAATAAGACTGTTGAACAATATATGGACTGGGCTTGTGTCATATCCCTTTATTTTACAGGTTGCCCAGGTGGGGGGATCTCCACACAGAACTGTGTCCAGTAGCTAGGGCCAGTATTCTGCCTATTGTTTCAACCATCTTCTATCTCTCCTCTCTCTATTGCTGGTTTCCTTCTTATTGATCTGTGTGCCATTTTTACAGTATTGTGAATGCACTTTAATGAGGTCTAATATTAGTGGTACCACTTTAGAATTGTAGATTTTCCTGAGCACAAAGTGCGTTGTTGTGATAAGTGTACATAACCCTTGAATATTAATTATATAAAGACTGTGTTTTCAGTAATACAGTGTGTGGACATTCCTTTGTGGGGGGCTTGGGGATACACTGTACTTAAGAACCAGCCTGCATCACCTCCTGAGAAGCTAGGCCTTGATTGCTCGTCCATCGCTACCGTATTAGAGAATCTTGGCTGGGGTCCTCTGTGCCTCTCCTCTACCATATAGAGAGCGGAAGTACAGACCCCCCCACCGGTCTTTACAGATGGATTTAGCTTGACTAAAGTTTTACAAGGACAAACAAATGTACTGTGCCCCCAGGGACAAACTGAGAGAGTGTCTGGCCATATTTCCATTGCACAAAGGTAGGGACTGTTATTTCAAATTTCGCCTTAATGCTCTTACTACTTTAGAAGTTATTAGTCCTAAATTTGACATAGCAAACAGGTTACATGGGTGCCGTGTATGTGGCCTGGCTTCACTGGAAACACTATCCCATTTAGTTATGGCGTGTCCAAGATTCTTGTCTGGCAGGAGCAGGTTTTTGGGTCCTGGCATGCACTCAATTTCTTAAGGTCTTACATTTGGGATAGGCTCATGATGACGTCAAACCATGGTACAATACTAGCATTGACTAAAGTACTGGGGTTAATTTCATCAGAATTGGAAAAGTTTCTGCATCAGGGGGACAAAGACTGGTGAGAAATTTGGGACAGTTTATGATTCAATGGTATGCCAATTCTTTCTGATTTGTGTGAGTATGACAAACCTGAATAGAATACTGAATGTATTTTATGTGCTGTATTTCTTTCTATAAAACACCAGTGAAAATGTTTCTTGTAAACTGGAAAACTCTGAATAAAAAAAAATAGACAGACTAAAAAGATGCCAATTTCTCAAAGTTTGTCAGAGTTATGATATGATTGGTTATTTACAACACGCTTAATACCCAGAGGTTTCTAAGCACAGGCCCGTGAATTGAACATGTGTTGCTCTGTGTCATCTTGCTTCAGAGGCGAGCAAATTGCCCCTGAGATATCCTCCCAAGACAGAGTTGCATGACTGAGTACAAATGGAAGAAACTGAAGAATTAAAATATGGTAGTAATCTGGAAAATTTCCAGAGGTCGCCCCACAAATCATTTGAAAGAATGTGCCAGTCTTTTATGCTATGCCTTCCTTGAAAATGAGGACTCAGAAAAATAACTAGTTACTGGAACAGGAAATGTCTTGGTCGGTAACCAAGAGATTCAATCTGTTGAATATAGAAAACAGCCTAGAAGCAGTCAAGTTTTGGAAATGATTGTTATCTATAAAGCCATAAACACTGCATCTTAGAATCAAGTTACATAATGAGCAATTTTTCCTGATGCTGATTGCACAAGAAATAGGTTTGTAGAGTAGTCTACAAGCCTGCCCATCTAGGGAAAATATATAAATATGGAATCTCTAAAGCGTGGAAAATCAATTCAGGTAATGGATCCATTGGTCACAGAAAATGGAGTATCATTTTACTTTAAGAAAATTAATGAACATTGCAAAGAATCAGGTCTAGACAATCAAGGGATTGAGCTAGCTAGTCTAACTGTCAAATGATGGTGCAATAAAAGAAGAATACATGGAGATCATCCATCTAAGTAGAGGTAAAGAGAGCAGTTGTTACACAATGTGTCCTGATACTCAAGTCAAAGATCTAATAACTGCCCAAAAAGAGGATCCATTACTGAAAGTATTTTATGATCATATTGAGGATCCTGAGAAGAATCCTATCTCAGAAATAGATTCTGAGGGATAATTAAGCATTACAGGTATTGCTGAAGACCAAGAAATTACTCAATTTACAAGATGGACTATTGGTATGGACGGTGGGTTGTCCTTTGTCTTACAGAGGGTTGATGATGCATCATGCATATGATGCCATTGCTGCAGGTTATATAGGAGCCCAAAAGACATTTGAACATTTGGGGCAGTTGGCATATTGGCCACACATGTCACAAGGCAACTCCTTGTATACAGGAGGATGCCTGTTATATGCCCAATCCAATTTGATGCAGAGATCCATTTCTTAAGAGAGGATTGACATTACCCTTGTTTGATTCCAAGGTGCATTTTACTGTCCCTGTTCAAAGATCTGCACACAGAAATAAGTACATGCTGATGCAGGTCTGCATGATGGCTAAATGGCTTGAATCTTTACCCAATCACAATTATAGAGATTAAACTGCTGCAATGTTTATGATAAACTCAATTTTCTCCAGATATGGTTTAACCCAATGGACTGAGGCAGACAGAGGCAGCCATTTCCCTAGTGCATTGATTGCAAATGTGTGGGAGATCTTAGGTGTGAAATGAAAACTCCACATATCTTACACACCATCCCCTAGTGGGGTGCCAAAAGAGCTAACTAAACAATTGTAAACATATTAAAGAAATACGTAGCAAAGGGAGAACTCAGTTTGGATTTACAACTTCCGGTTGTCCTTATTTAATGTATGTCCACACAAATTAGTTAATGGCAGGAAACTAGTTTTCCACTGCACTTGCTGTACAAAACCAATTGCACAAGCACTGATAAATGCATTCACTATTCACAACTATGTGAATATTTTGAGGAAACATCTGCAATATGCTTTTGCTTTTGTACAAAAAGAACATGGGGAAGGGTGGCTGACAGTGTCAACACTTTCAAAGGCAGAAAACATAACTCAAAGGGTTTACAGAGGGTGACAATTTTTTTTATTCTATTCTGTGAAGAACAGAGCAAAAAGGTCAATATGTATGTTATGGCGGAATGGTCCTTTGTTTTCAAAATTATTCTGAAGATGTCTCTAGCTGTGTATAACATCTTGATAAAAGATGCTGACAAAGAGGTGGAACTGGTTGTGCATGTGAATCACATCAAGCCCTGCCACCCAAAGCCTGCAATTCAGAACATTGAGGAATCCGTTAAGGAGAAAGTAAAAAAAGAAAAAAAATATACTGATTAAATGTCAATAGAATCTTTATCTAGAGGAGAGTAAGTACAAGCAGAAGGTACAAATAACATTGTAAAAGATGTAGAATGTAGGATGCAAGGAAAGAATGAGTGGTTCATTTTATAACCATTTGTTTTGATCCCAGGTCATTGAAAGGAGATACAGAAAAGGGGTGTAAAGAGGATAGGAACCCAAAACCCGACCAACAAAAATAATCCAAAAGACCAAACAATCGCTGCACCAATTTTCAAGGGAAAACAAGGTTATTACATGCAAAAAGGTCTCAGACGGTCTTGTAGAACTGAATTGACACAGTGCTCCTCACACCCCATTAAGTTTCAGTTTAAATAACACAGAACCTCAAAATCTGCACACATAGGTTACAATGTTATCCCACCATCTTCATTGGCTACCACCTATATGACATGCTAAAGCCCCCTGATAGTCCCTGGACCGATTGGACATACCTTATCTAAGTCCATTCCCCAATTCACGTGGTCTACTATATTTTCACTATTGAATGCAGGTACGGGATTGGTTACTAAAATATTGACACATTAATAAATCATGACCAGCATGTGATGTGCACCCCTCCGATCCAGACACATTCACAGGGAACTGATAAGGCCAACTCTGCTTTGATAAGGCAGAAGGCCTTCGCGTTATCCCAGACACAGGCACACACGAGCTGCACCCCCCGTCCTTGTACTGAATTTATTGGCATCACCTCTACTCCTCCTATAGCAAATCACAGAATGTTCCAGACATGGCTCCCCCCTTATCTTCTTCAAATTCCAGGTACTCAGGCATGACGTGACCAGGGCATCACTCTCGAGACTGAGTTTCAGAGATTTATTAGCTTTGGGTATGCGTGTGTTTGCTGGGTGAAATTCATTTTCTGACAGTTCATTGTTCACAGATATCCCTTTTTCGAGTGGACTTTTGATTGCACTGCTTTTCTCCCACCACACTGTTTTACCATCTCCTTTCCCCCCTGGGTCACCCACCGAAATGTGTTCCTCCAATCCGCACCAGCTAATCTTGCTAATTACTAATGATGGTAGAGTCCCACTTTGACCTAGTGTACTGTACTTCCATCACTCTTACTTGCTGCTTACTTGCTTGAACCTTCAGACTCTCAGCTGGGCCACTTCTCCAAACAGTCTTTATAATCGAACATGATTATCTTCGGACAGTCCCTCTTATCACTTCTAGAAGGGTAATTTAGAAGGCTTTTGTTCATTGGGTCCCCTGCACCTCTGGCTTTCTCTGCTACACAGCTCGGCTTTCTCTGCTACACAGCTCACCCACCACAAACAGATCAGCTGTGAACCTCTTTGCATGAAAGTCCAGGTTGACATAGTACACCAGTTCCAGTTACTAATACGCTGTTTACTCTCACCAGCCAACCTTACTACTACCCTATTTCCCTCCAAATCAGTACCCCAAATGACACTTCCAGAACATTTGCTCAAACTATGCATCAATATTCTCCTGAGCTTCCATTGCATCTCTGGTCCTCCAAGACACCAGCAGTCCAACAACTGACGGACGCCAGACCCAGGTAGCCACTCTAGATTTGATAACAAATCCTGGACTGCAGTAGCTCTTCTAACCCCAATACCAGAGATGACCTTCACCGTACTGTCACACACACCTGGTCAGTTAACACTGCAGGCCATTCTGCATACAGAGGAAAAATGCCAGCTCCAGATTGAGTATCAGCACCTGGTAGAATCTGACCTCCTGCACTATAAACTTTCATTTTAGCATCTGAGACTGTTGTTTCTTTCTTTGTTAGCAATATGTGATGAGCAACAGAGTCCCTCACATTGGGTGTGGAGGAAGATGAGGATGGTCTTCCCTCAAAAGGAGGCTCGCGCATGAAATTCTAACTTTCTGTCTTGTCCCAGCTGCATCAGAGCTGTTCCGCACAGCGTCTTATGGACACTCATAGTTGATCTCTCTTTCATGTGGCCTTAAACCTAACATACACGGATGTGGTGATGCAGCCTATTGTTCTCCAAATCCAAGGGTGCCCATATGTTCCATTTGCTGGAACATTTCCGTCTTGTGGGCAGATGAGCCGATGGGTTATTTTGCAACAATGAGGCAGACAGATGAAGACCCGGCTCCAAGACAATCCTCATTAGACATACCCTTAGGTACCACTTTATCTGGCTAATTCTATCACCCTCTAAGGCCCTTCCTTCATCCTATTCTCCAGTGCATACCTCAATATACCTGTTCCCCATACGCTGAAACAACTCTTTGACCATCTGTTGTAATCTGAAAGAGCTCTGATGGTTTCCACCACACACAGATCAGCTGTGAACCTCTTTGCATGAAAGTCCAGGTTAACATAGTACACCAGTTCCAGTTACTATTAAGCTCTTTACTCTCACCAGCCACCCTCACTACTACCCTATTTCCCTCCAAATCAGTACCCCAAATGACACTTCCAGAACATTTGCTCAAACTATGCATCAATATTCTCCTGAGCTGCCAATCATAGCCATGCACCAACATTCTATCAGCACTCTTGATTGGTCAGCGGTTCATGCTAAATTATTTTCCCCCTGAGATCCAAAATATGAATAGTATGCCTTTATTCAAATCAGCCTTGAAACTCTAGCTCTTCCATCTTAAAATATAAACCTTCCAGACCCGGCAAATAGTCTCACTCCAGTGACCTGCTCCCCTTCTTACTGTACATACTGTATATTTCAAGTGTAATAATACTGGACTACCTGTCAGTACATTTCTTATATTATTTGTATATGCTGTCCCACATATTCAATATCCCACCCATTATTCCCCCCTTCCACGACCAGGATCTCAACCTGCTCCTGTGCCACTCTGTCCTTATGTAAGATGCCCTGATATGGGATTGCTACATTCACAGTTGTTATTCCGAAGTACAGCTTTTCCATATATGCTCTACTTGGCTTGCATACACGGGAGCTCATGTAGTACCATGGGGTCATAGGCATATTGAGAACAATACAGAACAACATGTTGTCCATTAGCTCTGTAAATTAATAATCTGATGTTGTATCGATCTTTCGTTGGAATTCCACAACTCACGCTATTCTCCCTTTTCCCCTGTCCTTCCTCGTTCTTACCTTAGCCACCCATTTTTTTATGTTTTCAATTAAATCGTGTTATAGTGCATGCTCTAGTATACATCAAAATCAATACAAAATGATTACACAAGTAGAGTTTGGGAACAATCTGGCCCTACCTGATGTCATGCTCACCTTCGGGCCTTTTGTCCAGAGAGGACAAAAACACCTTTGTCACCCCCTGATTGACTTCTTGCAATCTGATTTGCTTTGTTTTCAGGCTCTAAAAGTTCCATAAAGAAAAGGCTTGAACAAGGCTCAAATGTTAATGTCAATGTGTTATTTTAATAGTGCTGTGCTTGCAAACACACAATATGTATTGCCTGCTGGAAAAGGATGGTTTCAACAAGCATGTCGGTTGTTAACTGTTATGTACATAATTCCATATTTCATATCAAATATCACAGATATTTCAAATATATCACAGATATATCAAATATCTGTACGCTTCACAGAGAAAAATGTAACGATGCTTTAAAATAGCAGTAAGAAAAGTCTTCAAATAAAGGCAATGTTTACTTGACATCTTAGGGTCAAAATGCATCTGTACTTTAATTTAGAAATGAGGTGAGCTCTGATTGTTAACCCATATGCCCCTTTTCTTTGTACAGCCAAGTAGATTCCACTGAATGTCATCATTCGGGTACCCAAGTGAGCAACGTATTACTAATTAAGTAACTATTTACCGTCATGATCATTTGGTTGGCACATTCAACTGGTCATGTTAGAAGCCCTCTCGCCACTAGACACGAACGGTAGTTGCCCTATGCTGCTGTCTTCCCTTGTTTCCCTTACAAAGTAGTTGCCCCACCCTTATGCACTGCACCAGGATGAAGATAATATTGTCAGTTCAAGACTGGTGTCATGCGTCTTAGAGGCATACGTGTTGCATAGACAGCATGAGTGCAAACCTCTCCTGACCGCCTCACCATCAGAAAATGAACCGATCCAGGAATAGGAAATATAGAGGTAGGGTGCTTTTGTGTGTAGGCCTCATTTATATAGTTTGACAATCAAGGCAAGAACAGTAAACACGCTCTTTTAAATAAATAAACAAGTGCATATACATAGCTGCAAATCAATTTGTCAATATGGTACTCATACACGTCAATACTTCTTGTTCAGTGCAGAAATACACATACCTTTAAATTAAATGTATGTAAGTTATAATTGACTATGAAACCCTGCGCCGGGAAAGTGATATGCAACACATCAGGTGCAATGCCTGGCATCACATTCTTTAAATAGATGCACAGCAGGCAGATCCGCAAGAGAGTTGCTGCGTGCTTTACAAATCCATTGCTGAAGTGAGCAATACCACAGCAGAATTTATTTGAAGCAACTGCCTTGGGAAGTCATATGCTTCAAATGGATGGCCACATGCTTTACCTGTAAATGGTAGACAAATTAGTCATTCTAATTCAATAGGTGTTTTGGAGCAGCTCAGCTCCTAAAATAATTTTTAAAAAAGCACATGGAGAAGATTGTCACGCCACACACCACACAAACCAAAAGCAATTGGATGTCAAGACATCACGTTGTGCAACAAATGCTTGCCCTATGCAACACTAACATTCATCCAATGAAGGAAGCTTTTGTAAGCAAGGCTTTAAGTATGCTGGAGCTAGCCGGGTAGAGCCCTGGCAGTCTCCTAAAAGGGCTCCCAAGATGGGACTTTGCCAGCCCCCTGATCCCCCGCACTAGCCCCAGATATGGCAAACCCCTCTGGCAGCCCAGTCAGTCAAAGAGCTGCATGGTTGAAGGGCTACTTGCGGGGGTCAGCATTTCTGATGAGAAAAGATAGAGAGGCACCACACATGCCGATGTCGCTCCTTCGTTCTAATCAGAAGCTGCAATACCTGCCGGTAGCTCTTTAAGCATGCTGCTCCTCGAATGATTGCGGGGGGTTGTCTCTTCTCATTAAGAAACAAAAGGAGAGCTGGGGCACACTGCTACCATTTCTTTTGGTGTTCAAAGCCTCTCCTGCAGTGCACCCCAGTTCTTCTGCATGGCTTCCACTTCTTAGGAGCAAAGCAAATGCCAGCTGTCCCTCCCAATAGGTAAGAAGGGACAGCGGAGGGTCTCCTCCACCATGGCACCCTCCTGTACTTGGTCCACACCCCCTAATTGAAGCCCCCCTCTATTATGCTTACCTAAGGCGCTACTTGCTGTTAGGGAGAATTCTCAAGAATGTTCTAATTTCCCTTACCTTTTGAAACCCCCAGCAACTTTTCTGGATTTCTAGGATTTTCATTTTTACATGGAAAGAGTGTGAGCCTTTTTTCCCACTCTTTCGTGTATTTTGATTTGTGTTTTACTTTTGTGTTCTTTGGATATGGAGTTTTAAAACAACTCCCTAGGCATCATCTTTTTCTTGTGTGTCGCACAGCACCTTCAGTGCAGTGGCACAGGGATGTCTTTCAGACTTCCCCGGGTTTAAATACCTTCTCTGGGACTGCCTACTGTCTCCCAGAGCATGTAAAGTTAAATTGAGTTTACTATTCTTTTTAAATTTACAGATCCAGCACACACTATCTTCCTATAGAGTGCTGGAAGGGTTGCCTAGCATCCCCTGAGTCTAAACACTAATCTAACAGCCAAATGTTACCCTTTCCCTCTTGAAATGGTTGGTGGCAGTGGTTTTTAACAAACTACCATGATTTTTCCCGACCGCGAACACCAGTAGCTAAAAATCGGGTCAGCTATGTTTTTCAATATGGCGCCCAAAACCTATCTGTAAAAACAGACTCCGGTCACATTTTTTTGCCGTTTCTTTTAGGAAAGGTACTTTTTGTGTTTAACTCTGCGTTCCAAAACAGGTTTGGTCCCTTTGTTCATTGGCCTTTGGTCACATTCAGTGCTTAAGCCCTCTTCTGGTGCCTGAGTGTCTGGGGTGGACAGGATGTGAGGGAGGTGCCCGAAACTCCCTTTGCTTAGTCTCCTAGGAGACCTGAATGCACTAAGGTGTGATTGGCTGGCTGGCTGTCCGGCAAGGACAGCCACCCTGCTGGGTGAGTGACAGCTGTGCTGGAATTAATGCGGGAAAACTGTTTAAAAGCAGGCCTCTGGTACTTGGAAAGCAGAGTGAACCACTTGAACGAAAGAATCGAAGATGAGCTGAAGGAAGATGACTGCTGCAAATCTTGGTCCACCGGTGAAGCCCTGCTGCAGGTCCGAATTGCCTGAAACTCCATCGACAGAGAAGCCCTTCAAGGTTAACTTCTTCCCTTGAGTTTGGTGGAAACAACCAACTTGCAAGTCACCTGGACACCGTCTCTATACTGGTTGAATTTTCTTCAGAGTGCTGTTGAAAACTGGATAGCCAGTGAAAAGGATACCAGTTTCTGGTCTTTAAGGCACTCACACCTTAAACCGACATTTTGCCAAGCTTGTGGCATCTTCCCTGGGCAATGCAGGAACCTCCCGACGTACTCCTTCTTGTCCCCATCACTGAAGCTCAGGACCCGCTCACCATTTACACACAGGCAGAGCGAGCAACTGCAGCACTGACGTCCACCTGGTGAGCAGCCTCTGAGGCACAGTGTTTTTGCTTTTTCTTGGAATTTAAAATCTTGTTTTGCTGTGGTTGCTCCTCGCCCGTGTGCGGCCCATTGTACCCTGCTCCCCGCTCCCCTTCCACTTCCTTCTCTCTCTCTGTCTCCCCCCTCCTACCCGCCCGCCTCGCTCCCATCCACCACCCACCGGATTGGCTCTTCCTCCTCTGTAGCTGGAGTGAGTCCTGTGCTGGTCACCACGCTTGTTATTTACATGCAGGCAGAGCGGGTGACTGCAGCACAAATGTCGACCTGGTGAGCGGCCTCTAAGGCACTGTGTTTTTGCTTTTTCTTGGAATTTAAAATCTTGTTATGCCGCGGGTGCTCTTCACCCATGTGAGGCCCGTTGTGCCCTGTTCCCCGCTCCCCTTCTGCTTCCTTCTCTCTCTCTGTCTCCCCATCCTTGCCACCCGCCTCCCTCCAGCCCAACCCCCACCTGATTGTCTTCTTCCTCCTTATCCCTGACCTCCCCTGGGCAGTCCCTGCCCGGCGGCCCCACGTCTAAGGGCCCCAAGACAAAGGGCGGCTCCTACTTGGCTGCACCCCGTAAGTGTCTGCAGGCGTCTGCAGGGGATGCCAGCTGCTGCCAGTCACCTTCCTTGGTTTGCCCTGCCTACCCCCCTTCCACCTGCAGGTGGTTCTTCCACTGTGTGTTTAAATGTGACTGAGTACCATAAAGAAATTTCATTGTGAAACCTAGGCTGTTCTCCTTCTATTCAGGATTCTCAAACTTAGATGTGTCTTCCCTCCTGTCTTAAAATGTGCATTTAGTGATCTCTTTATTCCTGAGTGTCATCTTGTGCCGTTGCTTATGTTGCTTGCCTCTCCCTGTCCTGTCTGCCTTCTCTAGTTGTCCTTCCTAGTGTCTCCCCCTCTCCCTTCCACCTCTCCCCTTTCTCACCAACTCTATGGTGCTCTCTGTCTCTCTGATATTTTCCAACTGCTTCTATATTGACTATCATGCTCTCCTCATCAAAGCTGATAGGAAGAAGTTTAAAAAGTACATCCTGGTCTCCAACCCAGGCCTCCCTATCACTGACACCTACACCAGGGTCTCCTCCAAGGAAACTCTCACCGACATACTCTTTGTTGTTCCTTCGCCAGACCTAGGAACCCTTCATATGGCCTCTGTGCTCTCTCCTTTCTCTTCCTCTCCATTAATGGTGGCACCCGGTGGGATGCCCTCCTGGCCTCTGTCAGGTGTATCGACCCACGTTCAAGTTATTATGCTGCAACATTTGGTGCTGTGGGCTTAGAAAATCCAAGATGGCCAAAAAGTCCACATTTGCACCAGAATCCAGGAAAACCACGCAGTTTTTGCGCACACCAAAATGGTCGCCTGACCTGCCACCCACCAGTGCGAGCGTGATGGGCCAGAAGCTCCATAAGTGAAACGTGGTGCCAAAGGAAAAACAGCAGTGCCTGTTAGCTCAAAAAGCGATTTGAAATCACCTTTGTTTCTCTGAATGCAAGCTCAAAATGCCTATTTCAAACATTGCAAGATATTCAAAAATCTTACTGAACACCAGCAGACATCTGGTAGAATGAAGTCTTGTGTGCATACCAAATCTGGAAAGATGAAGAGCATAAAATAATGTGCATAACAAAACTGGCTGAGCTGTGGATGTCAGCAGCTTAAGTGAAATAGGATTTAAAGCCACTAAAATCGAAATGTTTAAAATAAATGAGTGACCTACTTTTGAGTGTCACATAGGTTGCAACTGCTTAAATGTCATGGTTTTGAACTTAGAATCAGCGTCCTAGCTGCATGTGTCAACATTGTAAGTTTGATTTGAATGAAGAAAAATGGGAACAAAAGTGACCTTTGGCTGAAGCCTGGCTTAAAGGGACTGAATTCTGCCCGGCAACTACCCCCGACAGGTTTTGAAACTTGCCCAGCAACTATATTCACAGGCCTGGCCTCCCTTCTGCTGCCCCACCAAAAGGAGATCACACCTCTCTGATTGAATCAGGGGAGGAGTACCTGAGACTGCAGGAAAACAGAACAATGAACTTCCCTTTGCTCCAAGCAATTTCTAAATCAGGGGGTCATAAATGGCTTCCTCTTGGAAGGAAATGGGAGGGGCACTGCCTCTGTGAGCCAGCTGAGCTTGGAGGAAGTGGACAAACCAGAAATTCCCCATGTGCTTTGGGAAACCACACCCCTCTGGGCCAGAGCATAATTTTAGAAAGATGGATAATTCATAGTACATAATTGTCAAAATTATATCAATAATCTCATGATTCCTATGATTTTTCTGTGCACATTTTAAGAGGTGTTAGGACTCTGTGGTATGTTCTGGGGGGTAGTAGCGGAAAATAGGGTATTACTCCAAATGTATGTATGTTAAAAATCTGACACTTCATCATCTGATGCCCATATTCCTTGCGCACATTTGTGTAAATTCTGGAAAAGTTTAGAGTTTGTGTTCTGGATGAAAAGGGCAGAATTCTGTCAGAAGTGGACACAACATCTTACAAAGACAGGGATCGGATGGTTTGGTGCTACAGAAAATATGTTAACTGGACATATAATATCAGAAAAATTGTACATAGATAAATATGCATTTGGATCAAAAATAGATTTGTGTGCAAAGTGACAAGGGGAGGATTCTCTGACCCATAAACATACCTCATCACGATGACACTCCATTTCCTTCCCCCAATCAAGGGAGAGAGGAGAACTTGGCCAATGATAAGTTGTGAGGGGCAGGCTTAGTTATGCCCACGCACACACCCATTTTCAAAAGACATAAAAAGAGCCATTGATATCCAGGTAGAGACATTCACTTTCCACTTCAAACTGATTTCTTGCGAAGCGCTTTGCCAGAAGACGCCAGACCAGAACTTAGAATCCAGATTTCAGAACTTGTAGCAGAGAGGCCTAGTCCACAAGCTGAATCCTTCGGAGGCCCCAGAATCCAGCAAACTAACTAAACTATTCCACAGTCGGGCTGTGCTGTTCGTTTCTGGCTAGAACTTTTGCCGGAACCAGAGACCCAGACCAGACCTCGGTGCCAGTACCAGACCCAGAAAGCAGAGCTTTATCCAAACCGCAGACCAGACCCAGACCAGACCGCTGTGCAGTGCCAAGAACTTTTGCCAGACCAGGGATCCAGACCAGTAGAGCAGAGAAAACCGCAGCTAAACCTGTTGACCAGATTTGTGACGAGGCCCATTACTTCCAAAATTAGGAGTGAGTATCCAGCCAGAGCTGTGCAAAACCAATCTCTTAGTTTAAAATAATCTAATTCAAACCATTTACACCTATTTTGAACTGCATAGAAATCGTGTGTCCATTCTGTGATTTCAAACCTGTGAAAGTGTCATTTGTCATTTGAATCTTACTTTATTTCGGAGAATCTACCTTCACTAATGTGTCCGCATCTTCTGAACCGCATGACCTAGGAGCGAGATTTAACTGTCATCTTAAAGCTAAGAATCTAAGCTTTCCAACACGTACTACTCCTTATAATTTTTCCGTAATTCTGCTTGACACACTCGGAAAAAGTGCCGCAAATTGCAATTTGACTCAACTTCTTCACCTGTCAAAAATAGCTGTATTTTGCTTCCATTGCTGAAATTCGTTTTCAACCTGATAATCCCTCATGAATGATTGCAGGTGTTGACCTGAACTAATTCAAAGTAGCTGTCACCCACCCTGAATCTCCTATAGGGAATTAAAATCATTTTTAGCATATTTTTCACTTCATTGCAAAGTATTTCTGCATGTTTTAAAAGCATACTGGTTGCTCTAAGCTTGCTAGGGGGAACTAGAATTTGTATTGCATTTGATTATATTCCTGAAAGTTGTGTGCTCCCCTTCCATTTCCTTATATTGCATAGGGGAGGGGGGTGAATTGTCAAAAGAAAAAGTGATCATATTATCTCTTGTTAAAACCATATCAGTTTATTTCTGTGCTGCATTCTTTCCATCATTGCTTTTCCTTGAAACCACGAAAGCATTCTCAGCTACCTTATCCTCTCTATACCAACTCCTAAGTAATTAAAAAAGTGTGCTAGTGTAATATTATCCATTGTTCATCACTGTCATATTCATAAGTGTGCTATCAAATATTAATTTATTTATAAAAGTGTGATATATATATATATATATATATTGTTTAATTTTTCAAATAAATCTTTTAATTTGCAGAACAAACCTACTTCTTGGCTCAGTGAGGTCAGGGGGATTCAAAGAGAGGGGCGTTATACAATGGTTTATCATCCAGATCTATGAACTTGTCATAAAAATATATAAATAAGGGCTTCCCTTGGGCATCCCAGACTAGGCATTGACTTAGTTGGAGTGCTGAATTGAAGTCACTTAACAGAGTGGGGGCTCGAGCCGGGACGTCTGGATTAGAACTACCATTTGTGCAGCTTAATACAGTGTGCTAACTGACAGGATACATAAATCCTGTTGGATCACCACGCTGTGTTACACTGTAAAATCACCCCTCAAAAGAAGGACGCTCTAAGGAGACGGTCTGTTTTGCAAAATAAAATACAAACTTATGTAAGTCAGGAAGGAAATCAATTTCCAGAATGACGACCCTGGTAGATGTCAAAATAGCCAGAGAGCACCTCTTACATAAGCTATTTGTGAGAGGCGAATGGACGGAACAGGACCAGACGGTGTGGTTGCAGGCAATCGCGCCCCAGATCACTGCAACAGGGTCAGACACATGGAGAGATCAGGGTCCATTACATGTGGCCCTGAGTGAACTATAAGTGGCCCCTAAAGCCAAAGATGAGCACGACAAGATTTTCAGGATAGCGGCATATTTATATTTATATATGGGAGCCATACAGGACAAATGTGCTGAAGGCCAAGATCTGGCAAATAGGCAACAGATGGCATTAGAGAAAGCCCAATCGGACCTGGTCTCTTCCGAGCAGAGGCTGCAGAGGAGCCAAGAGTCAGAAAATGATAGTAGGCAATATATCATTAAAATAAAAGAGGATATGGGTATCCTGCAACCGGAGAAGTCTGACCAGGATACCAGATTTCTGGCCTTGCAGAAGGAGTACCAAGAAGGTTTGGACTCCCTACTGCAGAGCCAGAAAAAGCTGGAGCAACAACTGGACTTCAAAAGGGCATGCGCAGAGCAGGTAGTCACCCTGCAAAGCCACCTAGATTGGGAGAAGGCAGAGAGCAACAAACTGATTCTGAAAGACCTAGACACCCAGACAGAATTTGAGGAGGAGCGCTAGAAAGCTGGTGCCTTTCAAAGGCAGAGGGACGACCTGGCGGCACAGATGCAGGCACTTAGTCAGGAAAGGGACACCTTAGGCCAGGAAGTCTGCCTCTTAAAAAGAAAAATGAAAGAAAATCACCTCGCCCTCCAGGGACTGGGTGACCTCCAAAAAGAGCATCAAAACTTGTTAGAGCACACCAGGAGGGTGGAAGATGCTCTGGCAAGAAAGGAACAGGCCAGTAGGGATGGGACTCAGGAGCTACCCCTCCTGCAGCAAAGACTGGCCCAGTATTCCAGGACAAACCAGGAAGCACAGAGAGAGAATGAGGCTCTCTGCCAGGACAATGATAGGCTCCAGCAACAGGTAGCCATGTAGGAGAGACTGATAGTGTCTAGTAAGGCCTTGACTGAGGAACTGAAAGCACAGGCTCTTGCATGGCAACATGGAGCAGGGGCTGATAGAGATGAGGTTTGCTGGGAAAGGGAAACACCTGAGCATAACCTCAGGAGTCCTAGTACCAGAGGCCTTCACCTCTCCCAGTCCCTGGGCTCTGCCACCCCCATCTCCCCTGGCGCACATAAGCACAGGGCCACAGGGATGGCAGATTACTATTCAGCCAAAAGTATGGGGCTCATAGGCCAGTACCACCCAGGAATGCATGGGCGGGTATCCGAGTATGGGCACCTAAGTACAGTGCAATTTAGTGGGGAACCCCAGGAGAGTAGGCCAACTAAGGGCATCCTGAAAACCTCTGCCCAGTTAGGTCATTGGGGGGGGTACCAATCAAATCCTGGCAGCAGGGAGGGATCTGAAGACTCCTCTGAGCGTCACAGGACACAGTAGACCAGGTCCCCACATTCTGCCAGCCATTCCCAGGCTCGCAGAATCTGGGAAAACCTGCACGATCAGACGGGCACCTCTGGGAGCAGTGCTTCTGAGTCAGAGGATGAATGGACCAGGGTTACCCGAACCAAAAAGGCCAATAAGGCAAAAAAGGGCCTTATGTAAGGACCCTTTAAAACAGATTAAGGCACCCCTTATCACAAGAACGCCAAGTATTCTGTTTGGGAACACTTGGAGCTTTATGGGCAAATGATGGAGACTTCCATTTGAAGGACAGCAGTAGCTGCATTCAGTATGTCAAATGGACATTCTCCCCAGAATACTCCAGTTTCTTTGCGGGGCTGGAGGACCAAAACCATTCAAGATGGTCCACATATAGGGCGGCCATCTTGAAACATTTTTCTGTTCACCGGAATCCCCAAGAGGCTTGCAAGGCAGCCTGCAATTTGCAATGTGGGGAGGATCAGGCCCCACAAGAATTTGTGCAGGAATTGAAGCGTGCGCTTTTGCGCAGACTACCAGGAGGGTGCGCACGGACATTAAAGAGTTTGTAAATACGTTTTTCCATGCTTTGCCCAAATACATCATGATCCAGCTAGTGAGAGATTTTCACGAGAAAAGGTCACTAAACTGGGTCATTGAACAGGCCACCCGGATCTATGAGGTGCAGAAGCCCATAGAAAATAAAAATAACGCCCAGAAAAACCCCAAATCAACCAGAACCCCTGCTGCTGCTAAGGTGGCAGAGGTAAAGGTTGCCATCATTTTAGATATGGAGATGGGGGGGCCTAAAAACCTGCCTGCACCGAACAACTCTCAGCCCAGAAGGCCCTCAGGCCAGTCACAAACAGGGAGTCAAGGAGGTAGTCCCACAAATGGGGTCCCTCGCTCCCCTGACCATGTAAGTCGCCGCTACAAGGGAAACTGACCCATCCTGGGGTATGTGTGGACTCCTCCAGCCCAAGGGGGGGATCCAACCAGGCACCCAACCCAGGGAACTTCCCTCCTAACTTCCCACAGGAGGGCAGAAATTCACCAAACCCTGGGCAGAACTTTTTCCCCAGGTATCCACCCAACTTCCAGCCTTCTTTCCCCAATTCCCTGAGCCCAGACAACCTAATCCAGGAGAGGGGAGGCCAAGGGTGGAGGGGTACCCAAATCTTCCCAACCCGGGGTACTACCAGAGAAGGGATAGCTACCCATCAGCCCAGGGGAGAAAACAGAACCCCGTATCAGCATGAGCGGGTTTCACAGTTAGAATGCCAGGTCCAAAGTATGGCACGGGATCTGGGTCACATGCTGAGGGCGCAACAGAACCCTCAGATGAGCATGCCAGCGCAGAAAGCCCCAAACTCTGGACCTGGTGCTCCAGAACAATGATGGGGGCAGCACCCCGATAACCCACCAGTTCCAGGGAGGAGGCACAAGGGGAAGGGCGGTGTAAAGCCTTGGAGGAAGCTTCCTTCCCCACTTGTAAACAGCCCCTGGAAAATCTCCTACCCCTGAAAGTCTGTCACCCAAGGAGCAGAGAGGAGGTAGGAGAAACAAAGGACCCAAACAGACCTAGTTTGTGGAGGAGGTACAGATCTTCCAATTTGAGGGAGAGGGATCCTTAGAGGATCCTGGGAAAAGGATGTTCTCCTTCAGAGATGGGGGAACTCCTCCCAAAGAAAGATGGGTCCCAAGGGATTCACATCCCGACTGGGGAGATGTGGGGACTGAGCTAGCACCGCCCATCATTCCATCACAGAACCAACTGCATCAAAATCCCCTGGTTCAAACCCATTCTGGTGACTGCCTCCAAAAAGGGGTGGGGGGCAGCCCAGAACCGGAACCAGGGGAACCCACAATGGCTCTGATTTCCAGTTGCCAACTTTTTCTTGCAGATTCCCATGACTCTCCACAGAATTCTGCCCAGATCTCTTCTCTCACAATGTCTAAAACTAAAAAATTAGCCCACCAGTTGTCAAAAAATGTGCATTATCTGTGCCCCCTTGAGGAGAATGAGGGAAGATACTAGGCCCCGGTACAAGTGCAGGGGCAGGGTACAATTTTGGCACTGGTGGACACTGGATCCCAAGCTACCCTTCTGTCCAAAAGGGCCTTTGATGAACTAAATGCAGGAAGGAGGGAGAATTACCGTATTCCTCTCACCTCTCTTCTTGGACAACTTCAGAACTTTGACAGGAAGGAAATTCCCATCGAGGGGACTGCAGATTTGGACATCACAATTGGGCGACACAAGGTGAAAAACCCGGTCATAGTAGTGACTCCAGAGGGCACCCCTTGTTTACTAGGGAATGACCTCCTGAGAAGGTTGTCACCCCTAATAGATTGCATAAACAAGGTCCTCTGGACCCAGACTATATGACCAATAAAGTTAAAACAGAGTGTCAACCATGTTAGTTTAAACGGCACATGCCACATGATTGAACAAAAATCTGTCCGAGTAGAATTTCACTTCCAGAACAACCAAATTCCAGACGTGACAGTAATAGCGGTAGGACAACAGACTGGTGACGGGGGGTCCTCTCTATTTCTGAAAATCAACCTTCCTTCCAGTGTGAGGTGGTATTCCACACTGGAAGGAAACACTTTGAAATTCTTTACTAATCCACAATCAGACATTCCCACTCCAATAGTCCAGAAAGATGTGAAATCAGCTCAGAGCCTGGCTGATATTCAGCAAATTGGAGAGCAGTTGTTCATCCCTGTTCAGTTAAATGATGGGAAGGACTCTGTTCTTGCCCGAGTGTGTGTGAACAACGGTAAGAGCTTTATCAGCGAAGCCATGTACCGCCAACTCCCAAAAGATCCAGCCATTCCCACATTCAAACGGATAGACAAATGGGAAATGGATCTGGAAACCCCCAATTCCAAATATCTCCTGCTCAAAATCTCCATTGGCAACAAGAGCATAGTCCATAATTTTTGGGTCGTGCGAGACTTCCCTGCCGCCTATTACTTAGCCAGTGACATTCTCAATCACTTTGCCATTAGTTTGGACCTAATAAACTTCAAAGCTTGGTCCCGATTAGCGGATAATCCCATGGGCTTTGATGAGCCAGAAAAGGCACTTAGGTCAGCTCAATTGCTACCTCATGCAGTTGAAATTCAGATTAAAGAGGAAGTCACCATCCCAGAAAGGACCCCACAATTCTCCCTGGAAGTGAAAGTTAAAAGAGGACAAAAATTGAAAAACCCTGATGCTTATATTCATCTAAATGCTTCTCTCCAACAGCAAGGTTTCAGGGTAAACCCAACACCATTAGTCAACATAGAACATGACACCATTCCAATAGAGGTGGATAACAGCGTATTAAAGAGTATTACTCTAGCCGCAGGCACCATTATTGGAATGGCGGTTGATGACCGACATTTCTCCATTGATTTAGGAAATGAACTGTTAGGACCAATCCCCAAGGACTGTTTTGACAGTGATAACGATGACAATACAATACCAGACAGGATATTTACCGGGCATTGGGGGAACTTCCTGGTGTACACTTCCTGCCCTTATGGTAAGGAAGATGTGACTTGTGACTTCAGGAGGGATGAGGTGGTTTTCCAGGTCCATGAGGGCTGCCTTTCCCACCTGAAGCCTCCAGTCCAAATCAGCATTCTGACCAGGGAATTCTCCACCCAGCTGGAGGAGGCCGCTGAGATAGCAAAACCAGAAGTCTTTCCAGGCTTCAGGCAGATGGTGGAAGAGAGAGTAAACCTAGCTGATGCCTGTGTGACTCTGGAGCAGAAGCAAAAGTTGAAGCAAGTTTTCTTGAATTTTCAAGATCTCTTTGCGGTGGACTCATATGACTGTGGTCGAACCGACATCCACACAACAATTCCCACGGACCCTGGCATGACTCCAGTGTTTGTGAAGCAATATCGCTTGCCTCTCACATCCATGGAGTCCCTTACTGAAATAATTAAGAACCTTGAGTCCCGGGGAATAATCCGTCCAGTACACAGCACCTTCAATAATCCAGTGCTGGGAAAATTGAAGCCAAACGGCCAGGGAAGACTCTGCGCTGACCTTAGGGAGCTCAACAAAGGGGTCCATACTTCCCGATGGCCTCGTCCCTACATTGACCAAGGGCTGGCCAAGATCCAGGGGTCACAGGTATTCACTGCAATAGACCTGACCAATGGATACTGGACTGTGCCTGTCAGTAGGGAGGACCAATACAAGCTGGCTTTTACCTTTGGGGGCCAGCAGTACACATGGACCCGGACTCCCTTCAGATACCTCAACTCCGGCAATGAATTCAACATTTTCCTACACAAGGCCATGCCCGACCTGGGTGCGAGGGGTAACCTGGCTTATGTAGATGATGTCCTCATCAAAAGTTCATCTGTGGAGGAACATATAGCAGAGATCTGTTATGTTCTGACACAGTTGGTTGAGGGCCGCCAGAGCAAAACTTTCCTTTCAGAAAGCACAGTGGTGTAGAACCCGTGTTAATTTCTTGGGGCATGAGATTACTCCTCAGGGTCTCTGTCCCCAGGAAAAGAAAGTGGAAGCACTTCAGAAACTGAAGGACCCCACAACTCTGCGTGAACTAAAGAGCCTCCTTGGACTGACTAATTACAGCAGAAAGTTAATTGAGGGCTATGCAGAGATCACCAGACACCTGATTCATCTCCTGAAGGGGGGGACAAGTGGGAATGGGGTCCAGAACAATCTGAGGTAGTAAGACAGCTCAAAAGAAGCCTCTCACAAGCGCCCTGCCCAGCTTACCCTGTCAGAAACAAGGAGTGTTTCTTGGAGACAGGGATCTCTAATACATGCTTGACTGCAGTATTATATCAAAAGCATGACATGGTCAATAAAGTAATCTCCTATGCGAGCAAAACTTTATCCTCTGTGGAGGAAAAATTTAACGATTGTGAGAAGGCACTCCTGGCAACGGTGTGGGCATTGAAGAATTACCACCCGTTTATCCAGGGGGAACACATCATAGTGGAGACTTCACACCAGCCTCTGCAATATCTCCAAAGTGACAGAATCCAGGCCGGAAATGTGAGTAATTCCCGAATTACTTCCTGGATTCTGTCAATGCAAGGCTTTCCTGTGGAGGTCAGATATGGCCAAAACAAGAAGAGTCCACTCGCGCAAGGTCTTGCTGACTTGCATGATTGTGCCAGAGAAAACTGTCTCGAGGATGAAAGTCTAAAGATCAAGGACAACATGGAGGCATACCTTAATTCCCCACACAAAGTCTTTGAAGAAGACAAGTGTGAGGGAATGCCCACTGTATATGTGGATGGATGCTCTTACCATGTTGACAACAACGGGGATAAAGAACTGGTGGCCGGTGTAGGGAATGCATGGATGAATGGGTCCCCAGAACCCTCTGCTGGGTACAAAATTGGTCCCCGAAATAGTCAGGTGGCAGAGTTGATGGCTGTGCATCAAGCCATCCTCACTGCTGTCCAACATCAACTCCACGAACTGGTCATAATCAAAGATTCAGATTATGTCCAGAACGGGTTAGTGGAGCACCTGGTTAATTGGAAATCCAGAGGCATAATATGTGCTAATAAAAAATCCTTGAAACATGGGAAGTTAATTCAAAACATCGATGATTTGGTCACCATGAATGGGATGACCATCTACTGGAAGAAGATCAAGGGTCATTCCAAAGTAGAGGGACCAGAGAAAACTGGAAATGACTTAGTTGATCAGCTGGCCAAAACCCAGGCCATCCAAGGGAATCTAATAGAGATTTAGTCCCTGTTGGGGGAAATCCAGGTCACTGCTCTCACTAGGTCCCAGACAAATGCTCACAATAATCTTTCTACTGCACAATGGAGTAAGGAGACCCCAGATGCTGATTTGATTACGGCTCAGAAGGGGCATCCAATAATTGGTAAGTTTTACCAACACATTGAGGACCCTGAGAACTTTCCCCTGACGGATACCGATTACGTTGGGAAAGAGGACCTTAGAGTGTTGATGAAATGTCCAAAAATGTTCCGAATCCAAGACGGTTTGTTGGTAAGGAAATCCCAAGCTGGCCATGATCAGTGAGTGGTTCCTACCTCATTCCGAAGCCTGATGTTAAGTCACGCCCATGATGCGGCCACAGCCGGTCATAGGGGCTTTCATACAACACTTGAAATCTTAAGAGAGGTTGCATACTGGCCACACATGGGGCAGGACCTTGACCAATACTTGAAGGGGTGTCTTGTGTGTGAACAATTTCAGCCAACATCCCTCACACACCGTGCGCCTCTCCAAAAGATGGGAATGACACTGCCATGGTCAGATTTGCAAGTCGACTTCATAGGCCCCGTGATTCGCTCCTTTAGGGGAAATAAGTACATGTTGACAGTGACATGCTTATTTACTAAATGGGTGGAATGTCTCCTGGCCCCAAACTGCAAGGCAGAAACAGCAGCTGCCCTGATGATCAACCACATCTTTTCGCGTTTTGGTCTACCCCAAAGGATTGAGTCAGACAGAGGTAGCCATTTTACCAGCGAAGTAATGACTGAGATGTGGGAGATACTGTGGGTTAAAAGGAAGCTACACATTGCTTACCGGCCAGCCTCTTCTGGTGCAGTAGAACATTACAACCGAACCATTGTGAGCATCTTAAAAAGGTTTGTGACAGATTCTGGGCCAAGTTGGGATATCCGATTACCTCTTGTCCTAATGGCCATCAGATCTACCCCTTCATCTGCAACTAAAATGTCACCGTTTGAGCGGATGACTGGACGCAGGATGGTGCTACCCCAGCATTTGCTCTGCAGGACCCAACAGCAAACCTTGATCAATGCCTCCCCAACTCACGAGTATGTTGAAAATTTAAGGAAACACCTTCAACATGCTTTTGCCTATGCTCAGCGAAACCTAAAAAGATCAGCCGATAGCATGAAGACTCATTATGATTTAAAGACTACTAGGAAAGAATACAATGTGGGAGACCGGGTCTATCTATACAATTTCCAAAGGAACCAGGCCAAACAGGGGAAATTTCTGCCTACATGGAAGTGACCTTTTGAAATTGTAGATAAGATCTCCCCAGTCGCCTACAAGATCTGCATCCCCAAAGGCAGTTTGGTGGAAGGGGAAGACAAATGGGTCCATATAAATCAGCTAAAGTGTTGCTATCCCAAGCACACTCTGCAGCAAGTGGAGGAGTCCTCTGTAATCCCAGAGGGGACCACTCCAGATTAATACAAGTCCAACCGTAAAATATTCCACATATAGCCTATAAAATTCTATGATTCTTGAATGCAAATGTCTCCTGATGAATAAAATGTATATGTTCGCCCCACCATTAATAGTGGTGGGGAAATGTCTACAAATATGTTTCTGCCGCTTTTGCTTTGTCATCCTAGGAGAGATAAACCATGGAGATTGACCAAGGAGGACGACCCGGGGACCGGGAGCAAAGATCCGAGGGGCTCGAGGTACCGCCCTATACTCCCATCAGGACCGGCGAGGAGAACCGATCGATCCACCCTGATGGAGGAAAAGATGCTGAACTGTGCCATCTGCGGAATCATAAGAAGATGATGCAGACATCCCAGCGCGTGGATCAAAACATCCTTAGCACCCGACTCCCCCTAGACTCGAAATCAAAGTGTAGTCGGGCGGGGGGGCTTGTCAGGTGTATCGACCCACGTTCAAGTTATTATGCTGCAACATTTGGTGCTGTGGGCTTAGAAAATCCAAGATGGCCGAAAAGCCCACATTTGCGCAAGAATCCAGGAAAACTGTGCAGTTTTTGCGCACACCAAACTGGTCACCTGACCTTCCACTCACTAGTGCGAGCGTGATGGGTCAGAAGCGCCATGAGTGAAACGTGGTGCCAAAGGAAATACAACAGTGCCTGTTAAATCAAAAAGCGCTTTGAAATCACCTTTGTTTCTCTGAATGCAAGCTCAAAATGCCTATTTCAAACATTGCAAGATATTCAAAAATCTTACCGAACACCAGCAGACGTCTGGTAGAATGAAGTCTTGTGTGCATACCAAATCTGGAAGGATGAAGAGCCTAAAATAATGTGCATAACAAAACTGGCTGAGCTGTGGATGTCAGCAGCTTAAGTGAAATGGGATTTAAAGCCACTAAAATCGAAATGTTTAAAATAAATGCGAGACCTACTTTTGAGTGTCACATAGGTTGAAACTGCTTAAAAGTCATGGTTTTGAACTTAGAATCAGCGTTCTAGCTGCATGTGTCAAAATTGTAATTTTGATTTGAATGAAGAAAAATGGGAACTAAACTGACCTTTGGCTGAAGCCTGGCTTCAAGGGACTGAATTCTGCCCGGCAACTACCCCCGACAGGAGATGAAACTTGCCCAGCAACTGTATTCACAGGCCTGGCCTCCCTTCTGCTGCCCCACCAAAAGGAGATCACACCTCTCTGATTGAATCAGGGAAGGAGTACCTGAGACTACAGGAAAACAGAACAATGAACTTCCCTTTGCTCCAAGCAATTTCTAAATTAGGGGGTCGTAAATAGTATGTATGTTAAAATCTGACACTTCATCATCTGATGCCCATATTCCTTGCGCACATTTGTGTAAATTCTGGAAAATTTTAGAGGTTGTGTTCTGGATGAAAAGGGCAGAATTCTGTCAGAAGTGGACACAACATCTTTCAAAGACAGGGATCGGATGGTTTGGTGCTACAGAAAATATGTTAACTGGACATATAATATCAGAAAAATTGTACATAGATAAATATGCATTTGGATCAAAAATAGATTTGTGTTCAAAGTGACAAGGGGAGGATTATCTGACCCATAAACATATCTCATCACAATGACACTCCATTTCCTTCCTCCAATCAAGGGAGAGAGGAGAACTTGGCCAATGATAAGTTGTGAGGGGCAGACTTAGTTATGCCCATGCACACACCCATTTTCAAAAGACATAAAAAGAGCCAGTGAGATCCAGGTAGAGACATTCACTTTCCATTTCAAACTGATTTCTTTTGCGAAGCGCTTTGCCAGAAGACTCCAGAACCAGAACTTAGAATCCAGATTTCAGACCTTGTAGCAGAGAGGAGTAGTCCACAAGCTGAATCCTTCAGAGGCCCCAGAATCCAGCAACCTGACTAAACTTTTCCACAGCCGGGCTGTGCTGTTTGCTTCTGGCTAGAACTTTTGCCGGAACCAGAGACCCAGACCAGACCGCGGTGCCAGTACCAGACCCAGGAAGCAGAGCTGTATCCAAACCGCAGACCAGACCCAGACCAGACCGCTGTGCAGTGCCAAGAACTTTCGCCAGAACCAGGGATCCAGACCAGCAGAGCAGAGAGAAACGCAGCAAAACCTGTTGACCAGATCTGTGACAAGGCCCATTCCTTCCAAAATTAGGAGTGTGTATCCAGCCAGAGCTGTGCAAACCAATCTCTTAGCTTAAAATAATCTAATTCAAACCATTTCCACCTATTTCGAACTGCATAGAAATCGCCTGTCCATTCTCTGATTTCAAACCTGTGAAAGTTCATTTGTCATTTGAATCTTACTTTATTTCTGAGAATCTACCTCCACTAAATTGTCTGTATCTTCTGAACCGCACGTCCTAGGAGCGAGATTTAACTGTTATCTTAAAGCTAAGAATCTAAGCTTTCCAACAAGCCCTACTCCTTATAGTTTTTCCGTAATCGCGCTCGACACCCTCGGAAAAAGTGCCGTAAATTGCAATTTGACTCAACTTCTTCACCTGTCAAGAATAGCTGTCTTTTGCTTCCATTGCTGAAATTCGTTTTCAACCTGATAATCCCTCATGAATGATTGCTAGTGTTGACCTGAACTAATTCAAACTAGCTGTCACCCACCCTGAATCTCCTATAGGGAATTAAAATCATTTTTAGCATATTTTTCACTTCATTGCAAATTAGATTACAGGTATGTCTGCATGTTTTAAAAGCATACCGGTTGCTCTAAGCTTGCTAGGGGGAAACTAGAATTTGTATTGCATTTGATTATATTCCTGAAAATTGTGTGCTCCCCTTCCATTTCCTTATATTGCATAGGGGGAGAGTGAATTGTCAAAAGAAAAAGTGATCATATTATCTCTTGTTGAAACCATATCAGTTTATTTCTGTGCTGCATTCTTTCCATCATTGCTTTTCCTTGAAACCATAAAAGCATTCTCAGCTACCTTATCCTCTCTATACCAACTCCTAAGTAATTAAAAACGTGTGCTAGTATAATATTATCCATTGTTCATCACTGTCATATTCATAAGTGTGCTATCAAATATTAATTTATTAATAAAAGTGTTATATATATATATTGTTTAATTTTTCAAATAAATCTTTTAATTTGCAAAACAAACCTACTTCTTGACTCAGTGAGGTCAGGGGATTCAAAGAGAGAGCCATTATACAAGGGTTTATCATCCAGATCTATGAACTTGTCCTAAACATATATAAATAAGGGCTTCCCTTGGGCATCCCAGACTAGGCATTGACTTAGTTGGCGTGCTGCATTGAAGTCACTTAACACCTCCTTTTATTCCTCTTATGTTTACTCTATTGGGACCGTCTTGGTCCAAGGCCCTCAGGCCAAACTTCACCTCTTTGATATACGCTTCCCGCGCCTCATCAACTTCCTTTTTTCTCTTGCTGTCCCCTGCCCCCTTTCCGTGACTACCTCACCTCCCCCTTCCGCCTCTTCCTCGGCTACCTTGCCTCCTCCTTCCCTCTCTGCCCCCTCTCGGGCTCCTTCTACACCTCAGAAGGGCGTACCTCTGATTTGTACCCCTCACCGGAAGTCCTTCAAGGATGGCAACCTTCTCCATATTGCCACCCTAAACTCTCACTCTGCTGTCAAACACTCCTCTGATATCTACAGCCTTCTTGAAGAACTTGACCTTGATGTCCTCGGTCAGACTGAGACATGGTTCATGGCCAGCTCTATCACTAGCTTTGACATGCTCCTACCTGACAGCTACAAGATCCTCTCCGCACCCAGGTCCAACCGCTCTGGTGAGGGTGTAGCCCTGATCTTCCCCAAGTGGATTCCTGCCTCTGTCACTCCTACGCAGGACTACTTCTCCTTTGAATGCCTCGTCTGCATGCTCTCTCTCCCCCCTAGCCATTCCCTTACTGTAGCTACTATCTATCGGCCACCTGGTCAAATCTCCTCCTTACTCTCTGAGTGGGCGGACCTCTCCTCCTCACTCTGACCTCAACCACTCAACTCTTCCTTCTTGGGACTTCAACATCCACCTGGATGCCTCCTGTCCTTCCTCTGTACTCTTCCGCGACCTCTGCGTCTCTCTCTCACTTATTATTCTCCCCTCTGGCCTGTCTTACTCTGCAGGGCACACTCTGGATGTTCTGATCTCCTCAGACATTCCCCTCTCTGTTCCTCTCTCCACTCCTCTCTCCTGGAGTGAACACTTTTCCTCTCCTCCCACCTTATCCTCCCTACCTCTCAGGCCAAGCCACTTCCATCACCGCCACCCACCTTCTCGGTCATCCGACCCATAAATCGCGTCTCAGCTGAGGCTTTCGCTGCCATCTTCTAACCCCCTCCCTCTTTGGATGACTCTCACCCTGACACAGCCCTCTCCACACTCCACTCTGCTATATATGATAATCTTGATATCCTTGCCCCTGGCATGAGAATCCGCCTGAAGCCCAAAGCCAAGTGCAACTCCTGGTACGACTCAGACCTTGTCACCCTAAAATGCAAGTGCAGGGTGGCCGAGAGGAAATGGCCTGCTTCATGTACATCCTCGGACAAACTGGCCTGCTGCCTGCTCCAAAGGCAATACTGGCTCTCTGTTCTAACCAAGAAGAGAGCTTCTATTCAAGCCCGCGTCTCTACTGCATCTAAAAACTCGGCTGAACTCTTTAAAAACTGAAAGGAAAATGCCAATCCTGCCGCAGTCTCTACCTCTCCTGTCCCTTCCCAGGACCTCTGCATGGCACTGACTTCTCACTTCATCTCTAAAACTCAGAACACCCTGTCCTCACTCTCCTCCAATATCCTCCCTCCCCCTACTCCCTGCTCTTCCTCTGGCCCTTCTGCAGCCACCTCTCCTCCCTCCTTCTCTTCCTTTCCCCTGTCTCCGCTGATGAGGTCTCTAGACAAGTCCGATCTATGAAAGTCTCATCAAAGCAGGTTCACCCCTCTTCCCCCAAAACTATCAAGGACCATGTTGACTCCCTGGCTTCTGCCCAGGCTGATTTCTGAAATCACTCTTTTACCACTGGAATTTTCCCATCCCCCTGAAGCACTCCCTTGTGCACCCTCTTCTTAAGAAACCCTCTGCTGACCCTTCCTGCCCGGCTAACTATCGCCCAATCTCCATCACTCCCTTCCTGGGCAAGCTCCAGGAGAAACTGGCCATCTCCCGGCTTAATCTTCATACTGAATCTGTTGGTTGTCTTCATGACCATAAGTCTGGCTTCATAGCTGCCAGAAGCATGGAAAGTGCTCTCCTGAACATCTGTGAAGACCTGCTCTCCAACCTTCACTCTAACACCCCCTCCGTCCTCATCTTGCTTGATCTCTCTTCTTCCTTTGACACTGTCAACCATGCCATCCTGCTCAACCGTCTCTGTGATAATCTGGGCATCACTGGTCAGGCTCTGGCATGGCTGACTTCTTTCCTCTCCGACCGACCCTCCCAGGTCCGACTGGGGTCCTTCCTCTCTGCTATCTTTTTCTCTACCTGTGGTGTCCCCCAGGGGTCTAACCTCTCTCCCTGGCTGTTCGACCAATACCTGGCACTCCTTGCCTACCACATCGTCGCTCTGTGCCCCAACTTTCAGTGATATGCGGATGACACCCAACTCATTTTCAGGCAACGCTCAGACTTCCCCTCTCCTTCTCTCATCTCTGACTGTTTGTCTGCTATCCAGGAGTCGTGTGCCGCCTATGACCTCTGCCTTAATGCCAGTAAGACTGAGATTCTCCTCATCGGCACACCTTCTCCAGCCTTCCCTGCAGCTCTCTGGCCGGCCTCTCTTGGCCCTCTTCCTGCTCCCACCTGCAAGGCTAAAAACCTCAGAGTCATCTTCGACTCCACACTCTCCTTCTCTCCTCACATCTCTGACGTCTCTAAGAAGTCACACTACCAGCTCTACCTCCTCAGAGGTCTTCTTCCTTTCCGATCCTTCCCCAGAAGCTCACCATCTCCAGAGCTCTGGTTCTCTCTTGGCTGGACTATTTTAACAGCCTCTTTCTAAATCTGCCTGCTTCTACTCTTCGCCCTATGCAGCTTATCCAGAACAGGACTGCGAGACTTGTCCTTGGGCTCAAGCCCAGGGATTGTATCTCTCCAGGACTGTAATCTCTGCACTAGCTCCCAATGGCTGTGAGGATTAAGTTCAAAACCCTTTGCATCGTTCACAAGGCATTCTGGGGACTGGAGCCTCAATACCTCCAACTCTCTCTTCCTAAATATCTTCCTTCTCGAGCTCTTGGCTCATCCGCCTCCAACTCCCTCAGGGTCAGTCGCTTCTCCAAGCAAAGAGTTGGTGGTAGATCGCTTTCTTCGGCTGGTGCCTCTCTGCCTACCTTAAACTTGAGGAGAACCATCTCCAGTTCCCGAAGCACCTCAAAACTTTTCTCTATGCTTCTGCTTTTTCTCCTCCTCTCCTCTGCTGACCTTCTGGCTGTAACCGGAACTGCACTGGCTACCTGGACACCCTCTGATCTCGGGCCCAGGTCCTTCCCCAGCCAGCGTCACACACCTGCACTGCTCACATGGCAACCCCTGCACTTGGGGACTGTTTCTGTATCGCTACAGTCCCCCTACCAACCCTTGACGCCTGCTGTCCGCACTTACCGATGCACTTGCCACATGCTGGCCGTTTACTTATTTATTGTTCTCTTTGTTCCCATGTACTGCACTGTCCCAGTCCCCTTCCCACGCACTTGCGTGATCTGAATGACACCTGGCCTAGAAGGATCGTTGTCTGTCCTTCTTTTGTTCCTCTGCCTTGCCTCATCGCGCCTTCAAACTCTTTTGTATAGGCGCGTTACAAATGACATCATATCATATCATATATCTGCTGGAACTGCAAGGAACAACTTCCTCAGCTACAGCTCTTCTTCATTTTAAAGGTACTGTGCAAGTGTGGTGAAGAACTCCTTTCTGCCGAAGTGAAAGTTTGTGAAACTTTCCCAACTTTGAAGACTCGTCCTTCCCTAAACCGACATATAACTTTTTGTCTGACCAACTACTTCTAAAAACCGTGGAAAAAGACTTAACCGTTTACTACCAGAACGGTGCTATCATATCCAAGACTCTGAACCATTGATTTTGGCCCAGGCCTATTGAATTGACTTGCTGGTTGTATTGAACTGAAACTATTTGCCCTACCTCTGAAACTATTTGTACTTTAATTCTTTTAACCTTGTCTTTTTACCCCTTTTTAAAGTAACTGAAGTGCCATTTTGCTCCCACTTCAGGGGAGCTGAACTTTTTCAGAAACTGATTGTTTGTGTATTGTAGTATATTAGATTGTGATATTGAGCTGCTCCTACTAGTGAAATGTTTTCCAACTGACTGTGTACATAAATATATATTCTTTTACCAAGAAACCTTGAGTAAGTGTTTCAACCACTGGGATTGCTAACCCTTTGTTTAACCTTTTGTACTGCTCACTCTTGAGGAAAGTCTGGCTGCTCAGACACTTCTACCCCATTACTGTGTAGTACAGGCTTGTACCAAAGGTGAAATTGTACTTACACTTCAAGTCTTAATTGTGTGTAGTGTTCCCAAAGGGTACTGCATGTGATTCTGCCCAACACTTGTAAGTACAATTGTTTTGTTGGGACTTTAATGCTCCAGTTTAGCTGGGAATAGGGGGCCTATCCTTCTTGGGTTCTTCCTCTAACATATATGTTAGCGAACCAACTCCATACACGTTGCTCACGTTTCCCAACCTCCTTAAACTGCACCTGCCTTGTGCTTGGATGAAACCACACTTGCTCAACTCCAAAAGCCTTCTCATAGCGGATTGTCAGCATGGGAATGGAACCCTACAAGCTTCACAATCACTAGACCCACTTTGCCTCTAAGATTTTACCAAACAGTTTATAGCCAATTCTAAGCAAATGGATTGGATTAGACCAAGATCTACCACAGCGTTCCACATCCTACAGTCAAGATGGCCAAAGGAGTCCTTCAAAGCAGGCCTCAATCCCTTGATGTATGGATTGAGGCATGGACTTGCCAAGCACACCTATACACAGTAAACTGATTTACTACCAATACTAGAAAGGATATTACTTCCTGTATTTCCTAAATGTAGCTGGCATTTTTAACAGTCAAACATAATACCATGGTACATGTAGTTCCTAGTAACTACACTCCAATTTCCTCCAAAACCCCACACATCCATCCTCTCAACAGGAACATTAGTTTGGTTTCGATGAACCGATTAACAATTCGTTCCCCATACAATAAATGATGACTGCCCCCAACGCCAAATAAAGTAAATATAGTGCTAGGGGTGGATCAAAACAATGGCATTAACAGGCACACCAAGACCAACATTCACCTGTTCTGATGCCGCTAAATGTTTTTTTATTTCCTTCTGAGAAGGCACATTTCTAAAGTTGGTGCTAATTAAATTCTATTTTAAATAACTTTAGTTTTGGTCACTTCCATATTACAAATTGTAATCCAACTGTTTTTGGCTTATAATACATTATTTTCAGTCTTCTTATTGCATACGTGGTCATCATATGATAGGTTATTTATAGGTTTCTAAGCGGACCCGGGATCGAACCTGTGGGGCTCTCTGTCGTCTTGTTTCCCAGGTGAGCATGTTGCCCCTGAGCTATCCTCCCTAGAATATGGCCATGGATACATGGGACATTCTTTAACTCACCGTCATCACTTGAACCGTGTGTATCTGGTTTGGTACAGCTGATAAAACCATGACTTGGTCTATGATTTGCCTGAATGTATAGCATCGATTCATTTAAGTACTCCCTCAATCAGAATTGGTAACATGAATGAAAATATTGTATAACCACCACCGAAGATTTTGACTCTTTCGAAGGGGTAGTGTGGGTTCTATTTCAGACTCATTTTATTCTGATTTGTGTTTATATTACATGGGATAAGCATCTGTTTAGCCTTCCAGTTTCTTGAAAATATAGGGGTTCACGGTAACAATTCATTTTCCTCAGTTATACGTTTTACAAAAAAAAAAAAAACTGCCATTTGTGAAATAAAACCAAAACAATACTGAATACATTCACTCCTGGTTGTGAAGGTTTACTCCTGCTTCTTTAATATATGTGTACATGCAAATGTTTTCCCTTCCTATTTCACCCCATCACCTTCCTATTTCAGCCCGTTCTCCCACACAATCTCTCCCCTTTTGTTCCCCTTGCTCTGAAGCAACCACAATTGCATGTCCGTGTGTTATTAAACTCCATCCCCCAACACCTCACCCACAAACACACAAGCCCTCATTACAAGTCAGGCGGTGGACCATGGTGCTATTAGCACCATGGTCCATGCCGGATTCCGCCATGGTGGATGGCGGAATTACCGCCCCATTCCAAGGTGAGTGGGGCGGTAATTCCCCATTCACCATTTGCCCTTCCCCATTCCCATTTTTGCCCCATAGGGCATAATGGGGATGGGGAAGGCGCTAATTACGACACCGTAAATTACGGTGCCGTAATTAGCACCAAGGTTGCTTAGCGCCTTGGACTTTAACGCCTGCAAAAAGCAGGCGTTAAAGTGTGAATCAGGCGTTAAGGGTTTAACAGCGCTGACGCTCTTTACGGCGCCGTTAACCCCTTAACGCCTGACTTGTAATGCGGGCCACAGTCTTATTTTTTGAGGATCAGGTGCTGGCTGTCCTGCTTTAGAAGGTATATAGACAGCTTCCCAGCACACTTTTCTTTCAGAAGATGGCGTCCCTACCACTGCTGCTGGGTGCGACTCGTGGGCTAAAGTCACATTGGGTCGTACTCGTGGGGGACTGAGGAATCTGAGTACGAGCAGCACCATGTCTTAATGACATTTTTTGGAGATGCTGGAACTCTGCCCCAGAGAGCCCCAGCCCACTTAAAGCCCTGGGTTGATGCTGGTAGTATTAGGGACATGAGGAGATCGAGGCAGCTCATTGGCCCTCATTCCAACCCAGGTGGTAAGTTCCCTACTTTACCACTCCATTTACACCAAGGTGGACGGCGGATTTACCGCCCCATTCCAAGGTGAGTGGGGCGGTAAGTCCCCAATCCCCATTTACCCTTCCCCATTCCCATTTTTGCCCCATAGGGCATAATGGGAGTGGGGAAGGCGCTAATTACAGCACCGTAAATTATGGTGCCGTAATTAGCGCCAAGGACACTTAGCGCCTTGTTACTTAACGCCTGCTAAAAGCAGGCGTTAAGGTGGAAATCAGGCGTTAAGGGTTAACGGCGCCGACGTCTGGGTTGGAATGAGGTCCATAGTCTACTCGTTAATATTTGGCCAATACTCTGCCCAAACCCTACGATTGGTTTGAATAGGCCAGCGTTTCCAAAAATCAAGCCCACTCTTGCATCCATTCATTCACCAACAACACACACTTATCAAGTCAATGATTCCCAAATGCCGATGGGAATTTGGCCGCTGATCTATGTTTCTATCCCAGAATGCTTAGTCAGTGGGCCACCAAAGCAATTTCAAAGCCTGAGCAGGAAGACGGATGGTAGTTTCTTTTTGGATTTAATTAGATTTAACATAATTACTTTTCCGACGGGAACAGTGTGAGCTGTAAAAACTCTGGGAAAGTGTCTCCCTCCGTTTTCCCCTTTCTTTTTCTTTCTCTCCTTTTTTTCTCCCTCTGCAAATGTTGAATTATTTTACAGTTGATAGTTCCTGCGAATTCACGACCTTTAAATGCTGAGCAGCGAACGCTCCTTGAATTTTAATCAATATGTGTGTGTCCCCTGCAAATGCCAAGCGCCTGCTCGGAATTAGCCGCTTCTGCTTAAGTGACAACGCAGGGAAAGTTCAGAGTGTGACGCTGGCGAGTTTCTTCAGACCCCTCATTAAGGGCCGAGATGTGCAGGCGGGTGGCCGCTCTAAGATGGCGGGGGTGGCGGTGGGGGGAGTTTGAGGGCATGTATCTTTCATTAGCCGCGGTTTACAGGGTTTATGGACCGCCACGTACTTCATCTCCCAGCCTCTGGCCTCATCAAGCTTGGCTCGAGTGATAATGAGGGCAGAATGAGGGCATAGCGTCAGCAGTGGAGACTTTGGAAAGACTGGGAGGGAAGTGCCCACAATGATAGGGGTGCGGGTCTTCAGAAGTAGCAGCGGAGAGTGTTGCAGTCTGCCAAGGCCTACGAACTTGTTTCAATGTTTGACAAAAAATGTCATTTCTGCATATAGTTACATGGTATCAGACTCATAATTTACTAGGCCTGTGCAGACTTGTTTGGAGATAACTCGGACCACACGAATTTCAATTGGTTTGAAGGTCCTGGAGACATTTGAAGTTCTACCGAAATTCATCTGGAAAAGTTTGAGGTTCTACCATGGATCATCAAGGAAGGGTAGACTGCTGCTATCCTACTGGGCCTATAGATAGGAGAGCCAGTGATCTCTTAGCTATGACTGAGCCAGGACCGAGCCAGGGGCACTGGCTCTTAGAGCCAAACGCAAGCCGAGTCAGGGGAAAGGGCGCGCAAAACGGCGGGAGGTTTTCACGGGCTGGGGGAGTAGAAAAGAGGCTGTTAGTGTAAAAAAGTGGTGAAAAAAGACTGGGGGAGAAAAGAGCTGTGAATGGGCTGGGTAAAGGGGTTGAGGGGAAATGGGGGCCTAAAAAAGGAATATGTGGGGGTTCAGGGGCGAGGAAAGGGGTGTGAGGGGTATGGTACGTGAAAAAAGAGGTGTGTGGGGGTTAGGGGTGAGAAAAGAGGTGAGAGGGTTTGCGGCTGAGTAAAGGGGTTGAGGGGATAAGGGGGACAGGAAAAGGGATATGAAGGGGTTGAGGGTGAGAAAAGGGGTGTGAGGGCTCCGGGTGGTGTGGAAAGAGCTGTGAAGGGGTTAGGGGATAAGCAAAGAGGTGTGAGGGGGTGGGGGCTGAGTAAATGGGTGTGAGTGGGCTGGGCAGAAAAAAAGGGTAGGATGGGGTTGTCAGCTGTGTAAAGGGGGTGAGGAGTTCTGAGGCCATGAAAAAGTATATGAGGTGGTTTGGGGTGATTAAAGGGGTTGGAGGGGGCTAGAGGGTGAAAAGGGGGCTTGAGGAGACCAGGGGTGGGTAAATATGGTTGAGGGGACTGTGCAAAGGGGCTGGGGGTTTGGAGGCAGGAAAAGGCATATGAGTGGGGTTGGGGCTTGAGCAAAGGGCATGAGAGGGCTAGGGGGTGAGAAAAGAGGTGTGAAGGGCTTGGTGGAAGAGTAAAAAGTTTGAGGAGATCTGGGGGACAGGAACATGAATATGAAGGGCTATGGGTGAAAGAAAGGGTGTGAGGGTTCTCCCTCAAACCCCTTCTTTCACCCCTGAAGGGGGCAAGAAAAGAGGTGTGAGGGGACTAGGATAGAACAAAGGGAGGTGCCGGGGAACACAAATGTCGTGATATGGGTCTGGGTGGTCTGGGTACATGTGCAGGTAAAGGGGCTATGGGACAGGGAAAGGTGATGGAAGGGGGTTTGGAACCTGCCTTTAAATTTGCAGTTGCATCACAAGAGCATTCCTGCCTAACTTCCTGTCCTGGTTGCCTGACTTATTGTCCCACCCCAGCCAATGAGTGGCTGGGGAAGGACAGGAAGTCAGGCGGCCTAGGATAGGAAGTCAGGCAAGCACGCTCCTGTTGTGCTGTCGGCATTTCAGGAGTATATGTATATTTTTTTAATAACAATTCTCTGGGCAGGCAGCTGGAGGGTCTCGTGGCCAGCCCCTGCTATGGACATGAACTAACCAGGGATGAGTGTTAGGACAGAGCCCAGGTTTTGACCCGAGATCATCCGGGCTCTCTGTTGTATCAGACGAACTTCGGGATAACCAGTCATGTAATGTAGCGTATAAACGGAAGTATATTGTAAAATAGAAGAGCCCAACACAGCCGTGCTCAGGGAAAGCTTGCAACTGTCAAGTATTGGAACAATTGGTGAGCGCACGATGACAGTCCAATTAGAACACAGAGAAAGTCGTTGCGCGCACACCACATGAAAATGATGAATAAGACATATGCCCCACCTTTTACTTGGCAGGTGATACATTATAAAAAAATCATTTTATAACACGTGCTGTATGGAAAATGCAAGTTACACATTAATTTCTGAAACAAAATATTAGCCGTTAGAATTCCCTTTGTATTCTTCTAGCCTCTCATCTGCATCTTCCTTCTCCTCCAACCTTTCCCAAGACTTTTCTCCTCCATCTCCCATCCCTGCATCTTGTAGGTTTGCCACTGAAATAGTGTCCTCATTATTGTCCTGTTCCTGATACCACTCAGTACCCACACTGTCCCCAGCCGGGTAGCAACTTTCACCCTTTTTAAATATCAGTTTGTCTGAAAAACAATACAAACCAAACCTGTCCAAACTCCACCGTTTTCCATCCCTCGTTACTATGTGCTTTTTTCCAACCTTAATTACCCTTATAGGATCAAAGAAATGTGAACATCCTTTCGGAACCTTGAATTGTTTCTTGATGCATATTAAATCCCCAACACACACCTGGCCTGTACATTTGGGTCTTTTAGGAATGGAGTTTTCTTCCACACATATCCACTGTGAACACATCTGAGAACACATCTTTCTTACTCTCATTTTCTCAAAAGGTGAAACACTGGAAAATACATGAGGAGTGTCGCTTTACGCCTTCAACATTTCCAGCACACAGTCTTTCAACTCCAACCCATTAGCAAATGCCAGATGAATTGTTTTTTTGTATTTTTATATAGCACTATGAACCCTCAGGCACCCGAGTGTTGCTTTTATTTCCCACAGTGTGTGGTGCTCATTTATCAACCTCAGAAGAATGAAAGGCTGAGTTTGGCCCTGCCGGGAATCAGCAAGATCTGCACGGATGTCAAATAGAGCACTCTATTCGCTTTGCTATCTGATCGGTTTCTTTGATTATACCATTCACTCTCTCAACTAAACCATTCCCTTTGAGGTTGTATAATGCTGTGCAATGGTTTTCTCTGTGATGACTATCCAAATAATCACACATTTCATTAGACACTAATTGTACCCCATTGTCCAATATAATAATCTTGGGGTATCCCTCCATTGAAAATACACTTTCCATGAATTCAATCACCTACTTAGGGGACATTGTAGATACAAATGCAACATCAAACCATCTTGATGCATAGTCCACAATGACAATAGCAAATCTGTGTTCTGGACCCAGAATGCTCATAAGGCCCATAAAATCAATGCCCATTTTTTCACATGCACGTTCAGGAATTCCCACTTTACCTGGCTCTACTTTCTGGGTTTTAAATGACTTGTCAGTGGAAGAACATGGAATACAACATCCTATTTCATTCTCAACCATTGATGCCATGACCGGCCACCAATAATTTGCTCGTAACCTTCTTTTAGTTAAACACTTTCCCAAATGTCGTACATGAGCCTCTTTGACCAATTCACTATTCAACGATACAGGAGAAATCAATCTCTTCCCTCTCTTTAAAACCCATTGTGAACTGCAGAACTCCTCTATTATTTTGTAACTCCATCACCTTTGAGCTAAACACATTCAGTCTTTTTTATGGCCTCCTTTAACTTCTTATCCTCCTCAATTCCTTTCATCCATGATTCCGTTGAAAATGCTTCCTTTACTGTGTCCCCAATTTCAGCTACCTATTTATCACCAATGTCATAATTTCCCTTCAACCCTTCACTTGGAGATCTAGATAAGCAATCTGCTATGGGATTACACCATTCTGGAATAAAATTAACAACACAATGTAAACCTCGTAATGTAGTTAACCTAGGGGTAGCTAACCCCAGAGCCTCTGATAGTAAACAAATGTGTCAATGGTTTGTGATCACTTTTACTAATTTATGGCATGGCCCAAACATATGCCCTGTAAAACACTAGGCTCTTCCATTCTACAGATGAGTACCGTGGTTCTACTGGGGATAAGGTCCTAGAAGCAAAAGCTACAGGCACTTCCACACCTCGCCTGCACTGAGAAAACACTGCACCAATTCCTCTTGAACAAGCGTCTACCGTGATTGTGGTCTCATACACTGGATCAAACTTATAAAGTGTGGGAGCATTTGATAATTCTATTTTTATCTTCTTGAAGGTAACCTTCTCCCTACTACCCCACACTATTTATTTCCTACCCTTCAATAGATCTCTCCAAGTTGCACATTTCAAGGACGCATTCTCAACAAACTTTGAATAAAACTCCTCAATGCCCAGAAATGACCTTAACTCATCTCTGCTCATAGGGGAATTGATTTTCAAAATAGCATCCACCATTTCAGGGCGAGTCTCTACTCCACTGTTTGTCAGAGTGTGTCCCAAAAACGTGACTAAATGAACCTTGGATTGACAATTCTACCTCTTAATAGTTAACCCAGCCTTTTCCAGTCTCCTCAATACCTCCACTATTTGGCATCTTGTTGCAGTATACTCTTCGCCCCCACCAAAATATCATGCTGGAAACATCGGACACCCTCCAACCCTTCAAAAATCTCCTCCATGATTTTCTGAAACACTGATGCTGCAGAGGATAACCTAAATGGCAATTGCTTATACTGAAATGCATCCAAGGTGTAATAAATGCAGTGAGAACTTTGGAGTATTCATGTAAATCTACCTTGTGGTATGTTATGTTATCTTATGTTACTTACAGTTATAGAGTGCACGGTCGCCCAAGGGCATCATGGTGCTAGAGAGGCGAGCTGCCTGCTAAAAAGAAAGACCAATGGAAAAGAGGAGCTAGAATAAGGTGGTTTTAAGAGCTTTCCTAAAGCCAAGATGGTTAGAGGTGCCTCTGAGTAGCAATGGAAGGCTGTTCCAGAGTTTGGCAGCTGCAATAGAAAAGGCCCTTCCACCGATCCTTTTGCGGTTAAATCGAGGACCATAAATAGATTAGAGGTGGAGGAGCGTAAGTCACGTTCCTGAATATATCGAAAAAAATGTGGACTGCAAAAACTCGGATCCTTGGCCGTGGATTTCCCGGTGAACAATACATATCGACTTGAAAAGGACACGCTGGGCCACTGGAAGCCAGTGAAGTCATCGAAGCACTGGTGAAATGTGAGCACCATAGGGAGAGCCGGTGGTTAGCCTGGCCGCCAGGTTTGCATGCGCTGAAGCCGTTGTATAAGGCTGGTCGGCTGTGATAGATATAGAGAATTGCAGTAGTCCAACCACGGAAGGACTAGTGCCGCCACCACAGGGGGGAAGATGGCTTCTAGTATCAGCGGAAGAACTTTCTTAAGGACCCTGATCTGATGGTGAGCAGACTGGCATGCGGCCGTAACCTGGTTGGACATGGAAAGAGACGGGGAGAGGAAAACACCCAGATTTTTCACCTTACTAACTGGGCTAGGAAAAGGACCTAGAGAGGTGGGCCAAAAGGCAGAGGTCCACAATGAAGGATCTGGAGGACAACCCACCAACATTACCTCCGTCTTATCGCCATTAAGCTTGAGCCAGTTTTGGTCCATCCAAGTACCGACTGCCCTCAGGCAGTCATGGAGGCAGGACGAGATCTCAGCCTGATCCTGATACAAACGGATCAGGATTTGAGTGTCGTCAGCATAAGAGTAACAATTAAATCTGTAGGAGCGGATGAGGCAGACTAGTGCCAAAATATAGATATTAAACAGGATCAGCGAAATAGAAGAACCCTGGGGGACACCACAAGTGAGGGAGCAGGAAGAGGAAAAAAAAGGAGGCATGGCAAGAGTTTGTGTACGATCAGAGAGAAAGGAAGTGAACCATGTGAGAACAGAACCAGATATCCCAATCTGCGCCAGGCGTGCACCGAGGATGGGGTGGTCAACCGTGTCAAATGCGGCTGACAGATCCAACAGGATCAAGGCAACACTTCCACCTGCATCGACTAGTCTGGACATATCATCTTGTACAGAAACAAGCACACTTTCCGTGCCACTCCCAGGCCTAAAACCAGCCTGGGCAGGGTTGAAGATTTGAGACGATTCCAGAAATGAGGATAAAAGGGGTGTGATAAGGATATGTCCAATGAATAGTACCATTCAGCATCCTCCATAGTGGAAAGCATTTCACTCACTCTAGGTAATGGATGCCTGTTGACAAGGATATTCTTATTTAAATCACGCAAATCTACAAATAGCGTAATCCTGCCATCTGGACATTGTGTGACAAACACTGGTGAAAGCCATGCACTACTCTCTATGGGTTCAATAACCCCCTGCTCGCAGAGGTTTCTCAGTTGCAGGATACTTTTCTCCTCACACTAAGAGGAAGATACCTCACCTTGTGTACCTTGGTAGTCGCATTTTTCACCAACTGAATCTTGTGTTCATAACCTCTTATTCTCTCAATGCCACTGCAAAAAACGTTTCCAAATTCACTAGCCATGTCATCACTGAATATCTCTGACATTTGCCTTGTAATTGCCCTTACTTGCCAATCTTTACAAGAATACAGTTCCAATACCAATTGTTCCTAGTGTTCCAACCTAACAGTCTTCTTTGGTAGCTAAATATACTTTAGCATGTATGTGTCTGCCACCATGTGCAATATCACACCACACAAAACCATTAAAATCTATGTTTCCTCCTCTATATGCTCTAAGTCTGATGTCTTTGTTAAGTAATTAATGTTTCATTTCTCCCCATATTTCTCTGTATTTGTCCTCCGATATAGTAGTATATGGTGATCCAGAATCTGCTAATATTCTTATGACATTTCTTGACAATACTATGTCAATTTCAGGTGGGATATATTCTCTGTCATCATCGTCTCCCACCTTTCCTTCTATGTGAGCAACCTAGATTGCCCATTCCTGTCTATCTTCCATTACAGCATTCACACCAGTTTCCCCAACTCTGGCATGTATGCTATTTTTGCAAAACCTGGCAAAGTATCCTACAACCCCAAACTTCCTGCACTTTCCACTCATTGATGGACATTCTTTAGGATTCAAACTGAGTTTTTCGAACCAACAACGAGGACAATGTCCCTTTATCCAACCTTGTTGGGTATTGTAATTGTTCCCACTGCATCTATTAGACTTTTTTTAAAGTGCAAACTTTGGAAGTTTCCTCCATAAGTTGCCCTTCTATTTCCTCACCGGTCACCAACTGGACGTTTTCCTTTCTCATTTTCCTTAAGACCATTACTAGTCAGTTCAATACCCTTTGCAATAGCCAAATCCTCTTGCAAAGGAGGATTCTTTGCTTGCCAGAGTCTCTCCTGCATTTTATAATGTGATGTGTACATCATGAGTTGATCTCTAATGTATCCATCTACATTCCAGTGAATTCACATGAGGTTAGTAACCCCCTTTGATCAGCTAGAAAACCATCTACTGATTCCCCAACACCTTGTTTCTCTCAGATACCACATTAACATGCTTAACTAAGAAGTCACACTACCAGCTACACAGCCGTGCTCAGGGAAAGCTTGCAACTGTCAAGTATTGGAACATTGGTGAGCGCACAATGACAGTCCAATTAGAACAAAGAGAAAGTCGTTGCGCGCACACCACATGAAAATGATGAATAAGACATATGCCCCACCTTTTACTTGGCAGGTGATACATTATAAAAAAATCATTTTATAACACGTGCTGTATGGAAAATGCAAGTTACACATTAATTTCTGAAACAAAATATTAGCCGTTAGAATTCCCTTTGTATTCTTCTAGCCTCTCATCTGCATCTTCCTTCTCCTCCAACCTTTCCCAAGACTTTTCTCCTCCATCTCCCATCCCTGCATCTTGTAGGTTCGCCAATGAAATAGTGTCCTCATTATTGTCCTGTTCCTGATACCACTCAGTACCCACACTGTCCCCAGCCGGGTAGCAACTTTCACCCTTTTTAAATATCAGTTTGTCTGAAAAACAATACAAACCAAACCTGTCCAAACTCCACCGTTTTCCATCCCTCGTTACTATGTGCTTTTTTCCAACCTTAATTACCCTTATAGGATCAAAGAAATGTGAACATCCTTTCGGAACCTTGAATTGTTTCTTGATGCATATTAAATCCCCAACACACACCTGGCCTGTACATTTGGGTCTTTTAGGAATGGAGTTTTCTTCGACACATATCCACTGTGAACACATCTGAGAACACATCTTTCTTACTCTCATTTTCTCAAAAGGTGAAACACTGGAAAATACATGAGGAGTGTCGCTTTACGCCTTCAACATTTCCAGCACACAGTCTTTCAACTCCAACCCATTAGCAAATGCCAGTTGAATTGTTTTTTTGTATTTTTATATAGCACTATGAACCCTCAGGCACCCGAGTGTTGCTTATTATTTCCCACAGTGTGTGGTGCTCATTTATCAACCTCAGAAGAATGAAAGGCTGAGTTTGGCCCTGCCGGGAATCAGCAAGATCTGCACGGATGTCAAATAGAGCGCTCTATTCGCTGTGCTATCTGATCGGTTTCTTTGATTATACCATTCACTCTCTCAACTAAACCATTCCCTTTGAGGTTGTATAATGCTGTGCAATGGTTTTCTCTGTGATGACTATCCAAATAATCACACATTTTATTAGACACTAATTGTACCCCATTGTCCAATATAATAATCTTGGGGTATCCCTCCATTGAAAATACACTTTCCATGAATTCAATCACCTACTTAGGGGACATTGTAGATACAAATGCAACATCAAACCATCTTGATGCATAGTCCACAATGACAATAGCAAATCTGTGTTCTGGACCCAGAATGCTCATAAGGCCCATAAAATCAATGCCCATTTTTTCACATGCACGTTCAGGAATTCCCACTTTACCTGGCTCTACTTTCTGGGTTTTAAATGACTTGTCAGTGGAAGAACATGGAATACAACATCCTATTTCATTCTCAACCATTGATGCCATGTCCGGCCACCAATAATTTGCTCGTAACCTTCTTTTAGTTAAACACTTTCCCAAATGTCGTACATGAGCCTCTTTGACCAATTCACTATTCAACGATACAGGAGAAATCAATCTCTCCCCTCTCTTTAAAACCCATTGTGAACTGCAGAACTCCTCTATTATTTTGTAACTCCATCACCTTTGAGCTAAACACATTCAGTCTTTTTTATGGCCTCCTTTAACTTCTTATCCTCCTCAATTCCTTTCATCCATGATTCCGTTGAAAATGCTTCCTTTACTGTGTCCCCAATTTCAGCTACCTATTTATCACCAATGTCATAATTTCCCTTCAACCCTTCACTTGGAGATCTAGATAAGCAATCTGCTATGGGATTACACCATTCTGGAATAAAATTAACAACACAATGTAAACCTCGTAATGTAGTTAACCTAGGGGTAGCTAACCCCAGAGCCTCTGATAGTAAACAAATGTGTCAATGGTTTGTGATCACTTTTACTAATTTATGGCATGGCCCAAACATATGCCCTGTAAAACACTAGGCTCTTCCATTCTACAGATGAGTACCGTGGTTCTACTGGGGATAAGGTCCTAGAAGCAAAAGCTACAGGCACTTCCACACCTCGCCTGCACTGAGAAAACACTGCACCAATTCCTCTTTTACAAGCGTCTACCGTGATTGTGGTCTCATACACTGGATCAAACTTATAAAGTGTGGGAGCATTTGATAATTCTATTTTTATCTTCTTGAAGGTAACCTTCTCCCTACTACCCCACACTAATTATATCCTACCCTTCAATAGATCTCTCCAAGTTGCACATTTCAAGGACGCATTCTCAACAAACTTTGAATAAAACTCCTCAATGCCCAGAAATGACCTTAACTCATCTCTGCTCATAGGGGAATTGATTTTCAAAATAGCATCCACCATTTCAGGGCGAGTCTCTACTCCACTGTTTGTCAGAGTGTGTCCCAAAAACGTGACTAAATGAACCTTGGATTGACAATTCTACCTCTTAATAGTTAACCCAGCCTTTTCCAGTCTCCTGAATACCTCCACTATTTGGCATCTTGTTGTAGTATACTCTTCGCCCCCACCAAAATATCATGCTGGAAACATCGGACACCCTCCAACCCTTCAAAAATCTCCTCCATGATTTTCTGAAACACTGATGCCGGAGAGGATAACCTAAATGGCAATCGCTTATACTGAAATGCATCCAAGGTGTACGAAAAGCAGTGAGAACTTTGGAGTATTCATGTAAATCTACCTTGTGGTATGTTATGTTATCTTATGTTACTTACAGTTATAGAGTGCACGGTCGCCCAAGGGCATCATGGCGCTAGAGAGGCGAGCTGCCTGCTAAAAAGAAAGACCAATGGAAAAGAGGAGCTAGAATAAGGTGGTTTTAAGAGCTTTCCTAAACCCAAGATGGTTAGAGGTGCCTCTGAGTAGCAATGGAAGGCTGTTCCAGAGTTTGGCAGCTGCAATAGAAAAGGCCCTTCCACCGATCCTTTTGCGGTTAAATCGAGGACCATAAATAGATTAGAGGTGGAGGAGCGTAAGTCACGTTCCTGAATACATCGAAAAAAATGTGGACTGCAAAAACTCGGATCCTTGGCCGTGGATTTCCCAGTGAACAATACATAGCGACTTGAAAAGGACACGCTGGGCCACCGGAAGCCAGTGAAGTCGTCAAAGCACTGGTGAAATGTGAGCACCATAGGGAGAGCCGGTGGTTAGCCTGGCCGCCAGGTTTGCATGCGCTGAAACCGTTGTATAAGGCTGGTCGGCTGTGATAGATATAGAGAATTGCAGTAGTCCAACCACGGAAGGACTAGTGCCGCCACCACAGGGGGGCAGATGGCTTCTAGTATCAGCGGAAGAACTTTCTTAAGGACCCTGATCTGATGGTGAGCAGACTGGCATGCGGCCGTAACCTGGTTCGACATGGAAAGAGACGGGGAGAGGAAAACACCCAGATTTTTCACCTTACTAACTGGGCTAGGAAAAGGACCTAGAGAGGTGGGCCAAAAGGCAGAGGTCCACAATGAAGGATCGGGAGGACAACCCACCAACATTACCTCCGTCTTATCGCCATTAAGCTTGAGCCAGTTTTGGTCCATCCAAGTACCGACTGCCCTCAGGCAGTCATGGAGGCAGGACGAGATCTCAGCCTGATCCTGATACAAACGGATCAGGATTTGAGTGTCGTCAGCATAAGAGTAACAATTAAATCTGTAGGAGCGGATGAGGCAGACTAGTGCCAAAATATAGATATTAAACAGGATCAGGGAAATAGAAGAACCCTGGGGGACACCACAAGTGAGGGAGCAGGAAGAGGAAAAAAAAGGAGGCATGGCAAGAGAGAAAGGAAGTGAACCATGTGAGAACAGAACCAGATATCCCAATCTGCGCCAGGCGTGCACCGAGGATGGGGTGGTCAACCGTGTCAAATGCGGCTGACAGATCCAACAGGATCAAGGCACCATTTCCACCTGCATCGACTAGTCTGGACATATCATCTTGTACAGAAACGAGCACACTTTCCGTGCCCCTCCCAGGCCTAAAACCAGCCTGGGCAGGGTTGAAGATTTGAGACGATTCCAGAAATTAGGATAAAAGGGGTGTGATAAGGATATGTCCAATGAATAGTACCATTCAGCATCCTCCATAGTGGAAAGCATTTCACTCACTCTAGGTAATGGATGCCTGTTGACAAGGATATTCTTATTTAAATCACGCTAATCTACAAATAGCCTAATCCTGCCATCTGGACATTGTGTGACAAACACTGGTGAAAGCCATGCACTACGCTCTATGGGTTCAATAACCCCCTGCTCGCAGAGGTTTCTCAGTTGCAGGATACTTTTCTCCTCACACTAAGAGGAAGATACCTCACCTTGTGTACCTTGGTAGTCGCATTTTTCACCAACTGAATCTTGTGTTCATAACCTCTTATTCTCTCAATGCCACTGCAAAAAACGTTTCCAAATTCACTAGCCATGTCATCACTGAATATCTCTGACATTTGCCTTGTAATTGCCCTTACTTGCCAATCTTTACAAGAATACAGTTCCAATACCAATTGTTCCTAGTGTTCCAACCTAACAGTCTTCTTTGGTAGCTAAATATACTTTAGCATGTATGTGTCTGCCACCATGTGCAATATCACACCACACAAAACCATTAAAATCTATGTTTCCTCCTCTATATGCTCTAAGTCTGATGTCTTTGTTAAGTAATGAATGTTTCATTTCTCCCCATATTTCTCTGTATTTGTCCTCCGATATAGTAGTATATGGTGATCCAGAATCTGCTAATATTCTTATGACATTTCTTGACAATAATATGTCAATTTCAGGTGGGATATATTCTCTGTCATCATCGTCTCCCACCTTTCCTTCTATGTGAGCAACCTTGATTGCCCATTCCTGTCTATCTTCCATTACAGCATTCACACCAGTTTCCCCAACTCTGGCATGTATGCTATTTTTGCAAAACCTGGCAAAGTATCCTACAACCCCAAACTTCCTGCACTTTCCACTCATTGATGGACATTCTTTAGGATTCAAACTGAGTTTTTCGAAACAACAACGAGGACAATGTCCCTTTATCCAACCTTGTTGGGTATTGTAATTGTTCCCACTGCATCTATTAGACTTTTTTTAAAGTGCAAACCTTGGAAGTTTCCTCCATAAGTTGCCCTTCTATTTCCTCACCGGTCACCAACTGGACGTTTTCCTTTCTCATTTTCCTTAAGACCATTACTAGTCAGTTCAATACCCTTTGCAATAGCCAAATCCTCTTGCAAAGGAGGATTCTTTGCTTGCCAGAGTCTCTCCTGCATTTTATAATGTGATGTGTACATCATGAGTTGATCGCTAATGTATCCATCTACATTCCAGTGAATTCACATGAGGTTAGTAACCCCCTTTGATCAGCTAGAAAACCATCTACTGATTCCCCAACACCTTGTTTCTCTCAGATACCACATTAACATGCTTAACTAAGAAGTCACACTACCAGCTACACCTCCTCAGAGGTATCCTTCCTTTCCTCTCCTTCCCCCAGAAGCTCACTGTCTCCAGATCACTGGTTCTCTCTAGGCTGGACTACTGCAACAGCCTCTATCTAAATCTTCCTGCCTCTACTCTCCGCCTTTTGCAACTCATCCAGAACAGGACTGCGAGACTTGTCCTTGGCCTCAAGCCCAGGGACTGTATCACTCCAGGACTGAAATCACTACACTGGCTTCCAGTGGCTGTGAGGATTAAGTTCAAAACCCTCTGCATTGTCCACAAGGCCTTCTGAGGCCTTGGGCCAAAATACCTGCAACTCTCTCTCCTTAAATACCTTCCTTCTCGAGCTCATCGCTCATCCACCTCCAACTACCTCAGGGTCAGCCGCTTCTCCAAGCAACGAGCTGGGGGTAGATCTCTCTCCGCAGCAGGGGCCTCCCACTGGAACAGCCTTCCTGCCTCCCTGAAACTTGAGGAGAACCATCTCCGGTTCCGGAAGCACCTCAAATCCTTCCTCTTTGCCTCCGCTTTCTCTCCCTCTCTCCCCTGCTAAAATCACTGAACCTGCACTGAATCTGCAACTGGGCCACTCACCGATCTCGGTTCTTGGCCCAGCCACTCTTCCCTGCACTGCCCACCTGCACTACGGGACTGTCTCTGTATCCTACAGCCCCTTCTCCCGGCACTTACCTTGCACTTGCCACCAGCTGGCCCTATTATTTATCTTGTATTCTTTAACCATGTACTGCACTTTCCTTGCACTTGCCACCAGCTGGCCCTATTATTTATCTTGTATTCTACTAACCATTTACTGCACTTTCCCCTCTCCCCTTCCCCTTGCACTTTTCCCAGTCCTCCTACCCTTGCACTTGCGCGATCTGTATGACACCTGCCTAGTAGGATCGTTGTCTGTCTCCCCTTGCCACCCCCCTGCCTCGTCGCGCCTTGAAACACTTGTGTATAGGCACGTTATAAATGCCATATCATATCATATCATATCATAACATATTGTGCTTTCAATTTTCACATGGCTTTGCCATACATACCTGGCCCTTGTCCCTCCACCTGCCCATCATTCACTTCAACATTTGGTAATTTTGTAATCACTTTTTAAGCCTCTGCCCCAATACAACACATGAGAGGAGAAAATGTCCTCTCATCTAAAAATCTTTCAAATCCAGATGCATCAAAGTAAAATTTGAACATATCTTGACAATCCTATCAAGGAATTGGAGGTTTCACAGGAGGGTGGTGTATCTAAACTCTGCATTCTTTTCACCAAGTGATATATTAATTAATGATGAAAAAGAAGAAAAAAAAACAGTAATTCAATGGGCTAATTCTCCAATTTTCCACAAAATGGTCACTTTTGAAACAGTGCAGGATCAACCTCCCACCACACTGTTCTCTAAAAATTGTATAAAGCACCGTGTTCCACATGTATAGCAAGATCTGTGTACAGTTACCAGCCATTAGATGGTGCTGTCCTCCTGTGAACCAGAAGTTTGATCCAACAGTGCCAATCACAAACCAAATCGTTCTGTTGCCTGTATTTACCAAGATGACTACATGCATGGGAGGGATAAGCCAATTGTTTCTTCCTTCAGACGACACCACTGTAGACCTTTCTCAACCTCCCTGTTTGCTCTGCCAGAATCGACCACCAATCGTATCCGGTCTGCCCCAGTGAGTAATAATCACAATAGCGTTGGTGTGTGGTGAGTTTACGCTCCAACGTGAGCTCTGATATTACATGTGCCTCAACCAGTGATGTATTGCCTTCCAATATTGTAGTCAGCTGCTCATTATATGCGAGGAGCACCTCATTCAGTCAGAGTGCCTGCAAAAATACCTCTTTGAGATAAGCAACAGATGGTGAAATGTTGTCGGTGCCGCAAGCATTGAAAATGATATGGGAGGTGTTTGGCATCACTACACAAACACAGCTCTGGATGTGGACCAGGTGTAGCCAGCCATTGACTGCTATATTGAGTGCGTATGGATGTCCCAAACTCCGATATGAGCCCCGATAAGGAAGGGTGCTCACATCACAATCCTGTCTACCTCCCACTCATTGAGTCACTGCAAATAATAACAAGTGACAGGCCCCAACAGATGTACGCGGACTATCCCGAGCCCTGATATGAGCCCAGATAGGGAAGATTATCCTCCACACAATCCCCGCCTGTCTCTGATGCTACGAGTCATTGAACAATGGATGTGCTGACCGATCACCCACCTAACAATGTGACGTCACCATCTACCTCATATATGGAGTGTTCATCAGATGTCCACTCCTATCCCCTCACCAGGGTTGGGGTCTTCAACTTCCTTTGCAGCCGCGAAACATTTCCATCCCTCAATCGTCACCAGAAAAATGCTGTATCAGACAAACTTTGAACAACCAGTCATATAATGTAGCATATAAAGAGAAGATTATTCTAAAATAGAAGACCCTAACACAGCTGTGCTGAGGGAAAGCTTCCACCTTTCAAGTATTGGAACGTGGGTGCGTGCACGATGCAGCTCCAATTAGAACACAGGGAATGTCATTGCCTGCACACCACATGAACATAATGAATCCAAACCTCTCTCAACTCTAACCGGTCCCTATCCGATTCCCCACTGGCCTCCTGGGACTTGAGAGGCCCCTAAAAGGCAGTGGATCATGTCAAAGCTTTTTTCTATTTACCATAAACATATGCATTTTTATTTGGTGTGGTGCTGTGGGTCTGAAAGCACTTTGAGTGCAGTGGAATGAAGGGAAATAGGATGCTGTGAGGTGGGGTTGGCTAGGTTTTCCCCCATACCCCAAAAGTGAACAGTGAATATGTGTGGGTTACAGTACTTTCAAATCTGTAACCCGCAAATATGTGTGGGTCACTTAACGGGGGTTTGCAGGTATTACTTATTATCAATTCTTCTCTCCTCCTCACCCCATTACTAATTAGGTTGAGAGTGACATACCTCCTTGTTGCCTCCCCAAAAAAGAACTGTATAAGCCCTTTCCGCTGCTTGAGAGACAGCTTGCTTCCCTGTCTTTCACCAAGGTGACTCTTCATTCCTACCCTCATGATAAACTCTTGTAGTTTCATTGGTAAATATGGACTGTAATGGTTGTTCTGGTTTGTTTTTCAGATAAATGTCCATGACATTGGATCAATCAGGATAAGACCCAGTGGTCCAAAAATGTGTGCGGACCATGGGCAAGGATGTGTACTCTTTCAGGATTTCTGTCTCAGACCAGCTACATCTGCACCTGTAGTGTTAGCTATCACTATTCAACCTGTCAGTGGGAGTGGATGTGAATACACATGATCTGCTAGTGACTTCCATTGCCTGCCTAATGGGATGCAATACTGTATCCCCTCTCCATGTTCATGGTGTGGCCTCTGAAAGTTCTGACTCTATCCTCCAAGTGTAGGGAACGCTCTGCAGTCCTAAAGAAAGTCAGACATTGTGTGATTGAGCTAAAGTGCCTTGCACTCTGGTCTGCACAAACTATGTTGTGACCAAGATCTAAAACAGCACCCAAAGAGATATGAGGTCTCAATCCCTCTTAGCAGTGATTCAAGATCTACTGAGATGGGCGGAGCTAAACCTTCTCTTCATTGAAGCCTCCTCCAACCAAGGAGTGGAGAATGTTGCTGCAGATAAATTGAGCAGGATAGTCCCATACTCATTGGATTTCTCTTTTGACATTGTCTACATAAAGGGCCATTGCTTTTCTGCCCAGCTTCTTTTCAAGAGTCAGGAATCAGCTGGTTTGCGGGATGGACACTGTTGACTTACCCGTCTCAAAGTGGCTCCTGTTTACTTTCCGCTCTCTACCCTTTTGCCCATGCTTTTCCTATAGATGAAAAGGGAGGGTGTCTCAATAATTCGGTTTGTTCCAGGTTGGTGGCGGAATTTGTTGTTCCCTCTTCTTGTTAATATGACTATTTGCCCATAATGGGTCTTTTAACTCTCCCTCTATACATTTTATGTCCCATCTCCCTCAACCTACTCTTTAGACCACATGGAATTGACTGCCTGGTATATCAATATAAGAGTCATACAAATGAAGGGTCTGTGCAAGAATTTGCGTTAGGCTGTAAAGAACTCTAAAATACTCTCCACGCTGGAAGCTTACTCCAGGCACTTGAAGTATTTTTGTACATCATATGGTATAATGGGCTTGATTCTCTTTCATGAGTGCTACTAATGTTGCTGGATTTGCCATTAGGGGGGTTGTTTTGGGGCTCTCAATTTATTTTCTTCATTGCCAGTTTAACAGTGATCTCTGGTATTCATTCTCTCTGGTGAACAATGCAGCTCATTTCTTAATGAGCTTTGAAAACTCAAGGTCTACATTGCTCTCTCTGTGTCCTCTATGTGACCTGCCACTGATTTCAAATTGTCTTTAGAAACTATGGAGTGCAAGGCATTAAATATACTGTCCTTTAAATACCTGTTCATGTTGTCTATCACCACAACCAGATGGACAGATCAGTTGGGTGACATTATCTGTACCTCTCTGAGTCCCAGTTTACTCTCATCGAACTTGACTTGCCATTCTTCACATGACATTCACCTTAAAGTCCTTTCTGATTTGCACCTCAATCAGCGGATTGTATGTCCAGCGCTCCTCCTTCCTGAGCTACCTGGACAAATTCTGTCCATGAACCCATGATTTGTGGGGAAGAGAATGAAGATTTATAATGAACACATCACATCTGTCAACCACTTTGTTCTATTACTTTCTCTAATCAAGCGTAGGAGCTCTTCTTTCCCCACAGATACAATATCTCAGCTGCTTATGAAATTACCTAGGTCACTTCCCTTAGGTATCCATGGACAAAGTAGTGGACGCATGACTAACTCCTGGGCCACATTGAAGGGCATTTCCAAGTCAGCTATCCGCAGGACTGTCACCTGGCCTTCCACATCACTTCTGGATCAAATTACAACCCATTTTTGGGCAATCTGGCAATCTCCATGGGTGATGCAGTTTTGAATATTGCATCAATCTCAAGTTTAATAATGTATAGAATAAAGGTTCACTGCGTTTGCGGCATGCTGGTTTTTGTGGTTTTTCATTCTATATCAATATTAATAGGACTGCTATCTATGTCCCCAATTTATTTAGTATTGGGACAGGATGGAGGGATGAAGTGGTATGACCCTGATCGCGTATGGGAAATTGTCTTGCCTGTAGGATATTTTGTGTAAATTTGGGTTTTGGTGGTACTTTTCTTACCGCCAAACTATGAGCGGTAGTTTGGTTGTAAATTATCCTTGCATTTAGATTGGGTTTGTCCTCATATCATTCTAGTTACCATACCTTGTTATATTATATTGGAAAATCATGTGGTATTTTGCGGTAGTATGTTGTTTGCTGTATTTAGCGGTGAGAACAGTTTCCTTCTCTACATCATAACCCCATCATAAACAAAACCTTCCTTTCTATTAGAATACCTCCTAGTGATCTATAGAGAGCCTTGGACCTATACACACTAGAAAACCCAACACTTTTATGTAGAGTGCCACCTACAGTCTGTGGCCGGTATCACTGGCTTATCTACACCAATGATCTATGCGCCCGTAGGCATTACTGGCTCATAGACCTCCAGTAATCTATATGTTATATTAGATTTCCTCCAAACAACATGCAAGGAGGACACACACACACACACCTATTTTATCACTGCTTATTCTGGTTGTTATTCTATCTGCATGGGCAAATTGACAAATGTATTACCAAAGAGAATGAATCTCCCCTGTGTCCACATATAAAATCCCAAATGCAATAATGACTCTAAACAATTTGTTTTTATATTCTGATTATATTGTATACAAGTACAATTCACAATTCAGTGCTTACCATGAACATTTCACCATTATCTGTAACAAAAGAAAAAGAAACGGAAACAGAGCAAACAAGCCTTTTTAAAACATGAGTTACCTTTTAACATTCTAAACATGACAAAGTAAAATGCAGGGGATTTCCTTTGCTATCCTGCCTACATGTCATTCTAATTCAGTCATCCATCCGACTGCACCCAATGACCTCACTTAACTATCTGCTTACCAGAAGTATCTGTTTGAAGCTCCCCAAGACACTATCTTGCTTTGCTCGCGTCAGAAAAACAGGTCCAGCCAACGAACTGCTCCTGTAATCTTGGGTGCTTGGAATGTGCGGCGAGAAATTCTCCAGCCAGCGTTCAGTGATACAAGGCACATCTGTCTTCAGAGCCCAGTCATCTCAAACTAACTTTCTTTTTCCTCCCTTGTCATCAAGAGACTTTTTTCCCAGCCCCTTTTAACGTAGTTTCATCTGACGACACTTTCCTCCAATCATATTAAAAAAGGATTTTTTCAACAGCACTCTTTACTTTTCTAACCAAGGAATCCTTTCTCACTGGGCAACTGTACCCATTCTTATTTCCTGCTATCCATACTTTCTGCTTTCTGCAAACTGAAAACAGAAGAGAGAGAAAAAAAAATGCCAGTGCACTTTTAAAAACAAATTATCTTTTCACCCCATTTTGTACATAAGACTACATGATAATGTTAAGGAAGTTAGAATTAGTGCTTTAGTAAATGCTAATTAAAGTTAGTTAGTTATAGATAAATAATGTAGTCTGCTATGTATGAGGTATTCAAGAGAAGAAAAACAATGGTGCACTTTACTCTCTCTGCAGATTCACATTGGGCTTTTGCTGTGTTATGAATTCTGTACCTTGCATGCCACCAGCAATATATTCACATGTTATCCTGGCAACATAAAATAACTATATGTGTGTGCCACATTATTGCTGGCAACAAAAACATTTGCCATCACATTTAGTGAAGCGCTATATATTCTAAAGTGCTATAAATATTATGAAGCGCTATATATATTACTACATGACCCTGAGTCCTAAGATTTCCTTTTCACTGTCCTACTTCCCGCTTCCTTACCTACAGTGTTGATATTGTTGGTGATAGTTGTGTTAATCAACTTGTGGGGACAGGATGACGATAAGGAGGGCAGCAGTATGTACCCCTGTGCCTGGGAGGGAGGTGATTAGGCATTGCTCTTTTTTTCAGTCAACAAGAAGCACGCGGCTAGGGGTGCATCATTACAATGCAATTAGAACAGTGATACATAAGAATAGGACTTAGTGTAATAAAGATACCAGTGAGTAAACAGGAATGTCCTTAGATCTCTTATCTGTCTCCCCCATGACACTAGTATTTGTTATCACCTTTCTGCTCTTCCGCAATTCGTCACCAACCCATTGTGTTTGCATAAAAAAGGGATAACAGTTGCACCACCAAAGATCGGTTGTGGCCTGGTATGAATGTTCAATTGTTTGTATGTGTGCATTGAGACCTGTAGAATCATTGTATGTTTATAGCTCCTTCCAAAGCCAGGTATAGCAGTTTATATGAGGTTGTTGCTGATAGGTATTGCAGAAGTCACACTACAGTTTACAGCCACTCTGATCTAGATCAAGGCCAGGGCTACATAAACTGAGATTTATGTATTTGTTCGTTATGCAATAATATATCTAAACAAGATCAATTCTGGAGCATGCTTTATGGGGCTGAATCACTTGTTGTAGTGTCAGGTGCTTACCACATTAGGAAAATTGTTAAAGATAGATCGTTGGATTGAAAGGGCACATATGTTATTCCTTTTTAACATGAAATGTATTTAGAAGGAAATCGTTTTTTAAATAATCTTTGTCATGAAGTGTACAACTTTTAGATATGTATTGTATGAATTTTAAAACTGTAGTGTGAACGATTGAATAACAAAATGCACTTACAGTGATAATATATAATGCAGAAATCACCAGTTGAGAAGGACAATAGAAGGGAGCAGGCATCACCAAAGTAGAACAGAAGGAATCTAGAATAGGAGGAAGTGATTTTAAGATATCTGCACAGCACATCTTTACAATCAGAGCTGCAAATCTAAGGCACATATAAGAAAACATTTAGGTGGCTGCCAAGGATGCCAGGAGCAGAATACCATGAAGGCACTCAACGTTAGCCCTAAAACGAAAATGGTCTCCCTTGTAAGTGGGGCCGTTGTCAACATGGATCTTCGTCTAATGTAGCACAAATCCCTGCACCATACCTGCTTGTAAGTTGAGCGAGGGTTACTGAGTATCCAGCATATGGGAATAGTTATTATTCTTCTAAAATTAAAGCAAGTGACTTCATTGCCAATGGCCAAAGGTAGGGAATTCCATAATCCAACCTCTTGTGAAGTGAAGAGTAGAACTAGTGATATAGAGTACTTCTGATGCTGCATTATTCTCTGCTCTCCCTTGTCTACCCCATTCTCCCTCACTAATGGAGACCAAGCATCCAGGCAGCAGTAGCAGCCCATGAGTCTGTGTCTTCTGGGCATTGCTTGCATAGCGGGAGAAAGGCAGAGTACACAGAACCTTTTACATTCGCGCCAACTCATGAGCATTTTCTGCCTGGGCGTGACTAGAGGGCAAAGTTTTTTTCATTTTTGCTGCATAGTCCGCACGTCCTGCCAATATTGAGGGGCAGCTGCATAATGGCTGCTCTCTAGAACTGGGTTTGGGTGGACAATTTGCCATTGCCATGGTAAGATGAATGGTGCCACTGTCCACTCCTAGGCAATGATGGTGGGGTTTACCCCCTGGACCATAGCAGGTAAGTGGGTAGCAAATGATGTGCCTTGTTGGCTTTGCAACTCTTCAACTGGGCACCCACCCCACCACAGACCCCCTTATGAACAGTGTAATTGTTCACTTTGCTCACTCAGGGCATACATGGAAATCCAGTGAAAGATCCTAAGTGTCTGTACGTCCAGTCTTGGTGGAACAACACACTCCCAAACCAGCTGGACAACTGGATGAGTTACAGTCCTTGGGTTAATCTAGGGTCTCAGCCCAGTTGATTTACTGGCAGACAGAGATAAGTAGTTTACTTTACCAGGAACGTTGATAGGTACTGTGATGACTGGCCAGTCAGGTTTGGTGGTCTGAGAGTATCCGGTTGACTATCATCCGAGTGGGTGAGGTTTGGAAGGGAAGGGGATGGGCAGTGTAGCAGAAGGGAAGGAAAGGAAACGGAAGGGAATGGGGTAGAGTCATAACGAAGCTAAGTGAACAGTTCAGAGTCCTGTATCTATTGTCAACTTGAGCATGGAGTTGACAAGGGGGAGTCTTTAAATCATCTATACAGAGGCACTGTGACCAGCCTAAATCCAGACGATTACCTTAGGGGTGGCAAGGGAAACTATTGCCCCTCTCTCTAATAGGAGTGCCTTGGTACCCTTGTCTCCCACCTCAGGAGGAACTCTGTCAGCCTGCAGCTCCATCACCACAGGGAACCCACTTTGGGACTCCTGCACCAGAGACTGCATTTGCCTTTGTCATAAGAACACTATAAGACTGTTCCATATGCATGTTGCCCCCTGTGGGAGGATCCCGCTGCTCACCTTAAGTAAAATGTGATTATCCATTGTATGGGGGTACTAACCAGAGAGTTCATAACTGGGTCCAGAAAACATCACTGAAGGTATTCACCTCGCCATGTACAGATGTATCCATGCACGAACACTCTGTCATTATGCCTGGTACTTTTTCAAATAGAGTATATGTTTAATACCAAATATCCAAAGGCTTCAATCCCTGACAGTTATTACATCTACCCAGTTTCAGAGTCAGTACTGTTTTGTGCCTGAACACCCACGCACCCACATTTTTTTGAAAGAGGCAAATCAGAATAGGGAGGGGTCAAAGACCTCTGCTACTGCTGAGAAGCCAACAAACAAAACCCAGTAATGCAAGGTGTCCAATTAATGGCATACTCTATAAACACTAGATACTTTAAAACCACTATCCCAGGTTTCCCAGTCAATGTCATAAAGACCATTATTGTCAACTTGAGCATGGAGTTGGACAACACTTGTGTTATATACCTGGTTATTCCAAACAATCCTCCTTTGCCCCATCATTAAAATGAGCAAAGGTGTCAAAGTGTGTGGAGTGTATCCCGCAATGAGCTCTTGCCCCGTTTGAACACAATTTCCCATTGTTCAGGCCTTCATTTTCCTCCCTATGCTCCCTCGTGGTTTGCAATTTCAAGTGTCTTTAAGACTGTTTGTGTAGGAACCCTTGATGAGCACGCATTGCAAAGACGAGAGCTAGACTAAGCATTTATAAAAGACCAAAGAACATTATCATTATTTTCTCCAATAAGCTGGTCTTCCCTTGTAGTGAGGTCACAAGACCATGGAGTTTGAGGTGGTAAACCAGCAGGAAGGTATATGTTCCCAAATTAGGCGTATTTAAGACATTGGGACGGAAAGTAAGGGAAACAAGGACTTCATCAAAAGTGGAGGGAGGATGATTGGATCAAAGTGGGTAGGAAGGAATGGTGGAAGGATGGTATGAAGAATGTTCAGGGCTATGGGCAGAAGATTGTAATCTGACTGGAGATATCCGAATGCTGAAGAAGGAGACCTGGATGGCAAGAATTAAATCTGGGTTACTATGGAACAAAACAAGAACTAGGAAAGGCTGTGGGAAAGCGCATGGGATAAAAGGTGAAGACTGATGGTCTGATGGGAGGAGGGGGAAAGGAACTTGAGGAGAACCATCTCTGGTTCCGGAAACACCTCAAGACCTTCCTCTTTGCTTCTGCCTTTGCACCTCCTGTCCCCTGCTGATCTGTTCTCTCTTGGCACCGTGCACCTGGCCACCCTCTGTCCTCCAGGCACAGGTACCTGCTAACCATGCCACCCTGCCACACTGCTTCCTGACCACCCCTTGCACTGGGGTCTGTATCTGTACCCATACATTCCCCCTCTTCCTTCCTCGCACGTATCTGACCTACCCTGTCTGCTGCCCTAAACTCAGCACTTGCCACTTACTGGCTGCACTACTTTTTTGTTTGCTTTTATTATTTATTTATTTATATTTATTTCTGTTCTCCTTTTGCTCTGCACTGTCCACTTCTTCCCCCTTCCCTGCACTTTTCCCCTCCCTCTCTCCCATGCACTTGCACATTATCAATGTCACTGGGACTAGTAAGATCATTGTTTTCTTTCGCCCCTCTTTCCCCTCACTTGCCTTGTCGCGCTCTGAAACACATGTGTATGAGCACGATAGAAATAAAATATCAATATCAATATCAACGTCTTGAGGGTTCAATGTGTAAGAAGAGGAGGCTAATGGTATACTTTTGTTGGCAATGGAGGTACACATGGGGGCTGTTGGCAGTCAGCTGTAAGCCTGAGGGAGTAAAATGTGGGGCTCAAAGAAGAATTCCTTGAAGACCAGCACAGATGACTGGTAAATTGATAGGGCAGTCATGAGTGGATTACGAGATAAGATTGTGACCTGCAAAAGGAAAGGGCTGGACGTTGTAGAGGAAGAGGCTGGTAGGTGGAGGAGAAAGGACAGCTGCAAAGTGGGGCGAAAAGTAAAGTAGCCATAGAGGACTGGAAAATGAGGCAGAGAATATTCAAAGTTAAGACACCGAAGGGAGAGGGAAATAAAGTGTAGTGAACTAAGGCATGGAAGACAGAGAACTAGAAGTTGCATTAGGGAGGCTTGAGGGATGGTGGGAGGGGTTGTGCGATCCATAAAAATTACTGGATGCTCAAGGGAGAGCTTTTTAGGGGACAACAAAAATAAGTGATTAGGGAGGCTTGAGGGGTGGTGGGAGAGGTTTGGATTAACGTTCAGGCTAAAGAAAAGAGGTTATAGGGCAAGAGTCAAAAGGATTGATTGCGAAGGAAAATGGACAGAGCTATGTTGTAAGGGGGGGTAATGAACTAAATGCAAAAGTCAGAGGTCTAGGTGTTTAGGTGAGGGAATTTAAAGCTGTGTGGTTAAAAGGCAGAAGCCCGCCAAAGGACGGCGAACAAAGGAACCAAACCTGGTTTGGTGCGCAGAGTAAAGCACAAGAAAAAGAAATGGCAAGTAAACCCAGCCGGAACCAAGTAAAAGTAAATGGGGTCCAGCGGATTTAAGTTTGAGGCTACTAACATAGTCTAAAAGAGTACCAAGGCTATTTTCATAGACCGCAATAGGAAAAATATAGTAGATACCACTGCTACCAGCCAAATCTTAAAGAAAGGGGAGCAAAATAATGTTCTATGAGAGACAGACAAAAAGGGATAACTATTAACCCTTTCCAGTACTCTATGTAAGATAGTTTGTACTAAGTCTGTGAATTTAAAAAAGACAAATAAAGTCAATGGCAACTTTACATGTTCTGGGAGACAGTAGTTAGTCCCAGAAAATGGAGTTTAAATTGCAAAGTCTGAAAAAGACAACCCTGTGTCACTGCACTAAAAGTGCTGTGTGACACATAGTAAAAAGTTGATGCCTATGGAGTAGGTGAGGCTCCACATTCCACAAAGTGAGGGTCTGACTACACTTGTCACTGGTCGCAGAGTGGATATGGACTCCACACGGTGTGGGGCAGTTGCTAGGAGGCCATTTTCAAGGGTACCCTATTGAATGAAAAGCCTGGAGCAGAAGCAAGAACATTCATGCCCCTGGAGGATAGCTCAGCGGCAACGTGCTCGCCTTAGAAACAAGATGACACAAAGCAACACAGGTTCGATCCCCAGGTCCGTGCTCTTGTGTTATAAATATGCAACTAAGAGACATATTCCTGTACCCATGCCTGGATACCCCCAGGCTGTGTGAGCGCTTTAAAAAAAAAGCGAAACAAAGACATTCAGAGGCTGATGGTGGTGCAGGTTACTCAGATCTATGCTCAGGCCTGTCCTGACCCTTTGAGTATTATCTTGAAAGTTGTCGGCAAATTTTATTGTGCAGTTTGTTATCTGCAGCTCTGCATACGCCGACTGGTGATTCAGGTGTTCTTGTTGATAGGTGGGAAGCTTTCATTCGTTAGAGTTTGCTTTTAGACCCTTCTGTGATGTGGCTGGGTTTTCAATGTGACAAATGTCCAGCAACAACTTTGCTGATGTCCTGCTCCAGCCTTTGTCTAGCTACAATTGTTAATTGCCACTGCCCTCAACCTCTATGCAGTCTTTTGCTGAGCTCTCCTAGTGAGCTTATTTCTCGACCTAACAAATGCTTCCCTCACACATTGTCTTCTTTGATGGGTAATCACAATGTGTGAGGCACTCTTCACAGGACTTCCAAGCACTTGATCACATTTCAGAAAAGCAGATTTAGTGTTTGCAGCAGATGTGCAAATGCGTTTGAGGTCTATAAACTACAGCCCCAGAAGCAAGAGGCACAACGGTTGCACACAAAAGTGTAGAATGATATGCATTGGGCTTCCGGGGAGGCAGTACATAGACCCGCGAGAAGGAGGAAGCCAGAGACCGAATGCCTAAGCAGCTAAGTGGGGGAGGGAGCTGATAGCGGGTTGAGGGGGCAAAAGGTGCCACCAAACAGTGAGGAATTAGGATGATGACCCCCTGAAAGGGACAGGAAGAGGGCCTTTTAGAAAAAAGGCTGAACAGCCATTTGTAACCGCCTTTAGAGATAAATCCGTGCAAAGGTGTTCCTCTACCCTGTGGACAGTTAAGAATTGGTTTCTCTCTCAAGTACTGGAAGGATATCTTCACCTCAATATGTAAACATAAATCAGGTTTTTGAGGACCAACGTAAGAGGGTAGGAGCTGCAAAACGCTTAGTACTCTTGAGATACGATCCCACAACACCCAGTCTACCCCCTGGCAATAATTGGCACAATAAAATATTCCTTGAAGCTCTTTTTTCTCATTTGTAAATTGTGCCAGCTTAAGTCTTACCTCTGCCAGAGACATAGTTGCCAACATGACCCAGTCCAATCTGAAGGTGCTTATCCAGCCCTGGAATGTTCTTTGTACTCTGGGACTTGAAGTCTGAGCTTTATAATGGGAAAATTAGAACTACAAGTCCCAGAATGGAAAGACAAATCCAGGACTGGATAAGCCCCTACAGATTGGAATGGGTCGTGTTGGCAACTAGGCTAGATGCACAATTCAGACTCACAATTTCAATGAAGTGCAGAAATTGAGAACATAAGGTCAAATATGAGTATTTTCGTGAATTTGGATGAAGAAATAACTGCTATCTACAAAATGCTGTGCGTGTATAAACTGAAGAGAATATGTTTCAAATAGATGAGATCTTTATATGCTTATAGTCAACAGGGTACTCAATAACCTTGGTTTCAACGTGTTGTCATGCAAGTATACACAAGATAAGAAAAGACTCACAAATATGTTAATACTCATCCAGAGTTCTTACTACTTATTTATAAAATGTGTGAAGTGTGCACTAATCTCAGGGGGTAAAGGGAAGCTGAACATGAGTTCAAACAAAAATAATAAAAGTTATATTTCTAGAATCACAACTTATTAATAAGAAACACAACGAATACAAACACAATATATTTAAAAAAAAACGGAACCAAATAAGAGGAGGAAAAACAGAACAATAAAACAGGATAGGCTAGCCTAGAAAATAGCACAACGGACACCAGGAGGTAAAACATTCATCCATCGTGGCATAGCAGTGGTGAAAGGTCAAACTAAAACATTGGGCCTCATTACACGGTAGGCGGTAAGGGATTACCGGCACCGGTAAGGGCACCGGTGCCGGTAATCCCTTACTGCCCTACTATGAGGTCCCTTTGCGGGTCCCTTTTTTAACACCAGGTCTGACCTGGTGTTAAGGACGGGACCTGTTAAGGGACTTCAGAGCTAATAACGGTACCGCAAATTGCGGTACCGTTATTAGCTACTTCCCCATTCCCATTGAGGCCTATGCGGGCTCAAATGGGAATGGGGAATGGTTCCCGGAATGGGGATTTACCAGGTCCTCCAAGGTCGGAATGACCCGGTAAGTCCCTATTCCGGGAACACGGACCCGGAATGCGGTAAGGGGTTAGCCATGGCTATAATAGCTAATAGCGCCATGGCTACCGCCTACCGTGTAATGAGGCCCATTGTCTAGTATTCCATGAGGCCCTTAAAAGTAATGCAAGGCAGTTTAAATTGGCATCTCGAGTGTAAAAGAAGCCAGTGAAAATAAACTAGAATGGTGTCTTATTGGAAAAACCTCCTTGCCACAGTTATTAGTCAAGAGGCTAAATGTAAAAATGGTTTACCTTGGCAGCCTAGATGCAGGAAAAACCACAAAAACAGCGTCATTGCTATCTAGTTTGTACTACTCAAGGGCTTGTATGATAAACGAAAATAAAAAGAAACACTATCTTTAGGACAGGATTGCCCCAACTTGGCCATGTGAGATTTGAAACTTAGAGCACAGTCAAACGTGAAGCCAGGAGAGAGGGCTTCGTGTGTAGGCATAGTATAAATAGCACGGAAGACATAGAAAATATCCAGTATTGGACTGGGAGTGAACATGTGAGAAATGGATAGAAAACCTTCGGTTTTAGACAGATTAAACTTATGAGAGTGACACGACATCCAATCTTCTTTGGCACTGAGAGGCAGATGAAGGACATCTGTTAGCGAAGACACCCTACGATAAAGTTGTGCGTCATCAGCATGTTGGTGAAGTGGGATCTCATTACTTATCCCTAGATCTCCCAGTAGATGCAGATAAATACTGAAAAAAATTGGCAGACAAGATCAAAACCTTTTAATAAGAACTGGGGTCACGAATATAGCACCAAAATAGGCCTTCGAGGTGATAGTGTCACTCTATAAATACTCATAAAAACATAACAATAACCAGGCAGTCTTAAGGTCAACTTTGGCTCAATGATGTAAGTTACCTTGGGTCATGGTCGAAACTATGCAGCCAAGACCACTCCAATACAGGTTTCTTGAAGGCAAAGTCTGAAAGGGATTCCATGACTTCATATAGACCCTGGGGTCCAAGCAGTTATTGCAGTAGATGGAAGTCCTTAGGTAGGCATGTGCTTCTCTGGAGCTGAAGTAGCTACAGTCTGCGCTATTAATGTAGGAAGTCCCTCCCTACCAACTTTCTATTAATCTGGTTATCATGGTTACAACAGCTTATGTAACCTCTACACCGTGCTGGGGAGTTAACCCATTTACATGTATTTATTTATTTATTTATTTATTCATTTTTGATAGCGTGCAACAGCCCGGAGGCATCGTGGCTCTTGTTACAGGAAAGGACTTAGTTCCAGGACAGACAAAGCATTTTTACAGTGACAAGTACATACAGGCAGAGATACGAAATACAGTGATGAGGTGGGGGAAAGGTGGTACTAGTTACAGGAATGGTCATAGTTACAGATAAACAGATATACAATGACATAATTTCAGTGGTAGAGTATGTACAAGGCAGTGATATGCAAGCTCTGCCGAGGAGGGTGGGGGTGTGCTAGTTAAAGAGGGAGGTCTTTAAGTTTTTGCGTAATGCAGGTAGGGAGGTTTCCTCTCTGAGGGCTGAAGGGAGCCTGTTCCAGAGTTTGGCTGCTATGTAAGGGAAGCCTAGCCACCTGCTTTGGCCCATTTAGTGTGGGGGATGACCAGGTGATTAGTGTAGTGAGTACATGTGGGACGTACGGAAGTCACTCTTGTGATGGTCTCTGACAGGTAAGAGGGGGCTGTGAGGGATAGGCATTTGTGTGTGAGAGTAAGGATTTTGAATGTGATGCAGTCTTTTATAGGGAGACAGTGGGCTCCTTGTCTAGCATGAGAGATATGGTCCCTTTTTGGAATGCTCAGTGCTGCTCTCAGGGCATTGTTTTGGGTGATTTGGAGTCTGTTTATGTTTTTTGCTGAAGGACCGGCAAGTAGGGCGTTGCAGTAGTCGAGTTTGGCTCCAATAGTAGCTCTGGCTATTGAGAAACAATTTTTCTTGGAGAGGTAGGGTTTTATGGCTTTGATGAGCTTAGTGATGTGGTGTGAAGCTGAGGCAATGGAGCTGACCTGTTTTGTCATGGACAGTGTAGAGTCAATCTGGATCCCTAGAGTCTTTACAACATGGAGACGGGTATGATGGTGTTATCAATACAGAAATTAGAGTATAGATTATGTAGTTTGGCTAGTGTGGCTTTTTCATCTAGGATGATGATCTCTGTCTTGTCTCCGTTGAGGCAAAGGCCATTTTCCACCATCCACGCTTGGATAGTGGAGTAGATTAGGTTTAGTGCAATGTCATCTTGGTTGTATGAGCCAGATAGTGGTAGGAGTACTTGCGTGCCATCAGCGTAGTTGGTATATGTTATACCTAGTGCATCCAGTTTGTCAAAGAGAGGCTTCGTAAACAAGTTGTCCAGCCTGGGTGCTGTGCAAGGTCCTTGATGGACTCTGCAATGGTTAGTGGTGGGGGCTGCATTGGCTATGACAGAGAAAACTTTCATTGATCTTCCTTCAAGGAAGGATGTGATCCAGGATGCTGTTTCATTGGAGAATTTAGTTCAGTGGGTGAGGTGAGCGGTGAGAGTTTTATGATCTACAAGATCGAAGGCAGCTGAGATGTCCAGTAATAAAAGGACTGCTGGCTTGCCTTTGTCAATGATTTGGGTGATTTGGTTTTTGAGATCAAGCAAGGCAGTGTCGGTGCCATGCCCTTTGCGGAAGCCTGATTGTCTTTTCCCTAAAATGGAGTTGGTTTCAAGAAAGTGTTAGATCTGGGAGTGGGCTGCTTTGCCAGAATTTTGAGGAGGAAAGGGACAGTGGTTACGGGGAGATAGCTATTGGGCTGGGCAGGGTCTAGAGTAGGTTTTTTAAAGAGGGGGCATGTCCAAGCTTCTTTGAGGCTAGCAGGAACGATGCCAGATTTCAACGATACATTAATGAATGCCATCCAAAGAGGGCCGAGGGAATCAGAGCAGTCCTTGATGATTTTAGGTGAGCATGTGTCTCCTTTACACATGGATGGTTTAAGGTGTTTAAGGAGGTTGATGACTTCAGTTTCAGTGATGTCTCTGAATGAGAATAGGTTGACTGGGCTTGATTGAGTAGGGACTGTTTGTAGAGGCACATGTTGATAGGGCAGGGCTTTGTAATGATCCTGGATTTTCTTTTGTAAGAGGCCATTTTATTAAGCATGGCAGATTTATACTTGCAGACCAGGCCTCATCTTTCATGATCTCATCCGGTCTGGAGGGTGGAGAGGTGAGTTCATTGAAGATGGTGAAGATTTCCTCGGATTGGGAGTTAGCATTGGTGATACGGGTGTTGAAGGAGTTAGATTTGGCTTTGGACATGGCATTTCTGTACTGGTGGGAGATGTTGTTAAAGGTTTCCTTGGCACTGTCACAAGGGTTGGCCTGCCACGTTTTCAGGGCTTTCCGTTTGCTGGAGCGTAGGGCTTGAAGTTCTTCTGTGAACCAGGAGTTTACAGTTTTCCTTTTTACATACAAGTGGGGCTATGCAGTTGATGGCTTTAGTGAGGATGTCTTTATAGATGTCTGCTTGGATGTTAGGGTCATTGGAGAAGGGGGTGATAATTCAGGGACATGCAAGTAAGGGCAGAGGTTGTCCTTGTTTCATTCATTCATTTCATTTCATTTCATTCCACTTAAAGGGTTGTTATAATTACACTACAGCCGGGTCATGGTTTAAGATAGCCTTGGCTTACTGAAAAATAGACACCTGCATAAACGATTAAATGATTACCAGTACACGGAAATAAAACAGCAATGCCTCTTGTTACATTATTCAGTATCCTCTTAAATTGAGCTTTGTGGGACTTCTGCACACATTCTTAGATGAGACAGACAAAAAATAACATTGGCACAAGATCACATTCATGGTAAACAAGCATTGGTAACACCTACATTTTTGGCTTTTGTGTAGGAATTGCCTAGGCATTTGCCAGGCACTGCTATAATGGTAGTACCTGCCCATTAATGGTAGCAGCTGCACAATGGTGTGAATACCTAGCCATGTGATAGCAAACGCCTATATAATATCAATGCATAAGCAAACACTGTTATTATTATTGTTATATTTATTGAGTGCAGACCTAGCTTTGGGAAGCAATAGAGCGCTTTACAGTCAGAGGGGGGAGAACACAGTGAGGGAAAAAAAGAAAAAGAGGAGTCGGCAGTGAACAGGGGAGAGTGGTCAATTGGCAGAATGGTCGGTAGACATTGGGGAGCAGATCACAGAGTCTCCACTAGGAAAGAGAGTACATTGTGTGTGGACGTAGGTGTTAAGGAGACATTCCTTGAAAAGGGAAGTATTGAGCTCTTTCCTGCACTGTAGAAATAATGGGGCACCTCTGACATTGACGGGGAGGAGGTTCCAGAAACTTGGAGCATAGACACAGAAGGCCTGTCGCCTGGTTCCTTCCTTCCTGAAATGTTGTAATTAAAGTCTGCACATTTCCTTACTTCTGGTGGATTGCAGGCCGAGTTTCTCAGTGAGGTAGCTTGGGGACTTCAGAGTGACAGTCTTGTAGATGATGCAACATGTTTTGAAGGTTTTGAAGATGATACAGGCTGGGCAGTGGGAGCCAGTACAGTTCAATGAAGGCCGGGTTGATGTGGTCGAATTTGGAGAGTTCTTTAATGAGGCATACTGCCACATGCAGGACACAATTCAGGGGTGCCATGGTAGGCACTAAAAGGCCTTCCAAAAGGGCATTGCCACCATTCAGGTGGGAAAGAATTGAGGTTTGGGCAGCAGATCTGAAGTTGTTTTCTGGGATGGAGGGCTTGATTTTCCACAGGACAGAAAGTTGGTACCAGGCCACTTGCATCTTCCTAGCTATGTGCTGTTTGAACGTGAGGTGTCTGTCGATGTTGAACCCAAGGGACTTGGCACAGAGGGCCAGCTGGGGTGTGAATCCCTAAAGGTTCATAGCAGAAAGCCAGGTCTGGATGTCAGGGTGTTTCGTGTTGTTGCTCAGAAGTAGGAATTCAGGAATTCACTGTCGGCTTTGTCAATACATTTTATTTAACAAGACTTCAATGCAAAGATATGCATGCTCCTTATAAATCAAGTGCTGAAGGCACACTTGGCTAAGACATTTTCTTACGCTCATAGTGCATTTACGGCTCTGATTAAGCCATTAACATCCAGAAGACTCATTTGAGTGTATGTGTATGTGTTTTGAGCGGGGAAGTGCAGTAAATGGGTGGACATTGTCATAGGGCATGGCCATGGACATTCAAAGGGTGGGTATTGAGCCAAACAATACCCACAAGCTGCGTGTCACTGGTCGTCTTCCATCTTGTCTTTAGCCATACTCAAATCCAATCATTTTGGCTTATATGTGGTGTATTAACACCACCAACTAGCCGTAACAAATATTGTTTTTATTTTATTTATTAGGTACTTATAATGTGCTCATACACACGTGTTAATAAGGAACCTAATTTAACAAAATCATTATGGCATTGAACAGTACAGATGGATCGTTGAAAAGATGCTTTGTCGAGCCTGGTAGGAAAGCAGCATACTCCCAAAATGCTCTTCAAAGATGTTATTCAAAAGTGTTTCATAGTGGAGAGATAGCTTAACATTAAATTAAGTAGCTTATAACTGTAACTTAAGTAGGTTCAAGTCTTAGCATATTGGCCGATGGTTAGTGCTCTAACCACAAATGTTCACTCAGAGCAGTAGCACATAGAGCAGTAGTACGTCTTTGTGTGTTGACTCCTGCTACCTGTCAACCCGGTGAGGAATAGAAATGGAACCCTTCAGAATGGTAATCTGGTAAAATTGATCGGGCCGTACACACTACAAAACACATACTCTGATTCCCTTAGTCTGATTTGGATCAACATCTTGACCTGCACAACTTAATACAGATGACAAAAGTTTATAGTCCCTCATTATGAGTTGTAGCAGTAAATTGGCCAAATCACTGCAAAAGTCAATTACTGTTACCGCCATTTGGTCCTGCAGATTTACCACAGGATTACAAGTAATGGGAGGGTGCTGTTGATTCATATGTTCACAGTCCATAGGACTCCGTGGGGATTTCAGTGGAAATACAGCCGACAATAATTCCACTGGCAGTAATTCTGCTTATGTTGGTGATTTTTGGCATTACGGTGGAGGATTTACCTCCAGATTTTTGCTGGAGGTAAATTCTCCACCTTACCACCACACTTGTATTATAGTTGTGGTGCAACGTGGCGGTAAATCAATTACCACTGTATTAACAGCATTTGGACCCACAACGGCCTACTTGTAGGGAAGCCCATAACATTTTAAAAACATGGTATTTGTACTGCATTTCAACCATGATAGTTGCAAGATACATCCTTGCTGCTTTTGTAAGGACTCAAAGTATGTAGAACTTTGCAGATGTTCCTGTATCTGGGCAGGGGGACGGGGTGGAGGCAGGGTGCTGGTCATGCATGCTGATTGTTCTCTACAACAGGCCAATCTGCAATTAAACAATATTGTATCGATAAACATTGGACATTGGAAACAGGGTTCCACATGATCAGTCAATATGAAAGACAGTACAGTCGAAGCAAATAAAGAAACATTAGGGGTACAATGGCTCAGGTGATTATTTTACATGACATGTCTTGGTTCCCTTCTATCCCGACAGTTAAAGGTATGCTTATCTTCAGAGAGAAAGGTGAATTTACTTCAAGTCTCATTTGTTTTGATGCATAGGGCAGTGTTTAGCACCACCCAGTGCTGAAAGCCATTCTACTGATAATGAGAGAAGGGGGGTTGAGAAAAATAATATTTCGCCAGCATGCAACTGGCAAAACTTGTGGCAAGCAATGACAGAGTACAATTTGCTATTTTATGTGCTTTCCACACAATAAACCAGTGTGTGGGATATCTTCACTGTCAGACATAGAGAAGTGGGCAAACTTAGGTACATCGCTCTGCCCACAAGGTCCCTTTTGAGATTTCCATATAGATTTTGAAGACATTGGTGAAAAATGCAATACTTTTCTTTAATTCATAGTTGTGGTGTGTCCTTTCTCCTGTTGGATTGAGGCTGATCCATGTGCACATCCTGATGCCAAATCAGTCACCGGGTTTTTGTTGAGAGATGTAGTGCCCTGATGGGGGGTTTGCAAAACACTTAAAAGTGATAATGACCCTCTCTTCTTCAATGACCTGTTTATAGAAATTGTCGCTCTTTTAGGATTAAAACACAAGATGTGCTCCATTTATCACCCTCAAGCAAATGGTATTGTGGAAAGGATGAACAGCTTTTAAAAACTAAGCTTTCTAAATAGTGTGTGACATTAAAGAAGAATTGTCTCTACTGTTTCCCCCTCACATTATTCAGTTTGAGGACTCAGTTCTGTAAGGACCATCACCTCTCACTGTATGCAATAGTAATGGGAAGACACATGCACACATGATTGTCTCCTGTGCGTAGTGCATCTGATGCTCGCAGGACTGCCTCAATTTTGGGGGATGAATTTCATTTGTATTTGACTCAGTTAACAAAGTGTATAAAATACCTTTCTCAATAGATTTATTAATTTTATTTATTTGTTACATGCCCAGATCCTCGGGTGTCAGATTGCTGCATGTTGAACTGAAGAAAGTGAAAACAGCACTGCAACAGAATCTGTGAAGTCACCACCATTACAACTTTATCTTGGGTATAGGGTTTAAGTCAAAAACGTTGTCTGCAGGTAGAGCGAGCTGCATTAAAATGGACCTTACATGATACTGTATGCTACTCCGCTTGTGAAAAGTGAAGGAATTACGATATTGGTTGCACCTGTGATGTTAAAAAAGGTGTCACAAACATTGCCTCCTGCAATAAGTATTTTATCAGAATGTTTTTGATTCGGTACTCTTTTTATGCAAATAAACTTTCCAGCATTTTTGAAGAGGGCTTTAGCAGTGATTGTCCCTTTGGACATTTTCACATTGTGTTTATTTTTATGTTAACCTTAAAATTAATTTTCTGAATGTCTATTTGTGTAATTTTTTTACACTTTTCTGGTACTAGTTTTTTATGTTTTCGTTCCTCTTATGTGTGGATTTTTCTTTGGTTTATTTGTATATTTGTCTAGTGAGCTTATATGGTTAGGTCATATAAAGGGGGTAGAGGTGTAAGAGGATGAGAACATAAAAAAATAATTCATGACAGATTAATATGGCAAATTAAGCGGTGATTATATGATAAAAATGAACATGATGAGTTTAATGGAGTGGTTTTTGACACAATGGGGGTCATTCCAAGTTTGGAGGCAGCCATGGTGCTATTAGCACCATGGCTGCCTCCAAACTGGGGTCCGGGTCCGTGGTGTCGGAATGGGGACTTACCGGGACATTCCGACCTATGCGGACCCAGTAAGTCCCCATTTTGAAAACCATTCCCCATTAGAGCCCCCATAGGGCTCAATGGGAATGGGGAAGGAGCTAATAACGGGCCCGCAAATTGCGGGCCCGTTATTAGCTCCATGGTCCCTTAACGGGTCCCGCTAAGGCCGGCTGGTAAAACCGTCCGGCCCTGGTTGGACCCGCTAAGGGACCTCGTAATAGGGCGGTAGGGGGTTAACAGCACCGTCATCCTTACCGGTGCCGTTAACCCCCTACCGCCAGGGTCGGAATGACCCCCAATGTCTGATGTGCACCATGCAAAATCCAGTAACATGTTGGACAGTCATATGAGCTTGTTAGGGAAACAGAGGTATAATTGGAGCTGTTATGTCTGCTCCCTCATCCTCCACGTGTCAGGTGCACCCAAAATGTTAGTGTTCCAGGAAATGTTGCCATTGGTGCATTTATCGCTGTGTCTGGTCAGCAGTTTGTTCAAGGGGCACAAAGTACAAGTTGTGCTAATGGTTAGAGATGGAGAAAAATGTGCCAAAGAAGACAGTACAACTCAATGTAAGCCACGGCCCATGCTAAAGTTGGATGGTGTCGAACAGATGAAAGAAAGTGGTGGTGAGCTGTGCAGCAGAGGGGGTTGGCAGGATATGGAGAAAAATTATTATGGAATATCGATAAGAACTGTCTCACAATATGGACGCAAACTTATCAAAATTGACATGGATTGAAGCACTTGATACTCCAGTAAAGGTTCAATGAGCAGAAGAATATCAGTTCTGTTTCTTAGGGCATGGGACTATCCCTGTGGGCAGCACCATCACTAAGTGCAACAAGACAATGTTCATTCCAGATTTTGAAAAAGAAACAACAACTCTGATGGATCTGTACGGGTGTGTGTTCTGCAAGCATACCTTTACTTTACTTTACTTTATTAGATTTATATTGTGCGGCCATTGACCCTTAGGCTTAAGGGCACAACAAGACAGAAACAATAAGTAACAGATAGGCATAAGTAATATGCGAGGAGATAAGAGTCATTCATGCAACTAGATAAGCAAACAAGTGGGTCTTGCGTTTCCCTTTGAAAATATGAAGGAACTCGATACAGCGTATTTCTAGGGGAAGGTCATTCCAGGCCTTCGGTGCAGTAGCATAGAAGGCAGCATTGGCTGCCTTCATCGTCCTACATCTTGGAATAGCCAGATAGTTCTGCTGGCAGGATCTAAGTGGTCTAGTTTGAGTTTTATTGGTAAGAGGTTCTCGCAGGTAGAGGGGCATTTTTCCCTGAAGACACGTCTGCGTAATGGTGAGGATACGAAAGAGTATTTGTGATTGGATGGGTAACCAATGCAGGCTCCGCCTAGCATCAGTGACATGATCTCTCCGGTCAAGCCTCTTTACCACTCTCACCGCACCATTTTGGACTACTTGCAGTTTATTGCATGTGGTTTTATCAATGCCTATCAAAAGGCTAGAGAAATAAGCAATCTTTGCGCTTACAATTGCTCGTGCAATTGTTTCTGCACTCTTTTGCAATCTGAATGGTCTAAAATGAGCAAGTAATTTTATATAGTAGGCACAAGATGATATCAAACTGCTTACATGTGGTTTCATGGTCAGGTAGGTGTTGGTCAAACACTACTCCCAAGGTTTGTGCTTTTTTTCAGAGGGGCGATTATTGTAGCTCCTAATGCAAAGTTCTCATAGTTAGGGGCCAGTTTCTGTATAGTATGAGGGGAGCCGATGACCAATAATTCGGTCTTCTCTCTATTAAGTGCTAGCTTATTAGCAATCATCCAAGACTCCACTAGGGAGTAGATCTTATTGATCAGGAGAATGTCTGCACAATAGTTGCCAGTTAATAGGATAACACATTGTGTGTCATCCGCATACTTCGTAAATATCACTCCCTCTTGAGTCAACATAGTAAATAAGGGAGTGGTAAATATGTTGTATAAGCATGGTGATGTACAAGCACCCTCTGGTACTCCCATGGTAACATTGATGGATGGAGGCTGATTCAGCTTCCTTAAAGAATACCCTGCTTTCTCGATTGCTAAGAAAAGAGGAGATCCAGTTGACGGCTAGAGGTGAGAAGTTTGCTACTTCCCTCAGCCTGGTGGACATGATGGTATGGTCCACCAGGTCGAAGGCAGCTGAGAGATCGAGTAGCATCAGCAGGGAGGCTTCCTTTTTATCCAAGCGCGCAAGGAGCTTGGATTTAAGTTCTAAGAGAGCTGTCTCTGTGCCGAAGCCCCTCGAAAGCCCAACTGATGGTCATGTAGGATTGATTATTTATCGATGCATGGCTATTTGCTCATAGGCTACATGATCCAACATGTTCTAAAGAAAACAGGTGTTAGTAATTGGCCTATAATTTTTTGCGAGGTTCACATCAAGGCCAGGTTTTTTTATGATCGGCATAACCCAGGAATCTTTCAATTCGTGAAGGACGCTCCCAGTAATCAGGGAGGCGTTGATGAACATGCATATCGCATTAAGCAGTGTGTGTGGGCATGTTTTAACCCTCATGGCTGTGTGAATATCATTTTTACATTTATTAGTTTTGAGATGATTAATTATTCTAGCCAATTCAGTTATGGTAATTGGTGAGAAGTCGAAAGCGGGAATATCAGGGCATCTTATAAAGGACTCCTGGATTCCTATGGTCTTATCGTCTAGGTTGGATTTTTTCATATTTATGTCCTTAAGGATGTTATCAAGTTTATCTTGCATGGCTTTTTGCGTGGTGTTACACCAGGTGCTATCATTGTTGACCCGATCTTCATTCATACTGCCAGTGCATTCCTGCTCCTTCAATATTTTAAAAAGTTCTTTAGAATCTGATTGGACCTGTGTTATTCTATTATTAAATGAATCTTTTTTGCCTCAATGATTGCAGTTCTGTACTTTTTAGCTGCTGTTTTAGAATCTATTAGAGAATCTTGGGTTCAAATAGATTTCCATATATGAACATTTTTGAGAGTATATGATTTTAGGCTTTTGAGTTCAAGGGAAAACCATAAATTATATTTGGTGCCTTCCTTCCTTCCATTTTTGTTTTATGTTTGATGGTACTAAAATATTGCCAGCTGCGCACAAACTGACAGGGTAATTCATAGAATTTCGCAGAAAAGTGTCGCAAGCGGCTGGCGCAGAGTGTCCGCGTGCGATTGTCTGCGCCAGGCGCGTGCGCCAAAACCGATTTCCGCGCACAGCGTATTCATGGATTTTAGGCTCCCAAACCAGCCGTGGCGCAGAGTATCGCAGCGACCCTGCAGCAGCGCCAGTAACGCCCCCAAGAACGCCCTCGCGCAAGGAAAAGCCATCAAAATCGCTAAATCATCGCAAAGAGCTGCGCTAACCCTGGACCAGTTTACAGGGCTGCCAAACAAGGAACGCAAAGCGGGTAACGTTTATATCAGGGGTACGCGGGAAGTTTTACATGCGATTAGCCAGGGTAAGTGTATTACAGGGGTACGCGGGAAGTTTTACACGCGATTAGCCATGGTACGTGTATTACAGGGGTACGCGTGAAGTTTTACACGCGATTAGCCAGGGTATGTGTATTACAGGGGTACGCGGGAATTATCACACGCGATTTGGCTGGGTACGTGTATTACAGGGGTACGCGTGAAGTTTTACACGCGATTAGCCAGGGTACACAGGGGTATGCGGGAATTATCACACGCGATTTGGCTGGGTACGTGTATTACAGGGGTGCGCGGGAATTATCACACGCGATTTGGCTGGGTACGTGTATTACAGGGGTGCGCGGGAATTATCACACGCGATTTGGCTGGGTACGTGTATTACAGGGGTACGCGTGAAGTTTTACACGTGATTAGCCAGGGTACGTGTATTACAGGGGTACGCGTGAAGTTTTACACGTGATTAGCCAGGGTACGTGTATTACAGGGGTACGCGGGAATGATCACACGCGATTTGGCTGGGTACGTGTATTACAGGGGTGCGCGTGAATTATCACACGCGATTTGGCTGGGTACGTGTATTACAGGGGTGCGCGGGAATTATCACACGCGATTTGGCTGGGTACGTGTATTACAGGGGTGCGCGGGAAGTTACACACGCGATTAGGCTGGGTGGGTCCTCACAGGTGTTCCCTGTACACCCTCCACGGCCCCTGCAGGCAGCCCACAAAACAGGGGACTACCCTGCACACCTGCTCATGTCTCCCACCCCCCCCAGCAGTGTGGGGCACCCTCCACCAGGCCCCCACTCATGTCCTCTATCACCCCCACCCCCAGCAGTGCAGGGGCAGCCTCCACCAGGCCCCCACTCATGTCTCCCACCCACCCCACCCCCCAACACTGTGGGGCACCCTCCAACAGGCTCCCACCCATGTCTACCACCACCCCCACCCCCCAGCAGTGCAGGGGCACCCTCCACCAGGCTCCCACCCATGTCTACCACCACCCCCACCCCCCAGCCACCATGGGCAGCCCCCACCAGGCTCCCACCCATGTCTACCACCACCCCCACCCCCCAGCAGTGCAGGGGCAGCCTCCACCAGGCCCCCACTCATGTCTACCACCCCCCACCCCCCCAGCACTGAGGGGCACCCTCCACCAGGCCCCCACTCATTTCCCCTATCACCCCCACCCCCCAGAAGTGCAGGGGCAGCCTCCACCAGGCCCCCACTCATGTCTCCCACCCACCCCCACCCCCCAGCAGTGCAGGGGCAGCCTCCACCAGGCCCCCACTCATGTCTCCCACCACCCCCACCCCCCAGCCACCATGGGCAGCCCCTACCAGGCTCCCACCCATGTCTACCACCACCCCCACCCCCCAACAGTGCAGGGGCAGCCTCCACCAGGCCCCCACTCATGTCTCCCACCACCCCCACCCCCAGCAGTGCAGGGGCAGCCTCCACCAGGCTCCCACCCATGTCTACCACCACCCCTCCCCCCAGCAGTGCAGGGGCAGCCTCCACCAGGCCCCCACTCATGTCTCCCACCCACCCCCCAGCACTGTGGGGCATCCTCCACCAGGCTCCCACCCATGTCTACCACCACCCCCACCCCCCAGCAGTGCAGGGGCAGCATCCACCAGGCTCCCACCCATGTCTACCACCACCCCCACCCCCCAGCAGTGCAGTGGCAGCCTCCACCAGGCTCCCACCCTTGTCTCCCACCCACCCCCACCCCCCAGCAGTGCAGGGGCAGCCTCAACCAGGCTCCCACCCATGTCTACCACCACCCCCACCCCCCAGCAGTGCAGGGGCAGCCTCCACCAGGCCCCCACTCATGTCTCCCACCACCCCATCCCCCAGCCACCAGGGGCAGTCTCCACCAGGCCCCCACTCATGTCCCCTATCACCCCCACCCCACAGCAGTGCAGGGGCAGCCTCCACCAGGCCCCCACTCATGACTCCCACCACCCCCACCCCCCAGCCACCAGGGGCAGCCTCCACCAGGCCCCCACTCATGTCTCCCACCACCCCCACCCCCCAGCCACCAGGGGCAGCCTCCACCAGGCCCCCACTCATGTCCCCTATCACCCCCACCCCCCAGCCACCATGGGCAGCTCCCACCAGGCTCCCACCCATGTCTACCACCACCCCCACCCCCCAGCAGTGCAGGGGCAGCCTCCACCAGGCCCCCACTCATGTCTCCCACCACCCCCACCCCCAGCCACCATGGGCTGCCCGCACCAGGCTCCCACCCATGTCTACCACCAAACCCACCCCCCAGCAGTGCAGGGGCAGTCTCCACCAGGCCCCCACTCATGTCTCCCACCACCCCCACCCCCCAGCCACCATGGGCAGCCCCCACCAGGCTCCCACCCATGTCTACCACCACCCCCACCCCCCAGCAGTGCAGGGGCAGCCTCCACCAGGCTCCCACCCATGTCTACCACCACTCCCACCCCCCAGCAGTGCAGGGGCAGCCTCCACCAGGCCCCCACTCATGTCTCCCACCCACCCCACCCCCCAGCACTGTGGGGCACCCTCCACCAGGCCCCCACTCATGTCTCCCACCACCCCACCCCCCAGCCACCATGTGCAGCCCCCACCAGGCTCCCACCCATGTCTACCACCACCCACACCCCCCAGCAGTGCAGGGGCAGCCTCCACCAGGCCCCCACTCATGTCTCCCACCCACCCCCACCCCCCAGCAGTGCAGGGGCAGCCTCCACCAGGCCCCCACTCATTTCTCCCACCCCCCCAGCAGTGTGGGGCACCCTCCACCAGGCCCCCACTCATGTCCCCTATCACCCCCACACCCAGCAGTGCAGGGGCAGCCTCCACCAGGCCCCCACTCATGTCTCCCACCACCCTCACCCCCCAGCAGTGCAGGGGCAGCCTCCACCAGGCCCCCACTCATGTCTCCCACCACCCCACCCCCCAGCACTGTGGGGCACCCTCCACCAGGCCCCCACTCATGTCTCCCACCCACACCACCCCCCAGCACTGTGGGGCACCCTCCACCAGGCCCCCACTCATGTCTCCCACCACCCCCACCCCCCAGCCACCATGGGCAGCCCCCACCAGGCTCCCACCCATGTCTACCACCACCCCCACCCCCCAGCAGTGCCGGGGCAGTCTCCACCAGGCCCCCACTCATGTCTCACACCCACCCCCACCCCCCAGCAGTGCAGGGGCAGCCTCCACCAGGCCCCCACTCATGTCCTCTATCACCCCCACCCCCCAGCAGTGCAGGGGCAGCCTCCACCAGGCCCCGACTCATGTCTCCCACCCACCCCCACCCCCAAGCAGTGCAGGGGCAGCCTCCACCAGGCCCCCACTCATGTCTCCCACCCACCCCCACCCCCAAGCAGTGCAGGGGCAGCCTCCACCAGGCCCCCACTCATGTCTCCCACCACCCCCACCCCACATCCACCATGGGCAGCCTCCACCAGGCTCCCACCCATGTCTACCACCACCCCCACCCCCCAGCAGTGCAGGGGCAGCCTCCACCAGGCCCCCACTCATGTCTCCCACCACCCCCACCCCCCAGCCACCATGGGCAGCCTCCACCAGGCTCCCACCCATGTCTACCACCACCCCCACCCCCCAGCAGTGCAGGGGCAGTCTCCACCAGGCCGCCACTCATGTCTCACACCCACCCCCACCCCCCAGCAGTGCAGGGGCAACCTCCACCAGGCCCCCACTCATGTCCCCTATCACCCCCACCCCCCAGCAGTGCAGGGGCAGCCTCCACCAGGCCCCGACTCATGTCTCCCACCCACCCCCACCCCCAAGCAGTGCAGGGGCAGCCTCCACCAGGCCCCCACTCATGTCTCCCACCCACCCCCACCCCCAAGCAGTGCAGGGGCAGCCTCCACCAGGCCCCCACTCATGTCTCCCACCACCCCCACCCCACAGCCACCATGGGCAGCCTCCACCAGGCTCCCACCCATGTCTACCACCATCCCCACCCCCCAGCAGTGCAGGGGCAGCCTCCACCAGGCCCCCACTCATGTCTCCCACCACCCCCACCCCCCAGCCACCATGGGCAGCCTCCACCATGCTCCCACCCATGTCTACCACCACCCCCACCCCCCAGCAGTGCAGGGGCAGCCTCCACCAGGCCCCCACTCATGTCTCCCACCCACCCCCACCCCCCAGCAGTGCAGGGGCAGCCTCCACCAGGCCCCCACTCATGTCCCCCTGCCCACAGGCCCTGACAATCCTCAAGCATGGGCCTCATGGCCAGCCACCACAGCCCAAAGACAAAACCAAGTATTACATGCGCCCATGATACTACTCCAATGGAAACAATGTAAATGAACACATGTGTCTCACACACACACAATGGTTGCAAGTGAACCTGAAAACCCATATCATGACATGCATGAAAACAATGAGATGAAACCACACATTGAAGAATGAAAAAATCAAAATAATGTATTAAAAACAACAGTAATGGCAATCAAAATTAAACAAAATACACAAGTAAAAAAAAAAAAATTAAGCTGGCTGTCCCTTTTCAAATTAAAATCAATAAATGATAATCCAAAAAAATGTCTTCCAAAGTTCAAGTCCATAAAAAGGAAATGAAGGGAAAAAAGAAATAGAAAACCATTGCTCCATGGAAAAAAATATTCATAGTAAAAAAAATATCCAAATGCAAAGTCCAACTATGTGCAAAGTATTCAGGGTCCATCATCCCAACAGAAGAAATTAAACCTACAAAAAAATGGAACTATATACAAAAGGTGGAGCAGTGTCCGTCGACTTTAAATAAAAATAAACAATAAAGGAAACCTATCACTAAATAACTATATACAATGGCGGCGGGCCAGTCCAGCGGCTCACTCAGTGGTGTTCCGGGCCAGGGCATCATGGAACTCCTCGTCTACGTCCCAGAGGCGGTCCTGTTCCATGGCCCCGAGGGTCCGCAGGGACGCCGACATGTTCACCTCCAACTACCTGCGGATTGCCTCGAGGCACTCGGCCCGCCTCAGGGCCCTCTGCATGGAGTTCTCCGCCCTGACCATCGTGAGCCGCACCTCTTCCGCCCGCCGCCGCTCCGCATCTATGGCGTGGCCCAACCGCTGCCACACGGAAGATACTTCCCGTCCAGGGTCCTCCTGCCTTCCGGCCGATGCCTGCCCCTCCGATGTCGAAGGCCTCGAGCTATCGTGGCTCCCACCTACAGCCTCCTGCTGCTGCAGCTGCTGCTGTCCATGTGCCCTGTCCGATGGTGCCTGCACATCCTCCTCCAGCTGGGGTGCAGTAGTTGATGTGGCCACCCCTGCTGGACGTCCGACTCCCGACTGTGGCAGGGATCTGTTGTCCACCAGCCTGGACGCACGGTCGGAGGCAGCTCCACAGGGCACCCAGGTGACACATGGGTGGGAAGATGGCATGGAGGACGACTGGGGCATAGGGGGTTCTGTGGAGGAGGGGGTCGGAACAAGGTCCAGGAAACTGAGGAATCCAGCCCTGGTGAGCTGTCCCAGTGGGTCAACGCGGTCAACGAGCCATGCGAGAAGACGTGCAGACTCATCATGAAAAGACTGCAGGTCAGCTCGCATGGCCCGTTGACGCAACGCCACCCCACCCTGGACAGGCTCAACCTGGTGCAGGATAGCCACATCCGCAGGGAGAGGAAGGCCATGTGTTGTAAGCCAATCCCCTCCCTGAGAACGGGTCTGGAGGTAGGCATCCCCGCTGGTGCAAAATGATGCAGTGACAGGAGCAGGGACAGGATTGCACACAGGCACCTCCGCGGCGGCCTGTGCTGCCTCCTGTCCCTGATCCTGCACTGCACCACTATCACCAGTGGAATCCCCACCTCCAGACCCTGCCTCTGTTGCTTGCACGGCCTCCTCCTCCTCCAAACCCCCCACCAACCTGGATGACTCCGTGCCATCTTCCTCCGTTGGGCCCTGTGGGGTCCCAGCCGCCCCTTCTGCTGCCGAGGAGTCCAACTCCAACCTCCGCCTCTTGGACCTCCCCTCGGCAGCTGCGGCCTGGGACACGGCACCGGACCCCTCACTCCCCGACGAGATCAGAACCTGGGAGGGGATCCGGGCCTTGTGTCTCCGGCTGGTGGTGCGACCCCTGCCGCTGTGCTCCACAGCACCTTCTCCGCCCACTTCATCAGTTGACGCTGCAGACAGGGAGAAAGAAAACACAGGCATCAGGGCACTGTACAATGGACTCATACACACATGACAGTTATACATGAGTGGCATTGGTAAACCTCAGACATGGCATCACAATCCCCAACACACATGTCATTTCAACTTGCACACATGAGCCATACCACAGCCATATTGCAACAGCCAGCATCATCCATTCACATACAACAGCATGAGCAGCCAAAGGTCATCCACACATCACATGCAACATAGGGAGTACACTACACATGCACACACACCACCAAACTTGCATGCATGTGTACACCTCCGCCAACTGTCACAGTGTTCCGATCGACATCCATGTCACACCTGACAATCATTCCTCCACATCCTGTGCCATACAAGCCCACACACACAAGCACCATCCATGTGTCACACATGAGACCCCTTGCATGTGTCACCCTCACGGCCCTGTACACCCCCCCTACTTGCCCACATAAAAATACATGTTCAACCTGCACACTCCTGGCACACCACCACACGCACAGCTTACAATTAATATGCATGTACACTTACCGCTCGACTCCAGACGGGTCTGCCTCTCAAGGACCTGGACGTGGAGCGCTGGGGATATGCATTCCAGGACCCTCATCTGATCTTCCGACAAGTGGCCCCAGCGCCCCTTAGCATCCGCTGCCTTCAGGAGGCGCTGGGCCTTGTTGAGGGTCCTGGACCTGAAGTCCTCCCAGCGCTTCCTGACACCTTCGTAGTCACGGACTGCCACCTCCTCCGCGTTGATGGCAGTCACGATGTCCATCCAGATCCGAGTCCGTCCTTCCTTGTCGGCGCGCAACCTTCCGAAGAGGGCATTGTTAGGCGGAAACCTGTGCAGTTCCCTCTGGGACCACTGCAAAAGATTTAGGACTACAGGCGTTGGCGGTGAACACACTTGGTAGCAGTCTGTACCACACAGATTCACTTGGTAGCTGTGGCTGAGCAGTCAGACTTCTCTCAAGAAAAGTTGAGCAGTGTGTGGAGTATACAACATAGGGCAATTCTTCACAGTAAGGCAAGCAAACACGCAACGAGGCTTAGTGTAAAGATAGTAAGGTATTTATTTATAACACAACATCTATGGAAAACACTAAAGCAAATCACGGCAAACAAATCAAACACAATTAATCTACGAAGTAGAAAACGATCAATCCCCCTAGCAAAATATCGACAACTCTAGGTTCTACCGGTACCACTTATTTTCAGTCAGAGGTGTATACCTCAACCTAGATGACACTCGAATATTAGTTAGGACGGGAGAGAAAAAGATAGGCAAGTTATGAAATCAACACAGTTCAATCCTATGCGGATAAAATGCAAGGCAGGAAGGCAAGGATCACAATAGATCGTAAAGTTCAGAGGCCAGGCCCACTCGGAGAGAGGCAAGGCGCGATGTCCCAAAAAGTCTCTAGTGGAGATGCATTCAAGTCTTTATAGCAAATTGTTATTGGCAGATTGAACCAGTTCAGAACAAAGAATGAGCAAAGCTTGGAGGCGACCCAGCGGAACGGAGAGGATTAAGACACCTCACTCGAACTGAACGAAAGGGAAGCCAGGCGGACACGGTACCTTGTTGTGGAGGGCAGCTCCGGCGGGGGCAGTTGTTCCTGGTGGTGGATGCACGTCGGGTCTTGGCCAAGAGTAGAGATGATCTCGTCGTCGAAGGAAAGTGAAATCCGGTGCACCACCAGGGAAGAGACCAGCCGTGGAGTGCTCCGTCACAAGGCACCACCTTTTGGTCGCGGTACAGGGGTAGTGGCTATCCGGTTGCCGAGGTGCTCTGCACAGGCAATTTGACCACTGCGTCCTGAAGCGAATAAAAAGCGAAGGGGACTAGTTGTTCCCACCAGTCAGGGGAAGAGACTCTCCGGCAGGGAGATCTCCTCTGTTGTCAGGAAGTGGTGAGTCGGCTCAGCAGGGCTCCACCGGAGGTGTCGTCGTTGCAGGTCGGCTCACCGTTACCCTCGTCGGATTCTTAGGTCCTGTGGCGACTTCTGAAGATCCAGTCCCAAAAGCCCTGCTTTTATGCAGAAGACCCCCATTCATTCAGCCTAGCTGTCAATCAACACATGCTAAGTGGTGAGCGGGAAGGCTCACCACCTGGGCCAATCACTCCAGAGTGCGACCTGAGTTGGCAAGGCAACTCGGTCCAGGGTGCCTAAACCCCCTCCCGCACCCCTGAGGTAATCCAGACAGAATGGCACCACTTTGGAGGGTCTCTGTACAGAGGCCCGCCAAAAGTGGAACAAAGGGCTCAACCTTTGGTTTAGGAGTCACAGAGACGAACACAGACGCCATTTTAAAACCGAGTTCTGGCAGAAAATACCACTCGATAAACTTATGTAAGATAAGTAGATCGGTGGTACGTCAGAGATAAATGAGAAAAAGTATCAATCTCCAACAATGGGACGAATCCCATAGGGTTATGTTCGGGATCGAACATAACAAGTAGTTTCCACTGCCACCAGCCAAAACTCGACGCGGGGGGACGGGACAGTGCCCCCTCGAGTAACAGATCCAGGAGTAATCAAATTACCCCTACTAGTACGTCCACAATAAGATGGTTGGTACTAGTTCTGTTAGTAAATTTAGGTCTAGTAAAGCCAATGGTGACTTTACATGCCCGGGGAGACAGTAGTCAGTCCCCGGGTATGGAGTTTATGGTGGGGGACCCGCTAGGGCACCCCCGTGTTACGACATGTAGGGTGCGGTGTAACACACATAGAAAAACATATGAGACCCTATGGAGTAAAAGACCCCATAGCCCATCGAACACATTGACATTTCAAAGGAATTACACACATACATGTCCAAGAGTGGGAGAAAAGAGTCTCACTCTTGGCAGGATGGAAAAAAAACGACTCCAGAAATCCAGCAAAGCTGCTGGGGGACTCACTAGGTTAGGAAATTCAGCCTAAACAGAGAATTCTCCCTAACAGGCATCATACTGCCCCAGGACATGCTCCACCAGGACACCAACTTTGGTGGCAGTGAAGCTGGTGCCCCTCTGCCTCCTTTGCCGGGAGTTGCCACTGGTGCCAGATGTTGCAGTGCCCGACATGGCAACCCCAGAGGAAGGAGTGGGTGGGCAACTGGGTCCTGGGGCTGGGCTGTGGGGCGATGGAAAAGCAGTCGGGAGTCTTCGGTTCCAGCAGGGGTGGTCACAGCAACAGCACCCCTGGCTGATGTGCAGGCAGCAAATAGCAGGGCACGTGGGCAGCAGGCAGTCAGGCAGAAGCAGATGGCAGGTGGGAGCGTGCTCAGGGCTCTGGGGGGCAGTAATTCGGCCTTCTGGGCAGGAGCGTGGTCTTCCGTGTGTGAACGCGTGGCCAGCTTGATACGGAGTGGTTTTGCACATGAAAATCCAGCACATCTGCGTGTAATTCGAGGAAAGGCCCTTAGCGCGTAAGCGCGTCAGCACACGTCTGTACATTCATTGGCCCAAAGGCCACCAGCGTATGCGTGTCTATGAAGTCACGTGCACGTTGAATATGGCACACGTTTGAAATGTTGCGTGTTAAAAAAATGAAAGACACGTCCAAGTGTCAAATCGTGTAATTGGTGGAAATGGCCTTAGCGCGTACACGCGGAAGTGACAAAGCGTGTAATTGGTGGAAATGGCCTTAGCGCGTACACGCGGAAGTGACAAAGCGTGTAATTGGTGGAAATGGCCCTAGCGCGTACACGCGGAAGTGACGCTGGACGTGTGGGCCTGCATAAAAGGTACGTGTAGAACACCATTTCCTTGTACGTGCTTTTCGTGGAGAGCGAGTGGGTGAAATCTGTACTTCTTGTCGTTTCACACGCGATTTACTTCACAGCGTTTCAAGTTCGTACTCCCTGTTACCTCTGACAGCTTTTTCTCTTTTTTCTCTTTTTCTGGTTTTCCTGGGCCTGTTCCCTCAAACAGCGTTCCATTCTACTGTTGTCCTGTCTCCTCAGACAGCGTACAATTCTTCTTTTGGCGGGGGTGTTGCCAACGCGCACACGCGCTTCTTTTTCACGCTCTTTTTCCTGGCAGACGGTGAGTCATGCACGTATCTAACATCTGTGCTTGCCCCGTGTGTAGCCTACCCCTTCAGAGGTCATTCTAGGCTGCGTGTGACATGCATACGTTCATTCTTGTGTTACTGGGTGCCACAGCGTAGTGCAGGTTTATTTTTCCGCACACGTGGTCTAGGAGGGGTTGCGTGCACATTATCTCCCTTTTTTGGGCTTCCTGTGCGTTGCGTGACCAGTCATCTTTCCCCAGGGGTCACATTCAGCCTTGCAAGAGCATTAGGGTACGATTACCATCTGGTACCCAACCCCTTTGACCCCCAATTGCCCAGGACAATAGTTTACAGCCACTCCCATACGCACATTAACATCAGTGCCATGGTTGGGAGGCGAGGAATCCGTAAGGGTGGCAAAGGTGGACGAGCCACAAGTGGTGGCCGTGGTGGATCCGGTAGGGGACGTGGTCGTTACTTGCAGGGTGACCCTGTCCCCCCATGTGTGGAGGACCAGTCAAGGGCACCCATAATCCCCCCCGCCCCCCCTGGTTGAGGGTGATGTGGCTGACACCATCCATGCTCAGCCCTTGTTGGACCAGCCTATTGTGGCACCAGACCTGGCTGACTCCATGGCTGACTTCCAGGTCAGCAGGCCTATGACACGTGCGCTGGTGCACGTTGATGTCATCAGGCCACGTGGATCAGGGGCAGCAAGGTCATCTGCTGCTCCAAGTAGGCAGGGTGGAGAGGCTGCAGGGGCAGCTGCGGCTCCATCCACCCCAGCTCTCACACACCCAGCCAGGACAGTGTCGGTCCTAGTCCATCCTGCTGACATTCCCCCTGACACCATTACACTTGAGCCAATGCCTGCACCAACTCCCATGCTGAGTGTGCAATCCCACACTCCTGATACAGAGTCCACCAGGGCTCCTGCCCCTAGTGTCCAGAGGGGCATAGGACACTCAGGATCCCCACCACCTTCCAAGCGGAAGAGGAAGAGTGCTCGTCCGGCACAGGCTGATGCCCCAGACACGGATACACAGTCCGGCCCGTCGAGGAAGCCCAGCTTCACGGATGCCGAACTGAATTCACTTGTCGAGTATGTGTCCGCACATGATAACGAAATGGTCATTGTTGCAGGATCCAAGACCACACTTGCACAACGCCAGGCACACTGGCAGACCGTTGCGGACATCGTAAGTGCCCTTGGAATCGTGAGGCGCACAGCCAATGATTGCTATAAGCGCTGGAATGACCTAAAGCGCAGGGCAAAGATTAAGCTGGCCTCAAGCCATGCCGCAACTCTAGTGACTGGAGGTGGGTCTCCAGTAGAAGACATGGAACTCACTCCACATGAGTCAGTCGCTGGGACCTACGTCACGGAGGAACAGATCCAAGGCGTGGGAGATCTGCCAGATTATGAGGCATTGTCCGGTGAGTGCACATGCATGTGTGTGTCATCCATGTGCATGGTGTGTGTGTGAGGGCTTCTGTTTGTGTGCCAGGTGAGGGTGTGTGCGCCTGAGTTGTTTGGGTCACCCATGTGCTTCATCCAATACATTCTGCGCAGCAGCATTTGGCCATAGCAGTACCCCTTCTGCCAACAGTAGACATCTAGCCCAACAGCACGCCAGTTGCCCTTGAAGTGTCACCTTGCCACAACATTGTTGCTTATTTTTTCTGTTCATTCAGGCAGATTGTTTGCATTCCACCACTTTTACTAGGCATTTCTCAGTCCTCTAGTCACATGTCTGACATGGCTATGGTAAAGTGGAGTGACTTTGTTACCTGGATATCATTTGTTTAGACATGTCCCTGTGCAATCGGACCATTTTGGACTGGCAGCTCCAGGTGAAAAATCAGACCTGTTTGAATTAGAAAAGCTATTACATGAGGGAACTGGACTGAATGAATAAGTGCTGCCCTCCTTTCCATCTTCACTCAATAGCAATGGTACATGCCATCTGTGTGATGGCATGTGTATTTCACCTGGCAATCACAGGCCAATGTGTGATGCCACTGCTAGGCAGCATGCAGCAAATGTGTTGATCTTCCATCTTGGTGTCATCAATGTGTGCCATTTGCCTCCCCTTCATACGCAGTGAGGGTGCATGCATGGGAGGGTTTTAGTCATGTGGGACATGTGTCAATCAAGTTCTGGTTCTGTTGCTTCTCAGCCCTCATTGTGTGCCATGGTGCTAATGCCTGTTTCCATTTGTTTTCTTTTATGTCTTTGCAGGGGAAGACGCACCTGATGCTGCTGGGGTTGTGGAGATGGTGCAGACCCAGGAGGGGTCTGAGGGCCGACCGACCACCAGTGAGGGACGTGGTGTGGTGGTGGGTGAGAACCCACAACTGCTGCCGGTCGTGCTCTCAATGGGTGTCTCTGGCTGCACCTCCCCCGAGCTGTACTCAGGTGTTGATTCGGATGATGAGACCTACGTGCCGTCGCAGGTGAGTGTTCCTGGGAGGGATTCTGTTCTGTCCGACCCACCTGCACCAGGGTTAGAACCCTCAATGGGGATGTCAGTGTTGGCAGGTACGCCTTTGGTGGTTACGGATGCATGGTCACACTCCGCGACATCTGATCCTGTTCCTGGGCCAGCAGATCAGAGGGGGAATGCAGTCCTGCAGCCTCAGGCAGTGCCGGCACAGCAAGGCGCAGTTCGCCTTGCCCCAGACAGGTGTGGGCCCGCCGACGTGGTGGCCGTACGCCACCTGGCAATAACGCATGGGAGCAATCCATTTACGGTATGGCAACCCAACAGGCAGCATCATCAGAGATGATGGCTCAGGCCATGGATAGGGTGGCCACTTCCATTGTCCCCCCCGAAAGGCTGATGGAGCGACTACAGCAGGCAACCGACTCCATCTGCCAGTCACACAGGGAGGACATGTTGGCGTCCAACAGGGACAGGCGGGCGGCACTGGCGACTCTGCAGGAAGCCATCTCCATAGAGTCCCAGGGCCACAGAGAAGCCCTGAGGCTGGAACTCCTTCACCTCAGGACGACTCTTGTTGAGCTTGAGGCTTCAACAAACCGAAGGACAGAACAGCAGCTGGAGCGTCTCACCCGTACGCTCTCAGCTGAGATGCAGGCAACTAGGGCGGAGGTCCGGGCATCCCGTGAGTTGTTGCATGGGGACCTCCGCACACTCATCCTCCAGAACGAGACCTACCACACCCGCATGCTTGCAGCCATGGAGGAACAGACTAGGGCCTTGCGTGGGCTGCCTCCCATAGTGCCACCACCTCCGGATGCAGCTGCACAGGGTGATAATAGCGACAGCAGTGATACTCCCACAATAGGGTAGCCGTGTGGGCCATGAGCCCATGGAGGTGTTTTTTTTTGCAAGATCCACACAGGTGGGTTTTGGTGTGCACCCTGTCCTCGGACCTCCTGGGTGGCCTCCCCAACCCCCCGGGCCCATTAATGGCCATTTTATTTTATTTTTATTTTTTTTGGGACAGTGTGTTGCCTTGTGTGGCTCCCGTGGGCATACGCTGCATTGTGGCTGGGCACATGCAGGCTTGTCATGTATTTGGTTTAGATGCTTGGGTTTTTGTCACACACACCCCTCCTGCTTCCCGTTTCCATGGGCTTGCAAAGGGTGTGCCCAAGTGACATTGACGTACATGGTGACATTGGACTCCCACTACATGTGTGGGTAGTCTAGTCAATACTGTGTATACATTCCTAGTGCATATTGCTGTTGTGTTGTACACTGCATGTTGCATTGATGTGTAACTCATCATCCATGTCTACCTCCTAATTTGCAGGTCCTTTCCTCATGTCTACACAAGGCCCTCTATATATAAGTGTTATTGCTAAATACCTGCTCAAGTGTGTTGTTGGTCCTGCATTACTGTGAGCATTTCAGGTGTCGCGAGTTTCAATTATGGACATTGTACTTTGTGACACTTGTGTCATGTTGTGGGGATTACTTTGTTTACCCGCACATAGCATGACATGGCATGGTGTGTCGTGTGGCTGTGCTGGGGATGGGTTGGGTGACATGGCACTGTCCTCATGTTGCATTTTGAAAGTGGGTATTCATTTTAGCTGCATTAATGTGTTTTTTCACGAAACTGCATTGGTGGTGTCTGTGTAGGTAGGGATGCACACATTGTAACACTTCTAGGTGAACAATCTCAGGCTGATATGGTTTTGACGGTTGATTCTCCAGACATTCACGATCATTGTCAGGTTGAGTCATCATTGAATGTCAGATGGTATGTGCCAGGGCAGTGTGCACTCCACAGGGGTGTGATTTCTATGTGAAGTAATTAGCCACTAGCTGTGTACGGGCTGCCTCCCCCGTGCCCTTTCCCCTCCCATGCGCAGCGGGCGTGCATGTGGTTGGGGATGTGGGGGCACCACCATGTCCACGGCCAGGCCCCGGCGTGTTGCAACGTTGTACAGGACACATGCTGCCACTATGATCCTGCACACTACTGGGGGAGCGTATAACAGCTGCCCGCCAGAACGGTCAAGGGAGCGAAAGCGTGACTTAAGCACTCCGAATGTGCGTTCCACTATGCCCCGGGTTGCAATGTGGGCTGTGTTATATCTTACCTCGGGTGGCGTGGTGGGGTTCCAAATTGGCATCATCATGTGGGGGCTGAGAGGGTAGGCACTGTCCACTGTGGAGGTGGTGATGGGTATCATTGGTGGGGTTGTGACCTTGCTCAGTATCTGACATGCATGCATGTGCAGTGGCATTCATACTCACCAAGCAGCCATGTATCGCCATGCCGCCCAGCTTCTAGGTCCCGGCTTAGGGTGGACATTCGGTAAATGAAGCTGTCGTGGGTGGACCCGGGATAGTTGGCATATACTGAGGTGATGATTCCCTTGGCATTACATACTACCTGCACGTTGATGGAATGCCAGTGCTTGCGGTTCCTATAGATGTGCTCAGATGCCCTGGGGGGACGTAGAGCCACATGGGTGCAATCGATGGCACCTAGCACTTTGGGGAATCGTGCCACACTGTAAAAATCCAGGGCAGCAGCATGCCTTTCTGCAGGTGTTCTGGGCAGGTATATGTGCCTGCGGACTGATGGGCGTGCAGTGATGATGTTCAAGATCTGGTGTAGGCAGCGTGACTGCGTGGCCTGTGACACCCCACCCACTATGGCACTTGTCCGCTGAAATGATCCAGTGGCTAAGAAGTGCAGTACATTGAGGACCTTCTCCAGGGGGCTGAGTGCTTGGGAGCACAGGGTGGGTGATGTGAGGTCATCCTCCCACTCACTCACCAGGTCCAGTATTATTTGTGGTGGAAAAAGGCTGGTTCTGGGTGTGAAAATTCTGGCCCTGACTATCCTCCTCCTCCTCCTTTGGTAGCCCACGGCCACTGCTGCTAGGAACGGTATATTCATCCTGGCGTCTGAGCTTGTTAGTTTTTTGCGCGCAAATTTATGCGTCGCGGGTCGACGTATGCCTGCTTCCTACTGGCGTACGTGTTTCTTTGCGCGTGTTGTAGGCAAGCGTGTGAAACTTCCCGCGCACCCCTGAAATCCACGTACCCAGGCCAATAGCGTGTGGAAATTCCCGCGCACCCCGGAATACACGTGCGCTGATGTACTCGCGTGTGTAAGTGCCCGCGCACCCCTGAAAATACACGTACATAGGCCAATCGCGTGTACGCACACTTTTGTCCAATTACACGTGATGACACTCTGACGTGCAGTCTTTCCACGTGTGCTCCGTCATCACGTGCTATGAGGGAAACACCCGTGCGGGTCACGTCACAGACGCGCTTACGCCCTGAGGGCCTTTGGTCCAATAGAATCGCGTATGCGTGCTGACGCGCTTCCGCGCTAAGGGCCTTTCCTCGAATTTCACGCTGACGTGCAGGATTTTCACGTGCCAAATCGAATTACTGCCCCCCAGTCCCCCGAGCAGCCTCCCACGTGCCATCTGCTGCTGCCTGCCTTCCTGCTGCCACCGTGCCCTGCCATTTGGTTCCTTCACATCAGCCATCTGCAGGGGTCCAGTTGCTGTGTCCACCCCTGCTGGAACAGAAGACTCCCGACTGGGATAACATCGCTCCACAGCCCAGCCCCAGGACCCAGTTGCCCACCCACTCCTGCCTCTGGGGTTGCCATGTCGGGCACTTCGACATCTGGCACCAGTGGCAACCCCAGGCCAGAGGGGCACCAGCTTCACTGCCACCGAAGTTGGTGTCCTGGTGGAGCATGTCCTGGGGCAGTATGATGCCCTCTTTGGATCGTCCCGCGCCAGCAAGGAAGGACGGGAGAGGATCTGGGCCGACTGTGTGGTTGCCATCAACGCGGAGGGGGTGGCAACCCGCAACGTCCAGAAGATCAAGAAGCGCTGGGAGGACTTGAGGTCCAGGACCCTTGTGAAGGCCCGGCGCCTCGTGGAGGGGGGCCGGGGCCGCATGAGTTCCATCCAGATGAGGGTCCTGGAACGCGTACGCCCAGCGCTCCACGCCCAGATCCTTGAGAGGGAGACCCGTCTGGAGTTGAGCGGTAAGTGGCCAAGCATTGCTGTGTGAGACAGGGCATGTTGCGGTGTGCTGGTTGTCTGATACTTGCCTGTATGTGTGACATAGGCCATGTACGCATGTATGTGTGCAGGGACATCATGGTAATGCATGTGCGACCAGTGTTGTGTGAACCACATGGTCGTTGCATGTGTTTAAATGCGACATGGGGAGCCCTATGCAGATTTTACAAATGAGAGCATGCCAATCTCTGTTCCTGGACATGGGTGGGGGTGAGGGATGGGTGCTGATGCCAGGTACATATATGGTAGCCATGTCTGTGTGCCTCTCCTGCGACTTGTCTGTGTCTGTGACTTGTGAATGCCATGGATGCATGACACATGTCTGTGACAATGCACAGATTCACTGATGCAGCCTAGTTATCCTTGTATCCGCTGTGTTTGGGGTGTATGAGGCCAGATGGATGTGACTGAGGTGAAGTGTGTACATGTGATAGGCATGACCCATGATGCATGTGAGTTCCATATCATTGTATGTTTCAGGAGTCCATTGGACATGTATGGAAATGTCCATGGCATGCACCATGCCTGTTACTGTGTGTGTTTTGCCTGAACTGACCCATGTGTTGTGGAGGGACATGATGGAAGTGTACTTTGACAGTGGTATTCATCTGCTATTGCTTCCTGTCTAGGGGACCATTGTACAGTACCCTGATGCTTGTGTTCTATGTCTCCCTCTACGCAGCGGCTAGTGAAGAAGAGGGCGGAGACGGCGCTGTGGAGCAAGCCGGCGGGGATGCCCCCACGGCTGCAACGGAAGGGGTGGGTGAGCCCCCACAGGGGCCTGCTACGGCGGAAGACGGTGAGGAGCCATCCAGGTTGGTGGTTTCCACAGAGGAGGAGGAGGCCGCCACTGAGGCGCACATGGGGCCTGGTGGGGGCATCCCTGCTGGTGCAAGTGGTGCAGTCCAGGGGCAGTGGCAGGAGGCAGCACAGGTCACCGTGGAGGGGCCTGTGCATGTCGCTGTCCCTGACCCTGTGAGTGCACCACCATGCACCAGCAGGGATGCCCGTCCCAGGCCTGTCCGCAGGTAGAGGGGATGTCCATGTCACCTGACTCCCCTCCACCTGTGGACGAGGGGACCCGTGGCCGTATGGAGAAGGTCCTGATTGGGGTCGCGATGCGTGCGGGAGCAATTCGTGATGACGTGCGTGCTTCCCGGGAGGAGCACGCACGTCATCACGAAGAGCACCGTGCCGACGTGGCCCAATTGGGATCTTCCATGTTCGGGGGTTTCCTGCATGTGTCGGCCAATCTGGCGGCCCTCTCCTCCTCTGTGGAGGCTAAACGCCGGTCGTTCTCCTTGCCGTCTTCTGGCCCAGATGCCACCAGGGCCCCCTGTGGACCTGCCCTGACCAATGCAGCCAGCTCGGTGGGGATCCCATCCCTGCCACAGTCGGGAGTCGGAGGTCCAGCAGGGGTGGACACCACAGCAACTGTACCCCAGCAGATGGAGGATGTGCCGGCATCATCAGGCAGGGCACGTGCACGACGGCGTCGGTGGATTCCATAAGCCTGGATGCCGTCGTGCTGGCAAAGGCAGTTGCGTCGGAGGCAGCAGCAGAGTCAACGTGGGAGGCATCATGGCTCGGGGCCATCAACATCGGAGGGGCAGGCATCGGCCGGAGGGCAGGAGGACCCAGGACGGGAAGTGACTTCCGTGTGGCTGCGGTTGGGCCAGCAGATAGGTGCGGAGCGGCGGCGGGCAGAAGAGGCGCGGCTCACGATGGTCAGGGCGGAGAACTCCATGCGGAGGGCCCTGAGGCGGGCCGAGTGCCTCGAGGCTATCCGCAGGGGGTTGGAGGAGCAGATGGCGTCGTCCCTGCGGACCCTCGGGGCCATGGAACAGGACCGCCTCCAGGACATCGAAGAGGAGTTTGATGATGCCCTGGCCCGGAACACCACGAAGTGAGCCGCTGGACTTGCCCGCCGCCTTTGTATATAGTTCTTTAGTTTTAGGTTTCCTTTGTTTCTTCTTATGATTTGGAGTGAACGGACACTGCTCCACTTTTTGTATATAGTTGCATTTTAGTTAGGGTTTTTTTTAGGTTTCCTTTGTTCAGTTGGGCTCATGGACCCTTGGATGTTTTGTACATAGTTCTTCATTGGATTGTTTTATTTTTTTTGTTTTTATTTATTCACCATGGAGCAATGGTCTTTGTATTTATTTTTCTCTCTTGGATTGATTTTATTTTTAATGGGACTTTGGACAACATTTTTTTGAATTTGGATTTGTAGTTTTAATTTTTTTTGACGGACATGCAGCTTATCTTTTTTTTTGCCATTGTAGTTTGTTTCATTTCATTTGCATTCAATTTTTTTTAATACAATTTTGTTTTCATACTTCACTGTGTGGTATCATCTCATTGGTTTCATGAATGTCATGTTGGGTGTTTTCCCATTCAATTGCAACCATTGTGTGTGACGGACATGGGTTCATTTGCTTTATGAACATTGGGGGTGTGACATGTAATTTCCATTTCCATGTGGGTGAATGGGTTACTTGGTAGGGCCTTTTGGCTGTGGAGGCTGACCATAACGCACATGATTGGGGATTGTGAGGACCTGGGTGCAGGGGGACATGAGTGGGTGCCTGGTGGAGGCTGCCCCTGCACTGCTGGGGGGTGGGGGTGCAGGGAGACATGAGTTGGACATGAGTGGGGGCCTGGTGGAGGCTGCCCGTGGTGGCTGGGGGGTGGGGGTGGTGGGAGACATGAGTGGGGGCCTGGTGGAGGGTGCCCCACAGTGCTGGGGGGGTGGGGTGGGTGGGAGACATGAGTGGGGGCCTGGTGGAGGCTGCCCCTGCACTGCTGGGGGGTGGGGGTGCAGGGAGACATGGTTTGGACATGAGTGGGGGCCTGGTGGAGGCTGCCCCTGGTGGCTGGGGGTGGGGGTGGTGGGAGACATGAGTGGGGGCCTGGTGGAGGGTGCCCCTGCACTGCTGGGGGGTGGGGGTGATATGGGACATGAGTGGGGCCTGGTGGAGGGTGCCCATCAGTGCTGGGGGGGCGTGGGGGTGGGAGACATGAGTGGGGGCCTGGTGGAGGCTGCCCCACAGTGCTGGGGGGTGGGGTGGGTGGGAGACATGAGTTTGGGCCTGGTGGAGGATGCCCCACAGTGCTGGGGGGTGGGGTGGGTGGGAGACATGAGTGGGGGCCTGGTGGAGGCTGCCCCTGCACTGCTGGGGGGTGGGGGTGATAGGGGACATGAGTGGGGGCCTGGTGGAGGGTGCCCCTCAGTGCAGGGGTGGGTGGGAGACATGAGTGGGTGCCTGGTGGAGGCTGCCCCTGGTGGCTGGGGGGTGGGGGTGGTGGGAGACATGAGTGGGGGCCTGGTGGAGGCTGCCCCTGCACTGCTGGGTGTGGGGTTGATAGGGGACATGAGTGGGGGCCTGGTGGAGGGTGCCCCACAGTGCTGGGGGGTGGGGTGGGTGGGAGACATGCGTGGGGGCCTGGTTGAGGCTGCCCCTGCACTGCTGGGGGGTGGGGGTGATAGGGGACATGAGTGGGGGCCTGGTGGAGGGTGCCCCTCAGTGCTGGGGGGTGGGGGGTGGGAGACACGAGTGGGGGCCTGGTGGAGGGTGCCCCTCAGTGCTGGGTTGACATGGGTGGGAGCCTGGTGGGGGCTGCCCATGGTGGCTGGGGGGTGGTGGTGGTGGGAGACATGAGTGGGGGCCTGGTGGAGGCTGCCCCTGCACTGCTGGGGGATGGGGGTGGTGGGAGACATGGGTGGGAGCCTGGTGGGGGCTGCCCATGGTGGCTGGGGGGTGGGGGTGGTGGGAGACATGAGTGGGGGCCTGGTGGAGGGTGCCCCACAGTGCTGGGGGGTGGGGTGGGTGGGAGACATGAGTGGGGGCCTGGTGGAGGCTGCCCCACAGTGCTGGGGGGTGGGGTGGGTGGGAGACATGAGTGGGGGCCTGGTGGAGGGTGCCCCACAGTGCTGGGGGGTGGGGTGGGTGGGAGACATGAGTGGGGGCCTGGTGGAGGCTGTACCTGCACTGCTGGGGGGTGGGGGTGATAGGGGACATGAGTGGGGGCCTGGTGGAGGGTGCCCCTCAGTGCTGAGGGGGGGTGGGGGGTGGGAGACATGAGTGGGGGCCTGGTGGAGGGTGCCCCACAGTGCTGGGGGGTGGGGTGGGTGGGAGACATGAGTGGGGGCCTGGTGGAGGGTGCCCCACAGTGCTGGGGGGTGGGGTGGGTGGGAGACATGAGTGGGGGCCTGGTGGAGGGTGCCCCACAGTGCTGGGGGGTGGGGTGGGTGGGAGACATGAATGGGGGCCTGGTGGAGGGTGCCCCTCAGTGCTGGGGGGGGTGGGAGACATGAGTGGGGGCCTGGTGGAGGCTGCCCCTGCACTGCTGGGGCGTGGGGGTGGTGGCAGACATGGGTAGGAGCCTGGTGGGGGCTGCCCATGGTGGCTGGGGGTGGGGGTGGTGGGAGACATGAGTGGGGGCCTGGTGGAGGCTGCCCCTGCACTGCTGGGGGGTGGGGGTGATAGGGGACATGAGTGGGGGCCTGGTGGAGGCTGCCCCTGCACTGCTGGGGGTGGGGGTGGGTGGGAGACATGAGTGGGAGCCTGGTGGAGGGTGCCCCACAGTGCTGGGGGGTGGGGTGGGTGGGTGACATGAGTGGGGGCCTGGTGGAGGCTGCCCCTGCACTGCTGGGGGGTGGGGGTGCAGGGAGACATGAGTTGGACATGAGTGGGGGCCTGGTGGAGGCTGCCCCTGGTGGCTGGGGGGTGGGGGTGGTGGGAGACATGAGTGGGGGCCTGGTGGAGGCTGCCCCTGCACTGCTGGGGGGTGGGGGTGATGGGAGACATGAGTGGGGGCCTGGTGGAGGCTGCCCCTGCACTGCTAGGCGGTGGGGGGCTGGTAGACATGGGTGGGAGCCTGGTGGGGGCTGCCCATGGTGGCTGGGGGGTGGGGGTGGTGGGAGACATGATTGGGGGCCTGGTGGAGGCTGCCCCTGGTGGCTGGTGGGTGGGGGTGGTGGGAGACATGAGTGGGGGCCTGGTGGAGGCTGCTCCTGGTGGCTGGGGGGTGGGGGTGATGGGAGACAGGAGTGGGGGCCTGGTGGAGGCTGCCCCTGCACTGCTGGGGGATGGGGGTGGTGGGAGACATGAGTGGGGGCCTGGTGGAGGCTGCCCCTGCACTGCTGGGGGGTGGGGGTGATGGGAGACATGAGTGGGGGCCTGGTGGAGGCTGCCCCTGCACTGCTGGGGGGTGGGGGTGCAGGGAGACATGAGTGGGGGCCTGGTGGAGGGTGCCCCACAGTGCTGGGGGGTTGGGGTGCTGGGTGACATGAGCAGGTGTGCATGGTAGTCCCCTGTGGTGTCGGCTGCCTGAAGGGGCCCCTGGAGGGTGTACAGGGAATACCTGGGAGCACCCAGCCAAATCGCGTGTAGAATTTCCCGCGTACCCCTGAAATACACGTACCCAGCCAAATCGCGTGTGGAAATTCCCGCGCACGTACCCGGCCAAATCGCGTGTGGAACTTCCCGCGCACCCCTGAAATCCACGTACCCTGCCAAATCGCGTGTGAAACTTCCCACGCACCCCTGTAATCCACGTACCCAGCCAAATCGCGTGTGAAACTTCCCGCGCACCCCTGAAATCCACGTACCCAGCCAAATCGCGTGTGGAAATTCCTGTGCACGTACCCAGCAAAATCGTGTGTGGAACTTCCCGCGCACCCCTGAAATCCACGAACCCTGCCAAATCGCGTGTGAAACTTCCTGCGCACCCCCGAAATACACGCACACGTTATTTTTCAGTCAGCGGGTGTCCGTGTTTGTGGGTACCCCTTTGCACGTCATTTGTCCTGGAGGGCCACAGTATAGGACATTCATCATAGCTGTATATAGGTGCTATTTGTTGGCGCACCTTTTGGCGCACATTTATTACAGGCGCAGAGACGCTACCGCCTGCTTTCTTGTGGCAGTCGTGTTTGTGCCTGTGCACTGGTTTGACCGTGCGCTGTTTTGCCCTATTCGATTCCATGAATACGTGTTGTAGGCGAGCGTGTGGGCGTTCCGCGCACTTGCACCCTGTACTTCCCCCGTGACGCCCACATTTTAGCAAGTTGTTGCCCATTCTGAGTGTTACGCCCCGTGTTCCGCCTACTTTTGTTGTGTGCGCCGCGCTATGTGCGATTTTCGCTGTGGCCTGTGCGATTTTTCGCTGTGACCTGGCGCACGCCGTTAGATGGCCTGTGCACCAACGTGCGCCGCGCACTTTTTTAGCGCACATCCAATGGTTTTCTCGCGCACGGCTTTCCATGAATTGATGTGCGCTGCTTTTCGTGCGAATTTCGCACTTGCACTGCGATTTTCGCTATTCCACTGCGAATCGCATGTTTTTGGCCACTTGTGCCGCGCTAATTATTCCATGAATATGATATGATATGATATGATATGGTATTTGTAACGCGCCTATACACAAGTGTTTCAAGGCGCGACGAGGCAGGGAGGGAGGGAAACAAGGGGAAGACAGACAAACGATCCTACTAGGCCAGGTGTCATTCAGATCGTGCAAGTGCAGAGGTAAGGGGAAAAGGAGAAAGTGCAGGGGGAGGAGGTGGGGGGGGAAAGTGCAGTACAAGGTAAGTAGCGTAATAAAATAATAAATAATAAATAATAAATAAAAGGGCCAGCTGGTGGCAAGTGCGAGGTAAGTGCAGAGCAAGTGCTGGGAAGGGGGCTGTAGGGATGCAGTGACAGTCCCACAGTGCAGGAGGAGCCAGGGAGGCAGTGCAAGTGGAGAGTGGCTGGGCCCTGGACCGAGGTCACAGAGTGGCCCAGATGCAGGTTTAGTGCAGACTTCAGTGGGGAGTTTAGCAGGTTTAGCAAGGGAGAGGGAGAGAGAAGGCAGAAGCGAAGAGGAAGGTTTTGAGGTGCTTCCGGAACCGGAGATGGTTCTCCTCAAGTTTCAGGGAGGCAGGAAGGCTGTTCCAGAGGGAGGCCCCTGCTGCGGAGAGAGATCTACCCCCAGCTCGTTGCTTCGAGAAGCGGCTGACCATGAGGGAGTTGGAGACGGATGAGCGAAGGGCTCGTGAAGGCAGATATTTAGGAAGAGAGAGTTGAAGGTATTTAGGCCCCAGGCCCCAGAAGGCCTTGTGGACAATGCAGAGGGTTTTGAACTTAATCCTCGCAGCCACTGGGAGCCAGTGAAGAGATTTCAGTCCTGGAGAGATACGGTCCTGGAGAATCAGCCTGAAAGTGTCTGATATGGCTTTGGCAAGTGCCTAAGCCGTATCCCTTTTAGAAAGTTTGTTTAGCTATGTAATTAAAGGATCCAGCTTGGTTGCTTTAATATTGTTTAGGTTGGGGCCAGAAAAAACTTTTATTCGTATAAGTTATCTTTTTAACAGTAAAGCTAGAAGTAATGGTAAATTCCACAAAGAAGTGGTCAGAACAGGGGTATGGGGAAACTAATAGGTCACTGGTTTCTACTTTAGGACTGGCGACCCAGTCAAGGGTATGACCTAAGTTGTGAGTCAGATTGTGAACAAGTTGTTCAAAGCCAAGTTCATTTAGTGCTACGCGTAGCTCACGTGCAATGGGATCATCCTTGTGATCCAACCATAGGTTAATGTCCCCCATGATACCTGCATCTCCCTCTTTACTGGCGAGGAATATGTGCCTTAAAAACATTGCACTCAGCCATCCTTGTGGTGCCTGAAGCTCATTTGACCGCAGCATCTACGCATAGTGCATCACAATACATCCCAGATTAAATCCAACCCCTTGAATGAGAAAGAAGAAACAATTGTTGAATTTGCGGAGGAAGAGATTGAATTATTTGTCGAAGATTCATCTAAACTGCTCAAAGCAATTCCAGACAAATATTGTCAGTATACCAAGACGGAGGTGTTCTTTGCATCTCTCTTAATTCCAGGGGGACCAGGCTGCAGCAAATGCAAAATGGCTACAGAATGTTCGGTGAGAGGTTATCCAGTTGGCAAATGATACCGGACAAGGCCTAAATGCCAACAAGAGTGAGCTGAGGGAGATCCGGTTTATGACACTGGTATGTTCTAGATCTTCTGACTGCAAAGGAGGGGGGTGACTGAAAAAAATAGGATTGTCCTGTTGCACGTAAATTCTCCGAAATGACGCGGAGAATGGGTCCCTGATGAATATTAAAGGGGCTTGCAAGTGTTAAAGACTGGCATGGACCGTGAAGCAGGAGTGCAGGCTGAAGATTGGTTTGACACATTGTTCTCATGGATGCCACTCTTGCTCAGGGTGGAGGTGAAGGTATCAGTTCCGATCACGGTGCTCCTGCTGTTGTTGTTTTGTATGTGCCAGATGCTGCTTTGATGCTGTGCAAAGACCACCCCAAACAGCGCACTTATGATGATCACCATTGGTGCAGGAATGGCTCTCCAAGTTACAAAGGATGGACACGCTCAAACCGAAGACCCAAATAAGCCATGCCTGGTTAGAATTGAAAGGCTCATATACCCACCCCCCCACGGACATTGAACTCTCCATCACCAGAACAGGTAAACTACACTGAACATTTGCTTGACTTAGCGGGTCATGGGGATTGTATATATTCTTACCTGTACCCCAGAGAAGTATGCTCAAGAGGAGGGCAATATGGATGTAGGGCATGGGTCCCCAAGGATGAAGAGGCAAAGGAAACATTTAGTCAATGGAAGATTTACTGAGTGGGAGAATGTTGAGGTGCACGTTCAAATCACAGCCCCTCCCCTGATTATTTAGATTGCAGAAAATATACTAATATATGGGGAAAGTGTAAAGGGTGGTGCAAGGTGGAGCCTCATGGGTGGAGGTGACTGTTGGGAGACACACGTGTTGTGGAAATTTACATAAGGCAAACTAACCATTTGCTTTGCAGCAGTGTTATGTACAATGCATTGCATGCGCATGATATACATAACATGAAAGACCACTGCATTTAAGAGTAGGTCTGAATCCTTGGAGGCCATTTTGGAAACACAGATCAACGAGACCCCTTCTCTTGTTTGATTATTACATTTCAATTCCAAGGCACGGTAGAGCACATGCACGTACACCCAGATACAAATTTATCTAGTGAGACTCTTGCGCCATTAGGTAGGAATCCCAATTCCCTGTGTTTTTGTAGTCCTTGTGCCCTTTTAGAAAATTATCAGACGCATCAGCACCAGCGCATCGGGGATTCGCTAGTCTGCTAGCATATAAACCCTGTCCTTCACGCTCACACCACATATTGACTTGCTGTTGCCTTGATTTAGCTTTTATTGTATTATTTGTACTCAGGGCAGTATATTTTCCACAAGAATCACTAGTTTTAATACCTAGATTTAACTTTTAGTATTCTTGCACTATTTGCTTTTTAATACCATTAATTGTTTTAGCATCATTTGAAAGTGTTTTAAATCTTGGGAATTTAACTGTACTGACATAGAGTTGCTCCTTGTACCTAGATACCTCTTGCACCCTTAATAATCATACGGGTACCCCCTCACAACGGTTTCATGTCAGAGAACTACAGTTCCCTGTGTTTTTGTAGTCCTCGTGCCCTTCTGGAAAATTATCAGGCGCATCAGCGCTGGCGAGTCAGGGTCTTGCTAGTCGGCGAGCATATAAACCCTGTCCTTCACGCTCATGCCACATATTGGGCCTCATTACACGGTAGGCGGAGAACCATGGTGCTATTAGCGCCATGGTTCATGCCGGTAAAATACCGGCACCGCCTTGGTGGAAAGGGGAATTACCACCCCATTCCAAGGTTGGCGGGGCGGTAATTCCCCCTTCCACCATTGCCCTTCCCCATTCCCATTTTTGCCCCATAGGGCTCTATGGAAATGGGGAAGGCGCTAATTACGGTACTGCAAATTGCGGTACCGTAATTAGCTCCACTGGTCCCTTTGCGGGTTGGTTTTTAACGCCTGCAAAAAGCAGGCGTTAAATTCCCCAACCCGCAAAGGGACCTCGTAGTAAGGCGGTAAGGATTTACCGGTACCGGTAAAATACCGGTACCGTTAAACCCTTACCACCTACCGTGTAATGAGGCCCATTGACTTGTTGTTGCCTTGATTTAGCTCTTATTGTATTAATTGTGCTTAGGCCAGTACATTTTACACAAACATTTTTCTTTTTAATACCTAGATTTGACTTTTAGTATTCTTGCACTATTTGCTTTTTAATACCATTAATTATTTTAGCATCATTTGAAAGTTTTTTAAACCACGAGAACTTAACTGTACTGACATAGAGTTGCTCCTTGTACCCAGATACCTCTTGCACCCTTAATAATCATCCAGGTGCCCCCTCACAATGGTTTCATGTCAGAGAACTGCAGTTCCCTGTGTTTTTGTAATCCTCGCGCCCTTTTAGAAAATTATCAGGTGCATCAGCGCTGGCGCATCAGGGTCTTGCTAGTCGGCGACGATATTAACCCTGTCCTTTACGCTCACGCCACACATTGCCTTGTTGTTGCCTTGTTATAGCTTTTATTGTATTAAGTGTGCTTAGGCCAGTACATTTTACACAATAATTTCTTCGTTTTAATACCTAGATTCAACTTTTAGTATTCTTGCACTATTTGCTTTTTAATGCCATTAATTATTTTTGCATCATTTGAAAGTGTTTTAAACCATGGGAACTTACTGACAGAGTTGCTCCTTGTACTAGACGCCTCTTGCACCCTTAATAATCATCCAGGTACCCCCTCACGACTGTTTGCGTCAGAGAACTACATTTCCCTGTGTTTTTGTGGTCCTCACACCATTTTAGCAGACTGATATATGGTGGAAATTCTCTTCTGTGAAAGGATGGTGAGCTAAAGACTCTGGTTGTGACTCTAACCCGGGAAACAGGCCAGTAGAGAGACACTCCCAGGACCCCCCTTGTTTGTGCATATTAAGTAGCTTTGGGTTCTCACCCTATGTTAGTAGGGTAATCCAGATGTGGAACCCTTGCTCACTGTTCTTAGAGAAGCACAGCCCCACCTCATTGACGAGGCCCAAACACGTCTCTGGGGTTGCTGTTGATACTCATGTTCCAAAGAGAATTGCCAGGCATTTTGGTGCTTGACTGCCCCTTGGAAGGACAAAGACTGATATGTATTCGACATTTCTCTTCTGTGAGAGGATGGTGAGCTAAAATGTATGGGTGAGACTCTAACCTGGGATATAGACTGTTAGAGGGATACTACCAGGACCCCCCTTTGTTTGTGCATATTAAGGTGCTTTGGGTTCTCACCCTAAGTTACTAGTGTAATCCAGATGTGGAACCCTTGCTCACTGTTCTTTGAGAGGCACATCTCCACCTCACTGGCGAGGTCCAACCAGGCCAAAACATATGTCTTGGGCTGCTGTTGGTATTCTTGTTCCGAAGAGAAATGCCTGACATTTCGGTGCTGGACTGCCCTTGGGCAGGACAAAGACTGTTATGTATTGGAAATGTCTCTTCTGTGAAAGGATGCTGAGCTAAAGACTCCGGTTGAGACTCTAACCCGGGGTATAGGCTGGTAGAGAGACACTTCCAGGACCCCCCTTGTTTGTGCATATTAAGTCGCTTTGGGTTCTCACCCTAAATCACTGGGGTAATCCAGACGTGGAAGCTGTGCTCACTGTTCTTAGAGAGGCACAGCTCCACTTCACTGACAAGGCACAATCAGGCCGAAACAAATCTTTGGGGTTGCTGTTGGTACTCTTGTTCAGAAGAGAATTGCTTGGCATTTCGGTGCTGGACTGCCCTTGGGCAGGACAAAGACTGATATGTAGTGGACATTTCTCTTCTGTGAAAGGATGGTGAGCTAAAGACTCTGGTTGAGACTCTAACCTGGGATATAGAATGGTAGAGAGACGCTCCCAGGACCCCCTTGTTTGTGCGTAATGCCAGGAGTGTCCTGATAACACCCCCAGTTCAAAATAACAGGTAAGATGTGTGGCATGGAATAACACAATATTTTTAAAAGAAGACCATTGCTGTACACATGTAAAATCAAATAATAAGATTTCAATACATCATCAACAGAAGATCAGCATGTCATGGGTTACAGAAGTTAGTACAAATAATATTACACTAAGTGGCCCATCACAATGAACGTCTTTGCAAACATTAAATGGCATTGTTGATATTCTAACATGAATGACACCCAGGCAAACACTAATGTAGCATTCCATTGTTATGGACCTGCTTATCGCTCCATACTCCTAAAACACTTGGAACCATTTATTCATCCAGAGTGATGCTCACTAGCTGTCCATCTCATGTGGCAATCAAGTTAAACTCCTAATGGTGTAATTGAGACATATGCCTATCCCTTGGGGCTCTGGAAAGATCCTTCCTTTTTTATTGGGACATTGGGCCTCATTCCGGGTTTGGAGCTAACCATGGAGTAATTAGCTCCATGGTTGCCTCCGAAACCGTCCCAAATCCGGCATGGTTAATGGAGTAATTACCGGTCCATTCCAGGGTTGGAGGGACCGGTAATTCCCCATTCACCTTTTGCCCTTCCCCATTCCCATTTCTGCCCCATAGGGCTCAATTTGAATGGGGAAGGAGGTAGTTACGGCACTGTAAATTACGGTACCGTAATTACCTCTGAGGTACCTTTGCGGGTCCCGTACTTAACTCGTGGTAAAAGCAGGAGGTAAGGAAGGACCCGCAAAGGGAACTCGGAATATGGAGGTAAGGGATTACCGGCATCGGCACCCTTACCGGTGCTGGTAATCCCTTACCTCCAACCTCGTAATGACCCCCATTGTGTCAGGGAAAACAGATGCCATTCTAATCCCTTGTTCAGTCCACAGATGTGACTGTTGGTCTTAAAAATCATTTTCTGTACAAAAGCCAGCCGCCTCTGATTAATGACTTCCCTATTCGGGCCCTTGATCTTCTTAAGGATCCCCCACCTGATATTATAATGGGTATGCCCCTTTTCCTTGAAATGTTTGGCCAATGAGGCCTGAATAATATTATTCTTTATACAATGACAACGCTCAATGAGTCTGGTTTTGCATGTTCTGTTGGTATTCCCAAAGTATCGCAACCCATATGGGCAAGAAATCATATAAACAATATGCTCACTATTACAGTTGGTCTGATCCTTGATAACCCATTTATTTTGCAATCCAATGTCAACTTTTTCTGTTTTCATGGTACACTGGCACATCACAAAATGGCCACAATGGATTGTTTTACTGGCCTTGATGGCCTTTCAGTAAACACCTTTCTTCCAAATTCTCCTAACAACTGATTTTATTTTGTAAGAGAGATCAGAAAACATATTGACAAAGACTGGTCCTACTTCCCTTTTTACTTTAGGGGCTAAATCCTCCAGTAGGGCCTTACGGTTGTTATGTGCTCCCTTAGCTGAATCTTTGACAAGACAGCTAGGATAACCTCTACTTACCAGCTTCTCAAATAGAACATTCACACTATCCTCATAGTTATCTTTCAGATGAATGTTACGTTTTAACCTAAGGAACTGTCCAAAAGGTAAGCTTGTTTTAATGTGTTTAGCATGATGATGGAGAAATGCAAGGGAGCATTATGATCAGTGGCTTTGCTAAAAGGATTTACCAAAAGCTTGCCTTCCTGATGGAAGATGGTAATATCCATGAAATTGATCTCATCTCTGCTTATCTCATTAGTAAATTTCAGGAATCTGTTTTGGGTATTCAGCCAGGTAACAAATCTGTTGGCATCGGTAAAGGGACCCTCCCATATCACCAACATGTCTTAAATATATCTCAGCCATTGTTTAAGATGACTTTTGAAAGGATTATTATCTTCATACACAACCTGTTTCTCAACAAATTACACATAGAGGGTGGCTAAATTGGGCGACATAGTGGCCCCCATGGCGTTACCCTCTTTCGAGGACAGAAACATGTTGGGCTGTTCAGATAACCACACAATTGGACCATTGTAGATGTATACTAATGCCCATATTTGGGTTGGATTATTAATGTTAATGGATCGTGTCTATGTGTAATTGTATAACATATGTTTTTATGTTTGAAATGGGTTTTACATGGTGTTACATGTTGTACAACACTTGTTTTAATACATGCATTTTACAATAAAAATGTATGCATAGCTATGAAAGTTCTTGTGTGTATGAACAAATAATGGAGAGGGGTAGAGTCACCAGAATTTAGTGTTTCAGAACAGTTTTTGTTGTTCTTTTTCTCTTCCTGTTATATACATAAGGATGAAAGAAAATAGATGCTTTCGCCTGACATACTTCTTCCCACCTCACTTATGTATTGATATCTTGGCTTTCTTACCAACATCTGTTCTAGCTCAACCAATTTGTTTAAAAAGTTCAGTGAAAATATGACTTGTGCCTTTATCAGGAATAGAAAGAGATGTCTCATTGTCAAAAACGTCAGATGTATTATTAAACAATATGTCACAAAATGTTATAAGCATAAGAAAATACATAAAGCACATGAAGCAAAATGTAGTTACAAGAAATATTCCCATATAATTCAGGTGCCACATTATCCCCGTTGAAGTAGCTAGTCTTTTTGTTAGCAATGCGTGTCTTATATAATTGAAAATTACCATTGTTTAATGCAATTGTTCACCTACAATTACTTTTTAGAATTTGCACTTTATCATAGTAATTGAATTATGATTGCAATAATAAATCTGCCAATAACAGGACTGTTTTTAGGATTTCCCAAAAATGTAACAACATCCATGTTTCGTCGCAGTAGAGCTGATTATGTTCAGAGTATGTTTACTAAAACAGCTTGCAGAAATGCAAACAAACGTTTCAGGCAACATTAAGTGTGCAGTGCAATCTTTGGGCCTCATTAGGAGTTTGGAGGTAGCCATGCCGTTCTTACCGGCATGGCTACCCCAAAACCGGGTACCAGGTCGCGAAAAAAGCGAATTACTGGGCCATTCCGACTATTGCGGGCCCGGTAATTCCCTTTTCTCGGGACCCGGACCCGGTACATCCCCATTCCCATTCAAGCCCCCATAGGGCTCAATGGGAATGGGGAGGATGCTAACAACGGACCCGTTAAAGACGGGTCCGTTGTTAGCATCCTGGTCTGCTTGCGGGTGCTGGTATGCACATCTGTCCAGACCAAAAGTGCATTCAAGCACCCGTGAGCAGACCTCGTAATGCGGCGGTAGAGTGATAACAGCGCCGGCAGCTCTACCGGCGCCATTATCACTCTACCGCCTGGGTCGTAATGAGGCCCTTTGTGTCTTATTTTCAATGCATAGTCTGTTTTCCGCTCAACTGAAAAAGTTCTGGAAATGTATCAGGTCCATTTATTTCCTTTTCTTTTGGTACATTGGTTCTTTGTTTTAGCCCTTAGTAGCCAATCTGGTAAGCATGTGTGTTACTCCTTCTCTTGCTTCACTGTCAGCGGTTGCTGGAGCGGTCAGGTCCCTCATTTGTATAGCTTCATGTCATTCAAATGTAGCCAGGCTCTACTCCCTGGAAGTTTCACATCAGTGGGAGTGACCTTCTCTACTAGATACGGTCCCTAAAAATGGGGCTTGTTCCAAGTGTATACACAGCTCTTCACTAGTACTTGGTCGTCTGGGTACAAACTAAGCTGTTTAAGTAAATCAGTACAATCAGTTGGTTGGCTGTCTATATCACACTTCTTCAACCTGTCCCTCCGAATTTTGATCTGTTGGGAAAACAAAAGAAACACTAGTGGTCATATGTGTTACATATTCCTGCATTTCATCCCCTAATGTGTTTGCTACACTTTGGGCATACGTTTCTATTCGAGTGGGAGGAGCAAGAGGTAGTCTCATGTAGCTTCCAGTTACCAACTCATGAGGAGTTAGTTGGTCATCTGAACCAGGCTGGTTTCTCAGTGCAAATAAAGCAAATGGTAGGCAATGCAGCCATCCCTACTTCAGAGTAATTTTGATTGTTGCTATGCCCTCTTTGACAAGTCAGTTTAGCCTCTCACAGACACCATTTGCCTGTGGGAGATAGGCAGAGTGTAAACTTGTATTTTATGCCTAATAGAAGAACTATCTGTTCAAACAATTTGTTTACACACTGTGGCCCATTATCAAACTGCAGGACTTCACACACACCCCATCTAGGAAACACCTTACGCATGAGGAACTTGGCAGTGCATATGGCATTGTGGTGTGTGCATGGACCTGGCTAAATCCATCTGGAAATAGGACATACTACTATCAGCATGTACCTATAACGGTTACATACTTGTAGCATATCCACGTAATTTACATGTTGATGCCGAAATGGACCATGGGTCTAGGAATTGCTCCTCACACTGTTTGCAAGGTGTGCACTGCTGTGAATTTCTGGCACTCAATGCAATGATATGATTTTATACTATATGTCATTTATAATGATAATGATGTGTTATTTATATAGTGCCTTAATCCAAAGCGCTTTACAGAGCACATATTTACATACAATATCACCCAACCGAAATTGGTACTCATTTATCAACCTCGGAAGGATGAAAGGCTGAGTTGGCCTTGCGACCTGCAGATCACGCTCAGATCACAGCAGCGAGCGCTCAACCTGCTGAGCTATCTTACCGGCTATATAACACACCTGTACACAAGTGTTTCTAGGTGTGACAAGACAAGGAGGGTCAGAGGGCGGACAATACAAATGATTCTACTAGGCCTTGTGTCATTCAGATTCTGCAAGAGTGACAGCATAAAAATAAAGGGGGGAGGGAGAGGGGGAAGTGCCTGGCAGAGAGAAAGCATAAGTGCAATGAGGGCAGCACTGCTCTAGGTGAGTGCAGCCAGGACAGCACATCTTTGTGTAAGTGCGAGGTGGCAGGAGGCTGTAGAGGTTACAGTTACAACCTTTAAGTGCACAGAAGGCCAGAAGGCAGTGCAGGGAAGACTGATCTTGAGGAAACTGGTACCCCATGAGACTCAGGGGGTAGCCGAGCAACCAGTAAGTCAGCAGGGGAGATACAGAGAGAAAGCAGAAGAGAAAATGAAGGTACTGATCAGTTTCTGGAACTTCAAGTGTTCCGGCTCAGGTTTGAGAGGGGGAGGGAGGCCATTCCAGAGGGATCTACCCACCACTTTCTGCCTGGAGAAGCTTCGGGCCTTCAGGGAGTTGGAGGTAGCTGAGTGAAGGGCTAGAGAAGGAAGGTATTTTGGAAGAGAGAGTTGGATGTTGTGCGGGCCCCAGCCCCAGAAAGCCTTGTGGGCAATGCAGAGAGTCTTGAACTTGATCCTTGCAGCCACCAGGAGCCAGAGGAGAGATTTCTGGGCTGGAGACATAAGGTCCCTGGTCTTGAGGCCAAGGATAAGTCTTGCAGTCCTGTTCTGGATTAGTTATAGAGGGCGGAAAAGTAGAGGAAGGCAGATTTTAAAGAGTTCAGCCAGTTTGTTAGAGGGTGCAGAGATGCAGGCTTGGATGTGGACTCTCTTTTTGGACAGGACAGAGAGTCTGTATTGCCTTTGGAGCAGCCGGCAGGCCAGTTTGTCAGTGGATGCACCCAAACCCTCCACTTCCTCTCAGTCCCCTTACACTTGTGTTTTAGGTCAGCATGGTCGGAGTCATACAGAGAGTTGCACTTGGAGGTAGGCTTCAGACGGATTCACATCATAGGGGAAAGGATGTCCAGAGTGTTGGAGATAGAAAGATGCAGGTTAGAGAGGGCTGTGTCAGAGTGTGAGTCAGCCAGAGGAGTAGGAGGAACAGAGAAAGTAGAGGCAAAGGCCTCCACTGGCACACACTTCATGGGCCGAATTACCAAGAAGGTAGGTGGCAGTGCTTGGTGGGATTTGCCTGAGGGACGGGGAGTTTCAGGGGAGGTCCAAGAGAGCAGAGTGGTGAGAGGGTTATTGGGGGGATGTTTGAGGGGATGATAATATCTAAGGTATGTCCAGCACAGTGTGTTGGAACTGAGCGTAGAATGGAGAGAGAGAGATTGTCATAGAGGTTGCATAAGAGGCCAGAGGAGGGATTAGAAGCATCCAGGTGCATGTTGTGGTTTCCGAGGAGGAGAAGTGGAGAGGTAGAGGCAAGGAGAGAGGAGCAGAGGTCAGCCCATTCTGAGAGGAAGAGGGCGCCCTGGGCAGGTGGCCTGTAGATGGTGGGCACAGTCAGAGAGAGGTCAGGAGAGATAAAGAGCCCTGAAAAGCAGGCATTCAAAGGAGGAGAAAGCCTGCATAGTAATGACAGAAATAGGGACCCACTCCTGAAAGATCAGAGCTACTCCACATCTGGGTCAGTTTGTTCAGAGTTCTGAGATGATCTTGTAGCCATGAGGGAGAAGAGTGTCAACACTCATGACAGAGCTGGCTGTGAATCATGTCTCAGTCAGAGCAAGAACATCCAGGTCAAGTTCTTCGAAGGAGGTGGCAGATGTAAGAGGAGTGTTTGACAGCAGAGTGAGATTTAAGAGTAGCAACGTGTAGCCGGTTGCCACATTTGAAAGACTTCCAGGGTGGGATACATCCAGCAGAGGTTTTAGAGGGGCCTTGGAGTGGGCAGAGGTGGTAGCAGGAGGTGGACCAGTAGCCAGAGAGGAGAAGGAAGGACAACGTGGCGGAGGAGCCATGGAGGTGCTAGTAGGAGTAGCAGGAGAAGGAAGCTGATAATATGCAGGAGACACCTATAAAAAAGGCAGAGCTTGGGCTGAGGGCACTAGAACAAGATGGTGCTATTCAGATAGACATTAATGATGGTCTTGGAGGAGTGGAAGGAGGCCAAGAGGATCTCCCACCGAGTGCCACCATTAATGGGTGAGGAAGAGATGGGAGAGAGAGCTGAGACCATATGAGGGGTCCATAGGTCTGGAGTGGGAACAACAAAAAGGATGTTGGTTAGGGTCTATCTGGAGGAAGCACTGATGTGGTTGTCAGTGATAGGGAGGCCAAGGTTGGAGACCATGGTATCCCTCTTGAACTTTTTCCTACCAGACTTAGTGAGAGGGATAAGATAGGAGATAGAGTAGCAGTTTGAGAAGATGGGAGGGATTGAGATCCCATAGAGGGTGTGAGGCAGCAATAAGGGAGCGTGAGGGAGGAAAGAAGCACAGCCCAAAGCCGAGCACCACAGGAGGCAACAGATGGGAAGGTTCACACATAAGGAGGCATGCATGAGGCAACAAGCAGGCAACCACAGTGGAATGAACGAGCAGTGTGGACAGAAGGCAGGGGGGCACACTGTAAAAACACCCAGATTTGACTTTCCTAAAAAGAGGGGCAGGGGCCTAGTTACAACACAACAGCAATGTACAAAAGGCAAATTGAAATTTCCTAGGGAGATGGCCAGGTAATACAGTACACTATACTACAATATGAACAATATATTAATTAGAGTGGTGGGTCAGTATAGTGGGGTGCAGTGATTGAGGCCCCCCTGACAGCATTGCACCTACCTGGTCAGTTGCAGCAGGTTGACAGCTTCAGGCTACTTACCTCCCCGGCTGACACCAGCAAATATCATGTGGAGCTTCTTCTGAAGGGCTGCCCTTAGACTTGGGGCCCTTCACTGCAGGAGCTGCAATGGGAAGAGGGCTGCCATCCAAGATATAGGCCAATCAGGCAGCAGAGGCAAGGAGGGATGTGGGAGGGGAAACAGAATAAGGAAGAGGAAGGGAGGAACAAAACTGTCACAAACACATCATGCTGCAGATACAACAGCAATTCAAAGTAAAGCAATTATGCTTTTAACAATAGAAGGCTGCCCCTTATTAGGAAACCAAGATATAGGGCTTCATTACAAATCCGGCGGTAACCGAGGCGGTAAACCCGCCTGGTTACCGCCAGACTCATATTACCATTCCGCCTCCGTGACTCCCGGAAATATCAGGGCATTACGACCCTGGTGTCCCGGGAATTCCGGAGGTGGAATTCGGTAAATCCCCATTCCCATTGAGTCCAGTAGGACTCAATGGGAATGGGAAGTGGAAACACCGGCACCATCTCGTGATGATGCTGGTGTTTCCACGTCCGCATGCAGGCGGGCGGTGTTAAACCTGCCAGGTCAGACCTGGTGGGAGCATCACCACCCGCCTGCAGGATTTGGGATCGGGCTGTCCAGAATTAACAGTGGCGGCGGGTTTACCGCCACTATTAATTCCACACCGCCCGACCTGTAATGAGGCCCATAGTCAGCCAGTGCTACACGCTGTGATGCATCTACCAAGCAAAAGCAAATGTGCACTTATCAATGCAGCCACCCCGTAATCCTTGCAATGATATTAAAGGGTTAAAATTACTAAAACACACAATGCAGGATAGTAAGATTGTCAATGTTAAGGCGGCAGTGCAGCACAACTCATCGCATCTGCAGCATACTGGAGAAAGAGAAAAAACTGTGCAACATGTTCTAACAAATTTGGTGTGAACAAGTCTCCGGCAATCATTGCAGCAAGAGTCTATCTGATGGTGTGTACATGGTACTGAAGCTGCTCCAGTTCAACCTTCAATAATGCTGGAGGCATAATGGTCTTTTCAGTGCTGTCCTGTCTTCATATAGCCTCACTGGGGCATGAAGAATACCCTGATCCTTTCCATAAATCCTGCTCTTCCTGTGGATCTCAACTATGTATCTCTATTAACTGTACAATGGACAACATAGTAAAACTGTACTGCATTATCATGCATCATTCATTCTGACCCTTCCTTAACCTCCTCTAATTCAAAATCAGAAATATTTGAGAAAATATGGTGCTCTTTAGGCTTTTACGTCTGCGGATTCATTACCATGAGAAATCATGTATGCTCAGCACGGTGATAGCCAATGGGAGGTTTAGAAACTTCATGAGCTTGCCCAGTAGGGAAGCATGTTGCACTGGAGTGCCGTCTGCGCAGAGGAAACCCCTCCTTTTCCAACGTGACAATGCTAAAAGTATGGTAGTCATCATGTAGGTGGAGAAAGAATACCCTGCCACTTCCTCATCTTCACATCTCTGAAGTGGTGCGATGAGCACCACATATTCTGCAGCCTGGGCTGAACAATGTGAAAGCAATCTCGTACTTGTCACTACTTCAAATTCACCATTCTTTTTTAACTTCACTACTGCTGTCCCAGTATGCATTTCTCCAGTCATGTCATCAATTTTTGAACAACCATCAATAAAGAGAACATGCACTCCTCCTAGAGCATTTTCTCTACTCTAACATGGGGAATATCATCAGAGAATTCAGTATACGTGGAGCAATCATGTCGATAGTCCTCCTTTTCTGCTGGTTCTGCAATAAATGTCGATGGATTCACTATTCTACATCTAAACATTTGGATTGCTGGATTCAAAATAATCACTTCATATCCAGACACTCTTTGTGTAGTCAATGTACTTTTAGGTTTCTCCAAAATGGCAAATAGGGAATGCTCGACAAATAGCGTTATTGAGCATCCCATTTTAATAATGGTAGCTTTCTCAATCGTGAAAGCAGCAGCAGCTAATGCTATTTGCAAGGATAATCCTCTTTTATTAATGGGTCTAGAACCCCACTATAATAGGCAAATGGTTTGTGTGCATGTCCTAGTATCATGTTCTGTGTGATTACTAGTGTCATCACTTCTCTATTTAAATGTGAGAATAAATAAAACTCTTCATTATAGTCTGGTATTCCTAGCACGTGCTGGCCAAATCTCCATTTTCAATTCTTCAATTCCTTCAGTCATGTCATCTGTCCATGTTATCTTACGTTTACCTATCTGTGCCTTCTTGAATCCTTTTAAAAGTGGTTGAATATACGGACTGTAATCGAAAACCCAGGCCCTGCAACAACTACTTACGCCTAAGAACTGTTGCATTTCCTTTACTGTCTCAGGTTTTGTAATTTTCAAGATTGCTTCTGCTCTCTAAGGTGCCACTTTTTGCCCCTCTTGAGCGATACGCTGTCCTATGTACAGGACATCTTCCTGACATAAATGTAGCTTTTCTTTGTCTACTTTGTATCCTTGTTCTGCTAGTATTGTCATTAGTCGAACTGAGCCTCCCCTGCATCTTTCCGCCATCTCACTGCACACTGATATATCATCTACATACTGTATTATTGTGCTCTTGAGTTGAATGTTACCTAGGTCCATCTGAAGGACTCTATTAAAGATTGATGAGGACTCACAGCACCCCTGAGGCAGTCTTGTATGTTTCTGGTGCTGGTTTATATACAAAATAAAGTCAAATTGTGTGAGTCCTTTTGAAGGGGAATTGAAAAGAAGGCATTGTATAAAGCCTATTACTGTAAAATATTTGGCTTTAGTCACAATATTACAGAATATTATGGCAGGGTTTGGAACCAGAGGAAACTCTGCTTCAACAATATTATAAGGCACAGAATAAATCTCCATAACCCCAGTTGATTTTGTCACAGCTGGGTACACAGCTTTGTTACATGGCATCAACATTCCCTGCTTTATCAACGCAGGAATAGTCTCAAATATGCCTTCATCTGCTTCTCTGCACATGGGGTACTGTTTGGCAAATGGTAAAATTGCTCCTGGTTTAACCTTGATGTTAACCGCTCATGCTCCACTCAATAGACCCATAGCATATGGACTGTGGTCTATAAAATGCTTAGCACCTTTTCTAAATCCTCCTGAAAAAATGAAGGTTTTTTTTTATCAATGCCATTCTCTGTGGTATTTCTTTGGTCTCAATTTTCATCCAATATGTGAGACTTATGAAAAATTTTAATTAATCGTCTGATTATTCATCTCTGAACAAGTTCCCATCTGTCAAATCTGTCAGTCTATATCCTTCCTTAAGGGCTGGCACTGTTCTCCAGGCTCTTCTCTCATGATCTGCCCCATGAACAACCACCCTTTCTCGATTTACCACTGCTGCCTTAAGCTCTATAGGAATGAACTGTCCTTCTACATCATCCATCAGTATTTCTGGTCTTAACAAAAATTCATCAGGTATTCTCAATATTTTCCCAGTCAGTCCAGGAAGCCATGTCAACAAAATATTTATGCCCCCAAAAATATTTTTGGATCTAAAGGGATCCCTTGTAATGCCTTTTGGCCTGTAAAAGCCAGTATACATTCTCTCACATGTATATAATGTATCCCTGGAATTGAGCACACTACCACTTTGCCAGTAAAAGGTATTGTCATGTTTAATTTTGGTCATCAAGCCACAACCTAATATGTTAACTGTTGTCCGCCGATAGTAAAATAGAGGCATTTACATGTCATGTTCACCTATAGAAAGTGGTAATTCATCAATAAAAGGAACCAAACCTGTGGCCCCAGAGAATCCCTGGGCATTCATGGTGATCCCAGACATTGGGTATTTCCCCTCCCAAACAACTTGAACGAGTTGCTCCTGTATCCACGAGGAACAAACATGTTTTGCTCCTATTATTACCCTGACCCTTGCTTCCTCTTGTGGGTCTGGTGTCACAGATAGTACTGGACACACAAAGTCGCTCTGTCGGCCTTTCTATAGGGAATATTAATTTATTACTGTACTCGTAAAATGATTCCCTCCCAATACTGTCACACTGCCTATCCTGTGGGTTGATGCTTGTGGGACTCCTGTAGTCACATTCCATTGTGTCACAGTCACTTGTTATTTCTAGCAATTTCTTTGGCATTGTTTTTTATTGGTATCTATAATAAAACAAGCAGGGTAAGTTTTAATATATTGCTGGGTCTGCATTCTGGAGCAACCAGTCTAGCTATTTCTTTGGCATGACATTCTTTTTACTGGACATCTATGATAAAGCAAGTATGGTAAGTTGTATTACGTGGCTAGATTGGTATTTTGCTGCAGCCAGTCTATTTGTTTTCTGAGACATGGCAATTTTGGCTGGGCATCTTGATAACGCAAGCATAATGTATTAATACATTGCTAGACTGACATGTTGGCACAGCCAGTTTGGACATGTTTCCATAATGTGGCTTGGGTTTTTAATGGCAAACAATATGGGAATATGATATTTTTCTTCTCAATTTGGCTGCCCCACTAAGCCATGTGAGGGGGCCACACATGTCCTATCAGGTTTACCAGTCTTCTGAGTACAGGTTTCAGGCATCACAGCTATTTTAGTGCTAGCATAACTCTAAAGGCACAGGCAATTCTAAGAAGTTCAGCACTTTGTCGTCCGAACTCGTGTGTGCAATATATCTATTGAACTGGGAGTAGATCCAACTCCATGCTGGTGAACAAAGGTAATAATTTCCTCAGATGCAAAATGCTTTACAATCACCTGTATCTGGTGATGGCACTTCCGCAGGGATGCAACCCGACTACCTAACAGAGTTATTTACATGGCAACATTTTTAAGTGCTAACAGCAAGGTATTTGCCCTTCCACCCTGCTAGGCAGCATCCATTAGGTGGCTATAAAAGAGGCATTTGTTATCAATAGCACTCCACCTATCATCCCAGAGAAAGAGAGATTGGGGCACAAGGTGAATGAAAAGAGGAATTGCTTTGACCGCAAACCTGGGAAAATCCAAAAACTCCTCAAGCACTGTATGTGGAATAGATTGACTATAAGAAGCATGTAAGAAGCAACTCTTGTAGAGCGTGAAGAAAGAAAACACACGTTTGATGTCTATACATAAATGCTGCTGAATCCAAAATGACAAATGATTTGGTGACTGTCACTTATCCAGCATCTACTGCTCGAGCTGACTGATCACCAGAAGAAAGACAAGGGTTTGTAGATACTGCTCAAGAAGGCATGGAAGACAATAATGATGAAAGGGAAACAAGTCCGCTTGCTCCAGGCCCGACTAGCAGAGCTTCAGAAGACATGGGTGCATGCTCAGTCACCCGTCTGCAGCTAATTTAGATGGTGACAACACTGGAGGAAGAGGTCTTGGACTTGCACCTCACAAATCAAATGTTTCCCTTAGAATGACAATGCCTGGAAAGAGATTAAAGGGATTAGCAAGTCCTTCCAGAAAAACCTCGAGATGTTTAAACAGTTCCTAAGAGTCACAAGAACCTCAAATGATCAGATTGCAGATGAGCAGACCTCACAGATGCCAACTGAAAGATTCACCAGCAGCAGAAGGTTGATTCATGTGAGCAGATGAGGTCCATTCAACTGAGCTTCTGCCAATTGGAAGTGAAGTTCTCTGAATTCCATGTGTAAGGGGTGAGTGCCCTTGCAGTATGAGGGGACCCTAAACAGAATTTGCACAGCACCCTGATTAGCAACCTGTGGGAATCAGGAGAAATTATATAGGCACACCCCTTACCGCACACTAGTCCGAATATCAGAGTTAGGGGACACCCAATGTGACCTTGAGCACTAGCCTGTGTCCTAGTGCTGTTTTGAATGATTGCCACCAAGAGTGTGGTGCTATGGCAGAAACACACCTGCATGAAATAAGGGCACCTCTCATGAGTTTGCAGACAAGAAACTGACTTGTATATATCAGGCATCCATAAATAAATAATTAAATAAATACATAGCATAAATCGATCAATAATAAATAGATGGCATAAATGTTCTATGTATCAATTCATAAACATATAAATACATAGAATCAATACCATCAATACTGGGTAGCTGGACATTTTATCCCAGCCAGGGATAAATATAAATATAAATAGAATCAATGCTGAACACTGGCTGATTGGCTATGGGGTTACCCAGACATGAATTAATAAATTAAAAATACTGAGGCTCAATTCATAGACAATGGATGGTTGGCAGTAATATCTCGGACATCAAGAAATAATAAATAGGATACGCCACATTGGCGTGGCTGTGTGCATTGTAGGAATTAATCATACACTCTGCACATACAATTCTGACATAAGTAGCCTCCTAATTCATACATTACTTCATAACCATGGTAAATGGAATTTGAAACTGCAATACCTTTAGCAACAGCGCATACCTACGTAACACAGCTAGGCTCTGTTAACAGATGCTGTGAGGAATAAATATGGGCTAGAGGGTTTGTACATTAAATATACATTTACATGAATAGACAATAGAGCCTGACCCAGACTCCAATCAACAGCTTTAGATAATTTTTCAACTCCTTTACCTATGTGTAAAGAGTAGCAATCCTACCCCTCAGTTTGCGGTGCAGGGTCTCTCGTGTATGCACCACCAAATATGTTATACCGGGCCTTGCAGATGGGCCATCATCACTCACTAGTTACCAGGAATGATTCTCTCATGATGTGAAACTAACTCCACCACTTTCTTAGTGGCAGCTGCAGTCTGCCACACACCCACACAGACAGATGGACAAATAACCCCCAGTAGTGCGCTCTAGGGGACCCAATAACGGTGTCACTTCTAATGTGCTTGGAGTGCTTAACGGAGAAAAAAAAACGAACAACCAGGCCTGTAGCAAGGTACACAACGATTAAACTGGTGCACACTTTTTTCTGTACTAGCTAGGAGGGATATAATACCACATACTGCCTTGTATGCAGCATGTAGTAGCAGGGACCTGGGGAATCCTAGCTGAACCACCAGTGGCTATCATCGTTAACGAACGGCCGAATGTGATTTAAAGAGAACACCCTGAATCATGCACTTGTGTTATTTCTGTTAATGCCAGAGAGCGGTAAGAGAGAAAAGAAAACCTAACAATGCATTAACATGTGCACCAATGGAGTGAAAGCTCTGAAGGAGATACTATCCAGATTAACAGGTAACAAGTCGCATCCTGCCTGAACTATAGAGATACCTACAGGTGGAGTGCCTACATGGGTCAGACTCTAACTACAAATATATATATATATATATATATATATATATATATATATATATATATATATATATATATATATATATATATATATATATATATATATATATATATCACTTTACCTTACCTAGGGGTATTCGTAATCCCCCCACCCCCCCATGCTTACCACCTTATGTCAGGTCGATATGGGCAGAGAGGGAGTATGAGGCTATCCGCTCTGCCCTGCCTCTCAGCAGGCCTTAAATATATTGATCCCGGACGGTCAGCCTGCTATGGAAAGAGGCTACATATCAATCGCTGTGCACCCAGGCAAACCAACACGACGTAGGGACCGGCTAACCCCTTTACCAACTCGGGCGTGACGGGAGCGTTACTTCCCAGAGAGGGTGAAGCACCAATCACATCCCCTAAAGCAGGGGCTTCCAGGGAAACAATGGCGCTTTTAACGACAAAACTCGGTCCGGCCTGGAGAGTACTCGCAGCCGACACGGAAAAGGTGTCCGCTCTCTTATCCCTCACCCCGTCTCTCTCTTCACACACTCCAGCAGACTTTTTCTCTTTACATGGGACTTCTCCACTTCAACGCCCTCAGGGTCGCCGTGTCAGTGGGTGAGGAAAAATCACTTCAGAGGCGCACCTAATCTCTCTGTCAGCGGGCAAGACCATAGTCCACCATTTCGCATCCTGCCAGGGAACGTCAGCACGAAATGGGGAATGTGTGCTCTATTGGACACAACAGACAATAAACATAACACGCAGACAACAAGAAATAGACAAAGCACTCCTTCATAAAGTGCAAACCACAGCATATTTGCAGAATTCATTTTCACTTTCCTTGATTTATATTTTATCACAGATTATAATCAGGGTTACACTTGAGTCCCAAGATGTAGAGAAGATGAGACTTTCAGGTTAGCATGAAAGGTTCGTACAGTTGAAAACACTTCAGAAGAAGTTGCTGGTCTGCAGAACTACATACGTTCATAGAAGAGACTCTATAAAAAAAAAAAAAAAAAAAAAAAAACTGGTGAAAGCCGATGAGGGAAAGAGAGAGACAACAGAAGAAGAAAAGCAGATCCAGGTATGAATGCTGCATCCTTTATGAGAGAACTTTCAAATTCAAGCTACCGATGCATTTCCTTTCTTAACATGAAGCCCTCCAAGTCAGTGATTGTTCATAGCTGGTTTACAATCTCCTAAAATACAACAGGAGAGCATTATGGCTTGGGAGGATTTTCAAGGATGGATTGCAGAGGTGTCAGGTGCGAATCCCCATGGGTCAGCTAGACTCTTATGTGGCAGACCCAAGTGTCAAGACCAGGGGAAGGAATGTGTTATATGATGTACTTACAATGTGTCACAGCACTTTCACATGGTTACTAGATGTAGTCACTGGCCATGTAATGCATTTGTATCTGTTCAAACATGTCTGTTTATCTTCAGTGGGTGCCTCCTGCACAGTTTGTTGCATTATGACATAGTAGAATGTCATCACTCTATTTATAGGGCTCACTCTGTGAAGCTCAAGGAATTACTGCAGCCTGTAAGTGGTGAGGGGCATTTGGATAGACCTTAATAAAAACATCTTTAAATCAAACATTGATGTGCTCACGTCCTTCCGGATACCACAGGAATCCTCCAAAATCTGAAAACACCAACTCCACGTAAACTGCAGGTAAGAAAGAAGGTGTGTGATGTAGTATTGTTCCTATCCTGAGAGAAAGAACCATATTGAATTATGTGTTTCCTTTTACAGGAACCAGTTGAGACAGCCCCCCGTACCATGCCGTAACAGACAAACCCGTGGACAGGTGAGGACAAGTTATGCGACCCTCAAAAGTCCAGGCATTCTGATCCTGAATGCCCAAACGTCTGAGATATCTTTGATATTTATGCAGCCTGTGGCCAGGAAGAACAGTAATGCCACCACCACCAAGAAGACCATAGGAAGGCTCACAGTCTCCCAAGTCAGAACACACGGTGTGGATTTCTCATGTGAGAGCAGTGGAGTAATGAGTAAAAGCCACACTCGTATCTACCAAGCACTGTGAGCACTGTTGGGAACAAGACATGAAGTCGAAACACAACACAGAGAGAGATGACCAGAGATCAGCAACTGCCTCATGTTGACATGGAGTGAGCAGCAGCAAGCGAGAAAAGGGACTACTGCAAGCCAATAAGTAAAGCAGCCTTTTACCATCAGAGGCTCGAGGGACTAAGGTTCATTTGCATTTAAGATTTGGAACTATGCAACAAGAAAGCTCCATGTTTGAAGGTTGTCACACACTCCGTGCCATACTGAAGAAACATTTGGGTAAAGAAATGCTGCATATTGGGAAACTGAGTCATATTCACTCACAATGAAAAGATAAGGAAACTAGAAAACTGCAAATAAAAGTGCACCCACAAGTTATCATAACAATGAAAGCAAGGACAGTAATGGCATCCCTGTCATGATACATATAATCAGTTAAGCACCCCACCAATCCCCAACACAACCTCATTAACCTAGTCACCTTTTCAATGTCTTCCCATCTTAAACCACATAGATGAATTCCAATGCATTCTGTGGCCTAATGCCTGATAACACCCCCAACACACTGCAAAGCTGTGGATAACTGTATCTGCATCTACTGCCGCACTCTTACCTCCATTTACACATATTCCTCTCACACACCTTCACTTCTCTTGGTGTATCAGCACCAGTGGCTATTACAACTTGGATTCCCTGCTCTGGAAAAACAGATCCCCAACCATCACTGCCATAATACACTGAGAAACCTACTGACATAGAAGAATCGTGTTCTTCTGGCATCCACCCCTAAACACCGCAGGATTCACCCCTGGCTTTCCATCTCCTACTAACATCTCCCCCTTCCTCCTCTCCCCTCTACTCCAAAACCAGGTCCAAATGAGGTAGCCAGCAGAACAGGTCCGTTTCGAGCAGAGAAATCATTTGTGTAACAAAATGCTGTACATTGGGAAATAGTCTCACAAGACCTAGAGCAAACTGAATAATCATGTGATTAAAAGAATGCTACATGTAGTGACAGGTCTCATAGAAAATTAAGAAATAATGCGTATAACAAATATGGCATAGTGGGAAACTACGTCACAAGCTCTGGAGTAACATAGAAAATCAATTACTTAAGGAAACACTGCATATTGGAAACTGACTATCAAGTCCAATAGTGAACTGAGAATCTTGCTTAGTGTTGGAAAATCGTGTCAGAAGCAACCAAGCAAAAATAGAATCCCTTTGTTTAAAGAAACACTGCACGCTTTGAAATTGTGCCCCACAGCAAATTGAGAAATCGTGTTTTAATGAAGCGCTGCCTGCTTGGAAACTGAATCAAAAGCCACCTACCGGAAGTAGAATCCATTTGTTTAAAGAAACCGCTTGTTTGGAACCCAAGTCAGAAATTCCATAGCAAACTGAGATGCCATCTGTTTAAAGACACATTACCTGTTCAGAAAGGGAGTCACAAGTCCCAAGTCCATCACAGAGGCTCTGCACGGCAGGCACCTTTGCTACCGGAATCAAAATAACCCTTGTATGATATAATGAAAGTGAGAAACTATTGAGTCACATGTCACATGCTGAACTACAGGGTAAATAAAACTTGAAATGTTGGGGAGCTGGATCACAAGCTCCAGAATAACCATGTTTAGACAGACACACTGTCTGTGGACAAACTGAGTCACAAGTTCCAAAGTGAATTAAGGAATGTTCATATCATTAATATTAATGTGAAGAAACTTTTGATTGTGTAGAGAATTAGACCAAATGTATCTGTCATGATGAGGCTTTCATCCCATCAAATACATAAAATTCGATAACCACCACTAAGTATAGGCATGGTCAAACCCTCCCTGCTTCTATTAATACAATCTAATTTCATAAGACTTGGTCATGTATAAGGCAGTTAAAACCCAGAGGTTTCTACGTGAACTGGGAATTGAACCAGAGGTTTCTAAGCACGGACCGAACCTGTGTTGCTCAGCGTCGTCTTGCATCCTAGGTGAGCGTGTTGCCCCTGAGCTATCCTCTCGGGTTATATGAGTCTATCATCGATTGGTCCTATTATTGTGCATTTTACATTGCTCAGACGTCAAGTGGAGCAGCATAGAAGGGCCAGCAATTTGGGGTTGTTAAGCCATTAGGTACGAGATTCGTCCTGTCTGGGAATCAGGTAACTTTGGTTAGCTCCATAAAAGTGAGTTGCTTGTGATCTTCACCTGGGCATCCAGGTGCAGCCAATGAAAGGAGTTAGGAGATATTAGAAGGCAGGCTCTTTTTCAGCTGCCGTTGATGAGACTTTCTACACATGTTGGGCACTCTCTACTTGACATTAAAGACATGCTCCAAACGTGGCATAGAGGATGTTGCAATAACCCAGTGTGGTGTTACTTACAGCACGAACATTCATGTGTGTGCAGTTAAGGAAAGATGGGCCAAGATGTCTAGAGTTGAAAGAAAAATGATGTAACTCCAACTCAGGGAATTAACATATATATATATATATATATATATATATATATATATATATATATATTAATATATATATATATATATATCAGAAAAGGAGGAAAAAGCGAATCGCACTCCCGCAGGCACAGAGAAACAAATGCCAGGTTCAGTAGGGGGTCGGAAGAAACACTGCAGACACAGTGAAACAATTACTGATGTCTTTTAATGTTAATACAGAATAAAAAAAAACCCAATGCATTGTGCAAAAAACAAATGCACAACACAAAGCAGCACATAGAGGACAAAACAGCAGGACGCCTAAGTTAAGCAGCCTGCGAACAACGCGTTTTGCGCTATACTGAGCGCTTGATCACGTGAGGGGGAAAGGGTTGGGCAGTGATAAATACACCACCAACAACAGTCCCTTAACTATGTCAATGGCAACAGCTGCTACCAACACAAGAGGGAACAGGGGCGGCCATGTTGGAAAGGAGTGTGTAAACATGCTGAAACAGAAAAATGAAAGCACAGTGCTTTTGCAAACACTTCTGTCAATGATCAGTAGATGTAAGGTAAAACTGACCAAGGTGTAAAACATAGTGTGAAACACCACAGTCTCCATATAAGGAAAGAACCCTTATACATATATCAATACCTATATGAGGACCTTGCTAGACATCAATGCACAGTGCATAAAATAGCAGTATGATGACCACATAGCATAGAAAATGTAATAAGCCCCACTCAAAATTAATAAACCAACATTAAAAATCACCCCATGTAAATGCACAATCAGCCTCATGAACTAACGTGTCATTCCCGACACTTAAGTAGAAAATACAATACAATAACAATAAAACTGGTCAACCAAGATTAGATGTAAAATCAGGTTAAAAACAGTAGGACTGGACCTAAATGTTAAAAAATGTCAGCAAGGTAATACAACAAGCAAGGTAATTTGTGCAAACAGCAAAAATAGCAGCTAGATCATCAGATGTCAATTATACAGTGCAAATAAGCAAATAGAGCGGCAAGGCAACAGTGTGCCTACCCAACCTCACAAGTAGAGGATGTTATAAAGTGCAAGTGCATAGACCTGATAGACTGTGCAAAAATTGCAGAAAATAGCAGCTAGTTCATCAAAGTGCAAGTGCAGACCATGATGTCAGAGTACCCAAAGCCAAAGGCAAAAAAAGCAGCATGACAGATCCAGAGCACACAGTCGACTAGACCAGTACATTCAAAACATTGAGGAATAATAAGACAATGTCAGAAAATGAAGGGAATAACACAAATATATAGAACAAGAAGCTGCATGTAGGTCCCCTAAATAAACAAGACAAGAGAGCGCTTCCCATATTGCAAAATAATCAGCTAAAACAGGCAGGTAATTAAAGAAAAACGAACAATAATAGTAAGTGTGAGAACAAAATTGGATCAATAAATACCTGCAACAAACCAACAAAAGTGAGGCAGGAATACAAAAATACAAAAGTGTCGAACCAGAAAAATAAGATGACCCCAACAAAGGAAAATAGAGCATAAATGGCAGGAGAAAGCAATAATAATAAATACATTTGGGCACAAAACTAGGTACCCAAAAAAGTATACAACTCCTCGTCTACATTGTGACCCGTGGGGAATTTTGTGTCAAGATCCAAAATGAATCTGGTTTCAAGTTGTCTCAGCCTCAAAATACAATCACCACCCCTCGGATGAGAGGGTACATGTTTGCCATGGGATATGTCGGATCACAATTCTTAATGGCTCTCAGATGTTGCAGAATTCTAAGTTTTAGTTTACAGGTAGTACTGCCGACATACCAACGCCCGCAAGGGCACGAAAGTACATAAACAACGAAGGTGGTGTCACAGTTAATAGAATGACGTATCATCTGCTGAGTTTGTGTTATAGGATGCAGGAAGGATTTCTTGGCAGTGGCATGGGCACATGCTTTACATTTCATACACTTAGTGAATCCCGTATGAGAAGCTGGAATCCATGTATTAGAGCGCTGGATCTTGCCCATTGGGGGTAAAAAACTAGACACAAGTTTGTCCCTTAGAGAGGGAGCACGTTTATAAGTCATAGTTGGACGGTTGCCCAAAATGGGCTTCAAGTCATCATCAAGGGTAAGAATATGCCAATGCCTTGCCACAATTTTACGAATGTCATTGGACGAGGTATCAAATGTAATGATGAGTCTAGGATCATCATTTGACACAATTTTGGGTCCAGTATCATAAATCAAGGCATCTCTGGGCATGCCACGAGCTCGTAGATATGCCGTTTCAATCGTTCTTTTTTGCTAACCTTGCTTCAAGAAATCCATGGCTGCCTGTGCACAATAATAGTCAAAACAGGCGATGTTGGAGCAATTGCGGCAATATCGAATGAATTCCCCATAAGGGATGGATTTTTTACAAGGTGTAGGATGACAACTATTGGCATGGAGTGGTAAACCAGTATTGGTAGATTTCTTATGTAATGCAGTACTGCTACCCGAGTCATCCATCATAACGGTCACATCCAGATAAACAATTTTGGAGCGGCTGTGGTATTCAGTAAAACTGAGATTGACCTGGTTATTGTTGATACTTTTAACAAATGATAGCCAATCCCCTTCGGTGCCCTTCCAAATGATAAAAACATTGTCAATATACCGCCACCAAGAAATAATCTGTGTCGGAAAGCAAGATAGCAATAGGTCAGAAAGGAAAGTAGCCTCCCCCCACCCCATTGTGAGATTAGCATAGGATGGTGCAAAGGTGCTCCCCATCGCGGTCCCCCTTACTTGCCGATAGAAATGGCCTTCAAAAAGAAAAACATTGTTGTGTAGACAGAATGAGAGCATATCCAAAATCATAGTGCTGTGTCCAAGGTAGTTTAAGGAGCGAGTGTCCAAAAAGTATTTACATGCAGATATACCAATGGTGTGACTAACAGATGTGTATAAAGAAACTACACCTAAAGTGGCCAAAAGTAAACCTTCCTCCCAGGGTGTGTTAATAACGTGTTGTAAAAAATCCTTAGTATCCCTCAGGTAGGAAGGTAACACTGTGACAAATTTGACCAGTGTTTAGTCAATAAATTGGGCTAGATGTTCCAATAATGAGCCACATAGAGTAACAATGGGCCTACCTGGGGGATTAATAAGGCATGTGTGCGTTTTAGGGAGGAAATAAATGGTAGGTATAGTATAGCATGTAGGAGTAAGAAATTTAACCAGATCATCCTCCAATAAACCTTCATTCGTCCACCTGGTACACAAAGCAATCAAATCTGTCCTGATTTCTTCAGATGGGTCCTTCAACATTTTGGTGTAACATTGGCGGTCATGTAATTGTCGATTGGCCTCAATGACATATTTAGTTCTATCCTGGATAACAACATTGGAGCCCTTGTCGGCAGGTTTGATGACAATATTAGATAGCAGCTGGAGTTCATTCATAGCCTGGCGTTGAGCAATAGTGAGATTCTGTTTGGTGGTACCAGCCTTATGACAAGGTTTTCTGAGATCATCAATGCATAAATCATGGAAAGCCTCAATACAGCCGCCGACAGGAAATTGAGGGTTAAATCTGGATTTACTTTTGAGCTTGGTCCGTATATCCCAATTGGGATTGATGTCAAAATCGGAAAAGTCAATATTTAATGGATCATATTTATCATCATCAAGGCATGCCAGACCCATGAGTGATGGAATGTCTGAAATTAAAAGATCGGTGCCACCCATACGAGGTATAGAGCGTTTTATAGGGGCATCAGTGTTGGCAAAGAATTTTTTTAGCTTGATTTTACGCATAAACTTGTCAAAGTCTATGCGTACTTGGGCGTAATCATAGTTCACAGTGGGGCAAAAATTAAGACCCAGTGATAACAACAAGGTCTGGGATTTGGTGAGGACATGAGATGACAAGTTGATAATTTGGCAAATCTTCATATTGTCTATGGTTGATTTTTGGCCCCAGAGCGTGTTGCTCTGCCCTGTTGCGGCTCCTTTTGACCGGTTCCCACGTCGACCTCGGCGGATGACTTTTTTGCCTGCGATTTTTGTCCTCTTCCTCGTCCTTTGGGCTTACCACGACCTCTGCCTCTTTTTTGATTTTTCCCATCCTGACATAAAATTCTCATTTCATCTAAAAAATTCATTTTATGAATGGGCTCGTCAGTTTCAGATGCAGAGATATCTGACTCCGAGGTGGTCACGGCTAGGTCAGTCACCAGATGGAACAGACATTGACTGTGTAGCATTGGTTTTGCAGAGAGAGTCAAAACGTTTAGCGAATGTAAAAACACAACCCATCTCGTAGTCTGTTTTGTCTCGTAAAAATGTCCTGTGTTTACGCTGTTTGATTTCATCTTCATATGTAATTAAAGCTTCATCAATTTTTTTGCGTAAAGATGTAGCTTCCTCTGTTGTGGGGACTTTGGTAAGATCAACCTCTACATTACCCAATTCTTTGAGTGCTTGCTCACGATCCATTTTTGCATACTTTACTAAGATTGTCAGAAACTTGCCAGAGCAATCTTTGCTAGCTTCTCCCCATTCCTCGAGCATTAATGGATTTTGGTCCTCAAAGGACGGAGTAGTCATAATGCGTAAACCTCGTGGTATTCTCTCAATGTCTAAATAATTTTGAAGAGAATGCTCCTCCCACCACTTGGATATTTCCCTTCGTCGGAGTCTCTCGTATTCCCTCAGCAGGAACACTTCCTTGCTCACATTGCTGCTAGCTTTTTTATTAACCCCAATAGTGGGTAGTGTGGAGATAGATTCCTGCTCTTCACAGAATAAATCCTTGGCTTGGAGTAGCCGGGCTGCTACCCAGGCGTCCTGCATGCTCGTCATACTATGGCTGCAAAGTTCATGGATATTATCAAAAAATGTCTGACCAAAAAAGAAAAGAACCCAGAGAGCGGAGTACCGTCTATTAATGATGAGAGCGGTAACCAGAAGGACCTAATAACTGGTGCGGGCTAGGAGCCAAAAATGCAATAAATATGTGTAAAGCAACAGGGAAGTGAAAACAAACTGACAACACACGCTTACCTTGCAGCGATCTCCTGTGCGTCCTCCGGCAAACGTGAAAGCGCCGGCCGGCAAGGTGGCTTCAGTTGTTATGTTCCCGTGCGTGTATTGGATCCCAGTCCTATCGGCAGTATCATCTGCCTCCAGCGGCAGCAGTCCTCTTCAGAACACGAAGCATGAAAATAGGACGCGCACAACGTGGTGGTCCCGGTGTATATATTCAGTGAAAAAACTTTGTTAAAGGGACGTCATGGTTAAGTTGCGCTACTAAAAACCTATGAAATTCAGTAAAATAAACTTTGTTAAAGGGACGTTATAGTTCCAAGTAAAACCGAAAAACCCTTGAAATTCACCAGTTATGGTAAGCTAAGCAACCATAACTTGCGTCACCACCGTGCACTGCTAAGACTAACACCCAGTACATCAAAAATGACATCACAAATGTCATTGATGACATCACATGTCTAGCTCCCTCTTTTTTTGTTCACTGACATATCTAAGCCAAGTGGCTTTATTCACTGTCAGTCAGGAATTAAAAAAGTAAAAAGTGTTATATTTGTAGTCCTTACCTTTCTCATATGTTCTTACAATACTTTCCTTAGGGCACACTTACATCATATGATACAAATACATAGGAGAAGAAGGAGTCCTGAAACACAAGAATCTTTTCTGAGCATGAAGTTAATTAGTTTGGTTATGAACACTTTCTGGTAATACTGCAGTTTTGTTTGCTTACTTTACGTTCCCTGTATATGCTTCTATTTGTATGCACTGTGGTCTCTTTATGTTTTGTGTGTAATGGTACAATTATGCAGTAAGGAAACCATTCGTAGATACTTATGTTTCACAGTATGCAAAATTCTGTAATGGAAGCATTTATCAATTTAGTATTCAACATGGGAAGATTTCGAATATTGCACCTCTATAGCTAATGCTGCAGACAATGCCTATGTTTCTTCATGAGTTTGTTCATGTACTGAAATAACTCATTAATGCAATGGAATTTTTTAGCAATACATTGCTTAATGAAGTATTTGCCATATGATAGTTCTTCAGTGATCTCTGATACTTTTATAATGACAATTCCTTGTGGGGGCTCTGCATGAAAACTAAATGCACATGTGATGTCATCAGTGATGTCATCAATGACATTAGTCTTAGCAGTGCACTGTGGTGTCGCGAGTTATGGTTGCTTAGCTTACCATAACTGGCGAATTTCAAGGGTTTTTCGGTTTTACTTGGAACTATAACATCCCTTTAACAAAGTTTTTTACTGAATTTCATAGGTTTTTAGTAGCGCAACTTAACCATGACGTCCCGTTAACAAAGATTTTTTACTGAATTTCATAGGTTTTTTATTAGCGCAACTTAACCATAATGTCTACGAACATCTGACTTCATTGCACACCTTCCGGAGAATGCCACATGACCATATGCTGGCGCACAGCATGATGACGTGTCCGAGAACCCATACACACTTCACAATAATATCTGTGCTTCGTGGACAGTTTGGAACTACATTTTCTACTGATGTAGGAACTTATAACTTCAACATTTCCCTTGCACAGCTCCAACACCTATTCGTACTCATCCATTAACAATCTAGTACACAGTACATACTTTTAGCAAAACTGCTATTTATCTTAAAATGGCATCAGCTAAGGCCATTCCTACTCCCCAAGAGACACCACCACTGCTGTAATCAAGGAGCATGAGAAACACTGCGCCCTTCCTTAGAAATAACACACGCAAAACATTTTCCCCCGTCCACCTGCCCCTCCATATTAGTGTTTGCTGCCTCTTCCCTCAGTTCCCTCCCCACCTTACCTTCTTAGCTCTCCTGCCAAAAAAAGCCATCCAAAAACAAAATAAATGTTCCTTTAGGAACCACCTTTCACAGTTAAAAAATAGAACTAAAAAAAAAAACACATAGACTCCATCTACTTTAGATTTTTCAGTAAAGTACATAGACGCAATAAGATTTTCCAACATTTGCATTTGCATTTTGTGTTATGCTAATGGAAATATTGTGGTATTCATCCTCCTTTCCAGGGACTGGAACAGTGGATAACAGCCCAGCAGCCCATGTTATCAGCCCAATCGAAGCGAGAGTGGATAACAAGGTCTCTGGACCATTACCCCCCATTTCAATCCCTGAAATGGTGGACAAAGGCCATTAGCCTAGGTTTCCAAATCGGTAACCCGTGCTACTAAAAAAGAGGATTTTTCATCCTATAACGGGATGCCTTTGGCGTCCCGGTTTAGGAAGGAAAATCATTTTCAAGATGGCCACCAAGGAAAGGGAAGGCGACAGTTTCATACAGGGCCCCTCTTCGCTTTCCATGGTGTGATGCTGGAAATGCATCTGAGGGGCAGGGCCTCTGAATCCTTGTCCTTTTTCTGTTTTTACCGTGTGTTCTGTTATGTTTTCTGCCCCGGAGTCCATGTGGGACTCCTGGCAGTGCAGCTCTCTCTTTTGGTTTGGTGAACAGACCCATGGGATACCCTTATGGCACCCATGGGTAGGGGTACAACCCTGTGCCCCTAGTGTATGTTTTTGGGAACCTGTGGGTGCCCCCAGAGCAGGGTATGGGCTGGTGGCAGCTCCGTGCTGAATGTGACAGGTGCTCCGGGTGTCCTCCATTTTGGGATACCCCGGCCCTGCCATTGGGATCTGTTGATTCCTGATAGGAAACAAGATGGCCCCTGTGGCCTCTTGCTTTCTATGGCCTGTTATCTTGTTTTCCCAAAGTCCTGGGAAGCCCGGTCTCTGTCCCTTCCCCCTGACTGGCTGTTGGGTGGAAGTTCCATGTATGGTATTGTTGTGAAGGCCCAGCGAGACTGGCTGGAGCCATCTCAGTGACTGTATGTTGTGGGTACCTCCTGTGGGTGGGACCTGGGTGAATGGAGTGTGTGACCAATATACACTCCTTGTTGTGGTTGTCTGGTTTCTGGCATGAGAGACAAAGACTGAGACAGCCCTGCCCGAAACTGGCCTGAATGCAGTGTGTAGTGTTGAATGGCTGGGTACTTGTCCCAATCCACATTCCCTGTTGTGAGTGACTGGAAGGGAGGAGTGTGGCCTGAATGCACTGTGTGCCTGATTGGCTGACTGACTGCATGAATGCCCTGCAGTATGATTGGCTGCTGAGTGTGTGCCAGCAGCGTGGATGAGAGAGAGGATAGTATATCTGGGGACCACTCACCACTGGAAAAGTGTTCAGAAGGGACCTTTGGTTGAGAAGCGACCATTGTGCTCCTAAAGCAGCCGGGGAGCTGAGTCTCCACTCTATGAGTAACTGGAACTGCTGATCCTCGACGTCCAGCTGGAAGAAGAAGACTTGCTGTGGCATTTGCTTCGACCGATCTGAAGGCTGACGAGAACGTCAAGGGCTGACCCGAGAGAAGACCTGGTAAGGCGCCCTCTTCCCATGCTCCGAGGGACCATCGAGCACCGCTCCATCTTCGCCGAAGCGCCCTGGAAGACAGACCCCCGAAAGGTTGTCGACCCGAGACGGGACCGCTGAGGAGATCGAAGTGAAGCACCCGGACATCGACGCCGTCGAAGTCCATTGCCGTCGACCAGGGTTCGCAGGTTTGTGTAACCGCTGGAGGCCCGTCGAAGTTGTGTTGCCCAGCCGTGGGAACCACTTGACGCCGTGCCGCCGACGACTGGAGCCGTCCGCTCCTTTGCCTAAGAACATTCAATCTAAGGACTCTCTCGACCGCATCGGACGACCAACGCGCCGAGGAGAAACCTGCCGGTGGGTTTCCCGCCACCGGACGACCTCAAAGACTCGGACGACTCGACGCCCTTGCTGGGCCTCCGTCTCTACAATCTTTGCGGTCCAGAACTATTGTCATCGAGGTGCCCCGCACACCTCCGCCTTGCAGGACGCCGACGCTCTGACGCCGACAAGCACCGCTCGGACGAAGCTGCCGCCTCATCGACATCGTTCTACCTCGTTTGTCGACGGACGTTCGACGCCCCGTGCCTCCCGCTTGAAAGGGAAGGCATTCAAGAAGGGCCGTCGATTCCCCGTCGCCGAACAGCGAGTTCCTCGACGTTTGTCGACGTCTCTTCCAGGAGTTGGACTCCACCAGGTACATTGGGGTGGTGAAAACATTTTAGGAGAGAATAAGAGTTGCAGAGCAATATATGGACTGGGCTTGTGCTATATCTTTATTTACAGGTTGCCCAGGTGGGGGGATCTCCACACAGAACTGTGTCCAGTGGTAGGGGCCAGTATTCTGCCTATTGCTCAACCATCTTATTTTCTCTCCTCTCTCTATTGCTGGTTTCACTCTATTGGTCTGTGTGACATTGTACAGTATTGTTAATGCACTGTAATGAGATCTAGGGTGGTACCACTTTAGGATTGTAAATATTTGCCATTGTAGATTTTGCCGGAGTACAAAGTGAGTTACTATGATAAATGTACATAACCTTAACTATTGATTACATAAAGACTGTGTTCTAACCAATACAGAGTGTGGATATTCCTTTGTGGGGGCCTGGGGATACACTGTACTTAAGAACCAGCCTGCATCACCTCCTGAGAAGCTAGGCCTTGATTGCTCGACCATTGCTACTGAATAGAGAATCTTGGCTGGGGTCCCCTGTGCCTCTCCTCCACCATATAGGGAGCGGAAGTACAGACACCCCCCACCGGTCGTTGAGGCCCGTCTCTCACACTGATGGCAAGCGGTGGGATGCTTATGGTTTTAAGAATCAGTTTATAACTGTGCCACTTACAAAGGATATTTGCCCTTTATTAAATTAAGGTTTAGTTGTGTACAAGGTAACTGCATTACAAACAATGGAGTCTATTGCGAATGGCAAATTAACTCGGATGAGCTTGGAGGCTCTCCAGAGTGCTTGTGAAGCTAGGGAGTTAGACTTTGTGGATAAGTCTAGGGCGGAGCTGATAGCTGCCCTGGTGGACTACCAGACTGATAGTGAAACTCTTGATGAGGGGGGGAATGCAACCAATGAGGACTCTGCCCCTGGGGTTTCTGCTGAATCTGTTTCTGGGAATGCCGCCATTCCTGCTGCCTCTGTTCCAAACTCCAGCAATTCCTTAGAGCTTGAGTTATTAAGGATGAAATTGGCCTTTGAATACTGCAAGTTGGAAATAGATGCTGAGCTTAAGAAAGAGGAGTTGGCTCAACAAGTGGAGCTCAAAAATAAGGACCTTGAACTCAAGAGCCAGGACACTGAATGTCAGAGGATCCAGCTAGAGAAAGCTAGAGTGGAGACTTCAGCTAGAACCAGTGAGAGTGTCAGGTCCCCAGCCACCAAGTTTATGAAAGATTTGGTTGGTGTATTTGTGGAGGGTTCGGATATCCTCCAATGGATTGAAGCGTTTGAAATGGCTTGTGAGATTCATGATGTGGATAAAAGAGATTGGGCGAAGTGTTTGTTAAGCAGAGTGCCTCAAACCGGGTATGACTGTATTCTGAAGCTGAGTGTGGAAGAAAGGGGTCAGTACGAGTGTATGAAGTCTGCTTTGATTGCCAAGTTCGGCAAAACACCTACCCAATACCTTAGAAGGTTCAGGGATTTTAAGAAAAAGGAGAATATGTCTTGGGTCGACTGGGTGAGTGCTGCGCACATGAACATGATGGGGTGGATCGATGGATACAAGGTTAAGACTTTTGTTGAATTGTCCCACCTCTTGTTTTTTGAGCATTTCTCTGAAGCCTGTTCACAAGAGCTGCGTCAGTATGCGGCTGACCAGAACATTTTGGACCCCTTTAAGCTGGCTAGGTTGGCTGACAAGTGGGTCTCCGACCGGGTGTCCCCTAAGGACTCCAGTGGGAAGGACAAGGACAAAGAGAAGAGGGCCTCTCAGAAAGCTGAGGAGTCCCCCAAGCAATCACAGTCGGGTAAACCAAAACCTTCCTCTCCTAAGACCCAAAAATCTAGTGGGGATAAGTCATCTGGGGGTGGGAATAAGAGTAGTGGTCCACCTGCTGCAAAGCAGGCTCCCAGTGGTTCCAGTACCGTACCCCGCACTCCTGGCGCTTGTTGGGACTGTGGGGCTCTGGATCACAAAAGGGGTTACCCCAAGTGTAAAGGTAAGGCACTTGGAGTACAGGCTGTCAGCCTGACCTACCCTTACCCCGTGTCTGAGGTGGAGGCCACGGTCCTCCCCTCCTCTGCCGGGATCACATTTGGTGCTCCGGTAGAGATTTCCTTAGTGTCCCTTGGGGCCTGGGACAAGTATGCGGAAGTACTGGCGACTATCCCACAGAACACCCGTAGGTTTTTGAGAAGTGTCCTCCTGAATGGCCAGCCTTCTACTGGTTTGAGAGACACTGGGGCAAGCATGACAGTGGTGGACACGACCCTGCTCAGGCCAGAGGACTATGAAGGTGCTCCTCTGCAAACCACCAGGTTAGCTGGTGGGCCTCCCAAATTATCACCTGTAGCCTTAGTCACACTCATGATTGGCAACAGGACAGCGAAGCTTCCTGTCCTGGTTCAGGACAATGTCCCTGCTAACATTTTGTTAGGGAATGATCCAGTACAGTTGGGGTTGATCTCAGATGGTCTTCTCATGACTGCTGCCGCAGTCACTAGGTCACAGGTGACACCGGGTCTGGCTGTGGGTCAGGTACCCGAGCCAAAGGCGAGGCCTAAGGCAAGAAGAAGGAAGACCAAGAAGGCCACCTCCGTGGAGGGAGCACCTTCTCTTCCTGCGGTTCCGACAGCACCCATTGGGATCCATGCTCCGGACGGGCTGGGTCCAGTGGAAAACCCAAACTCAACTCCTTTGGGAGAAGAGGCAGAAGACTCTCCTGTGGGAGAGGTTCTCAACCCGGAGGATCATCCCGACCTTCAATGCTTGTTAGCTGAAGGGGGACCCTCCCGGGCGGACTTCTGTAAGGGACAGAGAGAGTGCCACTCTCTCGAGGGACTGAGGAAACAGGCCCTGTCCCAGGCACAAGGAGAGGTGCCTAGGAATTTCCGGATTTATTGGGAGGGTGAGCTCCTTGTCAGTGAGCCCACTAAGCCTGAACCTGGTGCCCACAAGAGGTTGGTGGTACCCCAGGTTTACAGGCCCTTCCTCCTGCAGTTGGCGCATGAGGTGCCCTTGGCTGGTCATCTTGGGACCAAGAAGACTAAGCAGAGGCTCTCTGTCCATTTCTACTGGCCACGGATGGGAGTAGAGGTGGAGTCCCACTGCAGGACCTGCCCAACTTGTCAGTTGTCTGGCAAGACTGGAGGCAGTGTCATTGCCCCACTGCCGCCGTTGCCGGTGGTAGGCACACCATCTGAGAGGGTGGGCACCGACATCGTCGGTCCCCTCGACCCTCCCTCATGTCTCTTGCTAGCTTCCGGGCAAGAAGAAGATGAGAGTGAGCCCCTTCCTGATTTGCTGCATAGCAACCCTCAGGATGGCTCAGTGGAGGGAGTACATCTCTCTCCAGATTTGACAACAGAGCAACAGAGGGCCTGTAGGGCTTTGCTCCAACAGTACGCCTCTCTGTTTTCACTGAAGCCAGGCCTTACACCGTGGTGTAAGCACGAAATTGTCACTGGTGACAGTGTGCCTGTCAAAAGCAGGTGCTACCGTATGTCAGATACCGTCAAGAACCACATCCAGGCTGAGGTCGCCAAGATGTTGGATCTGGGTGTTATTGAACCCTCAACCAGTCCCTGGTCCAGTCCAGTGGTCCTTGTCCCCAAGGCAAGTTCCCAGGCGGGTACCAAGGATTGGAGGTTCTGTGTGGACTACCGAGGAGTCAATGCCGTCACCAAAACTGACGCGCACCCATTGCCACGGGCTGATGAGCTCGTGGACACCATCGGTGCTGCCAAGTTTGTGAGCACCTTTGACCTTACTTCAGGCTATTGGCAAATAGCTCTGACGGACCATGCCAAGGAAAAGACGGCCTTCTCAACACCTGAGGGACTCTACCAGTTTAGGGTCATGCCTTTTGGGTTGAAGAATGCCCCTGCCACCTTCCAGAGATTGGTCAACCATGCGCTCAGTGGGCTGGAAGCCTTTTGTGTGGCTTACTTAGACGACATTGCCGTCTACAGTTCCAGCTGGGAAGAGCATTTGACACATCTGGATAGGGTGTTGCAGGCCTTGAAAAGGGCTAACCTCACTATCAAGGCCACCAAGTGCCAGATAGCTCAGGGGAAAGTTACCTATATTGGTCATGAGGTAGGAGGGGGTCAAATCCAACCTCTCTCCAGTAAAGTACAGGATGTACAGAACTGGGAGACTCCCACTACTCAAACCCAGGTGAGAGCCTTTTTGGGCCTCACTGGGTGCTATCGCAATTTCATGGCAGACTATGGGACCATAGCTGCGCCCCTGACAGCTCTAACGTCACCCAAGCAGCCTAGGAAGGTTAATTGGACCGAAGACTGTCAGAGGGCCTTTGATGGCTTGAAAGAAAGTCTGTGTAGGGCACCTGTGTTGAGTGCGCCTGACTACAGCCGACCCTTTATCATCCAGACGGATGCCTGCGACACCGGAATTGGAGCTGTCTTGTCCCAGTTAGATGACAAAGGGAGAGAACACCCTATCATATTCATCAGTAGACAACTCAAGGGTAGAGAACTTAAGTGGGCTACTGTTGAAAAGGAGTGTTTTAGTATAGTTTGGAGCCTTAGGCGTTTTAGGCCCTACCTTACGGGGTCTACCTTCAAGGTCCAAACAGATCATAAGCCCCTGAAGTGGCTTATGCAGATGAAGGGTGAGAACCCGAAATTGCTCAGGTGGTCCATTAGCCTGCAAGGGCTAGACTTCACCATAGAGCACAGACCAGGGAAGAGTCACGATAATGCAGATGGCCTTTCCAGAAGGTATGTTGACCGTCTGGATGAGGGTGTCTATCCCGTGGGAGATTAGACACCCTCCACCTCAGTCTGGGGGGGCGACTGTGATGCTGGAAATGCATCTGAGGGGCAGGGCCTCTGAATCCTTGTCCTTTTTCTGTTTTTACCGTGTGTTCTGTTATGTTTTCTGCCCCGGAGTCCATGTGGGACTCCTGGCAGTGCAGCTCTCTCTTTTGGTTTGGTGAGACCCATGGGATACCCTTATGGCACCCAGGGGTAGGGGTACAACCCTGTGCCCCTAGTGTATGTTTTTGGGTACCTGTGGGTGACCCCAGAGCAGGGTATGGGCTGGTGGCAGCTCCGTGCTGAATGTGACAGGTGCTCCGGGTGTCCTCCATTTTGGGATACCCCGGCCCTGCCATTGGGATCTGTTGATTCCTGATAGGAAACAAGATGGCCCCTGTGGCCTCTTGCTTTCTATGGCCTGTTATCTTGTTTTCCCAAAGTCCTGGGAAGCCCTGTCTCTGTCCCTTCCCCCTGACTGGCTGTTGGGTGAAAGTTCCATGTATGGCATTGTTGTGAAGGCCCAGCTAGACTGGCTGGAGCCTTCTCAGTGACTGTATGTTGTGGGTACCTCCTGTGGGTGGGACCTGGGTGAATGGAGTGTGTGACCAATATACACTCTTTGTTGTGGTTGTCTGGTTTCTGGCATGAGAGACAAAGACTGAGACAGCCCTGCCCGAAACTGGCCTGAATGCAGTGTGTAGTGTTGAATGGCTGGGTACTTGTCCCAATCCACATTCCCTGTTGTGAGTGTCTGGAAGGGAGGAGTGTGGCCTGAATGCACTGTGTGCCTGATTGGCTGACTGACTGCATGAATGCCCTGCAGTATGATTGGCTGCTGAGTGTGTGCCAGCAGCGTGGATGAGAGAGAGGATAGTATATCTGGGGACCTCTCACCACTGGAAAAGTGTTCAGAAGGGACCTTTGGTTGAGAAGCGACCATTGTGCTCCTAAAGCAGCCAGGGAGCTGAGTCTCCACTCTTCGAGTAACTGGAACTGCTGATCCTCGACGTCCAGCTGGAAGAAGAAGACTTGCTGTGGCATTTGCTTCGACCGATCTGAAGGCTGACGAGAACGTCAAGGGCTGACCCGAGAGAGGACCTGGTAAGGCGCCCTCTTCCTGTGCTCCGAGGGGCCATCGAGCACCGCTCCATCTTCGCCGAAGCGCCCTGGAAGACAGACCCCCGAAAGGTTGTCGACCCGAGACGGGACCGCTGAGGAGATCGAAGTGAAGCACCCGGACATCGACGCCGTCGAAGTCCATTGCCGTCGACCAGGGTTCGCAGGTTTGTGTAACCGCTGGAGGCCCGTCGAAGTTGTGTTGCCCAGCCGTGGGAACCACTTGACGCCGTGCCGCCGACGACTGGAGCCGTCCGCTCCTTTGCCTAAGAACATTCAATCTAAGGACTCTCTCGACCGCATCGTCGACCGCTTATCCTGCCGAAGAAAGTCGAGGACGACCAACGCGCCGAGGAGAAACCTGCCGGTGGGTTTCCCGCCACCCGACGACCTCAAAGACTCAGACGACTCGACGCCCTTGCTGGGCCTCCGTCTCTACAATCTTTGCGGTCCAGAACTATTGTCATCGAGGTGCCCCGCACACCTCCGCCTTGCAGGACGCCGACGCTCCGACGCCGACGAGCACCGCTCGGACGAAGCTGCTGCCTCATCGACATCGTTCTACCTCGTTTGTCGACGGACGTTCGACGCCCCGTGCCTCCCGCTTGAAAGGGAAGGCATTCAAGAAGGGCCGTCGATTCCCCGTCGCCGAACAGCGAGTTCCTCGACGTTTGTCGACGTCTCTTCCAGGAGTTCGACTCCACCAGGTACATTGGGGGGGTAAAAACATTTTAGGAGAGAATAAGAGTTGCAGAGCAATATATGGACTGGGCTTGTGCTATATCTTTATTTACAGGTTGCCCAGGTGGGGGGATCTCCACACAGAACTGTGTCCAGTGGTAGGGGCCAGTATTCTGCCTATTGCTCAACCATCTTATTTTCTCTCCTCTCTCTATTGCTGGTTTCACTCTATTGGTCTGTGTGACATTGTACAGTATTGTTAATGCACTGTAATGAAATCTAGGGTGGTACCACTTTAGGATTGTAAATATTTGCCATTGTAGATTTTGCCGGAGTACAAAGTGAGTTACTATGATAAATGTACATAACCTTAACTGTTGATTATATAAAGACTGTGTTCTAACCAATACAGAGTGTGGATATTCCTTTGTGGGGGCTTGGGGATACACTGTACTTAAGAACCAGCCTGCATCACCTCCTGAGAAGCTAGGCCTTGATTGCTCGACCATTGCTACCGAATAGAGAATCTTGGCTGGGGTCCCCTGTGCCTCTCCTCCACCATATAGGGAGCGGAAGTACAGACACCCCCCACCGGTCGTTGAGGCCCGTCTCTCACACATGGCAGCCTGCAAAAGGCAAAAACAAAACCCTGTGACCATATTACTATGAGCACATTTTTCTTCTCTTTCAAATCTATCCTAATTTCGAATAACTTTACCACAAAGCCAGTCCCAGGTGGACATGGTCACTTTAATCCTATGTTTTGTCCCTTCTGGTCATGGCCAGTAGCCACATTGTCCGGATCATGACCTTATACCATGACACCGACATTCTGGCCACTTCCCATGGCTACAGCCTACCCCTCAGTCACTAAAGCTATACCGCTATTTTTTTAACTACATTATGACACTTGTCAAATAAAAAAACACTGCCACATTTGCAAAAACATGCTTTTCGATCGTTGCCAATGAGCCTTACGCAAAATTGCTGGAAATCCACCCACGTTTTATTTTTTCAAAACTGTCAAAAGAATACACAAAATATTTGTCATATAAGATGTGCACAAAATCCCAACACACTTTGTAAACTCATTCGAAATCATGTCAGAAATACTCCACCCATCAGCATTACCCCTCACCTCCCCAAACATTATTTCATAAATTTCACAAGTGCAACGCTCAGAAAATGTTATTGTCCTGATGGAGCGACCATGTAGTTTTGTACATACTTTGATCTATCGCAAACATTTCCAATTCACCTGACCTCATTTTTCCTCTTTTAGAAACATACAAAATCTGGCAACAGGGCACGTCCATCTTGTGCTATTCTTATCGATTGCTTCATCTGCCTAAGGTAAAGTGTCCTACGTCACTAAATCATATGCCATGCCGCTGACCCTCACATAACCAACCATACTGATATTCAACACCTTTCTCGGTGACGTTCATGTTCAGCGTAGCCAAAAGTGCCCATAATCACCTACGTTCCGTGACGCAGAACCCGAAAATCAACACACATCGACTAACAACTTAGCACATCACAATTCAAAATATTAAACCAGTCTTTAAAAGAAAACAATAACACTGTAAAATTTGTAAACTACTTTTATTTCACAATAAACTCTCCCTGAACATCCGACTATTCCCATATTCAATCAAATTGCAAATGTGTTTCTTCACTCATGATCAAAAATGTTAATCATGAGGCACAAGTTGTACTTTTCCCATACACAAAGTGTTTGTTTTCGATAAAGGAACCGCTTGGGTTGCACATTGAATTCCAGGGCGTCTGCATCAACTTGGGCCTAGACCACCATAAAAGATGTTATGCTACTCCTAATCACTAGTGCAGCGTACGGGCACATTGGCCCTGGGCGATCATCCCACAAAACAGTCACTGTGATCCAGCCGTTGACGACTACGTGCATCTGGCGAATGAAGAAGCCCTCAGTTGGCATCTGGAACCCATGGCAATGACAGTAAGGCAGTATGTAGCTATTTGGAAACCATAACAGAAAATATGTATTAATACTCAACCTTTATTACAATACATCTGTTAATTTCTTGATTCGGCATACAGTTTAAACTAACGATTAGCACACACATCAAACAATCTCAAATAAGACAAAAAGAATGTGGAAACTGATACACAAATCAATATGGTAATACATGACATTGTAAAGAAATCTTAACGTTGAACCAAAATTAATGTTCAGATAATAATAAATTAAAGTTTGTTCCGGTTTACAGTCGTCAAAAGCAAACTTACATGATATTCACCATCTCCATCCTCTTTGCGTAACTCAGACCGCAATGCTCAATGCGCTCACACCAAAGAATCTTCATGAACTGATTTTACATGTTCCTTACAAACTTTTGGAATGCATAACCTTATCAAATGTTCCTTATTCCAAAACTCCTCTCACTGCATTCTTACTGAATATTCCCTTTCCCTCTAGGTCAAAAAACAATTGACCCTTATAGTTTCTGTCCTATGTGTGCGCTTCCTTAGCTCGCAACCAAAAAATCAAAGCTGGTGACCTTCTCTCAGAATCTAAATACATTCTCACTTTGCAACAACATGGCTCAACGCATGCATGAGAACTTGTACTCGCAAACACGTGCAGAACCGCTGTTTAAAGCAAACACTGCAAGTTGCTGCCTCAGATGCCAAACTCTAGGGGGCGCCAATCTGCCTTCAATATTATTTTAAATACCTTGTAACACAGACACATTAGTCCTTCGCCTGTACTTTACGCACATATTATTGAGTAATTCAATGAAAAAACATTGTTAAAAGGACGTTATGGTTAAGTTGCACTAATAAAAACCTATGAAATTCAATGAAAAAACTTTGTTAAAGGGACGTTATGGTTAAATTGCGCTATTGAAAACCTATCAAATTCAGTGAAAAAACTTTGTTAAAGGGATGTTATGGTTACAAGTAAAACCAAAAAAAAAACCTGAAATTCGCCAGTTATGGTAAGCTAAAGAACCATAACTCGTGCCACCACCGTGCACTGATAAGACTAACACCCAGGACATAAAAGATGACATCACAAATGTCATTGATGACATCACATGTTAGTTTTAGCAGTGAACAGTGGTGGCACGAGTTATGGTTGTTTAGCTTACCATACCTGGTGAATTTCAGGGGTTTTTCTGTTTTGCTGTAACCATAACGTCCCTTTAACAAAGTTTTTTCACTGAATTTGATCGGTTTTTAGTAGCGCAACTTATCCATAATGTCCCTTTAACAAAGTTTTTTCATTGAATTTCATAGGTTTTTATTAGTGCAATTTAACCATAACGTCCCTTTAACAAAGTTTTTTCATTGAATTTCATAGGTTTTTATTAGTGCAACTTAACCATAACGTCTCTTTAACAAAGTTTTTTGATTGAATTTCATAGGTTCTTATCAGTCCAACTGAACCATAATGCCCCTTTAGCAAGGTTTTTTCAGTGAATTTCATAGTTTTTTACCAGTGCATGCTATTTTCCTACAGCTTAATAATATCATACTTACCCAATATAGCAATATTTGTGTCCCATTTACAAAGTGTCACTTTTAGCACTTCTATACACTTTTTGCAACTAATTCAACTAATTTTGCATCTGTAGCCTTCTACGAACATCTGACTTCATAGCGGACTTTCCGGACAGTGCCACATGACTATACGCTGGCGCGCGGCATGATGACGTGTCCGAGAACCCGTCCCCATATTAGTGTTTGTTTCCTCTTCCCTCATTTGCTCCCTCTTGACAGAATCCCACCCAACTTTGCAAAAACATTTATATCTAGATCTATTATCAGTTTGCCAAATAAAGTGTAGATTTGTCAAATGACACCTCATTTATAAGCCATTGCATTATTTTTGGACCCCCTTCTAATTTTGCCCCCTCATGACAGAAGCCCACCAAACTTTGTAAACTCATTCGGAATCAAGTCAGAAATATCCCATCCAATACTCATCACCCCTCACCTCCCCAGAGATTATTTGATAAGTTTGACAAGTGCAATGCTCAGAAAATATTATTGTCCTGAGGGTTCGGGCATGTATTTTATACATACGTTGATCGATCGCACAAACATTTCCAATGCTCCTCACCTTAGCTTTCCTCTTTTGTACACATGCGAAATCTGGCAGCAGGGTGCGGCCATCTTGTGCTAATCTTCTCCGTTGCTGCATCGGCCTAAGGTGAACTGCCCTGACGTCACTAAATCATATGCTCCGCCCCTGAGCCTCACATCAACAAACCTAGTGATATTCTCTGCCTTTCTCTGTGACGTTCCTGGGGAGCGTAGCCAAACGCGCCCAGTCATCACCTACATGACGTGACGTGACGTGACGCAGAACTCGAAAATCAACACACATCGTCTCACAACACAGCACGTCACAATTCGGAATATTAAACCGTACTTTAAAAGGAAACAACACGACTGTACAATTTGTAAAGCACTTTTATTTCACAATGAACGCTCCAAGAACATCTGGCTATTGCCATAATCAATCAAATTGGAAATTTGTTTCTTTGCTCGCGATCCAAAAATGTTTATCGTGAGTTACGCATTGTTCTTTTTGCGTGCACAAGGTGTTTGTTTTGGGGAAAAGAAGCGCTTGGGTCACACAGTGAATTCCAGGGCTTGTGCATCAACTTGGGGCTAGACCACCGTAAAGGATGTTATGTTGCTCCTAATCGCTAGCACAGCGTAAAGGCATATGGGCCCTTGGCGATCGTCCCAAACAATAGTCAAATATATCCAGTTGTTCACAAGTATCTGCAGCTGCCGGTTAAAGAACCCATCAATTGGCACCTGGAATCTATGACAATCGCAGAATGGCAGGATGTACCTGTTTTGAAAACATAATAGAAATGTGTCTCACTAGCCGATCTTTATTACAATTTATCTATTGACTTATTAATTCAACATAGAGTTTAAAGTAACAATTAGCACTGACATGAAACAATGTCAACAGAGAGAAAACAACGTGGAAAGTAGTTCACAATTTGCTTCCGAGGACATTTCTATGTAGTATGATCAACTCTAAATGGGATATGGAAGCTGACGCTACAATTCTAAGTGCTCATAGATGGTATTTTAATGACATGTTAGCGTTGAACCTGGGAGAACCAAGTAGTTGTCTACATGCATCTCAATCCTGCCCTGCCCATCAGGGCGGTAGAAAGAACATTACACAGAAAGGTTATACTTGCTTTTCATTGCAATATGCCGCTGTGATGTGGAAGCAGTGGCGGCCGCCCTGGATCCCGGGGGGAAGGAGGGGGTTGCGGAAGGGGCCAACCAGGTGCTGATGCTGGCCAAAAAGGAAAACAGGACAAAGACTACAGATCCCAGAATGCCCCATGGAATACCGCAGCAGGGAGGGGGCACACCGATGGGAAAAGAAAGGAAAATAAGAAAAGGGAAAACCGGGTTTCCTTACCGTATTAGATCAGCCCAAGCAGAAATGAAATACAGGGTTAACCCACAGCGGGGGGAGAAGGGAGGGGGTGGGGAATCATGGTCAGGTGTGGGAAAACTGTTGGTGGGAACACAAGGGGCTGATTACAGGGGAGGGGCAGGGATAGCGTTAAATGCAACTCCAAGAGACTCAGAGGGGGTCTTCTTTTGCAGGAGCAGTGTGTGGCGGTGGGCGCCGCACCCAAATGGAGTGAGGCCAGCGGCTTACTAGGAAGAAGCGGAAAGTCCACAGATTGACGCCGTACCTGGTCCGAGGCTTAAGACAAAATTCCAGGGGAGAAAAACGGCCACCGGAGGAGAAGTATCCTGAGGAGTTAAGTGTGGACACTTGCTATTTTTTTTTATTTTCGTTTCCACGGCCGGAGGACAAGTTTGAAGGGTAAAAGCCTGTATACGCCAGGGGGGTGTAAAAGGACTATTTTGGGAATTAACAGCTTAATGTGCGAGTAAAGCAAAGCACAGCACCAGTGCATGCGCGGTGAAAGGAACCGTCATCAGTTGGCTGAATTTAATGACCTGTGTCCAGTGTGAGTTGTGAAAATAAACAACTGTGAAAGAAAAACCTTGTTTGTCACCAGCTGACTACTCAACAGCCACACAGAACAAACAAGTAGAATATAACCTAGAAATAATGGTCAGATAATGATAAGTTGATGCTTGTTCGGGTATAAAATCGTTGAAAATCAAACTTACATTATATTCGCCATTTCCATTTTCTTGGCGTAACTCAGACCGTAACGCAGACTCCGTTCCCACCAACTATTTTTCATAAACTGAATTTACATTTTCCTTGGTCCAGTTTTGGAATGCATAACCTTATCATATCTTGCATTATTACAACCCTCCTTTCATTCAATTCCTTTCGGAATGGTCCCTTTCTCTCAAGGTCAAAAAACAATTGAACCTTATACTGTGTGTCCGATGCATGGGCTTCCTTAGCTCACATGCAAAAATTCAAAGCTGGTGACCTTCACTCAGAATCAAAATACATTCTTAGTTTGCAACAACTTGCCTCACTGCATCCATGAAAACTGTAATTCTGATGCAAGTGCAGGGCCGGTCTGTGCATCAGGCAGTGCAGGTGGCTGCCTGAGGTGCCAGGCTCTAGGGGGCGCCAGTATGAATCAATTTTTATTTTCATTACATTTTAACACAGACATGAATAGCCCTTTCTTTGCCGCGCTCTGGGTGTAGCATAAGCACATCAATTTATAAACATCAAGCGTTTAATTAAGAGTGTAAAATAACCTGAAATTGCTTCTATTTAATATTAATAAATATTGGGCAACCAATATAAACAATATAGAGGAACAGGCATTTGAAATGTTGTATTACTCTGTAATACAACAAGGTAAGGTTGGGGTTGCAGACTACAGAAGCACAATCTATTTTACAAGTCCACCATTTACGTTTCTACCTCACCATCTGCGTTGTGACAGAAATAATGCAATCAACTTGAAAATTAGTGAAGGTTGCAGGCTAAAAGCACTGTACAGAGAAGTGATACAGCACCCACATGTGGTTATATATTTTGTGGGTTGTCCTCGCTTCCCTAGGACTCTGCAATCTGTCTTAAATGTGCCCCAAGCCAGGCTTCCACATGCTGCTTGGTTTTGATAAGATACTGCACAGGACACACACAGACACAAAGCTGCACCCATCATTGTGTTGCACCCAGTCACATGCCGAGGCCACACAGGCACTGAAGAAGCACCAGATCAGACACAAATGAGAGGTTGTGGATAAAAGGTGGGCACAGCCACCGGTTAGAATGAAAGTGCACCCAACCCCTCACCTTGAGTGAATCAAGCAGAGCCCAGCCAAATACCCATGATCAGCTTCAGTGATACAGATCTGAGAGCTGGAATCTTAAGCAAAACACATCAAACCTCATGACCCCCTCCCCTTATCTTAGTAAGACATTTCAGACTCCAGCGATCACACCTCTTCTGTTCATCATGTTTGATAAGACAAACAGAGCTGTAGAAGGACAAGGCACAGAAAAAAAATGGTGGTGGCAGCAAATCATTTAACACATGACCGGCATTTGGCAATGTAAAACATTTTATTGTTAGAACCAGCAATCGTATGCATACATTTTTAGGCAATTGAAATCAGATGAGTGTTCATTCTTGCATGTCAGGGGAGTGATTGTAAGTGTAGGGGCAGGAGGACATTCATTTTCACAGCAAAGCTTAAGTGTGTGGTTTCTGAGTTGTTTTATAAGTGAAAGATAGATATAACTGATTGTATCATTGAAGCTGCAATAGAATAGTCTCATTAGAATGTGTAAAGAAGGTAGATGCCCCCACAAAAGTAAGTTTGCCCCTCCCCATCATCTATGAAGTTAGCACCTCTGCCAACATTTGGGGGGGGAGCCAATGATGCTTCCTACCTGGGGTGCAATCTGGTCTAAGACTGGCCATGTGCACGTGCACAGGAGGAAAAATGTGGGTGCTGCCTTTGCCCGATGATCGTGGTGCTGCTAAGGGGTAGGGAAACTTTGCAATGACAGAAGTGCCCTACTCCAACATTGAAGTAGAGGGTACACAAATAAGCGTTAAAGTGTTTCTAGCAATAGCCTCATCTAGGCTTAGGTGACAGACTCCTTCACTTATGTAGCCTCGGTCTCATCCCTTTTGTGGGATTGTAAAAAGTGGAATAGTTGGAAAAAAAATAACAACGAGGATACATTTTAACATACAAATTGGATGCTTTATTTGGACACTTCTTAAAAACATTGTTGATCAAAAAAACACATGATAATCATTTGTACCTGGATTTAAACTGTTCCACAAGCTCTGTTTTAGGTGGACGGGGCACGCTGGCAATATTTTCTGACAATGCATGTGTACTCGGAACAAAATCGCACGCAATTCCATGATTATACATCTCCATCCCTTGAATGCCAAAATGCAATCTCTTTGGCCTGTACGTGAGGCACATATTGTGGAACACCTTCAAATCTACCGTGTGACAAAATGCTGTGAGTCCCGTCAGATCTCTTGAGAGTTTTATAAAACACAATCTTCTCAAGAGCTTTGTGTGGAGGCGAAGATGGAATCAACCACTTCTTCCGTTCCTACACAGGAATGTTCACAAACATCCTAACTGTTCGGAATTTTGCTTCTTGCAGCCATATCCCATCCCATCCTCATCACCCCTCACCTCCCCAGAGATTATTTGATAAGTTTGACAAGTGCAATGTTGTGTTTTTTAATATGTTTTTACTGCGATGTCCGCGGACACCAAACACAGATCCAAGATTGCAGGCGCATCGAAACAATCCCACGCACCTCACCCTTCATCCCAGCCAATCAACGGACATGTCGCAAGCCGATTAGCCAATTGGTGTCCTGTCCGTGGGGCGAACAGGGAAGTACGTCCGTGGAACGGACATAAATATCACTAATTGTTTGTGACATATTTTTTGGTCATTTTAAAAAAAAACTACCGGACGGATTTTCACCAAATTTATGAAAGCACGCTTTTGGGACAAAGCAGTTGCTCCTGCCACAAATTTGGTGACAATCCGTCCAGCGGTTTGGGCTCTAGGCGTGAGCATATTTCTTTCCCCATTCAGTCTGTGGTAAAAACAGAAATTTTGGGACCCCACCTATAACTTACCCCCCCCCCCGGACCAACCTCACCAAACTTTGCAAAAAACATTCAGAGTGGGCCATATACTTTATTTGCAAAGTTTGGTGTGGATTCGTCCAGGGGAGTGAAGTTCTAAGCCGCCCAAAAAAGTGCTCTTCCTATGGGATTAGCAACTTAACCATAACTACACGGCCACTACTGTGGCCGTGTAATAGATATTTATATGTATGTTCTTTTTTTGGGAAAGAAATGGAAGGTGGGATAGAATTCAGGTGAGCATTTGTAACTTTCAAATCTGGGACCTCTAAAGGTGATGATTAATGTCTTACTCACATTTTGCGCCTGATTCATAGAATGTTTGCCAATGGGAATGCACCATTGCAAAAACGCTTCTGTGAATCAGGCCCTTAGTTGGAGCCAGTCGGCCCACATTCCATGGTAGACTGCTTTCAGTAAGGGAGCTTGTTTCTCTAATGGGTGAGGTTAACCACCCACCCTGACCTGCATGGGAGCACTGTCAGCATATAAATGGCAGGCAAGGGCATAAAGAAAAACATAATCTCAATGGAGGTTCATTGTAATTTTGAAGAAGATACACAAGAATGGGGAGCCCTGCTGGACCCAACAGTTTAGCCTTTATTGGGGGACTGGGTACGATCAAAACCAGGCCAACACCTTCAGACAGTTTATGGGCAGATGAAGGTAGACCCAGCAGCAAAGCATGCAAAATCAATGGTCAAAGGTCAAAACATATAAAGAAAGAGGACATCAGTGCGTAAAGTGTAGGAGATCAAAGGGGAATAGCAGAATGGCCAGATATCATGCATTCAATGGAGAAAGAGCAGTAAATCGACAGGCAGCAGGTAGGACACGGGGTAAAAAAATGAATAGGCAAACGACAGGACACCAAACGTCAGTAAACCAAAAGGGATTTTAGAGTGGAGCTATTGGAAGAGAACAGAGAAACATTGAGTTAGGGCTGCATAACAGTGGGAAAGGACAAAAGAAAAACCTGTAGAGGGGGTCAGAAAACAGATTCGAACTGGGCAGTACACCCAAAGTTAGTGGTCAAGGAGTTAATGATTAGAGGATAGGAAATCAATGAAAACACACAATAAATAAATAAAAAACAAGGAGAGATGATAAAGCATCTGGCGGTGGAGTGCTCGGCCCTGGTTACCTTAAGAATCAGGCATGTTCATCATTTCTTTGAGGATTTACAGATTGTCGAAACAGAAGTATTGTGGAGAGCTTTGCTTGACAGTCATACGTCTGGGTTGAATTTAGCAATGGTGAATTTCATGCAAGCCCTTGACTTGCCTGAAATTTCTAATTGTGTGATAAATGACACTTGATTATATAATAGGTGAACTGATTTGAAAGAGTAATGACATTTGGGAAATACTGTAGCAGTGTAAAACTGTAAAATGGAAATGTTTTAACCTTATGTCCCCTTTGTGTATGTAGTGAAAGAGTTGCACTTGTTTGTTTTTATTTCTTATCTGGTGTAAATATATTGATTTTGTTTTGTATGTTGAAAAGTGGCAAAGGCTGGTTTACCAGTCGTAACAAAAAAAAGCAAAAACAATTTAAAAAAAAAGAAAATAATATGGGGGAAAAAGAAGTGGCTGGGATTGGAAAACCAATGGGCAGAGGTTGGGAACACAATAGGCATGACATTGATAGGCTGAGATAAGCCGATCAGTGGGCGGAGGCTGGGAACCCCATTGGCAGAGGAAGTGTGGTCAAGTATTAGCATTTGGAAGAGTGAGAGTTTGAAGCAGGAGGTCAATGGTGAGAGGCTTGAAGACTTGGAGAAGAGGGTGTTGTGCAATGCACTTAGGAGAATGAATACCGATAACGTAGATGGGCCAGGGACCAGGGGAGTTGCTAGGTCTGGAAAAGACCCGGGGCTATGCTAATGTGGGAACTGTTGGGACTGGGGGCTAGCTAGTCTTTTGGCTGTAGCTCCTGAGATTCTATCCGGGCTACAACCAAAAGATCAGGGTCTATAGCCCCCTTAGCCCCCCCCCCTAGCAATGTCCCTGCCAGGGACGCAGGAAGCTTCAGTTGGACAGTAGTAGAGCGGAAGTGTGGGAGGCGGGGCTTCAGAATAAGCACCAGTGAATGGTAAGGCACTGACGGTGTGAGTGAATGCTTCGGCTGCATGGCATGAACACGAAGCGAATGGAGAGCTGAAAGCTTGGCGAAAGCTCGAGCTATGTGAGAGAAAACCAGTTCAACATGAAACCGAACAATTTAATTGATTTGTTTTCTCACCTTTCGCGAAGCCTTCAGGAAGGGGAGTGGGAGGCAGGGCCTGGTGAATATTTATGCCAAGCCTCGCAGTAAACATTGAGAAAAACACATTCAATTGGTATCGATCGCCAAAAGTAATTGTGTAGGAAATCTGAGCAGAGCCAGACAGCATAATGGAAGACGGCACCTGAGCCGAGCAACCCTTCACCCTCACCACTCTCCCACCAGCCTTGGCTGCCTCTCTCACAGCCATCCGCCACTCCTCGGTGGTCCACTGCCCTGCTGTTCAACTCTGCGTCCTTCACGTCCTGTCACATGTAGTAACGTCATCATTGCCCCGTCTTTCCCCTCTGCTGCCTTCTTCGCCTTCTCGTGCCTCTTTCCCAACCCTGTCTCTGTATCTCTCCTCATTGGGCTTCTCTATTCTTCGCAGCGGTTCAGCTTTCTGTCCTTACACTAGACCCTCTCCTTGCACCTCGGCTTCACACTTTAGCCCCTCTCTACATGTCTGCTGATGCTTCTCTTAGGAGAAAAGGGGGATGATGACTGTGGGCCCAAGCTGCCCCACCTCCCCACCAACTTCAAGCAATGGACCAAATACCCAGGCCCCCCTGGGTTGGATAATGGGGCAGTGACAGAGCCGAGTTTTATGCCAGGGTGGGTGAAGTGATCCGCAGGGGGCACTGCACCAGTCAGGTCAGAGAGGGGTTGGGTGGCTACGATTTCCTTAATTTTGCAGGTATAACTAGCAAGTGTTGATAGGGAGGTATACTTTTTCGTGCATTATATCTCTATGCTGCAGCTTTTATTTTGGGCAACATACTCCTGCTCCTGCAACGCAGATTTGGACTGCAGCCATGTTTGAAATGAGGCTGTTTATCAGGCTGTGGCCTGTGGGGAAAGGCCCACCCTACTTTCCACACGGCCCAACCTGCAGTTCTGGGCACAGCTGTGCTGCATTCCGGGCTGTTGCTGCAGGAAAACTGATTTGGGCAAAATGTATGCACGACGGATGCAGATATAAAAGCCAAGGTAGCAAAGGTGTGGGCCGTAATCAAAATGGTCACTTTTAAATAAATAAAAATAGAATGGTATATGAGAAAAAAGGGGAAGAAGATTGTAGATTTTTGTTTTAATTTGGTTCATTTTGGGCCATAACAGTTTATATAATCAACAAGCCGGTCATACAGCTCATTTGGTTGAGTGCTTGCTGCTGTGATCTATGTGTGATCTGTATTTTGCAGGTTTGAATCCCAGCAAGGCCAGCTTAGCCTTTCATGCTTCCGAGGTCGATAAATGAGTACCAACTGCAGTTGGGATAATAATTGTATGTACAGCGGCTTTGGCGAAAGTGCTATATAAATAAATCATTAACATGGCAAGTAACACATTCAAGTAAAACACGAGATCAAACTAAATGTTGTTTAGCATGGATCACACATCTGCACTTCAATTCTATATTCTGCAGGGACTGCTAAGAAGCACAGGTTCTGGAAGGGCTGTAGCAAACCAAAGGTTATAGCTGGGTTGAGAAGCTTATACATGGGTGTACTCGTCTGTTGTCTGAAAGACAAACAGTTGGCTTGTGCAGAACAGTGTGGAGGGTCACCAAAAGAGCCTATAGGGGAACAGTCAGACACTAACTTGAACCATGGGTGTAATTTTAGGGGGGTACGGGGGTGTTTGCCCCCCACCCAACTTTCATGGCACACCATTTTGTCCCCATTCATTTGGCTGGGGCACCTTTTCTTCAGATGTCATGTCCCCCCCAACATTTTCAGCAAAGTTACTCCACTGACTTGAACAAGCTCAAAAGTTAAAATGCAGAGTAATTGAAATTACAAATCGCAAATTCGGAAATAACAGTGCACAAACACACAGATGATTACGCTCAACTGTAAAATCCAGAGAGAACCGACCACGTACAAATTAGAAATTCAGAATTAGGAACACTGAAACACGCACAACTGAAACACACAAACCCATAAGATAAAACACACACTGAAGGACAATAATGCACAAGATTATACTCTCTTGTCTTCATCGACATCTTCGGATACATGATCAGTGAAAATCATAACCTGCCTGAAATATTACTTTGCAGTGTGTGTACCTTAATAGGCAGTCATCCTCTTCTGTTAGAAATTCGGATATTTTAATGGCCATTTAAATCCCAGCATGCCCGCCCCATGAGCAGCAAAGCATCTTCGGAAATATAGGCCACGTGCCAGAGAGCATTACTGTGGTGTATACTTTTATATTTTTCAGCAAGCACGAATTCCAGACTAGAAAGTTCTTCCACAAAAGTGATTGTTTAGCCTCGATAAAATACGTCAATCAAATCCAGAGATGACCTCCACTCCAACCCCTCCCCAGAGTAAGGTATGCAGAATCCTCAAATATGCATTGTTATGCTGCACATCCAACCTTTTAACAGGGTGTTATGTTATGTTATGTTATGTTATGTTAAAGGTACTTATATAGCGCACCGTCACAAGAGCTCACCCGCCAGTGGGCAGCCTGGCATTGAAATCTGCTGACAGCACGTTCCTGCTGATCGGCATCCAACAGCATGCACACAAGGTGACCACACCACACTCTGGGAGTGTCAGCAGAAGCAACAGTTTCAGGAGCCCCCTCTCCACCCTAAGGCAGCCTCTAGTCATGTGACACTCCGCCCCTTCAAATTCAATAGACATTTTCATGTGCCCCTTCCACCAATGTGGGTGTGGACATGCAACGCACCGCTCGCCATTATGACGGGCCAGTGAATTTAGTGGCCATGGGAAGTTGGAGAAACCACACTGGGATTATACTGTGGGGACTCTAACACTGCACTGGATAAGGCCACCCTTCTATGAAGAAAACGACACAGAGGGGTTAACATCTGCAAGTACTTTCTACATGTGTGGAAAGAGACCTCCACTGGGAGTAGGGGGGGTCACATTGCAGCATCTGTACAATGCCCAATAACCCCAAAGCTGCCGCGGTAGGGCCGTGCCTTGACAAGTGAGCAGGGCTCCACAGCAGAAGTCGGCATGCGGGACAGCCTGAGGGTGTGAAATCCCTCGCGAGGGATATACTGTGATTTTCATGATGTCTCAGACTCCATGACATGCAGTTATGATAGGATTGGTTATTTATGACACGCTTAATACCCAGAGGTTTCAAAGCACGGACCCAGGGGAACAAACCTGTGCTGCTCCTTGGCATCTTGCTTCCAAGGTGAGCACGGTGCCCCTGAGCTATCCACCCGAGATTCATAGGCTCTAAGTATGACTGCCATCTGTGGATGTGTGTTAAGTGCAATTATGCGTCAGTAATGACTGAAAAGGAATCACGACTTTCACCTTTCGGTGATCTGTACATATTATAATGGTAATAATTATTGACGTTCTGGTTTATTTAGCTGAAAACGAGCTATGATATCATGGGTTTCCGACCGTGATTCACTCTCCAGTCAGGCTCGGCGGCCCAACGTACTCACCTCACCAGACATGACAAGAATCACAGCGAGTTAACCCGATGCAGGGCGGGCCCAGGGCAGGGCAGCAGGCCGGCAGGCATGGCTGGAAGGTGGCAGCGGCAGTGGCATGCACAGACTGTGACTGGCACAGCACTGAGCAGGCAGGGCATACTGGACACACAGGCCATGGCTAGGGGCAGGAAGCCAGCATCAGTAGAAAAGGCATTGGTTCACATTGTTGTGGGCCAGCAGGGCCTGCTCCTGTTGTTACACACGCTGCGGCCGGCGTGGTGTGGACTGGACTCACTAGATATCAGGACAGGTGTGACGTGGGCCGGCTCTCTCACTCACTCAGGCTTTGAGACAGACAGTGACTTGACTCTGACTAAATGGCGCGTGTGCACGCACAGCAGGCACAACGATTGGTTTGGGGTTGCTACATTTTAGCAAATGTGCCTGGCTGCCGTGCCTGACTTGGCTGGCATGTGTGTGGTGGCTCCAGATTGTATGGGCCGGGCGGGCGCCAAGACCGGTCATTCAATGGGGAAATCGAAAAAGGGTCTTGTTCGTTCCCACCACAGTGCGATTTTCATTCATTCAGTTTCAGCACCTGTCCTCTTAACCAAGGCTACCCCTGGCGTTGGCTAGCACCTACCACCAAACACTAGAGGGCCCGCCTGCCCTGGATGATCATGATCCTGTCCATTTTGCCAAACGGACGGGATCATCCATCATCCCAGGCAAGGTAGGCTAGCAGGCTGAGATGAGGCCGAGTCTCAGCAGCCAAGTGGCCTTGCAGGCGCTCGCCGCAGGCAGCACATGTCAGCGGTCGCTCGCCGCAGGCAGCACATGTAATTGACGGAAAGTGTGTGGCTGTTTGCGTGCACTGCGCGCTAGGCGCGCCGTGCTGTCGGCGCCAGAGTAATGTATTGCACAGCCCCAGGCCCATCAGGAGCCGAAGGGGAGGGGGGGGTTGGGGGAGGGGGACCAGGGTGGAGCCAGGGGAGGCAAGTGCCCTCTTGTCCCCCTGGCTCCACCGCTGTAATGGGATCATATTCAAGGTTTCTTCCCAGTAAATCAAAAAAGCAAAATATACTCCGACATCCAGCAAGTTAATCACTAAAAGCGGCCAGAAATTGATCATTTAGCTTAGAAATAGGTGGCTAGACCGCTTAGCTGCATCCTTTTAAGAGCATGTAAACGGAGAAAAAATAGGAAGCGAGGAATTACAGGAGCCATGCGGGCAAATTGGTTGCCATTTAAGGGGCGCACATGCGGCAGCCGCCATCGCTACATCACTCCCATTCTCCAATGGGCTAAACCTGCATTATTGATGTCCATGGTGTGTGAAGAAGTAAGGGCATATAAAGTGAATGGAGAAGGGTGAGGGGGCACGGCCTTAGCAATCTAGCAGGCCAGGCACACCTCTGCCATGGCAACAAAGTTTTGCCACTATTCCCTTGCCTTGTTAGCATGCCCGGATAGAGGCCGTTTCATTTATTTCTAGATGTGATATTTAGGTGGTCCCGTTGGTCTGGTTAGGCCTGTAAGTGACAGATCATTAATGCTAATGAATATCACATTTTTATTAAACGTTATTTTGACTCCTAAGCACTGTAATTGATGATAGGTGTTTGTATCTCCGAGCAGGGCTGGTCTTTGTGTCAGGCAGCTCAGGCGGCTGCCTGACGTCAGTCAGCCTCTAGGGGGCGCCATGCCAGCAATCCACGGCGCTAGGGGCACTGCCTCGGTGGGCAGGGGGCCTTGTGAGCCTCCACCTCCCTCCCCCATTTCCCGCTCCAACATTATAATAGTTTCACGCTGGGCGGGGTGGCCCAGAATGCAAGCTCTTTGTTTCCCGACCATGTTAATATGCAAGAGCACATGGGGAGGCAGGCCCAGTGGCTAATATCCTAATAGTCCATTGGGTTAACATGTGAGCACTATGCAAGACGCTTCACAACAATTTGCCTGGGAAGTTAGAGAACTTTACTTTCCTGCGTGGCGAGGGTTATCTTAGCTGGTTTTCCAATTCAAAGCATGTTGGGGCTGTGAAGCTGGAAAGCAGGGTGGCAATAAACACTCTAATCTACAGTAATTTGTCTGAAATGAAAGAGTGGGTCACGCAGGAGCAAGCCGACATAGTAACAGCATTTTATTTTTTTAATTTTTAGCATTTATACAGCGCATAGGCCCTCATGCATCGGGGCGCTATGATTCAGTTATATGAGTATCCCATAAACTGGGAAAAGTCCTTAGATTGAGTCCTTAGCTAGCATCATGTTTTAGAGATCTATTTCGATGGGTAACACTATTGGATCTGCATGTTCACAATACGACCGTGCCATGCCATCAATGGGTGTGATTTAAAGAGAATGGATGCAATGCTTCATTTGGTGCGCAGAGTTTCGTTTAGGAGCAGCCTAAATGGAAACAAAGCTAAAGCACGCGTGGCAGTGGGTTTTTAGCAGATGGTTCTGCTTATCATTAGATTACCTGCGACCTCCATGTTAACTTTGGCCCCAGGAGTGGAGAGCTAGGGAGGTTCGTTTTAGAATGTAAATCTGGGCGAGCACGTCCATTCAGCCCCAGCATCGCCCCATCACTGTGGCTCATCAACGGCTCATCACCTCCACCATTGTTTCGGCCTAAATGTGTCATGGGTGGGAGGGGCTGCAGGTTGGGAATAAGGAGGTTTGAATTTTGGGCATTTTGTTTGTTTCAGAGCAATTAAGGTCTTTTGTGTAACACATTTTTGGGCCAGGTGCTACGATCCAGGACCCGCAAATTGCATTGTCGAGTTATGATAGTTTGGTCTTCAATGAGCGCTGACGAAGTGTGCATGGTTGTTGTTTCTAACGGGTAGGTATACCAAATAAAAAGAAAAAAATCACATTGGGCAGCCAAGCACTTTCCTCTTACAACAACGAGGAGTCGGACCATCAAGTAGCTGCCTCTTGTGTTTCCCCCTAGCATGCAGAACGAGAGAGGCAGAAGAGAGGGTTGCTTGTTCGAGGGGAAAGACAATTGGCGCAGCCACCCGGAAGGGTATTGCTAGCAGTAGCACACTGCAACCTCAGCCCTCAGGCAGGGCAACAATTAGCAAATTAGCACAATTTGTTGTTTTATTACACTTCTCCCCACCCGGCTGGCGCTGCTGGCGCCAGCCAGGCCCCATGCCTAGGCGCACATGCCCTCCTCCAGGCTATGCGCGTGCACAGTGTGCGCTGACACATGATTGATTGAGGCTGGGCATGGGCAGCCTGCCCTTCCTTGACCTGCTATCCCGAAATTGTGTGGAATCGTGAAATGCATCAGAAGGCTGAGCCACAGCCAGACCCAGTGAGCCAGGGCATGCTGACTTTACCATTCGAACACTCTGACTGGTCCGTGCAGCTCGCGGGTGCCGAATGCTTCTGCCTTAAGTTCTGCTGATCAATAAGGTAAGTCAGTGTGTTGCTAATGCTGCTGCTAACCACTGTCGTGAACCTCCTCTGGTGATAACACGTATAGGCAGTGGGCCAGCACATGTTGTGCCCCAACGTTTTATAGTATGATGAAAATAACTTGTATCAATCTTCTGCATATAGGAACCTGTTTTATAATGGCTTCCAAATAAGCATCAGACAATGGAAACTTCCTGTAGTGTTCTATCTTTATGGTAATTAGACTCTCACAGACCATGATTCTGCTCAGAATGCAGAAGTAAATATCAAATTCTGTAAATATTTTCTTCTCACATCCATATTTCCCATGGCTGTCAGAGCACATGAAGGAGGCAATTTAGGATTCTGGTGAGCCTTGGGATGAGGAATCCTGGACTCGTGAACATAGTCAACCATTCACTTTCACGTCAGCATATGACACAATGACATATTTCAGTGGAGCTTTCCTAAATAAAGGCTACTTGGAGGCATCCTCCCTTCCACCATGAAACTCTATGTTACAAACTTCAAGATAATCAAAAGAAAAAAGAGCAGCATTCTAATCTCTAAATTGCAAAGGGGTGCGGCAGCGTGCCAAGATGAGGGCATGTGGGCCACGGCAGTACGCTTATCTTAATGTAGTCCAGACGTGATAATTACACTTTGTACCGTATTTGGCAAATTGGCAGCTAAGTAGTGCATTTCTACTAGGTGTTTACATTTTAACAACTTCTGGCCAGGTCATATATTTCCCCTTTTGCCAAATGACATTAGGCTCATAGTTGGTGCCAGGCTGATTCCTGACTAATTATAATTTAAACAAATAAACAAATCAAAATCAAAATCACACAAAATTAATTTAAAATGTTTAATACTATAAAAACTGCAAATATGGGTCTATGTATGCAGATTTCTCCTTTAGCGCTTAACATCACTTCGAGGACACTGCTAAGCGCTTTTGGGGAAGTGACTAAAGGGTGGTACTGGAAGTGAAATTATGGGATGACACGAGGTGCTTTGTAATCCTCTTTCTGCAGACAGACCTTCCGGAAACACACTGTTTAAGTAGGATGTAAAGTCAAGGGTGTGGGTGCAGCTAACGAGTCAATCAGCAATATCTATTTGGGGGGCTGGCCTAGGGAGCATAAATAACAAGGGGGTGTTTAATACATTCAATAAACACGTACATTTGATATTAAAATCAATGGCATCCGCCAATGAATCTAACTGTAACTCGCAAAGCAGTGATGGCAGTGCAATTATCAAATTGGTTGGCCACTTGAGGGCATTTCCTCACAAATCATTGAGTGCCCAGCCCTTGTAAAGAGGAGGGTACCTGGCCATGTCACCCCACTCTCTACCACTGATATGAGTTGTAGGGTGTTTGGTGGCAGTCTCTTGCTAAGTGGCCTTAATAAAGGGTCCTATTTACAAAATTCGTAACACATTTTTCTGGTTGTCATTTTTAGGAGTCGGGTTGGGGGCGCCAGCGATGCTTCCCGCCTAGGGTGCAATCTGGAGTAAAACGACACATAGCAACACAGATTCGATCCCCAGGCCTGCGCTTAAAACCTCTGGTTATTAAGCACGTTATAAATAATTGTAATGGTACTTGATTTATCAGTGTGAGAAAGAAGAAGGAATGAGTAGGTAATGTGAATGCAGGCTATCCCATCCCATGTTTGCTGTGAGCATTTAACTTGCTGAGCTACCCTCACAGATTTACTCAAATGATCTGTTAGTCTTCTCTCTATTTTTTTGTAGCTGGATAAGAACAGCTGATCAGGGACGTCATTTCACCAAAATGCCAGAGGCAGCAGAAGTGACATCACATTGCCCTTGACCTCACAGGAAGTGATGTAATTTGACCCCAGCCCCCTAAGTGACATAACGGGAATTGATGGCACATAACCTTCAGATGTGTCTAGCACCTGTGTTTCCAGGTGCTCTCATTTCAGACAGATATAAGAACCAAGGCACAGAGGGAGGCGAGATTTGTCCATGGTCACACATTTGGGGAATGTCATTTGCAGATATAATGCAGTACTTGTAACAGGGTAACCAAGATCTCTATCACAGACTACAGCTAGTGTATGAAACATATACAGATCAATGGACACAGAAGTACTTAATATCTGTGGCATTGATGTATTAAACACAAGCCAAAAAAGCACTGTCCTGTGGAGTCGTGCGCTGTCTTATTACCCAGGAGCAAAATGCAACACGTGCAAGACCTGAAAATTAAATCATTAACCAGGATTTAATATCAACAAAATTCCCGGTACTAAATGTATCTATGACTCAGCCACCACTACAATAGAAGAAACCTATTGTGCGGGTGCAAGCTGAGGCCATCTGACTGTGTGCATTTATCTTTAAGTTATCTGACAAGCAACCACATGTTGTCTCCCCTCGACCCAGAGCCGAATACAACACCTTAATGTCGTAGGCTTTGATAAATTACTCTTCTTCAATCTTTTTTAATGGGGTGAGGTGTGGGGAGGGAGGACTGCACTTTCCTCAAGAGCTAGGCTCAATGCATCTATGATTTCAGCTATATTCTCGAGATGCATTATTCAATGACTCCCTCCCCCCCAGGACTGGTCAGTTAATGAAGCTTCAACAAAGCCTTTTCCAAGAAGGAGTTTGGGTGGGGTGGGTCATTCCATGGATCTCTCACTTCTGAGACTCTGTTCAATGCTTATTTTCTTAAACAGTGTTGCACCAGAGCAGGGTCCTTGTCGAGTTTGTGGCCCTCTCAACCATTCACATCACACTTGAATGCATTCAAGGTTAGCAGAACCCAATAAGGGGTGCATCACAAAATTTGGGGCCTCTCTTTGAGCCATGCTGAGAGCCCTCCCCAAGCTCCGTAACAAAGCACAGGGCCGGCCCACCACATGTGTGCAATGTCCATGGTGATTATGCTGCTGCAGGGTCATGCACTACTCCAAGGTAAAGAAGCAAATATGCTTTTTGATCAAAGCTTAAGCTTAAATGTTTCACCTAGCGTAGAAAGACGGAGGCAGTGTTTGGTCCAAAAATATACAGAATTGCTTTATTGGCGGGTGTAAATATTTGCCACAAATATGCGATTGTGACCATATAGCGAGGGGCTCCGAACAAACGAAAACTGGTTTCGGGGGGTCAGGGGAAATTTGTCCCCCTCCCATGAGAACATTTTTTTAATAATGGGTTAAAATGGTGCATTGCACAGCACACTGTGAACATTTGGGTAGAAAGCAAGGCAGTTTGCAATCGGTTTTGTTGTAGGGTATAGGTAAAATCATGGGAAAAAAGTACAATTGATGCAAGTCAACAAAATGCACAAGCACATTTCCCTATGCACTGTCATGCCGGTCTCTTCAATATATGCCAGTATAAAAACATTTATTTTCATGCTAGTTCATATCATAGCTGTACCCATGCATTTACATTTGCAGATTCTTCTATTCAGAATTGACCATTGGGCATGCAGCCTTCGAACCTTCCAGAATAGCTCGTCTGTCCATTCTTTCATAGCTAATGACTGGTTTACTTTAACTCCCCGGTTTCAAATCTCTTTTACTTTTTCCCAGATTTCCTCGTCAAGTTTCCAGTTAAATCTTCTCTCACTGGTTTTCTTGGATTATCTTACTGTTAGAATTTTGGATTTCCCATTATTGATTACAAGTTTCTTTTCTGTCATGTAGATCTGCAGACTATGTAGTAACCGTTGCAACCCAATTTGAGTTTGATCAAGCTTTACGATATTGTCTGCGTAACAAATCATTGCAACGTCCTGGTTGTTAATGTTTGGTAGAAAGTGTCGTACATTCGTTAGAGCCCTCTGTAACTCAGCGATTAACTTAAAAAGTGTTGCTTCAAGTGGGAACCCTTGCTTTACTCATTATTTATCACTAGCTTTGCTGATAGGGCAGCCTTGTTGTTGATCCTTATTTGAGTTGAAGGTTGATGATGAAGTGCCATTATTGGTTGCCGGAGGTCATTTGGGCAATTATACTTTTCCAATTTATTCCAGATTGTTTGCCTGTTAACTCAATCAAAGGCATGCATTAGATCGATAAAGGCCAGAAGTATTTTCTCTCTTGCTTTGATCATAGTGAGTTTTAACAATGATAAGATGAATAGATTCAAGTCAGTACCGGTAACTTTTGCAAATCCTGCCTGGCGTTGGTCTATGATTTTCTTTAATCTGCCCACTCTGAAAGTCTTCTTTGTAGGTCTGCGGCCAGAATCTTACTGATGGTATCTAGCAGGCATATTGGGCGGTAATTGCCAGGATCGTCCCTCCTGCTTTTTTTTTTAAAAATCGGGACTGTATTGCTTTTTGTCCAGCATTCTGAAATTTGTTTTTTTTCCTAAACATACCTAAATATCAGGCTTATCCGATTTTCCCATTTGGCAGGATTTTTTTAAAGATGTAAGTTATTTAGGCCATCTGGTCTGGCAGCAGTTTAGTCTTTCAGTCTCTTTATCATTGGTTTCATAAGTTCTTCGTCCTTCAAGATGTTCCAAGGGATATCATTCTCTACCGGTGCAAATCTATTGATTACCTCAGTGCTACCAAAAACCTCTACATAATGTTTGATCCATTGGGATTCAGTTATTCCACTTGTGGGACGACATTGCTGATTTAGGGCCTTATTCATGGAATTGTTTTGTAATGGTGCAATCCCACAGGAAAATGTTTGATGAATCAGGCCCTTAATATTTGGTTGTTTATTATGTCCCACATCTTCCTCAATGTGACCTGTGCCATAGTGCGTAGCATCATTTCCCCCTGCTCTTGATCTCTTAGAAATCTAAATTCTCTTGATCAAAACTTATAGTGTTGCTTCTTGTTTTTAATTTGCAACAGTTGATCTTCTCTACTAGATGTTTTCTCAATTTTTCGATTCTCTCGTCTTAGTTGTTTCCTTTTTGCTGTCAGTTCCGTACGATATTGATGTTTTGGTACCATTTGGGACATATGAAAACCCAGATATTTTAGTTTCATAGATTTTTAAAAGGGTGTCAAGAACTACCTCAGCATTGTATGATGAGATTTGGACTTTTCTCTGTTGAATCAATAAGATCTTTATTTCTTAATCATAAACAATTCACTCCCGGATTTAATTCCTGTGAGTCTACTTTTGTTCTTTCATCGATTTTTGATTCATTCTTCCAAGTAAGTCGTAAGATATTATGGCCGCTCACCTCTTTTTTTATTTCTTCAAGACAGTCAATTTTGTGTAGGTCTTTCTTCAGAATCCAGATGTAGTCTAAAGTTGTTCTGGCCACTCCATTTGACCATGTAAACGTCCGAGGTATATCCCCTTTCACTTGTCCATTCATCATTATGAAGTTATTCTCGTTGGCCATCTGGACCCATTTTGCAGCATTCACATTTTCAGATTTCAAGTCTTCAGTTATTACGGTTCCCTGAGTATCCAAACTTTTAATGTTTAGGTCACTGCATAAAATCACAGCTAAGTCTGCGACTTCAGATCTTTCTTTTTCAAATATTTCTGTAATTTTATCCAACAACACGTGGTATTCATTCTCTGTTTATTCCAGTAAATGTTAAACAACAACGATTTTAAACAACAATGATTTGTGACCAGTTTCAGAATCATAATCGTTAGTCCCAAGTCACCCATTGTAGGAATCTATTGGGCAGGATTCAAATAGACCTCATAGTTTTCACAGATGGGCAGTTCCCTGATCCAAGTCTCTTGCAGACAAATGATTGACGCATCCTTCAGATCTTTATTTGAGCTGTTCAAGAGTTGATGAAAACCTGTAGTGTTCCAAAAAATGAGCGTCTCCCGTTTGGCTGCTTCTCCTTCCTTGTATTCTCTTTGCTAATATTTCCTTTGTGCAGTTAATGAGTTTGCCAGCCATGCCCAGTCATCATTCACATTTTGCACATTTTTGCTGAGACCTCTTTGTTGGTGGGGGTTCCCCTTCTTCCATAGTATTTTCAAAAGTGACTCAGAGTTTCTCACCTCTCATACACTTTTCAATGAGCTTTTCTTTTTTCTGCAGTTTTTCATTTTCCTCCAGTTTCTCAGTATTCTTAGTTGGTGGTTTTCTTTTTTCCGGCACCTTTATGCTGTGATCGTTTATGTCATATTGCAATTTTCTTTTTTTTTGTTTCATTTAGGACTTTAGATGTTACCTTTGAGGAGAAGAAGTGTATGATTACTTCATCCACTCAGTTTTCATTTATGTATTCAACCACTGCAATGACATCCAACAAGATGTGTTTTAATGATGACATGCAGTGAAATAGTTGGATCACATTTTTCCAGTTTAGGTTTATATCATCGTTGCCACTCATTATGTTTACAATTCTAATTTTGGGTTTGGAATCCACTTCAGCACTTTTGTTTCTGATTGATTTGGCTGTACTTTTTGCCGGGTTCTTTGGGTTCCAGTTTTTTTGGATTCTTTCTTGCTTTTTCCTTTTATCCTTTAGCTGATTTTGTTCTGTTTATTCTGTTTGTCTTTTATTTCGTTTTTGTTCCATTGTAGAGAAGAAGTATTCTTCTTCTATTTCCTCCTTGTCTCACGTGTCTTGAGTCACAGTCTCATTATTATCTTCCAGTGTGGATTCTTGTGTGATCTTCGCAGAATTTTCTGACTTTTTGTGTTTAGTTAAGTCTATATCACGATCAGTTGGATTTTCATCACTATAGAAAGATGCATCTTCTATTAGCTCATGTTCCATTTCCTTTTCCAATCTCTATACAGTCTGGTTGATGTCTTCTTTTGCGTTGCTTCGATTTACAATCATTCTTGTCACTTCATTTATTTTCACTCTTATCCTTTTTTCACTTGGGTCCTGCTTTCTTTCAAACATTTCAGGTTAGGAGATCATTTAAACATTTAGCTGAATGACCCTTGACCCCGTAACTTTGTTTATTTTCCCTAGTTTGATATGTTTTGGTTTCTTTACTGGGTCTTTTTGCTTACCTTGTTTGACACTATCATTTGGACACCTGCTATTAACTTCTTCCACTACCACAGTGTGGGATGTATTGACCCACTTTGGCTCTGCTATGCTGCATGACTCTGTTATGGTGATGCCAGAAACAGCAAAATGGCCGCAAAAGCCTTGTGAGTGCCAAAATCCCAGAAAATCGCGCTTTTCAACGCACAAAAAGATGGCTGCCCAATGTGCCGCTCATGTTGTCAGTGGTGGAACAGAGCTATCACTACTGAAATGTGTCACTGGGCTCCACAACAATTGAAAGTGGAGGGCAGAAGGAAAAAGCAGCGCTTTGCTAAATGAAACTCCAATATTGCTTTAAATCACCTTTCCTTTGCTACTGAAACCTCAGAATGCCGGTACAGAACACCTTCCAAATATTCAAAATTCTCGCAGGGTGCTACAATTCACTTAGTTCAAGGAATCACTGTGAACTTACAAGGTTGTGAAAGGCTAACAGCATAAAGATATCTCCACAGCAAAAGTGGCCTGCCGGTGGATCTGTAAACAAATCTCTGTGCAGCAGAGGGCTACCTGTGATGGCAGCTGTCAGGGGGCTTCCTGATTAAACTTTAACATGTTATAAAGTGAAAGTCAAATGTTTGCAATATAAGAGGCCTGTTACTGATAGTAACCCATATTAGAGTTGTTTTGATCCCACAGGGTTAAAATCTTGAATGAGAATTCTGTCTGTTATTTGATACAACAAGTTTGTTTTGTGATAAGGAAAAGCCAAGAGAATTTAACAATTAAATTAAACCTGACTGAGCTGCAAGAACTTGAAAAGCAGGTTTATTTCCCAGAGGGAGGTTCTTCCCCTCAACAGAAACTCACGGGGAGGTGATAATTGCTAGGTTGGGACAGAATCTGGTCTACAGAGGCAAAGGAACAATGACAGAGTTGCAACCCAGGAAATTGGAAGTGTGAAAAAAGGGTTGTAAATGGCCTCCAGAAGGAAAAAGCCAGGAGGAGCATGCTCCTGGTCTGCAGGGAAACAAAAAGAGGCAGAGCCAAGTGACCATCTGTTGCTGATCCTGAACAAAGAACACATTTTAAAAAAACATATAACGTGCTATGCAAAATGGTGAAAAATATAAAAATGACAGAATTGTTAATTTAATTTCTGGCTACACAGGTGAAGAGGCACCAGAACTAGGTGACATATTCTGAACACGAATGGCAATACATGTGGGTTTATGGAGTCTGTATTTCCGCTAGAATTGTGATACTTTATACACTCATTCCCATGTTAAACACACACATTTGTGGAAAGTTGCATAAAATTTGGACATTGTGTACATAGTGAAAAGGACAACATTCTGTAGAAAGTTGATATCAGATCCTACAGCTGCGAGATTTTGATGAGCAGATGCTACAGAAAATATGCAATCTGTGTATGTGATTTTATAGAGGTTGCACATGTGTAAATATGTATTTTGCCAAAATTAGACTTTGTGTTCCAGTGGCTAGGGGTGGATTCTAAGCATCATAAAATTGTACCATAAAGATGACACTCTGTTTCACTCCTATCAAGGCAGAGAGTAGACTCTGACCCAGTCACCTTCACAGGAGTAAACCCAGCTAAACCGGCCCATACACCACCATTGTGATGTCATTTTTAAGGCATATATAGAGACAGAAGAGAGCAGATAGGGACTCACAGATCAAGCCACTTTCCTGATTCCGGCGAAGCACTCTGATCCAACTTCCTACATCCAGCTTTAACTATTCTTCTAGATCCATATGTCAAATCTCTTCCTAGCAATAGAAACTATTGATTTCCAGCAAGGCCCCAATCCTCAAATGTATCCTCTCCACTCAGTAAAGTGATGTGTGGGTGAGAAGGCCTTTTGAACCAGTATCCAGAAATTCTCTGGCTTGCCACCACTAGGCTTGCCATCCAACTGATCCAAATACCCACAGACTATGATAGCAGAACCTTTGCCAATCCGGCGACCGGCCAAGAGGTTCCAGTCCTGTGCCTGATGTGCTGTTTTTCTTAGACAGACCAAATCCTGACCAGACTGATGGTCCCATTTAAAAAAACATATCCAAAAACATATCCAGAGAGTATAAATAGGAAGAATTGTGTCACATAGCACATGTCCTTTGCATATTATTGTCCCTATCTCCAATCCATCCTATCTTTCATTTAAAACCAGTATTGTTAGGAGTATCTTTGCATTGCCTTATCCTTATCCAACCCATCCTATCTTTCCTTCAGAACCAGTATTGTGAGAATTATCTTTGCGCTGACCATTTTCTCATCTGAAGAAGTCGGGTTTCCTTATCAGGTGGTCACCCTTATCCAGTGACTGTAATCCCTGTGTGATATTCGCTTCTTCATAGTCATCCCCTAGTGTAAGAAAACTCATTTGTCATTTTTAAAAGTGCATTTCTGTTTTTCATTCTCGTGCCTACTTTCCAAAAATGACCTCCACTAAAAACTCCAGAACTCCCTTTTTGTTATAGAAACGAAATTTCAGCTCCTACTTGACTTGTAGCTAACATCTGTACCTATCCATAGAACCCAGAACCACATTTCAACTTAGTGTGATTCTCCTGTTATCGTGAATATCGCGCACTGAAAAGTTTGCTGCAAATTTCCATTTTGAGAAGTTTTTACATGTGTAAAATAGCTTTTAACTTCTTCCGACTTGGACCTTAAGATTTCAATTGTTTTCTGCTGACCAAACCATTTGATTGTGCTTGTGTGCAACTATCCAAAGTGGCTCCCATAAGAATGTATAACAATTTCAGCAATTTTGACCATATTTGATGTTTTGCCCAGTCCATTCTAAAGTCAATCTTGAAAGCAGACTGGCAGCTGAAAAGTCAATTTAGTTTTTCTCTTGTGTTTGCTGGGGGAAAGTGGGACTGATATTCTGTGTGATTTGTGCCCTTCCTGAATACCTGCTCTCTCCTCCTATCTCTTTACATTGCCTATTGGGGGGTTGAGAGGTGTTGCAGGGGGAACTGCTAACCACAGTGCTATCTGATTTGAACCAACACAAAAGCATTATTTTCTGTGCTGCAACTGTTTTGCTCATTACTTACTCCTTGTGTATTAAAGACATCATTCTGTGTTCTATCACCCCATTGGTGATTGTTGTTTACCTATTAATATATATATATATATGTATATGTATATATATATATATATTACATGGCCACGGTAGTGGCCTTGTAGTTATGGTAAGTTGCTGTTTCCATAGGAAGAGCACTTTTTGGGTGGCTTATAACTTCGCTCTCCCTGGACGGATCCTCACCAAACTTTGCAAAAAAAAGTAGTTGGGTCACTCTGAATATTTTTGCAAAGTTTGGTGAGGATTCGTCCAGGGGGGGAAAAGTTATAGGGGGGGTCCCAAAACTTTTTTTTCCCATAGACTGAATGGGAAAAAACTTTGCGCACGGCTACAGCCCGAACCACTGGACGGATTTACACCAAATTTGAGCAGGAGCGGCGGCCTGGTCCCAAAAGCGTGCTTTTGTAAATTTGGTGTAAATCTGTCCAGTAGTTTTTTAAAAAATTACCAAAATGTAAGGCAAAAAAATTAGTGATATCTGCGTTCGCTTCGCGGACGGACTTCCCTGTTCGCTCCGCGGACAGCACCCCGATTGGCCCATGGGCTTGCGTCATGTCCGCGGACATGCGACGTGTTCGCTGATTGGACGGCGAGGGGCGTGGAGCGCGTCAGATTTTCTGTGGCGCCCGCCATCTTGTATTCGCAGTCGACCGCGTACAGCGCAGTGAAACGTGGATAAAAAAAATTTATTTAGTGCCATGTGTTGGTGTGTAAGAGTGTTTGGGGAGGGTGGGGGAGTATGAGATAGGTTCAATGTTTTGTTTTTTTATGTGCTAGACCTTTTTGTTGCGTTTGATTTGTCCGCGGAGAACACGGCTGTTCTGACATTTTGTAAATAAACTAAATGGTGGGGTGTTTAGAGGACGGAGTATGTGTCATTTTTGTTCGCAAGGAAGGTAAAAATGAGCTATGAACACTCGCGGTGTACTTAATTGTTCGTAAATACACAAACTGGGGGTGTCCTCAGGACGCTGTCCGTATTGTAATCTGTCTAGTTGAATGTGTTCTAAGAACACTCGCAGTGTCCCGAAATGGTTGCAATTACACAAAATGGGGGTGTTCTGAGAACGTTGTTTGTATTGTTCGTTGTCATGGTGAAAGTGTTTTAAGAGCACTCCTTTAGTTCGCTAATAGTACAATTTCCTAGGGGCGTCAACCGACTTTTTGTCCACTAAAGAAACGATAAATCCAGCTGGTGTGCGCCGACATTATGTGATAATCCTATGACTGGCGCTATTGACCTGGCTGACTTGCTTTTGAGACACTAAATAATATCTCCCGCCCCTAAGCCCGATATTATCAAAGCATTCATATTCCCCGCCTCTCTCCGTGACGTTACAGGGTGCGTAATCAAACGCGCCCAGTCGTCTCCAGTACTACACGACTTTACATAGAACCCGGAAGACAACACACATTATGTCACAACACAGCGCGCCACAATTCGGAATATGAAACTGTGATTTAAAAGCAAAGAGCAAGATTGTAAATGTTGTAAAGTACATTTATTTGACATCAAATGTTTAGAGAATATTCAGCAATTTGTATTTGTCTTTGTTGTCGATCCGCAAAAGTTCATGTTGAGACACGCAATGTTCCTTTGCGGTACATAGAGTGTTAGATCAGCTTACAACTCAGTGCGCCACAATTCGGAATATGAAACTGTGGTTTAAAAGTAAACAGCAGGATTGTACATTTGGTAAAGTACATTTATTTCACATGAAATGTTTAGTGAATATTCAGCGATTTGCTATTGTCTCTGCTGTCGATCAGGAAAAGTTTATTTGGAGCCACGCGTTGTTCCTTTGCGGTAGATAGGCTGTTGGTTTATGATAAAAGCAGTAAATGGTCGCTCTGATAATCGGAAGATTGCTCCAACAACGAGCCATTAGACCACTCTATTGGTTGGTATGTTGTTTGTAGCCGCTAGTACTGCGTAAGGGCATATTGGTCCTTGGCGATTGTCCCATAAAATGGTGAATGTCATGAAGTTGCATATTTGGACTTGCACCTGGCAGTTGAAGACCCCATCCGCTGGAGTCTGTAAATCGTGACATAGACAAAATGGGGCCACGTACCTGTTTTAAAAAACATAAATTAGTCTCACCAGCCGATCTTCATTAAAAATCATCATTTTATTAATTAAGGCGTGAGACTATTTGCTATCGAAGATAGTGCCACAGAGTATGTTAATAATAAAATAATAATATTTTCCCATTCATGTAGCGCTAAGAACCGTGAGGTATGTAAGCGGTGCTTATTATTAACCACGGTGTGTGGTGCTCATTTATCGACCACGGAAGGATGAAAGGCTGAGTTTCGCCTTGCCGGGATTCAAACTTGCATTAGCAAGCTGTGCACGGATGTCAAAGCGAGCGCTGTACTCGCTGTGCCACTTGACAGGCTACAGTGAAGTGGCACAGCGAGTAGAGCGCTTGACCGCCTATAGACCGGTAAAATTATTTCTATTAACCCACCCTGTGTCGTCTGCCTTTTTCAGAGCCCTCTAAACGACAGGGGATCAATTCGGCGGTGATAGTGCGTGGTAGAAAACATTATGCCACTTTCAACGAACAAGTTCAACTTCAGCGGTCTTTAATGCTACGCTATTGTAATCATATTTGGTATAAAGTAATCTAAAGGGTTACTTACAGTACAATTGCAATTTCCATTGTCTACGAGTGGTGCAGTCCCAAAATACGACTCCGCGTGTGCCAACGATCTTTCGCATAGTGATATAATATATAAAAGTGGTTTCGTTTCAGAAATGTCATCTTTATCTTCTCTTACGTTTTAGCAACACTCCTTCAAGAGAAGTCTTTCATCACAATCTCTGTCTGTCAAGGTCAAAACACAATACAACCTTATAGTCTGCTTCGTGAGCCTCTCCGGGGCCCGAGAAAAAAATGGAAGCAGCTGACCTTCACTGTGAACGAGCATAAATTCTTACTTTGCAACATTCTGTGTAAAGCCATCTGTAGAAGTTGGTTTTTGCACGCCATGTTTGTATATTGTTTGCGTGATATTAAAAAAAGTTTGTTTAAAGGACGTTATGGTTCTAAGTACAGCCGAAAGACCCCTGAAAATAGCAAGTTACGGTAAACTATGAAAAATAACTCGCGCCACCACCATGCACTGCTAAGACTAACACCCAGGACATCAAAGATGACATTGCAAATGTCATTGATGAAATCACTGATGACATCACATGTGTATGTACTTTTCATGGAATTTGTGTACTAGGGATTTTTATTATAATGTTCCAAAAAAAGTGTGAAGGATATTGCAATAAATATCATACCGTTATTAGTGCTTTGAACGATGCATTGATATAAATAGCATTGTATTATGGGATTCTATGTAGTATACTGAGCTACTAATGGAGAAAGATAGCATTGTGTGCAGAGTACAAGATAAAAGTATAACATTTGTAATGTTAATATGTTGAATAATGAAATGATAATTGTCCTGAAATGTTCGAAAATTCACAAAATGGGGGTGTTCTGAGGACGTTATTCGTATTGTGTGATTGCTTAGCTGTATGCAATGAGGGAATGGCACAGAGAGTAAAGTGGACGCCGTCCGCGGACACCGCGGCTGTTCGTGGACAGGGCGTGGTACATCCGGGTTTTTCCAGGAAATCCAACATGGAAAGAAGACTGTACGGATCAGCCAATCAGATGTCAAGGTTGTGGATTTGTGTTGAAAGAGACTATGTGTGGTGAAGATGGCAGAAGTGGAGAAAGTCAGGGTGTTGGTGCTCGGAGATATGTTTGTGCATGGTTTACAGCAGTACGCTGAATGCAGGCATGTTGCAAAGAACTTTGATGTGAAAGGAGTGGAGGTGGTGTGGAGCACTGTGACTGATTGCAATGTACAGGGAATTGTACAAGTTTGTGCGGATATGGACACGATGAATAGTCCGCATGTGGTAGTTTTGCACTATGGTGCTTTCCATTTGGGCAACGTCAGTGCCCCTACTTTGTTGGCTGATTTGGAACGCTTGGTTCAAGCCGTAATGAAGATCCTTCCAAATGGGAAAGTCATTTTTTCTGGATTACTACCTAGGGCAATATGGGACAATAGTTCAGTTTTTTGTCCTCAGCAAAATATTGCTAGGTGTGTCATCAACCGAGGCATGTGTGCCTTCATGCTTAGAGCTGGTATGTTCTTCTGTAACAATGAGAATATTGATGCCAGTAATGCATCACATTTGTGATGTCATCTTTGATGTCCTGGGTGTTAGTGTTAGCAGTGCACGGTGGCGCGAGTTATGGTTGCTTATCTCACCATAACCGCCGAATTTCAGGGGTTTTTCGGTTTTACTTTGAACCATAACGTCCCTTTAACAAAGTTTTTTCACTGAATTTCATAGGTTTTTAGTAGCGCAACTTAACCATAACGTCCCTTTAACAAAGTTTTTTCACTGAATATATATATATATATATATATATATATATATATATATATATATATATATATATATATATATCGTGTTTTTGATCTTAACTAAGTAAATAAATAATACCTTTTACAAACCAGCCTGATTTGTGGTCCAACATGATCCAGGGTATTCTTAAATAAGGGGTGTGATACGAGTGGTACATCTTTCAAATAATTGAATCCATATGTCGAATAAGTTTTTCATTGCGCTGTACACTAGGCCAAGAGCTGAGTGTATCGCCTAATGAAATCCTTAACAAATCTGGGGGCTCGAGTCCGGGGTTTGATTGATTGCCACCCGTGACAGTCTAACACAACAGTCTAACCTGCAGAGTAATAATACTTTGTGTGGTGTGAGTACTGTGTACACTGCATAAGCGCCCCTAAAATAAATACTCTAGAAATCAGGCCTGTTTGAAAGAGTAAATTTACCCTGAAATAAGCGCGAAGGAAATTAATATTTCCGGAATGGCGAACCCAGTGGAAATCAATATTGAAAGGGAACACCTACTACACACATTGTTTGTCAGGGGTGAATGAGTAGAGCAGGATTAGAAAGTCAGGCTGCAGGAAATCAAACAAGTCGCTACCACAGACTTAGATACATGGCAGGACCAGGGTCCATTACACCAGGCACTTAGTGAACTGTATATGGCCCCAAAAGTAAAAGAAGAGCAATGTAAAATTGCCAAAATAGCGGCATACCTGTACCTCCACATTGGAGTAATATAGGAAAAATATGCCAAAAGTGTATATCTGGCAAAGAGGCAAGTATAATCCCTAGAGAAAACCCAAAATGATCTGGACTCTGCAGAGCAAAGGCTACAAAAGAACCAAGAATCAGACAGAGAATCCAGACAGTACCTGACAAAAGTAAAGGAAGAAGGAAGAGCTGGATCTCCTGCAGCAAGAGAAGGGAGAGCAAGATACCAAGTTACTGACACTGCAAAAAGAATGTCAAGAAAGGTTTGATTCCCTACAACAGAGCCAACAATAGCTGGAGCAGCAATTAAGTTAGTATTGAGCCTGTGCAGGGCAGATCATTGCCATAGAAAGTCAGATTGTTGAACTAAAGGAGGAAAATAATAAATTAATAGTGAAGGATCTCCGCACTCAAACAGATTTTGATGAGGAGTGCCAGAAATGATATGCCATTAGGATACAAAGGGACGGCCTGGCTGAGCAGAGGGGGACTCTATGTCAAGAGAGGGATGCTCTAGGTCAGGAAGTCAGCCATTTAAAAACAAAGTTAGAAGAAAATCACCTGGCCCTTCAGGAACTTGGTGAAATCAAAAGGGATTATGAAAAGCTGCTAGAGCACACCAGGCGGGTGGAGGATGCTCTGGTAAATAATAATCAGGCCAGTAAGGACCAAACTCCAAAGGTGAGTCTCCTGCAGCAAAAAGTGGCCCAATACCCCCAATTCAGGCAGGAAGCACAGAGAGACAACGAGGCTCTCTGTGAAAAGAATGACAGGCTCCATAGACAGATAGCCATGCAAGATAAACTCATAGAGACCAGTAAGGCCTTAATAGAGGAACAAAAGGGTCAGATTCTGGCATTTCATCAGGGTGTAGGGGCTGAAAGGGATGAAGTAAGATGGTTGAGCGAACCCCCTGAGCATAACCTCAGGAACTCTGGCATCAGGGACTTTAATCCCTTCAATTCCATGGACTCTGCCACCCCCATGTCCACTGGCTCATATGAACCAAGGGCCACGGGGATGGTAGACTTCAACACAATGGGAAGTATGGGGCTAATAGATCAGCGCCTCCCAGAAATGGATGGGCGGGCATCTATGTACAGGTTCCCAAGTGCTAGGGCCATCTTCTCTGATCAGGGAGACTCCAGTGAGGTGAGAATCAGAGAACTGGGTCCTCAGAAATATCACCTACCTAGAGATCAGTCAGTGAAATTTGGTGGGGAACTCCATGAGACTAGGCCCACTAAGAGCATCTTAAAAACCTCTTCCCAGCTAGGATCTTGGGATGGGGGGGGGGGTACTCAGCCAATCCTGAGAGCAAGGGAGAGTCAGAAGACTCTACTGAGCGCCATAGGTCCCAAGAGACTAGACCCCCACATTCTGCCAGCCATTCCCAAGCTCGAAGAATCCAGGAGGGCCTAGAAGATCAGACAGCCACCTCTGGTAGCAGTGCCTCTGAGTCAGAGGATGAATGGACCAGGGTGACTAGAACTGAAAAGGCCAACAAAGTTAAGAAAGCTTTACTCAAAGATCCCCTGAAGCAAATAAAGGCCATTAGGAGCGTCATCACTCCCTACCACAAAAATGCCAAATACTCAGTTTGGGAGCACCTTGAATTGTTTGAGCAAATGATGGAGACTTTTCACCTGAAGGACAGCCAAAGCTGTATTCAGTATGTAAAGTGGACATTTTCACCTGAATACTCCAGCTTCTTTGTGGGGCTGGAGGATCAGAACCATTCAAGATGGTCCACCTATCGGGTGGCCATCCTAAAGCTTTTTTCTATTCATAGATACCCTCAAGAGGCCCGCATGGCAGCCTACAACCTGCAATGTGGGGAAGACCAGGCCCCACAAGAATTTGTCCAAGAATTGAAATGTGCCTTTGCACAGACCACAAGGATGGTGCACACTGACAGTAGGGAATTTGTCACCACCTTCTTCCATAAATACATTATGACCCAGCTAGTGAGGGACTTTCATGAGAAAAGATCACTAGACTGGGTCATTGAACAAGCAACTCACATCTATGAAGTGCAGAAGCCACTAGAAAGCAAAAATACTAACAAAAGCCCAAAACCAACCAACACCTTCCTTTGGCAGAATCCTACCAACCCCAGACCCAAACTGCCCTTGGGCCAATTCCAAACAGGGAGTCAGGGAGGTAACCCCATAAATGGGACCCCTAACTCCCCTGACTACATCAGCCCATGCTACAAGGGCAACAGGCCCATCCTGGGCTATGTGTGGACTCCTCCAGCCCAGGGGGGTGGGTATCCAACCAGGCAGCTGCCAACCCAGGGAACATCCCTCCTCACTTTCCCCAGGAGGGCAGTCATCCCCCAAATGCCGGGCTAAGTTTCTTTCCCCGGTACCTGCCAAACTTTAACCCCCAAAACACCCCTTCTTTCTTTCCCCACTTTCCTGAGCTCAGACAGCCCAATCCGGGAGAGAGGAGACCAAGGGTGGAGGGGTACAAAAACTATCCTAACCAGGGGTATTACACGAGAAGGGATAGTTACCCTTCCCGTGATCAACCAAGGGTAGATCAGAGGACCCCGTACCAGCCAGAGCGGGTGTCCCAACTGGAGTGCCAGGTCCAGAACATGGCATAGGATCTGGGTTGCATGCTGAGGGCTCAACAGAACCCTCAGATGAGCATTGCAACTCAGAACTCCTCAAATCAAGGGCCTGGTGCTCCAGAACAATGACAGGGAGACAACCCCGACAAACCCACTGGTTCCCAAGGAGGAGGCACAAGAGGAAGGGGGGTGTAAAGCCTTAGAGGAAGCTTCTTTCCCCACTGTGAAAAGCCCCTAGAAACCCAGGAACTGGAACCCGAATCTCCTGCCCCCGAAAGTCTGCAACCCCAGGAACAGAGGGTGGGTAAGAGAAATAAAGAGCCTAAAAAGGCCCATTTTGTGGAGGAGGTGTGAATCTTCCAATTTGAAGGACAGGGGTCCTCAGAGGATTCTGGGAGAAGAATCTTCTCCTTCAGGGATGGGGGATCTCCCCCCGAAGAAAAATGGGTCCCAAGAGATCCTGATCAAGACTGGGTAGATGTGGGGACCGAGTTAAAGCCACCCATCATCAAACCCCAGAATGATCAGCAAGAAAATCCCCTTGTTCAAACCCATTGAGGTGACTGCATCCAAAAACAGGGTGGGGGGGCAGCCCAGAATCAGAACCAGGGGAGCCCAAAACTTCCCCCATATCCAATTGCCACCTTTTTCTTACAGGCACCCAAGATCCCAAACAAAATCCTGCCCAAATCATCCCTTTGTCAGTATCCACTGCAAAGAAATTAAGCCACCAATTGGCCATAAATGTGCATTATCTTTGGATCCCAAGCCATCCTTCTGTCAAAAAGGCCTTTGATCAGCTGAATCCTGGAAGGCGGGAGAAATACCAAATCCCTCTCACCCCTCTTCCTGGACAACTTCAGAACTTTGTCGGGAATTAAATTCCTGTCAATGGGACTGTGGATTTAGATATTAAAATTAGGCGACACAAGGTGAAGCATCGGTCATAGTTGTGACTCCAGATGGCACACCGTGTTTACTATGGAATGGCATCCTGCATAGATCGTCTCCCCTTATAGATTGTGAAAACAAGGTCCTCTGGACCCAGACTAATCGACCAATAAAATTGAAACAGGGTGTCAACCATGTTAGTTTAAATGGCACAAGCCACATGGTTGAACAAAAACCTGCCCAAATTGAATTCCACTTCCAGAATAACCAAATCCCAGACGTGACAGTAATTGCAGTAGGACAACAAACTGGTGATGGGGAGTCCTCTCTATTTCTGAACATCAACCTTCCTTCCAGTCTAAGGTGGCATTCCACACTGGAAGGGAACACTCTGAAATTCTATACAAATTCACAATCAGAAGAACCTACTCCTATAGTCCAAAATGATGAGAAATCAGCTCAAAGCTTGGATGATATTCAGAAAATTGGAGAGCAATTGTTCCTTCCTATTCAGTTAAATGAACGGAAGGACTCGGTTCTCCCCCAAGTGTGTGTGAACAACGGTAAGAGCTTCATCGGCGAGGCCATGTTCCGCAAACTCCCAAAAGATCCAGCCATTCCCACATTTAAACTGTTATACAAATGGGAAATGGACCTGGAAACACCCAATTCCAAACATCTCCTGTCTAGCAGGTGTACGCTCAACATTTCCATAGGTAACAAGAGCATCGGCCATGATTGTTGGGTCGTGCGAGATGTCACTGCTGCATTTTATTTAGGTAGTGACATTTTCAATCACTTGGCCATTAGTTTGGGCCTAATAAATTTCAAAGCCTGGTCCCGATTAGCGGGTAATCCCAGGACTTTGATGACCCAGAGAAAGCATTTCTGTGACCTCAACTGCTGCCATATGCAGTTGAAATTCAGATTGGAGAGGAATTCACCATCCCAGAATGGACCCGACAATTCTCCCTGGAAGTAAAAATTAAAAGAGGACAGAAACTGAGAAATCCTGATGCCTATGTTCATCTCAATGCTCATTTCCAACAGCAAGGGTTGGAGGTAAACCCAACATCAGTAGTCAACATAGAACACAACACCATTCCAAAAGAGGTGATTAATAGAGTATCACTCTGGGTGCAGGTATCATTATTGGAATGGCAGTTGATGACCGACATTCTTCCATAGATTTAGGTAACACACTTTTAGGACCAATCCCCAAGGACTCTTTTGACAGTGAGAGCGACAATGACACAACACCAGACAGGATCTTTACCCGGCATAGGGGGAACTTCCTGGTGTACTCTTCCTGCCCTCACGGTAAGGAAGATGTGACCTGTGACTTCAGGAGGGATGAGGCGATCTTTCAAGTCCACAAGGACTGCCTTCCCCAGCTGAAGCCACCAGTCAAAATCATTACTTTCACCAGGGACTTCTCCACCCAGCTGGAGGAGGCCGCTGAGATAGCCAAACCAGAAGTCTTTCCAGGCTTCAGTCAGATGGGTGAAGAGATAGTTGTTGAATAAACAGGCACTGCTCATTCAAAGTTAATGGGTTTATTGAAGTGAAAACACAACAGGCAGCAGACACAACCTTGTGGCACAGCTGATGCTCCCAAACTGCCTGCCTCAAAAGAAAACACTCTAAAATGGAACATACCTGACAGAATTCTTCATACAGAATAATGAGTGGGTAAAGTTCCATACTCATAACATAGCATATATAAACTTAACACACCTTCCCCCCTTGCATGTTACACAGGACAAAGTACCAGGCACTTTACTCCAAATAAAAATCCTTATATCGATCCGGAAATTTCTTTGTTCTCCTAACTTGTCTATCAATGCTGAGATTCAGATCTTTCGAGTGTCCTTCATTTGATTTAGTTATATCTCTCATGTTGTTTTCCTCTGAATGTAATGTCCTTTGCGAATTTCCTTAATCTTGTTTATCAGTTGACTCACCACTCTCGTCAACACCCTCCATGTTGCCTTCGTCGACTATAGAATCTAAAGTGCTTTTGACAAGCCTAGAAATAGACCAACATTCACCACCATCGAGTATAGCCACATTGCCTCGAAAGGTTACTATTTTTCTTGGACCTAAAAACTTGCTTTCAGAACATTTTACACCAAACCGGGGATTCTTTATGAGAACTATGTCTCCTTCCACCAATCCCACTTCTTTACCATGAAATGTGGAATCAAACCTTTGTTTATATACATCTTGGGCCTCACATATCAAAGTCATTATCTTCTTCCTATCTACCTTCACACATCCAGCCAATCCTAACCATCCTGGGTATAATTTGGAGGCAGGTTGTCTCCCTTTAAGTGAGACAAATGGTGAAACCTTAGTGGTGGAATGTGGTGTGATACAATAACTCCATACCATTTCCCTCAGCAACCTAGACCAATCAATACCCGAATTTAGTGCCAATTTAATGCCGCCTTTAATGAATCTATTGGTCCTTTCAACCATGCCATTTGCCCTAGGATGATATAGAGCAGTCCTGGAATGCTTGATCTCATAGCACTGTAAGAACTCCTTCATTCTTTGTGAACAGAACTGCACTCCGTTATCTGTTATAATTTCTGTGGGAAACCCTTCTTTGTAAAATAGCTCCTCAAAAAACATGATCAATTCGTTGGTGGTAGCCTCTCTTAATGCCTTACACTCTAACCACTTGGTGTGGTAGTCCATTAGTACCACCATGAATCTGAAACCATCCCCCAGACCTTGGATAGGGCCAATAATGTCCACTGCAAGTTTTTTCCAGGGTTCACTAGGAACTTTAACTGGACTGAGTGGAACTTCTCGGACAACTTTACTTTTATCAGCATTCCTACATTCCCTACAGTCTCTAACTTTCTTCTCAACCATGCTGTCCATCCCTGGCCACCAATATGACTGTCGCACCATCCTCTTGGTACCACTTATGCCCAGATGGCCCTGATGAGCTAGGTCAACCAAGCAAGCTCTAATACTTACAGGGGGAATAATCTTGCATCCTCTTCTCAATATCTCACCATTCTCAGACACATTTAATTCTAACCTAATTTCATAGAATCGATCAAAGTTTCTATCTAGAGACTCCTTCCTGGGCCATCCCAACCTAGTCCACTCCTTCACTCTGGAAAGACACAAATCCTCTAGATCAGCTTCACTCCACTCTCCTTTCCCGACAGCATTCTCTGTGATATTTGAGATACACAAATTCTCCTCATTCTCTATGCTGGGGGCTAGTCCCACCTGATCCAAAGGAAGCCTGGACAGACAGTCAGCAACTACATTGTCTTTGCCTGGAATGTAACTGAGTGTAAAATTGTAACCTTGCAGCCCAATCATCCATCTCACAATCCTGGGTGAGCCTTTTGCCCAATCACAACTACCCAGTAGTTGTACCAGTGGTTTATGGTCTGATTTAATCAGGAACTCCTGTCCCCATAGAAAATACTTAAAGTGTAAAATGGCCCAATAAACGGCCAAAGCTTCTCTTTCAATTACCGAATAATTGCACTCAGCTCCCTTTAATGGTCTGGAAGCGAATGCAATCGTATGAACCTCCTTACCTGAATCTACTTGACACAATGTGGCACCCAACCCAGTCAGGCTCGCATCAACTGAGAGAACTGTCTTTCTACCACTAATGAAACTGCCTAGGGAGGGTGCTTTCGATATACTCTCTTTTATGGTGGAAAATGCTTCCTGACATGCTGTTGTCCAATTAAAAGACAACCCTTTCTTTAGCAAATGCCTCAATGGTGAGGAAATGGTTGCAAACTTTTCCACAAACTTGTGGTAATATTCGGCCATGCCCATAAAGGATCTAAGTTGATCTTTGTCTGTCGGAGCAGGAACACCACAAATATTCTCTACTAGCTTAACTTTTGGAGATATTCCATGACTTGAAACCTTATGACCTAAGTATTCAACTTCTCTAAGAGAAATGCGACACTTTTCCCTCTGCACTGTGAGACCAGCTGACTTTAACCTTTGCAGTACATTTCTCAATATACAATCACGCTCAACCTCAGACTCAGCATACACTAGGATATCGTCTTGAAAAACTGCCACATTCTTGAGCCCCTTTAATACTTCTTCCATCACCCTTTGGAAAACTGATGCGGCAGATGCCAACCCAAAAGGCATCCGTAAGTACTTAAAGGTGCCCAGAGGTGTTACAAATGCGGTAACATGTTGGCATTGTTCTGACAGTGGAACTTTATGGTATGCAGCAGATAAGTCAATTACTGAGAACCAACTGGGTTCTCCCAATGTGGCTAGAGTCTCTGAGATGATGGGTAGTGGATGCCTCTCAATGAAGATGTTCTTATTCAAGTCCCTCAGATCGACACACAGCCTTAGGTTTCCATTGCTTTTTGCCACTAGAACAACAGGAGAAAGCCATTCTGTCCCTTCGATGCGTTCTATCACCCCTTTCTGCATCAGATTATCAGGTTCTTCACTCAGATGTTGTCGTAGTTTGAGTGGAACTGGTCTCACCTTGTGAACAACGGGTCTGGAATTTGGTTTTAGCTTTATATCATGTTCAAAGTTGGATAACTTTCCTAGATTGGATGTGAAAACTTCTGGGAATTCCTTTTTCCACTTGTCTTCAATCTAAGCAATTGTCACTGGTTCACTGGCATTAGCTTGAATGCGGACACCAAGTTCTCTTTGCTCATCCCACCCCAATAACGATGCGCCCTTTTTCGCTACCAAGATCTTGGCCATACATGCTCTCCCTTTGTATGCCACTCTTGCTTGGAATTCTCCAAACATGGCAATAGATGACTCTCCATATCCACATGGTTTTACTCCTGTTTGGGATAATATGCTGCATTTCTTCCCTAGAACGTTCTTGAACGTATCCAGGGATATTATTGTCCAAGGGGAGGCTGAGTCTACTTTCATTTCAATGTTGCAGCCATCTATTTCGAATTGATCAATAGGACCCTTACTGTCGTCGGATACTGCATAAATGTGGAATATGTGGTGAGTACTGTTTCCCTGAATGGGAGCTTCATTAATTGTTCTGCCCGATGTGTGACTATGACTAACAGATGCAGGATCTCTTTGCTCAATAGCATTAATGGAGGATTCCCTGCACACATTCGCGAAGTGCCCTCTCTTCTTGCATTTGTAGCACTCTGCAAATCTCGCTGGGCATGTGGGACAATTTGCCATGTGTCTTGAATTGCCGCACCTTGTGCACTTCTGAATCCACCACTCCTTTTTGTTGGGTGTTCTCTTCTTTTGTTGAACAGCACACACTCCTTGTGCCAAGCCTTGTGATTGTTGCTTGTCAATTTTCATCTCTCTCATGTACTGGGATGTCTGTTCAATACTACGTGTTAATTCTACAGCTTGCTCCAGCGAGACATCCTTGGCCAGTAGTTTCCCTTGTACTCTGGAGCTATTCGTGCAACGCACTAGTTGGTCTCTAATGAGAGAATCAGTGAGTTCTCCAAACTCGCATGTGTGACTCAGTGTCCTGAGTGAAGCCACGTAAGATTCGACCGACTCCGCACTATCCTGGGTACGTTGAAAGAACTTATGCCTTTCAAAAGTAATGTTCTTTTTTGGCTCAAAGTGTCCCGCAATTTTTTGGATGGCTATAAGGTATTCATCGCCGTCACCAATACCTTCCTCATGGGTTCGTGTGATGCCATCAAACACTATGCGACCCTCTGTTCCAAGATTGTGAAAAAGGAGTGCCTTTTTTCTCCCGGAGCTATACCTGTCACCACCTAGGGCCACCAGATAGTTTTCAAAGGTTTTGATCCATCTATCCCATCTCAGCGGAGGGCGACCGGGTTCGGAGAGAAATGGAGCTGGCGGCGGTATTGCTGCTGCCATTTCGTCTGTTCCAGGTGAGGGGTGCAGGTAGGACAGTTTGCAGGTGAGCAGAGGGCCGGGAGTATTCTGTGTGCTTGCAGAATGGATTTATCTGAAGTTTGATTAGCTGCCCTGAGGTTACTGTGAATGAATTTGTGAAATGGAATGTTCCAAGTTTCTAATATTATTATGTGTCACAGTGGCGAGTCTTGTGACATCACAATGGGCCTCTCCAGCAGTCGGGCTTCTTCCTTAGACAGAGTATGGAGTGTTCAGGAAAGCATTCATTGTTTAGTGGTACATGGAGATTCAGGCTCAGTTCAAAATTAAAGCGTCTAGTACTGTATATGCACAGACTCTTGATTACTGAAATACAATGTATAAGTACAGTCTGTGAAAGTACATCCCCTAGATACTCTGCGCACATGGATAAGATTCCCTTCCCCTCCCAATCTGACCTGAAGGGCTCGCAGCCCTGCGCCTGCTGCCTGTGATGCTGTCAGCTGTGCTGGGAAAAGGGCGCCACTCAAACTCCCATCACTGGGAGGAGCGGCAAGACGGGGAGCCGTTTCTGTTTGATCAGCCGTGTGCTGTTTTCATGTTCTGGTGTCCAGGCTGCTGGGAGGGAGGCGCTGTGTCCAGGAAAGTAATGTGATACGGTCGGAGAAGCAGTGGGTTGATCCTCGTCGCCAATGTTGAATAAACAGGCACTGCTCATTCAAAGTTAATGGGTTTATTGAAGTGAAAACACAACAGGCAGCAGACACAACCCTGTGGCACAGCTGATGCTCTCAAACTGCCTGCCTCAAACGAAAACACTCTAAAATGGAACATACCTGACAGAATTCTTCATACAGAATAATGAGTGGGTAAAGTTCCATACTCATAACATAGCATATATAAACTTAACAATAGTCAACCTAGCTGATGCCTGTGAGACTCTGGAGCAAAAAAATTGAAACAAGTTTTCTTAGATTTTCAAGATCTCTTTGTGGTGGACTCATATGACTGTGGTCGCACCGACATCCACACAACAACAATTCCCATGGACCCTGGCATGACTCCAGTGTTTGTGAAGCAATATCGCTTGCTTCTCGCATCAATGGAGTCCCTTACAGAAATAATTAAGAACCTTGAGTCCCGTGGGATAATTCATCCAGTCCACAGCACATTCAATAATCCGGTGCTGGGGATTTTGAAACCAAACGGCCAGTGGAGACCTTAGGGAGCTCAACAAACGGGTCCATATTTCCCGATGGCCTCTTCCCTACATTGACCAAGGACTGGCCCAGATCCAGGGGTCAAAGGTATTCACTGCCATTGACCTGACCAATGGCTACTAGACTGTACCTGTAAGTAGGGAAGACCAATACAAGCTGGCCTTTACCTTCGGGGGGCAGCAGTATACTTGGACCCGGACTCCCTTCGGATACATCAACTACAGCAATTAATTTAACATCTTTCTGCATAAGGCTATGCCCGACTTGGATGAAAGGGGTAACCTGGCCTATTTAGATGATGTTTTATTCAAAAGCTCAACTGTGGAGGAACACATAGAGGAGATCCATTATGTTCTGACACAGTTGGGGGCTGCCAGAGCAAAGCTCTCTTTCCAAAAGGCACAGTGGTGTAGAACCTGTGTCAATTTCTTGGGGCATGAGATAACTCTTGAAAGTCGCTGTCCCCAGGAAAAGAAAGTAGAAGTGCTCCAGAAAATAAAAGACCCCACAACTCTGCGGGAACTAAGGAGCCTCCTGGGACTAACTAATTATAGCAGAAAGTTCATAGAGCACTACACAGTAATCACAAGACCCCTGATTCATCTGTTGAAGGGGGGTCAAGTGGGAGTGGGGTCCAGAACAAGCCGAGGCAGTAAGACAACTCAAATGAAACCTCTCACAAGCACCTTGCCTTGCTTACCCTTTCAAAAACAAGGAGTTCTTCTTGGAGACAGGGTTCTCAAATACATGTTTGACTGCAGTATTATATCAAAAGCATGACAAGGTCAATAAAGTAATCTCCTACGTGAATAAGACTTTATCCTCTTTGGAGGGAAAATTCAACGATTGTGAGAAGGCACTCATGGCAATGGTGTGGGCATTGAAGAATTGCTGCCCGTTTATCCAGGGGGAACACATCATAGGGGAGACTCCATACCAACCTTTGCAATATCTTCAAAGTGACAGAATCCGGGCCTGAAATGTGAGTAGTTCCCGAATTACTTCCGGGATTTTGTCAATGCAAGGTTTTCCTGTGGAGGTCAGATATGGCCAAAACAGGAAGAGTCAATTCACGCAAGGTGTGCCTGACTTGCATGACTGTGCCAGAGAAAACTCTCTCGAGGACGAAAGTCTTAAAATCAAGGAAAACATGGAGACATACCTTAATTCCCCACACAAAGTCTATGAAGAAGACAAGTCTGTGGGGTTGCCTACTGTCTATGTGGATGGGTGCTCCTACCATTTTGACAACAACGGGGAAAAGGAACTTGTAGCTGGCTTAGGGAATGCATGGGTGAATGATGCCCCAGAACCCTCTGCTGGGTACAAAATCGGTCCCCCAAGTAGTCAAGGCAGAGCTGATGGCTGTGCATCAAGCCATCCTCACTGCTGCCCAACACCAACTAGACAAACTGGTCATAATCACTGATTCAGATTATGTACGGAAAGGGTTCGTGCAGCACGTGGTTAACTGGAAAACCAGAGGCATGCTATGTGCTAATAATAAACCTTTAAAACATGGAAAATGAATACAAATATTTATGATCTGTTCACCTCGAATGGGATGACCATCTACTGGAAAAAGATCAAGGGTCATTCTAAAGTAGAGGGTCCAGACAAAACTGGAAATGACCTAGCTGATCAGCTGGCCAAAACAGGAGCCATCCAAGGAGATCTACTTGAGATCGAGTCCCTGTTGGGGGAAATCCAGGTCACTGCTATCACTAGGTCCCAGACAAATGCCCACAATTAACTCTCAACTGCACAATGGAATAAGGAGACCCCAGATGCTGATTTGATTAAGGCTCAAAAAGGGGATCCAATGATTGCTAAGTTTTATCAACACATTGAGGACCCTGAGAACTTTCCCCTGACGGATACCGATAACATTGGGAAAGAGGACCTCAGAGTGTTGGTGAAATGTCCAAAAATGTTCTGAATCCAAGATGGTTTGTTGGTGAGGAAATCCATATCTGGCCATGACCAGTGGGTGGTCCCCACCTCATTCCGAAGCCTGATGTTAAGTCACGCCCATGATGCGGACACAGCCGGTCATCGGGGGTTTTATACGACATTAGAAATCTTGCGAGAGGTTGCATACTGGCCACACATGGGGCAAGACCTCGACCAATACTTGAAGGGGTGCCTTGTGTTTGCACAATTTCAGCCAACATCACTCACACACCGTGCTCCCCTCCAAAAGAGTGGTTGACACTGACTTGGTCAGATTAGCAAGTCAATTTTATCGGACCCGTGATTCGCTCCTCTAGGGGGAACAAGTACATGCTGACTGTAATATGCTTGTTCACTAAATGTGTGGAATGTCTCCCGGACCCGAATTGCAAGGCAGAAACAGCAGCTGCCCTGATGATCAATCACATCTTCTCGCGTTTTGGACTACCCCAAAGGATTGAGTCAGACCAAGGTAGTCACTTCACTAACGAAGATGTGGGGAATACTTGGGGTCAAAAGGAAACTACACATTGCCTGCCGGAGTCCTCTAGTGGTGGAGTTGAGAGGTACAACAAAACTATTGTGAGCATATTAATAAAGTTTGTGGCAGATTCTGGGCCAAGTTGGGACATTTGATTACCCCTTGTCCTGATGGCCATCAGATCTACCCCTTCTTCTGCAACAAAAATGTCTCCATTTGAGCTGATGACTGGATGAAGGATGGTGCTACCCCAGCATCTGCTCTACGGAACCCAAGAGCAGACCTTGATAAATGCCTCCACAACTCATGAGTATGTTGAGAATCTTAGAAAACACCTTCAACATGCTTATGCCTATGCTCAGCAGAATTTAGAGGGATCTGCAGACAGTATGAAGACCCCCTATAATCTTAAGACAACTAAAAAGGAATACCAAGTAGGAGACCGGGTCTACTTGTACTATTTCCAAAGGAACCAAGCCAAACAGCGCAAATTCCTCCCAACTTGGCTGGGTCCTTTAGAAATTGTACATATAATCTCACCAGTCGCCTACAGAATCTGCATCCCAATGGCAGTTTGGCGGAAGGGGAAGACAAGTGGGTCCGCATAAACCAGCTAAAGAGTTGCCATCCCAGGCATAATTTGCAGCAAATAGAGGAGCCAACCGGAAACCCAGAGGGGGAAAATCTAGAAACCTAGAAGAATCACTACAGGTTCACCATGTATGTGCAAGAAGAGTGTTAAGACCAATAGTAAACATAGATGGGAAACATTGAAAATTGTATTCAATGCATGCATCTGCCCCACTACACCCTCGGGGAGTAGTAGTGGAGAAATTTCCATAACCATGCTATGTTCTGTTTTCTAGCACTGGAACTCAGAATCATCTAATTACCAAGGAGGACCACTCGGGGACCGGGAGGAAAGACCCAGGGAGCCCGGACTGCATTCAATACTCCCAATCAGAACCAGCAATACTGCTTACCAGAAATGGCGAGGAGAGCGGGTTACCTCCAGCACTGATGGGAGAAGCAGCTGACTTTCTCCACATGGACAAAAGAAAAAGAAAATCCCAATCCCCCGACTTCCCCTTCATGGGTGGTCAAACTCAAGTCAGGAGGGGGGGCTCTGTGGGATGTATTGACCCACTTTGGATCTGCTATGCTGCATCACTCTGTTATTATGGTGCCAGAAACAGCAAAATGGCTGCAAAACCCTTCGGTGTGCCAAAACCCCTGAAAATCGCTCTTTTCAACGCACAAAAAGATGGCTGCCCAATCTGCCGCGCATGTTGCCAGTGGTGGAACAGAGCTCTCACTACTGAAATGTGTCACTGGGATCCACAACAATTGAAAGTGGAGGGCAGAAGGAAAAAGCAGTGCTTTGCTAAATGAAACTCCAATATTGCTTTAAATCACCTTTTCTTTGCTGCTGAAACTTCAGAATGCCGGTACAGAACACCTTCCAAATATTCAGAATTCTCACTCGGTGCTTCAATTCACTTAATTCAAGGAATCACTGCAAACGTACAAGGTCGTGAAAGGCTAAGAGCAAAAAGAGATCTCCACAGCAAAAGTGGCTTGCCAGTGGATCTGTAAAAAACTGTGTGCATCAGAGCGCTAGGTGTGATGGCAGCTGGCAGGGTCCTTCCTGATTAAACTTTAACATGTTATAAACTGAAAGTCAAATGGTTGCAATATAAGAGGCCTGTTACTGATAGTAACCCATATTAGAGTTGTTTGAATCCTACAGGGTTAAAATCTTGAATGAGAATTATATCTGTTATTTGATACAAGTTTGTTTTGTGCTAAGGAAAAGACAAGAGAATGTAACAATTAAATTAAACCTGGCTGAGCTGCAAGAACTTGAAAAGCAGTTTTATTTCCCAGAGGGAGGGCCTTCCCCTTAACAGAAACTCACGGGGAGGTGCTAATTGCTTGGTTGGGACAGAATCTGTTCTACAGAGGTAAAGGAACAATGACAGAGTTGCAACCCAGGAAATTGGAAGTGTGAAAAGGGTTTGTAAATGGCCTCCAGAAGGAAAAAGCCAGGAGGAGCATGCTCCTGGACTGCAGGGAGACAAAAAAAGGTGGAGCCAGGCGACCATCTGTTGCTGATCCAGAACAAAGAACACATTTTAAAAAATGTATAACTTGCTATGCAAAATGGTGAAAAATATAAAAATGACAGAATTGTTAATTTAATTTCTGGCTGCACAGGTGAAGAGGCACCAGAACTGGGTGACATGTTCTAAACAGGAATGGCAATAAATGTGGTTTCATGGGTCTGTATTTCCTCTAGAATTGTGAAACTGTATCCACTCGTTCCCATGTTAAACACACACATTTGTGGAAAGTTGCATAAAATTTGGACATTGTGTACATAGCGAAAAGGACAAAATTCTGTAGAAAGTTGATACCAGATCCTACAGCTGCGAGAATTTGATGAGCAAATGCTCCAGAAAATATGCAATCGGTGTGTGTGATTTTAGAAAGGTTGCACTTGTGTAAATATGTATTTTGCCAATAATTTGACTTTGTGTTCCAGTGGCAAGGGGTGGATTCTCAGCATCATAAAATTGTACCATAAAGAAGACACTCTGTTTCTCTGCTCCTATCAAGGCAGAGAGTAGACTCTGACCCAATCACTTTCACAGGGGCAAGCCCAGCTAAGACGGCCCATAAACCCCCATTGTGATGTCATTTTTAAGGCATAAATAGAGACAGCAGAGAGCAGTTAGGGACTCACAGATCCAGCCACTTTCCTGATTCCGGCGAAGCACTCTGATCCAGCTTCCTACATCCATCTTTAACTATTCGTCCAGATCCAGATGTCAATTCTCTTGCCAGCAATAGAGACTATTGATTTGCAGCAATGCCCCAATCCTCAAATGTATCCTCTTCACTCAGTAAAGCGCTGTGTGGGTGAGAAGGCCTATTAAACCAGTATCCAGAAATTATCTGGCTTACCTCCACTAGGCGTGCCTGAGGAACTCACCATCCAGCTGATCCAAATACCCACAGACTAGGAGAGCAGATCCTGTGCCAATCCGGTGACCGGCCTAGAGGTTCCAGTGTCATGCCTCATGTGCTGTTTTTCTTAGACCAGACCCAATCCTGACCATAGCTGACGGTCCCATTTAAAAGAACTTATCCAGTGAGTGTAAATAGGAAGACTTTTGTCACATAGTATATGTCCTTTGCATAGTCTTGTCCCTATCTCCAACCCATCATATCTTTCATTTAGACCCAGTATTATTAAGAGTATCTTTGCATTGCCTTATCCCTATCCAACCCATCCTATCTTTCCTTCAGAACCAGTATTGTGAGAATTATCTTTGCTCTGACCATTTTCTCATCTGAAGAAGTTGGATTTCCTTATCAGGTGGTCACCCTGATCCAGTGACTGTAATCGATGTGTGTTATTCGCTTCTTCATAGTCATCGCCTAGAGTAAGCAAACTCATTTTTTATTTTTAAAAGTGCATTTCTGTTTTTCATTCTCGTGCCTACTTTCAAAAACGACCTCCACTAAAAACTTCTCAAATCCCTCAGTGTTTGTGATAGAAACGAAATTTCAACTCCTACTTGACTTGTAGCTAACATCTGTACCTATCCATAGAATCCAAAACCGCATTTCAACTCAGTGAGATTCTCCCGTTATTGCGAATATCGCGCACTTAAAAGTTTGTCACGAATTTCCATTTTGAGAAATGTTTACACGTGTAAAATAGCTTTTAACTGCTTCTGACTTGGACCTTAAGATTTCAATTGTTTTCTGCTGACCAAAACATTGCTTGTGCTTGTGTACAACTATCCCAAGTGGCTCCCATAAGAATGTACAACAATTTCAGCAATTTTTACCATATTAGATGTTTTGCCCAGTCCATTCTAAAGTCAATCTTGAAAGCCAGTCTGCCAGCTAAAAAGTCAATTCCGTTTTTCATTTGTGTTTGCTGGAGGAAAGTGGAACTGATATTATGTGTGATGTGTGTCCTTCCTGAATACCTGCTCTCTCCTCATATCTCTTTACATTGCCTATTGGGTGGGTTGAGGGGTGGTGCAAGGGGAACTGCTAACCACAGTGCTATCTGATTTGAACCAACACAAAAGCATTATTTTCTGTGCTGCAACTGTTTTGCTCATTACTTACTCCTTGTGTATTAAATACATCATTCTGTGTTCTGTCACCCCATTGGTGATTGTTGTTTACCTATTAATATATATATATATATATATATATATATATATTTATATATATATATATATATATATATATATATATATATAGTGTTTTTGATCTCAACTAAGTAAATAAATAATACCTTTTACAAACCAGACTGATTTCTGGTTCAGCGTGACCCGGGGTATTCTTAAATAAGGGGTGTGATACGAGTGGTACATATTTTAAATTATTTAATCCATATATCGAATACGTTTTTCCATTGCACTGTACACTAGTCCGAGAGCTGAGTGTTTCGCCTCATTGAAATCCTTAACAACAGTCTCAGTAGATAGTCCTTGATCCATGCTAAAGAGTGGGTAAAGACTGTCTTTGTTACAGTTCTGTTGTTTGCTCCACTTGTTGGCTTTGGGCACAATTTGTTTCCTACGTCCACGTTTCTTTTTAGTGATTCGTGTAATTTGGTGTAAGGAGCAAGGAAGAGTGAAAGAGACATCATGGCATTATTATGAATCTGAATCCCTGCATAGGTGCTTGGTTGTTGTTTTGGCGTGTTTCAATTGGCGTAGATCGATCTTTAGACAGATCTGCTTCTTTTGTCTCTTCTATGTCAGAGTTCTCTTTGTTAACTAGGTAAGTAAAATTCAGAGTCCAGATATTGAGAATTTCTTATTCGTTCTTTATATGTCTTTTTGACTGTTAAACCTCGATTCTTATGCTTCTCATTTTCCTCCCTTGGTGTCCCTTCCTGTCTTTTTACAAGGGTTTTTTTCTGATCCATTGGTTTCAATTGTGTTTGGTTGTTGTTGAACCAAGCCTGTTGAATCCCGCCTGATCACAATTCCTTTGTTAAGTTCTCGCTCTTTGGTAATGATGGTACCTCCTTGTGAGTTTTTTTGCAGATGAAATCAATATCACTGTTTGTTGGGTAGTTGTTCCTTTAATGACTAGATGTCATTTTCCTGATGACATTTTCTTGCCTTTCCAGTTCGCGAATCTCCTCTGCAATGGATGTTTCATATAGACTTGTATTCCTTGCTTTCCCTCGCTTCCTTGTTAACGGGGTAGAGGCTTTACATCTCAGCAGGGGGATAGTCTATCATTCTCGAATAAGTTGTTCATCCATGAGTTGAATGGTCTGCATATTGTGAGGAATAAGTAAATGATCCTCTTTTTGTGTTTGATTGATATTGTGCCATACTTCATCTTCCATATCTATTGATGTATTGTCCTCATCGTTCCAGGAATCCTGGTCCCCACTTGTTGGTTTTGCAATTGCCTTGTTGGTCATCAAGAGGGCATATGAAAGTCTATCGAGTTGTTTGAGTACAAGTCATTGTTGTTGAGTTATTGGCTCATGATGTTTTGCTTTGATTAGCATCCTATGAGTTTTTGGATAATCTTAGGTGCAATCCTTATATTCAGCATGGACTTGAATTTTCTCACGTGATGTTATATTTGTGCCCTGTTGCCGTTCTCTGTCTTTTGGCGTGTTCTTTTTATTTTTGTTATTTTTCTCTGCCTCACGCTCCTTGTTTGTTCTCTGGCCATTCACCTCTTTCGGATATTCTGATATGTTGTCCAGCATTATTCCGCTAGACCCAGCGAGCAGCATGTGGAGGAAGCCCGCCACTCGGGTTCCCCATTCAGCAACAGCGCTGTTGCACATTCACCTCCATGAGCGTCTCCCATTAGCGCCCTCGACTTGTCAGGGACCACAGAGCGCCGTCCAAGCTTGTATCCATGCCCATGCCATGTCGACACCTGCCTCCACCACTGCCTCGCCCCCCTTTGTGCGGTGCAGGAAATCAGATGCAAACACTTTCGGTTGATCCAGTTCACTGTAAGTTGATTATTGTCCCGGGAGGATAGCTCAGCGGCAACGTGCCCCCGGGCTGTGAGAGTGCTTTAAAAATGCAAATAAATAAAAAATTGTTTAACATTGTATCGATTGTTGGATACTACAGAGGGCATGCGTGTACAACAGCTGTTGTGTTTGCTTCTGACTCAACTTCACTTTGGCCATTTTGTCCATTTTGAGGGGCGTTTTCAAGCAAGATTATGTTGTCCTGATCAACATGAGCACTCGCCACATTAGTTGGCTGGGCTTTCTTCAATTTAGCAAAATGTATGTCAATTAGGGAGCCAAGCTCACTCAGCTAATCGTCTGTGACGTTTATATCTTCAGCTTCTGTAATCCTCTCAATCAATGTTTTCCATAAGAAATCTGTGTCAGTTTTTACAATGTTTGGATACACCGAGGTGGTAGCTGTGGCTGTGACTGTGCTTATTACCGAACTCTCACTCTCATTCTGATTCAAGTCAGTGGCGCCACATTTTATTAAGTCTTTTCTTGATGGCATCATACAGCGTTCTCCATTCATTCCGCTCATTTCATTTACCGAGCGTCAGTGGGAGCAAGGCTTGCTTCGCTGTTTGCATAGCAACGCTGACAGCTGGTTGTCTTTTGCCGACATCTTTGCTCTGGTGTTCAGTCTTGAAGTTGCAGCAGCGTCAAGGTCTTCCATGGGTCCTCCAGTACTCCATCTGGACTCTGACTGGAGTAATGACTGGCACTCCTGCCTGAACTCATGTGTCATAGAACCACTTACATAGCCTTCTCCATAACAATATTTCCCTGTTCTCCTCTCACCCTATATCTCTACACCAACCCCACGTCACTTAACCCTCAACCCTTCATCCTAAAACATAACAACTCCTCCACTATCTTGTTCCTATATCATGCTCTACTGTCCTTGTCCTTGGTTCATGTTTCTACCTCCCCTGCATCTTCTCATCTTATATCCACATCCTCTCCCCCATTGTTAAGGATAATAATAATAATAATAATAATAATAATAATAATAATAATAATAATAATAATAATAATGTGTTTATAATGTGCTATACACAACGTGTTTCAAGGCACAAAAAGACGAGAGGGTGGGGGAAACAGGACAAAACAAAAACGATTCTACTAGGTCTTTCGAGATTCAGATCATGCAAGTGCAGTAGAGGGAAGTGCAGGGAAGAGGGGAGGGGGAAATGCCGGCCCAGGTGGGAAGGGCCTGTGAGAAGAGTGAATGCCAGGGAAGGCCAGGTGGACAGAGCCAGGAGAAAGCAGAGAGTGCAGGGGAAGGATGATCCATGAGCTAAGTACAAGGTAAGAGGCTGAAAGGGCTACAAGGTTGCAGGCCCAGCCAGGCAAGTGTAGGGTGAGTGGCACCAAAGGCAGGTGCAGTCTGTGCAGGGAGGTCAGGGGCGAGCAAGTGCAGGGGTAGACTGGATTAGGGGGGCCTGGTCCCTGTTAGACTCTAAGAGAAACAGGCACCCATTCAACAAGCAGACATGGACATCAGCAGGGAAGTGGGAGAGGCAAGGAGGAAGAGAAAAGCAAGGTCTTGAGAAGCTTCTGGAACTTAAGGAGATCCAGTTCAAGTCTGAGTGGCAGGGGGTCTTCCACCCTGTGAATCACTGTTAAAAAGTTTTGTAAGTGTTTCTGTGCCAAACATACATTGTTTTCCTTGTAATTATTCATTAAATAAATAAATAGTGAATAGTAATAATATGTTTGTGAATAGGGTGGTGGGGGCACATTTATCTTGCTCACTCATTGCTTTTCATTATTCTTCATCACAGACACATGGGGCCACCTACCTCCCACATGTGCCTGCCTGGGTGAGTGAGGAAAGATCACCTACAGAATATCCATTCTGTTGGCTGATCGCCCTGCACCACTCTGCCACCTACAATCCAGAGACCAGGTTGAATATACGATGTGCCCTTTTAAATCAGTAACACATCATACAAGGATGGGGATGCAGAATAACACTTACACCATATAATAAGACCATTTCAGGAAGTTGGCAAAATGTCTCATCTGTCTGTTTTATTTTCTATTGTCTAAAATAGGGAATTACAACAGACATCAACAGATGGTCATAAGTGACGTCATACTCTGTGGCAAAACTAAGAAAACCCAAAGGGGGGTTGTGATTGGATTAAGGGGAACATCTGAGTATACTTTGTTTAAGGGATCAGGTTGTAATTTGGTCTCTAAAGTCAGGTGGACAACTTATATCCACCCCTAGTGCAAGTCATCTTCATCAGTCACTAGATTCACGGTACACCATTGATTATCAAACTATACAGCCCTTCGTTATATGGCCTTCTGCAATTGGTCAGTACGCTTGTACCCTTCTTGAAGATTTGGCTCACTAGCAGAATCTAAGCTGGTACCCCAGGTGTCAGCGGGTGAACTTGACTGTGACTTTGCAACCAATTAGCCCAACATCTCTCATCGCTCATGCCTTCTGCCATTCAGATTGTCTTTGAATTTGTCCTTGCAAAGTATCACTGCTCCTGAGTATAAAATTGAGTATAGGCACACTCTTATTGCAGTTCAGATTTGCAGGCCCAACTCCTATTTCCATCCTTGACTCACATGACAGGAGACTGTATTTCAGCCTGTTTTGCAGCATTTAATTGTCTTGAATTAATAAACTGCGCACTCATGGTGTTCTTTCTTGCACCTTAACAAGGGCTGATTTAGCTACTCACGTTCACTGTTCTTCAAGACTAGATAACCGGTTCTTTGCCACTCCATCCTTTGACAACAGGGCGGACAGCTATTCCAGGCCTTTGCTCAATCCTCAGCTGCTTTCTTACTGTGACACATGCCACCGATCCTTCTTTCTTCACAGGTGCAAGCTTACTAAATATGTGACACTGATGTCCCGTTTCTCTATAATGGCGGCACCTCCTGTGGTCTATTCACTACATATGCCTAGTCTTTAAAATCACTTAATCTACTTGTGTTGCTGCATCTGTACAATTATAAAATGGCTTGCATTTTCTGCAGTGCTCTTCACACGTGCAATCTTCATTTCGCATACAAAGGTTTACTCGATTCTTTACTTCGTCATCAGATTCTATAAAGTCTATACAACCTCTTCCTCCCATCTTCATATTCCTTCGGGGATCTTCTCCAAGAGATTGTCATCTCTGCGAGGGTACATCATATAGTGTTTTCTCAATGGATACACTTTCCTATAGAATCTCTGTGGAATAGGCACAATCACTGGTGTCGTGCATGTCACAATTTCAAGCTTTGAACATATGGGCAAGATGGGGGCAGGACTTCCTGTAGAGGCATTCACTGCTCCTCTACACTCCCCCCTCTGGTTGATTCATTGACCACTCTTTCACCAGTCTCCGCATCTTGGTATCCTGTCTTGAAGAACTGCTTCTTTGGAGTCAAAATGTTCACTACTCCCTTCAGGGATCCTGCAGCCTTTACATGTACATCAACACTCCAGGTCATATAACTGCACTGTCCATTTGAATTACAGCAGATCCATCATCCCACATACTTCTTGTGATTCCTTGGATGCATGAACAATGTTCGCTCAGGTGCTACAATGCTGGCCTCTATACATTTTCTGATCTCTTCGTCTGTCAATTCCTTGGGTCCAAACTCTGGCACAACATCGGTCATGATATTCATTCCTACTGCTTTATTTGTTGTCTTCTTGCACTGTGCGATAATTATCCTGATCACACAGAATCCAAACATTATCATCACCAATACTGCTCCCAGCAGCTTGAAGATATTCACCATCCATTATTGAATACATGAGAATATAGACACGAACCAGCTGTCATCAGCAATATTTCTGGCTGATCTTCCATCTTGTTGTGTAGATTCGTCAGCCATGTTATGGCCTCTGTCAAGGTCCCATTCTCATCATCATGAGAAGGTATGAACGTGCAACATGATTCTTTGATTTTGGCGGAAACTCCTCCATCCATTGTTGAGATCATATCAAGGACATATCTGTTCTGGAGGGTCATCAATTTTATGGCCCTCAGTTCTTCCCTGATAGCATTGAATCCCTTTATAGTGGTGTTGATTGTCTGCAGGAGCTTCCATCAAGTGATTTGTAATGACTTCGCATTCACCATTGACTGGATCCCTGGCATAAAGATAGTCGTGAATATTGAAGCTGTTTTGCTGAACAGCCTATGCTCATAAGGAATAGCATCAAAGGCCTCTATCAATGTTGCTAATAAATAATTATCCCTCCTTGTTCAGTTGAGGAATTCAAATGATCTTCTCCTCTTCAAATGGGCATCTGCTTTTGTAAACTCTCCAATGTTCAGGTCACTTTGAGGAATCACTAATACTGGAACATGACTAAGCACAATAGAAAACATCCCTCCCCAGTCTTTGGGCAGTTTCATGTAGGCTTGGGACCCACAAGCCCAAGAGCGGTCCATCAGAACTACTGTCCCATCCTTCGTGCCTGGTGCATCAAAAATTCGGCCACACTGGTGATTCTCTCCAACTTTGCTCATGCCATTAGTTCTGCAACACAAGGATGCACTTGCTAGAGGTATTATCTGGAATGGTCCTCCTTTATCATCAACCCATGTCAACAATTTCACAATTTTTGGCCAGTGATTCTTGCATTCATTCTCTGCAGTATCTATAACTGGTTCATAATACCCAGTTAATGTTGCTGCTTTACACACAATCAGGCCTTCAGCCCATCCTTCTGGAGTCAGCGCTGTTCATTTAATTTGCAACTGACCTCTTTTCCAGCATTTCTGTATTTCTTCTTTATTCTTGCCTTGACAATCTAGCATCTTGTTTTCTTCCATTCAGATTCCTGCTCTACTCATTCCAGGCTGTTCATATCTGATCACTAGATTCCTCGTTTCTGGCGCCCCTCTTGCCTTCAAATCTTGCACATAGTTATCTTCTCTTTGAGATGTCTTTCCAGTTACCCATATAAGGGATGCTTTTCTGCCTTGGAACTGTCCTCTTGTCTGGCAAAGTGCAAGATGCATAAGGCAATGAGCTCTTTGCACTGGTACTTCTGTAGCCATGAGTATCTTATAGGTTCCCATGGCATAAGGTATGAGTGCACAGACATAGCAGCTCTCGTTAGACATGCTCTCTCCCATCTTTTCCATGTGCTCATACCACATGTTATTACCCAAGAGTGCTGCTGTACTGTCTAGATAAGTGTTTTATCCCATTGTTGTCTTCCTCTGCATTTCCCCTGTGTCTCTTTAACAACATGTTTGCAACCCATGGAAAGAACTCTAAAGCAGCTCTATGCTGGGGAGAAAATGCGCGAGACCCTGGCTCATTCGTAATGGGCAAATCCACAAGAGTTCCTGAAGTGGGGAGCATCAAAGGGCCTTCTGCCTTTTTTGGATCAAAAGTATAAAAAAGGTGAATCATAAGAAACAAAAAGACAAAAAGCATAACTGTTCATATGTATATCGCAAACCAACATAATAATCCCCAACATCAATGCCACTCTGGAACTTCTTGAGCTTGCTCATTCTCTGAAATTTGTGTTATTTTCAATATTTCTCATTTGCTGCAATTTAAGGAAGGAAAAACACTTTACTCAGGTAACTGCGACAAGTTTGGTAGCTGCAGTAGTTCCTCTACTATAGTTAGGAGCAACCTTTTGATTACAGGGCCATTCTTAGGCTCCTGTAAAAAAGTGTGGATGTCCACATCTCTTCTACCAAGGGCTGAAAAACTTGACAAATAAACACAAAAATAGCAAGTACAATACGATGCACATCACTTTCGGGGAGAACCATAAAATCAGCAAAACAAATATTCAATAAGAAATTAATCGGGTTACTGTTCACATTTCCAATTCTTAACTAAGTGTTGCTGTTTAGGCATGATCAGGATATATCAGCATTTTTCTAAAGTTCATTCGCAAGATTCCTGTGGTTCAAGTCCAAATGCAAATCTGCATTTATTAGTCAGTTTGTAGCTGCATCGTCCTTCTTCTTTGTCATTGATCAAATCTGCACATGCTGAAATTCTTCTTCTGGTCTTGCTTCTGGGTTGATGGCTGGGGGTGCTGCAGCCTCGCCGGTGTAAAACTTGATGTCGTTCAGGTGAATCCAAGCTCATCTGCCTTGAACCTTTACTGCTGAGGGAGTAATGTTCTGTACTACATACAGGCCATCAAACCTTGGCTTGTGCCGCTTCCTAGTGACGTTTTTAATCAACACGGTGTCACCAGCAAAGATTTTCGGTGATGATAAAATTTCAGAAGAACTGGTTGCGGAATGGTTTTTATCTGTGTTCTGAAACCGACCCCCTTTGGTGCTCGAGTTGATCTGAAATGAGAAAGATGATAGAAGTCATACATGTCAAAAAAATCACATAATTAATTTTCTAACATTTTTGCTGTACTCTGGGCATGACTTCTACTCGTCGATGGAAGAGTTAAAGGTGTTCTAATGCGTTTCCCTGTCACTAGTTCATGGGGTGTGAGGTGATGATCCGAACCAGGCTGATTCCTTAGGGCATTTAAAGTTAAGGGCAGTCAATATAACCATCCTGTTTTCATTGTCAACTTGAGCTTAGCAATCCTTTCTTTAAGGAGGCCATTGAGTCCCTCACATATCCTGTTCGCTTGTATGTGATAAGCAGAAGAAAACCTGGGCTTAATACTCAACAATAATCCTATCTGTTCAAATACTTCATATGCAAAAATGTGGCCCATTATCAGAACTCATCACTTCACACACTCCCCATCTTGGAAAGACTTCACATACTAAAAACACTGCTGTGCAAGTGGCATCAGGGTGTGTACATGGACCTGCTTCAATCCACCTAGAGAAGGGACACACCACCACTATCAAATACCTGTATCCACTACATATTTGCAGCATATCAACATAGTCGATATTTAAATGCTGAAAAGGAACATTTGGTCTAGGAATTACTCCTCTAATCATTCACAGTGTATGCCCAGCGGTAAACCTTTGATATATGTGTTCTAACAGGTTTGGAACAAACAAGTCTTCCACAATTGTTGCGGCAAGATTGTCTCTTGTTATATACGCAGGGTAGTGCTCTGGTTCAAGCACTACCCTTAACAAGGCTACTGATCTCATCGGCTTTCCAGTGCTGTCCTGTCACCACAATTCTACAGTGGAGGATAAAGAACACCCACTTTGCTTCCACAATTCCAGCTCTTCCTGTGGTGCACTTCCCGAATCTCCATTAATAGCATTCTCTGTAAATGATTTTATCCTTCTTTTACTACCATAATCGTGACTACTTTTACTTTAACAGGTGGAGTATCAAAACTTGAAATATCTGGTAAATATGCAACAATTTTGGCTTCTGCATCTGCAGCTTCATTCCCAAAAGAAATAAAGTCATTTTGCTTTGTATGCACTGCACATTTAACTATCACTATGGCTACTGGGAGTTGTAGTGCTTTAGTAAGCCTGTCCAATAAAGATGCTTGCTGCATTGGAGTGCTGTTAGATCAGAGGTAGCCCCTCCTTCTTCAATCTGCTAGCCCTGAATGTATGGTTGACATCACATAGGCAGAGTCACTGTACACTGTCACTTCCTGCCCTGCATGAAACTCACGCGCGACAATGAGCACTACCAATTTTGCTGCTTGCGCTGAAAAGTGAGATGGTAGTGTTGCACTTGCTACAACTTCAAACTCACCATTTGCTTTGTGCCTCACTACAGCTGGGCCAGAATGCCTTTCTCCACTTGTTTGATCAATTTTCAAACAGCCATCAAAAAAAGAATCACCCCTCCTGACAAAGCATTTTCCTTTACACTTGGTATATCATCATTAAACTTGTAGGCGGTAAGGGTTTACCGGTACCGGCATTTTACCGGTACCGGTAATTTCTTACTGCCTTACTACGAGGTCCCTTTGCGGGTTGGGGAATTTAACGCCTGCCTTTTGCAGGTGTTAAAAACCAACCTGCAAAGGGACCAGTGGAGCTAATTACGGTACCGCAATTTGCGGTACCGTAATTAGCGCCTTCCCCATTTCCATAGAGCCCTATGGGGCAAAAATGGGAATGGGGAAGGGCAATGGTGGAAGGGGGAATTACCGCCCCGCCAACCTTGGAATGGGGCGGTAATTCCCCTTTCCTCCAAGGCGGTACCGGTAAATTACTGGCATGAACCATGGCGCTAATAGCGCCATGGTTTACCGCCTACCGTGTAATGAGGCCCTATATATTTTGCACACTCATGCACATGCTCACCCTCTGCCACTGGCTCAGCTACAAAGGTGGCAGGCTTCACTATTTTACATCTGACAACTTTATTTGCTCGGTTTGAAATTATCACTTCATAAGCAGAAGCTCTCTGGCATGTCAATGTACCCTCGGGTTTCTCTACCGTAAAAATGGAGCAGCAATACGTTCTGAGCAAGTTTCCCGTCCAGCTAGTTTCTGTTTGGCTCTACAGATTCCCTCCGTTACTCTTCATGCAGTAAGGTGGGTAAGGATATATGACTGCTTTTTTGATTCTTTGAATTTGCTTTTACAGCCACACATTATTAATTTCATATGGTTCCATTTTTACGTTCTAGACTGACACTTGCAGTCACAACTACGAGAGTATGGTGACTTTCGTATATATTTTTTTCACTTCCGCTTACAGGCTTCCTATTCTCACATGCAACATTTGTGGTTTTACTCTTTAGTGGTCTTTAACCACGTATGATGCAGAGACTGACATCTGCAGCTACAACCACCTTAGAGAGAAACGTGATTCTTTCCCCCCTTTTCTCTTTGGTACAGGTTCCTGATTTTCACATGGGACCCTCCAGATCTGACCTTACCATAATTTAGTGGCGAGCTCTATAATTATTCAAGTATTTACCAACAATTATTCCATCACAAGTAAGAGGTTTCATTACCATTTCTCTGTTAGAATAATCATCAGATTGTTATACTTATAATTAACAGTACATGTATTAATTCAAACTAGATTGAACAGAGTCAAGGAACATTACCCACGCCTAAGGCGCAAGTTGGCTTTTCCACCATTTTAGAATTCATCACATTATGGATGCACAACAGTTCTTTGTAACCAGGTAGGCACCCATCCATTTTCTGGTTCTTCCACTCACTATGATTATTTTCTGGTAGAGTATGGACGGGACTAATTTGCTAATTTATCAATGTTGTAGATGAGGGCTGTTCTTCATTTGTTCACCATGCTGCAACGCGTTTGCACATTAACGATGCAGGTTTCTGTCAGAAACTTTGTCCATCCAAAGTATCCCCCCCAGCATCATTGCGGGTAAGACTCTTTATGGACAAATTAAACTTGTAGTCCTATTGGCTTACTAAATAATATGTTTGACTACCCTGTTAACTGATTATAATCTATATAGAAGTATACCCAGAAATTCCACTCTTTTTCAACTTTTGTTGGTCAGCTTCCCTGTAGGGATCACTACCTCATATTCTGCCCTGAGGAAGGTGTTACTCTGACATTGACGGTCCTACAGGTGGCCCACCGAAACATAAATAGGTCTATGCAAGATGGAACTTTATGACTCATGAAGTGACATCATTCTAGACCTTTTCTGACACCAGTAATTGTGCAAATTTACGTAGGCAGACCTGTGAATTCATATCATTGTATGATCTATTGTGAATGTGTACTTATTTATAATTTCTCATTGCTCGTCAAAAAAATAATTTTTCTTGATTATATACCACTATGATTTAGACTATGAAGAAAGTTGAGCTTCCTATTCAATAAAATACAGAATTCATTTGTAATACAAACTCATCTCCCCTTTTTCTTTCTTTCTTTCTTCTTTAGCTTATATTCTGGTTTCCTAAGGGTAATTAAATTAGGATATCTTTGGAATACCAATATATGAACTAAAGTATTAAACTCAGGTTTCTGGATTAGGATTTATTTTATACAGTCTTTGGATTTCTTGTTTTTTAAACGTCTTACATAAATGCATCAGAGGAGTAATGTCTCCCATTGAGACAAGTCTCAATTGACTGTCAATACTTACCAGTGTTTATAAAATACCTTTATAAAAACAACAAATATTAACGCGCTCCAACAATCGCTGCTCAAATCCGTTATCGCTCCAATATTTTCTGTCTACCTATAGATCAGTGCTGATTGCTTACCTATATAGATAGAATAACTTTGTAACCTTGTCTCAGTTCTCATACAACAGTTTGTGTCGCTCTTCGACACCTTAATTCAACATAAATACATAAACAGACAGACAAGTAGACTCTTGACTCTTACTCTCTGCCCCTAATAATACGCTGATTTACAGAGATTAGATTGTCACTTTAGGCAGACCTGTCCTCCATATAGCCTAGATCAGAGTGTGAGACGATATCTTTTAAAACCCCTTCGGTTAGGACTCTCTGGCCTTCTAGCTCTTTCTTCATACACAAAAAATCTCCTGTTACCCTGTTACTTTTTCGTTACTTTTGTTACTCTCGTAACTTTTTTGTTACTTTTTAAATTATCATAACCCCATACCCTCAGTTTTTCATTCCCCCTAGTCTACTCACTATTTGCTTGTTCGGCTCGAAACCTTTGGTATCGACTCCCTCCTACAATCAACTACTTTTTCCTTCCAACCGCAAAGCACCTGTGAAAACCAGGTAGGGATTTCCTCAAAGAGGGACCCTTCCCTCCGTCTCGATTTTACTTGCAAGTTTTCTATTTGGCCGCTCTACACAGGGATACCCACAATTGTCTGGGTATATGGCAGAGGATTTCCGAGCGCCCAAAGCTCTGGAGTCAACAGGTCGATGGGTCTTCCGTGCAACCATCTGACAATGCTACCATGCGAACCCACAAATAGGCCCTTTTAAATCAGAAAAACATCAGACAACATCAACATCAACTCAGGAAGTTGGCAAAATGTTTCCTCTGAATGTTTTATTTTCAATTGTCTAAAACAGGGAGTTACAATGGACATCAACAGAAGTTTGATCGTGCTCTCAATCATGTTACATAAAAAACACACTTAAGTACTAAAAACTCATCATAAGTGGCTTCATATTGCGTGGCAAATTAAGAAAAACAAAACCTATGTGGAGATGTGATTGGCTTAAGGGGAACATCTAAATATACTTTCTTTAAGGGATCGGGTTGTGATTGGGTTTCTACAGTCAGGAGGACAACATAAACCTACCCCTAGTGCAAGTCATCGGGCCTCGTTACGAGGTGGGCGGTAAGGGTTAACGGGCACCGGTAAACCCTTACCGCCCTATTCTGAGGTACCTTAGCGGGTCCCGCTATGGGCGCATGGTTTTACCAGGCGCCCTTAGCGGGAGCCGCTAAGGGACCAGGGAGCTAATAACGGGCCCGCTATTAGCGGGCCCGTTTTTGGCTCCATCCCCATTCCCATTGAGCCCTATGGGGGCTCAAATGGGAATGGGGAATGGTTCTCGGAATGGGGAGTTACCGGGTCCTCCAAGGTTGGAATGACCCGATAAGTCCCTATTTTGAGAACCCGGGCCCGGAATGCAGTAAGGGGGTAGCCATGGTGCTAATAGCACCATCACTACCTCCTACCTCATAATGAGGCCCATCTTCATGCGTTACTAGATACACGGTACACCAATGGCTATCAAACTATAAGGCCCTTCATTATATGGCCTCCTACAATTGTTTGACACGCTTGTACCCTTCTGGAACATTTGTCTCACTAGCAGGACGTAAGCTGGTACCCCAGGTACCAGCGGGTGGACTTGACTGTGTCTCCCTACCCAATTAGCCCAAAATCTCTCATTGCTCATGCCTTCTGCCATTCAGTTTGTCTTTGAACTTGTCCTTGCAAAGTATCACTGCTCCTGAGAATAAAAGGGAGTATAGGCACACTCTTATCGCAGTTCAGGTTTATACGCCCAATTCCTTATTTCCATCCTTGACTCATGTGACAGGAGAAAGTATTTTGGATTGTTTTGCATCATTTAATTGTCTTGAATTAATAAACTTGGCACTCATGGTGTTCTTTCTTGCACCTTAACAAGGGCTGATTCAGCTTCTCACTGTCATTGTTCTTCAAGGATAGATAAACTGTATTCATATAATACTGCCTTGTTATGAATATTGGCCTAAGCCCATTTGGGTTGCACAGAAAACCGCGTTTGAAATGCTCTGATGCAAATCGACTTTGCCGCCATTTTAAGAACTATCCGCCATTTTGATTTTAACTCTTGTTTTGTGTCCTAAAGTGGTGGACTGTGTTTTCAACTACAGCCGAGCCAAACAAACTTTGAGTTACGTCAACATTTAGGCTGACAGAGAGCAGACTGTTTGTTCTGTGCAAAGAAACCTTGTGACTCGTATGAACTGTAATCCAAGTGTTGTCTGCGCTCACAAGCTTCATTCTCATCTAAACAATGAAACAATGTAGAGCAAACTCAAACTGTGTGCTTTTGTTGTAATATATTATGTTCTTTCTTAAAACTAGACTTACTATGAGCCGGAGACCCAACACTGTCATGGTATCTTCATGGACAAGCAAACTTGATAAATATATTGAACAATAATGTTATATTTGTCATGTGAACTGGGCACGAACCCTAGCATGTAACTTATTAGTTTGGAGAGGGGCTGGACAATTATTGGTAAAATATATAAAAGAACCTGCAATAAGATGTCCAGCACTCTCACCCCTCACTGTGCCTGCTGGTACACACTGCGAGGTGTTGGGAGACACATAGCTATCTGTTTTGCTTTTAAATCTGTACCGAAATAAAGATACTTGTATCTTTCGACCCGTAATTGGCGAATTTCATTTTGTGGTACTAAGCTTCGAGATTTGTTTGGTCTTTCAGATGGTGCCCGAATAGTGACCCTCAAGATTGATGTCACCTTGCTGAAAAGAAGACGTGGCTATCGGACCGGGATCGGAGAGTGAGAAAAAGGGGGCCCCTTTTCTATGAGATGCAACACCTCGACAGTACTGGGTGATCCGATCTCTGGACAGTGAGCAAGCGGTTTGAGAGGGCATCTTGACGAGCGTTCCCATATCGAGGTGGGCTCTTTGCAGAAATCGCCAACCACGAAGATCCTTTGTAATCTGATATGACCTCCTTAGTCTTTGAAATCAGGTGTGTCATGCCCCAATTCCTAAGAATCCTTATATTGGTTGCTGATTTGTTCTTATAAGTACAAACAACGCCAGGTAACACCAGTAATCTGACATGCCTGGGAAATTGTCGCCCTGTTTTAGGGGTTTATTCCGCAGAGACAGACAATCTTTGGGATGAGGTCAACTGGCGGAACCTGTTGGCTCACCGGCTTGTTTAATGTACTGTAAGTACGGCCTGAATAGTATTGTATTTAACAATATTTGGCACAGACAAACTAGACATGCTTCTGAATTTCACTGGCCAGTTCATGGTAGTTTTGAAATTGCCCGTATAGAATATTTAGAGTCTATATTATTGAAGAAAAAGGCTAGGCCTGCAGCATTTGATGTAATTAAGGATTGGAGAAAGGAAGCTATGCAGCAAATTAAGAGTAAAGAGAAACACACATGTCGACATATGTCTAACACTGAAAAAGCATTATTGTATGATCAACAGGAAAAGTCGGACTCTATTAGAAGTATGGACAGCGCTTTTCAACTTGAGTACAGAAAATATATCCATCTCAGGATTTTCATACCTCAGACAAGCTAATCGATAAGCTATTGAGTGAGCGTAGGACTGTTGCCACTGCACCACCTCATTTTGTGACTCTTCCTGCTGTTTTAACTCCTCCCGCTGTTGCACCTCCTCCTGTTGTTGTTCCTTTTCCTCCCATTGTTGCTCCTCCTCCAGTTGTTGCTCCTCTTCCTGTTGTAGTTTCCCCTTCTGCATCCTCGCCCTTACCGACATTTGCTGTTCCTTTAATTCCGTCTTTACCACCAGCGGTAGTGTCTCCATTGCCTATTGAACAAGATTTATCTGAACTTTATTTTCCAAGTGGTTCTGCTCCACTTGTAGCGATTGAAGGGGTGAGTGCTGATTCAAGAATAGTGACTTGTAGTACAGTATCTAAAGCTGGAAAAGAGAATTGTATCCATGGTTAAGAAATATATAGAAGAAGGTGAAAAATCAGCTGTCTTAACTACAATTTCTGACCTAGAAAGTATTCCCGAACAGAATATTTTGATAGAGGGGATGGGAATGCATTTGCCTGATGTTTGGAGTGATTTGACGGACATGAATGTCCCACAGGGGTTGAGGGATTTCAATGTCCTAGCCCCCTCAAGGGACACTGCGGAGAAAGTACATGAGCATGTTGAGAGGGTATTTGAGTTTAAGAGGGAGCTAGATTAGTTACAGAATGATGAAATAGACAGTGATAGATTGGAAGCCTCATATGTGCAGAAACGATTTCTTCCTTCATGTAAACCAATGAGTGAAGAGATGCGTATTTGCACAAGAGATGCAATTAGATGGATTTCGGATGTTTAAATTTCTCCCATTGAAGTGATTGACACATTTAGTCGGTACGCTCCGGCTATGCAAAGGAAATTGCTACAGGTAATGGTAGAGTATCTACAAGATGAGTTTATGAAGAAAAAGGTTTGTTGTCCTGCAGATTTGATGGTAATTTGTAAGAGAGCATGTTCACCCGATACTGCTTTGACTACTTTGTCACTTGATTTAGCTTTGTTGCTTAATGAACACTCAGAATTGCCTACTTCTCAATTGCCAATGAGGGTGGTTCCTCTGACATTTGTTCCTAAAGTAGAAATTCCAGCTAATGCCGCAACAGGCGCAGCAGCCACTACTATTGAAGCTCATTATATTTCACAGTTTGTTCATGTCCAATTTTCTAGACAGGAAGTGAATACTATTAGACAGACTATTCCAGATATCAGGAAAAATCCAACAGGATTTTATAAAGAAATTGAATCTGTCTTACATTTGTCAGTTTTCACGCTGGGTGATATAGATTTGATGTTCCCTGTGATCCTACCTGCTAATTTATGGAAACAGATTAGAACTGTAGATAATTAGGGAGGACTGGGTGACACATGGGTTAACTTGGTACGGATAGATGGAGAAAGGAATGATGGTGAGAAACCGCTACAGGTGATATTGACACTTCCAGAAAGAATAGTATCTAAATTGAAAACTTTGGGTCCAGAGAGAAGAATAGTTTGGGACAAGCTTACAGCTTGCATCCAAGGAAAATATGAAGGTGCTACCAAGTTTTTTAATTGGTTCAAACAAGTGATTTCAGTGGTCAGGATTTAAGTACCGAGTCAGGAAAAAGGCTGTTTGTAGACAAATTTGTGCATGGATTGTTGCCTGATATCCAATCACAAATGATGACTTCCGAAAGTGCCTGGAAAGCAAAATCGCAGTCTGAAGTATTGCATATGGCTCAGTATTATGAGAATAGGGGCAATACTGAAAAAGAGAAGATAGAAAAGAAGAAGAGAGACTTGAAAACAAAAGTCTTGTTGCAGCAAATAGTAAGAGGAACCAGAGGTGGGAATACATAGTTTAGAGGTCAATTTGCCCCACAGAATAATGCACAAATGGGTCCTGTACACATGAACCAATGTGCTTATTGCAGACAGGACGGTCATTGGAGAGCACAATGCCCGATCATTCATCAGCAATTGAATAACACGTTTGGTACCATGGGTAGATGATTCAGAGGCCGTCCTGGGATAGGAGGTCTTTTTAGAAGTCAATTAGCTCAGAATCAACAGTCATTTTCACAGGATAATCAGCAGCATAGTGCTAATAATGGGAACGTTTTTGATAATCTTTCGACTGTCTATTTACTGAGGATCTTGCATTTGATGATGTACTGGTCCGTTAGGACAGCCTGAAGCAGAGTCTGGAACCAGTACCTATTCCCAATGATTAGAAAGGATCCTACGTTGACATGAAGGTGGGGAATATGAAGCATCTATTTTTGATAGATGCAGGAGTACAGAAGTGTTCTGTTGATCATTCGTGGGTTCCAGATATTCTACAGGGCAGAACAACATTTCTGTAGGGTTCTCTGGTACACCAGTGGTTAGTCCAGTTTCTCAGCCGGTACCGATTTCACTGTGGCCAATAACCAATTTGTGCCCATTTCTTTTGATGACAAATTGTGGCGAAAATGGGTTGGGGTGGAATCTGTTGAAAGAATTGAATGCTGTAATTTACTGTTCTCCGGATGGAGTGCATTTGACAATTTCACCTCAACAAACTCCTGTTTCACAATTCTTGACTAGGCCTTTACTGACTGAATTGGATGAGGTTCCGGCATGTTTATGGGCGGTTGATGATAATGACGTTGGTATTTTAGAAATTGAACCTATTAAAATTGTGTTGAAACCAAGTGTTAAACTACCACGTATTCCACAGTATAAGATTTCAGTTGACGGTGAACAAGCTTTGAAGAGTATTGTTTCTGATTTTGCACATCAAGGATTGATTGAGGAAATTGCAGGAAGTTTGTGTAATAGTCCAATCCTACCAGTATATAAGAAAGGGGATAATACAATTCCTTTCCATTTCATCATTGATTTGTGCGCTATTAATAAGATTGTTGCTCCACAATTTCCGATTATGCCTGATGTGACTACTATATTAACAATGATTCTGGCTTCAGCTACTCATTTTAGTGTTTTAGATCTAAAGAATGCTTTCTTTAGTATTCCTGTACATGTTGACAGTAGATATTTGTTCGCATTCACCCTAGGGCGACGCTCGTTTACATTTACTCATGTGCCACAAGGGTACACTGAGAGTCCAAGCATTTATAGTAGAGCTTTGAAGGAAAAGCTTGATACACTTGAGTTGCCTTCCACCTGCACATTGTTGCAGTATGTTGACAATCTTCTTTTAGCTGCACATTCTGAAGTTGCTTGTAAGGAGGGCCCCGTGTTGCTGCTTATCCATCTGGCAGAACATGGGCATAAGGCTTCATTAAACAAGTTTCAATATTGTCGACAGGAGGTCACCTATTTAGGCTATCTCCTGTCAAAGGATGGGAAAAGACTGACACCTGAACGGATACAAAGCATCTCTAGCATGTCTGTCCCAAATAAACAGAAAGAGGTCAGAGCCTTGATAGACATGGCTTCATACTGTAGACAGTGGATCCCTAACTTCTCATTAATGATAAAACCAATGTTGGCATTGACAAAGAAGAGCATTTCTTTGTCTTTACACTGGAACATGGATTGCCAGAAAGCTTTTGATCTGCTCAAGGCTGCGTTGTGTTCAGCATCAGTTTTGGGCACAACAAATTATGACAAGGCCTTTATTCTGTATGTGCATGAATGTGATGGATGCGCTTTGGCTGTGTTAACGCAGGAGCATGAAGGAAAGAATAGATTGTGCAGTTATTTTTCCTCCACGCTTGACCCTGTTGCATGCGCTTCGCCGAGATCCCAGAGAGCTGTTGCTGCTGCCGCTGCATCTGTAAAACAAAGTAAGGGTATGGTTCTGGGTTACTCCTTGGCCGTGATGGTACCTCACTCTGTAGAGGTTCTATTAAACAGAATGCAGATGCAACATCTCACATCAGCATGACTAACAAGGTATGAGCTGATTCTATTTGCACCACATATCCAAATTAAGAGACGTTGCTCATTAAATCCGGCCGAATTATTGCCTCTTCCGGAGGAAATTGATTGCAGTGACAAAATGTCACATGACTGCCTCTATACCACAGAACAAGAGACTAAGGGCAGAATTGATCTAAGTGATACACTGTTAAAAGCTCCACAAGGGAAGCTGTTTTGCAATGGCTCCTGCTTCAAACTTTCAGATGGTACATCAACTGCTGCTTACACAATCACTACATTAATCACTATTGTGGAAACTAGAAGAATTTCGCATAACTCAAGAGTGAATATTTTTACAGACAGTCAGTATGCCTTTCGTGTAGTTCACAATTTCGGTTGATTATGGGCAGAGAGAGGTTTCTTGACCTAGCATGGAACTAAGATACAACATGGTACCCTGATAGTTCGGCTACTTTCACCAGTTGCACTTCTTACTCAGCTAGCAATAATGAAGTGCGCAGCACACCAGAAAGTAATAGATGATGTAGGAAAGGGAAACACTTTTGCTAACAGAATACCCAAACAGACTGCCACCGATTTGCATTCCAAAATGCATATAACGAAAGAGGTCACAAACACTTGTGTGATAGACGTAGGAATAGGTTGCATAAAAGACATTCAGACTGATGCCACTCCAGACAAACTTAAACAGTGGGCTGAGGGGCTGAGGGTTCAGCAAGTTTAGACGATGAAGGTTGTTGGGTAGATAATGGAAAGCAAAAATGGATGATGCCCAATGCTTGTGTCACTGCTATGGTTACGATGGCTCATGGTCCAACTCGCTTATGTGCCAAAAAGATTTATAATTTGTCAGAACCTGTCTGGGTTAATTTGAATATTTCAAAAACTGCTGAGCGTTTTGTCCAAAATTGCATGGCATGCTTACAGCATAATGTTGGGAAAGGTACATCGACACCGAGGGGTAGTTTTGGTCCCCCCTCTATGTCTTTTGAGGTTATACACTTACACTTTGACTTTATCGAAATGGAGCATTGTTAGAATTATAAGTATGTTCTAGTAGTTATTTGCGCTTTCAGTAAATGGGTCGAAGCTTTTCCTCTAAAAGATGCCACAGGAATGATGACGGCCAAAACCATGCTGAAGGAATATTGACCTAGGTTTGGTTTGCCGAGAGTCATTTGGTCGGACAATGGTCAACATTTTATCACTGCTGTTATCCTGCAAGTATGCGCGGGATTACAGATCGATAAACGGTTCCATTCGGCCAGACACGCTAGAGTGCCTGACTTATAGAACGCCATAACATTATACTAAAGAATAAGATCGCAAAGATCTGCGTAAACAGCAATTTGAAATGTCCAGATGCCTTACTGATAGCTTTATCATCCATGTGGACGACCGCACAGTCAAAGTCAGGGCTCTCTCCTTATGAGATAATCATGGGGAGACCAGCCAATATTTGGAATGTACCTAAACCCAAGCAGCTAAACGATGTAGAGCATTTTCTCCTTTCTGATTGCTGTGATCAGTTAACTCAAAACTTGTATTTGATTTATCAACGGTGCGAGAAGCCCTCCCAATACAATATGAGGGTCCAGGTCATCGACTTTGACCTGGGGACTGGGTGCTCATAAAATCATTAGAAAGAGCCTCCTATCGTGCATCTCACTGTAGAGGACTGCACCAAGTTCTCTTTGTCACCCAGACCGCTGTACGAGTGGAAGGGAAATCACACTGGACCCACGCAACGGACATTAAGAAGATTCCTTTTCCTCTGCCCCATGACAAAGGGGAAGAAAAGGAGATTGTTCACTTTGATGTTCACCACAAGCCTGTTTTGTCTACGGAAATTGTTCCTGAACCCGTGATGCCTGGGGAGACTGCTGCTTTGACTTCAAGTTCTTCTTTGGATCCTTCTTCACTGTTTAGAAACCTTGCTTCCTCTTCATCACTTCCTTCAGAAAGCGACAACACTCTATTTGCAGGTCACACTGTACCTGGAGTCTTGAGGTACGATCTGTATCTGAGACACAGGACATACAGCACAGCATCAGCTGTGCCCACAAAGAATCCTCATTCAGCCAGTCCCTTGTCACTCTTTCACTGAAAAATAAATAAGAGGCAGGGACCAGCAAAGTTACCTTCAAGCAAAACAGGCCTCATGGTCAGGAGCCACCGACGGATGAATTAAAAGAACCTAACAGAGAGGCTTCCGAACAGACTCTGAGAAACAATGTCCCTTCCTAAATCCTCTTGGGCAGAGCAAGCTATTGGTCTCGTGGCTGATAAAGAATCTGTTCATCAAAGATCATGGTCCCTGATGGCTCACTGTTTTTTTATCATAATACTGGTCTGTTTCATAGTTATATTTGCGCTTGGGTTCTGGTACATAGAAAGGGTGCATCCACTTGATACTTTGTTACCCACTGAAATAATCTCAACTGTGTCTCCACTTTTCGCGCATCTGCACACTCTTCCTCCTCGAGACTCCCATCATAGACAGAGTTATCATAATAACACTCTCCTAATGATTATGAATGTGACCCATGCGATTCTGAACAGAAAGAAATACTGGGTGTGTTCACACTTGCCAAAACACAGGGAAAAGGGACTGGGTTGGCATATTCATTCTCTTTCTTGAACTACTGCATGCTATGCCTCGCTTAGGGCACTATTCTTTGGTCGTTGGAATGATAGTATTTCTGGGAACTTTGATGGGACTAATCTAAATGAATTTGAAAAGTGGGTCTTAACACCTTTGGGATGTTGTCTCTTTGCAAATAGAAGCAAACTCAATGTTTCTTCTATTAGGCCTTCTGATAGACTCTCTACACCTTTTAAATCACTGATTACCTTCAAGATGGATCCCGTAGGCAACCGGGATGCCATGCCTCCTTCCTATACTATTAATCATAGCCCTAAATCTGTTTCTTTCTGAATACAAAGGGAAGGTTCTCAGCCAATGGGTTCATTCAAGGGTTGTACTAACATTGCAAATCTAACCAGTCAGGACAGACCTTTGTATGTAGGAGATCCCATTTACTTTGTTTGTGGCAATGAGGCCTATCCTTGGTTACCCAGAGATTGGCAGGGCACTTGTCACTTGGCCATCTTGTTACTAGGGGTATATGTGGCTACCACCCTTCAGGTTTCTAGGGCTCATCAAAGGCGAGATGAGAATGGTGACACACCTTCACAAGTCATGGGTGAAGTGGCAATGTCCTTTGTGCCATTTTGGTGACAGATAATGAATTTCCGAGGATATCAGAAGACTAGCAAGGGTATTGGAAAAAAACATCAGTAGGACCACTTATATTCTGTACAACATGACACTGGAGCAAAAGGCAATTAAATTAGTAGCCCTCCAAAATAGGATGGTGTTAGACTTCACACTAGCTGAGCGTGGTGGGATATGCAAATTGGTGCGATCTGCGTGTTATGTTTTCGTACCCGATTCCTCCCCTACCATATTCAAGGCAATACAAAATCTGCATACCTTGAGTCCTGAAGTACATGTTCCCAAGGGAAACTGGGATCTTAGTGCTTGGTTCTGGGCCTTACTACGATCATGGGGTTGGAAAATCTTTGCAGTCATAATGATAGTTCTTGGGGGTCTATTGTTTTGTTGTTATTGTGTACAATGTCTCCCTGCCATATTTTCGATGTTAGGATGATGTTGTGCACAAACGATAGTTACACGAGGAGCAAAAGTACATGCGCCCAAGAAAACTGCTAATGCTTTAGTAATGAAGGATATTACTATCAAGGAACTTATGGCGAATGATATTTCTGAATAATGTGATTCAGGATGTACGTACAATGAGGTGTGGGTTTTGGCTTAAGCCCATTCACGTTGCACAGAAAACCGCGTTTGAAATGCTCTGATGCAAATTGACTTTGCCGCCATTTTAAGAACTATCTGCCATTTTGATTTTAACTCTTGCTTCGTGTCCTAAAATGGTGGATTGTGTTTTCAACTACAGCTGAGCTGAATGACCTTTGAGTTACGTCAACATTTAGGCTGATCGAGAGCAGACTGTTTGTTCTGTGCAAAGAAACCTTGTGACTCGTATGAACTGCAATGCAACTGTTGTCTGCGCTCACAAGCCTCATTCTCACCTAAACAATGGAACAATGTAGAGCAAACTCAAACCGTGTGCTTTGGTTGTAATTGTAACGCTCACCTAGCTCCCACGGAGGCACTGGTCTGGTCTGGGCTCTTCAAGCGTGATGCGCAGAAATCGGACCACCGATTGAACAGGACCCCCAAATCTTGCTTGTCTGGCCCGTAGGAATATCCTTCTGCAGATGAGAAAGGGGATTAACTGTCTGCTGAATAATGTGCTTGCTCCCCACTTTCCCCCTTCGTTCTTCTCTGACTTCCTCCAAAACCCCCGGTTTAAGCTCACCTTATGGTTTGGAAGGATGAACTCTCCATCCTGCTTCTGGTGCAGGGGCGTGCGTTCGTCCAGTTACTTCACTGGTTTTCAGAATGGCGCTGGCAAATCCACTTGACTTTACTGAGCGATACGCCGTAAGTATGAAGATGCAAAAGTTCAAGTGTGAGCCTCCTTTTATGTTGTCTTTTTCTGTCCTTTATTTCAGGTGCAGAACAAAGCCGATGCGTTGAGGGGTTAAATTGCCGGGATAAAATCAGGTGAGTTAGTGATGAGGGCGACCCCTCTAAATGTCTTTATAATTCCCCAGTAATGTCTTTTGTCCTTTCCCCATAGGGGCCGGGGTGCGGTACCTGCCAGAGATGTGGCACCGACCCGAGATGTGGAATGATTCACCAAGAATATCCGGTAAGTAATATGGCTGAAAACTCGTCTTTCCTCTTGTGGTCCCTTGCTCACCTTTTGTCTCTTCTTCTCTCCCTTAGGTGCTGTGCAGAGATGTGGCGACGGGCACTGAGAGCCGCGATGGAGCCGGGCGGCGTCTCGGGAACAGGTGAGTGAAGCGTGGCGCTGCAGCGAGCAACGCGGTGCTTTTAAATGGAAGTCTTCCTTCAGGAATGCTGGCGTGAAGATTCCGGATGCAGGTAAGAAGGTTGAAATAGTTCTTGGTTTTCACCTTTCTCTTCTCTTATTCCCTTACAGGTGTTCCAGGTTTGAGGCGGGCATGGCTGGAGTACAGGTGCAGGAGCAGACACGGTGAGCGTTCAGCTGCTGGGATGCAGAACAACACGAAGCAAGTGTGGCTGTCCGGGCGTGGCTTAAATAGCCTTGGAAGAAGTTCCAGGTGAGTATTATTCCACAGCCCCACCCAAGTAACAAAATAGTTCCTTCAGAAAAATAGACCCTCCTATCCTCATTTGGCTTGGTTCTTCATGCAGCATGGTCTGCATCAGGTGAGTGTGCAGCATGGTCTGCTTCAGGTAAGTGCACCAAACACTTCTCCTTATGAGCCTGGTGCCTGTGGCACCAGGACTGATGTCCAACATGAGCCTGGTGCCACCGGTGCCAGGACAGAGTCCAAAGAGCCCCTATAAAGGGCCGCTGGGCTTTTACCCTGGGACGTGATGCCTGCTCCCGGGGGTGCTGGGCCTGGCCTGGTGCTCCGGGGGTAGGCATCATGACAGCACTCCCCCCCAAGGCCCCTCCCAAGGCCTTTTCCCCAGTAGGTTTTGGTTTGTTCGGGAAATTCCGATGAAACCTTTTTACTAGCCGATGTGCATGTACGTGGTCGCTGGGTTCCCAAGATCTTTCCTGAGGCCCGTACCCCTTCCAATCAATTAGATAGAAAAGTTTTGATTTTGAGATCTTAGAGTCCAAAATGTTCTTCACCTCGAATTCAGGCTCCCCATCTATCTGGATTGGTTCTGGTGGCTTTATTAATCTGGTTCCTGGCTGTACTGGTTTCAAAAGTGACACATGAAAGACGGGATGAATCTGCATGTTAGCTGGTAGATCTAGCTTGACTGCCACTGGGTTAATTATAGCTTTGATCGAGTAAGGGCCTAAATACCCTGGATTAAAAGTCTGAGGTCCCTTGAGCAATAAGTGTTTGGTAGCCAACCATACTTGATCCCCTATTTGGTATGGAGGCGCCTCCTTGCAATGCAGATCGCATTCTTTTTGTATTTCCCTTTCGCATGTTGTAAGTGTGCAGTAGCATCCTTGAAGGCTTGAGTAATCGTAGAATGCAAATGGTCCACTGCGGGCATTTCGAGGCTCAAAGGTGAGTCCAGGTCTGAAGTACGAGGGTGATGTCCATATAGGGTATAAAAGGGGCTCTGACCAGTTCCAGTGTGTATCGAGTTATTGTATGCATATTCAGCCACCCATAAAATGTCCTTCCAATTACCCTCCGATTGGTGCAACATACATCGTAGATATTGTTCAAGGGTCTGGTTCGTTCTCTCCGTCTGACCATCGGTCTGTGGGTGTTGGCTGGTTGAGAGTCTTACGTCGATTTGTGCCAGTTGACAACACTTTTTCCAAAAATTAGAAATGAACTGGCTTCCCCGATCGGAGATTAGTATGGACGGGAATCCATGAAGACGGATGACATTTTCGAGGAATTCCTTGGCAAGAACAAAGGCTGAAGGTAATCCTTTCAACGGAATAAAATGGGCCATATTGGAAAATAAATCCACCACCACCAGAATAGTATTCTATCCATTACAAGAGGGCAGGTCTGTGATAGAATCTAGTGACAAGATGTGGCAAGGTGCTGGTGGAATGTCTAAGGGTTGAAGAAGACCGGCGGGTTTTGTTTTTTGACCTTTGTTTTGGCCGCAAACTCCACAGGACATCACGAAAGATTTGAAATCCTTTCGCCAGGACAGCCGCCAGAATTGTCGTTTAATTTTTTCCTCTGTTTTGGCAATGCCAGGATGTCCTTCCATCAGAGTATCGTGATGATGGGAAATAACCAGTTCTTGCAATTCCTTTTCTGGCAAAAATAAACATCCTTGGAAGTAAGGTAAGCCATCGTTGATTGAAAAGGCAGACCCCCTTTTGATCCAATCCTGCAAGGCTGAAGAGTCCAGGAATAGTTTTACCCGTGCTTGAATGTCTTCAAGGGTTTGTAAAGTGGTTATCCCCAAGATTCTTTGTTCGGGAATTTTCGGCACAGGTTCTGAGTTTGTGTCCATTTCTCCCATTCCAATTCGAGATAGCGCGTCCGCTTTGCCATTCTTACAGCCAGGACGGTAGGTGATTACAAAATCAAACTCAGCAAAGAATAAAGCCCATCGGAGCTGTGGTGAAGACTGAGCCTTGGCAGTTTTTAAATATTGTAAATTTCGGTGATCAGTGATCACGGTGATGGTATGCCTGGCGCCAAGAAGATAATGCCGCCAAGCCTTAAAGGCGGACTTAATGGCTAATAATTCCTTATCAGTGTTAGGGAGAATTCTCTGTTTAGGCTGAATTTCCTAACCTAGTGAGTCCCCCAGCAGCTTTGCTGGATTTCTGGAGTTTGTTTTTTTCCATGCTGCCAAGAGTGAGACTCTTTTCTCCCACTCTTGGACATGTATGTGTGTGTAATTCCTTTGAGATGTCAATGTGTTCGATGGGCTATGGGGTCTTTTACTCCATAGGGTCTCATATATTTTTCTATGTGTGTTACACCGCACCCTACGTGCCGTAACACTGGGGTGTCCTAGCGGACCCCCACCATAGACTCCATACCCGGGGACTGACTACTGTCTCCCCGGGCATGTAAAGTCACCATTGGCTTTACTAGACCTAAATTTACTAACAGGACTAGTACAAAACATCTTATTGTGGACGTACTAGTAGGGGTAATTCGATTACTCCTAGACCTGTTACTCGAGGGGGCACTGTCCCGTCCCCCCTTGTCGAGTTTTGGATGGTGGCAGTGGAAACTACTTGTTATGTTCGACCCCAAGCATAACCCTATGGGATTCGTCCCATTGTTGGAGATTGATACTTTTTCTCGTTAACCTCCAACGTATCACTGGTCTACTTATCCTAAATAAGTTTATTGGATGGTATTTTCTGCCAGAACTCGGTTTTTTAAAATGGCGTCTGTGTTCGTCTCTGTGACTCCTAAACCAAAGGTTGAGCCCTTTGTTCCACTTTTGGCGGGCCTCTGTACAGAGACCCTCCAAAGTGGTGCCATTCTGTCTGGGTTACCTCAGGGGTGTGGGAGGGGGTTTAGGCACCCTGGACCGAGTTGCCTTGCCAACTTAGGTCGCACTCTGGAGTGATTTGTCCAAGTGGTGAGCGTTCCCGCTCACCACTTAGCATTGTTGATTGACAGCTAGGCTGAAGGAATGGGGGTTTTATGCATAAAAGCAGGGCTTTTGGGACTGGATCTTCAGAAGTCGCCACAGGACCTAAGAATCCGACGAGGGTAACGCTGAGCCGACCTGCACGACGACACCTCCGCTGGAGCCCTGCGGAACCGACTCACCACTTCCCGACGACAGAGTAGATCTCCCTGCCGGAGAGTCTCTTCCCCTGGCTGGTGGGAACAACCAGCCCCCTTTGCTTTTTATTCGCCTCAGGACGCAGTGGTCGAATTGCCCGTGCAGAGCACCCCGGCAACCGGATAGCCACTACCCCTGTACCGCGACCAAAAGGTGGTGCCTTGTGACAGAGCACTCCGCGGCTGGTCTCTTCCTTGGTGGTGCACCGGACTTCCTTTTCTTCGACGACGAGACCCTCTCTACTCTTGGCAAAGACCCGACGTGCATCCACCACCAGGAACATCTGCCCCCGCCGGAGCTGCTCTCCACAATAAGGTACCGTGTCCGCCTGGCTTCCCTTTCGATCGGATTGAGCAAGGTGTCTTAATCCTCTCCTTTCCATTGGGTCACCTCTAAGCTTTTCTCATTTATAGTTCTGAACTGGTTCAACCTGCCGATAACAATTTGCTACAAAGGCTTCAATGCATCTCCTCTAGAGACTTTTTGGGACATCGCGCCTTGCCTCTCTCCGAGTGGGCCTGGCCTATGAACTTTATGATCTATTGTGATTCTTGCCTTCCTGCCTTGCATTTTATCTGCGAAGGAGTGAACTGTGTTGATTTCATGACCTGCCTATCTTTTTTTCTCCCGTCCTAACTAATGTTCGAGTGTCATCTAGTTTGAGGTATACACCTCTGTCTGAAAATAAGTGATACCGGTAGAACCTAGAGTTGTCGAAATATTGCTAGGGGGATTGATCGTTTTCTACTTCGTAGAGTAACTATGTTTGATTTGTTTGCCGTGATTTGCCTTAGTGTTTTTCATAGATGTTCTGTTATAAATAAATGCCTTAATAGCTTTACACTAAGCCTCGTTGCGTGTTTGCTTGTCTTGCTGTGAAGAATTGCCCTATTTTGTATACTCCACATACTGCTCAGGTAGTCTGACTGATCAGCCACAGCTACCAAGTGAATCTGTGTGGTACAGACTGCTACCAAGTGGGTTCACCGCCAAACGCCTGTAGTCCTAAATCTTTTGCAGTGGTCCCAGAGGGAGTTGCACAGGTTTCCGCCTAACAATCGGTGATTGCATAATTTATCTCCGGCGGCGAGAACTTTCTGGACCAAAATGCTATGCGGTGCAGTTGGTTGGTTTCGGGGTCTCTCTGAGACAGGACAGCTCCCATGGCTCAGCTGGATGCATCGGTTTCGACCATATATGGGAGATCAGGACGCGGATGTTTCAAAATAGGTGCAGACGTAAATTTAGCTTTTAATTCCTGAAAGGCCTGTTCAGCTTCCTCGGTCCATCCAAAACGTTTATTCTTCCACAAGAGTGCAGTGATGGGTTGCACCACCCGTGAAAATTCTGGGATAAACCTGCGATAAAAATTGGCAAAACCAAGCATGCTTTGGACACCTTTCACCGAACTAGGTGAGGGCCATTTGAGGATGGCATCCACTTTCCGTGAGTCGATTCGGACCCCTTTAGGTGTCAGGATGAATCCAAGAAACTCAACCTCGGTGGTATGGAAAACGCATTTTTCCAGCTTTGCAAACAGTTTGTGCTGGCGCAATTTCTCAAGGACGGCCCTGACAAGTTTTCTGTGATCAGATTCCGAAGAGGAGTACACCAGAATGTCATCGATATACACGACAACACAGACATCGATGAGTTCCCGAAGAACATCGTTCATGAAGAATTGGAAGGCAGCAGGCACGTTGCACAACCCGAAAGGCATCACCTGGTATGTGAATAGTCCATATTTTGTACGGAAGGCCGTTTTCCATTCGTCGCCTTCTTTTACTCGTACCAGATGATAAGCCCCCCGGAGATCTAACTTGGTGTATATGCAAGCGTCCTTCACCTGGTCAAGGAGTTCAGGGATCAAAGGCAGAGGGTAATGATTTTTAACAGTTATCTGATTCAATGCGCGGTAATCAATACAAGTTCTAAGGTCGCCTTCTTTTTTTGGCATGAAGAACAAAGCCGAGGATGCCGGAGACTTTGACGGGCGAATGAAACCATTGGCTAGGTATTGATCTAAATATTGTCTCAAATGCTGATTCCCCGGCTCAGTAAGAGCATAAATCCTGCTACAAGGGGGTTGTGCACCGGGCACCAGATCGATTTGGCAATCGTACGATCTGTGAGGAGGTAACGTGTTGGCCTGTTCCTTTTGGAAGACGTCCTGAAAGTCTTGGTATTCCGGAGGTAGTTGCATGGAGACAGAGGTTACTGATGCTAGACTGACCTTCAGATTTTCTGGTTAGCAGGTTCGTGCACACTCCGGAAAGGTTATTCTCTTCGCTCGCCAATCAATTCGAGGATTATGTGTCTCTAACCAAGGGATTCCGAGTATAACGTGAAACTGTGGAGCCTTGATTACATCAAACACAACTGCCTCCCGATGGCCATCCGGACCTACAAGTGTTACCTCAGCTGTGGAATGTGTTACCGGTCCCGAGGCAATTTCGGTTCCATCGACTGTGGTGATGTCATCTTTGCTGGTTTTAGGACGCAGGGGGAGGTTAATCCTGGAGACCAATTCACGATCCACGTAGTTTCCTATAGCCCCACTATCGATGTATGCCTTTATTGCATGCAACCGCTTAGGCTGTTCCGGATCTACGAGGACCATTGGCACAGTGAAATGCGAGGTCTGAGAGTTTGTTTTGAAGCTCGGCAAACGGACCCCTACGCTTGTCGGGCGGGGTCGTTTCCCGAAACAGAGGTTTCATGGATTTTTTCAACGGCTCCTACCACCTTCCTGGGCGGCCTTGCCGGGCAATCTCGTAGAAAGTGTCCAGAGGATCCACAATAAAGACATAAGTGCATCTGCCGTCTTCTTTCACGTTCCTTTTGCGATAAAGGTCCTTTAACTCCTCCGATTTGGATTGGCTCAGAGGCTTCAGCCCCCTTGAGGTTAGCATGGGTCTTGACTAACACCCGGGTCTCAAACTTGGACCGATCTGCTTTTCTGTTTTGCAGTCTGTGATCCAATTGGACCACTAAGTCTATATATTCGGAGCACTCTTGGGGCGGATTTACAACTTGGGCCAGGACATCTTTAAGTTCTCTGCGTAGACCTCGATAAAATAACGTGATTCTTTTATCCTCTGGCCACCCAGTTTCCACAATTAGTCTATTAAAGGTTGCAATGTAGGAAAGGAGGTCTTGATTGCCCTGTCGCAGAGATAGAAGTTCGTCATCTAGAGCCTGCCCCTGGGAGTAACGAGCAAATAACCTTTCCATGCTTGCTTGAAATCTTTGAAAATCACGAAGAATTGGATCATCTTGAGTTACCAGTGGAACTGACCAATCGGCAGCACTGCCGCTGAGATATGACAATACAAAGGCTACCTTGGTCTGGTCATTAGGGAAGGCCCCAGGTCTGCACAGGAAATGCAAACGACACTGATTCATGAATACAGCGAATCGTTTGGGGTCCCCAGCAAAGAGTTCGGGTGAGGCCAGCGGCATGTTTCCAGGTAGATTAATCTGCACCGGGTTACTGGAAAGCACAGGAGCGGGGTTCCCTCCGGAACCGGGTAAAGGAGTTTGTCCAGCTTGACCTTGCAAAATCTGTCTAGCCAGGTCATCAGCTCTTTCCTTTGTTACAATCACTTCCCTCCTAAGAGCATTAGTCTCTTGACGAGCGGCGTGTACTTCGGCCCGTAATTCCCCCAGTAGATGGGCCAACTGGTCAGTTTCGGAAGTTTCCATAGCGCCTGGGTGGGAATTTGTAGGAAGGCTTCGCGTTCTGTAACGCTCACCTGGCTCCCCCGGAGGCGCTGGTCTGGTCTGGGTTGCTGTGGCCTCTTCAAGCGTGATGCGCAGAATTCGGACCACCGATTGAACAGGACCCCCAAATCTTGCTTGTCTGGCCCGTAGGAATATCCTTCTGCAGATGAGAAAGGGGATTAACTGTCTGCTGAATAATGTGCTTGCTCCCCCCTTTCCCACTTCGTTCTTCTCTGACTTCCTCCAAAACCCCCGGTTTAAGCTCACCTCATGGTTTGGAAGGATGAACTCTCCATCCTGCTTCTGGTGCAGGGGCGCGCGTTTGTCCAGTTACTTCACTGGTTTTCAGAATGGCGCTGGCAAATCCACTTGACTTTACTGAGCGATACGCCGTAAGTATGAAGATGCAAAAGTTCAAGTGTGAGCCTCCTTTTATGTTGTCTTTTTCTGTACTTTATTTCAGGTGCAGAACAAAGCCAATGCGTTGAGGGGTTAAATTGCCGGGATAAAATCAGGTGAGTTAGTGATGAGGGCGACCCCTCTAAATGTCTTTATAATTCCCCAGTAATGTATTTTGTCATGTCCCCATAGGGGCCGGGGTGCGGTACCTGCCAGAGGTGTGGCGCCGACCCGAGATGTGGAATGGTTCACCAAGAATATCCGGTAAGTAATATGGCTGAAAACTCAGCTTTCCTCTTGTGGTCCCTTGCTCACCTTTTGTCTCTTCTTCTCTCCCTTAGGTGCTGTGCAGAGATGTGGTGACCGGCACTGAGAGCCGCGATGGAGCCGGGCGGCGTCTCGGGAACAGGTGAGTGAAGCGTGGCGCTGCAGCGAGCAACGCGGTGCTTTTAAATGGAAGTCTTCCTTCAGGAATGCTGGCGTGAAGATTCCGGATGCAGGTAAGAAAGTTGAAATAGTTCTTAGTTTTCACCTTTCTCTTCTCTTATTCCCTTACAGGTGTTCCAGGTTCGAGGCGGGCGTGGCTGGAGTCCAGGTGCAGGAGCAGACTTGGTGAGCGTTCAGCTGCTGGGATGCAGAACAACGCGAAGCACGTGTGGCTGTCCGGGCGTGGCTTAAATAGCCTTGGAAGAAGTTCCAGGTGAGTATTCTTCCACAGCCCCACCCAAGTAACAAAATAGTTCCTTCAGAAAAATAGTCCCTCCTAGCCTCATTTGGCTTGGTTCTTCATGCAGCATGGTCTGCATCAGGTGAGTGTGCAGCATGGTCTGCTTCAGGTAAGTGCACCAAACACTTCCCCTTATGAGCCTGGCGCCTATGGCGCCAGGACTGATGTCCAACATGAGCCTGGCGCCAACACGCCAGCACAGAGTCCAAAGAGCCCCTATAAAGGGCCTCTGGGCTTTTACCCGGGGGTGTGATGCCTGCTCCCGGGGGTGCTGGGCCTGGCCTGGTGCTCCGGGGGTAGGCATCATGACAGTAATATATTGTGTTCTTTCTTGAAATTAGGCTTACTCTGAGCCGGAGACCCAACACTGCCATTGTACTTTTATGGACAAGCAAACTTGTAAAATATTCTCAACAATATTGTTATATTTGTCATGTGAACTGGGCACAAACCCTAGCATGTAACTTATTAGTTTGGAGAGGGGCTGGACAATGATTGGAAAATGATTGGGGGCGGGACATCCTCTAGAGGCATCCAGCACTCCCCTACAAGGTCATAAGCCAACTCAATGTTAAACATTTTATCAGCCTTAAAGGGAAGACATTCTTTGCCGGCTTATCTGCGATATATCTTGTGAGCAGCAGATTACACACAGATCTTTGCAGCAGGTGTATCAACCTAGTCAGTTACCATGCAAATTATATTAAATGTATCTTTTGGATGGATTTGTCTTCTTAAGGATAGATGTAAGAAAATAGTGTTTTCATGAGAGAGTAATTCTGGAGAGGGAAGTGTAGATACATCAAAAATAGATGGATTCAAAGTTTTAAATAAATCATAACCATTGTCATTGTTCTCTCCGGCATTTATTACCATAATTTGTCAGTGCGTCTGTAGCATTACAGAAAGTTATTAGCAATATTCAAATTAGTCTTGGACCTGACACCAATGGGAGCAGTCCAGTCCTAACTGCTAGGCAACATGTCCTCTTCATATTACGACCTTGTGGTCTAGCAGTTGAGCCAGACTGATCACATCGGTGGCAAGAGCTTGACTGATTTGCAAATGATGCTATAGAAGGCTGCCAGAGCAATTCCCTTGTTTATGATTTATTCAAAGACCTTTTGGTTTAGATTGTCACCCTAAGGGGCAGCGTATATGCTGAGAAATGGGCGACGTGCGTCCTACTGCTAGAAAATCAAACTGAACATCCAACAAGAGCACAATAAGTGTGGGATTGCATATGTTCCCATGCATAATTGCATGGCCAAGCAATTCTAACCAGAGGGCTCTCAGGGCCGTGGACCTAGGTTAGTTTAGAAATGGTTGGTCAATACCTGTCTCCAATGTCATAAATCAGGTATTATAATTACGGTATGGAAGGTTGCCCAAAGCAGTGGAAGTGTTTATGATTAATTTAAAAACTTCAATCCATTTCTTAGATATAGTGAAATATAGAGTGTCATTAAATAAGGTGGCCTGGACAGTAAGTCACCCACAGCCTCATGCCTGTGATGTCACTTCCTGTGATTTCACTGCTCGCTACATCAGTACTGTCTCATTAAACGGTTGTCCCATAAAGCTTCCCTCTCATCCCCCGCACACACAGAAATTTAAAAGTTATCATCCCCCTCCCCCGGGTGCCAACATTTGATTTTGATAACGAAGGCAGAAATATCACCTCCTAAACATAAGAAACCATGAAAATAGAGGGAGACTGAGCCCCTACCCAGTTTGAAACTGTGGATTTTGTATAACATTGTTCGGAAGGAATTGCGAAAAAAAGGTCAAGGATCGATGGGTGACACCATGGGCATCATTTTATGGGGGACAAGGGTGTATGTTCCCCCAACTTTTGTGGTACAGTATTTTGTCCCACTCATATGGCAGGGGCCCCTTTCATTTAGATATCATGAGAGCTAGAAGGTAAGCCCTGTGGGCTCAGGACTCTCCATGCATTTGTAATTAAACACGTTAAGATGGCTGACACCATCTCTGTTACATCAGGGCCTAAAGCCTGAGGCCCAGGGAGCCTGCCTTCTAATCTGTGATTGGACCGCTGAGTGCTTTTCATCCGATACGGGGAGCCAGCAGGCTTGAGCCGTCCTGCAGCACTAAGGTGCACACCAGGCCCCTCTCCTGGATTCTTTCATTCTGCTGCTTGCCTGCATCGAAGATCCAGCAGGCTGCTCACTCTCATCCAGCAGCTAGAGACGCTGTTTCACCATGAGGGATGCCGACATGAGAGCCTACATGCTAATATGGCCGATGCAATCTCTGGCACATCAGTGCCTAAAGCCTGAGGCCGGGGAGCCCACCTTCTAATCTGAGATTGGGTATCCACATACTTTTCATCCAATATGGGGAACCAGTAGGCTTCAGCCATCCCCCAGCACTAAGGCCCACACCAAAGTCTGACCCTTTTGGGTGCTGGAGGGAGTCTCCTTCCCATGTCGTTGTACAATCTGCCTCCGGACTATGTACATCGCAATTTAAAATGGACAGTGAGCCGACAAAGAAGCAGCCTGGTTAACTTTTGGGCATGCACTGCCGAGATCTGGTAAGAAGCTTTATGTGCCCATCCATTCTCATGGGGAACAATACACACAAGTCCTGGGGCCTCCTCGACAAGCTCTATCCATCCACTACCTCGTTCACCTCCTTGAGGCATCTACTCCTGTAGCACTTGCCGGTTCCTGCACAGTGTCCCCCTCAGCTCCATCTCCCTAAACCCAAACAGATTCCAAGGGGTAGAAACAGTAAACTCTACACTTTTGGCCCTCCGCGCTGGACTTCACCCTCCCCTTGGGCCTCTCCTCCACCACTGCCTCATGTTATTGTGTGCCCCACTTATCTGTCCCTAATGCCATGTTGCTTCCCTGTATACTCTGTCAGTTGCCCTGTCCGTGAAGCATTTCCCCTGTAGCATCTGCACCGCCTTATACTTGATTCTTGCTGTAGTTATACCTGCTCACTCTTTGTTTTCTACTGGATTTTAGTGCTCTGTGAAAAGGTGAAGCTAGATGTGCTGTAATCCTGCGCATTGTTAGTTTACAATGCTTTTTTAGGGCTCTGTGAAAAGTCGAATCTAGATGTGCCTGTAAACAAGCTCACTGTTTGTTTTCCACTGCAGTTTTAGTGCTCTGTGAAAAATCAAATCTAGATGGGCCTGTAAACCTTCTTACTGTTTGTTTTCCACTGCATTTTTTGTGCTCTGTCCAATCTAATCTAGATGTGCTTATAAATCCGCACATTGTTTATTTCCACTGCATGTTTGTGCTCTGTTTAAAGTCTAATCTAGATGTGCCTGTAAACCTGCAGATAGTTTATTTTTACTACATTTTAGTGCTCTTTGAAAAGGCAAATTTAGCTGCGCCTGTACACCAGTGCATTGTTTGTTTTCCACTTCTTTGATACCTCCCTCTCCTTACTAGTGGTCATAAATTCCCCAGGCCGTGGTCTGTGTACCCAAAGACAAGCAAGCATTATTAGGAGCATGGCTTTGTGCTATGTAGCCAGACCTACCAACTGGTTTATTGTTCTTTGGGTTATTACTTAATGCAAAGTCCAACCACCGGGGTGTGGGCTGCCGAAGTGATTGCACAACTTGGTTCCGTGGGCTTGGGACAGGCACAGGGTAGCCAAAATGTGTAAGGGCCTGGGGCTCCTGGTTTATCAAGGCCGTATTAGGACCAGTGATTCCTAGGTTTACACCAATGGGCCCCAGCCGTGTCGTGCTGATCCTCTTTGTGTTTGTGTATAAGGACATCCGCGTGCAAGTGGCTGCGAGCTCTACCTCCCTAAATGGTCAATTAATCTGAGTGGAGTCTGCCATTCCCAGTGGTGGCCCCCTGTGGCTCTGCCTCTCCCCTGGGCTTCAATAAAGGCCAGTAGCAGTATTTTGAGATCTACTAGTTCAGACAAGATAAAACGAAATGTACATCCACAGGCCCCCTCCACGGCTGGAACGGCAGTATGCTGATGTGTGTACCAGGTGGTATGAAGGCATTTGGGAGACCTGGGGGGATACACAATCAGCAGGGGTCTTCTCTCAGTACACAAATCTTGATCTTTGCCTATAAGGGGACTGGGGTTGATTCTCAAGGGCGGCATCCAGGGCGCGGTTCCATTTAACCTCAGCATCCTCAGGCTCCGTTAGTGCCATGGTTATAACCAAACTGTTCAATGCTGGGGGTGATGGAAATGATGCCAGGATCTTAGATATTGGTTCGAGCCCCCGTAAACATGAGATTTCCTTGTCCTTGGTGTCTTTCCTAGGACACCAAGGACAAGGAAAGTTTGCCTGCCAGGACCACTGGGTAACTCCTCAGTCAATAAAAATTCAGATGAAAAATCAGATGATGGGACATCTATAACAGCAGTATCTGTATCTGCTGAATTGGCTCTGACCAGGTGCTCAGGGGTATAAGTAGGTTCTCCACCGCCGCTGGAAATATGTGGTGTGTCCCTTGGTTTATTGGGTAAATACCCCCACGCATCCTGATTTTTACCCAGGTACTGAAGATTTCCTTGATGACGGAGTATGCCTCTCCCGTGAGTTGTATAGGGCTACACACTTTTTTCTTAAAAATCCCTGTGTCAGCACCATGTGGTGGAGTTTTCATCGCCATTTGCTGCTTAACGGTCAGGATTTTCTGTTTGCTCTTCATGTGATTTTGCATGTTAGGGCAGGGGTAAAACAAAGGGTGGTGCAGAAGGTCATGCACAGGTGATGGTTATACGGGGTGGGTAGATGAATTGGCGTGTCTCAGTGAACAGACATAAGCAGTGAGACAAACGATGCGGTGTCATACACAGAAGCCCCTCATGTTACCCGCTCAATCCCCAGTCTTAGCCTCTAACCTCTCAACTATATAGGTGCTTCACGTGTCGAGTGATACTTATAGGCAGAAGCTCACTGCATTAGGGAAGTTGCACAATCCATTGCTGGGTCCAGGTCAAGTTGCTCAAATCAGGAGGAATGCCAGAAAAGTATACCTCTGGGCAAGGCTCCTACGGGCAGCAAACACCCTGTGGGAGCACACACCCATACCTCTCCACCCTGCTGGCTTCACCATTGTGGGGAGGGCTGAGATGTGTTTTGCTGGCTTGCATTTAAGAAAGTGGGCGGAGCTTGTCGGCAGCAACTGGCCGCGAGAGAAACTCCTGGCTGTCCTTCCTCCCTGTGGAAGCAAACACCCACTTCCTGACATGCCTAAACTCAGACCCCCACTCCTTGTATCTCAATGAGCACGCGCACAGCACTTTTCCCCAAACCTGACTTTCGCCTTAATGAATATACAGGGATAACTGCCTAAACTCAGGCACCCATTCCTTGTATTTCCGTCCTCACAGGCAACTGCTTGGGAGGCTTGTCATGTCACAGTGGCTGCCCTCCATCCAACTAGGGTGGGTGGGCAGGGATTTAGTCACTCTCGGCACCCTCCACAACAAACCCGGACCTAATGACCGACTAATGGGCCACAACATCACGGGAACCAAACGCAAGCGCACAATTAACGCCACCATGTGCACGAACGCTATTAGGACGCTCGCACAAAGTGCTACCAGCACCATGAACCCTTCCCACACTTGCCCCCTACTGGGGCGCATTGAGGGAAGGGTCACTGCGCACTAGCACCCTTATTAACAGACACTCAGCTCACCCCAGGCTGCACACCACGGCCACCCGCGGTCACCAGGATCGCGCAATCACAACACAAGGCTCATGCACCATGAAAAGCGCCGTATGCGTATTAACAAACACATGCACGCACCAGCGCCCCCAGGCTCAGATCTAACACGGGCACAGCCCAAACCGGCACGCACTTGAATCCCAGTATTTATCCAATGGATCTGCAATATTTACACTATTTGCACGCCCTGCATCAAAAGCACACTTTTGTATGATAAAGCTTTAAATATGCCCAAAAAACAGGCTTGTGAAACCGTTATTTATAGATGTGCAGAAAAAAACCTTTATGTTGTACAAAAGGACCAACCGTGGGCTAGATCCCCTTCCACTCAACTGGCCTTTACAAAAAAAGATCTGGTAATGGGGTAAACACTCCCAGCAATGCATGTGAAGGTAAACCTTTTCATAGAAGACAGCATAGCACTGTCAGTAATATAAAATGATCACTGTTTCATCTACCGGCAAAGCCAGAATACGAGCATGAATGCTTTGTCTTGAAATTGGACACAATCATCTCTCCGGACTATCGCTTTATGCTCATCATTGCGGGTGGTGTTTGCATAGGTTTTACAACTTCTTGTCTGAAGCAACAGATTTCTAGACCTTCACCATACTGATGCTATGTTTGTTTTCATAGCAACCGCTTTCTGGTTGTGGTACATTATTGATAATAACACCTATTGTGCTACAAAACCAAGTACACATAAATGTAGGTTTGTCAGCTTCAGACATAGGAAATGCTGAGTCAGCTCTGTAAGGAGTGCTTAACACACCGAGCAATCTTTTGAACCATTGCACCACTTGACTTTATAAATATGCATTTCAAATGTGGCTATTACACATTCTAATTATAATCCCCACAGAAATGTTAGAATGCAACAGGAGTTGTGCTGTGCACAAACTATGCATGCCACAGTGAACACAGATAGCAGAGCAGAATGTACTTCTCAATAACAGACACAAAATAGGTTTCGAGTCTCAGCAGCCTGCCATAAAATGTGCTATTTAAGTTTGGTGAATAAAGTAAGTGACTTCTTTAGATAAGGTAGACTTGTGGGGACCCCCTACAAGGTGGGGCCGCGGGGCAAGTGCCCCTTTTGCCCTCCCATAAAGATATCTCTGCTCCTGCCCTATAACCTCATCACCACCACCGACCGGAATACCATGCCCCTGTACTCCTGCTTGGAAAATTTTCAAAAGGTAGCAATCAGATTCACCCAGCTACTTTGAATGCTCGCTCTGCTGTCAAACACTATCCTGACATCTATCTCCTTCTTGAAGACTTTGACCTTGACGTCCTTTCCCTTACTGGGATGTGGTTCAACACCAGCTCTGTCACTGCTCTTAACATTCTCCTTCCTGAAGGCTACAAACTCCTTCCCAAACCCATGCCCAACCGACCCGGAGACGGAGTGCCGCTGATTTTACCTGAGTGGGTCCCTGCGTCTATTATACACAATCAATCCTACACCTCTTTTGAATGCCTCATCTGTAGGCTTGGGGTCTCTCATACTCTCTCATTAACCATTGCTACCATCTACAGGCCCCCTGGCCCTATCCCTCTCTTCCTCTCTGAATTGGCCGACCGCACATCCTCTGTCTTGACTTCTACTTCCAAACACATATTCCTCAGGGATTTCAATATCGACCTCAACTCCCTTGATTCAGCCACTTCAAGCTTCTGTAACCTCTGTCACTCCCTCTCCCTCTTACTATGCTTCCTTCCGGCCAGACCCACTCAACTAGAAACACTTTGGATGTCCTAATCTGAGGAGAGATCCCCATCTCTAACCTGGTCACCACCACCCTCTCCTTGTTTGACCACTCTCTCCTCTCCTCCCACTGGGGCCTCTTGTGTCTCTGTCTGAGCCGCCACCCACACTGCCAGCATCCTTTGCCGTCATTCGATCGATGAAGTGAGTGTCAGTCGATGCTTTTGCCTCCACTTTCATCCCTCCTCCCACCTCTTCCCCTGACTCTCCCTCTGACTCTGTCCTCGCTAACCTTCACCTCTCCATCTCTAACACCCTTGACATCCTTGCCCCTTGTCAGAAGGACCACCTGAACCCTGCCTCCAAGTGCATTGGCTAGTATGACTCTGATCTAGCTTTTCTGAAACGTAAATGCAGAGTCACTGAACAGAAGTGACAGACCTCTGGATCACCCTCTGACAAACTGGCTAGGTCAACCGCAATATAGCTTTTCTATCCGGTCCAAGAAGAGAGCCCACATCCAAGCTCACATCTCTGGAGCCACTAACGACATGGCTGAACTCTTCAAAATGTGCAAGGAACTCACCAATCTAACGACAGTCTGCACCTCTCGCCTACCCCAACCCAACTCCCTCTCCTGCTTCCATGTCTCACTTGGGCTCCCTCCACCTACCCCCTTCTCTCCTCCCTCCTGCCCACATCACCAGATGAGGGCTCTAAAGGGATCTGCTCTATGAAGGTCTCATCCAAACAGGTGCACCCCTGTTTGTCCAGGATGATTAAAGACACACCTCTCTCTCTAACCCAGCTCTTGCTGACCCCTTTAACCACTCCTTTGACAATGGCTCTTGCCCTCTATCCCTCAAGCACTCCCTCATGCACCCTCTCCTAACGAAGCTGTCTGCTGAGCCCTCCTGCCCAGCTAACTATCGCCCCATCTCCACCAACCACTTCCAGGGAAAATGCTTGGAGAAGTTGATCCTTCATTCATATTGAACTTGCTGGCTGCCTCCATGAACTTCCATGACCATCCATCTGGATTCCAGGCATACAGAGTCATGGAAACTGCTCTCATGAACACCCGTGAGGACCAGCTCCTAAAATCTTGAGACTAACTCTCTCGCGGTTCTCATTCTCCTCGATCTCTCCTCTGCCTTTGAAAGGGTCAACCATTTTATTCTCATTAAATGATCTCAGTCTTAAAGCCAGTATGACGGAGATCCTTCTTATTGGGACGGTATAACCCAAATTCGTTGTTTACAATTGTTCGAAGAACAATTGACCAAATGTAAAGGGTCACAATTGACCTTTTCACAATTGACTATATATATATATATATATATATATATATACATATATATATAGGTTTTGGGGGGTTTGGCGTTGGGTGGGGGGTTGTGGGGGCTTTCCCCCCACATATATGTTACAATTGACCTTCACAATTCGGTCAATTGTGAAAAGGTCAATTGTAATTCGAACAGTTGTAAAACGAACAATTCGAATACAACCTATTGGGACACACACATCCTGCTTCCCTCCTACCCTCAGGCCACCCTCCTTGGGCCCTCTACCCTCACCATCCTGTGAGACCATAAACCTTGGGGTCATCTTCGACTCCTCTCTCTCCTTCACCCCTCACATCTTGAACCTTGCCAAGAAGGCCAACTTCCAGCTTCACCTCCTTAGAGGCATTCTCCCTTTCCTCACCTTTCCCCAGTATCTCAATGTCTCCAGAGCTCTGGTCCTTTCCAGGCTGGTCTACTGCAACAGCCTCTTCCTCAATCTCACCCTCGCCTCTCTACGCCTCTTCAGCTAATCCAGAACAGGGCTGCTAGACCTATTCTTTCCACCCCTAAAATCCCTCCACTGGCTCCCGGTGGCCACAAGGATCAAATTCAAGACCCTCTGTATCATCCACAATGCTTTCTGGGGCATGGGATCATGCTATCTCCAACCTTCTCTCCATAAATACCACCCTGCTAGAGCCCTCTGCTCCAACTCTCTTCTTGTCAACGACTTCTCCAAACAGAAAGCGTGGGGGCAGGTCTTAATCCTCGGCTGGTGCCTCTCTCTGGAACAGCTTCCCTGGCCCTCTCAGATTTGAGCCGGACCTTCTTAAGTTCTGGAAACTTCTCAAAACTCTGCTTTTCACTTCCTCTTTCACCCTTTCTCTTCCCTGCTAATCAGTCCACTTCCTCAGAGACTGCTGGCCTAGTTCTTCATGAATCTCACAGGCTACCAGCCCTGCCCCCCATCTAGTCTACACCAGCACTCTCCCCTCTGCACTGCCCTTGCAGGCCAGCCCGCCTGGCTGCTGGGATCCCACCCTTGGGACTCCTCTGCCCTAGCACTTAGCCAGTGGCCTCCCCACTGGCTCCCTGTGGCACTTTGTAACAATGGGCCTCATTACGACCCAGGCGGAGGACCATGGTGCTGATAGCACCATCGTCCATGCCGGTAACTTACCGACTCCGCCATGGAGAAAGGGGGAATTACCACCCCATTACAAGGTTGGCGGGGCGGTAATTCCCCCTTCCTCCATGGCCCTTCCCCATTCCCATTTTTGCCCCATAGGGCTCAATGGGAATGGGGAAGGCACTAAGTACGGTGCCGCAAATTGCGGCACCGTACTTAGCACCAAGGTCCCTTTGCGGGTCCCTACTTTAACGGCTGGTGAAACTAGCCGTTAAGGTCGGGTCCCGCAAAGGGACCTCGTAATTAGGCGCTAATAGGTTAACGGCGCCGCAGCCTTTTACGGCACAGTTAACCCATTAGCGCCTGGGTCGTAATGAGGCCCAATGTCGTATTGTCATCAACACACCTGAGCCAGCAGGTAAGTTATATGGGTTTATTAGTTAAGTACACAGCAGGAAACACCGGCACATCCTTGCCAGCCAGCTCTCTATCTCCACTGCCCCCCATGGAACACATATTCAGATGACAACACTCTAAGCACAGTGATGTTATGATGTAGAAGGTTATTAGAACCTTCACCTTCCCAGTTCTCGATGCCGTTCTCTCCCCGTGATTCTGGAATGTAGAAGATAGGGGAAGAGGACGGCAGCAGAGCTGTTGGTGTCTAGGGAACTCTCCATAAGAATAAACACACTTATAAGTTAAAGAAGATCTGAAATGTTCAACAGAGAGTGTGAGCCTCAAGAATTAATATCAGACAATGGTGCACAATTCATGTCACGGGAAGTGCAAATGTTCCTCAAGGAGCGGGCCATTAAGCACAAAACAACGGCTTTATATCATCCCATGAGCAATGGATTAGTGGAGAGGATGAACCGCTTTATAAAAGAGGTTATTCAACTAGCTGTGGCAAACAGTCTACCATGGAGAGAGACGCTCAAAGAGGCATTGAATACGCACAAAGTCACTCCACATTCTGCAACGGAGGTTGAACCTTTTACCTTAATGAGGGTAAGAATTGCACCAACAGACTTAGACCCGCTTGGTTAACACTGAAGAAGAACAAAAACGTAGATATGGAAGCAGTTGTAAGAAGAGTACCAAAAAAAACAGGAAGAGTATAAAAAATACTATGACAGACAAAAACATGCGAAGGAGAGCAGTGTAAGAGCTGGGGATTGGATCAGAGTGAAGGAGCCTTGAAGAGTTATGAAGGGGGAGTCCAGATATCGCTCACCGCAAAGAGTTGTGCGTTGTTCAAAGAAATCTGTGACATTGGAAGATGGTAACAGATGGTCATGCAATGATGTCATTCTGGCAAGAGAGAGACAGACAAAGCTCCAATATTCCGAGCAGGGTGGAGGATGTGGCGTTTTCACAAAAACCCAGGGCTCATGCAGATACTGTGAACAATGGTACGTCTGGGTTGAGACCTAGAAGAGGGATGTCTCATAAAAAAAAAAAGATTTTATATATTATTGATACCGTTAATCCAGTGGACGTATCATATATGATTCAATTGGAATTCCAAGAGAAAATGTCAACGTGTATCCTTTTTCTGTGTTAATATAATGTCGTGTGGTTCATTATTATCTTTTACTGTACATAGTTATGTTGTTTCTCTGTAAATATTAAGGGAAGGAGATGTTATGATGTAGAAGGTTATTAGAACCTTCACCTTCCCAGTTCTCGATGCCGTTCTCTCCCCGTGATTCTGGAATGTAGAAGATACGGGAAGAGGACGGCAGCAGAGCTGTTGGTGTCTAGGGAACTCTCCATAAGTATAAACACACTTATAAGTTAAAGAAGAATCTTGAGCCCGGCGTGTGTATATTTATATATGTACGTTCAATCACAACAAGTGACATCACCTCATTCCACTGACATCACCCCTCCAGGGTAGGAATGGACTAGAGGGAAGACACAGGAGGGAAGCCACTCATTATTACACACTTCCCTTCCGGGCTCCTACAAGCACTTGCCCATACCTCCACCCCCCTGCCACTTTCACTCGCTCCTGCACGTCTCTTCACTGCCCTTGCGCCTCCGAATGCCACAAGGCCGAGTAGGGAAATGATTGTATATTTACAGTTGTTGCCACTATTATTTAGCCCCCTTGTTCCCTCCTCATTAGCCTTGTGGCGCCTGGAAACACCATGGTGTTGTATATGCGTCTAACAAAGGCTCAATGGATAAAATAAAGTAAATGTCATGACCCCCAGACATTTTCAGCCAAGTTACTCCACTGGGTGACACTGAACATAAAACATCTGAGCAATGGTTGCTCAACCTGTAAAGCTACATTTGCAGCTTTTCGGTTTGTGTTTGTCACTCAACTTTCAAAGTGCTCAGTATTGGCTCTGGGAACAAAATACTGTTGAAAATCACTGCAGTTCCTGTACATAACGTTAAAGCCAATAGTATGTGATCTCCAGCATCATTGACAGTGCACAAATCACTTAGGATGTATGTGCAGACTAAGGGGCAAAGTGGGGCTCCTGACTCTATTGCTAAAGAGCTAAGGGGCAATTGCCCCCTCTGACCTCCTGTACTTGGCGCCTATGGTCACCCCTTCTGCAGAGTACATGGGAAGTAGCACATTTCCACTGAGACTCTTAAGGGTTCAAATGAAATCTGGTTCAGCAGTTTTAGGCATTGAAGCGGGGACTTGCCGCTGAGGGGGACGTCGTACAGAGCGGTGTGAAGTGCTCAGCCCTGGGGAGTAGATGGCGAACACCCGAGAGACAAAAGCAGCACTATTTTTAGAGGAGCCGTATTAAGAAGAGATGATTTGGCAGCCGTCTTCAAAGTTCAGGCGCTGAGCAAGTCCTCGGATGGAGCGGCAGCAGGGAGGGATTTGCTGGCTCGTGAAGAATGCGCGCCGAGCAAAGGGCGAAGTGCAGGTAATGCGATTGGTGGATTCGGGGATGGCATTTAACAGTGACACACGGAGAGACGTCCCAGGGAGATGGAAATTAATGGATTTGCATTGAAACAGCCTTAAAATTACATGCTATCAGGAAGAGAAGATTACCGGAGGGAGCGCCGAGCCGGAGACACGCTCCGATGAAATCAGCTGGTGTCATTTGCAGGTGATGCTTCAGCTCTTCTATTGGGTGGGGGCGCGGACAAGAGGCCTGGAAGTGTGCTTCGCTCTTACGTGCTGGAAGACGAACTTCCTGCAGTCAGGGATACTTTGCATTGTGACCGGTTTCATTCAAGGTTCTTGGAATGTTCCGTCTTCTGAACAAGTGAGCTCACTCAATGTGAAAAGATCCACATTCAGTCTTCATAAGCTGTAACATGGCCATTATGCATCTTCAAACAGCTTGTACCCAGCCACCTGGGCCTGGGCCTGAGCAGAATATGCCGGGAGGGAAGCTCCTGTGTTTACTGTTTGCCACTGACATGTAGGAAACATGCGCTTCGCCATGGAAGCCAAAACATCCTAAAGAGGCTCTCCCCGTTTTGGAGGTCGCTATATAAACTACTAGAATCGGCTCTGGGCATGGGCAGTCTGAATGGGGACCCAGGGCCCTCCTAGTGGGGGCCACGCTGTCAGTAGCTTCTCCGGTATAATTACTTTTCATGACCTTGGGAGTTGAGCACAGAGAGTCTGGTTACTGCAGAACGGTCTTTCTATTCTCCCCCAACACAATGCGAGGGGCACTGCCCGCTCAACGTCAGCGCCCTGCGAAGCCCCGGATTCACATTTAAATGCGGTTATGAAACCAAAGAAATATTGGGGACGGATCCAATGTGCCCTCCAAGTAAATGTGATAGGAACAGCAAAGGCACAATTTGCATTTGAAGGCCTCTAGCATCATCAGCTAATTATTCAATTGGGTGCCCCCGTTTTTCAATACAATTCAATCGAGTCTTAAAAAATTGTACCCCTCTTTTAAAGGTGTGTACTATGTTTTAAAGGTATGCGCTCATTGGGAAGCACACACAGTGTATTGTTTAATAGCACAATGTGCATATGAACAATCTGCATAACTCTGCCGAGCAATGACTACAATCAGATAATCCTAAAGCACATTTAAGGCTCAGATTACTTTCCCCATTCTGCATGGAACCATACAGCTACAGCAATTCGTATTTGTGGCATGCTTTTATAATGATTTGTACATTTTTTGTTTGATTTATTATGTGATTTGGACGGAATTAATTATATAAAACAGTACATTTTTAGCACTGAAAAAAAAAAAACACTAACGCATATGTGTGACAAGCACAGGGCAGAAGATAAGTGGCCAAGTGTTAAAATCTCAGGCAGGGTTCACCCCTGGTTTCAATATTTAATTTCATGCACCCTCCATACACACGTGGCGTCAATTTGGGGGTCAGCAGAGGTAGCAGCTGCTACTTGTGCCAATGCCCTTGGAACGCCTGGCATTCCCTCTGAGGCCCGCTGGTGACAGAGGCACAGCCAGTGGCCACTGATCAATTCACTTAAAGTAGCAAAAAGTAATTATTTTCTGCCAAACGTGTATGTGTGTTGGTTGTTTTTAAAATTAAGCATGCTTTCAGTAACACCACAAAACACTCACACAGGGCAGGAGTGCAAAGCACCATCTGGGTGCATAAGGAATCTGAACGTGTTCCACAGCAGAAGCTGTGCAGGCTTCTTCCCACTCAATACTGTTTAGGGAGCCATGCACGCCTGCAGGCTTTCAGGGTAGTTTTGTGTGTGTGACATTTTCTTCTTTGCAGTTTACATAAGTGTGAGTTTTGATATCGTATTTGTGACAATTGCAAACAATGAAAAAAAAAACCTTTACTCTCAGATCTTTAGTACATTTTAAAAATGCACCCTACTTTTATAAACTGGGGAGCCACGTGTATTGAGTTGGTGCGACTCAGACTTTCATTCGTCTGATGCTTAAACACTGAAGACCACCCACTCTGTTTGATGGCAGTACGATAGGGTATTGAAAGTGTTATGAAAAAGATACATTATATTAACAAGCACTATATAGAAAACAATAGAATGCACCCTACTCGTTTTACCCAACCATTTTTTGAAGGATGAGTTTTATTTTGTCAGATTCGTTTATCTTGAGGCTTGAATTGAGGCACTACATATCAGTATTTTTTTTTTTAATGCAAACATCGTTCTGTGCTATTGACAGACTATAATATAGAAAACACTGTTTGCTGGTGTAAAACTTAAGGTCGTATGCAAGGAATAAGGACCTACTGGCTTCACCTGAGCTAACATCCCAGCGTCTCCAAAGCCCAACTTGTGTGATCCTGGCGATATAACTTTAGAACAAATTAGATCCTCTAGAAGTATTTCAGTTTAGATGGTGCTATTAAAAAAAGAAACACGGCTGGGATCATTTATCCCAAGCACCCACGACCACCAAATATTACCTACCTCAACCCCCTCCTTCATCATCTACCCACCTGCACACGTGTTTACATTTCCCGCTGCTAGTGGACACGGTTGGCCCTATGGCAAGACGATGCGCCTAGGCCAATAAGGCTACAATACACACATGATGGAATAACGTGGGGATGTGAGGTTGCACCTTCCATGTGATGACTAAACCCAGCCTATCTGCCTTTTCGGGCATACAATTAAAGTGCATAAGTGGCCAGGACTCCTTAGGTCATAGAATACCAGCACTTGGGTATGTGAGACTGTACCTCGCAGGCAGTGAGCATACCTGTAGTGTGAAGCTTGGCATGGCCTGCGATGATAAACTTTGCTGTGAAAGGTTGCTCTTAGCACATTATTTCTGCGTGTGGTCCTGTGAGTCAGTATTTAGCATATGACGACTGTAAAAGTGAGGCATTGGCTGGCCTAAGATGGCAGTAATTAACCATACCAGGTGGGTTGGGTATATGAAGGCATGTTGCCTGGTACATGATGGCTTTCACCGGTGTGCCTTTGGCATATCATTCAAGGCAAAGTGAGGCAGTGCCCAATTTTATATATCGCTGGCAACTAAAACATAATTGTATCCGTTTTATAATTGTGTGTTTTAATTGATTGCACATTTATTGTATTTTGTTCTCATTTCCAACGTTACTTCCTGTGATGTCCTTCGGTCAAAGCTCATGCAAGGCCCTTTCCTGCGATGTTGTTTGGTGTGTGGTGTCATTTTAGCTGCACCTGATACTTTGGTGAATTGACATCTCGGCCTGCTCCTTTAGATAGGGTGTGTGAGAAGGGTGGCACTGGGGAGCATGCAGTACGCGTTGCTCCCTGGGGAGATTGTGGGTGCTGCACCGACCGTGCCATTCCGTGTTGCATGGACCACAGGTGAGATAGCCTGGTGGCTTAGGAGGCACAGAGGAGCAGTCAGGGGACAGGGCAGGGATCAGGGGATCTGGGGACAGTGGTAGGAGAGGGTGTCGTGGGGGTGGGGGAGGAGGCCTTTGGGCAATGTGGTCCTGGCAGGTGAAGTCTCCTAGGGGCGGGGCGCATATAATTAAAAAAGCTGCACCATACGTTTTTCCTAGTGGCAGGAAATGCATACATAGGTGGAAACGGGGAGGGGCGCCTTGCACCTTGCCACCAGAGCCCCCCCTTTTTTGTGCATGTGGTGGCTTATCGTTTGTTTCCTCGTCGTGTGTGTGTGTGTAGGGTGGTGGGGTGGGGGTGGGGCGGTCTTGGGGTTTTTGTCGGGAGCTACATAGCTGTTTAGGGCTCCAGGTTTTTGTGAGCCAGGTGCAGTGCTCAGTGCTGGCCGTCGGGTGGCAGTGTGGTGCACGGCTCGCTGTGTCTCATGCTGCTGTTGTCACCTGTCTATCTGCAAACCGACCAGTGGGGCTGGGGTCGAGGCACTCTCCATCACACCAGAAACCGCACACCTGAGAACTGCTGTGAGGTTCTAACCCCAATTACTGTTTAAAATGCCTAGGAATATCTACACAGAGTGCAGGTGCTAACAATTAGGGGGGTTAACATTAAAATAATGCAGTTTTAAAAAAAAGGAAAGCATTTACGCATAGTTTGGCTAGTTCAGTAACCCCGATGGGTGTTCGTTTGCCACGTTTGGTCCACTCTGAACCTGGGAGCCTCTAATAACCCCCTAACCCCACCCCAGGGTTTTGGGTTTTCCACGGGGCAGTTGGGGGCATCATCCAGCCTGGTGCTGGGGTGCTAGACTGAGGCCCCTTATCCTAGGGGCCTGGATTTAGTAGGATGGAGGGAGGGCCAAAGTGGGTATGGGAGTGGGTGATGGGGCACCATGGGAGTGGGTGATGGGGCACCTAGTAGGGCAGGCCGGGGTGGATGCCACCCAGAAGAGGACCACAGGAGTAACGGGCAGTGCCCCTGCAGGTGGTCAGAGGTTTACATGTGTGGGATGCTTGGGGGGAACCATCATCCCAAAGAGCAACAATATTGGTAGGGGCTTGGGTGCCCCCCTCATAACAGGTGAAGAAGGGGAATAGTTGGCACAAATCCATCATCCCAGTGAGCAAAAGCATGGGATAGTCTAGGGCAGCCCCCCCTTACAAAAGGAGCAGAATAGTATGTCCCTGGGCCGTATATCTCGGTGTCGGGAGATGGCCAGAACACCGTCACCTGCAGAAAGTGGCGAGAGATTGTGGATGGCTGCCCCCCAGCGGTAGTACAGCAGTGATGGAGTCCAAAGTGAGTGGGGAGAGATTTGGACGGCTCCCGCCCAGTGGCGGTGCAGCAGCGATGGGGTGTGTGCGCTCCACATGTCAAAGGTTTGGACGATAAGGTGAGCAAGGATTTGAACTGAAGGTGCATTGGTGTTTGTGGAGTGCAGGGGTAAGGTTGGTGTTGAAGGAATTTGAAGGTCTTTTTGGTGGGTAAAGGATGCAAATATCTAAATAAAATAAAACATTAAAAGAATAATGGAAAATAAATATTAATTATGAAGGAAGAGTGGATTTCCCAGGTTGGAACAGGGTTGGGCGGTTAATATTAATAAAAGAAATGGCATTGTGGAACGTGAGGGCCAGCAAGGTAGATTGAAAGGATTGAGAAGGTTGAAGATAGGGACAGTTGGGATGAGCTTGGAGTCTGGGAGAATATGATATAAGTCATTTATAACGCGCCTGTACAGAAGTGTTTCTAGGTGGAACAAAACGAGGAAGGGAACACAAAGGGAGAACAAAACAACGATCTTACTAAGACTTTTGTAATTCAGATCATGCAAGGGAGAGGGAGAGAGGAAGTGCAATCAGGGCAGCAATGCGTTTAGTAAGTGCAGCCAGGGCAAACAGGCTCTGGGTAAGTACAAGAAGGAAGGGGACTGTAGGGTTTCAGATACAGCCCCTAGTTTGCGTTAGGCTTGGCAGGAGTGCATAGACTATGAGTTAAAGGATGGCCTGGTACCCGTGAGACTCTGAGGGTAGCCAGTTAGCACAGTATACAGGTTGGTCAGCTGAGGAAAGCCAGAGTGAAAGCACAAGAGAAGAGGAAGATCTTGTGCTGCATTCAGAAATTCAGGTTGTCCGTATCAAGTGTGAGAGGGGCAGGGAGGTCATTGCAGAGGGAGGAACCTTCAGGGGAGAGGGATCTACAGCCCACTCTTTGCCTGGTGAAGCGCTTGAACATTAGAGGTTTCGAGGTTGCTGAGCAAAAGGCTCGAGAAGGAAGGATTGGGAAGGAGGGAAGGTGAAGATAGTTTTTGGTTCTCTATTAAAGTGAGCATAAGGATTTGATGATCAGGTAAGGGGTGCTTGGTTAAGTGAGAGAAGACTGCAGTAGTAAAGATGAAATAAGGGGTGGCCTACTCTAGTGTTAAGGGGCATGAGGTACCGGGCCCAGGCCCAGAATAGAACAAGGATCGGGGGTGTTGTGGTTTTACCGCCCCTCTGGACCTTGTAGTTTAGGAACTTGTTGATACCGCAGGCCCACCCCATGCCTTTGTACAGCCCAGTTATTGGTTGCCCCACCCGGGACAGGGCTAAGGGCGGAGACAGGAGGTAGAAGGCAGCCAGCAATCTTTGGGGGAGGGGTAGCAGTGACAGGATGGAAATGGATCCTACAAGAAGGAATGGTGGGGTTAAGAATATCAGGTCACAAAGTTGTTGGGTTTGTGTGAACGGCAACACATTAATAATTATGTCGTACCTCTGTTAGTTTTATTGGCTTAAAGTGAAGTTTGGATGGGTGACAGTTGAGTTTGCTGACAGTTAAGATGGGTGAATACAGGTCAACAAAGCAGTTTAGACTAATGGGGACCATTGAAGATCGAGGAGGAAGAGAATGTCAATTTACTCCAAAAGTTGGGGTAGGGAGAATGAGAGTTGAATGGGAGGTGACAAACATTGTAGTGGTGTATACAGGTCAACAAAGTAGTTTAGACTAATGGGGAACACAGATGATCGAGGAGGGAGAGAATGTCTATTTACTGGAAAACTTTGAATAGGGAGGAGAGTGCAATAGGAGGGGTCGAAAACTGTAGCAGTGGGGAGTTATACATTCTCGGCAAAGGGATGGAGAGGATGGTTTAAAAAAAGAAGAGGCGGAGAGGTAAAATGGAAAGAAGGGAAAGGTTTCAAGGATTTATTTAAAATAAATTAAAGTGGTAGGTTGCAAAAGGTTCTATATCAGAGGAGGTGTGCTCGGGTGAAGGAGCGGAAGAAGAGCGGCACACCAGGTGATCAAGTGGCCAGTGATTCTGTGTGAAGTACCATGGTGTTTGGTTCAAAATGCAAGGACAGGGGTGCACAGTGGCCGCTGGTGCAGTGGGGGGGGGGACAACAATGATATGGAACATTTGCAAGGGTGAGCATGGGGGCTCATTGGCCTAGAAGGAGATATGAAGTGGGACTGCGTGCTGTACGCAGAGGGAATTAAACTGCATGGACAGAAGACACAGGTATGGAAACTGGTGCAATGGGGACAGCAGGTGAGGTGCATAGCAGAGAGCTGGGGAGCAAGTATTTACAAAGGTGAACATGGGGGTACATAGAAAATGAGGAGGGTGAGGGAGTTACAGTGTGGGGGAAAAGGAATTTAAACTGCATGGACGGAGGGTGCAGCTACGGCCAACTGTTCAACGGAGAGCAATAAGGAGGGATGCTAGGTAAGGAGCAGGGAGCAGTTTTTATGGTTAGGGTGAGTACGGGGGAGTATCCATGCAAGAGCACATTGGTTGGTAGATGGGCATGAGACGCTGTTCAATATGCTGGCCCCTAACCAAATGAGTTTGGGATATATCTAGGGTTACAAGGTATTACATGAATTGGCAGCGAAGAGGAGGGGAGACAGTTTGTGGTTGGAGTGATGATATGTGAAAGGAAAGGGGTTAGTTGAGACAATAGTTGGGGGTCCTTGAGGGGAGAGCATAGGGTTGATAGAGGAGCCTGGGGCGATGTTCTCAAAAATACTTAATGCATTGACACCACACAGACCAGGGCTTTTAGTGGGTAGGACAAATATATAAATAAATACATAAATACATAAATACATAAATACATAAATACATAAATACAATAATTATAACAAAAGGGGAGCATCGGTGGGGGCTCAGGTTTACAGAACACATGTGTTGGTGGCAGCAGACAGCTGGTGGGCAGGTGGTATCGGGGAGCAGAGAGTAAATGAGCATGGGGAAAAAGGGCAAGAAGGTGTGGCGATAAATCAATAAATACATCAATATTATGTTTTTTTTTTTTAAACAAGGAAAATTAGGTAAAAGGGCAAGGATTCTGAGGAAGTGTTTGTTGGGGAGTGAATGGGTTAGATGGATCAAAAGTAGATGAAAGGGTTTGGTGAAAATGGGGGAGTTTAGCAGGATAGAGGGAGAGAGGTTGGACGAGGTGGGTCAAACAAAGTTTTGGGTGTAGGGTCCAAGGGTTGGTGCATAATAAGGGTGCTGGGGCAGAGTACAATGGTTTATGTAAATAAATACATACATACATACATAGATACATACATACATAATTAAACCCAATAATTAACAAGGGAAAATAAGTCATTTGGCTTCAATGGGGAAGGGAGGGACAGTGGTGCCCTTTTATGATCCAGAAAATTGGACAGACAAGTAAAGAATAGGAACAGGTTTTGGTTATCAGGTCAGGTGGGAGAATAGAACAATAAAACACTGGGTGAGGTCTCATGGTACAGCTGAAAATCTAATTTATAAACCAGGGACTCACACTAGTAAATAAGAGTGTTTGCTTGGTCAGCAAATACCACAATGAACACATATTCATAATGTTATTAATTTCATGAACAGGGAATAATAAAACATAACCAAATCTGCGTACTATAATTTACACAAAACGCCCAGTATTTCTAAAAAGTTTGGCACAAATCTGGTGAAAAGTATTTGATCAAACATAGTTTGTAATGTGTTGTTTGTGCAAATAAACGATCCCCACTAATAGATGCTATGCTAATATGTTGGAGGCAACTGTTTCCCATGTTTTTCTTGTTTTCAATATAGAGCATAAATGTTCTCCTCTAACGTATCTAACAAAGTACTAAACAAGTGCTAAAGTGCTAAAAGTCAAAGTGCTAAGTGTCAACTACAGGTATCCTAAACAGATAGATATCGATCCAATAACCAAATATCCTTTCATAGTAGTTTCGACAATTAATACATCTAGTTATTCAATTGCAACTGATGTTCGTCTTCCTCAGGACAAAACAGGAGGGGCATACAACACCACTATACATTTAAAAACATATATTACATGACATGGTATCCAGACTTGTTCTTATATCTTAAAGTTCTTATGACACCATCCACAGGTGAATGTAAACAATATTTTCTGAAAAAAGTCATTAAAAATACCACATTAAAACCTGACCTTGCAGACTGCTCAATTTCACCAGAAAGACTTCCACATTTTAAATAATAAGAAAAGTGGTTACCCTTCCTTCTTCAAAATGTTAAGGCAGAGGGCAATCACTTCATACTCCAACCCAAATAAAGATCAGATAATAAACAATTTATCTGTGAAGACATAAAGAACAGGAAAGCACTGTGGTTAGAACAACCCCTAATTCAAATATGTGGAATTCCAACGACTGACTGCAACGCGTAGCCTTGAAAAAAAAGAAATTCACCCACCTCCATTAGTTGATAAAGGAAAAGCAGTCATCTCTCATAGAACAAATATGGTTCAAGCAGACAGAAGGGGATCATGTCAAATCCATATGTCCGTGCATGGCTGCCTCAAATGACGTGTCTGGGATTAACCCTGACGGAAAAGGCAAATAAACTGCATATTATAACTTGTTTTCTCCTACCAACATGCTGCAGTAATATCCAACACTACATTTTAGAGGGAAACCCATCTATACCACCAGAGGTGGCAGCTCTATCTTATAAGGGTGATAGAATGTATTTAAACAAAAGATAGAAAGCTTGTATCAACAGTTTCAAGCATTAAACATCAACTGTTAATTTTGTCATATAAAATATTTCTTTATTTAAGCATAGAAAAATTCATCTAGATAATGCACAATTAATAAAAACACTGTATATAAAATTACAATTAAAAAAACTGTGACATGCAATGCCTTCAGAGATAGGCAAGGATCTAAATCAACATTTATGATTTTATATATCTTGATCACTCTAGAATTTCAATGGATCAAACATATACCATTGTCATGCACTCAACATGTTTCAGTTCTTTTAACTTGATCTAGGAACTTTCTAAACATCTGCTCTTATTGCATAGTGCTGGAGTTTTTCTCCAGCGTCTTGTGAACAGTGTAAATGATGTTTTTTTTTATTATGAAAAGTGTTGCAACTGTTGATAAAGAAGATAAAGGAGAAAGGGTTAGCTTAAAATGCTAAATTTCATCTCCATGTTTTAAGTATAAAACTAGAGTAGACCTTAAGGTGACTTTACCTGGTCTAGTCCTTGGAGTTAGTTGAGATGAATATCTTGAATAAAGCAAGAGTTGTCCTCAAGAGTGGTGTAAAGCCCCTTTTAATATAGGGGTAGTCCACCTGTAAATAGATTTACATAATCTAATTTAGAAGGATTTCTGAGAAGTGATGGGGCGGGGAGGGGAAATTTTCAGGCAGAGTTCTTGTCACTCATTGGATATATTAAGGTAACAACAATGAAGAAAATTAGATACCTTATTCAGGGTCCTGTAATCCACTAGATCTATCAAGGGCTTGCTCTGTTTCCAGACTGGAGTTAGGCTCTTATGTTGGCAGTAGATGCTAACCTCTGTGTGGCTTTTAGACACTTCTATTGTATAAAGAGAGAAACACATGGCTCTATAACACTCGAGCCCCTAATTGATTCCAAACCATGTGTTTCTCTCTTTATACAATAGAAGTGTCTAAAAGCCACACAGAGATTAGCATCTACTGCCAACATAAGAGCCGAACTCCAGTCTGGAAACAGAGCAAGCCCTTGATAGATCTAGTGGATTACAAGACCCTGAATAAGGTATCTAATTTTCTTCATTGTTGTTACCTTAATATATCCAATGAGTGACAAGAACTCCGCCCGAAAATTCCCCCTCCCCGCCCCATCACTTCTCAGAAATCCTTCTAAATTAGATTATGTAAATCTATTTACAGGTGGACTACCCCTATATTAAAAGGGGCTTTACACCACTCTTGAGGACAACTCTTGCTTTATTCAAGATATTCATCTCAACTAACTCCACGGACTAGACCAGGTAAAGTCACCTTAAGGTCTACTCTAGTTTTATACTTAAAACATGGAGATGAAATTTAGCATTTTAAGCTAACCCTTTCTCCTGTATCGTTTTCATCAACAGTTGCAACACGTTTCATAATAAAAAGGAAACATCGTTTACACTGTTCACAAGAAGCTGGAGAAAAACTCCAGCACTGTGCAATAAGAGCAGATGTTCTATGTTTTTATGAATAGCATGTGACAATTACTCCTGAAGAAAGTTCCTAGATCAAGTTAAGAGAACTGAAACATGTCGAGTGCATGACAATGGTATATGTTTGATCCATTGAAATTCTAGAGTGATCAAGAAAATGAGAATTTCGACTTAGAGATGTAGTTTAGATTCTCTAAATATAAAATCATAAAGGTTGATTTAGATCCACGCCTATTTCTGAAGGCATTGCTTGTCACAGTTTTTTTTAATTGTAATTTTATATACAGTGTTTTTATTAATTGTGCATTATCTAGATGAATTCTTCTATGCTTAAATAAAGAAATATTTTTATATGACAAAATTAACAGTTGAAGTTTAATGTTTCTAACTGTTGATACAAGCAGTAATATCCAAGTCAGGAAACAACTCTAGGATGTATGCCAATGAGTTATAGAGTTAATAATATAAATGGGTGCTATGTTAATATTAGGAAACTTTGTAATAATGTTCATAGATGTATACACTTTTTATTTTACAACATCTCGTAAATAAACACTTGTAATTATATTAAAAATGTGAGTGTTTATGTGCACAATGTATATATAAAGAGAACACAACGCTGTCTCTGTAGCTATCCGTAGCTAACACTGTGTCTAAAGTAAGAGTGTAACTGCTTGCATGCACACTATACCCTAAGATATGAATGAAAACAAAGGGAAAGAGTGAAACCGCTCACCCATCTCTTTTCAAACGGCGTATGTGAGAGCTGTTCGACTGGCGTTCCAACCGTGTACGTGCCGCAGCGTAAATATATTGAATGAATGAACAAATGTCCGCAACAGGCAACTCAGTGGAAAGTGCCTGTATCATAGTGATAGAAAGAAGACTACAAAAAGTACTGCAAGCTGTTGTAACTAATACGCAAATGTTATCAAGCAACATAATGAGCGTCTCACTAAATGTAAGAATCGATCGCTGAGTAGATGTATCAACCCATAGGGATGCATCTTGAATGATTACATGTGCAATGCGTCTCTATAGTATAAATTGCACATTATCTATATACATGGTAGAAAACTGGAAAACAAATGAATCCATAAATAACACTCAGCTAAATAGCATGTGAGAAACCCTAGAGCACAAGGTATAAATAAGCACTAGGACACGCGTGTTATAGAATCTATACAACCGCACATGTAGAAGGTAAGTGTGGTAGACATAATATGAAGTAGGTCAATAAGGAAAGTAGGCCAAGGCATTCAGACAACAACTAGCAGCTGATAAGAGATGGAATCAAACAAATGAATGGAAGGAAAAGAAAGAGAAACTAATGGAGATGGAATCAGGCTTGGCTTGCCAAACAGGCACAACTCTGAAGATTTACTCACTGGACACAATGTAGCCATTCTTCCTGCTGATTAAGCTCCATGTGGTATCTTTGGGTATGGTACATCCACTATTGTTCCCTCTGAGCTAATCTGATGCCTATACCATGGGAGTCAATACCCTTTATCCGTTCTAGAGGCCACCATTTGAGTTTGTCACAACTGTGATTATATTCAAGGAAATGGGCTACCAAAGGAAATGTTAATGTTCTAGTGTATTTGTTCTCTGCTTAATGGGTCTAGAAGTTTTACCTATGTATGTTTTAGAACAGGGACAACCAATGGCATACATGAAATTTTTGGTATTGCAGGTGGTGTGATGCTTGAGATACCACAACTTCAGATTAATCATGACCAATGTGCATGCTGTTGTGGATTCACATTGGCAGCAGAAGCTGTATGGAAAATATCCACTTCCGGTTTAGAACCCCATAGACCTGTAATCGTTACGGTATTCCTTTCTCCAATTGCTCTATTGGCTTGTGAGAGCCAGTTCTTCAAATGTCTTCCCTTTTTGAATGCATAAATAGGGTGTTCAAGGCCTGGATTGTTAAATTGTAACAAATGCCAGTGCCTTGAAATTACCTTTTTAATTTCATTATGATGTTTTTGAAGATCATGGCACAGACTAGCCGTGCATTTGTATTTTTTTTCCTTTATTGTTCTTAGCCAACAATGTCTCCCTTTGTTGGTTTTTAGCCCTGGAGGATAGCTCAGGGGCAAAGTGCTCGCCTTGAAAGCAAGACGACACGCAGCACCACAGGTTCGAGCCCCGGGTCCGCGCTTAGAAACCTCTGGGTATTAAGTACATTATAAATAACCTATCATATCATATCTTTTACAATTGTCTGAGAAGGTGGGTAGGATAACTTCTATCTGATAACCTATCATGTATTATATTAAACTGTGTGACAAAGTCTTCCACTCTTATACAGTTCCGTCTGGCCCTCAAGAATTGGGCATAGGGTATGTTCGCTCGCAGGGCTTGTGAATGATAGCTATCAAATTGAAGAATGGTATTCCTGTCGGTTTCCTTTCGATAGAGGTCCACAATAATATGTCCATTCTCAATCTTAATTAAAAGATCCAGAAACGAAATAGATTGATTGATGGCCAGCATTGTAAACCTCAAATTGTTATTAAGCGTGTTGATCCATAATAGAAAATCTTCATAGTTGCCCTTTTCCTTGTCCCATACAATGATGAAATTGTCTACATATTGTTTATAGAATCTGAGGGCAAGTCTAAAAGGATTGGTTTCATTTAATGTGAATAACTACTCAAATGTCCACATATAAAAGGTAATGTAGTTCGGCGCAAAGGCTGCCCCCATCAATGTACCATGTATCTGCAAATAGAATGCAGCTTTGTAAGTGAAATACATTTTTGGTTAAGGTTACTTCAAGCAGTTCTATCAGAAACTCGCTAGGGACTTGTTGAGAACCTTCTCTGAGGTCTAAGAATTCATTCATGACATTTAAAAATTCTAATTGTGGAATATTGGAATAGAGAGACTCCACATCTAATGTAATCAACATGTCCATTTCTGCATTGAATGGCAAACCCCCTAGATGTATAATCGCATTGGTAGTATCGTTCAGGTATATATCCGATGTGGCAGCCAAAGGTTTTGGAAACAAATTGAGAAATTGCTTTATATGGTCTAAGAAAGAGCCACACAGAGACATAATGGGCCTCCCGGAGGATTCAGGGGTGCTTTGTGTATTTTCGGCAATAGATACATAACAGGGGACCTCTTTTCTTTTGATGTCCAAAATTGAAATTCCTTTTTGCTTATCACTCCTGCATCCAAAGTTTGTGCAGAAATGTGTGTTATTTCTTTAACTATGCTTTCAGTGGGCTCTCCCCTCAATTTGAGGTGAATATGTGTGTTGTTCAACTGCCTCATTATTTCCTTGCCATATTTATCAGCATCTCAAGCTAGCACCCCCAACCCCTTTATCTGCTTGTTTAATAAGATAGGATTGGTCATTCTGCAGTTTGAGGAGGCAATCCCATTCATTTTTGATAAAGTTCTAACTCAACCGATATTTTATTCCATTTTGGGATTCATGAATGGAGTTGAAATCTCTTAATACCAACTTCTCAAAAATAGCAGTTTTGTTAGAGACCATTTGTAGCATGGGAGTGAAAGACGTGGTGTGTCTTTGAAGGGTGTTAATGTTGGTATCAGGACCATCCATATTGTCAGAGCCAAAAAAAATCTTTTAAATGGATTTTACCAAAGAAGCTGCATAATTCTATTTCAGCTTCCATTTTTATAGGGTTCTTCATTGAAATAAAAGAGAAGCCTTTTTCCAATATGGATAATTCCTGTTGGCTCAAAATGTTATTGGAAATATTATATACCGCCAAAGGTTTGGCTATCTCCGATATGCTCGTCTCCTGCTTTCGAAGAAATTGGGTAATGGTGGTGGGCCTTGGTCTGGTGGAGGAAAAGGGTGAGACTGTGGAGGAAAAGCAGTTTGTTGACCCTGGGCAACAACATTAGAGGGCTGAGCATAATTCTGATATTGCCAAAACTGTCTTCCCCTTCTCCCTCTATTGTGTCCCCTATCCGAGATGTGTGCCCTTGGATCCTGTGTGCTTCTGTTGGAATAAGGCCCGCTCCGATCAGATGGCATATCGGAAAAAGGAACCCTTTTCTTGTAAAAGTTCTCTCCATTACTAGGCCCCTTGGATCATTCCAATAGGGACCGTGATAATCTGCACTAAGGTAAGGATAGGCTGTCACTTTGGTAAAGTTCTTAATATCTTTTTTCAATTTATTCATCTTCTTGTTGGTAGATCATTTAATGAATGTGTTGGTATGTTTCTCAATTAAGTCAAGTTTTTCTATCTTTTCGCCTATTAGGGCACTATTTCTTAGGGTTGTATTGATGGTTAATAACATCCAATCACAACTACACTTGGTCACTAAACCTGAGAAGTGTGTTTTATATTCCTCATCTTCGATGAATAAACATACAGGCCGATTCATGGAAATAATGTGCGCGGAAAAACCGGCGCACGCGTGCGAAAACGTGCGATTCGCAGTGCCACAGAAAAAATCGCAGAAAATCGCACAGAAAACAGCGCACATCCATTCATGGAAGCACGGGCACGAGCAAAATGTGGGATGTGCGCCGAAAAAGTGCGCGCCGCATGCTAGCGCACAGGTCATCTAACGCTGTGCGATAAAGCCACAGCGCATTCGCACATAGCGCGGCGCACATCCGAAAAGTAGGCGGAAAACGGGGCGTGACACGCGGAATGGGGAACAACTCGTGAAAATGTGGGCGTCACAGGGGAGGTCCAGGAGGCAAGTGCGCGGAACGCCCAGACGCTCGCCTACAACAGGCATTCATGGAATCGAATCGGGTAAAACAGCGCACGGCCAAAGACGCGCACAGGCCCATACCCGTATGCCACAGAAAGCAGGCGGTAGCGTCCCAATACATGTGCGCCAAAATGTGCGCTTAAAAAATACCGTATACACAGCTCAGCGATTGTGCCTGAGGGAGCGTGTGCGTGCATTTCAGGGGGGCGCGCGAAGTCATACACGCGTTTTGGCTGGGTGCGTGTATATCAGGGGTGCGCAAGAAGTTCCACACGCGTTTTGGCTGGGTGCGTGTATATCAGGGGTGCGTGAGAAGTTACACATGCGTTTTGGCTGGGTGCGTGTATATCAGGGGTGCGCGAGAAGTTTCACACGCGTTTTGGCTGGGTGCGTGTATATCAGGGGTGCGCGAGAAGTTTCACACACGTTTTGGTTGGGTGCGTGTATATCAGGGGTGCGCGAGAAGTTTCACACGCGTTTTGGCTGGGTGCGTGTATATCAGGGGTGCGCGAGAAGTTTCACACGCGTTTTGGCTGGGTGCGTGTACATCAGGGGTGCGCAAGAAGTTTCACACGCGTTTTGGCTGGGTGCGTGTATCTCAGGGGTGCGCGAGAAGTGTCACACGCGATGGTGCCTGGGGGAGCGGGGTGCGTGTATTCCAGGGGCCTGCGGGTGGTTTCACACGCGATGGGGCCTGGGGGAGCGGGTGCGTGTATTTCAGGGGCCTGCGGGTGGTTTCACACGCGATGGGGCCTGGGGGAGCGGGTGCGTGTATTTCAGGGGCCTGCGGGTGGTTTCACACGCGATGGTGCCTGCGGAGCGGGGTGCGTGTATTCCAGGGGCCTGCAGGTGGTTTCACACGCGATGGGGCCTGGGTGAGCGGGGTGCATGTATTCCAGGGGCCTGCGGGTGGTTTCACACGCGATGGGGCCTGGGTGAGCGGGGTGCGTGTATTCCAGGGGCCTGCAGGTGGTTTCACACGCGATGGGGCCTGGGGGAGCGGGTGCGTGTATTTCATGGGTGCGCGAGAAGTCTTACACGCAATGGTGCCTGGGGGAGCGGGGTGCGTGTATTCCAGGGGCCTGCGGGTGGTTTCACACGCGATGGAGCCTGGGGGAGCGGGGTGTGTGAATTCCAGGGGCCTGCGGGTGGTTTCACACGTGATGGGGCCTGGGGGAGCGGGTGCGTGTATTTCAGGGGTGCGCGAGAAGTGTCACACGCGTTTTGGCTGGGTGCGTGTATTTCAGGGGTGCGGGAGAAGTTTCACACGCATTTTGGCTGGGTACGCAAATCCATTGGACCAAAGGCCCTTACAGCGCAGGTGCGTCTGTGACGTGAACTGCACGTCCTAGTCACAGCTCTTGTAATAGGTCCTTAGCAGGTATACGCGGAAGTGACGTTGGACGTGTGGTCCGGTTTAAAAGGTATGTGTAGGACGTCATTTCCTTGTACGTGCTTTTCGTGGAGAGCGAGTGGGTGAAATCTGTACTTCTTGTCGGTTCACACGCGAATTACTTCACAGCGTTTCGAGTTCGTACTCCCTGTTACCTCCGTCAGTTTTTCTTTTCCTCTTTTTCTCTGGACCTGTTTCCTCAGACAGCGTTCACTTCTCCTGTAGTCCTGTCTCCTCAGACAGCGTACAATTCTTCTTTTGGCAGGGGTGTTGCCAACGCGTGGGCGCGCACGCGCGTCTACTTCATGCACTTTTTCCTGGCAGACGGTGAGTTGCGCACCTATTTTCCAACAGTGCTTGCCCCGTGTGTCGCGTACCCCTTCAGAGGTCATTGTAGGCTGCGTGTGACACGCATACGTTCATTATTGTTTTTCTGGGTGCCACAGCGTAGTGCGTGTTTTTGTTTCCACGCACGTGGTCTACGAAGGGTCGCTTGCACGTCATTTTCTGTTATTGGGGTGCCTGTGCTTTGCGTGACCCGCCATCTTTCCCCAGGGGTTCCATTCAGCCTTGCAAGTGCACTAGGGTACGAATACCATCTAGTACCCTACCCCTTTGACCCCCAATTGCCCAGGACAATACTTTCCTGCTACTCCCATACGCACAGCTACATCAGTGCCATGTCTGGGAGGCAAGCAAGAGGTAAGGGTGGCAAAGGTGGCCGACCCTCAAGAGGTGGGCGTGGTGGGCGCGGTAGGGGACGTGGCCGGGATTTGCAGGCTACCCCTAGCACCCCACGTGTGGAGGACCAGTCAGGGAGACCCATGCCCCCCCGCCCCCTGGTTGAGGAAAACGTGGCTGACACCATCGAAGCTCAGCCCTTGTTGGACCCGTCCATTGTGGCACCTGACCTGGCACAGGCTGACTCCGAGGCTGATTACCAGGTCCCCGAGTCTAGGCCACGGGTGGCATGCCAGTCAGTGTCACCAGGCCACGTGTATCAGGGGCAGCCATGTCATCTGCTGCCCCAAGTAGGTGGGGTGGGAAGGCTGCAGGGGCAGCTGCAGCTCCGTCCACCCCAGCTCTGTCTCTCCCAGCCAGGACAGTGTTGGTCCCAGTCCGTCAGTCTGAGGTTCCCCCTGCCTCTATCACACTCGAGCTAATGCCTGCAGGAAGTCAGATGGTCAGTGTGCCATTGCACACTACGACACAGTCCACCGGTGCTCCTGCCCCGAGTGGCCAGAGCGGCATATGCCACTCACAGTCCCCACCACCTTACAAGAGGAAGAGGAAGAGTGCTCGTGCACTACAGGCTGATGCCCCAGACACGGCTACACAGTCCGGCACGCCGAGGAAGCCTAGCTTCAATGATGCGGAACTGAATCAACTTGTGCAGTATGTGTCCGATCATGACGCCGAAATGTTGAGCACTCCAGGGTCTAGGATCACACCTGCTCGGCGTCAGGCACACTGGCAGGCCGTCGCGGACAGCATAAGTTCCCTTGGGTTTATGAGGCGCACAGCTACTGAGTGCTACAAGCGATGGAATGACCTAAAGCGCAGGGCAAAGAGTAAGCTGGCCTCAAGTCATGCCGCAACTCTGGTGACTGGAGGTTGGTCTCCAGTAGAGGACATTGAGCTCACTCTACATGAGAATGTTGCTGGGACCTACGTCACAGAGGAGCAGATCCAAGGTGTGGGAGAACTTCCAGATTACGAGGCATTGTCCGGTGAGTGCACATGCATGTGTGTGTGATTCATGTGTACTTTGCATGTGGGAGGGGTCCAGGGTGGGTGCCAGGTCAGGGTGTGTGTGCCTGAGTGGTTTGGGTCACCCATGTGCTTCATCCAATGCATTTGGCCCCCCGGGATTTGGGTATTGCAGTGTCCCTTCTGGCCACAGCAGGCATTTGCCACTATATTGCGCCAGTTGACCTTGAAGTGGCAACATGCAACGACATTGTACCGTATTTTGCTGTGCACGTTCTGGCTGATTGTTGAAATACCCCCAGTTCTATTGCACATCACTCTGCCCCATTCTCACAAATATGACATGCCTATGGTACAATCCAACTGTGGGATGGCACTGCTAGCCAGCATGCATCTGATGTGTTGCCCTTCCATCTTGGTGTCATCAGTGTCTGACATTGTCCTCCCCTTCCAACTCAGTGACAGTGCATGCATGGGAGGGTCATAGTCATGTGCGACATGTGTCTATCAAGTACTGTTTCTGTAGCTTGTGTGGCCTATTTGTGTGCCATGGTGCTAATGCTTGTTTCCATTTTCTGTCTTTCATGTTTTTTCAGAGGATGACGCACTTGATGCTGTTGAGGGTGAGGAGATGGTGCTCACCCAGGAGGGATCTCTGACACGTCCGTGCACGAGTGGGGGACGTGGTGTGTTGGTGGGTGAGAACCCACTCTTGCTGCAGGGCATTCTCTCCAGGGCTGTATATGGGTGCACCTCCCCAGAACTCTTTTCAAGTGTTGATTCGGATGAGACCCATGTGGATTCGCAGGTATGTGTTCATGGAAGGGATACTGTTCTGTCCGACCCACCTGCACCAGGGGTAGAGCCCACTATGGGGATGTCAGTGTTGGTAGGTGCGCCTGTGGTGGTTACGGATGCAGGGCCACACTCCGCAACATCTGATCCTGTTCCTGGGCCAGCAGATCAGAGGGGAAATGCAGTCCTGTAGCCTCAGGCAGTGCCGATACAGCGAGGCGCAGTTCGCCTTGCCCCAGACAGGTGTGGTGCCCGCCAACGCGGTGGCCGTCTACCACCTGGCAATACCGTATGGGAGCAATCCATATATGGTATGGCCAACCAACAGGCAGCATCATCAGAAATAATTGCTCAAGCCATGGACAGGGTGGCCACTTCCATTGTCCCCCCAGAAAGGCAGAGGGAGCTACTAGAGCTGGCAACAGCCTCCATTTGCCAATCAGTAAGGGAGGACATGTTGGCGTCCAACAGGGACAGACAGGCGGCCCTGGACAATCTGAGGGAATCAATTTCTCTAGATGCCCAGGGACAGAGGGAAGCCCTGAGGGGAGAGGTCCAGCACCTCAGGCAGACTCTACTGGACCTTGAGGCTTCCACTGTCACCAGGACAGAACAGCTGCTGGAGCGCGTCACCCGTACCCTCTCAGCAGAGATGCAGGCAACTGTGAAACCACCCGCGAGCCCCTGAAATACACGCGCCCAGCCCAATCGCGTGTGGAACTTCTCGCGCACCCCTGAAATACACGCACGCAGCCCAATCGCGTGTGGAACTTCCCGCGCACCCCTGAAATAAACGCGTCCAGGCCAATCGCGTGTGGAACTTCTCGCGCACCCCTGAAATACACGCACGCAGCCCAATCGCGTGTGGAACTTCACGTGCACCCCTGAAATACACTCACGCAGCCCAATCGCGTGTGGAACTTCTCGCGCACCCCTGAAATACACATGCCCAGGCCAATCGCGTGTGAAACCACCCGCGAGCCCCTGCAATACAAGCACCCAGGCCAATCGCGTGAGGAACTTCTCGCGCACCCCTGAAATACACGCACGCGGCCCAATCGCGTGTGAAACCACCCGCGCACCCCTGAAATACACGCGCCCAGGCCAATCGCGTGTGAAACCACCCGCGAGCCCCTGAAATACACGCGCCCAGGCCAATCGCGTGTGGAACTTTTCGCGCACCCCTGAAATACACGCACGCAGCCCAATCGCGTGTGGAACTTCTCGCGCACCCCTGAAATACACACGCCCAGGCCAATCGCGTGTGAAACCACCCGCGAGCCCCTGAAATAAACGCGCCCAGGCCAATCGCGTGTGGAACTTCTCGCGCACCCCTGAAATACACGCACGCAGCCCAATCGCGTGTGGATCTTCCCGCGCACCCCTGAAATACATGCACGCAGCCCGATCACGTGTGGAACTTCTCGCGCACACCTGAAATACACGCACACGCTCCCCCAGGCCCGATCGCATGTGAAACCACCCGCGAGCCCCTGAAATACACGCGCCCAGGCCAATCGCGTGTGGAACTTCTCGCGCACCCCTGAAATACACGCGCCCAGGCCAATCGCGTGTGAAACCACCCGTGAGCCCCTGAAATACACGCGCCCAGCCCAATCGCGTGTGGAACTTCTCGCGCACCCCTGAAATACACGCACGCAGCCCAATCGCGTGTGGAACTTCTTGCGCACCCCTGAAATACACGCACGCAGCCCAATCGCGTGTGGAACTTCTCGCGCACCCCTGAAATACACGCGCTCAGGCCAATCGCGTGTGGAACTTCTTGCGCACTCCTGAAATACACGCACGCAGCCCAATCGCATGTGAAACCACCCGCGAGCCCCTGTAATACACGCACGCAGCCCAATCGCGTGTGGATCTTCCCGCGCACCCCTGAAATACACGCACACAGCCCGATCGCGTGTGGAACTTCTCGCGCACACCTGAAATACACGCACACGCTCCCCCAGGCCCGATCGCGTGTGAAACCACCCGCGAGCCCCTGAAATACACGCACCGAGCCCAATCGCGTGTGGAACTTCTCGCGCACCCCTGTATTACACGCACACGCTCCCCCAGGCCCGATCGCGTGTGAAACCTCCCGTGAGCCCCTGAAATACACGCGCCCAGGCCAATCGCGTGTGGAACTTCTCGCGCACCCCTGAATTACACGCACACGCTCCCCCAGGTCGCGTGTGTTACTTCTCGCACTGGTACAGGGTTGGCGCAGCCCTTTGCAATGGTTTTGCGATCTTGATGGCTTTTCCTTGCGCGAGGGCGTTCTTGGGGGCGTAACTGGCGCTGCTGCAGGGTCGCTGCGATACTCTGCGCCACGGCTTGTTTTGGAGGATTAATCCATGAATACGATGTGCACTGAAATGGATTTTATCGCACGCGGCTGGCGCAGACATTCGCACGGGAACACTCTGCGCCAGCCGCGTGCGATACTTTTGACTGTATTTCCATGAATCGGCCTGATAGTTCATTCCCGACCACAAGGCCCAGAGGAATAATATTCTTTTTCAAATATTTGGTCAACAAGTGACTGTGCATTTTGTCCTGAATTACTTTTTTTTCATTTCAAAATACTTTCACTGGTGATGTTGGAATTATCACCAGAGGTATTAGTGCCATTTCAATTTTCAAAAAAGGAGGGAACTTTAATTGCTTCCACAAACTGTTCTTAACTGAATGAGACTGTGTCAAATGCTGCCATAATGAAAACTGCATGAAAACCTGCCAAACACCTTAGCACGCAGGCGTCTAATGTGAATTCCACATAAATAGTCTCCAAGAAGTAGCCAACCAATACAATAAAGTGTTGCAGTAATATTAAACAAAAGGGATGGGTGTCCCCTTCATTATGGACATAGGGGAAGGAAATTGAACAATAAAACACTGGGCCTCATTACACGTTGTGCGGTAAGGGAATAACGGTACCGGTAAGCGATTACCGGTACAGCTAAATTCCCTATCTAATTACGACCCGGACTTGCCGCTATTAGCGGAACCGGTAAGTACGGTGCCACTAATAGCAACAAGTCTGTGGGCGCGCGTGCCCCAGACCGGAAATAGCGGCATGGAGCTAATTGCACAGCATCACAAGCCATGCGGACATGGCAATAGCGGCATGGTAAAGACCCAAAAACCCCTTACCGGCATAGTGCTAATACCGGCATCGCGAACTACCCGTTAAGAGACCTGAGCAGTGTTCCCACCTGCCACAGGTGGACACATCCAGCAGAGGTGGAGGCAATGGAGACTTGCAGCACAAAAGAGCACACCACACCCCTTCCCACACACCTTCCCACACCAAAATGGTTCCAATACTGGCAGCATTACATGGGCTGGAGGACACGATTGCAGTGCGGCAGCACCAACAACAGGCAGCACAGAGGAGACGCTGGAGGAGGAGGAGGAGGAGGGCAAGACAGGCACAGCAAGCACCACCAGGGCACCCAGAAATACCACAGAGCCAGCCACCAATACCGAGGATCCTAGCCAGTCCATTTAACCAAACACCTGAGCACATACATACCCCGTACCGTCTGCACCGAGATACCATCACCAGCATCGTGGATAAGATACATGACGACAGCGTGAGCCTCATAGACATCAGAACTGCAATCCCCCCTCTACTGAAGGTGGTGACTGTGCTCCACTTCCTGGCCACAGGCTCCTAGCAGCATACTGTGTGGCAGATGCATGGCATCTCACAACCAGTATTCCCATGCACGCCGAACCAGGTACACAATGCCCTCCTGAAGCTTGCACATGAACACATATTCCTGCCACGGACTGTCCAGGAGATCGCAAACACCAAAGTTGGCATCTATTCACTTGCAACCATCCCAAGTAGCATTGGGGCCATCAACTGTACCCATGTGGAATTGGTGGTCCCACATCACAATGAAGTAGTCCACCGAAACAGAAAACAATTCCACTCCATCATTGTCCGAATGGCATGTGACTCAAACAAGATAATCACACATTGTTGCTCCAGACATCCCAGCTCAACCCATGATTCAATGGTCCTGTAGAACTCAACCATACCACGCAACATGGAGTGACAAGCCGGCCAACGATTGTGGCAACTTGGTGATTAGCAGGGCATGTACATGGCGGTGTGATTGGGGGGGGAGAGAAACATACATCAACTGGGAGTTGACTGTCGTGCGTGGGACAAATGCCCATACAGATGTACGCCAATGTCCATCAGGGAACACCACAATGTACTTGAGAAGACCCCACATGAAATGTGAAGCTGCACAACATTGAATACAATCCAACTTTCGAAAGATTACACATCCATCCACACCCAGATTTCACATCATGCCACACCACATAATACACAAATCAGCAACATGCCGTCAAGACAGTCATACAGAATTTGGGAAGCACAACATCAATACAGCAATGTGCCCTAGAATGCATGAAAAGGGATCACCCCTAGCCATAGCATCTGAGCACAAACCCATAGCACCACTGAAGTGATGCTTCACAGCATAGCAACATGTATGTTGGAATGGCAGTACACTGGCATTGCGGTACTAAATTTGCCTGGGCCCAAGGACACCTGAGACCTGGCCTCACCCAGGACATTTCCATTACTGTCGGAGGCATGATTCGGGCATGTCGACTTGCATGGTCGAGCTCAGCTTTGCACATTGCAGTCACGCAGATCGTTTGCATGCATGCTGTCAGTTGTGATTTCCAATCACAATGCAAAGACGATTTGTGTGACATGTACAGGCCGCACCAGAGGTGGCCGGTAACAGGTACCCATTCTTCACCCCATACAGACAAAGCCGGCTATCCCCTGAAGAGGTGGCTCCTAACCCCTGTATGGAACCCACAGAACCAGCAGGAAGAGGACAACAATATTGCACATACCCGTACCCGCGTCGTGATGGAGCAGACATTTGGCCTTTCAAACAAACAGCTCTGTGCCTAAGTGTGCCGGCTGAGGCTCTCCTGTACGGCCATGACAAAGTGCCGAAGATAACCATGGCATGTGTGATGCAGCACAAAATGTGCATCAGACGGAATGTGCCTATGCCACCTGACATGCAACCACCAGATGAGGATGATGTGGATGGTGATGAGGATGGTTGAAATGGCCCGCCAGGACATGCAAGAGGCGATGGCCAGGAGGGACACGATGTGCGTCAGCATCTGATGTATCAGATTCCATGAGATACAAGGGAAAACTATTATGGATGGAGATGGGTATTGTTGCCCTGATGCATGTGGTGAGTCCCACAAATAACCATCTCCTCAATACAGTACACATACACAATGATGAAGACCAAGCCTGTGTTTCAACTTCTCAACAGTGTATTGTGAACAAAATTCAAACAAAAAGTGCATGGCCCCAACTGTGCAAATGACCTCACCCCCCCCCCCCCACAACATTCCCAAAAACACCCTTACCCCCCTCGCCCCACAACACTCCCAAAAACACCCTTACCCCCTCCCCCCACAACACCCCCATGTGAGCCTCATAGTGGGTACATGTCCTTCTCCACATGTGCAACCTAGTCCTTGCTGGCCCTAATTCACAGTGCCTCCTCCGCCATTGGGTGGTTGGAATCTGGTGCGCCTCAGGTTGCGCAGGGGGCTTGTTTGCCGGGAACTCCCAGAGGAGGAGGTGCCCGGTTGATCCTGTGTTGTGGGTGGGCATTGGCGCTCAATCGCGTCTGCTATACGGATCACGGCCTGCCTGAGTTGGGCCATTTCATTGCAAATCCTGTTCGTGCAGACCTCCATGCCCTCCCTTGTCTGCCTTGCATACATACAGAGGTCCTCCCTCAGACGGGCTGCCTCGGCCACATGCTGCCCTACCAGCCCAGTGATCTCTGCCTGCCTCTGGCTGATGGATGCAAGGTCATGTTGTGTGCTACGAGCAGGAGGGATGACTGTTGCACCTTGGTCCATGCCTCTGGCATCAGGTGAGGACACCTGGGGGCTCCATGCCCCTTCCACGGTGTGGGTGGCTGATCCTCCATGGCTACCTGACCCTGATGACAACCTTGGGCTTGCCTCAATGGAGCGTGTTGGGCTGGGGGTCTGGCTTCGCTCCACAATGTCAAGTGAGTCCTCCTCGTCCGAAAGTGGTGCAGTGGCTGCTGCCTCACCAGTTGAACTGGTGGCAGCAGGGTGCGTGCCCTCCGTGCTGATTTCACATGCAATGGGACACACTGCCGTGGGTGCAACAATGGCAGCAGCCATGGCCTCAGGCTGCGTGGAACCTGTGCTCCTGCTGCCTTTGTCCCTCTGCTGCTGGACACTCCTCCCGCTTACCCTTGAGGTGGTGGCGGTGTCCCCTGTCGCATCCCTCCTGGGCTTTTTTGTAGATGGGGGAGCAGGTGTCGCAGTGTGTGGGTCCCCAGTTTCTGTCTGTGATCCTGTAGGGGTGAGAAATGGGGAATATCATTGTTTATGGTTCTACCTGCCTTATGCTGAATGTTTACGTCATGCCGCTCTATTCATTGGGGCCTCTTTATTGTGGATTCCGGTAATGGGGATGTCGGGTGGGTCATGCATGAATGGGTATTTGTTGCACGTGTATGTGGTGATGCATGCATGTATGTTTGTGGCTGGATCCATGGCCTGAATATGGACACATATTTGGGGGGGCCCTCACACTTCACTGTGCATTTTTTGATGTATTCACTCACCTCCATCGGATGAAGTGGCCACACCATGCTCCATTTCTCCAACACCCTCTATCGATTCCACTCCAATTGTGGATGCGCAGGTCTCGCCCACTCACAGAGTTTCAGAGGTGAATCGCCGCCACCTCCTGTGCCCATTGCCAGCTTGCAGTTCACTGACAATATATTTCTGACACGGAGCCGGAGGTCGTCCCACCTCTTATGGCAGTCCTTGACTGTGCAGGTGGTGGTGCCCACCGCACTGACTTTGTGGGCAACCTCTGCCCAGATGGCCTTCTTCTTGAGGATGGTCTCCTGCCGCATGTCATTGCTGAAGACTACATTTCCATTTGCCGCTAGTGTCTCAGTGAGCATGATCAGCTCCTCATCACTGAATTTTTCCTTACGTTGGCAATCAGCAGCTTTCTTTACGGCCTTGGGCATCTTTGGGCTATCCGGGATGGATTTGTGTCCGAGTTTCGTTGAAAGGGGTCCTGGATGCAGAGGATGGCAATCGATTGTGTTTCTAAAGATGGCCGCCGTGCTCTTTCCCGTTCCTGTGCGATGACGCTATTTCCGGTTCCGCATTTTAACGGTGACCGCTAATAGCGGTGACCGCTAATGTCGGTGACCGCTAATAGCGGTGACCGTAATTTGCATGCAGCGTGAAGGCGGAGGTGCTATTAGCACTTTAGTCAAAGCCGGTAATTGACTTTTTGGGGACTTTTACGGCATGGCGGTAGGGCCATTACCGGCATGGCGCTATGCTCGTGTCCGCGTACTCGTAATAGTATGCAATTAGCGGCCTCTTGCGAGGGCGGAGACGCAAATAACGCCATGCCGGTAAATGGCTTCATTTACCGCACAATGTGTAATGAGGCCCACTGGGTGATGTCTCACGATACAGCTGAAAATCTAATTTATAAACGAATGACTCACACTAGTAAAGAAGTTGGTCAGGAAGTATCATAATCAGTAAAACCATGTTTATGATTCCATGTTAATGATATTAAAGTAAGGTGGGAGAATAGGATACCAGAAAAAGGTGGTAAGGAATTGGGTTGTGAGAGTATGAGCAACATGGGAAATGTTACAGGGGGGTGGGAGATTTAGTGAGCAAGGAGGAGAAGCAGGGTTCTGAAGCACAGGGAAATATTGGGGGTGAAAGGTAATGCAAGGTGTATAGTGACAAGAATTAGGAATGGTAGAGGAGGAGTAGCAGAGTGCAGTAAGGTGGCTTGAGTTCAATAACGTGTGGTGCTTAATTCGTCTTTTCTTTCACAGATGTGGCAGGAAGTGGTGTACTGAAGAAAAAAGTGACTGGTTAATGTATGAGGGGTGTCTATTAATGTAGGCCTATAAACGTTCTAGTGCTGTTTAGGTATGGTGTTTTTTTTACCAGGTGGATTTCTTTTGGTGGGGATTGAAGGGGAATATGGTTATTATGATTGTGTAGAGAAGTAAGGTGGCCATGGCAGTGGAGGTCCATTTTCGTTATGAAGTTACGGAAAGGGTTTAGCCCCCTGTGATGGGTTTGGGTAGGGACGCTATTGGTAGAATAAAGGGAAGAGAAACATTATGGGGGCATTGCGAGCTATTTAAATGGGTAGTGTTGTAGGTAAAGAAAGTAGGGTCAATTATGGAAGAGGAGGAAATAAAGAATGGTTCTCTGATTTTGGGGATTTTATGTCTAGGAGTAAAGTTTCTGGGTGGGGAAATGTTAAAAAAAGGGAAAGTGATGGAATAGTTCAACAAAGATTTAAATAGGAAGATAATAGGGTGGGTGGGGCAGAAAGAACACCTTTGGGAAAGATTTTTCTGGTGCCGGGGACACAGTTGGTTAAATGATGTTTGGTTGAATCTGAAGGATAATTATCACGGTAAGGAGTGTGGGTTGTGCTGGTTGGATAGACCGGCTAGCCCGGGGTTACAAGAGAGGGTAGGAGGTAGGGAAGAACGATCAGTGGTTTCTCGGGAAGAGGACATGGATAAAGTTTGGAAAGATGTAGGGGAGTTGAAGGGAGAATCTTTGAAGGGAGGGAATGGGGGCGGAAGTGGGTTTACCTACATGTTTAATGTTTTGTTTAGTCTGTAAGGCCAAGGGACCAGGTGAACATATGTTGTAATCCATGGCCTGTCACATTAAAACAACCTTTTCTACTAACAGCGAGTCTCTGTATTTTGTGCAGTTCAGTCCAAAGGGGGGCCCTGGGGAGCATGCAATACATGTTGCTCTCCGGGGAGAATTTGGGTGCTTGCCCGACCAGTGAGCCGGGCCGGGGATAGATTGCCCCCTTATGTTATTTATATGGGTACTGGCAAAGGTTCAGGAACATTTGGTGGTTAATTCTGTTCCGTATTGCCCACCCATGCACCCTGTTAACTTTCGTTTGAAGGTAGTGTTTTTCCTTCAAGGGGTGTGCAGGTTAAGGGGAGGTGAGCAATACGGAGAGTAGGTGGTTTCTTTTTGGTGACAGACCAGGGAAGCAGAAAACAAGGAATATGTGTACTGTGGCATTTCTTTGTTGCTGATGTGGTAGGTCAGCCTGGCTTCCATTGAAGAAGAAAACAGTGGTGAGTTTAGGGGTTCTTTTGACATTGGGGAGATTGAGGATAGTGGAGTTGTAGCCGGGGACACAGTTGGTTAAATAGAGGTTGGTTGAAGCCAAAGGATTATTATTGCGGTAAGGCAGCTGGTTAGTGCTGTTTGGATGGTTAGTCTAGCCGGGGTTACATGAGAGGGTAAGAGTAGGGAAGAAAGATGGGCGGTGGCTTGGGCAGAGGTAAAGGTTAGAAAGGTGTAGGGGAGTTGAAAGGGGAAGGAATATTTGAAGGGTTGGAATGGGGGACGGAAGTGGGTTTACCTACACGTTTAATGTCTGTTTAGTATGTAAGGCCAAGGGGCCAGGTTAATGTAGTTTGTAAGCCATGGCCTGTCACATTAAAGCAACATTTTCCATTAACGGCGAGTCTGGGTATTTTGTGCAGTTCAGCCCAAAGGAGGGCCCTCGGGAGCATGCGGTACGCGTTGCTCCACGGGGAGATTTTGGGTGCTGCACCAAACCAGCGAGTCAGGCCGGGGATATTTTGTGCAGTTCAGCCCAAAGGAAATTGTCGCTTTCTTGGAATGCCTTTTTTCTTTCCAGCAGGCTTTGATGTGCAATTCTGTGGGACAGGGATGAGTGAAGAACTTTCCTTTAGCACAGCCAAATACCCCTGCCTGACCCGCCGTGTGCTCATCATCTGGCCACTGGCACTTCCTCATTTTAGGAAATCAGCCTTGCAGTGTATGCCGAGCATGACCATATATGGAGTTATTGCCCACTCTCTTGCTTTACTGACCCAATGCACATACATGTTCACACCAATATGCAACTGCGTCTTTGCTGGAACATGCTTAAAGGCATGCACTTGATCCAGAGTGGCCAGGTGCTATTAATACGAATGACCGGACACATGTCAATGGGACTGTTGCCACCTTCCTAACCCCCGGTCCCTGGCGGATGGGAGGTCATTGTTCATGGCTGGAGGACTTGCACTCACGGGTGGCACCCTGCTGTATGAAGTACTGCATGATCACCTTTACAGTCCCTGCAGCTGGTGTCCCACCCTGCATGCATCGAGCCTGCCCTGGCTGCTGTGAAGCAGTTCACATTTTCGACAGATTTGTCTCTTGGTTGGTGGTTGCTCTGCTGGGCAGTGGTGGACTGGCCTATAGGGCGTGCTGGAGTTTTCCAAGGCGGCCTATGCACCCCGGGCCTCTTTTGTATAGTAATCTATTTTATTTTCACATTTTCTCATAAAGAGTTGGGATTGCTGAAAATGTGCAATATGGGGCCACTTTGAACATGAATACCAGGGCCTCTTTTGGTTCCCAGTGCACCCCTGCCTCTGGGTGCATTTATTCTGTTAATCTTCATCACCAAGAACCCTTGTTAAACCTTCCCTCTGCACCTGACCTCTTCAATGGGTTTCACGTGTTCTTGTAATTTCAGAACCTCTTCCTGTTTCTAAAGTGCCAGGCATCATTACAACAGTGCTCTAGACGTTGAAATTTGACCATTCCAAAACCCAACACACAAGAGGAATTAACTGAAAATGTCAGTGCCTTTGCCACGTCGGATGCCCAGTTTTCATTTCTTTATGTTTAAGCGTGCTGATGAGTACCTCGCTATGGATTTATTTCTGCTGCTTCATGTGAGGTGAGTGACTTGAGGTGCACTGGCGGACATGTTGAGGTTTAGCGAAGCCTCTCACACTCCTGGCACTCGCCCACGGGATGCCTTGCAGCCAATCAACGATTGTGCGATTTACATAAATCTTATTTAGCTCCTACAATGACTCTTGCTAGTGCGGCACTGACAATTTCAATTAGGTAAACCATGAGTTTTTAAAACATTTTAAAACATCTAATATCAATTAAAACTGCAAGGACTATTGTTTATTTGTACTTTCCTTATCAACCCCAACTTTCTTTTTCTCCAATAATTATGTTCAACAATGTTATCTTCCATTAATGAAAGTAATAATGTCAGATGTTGAGCACCTACCAATATTTTCTGTGTGGATTTATATTTGTTAATATTACAGCTTGTTACTATAGTATGTAGACTCATTGACAAACTGGTATGTGGCACTATATAACTCTATGTTATTATTAATATTCTATGTTTTCTGTTTCGTTTGCACTGGTCCTATTTCTGCATTTTCTGCCTGGACCCATCACTCTTTGTGATGGTGCTAAGGGGATAACATCGAGGGCGGTGCGTTGGGAGCCAGTGGATGGAGTGATGTCAATGTGTTGCCAGGCAACCGATTTACAGTACTGGTCCACTGTTCATCAATTGTGAGGGAAGTGTACGTAAATAGGTTCAAAGCCATTGTTAACAGTGTAGCTGTTTTTTTTTGTTGCAAGCCCAAGGTCTTAATTAAATATTTGTCTTTCTTCTTTTAAAATCTGTAGAAACCACATGTTATATATTTAAATACTGTCGAAGCTGAATCGGATATTCTTCTTCATGGGATCAAAAACTGCGCTAAAAAATGTTCAGGTACTAGATAATGGACTTGTCATCATTACTTTTACATCACATTTCCGAGAATGGTTGCTATTTTGTGCCTTCTCGAATTTGCCAAATACGTGGACTGGGGCACGCAGAGTTAAGTTAATTTTCCAAGGATCACACGATTGTGGTAAGGAGCGGCCAGGGTTTAAACACAGCTCCCAGGGATCCAAATTCAACACATTTTTCTACAGCAGTGCGAATTTTAAAACTAAATTGTCATAGGAGCAAAATCAATAACAATACCCACCCCCCCCCCACTATAATAACGTGCGTTGGGTGGACATTGGCATTCGTTTTCTTGTTTAACTTGAGAACTCAGTGAAACACAGCTTTAAGACATTTTATATATATTTTGCATTTTTAAAGCGCTCACACAGCCCGCAGGCATCGAGGTTGTCTTTCGGACAGCCCTAGTCCCATGGTATGTTGCTACACTCCCAACATTTTTATATATCCCTCTGAAATAATGGTGACGTGGCATGAATGAGATTAGTGGCAATTGAGCCTGTTTCTGAGAAAAGCTAAATATTTTGTCCTTTTGGTTCAGGCAGTGGGCTTCATTACAAGGTTGCCGGTAACCTGCCAGTGCTACCGGAGGGTTACCAGCAACCACCTTGCATTACCGTTTCTGCCACCTCACATCCCGGTGTTACCGGGATATCAGAGGTGGTGGCTGTACAGTGAGTTCCCATTTCCGTGGAGTCCCATAGGACTCCATGGCAATGGGTACACTGAAGTACCGGAACCGTTGTTAACATTGCCGGTGCTTCAGTGAACTTTCTGCTGGTAGGGGCCTGAACAACCAGCAGGTCAGGCCTGCCAGTTGTTTAGTGCCCCTATCGGCAGACTCGGAGTGGCCCTGTCTGGAGAGGGTGCTGGTAACTTTTTTGCCAGCACCTTTATTTCTGTACTGGGGGCCTCATTACGAGGTCGGCGGTAACCCACGAATGCTACCGGCGGGTTGCCGTCGACCTCAAAACGCTAAATCTGCCACCTGGCTTCCTGGTGCCACCAGGACATTACAAGTCCCGCCAGAGCGAGAAGTCAGGCGGGGGATTTGGTAAGTCCCCGTTCCTGTGGAGTCCATGGGGATTTGGAAGCTAACAATGCCAGTGCTTTCATGAAAGGTCTGCCTGCAGGGGCCGTTGCGCCCTGCATGTCTGACCCTGCTGGGCACAATGGCCTCTGCAGGCAGACTGGTAGTGTGGCGGTCTGGAAACAGGGATGACAGGGAGCTTACCGTTACCCTTGTTTCCGGAACGCCACACTCAGAATGAGGCTTTGGGTCTCTCGTAATGATGCCCAGTGTCATAAGATTCTATGGCCCATCCTCCTGGCCTGAGTTTGTTTCCTTGGAGCAGGCCATGCCCCCACTCCCCTTGTAGTTGTTGGGGGAAGAATGTCATGTGTCTGTCTAGACCATGTCAATAGCTCTATTGACAAATGCAGCCTTTAAAAAGTAATTTTATTCTTCCCATTTCGACTATTTAATTGTCGCTTTAAACAGCTCAACATAAAATGTTCTCTATTATCATTCTCCTGTCAAATATTTGCTTATAATACTCTGCAGGTTTATTGTTTTAATAATAATTCTCAGTCTGGTAATGAAATACACAGAAAGAATACAGGTCCAGTTTTATTTTTACTTTCCTGCAACAATCTGTGATTTTACATAGCAGATTGTCTGTTCTCACTTTAATAAAAAATTGCAGAAAACATTCAAGATTTCTTTGTGTGCCTTATCATTTACTTTGGACACATATTCTGGTTGTAGATGGGCCCCTACCAACATACATTTCCTTGCAGACACTATTCAAGCAACCACAGTCAGACAGGCCAAATATCTTGGCAAATGTTCCCTATCTTATGTATGGTATAAGGTAGGCCAAGTTCAAGACCTATCTTTGCCAGGTGTGCTTAATAACCAGAAATTGCAAGGTAATTAAGAAATAAGAAAAACCTCTGAATCAAGAGCAGAGTAATCTGATTAGCACAGAGAATACATTATAACAGATGCAGGAAGGATATAAACCATGTCACTCAGAGGAATTACCTGTTTTTTGTCTTCCTCCAAAGACAGACAACAGGTCTCTTGTAGTAAGGGCAGGTCCCAGGAGGAGTCACTCAGGAATTCTAAACAATTCAGCTGTTGCAAGGTGACTTCTATGGATTCACATGGATGGGGAAACTGTTGACCCTATGGAGGATGGGCTCATGCAGGGATGGAGAAACTGTCATTGACAGAAGAAAAATGGTCTAAATAAGCTCCCCATTCTAGACAAGATTGTCTGAAATGGTTAGCCCAGGAATGCAGAGCCTTTCACCTGTAGTGCAGGCTGAGCTCAGTTGATCAGAGCAGGCACACAAAGGTGTTCTCAAATTATGGCTAGGTCCAAAAGACTAGAAAGGGACAAACAATTTTAGAAAGCAACAGAACTTTCCCTCTCAGAGAGTTGATGGATTCAGATCTGTACCCATGAATATGGGGCCTATCAATATCATCGCTAAGACTCAATGGGTTTGAGACATTGGTACAGGAGTGAAGATCCATGTCAACAACACCTTTGAAGAGGCTGCTGGTCATGTGACCAGTCCCTGCCACTCAATTACTCTGCCCACCATCTGTTTTCCCCCCTTCTAGCCAGCTACTTAAGAACTTCATACCAGCTCCAGGCAGACAGTATTGTGGAGGATGCTGTTCATGTGACACTTCCCTGCCCATCAGTTGCTCCGCTCATCACCTGTTTTTGTGCATTCCAGTCAGCAACTTCAGGATTCCAAACACAGGCCTGCTGCAGTCAGACACCATTGAAGAGGCTGCTTGTCACCTGCCCAGTCCCTGCCACTTAGTTGTTACATCCACAAACTGTTTTTGCACCTTCCAGCCAGCTACTTAAGGACTATGGGCCAACTCAAGGCAGACAGCATTGAGGAGGCTGCTGGTCACATGACCTAAGCCCCAATCAACTGATTTGCCTTGCCCCCTCCTTTCCTTTATTAACTCTTAGACAGCCCATCCAATCATCACCACTCATCGTCAACACGCTGCTCACCACCTCCACCCACTTCTTAGATGTCCTCATCCCCAACGGCTACAGAATTCTACAATGAGACCATCCAATCAAGGTCAGTGGAGACCTTGCCATCATTCACAACGTATCATGGCCATGCACCCAACTGGACTTCAAAACCATTGGCTTTTTCTGAAGACTTTCCTGCCACTTCCCGCCCCCGTAATGGACAGTGACAATTTTCATTCCATCTACAGACCACCCAAGCCCAACACCTAGTTCTTCGAAGACTTCACAGACTTGGTCACAACCATGTCTTTCACACATGCCAAAAATATTTCCCACAGTGATTTCAACATCCCTGGTAACCCAGCAACCAAGTCAATGAAAGACGATCTCCACTGCCTACTGAACACTCTGAACGTCACGCATCACATGAAATACCCAACTCAAAGGATATGTAATATTCTCAACATCAGCTTCACTGCTCTGCCCACCTTCTATCACAGCTCTCCAATCCAGCTTGAATGGTCAGACCATTTCTCAATTTCCTTTGAAATTAGTCACAACACAACAGTCAAGCAAACACACCATAACCCTGCAAGCAAACCATCTGATCATTCTAGAACTTCCCAGTAGAGGCTCTCAAGGAAGACCTCACCAAAATCCACTTCACATTGGCTGATTTATCTCTGACTAAACAGTACTGCAACTCGCTCCTCCAAGAACCCAACACCACTGTCACAACCAACATCAACCGCCATGCCCAAGTGAAACAACGCACCCTGAAGCCTAAACCTTCCTCACTTGCTACACTTAAGAACTCAACTTTAATAAATGAACCAACAGAAAATAGAAGAAAAACAGGCGCAAATCCTGCAGCGATTAAACCTCACCCTGCTCAAGGAACTCTGTGCTACATGGAGACTGATCACGACTTCCAAGACCAACTATTACCAAAAAAAACCATAGCCAAGGCCGACAATGAAAGAAGGGCCTTCTTCAAAGCCATCAAGCACTACATCAACCCTCTGCCCAACCCACACATACTGCACTCCATCGAGAAAACCACAGCCATCAACTATTTCTTTATCAATAAAATCATTATGATTCGCCAACACATAGACACCAATACTACAACTGACAGCATACTACACATCCAATCTCACAAAATCACAACCACCTGGACAACTTTCAAGCCAAGGACTATGGAGGACCTTAATGCCATTCTAGCATACACATGGCTGTAGCACTCCTCCCTTACCTGACAATCATCAAAAGCCCAATAACCCAAAGCACCTTCCCCTCGACCCTCAAGATCGGGCAAATCCTCCTGCTTCACAAGAAACCAACACTGAACTCTGACGACCTCAGCAACTAATGCCCCTTCACCCATCTTCCCTTCCTAGGTAAGATCCTTGAGAACGCAGTAGCCACACAACTCCTTCAAGACATCTACATCAACGACCTCCTTCCGTCCTTCCAATCTGGCTTCATACCCAGATTCAGCACAGAAACAACTATCATCAAGATGATTGACAATGCCCTTAAGATCCTTGATGATGGTCATCGTTGCATCCTGGATCTCCTTCACCTCTCAGCAGTATTTGACCACAGCAGACACTTACCGGCAATTTACATCGCTGCAGGGGGATCAGCAGGATCATCCTCAGCTAGTCTAAATTGTACCTTACTAATCAGCACTAGTTTGTATGAATGTATTCCTCCAGATCACCAACTCTACCCATCTCCTGTGGAGTCCCGCAAGGATCCATCCAATCCTCTGTGATCTTCAATCTTTATAAGGAAGTACTTGGAACCTCCTTGCTCCATACAACATGCACATCCAACAATAAGCAGATGGCATGCAGCTCTACCTCAAGATATCCTCCATTGAATACCTGCCTCTCATTGAACAAGTTGAGGATGTCCAGTGTTTACCTGAAGCTCAACCCCTCCAAGAATTAATTCCTTCTGCTGACCAACAACACCAAACACCTAGACATCCAGACTTGGCTCTCTGCGATGCACCTCAAGGGCTTCACATCCCAGTTGGCCACCTGCACCAAATCTCTTGGATTTGACATAGACAGACACCTCTCCTTCAAACAACATATAGCAGGAAAGACACAAGTACCAACTTTCTCTTCTACGAAAAATCAACCCCTTCATCTCAGAAAACAAATTAAGATCTTCTGTACAGCTACCCTGGCTCTCCTGAGATGTTTCATGCATGCTGCAGCACACCCCATCAAAGGACTCTGCAAATTCAACCACCTCACCCCCACCCTCATCAAACTGCATTGGCTCCCTCTGCATGCCCATATCGTTTTCAAATCATGTGGCGTCATACACAAGGATGTCACCCTGAAGTCCCCAAGTTACCTCACTGAGAATCTCAGCATCTCTTGAGGGCTACAATCCACCAGAATTAAAGCCATGTGCCGACTTGAACTCCCCCAATGCAGGAGGTAAAAATCCAGAAGAAGGACCATCTATGTCTATGCCACAGTACTCAGGAACCTCCTTCCCCTCAACATACAACTAGCCCTCTCACTTTTACAGTTCAAGAAGGATTTCAAGACCCTCCTCTTCACGGAATGGCTCCTCCCTAACTCCTAAATCCATCCACCATTCACCCTCCAGCTGAGACCGGTGATCTGATCCCCAATGATTCCTACCCTGGTTACGTGTAGATCCATTGCTGACTATTGCTCTCCCTCCCTTGTTTCTAGGCTCCTTAACTTTATTTTTCCCCTTATCATTGTAAAGTTCTCAATGCTTCCTGATGCTAGGTCTGTGCTCAATAAATACCCTAATAATAATAATAATAATAATAATAATAATAATAATAATAATACTAATAATACTAATAATAATAATAATAATAATGATAATAATAATAATAATAATAATAATAATAATAATAATAATACAAATAATACTAAATACAAATAATAACCTTCAATAAATACTGGATGCTTTTTTGGGATTTGTATGGAGATGCCTAAATCAATCGCTCACCATTTGAAAGGTTCAAGACAAGGACACAGTCACATGCTTCTTGCTCTCTTTCTGGAGAACCCCCACTGAGATTGTTGAGTTTAGCTGATCATCCATTCTTTGGCCATTCGGTAAAGGTGTGAACTAGCTGAGCAATTTCCTCTAGAGATTAGTTTTTCGGAATTCATACACAATCAGTCCATGTCTTTTCTCTGGAGAGATATCTTCCAGAGGTGTGGATCACACTCTGCCTCCACATATATCCCATTTTATCAATCCATGCCTCATCAGTGAAATGCCACCCTCCACCCTTTTCACTGTCTCTGACATTCATCCTGCTTAGATCTCTGGCTAACGTTTCCCATTACTCCCCCTGAATGATCCATTATCATCACTCTCCTCACACTTCCCTGGTCTAATCTAGCTGAATGGTTAAGGTCTAATTAGCACTATTATACTACCAGTGTTACTTTAATGGCTCAGATCCTACTGAAACCATGAGTAGATTTTGATCCTTGGGAGCAGGGAGACCCTGGAGAACCCCATGTGAACTGAAAACCAAGAAAATTATACTGCAGAGAAGAACATGTCCCATAATTTCCCTGTATTAATATCAAGTGGGAGGGACGCTTGGCCCAGGCAATGCTTTGTACAGCTCACAATGTGGGACTTGTTTCTTTCTGCTCATGGTTGATTTGATGCAGGCTGGACTGCAGCCATGGATGTCTCTGCTCTTTTCTGTCTCATTGTTTCTCTCTCTCTCTCTCTCTCTCTCGCTCGCTCTTTCTCGCCCCCAATCCCTCTGTCTCTCTCTCTGTTCTCAGAGATCTTGCTTTGTGGTGGTGTGCCCACTCTTAGCATGTGGGCCAGAAACTCACACATGCATGGCGGCAGACATTGTGCATGAGCCTGCCCAGCTTTGAACACACCTTTGCATCCATTTTACCTGGACCAGGATGGTGCAACCACAGGCCCCTGCACAGCATGCTGCATGTTGAGTTTTAATGTAAAGGTCAGCTGCAGCAGTCAAGGTCTAAGAAATAATCAGTTATCAATGCTCAAATATAGGCAGAAGCATGCTTAAAGGAAGATGTTTGATTTGGACAGTCTCATCATCATACCAGGGTTATTGCCAGTACAGCACAGCAATCGAATTATGATTAACATCGGTGTGTCAGTGGCATAGCATAACATGATGGGGCCCCCTGTGATGCCTTGCTGTGGAGACCCCGGATCTCCGTCAAGCAGCACCTGCTGCAGCACGGACTCCCAGGTTGACCTGGGTCAAAACGCATGACTAATCCATATGATGAGATGATCAAACTGCTGCAGGGGTACAGCACATACTGCACTAGATAAAAGATGCACATTTTCTAATGAGAACATACATCTTTCATCTAGTGTAGAAACAAGAGCGGGTGGCAGCTGGCGTCCAAACACCCCAGCCAGCATTGTGCACAACCAGTAACATTATTAGGCAGGGAATCAGTGACAAAGGCAGCATGTTGTGCCCGCAGTAGGTGGCAGGTACTGGAGGCACTGGCATTGTAAATGATTCAGAGGTGGCAGGTGAACATTTTTAGTGGGGAGACATTACCATCTCCCACACATTTTCTTGAGTGACCAAGTGAGAAAGAGAGTCTTAAGTAATATCAGGAGGTTCAATAGATTCTCACCAGGAGAACAGGTTAGAATATTGTGTTGAAATGGTATACTCTGCACCACATTTTGCCAGAAAATTGGGTAAAAAGCTATACAATTTATAATTGACTCCCTAGGGTAGCACATGGAAATGTCAATTTGGGGTGATGTTGAAAGTGGAGTTGCATGCCACAAATACTAAATCATGAGAACCTGCAAACGTATATTTCTGGTCACTCAACATGGTCTCTGTTGGTCTTATTGGCATCCATTCTGTATATTGTAAATACATTGCTGCCTGTAACTGAAAACCTTGCATGCATAGTTTATGAGCAATTCAAACAGTCACGTTACATTTGTTAAAAGTTGCGAGTGCAGGTAGGGGCCACCATTGTTAGCACTTATATGCTAGGTTTTCCCCTGCATGACATTTTCCACTTTCAGAAAGTGGTATGCAAAAGAAAAGAGTAAATACAGACGCAATCACCTACTATTTCCGTTTAAGCTCTGATTTCCAAAGAATATAAACCCTGTCTGCCAAACAAGCACTGTAGATGCATTCACAATTGTTTTCTATGAATGCATCAGTTATGACTGCAAGAATATATCATGCAGACATACAATTTGGTAGTTTTGCAGGCAAAGCTGGAATTAGAAGGCTGACAGTACTTCCCCCTCCTGCCTCCCACTTTGCCTGCAAAAGACTTTTAAAATGCCCTGCAGCAGTAAAACAAGTGTAAAGAATGGCATAAACGATTACTGCATTATGTATTTCACTCCAACGAGGCTTTTGACATGTGCTCCAGCGGGTAAATCACTTTCGTTTTCTAAAATATCCCTATGAGAACGGAAATGGGACACATATCACCTGACTGCTTTGCATAAAACCAAAGAGCATTTTTGGACAAGACTGCACAGATTTGAATGTATAACACATATGACTGCAACAGTGATGTATGGTGAAACCATTCTTAGAACGTAATGCACACTGGGCTTGGTGCTCGTTTTATTGATCCCAACAATCACCGTAATTGTGAATTGTATGCAAACATAGAGAGCCTCATTACGACCCCGGCAGTAAGTGAAAAACGATGCCGGTAAATGATTAGCGGCATCGCTTACCGCTAGGTCCGATCATGACCCGTGAAAGTGCAATTAGCGGCATCGTAGTTAACGGTGCCGCTAACAGCACCAAGCTTGCGCGCACGCGACCTTCCACGCCGTAAGTACCGGCATCGCGCAAAGGTGGGCAAATCACAAACCAAGCGGACATGCTCTTAACGCCATCGCGAAGGCCGTAAAGTACCTTACCGCCATGGTGCTAATTCCGCCATCGCGAACCAACCGTAAATGGCCATTTGCAGTGTTCCCAGCTGCCACAGGTGCACAGAATCAGCACAGGTGGAGGCAATACAGACTCACCAAGTACAAAAAGAGCACACCCCACCCCTTCCCACACTCAGTCACACTCCACAATGATTCCAATACGACTAGCAATGTTGGGGCTGGAGGACCTGGTTGCAATGCAAGTGCTACAACTACTACAACAACAACAACAACAACAGGCAGCACAGAGGAGACGCAGGAGGAGAAGGAGGGCAAGGCAGGGCCAGCAAGCCCCACCAGCACAGCCAGTGCCACCACGCAGGCAGCCCCCAATCCCACGCATCCGAGCCAGTCCATTCAACCTCACCGCTGAGCAGATCCATACCTTGTACCGTTTGGACCGGGATACCATCACCACCATCGTTGGCATGATACACAACGACATCGTCAGCATGATAGAAACACCCACTGACACCCCCCCTACTGAATGTAGTGTCCGTGCTCCACTTCCTGGCCACAGGCACCTACCAGCACACAGTGGGGCACTTGCATGACATTTCACAACCATAGTTCTCACGTACGCTGATCCAAGTGCTCGATGCCCTCCTCAAGCACAAAGACGACCACATTTCCTTACCACGGTCTGCCCAGGAGATTGCAAACACCAAAGTGGGTTTCCATGCACTAGCCGGCAAACCTGGTTGCATTGGTGCCATCAACTGCACCCATGTGGAATTGGTGGTCCCACATGCCATGGAGTTAACGTACCGCAACCGTAAACTATTTCACTCAATCAACGTGCAAATGGTATGTGACTCCAACAGGATCATCACACATTGTTGTGCCCGATTCCCCGGATCAACCCATGATTCAATGGTCCTGCGTAACTCCACAATACCACGCTACATGGAGCGACATTAAGGGCCAAGATCCTGGCTACTCGGTGAGTCTCATGTCATGGCCATGGAAATGTGAAATGGGTAGGTGATTGACGTACCAATGCATACTTTACCTGGCTTAAAGGGGGGGGCGAATGATGCGTACTTTACCTGTCTGCAACGGGGGTGGAATGATGCATACTTTACTAGGCTGAAATGGGGGGGGGATGATGCATACTTTACCTGGGGGGGGGGGAATGATGCATACTTTACCTGACTGCGAGTACCAGAGGCAATGGAGTCAGCTCATACCCTAAAGCAGCCCAAACGTCAACTGACACCTGTACACATAATGCCCGATGTAAGCAGCCCTACCATGTGAATGAAGGTGTGTCCCAACCATGACGCAACCATCTACAAGTGGATTGTACCGATTCAGACCACATTGACCTCAACGAAATGCACCTACATGCAATGACTTCAGCCAATACACGGCACCAAACACCATCAACTGAAAGGCCAGTCCCCCATAACTGCGCACAAAGGAGGAACATGACGGACAAAAACATCAATACACCAATGCACAGACACTGTGTAGTGCTCAGTGGGGTCATCATGAGGCTGACAGCAATGTTGCCATGATGAGAGCGTTGATATCACAGGACACCTGCCAGGTCACCAAAACAAACGCCATGAACGAACACAGTGGATGGGCACCCACAAGGCACTGGACCCCCCTGCATACATTGGTTGATGGCATGCAAAACAGTCCATGAGAGGAATACACATATACCGGTCACATAGTGTGAATCCATTTGTGCATGTAAAAGTGGTACAAAGTAAGAGTTGAATGCATGCCATGGTGGCACGTCATGATTTGAGATTTGATGTCATGACTGACACATACATTGTTGCCCACATACAGGTGATTCAGGCTATCCCCTGAAGAGGTGGCTCCTTACACCAGTCCAGAACCCACAGAACCAGCACGAGGAGGACTTCAATCGTGCACATACACAAACCCGTGTGGTGATTGAGCAGGCATTTGGCCTATTGAAGGCACAGTTTCGCTGCCTCAGCAGGTCTGGTGGGGCACTCCTGTACCGCCATGAGAAGGTGGCAAAGATCGTCATGGCATGTGTCATGCTACACAATATGTGCATCAGACGGAATGTGCCCTTGCCCCCTGACGCTGAACTGCAACCACCTGACGATGAGGATGAGGAGGGTGGGGATGGGGCAGCACCGCAGGGAGGCAGCGATGCACAGGAGGGACGTGACATGCGTCAGACTCTGATCAACCAATGTTTCTAGCACACACGGATGGGGGGTGTAACATGGAGATGGCAATTGGGGCACTGTGTGTGACTGTGGACTGTTCACTAATAAAGCACACATTCGCAATGAGCAATGTCCACACATGTGATTTGTGATCAAGAAAAAATTGTATTGTAAATGTGAATTTAATTAACACACCCACTCCCCCCACCCCCTCAACTCCCCCAACACACCCACTCCCTCCTCCCCCCTCAACTCCCCAACACACCCACTCCTCCCTCCCCCCTCAACTCCCCAACACACCTACTCCCCTCTTCCCCCTCAAATCCCCGCAAAAGTGCGTGGATGCCTGTGTTGAAGTGCCTAATGTGGAATTGTTCCAAAGGGTGGCCTCTATTGGCAGCCCCCTCTGCCGGCCCCCGGGGCACCCCTGCCTGTACTCTGCAGGTTCCTGGCCGACCTGCGGATGGGGCTGCTTGGGGCAGAACTGGCAGCGGAGGAGGTACTCGGCTGCTCACTAGGACGCATGTCCCTCATTGTCTGTACAAGCTGCGAGAGCACGTGCCGCACCGCGGCAAGTTCGGCACAGATGTCCTTGCTGGAGGATTGTATGGCTGCCTTCACAGTCTCGGCACATTTTTGCATGTCAGCACTTGCACCTCCACATTCGGCCACATGCTGAGTGAGGAGTGAGGACAGTTGGTGTTGCCTTGTTAAGATTTGGTCCAGCGACTGTTGGTATTTTTGAGCATTGGATGATGCCATTGGCACATTCATTAGGCTACTCCCCTCCTCCACACCTTCCACTGGGCATGGAGTGGCTGGCCAGAAGTCATCAGGGGATTGCCCCTGTGTGCTATCAGCATGCAGGCTACATGGGGACAGGTAGGGGGAATGAGGGTGGGCAGTGGGGGACATTCTATGACATCATCATCATTCCCCACATCACTATCCGAGCAAGCTGCAATAGCAGCAGTCTCCCCAATCGTACTGCTTCCTGCAGACACAGTCCCTTCAGTGGCCACCAGTTGTTGGATGTCTGTTGCTGGTGGTACCATGCTGCTTGCCTTGGTGCTTATCGTTGCCCTGGCCTGTGTTGTGGCAGTCGATTTTGGCTGCTGTGGGGGTTTGTTTGGTCCAGCAGAGGTGGAGGGTTGGTGTGGTGTTGCCTCGGGCCTGGCCTTCTTGACAGGTGTGGTGCCAGTCTTGTCCTCGCCAAGGTCCGAATGGGAGCCTGTGGTAGAGCAAAGGAGGGAAAGTGTTATGGATGGGTCTGCGGACATTGAGCAAGCATTGTGATGACTGCCATGATTTTGATGACTAGATGGTGCACTTTGGAGGCAGTGACATACAGGTTGTCTCCATTTTGGGTGGGAGAAGCATGCAGGAATGTGGGTGCCTACAGTGAGAGTGTGCATACTGCATGTGTACAGGGTGTAGGTCAATGATACCTGTTGGCAGTCTTCTGCTGATGTGTTGCGTTAACCCTATTAGGCAACATTGTGCTTCCCATGAAACTGGACTTCAGGAAGTTTAGCATGGCTTAATTTGAGGCACCTACCTGCGTCACCTGAGGTCGGGGCTCCTCTCTTCATTTCACCGACCCCCTCAATGCTCTCGATGCCAATGGTTGTGGCACATATCTCCTCCCATGGCTCCATTTTTATCAGTGAGTCAGCTCCTCCACCAGTTGCCATGCCCAGGTTTCTGTTGGCAGACAGTATGCTCCTTACACAAGGCCGGATGTCGTCCCACCTTTTCCGGCACTGTTTTGTGGTGCGGGTGTTGTTCCTACTGCACTGACCCGCTGTGCGACTAGGTCCCATATGGCCTTCTTCCGTGCTATTGCCGGTCTGGTCATTTCAGTGGAGAATACAATGTCCGCGTTTTCCTGTAGGGTTTCCGCCAACATGGTGAGCTCTTCCCTACTGAAGCGCTCCTGCCGCAGCCGATCGCAAGATTTTTTGACAACTTTCGGCATTCTGACGATGGGTGGATGTGGGTGAAGGTTTGTGGCGGGTCTCAGGGTCAGATGTGCACTGGTTGTGGAGGATTGCAATGGATTGTGTTTTTAAAGATGGCCGCCGTGCTCTTTCCCGTTCCGGTGCGATGGCGTAACTTCCGGATCCACTTCTTTACGATCACCGCTAATAGCGGTCACCGCTAATTGCGGTGATCACTAATATCGGTGGGTAGGGTGGCGGTGGTGCAGCTTGCATGGCATACGATGCCGGTAGGTGCCCTTTTTGGGACGTTAATGGCGGGCGCAGATTACATTACCGGCATGGCGCAATGCTCGTGCCCTAGAGGTCGTAATGTACCGCTTTTAACGGTTTCAGGCCAGCACGGACACGTTACTTGCACCATGCCGGTAATGTCCATTACTTACCACCAGGGTCGTAATGAGGCACATGGCCTCATTACACGGTAGGCAGTAAGGGTTAACGGTCACCGGTGAGGGTACTGGTGACCGTTAACCCCTACCGCCTTATTATGAGGTCGTAGCAGGCGTTAAAAAACGAACCCGCAAAGGGACCTCGGTGATAATTACGGTACCGCAATTTGCGGTACTGTAATTAGTGCCTTCAACATTCCCATTATGCCCTGTGGGTACAAAAATGTGAATGGGGAAATGCCTTGGTGAATGGGGAATTACCGCCCCTGCTCACCTTGGAGTAGGGCGGTAATTCCGCCATCCACCAAGGCGGACACGGTAAAATACCGGCGGCAACCATGGCGCTAATAGCGCCATGGTTACCGCCTACTGTGTAATGAGGCCCATAGATGTTTGAACATCCAGTGTTCTTGGTTGTGAGGCTAGTGTCATCCTGTTTAACAAAGGTTTGTCCTAATAGGTTTGTTTTAAAGCACAATTGTTCAAATCCATGCACAACTTATGTATTTTTAAATGTTTTAATATTTGCATAAAATAAAGATGTATATGTATAATGTGTTGGTCTATCAATTTCCCAACCTTTACTTTCTTTAATGTTTTGGAGTAATTTAAGAATATAGCATGCATATTCAGTGCATGTACACAGTTTGGAGCATTTAACATCTTTTGCTCATAAAGTTCCTCATATATTATCCCATTCCTATATGATACCATACATCAGTTTCTACATTTAGTATTCTCACGAGTACCACGGACTCCACCAGCTCCGCTGACAGCACACGGCAGCCCTCACAAGCAGATGCACGATAGCCTGCAGACGTCCATGACTCACCCATCCTGAAGTGTCCATTTGCAAGTCAGTGCATAGGGAATCTCATGCAGATATGGATAATGAAGTCCCTCCCCAGGCAAGTTGGAGACATTAAATGTGAAATAGAAAATAGAAAATAATAAATGCACATGATTGAACTTTAAAACAAATCTATTGGGACAAGCCTTTGGTATATATTACGAATACCCTAGCACCTAGTGTTCAGGGTTTCCCTGTCTTACATATCCTCCTGTTTAAACCCCTAAAGACCCCAAAAGCATTTAATCTATAGCCTGTATTTGGATTGCTTGTGCAAGCACAGGAAAATAAGTGTGGAAAAGAGGGAGTCCCATAGCAAAGGTGGGGTGGAATATTTAGGTGGACCTAAGGTCATAGTTGTTAGGCAGAATCCTGTGCAGTGCCCTTAGAGACCACTACACACAATTAACACCACATGTGGCAGTACAAGTTTACCTTTGGTACAAGCCCGAACTACTAAGTTATAGTGATAGCAGTAGCAGAGCAGCCAGGCTTATCTCAAGAGTATATGAGCAGTAGCAGAGATTACACAAAGGGACCACAATTACAGTGACTCAAGCAAACACTGACTCAAGGTTTTAGGTAGAAAAAGATAAGTACATTTATTTTTAAACCGTCAGTTATAAACACAACACTTCTATTAAACTTTAAACAAAACCACATGTTAAATATACTACAACTAACCAATTCACTTTGTACAGTATGTCTCAGGGTAAGTACCCTGTGTTTGAATGAACCGGAGTTATGGACAAAACACGATACCGCGGGTACAGTTGCGATCACTTTTTGACTGTTCGGTCTACTAAATAAACGCATATCCGTGACATGAAATGCTACCGGGGCAAAAGTACACTTAGCACCTGAGATACCCAGAGAGAGTTGGAGGTAAAAATCACAGGCAATATTTAGGTTAGGCAAACAGTATCGAGAAACACTCAGAAACAGGAGTTCAAAAGTCAAAGGGTCGGAGCCAGGATTACGTGACACTGGAGACCTGTTGCGGAAGATCACACCGTTAGATGGTTCACGATTCAGTGTAGCCAAGAGTACTTTGATATTGTCAATGTTCGGAAGAAAAAGTTATAAGAAGGAGGGAAGACAAGGGCAAGCCTTGGAGATGAAGAAAAGGGATTCACCCAGTTTCCTCAAGCAGAACACAGTACCTTATTCCAATGGTGCAGCTAGTGCCCTGGCAGTTGTTCCTGTTGGTTTCCAGCAGAACCACGATTCCTGGAGCTTTGTTGTGAAGGAGGACATCTGAAGGGGGTCTGCACCACCCAGGGATGAAGCCGGCAGCAGCGACAACTAATAAAAGGTGTGCTCCTTAAAAACAGGAGAGGCTCGTCAGGTGGCTATCCGGACCACTACAGCAGTGTGCAGTGATTTCAACCACAAGGGTGACCTCTGGCTGAAGAAGATGAGTTGGTTATCCCCACCAGGCTCAAGGGAAGAAGACTCCGGACTGGATCTCCTCATAGTCGTTGAAGGTTAGATAGCTCAGGACTTCAGCAGGGCTTCACCGGGACGGGGTAGTTGCAGCAGCCGTCTTCTTCTCCGCTTCTCTTCGGTTCCTTATAGTTCCAGTGGCGACTCTGACTTCTAGCCCAAGAGACCTGCCTTTTATGCAAAAACCCCCATTCACACAGCCTGGCTGTCAATCACGCAGCAGGGAGGTTGTCCAGCCGGGACAACCACCTCAGCCAATCATGGCAAAGTGCGACTTGGGTTTCCTAGGATACCCTGTGCAGGGGGTGACTACACCTCTTCCCCACATTCAGTCTACCTAGACACCCAGGCGCCAAGAGGTGGGCTTCTCTGCAGAAGCCCGCCAAAAGGCGGTGAACAAAGAAGGCGAACCTAGTTTGCCACGCAAAGTAAAACACAAGAAGGATTTTTAAAAAAAAAATGTTTCTATTGTGTTTGATTCAAAATAGAAACTTTACAATTTATAAAAAAATACTTTTAAAACTTCACAATTATTTCCATATTTACAGCAAACTTGAAGAATAAAACATTTTTTAACATCAATTTTATACATCAATTTCAAACTTCACAAACATGTAAACAATCAATTTTAAGATTCGGCTAGGAACTTCAGTTCAAATTAATTTATTTAAAGCAGAAATATCTTTCACAATTACTTTTAGAAGATTGGTCAAACTAATTAGCAACTTATATCTGTTCCCCCACATACATCTATTCCATAAACTTAACCTCGAAAATTCAGTATCGGAATATAAGAAACTTCCCAAGTGTCTAGTTCTCAATACATCACAATGTTTGCAATAAATCCCCAAATGTTTCAGCGATTCGATATTACCATGTATTTGACAAAATCTACAGTTTACATTTTGGGTATTAATCTGTACACCTTTTTCAGCCCAAATAAGAATACGTTCATAGGTAGAGAATTGATTTAATCGAAACCGCATGTATAAGTTCCTTTCTACAAAATTTGGAAATTGGAATATGTATCTTGGTAGAACACCCATTTTCATTCTAAATGGTGCATATTCTTTATACATCTTAAAGTTGCCAATATGATCAGATTGGCGACACCAAGTCAACAGTTGATATTTACGTTTGTTTGCAGGCAGACACAATATAAAATCATCTTTAGAAATGTTAGTATCTTCTAAAATGTCATCCATTTTCTTAGCATAGTTAGTTAGTATCGATAAAGATCCCTGTTTAATTATTAGGCAGAGATCTACATATAACGAATTCCTAGGAGAACTTAACATCTTTCTATAATTATTCAGTTGTCTCCAATTCCACTTAGCAGAAAGTGGTAACAGTCCTAATTCATGTAGAATAATTGCATTTGGAACCGGTCTAGCAAGACCTAATCATTTTTTCCACAGTTGCCCTTGAATCATATCCAAGAAATCTTCCATCCCTACCATGCATAGATCAAGAATGTATAATATGCAAGGTTCGATTTTCAACAGATAGAATTGAATAATTGGTATTAAGGTGAAGTTACAATATTTTCTTGACAAAATACACATTTGGGATATCAAAGGTTTAAGTCGATCCCTCAAAAATTTAGACCACCAAGTCTTGGAATTCTGGTCTACAAGAGTATAACCTAAATAACGCAACTCTCTAACCACTTCCAGCCCTTCCGTCCCAATTACCCAGTTGTATTTTTTATTTATTTTCTTACCATCTGAGAAAATCAGGATTTTAGACTTCGCTCGATTTATTTTCAGATTGTGATCCTCTGCAAAAAGGTAGAAGGCATCAAGCTTATTCTGCAACCCAAACGGGGTTCTATCAAGAAATAAAAGATCGTCTGCAAAGCTAATACTATTCAGTTTAAGATGACCAAGTTCGGACTGGGACATCAGCACTAGCGCAACGTAGGATTGCTGACATCCATGCCACACCTGCGCTCGTTCCGGCAATAATCTTTAAAAATCGAATCGCTGCCTCAGAATATTGGGCATGTGACTGTAATCCTTGTGAAATACTTTTTGCGCCTAGAAACTGCCCTAAGTGCCTGCATTGTGCACAGCTTTTCATGCCTCCATTGCCTCACACGAGGCTGCCCCCATCCCAAGATGGCCGCCGGGCTCTGCAAAGCTGCTGCCTGACTCTCCAATCTCCCTCTGATGCCTGCCTGGTACCAATGGGCTCACACCTCTGCCTTCCCAGCCAATCGCTCGCCGGAAGGCGATCGCCGGACCAGCCCACGAAGGAGCAGGTCCTGTCCCGAGCTTGTCCAGAGAATGGCTAGAGGCTAGACTGGGACCATTGCCCCTAGAATCTCCCACTGTTTGAGCATTGAACTGCAAACCTGACATTAACATAGGTAAGCGTCATCAACGCACTCCATAGTTGGCAAATGCCACCACTGTCTAGCTAAGCCTACAGTACAGCTGCACTGTAACACTTACTGCTTCAAATTGTGCATGAGCAACTTCGCATACATTTATATGCATGTACATGTTGCTAACTTCAATTTTGGGTGACCTACTGCACCCATCTACTAAATTTAAAACTTAGTCCTTCCGCCCGGTATTGTGCACCACGTATGTTGCCTTGTTCCACATGTATTGCATTTTCTCTGGCTGCTAGCCTTAGCATTTCTGCCTCCTTTCAAATGCCTACGCTGATTGACCACATGATTGACCACACGTGCCCAAAGCACCAAGTCACCCCTATCTGCAGATTTTTCCATTCATTCCTAAATACTCAGACAACTGTATTTAGCCTCATCTTCACCTAGTATTTGTTTACTGCATTCAGGCCAGTATCTGACTGTTGCATTTAGCCCGGTATTTGATTGCTGCATTTAGCCCAGTTTTTGACTCTTGCATTTAGCCCAGTATTTGATTGCTGCATTCAGGCCAGTATTTGTCTGTTGCATTTAGCCCATTATTTGAGTGCTGCATTTAGCCCATTATTTGATTGCTGCATTTAGCCCAGCACTTGACTGTTGCTTTTAACCCAATGTTTGATTACTGCATTCATCCTGCCTAATGTTTGATTACTGCATTCATCCTGTCTAGTATTTGAAGACCGTACTTAGCCTACTCTGCCCAGTATCCAACCCCAGCATTCAAGTCTAGTCCCCTTTGCTTAACTAGAAGTAACACTATGTACTCTTACCTGCCTAACCTAGTCCACCAAGCATTACTCACCAATCTGATAGCTATACTTACTATCGTCTATATGACCATGCCTACATTTCTGCCCATAGAGGGCTCTGGAGCCCACATACAACCTACCTCCAAACCTTGTAACCTAGCACAGAGGAACCTTAGACTCCGGGCTCGACTACCCAAAATATTCGAACCCATCATCAAATACAACATCAACCTGGAACACCTCCGACCCAAATGACTCCCACCATTGGAAACCACCGCCCCTCTCAGGCGCAAACAACACCATAAAATTAATAAACATATAGCCAACCTCCCTCTCACAGTGCAGCCAGAACCAGAATTAAAAGCTGCATTGATCAATGCCAGATCTTTAGTCGCTCATGCTACTGACATAGCAGATGTCATACGCGAAAACAACCTTGATTTCATCGCCATTACTGAATCATGGCTCCATGAGGCAGCAGGTCCTGCACTCACTCTAGCAGTCCCGGAAAAGTATACCATCCTTAGAGCTGACAGACCAGACGCACAAGGTGGAGGAATAGCAATTATCGACAAATCCAATCTCTCTATGAGAATCACCTCCACACCCTACCTTAAATCCTGTGAGCTTCTTTCTATCAAACTACCCACCACCAATTCCCAAACACTTAATATTTACCTCCTCTATAGACCCCCAGGCCCCTACAATACCTTCAATGAAGAAATCACCTCTGTTATCTCTGAGAAGCTAAAAAATTCCTCTCAAACCTTAGTGTTAGGAGACTTCAACCTAGGGTAAAACGATATCAATGACCTCCAGGCTACTGCCACAGCTAATACCTTGTCAGAACTAGGCTTCACGCAGATCGTGAATATTCCCACATATACCGAAGGGAGAACTCTAGACTGGATTGCCAGTCATAACTGTAACCCCTCTATAACAGCCATTGCCCCCCAAATATGGTCAGACCATCACCTTATCTCCTTTACCCTCAACACTAAAAGAACCACAGTGCTAACACCCACTCCCGCCATACCCACTTTAACCAGAAATAAGAAAAATATCACAGCGGATAATATTCTGCCTCACATCCTACCCAAACTTAATTCTCTACCCGACCATACCGACCCAGGCATCCTAGTGGAGGAATTCAATAACGCTATGTCCACTGCCCTTGACAGAGTTGCTCCGCTTAAACTTAGAAACAGTAAACCAAAAAAGCATCTAAACTCCTCGTTTACACCCCATTTAAAAAACTTAAGACTACAGAAGAGAAAATGTGAAACAGCATGGAAACGGCATCCTACCGCTGAAAATAAAACTAACCTAATAAACATCTCCTCGCAATACAAAAAAGATATCATCCTGACCAAACAAGAAACCTATAATAATAGGATCACCCAAGCCAACTCCAGTATGAAGGAGCTATTCTCCATCCTAAAAGAACTGGAAACTCCTATCGCAGCACAGGACGATTCCATCAAAGATAAAACCTGGTGTACTGACATACAACTGGCACTAACCAACAAAGTGGCCAACCTCCAAACTAGAATTGCCCTAAAGAAAGCCTCATTACCAACCCAACCTCCTGTGGACAAAACCCCCACACCCAAACCCAAAGAATCTAACCAATTCCGTTCTCCAGGGTCTCAGTAATTGAGGTAGAAAAGACCATTCTGACTCTTAAACCGTCTAATTGCAAAGGTGACCAATGCCCCGCACAGCTGATAAAGATCGCGGCTAGAGATCTAGCCCCCTTCATCACAAAACGTATTAATGCCTCCTTCACTACGGTCACCATCCCTCGCAACCTAAAAGAATCTTGGGTACTCCCCCTCCTGAAAAAACAAACTTTGGACCCCAACATTCCTACAAATTATAGACCCATCACCACGGTGCCTTTCTTACAAAAAATTTTAGACAAGGTAGCGTACACCCAAATCCAGAACTTCCTTGAGATAAACCATCTCCTTGGAACGCGCCAATCCGGTTTCCGTCCGCAACACGGCACAGAAACAGCCCTTATTGACCAAAAGGCCCAAATAGACTCACTCAGAGACAAGGGCAAACTAGCTCTCCTTCTCCTTCTGGACCTCTCAGCCGCCTTTGATTTGGTGGACCACAGAGTCCTATGCAATCACTTGGACTCGGCGGCCCACTTCTCAGGGGAGGCTATAGTCTGGATACAGTCATCCCTTAGTGACAGGACCATGAGGATGTTCTCCCCACAGCGGCAGCAGACCCGATTCCTATCACCTGCGGAGTGCCACAGGGATCCTGTGTCTCGCCAACACTCTATAACATCTTCACCAAGCCACTCTTCGACGATCTCGATAATCTGGGTATCACCTATACCAACTACGCAGACGATACCCAGATTCTCCTACCACTTACTCCGGATTATGTTGAAGACCTGGCTCTGGTGAACAGAGTCTATAGCATCGTTCAAGCATCGATGGCCAACCATGGCCTATGATTGAACGATGACAAAACAGAGCTTATCATCCTGGGCACTGCAGCCCGCATCTCCAAACTCAACCAAAACTACTCAGCCTTCATCATCGATGGCAACACTATCAAGGTCGCCAGAGAAGTAAAAACCTTAGGTTTCTACCTTGATGCAACACTATCCTTAACCAAACAGGTGAACTCACTGGCCTCATCCACGGCCTATACTTGTAAATTAATACGAGCTGGGAAACATTTCTTATCAGATGACAGTTGTCTTATCCTAGCCAGAGACACACGCTGGAGACCAAGTAATAATACTGGGTCACACAACCGCTCTCATATGGGGCCCAAGATGGGCACGTATTTATATCTGATTCACGACAATATGTTCAAGTATCCATAATATACCATACTTCTTAGAAAAAGGAAGATGAGTCTTTCTGATTCATATCAAAAATGATTTATCCATAGTAGTTCAAACAAAAAGCTATCACTAATAATCCTTAGTGAGGAAGCAGTTGCCACAATCCACATGTATTAGACTAAAAAAGCCAATGCATTTCGGAAATTATTTCCTTCATCAGGGCGAGTCTAATTATATAAGTCCAGCAAGCAAGTATATAACATAACAAATGCAAGTATGTAACATAAATTCATATAATGGTGACAATTCAAACGAAACATACATTGAAAAAAATGAAAGGAAACATACCAATCAGTAGATGTTTCATCATGGGTAAATATCAATGGCAAAAAAGAACAAAGAAAAAGAAAAATGCCGTAAGTGGTTTATAAGGTAAATAAATGAAACCAAAGAATATTAGGTGTGGATTTACCTCATTGGTGTGGTCAGTGGTGAAAAACAGAACGTCCTGCGTTCATGCCCACTCAGCAGTGGGTTGTAAATGACATTATGCACAAAGGCATGGAGAAAATCCACTCGTGCTTACAAGGAAACCAATCTGTGGATCATAAAAGATCCAATTAGATACTGTGTTTTACACTCATACTTGGTCAAAAAGAAGGATTGTAATCAGATTCTTACCTTGTAATACACAGAGAGAAACAATCCTCCACTGTGCAGCTGCAGGGCAGTAACTCAGACTGCAGTGTGAAGCTGTTGTCTAGGCAACGGTTCTTTTGTTTAGCATGTGACCACCTCGTTTCTGTGAGGTGCAGGTGGTCACAATTAATGATGTAAAATCGGCCAGGGCCCACAAAAATGACAAACCAAATATTTATGGGGCATCATCAATAGGTGCCCATAATTGTAATGATAAAATCCGAAAGAAAATTAAACATTAGAATAATGAAGATAGAAAAAATACTGTCACAGGTCCTGTGGCTGTCTGGTCACAAATACTGCTGTAAAGTCGGCCATGGCCCCCAAAAATAAAAAATGAGGTATTTATAGGGCATCACAATTGGGTGCCCATAATTGTAATAACAAAATCCCAAATTAAAAAAAATGTATGAAAAAACAAAGTAGTAGTGATAGATTTGTGCAGGTGGTCACAAATAATGATGTAAAATAGGCCAGGGCCCACAAGATGTCAAATCAAGTATTTATGGGGCATCATAAATAGGTACCCATAATTGTGATGATAAAATCCGAAAAAAAATTAAACATTAGAATAATGAAGATAGAAAAAATACTGCCACAGGTCCTATGGCTATCTGGTCACGAATACTGTTGTAAAGTCGGCCAGGGCCCACAAAAATTAAAAATGAAGTGTTTATGGGACATCACCAATGGGTGCCCATAATTGTAATGACAAAATTCCAAATACATATATAAAATAACAAAGTAGTAAAGATAAAAAAAAAAAAAAAAAAAAAAATACTGTCACAGGTCTTTAAGCTGTCTGGACAGCAAGACATAACGAAATTAAGCTAAGGTAATAGTAAGACTATTCAAACGTAGATGAGCAGTTGAAGTATAGTCATAGTGCGTAAGGTGTCGCCCAGGGGCGGCACCTTGGGTCCCAGACGACCGTCCGGGACATGCACTAGGGCTGTTACTAGAATGCTCCAAACATGATTAGACAAAAGGCAACATATGCCAGACAATAATTAAGAAAATAAAACAAAAAAGGCTACATGAGGTAGAGTGATTCGAACAAGTTAAGCTCAACGGCTGTCAACATGTGGAAATGTAAAAAGAACAGTATCCAAATGTTCAGAACATCTTTCACAAATTACTCTGAGCATCATATAGAGTAGCCAATGCAATCAAAAAGTAATAATTAGAGCACAGGGCAAAGAGACCCCTATGTATGAAAACATGTTAAAGTATACAACTCAAGCACAGAAAGAACAGTAGAAACAGTAAAGTCACAAGAGGAACAGTAGAGACCCTTATGTGTGAAAACATGGCAAAGCATACACCTTTAACACAGGCATAACAGTAGTATCATAATCAAATATAACAGTGGTAATTGATCTCCTCATTCAGACCGCTCGGGACCAAACTACAGAGTTTATCAATCCAAAATGTCTCTCTGCGATTGAGGCGCAGACCTAAATCTTCATGAGGATTATTTCTTGTGAGTACCTCCAGAATCAGAAACTTAATCTGTGAAAGATTGTGATTGTTCAAGGCCCAGTGGCGAGCTACAGCCGTTTGCCTGTGTTAAAGGTGTATGCTTTGCCATGTTTTCACACATAAGGGTCTCTACTCCCCCCCTTCCCCAGCACTTGTTCTGCACTTACCTTGCACTTGCCACTAGCTGGCCCTTTTTTATTTATTACTTACGCCACTTACCTTTACTGCACTTCCCCCCCTCCCCTTCCCCTTGCACTTTTCCCCCCTCCCCCACCCCTGCACTTGCGCGATCTGAATGACACCTGGCCTAGTAGGATCGCTTGTTTTGTCTCCCCTTGTTCCTCCCCTCCCTGCCTCGTCGCGCCTTGAAACACCTGTGTATAGGCGCGTTACAAATACCATATCATATCATATCATATCATACTGTTCCTCTTGTGACTTTACTCTTTCTACTGTTCTTTCTGTGCTTGAGTTGTATACTTTAACATGTTTTCATACATAGGGGTCTCTTTGCCCTGTGCTCTAATTATCACTTTTTGATTGCATTGGCTACTCTATATGATGCTCAGTGTAACTTGTGAAAGATGTTCTGAACATTTGGATACTGTTCTTTTTACATTTTCACATGTTGACAGCCGTTGAGCTTAACTTGTTCGAATCACTCTACCTCATGTAGCCTTATTTGTTTTATTTTCTTAATTATTGTCTGGCATATGTTGCCTTTTGTCTAATCATGTTTGGAGCATTCTAGTAACAGCCCTAGTGCATGTCCCGGACGGTCATCTGGGACCCAAGGTGCCGCCCCTGGGCGACACCTTACGCACTATGACTGTACTTCAACTGCTCATCTACGTTTGAATAGTCTTACTATTACCTTAGCTTAATTTCGTTATGTCTTGCTGTCCAGACAGCTTAAAGACCTGTGACAGTATTTTTTTCTTTTTTTTAATTTTTTTTATCTTTACTACTTTGTTATTTTATATATTTATTTGGAATTTTGTCATTACAATTATGGGCACCCATTGGTGATGTCCCATAAACACTTCATTTTTAATTTTTGTGGGCCCTGGCCGACTTTACAACAGTATTCGTGACCAGATAGCCATAGGACCTGTGACAGTATTTTTTCTATCTTCATTATTCTAATGTTCAATTTTTTTTCGGATTTTATCATCACAATTATGGGTACCTATTTATGATGCCCCATAAATACTTGGTTTGACATCTTTGTGGGCCCTGGCCTATTTTACATCATTATTTGTGACCACCTGCACAAATCTATCACTACTACTTTGTTTTTTCATACATTTTTTTAATTTGGGATTTTGTTATTACAATTATGGGCACCCATTTGTGATGCCCTATAAATACCTCATTTTTTATTTTTGGGGGCCCTGGCCGACTTTACAGCAGTATTTGTGACCAGACAGCCACAGGACCTGTGACAGTATGTTTTCTATCTTCATTATTCTAATGTTTAATTTTTTTTCTGATTTTATCATCACAATTATGGGCAACAATTGATGATGCCCCATAAATATTTGGTTTGTCATTTTTGTGGGCCCTGGCCGATTTTACATCATTAATTGTGACCACCTGCATCTCACAGAAACAAGGTGGTCACATGCTAAACAAAAGAACCGTTGCCTAGACAACGGCTTCACACTGCAGTCTGAGTCACTGCCCTGCAGCTGCACAGTGGAGGATCGTTTCTCTCTGTGTATTACAAGGTAAGAATCTGATTACAATCCTTCTTTTTGACCAAGTATGAGTGTAAAACACAGTATCTAATTGGATCTTTTATGATCCACAGATTGGTTTCCTTGTAAGCACGAGTGGATTTTCTCCATGCCTTTGTGCATAATGTCATTTACAACCCACTGCTGAGTGGGCATGAACGCAGGACGTTCTGTTTTTCACCACTGACCACACCAATGAGGTAAATCCACACCTGATATTCTTTGGTTTCATTTATTTACCTTATAAACCACTTACGGCATTTTTCTTTTTCTTTTTTCTTTTTTGCCATTGATATTTACCCATGATGAAACATCTACTGATCGGTATGTTTCCTTTCATTTTTTTCAATGTATGTTTCGTTTGAATTGTCACCATTATATGAATTTATGTTACATACTTGAATTTGTTATGTTATATACTTGCTTGCTGGACTTATATAATTAGACGCGCCCTGATGAAGGAAATAATTTCCGAAATGCATTGGCTTTTTTAGTCTAATACATGTGGATTGTGGCAACTGCTTCCTCACTAAGGATTATTAGTGATAGCTTTTTGTTTGAACTACTATGGATAAATCATTTTTGATATGAATCAGAAAGACTCATCTTCCTTTTTCTAAGAAGTATGATATATTATGGATACTTGAACATATTGTCGTGAATCAGATATAAATACGTGCCCATCTTGGGTCCCATATGAGAGCGGTTGTGTGACCCAGTATTATTACTTGGTCTCCAGCGTGTGTTGCAATTATAAGTCCGGGTGTCTCCAGACTTGTCACAGCCAGCTCCTTTTCAATTGGATGTATATTCTTTTTTGAAACATTTGATTTTTACTTGAACATTCTGAACATTTTTGAATACATGGTGGTGCCCACTCTCTTCTCTGTTTTATCCTAGCTAGAGCCCTCATCTTATCAAAATTAGATTATTGTAACGCCCTTTACATAGGGGCAACCAAACAAATCATCAATAGAATTCAAGTGCTCCAAAATAATGCACTTAGAGCGGCCTTAAGCATCCCTAGAAGAGCACATATCTCAGAAATAAGACGTAAACACAAATGGCTTTCTACTCAAGAAAAAATTAACCTTAAATCTGCCTCCATCATCCACAAATGTTTAAATAACATAGCCCCCAGCTACCTTTCAGAACGCTTCAATAGGAAAAATCCCTCCAGACCTACAAGGACAGTCAGCCCAAACTGCCTCCTAGTGCCCAGATTTAAACTTATCACTATTGGAGGATCCAGCTTCCCAGTCAAGGCTGCTCAGTTATGGAACGCCCTACCTCTTGCACTTAGATCCGACCAAACGTTCAACAACTTCAGAAAGAATACCATAAAATGGCTCACCGAGAATGCAACATAAATGACACTCTACCTCTTGCACCTCCACTTGTACTCTACCTGACTTGTTATTTTGTTCGCCATTGATTTGACTGTTTGGTGGCGCTCTATCTGCACTTGTACTTGTCTCACCTGTAGAGCCAAAAAACTGTCTACTCTATAACTTGCTTGTTCTGTAACTTGTAACTTCTGTAACCAAGCTATAAACTTCCTTGTCTCTTGCGCCCTGCTACCTCAGGGTCCGGTGCGCATAACAAATAAACAAACAAACAAACAAACAAGTCTCACAGGATAGCATATAATGTCTTTCCAGAGTATTTCGATCTGTGAAAGGTAAATATTCAATAATATTGCAGCCATAGAACATCCCTGTTTGAGTCCGATTTCATTCGGAATTTCTTCTGTTAGAGTTCCTGATTTATTTACATGCACCATATAGTTGGTGTTAGAATGCAAGAGTGCAATCAATGCCACCAAATGTACTGGAATCCCTAAGTAGATCATTATCTTCCATAATAGACTTCTTATAAGTGTCAAATGCGGAACTCAGATCAATTGCTGCCATATAGACCGCTCCAGCTCCCATTTTTTTTGTTTGACACTGAATAATAGATAGAATAGTAGCATTTAGAGTGCACCCCATATCTTTTCGGAAACCTGTTTGAAATTTAGACAGAATATCATCCCTAAAAAGAATTTCCTGGAGTTCCTTTAAGATAAATTGGGAAAATACCTTGGCAGACGCATCCGTTATGGCAATCGGTCTAATATTTTGAGGGTCGTTTGAAGGATCCTTCTTGTATATTGGAACTATGATTGCAGAGCACCATGTAGTAGGAAACCTTTTTGTTGCAAAAATTGTGTTAAATTTAAACTTTAAAATAGGAGCCCAGAATTGTGGATCATGTTTCAATACACATGCTGGAATATAATCCGGACCAGATGCTTTAGTGTCATTTAGCTTTATAATAGCTTCTGTCACATCCTCTATCGTCCAAGGACAACATTCCAGCATAAATTTTGAGTAATCAATAAAAGAAATATTTCGAAATGTTTTAAGAAGAATGAATTTATCACAGATGTAAGTTACCCACGTAGCAGCTAGAATAGAAGGTTCACTTGTAATATTTGATACCTGTAAGTATCTAATCAGCGACCAGATGTTCCTGGTATCATGAGCCAATATGTTGTACATCATGCGCTGATTGTCCTTAAGTGCCATGCCTTGCCTATAAACCCTAATCTGGTTCTTAAATGAAGAAATGATACGCTTCTTTTCCTCACAATACTTAGTAGAACACATATTTAGACTCACTAATTTTCTTATTTTATAATTTTTTAGGAGTTTCAAATTATAAATTCTTTGATCAAATACATGTAAATGTCCACTCAAAGGAGTGGGCGGAGCACATTCATATGCAATATCTAGCAATTTAGCTTGAATAATGTTAGTAAATTCCACTTCCAGTTCTGGTTGCATTAACTCAGAACTCCAATTAATGGATAAGAAATGTAAATCCTCCTTGATATTAGAGATCAATTTTTTGCAAGTATGTCTATTCCATCTAATTGACAGACCTGGCCTGTCAGTCTCTATCAATCTCAGAGGTTCTTCCTTATCTAAACTCCAATTAGTTATATTTAAGCTAATGGAAATAGCAAAATGGTCTCCATAACCAAGGTTTAAAATTTGAGTTGGTTCACACAGGTTATACAAATGTGATGATAAAAAAAAATGATCTATGTATGAGCTACGATCATCTCATTTCCAAGTATAATGATAAGATCCCTGCTTGGGGTTGACTAATTGCATGTCCCAACCCAACAAGTGTCGCACCCACTTTTGACCATTTATCATGGTTAGTGGTAGGCTCCCATTATCTTTACACATTAGAAGAGGATCAGCCCTATAGCAAGAGGAATTAAAATCCCCACCTATGATAATCCCAACATATTGTATAGTTGCAAATATGACTTCCATAATTCCATCCAGTACTTGCATATTTTGATCCATGTTATTCGGGCTCTGTTCCAATACAGGCTAATAATTACAAGAGTTAAGTCTTGTAGTCCCTTTGGTATGAGTTGAATTACCAAAAGACTTTCATCTTTTAACATTAACTTAACATCAAAATTACATTGATTATTTACAAGGACAGCAATACCACCAGACGGCCTACCTTTTGGACCCCTGGTTGCTTCCCTAATATAAGAGCGGAAACCCTCAATGTTAAAAGGAAACATATGCATCGTTTCTTGCAAAAGAATTATTTCATGATTTTTACAAATGTTCTCTTTCAGAGACCACCTCTGGAAGTTTGCAAAGCCTCAACAATTCCAGAATGTAACCCTAAATTTTCCCTTGCTACGCTAATGCATCCCCAATGGCCTTTACAGATGGACATGAAGTTCCACTAGGCTCAGATGTAACTCCGTTCAGTGCGACCACTAATGCAAGTAATTGCTTCAATGTGTCTGCACTGAAGTTGAGCTCTTGAACCACTTGAGAATTTACTACTTTAGGAATATCAACAACAGGCGGGGTTACTAGAAATTCTTCTGCATCCTTAGCATTCATAAAGACTGAAGGGGTAAGAACCAATTCCATAAAATTCACTCTTTGCTCCCAGGCCATCTTCATAATTAACATCGACTGGAAACCACATATCATACGATGATTAAAGTGATTGCCAAGCCGTATCCAGTCCAGATCATCTGAGCGAAGAGTTCTTAAAAGAGGAATGGATTGGAAAGTTTTCAACATAAACGCTCTGTTCAAACTAGATCTACCATTTATTTGCACATCACTTTCCCACCCCATAATGACTGGCATTCCCGGGACCAGTATCACATCCTGTGCCAATTTATTATCACCTGACGAAGAATCACATTCCTCATTGATCAGCTCTGGTTCCATTTGTTCATCATTCACACAGGTTTTAATATTGAGTCTCATTCACACAAGTTTTAATATTGAGTCCAGATGTCACACTCAAAGCCTGCTTCTTTAATTTTGCCATAGATTTGTTCTTTCCCTTGAAAATAGGTTCTCCAACCCCATTCTCATCTGCAATCATTTCCTCATCGAATTGATTATCACCATTAGTCATTATATTTCTATCTCCTTCGCCAGTTACCTCATTCAAATTATCCTTGTTACCATCAGAATTGGTAACCAATGTAGTCAATTTCTTTTTCTTTTCAGTTTTCTTCCTATTTACTGGGTAGAATTGTGATAGTGCAGATTGAACACCCATATTACCCATACCTGAGGATAAACACTGACACATTTTTGTAGGGAGGGGATTCCATTTTTACCAGTCCTACTACCACTAGGACTATTTTCGAAGTTCAGATGTTTAATCTTTTACATACTTTTTTTGGCTTCAATGCGTCTACATTAATACTATCTGGGATCAGATTCAAGTGCGCCTTGGATTCATCATCCAGTTGTTGAAGGTCAATTCCATTCTCCTCAACCGAATGATTTGCTTTATTATTGCAGGCACTAGATAATTTCACCTCAGCCCCTTTATTTGGATTCACATTCATTTTTTTCTTTTCTTTTGCATTTTGGGTTTTGTTTCTCTTTGCTTCCCTTTTCTGTGCACGTGCTGAAGTTTTCTTCTCTCTACTAGTCAAAACCACAATCTGTTTTTCGCACTCACTATCGGAGTCATGATCATTCAAACTTCCACTCATCCCTTCATTTCTATCATCTGATAAATCAATTAAATCCAAAAGCACTGACGGACTGTCTATTGCATCCCCACCAGGCAGCGGCTCTACTTTAGGTGACAGCAAAAACTTGTTCCCAATGTTAGATTCCCCTAAAATTGATTTTTTTAGCACCTCAATATCTAATTTCAAGAGTTTGATGCCATTACTATAGCATTTATTAAGGGATCAGGATATTCAGGTTGTGGGTTAGACAGTCGACCTAAAGTAGGAACAGCCATTTCAGCATATGTCTTCAACTCCGCATTCACCATTCTTCCATCCCCAGGAGTTTGTGTATAACAATCTTTAGGAGCTAATCTGCTTTTATTATATACTAAGTTGGAAACAACATCCCCTCAACTTTATTAACCCTACACAGGAGCTCAGTTATAATTGCTCTCAGATCTATTAGGTCTCCGTGAGTTCTTTCATGTCCCTTATCTAATAGGTCCAATATCCTAGTAAGAACAGGGAAATCTACACCAAAACCAGGGGCATCACGGGCTTGTAAATCCAATTCCTCATCCCCTCTTGCGTCTTCCGTATATCAGCATTATACCTCAATCCAATCTTTTTATCAAATTGCTCAATTTGTTCTCTATGATTCATACGAGGATTAAACATGGTTACTGATGGCTTTGTGACAATCACAGAAGGATATAGTCTATCTCCATTGAGAGATTTTCCAGCATAATCATCATTCTCACACGAAGTTCCCGCAAAGGAGTGACAGTTTTGACCATAATGGGTTGGTAAACTAAACATGTAAACATCCTCTCTGCCCACCATTTTTTTTGAGACTGGAGTGGATGGCCCCATAGAGAATCTCATTCTCTTACCCACTTCCATCTCAATGGTAGGACCGAGGATAGATCAATCATTCAAGCCACCTATCCCTCTACTAGAAGGATTTTTTGAATTCAACTTACTTCTCATCCACTCATCAATCTCTGTCCCATCAGGGCCAGTACAAGCAGGTAAGTTGAATTCATTCACCTCTTTAACATTATATTTAATAGGGGAGGAGGCAAGATTAGTGGAGGCTCGAGGTACAATTTTAGGAGCATCCTTAGTTAGGCCACTCTCCTTATTATTACATTGCAACTGATCGATTTTAGAAACTTCAAAAGATGCCCCACCCTCTTCATTCAAGCTCTGCAACTGTTCAATTTTTGAGGCATTCAAAGTAACCACTCCTGCCTCATTCGAACATAAGGCCTCGTTATTTTTAGAGGAATTCAAGATTATTACACCTTCCTCAATCATATCCGGAAGTTGAGACGGATTATTAAGACTGTGTACACTACATTCATAGTCTATAACCTCTTCCTGGTTAACATTTAGGTTAGCAGGATCTTCATACACAGATCTTTCATTTGACAAGTCAATAGCTGCCATAACTGGACTCAGCACCCCCTTAAGCTTCCTACCACTTCTAAGCCCATTGACCATTTTCTTGGGGCTAAGAACAGCAGCTCATGTAGGCACAATTCAAATGCTATTCAATGTGCAGCACCAACCCCTATACAAAATCACAGGTCACTGATTTGGCATGATTAAAGCAAGCCGTTATGTGAAATCTTTAAATCAAAGAAAAATAATTCAATTGTTATCCGCGTAATACCCGCATACCCGCCACCACACCAAACAGCCCAACAGCCACTTCTTCCCACTTCCAATGCGCGCACGCGATGCGCGAGCACGTCGTTTGAAGTAGGAAGTGGCTTAGGGGCGGGCCGGGGGGCAGGCAAGCAGGGGACGGAACAAGCAACCACTGTGAACAAGAAGAAAAAAAAAAGAAAAAGGCGGGATTAGTAATTTTTAAAAAAACGCTAACAAAGTAAGTAAGCGGGTAGAAACCGCTGTAGAAACCGCAGTTAGCAGTAAGATAGACACACGGGCAATGAGTCCTTGATTGTCAGTCAGAAAAGTTAGGGAAGATACCACTACCACCAGCCAAGTCTAAATGTTAAAAGAGCGAAACAATGCTCAGGGAGGTACAGACAGAAAAGGGGTTCAGATTAGCCCTTTCCAGTACTCCATGTAAGATGGGGTGTACTGGGTCTGTGAAAAAAGTGACTATGTAAAATAAATGGCAACTTTACCTTTCTCTGGGGGACAGTAGTCAGCCCCAGCAAAATGGAGTCAGAGGGTAGTCTTAAAGACAACCCTGGGCCACTACACTGAAGGTGCTGTGTTACCCATACAAGAACAGGGGCACCTGGAGTGGTGTGCTCCAGTGCCCAAGATCACACAATGAGTAAAAACACATAGACCAAAACACATGTAAGAGTGAAAAAAGGATGTACACTCTTACCAGGTGGAAGAACAAACTCCAGAAATGCAGAAAAGCTGCTGGGGGACTCACTAGGTGAGGGAATTCTCCCTAACACTCACCACCCCCCCAGACTAAGGGACAGGAGGATTTAATCCACTCCTGGATGGACCTCATACCTCTAGTCGGTTACTAACATCCTAGAGAGACCATCAGCATTTTGGTGGTGACTTCCTGCTCTGTGCTCGATGGAAAAATCAAATCCTTGCAGGCAGATTGAGCATCTGAGTAATTTTGGGTTTTCCCCTTTCATTTGCATTGTCAAACCGGATATTAAATTATGCCTCTTATTACAAACGATTTGTACGTATATTGGCCTACGCCAAGTTGCTTAAAATTGTACACGAATAACTCTCTGCGGCAAGGTCTTGACCTTAGAAATTGATGTAAGCCGCCATCTTGAATCAAGGCCCCATTTTAGGTTAGAAACCGCCATTTTGGGGTTTTATATAAAGTCACCCTGTAATCTAAAATGGCCGTCTCGTGTGTCCTTGTGCTTGCCTTAACCTCTCCAACCTCTGTAGGGGAGTTAATGTCCAACCTGCCCTCAGGCTACATGTTAGGGTCATGTAGACCTTGTCCTTTGTTGACCTCGGGAGCAGGGGATTACTTGAATTAGCAATGTTAAACTACAAGTATACAAGAAGAGTAATGCTATCCGAATATAATATGCGAAACATTGGTTGGTCTGTATTAAAACAATATGTAAAGAGTGTAAATGATTAAATTAAAGAATAATGGAGTGTGTTAGTAAATGTATTGAAAAGTAAACCGCATGCACGGGATATGTAAATTAGAAAAGTGAACCTGGCGCGACCCTAGCCCAGTGGATGATTAACCTGTAAAAGGGCTGGACATCATTTTACAAATTGTATAAATGCATCGATGTCCAGCTAGGAAATTCTGTCACTGCTTACATTGAACCCTGCTGGTGGTCTCTGTGATGTATTGACGGCCAAATAGCTATTTGTATACTTTGTTGAATACTGTTCAGTTTTGTAATAAAGATTCTGGGAATCTTTATAAGCCCGTGTCGGTGTATTTTCCTTTGCTCGGTGTAACAGCCGTAATATTGTATTTTTTCTAATTCCACAGATGGCGCCCGAATAGGGACCCTCAAGATTGACTTCATCTCGTTGAAGGTTGGCTCGGCTATCGGACCGGGATCGGACGGTGCCAACACAACCGGCCACTCTAAGACGAGAAATGAATTCCTCGACAAAACTGCACGATTCGATCCCTGGACAGTGAGCTGTAGCCCGAGACGACGTCTTGACGAGGGTCCATATATTTGAGTGGGTAAATTTGCCGAAAATCACCAGACACGTGGGTCCTTTGCATTGTCCTTAGTTACCCGATCGGGCCGCCCAGTCCTTTGGTCAGGTGAATCGTGTCCCGATTCTTAATTTAACCCTGACAAATTTGAATTTGGAGCATTGTACTCGCGAGCACAATTATTTTACCAGGTAACACCAGAACTTTGATATGCCTGGGAAATTGTCTGCTTGCTTTAGGGCATTTTTCCGCAGCGACAATCTTTGGAAGCTAGCTGTCCCGCACCACAGGAGGGGTCGCCGGCATGTACTATGTACTGTAAGAAAGGCTTTGGTAGTATAGCATTTAATGACATTTGGCACAGACAAACCAATCATAATTCTAATCTCCGGTGGCCAACCAGTGGTAGTTTTGAAATCCCTCGCATAGAATATTTAGAGTCTGTATTAGTAAAGAAAAAAGCTAGACCTGCAGCATTTGACGCTTTGCACAGTTGGAAAACAGAAGCTTTGCAGCAACAAAAGAGAGAAACACATGCGTCGACATATGACGAGTGTCGAAAAAGCACGGTTATATGATCAAAATAAACAGTTGGAGTCAGTTAGGAACACCGACAGGGCATTTCAATTAGGCATTCAGAAAATCTACCCTTCAAAAGATTTTCATACGTCCGACGAATTGATTAATAAACTGTTGCATGAACGAAGGCCCGGTGCCTCCGCGCCACCTCCATATGTCCCTCCTCCTGGCGCTTTGCCCCTTCCTGTTGTAGTTCCCCCTCCTATAGTTCCTCCGGTCCTCCCTGTTTTTCTTCCTGTTGTTTTTCCAGCCGTCGCCCCTTTGCCTGCCCCCTTGCCTTCACCTGTTGTTATTCAGAATGTGCCTACTCGTCCTCTTCCAAGTGATCCTGCATCGCTTGTAGTAGACCAGGGAGCAAGACCAAGGTTGTGACTCGTAATACTGTGTCCCCAGACAAGAGGAGTGAATTGACTGCTTGGGCTAAACATTGTATGGAGAAGGGTGAACAAGCTCATGTTTTTTCCACACTCGAAAATTTAAAAGATATTCCTGAGAAAAATGTTTTTATCAAAAGATTAGGGACTCATTTAAGTATAATGTGGAATAGACTAAATGATGTAGATTTCCCACAAGGGTTACGGGATTTGAACGCCTCAGCGGTGTCCAGAGATACTGTGGAGAAGGTATATGAGCATGTTGAGAGGATTTTTGAGTATAGGAAGGAGTTGGAAGAGTTACAGAACGAGGAAGTAGATGGTGATAGTTTAGGTATTATGTACTTACAGAAACGGTTTTCTCCTCGTTGAGAATTAAAAGGTGAGGAAGCACAAATTTGTACAAAGGATGCGATAAGATGGATTTCGGATATGTCGATAACTCCAGATGAAGTATATGACACATATAGTCAGTATACGTTAGAAATGCAAAAGAAAGTGATACAGGTGATGGTAGAGCACCTGCAGAATGAGTGTGTAAGAAGAAATATTTGTTGCCCCGCAGAATTGTTGAGTGTTTATAAGAGAGCTTTTTCGATTGATACTTCTTTGACTGCCTTAGCGCTTGACTTGGCTCTGTTGCTTAGTAAGCGTTTGGAGTTGCCTACTTCTCAGTTGCCTATGAGAGAGGTTCCTCCGACATTTGTCCCGAAAGTTGAGATTGCGGCTGATGCTGCACAAGGTATATTAGCCAGAGAAATTCCTGCACATTACGTTTCACAGTTTGTTCACGTCCCGTTTTCAAGACAGGAAGTGAACACCATAAATCAATCTATTCCTGATATAAGAAAAAATCAGACCGGATTTTATAAACAAATAGAGTCGGTCTTACAGTCGTCGGTATTCACTTTAAGTGATAGTGACCTATTATTTCCCGTACTCCGGCCAGTTGATTTGTGGAAGCAGATTAGGACTATAGATGACATACCTGGGTTGGGAGATACATGGGATAATATGACTAGGCTGGACAGAGAAAGATCAGCTGGCGAACGACCACCTCAAGTGATATTAACCTTGCCTGATAGAATTATTGTAAAATTGAAACCTATGGTTCCAGAAAAAAGAATCATCTGGGACAAGCTTACGGCCTGTGTCCAAGGAAAGTCTGAGGGTGCTACCGATTTTTTCAATCGGTTCGAGCAGGTATTCTCGGATTTCAGTGGACAAGACTTGGGCACAGAGTCAGGGAAAAGGTTGTTTGTCGACAAATTTGTACGTGGATTGCTGACTGACATCCAGTTACAGATTATGTCCTCTGAAAGCGCTTGGCAGGCGAAGTCCCAATCAGAAGTATTGCATATGGCTCAGTATTATGAAAATCGTATAAATACTGAAAAAGAGAAACTTGAGAAAAGAAAGGGTGACTTGAAAACTAAAGTATTATTGCAGCAGATTGTTAGAAACCCTAGAGGGGGTAATCAATTTAGAGGTCAGTACATTCCACAGGAAAGTGCGCCCTTGGCTCCGCTAACCATTAACCAGTGTGCCTATTGCCGGCAGGAAGGCCACTGGCGTGCACAATGTCCGACCTTACAGCAAAGGTCATTTGAGAACATGGGTAGATGATCCAGAGGTCGCCCAGGTGCAGGGGGCCCTGGCAGAGGTCAGTTTACACCAGAATCACAGCAACCTCCTTCACAAGATAAGCAAGTTTCGAATGTGGATAATAGAAACATTTTTGATCACCCTTCTGCCGCGTACCTCTCCGAAGAGCTTCCTTTTGATAATATTTTGTTCCGCTAGGATTGCCCGAAGCAGGATTTGGAACCTACGCCTATTCTCGTTCATCAGAAAGGCCCCTATGTTGAGATGGCGGTGGGAAATAGGAAGCATCTATTTTTAGTAGATACGGGAGCACAGAAATGTTCTATTGATCATTCACGGGTTCCAAATATTCCCCTGTCAGGGCAATCCAACGTTTCCGTAGGGTTTTCAGGCACACCTGTAGTTTGTCCGGTCTCTTTGCCGGTACCGATAACACTGGGTCCCTTCACGGAACAGTGTCCATTTCTACTTACCACAAACTGTGGGGAGAACTTGCTGGGGCTAAATGTGTTGAAGGCATTACACGCAGTAATTCATTGTTCTCCGGATGGAATTCGGCTAACAATTTCACCTCAGCAATCACTCGCCTCTTAGTTTTTGACTCAACCTTTACCGCCAGAATTTAGTAATGTTCCAGAATGCTTATGGGCAATTGATGATAAAGATGTGGGCATTCTCCAAATTGAACCTGTTAAAATTATTTTGAAACATGGAGTAAAATTGCCTTGCATCCCGCAATATAAGATCTCAGTTGAAGGCGAACAGGCTTTGAAATGTATAGTTTCTGATTTTGTACATCGTGGAGTAATTGAGGAGATTACGGGTAGCATATGTAACAGCCCCATTTTGCCAGTATACAAAAAAGGTGATAATGCGATTCCCTTTTGTTTTATAATTGATTTACGCGCTATTAACAAAATTGTGGCTCCTCAATTTCCTATTGTACCTGATGTTACAACAATATTAACCATGATTCCGCCTTCTGCCACTCACTTTAGCGTTGTTGATCTTAAAAACGCGTTTTTCAGTATTCCCAAACACAAGGATAGCAGGTATTTGTTTGCGTTTACCCTCGGTGGACGCTCATTTACATTCACTCGTGCACCACAAGGGTACACTGAGAGTCCAAGTATTTCTAGTAGGGCATTGAAAGAGCAGCTTCATACCCTCGAGTTGCCTACTACTTGCACGTTACTGCAGTACGTAGATGACCTCCTCTTGGCTGCTGATTCTGAGAGTGCCTGTAAAGAAGGCACCGTGTTGTTGCTTTGTCATCTAGCAAAACATGGCCACAAAGCTTCACTTAAGAAATTCCAATATTGTTGTCAGGAGGTCGCCTGTTTAGGCTATCTCCTGTCAAAGGAGGGAAGACGGTTGACACCTGAACGAATAAAGACCATTTCTGGTATGCCTGTCCCAAATACGCAAAAGGAAGTTAGAGCCTTGATAGGTATGGCTTCTTATTGTAGATTGTGGATCCCGAATTTTTCGTTAACGATTAAACCAATGTTGGCTTTGACAAAGAAGGGCATTTCTTTGCCATTGCCATGGACCTTGGAACACCAGACAGCATTCGATTTGCTCAAATCCGCGCTGTGTTTGGCGCCGGTTTTAGGAACTCCGAATTATGATAAGGCCTTTGTATTGTTTGTGCATGAACGTGATGGATGTGCTTTGGCTGTGTTAATGCAGGAACATGGAGGGAAGAATAGGCTGTGCGGCTACTATTCCTCCGCCCTTGATCCTGTAGCATGCGCTTTGCCAAGATGTTTGCGCGCTGTTGCTGCTGCTGCTGCGTCTGTAAAACAGAGTGAGGGAATGGTCCTGGGTCATGCGTTAACCCTAATGGTACCTCACTCTGTAGATATTCTATTGAATAGAACTCAAACACAACACCTCACTTCTGCACGATTGACAAGATATGAACTGATCTTGTTTGCCCCCCACATTCAAATTCAGAGGTGTTGCGTATTAAATCCGGCTGAACTTTTACCTGTCTCACAAAATACTGTTGATGATGATGATACGTCACACGATTGCCTTTATATGACAGAACAAGAGACTAAAGGCAGAATCGATTTGAAAGACACGCCTTTGAATAGCCCTCAAGGAGAGCTATTTTGTGATGGCTCTTGTTTTAAACTTCCAGACGGTACATCCACGGCTGCTTATGCTGTCACTACTTTAAGCACGGTTGTGGAAACTAAAAGAATTATGCATAACTCTGCGCAGGCCACAGAAATTATAGCGTTAACTCGAGCTTGTGAGCTTTCTGAAGGGCGTACAGTGAATATATATACTGACAGTCAGTATGCCTTTGGGGTGGCCCACAATTTCGGTAGACTTTGGAAAGAACAAAGTTTCTTGACCTCGCACGGAACGAAAATCCAGCACGGCAGTTTATTAGTGCGATTACTTTCAGCACTTGCACTTCCTGTTCAGCTAGCTATCATAAAATGTTCAGCACATCAAAAAGTTACAGATGATGTAGGAAAAGGGAATGCCTTCGCCGAACAGATAGCTAAACAGACTGCCACTGATTTCAGTTCAGAAATGTACCCTGTAAAAGAAATTGTAAATGTTTGCACTTTGGGAGAAAGTATTGATGCCGTAAAAGACATTCAAGCAGATGCTACCATAGAGGAAATCAGGAGATGGATCGAGGGTGCAGGGAGATTGGATGATGATGGGTGTTCGGTAGACAATGTTGAAGGGAAATGGTTACTCCCTGACGCCTACATTACAATGATGGTTATTATGGCTCATGGTCCGACACATGTGTGTGCGCGGAAGTTAACAAAAATGCTACACAGTGTATGGGCCAATGATAAGATTTTCAAAACTGCAGAGCGTTTTGTCCAGAACTGCATGGTTTGCTTGAAGCACAATGTAGGAAAAGGTACCTCAACTCCTAGAGGAAGTTTCGCTCCACCTTCCGTCCCGTTTGAGGTTATTCACTTTGATTCTATTGAAATGGAACGGTGTAACAATCTTAAATATGTATTGGTTGTTATTTGCGCCTTTAGTAAGTGGGTTGAGGCCTTCCTGGGTTAGAGATGCAACGGCCATAACTACGGCAGAAACTCTGTTGAAAGAGTTTTTTCCTAGGTTCGGGCTGCCGGGAGTCATCTGGTCTGATAATGGGCCACACTTTATTGCCACTGTAATCCTGCAAATTTGCAAAGGATTACAGATTGACAAGCGGTTCCATTCAGCTAGGTATGCCCAGAGTGCCGGATTAGTGGAAAGGCACAACGGCATTATAAAGAAAAAACTCGCTAAAACGTGTGCTGGCACTAAGCTAAAATGGCCGGACGCCTTAACGATCATGTTACTATCGATGAGAACGACCCCTCAAACTAAGACTGGGCTCTCTCCCTTTGAGGTGGTAATGGGGAGGCTGCTAATATTTGGGGTATGCCAAAAAGTCGCTCATTACGGGATATAGAAAATGTGCTTCTTTCAGACTACTGTAACCAGTTGACTAAAAATCTGTTTTCAATTTATCACCAGGTGCGAGAGGTGTTACCTGTGCACTAAGAGGGCCCCGGTCACAGCCTACGACGGGGGCACAGGATCCTCACGAAGGTTTTTGAGAGGTTGTCTTGCCTTGCACCTCGGTGGAGGGGTCCCTACCAAGTCCTGCTGGTCACTCAGACTGCCGTGCGGGTCGTAAACACTGGATCCATGCGACGCACACCAAACGGATCCCACAGCCCGTGCCTTACGATACAGAAGACACAGAATCCCTTCCCACTGCTGTAACTAGCGTGCCTGAAACGGCAAACACCAACAAGGGAGAATCGGAGACCATTTCAGAATCCGCAAGGCCGGACAAAACGGCCATCTTGTCTCCGCACTCCCCAACAGTGGAACTTCCGGATCAATCCTTTCTTGATCCCATTTCCGTCCGTTCGCCCCTCCCAGGAGGAAGTGACACCACTTTGTTCCCACCAGAAACTTCAAAATATAATTTGCGCCCAAGGAAGTAAATGTACAGCATGGTCTGACTGTGTGACTGAGAAAATCATTTGAGGGCTTGTCTTTTTGGCCCGATTGTACGGAAAGATTCTGTTGGCTAAGGGTTGTGGGAAAGACATTAAGAAGACTTGTGACTGGAGTCGCCAGCAAACGAACAATTGATGTTTTTCGATTGAAGACTACGATGCCTGCACCCGCTACCGCTCGTACTGAACTTTTAGATAAAAATGTGACTAGCAGAGACAATGATCAAGTATGTAAGGGGACCCCCAAAGTGTATTGTTGCCTTCTCGTACTAAATACTGGATTTGTAATGACTTTTGGGTTTGGGTTATGGTATCTGGAAGAAGCATATCCGTTAGAAGACTTTTTACCTATTGAAAATGTATCTGTGATTCCCACTCCCTCTGTGCAATTGCATACTTTGTCGCCTAGAGATTCTTTACATAGACGGAATTATCAGAATAATACCCTTTTGTTAATAATGAATGCCACTCATGCAATTTTTAATAAGACCAATTGCTGGATCTGTACACATCTACCGCAACATGGGGATAAAGGGCTAGGTTGGTATATTTACCCTTTGCCTCTGACAACTGCCTGTTACGCTTCTCTTAGAGCACTATTTTTTGGTCGATGGAATGACAGCATCTCAGGGAACTTTGATGGTACAAATTTAAATATTTTTGAAAAGATTGTTTTGATGCCCCTGGGATGCTCAATTTTTTCAAATAGAAGTAAGCCAAATGTTGCTTCTGTTAGGCCCTCTGATAGATTCTCTCGTCCTTCTCAATTTTTAGTCTCTTTCAAAATGGCTCCTATAGGCAAAAAGGATGCCACACCTCCATCTTATTCTGTTAATGATTGCCCCGATTCAGTATCCTTCTGCATACAGAGGAATGGAACATGGTCAATGGGTAATTTTAGAAAGTGCGCCAACGTTGCGAATTTTACTAGTGAAAACAGACCTCTGTACGTAGGCGAACCTGTCTATTTTGTTTGCGGTAATGTGGCATTTCTGTGGTTGCCCAGGGATTGGCAAGGAACCTGTTATTTAGGGATTCTATTACCTGGGGTATTTATTGCCAGTACTACAGAAATTTCAAAGACTCGTCCACGACGAGGTGTAAAAGGGGATACTCCAGCGCAAACTTTAGGAGATATTATGAAATCTTTTGTGCCATTTTTTGGGCAAATTACGAATTCAGAAGATATTAGGGGACTAGCGAGAGTATTGGAGAGAACCATCAATCGGACCACTGACATACTCTATAATATGACGTTAGAGCAGAGAGCGATAAGATTAGTGGCTCTTCAGAACCGGATGGCATTAGATGTCATCCTGGCAGAGCGAGGAGGAGTATGTAAATTAGTGGGGTCCGCTTGCTGCGTTTACGTTCCAGACTCCTCTCCAACGATCTTTAGGGCGATCCAAAATCTACATGATCTTAGTTCAGAAGTACATGTTCCTGAGGGAAATTGGGAACTTGGTACATGGTTTTGGGACCTCCTACGGACATGGGGATGGAAGTTGTTCTCGGCCCTACTGATTATCTTGGGAAGTTTTTTGTTTCTTTGTTGTTGTATACAGTGTCTCCCTGGTATATGCTCAGTATTAGGGGGATGTTGCGCGCAAGCAACAAGTGTATTAGGGAATAAAATATACACCCCAAAGGAGCTCTCCAAAGAGTATGTGTTGAAAGAAACTCTGGTATCAGACCTAACGGCAATAGATATGTCCGACAATGATTCGGGGTGTATGGAAGATGATGCATGGAGTTACTTGCAAGCAAATCAGAAGTAGTATTAGCACTTGGCATAGGCCAAAAGGAGGGTTTGTCAAACCGGATATTAAATTTTGCCTCTTATTACAAACGATTTGTACGTATATTGGCCTACGCCAAGTTGCTTAAAATTGTAGGCGAATAACTCTCTGCGGCAAGGTCTTGACCTTAGAAATTGATGTGAGCCGCCATCTTGAATCAAGCCTCCATTTTAGGTTAGAAACCGCCATTTTGGGGTTTTATACAAAGTCACCCTGTAATCTAAAATGGCCGTCTCGTGTGTCCTTGTTCTTGCCTTAACCTCTCCAACCTCTGTAGGGGAGTTAATGTCCAACCTGCCCTCAGGCTACATGTTAGGGTCATGTAAACCTTGTCCTTTGTTGACCTCGGGAGCAGGGGATTACTTGAATTAGCAATATACAAGAACAGTAATGCTATCCGGATATAATATGCGAAACATTGTTTGGTCTGTATTAAAACAATATGTAAAGAGTGTAAATGATTAAATTAAAGAATAATGTAGTGTGTTAGTAAATGTATTGAAAAGTAAACCGCATGCACGAGATATGTAAATTAGGAAAGTGAACCTGGCGCGACCCTAGCCCAGTGGATGATTAACCTGTAAAAGGGCTGGACATCATTTTACAAATTGTATAAATGCGTCAATGTACAGCTAGGAAATTCTGTCGCTGCTTACATTGAACCCTGCTGGTGGTCTCTGTGATGTATTGACGGCCAAATAGCTATTTGTGTACTTTGTTGAATACTGTTCAGTTTTGTAATAAAGATTCTGGGAATCTTTATAAGCCCGTGACGGTGTATTTTCCTTTGCTCGGTGTAACAGCCGTAATATTGTATTTTTTCTAATTCCACAGCATCAGCCATCTCAAGGGTTGGTGGTCAGTCTGAATGATGAAGGTAGTTACATACAAGTATGGTCTAAACCTCTTCAGTGACCACACAATAGCAAAACACTCTCTTTCTATTGTTTACCACCTTGTTTCAGGATCCTTTAACTTCCTGCTGATGAAACAAATGGAGTGTTCCCTACCTTTCTCATCCAGTTGACTAAGGAATGCACCTATACCTACATTAGAAGCATCAGTTTGTACAATGAAGGGTTGGTGGTTGTCAGGAGCTCTTAGTACTGGAGCTTGACAAAGAGCTTTCTGTAGACCTTCAACGGCTTGATTGCACTCCTCATTCCACTTGAGCTTTTTAGGAAATTTGGGAGAGGAGATGACATTCAATGGAGTAGCTATGGTTCCATAGTTCTCTATGAAGTTCTTATAGTACCCAGTAAGACCTAGGAAGGCTCTTACTTGAGTTTGGGTAGTAGGGGTGACCCAATTTTGTACAGCTTGTACTTTGCTAGGCAATGGCCTTATTTCACCTCCTCCTACCTCATGTCCAAGGTAGACCCCTGAACTCTGTCCAATTTGACATTTGCTTGTCTTTATAGTCAGATGGGCCTGTTCCAGAGCCTGCAATACATAACCTAGGTGTTCAATATGTTCTTTCCATGTAGGGCTGAACACTGCAATGTCATCCAAGTATGCCATGCAGAAGTCCTCCATCCCATTCAGAACTTGATTGACCATCCTCTGAAATGCAGCAGGTGCATTCTTTAACCCAAAAGGCATCACCTTGTATTGGTAGTGGCCAGCTGGAGTGGAGAATGCAGTTTTCTCCTTGTCATGGTCTATCAGGTTTATTTGCCAATAGCCTGACATTAGGCCAAATGTGCTGAGGTACTTGGCTGCACCAGGTTTGTCCACCAGCTCATCTGTCCTAGGCAAAGGATGGGTATGAGTCGTGGTGAGTGCATTTAGAGCTCTATAGTCCACACAGAATCTCAACTCCTTGGATCCTGCCTTTGGTACAATCACAACTGGGCTAGACCATGGCTAGTAGAGGGCTCTATAACCCTGAGTTCAAGCATCTTGTTGACCTCATTCCTTATGTGGGATCTGATATTGTCTGACATTCTGTACCCCCTGCTTTTGACAGGCAAACAGTCACCAGTGTGTATGTCATGCTGGAACCAAAGGGGTCAAGCCTGGTGACAGTGAGATCAGGGAGGCAAACTGATTTAACAGTAATTTGCACTCATCCTGCTGGTCAGATGTGAGACTGGAAGAGAGATTGACTCCTTCCACTTGCTCATCTAAAGGTTAGCCTCTGAGGAGGACAGATAGAGGTTCACTCTCCTCCTCCTCCTGAGCTGAAGCTAGGAGCAGAGCTCCTATGTCAGGTCTAGAGACATAAGCCTTTAAACGGTTGGTGTGAAAGACTCTGGGAGCCTCCTTAGGGTTCCCTAAATCCACCAGATAGTTCACCTCTCCAAGTTTACCCACAACCTTGAAGGGTCCTATCCATTTGTCCTGCAAGGCCCTCTGCCTTGTGGGGACCATAACAAGAACAAGCCGGTCTTGAGTAACCTCAACCATGTTAGTCTTCTGGTCATGCCAATGCTTGACCAGAGCTTGACCAGCCCTCAAGTTATCACTTGCCTCTGCCATCATGTGTGACATTCTCCTCCGGAGACCTATCACATAGTCAGTCACTCTGACTGGTTTGGGGGAAGGAGCACTCTCCAACCCGTCCCTAATCAGGGCCAATGGACCTCTGACGGGATGGCCATAGAGAAGTTCAAAGGGACTAAATCCTGCTCCCTCCTGAGGGACTTCTCTATAAGCAAAGAGAAGGCATGGCAGTAGAAGGTCCCACTTTTTTCTAAGGGGTTCTTCTAAAGCACCTATCATGCTCTTCATAGTTCTGTTAAACTATTAATTTAATCATTCTCTACCAGTCCATTGGTTTGGGGGTGGTAGGCAGTTGAGAACTTGTAGGTAATTCCACAGGTTTTCCACATGGTTTGCATGTAGTGGGACATAAAGTTTGATCCCCTGTCAGATATCACCTTCTTAGGAAAACCTACTCTGGTAAAAATACCAAGTAGGGCCTTAGCCGCAGCCGGAGCCGTAACAGTCCTCATAGGTATGGCTTCAGGAAATCTAGTGGCATGGTCCTCTACAACCAGGATGAACCTGTTGCCTGAAGATGTGGGAGGGTCAAGAGGACCAACAATGTCAATCCCCACCCTCCCAAACTCCTACCACTGGGAGAGGCACCAAAGGTGCCACATTCTTGGACCCACTCTTGCCAGAGGTTTGGCAAGTGTGGCAGCTTCTGCAGAATTTGTCTACTTCTGTATCCATCTTAGGCCAGTAGAAGTGCAGAGATAGCCTTTCTTTGGTCTTCTTAAAACTTAAGTGACCAGCCAAAGGTACCTCATGGGCTAACTGCAGAAACTGGAGTCGGTTCACTAGAGGTACAACAAGCATTTGTAGTCTCCAGGGGTTAACTCAGTAGGTTCACTGTAGAAGAGGCCATCTTCCCAGTGCAACCTATACTTCCCAGGCTCAGTCCCATTGAGCTGAGAAGTGGCCTGTTGGTGAAGACCTTCCAAGGTAGGACACTCTCTTTGTCTCTTGCTGAAATCTTCCCTGTTGGGTCCACCTTCTGCCAGTAAAGACTGCAGTTCAGGATGGTCAAAAGGGTCAAGATCTCCTACCAAGCTAAGATCCTCTTCTAGATCTGATTCCTCAGTATCTAGTTTGACCACACAGGGTTGAACCTCACACTCAGCCTCAGCTGGTGTGGGAGTCACAGGTGTGATTTTGGTTTTGGAGACTTCCTTCTGGGCACAGGAGTGCTTGCTGTTTTCTTGCTGACAGACTTAGGTTTCCCCTTTGTCTTTTCCTGTCCTGCAATGGCAGTAAGTAAGTCCTGTTGACTTGGGGTGATAGCTTCCTCTATCATGTCCCCAGGAGAACCTCTTAAGGTTCTCTCCCTTGAAGACCTTGTGAGCTCCTGCTTCCTCCTACTGGGGGGCCTGGGGGTACTAGACACAACTCCAAGAGTTTTTAGGTCATTGCCCAACAGGACCCTCCCAAGTATGTTATTTTGCACACTTACAGGTATCCTGACAGTCATGTCATTATACTGGATGAGAGCTGGTAACCGGGGAACCATTAGCACAGGGCCTCCAGCTAACTTGGTTAGGTGTGTGGGTGCCTTAGCCACATCCTCCACCTTGAAAAAAACATTCATCAACCACAGTTATGCTGGCTCCAGTGTCTCTGGTGGCAGGGGTCTCCTGACCATTCACAAGAACACTATCTTTGTAATACTCTTTAGTATTATCTGGGATTGAGTTATATACATCTGAGTTCTGTTGTTCCCAAAGACCCAAGGATACTAAAGAAACACTAGCTGAGACTATCATGGGCCCATCAGCTAGTAGCTGAAAGTTCCCACTTGTCATAGGTACTTCATCCACCTGGGAGAAGGCTAAGGAGACAGTGTTGATCCCTGAAGGTTTACCCTTACACTTGGGATCGCCTTTCACATGGCCAGGCAGCCCACAAACAAAGCATTTTCCAAATGCTCTCTGGAATGGGGGTTTGCCCTGGCCTCCATCTGGTGTGGAACCATGTGATACACTAGCCTGATTCGGTTTACCTTGTGGCTTACCCTGGTTATGTTTGGGGCCCTCTTATGAATTGGAATTATTGGAATTCTGCTTGGTGTCTTTCTTGGACTGCTTTCCCTCTTCCTTCTTCTGAGTTGCCCCAGAATCCTTGTGAGTAGCCCTGTTGTCAACCCACAAGTCAGCAGCCTTAGCTAACTTCTTAGGATCTATCTCCTTTGAATCAGCCAAGTGTTGACTAAGCTCAGGAGAGCAGGCATCAACAATAGACTCCAACATTACAAGATTCCTCAAACATTCATAAGTGTTCACTTTGTAACCGTTAACCCAACCATCCAAGTTTTCCAAACAGTCACACACCCAGGTAGCCCAAGGGGTACCATCATGCTTTTTGAGGGTTCTAAACCTCTTAAAATACTGGGAAGGGGTCTTCCCAAACCTAGCTATTAATGCTAGTTTCACACACTCATAATCCTGCTTATCCTCCTCCCCCTACTCCATTACAGCATCACTTGCAACAGGGGAAGCCTATAGAAAAGCCAAGGAATCAACTGATTCCCTGAGATACCTTGAATCCCATGATTGTACTCAAACAGTGCTAACCAATCCAAAACATCAAGTTTAGTCTCATACATACCAATCATTTCCTTTGGCATACAGACTCTCTTAGGGCTGGAAGACCTAGAAGACTCTGGGAGAGAAGCATTTTCTAGAGACAGTTTCTTCATTTCTAGTTCATGATTCAGCTCCATTTCTTTGAGCCTTAACTCTTGATGTTTCATGGCAGTTTGTGCATCAATATGTTTCACTTCAAACTCAAGTCTCATTTTCTCAAGTGCAAAAAATTCAGGAGTAAATGTAGGGCCTGTGGGGGTCCCTTTGGACAGAGGTTGTGCATTCTGAGCAGGCAAAGGAGTGGTAGGGTTTCCTAACAAGGACTAATCTACTTCTTCTAAATTAACACTCTCAGAATCAGAAACATCAAAATCCACATCGGCTGGAGTAGGCCCTTCTGACCCACTCTCCAGTTTTTTTCCCATTAACTTTGCAATCAGTTCAGATTTCTTTCCTTTACCAGAGAGATTCTTATCTCTACACATGGTTCTAAGAACCTCAGCAGTATAGAGTAAAACACTCTCTTCAGTGTAGCTTTCCATATTTGACATGATTTCTCAGTTAAATAGAATTAGTGGTGTTAGCCTTGTGGTTAGTTGACCAAAGCAATAGCAGCACTCTAAGTGTAATCACTCTACTTCCAAATCCTCACCACTGTACACCAGTGTTAGGCAGAATCCTGTGCAGTGCCCTTAGGGACCACTAAACACAATTAAGACCACAGGTGGCAGTACAAGTTTACCTTTGGTACAAGCCCGTACTACTAAGTTATGGTGGTAGCAGTAGCAGAGCAGCCAGGCTTATCTCAAGAGTATATGAGCAGTAGCAGAGAATACACAAAGGGACCACAATTACTGTGACTCAAGCAAATACTGACTCAGACTCACAGTTTTAGGTAGAACAATATAAGTACATTTATTTTTAAACCGTCAGTTATAAACACAACACTTCTATTAAACTTTAAACAAAACCAAACGTTAAATATACTACAACTAACCAATTCACTTTCTACAGTATGTCTCAGGGTAAATACCCTGTGTTTGAATGAACCGGAGTTATGAACAAAACAGAATACCGCGGGTACAGTTGCGATCACTTTTTGACAGTTCGGTCTACTAAATAAACGCGTATCCGTGGCATGAAATGCTACCGGGGCAAAAACACACTTAGCACCTGAGATACCCAGAGAGAGCTGGAGGCAAAAATCACAGGCAATATTTAGGATAGGAAAACAGTATTGAGAAACACTCGGAAGCAGGAGTTCAAATGTCAAAGGGTCGGAGCCAGGATTAAGTGACACCGGAGACCTGTTGCCGAAGATCACACCGTTAGATAGTTCACTATTCAGTGTAGCAAAGAGTACTTTGATATTGTCAATATTCGGAAGCAAAAGTTATTAGAAGGAGGGAAGACAAGGGCAAGCCTTGGAGATGAAGAAAAGGGATTCACCCAGTTTTCTCAAGCAGAACACAGTACCTTATTCCAATGGTGCAGGTGGTGCCCTGGCAGGTCTTCCTGTTGGTTTCCCGCAGACCCACAATTCCTGGAGCTTCGTTGTGAAGGAGGACATCTGAAGGGGGTCTGCACCACCCAGGGATGAAGCCGGCAGCAGTGACAACGAATAAAAGGTGTGCTCCTTAAAAACAGGTTAGGCTCGTCAAGTGGCTATCTGGACCACTACAGCAGTGTGCAGCGATTTCGACCACAAGGGTGACCTCTGGCTGAAGAAGATGAGGTGGTTATCCCCACCAGGCTCAAGGGAATAAGACTCCGGACTGGATCTCCTCTTAGTCATTGAAGGTTAGATAGCTCAGGACTGCAGCAGGGCTTCACCGGGACGGGGTAGTTGCAGCAGCCATCGTTCTCTCCGCTTCTCTTCGGTTCCTTGTAGTTCCAGTGGCGAATATGACTTCTAGCCCAAGAGACCTGCCTTTTATGCGCAAAACCCCCATTCACACAGCCTGGCTGTCAATCACACAGGAGGGGTTTGTCCAGCCGGGACAACCACCTCAGCCAATCATGGCAAAGTGCGACTTGGGTTTCCTAGGATACCCTGTGCAGGGGGGGACTACACCTCTTCCCCATATTCAGTCTACCTAGACACCCAGGCGCCAAGACGGTGAACAAAGAAGGCGAACCGAGTATGCTGCGCAAAGTAAAACACAAGAAGGACTTTTACAAAAAGAAATGGCGAATAAACCCAACTGAGACCAAAAGAAAGACAATTTGGTGAAGTGGGTTTATGCTTAAGGCTGCAAACATAGCCAAAAGTATTACCACGGTTATCTATTTTAACCGCGGTAGAAAGGTTAGGGTAGATACCACTGCCACCAGCCAAGTCTAAGGGCCTTATTACGACACAGGTGGTAACCATGGCGCTATTAGCTCCATGGTTGCCACCGGAACCTTACCGATTCCGCCATTGTGAATGGAGTAATTACCACCCCATTCCAAGGTTGGCGGGGGCAGTAATTCCCCATTCACCATGGCCCTTCCCCATTCCCATTTTTGCCCCCATAGGGCTCAATGGGAATGGGGAAGGCGGTAATAATGGTACCGCAAATTGCGGTACCGTTATTACCTCCAAAGTCCCTTTGCGGGTCCCGTCCTTAACGGCTGGTAAAACCAGCCGTTGAGGGAGGAGCCGCAAAGGGACCTCGGAATAGGGCGGTAAGGGATTACCGGTACCGGTGCCCTTAACGGTACCAGTAATCCCATACCGCCTGGGTCGTAATGAGGCCCTAAATGTTAAAAGAGCGAAACAATGCTCAGGGAGGTACAGACAGAAAAGGGGTTCAGATTAGCCCTTTCCAGTACTCCATGTAAGATGGTGTGTACTGGGTCTGTGGAAAAAGTGACTATGTAAAATAAATGGCAACTTTTCCTTTCTCTTGGGGACAGTAGTCAGCCCCAGCGAAATGGAGTCAGAGGGTAGTCTTAAAGACAACCCTGGGTCACTACACTGAAGGTGCTGTGTAACCCATACAAGAACAGGGGCACCTGGAGTGGTGTTCTCCATTGCCCAAGATCACACAATGAGTAAATACACATAGGCCAAAACATACGTAAGAGTGAAAGAAGGATGTACACTCTTACCAGGTGGAAAAACAAACTCCAGAAATCCAGCAAAGCTGCAGGGGGACTCACTAGGTGAGGGAAATTAGCCCTAGAAGGAGAATTCTCCCTAACAGTAGTCCATATTTTTAGTGTGTCAGGACACCCTAAATCCCCCTAGTGGTTGCACCTATGCTGCCAAAAAGGTCTTTTGGGCTAGCAAATTGCTGTGCGCATCCTCATTTCAATCGTGCTCTGCACCATGATTGTACTACTACTCAAGATGGCAGCTGTCGCAACTGAGAAGCCATATTAGATTATCATCCTTTTTCTTTGCCATCTGATACCTATATTTATGTTTTTATAATGGGATAAGTACAAGGTAGGATTCCAATAATAGAAAGAAAAAAGATAAGACAGTGGCCCTCATTACGACCCTGGCGGTAAGTGAAAAACGATGCCGGTAAAGGATTACCGGCATCGCTTACTGCTACAGCCGATCATGACCTGAGATAGCGCAATTAGCGGCACCATAATTAACTGTGCCGGTAAAAGCGCCAAGGGCGCGAGCACGCGACCCCCATGCCGTAAATACCGCCATGGCGCTAAGTGGGGAACATTACGAGTCACGCGGACATGCAAATAACGCCTTTGTGAAGGCCGTAACGTACCTTACCGCCATGGTGCTAATACCGCAATCGCGGAGCAACCGCAAATGGCCATGTGCAGTGTTCCCAGCTACCACAGTGCTCTCAATCAGCACAGGTGGAGGCAATACAGACTGGGCAAGCACAAAAGGAGCACACCCCACCCCTTCCCACACCCAGTCACACTGCACAATGAATCCAATACTACTAGCAATGCTGGGGCTGGAGGACCTGATTGCAGTTGAAGTGCTACAACAAAAACTACAAGAAGAACAACAACAGGCAGCACAGAGGAGACGCAGGAGGAGAAGGAGGGCAAGGCAGGGCCAGCATGCCCCACCAGCACAGCCAGTGCCACCACGCAGGCAGCCCCCAATCCCACGCATCAGAGCCAGTCCATTCAACCTAACCGCTGAGCAGATCCACACCCTGTACCGCCTGGACCGGGACACCATCACCACCATTGTGGACATGATACATGACATTGTCAGCCTCATTGAAACACGCACTGCCATCCCACCCCTACTGAAGGTAGTGTCTGTGCTCCACTTCCTGGCCACAGGCACCTACCAACACACAGTGGGGCAACTGCATGGCATTTCACAACCATTATTCTCACGTACGTTGAACCAAGTGCTTGATTCTCTCCTCAATCACACAGACGAACACATTTTCTTACCACGGTCTGCCCAGGAGATTTCAAACACCAAAGTGGGTTTCCATTCACTGGCCGGCATACCTGGTTGCATTGGCGCCATCGACTGCACCCATGTGGAATTGGTGGTCCCACATGCCATGGAGGTAGCGTACCGCAACCGTAAGCTATACCACTCAATCAACGTGCAAATGGTATGTGACTCCAACAAGATCATCACACATTGTTGTGCTTGATACCCCGGGTCAACCCATGATTCAATGGTCCTGTGGAACTCCACGATTCCACGCTACATGGAGCGACATGCAGGGCAGAGATCCTGGCTTCTCGGTGAGTCGCATGTTAGGCTCATGGAAATGTGATGTGGGTAGGTGATTGAGGCATAGATGCATACTTCACCTGGCTGAGATGGGGGGGGATGCATACTTCACCTGGCTGAGATGGGGGGGGAGAGATGCATACTTCACCTGACTGAGATGGGGGGGAGAGATGCATACTTCACCTGGCTGAGATGGGGGGGGGAGATGCATACTTCTCCTGGCTGAGATGGGGGGGGGATGCATACTTCACCTGGCTGAGTTGGGGGGGAGAGATGCATACTTCACCTGGCTGAGATGGGGGGGGGATGCATATTTCACCTGGCTGAGATGGCGGGGGGATGCATACTTCACCTGGCTAAGATGGGGGGGGAGATGCATACTTCACCTGGCTGAGATGGGGGAGGAGATGCATACATAACCTAGCAGCGAGTGCCAGAGGGAATGGAGCAAGCTCATACCCTAAAAGCAGCCCAGACTGGACCTGACACCTGACCACATAATGCGAGATGTAAGCAGCCCTACCATGCGAATGAAGCGGTGTCCCAACCATCCCACAGACATCTGCATGTGCTCTGTACCAAATCACACCACATCCCCCTCAACAAAATGCAGTTACAAGCAACGACTATAGCCAATACACAGCACAAAACACCATGAACTGAAAGGCCAGTCCCCCATTACTCCGTACAAAGGAGTCACATGAGGGTCAAATACATCAATACACCACCACACTGACACAGAGGCCCAACAAAATTGCATGACACCATTTGTTGTGCGTAGTGAGAGCATCATGAGGCTGACATCAATGTTGCCAGGATGAAAGCAAACAAATAAATGGACATCTGCAAGATTACAGAAACAACGGTCGTGGACTGACACAGTGCATGTGCACTCACAAGGCACTGGACCCCCCAGCGCACACTAATCGATGACATGCAAAACAGTCCATAAGAGAAATACACAAATAGCAGTCACATCGTGTGACTCCATTCATGCATGGAAATGGGGTTGAGATGAAGAAATAAATGCATGCCATGGTGTCACTTAAGGAGGTCAAACATGATGAGTTAACTTACACATACATTGTTGCCCACATGCAGGTGATGCAAGCTATCCCTTGAAGCGGTGGCTCCTTACCCCAGTCCGGAACTCACAGAACAGGCACGGGGAGGACTATAATCGTGCCCATACACGAACCCGTGTGGTGATTGAGCAGACATTTGGCCTCTTGAAGGCACAGTTTCGCTGCCTCAGCAGGTCTGGTGGGGCACTCCTGTACCGCCATGAGAAGGTGGCAAAGATCGTCATGGCATGTGTCATGCTACACAATATGTGCATCAGACGGAATGTGCCCCTGCACCCTGACGCAGAACAGCAACTACCTGACGAAGAGGAGGAGGAGGGTGGGGATGGGGCAGCACCTCAGGGAGGAAGCGATGCACAGGAGGGACCTGGCATGTGTCGGACTTTGATCAACCAAATCTTCTAGCACACATGGATGGGGGGTGTCACATGGAGATGGCACTTGGGGCACTGGATGTGTCAGGGACATGGACACTGTAGACTGTTAACCAATAAAACACACGTACGCAATAAGCAATGTCCACACATGTGATTTCTGCATAAACAAAAGTGTATTGAAAAGGTAAATCTAAGTGAACACACCCACCACCCCACACACCCACTCCCCCCCTCTACTCCCCAACACATCCACTCCCCCCTCCCCCCTCTACTCCCCAAAACATGGTGTGGATGACTGTGCACAAGTGCATCATGTGGCACCAGTACACAAGACTGCGCCTATTGGCATCCCCCGCTCCCAGCACCCGGTGTACCCCTGTCGGAACGCCGCAGGTTCCTGCCCGATCTGCGCACGGGGCTGGTTCTGGTTGAACTGGCAGCCGAGGAAGAACTGGGTTGCTCACTTGGACGCATGTCCCGCATTGTTTGTACTAACTCGGAAAGTACGTGCCGCACTGCGGCCAGTTCAGCACATATGTCCTTAGAACTGGATTCGATAGCAGACCTAAGAGTAGCAGCACAATCACGCATTTCCCCCTTAGTGCTGCCACATTCTGTGACATGCTGTGTCAACAGGGCTGTAAGTTGCTGTTGGCGCGTAATGATTTCCTGCATTGCCTCTTGGGTGTTGTGGCCTGTGGCTGATGGTTGTGGCGTGGCCATTATACTGCTGCCCTCCTGCACATGTGCGGTTGGGCTGGGAGTGACCGGCAAAGAGTTTCCAGGAGATAGCCCGTGTATGATGTTGTCATGCTGGCTGCACGGGGACAGGTAGGGGCAATTCAGGGGGCCAGTGGGGGGACTCACAACAATATCAACATCCCCTTCCTCGTTGTCCGAGATTGCTGCGGTGGCAGCAGTTTCACCGATGGTGCTGCTTTCTGCGGATCCAGTGCCTTCGGCGGACAACACTGGGCAGATGGTGGATGTCGGTGGCGCCGAAGTGGTGGACTTGGTAGACATCGGTGCCGTGGCCTGTGCTGTGGGACATTTCCTGTTGTTGGGGTTTCCTTGTTCCCCCTGAGGTGGAGGGACGGTGTTGTGCCTCTTCAGCCCTGGCCTTCTTAGCAGGGGTTGCACCTGTGTCATCATCGGCGCTGTCCGAATGTGAGCCTGTGGTGGACCAAAGGAGGGAGAGGGTTAGTGATGGGTCTGCGGGCATTGAGCAGGCATTGTGATGGCTGCATTCATTTTGATTGCTGGATGGTTCACATTGGAGGCAGTGACGTACAGGTAGTCTCACTCTTAGGTGGTTGATGCATGGAGGCATGTGGGTAACTACAGAAACGGGGAGCATTATGCATGTGTACAAGGTGGAGGTCCCCACCCCATTGGTGTATGAACAAATATTCCCACTGGGGTGTTACTGATACTTACTATGATCATATAATGTTGAAAAAAGTATTTGTTACCTTTTTCCAGTGTTGATGTTTCTACATTGGGAGAAATATTTCCTTATTTTGGTTTATGTCTCATTGATTTTTCCATTTTTCCTTCTTTCTTTTTTATCTAACATTCATGATTTCTGTTTAGCAATTTTGCATTCTGATTCATACTAAGAAGGATTGTTTTTCATATGTATGTAACCTTGTAAATGTTTTATTGATTGTATTTGTACGGATGTTTGCACATAAAGTTTTGTCTTTAACTTACAATAATTTGCATGACTATCCTTGATGTGTTGTACTATGATGGATACTAATTATATGTAGATGCTATTACCCCAAAGGGGTACTTAGGTTTGGACCAGGGGTAGGACCTTAATTCATTCACACCTTCCTATAGGCCAACCTACATATGTACTAGTACCTTGTGTTAATACAAGGTGGAGGTCAGCACTACCTGTAGGCAGTCTTATGCTAATGTGTCCGGTGGACCCTGGTATGCATCATTGCACTTCCCAATCATCTGGACATCATCGTGGTGAGATTGGCATAGTTGGACCTGAGGCACCTACCTGCATCGCCTGATGTCGGGGCTCCTCTCTCCAGGTCCCCAACTCCCTCAATGCTCTCCGTGCCTATGGTGGCGGCACATATCTCCTCCCACGGCTGTCGTTTTAGGGGCTATTCAGCACCTCCACCAGTCGCCATGCCGAGATTCTGATTTGCCTCCAGTATGCTCCTGACGCGGAGACGTAGATCATCCCACCGCTTGCAGCATTGTTTGGCAGTGCGGGGTGTTGTTCCGACAGCACTGACCCTCTGGGCGACCATGGCCCATATTGTGTTTTTCCTCTGCAGCGCCGGTCTGGTCATCTCCGTGGCGAAAACAACATCAGCATGCTCTTGGAGTGTTTCGGCCAACATTGTTAGCTCCTCCCTTGAAAAGCGCTCCTGGCGCAGCCGATCTCTGCTCTTTTTCAAAACTTTAGGCATTGTGATGTCGAAGGGGTGGTGTAGGAGGTTTGTGGAAGTTGTGGGGATCAGGTGTCTGCTGGTAACAGAGGATGGCAATGGATTGTGTTTTTAAAGATGGCTGCCGTGCTGTTTCCCGTTCCTGTGCGGTGACGCTACTTCCGGATCCGCTTATTTACGGTCACCGCTAATAGCGGTTCCCGCTAATTTCGGTTACCGCTATTAGAGGTAACCGCTAATGTCAATGGCTAGGGTGGCGGAGGTGCTATTTACACGGCATACAATGCCGGTAAGTGGGATTTTACACCCTTTAGCGGCATGGCAGTGATTCCATTACCGGCATGGCGAAATGCTCATGCCCGAGAACTCGTAATGTGCCGCTTTTAGCGGTCTCTGGCCAGCACGGACACATTATTTGGGCCATGCCGGTAATGGCCGATACTTACCGCCAGGGTCGTAATGAGGGCCAGTATGTACCACTAATACCTGATATACTTAGCAGGAATCTATCTGTGCTTTTCGACCACCATAGAGTGAAGGGTAGGAAATGGGCAGAACCACGAACGATTGCAACTCCTCAAATGTTTGTCTGAGCTCTGCTGCTGTCCCGAGACCCTGGAAACTCAATGATATATTCTAAAACTGTGGCAGACTAAATGCATACACATCCAAAGCCTCTCAAAGGGGGTCATTATGACCTGGGCGCAAAGGGATACCGGGCACCGGTAATGACACTGGTGCCGTTAATCCCTTTGCGCCCTATTCCGAGGTCCCTTTGCGGGTCCCTCCCTTACCGCCTGTCAATAACGGTAATGCAATTTGCGGTACCGTTATTGACGCCTTCCCATTGAGCCCTATGGGGGCTCAAATGGGAATGAGATGGCTTTTCAAATGGGGATTTACCAGTCCCGCAAAGGTCAGAATAGACTGGTAAATCCCCATACCACCAAGTCGGTGGCGGTACCGGTATTGGTGCTAGTCATGATGGCCCTCATTAGGACTCCGGCGCTAAACCATGGTGCTATTAGCACCATGGTCCATGCCGGAGTCCGCCATGGAGAAAGGGGGAATTACCACCCCATTCCAAGGTTGGTGGGGCGGAAATTCCCCCTTTCTCCATGGCCCTTCCCCATTCCCATTTTTGCCCAATAGGGCTCAATGGGAATGGGGAAGGCGGCAATTACTGTACCGCAAATTGCGGTACCGTAATTGCCATCAAGGTCCCTTTGCGGGTCCCTACTTTAACGGCTGGTCCAGACCAGCCGTTCAGGTCAGGAGCCGCAAAGGGACCTCGTAGTAAGGCGTTAAGGGGTTAACGGCGCCGCAGCCTTTTACGGCGCCGTTAACCCCTTAACGCCAGGGTCCTAATGAGGGCCATGGTGCTAATAGCGCTATAACTAGAACCAACCTCGGAATGAGGGCCATATACTGTTTAGCAGCTGTCCAAATCGGTATATAACTTGCAATTTGCAGACACATGGCTACCCGCTTACCGCATTCCGGGTCCGGGTTCTCGAAATAGGGGCTTACCGGATCATTCCAACCTTGGACAACCCGGTAAGTCCCCATTCCGAGAACCATTCCCCATTTGAGCCCCCATAGGGCTCAATGGGAATGGGGATGGAGCTAATAACGGGCCCGCTAATAGCGGGCCCGTTATTAGCTCCCTGGTCCCTTAGCGGCTTCTGCTAAGGGCGCCTGGTGAAACCAGGCGCCCATAGCGGGACCCGCTAAGGGACCTCGGAATAGGGCGGTAAGGGTTTACCGGCACCGGTCTCCTTACCGTGCCCGTTAACCCTTACAGCCCACCTCGTAATGAGGCCCATTCGTTTGTTAGATTGAGTGTTGTACAACTTCCTTTACTCCCTCAAAAGGGTTTCTTGCTGAATCACTATCAAGCATGTTTAAAATTGTAGGCATGCTTATGTTCCCAAAATGCTCTTTGCTTGCATGCAAATAGCCAGGCTTGAGTACTATGAAGAGATACTAGCCTCATTACGAGGTTGGATGGTAGCCATGGTGCTGCCTCCAAACCGGGCTCTATTACTGGGTTCCTTCAATGAGGAATAACCGGGTCATTCCAACATTGGAGGACCCGGTAATTCTTCCTTGAAGGAACCATTCCCCATTCCCATTTGAGCCCCCATAGGGCTCAATGGGAATGGGGAGGGAGGTAATAACGTGCACATTACGAATGGCCCGTTATTACCTCCCTCTTCCCCTCGCGGGACCCGGAAAAGACCACTGGTTTTAACAGCTCCATGGATGCCTCCAAACTCGTAATGAGGCCCTATATCTCTTGTGGACCTGTCGGTGTGTCTGGGCATGCCTGTTACTGGTGGGTGGAACAGCTTTGCATGCCATTCAGGGGGACCAACTGCTTTTTGGTTGTTGTGGTAGGGCACTGAGGTGTTATGTATGATGGATGAAGGATCAGGGTTCTAGTCCTCGTAGTCATCTAGTCATTGTATGGAACTGCATTTTCAGGGTGGGCACAGGGGCATAGAGTGCTTGGGCCTCATTACACGGTAGGCGCACCGGTGCCGGTAATCCCTTAGCGCCCTACTACGAGGTCTCTCAGCGGGTCCCGTCCTTAACGCCTGGTCTGACCAGGTGTTAAGGACGGGACCCGCTAAGGGACTTCAGAGCTAATAACGGTACCGCAAATTGCAGTACCGTTATTAGCTCCTTCCCCATTCCCATTGGGGAATGGTATTTGGAATGGGGATTTACCGGGTCCTCCAGGGTCGGAATGACCTGTTAAGTCCCCATACCGCCTACCCAGACCCGGTATGCGGTAAGGGAGTAGCCATGCCGCTAATAGTGCCATGGTTACCTCCTACCGTGAAATGAGGCCCGTTGTCTTTTGGCCATTCAGGGTGGCCACCATTATTTGACTAGTGGTCAGTGCTACCTTTGTGCTGTGGTTGCTTAGTTCGAATGCGGACAAGGCTCAAATGCTACTGCCATCATTGACAAATGTTGCAGAGTGAGAAACTGGTCTTGTTCTAGAGCTCAGAGGGATCATCTGTAGTTGCTATTATGGCTAGGACCCAGTAGAGCAGAGACTGGTTGATATATGCAGGGCAGCCGCTTGCCTGTGAACGGTCAGAGATGGTGGTCATGTGGATGTGTGAATCATTCATGGAAGCAGACTGCCATAAAAGGGCTGATGCTGGAAGCTGTGCACTTAAGCTGATCAAGGCTGGTGGACATGTACATTAATGTTGCTCTTTAAGGGTGCTGGGCAGAGGGCCTTGGCCACAGAGTATTTCCAATCCAGTCTGCGGGGGAGTCTGAAGTATTTGGGAAGCCCCAGAAGTGGGAGAGGAGACAGGTCAATTGGAGGAGTCCCTAGTGATGATAACATGCACATTGTCAGGGAAGGCAAAGTATATGTGGATTCGTCTGCAGGGATGGGGGGCTGGGGCTCATGTGGATGACGCCAAATAGGCATTGTAGGTGCATGGGGACATATTCTTCATGTGGTAGGAGGAGTGGCTGTAGCAAGCACCCAACTGGAGTAATTTGTGTTAGCTCTAGTTTTGGTGCGGTCTCCACATACCATGCAGGGGGTGCAGCTTCAAATGAGGGGAGTCCAAGGAGAGAACCAGGCTACAATTGTGTCACTGCAGGTGATGGAACTAGGTGGAGGAACAGGTAAAGAACGTGGTGGAGTAGGAGACTCTTCCTCCCAATGCAATGGATGTGCATGCCATGTCAGTGCACTGGTCACCCTCTGAACTCGGGCCCAGGCTCCTCCATGTCTAGTTGCCCTCGTACTGCCTCTGGGCTCCCAGCACGTAAGGGTTTGTTTCTGCAACCCTACAGTCCCTTCTCTCTGCACTTATGAGCCACTCGCTGGCTGCACTTGTGAGTTAACTGAACTTCCCCCATTCCCCTCCCCCCTGGCACTTCTCCCCTTTCTTTCTACCTGCACTTGCACAATCTGAATGACACAAGGCCTATTAAGATCGTTATTTTGTCCTCCCTTTGTTTCCCACTTCTTGTCTTGTCGCGCCTAGAAACACTTGTATACAGGCACGTTATAAATGTCACATCATATCATATCATGCCTGGGAGTATGGGACTATATTGCCCTGCCACCAGCATCAGGGGGATGATCATATGGTCTTATGTGAGGTGGGGGCTTTGGAAAGAGGGTCAAGAGGGGACAGAGTGGGAAGGGCAAGGGTTGAGCCTCAAGGATTGTGAGGAATTCATACATCTGCATGTGGAGTGTGCACTTGCTGGGATTTTATGAAATTTTGTAATGAAATGGAATGTTGGGAGATCAACCTCCGAAAAATGTGTGGGGTTATCCACACACATTTTCCTATGCTCGCAGCACAACAAACACATAGGGCCTCATTCCGAGTATGGAGGTAATCATGGCTCTATTCGCGCCATGACTAACTCCCATACGAGTACCGAGTCCAACCTGGTCAATGGGGACTTACCGGTCCATTCCGACCTTGGAGGGACCGGTAAGTCCCCATTGAAAAAAACATTCCCCATTCCCATTTAAGCCCCCATGGGGCTCAATGGGAATGGGGAAGTAGCTAATAACGGTACCGCAACTTGCGGTACCGTTATTAGCTCTAAAGTCCCTTAATGGGTCCAGTCCTTAACACCTGGTCAGACCAGGCGTTAAGGGAGGGACCCGCTAAGGGACCTCGGAATAGGGCGCAAAGGGTTTACCGGCACCGGTGTCCTTACCGGTGCCGGTAATCCCTTTGCACCCAACTCGGAATGAGGCCCATATTCATAATATGACTGCTGTAATGCTGCAATCGCTCACAAAATTCAAGACGTCTGGACCAGTGCTTCAGACTCCCCAACCAGCACTGAGACAACAATTCCTAACCCTGAGCCGCTGTGTCTTCCAGCCTGCAGCCATCCGTCCAGACTCGCTTGACCAAATTGCCTGCTGCCTGATGCCCGCATCTGTCCCCAGTCTTGAACGCTGTCACAGAAGCTGCAAAGCACCCTGAAACAGACTTGACGCTGTCAAGCACCAAGAACTTCTACAAGCACAAGTTACTTTGTGGTTCTGTCCCCCTGGACCTTCTTCGAAGGACATTTTACTACCCATTGCTCCCTTTGTGCTGAAACCAAGTATCATTGAACTATTGTGATTACTTACTTTACTGACTAGCCTCCTGTCGGTATCCAGAGTGCATCACCTTTCCTTCTTGAATCTGTCTGTCCTCTGCATTCCTTTACAGGGTGGGTTGTATTTTGTAGTTTGCTAGAACTGTCTGTTGTGATATTAATAAAGTTGAGATTTGTATACAACCTTGACTGGGCAGTCCCTTTTATCATTGGGTAATAATTGTATTTTTCTTCTGTGTTGCAACTAACCAGCAGTCTACGGCCTTGCTGAGATAAGCCTGCTGTTCCGTCCACATTACCAAAATTGGACATGGAAGTTTATAATTCACTTGTGTTTCCAATCTGTTCGGATCCCTTTTGGTGTTCCAGAGTTGTGGGGCTGATTCATTGTTTAGAAACTGATATTCATCCCTGCACCGCTGGTGCCCGGAATTTGATTTGTCACAGGGATGATTGGCAAAACGAACTGCATGCACCAGTCGCACAGGAAGTTGGACTAGATGCACATGTTCACAGAGCCTAGCTGCCACCACTCATCCTTAGAGTGGTGGAATGGAAGGAGGAAGTAATTGCACATCACAGGGCTTGGATGCAGCATGGTGCCAACATTGCACATTCTATGCCCAAATCCCCACAACCACCCTGCCTGACCAATCGGCATCAGCGAACAATGGGGATTATGCAGACCCCTGTTCCCCGTGGCACCCCACCAAGCCATTGGGAGTGGTGCACCACAGGCAGACACATCTTTGAATAGGATCCCCATGACTACATCATGTGGCATGGGTGGACTCACTGTCTCTATTGTGGGTGCTATGTTTTTAGGGTGCACTGGACCATGTTGTGGTGGTGGACAATATGTTGAGACATATGGGACCTCACTATTCTTTCATGTAGGTTGTTGCGCAGGGAGATAAGGAATGAGGCAGTAATCTTGTATGGATTTTCCTCCCAAGGAGACTCACCATGACACATTGGTTTGTGGGTGAGCTGGAAACTTCGCAAAGTGTGCTGTGGGATTTCCTGAGAGTTTTTACTGGGTGGCTGTGGGCTGTGAAAGAGATTTGACCCATAAAAGAGCTCGATACATGTTAGAGGTAGGCTGTGCCCAATGCGTAATTTGAAAAACGTAGTGGATGCTGTTCCATGTGAAAACCTCAGACACGTAAGTGGTGCCTGTACCTCGTGGGAGAATCTGAGAAAAATAAGGGTTGTCTAAGCTTTGTAAAACAATAAATAAAAAAAATGAAAACCTTAGTGGGTGGTTGTGCCCTATGAGAACATTCAGCGGAGGGCTTCTCTTGTGGGAGAACTTGAAACGTTTCACATGCATGTATTCAGGATTTGAAAACATTACTTACACTACATTTTACGCAATGGCACATGCACGACAGGAGCTGGTCGGGGCCTTTCAGTCACAGTCACTGCTACAGTTCTTTTTTCCAACTACACACTCTATGAAACTATCCCGTTGCACTCCTATGTGCCTGACAGGTAATGGGTAACAAATCATTGGGCCTCATACCGAGTAGGGCGCAAAGGGATACCGGGCACCGTTAAGGACATCGGTGCCGGTAATCCCTTTGCGCCCTACTACGAGTTCCCTTAGCGGATCCCTTCCCTAAGGACGGGACCCGCTAAGGGAAATCAGAGCCAATAAGGGTACGCAAATTGTGGTACCGTTATTAGCTACTTCCGACTTCCCATTGAGCAATATGGGGGCTAAAATGGGAATGGGGAATGGTTTGGTGAACGGGGACTTACCGGTCCCGCCAAGGTCGGACTGGACCGGTAAGTCCCCATCTCACCAAGCCGGACACAGAACCGGTATGGGAGGTAGTCATGGCGCAAATAGCTCCATGACTACCTCCATACTCGGAATGAGGCCCATTGTCATTATCATCATCAGAGCTGGTGTGATGGGGATAGTTAGATGTTGCATAGTCTTATGCAATGTAGTGTTCATTCATTTTGATAAATGTCAACTCTTCAAAATGTGGCTTTGCAAACCTTCCCTTGTCTGAGTGTAAACTGGTGGTGATAGCAACTTAGAGATTCTTCAGCAACTTGCACAAGTCCTGCTGGCCAGATGGACAACTTTCTGTACTGATGCTACAACCGGTTATCATTCCTACCCACGGGTGAAAAATCCACTAAATAGGCATTACGCATTTGTGTGGCTGGTGGCTCACTCTCTGTTCCTATTGATGACTCACCTGTATTCAAGATAGCTAAGTCATCAAGAGGGGTGTCCACATACTCTCCTTCTTGTTGGCGTGGACCACAATGCTCACAAAATGTTTCACAGGTGGAAAGATGTATTGCCCATAGATGAGGCTGTCTTTTTGAGATTGGTTGGTGTTCTTCCTGTTTCCTGTGTTCTGTCTTCAATTGATGTTGCAAGCACTGTGTCCAGTTCTCTGCTATGACATGTGAATGAAAAGCAGCCACTTTTTCTTTGAATGGTGCTTCCGCAAAGGAATCCAATAGGCAACCAACTACCCCTGGATTACCACAGTTGAAAGCCTGTCCCTTGCCAGCAGTGCCACATCTGCCAACCCTACCAAGGCATGGGCCCTCAAAATGTTGTTCAGGTTGAACTCGGGTAGAACAGAGTAAGAAATACACTTAGGCCTGTTTGTGACCTCTAACCTATTAGTGCTCTCCTTGAAAGGTTGTAGAACAGACATTAGACAGCAGGTACCTTTGAAACAGTCTGGAAAATGTCCTATCTAAAGCTCCGATATGTCTATTACAGTGATCTCAGCATAGCACTGCTGACATAACCTATCAAGCATGTGCAAATCAGAATACCAAAGGGTGGCCATTGGGGCCTTCGGGTTGTGTATGGGCAACTTGTCATACAATTTTAAGTTGGTGCAGTGCATTTTTTTGCATGGAAAGCCAACCTGAAATGGGAGCTGATCATCTCAGACACAATAACCATTATTTTATCACAGGCTCACAAATGCTGATAACGCATGTGACCATGGGATGATTGACATGCACAAAGCAGGTGTTGTGCAATTTCCTGCCAAGTTGTAAGGCAGCAGGGATATTTGATCGTTGTCTGCTGCAGCAATGAATACATTGAAGCTACCTGCATCTACTCTCTGCCCTTTGCAACTTATCCAGAACCGGACTCCGAGACTTGTCCTTGGCCTCAAGCCCGGGATCATGTCTCTCTGGCCCTGAAATCTCTCCACTGGGTCTAAGTGGCTGCAAGGATTCAATTCAAGACCCCTTGCATTGTCTACAAGGCTTTCTGGGGCCTGGGTCCAAAATACCTTCAGCTGTCCCTACGTAAATAACTTCCCTTCCGAGCCCATCTCCGATTCCGGTAGCACCTCAAGACCTTCCTCTTTGCTTCTGCCTTCTCTCCTCCTCTCCCCCTCTCCCCTGCTGATCTGTTCTGTCTATGGCCTTGTGCACCTGGTCACCCTCTGAGTTTCGGGCTCAGGTACCTGCTCACCTTGCCACCCACCCTCACTGCCTCCTGGCAATACCTTGCACTGGGGTCTGCATCTGTAACCCTACAGTCCCCCGTCTTTTTTCTGCACTTATCAGACACACCTGTCTTTTGCCTTAAACCTAGCACTTGCCACTTGCTGGCTTCAATACCACTGTTTGTTGTGTTTTATTATTTATATATTCATGTTTTATTCATTTTATTCCTTTTGCTCAGCACTTTCCACTTCTCCCCTCCTCCCTCGCAATTTCCCCCTTTCCCTTACTCATGCACTTGCACGTTCTCGATGTCACTGAGCCTAGTAAAATAGTTGTTTTTGTTCTCCCTTGTTCCCCTCCCTTGCCTCGTCGCGCTCTGAAACACTTGTGTACAAGCGCTATACAAAAACAATATCAATATAAGGCGTTTACCTCTGTGGTTCCACCACCTTCACCTTTTCCAGATGTAACTCCCCTATGACTTCTACCCTGAAATCCTTGCATGCTCCAGGTTGCATTGTGCCAATTTGTCCAAACCTGCTGTCTCATGGAAATACTATGTGGCACAGGCCTACAGATAAAGGGTATATCAGCCCCTTTTGCACCCTTAAAATAAGCAAATCAATGAAAGCATATAAATAGGTAGTACACATACTCCCAAGAATAAATAGGAAACAGGCATTTTAGAGCCCCCGTGCTGTGACCCACACACCTCGATGAATACGTTTGGAAAAGTAGTGCACATTGTGCCACCGGTAGAAACTACTATTATTACATCCTTATCCAAAGAGGTACAAACGCACATGAATAGCTAGTGCAAAGAAATATTTATTACAAAACCATTTGTGTTTTACACTTAAAAACATATTTTTACTTGCTTATAAAATACTCCAATTGGGAATGGGACAAACTTGTGTACTCCCTAAACAAAATGTTACTCTCAACTTTAAAAAAATAGGGAGTAAAATACTCCCACTTCAAAATCTTATCAGGAGCTTTGTGACCCCTCTTGGTTGTTGGAGGAAGTAAGTGCCACCCATTGTGATGTGATGGCCATGTAGTCAATGCTCTGACCACTGCTCCATATGTCCATTGTGAGGTGGAACATTTGCCCCACTGACTGCTTTAGTTCGCAGATTACTCTAGCCATAACCTTATCATACAATTCTGGTATTGCCTAGCAAGAGAAAACACATATAGCCAGGTTAGCATTGGGCAGGCACTGCCTGCCATGGGACTTGTGATATTTTTTAGAATGTGCAAACGCTTCCATGACATCACCCTCATGCACGGCGCGACCACTGTTATGTGCCACTAGTGCACACAGCGCAGAGCTTGGTGTCCTGCTCACACATGTTGATAAAGTTGAAATATTTTTTGGGGTAATTGTTAGCAATAGTGGAAGTATGCTACTTATCTAATGGAACAGGGAGGGATGGACCTCAGATCTCTTTTCTTCTTCCTTTGTCTATGCATGGTGCCACTGCATATATGGCGCTGCATAATAGTTGCAACAAAGATGACGCTTGCATTCCTCAGCACTTAATTTTCTTGCGGAGTGTACAAGTAGATTTGTTTGCTGTTTATTTTCTGCAAAGTCCTGACACTCTTTTGACTTACGGTGCGGTGTAGGACACAGGTTGGTGTCATTTGGACATGCTGATACTGATGGTGTTTGTGGCGGTGTTTTCATTACGACCTAAGGATGTTATGTGCTTTTTGTTTTCGGACATTAATGCTGTTTCACAAAGACACTGTGGCCCTCATTAGGACCCAGGCGTTAAGGGGTTTACGGCGCCGTAAACGGCGCCGACCCTTAACGCCTGATTCCAAGGTCCCTTTGCGGGATGGTGATTTTAACGCCTGCTTTTTGCAGGCGTTAAAACCCATGCCGCAAAGGGACCTTGGTGCTAATTACGCCACCGTAATTTACGGTGGCGTAATTAGCGCCTTTCCCCATTCCCATTATGCCCTATGGGGCAAAAATGGGAATGGGGAAGGGTAAAATGGGAAATGGGGATTTACCGCCCCACTCACCTTGGAATGGGGCGGTAAATCCGCCAACCACCATGGCGTAAACATAGTTTACGCCATGGTAGTAAGGGTACGACCCAGGCGGTAACTTACCGCCTGGGTCGTAATGAGGGCCTGTATGTCATTGGGGGTTACAATTCTATTAATACTGCAACCTCCTCATCTGTGATGTAATTATCCTCTGCCTCCTCAGTATCACTGCTTTCTCTCTTCTGGTATCTGATGGAACAACATCTTTGTTAATTCATCTCATTACAGTGTGACACAGTGGATTGGCTGATGGAGATAGATAGCTGGGTTTTTGAATCACCTCCTGCTGTATTGATCTTGACTGAACTTCGCTAGAAGGGCTTTGCACACCTGCACCTTGTGCTGCTTAGAAAATGGACAGAAGTGAAAGTGTAACCACCCCTAGTGGTCTTGACGGGTGTTCATTGTTGTGGTGCAATGCGCGTGCATTTATTTGTACTGGCACAAGTACCCCAGAGTGACTTGTGACAGGGTGTGTGGGACGTGAGTTGGATGATCTGCTCAAATGAACCTGTGCAATTCTGGCCTTCTAAGTGCACACAGCAAGTGTGCTGAAAAGTGAAAAGACCATGAGCAACACATATCCCCCGTCTTTGGCTTCTTTCAGAGCTGGCTTCTTGTTCCAAATGTGTACAGATATTTGTCACTTGCCACCCCCCAAAATCTCTGCTTTCCACTACATAAGCAATCAGATGAACATGTCTATACCACAAGCTGTCCTCAGGGATTGCTGGCTCCTTATGTTACTCCACCAGGTGTCATTCAATGGAACATTTCTCGTCCACACGCTCCAAGAGTCAGACACTGAATAAGGTTTTAGCCACCACCTTCCTGAATATTTTCTTTCTCCTCTAAGCAAGATCAGGTGAGCACACCTCACACTCATGGTTTCCCAGCTCCTCCTGCTTCTCTTCACAGGTGTCACCTAATGAAACTAGTCTCATCTACTCGCTTCAAGAGCTGGACACTGTCACCAACTTCCTGCCCAAATCACTGCTTCTCCCTCCAAGCAAAATTACACCATTAGTCCTACTCCACAAGCTTTCCTCAGGGTTTCACAGATACTCCATTTTCTCCTCCAAGGTGTCACTCGATGGCACGTGTAGCATCCACTCATTTCAAAGGAGGGGTACTAACTAAGGTGTTATGCTTCATCTCCCCCAAAAATTCAGTTAATTGTACCTCTCCTAGACGCTTCCCTCGAAGTGTTCTTGCTCCTTTAGCTCCATTTTCCTGGTGTCACTTGATGAAACGTATCTAATGAATTCCCTTCAAGAGATGGACACTGACCAGAGGGTCATCGGCCGACTCCCTGAATCTCTGCTGCTTCCTTTCAGCAAAATCGGGTAAGCATGAAACTCCCACAAGCTGCCCTCGTGGATTCCTGGCTGATCACTCTCCTCCTCTTAGGTGTCACCTGGTGGCACATGTCTTGTCTACTGACTTCAAGTGACAGACTCTGACTGGATTGTTACCCGCTGCTTCCCTAAATCTCCACTACTCCCACCCAGCAAAATCAGGTCAGTGTGACTCTCCCACAAGCTGACCTCCAGGTTTCCTAGCACCTCCTGCTCCTCCTCCCTGGTGTCACTCAATGCCACATGCCTTGTATACTCTCTTAAAGTGACAGACACTGACTGCTGTGTCGCCCACCTGCCCAGATTTCTGGTGATGGCACGTGTGTTGCTCACCAACTCCAAAACAGTGAAAGTGTGACACTGTGCTGCATAAGCAAAACCAACACTCAATCTCACCTCTGACTGTGCCCCAGTCACAAATTATCCCTTCCTACCCTTCTTCGTACAACTACTCTAAATGAATTCCAGTTTATTAAGCCTGCCATACATATTCTAAACCTGCCTACGTCAATGACTTCCTGCCCCTCTAAAAGCTTCCTGAGACTGAATGGAAACTCCACCCATGTGTCCCCTTTAGGCCATGTGGTCAAACTTTGGACACACATTTTAGAAAGTTTATCTGTTTCAAATCACCCAAAATGTGGGTGATTGGTGTTTTTCTGGGATACTTTAACCTGTTCAAGTTGATAGGATGAGACCCAACACAACTATGAGCGTGTTCATTTAAACCCAAAACACAATTATAACAGCTTAAATGCCTTCTACTCTTTAAAGAAACAGGCAACTTATACACTCAATATTATTCAGTGTAAACATTTTCTCTAAACTGAATCCATCCTTCTGTACTTAACGACCACGGGACATATTGTGTTTATCATTCTGAACTATTTCTCATAACTATGATGTCAGGTCTCTTTTTGTTCTGTTCATCTCACAGCTGCAGAAAAGGCTTTATTGGATTGAAGTTACTATTTTTTGTTACACAGAATGGTCTTTTTCGGTAGTAAAGTTCATGCCTGTAACAGTATAAACAAATTGTTGATTAAATCAGGTCACTGCAATTAGACCACACAGGGCTCCCATTTGTACTCTGATGTTGGCAGCTACCCTCCTTCTGGCTTATTTCCACGCTCTGTCCCTTCCTCGTCCAGCTGATGCATATACATTAGTTTCAGTAAAGGGCATCCACATGGAAAAATAAGCTCAACTGGAAAACAGCCACCTGGCTTCACTGATTGAGCAGCTTTCACAATGATTTTCTGTGGGGCTTATTCGAAGCTCTCTAATGTATCTGTTTCCATGGAACAGATTCCTCTCTAGGCTACGGTAAATCTCCAGCTGTTGTTTGGCTCTCTTAGTAACCTACAATTTGGTGCATGTAATCATGAAGTCAGTTTATGTGCAGGTGCTTTGTTGAAGTCAGGGCTAATGGTCTTCGGTTCATTCTATGTGTTTACACCGCTGGAGGGGCCACGTTCTGCAATCGTGGATGAAAACCATCCAGCAGAGGGGAAAGGGTTGCATTGACAATCAAGAGGAGGAAGCGACAAACAAGTACAGCAGTGTAGGTGCAATGCAAATACTGCATCTCTAGGAGATATGTGGTAGAGGACTGAAATGATTACAGCGGTAAAAAGGATCAGAGAAAAGAAATCATATCACAGGTTTCATCCATTTCAACCCAGAGAATTGAAAGAGGAGGTCTCCCCCATCACTGATGTGTGGAATAATAGAGGCAGAACAAAGTGTAGCCAAAAAAATTGGGATCGACTGAAGATGAAGTTTAGGTGGAGTGGAAAACTATCACAACTACTAGATCCACTGCAGACATCGAACTAGATCTGGAATCTGCTTTTAAATTGTCTCTCCAGATCACGGATCCAGGGAAATTGTCTGTCCAGACTCCGGATCGTGGGAAACAAAATGGCCTTGCCAGAACATGCAGTTATCAGCTTTTTTTAAATCCCAGCACTTGGAGACAAACTTTTGAGCAGAGAATAGCTCTGATATTATTTGACCTTCTTGTGTTCTTTGCTGTGCATTTAAATGTACAATCTATTTTTGCTCAACATTTTTCTATAATTAATTGTATTTAGTGTTAGGTTGCTTTATTTTGTGCTCTGTGATTTTTTCAACTCATTTTAGGCCAGTGTTTTTACATTTTTACAAGCCTCACTTACCTCGCATGACTCCACAGTAAGCATCACCCCATCGCTCACAGTTTATAATGTTTTTTTTCTTCTCAATTTCCAGTTCTGCTATCCAATTGAGGGTGAGGTGATGGAGTATTGGAATGGATGATAGGTGATTGCACAATGAGAAAGTATATATTTTGTTTTTGACTGAGTGAATTGTACTGAACGATGGCAAGATAACTGTCTATTTAAAGACATGGAGGGTAGACCTACATCTGCAATGATCTGGCATGTATATAGCCATTGAATAGGCGTTTGACTGGCATATGCTCAGGTACTCACAAACCTTTCCTGCTGTTTCTACCTTATGTACAGGTAGTACCATCCCAAACCATATATTGCCAGCATATGCCCAGGTTCTCCCATCCTTTGACACACCATACAGCTTGCATTGCTATCACTTACCAGGTATTGCCATCAAAATAGCCAACAATCCTTATTAGCAGTTACTCCCATTAAAAGCAGGGTACTCCCACTAGTGCAATCAGGATGGCGCAAGGAATATGCATGCATATGCATGTGGACTTGGTTGGTGTAGAATACCTGTACCTCGATGTTATACAGGTTTGGCTCATTAGTGGCCTTTTCTATGATCAATCAATACACCATCACCATAGGATATTTAAAACATACATAAGGGCTCAAACCAAGTGTTCTCTTATTATTATGGGAGGGGTTGATGTATCTTAAGGTACATCGAATATCTCTTAAATGTGTTTCCTAAAATGGCCACACAAAAGGTGTTTCCCCAAAAAACAGTTCCTATAGTAGTCCAGTGAAACATCTAAATATGCATAAGCAGCCTTCAGAGTTTGCTTTGTAGAATCAATTGAGTCTCTCATAATCCTGGCAGTGTTATACTAAAGGACAATAAAAGGCAACTTTATTTATTCAGGCAGGGAATGAACATAGAAGAGCTCTTCAACCAAGAAGTACACTTTATGAGTTTAATAATAGAACAATCGTGATGACCTTGATCTTGGAGATGTAAAAGCACATTTTCTTGGAAAGGCGTAAATGTGCATATGGTAAATGTATACATTAGTCTTGAGTTCCATTCTTTCAGGTAGCAGCCTCTATATTCAATCCACAATGGCGCTATGCCATTGGTGTTTGGCCACTTGTAAATGCATGTGTCATTTAAACTCTGGGCATAGGCAGACTCAGACAACCACCATGTCAAATTCAAAGCTATGATATGTAGGTTGCACAAAAGTCGAGACAATGTGTTGTAAGAGGATTCAATTCAACACTACAGCTAAGTCAACACCTAGTCTAGAATACTGAATGAAAACCCTTATTGATATATCTTTATGCCCAGTTCATGAGTTCTGGATGACTACCCCTGTATAACACCCCTCTCTTAGAATCCCCCTGACCCCACTGAGTCAAGAAGTAGGTTTGTTTTGCAAATTTAAAAGATTTATTTGAGAAATTAACAATTTATAGATATATCACACTTTGATAATACATTAATAATTGATAGCACACTTAGGCATATGAGCAGTAATCAGCAATAAGCAATCCTACAATAGCACAGTTCTGGTGACTTATGACTAGGAACAGGGGAATAAAGTATCAGAGAATGCTTTATGGTTTCAATGAATTGCACAGATGAAAAAGAATGCAGCACAGAAATCGACTTGATAGGACTTCACTAAAAGACAATGTAATCACTTTTCTTTGAAAATTCACTCCCCCCTTTATGCACTATAAGGAGATGGAAAGGAGAGCACACAGTTCTCAGGAATGCAATCAATACAATACGAAATTCAGTTCCCCCCCAGCAAGCTTAGAGGAAAACAGGTCGGAGTTTTAAACACAGGCCCAAAATGCTTTGAATGTGGTTTGCAATGAAGTGAAAAATATGCTAAAATGCTTTTAATTCCCTCTAGAGGTTCAGGGTGAGTGATAGATACTTTGAATGAGTTCAGGATCACTTTAGCAATGCTCTATGAATGGTTGTCAGGTTGCAAACAAATTTTTGCAATGGAAGGCAAGCAGCTGCAGATTTTTACACGTGAGCTAACCTTTCAATTCGCGGCAAAATGTCAAATCGCGGCAGATTTTTCCGAGTGCGCCGGGTGCGATTACAGAGAAACTACAAGGAGTACCAAGAGATTGGGTTCTGCACAGTTTTGGCAGATACTCACTCCTAATTTTTAGAAGGACTGGGCCTCGTCACAATCTGGTCAGCGGGTTTTCTTCACTCGCCACGGACGGTCTCTGCACACAGCGTCTGGGTCAGCTCTACTCTGCTGGTCTGGTCTGGGTCTCTGGTTCTGATCAGGTCTGTGGGTCCGGATACAGCGGTCTCCGGTTCAGCTGCTCTCTCTCTGGATACAACACTGCTTTCTGGCAAATGGCAAGAGTTCTTGCAAAGAATTCAAACAGCTCGCCTGGCTGTGAATAGTTGCAATGATTTGAGGCCTGCTAAAGAGGGATTTAGCTTGTAGTTGACCTCTCTGCTACAAATTCTGAAGTAAAGTCTTGGTCTCTGAACGTGGATAGATTGAAGTCTCTGTGTTGGCTCTCTGGAGGTTGATGGAGGTAAAGTATGGATTTCCCGGCAGAGCGTCCCGCAGCAGATGGAATAGAATGTCTCTATCTGTCCTGACTGTCTGCTTTTATGTGTTTTGAAAGTGGGTGGAGAGGCTAGCTTTCTAGGCCCTACCCCTCTCCACTTGTCATTGGCCACTTCCTCCTCTTCCCCTTGATTGGGGGAATGAAATGAAGTGTCATCATGATGAAGTCTGTTTATGATACAGAGAACCCACCCCTGTCAACTTTACACACAATCTATATCTGATCCAAATACATACTTCCCCGATAGACAGTTGTTTGGCATTGCATACACACATCATGCATTTACTGATGGTAGCCCCTGTTCCAATTCTGTCGTTTCTAGGAGCTTGGGTTAAAAAATGGCAACATATTTCACTTTTTGGTCGGGTTACCAATATTGGATTTGTCCCCGCATTTACACAAATGTTCGCAAAGCATGTGGGCATTAGGTGGTGGAGTGTCAGATTTTAAACATACATACATTTTGAGTAATATCCTCTTTTCCGCTAAAAACCCCCCTGAACATACCACCGGGTCCTAACACGTCTTCAAATGTGCACAGAAAAATCACAAGAATAATGATATCACTTATAAAATTTTCACAAGTCCACTCTATGAATGATCCATCTTTTTAGATTTATGTTCTGCCCCCAAAGGGGTGTGGTTTCCCCCCAGCACAAGGTTGAATTTCTGGTTTTCCAGTTCTGCCAAGCCAGCTTGCTCTCACAGGCAGTGCTCCTCCCCTTTCCTTCCAGGAGGAAGCCACTTTTACGACCCCCCCCAATAAAACATTTGCCTGAGTCAGGACAGGGCTTTGTTCAATTTCCTGCAGAGCCCAGGTAATTCAATCAGAGAAGTGTCATATCCCTTTTGGTGGGAACAGCAAAAGACAGCTAGGCCTGGGAACACAGCTGTTGTGCAAGTCTCAACTCCTGTGGGGGGTAGCTGGTGGGCAAAATTCCCTCTCTTTTTAAGCCAGGCCTCAGCTAAATGTCTCTTTGGCTGCCAGTTTTCCTGTCCAAATCAAACTTCCAATTTTTACGCATGCAGCTAGAATGCTGATTCTAAGTTTAAAACTATGACATTTAAACAATTGCAACCTATGTGACACTCAAAAGTAGGTACTCATTTCTTTTAAACATTTAGATTTTTAGTGTCTTTCAGTCCAAATTTACTTAAACTGCTGAAATCCACAGCTCAGCTAGTTTTGCTATGAACATTATTTTAGGCTCATCCTCTTTCCAGATTTTGTATGCCCACAAGACTTTATTCTGTCAAATGTCTGCTGGTGTTCAGTGAGATTGTTGGATATTCTGCAATGTTTGAAATGGGCATTCTGAGCTTGCCTTCAGAGAAACAAAGGGTGATTTTTAAAGTGCTTTCTAGCGAACAGGCACTGCTGTTTTTCTCTTTGGCACCCCATTTCACTCATGGCTCTTCTGACCGAGCACACCCGCACCGGGGGGTGGCAAGTCAGGTGACCATTTTGGTGTGCGCACAAACTGCATGGTTTTCATAGATTCTGGTGCACATGTGGGCTTTTTCGGCCATCTTGGATTTCCTAAACCCACAGCACCAAATGTTGTAGCATAATAGTCCAAACGTGGGTCAGAACACCCAACAGTGTGCATTGAATAACTGAGCTACTTTGCGTTCCATTATCTTTTATTGCCTTTCACATAGTGCCTGTATTCCTGCATTACCGCTTTAGGAAGTATTGAGGCAATATAGTGGCAAACAGGTTGTAAGATAGAAGGAGTATCGTTTCATGTAAATATCTTAATTTTGGTATCCAAAAGCATTCCACTGACATGCATAGGGCTCACTAACTGGCAATCCTCTATTCCATGGCAAACTGCCAAGTGATGGTGAGGTACCATTTGAAAATGATAGGCCAAGGAAGAGTGTTCTAGCCTCATAGTTGGACATGTCCCTTACCTGTTCATACCTTAGAGCATCATTTATCACAAGCCTTACTATTGATTTGTCAGTTATTTGCCAGTAATTAGTGTTCTGCACATCTACCCATTTTCATGTATTGAATTTGTTCTAGTAAGGTTGTATTGATTAAATCTTGAGAGACCAAAACGGGTGTGATACTGGTAATGCTTTTGGGGGGGGGGACAAGAAAAAATGTATGTCTTGGTTTCATTGGGTGAGTGTGGCACATATGAACATAAAGGGGGTGATTGATTGATACAAGGCAAAATCATTTGTTGATTTGTCTCACCTCTTGTTTTTTGAAAAATGTTCTGAGGCTTTTTCACCAGAGCTGTGTCAGTGAATTGCTGACCGGAACATGTTAGACCCTTTTAAGTTGGCCGACAAATGGGTCTTACACATGGTGTCACCTAAGGATCCCACTGGGAATGACAAGGACAAAGAAAAAGGTACCTCTCAGAAACCTGATGAGTCCAAGAAGTCTCCACACTCGAATAATTCTAAGCATCCCTCTCCTAAGATCCAACAGTCAAGTGGGGATAAGACCCTGTGTGGTGGGAACAAGAGTAGTGGTTCCACTGCGGCAAAGTAGGCTCACAGTGATACTAATTCAGTTCTTCACATACCTGGCACGTGTTGGGGATGCAGGGCCAAGGACACAGGAAGGGTGGCCCCCAAGTGTGAAGGCAAGGCACTTGGAATCCATGCAGTCTGCCTGACCTAACCGTGTCCTATGCCTGTGGTGGAGGCCACTGTCCTCAACTCCTCTTCTGGAATCATGTTTGGTGCTCCTACAGATTTCCTTTGTTTCCCTTTGCACCTGGGATCATAACTCAGAAAAGTGGATACTATCCCACTGAATGCCTAGAGATTTTTGACCCCATTTATGGCCATCCTTCCACTGGTTTGAGAGACACCAAGTCTAGCATGACATCCGACTTCATGTCTAGTTACATGCAAGCAATTCGGAAGGAGTGTGGTGTAGCTCTCTGCATCCTACCACCCCGATACCAGAGATTTAAGAAAACTCTCAGGGGCATGTTGGGTGATTGGAGGAGACCCTGAGAAGGAAATGGGAACTCCTATTACCATTCCTGATGTTTGCCTATAGAGAAATGCCTCAGAAGGGGCAGTTGGTTTCAGCTCCTCTGAGCTCCTCTCTGGACATCCAGTGTGGTGGTCCCTTGCCTTAGTTAGAGAAGGGTTAGGTGCCAAACCTTCAGGTTCTTCCATGCAAGTGGGGGACTTTGTTTTGGTACTCAGGAGACTCAGGAGAAATATGGCACAGATGATGGGCCAGGCATCAGCGAATCTCAAGGCCAGCCAATAACTGAACAAGTACTGGAATAACCTTAAAGCTTCACAGGTGGCCTGAACTCCTGGCGAGGAGATCCTTGTGATGGAGCCCACCAAGTGTCATGCTTTGGCAGCCAAGTGCACTGGACCCTTCAAGATAACCTTCAAGATGGCAAAGTCAACTTTCTAGTTGTCATGACTACCCTTGGTATAGCCCCTCAAGTCTTCCATGGTAACAGGCTCAAGCTATATCACAGAAGAGAGTAAGTCTCATGCCTTCTGATAGCTTCAGGGAAAGAGGAGGAGGAGAGTGAGCCCCTTCCCGACTTGCTACACAGCAACACTCAGGATGGCAATGTGGAGGGAGTGCATCTCTCTCCTAGTCTGCCATCAGAGCAGCAGAGGGCCTGCAGGGCTTTTCTCCAGCAGTATGCTCCTCTGTTTTCATTGACACCAGATCTCACTCGATAGTGTAGGCATGAAATTGACACTGGTGACAGTGTGCCCATCAAAAGCAAATGCTATAGGATGTCAGACACTGTAAAGAACCTCAACCAGGCAGAGGTCACCAAGATGTTGGATCTCGGTGTAATTGAACCCTCAATCAGTCCATGGTCCATCCCTGTGGTCCTTGTTCCCAAGGCCAGTTCCCCAAAGATTGGAGGTTCTGTGTAGACTGCAGAGGAGTCAATACAGCCACCAAGGCTGATGCTCGTCCATTGCCAGGACTGAGGAGCCTGTGCAGACCAAAGGTGCTGCCAAGTTTGTGAGAACCTTTGACCTCACATCAGGCCATTAGCAAACAGCTTTGACTGACCAGGCGAAGGAGAAAACTGTGTTTTCAACACCTGATGGGCTTTACCAGTTTATTTTTGTGCCTTTTTGGTTTGAAGAATGACCCTGCCACCTTCCAAAGCTAGTTAATTATGCCCTCAGTGGGCTTGATGCATTCAGTATGGCCTATCTGCTGTCAACAGTTCATCTTGACTCATTTGAATAAGGTTTTGCCAGATAGCCCAGGGTAAGGTCAGTTACCTTGGTCATTAGGTAGGAGGGGGTCAAATCCAAACTCTCCCTAGCAAGGTGCAGATGTACAGGACTAGGAGACTCCCAATACTCAAACCCAGGTGAGAGCTTTGTTGGGTCTCACTGGGTACTACCGAAACTTCATGGCAGTTGATGGCACCATAGGTGCCCCTCTGACAGCTCTGAGATCACTCAAGCAACCTAGGAGGGTTCATTGTACTGAAGACTGTCAGGATGCTTTTGATGGCTTGAAGTTAAGTCTTTAGTAAACCAAACACTGCGTAAAGTTTGGAAAAATTAACATCAATCAAAAAACGAAATTAAATTGAAATGAATCCCAATGTGTAGAAATCAATAAATCTCCCAAATAATGCATAATTCATCACATGTGTATAAATATATATATACACCATGTAGCAAACCACCAACACACAATATCATTAATTCATAAGGTTAATACATGAATCAATTACTGACATGAAAACTGACAAATAAAGATTCCCCAAAATGCAAGAGGAACAATATAAAAGTGCATGAATACAACAGTGCAGTATATTGTTTAGTCCTACAGAAAAATCAAGGACCTAGTTTTTGAACTTAATGATCAATTATAAAACCACAAACCATTTCAATAGAATTCCCTTTAACATGATCATAAAAAATCAACAGAATTATTTTCACAATCATCAGAAGGAAAGTCTGTGCAGGGCACCTGTGTTGTGTGCTCCTGACCACAGTAAACACTTTATTGTAAAATCTGATGCCAGTGACACAGGGAATGGAGATGCCTTGTCCCATTTGGATGGCAAAGGGAGAGAGCAGCCCATAATCTTCATCAGTAGGCCACTGAAAAGTAAAGACCATAGGTAGGCAACTGTTGAAAAGGAATGCTTTAGTTTAGTTTAGAGTCTTAGGCATTTGAAACCTTACCTTACTGGGTCTACCTTCAATTCCAAACTGACCATAAGCCCTTACAGAGGGTTATTCAGATGAAAGTGATCCATCAGCCTGTAAGGGCCAGACTTCAACATTGAGCAAGACATGGGAAGAGTCATGATAATGCAGATGGCCTTTCCAGAATGTATGTTGACTATCTGGATGAGGGTGACAATCACATGGGAGATTAGTTCACCCACACCTCAGTCTGGGTGACGACTCTGAGCCTGTAAATGTTTTTGGAGAGATAAGGCCTTCTCACCCTTGTCTGCCACTTCTCTGTTGGTGTTTTCTGTGTGTCCTTCTGCACAGGAGCCCAGTTTGGACCCCTGGCAGTGCAGCTCTTCATGTTTACCTTTTGGTGAACAGTACCCATTGGATACCCATAAGGCACCCATGGGTAGGGCTACATCCTTATACCCTAGTATATATTTTTGGGCACATGTGTGCTGGTCACAGAGCAGGGAATGGACTGGTGGCAGCTACATTCTGACTTGATAGTGGTTCTGGCTATCCTCCCATTTTGGGATGCCCAGGCTTTGCAATAGGAATCAATGGATTCCTAGGCAAAGGCAAGATGGCCACTGTAGCCTCATAGTTTCTATTGCCTTTACCCCTCGTTTCTCAAAGTCCTGAAAAGACCTGGCTCTGTTCCCTTCCCCTGAATGTCTGTTGGGAGAAAGGACCATATTGTCATGTCACGCGGGAGACTGGGGTCTGCCGCTCCCATTTCCTCCTGGCGAGTCTACCCGCGCGTTCGCGTCTGGGGACTCGCCGGGAGGGGAGCAACGGATTACAGGGCCGGCGGCCTTCGGCGCATGCGCGGAGGTCCTCTCTCTCGGTTCCGCGCATGCGCCGTGGGGGCTTGCCTTCCAAGCCTCGTTCTGGGTTCGCCGGCGCCCGGAAACGGAACGGTTTGCGTTCCAGGCCTCTCGGGCGCCGGCGGCCCATAAAAGAGGCCGCTAGTCAAAGCTGCCCGCGTCTCAACGCGGTTTGCTTCGCTTTCCTCGTTGTTCCTGCCCAGCCTTACCTGTGGCCTGTCCTGGGCCTACCTGCCTCCAGCCTTACCTGTGGCCTGTCCTGGGCCTACCTGCCTCCAGCCTTACCTGTGGCCTGTCCTGGGCCTACCTGCCTCCAGCCTTACCTGTGGCCTGTCCTGGGCCTACCTGCCTCCAGCCTTACCTGTGGCCTGTCCTGGGCCTACCTGCTTGCCTCCAGCCTTACCTGTGGCCTGTCCTGGGCCTGCCTGCCTCCAGCCTTACCTGTGGCCTGTCCTGGGCCTGCCTGCCTCCGGCCTTACCTGTGGCCTGTCCTGGGCCTGCCTGCCTCCAGTCCTTACCTGTGGCCTGCCCTGGGCCAGCCTGACTCCAGTTCTTATCCGGGTCCTGTCCTGGGCCTGCCTGCCTTCAATCCTCACCTGGGTTCGGCCCTGGGCCAGCCAGCCTCCAGCTACTACCTAGGTTTTGCCCTGGGTCAGTCTTCCCTCAGCCCATTCCGGAGTTCTGTCCTGAGTCATCATTGTGTAGAGGGGACTTATCCCACACTAGCCTGCATTCCCCCTGTTCCATCTTGGGCACGTTCCTACAGTTCTCTAATTGGCCAGACAACTAGTTCCAACTGTCCTCACTCTTTCCTGTCTTGCCTGACTCCGAATCTCATCCTGTGTACCATTGGAACTATCTGCACCAGCCAAGCTCCTTTGCCTACTACGAATACCTTTCTGCTACACTGGTCTATCTATCAACTGTCGCTGCACTGAGGTTCTTGGAAGATTCATGGTCTGGACAACAAGCTCTACCTGGACTATGGTTCCCTCCATCTGAGCTTACATCCTCTTGTCACGCTTACCTGGGAGAGTGCCTTTGTGACATTGGGGGTTGGTCCATCCTTCACCCAGTTCCTCATTTGGGTGGTGGAGAGGCTGATTCCTCGTGCCGCTATCTCATCAGTTCCTGGACTCCAGACTGGCGACCTCTGCGAGACCAACCACCAAGACTACAGGTACGCGGTCCTCTCGGGCCAATCAGCTTGACAGATTGAGACGCCTTCCTCCTGATTCAGAGATGGATGAATCGCAGGACATGAGGAACGAGTTGCTAGCGCTCAGGGCCGAGATGACCGCCCTGCGTCAGGAGAATCAAACATTACGACAAATGATAACGCAAGGAGCACCTAGTACCTCTCAAGGAGAGGGATCATTGGCTCATACAACACCCATCAAATTCGACGGAGACCCTAGACGGGTGGCGGAGTTTTGTAACCACTGCAGAATACACTTTCTCTTCAGGTCTACCTACTTCAACACTGATAGGGCCAAGATTGGTTACATCTTGGGGAACCTAACTGGGAACGCATTAGCTTGGGCAACTCCGTTTGTGGTTACGAACAGTCCTATTTTGAATGACTTTGCTGCCTTTGAAAAGGCCTTTCTTGAGGTATTTCAGACGCCGAACCTGGCCTCCGTTGCACAGAATCAATTGATGGACTACAAACAGGGAAGCAATGACGTCATCACCTACATCAGCCGTTTCCGACTTTTGGCTACTGACTCCCAGTGGCCCGAAATTACACAGAAGACACTGTTTCGTCGAGGCCTGAGAGAGGAGTACAAGGATGAGTTACTTCACATCCCTGAACCAGAGAGCCTTCAACTCTTGATCGATCAAGTACTCCGTATTGACCAAAGGCTAGCCGAACGAAAGGCTGAGAGACGTCGGCTTGACAGAAGCGGTCCCCGGACAACCAACACACCTGCTGGTTCGTTTGGGTCGACCGAGTCCGGACCTGAGCCCATGCAAGTAGGAGCCATGAGGGGACCTTTGACGGAAGAAGAGAAGAAACGAAGGAGGTCTTTGCGTTTGTGTCTTTACTGTGGAGCAGCTGGACATTATTTGGGTACGTGTCCTTTGCGTCCGCAGAAGAAGAAGTCGGGAAACTAGGAGACCTGTCGTATACAGGAAGGGCAACGACAGGTCCCATTCCTTCCTCAGACCCTTCTGTTATTTGTTCTATACGTCTGCCCATGCAACCAGCGGTACTACAGACCCTGAAGGTCCGAATTAAACTACCAGACAAGAACCTGGAAGTATCCGGTCTACTGGACTGTGGGGCTTCCGGCAATTACATCGACGAAACGTTCGTCACCAGACATAAGATACCACTCGTTTCCAGACACACGCCTCTGTCGGTGGAGCTTATTGATGGTACTCCCTTGTCTTCTGGACCCGTTAGTCAGTTCACAGTTGGACTGGCCCTTCTGATTGCTGATCATTACGAGGAACTAGCCTTTGATGTTATCAAGTCACCGAACTACAAGATGGTTTTGGGATTACCTTGGTTGCAACACCACAATCCTTTGATAGACTGGAGAACCCAGACCTTGACCTTTTCATCCGAACGGTGTGCTCAAGAATGCAAGCTACCCGTTCCCACCAGGACCGTCTCGACTTCTCTAATAACGGACAGCAATGGGGTTCATCTATGTTCCACGTCTCTGGTCCCACAGGAATATTCCGAATTCAAACATGTGTTTTCTGAACCTGGCAACATACCCCTTCCTCCACACCGTTCTTTTGATTGCTCCATTGACCTGCTACCGGACCACGTTATTCCCCATGGGAAACTATATGCTTTGACACGTGACGAGAAGCTAGTTCTTCAGGAGTATTTGTCGGAGAGTCTAGAAAAGGGGTACATTGTGCCATCGAAATCGCCTGCAGGATTCCCCCTGTTTTTTGTAAAGAAAAAAGAAGGTACATTGAGACCCTGTGTCGACTACCGGCAGTTGAATGACATAACAGCCAAGGACCGGTATCCTTTACCCTTAATTCGCAGCATCCTTGAAACCCTGCATACTGCGCGAATCTTCTCCAAATTGGACCTCCGCGGAGCTTATCATTTGGTGCGCATCAGGAGTGGGGACGAGTGGAAGACAGCTTTCAAGACATCTTTTGGGCATTTTGAATACAGGGTTATGCCTTTCGGCCTATGTAATGCTCCCGCTGTTTTTCAACGATTCATGGACTACATCTTTGGTGACCTGTTAGGGTTATCCGTTTGGGTTTATCTGGACGACATATTGATATTCTCTAAATCCTTAGACGAGCATGTGGAACATGTTCGTGAGGTCCTTCATCGGCTGTCCGTCAATAACCTGTTCGCCAAAGCGGAGAAATGTAGCTTTCACCAACCCAGCATTGAATTCTTGGGATTTGTTATCAATCAAGAAGGCATTGGGATGGATCCCAAGAAGGTGCGAGCCATACAAGAATGGAGACATCCACACGATATCAAGGCTCTCCAACGCTTCCTGGGATTCGCAAACTTTTACAGGCGCTTTATCCCACAGTTCTCACAGATCTCGGCGCCCCTCACCAGGCTAACCAGCAGCAAGATCACGTTCGAATGGGATCTCGTGGCTTCCCGGGCTTTCGACGTATTGAAGTCGGCCTTTATGGCTGCCCCGATCCTGCGCCATCCCCAGGAAGAGTTGCCTTACATAGTGGAGGCCGATGCTTCCAGCTTTGCTGTAGGGGCAGTCCTTCTTCAGAAAGATCCTATCACGTTGGTAGAACATCCAGTAGCCTATTATTCTCGCAAGTTGAGTCCCAGCGAACGAAACTACGCGGTGATTGAAAGGGAACTGTTAGCCATCAAGACCGCATTCGAGGAATGGAGACATTTTCTCCTCGGAGCACGCTTTTCTGTGGAGGTGCGGACAGACCATCGCAATCTGCAATATCTTCGCTCTCTGCAATGTCGGACTCCTCGTCAAGCCCGGTGGGCCTTCTTCTTCTCTCCGTTTGAGTTCCATGTTACTTATATCCCGGGAACCTCCAATACGAAAGCGGATGCGCTTTCCAGGTCCCTGGAAAACGTAGATGGGACGCCCTGTCCAGAACAGCCACTGATTTCTCCTCGCCATTTTCTGCTGGCCTTGTCCTCTCACCTTAAGTCCATCGCGGAAGCCACTCGGTCGGATCCAGAAAGAACGTCCCTTCTTAGTCGGCAACTAGTATCAGAACGAGACGGACTGTTGTTTTTTCGAAGAAGACTCTACATACCCAGAGGAGCCATTAGAAGGGGCATTCTACACGGATTCCATGATTCACCCATAGGAGGACATCGCGGGGTCAGAGCCACTCGAGAGTTGATATCCCGACAGTTCTGGTGGCCTGGTTGGGCGACCGAGGTCCAGAAGTACATTGACAGCTGTCCAATATGTGCCCAGTGCAAGGTTCCCAGAAGACGACCATTGGGTTTGTTAATGCCCACCGAAGTGGCTCCCTATCCATGGCATACCATCGCCACCGATTTCATTGTGGATTTGCCTCCATCTGAAGGGTACACCTGTATAATGGTGGTTGTGGACAGCTTCACCAAACTGGCCCATTTCATCCCATTCCGGAAAATCCCTACAGCTACTCAAATGGCTTCAGCGTTTCTGCACGACATCTACCGGTTGCACGGCCTACCGGAGAAAATCATATCGGATAGAGGTACCCAGTTTCTTTCATCATTTTGGAGACAGGTGTGTGGTCATCTGGGAATACATAGAGCTCTAAGCTCAGGCTATCACCCACAGACAAATGGGCTAACCGAAAGGACCAATCAGACTTTGGAGGGGTACCTCCGCTGTTTTGCCAATGCCACACAGTCTAATTGGAAAGGTGGGCTAGATCTGGCCGAAGTATCCTACAACAACACTGTTCATGCCTCCATTGGAGTCAGCCCATTCTTCTGTTCCACTGGTCTACATCCTCGGTTAATGCCTTTTCAACCAGTTCCGTCTAGTACTGTTCCCTCTGCTGATGGTCTGGTCTTACACATCCGGGAACAGCAAGAACTTGCACACAAGATCTTAAGTGAAGCCAAGGATCGGATGAAGAGACAGGCAGACAGGAAGAGGAGTGCAGAACCTAATTTCCAGGAGGGCGACAAGGTGTGGTTGTCCTCAAAGAACCTGCCTCTCCGCAATCTGCCCGTCAAACTGGCCCCTCGATATTTGGGACCCTTTGTTATCACCAAACGGTTGTCCTCTGTAGCCTTCCGTCTTCACCTACCCTCTTCCTGGCGTGTACATCCCGTTTTTCACGTGTCCCTGTTAAAACCCTATGTGGTCGATGATTATGGCCGCACCTCTCCTCGTCCGGCCTCTGTTTTGGTGCAGGGGGGCCCTGAGTTTGAGGTACACGAGATCTGTGATGCCCGGTACCGTAGAGGGGTGCTCCACTATTTGGTTGACTGGAAGGGGTACCCGGCCTGTGATCGTACCTGGGAACCGCGCCAGCACGTGCATGCTCCCCGGCTGATACGTGAGTTCTACGTACGGTTTCCCTGGAAGCCTGGGGCCCCGGGTCTTCCTGGGAGGGGGCATAGTGTCATGTCACGCGGGAGACTGGGGTCTGCCGCTCCCATTTCCTCCTGGCGAGTCTACCCGCGCGTTCGCGTCTGGGGACTCGCCGGGAGGGGAGCAACGGATTACAGGGCCGGCGGCCTTCGGCGCATGCGCGGAGGTCCTCTCTCTCGGTTCCGCGCATGCGCCGTGGGGGCTTGCCTTCCAAGCCTCGTTCTGGGTTCGCCGGCGCCCGGAAACGGAACGGTTTGCGTTCCAGGCCTCTCGGGCGCCGGCGGCCCATAAAAGAGGCCGCTAGTCAAAGCTGCCCGCGTCTCAACGCGGTTTGCTTCGCTTTCCTCGTTGTTCCTGCCCAGCCTTACCTGTGGCCTGTCCTGGGCCTACCTGCCTCCAGCCTTACCTGTGGCCTGTCCTGGGCCTACCTGCCTCCAGCCTTACCTGTGGCCTGTCCTGGGCCTACCTGCCTCCAGCCTTACCTGTGGCCTGTCCTGGGCCTACCTGCCTCCAGCCTTACCTGTGGCCTGTCCTGGGCCTACCTGCTTGCCTCCAGCCTTACCTGTGGCCTGTCCTGGGCCTGCCTGCCTCCAGCCTTACCTGTGGCCTGTCCTGGGCCTGCCTGCCTCCGGCCTTACCTGTGGCCTGTCCTGGGCCTGCCTGCCTCCAGTCCTTACCTGTGGCCTGCCCTGGGCCAGCCTGACTCCAGTTCTTATCCGGGTCCTGTCCTGGGCCTGCCTGCCTTCAATCCTCACCTGGGTTCGGCCCTGGGCCAGCCAGCCTCCAGCTACTACCTAGGTTTTGCCCTGGGTCAGTCTTCCCTCAGCCCATTCCGGAGTTCTGTCCTGAGTCATCATTGTGTAGAGGGGACTTATCCCACACTAGCCTGCATTCCCCCTGTTCCATCTTGGGCACGTTCCTACAGTTCTCTAATTGGCCAGACAACTAGTTCCAACTGTCCTCACTCTTTCCTGTCTTGCCTGACTCCGAATCTCATCCTGTGTACCATTGGAACTATCTGCACCAGCCAAGCTCCTTTGCCTACTACGAATACCTTTCTGCTACACTGGTCTATCTATCAACTGTCGCTGCACTGAGGTTCTTGGAAGATTCATGGTCTGGACAACAAGCTCTACCTGGACTATGGTTCCCTCCATCTGAGCTTACATCCTCTTGTCACGCTTACCTGGGAGAGTGCCTTTGTGACATTGGGGGTTGGTCCATCCTTCACCCAGTTCCTCATTTGGGTGGTGGAGAGGCTGATTCCTCGTGCCGCTATCTCATCAGTTCCTGGACTCCAGACTGGCGACCTCTGCGAGACCAACCACCAAGACTACAGGTACGCGGTCCTCTCGGGCCAATCAGCTTGACACATATATGGCTTTGGGGCTGTCGCCTGCCAGACTGGCTGGGGCCTTCCCAGGGACTGCGTGTTGTTGGTGTACCATTGGGATGGGACCTGTGTAAATGGAGTATGGGGTCAAATCACATTCTGTGTTGTGGGCGTCTGACTTTGGTTTTGTGACACAATGCAGAGCTAGCCTTGACTGAAACTGGAGTGAATGCAGTGCAGTGCCCTGAAAGGCTGGGGAGATTCCCCCACTCCATATCATGTGTTGTGGGTGTTTGGTTATGGGTGAATGGCCTGAATGCCTGTGATCCTGATTGGGTGCTGCCTGTATGAATGACCTTGTGTGTGATTGGCTGGCTGATCCTGACTCAGCCTGAGTGAATGGGCAGCATTTTGCATAACAGGGGACCTGAAACTCACCTCCTTGTCAGAATCTGAAAGCTGAAGCAAGAAGCTGAAGTCATCTTAAGCTTGTATCCTTGGTCCAGCTGGAGGAAGAGATCTGTGGCTGCAACTCTTCAAGAAATCGAAAGACTGTTTTGCTGACTCAGGGACTGAACAACAGAGGACCTGGATAGATGACCTTTTCCCCTAGCTATGAGGGGACATTGTGCAAGTGCTGCTCTTCTCCTGAAGTGTCATGGAAGCCAGTTCTGGGTGCCTGTTATCTGGAGAAGGTATCTTTGTGGGTGCAGAAGAGGAGTGTCTGAACATCTTGAAGCCAAGAAGTTCACTGGTGTTGCTCAGGGCCTGGAGGAGTGTTTGTGGCCGCTGGACGCCATGCTGATAAGTATCACAAGGAGCAGTGGGTATTCTGGCATATTGCAGCATGGCACCTGGATCTGACAAAGTTCCAAGTAACCTTTAAGGGGCACTGCTGTCACATCTGTCCACTTTTCCACTGCCTGCAGAGGAGTGTTCACCAGTGGGTTTCCCACCAACAATCCATGAATGAATGATCCAGAGGATCCAGACTTGGTGAGGTTCCTCAGTCCAGTCCAGTACACAAGTCCAAGTTGCCAGAAGCCACCCTGTAATCCGTGCTGCAGCTACAGCACCAAAGAACCAAAAGGCTGGTAACCACAAGATACCAAAAGCTGACACTTGCTACTTCCACTGTACCCGTCGCCAACAAGGGTCACTGATGAACACCAAATGACTTCCCTTCTTCATCCAAGCCTTGTTGAGGACCACAGCAAGTTTCATCTTCGTGGGACATCCACAGCCGGTTTAGCAACCCGACAACCTAGACCATCATGATAGACCTGCATTGCTGCCCTCCGGCACTGCTTGGTTCCCTTCATCTGCTTGACATGACATCTCAGTGATTCCTTCTTCCAGAGGGGGTACATGCTCAAAGGGTTCCATTGAGTAAAGCCAAAAAACTCCACCACTTCACCTGCCAAGACACCAAAGGTACTGTGGCTAGGAAGAGCATCTTCCATCCTCAGGGTTCATCCAGGGGTCCCAGATTTGTCTTGGATCCTGTTCTCCTGTGGTTTCCCAGTTACTTTGGGGGTAGTGGGACCTATAGAAAGAGAAGAAAACCATTAATGAACATATTTGGACTGGATTGTTATAATATATATGGACGTTTCCTTGCAGGTTGCCCAGGCGCGGAGATCCTTGCATACTAATGCCTTTTTGGTCCTAAAGTTAGCATTCCACCAATGATCTAAATACTGTCTGCCTTTCTACATTAATGGCTGTGAAGTTACACGATGCTTAATAATTCTTATGCTTTTTTAATAAGTGTCAGCAGTTGGTCCATTTTTACTGAGTGTAAATATACTGTGGTACCACAAAGAGTTGCATATAATATTGCTAGTAGTATAATAGTGTTGCCTGCATACAAAGGGTGTTATGTATTGTAAGATTACCTGAATTGTATTTTACTTAATAAAAGCAGAGTGTTAGCACAAAACGTCGTGTCTGGACATTCCTTTGAGGGGAGCTTGGGGACTCACTGTACCTAAGAACCATCCTGCATCAACGTCCTTGAGTCTCAGGCTTGGTTGCTCATGCATAACTACCATTGGAGAACCTTGGATGGGGTGCTCTGCACCTTTACTCCAACTATATAATGAGCAGAGGTACATATACCCCCTCCCCCTTCACTCTTTATAGGGGGTGTGGCAGAAAATGTTATTTATTGAGAGTTTTAGTAGGTCAGAAGAAGGATATGGCTAGAATTGATATTTCACTGGTATCGTTTTTAAATTGTAAGAAAGAAGCCTATCTGTTACCTATTCTATAAATTATCCCTACCTAACAAAACTAGCTACGGTCCTCATCCGTTGTCAGTGAATGACCAAAAATGAAACTGTCTACTGTCCAAATCTAACCTATCTTGCCTTACCACTATTCATAACAACTGAAAAAGTCACCGAAATGTCTCTCTTCTCCTGAGGTTCGTTGATTTTCAGCCCCTTTTCAAATGATGATATTGAGATAGTCTCTTGTGATTACTTTTATCTGCTCACACAACTAATTTATTGTGGTTATGCACCTGTGTGCACCTGGCGATCTTCTTACAAAGTTCCACTTGTTCTCTTCTAGTACATACTCTTTCTTAATATGGCTGTGACAAGTATGAGCATTGCAATAATGTTTCTCATTCGCTCCCCGGGGTCTCCCGTTATCCTTGTTACTTTTCGTTGTTAGGGTTAACATCACCAGGGCCTTGTCTTGTTGAGGATTGGCTCCTTTTTCTCTGAATCGTGTGTCTCAGGTCTTCTCACGCGCTTCTTCTTCCATTGTTGTGGATGGCTTTCCAGTCTCTCGTGAAATAATATCTCCCGAGTCAGCCATATTGAATTGGTTTTGGCATCATTATGAGGACCTCCAATCCACCACAAACGTCCCATGGTCACGCCATCAATCCAAGCTTCTTTCTCCTTGCTTGCTTCTGTATGCCACTTGTCTAGTTTTATTTCGTCTGGCTCTCTTGCGACCGACGTTAGTACATTTGTCAGCTCTCATCCCTTCCAAAGGCAGGGCGCTGCATGCCTTGTGTCTGCTGCTTTTCAGAGCCACATCTTTCCGCATTTGAAACTTGTGGGCTCTCACTTCAGTTCTCCAGGTTCCTCCTCTTTTCAAATTGGCATAGCTATGGGGCTTACCCTGTGGAAGGATCTGTTCCTTTTTTGATCTTTCTGTTGTTGATTCTCTTCTCCCCCACATGTCCTCTTCTTCATTCCAGTGGAATGGAAGTAAAACATATGGGTTTTCCATTTCATGCTGACACTAACACATATTGTCCTTTTCTTCACAGATACTATTATCAGCAAGGTTTAAATCTGTTACTTTGGTAAGTCATCTAGAGAGTTCCTCCAAGGAATGGGAGTCATTGTCCTCAAAGGGACAGTGTCTCCCAATGAGGTTCCATTAGCCTCTATCCCTAGGGAATGTACTGCGGCACGTGGTCACCTCCCTAGGCTCACAGGGGGGAAAAGGGACACATTTCTGCGAGTCCTCACTTCAGTATTTTTAGATTCCCCTAATGCCATAGTTCAGAACATCAATTGAGCTTTCTGTAAATGAGAGCTTTGAGAGCAGAGAGAGAGAGAGAGAGAGAGAGAGAGAGAGAGAGAGAGAGAGAGAGAGAGAGAGAGAGAGAGAGAGAGAGAGAGAGAGAGAGAGAGAGAGAGAGAGAGAGAGAGAGAGAGAGAGAGAGAGAGAGAGAGAGAGAGAGAGAGAGAGAGAGAGAGAGAGAGAGAGAGAGAGAGAGAGAGAGAGAGAGAGAGTGTGTGTAATGAACATTGGAAGTTTACATTCCGTTTGGAAGGACTCAGCCTTTCCTCCCTCCATGGACAAATCACTGAGTGCCATTATATTTGGCAATACCACCTATTATTAAATTGCTTAGAAACAGGAGAAAAGCTCAGCACACAAAAAAGAGAGAGTTGTTTAATTACAAGTGTTTCTAATTTTGTATTATTAATATAAATAACATTTTTTTCATATCACGATTCACATTGCATTACAAGTCTTGCTAGCTCCATACAAATAGAAAAACTCAAAATGCGTATATTACATTTTATATGACAAAACTTATTTTCAGAACATAACAAATCTGTTACATACACCGTTATTAGTCAAATATTGAGTAGAATAATTATGGATCATGAGCGACTTAAAGGGGTAAATCCTTAGTTTGCTACGTGTATTGTTTACTCAGGATCATGGCCATTCTTAAAAGAGTGTCTGTCCTTGACTGGATTGATAATGAGCATAGCCTACTGATTGAGAATGTTCTGTTGGAATTGAACTGTAGCTGGAGGCTGGTAAAGTGATGGGGAGGGCAAATCATCTCGTATTCCCGACAGATACATTATTGGATCGGGTTTCGAAGACCGGGAACAGCAGACTGTTTTTGCATTTTGATTCCAGGTTGTAAAGGACCCATGCGCAAAGTTTGTCTTATGTTCCTGCTTCGTTCTCCCAGTCCTTTTTTTGTGGGTGATGGGCGCCTGAACTGCCACCTCTGCAAAGTGGACCTGTAGCACCACTCCCTGCGCCACCCCACCCCCCCCATACACACTCCTGCACCTACCTGAAGCGCCCCACTGCCTCCTCTAACCGTCTGCAGGCCTTGTCCTTGAAAGCCCTCCGTATCGCATGCCGTACTTTCTGACGCTGCCTCTAGTGTGTTGGGCTTCCTGGAAATGCGGCTTGCAGAATGACATTATTTGGTCAGGGAAACGTCTCGAGCATATGCCCGAGATTTTAGGGACACAGCATTTTGTAGAGAGCTATAGGGAGGGGGACATTGTGGTGCTGAGACCCAAACAGTGCTTGAGACCTTTGAGACAGCTCTGCAATGTCTAATGGAGGATGTACAGCTCCCGGTTAAGTCAGGGTTGGCTGCGAAGGGGCAGTGGGACACCAAAGTTCATACTGTCCAATGCTGACTCTGACTTGTGGAGAGCATGCAGGGAAGAGTGAAGCAATTCTACAATAGATTATTCACATTGGAGACTAGAGGCACCAGATCAGGCGAAATTGAAAAGCTGTGTGAAAGGCAAGGTAACGAACATTGGGACGGTACATTGCAGGGGATATCTTCCAATAACGCCAACCTCTCCAGTGAATTAGGGCAAGACAATTAGGTGAAACTAGTCAGACACACACATCAGATTTTTCAGAATAAATGTGGGTTGAAAAAATACAAGCAATGAAGAGGGTACGATGTTGTTTCATCCTCAGTGAATTTATTGATGTATTTTTTTTTGTTTGCCTAATGTTTTTCCAACGAAAACGTATAGAAAAATATGAGGGGATAAGGGGGCAGAGGGAATAGAGAAAATAATAGGCGAGGGGGTGATTGGTGCGGCGACTCCCGAAAAAATTAAAAATACATGTTTCGATATTTTTTCCAGCAAAACTGTTTTGGCTAAAAACTCATAGAACCATGAAGAAATCCTTTAAATAAGGAACACATCACAGGCAATCGTAATGTATACTGATGTAGGTGATATATGTACTGAAATTAGGATACTGAGCATGTCACATGCTGTGGACCTTGGTAGTTTGTTTACTGGGATACAAGGCACTGAAGGCATTGTATTCCAACATATGGGAATTATGCTTTTGGGCCCACTCAGCATATTATTTGCACAAGTTGTACTCATGCATCTCCAGGAGCAGGCGATAGCAGGACACACAATCCCAAAGTAGTGTTTGGGCTTCTGGTCAGGGCAGCCTGTTTTTCAGAATTGTTTGTTCTCCTTCCTACTAACAGAAGAAGCAAAAACAGGGCTGCCCAACTTTAAATAGTTGCCGAAGCTTTTTATCCAGTTAACAAGTCAACGTTGGATACACATTTGGTAGAATGGGGCACCCTTTGCAGAATTGCGCAGCTTAATAACGCAAGAGCTCTATTCTGCATCTTGGGTCAGGCGTAAACAAGATGGAATAGGCAATCTCTTGGGTATGTGAGAAACCCTCACTGAATTAAAATAGGGCTGTGTATTGGTGCCACTGCTGTTGTATAAGCCAATCTCGCTCAGAAGATTTCAAGGGATAATATATTTCCTGCTAAATTGGAAACCTTGCCTTTTACCTACGCTCTTGTATGCAGACAACACAATTCTTCCGTACACAATAGCAAATGGCCTTCAGCTAGAATTGATAGAGGTGTGTATCATGTATATTCTTTCTCCCCCAAGCCCCACCTAACCCGGAACCAGACATAGAAGACCAGGGGAAATGTACTATCTTTTGACTTATGTGAATCCTTTGGTATCTTCCCATCTCCCCAAGGGGAGACCCTTCTCATGGGGACAGGGAAGTGAGGCTGCAACGTGATTGTCGCCCTGGGGGTGGTACTGAGTGGGACAATCTCATGGGGAGGATTCCCCTCTCGGATGCAGGGAGGACACAGTGGGAGAATGTGGTATTTTGACCCTCAACCTCACCCTAATTATCCTTCCTTACACCCACAGTTCCTTTTCATTTACCCCTAAGTATGTCAGTCTCCCCCTCTCATTAGAACCGAGGTCTGGGAGAATAGAGACTACTCTTATAGACTATCACAGACAAAGGCTGGGACGAGGAGGAGGCGCGGAACAATGATGATCACCAACAAAAACATGACGGAGCAGTCTAGATTTTTGTGGACTTCTCTCGTAAAAAACAAGCAAGGGCTTACCAACTTGTTGAACCCTCCCTGGTGGAACCGTAAGATTCTAAGTCGGCAAGAAGAAAGAAGAACTGAAAAATATTCACGGGACACTGCCGGGGAGTCGGATGCATCCCCAGTCGGTCCGTGGTGGAAAGACCATGCGGAACACACCAGAAGTAGGTGAACCAGTGGAAGGAGTAGGCTCACCATGCGCCTTGCAGAGGGTGCACAGCCTACACAGCAGGACGCTCTACAGAGCCGCGCAGCACTCGCAGAGGCATGAGAAATCAAGAGAAGCCTTGGACAGGGTTTCTGAGCGCACAAGAACCACTGCAACACACCGGCAAAAACCTTACAGGTACCTGGGTTGCAAAGACATCTAATGGGCTCGTAGGAGGGACCAAGAGAATATTTGATGCAGGCAACAGGGATAAAGAGGACAACCCTCAACATAACATAAGTAGTAGTAACAATGCATAGGTGTGGTACCCACACTCACAGGAGAACAGTACGTTAAGACATCTTCTTTGTCACAGTACCTGGCAGGTGAGTGAATCAGGTCTGTCTGAGCAGGAGATAACAAACATCCAGGTCTGGGACCCACATTCACAGAACCTTGTGAACTTTAGAGAGGAACATGGGGAAAGGAGTTATTCCCCCTGGTGTTTGAAAGCCATGGAAATAATTGAGAGAAAACCAAGTGGAAGGTGAAAGAAATCTTCCTCGTCACAGCCTCATGGGAAGAGACTGAAGAGAAGATTAAATCTTGTGATAGCTGACCATACTTGGCAGGATAGTCAGCTGGTCCAAGATAGAACCAAGCTGGTCCAGACCAGGGGAAAGGAGACATTCCCCTGGCTTTATGAACTGTAAATAAACCTGGGGAAGTGGAATCATTCCTCCTGGTACTGTGAATTGTGTTGAAACTGTAAAGAGGCCAGGGAAAGTAAGCGATTCCCTGTGGTATTGTGAACTGTAAGCAACACCTAAGAGAAGGCCTGGGGAAGAGAGTCATTCCCCTGGCATTGTGAAACCACTTAGAGACAGATACCTGGAGAAGGGAGACATTCTCCAGGAACCCAGCCAATGTAAACCTGAGAAAGGGCCAGGGGAAGGGAGAAATTCCCCCTAGTGTTGTGAACTGTAAAGCCTGCATGAGAGAAACCCTGGGGAAGGGATTAATTTCCCTGGCATTGGGAAAACAGCGAGAACAAGAGACCTGGACAAGGGAGGCATTTTCCGGGAACCCAATAATGAAGAAATAATATTGTACAATAAGGAATGTTGACCTTTAAAATGGAATATACCATTTTGTGTTGAACTGAGAACTTGTCTACTTATTTGACTGGAACTTTGTTTTACACCTAAGTAAGGTGTTGAGACCTGGGGAAGGGAGTCATTCCCCCAGGCAAATATCCTACCTAATAAGTGGATTTGGGAGGTGTTGTCCAGAACAAGGGAGACATTCTTTTAGACCAAGAAGATCCATTACTTCTTTAGTTTAGTTACAAGTTTAAGGGATAGAAGTAAGGTTTTTGACACATTACGGTGGACTCTTGATTTCATGGACATCCTGACTGATTCCTTAGTATATTTAGTTGAGGCCGGGAAACCTCTCTTAGAATAGGGAGGGATAGGTGTTCTCTTTTATTTTCTTCTTAATAAAAGTTTATGCCAACAATCATGACACCTGTACGTCAGTCTCTTACCTCTGCACGGTTACATTTAGTTAAATTGAATTCAGGGACGTCAATTCACCAAAATTCCAGGGGTAGCCAAAGTGACATCACATGACCCTTGACCTCTGATGACATCACAGAAAGTGATGCCATTTGACCCCACCCAAAGTAACATCACGGGAAGTGATGGAACATTACCTTTCACCCCTTGACAAAAGAGGAAGTGGCATCAAATAATATTGTTTCTGAGTACACTACGAACAATATGGTTATGATATCTCTGTAAAGTAAGAATAGATCACCATATGTATTGTTAATATCAGTGCATATAGGCCCATATAACCAATTCACTGAATTCAAGCAGACGCCAAGGCCAAACGATAATGATGTGTTATTATATAGCACTTACGCTTAAGCGCTTCATAAAGCACAAATATACATACAATACCAACCAACCTGTGTTGCTACTCATTTATCAAGTTCAGCAGGATGAAAGGTTAAATTGATTTTGCTGGGAGTCGAACCTGCAACCTGTGGATCGTACACACACATTGCAGCAGCCAGTGCTCAACCCACTGAGCTATCTTACCACTATAGCTTTCAGAAAACCAGCCACACCAGAAACAAGAGCCACATGCTGCTGGCCACAGCCCATGAGCCTCAAAGTCAACCAAAAAAAGATTATTTTTTTTCCGATTTCTTTTTTTTAGGGGTAGCAAGGGAGAGCACAGGGGTAGCAGTGGAGACCACAGGGGTCACAGTTGTGACTCCCGGCAACCCCTAAATGACGTGCATGATTGAATTCCAAAAATGGGCTACTCTGCTGTGCCCCATTATTTAATGATTTTCATGTTGATCCCATCTCTCCTATTGAGCTGTATTTTGCAATCCCCTTGGAAAATCCAATATGACAGTTGTGGAGGATACATTCTGGAGGCACACATTGGGCTCAGAATTTGACTTCATTTTTATACAAATATAGCACTATATGTAAAGCGTTCTACAAAAAAGAAATGATACAGATCATGTAAAACAAACTGAAAAACACCAGTTAACCATTGAGCAAGTGGGTTTTAAGGTGTGAATGGAAGACAGGAACAGAAGACGACAATTGAAGAGGGTAAGTGTGTTCCAGAGTTTCAAAAAATAGTCCGTAGGTGCCCCTCTGCAAGAATGAACACGGCCCATTGACCACTTCTATGGGAAGGTACACACTCGAGAGTCCACAGCCACACTTTAGCTCACTGTACATTTCACAGATGGGAAATATCAATTTGCATATCAGTCTTTGTCCCACCAACATGGGCAGTCCAGCACCAAAATGCTATGACAATTCCCTTCTGAACAAGTGTACCAACAGCAACCCCATACATGTGTTTCAGCCTTGTTGGGCCTCATCAGTGAGGTGGAGCTGTGCCTCTCTGAGCCCAGTGAGAAAGAGGTCCACGTCTGGATGACTCAAGGAAACTTAGGGTGACTAAAATCTTAGTCCCTTAAATAATAAAAAAAATACTCCATAGTTGCCCCCTGATTAACAGTGACGAAGGTGGAAGACAGATAGAGTAAGACTAGAAGAGATGGTTGCCTTGAGTAGTGAGCAAATAGGCAAGAGTCATGTAAACGTGTCTGTCCAACATCCTGAACGTAAAAAGAAATACAGGCTGTGCAAATATTATTGAAGTGAGCATTTCTGCCATTTTATTGAATTGGGTCTAGGCTTTGTGGCTGTTGAATTTAGCATAGTCTCTGTGAACATTGCTGGGTGAATGTTTCTGCCATTTACTGAATTGGATTTAATTTCTGCAGCATCCTAGAGAACCTTTTAGGTTACCAAGTACACGGCTGGATGCCTTATAGCCTAAATATGAGTTATTGCCCAACAATTAGTCCTGAATTGTATTTTCACATGGACAATTTTTCCCAGAGATGAGAATGTGCCAAGAACTAACAGTGTGTGCCCTTGGCATATGCAGACGGGTATGCTATAATAACAAGTATGTTTTAATGTGGGAGAGCAGTGGGGTTTGGGAATAGCTTGGGATGCCAAGATGTCTGGTCACACAGGGGGGAATATCGCTTTATCTAGTTGTTGCTATGGGGGCAGGTCTCACTCTCCTCACTGAATACAGGTTAGGTCATATGCTATGTGATGCACATAGCATGTTACATATTGTTTCAGTAACCAATTAGGGTAGGCCAATTTCTGTTGTAATTAGTCTGTATAGGGAGGAACCAATAGGAGGGTTAGAATGTACTTACACCAAATGTCTTTAAATACTGTAGCCCAATGTGAGCCGTTTGAGAGTTTTCAGTTTTGCGGTATGACGAGACCCGCTGTCCTTCTGGCCATTTTCCATTTGTATTAAAACGGTGTTTTCTTGCACATTGTCCGTCTATTATTTCCTGAAAATCGCCAATGATCCACATCCGGTGACCCCAATGTGATCTCCAGCGCATCCCGAGGACACTGACGTCCCCCAATGCATGTCATGGGGCACAGCACCCAACCTGAAGAAAACAGTCATGCACACACCAGCAGAGGGGTGAGAAGGTGCTGTGTTTCTCTAAAAGCCTAATTGGTTTCTAGATTGGAGGCGCTGAGCCGGGCTGTGCAAGCAGTGATCAAGGAAACATATTGGGGGACTTGGATATCACATAGTAAGTTGAGTGCACGTTTTGTAAAAAAATACAGTGTTTTCTTTTTAATATTCTGTTATTGATTGTGAATTGATGAAGTATAGGGGGAAGCTCTGCTTAACGGGGAAACACAATGTTGTGTCTGAAGTGAACATCCTATGATAATAGGGTATGATATCCCTCAGTTTCAGAATTAAGGGAACTCAAGGCGGTTTTGAGTACCCTCATCTCGAGGTAACTGGACAGAGGAAGGATCAATATCATCATGTAAGTAAGCTATTTTATGGTTAACTTTTGTTAGCAATTGTGCATAGAAAGGTGTTTTTCGTTAAGTAGTGGTAGCAATTGTGTGGACAAAGGTGTTTGGAATCAGATACTTGTGGTGTTTGCGTAATTGAAGGTGGTTATTATTAGGTGTTGTTAGCAGTTGTCTATAAAAACTGGTTTGTTGTAGGGGTGTGAGCCTCAGACATAGGAACTTTTGAGATTTTGATGCTGATGTTGGGCCAGTATTAGCAGAGTTTGCAGGGGGTCGCAGGGGGTTATGGAGACACCATTGGTGCATATATGTAGAGTGCTTTCGCAATATAAGGTAACATTTTTAAAGTATCACGCTGAATGGGTTCAGGGAACTGAAAGCAAAATGTCAAGGCCTTGGCCTGAAGAAGGGACGTACAATAAGAATTTATTAAAACAAATGCACAAGTACTTGTCAACCTATATGGGGTAACAGTTACAGAATCAGCAGGGCACTCTAGATTCATGGAACATTTTTGTAGAAGAAGAAGTTAATCCTGATAGTGGCAGGGAGGGATCCACTAAAAGGGACAAAAAGGCAAATGCCCCACCACCCCCATATAGGTGTAACCCTTTATAGCCTACTGTAGGGTTTAGCAACCCCAGCAGAAGAGGGGAAGAGGACACAAGGGAAGATTGTGGACGCCACTAAAGATCCAATGATTTTAGAAATTGAGAATAATGCTTGCTAACAACTAGAGGCGGCAGTGCAATAGGCAGAGAAGGAGCTGACACAAGTAGTGAACGGCCAAAATTGAATGCAGGGATGAGGGGAGGAGCAGTGCACACCTATAGGCCCTGATCAATGGAGAACGGGACAGATCCTTTTGAGGACAGATGGTAAAGTTGTTGACGATCCTCAGATTTCTACCACCCAGATCGACCTACATCAGGGGTCCCTAACCTTTGTGCGCAATGAGCAAAATTTGCATATCAAATGAAATGGTGAGCCACTTCCATTTTTCGACCAAACATATTGGTGCTCAGTTAGCAGACAAGTGATTGCAACACAAATTAAAAATGTAATAAACTTCAAAATGTTATTAGAGCATTTTAATTTGCAGGACATTTTCAAGGCCTTTAATTTCATTTGACACTAAGTGGTTGTTTACAGAAAATGTTGAGGAAATTGCGTGTCCAATAGGACATTTTTAGATGGATAAGACCAGTCAAGTTGTTCAAAAATATAGTAGAATTAAATAAACATTATTAGGGGCTTCAAGGTCATGAGCAAAATATGTTTAACACATTTAGTGCAAATGTTTGGACAGTCACAATTATCGCATATGGAGCACTTATTTTCACGTATATTTTGGGGTTCTACCTGGGGATTTTCCAGGTGCATACAAGACCAGTGATATACTCAATCCGAGTCCCAATTCATCCAATTTAAAATTCACAACCAACTCAGCCACTTTGCTTCGGCCTGACAAACCTAAGTCATGGTCAACCATTACCCTCTGACTGGCCCTCAATCTACCTGAAGTAGACACTATTCCCCCAATGCGCTTCCTGCCACAGACTTACATCCATACAGCACCTACATCACCAATCCTGAGGTCTTCAGTGGTACTGCTTACAGTATGTCCACTCCGCCATCTTTGGCTGGCGTCATCCTGCCTACTCACTTTCTACCATCGGCCACTTTCTAGTCCGTTCACACAGTACCTAATGCTCTAAAGCTTAAGTCCTGTCTCATGCCTCTAAGCCTGATGACATAACATGCACCATCTACTGTCAACTGTCCAACGGCCATAGCCTGCCTTACCAAGTCTTCTCACGCAACCATAGGCTTATATCGTGAATAGCCACAGCCTTCCCACCATTATGAAGAACCACTCACTCACCAACACTAAGAAAAATTGATCGTAACTCAACAGCCACTCACCACACTTCCATGAGAAGCTGCCTATCACCACGTCTGCCTAGCGAGTTGAGTCATTTTCGCACCCCCAATCAGAACCAGATAGTTTCCACTCATTACTCGCATATTGCTAGCACGACATGTGCTACTGCCACAACTAAGAGTACTTCCCATCCTACTAGCAAGTCTCTGCCAAACAGTGAGTGCAAAACGCCTGCCCAAGAGACAATATACACAAAAACCTTCCATATCAAAGGCGTTCTCATCAACGCCAGGTCACTCATAGCCCACCCTCTACATATCGCAGACCTAATCACCACTAACAACCTGGCCATTACAGAAATTATACAATCAAACCTGCCTAGCGGCCATAGACAAAGTGGCACCCCTGGGCCTGTACAAACCCAAACCCTATGTGCACATCAACACCTGGTACACCCCTAACCTCAGGACCTTACAAAGAGTCCAAATGGAAAAAAAATTCTCCCACTGATTTATACAAAGACATCTTCACTTCTGCATCCAAAAATTACAAAAAGGAGATCCTACTTACCAAAAGTTCTAACTATAATGACAAAATCAACAAAGCCAATTCTGGCACTAAAGAACTATTAACAATATTAAACGAGCTTGAGTCACCAGTGCCTCCACTAGACACATGTACCAAAGACACCATCTGGTGCACAGATATCCAAAAAGCTCTGCTAGATAAAATTGCCTTGCTTCAGTCAAAAATTGAACAAAAAAAGACAAACCTCGACCTGAATCAATCCATGCAGATCCTTATATACTCCAACCAGAACCCAGTCATCTATTTCAATTTCTCCCCTGTCTCAACTGAGGAAGTTTGAAAAATCATTACTAGCCTGAAACCCTCTCGCTGTCAAGGAGAAATATGCCCGGCCCCCTTCATCAAAAAATGCGCGGACACATTTACCCCCTTCATCACAACCTTTTTCTCCAATAGCACTATGAGAGTCTTCTCAGCTACAGCAGCAGCGCTGCCAGACCCTGTCAGCTGTGGTCTACCGCAAGGTTCTTGCCTATCAATGACCCTATACAATATTTTCACAAAACCTTTATTCACCCTTCTTGATGACTTAGGTGATAACTACACTAACTACGAGGATGACACCCAAATACTCATACCTATAACAGGTAATCATGACCAAGATACTAAATCTCTAAATGAAAGTCACCAAACGATCCAGGCATGGATGGTCCAGCACAGCCTTTGCCTCAATGATGAAAAGACCAAATTACTCATCATGGGATCTCAACATCAAATAAATGACTCTTTTCATTCCTTCACGATTGAGGCATTCCTATCAAAGTCTCTAAAGGAAGGTAAACGCTTGGGAGTTTACCTCAACTCTGCCCTCTCACTAAATCGACAAGACAATGCTTCAGCCACTTACATTTCTAAACTTATCAACGCAAGTAGACCCTTCTTGTAATCAGACAATTGCATCATGATAGCCAGAGTGCTTATCCAATCTAGATTAGATTACTTTAACACCTTGTACCTAGGCACCAACAAACAAAACCTAAAGAAATTGCAGGAAATCTAAAACAATGCTTCAGAGCAGCATTTAATATCCATAAAACACACTTATCTCTGCAGACAGATGCAAAGCCCACTGGCTGCCTGCACATGATCAAATCACAGTCAAAACTCTCTCATTAACACACAAATGTATCTCACTGTCAGCTCCAAAATACGTATCCAATAAATTCTCACAGCACAAATCCAAAAGACCCACCCGCACAGCCTACACAAACCTTCTCACTGTTCCCAAATACAAATGTCAGAAAGCAGGGGGCAACAGCTTCCCAGTGGTAGCTGCTAAATATTGGAATGCATTACCTCTTTTAATGTGGGAGAGCAGCAGGTTTTGGGAATAGCTTGGGATGCTAAGATGTTAAGATGTCTGGTCACACTGGAGGGAATATCATTGTATGTAGTTGTTGGTATGGGGGGCAGGTCTCACTCGCCTCGCTGTCTTCAGGTTAGGTCATCTGCAATAGGATGCACAGAGAATGTTGCATATGTTTACAGTAGCAAATTAGGGTAGGCCAATTTCTTTTGTAAATGTCTGTATAGGTAGGAGCCAATAGGAGGGTTAGAATGTACATTCACCCATTGTCTATAATGTAATAAAATATATTCTAATTTTGTGGCTTTTGCCTCTAAATACTATAGCCCAATGTGGTTGGGTTGAGAGGTTTCCGTTTTGCGGTTTCATGAGATCCACTAACTGCCCGGCCATTATTGCATTTATTTTAAAACCATGTTTTCTTGCAAATCGTGTATCTCTTTATTGTGTCCTGACAATCACTAGGTGTCTACAGTCACAGAGAGAAGAATCATGTTGTTAGAGTGCAGAGTGTGATATCCGGATTGTTAGATATATTGAAGAAAAAGTTAACATAAGAAGAGACTTGAGAATAGACAATACTGTCCAGAAGTATAGAGAGGAAAGGGAAGAGCAAGATTGGGTGATTTTCAGAAGGGAGAAAAGGGTCCAGGAAAGGTTTCTTAAGGATAGGAAGGGCAGAGATATGTTTGAATGAAGAAGGAAAGATAGAGGATTGAAGAGAGGGTTTACAGCGAAGAGCCAGATATGAAGAGACGCAGGGGTAGACATTAGGGATATGAAAGGAAACAAGAGGATCAGAGGGAGCACAAAGAAGAGAAGGTGGGACTGGTGAAGAGACAGAAGGGAGTGGAGATGAGAAAGAGGAGACAGTAGATGAGCAGAGAAGAGTGACTTTAGGAGAAAAGTAAGAGGCAAGGTCTGATACAGAGAGGGGTGAGGGGAGTGAAGGGTCTGGGGTAGAGGGAGAAAGAATATGTTTGAGGGTATAAAATAAGTGGCAAGGAAATGCAGAAAGAGAATCCAGATGATTGGTGTAAAAGTATTGTTTGGCCAGAAGAAGGGTCACTTCAAAGTGATAATGGAGGGAAGAAAGTGTAAGGAGATCAGAAAGAGATGGAGATTACCACCTACAGCAGAGAGGAGTAAGTGTAAACTGAGAAAGATGTCAGGACATAAAGAGATGGAAGAGTCGATGCTAAGGAAGACATTTATTAGGAAGTGTCAAAAGACTAAAGGTCTTGCAGAAGAAATGTAGAATAAGAAGGAGAGGAGGAGTAGGGGAGAGGAGGAATTAGCAAAAAAGAAAGGAGAGAGCGGTCAGCTGAATAAATACAAAGGGAAAAAACTGAAGTAAATGGAAGCGGAGAAGAAAATATCATATTGCGGGATGAACCAGAAGCATGGGAAGGAGGCGAGGGGACAAGCTCAAGATAATAGGAATCAAGGCAAAGGAAAGGCACACCAATTCCATTGGTACTCCTTGTATGTGGGATACAATCTTTTAACACCTTCGCTTTATGCAAGTGATCTCGTAGGCCCTTTAATTGAGGTAACATTATATTGGATGGATGGGGATGCAGAATTTACTCTTACAACAATTATAAGACTGACTCAGGAAGTTGGCAAAACTTAGCTGTTTCATTTGCAATTGTCTAAAACAGGGAGTACAACGGATACCATCAGACATCTCATAATATTTCTCTCCACATGTTACATGAAAAAACACACATTTATTGTAAAGACCTTTCATCATTGACATCACACTACATGGCAAAGTAAGAAAGCTTAGTTGGATTGTGGTTGGTCTACGGGGAACATCTAGGTATATTTTCTATGGGGGATAGGATTGTGATTGGGTCTTTCTAGTCAGGTGGACAACTATGCCCACCCCCAGTGCAAGTCATCTTCAGTGTCATCAAATACACAATGTTTCATTGTCTTTCAAACTTTAGGGCCCTTTGCTACATGGCACTCTATAAATGGTTGGCTTTCTTGTACCCTTCTGGAATATTTCACTCGCTAGAAGCATGCAAGCCGGTACCCCAAGTGTTTGTGGGTGGACTTTCTTATCTTCAGTGTTGATGTAGCTTGCCCAAAGTATATTTCCATCTACCCCATGTGACAGATGACCGTGTTTTTAGCTCCTTCTTCGCATTAAATACTACTAAATGAATACAACTTGGTACTCGTAGGGCCTGATTCATGGAACGTTTTCCTTTGGGATTACGCCATTATAAAACACTTCCATGAATCAGGCCCATAGTGTTTTTACATTGCACCACAACAAGAGATCACCTCGCTTCTCACGTTCATTGTATCTTTTTGAATAGACAACCAGTTTCTTGGCTGCCTCAACCCGTGACACTGGGCCAGACAACCTTCTCAAATCTTCCTTCATTGTCAGGTGTTTTTTCTCTACTGCGCCACACTTTCAGCCCTTTTGCAACTCAGGTCATAGTTTGCTAAAATGCGATGTGGAACATCCAGATTCTATATACATATATAGAAAGGTGGCACTGCCTGCAATCAATTCACTACGTATAGCTAGCCTTCATTGTTAATTATTTGTAACTGGAGGGATAGCCCTGAGAACGTCAGAGCTATGGGCTAATAATACATGGTACAAAGAGGGGTCTGCCCTGACGTCTATAGTATTGGTGTCTACTTATTAAGTGTAGCAGACCTAGAATGTATTCTATCATGTCACAAACATGCATATACATTCTGGATGTATTAATACTCATTAAATTTTAGAGAGAAACAGACAAGAATAAATATAAAGTGTACAGCTTTTTTATTTGTTTTGCTGTAGATGCATTTCATAGTCATGCATTTGTTCTCTTTTTATGATTTTTTTGTAAAAAAGGTCCAGTACATTAAGGGTAGTTAATATTCACCGATCCTTGATGTAACTGAGTTAACAATTAAGTTAAGTTCATACAAAGCTCTAAAAAATAAGGTGCTTTAGAGATCAAAGTGTAGCCACCACCTATAGTGACAAGTGATAGTACAGGTAAACCATAATACAAAATGGCACAAAGCAAAAACCAACTAAGCAGACAGCAATGAATGGTATGACAATTGGTTGTGTGTAGCCAGGCTAAAGGGTGACCTAACACGTGCATCTACAGCAAAACAAATAAAAAAGCTGTACACTTGATATTTATTCTTGTCTGTTTCTCTCTAAAATGTAATGTGTATTACTACATCCAGAATGTTTATGCATGTTTGTGACATGATAGAATAAATTGTAGGTCTGCTACACTTAATAAGTAGACCCCAATACTATAGACGTCAGGGCAGACCCCTCTTTGTACCATTCATTGTTACTTAGTCTACTTGCGTTTCAGGATCTGTACAATTATAACACGGCTTGCATTTTCTGCAGTGCTTCTTCAAACTTTCAATCTTCATTTCACACATGAAATGTTACCCAATTCTTTACTTTGTCACCAGATTCTATAAGGTTTAGATACTTCCTTGGCATCTCTTCTTGGTGCGTCACCTCTGCTTCATGCAACGTCACAAGTCTCTTGCCTTCACCACTTCACACTTCTTCAGGGACCTCCTTTAAGAGACTGTCATTTCTCCATGGATACTTCATATAGGGCTTTCTCAATCAAAAGCTTATTTTGACAATCCTTCGTGCGATAGGCACTATTATTGGTGTTGTGCTCCTCGCAATCTCCAGTTTCTAACATACAGGCAAAATAGGGGTGGGACATCCGGTAGAGGCATTTGGCTCCTCCTCTACACTCCCCCCTCTGGTTGATTCATGGACCACTCTCTCATTAGCCTTCATATTTAGATATCCTTGTCTGAAAAAGTGCTTCTTTGGAGTCCATATCTTTACTACTCCTTTCAGAGATCATGCTGATTTTACATGGTCATCAACTCACCAGGTCATGTGACTTCATTGTGCATTCGGGCTACAGTAGATCTATCTTTCCACATACGTCTTGTGGTTTCTTGGACACAGGAACTTCATTCCCTCGGGTGCTAAAATACTCACTTCTATATATTTTCTGATTTCTTCATCTGTCATCTCTTTGCGTCCAAACCCAGACTCAGCATTGATCTTGATCTTCATTCCTACTGCTTCCTTTGCTGTCTTCTTGTACTGTGTGATTATTATTCTGATCACACAGAATCCAAACATGATCATCACCAATAGTGAAAATAGTTGCCCTCCATTGTGGAACCCATGAGAAGATCGATGCAAACCAGCTGTCATCTGTAATTTCTTCTGTTTCACCTTCCATCTTGATGTGCAAGTACGTTAGCAGTGCTATGGCCTCTGTCAAGGTCCCATTTATGTCATCGTGAGAAGGTCTTAATGTGCAACATGATTCTCCAATTTTGGCACAAACACCTCCATCCATTGCTGTGATCATGTCCAAGGCACATCTGTTCTGGAGAGTCATCAGTCTTATGGCTCTCAATTATTCTTTGATAGCGTTGAATCCCTTTATGCTAGTGTTGATGTTATATAGGAGCTCCCAGCGAGTGATTGCAACAATTTTGTATTTGCCATGGTCTTGATCCCTGGCATGAAGATGGTCATGAATGCTGCAGCAGTTTGATTGACCTACCTGTGTTCATACGGAATAGAATCAAAGGCTTCTATGGACTTAGCTGAAAAGTAATTCTCACTTTGTGTTCCATTAAGAAATTCAACTGATCTCCTCTTCCTCATGTGGGCATCAGATTTCGGAAACTCTCCAATATTCAGGTCACTCTTCAGAATCACCAATGCTGGAACATGAATGAGTACTATGGAACACAGCCATCCCCAGTCTTTGGGCAACTTCATATACACTATGGATGCACAGGCCCAGTAGTGTTCCATTATCACTACTGTTCCATCCTTCATGATTGGTACATTGAAAATGTGATTGCACTGCTGATTCATCCCAACCTTTCTTGTGTCATTGTTTCTGAAGCATATCTCTGCACTAGCTAGAGGCAATATCTGAAATGAGCCTCCTTTATCATCAACCCATATCAGCAACTTTGCAATCTTTGGCCAATGATGTTTACATTTTTTCTCTTCAGTATCTATAACTGGCTCATAGTATCCTGTAAGTGCTAATGTGTTGCATATAATCAGTACTTCAGCCCATCCCTCTGGAGTAAGCACTGTTCCCTTGATTTGCAGCCGACCTCTTTACTTGCATCTCCGTATTTCTTTATAGTTCTTTCCTTGAGTATTGAGCTTTTTGTTTACTTCCCATCTGATTCCTGCTCCATTTTTACCAGGCTGTTCATATCTTAACATGTGATCTCTGGTTTGGGGTATCTCTCTTGTCTTTAAATCTTTTTCTGGAGCTATCTTCTTGGTCACCCATATCAAGGATGTTGTTCGACCCTGGAACTGACCTGTCATATGGCAGAATGCAAGGTGCATCAGGCAGTGACCTTTCTGGACTGCCACTTCTATAGCTATGAAAATCTTGGAAGTCCCCATGGCATAAGGTATGAGAGCACAAACATAGCAATTCTCTTTGGACGTACTTCCTCCCACCTTGTTCATGTGTTGATACCACATGTTATTACACAAGTGTGCTGTACTGTTTAGATCATTGTTTAACTCATAATAGTCTTCCCTTGTGCTTCTCCTTTGTCTCCCTCTTGCAAAGTGAGTTCTAGCATAATGATCCAGAAGCATATCAGTAATGGTGCTTCCTACAGGGGAGATCGTAGCAACTCTAGTCATAGAAATGGGCATCCTCACACGAGCCACTGGTGTGGGGAAAATCACAAATGGTCTTGGTCTTTCAGTAACAGGCAATCCTGTGAGAGTCACTGGAGTGGGAAGAATCAAAGGGACTTCTACTTTGCTTGGACCAATGAAGTAGACCGTATCGATTAGCAAAATCAGGAAAACAATGATAAATGCTGAGCATGCATATATTATGCACCAATACATCAATCCCCACTATCAAAGATTTTCCACACGTTGTTGAGTTTGCTCACTTTCCAAAACTGTACCATTCTCAACAGTCCTTGGTGTGACTGTATACGGTTTTAAGTAAGAAAAAAAACCTTTTTAATCAGGCAACTCTGTTAAATGTTCAGGTAACTGCAGGATCTGTTCAACTATTGCCACAAGCAGCCTCCTGATTGCAGGGCCATTTTTAGGATCATGCAGGAAAGTGCGAATATCAGTACTGCGCCCAACAAGAGCAGGTTAAGCTCTAAGTATAAAACATGAAAACAGCGAGAAGGAGCCTATGGGCATCGCCATCTGTCAGGATGATTGATTTAACTAAACTGAAACCCAGGGAGGAACGAGTCTGAAAATTGCTCACGTTTCCAGTTGTCAAATTCATTCTCTAGGTCTGGCATGTTTAGTATGTCAATACTTTCTAAAGTCCAATTCAAAAGATTCCTGTGACTAAGGAGCTGAGCTTGCACTCCTGCTATAATATCTATAAAGATTGTCTGGGGTGAGCCAAAGTCCAAATGCACACTTGCATTTATTTAGCAAGCGACCTTAGTGTCCTTCTTCCTCATCATCAATCAGGTCTGCACATGCGGAATTTCTTCTCCTTGTCTTGCTTCCGAATCAATAGACTGGGGTGCGTTGGTCTCACCAGCATATGGCTTTACATCACATAAATGCATCTAAGCACGTCTCTCTTGTTTTACTGCTGAGTGAGTAAGGTTTTCCACAATAAAAGGACCACTAAAGTGTGGCTTGTGCCACTTCCTGGTGAAATTACGCAGTAGGAATGGATCTCCCATAAAATGTCTAGGTGCAGGAAGTAGTTCTTGAATTCTGGTTGCTGAATGGTCTTCATTTGTGTCCTGAGACCGACCCCCCTTGTGTTTTAGTTGATCTGAAATGACAAAGATACTAGCGTTCATACATGTTAAATAGACACGTAACTCATTTCCTAACATATCTACAGTCTTCTGGGCATCACTTCTGCTCCTTGATGGAGGATACAAAGGCATTCTCATTTGCTTCCCTGTTACTAGCTCATGAGGTGTGAGGGGGTGGTCCGACCCAGGCTGATTCCTTAAGGCATATAATGCAAGGCGCAAGCAACACAGCCATCCCTTCTTCAGTGTTAATTTGAGCTTTGCAATTTTCACTTTAAGGAGCCGTTGAGCCTCTCGCATATCCTGTTTGCTTGCAGGTGACAAGCAGAAGAAAATGTGCGTTTTATACTTAGTTATAGACTAATATGTTTAAATACCTCATTAACAAAATGGGATCCATTGTTGATCTCAACACCTCACACACTCCCCATCTGGGAAAGACTTCTCGGACTAAAAACTTCACTACACAAGTGGCATCAGGGTTTGTATAAGGAGCTGTTTTGTTCCACCTAGAAAAGGGATACACCACCAATATCATATACCTGTATCCTCTACATACTTGCAGCATATCGACATAATCGATATGTAAATGCTGAAAGGGACCGTTTGGTTGAGGAATCACTCCTCTGATCGTTCGCAGTGTATGCCTAGGGGTAAACATTTTGACATACGATTCAATTTACTACATAACATGCAACGTGTTCTAACAGGTTCATTACAAACCAGTCCTCTGCAATGGCTACTGTCTTTCCCTAGTTACATACACCGGTAGCACAGCTGTTCAAGCTCTACCTTTAACAATGATACTGGCATCATTGGCTTTCCAGTGCTGTCCTGTCACCATAATGCTTCAGAGGGGGATAAAGAACACACCCTTCATTTCCACAATTCCTGCTCTTCATGTGGTGCACTGCCTTGAACCTCCATCAACTGTGTTCTTGAAAAATTATTAAACCCTTCATTTACTGTCATAATCATGACCACTTCTTCCTTTACATCTGGAGTATCAAAACTTGAAATATCTGGTGAATATGCTACCCTTTTGACCTCTTCGTATGAGGCTTTGTTCCCATTAGAGATAAAGTCAGTTTGTTTAGTATGTCCTGCACATTTAACTATTGTGATTACTACTGGGAGTTCTAGTGCCTTAATAAGCCTGTCCAATAACGCTAGATGTTGCACTGGAGTGCCATCCGCTTTGAGGTAGACCCACCTTTTCCAACATACCCGCCCTGCTTGCACGGTTGACGTCACATAGGCGGAGTCACTGTACACCATTACTTCCTGTACTGCATGATTTTCGAGCACAATAATAAGCACCACTAATTCTGCTGCTTGCGCTGAAATGTGAGACAGTAGTCTTGCACTTGCTACCACCTCAAATTCACCATTTGCTCTGTGTCTCACCACAGCTGAACCTGAATACCTTCCTCCACTAATTTGATCGATTTTCAAAGAAACATCAATAAAGAGAATCTCCCCCCTGCTAACTCATTTTCCTTTACGCGCGGGTTGTCATAATAGAATTCCTCATAGTTAGCGCAATCATGCACATGCTCACCTTGTAACACAGTCTCAGCTCCAATCGTGGCAGGGTTCACTATTTTACACCTGACTATTTTGATTGCTGGATTCGATATACCCACTTCCTAAGCAGAATTTGTCTCAGATGTTAATGTACCCTTATTTTTTTTCCAAAATGGCAAACAAAGCATGCTCAACAAACAATGTCATAGAAAACCCCATCACAATACTGGTAGATTTCTCGATTGCGAATGCGGCTGCTGCCAGCGACTGTTCGCAAGGAAAGTGTCCTTTCATAACTGGATCCAGAAACCCACTATATTATGCCCTAGCATAGTCCTCTGTGCAAGCACTGTTGTCATGACTGTCACATTCGCATGTGAAAACAAAAATAACTCCTCGTCATAATTGGGAATTCCTAAAACTGGAGCTGTGCATGTGTTTTACCGTGTGCGGTTTTGCTGTTTTCAAAATTGCCTCAGCTCTTTCAGGTGTGACCCTCTTTCCATCATGTGAAATCAACTGGCCTATATATGACACTTCTTCTTGAAAATATTGCAACTTCTCTTTGTCTAACTTATATCTCTTATCTGCAAGGATAGTCATGAACTGAATTGAGTCTTGACTACACTCATCTTCTGTTGTGCCGCAAACAAAAATATCCTCTACGTACTGTATCACAACGCTTTTAAAATCAATATTGCCTAAGTCCATCTGATGGATCCTATTAAAGATTGATGGAGACTCACAGTATCCTTGGTCCAAACAAGTGCTTTCCAGACTAGTTTGGTGAAACGTGAACGACGTAAGGTCTCAGGAGTCCTTATGCAATGGGATTGAGAAAAACAGATTTATCAAGTCAATTACCATAAAATATTTAGCTTCTGCTGGCATACTACACAATATTGTCACTGGATTCAGAACTAAAGGAAACTCTACCTCTATGATCTGGTTAATGAATTTCAAAGACCCTCCCTTCGATTGTCTAATTGGATATACCACGGTATTAAACAGTGATGTCACTAAGATACCTTGTTCCATCATGGCTGAAATAGCCTTAAAATACCCTCATCCACCTCTCAATACATGGGGTACTGTTTTGCTCGAGGTAAAATTGCTACTGGCTCCAGCTTAATCTTAACCTCCCCTACCCCCTTCAACTGACCTACATCATAGGTGCCTGTAGTCCATAAAGAGTTTGGTACCTTTTCCAAGTCTTCATCGAAATATGCTGGACACTGCCGCACTATCACCATTCGCCGTGAGATCTCTCTTTTTTCAATTCTGATCCAATATGTAAAACTCATCTCGAATCTGTCCTCCATGGCCTGCCCTTGTCATTGGTTCCTTCAAGCATGGCCATCTCCCCTCGCACTATGGCTGCATTTAACTGTAGGGGAATAGGCTGTCCCACCTCTTTGTCCATAGGTATCTGAGGCCTGAACAAAAATTCATCAGGTATTCTCATAATCTTTCCTACTAAGCCAGGTAGCCATGTCAGCAGAATGCGTACCCCATAAGGAAAAACTTCTGGCTCTAGCGGCATTCCTCTCATAGCCATTTGCCCTGTAAATGCCAATATAAATATGCCCACATTGATATAGAGTATCCCTGGAGTAGAAAACACACTATGCCTTCATCATTAAATGAAATCATCATATTAAGCTTAGTCATTAAATCCCATCATAGTATGTCAACTGGTGTCTGACTTGAATACAATAATGGAAGTGACATGTCACACTCTTCTAACGAGACTGGTAATTCATTAGTAAACGGAACTCGACTCGTAGCCCCAGAAAATTCTTGTGCATTCATGGCATTTCCTGACATTGGGTATTTTCCCTCCCGTATATATGAACGAGTAGCCCCAGTGTCTACTAAAAAAGAAAAAGATTTGCCTCCTATCGACACATCAACCCTTGGTTCCACTTGGGGGTTTGGTGTCACTGATAGTACTGAACACATCAAGTCACCCTGTGAGCTATCCTATTGTGGGTACATGCATATCCCTGTACCTGTAAAAGGATTTCCTCCCACCACAGTGACACTCCCTACTCTAGGCGTCAATAACTGACCTGTGTTTGCATTCTCCCACATGACCAACATACAGGAGGAGCTCTTCTGATTTGCTCCCCTTCATCAAATCCTCCTCGTATATTCTGATTATCATTCTGCATATTCTGAAAACTGCCTTGATTATACGGAAAACCACCCCTTCCTCTATAGCTCATTCCTCTGCTTCGCGGCATAACCCCATTCCCTCCTTGATCCATTTGGTGCTGACTATTCGCCTGTGATGCACCCACTGCCTGCTACTTTCCCAATCCTTCTCCGCTTGTCAACACCACCCATTCTGTGGCATATTTTGACTATTTCTTCTGAAATAACTTAGCTTCATAAAGTTTTCTAGCAACTTCATTCTTCTTATTTTTCTCTTGCAACAACTGACAGTGATGTACTATGGTCAACTGTATGTCTGCCCATGGCTTTGTTTCCATTCCCACTAGTTTCCTGAGCTGTCTTTGTACCTGTTCTGGCACTGCTTGATATAAAATGTGGTAGAATACTGTCACTGTCTTCCCCCACAGTCCCGACATTTCAAGAGTCCACCGTACCAGAATACTTTGAATGTAAGCAAGCGGAACTTCATCTTCTCTCATCTTACGCGCCATAATTGCACCCATATCTGATGTATCAGGATAGTGCACCCTAAGTGCTCTCAAGACATCTGCTCTACAATTGTTAAATGGTGCTTCATAATGCGCTGTATTCTGTGACATGACACTTAAGCATCCTGCTCTCGTCCAAATTTCATCTTCCCTTTCCCCAAGAATGGCTGCTAGCAGAACCTTAATGTCCTCTGTTGCTAATGTATTTCCCCTGTCATTTTCTCTTGCGTATAGATCCATTTTCCTGCACCCACCAGTAAACTGGGAAGGTTACACCTTCAATTGTCATTATCCATTTTTGGCCAAGGAATATAATGCAGTCTGGCCCTCCTTTCTCCAATAAAGGGAACTGTGTGAACCTAAATCCATAATTGGCTCCCATTGTGTGCCTATCCATAGTTGGGACTATGGTCCCTGTTCACCTACTACCTGCCAATGACCTCAGCCTGCTCACATATGGTAGTGACTCTCCCTTCTCGCTATGTGATCATCCTTTTGGATGCTCTGGATACGCTATATGATCTGGCGACCTATCTTTTGGCTACTTTAGATCAGACTATCTTACTTCCTTGTCTCTCTGCAGACATCCCTGGGGCCACATGCACTTCCTCCCTCATTCCCACTGAAGGTTTCTCTCTCTTCATCTGACATATCTAGCCCCCAACCAGTGTGGCTCTTATCCCCTTCACACCTTGGCCATGGCATGAACATTTTGTCTACTGTGCGCTTTACCCACTCTGCACTATACTGTTTGAGCTTAGGTACATGTTTTGACAGCTTCTTACACAGGTGCATCAATGGAGTAATATCCCCCATTGTGACAAGTCTCAATTGACTGTCAATACTTACTGTTGGTTACACAGATACGTTTCAGGAAAAACAACAAATATGAGCACGCTCCAACCTTCACTGCTCAAAGCCTGTAATTCTCCTTTATCTCAACCTACTTAACCACCTTCAATTATCATTATACATTTTTGGCCAAGGAATATAATGCAGTCTGGCCCCTCCTTTCTCCAATAAAGGGAACTGCATGAACCTAAATCCACAATTGGCTCCCATTGTGTGCCTATCCATAGTTGGGATTATGGTTCCTGTTCACCTACTACCTGCCAATGACCTCAGCCTGCTCACATATGGTAGTGACTCTCCCTTCTCGCTATGTGATCGTCCTTTTGGATGCTCTGGATACGCTATATGATCTGGCATCCTATCTTTAGGCTACTTTAGATCAGACTATCTTACTTCCTTGTCTCTTTGCAGACATCCCTGGGGCCGCATGCACTTCCTCCCTCATTCCCACTGAAGGTTTCTCTCCCTTCATCTGACATATCTATCCCCCAACCAGTGTGGCTCTTATCCCCTTCACACTTATCTAAAGACAGCCTGTGTAAGGACAAGGCTCTATGCTTGAGACTGAATGGGTCACTTTCTTTGCTTCGTGATTGGAAGTCCAGGGTCTGTTCTCCCTTACCTCAGCTTCCTGGTTTGCTACTTTCTCTTAAGTCTTGATAGGTCTTATCGATCCTATCCCCCATATTTCCTATGTGAATATTCTCTTCAAGCGTTACCCTAGATGGCCCTGAAATTGCTCCCTGTGATGGGAGGAATTCCTCTATATCTCCCCATGACATTACTGGACGTGGTTCCATCAATTCTTTTTGAATGTGAGAAATATCACGCTCCCTCTGTCTCCTTTTTCGCTCCACTTCTTAATTTAATCCTCTTTGCTTTTCTCGCTTCCCATCTAACTCTTTCCTCTTAATGTCTTTTCGCTTCTTTCATTTGCTCTACGTTCCTATTCTTCCCTTCGTCTCTGTGTTCTTTTATCCCTCAATTTCTGTGCTTCCGCCTCTTCTCTCGTGCTTTCTTGCCTATCTGGTTCTTTGATTGCTCTCTGCCTGTTGTCATACTTCCTTTGCTTCTCCTCCCATTCCTTGGTCTTTTGCTGTTCTTCCGGATACATCTGTTCTCGCCTCTTCCTACTCTTTCTCTTATGCTCATCCTCTTTCAGTCGCTTTTCTCATTCTTTATCTTTTCTGTCCTGCTCGTTGTGATCTTCCCTTTTCCTAACTTCCTCAATACTTTTCCCATCAAGCTTGAGCAATATCTATCCTCCCATCAATTAGTTTTGTACGAGCGTTACCTCTTCAGCTTCATCCTTTTCTCCTTTCCATCTCTTAATCTCTCATTCTATGTCTGTGGTTACATTCGATCATTCACTTTTCTTCTCCTTGTTCTTTTTGATCTTAAAGATCTCCTCCTTTCTTCTAATCTCTTCTGGACTATCGTCATGGCTATAAGCAGGCGGTTCATATATTGGGTTACTATACCCTGTTGCTGGTTTTAGTTCCTTTAATGGGTACAATCCTACATCTTCTGTAGTGCCATCATTCACTTCAGGCGAGGTAAGGGGAGCAGTGGGATCAACACCTTCCTCCCTACACTGAGTAAGCATCCACTCCTCAGGTGTCGGGTCCTCCCGCTCCTCTTACTACATTTTACAGAGCTCTAAAATGGCTAATCTATTCTCTTATTTCTTCCCTGTGTAAGCAGCGTGCACGTATGTGGTTATATGTTGCAATACCGCTTTTGACAGTGATCCCCCTTTTGGCCATGGCATGAACATTTTGTCTACTGTGCCCTTTACCCACTCTGCACTATACTGTTTGAGCTTAGGTGGATGTTTTGACAGCTTCTTATACAGGTGCATCAATGGAGTAATATCCCCCATTGTGACAAGTCTCAATTGACTGTCAATACTTACTGTTGGTTGCACAGATACGTTTCAGGAAAAACAACAAATATGAGCACACTCCAACCTTCACTGCTCAAAGCCTGTAATTCTCCTTTATCTCAACCTACTTTTCGGTTGGCGCCGACAATGTCCTAAAATAGGCAATAACATGTTTACCTCTACTTCAACTTTACACAGCTTATTCCTGTCGTTCTTCAACACCTCTTTTCATTTGCATAATACACTACACACAGACAGACAGACTAGTTGACTTATTACATATATACCATGGTACTCCTTTTCACCTAGCCCATAAAATACTTTGATTGGATTTTGAGTCATGCCCTATCATAAATCTGTTTCTGTACCGCCAAGTTATACCCCAATTGGGGTTTGAAATGATTCCTTCTAGACCTGCCTTGAGGTACGAAACCAGGCTGTGTAAATGCTCCTCGTTTTACTATAACACTCCCCGTTATATTATAACGCTCCTCGTTATGTTATAACGCTCCTCGTTATATTTCAAACAACCCCCCATTACTTTTCTATGTTACCACAATCCCATTCCCTTATTTTGCCAGTTCCTTCAGTCTACTCACCATTCGATCTTCAGCTCACAGCCTTTGGCATCATCTCCTCTCCTCCAATCAACCACTGTCATCTTCTGTCCGTTCAGGACCTGTGGAAACCAAGAGGCATTTTGCCAAAGAGGGACCCATCCTACCTATATCAATCTTCTTGCACGTATTCTATATTGGCCGCTCTCCACAGAAAACATTGCGATCCTCTGGCTAGATGGCAGAGTGTCCGATTGTCAGAAACACTGGAGACCTACTGGTTGATGAGTCTTTTCAAACCATCCTCTCTCTACTACGTGAACCTGTAGGCCCTTTAAGAGAGGTAACACTATATGGGATGGATGGGAATGCAGAATGTACTCTTACACCAATAATAAGACTGACTCAGGAAGTTGGCAAAACTTAGTTGTTTTATTTGCAGTTGTCTAAAACAGGAAGTACAAAGGACATCAACAGACGACTGACATCATTTCTCTCCAAGTGTTACATGAAAAAACACACATTTATAGTTAAAACTCATCATCATTGACATCACACCACGTGAAAACGTAAGTTGTATTGTGGTTGGTCTACGGGGAACAGCTAGGTATATTTTCTATGGGAGATGGGATTGTGATTGGGTTTTTCTAGTCAAGTGGACAACTATGCCCACCCCTAGTGCAAGTCATCTTCAGTGTCATAAAATACACAACAATTCATTGGCTTTCAAACTTTAGGGCTCTTTGCTACATGGGCCTCTATACTTGGTTGGCACGCTTGTACCCTTCTGGAATATTTCACTTGCTAGCATCACGCAAGCTGGTACCCCAGGTGTTTGTGGGTGGACTTTGACCATGCCTCCCCACCCAATTAGCCCATCATCCATCATCACTCCTGCTGTCTGCCATTCTAATTGTCTTTGAACTTGGCTTTGCAAAGTATCACTGTGCCTGAGAATAGGAGGGAGTGTTAGCACGTTCTTATCTTCAGTCTCAATGTAGCTTACCCAAAGTCTATTTCCATCTACCCCATGTGACAGGAGAACGTTTATTAGCTCTTTCTTCGCATTTAATACTATTAAATGAATAAAACTTGACACTCATAGTGTTTTTCCTTTGTACCTCAACAGGAATTTGCCTCACTTCTCACGTTCATTGTATCTTCTTGAATAAATAAACAGTTTCTTGGCTGCCCCAACCATTGACACTGGGCCAGACAACCTTCTCGAATCTTCCTTCATCATCAGCTGTTTTTTTTCTACTGTGCCACACTTTCAGCCTTTTTGCAACTGAGGACCTAGTTTGCTAAAATACAATGTGGAACATCCAATATATATATATATATATATATATATATATATATATATATATATATATATATATATATATATATATATATAATGGCGGCACCACCTGTAGTCTATTCACTACGTGCGGCCAGCCTTAATGGTTACTTATTCTACTTGCGTTTCAGCATTTGTACAATTATAAAATGGTTTGCATTTTCGGCAGTGCTTCTTTGCACTTGCAATCTTCATTTTGTACATGAAATGCTACTCAATTCTTTACTTAGTCATCAGATTCTATAAAGCATATATACTTTCTTCCTTGGCATCTCTTCTTGGTGCATCACCTCTGCTTCTTGTGACGTCACTTGCCTTCACCGCTTCAAACTTCTTCAGGAACCTCATTTAAGAGACTGTCATTTCTCCACGGGTAGATCATATAAAGCTTTCTCAATGGATAGCTTTTTTCAAGAATTTTTCGTGGGATAGGTACCATTATTGGTGTTGTGCATCTCACAACTTGTGGTTTCCAACATATAGGCAAAGCAGGGCGTGACTTCCAGTGAGGTATTTGGCTCCTCCTCTACACTCCACCCTCAGGTTGATTAATGGACCACTCTCGCAGTAGTCTTCATATTTGGACATTCTCTTCTGAAAAAGTTCTTCTTTGGAGTCCATATCTTTACTTGTCCTTTCAGAGATCCTGCTGATTTTACATGGTCATCAACACACTAGGTCATGTGACTATATTGTGCATTCGGTCTACAGTAGATATATCTTCGCACATACTTCTTGTGGTTTCTTGGATACAGGAACTTCATTCCCTCAGGTGCTAGAATACTCGATTCTCTATATTTTCTGAGTTCTTCATCTGTCAACTCTTTGAGTCAAAACCCAGACTCAACTTTGATCATGATCTTCATTCCTACTGCTTCCTTTGCTGTGTTCTTGCACTGTGTGATTATTATTCTGATCACAGAAATCCGAACATGCTCATCACCAATAGTGCTCCAAGAAACTTGAAAGACGGGACTCTGACACAGAATTTGAATGGCACATGAAATGCTATGAGGCTTGGAAGCTGAAATTACAAGGATCATAAGGGAGTAAAACAATGGGCCTCCTCATACGTTTGCCGGTCCGGGGACTATGGTACTGGTAAGCATGCCGCTAACATAGTTCCCGGACCGGCAAACTACGAGTTATGCTCGCGGGTGCCTTTCCTGGTGGGCAGAAAGGCATCCACGAGCACAGCATATCGGATGCACCGGCAGTGTTATAATCGTTGCCGGTGCATCCAACCTCCCCATTCAGCCCTATGGGGCCAAATGGGAATGGGGAGCATATTTTTTCCGGCGCCCGCAAATGGGCAATTACCGGGTCCGGCAGGGCCGTAATGACCCAGTAATTGCCCATTGGCTGGCGCTGGAAAAAATTGCAAGTTTGGCTGGAGCCTGCCGGTTTTACTGGCAAGGCTACTGCCAAACTTGTAATGAGGCCCAATGGCACAAAAAGAAAATACATTTTAAACAATTACAACTGCCCATCTGTTCCTGTAGAAAATTGTGGCATATCTGATGTACCTACCAATCAAAGGTTTAGTTACTGAATATGCCAGAAACTGATGGGCAAGGGTGGGAGCAGTCACCACAATTTGATTTGGATGTTTCTGCTATTGAGGTTTGATCTTGTGTAACTCGAGAGGTCAAGTGCACTTGGGGAGGTATTTTACAAGACGTGCTTCTTTGCAGGCTATGCACCTTTGGGGTAGAATTTTTCACACTTCAACCTTTTATCCAGCTGGAGCGAAACACTTTTTAGGCCTTTAGAAAGATCTTTACACTGGATGAATCAATTACCATGGGCCTCATTACGACCCAGGCGGTAAGTTACCGCCTGGGTCGTACCTTTACCACCATGGCGTAAACTACGTTTACGCCATGGTGGTTGGCGGACTTACCGCTCCATTCTGTGGTTGGCGGGGCGGTAAGTCCCCATTAACCCATTTACCCTTCCCCATTCCCATTTTTGCCCCATAGGGCATAATGGGAGTGGGGAAGGCGTTAATTACGCCACCGTAAATTACGGTGGCGTAATTAACAACAAGGTCCCTTAGCGCCATGGATTTTAACACCTGCTAAAAGCAGGTGTTAAATCCTCCATGGCGCTAAGGGACCTCGGAATCAGGCGGTAAGGGTCGGCGCTGTTTACGCCGCCGTAAACCCCTTATCGCCTGGGTCCTAATGAGGCCCCATATCACTTAACAGTGTGTCAATTGCAAACCTGATTTATGTAATCAGAAAGTGAGATAAAATGGAGCAAAAATGGCTGTTATAACTGCAAAATATAAATGCACAGTAAGTAACTTGTACATTATTGCTATAACTTTATGGAGCTCATTTTGCTGAAATCGTAACTTGCCCAGAGGGGAGAACCAAAGTTTGCACTTACGTGCAGGCAGGTCTCCTCATGGCAATTTTCATCATTTACACTGCACAGTGAAAATGAGAAGGGTAAAGAGACAGTGGAAGCCTGTTTGCTCTTCTCTGTTTGCACTCTGCAGTACAAATAGATTAATTGTGGTCTTCCATATATGCATGGCACACAGGGTTTGCAATGATTTCCTGTGGAAACCACCTGCTTTCTGAAAAAAGCATAATCGGTTTTATGCCAGCATGAAAGCCCGATGCTGGCATAAAACCAATTTGTTTTTGAAGGTGGAGGGCAAAAGGGAGGCAGAAATGTAACTCTGCCTTCAAAAACAATGAAAATTCCCCAGAGTTAAGACAAACATACACTCTGTGCGACTCCAAAATGAGCAGCCATGCATTTCACTATAATCCCATGGAGTTCACGTTAAAGCTCTGAAGTATTTTTGTTGCGGGAATCTGGTACATTTGCACTCAGACAAGCACAGGTACCCTCGCAAAATATTCATCATTTGCATGGTGGAGTGCAAAAGTATAGGGCACGCGTGTATGTCACCTTTTGCCCAGGACATTTATACTTGAATGTGCAAATGAGTAAACGCTGCCTAGCATACTCGCATCACTGAAAGTGTTTAAAATTCAAATTAAACGCTGCCTACCATGCTCGCATGGTAGGCAGAGTTTATTTGTACATACAGCAGGCCTTCTTAATGCTGGCACAAAAAGCCAACAAGCTCCATAGGAATCCCCAGCATTTGTGCCTGCATAAAAATGCATGCCGGCGCAAATGCTGTGGCATTTGTATGGCAGAGGCATATGTCATCAACATATTTGAGGGACTCTATTCACTTCCTGAATATTATATCATCCTTGACTAATATCCAACCTAATTGCACTTTGTTCACGTTAGATGTACAAAGTTTATACCCATCGATCCCTCATGGAGATGGGCTAGATGCCCTTGAGTGGGTTCTATTAAAGCAAGAATCAGTACAAGCCAACAAAGTCTTTATACTTGAGCTATCAAAAACTAAACTGTATACCAGTTAATTTCGTTTCAACAAACAATATTATTTACAAACTTCAGTTACATCAATGGGTTCTGCAATGACACCCGCCTATGGACTCAAAACATCCTTGAACATAAAGACTGGGCTAACAACGTGATATTATGGAGGAGATACATTGATGATATCTTTGGTATCTGTAAGGGGCCACCAATTGAACTTGAAGCCTTTGCGACATTCATGTCATCCGAGAATTTAATTTACCCTAGAGACAGGCTCTCCTATACATTTTCTAGATGTTGAGATTACTCTGAAAAACAATTCTCTCAGTACATCAGCGTATCAGAAACCCAACGATGTCAATAATACACTACATTTTGCCAGCTACTATCCACAACATCTGAAGGATAATTTGCCTCTCAGCCAATACATGAGGATCAAATTAATAGTTCTGATAATGAAACACAAGAATCGGCAGCTAATATGATCACTAAGAGATTCAGGGACAAAGGGTATCCTGGAGAGTTATTTGAGAAGGCCAAAAAGCAGAGCGATACTTTGAGTCGCAATAATATTTTATAACCCAAAATGGCTAAAAGTGAACCACAGCTGATCCATACAATGAGGTATTCTAGACAAAGTGCACAAATTAATAGCATCCTAAAGAAAAACTGGAAATGTAAAAGATTTGATCAGCCACTCATCAAACTGTTCCTGAAGGTACCTATGATTGCCCATAAAAGAGGCAGAAATGTAAGAGATAGCCTGGTCAAAGCAACAAAATTACACTTATTTGCAGCAGCAATATATCATAATTAGAGAGACCTATTACAAAAGAAGGCACAGTTAGTAACATATGGTGGTGTATAGCACACAGTGGACAGGCAAAGAGAATGGAGGTACAGCAGGATATGTAAGGGATGTGGTATGGTCCTGCTCGATGAGCCAGGATTTTGCTTTATTCTTAAATGCCAGATATGAGGGTTCGGCTCTCAATGTAGAGGGAAGTGTGTTCCAGAGTTTAGAGGCAAGGACTGGGAAGCTGGATCCCCCTGCTTTCTGGAGCTTGAATCTAGGTATTACCAGTGTGTGGTTTTGTGCAGATCTTAATGGTCTGTTCAGAATGTGGGTCGTGAAGCGGTTGGCAAGATAGATAGGTGCCTGGTTGGTTTTGGATTTGTGGGTGAATGTAAGAGTTTTAAGTGATATTCTAGAGGCGATAGGTAGCCAGTGTAGACTGTGTCGTGTGTCAGGAATGTCTGATTTCCTGGAGATGTTGAGGGCTGCTCTAATAGCATTATTTTGGGTGAATTGGAGCTTGTTGATGTTTCTTTGGCTAATACCTAGATATAGGGCATTGTAGTAATCAATGTTTGCCATAACAAGGGTTCTGGCGAGGATGATTCAGTTAGGGGCAGTTAGAAACGGTCTGCATGCTGTTATAAGTTTGCAAGTGTAAGCTGATGCAGATACAGCAGCATTTGTTTGTCTTGTGAGTGACAGAGTGGAGTCAAGATAAATACCTAGTGTTTCTGTAGCCTTAGATACGTTAATAGTATTGCTGTCAATGATAAAGGATTTGAAGGTGGGATCCAATTTACTAAGTATGGTCTGAGAACCAAGGATAAGTACCTCGGTTTTCTCATCATTTAAATAGAAGCCATGATGTGCCATCCAATCCTGGATGATCGAGTAAACATCATTAAGTGCTTTGGATTCAGTAGCATAGTTGCCCGTGTTGGGGATGAGTATCTGGGTGTCATCAGCATAGTTGGTGTAGGTGACACCCAGATAGTCGAGAATATCAAAAAGGGCTTTGTAAATACATTGTAAAGTGTTGGAGAGACACAAGAGCCTTGTGGGACTTCACATGGGACTGGAGATGGTTCGGCAGACGGGGTCGGTGAAAAGACACGCATAGTTCTATTTGCCAAAAATGATCTGATCCAGGATGTGGCTTTGTCTGAGAAGTGGGCAAAGAATTTGGTGGTTGGCCAAATCAAAAACTGCTGACAGGGAAGCAATAGAAGTAAGGCCAGTTTGCCTTTGTCTTTTAGATCCTCATTTTGTGTTTTTAAGTCAATAAGGGCGGTTTCTGTTCCGTGTCTAGGACGGAAGCCTGATTGCCGGAGGCCAAGATGTTTGTTTGATTGAAGGTAAGCCTGAATTTGTAGGTAGGCTGCCCTGTCCAACATATTTAGGAGGAAGGGTACAGTGGTAATAGGTCTGTAATTGGCCGGGTTACTGGGATCAAGGGTAGGTTTTTTAATTAAGTGGATAACCCAGGCATCCTTGAGGTTGTCAGGTACAATCCCAGATTTAATGGAAGCATTTATGAAAGTTGTTACAAAGGGGGCGAGTTTGTGGGCCGCATCTTTAATGATAGACACTGGGCAAGAGTCACCTTCAAAATGGGAAAGTTTGAGTTTTTTGATGGCCTGCTCTACTTCCCCTATGGAAAGTGGTGAGAAACTGAATGGATTGGCAAGGTGTGTTGCAGTTGTGGTGTTAAATGCTGAGTTGAGTGCAGGATCTGGGGTGATACTGCATTTTTTTCAAATTGATTTTGATTTGTAGAAATGCAACTTTATAAAGGAGAGCTATCTTGATGTTAGTGCACCAGGAGAAATCTGTATTGCACTGGTTTAGTGGAGCTATAGGTGACTCAAGTTCACTAATGTTACATACTTCTCAATCACAATCCAATATCCAATCTAATCAAAGAATGGCAAATTCTCAATAATCAATGACTGGAAGGAGATCTCCTGACTGAAGATGAAAATGCCTTCATGAACACACGGGCACCTATTATGGCCACCATCTACTTCATTCCTAAAATACACAAGCCATTCAAACTATTGCCACCTACAAGACCAATCATTAATGGCATAGGCTCCCTCATGGAACCAATTTCGGAATTCATTGATACTCACCTCCAACCTTTAGCCAAAAGCATGGCATCATTTATTCAAGACACAAAGCATGTGATACAGCAGTTATCATCAGTCAATTGGGAACCAAATTTTCACCTTGCTACCTTTGATGTGACATCACTCTATACCAGCATATTACACAATAAAGGAATGGAAACTACTCACCACTTTCTCAAAACAAGATCCATCTCATTTTTTCAACAGAATCTCATGCTGCTGGAAATGCTCAACTTTACTCTCAACAATAACATATTGACATTCAATAACCAAATCTTCAGACACACTTAGGGCACAGCAATGGTAGCCACATTTTCCCCAATGATATGTGAATATCTACATGGGCCACTATGAATTATACCATGCATGTAAACACCCCCTCTTCCCTGAGCAGAATTGTGTGGTGTATTGGGGGCGATACATTGACAATATTCTGGTTATTTGGAAAGCCCAACTTGAAGAATATCATCAACACCTGAACAACAATAACTACAACCTCAAACTCACCATGCAAGAAAGTACAACCAAAATACAATTCCTGGACCTTGAACTATATGTAGAAAACAACACCATTCAAACACCGCTCTATGTCAAACCCACAGCTGGTAACAACATCCTGCATGCAAACAGCAACCGCCCCCAGCATATCATCAACAATATTCCACTTGGAGAATTTCTCAGAATCAAACGGAACTGCACAACAGATTTGGAATTTGCCAAACATGTGACTGATTCAGAATCTAAGTTTAAATCAAGAGGTTACAACAAACGTCTGCTTAAAAAGGCTCACCAGAAAACACTAGTGAGACCTAGAACAGAACTCCTTCAGAACAAAATCATCATTCAGGAATCAAAAAAGAAATCCCCCAAGATGTATAACTACCTACAACAGTGAATCTCAAAAACTCAGAAAAATACTGTCAAAACACTGGAATATTCTCAAAGCAGATGAAGATCTCATAGATCACCTAACAGATCAACCCAACCTTACCTTCAGGAGAGCACAGAACCTAAAAAAACATACTTTGCCCCTCTAATTTTCAATATCGCAAAAAGAAACCTGGCCTCCAACAACTTTGGACTCAAGTCAAACTACAAGGGAATTTCAAATGTGGCTCCTGCAGCATTTGCCAATACTCAGAGGATGCTAAAAAAATCCTTCAAATTGCCAAACGGCAAAGATGCCCACATTCAAGATTTCATCAACTGCAACAGCAAATATTTTGTTTATGGTATCACTTTTCCATGCCACAAAATGTACATAGGTAGTACAATCCGAAAACTCAAAACTCGGATATCAGAACACATCCGCAACATTAAGAATAAGGACATGACGTCTCCACTGGCTCTCCATTTCTTTTTGACACATCCACTAGAACATATTGAGTCAATACAATTCTTTGGCATCCAAATAATCCATCCGCCCCCAAGGGGGGGGCAACAGAGAATGACTACTCTGTCAACAAGAAGCAAAATTGATCTGTCTAATGGACTGTTGCCACACTGGCCTCAATTCAGACAATGAGCTGGTCCGTTTCCTCTAAATCTCACTACCAAATACTCTTCTCTTCACTGTACGGTATACAAGATTTGGCAATGGTACCAGCAAGCAACCATCATGCTTCTATAGACTCCACATCCAACAAGTTAAATACCCTTATTCCCCCTCAAGGCAAAGGCATATTTCAATTTACACCATGAAACCATACTGCAGGCACCACCTTCCATATCCTTACATCTCTCTACTTCACTTTTAATCATACAGATCATGCCTATTCGTATAAACAACTTTGCAATTAAAATGAATATCCATGCAAATGATACCCTACGATGTAGTTTTCTGATGATAACTAATACAGTTATTATAACTACTTAGAATGAACTTACACTCCATTAAATGCCCCACGTTTAACACTCCATTTCAATTCCAATTCAAAATGGCAGCACACACGCGTTAAGGTATTATCCAGTCAAAGAAAAAAATCACAAACCATTTTTTCCTATTTTTGCGTACCGATATGCCACATAATGTCATTGCGCCATAGAGAAATATTTAGCACATATTCAAACTGGCATCACTACCTTTAATCTCGGCAACAATTACACATTCTGGTTCTTTGAAACCCACATTAAATGTTCATATGAATGTACAACCCCAATTCAAGATGGCGCCCCACACGGTTCTAGCTAACATCCAATCACAGTACCACATCTACACACACACGCGCTGCCCTATGTCATCACGTAACATAAAATCAAAGCGCAAATGTAATACCACAACATCGTGATTCTTTGAAACTCGGCTATCATACCGAACTTTATCTCTCCGTATCATAGAATTACATTGCTAAGGTAAGCCCGAGGCATACACCGCCTTTCTCTAGCCCAGTTTTGAAATTTTTGACAATTTAGGCGCCACCTACAAGCGGTTATGTCTCCAACAGGATCACCCTTATGAGCACACACCATTCATGGTATCTATTATTTTAGGTACTCGTCACCAGTGGAGAAACCAACAACCATTGACCCATAGACAACTTTGTATCCACAATCTCAAGAAACCAGTGTCAACCTAGTGAATATGCACTTACAGAAAGCAACCCCAACATCCAATGAGGTCATCTCAACAGTAATTAGAAACACGCGGATGCTTACCAATGTATCCAATTCCAAATACGGCCCCATAATATGAATTCATGCCAGGTGATTTAAAGGTGGGTCATATGCTAAAATTAGCCCACTAAAGGTAACAGCACATAACTAAACTTTACAGCTCTTTCGAATTTGGGCTAAATGTATCTAGCCCTGTTGGCAAGCTATACGTTCATACCTATCATCACCTTGTTCGAATAGATAGCCCTGTATTTATAACTGTTCAGCCGTATGTTTTTCCTAAATCTTTCCAAACCCTAACTGGTACCTCTCTAGCGGAGCACAAAAATTTGCCTAATTTCTTCTCATTTCCACTTACTGATTCTCTCTACTTTCTTTCTCATTTTCTTTCAACTATAGAGTGAATAACTAGCTCTAACAACTTCCCCAGTGGTTTATTCTCTTAAACCCTCCTGAAGAACTACTTCACATATAATGGGGAAACACGTGTCGAGGGAACAATCAACATTAGAAAATCAACATGGGAATGAGAATCTCAATTTAGCAAGATAACAATATGAAGCAACATTAATGTCTACATTTAATGCTACTAGCTGTTCAAAGGAGCAACAAAGTCCATAGAAGCTAATCATTCAACACTGCCAAAAACCTACAAAGGATTCTTAATTCACTGAAAGACTGTTCAAAGGACTTTCAAGAATCAATGGGACATCAAAGGACTTTCATGAAAAAGAGCATTACAAATAGATATCATTTGTGAAGTTAACAATTTATCTAACATAAGAAAAGAAATGATAAAGAATAGATATCTATTGTGAAGTCAACAATATATCTAATAAATAAGAATGTATAGCTTTATTGTGTCTCTGCCTTATTACCTAAAGATCAATCAACTCCTTGATAACAGTAGGCGGAACTACAAGGTAATACATCAAAAACTGTCTTTAAGGATCTTGAAGAGCTCTTTAGTATTAGATTCAGCCAGCAAGATGCAATTATTGTAAGCATCTTTTTTAGCGAGGAATATAGCTTCTTTGTAGGTTGATGAAGCAATGACCAAGGAGCTTTTATTAGCATCGTATGGAATACTTTTCCAATGCACCTCTGTGTTTCCTTTTGCTTCGTGGAGAACTATGAGCTGAGGAGTAAACCACGAGTTCAGGTGAGGACGTGGTTTGGGTTTGCACAGTTTTAATGGTGCAATTGTGTTCAGTGCATTTAGGATAGTGTGGTTATAAGTGTCGACAAGAACTGTGGGGTCGGCATTGGAAAATGCTTACTTATTAAGAAGGGGGATGATTAAAAGGAGAAATTGATCCTTAGTAATGTCCTTCTTGTTACGAGTGGGGATGGCAGGTGCAATGTTAATTTTGGTGCTTAGCGGGGTGGCTGTGATGGTGAAGATAATTTTGTGATGATCCAATCATAAAGAAGGTGTGTCAGATGATAAATTGATTGCACAGTTCAAGTCTGTTAACCAATTGAGGGTTCTCCCCTTGGAATGAGTAGGTTCCCGGATGTGGTGGGTGAAGCCAAGATCTGTTAGTGAGTTTGCTAGGTCAAGGGCGGAGGTGTCATTAGGGTATTGGAAGCCGAGGTTGAAATCACTGAGTAGGATGATTTCAGAGTTAGGCTTTGTGTTGGTAGCAAGGGTCATAGATATATCATCTGTGAAGGAGGAAATGGGTCCTGGAGGCCTGTAGATGATTTGAATAGAGGCCGTATGGTTGGGTGAGATAGTTAATTTGATTGATAACAGTTCAGCAGAGGGGATTTGCGAGTGTGGGATGGGTCTAAGTCCACGGGTCCTTTTGAAAATGTTGGCAACACCGCTGCCTTTAGATTGATTAGTATTCCTATCACATCTGATGATATAGTAGTTGTCTGGTATAGCCAAGGATAGTGCGGGGCCAGAAACGACATGAAGCAAAGTTTCCGTGATAGCAAGGAAGTCCAAGTCTTCAGTTGTGATGAAATCGGCAATGTCAAGGGCGTGGGCTGGAAGTGATCTGGCATTGATTAGAGTGCCTTTGATAGGTATAGTTTTAGAGCTGGTGTGGCTACTGTCAAGCCTGATTGGGTGGGTGTTTAGAGCAGGGTTTGTGGTGTTGGCAACAAGGGTCATATTAGTAGGGGGATTCTGGTTAGAGAGGTTTGCTGTTGACGCATCAGTGTGATTGGTGAACTTTATGGTAGAATCTCGAACCTAGTCTCTGATTGAAGTGTGAGCTGGACTAAGTAACTGCAAACAATGACAAATGAATGCACTCTGCACCTTGGTTTTATTACAATGGCCAATATGCGTTTATGTGTTTCTTAAATCAAAAATGTATGTTGATCAAATAAATCAATGAAGCACAAACTTCGAATATTCACAATTGCCTTTTGTGAATAATAATAAGAAAAGAATGCTGTAAAAAATCAGGCAACCATAATGGATATTTAACAATGCAAACTTGTTCCGTAGCAGAGAGCAGGATGCTTTCATTATGATCATGATGTAAACAAATCACACACACACACAACAGTGATTTGCAATATTCAAGCTGCTAAAGGCACGCTAATTATTAGGAGTCTTCTCATGGGTTTTTTGAGGGTTAGTGAAGCAATACAAGGCCCCTTTACTACTTCTCACAACTGTTAGAAGACACAGCAAAGTAAACTTCAAGCAATGCTCTCATTTCAGCAGCCCATTCATGTTCAGCAAATCATGATATGCCAGGAGCATGAGATAAGATAAGTGGAGCGTCTGCTGTTCAGTTACCTTCAAAGGCTTGCCCAGGCAACATCTGAAATCTACATATAGCTCCTCAAATGGCATCCTCATAACTCCATACTACTTATCACATAGGAATGTCATGTGGGAATGTACAACAGGCCTACTGTGAATGTGTTTTGGAAAAGTAAAGCCAACCATGCTAGAGGCACAAGAAACAAAAGAACAGCAGTGGGGAAACACTATTCAGATGTAAACATGAATATAACTAGTCAACTCTTATGTTTTACCAGCCCACGCCTTGCATCCACCATCTTATTTAAATTACTTCCATAATAGGGTTCTACCTGTTTATCTCTAAGTAATAATTGACATTCATGACGTGAGAGCAAAATATCAAACCACACCATGGTGCAAAAAGCCACCAACTGCCATTGCACTTACACATGGCCCTTGTAGGAAGGTGTGGCACCCTTCTAATTGTGGAATTCCTGCCCAATCGGAGTGTCACGTTTACCTTTTGACGGAGAATTGCCCATATTGCCCCATTTCAATACGGTGACCTTCAAGTGACCTCTGGGCAATCTGGAAATCTTGTCAGAGCCTTTGAATTTGATTCAATTTTACTTTCACCCTAATTTTGTGTTTAATTAAAGCTGTATTTACTTGAAGTGTTGTTCCCTAAGGTTTTGACCAGCAGTGGTAAAGATCGCATATATTTTTACATTACCATTTTTGACTGGTCATGTTTGTTGTGTTGAGGGCGGCCACACGTGCCTCGGGTGGCCCACACGCACTCACAGCAAGCATGCACACACATACATGGAAGGAGACACGGGACGCGCTGTTGCTCATTACGCGTCCCGGGGGCAACTGCCGTGGTATGCAGTTTATTTTAACCTGCGCATGCGCGGGCCCAAAACGAGGCTTGCGCATGCGCGCACAAACTAACTGGGACGTCACATCCCTTTTTTTTCTGTAACAACAAACAGTATAACACTCGGGGTGCGCAGGCTCCCCTGAACTTGTAAACATGAATACTTTGTCTCACCAAACTGGAACGGCCTCTCTTGCGATGGTCTCAGTCCCCTGAGTCCAGGACGTAGTCCTTGAGATGAACCGGTGGCTTGCGAACCCGGCGGACGGGATACCGGACGTGACCGTTGGCAGGGGGCGGTCGCCGTCTCCAGCGGGAGTGCTCTTGCTCAATGGCACGTCCCTGCACGCTCTGGGGCACCTTTCCGGACTTAAAGTCTCACCCGGGATCTGGGCTTCATCCGGCGTGTCCACTTTCTTGAAGAAGGACCGGTTGCGGGTGACGGTGCCACGCTCGCACGCTGCCGTCACCATTGTCCCTTTCACATGCGTTACCTTCCAGGGGCGAGGTTCAAAAGGTAGAGACAATTTGCCTTCCGGGTGCCGATTCCGAACCAGCACCGAATCTCCAACTTGCATTTCTGTTTCTCGCAAACCCCTCCTCTCACTTTCCTTCTTGTTGCGCAACACCCGTTCTTCTTGAACCTTCACGTCATCAATGACCTCGGGCCCTCGGCCCTCCACTTCCGGTAGCATTCCCCTCGGGCACCGCCCAAACAGCCCCTCTGCGGGAGCAACCCCCGTGGACTGATGGGGCGTTGCTCGATATTCTCGCAGGAATTCCACAAGCTTCGTCAGCAGGTCTTCACCCCCACTGGCTGAAATCCTCAGTACCTTGTTGAGCATCCACATCATTCTTTCGGCCTCTCCAATAGCTCGTGGCCATAGTGGAGACACCCGGCGGTGATGTATCCCCCTTTCTCGGAGGAATTGGGCAAACTGGCTGCCAGTGAATGGGGGTCCATTGTCTGAACACAGTATATCCGGGAAGCCATGCGTTGCAAATATTTTGTCCAACGCTCTGGTGGTGAACTCCGTTGTAGTCGACTCCACCACCTCTACCTCAGGGTATCTCGACCACTGGTCGACGGCCACCAGGAAGTACATGCCTCGACCATTCGAGCCAAAGTCCACGTGAACAGTCCCCCATGGCTTTGTGCTGCGCTCCATCGAACATATTGGTGGGGCCTTGTCTCCTGGGGTTGCCGCTTGGCAGGACAGGCATCTTCTCACGAAATTTTCAACCTCGCCCTCCAACTCTGGAAACCAGACCTTGGGCCTTAACTTTGCCTTGGTCTTGACGACCCCTTGATGACCAATGTGCGCCAGTTCCAACACCCGTTTCCTTAGCGCCTGTGGTATGACAATTTGTCGCCCTCTGAGGAGTAGTCCATCATCAGAGACGGATAGCTCGTCTCTAACTCGCCAGAGCGCTTGCAGGTCCCTCCGTGCCTCCTCGTGGTGCCGTGAGTTATTGCGTAGCACTTCCCTCCAATCTTCGCTCTTCACCGCGGCTTTGATAATGCCGAAGACCTCATCGTTGGAGGATTCCGACGCTATTGCCAGTCTCGAGAGAGCCATTGGCAGTGCTCCTTCCACTACTTGACAGAGCAAACCTTGGCAGTCCTCTTCACCGCTCTCCAGTTCAGCATTCTCCTTGTTGGGATGGCGCGACAGATAGTCCGCTGGGTTGTTGGTTCCCGGTCTGTATATTAGCCGCACACCGTATTCCATGAGGGCCAACATCCACCTCTCAATTCTTGGGGGCGGTTTTGACGAAACTCCCGTCAATATGGGCAATAGCGGTTTGTGGTCTGTCACCACCACGATAGGCTTGCCCAAGATGTAGAGGCGGAAGTGGCGACAGCCCCACAGGACGGCCAGGGCCTCCCTCTCAATTTGCGAGTACCTCATTTCGGTACTGGAAAGGGCTTTACTCGCGTATGCAATTGGCCGCATGTCCCCCCTTTCGTCAGGCTGTAGCAACACCGCCCCCACCCCTACAGGGCTAGCATCCACTACAATCTCGGACTCCACCGATGGATTGAAGTACGCCATCGTGTCTTCATCGGACAGGGCATTTTTGAGAGCTTGAAATGTCTCTTGTTCTCGGGCTTCCCACTTCCATACAGCATCATTTCGCGTCAGTGCCCTGAGTGGTTCCGCCAGCGAGGCCAAACTCTTAATGAAGCGCCCGCAGTACGTCACCATACCCAGGAAACTCCTTACCTCCGTGGGAGACTGTGGTGCGGCGGCTTCCCGAATGTCTCTGATCTTTGCCGGGTCAGGCGACACGCCGGCGGCGTGAAAGATGAATCCGAAAAATCCAATTCGGTCTTTAAAGAATTCGCACTTTTGACAGTGTAGAGTGAGACCCAGATCGTGCAGTCTCTTTAGTGTGTCCTCGAGCCTTTTCATATGTTCAGCTTCAGAGTTGGCGAACACCAAAATATCGTCACTCATGTTCAACACACCTTTTAGACCTGCCAAAGCTCCCCTGATGGTGTTTTGGAACACCTCGGCGGCCGACGAAATGCCAAAACTCAGGCGTTTGAATTGGTAGAGACCCTCGTGCGTCGTAAAGGTGGTGATGAATCTCGAGTCCGGGTGGAGCTCAAGCTGGTGATAGCCCGCCCGCAGATCCAATTTAGAGAAGACTTTTGCCCCCTGTAGCTCCCCTACGATGTCATCCAGGGTTGGCGTCAAGTGTCTTTCCCTTTTGATTGCGGCATTAGGGAGGCGCATATCTACGCAGATTCTCACCGCGCCAGGCTTTTTCGGCTTGGGCGCGACCACTATTGGTGACACCCAGGGCGTAGGCCCTTCCACCCTCTCAATGATATCCATGTTGACAAGCGACCGCAGCTCCTCCTCCACCTTCTCCCTTAGATGGAATGGGATCCGCCTATGCTTCAGGGCTGTTGGCCTAATTGAATCGTCAATGTGCAGACGCACAGGGGGCGCCATCAACTTTCCGACCCCTTCGAAAATGCCCCCAAACTTGACAAGCAGTGATTCAATGTCCGTCAGATAAACCTCATATGCAAAATGAACCAGGTTCAGTGCTTCAGATGCTGCACAGCTGAGTAACGAATGGGGACTCACATCCGTGACAAAAAATCTTGCCTTAATCGTTTTTCCTCCCTTGGATACAGGAGTTATGAACACACCCTTGATTGGCAGCGGAGTTTCCCCGCCAAACGTGAATATTTTCACCGCTGACCTGTCCAGTGTGGCAGGGCCTGGAATTTTCTGATAGTGTTCTTCCGCCAGTACACAGACCGAGGCCCCGGTGTCAATTAGCACTTGTGTCGGTACTCTTTGTATGTCCACTACACACTTGGGCTGTCTCTTTCTCTTGACTCCAGAGGCAATGTTTGAAATGAAGAATACTTCGTCCTCGTCTTCCTCTTCCTCCTCGGCCAACTGTAGTCTTTGCATTTCCTGCTCCAGGGCCGCGATGCTCCCTTGTCTTCTTGACCGGCTCTCCCGAACTCTAGCGGGGCCTCTCTGTACAGAGATGGGAGCAGGGGCACGACACATTCTCGCATAGTGTCCCGGTCCATTGCACCTGCCACACGATCTTGATTTTGCCGGACACTCCTCCGAATGAGGCAAATCATACCCACAGTCTTGACAAATCAAGTTAGACCCATGTGGTGTTTGAGTCCCTTCCCTTCTCTGGCCCCACTTGTCTTTCGATCCGGCTCGCTTGCCGATGGCAAACACATCCTCAGATGCGCCCGGTCGCACTGCGGCGTCCATCTTGGCACCTCTCGCTTCCGCCAGCTCATACGTTCTGCCACTGTCTAGTATTTGTTGTAGAGTCCACCCTGGCTCTCTCAGTATTTGTCTCCATAGTTTCCCGGATCTACACCCTTGGATAACCTGATTACGTATCATCAACTCCTCATTGTCCCATCGACACGTGGTGGCCATCAGCCGCAATCTAGCACAAAATCGATCCAGGGATTCCTCTTCCTTCTGTTTTTCCCTGCAGAACAGGAATCTTTCGTAATCAATATTGGAAAGTGGTATGAAGTGATTCTCCAATGCAGCCTTGACGGCATCATATGTGACTACTTGCAGGTTAAGAGATTCATATATGCGAATGACGTCCAGACCTGCAGAATATAACAGGGTCGCCCTTTTTGCATCATCGTCAGTTATCCCCATTGCTGTGAAATACATATCAAGTTTCTTGATCCATAGCAACCACTTTGGACCTAATTTCGACGGGGGACCTGATACATCAAATTCTTGCATTGGTAGCAATGACCCCTGTTGTGCTCTCGTTACTACTGCCGCAGTTCCTCCCTCGTCATCACTTTCTGCCATGTTCACAGGTTGCACAGGCACCTCTTAATGTCTCAGAGGCCGCAAACCTGACTGGGATGGATTTCACACGTACCTCCTCAGATTGCTGCTTGCTAATCCACCACCTTGTCGTGTCTTGCAGCACTCCTCCACAGGGTGTCTGTGTTGAAAAAAAATCGTCCTCCGGGCTCTGGGGCGACCAGAAGTTAAAAAAATTGCTTGGTTGCACTTAAACAGCAGCGCACGAGCACCCTTTCAGGCCGCTACTGCTGTGTGCTTGCCTCTCGACATTACCGGAATGTTCGCGCCGGGTCCGTGCTTCCATCCGACATAGCGTCGCTGATTTTTCTCACTGCCGTGTATATGGGGCGAGCGCTACGGCGGTATCCCGCCTTTGTCGCCAGTTCTTGTGTTGAGGGCGGCCACCCGTGCCTCGGGTGGCCCACACGCACTCACAGCAGCCATGCACACACATACATGGAAGGAGACACGGGACGCGCTGTTGCTCGTTACGCGTCCCGGCGGCAACTGCCGTGGTACGCAGTTTATTTTAACCTGCGCATGCGCGGGCCCAAAATGAGGCTCGCGCATGTGCGCACAAACTAACTGGGACGTCACAATGTTTACCACACATCATTTGCCATTTTTCTACTGCTAAAATGCGTGGGTAGAATCCGCAAATCCCCGTTTGACTCTCCCCTGCACCCCCATATCACCCATACAATGTTGCCTCACCCAAACCTGTCACCTATCTTTTATGGCAAAAATTTGTAAACACATGCGGAGTACAAAAATGGTACATGAAAACGTGTTGGTAAAAAGACTGGGTAGCGTGGTAACAGCTGTAGTTCCCTATGACAATGCCCTTGAAGCCCAATAAGTCTGGCTTTGCAAGTGTAGAGGGTAAGACTTTGTTTTTGTCATGAGGACACTCTGCTGTGCTATGTTATTTGTGTTTGTTTCTATTGTGCTATTGACCGAAGGACATTTTAGTAATACAAAATAGTGCACCTTCTACTCAAAATTAGGCCTATGAGCTTTGCTAGTGCTTGTTATAATGGTGTCTATGATGGATAAGGAGCTTCAAACAGGTTTATGTATGAGGCTTAGATGACATCATGTGCGCATCCTTTAACCAAAGTTAACAATGATATCCATTGACATTATTCATATTAAAAATTGACACAACAAAACAAAAAACACAATCTAATCCAACACAAAAGTTGGAAACGTGTCAATATATCAAGCAGCAAAGAATCAAAAAAGCTCTTAAAAGAAACATTTAACAACTTCAACAATTCCATTCACTTCTACAACGTGTATGCCAGTATAACAGCTTTCAACACGATGCATTAATGCTGCATCAATAGTCCCCTTTAATGTGCATCCTCAGGAGCTCTGGCAGTGATATGAAGTTTTTTCTAGGTAGACCCATTGTCTGCACCTTATCAGACAATCGTGCCTCCCATTTCTAGTTTATTCATGTTCTGCCACTAGGTTTCGTTATAACACGGAAACATCTGTTAGAGGCACAAATGTGAGCTGTTAGAGGCGCCAAGAGAGCTTTCAAACAGCTGGGGTCCAAGCACTTCCCACACATTGCCAAATTTGAGTAAGAGAAACACCCAGATAGACAACCCCCAAAAGGATGGAAACATTGTTCATTTTATCACTAAGCTTTTTATGAGAAATTGAAAAAGAACAGATCATTCTGACGGGCAACACATGATATTCGAGCAATCGAAAGGCCTTGTCTGCCAAGTTACACAGAAACCTTTCTCTGCAGCAGACATTCAGTATATGCCTTTCAGAAAATTGTGGATTAAAATGAAACATGTGATGCACAATGTACACATAGCTTAGTCAGATCAATGAAACAGTAGCCAATACAGTGTGGCAAACATGGCAATCCTAAACTGCATTTTTGAGTTTGTATTTGTATGTATTTGGATAACAGGGCTTCCAATTGAAAATCAGAAATGACTTATAATAGCACATAGAAGAGAACAAGTGGTGATCCAGTTTATGAGTGTGTAAATAAAGTGGGACATATATCTGAGAGTAAAGGAACACAAATTATATAGATATATGTATAAATTATAGGGTTGCAATAGTTAAGGTGAGTCGGTAATTGCGAAAGTGATTAGGGACTCGTGCTCCCTCACCCCTCAACCCCCACCCTCAAACCAGCAAGTTTCATAAGGATACATTAAAAAAATAAGAAAGTTATTAAGAAGACAACCTTCTTTTTCAAAATTACGACCTACTTCCCATTAATTTTCCCATAGACAAACAAGGCCAATTTTTGCCAAATCGCACACTCCAAACAGCTGGTCAGATTTGGACCAGGTCCAAAATAACTTGAGCACGAAACATTGACCCAGGATAATTGCCTGGTTTGGGGTTATTCCGGGGAGTAGTTATTTAAATATTTGATAGAGAAGGGGGTGCCCCCTTCTAAAAAATGGCTTGTTATATCGCCCATGGTGCATTGCAGGATCATGGTGTTCAGAAATCAAAAAGCCACCATCTTGTTTTTCTCTTCATGTGAGAGGTATTCAAGGTTATAGCCGAGGCTATGGGAAAATGAAATGCAGGAAAAAAGCTATTTGCAGGTCAAAAATATGCAAAAGCAATTAGGCTAGGGTGGGCATCACAAAAACAATGTGTGTTGTGGGGGGAAAGGGAGAGGGCAGGGTAGGTGAGGAGGCCATCTGGGAAGTGGGGGGAGCCTGCAGAGGGGCCATTTTTTTCTTTCGCCCTTTTTTCAGATATTTGCAGCTACATTCGAGGCTCCACAGGACTTCAGGAAAGCCACAGCTAAGGGTAGTTCCGTGTCTGCAGATATACATTTTGGCGTGTCTGTGTTTTATTTCTTTTTAAAATATATTTTTATAGGTATAGTGACTTTGGGAGTGAGTGTCCTGGAAGGTATTTGGGAGTCTTATTTATTTTGGCTAGGCTTTTTCAGACTTTCTTACATGAGAGACTGTGGAGAAAAAAAGAAGAACATAGTTTACAAAAAAACAATACAAAAAGGAGTCACCCTACTCTAGTTTTAGATTCCCTATACACTGTATATTAGCCTGTCTATTTTCACGCATTTTATTATATCTTGTGTAGTTGTACCCATTACATGTATCCCCACCTAGTTTACTGTCATGTATGCTCTGCTTTCTTTATCTTCATCTACCTTACATAACTGCACAAGTATTATTTTACTGTATTGATCTTTTAACTTCCATTGTATTACTGTCTCTTTCGTCATTCATATTCCGTACTCAGGCCTTTTTTAAAAACACGATATATGTATATTACATGGCCACGGTAGTGACCATGTAGTTATGGTTAAATTGGTGTTTCCATAGGAAGAGCACTTTTTGGGCGGCTTATAACTTCGCTCTCCCTGGACGGATATTCACCAAACAGTGCAAAAAAAGTATTTGGGCCACTCTGAATTTCTTTGCAAAGTTTGGTGAGGATTTGTCCAGGGAGGGCAAAGTTATAGGGGGGGTCCCAAAACATTTTTATTTCCCATAGACTGAATGGGAATTCTTTTTTACTTGCGTCTACAGCCCAAACCGCTGGAAGGATTTCACCAAAATTGGACCAGGAGCAGTGGCGTGGTCCCGAAAGCGTGCTTTTGCAAATTTGGTGAAAATCCGTCCAGAAGTTTTTTTTTAAAATGACCAAAAAGTAGGTAAAAAAAAATTAGTGATATCTGTGTTCGGTCCGCGGACGGACCTCCCTGTTCGCTCCGCGGACAGTGTCCTGATTGGCCAATCGGCTTGCGTGATGTTCGCGGACATGCAACGTGTTTTCCATGATTGGACGGCGCGGAGCGTGATGCGCGTCAGATTTTCGGTAGCGCCCGCAATCTTGGATTTGCGGTCATCCGCGGGCAGCGCGGTGAAACTTTGTTCAAAATTTGTATTTAGTAGAGTGTGTTGGTGTGTAGGAGTGTTTGGGGAGGGTGGGAGTGTATGAGATAGGATGAAAGTTGTGTTTTTTATGTGTTAGATGTTCTTTTTGTGTTCGATTTGTCTGCGGACATCACAGGTGTTCTGAAATGTTCTAAATAAACTGAATGGGGGGTGTTCTGAGGACTCAATATGTGTCAGTTTTGTTCGCAAGCAAACTGAAACTGTTCTAAGAACACTCGCAGTGTCCTGAAATGTTCGCAAATAAACAAAATGGGGGTGTCCTGAGGACACTGTCCGTATTGTTCGTTGTCAAGTTGAATATGGTCTAAGAACACTCGCGGTGTCCTGAATTGTTCGCAAATACACAAAATGGGGGTGTGCTGAAGACGTTGTCGAACACTCGCTGTGTCCTGAAATGTTCGCAAATATGAATGGGGTTGTGGCTGACAAGTTGAATGTGTTCTAAGAACACTTGCGGTGTCCTGAAATGTTCGCAAATAAACAAAATGGGGGTGTCCTGAGGACGCTGTCCGTATTGTTCTCTGTCAAGTTGAATGTGTTCTTAGAACACTCATGGTGTCCTGAAATGTTCGCAAATAAACGAAATGGGGGTGTTCTGAGGACACTGTCCGTATTGTTCATTGTCAAGTTGAATGTGTTCTAAGAACACTCGCGGTGTCCTGAAATGTTCGCAAATAAACAAGATGATGGTGTTCTGAAGACGCTTCTAAGAACACTCGCGGTGTCCGGGGAATGTTCGTAGGGGGTGTCCTGAGGACACTGTCCGTATTGTTCTCTGTCAAGTTGAATGTGTTCTAAGAACAGTCGTGGTGTCCTGAAATGTTCGCAAATAAACAAAATGGAGGTGTTCTGAAGACGTTTCTAAGAACACTACCGGTGTCCTGGAATGTTCGTAGGGGGTGTCCTGAAGGCATAGTCCGTATTGTTCGCTGGCAAGTTGAATGTGTTCTAAGAACACTCGCAGTGTCCTGAAATGTTCGCAAATAAACAAAAAGGGGGTGTCCTGAGGACGCTGTCCATATTGTTCTCTGTCAAGTTGAATGTGTTCTTAGAGCACTCATGGGGGTAATTCATAGAATTCAGCGCACAAGTGGCGCACGCGGCTGGCGCACAGTGTGCGCATGCGAATCCCTGCACCAGCCGCGTGCGCCAAAACCCATTTCCGCGCACAGCGTATTCATGGATTCCAGCTACCAAAACCAGCCGTGGCGCACAGTGGCGCAGCGACCCTGCAGCAGCGCCAGTTACGCCCCCAAGAACGCCTCTCGCGCAGGGAAAAGCCATCAAAATCCCCAATCCAGCGCAAAGGGCTGCGCTAACCCTGTACCAGCACGGCAAGCGGGTTACGTGTATCACTGGGGTGCGCGGGAAGTACCTCACGTCATTTCAGCTGGGTACGTGCATTTCAGGGTTGCGCAGGAAGTTTCACAAGCGATTCCATCAGGGTACGTGTATTTCAGGGGTGCGCGGGAAGTTCCACACGCGATTTCAGCAGGGTACGTGTATTTCAGGGGTGCGCGGGAAGTTCCACACGCGATTCCAGCAGGGTACGTGTATTACAGGGGTGCGCTTGAAATTCCACACGCGATTCCATCAGGGTACATGTACATCAGGGGTGTGCGGGAAGTTCCACACGCGAATGTCCTGGCTACGTGTATTTCGGGGTGCGCGGGAAGTTTCACACGCGATATCAGCAGGGTACGTGTATATCAGGGGTGCGCGGGAAGTTCCACACGCGAATGTCCTGGCTACGTGTATTTCGGGGTGCACGGGAAGTTTCACACGCGATATCAGCAGGGTACGTGTATTCCAGGGGTGCGCGGGAAGTTCCACATGCGAATGTCCAGGCTAGGGGTATTTCGGGGTGCGCGGCAAGTTTCACACGCGATATCAGCAGGGTACGTGTATTCCAGGGGTGCGTGGGAACACACGCGAATGTCCTGGCTACGTGTATTTCGGGGTGCGCGGGAAGTTCCACACGCGAATCTCCTGGCTACGTGTATTTCGGGGTGCGCGGGAAGTTACACACGCAAATCTCCTGGCTACGTGTATCTTGGGGTGCGTGGGAAGTTTCACACGCGAAGTCAGCAGGGTACATGTATATCAGGGGTGCGTGGGAAGTTCCACACGCTAATGTCCTGGCTACGTGTATTTCGGGGTGCGCGGGAAGTTTCACACGCGATATCAGCAGGGTACGTGCATATCAGGGGTGCGTAGAAAGTATCACATGCGATTCCATCAGGGTACGTGTATTACAGGGGTGCGCGGGGAGCACCACACGTGAATTACATGTGTGGGTCCTCCCAGGTGTTCCCTCTACACCCTCCACGGCCCCTGCAGGTGGCTCACACCACAGGGGCCTACCCTGCACATGTCCTGCAGGCACCGCATCCACCATGGCCATGCCCCCCAGCCAACCCACATGTCAACTTGCACTACTGCCCACCAACGCATGTCCCCCTGCACACCCAGCCACCAGGGGCACCCTCCACAAGGACCCCACCCATGTCCCCCACCACCCCCACCCCCAGCAGTGCAGGGGCAGCCTCCACCAGGCCCCCACCCTTGTCCAACTCATGTCCCCACCACCCGACCCCCCAGCACTGTGGGGCACCTGCCAGCAGGCCCCCACCCATGTCCAACTCATGTTCCCCACCACCCCCACCCCCCAGCACTGTGGGGCACCTGCCAGCAGGCCCCCACCCATGTCCAACTCATGTTCCCCACCACCCAGCACTGTGGGGCACCTGCCAGCAGGCCCCCACCCATGTCCAATTCATGTTCCCCACCACCCCCACCCCCCAGCACTGTGGGGCACCTGCCAGCAGGCCCCCACCCATGTCCAACTCATGTTCCCCACCACCCCCACCCCCCAGCACTGTGGGGCACCTGCCAGCAGGCCCCCACCCATGTCCAACTTATGTTCCCCACCATCCCCACCCCCCAGCAGTGCAGGGGCACCCTCCACCAGGCCCCCACCCATGTCTCCCACCACCCCCACTCCCCAGCAGTGCAGGGGCACCCTCCACCAGGCCCCCACCCATGTCTCCCACCACCCCCACCCCCCAGCAGTGCAGGGGCACCCTCCACCAGGCCCCCACCCATGTCCAACTCATGTTCCCCATCACCCCCACCCCCAGCACTGTGGGGCACCTGCCAGCAGGCCCCCACCCATGTCCAACTCATGTTCCCCACCACCCCCACCCCCCAGCACTGTGCGGCACCTGCCAGCAGGCCCCCACCCATGTCCAACTCATGTTCCCCACCACCCCCCAGCAGTGCAGGGGCACCCTCCACCAGGCCCCCACCCATGTCTCCCACCACCCCCACCCCCCAGCAGTGCAGGGGCACCCTCCACCAGGCCCCCACCCATGTCCAACTCATGTTCCCCACCACCCCCACCCCCCAGCACTGTGGGGCACCTGCCAGCAGGCCCCCACCCATGTCTCCCACCACCCCCACCCCCGAGCAGTGCAGGGGCACCCTCCACCAGGCCCCCACCCATGTCTCCCACCACCCCCACCCCCCAGCAGTGCAGGGGCACCCTCCACCAGGCCCCCACCCATGTCTCCCACCACCCCCACCCCCCAGCAGTGCAGGGGCACCCTCCACCAGGCCCCCACCCATGTCCAACTCATGTTCCCCACCACCCCCACCCCACAGCACTGTGGGGCACCTGCCAGCAGGCCCCCACCCATGTCTCCCACCACCCCCACCCCCCAGCAGTGCAGGGGCACCCTCCACCAGGCACCCACCCATGTCCAACTCATGTTCCCCACCACCCACACCCCCCAGCACTGTGGGGCACCTGCCAGCAGGCCCCCACCCATGTCTCCCACCACCCCCACCCCCGAGCAGTGCAGGGGCACCCTCCACCAGGCCCCCACCCATGTCTCCCACCACCCCCACCCCCCAGCAGTGCAGGGGCACCCTCCACCAGGCCCCCACCCATGTCTCCAACCACCCCCACCCCTCAGCAGTGCAGGGGCACCCTCCACCAGGCCCCCACCCATGTCTCCCACCACCCCCACCCCCCAGCAGTGCAGGGGCAGCCTCCACCAGGCCCCCACCCATGTCCAACTCATTTCCCCACCACCCCCACCCCCCAGCACTGTGAGGCACCTGCCAGCAGGCCCCCACCCATGTCCAACTCATGTTCCCCACCACCCCGACCCCCCAGCACTGTGCGGCACCTGCCAGCAGGCCCCCACCCATGTCCAACTCATGTTCCCCACCACCCCCACCCCCCAGCACTGTGGGGCACCTGCCAGCAGGCCCCCACCCATGTCCAACTCATGTTCCCCACCACCCCCACCCCCCAGCACTGCCGGGCACTTGCCAGCAGGCCCCACCCATGTCCAACTCATGTTCCCCACCACCCCCACCCCCCAGCACTGTGGGGCACCTGCCCGCAGGCCCCCACCCATGTCCAACTCATGTTCCCCACCACCCCCACCCCCCAGCACTGTGGGGCACCTGCCAGCAGGCCCCCACCCATGTCCAACTTATGTTCCCCACCACCCCCACCCCCCAGCAGTGCAGGGGCACCCTCCACCAGGCCCCCACCCATGTCTCCCACCACCCCCACCCCCCAGCAGTGCAGGGGCACCCTCCACCAGGCCCCCACCCATGTCTCCCACCACCCCCACCCCCCAGCAGTGCAGGGGCACCCTCCACCAGGCCCCCACCCATGTCCAACTCATGTTTCCCACCACCCCCACCCCCCAGCACTGTGGGGCACCTGCCAGCAGGCCCCCACCCATGTCCAACTCATGTTCCCCACCACCCCCACTCCCCAGCACTGTGGGGCACCTGCCAGCAGGCCCCCACCCATGTCCAACTCATGTTCCCCACCACCCCCCAGCAGTGCAGGGGCACCCTCCACCAGGCCCCCACCCATGTCTCCCACCACCCCCACCCCCCAGCAGTGCAGGGGCACCCTCCACCAGGCCCCCACCCATGTCCAACTCATGTTCCCCACCACCCCCACCCCCCAGCACTGTGGGGCACCTGCCAGCAGGCCCCCACCCATGTCTCCCACCACCTCCACCCCCGAGCAGTGCAGGGGCACCCTCCACCAGGCCCCCACCCATGTCTCCCACCACCCCCACCCCCCAGCAGTGCAGGGGCACCCTCCACCAGGCCCCCACCCATGTCTCCCACCACCCCCACCCCCCAGCAGTGCAGGGGCACCCTCCACCAGGCCCCCACCCATGTCCAACTCATGTTCCCCACCACCCCCACCCCCCAGCACTGTGGGGCACCTGCCAGCAGGCCCCCACCCATGTCTCCCACCACCCCCACCCCCCAGCAGTGCAGGGGCACCCTCCACCAGGCACCCACCCATGTCCAACTCATGTTCCCCACCACCCCCACCCCCCAGCACTGTGGGGCACCTGCCAGCAGGCCCCCACCCATGTCTCCCACCACCCCCACCACCGAGCAGTGCAGGGGCACCCTCCACCAGGCCCCCACCCATGTCTCCCACCACCCCCACCCCCCAGCAGTGCAGGGGCACCCTCCACCAGGCCCCCACCCATGTCTCCAACCACCCCCACCCCCCAGCAGTGCAGGGGCACCCTCCACCAGGGCCCCACCCATGTCTCCCACCACCCCCACCCCCAGCAGTGCAGGGGCACCCTCCACCAGGCCCCCACCCATGTCCAACTCATGTCTCCCACCACCCCCACCCCCCAGCCACCAGAGGCACCCTCCACCAGGCCCCCACCCATGTCTCCCACCACCCCCACCCCCAGCAGTGCAGGGGCACCCTCCACCAGGCCACCACCCATGTCCAACTCATGTCTTCCACCACCCCCACCCCCCAGCCACCAGGGGCACCCTCCACCAGGCCCCCTCTTATGTCTCCCACCACCCCCACCCCCACCCCCCAGCAGTGCAGGGGCACCCTCCACCAGGCCCCCACCCATGTCTCCCACCACCCCCACCCCTCAGCAGTGCAGGGGCACCCTCCACCAGGCCCCCACCCATGTCCAACTCATGTTCCCCACCACCCCTACCCCCCAGCACTGTGGGGCACCTGCCAGCAGGCCCCCACCCATGTCCAACTCATGTTCCCCACCACCCCCACCCCCCAGCAGTGCAGGGGCACCCTCCACCAGGCCCCCACCCATGTCTCCCACCACCCCTACCCCTCAGCAGTGCAGGGGCACCCTCCACCAGGCCCCCACCCATGTCCAACTCATGTTCCGCACCACCCCTACCCCCCAGCACGGTGGGGCACCTGCCAGCAGGCCCCCACCCATGTCCAACTCATGTTCCCCACCACCCCCACCCCCCAGCACTGTGGGGCACCTGCCAGCAGGCCCCCACCCATGTCCAACTCATGTTCCCCACCACCCCCACCCCCCAGCAGTGCAGGGGCACCCTCCACCAGGCCCCCATCCATGTCCAACTCATGTTCCCCACCACCCCCACCCCCCAGCACTGTGGGGCACCTGCCAGCAGGCCCCCACCCATGTCTCCCACCACCCCCACCCCCCAGCAGTGCAGGGGCACCCTCCACCAGGCCCCCACCCATGTCTCCCACCACCCCCACCCCCCAGCAGTGCAGGGGCTCCCTCCACCAGGCCCCCACCCATGTCCAACTCATGTCCCCACCACCCCCACCCCCCAGCAGTGCAGGGGCACCCTCCACCAGGCCCCCACCCATGTCTCCCACCACCCCCACCCCCCAGCAGAGCAGGGGCACCCTCCACCAGGCCCCCACCCATGTCCAACTCATGTTCCCCACCACCCCCACCCCCCAGCACTGTGGGGCACCTGTCAGCAGGCCCCCACCCATGTCTCCCACCACCCCCCCCCAGCAGTACAGGGGCACCCTCCACCAGGCCCCCACCCTTGTCTCTCACTACCCCTACCCCTCAGCAGTGCAGGGTCACCCTCCACCAGGCCCCCACCCATGTCTCCCGCCACCCCCACCCCCCAGCAGTGCAGGGGCACCCTCCACCAGGCCCCACCCATGTCTCCCACCACCCCCACCCCCCAGCAGTGCAGGGGCACCCTCCACCAGGCCCCCACCCATGTCTCCCACCACCCCCACCCCCCAGCAGTGCAGGGGCACCCTCCACCAGGCCCCCACCCATGTCTCCCACCACCCCCACCCCCAGCACTGTGGGGCACCTGCCAGCAGGCCCCCACCCATGTCCAACTCATGTTCCCCACCACCCCCACCCCCCAGCACTGTGGGGCACCTGCCAGCAGGCCCCCACCCATGTCCAACTCATGTTCCCCACCATCCCCACCCCCAGCACTGTGGGGACCCTGCCAGCAGGCCCCCACCCATGTCCAACTCATGTTCCCCACCACCCCCACCCCCCAGCAGTGCAGGGGCACCCTCCACCAGGCCCCCACCCATGTCTCCCACCACCCCCACCCCCCAGCAGTGCAGGGGCACCCTCCACCAGGCCCCCACCCATGTCCAACTCATGTCTCCCACCACCCACACCCCCCAGCCACCAGGGGCACCCTCCACCAGGCCCCCACCCATGTCTCCCACCACCCCCACCCCCCAGCAGTGCAGGGGCACCCTCCACCAGGCCCCCACTCATGTCTCCCACCACCCCCACCCCCCAGCAGTGCAGGGGCACCCTCCACCAGGCCCCCACCCATGTCCAACTCATGTTCCCCACCACCCCCACCCTCCAACACTGTGGGGCACCTGCCAGCAGGCCCCCACCCATTTCCAACTCATGTTCCCCACCACCCCCACCCCCCAGCACTGTGGGGCACCTGCCAGCAGGCCCCCACCCATGTCCAACTCATGTTCCTCACCACCCCCACCCCCAGCACTGTGAGGCACCTGCCAGCAGGCCCCCACCCATGTCCAACTCATGTTCCCCACCACCCCCACCCACCAGCAGTGCAGGGGCACCCTCCACCAGGCCCCCACCCATGTCTCCCACCACCCCCACCCCCCAGCACTGTGGGGCACCTGCCAGCAGGCCGCAACTCATGTTCCTCAGCCAACATGTCATCACAATCTAGATCCCTGGTCCCTATGGTCAGCCTCCAAATGCAAACCACCCACCCGAGTATTGCATACACCCACTCAGAAATGGCAATTACATGACAGAATACCAATTGCAAGTTTCAAAACAAACACATGTCCCTCACATACACCCAATGGGTGTCAGTGAATCTCAAAACCCATATCATGATATGCATGAAACCAATGAGATGATACTACACATTGAAGTTTGATAAAAAAATATGTATTAAAGGAAACATAAATAGATTCAAAAATAAAGAAACAGAAATGGGAATGTACAAAAATGAAAAGAAGCATGTCCGTGAAAAAAAAGCAAAACCAAAAATCATAATCCAAAGGAACGGTGTCCAAAGTCACTGTCAACAAAAGAAAATCCAATAGGAAATAATAATTGAAAGCCATTGGTAAATTGTGAAAGAAAAATAAAATCCAACAGTGAACTATGTACAGACGAACAAGCCAGGGTCCATTATCCCAACAAAAGAAATGAAACCTATCTAACAACACTAACTAATAAAATAAACTATATACAAAAATGTGGCCAATGTCCAAAAGATCCAAAATAAATAAAAAAACAAAGGAAACCTAACACTAACTACATAACTATGTGCAAGGGCAGCGGGCTAGTCTGACGGCTCACTTTTGGATGTCCCGGGCCAGGGCATCATCGAACTCCTGCTCAATGTCCCGGAGGCGGTCCTCCTCCATGGCCCCGAAGGTCCGCAGGGCCGTCGATGTGTCCACCTCCAACCCCCTGCGGATTGCCTCGAGGCACTCGGCCCGCCTCAGGGCCCTCCGCATGGAGTTCTCCACCCTGATCATTGTAAGCCGTGCCTCTTCCGCCCGCTGCCGCTCCGCATCTATGGCGTGGCCCAACCGCTGCCACACGGAAGACACTCTCTGTCCTGGGTCCTCCTGCCCTCCGGCCGATGCCGCCCCTCCGATGTTGAAGGCCCCGAGCCTTCATGGCTCCCACCACGTTGCTGCTGCTGCTGTGTCTCTGCCCGTGCACTGCCTCCTGCTGCCTGCACATCCTCCGCCGGCTGGGGTGCAGTCGTTGATGTGGCCACAGCAAAACAAAAGAGTTGATGGCTGGAAGGTTTAGAATAAATCTTGACCTCTGGCATTGCCACTCCTGCTGGACGTCCGACTCCCAACTGTGGCAGGGATGCCTCCTCCACCAGCCTGGCCGCACTGTCAGAGGCAGCTCCACAGGGCACCCAGGTGACTAATGGGTGGGAAGATGGCACAGAGGACGACTGGCGCGTAGGGGGTTCAGTTGAGGAGGGGTCGTAGCAAGCCCCATCAAACGGAGGAATCCGGCCTGGGTGACCTGTCCCAGTAGGCTGACGTGGTCAACGAGCCATTCGAGATGACGTGCAGTCTCCTCATGAAAAGACTGCAGGTCACCTCGCATGGCCCGTTGACGCAACGCCACACCAGTCAGGACAGGCTCAACCCGGACCCGGATAGCCACGTCCGCAGGCAGAGGAAGGCCAGTTGTCGTTTGCTCATCCCCTGCCTGAAAACGGGTCTGGACGTAGGCATCCCTGCTGGTGCAAGATGATGCAGGGACAGGATCAGGGACAGGATTGCACACAGGCACCTCCGCGGCGGCCTGTGCTGCCTCCTGTCCCTGGTCCTGCACTGCACCACTAGCACCAGTGGGATCCCCACCTCCAGACCCCGTCTCTGTTGCTTGCACGGCCTCCTCCTCCACCAAACCCCCCACCAACCTTGATGACTCCGTGCCATCTTCCCCCATTGGGCCCTGTGGGGTCCAAGCTGCCCCTTCTGCTGCCGAGGAGTCCAACTCCAACGTCCGCCTCTCGGACCTCCCCCCGGCAGCTGCGGCCTGGGACGCGGCACCGGACTCCTCACTCCCCGACGAGATGACAACATGGGAGGGGAGCCGGGCCTTGCGTCTCCGGCTGGCGGTGGGATCCCCGCCGCTGTGCTCCACAGCACCTTCTCCGCCCTCTTCATCAGTTGACGCTGCAGACATGGAGAAATAAAACACAGGCATCAGGAAACTGTACAATGGACACATACACACATGACAGTTGTACATGAGTGGCATTGGCAAACCTCAGACATGCCATCACAATCCCCAACACACATGTCATTTCAACTCGCACACATGAGCCATACCACAGCCATATCGCAACTGCCAGCACCGTCCATATACATACAACAGCATGAGCAGGCAAAGCTGAGCCAGACATCACATGCAACACAGGAAGTGCACCACACATGTACACACACCACCACACTTGCATGCATGTCTACACCTCTGCCAAGTGTCGCAGTGTTCCGATGGGCATCCATGTCACATCTGCCAATCAGGCTTCCACATCCCGCTGTCACATGCATCCATGTTGCATCACTGTTGCACCCTTGTCAAATACACACAAATGCACATGTACACAGTGCTGATACATGCAGCTGAAAACAACATACATGTGTGACATCACGGACATGTCTACTTACATACACATTCATCCAAACATGTGTGCCCACACAACTGCATTTGGCATGCAAGCCTACACACAAGCACCATCCATGTCTCACACATTACAGCCCTCGAATGTGTTAGCCCCACGGCCCTGTACACCCCCACCCATACTCGACCCCATACAAAAAGATGTGCAACCTGCACACTACTGAAACATCACCACACGCACATCTCACAATCAGGATGCATGTACACTTACCGCTCGACTCCAGACGGGTCTGCCTCTCAAGGACCTGGACGTGGAGCGGTGGGGATATGCATTCCAGGAACCTCATCTGATCTTCCGACAAGTGGCCCCGGCGCCCCTTGGCATCCGCTGCCTTCAAGAGGCGCCGGGCCTTGTTCAGGGTCCTGGACCTGAAGTCCTCCCAGCGCTTCTTGACATGTTGGAAGTCGCGGACTGCCACCCCCTCTGCGTTGATGGATCACAATGTCAGTCCAGATCCGAGTCCGTCCTTCCTTGTCGGCGCGGGAACTTCCGAAGAGGGCATCATATTGCCCCAGGACTTGCTCCACCAGGACACCAACTTCCCTGGCACTGAAGCTGGTGCCCCTCTGCCTCTCCGGCCGGGGGTTGTCAGTGGTGCCAGATGTTGCAGTGCCCGACATGACAACCCCAGAGGCAGGAGTGGGTGGGCAACTGGGTCCTGGGGCTGGGCTGTGGAGCGATGGAATCCCAGTCGGGAGTCTTCGGTTCCAGCAGCGGTGGTCACAGCAACAGCACCCCTGGCTGATGTGCAGGCAGCAAATGGATGGCAGGGCACGTGGGCAGCAGGCAGTCAGGCAGCAGCAGATGGCAGGTGGGAGCGTGCTCGGGGCTCTGGGGGGCAGTAGTTCGGCCTTCTGGGCAGGAGCGTGGTCTTCCGTGTGCTTAAGCGTGGCCAGCTTGATACAGAGTGATTTGGCACGTGAAAATTCGGCACGTCAGCGTGTAATTCGAGGAAAGGCCCTTAGCGCGTAAGCGCGTCTGCACGCATACGCAATTTCATTGGACAGAAGGCCCCTCAAGCGCAAGCACCCCTGTGACGTGACGCGCACAGGCGTGCATAGGCCTTTCAGCGCGCGTGAAAAACTGCACGTCCGCGTGTAATACGAGGAAAGGGCCCATGCGTGTAAGTGACGTGACGCGCGTGTGAATTTCCCTCAGCACGGGTTAAAGGTGAGCGGGCCCAGCAGTTCGCTGTACGTGCCTTTCGTGGAGACCGACGTGTGTTGCTGCTTCCTGTTGTTTCGCGCGCCATCACAACTTCACAGCTATCAAGGACGTATCTCTTCTTTTGGTGGGGGTATTGGCTACGCGTGTTTTTCTACATCGCGCTAGTCAGACAGTGAGTCGCACACGCTCTTTTTCCCACTGCGGGTGCCCCTATGTATCGCACCCATTTTCGATGTCATAGTAGCCTGTGTGTCCCACGCGTACGCATTATTCGTGCTACTGGGTGCCACCGCGTACTGCGGGAGGTTGAATCCACGCACGTAGGCTGCAGGGTTGCGTGCACGGTTTTACTGCAGTTTTGGGGTGCCGGAGCGTTGCGTGACCCGTCACTACATCACCGGGGTCGGATACAGCCTTGCAGGTGCAGGGGGGCTGTTAACATCTTGCTTCCCACCCCCTTTACCCCAATTGCCCAGGTCAATTGTGGTGTACACCTCCCATTGGCACCACTCCATCTGTGCCGGCACTACTACATCTGTACCATGGTTCGGAGGCCACCAAAGGTGAGGGGCGCCTCAGCTGGGCGTCCTGCTCATGGCGGGCGTGGTCGGGGACGTGGCCGTGGTGACCAGGGAGTAGGGGGACTCCAGGGTGTCCAGGGCGGCCACAGAGGGGGAAGAGGCAGGGGTGCGCCACTTGAGCACAATGTTGTGCCATGTGTCGGTGCAGTCATGCCACCACCCCCTGTGGTTCCGGGGGATGCAGCTTCTGCATCTGGCACTGGCACCCGTGTGACCCGGCAGTCCGTTCCATCGACTGCCACGGGCCGAAGAGTAGTGGTAGCTGCAGGTGCAGCTGTGGACACCGCCACCCAGGCTCGGGGTCTGCCAGCGCAGCCTGCGTTGGCACTTGAAGAGCCCTTGGTAGATCTCCAACAGGCCAGGGGGGAAACCATAGGGGCAGGCAGGGCTGCTCAGACCAAGACACGTGTCCCTGGGGCAGTCATGTCATCTGCTGCCCCGAACAGCCGGGTGTTGGAAAGTGCAGGGGCAGATGCACCCAACAGCACCCCGGTTGTGAGTCTGCCAACCAGGACCATTGCGGTCAATGACCCTGCCACAGCTGATGTTGCTGCGCAGGGTCCATTAGTGGGCACCCAGCTGCCACTGACACAAGTCAGGCCTTTGGTCATCCCTCCACCTGCCACACCCTTGGCTCAATCCACCGAACCCACTGGCCATACTGGTCAGGGCGGCATTAGCCAGCCAGGGTCTGCGCCACAGTCCAAGAGGAGGAAGGTTGTACCTGCAGCACAGGCTGGGACCCCACACACAGCCACGACCTCCTGCACGTCGAGGAAGAAGCCTTTCTGTAAGCAGGAACTGGACTTCCTCGTGGACTACGTGCGGGTCCACAGCCGTGACATGCTAGTGGGTGCCAATAGTCAGACTACGGCTGCCCAACGTGACACCCACTGGAAGCATATTGCGGAACATGTCAGTTCATTCGGCCATGAGGTGCGCACGGTGCAAGAGTGCAAAAAGCATTGGAATGACATCAAACGCAGCACTAAGGCTAAGCGTGCCTCTGATTACAACTTGACTCTGGTGACTGGCGATGGGCCTGCACCAGAGAAGGAAGAGCTCACTCCGCATGAGGCACTCGTTGCGGAGTTCATACCACCTGAATTAGTCGAAGGAGTGGGAGAGATGCTGGACTTTGATGCCCAGTCCAGTGAGTGTTGATGCGTGTTTGTTGAGGACGTGTGTGTTTCACTTGTGGGATGTGTTGTGCATGATTGCCGCTACATGTGACGTATACATGGTTCTGATGTGTAAGTAATGCAATGCTTCCGTCATGCATGTCTCCTCTGCCTGCATGCGGGGACTCCATGTAGGCATGCTCGCCTGCCCCTCCTCTGCCACTCTGCACCCCAGTTCCACCTTTGCACTGGTGTTCTTCAATCTTGCCAATGTGTACTTTCTTGTTCATGCGTCCTGTGTAGATGCTAACTTCCAGCGTAGAATCTGCCAAACATATGCCGTGTGGTACAGCCTTAGTACTTGATGCAGGGTATCTCACTTGTACTGTGCATAGGTCAGATGTCCCGCAGGGACATGAGTGCCCATTCATGCTCCATGTGCATTGCACGCATGCCCCTATGTGTCCTTGACTGGATGATCACTGTAATACAAGTCCTTGGTTACATAAATTGCCTGCCATCTCATCAGCCTTCCCATGTCAACTGTGGCTCAGTCCTGCGTTGCACACATGTTTAGGGTCTGACAATCTGTGCGGCTCACAGGCCTCAGCCTGTTCAATGGCCAATGACTCTGTCCAACTGTTGTTATGTCTTCTTCACACATGGGCGGAATCCAGAGTTTTCATCATGTGTCCTGCTTACTGTCCCTGCATCATTTGCAGTGTTGTCACTTGAATCACATTAAGCTGTCGATGCCAGTCAACACTGCCTGTCAATACACAGGTGTATGGTCAGCCTTTTGATACCATGCTAGGCATCCCTGCTTTGGTACTGGGGTGGAGGGGTGCTTGGCTTCTAGATATGGTACACATGGAATGCACAATGCACGTGATGTCTGAATTTGACATTGCACTGCCTTTACATTTCCTGGCACACACCATGGAGTCCTTGTACATGTAGGTAGTGAGTGGCATACACATTTTCTGCACTGCATAAACCCACTTCCATGGAAACTGCCACCTTTCAACAGGTCTGATCACAGAAGCAATTCAAAGTTGACCCAGCATGCATGCCAGGTTATATGTTGTGTGTCACATGTCTGCCTGATGCGTTTGCTGTCGGTGTGTGTCTGTGTTGTGTACTTCTGACATGTTTTTTCTCTCTATTTTGCAGGTGATGACGCAATGGAGGCGGAGGATGGTGTTGTCATGCCAGACACAGGGTTGTTACCACTACATCAACCCGGCACTAGTGGGGGTCGTGGAATGGTAGGCCACGAAAACCCCCAAGTGCTACAGTCCATCTTGTCTCTGGCTGCCTATGAGTCCAGCCTTGATGACGACTCTGACGTCCATGTTGAGTTGGATGAGCATCATGTCCATGTGTCAGGGGTGAGTGATTCTGATGTGGACACTCCTCTGTCTGCGACACCTGCACTGAGGGATCAGACAGTCTTGGTTCCTCCGCCCGTGGTGGATCGGGACGCAGGGTCACCCTCCACACCAGTCACTGATGTGCCTGGGACATCACGTCGACAGGGGCATGTAGTGGTGCAGCCGCGGGCAGTGCCAACACAGCGAGGACCCCCGGTCATTGGGTCCCGCAGGGGTCAAGCCCGGCAACGCGGGCGCCGCGCGCAACCGCAGTATACTGAGTGGGAGCAAGACATGACTGCCAATTCAGAACGGCAGGGGGCAGCATTGGAGAACATCGCTGAGAGCATGGAGCGTGTGGCCCGATCTGTGCTCCCCCCTGCTAGGCAGGTGCTTCTCCAGCAGCAGGTGGCACGGTCCACGGCCCGCTCGATCAGGCTGGGCATGGCGGCCTCAGACAGGGCACGCCAGGCTGAAATGTCGTCTCTGCGTCAAGCAATTGCTGCTCACGCAGAGGCGCACATGGATGCCCTGAGGGAGGAGTATGCTTCCCTCAGATCCACTCTGGGTGTCCTTATGATGTCCCAGAGGCAGCAGGCAGAGGAGAGGTTTACACAGCTTGAGCGTACCATCTCGGCTGAGCTACAGGCTTGCCGGGAGGTGCAGTGGTTGTCCAGCCAGGCCTTGCAGGAGGAACTCCGTGTTACATGTGCTACCTTGCAAGAGGAAGCACGTGTATCACGTGAGGTTCTGCATGCAGACCTACGTCACATCGCCACACAGAACCAGGCTCACCCGTCCGGCAGACTTGCTGCCGACGAGGGGCAAGCTGCGGCTAGGCGTGGCCAGGCTACTGTGCCACGTCCTCCTTTACAGGATGAGCCAGACTCGGACGACCATCTATCTCCCACATAGGTCGGGCTGTGCAGGCGTTGAGCCCATGGTGGTTTTTATTTTGGCTCAGCATCATCGCTTCTGGATGTTGAGCAGCACCCTGTACCCCCCCCCTCCTGCGTGCCTCCCCTCGCCCCCGGGTCGTATGTGGCCATTTTTTATTTTTCTTTTAGTTTAGTTAGTTAAGTTTCTGTTTGATAGTTAGTTTAATTAGGTAATGTAGGTTTTCCATAGTTAGTGTAATTAGTTAATAGTTGATATAGTTTAAAATTGCTTGTCTATTGTGCTTTCATGTGACGGTGCGGTGCTTTGTGGCTTTTGAAGGCATCCACTGTCTGTTCCAGCTGGGCCCTTCAGGCTTGTCTTGTGTATGTGTTTGCTGCTTGGGGTCCTTGACTCACATATGCCACTCCTGCCTCCCTTATCCATGGGCTCGCAAGGATGGTTCAGTGTCACAAACTTTTACACAAGGGCTTTGGACTGTCATATCTGTGGCATGTCTGGTGCTGTGTGACTTGTGTTTACACCCCTAGTGGGGATGATTTTGGTGTTATTGTCCACTGTTCAGCTTTTGCTAGATGGGGTATTTCATGATTAATGTGTGCATTAATTGCTATGCATTGTGTAGTATGTTTCTTATCTTTACTGTACACATGCTTGTTGCAATTCATGCTGTAGATAGTGTTCCGCACTTTGGATGTGAAAGACGGACTGATGGTGTGATTTATGATGTGACTCTCTGACATGGTCAAGTAATGAGATGCCTGAAGAGACACACACAGATGACTTTGAAGCATTAATCATGTGTTTCATGCCCTTTCTGCAGGGGGATGAGCCTCCAGAGCACCTTTGCCAGCAGACATTGCCCATTGGACGACAGAATTCTGGACACGTTTGTTGGTGCCCACATGCACATGTGTGCACAAGCAGAGGCACAGGGATTGCAGACCTACATCCTAGAACTGCTGACGTGTTCCAAGGAACTCCAGGCAAGGTGAGCAGCACAGGGGGGCCACAACACAGCAAAGCTTGCACCAGGCGAGTTGCACATGCAGGCCTAGTCACAGCACTGAGGGTGAGCTTGGACGAATATTGGTGTTGAAGCAGACAATGCAGCTCAGATGTGTTGGTGGACTGATGGCTGTTGATTGTAAGGTTGTCTGGGACACCTGCAGGGGCAGTGGCACATACCCTCCGGTACCCCAAGGTCCATTGAGGCACTTGTATCAACCATGTAGCCTTCCGAGACATGGAAAGGGGCAGCTCACAGGGACATACAGCAAGGGACATACTCGGGTGCAGTGCATTTCATTTCCATGTACTTTATGATAAATGCACTGCCAACTTTGTTTCGGTCATGGTGGTACGCAACTTGCTCTGAAGTCATGGCTTGCTATATGGGTCTGTCTGCTTACCCAGGGAACATTGCATGTTGTGTGAATTGTGACACATTGGTGTTCCATTTGCCACGCACCCACCGGCGGCTGACTTACTGCATTGACTGTGTATGACCCGTCTCAGGGGTAATGTTATATATGGGTACGAAGCATCTACACCAGATTGTCTGTTTGTAGAGTAGTTTGTTGCTATGGGGCATGTTTGGTGGTGTGTTTTTGTGTAATTGGCACGTACAGGTTGTTGACTGTGGCTCTCTTTGCAGAATTGCAGTGCTCCTGTAACCGGACCTGAGAGTGCGCAGGCAGGAGGCCAGCACTCAAAACCAGAGCTAAGTGTCTTGCTGTTTTTCTTTCAAACTGCTCTGCATAGGCTTGCTGGGGGTTGCACTAATGCATGGATGTATGTGTGATTCAATTTGGTATGTTTTTTCCCCCTAATCACCCGGAATCCTATGCAATTTTGAACCCTGTACCCTCTACCCGGTGTTCCTGCTTCCCGTACCTATCCAAGCAACGTTCCCTAACCCTCTTTCCCCGCTGGGGTTGCGGATGCCTGTGTAAGCCCCGAACATGCAGGCGCCAAAACCCTAGAGGGGGTGGTTGGTTCGTACCACTCCTAAGCCTGGACTACAGAAGGCCATGCCAATGATGTCCAAGTTTGTTTGGATTGTGTATGTGTTCATGCAGGTAGTACATTTTCGTGCATTCCCTACTTTCATGTGTCATTGCTCCTCCCCTCTCCTGCCACTCATTCCAGTTATCCAGTGTGCCAACACCTGTCCCGACTGCATATCCCTGAACCTCCTTCCCCACCAGGGTCTCAGGGGCCTGTGTGAGTTTGACCTTGCAGGCACCCGGGACACGGTGGGGGTGGTTGTTTCGTGACACTCCCGCACCTGTACACGGGACCTGTGACAGTACACATCCGTTCATGGTGCATCATCCTATGTTATGTACCACACATGGTTCACATCCTGTTGTGACATTGTTTTACTGTGCTACCTTGGTTGTTGCATCATTGTGGTAGTACTTGGCCTTTGTGAGGTACTGCTACGTCAAGTCATCTACTGGAGGGTGTTCTGGTTCGTTTTTATGCCTTGGATTTTGTGATTTTGGAAATGAGTGTGGATTCTGAGGGTGCAGGCACCTTTTTACACACAAGGTGGGAGATGGTGACGAAGGGTAAAGGTGATCCTGTGGCCAGGTGGAATTGAGGGTTGAAGGCTCTATGACCCAGGTGCAGTTGTTCAGTGGGTCATGGTCATTTGTGAGGGAGGGGAGGTTGTTGTTGATAGTTGCCTCGCCCTGCAGTGTGATGGGAACTCTGACATTGTAATGGTGGTATCCTATGTACATGTTGTGTTCTGCTGATCGATGCCTGTTCATGTGTTGTGTTTACCTTTCAGGTGCGAGGGGATAGTTGTGGTTTGACATGCTGGGGTGTACACATGGTGAATGTTCATATGTGATGTGTAGAGAACACTGATGGTCACTTGAGTGCACATGCATATGTTGAGTGCATGTCCTTGCAGACCCACACACTTGCACTCTGATGCACTACATGTACTCCCACCCTTGCATATCCACTTGTACACTGTTTGCCTTCTGGTGGCCACTGTGTCCCTGCAGCACATGTTCTGTGACCAATTATGGATCCTGTACATGCCTAATTTGCTTTTTGATGTGGTCTGTCGCTTAGATGTGATGCTCAGGGTGTGCATCACACACAATGGCTGTTCACTGTGCTGTGCGCTGAGCAGTGTGTTGCAGGAGTAGGAAACAGCACACAGAAGCTGCAGTGTTGATTTTGCAATGCACAATGTGCATGTAGACAGGCATTCATTGTTATGTTACGTCTACAACACTTGTAATGCATTTGGAAATGACTTATTTTGGGTGGGAGGTTGTTGGTCTGTCATTTCATCTGATTCCAGGTCAGGCATCATTGTCTGATGCCACTGTACATTTTGAACATGGCAATGTGTACCTTATTGTTACTGTGTTGGTGTATGGGTAATGCTTGCCATGTCATGTTGTGGTTTGGGAGGGTTTGAGTGACATAACAGTGATGGCCATGGCCTGTTTTGCAGGTGTGTGTGATGCACACCTTGCATGTCAGGGTCATCCGCTTCTCAGAGCAAATAGCTGGGGGTAGATCTCTCTCCGCGGCAGGGCCCTCCCTCTGGAACTGCCTTCCTGCCTCACTTGAACTTGAGGGGAACCATATCTGGTTCGGGAAGCACCTCAAGACCTTCCTCTTTGCTTCTGCTTTCTCTCTGCCTCTCCCTTGCAGAATTCTTCACTGGAACTACACTGGATCTGCAACTGGGCCACTCTCACCGACCTCGGTCCCTGGTCCAGCCACTCTCCACTTGCACTGCCTCCCTGGCAACCCCTGCACTGCGGTACTGTCTCTCTATCCCTACAGCCACCCCTTCCCAGCACTTGTCTGCACTTACCTTTGCAGTTGCCACCAGCTGACCTATGTATTTGTTTTTTGGTCTACTTCCCCTGTACTGCACTCCCCCCTCCCCTTCCCCTTGCACTTTTCCCTTCCCCCTACCCCTGCACTTGCACAATCTAAATGACACCAGGCCTAGTAGTACCGTTGTCTGTCTTCCCTTGTTCCCCCCTCCCTGCCTCATCGCACCTTGAAATACTTGTGTATAGGCCATATCATGTCATATGTCATATGTGTGCCTTTTGGTCACACAGGATAGCTTGTGTTTAAGTAGCTAGGGATGCAGACGATGTGGCACTTCCATGGCAACTATCTCAGGATGGTAGGGTTGTGACAGTTGACTGTCTCTTTGTCATCATCGATTGTCACCTGGTATGTGCCAGGCCTGTGTGCACTCCGCAGGGGTGGGAGTTTAGGTGAAAAATGTGGCCATAAGCTGGGTCCGGGCTTCCTCGCCACGTACCCTGTCCCCTCCCATGGGCAGCGCCTGTGCCTGTGGTTGGGGATGTGGGGGCACCACCATGTCCACCGGGATGCCCTGCCGTGTTGCAACATTGTGCAAGACACATGCTGCCACAATGATCCTGCACACTACTGGTGGTGCATAGAGTAGTTGCCCGCCAGAGCGGTCAAGGGAGCGGAAACGTGACTTGAGCACTCCGAATGTGCGCTCCACTATGGCCCTGGTTGCAATATGGGCGGCGTTGTATCTTACCTGGGGTGGTGTGGTGGGGTTCCGGATTGGCGTCATCATGTGGTTGCTCAGAGGGTAGGCACTGTCCCCTGGAGAGGAGATAATAGTTGAGATTATTAGGGTTTGGGTATTTGTCTGTGTGTGACTTGCATGCATGTGTAAGGGCATTTGTACTCACCTAGGTGCCATGTGTCGCCATGCTGCCCAGCTTCCAGGGCCTGGCTCAGGGCGGACATTCTGTATATGAAACTGTCATGGGTGGAGCCAGGGTAGTTTGCATAGACAGAGGTGATGATTCCCTTTGCATCGCATACCACCTGTACATTGATGGAATGCCAGTGCTTGCGGTTTCGGTAGATGTGCTCAGTGGCCCTAGGTGGACGTAGGGCCACATGGGTGCAATCTATGGCACCGAGCACTTTGGGGAAGTGTGCCACCCTGAAAAAGTCCAGGACAATGGCCTGCCTTTCTGCGGGTGTTCTGGGCATGTATATGTGCCTGCGGACTGAGGGGCGCGCTGTCATGATTGCCAGTACCTGGTGTAGGCAGCGTGACTGCGTGGCCTGTGAGACCCCCCCCACTATGGCAGTAGTCCACTGAAATGACCCAGTGGCCAAAAAATGCAGGACATTGAGCACCTTCTGCAAGGGGCTCAATGCTTGGGAGCACAGGGTGGGGGATGTAAGGTCATCTTCCCACTCCCTGACCAGGTCTAGGCTGATGTGGGGTGGAAACCTATACCTGCCATAGACCTGGTCGTCAGGCATCCCAAAAAGGCTTGTCCGTGGTGCGAAAATGCGTGTCCTGGCTATTCTCCTCCTCCTGCAGTGTCCCACGATCAGTACTGCGACAAATGGGGCATTCATCGTAGCTGTATATACGTGTTTGTTGTTTGCGCGCACATTTGTACTGTGCACGGGGACGCTTCCGCCTGCCTTCGTGTGGCGGACGCGTTTACGCCTGTGTGCGTCTTTTGCCGTGCACGTATTCGTATCCATGAATACGGGTTGTTAGCGTGCGTGTGGGCGTTCCGTGTAGTTCCCTGCAGTACTTCCCCAGTTACGCCTTCTTTTTCACGCGTTGTTCCCCATTCCGCATGTTACGCCCACTGTTCCGCCCACTTCGGTTGTGTGCGCCGCGCTATGTGTGCTTTTGCTGTGCGCGTAGCGCACGCCGTGTATGCCTGCATGCGCCATGGCTGGATTGGGCGCACGGACAGCGGGAAACACGCGCAGCGTCTTCCTTGAATCGCACGCGTGCGTGTGCACTGCGTTTCTCACGCTTGCGCTCCCTTGCGCCTGCTTGCGCATAGATTTTCGGCGCACGTTTGTTCCATGAATCGGCCCCATGGTGTCCTGAAATGTTCGCAAATAAACGAAATGGGGGTTTTCTGAGGACACTGTCCGTATTGTTCGTTGTCAAGTAGAATGTGTTCTAAGAACACTTGTGGTGTCTTGAAATGTTCGCAAATAAACAAAATGGGGGTGTTCTGAAGACGTTTCTAAGAACTCGCGTTGTTCTGAAATGTTCGTAGGGGGTGACCTGAAAACGTTGTCCGTATTGTTCGCTGGCAAGTTGAAAGTGTTCTAAGAACACTCATAATGTCCGCGGACATTAAAAGTTTCCATAGACCATAGTTGAAATGTTTGACTCTATGGATGTGATATGCTGCGGTGGTTGTTGCCAGGGCATAGAGTCTTGGGTGCATGGCCATTTGGCAGCTTAGTTAAACTCACTAAACCAAATTTAATGAATCATATCAAATTGTCATTAAAGACTCCTCAACATAAAGAAGTATATTACATGTCCCTGCTACAACTCTTCAAACCATGGAGAAAAGAAGAACAATTACTAGACAATTTGGCCATGCACCCAAGACTCTATGCCCTGGCAACAACCACCGCAGCATATCACATTCATATTTGATTATAACTTTGGGTGAAAAACAAATGTATAAGGAACAAAGGTATTAGATACTATGGATGTGATATGCTGCTATGGTTCTCCTTATTATTCTATACTTACTGTTTGGTCTAGTAACGGGAGTCCATGTTTTTCTTGTTAATTTCTGTGATAAAAGAAAATAGCATGTTAGTATTAGTATTTTTTAATGACTTATTACATTGTATAATCAATATATGTTTTTTTTTTTGGACCCTCATATTTAGTAGATTACAAATCAGAGTACTGTGCAATTTGCTCAGTGTCTGTATTTGTTGCTAAAATCATTGGGTCTGTGGGAGAAAAAAAAATCCATGTTGGATTAAAAAAAACCCTTTTTCTGTTATGCTACAGTTTATTTGTTTGTTTGTTTTCAGTGTTCACTTATTGTTTCTGGCTAATGCTTAATACTTTGGCTTGTTGTATTTTTTTGGAGCAGTAATATATTATTTATTTGTTTTGATATTATAAAATTTTGGAGCAGTTAGATACCAATTGGCATATTCTAACTGTCTATTTTTTTTAATATATTTTAGTGGTATTGATTTATCTATTTGGATATTGTTAAATGTTGGGACAGTTAGATACCAATTGGCATATTCTAATTGTATATTTTTTGGTCTAATTTAGTGGTATTCATTTATCTGATTAGTTGTTGTAGAATCTTTGAGCAGTTAGATAGCTTTTGGAGTATTCTAACAGTTTATATTTTTTTAACACAAGTTTACTTAGGGTTTAAATACAGTTTAGTTATCAAATTTTGGTTTTAAGATCATCAAATAAGCGTTTGTAAGATTTCCTGGTAATCTCTGCTTTAGAGAAATGGTACTATCATTACATTCAAACCATCCACATTTCTTTTTTATATATGCAGTATAGTGCCCTGAATTGGTTGTGGCTCCTGCGTGGTAGATTACACCTATTGTTGTGAAGGTTTTCTTACCAAGTGATATTTGACCATGTGTGAATCCAGTCAGCTTGCAGTTGTTTTTGGTATCATCTGCATTGTAACGTAGAAGCATTCGTGTTATGTATCTACTATGTGTTTGTATTACTAACGTGGAGCGATTATCTGAATTGCAGGTAGAGCATAATCTACCATGGTTTGCATTTTGTACAAGTCGCTGAAATGGAATGGATTCACAATTTGGTATTGATATATATATATATGAAGCGTTCATTGGGGATTTCTTCTTGTGTCGCATTGTTGCAGAGAGTGCATGTATGTTTCCACATGAATGAAATCTGAAAGATTTCATTTATAGGTATGTTTTTGTTTTCCAGTACTTGTAGTAAGTACATTAGAAATTCTTGTGGATCTTCCTGTGAATTTATAGTGAATTTCACTATTCCAGCACAGTAGTCCAATTGTTGTCTTATTCCAAAAACACTATACGTGTTGTCAGGATTGTTTGCTGCATTTCTGTGAAGTACTAACATTTGCAAACACAATGGGTCTGTACTGTGTAAGTAAATGTTGTCAACAATTGGTGGTAATTGAAATAGAATATTCATTGCTACATTTGCGTAGCAACTTACACCAACTATATTTGAGAATTTAAATGGTCCAGGTAGTTCTGTATCTAACTGTTTTTTTTTGGAGTTTGTCTTCCTTCTTTAAAGAAGTACTTGGTTTACTTTACCTAATTGATTCTTTTTTGCTTGTGGTACTTGATGAAGTATTAATTTCTTTTACTCTCTTTGGAGGATTTGCAGTGACATCCTGGTGCATTTCTGTTTGATTATTTTTTCTTTTCTAATGTTTTACTTTTTGTGGAACAGAAAATGTGTTTAGGTGGGGGGTGTATAGTGAGCGAAGTCTATTGTATTCTAAAATGCAAGGAATATCAGCGTTTATTTTACTTGCATCAAAGTTGATTAGAAATAGACCGTCAAGTGTACGTAAGCGTGATAGTGCTACATAGCTCATGCCTTCTTTAAAGACTGTTACCAATATCTATCATTGCTTTGTCTAGGGTAAGACCATGTGATTTATGAATGGTGACTGCTTATGCAAGAGTTAGAGAAAATTGTTCTCTGCGTACATACATATCTTTGAAGAGAAGGAATCTAGCTGTTGAGCGTCCTATCCTTTTTACTTCTGAAAGTTTGTCAAAGAGTATATTGACAAACTGAATTTTGTTGTCGTGTGGGTATGTTTGAAAGCCAACAACTGTACCCAGTGCTCCATTAACTAGTCCTTGGTCCACGTCAAGGTTACGTTTAAGCATTACTCTGCAATTTAAGGATAATTTTAATAACTTTTCTAAGCCTGCTGTGTTTGAGATTGATTTTTCTAAACTATTTAGTCTTGTTGTGGCTTGGTCACACATGGTTAGTGTCATACCATGTACATCTAGTTTGTCTTTGGAGCTAATTTCCATGATTGGTTGCATTTCTTTACTTAGCATGATTTCATTGAATTTGAAACAGCTTGCAAGAGTTGGCATTAAGGCCATACAATTGACATATTTGTGGGCTAATTGTTCCATAACATCTGTAGCACATGCATTATCGCCATAAAGTGCATTAATGTGCCGGGTTTTCAATATTCCTTCTACTTCTTTAGAAAGTATACCAACTCTGATACTTTTTAAAATGTTGGCATAAGTGAGATCTGCAGATTGCCGCATGTTTTCTGTTAATTCTCTGTATTGGAAATGTTGCCAAAGGTTGACATTTCCAATGCTGCCAACAGTTTTACGGCAGAGTTTGTGTCCTAATGTTTTAAAAATAGGCTCACCTTTTACTGGTGTTAATTGAAGCAGATCTCCAAAAACAATAATGTGTTTTCCTGCAAAGAGCTCTTCATAGTCTGTTTTGAGTACTTCTTGTAATCTGAGGTGAATCAAAGCTAACATCAGGTTGGAGACCATGCTCACTTCATCTATTAGTAGCATTTTCATTTGTTTCAATACTCTGCGTAATTCCATTGCAGCTTCTGCAGAAAGTTTGTAATAGTCTAATTTGTTCTGGTGTTCTACTGATAATAGTAGTAATCAGTGTAATGTAACACCACCTATGTTGTAGGCAGCTAAACCTGTGGGGGCAGTGACAACAGCTGACAGTTTGTTGTTTGTCAATTGTTGAAGGAACTTACTAATGATTGAATGTTTTGCCAGAAAAAGCTTCATCACTGACGTACAGTAGTATAGGTTTATAATTATGGCAGGAACATTCTTTATTTTCATGTTTTACACCATGTGCAATTTGTTTTGTTACTTCTTGAAAAATGCTACTTTGCTCATTGTTTAGTTTTGATTGTAGTATAGTTAAGTCTTCCTTATCTTCATACTGACACATGGTGTTTTCTACTTCTATCATAGCTAATTCTGCCTCATTTATTATTAGTGTTTCTCCCAGTGGTTCTTGGCTTCCTGAAAAGAAGGTTGACTACTGATAGGAGTGTCCTTATCTAGTTGGGCTTGGAGTTCTTCTTCGTGTTGCTGTTCATTGTGCAACATTGTTTTGTACTGTGTAAAGTTTACATCAGTTATAGTGCTTTCATTTGCTTTGAAAGCATCCTCATATGAGTCATAGTTATCTAGTAATTGTTCTTCTTTTCTCCATGGTTTGAAGAGTTGTAGCAGGGACATGTAATATACTTCTTTATGTTGAGGAGTCTTTAATGACAATTTGATATGATTCATTAAATTTGGTTTAGTGAGTTTAACTAAGCTGCCTTCACAGTTTGTTACTCTATATTTACCTTTTTTTTTATCAGGTTTCATATTATTTTTGTATGTGTAGTTTTGGGCTATGTGGTATAGACACATGTTTTCCAAAGTATTACTTCTGTTTGGGTAGTATGTGTCCAATAAATTGTTTTTTTAAAATGTCTTGGCTGTTGGGATCATGTTTGGCTATTGTTTCTATATCTTCATATGATTTTAGAACTCTTTTTCTAGATTTAGCTGGACCAAGACTTAGCCATACTATATTTTCAGATTTACCATACAATGCAGTACCAGTTAAACGATCAGCTGCTTCATATGATACACATTCTCTATGGGTGAGCATTTTTATGCCCAAGCTGTATAATTTCTGAGATACTGTTTTATCTGATGACAGGTCATTCCAGAGGTCTTGGAGCTCTGTCTTTTCTGCTTTAGTTAAGTATGCTGTGACATATCATTCAACTTCAGTAGAATTGTCTGCAATGTACTGCACATCTATGTTTGCATTCCATAAGTGGGCAATGATTGCATTATAATCATTGATATATTTTTCTTCTTCTTTTCTTTTTATGTAATATGTATTTTTAGGTGACTTTCCTTTAACAGTATGTCTAACTGAAGACATGAGGTTGTTCACTTGACCTGCATTTGCAACTGGTCTAGGGAAACCAAATCGGCATTTGGTGTAGTATTTCCCTATGTTTTTGTATTTGTGATGACAATATCTTCCACATTTGTGTCTTTGAAATTGTAAAATTTGTGCATGAAGATCAATATTTGTGGCTTCTGATGGAATTTCACAAGTGACATATTTTTCAATAAACTGTAAAACAGTGGCATCACTGTCTTGACCAAATTTAGGAGCATCTTTAATCCATAAAAGCATGTGGATATGTGGTGCTCCTCTGGCTTGGTAGTCATTTCTCCAAAAGAAGTGTTGCCCTTCTCCAAGGGGAGGAACAGTTTTATTACAAATAAAATGTAGCATAGCAATAAAGCGATGGTGAAACAAACCAAGTGGGTGGGCCAAGGTTTCAGATCATACAACGTACATCTCCATGACGTCGAAACCAGTACTCTTTAGTACCACGCATATTTGCTAATAGATTTGTAATATTTGATTGTAAAACCTCATCCTTTTGTTGCACTTTTTCTAATAATTGTGTAGCTGTCATATTTTGAAAGTGTGATCCTGATTTTAATATGTGTGCAACTCCGTAACATAAAGTTGCTAGTTCATTTTCAAAGAGTAGGTGGAATATGTATTCCACATTTTGTCTAAATCTGGGATCTTCAGAATACATCCATAATGAGCGGTATTCTGAAGCTGATATTTGAATAGGTCTATCATCATACCTTTCTCCTTTGCCAGTAGGAAAGAGTAGAGGAAAAGCACGTGCTTCTATACTTTTTTCCCATATGCTGATTGTGCGATCCTTTTTTTTGACGCATTTGGTAAGTTTCCAGTGCATCTTCTACGGTGTCATTACAGTGCAAAGGATGAATTGTATAATGGTCTAAAGTATTTGATATTGTAGCAGGATCTAGTAGCTCAAATTGACCAGCTTCTTGTGTTTCTTGAATTATTTCAGTTGTATCTTTCAAGTTTTCTTCAATATTAATTTCGTTGTAATATTCATTATTCCCTTTAAGATATTGGAAGGCTTGTCTAACTTTATATAAATCTACCAGCTGTTGCCATTTTTTTTGTCTTTTGTAGGTACTGCATTTACTAAGATAATTAAAGATTGCTGCATTGGACGTTGCACTCCTAGAGTATGCACATTTTCTTTTAGATCTAATGGTAAATAAACTACTTTTCCACGAATGCCTTTTACCAATTCAGAAGGAGGTAATTTTGCTGTTTTTGGTTGAAGGCGTATTATTGCTTGAAATGGGTGTACTGTTTGAATAATGATGCTCTCATATAAATTAAGTTGTTGTAGAGGTTTTGGTACTGGGTATAATTCCAAATTATTTGTGATAGTACGTGAAGGAGTTTGGTTGTTGTCAAGTTTTGTAGTGCAGTAACTGCAAAGTATTAAGGGCTCATTTATTTCGTATTTGTTTTCTGCTACAAGGTGGAGAGCTAATTCAAACCATTTAGAATCTTCATTGTCTTCTATTTTGTATGATAGGTCTACAGTTTTTGTGTTACTTGTATAAAAAGTTCTACGGCAACATACACATACATGGTTTGGTACTTCAACTGATGTACTTTTAAATTTTAATATTTCGTTTTTGTATGTGTTTAGCAAAAAGTTGCCATGTGTAGAATTGTTGCTTAATTGGTTTAAAGCTATTTCATTCTGTAAATGGCTTTCACTTCGAAAATATTTTTTCTGGATATAGTGAATTTCTTCAAGTAGGTCTTTTGCTGTACCATGTAGAAGGATGTTATTTAACTTTGCTAGTGCTAAAGCAGGACTTTTAGCATAGTACAGTTTATAGACTAGATTTCTTATAGTTGAATGATGTGTTGATATCCTTTTGATATCATGGAAAGTGGTTTTACAAGTAGGTCCTGTAATGCAGGCCAATGAATGTCCTTGTAGTCCTGTGTACTTGCGCAATGGACAGGTATCCAAATTTTGCAGTAATTTAATTTTGATTTTGTCTTTGCTTTTTACATATTTATTGAGGAATTGGCGTAAAGATTTGAAACATTGTTTGGGAATGTTACACATTGACGTGCATGGCCATTTGTACACTAGACGTTCTGATTCAGTTGAATGGAGGAGTAACTCTAAGTTTTCATGGAATATTTTTGTAAGGAGTACTTCTTGTTCCATTATGGTATTATTCACTTTTTCATAACCTCGACCTCTGCTATGTATGGCAATTGTATTTGTTTGCTTTTGTTTGTACGCTTCTTCATTAAAATATGGTTCTGTGCTCGTATTGTGATTCCATTCACCTCCGCGGATACTTAAGAAGTTATTTCTGTTGACATTTTGCTTATTGAGAAGTCTTTTTTGTAATTTAGTTATTAGTTTTGTTAGTGGTTTCATTTTGTTTAACAGTAAAATAAATAACTTTCTTTTCAGAAGAATTGCACTGTCCATCAACGGTTCTAAGATTAATTTCCTACGATAGGTTTTAAGCATTGAACCTGATTTCTCTCCTGTTTTTTTAAGATTTTGAAGGACTTTGTGACGGTACATTTTGGCTAAAATACTTTTCTTGGTATGCTTACTTTGCACTATATTAAAATTTGAAGAAGTAGTTTTATCTGTAGTGATAGCTGATTTTCTGTTAATTGGTTTTTGGTTTGTTTTACATTTTGATAGAGGAGGCAAAGTTTTTGTACTTGAAACTTCTCGTGTTTCACTAAATGACGGTATTAGCTGTTTTGTTTCAACTTTTTTTACAAATTCTGCTAGAGATGGATGCTTATGTTGGACACTTTTATTTTCATTTGCTCTACTTTCCCGTTGCTTTCTATGGACTTGACTTTTGGTAGGCATTCTTTAGGGTCTGTTGAAAAAAATAAAGAAGATATGGGTTGGGGTGTTCTGGAATGTATGTGTGCTGTGTGCATGAGTGTTTGAGTAAGATGATAAAAATGTATGTAATGGTGTGTGATTGTGCATTGGGAACTACAACTAGTAGGGATAGGTATTCTTGAATTTATGTGTTACTAAACTGGGGTTCAGATGACAAAAAAAAAGTAAGATAGTGGTGTGGAAAAGTACAAATAGTAAATCTAATGTATACAATTAAAACAGTTGTTTGTTCTATAATATGAAAATTGTAGCGGTTCAGTTGGGTAATTTGTGTGTCCAAAAATAGGAATTTGTGGGCCATTCTGGCTGTAAATCGCTGTTTAAGACATGGAGATTTTTGGAAAAAATGGTACACAATCTCTATTTTTAGGCACCAAAATAGCTTGTATTAATGTTATTGTATGTTTGACTAATAATACAAATATTATGGTGATATTCTACTTACTTTTTTTCTTAAATTAACAGGTAACGTCTTAGTTCTTCTTTGTTCTTCGAATTCGGCTGCTTCTTTTCAGTAGACTGGTCTTCACTGCAATTGTGAAAGCTTCAAATTAGTAACTTTGTTTGTATATAGCGCTGTTTTTAATTTTGATATTGATTTTTTTAATTGAAATTCTCAGTGCCTTCTTTAAAACCATTAAACTAATTTATTTACATAAGATACATTGCATCAGTTCAGTACATATGATATGTTCTTAATGAACAAATTGTATTGAATGACTAACTGTAGCAAAAAAAATATCTTTACTATGTCTTGTGCAATTTATAATATACCAGTGAATACTACTATTTCTGTAAGTAAGCTGTTCTAGGTAATAGCGCCTCAATGTCATGTCTAAATTAAAGTAATTAAGTAAATAAATAAATAAAAACAAAAAAATATGAAATTGTATAAGTATTTTTTTAAATATTTAAACAGATTGTGCTTGCATGCAATTTTGTTTGAATATATGTAGTCTATATATTTCATTTAAAAAATTTTAGTTTAACATGATTTGAGTGTGTGTGTATAAAGAAAGTAAATAGTATAAAGGTTTATAAGTGATAGTTGATTTTAGGATATTGAAAAAAATACAGTAAATTCATTTTACAGATTACACAAGCTAAAAGTCTGTTTGAAAATGTGTTCATCTACTGTACAGAAAATATGCATACCTGAAGTTTGTGTTCATGCATATGGATATGCATGGAGCTGCAAGTAGAAATCTTGGAGACTTGTACAGTATTTCTGGTAGATGGTGCTTGCCAATGATATGACACTTGTACTCAGAGAGATTCACAGTGCATTTGCAGTGCTGAACTATGATGATGCAGTTAGATCTAGAGGTCTTGAATGTGATTGGTGCATGGTTATGAGATTTTTTAGCTACATCCAATGAGGGAATGGCAGAGAGAGTGAAGTGGAAATGGTAGAAGGGCTGTTCATGTTACGATATGTCCGCGGACATGGCGGTAGTTCGCGGACACGGGAGTTACATCCGGGGATTTTTGGGTTCAGAAGTCATGCAAATGAGAATAAGCACTGAAAGGGATTGGTCAGGAAAGTTTAGTGGGTGTGTTGTGCCAGGAGAGAGTTTCTGAGATACTCTTTTTGCTGAGAGAACAAACGATAGCTATGGCTGTGTGTTTCAGAAAACAGATTGTTTGGATTTTGGGAGATTCGTGGATACATTGGTTGAAGGTGCATGCAGAAAGCTGTGGAGTAGCTGTAGATCTTGGATTCCCACATGTGGAAGTACACTGGCATGGAGTACGTGGAATGATGTGGTTGGACTTGCTACCTCTCTGTGCTACTTTGGAGACAAAGCAACATCCAGACATAATTGTAATTCATTGTGGAGGGAACAGTTGAGGACATGTGACTGGAATTGTTTTGCAATTTGCTATGAAAGAAGGACTTGGGAAGGTTATGGACATGTTTAGGTGGTGGTACTGTTCTCCGAACATGTCCGCGAACATTAAATAAGTTTGCTGACATCAAGTTCATAAGAAGAGATCTAGTCAGTTCCATATGACATGTATATAAAGTCAAAGTCATTATTGTTAAGTTGTGCTGCTAAAAAACTATGAAATTCAGTGAAAAAACTTTGTTAAAGGGACGTTATGGTTAAGTTGCGGTACTAAAAACCTATGAAATTCAGTGAAAAAAACTTTGTTAAAGGGACGTTATGGTTAAGTTGCGCTACTAAAAACCTATGAAATTCTGTGAAAAAACTTTGTTAAAGGGACGTTATGGTTCCAAGTAAAACCGAAAAACCCTTGAAATTCAGCAGTTATGGTAAGCTAAGCAACCATAACTCGCGCCGCCACTGTGCACTGGACTAACACCCAGGACATCAAAGATAACATCACAAATTCTCCTGTTTTTGTTTCTGTTTCTGCCTCACCTTCTCTGTCATAAATTATTAATATATGTTAAAGTTTAATTTTTATATTGTATTGTGAACATTTTCCGTTTTTTTAAAAAAAACAATAAAAGTGTCCGCGGACAGTGCGAGTGTTCTGAAATGTTCGTACATAAACGAAAATGGAGGTGTCCTAAAGAACACCACACCTGTTCGTACTGTTCGCTAGCAAGTTGAAACTGTTCTAAGAACACACGTGGTGTCCTGAAATGTTCGTAAAGAAACAAAAATTAAAGTGTTCTAAAGAACACTATATCTGTCCTTAATGTTCGCTATCAACTTAAAACTGTCCTAAGAACACAATTGCTGTCCTGAAATGTTCCTAAATACACGAAAATGATGTGTCATGAACAACAGTACAACTGTTTGTAGTGTTCGCTACCCAATTGAAAGTGTTCTAAGAACACAACTGGTGTCCTGAAATGTTCGTACATAAACTAAATTACACGTGTCCTGAAGAACACTATATCTGTCCTTACTGTTCGCTACCAAGTTTAAACTGTTCTAAGAACACACGCGGTGTCCTGAAATATTCGTTTCACGTGTGACGCACTTTTAATTACTTCAGAACCCGAACAGTGTCCGTAGGACATCAATGCGCATGCGCTAACCAATCTCCGTGCACTTGGTGTCCTGCGGACAGGCTCTTCCTTCGCAGACTAGTTCGCAAACAGATCATATGACCGCACCCACGCTCATCGTGTGTCCTGAAATGCGGACACTGTTCGTGTCCCAGAACAATTTAAAAGTACATTTTCAGTTAATCCATAATATTTTTCAATAAAATCTCACCACGCCACAAGTCCCACATAGCAATCTTGAGTTTCTATATACCTTTTGAAACTTTCCGATCCTTTTTTTGTGTTCGCTCTGTTTGCGCACAATGCGCATGTTCGCGGACCGCGCACAAGCACCCCTATAAAAGACCACGCCCAAGAGCTTATTCCCATTGTGTTTCTGGCTATTCTTCAGAACACAGTGATTTTTGCTGCCACCTGCAGACTACACCATCATCGACATGGCATCCTTGGCTGCTGAACTGCCACTTGGTGCTGCACCTGCTTCAGCACCACCACCACCCCCTCCACCACCACCACCTCCCCAAGGGCCTGAAGAGGGGAACCGGACTGAGGATGCGGAGGAGGAAGAAGAGGATGATGAGAATGAGGTAGAGGAAATCCCTACTACCCGCACTAGGCGTGAGTCTTGGGTGTGCCGGTTATTTACCATTCATGGGAATGGTCCTAAGGCTCGTGCGAACCATGTTACCTGCAATGAGTGCAAAATGATACTCAGTCGCGGGAAGCACGGTAACTACAGCTTTGGGACCACTACTATGAAGCGACACCTGAGGTCATTTCACTCTGGGGCTATTCGCAGGGTTGTACCTTGCGAAGAACGTAGCAGGTTGATTTCCTCTACTTCATCCTCTGTTTCTGATCCTGTCACCACAAGGACCACCTCTGTGGGACAGCGTCTTTCTCAAGCTGCCTCACAGGCCATACAGAATGCTGATGACCCTTACCTTTCGAGGGTCACAGTTGTATGTATGTACTGTGACAGGGGGGACCGACTTCGGAGTGCTTTTGAGACTATCGTCTCAGAGCACGAGAAGACCTGCTCACTACCCAAATAAAACCCACTCTACATCTTCCTCTCTCAGCTCGCCCTTTCTTATCCCTGTGGTTGGTGTCCCCCCCTTTACCCTCCTTTACCCTCCTCTCCTAGTGTGTCGTGTCTGAAAAAGCAAAAAAAATACAAAATTACAAAAATAAAAAAAAAATAAGGCTCTTTTCAGAGCCGCCTTTCCCAGTTAAAAAATAGAAATGAAAATAAATGAAGCAGGGCTCTTTGTATTTTTTAGAAGTCCGCGGACAGTTCGCGAACATTAAAAAAATTGGGTTACTTCTCCATCACAAACATTGTAATTTTCTCTAGAAAGAAGTGGTGGCTCTGAAAAGAGCCTTTGGGTGGTGTTTGTAAGTCAAAAATTGTAAATGCTTCACATCTACTTCAAAATCGTTGTTGTAATTCCAAAAAAGGTCGCAATGCATTTTGTACATTTCTCAGAAAAATCTGATTGCCAGCATAAGTAAGATGGACTCCATCTCTGCGAAAAATGTATGTACTACGAAACATAATATTTTCATTGTGAAAAGAAGACATGCCAAAATCTCTTAGAAAGCCACAAACAGCCTTATTAACATTGCGCCTTGCTTTTTCCATTTGTGGACCAAATGAAGAAGAACGAAGCCACATTTGTCTCTGCGCAATCCGTGAAAATATCACTTGAGAATTAGGAAACATGTCCATAACCTTCCTCAGTCCTTCTTTCATAGCAAATTGCAAAAAAATTCCAGTCACATGCCCTAAACTGTTCCCTCCACAATGAATTACAATTATGTCTGGATGTTGCTCTGTCTCCAATGTAGCACAGAGAGGTAGCAAATCCAACCACTTCATTCCACGTACTCAATGCCAGTGTACTTCCACATGTGGGAATCCAAGATCTACAGCTACTCCACAGCTTTCTGCATGCACCTTCAACCAATGTATCCACGAATCTCCTAAAATACAAACAATCTGTTTTCTGAAACACACAGCCATAGCTATCTTTTGTTCTCTCAGCAAAAAGAGTATCTCAGAAAATCTCTCCTGGCACAACACACCCACCAAACTTTCCTGACCAATCCCTTTCAGTACTTATTCTCATTTGCATGACTTCTGAACCCAAAAATCCCCGGATGTAACTCCCGATGTCCGGGAACTACCGCCATGTCCGCGGACATATCGTAACATGAACAGCCCTTCTACCATTTCCACTACACTCTCTCTGCCATTCCCTCATTGGATGTACCTCAAAAATCACATGACCATGCACCAATCACATTCAAGACCTCTACATCTAACTGCATCATCATAGATCAGCACTGCAAATGTACTCTGAATCTCTCTGAGTACAAGTGTCATATCATTGGCAAGCAGCATCTACCACAAATACTGTACAAGTCTTCAAGATTTCTACTTGCAGCTCCATGCATAGCCATATGCATGAACACAAACTTCAGGTATGCATATTTTCTGTATAGTAGATGACATAGCTCTCAACCATTTTTGTTTTACAGGCGGGTGAAATCACCCGATTTTGTTTTTGGCGGGTGAGACGCCCATTGGAATGAATGGGCGTGCAGGAGGCTTGGCGGGTGAGTCTGCCCTTTACAAGGTGTGTGACACCCGCCAAAAGCGTGTGAGTTGAGAGCTATGGTAGATGAACATATTTTCAAACAGACTTTTACCTTGTAAAATCTGTAAAATGAATTTACTGTACTTTTTTCAATTTCCTAAAATCAACTACCACTTATACACCTTTATACTTTTTACTTTCTTTATACACACACACTCAAATCATGTTAAACTAACATTTTTTAAATGAAATATATAGACTACATATATTCAAACAAAATTGCATGCAAACACAATCTATGTTTAAACCTTTATAAAAATACTTATACAATTTCATATTTTTTGTTTTTATTTATTTATTTACTTAATTACTTTAAATTAGACATGACATTGAGGTGCTATTACCTAGAACAGATTACTTACAGAAATAGTGGTATTCACTAATATATTATAAATTTCACAAGACATAGTAAAGATATTTTATTTTTGCTACAGTTAGTCATTCAATACAATTTGTTCATTAAGAACATATCATATGTACTGAACTGATGCAATGTATCTTATGTAAACAAATTAGTTTAATGGTTTTACAGAAGGCACTGAGGATTTCAATTAAAAAAATCAATATCTAAATTAAAAACAGTGCTATATACAAACAAAGTTACTAATTTGAAGCTTTTACAGTTGCAGTGAAGAAAAGTTTCCTGAAAAGAAGCAGCCGAATTCGAAGAAGAAAGAAAAACTAAGAAGTTACCTGTTAATTAAAAAAAAAAGTAAGTAAAATATCACCATATTATTTATATTATTAATCAAATATACTATAACATTAATACTAGCTATTTTGGTTTCTTAAAATAGAGATTTTGTACCATTTTGTCCAAAAATTTCCATGTCGTAAACAGCGATTTACAACCAGAATGGCCCACAAATTTCTATTTTTGGACACACAAATTAGCCAACTGAACCACTACAATTTTCATATTATAGAACAAACAACTGTTTTAATTGTATACATTACATTTAGTATTTGTACTTTTCCACACCACTAGCTTACTTTTTTTTTGTCATCTGAACCCCAGTTTAGTGACACATAAATTCAAGAATACCTATCCCTACTAGTTTTAGTTCCCAATGCACAATCACGCACCATTACATACATCTTTATCATCTTACTCAAACACTCATGCACACAGCACACATACATTCCAGAACACCCCAACCCATATCTTCTTTAGTTTTTTTCAACAGACCCTAAAGAATGCCTACCAAAAGACAACTCCGTAGAAAGCAACGCAAAATTAGAGCAAATGAAAATAAAGGTGTCCAACATATGCATCCATCTCTAGCAGAATTTGTAAAAAAAGTTGAAACAAAACAGCTAATACAATCATTTAGTGAAACACAAGAAGTTTCAAGTACAACAACTTCGCTTCCTCTATCAAAATGTAAAACAAACCAAAAAAACAATTAACAGAAAATCAGCTATCAGTACAGATAAAACTACTTCTTCAAATTTTAATATAGTGCAAAGTAAGCATACCAAGAAAAGTATTTTAGCCAAAATATACCGTCACAAAGTCCTTCAAAATCTTATAAAAACAGGAGAGAAATCAGGTTCAAAGCTTAAAACCTACCGTAGGAAATTAATCTTAGAAGCATTGATGGACAGTGCAATTCTTCTCAAAAGAAATGTATTTATTTTACTGTTAAACAAAATAAAAAACCACTAACAAAACTAATAACTAAATTACAAAAAAGACTTCTCAATAAGCGAAATGTCAACAGAAAGAACTTCTTAAGTATCTGCGGAGGTGAATGGAATCACACTACGAGCACAGAACCATATTTTAATGAAGCAGCGTACAAACAAAAGCAAACAAATACAATTGCCATAAATAGCAGTGGTCGAGGTTATGAAAAAGTGAATAATACCATAATGGAACAAGAAGTACTCCTTACAAAAATATGCCCTGAAAACTTAGAATTACCCCTCCATTCAACTGAATCAGAACGTCTAGTGTACAAATGGCCATGCAAGTCAATGTGTAACATTCCCAAACAATGTTTCAAATCTTTACACCAATTCCTCAACAAATATGTAAAAAGCAAAGACAAAATCAAAATTAAATTACTGCAAAATATAGATACCTGTCCAGTGCGCAAGTACACAGGACTACAAGGACATTCATTGGCCTGCATTACAGGACCTACTTGTAAAACCACTTTCCATGATATCAAAAGGATATCAACACATCATTCAACTATAAGAAATCTAGTCTATAAACGGTACTATGCTAAAAGTCCTGCTTTAGCACTAGCAAAGTTAAATAACATCCTTCTACATGGTACAGCAAAAGACATACTTGAAGAAATTCACTATATCCAGAAAAAATATTTTGGAAGTGAAAGCCATTTACAGAATGAAATAGATTTAAACCAATTAAGCAACAATTCTACACATGGCAACCTTTTGCTAAACACACACAAAAAAGAAATACTAAAATTTAAAAGTACATCAGCTGAAGTACCAAACCATGTATGTGTATGTTGCCGTAGAATTTTTTATAAAAGTAACACAAAAACTGTGGACCTATCATACAAAATAGAAGACAATGAAGATTCTAAATGGTTTGAATTAGCTCTCTATCTTCTAGCAGAAAACAAATATCAAATAACTGAGCCCTTAATACTTTGCAGTCATTGCACTACAAAACTTGACAACAACCAAACTCCTTCACGTTCTATCACAAATAATTTGGAATTATACCCAGTACCAAAACCTCTACAACAGCTTAATTTATATGAGAGCATCATAATTCAAACAGTACACCCATTTCAAGCAATAATTCGCCTTCAACCAAAAACAGCAAAATTACCTCCCTCTGAATTGGTAAAAGCCATTCGTGGAAAAGTAGTTTATTTACCATTAAATCTAAAAGAAAATGTCCATACCCTAGGAGTGCAACGTCCAATGCAGCAATCTTTAATTATATTAGTAAATGGAGTACCTACAAAAGACAAAAAAATATGGCAACAGCTGGTAGATTTATATAAAGTTAGACAAGCCTTCCAATATCTTAAAGAGAATAATGAATATTACAAAGAAATTATTATTGAAGAAAACTTGAAAGATACAACTGAAATAATTCAAGAAACACAAGAAGCTGGTCAATTTGAGCTACTAGATCCTGCTACAATATCAAATACTTTAGACCAGTATACAATTCATCCTTTGCACTGTAATGACACCGTACAAGATGTACTGGAAACTTACCAAATGCGTCAAACAAAAGGATCAGTATATGGGAAAAAAGTATAGAAGCACGTGCTTTTCCTCTACTCTTTCCAACTGGCAAAGGAGGAAGGTATGATGATAGACCTATTCAAATATCAGCTTCAGAATACCGCTCATTACGGATGTATTCTGAAGATCCCAGATTTAGACAAAATGTGGAATACATATTCCACCTACTCTTTGAAAGTGAACTAGCAACTTTATGTTACGGAGTTGCACACATATTAAAATCAGGATCACACTTTCAAAATATGACAGCTACACAATTATTAGAGAAAGTGCAACAAAAGGATGAGGTTTTACAATCAAATATTACAAATCTATTAGCAAATATGCGTGGTACTAAAGAGTACTGGTTTCGACGTCATGGAGATGTACGTTGTATGATCAGATACCTTGGCCCACCCACTTGGTTTGTTACATTAAGTTGTGCAGAATATGCATGGGAAGATTTACATGATTTCCTACGCATATCAAATAAAAACAAAACAAACATAGATATTCTAACACCTGGAGAACTTTGTTCTTTGGATCCTGTTAATGTTTCAAGATATTTTCACCATCGCTTCATTGCTATGCTACATTTTATTTGTAATAAAACTGTTCCTCCCCTTGGAGAAGTGCAACACTTCTTTTTTGGAGAAAAGAATACCAAGCCAGAGGAGCACCACATATCCACATGCTTTTATGGATTAAAGATGCTCCTAAATTTGGTGAAGACAGTGATGCCACTGTTTTACAGTTTATTGAAAAATATGTCACTTGTGAAATTCCATCAGAAGCCACAAATAGTGATCTTCATGCACAAATTTTACAATTTCAAAGACACAAATGTGGAAAATATTGTCGTCGCAAATACAAAAACAAAGGCAAATACTACACCAAATGCCGATTTGTTTTCCCTAGACCAGTTACAAATACAGGTCAAGTAAACAACCTCATGTCTTCAGTTAGACATACTGTTAAAGGAAAGTCACCTAAAAATACATATTACATAAAAAGAAAAGAAGAAGAAATATATATCAATGATTATAATGCAATCATTGCCCACTTATGGAATGCAAACATAGATGTGCAGTACATTGCAGACAATTCTACTGCAGTTGCACGATATGTCACAGCATTCTTAACTAAAGCAGAAAAGACAGAGCTCCAAGACCTCTGGAATGACCTGTCATCAGATAAAACAGTATCTCAGAAATTATACAGTTTGGGCATAGAAATGCTCACCCATAGAGAATGTGGATCTTATGAAGCAGCTGATCAATTAACTGGTACTTCATTGTATGGTAAATCTGAAAATATAGTATGGCTAAGTCTTGGTCCAGCTAAATCTAGAAAAAGAGTTCTAAAATCATATGAAGATATAGAAACAATAGCCAAACATGATCCCAACAGCCAAGACATTTTAAAAAACAATTTATTGGACACATACTACCCAAACAGAAGTAATACTTTGGAAAACATGTGTCTATACCAAATAGCCCAAAACTACACATACAAAAATAATATGAAACCTGATGAAAAAAAAGGTAAATATAGAGTGACAGACTGTGAAGGCAGCTTAGTTAAACTCACTAAACCAAATGTAATTAATCATATCAAATTGTCATTGAAGACTCCTCAACATAAAGAAGTATATTACATGTCCCTGCTACAACTCTTCAAACCATGGAGAAAAGAAGAACAATTACTAGATAACTATGACTCATATGAGGATGCTTTCAAAGCAAATGAAAGCACTATAACTGATGTAAACTTTACACAGTACAAAACAATGTTGCACAATGAACAGCAACATGAAGAAGAACTCCAAGCCCAACTAGATAAGGATACTCCTGACAGTAGTCAACCTTCTGTAACAGGAAGCCAAGAACCACTGGGAGAACCACTAATAACAAATGAGGCAGAAGTAGCTATGATAGAAGTAGAAAACACCATGTGTCAGTATGAAGATAAGGAAGACTTAACTATACTACAATCAAAACTAAACAATGAGCAAAGTAGCATTTTTCAAGAAGTAACAAAACAAATTGCACATGGTGTAAAACATGAAAATAAAGAATGTTCCTGCCATAATTATAAACCTATACTACTGTACGTCAGTGGTGAAGCTGGTTCTGGCAAAACATTCCTAATCAAAATCATTAGTAAGTTCCTTCAACAATTGACAAACAACAAACTGTCAGCTGTTGTCACTGCCCCCACAGGTTTAGCTGCCTACAACATAGGTGGTGTTACATTACACCGATTACTACTATTACCAGTAGAACACCAGAACAAATTAGACTATTACAAACTTTCTGCAGAAGCTGCAATGGAATTACGCAGAGTATTGAAACAAATGAAAATGCTACTAATAGATGAAGTGAGCATGGTCTCCAACCTGATGTTAGCTTTGATTCACCTCAGATTACAAGAAGTACTCAAAACAGACTATGAAGAGCTCTTTGCAGGAAAAAACATTATTGTTTTTGGAGATCTGCTTCAATTAACACCAGTAAAAGGTGAACCTATTTTTAAAACATTAGGGCACAAACTCTGCTGTAAAACTGTTGGCAGCATTGGAAATGTCAACCTTTGGCAACATTTCCAATACAGAGAATTAACAGAAAACATGCGCCAATCTGCAGATCTAACTTATGCCAACATTTTAAAAAGTTTGAGAGTTGGTATACTTTCTAAAGAAGCAGAAGCAACATGAAAACCCGGCACATTAATGCACTTTATGGCGATATTGCATGTGCTACAGATGTTATGGAACAATTAGCCCACAAAAATGTCAATTGTATGGCCTTAATGCCAACTCTTGCAAGCTGCTTCAAATTCAATGAAATCATGCTAAGTAAAGAAATGCAACCAATAATGGAAATTAGCGCCACAGACAAACTAGATGTACATGGTATGACACTACCCATGTGTGACCAAGCCACAACAAGACTAAATAATTTAGAAAAATCAATCTCAAACACAGCAGGCTTAGAAAAGATGTTAAAATTATCCTTAAATTGCAGAGTAATGCTTAAACGTAACCTTGACGTGGACCAAGGACTAGTTAATGGAGCACTGGGTACAGTTGTTGGCTTTCAAACATACCCACGTGACAACAAAATTCAGTTTGTCAATATACTCTTTGACAAACTTTCAGAAGTAAAACTGATAGGATGCACAACAGCTAGATTCCTTCTCTTCAAAGATATGTATGTACGCAGAGAACAATTTTCTCTAACTCTTGCATACGCAGTCACAATTCATAAATCACAAGGTCTTACCCTAGACAAAGCAATGATAGATATTGGTAACACAGTCTTTAAAGAAGGCATGAGCTACGTAGCACTATCACGCTTACGTACACTTGACGGTCTATTTCTAATCAACTTTGATGCAAGTAAAGTAAACGCTGATATTCCTTGCATTTTAGAATATAATAGACTTCGCTCACTATACACTCCCCATCTAAACACATATTCTGTTCCACAAAAACTAAAACGTTGTAAAAGAAAACTAAATCAAACAGAAATGCAACAGGACGTCACTGCAAATCCTCCAAAGAGAGTAAAAGAAACTAATACTTCATCAAGTACCACAAACAAAAAAGAATCAATTAGAGAAAGTAAACCAGGTACTTCTTTAAAGAAGGAAGACAAACTCCAAAAAAAGCAGTTAGATACAGAACTACCTGGACCATTTACATTCTCAAATATAGTTGGTGTAAGTTGCTATGCAAATGTAGCAATGAATATTCTATTTCAATTACCACCAATTGTTGACAACATTTACTCACACAGTACAGACCCATTGTGTTTTCAAATGTTAGTACTTCACAGAAATGCAGCAAACAATCCTGACAACACATGTAGTGTTTTTGGAATAAGACGACAATTGGACTACTGTGCTGGAATGGTGAAATTCACTATAAACTCACAGGAAGATTCACAAGAATTTCTAATGTACTTACTACAAGTACTGGAAAACAAAAACATACCTATAAATGAAATCTTTCAGATTTCATACATGTGGAAACATACATGCACTCTCTGCAACAATGTGACACAAGAAGAAATCCCCAATGAACGCTTCATATATATATCAATACCAAATTGTGAATCCATTCCATTTCAGCAACTTGTACAAAATGCAAACCATGGTAGATTATGCTCTACCTGCAATTCAGATAATCGCTCCACGTTAGTAATACAAACACATAGTAAATACGTAATACTAATGCTTCTACGTTACAATGCAGATCGTACCAAAAACAACTGCAAGCTGACTGGATTCACACATGGTCAAATATCACTTGGTAAGAAAACCTTCACAACAATAGGTATAATCTACCACGCAGGAGCCACAACCAATTCAGGGCACTACACTGCATACATAAAAAAGAAATGTGGATGGTTTGAATGTAATGATAGTACCATTACTCTAAAGCAGAGATTACCAGCAAATCTTACAAACGCTTATTTGATGTTCTTAGAACCAAAATTTGATAAATAAACTGTATTTAAACCTTTAAGTAAATTTGTGTTACAAAAATATAAACTGTTAGAATACTCCAAAAGCTATCTAACTGCTCAAAGATTCTACAACAACTAATCAGATAAATGAATACCACTAAATTAGACCAAAAAATACACAGTTAGAATACGCCAATTGGTAGCTAACTGTCCCAAAATTTAACAATATCCAAATAGGTAAATCAAAACCACTAAAATATATTAAAAAAATAGACAGTTAGAATACGCCAATTGGTATCTAACTGCTCCAAAATTTTATAATATCAAAACAAATGAAGAATCTGTTACTGCTCCAAAAAAAATACAACAAAGCAAAGTATAAAGCATTAGCCAGAAACAACAAGTGAACACTGAAAACAAACAAACAAATAAACTGTAGCATAACAGAAAAAGATTTTTTTTTTAATCCAACATGGATTTTTTTTTCTTCCACAGACCCAATGATTTTAGCAACAAATACAGAAACTGAGCAAATTGCACAGTACTCTGATTTGTACTCTACTAAATATGAGGGTCGAAAAAAAATAAAAGTATATTGCTTATACAATGTAATAAGTCATTACAAAATACTAATACTAACATGCTATTTTCTTTTATCACAGAAATGAAGAAGAAAAACATGGACTCCCATTACTAGACCAAACAGTAAGTATACAATAATAAGGACAACCATAGCAGCATATCACATCCATAGTATCTAATACCTTTGTTCCTTATACATTTGTTTTTCACCCAAAGTTATAAGCAAATATGAATGTGATATGCTGCGGTGGTTGTTGCCAGGGCATAGAGGCTTGGGTGCATGGCCAAATGGCCATGCACCCAAGACTCTATGCCCTGGCAACAACCACCGCAGCATATCACATCCATAGAGTCAAACATTTCAACTATGATCTATGGGAAACTTTTAATGTCCGCGAACAATGTGAGTGTTCTTAGAACACTTTGAACTTGCCAGCGAACAATACGGACACCGTTTTCAGGACACCCCCTACGAACATTTCAGAACAACGCGATAGTTCTTACAACACTTTCAACTTAACAACGAACAATACGGACAGCGTCCTAAGGACACCCCCTACGAACATTCCAGGACACCGGGAGTGTTCTTAGAAGCGTCTTCAGAACACCACCATCTTGTTTATTTGCGAACATTTCAGGACATCACGAGTGTTCTTAGGACACATTCAACTTGACAAAGAACAATACGGACAGCGTCCTCGGGACACCTCCTACGAACACTCCCCGGACACCGGGAGTGTTCTTAGAAGCGTCTTCAGAACACCACCATCTTGTTTATTTGCGAACATTTCAGGACAACGCGAGTGTTCTTAGGACACATTCAACTTGACAGAGAACAATACGGACAGCGTCCTCAGGACACCCCCTATGAACACTCCCCGGACACCGCGAGTGTTCTTAGAAGCGTCTTCAGAACACCCCCATTTTGTTTATTTGCGAACATTTCAGGACACCGCGAGTGTTCTTAGAACACATTCAACTTGACAGAGAACAATACGGACAGCGTCCTCAGAATAACCCCTACAAACATTTCAGGACACCGGGAGTGTTCTCAAAAACGTCTTCAGAACACCCCCATTTTGTTTATTTGCAAACATTTCAGGACACCGCGCGTGTTCTTAGAACACATTCAACTTGACAGAGAACAATACGGACAGCGTCCTCAGGAACCACCTACGAACACTCCCCGGACACCGCGAGTGTTCTTAGAACAGTTTCACTTTGCTTGCGAACAAAACGGACACATATTGACTCCTTAGAACACCCCCTAGTCAGTTTATTTAGAACATTTCAGAACACCCGTGATGGCCGCAAACAAATCCAACACAAAAAGAACATCTAACACATAAAAAACACAACTTTCATCCTATCTCATACACTCCCACCCTCCCCAAACACTCCTACACACCAACACACTCTACAAAATACACATTTTGAACAAAGTTTCACCGCGCTGTCCGGGGACGTCCGCGAATCCAATATGGCGGGCGCTACCGAAAAATCGGACGCGCTTCACGCTCCACGCCGTCCAATCAGTGAACATGTCGCATGTCCGCGGACATGACGCAAGCCCATGGGCCAATCGGGGTGCTGTCCGCGGAGCGAACAGGGAAGTTCGTCCGCGAAGCGAACGCAGATATCACTAATTTTTTTGCCTTACATTTTGGTCATTTTTAAAAAAACTACTGGACAGATTTACACCAAATTTACAAAAGCCCGCTTTTGGGACCAGGCCGCCGCTTTTGCCGCAAATTTGGTGTAAATCCGTCCAACGGTTCGGGCTGTAGCCGTGCGCAAAGTTTTTTCCCATTCAGTCTATGGGAAAAAAAAAAAGTTTTGGGACCCCCCCTATAACTTTTCTCCCCCTGGACGAATCCTCACCAAACTTTGCAAAAAAATTCAGAGTGACGCAACTACTGTTTTTGCAAAGTTTGGTGAGGATCCGTCCAGGGAGAGCAAAGTTATAAGCCGCCCAAAAAGTGCTCTTTCTATGGAAACAGCAACTTAACCATAACTACATGGCCACTACCGAGGCCATGTAATATATATATATATATATATATATATATATATATATATATATATATATATATATATATATATATATATATATATATATATATATATATATATTGGTAAAAGAACCCAAAGGCTCTTTTAAGGAACACCCAAAGAACTCTTTAAGTATATTGGAAGAGGAGAATACAGTTGGTGCCTTTTTTTAATAGCCACGGTTACGACAGCAGCAAATGAAATGTCTTTCCCTGTCAGGGTGTATATACCCGGGGGTACCACTATGCCAACGGGACGTTGTGTAATTTTTTGTGGCTGAAGCTGTAGTTATAACATTAGCCACTTCTTGTGAATTGATCATGCTATTTCATCAGTTTTACACTACACAATGTTACATGTGTTTCTGATTCTATCTCGCTGTGTGTACCTTTGTGTTGATTAAACTTTTAAACCTTGTTAATCTGTCTTTTTGAATCTGTAAAAAGGATATCCATGATTTGTTCGATAAAGAAATGTCCAAAGAAGAAAAAGAAACGAGTTATTTGTTAAAAAAAAAAAACGTTGGTTTTGTCTCCCACAGGCATTTCTGACAACTTCTGTGTAGGGGAACTAGCAACCGGTGCTACAGGGTCCTTTTTATTTGTTTTTTAACTTTATGTCGTAGGTTGCGTGGGACACCCGTGCAATCCCCGATGCAATTGCAGTGAACAATGGTGCAAGGGACAACCCGCAACTCCCGCTCCTCTTGTTCACTGTAATAGCAGTGAATGCTAGATGTATTCAAATGTTTTGTCTGTACGTAATTTTCATACAGCCGATATTCGAACATCTACCGTTCGTTTTTTTCTTTCTTTTTTTTATGGATTCCCAGTAAAAATGGTATGGGTAGCTGCGGCTACCAGCGGTTGTCCATAACTGCAGCTATCAGCTCTCCAGTTGGTCATTGAGCATTTTGGGGAGCTCGTGTAGCCGCTGGTATGCTCACATCTGCCCTACACGCTGCTACAACTGTTTGTATTTTGGTGCAGTGATCATATTATTCTATGGATGTTTTACCACAGAATTGTACACGTCTTTCTGTTTGGATGTTCTCACCTCAGGGCATGTGTGATTTAAATATGAAACCTTTGCAATATGTGTTTTTCAATGTATGGAAACATTTATGTGTATCCGTGGCTATGGGGGGGTCCTCTCAGTGTAAACGGGGTTATAGCCGTGGCTATGGGATTCGTTTAATTTCTTTTTTAAATTAGGTTTAATTTAATTGTCTTTCTACATGTTCTACAAAGGAGTAATTAAAAGTATTGTTTTGGGGTTCATTGACTATTTTAGATAGTTATAGGAGTAATGAGGGTCATACAAACTTATTTAATTGTAATTCTTAAAGTGTGTGTGTTCTCTAACTATTTATATTTTCTTTTTTACAGATGGAAGGATATTTGTGTATGTTCTCTTTTCTATATGCAGTGAATCTATTCACAGCTCTGTACCTTAGAGATTCAGTATGCTCCCACCTCTGTATTCTGATTGACTTTACACATATGTGCAGTTTTATTTAAATTTTTTAAGCATAGATCCAAAACTGCAGCTACCGTATTGTCCAACTTGAAGCCAGAATTTGGCCGTGCAGTTAATTGCAGCAATGGTTGGAGGTCTTACCCGAGTCAATGTACTTTTTGTAGCTGAAAGAGGCCTCTTCAAGAACTATCTATTACATTCATATGTATATTTGTATAAAACCCTATGTGAGCCCCACGCTTTAACTAACAATGTGTTACCGCAGCTATAAAAAAAGTCAATGAACTCTAGTCGCGGTTAAACTAAAAAAAATGTTGGGGCATTATTTTATTGTATTTGTGTGTTCATATGTGATAAGTACTTCTTAAAAGGACTGTTTTGGGGGATATTCAGTGTAGTATTTTAGCATATTTGGAGTACTGTTTTGATGTTATGAAGAAACACTGCATTTTCTTCATCGGTTAGGTGTATTCCATCATGTTTATAGAAATTGGCCATGCAGAACTGTATTTTGTTGTTTGAAATCCATAATTGGGTGTGGTCTCTCATGAATGTTTAAACTACTTTATTAACATTGTGCCGTGATTTTTCAATTTGACCATTAAATCTGGTGGTCCATCTCCATTTTTGCCTCTGAGTTAGATTGGAAAACATACAGATGTTGTGATGAAAAAGTTCCATTAATTTCCCCATGTCTTTTTTCATCATTAAATTAAGGGACACACCTTATACATTTCCCAAGTCATTGCCACCATAATGAATTAGTATGAGGTTTGGATGCTCTGTACTTCTAAAACAAACAATTTTGGAAAGATATGGAACCAACGCATTCCATGGAATCCAAACCATTTAATTGTAAAATCTCTCAAGCCTAGGTCCACATTAATATTCAGCTTCTCACAAAAAGCCAGTAACCAACACTCTGCGATCACCTACACAGTTTTCAAACCAGCTATGATATCTGCATCCTTTCTCTGTTTCCAGGTAAATGATTCCTGGTTTGAATTTCTAGTAATTTGCATGAGTAGAGTATGTATGATGTGTGTGTTTTGGTTTTTGTAATTGGTTGATGGTACTGTTGTAAAACCTGTCATAGGTTACATTCAAAATGTGTCGGCCAATTTAGTATTTTGGTTAGTTAATACAGTCCTCTATGTGTGGTTTTGATTTTGGAAAGTATTAAAGCTATAATTTTATGCAGTTTTGTGCCTCGATACACCGTACTCTAATCGTCTGTGTCCAACGCATTGTTTACCTGTTTTTGAACCTTATCCACCCTACCTAACTCCAGTCTTCTACATCCTAACTACTATGTATACTTTATCATCATCCACTTTAAATAACTCAATTAGCAGTCATTTATTTTATTGTCATTTTTTTAAGTACAATTGTCTCACTTCTCACTTCTGTCTGTTTTGCCATTATATTCCATACTCAGATTTTTAAAAATAAATCATTCTTATAGTCACGGCTATAAAAAATAAATAAAAGGAGAGTGATTGGTGTATTGAGGATCGTGCCTAGCAAAAGCAATGACTGGTGTGTTTACTCATGGCTATTCAGCAGCCACCTGGTGTGTGGTGTTGCTACCCATGGGTAAAAGTGGCACACGTTGAAGCCACGGCTATACTCTGGCAAATGGGATGTCATCTGTTTGTAGACATGTGGTAGCCGTGGCTATCTGACATTTTGGGTGGAGTAGCATCATATATGCATTCAGTGTTTTATGGGATTGGGAGAGACCAGGGCAGTGGAGAAGAACCATGCAGAGTGGAGGGGGTTGGAGGCTTTTAGGTATTCTTAGTATATTTTGTGTAGTCGCAGTTAATAGTAAATGGTCATGAATGGGCTTTTCGATAACCGCGTCTATAAAAATCATGTGCGTAGGTGAGTCAATGCTACAATCATTTTATTAGTTGTGCCTGTAGGAATGGCTATGGTTATAGCCACGTCTATTAAACCATACATTTTCTGTGCAATAAGTATATTGCTATATGGAGGATAAAGCACAGAATTTCATTTGTGTGTGTTATTTTATGTGCTTGGGTGTTCCCTTGTTTCATCTGAAGTTTTGAAGGTTGGCTTAGTTTGTTTTTGAGTTTGCAAAAAAATGTACGTTTAACCGCAGCTACAAAGCAAGATCTGCAGCCGCGGCTATGAAAGATGCTGTGTGGGGAAAACAACATTTCTGTGAGTTTAATTGTTTGTTATTGGTTGTTGTTACTGTTCTATTTGTCTAGCTCTCTGTGACAGATTGTAATGAAAATGTGTCATCAATTTTAGTAGTTTTATTAGTATAAGTAATCTTTTTTTGTATTCGTTTTGGAAAGTACAAAAGCCACCATTTTCTGTAGTTTCATCCTTTTGATTGCAGAAATCTCACTGTGCACAAGGCAGGAGTGTGGCTGATGTGAAAGTAACTGTTAATAACAATTGCCTTAGCCGCGGGTATAGTGATACCAATTTGTATGCATTGATCATGATATTTCATGGATTTTACAGTACACAATTTTGCATGTGTTTTTGATTGTATGCCTTCTTGTGTACCTTTGTGTTGTTTGAATTTTTACACCCTGTTAATATTTCTTTTTGAATCTTGAAAAATGTTACGGGTAGCCACGGCTACTTGTGGTTGAGGAGATCTGTGGCTATATATACTCCAATCGGACATCATACTTTGTGGTGGGCTTTTGTAGCTGCAGGTATAAACCCACTGGTTGTACCCGCAGTTATAGCTGTTTGTATTTTGGTGCAGTGATCATATTATTTTATGGATGTTTTAGCACAGATTTTTACATGTCTTTCTGTTTGGATGTTCTCACCTCAAGGCATGAGTGATTTAAATTTAAAACCTGTGTTTTTCAGTGCATTGGAAAAATGTACATGTACCCGTGACTATGGGAGGTTCCTCTCACTGTAACCTGGGTTATAGGCACAGTTATGTAATTTATCAAATACATCTTCTTTATTTAATTGTGTTCATACATGTACTATGAAGTATTCTTTATAAGGATTGTTTTGGTGTTTAATGACTGTTAGAGGTTGTAGTAAAAATGTGTTGTCCATTTTACTTGTTTGCTTTGCACAGTTCTCTTTTTGTGCCATTGATTTCTGAAAGCTGTGAAAGTGACCTTTTTGTGAACGTTTGACATTCTGATTCCAGAAGTAAGAGTGTGAAGGTGTTGTGTTTGGTTATTGTGAAGATCTATTCATTCTTTGAAGCAGCTGAAGGTCAGTGATTGTGTGTTTTTGTATATTTCATGAATAATATGATTTGTTGTTTATATTAGATGAATTAAGTATGTTTAGGTTTTTGATTAAGTAAAGACTATAAGTCTTATTTGGAAAGTAGGATTTTCAGGAGATTGATCAAGCAGTAGCACATTTTATGCTATGGTTATTTGTGAGAAAAACATATTTCCAATTAAAGGTTGTTTCTCACTGTTTTGTTGAATTATCTATGTGATAATTTGCTGATGATGTGGCTTTGGGATTTAAAAAGAAATCTTTCTGTATTTGTTAAAAATAATGTGCTGCTGCTCTGTAGCTAAGAGGTATATGGTCACAACTCTTACAAGTTATTTGTTAGGTAAGAAGATGGATTTTACTTAGAAGAAATAGGGTGTTTTTTCTGCGTTATGTAGGTTTCAACAGTTTCCTCAGTAAGAATATATGTGAAATTGAGTATGACAGATTTGAAAGTAGATTGCATGACTGCATTGCTTCCAGAACACCATTGGTACCATCATTTACAGCACCATTGCATGCAGATGAGCTCAATATGTGTTCTAGACAGAATATAATATTGGTAGTACTTTATAAAAATAAACATCAACCATATTTGGTATTTTCACAATCTTCTTGTAAATGGTGTATTTTGGGAGGGCATGGATCCACTTGAGTACTATACTTTGTGATGACATATAATGTTATATACTACACAAGACTTTGGAAGATGTGAAATGAATGGGGGTGCATATGAAACCCTAATGTCAACCAAGCAGCATCTAGTTTTGACAAATATTGCAGCGGTGTATGTGCTTTGTTGTTCTATATCAAGAAGTTTCATGTGATCCTATATTAGTAACTTTAGTTGTGGAAGTGTTTGCATGTGGCTTTAAAATTGAAAAGTCTTATGAGGCAGTGTAACTGATTAATGCTAACTTGGTTATGATGTTCACCAATGCTATTTTGCTTATTTGTGGAGATGTCTTTATTCTGCCAGCTTACTGGTAAAGTTAATTTCAAAGTTTTCAGTGATCATTTCTTCTCTTGAGAAGTGGTTTGGGAATTGTATTCTGAGGTTATGGCTACAGTATGCTAGGTATTATTAAAGTCTTTTGGAGTTTCAGGCAAAATATACCAGGTACATTGTGAAAGAAATTATGAAGAAAAGTGAAGGACGTACATTCATAGTGGCTAAGGCCTCATGGTTTGCATTTCAGATTTTCTGCAGAAATCCATCAAATGTGCTTGCCTCTTATTAAATAGGTATGATCTTGCAAGTCAAATGTTTTATGCATATCGTTCTCTTCATATATGCATGCTTTATCATGAATTGTTAGGTTGTGAAAAAATGGTTACAGTGGCTTATAAGATATCTCACATTTCATTCAGGCTTATCCCAAAAATGTACTGTGCCAACCACAAATATATTACAAGCCGACAAACTCAGTGCCCACACAGTTAAACTCTACTTTGCTTATCTTATTTATGCTATATGAACTGCTCAATTCCATCCCAAATTACTGAAGCACTAAGAGCAGAGCACTACATGGGGCATTATTTATTTACAGCAGCCGTTTCACTCTAATGTAACTGTTGCATAATGTAGCTCAGCTATGTACAATTTCCTCACCAACAATACCTGTGAAATTGTGTCTAACATTTCGGTTACAGATGTCAAAGTAGATTCCATCACTACATTGTATGTAGAACAGTATTGGTACTATAATGTTGAGCACCAGTGCATGCACATGAGTCTAACCTACATGGTAGACAAAACAAAATGTTGGTAGTGATTTATAAATAATAAAAAACAACCATGTCTGCTACTTCATAATTTTCTTCGAAATGGTGTGCTTTGGGAGGGAAGGATCCTACTCGGGTTCCATGCTATGCGATGACGTGTTGTTACATAATGCACAGACATAGAAAGATGTAAAATGAATGGGTTTGCATAGTAATTTCTATAATCAAACAAGCAGCAAACCTCTACACTTGAAAGATATTATAGCTGTGTTTGTGATTCAAAGATGCTTTTTACATCTTGCATTCTTGGTGTGCGTTTTGTTGTAGTCCCATTTATAAAGTCGATTCTTGGTGGGTGTGCTTTTTACATCTTCCATTCTTGTCCTGCACTTCATTGTATTCCCATTTAAAAAGTCCATTCTTGCTGGGTGTGCTTTTAGATCTTGCATTCTTGTTGTGCACTGCATTGTAATCCTTCTTAAAAATTGATCCCTGCATGTTAGGTGGAAACCTGTGCAGTCCCCTCTAGGACCACTGCAAAAGATTTAGGACTACAGGTGTTTGGCAGTAAACCCACTTGGTAGCAGTCTGTACCACACAGATTCACTTGGTAGCTGTGGCTGAGCAGTCAGACCTCCCTCAAGAAGAGTTATGCAGTATGTGGAGTATACAAGATAGGGCAATTTACACAGTAGAACAAGCAAACACGGAACAGAGCTTCGGTGTAAAGATATATAGGTATTTATTTATAACAACACATCTATGAAAAACACTCTGGCACTAAAACGGCAAACAACGTCAATCACAATTACTATAAGTAAATTAATCCCTCTAACAATAGTTCGACAAGTCTAGGTTCAACAGCACCACTTATTTGCATACAGAGGTGAATGCTTTAACCTAGATGGCACTCTAGTATTCGTTAGGACGGGAGAGAAAAGGCAGGGTATGAGACCACTCGGTACCAACACTTTTACGAAGAAATGCAAGGCAAGTAAGGCAGGGTCTACTGTAGATCGCAAAGTTCAGAGGCCAGGCCCACTCGGAGAGAGGCGAGGCGATATGTCCCAGAAAGTATCACTGTGGAAATGCTCTTTGAGTCTTTGTCGCAAATTGTTCTCGAAAGATTGGACCAGTTCAGAACAGAAAGTTAAAAAAGCTTGGAGGCGACGCAATGGAGAGGCGAGGATTAAGACACCTCACGCTAACCGTCACGAGGGAAGCCAGGCGGACACGGTACCTTGTATGTGGAGAGACAACTCCGGCGGGGGCAGTTGTTCATGGTGTGGATGCAAGTCAGGGCTTTGCCAAGAGAAGAGATGCTCTTGTCGAAGGAAAGTTGAAGATTGTTGCACCACCAGGGAAGAGACCAGCCGCGGAGTGCTCCGTCACAAGGCACCAGCTTTTGGTCGCGGTATGGGTTAGTGGCTATCCGGTTGCCGGGGTGCTCAGCACGGGCAATTTGACCACTACGCCCTGGAAGCGAAGAAAAAGCAAAGGGGACTGGTTGTTCCCACCAGTCAGGGGGAGAAGACTCTCCGGCGGGGTGATCTCCTCTGTCGTTGGGAAGTGGTGAGTCGGTTCAGCAGGGCTCCACCGGAGGTGTCGTCGTTGCAGGTCGGCTCAGCTTTACCCTCATCGGATTCTTAGGTCCTGTGGCGACTTCTCAAGATCCAGTCCCAAAAGCCCTGCTTTTATGCAGAAAACCCCCATTCATTCAGCCTAGCTGTCAATCAAAACACGCTAAGTGGTGAGCGGGGCGGCTCACCACTTGGGCCAATCACACCAGAGTGCGACTTGAGTTGGCAAGGCAACTCAGTCCAGGGTGCCTAAACCCCCTCCCACACCCCTGTGGTACCCAGACAGAATGGCACCACTTTGGAGGGCCTCTGTGCAGAAGCCCGCCAAAAGTGGAACAAAGGGCTCAACCTTTGGTTTAGGAGTCACAGAGACGAACACAGACGCCATTTTAAAAACCGAGTTCTGGCAGAAAATACCACCCGATAGATTTATTTAAGATAAATAAACCGGTGGTGTGTTAGAGATTAACGAGAAAAAGTATAAACCTCCAACAATGGGAAGAATCCCATAGAGTTATATTTGGGGTCGAATATAACAAGTAGTTTCCACTGCCACCAGCCAAAACTCACCGAGGGGGGACGGGACAGTGCCCCCTCGAATAACAGACCCAGGGGTAATCGAATTACCCCTACTAGTACGTCCAAAATAGGATGGTTTGTACTAGTTCTGTTAGTACATTTAGGTCTAGTAAAGCCAATGGTGAGTTTACATGCCCTGGGAGACAGTAGTCAGTCCCAGGGTATGGAGTCTATGGTGGGGATCCTCTAGGACGCCCCAGTGTTACGGCACGGAGGGTGCGGTGTAACACACATAGAAAAACATATGAGACCCTATGGAGTAAAAGACCCCATAGCCCATAGAACACATTGACATTTAAAGGAATTACACACATTCATGTCCAAGAGTGGGAGAAAATAGTCTCACTCTTGGCAGGATGGAAAAAAACAAACTCCAGAAATCCAGCAAAGCTGCTGGGGGGCTCACTAGGTTAGGAAATTCAGCCTAAACAGAGAATTCTCCCTAACACTGCACCCCACGTATTGCTCTGCATTTGCATTTGTTCTATCCTAAATACTAGGCCACCTGTGAGTTAGGAGCAGTACTGTGCAGTGCATCCCCCCACAACTTTTACTGTTTTTCCTTCTCTCATCTATCCTTTGCCACTGAGATAGCACTCACCATCTCTCCAATCATTTTTTTTTAAATCTTTTTTTTATTCAAGATTTCATAATAGTAAAGTACAATAACAGCATTGTTTCGCCCAACGTCCCCTCCTCCAACATCCCTCATTCCAAATCCGTGGAACAGGTGCGTACATAACTTCAGTCGGTACACAGTTTCATACTAAGCTTGGATATAGTAAGGCTGAAACAGGTGCTCAAATGCCAGTTGGGGGACATGCAGGATGCCACATGTGATACAGATTATATCGTCTCATTTGAAAATTGTCCATTCAAGCAAGTGACCCCTGGGTGGGAGCAGGTGATGAGGCATGAACTATATTGAGGAGATATGCCTGAAATGGGGAGCAATAGTCCAAGAATCTGGTTCCAGGGAGGGAGAGAGCTCCTGTACGATGATTCTCGATGTTCACAGATTTTCAGCATGTGGATTCACTCCTGCAGTGAGGGAGGTCTAGTCCTTACCACATTTTAGCTATCAATGTCCTTTCAACCACTGAGGCCATAGTGAGGAGTTTCCTCTCCATCTTCCCCGGGACATCGAAAAAGGCAAGCAGCCAGGCTATTGGGGAGTCGCGTGGACAATCCGGGACCATCCTGCTCATGACATCTTACACTCCCTCCCAGAAGGTTTGTATATAATTATATTCCCACACTATGTGTATATAGTAAGCAGGGTCAAAATGACATCTGGGACATGTGGAGGGTGTCTCTGAGTAGCATTTGTGAAGTCGGGTGGGGGAAAAAATAAGACTGGTGTATACAATTAAAATGTGTCAAGGGGAATCTAGAATTAAGCGATATCTTCCAGGTCATCTCACAAATCATCTGCCATTGGGGCTCTGTGGGGGGTGTATACAATACTCTCTCCCATCTAGCCCTAAGCAATGTTGGCCGCAAGGATTTAACAAGCTCACACAATGCTGACACCACCCCACTCAGTGTAGGGAGGTTAGTCACAAACTGAGCAAGCAGTGAGGGAGGAGGCAACCGGGGAACCCATCCCAAATGCCTCAGAGGGTCTCTCGTAATCTAAATTATAACAGCATTGTGACAGGAGTCCAGGGGCCTCATCTCCCGAGCTCTTCCTATGGAATAAAATCTCCTTCCTGAACAAAATCACCCAGAGAGTGGACCTCCAATTTCTCAAAGTGTGTTCTGAAAATGTGCTCCTGAGTAAGTGGGAACCTGAGGAACCACATACAAAGCGAAGTCAGCATGATAGCCCACTCCCTGGTTAGTGCTGGAGTTGGCCTGATCCCATGCCCACTGGGTAACATCAATAGGTTGAATGTCACTCCTGCGGATGCGTCTAGGAGTCCCCCCACAGCATGCCGTTTAAGTCGTCTGGGGGGCAGTATTCCTCTCCAGTTTAATGTGCTTTAGGTCAGCCTTAGGGTGCCACAACCATATAGCATATTGTATCTGGGAAGCGAGATAATAACCATATAGGTCAGGGAAGTCAAGACCTCCCATATTAAATTGTAGGGTCAGTGTATGTAGTGCGATTCTTGCCTGTCCCCCCACCCATATAAACTTAGTTATTAGATATCAGGCACGTTTTCAGAACCAGGTAGGTGGGACAAGTGGAAAGTTATAAAAAATATATGACATCTTGGGTACAACTATCTTCTTGGCTAGTGCTAGTTGTGCAGCTTGCGATACAGGGAGGCAGATCCAAATGGCGACCCTGCGCTCTAGATGTTTGAGGGATGTGAGGTAGTTATCCTCAAAGAATATAAATGGAGAGGTGGAAACTCTTATGAATAAATCTCTCATTCCCCCCGGGCACCACCGGAAATCTGTAACACCATCAGTTGGAGTGCTGCAGAGGTTATGGGTAGGATTTTTGATTTGGACCAATTAATTTGCAGTCCTGAACATCCTCAGAGCATTTCAATTTCCTGCACTAGGGGTTGTGGAATTTATTTCGGGTTTCTTATATATAGTAGGATGTCATCTGCGTAAAGGGAAATAATTGATGTATGTGAAAAAATCTGCACCCCTCTGTGTGTGTGGAACTCTCTGATGGCGCATGAATGTGGTTCCAAAGTCAGTGCAAAAATGATGGGCGATAGCGGGCAACATTGGCTTGTACCTCTGGTTGGAAATATGTGATTTGAGATCAGCTGGTTTCGACAATATCGCGGCATGAAGGGCCCTATTGTCATGATCACTGCTTCCAAGGAGCCAGGACCAGCCCAACGTCCTTGGAAGCAGGCCCCTAACCCTAATCCTAGGCACCAGCCGGTCCCCACGGGGACCTTTTGGACCTTGTCCTGGCGCCGGTGGCACCAGGCTCATCAGAATCATCGGTCCCGGCACTGGAAGCGCCGGGCTCATAATATGTGTGCAGATGCTTGGGTGGACTTACCTGCAGCAGACCATGCTGCTTACTTACCAGCCACTTAGATGTCCTCTGTGAACAGGAACTACTTTCTTACCTGGGTGGGGCAAGCTCCACTCCCTGGATTCAGCACTGGAAAGCTTCTGGAACTGGAACTCTTTTCTTACCTAGGCGGGGCCGTGGAGGAAGACGCCTCATCACTCCAAGGCTATTTAAACCACACCCGATAGACGAAACGTGCTTCGCGTTATTCTGCATCTGCAGCAGAACGCTCACCGAGTCTGTTCCAGCCTTTCTTCTTTCGATCCTGAATCTGCAAGAATCATACTCACCATTCCTGTATCCAGTCGACAGCAGCACCTGCAGAGACAAGAAACAGCAGGTTAGCAAGGCAGCCTTAACTCGCAGTGCTTACTCACCTGATCCATCGGCTGCGGTCATTTCAGCACGCTGCACTCCCGCCTGTGAAGACAAAAGCATTGTCATTACTTACCGGCACTCCGTGAATTCTGGATTTCTTCACGCTGCATCGCCGCCTGCGGAGATAAAAGCATTGTATTTACTTACGGGCATTCCGCGGACTCCGGCGCTGCAAACCAACTTCTGAAAGACAAAAGAAGAGACATTAGACAGGTATTTACTTACGCCCATCGCGTTCTTCGCAATAGAACGCCTGCAAATACTCCGGCGTCTCTTCAGCACGAACTACGCTGCAAGGGAAAAGACAGTTAGAGCGCTTGCATTTACTCACGCATTTCCAGGCGCTTCACTCCATCTTCCTCAAGAGTCCTGCAAGACAAAAGGGAGAAAAGCATTATACGAAGTCCAGTTCAATGTTAACGTGCCTTGCACCTAAAGACTATAAAGACTAAGAAGGTGTCTGGAAACTCACCGCTCGTGCAGTTAACAACGGTAACGGTCCTCTGAGCCCAAGAGACCTATGTTTCAGCAGTGAAGGAACTGGCAACAGCGCCCTGCACCAGACGCAGATGGAGAGCCCAGCATTCACCTATCTAAGGTGAGCACGTTGACCTGGGGGCTCTACGGAGAAGCTAGGGAGAGAGAGGAAGAGGGACATTGAACAACCCAGACCATTAACCCCCATATTCTTTCACCTGCAGAAACCTCACCCTACGAGTTCGACACACAGTGCGAAGAGGTTCGACCCCAGAAGCCCATCGAGTTCTGCACATCACCTTTCGAGTCACAGACACCTTCCTGCCAAGTCCAGCGCCTCCGTGGGAGTCAGGTGAGCGTTACAGAACGCGAAGCACACCGCAAAACTCCTACCCAGGCGCAATGGAAACCTCAGACACTGATCACTTAGCCCAGTTGCTCGGGGAATTAAGAGCAGAAGTACATGCAGCTCGTCAGGAAACAAGCTCTCTAAGAAGAGAACTAATAATGTCCAAGGAGCGAACAGAGGACCTCGCTAGGCAACTGCTACAAACGCAGGCAGGACAGACACCTCTGCCCGCTCCAGGAGGAAGCTATCCTTCTGCATCATCTGTAAATCCAGTGCAAATCAATCTACCTGGTAATGTGCCCTTGGCTCCGCCCGAACGTTTTTCTGGTGACCCAAAGAAATTTGCAGTGTTCATCAACCAGTGCCGCTTACATTTCTTATGTCGACCAGCTGCATTGCCAACAGACCAGACCAAAGTGGCTTTCATGCTTTCTTATCTCAGTGGCAGCGCCGCAGATTGGTCGATCCCTTTAGTCACCCAGGATGATCCGGTTTTACATGATTTCCAGGCCTTCCAGTCCAGCATGGAGAAACTGTTTGCAAGACATGCACAAGGGCAGGCCTTGGACAATGAACTTCTTTCATTACGACAGGGTAATCAAGACCTCTTGACCTATATAGCCTCATTCAACAGACTCATAGTGGAAACTCAATGGCCCGAGGATAAGAGAATAATGCTTTTCTACAGAGGCCTGCGTGGAGAGCTCAAGGATGTGTTAGCTCAAGTTGTGAACCCTCCACAAGAATGTTCAGACTATATTGACTTAGTCGTCCAATTGGACCACAGATTACAGAACAGGAAGGCTGATCGTTCTAGATTTGATACCCGAGTGTTTTCTAAACCACAGACTTCTACTAAGGGAGCTGACACTGTGGAACCCATGCAAATAGGGGGGATGAAAGGTCCTTTAACCCAAAAGGAGCGGGAAAGAAGAAGACAGCTGCAATTATGCCTCTATTGCGGGAACTCAGGGCACTTTCTTCGAGACTGTCCAGTGAAACCAGCTAAGAAGGCTGTAGGAGCCGCAGATTCCGGTACCACAAGTTCTGAGCAGGGAAACGACCTAGCCCGGCAAGTGTAGAGGTCCTCTTGCCGAGCGTTAAGATCTGTCCCGTGACCTCGCATTTCGTGGTGCCCATGGTCCTCATTAGTCCTGCACGTCCGGATCGTTTGCATGCAATTGAAGCTTACATCGACAGCGGAGCAATCAGCAATTATGTGGACCGTGAAATGGCATCAAGGATGAATCTACCCCTTGTCCCTAAGGCAGTAAAAGACGTCATTACTACAGTGGATGGCACGGAGATAGCCTCCGGACCAGTAACGCACGCCACCCAAGAAGTGACGCTAGTGAGCCAAGATGGACACCGGGAGAAAATCGTGTTCGATGTGATCAAGGCCCCTCAGTTCCAGATCATTCTGGGAATCCCTTGGTTAGAAAAGCACAATCCTCAGATCGACTGGCGAGCAAACACGGTTCAGTTTCCAGAATGTTTTACCACTTGTTATCCTCGGCCTGAAGTTTCAGTGGTGGCAATCTCTTCTGAGGTTCCCACATTACCTCCCGACTACCAGGAATTCCAAGATGTCTTTCGGAAGGATCAAGCTAACACCCTGCCTCCTCATAGGTCTTGCGACTGTCAAATAGACCTGATACCCGGAACAACTCCTCCTTGCAGTAGGATTTATGCCCTCACCGAGCCAGAGAATCTTCACCTCAGACAATATCTGGACCAATACCTAGCTAACGGGTTTATCCGTCCTTCTAAATCTCCAGCTTCCTCGGCTTTGTTCTTCGTTCCGAAAAAGGAAGGAGACCTTAGGACTTGTATAGATTACCGCGCCCTGAATCAAATCACTGTTAAAAACAGATACCCGTTACCTTTGATCCCTGAACTCCTGGACCAAGTCAAAGAAGCATGTATATATACAAAGTTGGATCTCAGAGGAGCCTACCACTTGGTACGAATAAAAGAAGGCGATGAATGGAAGACGGCCTTCCGCACCAAGTATGGGCTATTCGAATATCAAGTGATGCCCTTTGGACTTTGTAACGCTCCTGCCGCTTTCCAGTATTTTATGAACGATGTGCTTAGAGAACTCATAGATGTGTGTGTTGTTGTCTACATTGATGAAATCCTTGTCTATTCATCATCTGAAGAGGAACAGCAGAGACACGTTAAAAAGGTTCTCGAGAGACTGCGTCAACATAACCTTTTTGCCAAGCTTGAAAAATGCGTTTTCAACGTAACTGAAGTTGAGTTCCTGGGATTCATATTGTCACCTAATGGGGTTCATATGGATTCAAAGAAGGTCGATGCAATCATCAAGTGGCCATCACCAACCTCGGTAAAAGGAGTTCAAAGCATGTTAGGCTTCGCTAACTTTTACCGCAGATTCATTCCTGAATTCTCTCGGATAGTCCAGCCCATCACCGCTCTGTTAAAGAAGAACAAACGTTTTGAATGGTCTACTGAAGCAGAACAAGCTTTTCAGGACTTAAAAGCTAAATTCATTTCTGCACCTGTTCTAAAACATCCTCGCCCAGAACTCCCCTCCATCGTGGAAACAGATGCTTCTAGTCTTGCTATGGGGGCAGTGTTATCACAAAGAGATCCGGTCACACACCAATTACATCCAGTAGCCTTTTGGTCCCGCAAATTCTCGGCTTCCGAGATCAACTATTCAATTACAGACAAGGAACTTTTAGCTATCAGATCGACCTTTAAAGCCTGGCGACATTATCTTTTGGGAGCCAGACACACAGTCACCGTATTGACTGATCACCGCAATCTACAATATCTGAAGACGGCCAAAGCTCAGTCTTCCAGACAGCTTTGCTGGGCTCTGTTTCTGGCTGAGTTTGACTTTATAATTACTTATCGACCCGGCAGTAAAAACGGAAAAGCAGATGCCCTCTCTCGGATGGGAGTAGATGAACATTTGACCAATCCAGAACCAATACCCATAATCCCAGAACAAAGGATTTTGGGGTTGGTCAGCGCTCAATCCTTTGAAGACATCAAGACTACAGTCAAGTCACTCCTAACTCCGGCCGATTTGCAGGACTGGCAATTAAAGGGAAAAGAATTCTCAGTGGGTCAAGACCTACCATATTTCCAAGGACGATTGTACTTGCCCTGTGAGAAAATACAAAAACAAGTAATCTCCGGTTATCACGACTCTCTAATGGAGGGTCACCCTGGCATTACCAAAACCATGGAAAAGATCAAAAGACATTTCTGGTGGCCATCATGGAAGACGGATATTAGAGACTTTGTAATCTCCTGCGGTGTGTGTGCCCAGCATAAAAGTCAGAAGGAGAAACCAGCCGGCCTTTTACACCCTCTGGATATTCCTCCCTGTCCATGGCATACCCTGTCCATGGATTTCATCACGGACTTACCTCCATGCTCGGGGTATAATACCATTTTAGAAGTCGTGGATTTATTCTCCAAGATGGCTCACTTCATTCCCCTGAAGGGCCTACCTTCGGCTTCGGTATTGGCCCGAGAATTCTTAGAAAACATCGTTCGGTTACACGGTTTTCCCTCGGTTTTAATCTCCGATAGGGGAAGTCAATTCATCTCCCACTTTTGGCGAAGTTGCTGTCGTCTAGCCCAAATTGATGTAAGACTTTCAACCAGTCACCATCCCCAAACTGACGGACAAACCGAGAGGACAAATCAGACTCTAGAGCAATATCTGCGTTGCATGCTCCAACAAACTGAAAACCCTTGGAAGGATATTCTTTGGATCGCTGAATACGCTTACAACAATTCGACTCATTCTGGAACCGGGAAGACTCCCTTCTTCCTATTATATGGACATCATCCTAGAACCTCTAATCTGGATCCTCCCCAAGAATTTGAAACACCTGCTGTGGATTATTTACACTCTGAGATTACCCGTGCTTTTAAGGAAGCCACTGCCCATCTGCAAAGAGCTAAAGCTCAAGTCAAAAAAGGAGCAGATCGACACCGTAAAGAGGCCCCTCACTACGCAGTAGTAGATCAGGTCTGGTTATCCACTAAGCACCTGCCTCTAAAAGGACCCCGCACCTTCAACCCGAGATACCTTGGACCCTACCCCATCTCTACCATAGTTGATCCGGTGGCGGTCAAATTGGAATTACCTGCGCATATGAAAATACATCCAGTATTCCATGTCTCCTTATTAAAACCAGTACAACCAGAAACCCGATTGACTGAACTCCCAGAACCTGTTTTGGTAGACGGAGAACTCGAATTCAAAGTAAAGAACATCCTAGACTCCAAAATCTCCAAATCTAAGTTATATTATCTGGTTGATTGGAAAGGATACGGCCCCCAGGAAAGGTCTTGGGAACCCTCAGAATATGTCCACGCACCTCGTCTGGTCAAGAGATTCCATCTGAATCACCCCGACAAGCCAAAACCCCCAGAGAAGACACGCTTAGGAGGGGCCTTGAGGGGGGGTACTGTCATGATCACTGCTTCCAAGGAGCTAGGACCAGCCCAACGTCCTTGGAAGCAGGCCCCTAACCCTAATCCTAGGCACCAGCCGGTCCCCACGGGGACCTTTTGGACCTTGTCCTGGCGCCGGTGGCACCAGGCTCATCAGAATCATCGGTCCCGGCACTGGAAGTGCCGGGCTCATAATATGTGTGCAGATGCTTGGGTGGACTTACCTGCAGCAGACCATGCTGCTTACTTACCAGCCACTTAGATGTCCTCTGTGAACAGGAACTACTTTCTTACCTGGGTGGGGCAAGCTCCACTCCCTGGATTCAGCACTGGAAAGCTTCTGGAACTGGAACTCTTTTCTTACCTAGGCGGGGCCGTGGAGGAAGACGCCTCATCACTCCAAGGCTATTTAAACCACACCCGATAGACGAAACGTGCTTCGCGTTATTCTGCATCTGCAGCAGAACGCTCACCGAGTCTGTTCCAGCCTTTCTTCTTTCGATCCTGAATCTGCAAGAATCATACTCACCATTCCTGTATCCAGTCGACAGCAGCACCTGCAGAGACAAGAAACAGCAGGTTAGCAAGGCAGCCTTAACTCGCAGTGCTTACTCACCTGATCCATCGGCTGCGGTCATTTCGGCACGCTGCACTCCCGCCTGTGAAGACAAAAGCATTGTCATTACTTACCGGCACTCCGTGAATTCTGGATTTCTTCACGCTGCATCGCCGCCTGCGGAGATAAAAGCATTGTATTTACTTACGGGCATTCCGCAGACTCCGGCGCTGCAAACCAACTTCTGAAAGACAAAAGAAGAGACATTAGACAGGTATTTACTTACGCCCATCGCGCTCTTCGCAATAGAACGCCTGCAAATACTCCGGCGTCTCTTCAGCACGAACTACGCTGCAAGGGAAAAGACAGTTAGAGCGCTTGCATTTACTCACACATTTCCAGGCGCTTCACTCCATCTTCCTCAAGAGTCCTGCAAGACAAAAGGGAGAAAAGCATTATACGAAGTCCAGTTCAATGTTAACGTGCCTTGCACCTAAAGACTATAAAGACTAAGAAGGTGTCTGGAAACTCACCGCTCGTGCAGTTAATGACGGTAACGGTCCTCTGAGTCCAAGAGACCTATGTTTCACCAGTGAAGGAACTGGCAACAGCGCCCTGCACCAGACACAGATGGAGAGCCCAGCATTCACCTATCTAAGGTGAGCACGTTGACCTGGGGGCTCTACGGAGAAGTTAGGGAGAGAGAGGAAGAGGGACATTGAACAACCCAGACCATTAACCCCCATATTCTTTCACCTGCAGAAACCTCATCCTACGAGTTCGACACACAGTGCGAAGAGGTTCGACCCCAGAAGCCCATCGAGTTCTGCACATCACCTTTCGAGTCACAGACACCTTCCTGCCAAGACCAGCGCCTCCGTGGGAATCAGGTGAGCGTTACACCTATAAAGCAGTTGGATCCACTGTATATACTGAAGCCCCAAACCAGTTCTACAAAGAATTTCGAATAGGAAAGGGCACTCAACTGAGTTGACGGCCTTTTCTTCCTCTATGCCCGTAGCTACTATCAGTATGTCACAATTGACATTTTGCATTATTGAGAACAGCTGCCTCATATTGTTTTGTGTGGACCTGCCTGGGATGACCCCTGCCTGATCGGGGAGGACCAGGGCACTGATATGGGGGAGAAATCTGTCAGCTAGTAATTTTGCCAGGATTTTATTATCAGTATTTATAAGTGGCAAGGGTCTATAGAACGCGCAGTTGGTAGGATCTTTGTCCGATTTTAGGAGAAGAGTAACAATCGCTGTTCTGGTGGATTCAGGGAGTAGGCCCGTAGACATAGAGGCTTCATACATATGGCTAACGTGTGGGGTTGAGGATAATGGTGTACTTCTGTTGACTTCGGCAGAGATGTCATTTTGGCAGGGGGCATTACCACTAGGGAGATCACAGATGACTCTACAAAACTCATTGACTGTTGGAGGTGTATTCATCAAGTCTGCATGAGCGGGATCTAACCAACCCAGGGCAACCATGTCCATTTATGGCCTAATTTAATTTGGAGAAACCTTGATTATGACGAATATAGTGTGGTATGGTAGTCCCAGTAGACCTTATTGATCTGACCAGTATGGTACACTAGCCTCCCATTGGCATCGGAGACCTCTAATATGCCCTCTCAGGTCCTCTCCTTGCGGATCGTCCAAGCCAGGGTGTGACTGGGTCTACCTCCCTCAGCATATCTAGTCTCAAGAATCGGGTGCCCCAGAAACGTATACTCCCTGCTTGCCATCTCTAGGTGTTCAAGTCTCTTACATGATAATATTTTCTCAGTCTGTGGATCCCTCCCCCAGCACTGTCTATACTCCCAATCCTTAATTTCCTTCTCCAAGCTCCAAAGGAACCCCCTCAAGGACTTGAGAACTCCTCCTTCTCAGGAGATGCAGCAGCCTCTTATGAAGACCCTAAAGGCCTCCCTGACCGTTCTGAAGTCCAGAACCGAGTTTGCGTTAATTTGCAAATATTCCAGGACGTCTTCATGGACCCCAGACCGGAATACCCCGTCTTCTGGGGGTGGGTGCGGAAGTGCAACTGTGGGGGGCGTGCTTCCATATCAGGGATGGAGATGGAGGCAACCATCGGGGAACAGTCAGAGAGCATCCTGGGAAGTATCCTGACAGACTGTGTATTCCTGACCAATGGTTTGGTTAACATTACATAGTCTATTCTAGATGCACTCCCCGAGCTCCCGAATAAAACAAAAACTCCCTTGTGTTAGGGTGTAAGTGCCACATCAACCAGCCCAAATTATTTGGCTATATCTCCTCAAGCAGTGGCAGCTTTGGATAAAGTAGTTTGCGTTGTTATTGAGTGGTCTAGGTCCAGGGACACAGCAAAGTTGAAATCACCCATCCATATTATGCGGAGAATGTAAGGATCATTGCAGCAAAATTATGGAAGAATTCAGGAGAATCCACATTAGGTGCTTAAACATTAATGAAAAGTGTTCTAAACTCTGAAAATGTTCCTGCCAGGAAGATGTAGCAGCCTTCCAGGTCACCTATTTTATCATGCAATCAGAACTTCAAGGAATAGTGTATTTATATTGCGACCCCTCTGGACTGTGAAGAGTATGAGGAACCATACCTGTGTATCCCCCAAACCCTAGCGAGAGATAGTGGGTCATTGACCGGGAGGTGTTTCTCCTGTAAGCAGAGTACATTTGCTGTGTACAGTTTAGCATGGTTGATAAGCATTCAAAATGTTTTGTTATTGGTGAGTTCTCTGATGTTCCAGGACATTACATTGTCACAACCCTCACCCAAAACCCCCTCTGGCAAACCCATTGGCTAGGTGGAGTCAGGACTCGGGCCTCTAGAGCCAGCCATCCTCTTCAAAAGCCCTCATGGGGCCAGTCCTGGCGCCTATGGTGCCAGGCTCATACACCATGAAAAACAATGTACTTGGGAACTGCTTTATTGTATTGTCAGCCAACATGGAGGCATCCACATAGCTTGATTCCTAAGAACCAAGCTATGCGGTCTAGTGTTTTGGGTGTGGTAGCCTAGGGACTACTTTACCTGGACTATTTTATTGGGGTTATTTAAACCACACCCGAGCAAGACAACACGCTTTGCGTTACTTTGCAGCTTGCAACTTGATGCTCACCGTGTCCAGCTATTCCCTCGAACCTCAGAGATGCAGAACTTGCAAGGAGACAAAAGGAACATCATTAGCAGCAGCATCTTACCTGCAGTCTTCATCTTTAAACACTCGCAGCTACTGAGAACAGCTCCCTCGAACCTGCACGCCTCCTGGACAGAACGACCTGAAAAAGGAAGATAGAGGCAACATTAAAGAAAGCAGTAGAGACATTTACAAATTACGAACTGCTCAAAAGGCTTACCTGGCTGGTCGCCTCTCGGCTGGCACCAATCCGTACATTGCACTCACGCTGAAGAGCACCACGACCTACAAGGAAGGAAACCACAGGTTAGCAAAGGCAAGACTTCGCAGCACTGCGCATAGCGCTTACTTACCGCATGATAGCGCTCTTAATGCACCATCATTTACCAGCGGGGCTCAACCAAGCCAGTTCGCCGCGCTGAAGCTCCGCATACCTAAGGGAGACAAAAGAGACATTTTAAACAAAGAAAGGCATGCAGGATAGCAACATAACTAAAGAACAGCAATAAGACCTACCTGAACAATATCCAACGGGCCGGCGTCATTGAAGTAATTGGACCGCACTCGCCCATGAAAGACAACGCGCCCCTGCAAAGAATGCAGGACAGAGAGCACGCCTAATTTTAACACAAGGCAGAACCTTCCCCGCAGACCACATCAGGGCAAAGCTGAGAAGCATACCAGCGAGTAACCAGGCTGGGTGGTGTCTCTGTGGATGCCAGGTGAGCGTAACAACATTGAGCGATTCACCAACCATGGCCATTCATGTTTGGGGTTATAAATGAAACACTGCAACCTAACCTGTGTATCACAGATAGTCCGCCCACCAGCATAACACATATCTACAACACCTATAAATCAGCAACTGAAGTGTACAATTGCATAGGCACCTTTTAATTACCCCTACTCCCATAACGACCCATGCCAGAAACCACAACATACCAGCTTGACCCCAACTATCAACACAGCTAATACAACAGCTGAAAAACATAACTTTCACAGTGTCTGCGGGTTTGGGGCATTGCATGCAGAAGACAGACTGCAGCAGCGGCGGTCTCATAAGGTTCAATTAAATGTGTCCCTCGGGGACCTAGGAGTTTCTAGATCAGAGGTTGGAATGCGGCATTGCTACCCTAGGAGGGAGTTGAAATGGTCGAGAGAAACAGAGAGTAGGATCTCATGCCATCTGGGAGGATGCCCTGGGGAGCCATGGGGGGTAGGTTGCTGGTTGCAAATCACTTTGCAGAATCCGGGTTGGTGAAAAATATTGTTTTCCCATTGTGTACCATACAAAGTTTGGCTAGGAACAACTTTGCATAGCGGATGCCTTTGTGTCTCAGAGCATTCTTTGTGGTTTGAAAAGGTTTTCATTTGTTCCTGCATCTGTGGGCTAAAGTCTGGAAATAGGTGGATAGTGGCTGAGCCCCAGTGCAGTTCGCCCTGCTCCCTGGCCACCCTGAGGAGGGTGTCCCTATCACAGTAGTTGAAAATGTGTGCAATAATGGGTCACTCAGGTGCCCCTGGGAGGGGGGTCTGACTGCCAAGTAATGATGTGCACACTTTACTACGAACATTTTAGAGATCGGCGGTGCCCCTAAACATCCATTAGTAGCTTCTCACTGCATTGCTTTTTTGATCTATGGGGTTGGACTCTGGAACCCCTAGGAATCATATATTGTTGCTCCAAGATCGACCTTCAAAGTAGCTATTTTCTTCACAGTCTGTTGTAGGTGGGTAACTTCTCTCTGAAAGACGGATATTTTGTCTTCATTGTCCAAAATTCTGGTCTCAGCCTCTGTCATGTGGTTACACAGTTTATCAATCTGTAGCGCAGGTATGTTTACTTTGCAGGTGAGCGTGTCAATTTTCATGCCCAGTGTATCAATACTATTGTTCAGCACCACCAGCGGTTGGTTCAGGGAAGCCACATTAATTTGAAAGGGGTCAGGAGCAGGGGAGGAGGCAGATGGTGGGTCAGCCCTTGCAAATTGATGAATTTTTGCCTGTCTTTACGGGTTCACCATAATGATATTTGTGAAGAGCTGCGTGTGTTGTATGGTACCTCAAAGATGTTGGCAGGCCCCTGTTGATCTCGAGCGGTAATCACACCTGTGCCCCGCTGCGCTGGGAGATGGGGCAACTGGTGCATGTATATCTGAGTCAGTGTTTGGTTCTGTGACCCTCTTGTGGAGTTTCAGCCGGTACTGACTTTAACCTCCCCCACCACACTTGCTGGGCGTCTTATTTGCCTTTCCAAGAGCCAGGCCCCCCAGAGGAGGGCTACCAGGATGAGAGTGCAGCGGGTCTTTTGTGTCAGTCTGCTCGTGACCCCACGAGGATCAAGGGAATGGACAAGAACTTGAAGGTGGATAACCAGGATATTGGGCTGGGTGGTCCACAAAAGGATAGCACTCACCAACACACAGCACTGTCCCTTAATTGTTCTCCACACCGTTGTATCATCATCCAGTGCCTGCACAGTAGAACGTCGCTGATTCCGGTGCAGGGCGCATGGCACAGGCCTGTGAAGTAGGCAGTAGGCAGCAAGTTGTGGGGTCAATGGACCCGATGTCGCCCCCCATCAGCAGCTCTTCGCTGGTAGAGGGGCACAAGCAGGACGGAGGAGTCTGGAACAGGGTCATCCACTGGCGCGATTTAGGGGTGCAGGCCCCCACTAGGGAAACTGTCAGGAGGTGACGGAGCGAACCGCTGGTCAGGGCTACCCACTAGTATCAGCTCTCTCCACCACATTGCTCTGCCCGCATTCTCTGTTGGTCTCCCCATGGCACTGCAGAAAGGACATGAGCTCATGCTGAGTAGGGGTCGGGAGGCAGCAAGCGGGTCACATGACCAGGCGGTCTGCAGGGGATCAGCGCTTACCAACTCCTGGATCTGTTCCTTGTTCCCTGCATCAGCACTGCTCAGAGCGCCCGCTCACCAGTGGGTGAAGCACATTGCTCAGGCCTGCAGTGCAGTCGTCGGCACCAGGAGTCAGCTCCCTGTCTAAGGCCCCCCGAGGGTCCCAGCTCCCCGTTTTATTCATTTGGAGGGGATTTTGTCCCCAAGAGACAGGATATTTGGCAACGATGTGTGAGCCCATGCCAGAGCTCTTTCAGGCTGCAACCATTTCTGTCGCCATGCAACAGCATCCCATCATCTCTCCTATCTTTTCGGACTGCTACAATATAACCTATCCTCCCTCTCTCACAAAATCTGAATGAAAAAGCACAGAAAAGACATCCTGAGTGCAAATCCTGGCCTTCCCATCGCAGACACTTATATCAGTGCATCCTCCAGAGAGATCTTCACTGATATCCCCTTCTCTGTCCCCCTCTCCAGGCCTATGAACTTCCCCTCTCATCTCTACTGTTCCCCTTTCACAACTTCTCCCATTAATGGGGGCACCAAGTGGGAAGTCCTCTTGGTGGGCTTCTTCTCATCACGCTGCATCATCAATGTCGATCACACTGGCACTATCCTGTTTCAGGGTCCTCAGGCCACGCTCCTACTCTTTGACTGGATCCTGCCATCCCTTATTAACTTTCTTCATTCTCCTGCCTCTCCCTCTACTTCCCCCTCTATCCCCCTCCTCTGACTGAAGTACCAAGCCCCTGTACTCCACCTCAGAAAACCTTCAAAGGCAGAGACCGTCTTCACCTGGTGGCTATTAACGCCCGGTCATCCAACAAACACTCTGCTGACATCTGCCTCCTTCTTGAAGAGACTGACCATGACATTCTCACCCTTACTGAGACAGACCCTACCTGTGCAGCCAACTACAGCCCTATCTCCATCAACCCCTTCCTGGGATAACTACTGGAAAAGTTGGCCCTGTCCCAACTCAACTCTCGCACTGAACTTGTTGGTGGTCTCCACGACCATCAATCTGGATTCCAAGCATCCAGAGGCATGGAAACTGGTCTTCTGAATACCCGTGAAGGACTGCTCGCTTCCCCGGATTCCAACTCCCCAGCTGTCCTCATCCTTCTTGACCTCTCCTCTGCATTTGACACGGTCAACCGCTCCATCAAGATACAAAGGCTCCACGACACTCTTGGTATCTCAGAGCGGGCACTGGACTGGCTGTCCTTCCTAACTGAAGGATCTTCCCAAGTCTTCCTGTGCACCTTCTCCTTTCCTACTTCTGTCTCCACCTGTGGTGTCCCCCAGAAATCTATACTTTTGCCTTGGCTCTTTAACATTTACCCTACTCAGCTAGCACTCCTCATCTGGTATGAGTCAGACCTCATCACCCTCAAACGCAAGTGCAGGGTGGCTGAGCAGAAATGGCATGCTTCTGGTACATGTTCTGATAAACTGGCCTGCCGCCTGCTCGAAAGACAATACCGGCTCTCTGTCCGCACCATCTCATCTAACAACTCAGTCGAACTCTTTAAAATCGGCAAAGGAACTGGCCAATCCGGCTACAGTCTCTACCTCTCCTGTCCCTCCCAGGCCCTCTGCACGGCTCTTACTTCTCATTTCATCTTTCAAACTCAAGCCATCCTGTCCTCCCTCTCTTCCTCTCCCCCCCTACTCCCTGCTCTTCCTTGGCCCTTCTTCGGCCACCTCTCCTCCCTCTTGCTCTGCCTTTCCCCTGTTCTCCCCAGTTGAGGTTTCTAGACAAGTCCGATCTATGAAAGTCTCATCAAAACAGATTCATCCTTGTTCCTCCAAAACCATCAAGGACCACATTGACACCCTGACTCCTGCTATGGCTGACTTCTGTAACCACTCCTTCATCACTGAAGTCCCTTCCCCTTCCCCCGAAGCACTCCCTTGTGCACCCTCTTCTTAAGAAACCCTCTGCCAATCCATCCTGCCTGGCTAACTATCACAAAATCTCCATCACTCCCTTCCTGGACAAACTCCTGGAAAAGCTGTCCATCTACCAGCTTAATCTTCACACTGAATCTGTTGGTTGTCTTCACGACCATCAGTCTGGCTTCAGAGCTGCCAGAAGCACGGAAACTGCTCTCCTGAACATCCGTGAAGACCTACTCTCAAATTTTGATTCCAACACCCCCTGTGTCCTCATCCTACATGACCTCTCTTCTGCCTTTGACATGGTCAACCATGCCAACCTGCTCAACCTGGTTATCACCAGTCAGGCCCTGGTGTGGCTGACCTATTTCCTCTCTGATCGACCCTCCCAGGTCCAACTGGGGTCCTTCCTCTCCTCTATCCCTATCTCTACTTGTGGTGTCCGCCAGGGGTCTAACCTCTCTCCCTGGCTGTTCAACCAATACCTGGCACATCTTGCCCACCGCATTGCAACTCTCTGTCCCAACTTTTAGTGCTATGCAGATGACACTCAGCCCATTTTCAGGCTACCTTCGGCCACCTCTTCTCCGTCTCTCATCTCTTATCTCTGACTATCTGTCTGCTATCCAGGAGTGGTTTGCTGCCAATGATCTCTGCCTTAATGCCAGTAAGACTGAGATTCTCCTCATCGGCGCAACTGCTCCCTCCTTTCCTGTCACTCTCTGCCCAGCCTCTCTTGGCCCTCTTCCTGCTCACACTTGCAAGGCAAAAAACCTTGGGGTCATCTTCGACTCCACACTCTCCATTTCTCCTCACATCTCTGACGTCTCTAAGAAGTCACACTACCAGCTACACCTGCTCAGAGGTATTCTTCTTTTCCTCTCCTTCCCCCAGAAGCTCACTGTCTCCAGAGCTCTGGTTCTCTCTAGGCTGGACTACTGCAACAGCCTCTTTCTAAATCTGTCTGCTTCTACTCTATGCCGGCTGCAACTCATCCAGAACAGGACTGCAAGCCTTTTCCTTGGACACAAGCCCAGGGATTGTATCTCCCCTGGACTAAAATCTCTGCACTGGCTCCCAGTGTCTGTGAGGATTACGTTTAAAACCCTCTGCATTGTCCACAAGGCCTTCTGAGGCCTAAGGCCTCATTACTTTCAACTCTCTCTTCCTAAATATCTTCCTTCTCAAGCTCTTCGCTCCTCCGCCTCCAAATCCCACTGGGTCAGTCGCTTCTCCAAGCAACAAGTTGGTGGTGGATCTCTTTCCCCGGCTGGGGCCTCCCTCTGGAACAGCCTCTCTACCTCCATGAAACGTGAGGGGAACCATCTCCGGTTCCAGAAACACCTCAAAACCTTCCTCTTTGTTTCTGCTTTCTATCCTCCTCCTCTCCCCTGCTGAAGACATGGCTGAAACTGTACTGGTCACCTGGCCACCCTCTGATCTCGGGCCTAGGTCCCCTCCCCTGCCAGTTACACACCTGCACTGCCTCCCCGGCAACCACCACACTTGGGGACTGTTTTTCTGTATCCCTACAGTCCCCCACCTGCACTCGACACCTGTTGTCTGCACTTACCCTTTGCACTTGCCACAACCTGGCCCTACTTCTCTTATTGTTTTATTTATTCTATTACCCATTTTACTGCACTTACCCCACCCCTCTCCTCTCTTCACTTTTCCTCTTCCTCTTCCACCGCACTTGCGCGATCTGAATGACACTTTGCCCAGTAGGATTGCTGTCTCTGTCTTCCACTGTTCCCCCTCCCTTGCGGCGTCGCAGCTTGAAACGCTTGTGTATGGGCGCGTTATAAATGCCATATCATATCATATATCCTCCTTCTCTCCCAACTTCCAATGTTATGCTGATGACACACAACTCTTCTTCAAACTTTCTGCAGACCCACTTGCACCTTCCATTATCCCTAACTGCCTTTCTGCCATGCAGGCCTGGTGCACTTCCAATGATCTCTGCCTCAATGCCAGGAAAAGGGAGATCCTTCTCACCAGGACCCCTGCTCCTGACTTCTTCCCCTCACTCTGCTTTTCCTCCATGGGCTCTCCCCTTGCTCCCTCTTTTGAAGGCAAAAACCTTGGAGTCATATTCAATTCCTCTCTCTCCTTCCTCCCTCACACTCAGGGCAATGCCAAGAAGTCCCGCTTTCAACTCTTCCTTCTCAAAGGAATTCGACATTTCTTCACCTGACCCCAGAAGCTCAATGTTACCAGAGCCCTGGTTCTTTCTAGGCTTGACTATTGCAATAGCCTCCTCCTCAATCTACCTTCTTCCACTCTGCAACCCCTCCAGCTAATCCGGAATAGGGCAGCAAGGTCTATCCTTGGCCTCATGCCCAACAACCGCATCTCTCCTGCCCAAAAAAGTCTTCACTGGCTCCCGGTTGTATGGATTATATTCAAATCTCTCTGTATCATCCACAAGGCTGTCTGGGGCAGCGGACCACTCTATCTTCAACACTCTCTTACTAAATATTCCCCCTCTAGACCTCTGCACTCCTCTGGCACCAACTCTTTGTGTTTAAAGAATTTCGCTAAACAGAGGGCAGGAGGTTGATCGCTTTCCTCAGCTGGCTCCCTTCTTTGGACCAGTATCCCCATCCCTCTTTATCTTGAGCAGGACTTTCTTAAATTCTGGAAGCTCCTCAAGACTTTCGCTGTACCTCCTCCTTCCACTCCCCCACTCCTCTGCTAATCTCACAGTTGCTTGTTTGGTGTTCAGGGCCCTTCTACATCCTCTGGGCCCTGACCGCCCACAATGAATCGCCCCATCTTCTGCCTATCCTCAGCACTTGCATTGGGCCACCCTTCACCATGGAAGCTCACACTTACCTTTCTTTGGACTTCACCTGTTGCTCACCCATATGCACCCCAGCACCTATCCAATTCCCCCACTTCTGCACTTGCACTTTCTGAACAGTCACAAGGCATATTAGATTTGTCCCCCTGCTAGACACTGTATTTAATATTCTTTTTTAATGTTTTTTAATTGTTTCACGTCCCCTTGTCCCCTCCCTGTTGCCCTGTGGCCGATTTGAAACAGTATTTACTTCCTGTATAATCACCTAACAAGCGAACAACAAATACATTAAAAATAAAGTCGCATATCTGCCCTATGACCGTATATTAGTAATTTCTTTTGTGTCAGATTTGTGGAAATGTTTGAATGTGGCCTCAAATATGACAAGTCTTATGGTGGAGTGCAGCTGATCAATATTAACTTGGTTATGATTTTGGCAAATACTATTTTCCTTATTTAGTGATAATTGATGGATTCTGCAATCGTACTGGGAAAGTTAATTTCAATTTGTACGTTTCCAGTAAACATTTCTTCTCTTGAGAAATGGTTTGGGCATTGTACTCTGACGTTATGGCTACAGTATGCCAGGTATTACTAAAGAAATATTTACTGGGATGGGTGCAAGGGCAAGATTGATGAGTTTCACTAGGGTAGCTATGGTGGGCTGCCCAGGGCACTTGGCCATTCAAACTCTAGTGAGAGTGGGGATGGGCAGTGAAGGGAGGATACACACGGTGATATCTTTTGTTGAGTAGCAATAGTAGCAATTAGGTGAAATGCAGGAATAGTGGGTCAGGCCATTGGCCCTACAAGGCCTCAACAGGTAAAAACATGTGTGGTCTTGTCTTTGCATGTCATTTGATGAGGATGCCTGAGGAAGATGGATCAAATTTTGTGTGGGTTGAGTAAATGAGTGACAGGGCCCGGTCACGTGACCAGCAGCCTACTCAATGTTGTCTTCCTGGAGCTGGCCTACAGTCCTTAAGTAGAGGCTTGTAAGATGTGAAATCTGGAGCTGGGTGGAGCAACATAGTGGCTTGCTTATCAGCTTTGTCGTTAATCGAGGACACACCAGAGAAGCATGAATGGCAGGTTGGTACATGAAACCAAAGATGTGTAACAGATCATTTTGCAACACCTTTATGAGTGTGAATCAACAAGTTATGCTAATTGATGCCATGTTTACTGGGCTCAGGACTAAGATGCCCACTTTGCACTTCATAGTGATCAGTGAATGTAGAGCGAGAAGACCATGTGCTCTCCCTCCAAATGCTTGGTGAAGGAATGACATTTACCTAATAGGATGTTATACCTCATATGAATGGAGAACGTGTGCAAACAATTAGATGTAGTGTAAATAAGATGAGCAAAGTAGAGTTTCAATAAATGGTAAGCGAGTGTCACAGTTTGTGATATATTTGTGGTTGGCACAGTACATTTTCAAGATGCTAAGCCTGAATGATACCGTAGCTAATTGTCTACATCATAGTGACCATTTATTTCACAGACTAAGAATTCATAATAAGGGATGCACATATGAAGTGAAAGATATGGCCCAAGTATGGGATTTGCCAGGTCATACCTTTAGAAAAAGATATGATATAGGAAATATAATTTTGCCACAAAAAAACATAGTATAACATGTACTACTACTTGAACACTCTTCAGAAAGCATTGAATTTGAGGTAATCATACAGCACTTTTTTCTATACTACACTGTAGATCATGGGTGCACAAGTTACGAGCCACGTAGTGAGTGTGTTCTGCACCAATGGAGGGCCAGCACTGCGGCTGGTTTGGTCAATAAGGCTTGATGCCGGAAGGCATTTCAGCCTTGCCACGCTAGCCGTAGTACCAGACCTCACCAGCGTTCCAGCTAGCCTGCCTTCCAGCACGTCCGGTAAGTACAGATTTGTTTGGGGGGATGTGTGTGTGTGTGTGTGTCGGGTCTTTGTCCTGCTTGTATGTTGAGATGCTGGTGTGGGGTGTGTGTCGGATCTGCCTGAATGTGTTTGTGTGCAAGTGCAGTGTATGTTGAGAGGCCGAGGGGGCATGGGTGTGTGTCGGGTCTGCCTGAATGTGTTTGTGTGCAAGTGCAGTGTATGTTGAGAGGCCGAGGGGGCATGGGTGTGTGTCGGGTCTGCCTGAATGTGTTTGTGTGCAAGTGTAGTGTATGCTGAGATGTGGAGGGGGGTGTGTGTTGTGTCTGCCTGAATGTGTTTGTGTGCAAGTTCAGTGTATGTTGAGATGCGGGTGTATGGTGAGTGTCAGGTCTGCCTGAATGTTTGTTGTTGTGTGCACCTTCAGTGTATGTTGAGATGCAGGGGTGGGGGGTTCGGGTCTGTATGGGTGCATGCTTGTGAGTTTGTATGGTGAGTTGGGGGGTGTGGGGTCCGGGTCGGTATGGGTGCATGCTTGTGAGTTTGTTTGGTGAGTTGGGGGGTGGGGGGTTCGGGTCTGTATGGGTGCATGGTGTATGCTTGTGAGTTTGTATGGTGAGTTGGGGGTGGGGGTCTGTATGGGTGCATGGTGAATGCTTGTTAGTCTGTATGCAGGGTTTGTGGTGGGGGTTGAGGTCTGTATGGGTGCATAGTGTATTGGTGTATGCTTGAGAGTTTGTGTGCTGAGTTGGGGGTTGGAGGGCTCGGGTCTGTATAGGTGCATGGTGTATGCTTGTGAGTTTGTGTGCTGAGTTGGAGGTTGGGGTCTCCGGTTTGTATGGGTGCATGGTGTATGCTTGTGAGTTTGTGTGCTGAGTTGGAGGTTGGGGTCTCCGGTTTGTATGGGTGCATGGTGTATGCTTTTTAGTCTGTGTGCAGGAGAGGGGGTGGGGGGCTGGGGTTTGTATGGGTGCATAGTGTATTATTGTATGCTTGTGAGTTTGTGTGCTGAGTTGAGGGTGGGGGTTCGGGTCTATATGGGTACATGGTGTATGCTTGTTAGTCTGTATGCAGGGGTTGGGGGTTGGGGTCTATATGAGTATATATGCATGATGCATGCTTGGTGGCATGGGGTATAGTGCTTGGTTGGGGGTGGGGGCCATGGGGAATAGTGTTTGGTTGGGGGGTGGGTGTCACAGGCCATGGGACATAGTGTTTGGTTGAGTGGTGGGGGCCATGGGGCATAGTGTCATGGCCACAGGCCCCAGAACAAAAAATCCACACCATCTAGTGATGGGGGCATCAAAGGGACTCACTTATGTCCCTTTGGAACCCATAAACACAGGGGCCCTGGCTGGACTCAGTCCTGGTGCCTTTGGCACCAGGGTCATATAGAGGTGTGAGCAGGAACACTTTATTTCAGTGCAGGAGTGCTTTCACTTTATTTCAGTGTGCAGTGCTTTTATTTTACAAGAACTTTCCAGGAGCTGAAAGCCTTTATTCCAGAGAACATCCTCATGTGCTTACTCATCGGGTGTGGCTCCCTAGGCCTGGTCTTCATGTGCTGACTCATCGGGTGTGGCAGGCAGGCTGAACCTGGTGGGCGTGGCTTCAGAAGCTCAGCTATATAAGCTGCTCCATCCTTAAGGCCGTGCTTCGTGTTACTGTGCACTTGCGTGCAACTTGATGCTCACCGCCACTTGGACCAGTTTACTCACCTTTGAAACCAGGCATTCTCGTGCATACTTACCTCCAGGAAACCGGTGCTTCATCGCTTCATCTGCAGATGCATCTCCTGACATCCAGTGAACTTGATCCCGACGCCGCAGCACTGCACTCCACATCTACGAACTCAGACTCTATGAAGAAGAAAGACAAGGTTAGAACATCTGTCCTAGGGCCACACTGCCGTTCAACCCCACGCACACCCTAGTTAACAACTTACCAGCTACTGTACCACTGCAGCTTCATTCCTCATTCCCTCTGGCTGCCGCCTTGAGCTCTGCAGCTTCTGCCGGGCCAGCAACATCACCTGCAAGGGAAGAAAGCAAAAGAGCAAACATCAAAAGTGGAATGGACAGCAATACAAGACAACAAACTTTACAATAAAACAAAAACAGACAAGGAAAGACAAAGGCAAATAGGAACACTTACCTGAAGTATAGTGGCTTAGTCGCAGCAGGACTGGACTACCACGTGCAAGAGACCAGTGAAGGAACTCAGTCCAGATCATACAAGCGCCCCTGCCAGAAGCAGCAGAACGGAGCGCTCGCCAAAACTAATCAACAGGTGAACTTTCCAGGGACAGCGCATCCCACGGGTACCACGGTTTGGGAGAAGGGGTCTGGAAGGGGATCAGAGGCACAAGCTGGCATACTCACACCCCCTATTCTCCATGCAGGAGCAGTCCCGAGCAGCATCACCTATTACCACCAGTCACCACATAAGCACACAGGGCGAAGCCAGACCCGAGCAACCTCACCCCTGGGAGGGCTGCAACCATGCCCCAACACCTCCGCAGAGACCAGGTAAGCATAACAATAGTGTTTGGTTGGGGTGGGGGCCATGGGGCATAGTGTTTGGTTGGGGGTGGGAGCCATGGGGCATAGTGTTTGCTTGAGGGGTGGGTGTCATGGGGCATAGTGTTTGGTAGGGGCGGGGGTCATGGGGCATAGTGTTTGGTTGGGGTGGGGTCCATTGGGCATAAGGTTTAGTTGGGGAGTGGGGGCCATGGGGCATAGTGTTTGGTTGAGGGGTGGCTGTTATGGGTCATGGGTCATAGTCTTTGGTTGAGGGGTGGGAGCCATGGGGCATAGTGTTTGGTTAAGGGGTGGGGGCCATGGGGCATAGTGTTTGGTTTGGGTGGGGGCCATGTGGCATAGTGTTTGCTTGAGGGGTGGGTGTCATGGGGTATAGTGTTTGGTTGGGGTGGGGGTCATGGGGCATAGTGTTTGGTTGGGGTGGGGGTCATTGGGCATAAGGTTTGGTTGGGGAGTGAGGGCCATGGGGCATAGTGTTTGGTTTAGGGGTGGCTGTTATGGGCCATGGGTCATAGTGTTTGGTTGAGGGGTGGGGGCCATGGGGCATAGTGTTTGGTTTGGGTGGGGGCCATGGGGCATAGTGTTTGGTTGGGGTTTGGGTGTCATGGGCCATGGCGCTTAGTGTTTGGTTGAGGGGTGGGGGCCATAGGGCATAGTGTTTGGTTGGGGTGGGAGCCATGGGGCATAGTGTTTGCATGAGGGGTGGGTGTCATGAAGGCATCGTGTTTGGTTGGGGTAGGGGTCATGGGGCAGAGTGTTTGTTTGGGGTGGGGGTCATTGGGCATAGTGTTTGGTTGGGGAGTGGGAGCCATGGGGCATAGTGTTTGGTTGAGGGGTGGGTGTCATGGGCCATGGGGCATAGTGTTTGGTTGAGGGGTGGGAGCAATGGTGCATAGTGTTTGGTTGAGGGGGGGGCCATGGGGCATAGTGTTTGGTTGGGGTGGGGACCATGGGGCATAGTGTTTGGTTAAGGAGTGGGGGCCATGGGGCATAGTGTTTTGTTGAGGGATGGGGGCCATGGTGCATAGTGTTTGGTTGTGGTGGGTGTCATGCGGCATAGTGTTTGGTTGAGAGGTGGGTGCCATGGGGCACAGTGTTTGGTTCGGGTGGGGGCCATGGGGCATAGTGTTTGGTTGGGGGTGGGGGACATGGGGTATAGTGTTTGGTTGAGGGGTGGGTGCCATGAGGCATAGTGTTTGGTTGAGGGGTGGGGCCATGGGGCATAGTGTTTGGTTGGTGGTGGGGGCCATGGGGTATAGTGTTTGCTTGAGGGGTGGGTGTCATGGGTCATAGTATTTGGTTGGGGTGAGGGTCATGGGGCTGTCTAGTCAAATGGTCGACAGACAAAGGGTCGACAGTCAAAAGGTCGACACAATTTGGTCGACAGGTCAAATGATCACATTTTTTTTTAGTTATATATATTTTTTTAGGTTTTCGTTTAGGGAAAAAAAGTGGTTTTTAGCAAAAAAAAAGGGGGTTGGGGGGACCCCCCCCAAAAAAAAGAAAATGTGAAAAAACAAAAAAAATAAATTCAATCATTTGACCTGTTGACCTTTTGGTGTCGACCATTTGACCTGTCGACCCTTTAGATTCGATCATTTGACCTACAACCGGTCATGGGCATAGTGTTTGGTTGGGGTGGGGGTCATGAGGCATAGTGTTTGGTTGAGGGGTGGGCACCATGGTGCATAGTATTTGGTTGAGGGGTGGGTGCCATGGGTCATAGTTTTTGGTTGGTGGGTGGGGGCCATGGGGCATAGTGTCACACTCCAAGAGTGAACCCAATAATAAAGCTAAAACAGGCACATTTAGGAGATGTACATCCTTTGCTTTTTGTGGAAACCTGACTCAACGAAGGCCATACTCCTCTTGGGCATCCCAAACAGCAAAGTATAGCAGTTCAAAATAACAGGTTGTCCAATCAAGGGTCAATAATATATATATATATATATATATATATATATATATATATATATATATATATATATATATATATATATTTTAATTAAACAGATGATATGCAATAACTAAATAGAAATAAATGATAACAATGGAAAATGTGTAGTACAAAATGTAAGTTTGAAATACAAATAATAATCGCTACACCTCAAAAACGTATTGTTTTTCCATGTGTTTAATAAAAATTGGGGGTTGAAAAAGCCTCCCGCCACACCATGCCCCATGCGCCTACCGCCCCACCCACATTTACTTTTCGGCCCACTATAGTCATCATGTAAGATACATTAAGCCCTCAACCAGTTGTGCACCCCTATAGATATTCTGTAGATACTCCTTCTCTTTAAAAGTGTTATTCTTTTCAGGTTTGTTTTTTCTGACACAGTGTTTATTTTATACAAATCTTCACATTTTTATCTAACTTGTTATATAGATATACTTGTAGAAAGTTAGACAGTATATATATATATAAATATATATATATAATATATATATATATATATATATATATATATATAATATATATATATATATATATATATATATTGATATATACATTTTTTGATAAATCTTTTAAAGAAGTGACTAGAGGATTGTATTCTCTCCAACAAGAAGTTTTTTTTTTTCCTCTGTAGCATAATTAATGAATGCAACCTGTTATTGTTTGTGTATTAGGAATGCATTCAGTATGCACCTAGTACCATTATGCAAAAAATCTATATTCTTGTTTATATTGTATTATGAAATACATTTCATTCTGTTTCAATTTTACTAAGATTGAAGAAAGAAGACAACATATATGAAGGTATTAGGTAAGACATTTATATATATTATATATATTTTTAAATATTCAGTGAACAAACTTTGTTAAAGAGGCCTTATGGTTCAGTTACTCTAATAAAAACCTAGCAAATGCAGTGCACAAACTGTGTTAAAGGGACGTTATAGTTACATTTGTGATGTCATCTTAGATGTCATGGGTGTTAGTTTTAGCAGTACACAGTTGTGGCGCGAGTTATGGTTGATTAGTTCACCATAACTGGTAAATTTCTGGGTTTTTTCGGTTTTACTTATAACCATAATATGGATAGGTTATTTGTGCAAAGTAACTATAAAGTCCCTTTAACAAAGTTTTTGCACTGAATTTGATAGGTTTGTATTAGGACAACTGAACCATAACGTGCCTTTAAAAAAGTGTTTTCAGTGAATTTGATAGGTTTTTATTAGTGCAACTTAACCATAATGTCCCTTTAACAAAGTCTTTTCACTGAATTTCAAAGGTTTTTACCAGGATACCCTTAATTTGTGTAGATGTACCATACAACATACTGAACCCCCTTCCCCCATGCTGATAATCACAGGGTCCGCGGACTCTGTGACTGTTCGCTGACCTTGGGTAGCATCCACACTGCCCAATAGCGCAGGGGTTGTTTCACATTATGGTAACATACAGCAAAGAAACTGAACATCTTTAAAGACCAACACATAAGTAAATTGTAAGGACTAATTAAATATGTCTACAAACTCTGTTTTACTTATAAAAGCAGCAATGCAATTGCATACACTGTGCAACATAATGGAATGCACCAAGCAGTAAAATAACCTGTGCTTGCAACAGTTTTACCTCAATGCTGCTTTACATACAAACTGAGAAGCAACTGTCAGCGGGTGTAAAGTAGTGACAGCAGAACAGTACTACAAAGTGGCAAGTACACTGTATTTTTTCCTATAACTGTGCAGTATGTTCTGTGTACAATACTAGTAAAAATGTTTTCTCATTTTTTAAACAGAAATGGCAAGCACCCTGGAGTGGCTTACAGAGAATGTCCCTTGTGATGAAATGAGTGTAGACAGTAACTCCAGTGGTACACAGTTCAGTTTGAAAAGTAAGAGAATTAATACACATTGCTTCACGTGTACCTGCAACATGTTCTTTCTTTAAAAGTACATACTGAAAATGAAGGGAATGGCCCAAAAGCAGTAGCTCCTCCACAAATGCATGGGCACATAGAAAACCAAACTAACAGTGTGCAAAATACCTAGTGAGCCTGGAGGCAAACATTGACCAATTGATGAACAGTTTTGGCGAATTAAAATAATTTGTACAGAGATATATAATGGACAATATTATATACCACTGCCCCATCTGCACCTGTACGCCTTCCTCCTGTCCCAGCCAACCATCCCCACAAATTCCCTGTAGGCAAAGATGTTTTGAAGAGACCTCAATCCCTTCCTCCCCTGATGACCAACCTGTGGAAAAACCCAATTCCCCTATATATTTTTCCATTTCTGCTACCCCTTTTCTTTCCTACTTGTGTGTATTTATCTGTGTAAATAAAGTTCTATATGTATACTGTTGCTGTGTGTGTGTGTTTTCTTTTTTAAAAGACCTGTTAGGAGTCCGCAGAGCGTGGGACTGTCTGGGATGTCCGCAATGAATCGAAATGGAGGCGTCCTACGGACACCGCACCTGTCCGGGAAGTCTGCATTTAAAATGGAGATGTCTGTTGGACTCTGCACCTGTCTGCATGTCTGCAAAGCTGTGATGTACCTTTAATTAGTTTGGGGACCCCACCCCTGTCCTGCAGACACCTGGGTGCACACGCATCACATTCCCTGTGTCCTACGGACATCGCGCCTGTCTGCATGTCTGCAAAGCTGTGATGTACTTTAATTAGTTCGGGGACCCCACTACTGTCCTGCAGACACCTGGGTGCATGCGCATCACATTCCTTGTGTCCTATGGACATCGGGCTGGTCTGGCATGTCTGCAAAGTTGTGACGTACTTGTCATGATCCATCGATCATGCCCCTTTTGGTCCTCCTGGTCCCTGGCACGTCGGGGGTTACTCGCTATAGTACACCCAACATGGCCGAATTCACAGAACGCGGTCTATCGACCTTTACGTCCATGCAGCACGTTCCATAAATTAACCACGCCCCTGCGGCTCCACGCGTCTCAATGCTACCTGTTTCCATCTGCGTTCCGTGCAGACCACCCCCGTGTGCGGCCTTCCTTCCCGGTCTTCCTGGAGTTTCCTTGATCCCGGACGAAGAAGCTGAACGAATCCTGGAATCCGACGACGGCCGAGCGGGCTTATACAAGACCCGAACAGCACGGAAGAAAACCTCGGCGAAGGATCCTGCAAGGCAGCAAAAACAGGTGAGAAAAAAGGAAACCTGTGACAGTACTTTCAATTGGGTCAGGGACCCCAGCCCCTGCCCCCAGTGGACACTTGGGGGCATGTGCATCTCTTTCCTCTGAGTCCTACGCACACTGTGCCTATTCAGCATGTCTGCAAAGTAGTGACATATTTTAATTAGTTTGGGGAGTCCACCGATGTCCAGCGAACAGCTGGGCGCATGCGTATCTCATCCCCTGGGCCCTACGAATACCGCGCCTGTTCGGACCTGTCCGCTGCATGTGTGTCCCACTTTTGATTAGTTCAAGGACCCCACCCCTGTCCTTAAGACCTTAAGACACCTAGATGCATGCATAGGTTGCTCTGTGTAAGTATGACCAAAATTGATCTCCTAAAATATCTTGCAGGTTGTTCTGAAATTTTCCATAACCGCTTGCATACATAGGTGTCAAAGATGTACATCTTGTCAAGATATGTCGGCTACTTTCTATCTCTTCATTGCAGCATTTGCATAATCTTTCCACATGCGGGATATCCGACCATTCTCCTATAAATTCCCTTGTATGCAAGACGTTCATGCGCAATTGTAATATGAAACACTTAAGCTCAATGCTGGATAATTTTGTCAAGTAGAAAGACGGTGTGCATCCTCGCCAGCCCAGTCGAGCTAGAACCTGATATTGCATTTTTGTATGTAGAATGTCAACATTATTTGCCATATCCCAGTCCCTAACTTTCATTTCTATTTTATTCTCTAAGTTGGGGTGCTGTTCTAGTATTTTCGAATCTAAATTCAGTTGAACAATGAAACTTTCTGCTGATTCTCTAAGTGATACCAAAAACCTATTTTTACACTGGTTATGTAAAGATTTTCCCATCAGACTATACAGATGATTTGACTCTTCGTTACTACCTTTGAATTTTGCATATAACAACGTTCTTTGTATTTGCCAAGTCACTGCATACCCCCAAACGTAGTGCTTCCGACGGTACTGATCTTGTAACATTTATCATAGATCGAAGAATTTTACCTTCCAGGAGCTCTAACCAACTAATCTAGTGAACATCTAATGCAGCCAATCCATACAGTATATTGGGTATTATACTAACTCTGTATATTTCAAGTAGACCCTCTATGTTGTTTCCCCCACGATGGCTTACGTAGTGTTTTACAGCTAAACACTTCTTCAAAACTTTGTCCCACACTTTTTCAAAGTAAAATTTCCCAGGTGTGTTTGCTGTTATGAAGAATCCCAAGTAATTATACTCTGATTCGTTTACCAGACTGGGAACTTAAATTTGCCAAGTACATTTTTTCTTTTTACCAATGTTCTTTTTACTTACCACAGCGTTTTTGTTTCATTTATGTTAATCACTATTCATTCTCTACAGCATATTTTGCCATAGAGTTTAAAGACCTCTTCAACCCAATCTGGGTACAATCGAATATTATGCTCTCATCAGCGTAAGCCACCATTGGAATCTCACTCCATTAACACTTGGTGGGAAATGTTTTGTTTCAACCAATACTTTTTCCATGTATGCGGTAAATAGGTTATAGAGCATTGGGCCAAGTACGCACCCCTGTTTTAATCCTATGTTTATCTCTTAGAGGTTCGTACAATGCCCTACTACGTTTAATCAGATTGCAATGCTTGCGTTTGTGTAAAGAAGTTGAATATAGAACAACAGCTTTCTATCTATTCACCAGTCTATTTTTTTTTTATATCATATCATATGTACCCCCAATATATAAGCATTTTCATCCTATATAAAAGTGTTAAGTTACAAACTGACTGATTCCCCACCTCCTAGCAACGTTTTTTAACACTTCTACAAACGTTCTGCAACTTTTTAGCACCGTTTCAAGTTTGTCAACATTTATGAACCTCTGACGTCACTTCAGACTTCTCGGGCGGTGTCACGTGATCCTGAGTGCGCGCAGTGTGATGACATGTTCACAAACGGGTCCGTGCTTCACAAACAGTTTCAGAACTGCTTTTTCAGCTGATCTAGGATGTTTAAAGTTAAATAAAATGTACCCTTGCACAGCTCCTAGACCTATTTTTACTGATTTCTAATCTGCAATCCAAGAGAGAGCACATTATTCAAACAATATTAGCAAACCTGCTATTTAACTTCAAAAATAGCATCAGCCATGCCCATACCTACTCCCCAAAAGCCACCACCACCAACACCTAGACGGTCTCCCCAACTAATAAAACAAAATCCTGTAGAACACAGTCAACGGGTCCAGGAAGCTAAGATAGAGAAAATCCTACCTCCAGCACCCAGAAAGAATAATGGGTGTGGCTGTTTTTTGCCACTGTTGGGGATGTACCAAAGGCTAAGGCTAGAAAGTTAAAATGCACTCAGTGAAACATTGTACTCAGTCACAGACAACCTGGGCAGTACTCCTACGGGACCACCTCTATGCGACGCCATACCAAATCCAACCACTGGAACGCTTTTTCAGGAAGTAGTAGGATGTCATCTTCTACCTCATGTTCTTCAACCAATACTACTCCTGTGGGACATCTGATCCCAACATCTAACTTGCAAGCCATAAAAGAGGCTGTTGATCCATATTTTGCCAAGACAACAGTTCTATGTATATAATGAAACCCACCACTGTGCAGGGAGAGCAGTTTCAATCTGCTTTTGAGGCTGCAATCAAGGAGCATGAGAAACACTGTCCCTTAACTTAGATTTAAGGCATACACAACATCTGTCCCTTTCCATGTGCCCCTCTGTATTTTTCACTGCTGGCCCTTCCCTAATTTCCATCCCCACCTTAGTTTCAGGACTGTCATTAAAAAAAAGAAAAGGCACAATCAAAAAACACCCCAAAAAAATGTTCCTTTAGGAACCACCTTTCACAGTTACAAAATAGAACTAAAACACATAGGGCCTCATTACGACCCGGGCGGTAAGGGATCAACAGTACCGGTAAGGGCACTGGTGTCGGTAATCCCTTACCGCCCTATTCCGAGGTCCCTTTGCGGGTCCTCCCTTAACACCTGGTTTTACCAGGCGTTAAGGACAGGACCCGCAAAGGGACTTTGGACCTAATAACAGTACCACAATTAGCGGTACCGTTATTAGCACCTTCCCCACTCCCATTGAGCCCTATGGAGGCTCAAGTGGGAATGGGGAAGGGCCATGGTGAATGGGGAATTACCATCCCCGCCAACCCTGGAATGGGGCGGTAATTGCTTCATTCACCATGGCGGAATCGGTACGTTTTTGGAGGCAACCATGGCGCTAATAGCACCATGGTTACCGCCTGGGTCGAAATGAAGCCCATAATCTTATAGACTCCATTTATTTTACATTTCTCATTAAAGTAGTTTTACTAAATAAGATTCTCCAATATTTTCAGTTGCATTTTGTATCATGGTAAAGAATAATGGACAATTGTATACTAAAAACAAAAAAAGGACAACAACTATTTTCTGTCCCAAATATATTTCTGTAGCATACAGTAACGACCATAATCCATGGACCTTCATAGCTGTCTGCGTCTCTGCAGTCACTTTTCCAGAAAACATGTATCATAAAAAGACCTGGATGGCACTGCACACCATCATGTTAAACCATATTCGCATAATACCGTCTGGTTATGAACATTGGCCTAAGCACACTCACATTGTACAGAAAACTGCATTTTAAATGCCCCGATTAGAATTGACTTCGCCGTCATCTTAGAACCATCCACCATTTTGATTCCAACTCTTGCTTTGTTTCTTAAAATGATAGACTGTGTTTTCAACTACAGCTGTGCAAAAGTGAACTTTGAGCTATGTCAACATTAAGGCTGCTGAGAGCAGAATGTTTGTTCTGTGCAAAGAAACCTTGTGACTAGAATGAACTGCAATCTAAGTGTTGTCAGCGCCCACAGCCACATCCTTATTTAAACAACAAATTATAATGTAAGACAACTAGAACCGTGTGCTTTAGATGAGACGTATTGTGTTCATTCTTGAAATTGGACTTACTTTAAGCTGGAGAACCAACATCACCATTAAATCTTCAAATATGTTAAAAGTGTTAAACAATATTGTTATATTTGTCATATGAACTGGGCACAAACCCTTGTATGTAACTTATTAGTTTGGAGAAGGGCTGGACAATGACGGGGCTGGTGTATAAAAGAAAATGTATTGGGATGTCCAGCTCTCTCTCCCCTCACAGTGTTTGCTGGTACACACTGCGAGGTGTTGGGAGCCAGATAGCTATCTGATTTTGCTTTGAAACTGTACAGAAATAAAAATACTTGTATCTTTTGACCCGTGATTGGCGTATTTCATTTTGTGATACTAAGCCTCAATATTTCTTTGGTCTTTCAATCACACAGTACAGCCCTAGTAGCCTATTACAACATATTACCTTCACTATATTAAACTTCCACACACCAACTGCCACTTAACAATATTCTACAAATCTGTTCATTCTGCTTTTACCTTACTTAAACAAAATAAATGTGCACAGTGCTTAAACAAAATAAATGTACAGAGTGATTCAATAAATACACATAAATACACATATGCAGTGTACAGTGAGAGAAGTGCATACATTCAAGGGGCAGTACCAATAGTCTAGCACTCATGGGAGCCCAAAAGTGAAATTCTGCGAAATACCAATGTAAAAGGCCACTGGCTAACTGCTGGGGCACACAACTCCCAAGGGTGGTGTGCATCTTAACCGTAACATCCATTTAGCAAACTTTTTTCTATCATTTTAATACGTTTTTATGAGTGAAAATGTTTCATGCTGTTACATCACTGTATACAAGTTATTAATAATTCCTCTTTTAACACTTATAAAAAACTATAAACATCCATCAACAGACATATTTTTTGCAACACATACATATATGTGCAATTTTCAACAGCGGTATGCTAGAAATAAAAATCATCTTTAATTTGCCCACGACATGATGCTTGACCATAACCCCAGATGCACCAAACCACCCCTATTACCATTGCACCTATCCTGCATCCTATCTCAGTCTCCAATGTACCCTAATAATATTACCAATGACCAGTCTTCAAAATCTATGGGGCATAGGCTTCGGCCATGCCACATTCCCCATGAACAAATTACATTACACATTTCTCATTGCTGAGGGCTAGTCCCATTTCCCAGGCAACAAACTTACATCACTGTGCTGTGCACTTACATTTTAACACTTTAAAAAACAAAACTTAAAATGCCCACATTTACAAAACCATGCTTTCGGATCCTTGCCAATGCTCCCTTCCACAGGTTCACTCTGGAATCCCTCCATGTTTCATATTTGCAAAAGTGTCAAAATGTAAGTGCATGCAAATAAAGTCATATAACTTAACCATATATTTGCAAGAACATTAAAGGTTGGGTCTTCACTCTTTCTGTTCACTTCCATACAGATTCATCAAACAGCAAAAAACGTATAAGCCATCTAAATATGTTCAGATTTCCCTTCTAATTTTGCTCCCTTTTCAAAAACTCTGACCAAACTGTACAACATTCAAATCTACACCTACATTTTTTTGCAAACTTTTGTGCACATTTCTCAAGCCATACAAAATTTATAAGCCTCTCAAATATTTTTGGACCCCTCTCTAATTTTGCCCCCTCTTAACAAAACACCACCAAACTTTGCACACCCATTCAGGACTGGGTCTACAATAATATTGCAAAATTTCATTGAGTGACGCCAAAGTTATAGGCCAACCAAACACTCCCATTCAACGACCCTAATATGCAGAAATATGCATGGATGTCCCGGCACATTGGAGATATTTACGGAGATCGAAGAAAAAAAAATCCCTCTTAATTTTGGCTTTTCCTGGCCATATACCATCCCATCCTCATCATTCCTCACCTTCCTCCCAGAGGTTTTTCATTAGTTTTGCAAGTACAATATTGTCATTTTTAATATGTTTTTACTGCAATGTCTGCATACTACGCTGCTGTTCATAAATCCAACGTGGCTACCATTTCAGAAAATATAACACACCTCACGCTTTTCACCAACCAATCAGTGTACTTGTCCGATATCCACGGACATCACGTCCCCCCTGGACCAATCACGGGGCTGTGGTTGAGGAGCACAACAACACTGCCCCAACTTAGATTCAAGGTGCACCCAACATCTTCCTCTGTACACCTGTCTCTCTATCTCTGTGGTTGGTGGCCCTTCCCTTTAAAAATAAATAAAAATTGAAAATATAAATAAAAAGTTCCAAAACTCCTGCTACCTCTAATCGACTGATTCCCCCTGATGTCCACGGACTATCGCGTAGTCTGCAGACTCTGTGGTCAGTCATATTGGTGGTTGCAGTTTTAACGCAGGCCCTGTAATATTTTCACTGAAAAACATCTCTAGTTATGGTGCAGTGAAATAGAGCAGTTTTAACGCAAAACAAAATCCTTGAAATTCAGCAACCAGCATAACTTGCCACAGTCCCCTTGGTGTCCTTCATAATGCATTGACCCCCATTATGCAATTTGTTATGTCTTTGTGAATCCCTTCCCTTATAATATGTATGTGCGCATGGACTTTGCAAAAGGAGTTCACCGAGTTAAGCTGGTCATAACTTCGCACATCTGATGAATGTCAAGGGTTTTGTTGCGTTAATTCTGCTCAACTTAACTGCACATTCACTAAAGATTTTTCAGTGAGCACAGCCTTCAGCCATGCACACTGTATATTTGATAACACTATCGGGCCACTAGCCATGGTCTTTTGACCATGTCCACTGTACATGTTCCCTCAATACATTGCTTTTGGATGCGCTAGGTGGCCACGTCCTTCAGCCACGGCCACTATACATGTCTTTCAGCCCTGGCCAGTGAGCATGGCTTTCGGCCGTGTTTACTATATATTTTCAAACATTACCAGGCCACTAGCTATAACCTTCAGCCATGGTCATTTCCACTGTACATGTTCCCCCAATATGTTTATTTTAGCCCCACTAGGTGTCTACGGCCGATGTCGTTTGGCCTTGGCCGTGCCCACTGTATATTTTAAAACGTTATTGGGCCACTAACCATGGCATTAAGCTTGGCCATTTTTTCTTTGGTAATGACCAGTGGCCAATGTCTTTGTGTGTGTCCTCAATATAAGTTGCACCGAGAGGTTTCTTTGGGTCACACTAACTATGACCTTCGGCACAGAGACCCATTTCCACCACGCCTAGGAGATGTGATCACTGCAGGTGTAAAAGTACTTTTTTATTTCACTTTCTCCCGATTCCTGTTGGATTCCCCCAATATTCCCCCAATAAAGGCAATTAACTACACATACAGTGGCATTGAACTACCCATGCCAGCAGGATGGACCTGGTATTCCCACAATAACACTCAAATATCCCAAACTCTTCACTATCCTCACAGGCACTCACCAAGTGTCCCTCTGCTCTTTCCATAGTTCCTCAGTTGTGTTTATTTACCTGGCCATCTCCTGGCTATTATCGGCTATCAATGTTTGGTTAGTGAGTTGCATTTTCCTTCTCTGAGGTGGACTTGATTGAAATGTGAGTGCTGAATTACAGGGGTTTAGATGAGTTTAAATTTGATAACCTTAACTCTCTCTTAACAGATGTTTTTTTTTCCCTGAATTTCAAGGGTTTTGCTATTCCTTAGTTTCCTCTGGGCCCACTAGCCAATATAACGTGTACCTTAAGTCTTGCCGGGACCCCTGGTCTCCTCATGGCGTGTGCCACACCACCTAGCAACCCAATCTCAGATGAAGCTTGTTAATAGCATTCAAACTTGTCTAGACTGAGAAGTGGGATTGATGGTGAACCAGACTGCCCTTCGGGAAGCTTTTCATCAGCAGGTTCCCTGACTTCCCCACCCGCTCCCAGTACCGCCCTATGGGGATTGACTCACCATGTGATTCCAGTGATAAGCAGAGATTAAACCAGTTACATCACTGGTTCTGGTGCATTCCAGCGAGGTTTCTTGAATGTGAATTGGATTGAGGATTTGTAACTTGACTGCTTTCTCTTGCTGAGTGAATTGGCTCAAGGAGCTGTTTGTCTTGTGGTCTTAACAGAGCATTATGGCTTCTCGAATTGTGGTGATGATCATGATGGCATGCTTTCATGTGCTTTCTGCAGTTCTTGTAGTTGTTGGCTTGAGGTGTTTGAAGCTGCTGTGCACCAAGCGTGTTGTGCTTCTCCATGCACCCAGTCTGCAGATTGCTGATGCGTGTGTGCGTGCGAGTGTGCAATGCACATTTTGTACGTTCCTTGATTAATGTTTTTTCTTTTCCTTTTCTGGTCAGGAACTTAAGGCAAATGCTGGTCGGGTCGTGTTTCAGAAATACAGGCTCCTTCAGCCTTTTCGGAGTGGATCAAAGCAGGTCTTGTATTCTATAAGGTAAGCAATGTCTTATGGGTCAGAGGCCCACTCTTACTGTGTCTCTGTGTCTTCTTCCATTTCAGATGAAGCTCTGGAGGGCAGGGATTGTTCCACAGGATGGGAGCGTCGTGGACTTTGATGTGGCTGGTAAGCTTTAAGCGTAAGTGTGCTCAGGTAGCTGGAGAAGAACGCTAATCAGTGGGGTGTGTCCAGGGTGTGTTTTGCATAGTCCTGGGCCTATGCTGAGTGCATAGAGCATCAACATGACTTCTTGGACTGTGTCCTCAGGGGTGGACATCTTGGATGGTCATGTTTATTCCTCCTGGCAGCCATCTTACTGTGGGCTTTGAACAGCCATTGATGCATCATGGATGTCCAATCGACATATTCCCCTGCTCTTGCTGGGGTCTGGGCGGTGAGCATGACAGCACTCCCGCTTAAGGCCCCCTTTCAAGGCACTGGTTCAGATTTGTGGTTTCCTTTGCTGGTCCCGATGGCAGCGGGCTGCTAGTCGTGGGGCGTGGATGTTCGAGGCTGGTTCCCAGAAGCTCTCCAAAACCCCATATCCCTTCCAGTAAATCAGACAGTACAAGATGTTACCCACCCTTTTGGAGTCTAGGATTTGTCAAACCTCATATTCTTGTTCAGTATGTTCCATCTGATATCGTGGGGGGTTTGTGGAAGTGGTTCCTGTACCTGGGTGAACTGGTTTTAGCAATGATACATGGAATACCAGATTAATGTGTAGGGTGGAAGGCAATTCTAGTGTAACCGTTGCATGGCTGATCATGGCTGAGATAACGTATGGATCGCTGTATCAAGGATGGAGCTTCCTGGGCCCTTTTAACGAAATATGCTTTGTGTCTAACCACACTTGATTTCCAACCTGGCACTCCCAAGGGTTTCAGGTGAATCATTAGGACGAGGTGCGTGGATGTTTTATATGGTGAAAAAAGAATAGCGTGTAACCTGTTGAGCTATGGCTAGTGTTGTTATACCCATACTCTGCCACTCAGAGATGGTCCACCCAATCTAGCTCTTTGTGTGTAAACATGCAGCACGGGTACTGTTCTACAGTTTGGTTGGTTCCCTTCATCTGCCCATTAGTTTGGAGGTGATGGCTAGTTGACAGGTGGACATTTATTTGGGCTAACGTGTAGCATTTCCTCCATAAAGGGGAAATAAACTGGCCCCCCCTGTCTGAGATTATGGCGGATGGGAACCCATGGAGCCTGAATACCGGTTGCAAGAAATTTTGAACTAATATAGGGTCTTTTGGTAATCCTTTTAAGGAAACCAAAAGTTGCCATTTTTGACAGAAGGTCAACTACGAATAGAATGGTGTTAAAGCCATAATATGCAGATAAATCGGTAATGTAGTCTAATGACACTGTATGCCAGGGCACAGGAGGTATTGGCAGTGTTTGGAGTAGTCCTTGTGGCTTTGTCTTCTGTGTTTTGTGCTGTGCACATACATCATGGGTGTTCACATATTGGGTGACATCCTATCATAGTGTGGGCCAAAAAACAGTGCAGTTGGATCTTGTCTATGGTATTTGTTATTCCTGAACGTACTCCTACCAAGGTGTCATGTTCATGTTGCAGCTGTAGGATGATAGAGCAGGTCATACCTGATTTCTCTTTCCAGGTCTTTGGTATCCCAGGTTTGCAATCCATCTGATGTGAAGGCTTCTCAAATGGAGTTGGACAGCTGGAGTACCTGGGTTTAACATTAAATCCTTTGCTCCTACAATCTTGTGTGTTGGGACGATGTCTATCAGTTCTGGTGTTGGATAGATGCTATCTTCCCTCCTCACTTCCCCATCACAGCCGGGAATAACCGTCCACATTGCTGCTCTGAACCAGGGGCTTTAGGAAATGGTGACATCATATTCAGCAAAAAACAGCGCCCATCTCAATTGTCTGGCAGATTGAGCATGCACGGTTTTCATATATTGTAAATTTCTATGGTCTGTAAGAATGGTGATTGGATGTCTAGAATTAAGCAATTAGTGTTGCCATTCCTTGAATGCAGCCTTGATCGTGAGGAGTTCTTTATCAGTTACCGGCAGGTGTACCCATGCTTCGAATAGTAATTCCGACTTCTTTCTTAGTTTGAAGGTGATTTATTGAAGAACACCAATGCTTCTTTGTAGACAATATTGTTGGTCTTTCCTGTAGGAGCTAGTGTGAACAAATCATCTGTGTTTCTAAATCTGGTGCAAGCCACATAAAGCTGACCCTGAGAAAAGAATGCATCCCATTAATTGGTTCCAGCTACTTTGAATTGGAGCGTTGAGATTGCGCAGCAACATTTTTGGAGTCCCGATCTACAGCCGAGCCAGCAGCAACCTCAACATAAGTGCCGTACATGTAGTGATGATGCATATAAGCTTGAAGTGCCAACCTGTACATATACTGCAGAAGCATGTAAGCTTCATACTGTCGAGATGGCATACATTCATCAGCTTCAGTGGGAAATTAAGTTTTTATAACAATGATGACAGATTTGCCACGATGTGATGAACCACGTCATTACAGACACTATTGAAGAGACATGCAACCCTTCCTGTCACCTGCATCACTACTAAATCAGCATATTGTGTCACCTGCATGTCAGTGCTGCTAATGTCAGCTAGAATATTGATAGTCTGGAACGTTTATGAACATTGAACTTCTGAAGTTTTCATGAACTACTGAACTTTAGGAACAATGAACGTAGAACTACGAAAGAACTATGGCACAAAGAATCATATGGCAGGGGTAAGAATTGCAGACCGCTTAAAACACAATGGCCCTCATTACGACCCAGGCGGTAAGGGGTTTACGCCGGCGTAAACTTCACCGACCCTTACCGCCTGAGTACGAGTTCCCTTAGCGCCATGGCGGATTTAACACCTGCTTTTAGCAGGTGTTAAAATCCATGGCGCTAAGGGACCTTGTTGTTAATTACGCCACCGTAATTTACGGTGGCGTAATTAACGCCTTCCCCACTCCCATTAAGCCCTATGGGGCAAAAATGGGAATGGGGAAGGGTAAATGGGGATTGGGGACTTACCGCCCCGCCAAGGTCGGAATGGGGCGGTAAGTCCGCCAACCACCATGGCGGAGTTGGCAATTTAGCGCCATGGACCATGGTGCTAATAGCACATGGTTCTCCGCCAAGGTCGTAATGAGGGCCAATAAATCCACAAAATGTGTATCTTATACCTGTTACATTGTCTACACCATGGAACCTACCCACATGCCAAATTTCAGGTCTGTAGCATGTTGGGAAGTATGCTGAACATTTCAAACTGACACACACGCATATCCTAGCATTGAGGACCACTAAAAAAACATAGACACATTTTTATTTTATGTTTTTTACATTGTCTACATCATGCAACCTCCCCACATGCCAAATTTCAGGTTTGTAGCATGTTAGGAAGTATGCTGAACGTTTCAAACAGACACACGCATATCCTAGCATTGAAGACCACTAAAAAAAACATAGAAACTTTTTTTTTTTCATTGTCGACATCATGGAACCCACCCACATGTCAACTTTCAAGTTTGTAGCATGTTGGGATGTATGGTGAACATTGCTAACAGGCGCACACGCCCATATCCACAAATTCCGCTTTTATATTTATGGAGATGGCATAGTTCAGTTCTCATTGAGAGAACATCTTAGACCAAAATGCGATGGGGTGTAGTTGGCCTGTGTTAGGTGTCCTTTTGGACAGAACAGTCCCAATGGTGTCTTTGAGGCATTGGTTTCCACGATGTAGTGTAAGAAACCTGAAGGTGTCTCATTTATTAGTCACTGGGAAACTGTCATCCAGGTGGCCAGGACACGGCCATCTCTATTGGATCCAGTTCCTGGGGTTGGACTAGTGAGGGAGGATCACCTGGATGGGGACACCTTGGGGAGTGGAAGTGGGACACTGATGGGTGAGATGTGGTATCCCCCTTCTCCTTATACCTTTTCACCATCCAACCCCATGGGATACTCCAACCCTTCCCCCTTTTCTGACACAAAAACATTTGCACACCGCGAGAGAAGATGGACAAACACCAAGGCCATTTTCCTTGATATGTCACAACGCCAGGCAAAGTGAGGCAATTAATGTGAATCACACACAACTGACGGCCCTTTCCCTTCCCCACTGGGATAAAAGGTGGAGCACGAGAGCACAAGACGAGCAAGGCACACCACACGACGAGAGCTAACAAAGCACGGCAGTTCAAGAGAAGGAGAAAGACAGCAAAAATAGAGAGAATACCAAGGAGAGAAATGACCTTGCCCTTATCGATAGAGGCCCGGGAAACCTCCAGAGAAGGAATCGTAAAACCGCAAACAATAGCCAGCGTGTCTTGCAGCAGATGTCATCGGTACACGGGCGCCTCCTGTGCTGACAGCCAAGACGGTGAGAAACACATCAAGGTACCAGTCTTGACGCCACAGACAAGAAAGCCAAGCAGTTCATCATAGCCGGTGAGTCGAGGGGAGAGCCGATAAGAAACCAAACTGTGTTGAACGAAAATAGGAAGCAACTGATTAAAGAAAGTAAAAAGAACTATTAACACGCAAGGGGAAAGCCAGCATAGCAGATTCAAGCACCATGTCGGTGCTCACTTGAGAAACTCTGGGAAATTACCCTGTTGATAAACTACCCTATCCAGAAGGCCTTAGTAGAAAGGCGAGAGGGGGGTCAAAGTGGTCATGCAGGGGTCTAATAAAATCCTCTGTAAAGGCAAAAGCCTTTGATCGACAGATTTTAATGAAAACTAAGGGAAATGAATCCTGCATCGTAAAGTTGCCAAGAGTAAACCCAACCGAGGGTTGCCGACCTGGGACACAGTCTGCAGTCCCGATTAAAAGTGTGTTGACAAGCATGAACCCAGTTGAGGGATGTCCACAGTGAACTGTTTAAAAAGACATTAAGATTTGTGAATGTTACAGATGAAGATTGTGTTGAAAGCCATAGTGAACACGGATGAGGGAGGCTAAAAATCGAGAGGGATCTGATCCAGAATGAGAGGGAACCCAGGGGTGAAGAACTATCACTCAAACGCAAGTAATGACAATCGAAGAAGAACTTTGGAACCTGTGTTGGCATTTTTTATAAACATTTTGAGAGCTCATTAGACCCTTGGAAGCGCGAAGCTTGATTACCGAGGGGACTGATACTGATTGAAGACTTCTTGTAGATCTGAGCCTGAATGAGGGGGATCCAAGGGTAAAAAGGCATCACCTAACATGCAAGTTGAAAGGAACTTTTGTTTATTATTTTTATTGAAGACATCAGGTCCCCGGAGGCAAGATACTTTTTGTAGAAAAGAGACTTAACCACTGACGGCCTTGATTGTTGAGAGTTGAACTGTTAGCTTGTGCTGGGAAAGCTCAAGTGTGTGCTTTGCTCCAGTGTCTTACCTTGTCCAATGCTCAAAACGGGGGGAAGGGAGACCCAACTGCCGCATCCTGACTTATTAGTTGTAAACACTTCTTTCTTTCCTGTGAACCCTATCACACACTCTTTGTTTGTATTTAGCGTAAGGATTGGCAATAGGTTTTTCTTAGTGTTAGGAAAGATTTCGTAATTGTAGGTAATTTTCCTTCCATGTGGCAACCCCTAAACTTTTTGCAATTGTTTTTCACCTTGTTCCTGACTTTGCCAGAGAAGTGCAGCCTTCTGCCGCACTCCTCTGGGCTTTCGCTCCTTTTCTTATGGGGAAACTGACATGCCCTTAAGACAGTCAGTACCGGGGAACGCTGTTTCCCGTAGTTTCTTTTATCGTGTTGCGGCTTTAGTGCAACATGACACAAGAGGGCACTGTAAGCTAAATTACAGCTCTCTTGGGTCTCTAGCCTTCTACAGGCCCTAGATACTCTTTTAGGATGATATTTGATCGGTGCAAGTCATTCAGGGACTCGAATGGTGGCAGCGATCGTTTTGTTTATTTTGAGCTCCTTTTGGCGTTCTGAGCACGTTTTTCGCACTGAACCCAAAATGGTGGCCTGGCTCCCAAAATGGCCAGACCACGAGGCTCCTTTGTCTTGTCCACTGACCGTCTTGCTCCCTTCACCTTCCCCAGGTCGAGAGACCCCGGGCCTTCCTTATTTGGGCATGTACTTTCCCGCGAAACGTGGTTGCTTTCGCGGGCTTCTACATGTCGTTTGTGTGCCTCCAGGGTGTGGGCTGGGATGTCTGGTCCCAATACACATCCTGGGTGCCAGAGAGTCTAGGGTGGTGTGAATGCCTGGGACCACCGTGGTCCGTGATTGGTCCACGTATGGTGTGTGTGTTGATGAGCGGATCTCCCATTGGCTACCCTCCGTTTTGGCGCGAAGGGAACCGTGGATAAGAGGGGGCTGGAAACACCACTACCATGTCGATCTCCTGAGTTCTCACGAACGAAGGAATACAGGAGCCAAGTATCCTGCAACCAAGAGGCTGGACCGAGGAATCGCTGGTGACCCGCTGAAGGAATCCTCCTTTGCATTGCTGTCGTCCTGTGAAACCCTTTCCTCCTTGGATCGAACCAGAAGGCCTGTACTGGTGCTTCGACCTTTGGAATAGCAGGAACAGCTATTCCCGGCGACTTCATCATCTCCTGCCAAGTAAGCCTTCGGAAGTGTCTCTGGGCCATCCAGTTGACTGACCAGCTTACAAGGGAGTCCTGCTCTGTAACTGCCGCCAGGTTGTGCTGTATTTCGAGTCCTTGTCACTCTCCCACGCTTCGTACGCTTGGCGTCCCCAGGTCTGAAGGGAGGAGTGTACATTTGGCTTGAATACACACAGCCGCTCCGTTGTCCTGCTGCGGCAACAAAACTGTGCTGGTTTCGTCGATTGGGACGTCTTTTTGCTCTACACGACTACGAGGCGTTCCCTGCTCTTCTGAACCTGCCAGCTGCTGAAACTAACGTGGAGAAGCCTGGGTCTGCTTGCTTCGGGGACCGGTGAGTAGTTTAGCTAGGATCTGGTCGCCCTCCTGCAGTATCCCATTGCTTTTCCCTGCTGTGTAAAAACAGCACCCTTTTTGCCGTACTCGCGCTCTGCTTCTGCTCGCTGTGGAGGCTGCGCTTGAGTTGCGGAACCTGTTCTCCTTCTGCTGTGCACTAACCCGAACTGCCTGACTTCCTCCGAAGAGCTTCCCCTTTTGCCCGTTGGCACCGGCGTGGCAGGTACTTTGAGCACAAGGCTCCACTCTTCGCAGGGCTCGGACTTCCATCTAGTTAGGTGCTTCTGAAGGCGAACTAAGTCTAAAGCGTTATCGCACTGCCTGTTTTCCTTTCCTTTCAGGTGGACTACATATTTCGTGCTTTAAACGCTTGCGACTGTGTATTTGTATATATATTGTGTTGATATGGTATGTATTGGTTTAATATTGTGATATTGTGATTTTCTCGCTACGGTCATTATTTTAAAGGCCTTAAAATAAATGTGTATCTATTTTTGATATAACAACTGTTTGGAGTAGTTTGTAAGCGCTCTTGCTTTGTGTGCTCTGTGCGGGCTTTCAGTCACCCTCACCCCTCTTGAGACCTAGTCTTGACCGCCGCGATCGCTACCTTGATTGGTCTGGCTTGTCCAGAGGTTACCCTGTTCCAAGTAATTAGGTTGGCCTTCTGAACTTCTGCGCCACCAGGACAGAGTTCAGAAATCCGTCTTAACACTTAGTATGGTCCCTTTTATATCACAAGACACCACTAGGACAACCTTATTATTATGTGATGGTCGTAGCTTGCTCCCATCTCATATTTAGGCTTATATTAGGTGTTTTTCCAACCCGCATACAGTTTAATGAACTGTGATCACTTGTGTCTGTCTTTACTGTTGCCACCATGAGTTCCTTACAGTAGGGAAACTTTAGATTTGGATGTTGCAGGATGATCCAAACAGCCCCTCTTGAGCCCCCTGCACCCGAGTGCACCGTTGTTTTCCCTGACCTTCTTGTTGTTCACTTCCCCTTCCCCACCCTTCTTCCAAATCCCAACCCACCCCCCTCCTCTGAAAGGCCAACGGTATCCTCCTGTGGGGCCTGGGCCTCTGCAGCCCACCACAATCAACACTTTCCATCTGGACAAATTGAGGTGAGAGCTACATTTGAAGCACCCTCCTGGGCCTTGATTTTTGATCCAAACAGCCCCTGTTGAGCCCCCAGGAACCGCATGCACCATTGTTTTCCCCCAACCCTCTCGTTGTTAACGTCCCCTTCCCCACCCCGTCCCGCCTCCCAGCCCGCCCCTCTCCCCTGATAGGTTAGATTGCTCTTCTTCACTGACCCTCCAAGAGCAGCCCTCTGCCAGTGCAACCCCTGCGGCTAAGGGCCCGGAGGCAAATGGCGGCTCCCACAGAGGCATCTCCATATTGTGTCTGCAGGTTTCAGCAGGGGATGCCAGTGGCCAGCCCTCAACCGGCAGCAATTAGTAAGGTAGGAGTGGCCCGGGTGAGGAATAGAGCCATCACTCTACCCTGAAAACCCTGCCACATAGCAACCTTACCTACACTAGAATAATACTGTGATTATAGCATGTACCACCCTGGAATAGTGCTGTGATTATTGGCGTGCATCGCAACCTCAGAGACTTGGTGACAGGATCATGAGTCGCATCTAGAGAGTGCCATACTTGGATAATACTGGTGATTTGCAGCCTGTGCCACTCTGAGATAACATTATGGTTATTGGCTGTATGTAAACTGCATTGTGAGACCTAGGCCTTTCTCCCACTATACAGGACTCTCAGACCTAGGTGAGTGTTTTTTTCCTCCGGTATTTAAACTGCATTGTGAAACCTAGGCCTTTCTACCACTTTACAGGACTCTCAGACCTAGGCCTTTCTCCAACTATGGAGGACCCTCAGACCTAGGTGTGTTGTCTCCGGTGTATAAACTACATTGTGAAAGTAGTGCGGTCTTTGGTTTCACCTTCTTAGCAAAGCGTTCATCTAGCAAACTGCTCTTCTATTTTCTGAGCTCTTGTCATTTTGTTCATTTGTCTACTATTGTCTCGTCTCTCTTTGTCGTATCTGCTTGTGCCCCTCCCTGTGTCCTTCCCTAGTGTTCTCCACACCTACATCCCCCTCCCTCTTCTCTCCTCTCCCTACCAACTCTAAGGTGCTCTCTGTCTCTCCTATTTTTTCTAACTGCTTCTCTCGACTGTCCTGCTGTCCTCACTAAATATGGTAGGAAGAATTTTAAAAAGGACATCCTGGTCTCCAACCCAGGCCTTCCTATCGCGGATACCTATACCAGTGCTTTCTCCAGGCAAACCTTCATCAACATCCTCTTTGTCATTCCCTTGGCAGACCTATTTGCTCTTCATATGGTCTTTGTGCTTTTTCCTTTCTCTTCTTCTCCCATTAATGGGGGCACCGTGTGGGAGGTCCTCCTGTCCTCCTTCCACTCCTCTGACGTTATCATTAATGTTTACCTGAATGTTACCATCTTGGTCCAAGGCCCTCAGGCCAACCTTCTCCTCTTTGATAGATGCTTCCCACGCCTCATCAATTTCCTTTCATCTGCTGCTGTCCCCTCTCTTCCCTCCATGGCTTCCTTGCCTACCCCTGCTGTCTCCTCTTTGGCTACCTTGCCCTCTCCTCTTTCCTCTTCTGCCCCCCCCCTCTGGCTTCCTCTACACCACTGCAGGGCGTACCTCTGATTTGTACCCCTCCACGGAAGTCTTTCAAGGATGGCAACCTTCTCCATATTGCCACTTTAAACTCTCACTCAGCTGTCAAACACTCCTCTGACATCTGCAGCCTCCTGGAAGTACTTGACCTTGATGTCCTCGGTCTCACTGCAACATGGTTCACGGTCAGCTCTGTCACAAGCTTGTACACTCTCCTCCCTAATGGCTAAAAGATCCTCTCCGCACCCAAGTCCAATCTTTCCAGAGGGAGTGTAGCCTTGATCTTACCTGAGTGGATTCCTGCCTCTGTCATTCCTACGCAGGCCTAATCCTCTTTTGAATGCCTCAACTGCAGGCTCTCTCTCTCCTATCCATTCTCTTAAGGTGGCTACCATCTATCGGCCACCTGGTCAGGTCTCCTCCTTCCTCTCTGAGTGGGCGGACCTCTCCTCTTCCATCCGGTATCTAGTTATTCCCTCGAATATAAAGCATCGAATGCAAAAGCCTAAAAAAAATGCACTGAAAAAATATATTTTTGTAGGTAACGTTTTTTTTTTTTTATTTTTTATTAAAATGGGTTTTAAGGAGTCAAAAAACGGGTGTTGGGGAACCCCCATTAAAAAAAATGCATTTTTCGATGCATTTTTTTTCGAGGCTTGTGCATTTGATGCTTTGGATGTCGAGGCTATCACTAGGATCCCTTCCATCCTGGTCTCGACCACTCAACTCCTCCTTCTTGGAGACTTTAACATCCACCTGTTCTTCCACTGGACTCCTTCGTGACCTCTGCAAATTTCTCTCACTCTCTTTCCTCCCCTCTGGCCCTACCCCCTCTGCAGAGCACACACTGTTTTTTCTGATCTCTACAGACCTTCCCCTTTCTATCCCTCTCACCACTCCTCTCTCCTGGAGTGATCACTTTCTCCTTTCCTCCCAGCTCACTCTCTTCACCCCTCAGGCCAAGCCAACTCCAGCACTGCCACCTACCTTCTCGGTTATCCGACCCATGAAGCATGTGACAGCTGAGCCTTTTGCTGCTACTTTCTCACACCCCCTCCACATTTGGCTGACTCACACCCTGACACAGCCCTTTCCATGCTCCACTCTGCTATATCTGATACTCTTGATGTTCTTGGCCCTATCATGAGGATCCGCTTGAAGCCCAAAGCCAAGAGCAACCTCTGGTATGACTCAGACCTCATCACCCTTAAACGCAAGTGCAGGGTGGCTGAGAGGAAATAGCCTGCTTCCTGTACATCCTCTGACACACTGGCCTGCCGCCTGCTCCAAAGGCAATACCGGCTCTCTATCCACACCACAAAGAGAGCTCTCATCCAAGCCCACATCTCTGAAGCATCCAACAACTCGGCCAAACTCTTACCTGTCCATCTCCCACCTTAAACTTCACACTGAATCAGTTGGTTGTCTCCATGACCATCAGTCTGGCTTCAGAGCTGCCAGAAGCACGGACATTGCTCTCCTGAACATCTGTGATGACCTGCTCTGCCTCTCCAACCTTGACTCCAATACCCCCTGTGTCCTCATCTTACTTGATTTCTCTTCTGCCTTTGACATGGTCAACCATGCCATCCTGCTCAACCATCTTCGTGATAACCTGGGTATCACCGATCAGGCCCTGACTTGGCTGACCTCTTTCTCTACGATTGACCCTCCCAGGTCCAATTTGGGTCCTTCCTCTCCTCTATCTCTATCTCTACCTGTGGTGGTCTCCAGGGGAGTAACCTCTCTCCCTGGCTGTTCAACCAATACTTGGCACTTCTTGCCCATAGCATTGCTGCTCTCTGCCCCAACTTTCAGTGCCATGCAGACGACACCCAGCTCATTTTCAGGCTCCCTTCTCCGACCTCTTCTCCTTCTCTCATCTCTGACTGTCTGTCCGGTATCCAGGAGTGGTGTGCCGCCAATGATCTCTGTCTTAATACCAGTAAGACTGAGATTCTCCTCTTTGACACACCTACTCCCTCCTTTCCTGTCATTCTCTGGCCGGTCTCTCTTGGCCCTCTTCCTTCTCCCACCTGTGAGGCAAAAAACCTCAAGGTCATCTTCGACTCAACTCTCTCCTTCTCTACTCACAGCTCTGACGTTTCTAAGAAGTCACACTTCCAGCTTCACCTCCTCAGAGGTATTCTTCCTTTCCTCTTCCTTCCCCTAGAAGCACACTGTGTCCAGAGTTCTGGTTCGCTCTAGGCTGGACTACGGCAACAGCCTCTTTTTAAATCTTCCTGCTTCTACTCTCCGCCCTCTGCAATTCATCCAGAACAGGATTGCAAGACTTGTCCTTGGCCTCAAGCCCAGGGATCATATCTCTCCAGGACTGAAATCTCTGCACTGGCTCCCAGTGGCTGTAAGGATTAAAATCAAAACCCTCTGCATTGCCCACAAGGGCTTCTGGCGCCTGAAGCCTCAATGCCTTCAACTCTCTCTCCCTAAATATCATCCTTCTGGAGCTCTTCAATGATCTGCCTCCAACTCCCTCAAGGCCAGTCGCTTCTCCAAGCAACAGGTTTGTGTTAGATCTCTTTCTTCAGCTGGGGCATCCCTCTGGAACAGCCTCTCTGCCTCCCTGAAACTTTAGGAGAACCATCTCCGGTTCCGGAAGCTCCTCAAGACCTTGCTCTTTGCTTCTGCTTTCTCCCCTCCTCTACCCTGCTGAGCTCCTGACTGAAACTGCCCTGGTCGCCTGGCTAACCTCTGATCTCAGGCCCAGGTCCCCTCCCCCATCAGCTGTACACCTGCACTGCCTCCCGGGCAACCCCTGCACTTGGGGGCTGTTTCTGTATCCCTACAGTCCCCACCAGCTCTTGAAAATTGATGTCTGCACTTACCCCTGCACTGCAGTCTGCACTGTCTACCTATTGGTTTTATTAATTTATTTTATTTATTTACTGTTGATCCCATGTATTGCACTGCCCCTCTTCCCCACCCTTTCCCTTCCCCTCTCCCCTGCACTTGCGCAATCTCAATGTCACCTGGCCTAGTAAGATCGTTGTCTTTGTCTTCCCTCTGTTCCCCCCTTCCTTGCCTTGTTGCGCCTTGAAACACTTGTGTGTAGGTGCGTTATCAATGCCATATCATATCATATCAGCACAGTGGTGAACTGCTGTTTCAGAGTAAGGAACACGTGATGTGCCTTTTCATTCCAGTGAAATGTTTTTCTTTTTCAAACCAGTGATGTAATGGGCTGCATGAAGTTGGAGAACGCTGGGATGAAATGCTGGCGAAAGTCGGCGAACCGTAAGAAACTTTGCACCGTTAGTTGAGGGAGCGGGCCACTGTAGAATTACTTTCACCTTGCGAGAATCCATCTTAATCCCTTGTCATGACATTATAAAACCCAGGATATTCCATTACGTGGAAAGCACATTTCTCTAGTTTGTGTTGTCTCAGCTTTTCAAAGACAGCCATCTCATGCCTGATAAGTTTGTTGGGATACACTGAATAGTTTAGGATTTTGTATATGTAGACAATGGCACAGGCATCAAGGTGTTTCCGAAGCACATGATACATGGAATCCTAGACTACTGCCGGTGCATTGCAGAACCCGAAGGGCATGGCCTGGTATTCATGTAACCTAAGAGAACTTGAGACTCCTGTTGGAGGGACAATAGTTTGTTATCGAGGGCCAGCGCCTTCCAGGTAAACAGCTTTTCTAGTTCCTGTTGAAACCCATGGAAGTTATGCAGCAATGTGTCATCTCTTTTAACGAGCAGGATTGACCAATAGGCCATGTGGCCACCTATATAGGAGAGAAAAAAGCCTACTTTAGTCTGGTCATCAGGAAATGCCCTGGGCCTAGTGAGGAAGTGGCAGCAGCACTGGTTCATGAATACTGCATATTTGTGACGGTCACATGTGGAGTGTTCTGGTGGAGCCAAGGTTACTGATGTGGGTGCGACTACCTGAATGAGCACTGGTGGGAGTGCTGGCAGTTCCTGAAGTCCATGCAGTGGGATTTGTCCTGCTTGTGGTTTCATAAGACATCTTGCCAACTGCTCTGTCCTATCCCTATTAACCACAAGTTCCTTCCTTAAGACGTTTGACTCGAAGTGTGCTGCGTGTACCTCAGCCCTCAACTCGTCCAGCAACCTAGCTCGTTGATTCACTTCTGAGGTTTCCCTCGCATTGGAGAAAGTCGATAGATGTGGGATTAGCTTTCTGCAATGGTTATTTTAAGTATTTGCGTGGAGTGTACTGCACCAGCTAGCAACCCAACCATAGATGATGCTTCTTAAAGGTGCTCAAACGTGCCTAGGCTGAGAGGAAGTGAGGTTGATGGTGAAGCTGAATGCCCTTGGGTTGCTTTTTATCAGCGGCTTCCCCTGAAGAGAAAAAGGGCTTTTACTATGGTTTCTGACTTCCCCACTCACTCCCAGTAACACCCTATGGTGATTGGATTCACCATGCGATGCAGGTGATAGGCGGAGATTAAACCCATTGCATCATAGGTTCTGGCCCAATCCAGATGCGACCAGTGATTTTTCTTCATCGTGAATTGGATTGAGGATTTGTGTCTTGACTGCTTTCTCTTGCTGCGTGGGTTGGCTCGATGATCTGTTTTCTGACGCTCTTTACAGAGCATTATGGCTTTGTGAATAGTGGTGATGCCCCTGATGTCATGCTTTTCTGAAATTTCTGCAATTTTTGTAGATGTTTTGAGGTGTGTGCGGCTGCTGCGTGCCCAAATGCATTGTGCTCCTGGATGCACCTAGTCTGCAGATTTCTGCTGCAGCATGCGTTTGAGTGTGCAATGAGCATTTTATAAGTTCCTTGAATAATGCTTTTCATTTTACTTTTCAGGTCTGGAGCATGAGGCGAATGCCAGTCGGGACAGTGGCATAACACAAGATGTGGGAGCCCCCCTGCAAGCCGTGCTGAGGGGGCCCCCCAACTCAGCAACAAATCAAGGGTCACGCCACACTCTGGGCCAGCCTAGATTATCACACTTGCGCAATTCGTACAAACGTGCTGCTGAACGGATATGCCGCACACTGCACTAGGAAAAAGATATACATATGAGTTTTAATGTAACATACAGCACACTGTCTGAGAAAAATTGGCTAAAAAGCCAGAGTGTTTGCAATTGTTTTGTAGGGTAACGCCAATCCAATAGATGCAATTCACCAACAGAGCACAGGAACATTAACGCTTTGCTATTAAAAATGCCATGCCACAATGAAAACATGTCCAACTGGCTGCACAAGGTAGACCAGTGTCCTCATGTAATAACAATATAGTAAAGCTTGCCAGGCCACATTTTAGACATATCTAGACTGGTTGCACCAAAATGGCAGTCGAAGCAATAACACTCATCAAGAATAGAACACACATTCAAGCCTGTGTCTCTGTGGCCTCTAACAACACGGCCAAACTCTTTAAAATCTGAAAAGAACTGGTCAATCCTGTTGAGGTCTTCACATCTCCTGTTCCCTCCCAGGCCCTCTGTATGGCTCTGTCATCTCACTTCTACGCTAAAACTCAGGACATCCTGTCCTCCTGCTCCTCTTCCTCTCCCTCTCCCTCTTCCTCTCTCGGCCCCCCTTTGGCCATCTCTACCTCTCTTCCTCCTTTCTCCTCTTTCTCTCTGACAACACCTAACAAGGTTTCTAGACAAGTCCGATCTATGAAAGTGTCATCCAAACAGGTGCTCTCCTGCTCCACCAGAACCATCAAGAACCATATTGACACCCTCGCTCCAGCCTTGACCGATTTCTGTAATCACTCTTTCCCCTCTCCCGTTAAGCACTCCCTTATGCACCCACTCCTCAAGAAGCTTTCTGCCGATCCTGCCTGCCCGGCAAACTATCGCCCAATCTCCATCACCCCTTTCCTGGGAAAACTGTTGAAAAAGCTGGCCATCTCCCAGCTTACTCTCCACATGGAATCTGTTGGTTGTCTCCATAACCATCAGTCTGGCTTCAGTGCCAGAGACACGGAAACTGCTGTCCTGAACACCTGTGAAGTTCTGCTCTCTAACCTTGATTCTAGCATTCCTTCTGTCCTCATCCTCCTTGATCTTTCCTGTGCTTTCGACACGGTCAACCATGCCATCCTGATCAATCCTGATCATTCGACTCCATGAGAACCTGGGCATCACGGATCAGGCCCTTGAGTGGCTGACCTCATTCCTCTTGGACTGCCCCTCCCAGGTCCAACTTGGTCCCTTTCTCCCGCTCCATCCTCTCACTCTGGTTTTTCAACCTCTATGTGGCCCCATTGACCCACCTGATCTCTACATTCTCCTCTAACTTTTAGTGTTATGCGGATGACACTCCGCTTTCCTTCAGGCTCCCCTCAGACTCCTCTCATCTCTCGCTCATTCCTGACTGTCTATCCGCGATTCAGGATTGGTGTGCCTCCAACTATCTCTGCCTTAATGTCAGTAAGATGGAGATCCTTCTCATTTGGACTCCTGCCCCTGCTTTCCCTCTCTCACTCTGGCCGCCCGCCTTGGGCCCTCTTCCTTCGCCTTCCTGTGAGGCAAACAACACTGGTGTCATCTTTGACCCCACTCTCTTTCTCTCCTCACATCTCAGACATTGCCAAGAAGTCACACTACCATCTGCTCCTCCTCAAAGGGCCTCTTCCCTTTCTCACTTTCCCCCAGAAGCTCACTGTCTGCAGAGCCCTGGTTCTCTCTAGGCTGGACTACTGCAACTTTCTCAATCTGCCATTCTCTACTATCCAGCCCCTGCAACTAATCCAGAAAAGGACTGCAAGACTTATCCTGGGCCTCAAGCACAGGGATTGTATCCATCCAGCCCTGAAATCTCTCCACTGGCTCCCAGTTGCTGCAAGTATCAAGTTCAAGACCCTTTGCATTGTCAACGAGGCTTTCTGGGCCCGGGACCCGCACTGCATCCAACGCTCTCTTCCAAAATATCTTCCTTCTCAAGCCCTTCGCTCAGCTACCTACAACTCTCTAAGGGTTAGACGCTTCTCCAAGAAGAGAGTGGGGGGTAGATCGCTCTCCTCTACAGGTGCCTCCCTCTGTAATAGCCTCCCTGCCCCTCTCAAGCTTTAGCAGACCACCTGAAGTTCTGGAAGCAGCTCAAAACTTTCCTCTTCTCCTCTGCTTTCTCTCTCTCCCTCCCCTGCTGGCCTACCTGACCTACCTGTCTGCTGTACTGACTGGTTGCTTGGCTACCCTCAGAGTCTCACTGAGTCGAGACTCTTTCTTGATCAGTCACCCTTGCACTGCCTCTGGTCCTACCATGCACTTAGGGGCTGTAACTGTAGCTCACTGTCTGCAGAGCCCTGGTTCTCTCTAGGCTGGACTACTGCAACTTTCTCAATCTGCCATTCTCTACTATCCAGCCCCTGCAACTAATCCAGAAAAGGACTGCAAGACTTATCCTGGGCCTCAAGCACAGGGATTGTATCCATCCAGCCCTGAAATCTCTCCACTGGCTCCCAGTTGCTGCAAGTATCAAGTTCAAGACCCTTTGCATTGTCAACGAGGCTTTCTGGGCCCGGGACCCGCACTGCATCCAACGCTCTCTTCCAAAATATCTTCCTTCTCAAGCCCTTCGCTCAGCTACCTACAACTCTCTAAGGGTTAGACGCTTCTCCAAGAAGAGAGTGGGGGGTAGATCGCTCTCCTCTACAGGTGCCTCCCTCTGTAATAGCCTCCCTGCCCCTCTCAAGCTTTAGCAGACCACCTGAAGTTCTGGAAGCAGCTCAAAACTTTCCTCTTCTCCTCTGCTTTCTCTCTCTGCCTCCCCTGCTGGCCTACCTGACCTACCTGTCTGCTGTACTGACTGGTTGCTTGGCTACCCTCAGAGTCTCACTGAGTCGAGACTCTTTCTTGATCAGTCACCCTTGCACTGCCTCTGGTCCTACCATGCACTTAGGGGCTGTAACTGTAACCCTACAGTCCCTTGTTCTCCTTGCACTACCCAGAGCTGTGCTGCCCTGACAGCACTTACTCAGAGCATTACTGCCCTGTTTTTCCCCTCCCCTCTCCCTTGCACTTCCCTGTCCCTTTTCCCTTGCGCTTCTCGATATCACACTTGCACGATCTGAATGACACAAGGCCTAGTAAGATCGTTTGTCTTGTCCTCCCTCTATCTTCCATCCCTCTTCTTGTCGCGCCTAGAAACACGTGTGTGCAGGTGCGTTATAAATGACATATCATATCATTTGATCCCAGAAAAATATACAATTCTGCAGTAAGAAACGGCTGACTGGCAGCATCCAAATGGCAGTCTAGCCAGGTAATTCACTTAGCAGGACTGCTTTATCATAAATGCCCCATTAAAAAAAGTCATACCAAACTGAGGAATTACTAGACTGGCTGCACAAAAATGCCTCTCTAGCCACTAATACCACATATCATGCCTGCTTAGCCTGGACATGGACAGCCATTATAATTTGTCGTATAATCCTGCCCACCCACACATCCCCTCTCCCTCCCACCTCAACCTCCAAAATCAGCTCCTTGGCCCAGAATTACCTCCACGTCCCTCTTCCTTGCCCCAGAGCTTAAGGTTGAGGCTCCTTGCCTCATAGGTAACTACTGGAATGAGGAAGAGTGGGACTAGGAGTAATGAAGATTACAGGTAGCTAAATCAAGTATTACTTCCATGTACCTCTACCCCATCCCAGTACTTGTGTATGAGGCAGAGTGCCTTATACACAAGTACTGTCTCATACACACTGGGACAAGGAAGAATAGGGCTGGGAGTAATGAAGATTACGAATAAATAATCCAAGCATTAAACACAAGTATTGGTGCAACACCATTGAGTTGACTGGGATTCAGCACTCCCCCCCCTCCAGAAATGTTGGGCTATGTTGACCAGACCTGGCTGACCTTCAGAGCAGTTGCCAGACAGAAAAGGACACAGATGTTAAACGGCACTTGGGCTTCTCTGTTAACAAGAAGCCACCAATTACTAACATAAAGCAATTCACTGTTAGTACCTGCATTCAAATGCCAAATTTTTTAGGCAATTGAAATCGTGATGTCGGTTTAATACTTGCATGCCAGGGGAGTGATTGGAAGGGTAGAGAGGGAACAGGAGACTGCTCATTCTCACAGCAGTCCATAAGTGGGTGCTTTAAACCTTAAAGGAGCGAGTTAACTGCTTGTAACATTGAAGCTGCACTAGAATAGTCTCATAAAAATGCATAAAAGAATTAGATGACCCAAACAAATAAGTTTGCCCCTCCCCCACCACCCATGAAGTTGGCACCATCCCAACATTTGAAGGGTTAGCCCCCGAAATGTAGGTTTTGTTGTGCCCCTGAAAGCAAGCACACACACCATTCACCATATACACACACGCACACCCAGCCATCCATACATTTAAGTGTGCATTCTTTCACCATACAGGCACACCCAGGCAGCCACCCATAAAATTATGTGTGCACCCTTTCACCATACAGGCACACACACCCAGACACCCAACCATACATTTAAGTGTGCACCCTTTCACCATACACTCACACAGGCAGCCACCCGTATATTAAAGTGTGCACCCTTTCACCATACAGGCACACCCAGGCAGCCACCTATACATTTAAGTGTGAACACTTTCAACATACTCTCACACACACACACATCATGGGGTTAAGGGGAGCCCTAACACTTAAAAAAGAAATTTGGCCTCATTACAACTATGCCGGACTGTAAGCAATGGTGCTGGTAAGCTCACCGGCACTGTTGTTGCCGGGCCGGCATATTACAGCTCTGCGAGCAGTTGCCGTCCTGCCCGGCAGGTCAGACCTGCCTGGCAGAACGGCACCCACCCACATAGTTTTCTCGGAAGCACCGGCACCGTTATTAACGGTGCCGGTGCTTCTATGGTCCCCATTCCCATAGAGTCCGATAGGACTTTATGGAAATGGGGACTTACCATTTGCCGGCGCCTGACTTCCCAGACCGCCAGGGTTGTAATCCCCCGGTGTTACCGGGAAGTCGGGCGCCAGTAAATCCTTAAGGGTCTGGCGGCAACCTGCTGGTAGCAATTGCACGGTTGCTGCCAAACCCGTAATGAGGCCCATTGTTTCTTTTTGAAGTCACTCTGACTTCATAAAGAAATTATTTCTGTTACAGAAATAATTTCTTTATAAATGCAGAGGGAATTCAAAAAGACAAAAAAAATATATATTTTTTTTCTACAAGTGGGGGCCCCTCCCAGGACATGTGCTGGTGGGGCCCCCCGCACCGCGGGGGCTGTGGGGCCCCTGTTACGCCAGTGAGTCAGGACGTGCTGCAAAAATACAAGCTCCTTCTGCCTGCTCGGAGTGGATCAAGGTATGTCTTGGTATACTATGGGGTAAGCAATGTCTTATGGGTGGGAGGCCCAGTTTTACAGTGTCTCTGTTTCTTCTTCCATTTCAGATCAGCTGCGGGCGGCAGGTGTTGCTCCACAGGATGGGAGCATCGTGGACTTCAATGTGTCTGGTAAGCATTAAGCGAGAGAGTGTTCGGGTAGCTGGAGAAGAACGCTAAACACTGGTGTGTGGTTTATATAGCTTTGGCCCATGCTGAGTGCATAGAGCATCAACTGTGTTCTCAGCGGTGGCCATCTTGGTCAGTCATGTTTGTTCCTCCTGGTGGCCATTTTACAGTGGTTTTGAATAGTGATTGATGCATTTCAGAATGTCCAATACCCATATTGCCCAGCTATTGCTGGGGTCTGGGTGATGATTGTGACAGCCATGGCCTTCTGTGATCAATAAACATGTATTACCAATAGTCCAGTAGCCCTCCAGCCATGCCCAGTGGCCCAGTAGCGATGGCAGAACAAGTTGCATAGTTTCTTGAGGTCTCACTAGCTATGGCCTTCATCCATGTCCTTTGTACGTGTGGCAGCAATATCTTTCTTTGTGCTTACTAGCCATGGCCACTTTCCATGTCACACCATTAATTTGTTATCAAACACCCATTGCCAATGTAGGTACTCTAAATGTTAAACCTTTTTTCTAACTACTTATTCCTGTGATAATTTCACAGTAATCATTTCCAATAACAGAAATTCCTGCAAAAGAGTGGCGGTTCACCGATTTCCACGATAACGAGAAAAACTGCTCAGAATTCAAAAATCTACCAGATCTTCACAGCCACTCAACATGTGTCCCCCCTCTTCTTTTTTCCATGTGCCCTCACTCCACTCACTTGCTTTTCCCTCCCTAATCCTCTGCCATAACCCGCTATAACTCAATACTTTGAGTGACAGACATTTTTTCTTAGCGCGCCTTGCGCAATTGCTGATGTAATCTCATGAGATTCAGGTGGTCTTCCCCTGACAAATAACATTTTCTACCCGTAACTGGCTCCCCACTCCCAAATCCCAAATGTTCCCACTTCTGACCTGTAGCCTGATGTGATTGATATTGCTATTGGTATTGGTATTTATATAGTGACTACGCCAAGTCCATCTAAGTGCTGCAGTTCAAAATAATCAGTGTTCCCTGAGGAGTTACTACATTAACAGAAGAGTTCTTAGTCTCTTTCTGATGTTGAGAATATTTTTAGACTCTGTAAGGTCATGGGGGAGTTAATTCTAACGTTTGGTCCACATCTGTATTGTGTTTTTTGTGTGCTATGGCTGTTAAAAACTGCACTTTTGGTCCAAGGCGCAATGAACAGGCGAAGGATGAAAACTTAATTTGTATGGTTTCTTAATATCCTTTTCATGTTTTTATTAAGAGTTCCCAGATTTCCAGTTTTGGGGGGCCCTTGACAATCTCTTGGTTTAGAAAATGAAATGTCATCTAAATGCATCCAGCAAGTAATTAGCCTCTTCAGCCTCTCCACTGCTTTGCACCAATACCAATATTAAGGTTTTAAGGGGCAGGGGTCACACCGTTCTTTGCTCAATATTTATGAATATAAAACTGCTGAATGGATTTACCCAAAACTAGTCAAGGAAATGAAGTCAATGCACTTTGCCCAAATAGTTTCTCATTTGGACCAAATCTGCCAAGCGGTTTTCAGGCTAAGGCTGTTAAAAAAAGCAGGTTTTCTCTATAGGAAAATGAATGTGAGTAAGCTGAAAACATTGTTTTTCATTTGTAATGTATTGTTCTGAGAATGTCCAGTTTAGTGGGGTTCTTGATTAACCCTTTGTTTGGAAAATGTCTTCCAAATCCAGTAAGCAAGTCAAAAGGTATTAGCCTTGTTCAAACGTTCTGCTGCAATAAGCAGCAATGCCGATATAAATGGTTTAAAGAACATGAGTCACCCTCTTCCCTGTCAAATTTTTTTAAAAACAACTAAATGGATTTACCTCAAACCAGTCAAGAGATTTAAGTCAATGCTTTGTGCCCAAGTTGTTTCTTATTTGCTCCAAATCTGCCCTGAGATTTTCACGCTATGGCTGTTCAGAAACTGCACTTTTTCTTTAAGGGAAAATGAATGGCCTGAAAACTGTGAAACTGTGGTGTCTTGTTTTATAAATATTATTTTCATTTTATAACATATGTTTTCCAAAATTAGCATTATGGGGGGACCCTTGACAAACTTTTTGTTTTGAGAATTTCATCCAAATCCATACATGTACTTTCATTGCATTCCCCACTTTGATTGATCTATCGATCAACACTATTTTTCTCACCATTCCTTTTGTCACTGTGTTGGGCATCCATACCCTTGTTACCCAGTCCATGTCCCCTGCTTCTTCTTTGTATCCCTCCAATATGGTCCCTATTACCAAGCAATTACGACCCATCTGGGGAACATGCTACCCAAAAGGCATCATAATCGTCTGCATTCAGTGGCAGTACTGCAAAGACCACCTGCACCCCATACTCACCATTATTCATTCCAGGATGCTGGGCTTCATTTTGCATTAGCAGACATTGGGGCTCATTACGAGTTTGGAGGAAGCCATGCCGCTATTTGCGCGATTTGCGGCATGGCTGCCTCCAAAATTGGGTCCCGGTTCCCTGAATGGGGATTTACCGGGTCATTCCAACCTTGGAGGACCGGGTAAATCCCCATTCAGGGAACCCATCCCCATTCCCATTCGAGCCCCCATAGGGCTCAATGGGAATGGAGAGGGAGCTAACAATGGGGTGGTTCATAACGGGCACGTTGTTAGCTCCCTGGTCCTTTAGCGGCTCCCGCTAAGGACGGCTGGTATTACCAGCCAGCCTTAGCGGGACCCACTAAGGGACCTCGTAATGCGGCGGTAAGGGGTTACGGCACCGGCATCCTTACCAGCGCCGTTAACCCCTTACCACCGACCTCATAGTGAGGCCCATTGTATACCAAATCTTTTTCCTGCTGCAATTACAGTTTTTGTTGATCCACTGTCCTGCACAGAAGGCAACGAGTATCACAACAACCACAGGAATAATTATCCTGAATATGGCGGCCAGCCACACGGCCACCCAGGGAAACAATGAGTTCAGCCAACTGTCTGATGTGGTATCCTCTGTCTCTTCAGTCATTTTTTCATACAAGGTGCAGATCTCTTCGACAGTCTCTGTGAGCATCCCATTGGTTGCATCATTATCGGGTATTGCCCATCAGAAACCACTGCCGATTTTGTGGCGTACCCTACCTTCCATTGCTGTCATCATGTCCAGAACAAAACAATTATGAAGTGCTACCAAGCATAGCACACACAGTTCCTTTCTTACTGCATTCAGTCCTTTTTCAGTCACATTTGAATGCTGTAGAACCTCATACCTGGTGATCTGCAACCACTTGGCATTAGTGTCTCCTTGCACCTCAGGTAGTTACAGTGAGGTAAAAAGGACAACTCCTTTGCTGAACAGCCTCAAGTGTTTTGGGATGTGGCATCCAGGCTGCGCGGTAATTCTTCCAAAATGTAGTTACTGCTTCTTTACTTTCTGGTCAATTTTCTTTCCTCTCCTTCCTGTTCCCTCTGCTCTTTCACCATCTTCTTTTTCCGCAATGCAGAGAGGTCTTTCAAAGGGAACAAGTCTGCTCGAGGCATGACCAAGGCAGGGTTGTGGAACGTGACAAAGGCGCATACTCCTCCGCAACCTGCACACAATTGGGCACATGCCTTGGACCCACAGGCCCACCAATGATTCATCATCGCCGCCGTCCCACTCTGAAATGGTGGGATGCTCATCATCTTCTGACAGCCAATGTTGGCGCCCGGAAACACTTGTGTATAGGCACCATACAAATGTCCAATGAATACATAAAATATTCACCCCAACAAAGGTGCTCTGAAACACAAAGAAAGTAGTGTCACATTCCACACTGCTCGGCAACTTTCATTTCTTTTTCTTATAACCCCCTCTATAAAATCCCACTAGCCTCTCCATACGAAACTGCACCATCCCTCGTACCCATCTCCCATCGTGAAACACCAAGCCCCCTATTCTTATCATGGGTCTGGTGTGGCACTATGTAAAGTCATGTCCTGTTGAATTTTTGCAGAGCACCCTCCTGTGAGTCGTGAACAGCTGTTCTCCCCTTAGTACCCTTTCTTGACAAATTCTAGTATTATATGCTTTGTGGCTTCTTTTATGAACATACTTACTAGCTGTATGTAATTATCTGCATATACTTTCTCTGCTGTGTCTAGCCAATGGGCCTCTATCATTTTCCCATGAAACAACCCATGAGTCCTACGTAAAGATAGGTGAATTAGGCATCCTCCCTTCCCGCTGTTTGAAAGACCACAATATGAGGCTTACTACAAAGAAATGGAAATAGCCAATCACATAGTTTAAATATGCATTTATTCACAACCCAGTTTGGTGTCTCAGCACCCCAAGATGCATGCGTGCAGACACCGTGGTGCGAGAGAGCCCCGAACAGCCAAAAATACACACATATATACAGAATAGAATCATATTTGAGACACCTGACCAGCCTCTTCATCTGACAGGGTCCTTAGGGTTCATGACCTTTCCACGTAGGTAATGTTACTAAAGCAACAAGTCTGAATTTTCCCCATCCTCTTATTGACAATTTACTGTCTGGGAACAGGGCAAAACAGTGCATGGGGGCATATTGTGTTCCCTGGTACAAGGTAACATTTGCTGCACAGCTTATCCATATTGCTCTTTGCGCATAAGGTCAGTCTGCTCTAGAGCTTGGAAATATGGTTTTCTTTAGAGGAACTTGTAGCAGCTGCACAATTAACGAAATGGATTGCCCGTTGAGGAGTAACATGGTTGAGATAGCCGGGCACATACCTCATAGATTGATGATGCTTCTACAGACATTTCAAGGTTCTACAGTGTAAGACAAACAAGACACTCAGCAGACTGTGCATTCCTGCCTGGCAATTAGTTAAAGTTTCACGCCGCAGTCTTCCACTGCGTTTGGAGTGAAAAAGATACAGTGAGCAGGGAACTGAACTGAACTGAACATCCAAGATGGTGAATAAAACAAAATGGCAGCGTCACCATTAGTGTGGCAATATGTTCATAGTGTGATGCTTATGTGCTTAGGACAATATGTATATATACAAGACACTAAAACTAAACATATTTTCACAAACCCTCCTTTTGGCCTAAGCCGAGAGCATCATCCATACATGGCATCCTCAGACGACCAGGTTGATGAGTCGTCATCAGAACACCCTGAGTCCTCACTACCATCAATGCTGATGGCCATACACTCTTTTATTGCAGCTTCCTGCATTACCAGTGCCATTGTGGTGTGTACTGGCAAATGTGGCTTTGGTTTCAATTTAACTAATGAACATGCACAGCAGTCCCCTATCATGGAACCCAGGACAGGCAGGCATTGGATGCCACAGCAGCAGAATAGAACTATACCAAGGATTACAGCTAAGACAGAGAATATCTTCCAACCCCAAGTTCGTTGAAGATTCCCAAACCATGAACTAATATCCAAATCCCCTCGGGGTATATGTACTTCTGAACCCAGAATGTGCAATCTCTTTATCTCTTGAAAAATGGTGGGGGTGCAGTCAGGTCAGTAAATACAACACGCGGACCCAACCATTTTGCATACACTACTACGCTTAGCCAGAATGACGTCTAACACCATCCGGTTCTGAAGGGCAACTAATCTTATGGCCTTTTGCTCTAGGGTCATATTGAACATAATGTCTGTAGTTTCATTGATAGTTTTCTCCAAAATCCCACCAGTTTTCTAATGTCCTGGTAGTTAATTATTTGTCCCCAGAATGGAATGAAAGATTTAGCAATGTCCCCCGAACCTGCAGGGGGGTGTCACCTTCGATTTTCCTCCTAGGGCGCATCTTCAATATGTCATCTGTAGAAGTGATGTAAACCCCTGGCAGGAGTATTCCCAAATAACATGTTCCTTGCCAATCCTTTGGTAACCAGGGATACGCCTCACTTCCACAAACAAGTAAATAGAACCCCCTTTATACAGAGGCCTATGCTCTTTCGCTAGAACAGCTGTTTTCATGCATTTATCGTACAAGCCCATAGGTCGGGAATCTTCTTTTCGCAAACAGAATGGAACAGAATCAGGGTCATGGTTGATAGTGTAAGATGGAGGAGTGACTTTTTTATTCCCTACAGGAGTCATTCTAAAAGAAACCATCAATTGATAGGGTCTGGAGTATTTATCAGCACGTTTGGTAGCAGCAATATTGAGAGTACTTTTGGTTGCAAACACTGAACATCCTAAAGGCAGCAATACCAATTGATCAAATTTATTTATAATCGTTCCATCAAAATTACCAGTGGCACTGTTGTTCCATCATCCAAAAAAACAATGACCTAAATGTGGTATATCATGCAGTAAACAGGGGGACAGGATGAATATACCAACCTATCCCCTTCTCACCATGCTGCGGTAAATGTGTGCAAACCTAGCAGTTGGTTTTATTCAGAATAGCATGATTTGCATTCGTAATCATCATGAGGGTGTTGTTCTGGTAACCCCCTTTATGACTGAGATCATGTGGCCGAACAGTGTGTGCGTAAACATATAAGGGAGACCTTGTGGATGCACTGACAGTTGGCAACATAGTGTTAAGTGGATGCATAGTTTCTAAATACCATAGCACCGGTATCAATGTGAACATAATACAGGTTATCACTAAAACAATTATCCATTTGGTCCTCGGGGACCATGGCCCTTGATATACAGGCCCATCAAACTGCAAATGTACCATATCCTCCTTTAAGCGATCAGCCCCAAACGCGGGCATAGTCGTTCAGCGTCCGTTAAGAAGCCTCACTGATAGGCTTTTTTAAAAGTTCATCCATTGGTGGCACCTGACCACGTGGCCAATCTTGATTGCAGTCTTCTTGTCACTCCCTGCCTCTTTAGTTCATCAAGAGGTGAATGTCGAGGGAATGGCGTTGGTATCTTCATTGGTGCAGCAATCTTACCACACTTTCCTTACCTCTTACAAAGCCTAATGTCAATCCCTAACTAAATCATATTTCGTGGTCGCAGGTTGTACCTTAAAGCTCCAGGTGCTGAATGGTTGATGAACAAAAAATCATCTGTTTCTGAAGGAACAACAATGTTAGACGATTCAGTAGAAGAAGAAAGATCTTTTTCCCAAGGCCGCATTGACGCAGGAAGTGGGTTTGTATTACACTTGACATCGATCAAATCAGAAACATGATGATCGATCTCTTTCTTATCGTTCTTGTCAAGAGGAAAAGGCAATGGCACTTGTTTCATGTGTGTTGCGTGTATCCAAAGTTTCTTGCTAGACACACGTACGGCTGTCTGCGTAGCCAAAATGATTTGATAAGGCCCCTTCCAGCAAGGTGCAAGGCATGTTTTCCTCTCGAAATTCTTCAGTAGAACATAGTCTCCAGGCCGAATTCGATGGCGTAATTCTCGGGCAGGGCTGGTAGAACCTGTTGGTGAATCAAACACAAGTTTTGAGTCAACTGGTCACAATAATCAGACAGAAACAGGGATTCAATATCGGCCAACTTTCTAGGTCTCGGTGCATTTCATATGTTTGCAGGACTCCCCATTATGATTCTGTTTTTGACTGTTCGGATGTTCACATTGAAATCAAAGCTATTGGCAGAGCGTCAGGCCACTTCAGATCACTTTGGGCACACATTTGCTAGTTTATTCTTCAGAATACCGTTGTGGCATTCCACCAGACCGGCACTCTGAGGATGTCTCGCTGAGTGAAAATGTTTATCGATCTGTAATCCCGCACATATTTGCAGAATAATGCCAGCGATAAAATGCGGTCCGTTGTCGAACCAAATGACTCTCAGAAGACCAAATAAAATATTCCTTTAACATGGCTTTGGACATCGACAGAGCAGCATTGTATTTCAGGGGGAAAGCTTCGACCCATTTGCTAATGGCGCAAATCACAACTAACACATATCGGTAATTCTGACAGCGTTCCATCTCAATAAAGTCAAAATTAATCACTTCAAATGGCATTTAGGCAGGGCCAAATCTTCCCTTTGGTGTTGCTGTGCCCTTCCCAATGTTGTGTTGTAAACATACCATACAATTCCGAACTAAATGTTTGGCAATTTTCGGGACATTTTCATTGTACCAGACATGGTCTAAATGCTAGCATATCTCTTTTGCACATATGTGTGCTGGACCATGAGCCATAGTGACTGCGGCAGTGACATAAACATTATGTAGCATCCATCTTTGCTACTCATTGTCCACCCAACACCCTTCAACATCCAACCCCGCCAGACCATTCCCCCATTGTTTGATCTCTTCTGCTGTAGATTCAGCCTGAATCTCTTTCACACTGTTAACCCCTTCTTCCATCAAATTAGTATCAGTAACCCATTTAGCCGAGTCTAACACATACATTCCTGAGTGTGATTGGTGGCTGTCTCTTTAGCTATTCTGTCGGCAAAAGCATTTCCTTTTCCTACGTTGTCCGTCACTTTCTGATGTGCTGCGGATTTCATTATTGCTACCTGAGTAGGAAGCGCTAGTGCTGACAACAATTGCACTGTCAGAGTACCATGTTGAATTTTGGTGCCATGTGATGTCAAAAATCCCCTCTCCACCTATAATCAGCCAAAATTGTGAACCACTACAAAAGCATACTGGCTATTGGTATGTATGTTCACATTTAGTCCCTCAGAGAGTTTGCACGCCCTAGTCAATGCAACAGTCTCTGCAGCCTGGGCAGAGTTATGCTGTATCTTTCTGCTCTCTTGTGGCAAGAATTGTTTTAGTGTCCCTGTGACGTGTGGGATTAGCAAGAACACATAGCGACTGCCATTAGCCCTCTCTTAACCTACACGTTTCATCTGTTCATACCAGAAATTCCTTGATGCTGCAGCCTTTTCGTTCTCTTGAGACAAGCCACTATACTCTTTATGTGATAAGAACCAGAAGAGAAATAGACAGAGCAGAAGAACACAAAACAATCCTATCACTATTAGTGGCACATCATTTTTGCATTATCTCTCATTCCCCCAAATGTTTGCTTTCTCTTCTCCCTCTTCTTCTACGGGCCTCCTGTAAAGTCTGATAGCAGAAAAGAGTGTTAGCGATAACTGCGTGATACTTCCCCTCAAGTTGTTCCCCTCTATTCCTCTCCAGAGGGGCAACGCTGTTATCTTTGTGAATGTCTGACATATGGATCCATGTTCTTTTTCTTTAGTCTTTACAGCTGTGGGTGTTGCATACACCACCTTGTGTGGACCTGTGAACTTTGAGTGCTGGCACTTCCGCCCAAAGTTGCAGACAAACACTTTATTGCCAGCATAGAGGGACATTCCTTGTTGAAAAGTCCTGTGCACTTGTGGATGTTCCGTCTTTGGTCGGCCAACTTGTTCAATGTTGAACCTGGCAGGACACGTATTTAAGGGCATTGGTCAGTTCAGTCAGATATGTTTGTATTTTTTCCTGCAAAACCTGTGCTGTTGAGTTAGCATCCAAGAATTTACAGGCAGGAGGGACAGGCGCATGCCAGTAACAATTTAATCCAGAGTCATATGATGATCGGCATCAGGTGAATTGCATAGTGCAAAGAGAGCTAAGGGGAGGCAATAAAGCCAATTCTTGCACAAGTTTTTGTTAGATTTACTAAGCATTCTTTATGCAAGCCATTTAAACACTCCACAATCCGGTTTGCCTGAGGCCGGTACACTGTGCAATGTCAGTGCTTTATTCCCAAAATGTTTATCATTTCCGTAAATGGGTCATTTGTCAAATGTTGCCCATTGCCCGACCTTATTTCATCACAGATTTCCCATCTTGAAAACACCTGCTGCACCAAAGATTTTGCTACCGACTTTACATCATTATGAGCACAAAGTCCCACCTCAAGTCAATGTGAAAAAAGACAGATGACCACAAGCATCTACCTATAAGAGGTGCACCACACTTGCATATTGACATAGTTCATTTGCAAGTGCCGGAAAGGCCATCCGGTCATGGTAATGTTCCACATATTGTCTTTAATGTATGGCCAGTCAGAAACTGTTCAGACTACTGGTGGGCACAGTTTTTTCTCTGCTTATTTGTAATATTACAGTGTGAATGTGTTCATTATTTGGTCCTGTCGCCAGATTCCACCCCTTTTGCAGGATGAGTTGGTACAAAATTATGCCAAGAATGAGTCTGGGTTAGGTATCCTAGACAGCTGGAAGGATCTGGGTGGTAATCAAGAGTATTTTCTTTTTCATTCAAATTCAATCTTTCATTTGTATTTTTAGAAGTATACTCCAAAAGGTTGTATGCATTTTCACAAAGTTATTGTCTTTATTTAGAAAGACTGTTATATAATAGTGCTGTTGCAACATCTATTGTAGGTCCAATGCATTTCGGTCATACTTGTCCTTCTTCAGGGACTGTTATGGAAAAATAAATAAATAAACTAAATGTTCAAGCCATATCAAAATTCGGTATAATCACACAAAATATGTTTCTTTACAGAATAACATATTTAGCCATAATTTACATTTGCATTATGGCCAACTTCTTATTTGCTCTGTATTGGGTGCTGATTGCAATTCTTATTTCACTTTGAGTCTCATACCATCTGTATCTGTGTGACAAAAAGGACATGTATACTCTTGCTGTCTTTCTAATGCTTCAATTGCTGCAGTATACAGAAACAGCCATGCTTGAGTTAACATCTAATTTGTCTTCTATTATTGATTGCGGCCACTCAGCTCTCCTTATTTTGTTAGATCTTTCTGCCGCGTTCAATTTAGTCAACCACAAGCTCAAGGCTTCCAGGTTGCAATCCCTTGTTGGCTGCACTGAGTTAACCACACAATGGTTAGTTTCTTTCTTGGGCCCCCGTAACGCTTGTGTCGTTATTCACAACTCTTTGTCTATTCCATCTTTGTCGACTCAAAGCGTCCCTCAGGGATTTTCCCTTTCTCCCACTCTTTTTAACATTGATATACTTCCTCTCCTTCTGTTGCTTGATGACCTGGGTGTCCTGTATACTAACTATGCCGATAGTTAGTATACAGCACTCAGGTCATCCTTGAACTCTCTGGCTCTCACTCTGCCGACTCAAAGGCCATCTCAGCTATTTACTCTGTCATTCAGTCCATGATGGCTCAGAACTCTATGGTCTTGAATGACGACAAAACTGAGCTCGTTATAGCCGCCACCAGTCACATTCTAAAGAATCTCCCTGTGGGCTAGGCTTCATTTCTAATTGCCAGCGTTTGCATACCCGCTGTCTAAAGTGTCAAGACGCTCGGGGCACTATTGACGCCAAACTCTCTATGCGCTCTCATGTGGCTAAAACTCATGCCACATGTGGCTGGATTAACAAACAGCTCTGCTCACTGCACCCCTTCCTATCCATAAACAATATGTCTCTCCTTGATTCCGCCCTTATCAACTCAAGGCTAGACTATTGCAACAGTCTTTTGGCCGGTACATCTTCTGCCAACATTGCAGCTCTTCAGACCACCCATAATGGCGAGGTTAGAGCGCTGCTTGGTTTATCAAGGCGGCATTCCATTACTGAAGCCCAGAAAAATGGCACTGGCTCCCAATCAGGTACAGGGTGTCCAGATACTCACACGCATGTTCAAATGCCTGAACACCATTGCACCTAGCTACCTCTCAGCCCATATCCAATGTTATATCCCAGGACATTCTCTCAGGTCAGTTGAATAGGCTAGACTCTCCTAACCTCGCTTCCGTCTTGCCAAATTTGGAAAAACTAATTTTGGTGTCATGGCTCCAACATTGTGGAATTTCATCCAACTTTACCTCTAGTCTTCCCCTTCTTTGGCCGACTTTAAAAAGAATCTGAAGACCTTCCTCTTCACTGCCCCCTAGTGCTTTTCTGATCTTGACTTCCTTACTCGTATCTGACTCTCTGTCTTGTTTTGTTTCATGTGCACCTTGAGGCCTGTGGGCGATTTGGCACTCTATCAAGAATTAAAATAAATAAATAAATAACTAAATCAATTATTTACATTGTTATGGTTGAGAAATTCTACACTTGAAAAACATGTTTTTTCAATCAAGATGTGTTTCATACTTTTTTTCACTGTATGTGAATGACTCGCCTCTAGTCTTGTAGTCTAGGCGACCTGCATTGTAAGCATACAGTATTTACAAATGGGTATCCTGAGCTCTAAGACTGGAATTTAGACATGCTGACATCAGAGTTTCATCTCCCATTTGGGAGATTCTTACCTGTTATTTGGCACAATTTCTGTCAGCAGGGCACCAGGCGCACACAAATACGTGTCTCTGAGTGCCCTGCTTGTTTATATATCTTTAAAATGGCGCCAGCCATTTTTGATTCTTTGTTCATTAGATAGTGTAATTCTAGCATATTTCTATTGTAGATAAGCCTTGCTATGGATGTTCCCTGCTGGCCTTATGTTTGCAATGGTTATATCAACAAATTATTGTGCCTTTTGGGTTTCCAATTTCTGCACATTTTTAAAGAATATAAATTCAATGGACAAATCACAGTAAATTATGCATTATGTTAAAGGGAGTTGGAAACAACAAAAACTGGAAAACGTATTGACAAAGATTACAATTATAATCTGATGTTGCGGTGTGCCTTTCTTGGCTACAAATAGCAATCTCTTGGGTTTTATCCATACCAAAGTATTAACAGTACTTAACCATCTTCATTTTGCAAGGGTATCATCATATGTTCTGTGTCATTGACAAATCCAAATTATTCAATGATTAGAGAAAATGTGCAATTATATTCCTCATTCAGTCGTCCTGGATGTAATGAGTTAAGCTTTTCTATTCAGTAGGTTTCTTTCTGACTTAAATTTCTGTTAATGTCCACATTTTTACCTCTCTGTAACTCTTCTTGTTTTAATTGTGGCCAATGTTTGGCGATTGATTTGTGCAATTTGATGCTGTGCTTCTTTAAAATTTCTGGATACTGGGGATTTGATGTTCCTGGTTCATATGTTAGACCAATGTTTATTCCACCGTAATTTTGCCTTTCCTGTGGTCTCTCCAATGTAGTATTTGCGACATAGGCATTTAATGCTGTAAATTACATTAGCTGTTTCGCATGTTGCGTAGTTATTCAGATAAATTGTTCTTCCTGTAGTCAGAAACTTGTGACATATCACACAATCACACAAATCCCAGTAAATTCTGCAACAAGTTCATGTAGTTTGTGGATGTACAGCCCGTCATTTATTTCTGCTGCCACATGCTTTTTGGATACATGGGCGGGAAAATGTATAATTCTAATACTTTAGCCAACAGTTTTCTAGGCATTACTGGTTTCCAATGTCCTATTTTACCTCCATACTAAGTCAGTTGGTGAGAGTGGACAGCCCCTCTGTATCCATAAATCTTTTTTTCCTGGGGAGCTTCCCTCTGCAAGTCTATTATCTGCACTATCGGTAGTGAGCTAAAGGGTTCTGCTTTTTTCTGACCCTTTATTTCTTTTTTCTTCTGCTACCACCATTGGCACCCTTCCCGCTGAAACTCGGAGTAACCTGGCGGTCTCTTCAGGTAAACAGACTGCTTATTGTGCTGCTTTGTCGCCCAGGTCATTCTCTTGGGAGATCAAGTCCTGGCCACCTGTGTGGGGGGCACACTTTATTATTGCCACTTCTACTGGCATATTTAATGCTTCCATTAGTTCACTTAGTAATTCAACATGTTGTACTGGAGACCTGTCACTCCTCCTAAACCCCCTTCAATCCCAGCGTGCTAATCCCAAATGTATGTTGGAAGTCATATAAGCAAAGTCCAAAAATGTATTCCCTACATGTCCCTCTATCATGTGTAGCACGCTTATCATTGCCACTAATTCTGCTGCCTGTGCTGAATAATGCAATGGTAGCCTTACTTGGGAGGCTACTTGAAATGTCCAATCCCTGTGGTACACTACTCCGGCACCAGTGTGTCTTCTTCCTGTACTTGGATCTACGCTTGATGACCCATCCATGACAACCATATTCACTCACTCTATCTCTTCTTCCTTTACCTGGATCTTCCCTTCCATTTGAATGATATATGCTACACAGTCATGCATGTAGTCCCCTACCTCTGCTGGTTCTCCTGTGAATAGCGCTGGGTTAACCACACAACACCTCATTAATTCAATTGTTGGATTTGTCAGTATAATCTCATACCCTGATGCCCTCTGTGTGGTGAGTGTGCTCTTTGACTTCTGCAGAGTGGCATAAAGACAGCGCTCCACATATAGAAATACCAGGCAACCCATGCTAATAGGTTCTGCCTTTTCTATTGCAAATGCTGCAGCCGCAAGTGCTTACTCACAGAGGAAGTGTCCCTGCATCACTGGGTCTAAGAGACTACTGTAGTAGGGGTTAGCCAACACTGGCACATGGGCCAATACCTCTTTCAGTCCAGCAAATTTCTCGTTCATCTCTGAAGTCCACTGTATTGCCCTTTTCTCCTTCTGAACTTCCTTAAGTGCTTGCAGTAGAGGCTTTGTGAAGGTGGAATAGTTGAAGACCCATACCCTGCAATAATTACCTAATCCTTGAAAGTGCTGCATATCTTTCACCTTGCAGGGATGTTGGGTCTTGTGTATTGCCTCCACTCCCTCTGGTGTTATCTTGTGGCCTTCTATTGATATTATTAGTGCAAGTACACTACTTCCTTGTGGCAGTACTGTAATTTCTACTTGTCCACCTTGTACCCCTTGTCTGCTAGCAATGTTAAGAGGTGCAGAGAGTCTACTCTGCACTGCTCCTCTGTCTCCCAGCACACCGATCATCAACACATTGTATCACTGTGCTTGGCATCGGTAAGTTGCTTAGGTCCACCTGAATCATCCTGTTAAAGATACATGGTAATTCACAGTACCCTTGTGGTAGCCTGGTGTGTTCAAATCTGGTCCCCCAATATGTGAACTTAGTAAGGCACCTGGATTCTGGCTGTTGTAGGATGGAGAAAAGGGTGTTATTCAGGTCGATGACCGTGAAGTATTTTGCCTAAATCAGGATTTTACATAATATTGTGCCAGAATTTGGCACAAGTGGGAACTCTGCTTATAAAACGTTGTTGAAAGGGCAGATATCATGTATGAATCTCTATGATCCATCCCTTTGATTTCTGTATTGGGCATATGGCTGTGTTGCACAGAGATGTTGGTGTCTGTATTATGTCCTGTTGCCATAATGTGTGGAGGGCCGAGTATATCCCTTTGTCTGCTTCATGGGCCAGTGGGTATTGTTTTGCTCACGGTAGCAATGCTCCCACTTTCAATATTATTCTTACAGCCCCTGTTTTCTTCAGTCCCCATACATCATGGTGCCCCGTTGTCCACAATTTCTTGGGACCTTCTTTAGATCCTCCTGTGTGTGTGCTTGTCCTCCTTTTTCACTAGTTGTGTGAGTAGCAGCATCAGCTTTTCAAATACTCTTACTGGACAGGGGATCTGTAGCTGGAACACCATCTCTCCTTCCTCTTCCCCATTTGAGAAGGGCTGCTTGTCAGTTATCCCTGTTATTGTCATTGTTGGGCCAAAGCATAACACTCAACGCCATCATCATCTGTCCTGCTTATGATCACCATGTCTTTATGAATCACTACTTCTTTGAGCTGTAATACTACTGTGGTGCCCCTAGCATCTCCCTTCTAGTGCTAGGGTTTGAAATAGGAATTCCGATGCTAGTCTGAATAAATTCCCTTGTATCCCCTGTATCCATCCAAGCAGTATCTGAACCCCATACACAGTGGTGTAACACAAAATGTGCCCCCCCTGCGAGCCACATTGAGGGGCAACTCAGCAAGAAATCACGGGTTGTGCCACACTCTAGGCCGGCCTAGATTATCACACTTGCGTAATATGCATGAATGTGCTGTTGAAAGGGTATGCCACACACCCCACTAGGAGAAAGATATAAATATGTGTTTTAATGCAATATACAGCACACTTTCCGAGAAAAATTGGCTAAAAAGCCAGAGTGTTTGCAATGGTTTAGTAGGGTAACACAAATCCAATACATGCAAGTCACCATCTGTGCACAGGAACATTAATGTTTTTCTATTAAAAATGCCATGCCACAATGAAAACATGTCCAACTGACTGCACAATATAGACCAGTGTAATAACATCACAGTAAAGTATGCCAGGCCACATTTAGAGATACCTAGACTGGTTGCACCAAAATGCCAGTTGAAGCAATAACACTCATCAAGAATAGAACACACATTCAAGCCTGCGTCTCTGTGGCCTCTAACAACACGGCCAATTTCAAATCTGTAAGTAACTGGTCATTCCTGTTGTGGTCATTACATCTCCTGTTCCCTCCTGGTTGCACCAAAATGCCAGTCGAAGCAATAACACTTATCAAGAAGAGAACACACATTCAAGCCTGCGTGTCTGTGGCCTCTAACAACACGGCCAAACTCTTTAAAATCTGTAAGTAACTAGTCAATCTTGTTGTGGTCTTTACCTCTCCTGTTCCCTCTGAGTCCCTCTGTATGGCTCTGTTCTCTCACTTCTCTGCTAAAACTCAGGACATCCAGTCCCCCATCTCCTCTTCCTCTCCCTCTTCCTCTCTTGACCCCCCCCATTGGCCAGCTCTACTTCTCTTCCTCCTTTCTCCTCTTTCTCTCTGACAATATCTGATGAGGTTTCTAGTCAGTTCCGATCTGTGAATGTGCTGTCCAAACAGGTGCTCCCCTGTTCCTCTAGAACCATCAAGGACCATAGTGACACCCTCTCTCCAGCTTTGGTTGATTTCTGTAATCACTCTTTCACCACTGGAATGTTCCACTCTAACCCTTAAGCACTCCCTTGTGCACCCCTTGTGCACCCACTCCTTAAGAAGCCGTCTGGCTTTCCTGCCTGCCTGGAAAACTATTGCCCAATATCCATCACCCCTTTCCAGGGCAAACTGGTGGAAAGAAACTGTCCATCTTCCAGCTTACTCTCCACACTGAATCTATTGGTTGTCTCCATCACCATCAGTCTGGCTTCAGAGCTGCCGCCTGAACACCTGTAAAGATCTTCTCTCTAACCTTGATTACAGCATCCTCAGCATCCTCAGCCTCTTTGATATTTCCTCTGCTTTCAACATGGTCAACCACACCATCCTGATTAATCGAATCCATGAGAACCTGGGCATCACGGATCAGGCCCTTGAGTGGCTGAACTCCTTCCTCTTGCACTGCCCCTCGCAGGTACACCTTGCCACATCTCTCTATACCTGTGGTGTTCACCAGGGCCCCATCCTCTCACCCTGGTTTTTTCACCTCTTCCTGGCCCCTTTGGCCCACCTGATCTCTACCGTCTCCTCTTATGCAGATGACATTCAACTTTCCTTCAGGCTCCCTCAGACTTGTCTCCTCTCTCTCTCTCTCTCTCATTCCTGACTGTCGATACGGGATTCAGGATTTGTGTGCATCCATAATGCCAGTAAGATGGAGATCCTTCTCATTGGGACCCCTGCCCCTGCTTTCCCTCTCGCACTCTCTACGCCCACCTTGGGCCCTCTTTTTTCGCCTTCCTGTGAGGCAAAAATACTTGGTTGTCATCTTTGATTCCAGTCTCTCTTTCACTCCTCACATCTTAGACATCAACAAGAAATACCACTACCAGCTGCTCCTCCTCAAAGGTACTCTTCCCTTACTCACTTTCCCCCAGAAGCTCACTGTTTCCAGAGCCCTGGTTCTCTCTAGGCTGGACTACTGTAACAGCCTCTTTCTCAACCTGCCTTCCTCTACTCTCTGCCCTCTGCAACTAATCCAAAACAGCACTGCAAGACTTATCCTTGGCCTCAAGCCCAGGGATCACATCTCTCCAGCCCTGAAATCTCTCCACTGTCTCCCGGTTCCTGCAAGGATAATGTTCAAGACCCTTTGCATTGTCCACAAAGCGTTCTGTGCTCGGGCCAACACTACATCTATCGCTCTCTTCCAAAATACATTTCTTCTCAAGCCCTTCGCTCAGCTACCTCTCTAAGGGTTAGACACTTCCCCAGGCAGGAGTGGGGGGTAGATCTCTCTTCTACGCAGGTGCATACCTCTGGAAAGGCTTCCCTGCCTCTCTCAAACTTGAGCTGGACCACCTGAAGATCCGGAAGCAGCTCAAAACCTTTCTCTTCTCCTCTGCTTCCTCTCTCTCACTCCACCCCTGGCCTACCTGACCTACCTGTCTGCTGTACCGACTGGTTACTGGGCTACCCTTAGAGTCTTACTATGTCCAGACTCTTTCTTGATCAGTCACCCCTGCACTGCCTCTGGGCCTACCTCACACTTAGAGGCTGTAACTGTAACCCTACAGTCCCTTGTTCTCCTTGCAATACTCAGAGCTCCACTGCCCTGGCTGCACTTACTCTGAGAATTGCTGCCTTGTTTTTCCCTCCCCTCTCACTTGCACTTCCCCCCTCCCTTTCCCCTTGCACTTCCCATTCTCACACCTGCATGATCTGAATGACACAAGGCCTAGTAAGATTGTTTGTCTTGTCCTTCCTCTATCTTCCCTTCTTTATCTTGTCGCACCTAGAAACACTTGTGTACAGGCGCGTTATAAATGTCTTATATTATATCATTTTATCACAGATTCCCAGAAAAATATACAGTGGCCCAGTAAGAAACGTCTAGTCTGACAGCACTGAAATGCCAGTCTAGCCAGGTAATTACACTTAGCAGGATTTCTTTATCAGAAATTACGAGTTATAAAAAAAAGTCATACTAAACTGAGGAATGACTAGACTGGCTGCACCAAAATGCCTTTCTAGCCACTAATACCACATATTATGCCTGCTTAGACTGGACATGGACAACCATTATGATTTGTCACACAATCCCACCGACCCACAAACATCCCCTCTCCCTCCCACCCCTACCCCAACCTCCAAAATCAGCTCCTTGGCCCAGAATTACCTCCACGTCCCTCTTCCTTGTCCCAGAGCTTAAATATGAGGCTCCTGTACTCATAGGTAAGTACTGGGATAAGAAAGAGTGGGACTAGGAGTAATGAAAATTACAGTTAGCTAAGTCAGGCATTACCTCCATGCACCTCTACCTCATCCAAGTACTTGTGTATGAGGCAGAGTGCCACATACGCAAGTAGTGGGATGAGGAAGAATAGGGCTAGGAGTAATGAAGATTACCAAGAAGTAATCAAGGCATTAAACACAAGTAGCGGTGCAACGCCATCGAGTTGACAGGGATTCAGAACTCCTCCCACCCGAAATGTTGGGCTATGTTGACTCGACCTGGCTGACCTTCAGAGCAGTTGCCGGACAGAAAAGGATAAATATGTTAAATGGCACTTGGGTTTTGCTGTTAACAAGAGTCCAGCAATTACTAACATAAAGCATTTCACTGTTAGTACCTGCATTCAAATGTCACATTTTTTAGCCAATTGAAATTGTGATGTGTGTTTAGTACTTGCATGCCAGGGGAGTGATTGGAAGGGTAGAGATGGAACAGGAGACCACTCAATTCTTGCAGCAGTCCATAAGTGGGAGCTTTAAACTTTAAAGGAGAGAAGTAACTGCTTGTAACATTGAAGATGCACTAGAATAGTCTCATTAAAATGTGTAAGAAATTGGATTCCCCCACACAAATAAGTTTGCCCCTTCCCCACCACCACTGAATTTAGCGCCTCTCCCAACATTTGAAGGGTAAGCCTCCCAGAAATGTAGGTTTTGTTGCACCCCTGAACACAAGCACACACACCATACACCATATTCACACATCCACACCCAGCCATTCATACATTCAAGTGTGCACTCTTTCACCATACAGGCAGACACAGCCAGGCCCCCACCCATAGATTTAAGTGTGCACCCTTTCACCATACACTCACACAGGCAGTCACCTATACATTTAAATGTGCTCCCTTTCACCATGCAGGCACACAAAGGCAGCCACCTGTACATTTAAGTGTCCACCCTTTCACGATACACTCACACATGCAGCCGTCATGGGGCTAAGGGGAGCCCTATTATTTCAAAAAGAAATTGTTTCTTTTTGAAGTCACGCTGACTTCATAAAGAAATTATTTGGACTGAACCATAACGGAAATAATTTCTTTATGAGTGCAGAGTGACTTCAAAAAGATACTGGGGGTCATTTTGACCCTGACGGTAGACATGCTGATAAATACTGGCACGGCTGCCGCAGGAGTCATTAATTTTCTGGTTCCCGGGAATGGGCAATTACCGGCGCATTGCAGGCCCGGCGGACCCAGTAATTGGCCATTCCCAGGCGCCGGAAAATATGACTCCCCATCCCAATTGAGTCTCATTGGACCATTCATGAATGTTGCCGGTGCATCTTTTAAGTTCTGCGCGCTGGTGCCATTCCGCCCACCAGGTCAGACCTGGTGGGCTGAAAGGCACGCCTTTGCAGGCCTCGTAGCTTGCCAGTCCAGAAGCAATGGTACCTGCAAGCTTACCGGACTGGCAAACTCATAATGAGGCCCACTGTTTCTTTTTGAAGTCATAGGGTTTCCTCACCCATGACATGGAGGCCTCCAGCCTAGGGTCTTCCATTGCATGGGGTGGGGGGATGCCTCGGACTTCAAAACAAAAGTTTCCTTTTCTAGTCACTCTGCCTACATAAAGACCTTATTTTCATTACAGACATAATTTCTTTATGAATGCAAAGTAAAATCAAAAAGAAAGAAAAAGATTTTTTTTGGGGAAAAAATATTTTTCATTATTTTTCTCCAAATGGGCCCCCCTCCCAGGACATGTGCTGGTGGGGCCCCCCACACCATAGGGGCTGCGGGGTCCCCCGTTATGCCAGTGCCCATACAGGAATAACTTGGAGTACACGTGCTGTCCTCGCAGTGTGCTGTGTGCATTCACTGATAGAAGTAGTGCTGCTACTCGGGCGTAATACATGGCCGCGTTGAGCACACCATCCACTTTTCTGTGAATTATATTGTTGCATTCAGTTTACTCATTAAACCCCTCCTTAGTATGTTTATTGGGGTGTCTTTTGAGTACAGTAGGGGTGCTACTATGTGCTGTGTCCCTATTTTTAATGGTAAATCCTTTGTTACCGGACCCGTGACAACTGCCCCAGAGAAGCCTTGCATGTCCACCACTATGCTTGACAATTGAAATCCCCACTTCTTTATACATGACTTGGTGGACCCCGTATCTATCAGAAATGAAAATACTATCTTCACTACTACCAAGGGCTCATCTTCAGGGTATTCAGTTACTGCTAGGACTGTAGACACATGCACTCCCTGTGGGCTCTCCTATATGGGTGTTATGTTTGGTGGAAATGAGAAGGGATTTCCCCCACAACGCTGACCCCAGTTTAGTGGAGTAGCACATTCTGTCACAGTCAAATTGCATTTCCTGCCCTACTGATGCTTGTGGTTGCACCTGTTGGAGTTGTTTCTGTGCCTGTTATGTTTGCGCTTGTGGGGGCAGTATCTGCTGCGGCTGGAATTGCTGTGCAAAGGAACCTTGCTGTTTTGACACTTGATATGCCTGTGCCTTTGCTTGCTGCCCAAATGGACTGGTGACCGCGAAGTGCCCCATGTTCCTTCATATGAAACACAGACCAATGAACCAGTAGCCTACTCCCCTATATCCTCCTCCTCTCCCTTGCTGCGGGTATCCTCTTCCCAGTTGAAAACAACCCCGACGTTGGTACATTTCCCCTTGTGGATAGCCCCCCTGCTCCTGCACCCCCCATTGTACAGTGTACAGTGGTGGTGATACATATCTCCCGGGTGGGGGCATGTTCCCCAGAGGGAACCCTCCCTGTTGGCCGGAGCCACTGTGGCAGCATAGGGTATGAGCATGGCCCCTTCCATTGTATATCTCAGAAGCTTCTTCTGTAACAGCTTGTTCACTGCTTGTGTTGTGGTGTTTGATTCTCATTCTCCTGCTTCCTTTCACAGCAGTGTACTATTGTTGCCTGTATCTCTGGCCATCACTTTACCTCCATTCCCACTATTATATCTAAGGAAGTCTGGACAACTGATGGCAGTCTTTTGACCAATATATGGCAGCATAACGGTATGTATTGTTCTCATTTTTTCACATTTCCGACGTCCACAGCTCCTGGACCTGTTTTATATACTCTGCTGGTTATACTTCTGACTTCATCCTAAGGGTCAGGACAGCTCCTAGGTCTGAGCTGTCCAGATGCATGCTCCTCAGGCCCTTCCACACATGATCCTGACAGTTATTAAATGGTTCTCCATCATGTACATTGGTCCTTGTATCTTGCTTGTTCCCATATCATATCTCCTCGCTCTCCAATTATTGCTGCAAGTAGACTTTTCATGTCCCCTATTTCTAACATCACTCCTGCAGTTTCCTTCTTGAGCTTGTTTATCCATTTACTAGCCCCTGCCATAAAGGAAGGCAAGCTACAAATGAGGTTATCTTTGTCCATTGTCTGTCAGGGTACGTAGTGTGCCTCTCCTATCCCCTTCTGCAGCAATGGCATTTGCGTCGCCCAGGACTTTGTCTATAGTTCCCCATTGTTGCCTATGTCAGTCCTATCTTTACTTTCTCCTTCCAGTTGCGGAGGACACTTGGCCAGTGTGTTCTTGGCTCCTCATGTTTTCCCCCTCCTCCTTTGCTTCCTTCCTCTTCTCTATTTCTTGTGTCCATTGTTGATCCTCCCCATCACTTATCGCCTCCTCCTCTTCTTCCTCTTCTGACATGATACTATCCTTGTCCCCTATTTCCATCTCCTCCTCTCTGTCTTGTTCCTCATCATCCATTTTACATGTTTTCCTTCCCAATGTCCACCCTTGTCCATCCCCCATGTCTCCCCTCTCCCTTGCCTTTCTCTCTACCTTCTTCTTGATAACGCTCTCTGCTTCATTGAATAGTGCATCCACCTGTTGTCATGTGGTCTTTTCTTTGTCCACTAGATACTTCTTCTCTCCCCTGTCATGTGTTTCTCCCCTTTGTGTTTACCTGCTTTTCTTTTTCCCTTTTCCCACTTCCTCTGGTTCTGGGGACACCCGCTGTGGTTTTGTATACCCTGTTGCAGGACTTAATGCTGGGTATGCTCTATAGGGTGTGGGCGGAACACTTCATTGGTCTGTCACATCCTCTTGTTTAATGTCTTGCTTTGTATGCTCATCCTTTTTCTCTTCTTATAACTTCCAGATCCCCAAGATATTGGCCCTCATTACGACCCTTGCGGAAATCGGAAAACGATGGCGGAAATGCAATACCGCCATCGAATAGCGCTCGGTGCGACTATGACCCGTCACCGCAAAGTACGAAGCCATTAGCGACACCGTAGTGAACGCCAACGCTAACTGCACCAAGCACGCGCGCGCGCGCCATGCGAAACCGCAAACACCACCATGGCGCAAGGGTACGCCAATTCCGACCCTAGTGGACATGTACCTAACGCCATCAGGCATGGCGTAATGTACCATTCCGCCATGGTGAGAAGTACGGCATCGCGAATCAACCGTAAACGGCCCCACTGAGTGCCTGTACACCGCTCCCTGCCCACAAAGTACAACTCCCCGTAGGTGCAATGAAGTCACAATGCAACCATTGAAATGTACAAGTCACCCATGCATGGCAACGAACAAAAGAAACACAAGAGGGGCCAATGGGAGCTGCAGGGCACAGATGGCACGAATACAGAAGCCATCCCAATGGACATGACCACAGTCCCCTACCAAGAAACGCACGCAAACACAGGCACCTGTGACCAGCAATATTCCTAGAATCACATCATTCCACCAGTCCACCTGGCTGACGGGCATCTGTTACACAAAACCCAATCCCCCGCCCCTGAGCATGACAACATTCAAACTGTCATATTGGCAGCCCCCATCTCTAACCTCACGGGCTTAGTAGGCAAACGCGCCCAGTACAGTACCACGCAACTAAACTCCGAAGCTGGAACCCAATGCAGATCTCCTCACAATACATCGCCCCCCAAATAGGCATATGCCACATCACTTGCAAAGAAAAACGCTACACGGGCCAAATCATAATAGAAATTTTATGCACATCAAAGTCACCAAGCCCATACAGCCATCAGGCCATGAACTCCAAAACACTAATCACCATTGTGGGCTGCATCCGCAAGAAATGACCAGCCACTACTTGTGTGTCGCCCTGTTCCCCCATGGTACACAGAGCCACATTCACGTACGAAAAGGCAACATGGAAGCGCACAGAACCGCAGGGCCGTCCCAATGGGGAGGCACTAGTCCAGCTGAAAGGCCGAAATGTTGCTCCGAGCCACCAGTACTGCGTAAGGGCATGTGGGCCATTGGCGATCGTCCCATAAGATCGTAATGCTGCTCCACTGATTAACACGAAGCAGCAGGTGTCGGGAGTAAAACCCATCTGCAGGAGTGGCATACAGATGGCAGTGGCAAAAGGGGAGGAGATACCTGTCAACCAAAAGAAAAGAAAAAGAACAGAATGGCCATCAGAACTACATTCCAACAACTCACTTCAATGATCACACGAAATCCACAGCCATATGCATGCTAGCCCACTCCAAAGGATCATCACCACCCCAAAACCACTTGCGACTCATAACCATCTATATCGAGGTGCAAACACCATCACAAACGAGTGTACCTGTGCATGCGTCTGTCAAAACAGAATCCATCAGATGGGAATGTTAACGTGCATGGACACAAGTGTCTGAGGGCGCGTCGAGACAGGGAGGGCTCAACAAGGCCAGATAGACGATGGTCCCACTATGGCAGCCCTGCATCACATAGCGTAGGGGAGGCGGATAGATCCCAAGAAGCCCTGTACATGGCAAACTCTGTATCAAATCACCTGCCCATGCATCCATTCATCATTCCCTCATCCCGGGATCAAAACGCCTGAATAATTACTCACATAACATTAGAAACATCCATTGAGTCTGTGCGTTATGCAGCCTGCAAAATCCACAGTGCCCCAGCCCGTAATTCCAGTGTTGTGAAGTAACATGTATTTGGGAATGGCCGGCCTCATCGCCCACGTAGCTATTGCGCATCCCAAACTATTCATATCAATCATTGCTTCCTCGCCATGGGCCCTGTCTCAAGGACATTGAACAATAGAACGTTATATTTGCAGTCAGACCTGTGGGCATCTCCTCGCCGCTAGCTGGAAACCGAAAGCGCCGCCCTTCGAATTCCTCATTTGCAACATCACGTCGAAAAGGCATCTGTGGCCGTTTGAAATCACTAATTATTCCATCGAGTGCGGCTGTGTGTGAAAATGGCAACTGCCTTCACCCACAAATGGGACGCCCCGCCCGTCGTTGCAACTCGGTACAGTGATGCATGAGGGCCCACCGTTACTCGAGTACTACGTTCCACTGACCCTTCACAAGTCTGTTCGCGACTGCACAGATAGTATGTGAAACAATGGGACCACAGCAGAATGAACATATCAACCAATCTTACACGGCCATCGGGTACAAATACATGATTGCAATAGCAAGATGCCATTCCCCGAATTGCAGCGTTGTGCGCGGGACGTGCTCGGCCAAAGGGGAGAGCAGTTTGCACAGGTGGAATTAATCACCACAGGTGGAGGCCATACAGCCTGAAAACACATAAATTGCACAGCCAGTCTCCTCCCACAACCACACCGAAATGCTACCGGCAGGACTCGCGATGTTGGCCCTGGGGGACCTGATAGCACTGCAAGTGCTCCAACTCCAAGAAGAAGACGAACACTAACTACAACCGGCCGCACGGAGGAGACGCAGGAGGAGGAGGAGGCCAAGGCAGGGCCAGCAAGGCCCACCAGCACAGCCACTACCACCACGCAGGCAGCCCGCAATCCCACGCCTCCGAGCACATCCGTTCAACCTCACTGATGAGCAGATCCACACCCTCTACCGTCTGGACCGGGACACCATAGCCGCCATTGTGGACATGACACAGGCTAACCTTGTCAGCATGATAGATAGCCCAACCGCCATCCCACCCCTACTGAAGGTGGTGTCTGTACTCCACTTCCTGGCCACAGGCACCTACCAGCACACAGTCGGACAGTTGCATGGCATTTCTCAGCCACTGTTCTCACGGACACTATTTCAAGTGCTCGATGCCCTCCTGCAGCACGCAGATGACTACATCTCTCTACCACGCTCGGAGCAGGAAATTACCAACACAAAAGTGGGATTCCATGCACTTGCCGGCATACCGGGTTGCATTGGTGCCATCGACTGCACCCATGTGGAATTGGTCATCCCACATGCCATGGAGGCCCAGTACCGCAACCGAAAACAATTTCATTCCCTGAATGTACAAATGGTGTGTGACTCCAACAGGATCATTACACATTGTTGTGCCCGATTCCCTGGATCAACCCATGATTCTATGGTCTTGAGGAACTCTACAATACCACGCTACATGGAGCGACACGCAGGGAACAGATCCTGGCTACTCGGTGAGTCTCATTACATGCATGATTATGTGGGGTATGTGAATTGGCAATGACCTGGCAGGAAGGGGGGGGGGTGTGCGTACGTATCAATGGCATTCCACATCATACGTTTCTCGTCCACATACACGTGATGCTGGATATCCACTGAAGAGATGGCTCCTCACACCAGTCCGGAACCCACGGGACCAGCATGAGGAGGACTACAACCATGCCCACTCACGTACCCGTGTAGTCATTGAACAGGCATTCGGCCTACTGAAGACTCGTTTCCGCTGCCTCAGCAGGTCTGGCGGGGCACTCCTGTACCGCCATGAGAAGGTTGCAAGGATGGTCATGGCATGTGTCATGCTCCACAACATGTGCGTACGTAGAAATGTGCCCATGCCCCCTGACGCAGAACTGCAAGCACCTGATGATGGTCATGATGAGGGTGGGGATGTGGCAGCACCTCATGGAGTCTGCGAGGCACCGGAGGCCCGTGACATTCGTCAGCATCTCATTGATGTATGCTTCTAGCACTCACGCCTGGTGGCTGATACATGGACACGGGACTCGTGGCACTGCGTGTGTCTGGGACATGCACAATATGGACTGTACGCCTATGATGGCCTAGTACACACAGATCAATGTCCACACATCTCATTGGTTGATCGTGCACTTTTTATGGCATATGTGATGTCATGTTGAACACCCTATCGACCCGCCACCCAAGTGAGCCCAACACACCCCCTCCACCCTCCTACCTCCCCCCCGAACACCAGTGTCCAAAGATGCTCATTGTCAGTGGGCTGTCGCTATTGCAAGCCCCCTCTGCGGGTATCAGGGGCACCCGTGCCTGTGGAGCGCAGGTTCCTTCCAGATCTACGTTGGGGGCTGCCCTGGACGGAACTTGCAACGGATGATGTGTCTGCCTGCTCACGTCCATGCATGTCCCTAAGGGTTTGCGAGAGCTCAGTGAGCACACGGCGCACTGCAGCAAGTTCCGCACATACGTCTTTGGACGTCGCATGCAGTTCCCCCCTCAGGCTCTCGGTGCTACTCTCCATTTGGACTCTCAGGCTCTCGGTGCTACTCTCCATTTGTGCCCTAAGCGTCTCTGTACCTCTCTCCATTTCTGCCCTAAGTGTCTCAGTTGATGTTTCTATGTCTGCCTTAGTGCCCCACATTCATCGGCATGGTCCTTGAGGAGTGTGGCCAGTTGCTGCTGTTGTACGATTAACTGGTCGAGGGACTGTTGCCTCTGCTGGGCCATGGCCATTTGCGGGGGTGCCACAGAGGGGCTGTTGTCCTCATGTTGCCTTGCCACAGGGCTTGTGGGGGATGGCCAGTCGTCGTCTTGTGGGTGCCCCTGCGTGGTATCCTCATGTTGTACGGGATGGGACAGACAGGGGGATTGGGACAGGTCATGGATGGATCTGACTTCGACATCCCCGTTTTCTGTGTCCGAGCATGCTGCCATCAATGGGGTGTCACCTATGGTGCTGCTGCCACCAGAGGCAGTGCCTTCTGTGGCATCCATTGGGGGGACCTGTGGTGGTGGTGTTGTGGGCATGCTGGCTGCTGGGGTGCCTGTTGATGTTCCCTCCTCTGTGCTGCCACCTGATTTGTGCTGCTGCCGTGTCTTGATGCGTGCAGCTGAGGTGGAGGGTCTCTGGCCGTTGGTCTTGGCCCTCTTTGCAGGTGTGCTGGTAGGGGTGTCCTGTAGCTCGTCGTTTGGATCGGACCCTGTGGTGGAGTAAAGGAGGGCGAGGGTTATTGATGGGTCTGTGGGAATTGGAATGGCATTGTATCACATGCTTTGGGGTGGTACCTGAGGGTGATTTGGGTCGGGGCCTTGGAGGTGCTTTAATTTGTGTGTGGAGTGAGGGTGCAGTTGTTTGGCAGCCTGCAGTTAGGGTGTGCCTGCTGCACGTGTAGTGCGTGTATTAGGGGTTTTTAATTATTTATGTATTTATTGTGGGTTTTAACGTGCGCTATCAGGCCGATGTGTGTGGACGTTCTCCTGGACATGTGTTTCTGTTGCGCTATGTGGACGCATGGTACTTCACATGGATGGACTGTGTGGATTTGGCATTGTTTTATCGGGCCCACCTACCTGAATCTTCGGATGTCTGCACTCCTTTCTCCATCCCTCCGACTCCCTCTATGCTCTCCATTCCGATGGTGGAGGCACAGATTTCTTCCCAGGGGGTCAACTTGATGGGTGATTCAGGACCTCCCCCGGTGGCTGTGGCAATGTTGCGGTTGGCAGAGAGTATGCTGCGGACGCGTATCCGCAGGTCGTCCCATCGCTTTCGGCATTGCTGTGGGTTGCGGGGTGCGGTCCCCACCGCACTTACCCGCTGTGCCACCAGAGCCCATATGGCCTTCTTGTTTGCAAGTGCCGTTCTGGTCATTTGCGTGGAGAAGACGACGGCAGCATTCTCCTGGAGGGTCTCTGTTAGCACGGTGAGTTCCTCACGGGAGAAGTGGACCTGCCGCTTGCGGTCGCATGCTTTCTTCGCTACTTTTCCCATTTTTCTTGGTTTCGCTAGGGTGGGTGACGGGTTGGGGTGTGTTTCAGGGTAGTGATTTTAGTGGTTGTGTGGTTTTAGTGGTTTTATAGGTGTACGGCGGGATGTTTCCCGTTCCGGGCCCATGTTTTTACTTCCGTTTCCGTATATTTCCGGTCACCGTACTTTCCGGTAGGCGCACACTGCGGTGACCGCTAAGAGGGGTGGCGGTATGGCACATAGGGCGCCGTACGGCGGCGGTGTGGGCCGTTTTGGGGTCATTTCCGCCATCGCGGACTTTGCACTTCCGCCGTGGCGTGGTGCTCGTGCCCGATGGGTCGGAATGGGCCGCACTTTGCTCCTTCGTGCAATGGCGGAAACGCTATTTACGCTGTGGCGCTCCGGTCAGTCACTTTCCGCCAGGGTCGTAATGAGGGCCATTGTGTCTACTTTTTAATTTTGATCCGTTGTACTTACTTAGTAAGTACGAGAACATATGTTATATTATTTTACTATTGAACATTCCCCGCCCCTCCGGACATACATAGATACATAGACCTGCAGTTTCCAGGACCCATTTAAAAATATATTTTATTATTGTATCGCAATATTGAGATAGTTTATCAGACATGTGGCTGAGAGGTCTGTCCTGAAATGCAAAATATTCACACTGCCCTTTCCCCCTGTATTATATCCTAAGGGTCCCTTTGCCCTTTCTCTGTTCCCCATGACCCTTTTTCTTCTCTCTTTCTTACTACACCCACAACGTTATTCACTTTTCAAGCGCACATACTTACCACTCTTCCGCCTATATGCCCTATACACCCTTTCTTTCTAGCCCTCTTCACAGGCCCACCCTTGCATGCCTATCATGCACACTGACCCACTCCAATGGACCATCCTCTCACTTAGCGTAAGCAGACGCCAGACTGCGTCTTCTCCTATTTTGACATCTACCGCTAAAATGCCAAGAGCAATATTATACACCAGATACCTTTTTGCGTTGACCCTTCCACCTCGGTCCACCCCACAAGATGGATGAAAAATACTCACTGACAACGCTCTTCCCTTACTACTTGACAATTAAACAGTACTTCACCAATGAACTAAAAAATAACACCCTTCTCCCCAAATTACAAAACTATACAATTGCATGTACTATGTGGGACTCCAGTCTAACAGGGTCTGCCTCCTGCTATGCACCTCTCAGCTCTAACGCTGACGTGCCCACACACCCACATCCACTCCCTATGTAGTAGAGTGCACTAAAATCTACAGCTACTATCGCTGATCATCCTCCCACCTTGAACATGCATCCTAAACACCTTAGAAAGAAGATCCCTGCCCCCCATGGGCATGCAACCACAATACAGCATGTTTATGCACAGCTTCATTCACGTGTCCTAAAGATCCTCAAGCTCTATCAGCCCGAGCTTTCCTTGTTGACCCGCTCCTGAGTGCGGCTGGCGCTTGGGACCAGGCAGAACTTTGCAAACTCGGCATCTGCAGGGCCTCCTGGGTAGTGCATATAGAACTGGTCTGTGATCACCAGACTTGCGCCCTCTGGGAGGGTGGCTAGGACACCCCCAGTTGCACAAGGGAACTGAGGTTATCACTGGGGCCTCCAGAAATGTACAAGGCATCATCTACTAGAAAGTAATCAGTAATTTACCAGAAGTTACCCAAAAACGAGCATACACCAGGCAAGAAGTAATGATGTTTATTACAGCTGGGCAAGCACAAATTAAACAGCACAGTGGAACAGAACTGATTGATGACAGCTGATAAAACCACCCACTGCAGTCAGATCTTTTATACAGCGAGTACAATATTTGCATAGTGAGAAACGGTTACAATAAGTATTATGAGTTATTGAGTGTCCCATGAATCTGATTGGTGGGGCCAGGTTAGTCACCTATAGCTAGACATAGGTCAGTTTGAAATCTTTGGAGCAAAAAGACCTCTCGTTTCCTGGTTCATCACCTTCCCTTGCGGCCCCACATTTCTTCCAACTCCACTCCATTAATTAATTGTTATTAAACACTACGTAATCGTGCTGACCTCCAGAACCTTTTTTAATCTGCCATTTGTCAGTTCACATAGGAGAAACAGGAGACATCCTGATCTGGTGGGAAGGGAGACATTCACACGGCATCCTTCACAATGTGTGGCCTTGTAAACATAATTGGGGACATAGTATACTTGTTGCGTTTCAGAGACATCAAAACTCACCTTCTGATTGGACCTGCCTGGATCACCGCCTTCATTCTACATCCTTCGTTCCCGACCCACATGCCAAAGGGCAAATTGAAACCACCCATTGTGCTGTGAGTGTGCCTCCCCCACTATATCTTTGTGAATTTAATTCCTCTGTTCTCCGCAAGCAACCATGAACAGGCTCTCCGACCTTTTATGTTTTGGCTGGTATTGTTCCCAGCGACTGCTGTCTCCTGAGCACGGTCAACCTGAATGAATCTTCCCCTACCCCACTGCTGTGAAGTGACTGTACAATGGTCTATGTGGCCTACCACGTAGGGTTTGTCTGGGTCAAGCCGATGTAGTCTACTCACCTGTCGTATTCACCTGATTCAGACTGGGCAGCAGAACTCTGTGTGTTTATGCTATCATACTTATTGCACGCGCCCCATGCTCAACCCTTGAGCACTTCCACCCCATTTCTGACCCCCAGCTTCTTTCGTGACAACAATTTTGTTTGCAAAATATCACCCAAATCCATCATACGATTCAAAAGATATTAGCAATTAATATTTCAGCTTTCCTATGTGTGATGCTGGAAATGCATCGGAGGGACAGATCCTCCGTATCCTTGTCCTTTACTGCTTTTAATTGTGTGTTCAGTCATGTGTTCCGTGCAGGAGTTCATGTGGGACTCCTGGCGGTGCAGCTCTCTCTTTTGGTGAACAGACACATGGGATACCCTTATGGCACCCATGGGTGGGAGTACAACCCTGTTCCCCTACTGTATGTTTTTGGGCCCCTGTATATGGCCCACAGAGCAGGGTATGGGCTGGTGGTAGCTCCATGCTGAATTTGACAGATGCTTTGAGTATTCTCCATTTTGGGATAACCAGGCCCTGCCATTGGAATCAGTTGATTCCTGATAGGAAACAAGATGGCCCCCGTGGCCTCTTGCTTTCTATTGCCTGTTACCTTGTTTTCCCAAAGTCCTGGGAAACCCTGACTCAGTCCCTTCCCCCTGACCGACTGTTGGGTGGAAGTTCCATATATGGTGTTGTTGTGAAGTCCAGGCCAGACTGGCTGGAGCCTTCCCAGTGATTATATGTTGTGGGTACACCTGTGCTTGGGACTTGGGTGAATAGAGTGTGTGACGAATACGCATTCTGTGTTGTGGGTGTCTAGTATCTGTTGTTTGACACAATGACTGAGACAGCCCTGCCCGAAACTGGTATGAATGCAGTATGGAGTGTTGAATGGCTGGGTACTTGTCCCAATACACATAACTTGTTGTGAGTGTCTGGAGAGGATTTACTGGCCTGAATGCACTATGCACCTGATTGGATGCCTGCCTGATTGGTTGCCTGAGCAAAATGAATGGGAGATCAACTAGTATATCTGGGGGCCTCTCACTGCTAGAATTTGTGTTCAGAAGCTGAAGTCCACTACAACGAGTAACTGGAGTAACTGAAGCTTGACCTTGAAGCCCTGCTGGGCGAGAAGAATTGCTATTGTTCTCCTTCACAATCTGAAAGCTGATGTGCCTCCAAGGACTGACCCAGAGAGGACCTGGTAAGGTTCCCTCTTTCTGAGCGACGAGGGACCATCGTGCACCACCAGATCTTTGCCAAGGTTCCCTGTTAGACAGACCTTCGACAGGCTGCCGACCCGAGACTGGGACTGCTGCGGAATCCCAAGGAGAAGCTTCGGACTGTTGTCCGCCACTGTTGACGACCGCCGTCGCCGATCGGAGCCGCCATGCTCTCGTTTGCCAAAGAACTTTAGAATCCAAGGACGCTCTCGTACGCATCGTCGCCGCTTTATCCCGCTGGAGAAGGCCTGACCGTCAACGCGCCAAGGAGCATAATTACAGTCAGAGGAAAGGAGTTTAAAACATTTTATTTTACAGCAACAGTGAGGTGGGGGCTAATGGGTCTCAGTGCCACTCCCAATTGCCAAAGCCTATGTCTAGTGGCTCCCTAAGAAAGCTATTGGTGCAATATGAACAGTATAAACTTATGTCATCATTGTGTCATAGGCTGCACAACAGGGGTGTAAAGTTACGGTGGACTTGCTTTAAATTCGAGTGATGAATATCAAGGGTTTTGTTGTGTTAAATCTGAACACCTTAAGGGTTTTGTTATACTACAGTTTATTTTGGGCCCACTAGCTATGGCCTTGACCACTGCATTTGTTGCACCAACAGGTTTCTTTGGGGCCCACTAACTATGGCCCTTGTCCATGGCCAGTAGCCACTATTGTACATGTTGCACCAATAGGTTTCTTTTGGGCCCACTAGCCATCGCCTTCGAACGTGGCCACTATACATGTTGCTCTGATAGGTTTCTTTGGGCCCACTAGCCATGACCTTTCATCATGACCACTGTACATGTGGCACCAATTGTTTTTTGGGGGCATATGGCCCCTGTAGATATTGCACCAATAGGTTTCTTTAGGAACTACTAGATGTGTAATTCTGCTATGGCCACTGCACATGTTGCACCAATATCTTTCGTTGGGCCCACTAGCCATGGCCTTGGGACATTTTGGCAAAGATTTGGTAAAAAAAGAAAAAGTTATTAAGAAAGCAAAAAAAAAACACTGTTTGTATTTCTATTCATTTTCCCATAGAGAAAACGTCCAAATTTGCTAAAGCGAAGCACAAAACTGCTGGGCAGATTTTGACTATATATGAAACAACTTGGGCACACATTATTGACTTAATTTCCTGAACAGGTTTAGGGTAAATATGTTAAGTAGTTTTTAAAATATTGATGGGGAAAGGGATCCTGCTCCCAAAAAAGCTGCCCTAGGGAGGCTTTGAGAATGAAAAATCCAACATTTGTATTTTGCTCTATGCAAGCAATTAACAGAGTTACCAGGGGAATGTGAAAATGAAAATTGCTCATAAAGCTGATTGGGGAAAAGGATGAAATTGCATCAGGTTAGATGTCAGTGATGACAGCACAGACATCAACGGTGATGTCATCATTGTGATCATAGGCTGGGCAACAAAAGGCTCAAAGTTCAGGTGGCTTTTTTTTGCTGTATGTTAGCGGTTTTGTTGCATAAAACCGGTTTTGTTTCCACTTTAACGTCCATGCAACTAACGTTTTTCTTTTTCCCTCTATTTCAAAGGTTTTGTTACAATGTATTGCTCACCTTAATGTCCCTGCAACTAAAAATTTTTCCATGAATTTCAAGAGTTTTGTTATTCTATTTTTTCTGAAAATATTTTTTTTAAAAACACTTATCATGCAAAAGAATATTGAAAACAATTCACAGACAAAACTATGCTTTGCAATAATTCATATCAATTTCTTTTCATTTTTTCCTCTATTTTGTCAACTTACTCGCAGAAACATCTTTAAATGAAAATGGAATACATAGGTATTTTTTTTATTAAGGTTGGAACTATGCATCATTTTATTGTAGAGGAAAAAAAACTTCACACAGGAGACAACAACCTCTACTCAATCAAATAAAATCTGTGATAAATCTCACTTTTATATCTAAACTGTTTTCTATTTGTACAAAGAAATAATCTAAACCAATTTTAGTAATACTCATGACTTAAGTGTACATCATTTCCTAAAAAAAACATCATTACTATATATAGAAATGGTTGTTAATATATCCTTTTCTTAATTGGGCAAATTAATATGCAAGTATCACCTACTGCCCCTACTCAAGTACCAATTCCTGTCCCTACCCCATACCATTACTGTACAGGGAAAATGTTACCAACTGAGGCAGCCCTACTCTCCTATGAATACAGGGTTGACAGACAAGTAAAACTAAGGTAGATTCCAAAAAAAAACAATACTTTAAACTATCAATGTATATACCTCTGTCATACAGTATTGGTTAGGCTGTGCAACACTAGTAGGGTTTACAGTTAGATAGAAGAAAGCACAAGTAGTGTGATGTGTATATCATAGAAGGGAGGAGGATTACGGAATTCCAAGAGAGGGACTCACTACACAGATAGGGTAGATGACATTATAGGCAGGTTAGATGCAGCATACACGGGCAGGGAAACCAACACATGGCAGATACACAAGGTGACTGTAACATGAACACGACACAACTATATGTCTCTAATATGGATGCGAGAAGTGCAGAAGTACCGCCACTTTCCCAGCATAGAGGCGGCTGGAGGACTATGAGTTAGCAAGGTCTCAGGCAAGATGCTGAATTCATTAAAACATATTTACTTAAGAAGCTCTGAAGGTGCCCAGAAAGTACTTTGTAACAAGCGCCAAGGTCAGATGCACGGAAGGAAGCAGTGGTTGTGCAAAACGCAAGGACGAGATAACAGTTCTCAGGACAGGCAGCAGTAGACTCCCAAATTAATTAAGTTACAATAAGAGCCCAAACATCCATTGATGTCAAGATGCACGAGATCAGTAGGTCACCAGTAGGACAAAAGACTCTATAGTGGATAGATGAAGTAAGCGTTAGAATTAGTAGCTAGAAGCCCAGTAAATCGGGAGAAATTAATTTGACTATACGTTTTCCCTAAAACGTGATCAAGACATGCAAAAACACTGGTTATTCATTATAAGCGAAGTACACATAAGACAGCTCCATACCTTCTTAGCACATTCACAGTCACAATATGGTACACCAGACCAAATACAAAGGAACAGATAGGTCACATGGCCTGGGAATGGTGGGGAGTATTTTTAATTGAAATTAGTGCAGAGCATGGGCTTTTCTCTTCCCCTACGTCTTGTCAAATATCCCAGGTTGGTAAATTAGGTGCCAACCAATAGAAATCCCCCTTGCTACACCGCCCATGATGAATAACACCAGCCAATTTGTGGCCAATGTATGATGAGTGGGGTTCAGGAGGAGCTATCAGAGATGTATAAGCCAATGAGAAAATGAACACTTATGTATGATATATATATATATATATATATATATATATATATATATATATATATATATCCCACTTATAGGTTTTTGTAACTGATATTGTATTATGACATCATTGCTTATGTATTTTTAGTAACAAAATCCACTCACATGCATCGTAATGTTGAGATCTGTTTGTATGCTGTCCAAGCTGAGAATCTGTGTTTTGAATAAGGTGGTGTTTTACTGTGCACGCTGAGTACCCCATTATCGAGTACTGTTTTTACTTTACTTGTGCAGAAAATTGGGCACATTGCTGCACTATGTGTATATATATATATATATATATAGATATATATATATATATATTTATATATATGTATATATATGCATATATATATATATATATATATTACACAGCCACGGTTAAGTTGCTGTTTCCATAGGAAGAGCACTTTTTGGGCGGCTTATAACTCTGCTCCCCCTGACGAATCCTCACCAAGCGTTGCAAAAAAAGTATATGGGCCACTCTGAATGGGCCACTCTGAAATTCTTTGCAAAGTTTGGTAATGTTTGGTCCAGGGGGGGAAAAGTTATATGGGGGTCCCAAAATGTCTTTTTTCCCCATAGACTGAAAGGTGTAACAAGTTTGTGCATGCCTACAGCCCAAACCGCTGGACGGATTTTCACCAAATTTGTGGCAGGAGCTTGGTCCCGAAATCGTGCTTTTGTAAATTTGGTGACAATCCGTCCAGTTTTCTTTAAAACAACCAAAATGTATGTCTCAAGAGATTAGTGATATCTTTTTTTTCACGTTTTATTTTCATTTTACTTATAACAACAAAACATGAAATAACAAAGAAATTCATAGCAAAAACTATATACATAATTACAAACACATAAATACCCCCTCCCCCTTACAGATGCCAGGTACACATCATATAATATGAAATTGTCAGAATCAATACAATGTCAGAAATGTGCCCCAAATTTTCATAAACCAACCATTCTTGCCTTGTTTCCTATATATACATTTTTCCACATCTGCCAGATCAAGCATTTCTTTCAACCAGTCCTCTTTTTTTAAAGAAATGTTGGATTTCCAATTCCTAAGGATGATTTTTTTCCCCATCATGGCTCCCCTAAATAACCACTTCTTTTGGCTTTGAGTGAGTATATCTAAGGCAGCATCATTTCCCAGTATTAATGTCTCAAAATCAAGACCTATCGGTTCATCCAAGACCTTTTCCATCACCACACCAATCTCATTCCAAAATTCACGCACCTTCCTACAATCCCACATCATATGTTCCAGTGTACCAGTTTCACAAATACAAGCCCAACACTCAGAGTCATCTTTCAAACCTCGCTTCCATAATCTTTCAGGTGTCCAATAAACCCTGTTTAATATCTTTATTTGTCTCGTTCTCTCAGTCAAACCCAGGGAACAAAATTTGACATTTGCACACATCCTTGTCCATGTCTCCACTGTAATTTCAGAGCCAATTCTTCGACTCCACTCGCCTCTGAGCTGAACATTGTCTTTATATTCACTCACTATTTGTTTGTACACCCGGCTAGCTAAGCCACCTTCACCTACCAACGACTTTCTTGTAAGAAAATCCAAATTCAAACTCGCCTGGAAATCAATCTCACCAACTGCAATCTTCAATTTCCTGTAATACGAAAACCTGAAATTTTCAATATGAAATTGTTGTTGCAACTCTCTAGCACTCATCCATTTCCCCTCCTTAAATAAATCATCAATCCAACTCACACCACCCAAAAACCAGTCTGCCCAGAATAGCGTCTTATTTTCCAATCTAATAGAGGGATTCAACCACAATGACGCACCAGGATCTCTACATGCATCCACACCCAGCAAACCATTGAATTTCTTCCAGGAGTTTCTCAGACAGACAGTCAATGGGTCCTTCACACTCTTCACTCTTGATTTTGTAGTCAGTAAGGCTCTGGGTGACAGAGGACCATTACAACTTGCTTCCGCCACAGCCCATTCATCAGGTATCGGTGCCAAGAAATCAATTATGAAGTCACAAATAAAGGCAAGGTAATAGGCTCTAAAGTTCGGCACTTCTTATCCACCTTTCTCCACTGGTAATTGTAGTTTCCATAAGCTCAATCTAGGCGGTTTCTTGTCCCACAGAAAACCTTGAATATTACTGTCCAATTCCTTCCAGTGATATCTATGTGTGCTCCGCGGTCACACTTCCCTGTTCGCTCCGCGGACAAGATACCGATTGGCTAATCGGCAGCGTCATGTCTGCGGACATGTGACGCGTTCACTGTTTGGATGTTGAAGAGCGTGAAGTGCGTCAGATTGTTTCGATGCGCCCACCATATTTCATTTGTGTTTTGGTGTACGCGGACATCACCGCAAAAACATATAAAACAACACAACATTGCACTTGTTAAACTTATCAAATGCTGTCTCGGAAGGTGAGGGTTGATGAGGCTGGGATGGGATGTGGCATCAGGAAGTAAAAAAGTGGTGTTTTTTTGTCACGAAAATCATACGGTACTTTTGAAGTTGTTGCTCAATATAATGTCCGTTAAGTGCAGGCAAAGATTTACCGTGTCTTTGTTACAATGGATTTAAAATAATATTGCAGTCAGACTAGCGCCCTAGAGTTTGAAATCTGAGGCAGCCACCTGCAGTGTTTGATGGAAACAGCGGGTCTGCAAGTGTATGGGAGTACCAGTTCTCATGAATGCGTTGAGACATGCTGTTGCAAAGTGAGAATGTATTTGGATGCTGAGTGAAGGTCACTAGCTTTGCTTTTTTGGTTGCGAGCTCAGGAGGCCCACGCATCAAACTGAACCCATAAGGGTCAATTGTTTTTTGACCTTGAGCGAAAGGCAAAATTCACTAAGAATGCAGGGAGTGAAAGTTTGCAAAAAAGAACATTTGATAAGGTTATGCATTCCAAACGTTTGTAAGGCACATGTAATACCAGTTCATGAAGATTCTTTGGTGCAAGCACATTGGTGTCTGAGTTTCACGAAGAGAATGGAGACGGTCAATATCGTGTAAGTTTGCTTTTGACGACTGTACACCGGAACAAGATTTAATTTTTTATTACCTGAACATTAATTTTGGCAATGTAACTGAAGTACTATCTTTCTGTGTAGTTGTCATTTTTTTGTAGTTATGGAGAGTGCAGATTCTCGGCATTTGTACACTATCACTAGATTTACCCATGTTCAACGCTAATATTTCTTTAAAATGTCATACATGACCACATCGATTTGTGTATCAGTGTCCACGTTCTTTTTGTCTTTTTTGAAATTGTTTGCTGTGTGTAGTAATCGTTAGTTTAAACTTCATGCCGAATTAAGAAATCAATAGATGTATTGTAATAAAGGTTGGGTATTGATACATATTTTCTGTTATGTTTTCCAAATAGTTACATGCTGCCTTAGTGTGATTACCATGGATTCCAGATGCCAAGTGATGGATTTTTTGTATGGCAGGTGCACGTACTCGTAAACGGCTGGATCACCGTGACTATTTTGCGGGACGATCGCGCAGGGCCGATGTGTCTCTACGCTGCACTGGCACTTAGGAGTAACATAGCATCTTTTATGGTGGTCTAGGCCCAAGTTCATGCCGACGCCCTGGAATTCACTGTGCGACTGAAGCAGTTCCTTTATCGAAAACGAATACTTTGTGTATGGGAAAAGAACAACGTGTGCCTCACGATTAACATTTTCCATCACGAGCGCAGAAACAATTTGCTTGCATATGGGAATGGTCCGATGTTCTCGGACACTTTATTGTGAAATAAAAATATTTTACAAAATGTAAAGTGTTACTGTTTTCTTTTAAAAAACGGTTTATTATTTCAAATTGTGATGTGCTTTGTGTTAAGACAATGTGTGTTCATTTTCAGGTCCTGCGTCATGGCACATAGGTGCTTATGGGCGCATTTGGCTAGGAGAGAGAACGTCATCGACAAAGGTGTTGAATATCACTAGGGTTGGTTATGTGAGGGTCAGGGGCGGGCCATATGATTTAGTGACGTCAGGGCAATTTATCTTAGGCAGTTGCAGCAATGGACAAGATTAGCACAAGATGGACGTGCCCTGCTGTCAGATTTCGCATGTTTCTAAAAGAGGAAAAATGAGGAAAGGTGCATTGGAAATGTTTGCGATAGATCAACGTTTGTAAAAAAATACATGGTCGCACCCTCGGGATAATAATATTTTCTTACCGTTGCACTTGTGAAAACTTCTGAAATAATGTGTGGGGAGGTGAGGGTTAATGCTGATGGTTGGAATATTTCTGACGTGATTGCGAATGAGTTTACAAAGTTTGTGGGGATTTTGTGCACACCTAATATGACGAATCATTTGTGTATTCTTTTGACAGTTTTGAAAAAAAAAACGTGGGTGGATTTACAGCAAATTTGCATCAGGCTGCTTGGCAACGACCAAAAAGCATGGTGATGGAGATGTGGCAGTGTTTTCGTAATTGACAAGTGTCATAATGTAGTTAAAAAAAATAACGGTGCAGCTTCAGTGACTGAGGGGTAGGCTGTAGCCATGGGCAGTGGGCAGAATGTCGCGGTCATGGTATAAGGTCACGATCCGGACAATGTGGCTACTGGCCATGACCAGAAAGGAGAACACATAGGATTAAAGTGGCCATGTCCACCTGGGACTGCCTTTGTGGTAAAGTTGTTTGACATTAGGATACATTTGAAAGGGAAGAAAAATGTGCTTGTGGTAATATGGTCACAGGGTTTCCTTTTTGCTTTTTGCAGGCTGCAATGGAAAGCGAAGAGGGGACCTGTATGGAACACCCACCTTCCCTTTCTATGATGGCCAACTTGGAAAAGGATTTGCTACTGTCATCTTTCATGTTCTGGGTGTTAGTCTTAGCAGTGTACAATGGTGGCGTGAGTTATGGTTGCTTAGCTTACCATAACTGGCAAATTTCAAGGGTTTTTCGGTTTTACTTGGAACCATAACGTCCCGTTAACAAAGTTTTTTTGTGTATATACATATTTATATATGTTTATCTTTATTCAAAGACATATTTACACACAAATTTAATTTCAGTCTCAGTTAGCAGGAACCACATTGGATCCCACACCCTCTTCATGGATGTTAATTCTGCAATAAATCCATATTATATGGTTACATCAACCATTTACAACTTGGTACACACTTTACAGGCCCAAGCAAAGGGAGTACCGTAACTTCAGTTATTTCTTGCTGTTTCCGAATCAATGTAGCACACAGAATGTCTAATTATTGGATTAATGCCCTAAACCAAACTCTAAAATCACGAATACCTCTCTCCAGCGCTGCTATATTTACAGCAACAACTTGAGAATGTCAGCGTTGCCATGAAAAAGAGAGTCAGCCATTCAAACGTACCTCTACCTTTTTTATATTAGTGAGTGAGAATACTATATACCCTAGATTTAACTGTAGTTAATGTTAGGAGTGTTACATTTAGAAGGATGAGTGTTGTGAAGGGGCTACTTTATCGGCAACAGTCATTAAAAGAAAGAAAACAACACTGTTGACATAGAGTAACTGTTCTAACCACTCAGGGTACTACAAACCTGGTCTTGCATTAGCACGTTCTAAAAGTTTGCAGCAATGTAATTGCCTCATACAGCTGGCAAAGGTAGTTATATAGACATACCTTATGAAAAGTGTTCACCTTTTTAAAATCCCACTTTACAAACAGTAGGCCAAACCTTCTTTTATTTTAATACATTTAAAGTTTTCAGAGAAGTTTATTCAACTTTAACACGAAAACCGAGACACATTACCTAACTATGTAACCGTTTTACAAAGAAAAGATAGAGCCATGCCAATATTGTACACTTATTTTGAGTGTAAACATTATTATATAGTCATAATATTATTTAAATAAAAGAAAGACAGTAAAAAGTACTCTACGTTTAAATCTGTGAATATTTAGTACATGCTAGACTATCTTAGCAATTCAATTTCAATACTTATTGTATAATCTATGTGCATCCGTCTTTGAGCCACCTACACACATAAGAAGAAAATGACAACATTCTCCAAAACAAACTTCAACTTCTGAACTTTTTTTCTTAAACTCCAAGCTTTGTTAATACTTCATTTACACAAATGGTAAACTGCAATTTGGAAGTATGTCAGGAACTCCACCAACTGGTGCGTGAAGCATACTATGTTCCTCATGCTATTGCAGCTCAAACAACCATGTAATATGGACATGTTTGCATCCAATTGAACTACCACTTAAGTTGCTTGTTCCGTTGGAAAGAAGTCACGGTATCAAAAAACACTGACATTTTTCTTCTACAAGAGGGACCCATCATGGAATGTAGAATTCCTTTTTCCTAATAGCCAGAATTAATGTTACACGTATAATAATGATCTCTTAATTGTTTCTAAAATACTTCTTTTAAATTCTGTGTCCATCCTTATTTTGGCCCCCTACGCACGGAAGAAGATAATGACAATTTTAGGGGCTGATGGAGTGGTGGGTCAGGCGCGATCAAGTGCACAGGTAGACTGGACAAAGGGGTGGTGGGTCTGGTGCCCTGTAAGACTCTTGAAGGAACCAGGTTTCCAGTCTAGGGCAGAGGGAGAGATTAGCAGGGCAGGGGGGATGGAAGGACGAAGAGAAGAGGGAGGTCTTGGGGAGCTTCAGGAACTTAAGGAGATCAGGCTCAAGTCTGAGAGGGCCTTGGAGGGCATTCCAGATCCAGAGGAGGCACCTGCAGAGGAGAGAGATCCAGACCCACTCTCTGCTTGGCAAAGCATCTTATCTGCAGAAAGTTAGAGCTAGAAGACGAAAGGGCTCTAGCAGGAGGTATTTTGGGAGAGCGAGTTGGATGCAGCTGTTTCCCAGGCCGCAGATTTCTTGTGGATGATGCAGAGGAACATGAACTTGATCCTCACAGCAACTGCGAGCCAGTCGAGAGAATTAAGGCTGTAGAGATGCAGTTCCTGGGCTTGAGGCCAAGGATAAGTTTCACAGTCCTATTCTGGATTAGTTGAAGGGGGAGAAGGGAGGAGTTAGCACGATCGAGAAAGAGGCTATTACAGTAGTTAGGCCTGGAAAGAGCCAGAGTTCTGGAGACATTGACTATCTGGGGTAAGGGGAGGAAAGAGAGAATGCCTCTGAGGGGTTGTACCTGAAGGTGGGCCTTCTTAGCCAGGTCAATGATGTGAGGTGAGAAGGAGAGGGTGGAGTTGAAGATAACACCAAGGTTTTTTGCTTCACAGGAGGGTGAGAGGAGAGGCCCAAGATGGGTTGCCAGAGTGTGGGAGGGAAGAACGGAGCGGGAGTCCTGATTAGAAGGATATTCATCTTACTGGCATTAAGGCAGAGATCATTAGTAGTGCACCATCTTGAATAGTGGATAGGCAGTCAGGAATAAGAGAGGAAAAGGAGGAGGCAGAGGAGAGTAGCTTGAAGGAGAGCTGTGTGTCACCTGTATAACACTGGATCTTATGGTAGAATGTGGAGATCATCTGGGCTAAAGAGGCCAGGTAGACATTGAAAAGACAGGGAGAGAGAATAGAGCCCTGAGGGAACACCACAGGTGGAGAGTGTTAGGCAGAATTACATGCAGTACCCTTTGAGAACACTACACACAATTAAGACTACAAGTGTAAGCACAATCTCACCTTTGGTATAGGTCTGTACTGCACAGTTTTGTGGTAGCAGGGCTGAGCAACCAGGCTTATCTCAAGAGGGATGTGAGCAGTACAAGGGGTTACACAAAGGACTTACAATCACAGTGTTTCAAACAAACACTTACTAACGGTTTCTTGGTAAAACACTATTAATTTATTTACACAGTCAATAAGAAAACATTCCACTATCAATAAGCACCTCAATATCATACTATAATACACTCCAGTCCCAAATCAATAAGTCTCTGAACAAGTTAGTCTTCCCTGAAGTGGGAGCAAAATGGCACGTCAGTAACTTTAAAAAGGGGGTAAAAAGACACAGGTTATAAGAATTAAACACAGATTCTTTCTCAGGCAGGGCAAATAGTTTCAGTTCACTAAAAGAGGCAATTCAATAGGCCAGGGCCAAAGTCAATGGATCAGTGCCTCGGATAGGACAGCACAGTTCTGCTAGTAAATGGTTAAGTCTTTGCCAATGTTCTTAGAAGTAGTTTGCATGAAAAAGATGTATATGTCGGAATAGGAGTGAACAAGACTCCAAAGTTGCAAAGGTTTCACAAACTTTCACCACGGCATAGATGATTTCTCAACGGTATTTGCACAGTACCTTTGTAATGAAGAAAAGCTGTAGCTGAGGCAATTGTTCCTGGCAGTACCTGCAGATCTCGCTGTTCCTGGGCCTCATGGGGACAAGAGGGAGGACGTCGGGAGGTTCCTGCACTGCACAGGGAAGGATCCACAAGCTTGGCAAAATGTTGGTTTAAGGTGTGAGTGTCTTAAAGTCCACACATTGGTATCCTTCTCACTGGCTATCTGGTTTTCAACAGTACTCTGAAGAAAATTTGACCATTATGGAGATGTTTTCCAGGTGGTTTGTGAGTTGGTTGTTCCCACCAGCTCAAGGGAAGAAGTAATCCTTGCAGGGGCTTCTCTGTCGAAGGAGTTTCAGGCTATTCGGACCTGCAGTAGGGCTTCACCGGGCAAACCAATGGTCCAGAAGTTGCAGCAGTCATCTTCCTTCAGCTCGTCTTTGGTTCTTTCATTCCAGTGGTCGACTCTGCCTTCCAAGTCCCAGAGACCTGCTTTTAAACAGTTTGCTCCCATTCATTCCAGCCTGGCTGCCACTTACCCAGCAGGGTGGCTGTCCTTGCCGGATAGTAAGCCAGCCAAACACGCTAGAGTATTTTGTATTTGTGTATTATTTGTATCACGCGCCAAACTCTGAGGTAACTGGGCGCTTGAAAAACGTAATGGTTACATACAAATAAGGCAGGCATATTACAATCCAGTGTAGAGATAGCAAGAGGGACCCTGGTTACAGGTGGGTCAGAAAGGAGATAATATACAGTAGTATGAACAAAAGATGAGCAGAAGCATAAATGTACAGTGGTCATTTCACATAATGGAGGCCTCTTAGTGATGAGACTTGTTGGTCAGCCAACTTTATATACTGGCTTTACAGGTGAGGAAAGAGGGTTCCTGTCTGAGGGGGATGGGAATTGAATTCCATCATTTGTCAACTTGGACTGGGAATCTGGTTCCTCTGGCTGTTTTTAGATTAAATCTTGGTACCACCAGGTTGTGGGAGTGAGATGATCTGGTAGTACGTGTGGGTTGGTGTTTACACATTTTGTCCGCCAGCTATTTCGGGGCTGAGTTTGTGAGGCATTTGTGCATGATGGCCAGGGTGCGTAAGGTGATTCTGTCACGGATGGGTAGACAGTTGGCATTCTGTCTGTCAGAGTTAATATGGCAAGATCTGGGAAGGCTGAGTGCTGCTATCAGAGAGTTGTTCTGGGTTCCTGGAGCTTATTTAGGTTATGTTCAGAAAAGCCCAGGAATAATGCATTGCAGTAGTCGAGTTTAGTGCAAGTGCTCTAGCCAACGTTAGGCAGCTGCTTGTGGATAAGTAGGCTTTACAGCTGTAGATTATTTTATTGGTATAGGCCGTGGAGAACGCCACACTATTTACCTGTTTTTTGAGAGAGAGAGTTGAGTCAAGATAGACCCCCAGTGTTTTTATCTCTTTGGAGATATTGATTATATTGCCGTCAATGACGAAGGATGAGTATCTACTGTTGAGTTTATTCAGGTGTGCCTGAGTTCCCATGATCATCAACTTCATCTTGAGTGTCATCTGCATAGTTAGTGTACATGACACCCAAGTTGTTCAGGCAGTCGAAAAGTAGCTTCGTAAATATATTGTAAAGTGTGGGATACACACAAGATCCCGGAGGGATGCCACCGATTATCGGTGTAGGGTCTGCTAAAGGTGACAGAGAGAAGACTCTGGTGTCCTATTTGATAAGAAAGGATTTAACCCAATCAGATGCATTGGTGGAGAATGTTGCCACTGTGTTAAGGTGTTTGGTTAAGGTGTTTGGTGAGAATTTGGTGGTTGACGATGTCGAAGGCAGCGGATAAGTCAAGGAGTGGGAAAATTGCTAACTTACCATTGTCCTTCACCTCGTCCATTTGGATCTTTAGATCAGGAGGGCTTTCTCGGTTCTATGTCTGGGTCTGAAGCCTGATTATCTAAGTCCAAGGAGTTCATTCTCCTCTAGGTGCTTCTGAATTTGCAGATAGGCCACCCGGTCCAGAAATTCTAGAAGGAACGGTACAGTGGTGAAGGGTCTGTAGCTAGTGGGGACATTTGGATGGAGTTTCTTTTTATTTTTTTTTTAGTAGAGGCATAACCCAAGCTTCCTTAAGGTTGTAGGGTACTTGATTGGAGGCAAGTGAGGGGTTTATCAGCGTGGTGATGAAGGGGGCTAGGTCCTTGGCGCCTTCTTTAATCATGGTGGCAGGGCAAATATCGATTTGGCAATGAAAGGGCTTCAGACTTTTTATAATGTTTTCAACTTCCTTTGCGGTTACTTGTGAAAAGGTGAAAGGAGAGCATGGATGAGGGGTTTTCGCTGGGTCAGGGGCAGGCTGGGAGCCGATGGTGAGGCTTGCCTTTTTAGCTTTGATCTTGTTTTGGAGTAGAGTGATTTTGTCTGTGAGTGCTTGCTGGATTTTAGTGCACCACTCTGTGGGCCTCATTACACGGATGGCGGTAAGGGTTTACCGGTACCAGTATTTTACCGGTACCGGTAAATCCTTACCGCCTTACTACGAGGTCCCTTTGTGGGTTGGGGAATTTAACGCCTGCTTTTTGCAGGTGGTAAAAACCAACCCGCAAAGGGACCAGGGAGCTAATTACGGTACCACAATTTGCGGTACCATAATTAGCGCCTTCCCCATTCCCAGAGAGCCCTATGGGGCAAAAATGGGAATGGGGAAGGGCAATGGTGGAAGGGGGAATTACCGCCCCGCCAATCTTGGAATAGGGCAGTAATTCCCCTTTACACCAAGGCGATGCCGGTATTTTACCGGCATGAACCATGGCGCTAATAGCGCCATGGTTCACCGCCATCCGTGTAATGAGGCCCTGTGTCTTTGTTGAAGTCTTGTGTGGGCGGTGCCGGGATTCAAGCTCTTTTAGGATGCTGAAGAGTTCCTTGGTACTGGATTTTGCATTATGCATTCTGGAATTGTAGGTTTCTTTTTTGGCAGAAAGGATAGCTGCTTTGTAGATAGCGGAAGCTGACATAAATGCATTTAGGTCTCCTATGAAACTAAGCACAGGGAGTTTCGGGCACCTCCCTCACATCCTGTCCACCCCAGACACTAAGTCGCCGGTGGGGGGGCTTCAGTACTGAGGCCCGCCAAAGGCAAACAAACAAAGGGACCAAACCTGGTTTGGAGTGCAGAGACAAACACGTGAAGGACCTTTCCAAAAAGAAATAGCGAAAAAAGTCGATCGGAACCTGTTTTTATAGAGGGGGTTCAGACAGCATCTTGAAAAACATGGCTCTGGTGGATTTTAGCTACTGGAGCATTTAAACGGATTGCTGTCGGAAAAATCATGGTAATACCACTGCCACCAGCCATTCTGAGAGGAAAGGGTAGCTTTTGAGGGCTACATGAGTTTTTAAGACATAGGGAATACGAGGTATTCCCTCCAGCACTCTGCTGTAATGCAGTGTGTGCTAGGTCTAACAATTTAAAAAGACTAGCAAAGTCAATTTAACTTTACATTAGCTGGGAGACAGTAGTCAGTCCCAGAGACGGTATTTAAACAGTGGGAAGTCTGAATAACTTTTCTGTGCCACTGCACTGAGGGTGCTGTGTGACACACAAGAAAAAGATGATGCCTATGAAGTTGTCTAAAACTCCATATCCAAAGAACACAAAAGTAAAACACACATCAAAATACATGAAAGAGTGGGAAAAAAAGGCTCACACTCCCTCCTGGTAAACATGAAATCCTAGAAATCCAGCAAAGTTGCTGGGGGCCTCAAAAGGTAAGGGGAATTAGAACGTTTATTAGAATTCTCTCTAGCACTCGTCCCCCCCCCCCCAATCTAAGGGACAGGATGATTTAATCCACTCCTGGATGAATCTCCGAATCTCCCTACTCCAATTGGTCAAACATCCTGGAGAGACATCAGCATTTTGGTGGTGTCACCCTGACCTGTGCTCAATGGTGAAATGAAACCCTTGCAGGCTGATTGACCATCTCAAAGTTTCGGATGTTCCTGTTTCATTTGCATCAACCATCCCAAGGGTTGGTGGTCAGCCTGAATCACAAAAGTAGATCCAAACAAGTATGGTCTAAACTTCATCAGTGACCACACAATAGCAAAACATTCTCTTTCAATGGTTGCCCACCTTGTTTCTGGTTCCTTCAGCTTCCTGCTGATGAAGCAAATGGGTAGTTACCTACCTTTCTCATCCAGCTGACTCAGAACTGCACATATACCTGTATTGGAAGCATCTGTTTGCACAATGAAGGCTTGGTTGTAGTCAGGAGCTCTTAAAACTGGAGCTTGACAAAGGGTTTTCTTAAATCCTTCAAATGCTTGCATGCACTCCTCATTCCACCTGAACTTTTTGGAAAATTTGGGTGAGGGGACTACATTCATGGGAGAAGCAATGGTCCCATTGTTCTCTATGAAGTTCCTATAGTAACCAGTGAGGGCTAGGAAGGCACTCACTTGGGTTTCAATAGTAGGGTGGCACAGTTTTGTACAGCTTGTACCTTGCTAGGCAGTGGTCTGATTTCACCTCCTCCTACCTCATGTCCAAGGTAGACCACTTTACTCTGACCAATTTTACACTTTCTTGCCTTTATGGTCAGATGGGCCTGCGCAAGAGCCTGAAAAACATATCTTAGGTGGTCAACATGTTCTTTCCAAGTAGGGCTGAACACTGCAATGTCATCCAAGTATGCCATGCAGACGTCCTCCATCCCATTCAGAACTTGATTAATCATCCTTTGGAATGTTACAGATGCATTCTTTAATCCAAAAGGCATTACCTTAAACTGGTAGAGGCCTGTTTGTGTGGAGAATGCAGTTTTCTCCCTCGAATGGTGTGCCAGGGCTATTTTCCAATAGCCTGACGTGAGATCAAATGTACTGAGGTACTTGGCTGAACCAAGTTTGACCACCAGTTCATCTGTCCTTGGTAAAGGATGGGCATCAGTCTTTGTGACTACATTAAGAGTTCCATAGTCAACACAGAACCTCAACTCTTTATGTCCTGCCTTTGGCACTAGTACAACTGGACTAGACCATGAACTGGTATGTTGCTCTATTACCCGAGATCAAGCATCTTGTTGACCTCTTCCTTTATGTGGGTTCTTGCATGATCTGACATCCTGTAACCTCTGCTTTTAACAGGATACAGTTACCAGTGAGATTATCATGCAGGCCCCAGGGGGTCATGGCTGGTGATAGTGAAAACAGGGAGGCAAACTGATTTAACAGAAAAGTGCACTCCTCCTGTTGTTCCAGTGTCAGATTAGAAGAGAGATTGACTCCTTCTACCTTCTCATCTAAAGGCTGTCCTCTGAGTAGGTCAGGTAGAGGCTCACTCTCCTCCTCCTCTTGAGCTGAAGCTAGAAGCAAAGCTCCTCCTTCTGGTCTTGAAACATAAGCTTTTAGACGGTTGGTGTGAAAGACTCTGGGAGCCTCCTTAGGATTGCCTAAGTCTACCAGATAGTTGACATTGCAAGGTTTTCCCACAACCTTGGAGGGTCCTATCCATTTGTCCTGTAAGGCCCTCTGCCTCATAGGTATCATACCTAAAACTTGCTGGTCTTGAGGAAACTCAACCATGTTGGCCTCCTGGTCATGCCAGTGCTTTACCAGAGCCTGTCCAGCTTTTAAATTATCTGATGCTTCTGCCATCATGTGTGACATTCTCCTCCGGAGACATATCACATAGTCAGTGACTCTCACTGGCTTGGGGGAAGGAACACTCTTCAACCCCTTTTTAATTAGGGCCAAAGGACCTCTAACTGGATGGCAATGGAGAAGCTCAAAGGGACTAAATTCACTCCCTCCTGAGGGACTTCTTTATAAGCAAATAGAAGGCATGGCAGTAGAAGGTCCCACTTTCTTCTAAGGGGTTCCTCTAAAGCACCTATCATGCTCTTCCTAGTACGCTCAAACCTCTCTACCAACCCATTTGTCTGGGGAAAGTAGGCAGTTGAGAACTTGTAAGTCACTCCACAGTTTTGCCACATGGCCTGCATGAAGTGGGACATAAATTTGGATCCCCTGTCAGAGATGACTTCCTTAGGAAAACCTACCCGAATACCAAGTAGGGCCTTAGCAACAGCCTGAGCTGTAACAGTCCTCATAGGTATTGCTTCAGGGTATCTAGTAACATGGTCTACTACAACCAGGATACACCTGTTGCCTGAAGAGGTTGGAGGGTCTAAGGGACCAACAATGCTGAATCCTACCCTCTCAAAAGGGACTCCCACCACTGGGAGAGGCACCCAGGGTGCCACATTCTTGGCTCCACTCTTGCCAGATGTCTGACAAATGTGACAGCTCCTACAGAACTTACCTACATCAGACCCCACTTAGACCAGTAGAAATAAAGAGAAAGCCTTTCCTTAGTCTTCTTGAAACTCGAGTGACCAGTCAAAGGAATCTTGTGGGCTAACTGTAGGAACTGATGTCTTGTCTCTAGAGGCACTCCAAGTCTCCTGTAGTCCCCTGGGATAGACCCAGTTGGTTCACTGTAGAAGAGGCCATCTTTCCAGTATAATCTATGCTTCCCTGACTCTTGCCCTTCCAGCTGGGAAGCTGCCTGTTGGTGAAGGCCTTCAAGAGTAGGACACTCTCTTTGACCTCTTACCTCTTCTAAAGTCTTCCCTACAGGGGCCACCTTCTGCCAGTAAAGACAGCAGCTCAGGATGGTCTGTAGGATCCAGATCTCCAACAGGGGGAAGGTCTTCCTCCAGCTCTAAATCTTCAGCAGCTGATTCAACCAGTCCTGGTTGTTCCTCACACTCAGCTGCAGCTGGTGGAGTAGTCACAGGTGTAACTTTGGACAGTCCTCTCAGGGATGCCCTTGTAGGTAGCACAGGAGTTCTTGCTGGCTTTTTCTTGGAGTTTTTAGGTTTCCCTTTTTCCTCTTTTTTCTTTGAAATAGCAGTCAGTAAGTCCTGTGGATTGGGGGTTATAGTTTCCTCTATAATTTCCCCTAGAGATCCTTTTAAGGTATTCTCTCTAGCCTTCCTTGTCTGCCCATGTTTCTTATTGCTGGGAGGTCTCAGGGTGCCTGATACAACTCCAAGAGTTATTAGGTCATTCCCCAACAGGACTCTCCCAGGTACTTCACTCTGCACACTAACAGGTATCTTGAGAGTCATATCATTGCACTGGATGAGAGCTGGTAACTGTGGACGCATTTGGACGGGGCCTCCAGCAAGCTTAGTGAGGTATTTGGGTGCCTTAGCAACATCCTCCACTTTGAAAAAAGATCCATCCACTACAGTAATTCTGGCCCCAGTGTCTCTGATGGCAGGGGTCTCCTGACCATTCACAAGTACAATGTTTTTGTAATATTCTTTGGTATTGTCTGAGATGGAATCATAGACATCTAAGTTATGTTGTTCTCACAGACCCAGGGACACTAATGAAACACTGGCTGAGACTTTCATGGGTTCCTCAGCCAGTAGGTGAAAGTTTCCACTTGCCATTTGTACTCCTTCCTCTGGGGAGAAGGCTAAGGAGACAATGTGGATCCCTGAAGGTTTGCCCTTACATCTGGGTTCCCCTTTCTCAGGGTCAGTTGACCCACAAGCAAAACACTTTCCAAAGGTTTTGATACATGGGGGGTTGGCCTGACCTCCCTCTGGTTGAGCAGCAGAGGTTTTACTAGCCTGATTTGGTTTCCAAGGGGGCTTACCCTTCTTATGTTTATGGCCCTCTTTTGGAGTGGATGTATTGGAATTCTCTTTGTTATATTTCTTGTGCTGCTTTCCCCCATCCTTTTTCTCAGTAGCCCCAGAATCCTTGTGAGGAGCCCTGTTGGCAACCCACGAGTCAGCAGCCTTTACTAACTTCTTTGGATCAATTTTCTTGGAATCAACCAAGTGCTGTCTGAGGTCAGGAGAGAAGGCATCATAGATAAACTCTAACATGAACAGATTTCTCATACCTTCATACGTGTTAACTCTGAAACCCTTAACCCAACCGTCTAAGTTTTTCAAACATTCACACACCCAGGTAGCCCAGGGGGTACCATCATACTTTTTGAGGGTTTTAAACCGCTTAGGATACTGGGAAGGAGTTTTCCCAAACCTAGCTATAAAAGCTAGTTTCACATTTCCATACTCCATCCTCTCTATTCCACCCACCTCCATTACAGCATCAGTTGCAACCTGGGGTAGCCTAGACAAAAACCAAGGCATCAGCTGTTTCCCTGTAATTTCCTGAATCCCATAGCTATACTCAAAAGCAGCCAACCAATCGAAAATATCAAGCTTAACCTCATACATACTTACTGCATCTTTGGGCATTCTAGGCCTCTTAGGACTGGAAGACCTAGAAGACTCTGGAAGAGAACCATTCTCAAGAGACAATTTCTTAATTTCAAGAGCATGTTGTAATTCCATTTCCCTTAGTTTAAGTTCTTGATGTTTACTTTCAGTTTGTGCTTGGAGCGTTTTGAATTCTAACTCAAGTCTCATCTTCTCAAGAGAGAAACACTCTGGACTCAGTACTGGGCCTGGTAGAGTCCCTGTGTCTAAAGGTTGAGGCCTAAGAGCAAGAAGAGGTGCAGTAGGGCCCAAATCTTCAGACACCTCTGCCTCTTCTAACTCATTAATAACATCTTAGTTGGACTCTGAAACATTATCATCCTCATCATCATTTTCCACATTTTCAACAGAAGTAGGCATAACAGACCTATTTCTCAGATTTTGAAATTCCAACAATCTTTCTATCAATTCATTATGTTTGCCTTTTTCAGTGAGGTTCCTAGTTTTAAACATTTCCTTTAGTTGATCAACTGTTAAAATGACTAGGGTCTCCTGTCTGTAGTTATCGATATCAGGCATGATAAAACAATTGCTTTTCTAGTGGTTCTTAGCCTTGCAAAGTGTATTTGAACAACAGCAAGAGCAGCACTCTCAATGTGACAACTATACTTTATCCTAACCACTTGCCACCAGTGTTGGGCAGAATTACATGCAGTACCCTTTGGGAAAACTACACACAATTAAGACTACAGGTGTAAGCACAGTCTCACCTTTGGTATACGTCTGTACTACACAGTTTTGTGGTAGCAGGGCTGAGCAGAAAGACTTATCTCAAGAGGGATGTGAGCAGTACAAGGTTTACACAAAGGACTTGCAATCACAGTGGTTCAAACAAACACTCAAGGTTTCTTGGTAAAACACTATTAATTTATTTACAAAGTCATTTAGAAAACATTCCACTAGCAATAAGCAGCTCAATATCACACTATAATACACTCCAGTACCAAACCAATACGTTTCTGAACAAGTTGGGCTCCCCTAAAGTGGGAGTAAAATGGCACTTCAATAACTTTAAAAAATGGGTAAAAACACACAGGTTATAAGAATTAAACAAAAATACTTTCTCAGGCAGGGCAAATAGTTTCAGTTCACTACAAGAGGCAATTCAATTCAATAGGCCTAGGCCAAAGTCAATGGATCAGTGTCTTGGATAGGATAGCACAGTTCTGGTAGTAAACGGTTAAGTCTTTGCCAATGTTCTTAGAAGTAGTTTGCACGAAAAAGAGTTATATGTCAGAATAGGATCGAAGAAGACTCCAAAGTTGCAAACGTTTCAAGAACTTTCACCGTGGCAGAGGGGATTTATCAACCGTGTTTGCACAGTACCTTTGTAAAGAAGAAAAGCTGCAGCTGAGGCACTTTTTCCTGGCAGTTCCTGCAGATCACGCTGTTCCTGGGCCTCAGTCGTGGGGACAAGAGGGAGGACGACGGGAGGTTCCTGCACTGCACGGGGAAGGATCCACAAGCTTGGCAAAACTTTAGTTTAAGGTGTGAGTGCCTCAAAGTCCACAAACTGGTATCCTTTTAACTGGCTATCCTGTTTTCAACAGCAATCTGAAGAAAATTCAACCAGTATGGAGATGTTTTCCAGGTGGCTTTCGAGTTGGTTGTTCCCACCAGCTCAAGGGAAGAAGTCGTCCTTGCAGAGGCTTCTCTGTCGAAGGAGTTTCAGGCTATTCGGACCTGCAGCAGGGCTTCACCGGGCAAACCAATGGTCCAGGAGTTGCAGCAGTCGTCTCCCTTCAGCTCGTCTTTGGTTCTTCCATTCCAGTGGTCGACTCTGCCTTCCAAGTACCAATGACCTGCTTTTAAACATTTTGCTCCCATTCATTCCAGCCTGGCTGCCACTCACCCATCAGGGTGGCTATCCTTGCCAGACAGTCAGCCAGCCAATCATGCCAGTGTGCATTTAGGTCTCCTAGGAGACTAAGCACAGGGAGTTTCGGGCACCTCCCTCACATCCTGTCCACCCGAGACACTCAGGTGCAATATATATAAGAAATCTTTCAAATAAAACAAACATTTCATTAAAACCATACTGATTATCTCTTAATTGTCATTGCAATACTTCTTGTAAAATGTGTGTACATCCTTTTTTTTGGCCACATACACTCATAAGATGTTAATGACAATAAATACTACATTATTTCCTTAAAATGTACTTTTTGGTCCAAACTAAGTTCTTGTGTATTACTTTACTTTTGGTTTTGATCCATTTGCTACAATTGACTTGTTTCATACGTAAACAGTTGTCTGGAACTACACTCCCTACCACTCTAAATAATGTATATGGAAGCACTTATATAACCCAGTAGTTACAGGAAACACGTTCTCAAGTTAAACTACACATAGTAGTTTACATAATCAAACAGCAGTAGAAGATTTCAGAATACTTGTTTTATCTATTTTTGAGTATAGACTAGCTATTAACATTTATTTTGCACTGATTTTATATTGCAACATAACAAATGTCTTTTTTCTAATTTGTAGAAACATGTAATTACCTTTTTGACTTATTTTAAAAATGATCAAATTGCATGTTTATATTCACAATGAATATACAACATACTTTAAAATGTAGGTTTTAAAAACATTAGGTTAGCATTCTTTAAACTCTTTGGCAATCATGCTTGATGTGCTAATATGGAGTAATTGCACACAAGCCTATCTACTTCTGTACACATCCATGTTGTGAAATGTCCACAGTGAATGGACTCTTCCTCATGAAAAATTATTGCACATGTTTTAAAGGTTTTCTTACAAATCAAAACATGACTATTTACAAAGTTCAAAACCGGAGGATCAATTTTTCTACCATCCATGCTATTTCCTTGAAACATTATTAAAACGTACTTATTATAAAATATATTGTTTAGTGCTGATTGTAATTTACAACCACACTCCTCACTGCATTGCATATCATGGAATGCTATTGTTACTATATAGGAACATTCACACTTTTCTGAGCCGGGACAGTGACATATCAAAATCTTTCCATGTGGTCATGGGAAATGTGCTGTTCATGACATTGTGGACACTCTTTTTCCCACTCATAAGACATTCCTACTGTTAGGAGATATGTATGTGGCAACAATCGACACAGGGAATTCTTTCCCTCTCCAATCAAAAGCGCCACACCAATATTAATTTTCATTTCAATCTCGTCCTGTTTATGATCCGTATAGAACCATGTAGGTCCCTCACCCCTGTGCCCCAGAAAAGTCATAAAGCAGGTTGGTGTACAGAATATATATATTGATCACAGAATAGGACAATTCATATTTTTACAATCACTGATACGCCATCTCACTCCGTAACCCAAAGGCTTTTCTTTCCTAATAATTATTTTTTCTCAACAATTGAAAACGCTAGTTGGTTCATGATAAAAAGAGATCACACTCTTTAGCACCACAACAGGTACAATCAAAACACTTTGCCAGGGGTTCACTTTTAATAGCATGTAGCAACTTGAAACCTGACAAGATCATAGGCTAGTCACTCTACTTTATATGAAGTTTACTTTATAAACTTAGTACATAATACTATATTACCTAATATTATATAATATAATATAAACTACCTATATATTATATAGTGGGCTTGGTGCTTCCTTAATTTTTCACGATGATCGCCCTAACTTTAAACCATTTGCAACCTTATTAATTTATTTATTTATCCATTTGTATTGTGCCAAATCACATTGGCATCATGAACAGACAGACATATTAGTTAGACGGGACACTTTCAACTGGCTTTATTCAAAGGGACAAGTTTTTAAATGTCTCCTGAAAACCAGATGTCTTTCTTCTAGGCATAGGTCCATGTGAAGATCATTCCAGGATTGGCCAGCCAGCACTGGGAGCAATCTTCCATCTTCTCGTTCTCTTGAACCGTGTATATTGTTTCAGACAGGTTCTTATTGAAGAAATGACGGTAAAAGGCCTCCAACCCCAAATGCTCCATGTGGGTTCAAAGGATGTCTGGAGATCGTGTCTCCTTTCCCAGGGTCAAGTTATAGTCAGGTATCAGGATAAGGCTGGTAATGCACATGCTTCATTCCCAAATACATGTATATTTTAAGAAAATTGTATATTTTGGATTAGGACTGCAAGATTGTTATGGCCACATGTGTGCAAGCAAAGACCCTGGTGCCAAGATGTGGGCAATTACTGCATGCATCCTCTAATCGACCACATTTCAGTGCTACATGGTCCGCTACTCAGAATAGCCCTGAAATAGCACTACTGGAGATGGGTCTATGGGAATGTATACCTTGATATTGAGCCTCAGGATATTTTCAGATTTGATTTTTCCTGAAATCTTCCTTCATCCCTCAGGTGACATTGTTGTACATGATAACCAATCTTGCATAGAAGTAATAACTGGATGTTTCTCATATTAAACTCGAGCCCTTTGGGGGATTTATTTGCCGGAGTTATCTTAGCCGTCGCCAAAGTTGTTTTACATTGACATCATTATTTTCAATTCTGGCCTGGAGTGGCGGAGGTTAAGGATTTTGATGTGTTTTATGTACTACACTAGTGAGGAATTATTAATTACTAGCCATACCACCCAGCGTTGCCCAGGTCTGTAGCTGATATGCACGCAGGGGATCTGCTGTAGCCTTGTGTGTGTTATATTGTGTCCTAAATTCCAATTTATGAAAAATTGCCAAATCAGCAATCTCCCAGAATACTATATATTGATAGCACAGGGCCGGACCCTGCTCCACCCCTGTGCAGGGCGAATGGGTTGGGTTGGTCAGATTTCAGTATCACCAGTACACCCCAGACTGGTATGCCAACCTCGGCCAAAATGTCAGCCCACCAACTGCTCTGGGGCTGGAGCCAACATACAAACACACTTTCACAAATATATATATAGAATATACATAATAAGTGATTTTAATTAATGGAGGATAATCATCAATATTGCCCACGGTTTTCTGGACATTGTTGCTTGTGCGTGACTTTACACTTTGTACCTTGAACCAGTGCTGGAAATGGAAAACATTGATTGGGGGAGCTGTCATTTCTCAGTATAGGTGGGGCTTTGGGAAGGAGGGGGCGGGGATCACGGGCGTGGACCGCAGCCAGGTTGTGCAACAATTTCTCTATATAGATCTCAATCCTGGCTATTTGCATAAAAGCAAAGAGCATTATGGGAACAACATAATGTCCACAATTTTAAATATTTAACATGTCTTATAAGTGATTCATTGAGAAAATCTTTTAAGCAAATAATGGGCGTGACTGTTTTGAATGGTCACAATATTCACCCTAGTAAAGAGATGTCTGTAAAATGCAGGACATATATATAAGTTTGAACAGCAGCTGTTCCCACCAGCTCAAGGGAAGAAGTCGTCCTTGCAAAGGCTTCTCTGTCGAAGGAGTTTCAGGCTATTCGGACCTGCAGCAGGGCTTCACCGGGCAAACCAACGGTCCAGGAGTTGCAGCAGTCGTCTCCCTTCAGCTCGTCTTTGGTTCTTCCATTCCAGTGGTCGACTCTGCCTTCCAAGTACCAATGACCTGCTTTTAAACATTTTGCTCCCATTCATTCCAGCCTGGCTGCCACTCACCCATCAGGGTGGCTATCCTTGCCAGACAGTCAGCCAGCCAATCATGCCAGTGTGCATTTAGGTCTCCTAGGAGACTAAGCACAGGGAGTTTCGGGCACCTCCCTCACATCCTGTCCACCCGAGACACTCAGGTGCAATATATATAAGAAATCTTTCAAATAAAACAAACATTTTATTAAAACTATACTGATTATCTCTTAATTGTCATTGCAATACTTCTTGTAAAATGTGTGTACATCCTTTTTTTTGGCCACATACACTCATAAGATGTTAATGACAATAAATACTACATTATTTCCTTAAAATGTACTTTTTGGTCCAAACTAAGTTCTTGTGTATTACTTTACTTTTGGTTTTGATCCATTTGCTACAATTGACTTGTTTCATACGTAAACAGTTGTCTGGAACTACACTCCCTACCACTCTAAATAATGTATATGGAAGCACTTATATAACCCAGTAGTTACAGGAAACACGTTCTCAAGTTAAACTACACATAGTGGTTTACATAATCAAACAGCAGTAGAAGATTTCAGAATACTTGTTTTATCTATTTTTGAGTATAGACTAGCTATTAACATTTATTTTGCGCTGATTTTATATTGCAATATAACAAATGTCTTTTTTCTAATTTGTAGAAACATGTAATTACCTTTTTGACTTATTTTAAAAATGATCAAATTGCATGTTTATATTCACAATGAATATACAACATACTTTAAAATGTAGGTTTTAGAAACATTAGGTTAGCATTCTTTAAACTCTTTGGCAATCATGCTTGATGTGCTAATATGGAGTAATTGCACACAAGCCTATCTACTTCTGTACACATCCATGTTGTGAAATGTCCACAGTGAATGGATGCTTCCTCATGAAAAATTATTGCACATGTTTTAAAGGTTTTCTTACTAATCAAAACATGACTATTTACAAAGTTCAAAACCGGAGGATCAATTTTTCTAACATCCATGCTATTTCCTTGAAACATTATTAAAACATACTTATTATAAAATATATTGTTTAGTGCTGATTGTAATTTACAACCACACTCCTCACTGCATTGCATATCATGGAATGCTATTGTTACTATATAGGAACATTCACACTTTTCTGAGCCGGGACAGTGACATATCAAAATCTTTCCATGTGGTCATGGGAAATGTGCTGTTCATGACATTGTGGACACTCTTTTTCCCACTCATAAGACATTCCTACTGTTAGGAGATATGTATGTGGCAACAATCGACACAGGGAATTCTTTCCCTCTCCAATCAAAAGCGCCACACCAATATTAATTTTCATTTCAATCTCGTCCTGTTTATGATCCGTATAGAACCATGTAGGTCCCTCACCCCTGTGCCCCAGAAAAGTCATAAAGCAGGTTGGTGTACAGAATATATATATTGATCACAGAATAGGACAATTCATATTTTTACAATCACTGATACGCCATCTCACTCCGTAACCCAAAGGCTTTTCTTTCCTAATAATTATTTTTTCTCAACAATTGAAAACGCTAGTTGGTTCATGATAAAAAGAGATCACACTCTTTAGCACCACAACAGGTACAATCAAAACACTTTGCCAGGGGTTCACTTTTAATAGCATGTAGCAACTTGAAACCTGACAAGATCATAGGCTAGTCACTCTACTTTATATGAAGTTTACTTTATAAACTTAGTACATAATACTATATCACCTAATATTATATAATATAATATAAACTACCTATATATTATATAGTGGGCTTGGTGCTTCCTTAATTTTTCACGATGATCGCCCTAACTTTAAACCATTTGCAACCTTATTAATTTATTTATTTATCCATTTGTATTGTGCCAAATCACATTGGCATCATGAACAGACAGACATATTAGTTAGACGGGACACTTTCAACTGGCTTTATTCAAAGGGACAAGTTTTTAAATGTCTCCTGAAAACCAGATGTCTTTCTTCTAGGCATAGGTCCATGTGAAGATCATTCCAGGATTGGCCAGCCAGCACTGGGAGCAATCTTCCATCTTCTCGTTCTCTTGAACCGTGTATACTGTTTCAGACAGGTTCTTATTGAAGAAATGACGGTAAAAGGCCTCCAACCCCAAATGCTCCATGTGGGTTCAAAGGATGTCTGGAGATCGTGTCTCCTTTCCCAGGGTCAAGTTATAGTCAGGTATCAGGATAAGGCTGGTAATGCACATGCTTCATTCCCAAATACACGTATATTTTAAGAAAATTGTATATTTTGGATTAGGACTGCAAGATTGTTATGGCCACATGTGTGCAAGCAAAGACCCTGGTGCCAAGATGTGGGCAATTACTGCATGCATCCTCTAATCGACCACATTTCAGTGCTACATGGTCCGCTACTCAGAATAGCCCTGAAATAGCACTACTGGAGATGGGTCTATGGGAATGTATACCTTGATATTGAGCCTCAGGATATTTTCAGATTTGATTTTTCCTGAAATCTTCCTTCATCCCTCAGGTGACATTGTTGTACATGATAACCAATCTTGCATAGAAGTAATAACTGGATGTTTCTCATATTAAACTCGAGCCCTTTGGGGGATTTATTTGCCGGAGTTATTTTAGCCGTCGCCAAAGTTGTTTTACATTGACATAATTATTTTCAATTCTGGCCTGGAGTGGCGGAGGTTAAGGATTTTGATGTGTTTTATGTACTACACTAGTGAGGAATTATTAATTACTAGCCATACCACCCAGCGTTGCCCAGGTCTGTAGCTGATATGCACGCAGGGGATCTGCTGTAGCCTTGTGTGTGTTATATTGTGTCCTAAATTCCAATTTATGAAAAATTGCCAAATCAGCAATCTCCCAGAATACTATATATTGATAGCACAGGGCCGGACCCTGCTCCACCCCTGTGCAGGGCGAATGGGTTGGGTTGGTCAGATTTCAGTATCACCAGTACACCCCAGACTGGTATGCCAACCTCGGCCAAAATGTCAGCCCACCAACTGCTTTGGGGCTGGAGCCAACATACAAACACACTTTCACAAATATATATATAGAATATACATAATAAGTGATTTTAATTAATGGAGGATAATCATCAATATTGCCCACGGTTTTCTGGACATTGTTGCTTGTGCGTGACTTTACACTTTGTACCTTGAACCAGTGCTGGAAATGGAAAACATTGATTGGGGGAGCTGTCATTTCTCAGTATAGGTGGGGCTTTGGGAAGGAGGGGGCGGGGATCACGGGCGTGGACCGCAGCCAGGTTGTGCAACAATTTCTCTATATAGATCTCAATCCTGGCTATTTGCATAAAAGCAAAGCGCATTATGGGAACAACATAATGTCCACAATTTTAAATATTTAACATGTCTTATAAGTGATTCATTAAGAAAATCTTTTAAGCAAATAATGGGCGTGACTGTTTTGAATGGTCACAATATTCACCCTAGTAAAGAGATGTCTGTAAAATGCAGGACATATATACAAGTTTGAACAGCAGCCCAACTGGATATGAAGCTTCAGCAGTTTATGTAGGCAGGCTGTGCTCAGAACACTCCTTGAGTGCACTGCCTTGTACCACTCTCCTGTTGGACTGTGGATGTCAGTGTGTTCAGGTTTCCTATCTCAAAAGCAGGGTGCTTTAAGAAATCTACTTTACTGTCTGAGTCACAAATAAGGGGACCTGACCTACGAGATAGGCAAGCTTGTCCCACGGTTTATGTTGGCCAAAGTCAAGTGACATTTTGGCTTCCTCCTTAATTTCGCGGTCACATTTGTTGTTTGAAGTGGCAACATGGTGCCATCTAGGGCATAGGTGCCAAATACAGCAAGGCAAAGGATGCAACTGCTCCCATACCTTTGTAGCAATGGGTGCAGGAATCACACTTTGCCACAGTAGAGATGTTTTCACTTGTCTTATGGGACTGCGTGCATCGTCAATGATGGCTTTTAAGTCATGAATATGAAGAGCACTGTTTGCTATGGCAGGAACTGTGAGCCCTATCAGGGATCCACCTGCAATGTTTAATTCTTTAAAGATGAATCCATGTCCAGAAAAACTGAAAGCCGCAAGGTAGCACCGCAGGCTATGTGGCTGTTGCTGAGATATTATATTTTGAGATCAACCTATACATACTTGATGTTTTCTTCTAAAATGAATGCTGTAAAATGTATCGCTCACCATCACCCCAAGAGTGCTTTCCTGTTTTCATTTTGGACACTACTTATCAGAAAAGCGTTCCCTCACGCCACAGCTCCTTCCTTTGTATTACCCACCCACTCACTCACTGAGCCTCCTGGCCTTGTTCCAAGCCCTCTATCACACGGCACGCCTCATCTCTCATGTTATTTCTCTAAAATTCCGATTTTATGGACTTGTAGTTTTTGCAAAGAGCACTGTATTGATCGAGCAGCAGCTAATCTTGTTCTAGCCCCGCTCCTTTGCAATCAAACCGCCCTCTACAGCTGTTGGCAGGGGGAGGGCAGGGACGCCACAATCCAGTCCGCTGGCAGCAGATGCAAAGCACCTCGGGCCCCGGCGAAGATACCGCTGGTGCCGCACAGGCGGCATTTCGCTGCTCGGCTCCTATTGATCTGCACTGGTTCCCGCACACAGATGCAGAAAATGAGAATCTTGGAAACCGGATGCTGGCCTTCTCCGCCAACTTCGAGTTAAGGGGCGCGCCTTCCAGAGCACCCGATACCAGTAAATGCACCATTGATAAGGGATTGAGTTCCATGCAGTGTTACGAAAGTAAGTAGTGCAGATTGGGGGCTGTGTAGTTTGGTTTGCTGTGGCCTGCTGCAGGGATAGCTCTGCCATCCAAGCCAAGATACTAAGACTAAGAGGCCGATTCATGGAATAATTAGCGCGGCGCAAGTGGGCAAAAACGTGCGAATCGCAGTGGAATAGCGAAAATCGCAGTGAACGTGCGAAAATCGCACGAAAAGCAGCGCACGTCAATTCATGGAAGGCCGTGCGCGAGAAAACCAGCGGATGTGCGATAAAAAGTGCGCGGCGCACGTTAGCGCACAGGCCATCTAACAGCGTGCGCCAGGTCACTGCGAAAATCGCACAGGCCACAGCGAAAATCGCACATAGCGCGGCGCACGCAACAAAAGTAGGCGGAACACGGGCGTAACACTCGGAATGGGGAACAACTTGCCAAAACGTGGGCGTCACGGGGGAAGTACAGGGCACAAGTGCGCGGAACGCCCACACGCTCGCCTACAACACGTATTCATGGAATAGAATAGGGGAAAAAAGCGCACGCTCAAACCAGCGCACAGGCACAAACACGACCGCCACAAGAAAGCAGGCGGTAGCGTCTCTGCGGCTGTAAGAAATGTGCGCCAAAAGGTGCGCCAACTAATCGCACCTATATACTGCCATGATGAATGTCCCATACTGTGGCCCTCCAGGAACAAAGACGTGCAAAGGGGTACCCACAAACACGGACACCCGCTGACAAAAAATACGTGTGCGTGTATACCGGGGTGCGCGGGAAGTCTAACACGCGATTTCAGCAGGGTACGGTGGTTCCACACGCGAACAGCCTGGGCGCGTGTATTGCAGGGGTGCGCGGGAAGTTCCACACGCGAACAGCCTGGGCGCGTGTATTTCAGGGGTGCGCGGGAATTTCCACACGCGAACAGCCTGGGCGCGTGTATTTCAGGGGTGCGGGGGAAGTTCCACACGCGAACAGCCTGGCCGCGTGTATTCCAGGGGTGCGCGGGAAGTTCCACACGCGAACAGCCTGGGCGCGTGTATTTCAGGGGTGCGCGGGAAGTTCCACACGCGGATAGCCTGGGCGCGTGTATTTCAGGGGTGCGGGGGAAGTTCCACACGCGAACAGCCTGGGCGCGTGTATTTCAGGGGTGCGGGGGAAGTTCCACACGCGAACAGCCTGGGCGCGTGTATTTCAGGGGTGCGCGGGAAGTTCCACACGCGAACAGCCTGGGCGCGTGTATTTCAGGGGTGCGCGGGAAGTTCCACACGCGAACAGCCTGGCCGCGTGTATTCCAGGGGTGCGCGGGAAGTTCCACACGCGAACAGCCTGGGCGCGTGTATTTCAGGGGTGCGCGGGAAGTTCCACACGCGAACAGCCTGGGCCCGTGTATTTCAGGGGTGCGCGGGAAGTTCCACACGCGAACAGCCTGGGCGCGTGTATTTCAGGGGTGCGCGGGAAGTTCCACATGTGATTTCACAGTGTGGGTCCTCCCAGGTGTACCCTGTACACCCTCCACGGCCCCTGCAGGCAGCCCACACCACAGGGGACTACCCTGCATCCCTGGTCATGTCCCGCAGGCAGCCCACCCACCATGGGCATGCCCCCCAGCAAAGGCACATGTCTCCTTGAACTAATGAACACCAACTCATGTCCCCTTGCACCCCCACCCCCCAGCACTGTGGGGCACCTGCCAGCAGGCCCCCACCCATGTCCAACTCATGTCTCCCACCCCCCCCACACCCCAGCACTGTGGGGCACCTGCCAGCAGGCCCCCACCCATGTCCAACTCATGTCTCCCACCACCCCCACCCCCCAGCACTGTGGGGCACCTGCCAGCAGGCCCCCACCCATGTCCAACTCATGTCTCCCACCACCCCCACACCCCAGCACTGTGGGGCACCTGCCAGCAGGCCCCCACCCATGTCCAACTCATGTCTCCCACCACCCCCACCCCCCAGCACTGTGGGGCACCTGCCAGCAGGCCCCCACCCATGTCCAACTCATGTCTCCCACCACCCCCACACCCCAGCCACCAGGGGCACCCTCCACCAGGCCCCCACTCATGTCACCCACCACCCCACCCCCCAGCAGTGCAGGGTCACCCTCCACCAGGCCCCCACCCATGTCCAACTCATGTCTCCCACCCCCCCCCACACCCCAGCACTGTGGGGCACCTGCCAGCAGGCCCCCACCCATGTCCAACTCATGTCCCCCACCCCCCAGCACTGTGGGGCACCTGCCAGCAGGCCCCCACCCATGTCCAACTCATGTCTCCCACCCCCCCACCCCCCAGCACTGTGGGGCACCTGCCAGCATGCCCCCACCCATGTCCAACTCATGTCCCCCCCCCACCCCCCAGCACTGTGGGGCACCTGCCAGCAGGCCCCCACCCATGTCCAACTCATGTCTCCCACCCCCCCCACACCCCAGCCACCAGGGGCACCCTCCACCAGGCCCCCACTCATGTCACCCACCACCCCCACCCCCCAGCACTGTGGGGCACCTGCCAGCAGGCCCCCACCCATGTCCAATCCATGCCCCCCTGCACCTGGGTCCCAACATTCCCCAATCATGTCCGTAATGCCCATCCTGCCCTGCCAAAAGGCCCAACCAACTATCACACCCACCCACATATCAAAGGCAATTACATGTTACACCCCCAATGTAAATAATGCAATTCAACAAATGTCTGTCACACACAATGGCTGCAAGTGAATGACAAAACACCCAACATGACATGCCTGAAAGCAATGAGATGATACGACACATTGAAGAATAAAAAAAATTATGTATTGAACAGCAAACAAGAAAAAACACAAAGCAAATCAAACTAAACAAGAAGAATGTCCAAGAAAAAATTCTGAATTATTAAAATAAGGAAATTAAGAAGATCATCCTGGGTCCATGAGCCCTACCAAATTAAACCTAACTGACTACTAACTAAAAAGTGAACTATATACAAAAAAGTGGTGCATTGTCCAATCGCAACCAAAAAAAATTCAAAAAAACAAAGGAAACCTAACCCTAACTATACAACTATATACAAAGGCAGCGGGCTATTCGGACGGCTCACTGGTTGTTGTCATGGGCCAGGGCATCATCGAACTCCTGGTCAATGGCTTGGAGGCGGGCATGTTCCCTGGCCCCGAGGTCCCGCAGGGATAACGCAGTGTCCAGCTCTAACTCCCTGCGAAGACCCTCGAGGCACTCAGCCCGCCTCAGCGCCCTCCGCATGGAGTCCTCCGCCCTGACCATCGTGAGCCGTTCCTCCTCTGCCCGCTGCCGCTCCGCACCTATCCGCTGGCACAACCTCTCCCACACGGAAGCCACTCCCATTCCAGGGTTCTCCTGCCCTCCGGCCGATGCCTGCACCCCCGATGTTGATGGCCCCGAGCCATGATGCCTCCCACGTTGAGCCTGCTGCTGCCTCCGACGCAACTGCCTGTGCCAGCACGACGGCATCCAGGCTGATGGAAACCACCGACGCCATCGTGCACGTGCCCTGCCCGATGATGCCGTCACATCCTCCATCTGCTGGGGTCCAGTTGCTCTGGTGTCCACCCCTGCTGGATCTCTGACTCCCGACTGTGGCAGGGATGGGATCCCCACCGTGCTGGCTGCATTGGTCGGGGCAGGTCCACAGGGGGCCCTGGTGGCATCTGGGCTGGAAGACGTCAAGGAGAACGACTGGTGGATAGCCTGCACAGAGGAGGAGAGGGCCGCCACATTGGCCAACACATGCAGGAAACCCCCGAACATGGCCGATCCCAATTGGGCCACGTCGGCACGGTGCACTTCGTGATGACGTGCGTGCTCCTCCCGGGAAGCACGCACGGCATCACGAATCACAGCCGTGCGCATCGCGACCCCAATCAGGACCTTCTCCGCACGGCCAGGGGTTCCCACGTCCGCAGGTGGAGGGGAGTCAGGTGACATGGACATCCCCTCTACCTGCGGACGGGCCTGGGACGGGGCATCCCTGCTGGTGCATGGTGGTGCACTCACAGGGTCAGGGACAGCGACATGCACAGGCCCCTCCACGGTGACCTGTGCTGCCTCCTGCCCCTGGCCCTGGACTGCACCACTTGCACCAGCAGGGATGCCCCCACCAGGCCCCATGTGTGCCCCAGTGGCGGCCTCCTCCTCCTCTGTGCAAACCACCAACCTGGATGGCTCCTCACCATCTCCCACCGTAGCAGGCCCCTGTGGGGGCTCACCCACCCCTTCCGCTGCAGCCGTGGGGGCATCCCCGCCGCCTTGCTCCACAGCGCCGTCTCCGCCCTCTTCTTCACTAGCCGCTGCGTAGAGGGAGACAAAGAACACAAGCATCAGGGCACTGTACAATGGTCCCCTAGACAGGAAGCAATAGCAGATGAGCACCACTGTCAAAGTACACTTCCATCATGTCCCTCCACAACACATGGGTCAGTCCAGGCAAAACACACACAGTAACAGGCATGGTGCATGCCATGGACATTTCCATGCATGTCCAATGGACTCTTGAAACATTCAATGATATGTAACTCACATGCATCATGCCTCATGCCCATCACATGCACACACTTCACCTCAGTCACATCCATCTGGCCCCAAACACACCAAACACAGCGGTTACAAGGGTAATTTGGCTGCTTTACTGAATCTCTGCATTGTCACACACATGTGTCATGCATCCATGGCATGCACAAGTCACAGACACGCAGGTCAGGCACACAGACATGGCTACCATATATGTACCTGGCATCAGCACCCATCCCTCACCCCCACCCATGTCCACGTACAGAGACTGGCATGCTCTCATGTTCAAAATCTGAATAGGGCTCCCCATGCGGCATTTCAACACATGCAACAACCATGTGCATCACACATCACTGGTCGCACATGCATTACCATGATGTCCCTGCACACATACATGCATACATGGCCTATGGCACACATACAGGCAAGTATCATAGAACCAGCACACCGCAACATGCCCTGTCTCACACAGTAATGCATGGACACTTACCGCTCAACTCCAGACGGGCCTCCCTCTCAAGGATCTGGGCGTGGAGCGCTGGGCGTACGCGTTCCAGGACCCTCATCTGGATGGAACTCATGCGGCCCCGGCCCCCCTCCACGAGGTGCCGGGCCTTCACAAGGGTCCTGGACCTCAAGTCCTCCCAGCGCTTCTTGATCTTCAGGACGTCGCGGGTTGCCACCCCCTCCGCGTTGATGGCAACCACACAGTCGGCCCAGATCCTCTGCCGTCCTTCCTTGCTGGCGCGGGACGATCCAAAGAGGGCATCATACTGCCCCAGGACATGCTCCACCAGGACACCAACTTCGGTGACAGTGAAGCTGGTGCCCCTCTGCCCCTCTGGCCTGGGGTTGCCACTGGTGCCAGATGTTGAAGTGCCCGACATGGCAACCCCAGAGGCAGGTGTGGGTGGGCAACTGGGTCCTGGGGCTGGGCTGTGGAGCGATGTAATACCAGTCGGGAGTCTTCTGTTCCAGCAGGGGTGGACACAGCAACTGGACCCCTGCAGATGGCTGATGTGCAGGCACCAAATGGCAGGGCACGGTGGCAGCAGGCAGGCAGGCAGGCAGGCAGCAGCAGATGGCACGTGGGAGGCTGCTCGGGGCACTGGGGGGCAGTAACTCGGCCTTCTGGGCAGGAGCGTGGGCTTCCGTGTGTTTTCGCGTGGCCAGCTTGATACGGAGTGATTTGGCACGTGAAAATCCTGCACGTCAGCGTGAAATCCGAGGAAAGGCCCTTAGCGCGTAAGCGCGTCAGCACGCATACGCGATTCTATTGGACCAGAGTCCCTCAGCGCGTAAGCGCGTCTGTGACGTGATCCGCACGGGTGTTCCCCACTCAGCACGTGATGACGGGGCACACGTGGAGATACTGCACGTCAGAGTGTCATCGCGTGTAATTGGACAAAAGTGCGCGTACACGCGATTGGCCTATGTACGTGTATTTAATGGGTGCGCGGCCACTTACACACGCAAGTACGTCAGCGAACCTGTATCACGTGGTGCGTGTGAATTTCCGCACGCTATTGGACTGGGAACTGGATTCCAGGGGGGCGCGGGTCACACGCTGTATCCCGTGGTGCGTGTGAATTTCCACACGCTATTGGACTGGGAACTGGTTTCCAGGGGTGCGCGGGTCACACGCTGTATCCCGTGGTGCGTGTGAATTTCCACACGCTATTGGACTGGGAACTGGTTTCCAGGGGTGCGCGGGTCACACGCTGTATCCCGTGGTGCGTGTGAATTTCCACACGCTATTGGACTGGGAACTGGATTCCAGGGGTGCGCGGGTCACACGCTCGCCTAGAACACGCGCTAAGCATAAATTGCGGACTTTTACAATAACAAGCTCAGACGCCAGGATGAACATACCGTTCCTAGCAGCAGTGGCAGTGGGCTACCAAAGGAGGAGGAGGAGGATAGTCAGGGCCAGAATATTCACACCCAGAACCAGCCTTTTCGGGATGCCTGATGACCAGGTGTATGGGAGGTACAGGTTTCCACCACACATCATACTGGACCTGGTGAGTGAGTGGGAGGATGACCTCACATCACCCACCCTGTGCTCCCAAGCACTCAGCCCCCTGGAGAAGGTCCTCAATGTACTGCACTTCATAGCCACTGGATCATTTCAGCGGACAAGTGTCATAGTGGGTGGGGTGTCACAGACCACCCAGTCACGCTGCCTACACCAGGTCTTGAACATCATGACTGCACGGCCATCAGTCCGCAGGCACATATACCTGCCCAGAACACCTGCAGAAAGGCATGCTGCCGCCCTGGATTTTTACGCAGTGGCACGATTCCCCAAAGTGCTAGGTGCCATCGACTGCACCCATGTGGCTCTACGTCCCCCCAGGGCATCTGAGCACATCTATAGGAACCGCAAGCACTGGCATTCCATCAACGTGCAGGTAGCATGTAATGCCAAGGGAATCATCACCTCAGTATATGCCAACTATCCCGGCTCCACCCACGACAGCTTCATTTACCGAATGTCCACCCTAAGCCGGGACCTAGAAGCTGGGCGGCATGGCGATACATGGCTGCTTGGTGAGTATGTATGCCACTGCACATGCATGCATGTTGGATACTGAGCAAGGTCACAACCTCACCAATGATACCAATCCCCACCTCCACAGGGGACAGTGCCTACCCTCTCAGCCCCCACATGATGACGCCAATTCGGAACCCCACCACGCCACCCCAGGTAAGATTTAACACAGCCCACATTACAACCAGGGGCATAGTGGAGCGCACATTCGGAGTGCTGAAGTCGCGCTTTCGCTCCCTTGACCGTTCTGGCGGGCAGCTGTTATACGCTCCCCCAGTAGTGTGCAGGATCATAGTGGCAGCATGTGTCCTGCACAACGTTGCAACACGCCGGGGCCTGGCCGTGGACATGGTGGTGGCCCCACATCCCCAACCACATGCACAGCCGCTGCGCATGGGAGGGGAAAGGGCACGGGGGGAGGCAGCCCGTACACAGCTAGTGGCAAATTACTTCACATAGAAATCACACCCCTGTGGAGTGCACACTGCCCTGGCACATTCCATCTGACAATCAATGATGACTCAACCTGACACTGATCCTGAATGTGTGGAGAATGAACCGGGAATTCCATGTCAGCCTGAGATTGTTTACCTGGAAGTGTCACAATGTGTGCATCCCTACCCACACAGACACCACCAATGCAGTTTTGTGAAGTTACACATTGAAGCAGCTAAAATGAATACCCACTTGCAAAATGCAACAAGAGGACAGTGCCATGTCAGCCAACCCCACCCCAGCACTGCCACACGACACACCGTGCCATGTCATGCTAATTGCAGGTAAACAAAGTAATCCCCACAACATGACATCACTCTCACTATGTACAGTGGCACTATTAGAAACCTGCAACACCTGAAATGCTCACAGCAATGCCGGAGCAACAACATACTTGAGCACGTAGTACCATTAACATGACATCAAAAAGGTTACATATTAGTAGTCTCACCACCTGGAAATGCCTGCACTCCCACCACTACCAACTGTGCAGTGTTGGCGCCATGTAGAGTTGTAGGTGCACTGCTGCCAACATGGTCCCCTTCGTCAGACTAGAGGTCCTTGTGTGGACTTGAGGAAGGGACCTGCAAATTGGGAGGTAGACACAGAAGAAGAGTTACACATCAATGCAACATGCAGTGTACAACACAACAGCAATATGCACTATGAATGTATACACAGTATTGACTACAGACTGGCCACACAGCTCATGGGAGTCCAACGTCACTGTGTAATTCACTGTCACTTGGGCACACCCTTTGCAAGCCCATGGAAACGGGAAGCAGGAGGGGTGTGTGTGACTCAAACCCAAGCATCTGAACCAAATACATTACAAGCCTGCATGTGCCCAGCCACAATGCAGCGTATGCCCACAGGAACCACGGAAGCCAACAGATCGGAGCCAACAGATCCGAGCCAACAGATCGGAGCCAACAGATCGGAGCCAACAGATCGGAGCCAACAGATCGGAGCCAACAGATCGTCCCAAAAAAATTGGGAATAAAAGAAATCAAAATAAAAATAAAAATAAGAAACAATCAAAAATGGCCATTGATGGGCCCGGGGGGGTTGGGGAGGCCACCCAGGAGGTCCGAGGACAGGATGCACACCAGAACCCACCTGCGTGGATCCTGGGAAGATAAAACACCTCCATGGGCTCATGGCCCACACGGCTACCCTATTGTGGGAGTGTCACTGCTGTCGCTATTATCACCCTGTGCAGCTGCATCCGGAGGTGGTTGCACTATGGGAGGCAGCCCACGCAAGGCCCTAGTCTGCTCCTCCATGGCTGCAAGCATGCGGGTGTGGTAGGTCTGGTTCTGGAGGATGAGTGTGCGGAGGTCCCCATGCAACAACTCACGGGATGCCCGGACCTCCGCCCTCGTTGCCTGCATCTCAGCTGAGAGCGTACGGGTGAGACGCTCCAGCTGCTGTTCTGTCCTTTGGTGTGTTGAAGCCTCAAGCTCAACAAGAGTCGTCCTGAGGTGTAGGAGCTCCTGCCTCAGGGCTTCCCTGTGGCCCTGGGACTCAATGGAGATGGCCTCCTGCAGAGTCGCCAGTGCCGCCCGCCTGTCCCTGTTGGACCCCAACATGTCCTCCCTGTGTGACTGGCAGATGGAGTCGGTTGCCTGCTCTAGTCGCTCCATCAGCCTTTCTGGGGGGACAATGGAAGTGGCCACCCTATCCATGGCCTGAGCCATCATCTCGGATGATGCAGCCTGTTGGGTAGCCATACCGTAAATGGATTGCTCCCATGCGGTATTGCCGGGTGGCGTACGGCCACCACGTCGGCGGGCACCACACCTGTCTGGGGCAAGGCGAACTGCGCCTTGCTGTGCCGGCACTGCCTGAGGCTGCAGGACTGCATTCCCCCTCTGATCTGCTGGCCCAGGAACAGGATCAGATGTCGCGGAGTGTGATCCTGCATCCGTAACCACCGAAGGCGTAGCTGCCAACACTGACATCCCCATGGAGGGTACTGACCCTGGAGCAGGTGGGTGAGACAGAACAGAATCCCTCCCTGGAACACTCACCAGCGACGGCACGTAGGTCTCATCCGAATCAACACCTGAGTACAGCTCGGGGGAGGTGCAGCCAGAGACACCCCTTGAGAGCACGACCTGCAGCACTTGTGGGTTCTCCCCCACCACCACACCACGTTCCTCACTGGTGGTTGGTCGGCCCTGGGACACCTCCTGGGTCTGCACCATCTCCACAACCCCAGCAGTATCAGGTGCGTCTTCCCCTGCAAAGACATGAAAACAAAGTAATGGAAACGGGCATTAGCACCATGGCACACATTGAGGGCTGAGAAGCAAGAGAACCAGTACTTGATTGACACATGTCCCACATGACTAAAACCCTCCCATGCATGCACCCTCACTGCGTATGAAGTGCAGGCAAATGGCACACACTGATGACACCAAGATGGAAGATGAACAAATTTTCTGCATGCTGCCTGGCAGTGGCATCACACATTGGCCTGTGATTGGCAGGTGAAACACACATGCCATCACACAGATGGCATGTACCATTGCTATTGAGTGAAGATGGAGAGGAGGGCAGCACCTATTCATTCAGTCCAGTTCCCGCATGTAATAGCTTTTCTGATTTTCACCTGGAGCTGCCAGTCTGAAATGGTCAAATAGCACAGGGACATGTGTGTACAAATGATATCCAGGTAACAAAGTCACTCCACTTTACCATACCCATGTCAGACATGTGACTAGTGGACAGCGACATGCCTAGTGAAAGTGGTGGAATGCAAACAAACTGACTGAATGAACAGTGAAAAATAAGCAAATATGTTGTGTCAAGGTGACACTTCAAGGGCACCTGGCGTGCAGTTGTGCTAGATGTCTACTGTTGGCAGAAGGGATACTGCTATGGCCAAATGCAGCTTCGCAGGAAGTATTGCATGAAGCACATGGCTGACCCATCCGACTGAGGCGCACACACTCTCACCTGGCACCCAAACAGAAGCCCTCACACACACACCATGCACATGTATGACACACACATGCATGTGCACTCACCGGACAATGCCTCGTAATCAGCCAGATCTCCCACGCCTTGGATCTGTTCCTCCGTGACGTAGGTCCCAGCGACTGACTCATGTGGAGTGAGTTCCATGTCTACTACTGGAGACCCACCTCCAGTCACTAGAGTTGCGGCATGACTTGAGGCCAGCTTACTCTTTGCCCTGCGCTTTAGGTCATTCCAGCGCTTATAGCAATCATTGGCTGTGCGCCTCACGATTCCAAGGGCACTTATGATGTCCGCAACGGTCTGCCAGTGTGCCTGGCGTTGTGCAGGTGTGGTCTTGGATCCTGCAACAATGACCATCTCGTTGTCATGTCCGGACACATACTCAACAAGTGCATTCAGTTCGTCATCCGTGAAGCTGGGCTTCCTGGACGGGCCAGACTGTGTAGCCGTGTCTGGGGCATCAGCCTGTGCCGGACGAGCACTCTTCCTCTTCCGCTTGGAAGGTGGTGGTGATCCTGAGTGTCCTGCGCCGCTCTGGACACTAGGGGCAGGAGCCCTGGTGGACTCTGTATCAGGAGTGTGGGATTGCACACTCAGCATGGGAGTTGGTGCAGGCATTGGCTCTAGTGTGATGGTGTCAGGGGGAATGTCAGCAGCATGGACTAGGACCGACACTGTCCTGGCTGGGTGTGTGAGGGCTGGGGTGGATGGAGCCGCAGCTGCCCCTGCAGCCACTCCGCCCTGCCTCCTTGGTGCAGCAGATGACCTTGCTGCCCCAGATCCACGTGGCATGATGGCATCAACGTGCACCAGCGCACGTGTCGTAGCCCTGCTGACCTGGAAGTCAGCCATGGAGTCAGCCAGGTCTGGTGCCACAATGGGCTGGTCCAACAAGGGCTGAGCATGGATGGTGTCAGCCACTTCAGCCTCAACGGGAGGGGGGGAGGGGGGGGAAGGGGGGGGGATGATGGGTGCCCTTGACTGGTCCTCCACACATGGGGGGACAGGCTCACCCTGCAAGTTACGACCACGTCCCCTACCGGATCCACCACGGCCACCACTTGTGGCTCTTCCACCTTTGCCACCCTTACGGAATCCTCGCCTCCCTGCCATGGCAATGATATTAATGTGCGTATGGGAGTGGCTGTAGACAATTGTCCTGGGCAATTGGGGGTCAAAGGGGTTGGGTACCAGATGGTAATTGTACCCTAGTGCTCTAGCATGGCTGATTGTAACCCCTGGGGAAAGATGACGGGTCACGCAACGCACAGGAGGCCCAAAAAAGGGAGATGACGTGCACGCAACCCCTCCTAGACCACGTGTGCAGAAAGAAAAACCTGCACTACGCTGTGGCACCCAGTAACACAAGAATGAACGTATGCGTGTCACACGCAGCCTAGAATGACCTCTGAAGGGGTAGGCTACACACGGGGCAAGCACAGAAGTTGGATACGTGCGTGACTCACCGTCTGCCAGGTAAAAGAGCGTGAAGAATGAGCGCGTTTGGCTGGCTAAACCCCCGCCAAAAGAAGATGTGTACGCTGTCTGAGAAGACAGGACAACAGTAGAAGGGGACACTGTTTGAGGGAACAGGCCCAGGTAAACCAGTAAAAGAGAAAAAAGAGAAAAAGCTGTCAGAGGTAACAGGGAATACGAACTGGAAACGCCGTGAAGTAAATCGCGTGTGAAATGACAAGAAGTACAGATTTCACCCACTCGCTCTCCACGAAAAGCACGTACAAGGAAATGGTGTTCTACATGTACCTTATATACAGGCCCACACGTACAGCGTCACTTACGCGGCGTGTACGTTCACCAATCACACGCTTTGTCACTCCTGCGTGTAGATCCATTTTCACCAATCACACGCTTTGTCACTTCTGCGTGTAGATCCATTTTCACCATTCACACGCTTTGTCACTTCTGCGTGTAGATCCATTTTCACCAATCACACGCTTTGTCACTTCTACGTGTACATCCATTTTCACCAATCACACGCTTTGACACTGGGACGTGTCACGCAACAATTTCCTGCACGTGCAGGTGACTATAGGCGCGCATATGCTGTTGACGGGTTTACGCGCTAAGGGCCTTTGCTGACGTGTGGGATTTCACTACCTATCAGACTGTCCACGCGTTCACACACGAGAGACCACGCTCCTGGCCAGGAGGCGAAATTACTGCCCCCCAGAGCCCTGAGCACGCTCCCACCTGCCATCTGCTGCTGCCTGACTGCCTGCTGGCCACGTGCCCCACAGTGCTGGTGGGTGGGGGTGTTGGGAGACATGGGTGGGGGCCTGGTGGAGGGTGCCCCTGCACTGGTGGGGGTGGTGGGAGACATGGGTGGGGGCTTGGTGGAGAGTGCCCCTGGTGGCGGGGGGGTGGGGGTGGTGGGAGACATGGGTGGGGGCCTGGTGGAGGCTGCCCCTGGTGGCGGGAGGGTGGGGGTGGTGGGAGACATGAGTGGGGGCCTGGTGGAGGCTGCCCCTGCACTGCTGGGGGGTGGGGGTGCAGGGGGATATGAGCAGGTGTGCAGGGTAGTCCCCTGTTTTGTAGGCTGCCTGCAGGGGCCGTGGAGGGTGTACAGGGAACACCTGTGAGGACCCACCCAGCCTAATCGCGTGTGATGATTCCCACGCACCCCTGTAATACACGTACCCTGGCCAATCGCGTGTTAAACTTCCCGCGTACCCCTGTAATACACGTACCCCGGCTAATCGCGTGTTAAACTTCCCGCGTACCCCTGTAATACACTTACCCTGGCTAATCGCGTGTTAAACTTCCCGCGTACCCCTGTAATACACTTACCCTGGCTAATCGCGTGTTAAACTTCCCGCGTACCCCTGTAATACACGTACCCTGGCCAATCGCGTGTTAAACTTCCCGCGTACCCCTGTAATACACTTACCCTGGCTAATCGCGTGTTAATCTTCCCGCGTACCCCTGTAATACACGTACCCTGGCCAATCGCGTGTTGAACTTCCCGCGTACCCCTGTAATACACGTACCCTGGCCAATCGCGTGTTAAACTTCCCGCGTACCCCTGTAATACACGTACCCTGGCTAATCGCGTGTATAACTTCACGCGTACCCCTGTAATACACGTACCCTGGCCAATCGCGTGTTAAACTTCCCGCGTACCCCTGTAATACACGTACCCTGGCCAATCGCGTGTTAAACTTCCCGCGTACCCCTGTAGTACACGTACACTGGCTAATCGCGTGTTAAACTTCCCGCGTACCCCTGTAATACACTTACCCTGGCTAATCGCGTGTTAAACTTCCCTCGTACCCCTGTAATACACGTACCCTGGCCAATCGCGTGTTGAACTTCCCGCGTACCCCTGTAATACACGTACCCTGGCCAATCGCGTGTTAAACTTCCCGCGTACCCCTGTAATACACGTACCCTGGCTAATCGCGTGTATAACTTCACGCGTACCCCTGTAATACACTTACCCTGGCTAATCGCGTGTTAAACTTCCCGCGTACCCCTGTGATACACGTACCCTGGCCAATCGCGTGTTAAACTTCCCGCGTACCCCTGTAATACACGTACCCTGGCTAATCGCGTGTATGACTTCACGTGTACCCCTGATATGCACGTTACCCGCTTTGCGTTCCTTGTTTGGCTGCCCTGTAAACTGGTCCAGGGTTAGCGCAGCCCTTTGCGATGATTTAGCGATTTTGATGGCTTTTCCTTGCGCGAGGGCGTTCTTGGGGGCGTTACTGGCGCTGCTGCAGGGTCGCTGCGATACTCTGCGCCACGGCTGGTTTGGGAGCATGAAATCCATGAATACGCTGTGCGCGGAAATCGGTTTTAGCGCACGTGCCTGGCGCAGTCAATCGCACGCGGACACTCTGCGCCAGCCGCTTGCGACACTTTTCAGCGAGATTCTATGAATTACCCTGTAAGTTTGTTGAAGTGCTCGTTTGCTCTCTACGGAGTCTGTGTGCTCACTGCAAGGTGGTGGCAGTGGGAAAGCTGTGCCGCCTGATGTATGCCCTTGTAACACACGTGTCACATAAGCAACAGCTCTGGCACCCAAACCATGAGCTCCGGGCCAGCCTTAGCACTTCCGGAGCACTAGGTGAGTCAACCAAATGTGTCCCTCCCTGGGCAGTAAGGGAAGGGCACCAAATTAAATTAAATATAGCGCCACTGCAAAACTAGCAGTGGCATTATATTTAATTAAGTTCTTAACTCCCTGCTCAGTGCTGGGCAGTGAGTTCATCGCTTTCATAGAGTTACATTTGGAGCGGGGCACTTTTCTTTTCAATAAAGCACAGGCCGCACCACCACCCACCACGCCAGCGCCTCCACCCACTGCACCAGCTCGGGGAAGCCCTTGAAAGACTCCCCCAAGCTGACGTGTGGGGGGCTAAAGGCAGGACAACCCTGGGCGGCAGCCCGGGCAGCACTCCTGTAAGGCCAGCCCTACATGAGCTAGTTAACTGTGTCAATTAAGGGATTGTTTTGCTGTCCAAATCATGAACGTGTTGTGTATGTGCGTGTGTGTCCTGTGCTCTCCCAGGCACATGGTGACATGGGGTCTAAGGCCTGCCTCTGAGGTCCACGTCCTATGAGGGATAGTTCTGCTAAAAATAGTTCTGAGTTTGGAAGAGCAGGGTACTTTCAAGAATAGTGACGCTGTCTCCCTGACTTATGTAGGTAACGTGAAAGATAACTCTGCTGTCCAAAGGTTCTGCATTCATATACTGTAGCAACACAAGGCTGAGCCTGTAATATCCGTGCAACGTATGTGTAAATATCTGTTGTCTTAGCAGAGACATCGTAACGTTTATAACACCTGCAGGAGGGCTCCACTCTTAAGTGTTTAAAGGTGGGTGTGTTCGTCGTATTTGCATCGGGATGGAAAACAGCCCAGGAGTTAAAGGGGTCCCACAATTCACTGGTGCTGCCAGTCCTAGACAGCGTAGGGCCTGAGCGAGCAAGGCCTGCCCAATAACTGTTAATGCCCACTCATAAGTGCTGTGTTGGCATTTAGAGATGTTAATATCACTGAGGTGTGCCCAACTACATTAGTTCCAGGCCCCTTTTTTTTAGAAAATCCTGGCTATGCCAGTGTCAGCCAGTGAGGGCTTCTTGGGACCAGGTGAGATGATCATGCAGTCCTTAGAGAAATAGGGCTGCAATGCTGCCTTCAGGTATTTCTGATGTGTAACATACAATTCTGTAAAAGGTTTGTAGCCAAAGGTACCAATCTGGGTTAAGACAAATGTGTATTGAAGGCAGGCCCCTGAACGCTCACACCAGAGAGAATACAACCCACTAGGGAAGAAAGGCACAAGTCCATCTCGTAAGGATAACAAGTTCAATCTCACACGCTGATGAGAGCACCAGCAAAGAACTCTGCTGCTAAGAACGTTCTGCCAAAAAGAGGTACAAGCAGAAACCTTTAAAGTTACACCGATTCATAGTCAACAACATATGGTAAAAACCTGCGTGGCTGATTGGTTGGACGCTATACAGGTACTGACTTCATCCGTATGGGATGGCAGTTTACTGGTCCAGCCCTGTCCATCCATCTTCCATCATGTGGGTGCTGCAGGGTTCATCTTCTTCTCACGTTGAAGGTCAGAAAACAAATTAATTATACTCATACTATACAGCTTGTTTATCACTCATACTGTGCACTCACTTGGGAGGCCTTAAGAGGGACGCACAAAGGTTTTGGGGCACTCTAACCTTCACTGACACATTTCATTCACTCCCTCCGTGCCATCCGGCTCTAGGGTCTACGCCCTAATTTTGAACTATAATGTATCCCTCCCAGCACCTAGCAATACAAATCACACAATTGTTGCTTCAACAATATGCCCTGTCCATCCTCTTTGAACATTTCAGGACATGTTACTTTAGGATTTATGGTCAAAGGGCATCTGGTGTCATGGAATTCGGGGATCTTAGTGTTAGTCAGTTATGTGGGCTATAACTCATGGTCACTCGGGAATGGGCCGGGTCATGCTTTGGCCAACGTGAGATAACATGCTCATCAGGTGCCAGTCTCTGATCGCGGCCGTGCAGGGCACATTCATCTTGGGTGAAAGACACATCTTCGCAACACTTTCAAGAACAATGAATGTATAGGGTGGCGGGTTTGGGTGTGAACTGTCCTCATGGGAGCATGGGCATGACTGGAGATCTCTGTGCCCTCGTTAATTTGGGCATAGTGCATGTACTGCCGCATTTACCACGCAAGCTTTCTCTTCTACCTATGATTATTACTGTCTATGCAAAATAACGATGCCGCCCACTCCATGGGCCACACCATGTGGTTACAATATAACTGGTTAATACCATGGGGTCCTGCTTGACGGGAAGGCTTCCCTCTCACTTTCGTCCTCCCCCCAGGCTCAATACAGTGCCTCAAATGCATCTCCCCTTAATTTAAAGTGCCCAGGGCAGGGTGGGGATGCCTCCTTCCCAACAACATATATCAGTCAAGCCTTTTTTTTTTACACTTTGAGAACAGTAAAGCTAAAGCTGCTCTCAAGTATTAATATGGGGCCTATTCAGAGCCTCTATCCCAAAACAATTGTTACTGTGAAAGTGTAAATTGAGTATTTTCAGTGTGGATGTGTGAAAAATGAAAGTTGGAAAACACATTTGTGAGGGCACATCAGTCAATGTACAACTAAAATCACCCCTTAAATGTTCTGGTGAAACAAAAATGTAGCCATAAACATTCTGGCCCAGCCAGGGGTAAGGGTGTGCCCCTCCCTCACCTAAGGCCAGGGACAGGCCCCATGGAACAACCCACCCACCAGGCCAGCTGGATAGGGAGGGGCGCTGAACCTGCAAACCAAAAACAATGGTAACAGGGAATGGGCTTAGTCCCGAGTTCTTACCTGACTCCTTCACCAGACAAAGACACAAACATGACATTTATCGGGATCTCAATGTAGACATTCTTTATTTATATTTCCTATCCACCACTTCTATCCTTTGGATGAATATCTCCCTTCTAAATTGCTCCGTCTGTGGGTTCTTTCTAAAGGGATTGTTCTCATCAGTCCACTCTTGCTTAGAGGGGTCACAGCCAGGGGGGCTGGATGGCAGTTTTGAAAACTGTTAGTGAGAAGAGGCATTAAACCTATTGCACAATTGATCCATCACCCTTGTCCCACGCCCCGAGCCCAAGAGGATGAGTAGATATTACGCCTTCCTTTGGCCCAGTAGATGCATCTTTCACCCCAACTCACCAGAAGCATAGCCACAATTTTGTAACAAGTGGGGCCTGGAGCTAATGGAGTAGGGCTCACACCAAGAAGAGCCTGCAGAAGGGAGGGCACATGTTCTTCCCCAGCCAAATGAGCAGGATTGACAGAGCCTAGTGAGTGAGGGAGAACCAATCAACGGGGGGTTGTCCCCTTGAGAAAATATTTTAAATAATGGGTTAAAATAGTGCATTTTACAGTACACTTTTTGTGATAAATTAGGTAAAAAAAAACCAAACAGTTTCCCATTGGTTCTGAAGGGTAAGACATATAAGGTCCATTAGATGCCAAGTCATCAACAATGCACCCCAGCATTTTCAAACACATTTTCATAATGCCTTTGTCCACTATTTGATAGTACTTTGCAAGTGTAAAATGCTTTTTCATATTGATTGTGCCCACACATGTCCATTTTGGTGCACCTATATATGCCAATATTTAAACATAGGAAAATACTGATTTTTGCTTTGTCCATAATGCCAGTAACAATACTTGAACAAAAAAATGTTATGCTGATCAACCAATGCATGCCAGTATCCCCATGTAAGAACATACTCTGGTTGGCTTTGCTTTAATTCCAGTAGAAAAAAGCCATGCCCCAGTAAGAAAACATATCCCCACTGTCTACACAAAACCCCAAGCCACCAAATAAGAACTCTCATCATGCTGTATTGGCTCCCCAATGGCAGTAAAACATTTCATACAACAGTAAAATAAATCATTGCCTTGGAGGCTGCATGAAAGCCCCCACCCAAAGTAAGAACACGTGTGTTGCCTTTGGCCTTAACACCAGTAATTAACTGCAATACCACATTAAAAAAAATCCTGTTGCTGGCTAGACGGTAAAATAGCTCAGCGAGCTGAGCGATTGAGGTTGCAATCTGAGTGTGATTCACAGGTAAAAATCCCGGCAAGGCCAACTTAGCATTTAATAGTTCAAAGCTCGATAAATAAGTGCAAATTTGGTTGAGTGATAACATATATATATGATGACATCACAAATGTCATTGATGACATCACCGATGACATCACATGTGAATTTTCTTTTCATGAAATGTCTGTACAAGGGATTCTTATTATAATGTTGAGAAAAAAGAGTCAAAGATCATTGGAATAATTATCAAGAGCTAATTAGTGCATCAAGCGATGCATTGATATAAATAGCATTCTATTATGAAGTTCTATCCAGTATACTAAGGTACTCATGCAGAAACATAGGCATTGTGTGCAGCATACATGATGAAGGTATAATATTCATAATGTTGATATGTTGAATAATGAAATGATAACTGTTTTCTTATTAGTGTTTTGTGTACTGTGAAATATGTAAAAAGTAGTTAATAAAACCCATGTACAACATAATTGCATTATTACAGACAAAACACAAAGACACAATAACACATACAAATATAGGTATATACAGGGAAAGTGAAGTAAGCAAAAAAGCAGCCAGAAGTAGTAACAGAAACAATTCATAACCTAACTGATTATCTTTATGCAAATAAATGATTGCTCTGTTTCAAAGCTGCTATTTACCCTATGTACATGTATCACATGATGTGACCGGACCCTAAGGAAAGTAGTGTGAGTACACTGTATACAAATATGAGCATATACAGGGAAAATACAGTAATAAAAAAAAACAACAGAACTATCAGAAAGTGCTTATAACTCTACTGATTATCTTCATGCACAGAAAGAATTTCTGTTTTTCAAGCTTGTGTCTTCCCATATGTTTATGTTTCATATGATATGACCGGACCCTAAGGGAATTACTGTAAGAACATACTTGAATGATAAGTCTACAAATATAGCACGTTTATAATTTTTAGTTCCTGACTGTTACTGAAGAAAAACATGTGGCCTAGATATGTCAGTAAAGGAAAAAAGAGTGACCCAGACATGTGATATCATCAGTGATGTCATCAATGACATTTGTGATGTCATCTTTGATGTCGTGGGTGTTAGTCTTAGCAGTGCACGGTGGTGGCGCGAGTTATGGTTGCTTAGCTTACCATAACTGGCGAATTTCAGGGTTTTTTTGATTTTACTTGGAACCATAACGTCCCTTTAACAAAGTTTTTTCACTGAATTTCATAGATTTTTAGTAACACAACTTAACCATAACGTCCCTTTAACAAAGTTTTTTCACTGAATTGCATATGTTTTAGTAGCACAACTTAACCATAACGTCCCTTTAACAAAGTTTTTTTACTGAATGTCATAGGTTTTTACTAGCACAATTTAACAATAATAACTCTGACGTTATGTACATGTAACATGGAACATACTGAACCCCCTCTACTGAATTTGATGTCCGCAAACTCTTTTAATGTCCGCGGACATGTTCGGACAACAGCACCACTACCCAAAAAGTCTGGGGGGTATGTTTAATTGTTATATCATAACATATGAACATTTTACAAATTCACAAACCAGCACACATACGCATTATATGTAGTAATAAATAGGAATTGTAACCCATATATATAACACACTAACCATTCATTTAAATACAATATTTTCTAAAATGGAATATACCAAAAGAAGAAAGATAGGGTTCCAACAGGATTAGCTCACAGAAACTCCACAACTAAGAGCAACAGCAGATCTACAGACCACTCAGAACACACCTTACCTGAAATAGTAAGTGTACTGCATTTTACTCATATATTTGTAAACGTATTAGATACAAAATAAAATGATATTAAAGTTTTTTTTTTGTTCTTACAGAAATGTCTAGTACTCTAGAGTGGCTAGAGGAGCACTTCCCACGTGAGGAAATATCAGAAGATAGTGAATCTAATGGTAATATATAAACCAATTAATTAATATTATTTTATATTCATTTAACATATATATTTTTTTTGTACAGACCATACAAAAATTGAAAATACTAAAGAAAAAGCTGTATTGGATAAGACTCTTCAGCACATAGAAGAAAAAATGGACCTACTCTTGGCAAATTTTAATAATTTAAAAAACTTTGTGGAGCATCACTTCAAACAAACAACTACATACCATTGTCCCACATGTACCTGTCCCCACTCACCATATCCCAGTCAATTATCCCCAAACCCTCTCCATGAACCAAAACGTTTTGATGAGACTTCCATCCCTTCTTCACCTCATATAAATCCTATTGAAACCCCCAATTCTCCTGTTTTTGTTTCAGTTTCTGCCTCACCTTCTCTGTCATAAATTTAACATACATGTAAAATAAAGTAAAATTATTATATTGTGTCCTAATTCATTTCTTGTTTTTTTTTAAAAGCAGTTGAGGTGTCTGCGGACAGCGCGGGTGTCTGGAATGTCCGTAAAGAAACGAAAATGTAGGTGTCCTAAGAACACTATACTTGTCCGTACTGTTCGCTAGCAAGTTGAAACTGTTCTAAGAACACACACGGTGTCCTGAAATGTTCATCAATGGACGAAATGTGGGTGTCCTGAGGACGCTGTCCGTATTGTTCGCTGGCAAGATGAAAGTGTTCTTAGAACACATTATGTGTCCTGGGATGTTCGTGAATAAACAAAATGGGGGTGTCCTGAGGACGCTATGCCGGTCCGTATTGTTCGCAGGCAAGTTGAAACTGTTCTAAGAACAAAGTCTGTGTCCTAAAATGTTCGTAAAGAAACAAAATGGGAGTGTCCTGAGGACGCTATGCCTGTCCGTATTGTTCGCAGGCAAGGTAAAACTGTTCGAAGAACACAGGCTGTGTCCTAAAATGTTCGTAAATAAACAAAATGGGGGTGTCCTGAGGACGCTATGCCTGTCCGTACTGTTCGTATGCAGGTTGAAACTGTTCTAAGAACACATCAAGTGTCCCGGGATATTTGTAAATAAACAAAATGGGGGTGTCTTGAGGATGCTATGCCTGTCCGTATTGTTCGCAGACAAGTTGAAACTGTTCTAAGAACAAACGCATGTCCGTAACTGTTCGTTTCACTTGTGACGCACTTTTAATCACTTCAGGACCCGAACAGTGTCCGTAGAACACCAACGCGCAAGCGCAAAATAGTTTCAGTGCATTTGGTGTCCTGCGGACACCGCTCCCTTAGCAAACAAGTTCGCGAACCTATCATGTGACCGCGCCCACGATCAGCGTATGTTCTGATTGCGAACACAATTTAAAACTACGTTTTCAAGTAATCTACAATATTTTCCAATAAAAACTCACCATAGAACAAATCCCACATAGTAATCCTGAGTTTCTACATTCTTTTTGTGACTTTTTGAACCCTTTTTTATGTTCGATCTGTCCGCGGACAGACAGCGGACATGTCCGCGAACCGCGCACAAGCACCCCTATAAAAGACCACGCCCTAGAGCTCATTCTCATTGTGTTACTGGCTATCCTACAGAGCACAGCAAAGCTGATGGCTTCCATGGCTCCACTCATGACACCTGGTGCTGCAACTGCCTCAGCACCACCCCCACCCCTCCACCACCACCACCTCCCCAAGGGCCTGAAGAGCTGAAGAGGTGAACAGGCGTGAGGATGCACAGGAGGATGAAGAGGATGACGAGAATGATGTAGTGGAGGTCCCTACTACCAGCACTCGGCGTGAGTCTTGGGTGTGACGGTTATTTACCATTCGTGTTAATGGTCCCCAGGTGCGTGCAAACCGAGTCATCTGCAACGAGTGCAAAATGGTACTCAGTTGCGGGAGGCATGGTTCATACTGCTTTGGGACAACTATCATGAAGCGACACCTAAAGTCATTCCACTCGGGGGCCATTCGCAAGGTTGTACCTTGCGAGGAGCGTAGCAGGTTGACTTCCTCTATTTCATCCTCCATTTCTGATCCTGTCACCACAAGGAACACTCCTGTGGTACAGCGTATTCCTCAAGCTGCCTCACAGGCCATACGCAATACTGATGACCCTTACCTTTCGAGGGTCACAGTTGTGTGTATGTACTGCGATGCAGTACTGTGCAGGGGGGAGAGACTTCATAGTGCTTTTGAGGCTATCGTCTCAGAACACGAGAAGGTCTGCTCACTACCCAAGTGAAACCCACTCTACATCTTCCTCTCTCAGCTCGCCCTTTCTTATCCCCGTGGTTGGTGTCCCCCCTTACCCTCCTTTCCCCTCCTCTCCTTGTGTGTCTTGTATAAAAAACCAAAAAAATATATAAAACAACAAAAATAAAAAAAGTCTCTTTTCAGAGCCGCCTTTCACAGTTAAAAAATAGCAGTGAAAATAAATGAAGCAGGTCCCTGTGTATTTTTTAGAAATCCACAGACAGTCCGCGGACATCTAGAATTTTGGGGTGCTACACTATCATAACCATTGCAGTTTTATCTGAGAGGAAGTGGTGGCTCTGAAAAGAGCCTTTTGGTGATGTTTGTTTGTGTTTGAAAAATTTGAAATGCCCAACACCTACTATAAAATGGATGCTGTAATTCCAAAAAAAGTTGCAATGCATTTTGTACATTTCTCAAAAAAATCTGATTGCCAGCACAAGAAAGATGGACTCCATCTCTGCGAAAAATGTATGTACTATGAAACATAATATTTTCATTGTGAAAAGAGGACACGCCAAAATCTCTTAGAAAGGCACAAACAGCCTTATTGACATGGCGCCTTGCTTTCTCCATTTGTGGACCAAATGAAGAAGAACAAAGCCACATTTGTCTCTGCGCAATCCGTGAAAAAAATACTTGAGAATTTTGAAACATGTTCATGACCTTCCCAAGTCCTTCTTTCATTGCAAATTGCAAATACATTCCAGTCACATGTCCTAAAGTGTTCCCTCCACAATGAATTACAATTATGTCTGGATGTTGCTCTGTCTCCAAAGTAGCACAGAGAGGTAGCAAGTCCAACCACTTCATTCCGCGTACTCCATGCCAATGCACTTCCACATGTGGGAATCCAAGATCTACAGCTACTCCACAGCTTTCTGCATGCACCTTCAACCAATGTATCCACAAGTCTCCCAAAATCCAAACAATCTGTTTTCTGAAACACACAGCCATAGATATCTGTTCTTCTCTCAGCAAAAATAGTATCTGAGAAACTCTCTCCTGGCACAACACACCCACTAAACTTTCCTGACCAATCCCTTTCAGTGCTTATTCTCATTTGCATGGCTCCCCAACCCACGGATGTAACACCCGATGTCCGCGGACTACAGCCATGTCCGCGGACATATCGGAACATGGACAGTTCTTCTACCATTTCCTTTTAACTTTCTGTGCCATTCCCTCATTGTATATAGCTAAGAAGTCACATGAACATCCACCAATCACATCCAAGACCTCTACATCTAACTGCATCATCATAGATCAGTTTAAGTGTCATATCATTGGAAAGCACCTTCTACCAGAAATACTGTGCAAGTCTCCAAGGTTTCTACTTGCAGCTGCATGCATATCCATATGCATGAACACAAACTACAGGTATGCATATTTTCTATATAGTACATGTACAATTTTTATAGATTCATATAAACAGATTACCTGACTTTTAGCTTGTATAATCTATCAAATGAATGTACTGTCATTTTTTCCATCTCCTAAAATCAACTGTCACTTCCAAACCTATCTGCTATTTAATTTCTTTTTACACACACATTTTCAAAGCATGTTGAACTAACATATTTAAAGTACAATATGAAGAGTTAACATACTCAAACAAAATTGCATGCACACAGTATGTTCAAAAATCAAACAACAAGACTTGTACAAAAACATAAACATTTATTTACTTTTATTTATATACTGCGCAAGCAGCCCGTGGCATTGAGGTGCTGTTACTTACAAGAGCTTAGTTACAGAAATAGTGGTATTCAGTGGTACATAATGAATTCCACAAGGCATACAAATTATATTTTGGTTGGTACAGTTAGTCATTACAATACAGTTTATGCATTAAGAACATATGATATGTATTCAACTGGTGCGACGCATCTTATGTGAATAAGATAGTTTTCATGATTTTGAGGAAGCCGCTGAGGGTCAATGTCAATTAAAAAAATCAATGTCTAAATTAAAAACAATACTATATACAAACAAAATTCCTTATTTGTTTCCTTTACAATTGCAGTGAAGACCATTCTCCTGAAAAGAAGCAGCCGAATTTGAAGTACAAAGAACAACTAAGAAGAAACATACTCATTTCAGAAAAAAAGTAAGTTGAATACCACCATATTATTTGTACTGTTATTCAAACACACTGTAAGGTTAATTCATGCTATTTCTGTGTCTAAAAATAGAGATTGTGCACCATTCTGTCTACAAATCCCCATTTCTTAAACAGAGATTTACAGGCAGAATGACACAATTTCTTATTTTCTGACACACAAATATCCCAACTCTACCCCTAGAATTTTGATATTATAGAACAAACAACTGTTTTAATTCAATACCATTAGATTTACTATTTCTACTTCTCCACACCACCAGCTTACTTTCTACTATCATCTGAACCCCAGTTTAGTAGCACATAAATTCAAGAATACCCATCCCAACTAGTTGTAGTTGCCCAATGCACAATCACACACCATTACATACAACTTTATCATCATACTCACACTCTCAAGCACACAGCACACATACATTAAGAACACCCCAACCCATACCTTCTTTATTTTTTTCAACAGACCCTAAATAATGCCTACCAAAAATCAAGTCCATAGAAAGCAACGCAGAAGCAGAGCTAATGAAAATAGAAGTGTCCAAAACAAGCATCCATTTCTAGCAGAATTTGTAAAAAGAGTTAAAACAAAACAGCTAATACAGTTATTTAGCGAAACAAAACAAGCTTCAAGTACAGAAACTTTGCCTCCTCTATCAAAATGTAAAACGATCCACAAAACAATTAACAAAAAATCAGCTACCACGACAGATAAAACTGCTCCTATAAATCTTGATATAGTGCAAACTAAGCATACTAAAAAAACTATTTTACCAAAAATGTTCTGTCACAGAGTCTTTCAAAATCTTATAAAAACAGGAGAGAAATCAAACTCAACCCTTAAAACCTATCGTAGGAAATTAATCTTAGAAGCGTTGATAGACAGTGCAATACATCTCAAAAGAAAGTTATTTATTTTAGTGTTTTTATTAATTTCACTAAATAAAGTTATTTATTTTAGTGAAATTATTAGTGAAGAAAACTTGAAGGATACCACTGAAATAATTCAAGAGACCCAAGAAGCTAGTCAATTTGAGCTCCTAGATCCTGCTACAATATGCAATACTTTTGACCATTATACAATTCACCCATTGCACTCTAATGACACTGTAGAAGATGCACTAGAAATGTACCAAATGCGTCAAACAAAAGGATCTCCAATCAGCATATGGGAAAAAAGCATAGAAGCACGTGCTTTTCCTCTACTTTTTTCTACTGGCAAAGGAGGAAGGTACGATGATAGACCTATTCAAATAACAGCATCAGAATATCGCTCATTACGGATGTATTCTGATGATCCCAGATTTAGACAAAATATGGAATACATATTCCAGCTACTCTTTGAAAGTGAACTAGCAAGTTTATGTTACGGAGTTGCACACACATTAAAACCAGGATCCCACTTTCAAAATATGTCAGCTACACAATTATTACAAAAAGTGCAACAAAAAGATGAGGTTTTACAATCAAATATTACAAATCTATTAGCAAATATGCATGGTACTAAAGAATACTGGTTTCGACGTCATGGAGATGTACGTTGTATGATAAGAAACCTTGGCCCACCCACTTGGTTTGTTACATTAAGTTGTGCAGAATATGCATGGGAAGAATTACATGATTTACTACGATTTACTACGCATATCGAACAAAAACAAAACAAATATAGATATACTAACACCTGGAGAACTTTGTTCTCTAGATCCTGTTAATGTCTCAAGATATTTTCACCATCGCTTCATTGCTATGCTACACTTTATTTGTAACAAAACTGCTCCTCCCCTGCAACACTTCTTTTGGAGAAAAGAATACCAAGCCGGAGGAGCACCACATATCCACATGCTTTTATGGATTAAAGATGCTCCCAAATTTGGGCAAGACAGTGAAGCCACTGTTTTACAGTTTATTGAAAAATATGTTGCTTGTCAAATTCCATCTGAAGCAACAAATAGTGATCTTCATGCACACATTTTACAATTTCAAAGACACAAATGTGGCAAATATTGTTGTCGCAAATACAAAAACAAAGGAAAATACTACACCAAATGCCGCTTTGGTTTCCCTAAACCGGTTACAAAAACAGGTCAAGTGAACAATTTCATGTCTTCAGTTAGACATAGTGTTAAAGGTAAATCACCTAAAAATACATATTACATAAAAAGAACAGAAGAAGAAAAATATATCAATGATTACAATGCAATTATTGCCCACTTATGGAATGCAAACATAGATGTGCAGTGCATTGCAGACAATTCCACTGCAGTTGCACGATATGTTACAGCATACTTAACCAAAGCAGAAAAAACAGAGCTCCAAGACCTCTGGAATGACCTGTCATCAGACAAAACACTGTCTGAGAAATTATACAGCTTGGACATAAAAATGCTATCCCATAGAGAATGTGGCTCCTATGATGCAGCAGATTGGTTAACTGGTACTGCTTTGTATGGAAAATCTGAAAATATAGTATGGCTAAGTCTTGGTCCTGCTAAATCTAGAAAAAGAGTTCTAAAATCATACGAAGATATAGAAACAATAGCCAAACATGATCCCAACAGCCAAGACATTTTAAAAAACAATTTGCTGGACACATACTACCCAAACATAAGTACTACTTTAGAAACCATGTGTCTATACCACATAGCCCAAAACTTCACATACAAAAATAATATAAAACCTGATGAAAAAAAGGTAGATACAGAGTGACAAATTGTGAAGGCAGCTTAGTAAAACTCACCAAACCAAATTTAATTAATGATATCACATTGTCATTAAAGACGCATCAACATAAAGAACTATATTACATGTCCCTGCTAAAACTCTTTAAACCATGGAGAAAAGAAGAAGAAATACTAGATAACTATGACTCCTATGAAGGCGCTTTCAAAGCAAATGAAAGCACTATAACTGATGTAAACTTTACACAGTACAAAACAATGTTGCACAATGAACAGCAACACGAAGAAGAACTGCAGGCCCAACTAGATAAGGACACTCCTGACAGTAGTCAACCTTCTGTTACAGGAAGCCAAGAACCACTGGGAGAGCCACTAATACCAAATGAGGCAGAATTAGCTATGACAGAAGTACAAAACACCATGTTTCAGTATGAAGATAAAGAAAATGTAACTATACTACAATCAAAACTAAACAATGAGCAACACAGCATTTTTGAAGAAGTAACAAAAGAAATTGCACATGGTGTACAACATGAAAACAAAGAATGCACCTGCCAAATTACAAACCTATACTACTGTACGTCAGTGGTGAAGCTGGTTCTGGCAAAACATTTGTAATCAAAATCATCAGTAAATTCCTCCAACAATTGACAAACAACAAACTGTCAGCTGTTGTCACTGCCCCCACAGGTTTAGCTGCCTACAACATAGGCAGTGTCACTTTACACCGATTACGACTCCTGCCAGTAGAACACTAAAACAAATTAGACTATTACAAACTTTCTACAGAAGCTGCAATGGAACTACGCAGAGTATTAAAACAAATGAAAATGCTACTAATAGATGAAGTGAGCATGGTCTCCAACCTAATGTTGGCCTTGATTCACCTCGGATTACAAGAAGTACTCAAAACAACTACGAAGAGCTCTTTGGAGGAAAACACATTATTGTTTTCGGAAATCTTCTTCAATTGACACCAGTGAAAGATGAGCCTATTTTTAAAACCTTAGGACACAAACTCTGCCGTAAAACTGTTGGCAGCATTGGAAATGTCAACCTTTGGCAACATTTCCAATACAGAGAATTAACATAAATCATGCGGCAATCTGCAGATCTCACTTATGCCAACATCTTAAAAAGTATTAGAGTTGGTATATTATCTCAAGAAGCACAAGCAATATTGAAAACCCGGCACATTCATGCACTTTATGGCGATAATGCATGTGCTACGGATGTTATGGAACAATTAGCCCACAAAAATGTAAATTATATGGCCTTAATGCCAACTCTTGCAAGCTGTTTCAAATTCAATTAAACAATCTTAAAAAAAGAAATGCAACCAATAATTGAAATTAGCACCACAGACAAACTAGACATACATGGTATGATACTACCCATGTGTGAACAAGCCACAACGAGACTAAATAGTTTAGAAAATTCAATCTCCAACACAGGTGGATTGGAAAAAAATATTAAAATTATCCTTAAATTGCAGAGTAATGCTTAAACGTAACCTTGATGTGGATCAAGGACTAGTTAATGGAGCACTGGGTACAGTTTTTGGCTTTCAAACATACCCACGTGACAACAACATTCAGTTTGTCAATATTCTCTTTGACAAACTTTCAGAAGTGAAAAGGATAGGACATTGGTAACACAGTCTTTAAAGAAGGCATGAGCTACGTAGCACTATCACGCTTACGTACACTTGACGGTCTATTTCTAATCAACTTTGATGCAAGTAAAGTAAACCCTGATATTCCTTGTGTTTCAGAATACAATAGACTTCGTTCACTATACACCCCCATCTAAAAACATATCCTATTCCACAAAAAGTAAAATGTTCTAAAATAAAACGAAATCAAACAGAAATGCAACAGGATGTCACTGCAAATCCTCCAAAGAGAGTAAAAGAAACTAATACTTCATCAAGTACCACAATCAAAAAATAACCTATTAGGGAAAGTAAACCAGGTACTTCTTCAAAGAATGAAGACAAACTCCAAAAAAAGCACTCAGATACAGAACTACGTGGTCTATTTAAACTTTCAAATGTAATTGGTGTAAGTTGCTAAGCAAATGTAGCAATGAATATTCTATTTCAATTACCACCAATAGTTGACAACATTTACTTACACAGTACAGACCAATTGTGTTTGCAAATGTTAGTACTTCATAGAAACGCAACAAATAGTCCTGACAACACGTATAGTGTTTATGGAAAAAGACAAAAATTGGACTACTGTGCTGGAATGGTGAAATTCACTATAAACTCACAGGAAGATCCACAAGAATTTCTAATGTACTTACTACAAGTACTGAAACACAAAAACATACCTATAAATGAAATCTTCCAGATTTCATACATGTGGAAACATACATGCACTCTGTGCAACAATGTGACACAAGAACAAATCCCCAATGAGCGCTTTGTGTATGTATCAATCCCTAATTGTGAATCCGTTCCATTTCAGCAACTTGTACAAAATGCAAACCATGGTAGATTATGTACTACCTGCAATTCGGATAATCGCTCCACCTTACTAATACAAACACATAGTAAATACGTAATACTAATGCTTCTATGTTACAATGCAGATGGTACCAAAAACAACTGCAAGCTGACTGGATTCACACATGGTTAAGTATCACTTGGTAAAAAAAAAACCTTCACAACAATAGGTATAATCTACCACACAGGAGCCACAACCAATGCAGGTCACTATACTGCATATATATAAAAAAATGTGGATGGTTTGAATGTAATCATAGTACCATTACTCTAAAGCAGATATTACCTGCAAATCTTACAAACGCTTATTTAATGTTCTTAAACCAAAATGTATTAACTAAACTGTACTTAAACATTAACTAAACTTCTATTAGAAAACTATAAACTGTTACAATATGCAAACAGCTATATAACTGCCCCAAGATTCTACAACAACTAAACAGATAAATGAATACCACTAAATGATATCAAAAAATAAACAGTTAGACTATGCCAACTGGTATCTAACTACCCCAAGATTTTCAATAACCAAACAGATAAATCAATACCACTACATTATAACAGAAAATAGACAGTTAGAATACGCCAACTTGTATCTAACTACCCCAATATTTTACAATATCCGAACAGATAAATCAATACCACTTCATTATAACAAAAAATAGACTGTTAGAATATGTCAACATGTATCTAACTGCTCCAAAAATCTGCAACAAGCCAATATATAGAGCATTAGACAGAAACAACAAGTGAACACTGAAAACAAACAAACAAACAAACAGACTGTAAAATAACACAAAATGTTTTTTTTAATCCAACATGTTTTTTTTTTCTCCCACAGACCTAATGATTTTAGCAACAAACACAGAAACGGAGCAAATTGCACAGTATACTGGTTTGTAATCTACTAAATATGAGGGTAAAAAAATAAAATGGTGATTATTCAATGTTATAAGTTGTTACAAAATACCAATACTAACATGATCTTTTCTTTTATCCCAGAAATAAACAAGACATACATGTACGCAAGTTACTTAACCAAACAGTAAGTATATTATATTAAGTACAACCATCACAGCAAATCCCACCCATAGTGACTTATAACTTTGCAGCCTATAAATGTGATCTTCTCCATGCACCCAAGACTATAGACCCATATCACACCCATAGAGGCTTATAACTTTGTTGCTTATAAATTTGTTATTGGATCCCAAATTTATAAGCCACCAAATTTGCAAAAGCACGCTTTCGGGACCAAGCCGCTACTCCTGGTCCAGATTTGGTGAAAATCCGTCCAGTGGCTTGGCCTGTAGGCGTAGGCGTGAGCAAAGTTTTGGGAAAAAAAGAAGTTTTGGGACCCCACGTATAACTTTGCCCCGCCTGGACCAAACCTCACCAAACTTGGCGAACACATTCAGAGTGACCCAAATACTTTTTCTGCAAAGTTTGGTTTGGATTCGTCCAGGGAGAGCGAAGTTGTACGCCACCCAAAAAGGGCTCTTCCTATGTAAACAGCACCTTAACATAACTACACAGCCACTATATATATATGTTCTCTGTACAGCGCTTTGGCGAACGCACTATATAAATTGCAAATTATCATTACACAAATCCCCCATATGTTGCACTCATCATCTTATATGTTGGCTTTGTCCTTAATGCGAGAAAAACATGCTATGCCACAGTATGACCCAGTCAGGCCAGCCCTATTGTAATGCCTCCCCAAACCCTCCCACTCCAACCTCACCATCACATAATGACACTCATGTTGGCTTTCCTTTGCCCAAAAATGACAGTAAAACATGCCATACTCTTGTCAAAAAATGTTCATGCTCCAATGGCCCTCCAGAAGCTCCAGCTTGCATACACATGCACACACCCATACACACAGAGATAGACTTACATTTATAAACTTTAACCCACAAGTAACACACCAGTTACTATACTAAGGGAACACCTACAGAAGCCTGCGTCAAAGATGCAGCCTGGTGTGCCAATACTACAAAAGGCCTTATCTGACAAAATAACCTTGCTATAAGCCAAAATAGAGACTAAAAAGAATAGCCTGGGGTCAAGCACTAGATTCAGTAACTCATCTGACCCCCAATCTGAGCTGTGCCACCCTTTCTTCATCTCTCTGGTCACCCCTAAAGAAGTTTCAAACATTTTCCTTGGCCTAAAACCTTCAAGGTGCCAGGGAGATGTCTGTCCCGCCTCAGTTATTAAGGAAGGAGCAAAAGACCTAGCCCCGTTTATTGCTGCACTGATTAACTCCTCCTTCAACAGCAGCTTGGTCCCTAACAATCTTATGGAGGCATGGGTTATACCCCTCCTTAAAAAACGCAATCTAGGCCCCAACATACCGACCAATTACAGACCTATTACAACAGTCCCATTCATCCTAAAAATTCTACATAGAGCAGCCTATTTACAAATTCAAAAACACCTGCAGGATAACAACCTTCTAGGTCTGCGCCAGTCTGGCTTCAGACCTAGGCACGGTACTGAAAGTGCCCTCCTGGACCAAAAAATCCAAATGGATGAAGCCAAAGATAAAGGCAATCTGTGCATCCTTCTCTTATTGGCCCTTTCAAAAGTGTTCGATCTCGTTGACCATCAGATCCTTACCATAAACTTGACTGTAGCTGCTGTGTTGTCTCCGAACGCCGCTAGTTGGATCTAATCCTTTCTTTCAAACCAAACAACAAGGGTCTTCGCACCTTCAACATCCGCGGATCCAGTCCTTATCTATTGCGGAGTACCACAGGGTTCTTGCATCTCACCTGTGCTTTACAACATTTTCACAAAACTCCTCTTTGATCATCGTGATAACATGGGTGTCACCTACACGAATTATGCAGATGACACCCATGTCCTCATTACGCTCACTGGCTGCTACGACAAAGATTCTAAATTCCTAAATGAAATCTACCTTGAAATACAGGCGTGGATTGGTGCCCACAGCCTTTGTCTAAATGATGATAAGACCGAGCTTCTGATCATTGGATCCCAAGTATGTATAAACAAGTACAAGACCTTCAATATTGATAGGAATATCATTAAAGTCGCGAATGAGGTCAAAACCTTAGGCACTACTTAGACTCCACTCTCTCCCTTAAGAAACAAGTGAATGCTACCGCCTCAATAACAGCATATACCAATGAACTGATTAATGCCTGCAAACCTTACCTGTCTATAAACAGCTGCATCATGCTAGCCAGGGCCCTGATTTTATCTAAGCTGGACTATTGTAATTCTCTATTCTTAGGCTCTACCAAACATAACCTCAACAGACTACAAGTCCTCCAGAATAATGCTCTTAGATTGGCCTTAAATATTCCTTGATCCAACCATATCTCCACCATTATACAGGATACTCATTGGCTCCCAGTGCACGACAGAATCTCGCTGCACACTCTAGTCATCACACACAAATGCTTGTCAAACTTAGCCTCCAAATACCTGGCTGACAAATTCACTACGAACCAACATGCCAGACCTACTAGATCCTTCTACTCACACTGTCTCAACATCCCGAATTACAAACTAAAAACTGCATGTGGTTCTAGTTTCCCTGTGCTAGCTGCTAAGTGCTCGAACTCTCTTCCCACAGCCATTAAAGCCAAACCCTCTTTTTGGTCTTTTAGAGCCAAAGTGAAAGACTGGCTCTTCACCAAGCAACACTAAAGGGCCCTAGGACAACTGTGAATTGTTCCCCAGCTACCTCAGCACTCATGTACTTTGTATTCTGTATTTTGTATCGTGTATGTTATTTTCCTATGCTTGCTTGTCAACCAATTTGTCACCCTTGTCAACAAGCCATGTGCCCTTGGTTCTTATATGCATGCACTTGTAACAATTACTTGCGTTCAAGTGCCCAGATACCTCAGGGTTAGGTGTGCTCTACAAATAATAAACTAAAGTAAACTAAACTAAACACGCACACAGCTGATCTGTCATTCACACGAGCACCCCAGAACATTTACAAGGCGCTCTCATTAACACGCCCAGTCAACCCATGTACACCATTCACACTGCATTCATTTATATATGCATTTTCAGACACCTCCTAGCTTGCAATCATACACCCACTTACACACTTCATTGTAAGCATGCACATATACATTCATACATGCATGCATTCAATCCCTGCATTCACACAAATAAACTTTTATTTAGTTCATGCTAATTATTGAAAGTATGGGCCATGTGGAAGCTGAGCAGGCAGGTAAGACTTAAGCTACAACATAGGGGTGTGGGGGCGTCCACTGATATCCTCTGGGCAGGTGTTTGTTTTTTGCCTCTGAATTCACTTCAATTACTGTTTACTCAGCTCAGAGATGAGAAATGTCATAGGTTCTTGCCATCTGAGCCTTGGTTGGGCGTCACGGCAGAGTGATGCCTGCTGCGTCAAAGTGGGGGGCTTTAGCCCTCCCAAGCCCATGCCTGGCATCACTCATAGTCACAGCAGGAGTGGACTGACCTTTAGGGAACTATGGAGATTTCCCAGTAGGCATCTGCACCCTGGGACTCTTTTGTGTGATACCTATTTTATTTTCAAATGTTCTCAAAGGGTTTGAGCATGCTGAAAATGTGAAATATGGGGCTACTTTGGGCATTAGTTCTAGGCCTCTTTTGGTCCCCAGTCCACCCTGGCTCACAGGGAGAACCAGAGGGTGGAACTTATGAAACAGACCCTTGTCCTACTCCTGCTAATGGTTGCCAGAGGATGGTACGGTGGGAGGTCTATTCCTTAGGCTGGGACCCCCCATCCTAGGGGATGGGACACAATCTCTGGCATGCCGCCAATTTCCTCTGCTACCTCTTGCCAAGGCACAACCCGGTTTGCCCGGTTTGGTAGCCCCATACACACAGCCCAGATTGGGCAGCTCTAAGATCTTCAGCCAAGCTGCACCACACATGCGGCCCAGGGCTTCAAGGAGGGGCTCCCCAGCCAAGGAGGGCTGACAGCTGTTACGCTCTGTGGGGGCCTGGGCAGCTTGAGGCACACAGCCCAGGCCACAGTAAATGCACTGGGTCGACCCACACCTTCAATCTGACTTTAAATTGTCTTTAGGCATCTGGGGACCAATCAAGGCAGTAGTTCGTCTAGAGAGCTGTCTCCTTTCTCTTGCCTATGCACACTACTCACAATGCACACCCTAAATCAAATATTTTATTTGCACTCCCTAGTGTCTTTGTGTTTATTTTTAGATTTCCCTTAGGGGACAAACATTAAACATGCAGCCCCCCCCCCCCGCCCCCTTGCTCGGCCCAATTTGGCCCACGGCTGTATTGGGAGCACAGCTCCTTCTCAAAGGCATGTGCACACTTCCAAGACAGGCTCACACTTTTACTGAGTGATTAGAGGTGAGCGAAATCATGACACAAATAAGCATCAGCGCTGACCCCTACACTAAATTCTGACCCCTACTTTATTCGCCAGAGGGTACTAAAGTACTCTAGTATACATTTCTGTACGGCAACTCAATGCTGTCCCTTGCCTGGTTAAATTTCTTCATCGTGTTAGGACCAATATGTTAGGATCATGAGCTACCTCTCTGAATGTTCCCAGCTCATTTGTAGTCATCCCCAAATCCATGATTTGGGACGCATCAACGAAGACCTGGATGGTGTTAATTTTCATGCCACCACTGGTTCTAAAAGAAGATTGATAGTTATGGGCCAGAAGAACTTAGGTTATATGATCATGGTGATGGTTGGAAACCACCTTGTCAATGATTTTACCAATGAATAACAGACTAGTGATTTTAGAGTAGTGGGCAGATTAATTCTGCTTTTAGGGTGCTTTGGAATAGGCCCTGTTCGATTAGGGCATTGATTATTTGCAGGTGTCAGCACAAATCCTCAGATCTGTTTCCTGGGGGCAGAATTAATGATATCATCCTTGTTGTGAGGTAGGTTTGAGTGATGCTAGACTATCAACAAGATCCTTGTGGGGAGGGTCGTTAACTTTTGCTTGGTATTGTTGTGTGGGATTGTGATAGTGTAGCCAGTGGTGGAAATGGAAAAAAAAATGTAAAGGGGGTTCCCACAAGGGGAGCAGTGGGAGTGAAGTTTGGAGGTAGGTGCGGAGTTCTGAGGAGGCTGAGCTGGCAGTTGGACTCCACTCAAAGGCGCTATATAAGAACATAATAAAATATAATAGATAATAGAAATGTTCAATATAATATTTCTTAAAAATGGTGCAATTTCTTTCATGCTACTTCTTTCCAAACTCCACACTGTACATCAATTCCACTTTAAATCAATTCCATGACAGTGGTGCACCCAATATGGTGTTGTTAATAAAATATTTTTAGTACATTAGGGGATCCATAGACACGCTCTACAGTAGAAGACTACCAGGCAGTTTAGCAAGTTGAGAGACCTTTGCTGAGATGTTATATATTCAAAACTGGTTGTTAATCGTATGACTTTTTGTAATGCCTTATAATAAAAAACAAACAAGTGCTATAAAGGGCGAAGGTGGGGCTATCTCTGCCCCTGTAGTGAAAATCAAATGTTGGCACCCATGAACCCAGAGTTTAATGTCCTAAAAACCGCTGTCAGCACAACGGAAGCATAGATTTCTGATGAATCAGTTTGACAAGCACACAACGTCTTTATAACGCTAACCTGTGATAAAACACAAAGGGGCACACACATTACAGAGTATGTGTGGTAGTCTGACAAATTATAGAACTCGCGAGGAAGTTTGTGAGCGACCTTCTGTAACCTTTTGGAAGTCGCTTGTTACCAAAATCAAAGATTTGGTGATGTGTTGTGGAAGTTATTACCACAGTTTAGAAGGAATGTAAATAAAGATACATACCAAACACCCTTTTTGGATCAGGGTGATTATGTTTGTAGTCTATTTAACAAGACACAAAACATCCATACAATCTAGTAATATACGTTGTTTTTATTCCACAGGTGTCAATTTTTAGAAATTCTATGGCTACAAGAAAGTGAAAGGAAGGAAATACCATCACCTTTGAGAAACAAACACATATAATTTTACCCCTGATGAATGTCCCACATTAATATGTGCCTTTAGGACAGAAACTTGTACAAGTTGGGTTATTGAGAAAGTACCAATAATACCTATATAAAAAAAAAATTCCTCCAGTGTGGAGCTCCACACGGAGCCATTGTAAAAATTAGTAGAATCAACCCGATTTTTGGGATTTTCATGTGTTTTGTGAAGTATAGTCTTTTTATATGTTTTATATCTTGTATGTTGGATTATGAATTTTATGTAACATGATCATTTTAAGAGTGTTATAATTAAATAAATATATGTTTTAAGAAGTAAAGGTGGCAATATACGGATTTTCGTGTGTTTGTCAGTCCTGTGGATATATTGTGTGGTGTCTACACCTTCTTTTATATATACTACCAGTCTTATCCATGTGGTAAGGAGTGTGTTTTGATCCATTAGAACATGGTTTTTGCCGTTTGAGAAGAATATAGTCTGACAAAAATAAACATTTCCAAGAAAACGAGTGAATGCAAACAACATTTTTCAGTTTGGAAATTGCTTTTGTTTTTCTATGGAAGTGTAAAATGCACATTTGGAAAACAAGTGTGTCCAGCATGTAGAAAGCCTGCTTTCAACAGTGAAGCCCCCTCCCAGTTATATTCATGGCCCATTGATTCCCCTGGTTTCCCTTTCAGGCCAGAAGAAAGAAAATGGGCTGAGCAAACAGAAGTACAGACCCGAGAATGATGGCCAGTGAAAGGAGCACAGGGCAGATTAGATCAACGAGACTCTGGTGAAGCTGGGCACTCAGTATAGCCTGGTCAGGGCTGAGGCTGGCTGGGTCCCGGGATCTGGGGAGACATCTGATGTAGGATCTCGGATCTGGCAAGAGCTGGACGATTGACCAGCCCTGAGTGTAGCCCACTGATTACAATGAATTGATATGTTGTCATAATGTATCTATCTATGTGATGCAAGCCGTTGTTAATGGCATTACATTGTCTTGTGCAATCATGAATTAGTGGGTCAGGCAATGGAGCTGTTCCCAATGGTACTTGCCCTGAGGACTTGGACTGAAGCACTGTGTTTTATTCAGTTAACATGGCTGTGGTACAGGGAATTAATTTACATTCTTCATCTTGTCCTGTAGTGTTGGATCTGCTGAAGCCCTTGGTAGAGAAATGTTTTTTGCCAAAACATTGAATGTAGAGCATGGAATGGTGGAAGGTATTTGCAGCACTGTACTTTACACACTTTCTCATTTTCAGTGGGGGAAGTTCTAGATAGGTTCCCCTCAGGCACTGGAAGAAGGGTGGCCCTCCCTGACAGAGTGGTGGAAGCTGTTGATTTGGATCCAATACTGTAGGAACTAGGGAGGCTTTGCTCACAGTGGAAGTAAGGGCCCAGGTAAAAGAAGAATTATGGTACCGTCAAAAAGGTTGCAGAATGGATTGGAAGATGCAGCAGGCCTCTAAAGAGACAGGTTAGCTAGTTTATGTCTTGGTCCAAAGTGAATAGGAAGTCTTAGAAATGGGTAACACATAACATCCTCTCTGAACAAGATCCTCTGTGAACCCAGAAATAACCGTCCCAGAGGTGGAGAAGCTCTGATCTTTCGGGAGTGGGTCCCTGCTGCTGTCATTCCTATGCAGGCCTACTCCTCCTCTGAATGCCTGGTCTGCAGGCCCTCTATTTTATTTATTTTACATTTATAAAGCGCTCACACAGCCCGCAGGCATCGAGGCGCTGTTACAGGAATTGTTTGTTTTTCTTAGTTGCGTTTTTTTTTTTGTCTTAGTTACGTATTTATAACGCGCTTAAACACCCAGAGGTTTCTAAGCGCGGACCCGGGGATCGAACCTGTTGTTGCTTCATGTCGTCTTGCTTCCAAGACGCGCACGCTGCCGCTGAGCTATCCTCCCGGGACGCTATGTCTCCTGGCCTCTCTCTAACTGTGGCCTCTCAGAGTGGCTTGACCTCTCCTCTTACCTTTTTGCCTCTACCTCTCAACCTCTCCTCCTGGGAGACATCAACATCCAAATGGATGCTTCTAATCCGTTCCCTGGGCTCTTCTGCAATAATGGCAACACTTTCTCTATTTCCATTCTACCCTCTGGTCCGACACACTCTGCCGGGCACACCTTGGATGTTCTAATCTCCTCAGACATTCCCCTCTCAAGGACTGACCACTTTCTGCTCTCCTCTCACCTGCGACTCTCTGTCCCCAGGCTAAGCCCACTGCAGCAGTGCCACCCACCTGCTTGGACATTCGGCCCATGAAGCATGTGTCAGTGGATGCCTTTGCCGCTACTTTCTCTGCTCCTCTCATATCTGCGGCTGACTTACATTCTGACACAGCCCTCTCTAACCTGCATCTTTCTGTCCTTGCCCCTGTCATGAGAATCCATCTGAAGCCTATCTCCAAGTGTATCGCTTTGTATGTCTCTGACCTTGCCACCTTGAAACGCAAGTGCATGGTGGCTGAGAGGAAGTGGAGGGCATCAGGCACATCCTCTGACAAACTGGCCTGCCGCCTGTTCCAAAGGCAATATAGACTCTCTGACCTGTCCAAGAAGAGAGTCCACATCCAAGCCTGCATCTCTGCGGCCTCCAACAACACAGCCAAATTCTTTCAAATCTGCAAGGAGCTGAACAATCCTTCTGTAGTCTCCACATCTCCTGTTCCCTCCCAGGCTCTCTGTACAACACTGGCTTCTCACTTTATCACTAAAATAAGGACATCCTGTCCTCTCTCTACTCTTGCTCTCCCTCTACCTCTCTTGGACCCCCTCTGGCCACATTTCCCTCTCCTCCTCCTTTCTCCTCTTTCTCTCTGATGACACTTGACAATGTTTCTAGACAAGTCCGGTCTATGAAGGTGTCATCCAAAAAGGTGCTACCCTGCTCCTCCGGAACCATCAAGGATCATATTGACAACCTCGATCCACCAATGGCCAATTTCTGCAATCCCTCTTTTGCCACTGGAACTTCCCCTCTCTCCCCAAGCACTCCCTTGTGCACCCCCTCCTTAAAAAAACATTCTGCCAATCCTACCTGTCCAGCAAACTATTTCCCAATCTCTATCACTCCTTTTCTGGGAAAACTGCCTGAAATTCTGGCCATCTACAAGCTTACTCTCCACACTGCATACGTTGATTGTCTCCATGACCATTAGTCTGGCTTCAGAGCAGCCATCAGCATGAAAACCGCTCTCCTGAACACCCGTGAAGATCTGCTCAATAAGCTTGATTCTAGCCTTCTTTCTGTCCTCATCCTTCTTGAATGTTCCTCTACTTTTGACACAGTAAATCACGCCATCCTGATAAATCAAATCAGTGAGAACCTGCGCATCACGGATCAGACCATGGAGTGGCTGGCCTCCTTCCTCCTGGAAAGACCTTCCCATGTACAACTTGAGTTTGTTCTCTCCACCACCTCTCTCTCCTCATGTAGTATTCACCAGTTCTCTAACTTCTCACCTTAGCTCTTCAATGCCTACTTGGCCCCTTTGGCCCATCTGATCTTTACCTTCTCCTCTAATTTTCAGTGTTATGCGGTTGACACTCAGCTCTCTTTAAGTCTCCCCTCAGATTCCACTCCTCTCTCAGTCATTCCTGACTGTATATCCACTATTCAGGATTGGTGTGCCTCCAATGATCTCTACCTCAATTCCAGTAAGACTGAGTTCCTTCTCCTTGGGACCCCTTCCCCCATCTTCCCTCTTTCACTCTGGCTACCCTCACTGGGCCCTCTTTCTTCGTCTTCCTGTGAGGCAAAAAACCTTAGTGTCATCTTCGACTCCACACTCAACTTCTCTCCTCACATCACAGACCTTGCCAAGAAGACCCACTACCGGCTGAACCTCCTCAAGTTATTCTTACTTTTCTCACTTTCCTCCAGAAGCTCACTGTCTTCAGAGCCCTGGTTCTCTCTAGGCTGAACTACTGCAACAGCCTCTTTCTCAACCTCCCTTCCTCTACTTTCCGCCCTCTGCAACTAATCCAGAACAGGACTGTGAGGTTTGCCAATGAACTGTATCTCTCCAGCCGTGAAATCCCTCCACTTGCTCCCGGTGGCCACAAGGATCAAGTCCAAGACACTCTGCATCATCCACAAGGCTTTTTGGGGATGGTACCACACTATATCCAACTCTCTTTTCCAAAGCACCTTCCTTCTTGAGCCCTCAGCCACTTCCAACTCACTGAGGGTCAGACACTTCTCCAGGCAGAGAGTGGAGAGTAGAACTCTCTCCTCTACAGCTGCCTCCCTCTGGAATGGTCTCTCTGCCCCTCTCAAACTTCAGCCAGACCACCTGAAGTTCCGGAAGTAGCTCACGACCTTCATTTTTGCATCTCCTTCACTCTCTCTCTTCCCTGCACTGACTGGTTGCCTGGCTACCCCCAGAGTTTCAATAGGTACCAGGCTCCTGCACAACCAGTCACCCCTGTACAGCCTCTGGGCTTACCACACACTTAGGGGCTGTAACTGTAATCCTACAGTCCCCTGCCTCCTGCACTTGCCCTGAGCCACGCTTCCCTGGCTGTTCATCCTCAGAGCAATGCTGCCTTGATGGCACTTCCCCCTTCCCTCTCCCTAGCACACCCCCATTCTCCCTCCCCCTGCACTTTACACTGTTTGCACTTGCACAATCTGAATGACACAAGGCCTAGTAAGATTGTTTGTTTTGGCCTCCCACTGTCTCTCCCCCCTTGTCTTGCCTGCCTAGAAACACTTGTGTACAACCAAACTGTTAAAAGAATAAAGCTTACTTGTTTGGGTGCTCCAGGAGTGAGATGAGTCTCCATGGTGTCTACAATTAACATGAATCTGGGGTGATCATGCCAATACCTAGTCAATGATATACCAAGTCTAGGACGGACCATTCTCTAGCACAACATACACAAGTCCACTAGGACCATCAGTCAGGTTTTAAAGAGTATTGAAAAAGTTGGATCAGAGATTAGGACAAATAAGTCCATGAAAAATGATTGAAATTGCAGGGGCTGCCCTCTACCAAGCAAAGATTTCTAGATGAGGGAAACCCAGCAGTTTTGCTGGGGACAAGTTCTACTTGCCTGATGTGGGACATAAACTATTTTATCGGCTGTCTTTGGAGTGCTTATAAGGGCTGGATAGAAATGGAGGATAGAAGTAGAAAGAATGAGCAACCCTTGGCATTGGGACATGGATTGTGGGCAGGTCACCCCCAAAGCATGGTGGAATTTCTGGGTGAACCAAACTGAGGAGGAATAACACAGAAACTGGCAGCAAAGAGTATTACCATCGACTACAGAGACTGAGGCAGTTGCAATGGGGTCTCTCAGCCATATGTACAGTAAGACTCCTCGGTAACTGCAAAGTAGCCTGAATTTCATGCTATATGTTGTATGGGAGAGGACACATGGTTCCTGATAGGAAAGGCTATTTTAGGTGGCGTTTAACTCTGAAGAACATGTGCTCGGGAGTGACAGAACGTCACCCTTGAGTAATTGAAACCGAAATCTATGAATGGCAGCTAATTTCATGTCTGGTAATGGGTGAAGGGCACCCAAAATAACGAATGTTTAGGTGTTTGGTTCACTGGGAACCAAGCAATAGCTGTGATCGTCTAAAATAAATGAGGTCTCATGTTCACTGCAAATAAGTTTGGTGTCATTTATGAGGTTCTCCTAGTAAGAGCTAGTAGCCCTCTCTATAGTAGGTCATGAAGATCTAGCTTTGGAACCCGCTTTCGTACATCCACAGATCCATCTCCTCACTATCAGCTTTCTGAAAGCTGATGACACACTTTTATTTACCGTTCTGCCATGTTGAGTCCCCACACTCTCTCCCCCTTGGAGAAAACTTGTCTTTGCTGTGTGTGTTTAAAGCCTACTCCCCTCGCGTGCTTCACCTGAGTGTTCCTCATTGGCTGATTGGTAGTGTGCTGCACACTTTTTCAGTTCACAAGCATAGAAATGCAGCTTAAGACTTTTGAAATAGATGAAATAAATGTGTGCAAATGCAGTGAAAGCAGTACCCTGGTCTTGAACGTCCTTCTGTGCCCCTTCGGCTTCTGCATCCTCAAGCGGTGGACCGGCTCACAGGGAGCTCTGGAGATGTATCTGTGGGCCTCTGCAGCTTGGGCCACTTATGAGTGGGTACTCTGGTTTTCTTTTTTTATCCTCTCTCCTATACTTCCCCCCCCTCCAGTCATCCATCTCCCCTAACTCCCAACATCCCTTTGAAGTTCAGAATACTGTTGTTATACATCCTCCAGTATGCTATTCCTACATCTTAGGAAATTTCATTTCACATGTCTGTTATGTTTAACTATGTTTCGGTCCCTATAAACGGTATTTAAACTGCATTATTTGGACCCATTTCTAACAAATTTACTTCTGGGAGAACCCTCCAAATCCAGTTTAGGGGGAATGGCCTTGCTCACACAGTGATATATGAGCCACTTTGAAAAATAAATGTCAGGGTTCACAGTTGGTTTCCAGTCTGCACCTGGCGTCCACAGATCTGTTGTCATCAAGTAAGGGGTTTAACACTTACTTGGCCTCCTGAATCCTATGTGTGAACACAGAACCTGATGTAGGCTTATCAACATGCACATCTCTTGTATTTAGGCTCAATCAGTACCTCATGTGTGTAGTGTTCCAACCTTCTTCCTCCTGCGACCTCGCATGACCGCGTGTGAGAACCGGGGGTGATGTAGGTTGGTCACCAGAAAGCAGAGCCCGCTGGCTTCCACTGATGAAAGAGTGAAGAAGTACTCTGTACATTTGCATTGGATTCATACCTTTAATTGTTATTACAGAGCATTTCCATCTTTGCCTTCTGGTCTAAGTGATCCGACCGTGGCTAAATTTGCTGCGGCCGGAACGTTTGCATGAGAAAGGTCCGAACTACCAAAGGTTTGCACCTTTCTCATGGGAACACACATACATACTCACACCCACACACACAACACACCCATAACACACCCCTGACCCACACTATCAGCACACCCCCACCCACACCCCCAACATAAACAAACCCTACTTACCTTCTTCTTCACGCTGGTTTCATGCAGCACCAATTCCCCTTCACTTCCGTGATCGGGAACCGGCGCCGCAGGGTCCTTTTCTTTTCTTTTTTTTTTTAACGGAAGGCTGCGGGGGTGTCCATAAAGCATAGTGAGCCATAAAGTATAGTGAGCGGGGCGATGCGGGGGATACCCCCGCAGTCCCATTTTTTTTTTTTAACGGAAGGCTGCGTCGGTGTCTCCCACAACCTCCACTCACTATACTATAAAGTGCAAAACATTAGATTCGGTCAAAACGACCAATAACTGTCTGTCTGTCCATATGTGGTGAAGGCCTGAGGATGAGATGTAAAATTGCTTAAGAACAACAATAACTTTTGCAATGACTATTTGTATTTATACAATTTGTATAGTTCATCGTGACAAAAGACTCTTTGATGCCAGCCCACATATTGTTTATCTTTTACAGACAACTAATTTTGCAACTGACCAATTTTTGGAGCCACGTGTAAAGGCTGCATGGCTTTCCTGAGAGCGAAAGACAAATGACTAAATACACAATACAAAAATAAAAACATTTTGAGGCATGAATTCCACTTTTTGGTTGGTTTTGAATTCTGGTGCAAAGAGGAATTTGCTTTCACGCGAGAGCAGTTATTACACTAGGGAGTAGGGGTTTCACAGTATTGGTTTTATGGCGGTAGGATTACCTTCTTGCCAAATGACAGTATATCATGATTATTGCGGTGTAGCAGGTGGAGTTAACTAATCTTAACAAATATTTTCTTAATGGTCTTAAACTGTCAGCATTTTGAAACTTGCCTCTGCATATTTTTAGCTGATCCTCCAGGAATCTAACGTGGCTGCAGATTTGGTCTTTCATGGCGCTCACTCGTTGTTCGCCTTAAATGAAAGAGTGACTAATAGAAGTGTTAAAATGCACATTTTGAGCAATGAACTTGCTGCTCAGTCACCGATCATTGCTTTGAAAATCGGCCTTGACCTGCATTATTTTGGAACCACATGGCATGGGCATCATGACCCCTTGCTGCGATCAGTCTTAAAAGTTTGTTTTGATTACGCTTTATCCCATTAAAGGGAGAAAAGTCACTCATGTGTGGTCTGAAAGCCCATGTCATTGTGTTTCTTTTGTCAAAATGTCATAGCTAACACACACTCACCGAAAGGTTGCATATTGATCAAATCACTATAGCTTGTTTAGAATCTGCCTGGTGTATTATAAAGGTCTGATGTTGGAGTTACCATTGACCATGTAATCCTAACAGGACAGCATTCAGTGGGCACTGTTGATTTCTTTCGTGATTATTGCAATACATGTTCATTTACCTTCTTAAATATAGTGGCACACAAACTTTTTGAAAATGACAAAGTTAAAATACATATCGGCACAAATATGGCCTAGACCACCACATCACCACAGCCCCATCATTACCATTTTCCCCAGATCTGAAAGCATTAGGACACTTGTCATGTAAGTTGAGATGGAGGAATGCTTTCATGGGTAGTGTCACAAATCAAGGATAGATCTGAGAAATATCTCACCCCCATTGCTCTGCATACTTCAAATTGAATGTAGAATCTGTCTTGCCTGCTTGAGTCCAGTGCCATATGCAGAAGGCAGGTGAAGGATCAAGCAAAGCAACACCTCTAGTGCCAATGTGTAAATCTACATGGAGGACAGAGGAGGGTGGGGGGCAGTTGATATACTAGCGCAAAACAGTGATAGGCCCAGTGTTCATACAGTCTACAGAGCAAACGTTTTTTGTTGACATGCATCAGAAGGGCATCCAGTTCATTCCCCCCTTTGAATTCTGGGATGTGTAGTTCCCCATCTTTCAAATTGGTGGGAAAACTACAAATCGGCTGATCTTAAACCCGACTCTACTGATAACAGAGAAAGAGCGGTTACAGCATCAAAGCTGCATTTACTGATGTGGCCTCACTTTCCCTATGCTCTTGTCTGCCAAACACCCCATCCCCCAGTGCAAGATCCAGAATCAGATTGAAAAGCTCACTTAATAGCTGCAGACCCTAGACGGTATACCGGTATAAGCAACGTGACTGTTATTATAGTTCAATTAAGCTGTTCACGGTATCTATAACGGTATACCGTTATACCGTTACACCCCTACTAGGGACTAATGTGCACAATTTTCCTTGGGCATTGGAGCTGGTAAATCAGATTTTACCCCCAATAAACGGCATGCCCTAGCTGAATAGCATCAATTAAGTGACCATGATTGCGAGTGATAATAAATAGTAAAGTATGTAACACAAAAAGGCCATACTTCACACAAACAAACTGAAACAAAACAAACACTGTGCTCTTTCAAGTCTGGCCATCGGCGAATTTGTCTTTAAAAGTGACAGCAAAGGCATCCAACTGCAACCAAGGCACACAAAGAATGACCCCCTTTCAGCAAATCACAATGCCCGAAACATTCAAAAGGAAGTAATTAACTGAAGTAGATGTGCGTATGCTCCATTTGCTTTGATAATGCAGAGGTATTCAAACCTGTGACTCTCCAGATGTTTTGGACTACAACTCTAATTAACCCTCATCGACGAGTATGCTGGCTGGGGCTGATGGTAGTTGCAGTTCGAAACGTCTGGAGAGTCAGCCGATGGCTGCAGACCTCTGTGCCAAAGTCACACCTAAAAAGAAAGAATGAATAGACCAACGTGGAAGAGATGGAAGCAGTGCTCACAGAAATGCACAACTCCTTCGTTAAGGACCCAATAACATTTTCCAGCATTTTCAGATAAAATAAACAGTTGCCCATCGCTTTGACTTCCAGGCCCTAAGGTGGCTTTGAAAATAGTTTACAGCACAGAGTTTTCCCACCTGGGGTTAAATTAGAACCCTGGAACCGAACCACATTTCTAAAACAAAACAAACAAAAAAACCAATCTGTTATAATGGTTCACATCAGCTTTACTGTTCTTAAGTGTGAATATCCCAGTTCTCAATGGCTACCATATGACCTTTATGTTTGGAGATGGAGCAACTTAGACACTGGTGATAACAGGAACTAGTCTGGGTATCATACACTTTAGAATACAACTGGAAACCAAAGAATTGGATAGGATGTCTCAGTGGTTACATATAAAAGGTAGATGAGGATTGGTGACAGTGAGAACCACTGGGGGACAAACAAAGAGGGAATACAGTTGTAAGGTGGCATGGGGAAGAGACATTTCCTGCATTAGCCCTGTCCGGTCATTCCAGTGTCATGCCACTGATGGCTGCTACAGCAGGGGAACCAGTCAGAATCAGAATGTTATGATGCAAGGATTACACATTGGTACTCTACCTACACAAACAAGAGTCATCACACAGAATAGAACGGATGTCTTCAGAAAGAATTCAAGACGTGACACCAACAGTGACTAGATACCCCTGTCAGGTAGGATGTCCACGTACCGTGAATCTAATATGTAGGAGGTTTCTGGGTAGAGCATAAATCTTCACTATTTGCTCTTTTATTTAGCAATCACTGGCAGTGGCAGGGTGGTATTCAAATGGGAAGAGTCACTCAGATCCGGGGAAAGTAGGCATTGAGGCCTTAGATCTGAAGGGGCAATTCAATGTTGTCTAGGCCCCAAAACATGTCATTCAATGAAAGCTTCGGACCGGATCTTAATGCTAGCAACAAGCTGCTTGGGGCAATAGCAGGTGACAGATAAGGCTGCACTGCAATACCGCCTTGAATTCTTGGAAATCTGTCTAGGAAAGATGTTTACGTAACGCAAACCGAGTTGAGGATACAATTGTCTATGACTAAAGTTAGTGCAAGTTATTTCAGGACCTAAAATATCTCCTTTTGGAGATTTTGAGACAGTGTGATGCAATGAGTAATTACATTTGTATAGATGTTATTATTTTATCATTATCACATTTGTAGAGCGCACCATAAGCCCAAAGGCATCTTGGCGCTGAGCTAGGCGGTGAAAAGTATTATTATTGTGAAAAATAAGCGATGAGTAGTTGCGGAGAGAAGACCCATCCCCATCACCAAGCAGGGCATCATTTGCAGATCCCCAGAAGAGCCATGAACAGTCTATCTATTGGTTTATGCACCTGCACCCCATGATGAAATGTCTAGGTCAGTAACAGAACTAAGGAATCTTTTTTCAGGGGCAATAGCTTCTATCATCCTTGTCTCTTAGTTGCCAGTGTAGTGATTCTTCTGTAAGTGTATGGCTAATGCATGCACAAAGTGTGCAAGTTCACTCACTCCATCACATAGGACCTGCAGAGGAACACATATAACCCAAGAACCAGACAGCAAAGGATCTATAACGTTCTCCTTGTAGTTTGTAGAACAGATTGTTCAAAGCATTCTTGGAATGGCCTATAAGAGAATACGTCAATGCCTGTAAGGCTGGCCATTCTAAAAAGTGTGGTCCACTTTTGTATGACAGTATGATAGTTAGATGACTTGATCTATTTTGCCAAGGTTATTAGGCCAATGTGCATTGCAATGCACAGGATGCCACTCCTTTTAACAAAGTGTGCCCCACATATTACTGACCAGTTTGTGGCAAAAGTAATGAAAAGCAATTACCCTTAGTGAAACACTTTTCTATTGGTTCCCAATGTTAATGTTGGTCCCAGCCTGTCTTTAACTCATGGGAAATGTATAGATATGCTTACCCCATTTGTTCTTATACACCTTGGCTGCTCCATTTGGATGACAGTCAGTGGCACAGAGTAGAAATGGGCATACACTGTGTCAGAAGCACTTCTTACAACAGCAGAGGAGATTATGTGTGACCAGTGGTAGACATGTGCTGCACCACCACTGCTTCCAAAGGTCCACCCTTGTTTTATGGGGCCGTTTATATGATTGCTAACAAAAAGCACAGAATAAGGAATTTCTTTCATTACTTCTGGCCAAGGATTTTGGAATCATGAACGTGTTGAATGAGGACAAAGATTTCCAGATCAAATGGTTGAATCGGGACCACCAAAGAGGTGGTGGAGTTGCATTCATTTTTAAATCGTCCCTGATTGTTCTTTTCTTGTAGTTCTTAGCTACCGACCCCCCCCCCCGCAACCCCTACCCCACTGGTATGGTTGTTTCTAGAAAATGTAGACCTGTTTCTGGGAACTGATGCAATACAATATTCAAATTTGATAATTCTTGGACATTTTAACATCTGGTGTGATATTCCCGAGAACCCAGATACAATCAAACTCAATGAAATTCTCTCATCACATGATCTTTCCCTCCTTACCTCTTCTCATTCCCACACTGGCAGTCACTGCCTTGACCTACTAAATAGCTAAAGGACAGGGCCTGATATTTCAGGAGACTCTAACTATTTCATCGTCCAATCATTGTGTAAGGATTTTTCTCATTCAGAAAGATTTTTTAGCTCCACGAAAAACTGCCTCGCAAATCGGTATTTCCTCGCCTAGTACAAAGACCTCAATCATACCAAAGGGATCAAACTATCATCAGTACTGACACGCTATAATTCTTATCTAAATTGCAAAGATTTCCCTAAATTCTAATATGCTCAATTTATGAAACTCTGTGATTCCCTTGCCATTCGAAACCTATAACAACTAAAACTAATACGGTCGATAAATAGTATTCCTTCTCGCTTAGGGCCCTAAAGAAGGATTATCGAAAAAAGAAAAAATCTGGTGCAAATTGAATAATTCATATCACTGCAAGATGCATCCTTAGCACTTATCATTTACAAAAAAGACATTTTTGGTGCACAATCCTGTTTTTGGCAAAACCAGATTGACACAGCAGCCAATAAGCCCAAATAACTTTTTAATGTCATAAAACATCTTTCAATCCCAGCATGTATCTCATCATCTCTATGTCCATCTTTTAAATTAGCTAATGAGTTTAATGTGTTCTTTATGAGCAAAGTTAACACTAGACAAATGAATATTGATTCATAACTTCCCACTTTCCAGCTTGTTTTACCTAAAATTGATCATATACAACCTCCTGTTCTGAAATGTAATTAAACTCCAGTCACTCAGGTGGAAATAGCTTCCGTAATTGCAAAAACCATCATATTTTAAGTATGATCCCATCCCTGCTTGCCTGGCCAATCATCATGCCAGCTCAAGTGCTTCAAACCAGTCGAAAATATCCTTCTGCACTTCATAAGCCTGTATTAAATCTTTGGGGATGTGCCTTTGGGGCTTATCCCGGGAACTCTGGTTTGAGTTACTATTGCTGTTCTCGCTAGAGGCGGGCCTGTTGGCCTCTTTCTGCTCTTCAAGTGCCAGCTTCCACATCTCTATGGTGACCTCGTCCCGCTGTTTCTGTTCCTCTACCGCTAGTCTCCTCTCATCAAGCAGGAACATTCTAGCTGCTACCTTATTAAGAGCCGGAACACTTACTGGGCCATTTAGAGACTGCAGTGAGCCCCTGTCCACACTAGCCCCTGTCCTCACTGACACTCTTGAATGTTGAAAAACCACACCCGGCGGCGCGATGATTGGGGAGAAACACTGCTCATGCGGTCATCCTCATCATTTCCCCCCTCCGGAAGCTTGTCCGTTTGGGTACACAGGGACTAGCCCATCCCCTGAGGTCTTCTCCCCAACCGCCCTTGCATCTACCAGAGCTTAGAGGCTGGTCAGCAACCCAGGTTTATTAACCTTAGTGCTGTCGGGAAGTCCCCTCTCTTGACATAAGACGCGCATAACATCTTGGTCATGCCTTTTATAGTCTCCAAGTCAAGCTCCATGACTATTACCAATACCTAGCAGTGACTAAATGTTGCCTGCAACAGTATATTTATCATTAGTTGAGTAAGCTGTGCTCAAGGCTCCAACCGACAGCTTAACACTGATGTGGTGAATCAACTTCCAGGGCACCAGTGGTCAAGGGATGAATATCAATTTCAAAGCCATCAAACAATCCCACACCTCTAGTACACCAGATGGGATCCAAAGTGATTGGACTACAAATGAATTATAACACCTCCTTGTCCAATGTTGGTAACATGGATGAAACAGCAGGCTTATCTCTGCAAGGTTGTGGATCATTAGTTAGTTGGAACAAAGTGAAAATACAATTATTACCCATTATTACCCACAGTTATAGTACACTACACATATGACCCACCCTGTAAAGGAACACAGAGGACAGACAGTTTCATGAAGGAAGCAGGTTGCACTCTGGATTCTGAGAGGAGGGTAGTTGGTAAATTAATCAGTTTTACAGTTCAATGTTTTTCAGTTCCAGCACCAAGGGGGCAAGAGGTCATAACTATCTCTAGGGGCATTCAGAGTAGGACCAGGGGTGCAGAACCACTATGTACCTGCTAATGAAGATGTTCTTGATGCTTGAATGCGTCGAGGCGGTTCCATGGTGCTTTGTAACTCCTCAGACAGAGTTAGTGGTGGGAGACAGGAGCAGGTGTAAGGAGGCAGGCAGTTCAGCAAGCTGGCCGGCGTGGCGGCTCAGGGCCAAGAATCGGTGTCTCTGTGATGGTTGGCAGATCTGGAATGCTGGTGTCTCAGACGGCTCTGGTGACTGGGGCATGACAACAGTCATTGGTGCAGCAGGATTGGATTCGAGTACTTGACTGACTCAAAAATGTCCTTAAAAGATGAACACTGGATGATGCTTTGTGGCACTCCTCCTAGCTTCTTCATAGGGCATGTGTTGTCCTTTCAAGGAGGAAGGCCCAAAGCTCAGGGGAGTGTTTGCAGGCAACAAACAATCTTCTGTCATGCACGAGGTCAGGGCCAGAGTGCTCTGCAACAGGACAGATAAGGGGTGACAACATATACCTAAGTCCCACCCATCTCCCTGTCTGTTGTAGATCAAAGTGTTTCTCTGGGTAACTGAGCCCCCTGTGACTCTTTATTAAAGCGCAGGTCTCCCTTGAAGTTTGTGATGGGAGAAGACTTCCTGTCTCCCCCAAATCACATCCTTCATCCCTCTGAAAGAGGTCTGCTCTGCAGGGACACCTGCAGTTACTGATGGACCCAGACAGGCCATTCACTGCCCTTCCTGCAGAGAGATGGCAATAAGCTTCAAGCTGACACATTGCATACCAATGGGGTGTTATCTCCGACTTCCTGCTGTCTCTTCCGGCACCCAAGCCTCTTCTCCAGGCTTGCCTTAATTATTCCTCATTAGTATGCACTGCCATCAACTGAATTAGGCAAAAGGAAAACAGATCCATGGAGTCTTTGATATTTATTTAGGCTTCCCATGGCTGGAGGAAGGTGTGCATTCCCCCTTCTTGGGATATGTTGATGTACCTGTGGCTGTCACATTCCAGCTGAATATGACAGGGGAAGATGGTGCCTGTAGGCTGTGTCTCCCTGTAGAACACGTGACTAACAAGACTATGCGTTTTGTGCAGGAAGCAGATGAAATGTGTGCGGAATGGCCTCACACATTGCTCAGAGGTTGGGCTCCCATCATTCATTTTCATTATTAAAAAATCAAAAAGTCCAGGCGAGTGCACTCTCCACGTGCGGATGGTCGAATTCCGCACAGAGGAACCACAGAACCCAGATTGGCTCTGCATGTCCCACTGGGAAGCTGCTGTGGGACATCCATTAGAGGAGGGGCAGCAGGCTCAGCTGTGAGCAAACATACCCACCCTTTTATGGGCCATTGAGGTTCAGGAGATGTGTGTTGAGGTAATGATCAAATGCACCTCACATCATAAAAGTTGTCCTGGTGCTACCCCCACATGTCAGTGCTGTGCTGTAGGGGATGTGGGGAGCAAGGATCCTGGAAAAATATCTGGTGGAAATGCTAAATTATACAACCTTACTGTGGTATGATCTGTGCAGCAATGAATATGATCTTTGGCTTCAAGACCCCAGACAATGTAGGGGAGGCAACATTAGGGATGCGCTAGGTACTAGGGATCCTACTGTAGGGAAGGCGTCGTATCACAAGTATGACACAATGGATCCAATTTGCAAAAACCTTTATTGAAAAGGTTGGGGTTGTAGAAACTCTTATTTTGCACTATAACTAAGATTACAGCAGTCTCCACCATCAAACTCTAAACAAGAGTGGAGTGGGTCAAATCAAAATGGCCTATGCTAAAAAAAAAAAAAAGAGTGCCTGTACTATCTTGTGTACAACAAAGTGTACAACAGAGAAATATATGCAAAGGAAAAATCAGTGGCCAAAAGAATAAAGGCAGTTGAACCAGCTCTCCTCCTCATGTTAAACCTTGAAGAGTAAGGTTGTCCTTGTAGGCAGGATGACACACTCTGATTCAGTTTCTAACACTCTAAGTAGTTCCAAACCATGGATTGGGGCCCTACTGGCCTTCTATGTTAAAGTTTCTTCCCTGACTTTCAAAATTGTATTGCAAGGTAAAGTCCACAAAGGTCCTCCTCTGCCAGGCTCAACCCTTATACCACTCAGACCACGTAGGTCCCCCTATGTTGGGCTCAGACCTCTCACATCGCAGTTCACCACAAACTTGGTGTGGGTCTCCCTTCCCAAGCTTATTGTACTTTAGGTCTCCCTCAAATCGTACCCTTTCAGATGTCAAAGACTTTCGAATGTGCCTGACTCTCTCTACAGACCACCGCATGACCATTTTGACTCAATGTTCAAGTTTACTCTTGCTTAATTCTCTTTTGCCTTTTTTTCGCGTGATAACTTCAAACAATGTACCTTTGACAGAGACTTTCAAATGGGCAACTTCGGTTTGCCGGACCACTCCGTTATTTAGCAACGCTGATCCCACAGCTGCCTTTTTCTTTAAATTGCATTCACAGGTCTTCCTTTCTTCACCTCTCGTCCACACATGTGCAGCCGTCTTGTGATATAATGTTGCTACTTCATTCGCTTTAACACACACCAGTCTCTCAGCTTGTTTGCCATCTCACTGGCTGTGTGTGCTTCTTTCATGTTTTGCTATTTCCAATTCTTTGAGTGAAGGTTAGAACCACAGGCTTGGCCTCGCCTCCCCAACTCTGCCATTCACACGCGAGGGTCTCTGGCATCCTCAAAACACAATGCAAACTTCACTTGTTGGATCTGGCCTTCTCCACATGTCTTTCATGGTATCTCAGAGGTAACAAACTCCAGTAGGGAAGTCTTGGGGGTTTCGGCACGCTGCCCTCATCTCTTGGTCCGTTGCTCTGCTCCAGTAGGTGTGCCTTCATCCTGGAAGTTCTGATCATACTCGTGTTCCGTCTTGATCAGAGTATGTCTTTAGGTGTTGCCTATTATTTGTCTGAGGAGAGCTAACAGGAGTATGCACTCAGTGTAAAGGCCTGACTTTTCCTTAATTAGGACATGTTCAGTACAATGTGAAAGAGTTCATCACCCTCTTCCTCCGCCCAGTGTTTGTGTAAAAAGGGGTGGGTGGAGTTGGGACTTTAGAAAATCCTACAAAATAGAATGGGGTAGATGAAAAAAAAGAGGGAATACCGCGTCTCACCATCGGCTGTCTCACTCCCACTCCCTGAAGACACCTCACCCTGCTGATCCTCCCAAACTGGTCCACCCCCAGCATCTGGATCCAAAGGTGATGGCCGTACCCTGGCCACCTGAGAGAGAGAGGGCCTCGGGGACTAGCAGATGAGACACCCTCTGGTTTCTCACACTACCCTGAAAAGCGCAAATACAGGTGTATGTGATTTTGATGGTGGTGGCGATGCTGTTGGTTTGGCAAAAATGCAGGTGAAATGCACCCCTTCAGAGCACAAATGGGTGGGTAAAGTTTGGAACTTGACTGCTCTCGAGTGCATGACCTATTAAATTCAGGGGAAACACCAAACATTTCTGATGGAATGGGACATAATCCTGAAGCTTCTCCAAAAGGATTCACAAGCTCGTTCACTCGGAGACTGCGGTTATTGAGCTTGGTTTGACCAAACACTTATGATCAAAGGGGAGATTTCGTGAAATGCCCACAGTGGCCAAAGTTGTTACGGGTCGGGGAGGGGAACAGGTGAGGGTGTAGGGTGGAGGAGGGGTCAGTTTCTGGGCGAGGGGCTCCGCCTTTTTGACTGTTGTGAGAACTGGGGACGTCTGAGGTTTCAGATTTTCCGAGCCGGTTTGCGGTGTTCAAGGGGTTGTGAAGAAAAGTATAGACAACATTCTTTGATGTGCCCTGTGGGGGACAGAGAGGAGCTGGGAACGGCTGGGGGATGGAGAGGTGAGGGGAGTGTGTGTTGTAACTGACGAAAATGCCTATAAAATACAATTTAATTTACAAAAGCCTTACTTGGGAGACAGCCTCACCAGGGATGTCTCAAGGTCCTTGCTACAGAAGTTCTTTATTTTCTTTCTTCAAGGTGGTAGTTCTGGATGCAGATTAGCATCAGAAACAATTGTGTGGGCACCTGGGCACCAAAAGTCCTGTTTCGGCTGGGCAGCAGCGTATGTCAGGTGCAGCCCAGCAATCACCAGCAGAGTGGTGGAGTCACTTTGATTATGATGGCCAGGCTGCGTATGCCGGGTGCAGCCCATTGTTGATTGCAGCAGTGGGGGACACAAATGTCCTCACTCAACCTGGGCTACATCTGCCAGCAGCAGCCAGGGAGTTCCTGTGGACCAACTTGTAGGGGCAGGCCTTTTTTTATGTACACAGCCGAGAAGCGACTGTGACGTTGGCACTCCCCGCTTGGGAATCACCTCTAATTGAGTGGCCCAAGCCGGTAGGTGACAGCAGGGCCACCGGGGAGGCAGCAGTGAATTTGGTCGCTCCCTTCCCTGTCAGGGAACCGCCTCAACTATAGGCCTGGAAACTGCAGTGTCCGGCACTGTGTGGAGCACCGGCTCCTGCCCTCTTTCGTTAAGGTTGGAAAAACAGTTCAACTGCGCTCTTCTCACACCAGCAGCAACTATTTTTTGTAGTTTAAAGGATTCACTGCACATCCACCCATCGAAGTCATTTACTCTAATGTTGTTTTGAAGGATCCCGGCATGGATATGACAGATTATTGGGAAGACATTCTTGTCTAGAGATGAACATTTAGGATTCTTGAAAAACAGAGAGAACATGTTATCAAATGGACTAAAAACAGAGACAGTTATGTATGTTAATATTCTATATTTAACAAAACAACACAATATTATCTTCATCTTATTTTAAGACAACAGCATAACAAGAAGTCTTTCAACCTTTTCAGGCGATTATTTATCACTTGCCAGGGAGTACAAACCGTTGTGCTACGTTTTCCATAATGAATAATAAACCAGCCGCAGTGTCATCTGTCTTCCCTGCTTCACATGGTTGTGCTCGGTGCATATTTCCCTCGCCACATTCTCTATATGCACACACCTCTGCTTTGTTTTGAGTCTTTGCCAAGATGGGCAATAAAAAAGCAGTGCCACTCTCTGAAGGCCCTTAATAACAAATTAGACTTTTTGTATTACGCACACACAATCAGGGTGACTGGGGTGGTGAATCGGGAGGGAGAGGTGGCGAGGGAAGCGATCCTTCAAGGTCTGAAGAACTTCGCTTAACATAAGTAGCCTTTTGGGAAATCATAACCCAGGAAAATTATTTATTTTAATGCACATCGTTACAAGGAGTAAGGTAGTTGTGTTTTGCTGAAAAAGATACCTGCTCTAAAATGGATAGTTATTCACACAATACTTGTTAGCAGGTAACCATTTAATCAACATGAGATGGATAAAAGGCTGTGACTGCTCAGGAGAGAATGAAACCAGTGACCCATAAATTACAAACAGGTCTCTCCAGAACGTTCATTAGCTCACTGGATCACCTTACAGAGATTTCAGTCTGGGATCTCCATGATGCCTACAGATATCTGCAGCTGTGCCATAAGGGCATTAAACACTGCGCATGGACATGTGACTAACACGCATCACTGCTGCAGGTGCAATACCCCCATGAGTTTCCTGATTGACAATGGAGTGCTATATTTACTGCACATATCTACAGAGTGGTCGACCCACAGAATTACCTAACTGGCTCAGATGTCTCCTGTATAGCTAAGCTACAAGAAGAAAATTCGGTTTTTATATGGTGCTTTATCCTGGAGTCCAGCCTCTAAGCACAAGACCAGGTTTCAAACTCGTGCTGCTTAGCCTTGTCTTGTTTCCAAGACAAGCATATTGCAATTGAGCTAGCCGCCTAGCCCATGCATATCATTAGTGAGGGATTATTTCATACCTAGTGTTTGGCATGATACACATAAACAATGGCTCAATATCTATCCCATGAGCATGTACTTTGGGTATGTGTTATCTGTAACATGCTAAGTTGAGAGGAGGTATGGTGGGGTGAGTAGGGTGAAGAGGAGAGAGGAGGTGATTGCTACCGGAGGCCATGATGATAGTCTTGGCAACTTTCACATCTCGATAAACGTCTGCATGGAGAATGAACATCTCTCTCTCTCTCTCTCTCTCTCTCTCTCTTACTCTCTCTCTCTCTCTCTCTCTCTCTCTCTCTCTCTCTCTCTCTTACTCTCTCTCTCTCTCTCTCTCTCTCCCTCTCTCTCTCTCTCTCTCTCTCTCTCTCTCTCTCTCTCTCTCTCTCTCTCTTTCTTACTCTCTCTCTCTCTCTCTGTCTCTCTCAGTCATTCTCTTTCTCTCTTCATAGCACTGCTGTCTAAGACACACACAGTTTCCTGGAGAAAAAGGTTTGCATTTGGGCTAATTTGCATTCCACTTGCTGATGTGGCTCAGAAGTGGAGGTGAACTTCCAACGATTTGTGACTTGGCTCAAACAGACTATCCTACTTTATCATTTTGAGCGAAAGGTTTTTGTTTTTCTAAAGCCCTTTTAAATCCACAATATCTTTATTGGACTATTGCATACATGACTCAATGCTCCAAACACAAGGCTGTCTGGACTATACTTCACTGATGATCCCTAATAAGGGTGAAACCAGATATGTAGTTGTCCTGAGAGCCTTGCAAAATGCCTGCATGGGGTTGATTAAGCTATGTATAAATTAGCACTGCTCTCTAAGACAGACACAATTTCCTTTAGAAGGGTTAGTTTTGGGTGAATGTGCATACCCACAATGCTTTGCTAATGTGGCCTAGAACTGGAGGCGAACCTCCAGTGATGGGGCATTCTGGAATGTGTGACTTGATTCAAATGGACTATCCTAATATTTATATATTATAGGGCGGTGGTGACTGCTCTATAGTTAAAGTGACAGACTGGAGTCACTGGAAATCCGCAAATTCAATTGATAATAACTTTTAACTTACATGGTGGATTGCAATGACATTATCCAAAAAGCGTGTAACATGCCCCCCCAGACTGAACATTTTGGGGAAAGATTTGTTTAAAAATGACAGTTATTAAAAATGCTGTTTTCGACCTACTCCAATTCATTTTCCCATGGAGAAAAAGTCAACATTTGGTAACGCCAAAGTGCAAAAACTGCTGGGAGGTTTGGACCAAAAAGGAAACAATTTGGCCATGAAGCTTTGACTTCCTTTCCGGCACAGGTGTGGGGTAAATTCACCAAGTCGTTTTTACAAGTAGTGCACGCTGCTCCCATCCAAATAGTTACATCTCACATGGTGGTTTGCAGCAGAGAGGCTTTTCAGAAATGAAAAACAGCCATTTTGTTTGCCCAATGTGATCGGTTACCGGGGTAATACTCAGGAAATACAAAAGCAAAAACTGCTGAACATGCTATTTGGAGGACATGGCAAGTGGGCCCCAAAGAAGCTAATTGGAGCAGCATGTAGGGTGGCCACAGCTGAAGGTCATGGCTAGTGGGCCCCAAAGAAACGTGTTGGTTGAACATGTAAAGTGGCAACGACCAAATGCCATTGAGTGGGCCCAGTGAAACTATAGTATGACAAAACCCTTGAAATTCTGTGAAATAACTTTAGTTAAAAGAGAGTTATGGTGTTCAGATTTCACATGAAAAAACATAGCAACAAACCCCTTCAAATTCAGGACTCACATTTGAAGCAATTCCGCTTTAACTTTGAACCCCCTTTTGTGCAGCGTATGACCACAATGATGACATCACAGATGACATCACTGGTGAAATAACTGGTGACATCAGCAGTTACATCATACATGATATCACTGATGACATTACTGATAACATCCTAATGACATCATACAAAGCATCATTAATGAGAGCACTAATTACATCTTATATGACATTACTGATTATATGAGTTAGAATACTTGTGTTGCCCTCTTTTGATACCTGTTTTAATGTATTGCACTTAATAATAACAACATGACATGGAGCAATACAGTCATATACAAGTATATGATTACGTGTGGACCATTAATTTGTAGAACCTATCAATTTATACAATTTGTAACATAATACAAATGGTTTGAATTTCATATATTAGTAAGCAATTACAAAACTTAATTGCAGGGAAAGTACCAGATCCAGCTGATCTATTTATTTCAGGTATTTCAAACATAGTATAATAAGTAGATGCAGTAGTAAAAGAAATAAATAAGAAAAATTGATAGAAGTAGAACATGTTTTAATACTAAGGGCCTCATCACAAGATGGGCGCTAACCCCGGCGGTATTACCGCAGGGGCTATTAGCCCTACCGCCAAAACCCCCAGGGCTATTAGCACAGGATCACAGGTTTGGCAGAACGGTAAATCCCTGTTAACCATTGGGCCCATTGGGCCCATTGGGGAATTTCCCATTCCCCGTTAAGCCCATTGGTGAACGTTCAGTGATTTTACCACTGGTGCTATTACCGCCAGTGGTAATAGCACCAAAAATCAGCAAAATCACTACGGATTTGCCCCCAGCTCAGAGCTGAGGGTAAGTCTGCCAAGCCCATGATTTGGCGGACCGTTAAATGCAGCAGTAATAGCATTACCGCCATTTAAGGGTTAACGCCAAACTCGTGATCAGGCAGTAAGTATTATCATAATTCACACTTACATATATAATTCCCCTTACCGTAATAGCATTACATGCACACATTTCTTTCTAGATGACAAGTTTTATTAAAAGAAATTCTCATATAAAAGAAAATATGTGCCACTTTTCCTTATACTACATAATTACATTTACTGAAAATAAATGAATATTAGAAACTAAATATTTTATTATAGACATAGCAGTTGTATTGCTAATATTCTTAGGGCCTAATCAGGGGTTTGGTGTAGCGTCAAAAATGTGGCGGTAATGCTATTATCACTGCATTACTGCTCCACCCAATCCCAAGTTTGAGCAGAAAGTGGACATATTACCTCCAGCTTATTGCTGGAGGTAAAAGTCTCCCATTTCTGCCCATTTGAGGTGGTATTAAAACAACGCTAATATTACTGGCAGTAATAGCATCGTTACTGCCCCATAGAGTACTATGGACTCTATCAGTGCTAATAGTGCCAAACCGAGTTGCAGTAATGCTAGTTGTGTTGGCAGTATCCCGTCGCATTTACCGCCGGGATACCGCCAAGGCCGTGATGAGGACCCCAGTCATTTCTTTTGAAAATGCATTTTGAATTTGTATCCAAATATAACTGATTTCCTTCCAAAGTACATAAGTGCATCTATACTATTCTGCTTTGTAATAATGTTTGTATGTACTTATAATTGTATACCGTATGCTACATGGGCACCCTACAATGTAGAGGAGCAGTTGCATGCCGCTGCAGAAAACCCCACCCCCCCTGCCTCCCATATGTTGGAACCCTGAGATCATGCCGTGTTTGACACCAGCAGTTGTGCCAATACTGCAATGTATGTTTGAAAGAAGATACCCAATGAGACAACCCCTATCGAATGTATCACTGAAGGGATGACAATTTGAGGGAGGAACTCATGAAGGAATATAAAAACGAGCAAAGAAAGAAGCCTGTGATGTCATAAGATAATATGAACAACGTCTGAGGATACTGACTGAAGAGGATGTATGGATCCTACAGAAACAAATGACAAAGTAAAGAATCAAGGGAACTTTTAAATATGAAAAAGAAGATTACACATGCACAAAGTGCTACAGAGAATCAACTGTTCAATAATTGTACAGATGCAGAAATGCAAGTAGACTGAGTTATAGAAGCTGGCTATATGTAGTGAATAGAATGCAGGCAAAGCCACCATTGTATAGGAGCTGTACATCAGTTTCATGATTTTTTAGTAAACCAGCAGCAACAATAAGCTGAATTGTGGAACTGCATGGCGAGGTTGTTTGGCCTGAAGTCAAGACTGAAGCAGCGAAGGTCGGCTATCTCTTCTTGAAAGGAGTGAATGTGCAAGGATGAATCATCTCTTGTTAAGGTGCAAAGAAAGGACACCAAGAGGTCCACATTTTATTCATTTAAGACATTTAAAACCTGCAAAATGGACCAAATTGTGGTCTCCTGTCACGTGAGCCAAGGATGAAAATAGAGTTTGAACTTGGAGTTCTAGAGCACGATAGTGAGTGCCTGCACTCCCATGCATTCTCAGAGAAAAGGATACTCTGCAAAGCCAAGTTCAAAGGCAATCTTCATGGGAGAAGGCTTGTGTGATGAGCGATGCTGGGCTAGTTGGGTGATGGGGTAGAGTCAGGCCCCATCTTCTTGCACCTGGGTCTGGGCTTACCTGCTGCTAAGTGAACCAAATGTTCCAGAAATGGCACACGCATGCCAACCAATTGTAGTGGTCCATATAACGAAGGACCTTATAGTTTGAAAACCAATGAGAAACTGTGTATCTAGTGTTTCTGAAGATTAAATGTTTTAGAGGTAGGCATATGTTGTCCACCTGACAGTGGGCAGCCAATTACAATCCTAGTTCCTATAGAATGTGTATTTAGATGTTTCCCTTAATCCAATCCAGATCCTTATTGGGTGTTCTATTTTTTTGCCATGTAATATGATGTCACATCTGCCGTATTTTTAATATATAACCATGTTTTTATGAAAAGATCATTGAGCAAAATCGAGTGCACGTCTGTTGATGTTCGTTGTAACTCCCTGTTTCAGATAATTGTTAATTAAACAGTACTTTGCCATCTTCCTGGGCTGGTTCAGTTATTTGGACTCAGAGTTATTCTGTGTGAACCCATTCATTGCAGTTCCTAAATGGCCTTAAGCTGAACAATGTACTGTGTAGGTAAGAAATATCTACTTATATGATATGTAACAAAGCGGTATTGCTATATTTGAAAATGTAATGAATCAAGCCAGCGATATCAGTGATATCATGCATGATGTAATTACTAATGTCACTACTGATGTCACCAGCGATGTCCTCAGTTATGTAATATGTGATGTCACCATTGTGGTAATCCGCTGAGCAACAGGGGGCGCAAGGTTAAGGTGGACTTTCTTCAAATGTGATTGTTGAATTTCAAGGTTTTTATTTGGTTAAATCTGATCACTTTCACTCACTGTTGACAATGTTTTTTTCCCTGAGTTATAGGTGCGGCGGTTGCCATACAATAGTTAGTTGAGTGACGTGATCCTTTGGAAATGCGTAATTTCTATTGGTAATAACCTTTGGTTTGCAGGACAGATTTAGTATATATTTTTCCAAACAAAACATTTGTTGACAGGACATTTTCGGAAAGATTTGTTAAGAAATGAAAAGGTTATTAAGAAAGCTAGAGAGAGGCTGATAACGTATGACTTGCTGGATTGATCTGGTTGAAATCTCCATAGAAAGAAATTGCATTTTTTGAACAGCCATAGACCAAATAACGCTGGGTAGATTTGGACCATTAAGAAACAATTTTGTGCACAAAGTGTTGACTTCATTGGTTTGACTGGTTTGGGGTAAATTCATCCAGGAGTTTATAAAATATTCAACAGCTACATGCATTTTACTTAAAACCTTTATCTATATTGGCCTTGGTCTTTTCAGAAATGAAAATACACCATTTTTCTATACTCAATATGAGTGATTCATGCAATATTGCTGGGAGAAACCACAAATGAAAGAACTCAAAATGTTATTTGTAGGAGGTAAAAGGATGCCATCAAACTTTGAAATGAACTCCTCCACAACATTAGATGGTCTAATAACGTTCTCAATATCAGAAGGAGACTCAACGATCCACTGTTAATGTAGTCACTCCTAGTGGAACACTGATTATTTTGAAATGACAGCACTTAGAAGGCTTGGCCGTAGGTGCCATATAAATCCATTCCAATAGCAATAGTGATCTCATCAGGCTAGAGGGCGGGAGTGTGAAAGAAGACATCATGTGAAGTTGGGATTTGGGGGTGGGTTGGGGAGCAAGTTACGAGTAGAACATTTTCGGTTTATCCGGGTAAGACTGCGTGAATCATTACAGCAGCAATGTTTCAAGACACAGTGAGAAAGAAATGTGCATCGAATGAAGCATTGAGTGATAGGGGTTAATTGGAGAGAATTAGAGAGGGGAAAAAATCAATGTAGTGGAGTGAGGGGACCTGGAAGAAAGACGAGTGCCTGTGAGGAGGTGGAAGACTTATTTATTAATTCTGACCAATTATTTCTGTTTTCACAGGAAACGACGAACCATCACTCTACCACAGGAATGTCAGTTATTTGAAATTATTACTGTGAAATTATTGTGGGAATAAGGAGTTTGAAAACATTTTTTTTTATATCTGCAGTGCCTATTGGTGCAACACGTACAGAGGCCCCCGCTGAAATTCATAGCTAGTGAGACCTCAAAAAACTGTGCAACATGTTCAACCATGTTACTGGCCATGGCTGAAGCCCCAAGGATAGTTGGTCCAAGAGAAAACTATTGGTACAACATGTACAGGGGCCACTGCAGTAGGCCATGGCTAGTGTGCCCTTAGTAAACTAAGGGATATCATAACCCTTGAAATTCAGTGAAAAACCATTTGTGAAGAGAGAGCTAAGATGATCAGATTTCAAGCTACATAACCCCTGAGATTCAGCACTCGCATTATCGTGGGAATAAGGTCCACCACGGAGAACAAAATATGTCACACGAGTGAAACAGCGATAGGGAGTAATGGCTAGGAGAGGGCCGGGAATGAACAATACAATGTATGTGAGTGGGGAGACCATGAAAGATGAGGGAGGCACTAGATGAGTTCCTGTGAGGACAGGGAAGCGTTATTGTGGGAATACCGGTGAAATCCTGTGGCATGGGTAGTTCAATGTTGCTGTATGTGTAGTTTGTTTCCTTTATCAGGGGAATATCAAGGGAATCCATTAGGAATGGGGAGAGAGGGAAAAAAGTTATTTTACACATGCAGTGATCACATCTCCTAGGCAGAGGGTAATGGATCTATGCACTGAAGGACATTGCTAGTGGGCCCCAAAGATACCTATTGTTTGAACATGTCCAGTAGCCATGGCAAAATGTCATGTTTAGAGGGCTCCAAAGAAACCTATTTTTGCAACATGTACAGTGGCTACGGCCCCACTGTCCATGGCCAAGGACTATGGCTAGTTTGCTGCAAAGAAACCTATTGGTGCAACATGTACATTGTCCATGTCCAAAGGCTATGGCTAGTGGGCCTGAAGAAACATATTGTTGCAACACGTACAGTGGACACAGCTAAAGGCCATGGGTAGTGGGCCCTGAAGAAACTATAGTATAACAAAACCCTTGCAATTCAATGTAAAAACATTAAGAGAGATAGTTAAAGTGATCATATTTAACGCAACAAAACCCTTCAGATTCAGCAATCGGATTTCAAGCACGCCCACATTAACTATGCACCCTCTATTGCACAGTGTATGACCACAATGATAACATCAAAGATGACATCAAAGATGACAGCACTGATGGCTTCACTAATTGTATCATCATACATGACATTGCTGAAGGTGTCACTAATTATATCTTGCATGACATCACTGATGTCACTGCTTTAATTAATTACATTTTGAAATAAGACAACTCTGTTTTGTAACATAACACTGTGAGGGTCTGAAATGAAAGCTGGAAAAAAAGTTGTCATGTTTTTGGTTAAACACATTTATTAACATCAACAGGTTGGGAAAACAACTACCTGGCCCTGCTCTAAGAGAAATGTACCTACCTAAAACCAAAAAACTAAGGATCTGTCTGTATTAGGATGTCAGAAATCAAAACTGCAGTTGTGCCCAAACGTCCTATCCTGACACTCAAACTACAAACCAAATAATAAAGTGAGAAGCGAAATGTATTTATGTTTGCAATAAGTGTTCATAAGTGAAAATAGAACAGCACCAACAGGAAAGATAACTGAACTTTGGTTCCTGAGGGTGGTTCCCATCCCCTACATTCCTCAATGGTATGACAAAGCTTCTTGGTCTAACAGTTAATGTGTATCTTTCTCAGCCCACAACATCCTGTTAGGTACAAAGCCGCTTTGCCTTGTAATTCCTTCTTTTAAAATGGTCCTTCTTTGTTCAACAAACACTGTCCTTTTTGTTGGACTTCTTGTAGGATTGCAATTGCCTGGTGTCCTCCCCTGCCAGGACTTCATACGCACTTCCAACTACCTGTTATACTCCACTGCCAGTACTTCTCATGTTCTTGAGGCTGCCTGATTTACTTGCCTGCCAGGACTTCTTACTTCCATACATATATCACAGTTTCTCTTTAAACACACAATTGCACATACCTTCCTTGGTTAGTTATCTCTAGTTGTTTCAATGTTCACTTTAGGTTTTCCCCATATCTGCATTCCATTATACATTGTTGGGGGTTGTGTTTGTACTCTGCCTTTTTGACTCACAAGCAATCTTCTAAATAATTCTGTCTCTGCAGCTTTACAATGTTCAAACTGTGTTTGGCGCAGCTGCCGAAATGTCAGGGATCTCCACTTTGCATGCTGACTCACTGGATCTGTGTGGCATCTTTGGTTTTGATTGTGCGTACGTGGCAATGCGCTGCCACCTGCTATCCACTCTGGACTGCTATGACATCCCTTGCGGCTCCGTATCTGCATGCCTGGGTTCCATCAGGTCCCAGTGAGGGTAACGTTGCCTCCTATGGCTGCTGAACACCCGGTAATCTTAGTGTGGTTCCTGGCATCTCTGCGGCACTTCCTGCTCGGTCAATGTTACTTTCCCTCTCTGCTGGTGATAAACTTGGTTCTGTCACACCAGCTTGTGTCTCCAGCTATCCAGCACCTCTGAGGGAGATGCAATGTAGTTTGGCATCCATCTTTAAATGTCCCACATAACAGTGCTTTCTGAAAACAACGAGCATGCTATTGAGCTTGAAGCTCCTTTGACTCTGCATCATTTCCTTCATCCTCCTCGTCAAAGTACTTTGGTGGTTGTGGGAATTGGAGTCCATTGATGTCAACTGATGCACAGTATTTGTTTATTTGTGTGTTTGTTTGTTCTCTCTCAATCGTGCCATTTGAATATCCAGTTCTATATGAAGGGGAATTAGAACTGAAAATGGAATTATTGGAGTTTTTACTTTTTAGACCAGTGATGGGAGTTTGGCATAAAGGGTTTTGGGAAAAAGGTTTCTCTATATCCCTAAAGGGGGGAACATGTGCATGGCAATAGTCCATTAGGGTATTGGGTATCATAGGGTATTTCTCATGGGAAAATGGGGGATACCATGTCTCATCCAATGAAGCCATGACATCTCCCCAGGAGTTCTCTTCTCCCATGAACTCCTCCCTCACACAGCCACCCCCAGGGTCAGGATGAGGTAGCGGATGCTTTCCCCTGGCCATAATGGAGGAGGTTACCGCCGGGAGATTTGTGATGACTCCATTGGATTCATCACAGTTCATACTTCCACAGTCGAGTGTATTCTGCCCTGTGTCTTTAAATGTAACACAACATATACATTTATGTAGCATAACAAACTGATTTCTTTTGCATATTAACCAAACTTCAAATTCATAGATTATTTAAATGCACACATGCACATACTTTCTTTTGTGTGTGATTATTCTTCATAAAACTTTTCATTTAGAAAATAATGTGTTCATGTAATGTTTTTACAGTAAAGAGAATTGTAAATTTAAATGTGAGAATGTACTATTTTCATAACAATTACTATTAAACATGTTTTGACTTCCATCTACACTTATCAAAGGAAATATCCCCGGTAACACGCTCTATCCTATGAGAGAGCTTGGGCAAGATCCACCCTAGCACACATATGTAGTATTAAAATTCAAAGGATCTATACCATCAGAAATTGTGTTGTAACTGAAAGGCACACTTACATGAATACTTGCAAATTCTTTATTTTATCAAACAAATGAAACATTTTCATTACACTTAAAATGATTAATAAATTCACATAATCTCCTCAATTCATGAAATTTCATAAATTATACTAGATAAAAACAATACTTCCATGTGGACACCTTCACTTCACAATAAATCAAATTATTGACTAACCAGTGACTCTTCATACATTTTTAAAAAATAATTATCCTATTCTGATAGCTACTCAATGGGCCTCATTACGAGGTAGGTGGCAAGGGATTACCGGCACCGGTAAGGACACCAGTGCCGGTAATAGCTTACCACCCTATTCCGAGGTCCCTTAGCGGGTCCCTTCCTTAATGCCTGGTTTTGCCAGGCGTTATGGAAGGGACCCGTTAAGGGACTTCAGAGCTGATAACATTACCACAAATTGCGGTAACATTATTACCTCCATCCCCATTCCCATTGAGCCCTATGGGGGCTCGAATGGGAATGGGGAATGGTTCCCGGAATGGGGACTTACCGGGTACTCCAAGGTTGGAATGACCCGGTAAGTCCCTATTTCGGGAACCTGGCCCCGGAATGCGGTAAGGGGGTAGCCATGGTGCTAGTAGCACCATGGCTACCTCCTACCTCGTAATGAGGCCCAATGTCTTGCGATCCTCAGGTACTCTCCTGTGAAGAAGGACCCTAGTCCTGCTCTTATAAACTGTATATTTGTATTTTAAAGTGTATACGTTGAAAAGTACTACAAATGAATACTCAACACATAATCATATCATACTTCTGTATGAGTGTATTGTTCAATGGCATGTTGTTATTATTGTTAAGTGTAATGAAATAAAATATGTATCAAAGGGGGTCAACAAAAATATTCTAATTTATGTAATCAGTAAAGTCACATTTTATGTAATTATTGATCTCCTGAATGATTTCATGAATGATGTAATTAGAGTTGTCACCAATGTGTCATCAGTCGTGTTATCATTTTGGTCATGTGCTCCTCAACTGGGGACATGTAGTAAAGGTAATAATGTGTGTATAAGACAGGTGATAATTCAGTGCACAAGCTCTCTTTCTAAAAGAATAAATAAATAATTAAAAAACCTTAAGAAGTTTTAATGGTTTAATTCCACACATTATTAATATACTGTTTCTTTTGAATGGGTGCCAACATTCTCCAAGTGGAGGCACATGGGTTATGGTTCTCCCGTACCTGAGTTTTCTCAAGGCACAGTGGTTTACACACAAGTTGTAAAGTGAATTCAATTAATTCATAATCAATGCATTAACATATTTCTCTTACGTGCACATATTATTTGTGTGCTCTGTGAGATTGATTCATCATAATTGTTTGCACATGTTTGACCGAATATCTAACCCTCCTGTTGTTATTCCTTCACAATAGGTAGGTATTACCAACTCTGTACTTGCTAGATATTGCATAAATGATTAACATACATATCCTTTGTACACATTGTAACAATGAGCCATTATTTGTTTGTGCATACATCAATCTATTATCAAGCTATCTTATTGTTATTCTTTAACAAAAGGGCAATATGCCAACATTCCTTTCCAACATGTTTTATTAACAGTATAGAGCTGTCAACAATTTATGTTGTATTATTCACTGCAATTGTATTCGCTGTATGGGGATTAACCAAGGAGACAGGAGAGTGATTACGGGGGTTTATATATTCTACCAAGATTAATTAAGACTAGTGGGCTCTTCACCTAACAATTTTCAGATCCTCTTACTTATAATTTCTATGTTATTATTTAATATTTCAGTGCATGAGTAATTTGTTTCCTCCAATACATGCCATATAAGTGGATTGTAATATCTTAATATCTGAAAAAAAATAGATATCCATTGTTATAATGCACTATTTTCTTTAAATGTTATATAAATATTGTGGAGATAAGTTCTTAATGTTCTTTTTCTGGACTATGCAATGAATATTGGCATGGCGGGTATGTCAGATGACATGAAAAGGCCTTGAATGACTGTACACTGAAATAACATATAGATTAGAAACAAAAATGGTTAAACAAGGTCATGATGCAATTAGACAATATGGTTACAGTGTGGAACATTCCTCCAATAAAATCTAGCAAGTGAATCGATTAGGTACACAGGACCATTACATGAATGGGCCAATCTATAAATCCAAATCATAGCACAAATAAATGTGAATTCAATGGGATTAGCATCCATTTTAAATATCAAATTAAAACCTTAAAATCCTACAGTAACCAGTTATAAAGTACTACATTTTAATATGCAGACTTGCACATGACATTAGGAGGAGTAAACGGATCAGGCATCCATTGATACCGGAATACCTGAAATGGGAATAGAATTATATAGATTTTGTGCATCATGGTCACTCAATAGCACTAGCTATAGGAGGTAATGATTGATAAAGATATTATCACCAAATTAAGGATGTAACAACCTAACAAATATGAAATTCAATCAGGATAAACTAACCTAAAAATGGAGAAATCGGTTTACTAATTTTACTTAGGGTCAGAACAAATATGTAATTATTACAAATAGAGCTAAACATATTACACAGGTAAGAATTTACCCATATGCTTAAATGTACAGACTGTAAAACACTGACAAAGTAAAGATAATAGCATAGGTTTATAGATAAAGAAGCCTCATCTAACACTAGTAACCAATTGATAAACTGAACATGAATAGATTAACAGTATATCAAGTATGTAATCACACTATTTGAATTCACAAATTGCATAAAGTGATAATGGAAGAATAGGCAATAGTATAATCGTAATAGACCAAGAGACAACACACTAATGATCGCAGGAAATCGGCCCCTTGTCATTATGATGACATCACAGCATTCATATGCATGATGTCATCACGTTAAGTGTATTATAAGTCAATTTGAAGATGGCGTACTGCAGCAGACAAGCGGAACGTTGACATCCTGAAATAGAGAGTTGTAATGAAATAAATAAACGGACACAAGGTAAGCTATCAAGCTATATAAAAAAAGATGATTGCTTACTGATGAGTAAATATAGATGACACAAAATAGTGAAATTAGATTTTAGCATGATGTTATTATTGCAGTCCCTAAAGCATTGTGCTTTATAACACAATAAGGACAAATGAGGTTGCAAACGGGAAACAGGTAATTGATATTATAATATTGATAAGACCTAGATGGCATAGGAATAAAGTAGGGTATCGAATTACATTTTCATACTTGCAGGACACCAGATGAACTTGGATGAATAAGTACAACAAAACAGAAAAGGGAACTAACCATTAGAAGGAGTACTTTATGAACCATGAGGTAACCACTAACTATGTTTAAACTAAATGCATATGGTTAATTTAATACAATGAACAATTTAACTGCTCTGATTCCAAAAATGTATATCTAATGTTGTTCAGATATTAGGATACTACAATCCATTTATATTGCATGAATTGGAGGAAATGAACCACTCATGCTCTGAGATGTTAAACAATAATATAGAAATTATAGGTAAGAGTATCTGAAAATTGTTAGTCTTAATCTTGGTACAATATATATAACTCCATAATTGCCTTTATTCGTGAAGTACACAAAGTACGGCTGTTGGCGGGGAACATTGCAGGAACGCCGCTGCTGCTGCTCGTATCGAATTGGAAGCCTGTGGTTTGGACGTAGAGAGAACGTACTTTAAAGCAACATGGAAGTTGCCTGTCCTCCATGAGCCACAAAGAATCAGTGATTGGCTATTTGCACTCTAATCCCGCCCCTGATCCAGCCCACTTTGCTCGTGAAATACGTTGTGTGTAGCGCACCCGCGCGCGCACACATGAAGTACACGAAGTACGGCTGTTGACTGGGAACATTGCTGGAATGCCGCTGCTGCTGCTCGTATCGAATTGGAAGCCTGCGGTTTGGACATAGAGAGGATGTACTTTAAAGAAACACGGAAGTTGCCTGTCCTCCATGAGCCACAAGTAAAACACTAAAGTAACTCTTAATATGATACTTAAGTTAAAGTGTGGATCCTAATACGGACTTTTGCCCCTTTTTCAGAGAATCAGTGATTGGCTATTTGCACTTTAATCCCTCCCCTGAACCAGCCCACTTTGCTTGTGAAATCCGTTGTGTGTAGCGCACCCGCGCGCGCACACGTGAAGTACATGAAGTACGGCTGTTGGCTGTTTGCTGCGTTGCCCAGTGTGCAGATAAGTAGATTTGGTATGATCACGTTTATCAAGTCCTATTTTTGAATAAGGTAATAAGGCATGGTAAAAGGGATACCATAAATCACAACTTGACTGGTTTCGGGAGACAAGATTGTGCAAGGCACGGTAAGCTTTATATAGTGGGCACGCTTAGACGTAGTACTTAAGTGCTGAAATTGATTTGTCTACTCTGAGTGCTTGCGGAGTAATGAAAAGAAAGCTTGCTGGCGGTAAACAGGATTTTGTAATGACAACTAACAATATTAAAACTCGCCGTATGAGTATAGCTCACGCCACTGCACTACCACTTCCGGTATCTTCTGACTCGGATGAGGACTTAATTGAATGTGACCAAAATGAATCTGCAAAGATGATGGTTGAAAGGAGAGAGGATGATATCCCTGCACCCTTGCAGTCTCTGTTCAATGAGGAGCCGAGATTGGAAGGAGGTGATGGGACTGAAATGGGTGTGATTGATCCTAATAAGTTAAAACAAAGGCAGACTGGTGCGTCATTTATGGATACACCGCCCATATTTGCTTCAGGTGAAATAACAATGTTGGAATTATCTGAACACTTTGAATCATCCACGCAATGCCCTAATTCCACGTGTAGCATTGCGAATCCAGTAGAAGTAATGAGCGAGATCAGAAGGAATGTCCGTCCTTGTATTACTGAGGGAACTGACTGGATACAAGATGATATACTAAAGGAAGTTAAGTCACAGACTTGTATTTTGAAAGAAATTCTGCTAGCCTTGACAGCATTTCCAGAAATGCTAGCAGAAAATATGGCAAAGATGTATTTATCGAAAGGGGAAGGCAACACAAATAAGTTAATTGCCACTTCATGTAATGGATTACAAGTTTCTAGTGATAATCATTTGCTTAAACGAAGGATTAAGGTGGAGGATAAAGAGCACAGTGTTATTGAAGTACCTAACACTCTGATCACCAATAGCCATTTGGAAGATCTGCAAATTCCAACTGCAGTGAATGGGCCTATTAAGGTATTTACCATTAAGTTATATAAAAAAAAATGAAAAAAATAAGCAAAAACAGGTGCATGCTCAAAAGGCATTGAATGTATCTTCTCTAGAGTTTTTGAGAGATATTAATGTACGCGACCCTGATTTGGTAATTGTGGAGAAAAAAGATACAGTACAGTCAAAGGTTGGGTCCGATGGAAGCTCTAATGGGGACAAGGTGTGGACTGGAGGGAAAATGGTAGTGGACCCTCTTTTAAATCCATGTATAAACAAGGCAGAGATGTATACTGTAAAGGCTGTGTTGGATACTGGTATAGGTAATGAACAGAATGCGACTGGGTATTCTGATGCGGTAATCAAACTATCAGATGCTATGAAAAATAAAATAGTTACGGATAGAATTGACACTAATCTAAAAAATCTTGAACTTGTTATGCTTGATATCTTTGATTTATTTAAGAACTCTGACACTCAGTTGCGAATAAAGATACCTCCAAGAGACAGGAATGGGGCCCATAAGTGCCATTAGGATGTTGAGAGTATTAGTAAGGGGAGGCAAACACATGCTGAGTAAATGGGGCGTGAACAAGAAGGTTTGAAGGAAAAGAGGTATACTGACGGCATAAACAAAGCAGACATGGCTAAAGCGCAGGCGTGCATAAACAATGAGGTGCCTGCTACCATTGATTCTTTGTTGAGCATCACCGACCGTAGAGAAGTTCCCGCTATACCCCAAGTGATGATAAATAATGACTATTTACCATTCAAAAAGGATGATTCAGATAATAGAGATCGGCCTCTGACTGAAGAACACGTACCATCATTAATAAAGGAAATATTGATGAATAAATCAGGTCTGATGCCTGTTACAGAAAGCGCAACTACTGGAAATATCATTCCCAATGACATTAGTTACTGTGAACCCGTGAAAAGCTCATGTCTAAATACAAAGTATGAATCTAGAGTCCAGGCGGGTGCTAATATTCTTTTGGAAGATGCAGTGAGGGACTGGGATGTTCCAGAGGATACCTCGTATGCGCATAGAGTTCAAGATCTTGCATATGAAGGGTATGTGAAGGGAAAAGCCATATCAGTAATCCAAATGAAAAATTGCGTCGGCCTCATTGGCCCAATGAACCAAGCTTGATCTTATACTATGTGTTTGATGATGGCTATTCCCCCACCCGCAATTGATCATACATCTTGAGCCTGTTTCGTGATATACCAAAGCTAGCTATAATTTCATCTTGTGACATACTACTAGTGGATTATATCCACCCATATAGGATGGATTTTGTACGACTGGTGATTGCTTCACCAATTGTGCATGCTCTTATTCTTAAGGAAGCTGGGGTTCTGCAGAAGAGGGGCTTTGACACGTATGAGTATTTGGATCACAGTATTAATGTGTCAGAGAGAAGTGATGATCACTTATCCCGAAATAACAGTCTAAGAGATAAACAACGGTATACAAATCAAGGAGGTGGTGATCATTTATCTATAAATGAAATGAAAGAATGGAGATCAATGGCAGGATCACTTAGAGAGTCTCTGGAGCAACAAAAATGCATGGGTAAATCCCTTTAGCGTTGATAACTCTTTTAAATTGGTGTCATGGAATTCTAGAGGCCATACGCACTTGGTCCTAAACAAAATAGTCTGTAAGCCTCTAGAGAAATTTGATTTTGTTTTATTACAGAAAACATGGGCTTGTGGACCTTTGTTATGGGATGGTTTTGTTGTCCTATGCTTGTTTGGTACTAAAGGACAAAGAGGACGCCCTAAGGGTGGTTTGGTGCTTGCTTATCGTAACAACCAAGACATATCAATGTTAAATGAGATACATTTGCATGCTACTTGCTTAGCTGCTACTTTCCGAATTTCAACTGCGAAGGGTATTATTCAGCTTATGGTAATTAATATTTATTGGAACTATGCTGATAATGATGACGGTATGCTTGAAAAATTGCTTCTGGATCCGAATATATTGTTAGAAGTGTGGATAGTATCCTCTCCAGAGTGTTTGATAATCGTGGCAGGCGACATGAATGCAGATTGTACTCTATCAAGTAGTGAGCGAGTTTGGAGCTTAATTGGACCATGCAACAAAAGTATGCAAATAGATAACAAACGGCAGAGAGGGGCTCTATGGTGTAATTTTGCAAAATCTTGGGGCTTGATATGGTTGTTCAATGATAAGCCTACCTGGAAAGCTTGAGGTGAGTCCTCTATCATTGATTACATTTTTGCCAGTGAACACCTAATTGGAAATGAGGCGAATATGCTTTTGGAAGATAACGCTGCGAGCAACCACGCAATGTTATCCATGAATATGAATATAAAAAAAAAAACAATCATAGCAATGTATACTGTGCACAAACGGTTGTAAATGTTAGGGGCTCTAGAATAAAGTGGAATACCGAAAAAAACATCTAAATTCAATAATCTAATGTTGCACAATTTTGAGAATAGTGCTTTAGAGGAGAAAAAGAACCAATATTCGGTTGACAAATTTGGCGAGCTATGGGGACAATGCTAGCCAAGTTCGAGCAACCAATATCGGTAGTAGCCTCACACAAAAAAAGTCATAAACATACTTTCGAACTTGACATCAAGCTGCAAAGAGCAAGGTTGAATAAGGACCTGCGTGCCTTAAAAAAACAGAAGTTGCCCATAGAAGAGCTCAAGGAGCAGTGTAGATAGAGGCGACAAGCCTATAGGAATTGGCGGATCCATCATCACGCCCTCCTATTACAGAAGGATGGTGAAATAATGCTTAAAGCAATGAAGGAATTCAATTCGAGAAATTATTGGGCTTTGATTAATAGTACTGAGACTGCACAAATTCAATTAAACACTAATCCTATTAGTGTGAAGGTGTGATGCGATTATTTTGAGAAACTCTATGCACGCTCTAGTAATGATGACTTTGTGCTAGGGCAGATGAATCATAAATGGACCCTAGATATATTGGTGGGTAAAATATTATCCATAATGAAGAAAATGAAAGCCTCCAGTACCCCGGGACCCAATAATTTGTCTATGGCACTGTTAAAGGAAAATGAACCATTGTGGGCAAAAATATTGCATATGATTTTTAAAGATGTAATCAAGACACAAACCATGCCGGACTCTTGGAAAGTTTCATATGTAATATTGATATATGAAAAGGTCAATCACCAGAGTCCGATTAATTATAGACCTATATCCTTGATAAATATTGAGACAAATATATTCTCTGCCATAATCCTAGAAAACCTGTTAAAATGGATGGATGATAAAGATATTCTTGACGTCCGTCAGATCAGATTTCGTAAAGGCCTGGGTACTGATGCCGGGAGTCTATTAGTTACTATCCTGCAGAATCAAACATCTAAAATGGGACATGTAACTATATATGCTCTGTCAATGGATCTTTCGGCAGCCTTTGATATGGTTTACAGGCCTCTTCTATGGCAAACATTTGCAACACTAAATATAGAGAGGGGGTTATTCTCCATGCTTATTCATCTGTACTCAAACACAGCTCTAAGGGTTTGACTCAATGATGAGGGCTTGATGTCTAAGGACATTTGCTCTAGGAATGGCTTGAAACAGGGCTGCGCCTTGGCAGCAATTTTATTTAATTTGTATGTATCTGGAGCAAATGATAGATTGAATTCCTCAGGTTTACCACCTAAGGTGGGTGGAACTGCGATTAAGTGAGTGGCGTACGTGGACGATTTCATGCTCTTTGACAAAACAAAAATAGGCTTACAAAGGCTTATTTACGCATTTGTCAGTTTTATCAGAGATTTGAAATTGAAAATTAATCCTCAGAAAACAGTTGTGATTGATCTGGGCAATACCAATAAGATATGTGTAAATCCTGTATGGTTTGTAGAAGGCACAGCAATTCGACTACAGAAAGCATTTAAGTATCTAGGCTACCCATTTTCAAGTAATATGTCACATAGTTTTCTGAAAAAATGTCTTGAATCTAAAGCCATTGATGTGGCGAAAGAAATGAGAGTCATTGAAAGCAAATATGGAAAATGTTCAATGGCCGCGTGTAAGGATTTTTACTTGATGAAGGTTATCCCAAGATTGGCATATGGCTTAGAGTTCTACCCCGAGAAAGATGCATTGCAGCTAAAAACAATTCAATCCAATATTTGGAAAACATTATTATTTTTTCTGCCAAAGTGTATACCATTTGAATTAATAAGATATGAGTTTGGCCTTAACTCCTTAAAATGCTGCATGGATTATAAAAAAGCAATGCTATGTAGAAAGTGTGTACTTGCAAATAATAACTCATTGTATCAAGTATGCAGTAATGATACAGGGATATACATGATGAACTTGAAAGTAGAGGTGGAAAACACTCTGTGCAATATTGGTGTCACGGTGAAATGTCTTTTGGAGAGACCTGCCAAAACTAAAATGATGATTAAAGCATTTGATTGGGTTGCGAATAACTCTGTAATAATGAATTCAAAATTGTATGGTCAAGTTTTATCGGTATGGAAATGGTTCCCAGAACCTGAATTATATCTTGTAAAATATCCCTCACGGAAATTGCGTAATAGCATTATGAGATTTAGATTCAATGTGATGAATACTAATGAAATAGGTGCTATAAGGAAATTGATTCCCGAGAACATGAAGGTATGCATATTCTGTATGAATGAAGATATCACCGAAACATTGTCACATTTGTTATTAGGTTGTCCTATGTTGATGAATGAAAGGCTTGCTTATTTCTCAGATTTTGTACATGACACTTCCTGCGTATTAAGAGAGCAAATATGGTTCGAAATGCTTCATGGAAATAATATCATATTGAAAATAAGGGTAATAGAGTTTCTGACAAGAGTCTGTAAAGTGACATAACAAGAGTTATGATAGCTATGAGAGGATAGGATTATACTTATGTATATAAACTTCTGTTTATGTAAAGTGTAAATCATTGGTAAAAATGGAAATTTGATGAATTTTAATTGAAATAGATGAATTTAAGAATTGATTGTGAGATTTTTTAATGTAGAAATTGGTATTGATGTTTGAAATGATTTGTATTATGTATGTGTAAAATGATAATTGTATTTTAATATTATATGTTTTGATATTGAACATTTGTAAAGGTTTTTTTTAAACCAATATACAATAAAGGAAAAAAATAATAATTGCCTTTATTTTTTCTCTCTCCTCTCTGCTTGTCCCCGTACAATGAATATAATTATAGTGTTTAATACAAAAAACATTGTGGACAGCTCTATACTGTCAAGAAAATATTAAGTTGGAAATGTGTTTGGGCACATTGCCCTTTTGTGAAGGAACAACAGTAGGATAGCTTGATAATAGAGGGTGATCTGGAAAAAAACATTTTACAGGATAGAGAGGGGTAGGCTGAGGAAGAAACTAACAGTACTGCGAATACATGCACATTTGCTGAGACTCGTGCAATTATGCTATGACCAAACCACAATTTCATTCAGACACAGTGGAATAGGGGACAACACTGAATTCTTTGATTCAAGCAGGGGGGTAAAACAAGGCTGAACCCTGGCACCACTGCTTATTATTCTTTCAATAGGCAAATTTGACCCAGCATATAACAGCACAGTGTGCCCACCTAGGAAGGAGACAAGGAATTCAGCCCTCTACTATATGCCGATAACACTGTAATTCTGGCACTTACACGTGCAGCCCTGAATCAAGGGTTTAACTATGCTACAGAGTTCATAGAGGTTAACAAACTAAAATTAAACAAGGATACAACTAAGATTGTGTCATTTGGAGGAAAGGATAGGAAAATACACTGGGAAGTGGAGATAGTGGACTCTTATATGTACTTAGGTATTACATTTTCAAAAGTCTGTAAGTGGTCACCACTCAAGAGGCACAGCGGGCCAGAATCTGTTTCAGGCTTTACTAAGGTTCATGGATAGATGCATTGATGTTTTTAGGTGTAAAGTTTTAACTCAAATGCTTTATGGGAGTGAGATCTGGGGTTACTGTTCTAGTGAACCCCTTGAGGTACTACAACTACAATGATGGTACTAAACTGTAGGTCTTCCAAATTGCTGCCCAAGTCCTGGGGATCCAGAGTATTACTTCTGTGGCACAAGCCAGACAATTGTCTTATTTTGCAAAAATAAAACTTAACCCAAATACAAATATGAATCTCCTGCTGGGATTCTCAGGTATCGTAGGCTGCCCGGAAGTACATAGGCTGGAATGGTAAAAGACTGGAAGCAGGCCCTGGGAAAGGTTCCTGGCTGGAAGAGATCGAGTCAACTATGATCTAGTTAAGTCAGAAATAAAAACCTGGTCCAGAGAAAATTTGCTGTGGGTGGATGAGGGGGAAATATGTGCTCTACCGTCTGTTGCAGCCTATGTACTGTATAAATGGACCTTGTTTGCCCCGAGGCCAACACTAGATTTAGATTCTACTGAGGGATGAAGACTTTTACTCAAAGCCAGGTTAAACCTGCTTCCACTGGTGAAAAGAACTACCTGGGTAAATGTTCCAACAAAATGCAACTGTGACATGGGAGTGGATGAAGATCTAGTCCACTTTATTTTGTTATGCCCATCTGAAGAACTACCTAGGTTAGTCTTCAAGGCTCTGCATGATAAATGTTAGCACACGTTTATGATGAAAAGTGTGAAGGTGATATTAAACAGTAAAGGATGTTGTTTTATATGGAATAAGTTATATGTTACTGATATTTATATCTTCTTGTTTTATTGTGCACGGTATGTTAATGGAGAAATCTGAATAAAATGTTATGAATTAATGATAATAGAGGGAAATATGTACAAACACATGTGATGATTCATTCTTACAATGTGTACAAAAGATGCATATGTTAATCAGCTAATCACTGTCAAGCAACTACAGAGCTGTTAATATCTGCTTATTGTGAAGGAATCACAATAAGAGGTTTAGATATTAGGTAACAAAATGTGCAAACAATTATGTTAAGTCAATGTCGGAAAGCGTACAAATAATACGTGCATGTAAGAGAAATATGTTAATACATTTTTTAGGAATGAACTGATTTCACTTTATAACTTGTGTGTAAAACACAGTGCCTGTGGAAATCTCAGGTACGGGAGAAACATAAAGCAGGTGCCTTTGTTTGGAGAATGTTGGCACCAAAACAAAACACACAGTATATTAATAACTTGTACAAAGGTTTTTGAATGATGTATTTATTCTTATAGAAACAGAGCACAGGCGCAGAATTATCACCTGTCTTAAACACACATTATCACATTGTTATTTTTCTGACTAGTGAATATCAGTCCAGGTCAGGTGTCTGCAGCCAGGCTTTCCAAACTAGATAATCGGAAACCCAGAACACATGGGGTAGGTGCATTGTCCAATATTCATTTTTCGTCATATAGCATAGTTACGGTGGACTTGCTTGAAATGTGATTGCTGAATTTTAGGGGTTTTGTTGTGTTAACCTAAGTATTTTTCACAGCATTATAGGGCAGCGGTCTCCACACTTTAGTTAAGTTGAGTATCAAGTTCCATAGGAAACCCAAAAATGGAATTGCTCGTAACGTTTGACTTGCATGATGGATTTGGCTGATATTTTGCAAACAGGTTTCTCACACTCCCACATCCCCCCACCCCCCCAACCCATTCTGGAAAGTTCGGGAAAGATTTGTTAAAAAAAGTAAGAAAGAAAAAAAAGCAGTTTTAGGCCTACTCCTGTTCATTTCCCCATACAGAAAAAGTACACATTTCAAACAATTTCAGAAACGATGCAAGAGATAACCAGGGCTATTTCCGAAAATAACTAGGCTTAGCTAAAAACAAAAAGTGGAAAAAATGCCCTTTGGAAGAGGAGAAAGGTGGAAATGGCTTCAGTCTAAAGGTGCACGGGGGAAGAGGACATGTTAAATTGGGGAGTTTTGGGAGGGGGCTGGGGACCAAGTTCAGAGCTGAAATGTTTTATCATAAACAGGGTTATTTTCCCAAAAACGGGTTTAGAGTAGAAATGGATCAGAAATGAAAGTGTGTCACATGAATACCCGGGCTTATTTTACAAATGGCCCAGAATAATTTTTTCCATGTGTTAATATCTCTGCAAAAATATGGCGATACAAAACTATCGCCATCTTTGTGTGGCGATATTGAGCCATGCACCCGGTGGGGGACACCCCCGCAACCCCTGCATTATTTTTTAATGTGCGGGGACACCCCCGCTCCCACAAATTATCCCCCCCAAAAATATTGCCTATGGCGAGACAGGCGACCACATATATGGCAATATTTCTGGTGGGGAAAATATGTAGGGATACCAAATATTTTACAACCGGGGTAATAATAGGAATAACCAGGGTTATTTGTAGTACATTATTATTATCGAGGGTTATAGGGAAAACGTTTTCTTTTCAAAAGTGTTAAAATGTGCTGTTTGCGCTTATGGTCAAGCTGGCTAGGCCACATCTCTAGCGCCGTGCAAGCCTCCTAAAAAAATCTTTATGCTATATGCATATTTCCTGAAAGGCTGCATGCATAAAGCATAGAATACATCTTTAGCCTGGGACGCCGTGCCGCGTGCAGCCAACACATAACGCTCTAGCCATGCCCAAAATATATATTTTTTTATTTAGTGCATGCTGATACTGAGCTGAGTGCCTGCTTACAGGGTATCCTGTTTCAAGCTGTCAGTCTATCGGCAGCGCAAGAAGCAGCATCTTTGTGCGACAAGTGGGGCGTGAGGAGGGTGCAGCTCGGTGCAAGCCTGTTCGAGCTGTGAGTAGGCAAAGGAAGGATGACTATGCCAGTGCATGATGAAAGAACATGCTTTCTAAGGGAACTCCTGATTGGAAGAATCATTGTAAAACATCTACTGATAGGTTTAAATTCCCCAGGGAATATAAACATTACATTTTCTGATTCTGCATATTCATTCCTGAACCAACCACATACATGAAATCAACACACATCAATATAAATTAGTATGTAGGATCATGGGGATCCCTGAACACATACAAATAGAAGATCTCATGTAAATCATATTGTAAAATCATCAGCACTGCACTTTGAGAATATTTATAAAACACTTTAGTTTCACATGAATGAAAGATCTCAAAATTCTAATACCAGCATGTGTAAACACTAAACTACATATATCACAATATACACACATGGTTACTTCCACACACACAACACCAAAACGCATGTCAACAGACAAGCAAAAACATCCATCAACATACATATGAACAATTATAATGTGCAAATACAGCAATCTGTGCAGACCAATTTACTATGTTTATTGTCAAAAAGGATTGGTATCTAATATAATCCAGCACTATGTATCTAAACAAACCTATGTGTCACTAATCGGTATAGCCTGGAAGAATTTTTTTCTCAGCCACTATGCTCCCCAAGTAGAAATTAGCATACTAAACATGCCATTTGAATCCAAAAAATGAATTTTACATGGCCTATGCAAGTTTTGACTTTGAGGGTTTACTATTTTACCATAAACCAGCCTTCTTCAGAGCAGAACAAATCTTTGTCATATTGATTCCTGAGCATTTCCAGTTACCAAATATTCTGCTACTGAACATCCATGTTTTTTCAGTGGTAGCCGCTAAGGCGTGGAATCAGCTACCATTGGCACTTTGCACGACCTCCAACCATTTGGCCTTCCGGCAGTCTCTGCAGCCCTTCCTATTTTAAATGTGTGTCTCTCTAATATTCCTCATTGAACTGCTCAGCGCCAAGATGCCTTTGGGCGTATGCACGCTTTTATAAATTGATATAACATAACATGTTTCTTACTTATGTTAGCAATGCTTTATCACATTGCTGGCTATCAACACCATATGTACCAAAACCAAGTTGATGCCTTAATTAGGCTAACAAAGTTATTTATTTTGCTTACATGAAAAATGTTATGTAATTTCTCCACTTCATCAGGCAATAATGCAATGAAGACTTTGAAAAACATTATAGATTTACAGCTTGCATGGCCCAATCTGAAAAGATCCCATTATGTGTGCCAGTATGACCACCCGATTTGTAGTTGGCTCAGAGATGCATGTATTAGATGTTATAACCCCCACACATTGTTATCTTCAAGGTCTAAATGCTACACTTTGTTAAGTGGGGCATGTTAGTTGAACTGAAGAGCAGAGAAAGTAAAACACAGCCCACCCTGTTAGTGCTCTCAAGAAGGCAGGGGGCGATGGGTTAATCTCAGTCATTGTAGGTGCAGTTCAATTGAAACTCAATATGTCAGGCCAGTCCCTTTGCAAGATCAGTGTTAGCACAATCATCAGCATATCAGCCTTGTGTCTCTAGAAGCCTTGTGTCTCTAGAAGACTGAAAGAGGGAATACACAGCCAGTTATGTGTTCAGCCTGTGCTTCGTGGAGCTCAGTGTGGTAAGTTTGTGTCAAATACCATATCAGGATTGTATTACATCACAGTCATGAGTAGAGGGTGGGGTTTAACTAAAGACAGGGGTCATGACCAGTGTCTGGGAAGCTTTTCAGCTGGGGCAATTTGAAGGCTGATGGCATGGGTTAGAGGGTGTCCAGTAATCATGCATTGCTTTAGAGAGGCTGGTAGGACTGGTGCAGTTCCATTTAAATGCCTGTGAACGGCTTTGGAAAGACATATGGAAAGTGTCAGGGCTGAATGTTATGATCTCTATGGGCCTCATTACGAGTCTGGAGGTAGCCATGCCCTTAATAAGGGCATGACTGCCTCCAAACTTGGGTCCAGGTCAGTGGTCCCTGAATGGGGAAATACCAGGCCATTCTGACTTTGCAGGGCTCGGTATTTCCCCATTCAGGGAACCTGGGAACCCGGACCATCCCCATTCCCATTTGAGCCCCCATAGGGTTCAAAGGAAATGGGGAGCATGCTAACAACTGGCCCGTTGATGACAGGCCCGTTGTTAGCATGCTGGTCTCAGACATCCAGAGTGGGTCCCGCGAGGGAACCTCGTAATGAGGCAGTACGTGATTAGCGGCACTGGCACCTTTACTGGCGCCATTAACCCCTTACCACCTCACTTGTAATGAGGGACTGTATCTCTATGGCTGGAAAAAGGGAGAGTTTGTTAGTTGGAATAGTGACTGATTAAACCCGGATTTCTGTTTAAGCCCCCTGCCAGTGTATTGAAAATGTGCATGCATTTTAACTCACAGGTATTTTTGGCTTTGTCAGTCCTGAAATTACCCCAAGAATAGCAATTTTGTGATCATCAAGGTCTTTCGTAAAATGTCCACCAACTGTACTTGTGTTTGTGCATCATTAGACACTTTGACAATGGTGGCTCATGCATTTATGTAGAGCTTGACTAGTTTCTCCAACATAGCAGCCCAGCCCAGGAAATTCCATGCACATTATCAAGTAAACGATATTGTTGGATGCACGTGTAAAACGCCCCATAATTTTGCAGTCCTGCTCTGTGTGGGGTATCTTGATTGTGTCTGAAATGTTATATGTGGGCAGGTTATGCATCTTTTGTTTCTGCAAGACATGGTTCCATAATCTGTGGTATTTGTAGGTAGTTTGCTTTTGACCATCCAACCTTTCAGATTGGATTGTTGTTTGAAAGCAAGGAGGGACATCACAGGGAAAACTTCCTCTCAGATGCTCATCTTGTTGTAGAATAGATTGGAGTGCCACAGCAATTTTGCAGAGAGCTTCTAACCCTGGATTGTATGTGACTATCAGTGGCACCTGGTGTGTGTTTCTTTTTGGCTCCAAATTCTAATAGGTTGCCCTGTGAATCTGGCTATCCACTAATCTGTGGTTGTATTCATGGTGTAGGAAGTCTGATCTCAAAGTTTTCATGTTTTTATCCCATTCCTTTTTGTCTAAGCATATTCAATTGTATCTTAATGCTTGGCTGAATATTGTAACATGTTTTCTGTGCGCTTGGTGAAAGCTGTCACTCTTCAAGTAGCTGGTAAGGATGGTTGCTTACGATATACTGTGGTCTATAGATGGCCATCTTTCATTGTCATGGTGCTGTCGAGGGGATGCACTTTTTCATGAGAGTATGAGAGCTTGAGGGTGAATGATGGTTGCTTGGAATTCATTAAATCTCCTATGGAAGTTTAGAAGCTCCTGTTCCCCAGCAATCCAATTCAGGAGGATGTCATCAATGTAGCACAGATATCTCAAAGGTCTGAAGTCATAGGTGACAGGGAAATCTGTCTCTAATTGTGCCATGAACACATGTGCATGCTATGGCACCATTCAAGTTATGATGGCTGTCCCCATCATTTGGAGATAAATAGCAGTACCAAATTTGAAATAGTTGTGGACCAAGACAAATTCTATGCACTTGCCTATCGTATCAGTAAGTGGATTTTTATCACCAAGTGCATTCTTACATGTCTCTGTGGCATCGATATGGAGCATGTTTGTGTACAGTGACTCCACATCTGTGGTTGCTAGAAATGTGCCCTGTGTGAAGTGAACTATATCACCCAGTTTGTTAAGTAGATCAGTGGTGTCCTGGATGTAGCTGGTTGTCTCTGGCCAGTGGCTTCAAGATGTTTTCAAACCATACAGAGATGTTCTCAGTCAGCATGCCTGACCCAGTGATGATTGGGTGTGCAGAGTGGGTTTCTTTGTGTATTTTGGGCAGCATGTGGAAAATTGTATTGTGTAATCTGTTACTAGGCCCTGAATGTGTTCCTCGAAGGCATTCAGACATTTCTCGGTGATCGTGTGGAGTTTCCTTTATATTGTTTTATTTTGGGTCTTCCTGCAACGGTTTGTAATATCTTGTGTCATAAATTTGCCTATGTGTCTCCTGCACATAGTCACAGGTGTTAATTGTAACAACTGCTCCTCCTTTATCTGCTGGTTTCATTGAAATACGCTGGTTGCTGTACAGAGATTGTGTAGCCCCCTGTCTGGAGGTGTCAGCTTATGGGAACATTTAATGTGCTTGTCCAGTATGGCTGGTGTTGCACGATGTCTGAAGCTTTCAGAGTATCGATCCAGTTTTGGGTTGCACCCAAAGTGCAGAGTCCATTTGTAATTCTGTTTTCTGGATTTGTTTGTGTCCAAGTTGTTGATAATTTTCTTGTTGTTATCCTGTTTGTCGTGAATGAATCACTTTAATTTGAATCATCTGAAGAAGGCCTTAAGCTTGCAACACAGTTCTATTTTGTCAACTGGTTAGAAGGGCAAACTGTGAGTTCCCTGAACAGCACTGCTTTGTATGCCTGTGTTGGGGTATAATCTTGGATCTTGACAGAACAGACCTGTTGTGGGAACATGTCTTTTTTCTCAGACCACGCGTTAATAGTAGATGCTGCAGTCATTGTCAATCTATGTCTCAATGCTTCAAGCTTCTTCCTCTTGTTTAGAAGAGATTCTTGGAGACTTTTGTGGACCCTTAGAGATTCTTCCATGTATGTCTGTGCAGTGCCTCTGTATCAAGGATAGATTGATCTGTTCTCATGTTGTCCGTATGTGGTTGTAGCGGTCACTACTAAGGTTGCTTTGCAATCTTTCTGAGGTCCTGATACATATCTGTTGTGAGAATTGTGTGTTGTAATTTGAAGCCAGAGGGATTTTGATGGTCAGTCCCTTTGGTATCAGACTCGCCTTCTGCATTTGCTATAAAAATAAGAGGTTGCTTTCCAGCTGTGCTTGTTTTTCTATTAATTTCTTAAGCTTCATTTTATGGCGGTACATTGTGATATCTTCCATATTTTAAGTTCAGTTTTCCTGTACCATGTTAGGCAAGGGTTGAACAGAATGTTGATCCAAAAGAAAGCAATGAATAGATACTTTAATCAGGCTTACCAAGTCATTTATTTTTCTTATTTGCGAGCTTTCGTGGAAGTTCTTCACTTCCTAAGGCAGAGAAGCCATTGAAGAACATTACAGCATTACAGCTTACATGATCCTACTGGGAATACCCATTTATCTATGCCTGTCTGTGTATCTGATTTGTAGTTTTCCTCAGAGAGACATGCATTAGATGTTGAACTCCTGCACAGACTGCAATCTTCATGGTTTTAATGGTACACTATGTTAATTGGGGGAGGTATCAGTGGAGGAGAAGAGCAGGGCTATTAGATTGCTCTTAGGAAGACTGGAGGGCAGTAGTTTGTCCCCTTCACCCACCCCACATCCACACTGAAGGACAACATCCTCTTCCCCCTCCAGTTATCATTCTAACCATGTTTCCATTCTCAGGACTTCTCGTGAGAATACCTTGCATCAGCCAAACAAAAGAAACTAATATTAGATTTTCAGTTTTGAAAAGACTGCTGAGTTGCACCATCTGGAATATAAAAAAAGAAGTTGGTGCCGTGAGTGCCCTGTTTTCTGCCAAATTTTAAAAAACATCGAGACAAATTTACCCCAACCTACTTTTGGTAAGGAAATTCACTTTTCCCACCCCCCTACATACTTTAGAGTGTGTCGCATAGATAGACACGCAATGCACCAATGGCGTTGTGTTAAGAAACCCCACACAAACACAATATTGCATGAAATACAAATGTATAGACTTAGGGTACGGATATAGAGAGACGCCATTTTTTTGTTATGGTAAATACATTCAGTCCTGCATGTCTGTACGGTAAACACAAGCTCGATGAAGAAACCTGAACAGGCCCAAGCGCTGATGGTAGAAGGACCCACACTGCTTATTCCCATAGAAACTTTCCCTCATTCCTTAAACTGTTGTGAATACTTGTTATCCCAAAAAGGGATGCACCCTGTAAGGCTGTGAGACAGCAGAATCAACCAACCATAAAGCCAGTGGCCATTAAAGATCTGAAAGAACATGTCCATTTCACTTTATTTCATAATGACACTCTTTGTAATATGAGGTACATGGTGGAATAAATTATGGTCCAAAGCGAGGATGGAAACTTTTGGTGCGGAGAATACAATATGAACTTAACGAAGAGTGCTTGGGTCAGCATGATCGTGGCACGCCCCCCTGTGTCAGTCCCCAAGGTTCCCAGGTGCCCGCCATAAGGATAGAGTACCATTGTCTTGCAGTACTAATTTATGAGGAAGATGACCTTCACTCCCTGGAGAGATGAGTCCAGCTGACCCAAGGTTTTGGAAGACGGATGGATGGGACTGGGACCAATCACAGCCTGGCATCCCCTATGGAGCAGGCTCATGCATAGGGTCTCACCAACCAGTCACACATGTTTTTACTGTATGCATGACATAGTCCTGATGATCTGTTGCTTATAACCTTCTGCTTGTACCATTTCTCTGCAGAACGTTCTCAAGCAGCAGAGTTTTTTGTTTGTATCCTCATTGTTTTTGCTATTAAAACTTGTTATCCTTGAAAGAAATCTCTTGACCTTTTTTCCCCTAGCGGGTTAATTTTTTCTGGCGTGATTGATCAGGGGCATGCCTTCACTACCAAAAGGCACATCTGCACCGCTTTGTGCCCAACTTGTTTAAAATTTTAATCAAATCCATCCACTGGTTTTCACTGAGCACATGTAATAAATGCATAGGTATGTTGGTGCATTTATTTAAAAAAATAAAATAGTTAAGATTAATACCTATAAAAAGGTGAAGTGTTCAAAGAAACAAAATACCATTGCACAGGGGCACAAACACTAGGTACACATGATGTATTTTGCCTGCTAAGAATTAAACTTTGACTCACAGTACACCAATACTTTGTATGCCTCACTTTAACTATACCATGTATATGTGTTACCTAATATTTTATGTGAGTCTTGTGAAGTAGAAGTGTAGTATGACTCTCATTCTAAGCCCTTTCAAATGAAGACCCTCCCGAAAACATCTAAGTATTTCATCACATGGGATTAAAAACAAACCAACACAATTGGCCTCATTACGAGTTTGGAGGGAGCCATGCCGTTTTTAGCGGCATGGCTACCCCCAAACCGGGTACCGGTCCAGCTCCAGTAATAGGGAATTACGGGGCCATGCCGACTTTGGAGGGCCCGGTAATTCCCATTCTCGGGGCCCGGACCTGGTACATCCCCGTTGCCATTTGAGCCCCCATAGGGCTCAATGGGAATTGGGAGGATTCTAACAATGGGCCCTTTAATGACGGGCCCGATGTTAGCATCCGGTTCTGCTAGCGGGTCCCGCTAAGGACGTCTTGTCTGGTCAGGTGTCCAGAGCGGGTCCCACTGCAGACCTCGTAATGTGGCGGCCCGGAATGAACGGTGCCGGTCCGTTCATTCCGCGGCCGCCTTCCTCATATTGAGGCCCAATGTCCTGATCTGCCCCAAATATACACCTGAAATTGCTTTTAAAGTTGACGCCTTTTTCTCTACAGCAATTCTGAGGAGTGCATGTATACAGTAATATACCAGAGGGCATGCCTCACTGCAGGCTGACGCAATGCCTATACGGGCCTGGAGTTCCCCCAGTTGCCCTATTTTAGCATTAGAGAGGGCATCTGTAGCTAGGAAAGGGTGGGTTAGGCTAGATTGTCCGTAGTTCTTTCCAGTTCACCTGCCTACAGAAACTGCACATTCCTGGGTATTCATAAAGCAAGTACATTATACGTTTCTGGGTGTTGCCGGCCAGACCATAGACACTCCTGATAGGCACACTAGTCACTGGCCATGACAGCAGACATTGAACTACGTTTAGTTCACGGGGCACTGTTCAGGGGTATTGGCTAATGGCAATGCCCCGTATGTACCACCCCATCGAGTCTGTGTATGAACATCTCCCGGGTGCCTTGTTACAGGGCAAGATGCCCTGCGTCCGTTCAGTGCAGATAGTGCAGGAAGGGGCAGGAATTTGAGACAGGCTCCTAGGCCTTCCCTCATTCACACTCAGCAAGTGTTTGCATGATATGATATGATATGATATGGCATTTATAACGTGCCTATACACAAGTGTTTCAAGGCGCGACGAAGCAGGGGGGGGCGGAACAATGGGAGGACAAACAACGATCCTACTAGGCCAGGTGTCATTCAGATCGCGCAAGCGCATGGGAAGGGGGGGAAAGGAAAAGTGTGCAAGGGGAAGTGCAGTACATGGGAAGTGGAATAAATATGACACATAAACAGCAAGCTAGTGGCAAGTGCAAGGAAGTGCAGACGTAAGTGCTAGTAAGGGGACTGAAAGGATACAGAAAAACGGTCCCCAAGTGCAGGGGTTGCCAAGGAGGCAGTGCAGGTGGGTAATTGATGGGGCATGGGCCAGAGATCAAAAGGGTGGCCAGGTAGCCAGGGCAATTACGGTCAGGAATTCAGCAAGGGAGGGGAGGAGAGAAAGCATAAGCAAAAAGGTAGGTTTTGAGGTGTTTTTCGGAACCGGAGATGGTTCAGTCCGCCTCCAAACACTGTGGCCAGGGACGTCATTTAGGGGTTGCCAGAGGTCCTCTGAGGTCTCTCTTGCGACCTCTGTGGTCTCCCTTGCAACCTCTAAAGAAAAAAAAGGGGTTTTTTTGTAATGCAAGCTCCTGGGCTGTGTCCAGCACCATATGGCTCTTTACTTTTGGAGTGGCTGGCTTTCTTGTTCAGGCCCCTTAAAAAAGGAAGAAAATTAAGAACAGGAATGCCACAAGTCTAACACTTTCAGCACTGACCCTAAATAAGAAAGAATAGGAATACCAAATAATGTGTCTTTCTGGAATTCTATACAATAACTGCTAGACTCATTAAAGGTTTATTTTAGGCACACTTCATGGGGTGAGTCACTGATTATGTCTGTTCTTAAACGCCTCAACTCAGCCTTTCATCCTTGTGAGGTCGATAAATGAGTACCAACACAGGTAGGGTCATTGGCGTGGCTTGATGGCTACGTGAGAGGACGTTCCTTGGAGGAGCTCCCAATGATCCGATCCTGATCCTGGGAAAAAAGTGATGGTTTTTGGCGGACTTTCGAGCCCACGGTGCATCTAAAGGCGTATGAAAGTGGGGGGCATACGGTGCGTGCCCTCCCCAACGGCGAGACTGCATATTCACTGAACTAGACCCCGAAGAAGTTGGCGATCGCGCAAAGGAAGGGGAGCACCCAAGATGGCCGCCTGTGGACAAAGGGCCATAAAAGGTCTGACGAGCTGAGGAAGACAAGGTTGGTCGGAACGTGGGCGAGCCCAGCATGCGCCTCGGGCTGAAAGCAAGAACATAAGGGCGAGCCCCTACTGCAGAGGCCATGGGTTGTGGCGGACTAGCAGAGTGAACCCGTGAGGATACAGCTGGGTGCGTGGGCCCAATCGACGCAACAGGATGTCTTCCAAGGTGGTGCGACCCTGGATCAAGCAGTCTACGATGGAGACCTATGCTAGGTCGCCCTCGGGCGCGGAAGGGGGCAAGAGCAAAGAAACCCCTGCGACGGCGACGGACCCACCGGGTACCATCCAGGAGGTGCTGGCAGCAATTGCTGACCTGAAGGTGGCCTGGGAGACGAAGCTGGGCCTGGCCATGAAAGAGTTGCAAGAGGGCCTAAACCTCAAGATAGGAGCGGTCCGAGAAGAAGTGAACCTGTTGCGCCAGGATGTGCGAACGATCGCGGAGCGCACTGGGGAACTGGAGCAGGAGTTGGCCCCGACCGTGGAGGCGTGCAATACACACGCCAAGGAACTTCATGCCCTCGTGCAGCGAGTGGGCAATTTGGAGGATAGAGCAGAGCAGGCGGAGGGGCGCGCCAGGCGCAACAACATTCGCATAGTGGGGGTACCGGAGGGAATGGAAGGATCGAACCCCACGGATTTCGTTGAAACCATGCTTTTGCAGGAGATTACAGGCAGAGAGCTGACCCAAGGGTTCGCGGTCGAAAGGGCGCACAGGGCCCTGACCAGGAGACCGGCCCCAGGAGCCCCCCCGCGGCTGTTGATTGCAAAGATCTTGAACTATCGTGACCGCAAGAAGATTCTCAAATTTTTCCGGAAAGGGGGCACGGTAGAAAGGGGGTCAGCGAATATAACAGCGTATCCGGATTACACGTTGCTTGTACAACAGAGTCGAATTAACTTTGGAACGGTGAAGAGAAGGCTCAGAGAGGCAGGCCACCGATACATGTTGCTTTACCCCGCTAGGTTAAAGGTGATCCATAAGAACAGATCCTCTTCTTTGAGACGTCGAGCAACGCGATGCAATGGCTTGATATGCAAGGTCGACCACAGGAATCGGATGCCCAGACAGAAGCGGATGGAGATAAGTAGCACGCTGCAGAGGCACCCATGAGGCCATAGCTATGACATTGGGACTAGAATATAGTTTGATATTGTGCTTGTGTGGGGGAAGTCACGGCATCTGCCGGCGGGTCCCGTTGAATTCACTTCTCCTAAATAGATGACTGGGAGCTCCTGGGGAGCAACCTCTGCACCCGATAGTAGTATACCTAGTTAGGTCACTGTTAGATTGGTGACACCCCGCGGGGCCCTTGTTCTTGGTCACGAGACGGATCCAGACGTGGGTAGGCTTGAGATCCAGGGATGGAGCTGGGCTATTGTTGGGGGTTGGTGGGGAGGGGCGGGGGAGTTGTGTGCAGTGGTGTGAGGTTGGAGAAGGGGGCAGGGGGGCACGGTTCGTTAATAGTAGGGAAGGAGCCAGGAAAGGACCCTACATGGGGAACATTATGGGGAGGGATGGGACGGAGATAGACCGACTAGATGGCATCGGGTAATCTCAGAATTGTGACCTGGAATGTACGGGGCCTCAACAGCTACCTTAAACGCAACAAAGTGATGATGTATTTAAAGAGGATGCGCGTAGACATAGCCCTGCTGCAAGAGACCCACCTCACTAGGGAAAGGCTGGAGGTGGTCGGGAGGAAATGGAAGGGCACCGTTGTGGGGGCGGCGTACTCAGCGTATGCCAGAGGGGTCGTCACTTGGGTGGCACCCCACGTGCAATTTCGAGTGCTTGATTCTACGGTGGACCCGGAGGGTAGAATGGTGGTGGTAACGGGTCTCTTGGAAAACAGAGAAATACACATCATAAACTTGTACGCCCCCAATAACGATACAGCGGCTTACTTTAGGGCCCTCTACGGTAAACTTGGCCCCCTGGCGGGGGGTACGGTAGTGTGGGGGGGACCTTAACTGTACCGTAGACCCCAGTATGGATAGGTCCAAGGATAGGGCAGGAAAAATGGCACCGGCGGCTAAAGCGCTGAGTACCCTACTGAAAGACCTAGGCCTAGAGGATGCATGGAGGAGGCTGCATCCCACGGATAGACAGTACTCACACTACACAGCGCCACATGATTTGTAAACAAGGTTAGACTACATGTTTGTAACAGCCAGGATAGTGAGAGAAATAGAACGAGCAGAATACAAGGCCTGAGTGCTGTCGGACCACTCGCCCTTGGTGGTAGACTGGAGACACCAGCCCCCACGTCCGCAGATCCCTACATGGAGACTTAGGACCGAGGCTCTGCAGGATGAGGGGTTTCGGGAGGGCCTGAGAGACGCCATTGAAGAATATTTTGATAAAAACACGGGAAGCGTAAGCTCTGTGGGCACACTGTGGGAAGCGTTTAAGGTGGTGGTGCGTGGGGTAGCTATTTCCCAAGTTAAAGGGCTACAAGGGGGGGTTGAGAGGGAGCTCCGGGAGGCGGAAAGAGAGCTAGAGGAGCTCACCGCTCATGATAACAGAACCAAAGTAGAGGAGCTACAGTTGTCCTGTAGTGCACTCTGGGATAGACTGTGCAGACTCAGCTACAGGAAATATACGGAGCGGATACACGCAGGGGGCGATAAGCCGGGCAGATTGCTGGCTTGGCTGTACAAGAGTGAGACCCCCGCTCAGTGATTAGTGAGATTCAGGGCGAAGGAGGTAGCATATGCAACACCCAGAAAGAGGTAAATGAGGAATTCCTTAAGTTTTACAGACACTTGTATGAGGACACGGGAGAGGATATGGGTCAAGACATACTAGACACATTGGGGGACATTGAGCTGCCCACCATAGATGATCTAGAACGCTCTGAGTTGGACGCACCCGTCACCTCGGATGAGCTGGAGGTAGTGATTCTGAACTTGCCCACTTGCAAGGCGCCGGGTTCGGATGGGCTGCCCAGCGAGTTCTACAAAACATACCAGCAAGAGTTGCTCCAGCCACTGCTTGCCACTTTCAACGAGGCCTATGAGAAGGGGGAACTCCCGTTGCCTCTCCGTGAGGCCGTAATCATCCCACTCTTGAAACCAGGCAAGCCGGCCGTGGAGTGCGGGTCTTACAGACCGTTGTCCATGCTCAACCAGGACAGCAAAATACTCACGGCGGTGCTGGCTAATAGACTGAAAAGGGTGATTAAGAAACTGATACACCCAGATCAAACGGGATATGTTCCGGGCAGGAACATCACCGACAACCACCGGAGGCTACACCATGTCATGGACCAAACTGAGGAGGACACGGGCGAGCTGGACATAGTGTCGTTAGACGCGGTCAAGGCCTTCAACTCGGTACGATGGCCCTGGCTGAAAGCGGTCCTGAAGGGGTATGGAGTGGGACCCGGATACCTCAGATGGGTACAGTTGTTTTACAGCACCCCGATGGCGAGGGTCAAGACAGGGTCCACGGTCTCAGATTCTTGGCAATTGGGCAGGGGGACCAGACAGGGATGTCCCTGGTCACCAATGCTATATATACTGGCATTGGAGCCGCTGGCAATATGCCTGCGTCAACAATATGGGGAGATGGGCATAAACACGGACAGTGGAGAGCATTTGATATCATTATATGCGGATGATATGCTCCTTTATTTACGCTATCCAGAAGAAAACCTACAGTACGTCCTAGAGGTGATGGAACGGTACCCCATCCTCTCCGGTATATCGGTGAACCCTGGAAAGTCCAGCCTGTTCCCTTTGGGTAGATATAGGAATGTCCCGGTGGAGAGGCTGCCTATTCTGCCAATACCATGGCAGCCCGTAACATTTAGGTATCTGGGAATAAACATTTACCACAAGATCGAGACAGAACACGAGCACAACACGGAAAAGGCGATAGAGGGGATTAGGAACAGTATGGTATTTTGGTCCAGGCTGCCCCTGACCATGATGGGGAGGGCGGCCTTGCTCAAGATGGTGGTCCTGCCTAGACTCTTGCACTTTTTTACAAACTTCCGTTTCTGATACCCAGAAGCCTATTCGCGAAACTTCACAGCGTGTGTAGGGGTTTTGTGTGGGGCAGCTCTAGGAATAGGGTGTCCCTGTGGAAGCTCCAGAACCCGTGCGACAGGGGGGGGATAGGCCTGCCTAACTTCGAACTCTGTTACCTGGCGGGGCAGCTGCAGTACGTGGCCAGGTGGCTCTCGACTGAAGATTCGGCGGAAGCCAGGCTCCTGCGCGAAGATACAGCCCCATACTTTCTGATGGAAGTGGTGTGGTTGTGCAGAGATAAACTGGTGGGCAAGGGGTGGTTACTGAGGTTGGGCTGGGAGATCTGGCACAGGACATGGAAGATTGGGGGGGGACTCGGAACCATACTCCCAGCAGGCCCCTTTGGCGGCTCTGTGCGGGAGCGACTCCCAACTACTTGAATCGGTCCGCAGATACTGGGAACAGGTAGGCCTAGCCATCCTCGGGGACATATGGCAGGAAGGGGAGGCGGTGGACTTTCAGCGGCTGCAGGAAGGGACGGGAGTACATGGTGGCCAATATATAACCTACACTAGGCTGGTGAAAAAGACTAGAGCAAGATGGCCGGAGACAGTGCTCGCGGAGGATCCAGATGCCTCCCTGGAAACCATGTACGATGTATCGGAGGGCGGGCACGAAATATCGAGGATATATGAGCTCCTGCGGGCAAGGGCAGGGAAGGAGTTGCTCCAATTGAGACAAGATTGGGAGGAGGAGGTGGGAGGACCCATGACGGATGGGCATTGAGAACGGGCCCAGAGGTACCATAAAAAGGTGTCCCGTAACGCGAGATTCCAACAGCTTCAGTTGTATGTTACCCACAGGGCTTATTTAACCCCGGGTAGATTGCAAAGTTTGGGGGATCAGCTATACAGCAATGCCCCAGGTGTGGGGAGGTGAACGCGGGACTGCTACACATGTTTTGGGCTTGCCCGGAGGTGCATAGATTTTGGAATGAGGTCAAGACGAAACTGGCTGGCGGGGGAGTAGTGCTGGATGTGGAATCGGCCTGGTCATGCTTGCTTGGACTATTCCCTAGACCCCGGCATTTGAAACACATAAGCAAGATGAAGGACCTGGCCTATGTCTTGGCCAAACGTAGGATCGCCATGGGCTGGAAGGCGGCCCATAGACCCAGGGTGGAGTTGTGGTGGACAGACCTCTTGAGATGGGCGGAAGCTGAATCCGTAGTCTGGTTTGAAGCGGTCACCAGGGGGGGGCAAAGAAGAAGTAGGGCCCTTGTTGGCCTGGCGGCAATTGGTGGCCTCGTTGGCAAACCCTCACCAGGGTGACAACGAAACAGAGGCCCCTGTTGATGGCAGTCTAGGTAGTGTGCCACCCAGTGATGTTCCCGTAAATGATATGTGAGAACTGGCTCTAGTTTAAAGGGGGAGGGGGAATTGGGGAGTTTGAAAATGTGTTGAAATATGATGCTTTCTATGTTTTGAAACGGTTGTAGTGTGTTTGTTTGACCTTAAAAAATAAAATAAAAATATATTAAAAAAAAAAAAACACAGGTAGGGTGAGATAGGGTGTATATTTTTCTATATAAAGCGCTTAAGCGTAAGTGCTATGTAATAACACATCATTATCATTTGGTCATGGACGTCTGCTTGCATTCACAGTAATTTGGTAGTATGGGCCTATACACACTGATCTTAACGATACATATGGCGATCCATTCTTGTATGAAATGTACATCACATTATTGTGATATCGTAACCATATTTTTCAAAGTGTACAAAGCTATGTGATGCCACTTCCTGTTTTCTCAACGGGTGAAAGGTTGCGTTCCATTATGCAATATCACTTCGGGGTGGGTCAAATGACATCACTTCCTGTGATGTCATCTGGCAGTCAAGGGTCGTGTGATGTCACTTCCGCTACCCATGGCATTTTGGTGAAATTACGTCCCTGACTGTGGCTACACTTTCATGATTTTCATTTTTTTTTACTTGAAAGTGTGTTATGAGCGCAATGCAAACCAAAACATCAAGGGGAGGGTCATATACACGCAGAAGTGACATATACAGTAAAGAAGGACACACACACTTAGGAGGGAGGCACAACAGGGAAGGACAAATATACCAAGGTGGGGCACTTATACTGAGGTGTGAGGATGATGGCTTTGTGTATTAATAGGCCATATATATCAAACAGGGACATATCTTACACTACTTGCCATACCTCTCTGCTCTTTACCCTCAGTGGGTTGAGATGGCCAAGCAGTGCTCCAATGCGCTATACAATCAACCAAGCAGAACAGAACCTGTGGCATTTCCCAGTTACTTTGGTGTGCGTTCACACACATACAATTACACACCACAGGGAAATGATCTGCGTCGATTTTATGTCTATTAAGCAGTACAGGTCTCCAACCTCTTAATTCAGGTGACAGTTATTTCCCGGAACCTCTGGCTGCACTCTGAGACTTCAAGGAAGAGCTGGCTGCCCCCTTCGACCCCCACCCCGCTTCCTGAAATATTGAGGACGAGGTTCGGATGGTCCCATTGACAGCACTGTGTACAAGTAGCAACATATGTAGAGATTGGTTGCAGCTCAATCTGAAGAAACATGCACCAATATGAGATGTCCTCGAGTTTGACAATGTGGCAGTCTAGCAGCATAGCCCCCAGGGCAGTTTCTGGGAAATATGGCGCCTAGGGGGCAAAAATGGCATAAACGGCTGCCTCGCTGCTTCCAATATTATTCACGAAGCATTTTCCAAGTTGAAAAATGGAGAAGAAATATTTGGATTAATAAAACCACTCTAATGTAAATGCGATTCCCGTGCCCTCTATCTTGACTTATTGAGGCACTTCCAGGGCTTCCAGAGCTTCCTGCTGACACAGAAAGACACAGAAAGGCGCTTTCGTGGGCACAGCCGTGAGTTTCTCAAAACCCCTAGCTGAGCTCCAGCAGTCATCAAACCTTACTCCTCCAGAGCTCTCAGATAATCGGCTTTATAAACAGTGTGGGCTCCCAAAAAAACAAAACATGCGAAATATGTCATTTTCGGATACACTGCAAACGTGTTCACATGCCAGAACAAAACTGCAGAAATTGGTATTTCATCCACCTTCCTCTCAATTTAATTCGTTTAATTGATTAGAGTGTCAATTGCATATGCGCGATATCCAGAGCACTGGTGTTTTAAAGCTCCACAAATCAGTTGCATAAAGGAACACACGTGTTAAGAGGTTGTTTTCAATCAGGAAACCCAATAAGCGCATTAGCAATGGACTTTCGTACGTTTAGTAGCTGCCTGTTACTATTTAAGCACAAATGCTGCAAACGGACAAGATTTAAGACACAATGGGCCTCATTACATGGTAGGGGGTAGCCATGGTGCTAATAGTGCCATGGCTACCCCCTTACCGCATTCCGGGTCCGTGTTCCCGGAATGGGGACTTATTCCAACCCTGGCGGGACCGGTAAGTCTCCATTCCGGGAACCATTCCCCATTCCCATTAGAGCCCCCATAGGGCTCAATGGGAATGGGGTTGAGCTAATAACGGGCCCGCTAGTAGCAGGCCCTTTATTAGCTCTGAAGTCCCTCAACGGGTCCCTTCCTTAATGCCTGGTAAAACCGTTAAGGAAGAGCACAAACGCTCAGCGGGGAAATGGCCATGCAAAGTCCTCATACTATCCACCACCCGGAGGCAGGCGTACAGACACACTTGCGCATAGGATTCACTGTGGAGAGTACGTTTGAGTATCAGATTTAGGGGAGGGTAGACGCAGCCGGGGTTCCGATCTGATGTAAGGGTGCACATACACATGATTTATGTAACTGCTCTATGGCTGCAATCTCATTTCTCATACAAGTTTCCTCCTGTCCCCAGGATCGGAGACTGTGTGACCATACATGAATCTAAGTACCCCTTAGATAGGGTTTGAGGGCATCGCAGCATCTGAAGGGGCAATGCCCCTCTTTAAGATTGTGCTCCCAGAAGACCGCAATTGACTCAATCAGCTGTGTCACATAATCAGGGTAATCCAGAGGTCCTAGATTTAGGCTCTGAGTAAGCAAACAGAGAGTGGAATCAGGCGCCTCATGTAATTGTTATGGGGAGAAAAGCACAGTCTGTAACAGAGTGCTTCAAAGTCAGGCCACCAGCCACATGTCCAACCTAGAATAACTGTTGTTGTGGTGGGAAAACTAGGTATAATCACATTCAACAAGATTCTTTATTCTCCACCCATTTGCGTGGGTTCAGTTCCTTAAGGACTTAATCACCACTGTTTGAACTATGAGGGACAACAGATCTAGAGTGCCTATTAATCATAGGACCATAAACAATGCCTGGACTGATTACCTGCTGGAATAGTGATCACAGGGTGTCTTTTCCTCAATGTTCTTGAGAATGGCTATTTGTTACATGATAGGGCTATGTTGCCTTCAGTAAGATAGAGCCAGGTCTGGTGCACCAAATAAATGCCACTCCCTCTCACAAGGCCCACAAAATACAGCTGGATGCTTTGCATAGTAACACAGATCTGAACCCTTCTTTGCCTCAAAGATGGGATTGAACTCTTGCAGGTTATTTGAGGACTATGGAGAATTCATTGAGCATTCTGACTGGTGTGCCTTTCTTGTGATCTCCCCTTTACAATTTTAGGCCCTTAAACCATCCGTTTTGTGTTGAAAATTCCAAAAACGTACTGTAACAGTTCTAGGGCTGTCACCCATGCCTGGCTTCAATATGGGAGCCCTGTGGCCACACTCCATAGGAGGTATTTAGAGCTGGTGTTTGGCAAAATCACATGCAGTACCTTTTGGGAACACAATGCACAATTAAGATTAAACGTCAAGGTACAATTTCACCTTTGGTACAAGCCTGTACTACACAGTAATGTGGTAGCAGTGGCTGAGCAGCCTGACGTATCTCAAGAGCAAAGTGAGCAGTACAACAGGTTACACAAAGGACTAGCAAATACAGTGACTCAAACTAACACTTACTCAAGGTTTCTTAGTAAAAGAATGTACATTTATGTACACAGTCATTTGGAAAACATTCCACTAGTAAGAAAAGCTCACATACTTTAATAGGCAGGGCAAAGGGTTTCAGTTCACTACAACCAGCAATTCAGTTCAATAGGCCTGGGCCAAAGTCAATGGTTCAGAGTCTTGTATAGGATAGCACAATTCTGGTAGTAAATGGTTAAGTCTTTGCCACAGATCTTAGAAGAATTTGGTCAGACAAAAAGTTAGATGTTGGTTTAGGGTAGGACAAGCCTTCAAAGTCGGGAAAGTTTCACAAACTTTCACTGCAGCTGAACAGTGTTCTGCACGACACTTGCACAGTACCTTGTAAGTAAAGACAAGCTGTAGCTGAGGCAGTTGTTCCTGACAGTTCCTGCAGATCTCGATGTGCCTGAGCTTCAGTCGTGGGGACAAGAAGGAGGACGTCGGGAGGTTCCTGCACTGCCCAGGGAATGTTAATGTTAATGTTATGTTAAAGGATATTTGTACCGCGCACTATCACCACCGGAGTGGTCCCCTGGCGCTCTGGCGGCTCTGAAAGAGGGAGAGGTGGTGGGTGAGTTAGTGGGAATGAGCTGGAAAAGTGCAAGATAGCAGTGATGTACTGTTGGCGGTCTCAGCCCGGTGGGTCCATTGGTTAGGCTTGGGGTGTTATACGGTCGATAGTCGTTGTGTGCTGTTGTGCAAGTCTATGTGTGGTTTGTTTTGTTGTTGCAGTGTAGTGAAGTTTGTGCGGTTTGCTGCGTTTTAGGCTTGTGGTTGTGTTTGGTTAGAGTTTTAGAGGTGTATGTAGAGGGATGAAATTGTTAGTGGATGGTTAGTGGCATTGCTGTCCTTGCAATTAGGTCTAGGTGTGATGCCTCCCATCATTCACTATTACATCAGAGTGCTGCGCCTGCTAATTTTGTCTAGCTGTGAGGCAGGCTAGTGATCACAATTCCATTCTAGTGTTGCACTTGTCATCATTTACAGTTTCATTTAAGTGTTCTAAGATTCACATTTTGTCTAGATGCAAAGCAGGATAACGTTAAGAATGTCATCTAAGTGTGGTAGATGCTAACATTCACATTTCTATCTAGATGTGATGCAAGCTAAGGCTGAGAATTCCATCTAAGTGTGGCACATGCTAACATTCAGAATCCTGTCTAGATGGGACACAAGATAAGGCTAAGAATTCCATCTCAGTGTGGCACATGCTACCATTCAGAATCCTATCCAGATGTGATGCACGCTAAGGGAAGAGGCTACAAGCTTTGCAAAACGTTTGTTTAAGGTGTGAGTGCCTTAAATAGCATGAAATGGTATCCTTCCCACTGGCTATCCGGTTTTCAACAGCACTCTGGACAAAATTTGACCAGTATGGAGACGGTGTCCAGGCGGCTTATGAGTTGGTTGTTCCCACCAAACTCAAGTGAAGCACTTAACCTTGAAGGGCTTCTCTGTGGATGGAGTTTCAGGAAATTCAGACCTGCAGAAGGGCTTCACCGGTGGACCATGAGTTGCAGCAGTTGTCTTCCTTCAGCTCGTCCTTGGTTCTTTCGTTCCAGTGGTCAACTCTGCTTTCCAAGTCCCAGAGACCAGCTTTTAAACAGTTTTACCCCATTCATTCCAGCCTGGCTGTCACTCACACAGCAGGGTGGCTGTCCTTGCCGGACAGCCAGTCAGCTAATCATGCCAGAGTGCATTAAGGTCTCCTAGTAGATTAAGCACAGGGAGTTTCGGGCACCTCCCTCATATTCTGTCCACCCCAGACTCTCAGGCGCCAGAGGAGGGCTTTAGCAATGAAGCCCACCAAAGGCCAAAGAACAAAGGGACCAAACCTGGTTTGGAACGCAGAGACAAACACAAGAAGGACCTTCCCAAAAAGAAATGGCAAAAAAAGTTGACCAGAGTCTGTTTTTACAGATAGGTCTTGGGCGCCATATTGGAAAACATGGCTGACCAGTTTTTTAGCTACCGGTGTTTGCGGTTGGGAAAAATCATGGTAGTTTGTTTTAAACCACTGCCACCAGCCATTCCAAGTGAGAAAGGGTAACATTTGACTGTTATATGACTGTTTAGACTCAGGGGAAGCTAGGCAACCCCCCCAGCACTCTATAGGAAGATAGTGTGTACTTGGTCTGTAAATTTAAAAAGACTAGTAAATTCAATTTATCTTTACATTACACATCCATTTTTGGGCGCAATTAGCACAGTGCTATTAGCACTGCAAATTCCCCTTTGGGTCCCAATGGGGAATGGGGAATACCCATCACTGCTCAACCCTTGATCCGGTGCTAATAGCTCCGGACCGGGTGGCAGTAACACTATTAGCATGTGCAGTATCAGATGCTGCCCAGATCATGATGAGGCTCTAAGATTTTTGTCCGCCATCCTCCTAGATGCAACAAACATTGTAAGTTATCATTTAGTCATCTGGGCAACAAAGGTGAGATGTTTGACATGTTTGGTTACTTAGGCATACAATTTGTTTCTTGCCTGTCCTGGAAACCTCTAGTCAAGAAGTGGTGTTCCACACTAGGTAACAGAGAGGAAGCTGTGTTAAAATGTTCCGGAATCTTCGAGGACCGTTTAATATCCAGTGCAGTGGAGGTTTATACTATGCGGGCCGTATCAGCAGCTACATATGGCACAGAGGTTTGGGGGCACATATATTTGACTGATATCTAAATTGTGGAGCATATAATTGTGAAACGATTGCTATCGCTTGCGTATAGTTCCCCGACAAATCCATCCCTGCTTGAGCTTAGCCTGCAAGGTATAATATACTAAATAAAACTAAAGCCCATGTTGTATTGGGTGAATGTGTGGAACCCAGTCCTGCTCTTATAAATTGCATATTTTGATTTTAAAGTTTATATGTTGAAAAGTACTACAAATGAATACTCCACCCCTAATAATATCATACTTCTGTATCAGTGTATTGTTCAATGTCATGTTGTTATTATTGTTAAGTCTAATCAAATAAAATATGTATCAAAAGGGGTCAACAAAAACATTCTAACTCATTTAGTCAGTAAAGTCACATTTGATGTAATTATTGATCTCCTCAGTGATGTCATGAATGATGTAATTAGAGATGTCACCAGTGTGTCATCAGTGATATCACTGGTGTCATCATTGTGGTCATGTGCTCCTCAAGTTGGGCACATAGTTGAGGTGATAATGTGTGTATAACACAGGTGATAATTCTGCGCCCATGCTCTGTTTCTGAAAGAATCAATAAATCATTCAAAAACCTTAAGTCGTTTTTTTGGTTTAATTGTACACGTTATTGATATGCTGTGTGTCTTGTATTGGTGGCAAAATTCTCCAAGTGGAGGCACATGATTTATGTTTGTCTCATACCTGAGTTTTCTCAAGGCACAGTGGTTTACAGACAAGTTATAAAGTGATTTCAGTTAATTCACAAACAATGCATTAACATATTACTCTTAGATGCACATATCGTTTGTGTGCTATGTGACATTGATTCAACATAATTGTTTGCACATGTTTGACCTGATATTTAAACCTCCTATTGTTATTCCTTCACAATAGGCGGGTATTACCAACTCTGTAGCTGCTTGACAGTGTATACCTGATTAACATACATATAATTTGTACACATTGTAACAATGAGCCATCTTATTTGTATATACATACATCCCTCTGTTATCAAACTCTCATATTTTCCTCCCTTCACAACAGGGCAATGTGCCAAAAATATTTTCCAACTTAATATTTTTTTTTAACAGTATACAAAATTTATTTTGTATTATTGGTTGTAATTTTATTAACTGTATGGGAAAAAAACCAAAGAGAGAAGAGAGTGAAAAAATAAAGGTGATTAAGGAGGTTTATATATTGGACAAAGTTTACGACTAGTGGACTCTTCATCTAACAATTTTCAGATCGTCTTACGTACAATTTCAATGTTATTATTTAACATTTCAGAGCATGGGCAATTAATTTCCTCCTATACATTGTGGAATATTTGTACCCATGCCACTGCACCCTTAGCCAATGGGGGGGAAGAAACTGCCAAAAATGGAGGCACTAACCCCTGTGTGCACCAAATCTGCAAAACTGTGCATGGCTTACTATCAAAAGAGGCTGCACACCCTGCCACACAAAGTCAAAATTGGTGTAAAAACAGGAATCACTGATTGTCACCTATCACCTGTCAACTGTCACCTGTCACCTGAAGCAAGGCCACAGAAGGGCTAAAATCCAAAATGCCCTTAAATACTGCTTTCTAATCAATGTCAACCTTCAAAGTGCTGTTTTGGAGCTAATTTCAGTCATTTTCCCGGTGAATTATTGAAAGGAAAAGTGTGCTGAAATCATATATTCTCCAGGCAGTGAGAGGAATACAGGCCTCACTGCCTGACAGCTGCTTAAGGAAATTAGCTGTCAAACTCAGTTTAAAGATGTTTCTTCTTGTGGAAGAAATTGAAAAATGTGCCTATTTAAAGCATGTTTGTGAAGGGCTTCATTTCTTTAAATGTCCGAATCCCTTATAAACTGTGCTTATTGTTATATGTGTTAAAGAAAAGACTGTATTGTGAATCTTTGAATAACCCAGTGGAAGTAACTACTTAATTCTGATTGGACAGTGCCTGGCCTGGGAAAGCTGACATCTCAGCATGACACTCCCTTGAAAACAGTAAGCTTATTGGTTCCCGCATAATGACAACAAGCAGCACAATGAGACCGCATTAGACATTCGTCTGGGGCTGAGCCAAGAACAATGGCAAGCTGCCCAATTGATCTCTACAGAGGAGCTTCCCTCTCCAGGAAGGGGACACACCTCCTTGATCAAAGGACTGTGACAGCTGTTGCTTGTGAAGGGGACGTACAAAGAAAACAAACTGCTCGGACTGTTTAAATCCTTGTTTGTGATTAAAGTTGAAATTCTTTAACTGAGCAACCTGAAGAGGGATACATCTGAAAATTGGTAGACATTAACCTAATTTCAGGCTTTTGATTTTACGAAATTGATTAAACCTGTACCATTTAACGAACCAAAGTTACGAAAACATTCTCATTGTAGCAGAACGATTAATGTTGCAAACCTAAGATTGTATGTACATTATCCACTGATAAGCGCCCAGAGATGTACCGAATTAGAAATGATTAATCCAAACTGTTATGATTAAAATTGATAAAAATCTGTAGAATGACAAAGACAGCTCACACAATGATGTGGATTGAATGTGGATATAGACAATCAAATATGATATGAATGTGTTCGATTTTATCCGGGTAGATAATTTTAGAAATGTACATTTGTGCAAAAGTATGTTTTGGTCAAAATCATTGTGGGAGTTTGTAAATCCCATCAAAAATATGACAGCTCTGTGCTGACTGCCAACCAAAACAAAGCATGTGCCTGCGGCCACTCACAGCCGTGGGGGTGTGTTTTGAAATTCTACCCACACCATAAAACTTGGTGATGGCATTTGATAATATAAATATAGGAACTTCACTCCACATGACACACTGCTTCCAAAACACATCTAGATTTCCGTGCAGCACCTTGTTCCAGAACTCCTCATCTTGTAGCTGACTCCAGACTTCTTTGAAGATTCAGATTTCTTTGCAGAATCCAGACTTTAGCATTGCTGAACTCTTGCTAGCTAGACCCATTTTCAAACATCCAAAACTTAAAAGAATAATTCTGATTCAGCTTTGCTTGCTACCATTAAGGCTTGCCCACTGAAACTTGCATCCTGTAATCTCCTGTTTCCAGTGATCAGAGGGGCCCATCCAAATCCAGTCTGAGGTGCAGTCCAAAATTGACCAGAACCGTGCCGCTGATCCAATCCTTCCAGAGTTGCCCTGCTGCTGGTAGAACTGACCCGATCCAATGACCAGAGCGTGACGGTCCAATTTAATTACAAGGGACTGTAAGTATAAATAGGAAGAACAGTGACCCACAGTATATTTGCATGGTATTATCCCAATCTAAACCCATCCCATCTTTAAATTCAGAACCCTAATATTGTTAGAATACTTCTTGTGCTGATTTTTCTCATCTGTGTTACAAAACCATAACTCCTTAGTGATTTTGAGTAACTAAAGTAAATCCCAGAAGGAAATTGAGTATCCACCACATGAATGGTTGCGCTGGCCACGTAACTGTGAAGATTCATGTGTGGCCTCCTCTTTTTCCTAGTCATTAATATAGTGTAATAAAACCTATCTGTCAATTTTAAAACCGAATTTCTGCTTTTCCTTTTTGCACCTATTTTGTAAAAACGTCTCTCACTGAAACGCCCATAACTCATTCAATTTTAAAGATAGAAACAAAATTTCAACCCTCACTGATACCTAAGCCCCTTAGCTACCTCCACAACTAATCATGTAACAGTGTATTTGACATTTTTATCGAATATTGCATAGTAAAGGTTTGCTGAAAATTGACATTTTAACAAACGTTAAAGTGTCTTTTCCCATTCAAGTGCTTCTTCAATCCCATGTTCTAAAGTGTGTACTGTTGTTTATGTTTATGTGTGTTTATTATTTGTAGTGCTTTTTAGTGTGTAGTGTTTATATTATAGCTCACGTGTGTTAGGACCTGTTTAGTGTTACTTTCTTCAGAATGTCTATCCATTTGAGCATTTTGCGCCCTTTTGCATTATTTTACAAGCTATTTTCATCTGTCAGTTTAAAAGTGTCATTTTCCAAAAATGGTTTTCTCTATTGTTTGGGGAGGGAAGGTGGTATTTAATCTCTAGAAATTGTCTATCATTCCTGAATACCTGCTGATTACTTACATCTGTGTAGGATCGCTCATTGGTATCTAAAAACATTTGCAGGGGGAATATTAACCTAAACACTATCTCTTCACAACCCAAAACTTTTTTTTTCTGTGTTTTCTATTCTGCTTCATTATAAGTGAATTCAATTGCTTTGTGTAAGGATATCACGGGAGGCAGGGTAAGTAGTTTAAATAGTCTTTATATTTGACAAGCCCGCCCGGAGATGCACTCTTCCACAGATGATCTTCAACGGTCCCCTGCTGTCACGCGATGTCTGGGTTCTAACCAAAACAAGGACATTGTGTGACATCCACGGGACCACGAGCCATACATATAATTCCCTATATATCTTCCCCCCCAAAGAGACAAAAATTGAACATGTAGATAAACATAAGTTAAAACAGAACTCTCATACCTTAATTTGAAAACAAAACACAATCTATTGCACTAATATACATAATCATCTAACCATGCAGGCAGTGACCTCACCCTTGGAGCACCCACAACAATTTTGTCTTCTTTTGTGACATGGCCACCAGTCTGCATGGTCCCTCCACTCATACTCGCGCTTCTCCTGAAACCATTTTCACTCATACCACTTCCTTGTAAATCTTTCTCTATCCTACATTCATCTCTCACGTCAACTGCTTTTGCAATTCTTCCTTTGGCCCACACTTCTCCTCCTTCCAGGATAACCACACTTTCCTTTACAACACGTATCTTCTTCATACCAAGAAACCTACTTTCAACACACTTGTTTACAGACCTGGGATTTTTGACATAAACCAAATACCCAACTTTCAATTCACGATTCTTCACTCTGTCTCTCCTGTCAAACTGCTCCTTATTTTTTTCTTGTCCTAGAGCAATGAGTCTCATAATTTCATTTCTGTCTACTTGAACAACATTCACCATACCTAACCATCCTGAACAAAGTTTTGTCCGAGGTTCTCTTCCTTTGAGGGAGACAAAAGGAGAAACACCCGTAATTGAATGTGGCATGGTCACATAGTTCCATGTTAACATGTTTAGCACCTCTCTCCATGGTTGTTTCAACCACATTGCCATTTGTAACCCCCCTTTCAAATAACTGTTAATTCTCTCTACCAGGCTGTTTGCTCTAGGATGATATAAAGCAGTTCTAGTGTGTTCTATACAATAACATCTTAAGAATTTCCTCATTGCCTCCGATACAAACTGTACCCCATTATCAGACACCAATTCCGTAGGTACTCCCTCCTTGAGAAAAAAAAATTCTAAGAACAAAATCAAATCTTTGGCTGTGACTTCTCTAGCTGCTTCCCATTCCATCCATTTAGAATGATAATCCACTACAACAAACAAAAATCTCAAACCTTCACCTAAACCTGTAATATGGCACTTAATGTCTACTGCTAATTTTGTCCACGGTTGGCTTGGTACAGTGTAGGGAATCATCGGAGTTTCTCTACCTTGCTTTTATCACTTGTCTGACATGCAATACAATCGTTTACATGTCTTTCTGCCATTTTATCTATTCCTGGCCACCAGTAACTTTGCCTTCATTTTCTTTTCATGGCTCCTTCCCCTGGATGCCCCTGATGGGCCAGTTTCACTAAAATGGCCCTAAGCATTTTCAGAGGAACTACATATTGTCCCCTTCTTAACTTGCCTTCATAGATTATTCAATTCCTCTTTGATTTCCCACCACACATCAAACTTTCTATCCAGCACCTTTCTATCTGTCCACCCTCTTATAGTCCACTCTTTGATCAATTTAAGGTCATTATCCAAACTTTCCTCTTCTAACCACTTCTCTCGTCCCTCAGCACTCTCAACCTCTGCCACTACTACCTCTTCATCCTCTTCAGTCTTAGTTTCTTCTTCCTTTCTTACTGGTAATCTGGATAGACAATCTGCTACCACTTATTTTTTCCAAGTAGATAGCTTACATCAGAATTATAAATTTGGAGACTTAAACCCCATCTACTAATCCTGGGAGACCCCAAGGCCCACCTTCCACTCTTAAATTATTGTACCATGGGTTTATGGTCAGACCTACCAATGAACCTCCTTCCCCACAAAAAGTATTTAAAATGGTTGATCGCCCAAAACATTGCTAAGGTTTCACATTCAATGACTGAGTAATTACATTCTTCTTCCCTTAGCACTCTAGAAGCAAAAGCTATAACTCTTTCTGTGTTATCTTTATCATACTGTACCAAAGTTGCACCCAAACCCAACACATTAGCATCTACCACCAGTACACTTTTGTCTGTAGGATTAAACTTCCCAATTGAAGGTGCTTCACTCACTCCATCTTTAATTTTGTCAAAAGCCTCTCCGCACTCTGGAATCTGCACAAATTTTGAGCCCTTTTTCAGTATGAATCTTAAGGGTGTAGATATCATTGTGAAATCCTTCACAAATGTATGTTTATATTCCGCCGACCCTAAAAAGGATATCACCTGATCTTTATCAATTGGCAACGGCTCATTCTTCACAGCCTCTACTAAACATCTCTTCGGCCTCACACCTTCTTTACTAATCATATGCCCCAGGTACTCCACGCTCTCCACTCCAATTTTGCATTTGCTCCTACACACTGTCAAACCCGCCTCATTCAATCTACTTAAAACTTTTTCAAGAATCATGTCATGTTCACATTCTGAACTAGCATAGATTAACCTATCATCTTGGAACAGCACAATATTGTTTAAGCCTTCCATTATGGTCTCCATTACTCTTTGGAAGACTGCCACTGCCGAGGCTAGGCCAAACAGCATTCTGCAATACTTAAAAGTTCAGAATGTGGTTACAAATGCAGTTACATGTTGACACTCTTCCTTTAATGGTACTTAGTGATACGCTTGAGAGAGATCTATCACTGAGAACATCTTTGCATAGTTCAATGTCGACAATTTATCCCCAATTATGGGTAGAGGATGTCTGTCTATCAAGATGTTCCTGTTTATGTCTCTTAAGTCAACACAAAGTCTTATCTCCCCATTGGGCTTCGCAGCCACTACCACTGGTGACAACCACTCTGAACTCTCAATTCTCTCTATAATTCCCTTTTGTAACAGTACTTCAATTTCCAGTTTTACTTTGTCACTGAGATTTTGGGGTACCGGTCTCACTTTGTGTACTTTTGGCGTGGCTCCATCCTTTAGGCGAATCTCATGTTCAAATCCTTTTAGCATTTCCATCTCTTCCGTAAACACCATTGGAAATCTTTGTTCCCATTTGTCTTTCACCTCTGCAACCGTCACCAGATTTTCAGCGTTCGCCTGAATTCTGATTCATAACTTACGTCGTTCACTCCACCCTAACAGGAACAAGCCCTCTTGTGTGACATAAACGTTTGATTCACAACTCCTGCCTTTGTATTTTATCAAGGCGTGAAATTTCCCAAGAACTTCAGTCTTCACATTACCATAGGCATATGGCTCTATTTTATGCTCCTTCAAATGCTTCATGTTTCCCTGTACACATCCTTCAAAAGTTCTTTTTGACATTACTGTCCAAGGAGAACAACTGTCCACCTTCATCGTGACAACTCTCCCGTTGATCAAAAACTCATCTGTCGGTGCATTTCCTTTATATGAGATCTCTGACACTTCCAACACATATTTTCCTTGAATATTTTGTGGCATTACAAAATGTTCCTCTTGTTCCGGACCCTTCCTCCGGTCTCAAGGTTCACCACACGTCCTGATTCACGACAAACCCTTGCAAAGTTCCCCATTGTCTTGCATTTCAAACATGTGATATTCCTCTCAGGACAAAACATGCTTGTGGAGATGTGATGGTTACTACCACATTTGTAACATTTGATTTCCTTATTCATGCTCAGTTTCTTCATCCCCTTTATTGCAGCCAATTCACTTCCTTGTTTATCGCTTTTCATGGATGACATATATTTGTATATCTGCTCCATGCTCCTAGCCGTTTCCACTGCCAATTCTAATGGCACATACTTGGACAATAGTCGTTCCTGTATTTTAGTATTGTTGGTGCAAAAAACCAACTGGTCACGTATAAGTGAGTCTATGAGCATGCCAAAATCGCAAGTATTACTTAGAGTCCTTAACGCAGCAATAAAGTTTTCCACCAGCTCTTGTGGTTCCTGTGATCTCTGCAAAAATGTGTGCCTCTCAAAAGTGGTGTTCTTCTTAGCCTCAAAATGTATTTCCAACTTCTTCTCTGCCACACCATACTGGTCAGAATCTCCTTGGCCTTCTTGTGGGGGTTCTGGCAACCCATCGTAGACACTATGACCCTCTGTGCCCAGATTATGCAACAGTATTGCCTCTTTCCTTGCTGGGGCAAATTTCTCCCCTCCTACAGGAATTAAATATGTATCATACAATCTCTTTCCCCTATCCCATTTAATAGCTTGTGTGCCGGGCTCTGGTAGGAAAGGTAGAGGTGGGGACATACTTGCTGCAGCCATGTCTGCCTAAGGTTCACACCTATGAATCACTCCTGTATGAATATTATAAGCCTGTGCTGGAGTGTATACTATCTCTGACCTTGGTATCCCACTTTTTGAATGAGATCACAGTGGCTCCAATTATATATGGTGATTTACAGTTCAGTTTGTACATTAGGTGTACAGGACCTGTCTTATGCTTGTTTTCTTCAGCGTATACCTTTATCAGTCTTAGTTTTCAAAACAGGCTTGCAAGCTCCTCGCTGTTCTTGTTTAATTCCCTTAAAAGTTTTCAAAACAGTCTTCCAGGCTCCCTCACTGTTCCAGTTTAATTCCCTTCAACCATTATCTATGGTTCGTGGGGCTTGTTTTATTCAAATCCCTTTGAATAGCCAATTAAAAGAGCAACTGTTCGTACCAATCCCCTGTCTGCTCCTTCCCGTGTCTTTCTCAATGCGGCTACTATTGTTCATTTCCCCCTCCCCTCCTCCTCACCCCAGTGGATGGCAGTGACTTCTGCGACTTTGGTGCCAGCAAACTGGAGGGGCAGGATTTGGAGCGCTCTGTTCCTGAGTGTTCCGGTTATGCCAGAAGCTTGAATGCAGGGCGGCTTTCCTGCAATGGCTCCTGGCACCATGAGCGGGGAGGCAGAATCAGTCCACCTGGGGTGCTCGGAGCGCTTTGCTCTTAAGTGTTCCAGTCATGCCAGCATTATGATCGCAGAGCTGCTCCCTTGTTATGTCCTTGGTACCGTGAGTGGGGAGACAGGATCTTTCCCCTTGCGGCGCTCCTTCAGCAGTCAGCACTTCCTAAAAGGCTGAACTCTCGCTGCTTTCTCTTCTCCGTGGCGGAATCGTCATGGCCATCCCATCCTCATCGTCACTGTAAGGATGTCACTGGAGGTAGATAAGTAGTTTAAATAGTCTTTTTATTCGACGAACCTGCCCGGAGACGCACTCTGCCACAGCTGATCTTCAACGTCCCCTGCTGTCACGCGATGTCCGGATTCTAACCATAACAAGGACATTGCGTGACTACCACGGGACCACAAGCCATACATATAATTCCCTACACTTTGCTTATTTCTGAATTATATTGTCACTGTTAAAATACATATTTACCTTTACAAACAGCCTGATTCCTGGTTCAGTGTGACCCTGGGCCGTATTTTGAGATGGGTGTGATATGAGTGGTATATCATTCAGAATATTGAATTTATAGACACAAATAAAATAAGAGTTTCATTGTGCACTACATGCTAGGCGAGACTTGGGTGTGTGCCTGATTGAAATCCTTAACAACATGCCATACAAGGGGATTGTAGTATCTCAATATCTGAAAAACATTAGATACACGTTTTGAGAATCAGATTGTTTATATTGTTCATTGTATTAAATTAACCACATTGATTTAGATTTAAAATAGTGGTGGTTACATCAGGTTTTATGTAATACTCCTCCTATTGGTTAAGTCCCTGTTCTGTTTTGTTGTACTGATTCATCTATTGTAGGTGCAGTCCAGTTGAAATTCGGTATGTCAGGCCAGTCCCTTTGCAAGATCAGTTTTAGCACAATCATCAGAATATCAGGCTTGTGTCTTTAGAAGACTGAAAGAGGGGATACACAGCCAGTTATTGGTTAGGCATGTGCTTTCTGGAGCCTAGTCTGGTAGTTTTGTGTCAAATATCATATCAGGATTGTATTACATAACAGTCATAAGGAGAGGCTGGGGTTTAACTACAAACAGGTGCCATGACTAGTCTTTGGGAAGCTTTTCAGCTGGGGCACTTTGAGGGCAGATGTGGATGTGTTCGAGGGAGTCTGGTAATGATTCATTGCTTTAGAGAGGCTGGGGGGCTGGTGCAGTGTCGTTTGAACGCCAGTGAACGGCTTTGGAAAACATTACGGAAAGTTTCAAGTTTAAATGTTGTGATCTCTGTATCTCTATGGTTGGGGAAAAAGGGAGAGTCTCTTCATTGGGATGGTGACTCATTAGACCCTGATGTCGGTTCCAGCAGCTCTGTCAGTGTATTTAAAACGTGCATGCATTTTAACTCATGGGTCTTTTTGGCTTTGTCAGTCTGAAATTACCCAGACGTATAGCATTCTTAAGAATGTTCACCAACTGTACTCTTGTTTGTGCATCATTAGACCCCATGACAATGGTGGCTAATGCATGAATGCAGAAGTTGACTAGTTTCTCCAACATAGCATCCCAGCCCAGGAAATGGCACGCAAGTTAACAATATTTTTGGATGCACATGTAAAATGCCCCATAATGTTGCAGTCCTGCCCTGTGTGGGGTATCTTGATTGTGTCTATGTAGCAGGTTATGCATCTTTTGTTTCTGCAAGGCACAGCTCCATAATCTATGCTATTTGAATGCGGTCTGCTTCTCACCAGCACGCCCTTCATATTTGATTGTTGTTTTGAAGCAAGGAGGGGCATCACAGGGAAAACCTCTGTTCATCTTGTTGCAGGATGGGTTGGAGTTCCATAGCAATTGTGCAGAGAGCTTCTAACCCTAGATTGTATGTGACTACCAGTGGCACCTGGGTTTGTGTCTCTTTCACTCCAAATTCGAATAGGTTGCTCTGGGGGATCAGTGTTGCCCTTTGAATCTGGCTGTCCAATAATCTGTGCTTACGTGCACGATTTATGAAATCTGATCTCAGGGTTTGCATGTTTTTATCCCAGTCCTTTTTGTCTGAGAATATTCAATTGTATCTTAATGCTTGGTTGAATATTGTAGCATGTTTTCTGTGCGCTTGGTGGAAGCCGTTACTCTTCAAGTAGCTGGCAAGGTTGGTTGGTTGTGATATACTGTGGTCTGCAGAGGGCCATCTTTCATTGTCATACTGGTGTCGAGGAAATGTACTTTTTCAGGAGAGTATGTGAGTTTGACGGTGATTGATGGTTGCTTGAAATTCATTAAATCTCCTATGGAAGTTTAGGATGTCCTGCTCCCCAGAAATCCAATTCAGGAGGATGTCATCAATGTAAAACAGATATCCCAAAGGTCTGCAGTCACAGGTGACAAGGAAACACGTCTCTAAGTGTGCAATTAATAAATGTGCATATTGTGGCACGATTCGAGTTCCGATGTTCCGAATTCCAAAGATCATTTGGAGATAAGTATCAGTACCACATGTGAAATAGTTGTGGTTCAAGATGAATTCTATGCACTTGCCGATAGTGTCAGTAAGTGGGTTTTGACTGCTAGGTGCATTCTTGCATGCCTCTGTGCCATCAATCTGAAGAATGTTTGTGTAGAGTGACTCCACATCTGTGGTTGCTAGAAATGTACCCTTGGTCAGGGGGCCAAATCACTCAGTTTGTTGAGTAGAGCAGTGGTGTTCTGGATGTAGCTGGATATCTCTCTTACCAGTGGCTTCAAAATGTTCTCAACCCAGACAGAGATGTTCTCAGTCAGCGTGCCTGACCCAGTGATGATTCGCCGTGCAGGATGGGTTGATGTGTTTTGCCTGCTACAAATTAAAATTTAACTCACACTACACCAATACTTTGCATGCCTCGCTATAACTATACCGTTTATATGTGCTACCTAATAGTTCATGTGAGTGTTGTGAAGTAGAAGTGTAGTTTGACTCTCATTCTAATCCCTATCCAATGAAGACCCTCCCCAAAACATGTCATCTGACACACTTACAAGTATTTCATCACATGGGGTTAAAAACAACCCAACAAAATGTCTTGATCTGCCCCAAAGATACACCTGAACTTACTTTTAAAGTTCACATCTTTTTCTCTCCAGCAATTCTGAAGAGTGCACTTAAAAAGTAAGATGCCAGAGGACAAGCCCCTTTGCATGCTGACGCAATGCCTGTGTGGGGGGTTGCTTGAGAGCCTGCAGCCAAGATGGCCGTGTCTCTTGAGACTCTGCGCCAGACCTGCTGTGAGGGGAGGACGCTGCAGTGCTCATCGGGGACCAACAACCTTCATTGTGGCGTGAAAAACTTACTGACTGGACCTGGCTGGTGGCCCCATGAGCCGTGTGTTGCAGGCAATGCTGTGGAGAGATGAGGAGGCTGGTCAGCGGTGCTGGAACCTGAGAGAGGGAATAAGGGAGAGCGGGCAGCCCCAGGCGGCGAGAGCAGGGTGACCCAGAGGGCACCTGGCCGTGTGCACAGCAGCAGCCCAATGGCTGCAGCTGGAGGCCTGCTGAGATCACGAGCGGAGTGAGGAGGAGCCTCGCCTTGTGAGCTGGGGAGACGCCGGAGGACTAATTATGCCTGCTGGGACTCAACTCGTCTGTGCATGTGCCTCCCGTGGCAGCAGGGATCCGGGTCGCCTGTTCGTGGTAGGAAGATTTGGTGGCCCCCACCCTGTTAGTGCAGAGGTAGCAGCTGCAGGTCAGGAGGCCCAAGTGGGGCCGGAGAGCCTCCCCATGCAAACAAAGATTACGGCCCCCACGTGAGGTCCCTGGCCTGACAGTGTACTGCTGCTCACGGGCGAGTCTGCATAAGTCCTAACTGCTGGATGTCACCACTGTGAGGAGGGTCAGGCCTGGTCACCATGATTCGCACATCTGTGGCTGCAAATTGCTTGAAGGGGATAACAACCCCACCCTGGGAGCAGGCACTCGACTGCCTGACCAGCACATCAGGGAACTACCCAGAGTGCAGAGTCTCCGCTGAGGAAACCATTGTGGGGACCACCAGAGTGCCTGAGTTCCTGCAAAGATGCTTGTGGCTCACATAGTGTTGTGGGTAGCCGCCTTCAACCTGGGCTAGGGTGCCCTGATAGTGGAGGTGGGGAACTCCCAGGATGTCCAACGAGTTGAGACCGGAGGGGAGTCATCAGGGACAGCGACGACCAGGGGGGGTACCAGGGGGGGAACACCTCAGTGGTGAGACATGCTCCCTTGTCACGTGTGCCCGGACCCCCTCCTCGGATGTATCAGTGGCAGGGGCATTACAGACTTTCCTTGATCCTTCCCAGGGTAGGGTGCAAGCCATGGGGTTGCAGCTCTGATAAAAACAACATAAAAAACTGAATCACCAGAAAGGAAGACCTGGGACGGCCTGAGTGCTGGTGGCCGAGAGCCTGATTTGGGAAGAAGAAGCTCCTGGCTGTCTCATCCGCAACATTGCACACACACCAGAGGAGCATCACAGCACGCCCCCCAGAGAGCTGAATGGCTAAGGAAAACAAGCAGTAGTCTTGCATAACTTTCCCCCAGAAGGAAGGACTGAACAAAGAGAGCGAGAAGATGATGTGCCCCGGGACACCCCTAACAAGTCACCCATGTCGTCCCTAGTGGAGGCACCTACTGAGTCAAAATGGAATGCTCCATCATCGAAACCTGGCCTGGTGTTGGCGGAGATGAGCATACAAGGTTTACAGGATGCAGGAATGCATTGAAAGGGAGAGTGTGAGGGTCTCTGAGGTTGAACTGTCAGTGGGAACGCTGGAGGATACAAGCAGTGAAGTGACACAGGAGATCCGGGAGCTGCAGAGAGAAGTATAGACAATCAAGGATAAAAATGAGGACCTGGAGGCGAGATCTCAGAGAAAAACATCCAGGTGGTGGGGGTCCCAGAGTCGATCGCACAGCAGAAAATGATGGAAAACTTTATCAAGGAGGTGATGCAGGGAGCCCCACTATCTCCCCAATTGCTGGTTGAGAGGGCACACCAGCTGTCACAGGTCTCCCCTAGACCGGGTCAGAGCGCTCGCCCAATAATTGAGCGTTTGTTGAATTACCGAGACCAGGACACTGTACTCCACAGGGCGAGGGAACTTGTGTACCTCACCTACAAGAATGCTAGAGTCTCATTCTACCAGGATTTGACCACGTCAGTCCAGAAGGCCCGCCTCTCCTTCCTGGCAGAGAAAAGACAGCTTCAAGACCGTGGGATGCAGTATGCCATGCTATATCCATTGAGACTACGTGTCCAGCATGGAGGTCAGACCCACTTTTTTACAGACCCTGAAGCGGTGCATGACTTCTTCGAGTCCCTGCCAAAGCCGCTGGCTTGGCCCTGTATGTAACAGGCAGGTGGCAGAGTGGGTCTGAGGTGATACTCCCGCATCATTCAAGTGTTGGGTCGGCTTGGTACCCAGCTAAAAGTGTGTTATTAGCATGGGTTCCCGGATTAGTCACCCAATATGCTTGCTCAAAAATGTAAAGAATCAGTCCTGCTGCATGCTAAAGTAAAGTTTTGAGGTCCTCCCCCTGAGGTCTGGGCTGGCGAAGGGTCACATAGGAGGCATAGTCCGGCACTCTTGGGCTGTGGCCCATGGTAATTTGGTTGTTGTGATAGCTGAGTGGGGGGATTAGAGCCACTGAAAGTTCGGGATGGGCAGTGTGCGTGGGAGTGGTTTGGAAGGGGGAATGTTGAGGAGGCTGTCAGGTGGGGGGTAGTTCTTGGGGAGGTTGGGCCATGTTCGTTCAAAATGATTCATGTCTCATGAGACCATTCAGTTTTAGGCGTACGGGTCAGGTGGGTGAGTGGGCAGGGCACGAATCATAAAATAACCTCAAGCCCAATAATGACGAGTAGAGTAATCAGCTGGAATGTGTGCGGACTCAATAAATTGCGTAAGGCCCACAAAGTGGTCCAGTATTGTGAAAGGCATGGCAGCAAGGTTGTTTTGCTGCAGGAAACCCATCTGATGGGCAGGGGGAATGATGGGGGCACCAGGAGCTGGGGGAGCTGAAATTCTACACTTCATATTCGACAAACTCAGCAGGGGTGATGATGCTGGTGCACAAATCTGTGGGCTTCTGCACAACTGACGCGAGAGGGAGATATGCAATTGTTTCAGGATGTTGGGGCAATACATGGTTACATTTGTCAATATATATGGTCCCAATGTGGAAGACCATGGTTTCTTTGAGTCCCTGGTGAGTAATGTCATATATGTCTCCATACTAGCTTTGTGTGGATGGAGGATCTCAATGTCACATTGGACCCAAGGAGAGATAGATAGGTGGGGGAGTGGGGACACCACTCCTGAACATCAGAAGCAGTGTTGAACTCCATGCGTGAACTCGAGTTGGGGGGTGTGTGGAGGCTACTGCAGTCAGAAGGGAGGGAATATTCATTTCACTCAATGGTGCATGGCACCTACCGCGACTGGACTACATTTTGGCTAGCTCCTCCCTGGTCCACCATACTGTCGAATTTCATTCTTCTTCCCAGAACTCTCTCTGACCATTTGCTTGTCCTTTGGTCACTGTATCCGGAACGGGAGGTCCTATCTACAACCTTTTGGAGGCATCCGGCATGAGCTCTGTGTGGGAGGCATTTAAGGTGGTGATTCAGGGTTGTTGCCTGTCCCTGCAACTCGGAGTGTGTTGGTTGTCTTGACCCACGTTCAAGTTATTATGCTACAACATTTGGTGCTGTGGGCTTAGAAAATCCAAGATGGCGGAAAAACCCACATTTGCGCCAGAATCCTGGAGAACCGCGCAGTCTTTGCGCACAGCAAAATGGTCCCCTGACCTGCCACCCATCAGTGCTAAGGAATATGGTGCTGTTCAAAATCTGTTGTTGTTAATGTCAAAAATAGGTGCAATACTGGTGCTCACCACTACCAGAAAGCCGGTGTTTTAAAACCACCAGACATTTGTGTAAAACTGAACAAATGAACCAAACCAGGCCAAAGAAAGACTTACTAAGAGGTGGATACAATGTAAAACTATATTCTGAAATGACTTGAAGGAAGTAATTGTCTAATGTATGTATTGAAAATAGCTGGGGATGTCAGCAGCTTAAGTGAATTTGGGTTTAAAGCCACTAAAATCGAAATGTTTAGAATAAATGAGTGACCTACTTTTGAGTGTCGCATAGGTTGCAATTGTTTAAATGTCATAGTTTTGAACTTAGAATCAGTGTTCTAGCTGCATGTGTAAAAATTGCAAGTTTGGTTTGAATGTAGAAAACTGGGAACCAAAGTGACATTTAGCTGAAGCCTGGCTTAAAGAGATTGAATTCTGCCTGAAAACTACCCCCGACAGGAGTTGAGACTTGATCAGCAGCTGTGTTCCCAGGCCTGGCTGAATTCTGCTGCCCCTGCCAAAAGGAGATGACACCTCTCTGATTGAATTAGGGGAGTGGCACCTGGGGACTGCAGGAAAATAAACAATGAGCCTTCCTTGGCCCAGGCAAATGTTAAATTAGGGGGGTCGTAAATGGCTTCCTCTTGGAAGGAAATGGGGAGGAGCACTGCATCTGTGAGCAAGCTGAGTTGGGGGAAGTGGACAAACCAGAAATTCCACCATGTGCTTTGGAAAACCACACCCCTTTGGGGCCAGAGCAGGATTTTAAAAAGATGGATAATTCATAGTGCAGACTTGTAAAAATTATATAAATAATATCATCATTCTAGTGAATTTTCTGTGCACATTTTAAGAGGTGTTAGGACTCTGTGGTATGTTTGTGGGCATAGTAGCGGAAAATAGGTTGTTACTCCAAATGTATGTATGTTAAAAATCTGACACCTTATCATCTGATACCCATATTCCTTGTGCATGTTTGTGTAAAATCTGGAAAAGTTTAGAGGTCGCTATCTGGATGAAAAGGGCAGAATTCTGTCAAAAGTTGACACGACATCTTACAAAGACAGGGATCGGATGGTTTGGTGCTACAGAAAATATGTTAACTGGACATATAATATTAGAAAAATGGTACATAGATAAATGGGTATTTGGATCAGAAATAGATTTGTGTACAATTTGACAAGGGGAGGATCCTCTGACCATAAACCTACCTCATCACTCTGCCTCACTGTTCCCTTCTCAAATCAGGTCAAAGAGAAATCCTTGACCTATCAAATCGTGAGTGGGTTGGGCAAAGAAAGTTAGCATCCACACCCATTTTCAAAAGACATAAAAAGAGCCACTGGAACCCAGGCAGGGACATTCACTTTCCACTTTCTTGCAGGACGCTTTGCCGGGAGACTCCAGACTTCAAATCCATCAATCTCCAGAGACAAGAGATCCAGAGAGACCAGAGATCCAGAGAGACCAGTACTGTGCAGTGCTGAGAGCTGACCTAGATCGCTGTGCGCAGAACCAGTACCAAGTGGCGAGAGAACCTCAACCAATCCTGACCCGATCCGTCACAAAGTCACATTCCTGTCCAAAATATAGTGTGAGTACTCAGCCAGAACTGTGCAAAACCAATCTTTTAGTTTAACATAATCTAATTCAAACTATTTTAACCTATTGAGACCTGCATCATAGAAATTGTGTACCTTCTTTTGATTCAAAGCTTAAAAACTGTCATCTGTCATTCTGAAACTTTAAAATTTCATTTCTGAAAAACTACCTTCACAAAATCGTCCGTATCTCTTGAACCTGTGATAGAAGCGTGATTTAAAGCTTTCCAACGAGCCTAAAACCGTCTTTGTACTCCTTATACTTCCTCCTTAATTGCGCTCGACGCACGCTACTAAATTGGCGCGATTTTACATTTTGCTTCATTCCAGCCACGTGTAAAAACATTTGTCTTTTGCTTCCATCACGGAATTCTGTTTTCAACTTGATAACCATCCCTGAATCATTGATAGGGCTGGCCTGAACTGATTTAAAGTATCTCTCAATCACCCTGAACCTCCTATAGGGAATTAAAATCATTTTTAGCATATTTTTCCTTTCTTTGCATACCACCTTTAAAGTACTTTGCCTGTGTTTAAAATCATCCCTGTTTCTCTAAGCTTGCTAGGGGGGAACTGAATTCGTATTGTACTGTGATTGTATTCCTGAAGACTGTGTGTGTTACTTCCATGTTTTTACATTGCATAGGGGGGGGAGTGAATTATCAGAGAAAAAGTGATCACATTATCTTTTGCTGAAATAATATCAAGTTTATTTCTGTACTGCCTTTTATTCATCATTGCATCTCCTTGAAACCATAAAGCATTCTTTGATACCTTATTCCCCTGTTCCTAGTCATAAGTCACCAGAACTGTGCTATTGTAGGATTACCTATTGCTGATTACTGCTCATATTCACAAGTGTGATATCAATTATTAATATATTATTAAAGTGCAATATATATATATATATATATATATATACATATATATATATATATATATATATATATATATATATATATATATATATATATATATATATATATATTGTTTAATTCTCAAATAAAACTTTTAAATTTGCAAAACAAACTTACTTCTTGGCTCAGTGGGGTCAGGGGGATTCTAAGAGAGGGGTGTGATATAAGGGTTGTCATCCAGAGTACACAAACTGGACATAAAAATATATAAATAAGGGCTTCCCTTGGGCATCCCAGACCAGTCACTGACTTAGTGGGATTGCTTGATTGGAGTCATTTAACAGAGTGGGGGCTCGTCCTGGATTCTGGATTAGATCTATCACTTGTGCAGATTAATACAGTGTGCTAACTGACAGAATATATAAACTCTGTTGGATCACCATGCCGTGTTACACTGTAAAGACACCACTCAAATGAACGCTCTAAGGAAACGGTCCGTTTTGTAAAATAAAGTACAAACTTCTGTAAGTCAGGAAGGAAGTCAAGTTACAGAATGACGACCTTGGTAGATATCAAAATAACCAGAGAACACCTCTTACATAAGCTATTTGTGAGAGGTGAGTGGGCTCATCAGGACCAGGCGGTCTGGTTGCAGGCAATCGCACCCCAGATCACTGAAACAAGGTCAGATATATGGAGAGATCAGGCTCCCTTACATGTAGCCCTGAGTGAACTATATATGGCCCCTGAGGCCAAGGATGAGCACAACAAGATTGCCAGGGTAGCGGCATATTTATATTTACATATGGGAGCCATACAGGACAAATGTGCTGAAGGCCAAGATCTGGCAAATAGGCAACTGATGGCATTAGAGAAGGCCCAATCTGACCTCGTCTCTTCTGAGCAGAGGCTGCAGAGGAGCCAGGAGTCAGAAAATGATAGTAGGCAGTATATTATTAAAATAAAGGAGGAAATGGATATCCTGCATCAGGGAAAGTCTGACCAGGATAACAGATTTCTGGCCTTGCAGAAGGAGTACCAAGAAGGTTTGGACGCCCTACTGCAGAGAAAGAAAAAGCTGGAGCAACAACTGGACTTCAATAGGGCAGGCGCAGAGCAGGTAGTCACCCTGCAAAGCCACCTAGATAGAGAGAAAGAGGAAAGCAATAAATTGATTTTGAAAGACCTGGATACCCAGGCAGAGTGTGATCAAGAACGCCCGAAAGCTGGTGCCTTTCAAAGGCAGAGGGACGACTTGGCGGCAGAGATGCAGGCTCTTAGTCAGGAAAGGGACACCTTAGGCCAGGAAGTCTGCCAATTAAAATAAAAAATTGAAGGAAATCACCTGACCCTCCAGGGGCTGGGTGACCTCCAAAAAGAGCATCAGAACTTGTTAGAGTGCACCAGGAGGGTGGAAGATGCTCTGGCAAGAAAGGAGCAGGCCAGTAGGGATGGGATTCAGGAGGTAACCCTCCTGCAGCAAAGACTGGCCCAGTATTCCAGGACCAATCAGGAGGCACAGAGAGAGAATGAGGCTCTCTGTCAGCACAATGATAGGCTCCAGCAACACGTAGCCATGCAGGAGAGACTGATAGAGTCTAGTAAGGCCTTAACTGAGGAACTGAAAGTGCAGGCTCTTGCATTGCAACAGGGAGCAGGGGCTGACAGAGATGAAGTTCGCTTGGAAAGGGAAACACCTGAGCATAACCTCAGGAGCCCTAGTACCAGAGGCCTTCATCTCTCCCAGTCCTTGGACTCTGCCACCCCCATGTCCCCTGGCGCACATGAGCACAGGGCCACAGGGAGGGCAGATTACTATCCAGCCAAAAGTATGGGGTTCATAGGCCAGTACCTCCCAGGAATGGATGGGCGGGCATCCGGGTATGGGCACCCAAGCACAGTGCAATTTAGTGGGGAACCCCAGGAGAGTAGGCCTACTAAGGGCATACTGAAAACCTCCACCCAGTTAGGTCAGTGGGGGGGTACCCATCAAATCCTGGCAGCAAGGAGGGATCTGAAGAGTCCTCTGAGCGGCCCAAGACACAGGAGACCAGGTCCCCACATTCTGCCAGCCATTCCCGGGCTCGCAGAATCCGGGAAAACCTGGAAGATCAGACGGTCACCTCTGGGAGCAGTGCCTCTGAGTCAGAGGATGAGTGGACCAGGGTTACCCGAACCAAAAAGGCCAATAAGGCAAAAAGGGCCTTGCTTAAGGACCCCTTAAAGCAGATCAAGGCAATAAGGAGTGTCATCACGCCTTATCACAAGAACGCCAAGTATTCTGTTTGGGAACACTTGGAGCTCTATGAGCAAATGATGGAGACTTTCCATTTGAAGGACAGCAGTAGCTGCATTCAGTATGTCAAATGGACATTCTCCCCAGAATACTCCAGTTTCTTTGCGGGGCTGGAGGACCAAAACCATTCAAGATGGTCCACATATAGGGCGGCCATCTTGAAACATTTTTCTGTTCACCGGAATCCCCAGGAGGCTCGCAAGGCAGCCTACAATTTGCAATGTGGGGAGGATCAGGCCCCACAAGAATGTGTGCAAGAATTGAAGCGTGCCTTTGCGCAGACCACCAGAAGGGTGCTCCCGGACAGCAGAGAATTCATCAACACATTTTTCCATGCTCTCCCCAAATACATAATGACCCAGCTCGTGAGAGATTTTCACGAGAAAAGATCTTTAGACTGGGTCATTGAGCAAGTCACCGGCATCTATGAGGTGCAGAAACCGGTGGAAATTAAGAATCAGCCCAAAAACCCCAAAACCAACAGCACCCCTGCTGCTGCCAAGGTGGCAGAGTTAAAGGTTGCCCCTGTTTTAGATTTGGAGATGGGGGGACCTAAAAACCTGCCTGCACCAAATAATTCACAGCCCAGAAGGCCCTCGGGCCAGTCACAGACAGGGAATCAAGGAGGTAATCCCACAAATGGGGTCCCTTGCTCCCCTTTCTATGTAAGTCCCCGCTACAAGGGAAACAGACCAATCCATGGTTATGTGTGGACTCCTCCAGCCCAAGGGGGGGGATCCAGCCAAGCACCTGACCCAGGGAACTTCCCTCCTAACTTCCCACAGGGGGGCAGAAATTCACCAAATCCTGGGCAGAACATTTTTCCCAGGTATCCACCCAATTTCCAGCCCCAAAATCATCCATCCTTCTTTCCCCAATTCCCTGAGCCCAGACAACCGAATACGGGAGAGGGGAGGCCAAGAGTGGAGGGGTACACAAATCTTCCCAACCCAGGGTACTACCAGAGAAGCGATAGCTACCCTTCCCGGGATCAGCCCAGGGGAGAAAATAGAACCCTGTAGCGAGTTTCACAGTTAGAGCGCCAGGTCCAAAATATGGCACGGGATCTGAGACACATACTGAGGGCTCAACAGAACCCTCAGATGAGCATTCCACCGCAGAGTGCCCCAAACTCTGGGCCTGGTGCTCCAGAACAATGACGGGGGCAGCACCCCGATAACCCACCGGTTCCCAGGGAGGAGCCACAAGGGGAAGGGGGGTGTAAAGCCTTGGAGGAAGCTTCCTTCCCAACTTGTAAACAGCCCCTGGAAAACCAGGAACCGGAAAAAAAATCTCCTACCCCTGGAAGTCTGCCACCCAAGGAGCAGAGAGGACGTAGGAGAAACAAAGTACCCAAACAGACCCACTTTGTGGAGGAGGTACAGGTCTTCCAATTTGAGGGAGAGGGATCCTCAGAGGATCCTGGGAAAAGGATCTTCTCCTTCAGAGATGGGGTAACTCCTCCCAAGGAAAAATGGGTCCCAAGGGATTCCAACCCAGACTGGGTAGATGTGGGGATTGAGCTGTCGCCGCCCATCATTCTATCCCAGAACCAACAAGACCGAAAACCCCTGGTTCAAATCCATCCAGGTGACTGCCTCCAAAAAGGGGGGGTGGCCCAGAACCGGAACCAGGGGAACCAAAAACGCATCAATATCCAGTTGCAAACTTTTTCTTTCAGATTCCCATGACTCTCCACAGAATTCTGCCCTCATCTCTTCTCTCCCAATGTCCAAAACCAGACAATTAGCCCACCAGTTGTCCAAAATTGTGCATTATCTGTTGAGGAGAAGGAGGGAAGATACTATGCCCCGGTACAAGTACAGGGGCAGGGTACAATTTTTGCGCTGGTGGACACTGGATCTCAAGCTACCCTTCTGTCCAGAAGGGCCTTTGATGAACTGAATTCAGGTAGGGGGGAGAAGTACCAAATTCCTCTCACCTCTCTTCCTGGACAGCTTCAGAACTTTGACGGGAAGGAAATTCCCGTCGAGGGGACGGCAGATTTGGACATTTAAATTGGGCGACACAAGGTGAAACACCCGGTCATAGTAGTGACTCCAAAGGGCACCCCTTGTTTACTAGGGAATGACATCCTGAGAAGGTTGTCACCCCTAATAGATTGTGTAAATAAGGTCCTCTGGACCCAGACTAGCCGACCAATAAAATTAAAGCAGAGTGTCAACTATGTTAGCTTAAACGGCACCTGCCACATGGTTGAACAAAAATCTGACCAAGTACAATTTCACTTCCAGAACAACCAAATTCCAGACGAGACAGTAATAGCAGTAGGACAACAGACTGGTGATGGGGGGTCCTCTCTATTTCTGAAAATAACCTTCATTCCAGTTTAAGGTGGTATTCCACACTGGAAGGAAATACTCTGAAATTCTTTACTAATCCACAATCAGACATTCTCACTCTGATAGTCCAGGAAGAGGTGAAATCAGATCAGAGCCTGGCTGATATTCAGCAAATTGGAGAGCATTTGTTCATCCCTGTTCAGTTAAATGATGGGAAGGACTCTGTTCTCGCTCGAGTGTGTGTGAACAACGGTAAGAGCTTCATCAGCGAAGCCATGTTCCGCCAACTCCCAAAAGATCCAGCCATTCCCACATTCAAACTGATAGACAAATGGGAAATGGATCTGGAAACACCAAATTCCAAACATCTCCTGCCAAGCAGGTGTATGCTCAAAATCTCCATTTGCAACAAGAGCATAGTCCATAATTGTTGGGTCGTACGAGACGTCACTGCCGCCTTTTACTTAGGCAGTAACATTCTCAATCGCTTTGCCATTAGTTTGGACCTAATAAACTTCAAAACTTGGTCCCGATTAGCGGATAATCCCATGGGCTTTGATGATCCAGAAAAAACAATTAGGTCAGCTCAATTGCTACCTTATGCAGTTGTAATTCAGATTAAGGAGGAAGTCACCATCCCAGAATGGACACGACAATTCTCCCTGGAAGTGAAAGTTAAAAGAGGACAAACATTCAAAAACCCTGATGCTTATATTCATCTAAATGCTTCTCTCCAACAGCAAGGGTTAGGGGTAAACCCAACACCATTAGTCAACATAGAACATGACACCATTCCAATAGAGGTGGATAACAGCGACTTAAAGAGTATTACTCTAGCCGCAGGCACCATTATTGGAATGACGGTTGATGACCAACATTTCTCCATTGATTTAGGAAATTAACTGTTAGGACCAATGCCCAAGGACTGTTTTGACAGTGACAGTGATGACAATACAACACCAGACAGGATCTTTACCCGGAATGGGGGAACTTCCTGGTGTACACTTCTTGCCCTTATGGTAAGGAAGTTGTGACTGGTGATTAGGTGGTTTTCCAGGTCCATGAGGGCTGCCTTCCCCACCTGAAGCCTCCGGTTCAAATCAGCACTCTGACCAGGGACTTCTCCACCCAGCTGGAGGAGGCCGCAGAAATAGCAAAACCAGAAGTCTTTCCAGGCTTCAGGCAGATGGTGGAAGAGAGAGTCAACCTAGCTGATGCCTGTGTGACTCTGGAACAGAAGCAAAAGTTGAAACAAGTTTTCTTGGATTTCCAAGATCTCTTTGCGGTAGACTCATATGACTGTGGTCGCACCGACATCCACACAACAACAATTCCCAGGGACCCTGGCATGACTCCAGTGTTTGTGAAGCAATATTGCTTGCCTCTCGCATCAACGGAGTCCCTTACTGAAATAATTAAGAACCTTGAGTCCCGGGGAATAATCTGTCCAGTACACAGCCCCTTCAATAATCCGGTGCTGGGAATATTGAAGCCAAACGGCCAGTGGAGACTCTGTGCCGACCTTAGGGAGCTCAACAAATGGGTCCATACTTCCCGATGGCCTCTGCCCTACATTGACCAAGGGCTGGCCCAGATTCAGGGGTCACAGGTATTCACTGCAATAGACCTGACCAATAGATACTGGACCATGCCTGTCAGTAGGGAGGACCAATACAAACTGGCTTTTATCTTTGGGGGCCAGCAGTACTCATGGACCCGGACTCCCTTCGGATTCCTCAACTCCGGCAATGAATTCAACATTTTCCTACACAAGGCCATGCCCGACCTGGGTGCGAGGGGTAACCTGGCTTATGTAGATGATGTCCTCATCAAAAGTTCATCTGTGGAGGAACACTTAGCGGAGATCCGTTATGTTCTGACACAGTTGAGGGCCGCCGAGCAAAACTTTCCTTCCAAAAAAGCACAATGGTGTAGAACACGTGTTAATTTCATGGGGCATGAGATTACTCCTCAGGGTCTCTGTCCCCAGGAAATGAAGGTGGAAGCACTCCAGAAACTAAAGGATCCCACAACTCTGCGGGAACTAAGGAGCCTCCTTGGACTGACTAATTACAGCAGAAAGTTCATTGAGGGCTACGCAGAGATCACCAGACCCTTGATTCATCTTTTGAAGGGGGGTCAAGTGGGAATGGGGTCCAGAACAATCCGAGGCAGTAAGACAACTCAAAAGAAGCCTCTAACAAGCGCCTTGCCCAGCTTACCCTGTCAGAAACAAAGAGCTCTTCCTGGAGACAGGGTTCTCTAATACGTGCTTGACGGCAGTATTATACCAAAAGCATGACAAGGTCAATAAAGTAATCTCCTATGCGAGCAAAACTTTATCCTCTGTGGAGCAAAAATTCAACAATTGTGAGAAGGCACTCCTGGCAACGGTGTGGGCATTGAAGAATTACCGCCCGTTCATCCAGGGGGAACACATCATAGTGGAGACTCCACACCAGCCTCTGCAATATCTCCAAAGTGACAGAATCTGGGCCGGAAATGTGAGTAATTCCCGAATTACTTCCTGGATTCTGTCAATGCAAGGCTATCCTGTGGAGGTCAGATATGGCCAAAACAAGAAGAGTCCCCTCGCGCAAGGTCTCGCTGACTTGCAGGATTGTGCCAGAGAAAACTGTCTTAAGGACGAAAGTCTAAAAATCAAGGACAAAATGGAGGCATACCTTAATTCCCCCCACAAAGTCTTTGAAGAAGACAAGTGTGAGGGAATGCCCACTGTCTATGTGGATGGATGCTCTTACCATGTTGACACCAATGGGGAGAAAGAACTGGTGGCCGGCGTAGGGAATGCATGAGTGAAGGAGTTTCCAGAACCCTCCGCTGGGTACAAAATTGGTCCCCGAAGTAGTCAGGTGGCAGAGTTGATGGCTGTGCATCAGGCCATCCTCACTGCGGTCCAACATCAACTCCACAAACTAGTCATAATCACAGATTCGGATTATGTACGGAACGGGTTCGTGGAGCACCTGGTTAATTGGAAAACCAGAGGCATGTTATGTGCTAATAACAAACCCACTTCTTGGCTCAGTGAGGTCAGGGGAATTCAAAGAGAGGGGCGTTATATAAGGGTTTATCATCCAGAGTATAACGTGTCACAAAAATATATAAATAAGGGCTTCCCTTAAGCAATCCCAGACAAGGCACTGACCTAGTGGGAATGCTTGATTGGAGTCATTAACAGGTGTTAAAGCTGATCCGCAGGCAGCTGAATGTAACTGAATTGGAAGTCAAGGGAAATGAATGGGAGGTTGACGAGGGAGGTGGGACTGGGTCAATGGCTAAGTTGAGGGAGGCACTGGATATCTTTAATGACCTTGCTGAGTGAGATGTCAAATACCTCACGCGCCCGGTGATGGCCCACAGATATGGCGAGGAAGGTAGACTTGGCAAACTCCTGGTGGCAATGGTTAGACTAGAAAGGGGGAACACACCGAAATTGCAGCGGTGAGGATGTCAGAGGGGGAGGTGGTAGTGAGGCTGGAGGCAATCATGGATGCCTTAAGAAACTACTACGAGAACCTATATGCATCATGGGGGACACTGCCCATGATTGAGCTAGAGGAATACATCTTGGAGGCGACCCTCCTGGTGCTGGGCGATACAGCTGTGGAAGCATTAGCAGCGCCCATAACAATTGACGAGATTCTACTAGCAATACGTGCCCTGCCTTCTTCCAAACCACCGGGCATGGACGGAATAACTGCTGAGTTCTACAATGTTTGAAGCGGTCATAACGCTAATACTGAAACTGGATAAGGATCCCCTTAAGTTTCCTCATTCCTCATACTGACCAATATCCTTGCTGAATCTCAACACGAAAATGTTTGCTAAAGTGCTGGCAGAATGCCTGCTCCCACATGTCACACAGATAATACATGTGGACCAGTCAGCATTTATAACCGGGAGGTCAACCTCCTCAAACCTACATAGGTTGTTTACAAATCTAGCGCAGATTGATCCCAAATTGCAAGCTGTGGCGGTCCTGCTTGTCATGGAAAAGGCCTTTGACTCAGTGGAGTGGAGTTACCTGTTCGAGGTACTGCGCCAACTGGGGGCCCCGGATACCTACCTCTCGACAGTGTGGCTACTGTACGCCGAGTCTAATGCCAGAATTGGGATCAGCAGGACAAGGTCTCGAGCCTTTGATCTGGGACAAGGGACCAGGCAGGGCTGGCCGCTGTCACCCTTACTTTTTGCTGCAGCGATAGAGGTAATTGCGGCCCGGTTGCATAAGGACCTGGGAGCAGAGGCGTAGCCAGGATTGTCTAGCAAATGGGGCCTGATGCTAATGTAGTTGGGCCAACTGCAGTGACAAAAATATCTGTAAATTCCCACGCAGCGCTGCTGAGTGGGCATTTACAGATTTTGGGTGGGCCTTGCCCCTCAGGCCCTACCCTGCCTACGCCTCTGCCCGGGAGTTGTCATTGCTGTACGCGGATGATGCAATTCTTTGTTTTAAGCACCCTGGGAGCAATCTGGGCCCGCTTTTGCAGGAGGTTGCAAGATTTGGTGAAGATTCAGGCCTCCGTATGAACAGGGTCAAATCCATCCTATTCCCATTGAACGATCCCACGATCAGACCTCTGAATACTGAAGGGTATAGGTGGGAGCAGACATCGGTTAGATATCTGGCAGTGTGGGTCAGCAGAGATGACCAAACATGATTAGCCGACAACCATGTTAAATACTTGAATAACGTGAAGGTGAGGGTTGAGAGGTGATGCAGTCTCCCTCTTTCGTTGATGGGCAGAATTGCGGTTGCCAAGATGACCGTGATCCCTAAACTCCTATATATTTTCCAGAATGTCCTGGTGTGGCCGGGGGTCGGCTACTTCGCAAATGTAAGGGCCCAGCTGGTTAATCTGGCTTGGCACCCACTGAGCCCTGTATTAGCTTGGACATATTGGTTCTCCCCTGGGACTCGGGGGGGGGGGGTTGGTGCGCCAGGCGTGGAGCTATACTTTCTGGCATCTCAATTATATTTTGCCCCCCCCCTCTGGATGCTGGGGGCCTCGGCGTCCCCTCATGTGCATATTGAACAGTGTTTGGTGTGCCCGTCCTCTTTGCAAGGGGTTTTGATCTCCAGAAGGGTGTAAATTCAACTCTGTGCCATGCACACTACATGCATGGAAAAGGGTTCTAAGGAGGCTGAGGGTAGACTTTCCTTTTGACCCCGGTATCTCACCCTGGAATGTAGATGGTCTGGAGCCAAAATGTGATGAAGCTATTATTCAGGAATGGCGGGGCGGGAGTAGCTGTATGGAAGACCTGTACCCAAAGGGGTCCTTTGTTACTCAGGAGTTATTTGTTGAAAACATCGGAGGGAGTTCCGACGAAGACTGCAGTACTTCAGAATGAGAGACACTTTCAGGGATTGGTCCCCCATGTTCCCGGAGATTCCATTGAGAAACCCGCGGTTGAAGTTTATTAGGTGCTCACCAGGGAATAGGGGGGGTGGTCTCTGCACTATAAACGGCAGTCCAGCAGGATTGCCCTCAGGTTGCCCTAAAATGTAGACAGAAATGGGAGCAGGATACTGGGACACCCTTTACGATAAGCAGTGGGCGGGCTTCTGCGGAAGTACACTTCCTGGAGTGCTCTGAACTCAGTTGCAGCTGATACAGCTTAAGACACTACACAGAGTATATCTGCCCCCGGCCCGAATGCATCAGTTTGACAGCACCGGAACGGTTAGCTGCCCGAGATGTAACTGTGATTCGGCAGACTTCTTGCACATGATATGGGCCTGTATTAAGTTAAGAACATTCTGGGAGTGGGTGACGGATGCCATGTCTGAAATGCTGGGACAGCCTCTTCCTTGTGACCTGCTATGTTACATGTTTGGATGGCTACCTAGGGTGCTTAAACAATATCGACACTGCTTACTACTTGTATGATTGTGGCAAAGCGCTGCATATTGATGAAGTGGACAAGCTCGTCCCCCCAGGTCTGAGTACATGGCAAATGGATTTGACCTTGCTTAGCAGAACAGGCCCAAGCATATCTGGGGCCCTTCCACAGAATATTTGCTATCTCGAAATGCTGATTTGGACAACTAGCTGGGCAGTGCCGTGGGACTGCTCTGCATAAATCGTCTATTGTCTACTATGATGCATCATTACTCTGCTTGTGTGTAATATTTGCCCCCCACTTGATGTCATACTCCAACTTTGCAGTGTATGGTCTAATGTCCGTTGTTGAGTCATGAATCAACCAGTAAAGAACGTTTTTTTTTTATTTTTAAATGCCTATATGGCCCTGGAGTTCACCCAGTTGCCCTATATTAGCATTGGAGAGGGCATCTGTGGGTAGGCTAGGGAAGGGTGGGTTAGGCTAAATTGTCTTTAGCTCTTTCCAGTTTACCTGTCTACAGAAACTGGACATTCCTGGGTATTCATAATGCAAATACATTATACTTTTCTGGGTGTTGCCGGCCAGACCATAGGCCCCGGATAGGCACACTAGTCTCTTGCTATGACAACAGAAATACGGATAGTTCAGGGGGCACTGTTCAGGGGTATTGGCTAATGGCAATGCCCCGTATGTACCACCCCCAGCGAGTCTGGGCATGCACAGCGCCTGGGTGCCTTGTGACAGGGCAAGATGCCGTGGGGACGTTCATTGCAGATAGTGCGGGAGGGGGCAGGAATTTGAGACAGGCTCCTAGGCCCTCCCTCATTCACACTTAGCAAGTGCTTGCACGGATAGTCCGCCTCTAAGCACCGTGCATACACTTTCATGATTTTTCACATTTTCAAAAAATATTTTACTTGAAAGTGTGTTATAGGTACAATGCAAACCAAAACATCCAGGGGCGGGTCATATACACACAGAAGTGACATATACACTTAAGAAGGACACCCACTTAGGAGAGATGCACAACAGAGAAAGACAAATATACCAAGCAGGGGCACTAATGCTGAGGTGGGACATATGCACCGAGGAAGATGGCTTTGTGCACTGATAGGGACATATATATTGCGGACGTGCTTCGGGTTGGTCCCATTGACAGCACTATGTAAAAGTAGCAACAGATGTAGAGATTGGTTGCAGTTCAATCTGAAGAAACGTGCACCAATATGAGATGTACATGTACCAGTTTGACAATGTGGCAGTCTAGCAGCATAGCCCTCGGGGCAGTTTCTGTGTAATATGGCGCCTAGGGGGCAAAAATGACATAAACGGCTGCCTCGCTGCTTCCAATATTATTCACGAAGCATTTTCCAAGTTCTAAAATGGAGTAGAAATATTTGGATTAATAAAACCACTTTAATGTAAATGCAATTCAGATGGGATTATCTATGAAACCGTAATTAATGTACTGGCCTCCTGGGCCCTCTATCTTGACTTATTGAGGCACTTCCAGGGCTTCCTGCTGACACAGAAAGGCGCTTCCGTGGGCACAGCCGTGAGTTTCTCAAAACCCCTAGCTGAGCTCCAGCAGTCTCAAACCGTACTCCTCCAGACCTCTCAGATAATCGGCTTTATAAACAGCCTAGGCTCTCAAAAATAAAAAATAAAAAAAACATGCAAAAATGTGTCATTTTCGGATACACTGCAACCGTTTTCACATGCAAGAACAAAACTGCAGAATTGGTATTGCATCCACCTGCCTCTCAGTTTAATTTGTTTAATTGACTCAACAGTATCAATTGCATACGCGCGGTTTTATTTGAATGTTTGCATGTTTAATGGGGCATCGAGACACTGTTACAGGAATGTGTCTCTTAGTTGCGTATTTATAACACGCTTAATGCCCAGAGGTTTCTAAGCACGGACCCGGGGATCAAAGCTGTGTTGCTTTGTGTCATCTTCTTCCAAGGTGAGCACTTTGCCGCTGAGCTATCTTCCTGGGACAATTGTCTAGAGCACTAGTGTTTTAAAGCTCCACAAATCAGTTACATAAAGGAACACACTAAGAGGTTGTTATCAATCAGAAAACCGAATAAGCGCATGAGCACTGGAATTTCGTATGTTTAGTAGCTGCCTGTTACTATTTAAGCACAAATGCAGCAAACGGATCAGATTTAAGACACATTTGGCCTCATTACGAGGTCAGCGGTAAGGGGTTAACGGCATGGGTAAGGATGCCGGTGCCGTTAACCCCTTACCGCCACATTACGAGGTCCCTTAGCGGGTCACGCTAAGGCCGCCTGGTAAAACCAGCCGCCCTTAGCGGGAGCCGGTAAAGGGCCAGGGAGCTAACAACGGGCCCGTTATTAACGGGCCCGTTGTTAGCTCCCTCGCCATTCCCATTGAGCACTATGGGGGCTCGAATGGGGATGGGTTTCCTGAATGGGGAAATACCGGGTCCTCTAAGGTTGGAATGTCCCGGTAAGTCCTCATTCAGGGAATCCGGACCCGGTATGCGGTATGGGGGTAGCCATGGCGCTAATAGCTGCATGGCTACCGCGATAATTGGGCCTCATTCCGAGGTTGGCAGTAAGGGGTTAACGGCGCTGGTAAGGGTGCCGGTGCCGCTAACCCCTTACCGCCGCATTACAAGGTCCTTTAGCGGATCCCGCTAAGGGCAGCTGGTTTTTCCTGGCGCCCTTAGTGGGAGCCGCTAAAGGACAAGCATGCTAATAACGGGCCCGTTAATAACGGCCCCGTTATTAGCATGGTCCCCATTCCCATTGAGCCCTGTGGGGGCTCAAATGGGAATGGGGAAGTACCGGGTCCGGGTTCCTTGAATGAGGAATTACCGGGCCTTCCAAGGTTGGATTAGCCTGGTAATTCCCCATTCAGCGAACCCAGACCCGGTATGTGGTAAGAGGGTAGCCATGGTGCTAAAAGCACCATGGCTACCTCCTGCAAAGTGCTGAACCCAAAGCCACTATCCCCTTGGTATGGACTGTATGATGGACATTTGCGCAGTTACCCCACTGACCTCCATCAGGCCACCCTCTTAGCTCCTGAAAGCATCTCAATGAAAATATACCGGTGTAATATTAAGCTCCTTTAGGCACCAACAGAGCTTGCTCCAGACTCCCACTGACGTCTTGAATGAAATGCACTGAGCTCCTCTGCAGTCGCCAGCTTGAGCTCCTACAGGGATCACACTGAACTTTTGCTGGTAGCCCACTGAGCTGCTGGAGGCCACACGTTGAGAATCTGCAGCCAGAAATATGGAGGCTGAACTTTGAATGGAGATTTTCAAATTGCATCGTTTTCAATGGTTTAGGGTTCAGGCAATACATCCTTCTGTTGCATCTTGATTTTAACATCAACATACAATATTTTCTGGGCAGGCATATAGTACCCTGCATGAGTGCACACTTGTGTGCTTTTCATGAGGACAGAGGTACCAATTGTAAGGTGCAGGCTGTTCCCGGGTCATAAATTACCTCATTGGAAAGGGACCAACTTCCACAAAAAAGTCAGGGTTTGTTTGAGGTGGAGTGAGCAATGGCGCATGTTCTTGACAACAACATTGTCCATTTTAGACTGGCCAAAAAATGTTATCTGGACTCCATACTGTCATTGATATGATATGATATGGCCTTTATAACGCGCCTATACACAAGTGTTTCAAAGCGCGACGAGGCAAGGGAGAGGAACAAAGGGTGGAAGGACAACAATCCTATTGTGCCAGGTGTCAATCAGATCGCTCAAGTGCGTGGGAAGGGGGAAGGGACAGTGCAGTACATGGGAATATATAATAACAATAAGTAAAATAACGCCCAGCATGGGTAAGTGCGGACATCAGGTGTCAAGGGCTGGCAGGGGGACTGTAGGGATAAAGAACAGTCCCCAAGTGCGGGGGTTGCCAGGTGGGCAGTGCTGGTGTTTGATGCTGGTGGGGAGGGACCTGGGCCCGAGATCAGAGGGTGTCCAGGTAGCCAGTGCCATACTGGTAAAAACCAGGAAGTCAGCAGAGGAGAGGAGCAGAGGAGAGGAGGAGAAAAATCAGAAGCAAAGAGAAAGGTCTTGAGTTATTTCCTGAACCGGAGATGGTTCTCCTCAAGTTTTAGGGAGGCAGGGAGGCTGTTCCAGAGGGAGGCACCAGCCAAGGAAAGAGATCTACCACCAACTCATTGCTTGGAGAAGCGACTGACCCTGAGGGAGTTGGAGAAGAATGAGCGAAGAGCTTGAGCAGGAACATCTTTGTCTTTGTGATCAAAACTCAAATGTATTTAAATAAAAAAATTCAAAGATGATCCCCTCCTTTATGCAGAGGAAGTCACCACAATAAGATTCATAAACTATGATATGTTTACACAATTTGAATTTGCCTGCTTGTGATAATCTTGCTACAAAGTAGCACCCATATGGAGTCACACCATTTCAATGGAACATATTGCTAACATGTATATCCCTTGATAATGCAATGCCACCTCTTTGGAGCATCCTCAATTCTATGACAATTGTGCTGCTTATCGGTCAGTATATTCAAAGCTTTCTCTTCTTAGTTTTTTATTTTATTTTATTGTAAGACATTCATAAAAAGAATAACGAAGAATCAGATGCAATAACAGAGATATAGATAAGAAAGAATAAAAAGATTTAGGTGGGCTCTTTTTCCGGTGGACAAGAGGAGAAATAGTGAAGATACGGGGCTCGATTCATGGTAATATCTGCATGTAAAATAGGGACTTTTCCCCACCAAAGCACATGGGAAATCATGTTTGTTGTTTCATGGACTTTGCATGGACTTTGGGTAGGCTCGGCACATCACTGCGAGAGGCCAAGTGCCTTGAGCGAGACACGACGCAGAGCATGGTTGTGGCTTGCGCAGAGGGCAGGGGAGGGGGAAACTCAGAGAATGAGGAAGAATAAGGGAAAATGTCAGTGTTACGAGGGATGGCCCACAGGTAGACCATCGTACGCCCACTATTGTGTGTAATTGTATTAATGAAGTTGAGTGCACAAACTCTCAGCATGGAAATGGCCATGCAAAGCCCTCAACCTATCCGCCAGCCGAAGGCAGACTTACAGAGACGTGTGCATAGGATTCACTGCGCAGAGGTAAGATTAAATGGTGCCTGTACACAGCCTGGGTTCCGATCTGACTTAGAGGTGCACGTACTCAGTGTAGCAGGGTACAGGAATGGTTTATAGGGGTTTGCATGTACATTTTCAGAGTTTTACCTGAATTACGAAAAATAAAACTCATGTTGTTGGGGTGTCGGTAACAGTTACAGGGGACCCTGGATATGGTTCCCAAGATGCAGGCCCACGCACTCTTTGAAGGGTGCATGTGTTCACACCCGCGGGAGCATGCAAAGGAAGCTTTCCTGGCTATTTTTGCCTTGCATGTCGGGGTGTTCCAGCCGTGACTTGCGTATACGGTTAATTTGCGCAAACAATTCCATGAATACGTGAAGCATGCAGAATAACTTCTGCAGGCAGGCTCGCACATAGTCGTTCTCAGCATGGGGGCTTTGTGGGATCTCTGCACACTTTTTCCATGAATCAGGCCACAGTTAATTGAAAGGGTATTTTGTTATAAAAAGAAAGCAGTATGTGACTTATTACCAGGTTAGGGGGGAGGGAGGCAGCGCTAACAAACGGCAAACAGTGGTATCTTAGTCTGCAGGCCAAACCTGCCCAAGCAAGCATATATACCAGCATTAAAAGAGATGGTATGTCAATCCACCTAGTTAGACAATTATTATAGCTTCAAATTAATTTTTCAAATATGGTGCACAAGCGATGTGTGGTTGTCACTTTCCCTGGAATTCATACCATTTATGTGTACACAGTCATGCGCTAATGTTTCCATATTTGTTTGATTTAGGAGGGTCTACCTCTTTCCAATGTATAAGAATTGCTTTTTGGGCTGCAAATAGAAGGATATGCACCATGATCAGTTGCAGTCTGTCTTCTAGGTGGATGCTTATATCCTTGTGGACAGGACAGGATCGAGCTGCAATGACCATCCCTTGATTTCTGCCAGCTTCCTGTTAAGGATTCCAAACAGGCATCACACACTGGACCAGGGCACTTGGTCTTATCCTGGGATGTGGCGCTAAATAGGAATGCTTTTTCTTTAATTTCAATTGATTCAAATTGAGCCGATACCCGACCCGTCTCACACCCCCTTTTACAAATACTCCGGGTCACAATGGACCATGAACCAGGCCGGTTGGTGAAAATACAATTTTGATTTATTTTTAAAATTCACAAAAATCACACACATTTTAATATTGGGCAGCAATCATCAATGGGGTGACAATGACAATGGAAATGGAAGCAATGCACTTGGTTAACCTTCTAGTAGACCATATCCAAAACACAATAGAATAGGAGCACTTTTTTAATTAGGATAGATAGCACCCAAGTTAAGGTTTCACCCTGCAATGTTCACACAACGCAAAAATAATCAAATTCTGAATGGATAGAAAGAAGAAGCAGGTAGTCAGGAATAAGAGGCAGTAAACAGAATCAAAATCTGACTTTCCCTCACAAAATAAGATTTTAAACCCTTTGCAAAGGCATACAATGACACTCGGATTTTGAAACATATCTAATTATATGTGTGTTAAATAATGATATACATATGTTTATCACAGTATTAGGGAGGTTATCTCACTGTCAACCACCAGACAAGTTCACAAAAAAGATTGAAATTGAAAACCCACTGCAATCAGATTCACACATGGACAAGTTGATTTTTTTCTCGTTAGCAGTTTTAAATGCAAAAACCTTTTTTTCAAATAACAGGTGTATAACACAGAATTGGAATGCAGTTTTTGGGCTGGGGGATAGATGTATATCACAGGGACAATACAGAGGTGAAAGGGGGTCTATAGCTACAGAACTGGATGAGATTTGCAAGATAGAAGAAGGTTTGTTTTTGGTAAAATAAAGCAGTGGAAGAGAGAAAATCATCTGAGAAACAGGACAGGTTTCACTTAAACTAGATTATTAAGACTATATTGTTAAAGAGAGACACAGTAAGATCCAAGGTTGATTCACAACATCACCCTTGTCACCCCAGCATTCAACTTTATGTAGAAATTAGTTTGATTACTCAAAATATGACTAAGGGCTTATGATCTACACAAGACAAAATTAATAGAGAGATGGTGCTAGCACTTAGAAAGTCAAGGACAGGGTGTGTGGAGAATTCTAAAAGATTTAACAAGTTACCAGGGTATGGGTAGGATTGCTTGGAGAGTGGAATAAAGACAAAAGGGTCAAGATGGGGAAACTATGGGCCTCATTACACCGACGGCGGTAAGGGTTTACGGTACCGGTAAGGGCACTGGTACCGGTAAACCCATATCGCCTTACTACGAGGTCCCTTTGCGGGTAGGTACTTTAATGCCTGCTGTTTAGCAGGCGTTAAAAACCAACCCGCAAAGGGACCAGGGTGATAATTACGGTACCGCAATTTGCCGCACCGTAATTAGCGCCTTCCCCATTCCCATAGAGCCCTATGGGGCAAAAATTGGAATGGGGAAGGGCAATGGGGGAAGGGGGAATTACCGCCCCGCCAACCTTGGAATAGGGCGGTAATTCCCCTTTCCACCAAGGTGGTGCCGGTATTTTACCAGCATGGACCAAGGTGCTAATAGCACCTTGGTCCTCTGCCTACCGTGTAATGAGGCCCTAAGTGTTTCTCTGGGATCGGGAAATACTCACAGTCCACGCTTGAGTTTTGGGATTTTGGAACAGTCAGAGTTCTGGTCACAAAAGATTCTGGTCACCGGATAGCAGATTATCCTGGCAAAAGACAGCTTGGCAAAGGTCTGGTCACCGGGAATGAAGGACAGCTAGATGGCAGGGTTGCAGCAGGCATGCAGTTAGCGGGCAAAAAGCCAGGCTGGTCTCAGGATGCTTCCCAAAAGAATACCACAGCTTTTCCCTTTGGTTATTGGGATTGTATAGTGGGATTTCAAAATTGAGACCTTGCTGGGGATAGGATCAGCAATGCTTTGGCCTTTCAGTGGAATCAGCTATGCTTTGGCTTTGCAGTGGGATCTGGAATCTGCTATGCTTTGGCTTTGCAGTGGGATCTGAAATCAGGCAGCATGAATGTAGAAGATCAGGAACACAGGCGCAGAAAATTCAGGAAAGAGTGTGTCAGAGTTCTGTCAGCTACCCTTTTTATAGAGCATGGTGACATCATCAGATGATGTGGGGGGCATGCTTAGCTGAGCACGCCTCTAAACAACTGGATTGGTCAGGTGTAATGGTTGATGTTAGGCAGAATCCTGTGCAGTACCCTTAGGGACTACTACACACAATTAAGACTACAGGTGGCAATACAAGTGTACCTTTGGTACAGGCCTGTACTACTATGTTATAGTAGTAGCAGTAGCGGAGCAGACAGGCTTATCTCAAGAGTATATGAGCAGTGGCAGAGATTACGCAAAGGGACCACAATTATTGTGACTCAAGCAAACACTGACTCAAGGTTTCAGGTATAAAAATATAAGTACATTTATTTTAAAACCATTTGTTATAAACACAACACTTCTATTAATTCAAAACCACATGTAAAATATACTACAACCAACCAATTCACTTTGGTACACTCAAACTCAAGGTAAGTACCCTGTGTTTCAACGGATCGGTTTTATGAAACAAAAGACGTTACAGGGAATATTCTTGCGATCACTTTTTGACAGTAATGACAGTTTGGTCGTACTAAAGAAACGCGTATCCATGGCAAGAATTGTTACTGGGGCAAAAACAAACTTAGCACATGGTTAACCAGAGAGAGTTGGGGGCAAAAATCACAGTCAATACTTTTGTCAAGGCAGATAGAATCAGAAAACACTCATAGACAGAAATTCAAGAGTCAATAGGCCGGAGCCAGTGTTAAGTGGAACCTGGTTCCTGTTGTCGAGGATCAAACAGTCGGATAGTTTGAGATTCAACGTTGCCAGGGATACCTAGTTATTGTCAACAGAGGAAGCAAAAGTTATAAGAAGGAGGGAAGACAAGGGCAAGCCTTGGAGATGAAGAAAAGGGATTCACCCTAATTCCTCAAGCAGAACACAGTACCTTATTCAATGGAGAAGCTGGTGCCCTGGCAGTTGTCCTGTTGGTTTCCTGCAGACCCACGGTTCCTGGAGCTTCGAGGTGAAGGAGAACGTCTGGATGGGTCTGCACCACCAAGGGATGAAGCCGGCAGCAGCGACGATTAATAAAAGGTGCGCTCCTTAAAAACAGGCGATGCTCTTCAGATGGCTATCCGGACCACTACAGCAGTGTGCAGCGATTTCAACCAAGAAGAGGATCCTCTGGCTGTGGAAGATGAGCTGGTTATCCTCACCAAGCTCAAGGGAAGAAGACTCCGGACTGGATCTTCTCTGCTCGTCGAAGGTTAGATAGCTCGGACCTGCAGCAGGGCTTCACCGGGACGGGGTAGTTGCAGCAGCCTTCTTCTTCTCCATTTCTCTTCGGTTCCTTGAAGTTCCAGTGGCGACTCTGACTTCTAGCCCAAGAGACCTGCCTTTTATGAGAAAATCTCCCATTCACACAGCCTGGCTGTCAATCACGCAGCAGGGGGGTTGTCCGGCCCGGACAACCACCTCAGCCAATCATGGAAAAGTGTGACTTGGGTTTCCTAGGATACCCTGTGCAGGGGGTGACTACACCCCTCCCTCACATTCAAGCCACATAGACACCCAGGTGCCTGGAGGAGGGCTTCTGAGCCTGCCAAAAGACGGTGAACAAAGAAGGCAAACCTGGTTTGCTGTGCAAACGAAAACACAACAAGGACTTTAACAAAAAGAAAAGGCGAATAAACATGACCAGAGCCAAAAGAAAAAGTATTTGGTCAAGCGGGTTTAAGTTCGAGGCTAATATAATAGCCTCAAACAATACCACATTTATATAGTATAATCGCGGTAGAAAAGTTAGGGTAGATACCACTGCCACCAGCCAAGTCTAAATAAAAGGGATACAAAGTAACCCTTTTCCAGTACTCCATGGAAGATGGGGTGTACTGGATCTGTGGTAAATTGACTAAGTAAAGTTAATGGCAACTTTACCCTTTTCTGGGGGACTGTATTCAGCCCCAGAAATGGAGTCGGTGGGAAGTCTAAAAGACAACCCTATGTCACTGCACTGAAGGTGCTGTGTAACACACAAAAGAAGGGGACTACCGAAGTGGTGTACTTCAGAGTCCACAATCATAAAAACAAGTAAAAGACACATGGCAAAACATGGGTAAGAGTGGGGGAAAAGCTCACACTCTTACCAAGTGAAAAAATAAACTCCAGAAGTCCAGTAAAGCTGCTGGGGGACTCACTAGGTGAGGGAAATTAGCCATAAAATGAGAATACTCCCTAACACTCGTCCCCCCCAGACTAAGGGACAGGAGGATTTAATCCACTCCTGGATGGACCTCATACCTCTAGTCGCTTAAAAACATCCTAGAGAGACCATCAGCATTTTGGTAGTGACTTCCTGCTCTGTGCTCAATGGAAAAATCAAATCCTTGTAGGCAGATTGAGCGTCTGAGTAGCTTTGGGATTTCCCCTTTCATTTGCATCAGCCATCTCAAGGGTTGGTGGTCAGTCTGAATGATGAAGGTAGATCCATACAAGTATGGTCTAAACCTCTTAAGTGACCACACAATAGCAAAACATTCACGTTCTATTGTTGTCCACCTTGTCTCAGGATCCTTTAACTTCCTGCTGATGAAACAAAAGGGGTGTTCCCTACCTTTCTCATCCAGTTGACTAAGGACTGCACCTATACCTACATTAGAAGCATCAGTTTGTACAATGTAGGGTTGGTGATAGTCAGGAGCTCTTAGAACTGGAGCTTGACAAAGGGCTTTCTTTAGACCTTCAAAAGCTTGATTGTACTTCTCATTCCACCTGACCTTTTTAGGGAATTTGGGAGAGGAGATGACATTCAAGGGAGATGCTATGGTCCCATAGTTCTCTATGAAGTTCCTGTAATACCCAGTGAGACCTAAGAAGGCTCTCCCTTGGGTTTGAGTAGTAGGGGTGGCCCAGTTTTTTACAGCTTGTACTTTGCTAGACAAAGGCCTTATTTCACCTCCTCCTTCCTCATGTCCAAGGTAGACCACTGTACTCTGACCAATTTGACATTTGCTTGCCTTTATGGTCACATGGGCCTGTTCCAGAGCCTGCAATACATATCCTAGGTGTTCAATATGTTCTTTCCATGTAGGGCTGCACACTGCAATGTCATCCAAGTATGCCATGCAGAAGTCCTCCATCCCATTCAGAACTTGATTGACCATCCTCTGAAATGTAGCAGGTGCATTCTTTAGTCCAAAAGGCATTACCTTGAATTGGTATAGGCCAGCTGTGGTGGAGGATGCAGTTTTCTAATTGGCATGGTCTGTCAGGGCTATTTGCCAATAGCCTGACGTTAGGTCAAATGTGCTGGGGTACTTGGCTGAACCAAGTTTATCCACCAGCTCATCTGTCCTAGGCAAAGAATGGGCATCAGCCTTGGCGACTGCATTTAGAGCTCTATAGTCCACGCAGAATCTCAACTCTTTGGATCCTGCCTTTGGTCCAAGCACAACTGGGCTAGACCATGGGCTAGTAAAGGGCTCTATCACCCCGAGATCAAGCATCTTGTTGACCTCATTCCTTATATGGGTTCTTAAATTGTCTGACATTCTGTACCCCCTGCTTTTGACAGGCAGTCACCAGTGAGTATGTCATGCTGGACCCAAGGGGTCAATCCTGGTGAAAGTGAGAACAGGGAGGCAAACTGATTTAACAGTAATTTGCACTCATCCTGCTGGTCAGATGTGAGAATGGAAGATAGATTGACTCCTTCCACTTGCTCATCTAAAGGGAAGCCTCTGAGGAGGTCAGGCAGAGGTTCACTCTCCCCCCCTCCTGAGCTGAAGCTAGGAGCAAAGCTCCTATGTCAGGTCTAGAGACATAAGCCTTTTAACGGTGGGTGTGAAAGACTCTAGGAGCCTCCTTTGGATTGCCTAAGTCCACCAGATAGTTCACGTCTCCAAGTTTACCCACAACTTTGAAGGGTCCTATCCATTTGTCCTGCAAGGCCCTCTGCCTTGTTGGGACCATAACAAGGACAAGCTGTTCTTGAGTGAACTCAACCATGTTAGCCATCTGGTCATGCCAATGCTTGACCAGAGCTTGCCCAGCCTTCAAGTTATCACTTGCCTCTGCCATCATGTGTGACATTCTCCTCCAGAGACCTATCACATAGTCAGTCACTCTGACTAGCTTGGGGGAAGGAGCACTCTCCAACCCTTCCTTAATCAGGGCCAATGGACCTCTGACTGGATGGCCATAGAGAAGTTCGAAGGGACTGAATCCTACTCCCTCCTGAGGGACTTCTCTATATGCAAAGAGAAGGCATGGCAGTAGAAGGTCCCAATTTCTTCTAAGGAGTTCTTCTAAAGCACCTATCATGCTCTTCAAAGTTCTGTTAAACCTCTCCACCAATCCATTGGTTTGGGGATGGTAGGCAGTTGAGAACTTGTAGGTGACTCCACAGGTTTTCCACATGGCTTGCATGTAGTGGGACATAAAATGTGATCCCCTTTCAGTTATCACCTCCGTAGGAAAACCTACTCTGGTAAAAATACCAAGTAGGGCCTTAGCTACAGCTGGAGCCGTAACAGTCCTCATAGGTATGGCTTCATGAAATCTAGTGGCATGGTCCACTACAACCAGGATAAACCTGTTGCCTGAAGATGTGGGAGGGTCAAGAGGACCAACAACGTCAATCCCAACCCTCTCAAAAGGAACTCCCACTACTGGGAGAGGCACTAAGGGTGCCACATTCTTGGCCCCACTCTTGCCAGAGGTTTGGCAAGTGTGGCAGCTTCTGCAGAATTTGTCTACGTCTGAGCCCATCTTAGGCCAGTAGAAGTAAAGAGAGAGCCTTTCCCAGGTCTTCTTAAAACTTAAGTGACCAGCCAAAGGTACCTCATGAGCTAATTGCAGAAACTGGAGTCAGTTCACTAGAGGTACTACAATTTTCTTGCAGTCTCCAGGGGTTGACTCAGTCGGTTCACTGTAGAAGAGGCCCTCTTCCCAGTGTAACCTATACTTCCCAGGCTCAGTTCCATTGAGCTGAGAAGCTGCCTGTAGGCGAAGACCTTCCAGGGTAGGACACTCTCTTTGTCCTTTGCTGAAATCTGCCCTGTTGTGTCAACCTTATGCCAGTAAAGACTGCAGCTCAGGATGGTCAACAGGGTCAAGATCTCCTACAAGAGCAAGATCTTCTTCTAGATCTGATTCCTCAGTATCTAGCTTAACCATACAGGGTTGAACCTCACACTCCGTCTCAGCTGGTGGAGGAGTCACAGATGTGACTTTGGACAGTCTTGGAGAGGTCCTTCTGGGCACAGGAGTGCTTGCTGGTTTCTTGCTGGCAGACTTGGGTTTCCCCTTTGTCTGTTTCTGACCTGCATAGCAGTAAGTAGGTCCTGCGGACTTGGGGTGATAGTTTCCTCTATCATGTCCCCAGGAGAGCCTCTCAATGTTCTCTCCCTTGCAGACCTAGTGAGCTCCTGCTTCCTTCTGCTTGGGGTCTGGGGGTACTAGACACAACTCCAAGAGTTTTGAGGTCATTACCCAGCAGGACCCTCCCAGGTACGGTATTTTGCACACTTATAGGTAATCTGACAGTCATGTCATTACACTGGATGAGAGCTGGTAACTGGAGAACCATTAGCACAGGGCCTCCAGCTAACATGGTTAGGTGTTTGGGTGCCTTAGCAACATCCTCCACCTTGAAAAAACCTTCATGAACCACAGTTATGCTGGCTCCAGTGTCTCTGATGGCAGGGGTTTCCTGACCAGTCACAAGAACACTATCTTTCTAATACTCTTTAGTATTTTCTGGGATTGAGTTATAGACATCTAAGTTCTGTTGTTCCCAAAGACCCAAGGACACTAAAGAAACACTATCTGAGACTCTCACGGGCTCATCAGCTAGTAACTGAACGTTTCCACTGGCTGTAGGTACTTCATCCACCTGGGAGAAGGCTAAGGAGACAGTCTTGATCCCTGAAGGTTTACCCTTACACCTGGGATCTCCTTTCACATGGCCTGGTAACCCACAAAAAAAGAATTTCCCAAATGTTCTTTGGAATGGGGGTTTGTTCTGGCCTCCATCTGTTGTGGAACCAGGTGGTACACTAGCCTGATTCGGTTTACCTTGTGGCTTACCCTGGTTATGTGTGTTGCCCTCTTTTGGATTGGAGTTATTGGAATTCTCTTTTTTTTCTTTCTTTGGCTGTTTTCCCTCCTCCTTTTTCTGGATGACCCCAGAATCCTTGTGAGTAGCCCTGTTGGCTTCCCACAAGTCAGCAGGCTTAGCTAGCTTCTTAGATTCTATCTCCTTTGAATCAGCCAAGTGCTGTCTAAGCTCTGGAGAGTAGGCATAAAAAATAGACTCCAACATCACAAGATTCCTCAAACCTTCATAACTGTTCACGTTGTAACTCTTAACCCAACCCTCTAAGTTTTTCAAACATTCACATACCCAGGTAGCCCAAAGGGTACCATTATGCTTTTTGAGGGTTCTAAACCTCTTAAGATACTGGGAAGGGTTCTTCCCAAACCTAGCTATTAATGCTAGTTTCACACATTCATAATCCTGTTTATCCCCCTCCACCAACTCCATTACAGCATCACATGCAACAGGGGGAAGCATAGAGAAAAGCCAAGGAATCAACTGATTCTCTGAGATACCTTGAATCCCATGATTGTTCTCAAACATTGCTAACCAATCCAAAACATCTAGTTTGGTCTCATTCATAGCAATCATTTCCTTTGGCATACGGGGTCTCTTAGGGCTGGAAGACCTAGAAGACTCTGGGAGAGAAGCATTTTATACAGACAATTTCTTCATCTCTAGTTCATGATTCAGCTCCATTTCTCTGCGCCTTAACTCTTGATGTTTCATGGCAGTTTGTGCGTCAATACGTTTCACTTCCAATTCAAGTCTCATTTTCTCAAGTGCAATACACTCAGGGATGAGTGTAGGACCTGTGGGGGTCCCTGTGGACAGAGGTTGTGCTTTCTGAGCAGGCAAATGAGTTGTAGAGTTTCCTAACAAGGACACATCAACTTCTTCAAAATTAACACTCTCAGAATCAGAAACATCAGTATCCACATTTGTTGGAGGGTTAGGCCCTTCTGACCCACTCTCCAGACTTTGTTTTCTCATTATCTTTGCAATCAATTCAGATTTCTTTCCTTTACCAGAGAGACTCCTCTCCCTACACGAGGTTCTTAAAACATCAGCAGTGTTGTTTAAGAGACCCTCTTCAGTGTAGTTTTCCATATTTGACATGGTTTTCAGTTAAATAGAATTAGTGGTGTTAGCCTTGTGGTTAGTTGAACCCAAGCAATAGCAGCACTCTAAGTGTAAACACTCTACTTCCAAATCCTCACCGCTGTACACCAGTGTTAGGCAGAATCCTTTGCAGCGCCCTTAGGGACCACTACACACAATTGAGACTACTGGTGGCAATACCAGTTTTACCTTTGGTACAAGCCTGTACTACTATGTTAAAGTGGTAGCAGTAGCCGGGCAGACATGCTTATCTCAAGAGTATATGAGCAGTAGCAGAGATTACACAAGGGGACACAATTACTGTGACTCAAGCAAACACTGACTCAAGGTTTCAGGTAGAAAAATATAAGTACATTTATTTTTAAACCATTTGTTATAAACACAACACTTCTATTAATTCAAAACCACACGTAAAATATACTACAACCAACCAATTCACTTTGGTACACTCTAACTCAAGGTAAGTACCCTGTGTTTCAATGGACCAGTGTTATGAAACAAAAGACGTTACCGGGAATACTCTTGCGATCACTTTTTGACAGTAATGACAGTTCGGTCTTACTAAAGAAACGCATATCCGCGGCAAGAATTGTTACCGGGGCAAAAACACACTTAGCACCTGGGTTAACCAGAGAGAGTTGGGGGCAAAAATCACAGGCAATACTTTTGTCAAGGCAGACAGAATCAGAGAACACTCATAGACAGAAATTCAAGAGTCAATAGGCCGGAGCCAGTGTCAAGTGGAACCGGGTTCCTGTTGGCAAGGATCACACAGTCGGATAGTTCGAGATTCAATGTTGCCAGGAGTACTTTGATATTGTCAACAGAGGAAGCAAAAGTTATAAGAAGGAGGGAAGACAAGGGCAGGCCTTGGAGATGAAGAAAAGGGATTCACCCTAATTCCTCAAGCAGAACACAGTACCTTATTCAATGGAGAAGCTGGTGCCCTGGCAGTTGTTCCTGTTGGTTTCCTGCAGACCCACGGTTCCTGGAGCTTCGAGGTGAAGGAGGACGTCTGGAAGGGTCTGCATCACCCAGGGATGAAGCTGGCAGCAGCGACGATGAATAAAAGATGCGTTCCTTTAAAACAGGAGAGGCTCTTCAGATGGCTATCCAGACCACTACAGCAGTGTGCAGCGATTTCGACCAAGAAGAGGATCCTCTGGCTGTGGAAAATGAGCTAGTAATTCCTACCAAGCTCAAGGGAAGAAGACTCCAGACTGGATCTTCTCTGGTCGTCGAAGGGTAGATAGCTCGGACCTGCAGCAGGGCGTCACCGGGACGGGGTAGTTGCAGCAGCCGTCTTCTTCTCCGCTTCTCTTCGGTTCCTTATAGTTCCAGTGGCGACTCTGACTTCTAGCCCAAGAGATCTGCCTTTTATGCGAAAATCCCCCATTCACACAGCCTGGCTGTCAATCACGCAGCAAGGGGGTTGTCCGGCCCGGACAACCACCTCAGCCAATCATGGCAAAGTGCGACTTGGGTTTCCTAGGATACCCTGTGCAGGGGGTGAATACACCCCTCCCTCACATTTAGCCGACCTAGACATCCATGCGCCTGGAGGAGGGCTTCTGAGCAGAAGCCCGCCAAAAGACGGTGAACAAGGAGGCAAACCTGGTTTGCTGTGCAAAGTAAAACACAAGAAGGACTTTAACAAAAAGAAATGGCGAATAAACCCGACCGGAGCCAAAAGAGAAAGTATTTGGTCAAACGGGCTTAAGTTCGAGGCTAATATAATAGTCTAAAACAATACCACGTTTATATAGTATAATCGCGGTTGAAAAGTTAGGGTAGATAACACTGCCACCAGCCAAGTCTAAATGTTAAAAGAGCGAAACAATGCTCTAGGAGGTACAGATACAAAGGGATAAGTAACCCTTTTCCAGTACTCCATGGAAGATGGGGTGTACTGGATCTGTGGTAAATTGACTAAGTAAAGTTAATGGCAGCTTTACCCTTTTCTGGGGGACTGTAGTCAGCCCCAGAAATGGAGTCGGTGGGAAGTCTAAAAGACAACCCTGTGTCACGGCACTGAAGGTGCTGTGTAACACACAACAGAAGGGGGCTACTGAAGTGGTGTACTTCAGAGTCCACAATCCTAAACACAGGTAAAAGACACATGGCAAAACATGGTTAAGAGTGGGGAAAAAGCTCACACTCTTACCAAGTGAAAAAATAAACTCCAGAAGTCCAGCAAAGCTGCTAGGGGACTCACTAGGTGAGGGAAATTAGCCATACAATGAGAATTCTTCCTAACAGTTGACGCCTTGCTGGTTGGGTTTCCAGGGATTGCTGTCAGATTTATGATGTGAGTTTTGCAATGTCCAGACCCTCTCACAGCTACTTTTGCTAAAATCCAGTTTTGACATAAATGGCACATTTTTACAGTGGTAGCATTTTAACAAATTACATAAGCAGGCTACATATTTTATGCAGCACATGCCAGTCCAACTCTGCAGTCTGTAAGACATTGTTTCACACTTCTAATCATTTCTGGTCATTTTTAGTATGGAATATTCAGCCTAAAATTCTATATCTTTATACACGTGTGTGGATTAACATTAGGAATGTCAGAATTGAAATTTGCAGTGGCATCAGGTATACTTTCCTTAGAATACCCAATTTTCTGCCATTTCTTTTCCCAATATGGCAGAGAAAGCTTCAATGTCTTAAATTAAACCCCACACAATTACATTGAAGCTGTTATCTTTTTAGATAAAAGTCTGAAAAGCTTCTTAATAAAATAGCTGTTTAAACTAAATGGTCTGTATTGTCCTCCAAATATGGTCACGCCTTTCCAGGCTACCCCCCTAAGCCCAGGGTTGTTCTGGAGTTATTCTTTGAAGCTTCTTATCGAAGTCACAGGGATGTGTTTTCCTTTTTCCATCTTCATGTCCCAGAATTTCTATTGTAAGAGGCCTCTGCCCAGACGAAAGTCTGATGTGTATGTGAACTTTCTTTGCCTTGGTCAGTCAAAGTTTTCCAACATAGTAATTATCAGCCAAGTGTCTTGAAAGTTTATGGTGTTTCCTTTTCGGGAAGCCTTAGCTTAGCCAGCAGGAAAAACCTTTTCTGGAGCTTGCAAAATCTCGTCAATGTAGTTGAATTCCTTGATTTTCTTTCATTTTGTCCTGAATGAAAACAAGCTTGTTGAATAAAACATCCCATATATGTTTCACAGCACAAAACCCCTTTGCATTGCTAGGTAAGGGCAGGGCCTTATCCAACATACACTTTTAAACAAGTCTTTTTCTCAGTTTGCAAAAGCATATATTAAAGGTTCGGTGACTACATATTCCTTGCAAATTTGATTTTTCTCTTCCATCTGAATTCCCACATTTTGTTGTAGCCATATTTCTCTTCTGGTATGCAGCAATGGGTTAAAACACAAATGCACTCAAATTGACATAGACCCAGAAAACCACAGCCTTTTTGACACATTGAACACAAATGCACTGAAATTGACATAGGCCCAGAAAGCCAGGGCCTTTTTGATGCATTGATCCTTGACATATTGCAGCCAAAAAGTAAAGTGTTTCCCGTGTAGCTGCAGTACAGCTTCGATTGATTTCTTCAGATCTGAACAACAGCCTGTCATTCAGGGATACTGCTCTTGTCTGCTGGAGCACAATGTGAATGTTAATGTGCATGGCAGGGTCTCATTAATGAAGTATGGTGATGAGGAATCAGAGGAAAAGAGCATCAGAGCGGCATCATGTTTTAAATGTAAATATTTCGCTTTTTCAATGGGAACTTTGGGCTTGTAGCAAAGCAGCGCTGCGTTTTTCACTCACCTTCTTTGGTGCATGTAAGAATACATTGGCAGGATTTTTCAATGTGCCCCCTTGTTCTATCCTGCCAAATATGTGCTTGGCAAGATGGTGCAGCCATCTTTTTGTTGCTGCAAAACGTAGTTTTGGTGTGAGGCAGTGGACCTCCAAGGAGCCAGCACAGCCATTTTGCTGTTCCTGCTGAAATGCAGCTGGGTTATGGAAGGGAGTACAGCTGAGTGGGTAAATATATCCCACAAATTGCCCCCGATCTTCTGGGATTCCTTGTCGAGGGGGAGTAGGGCAAATTGGGATTCATCGGTAGGGCAAAGTGGGGTTCATCAGGTGGGCAAAACAGGGTTCCTCAGGTGGACCAAACAGGGTTAATCAGGTGGAGTCCTTTCGTCATCAGGGAATGGCACTCCACGATCCTCCTGTGTCTCTCGTTGTTGTGTGGAAGGATACCCGCAGCTTTCCCTGATGTCTTCCTTTATGGTGTTGAGCGACACCCCCAGATTTCCTTCAAATTTTCCTTTCCAGGTCTCCAGGGAAGTCGTCCTTTTTGATGAATGGGCAGACCCAGTATGAATCTAAATACAACAGAACCGGTTACTACATTTTCCCACTGACTGCCCTCCAGGGGGGTGGACAGCAGTGGGACACACATACATTTAATATTGACAGTACTTTGGTAATAAAAGTAATTGATCAGTCCCACGACACAGATAACAATGGATTTGGCTCGAAATTTGGGGAATCCCTTTTCCTAACAATGCAGAAACATACTCCATGTTAACAAATGATACCTCTAAACCTATCTGCTCCCTTCTAGTTCTTCTTTGTCTTGTTCTCATCCTCCAGATGTCTCCTCTATTTGCTGTAAAGTGTGCCTAGGGTGACAATGTTTTTACTGATTAATATGGACCCATTTCTCTAAAGTCAGTTCTCCTTTGGGGATGGGGATTCTGTAGGCGACTGGAGAAATGTTATCTACAATTTCGAAAGGACCATCAGCTTGGCAAAAATGTCCGCTCTTTAGTCTGGTTCCTTTGGAAATTGTACAAGTAGACCCTGTCTCCTACTTGGTATTCTTTTTTGGTTGTTTTTAAGTCATTGAATCTTCATCCCCTCTGCAGATTTTTACAGATTCCGCTCAGCGTACACAAAAGCATGTTGAAGGTGTTTTCTTAGATTTGAACATACTCCTGTGTTGTGGAGGTGTTTATAAGTGCCTGCTTTTGTGTTCTGTAGACCAGAGGCTGAGATAGCACCATTCTTCACCCAGTCATCATCTCAAATGGAGACATCTTGGTTGCAGAAGAAGATGTAGATCTGATGGCCATCAGGACAAGCGGTAATCGGATGTCCCAACTTGGCCCAGAATATGCCACAAAAACCTTTAGAAAGCTCACAATTGTTTTGTTGTACCTCTCAATTCCCTCACTAGAGGACGAGTGGTATGCAATGTGAAGTTACCATTTTACCCCAACTATCTCTCACATCTTTGTCATCACTTTGCTGGTGAAGTGACTACCTTGGTCTGACATAATCCTTTGGGGTAGGCCAAAATGCGAGAAGATATGGTAGATCATCACGGCTTACCGCTGTTTCTTTCTATCTTGCAATTTGGGGCCGGGAGACATTCCACCCATTTGGTAAACAAGCATTTTACAGTTAACATGTACTTGCTCCCCCTAGAGCAGTGAATCACGAGCCCGATGAAATCTACTTATAAATCTGACCAAGGCAGTGTCATCCTGTCAGGATTAGTCAGGCGAGTACAAAGGCAGCGAATATGGCAAGGGAAATGTGCACTAAATCACACAGTGAATAGCTTCAAATTAAACTACGTGCACACAGGAACAACGACTCATGTATGCTAGAACCCAGGAGTGCAAATACAGTGTGACCACAAAACCAATATATGAAAAGGGATGTGGGGTAAGCACCTGACCGCGAGGAAAGTCGGCAAGCGCCTTACCCCCAATTGCTGTTACAGGTACTGACAGCGCTAAACCCACGTGGAGGGCAAGCAATGACAGGATCTGTGAACTAACACTCTTGATGGTATTAAATAAGGGAACTAAAGAACTGTACTCACGAGGACGAGATAAACCTCTTGAATGTCAGCTAGCCCACGAATCCTGTAGATGAAACTGGGACCCAGAAAGGCTATAACAGCAATGGGAGGAAAACTAAATACCTAAGTTGAAATAGTGTTTACAAATTAGTGAGGAAAACATAAGCATTCACACAGGAGCTAGCTACAACCACACACCACACCTAATAATCAAATGGGAAATAAATGCAGAAGTGCAATGGAAAACATGGAATGGATCCCAATAGAAAGTAAGGATCAGGAGCAGGGAAAAACGAAATAACCAATGCAAACTTCCCCCTACCCCTCCAAGGGAAAGACAGGATGCTAATCTAAGAGGAAGGCTAAGGCATACGGGTTTACAGCAGCAAAGGACAGAGTCAAAGAAATATAGAACACAGACAAACTGGGCTGCATCTAAAAGGGGAAAGCACTGAGAAATGCTGCCTGCAAACAGAGGAAGACAAAAAGGGAATCAAGGGAGCAGAAATCAATTAGAGCATGAATCCGAAATTCAGGGCGGAGGAACAAGAAAACAGGAACTAGGAACTAGGTACAAAGGCAAGGAACAAGGAACAAGGGACTAGTCACAACAGGAACACTGCAAACGATGACCAGCGCTGGACTGAAGTAAGACTGAGGCTTTTAAAGCTGCTTAACGAGCACACGCCTCAGGTGTGCTGACTGCTGCACCTGCAGCCACAGGTGTTGCCTATCCTCCACCCAACCTTTTCCTGCAAGGGTGGAGGTGAAGCAGTGGGCCAGGCATTCTGGGAAGCATAGTCATTTGGTTAAAGAAGCATGCTGGCTGCCAAAAACCTGGAATGGATCCGGAAGGGAAGTAGTTTGGAAAATAGGGATTTAGCGCTCCCAATTCATTACTGCACTGTAGCATTAGGTTCGGAGGAAATGTCCAGTAGGGAATAAACCCCAAAACATGCCCCCAAGTGGCGGGAACGGGAGCGAAGGGAGCGAGTCGTGACAGTATACCCCCTCCTACGGCCTTCTTCGGGTGCCCGCCACCCGCACGAGACATCTTCTTTCCATGATGGGAGTGCGTTTTCTTTGGAGGTGGCACTGATGGAAATGGTGGCTTGTGGGCAAAGGCAGATGGACTTCCATGATAGGAGTGCTTTGTCTTTGGAGGTGGTACTGATGGAAACTGTGGCTTCTGGTGAGGAAGAGACTCATGGTTCGAAGAAAGGCATGAAGGACTTGCAGGACCTGAAGCAGAGTTGGAAGGTCCAGGAAACTCAGTCACTGGGAGTGGACCCTTGTAAGTCTTTGAGGAGGGAGGCAGGCTGGTGCAACATGCCTTAGACAATGGTAGAAGCCCTGTTAGCCTTTCTGCCGAGAGTGGACATGCGGGAGGTGAGGAAATTGCTAGCTTCAGGAAAGGTTTATGTTCAGCCATTAGAGAAGGTGGCGGCTGAGGTAGAGGTTCAGATTTTCTTCTGTCATCCATCTGGGAAAAGGCTTGTGGTTGAAAGTGACTAAGGTTTGACTGCACATGTTCTACGCCTTGGAGACCTGAAAGTCCAATGGGTTGTACAAGGCTGGTACTCCTGGTGACAGTCGTGTAACCACCTTGTTGCACGTGGGATACAACAGCATGGACGTTTGGCATACTGATATGAGTGATAGACGCAGTACTTGGTATTTCAGGCACACTCGCAGAAGGAGCAATAACAGACACATTTTGAACTGCAGCAGTCATTCCCTTCCTTTGGCTACTAGCACCCAACTGGTGCTTCTTGGCGGAATTCTGTTGCACAAGTCCTGTAGGTAATACGCCGGTCTGCACCACCCCCTGTGCACACCCAGGTGAGTGGTTCTGACTCCCCACTTGGTCCAGCTTGATGACTCTGAAGCGGGAGCTGGCAAAAGTCTCAAACTCTGATGCTGCATTTTTAGGAGGCTCTGATGCTAAAGTGAAGCAGTTGGGAGAATCGTGTTGTGGAAAAGGCAGGCATTCTGGTGCTCCTCCTGAAGCAAAAGAAAGGCAAGCTAGACGTTCATCGACAGTAAATGGTTGGGATTCAGGAGGAATCGCTGGAGCAGAAGAAAATACAGCAGGATCTGATGGTGTAGACAGGTATACCTCTGATATTGGCAGCGAGGCTAAGCAGGATACAGGCGTCTCATGAACTGAAGGCCAATACTCAGTATACTCCGGGACTGAAGACATGCACTTTTGATGGACTACCGGAGGCTCTAAAGCTGAAGGATGATCTGCAGGATGAATCACTGTAGCTGAAGACAGGCAGGCCAGGGGAAACCTTGAGGCTGTAGGCATGCAAGCTGAAGCAGTCTCGGTTGCTGGATACAAACATGTCCAGGTCTTTGGGACTGGCTCTTGAGTAAATGGCAGACATGGCAGCGGTTCATTGGTTGAAGACACGTGTGCCAAAGATGACTGCAGGGCTGTGGATTGGATCATAGAAGAGTCAATGGTTGTAGGAGGACAGACAGAAGTCTCAGAAGTTGACAGACACGTTGGTGGCTCAGGAATGGAGGGCACCTTTAGGGCAGTAGACTCCTTGGCACCAGTAACCAAAGACTGAGCTGTACCCTTGCAGTCCCTTTCTTTAGTGGGTGACACAGAGTCTCTTTCTTTGTAGAAGTCAAAATCAACCAGTGGAATCACCATAGTAAAGTCTCTGTTAATCAGGATTTCGTCAATTGTCCATTCCTCTGTTTTAGCTTCTGAAAGAGGCAGATTAACAATCAACAGTTCAGGAATCGCCTGCCGGTTTTTTGGTTCTGTATACTGTGGAATGGGTCCATCAGAACATGAAATCTGTACTGTCTCTGACTGTTCGTATTGATCAGAATTGGTAGAAGGAAGAGTGAACCCAGAGGTAACATCGTTTTCCACATCAGCTTTAACATCTACTTCAGTCTCAGCCGCTGTATCAAGAGCAGGGTCTAAGCCTACTGTAGGGACTGAATCTGTGTATGCCACCATTGTGGATTGTGTTTGGAAATCAGAAGCTTGTATGTGTGCTAGCTCAGAATTATGACAAACTGCTACACAGGAAATCTTAGGTAAAGGAGTGGCTTGTAAATCTTCAGCTAACTGCAATCCCTGACAAACAGCAGAACAATTGTTAGAAACTGTGCCCAGATTAAGCGCTGTGCTAGAAGAAAGACTTTCACTCCCAATAGATCTAACATATTGACAAATATCATGGTTTACCAAAGTCTCTGCACTCAGGGGCTGAACAGTGTTCACTTCATCAACATCAACGGATAAAGTCTGAGGTGTATTCAGTAAAGAGTGCAAGGTTTTATTCTCCTCTTGTAAAGAAATGAATTCTTGTCTTAACTCCTCAAGCTTAGCTCTTAGCATGCCCTGCATTAACTGTACATCACTATCAGTAGGCACAGGGGGAGGCATAGTGGCATCAGGGCTGGATCCTGCACTAGCAATCTGGATGTGCACCGATTGTGCATTGTCCTTTACTGCTTTCAGGTTCTGAGATTTATACTTTCTCTTACTAACTTGGTCTGTGTTTCCCTTAAGCAAACTATTGACATTAGACCTCTTGGCATTAGGGACTACAGTATGTACTTGTGCAAAGGAGTATGCATTAGACTGAGGGTAGAAAACAGAAGTTATGCAAGGAATCCCTCCATTCTTTATGTTTGTACCATGAAACTGTTCTATCTGAGGTGAAGCACAACTGGAATCATGGGGTTCAACAACAGAGGTACTCTTGTATAATAAGTCTAACAGTGTGTTGTTTTCTGCGGCTAAGGCTTGCGCTGACATAGAATCGGGATCAGAACAAAAGATGGAACTAGGATCAGGCAATGTAGGATGTGCCATCCTATGGGAAAAATACTTTGCACGTAAATGCCCATTCGTGACTAGGAGTTCATTTAAGCCAGGACTAGTGATTTGATTGTCACAGGTAAATGTAGGGGAAGCTTTCTGTACAAACTTGTTAGAGGCCTTGCTGCCTTTCTTTCTTAAACTTGCCATATTCAATGGGAATTTTGGGCTGGTCATTCTGTCAGGATTAGTCAGGCGAGTACAAAGGCAGCGAATATGGCAAGGGAAATGTGCACTAAATCACACAGTGAATAGCTTCAAATTAAACTACGTGCACACAGGAACAACGACTCATGTATGCTAGAACCCAGGAGTGCAAATACAGTGTGACCACAAAACCAATATATGAAAAGGGATGTGGGGTAAGCACCTGACCGCGAGGAAAGTCGGCAAGCGCCTTACCCCCTATTGCTGTTACAGGTACTGACAGCGCTAAACCCACGTGGAGGGCAAGCAATGACAGGATCTGTGAACTAACACTCTTGATGGTATTAAATAAGGGAACTAAAGAACTGTACTCACGAGGACGAGATAAACCTCTTGAATGTCAGCTAGCCCACGAATCCTGTAGATGAAACTGGGACCCAGAAAGGCTATAACAGCAATGGGAGGAAAACTAAATACCTAAGTTGAAATAGTGTTTACAAATTAGTGAGGAAAACATAAGCATTCACACAGGAGCTAGCTACAACCACACACCACACCTAATAATCAAATGGGAAATAAATGCAGAAGTGCAATGGAAAACATGGAATGGATCCCAATAGAAAGTAAGGATCAGGAGCAGGGAAAAACGAAATAACCAATGCAAACTTCCCCCTACCCCTCCAAGGGAAAGACAGGATGCTAATCTAAGAGGAAGGCTAAGGCATACGGGTTTACAGCAGCAAAGGACAGAGTCAAAGAAATATAGAACACAGACAAACTGGGCTGCATCTAAAAGGGGAAAGCACTGAGAAATGCTGCCTGCAAACAGAGGAAGACAAAAAGGGAATCAAGGGAGCAGAAATCAATTAGAGCATGAATCCGAAATTCAGGGCGGAGGAACAAGAAAACAGGAACTAGGAACTAGGTACAAAGGCAAGGAACAAGGAACAAGGGACTAGTCACAACAGGAACACTGCAAACGATGACCAGCGCTGGACTGAAGTAAGACTGAGGCTTTTAAAGCTGCTTAACGAGCACACGCCTCAGGTGTGCTGACTGCTGCACCTGTAGCCACAGGTGTTGCCTTTCCTCCACCCAACCTTTTCCTGCAAGGGTGGAGGTGAAGCAGTGGGCCAGGCATTCTGGGAAGCATAGTCATTTGGTTAAAGAAGCATGCTGGCTGCCAAAAACCTGGAATGGATCCGGAAGGGAAGTAGTTTGGAAAATAGGGATTTAGCGCTCCCAATTCATTACTGCACTGTAGCATTAGGTTCGGAGGAAATGTCCAGTAGGGAATAAACCCCAAAACATGCCCCCAAGTGGCGGGAACGGGAGCGAAGGGAGCGAGTGGTGACACATCCCCTCCTTCTGGAGGGGAGCTCGGTGTGTGAGTGAAGTTGGCTGAAATTGTGCACACACAAGACACCCCTTCAAGTATTGTTCGAAGTCCTGCCCCATGTGAGGCCAGCATGCAACCTCCCACCAGATTTCTAAAGTAGTGTGAAACCCCAATGACCGGCTGTGGCCGCGTCATGGGCGTAATTTAGCATCAGGATTCGGAATGAGGTAGGGACAACACACTGGTCAGAGCCAGATATGGATCTCCTTATAAACAAACTGTCTTGGATTCAGAACATTTTCGGACATTTCATCAACACCCTGAGGTCCTCTTTCCCAATGTAGTCAGTATCCATCAGGGGAAAGTTCTCAGGGTCCTCAGTGTGTTGATAACATTTTCCAATAATCGGATCCCATTTTTGTGCTGTGATTAAATCAGCATCGCTGGTCTCCTTACTCCACTGGGCAGTTGAGAGTTCATTGTGAGCATTTGTCTGGGACCTAGTGATAGCAGTCACCTGGATTTCCCCCAACAAGGACTCAATCTCGAGGCGATCCCCCTGGATGGCTCCGGTTTTAGCCAGCTGATCAGCTAGGTCATTTCCAGTTTTGTCTGGCCCTTCTATTCTTGAATGACCCTTTATCTTCTTCCAATAGATGGTCATCCCAATAGAGGTGACCAGATCATCAATATTTTGGATTAGCTTGCCATGTTTGAGAGGTATGATATTAGCACATAACATGTCTCTGGTTTTCCAATTAACCAATTAACCATCCACAAATCTGTTCTGAACATAATCTGAATCAGTGATTATGACCAGTTTGTGGAGTTGGTGTTGGAGGGCAGTGAGGATGACCTGATGAACTGCCATAAACTTTGCCACCTGACTACTGTGTGGACCAATTTTGTACCTGGCGGAGGGTTCCAGGGCATCATTCACCCAGATATTCCCACGTCGGCCACCAGTTTCTTTTCCACGTTGTTGTCAACATGGTAAGAGCACCCGTCCACATAAACTGTGGGCATTCCCTCGCACTTGTCTTCTTCATAAACTTTGTGCAGGGAATTCAGGTATGCCTCCATGTTGTCCTGGATTTTAAGACTTTTGTCCTCGAGACAGTTTTCTCTTGCACAATCATGCAAGTCAGCCAGACCTTGCGATGGGGGGACTCTTCTTGTTTTGGCCATATCTGACCTCCACAGGAAAGACTTGCATTGACAGAATCCAGGAAGACATTCTGGAATTAATCACATTTCCGGCCCGGATTCTGTCACTTTGAAGGTATTGCAAAGGCTGGTGTGGAGTCTCTAATATGATGTGTTCCCCCTGGATTAATGGGCGGTAATTTTTCAATGCCCACACTGTTGCTCCACGCGTCCAGCTGCGTTGTCGCATTTGCCGGTGACCGTCTGCTTTTTCATGGACCATGTGTTTATTAGAGGTCCTTGCTGCCGTGGATGCAGCCAAAGGTACGCTATGCAAACATCAGGACATAGCCAACCAAATTTGCACTAAAACTAACTCACTTAAAACCACGTTATCTGACATAAACAAAGTATTGGAAGAAACCTATGATCAGACCGGTGCATCCCACGCTTCCAAGTCCATACATGTGATCTCCTCCAATCCTAGAGCCACTTCACAACTGAGTTCTACAGCTACTGACGTAATTGCCAGCCCTGCTAACATATCCACCGTTAATGTTCTACACACACTTGAACCCCCTATGACTATCAACAACAGGATCTCAATAATAGAAGGTCATACTTCTGATTCTGTATCTAGTAAGCTCCTCACCCATCACACTACCATTAAGATCCTCCTCATAAACACTAGATCCCTAGTTGAACATTATTTAGAGATTGCCACACATATCGAAGAACATGATATATATGTTTGTGCTATCTCTGAAACCTGAGCCCACATAGCAGCAGGCCTCTCACTTAACTTAGCTATCCCACCAGGCTATGGAATGATTAGAAGTGACAGGAAAGACGGCAGGGGAAGGGGCGTTGCTTTCATACATAAGTTAATCTTTAATATATGGGAAAGTAGAGATTTTGTGATGGAAGGTGTTGACTCTCTTAGTATTAAAATCAGCCTGAATGCTGAGAGTACCCTGAATATACTCCTCATCTATAAACCCCCTAATGTAGTTGCAGCTTTTGTGAAAAGCCTCTCACCCTTTCTTCTCTCTTCTCTCAAAGCAAATACAAAATATTTGCTTATGGGAGATTTCAACCTGTGGTTTAACCATAAGGATGATAAGAACGCACTTGAACTAAAAGATGTCCCACTTGAACTGGGTTTTACACAATTTATTCAAGAACCTATACACAGTATGGGCCATACCCTACACTGTGTAGCTGGCCATGCAATCAATATTATTGATATGTTAGTATCACTTTGCCCATGGTCGGATCACTACTTTGTGAATTTTGCTATCACAGTGGATCCTCCCATTAAACCTAAACGGAAGAATAAAACAGAAATATCATATTGCAACTTAAAAAAACATTACTATGAGTAAAGTTGAACCAATACTTAGCATACTACCTAGACATCCTATTACAGGTAGCCCAGAGGATTTAGCTAAACTGATTTCTGTTAACTTAAAAACCACAGCTAACATCTTGGCCCCAATAAAAAAGAACGCTGCAAAACCTGATCTTAAATGTAACCGCTGGTTTACACCAGATCTACAATCTCTGAAGTCACTAACCCTTAAATCTTACCACGCATGCAAGACATCTAGCACACCCCTGCTCCTCAGTAAATATAAAGCCACTGCCTCTACGTATAAAAAGGCTGTCATTGATGCTAAGCGAAACTTCTTTAACAATAGTATCCAAAAAGCCCAACAAGATACAAAAGAACTTTTTGTATTCTGAAAGAAAAAGAAAGGACCAATCACTCAATCCCAGAGAGATCCATTACAGATAATGTTTCATGGTGTAATATAATGCAACAATCCATGCATAAGAAACTGAATACCATTAGGGAAAACATTATGGAAAAAAGCAACAACCTAAAATGTAACGAGACCAAGCTCTCAGGCTGGTCTTTCCACAGATCCCCGGTTATTCCTATTTTTAACCTAGCTCCTGTTACGGAAGAAGAATTAGAAATTATCATCAAACAACTTAAGCCCACCAAATGTAAGAATTATATCCATACTACCATGCTGATTAAAACATGCTTTCCTACTCTAATTACTTCTATTTGTAAATTTATCAATGCCTCTATGATCTCTGGTATTGTACCCCAAGATCTTAAGAAGGCATGGGTAATGCCCATCCTGAAAAAACCTGGCCTCTCAGTTGACATGCCTAATAACTATCAGCCTATCACTAACACTGTGTTTCTACTAGAAATAGTCAACCGTGTAGCCTATTTACAAATTGCTGACCACCTAAAGAAATATCCCATTCTAAATTAACACCAGTCTGGATTCCGGGTTGGCTATGGACCAGAGATCACCCTTTTGGAACTTTAGTCTAAGCTAATGTCCCATATGGATCGCAATGAGGCCTCACTACTCATGCCATTTGATCTCTCCACAGCGTTCGACCTGGTGGAGCATGATATCATGACCATCAGGTTGCACAAAGTCGCAAACTTTTCCCCCTTGCATCTAAGAGGGTTTCATCATTTCTTAACAATCATAACAGTGTTTTTTTTTGCAGCACGGCGGAGTCTGATTCCATCGCAATTACCTGCGGAATGCCTCATGGAGTCTGCACCTCCCCCTGCTTCTACAGCATTTTCAGAGCCCCCTTATTCGTTATGCTAGTCCATGAGAACGTATATTTACTAACAACACGGAATACACTCAATGTGTCATCCCGCTATCTGGTTCTCATAGCTCAGATGAACTTGCCATCAAAAAAGTCTTCGATATTATTGGAACATGGATGGTCCATAACAAGCTGGCACTGAAAAAATCTAAGACTGAGATTCTTGTAATAGGATCCTCCCATATACTAAACATACATGGGCCATGCTATGATAGTTTCCAGTTAGGAGAAGAAACTATCACTCTGCTAAAAAAGGTGAAAACATTGGGTGTGACTTTCGACCAACAACTGACTATGAAGCAACATATTAGCAGTTTGGTATCCTCATGCGCCTATTACATTAAACTACTAGCTCACCTAAGGCCCCTCATATCTCAAGATAATGCAGAGACTATCGCTAGAGTGATAATAGGGTCCAAAATTGACTACTGCTCAAGTCTTTTAAAGGACTAAATAAGACTGATTGTAGCAAACTGCAAGTAGGCCAGAACGGGGTGTTCAGAACTGTCATGAAACTCAAACGTAGAGATCATGTCATGACCGCAAGACGTGCTCTCTAATGGCTGCCTGTAGAGTCCAGAATTAGTTTAGGACTCTAACCTTAAGACATAAATGCAGACTAGGCAACATGCCCGACTACTCACACACCTTCTCACTATAGAGAACTTATACTAGAGCTCTAAGATCAAATAATCAGCACTTGTGATTTGTGCGAAATGCCAGACAGTTAAGGTGGCCAACTGAGCCTTTTTTCCATTGGGCCTAAGGTTTGGATTGCTCACCCGCTGGATATGAGACGCATTGAGTCACTTGAAATTTTTAAGAAAATGTTGAAAACTCACCTTTTAATTAACATATTAATAGTTTTACTATCTTATGATTGTAGTCTACTCTTCCTGGAACTTAGCTGCAAATTCTTGAAGATTTTTGTTATGTGTTGTTTATGTCTTGTAGCGCCCTCATGCCATAGGGTCCATGGCTACGCTATACAAATGTTATAAAGTAAAGTAAAGTAAAGTTGCCAGGAATGCCTTCTCACAATTGTTAAATTGTTCCTCCACAGAGGATAAAGGCTTGCTTGAATAGGAAATGACTTTATTGACCTTCTCATGCTTTTAATATAATACTGCTGTCAAGCATCTATTCGAGAGCCCTGTCTCCAAGAAGAACTCCTTGTTTTTGGCATGGTAAGCTAGACGAGGCACTTTTGAGATACTTCTTTTCAGTTGCTTTACTGCCTCGGCTTGTTCTGGACCCCGCTCCCACTTGAACAGATGGATCAGGGGTCTTGGGATCTCTGCGTAATCCTCAATGAACTTCCTACTGTATTTAGACAGTCCAAGGAGGCTTCCTAGCTCACGCAGAGTTGTGGGGTCTTTTAGTTTTAGGAGTGCTTCCACTTTCTTCTCCTTTTGACAGAGAACATCAGGAGTTATCTCATGCCCCAAGAAGTTGTTATGGGTTCTGCACCACTGTGCCTTTTGAAAGGACAGTTTTGCTCTGGCAACCCTCAACTGGGAAGAACATGACGGATTTCCGCTATGTGTTCCTCCACAGTTGAGCTTTTTATCAGGACATCATCCACATAGGCCAGGTTACCCCTTTCAACCAAGTCAGGCATGGCCTTATGTAGGAAGATGTTGAATTTGTTGCCGGAGTTTATGTATCTGAAGGGAGTCTGGGTCCACGTGTACTGCTGCCTCCCGAAGGTAAAGGCCAGCTTGAATTGCGCCTCCCAACAGACGGGCACGGTCCAGTACCCATTGGTCAAGTCAATTGCAGTGGATACTTTGACCCCTGGATCTGGGCCAGCCCCTGGTCAATGTAGGGAAGAGGCCATCGGGATATGTGGACCCATTTCTTTATCTCCCTAAGGTCTGTGCAGAGTCTCCATTGGCCATTTGGTTTTAAAATCGCAAGCACCAGATTATTAAAGGTGCTGTGGACTGGACGAGTTATCCCATGGGACTCAAGGTTTTATATGATTTCTGTTAGGGACTCCATGGATGCGAGGGGCAAGCAGTATTGCTTCACAAACACAGGAGTCATTACAGGGTCAGTGGGAATTGTTGTTGTGTGGATCTCTGTGTGACCACAGTCGTACAAGTCCACAGCAAAGAGATCTTGAAAATCTAAGAACACCTGTTTCAACTTTTGCTTTTGCTCCAGTGTCTCACAGGCATCAGCTCAGTTGTCCCGCTCTTCAACCATTGCCTGAAGCCTGGAAAGACTTCCGGTTTTGCTATCTCAGAGGCCTCCTCCAGTTGGCTGGAGAGGTGTCTGGTTAGAGTATTGACCTGGACACAGGGTTTCAGGTAGGAGAAGCAGTCATTGTGGACCTGGAATATCACCTCATCCTGCCTGATGTCACAGGTCACCTCTTCCTCCCCGTAAGGGCAGGAAGAGTACACCAGGAAATTCCCCTCTTCCCGGGTGAAGATCCTATCTGGTGGTAAGTCATTGTCACTGTCATTGTCCAAACAGTCATTGGGGATTGGTCCTATCAGTTCATATAGATCCATGGAAAAATGTTGGTCATCAACCACCATTCCAATAATGGTGCCTACGCCCAGAGTGATACTCCTGAGGTTGCTGTTATCCATCAATATTGGAATGGTGTTGTGTTCCACATTGACTAATGGTGTTGGGTTTAACCCCAACCCCTGCTGTTAAAGATGGGCATTGAGGTGTACATATGCGTCAGGATTTTGCAGTTTCTGTCCTCTTTTAATTTTTTATTCAAGTGGAAATAGTCGTGTCCGTCCTGGGATGGTGACCTCCTCTCCAATTTGAACTTCAACTGCATACAGCAGCAATTGGGCTGTCCAAAATGCCTTTTCTGAATCATCAAAGTCCATGGGATTTCCCTCTAGTCGGGACCAGGCTTTGTAGTTTATCAGGTCCAAATTAATAGCAAACTGATTGAAAATGTCACTGCCTAAATAAAATGCAGCAGGGACATCTCGCACAACCCAACAACTATGTTTTATGCTTTTGTTACCTGTAGACATTTTGAGCATACACCTGCTAGGCAGGAGATGTATGGAATTGTGAGTTTCCAAGCCCATTTCTCACTTATTGATCAATTTAAATGTGGGAATGGCTGGATCTTTTGAGAGCTGTCTGAACGTGGCTTTGCTGATGAAGCTCTTACTGTTGTTCATGCACACTCAGGCCAAAACAGACTCCTTCCTCTCATTTAACTAAATAGGAATGAACAACTGTTTTCTCATTTTCTGAATGTCAGCTAAATTTTGAGCTGGTTTCTCAACACCTTTGACTATAGAATTGGGATTTTCATATTGGGGATCAGTATACAATTTCGAAGTATTTCCTTCCAGTGTGGAATGCCACTTAAAACTAGAAGGAAGGTTGATTTTCAGGAATGGAGACGAGTTCCCATCACCAGTTTGTTGTCCTACAGCAATTACTGTCACGTTAGGTATTTGATTATTCTGGAGATGAAACTCAATATGATCCAATGTTTGTTTAACCATGTGGCATGTGCCATTTAAACTAACATGTTTGACAGTCTGCTTTAATTTTATTGGTCTGTTAGTCTTAGTCCAGAGGACCTTGTTCACACAGTCTATTAGGGGGGGACAACCTGCGCAGGATGTCATTCCCTAGTAGACAGGGGGTGCCCTCTGGAGTCACGACTATGACAGGTGTTTCACTTTGTGTCGCCTGATTTTTATCTCCAAATCCAATCTTCCCTCAACAGGAATTTCATTCCCGTCGAAGTTTTGGAGTTGTCCAGGAAGGGGGTGAGAGGGATCTGGTATCTCGCCCCCCTTCCTGAATTTAGTTGATCAAAGGCCCTTTTTGACATAATAGTGGCTTGGGATCCAGTGTCCATCAGCTTGAATTTTTTGGAATCTATACTGGGACGCCCATCCATCAATTTCTGGGGAGCACTGCCCTGTCAGACCCATCATACTAAACCTATGGGGGGCGTGGCCTGAGCTCATGCCGTGAGGACGTGCTGCCTCAGAGCACCTGCCTTGATCCTCAATTGATCTTGAATTGACTCCTGGAAACAAGGACTAAAGATTATATAATTAATCTGGCTGGTGCATTAACTGATCCCACTCCCTCGACCTGCACATCGAGAAAAAATGGAGTGAGGGAGGTGAGAATTTGGGCAACGGAGCGCAGGCCCCCCAAAATCCAAAATGGGCGGCACAGCTCCAGCCTGGGGCGAGAGGGAGGAGTGATTGTGCGGCGGACCTCCCAGACGAGAGCTGCGTGTTCTGATGCCGTGGACGGCACCTCTGAGGAATGCGTGGAACCCTGGGGGTCGGCGCTGCGGCGGCTTGTGCCCCTCTCGTGCGGGGTGCACTGTGGAGGTGGAGCCAGGACCACGGAGTAACAGCCTGAGACGCACACGGGGCTGCCCGGGCCCTGCGCCGTGCGGCCTCTGGCGGATGGCCCTGCCAGGCCCCGGCCCCCGCCTGCCTCCACACAAGCGGCGGGCACAGGAGGCAGAGGTCCGCTGCGGGCTGAGGAGACAGCCATGCCCCAGCTGCATCGGGAGTGCAGCTCCTCATCTTGCTGCCTTATACCAATGATCTCTGCCTCAATGCCAGCAACTCTGAGATCTTTCTCATTGGGATGCCTGCTCCCAGCTCCCCCCTCACTCACTGGTCAGACTCAAACGATTTGTAGGGCGTGTTTGTTTACCCCGTCAGAGGCGCCTGCCCCGCTCCTGCCTCATAACAGGATGTTTGTTTAACAGCCATTTGCTGACGCACCATAGCCTGCACGCCAGGACCCAGGAGGGCCCGGCAGCTGCGGGGGCGCTCGAGCACCACAGACATAAAATGGTCTCTGAGCGCAGTTATTCAACCTCTGTTTGGTTAAGGGTTTGTTTGGTTTTGGTTAGTTTTGGAGTTATAAAGGGTTTAATTCCTACACAGGACAAGGTGTGCACTGGGAAGTGTGGAAAGGATGATGAGTGTGACAAAAGTGGGGGGGGCTCGGGGTGTGAGACGTACTGGGGTAGTTGGAAAGAAGGCTGGGGCTGGAAGGGTAAAGCAGCAAAGGGAGGGGTTCACACACTGAAATGGCCAGCAAAATTAAAATCTTAACATGGAATGTCCGGGGCCTGGGGACATATATGCACAGGAACCAGTGAAATCCTTCCTCAAAAGGAAGAAGGTAGCTATTGCACTCCTGCAGGAGACCCATTTGACGAAGCAAACCATGGGTAAGGTGAAGGACCATTGGGACGGCCAAAGTTACAGGGCACCCTGCTCCAAATATGCTCGGGGGGGTACTAATCTGGATAAACCCGGCGATCACATTCAAAGCATCAAGTTGGGAGGTGGACCCGGAGGGCCGGTTCCTGGTAGTACGGGGATGGAATCGAACAGACTGAAGTATGCACAATAAACTCATACTTCCCCAACCACAGGATCCCAAAACACCTACACATGCTGGGAGTTAAACTAGCACATCACCAAGACTGCTTCTGTATCTGAGGAGGTGACCTCAACTGCGTAAGGGATTAGGAGCTAGACAGGTCCAAAGCAATAGCAATCAGAAACGATGCAGCGTCAGGGGCGCTGAATGTGATAGATGAGGCCCTAGACCTAGCAGTCATGTGGCGTGAACTCCACCCGGTGGAAAGGGGATACTTATACTTCTCCTCACCACACACACTGCACACCAGAATTGATTACCTCTTCCTTCCCAGGTCTTGCCACCACAAATAGACTCAGCCCAATTCCTGCTGGCGACGTGGAAGGTGAGGGGCCCTAGGCCACCTTTAACGCTATGGCGCATGTCAGCGGATGCCCTGACTGATCAGGCCTTCATTGAAGGGCTGCGAGAAAAGCTGGAAGAGTACACAGAGGTGAATGTGGGCATTGTCGAGCGATGGGGCACAAGCTGGGAAGCACTAAAAGTGGTGCTGAGGGGCGAAGCCATTGCAGGAGTCGGTGGAATCAGGAAAACACTAAAGGCTGAACTGGAAAAACAGGAGGATGATATAAGGCACAGAGAGGCTAACACACAAGGGACACAGGAGGAGGAGAGGGAATTGGCGCAGCTAAGAGGGGATTGTCAGGAGGTCTGGGGGAGGCTCTCCAAGTTTGATTACACTGTAAAAACTGCTAGGGCACATGCTGAGGGAGACAGACCGAGCAGGCTATTAGCATGGCTGTGCAGAAGGGAACACACGAGACACCAGGTCATGGAAATTAAAGACGCAACCGGCACAGTACACTTGACACAACAGGGAATAAATGACACATTTCGAGATTTTTACTCTTGCCTATATAGCCATGAACACCAAGTGGTGCAAGCTGACATATTGGACACATTGGAGGAAATAGGCCTCCCCAAAATTGAACAGTCACAGCGTGAAACCCTAGATGAGGAAATCTCTGGTGACGATGTTGCAGAGGCAATAAAGTCCTTCGCCTCTAGTAAGACACCCGGCAGTGATGGGCTCCCCCCCAAGTTCTATAAAACATATGTGGCAGCCATTACACCAGTGCTGCCCGAGGTCTACACAGAAGCATTCACCAAGGGGGAACGGCCAGGGTCCATGAGAGAAATGCTGATTGTCCCGATACCCAAACCTGGGAAACCAACGGAAGAATGTGATTCTTATCGCCCACTGGCGATGTTGAATTATGAAGTAAAAATCCTCACCATGACACTGGATAAACGCTTGAATAGAATAATAGGAGGCCTAATACATAGCGACCAGACTGGCTTCATACCAGGGTGCAGTACTGCACTGAACCTGCGCAGACTGCAACACATCTTGGCGCAGACAAAAGGTTCACAGAAGTAATACGCTATACTCTCCCTAGACGCTGTAAAAGCGTTTGACTCAGTCTATTGGGAATGGCTGCTGGCGGCACTGAAGGAGTTTGGGTTTGGGGAGGCCTTCATCCGCTGGGTCCATATCCTATACATGAACGCCAAAGCCAGGGTCAAAACCGGGAGTTGGGTGTCAGCACTCTGGGACATAGAGAGTGGGACCAGGCAGGGATGCCCGCTGTCCCCAATGCTATACATTTTGGGCCTCGAGAAGATAGCGGTATATCTTAGAAAACAGTACCTGGATGCTGGCATCTGGGTTGGCGGAACGGGACACCTTTTGTCACTCTATGCAAATGATGTGCTTCTATACGTAAGAAACCCACACCTAACTGTCCCAGTCATCCTAGATATGCTGGACAACTACTCCAGGGTGTCAGGAATCTGCTTCAGCAGATCCAAATCCTGCATATTACCAATAGCGGGGTTAAGAGGGAGGGACATTAGCACACTTCCAGAAGTGGGACTCAATTGGGAGGTAGACTCGTTCAATACCTGGGGGTAAATATAGTGCAAACGCCAGAACAGATGCACAAATACAACACAGCAGGGGTGGCCCGGGGCCTGAGGAAATCTATGAATTTCTGGTCTAAACTACCATTCTCACTACTAGGCATAGTGGCCATCACCAAAATGATCATTTTTCAGAGATTTCTTTACTTCTTTAACAATGTACACTACCACCTCAATGCGTCCTTTTCCCGGTTATTGGAAACACTGATCCGGGAGGTCGTGTGGGGCATTGCATGCCACACACTTGCATTAATAACACTGCACCTCCCATACGATAAAGGGGGCGTGAAGCTATCAACCCTAGAGAGATATTATCTAGCAGCCCAACTTGGCCACGTGACCAAATGGTTGGCGGACAAGTCCACCTCAGAAGCTAACCTGTTACAGCACCTGGTGGCTCCCACCAGACTGAAAGAGATAGTGTGGGTAACGTATAGGGACGCGGAACACCCCCCAATGATGGTATCGTTGGGGAGGCAAATATGGAGAAGGACGCAGGTCTTATTAAAACTAGCGCACCCTTACTCCCCAGAGGTCCCACTGGCGGCAGACATATGACGGGACAGCGCGGACATGGCAGTGATTAGGAAATGGGAAGGGAAAGGGATTTACACATGGGGATATGTCTATGAGGAGGGGGCCTTCTGGGAATTTAGCTCAATGCAGGAGAGGGAAGGGATCCCGGGTGGACAGTTCCTCTGGTTCCAACAAATCCGTATGGTGGCAAAGGGCAGATAGGAGGGCTGGCCGGGAGAACCAAAAGCGGAACCAATGCTCACGCTAATGTACAATCTGGGCGATGGCTGGTGACCTGTTTCGAGGTTGTACAGCATGTTAATAGACATACCCAATCCCAGGAGCATAACATTAAAAGAACAGTGGGAGGTAGACCTGGGCACGGTACTAACGGAAAAGGAATAGGAAAGGCCACTGGGTTACCCCAAGGCAGTCTCGCAAAATCATCACTTCAAACTGATACAACTAAATGTCCTATATCGCACCTACATGACTCCGCAATGGGTAGCCACATTCAACAGAAACGCCATATCACTGTGCCCATGGTGCGGAGGTGAAGAAGCAGACATGATACACATGTTCTGGGAGTGCGGGAAGGTGCAGGGTCTCTGGGCGAGCATAGAGCGGGCCTGCAGGGTGGCATGTGTGGTGAGGTTTGAATGGTCGCCAAAGGAGTGCCTGCTCGGTGCCTACCCCAGGGACGGTAAGCATAAACATGTGCTTAAATTCATGGGCTTGGCGTGTGTGCTGGCAAAAAGGACCATTGCCACGTCCTGGAAGAAGGCTGGGGGACCGCAATATGTGCAATGGCACAGGGAATTTGAGAGGTGGGCGGAGGCGGAAACCAAAGTGTGGATGGATGGGGTCAACATAACGGACCCGGATGGCAATGACAAATGGGCAGCATGGAAGGCACTTGTGTGGGACATGTTCCACCCATCTGACGATAAACCCCCCTGAAGGAGTTGCACACAGGGACATATCTGGTGCATAAAGTGCAACCCTCCCGGCCACGCCTAAAGTATAAAGACCGCCGGTGACACCTGGAGAGTAGGGGTACGGGCTGGTCCCTGGGCACCTCGGGGCCTACCCTGATGAACTATATAGCACATCGTAAACTTGTGTGGGAAATGGTTGTTAGTTGTTAGTAGGCTAAGTAAAATTTGGCATAAACATGTAACACGTACAGAAGACGTTATACTGAGTTGCTTGGTTGTACAAATGCGAATAAAAACTATTTAAAATAAATCATACTTATCCTATTTAATTCCGCGGCCTCGTGGTTTCTGGTCCCTGTGGAACAGTAAACAGGAAGTCAGCAGTGTTGAATGTATTAAATGGGTTTGAGTCCCTTAGCACAGAGGTCATCATACTATGGTCAGGGGTTGCCTTGTCCCTCTCCACCTGTTTGGGATCTCTCCAGTTGGTATTAGGTCTATAATACTCTTTCTCCAACCTGGTTAGTTTTTCCTTCTCAGACACTATCTCTTGATAATGGGCAAAGATCTGAGCCTTTTGCTCGGCTATCAGAGTTTTAATGTCCTCCATGACCTGTGTTAGTGAGAATTCTCATACAAAGTGCTAAATTTCCTCTACCTTAGAGCCCTCCAACTCCTTTGCTATATTTTGGGGCTTTGAACATTTTGATATGTGTTTTACTTTTGTGTTCTTTGGTTATGGAGTTTTAAAACAACTCCATAGGCATCATCATTTTCTGTGTGTCACACAGCACCTTCAGTGCAGTGGCACAGGGATGTCTTTCAGACATCCCAAGGTTTAAATACCTTTCTCTGGGACTGACTACTGTCTCCCAGGGCATGGAAAGTTAAACTGACTTTACTAGTTTATTTAAATTTCCGGATCCAGCACACACTATCTTCCTATAGAGTGCTGGAGGGGTTGCCTAGCATCTCCTGAGTCAGAAACACTCATGTAACAGTCACATGTTACCCTTTCCTTCTTAAAATGGCTGGTGGCAGTGGTTTCGATCAAACTAACATGATTTTTCCTGACCGCGAACAATGGTAGCTAAAAATCTGGTCAGCCATTTTTTTAAATATGGCACCCAAGACCTATCTGTAAAAACAGACTCCAGTCAACTTTTTTTCGCCATTTCTTTTTGTAGAGGTCCTTCTTGTGTTTAACTCTGCACACCAAACCAGGTTTGGTCCCTTTTTTCATTGGCCCTTGACGGGTTTCAGTGCTGAAGCCCTCCTCTGACGCCTGAGTGTCTGGGGTGGACATGATGTGAGGGAGGTGCCCAAAACTCTGTGTGCTTAGTTTACTAGGAGACCTAAATGCACTCTGGCATGATTGGTCAGCTGGCTGTCCAGCGAGGACAGCCGCCCTGATGTGTGAGTGACAGCCATGCGGCAATGAATGGGGGAAAACTGTTTAAAAGCAGGTCTCTGGGACTTGGAAAGCAGGGTCGACCACTGGAACAAAAGAACCGAAGACGAGCTGAAGGAACACGACTGCTGCAACTCCTGGATGACTGGTGAAGCCCTGCTGCAGGTTCGAAATTGCCTGAAACTCCATCAACAGAGAAGCCCTTCAAGGTTAACTTCTTCCCTTGAGTTTGGTCGGAACAACCAAAACGCAAGCCGCCTGGACACCGTCCCCTCCTGGTCAAATTTTCTGCAGAATGCTGTGGAAAACCGGATAGCCAGTGGGAAGGATTCCAGTTTGTGGTGTTTAAGGCACTCACACCTTAAACTGACATTTTGCCAAGCTTGTGGCATCTTCCCTGTGCAGTGCAGGAACCTTTCAATGTCCTCCTTCTTGTCCCCGCGACTGAAGCTCAGGAACAGCGGGATCTGCTCGAACTGCCAGGAATAACTGTCTCAGCTACAGCTCTTCTTCACTTTAAAGGTACTGTGCAAACGCGGTCTGGAAATATTTTCGGCCACAGTGAAAGTTTGTGAAACTTTCCGGACTTTGAAGGCTTGTCCTTCACTAAACCAACATCTAACGTTTTTGTCTGACCAAATTCTTCTAAGATCCGTGGCAAAGACTTAACCGTTTACTACCAGAACTGTGCTATCCTATACAAAGACTCTGAACCATTGACTTTGGCCCAGACCTATGAACTGAATTGCTGGTTGTAGTTAACTGAAACCCTTTGCCCTGCCTATGAAAGTATTTGCGCTTCATTTCTTATAACCGTGTCTTTTTACCCCTTTTTAAAGTAACTGAAGTGCCATTTTGCTCCCACATCAGGGGAGCTGAACTTTTTCAGTAACTTATTGGTTGTATATGTGTAGTACATTAGTATGTGATATTAAGATGCTCATGCCAGTGTAATGATTTCCAAATGACTGTGTAAATAAATGTATATTCTTTTACCAAGAAACCTTGAGTAAGTGTGTGTTTGAATCACTGTATTTGTTGGTACTTTGTGTAACTTGTTCTACTGCTCACTTTACTCTTGAGATAAGTCTGGCTGCTCAGCCACTGCTACCACATTACTGTGTAGTTCAGGCGTGTACCAAAGGTGAAATTGGACTGACACTTGTAGTCTTAATTGCATGTAGTGTTCCCCAAAGGTACTGCATGTGATTCTGCCTAACAACCCGCTCTTGCGCTGCCACTTATTTGTGGAATCCATCATTCTCCTCACAGAGGGCCTCATTATCTCTTTGTGCTGCCTGTATGGTTTGGGCACCCTGAGCCAATTTTTGTTGTAGGAGGTGAGCTTCCCTTTTCTCCACATTTAGAGCAACTATGGTCTGCTCTAACTCGAGTTCCATTTGTTGCCTATGAGCCATATATTTATCATGTTCTTCTTTTAGGCCAGCCAGTCCCTGAAGATCTGACTCCCTTTTCTCCAGATTGATTTTTAAATTACACATTTCCTGGTGGAGTGCCTCTTTCTCCTGATACAGAGCACCCCTTTGTTCAACAAGGTCATCGCTTTGTTGTGTTATGGCATCTAATTTCTGGCGGTCTTCATCAAATTCTGATTGAGCATGGAGGTCTCTCATAATTAATTTATTATTTTCCTCTTCCAACCTCTTGACCTGATCTTGCAGCATGGTTATTTGTCCTGAGCAGCCCCTGTTATACATTAATTGTTGAGTTAGCTTCCGTTGACTCTCTAACCTTTTCCTGACACTCTCCTCTTAATACATCCAATTGGGCCTCTTGGTCTACATTATTCTGCTGTTGGAGAACCAAGTACTCTTTTAGTTTTTAAGGTACTCTCAAGATTCTGCCTCAGTTTCTTGCCTCGTTTGCAATTTTTGTTCCACTAATTTCAATTCAGTCTGGATTTGAGCTAAAGGTTTGGATTGATTTTGCGCAAGAGTTCTATTTTCCTCATGCTTTTCTCGCATCACTCCCACATGAATATACGTATAGGCCGCAATTCTGACAATTTTAATCTGCTCCTCTTTAGTTTTCGGAGTCATGTATAACTCGCTCAAAGCTTGGTGTAATAGGCCACCGTCCTGCCATATATCTATGTCTATGGCGTTGACCTGTTGCGTTATTTCTTCTAGCCAGACTTTTTCATATTGTTCTGGCCATTCCCCACTGACAAATAATTTGTGCAGAATGTTCTCCTTAGCTATGTTGATCTCTACTGTGGCCATTTTGGAATGTGTTCTTTTTTTATTCATTTATTTATGTAAGGGTAACCTGTATTTTTTTGCTTTTTGTTTATTTTTGGGGTTGCTTTAACTTTAATTGTATACACAGGCATGGCACTTAGGGTTTTTGTTTTGGGGAGGCGATTCTACAGTGTAACACAGTGTTTCAGGCACACAAAATATTCAGACCTTGGAGTTTAGTCTGCTGTGTTAGGCTGTCACGATTGAATAAACAAACTCAATCCCCGACTCGAGCCCCCAATTTGTGAAGGATTCCAATCGGGCGTCACACACCGGACCACGACACTTGGTCTTATCCTGGGATGTGGTGCTCAATAGGAATGCGTTTTCTTTAATTTCAATGAATTCAAATTGAGCCGAATTAGGATAGATAGATAGCACCCAAGTTAAGGTTTCCCCTGCAATGTTTACTCAACCCACAAATAATCATATTTGTATAAGAGGCCGCAAACAGAATCAAAATCCGACCTTCCCTCACAAAATAAGAGACAAAACAGATTTTAAACCCTTTTCAAAAGCCTAAAATGACACTCAGATTTTGAAAAATAATGAATTATATGTGTGTTAAATAATGATATTCATATGTTTTATCACAGTATTAGGGATGATATCTCACTATAAATCATCAGGCGAGGTATCACAAAAGCATACAGTTCACAAAACAGATTGAAATTGAAAACCCAGTGCAGCCGGATACACAAATGGAAAAGTTGCATTTTTTCTGGTTTGCAGTTTTAAACGCAAAAACTTTATTTTCAAAGGTTTTTTGGCTGGGGGATATATGTATATCACAGGGACAATATAGAAGTGAAAGGAGGTCTCTAGCTACAGAACTGGATGAGATTTGCAAGATAAAAGAAGGTTAGCTTTTGGTCAAATAAAGCCGTGGAAGAGAGAAAATCAGCTTAGAAACAGGACAGGTTTCATTTAAACTAGATTATTAAGACTACATTGTTAAAGAGGGACACAGTAAGATCCAAGGATGATTTGCAATGTCAACCTTGTCACCCTGGTGTTCAACTTTATGTGGAAATTAGTTGTATTACTCAAAATATGACTAAGGGCTTATGATCTACACAAGACAGAATTAGTAGAGAGAGAGATGGCACTAGGACTTAGAAAGTCAAGGACAGGGTGCACAGAGAATTCTAACAGTTTTAACAAGTTACCAGGGTATGGGTAGGAGTAGGCTTAGAGAGTGGAATAAAGACAAAAGGGTCAAGATGGAGACACTATGTGTTTTTCTGGGATGGGGAAATACTCACAGTCTATGCTTGAGTTTTGGAATTTTGGAACAGTCAGGGTTCTGGTCCCAAAAGTTTCTGGTCACTGGATAGCAGACTCTCCTGGCAAAAAACAGCTGGGCAAAGGTCTAGTCACTGGATAACAAGGACAGCTGGATGGCAGGGTTGCAGTGGGCATGCAGTTAGCGGGCAAAAGGCCAGACTGGTCTCAGGATGCTTCCCAAAAGAATACCACAGCTTTTCCCTTTGGTTATTTGGATTTTATAGTGCGATTTCAGAATTGAGGCCTTGCAGGGGATAGGATCAGCAATGCTTTGGCCTTGCAGTGGAATCTGCTATGCTTTGGCTTTGCAGTGGAATCTGAAATCAGGTAGGATGAGTGTAGAAGATCAGGAACGCAGGCGCTGGAAATTTAGGAAAGAGTGTTTCAGAGTTCTGTCAGCTACCCTGTTTATAGAGCATGGTGTCATCATCAGATGATGTGGGGGGCAGGTTTAGCTGAACACGCCTCTAAACAACTGGATTGGTTAGGGGTAATGGTTGACGCCTTGCTCTCAGCTGGTTGGGTTTCCAGTGCATGTTGTCAGATTTATGATGTGAGTTTTACAATGTCCAGACCCTCCCATAGTTACTTTTGATAAAATCTGGTTTTGACATAAACAGCACATTTGTACAGTGGTAGCATTTTACCAATTACATAAGGAGGTTACATGTTTTGTGCAGCACGTGCCAGTCCATCTCTGCAGTCTGGAAGACATTGTTTCGCTTTCTAATAATTTTGGTCATTTTTAGTATGAAATATTCAGCCTAAAATTCTATAACTTTATACATGTGTGTGGATTATCATTAGGCATCTCAGCATTCAAATACGTAATGCCATCAGGTATACTTTCCTTAGAATACCCAATTCTCTGCCATTTCTGTTCCCAATATGGCAGTGAAAGCTACAATGTCTTAAATTAAAACACACAAAATTACATTAAAGCAATTAACTTTTTACATTCCTGCAAAGTCTGGTTGCAAAGATAAAAGTTTGAAATATTTCTTAATACAATAGCTGTTTAAACCAAATGGTCAGCATTGTCCTCCAGATATAATCATGCCTTTCCAGGCTATCCCCCTAAACCCAGGGTTGTCCTGGAGTTATTCTTTGAAGCTTCTTGTAGAAGTCACGGGGAGGTGTGATTTCCTTTTTCACATCTTTGTGTCCCATAATTTCTATTGTAGGAGGCCTCTGCCCAGACGAAAGTCTCATGAGTATGTGAACTTTCATTGTCTTGGTCAGTCAAAGTTTTCCAACCTATTAATTATCAGCCAAGTGTCCTGAAAGTTTATGGGGTTTGGGGGAAGCCTTAGCTTAGCCAGCAGGAAAAACCTGTTCAGGAGCTTGCGAAATCCAGGCAATGCAGTTGAATTCCTTTATTTTCTTGAATTTTGTCCTGAATGAAAACAAGCCTGTTGAATAAAACATTCCATAGATGTTTCACAGCACAAAACCCCTTCACATTGCTAGATAAGGGCAGCACCTTATCCAAAATCCACTTTTAAACAAGTCTTTTTCTCAGTTTGCAAAAGTACATTTTAAACGTTAGGTGACTATATTTTCCAAATTTGATTTTTCTCTTCCATCTGAATTACCACATTGTTTTGTAGCCATAGTTAGCTTCTGGTATGCAGCAATGGGTTAAAACACAAATGCACTGAAATCGACATAGGCCCAGAAAGCCAGGGCCTTTTTGATGCATTGATCCTTGACATTTTGTAGCCAAAAAGTAAAGCATTTCCCGTGTAGCTGAAGTAAAGCTTCTTTTGATTTCTTCAGATCTGAACAACAGCCTGTCATTCCGGGATACAGTTCTCATCTGCTGGAGCACAATGTGAATGTGAATGTGCATGGCAGGGTCTCATTAATAAAGTATGGTGATGAGGAATCAGAGGAAAAGAGAATCAGAGTGGCATCATTTTTAAATGTAAAAATGTCCCTTTTTCAATGGGAACTTTGGGCTTGCAGCAAAGCAGCGCTGATTTTTTCACTCCCCTTCTTTGATACACGTAAGAACACACTGGAAGGCTTTTTCAGTGTGTCCCCTTGTTCCATCCTGCCCAATATGTGCTTGGCAAGATGGTGCAGCCATCTTTTTGTTGCTGCAAAATGCAGTTGTGGTGTGAGGCAGTGGGGCTCTAAGGAGCCAGCGCAGCCATTTTGCTGTCCTGCTGAAATGCAACTGGGTTATGGAAGGGAGTACAGCTGAGTGGGTAAATATATCCCACATTCCACCAGAACGGCCATATGTTAGGACACAACCACACCAATGATACGGTCTGTCCCCAATGCCTCCAGCTGTCTGAGGATCTCGAAAACTCCACATCAATCAGTTTCACCATCATGAAGTGTAACAGATGAATAATCTTAAACTGCACAGGGTTATATGAGGATTTGTTTAACTGCTCTATGGCTGCAATCTCACTTCTCATACAAGTTTCCTCCTGTCTCCAGGATCGGAGACTGTGTGACCATAAATTAATCTAAGTACCCCTTAGATAGGAATTGTGTGCATCCCAGCATCTGAAGGGAGAATGCCCCTCTTTAAGATTGTGCTCCCAGAAGACCGCAATTGCCTCAATCAGCTGTGTCACATTATCAGGGTAATCCTGGAGTCCCAGATTTAGGCTCTCAGTAAGCAAGCAGAGTGCAATTGGGCATGAAATGTAATTGGTATGGGGAGAAAAACACAGTCAGGACAACAGCCAAATCTCCAACCTGGAATAACTTTTGGGGAGGTCAGAAAAGAAGGTATAATCACCTTTAACAAGATTTTGAATTCTCCACCCATTTACATGGGTTCAGTTTGTTAAGGAATTAACCAGAACTGTTTGAACTGTGAGGGACAACAGTTCTAGAGTGCCTATTCAAAGTGGAAGATATTACCACATTGAAATATTTGCCTGAGACAGTGAAGCATTGGGTGTTAATGTTGTAAAGAGGTGCATGAACAAATCATGGGACCATAAACAATGCCTAGACTGATTAGCTGCTGGAATAGTGATCATCGGGTGTCTTTTATCCTCAATGTTCTTGAGAGTGGCTATTTCTTACACGATAAGGCTATGCTGCCTTCAGTAAAATAGTGCCAGGTCCGGTGCATCGAATAAATGCCATTCCCTCTCACAATGCCCACAAAATACAGCTGAATACTTTGCATAGTAACACAGATCTGAACACTTCTTTGCCTCAAAGATGGCATTAAACTCTTGCAGGTTATTTGAGGCCTGTGGAGAATTCCTTGAACATACTGACTGGTGTGACTTTTTTTGTGATCTCCCCTTTAGGATTTTAGGTTCTTATAACCTTCATTTTGTGATGAAAATTTCCGAAAGCGTACCATAAGAGTTCTAGGGCTGTCACCCTTGTCTGGCTACTGTATGGGGGCCCTGTGGCCACACTCCATAGTGAGGTATTTAGAGCTGGTGAACTGAAAGTCTTTCTCAAGAAGCTTTTAAATGTTGGACCCCATCTGTGAACTTTTTAATCTATGGGTATCCTAGTCACATGGCGCTGTACCGGGTGGTGGAAAAGCTATTAGCCTGGGCGGTATCTGATACCACCCAGATCATGATGAGGCCATAAAATGTTTGTCTGCCATTCTCCTAGATGCAACAAACATTGTAAGTTATCATTTAGTCGTCTGGGCAACAAGGGCGAGATGGTTGACATGTTTGATTACTTAGGAATACCATTGATTCTTGCCTGTCCTGGAAACGTCTGTTCAGGAAGTGTTGTTCCACTTTACTTTTACTTTAACTTTAAATCATGTATATTGCGCATTGGGCGTTAGGGCGCAGACGGGACAAACAAACGTAAAAACATATATGAAGGGCCGCTATACCAAAGACTGTTCAGAAGAATAATATACGAGAGGTTAAGTAAACAACCATGCTTTTAGTTTTTTCTTAAAAGCGGTTAGGGACACTTGGCCGCAGAGGTCTTCAGGAAGCGTTTTCCAGGCTTTGGGGGCTGCTATAGAGAATGGTGCTTTCTCCACCTTCTTGGTCTTGCTTCTGGGCATGATCAAATCATTCTGAGTATTGGATCTTAGGGAGCGGTTGTTTACCTTGGTAGAGATGAGATCTTGTAGATTGTTGGGCATTAAGTCAAGTGTACATTTCAGGTTAATACCACTAATCGATAATGCATCCGAGAAACTACAGAAAGCCAATGCAAGGACCTTCTAGCGGCAAATACATGATTGCAGCAAGATAGTCCAACTACTACTCTTACAGCAGCATTTTGCACTACTTGAGGCCTATTGGTGGTGGCTTTACTAATTCCAATCAAGAGGCAGCAACACACTAGGTCACAGAGCGGAAGCTGTGTTAAAATGTTCCGCGAACTTCGAGGACCGGTTAATATCCAGTGCAGTGGAGGTTTATACTATGCAGGCCGTATCAGCAGCTACATACGGCCTGGAGGTTTGGGGCCACATAGATTTGACTGATATCTAAATTGTGGAGAATAAAATTGTGTAAAGTTTGCAATTGCTTGCATATAGTGCCCCGACAATTCCATCCCTGCTTGAACTTAGCCTGCATGGTATAATTTACTAAATAAAAATAAAGCCCTTGTTGTATTGGGTGAAGGTGTGGACAAAGGATCTACTCATAGATCAACGCAAGATAGTATCCGCTCTTTTAGATTCCCCTGGACCATCCGCGTTACCATTGCTAAACTATGTAAAGGCGATGTTTTGGTTTTTCCCACAAAATGTGGTCCCCCAGTCAAAAAATGTTCCTAATTGAGGCGTTTGACCTTTGGGTTTCGAAGGAGTTAAGCCGCATAACAGCTCGAAGTAGGCCTGGCACCACGTTGATTGGTGGGAAACTGGCAATTGCCTGTTGCTTTTAAAACTGCGTTTGGGTTTTCTACCGATTGGGCATTTTAACAGAAATGGGTGTGTATTAATGAGAAATATTGTCATTACTCTAGAACAATTGTCGAAACCATACATCATTTCCTATTTTTTTGCCCTTTATATGTAAATCTTAGGCTTTGCTGGCTGAAGCTTCTATTATCGCAGGAGGGTGTAAGGACTGTTAATGCCACGCTCGAGTTATGCAGCCAATTTAATCACTACAAAGAAAATCAATTGATAAATTTGAGCTGCACATGGAAAAATAAATCTGCGTCTATGTTGGCTAATGCTTAACCCATTGTATTCAGATTCATAATATTTTATGACATGTTAATTGAATTTTAAATTTCATCTATAATTCTTTGCATCATGGTTTAATGGTGGCTAATCTGCTAATAGTTATAATAGAGATTGCAGCTCTTTGCTTTGTTGCTGCTTTTTTAACCTGTTCCTTGGAAGAGTTATTTATCACAGAGATTTCAAATGTATGTATTTGAATGGAGGGCGCCACCCTTCCATATGGATTTCATGAAATTAAGCTGTTTTTATTTAGTGTGAGAATAGTCACGCTATGCTTGTAATTTTTATACTGTTTTATCAGGTATCTGTTATGTTTTTATAGTTTATTGCCGAAATAAAGCTTGCAAATGAATGAATATTGGGCCTTATTATGAGTTCTGTGGTGTGGTAAAAAAAAAACAGTGGTAATGCAGAGGAAACACCTCCAGCAGAATGCAGGATTTAATTCCTATGCCTTACCACCCAGAAAGGCCCAAATCAGCAATATTACAGTTGGTGGTAACACTGCCAGTGTTAATACTGCCAAAATCTGCATGGAGTTCTATTGACTCCAATTAATGGAGACTAACACCACCTACCAACACTTGTAATCCAGTAATCCAGCGGTAATTCCGCTGGTCACAATACCGCTAGACCAAGTGGTGGTAACAATAATATTGTTTGTTCGTATCTCAGTGGTATTACCACCGAGATATCCCCAAACTTGTAATAAGGCTGATTGTTCCTTCTAGAGTGATTGTCTTGGTCCTTGATCCTGGAGGTAAGTCGTTAGAGCTGCTTAACAAAAAACAAAGAGGTAATGGCTGGAAGGTTTAGAATGCATCTTAACCTCCGGCATTGCTCTGTGCAACCCTCCAGACCACTGTTTTTGCCTGCTAAACCATTACAGAAGGGAAAATACCATATGCAAATCAGTCTTGCTCCCACCCCAAAAGGGGCAGTCCATTCTGAATTGCTAGGTCACATCCCTTCTGCAAGAGACCACAAACATCCCCAGACAGTTTTGGCCTTGTTGTTCCTTATCAGTGAGGAGTAGCTTGGGTCTCTAGGCTGAGCAGGCAAAAGACCCATGCCTGAGCATACTCGTCCCACTCGGGATGACAAAGCAAAAAGAAAGAGGTGATGGCTGGACGGTTCAGAATGAATCTTAACCTCTGGAATTGCTCTGGGTAACCTTCCACACCATCGTTTTTCACCTGCTGGACACTTTTTGCAATGGCGCAGATGGGCTAAAAAAACACTGGTGTGGACGGTTGCCAAGAGCAATCTCAGTTGTTCAGATTCATTGTAAACCTTCCACCCCTCTTTTTTGGTTGTAATTAGGGCTGCTTCGATGCATGCTCCTTTTAATTTGCCAGCATATCAAACTTGCCCTCCACCTCACTTATGCAATGGTAATTCACAGCTATGCGGTGAGACGGCATTTTCATGCAATTGTTCAGTCCCTTAAATCTTTTGGTACTTCTTGGACCACATTGTTTGTGTTCAGCACCCTCTGATTCAATGTCTTCATTTTCAACAGAAGGGCCAGTAGTTAGGAGCCCTGTTGAACAGCACCCGCCGTCGTAATCTTCCTGCAAACCCATCGCTATGGAGATACTTCTGCTGGTTCCACCCTCTGACACAGAAACAGAGATGTGGGGTGGCATGGTGAACGGGGTGATGAGTCGGAAGTGGCCAGATGTTAGGTCACCTACCTTAGGCAGGCATCAACGCTTCAGGGCATCTGTTTAAAGGAGTTGCAGAGCTGAACATTCTCAAGAACAGCTCTGCCTCTGAGTGGTTTCACTGGGTAATCCCCCCAAAAAACAAATGCAAAAACAAACCAAATTAATGCGGGATTTTTGCACTTTTTTAAAAAATAAACAGATGTGCGTTTAGGTTAGTATATATAAAAAGGTGGGGGATGCAGCGGATCTGTGGGGTCTCGCCCAACATTAAAAATGATTTAAAAAAGTGAATACAACATTTAATTTTAAAATTCGGCCAAATAAAAATTGGTGTTTTGGACCTCATTTATTTTCTCGCTTTTTGAACATAAAACCTTTGATTCTATGCTCAGCTAAACTGTTCATTTTGTGATCCGGGGCTTTCCAGATCACCATCCATTTAACACTTTGGGTCGGATCTATGCACCACTGGGGTCAGGTCTATGCAGTAATATGAAGGAAAAGAGTAGCTCCCTTCGTTATACAGAAGCCGGTAGATCTCCCCCTGGGCTCCACCACAATCATCATTTATCGAAGTCAGGCGATGTGGGGAGACTGTGGCCGACCCATTGTTGTAGTGTGAATGCACCACAGACAGTGCCGCCCCAAGGTCTTCTTTCCAAACTGTAGACCCTGGAGACTCTTGAGGGTGGACTTAAAACCTGCAGCATGTCTGATCGCTCCTTTGGTCTGTGAACCTCTCTGTGCATCTAGAGGTCTATCCAATTTATGCTTTCATTCCATCCACATGGCATAGCGCAACGTTCCCTAATTGACCAAAAAAGTCCATCTCACTCAGTATACTCTGCGGTCTGATCACGTGTCCACAGCTGCTCTTCAAGCATTTACACATCTGACACCTCCATCATGTTTTGGCAATCGTAGCTGTGTTTCAGGATGCAACGGAAGGCACCACTTGGGTCACACATTGTGAGGAGCAGCTAAATGAACTTGATCTGCCAGTATTACTGAGTTTTCAGTGGCTCACAACATTTTCTGAATTTGTGCTAGACATTGGGCCTCATTACGACGCTGGCGGTAAGGTATGGATAGTGCCGCTATGGCACCAACACCGTCCATACCGTACCACCTTATTCTGGGTTTTCCTCGCAGGTCTCTGACAGCCCGCCAGGTCTGACCTGGCGGTCTGTGCGGCACCTGCGAGGGAAACACATGGATGCACCGGCAGCATTATAAACGGTGCTGGTGCATCCATGCTACTCATCCCCACTCTGCCCTATAGGCATCCATGCTACTCATCCCCACTCTGCCCTAAGGCAGCAATGCCCGGCATGAGGAGCCCGGCATTGCTGCCACCCGCGAATGGGCAATTACCAGACCATTCAACTCGTAATGGGCCGATCAATGCCCATTCACGGGTGGCGGTGCAGGATGCGAGTTCGCCGGTAGCCGTGCCTGTAATGCTGGCACGGCTACCGCCAAACTCGTAATGAGGCTCATAGAGTAAAACATGGCTCGGAGGCTTTAATCTTCCGAAAGAGCGGCCATCTTGGACGGGCTCTTGAACACCCCCCTCTCAAACATATTCATTGTCAGAGCAGACTGGAGGAAGGGGACTGGACTAAGTAGTCACCCACTAAAAGTGCTTCTTATTTACAGTAGCCTTTGGAATGTATGCAGAAGTAGTTCATTTTGGAAGTTCTGCAGGCCCTGATTTTAGGCAGGGTCCTTTTTTTATTTGTCCAGTACTTGCAGTTTTATTTCCCCAATTTAAACACAGGCTTATACGTACCCGAATGCAAACTGATGCAGCCTTAATACAAGTGCCTGTATCACCTCTCACACTTGACATGGCCATTAATTCCTGTCGTATCTGTTTTCCAGTCGAAATAAAGCCATTGGTCCTCATTATAAGTGAGCTGGTCCGGAAATAAAGGGGTCGGTAACAAGGTTACTGGCCCCTACCGGCAGCCTACCGGTGGCCTACGGGCAACCTAGTAATGAGGGCCTGCCTCCTTGTTTGATGCAGGCATTGTTGTTATGTGTGATGTGAACCCAAGTTACACCCACTCGCACACCCCAAAAAACTATTTTATGGAAATTAACTGATGAATATAAGTTTGTTAAACGCAATTAATTAATCTTTTATCACAGTGCGGGACAGACAAAAGTGTTGCCCTGAGCTATCCTCCTAGCCTGTGATTTACTTGATATTTTGTTTATTACATTTCTTTCTTTTTTTAACTTTTCTTTATTGGCATGACGGATGAACAGACAATCAACACAATGCACAAGATAAAAAAGGTAGCAGGTACATGGGTGGTAATGCAATACATGGGAAATACAAGCAAGGGCAGACATACAATTATACAAATCTGTGAGGCTCAACAATGGGCTAGTTTACTTCACCAGGAGGAGGGGAAGACAGCAGTTCTAGGTCATCCTTGCTGTTCAGATAGGTACAAAATTCCATCCCTACATTCTTGGGGAGAGAGGTCAGCGGGAGGGTATTGATGTAGTCCTCCTCGCACGTTTGAGTCCAGGTGAGGGCCCTCAACCACATCTCAAACGAAGGGGGGGATTGGCACTTCCAACATTGTAATATGCATTTTTTGGCTACTATGGTGGCAACATTCAGAAACCTGGACACTTTCCTCAATTCAGGGTTATCCCACAGGCCGAACAGTACAGCTAATGGTTCTGGAGGGATGTGGGATGCTGTCATTTCTGAGAGAGCATCTATTATGGCTTTCCAGTATGGGCCCAGCGCATCACAGAACCAAAACATATGTATGTGATCTGCAGCTGGAGATTTACATTTAGGGCAGGTGCGAGCATGGGTGTGTGCGAACCAGTCCAATCTGTGCAGTGTGTAGTATAATCTGTTCAGGAGCTTATATTCTACACACCTATGTCTGGCATTTAGAGAGGTGGTTCGGGTGTGTATGCACATTTTCTTCCACATTGCGTCAGTGATGGGGAGACCCAGCTCATTGCTCCACGTATCACGTGCCGTAAGTGGCACATCTTTAAGGTTGGCCATCAGCATTTTATATAGCGAGGACACTATCCCTCTAGCCCCGGCAGAATTGGATATATAGTGAATCTCCGGCGAGTCTGGGGGCTCATCAGGGTATGAGGGCCACCAGGCTCGGAACACCGCTCTCAACCTGACGTATTGTAGTAGTTCCAGCGCAGTGCCGGAGTGACCGGGACGCCATGTCTGCGGGGTGATAAACTTCCCTTTAGGGTAGAAGTCGGTCAGGGTCGGTAGCCCAAGTCGTGCCAGTGTTTCATTAGGAGTTTATCATGTGTAGGGCTGAGGCCTAGGAACTGCCAGATGGGCAGCCATTTGTAGTACAGGTGGTGGCCGGGTTGTGTCTGTAGTATTCGTTTTCAAGCCATGGTTGTAGCCGCTAAGGGGTAGGCCGGGGCATCGGTATGAAATGTGTGGTGGAGTATGAGAGAGAGGATGTTGACTCCTTCGCTTGCTAGTTTCTCGAGCTTCACCTGCAGGGGAGGGTCGGTGAACGTGTACCAGTATGTGGCGTGTTGGGCCAGCACGGATGTCCAGTATTTAGCGAATTCGGGGGCGGTGAAGCCCCCATTCTCATAAGGGAGAGTCATATGCTGCCATTTCTTACAAACCGCGCCAGAGTGCCACAAAAATTGAGCGCATGCAGTGTGCAGATTCCTGAAGTATCGCTTTCCGGGCCAAATCGGCACATTAGCGAAGACGTAGAGCAAGTTAGGGACAGTTAACATTTTGATTAGAGACAGTCTACCCGACAAGGAGAGCGGGAGACTGCACCATTTCAACATTTGGGCCTCTACAAGCTGCAACACAGCCACGTAGTTGTCAGCCAAAAGTGAAGCTTTAGTGAGGGACACCTGCACCCCGAGGTATTTGATGCCCTTCGGTGACCAGCGGAGGGGGAATTCAGAGGGCGGCTGTGTAGTGGTCGGCGTGAGTGGGAAGATTTCAGATTTAGTATAATTTATGGAAAAGCCAGAGAAAGTGCCAATTTTAGTTATGCCCTGTAATATCGGATCCAGGTGGGCAGCCGGGTCTCTGATATAGAGAAGTACGTCGTCAGCATATAGTGAAATGATCTCGGGGGTGTCCCGAAGACGTATACCTTTGCATGTGTGTTTGTCCCTAACGCTGTCAGCCATGGGTTTAATAGCAAGCTCAAAGAGTATCGGTGAGAACGGACAGCCCTGGTGGGTACCTTTATAGAGAGCGAAGGGGGCCGAGGACCTGGAGTTGACTAGGAATCTGGCCACAGGGCTTGTGTAGAGCAGTTTGATATACAATATCATGCGTGGGCTAATTCCCATTTTGTGAAGCACCGCCCACATATATTGCCACGACACCATGTCGAATGCCTTCTGGCCATTGAGAGTGACCGCCACAGCGTTTGCATTGGAGTCAATTCTGGACAAGACGTAAATAAGCGACGGATATTGAGGGCGGTGGATCTGCCAGGTACAAAACCACTCTGGTCGGGGTGAACTAAGTGGGTCATAATGGGGAGGAATCTATTAGCAATATTCTGAGCAAATATTTTCGTGTCAGTGTTGATTAGGGAAAGGGGTTTGTAGGAGCCGCATTCGTCCGGCTTGGCTAGCACAGTTATAAGCGCTTCGCAATATGGATTGCGGTAGAGTGTTCAACCTCAGTGACTCGTTTCACACCTCCAGGAGTCTGGTTGCCAGGATGGCTACATGCTCCCGATAAAACTCCGAAGTGAGGCCGTCTGGGCCTGGTGCCTTGCCCTTAGGGCAGTTCGAGATGACTGTGGTTATCTCGTCGAGGGTGAATGGAGCCTCAAGTTGGTCGCTAGTCGCGCGGTGAATGTCTCGAGGTTGTCTTGGTCGGACCAGCACAGGGCGCCACCTGTGTCTTTGACACAGTCAATGCAAGTCCTGCCCCCCGCTGCGCGGACCAGTCTGGACAGTGTCCTACCCGGTCTGTCTCCCTCACCATATTTCCTGGCTGCTACAGGACGGGCATAGTGTTGAACTTCCCTCTAGGCATGAGTCTCAAATGTTTCCAATTCCGCTCTGATCTCTGCCAGTGTGGTCGGGGATGGGGCAGAGGCATACTCGCTCTCAAGCTCTTCTAGCTTCGCTTCCGACTGCTGCAAGCTATTTTTTATGACTTTGAGGACCCCAGCTTCTCTAGAGATGCACATCCCCCTGATGAAGACCTTGAATGCCTCCCAACACACCCTATCGGAGGTGTCTTGCCTGTTGTTGCATTCAAAGAAGTGTTAATATCAGCTAGGATATCAGCTCTGAAAACTATGTCTTGGAGGGCCTCTGACTTAAATCTCCAGGAGGAGCGGGGAGGCTGGTCCTGTCCTAGTGTTATACGAAGTGTTACCATTGAATTATCCGATAGTGTGTGCGGCAATAACTTGGTCTCTGTAGCCCTGCCCACCATGCAGCCTGATATGAGAAAAAGATCTATACTGGAGAGGCTATCTTGTACCGATGAGTAGAAGGTGTACTCTCTAGCCTGTTGGTTGGGAGATCTTCATACATCTTTGAGACCTAGTGTGTCCATGTGTGCGTGTAATCTATGGGCCGCGCGTGATGAGGCTCTGCGGGCCGTCCCTGATCTGTCTAGCTCGTTGTCCAGAATTAAGTTCATGTCTTCGCCCCATATGATGGGAATACCAATATACTTCAGAAGCGTGGTGGTGATGGCATCAAAAAAATCTGGGGCATCAAAGTTAGGGGCATATGTATTCACAAGGAGGCATTCCATATTGGCAAGTGAGCAGTGAAGTATTACATATCTGCCCTCGGGGCCAATGTGACTGGTGCGCAATGAGAACTGGACTGATTTATGGATTAGAATTAGGACCCCCCTGGACTGAGTTGAGTACTTCATATAGTATCTATTGTTGCCCCATGTCGGGGCGAGGTATGTCGCTAGGCGCCCCAAGGCATGAGTTTCTTGAAGAAAGAGAATCTTAATGCCATGCCTCTGGGCACAGGCAGTTATCCTGCAGGTCTTAGTGAAGTTACTCAGACCACGAATATTCCATGTCATGATGTTAAGGGCCATAATGTCACATTATGAGACATCCCTGCAGTAGTATTCATTACCTTGCCACAGTTTGCATTCGCCGTTTGTACAGTTATATTGAGTCCAGCCCCATTTTTGCCACCTCCCCCACCCTCACTGCCCAACCCCAACATGCAGTGCAGTCCACCCACCCCAAAACACAAATGCCGCCCTTTGGGCCTGCTCCAACTGAGAGGTGAAGGTCGGAGGGCCAGATCCAACGTGGATAGGCCCACATCCCAGCCCAACAGGGGCCAGTCATTAGGAAGAACAAAATGAAATGAAAATCAAACATTGCAATTGCAACGGGGAGCGCTGGTGCCGTGCGGCCGACATTTTAAGCTTGGTGCGGGGCAGCATGTGCTGTCCCGAATGTGTTGCTGCGGTAAACGGGTATTGCAAACAGCCTCTGGAGCCAGAGAGTGCACTCTGGTTGGTCGACATTGCAGGAAAGGGTAGGACAAAAGGCTAGCTCTGAGAACCAAGAGGGGGAATAGGCGGTGTATAACGTTTAGGAGCCAGTCTGCAGCCCAAGTGCATATGATAAGAGGCCATAATTGCTGAGTGGACATAGTGAGGTTGCCATCAACACATCTTAAGGCAATGATCAGTGGGCATGATATATCACCGTGGGCCGCGCTGCTTGTGATTAGCTGTCATTGGCGCGGTCGTCTCTCGGCCCATGAAGCGGTATTTGTAACTCGATGAACTTCACCGCTTCGTCTGGGACAGTGAAGAAATATAGCTTGCACATTATGAATGATTTTTAGCCGTGCCGGGAACAGGATGGCATAAGGGATGTTGCGCTCCCTGAGCAGCTTCTTGACGCCAAGAAATTGACGTCCCTCCTGCTGCACAGCCAATGAAAAATCTGGGAAGATTCTGATAGTGTGGGCCTCAAATCGCAGGTCTCCCTACTCCTGCGACAGGCAGAGAATGAGGTCTCTGTCACGGTAATTGAGTATCTTAGCGATGATGAGCCTCGGGATATCGCCAGGTGTGGGGCGTGGCGATAAGGCCCGGTGAGCCCGCTCCACCGTGAAATATGGTGAGAGATCAGGATTATCCAGCAGGTCTTTAAGTAGTATTTCCACTGCATCTTCCATCCGCCCTTTAAGGGCATTCTTGGGGACTCCGATAATGCGCAGGTTGTTTCTGCAGGAGCGAGACTCTAAATCATCACACTTTGCCTTAACACTTTTCATGTCATGCGATAGGGAGGCCACAGTGTCTTGGAGCGCGTGAAATCCATCCTCATTCACCAAGATTCTATTTTCGGCCTCGGTGATCCTCGATCCCGCCTGGTCTTTAGCGAGGCAACATTTGCGTTGATGTCATCCAGTTTTTCGTGGAAGGAGGCGACATTTTTGGCCATGGATTCCATTAGTGAGGTGAGATCTGGCGTTACGACCCCTTGGTGAGGGTCCAGGTCAGGTTCCGTCCTGTGATGATGACGCACGGGCCGGCTCAGCCCGGGGGACCACTTTAGTAAACTTGTCCATGGTGCCCCCCTGGGCAGCGCCCTTGGATCTGCCATGCATTGCAGCTAGAGTGGGCCCAGGTATGGTGAGGGCACATTGTTGGATAGGATGGCGCTGTGGGGGGGGTGTAGGCCTAGATGGGACCGGAGGCCTCCCACCAATGTCTCAGTGCCAGCAAAGTGTGCAGATCATAGCAGAGGCAGACAGTACCAGCTGCACTGTCGCTTGTCGTGCAAGTCACCCCAGGGCAGCCGGGAGACCGCTGCAGATTGCGGAATATTACTGTCGGAGCAACAGTACTGTGATGGCTGGAGCACACGGTATCTTCATGTGTCCAAACTGCCTGTGGCTGGTAGGCAGGGTCTGCAGCCATTCGCACTGGATGTAGCAGCGACCGATGATGGGGGGGAGCCCCTCACATGTGTGATAAGAGGATATGGTGAGGTGGGGGTCGTGGCGAGGAGCAGGTCTCAGGAGACACACAAGCAGTGTGTGAAGCACAGGTTGGGAAAGCCTGGGTGGTCCTGAGCTCTGGTCCCAGATGGCTCACATGGGGAAGCACCGGAGGCGGTAAGATCGGTCCCAGGGGGGGCCCCGAGCACAGTTAGCGATGATGCCGCCGGGTCAGTGGGGCCATCGGCGCATTCGGGAGAAAGAAGTCTGGTTGTGGCGCAGGCACACAGGAGGAATGGGTAGTCGTGAAGCAGCCACAGGTCGCGCCCTGTTTGGGGGTTGTCGAGCCAATGTCCCAGTATCAGCGGATTGCTTGGGCCTCAGAGAAATAGCTGTGTCTGGGTTGGAGTGGAGTGCACAGCGCAGGCCACGGCGCGGCAGCCAGGGCAATCGTAGGATGCAGCTAGTAGACAGATGGGTCGATGGTGGCTATGCTGGAAGTGTGCAGACCATCCGTATTACACCAGGAGGGACCACACCACCTGACACCGGGGCTCACCAGGTGGGGGGGTAGGAGCCATTCTCCGCTCTGCATAGGGGCCAGGCATTGAGGGCCGCAATATTAAGTGAGGCTTTTGCGCGGCAAGTGGCCCCTCGACCTGACCAGGAGTCTGCAGGACTCAGACAGTCTAGAGGTAGCGGCTCTGGCCCAGGGAGGGATGCGGATATGTATAGAAATAGATTATGAGGGCAGTGGCACCCGGCCGGTGCAGCCAGCAATGGGTAAGGGCCCACGCAGTCAACCACAGCGGTCAGGGTGCACCGCCGCGCTTTCTTCTTCCCGCCCCTCACCTGGTCTGCCGTGGGCCGCGGGGTCTGTGAAATCCTCTGTGTCCTCAGTGCCAGTGAAGGCCGCGCAGACCGCCGGCACAGCGGGAAGCGGCCGCAGCACCGCCCGCCTCTCACGGAACCCGGCCGGCAGTCCGTGGCAGATCACAGCATCTGCAGCGGGTCCACCTCTCAATTGCAGTGATTCCTCAGGAAGGTGGGATTCAGGGGCCCACCGCCTCAACAGCCACAGAGACTAGTGCAGGAGTCAGGCGAGCTAGGAGGGGGAAGCCGGAAGCCAGGCGACCGCCGGGGCCGGGGAGAGCACAAGGCCCGACACCGCCGGGGGTGCCACAACTAGGTCCCGGGAGGTCGGATCAAGACCAAATTTGTACAAAGTGCGCAGTGCAGTGGTGGAAGCAACACAGCCAGTCAATGGTCCTGTAGAGTGCCGTATACTGCAGATGTGAGCAGATAAGTGCCGAGGCCGCACGGAGCTGAAAGGCTAGTCAGCCCTCTTGGGCTGCTCCACAGCGACACCCCCGTTTATTACATTTCTAAACCGTCACATTTATCAAAAGACATTGTGCATTTCTGATTGAAATAAAGCTGGGCCATGGCCCTCCACAACTAATGACTTCATAATTGTCTATTCTTTCTGCTGGCCTCAAAACATCGCTCTCCAAAACAAAACATTGGAAAACAGAAATGAAAGAAGTGGCAGAGTGCTAGGTGTGCAGCACCTTCTTATAATGGATCTGAAGTCACCTTCACAGAAGAGGGGCATGTCACCCCCTGTGTTTTCTTGTGGGTGAGTGGTCAAAACATTCAGCTCCCTGAAGTTTACCTTGCTGGCTACAGGACTTTAGCTTTGCCTAATCCACAGAAGCGTTTTATAATGGTGCACGCTCATTGGAAATCATTCTGTGAATCAGGCCCCTTGGATTTATTATTTCCATGTAAAATCGGGGATTTGCGTGCCATTCTGCATGCAAATCCCAGTTTTTCGATTCAAGGAATCGACTGCGCAGGACTTTTCCTGGACTTCACGCAGGCTCTACACGTCTCCGCTAGCCGGCAAGCTCTTTGCAAGATAAACCAGGCAGAGCGTGGGTGTAGCTTGCGCAGAGGACTGGTAAGGGGGAAGAACACAGACAATAGGGAAGAACATGTGAACAATTGAGCGTTCAGAGTGACAGCCCCCAGCCAATTCCTTGTGCGCCCACAATTGCGCCAAATGACTCATATTCATGGAACCACCCGTGCAGCCTATTGGCATAGTAATGGCCACCCAAATACTTCGATTTCTACGTCACTCGGAGGGAGGCGTAAGTACACTTGCGCGTAGGAATCGGTGCGCGGAGGTGGGTTTGCATGTTGCATGTAGGGGTGCGTGCATACAACCAGGAGTTCCAATCTGACTTAGAGGTGCGCACACGCAGTGTAGCCGGTTGCAGGAATGGTTTACGGGGTTTGCACGCACATTTTCCGAGTTTTTACCAAGTTACGATTTTTCATACGCATGTTGTTGTGGGATGGCAACAGTTAGGGGGGACCCTGTGCAGGGTCCCCGAGATACAGGCCTGCTTTTGGAGGACCCCATGCATTGTTTGACAGGTGTGTGTATTCACGCCGGGGGAGGACACAAAGGTAGCTATTCTGGCTGTTTCTGCTTTGCGTAGGGCATTCCGGGCACGGCTTGGGAATACGGTTACTTTGTGCAGTGGATTCCATGAATATGCATGGCGCACATTTTTCATTCTGCGTGCAGGCTTCTGCAGTGTCCTTCTCGGCACGCTGATCTTCCTGGATTTCTGCTCACATTTCCATGAATCGGGCCCTTGGTGTACAAATGCTGCATATTTTCGTTCACTTTGCTTCTTCGTGCACAAATATGAGCCATCTGTAGGTCACCTGAACAGTGTAATCATCTGCTGCTGCAGCACCGCTTCCCTACCTGCACCCAGTACCATCACCAGGCTCCCTCGACCCAAGAAACCGACCTCACAGCCTGATCCTAAGAGACATAATGGCTATTATAAATGCGTGATTCCTGACTTATTCCTGAGGAAGGGTATCCACTGTAGAGATTTGAGAGGAGTTGCAAAACCTAGCAAACTTCAGGATATTGCAAAGTTTTTTCAGGTGCTGTTAAATTCCCACACAATGGGATTTGTGTATATGTAAGTACATATAATAAATTAACATGAGAAATGCTGCACCGAGGGTGGCGTTTTTTTCCCGTTCTGCAAACAAATGCAACCGAAGAATACATTCAGCTAACGTTAACGTGTGCCCTGCTGAGCGTGTGCAGAGAAACATTGCTGCAAAACGCTATTTGCTGAAATTATATCTTTCAACCAATGAATTCCAGGTAATAAGTATGAGGGAGGCGAGCACGCCACGCAGTGCAGGTGGCAGGCTGGACAGTATATTGCTTTAAAATCCTCTTTGGTTCTTGCGACTGTCCTGTGAGTGTTTATTGATGCTATCCTCGTGACTGGATGCATCAGTTTCTCTACTACTTGCACCTCACGTGTTTATGCAATGGCAACCTTAATTACTAATTGCAATTGTTTGAACAAACTATTTCATTTCTGGTGAACTTCTGCTTACTTCCTTCAGGATCATGGAAATGAGATGCAACTGTGGATAAGCATGTTTTGTTTTTCTGCTAAATGTACTTTAGCAACAATAAACTGCAGCACATGGAGTTCTGCTTAGTTTGTTTTCTGCTAAATATGCCTTAGCTGTGAAAAAAACATCCACGCATGCTGTTAGACATATTTTCATTCTCAGCACGATTGCATTGTGTGTATATCATGAGCAACAGCCTCTTTTTCAACCTGCACTACTGCGACATCCTTTTCTTAACCTGCCTTCCTCCACTCTCCGCCCTCTGCAACTAATCCAGAACAGGACAGCAAGACTATCCTGGCCTCAAGCCCAGGGACCATATCTGTCGAGCACTGAAATCTCTCCACTGGCTACCGGTGGCTGCAAGTATGAAGTTCAAGACCCTCTGTATCGTCCACAAGGCTTTCTGGGGTCAGGGCCCACATTACATCCAACTTTCTCTTCCAAAATACCTTCTTTCTTGAGCACTTTGCTCAGCTAACTCAAACTCTCTGATGGTCAGACGCTTCTCCAGGCAGAGAGTGGGGGGTAGATCTCTCTCCTCTGCAGGGGTCTCCCTCTAGAATGGCCTCACTGCCCCTCTCAAACTTGAGCAGGACCACCTGAAGTTTCAGAAGCAGCTCAAGACCTTCTACTTCTCCTCTGCTTTCTCTCTCTCCCTCCCCTGCTGACCTACTTGTCTGCTGTGCCGACTGGTTGCTTGGCTACCCTCAGAGTTTCACTGGGTATCAGGCTCTTCTATGATCAGTCAACCCTGCACTGCCTCTGGACATACCACACACTTAGGGGCTCCGACTGTAAAGTCTACAGTACCCTGACTCCTTGCAGTTACCCAGGGCCGTGGTGCCCTGGCTGCTCTTAGTCAGTGCGATACTGCCCTGATTGCCCCCTTCCCTCTCCTTGGCTTCCCCCTGCTCTTTGCGTTGCAGCACCTGCACGATCTGAATGACAGAAGGCCTAGTAAGATTGTTTGTCTTCTCCTCCCTTTGTCTTTCTTCCCTTGTCTTGTCGCGCCTACAAACACTTGTGTACAGGGGCGTTATAAATGACATTGTATTGTATTGTTTATTTAATTTACATTACGCTCCCAAACCTGGGGTATCTGGGCACAGTACAATTTCAAGGTTACAGGCATGGTACAGTGAAACAAATTTAAATTACATTTACAATATTTACAAATTCTTTACAGCAGTAGATGTATATTCAGAGACAGATACATAGTTGTCCAGTGTACGGTCCTAATACCTAATGGTCAAGGGAGCACAATCAGGCCTTTGCATCATTCTTAAAGGTTGGGAAGGTCAGTATAGCTCTAAGAGAGTCAGGAATTGAGTTCCATAGTTGGGCTGCCATGACTGGGAAACTGGTCCCTCCTGCCATTTTAAGTTTGAATGTAGGGATTCTTATTTCTGTCTTTTATAGAGAGCGAGTTGGTGGAACGCCTGGCCTGGCCTGAGAAATATGGTGTGTTTTCGGGATACATAGGGCAGTTCTCAAGGCATTATTCTGGAGAGTTTCCAATTTGTTGATGTTGTTTTGCTGGTACTAATATAGAGATCGTTACAGTAATCCAGCTTAAATGAGAGCACGAGCTACCGCTAAACAACTTTCGATAGAAAGGAAGGGTTTGCATGCGTAGATCAGTTTACATGTGTAGCTGGTGGCAGAGGTTGTCACGTTGACTTGCTTATTAAGGTTCAACATTGAGTCCAAATCAAATCCTAAGGTTTTTACCTCCTTTGAAACTTTAATGTTTAGTCCATCAATGATGAAAGATTTGTATTGGTGGGAGAGTTTGTTCAGTCTATTAGTTGACTCAATGAGTAAGAGCTCGGTCTTATCGTCATAGCATGTCATCTCATATCATACACATGTACAATGATTTTTAGCCCAAAATAAATTGTCAGGCCATTTAATCAGCCAAATGAATGGTCTGGGCATCCCTTTGCAGTCAGTGAAACTTCAAAAAACCAGATAACTTTCCAACTTTGAGTAGTTGAATCGTTGGGGCCTTCACTCTATTACGGCCACACACCCAGAATATAATGGCAAGGTGCCCTCAACAAAAGGGCTCCAATGCTATTCTAGCATATTACACTGGAAGTATTGTGTATTGAAATTGCATGAAACTACAGGAAGAACTTGAGAACGCTAAGAAAATGGCCTTGTTATCGGCCTTTTAAGTCTTCTGGCAGTCAGTTGACTTTTATGGAGCCCCTACATTTTTTCAGTGTTTGAATTACCTTTATTTTATTTACAGTTTTAGAGAAAATGGTGCACTGTTCATTAGTTAAAATGAATATTATATATGGCTTTTGGCTAATTTGAAATGTATAAATCATTAACTGCCCCCTAATGGGCAGTGGCGTTGCTGGGGGGAGGCTGGGGGGCCTGGGCCCCTCCTGTGAAATCCTGTGGCCCCCTTTGCTCTCCCCACCTCAGCTGGGCTACTTTCTCTGCACTGCAATCAATGATGCTGCAAAGCAATGAAGAGCGGGTAAGTCACCCTGCAGGCAAGAGCAGCCCCTTCACATCAGAATGTAGCACACAAAACCGGTAATGATGGGTCATTAGTGACTTAATGGTTTAGTGCCTACATTCTGATGGGAGGGGAGGTGTACAAAAGGGGTGTGGCAGTTGGTGTGCACAAAAGATGTTCTGCACTTGTGCTTCTAACATCACACATTGCCTTTTATAGGCAGCTCCCCTACTTTTGTCTGTGGCCCCCTCTATGCCTCTCCTAAATTTGATTCCTGGCGACACCACTGCCAATGCCCATATCAGATCCATTTGAAGAACATATTGTGAGGGTCATTGGAACTTCAGAATTAGCCATGCATTCTATTTCTAGCTTATAACTGCTGTAGGCTAAACACATGGTTCAAATGCACAACTTGACACTATTTGCATTGCACAAATGAGTCACATAAAAGCTTTGGCTGTAGAAATAAATTATGCACTTCGATTTTTCAGCTTTTTTTGAAATAATAATATATGAAATACACTTTGATGTCTGTGCATTTGGGGGGGTGGTGAGAATGTGCACAGCCATCCTTACACCAAGACCCTGCTCAAATTCTGCACTGGGAAAGGAGAGATGATCGCTGGACAGCTCTGACATGCCATTAGAATGGCTAATGCTGCAGCATATCTTCACATCCCCATGTGATGCTGTCCAAATCAGTACACGTAGTTTAAAGTTGCAAACATTTTAATGTTAGGGTGATTGTTAGGAAAAATGAAATGAGCACCAACCCCAGTGCTCTAAGCGATTCAAGCATCACCGAATATATGTCAACAATACAGCTAGGGACCCTCCTGTCTGCTACTTTCTCACCTTGGTATTTTGAAAGAATACAATTGTAGACGAACAGACTATCAGAAAGAGAAAAGTGAGCAGAGAGAGATAGAGCATGTTAAAACATTAAATAACATTCGTTTTTAAAAATAGCTGATTCATTAAAAAAAAACACACAGCACCTCCTCAAGATACCCGTTTGCCTCCTGACCATGCAACTCCCACCCACGCATAAAACACAGAGACAGAGAGAGGCGGAGAGAGCACTCAATTAGTAAGTGTTTGATGGAAGGAGAAACTGAGATGGAAAGGGAGAGAAGCATAGATAGAGATGGGTAGAGATAGCACGGAATGAGTGAGGGAGAGGGAAAGGGTGAGGGTGTGAGAGTTTGCTAGATCAGTCCAAAGTGCCTAGCCGGCCACCATTGAAGCACAACATTGTTATCTCCATAAATAGCTCTGGGAAATCTCAGTACCAATACTCTGCCAGCAGTGGTCTTTATCCCTCTAAAGTGTTGCAATCTCTAAATGTATTTAAGGAATTCATTGAACCCGTGATCCATACCTCCTTTATTCTTCCTAAACCACAGTTAACATCAAACATAATGTTTGGCACATTAGAATTGCCCTTGAAAGGACCATAAACCAAAAAAGGTTGAAGTATTTAAACAAAATATAATTTCAAGGCTTTCCTCTCGGGCAGAATCAGTGCAACTTCGAGAAATGACAGATATTTTTGACAGAAGGGACGCAGAAGCAGAGGAGCTGTTCTTGAGACATAGACAAACAATAGGGGATGCAGCATCCCAGACATCCACTTCGCTAAGAAATTTATTTGAAAAATTGGAAGCAGCTTCAAAAAAGGAGTTGTCAAAATGGTGGGAAATCAAAACATTAAAAATGAATATGGAGGTGGGAAGGGTACCCCGAGGCCTCCAAATCTGTATATTCCCATTGTTTGAGGAAGAGGACACAGAGGAATTACAAAATTGGGAAATGTTACTAACACAAACTTCAAAAGAAATGATGATTAGGATTATCAACCAAGCAGCACTTGTTCATGATAAAACATTCAAGGTAGTTACAGATCTTAAAACAGCAATTGAAAAATTGAATCTTCTGGAACTAACTTTCAAAAATCATCAAATCCTAGATGAATATCTAAATAGATACACGGAGGAAGTAAAAATGAAAAAACAAAAAGCTATCATTAGGGATGAAATAGACTACAAAATTGGAAGAGTATATACATATCAACGGAAATATGACACTAAGAATCAAACAAGATTCAAGCAAAAAGCATCTGCAGCAACGAATGTTGGTACACCTACTCAATCATCAGACACAGAAACCAATAGTGAATCTGATAGAGAACCTACTTCAACACCAAGTACCTCGACAAGTATGCAAGATCTCTCTTTTTTAGAAGAATTTCGCAGATACAAACAAATAACAAGAATTTATACGCAACAAACCAGTTCTTCCAAAACAAGGTCAAATCCCAATCTCGGTGAAAATATTTCAACCAATTTCACAAAAACAAGAGGGGGAAGAGAGGAGGCGCAAAAAAATCAAGGTTTAGGACAAGGAGGCATGCTAACAAGATCGAAAAACAGGGAAACCAGAATGAACCAGTGAATTTGATCCTTAACCTATCGGAACAACGTGTGGATAAAATATTAGAAACACCACTCAACAGAGGGCTAAATTTCAGCCCAACCAACAAAACAGACTATTTCCACACGCAAGTGGATCTGTTTAAATTTTGTAGAAAGCTTAAGTTGAGAAAATATTTTGCTGAAACACCACTGAAACCAAAATCAATCAACCTCAAAGACATCTCACCCCTTACTGTGGAACTAGCAGAAGGGACAGTTAATATCATGAATCTGACAGAGACAAGCTTCTCTTTAGAAAACTTGATGGAAGAACAAAACATAGACTCGTTCCAGACAGAAGAAACTTGTTTGAAACCCAAATCTAAATTCATTCCAATTCTGATGGAAAACAACGTCATAGGTGTTCCTCTTCTTTAGTCTTGTTTTGTATACAGAGATGATACAAAAGGTCAAGAGAGTGCATTTATAAAGTGTTAAAGGGGTAATTATCATTAACCAATGTTATGTTGAGCTCAATTTTCAAAAATTTTGCTAAAAGTATTCTAAATTACTATTATTTTTCTGTGTACAGAATCTCTCCTGAGGAACCACGGCTAAAAGCTGTGGAGAAACACGTGTTGGGAGAATAAAAGAGTTGTTCATGTAAACTTAGATGATTGGAATGTATGAAAATAATACATGAGAAATAAAATTATTCAGAATTTAAATAACTAAGAGTCTATCGTATCATATTTGGTGCAGGAGTGGCACAAATTACAAGAGAAAACATATGAAGAAAAATATCAAGTCATTATTGTTTCAGCCACAATAGAGTCATTTGGAGTGCAGATCCGAGCACAACAAATATCATTGGCACATTAGAATCGCCCTTGAAAGGACTATAAGCCAAAAAAAGGTTGAAGTATTTAAATAAAACATCAAACATAATGCCAACCGTATGGGGCTTTATATTTCTTCACCATAATTAACATTTCTTAAACACAACCACCCTGTTGGCCTGGAGAAGGTGTAATTCACAAACATGTCACCCAGGTCCCATCCCTCTCCCCACCCTTCCAACATTAGTACTGTTCAGTGGCACATCAAGTATTCGACCTTGCTGGAGTGAAGGGCCATCAGAGCACTGTCTTAAACTGATGGAGTTAGCAATTTGTGGGTAAACTATTGCTCTTGGTGTTTGCATGCTCTGTGAAATCACAGCAAGTGGGGGTGCCTGAATCAACAACACAGGGCTCCCATTAGGCAGGGCCCTACAAACCTCCTCTACTAGAAAACCAGAGAAAGCATACAATGCACACCCTCCAACAGCATTTCTGAGAGACACATTGCATAGCACCCGCTGGATAATGTATTAGGTCATTTAAAAAAGAAAATGTATTATCTGGAAAATCTTTATAAAACGCTCTTGGGCAGAACAGTTTGCCTGATCAGCTGCTCAGATGTAAGGGGCAAGCCACCTTTCACAATGTGCCCCAAACTTTCCAGTTGTGATTCCAACCAACGACAATCTTGCAAATCACTACATATGGCTGATCGTGCCACGTGTTTCCACAAGTATTTATAATTGTGCCATTTAGGGAGGTGATTCCATCTAATTTAATTCCCAACATGCATAGCCACCCGCACACATTTCATTAGAACCTTTTTTTGTATACTTTGTGTCTCCAAACTTATATTGTTCATGGTAGATCACATCTTTCCTTAGGATATCCATTTGAAGGGAGCTTCCGCCATCCAAAAAATAACCAAAACACAAGTATCATATGGGGATTCCAAAGTGCCCTCAGGCGACAACACTCCAATTTCTGGATCGCAAAGCCATCCTGCTCTCTTTCCCAATAGAGCCTTCTACTGCTGTGCCAGTGCTTCCGTCCACTTCACAAAAGCAATGCCTAGTCTACTACCAGCTCTATTCATGAGATAAAAGTATCCAAAAGGCTTTCAGGAATAAGCTGAAAAGCAGGCTCGTTGAAGCCTAGATGCTGTAGTCTACTTCTTGGCAGCCAGTTCCTAGTTTTCTGTTTTGCCTATGATCATGTTTCAATCCAACGAAGTTAAATGGCACCAAAACGCCTTGTTGGGTTTTCCCACTAAAACTCCCTAACAATACCAACAAAACCATTCAGTCACCTGAACGTACGAACACTGAAATGTTCTGCAAGAGTCCAGAACACATAGAAACACTTGGTAAAGGCTATCAGCTCCCAGCGATTCCACCTGCCTCTCATCAAAACGGGGGATTCAGACATCTTCTCATTAAAAGATGCACCACCACCCAAGAACCCCAGGGCAGAATTTCATCGTGTCTCACTGCTGTTTTCATGCAGGAGGCAGTCTCTAAAATCGTCACAGCATCAGCTTGTGTGTCAGTGACCCCTTACAAACCATTGGCTGGTTTTAGCAGTATTTATTGCATACCCTGAAATGACATCAAAGTCAGAGACATATACATACATGACTATATTGTCAATACTTTAAATCAACTCAAATGAGGACACATTCCACAATGAATCTCCAACCTTGACAGAATGGCTTATCAAGAGAGGCTTTCCTGAACAAGTTTTAGCTACTCACTAAAACACATTCTAAAACAAGAAATTAATTAATGACTCCCAAATTGAAAGATGAAAGGTTTCCTTGTATCCACTTAATGAAATATTCTTCACAAAGCTTTCAGATTTCGTGTCTTTTCAATAACAACAAAAAAACCTTGAAATTAATGTGACACGAATCTCAGGAATCGATTAGTGAATGCATCATCACTAAACAGACGTACCCAGGGCTTTAAGTGGGGTAAGAAATCGAGGGGGGGGGGCTCATTTGGGGGCGTGGCTTGTGGGAGGGGCGTGACCTAAAAAGTACGCAAATCGTAGGGTATACACACAAATATATATAAATGTTATATATTTGTGTGCGTACCTTACTATGGTTTGTGTACTATGAAAGCCATCTTTTCTAAACATAGAGATATGTAACATATTTCTACGTTTATAAAAGATGGCTTGCAAAGTACACAAACCATAGTAAGGTACGCACACAAATGTATAACATTTATATATATTTGTGTGCATACCCTACGGTTTGCCTAGTTTTCAGGCTATCTTTTTTTTTTAAAGATTTCGGGTTTATAAAAGATGGCTTTGAAAGTACACAATTCAAGCCATCTTTTATAAAGCTTTGACTACGGACAAAATTGTCCGTCGACAAAGCTTTATAAAAGATGGCTTGAAATGTGTACTTTCAAAGCCATCTTTTATAAACGTCGAGGAATCCCCAGGTTCGCCGAGGGTTAAAGACGCCTCGGCGACCTGGGGAAACAAAGGGACAGTAACTGCCTCTGGTGACCTCTCGTGCGAGGGGTCACCAAAGGCAGTTTCTATGACTGACAGAAGTGGCAGCCAGTCACAGCGTCGCTGTGGCTGGCTGCCACTTCTGTCGGCTCGCCTGACTTCATGGCAGGCGCATCTCCCGTCGCGGCTCCGGCCGCGACAGGATAATGCATTCCGCCAATGTTGCGGTTGGACGGGGGCCCCGGCAGGGCCCCGGCTCAGTCCCACTTTTTGGAGACTGCCGGGGACCGGCCCCGGCAGGTCCCGGCCCACTTTAAGCACTGGACGTACCTACAGGAAAGGAAACTTGGCACATTTTCGTGCCTAAGCTGTGGTCATAGAATACATCAGACAGCCAAACACGGAACGAAAGATAAAGCTTTGCACTGCAAACACACACTTTGCACTGGTCTGTGACTCGAGGTGTTTGTTGGCGGTACAAAGTCACTTTGCACTAGTGCAAATTCACTTTACAGTGCTCTAAAAGTTCCATGAATTAGGCCCTGTGTGTTTTAATGAAGAGGGGAGAACTGTGTGCAAGGGGAGTAAGGAGTGTGTGTGTGTGTGTGTGTGTGTGTGTGTGTGTGTGTGTGTGTGTGTGTGTGTGTGTGTGTGTGTGTGTGTGTGTGTGTGTGTGTGTGTGTGTGTGTGTGTGTGTGTGTGTGTGTGTGTGTGTGTGTGTGTGTGTGTGTGTGTGTGTGTGTGTGTGTGTGTGTGTGTGTGTGTGTGCGTGCGTGCGTGCGTGCGTGCGTGCGTGCGTGCGTGCGTGCGCGCGCGCGCCGGGGAGGGGGAAATACAGGGAAATGGGTACATGGATGAAAGTACAAAGTAGGAAAGGACGGGTTCACAAGAGAGCTGTTCAGACAAGAAAGGGGGTGCGGATGTGGAAGATTGTAGGGGAGAAATATGCCTGCAAAGCAAAGAACCTCAAACATAGGCGCAGGGCTTCCTGAACGAGTTGTCAAGTGGGAAACGGAGAATTGAGAATCGAGGGGTTAAATGCATAGACTGCATTGCCAGGGTAGGGAAGACCAGAGTAGTTGCAAGTAAAGTGTGGTGCAGGGACTGGGGATTGCACCATACTAGGACATATGTGAACATTGCACAGTTAGAACGTAGTAATGTCCCAGCGTTGCTCCCAAGGGATACCTTCGGTGAACGAGAGTTAAACAGGCCCTTCAGTCAGCTGTGTTGTTGAAAGCAGCAGCTTATGTCAAAACTATTAGCAGTGAAAACCATGCATGCCCTATGCCAGGCTCCTGCAACCTGTAGCTCTCCAAATGTTTTCAACTATGACTTCAATAATCCCCTATTGTCTATACTTTCTAGGCCTGATGGGAGTTGTAGTTCTACATATCCTGCAGAGCCAGATGTTGTAGACAGCTTCCCTATGTCATTCTGCAAGAGCGAGTGTCGTCATTTCATGTATGTTTCTCCTTTGCCCATTCTGAATATTAATTTTAAAGTAATTCATTGAGGATTAAGAGCTGGTTCTTTCTATTCTCAAATATGTTTCCGTCCATTCTCGCCCTATACTCCAGTTAGTTAGTACGTGCTATGAACAGAACTATTTGGTTCTTCTTTGGGACTTAGTAAAGGTTGTATTTGTGTTACGACATTTTCCTCGTTCATTTATTTATTCATGGTAAATAAACAGTTTACTATAACATTGAATTTCCAAGCAGCGTTTCACATGTTTAGCCACAAGGTGTCACTGTATGGTCATTATATCGCTTCAGAGAGGAAGCAGCGTTGATCTTTCCAACAACAGTGCTTCTTTTACTGTGTAAAACGGCCTATACCGGGAAGCAGGGCTATAGATACGTTTTTGTTTTTTAAGAGGAAGTATTTCACTCCTTTATTTTTTATTTTTTATTGGGAGTCATAATATTGGATAGTTTTTCTGTGGTCCCGCTCTGCTGGTAGACTGACCAGTTAAGACGCTATGTGGGTGGAAGCAGAGGCATGCAGTTCCCTATTTTCTGTTGAGGGTATTTTTTACTCTCTATTTTTAGGGTTTAAATCTGGCTGGTACATCACTTACCTGCAGGCCTGGAGGAAGTGATAATTGCTCCTGCTTTGGAAGCCTGGCCCCATTTCCTTGGTATATTTACATGTCATGGTTCACACCTTAAAAGCCATTCATTATTTTAATGCAAAATGTACGTGTAATGTAAACAGTGTTTGGCTCAGGCATTGTGTTAAGTCTCCATAGCACCGGTTCACTGAGCACTTAATTCTTCCAGGGCGATAGATTATCATTGCATTGGAAGAAAGTAGCATCCATTATTACACCGCTGAAAATGAGAATGAACCTGACACGAAGCACTCTGTAAAAACTAGATGTATTAGGTATAATAATAATAATAATAATAATACAAATAATAATAATAATAATTAGAATAACACATACATTGCTAATATTAATAGTAATACCCTGAGAACAACAGCAGCGATAATAATCTATTTGAAAACAATAATAATAATAATAATAATAATATTAATACAATTTAATATCGCAATTGGTGTTTAACCAATGGTAATAATGATAATAATAATAATAATAATAATAATAATAATAATAATTATTATTATTATTATCATTATTATTATTATTATTATTATTATTAATGATCATAATAGTAATACTACTAATAATAATAACAATAATACAATTAAGACTGGTTAGGGATATTTGAAGGGACATCAGCTCTGCTGCGAGGAACATGTGCCAGGAATTCGCCACACGGACCCCTGAAAGGAGATCCAGACAGCCGTTGTTGCCCCAATCAACACCGTGGGCCACGTCCAGGAACGCAACACAAGACCCTGAGGAGGCTGTGTTGGTTGCCCAGGCAACCCCTACAAACATTGCTGCAAGCGGGAACAAGCCCGAGCGGGAATCACTGCCACTGGCCCGGAGTCCGATAGGCTCCAACTTCCTGCCAGCTCCTCCCCTTCTGCCTTAAATGGAGGAGGTGGTGACCGGCAGGCGAAGCCGTAGGGAGAAGGCTCGGGGAAAAGGTCTTTCTCCCTCCGCTGCTCTACGGTGCGGGATGGTGCCCCATGCCCAGCCTCTCAAGGTAAGGCCACCAACTCTTGCAACTTTGTCACTCCACTCCTGGGAAATCATACTGCTGGCACAAGAGCTGTAGCAGGCATCCTGTTACCCCTACCTTGCTGGCTAGAAACTCGTGACTCTGTTCGCGCACCAACCCAGCCCCGCCCCTATCCTACTCCCCTAACTCCTACTACCGTAACAAGCGGTTAGGAGCCAGAGGAATGCAATGCGCTCATCACCCACAGGTCAAGGCCACCTCTAACTTCGGTGCGCGTGCGCCCAACACCAATGAAACCCCCACCATTTCTGTGACATCATCATCTTGCCCCCTTACCTCCGCGGCACCTTCTACTTTCTCGCAAGCTGGCTGCGTACACCTGACTTTATCTCCGCCTACCACATTAACGGCCTCTTTGAGACAGCTCACATGGCGTATTCGTTCCGAAAACACTGAAGTCGGATGCCCTGTGCAAAACACCAGCATGTTCACGGGAGAGATCCTCTACCATGACCCTGCTCAGTAACAATGATCTTTACTTGAATATGGCTTGCAACAAGAACGCCTGTACTCCGCCCGTTGATAATCACTGCATGCCACTGACCATAGTTCCATGTCTACCAATGCCTGCCTCACATGTTATTCAGATGCTCACCTATGCCTCTTAAGCCATTACTGTGCCTGTATCTATTGTTGTGCACGTATCACCACCTGCTCATGTTGTCACTATTTTTCCTACTGTGCCTCTGCCCATTTTTACACCCATGCGACAACTCACTGTTGATACTACTATCATGCCTACTGTGACTATACCTGTATCCATTGATGTGTCTATGTCCATTGGGGCACCCAAAGTCATTACTGTACCTATGCCTGTGCTAATTGATGCACCCTGGCCACTACCTACCGCTAATGTCACTATTGTGCCCACTGTGCCTTTGCTTGTGGCCACTGTTGCGCCCATGCCACTTCCTACCGTTGATGCTACTATCATACCTACTGTGCCTGTGCCTGTATCCATTGATGCGCCTATGTCCTTTGGTGTACCCAACGTCATTACTGTACCTATGCCTGTGTCCGTTGATGCACCCTTGCCACTACCTACCGTTGATGTCACTATTGTGCCTACTGTGCCTGCGCCTGAGTCCCTTGCCGCTCCAATGCCCTCACCAGTGCAAAATAACAAACCTATGACTGCTTCTGCTTCACAGGGGCAGACCTCGGTCACCAACAGCCCAGAGCTGCGCACGCCTCGTGAGCACCTCGGGGGTGTACCCCGACCCAATGCCATTCTCAACTGTGCATTGCCCGTTCGCTACCATCTCACGCCCTAGATGTCCATGACCTAATTATCAAGGATAACATTGACCTCCTGATAATTACAGAAACCTGGCTTAATGAAGCATCTGGCCCGGCCCTCTCCCTCACCATCCCAGTTGGATACACGATTTTTAGACATGACTGTATTCACCAAAGAGGTGGTGGCGTGGCCATTATCGCCAAGGAAACCTTTGCTATTAGGCAGGTCGAAGGGGAGCACAGTCAGAACTGTGACTACCTTCTACTCAAAATCAATTTCTCAAACAATTGCACCATTACAGTCCATGTTGTCTACTGACCCCTGGATCCCATCGCTGAATTCCTTGAGACCCTTATCCTCTCCCTGTCTGACAACTTGCAAAAGACTTTCCAAGTCCTGCTCCTGGGAGACTTAAATCTAGGCCTTAATGACCCTAATGATGTCCATGCTATCACCTTGAATAAAGCCCTATCAACCTTAGGGATCTCTTAAGTCATCTCTGAGCCTACCCACACCAAAGCACGCACCCTAGATTGGATGAGTCACCACAACTGTGCGGTTCAAATCACTGGGAATACTCAAATTCTATGGTCCGATCACCACCTTATTCAATTTGACATTGGTAGGCAGAATCATATGCAGTACCCTTTGGGAACACCAGACACAATTACGACTACAAGTGACAGTACAAATTCACCTTTGGTACAAGCCTGTACTACACAGTAAAGTGGTAGCGATTGCTGAGCAGCCACACCTATATCAAGAGTAACGTAAGCAGTATCAGAAGTTACACAAAGGACAGCAATTACTATGGTTCAAACAAACACTGACTTAAGGTTTGTGAGTAAAAGAATATACATTTATTTACACATCATTTGTAAAACAGTTCACTAAAGTAAAGCAGCAGAACATCACAATCTTAATATACTACACAACACCCAATGAATTCTGGACAAGTTAAGCTCAAAATGAAGAGTGAGCAAAATGGCACACCAGTAATTAAAAAGGGAGGGAAAGACAGGGTTATACAAAATTAAGCAGGACCAACAAGTAAGTAGGCAGGGCAATCTAGAAAAGGTTTACTACAATGAGGATTCAAATCAATAGGCCTGGGCCAATGTTAAAGGTTCAGAGTCTTTGCAGAGGATCACACAGTTCAGAGTAGTTTGCGGTTAAGTCTTTGCCAAGAGTTCGAAACGAAGTTGGTCAGTTGAAAAGTGAGTTATAAAAGTAGAGAAGGACAAGCCCTCGGATTGGCGAAAGATTTAAAACACTTTCACCATGGTCGGACGGAACAAACAGTTGGGTTTGTACAGTACCTTTAGAGCAGAAGAATGCTGTAGCTGAGGCACAAGTTCCAGGCTGATCCTGCAGGCTCACGGTTCCTGAAGCGACTGTCGGACTGACACAAAAAAGGAAGACTGGAGGGTCCTGCACTGCGCAGGGAAGAAACCAGCAGGAGAGCAAAGCAACAAATAAAAGGTGTGCTCATTAAAACCCAAACAGGGCCTGGACCTCTTGGCTATCCGGTTCACTGCAGCTGTGCACAGCAAATTCGACCAGGGGAGGGAGGCCTTGCTTGGTGTTTGGCAAACTGATTGGTCCCACCACCTCAAGGGAAGAAGATTTCTTGCAGATCTTCTCTGTCGTCGAAGTTTGGAGATTCGGACCCACAGCAGGGCTTCACCAGGAGGTTCAGTCGTGGTAGTGGTCCCCTTCTTTCAGCTTCTCTTGGGTTCTATCGATCCAGTATTGACTCTGCCTTCCAAGTCCCAGAGACCTACTTTTTATGCAGTTTTCCCCCATTCACACAGCCTGGCAGTCAATCACACAGCGGGGTGGCTGTCCTGGAGGGACAGTCACCACAGTCAATCAAACAGCCAATCAAACAGAGTGTGACATGGGTCTCCAAGGAGACCCTGTGAATGGAGTCTTAAACCCCTCCCTCACATCCTGTCCCCCTCAGACATTCAGGCGCCGAATGAGCGCTTCTGTGCAGAAGCCTGCCAAAGGACGGCGAACAAAGGAATCAACCCTGGTTTGGCACGGCGAGTTGTGAGGTCAGATGATGCAAGTGTGCTATAATGATCACTGGAGGTACCTGTATACAAATTGGGATTTGTTCAGGCTAATACAGAGGTTGGACAATCTGAAGACATGGCAGGGTAGGACATGCCATAAGTAATAGACTTGATTCCCTTATGCATAGGTAGGCAGGCAGTGTCCTTTGACCCTCTTATACCAGCTTTAATTCAATTTTTTCTCAGCTGGAGCTGCTGTGTTGGCTGCCTATCCTTTTGCTTTACCACCCTGATATTATCCAGAAGCAAGAGGAGAATAATCAAAAGAACGATCTGTGCAGATCACAACACATCCAAAGTTGTTAGAGTTTCTACAAGAAGCTGTTGGCCAAAATGGTGGGTCTTGTTTACCTAAGAAAACCATGTTGCAGGAACTGCATCTGGCAAAGACTGCCTCCTTAGTGCTGTTGATTGACCTCTACACATCTCTTGACTTGAGCCAGACCCACTGTTAAATCCAAGAGCTCATAAATGGCACCATCCAAGACAACACCCTTAACTTTGCCCAATACATTAAACCATCCTGCACTTTAAATAATTTAACTGGTGCCTATTCATACAAACTGAGAATCCACAGTAGCCCAACACTATCCAAAATCGGCTTCAGGTGTATTATGAGGTGGACACGTGCCCTGTAGTTGCTGATGACAATTGAAAGAGAGGTTGACAACCTCTTTCAAATCAATGGTTAGAGGGGGAATGGTGTTGAATCAGTCACTAACTCATTCTGTGATTATTGAGCGGTTTTTCAGCGCAAATATTCAGGACTTTGACAAAGGTGTGTGAAGCCCCATGGAGTATGTGGTGGAGGGTAATTATCTGGAAGTAGTCCCCTACTATACAAATGTGGAAGAATTGGTTAAAGAGTAGCTCAGGCAAATTCAGGACTAATGGTCAGGCACTTTCTAGCCATGTCCCCTGCAGAGGAACGTGACAAGAATTCATTCCAGGGAGCAGTCAATGAGGCTAATGATGATGGTGATGGAGATTTGGGGGTTTTACTATCTATGATGTCTTCAATGGGTGATGGTAAAAAACAGACATAGCTGCCTTTGAACAAGGGTTACACAAGGGTGGTGTAATGAAGATAGTTGGGACCATCATACCGATAGGTGCTAGTGAAAAAGCTGTGATATTGAAGACCTACTTCCGGAGGAGGATAATGAGGCCTATGTACAAGAACCGAGTTGAAGTTGTGGATCAATCAGAACAAGGTCATGGCCCCTGATGGAATGTTGTGGATAGTTGTGGATACAGGAGGGAATCCCGGGGTGCACCTCTGTATACATTTAAATGTGCAGTTTCTACTTCTTCCTGGGGAAAAATACCTAAAATTAAGTATAGAGGTAGAATGTTTGCACCCTTTTATGTAGTATAAGGAAAAATGTAACCATCTCAGTAACAAAAAGTGAACAGCCAGTTCTAAACAAACATGCAAAGACAAATGTTGGCTTTTGTAGAGCCAACTCCTTTAGACACATAAGCCTCTTATCAGAAACCTGAAAGAGGGAAAAGTGGGAGGCCAACAAAACTGAAGTACACTGGCCTCTTTGCCAAGGTTTCCCATAACATACAGTTACAGAATGAAAATAAGATGACACTCCTACTGCAACACCACAGGTCACAGGTGCACAAAGATAAATGAGGAGGAATCGAATACAGGTGAGAATTTTGTAGTCCTATAACACCGTATCCAAGCATAGAGCTTGTGCTATACAGAAACTAAATGGCCAGTCATCACCAAATTATTGGGATTTCTACATGACCCACTCAGCTATACAAAGGTCCAGAGAATTGGGAAGGGGGTGGTAGTTAAAGGCCATAGGCAGTGGTAGCTGGAGAGTGTGTGGCAGAGAGGCAAGGAGGTGAGTCGAGGAGAGGATGTTGAGGTGAATGCAAAGAAAGTGATGAAGGAGAGAATAATGGAGGAGAAAAATAAAAGCCCATTTGAAGGAGAGATGAAAGCCAAGGGGATGGTGAAAGAGACAACAGAGGAAAGAGAAGAGAGAACGCCAGAGGAGGTGGAGGTGAAGAACAAGAATGTGAGAGGTGAAACAATAGAGAACATGGAGAAGAGACAGACAGAAATGAGTGTAACGAACAAACTAATGACAGGAGGATTCATGAAAAAGGATGGGGAGAGAAAGCAAGAGGAGGTGAAGTCAAAGAGCAATTCAGTAGTATGAGAACTGTCAGAGGAGGAGGAGGAGGGAAAACAGGATGGGAGTAGTTAGGGAAAAATAAAGGCTGTGGTGAAAAGGACAGAGAAATATTGGGATGCATGTACAGCATCCCAGCCAGGCAAAAGGTTCCAAGTTGAAGAAAGCCCTTTAGAGTGCAACATCATGGGAGCACAGTGAAGGTTGTGCTGTGGACAGCACATACATTGTATTAGGCCTGATACATATTAGATACTCACAAATAGCAACGCAGAAAGAGCAGCCAATATATTAATGTTGTGGTTGCAGAGGTTATAGATAGGGCAGCATTATAGGCCTGGTATTTATTTGTTGACGTGCAATATGGGGCAAGAGCAGACATAGGTGGAAGATGGAGTCAGCAAGGTAGTGTGGTAGAAGCAAGGTCAGTATGTTAACAAGACAGAAGTAACACCAATATGGATGCTAATGCTTAGTGCACTATGAATATAAGAGAATACAGGCCTTGGTAGTTTAGATCCAAAAACAGATTCCCTTTTGCCTGTTCTCCTGGAGAGAAGCCGAGGTCAAATGCACCCATGATGCCCAGAAAAATAAGAATGTATCCAGCTGTGGGGCCTGAACGTAGTGGGAGTGGATTGTTAGTTGGTAGTTGGTAGAAGAGAAGGAAGGGATGCACCCTTTCAAGGACAGCAATATTGAGAATAGGGCATGAGGTTCTGTGATGCCAATAAGACAGGCATAGATTCACAGCACTACTGCCCTCACACCCGGAAGCGGACATCACATGTGAATTATACCTAGACACACAATTTAAGTTAACTCATCCTCGAAATTCAGACTCACCTGTGGTGCCTTGGTCCTGTCATCCCTGGGCACCTTTTGCTAGGAGGAGATAAGGCAGGGGCCGTGTCTGGTACGTCTTGTGATTTGGGACAGGAGAAGCGGAGGTGATGCCAATAAATTTAGTAAAAGGTCAGGGGTGCAGCTTGTGTGCGCCATGGCATTTGGTTTAATGAGGAAGCCTATGGTCTTATCAAAGCAGGATTGGCCTCACCAAGTTGCTTTGATTATGTCTGGAACGGGAAGGTGCACATCATATGATGATCCCAGATTTGCAAACTTATTGATAAGAAACCACCAATTACACACCTGGGTTTGACAGTGAAAATGTAAGTGTCCAAATGTCTAGGGACATGGGCTGCATTCAAAGGCCCCAAACAGAAGTTCCATTCACATGAATAGCAGGATTTTCTTTAAACTGAAACAAAAATTGCTTGACCTTTGTTTTTTGTTTTTAAAGTAAAATTAAAGAGCAATGTAGAAAGGGGCCTACCTGTCGTTACCAAAGGAAAATAAGCATATTAATTTACAAAAGAAGGAGGAATCAAATATCCATTTCACATGGAAAACAGGATTAAACACTGAAACCAAAACATTGTGCACAGGTGTGTGCAAATAAAAGCAGTTTAAATGTGTAAAATGATCACTGCTGACAGAAACATGTCAGGGAAAAACACAATGTGGGGGTTGACTAAAAACAATGTATATTATGTTTCACATACACAACTCCAGTGACATTTGGAAAGCCACTTTGGGCCTCATTACGACCCAGGCGGTAAGTTACCGCCTGGGCCGTGACTTTACCACCATGGCGTAAACTACGTTTACGCCATGGTGGTTGGCGGACTTACCGCCCCATTCCGACCTTGGCGGGGCGGTAAGTCCCCAATCCCCATTTACCCTTCCCCATTCCCATTTTTGCCCCATAGGGCATAATGGGAGTGGGGAAGGCGTTAATTACGCCACCGTAAATTACGGTGGCGTAATTAACTCCATGGTCCCTTAGCGCCATGGATTTTAACACCTGCTAAAAGCAGGTGTTAAAAGCTCCATGGCGCTAAGGGACCTCGTACTCAGGCGGTAAGGGTCGGCGCTGTTTACGCTGCCGTAAACCCCTTACCGCCTGGGTCGTAATGAGGCCCTTTGTGTTACAATTTGTTCTTTAAGTCTAAGACAAAACCTTCTGCTAGCTGTGGGAAACTTCACAAGGAAATCTCCCACTCCAAGGCTGGATGCCACATCTCCTATCTAATGACCAACTGCAGTAAAGTGTCCTGCTAAACGTGTCAAAATTCAGTGTTCTTCCGATCTGCTGGCTCTAAAGTAATTGACTGAAGGAGAAGTTTCCCTTGGCTGGAGCATGACTAATATGTGTGAAAATGGGGGCAGCAACTTCAAAGAGCAAGCTTCCAATACAAATAGACTGAGACAAAAAAACAAAAAAAAAAGCTCTGGGTTCAGGCTGACCCCACAAAAACAGATAGGCAGAAGGCAGGAGAGTTTCCATTTTGCCCAAATGAAGGTTCACAATTAATTTTAAAGGCCTATTATCATTTAGGCCTTTTTCTCAGCAATCATAGGGCAGATTTTCTCCATCCATGTACCATTGTTTAGGTGATTTCCAGGTGAGTTTGAAGATCTACAATTCAACTACCTGTGACTCATGGACCTGTAATGGCTATCTAAGATGTGTTTCTGGCAGATCTGAACATGTTCCAAATGTCAAAGTTGGTGAGTGCATGGAGAGTAACATTAGGGATATTGGTAATAACTTACATATTCAAAACTGTTATGCTTTTTATGGATCAGCAGACATGAGCCACATGGCCATGCTACATGGTACAGACTTGGGGGTTGGCTTATCTAAATCTCCATGATTAGCGGTTTCAGAAAATATGTTTATTACGGCAGTTGCTAGTAAAATTATGCAGTTGTGATACATAACTAGTTTTTGCCAAAAAGTTGAAAGGAGAACACATGGTGATTACATATGGGAATTGCCCTATGTTGCTCCAGACCCCTAAACCCATCCTAACTTGGAGGCTGGATTTGGGAGGAGCGAGAAGGGTAACTGTCTAATCCTAATAGCAGGAATTATTGCAGGGTACTTCTCCAAGATGGTAAAAGTGGTGGTGTCATTACTGCTATATAAGAGGGACTACACTTGGAGGAAAGACACACAGAGACAGACAAGAGACAGACCATCAGGAAGGCAGCTGAAACTTACCATCTGACAGCTACAAGGAAACACAAGAGGAGATTGCTGAGAGTGTATCTAGGTGGAGCTGTCTATTTCTAGGAAGGCCTCACAGCTTACTGGGTCCTATGGTGTAGAGAAGGAGGCCGTATTTGAGACTGGGGTGATAAGAACCCTGCCCTACCTTTCCAAGGGGTCCTGAGATGCAGCTGGGTCTCCCGAACTTTAAACAGAGGCTTTCTATGTAAGTACAACTGAGCCCTGGAAACCAAAATGTGGGTAAATCTGCTTGCCTTGAATTCTTTCTATTTACAGTGGGCGGGGGAGGGAGTGCTGCGTAGATCCTTAGTCTATTTAACAAAAAATATTAATTTAATAAATACCCCATTTGGCAGAACACCATGGGGTGAATTCTGCTAAAAATGGAAATTAACAAAGCTCACTTCCCAGTGTGTGCTGAAAACTATAGCCTTTACATTAATTGGGTAATCCTTGTTGTCCTGCTGACCCCAACTTCTTTAAGGAAGAGTGGTGTCTTTGTTCTTAAATCAGTCCAACCTTTCTATCCAGCTTCCCCAACACAGACCAAAGCAGGGAGGGGGAGGGAGGTCTGAATAGCAAACCACTAAATCACCCTGTGTCTATTTTAAACCAAAAGTGTGGGCGAAATCATAATTGCCATATGTATTTGTACCAATTTTGAAATCCTACTGCTAGCCTTCTAAGCCTGCAGGAAAATCAGAATTGCACACACTGCTTGATAATTGTTTTGATTATTCATCAGTTTAATTATTTCTTGAAGTAAAATGTGTAGAAAGTTAAGAATTGTGATTGTGTGCTTTTCAACTCACCTTTGTGATGTATTTATGCTGAGAGAAGTTGATTGTGTGATTACATGGATAAAGTGGTGTTTGACATTTTCGTGCTAATTTCTATTACTTTTAATTTAATAAATACCAATATATTTCCTGTACACTGACCTGGTTCTTGACTGATTGATATCTCAGGCGGAGGGATCCAAGGGGTATGATATGCATCTGAATTAGGGCTGAAGAAAATAATCTGTTAAACATTTTGTTGAATGACACCTTAAGTGGGGAAGGAATGAAATCCCTGTGTTGAGGGTGGCTTCTCAATAAACATTACAGGGAGTGGGGGTAGTTTAGATGTGGCCAATCATCAAGGAGACTACATTGGTAGATTAGCATGTTGTATAAAGGGCAGCCAATGAGGGTGCTGGGATTATACTGTACTCTTTATTATGCATATTATTGTTAATTTGCAGAATTTCCACTGCATAAGCTGTAACCCTTTCAGATAAGATGAGCTCCATGTCAATGCTGTTCTACGGGACATTCTGAGACCCTTTTTGCATTTAACAAACCTTGTTTTTCTTTGCAAAGATGTGCAGTGATCATTTTTCCTCTTGGATTGTTTTTATCACCTGGACTGTTGGCTACCATCCTTATAGAAATCAAAGAGCGAGGGGGTGGTGGATGTGGCAAGAATTAGCGCAAAGGTGGTGAAGACAGAGACAGAGAAGAAGGAGGTGGTCACAGCATAGGGGAGAGAAAAACATTTGAGGCCGGAGGAGGTGAAAAGTACAGCCATTCATACCATGCAGGAAGGAACGAAAGGGGGCATGTCTAAGGGCCTGGACAGAGTTGCAGGGAAGGCAAACAAAACACTGAAAAAGCAGAGTGTGTTGCATATGCCAGAACAAAGTTATTTTAGCAGGAATTTCAGACATCTTTTCTGGGCCAGACTCTAGCAATCCCATAGACAGCATATGTCCACCTATGCTTGTTGTGGGAGTTTACGATCCTGGATAAAGCTCACTGACCCCTACCTTTGGAGCAAGTGCTGTTTACAAGGGATGTCTATCGTAGTGATGGCAATGTCCCCATATGAGGGAAGTCAACATCCTGACAAGTGCACCAAAGACCATCAACAGCCACAAGTGTAACAAATACATATTGGGACATTTATAAACCCAAAAGAAACGTGGGTGAAACTTTTAAGACTAGTGGGACAAGCTTGAGGGAGATAGGGAAAGACTGATGGACTACAGTTGTCCATAGTATATTGAGATGGTGTTTTGGTCTGAGTAGTCCTACTGTACCGCTTGCACACTTTTTTGAAAATAAGATAAACCCTGGAACTTGAAAAACTCATGACTTGTAGCTGTATTTGTATCCTACGGAATTACACACCTCATTATCATTCCTGCATATCTGCCCATCCCCAAATCTTCTTGAAAGCTAATGCTCAAGGAATGAGTGAAGTGACACTGAGCTCTTCTCCTGTCCCTGTGCCAGGAGGAGGCAGCAATGCAGCTGCATATGGGGCAATTGATGTTTCTCTTTGGCAGGAAAACAGCCACTGCCAGTCCTTGTAGATGGGGTAGCTGATGATGTACTCTTCCAGAGCCCAAAAACATTATTCCCATTTCTACTGCCATTGGCAGCACACGCAGGGAGGTAGGCGCTGCTGGTAGAGTGCAGTAATGCTATAGTTTGCCTTATTCTTTCCAAATCACCATTCAATCTGCCTTGGACAGTAGGTGCCAGGAAGCAATGGGCGCAATGGGTGCTTCTGTTTCTCCCACTGCCCATATTCTGTTTGAGCTTGGGTATCAGCAGAACATGTTAGCAGGCAGTACAGTTTTGTATTGGGAGCACATTGCTGTAGTCTGCTTTCTTTTTCCAAGCTGCATTAGAAAGGGAATACAAACTCCAGACCTTTCTAATCACCATGCAAAATGGAGCTAGATTAGCAGTCTATTGTTTGAGTCTCATGGATGCAGATTTCTGCAGATGGGCACACAAAAGAGTAATTAATTCCACAGCACATATCTCTCTAGAGTAGTGGTTGTGACTCTCTATGTGTAACACGTTTAGCTCTTCTCAAAGGAGCCGAGGGAAAATGGAAACTATCGGGGTCCCACTCACCTGAAGAACCTTGGAGCTGATAATTGTTGATGGGGAAGAAAGCATAAAGATGTGTGTTAAGCACCGATTTTAAATTGTGTCAAAATCAGTATGGCAGTGGCAGTAGCAGATGTGATGCAGATGAATGTATTATTATCGACATCTCACCATCAAAGGGGCATCATGGTGCAGGAAATCTTCATGCAACACCTTACACGTAAAACTAACTCAGGATATACAATCTTGCCATTACCTAGAAAACAAGCACGATTTCACTTCTTTCCTGAATTCAACATGGTCTTTACGAAAGCGAAGTGGAGGTGTCTGGGTGTTCCATAACTTTGCTACCTGAACACAAAACGAGCATCCACCCCAACTTTGGTAGCTGAATTTGGGAGCTGTCAATAGACCAGAATAAGCTGATCTCAAGTAGCTTTTTCACGTTTAGTGTCCCAAACATCTCCAATAGAAACAGTTGCAATCAATGTGATACTTGATGTATATGTATGTCATATATTAAGTTTGGTGAAGATAGAGCCTGCATGTGGTGTGCATGTGACATGTATTGGTGTAGGTATTTGTTTTGTGGAGAAGTCTCTTATCAAGGTCTGCCAATCCTTTGGTGAAAGGAGTTAGTTCACTTGCTACATGAGCATTAATCATTTAAGCTGAAAGAAGAATTTACTTGACACTATTATAATGTGATTCTGGCTAGAAGGGATAGGGCACACACACATACAATCAGGTTTGGGTACACACAAGATCAAAAACCCCTGCCCACACACAGAAGCATGCATGGTTACACTAACATACCGACACACTGGTGTATGCACACATCTATACACTTCTGTGCACCAGAAATGGTGCACAGACGATCTTGACAATCTGGGTATCACCTACACTAACTACGCAGACGATACCCAGATTCTCCTACCACTTACCGGAGATTACGGAGAAGATCTGGCTTTGGTGAACAGAGTCTATAGCATCGTTCAGGCATGGATGGCCAACCACGGCCTATGCTTAAACAATGACAAAACAGAGCTCATCATCATGGGCACCACAGCTCTCATCTCTAAACTCAACCGAAACTACTCAGCATTTATCATCGATGGGAACACTATAAAGGTTGCCAAAGAAGTAAAAACCGTAGGTTTTTACCTTGACTCGACCTTATCCCTTACCAAACAGGTGAACTCGTTGGCCTCATCCTCGGCCTATACATGTAAATTAATACGAGCGGGGAAACCTTTCTTATCAGATGACAGTTGTCTTATCCTATCCAGAGCCCTTATCTTATCAAAATTAGATTATTGTAACTCCCTCTACATAGGGACAACCAAACAAATAATCAACAGAATACAAGTGCTCCACAATAATGCACTTAGAGCGGCCCTACTGTATTCCCAGAAGAGCACATATCTCTGAAATAAGACAGTAATACAAATGGCTATCTACCCAAGAAAAAATCATTCTTAAAGCTGCATCCTTCATCCACAAATGCTTAAATCATAAAGCCCCCTGCTACCTAACAGAACGATTTAATAAAAAAACCCTACTAGACTCACAAGAACAGTCAGCCCCAACTGCCTCTTAGTGCCCACATTTAAACTAACCACCATTGGAGGATCCAGCTTCCCTGTCAAGGCAGCTCAATTGTGGAACTTCCTACCTCATGCACTTAGACCAAACGTTCATCAAATTCAGAAAGAACACAATTAAATGGCTCACTGAGAATGCTATGTAACCTGCACTCTCCCCACGTACCTATCTCTGCTTCTGATATAGACTGACTTGATATTACGTCAACACTAGCTATATGATGACTGTTTGGCTGAGCATCTTCTGTACTTGTTCTTGCCTCACCCTGTGGTGCTAAGAAAATTTGTTTTTCCATGTTCAGTATACTTGTAACTTCTGTAACCAAGCTGTAAACCTACTTGTTCTCATGTGCCCTGCTACCTCAGGGTCTGGCTCGCACAATAAATAAACAAACAAACAAACACCAACTTACACCCAACATAGTAGCCTAGAGAAACACATACCGCACAAACACACACACACACACACACACACACACAAAAACACACACACACACACACGCATGCATACATTCATAAATCCATACACATAAAAACACACAGATGAATCTACATGTACATGAACAAATGACCGGATCTAATGTTGTGGGGTGGGGGGTATCTTACAGAATCCCCTTCACAATGAAGACTATCATGTAATGATAAGGAGAAGAGCTTGAACACTGAGAATGAACAGGCAGTAATGATACAGCTAATGGAACTATTTTGGTTTGTGGTACACATTGTTGTTAAAGAAGAAAATTCATAAACGAAAACTAAGTAACAAGAAAATATATGATGTGCATTAACACAATATGTTGTTAGAAAATTCTGATGAAGAGCAAATAGCTTGAAACACGTGTTAGCTTTCGATTAATTAAATAAGTGTAAATAATAAACAACATCAACGTCCCTACGCTTGAGTAACTCATGTTATGTTGGCATTGACTAATCACCCAAGCATTTACACTGGTGTTTGCAGAACCTTCACATTAATAGTCGACATGATAAAAAGACATGATGAATATACTTTTTCTTAATAAGTCTATCACTAATTCTATGTGTCTATTATGCTATGTTATGTTATCGGTACTTGTATAGCGCACCGTCACCAGCGGAATTGGTCCCCAGGCGCTCTGGCGGATCTGTAAACAGGAAGGGTGGGAGTAGGGTTAGTCGGGAGGAGGGGAGAAGGAGAGTGGGAGATGTGGTGTGCTGTTGGCAGCTTCAGCTCGGTTGACACCGAGTGCTGGGCTTTGGTGCTAGTATCGGATCGGATGAAGGCCTCGAGTGCTGTGGGTGAAGTTTGTGTTGTTGATGCGGTGTGGTAAAGTGCGTGCAGATTGCTGGGAGAGAGATGGTTGTGTGGTTTTGTGTGGGTTTAAGTAAGCAGAAGATTGAGGATTGGGTTAGTGGGGTCTGTATCCAGGTTCAGGTACTTACGATTCCGTTAGAGTTGTATACCTGTGGGTTCGGATGTTGCTGTGGGTTCGGATGTTGCTGGTTCCTGGTGGCCGACTCGATTTGGTGGTGTTGCGCTGGTCCAGCTGTATCCTATTGAGTATAGTATGGATTGGTGGGTGCGTCTGAACCTACTCTTCAGGTGTGGGACTGGGTGGGTGATATCTATTCTTAGGTAATCTAGTGTGACCCTGGTCAGTTAAGGCTTTGAGTGGTTCAGGGTTGCGGTCATGTTGAAGTGTTGTCCTAGTGGGTCCGTCTTGGTGAGTGTGTGTATTCAGACGTTCGTATCCTTCTGTCGTGACTGATTCTTTGATTTCTGTGGAGCGAACTTAGCAACTTGTTTGTTCTTTTTTCAATAATTACTGGACATGAAGGCCAAAGTTATGCAATTAGCTTGATTTAACTGTGCAATAGTACTATCTCAACGAGAACCTAAAGATGTGTGTTTGGGTTGAGACAGGGAAGGATCGAGTGTTAATGACCATAAGGAGCAGCATGGCCAAAGGAGGTCACTATTTGGGTAACGAGTTATACAACTCACAACATCTCAATGTACCTCCTAACAACCCATCTGCCTACTTTATGTACTTTTGAGTCCATAGGTCTGGTTTCTAGATGGAGGTAGAGTGTCACCCAATAGACAAAACTCTAAATATATGTTTTAAAACAATACATGTGATTTAGTGTCTATGCAGATTTTAATTGACCAGGAATGCCTCAAATGCATACCTGATTGAATATGTCTTTTGTCATCACTGGACATGCCTTCCAGAGTCTGTAAATAAGACGCACGGCTTACAACTGGAAATAGGCATTTGTCTTGTTTTGTTTGCTGTTTAGTATTGTAACCTTTCTTCTGTGCTCCTCACCACCTTATAGATAGGTGTGTAGTAGATTGCAAATGACTCCAGAGGGACCTGGATAGACAACCATTCCAAAATAGGCACCTTCCAGACAAATGAGCAATATCAGCAAAGAAGAAGGTTCTCCAAGTATGGTCTTTTAGTGCTCCATCTCACCAGAGTTTCTAGATGGCCGCTGTCCCTTTAAATAACTCCCACGTTTGATTCACTGTATTAAAATGCATTTTGTTTTGACATCTGGAAAACATGGAGAGGATTTAACTCTTGTGTAACAAACATGGAGACCTCTGGGGCTAATTTCCACCTCTCATCGTTATGAATGTATTTATTTGGGTTTTATATGGTACCAACCAAAAATACATTAACTTCAGAACTTAGTATATCAATTCCGAGCATCTCCAGTATACCAAGTATATTCATGGGGTGCAACATATTTATGCAATAATCCCCGAGCTGGCGGGCCATTACTCTGTAGGTTTTTTGCCCCCGGGGGCCCATAGTTACAGGCCCGGGGGCATTTCCTTACATGGTAATGGGCCACCGGTGAGGGGCGTATTGCCATTTGTACCCCGGCCCGTTAGACCGGTGTACTAACAGTGTTTTTTTTTTTCATTTGCAAGATGCGTTGCGTTTCACACCCAAAAAAAAAGAAGAAAAATGGGCACTGCGGATTGGGAAATGTAGTCAATTTTCCCTTTAGTAAAAGGCCATAGTAAACAAAGAAAACAAAGAAAATGGCCACCATGGAAAGTGAGAAGGGATTACTACTTCCATGGTGCCCATTAAAGTAAATGAAAAAATGATTCAACAAAAAAATACCCACCATGGAACAGGGAGAAGGGACTACAGGTGGTCACATCTCCCTTTCCATGGTGGCCTGAAAGAGAAAAAAACAACAACTTAAGACAGGCTGCGCAAGAAAGTTTGTGGGCTTACCGTATGGTAAGGCTTGCAAATGCACCAATTGATGCGTTTGTTACATTTAACATAACCTACGCCGGGTACTAATTAGGCAATAAGCCCCGAGTCTGCGGGCCATTATCACATAAGGTAATGCACGTGGGGCCCATAGTTATAGGCCCTGGGGTCCATACCTTATGCGGTCATGGCCCACAGGCGAGGGGCTTTTTGTCATTAGTACCCCAGTCCATTAGACCAGGATACTAATGGTGTTTTTTTTTGGCTGAGAGACGTGTTATGTTTTGCAGCTGGAAAAAAAAAAGTAAAAAAATGGCCACAGCAGACAAGAAAATGTAGTCCATTTTCTCTTTCCGTGGCAGCCATAGTAAACAAAGAAAATGGCCATGATGAAAGGGGGAAGGGACTACAGATAGTCCCTTCTCTCTTTCCATGGCAGTCATTGGTGTAAATGAAAAAAAGTAAACAAAAAAATGGCAACTTGGGGCAGGGAGAAGGGACTATTTGTAGCCCCTTCTCCCTGTTCCATGGTGTCCATTCCAGAATGAGAAAGTCGTGTCGGGACCGAAGCGAGCTGCACGCTGTTGCGTGCTTCAGTTTACTTCACAGTAAGGTTCGGAATGCAACCAATGAAAGGTATTCACAGGTTTTTGCGCGGTAATAATTTTGAATAATGAACTTTGAGTTGGGTGTCTGTGCATACAGAATAGTGACTCACAGCTGATCCAAGTTAAGACTGCTTCAATATGATCTGCAGTGGTCACAAATATTAAAGGTAGGTGTTGACAGAATGATCATGGTTTCAAGGCACAGTTGAGTGGGCGCCATTGCCCTACAGATTTCTACATATTAACGTGTTGGATATGGCAAAAACCTTGCCCCTGGGCAGTGTGGTCAGCATCAAGCACCAATCTATAGAGGGAGAGTGGATCAGTTCACCTTCAGGCCTACCCAAAATGGTGGAAAAAATAAATAAATATGTAGCAAGCTGCTCACTGAGACATAGGTTGGCATGTATCAGCAAAGAGTGCATTGCGTGGCTAAGTACTGTTTGCAGGTGAAGTTATTATTGACTGTCTTATTAGCGACTGTGTGTTCTGAAACTATTTCTGAGCTTCCTGAAATGAGAGAGAATGTGTGGGGTTAAGTGAAATGCAAGATTGCAAATTGATGTCTGCGGTCCACATTTTGTATACATATTCATCTGTTGGACCCTCTGACATTGCTTAGCGTCTTCTCTGCACAGGAATCAAGGGCAGAACACGTTTTTACTTACATAGGAGACTCCCAAGACCGACATTCATGCTACTGCCAGGATTTCATTAAAAATAACACCTTTTTGACATGCAGATTTGTGAATACAGCATGGCGTAAGAAGCATATTGAATACAGATTGATGCAGGGGTGTGAGACAGGTTGTCTTTTTCTATTTCACATTTTGAAACTTCAGACCGAATCACAGAAAATTATTTTTGAGCAAGACTTGTTAATAGGAATGACTGTGAGAGCTGAAAAGTATTACGCCCAGCCATTGCACTGCCTCATTCACAACTCTGCATCAAAATTGAACCGGGAATATAATGTCTGAAATATTTAAGTCATCTCTTAAAATACAAATTCTAAATGATTTTATTTAAAAAGGTGTCTAGTTGGGCTAATACCCTATGAACATCAACGTTTAAATTGTCTTATTTTTTGAGTAAAGGAATTTATTGATTTGGTATGCAAGATAAACAGACAAACAGATATCCCTTAACCCATCCGCAACTGACTAACTCGCCCCACAATCCTCACCCGCCACTTTCACATTGTTCAGGGCACATGACTCACGGTATTTTCTAGAACACTTACCGGGACTCTCAGCATGTTATTCCTGCCTCCTGGCTAAAACCATGCAACCCATTGTCCCAATCCATTGCCCGTCAAGAGTGTTCATGCAGAGCAACACCTCGTGATGATCCTCTTCTTGGCAAATATGGCCTATAAGGTCTGCTTCCGATATTTGTCTTCCACAGGAGAAGGGAGTAGGGCCTCCACCCCCATGACGTCTGCTGTTCCAATGAAGGGCGTATTGTATCAGCTGATCTGCACCAGCAGGATCCATTGCCTTCAGTTCAACAACCTTGTACCACTGCCCTTTGCAGGGCATACACTCATAGCCAGTGCAAATGGCACACATTTCCAAGTGTTACCCAATGCTGACAGATAGAAAGAGAATTTCTACCCAGAGTCCGCCAGGAGAAAAACAAAAAACAAAACACTATGGTTAGGGACACAGGATGATGTCATGATTAGGGAGTACATATTTGTACCTGAAAAGGAAAGCCCCCTGCCCCATCATTCCTTTTGTTGTTTTCATGCCACTGATCAGAATTTCTTTATGCTCACATATTTGATTGACTCAGGTCTGCCTTCTCCCACAACCCCAAGTGCCCTTATGTTTTCAGGACGAAGATAAGTGTTAAAATGATTAGTGGGCATTTTGTAAAACACACTGCTCTGTAGTTTGTACACGAGGATGTCTAATCACCACTGCATTCTAATTTGTTAAACAAGTCTGTTCTCATCACCATCTTACTTGAGTTTATGAGCCAGTTTGAAAAGAAAACCACTCTTGAATCCCTTCCCTGAATGTTGGGACACATAATCCAGAAAGAACAGATCATGGGCTGGGTTTGGCATAAGAGTGGGCCTCAAGAATAAAGGTACTCTCACATTGAGTAGACATGTGATAGTATTCTTATTATGGTATTGATTGGGTGCAAACCTAGATTGGGGAAGCAACAGGTGCTTTACAATCAAAGGGGCAAGAACACAGTGAGTGAACCAGAGAAGAAAGTACCAGGGAGCTACCAGGGGAGGGTGGTGTGAGAAGCCAAAGGGTGTCTCATCCGCTAGTCCTCAGGGACTTGTCATCCATGTGGCCAGGACACGGCCATCACTTTTGGACCCAGTTCCTGGGGGTGGACCAGTGCAGGAGGATTACCTGGGTTAGGGGTCTTCAAGGATTAAGGGTGGGGCAGCCGAAGATGAGATGCAGTATTCACCCTTTTTTTTGTTCACCTAACTCATCCTATTTTTTAAGAACTCCAAGGATCTCAGATCCCCCATCCCCCTTTTTACACAAACACTCAGCCATGGAAGAGGGTGACTGAGAGTAACAAGACTAACTCTAATACATCATACTGAAGATGTCCCACTAATTGGGTGAGACAAGTCAGGCACTGAACTGTAAGTGCATACACCTGATACCAATTAGCTCTCCTCAAATGGATAAAAGGCAGAACCTAGACACACACTCTGAGCAAGGATGAACACGAGTACAAGCAGAACTTCCAGGGAGAAGGCAAATCTACTGGAGCAGAGCAGTGGACCAAGCAAGAGCAGTGGTCTGAAAATCCCAGGAGTTCCCTACCGCAGGTCATTGCCTCTAACAGGCCGTGAAAGATACGTGGCGGGGCCTGATCCCAAATCAGAAGGCTGTAGTGTGTTCCAAGGATGCCAGCGACCCTCCTGGGTGAATGGCAAAATTGGGGAGGCGAGGACAAGCCTGCGGTGCTAACCTTGAATTGTGAATTACAAATTGAAAAACCAAGAAAGGAAAACACACAGCCAGTGAGTTGGAAAGCAACCTGAGAGACTGGTGTGTGTTAAAGCGAGATTGAAGTGGCAACATTTTATTGCAAGTGAAGACTGCATGCATGTGGCTGAGACACAAAGAAAGTCAGACCTGTGAATGAACTTTGAAATAAGGACAGCTGTGAAATCAGTGATACTGAGTAACGGAGTAGTCTGAAGAAAGGAAGTAGCACACTCGAAAGTCTCAGTGAAACGTGCATTGTCTGTAACGATCAAGTGAATGAACTGCAAAAGTGAAGTAAGCAAATTTAATCACGAGGGACGGGGAGAGTGACAAGTTGAACATTGAACTTTGAGTCAAAGTGGTCCTGCAGAGTTCTGTAAAGAAAGCCACGCAAATTTGAAAGACTTCAACATCCGAAAAACGGTCTAAGCCAATTTGAGGGAGACCTGAAGTGTAATAAGTTTTGGGAAGGGAGCCCCCGGCAAGTATTGTTGAACTTTTTTGTGAGAGGTCTGAGCTCGACCGAGGGGGACCCATGTGAACTTTGTTGTGAGAGGTCTGAACCTGACAGAGGGGGTCCCACATTAACCTTTTGGTGATATGTTATGATAGGTTATTTGTAATGCGCTTAATACCCAGAGGTTTCTAAGTGTGAAGCCGGGGATCGAACCAGTGGTGCTCCATATCGTATTGCTTCCAAGGTGAGCACATTGCCCCTGAGCTATCCTCCCGAGACTAAAGGTGAAAAGTATGAGCCCAACAGAGGGGGACCCACATGAACTTTGCTTTGAAGAGGTCTGAGGCTGACAGAAGGGGATCAGTGTGAACATTTGGTTGAAACATTATTTGAAAGACTGGAAAGAGAGACTTAAACGTGGAAGGCCAGGCAGGCCTTGATCCACATCTTGAAATGTTTTGTGTAGCAAAACTGAGCCAGATTGTGTCATCCTGCCTAGGGAGAACACCTAACTCTATGTGGTCTAACGTGGGAGGAGAGCTGGTTCAGTCACATTTTGAACACAGACTTTTCCTTTACATATATTTCTCCTTTATACACTTTTTGTACATGGAATAGGGCAGGCAGTAGGTTTTGTTAGCATAAGCCATTTTGATTTGACTGACTCCACTAGGACTGTTTTGTTTATTGGTTGATGGTCGAGCCTACGCCCATTTTAGTTATAGGGCAAAGTAGGAGTTTTTCCAAACCCAACTACTTCAATAAAGGTTTTACCAATTGTCAGTATCCTACTTGTGATACCAAGCCTTCCCTACATACGGTGTCAGAAGTGGGATCAGACTCAATTGATGAAAGTTGAGAACCCATGCTAGTAATTGTCATCCCACTGGAAGGGTAGAACAAGATTATTGAAGTCCTTGATTCTGATTGAATATCCACCATTAAGGAGACCTTATTCTCTCAACTTCATATCCCAGTTAGACAACAGGATTTATTTTTCAAAACCCAGGAGCTATTAGACACCCTACTGATAGCCCATTAACAAATATAACAGCAGGATCGAATAGTCATAAGAATAAGACCCTCCCATATATTCATTAGACCTAGCAGCCTTTGTGTTGCTGATATACTGTCTGTATCAGCTGTATTTCATGGGAAGAACAATGAGGTCTCATTAACTGCTGTACATCAGGTCAAGGCATCAAATCCCAAAAGTGATACAGTGAAATGGCAGGGTTCTTAACTTCTACTGTACCATGATTGTGGATTAGCTGTTACTGGTTGGAATGGGTCTGTCCATTGCTATCAAAGACACAAATAACTATTGCTATATTATGCATGCTTCACTATTGTACAGCTACTTCAACTACATCTGTGGTTTTTTGATTGGATATGACTTGAGCAATTGATGTGCCCAATATAAATGTGTGTGTGGACATGCTTGAACATTAGGGTTCTGGTAAGCCATGTTGTTCTTTTTATTTTAAAATTAAAACAAACGAAGTGAAATCACATACAAAAATTGTCTATGCGTCAGCAATGGTTAGAGGGGAAAAAGAAAAAACTCCCATTTGCTCCTTGTCAATTTCCACAGTGTTCTAACCTTTGCACTTAGGAACTGCATCAAGGCCTCTTCCTTCTCTTACCAACATACCCAATGTGTTCTACAGCTCTTCACTTGGTTTCCTTACTGTTGCTGTCATGGGTCCACCTACTCCTTCTCGACTTAACTGACAGATGTATTTCCTCTCTTGTGCTTGATGATTAGATGATCCTCATATTACCTACCATATCCACTGTTTCTCCCAAGGCATCCTCCCTTCTCCAACCAGTTTTAATTGCATTTTGATTTTAAATTACAAGAATAGTCTTCTACTTAATATTGGTTGACTTACATACTATGTTAATTATTTTTTTTAATTTAAAGGTGTCTATTAAACCTCCTCCCTGTGTTTTATCCAGCGTGTGTGTATGTGTGTGTTGTGTGTGTGTGTGTGTGTTTGTGTGTGTGTGCGCATGCACGCGTGCGCACAGCGCGTAACGTTGGACTTCTGTGCCTCACTTCATAAGAGTTCTGGCTTATACTATTTGTGAAATCTATCTTTGACAAATGTATGTCTCCATCCTTTTTAAGAGATGTGCACCAACATTGTCTACAGTGCTCAATGTAAGGAATTGTCAGCGATGCCTTACACTGATATCATCATCAATACCGCAACATAACTTTTTCTGGAAACCTTTCCTATAGTAGCCAGAATATGAGCATCTCAAAGTGAAACACAAAAGCTGAACAAACGTGATTACCCGCTTAAGACATTAATCTGAAAATCTAAAGAACACATAGACAAAAACTGAGACCCCTAGAAAATTGAGGACGTTAGGATGTGGTGCAAATTTGCGGTTCTATAAAATTGAACAGTTTTTTCTCATTGATTATTTGATTGATAGCACTGTCAACACACACCACATGTGCCCTTGATCAATTGAACGTCTGCCTCAGAACAGATATATTGGGATCTTAGACCTAGGAAGTTCTGCCCTGGTCAGCAGCTCGGTTTTCTATCGTGGTGTGCTTGCCACAGGAATTAGTCCCAATGTAGTGAATTAGGTATTAGCATCCACCCGGTTGCCATTTCTGGGCACTAGAAGTCCGGTAAGCCTGCCTTAATGGCCAAGCGAGGCACCCATGTTAGGGGGTGTTTGTAGCCATAAAAACACAGTAAACTCTTTGTTTGTGCCCCCAAACGTAAATTAAAACATAGAACATCAGCCGAGGCGTCTCTGCAGTGCAGGTTTGCTAAGGCAAATCAGAACCATAGAGGAATGCCATGTGGGAATTGCATGGGATAGCATGGATTGGGCCATCCATCACACATAGAGGTAAGATGGTGACTGGGGTGTGGGCCAGCAATGACAGACCTGCCCATGGACAATGGGAGCAGAGGAAGTGTGAACATTAGAGATGGAGAGTAGAGTTGCTGAGATCAATCAGTGTGTGGGGATGCTGTGAGCAGAGAACGACTATCCGGTGCAAGCAAACAACAATTCCAGACAACTGTTGGTTAATAGTGCCTGGAATTGCTGCTCTCTGATTGGCTGTTTGCCAGAACACATTCCAAAAATAATGCCTAATATAATTAAAATGTGCACTCTGCTAGATGATTTGAGCTGCTCGCCCCATATATGGTATGCTTGGGAAGGGAGGGGGGAAGGGAGAGGGGAAGGGAGAGGGGAAGGGAGAGGGGAAGGGAGAGGGGAGAGAGAGAGAGAGAGAGAGAGAGACAGAGAGAGAGACAGAGACAGAGACTGCGGCCGTACCCGTCTTGTGATTGAGCAGACCTTTGGCCTGTTGAAGGCGCGGTTCCGCTGCCTAAGCAGGTCTGGAGGCGCACTTCTTTATAGGCCTGAGAAGGTGGCAAAGATCACCATGGCCTGTGTCATGCTGCACAACATCTGCGTCCGGAGAAATGTACCATTGACATGCATGCACTGGGTGAGGATGGAGACGGAGGTGAAGCAGGACCCCTGCCAGTACGTGATGCACAGGATGGCCATGCAGTCCGCCAATCACTGATTCATGAATACCTCTGAACCACAGGGACTTTGACAGGCATGTGTCAGTGACACACTGGGTCCATGTGGACATGCACACAGGGAATGTTGGGATTTGGGCACTGAACACTGTCATACAATAAATGGATACACACCAAATCACCAGCGTCGAGCCATTATGTTTTTTTATCACAACGTATGTATCAAAAGTGCAAAAATGTGAACCCCCCAATAAACTCACCAACCCCCCCAGTGAACTCCCCAACCCCCCCAATAAACTCCACCAAATGCTCCCATTCACCCCCAACCATGTGCCCGACTCCCATTGTCCGCCCACACTACTTGCGGGACTTTTTGCTGTCCGGGGGCAGCATTTCGCTGTGCCTTGCACTCCATCCTGGTAGGGTGCACAGGGCTGGTGGGGACTGAGGAAGCAGGTGTGGTGGCTGATGAGGAGTCGGTGGCAGGTTCAACGCCTGTGGCAAGGCGTGGCCGCTGCATGTAGAGCAGGATGGACGTTAGTACCTGTGTTATTGCCCCAGACAGTCCCTCATCAGCACTGCCAACGCATTCACTGCGGCCATGTTAGCTGTAATAGCGGCAGTGGTCCCCGCTATGGCAGTGGCTATTTCCCGCCTGGTGTCCTCTCCATCTGCAATGTATTGCTGCAGGAGCTCAACCATGAACTCCTGTCGGGCCTCCAACCTCGTCAGACGTGACTCGAGGGTGTTGGTGGGAGCAGGAGTGGTGGGTGGTGCACTCACGGGGCCTGCATTTTCAGTGCTGTCCTCCTCGAAAGGGCTCAGGTCCGAATCATGCAGGCAGGGATCAGCACTGCTGTAGGTGGGTGAGGGCTGAGTTTGGGGCGGTTGGGTGGACACGGCCTGGGGGGGTGGGCATGTCACTTCTGTGACTCCCTCCTGGTCCACATTCTCCTCCAAGTCATCTTCTGTGGTGGCCAGTGCTTGTAGGGACTCCACTTCCACAGGTGTGGGTGTGGGCTCCTGGGTCTCAAGTGTGTCAAGCACACTGGCAGTAGGTGTTGTCAGCTGTGTCTCTGCTGTGTCAGGAACACTGGCTGTAGGTGTGGCCTGCTTGGCTGCCCCAGAGGTGGTGGTGGTGGTAGCCCTTTTCTGTGTGCGGGACGTGGATGCCCTCGTGGTGGTGTCTTGGCTGGCATCTTCTCCATCGGTGCCTGGGGGAGTAGAAGAGATGCAGGGCGTCAGTGATGGTGTTACATGCCAGAAGCATACTATGGTGCTGTTCATTATTAATTAAATCATGCATTCATGTCTTACAGGTGTGTCACACAGGTTAGACTAAGGGGGCATTTTGGCATTTTCTGCATGGCAGGTGGCATGCCGTTGATTTGGGGTTTGTGTGATGTATTACATGGGCACGGTCCATGTGTGTTGGCTGTGTGTTGGTAATGGGATTGGCACTCAGCATGCATTTCTGTCTGGCAGGGTATGGCCCGCCATCTGGACTTGTATGTGTTCATGTGGGTGTTGGGAACTGCATTGCCTTGCCTAGACTCTCTTCCACATCACATTTGCTATGTTAAGGTTTCCCCTACAGGGATCTGCAGGGTCACTCACCTCCTTCTGATGATGATGCCGCACCCGTCTCCATCTCCCCAAATCCCTTGGTGGTCTCTGGATTAATGAAGCTGCTTGCAGTCTCCTCCCAGGTGGTCATTTTGGCAGGATAGTGGGGACCCCCTGCTTGTGGCCATGGCCTCCCTCCTGTTGCTTGCCATGATTTTACGGACCCTCTTCCTGCAGTCCTTGACACTACATGTAGTGGCTCCTACAGCCGACACCTTGCGGGCTACCTCCTGCCAGATAACCTTCTTCTGCTGCTGCACCGCACGCTTGAGGTTCTCGGATTTTATGACATCTGCATGTGCAGCAAGGGTGTCCGCTAGCATATTTAAGTCAGCGTTGGTTGGAAAAGCGTTTCTGCAGCCGGGGGGGGGGGTGTGGTCTTCCGGGTTGCCTTGGACATTATGGTAGTATTGGCACAGAGCTCTCCAGATAACAACTGATGGTTTGGGAGGATTGCAATGGATTGTGTTTTTAAAGATGTCCGCCGGCCCATTTCCCGTTCTGACGTGATGACGTTATTTCCAGGTCCGGTATTATGAGCCCGGTATTAGCATTTTGGTATTACCGTGTCGGTATTTAGGGGTTCCTCCTAGGAGGTGGCGGTATCGGCGGGTCCCGTGATAGTGCTATCGGGGGGATGGAGGGCTTTTTGCGGCATGCCGGTATGGCCATTACTGGCATGGGGGTTCGCGCGTGCTCGCGCACTCATAATCACCCACTATTAGTAGTGTCATATGAGCACGGACCCGCTCGTTCCGCCATGCCGGTAATGACCCCGTTTTTACTGCGCTACTGGTAATGAGGCCCCATGTGTTGGGGATGAGACCAGTTTAGTCAAGAGTGGAGAGACTCAACGACCTAGGGGTATAGCGGCAGGGCTATAGGTACTCAGCCAACCCCAAAATCAGGAACCCCAAAAGCAGAGGTGCGCAGGGCTAGCTTCCATTTTAGGGTAAGACATGTTTGCCGCTGGAAGGGAACAAGGAGTACAAAAAAGGAAACTTGCCTTTCAGGTTTGAGACACAAACTGGCTTGGAAGTATGAGATGGCCCTTAGTGATGGACCAACAAACTAGACACTGGTGGTTTTGAGAAAGGATCCCAATATGCCCTAAGTGGGTTAGACACGTCCCTGTGGGTGAATGCGGGTGTGAATGTGACCATAAACAAACCAGAATTAATGTTGCCACCGTGGTTTGGAATGGGAGGATGAGTACAGTGTTTTAACACTACACAAAGAATGGCTACTCTATTGCGGTCCGTAGGTGATTGAACAAAACTCCACCACAACCTGTATTTTAGGAATGCTGTTTATTGTTGAAAAACATCCAAGGTTATAAAGTTTTGATATTTGATTGTTTGCAACATAGTTTCTTTGTTTGGTACAGACTGGTACTCCCTGGACACGCAATCTAGGAGTGTCTATTGTTTAAATAACAGGGCGATTACACAGTGGAAATAGCATTAGTTAGTATCATGCTATATACTTGCAGTCTAACATGAAGGGACAAGAACCCAGGTCACCCTTACCTTTTTTGGTAGGGGCAGTTAAGCCTACCTGTTCTATCTAAATAAGCTCCAATGAGTACAGCATGCCTAGATGACATTTGCTAATATTTTGGGAGTAACGTCCTGCCAAGGACTGCACTATTGAGGTCAGGGTCTGTGTCTGTTTTCTGGACGTCCCTTATACATCTGATATGATTCCTACGAATGTATGGCTAGATATATCTCTCCCTATTAACATCAGCGGCCTCTAATCTGGGATGGATGAAACCTTTCTCTTGATGAGGTGCTCATGCTCTAGGCTGAATGACCCCCTTGTTGATACCTTCTATATCTGGGATTTGTATCACCCTTCATCGTGATGCTGAGGCCTTTGTGCGCTGGACTTGATGGTCCTCTTTCTCTTGATGAGGCATTATAGCTCTGAGCTGGACAACCGTCTTCCTCTTGTTGAAACTCTCTCTATCTGGCATATGCAGCTCTCCTCATCTCAGTGGTGTTGTTCTCGGGTGCTGGACTTGATGGCTCTCTTCCTCTTAATGAGACTGACTAGCTCTGGGCTGCATGACCCTGTTCCTCTTCTGGCGATTCTCTGTATCTTGGACATGTAAACCAATCTGGAGACCAATTCAGGTCTTTACACCAGCAAGTGCAGCTCCCTATATCAATTTTCCCACCATTAAATGCTTTGGTTCGTATATCAGATGAATGTAACTTGTGACTCTTGCAACTCCAAATCTCCTCATATTTCTCATCTGGAAAAATAGTGTATGGTGACCTTGAATCTGCCAAGGCTTTAAATGGGCACCCAGCCACCACAATTATCACCCTAGGTGGGTTGTATTCTCCCTTTTCATCATCTCCAACCTCCCCCACAATGTGTACAATCTTGTTAGCCCACTCATTCTTTTCTCCGGACACACTTTACGCTGGTCTCACCTTCAGACATAATGTTATTGTTTTTGCAAATCCTGGTGAAATGTCCTGATCTTCCACACTTCCTGCACTTTCCTCTAATCACTGGACATTGTTTAGGGTTCAGAGCATGCTTTTCAAATCCATATCTGGGACGGTGTACCTTCGGATACCCAGCTGGACATTCTGACTGCCCCCTGGCCTGATGAACCTTTAAACTGCATTTATCTCTGTTAGGGAGATTTCTCACCCATGTGCTAAATTCCCTCTACTTTAGAACCCTCCAGCTCTTTTGCTATATTTTGGGACTTTGAACCTTTCATTTTCAATGTGTTTTACTTTTGTGTTCTTTGGATATGGAGCTTTAAAACAACTCCACAGGCATCATCTTGTTCTTGTGTATCACACAGCACCTTCATTGCAGTGGCACAGGGATGTATTTCAGACTTCCCAAGGTTTAAATACCTTCTCTGGGGCTGACTACCGTTTCTCAGAGCAGGTAAAGTTAAATTGACTTTACTAGTCTTTTTAAATTTACAGACCCAGCACACACTATCTTCCTATAGACTGCTGGGGGGTTGCCTAGCATCCCCTGAGTCTGAACACTCATGTAACAATCAAATGTTACCCTTTCCCTCTTGAAATGGCTGCTGGCAGTGGTTTAGAACAAATAACCATGATTTTTCCCGACCTCGAATACCAGTAGCTAAAAATCGGGGCAGCCATGTTTTTCAATATGGCGCCCAAGACCTATCTATAAAAACATACTGCGGTCAACTTTTTTCGCCGTTTCTTTTAGGAAAGGTCCTTCTTGTGTTTAACTCTGTGCACCAAGCCAGGTTTGGTCACTTTGTCCTCTTTAGGCGCCTGAGTGGCTGGGTGGACAGGATATGAGGGAGGGGTTTGAGTCCCCCTGCACAGTGTCTCCTTGGAGACTCATGTCACACTCTAGTTTGATTGGCTAGGTGGCAGTCCTCCCAGGACAGCCATCCTGCTGTGTGATTGACAACCAGGCTGTGTGAATGGGGGAGAACTGCTTAAAAGCAGGTCTCTGGGACTTGGAAGGCAGAGTCGCCACTGGATCGAGAGAGCGAACGAGAAGCTGAAGGAAGACGACGGCTGCAACTACTGACACCTGGTGAAGCCCTGCTGCAGGTCCAAATCGCCTGAAACTTTGACGACAGAGGAGATCCGCAAGGAGTCTTCTCCCTTTGAGCCTGGTGGGAGCAACCAGCTCACAAAGCCCCTAGACCTCCTCTTCAGCATGGTCGAATTGGATGTGCTACAGGAAACTTGATAGCCAGTGAGAGAGAGTCCATTTGTGATTTTAAGGAGTGCACCTTTTATTCAACGCTTTATTCTGCTGCTGGCTTCTTCCCTGGGCAGTTCAGGACTCTCCAGTCTTCCTCCTTCTTGTTAACACAACAATCGCTTCAGGAACCATGAGCCTGCAGGAACTGCCAGGAACAACCGCCTCAGCTACAGCATTCTTCTTCATTTAAGGTACTGTGCAAATCTGGTTGTTCGTTCCGTCCGACGGCGGTAAAAGTGTTTGAAATCTTTTGCCTCTCTGAGGCTTGTCCTTCTCTTTTCCTTTAAATAACTTTTCCTCCGACCAACTTCGTTTTTGAACTTTTGCCAAATACTTAACCGCAAACTACTCTGAACTGTGTGATCCTCTGCAAAGACTCTGAACCATTATCATTGGCCCAGGCCTATTGACCTGAATCCTAGTTGTAGTAATCCTTTTCTAGATTGCCCTGCCTATCACTTGTTGGTGTTGTTGATTTTTGATAACCTTGCCCTACCCTCCCTTTTTAAATTGCTGGAGTGCCATTTTGCTCACACTTCATTTTAAGCTTAACTTGTCCAGAATTGATTGCGTGTTGTGTAGGATATTAAGATTGTGCTTTTCTGCTACTTTATGATAGGTAATTGTTTTATAGCTGATGGAGTAAACAAATATATATTCTTTTACTCAGAAACATTGAATCATTGTTTGTTTGAACCATAGTAATTGTTGTCCTTTGTGTAACTTCTTGTACTGCTCACTTTACTCTTGAGATAGGTCTAGCTGCTCAGCCTTCACTACCACTTTACTGTGTAGTACAGGCTTGTACCAAAGGTGAAATTGTACTTACACTTGTAGTCTTAATTGTGTGTGGTGTTCCCAAAGGGTACTGCATATTATTCTGCCTAACAACAAATAAAGTTTAAAAAAAAGAAAGGATTGACCCTGTTGTGCCGGATCCCATCCACATAAGTGAAGGGAACGGGCCTTGCAGTGAGAAGTGAGATCGGCGGTACACAGCAAAGTGTGCCGGCAAAATGAAAGAAAGGGGATAGGAGGGTTTAAAACGTGCCATTTGTGATGTCAATCTCGTATCATTTTGATGTGGTGGCCCTAGAGTACTGGGCTGGATATGATATGATATGGCATTTTTAACGTGCCTATACACAAGTGCTTCAAGGCATGGGAGGGGTACAAAGGGAGGACGGACACCGATCCTACTGGGCCAGGTGTTATTCAAATCGCGCAAGTTCATTGGAAGGAGTAAGGGGGAAAGTACGGGGGGTAAGGTGTGAGGGACAGTGCAGTACATGAGTATAGAATAAACAAAAGTAAAGGTAATGACCAGCAGGTGGCAAGTGCATTGGTAAGCGCATACATCATGGGTAAGTGCTGGTAGCGATACTGAAACAGTCCTCAAGAGCTGGGGTTGCCAGGCAGGCAGTGCAAGTGTGTGTGACTGTAAGCGGAGGGACCTCGGCCAGAGAACAGAGGGTGGCAAGGTAACCAGTGCAGATTCAGTTTCAGCCATGAGGTCAGCAGGGGAGAGGAGGAGAAAAGGCAGGAGCAAAGAGAAAGGTTTTGAGATGTATCACTTCCTCTTGATGAAGTCCTCTTTTCCCTCATAATGGGTGTCCCTCTTAGGCTTGTGGAGAACCTCTTGGTATGTGCTAGATGCCCTGCATCCTTTTGTTTTTGTTCCTAGCTCCGGCTGGATGTCGCTCTTTCTCTTCCTGAAGCCCTCTACCTTAGTGTTGGATACCTCCTATGTTCGCTGAGACCCTCTGTCTGGGATGTGTGTCTCTTTTCATCTTGATGGAGCTGCTCTCGAGTGCCGGATTGGATGCCTCTCTTCTTCTTGAGACTCTTCAGGTTGGGGCTGGATGCCCGCCTTCATCTTATTTTGGCCTCCACGTGCTTGCCTAGATGCCTTTCACCTCTTGAGGAATGCTTTTCACTATGCCTCTCACTGTTAATGTCAGCTAATGGACCCTCCGGCTCCGTGCAGCACTTTCCGCAGTGCATATCTTGATTTTATTTCTTTTTTCATGTGGCGGGTGCTTAATATTCCCTCCATCTTTCTATGGAAAGCTCTTTGTGACACTGGAGCCTTCCCTCATTGGCCCACGGGACGGAAATCAGCTGTTTGATGTAATGGCCATGCCAAGGAACCTTGAGAAGAAGGACTTTTCAGGAGGTGCCCTTTGAAAGAGGTTTCTATGTATGTTGCTCACAGATTGTTTCAAATGTTATCGTTCTTGGTGTTTCTATTTGCAAGTGCCTTCCTGCTATACACGCTTGTCATTCATGTTGTAGGTTTCTATCTATTTCCCATTCTTCTTTCCTTGTGTTTCCACTTCCCCTTTACCTGTATTCCATCGTTCATCCTTTTATCAATAATTTTACATCTTGCTGAATCGCCTTTGCTCTCTTCCTTTACACTCACCCTCCTTCTTTCTTATGCAGTCACATGCTTGCCCCCTTTCTCCTCATCTCTCACTTACAGAACCTCCTTCTGAGCTCCATTTCTTTCTCCCTCTGTCTCCTTCTTGTCTTCAATGATTTGCTGCCATTCCTCATTAATTTTCTCTTTCTCTATTGTACTACTTCCACTTCTCCAAGTCCTTTTTCCTTCATTACATCCCTAGCTGCCCACTCTATCCCTTTCCTGCCTCTGTGTAGTGGTGTTGCTAGGTCTGGACAAGATCTGGGGCTACGGTAATATCGGAACTGTCAGGACTCGGGGCTAGCTAGCCTTTTGCTTCTAGCCCCTGAGCTTCTACCTGGGGCTACAACCAAAAGACCCAGGGCTGTAGCCTACTTACCCGCCCCAGCAACGCCTCTGTGTGAAAAGGTTCAGAGAGGACAGGAATAGGAGAGTGGGTCAAAGCATCACAAACACAAGCAGAGCTCCCACAATGCCCCCTGCTGTGGTTCATGAGCAGAAGGGAGTCAAAGACCTAATTTACCTATCCTTTGACTTACATTGTGGTACCTTGCGCTGATCTAAAAATCGTATTTCAACTTGAGCTGAAGGGGAGTACTGATGAGTATGCAAAAATGTGCAGGCACCATCTTTCTATAGCTAAACATTTAAAGCACTCACCATGTTCATATGGGAGTACAGCGTCAAAAAAGTCAAAGTAAGTCTACGTTAAGAGGATGTGAAAACGTGAAGGTTTTTGCCATTTTAATGATCATACTGATGCCATGGTGTTTTAGTGTCTGTCACTTCAAATTAGACCTTTTTTTGCTGGATTGAAGAGAGCGTTGAATGTTGCTAAGGTATGTGTCTGGATGGCCATGCAGTGCAAATATTAAAAATAAGTAAAAAGTATTATTAGCATTCAGTCTAGCCATTTTAAAATAGGCCCTGTTGGAGTTTCTGTTTTTACACTGACACAATAGGTTCTGCTATTAACTGCACTAGGCCTCATTTCTTAGTTCCTGTCATTTAATTTGTTTAGTCTTCATTTCTGCTTCTTTTCAGAATGTCGTATGCTTGCCAAGTTCCACAGCCGAAGGGTGCAGAGCAAACATTAATTATTACCAAATTCATATTCCTGTCATCAATTCTCATGCAGATATTCCCACAGGATGGGAGCAAAGTGCATAATATCAGGTTATGTTCTTAGCATTAGGAAGAAGATAACACAGTAGTTGAAGGAGATATGTATTGGTGTGAACTAGGCCTCGGGTTGAGGCATTGCCAAAGTAATTTGGCTGTGACTCTACTGCCCCCTATGGGACTCCAATATTGCAGAGTTCATGAAAGAGTGGCTGGTAGTATAAATAATGTAAGAAATTACTCCTCGAGAATGTAGCCTCTGACAAATATTTTAGGAAGTTCTGCAAACTAACAGTTTCTGTTCTTAGCTTAGCTTGAAGGATGAGTAATGGTGATAGCAACATGTTTCAAATATGAAAGTTGAAAAATATGTTTCAAATTTGAGTAAGCTACAAGGTCTGAGAACCGCCTGGATTGCCAGATGTCTAATTCCAAGGGAGCAGATCTTACTGTTTGCAATGTGGTTACCATGGGGTGGTGACTTCACTTTACTCACTGGCAAAACACATGATTTGTTCACCTGCAGGGGGATGCACTCTTAATGTCACTAGAATTGTATTAACCAATAGAGTTGTTTAATATATTTATGTATATTGTTCTTTAGATTCTTATATCGGTAGTAGCCAATGGGGACAAGGGAATTAACATACACCTGACATTTAGTAATATATTCTAATGTTTTCAAATTTTGTGTTTTTTGTCTTTAAATATTGTAAACCAATGTGGGCAGGTTGAGAGTTTTCAGCTTTTGATCTCCTGAGATTACATTGACCTGGATTAGACTGACTTCCCGGCCATTAATTGCATGCGTTAAAGCTGTTTTCCTTGAAATTGGTGTCTCTCACTATTGTTTCCTGGATTGATTTTTTCTGGGCTGACTTTTTCATTTTGGTGACCTGTCATCGTGATATCCTGTGCCCCCCGAGAACGTAGGAAGTCCCCCGCAACACACCCCGGACTATGGTGCCCTGCCTCTTGAGAACAGTTTTTGTGCACACAAACGGAGAGGTGAATAGACGTCCAGGTTATCTGAAGGTCTACCTGGTTCCTGGGGAGGGCACTGCATCTGGCAGTGCAGGCACTTAAGGGAGCACAGCATCGAATGGACTCGGAGAACATATAATACATCAGTGCACCTTTTTCATGAAAAACAGTGTTCTTCTTTCTATCATTATTTTCGAATTGCTAATGTTTATGTGTTAATGAGATAAAGAAAAACTCCTCTGAAAGAGGACAGCTAGCGTTATAGAGTATTTCTTAAACTATTGATAAGGCATTGAGGTGATTCTTCCCTTGGTGTGGGGGAAGGGGACATCATAGAAAGTGACAAAAGTGGTGAATTAATGAGGGGAGGCTCCTCTTAGCGAGGAAAGACAGCACTGTATATAAAAGTGCCAATCCTATAAAGGACTGGATATCCCTCAGTGCTGGAGTGATGGGAACTTAAGAAGGACTAATTACGCCTCCCTCAAGGTAAGGAGACAAGTGTTCAGATAAGGCATTGTAGACAATGTGCGAATAAACGTTGTTAGTAATTGTGTAGATGATAACGTTTTGTGATTAGAAATTGTTGACGGATGAGGAGACACATGTATTTTAGGGTCAGGTGTCTTTTGTTGGTTATCGTCATTGATTCATTCGTGTGTAGTGAGACTTGTTGACAAGGCACCACTGGATGAGTGTTTGTAAATGTGTGGTTCCTGAGTAAGGTTAGAGCATCATGGTACTATGATACTATGGATGAGCAATTGGAGCATATGTGTAAAGCACTTACGCAATACAAGCAAAACATTTTAAAATATCACAAAGCGTTGGTTCAGTGTACTGTGGGTAAGCTTTTTAAACTTTGGCCCAAAGAGGGCATGCACAAAAAAGATGTGTACGAACATATGCCCACATATTTGCTGTCAACTTATAATGGGAAACAGTTGAAAAATAGAGAGAATATACTTGATTTGTGGAACATGTTTGTAGAGGTAGAAACTTTCCCTGAGAATAGCAGAGAAGGATCTGATCACATGCATAATCAGAACACAGCCCCACCGCCTTATTGGTTCTACCCGCTACATTCTGTCATAGGATACACTAACTCCAAGTTCACCCCCCAACCAAAGACACAAAGGAAACATTAGGGAAACTCAAGGACAACACCAGACACCCATTGATTTTAGAAATTGAGATTAAGGTTTGTCACCAATTAGAAGCAGCATTACAGAAGGTGGAGTAGAAGCTAGGAAAATCAGCACGGGTGCAAGGAAAATGGCAGTGTGCGCCAATAGGCACAGACCAATGGACTGGGATAACTTAATGTGCACCTTGCTTTACTGCACTGCGGAAGCTGGCATGTGGATCTATATGCATGAAAACACATAGAAGGAATCACTTTAGCTGTAGGAGACATGAAAAGATAGTTTGCCTTCCTGTTGGGAGAGTAGGCAGAAGAGATATGAAAAATGGGGGCATTGGGGAATTACATTGAATAATACCGCCCACAATGGTGCTCTGTTTAATAACTGCTGAGCGTAAGTATGAAAGCTTTTGAGGAACATGTACCCAGACAGATCAGACATAAAATCCATCATGGCTTGCACAATGAAGCTAGATGAGGACCCTGCAGTCTATATTCATCAGATACTAGATATGCCACGTTTGTAGATAGGAGAGGGTTGTAACTAGACTATTGCCATTTTCTATCATGTGTAACACAAGGGTCTCACCGCAGAAGTACAAGCAGAGTTGAACAAGATGGTTGGGATTGAAGCAAAGGGATGGAATACATTTTTGCAGGCAGAAACAGGAGAAGGAGAAGGATAGGGTGGAGCAAGAGCAGAGGGCACGGACAAAGCTGGTGTAGACAAAACTGACTACACTGAGTAGGAAAGGGGCAGTAATAACAAGAGGAGAAATGGGAGACTTGCCAAGGGAAAGATGGAGTTTTCAGAGAGGTCAAGAGAGCGGATTTGGGGGCATGAGACCCAGATGTGGGGGACAGTGTTGGTCCTGTGGAAGGATAGGCGACACTGCACAAGATTACAGAAATAGACCAACCATTCTCTACCACACTAATGTCCCATGATCAACCCACCTTTTTTGAACAACCCCCCATTATTGCAGACCCAGTTTGCACCATACAACCAGGTTCAGAGCAACAAAAAACTGTCCAGTACCCAGTACCAAATCTTATCCAGCCACATATAGGGCAGCAACCTTTTGAGATGTTGGATAATAATAATACTGTATTTCGTATAAAGCTCTACATACCCATATGTCTCAAAGTGCTGAAATAACAGAAGATATTATCATCCCCTGAGTTGATCAAGCAGGGATTGGAACCTGCCAGAACAGGCTGCACACAGAAATCATCAGCGTGTGCTTAGCTCGCTGTTTTATATGACCTGCCTAATCCCTTGCCACAGGGCACAGTAACACACTACCTGGGTGCAACTGTGTTAGGGGGCAATACTTTCCCACTCCCAGGTACAAATGCCAATTCACAATATGACAGCCAACATAGAACTCTGACGTTCCCAGTACTATCAGTGCCTACTGACCCGGAGGAGGAACCTGAGTGGGAGTTAAGATAGGAGATCAAACAATTTATGTTTTTGGTCGACATAGGGGCTACAAAGTCCTGAATTAAGGCGGGAAGGTTTAATTTGTCAGACAAAATAATGGACAGACAGGGGTTTTCTGGGGCTATTGGACTGGTTCCTTTTACTGAAGACTTCCCCATCCCTGCAGGCACACAAGAAGTGACAGCACTGCTATTATATTCACAAGATACCCAAGTAAACCTTTTGGCAGGGGATCTCAAGAGCAAGCTGAAAATGACAATCTAATTCACAGAGAAGGATATCATTTGTTCTACACCATGCAATAGGACTGTCCCAATGATACAAGCACTCTGTGGCAACAGCGTCCTACGCGGTGTACCACTCCACCCAGAGTTGTTCTTCTATGAGGTAGCAGTATTGTAAGGTTAGGTGTCATCGATTTAGAAAGAAAATGTTATGCATGCCTGCAGGGTTCCTGTTCAGTCCAGCTATCCCCCAAGAGAGAGCACAAGGCACTATCAGCACATTGTATATAGAAGAAGTGATCACAAAGACAGACAAGATGATCCTGCCGGGCCTGGATGGGGATGATATTGTGTGACACTTTTTTATCCATTGACTCAACACAACAATTGAGAGAGCTATATGATGAACAACTGAAGACACAGATGACACAGGGGAAATGGTATTCCAAATAAGCATACCGTGTGAGAAACTTGTGGAACACAGATAAATACCCGATACCTTGTTCCCTGCTAAGATACAAGCACCACATTTACAGAAAGATTTGGAGAAGGTACCTGATCAGTTATGGACTAGTAATCCTCATGATATGCAGCAACTCAAAGTGATAAATGCAATTTGCATCAACTGAAACAAGGAGCAGTGTTGCCCCTAGCTAAACAGAGGAAGGAATGTATTCAGCAATTATAATGTTGTGGAATCTTGGCATAATAAAACTATTAGATTCACCATGCACCACAACCATATACTCTGTCAAAAAATCAAAAGGGTCATCTTGGAGGATGGTTTAAGACCTCTGCCGGTTGGTTAACCAACAGAATGGGGACAGAATTTTCCAGTGGTCCCTAACCCCACTACTATCCTGCATAACCTCCCCAAATAAGAAGCATATTTCACTGTAATAGACCTGAAGAATGCATTTTCTCTATCCCATTACACCATGAATGGCAGCCCCTCACATCATTCAGTTACAGGGGCCAAAGATTCCTATACACTAGTTTACCTCAGAAGCATTGTGAGTCCCCTAGCATCTTCAACAGGATCTTGCAGATGGATTTAGGAAATGTACAAGAATAAATCACAGTGATTCAATATGTGGTCGATCTGCTAGTATGTGGCACAAAAGAAGAGCAATGTAGAAGTGGCTCAGTGGGTATAGGCGCATACTCTCCAGTCTTTTATAATCCAGTTATACAGTTGGGGGCCTTTCAAAATTGGAAACAGGGTGGCATGCAAACATTACTCCAGTTGTCCAAGGGAGTTTGTCCTCGCTCCTTTGAGGGTTGTAAAGTGACTTTCAAACTGACAGAATCAGACAAGTTCTCCTACGCACAACTGCATCAATGGATCTTGCACCCTCTAGTCAGACAGAGAGCTACACGCAGCCTGTGCCCCATAGAACTTACCATCCAAGAGGGTCCACAACCTGGTAGCATTTTGAGACTATGTAAACTCCCTAGGGATGATATGCTGACCTCACCCCGTCCTATATGTGTCGTTGGGAGGAAGACCTGGGGAGAGCACTGGAGGACCAATCTTGGTTGGACATATGGAGTAGAAACCAAAGCACCTCCAGATGTGTCAATAACAACAGATGTGCCCTAAAACCTTTATTTCGCTGCTACTACTCCCTGATGCAACTAAACCATTTTCAGGTATCAATGTCACAGACCTGCTGGCGAAACTGTGGGGCACAGGGTACGTACTTCAATATGTGGTGGGATTGTCTGCTTATTAACACCTTCTGGAAGGAGATTATCACCACTGTCAAGGATATTACTCACATTGAACTCCAATTGTGTCCATAGGCTCTCTCCTAAAATGTATCCTAAAACCAAGGGAAGAGCTAACCTAATAACCCAATTATTATTGCTGCTCGGATCACAATTGCTCATAGCAGGAAGTCCCCAGAAGGACTGGTACTATCCCTTTGCTGGATCAAAATATGGGACTTTTTGGATGCAGAGAAAGTGACAGCAGCAAAGGAAGGTGTATTGCACCAGTTTACAGATATTTGGGACCCATTTTTGGATTATTACCAGGAATTCTCAATGTTAACATTTAAACCCAAAATGGCAAGACTATTCTTGCAGGACCCCTAATTGCGAAGGTGGCCGAGTTTCAGGGTGTGAGTTGAGAGGGCTTTTTGTTGTACTATGTTTGCTAAAAGCTGTTTCATTTTGAAGGTCTTGCTGCTGTCTAATGTCATCTTCTCAACCATTTAAAAAAATAAAACCCTTTACTTTACCGGCAGAAAAGGGTTACTAAGTGGATAAGGGCAAATTGCAGTATTGCCAGCAAGAGGTTGTGCACCTAGGACAGATAATATCATCCACAAAAAGGAAAGTAACCACAGAAAGAGCAACAGCAACAGCAATGCACAACACACCACAGCCAGCCACGGTCAAACAGATGTGACCATTCCTTGGCTTGTATAATTACTGCTGTGCATGGATATTTGAATATTCAACTTACACCAAACCCCTATAGCAATGGCTAAAGGAAGCAGAGAAAGCAATGGTGCCCATCATGTGGACAGAAGAGAAGATTAAATAATTTCAGGAACTCAGAAATTAAATTTGAAATGCACCAGTTCAGGCAAAACCAGATTTAAAAAAAAAAAAGTTATTTCTGTTCTAACATTCTAATGGTCAATTGATGATGGCTGTCCTCACCAACAAACTTCAATGGGACATAAACCTCTACTGTATTACAGTGGTCTCTTCGACCCAGTAATGCAGGGCCACTTGCCTACTTAACAATCTCTAGCAGCAGCTTTTTTTTGCTATACAGAAATCGTCCAGCAATATCATGAGGTGCCCTGTTACTCATTATGTGTAACATGCACTTTTTGACATAGGGCCTCATTTCAAGTCTGGCGGTAAGCCTGCTGGTGATACCGTTGGCTTGCCGCCAGACTCGAAAGAAATTACCAGCGCCTGACTTCCCAGTAACACCGGGATTTTACAGACCTGGTGGCTGGGAAGCCAGGCCCTATAAGTCCCCATTCCCATGGATTTCAATAGGACTCCACGGGAATGGGGACCACAGAAGCACCAGCACTGTTTGCAATGGTGCCAGTGCTTCTGTGAAACTCTGTGGGCAGTCACCCACCAGTAGAGTTGTAGTTTTACGGTCCGGAAACAATTGTGTCGGTAAGCTTATCGGCAAAATTGTAATGAGGCCCATATTATAGAACTCTAAATCCTCTCGCATCACCCAACAAGCATCAGGATACAAGGTCATTTTGTCGAAACCCTCCGTGCACATTGTCATGTTCCACATTGTCAACCCAGCAACATTCATCGCATAACCAGGGCAGCCAAATGACCTAGTACACAATTGCACTACATAAGAATACGCCACTGATGAAAGTATCAACTTTAGGGAGGATGCGCTCAAAGAAGGAGAAGTGTTCTTTGTTGAGGGGTCAGGCACATGGGGCAGCAGTAGTGAGGATTGAAGAAGGAGTATATGAAGTGATATCTAAGGTGTGACTTCCTTTGCACTACTCAGCATAAGCAGCAGAGCTCTTAGCACTAATAACAGCATTTTAAATATCAAAACAGTTCTTCGCTACCATTTACTCAGATTCAGCCTATTTTACAACCACTGTACATTCATGTCTATGGAGATGACAGAGGAGAGGGTTCAAAAGGTCAGGTGGCCTGCTGGTACAGTGTGCAGCTTTACTCTCCAGGTTAATTGGTGTGTTGGCACTTCATACAGCAGTGGCAGTATTTAAATACAGAGTGCACACAAACCACATATATGGCAATAGTGTAGCAGATTTCACAGCAAAAGAAGCAGCTTCTTTAGAAACTTCCAATGCCTGAAAATGTCTGAATTATCCCTGCAGCAAATAGAACTCCCAGTCTGATACATTACAATCAATACCTGTGACCCAAATTATTGAACTACAAGCACGAGCTCCCCAGCAAGAAAATGAGTTATAGATTAATTGAGGGTGTTCCTTGTCTCCCACAAATCTAATATGGAGACGGACATCCCAGGGAAGTCAGTAATGCTCATGTTGCCCTTGCATTTCCCTACACACACATCCAAAAAATACATTGCAGCAGATTTACAGGAAGGGTGGTTAATTCCAAACCTCCAAGAGCAAGAGCATGTTAATGAATTCATATCAAACTGCATCACATGCAAACTGTACACCACTGGTCACACACTCAGGACCCTGAAAGCAACATTGGCCCGCCCCACAGGATGTTTTCAACATTTGCACTTTTATTACGTGGACATGGTTAACAGGTGCAGTCATTTTTGTTACCTAATTGTTGTTGTGTGCCCATTATCCCGATGGCTTGAAGCAAGTCCCTGTTTTCTCCCTGATGCCAAATCAGTAGCCAAATATCTTGTGCATGAAGTATTTCCCCAGTGGGGAATATGTGATGTCCTGATATTAGACAATGGGGCACATTTTTTCAATGAGATGTTCAAAGAGATCTCCTCCTTAATGGGCATTAAGCAGAAATTGTGCTCAATTTACTGCTTCCAAGCCAACAGATTAGTGGAGCGGTTCAATGGTTTGCTAAATGAAAACTTGCAATATTGTGTGATACTTTGAAAAAGAGTTAGCTAAACTGTCTGCCACTCGCATTGTTTTCAGCTCAGAAATCAACCAGGTTCTGATCATCACCTTGCATCGCATGAGATTGTCACTGGCAGGAGGCTGCATACACCCCTCACACCCACATGCACAGCCTCAGAAGCATATAATTCTGCAAACATTTTAGGTGATGAATTTGGGGGGTTTCTTAGGGCATTAACCAAATCTGTTCTGATTTATATTTTGCCAGATTTGGCCCCATCAAGGAAAGCTAGCTCAATCAGCTAGCTCAATCAGCGACTGATTAATCACAACCATTGCAAGTATCGTCAGTGCAATAACCACTACAGCTGTTCACAGGACATCAAGTGTGGACACCAACATTTGTGTGCAAGTGGAATGATTTGAAATTTGAAGGACAATAAAACACCATCCATTCTCACAGCCATCAAAGTCGCCGGCTGCACACCATGGAAACACCTCAGTGATATCAGGAAGCAGGAGAGATCCACCCCCCCCACCAACAGCAGGACTGAGAAGAGGGGGAAAGAAAAGATGAGTGACCGTCTTTTAACTCTTTTTGACTCAATATGACCATTTGGACAGCTGGACAGTATTGATTTTTCATGGCTTAGACTAAGTTTCAAGGACTACCGACAGTTTTATCATGCATTTGTTTTGCATTATATTGTTCTTTTGTATTATGTATCTTTCTTTCTTCTTGATTGATCAAATTAAATTGGTTTCTATCTACAGGTGGGTACAATAAGGGTATTAACATTACACATGTACCAGTGAATAGTCCTATTTTTGAATTAGATATGAATCTATGGGGAATGTTTGTGGATTTACCATGAGCAACAATTCTGTGTGTTGAATTTTGGCAGTAAGGTAGATCTACCTCTATCTTTATCCTGGAAGTACAGCTTGTTCCTTACCACTGAAACCTGTAATACGGCAGTGTAGTAATCTGGTGGTAAAATGGTGTTAATGGAATTACTGCCACTTAACTGCCACTTTTTCTGCAACACCATACTTAAAGGAAGCCTCTCTGGAAAAAAATATTTGAGACCACCCCATTCTGTTTGCAGGTCAAATTTGTGGTTCACAATGAACAGGCTTCTGTCTCTGGGATTCTTGGGACTTGACTTTCTTGAATTGTCAGCCACAGGTTTCTGAGTGAGAGTAAAACATTCATGGAGTCTAAGAGTGTCCATGGAGGAGGCCATTCACAACAATATGTCCCGGTTCTTCAGTCAGAAGGAAACTAGTGGCACTGCCCAGTCTGGCAAGAAATATTCTACAAATATTCACACATTGATGCAGGTGGCATGTATGCTCAAATGCGGTTACGCAATCTCGCCTCACTAAATTGTGATTCTAAACAGTTTCCAAGGAGAGTGTACCAGTATTCCAGAAAGTTAGGCAAAGTTAGGCAAATCCTAAAATTCCTTGCCCACAGAGTCCAAAATGGCACTTGAGAGCCGTTCTTGTGAATAGCTCTCTTCCCTTACTAGGTTTAAAGAAAACCTATACCCTGGTTTTCATAAGCACCCCACTGACACAGCAGCTAGGGTCAACCACTGGTGAGATTGTGATACATTGCAGATCCTCACCTCTCTCATCAATGGTGGAGGTTGAAATGTACTGGGTTGACAAATAAGCAGGCTTCACCTGTGTGGCTGTAAGTTTTTTTGGTGAATTTCACACATTTGGCTAGTACATGTCATAGCAGGGCTGTATAAAATATGCCAAACACTCAAGCAGGAGCTGGCGTGAGAGATCATGTCCAAAACATTGATGTAGCTTGCAATGTCTCTTTAACCTCTCACTTTATGTCCTGATGAATGACCCCATTACCTCATTACATACTCTTCGGGTGAGAATGTATGACTTTCTGCCAGAAGGCTTGGGCTGCTGTGGGGTGAGTTACACTAAGTAACTCTTTTTCCTGAGAAAGCAAACGTGGCTGCTTGCCTTTGTGTGAGTACCAGATTGTTTTCAGAATTTCTACTTTGTAGGGCTACAGACGTGACTGTGCCTGGAAGCCTACCAACCACCCCTCTAAAACTCAACATACTCCCAGCAGCCACACAGTTTTCCCTGTATAGGAATGTTTGCAACTATGGATGGAGCCTCATATGGCCATGAAATTGGCTTGTGCTTGCAATCTAAGCATGGCCATAACGATGCCCTCACTTAGCTCCCACGTTTCTCCCACATCAGCCAGTCTTTGTAGGCAGGTGGCATCATGCAGCTCTGAATGTCTGTTGCTCTAACAGTGGAAGACCTGCAGCGAGGCTAAGGTGCAAGAGCCCCAAATAGGGGATTCATTGAACCATGTAGAGGGTTAGATAGAACACTTGCATGAAATTCAAACCCATTAACACCAGAGAATAATGTTCTGAAGCAGGGATCACAGAGGGAGTGATACACAATAGGATACAAACGAGAACAGCACAGCAGACACAGTTTTCAGAGTGATGTGTTGACGCCTTTGCTCCCTTTAATATCTATAGCCCCTCATGTGGGCCTGTCAATGTTTTGGAAAATGTACACATCATTTGGGATAAAAGCAGTCACACTATTAATTAATTATTTAATTAGTGTACTTATTTATTGTTTAATGTGTTGGGTATTTATAATGTGCCTGTACACCAATTTGCTTTAAGGTGCGACAAGGGGGGGAGGGGCAGGGATAAAGAAAACAACAACGATCCTACTAGGCCTTGTGTCATTCGGATCATGCAAATGCTGTAACATGAAGTGCGAGGGAGAGGGAAGGGGAGAAGTGCCGGTCAGGGCTTAGGGTCCATTGGTTATACGAGTGCCAGTGGAAGGCCAAGTGGACAAGTGCCAGGGGAAAGAAGAGAGTGCAGGAGAAGAAGGTCCACGTGCTAAATGTGAGGGATGGGGCTGGAAAGGCTCATGGGGTGCAGGCCCAGCCAGACTAGTGCAGGGGAAAGGGAGCCCTGAGGGCAAGTGCTGGTATGGGGTGTCAGAGGAGACCAAGTGCAGGGGCAGACTGTTTGAGGAGGGACTGGTGCCCTGCAAGAATCTGAAGGATCCAGGCAGCCAGTCAAAGAGGGAGAGGGGGACATTAGCAGGTGAGGGTGGGGGGAGGAAAGGAGAAAGAGAACCAGAGAGTATTGAGAAGCTGCCGTAAATTAAGGCAATCCGGCTCAAGTCTGAGAGGGGCAGGGAGACCTGATGTGCAGGGCTCTTCTGCATAGGTGAGAGTGTTATCTATAAGGTATATTGTGTTGCATATATCTGAACCTACTGCACCAATCAATCAAAACATGATATGTGAAAGTATGTTTTTTCAACAAGTTCCTCAACTTTCCTACTAGTTACTCATTGTTTATTAGTGGAATTCAATGATTTTTACATATGCCCGTGTATGCGCCTTCCTTGGATTTGGCATTGTACTGAAGAGACCCACATAGATGATTTTGAATTCACGTTCTTTGCTAGATTACCTCATACTCATTTTGCAGATACACAGTCGCTGCTGTTCCCCATTACCATATCAGAGTGAATCATACTTGTGTTTACCTGGCATGTTTCTATGAAGAATCCCTATATGTTGTTATTTTGATTTACCATGTGCTTTAGCACTTTTTAAATCCACTTCATTGAAGACAAAGTACAGGTTCAGCATTTGACAGGCAACTTTGTAGAAAACCTTGCATTTTGATGCAAAAATAAGAACTGGATGGGAAGAGATGGAGTCCACTGAATGAAATGCAAACTATACACACAAGCAGGGTCAGACTGGGACAAGAAATAGGCCTGGGCACCCACAAAAAAAGCAGCTAACCCCTTGTCTCAGAAGAGTGGCCCACCCCTTGCCTCAAAAAAAGTGTCCCTCAAACCATCATCCGTGAATCGCGTCAATTCACGACTTTACAGAAAATGCTACTTATGGAGGGTACATGTCTCTCTTGCATGTTATGTTTTGTGTAAACGCTTAAGAAAGTGATAACATTCCTTTTGTTCTTTTTTTTTTAAAAAAAAACAACATCATCAAATAGCTGAATACTTATTTTGCAGAACCAGACTCAAGGCATGTCTAGTCGTTGCCACCAGTAATGAAAATAGAGTTGCATTTAATAAGCAGTATAGCCCAATGTTGACACCGGACAACAACACCAAAACCAACCCAACATTGCCCACTGACCCCCCCTTTCCCAACAGAGATACATTTGCTCTATATTTACCACACACTTTTTCCATCACTTAAAATGCTGCCTTTATCTTATGGGAAGAAAACATACTAAACTAGTTAGCTGAAGAAAGATGGCTGTAGGTTAAGGTGGTGTTCTAAATCCCGAGTTGTCCCTTTTCTGAAGCCATTCAGGTAGGTGTTAAATAGTGGATTATGCCCGGGTCCCCCTCAGTATTGAGGCCCCCACCCCCGTACCTCGCAAGAAGACATGGAGACAGCTCTGCTTGCAACAGTGCCTGGCCGCAACTGCAGGAACGAGCTCTCTTTTTACATGGCACATGCGCAGCCTCGTTCCGACCTGCGCATGCGCCCATCATATCGTAACAGTAGGGACCATATTATACATTCGGAGAGACTTGGAATTGGTAACAATTTTAAATCTACCATCAAAGCCTTCCCACAACCACCTGTGAACTGGGTGGAGGTGGAAACAGCAATTACCCACTGCCGAAATAAAGTAATTTGGCTGACTGGCTACTCCAGTCACCTTAGCGCTTTCTCGTTTGCACCATACTACCTGCTCCTAAACTGTAAAGTGTCCTGCCGGTGCACATTTGCCTCGCTCTTTTATCTCGCTGCATTTGGCACCTGGTGACATACATGGCTGAGTGTACTTATTGCAGAGGGTTACACGGAACACTGTCCATTCAGAAATCAGAATAAACATTGCAAGATAGTAACACATTGTGTGGCCTGTCATAAGGTAAACAGATCCTTTAATAAATTCACAAACCTACCCTTCTTTGCACCCAGCACTCAAATCTTCAAAATACTTTTTAGGCTGCGTTTCAGAAAAAGTATTATATTTTGCTCTAATGTCCGTTGCTCTTGAGTGTAACCATATAAACAAGTTCAGACTATAACTATAAAATGGACAGTAAAATAAGCCAATCAGCACAATTTGGGAATAAAGTGCTTCTGTCATTAATTATAATTTGTATCGCCTGCAATTTAAATAATGTTCTGCATATGTTTGTCTTTTGCAGACATCTAGTAAAAACACATGAAATGAAATATTTTTCTTTCCTAGCCAACTTTCCAGAAGAATATGCTCACATCGCAAAGGATTGACTTTCAGTCCTTTTCTCTTTCGATTGTTCTAACTTGTCTTAAAGCCTGTTCCTTATTGTTTTTAGATGTGCTTCCCTGTGCATGTGAAGGCCCGCTGGGGCATGTTATATCCGCCTTACGTCCCGCTACGCGATGACGTAAGGTGTCACTAAATAAAAGCCATGCCCCTGCTCCGCGCGGGCAGTACCGGGCACAACACTAGCCAAATGTGTCCGTGTATCCTTGCTCGTGCTGCACAGCTAGGCCTCGCGCCTGCAGGGCCTGGTATACACTTCTCTGACCGACGCATCGGTCGGGAGGAGACAATACCACACTGGCGATGAGAGAACGGGATCAAGTCGCACCACACGACTTCCAATAGCACACGCCCTCGGTACGGGCACATTTTTGGGAACACGGTGGGGAGCCCCACCGGAAAAAAATATATTATTTTCTCGTTTTTTTTCTCTCCCAATCACTCATCAATCATCAATGGCTTATCACACGTTGTAATGTGTTGACCCACCAATAGCCACTGCAGAGAGGCACAACCACTGTCTCAATCGCTGTTGCTCGGGGTAAGAAGCAGCCATCCATCCTTCGGACTACCAAGCCATTTTTGCAGCGTCATCAACGACTGTAAGAGGTGAGGGGGACTCAGCACACGTCCGCCTAAGATGGCCCTCACATCCACACATCATGGCAAAAGGCCTGTTCACTCCCAGAACTGGCACGCCATCAAGGATTTCGGCCACCCTATCTCCCACGACGTCACAACCACGACCGCAGGGAGGAACGATGCTGGCGCTTGGACCCTTCGACCCGTACACTGATCCCTCTTCAGTTGGCCCACAGTGGAAGGTATGAATCCAGAAATTTGAAATTGCCATGGACTGCAAAGATGTCACCACGCCAAGGAAAGTGTGGTTGCACCTTCTACTCAATGTGGGTGACGAAGTACTGCGCATATTCCACTCTCTGGTAATCGATGATGGCTCGGATGTCTACCAATCAACTAAGGATGCTCTCACGGCGCATTTCATGCCACAACTGAACCCGGACTATGAAACCTTTATCTTCTGCACCACCATCCAGCTGGAAGACAAAACCCTTGATGCCTATCACACGAAGCTCAGGAAACTTGCACTCTCGTGTGAATTTGACAACGTGGAGAAAGAAATCCGACGACAGTTCATCAACGGCCTGCACTCGGAGAAATTGCGCAGAATGGTCTTGAGTGAGAAGGGCATCTCCCTGGCCAGAATATTCGAATATGGGCGCCAGCGCGAGCTATCGCATGCCAGAGCGGCACACATGAATGTCACCCTACAGAAAGTTCAACCATCCTCAACTATGGCAACGATAGCACAAATTTAGAACCGCCAACAACCAAGAGACGAGCCCAGCAGCACTAACACCCCACCTCGGTGGCACGCGAGAATGCAGGGGCCCACTGAATGTGGGTGGTCCGGAGGAACACACCACGGAAAAGAAATTGCCCAGCTCAAGGCACCACGTGCGGCACATGTGGCCAGAAGGACCACTATGCAAGGGTTTGCAGATCTTCGGGACCAACCCAGTATTCCCAGATGCATCAAGACAAAAACATGGTGAAGAAGAAGAAACAGGTCAGTGCCCGCCGTGTCGAAGCGACCAACTCATCAACCGACAAAGAAGGTGATCATGGCAGTGACGTAGTAAGGGAAGCAGAGAGCAGACAAGGGAAGAAAGGGAAAAAGATTTACCTGGTCTCGGCACTCGACCACAGCGGCACGGTGTACACGAAAAGACAAAGGAGGAGAAGATGCCAAGTGGCCATTCAGGGCCAAGAAATACAAATGACAATAGACACCGGGGTGTCAGTAAACGTCATGCCGATGAACATGTTCTGGAAACTACGCCCCCCTCCAGTCCTCAAGAGCACAGTCACACTCCTATTCGCCTACGGGTGTGAGACTCCACTGCCTGTAATCGGACACTTCGATCAACTCTCACTAGAGGTGACTAGACACTGCAGTCCAAGATATATGTCGTCAACACAGGCATTGAATGCCTACTAAGTGCAGATGCGGCGGAAGACCTTGGACTGATATGTTTCATCTGTGACATAGCAGACACCGTGGATATCCCCAGCCTCCTCGACAAGTACCCAGGGCTGCTCAAAGGTATTGGATGTCTAAAAGTGAAGCTTATCAAACTCCACATAGATGAATCTGTACAGCCCTAGGTGGCATGCCACAGAAGGACATCGTTCCACATGAGAGACCGAGTCGAGAAGGAGCTAAGAGCACTCGAGAAGGCAGGCATCATTGAAGAAGTCAATGGACCCACACCATGAGTATCACACATGGTCGTGACTAAGAAATTGAAGCAACCCGGAAAGGTGAGGATTTGTATCGATATGCGTCTCCCCAATGCAGCTATCAAGCGGGAGCGACACATCACCCCCACACTCAACGAGATCATCACAGACCTCACTGGTTCCAAAATGTTCTCAAACGTTGACCTCAATGCTGCATACCACCAACTTAAACTACATCGAGATTCCCGATACATAACAACCTTCTCCACGCACCTATGTCTACCCCGATGCAAGCTCAGTTTCGGCATATCATCAGCGGCCGAGGTCTTCCAGCAGGCTATACAGGAGTTGATCCGTGGCATCCCGGGGGTACTCAATGTCAGCGATGACATCCTCATCCACGCCAGCACTATGGCAGGGTGGAGAGTGCTGGATTAACAATTCACAGGGACAAAATGCACATTTTTGAAGGAGGAAATCTCTTTTTTCGGATACGTCTTCAACAGTGCAGGGGTTTCAGCTGACCCTCAAAAAGTGGTAGACATCCGAGGTGCATCTCACCGGACTACGACCACGGAAGTACAGAGTTTCTTGGGGATGGCCACATACTGTGGGAGGTTCATCCCCAAACTAGCGACCATGTCTGAGCCACTAAGGGAACTCACAAAATCCAACACAAAGTGGGTTTGGAGCTCCACCTGCCAGGAAGCATTTGAGCAAATCAAAGCATCCCTTTCAGCCGATACCACCATGGCCTATTACGATCCTGCGCTGCCAACCAAACTGTACGTCGACGCCAGCACCGTTGGTCTTGGGGCGATCCTGGTCCAGGTGGCTCGAAATGGATAAACGATGCCCATCGCCTATGCATCCAGTGATCTGACCCCGATGGAGCAACGGTACTCGCACATCGAAAAAAAGAAGCAATTGCAGTACTGTGGGGCTGTCGCCATTTTCATTTATACCTGTATGGACGCAGATTCAAGGCTTACACTGACCACAAACCTCTCACCCCTATTTCACTGGCTCCTCATCATACCCTCCAGCCAGAATAGGGAGGTGGCTCCTACATCTACAACAGTATGAGTTTGAACTGGCATACCATCCCGACAGTGACAATCCAGCGGACTTCCTGTCGTGACACCCGAGGGCAGCTACACCAGGTGAGGTGCACGTAGCTGAGGAGACTGAAGAGCACATATGCCAAGTCATACACACAATGAAGCCCAGAGCAATTGGTATCGATGTCATTGTGGAGGCCACGCAAGCCGACCCGTGTTGTGACCTGGTCAAAGACACCATAATTGCTGGCGAATGGAAATCCTTCCTTTGCAACGTGCACAACCGCACCACCGAGGCCAGAGAATTCCTCACCGGTCTGTTTGCAGTAAGGCAGGACTTATCGGTCACAAACGAGGGACTCGTGCTGAAAGGGACTCGGATAGTCATCCCCACAAGTCTGCAAGACAGGGTCATTGCACTGGCCCACGAGGGCCACCAAGGCATGGTAAGAACCAAGGCCAGGATCAGACACAGAGTGTGGTACCCACATATTTATGACAAAGTGGAACACCTCATCATGACATGCCTTCCATGTCAGATCAAGAGTGCACCACCACACCCAGAACCAATACAAGCGGCAGAGCGAGGATCGTCAAGATGGGACGCCATCAGCATTGACTTCTGTAAAGTCCTAGAAGGCAGGTACCAGTTGGTAGCCGTTGATAACCACTCACATTACCCAGAGGTAGAAATTGTGTCATCCACATCAGCAGACATGGTAATACCGGCTCTTGAAAAGATGTTCACCACCCATGGCCTGCCACGACGCATCCAAAGTGACAATGGACCACCTTTCCAAGGGGAAGTTTTCAAAAAGTACTTGGATGATCTGAACATCTACTACCACCATATCATGCCGAGATGGTCACAGGCCAAAGGAGATGTGGAGCGGTTCATGCAAACACTCAATAAGGTACTGCGTCTGTCCCGAGCAAACTCAAGCCCTTGGAGGGTGGTCCTATACAGATTCCCGAGGAATTACAGGGTGATGCCCCACAGCACTACAGAGTAGCACCTGCAGATGTCATGTTCGGGACGATAATAAACTCATCCATCCCACATCACCCAAGCAGGGGAACTGACACCTATAACAAAGAGCGCACCCACCAAAGGAGGATTCTAGCCAATGAGCGCATGAGCCTCAGAGACGTGCCAGAAAATCCAAGCATCAGGTTGGCAATCAAATATTGGTGGTGCATACTCTTCAAAGTCAAAGCTGGACACCCAGTATGACTCAGTCCCATGGACCATAACCCGAAGGAGGGGTACAATGGTAACGGCAACAAGAGTACAAAGTTAGATAACCCATAATGCCTCATGGTTCAAGTCGGTACCCCGACAACTGTGGACTGATGGAGACCAGAATCCTGCAGAAGAGACAGACTTGCAAATTGAGGACGAAGACTGTTCCCGCGGAGGAGAACCAATCGGGAATCATGAAATGGAAAAACTGCTGAGCGAACCAGAGGAGATGTCTTTTAATGGTGAAAGTGGGCCACAAAAGAATGAATGTCCAGGGACAGCACCCAGGGGCGGGCGTTATGCACTAAGAATTGCTCCAAAACCCCCAGATAGACTAAAGGACAATGAGTGGTAGAACCATCCCACGTATGGGTGCAAACTAAAGGACATGATACTGTTTTGTAACCATTGGTGCATTGCACTATGTTTGAAATGTTTTGTTTGGGAAAAGGGAGAATTGCTATATCCGTCTTATGTCCCGCTACGCAGTGACATAAGGCGTCACTAAATAAAAGCCCCGCCCCCGCTCTGCGCGGGCAGTTCCGGGCACAACACTAACCAAGCGTGTCCTGTATCTTTGCGCGTGCTGCGCAGCTAGGCCCCCGCACCTGCAGGGCCTGGTATACACTCCTCTGACCAACGATTCGGTCGGGAGGAGACAATACCACAGGGCACTCGCAGGAATCAGTGTGCCATGAAAAATGGCATTACCTCTGCAAAGGGGAGGAATCCCTTCAAGTGAAAAGTGTATAGACATAGAATATAAGTAGGATTTTAAAAGCACACACCGAGCAGGGGAGCAACAGAGCGCAGTATAAATGGGGCACATTTAGGGGGTAATGTAGGCTAGCAGAGGAGCTGAGATAGGTAGTGGTACCAGAGGTAGAAGGAGTGGCTGAGGATGGGGGCAAGATGAATACGATTGTGTGGAGCAGTGTATATATTTACTGGCTACCAAAAAGAACGTTATGATTGTTAAAAAAATAATCACCAATTCCACATACTCTGCGCCCGATTTCTCAGTTAATAGGGCACACTGAGGGGATTCAGTTTGCAGAGTAGTGCTATTAAAGGACATTCTTTCATTCATGTTATGTTATGTTATGTTACTTTGCATTTATATAGCGCCTTATGTATCATTGGTATGATCTCAAAGCGCTGGTTGGTTGAACGCCCTTGGGAACTGTAGTTCAAGTCAGTTGAGAGAGAGAGTGAGTCATAAGGTGCGTGGGTGCACCGGATATGTGTACAGCTGGTGTGGCACTTGCATGATAGCTGCTTCTTAGTGGTAGGTGTTGTGGTTGGGAGGTCAGGAATATGTGTTCATTCTGGCGGGTTGACACCCAGATTGATTTCTGGCTGCATTAGGCCTGAGGAGAGGCTTAGGCTAGTGGTGCGTGCTGAGCTAGCTGTGCTTAATTAGGATGTTGAGGAGTAAGAGGCAGGTGTTAGTATGAGAACAGCTATGCCGAATTTGTCATAGTATCGCTGTGTTCTAGTTGAGTGGTGGTGTATAGGAGAGAGTAAGCATACCATGTGATATGGTGGTTTCAGTTCCATCCACTCCTTCCGTTCCGTGTACTCCATCCGTTCCATCCACTCCATCCACTCCATGCGATGCCTGGGAGGCTAGGCGTGCCGATAGTTGGAGGGGCCGGGGGTGTGGTTAGGATGATAGAGGGTGAGTGGGTAGGGGGGATGGGAGGAACAGGGGTCTTAGGGTGGTCAGCTCGCCATCGGGCTCCTCTGGCTTGGTGTTTGGATAGGGGATGGGGAGGGGGCAGGGGGAGGGTGGGCTGTATTGGGATGGGATGGTTCTTCTAGCTTGAGGGTTGGATAGGGAGTGGGCTGAGGATGTGGTGGAGGGTGGAAGGTTTGGGGAGGGCGGGATGGCAAGTAGGGCAAGAGGGAAAGGAGGAGGGTGCGAGCGGCTCTCTTTCGGTGGACCCTGGGGGGCTGGGTGGACTCATGGCGTGGCTAAGTTTGAACTGTGTTAAAGTTGGCATAGGATGATTTTGTTCACACATTCCAAGTTCAACTATACTACCGGATGTTAATTGTTCACACTTTCTATGTTTACCTGTACTACAGTTAGGGATAGTTTCTAGGTTCAATGTAAACCACAGCAAGATAGTATTCACTCTTTCTGAGTTTACATGTACTGCAGTTAGGTACACATTCTAGTTTGGCAGTAGCACAGGAAGATATTATTTACACTCTCTAGGTTTATCTTTACCATAGTTAGGGACAGTTTCTAAGTTCAACTGAACCACAGGAAGATATTATTCACACTTTCTGAGTTTACCAATACTGAAGTTAGGTACACATTCTAGTTCGGCAGTGGCACAGGAAGAGATTATTCACACTTTCTAGGTTCAACTATACCATAGGGTGGGTTTGTTCACACTTTATTCACACATTCTAAATTGAATTAGACCACAGTTACGCTATTAGGTACACTTTTTTAAATTGAACTAGACCACATTTACGCTATTAGGCAGAATTCTAAATTCAACTTTGATACACTGAGGTTATAAGTCACCCTTTATAAATTGAAATAGACACAGTTAGGTTGTTAGGTACACTCTCTAAATTGAACTAGACGAGTTATGCTATTGGCATACTTCTAAATTTAACTTTGACATAATGAGGTTATTAGACACACTCTCTAAAATGAGCTAGACCATAGTTATGCTATTTTAGGCATACTTCTAAAATCAACTTTGGCACAATTTAGTTAATTAGGCACACTTTCTAAAATGAGCTAGACTGTATTTATGCTATTTGGTATACTCTCTAAATTGAACTAGACCACAGTTATGCTATTAGGTACACTTTCTAAATTCAACTTTAACACAGTCATGCTATTAGGCACACTTTCTAAATTCAACTTTAACACAGTCCCGCAATTAGGCACACATTCTAAGTTCAACTTTAACACAGTCGCGCTATTAGGCACACTTTCTAAATGCAACTTTCTCACAGTCCCGCTATTAGGCACACTTTCTAAATTCAAGTTTAACACAGTCACGATATTAGGCACACTTTCTGAATTCAACTTTAACAGTCCCGCTATTAGGCACACTTTCTGAATTCAACTTTGACACAGTCATGCTATTAGGGACACTTCTAAATTCAACTTTGACACAGTGAGGTTATTAGATGCACTTTCTAAATTGAGCTAGCCCACAGCTACGCTACTGGTACACTTTCTAAATTCAACTTTAACACAGTCCTGCTTCATCATCCATCAGTCTATCCATCAATGTATCTATCCACTCATTCAACCCAAGATCTGATGACTGGTGTCTGAACCAGCACGCTGCCCTTTGACCAAGTACTCTCAGGTCAAAGCACTACAGTTCTCTCTCCCGCCACATCACGCTTACCTCTGGTTGGGGGGCATCTGACTCGTGGCGGCGTCCGGCGGAGAGCAGTTTACAGGGACTCTGTAATACAAATCGCTGGGAGGGAGCAAGCCAGGCTGAGGCAGCCCTGGCCCCGCCCAGTACTGCCGCTCCTTCCCAGTGTTTTGTAACACTGACTGCTGCTGGCACCATGGTGTCGTTCGGCTGTGGCAGTTAGCCGCCGAAGGTCTGTAAGTTATGGGGCCGGTTCCTGAAGCCCACACCTGGGCCAAAGTCTGGTCCAGCATGGGCTTCAGGAATCACCCCCCCGCCCATGCCTCATCATGATTTTGGCCTGGCCACGGGCCGAATGGCCGACGGGCCGATTCGACCCTGCACACAAGACTCATGGGCTGGTATCCTGGCTTCCCACTTGTCTTGGGAAAATCACATTACATGACTGTGCCTTATTGTCCCAAGCTGAACACTGTCTTATCACCTTAAAGTAATTATTTTATGTATACACTGCAAAAATAGTCCCATTCATGCATGGTTTAACAGATTACACTATTGCACCAAAAAAAGAAATATTGACACGAGCTGAAGTGTCCCTTATTTCACTCACAGAAATGTCCATTTTGAGCCATTATTTACATCTCATAGATTAAATTGAATACATTGGGCCTGATCAGGAGTTGAGAGGTATCTCAGCGGTACATCTGCCAGACAACCGCCCAGCGCAATTGGTCCAGCGGTATAACCGTCAGATCACGAGAGGTGGTGTCGGTGTAAGTTCAATTTTTTTTGAGTCCTTAGGACTCAATGAGGCATTTACGGCACAATTACTTCAGCGGTAATTGCGCTGCAGTAATTGCCCTGTAAATAAGTGCAAGTTGACGCATCCCTTGAATCCTCCAACTTTCCCCTAAACCTGTGATTGAGCAGTGCTGTAATGTGGGCGTTAGGATATTACTGCAACATTTTTACGGCACCGGCCAACTCTTGATGATGCCCATTACCATGTTTGATAGGAAGATGTGGGGTGGACAAGGGGGGCTTGGTAAATACCATGCAGAATGCTAAATAAAGTGCATTAAAGGATGTGAATATTTACATCAGATACATCCTGCAAACATAGGGCATTCAAATGAAAGCTAGTATGGCAGATACATCCCAGTAATATATATCTATTGTTTGATTTAACTGTACACAAAGTTAATTTTTCCAACTCGCCATGCTCTCCTTTTCGTTGGGTATACAATATAGCTGTTTGAGAAAATCTCAGAAACCAGCCTTGCTTCATTAATACTGACTCATTTAGGCCCCCAGGGTGTCGACTCCCTTATGCCACACAAAAACGCAATCTTGAAACTACAGGTCAGCCTCTTATAACACAAGAAGCACACTGCTGTTGTTGTGTTCCGGTGGGTGTGCTCGGAGAGCTCTGTAGCGATCGCAGAGAGTAGAGGTTAGCACGCTTTTTATGAGACGCCACCTTTGGGAGATTAAACATGCAAAGCCCCCATACTGGGATACACGGACATAAAGCCATGATGATGGTGCTATGCACCGAAATGCATTGGCTGAACTGTGCCCCATCTAGACCACATTGTCTTTTTGCCTAAGGAACTGTGTGAATAAACACTTCTTGAAAATCTCATTTAACCAAAGAAGTCGGCTTCTGTTTTTGATGAATTGAAATTGGTGTATTGGAAAATACAATATTTGATAAAAGGAAAGTAGAATTGATCATATAGATTACAAAGTACACTTGCTGGAAAACTGAAGGAATGAATAGAGCTAGAAAAGTGAGCAATTTGTGAGCATCAGGCATAATTAGGTGGAACCCACCTGATTTCTTTGGTTCTTTGTCTGTTTGGGTGTCATGGGACCTTCCTGGTCTGGTAGCTCCTGGTACATTCAGAGCATATTAAACAAAAATAAGAGAAACATACTTGAACCTTTAACATAAAAAACGTAGTGCCCACCTCTACTTCTCTTTTTCAATTTAATTGTTGCCAGTTTACACAAGCACATTCATGACAAGGCGGAAAACATGCTGTTATAAAATATCGCCTTATTTTCCGTTCTGATTCTAGAACATGGAATTATGATCCTGAATATAATGTGCCTTTGACTCGCAGGGTGCCTGTTTCTCTGCATAGGGAAATTAAATGAGACAACACCTGGGGCACTATAACAATAGTTACTGGTAATTAGTGGTTGCAGAGGCAGAATGCACACCCGGCATTCAGATTTCCTTGACTTCTGCAGCTACTTAATTGGGTGTTTTTCACTTATACGTTTGCCTGAGGAAAGGCACGTCTAATAAATTGCCCAAAAAGACTATCAGTGATTCCCACTTCCAAACAATACCTTCTAGTAGCTTAACTTTATGAGGTGTTCTCTTTTTTGGGACTGGCATGCGGTTTTTCATCTTGCAAAGGAGTTCATTGTAATTGTGTTGCCATGACTGCACAGTTACATCATCTAGCCACGCTTTTGTAACTAAAAAAGTATAAACCGATTTCTCTGGGTGCTCTTTATTGTTAGTGATAGATTAATACACAAAGTGCCACGTGCAATTCGCATTAAGGCAGACATTTCTCTACACAAGGTTTTCCAGCCTTTGGCTTTCCATATGTTTTGAGCTACAACTCCCATCTGCCCTATCAAGCATAATGAATGCTGAGGGGTCATGGAAGGCAAACTCCAAACCATCTGGCAAGCCACAGGTGGAAGACTACCACTCCTCAAAAAGCATATTCTTTCAAAGCATTGCATTGAAAGAATTTGTTTTTGCATAAGTGCAATGTTTGCTCTCATGCTAACTGCACTGACACCAGTGCACTTTTTCTATAACACATCAAGTGTATAGTGTAAGGGATCAGAAGGAGGAGACTGACACAGGAGTGGCATTCTGGTTGGCATAACCTTTATTTAACAAAAGAAAAGGAGAAATCTAACTTTCCATAACGCAAAGAGTGGTTTCCCTGACTCAATTAAAACTAAAGATTCTTTCAGAATGTCTGTCAAAGTAAATAGTCCACCATCATGTGTCCAAAACCTATTTCTGTCCCTTACACTTTTAACTTAACTAAAGCTGGTACCACTGTTCTGGGCCCAGGAGAATGACTCCTTTCTCCTGCACAATGATTTACAGGTCCTGTGGGTAGGGTAACCGTTGCTTGAGGGAATGGCTCCCTTCCACTGCTACTGGCTTTTTGGTGTAAATAAAGGAGCCAAATAGTGTAACCAAAAAAAGTTCTGAAGTGTGCAAACCAAGGTTCCAAAGGATACAAAGTTCTTAAAGAAAACAAAGTTCCAATTTGAACCCTTGTGATGGAGAACATTAATCTCTTCTCTTCGACTTGCCCAGGTTTCTTCCAGTGCCAAGCAAATGTGTCCCTTCTCTTCGCTTCCAACTACTTCTCAGGATACTATAGATAGGTTAGGCAAGAAGAAGTCTTGTGCTTCTTTATCTTTGCCATTCTGCACAGAGGCTTCACTTGAACTACTACTTCTCAGGATACTATAGATAGGGTTACTATTTTAAGCCCTTAACTTCTGTTGTAGGTGTGGGATCCAGACTTGCACTGGCTTTGTGCTGGGTTCTGTCCACCTGGCATAATCACCTACCAGGTTTTGGTCTATGATATTCCTATTTGGAGGACATGATGGTTTCTGTGTGTGTGGGTCCCAGCCTCATACTTGGTTCCCCTCCTATTATGTCCACCTGGTATACTAGACTGCCAGGTACTGTGACAATGAAGATCTTGTTGTAGGCCAATGGTTGGCATGGGACCCAGACCCGTCCTTCCTAATCCTCCATTCTTTTAGTTATTCTACCTACTGTCCCGGTCTCCCCGACCTCTCTGGAGAGCTTACCATTGGTCTTCTGCTGTCTACAGGTGCTTCAAGGCCTTCTTGGCTTCCATCTGCTGGTTCCAGGGACCGCAGTGGCTCTTCACTGACTCTTTGCTTCTTGTCTGAGCATCTCGGCTTCTCCATTCACTCCAGCCTTCCTGTCCGGCTGGTTGCTCAGGCCTCTCTCTGATGTCCATCTTCAACAGATGTTTTGGGAATGCCGCAGCTGGCAGGCAAACATCCTGCTCCTTGTACTCTCAGCGTCCTGTCTCCTCTACCTCTACCGGGATTCAAATCTCCTGCTTCTTCATGCAAGAGTCTTCTCTTTGCCAAGTCCTTCTTCCCTTTTTATTTCTCTTCCGCATTGTTTTGATACAAATTGACTAGTGTGTTTATAGTGGTTCTGTGGAGTAATTCACATTACTCTGCACTTCATCCTCATCACAGTATTACAGTTGTGTGGAAATAATGTTTTCTACTTTACAATAATAAATGGGAAGTTGTTTCCCTGGACTACCCTGTATGGGAAAATAGGGTGGGGATGGTTGAGGTGTGGTGGGCCCATACTTCGTTCTCCCTGGATTGTCCTCGCTCATCCCATAGGGCATTTCCCCTCCCATGTGATCCTCCCACAGTACACCACCCCAGGGGGATTATTGGACTATGTCCACACTGCCCTGGTCCCAAGGGAAAGGTCCTTCCCTGTTGGAGAAGGGATAACATACCAGGATTCGTTACAATAGCTTTCGACCTAGTTTGTAAGTGCCACCATTTTATTAAATTGATTGGCTTGACAGGCACTGTGTAGCCTGACAAACATCTCTGGCTGTTTCTAAACACATGTTACTGCAAGCAGATCCTCCAATGGTTGAGTACAATTAGAGTGTCCACAGGGCAAACATAACTACCAAAATGTAGTGATTAAAAGGTGCAAAAGGCAAAGGTTTGAACCTTAAAGTAGAAAACACAGTTTTTAGAAAGATACACTGCTATCAATTTCGCTTAAACTCAAGGTCATAGCAAGACAGAACAATCAAAAATGCCACAAAGATATTGATCTAATGTGTTGGTAGATGTGCTTGTTTTGCATTTTTTAGAAAACGAGATATGTGATATTCAAAGATTGCTTGAGGAAATATTTAATTGCAGCCTTTATAAAGCATATTCGAAAATGGCAATAAGATTTGCAGAGAACCAACTGTGTAGAAGATGTAATCAAGCAGTCCAGTGCCTCTTTGAAGCACCATCAAGTAATTGTGTTTGGGTTTACTGAGTGGGGCTGTTCTCTTTAAAGGCTATATTAGCATGATCCTACACACCTGCTAATGGGTTTTCATCCCTCCCACATTCCATTAGCTCGTCTCTCTATCTGATCCCCAATGATGTATAGTATGTTCAACTGATAGAAGAAGCATGGGGGAACTTAGAACAGGCAGCAATGTTTAGTAATCACAAAGCTTTTTGATAGGTAGTGGTGGGTGGCCTTAGGGATATTCGAAAATCCCTAGTTTTAGTTGACATCATTGAGCCACAAAGATGTGTGGAACACTTTGAAGCATGATATAATGTTACTGGTAATTTGAATGGGAGTTTAGGGAATAGCCAAAGAGAGTGTTCATCCTGGATACATGGAAATGTCCATCGGGACCAGATTCTTTAGCAATTAAGTGGTTAAGGAAACGGTGTTGCGTTTACTATAAGTGTTTACTATTGTGTTTTCCACATGTATTCAACTAAATTTCTCCCAATAGCAACTTACGGTCCAGGTTTCTGGGTATATCATAGAACTGGAAACATACAGATGAAGGAAAATCAATTTCTGCATGCATTATTGGGTTTACCACAGAGTTTCCCGGCATATCCATTGTATGATGAATGTGGCCTTAACTATAATGAGGATCACATAGCAGCCCAGCCTTTAATCTGATGGGCATGTTGATGGAAGAATGGACATCTTACCATGACCCAAACATTAGTAGAAGACATTATTCATTCTGGCGTTCATCATGGTTGTGAATGACTGCATTATATCACAAGTGAATTAATACACTTGGACCTTGAGGAGTTATATAGTAAATCAGTGATGAATAAACAAGACAATTGTAGGAAGATTTTACAGGAGCCCATTTAGAATGCGAACTACAGAATACGAAGAAGCAAATAGGGTGCACAATGCTATCTTATATAAAAAAATAACATTTAGTCCTAGGAAATTACTTGCCATGTGTCGATTACCCGAGGATAAGGTCTATATTATATATAATTTATATAGGGGGCAATATATATCTATATATCTATTCAGTGAAAAAACTTTGTTAAAGGGACATTATGGTTAAGTTGCGCTACTAAAAACCTATGAAATTCAGTGAAAAAAACTTTGTTAAAGGGACGTTATGGTTCCAAATAAAACAAAAAACCCCCTGAAATTCGCCAGTTATGGTAAGCTAAGCAACCATAACCCGTGCCACCACTGTGCACTGCTAAGACTAACACCCACGACATCACAAATGTCATTGATGACATCACTGATGACATCACATGTGCATTTACCTTTTATCAAATGTCTGTACAAGGGATTCTTATTATAATGTTGAGAAAAAAGTGTCCAAGATTATTGGAATACATATCAAGAGCTAATTAGTGCATTAAGCGATGCATTGATATAAATAGCATTATATTATGAAGTTCTATCCAATATACTAAGATACTCATGCAGAAACATAGGCATTGTGTGCAGCATACATGATGAAGGTATAATATTCATAATGTTGATATGTTGAATAATGAAATGATAACTGTTTTCTTATTAGAGTTTTGTGTACTGTGAAATACTTAATAAGTAGCTAATAAAAACCACGTATAATATAATTGCATTATTACAGACAAAACACAAAGACACAATAACACATACAAATATGGGTATATACAGGGAAAGTGAAGTAAGCAAAAAAGCAGAAGTAGTAGCAGAAATAATTCATAACCTAACTGATTAGCTTTATGCAAATAAATGATTGCTCTGTTTCAAAGCTGATATTTACCCTACATACATGTATTACATGATGTGACTGGACCCTAAGGAAAGTAGTGTGAGTACAATGTATACAAATATGAGCATATACACGGAAAATACAGTAATAAAAAAAAAACACAAGAACTATCAGAAAGTGCTGATATCTCTACTGATTATCTTCATGCACAGAAAGAATTGCTGTTTTTCAAGCTTGTGTCTTCCCATATGTATATGTTTCATATGATATGAATGGAACCTAAGGGAATTACTTGAAGGATAAGTCTACAAATATAGTACGTTTACAATTTTTAGTTCATGACTGTTACTGAAGAACACCATGTGGCCTAGATATGTCAGTAAAGGAAAAAAGAGGGAGACAGACATGTGATGTCATCAGTGATGTCATCTTTGATGTCATGGGTGTTAGTCTAAGCAGTGCACAGTGGTGGTGCGAGTTATAGTCGCTTAGCTTACCATAACTGGCGAATTTCAGGTGTTTTTCGGTTTAACTTGGAACCATAACGTCCCTTTAACAAAGTTTTTTCACTGAATTTCATAGGTTTTTAGTAGCACAACTTAACCATAATGTCCCTTTAACAAAGTTTTTTCACTGAATTTCATAGGTTTTTAGTAGCACAACTTAACAATAATAACTCTGATGTTATGTACATGTATTATGGAACATACTGAACCCCCTCCTCATGTATTTGTAAACTTTCTGTATTAGATACAAAAAAAAATTATATAATGTTTTTTCTCTCACAGAAATGTCTAGTACTCTGGAGTGGCTAGAGGAGCATTTCTCACGTGAGGAAATGTCAGAAGATAGTGAATGTAATGGTAGGCACTTTACTATATAAACCAATTAATTAATATTATTTTATATACATTTAACATATATATTTATTTTTGTACAGACCATACAATAATTGAAAATACTAAAGAAAAAGCTGTATTGGATAAGACTCTTCAGCACATAGAAGAAAAAATGGACCTACTCTTGGCAAATTTTAATTATTTAAAAAACTTTGTGGAGGATCACTTCAAACAAACAACTCCATACCATTGTCCCACATGTACCTGTCCCCCCCCTCACCATATCCCAGTCAATTATCCCCAAACCCTCTCCATAAACCAAAACGTTTTGATGAGACTTCCATCCCTTCTTCACCTCATATAAATCCTATTGAAACCCCTAATTCTCCTGTTTTTGTTTCAGTTTCTGCCTCACCTTCTCTGTCATAAATATAACATACATGTAAAATAAAGTAAAATTATTATATTGTGTCCTAATTCATTTCTTGTGTTTTTTTATTAAAAGCTGTTCAGGTGTCCACAGACAGCGCGGGTGTCCGGAATGTCCGTAAAGAAACGAAAATGGAGGTGTCCTAAGAACACTATACTTGTCCGTACTCTTCACTAGCAAGTTAAAACTGTTCTAAGAACACACGGGGTGTCCTGAAATGTTCGTCAATGGACGAAATGTGAGTGTCCTGAGGACGCTGTCCGTATTGTTCGCTGACAAGATAAAAGTGTTCTTAGAACATATTATGTGTCCTGGGATGTTCGTAAAGAAACAAAATGGGGGTGTCCTGAGGACGCTATGCCTGTCCGTATTGTTCACAGGCAAGTTGAAACTGTTCTAAGAACACAGGCTGTGTCCTAAAATGTTCATAAAGAAACAAAATGGGAGTGTCCTGAGGATGCAATGCCTGTCCGTATTGTTCGCAGGCAAGTTGAAACTGTTCCAAGAAAACAGGCTGTGTCCTAAAATGTTTGTAAAGAAACAAAATGGGAGTGTCCTGAGGACGCAATGCCTGTCCATATTGTTCGCAGGCAAGTTGAAACTGTTCTAAGAACACAGGCTGTGTCCTAAAATGTTCATAAAGAAACAAAATGGGAGTGTCCTGAGGATGCTATGCCTGTCCGTATTGGTCGCAGGCAAGTTGAAACTGTTCTAAGAACACACGCGGTGTCATGAAATGTTCATCAATGGACGAAATGTGGGTGTCCTGACAACTCTGTCCATATTGTTCGCTGGCAAGATGAAAGTGTTCTTAGAACATGTTATGTGTCCTGGGATGTTCGTAAATAAACAAAATGGGGGTGTCATGAGGACGCTATGCCTGTCCATATTGTTCGCAGGCAAGTTGAAACTGTTCTTAGAACATATTATGTGTCCTGGGATGTTCGTAAATAAACGAAATAGGGGTGTCCTGAGGACGCTAAGCCTGTCTTTAATGTTCGTAGGCAGGTTGAAACTGTTCTATGAACACATCAAGTGTCCTGGAATGTTCGTAAATAAACAAAATGGGGGTGTCCTGAGGACGCTATACCTGTCCGTATTGTTCACAGACAAGTTGAAACTGTTCTAAGAACAAACGTCTGTCTGTAACTTTTCATTTCACTTGTGCCGCACTTTTAATCACTTCAAGATCCGAACAGTGTTCGTAGAACACCAGCGCGTATGCGCAAAATAGTTTCAGTGCATTTGATGTCCTGCTGACACCCGCTCCTTTCACGGACATGTTCATGAAGCTATCATGTGACCGCACCCACGATCAGTGTATGTTCTGATTGCGTGTCCCCGAACAATTTAAAACTACATTTTCAAGTAATCTACAATATTTTCCAACAAAAACTCGCCATAGAACAAGTCCCACATAGTAATCCTGAGTTTCTACATGCTTTTTGTGACTTTTGAACCCTTCTGTTTGATCTGTCCGTGGACAGCACGCATGTCTGCGAACCGCACACAAGCACCCCTATAAAAGACCACGCCCTAGAGCTCATTCTCATTGTGTTTCTGGCTATCCTACAGAGCACAGCAAATTTTCCTGCCAATTTGCAGATTTCCATCGCAAACTTGATGGCATCCGTGGCTCCACTACTGCCACCTGGTGCTGCATCTGCCTCAGCACCACCCCCACCCCCTCGAAAACCATTACCTCCCCAAGGGCCTGTAGAGGGGAACAGGAGTGAGGATGCACAGGAGGAAGAAGAGGATGATGAGAATGAGGTAGTGGAAGTCCCTACCATCAGCACTCGCCGTGAGTTTTTGGTGTGGCGGTTATTTACCATTCGTGGTAATGGTCCTAAGGCATGTGCGAACCAAGTCACCTGCAATGAGTGCAAAATGGTACTCAGTTACGGGAGGCATGGTTCATACAGCTTTGGGACAACTACCATGAAGCGACACCTAAAGTCATTCCACTCGGGGGCCGTTCGCAAGGTTGTACCTTGCGAGGAGTGTAGCAGGTTGACTTCCTCTACTTCATCCTCTGTTTTCGATCCTGTCACCACAAGGAACACTCCTGAGGCACAGCGTATTCCTCAAGCTGCCTCACAGGCCATACGCAATGCTGATGACCCTTACCTTTCGAGGGTGACAGTTGTGTGTATGTACTGAGACGCAGTACTGTGCAGGGGGGAGAGACTTCGTAGTGCTTTTGAGGCTATCGTTTCAGAGCACGAGAAGGTCTGCTCACTACCCAAGTGAAACCCACTCTACATCTTCCTCTCTCAGCTGGCCCTTTCTTATCCCCGTGGCTGGTGTCCTCCCTTGCCCTCCTTTCCCCTCCTCTCCTAGTGTGTCTTGTATTAAAAAAAAACAAATTTAAAACAATAAAAATATAAAAAGGCATGTATGTACTACGAAACATAATATTTTCATTGTGAAAAGAGGACATGCCAAAATCTCTTAGAAAGGCACAAACAGCCTTATTGACATTGCACCTTGCTTTCTCCATTTGTGGACCAAATGAAGAAGAACAAAGCCACATTTGTCTCTGCGCAATCCGTGAAAAAATTACTTGAGAATTTGGAAACATGTCCATGACCTTCCCAAGTCCTTCTTTCATTGCAAATTGCAAAGCAATTCCAGACACATGTCCTAAATGGTTCCCTCCACAATGAATTACAATTATGTCTGGATGTTGCTCTGTCTCCAAAGTAGCACAGAGAGGTAGCAAGTCCAACCACTTAATTTCACGTACTCCATGCCAGTGCACTTCCACATGTGGGAATCCAAGATCTACAGCTACTCCACAGCTTTCTGCATGCACCTTCAATCAATGTATCCATGAGTCTCCCAAAATCCAAACAATCTGTTTTTTGAAACACACAGCGATAGCTATCTGTTCTTCTCTCAGCAAAAAGAGTATCTGAGAAACTCTCTCCTGGCACAACACACCCACTAAACTTTCTTGACCAATCCCTTTCTCTGCTCATTCTCATTTGCATGGCTCCCCAACCCAAAAATCCCTGGATGTAACACCCGATGTCCGCGAACTACCGCCATGTCCACAGACATATTGTAACATAAACAGTCCTTCTACCATTTCCTTTTCACTTTCTGTGCCATTCCCTCTTTGGATATAGCTAAGAAGTCACATGAACATCCAACAATCACATCCAAGACCTCTACATCTAACTGCATCATCATAGATCAGCAGTTTAAATGTACTGTGAATCTCTCTGAGTACAAGTGTCTTATCATTGGAAAGCACCTTCTACCAGAAATACTGTACAAGTCTCCAAGATTTCTACTTGCAGCTGCATGCATATCCATATGCATGAACACAAACTACAGGTATGCATATTTTCTATTTAGTTCATGTACAATTTTTATAGATTCATATAAACAGATTAACTGACTTATAGCTTTTATAATCTATAACATTTGTTTACTGTCATTTTTTCCATATCCTAAAATCAACTGTCACTTCCAAACCTATATGCTATTTAATTTCTTTTTACACGCACATTTTCAAAGCATGTTGAACTAACATATTTAAAGTACAATATGAAGAGTCAACATACTGAAACAAAATTGCATGCACACAGTATGTTAAAAAATCAAACAACAATACTTGTACAAAAATATAAACATTTATTTACTTATATTTATATACTGCGCAAGCAGACCATGGCATTGAGGCGCTGTTACTTACAATAGCTTAGTTACAGAAATAGTGGTATTCAGTGGTACATTATGAATTCCACAAGGCATACAAATGATATTTTGGTTGGTACAGTTAGTCATTACAATACAGTTTATGCATTACGAACATACGATATGTATTCAACTGGTGCGACGCATCTTATGTGAATAAGATCGTTTTCATGATTTTGAGGAAGACGCTGAGGGTCAATGTCAATTAAAAAAATCAATGTCTAAATTAAAAACAATGCTATATACAAACAAAATTCCTTATTTGTTTCCTTTACAATTGCAGTGAAAACCATTCTCCTGAAAAGAAGCAGGCGAATTTGAAGTACAAAGAACAACTAAGAAGATACCTGCTCATTTCAGAAAAAAAAGTAAGTTGAATACCACCATATTATTTGTACTATTATTCAAACACACTGTAAGGTTAATTTGTGCTATTTCTGTGTCTAAAAATAGAGATTGTGCACCATTCTGTCTACAAATCCCCATTTCTTAAACAGAGATGTACAGGCTGAATGACACACAATTTCTTAGTTTTTGAAACACAAATAACCCAACTCAACCCCTAGAATTTTGAAATTATAGAACAAACAACTGTTTTAATTGTATACCATTAGATTTACTATTTCTACTTCTCCACACCACCAGCTTACTTTCTATTATCATCTGAACCCCAGTTTAGTAGCACATAAATTCAAGAATAGCCATCACAACTAGTTTTAGTTGCCCAATGCACAATCGCACACCATTACATACATCTTTATTATCTTACTCACACACTCACACACTCATGCACACAGCACACATACATTAAGAACACCCCAACCCATACCTTCTTTATTTTTTTCAACAGACCCTAAAGAATGCCTACCAAAAATCAAGTCCATAGAAAGCAACGCAGAAAAGAACAAATGAAAATAGAAGTGTCCAAAACAAGCATCCATCTCTAGCAGAATTTGTAAAACAAAGTTAAAACAAAACAGCTAATACAGTCATTTAGTGAAACAAAACAAGCTTCAAGTACAGAAACGTTGCCTCCTCTATCAAAATGTAAAACATACCACAAAACAATTAACAAAAAATCGGCTACCACCACAGATAAAACTGCTCCTATAAATCTTGATATAGTGCAATCTAAGCATACCAAAAAAAGTATTTTAGCAAAAATGTTCTGTCACAGAGTCCTTCAAAATCTAATAAAAACAGGAGAGAAATCGAACTCAACCCTTAAAACCTATCGTAGGAAATTAATCTTAGAAGCGTTGATAGACAGTGCAATCCTTCTCAAAAGAAAGTTATTTATTTTAGTGTTAAACAAAATGAAACCACTAACAAAACTAATGACTAAATTACAAAAAAGACTTCTCAATAAATGAAATGTCAACAGAACAAACTTCTTAAGTATCTGTGGAGGTGAATGGAGTCACACTACCAGCACAGAACCATACTTTAATGAAGAAGCATACAAACAAAAGCAAACAAATACAATTGCCATACATAGCAGTGGACAAGGTTATGAAAAAGTAAATAACACCATAATGGAACAAGAAATACTGCCTACAAAAATATCCCCAGAAAACTTAGAATTATCTCTCCATTCAACAGAATCAGAACGTCTAGTATACAAATGGCCATGCATGTCAATGTGTAACATTCCCAAAGAATCTTTCAAGTCTTTACACCAATTCCTCAATCAATATGTGAAAGGCAAAGACAAAATGAAAATTAAACTACTGCAAAATATGGATACCTGTCCAGTGTGCAATTACACAGGACTACAAGGACATTCATTGGCCTGCATTTCAGAACCTACTTGCAAAACCACCTTCCATTATATCAAAATTATATCAACACATCATTCAACTATAAGAAATCTAGTCTATAAACTGTACCATGTTAAAAGTCCTGCTTTAGCACTAGCCAATTTAAATAACATTCTTCTACAAGGTACAGCAAAAGACCTACTTGAAGAAATCGACTATACCCAGAAAAAATATTTTGGAAGTGAAAGCCACTTACAGAATGAAATAGCTTTAAAGCAAATTAGCAACAACTCTGCATGGCAAACTTCCACTACACACATACAAAAAAGAAATACTGAAATTTCAAAGTACATCTGCTGAAGTAACAAACAATGTGTGTATATGTTGCCGTAGAATGTTTTATGAAAGTAACACAAAAACTGTAGACCTAGCATATAAAATAGAAGACAATGAAGATTCTAAATAGTTTGAATTAGCTCTCTACCTTATAGCAGAAAACAAATACGAAATAACTGACCCCTTAATACTTTGCAGTTACTGCACTACAAAACTTGACAACAACCAAACTCCTTCACTTGCTATCACAAATAATTTTGAATTATTTCCACTACCAAAACCCCTACAACAACTCAATTTATATGAGAGCATCATAATTCAAACAGTGCACCCCTTTCAAGCAATAATAGGCCTTCAACCAAAAACAGCAAAATGATCCTCACTCTGAATTAGTGAAAGGTATTCGTGGAAAAGTAGTGTATTTAGCATTAGATCTAAAAGAAAATGTGCACATTCTAGGAGTGCAACGTCCAATGGAGCAATCTTTAATTATCTTAGTAAATGGTGTACCTTCAAAAGACAAAAACATTTGGCAACAACTGGTAGATTTAAGTAAAGTTAGACAAGCTTTGCAATATCTAAAAGACAATATTGAATACTACAAAGAAATTAATATTGAAGAAAACTTGAAGGATACCACTGAAATAATTCAAGAGACACAAGAAGCTGGTCAATTTGAGCTCCTAGATCCTGCTACAATATTCAATACTTTTGACCATTATACAATTCACCCTTTGCACTGTAATGACACCGTAGAAGATGCACTAGAAACGTACCAAATGCGTCAAACAAAAGGATCACCAATCAGCATATGGGAAAAAAGTATAGACGCACATGCCTTTCCTCTACTTTTTCCTACTGGCAAAGGAGGAAGGTATGATGATAGACCTATTCAAATAACAGCATCAGAATATCGCTCATTACGAATGTATTCTGAAGATCCCAGATTTAGACAAAATGTGGAATACATATTCCACCTTCTCTTTGAAAGTGAACTAGCAACTTTATGTTACGGAGTTGCACACACATTAAAATCTGGATCCCACTTTCAAAATATGTCAGCTACACATTTATTACAAAAAGTGCAGCAAAAAGATGAGGTTTTACAATCAAATATTACAAATATATTAACAAATATGCGTGGTACTAAAGAATAATGGTTTCGACGTCACAGAGATGTATGTTGTATGATATGAAACCTTGGCCCATCCACTTGGTTTGTTACATTAAGTTGTGCAGAATATGCATGGGAAGATTTACATGATTTCCTACGCATATCAAACAAAAACAAAACAAACATAGATATACTAACACCTGGAGAACTTTGATCTCTAGATCCTGTTAATGTTATAAGATATTTTCACCATCGCTTCATTGCTATGCTGCACTTTATTTGTAATAAAACTGTTCCTCCTCTTGGAGAAGTGCAACATTTCTTTTGGAGAAAATAATACCAAGCCAGAGGGGCACCACATATCCACATGCTTTTATGGATTAAAGATGCTCCTAAATTTGGTCAAGACAGTGATGCCACTGTTTTACAGTTTATTGAAAAATATGTCACTTGTCAAATTCCATCAGAAGAAACAAATAGTGATCTTCAAGCACAAATTTTACATTTCAAAGACACAAATGTGGCAAATATTGTCGTCGCAAATACAAAAACAAAGGGAAGTACTACACCAAATGCTGCTTTGGTTTCCCTAGACCGGTTACAAAAACAGGTCAAGTGAACAACTTCATGTCTTCAGTTAGGTATAGTGTTAAAGGTAAATCACCTAAAAATAAATATTACATAAAAAGAACAGAAGAAGAAAAATATATCAATAATTACAATGCAATCATTGCCCACTTATGGAATGCAAACATAGATGTGCAGTACATTGCAGACAATTCCACTGCAGTTGCACGATATTTTACAGCATACTTAACCAAAGCAGAAAAAACAGAGCTACAAGACCTCTGGGATGTCCTGTCATCAGACAAAACACTGTCACAAAAATTATACAGCTTGGACATAAAAATGCTCTCCCATAAAGATTGTGGCTCCAATGAAGCAGCAGATTGTTTAACTCGTACAGCTTTGTATGAAAATCTGAAAATATAGTATGGCTAAGTCTTGGACCTGCTAAATCTAGAAAAAGAGTTCTAAAATCATATGAAGATATATAAACAATAGCCAAACTTGATCCCAACAGCCAAGACATTTTAAAAAACAATTTGCTGAACACATACTACCCAGACAGAAGTACCACTTTGGAAACCATGTGTCAATACCACATAGCCCAAACCTTCACAAACAAAAATGATATAAAACCCAATGAAAAAAAAGGTAGATACAGAGTGACAATTTGTGAAGGCAGCTTAGTAAAACTCACCAAACCAAATGTAATTAATCATATCAAATTGTCATTAAAGACTCCTCAACATAAAGAACTATATTACATGTCCCTGCTACAACTCTTTACACCATGGAGAAAAGAAGAAGAAATACTTGATAACTATGACTCCTATGAAGATGCTTTCAAAGCAAAGGAAAGCACTATAACTGATGTAAACTTTACACAGTACAAAACAATGTTGCACAATGAACAGCAACACGAAGAAGAACTGCAGGACCAACTAGATAAGGATGCTCCTGACAGTAGTCAACCTACTGTAACAGAAAGCCAAGAACCACTGGGAGAGCCACTAATGAGACAGAATTAGCTATGACCGAAGTAGAAAACAACATATGACAGTATGAAGATAAAGAAGACTTAACTATACTACAATCAAAACTAAACAATGAACAACGTAGCATTTTTGAAGAAGTAACAAAAGAAATTGCACATGGTGTACAACATGAAAACAAAGAATGCACCTGTCAAAATTACAAACCTATACTACTGTACGTAAGTGGTGAAGCTGGTTCTGGCAAAACATTCTTAATCAAAATCATCAGTAAATTCCTTCAACAATTGACAAACAACAAACTGTCAGCTGTTGTCACTGCCCCCACAGGTTTAGCTGCCTACAACATAGGTGGTGTCACGTTACACCGATTACTACTCCTGCCAGTAGAACACCAAAACAAATTAGACTATTACAAACTTTCTACAGAAGCTGCAACGGAACTACGCAGAGTATTAAAACAAATGAAAATGCTACTAATAGATGAAGTGAGCATGGTCTCCAAACTAATGTTGGCCTTGATTCACCTCAGATTACAAAAAGTACTCAAAACAACTACAAAGAGGTCTTTGGAGGAAAACACATAATTGTTTTCGGAGATCTTCTTCAATTGACACCAGTGAAAGGTGAGCCTATTTTTAAAACCTTAGGACACAAACTCTGCCGTAAAACTGTTGGCAGCATTGGAAATGTCAACCTTTGGCAACATTTCCAATACAGAGAATTAACAGAATACTTGTGGCAATCTGCAGATCTCACTTATGCCAACATCTTAAAAAGTATTAGAGTTGGTATATTATCTCAAGAAGCACGAGCAATATTGTAAACCCGGCACATTCATGCACTTTATGGCCATAATGCATGTGCTACGGATGTTATGGAACAATTAGCCCACAAAAATGTCAATTGTATGGCCTTATTGCCAACTCTGGCAAGCTGTTTCAAATTCAATGAAACAATGTTAAAAAAAAGAAATGCAACCAATAATTGAAATTAGCGCCACAGACAAACTAGACATACCTGGTATGACACTACCCATGTGTGAACAAGCCACAGCAAGACTAAATAGTTTAGAAAATTCAATCTCCAACACAGCTGGATTGGAAAATAAATTAAAATTATCCTTAAATTGCAGAGTAATGCTTAAATGTAACCTTGACGTGGATCAAGGACTAGTTAATGGAGCACTGGGTACAGTCGTTGGCTTTCAAACATACCCATGTGACAACCACATTCAGCAAAAAACCTACTTGAAGAAATTGACTATATCCAGAAAAAATATTTTGGAAGTGAAAGCCACTTACAGAATGAAATAGCTTTAAAGCAAATTAGCAACAATTCTATGCATGGCAACATTCTAGTACACACATACAAAAAAGAAATACTGAAATTTTAAAGTACATCTGCTGAAGTACAAACCATGTGTGTGTATGTTGCCGTAGAACTTTTTATGGAAGTAACACAAAAACTGTAGACCTAACATATAAAATAGAAGACAATGAAGATTCTAAATCGTTTGAATTAGCTCTCTACCTTATAGCAGAAAACAAATATAAAATAACTGAGCCCTTAATACTTTGCAGTTACTGCACTACGAAACTTGACAACAAGCAAACTCCTTCACGTGCTATCACAAATCATTTTGAATTATTTCCAATACCAAAACCCCTACAACAACTCAATTTATATGAGAGCATCATAATTCAAACAGTGCACCGCTTTCAAGTAATAATACGCCTTCAACCAAAAACAGCAAAATTACCTCCCTCTGAATTAGTGAAAGGTATTTGTGGAAAAGTAGCGTATTTACCATTAGATCTAAAAGAAAATGTGCACACTCTAGGAGTGCAACATCCAATGGAGCAATCTTTAATTATCTTAGTAAATGGTGTACCTACAAAAGACAAAAAAAGTTGGCAACAACTGGTAGATTTACATAAAGTTAGACAAGCTTTACAATATCTAAAAGACAATAATGAATACTACAAATAAATTAATATTGAAGAAAACTTGAAAGATACCACTGAAATAATTCAAGAGACACAAGAAGTTGGTCAATTTGAGCTCCTAGATCCTGCTACAATATCCAATACTTTAGACCATTATACAATTCACCCATTGCACTCTAATGACACCGTAGAAGATGCACTAGAAACGTACCAAATGCGTCAAACAAAAGGATCACCAATCAGCATATGGGAAAAAAGTATAGAAACACGTGCTTTTCCTCTACTTTTTCCTACTGGCAAAGGAGGAAGGTACGATGATAGACCTATTCAAATAACAGCATCAGAATACTGCTCATTACGAATGTATTCTGAAGATCCCAGATTTTGACAAAATGTGCAATACATATTCCACCTACTCTTTGAAAGTGAACTAGCAACTTTATGTTACAGAGTTGCACACACAATAAAATCAGGATCCCACTTTCAAAATATGTCAGCTACACAATTATTACAAAAAGTTCAACAAAAAGATGAGTTTTTACAATCAAATATTACAAATATATTAGCAAATATGCGTGTACTAAAGAATACTGGTTTCAACGTTACGGAGATGTACGTTGTATGATAAGAAACCTTGGCCCAACCACTTGGTTTGTTACAATAAATTGTGCAGAATATGCATGGAAAGATTTACATGATTTCCTACGCATATCAAACAAAAACAAAACAAACACAGATATACTAACACCTGGAGACTTTGTTCTCTAGATCCTGTTAATGTTTCAAGATATTTTCACCATCGCTTCATTGCTATGCTACACTTTATTTGTAATAAAACTGCTCCTCCCCTTGGAGAAGTGCAACACTTCTTTTGGAGAATACCAAGCCAGAGGAGCACCACATATCCACATGCTTTTATGGATTAAAGATGCTCCTAAATTTGGTCAAGACAGTGATGCCACTGTTTTACAGTTTATTGAAAAATATGTCACTTGTCAAATTCCATCAGAAGAAACAAATAGTGATCTTCAAGCACAAATTTTACAATTTCAAAGACACAAATGTGGCAAATATTGTCATCGCAAAAACAAAAACAAATTACTACTCCTGCCAGTAGAACACCAAAACAAATTACACTATTACAAACTTTCTACAGAAGCTGCAAAGGAACTACGCAGAGTATTAAAACAAATGAAAATGCTACTAATAGATGCAGTGAGCATGGTCGCCAACCTAATGTTGGCCTTGATTCACCTCAGATTACAAGAAGTACTCAAAACAACTACAAAGAGCTCTTTGGAGGAAAACACATTATTGTTTTCGGAGATCTTCTTCAATTGATACCAGTGAAAGGTGAGCCTATTTTTAAAACCTTAGGACACAATCTCTGCCATAAAACTGTTGGCAGCATTGGAGATATCAACCTTTGGCAACATTTCCAATACAGAGAATTAATAGAAAACATACGGCAATCTGCAGATCTCACTTATGCCAACATCTTAAAAAGTATTAGAGTTGGTATATTATCTCAAGAAGCACAAGCAATTTTGAAAACCCGGCACATTCATATACTTTAAGGCCATAATGCATGTGCTACGGATGTTGTGGAACAATTAGCCCACAAAAATGTCAATTGTATGGCCTTAATGCCAACTCTTGTAAGCTGTTTCAAATTCAATGAAATAATGTTAAAAAAGAAATGCAACCAATAATTGAAATTAGCACCACAGACAAACTAGACATACATGGTATGACACTACCCATGTGTGAACAAGCCAAAACGAGACTAAATATTTTAGAAAATTCAATTTCCAACACAGCTGGATTGGAAAAAATAAAATTATCCTTAAATTGCAGAGAAATGCTTAAACGTAACCTTGACGTGGATCAAGGACTAGTTAATGGAGCACTGGGTACAGTTGTTGGCTTTCAAAAGTATCCACGTGACAACAACATTCAGTTTGTCAATATTCTCTTTGACAAACTTTTTGAAGTGAATAGGATAGGACGCTCAACAGCTCGATTCCTTCTCTTCAAAAACATGTATTTACTAAGAGAACAATTTGTTGTTGGCTTTCAAACGTATCCACGTGACAACAACATTCAGTTTGTCAATATTCTCTTTGACAAACTTTCTGAAGTGAATAGGATAGGACGCTCAACAGCTCGATTCGTTCTCTTCAAAATCATGTATGTACTAAGAGAACAATTTTCTCTAACTCTTGCATACGCAATCACCATTCATAAATCACAAGTTCTTACCCTAGACAAAGCATTAATAGACATTGGTAACACAGTCTTTAAAGAAGGCATGAGCTACGTAGCACTATCACGCTTACGTACACTTGACGGCCTATTTATAATCAACTTTGATGCAAGTAAAGTAAACACTGATATTCCTTGTATTTCAGAATACAATAGACTTTGTTCACTATACACCCCATTCAAAAACATATCCTATTCCACAAAAAGTAAAATGTTCTAAAAGAAAACTAAATCAAACAGAAATGCAACAGGATGTCACTGCAAATCCTCCAAAGAGATTAAAAGAAACTAATACGTCATAGAGTACCACAATCAAAAAGAGCCTATTAGGGAAAGTAAACCAGGTACTTCTTCAAAGAAGGAAGACAAACTCCAAAAAAAGCAGTCAGATACAGAACTACCTGGTCCATTTATACTCTCAAATGTAATTGGTGTAAGTTGCTACTCAAATGTAGCAATGAATATTCTATTTCAATTACCACCAATAGTTGACAACATTTACTTACACAGTACAGACCAATTGTGTTTGCAAATGTTAGTACTTCATAGAAATGCAACAAACAATCCTGACAACACGTATAGTGTTTATGGAATAAGACAACAATTGGACTACTGTGCTGGAATGGTGAAATTCACTATAAACTCACAGGAAGATCCACAAGAATTTCTAATGTACTTACTACAAGTACTGGAAAACAAAAACATACCTATAAATGAAATCTTCCAGATTTCATACATGTGGAAACATACATGCACTCTCTGCAACAATGTGACACAAGAACAAATCCCCAAACAGTGCTTTGTGTATGTATCAATACATAATTGTGAATCCGTTCCATTTCAGCAACTTGTACAAAATGCAAACAATGGTAGATTATGTACTACCTGCAATTCGGATAATCGCTCCACCTTACTAATACAAACACATAGTAAATACGTAATACTAATTCTTCTATGTTAGAATGCATATGGTACCAAAAACAACTGCAAGCTGACTGTATTCACACATGGTCAAGTATCACTTGGTAAGAAAACCTTCACAACAATAGGTATAATCTACCACACAGGAGCCACAACCAATGCAGGTCACTATACTGCATATATAAAAAAAGATTTGTGGATGGTTCAAATGTAATGATAGTACCATTACTCTAAAGCAGAGATTACCTGCAAATCTTACACATGCTTACTTAATCTTCTTAAAACCAAAATGTATTAACTCAACTGTGCTTAAAGAGTAACTAAACTTCTATTAGAAAACTATAAACTGTTACAATATGTAAACAGCTATATAACTGCCCCAAGATTCTTCAACAACTAAACAGATAAATGAATATCACTAAATTATATAAAAAAATAAAGAGTTAGAATATGCCAACTGGTATGTAACTACCCCAAGATTTTCAATAACCAAACAAACAAATCAATACCTCTACATTATAACAAAAAATAGACAGTTAGGATACGCCAAATGGTATTTAACTACCCCAAAATTTTACAATATCCAAACAGATAAATCAATACCACTTCATTATAACAAAAAATAGACAGTTAGAATATTTCAACAGGTATCTAACTTCTCCACAAATCTGCAACAAGCCAATATATAGAGCATTAGACAGAAACAACAAGTGAACACTGAAAACAAACAAATAGACTGTAGCATAACAAAAAAAGTTTTTTTTTTTTTTATCCAACATGGATTTTTTTTTTCTCCCACAGACCCAACGATTTTAGCAACAAACACAGAAACTGAGCAAACTGCACAGTACACTGGTTTGTAATCTACTAAATATGAGGGTGCAAAAAAAAATGTTGATTATTCAATGCTATAAATTGTTACAAAATACCAATACTAACATGATATTTTCTTTTATCACAGAAATAAACAAGAAATACATGTACTCCAGTTGCTAAACCAAACAGTAAGTATATTATATTAAGTACAACCATCACAGCCAATCACACCCATAGTGACTTATAACTTTGCTGCCTATACATTTTATCTTGTCCATGCACCCTAGACTATAGACCCTGCCCACAACCACCACAACATATCACATCCATAGTGGCTTATAACTTTGTTGCTTATAAATTTGTTATAAAGTTATAAGCCACTATGGGTGTGATATGCTGCAGTGGTTATGGCCAGGCCATAGAGTCTTGGGTGCATGGCCACATGGCCATGCTCCCAAGACTCTATGCCCTGGCCACAACCATCGCAGCATATCAAAACCATAGAGTCAAACATTTTAGCTATACCATATGGACACTTTTAATGTCCGCGGACACAATGAGTGTTCTTAGAACAGTTTCAACTTTGCTGCCTATAAATTTGATCTTGTCCATGCACCCATGACTATAGGTCCTGCCCAAAACCTCCACAGCATATCACACCCATAGTGGCTTATAACTTTGTTGCTTATAAATTTCTTCTTGAATCTCAAAGTTATCCCAAAGTTATAAACCACTAACAGTTTCAACTTGCCTACGAACAGTACGGACAGACATAGCGTCCTCAGGACACCCTCATTTCATTTATTTACGAACATCCCAGGACACATAATGTGTTCTAAGAACACTTTGAACGTGCTTGTGAACATGTGTTCTTAGAACAATTTGAACTTGCTTGCGAACAGAATGGACAGGCATACCATCCTCAGGACACCCCCATTTTATTTATTGACGAACATCCCAGGACACATGATGTGTTCTTAGAACAGATTCAACTTGCCTGCGAACAAAACAAACAGGCTTACTGTCCTCAGAACACACCCATTTTGTTTACTTTCGAACATTTCAGGACACCGCCAGTGTTATTAGAACACTTTCAGCTTGCTTGCGAACAACACGGGCAGGTGTAGTGTCCTCAGAACACCCCCATTTCGTTTATTTAGAACATTTTACAACATCTGCGTTGTCCACGCACAAAGCGAACACAACAGGTCGGTCTACCACCTAAATAAATAAAACATTTAACCCATCTCTTAGTCCCCCTCCCTCCGCAAACACTTTCACACAACAACACACTCTACTAAATAGTATTTTTCAACCAAGTATCACTGCACTGTCCGCGGACGTCCGCAAAACCAAGATGGCGGGCGTTTCCGAAAATCTGACGCACTTCACGCTCTTCACCATCCAATCAACGAACACGTTGCATGTCCGCGGACATGATGCAAGCCGGTTGGCCAATCAGGACACTGTCCGCGGACCAAACGGGGAAGTGTGTCCGTGGACCGAACATAGATATCACTAATTGTTTTTTACCTATTTTTTGCTCATTTTATAAAAAGACTACCGGATGGATTTTCACCAAATTTGCAAAAGAACGCTTTCGGGACCAAGCCGCTGCTCCTGGTCTAAATTTGGTGAAAATCCGTCCAGCGGTTTGAGCTGTAGGAGTGAGCAAAGTTTTTTCCTCATTCAATCTATGGGAAAAAAAAGAAGTTTTGGGACCCCCCTTATAACTTTGCCCCCCCCCCAGAACAAACCTCACTAAACTTTGCAAAAAAAATTTAGAGTGACCCATACACCTTTTTTGCAAAGTTTGGTGAGGATTCGTCCAGGGAGAGCAAAGTTATAAGCCACCCAAAAAGGGCTCTTCCTATGGAAACAGCAACTTAAACATAACTGCACAGTAATAGGGGGCAAACTGTTATTTGTAATGGGAACAAAGGTTAGTTCGGGTAGCAGCTCATTTGTAAAAAAAGGTGTTTTTGTGATGGGTCAACAGTAGAGGATTTATAACATTTTTTTCTGTTTTGCCCAGGTTATTAAAATGCTAACTTGTTCCGATGCTGATAAAATAGAGCTTTAGGAATGCACGTGTGGCTTTTTCTCATATGCTAGCATTAGTTGACTTGCACTCGGCACTTTCCATTTAATTTTATATTGAAAAATGTCTTATGTTTTGAAATGAGGTGCTAGTCCACTACTCCAATATAGTGCAAAAAAGCATGTGCTTTCAAAGCTAACATCTCTGCTTGTGTAAGACACAGTTTACATTTACGATTAGCAAAATGCTGAAACCCTAAGCAGACACGTTCACCCACCATACCTTAAACACCTGTCTTGAGATTATTAAGGAAAGTCCTGAACAGAGAAGGGAAGCACTGGCATAAGGTCATGCTCAACAAAGCCCGAATCTAACAGATATCCAGTAAACGATGAGATGGAATGTTGTCCAGCAAAGCACATGGGCCACTGCACTTCGAAACTTAGTGGGCAAAGCCCCCGAGCCTTCAGAGGATATGTCAGCCATTGATCTAGGAGCTAAGAATGATGCCTGATTGCTTATAAAAGAATACTCAGGATGTAATGTATCTTCAATGATAATGTATATCAGATTGATGTGCTCTTTCCGGTTCCATGTGTTAATATCCCCGCAAAAATATTGTGATACAAAAATATTGCCATATTTTTGTGGCAATATTGAGCCATGGACCCTGCAGGGGACACCCCCGCAGCTCCAGCATTATTTTTAAATGTGCGGGTGACACCCCCGCAACCCCTGCTCCCACAAAATATCCCCCCAAAAATATTGCATATGGCGAGACAGACGACCATATGTACGGTGATGTTTTTGGTGGGGATAATATGTAGGGATACCCTCTTTCCTTGCTAAAAGAGTGTAAAGTCGTGTATGCAACCATGCAATGCAAATTATCCTCTGGGAAGTTTCTGGAGGATTCTGGTTAATGCAAGAACCATCGAGTGGAAGAATTGGATTTCATTATGCCACTTCTAAATGTAACCATTTAACAGGTAATTGCACTTGTTCATCAGAGATAATTAATTACGGCCATGCACTTGCAAGACATCTGTCATCAAGCTCTGATGCAATCAGTTAATTAGACGTTTCTTTTGTTCTCTGTGTAAGAACCGTATTATCAGTTGGACTCAAAAGGGCACCCATAGTCTTTAGCAAGATTTAACATTCTTTGATTGGAAAAAAAAACGTAAAAGGCGTGATGGTTCAAGCATATGTTGCACTGGTGTATCTTTCCCGGGGCTTGGAGAGCACAGATTCATGTAACACAGGCCAGGGTTAGAGCAGACTGGAACCACCCTATCTCCCTTACCAGCTGGGCAGGAGGGGTTGCTATGCAACATGCAACATAAAGATGTTAAATAGTCTCAAACGGGCAACATTCTGGGTTCCATGCTATTATTAAGTCACTGTACATAGGGTGTGATGTTGGGAAGGAAATGCACCTTTCCCACCCCCCTAGGGTCCTTAGAGTGAGGCAGGTCTCATAGATACACTTGCGATGTACCATGGGGGAGAGTACCGTGCTAATAAACCCTGAATGAACACAAAATTACATATACATGAGCAGATTTACAGCGCACTTATAAGGAAGCGCCATTTTTGTAGTTATGGCAGATCCATTCAGCTCTGCATGACTGCGCGGTAAACACAGGCTCGATGAAGAAACCTGCACAGGCCCAAGCACTGATGGTAGAAAGACCTGCACGGCTACTTCCCACAGAAACTTCTCTTTTATCCTTAACTGTTGTTATCCCAAAAAGGAATACGCTCTGCAAGGCTGAGTGACAGCACCAGGCACCTCATTGTACACATTCATCACAGTCAGGCCAAGAGCTGACCTCCAGCTCCCACCCAGCCCACAGGGAGTTATGGCACCCACAACTGCCTCAGCCCAAGATCACTGAACTCCTTGATAGTAGGTTACCTTAGACCACCAATCATAAACCCAGTGTTCATAAAATATCTAAAAGAACACAACCATTCCACCTTATTTCATAAATTACACACTTTGTAATACATTGTACACAGTGGAATAAATTATAACCCAAACCAAGGGTGGAAACCTTGGGTGTGGAGGGTCTGGAGGGTGAGATATAAACTGAATGAAGAATGTGTGGGTTGGCATGATCTTGAGCCTCCCCCTGTGCTAGTCCCCGTGTTGCCCAGGTGCACACCATACTTATAGAATAGCATTGCTTTATAATAGTAACTAATGAGGAACGTGACCTTTAGTCCCTGGAGAGATTAGCCCAGTTGACCCCATGTGATGGAAGTCGGACAGGGCTGGGGACAATTGCAGCCTGGCAATCCATATGGAGCATGCCCCCATGTAGAGGGTCTCACCAACCTGCAATGCAGGTTTTTTACTGTATATATTACATAGTAATGATGATACGTTGCCTTAGAACAGTGGTCTCCAAACAGTCGATCTCGAGCTACCAGTAACTCGCCAGAGCCTTTGAAGTAGCTCGCGCTCGAGTTTCAGAAAAAAAAAAGAAAAAAAAAAGAAAAATGATGCCAGGAAGTGCTCTGACCAATCACAGGCCTGCAATTCTCTATAGCATATAGATTGCACCTTGTGATTGGCCAGAGCACGTTCCTTGCTGGGAGCAGTGCTCCCATTGGCCACAGTGGTTTCTTTGTTCTCCTCAGTTTGCCCGGCCTTTTTTCTTTAAAAAGCACCATGGCGCCTCAAATGGATTCCGATCTGTTTTGGAGGAGGCTGATGCTGGGGCTTGGATTCCAGGGGCGAGCTGAAACTGGCGAGAAAACTTCTTTTGTGAAGGTAAGTTGGGTCGGGTCGGGTGGATGGGGGAAGTTAATCTTTTTTTTTCTGCCGAGACACTGCAGCCCCTGCGCGCTCAGCTGTAGTGTGTGCTGTTAGAGGGGTGGGCAGCTCGGCCGAACGAAGCCCGAGGTGAAATGGAGACATTTAGCTATGATGCTTAATGTCTCTGCTTCACCCCGGGTTCGTTTGCAATCATGTGAGCTATTTTTAGAAAGCAGGCTCTGGCGAGGAAGACCCCTCGGGACTTCCTCACCAGAGCCCTGCGTTTCTAATAGTATCTCACATAACTCAAATCAGCCCAGGGCGAGCGGAGACATGCAGCATGATAGCTTCATGCCTCCGTTTCGACCCCGGGCTCGTTTGCAATCATGTGAGATATTTTTAGAAGGAAGGGCTCTGGCGAGGAAGCCCCCTCGGGACTTCCTCGCCAGAGCCCTGCGTTTCTAATAGTACCTCACATAACTGAAATCAGCCCAGGGTGAACAGAGACATGCAGCATGATTGCTTCATGCCTCCGTTTTGACCCTGGGCTCGTTTGCAATCATGTGAGATATTTTTAGAAGGCAGGGCTCTGGCAAGAGCCCTGCGTTTCTAATAGTACCTCACATAACTGAAATCAGCCCAGGGCGAGCAGAGACATGCAGCGTGATTGCTGCATGCCTCAGTTTCGACCCTGGGCTCATTTTGAGTCTTTTGCAGGGGTGGACCGGCCTATAGGGAACTCTGGAGATTTCCCGGTCGGCCTCTGCACCCTGGGCCTCTTTTGTGTGGCATTTCCAAATTTTGGCATAGGAAAAGCATTGGGCTTGCTGACAATGTGTCATGTGGGGCCACTTTGAAAATAATTTCCAGGGCCTCTTTTGGTCCCAAGTAAGTATTTCCAGGGCCTCTTTTAGTTTCCGCTCCACCCCCTTTTCAGCTATTTTTCGAAGGCAGGGCCATGGGTGGACTGGCCTATGTGGAATTCTGGAGTTTTCCCGGTTGGCCTCTGCACCCTGGGATTCCTTTGTCTGGCATTTCCAAATGTTCACATAGGAAAAGCATTGGGCTTGCTGAAAATGTGCCATATGGGGCCACGTTGACAATCATTTCCAGGGCCTCTTTTAGTTCCCAGTCCACTCCCTTTTCAGCTATTTTTTGAAGGCAAGGGCAGGGCTCTGGCGAGCAAGCCCCCTCGGGACCAATATGCTTATGGGTTTTCCACACCACCCGCCTGACCGATGAGCATCTTAGTGACTCCATCCGAGTTGCTGTATCAAGTTATACACCCGACTACAGAGCGCTGGTGGATGGCATGCAGTGTCAACCTTCACACTGAATGTCTAATTTTCCTACATTGTGAAAGTCTTTTTATGAGAACCTCTCATAAAAAAGAATGCAATAAAGAGATTTTTGAACTTATTAACATAACCGTGAAGGGATATGTCATTCCCTATATTTATGAAGGGAAAAGTACAGCTAAAAAAAAAAGTTCCAATGTTTATGAACAACCCCGACCGCTGACATCGCCCGCAAGTAGCTCTCGCTGTTGGCACCCAACTGAAAGTAGCTCACACCAACATAAAGGTTGGGGACCCGTGCCTTAGAACCTTCTCCTTATGCAATTTCTCGGAAGAAGGTTCTCAAGCAGCAGAGTTCTTTGCTGGCATACTTTTTTTTAAAATGTGTTACCCTTGCAAGAAATCTCTTAGCCTTTTTTCCCTAGTGGGTTGTAATTCTTCTGGTGTGACCGTTCAGGGGGCGTGCCTTCATTTGGTGAATATGACATAGTCCCAGCACCCCGTCGCTGCAGAAGTGTCCAGGTATCCTCTACGAAGGGGCCGCCCCCACCTACAGTGACCAGCCCCAAAAAATGAATACTTCCCAGTTGCCGTGCAGGAGCCATCTTTGCGGAATCCTGTCTGCTTTTTGGAGCGGGGCACGGCTCAGAGGAGAAGGGCCAGTCGGTTTTGTTGGAATCCCCTGGTGGCTGAGTGTGGGTGAACGGGCCTTGAAAAGGATAACAAGTAGGGGACAAGTGTATGGGAAAGTGTGAACACACAGTGATTGAAAATGGGAATGTGGCATGTATGTGGCTTGATGTGGTGTTTGCTTTTATTTACTTTTTAAGGAGAATAACAAGGAAAGGAAAACTGAAGTGTAGAGAGCCTCCCCAAGTGAAGAGAGAAGGTGGCACCACTCGTATGTTTAATGAAGAAGAAAAGAGAACATATTAGTGTGCAGCGAGTAGGCCCAGGAGGGGTGTTGTGTGATGTGTGGTGTGTGGCAAGAGTGTGGTTTTGGTGAGTAAGGAGACTGAAAGGAAAAGAAGGGGATGAGGAAAGAAAGGAACATTTTTTTAAAGTTTTTTAACGTGTGGGGGGAGGGGGAATTGAATGTGTTTTTGACAAATATATAAAACTGTGTAGCACATTAGCACAGGTGTAGCAACAGCAAGGGCACAACCAACATGGCTATGGCAGGAGAAATGCCAATAGAACATATGTGCAAGGCCCTGCAGTTGTACAGTGACAGGATCAAAAAATGCCACAACCAGTGGGTGACTGAGACAAGGGGACTGGGGATGCCCCGCTCGTGGCTCCTATGACAGATGTATTCTGGAGCACATGTCCATCTTTTTGACACCAAAGTACAAAACGACACCATTACAGAACAAAACGCAAATATTTAACCTCATGAAGATGTTTGGGGATACAGAGGAGCGCGAGGGAGAAGGAGCGATGTGCAGCGATACCAAAGATGCAGGCTAAGTGAAGATGGGAAGGCGTCAGCAAGACACTAGGGAATATATCCCTCAGCGGCCCATCCTGATGTGGGATACACAAATCCAACTTATTTGTCAACCTCAGAAACCTCCCCGCTGTTCCCATATGCCACCCCTCCCAATGTTGCAGTGCACGCAGATGTTAATACAAGAGACCTAGAGGTAGCACTGGCATTGATGTGCAAGGAACTCAGTAGACTGCGGGCTTCACATAACGTGACTAAGGCAGGCACAACAGCACCAGAGGACAGATGAAGGAGACTTCTTATTTAGGCTAGTCAACATGCCTATAAGAACTGTACACGTAGAAGGTAATGGCAAAATGGATAGCTTGGGTCCTAAGAATGTTGGTACCCATAGGGGGAGAGGAAGAAGGGTGGAGCACATTCGATGACATCAAGGATGATGAGGTTGAGGAGGCAGAGCAAATACCTCAATGTTCCACTAGTCTAGACAGCTTACGGAATGGCAGAGAGGGGTTTGGCCGGATGGCGGTAGCAAGGAAAAAGGGAAGTGCGAAGAAAGGCAAGCGAAGTAAACAAAAAATGCAAATGCCCCTAATACACAAGGGTACTTGGAAACCGCATTATGTATCATGGGCATAGATGGACGAAAACAACTTAATAAAGGCGCTTCCGGCACAGGGAAATGGATATATGTATTCGAAAAACAAACGGCCGGCGTGCCCTTAGGAATAGGAGACACCAAAAGCTTATTGGTGGCCACTATCGGGCTGCCAATGTGTGGGTAAAGGCGGGGTACCCCACAATAACACTAAGTAACAAAACATAGGATGGAGCATCCTTCAATAAAATAAGAGAAAAAGTGTGGGATGTGCTGCAGCGAGAGTTCCCGGACACCACCCATTTACAGTCTATTATGCAGTGTACCATGGGTGATGATGAGGATGTCGCTCAATTCATTCTTAGGATCAAAGTATTGAAACAGGTGAAGACACTTTGTGTATTACTAGATTCAACACTTAGTGCTGATGCCCAAGCTACAAATGAAACCTTACATGTCCCCCATGAACTGTGAGATACTGGTTCGTGCCCTGGTCTTGTTGAGGCTGTACTACTTTAATGATTTATTGGGGTTGCTGGAAAGACCTCTTCAAAGAGACTACAGGTACTGCAAAATGATGCACTGAGAATTGTTAATAGTATACCTAGGAGAGACCCCATTTGTGAACATCGAAGGGAGCTTCATTGGCTACTAATGGAAGCAAGAATTAATTTAAAAATAAACCTCATCACTCATAATTATTTGTTTGGTCAAGCCCATCTGTACTTTAAAAACACATTTCAGTTCGAAAATCGGTCACAAACACTCGATTGACAGACACAATATTGCTAGCCTGTCTGAAAATAGTATGTGCTAAAGGAAATGGACGCTCTTTCCCAGTGTTAGCAACACATTTCTGGAACAAGCTCCCGCTAGAATTGCAGTTAGAAAGGAACTTATTCACCTTCCGGAAGAAGCTGATTATGTTCCTGTTCATGTAGTTCATTTTACCCTCTTATTGTCTCCTTGTGGAAGGTTTCTCTGCTGATGTATTTGTGGTTGTATTTCGGCACCCTGATGCCTTTGGGCTTTCGGCACGTAATAAGTACATACATAAACATAAACACATCAGGTACAAGAGATGTGGAGGGCAGAAATGGGTACTGCATGGGACCTACAAATACTCGTCTTCTATTTTATTGTCAAACAAGGCCTACCCACGGAACTGCAAAATGCTCTACACAAAACTGTGGGGGTCGAGGTGCAGCGGTGGCCTGAAATTCAAAGCATAATAGTGCACCATTGTAGAAGAGTAAAAGAGCATGAGAAGGAAACGACTCAGAGGTGACAGGCAGAGGAAGCGAAACTGGTACAAAACAAATAAGCTAAGGCAGCTTTGGAGGCGTCAGTATCGATGCCAGCACAGACAGATGTGGCAGGACACCTCTAATTTCACGAAAAGCAGAATAGCCGTGGTGTGCTCTGCAAGAGGACAAAGACACTGGGGCGCGAACACACAATAACCTGGGCTGCAGTGGCAAGGAGGACAACAGCAAGGAAGGGATGGGTTCAGAGACTCAAAGGAAGGAGGGTTTGGAGGAATGGGATCCGAGGAGGAGGAATGGTGCAATGTTGGAACTGTGGGAAGTGGGGGCACTTTTCAAGGGAAAACAGAAACAGACAGGGGAAGGGGTACAGTTATGGTCAACAGAATGATGGTGTGCCCCCTCAAGGGTTTGCCGCAGGGGATGATTACCAGGATGAGATCCATACCCTATGAAATACACCAGGCATACATGCAGTTGCCACCCACAAATACCAGGCCCTCCACTACAGCAGCAACCACAGCGGATAATGCAACAATACCCACCTGCAACAATTTTCAGCAGGCAGGAAAGGCAAACCATTTAATGGTGCCCCCAGTGGCACAGTGGCCCCGTTCCAAGGTGCTACAGTGGTGGGGGAAAATTCCTTCTCATTCCCGGGGAAAAATACCTGCCCTGATTAGGCCAGCCCACATAGAGCATGTGCATGCCCTGTCAATGACACTCGACCCAAAAGAGAAACCCTTGGTTGGGGCAGAGATAGGAAACAAGCAATTCATCTTTATGTTGGATTCAGGCGCTGAGAAATCATGCATCAGTGAAGGTGACTTGCCGTTATCTGGCAAAACTCTCGAAGGAATGTGATCAATGAGGGCGATGCTCATAATACATGCCATGACATGTGATGTAGTAGTGTGAGGCATACCCGTTGACCCAGACATGTACATCTATGGCATAACAGTGCTTATGCAAGTGGTGCCACCAATTGCCAAAATCTTCTGGAGAGTGCCAGCTGATCTCATTTTACATCCTGTAGTCTCCCCAGAATCGGTAGCAGGCACAATACTGTCCCTAGACCTACAAGGGTTGGTAGTATCTGCAACAAGAGTAGTTGTTCTTGGAACAGACATAGAAGGGTGCCAGTGGCGTCCTGTATTGTGCATTGATCCCACCATACCCCTCAAGGAAGTGGCAGATGCTGAACATTTTGAAGACAATAAGCCTCATTCCGAGTTTGGAGGCAGCCATGGTGCTATTAGCGCCATGGCTGCCTCCAAAAGCGGTCCGACTCCGGTCTGATGAAGGGAGTAATTACCAGTCCAGTCCGAGGTTGGCAGGACCATAATTACCCATTCACCAGAGCCATACCCCATTCCCATTTGAGCCCCCATAGGGCTGAGTGGGAAGGGGGAAGGCGTCAATAACGGTACCGCAATTTGCGGTACCGTTATTGACCTCGGTATCCCTTTCTGGGTCCTGTCCATAACACCTGGTAAAACCAGGTTTTAAGGGAGGGACCCACAAAGGGACCTCGGAATAGGGCGCAAAGGGATTACCGGCACCAGTGTCATTACCGGTGCCCAGTATCCCTTTGCGCCCAGGTCGTAATGACCCCCAATGTCAATGACGGGTAGCTAATACTTGAAATTTGCATCCCCTGCGAGATCATGGTGCAGTGCAGAAGAGTGCAGTGCCCACTAATGGCCATTGTCGCTCCACCACCCTTCATCCAGGCTGACTTACAGAATGTGTCAGTACAATTGTGGACAACCAACCCACATGACACAGGGCTACTAAAGGATGTGACCCCAGGGCAGATCACGGTAAAAAAGACATTGGGGCAGTTTTACCCCAAGTAAAACAATACTCATTCTCAAGGGAGGCAGAAGAGGGGATAAAAGACATGAGACAGGTTCTACTACACCAAGGGATAATAGTGCCATCTTCTTCAACATACAATATTGCCATCTACCCTGTCAAAAAAAGTGACAGGGGCGACTGGAGAACAATCCAGGATCTTTGCCCACTTAATGATGTAGTACAGAAAAAATGTCCACTAGTTCTGAATCCTGCCACCATTTTGTGCAGTATCCCCAAAGAAGCAATGCACTTCACAGTGGTTGATTTAAAGAATGCCTTCTTTTCAATACCCTTGCACCCTGACTCACAGTACCTCACAAAATTCACACATGGCGGAAAGCTCTACGAGCACACTCATTTGCCCCAAGGGTACTGCAAGAGCCCAAACATATTCAACAGGATATTATGCAAAGTTTTAGGCAACATCCATGTGCCCAGAATGGTCATCTAGTACGTGGACAACTTACTAGTGTGCAGTGACAGTGAGCAAAACTGTTGTAAATATTCCATCACCCTGCTACAACTATTGGCTCTCAATGGGTACAAGGTTGACAAGGCCAAACTCCAGCTTGAGGTGCTCTACTTAGAACAGCTCATTTCAGTAGATGACAAAAGAATTATACCAGACAGAGTAGAAACTGTGCACGCCACGCCCAAACCTGTTACAGTAAAAGACATGCAGAAATTACTGGGTTTATGTAAATACTTCAGGGCATGGATTCTGGACCATGTGTAACGCTCAACTGGTATCCATGGGGATGTCACTCAGCCTGTTCTGACCTCTTACAACCTCGAACCCTTCCCTGGAGTCTACTAGACTGGAGACTAGGCCTGAAACACAGGACTGGTAGAGTTTAACTCCCTATTGTCTCTGTGTGCTTGAACCCCTTCTTCCCCGAGGTCCAACCCTTCCCTTTGATCCACAGATCACCTTGTTTTCTTGGAAAGTGTGCTTTCCATCCTGCTTTCAGCACAGGGGCACGTTGATTGATGCGGGCTCGTTGCTGCCTAGTTACTTCACTGGCAAGAGTCCGACAGGTAAGTATAATGAGTCTTTTGAACAGTTGTCTAACTTCATTCCTTTCCTTCCTTAGATGATGGCCGGCGTCCGGGTATGGCTGCGTGCTACTGAGATGAGTAGCGCTGAAGGTGAGTGAGAGCGGGATGCGCAATGCGACCCCTTCGTATTTGTATTGAACTGAGTTCTTTTTCTCTGTCTTTTAGGTGCTGCAACATTTTCAGCGTGGATGCTGGTTATGAAGAAGAAATGCGGTGAGTAAGTGCGGTATGCGGCACCTCTGGATGTTTCCACGCTAACCTGGAATGTCTTTTCCCTCTTGCAGATGAATGAGAAGTTCCGGAGACAGAGTTCCCCCAGAGCGGCTGGGATTCAGGTAAGCGTTTAAAGCTCGTACAGTGTTTAAAAATAAGCGAAGATTTGATGAATGCTTACTAATGCCTTTTTTCTGTTCTTTTCCCTTTTCCTTAGGAGGCGGCATGCCGGAATGGGAATGACACCGTTGAAGATGCCCGCAGAACAGAAGAAGTTATGAATGATGGGCAGAATTAAGCGCCACAAGGTAAGGCTGTTCCTAACAGTGTTCTTGTTCTTGCAGGAGCTGAGTGCAGAAGAAAGATGCAGGCCAACTGGAGACCGATCCTAACACAGTGAGTGTCATGCTGCAGGTGCAGAAAACACAAAGCATGTTTCTCAGCCTGGGCGTAGCTTAAATAGTCTCTGGGTATCCCAGGTGCCTCTGGGCTGAACCACACCCAAAAGACCGCACCGCGGTTCTGGGAATCGAAATATGTGGGGGCATCCATCTTGTCCCCATGAATTCACTACAAGTACAATCCCCAATGTTATCCTATGGGAGTGAGTGAGTCTGGTGCCACAAGCACCAAGTCTGACTCCAAGTGGGTCTTTGGAGGGATGGAGAGGACCTTGGGGGCCATGTAGGTGATCGTGGCCTGGCTCCAGCCTGATATCTTGGAGGGCTGGGGACATGAGGGGCAGGAATCATGACACTATGTAGCATACACAAGACTGCTCTAACAGGGTCTTAAGGAAGCACACAAAGGCAACCACAAACTAGAATGGACAGCAGACATGGTGCAATATTTCAAAGTTTGAAGGAAATGATTTCCACAGCCCCCGTTCTAGCCACCCCATATTACACAAAATAATTATATATATTTTCACATTCAAATGGCACACTTATGAACACTGTGCTAAAATAGAAGATCACCATGGGCCACATGCCATTGACCTATACAGTGGTACATTGGACTCAGTTGTGCAAGGGCAGTTTGCATGTGAACAAGCCCTCTCTGCAGTGCCTTCACCATTGAAAAAAGCTCCACAATTGTGATGTGATGCTCAGTGGCATTGTACATGGAGCATTCAATATTTGTGATCTTGGAAAGATCGAAGTCTACCCTGAACACCTATAGAGCATCGGCATATAAAATGATCATCTCAAGCCCAAACATTCATGCAGTATGATGCAAAACAGTAAATCCTGCCACATTCATGAGGGAAGTGTGCATTGATGAGAACTTGCAACAACATTAGTGTGCAACATATGAAGGCGAAGAGGAAGACATCCCCAAAGCAAAAGACAGTTCACTAGAGGAGGGTGAAGTACTCTTTGTTGACAGTTCAGCAACAATTGACCAGGATACAGGGCAAAGTCATACGGGTGTGGTAGTAGTGCGCCTTGAAGGAGTGGAATATGAAATATTAATAATCAAGAGGTTACCCATGCACTATTCAGCACAAGCAGCAGAACTTGTGCCATTCATTGATGCGCTATGTGCATCCCAACGATCCCATGTTACCATTTATTCAGACTCAGCATACCCAACAACAGCGCATTCTGGGTTGTCACGATGGAAGAGGAGAGGGTCCAACAGAGCAGACGGTTCCCCAGTACCACATGCCACACTTTTAGAGACACTAATTTCCACACTGTCACAACCTTCTGTAGTAGCGCTCATCAAGTGTGCTGCGCACACTGGCAAGACTGATGAAATAGCCTTAAGAAAAGTTGCGGCTGAAGCTGCGGCCAAAATGGTGGCCTTTCTTCCTGGTCCACTAATTTCAGAATATGTCATAACTATACCATAACATGACCCACAATCAATGTCATGCACTGCCCATTAAACAATTAACTTAACGGCAGGAAAAAGTGCCAAATGAGGAAAAATAACTATGGTCTAAAAGAGGGTGTAAAAAGTCCCCCACAGACCTCCTCTGGAGACAAGAATGCACTGGCAAGGCGGTGATGCCTGTATAGCTCTTGACAATAGCATTCAACAAATTAAACCACCCATTTCGCAGCTCAAAACAGCATATTGCGTCAGACATACAGGAAGATTGGTTCATACCAAACCTTCAGGAGCATCTCGCAAACATGATTACACACTGCACCACCTGTCACATTTTTAGCACTTGCCTGATGCTCCGGATGATACAAGGCACCATGCCTCAACCCATTGGGCTGTTAGATTATGCAGTTATGGGAGAAAGATGCAATGGTTCACAATACCTAATAGTTGTAGTGTTCCCTTTCTCGTTATGGGTTGACACTGGTCCTTGTTCACATCCGGGTGCCAAATGTGCTGCAAAACTTTTAGTGCACGAGGTATTACCTTGATGGGGCGTGTGCGATACATTAAAATCTGACAATGACACCACTTTTTCAATGAGCTCTTCAAGGAAATCACAACACTACTTGTCATTAAACACTGGATGTGCTCAATTTATCATCCCCAAGCAAACGGCTTTGTGGAACAAATCAATGGCCTTTTTAAAAGCAAGCTCTCCAAGCTTTGCACCACCTTAAACAAAACTGGGTGCATTGCTTGTCCCTGGCTCTGTTCAGTTCAGCAAAGTAAAGACCATCACTTTTCACCAAATTAAATAGTAACTGGCAGGTGCATGCAAACACCCATCCCCCCAGTAAGGAGGGCATTGGATGCCCATAGAGCTGCAGTGGTTATGGTTGAAGTATTCAAAGACTACTTAACAAACCTGACATGTGCAACCAATGATGTTTCCCGACAGATCGCACCTCCGCACCTTGCCATAGACACTACATCGAATTACAGATACTAATGTCAGGTATCTAGCTGAGTATTAGAACCTTTTATAAGGTGCACTTTAGGTACTTATTGACCAAGGCATCAAGAGTAGAGATACTACACAACAAAGGTCTCTTTTTCTGTATATTGTGTGGATTTGTTTACTCAAGAATCAAGGTTAAATAACCTGAAGTTGCTTATATGTATAGATATGTATATCTGATGTTATTCCAGTATCTAAGAGAGAAATACAGATTTATTGTGTATTTTACACATTGTCAGTTCTCTGGTGATTAGCACTAAGCACTTTTTGGAGCACTGGTCACTTTGCAAGTTTTTATGTTTTTGTTTTTAATACTACCTCTTATTAAATTTTACCTATTTTAAATGAATAATTATTGAAGTCTGGTTGTATTTTCCATGAACTTCCACTTGTCATTGCTCGAACTGTTTAGTAAGTGTGATAATCCTAGAATTATCCAGTGAATTGTGAGTCCAAACCTATAACAGGTGTGGGAGCCTTTTTGTTTTTGTTGACCACATCCAGCCAACCACTGTTGCCAAGTGACCTAATATATGTCAAGAGCTTTGTTTGCAAATGGAACAACCCTAGATTTCTTGCTCCTTATGAAATGCTGCTTTTCGCCCCTCTTGCAGTACAAGTGAAAGGGCTTCATTATTGGATTCATCTCCCAGACATTTGCAGGGCACCCCCAGATCTCACCTTTATCCTAAAAAAGAAGCTTTCAATATACCTCACAATAACTACCTGAAAAGTACTAAAGTAACTGCATGTCACAGTGAAAAAACATGCATGGATCATAAAAGCCTAAGCACTTTCAAGTAAAAGAAACTATTTTTCTCTTTCTCTTCCTTTCTCTCACTCTCTCTGTCTCTCTGTCTCTCTTTCTCTCTTTCTCTCTTTCTCTCTTTCTCTCTCTCTCTTTCTCTCTCTCTCTCTTTCTATCTCACCCAGCCCATTTTAGTTCCCTCTAAAGGAGTGTACAACATGGAGCGCTCAATGTCAAAGATAAATATACTGTTAATTCTAGATGGTTATATTCTTATACTTGTGGCCTACACTTCACTAGCATTCTATTTACCATATTAATGTTTATGTTAGGATTTAATTGGGTAACATATTTTATCTGGGCAAGCCATCTAAAAGAGGGAGGAGAAGGGACATGAACAGAGGTGCACTGCTAAATGCATCTACACTGTCAAAAGAAACCAGCAGCACACTGGTACATATGTATGAGACTTTCCAAATCAGTAATAACAGTGTCAACACACATGCAACAATACCTGACCGAATGAGTGTGTGCATGAGCAAAATGTTATGAATGTTATTCACCACAATTACAAATCTTTTTTGTAGCACAAATATTAGTAATACCAACAATGTTAGCTGTAGTATATTAACAAGGAGTTATGTATCATGCCATGATAGAATGAAAAGGCAAGCATGTAGGCCTGGATGCTATTAAAGATATCCGACATCCCGAACATTCGAATAGCTGGTATGCTAGTATGCTGACATGAGTGCGGTAGGAAGACAAACGACCAATAGTAGTAGTTATGTATTCTCATTGATAATTCATGCATTGGGGGCACCAAAGGTTTTAGTACCATAGGAAGTTCAAGTTATAGAGGCACAATGCCCAGTTCATCTTGTGCTATATAGAATAAAAGGCACCTGCCAGGCACACAGGGTGCGACTAAAGCTTTTCGATCCAGATGCGCTGCAATGCAAGAACAACCTGAAATACCTCAACTGCTTACAACAGACATATTCAGTGATCGACTGGGTGAAGTATGTAAACAGCAAGTTGCAGGAAACTATGCTCAGCTGCCTAGCTGAAGGCCTCCGCGGATTGGAAGATAAGTAGTGGCGTTCGTGGGAAAGACATGTGTACAAATATGGACAAAGCATGTCACAAAACTGACATGGATTGCAACAATGGAGAAGCCAATGAAAGTGCACCAAGAGGAGAGCGACAAGTGCAAACACTTGTGTCTAGGCATGTTATAAATACCATATCATATCAAGTTGTGATTCCACAATGAAGGAACTGTCTTTGTCAGCTCCAACGAGCGATGCAGCAGGACAATGTTGATTCCAGACTCTAAAAGGCACACAGCAGAAGTAATAGACCACTACTGGGTCTGTGGCAAACAAGTGTACTTACACCTCCCGCCATCATTGAACAGCTATTGTTCACTGTCCACACTGCACTCAGAGCTACTAGTAGTCCCAGAAGAATACTTGAAAGGGGGGCCAATACCTGAAATACAACAGTTTCCCCAGCGTTCGAAGAATACAGCCCAATGCCAGAGCCAGAATTTTGCATTCTCCCAGGAAGAGCCAATATGATAAGCTGTGGCGGAAGAAGAGAGCATCAAACTATTTAACAAAAGACTCAACAGCACCCCTTGGGAAAATACCCGAAGAATACATATTGTTTAGCTTTGCTGAAACATTTTTCCCCTCACTCTTGCTGCTCTGTGTACAGGCAAGAGCTAATACTACATGGCTGCAGATCATACGCTGGGAACTGGTCCAATTGGCAAACAACATCAAACATGGGTAAGTCATAAAGTTTGAGCTGCGTGCCCTAAGGTTGATGACGATGCAGAACAGATACGTCCCATATATGCTGATGGCACTGGATGGAGGCATGTGCTAAAAAATCAGAGAATCATCTTGCAACTTTGTGCCTCTCAAAGATGCAGAAAATGGATTATGGTCCCACATAATAGCGGCAGTCCGCGGCTTGGGAGTGTGAATGAAAACAGAAGCTCGTATCCAAGGAGGAGATTGGTTTGATCTCATCTTTGACTGAGCCCATCCTCGTTTGGAGCCCTTGTGAAGATGCTGGTGCCTGATATTGTATTGATATGATATAATATGATAGTTTATTTATATTGCGTCTGTACACAATGTGTTTCAAAGCGCTTCAAGGCAAGAGAGGGAACAAGGGAAAATACAATGACATTCCTACAGGCCATGGACATTAAGGATCTGAAATTAACTATCGTACTCGGCCTGGCGACATTTTAGATAGTGCAAGAGCTAAGACATAGATAAGGAAGGGAGGGGGAGAGTGGGAAGGAAATGGAAACAGAAAGGCGACTACCATACTAGGCCTGACAACATTCCTGGTAGAACTGGAGAAAAACAAAAGGTGAGGGAGAGGGGTGCAGAAAGGTAGGGGAGGAACAAAACACGTGACTCTCATACTAGGCCTGACAACATTTCAGATAGTGCTGGTGGGTTGAGGGGAGGAGAGGAAGAAACCAGTAAGCGGAGGGGGGAGAAGACAGACGATGTTGCAAACATATTAGGTCCAGGGACAATTCTGATACAGTAAGTGCATAGAAGAAAGTAAGGGGAGGAGATAGGAAAAGGGAGAAGGGAAAGGAGGAGAGAACAGAGAGTTAGCAGTCAAAAGTGTGGAGAAGCAAGAGGGGAGAGTGAATACAATTGCAGAAGTCAGGAGTAACACATAATGTTGCAAGCCAGGATACAAGATGAAGATGGGAACATCATATTTTAGGGCCACCAGTACAAGATGCAAAGGAAGTTCAGCATGAGAGTTGAGAAAGGGTGACGCACCGTGAATGAATGAAGTCCATAAAAGTCAAATCCAGCATTGGCCACAAGACGGTGATGGTGAAACCAGAATTTATCAGTACAGACTCCTGCAGAAGTAGGCTTCAGCGGGGAGATGGGGGAACACGGTAGAAGAATCAAACAAAACAGGCAACATCTGTGTGCGAGAATGCTGGGGACACAAGGGAAAATCACAGGGGGACCAGAGGGGAGGGGATGGACTGTGGGGACAGAGGGAGTAACACATGTTGGTGCATGCTTACCTGCTGTCTGAGCAGGGGGTCTGGCCCTGGGTCCTCCTGGTCTGAACAGGAATTGCCCTTTTCTTCATCTGCCCTTCGCTTAGGAGGCCTGGGCGAGAGATGGCCATGATCTAATAGTCAAGTGCAGGAAGGAAGAGGCAGGGCTAAGAAGGTGGGTGGTGCTTAGGCCAGGTGACCTAGATCCATTTGCACCTGCTCCCCATCTGCAAAGGAAAAGAGGCTGGAGGGCTCCTTAAGTAGGGAAAAAAGTGCGGCAAGCAGGAAGGCACCAGGTGGGCGGGACTTGCTAAGTGGTGAAAAAGAGCAGCAAGCAGGAAGGCACCAGGTGGGCGTGCCTTGCTAAGTGGTGAAAAAGAGCGGTAGGCGGGAAAGCAGCAGGTGGGCGGGGCTTAGGCCTGGTGACATAGATCCACTTGCACCTGCTCCCCATCTGGAAAGGAAAAGAGGCTGGAGGGCTCCTTAAGTAGGGAAAAAAGAGCAGCAAGCAGGAAGGCACCAGGTGGGCTGGCTTGCTAAGTGGTGATAAAGAACGGCAAGCAAGACGGCACCAGGTGGGTGGGGTTTGCTAAGAAGTGAAAAAGAGCAGCAGGCAGGAAGGCACCAGGTGGGCGGGGCTTGCTAAGTGGTGAAAAAGAGTGGTAAGCAGGAAGGCACCAGATGGGCGGGGCTTGCTAAGTGGTAAAAAAGAGCGGCAGGCAGGAAGGCACCAGGTGGGTGAGGCTTGCTAAGTGGTGAAAAAGGGCGACAAGCAGGAAGACACCAGGGTGGCGGGGCGGGGCTTGCTAAGTGGTGAAAAAGAGCCGCAAGCAGGAAGGCACCAGGTGGGAGGGGCTTAGGTCAGGTGACCTAGATCCACTTGCACCTGCTCCGCATCTGTAAAGGCAAAGAAGCTGGAGGCTCCTTAAGCAGGGAAAAAGAGCGGCAAGCAGGAAGGTATCAGTTGGGCGGGGCTTGCTAAGTCATGAAAAAGAGCGGCAAACAGGAAGGCACGGTGGGCAGGGCTTGCTAAGTGGTGAAAAAGAGCGGCAAGCAGGAAGGCACCAGTGGGTGGGGCTTGCTAAGTGGTGAAAAAGAGCAGCAGGCAGGAAGGCACCAGTTGGGCAGGGCTTACTAAGTGTTGAAAAATAGTGGCAAGCAGGAAGGCAACAGGTGGGCGGGGCTTGCTAAGTGGTGAAAAAGGGGGGCAAGCAGGAAGGCAGCAGGTGGGTGGGGCTTGCTAAATGATGTAAAAGAGCCGCAGGCAGGAAGACACCAGGTGGGCGGGACTTAGGTCAGGTGACCTAGATCCACTTGTACCTGCTCCCCATCTGCAAAGGCAAAGAAGCTGGAGGCTCCTTAAGTAGGGAAAAAGAGCAGCAAGCAGGAAGGTACCATGTGGGCGGGGCTTGCTAAGTGGTGAAAAGGAGTGGCAAGCAGGAAGGCACCACATGGAAAGGGCTTGCTAAGTGGTGAAAAAGAGCGGCAAGCGGGAAGGCACCAGGTGGGCAGGGCTTGCTAAGTGGTGAAAAAGGGGGGCAAGCAGGAAGGCACCAGGTGGGCGGAGCTTGCTAAGTGGTGAAAAAGAGCGGCAAGCAGGAAGGCACCAGGTGGGCGGGGTTTGCTAAGTGGTGAAAAAGAGCGGCAAGCAGGAAGGCACCAGGTGGGCGGGGCTTGCTAAGTGGTGAAAAAGATCGGCAGGCAGGAAGGCACCAGGTGGGCGGGGCTTGCTAAGTGGTGAAAAAGGGGGGCAAGAAGGAAGGCACCAGGTGGGTGGGGCTTGCTAAATGATGAAAAAGAGCCGCAGGCAGGAAGACTCCATGTGGGCGGGACTTAGGTCAGGTGACCTACATCCACTTGCACCTGCTCCCAATCTGCAAAGGCAAAGAAGCTGGAGGCTCCTTAAGTAGGGAAAAAGAGCAGAAAGCAGGAAGGTGCCAGGTGGGCGGGGCTTGCTAAGTGGTGAAAAGGAGCGGCAAGCAGGAAGGCACCAGGTGGGCAGGGCTTACTAAGTGGTGAAAAAGAGCAGCAAGCAGGAAGGCACCAGGTGGGCGGGGCTTGCTAAGTGGTGAAAAAGAGAAGCAGACAGGAAGGCACCAGGTTGGCGGGGCTTGCTAAGTGGTGAAAAAGAGCGGCAAGCTGGAAGGCACCAGGTGGGTGGGGCTTGGTAAGTGGTGAAAAAGATCGGCAGGCAGGAAGGCACCAGGTGGGCGGGGCTTAGGCCAGGTGACCTAGATCCACTTGCACCTGCTCCCGTCTGCAAAGGAAAAGAGGCTGGAGGGCTCCTTAAGTTGGGAAAAAGAGCGGCAAGCAGGAAGACACCAGGTGAGGGCAGGGCTTGCCAAGTGGTGAAAAAGAGCGGCAGGCAGGAATGCACCAGGTGGGTGTGGCTTGCTAAGTGGTGAACAAGAGTGGCAAGCAAGAAGGCACATTGGGGCGGGGCTTGCTAAGTGGTGAAAAAGAGCAGCAGGCAGGATGGCACCAGGTGGGCGGGGCTTGCTAAGTGGAGAAAAAGAGCAGCAAGCAGGAAGGCACCAGGTGGGCGGGGCTTGCTAAGTGATGAAAAAGAGCATTAGGCAGTAAGGCACCAGATAGGCGGGGCTTAGGCCTGGTGACCTAGATCCACTTGCACCTGCTCCCCATCTGGAAAGGAAAAGAGACTGGAGGGGTCCTTAAGTAGGGAAAAAGAGCGGCAAGCAGGAAGGCACAAGGTGGGCAGGCTTGCTAAGTGGTGATAAAGAACAGCAAGCAAAAAGGCACCAAGTGAGTGGGGCTTGCTAAGTGGTGAAAAAGAGCAGCAGTCAGGAAGGCACCAGGTGGGCGGGGCTTGCTAAGTGGTGAAAAAGAGCGGCAAGCAGGAAGGCACCAGTGGGTGGGGCTTGCTAAGTGGTGAAAAAGAGCAGCAGGCAGGAAGGCACCAGGTGGGCAGGGCTTAGGCCCGGTGACCTAGATCCACTTGCACCTGCTCCCCATCTGCAAAGGAAAAGAGGCTGGATAGCTCCTTAAGTTGGGAAAAAGAGCAGCAAGCAGGAAGGCACCAGGTGAGCGTGGCTTCCTAAGTGGCGAAAAATAGAGGCAGGCAGGAAGGCACAAGGTGGGCGGGGCTTGCTAAGTGGTGAAAAGGGCGGCAAGCAGGAAGGCACCATGTGAGCGGGGCTTGCTAAGTGGTGAAAAAGAGCCGCAGGCAGGAAGGCACCAGTTGGGCGGGGCTTGCTAAGTGGTGAAAAAGGACAGCAAGCAGGAAGGCACCAGGTGATCGGGGCTTGCTAAGTGGTGAAAAAGAGCCGCAGGCATTAAGGCTCCAGTTGGGCGGGGCTTAGGTCAGGTGACCTAGATCCACTTGCACCTGCTCCCCATCTGCAAAGGCAAAGAAACTGGCGGCTCCATAAGTAGGGAAAAAGAGTGGTAAGCAGGAAGGTACCAGGTGGGTGGGGCTTGCTAAGTCGTGAAAAAGAACAGCAAGCCGGAAGGCAAAAGGTGGGCGGGGCTTGCTAAGTGGTGAAAAAGAGCAGCAGGCAGGAAGGCACCAGATGGGCAGGGCTTGCTAAGTGGTGAAAAAGAGCGGCAGGCAGGAAGGCACCAGGTGGGCGGGTCTTAGGCCAGGTGACCTAGATCCACTTGCACCTGCTCCCCATCTACAAAGGAAAAGAGGCTGGAGGGATCCTTAAGTAGGGAAAAAGAGCTGCAAGCAGGAAGGCACCAGGTGGGCAGGGCTTGCTAAGTGGTGAAAAAGAGCGGCAGGCAGGAAGGCACCAAGTGTGCATGGCTTGCAAAGTGGTGAAAAAGAAAGAGTAGCAGGCAGGAAGGCACCAGGTGGGCAGGGTTTAGGCCAGGTGACCTAGATCCACTTGCACCTGCTCCCCATCTGCCATCCTGGTTCTTCTCTGCACATGCCAAATGGGACTCTGATGCTGTGCCGAAGCACTGCCTAGTACCCTAATGATGATGGTTTCAATTGGCATTTCAAAAGTACCCCATAATAGAAAGGAGGTAGAAATACAAACTGACCAACCTATCCCCTATGTGGTCCCCTTACACTATGGAGATGAAGTCGACAGACTATAAAACACAATTATTGTTCCTCACTCTGACTCTTAACATTAAAAGGAAGTATGTGAAGATTTATCAGGGGCTGGGGGATGTATCTACATGATGTGCACTCCCGAAGAATCTTCACTGGGGGAAGCCTGCGGGATTTGTGTAGGCATGGAAGCCAATAAAGGGAAAACCACCATATGGAACTACAGTAAGGAGGGGAAATTAACACAAGCATGCAGAGGAATTAGTTACTGTAGAAGTAATGAAAGGGGGAATTTTGGGATGAAAATGAACCTTTCCCACCCCCCTAGGTTCTTCAGAGTGAGGTGAGTCCCATAGATACACTTGCGATGTAGCAGGGGGGACGGTGTTGTGCTAAGAAACCCTGCACAAACACAATATTACATAATAATGTATAGATATAGTGCACACATATAAGGAGGCACCATATTTGTAGTTATGGTAGACCCATTTGGCCCTGCATAACCGTGCAGTAAACACAGGCCCGATGAAGAAACATGAACAGGCCCAAGCACTGATGGGAGACAGACCTGCATGGTTACTTCCCATGGAAACCTCTCTTTGTTTATTAACTGTTGTGAATACTTGTTATCCCAAAAAGGAATGCACCCTGCAAGGCCACGAGACAGCACCAGGCTCCTCACTGTGCACACTCATCACAGCCAGGCCAAGAGCAGACCTCCAACCCTCACCAAGCCCACCAGGAGTTTAGGCACCCGCAACTGCTCAAGTCCAAGACCCCTGAATTCCATGATAGAAGTTGACCTTAGACCATCAACCAAGGACCCATTGGTCATATAAGATCTAAAGCAACACTGTCATTCCACCTTATTTCATGAATGACACTTTGTAATACGAGGTACAGGGTGGAATAAATTATTGCTCAAACCGAGGGTTGAAACCTTGGGTCCTTGTGTACGGAGAGTGCGAAATGAATTGAGTGAAGAATGAGTGGGTCAGCATGATCTTGAGAATCCCCCTGTGCCAGTCCCTGAGTTTCCCATTTGAATGCATTGTCTTACAATAGTAACTAACAAAGAACATGAACTTCACTCCCTGGAGAGACGAGCCCAGCTGACCCCACATGATGGAAGACGGACAGACTGGGCTGGGTCCAATTGCAGCCTGGCATCCCCCGTGGAGCAGGGGATGCCAGAGATATGCAAGAAATCTCTAGGCCTATTTTGCCTTGTGGGTTGTATTTTTTCTGGCGTGAGTATTCAGGGCCTTCAGTGGTTTTTGCCTTTGTGGGCTATTATATTAAAAAAGAATGGACGCCAACTTAACATGCCACCTTATAATCGCCAACCCACTGGTATCTCCCTCACACTGACTAAACATGTATTAATGGGGTTTAATGATAACACCTGCAGTGCAACCCCTGACCAGGTGTAACTCAAGCAGTTTCCACCCTCTTATCTTCCATGTCTCCCATCACTCCACATGGTAATCCCTTATTCAAACATTACAATACCCTTTAGGTTAAACACCTATTGGCAGCTGCAGTCTGTCCCAAGTAAATATCCTGTGTCCCTATGTACAGTCATGGTCTATATCCAGCACTCCATGTCCATTTGCAGTAACTCTTTTGTCTCCCAGTTGTGGAATCCATTGAGAATTATTGCAACCACTGCTCTGCTGTGGGTGGCTGGCACTGGTTTTCCAGCCTGCATCTCATGGGCCTTGCTACCCCATTTTCCTTTTAGGTGATGCTTTTATATTTCCTGGGCTACAGCAGCTCGTGTTTTTTTTTTTTTCCTCATATTTTATTTTCAGGGCTACAGTTGCCCATTTGCACATGGCCCACCCAGGTTTGCGGTCTCCGGTGCACGGGTCCTTCCAAAGGCCCTGCATAAGCTCCACGATCATAGCATGGCCACCTGTGGTCCAAGGCACAGTTAAGAGAGCCCACTGGCTGTGTTGGATGCTTCAGTTGTGCCTCCCAACAGGTAAACAGGTAATTGCTTCAGTTTCCTCCCTGTCTGGGCCAGGGAGGGTGAATAGTTCACAGGATGTTTGTTGATGCGTGCGCCCGGCATGTGAAGACATGGCCAGCAATGCAGAGTAATCTTCACCAACGGCCCTGTCTGGCCCTGCAGTGGCTGGACCTTCCCACGCTGGTCACACCACCTTCACCTGGGCTGCCACAGACACGATGCATGGGGCTTTGTCCTTCTCAGGCCCACTCAGTCTGGCCCCTGGCTGGGCTGCACTGCCCTCAGGCCATGCCGACTTAACTTGGACTGTTCTGCTGATGCAGCCTAAGGTCTTGGGCACATCTTCACCTGGGCCACCGGTTCCGTTTGGCCCAGGATTTATTACTTCTTTTGCAACTGTTCAGCCTGGCCCTCAGTTAGGCTAACAGCTCCACAGGCCAGGTAGAAGCCTGAGCTGCTACTGACTTGCAGTCCAGACTCTGGATGCCACCACACAAAAGCTAGCATATGCGGCCAAGGTCACAGAATTCCTTGAGCTCAGAGGGGCCACTCGATGAACCGCTCTGCAGGAGCACGCAAGCTTCGTCTCCCACCTCTCACCTCTGCCAAGCATTGTTCCCCAACAGTTATTTTTTTCCACGTTTTCAAATCCCTGGAATGGAATCCTCAAGATATGTCCGTCTACAGTTCCTGGAAGGGGGGTCCTTCCCTTTGTCATCAGTCTGTGGATGTTCCAGGTGGCTCCCGCAGTGCGGATACCTTGGCACTGTCAGGCAAATCCATACAGTACAAGTCACATACACGTTAATAAAGCAACTTTTTAAAAACCTTCCTGTGTGTGTCCTCCCTACTTCCAATGAATAGGTAAAACAATAATTCTTATACCTGTAAGTAACCCATACCTGAGCGTGCCCCATTGTGTATTCTTCTTTGAAGCTATGTATTGATGGTAACTTACAAAAATCCTAAGCTAGCGCTGATCCTATATCTGGTGTTCATGTAAGCATTTCTCATAAAAAATACTGGCTTGCCTTCTTACCACAAGCAAACATCAGCAAGTTGGGATTCAGGTTTGAGGCATTCCTTCGGGCCATGAATTTTCAAAAAGAGATTGACTGACTGTGATTTGGTACATAGTAGCTATGGTGCTTTCATCAAATGGACGTTTTCATCAAAAGACATTATTATCTTAATTACTAGGCAATAGGGATCCACCATCAAGATATTTTGAGTGAATAATTTCAACATCTATCAGGCAGAAATAGAAATGTTGTCTGGGTCCAAGTGAACCAGGAGGCAGGGGTCTGAGTAGACCGGCAACCACCAGCAATAGCAGCAATAGATGCCACTTCCACTGGATGGAGCTCAACTTGGATAGAGATTTTCAAGTAATAAACAATTAAGAACTTCCAACTGGATTGATTTGGAATCAATCCACATAGTTGTACTGTTATTTACCACTCAACTCAAAGTCCTGTTCTGAGCAGACAATGCTGTAAAAGTGAGTCTGGATAATCATAGAGGAACAAAGAGCCATTTACTGGAACGTTTGGCTTAGCATGTCTAAAAAGGGATTTATTTTGGGGTACATTGACTCTAACACCAGAAAGATTGACTTGATGTAAATTATCCTTAGAAACTGGCTGAGTGGTGCCAGCCAATCAGGATGCTAGGGATGAGGAGGGCATGAATCACAGGTAGAATCCTGCATTTCAATCCTCCCTCCAGCATCACTCTCCGAGCCCTTGATTATTTTGCGCCCATTACCCTGGTTGTCATTTCAATCTGTCTCTGCCCTCCCCTCTTTTCCCTTTGCATTTGTCCCTTATAACATGCCCACCCTCCAACCACTCCCCAGCTGCTGACCATCACTTACCTGGCCGTGGTCTTCTCCAATCTCACATTCCAGTCATGCCAAAATCCCCTAGAAATAGTAAAAGGACTACAGTGATTTTACTATTGCTCCCAACGGCCATTTTGTTTTGTATAACTATAAAGGAAATTGACCACAAGCAAAATGTGTGGTCTGCTTTAAATAAAATAATAAATCACTATTGGGACACAGCATCAACAGTACTGGGGTCCTAGCTATAGTGTAAATTGCTGCATTCTCCGGCTAGTTTGGTTGTTAAAAACCCTCAGCCCTTGTCTAGCACGAGTAAACTTGGGCTAACAGGCCATCAATCATGAAGCCTGCCCTCAAAAGCAGCAATGAATGCTACATTGATTTTGTAATTGTGTCGCTGACATGACTGTCTTTCATGTTAGAACAGGTGTAGCAGGGTGTAGTAACTCCCACTCTAGAATGTTTCAGTCCAGATGAGCACATTCTCTCTCTCTCTCCCTCTGTCCTATTCACCTTGGCGTGCGCTGACTTACAATATGAGTAATTTAACCTGAGATGCACTATCTCATAACCTGCATAATGTCCATTGAAATCCCGAGAAGTGCTGCATCGTCATAGATGATTTTTTATAAAGCAGTGGTTCAATACTTTCCATACCAGAATCTTAGCGTGGAAGCAGGTCACTCCCAATTCAGAAGAAGCATTTGTAAACTCATACGAGATGCTTGTGTCTTATTGCTTAGCTAGGTATTTGATTGTGTGCAAATGTATTGGTCTTCATTTGCAAGAATTGGACTAGTACAAGTTGTAATGTCTTAGTCAGGGTTTAACAGAAAAGATCCATTATACCAAATCGTGAAATGCTTTCTTTCCCATCTGTATTTTTAGACTGTGGCAAAGTCAGACTGTGTTGTGTTGCAGTTTTTGAAGCTTGATGTTCATCTTCCTCCTCTCTGAGTGCTTGCCCAGAAGGAATGTACTTAGAGATCCGCTGCTTACACAATTGCAGGCCCTATATTCAAAGACATGGATTACAATCAGGGTGGGCATTGATTGGTTCCATCTTGTAGGATTACCACTCATGCAAGACTTAAAGTTGGGCACATAATGATGAACCTTCAATTCTGTTTGTATGTGTTAAACCTTCTAGACTGTTTGTCTAACATTAGATATTTCTCCCTGAATAAGAACACTAGTTGATATTATTGCTCTCCATTCCGACACTGACTGTACGTCCATGCCTGTTTTTACACTGATAGACTTTCAGTGTCACCTGAATTCTATGTTCTATTCCGGTGCCAGATATATTTGAAACTCTTCGAATATTATTAAGGGGGATACAATATGTATACAAATATGTGTGCAGCTGGGGTATCCTTATCTTGGAGATTTTACTGATGAAAAATGTATTTGAAGTTCACTAAGCAAAGATTTCATTCCGACAACAACTTGCACCTTAGACGCTTCACTCAGTTTTGATATTAATTATGGAGATTTGACTCAATGATCCTTAACAGAAGCAAACACATTCAAGGCTTTCCCCTCCCAAAGTTAAGTCCCAGAAACATGACCTCCACTTTCATAGTATGATATATGTAAGTTAGAATGAAGACTATGGAAAATACAAAAATATCATTATCAAGGACAATCAAGGGAAATCAGTTGATTCGGTGAGAATCAAGCCATATGCATGCTCGCTAAAAGCGGATCTAACAATGTGCTTGCATTTGTTTAACTAAGACTAACATGCAGGGAAGGAATCAATACGTCGTGTAGATTTTGTGTGATATAATGTACTGTTTGATCTTATGCTACATCACTCCAATATCAAAATAGATGACATTAGAAACAAGAATATTATTTAGATTAAAGCTTAGAAATCGGATCATCAACAGTCTTCGGTATCCCTGCCTACACAGTATTTGCTTGTGGAGCACCTAATTGACTATGGAGACATTAACTCATCCAAATATCTTTGACCAGACCTCTGCTCGTGAGGAACCCATTCTGAAGTTATGGAGTTTGGTTTAAATTTACATGTACTTTAGAAGATGGAAGTGCATGGAGTACCCACATGAAATGCATGTATTTACAATGGGTATTTCTTAATTTTTTGTTAATGGGGAATTAGTCACTAGTGGGGAAGATGCCTATGAGCCTACAAAAACAGAAAGAGCAACGGGTTACCCCCCTCTGTCTCCCCATTGACACTTCTATTTTTTAACAACCCTCATTCTTATGCTATAGTTGAATATGGCATACGATAGTCCAACCAGACAAACAAAATGATTAGTCTAGAAAACATCAATTCATAGAAATTTCAAAAATGCATGTAACAAATGCATCAGACAATAATATACCATTATGTCTATAAATTACATAACATCATTTGTTTGTTTTTACATAACATCATTTGTTTTTACATTATTAGCAATATGATTGGGTTGCTTTTCACCATATTTACCTTTTCCTACTGCAACACTGCTCTTGCTTTTTCCTTTGATTCGAAAAAACAATATACAAAATAACACCAAATGGGTGTCTACGTACTTGCTGAGACCCCTAGGTGAAGAAAAAGGGGGAGAAATGATTGATAGCTTGACGTGCAGGCGTCATGTTGTCCACACGTTTTTCAGCACTGGCGTCCTAATACGTTTATTGACAGGTGACTAGTGGGCTTTCTTCAGGATTTTTTTTCTTATATATGTGTAAATAATTCTATATGACCTCTTTCTTTGAAACAATCTCACTTATTTTGAGAGGGGTGTGGATGGGCACTTTTAGTTATTTTTCTCAAAACGGAAGTTCCCTTGATCAAATGCCTCAGAAAGGCCTGAGCAAATAAAGCGGGCTGTCTGATTCTGATGTGGAGCAGCTGATTATGTATTCTATGTCCGTTTAACAGCTTCATTTTAAATCTGGTGCAAAAAGACTTGGATGGCAAAAAACAGTAGGGGAAAGGCTCTCCATCTGTTTTATGCTTGTTGCTAGTTTTGGTGGATTACCAGGAAGGAGCAGGGTCTTGTTTTCCCCACTCCATGCAGACAAAACTACCAGTCCATATCTAATATAAATGCGTGTGCAAAGGTTTGGGATTTGATGGATGCAGCCCTGTTTTTTGCGCCAGTGCAATGCCAACCATCATGCCCATAACTGGTGGTGGAACCACTGCTTCTTGTCTGATCAGGATGGATAGACCAACCCAGATCACACATACCTATTGCCAGCCTTACCAGAAAAGTGTCATGATTCCCCACAGAGTGCCAAGGATGTGGTCATGGATGCATTCATTTCCAGGGAGATGAACACATCATGGAAAATGAGAACCTAGATGTTCATCCCTTCTGTAACGAATACACAAACGTATCCGTTCATTTATCCATCCCTTCCATCTTGCCCTCTATTTATCCAATTCAAGCACTTCCTCCATTCATCCATTTGTTCAGAACGTTCATAACTTATTTTCTTCCGCATCAAAAGGTTTATTTGTTTATCTATTTTTTTTCTTTATAACGCACCATAACCGAGTTCAGTTTCTAAGCGCAGATCCGGGATTTGAACCTCTGCGGCTCTGAGGGTCTTGTTTCCAAGAGCAGCGAGTTGCCCCTGTGCTATCCCCCGTTCATATAGTTGTGCCCCTTCAGCTAACCATGATCCACCTCTGCAGCAAGTTATACACCTTACTATCCCTAATTTCACTCATTTGCATCTGTTGCCTGTGCCTGTCCGTCTGTCTATCTGTCTAACCTACCTGTCGAATTGTCTATCTATCTATCTATCTATCTATCTATCTATCTATCTATCTATCTATCTATCTATCTATTTATTTTTGGCCAGCAAGATAGCTCAGGGCTGATACGTTTGACTTTGAAACAATAACACAGGCTCAAACCCCAGTCCTTTGCTTAGAGAGGTAGTGTAAGCCTGTTGTAAAAGAACTATGACTTCATTTAAATCATGATCTATGTGTCTACCTACCTTGCTGACACGTGCAGTCCTCCCATTGTACCTGTTTACTCAATCTCACTCTTGCAGACTCGAACCATTCGATGATTTATTAACTAAAAACACTTTTTATGTCAATATGTTATGTTGTGTGTCCTTCGTTTGCCTAATATGTCCAGCCAGTCCCAAGAGCACTGGTGTGCTATTTCCTCGATCCTGGCTTCTTTCTGCCTCCTCTCTCCACTCAGGTTCCAATCCTTCCTCCTAATGTCCCTGCGGTTCTTTTCCCTACTCGTGCATTTGTCTTCTTTCAATCTCTCATTTTATTTTAAGGACATGTTTATGGCTAACCTTTTCATCAGCGGAACAAAAAAGAGAATGCTTATACTGGTTTAGCAAATGGTCAATAAAGATATAATCACAATCCTGTCGCCGGGATATTCTTTGCCCTCGCTAGAACAGGAGAGGTATTGTTTTATTTGAGGTTATTGAAGTGTGCATTACACTGTTCGTTCTGATCAATACACTGACACAAATGCATCTGTCACACTCCCCTTTGATGAAACAGAATTTAAGCATAGGGCGCAGCATTGCCACATTCATCTGTGTGTTGGAGTCATTTCCTATTTTGTGTTACCAGGGATGGATGGGAGTAATTCACGCCTCGGCTAATGTTTATTGTAGTCTTCCCAATATAGGACATACGGTGGCTAGAAGAGGAAAGAGGAGCGTGAAGGTGAGTCTTTTTGTGTGTGCATGTTTGTGTGTGTGTGTGTGTGTGTGTGTGCAACCATGTCAGTGTGCTTGATGAACAAACCTGACTGGAGCTTAAAAATTGCCTAAAACTAGTCGGATCTATGTGATCACTGTGCATCCCATAATTTCGAATCCAAAAATATCGAAATCCTAAATCGAACCAAACAGTGATCACAAAGATTACTCTTTCCCGCATCAGCCGTACATGGGTGTAAGTTTACCAGTACACAATTGTCGGTGGCACACTTACCTTCTTTCCTGTGCCGCCGACTCCCCTCCATCCCCGCGACATCAGTTCCCTTTCACTAACGAGGGATAAACTGGCACTGCAGGGTCCTTTTTTATAATTATTTATTTAGCTTTGTTTCTACTTCATTGTCCCATGCTATCCATTTAATGAAAGCGGGGGACACCCCCCAAAACCTGAACGCATTATACTATTCATTGGTAGCGGGGGACACCCCAGCAACCCGCTCTCCCCTTGTACGGTGTAATCGGAGTCAGCATTTTGTTTACAGGCGAATGCGCATTAAAAGCACATTCAGCATTTTTTATTTGTTATTTTCACGCAATACGGAGTAGAGTATGTATGAGAGTGGTAGAGACAAACTCAGCATGGCACTTTGAGACAACATCAGGTGTGAAAGAGTGCTGCATAAGTTCCAAGGTAGTTGAAAGAGCTCCTGCCATCAGTGTTGACTTGTGCTTCTCGAAATAGCATGTTGTCTTAGATGAGTCGCAGTTTCTGAAGCTTCTGAGACAGGACAGGATCCACCAAGATGTCCTGCCAAAGGTTAGTGAGGTTTGGTTATTAGACCCCATCATCCGGGTGAGGCAAAACTAGTTACGCTTCCTTCATGTGCACATGCCACCGTCTGATCCTAATGTGGCAGTCTCATCCTAATGAGTCCTCCCAGATACTGTGACTTGATGAGCATCTGTGTCAATGATGCAAAAATGGCATTCGATGTTGCTGAGGACATTTATAAGCTTAAACATGAATATTCTGTAAAGAGACGAGAATGAGATGACCATTGGCCTTCCATCGAGGAGGTTGCTTGGTGGTGAGGGTAAGGGCAGCAGTTTGACTTAGCGCGCGTATATTGATACAAAGTACTGGAATGAGAACGAGACAGTATGCCCCTATTCTGAATTTCATCAGAAAACCAGATAAGGAGGGTGTTGTCATTTTCTGTGTCAAAGGGCACTGCAAGGTCACGAGGGATTAGTGCAGGCGTGACCCCATGTATTTAGGGGCACGGTTTTAGTCTCCATATCTATTCAGAAGGCTACTTTACTGAGTCAATTGTTTTGTTTCAGAAGCCCCGAAAGAGGTGGACTGAAAAAAGTATTCTATTATCTCAAACATAGAGGGGGCGCTGGATACCAGAGACTAATTTGCATTGTGAAGTTGGTGAGCCTGAGTTCAACAGTGTTTAGGTGAGGATTTATACATATTATGGTGCAGGGTGTATTTGCTTATTTGCAGAGCTTCATGATGTTTGAAATATAGGTGTTGCTGGGTGGTGAAGGAGTTTGATGGTATTTGTAATCTTAACTGTTTTTTGCCCAAGTATTAGATAACATGCGTAAGAAACAGAATGTCAAGGGTGCTGCAGATAGACACCATTTTGTTTTGGAAGAACGGCATTCCATCATCCCAACAGATTTGACAGTGTGTATCAGTGCCAGTATTTGATGCAGGTTGTAACCGTTCATCGCTGGCCTGAATGTGTTCGTATGGCGAATTTCCAGCCTCGTTGATCAGAAACTCAAATGAGACTATATGGATCCAAATAATTGTTTTTGCAGCCTTTCTGCTTTCCTATGTTATCCCTTCTCTATTGTGCTTGTCTGTGAATGTCGAATTAGATGTATTCCTCTTTCTTTCCAAACAATGCACATTTGGTTCTCTATTGATTGTTGAGTATGACTGGTAAAGGAAATACAAAGCCTTTTTAGCACTGTTTATTTCTGTTGTGATTGGGCTCCCCGCTATGTACACTGAATTGTATTGAACCTTGTTAGGAAAGATTTCTTAATTGTGGGTAATTTTCCTTCCATGTGGCAACCCCTAAACTTTTTGCTGTTGTTTTCACCATGATCTAGACTTTGCCAGAGAAGCGCAGCCTTCTGCCGCACTCCTCTGGGCTTTCGCTCCATTCTTACGGGGAAACTGACATGCCCTTAAGACAGTCAGTAGCGGGAAACGTTATTTTCCGTAGTTCTTTTATCATGTTGCAGTTTTCGCGCAACATGGCACAAGAGGGCACTGTAAGCTAAGTTACTGCTCTCTTGGGTCTCTAGTCTTCTACAAGCCCTAGACACTCTCTTTGGATTGTTAACGAACTGTGCAAGTGAATCACGGACGGGACTGGTGGCAGCGATCGTTTCTTGTGTGTTGAGCTCCTTTTGGCTGTTTAAGTGCGTTTCTCGCGCTTAGCCCAAAATGGTGGCCTGGCTTCCAAAATGGCCAGACCACGAGGCTCTTTGTCTTGTCCGCTGACCGTCTTGCCCCCTTCACCTTCCCCAGGTCGAGCCGACCCGGGGCCTTCCTTATTTGGGCATGTACTTTCCCACGAAATACAGATGCTTTCGCGGGCTTCTACAGGCCTTGTGTGTGCCTCCAGGATGTGGGCTGGGATGTCTGGTCCCAATACACATCCTGGGTGCCAGAGAGTCTAGTGTTTTGTGAGCAGATCTCCCATTGGGTCCCCTCCGTTTTGCCGCAAAGGGAACCCTGGATAAGAGGAGGCTGGAAACACCACTACCATGTCGATCTCCTGAGTTCTCACGAACGAAGGAATACAGGAGCCAAGTATCCTGTTACCACGAGGCTGAACCGAGCAATCGCTGGTGACCCGCTGAAGGACTGCTCCTCTGCAATACTGTTGCTTTGTGAAACCCTTTCTGCCTCTGATCGAACGAGAAGGCCTGTACTGGTACTTCGACCCTTTGGAATAGTGGGAACAACTATTCTCGGCATCTTCACCATCTCCTGCACGTAAGCCTTCGGAAGTGTCTCTGGGCCATCCAGTGGACTGACCAGCCTACCCAGGAGTCTTGCTCTGTAACCGCCGTCTGGTTGCTGCTGTATTATGAGTCCTTGCCACTCTCACACGATTCGTGCACTTGGCATTCCCAGGTCTGAAGTGAGCAGTGTACATTGGGCTGATATACACACGGCCGCTCCGTTGCCCTGCTGTGGTAACAAACTGTGTGGGTTCACTGCGTTTGGGACATCCTCAACTCTAACTTCTGCTGCCACCGAATCTACATGACGCCGAGACGTCCCCTGCTTGTATCTGAACCTGCCAGCACTGAAACTGACGCGGAGAAGCCTGGGTCTGCCTGCATCGGGGACCGTTGAGTAGCATCGCCAGGAACTGGTCGCCCTCCTGTGTAGCCCATAGCTTTTCCCCGCTGTGACAAACAGCACGCCTTTCCGTACTCACGCTCTGATTCTGCCCACAGTAGAGGCTGCGCACGAGTCGCGGAGCTCTGTTCATCTTCATTTGTTCACCAAACTGAACTGCCTGATTCCCTCAAGGAGACTCCCATTTGCCCGTTGGCACCCGTGTGTGCAGGTACTTTTGAGCACAAGGCTCCACTCTTCGTAGGGCTCGGACTTCCTTCTAGTTAGGTGCCTCTGAAGGCGGACTGACTCTAACTATTATTCGCACTGCCTGTTTCCTCCCCATCTAGGTGGTCTGCACATTTCGTGCATCTAACTCGTTAGACTTGTTGGTAATTGTATAGATATTGTATTTGATTGTGATGTGTTGGCTTATTTGAGTTTTATTGTGATTTCTCGCTACGGTCAATGTTACCAAGGCCTTGTAATGCATGTGTCTATATTTTTAATATAACACCTGCTTGGAGTAATTTGTAAGTGTCCTTGCCCTGTGTGCTCATTGCGGGCTTTAAGTCACCCTCACCCCTCTTGAGACCTAGTCTTGACCGCCGCGATGGCTTCCTTGATTGGTCTGGCTTGTCCAGAGGTTACCCTGTTCCAAGAAACTAGGCTGGCCTTCTGAACCTCTGCTCCTCCAGGACAGAGTTCAGAAATCCGTCTTAACAAACCCACAACAAACAATAAGGAAAGACATTGAAATTACACATACATGTGTTGCTAGTCACTGGGGTTCAACAAGTGACACTCTGGTTCGATAACGGCCACTCCTATTGACTACTTATATCTGAAACAGGCTGCATATGTAGAAGGGGAGATTAATCTATTCACACTTGGTGGGGGACAGGTGTAGGCAGTGTGAGGAATCTGAACATCCACACAGTGGGTGTGCGTTCATCTGGGCTTTTTTGAAATTTTATATGAAATTGAATGATGGTAGATCAATCTCTGGAAAATGTGTTCATGTAATCTACACACATTTTCCTATGCTCATGTCATGACATACACATAGACCTGTGTACTCTGGGTGGACACATTCTACAAGCACAGTCTTCCCTGTCACATTATGTTGGAATGCTACACCCAGGAGTACATCAAGACATCTCAAAAGGGGGAGTGCAAACCTTTCTACTGCCATGGCCAGCCTAATTAAATAACCAAGGCTCCATGGATCCGGCCTATCCTTTTTTGGTCCTGCCAGTGGCAGTGACACATACTGATGAGAGTTAATTTAAGCAGGCCCACAAGAGGCCTGGTCACAGGGCAAACAAAAGGCAGGAAACCCCAACACCTTTGATAGGCATCTGTGTCAACTTGAACCCAGCTCCCGCATGTTAGTATCAGTGACAGTGAGCTGTCATGTCTGGTACATGTGTTTACAGTAGGCAACCCCTGCAGGGGGACCCCATTCAGAGGGTAGGAGTATGTTATTCGAAGGAGATAGACAGTCTTGTTCTCACCACAACTTCAAGGGAGACCTGCCTGTAATCAGGATCCAAAGAGAGATCAATTAACCAGAGAGTCCCTTTGATCCACAACAGACAGGAAGAAGGGTGGGACTTAGTAGTACATGTTGTCAGCCCTTTACCTTTCCTGTTGCAAAGCACTCTGGTTATGCCCTCACGCATAACAGAAGATTGTTGTTGGGGACACAGGATTGGTTAATTACGGAAGGCTTAGCCTACATCAATCACTTGCGCCCATTTGGCTTTAAAAGAGGGCAGAGCCTCTCTTTTTGGAGATCATCTGAAGGCTTCACAAGGAGTAACAACAATAACACATTTGGACCCTGGCTGAAGGTACAGTCTGCATTGCAGCTTCTGCCAGTCAAGGAAGGATAGGATTTCCAAAGAGCGAAGCAAGATCCCTCCCCTAAACATCTCCCAGGGAACAGAGGGAGATACTGAATCCATAGGACCCTTCCAGCAGCTCCAGAACCGGTACCCAGCCAGCACACAGCATGTCTTGCTAGGCTCTGCAAGCAAGCTACAAAGGTGGGAAGTGCCAGTCTCTGTACCAAACCAAGGACAAGGCTGCTGCCTTCAACACTTTCCTCAGCTTTGGGATGTCTGCCTTAAAGGATGATACAAGTCCAGTGAAGAAGTGAAGAAGCTAGGAGGAGGGCAATGACAAGCATCAACCAGCATCCACCTTAAAGGACATTTTTGAGGCAGTCAAGCCCCTGGAACTGCAACCGACTGCACTTCTGACTATTGTCACACTGCATTCACTCATGACGTCTGAAACACCTCAACTATTGCTTCAGACCCACCAACCAGCACTGAGACAATGATTCCTGACCCTGAGCCGCCATGTAGGCCATCCTGCAGCCATCCGTCCAGCTTCGCTCGCTGAACTGCCTGCCACCTGATACCCGCAGCTGTCTTCCATCTTGAACTCTGTTTCAGAAGCTGGAAAGTACCCTGAAACCAACTCCACAATGTTGAGCACCAAAAACCTTTACAAGGTACATTGTGGTTCTGTCCCCCTGTTCCTTCTCCGTAGGGCACTAGTGACATTTTATAACCCATTGCTCCCTTTGTGCTGACACCATGTATCCTAGTGATTAATTATTTTACTGACTACCCTCCTGTCAGTATCCAGATCGAATCCCTTTTCCTTATTGAAACTGTCCTCTGCATTTATTTACAGAGTGGGTTGTATTTAGTAGTGTGCTAGAGCTGTCTTTTGAATAATAATAAAGTAGATTTTTTAATACAACCTTGACTGGACAGTACTTTTATCATTGGATAATAATTGTATTTTTTTGGTGTTGCAACTAACCAAAGATACACAACCTTATAGAGAGAAGCCTGCCATTCTATCCATGTTACCAAAATTGGACAAGGAGGTTTATAATTTGCTTGTGTTTCCAATCTGTTTGGATCCCTTCTGGTGTACTAGAGGTGTGTGGCTGATTGATGGTTTAGAAACCGATATTCATCCCTGGACCACTCATGCTCCGGAAGTTGATTTGACACATTGGTGGCAAGTGGTCAGATCAGTTGGAGCCTTGTGTACAGCTTAGTCACCCAATGATAAAAGTACTGTTCCAGGCAACATTTAGACACTGCTATTTATTTGTAAAAATCATGGATCTTGACATAGCAACTGTGAAAGGCATGACCAAGGAAGTCCTGTGCATCCTATGTCAATAGAGGGGACTTCCCAACAACACTAAGGTTAATAAACATGAGTTTCTGGCCAGCCTCCAAGCTTGGGTAGAAGCAAGGGCGATTGGGGAGAAAACCCCAAGGGGATGGGCTACGCCATGTGTACCTGAATAGAAAAGACCTTTACGGAGGTGGAAGTGGAAGATGACCAGGAAGACAGCATGAGCGTGGTTTCTCAATACTCTAGAGTGTCAGTGAGATCAGGGGCTAGTGCAGCATCCTGCAGGTACCAGCCCTCATCACAGTCTCTAAGTGGCCAGTAATTGTTACGGCTGTTAATGAGGTAGCTGCTAGAAAGCTTCTGCTCGAAGAGAGGAGACTAGCACTAGAGGAACAGAAACAGCGGGACAAGGTCACCCTAGAGCAGGACACAGGCACCATAGAGCTGGCACTAGAAGACTTAGTGAAGGCTTACGAAGTGGGGAAGGATATTTTTGACTGGTTTGAAGCACTAGAGCTGGCTTTTCAGCTACAAGAGTTGGACGAGGTATTGTGTGGTGAAGCACTTATGAGTCACTTACAGACACCAGGGACTGATGCAATTCTTCAGGTAACGCCCGAGGAAAGGTCAGTTTATGAAAGATTGAATGTGGTCCCCCTAAGGAAGTTCCGTAAAACCCCCGAAATGTATTTCAAGAGGTTCACACACTTGTCATTGAAATATCTGAGCGGGTGGTTGGCTGCTAACACGGTTGACACATTTTAAGGGATGTGCAATATGATTGCGTGTGAGCATGTATTGAAGAATTGTGAGGTTTACCTACAGCAGCATCTTGTGGACAAGACTATCACAGACCCTAGGTATCTTGCAAGGGCTGCTGAAAAATGCTCAGGCGCTCTCTCCCAAGCCAGAATAGAAATCTTCAGACAAAAAAGCAAACAAGAATGGGAAGGACAAATGTCCAACCCACTCCTCTTAAAAGTCAGGTCCCTAAAAGTATGAACGGAAATTCCAAAACTTTAGTTCAGCTGTACACACTGAAGAGCAAAGGCACCCCTAACTCTGGGACACCTGAGTTCTCACCACCAAAAGGTTGTTTTTCGTGAGTGAGGAGCTGAGCAAAAAACGAAAGGTGATCTGTTTGCAAGGGCTTACCGAAGCAAGCCATAGTGAATGTTGGACTCATGGCAGAGTCCATCATTAGTGTGGGCCTCTTAGAGAAGGACTTGCAACTAGGCCAAGGATTGGCCTAATGTTGATTGGTTGCACTGAGTGGGAACGGTAATCGGTCTCCAGAAGAGGTTCCAGTTCCCATTAATACTCAAATTTATATAGAACATGTGTATGTAAATGGACACAAAACTACAATGAGACCAGCAAAATTCTTGACCACGTTGCATTTGTCATTGCCGTACCATCAGGTGGTTTTAGATGACGACTCCAAACACTTAACATCTTTCATCACATCCCTGGAAGGGTTTAGATATAAGCACATGCCTTTCGGGTTGGCATCAGCTGTGGCAGTCTTCCAGAGGCCATTTGGTGGCCTGGAGGGAGTTTACCATTTCCAGGACAACATTCTAATAGCGTTGCACACTTAGGAAGAGCTTGATGCAAAACCTTTGGGGGTGTTACAAGTGATTAAGGACATGGGGCTAACTTTGAAAATTGAAAAGTGTAGAATCGAAGTGAGGGAGGCGACTTACCTCGGTCATGGGATCAACAGTGAAGGGAATAGACCAAGGAGAGAACTAGTGGAAACACTAACACACATGCCTAATCCCATGAACAAGGATCAATGTAGTTCCTTTGGGGGGATAGCAGAATATTTCTACAAAGTTGTTGCACATTTCTCAGATAAAACAAAACCAAACATATGAGGGAACTTATAATATGATATATGTCATTTATAACGTGCCTGTACACACATGTTTCTAGGCGCGACAAGACAAGGAGGGGAAAACACACAAAGGATGAAAACAATTATCTTTCTAGGCCTTGTGTAATTCAGATCGCTCAAGTATGGGGAAGAGGGGAGGGAGAAGACCCAGGTTGGGAGAGGAAGGGATAAGTGCTGGTAACTCAATAAGTGCAGCCAGTGGGTGGCTCATAAGTGCAGAGATATGGGACTGTAGGGTTGCAGGTACAGATCCTTAAGTGCTGAGGGAGGCAAGAGGCAGTGCAAGGACAACTGGACATACAGGAGCTTGGGCATGAGTTCAGAGGTTAGCCAGGTGACCAGTGCGTGGAGTAGTCGGGACATCAGCAGGGGAGAGGAAGAGAGGAAGCGGAAGCAAAAATGATGGTCTTGAGTTGCTTCTGGAACCAGAGGTGGTTCTGCTCAAGTTTGAGAAAGGCAGGGAGGCTGTTCCATTAGGAGGCCCTTGCCAAAAAGAGAGATCTGCCCCCAACTCTCTGCTTTGAAAAGCATATGACCCTCAGAGAGCTGGAAGTGGATCAGCAGAGAGCTTGAGAACGGACAAAATCAGGAAGAGAGAGTTGGAGGTAGTGAGGTCCCAAGATCTAGAAATAGGCCTGAAGAAATGTGAAGAAATGTGACAGATTTGAATGGACATATTTCAGCCAGAAGAAATGGGAGGAAATAAGAATGAATGTCAGTAAGGCTTCGATGCTCGCAATGTTCATTACCACTGCCACAAGCATAATCACAGTGGATTTCAGAAATGCAGGTTTAGGAGGTGTTCTGGATCAGATACAGAAAGGGTGGGGTGACAATTTGCTTCAGCTCTCAGGTATTGAAACAAGCAGAACTGAATTATTCCACCATAGAGAAGGACCTGTTGGCGGTCAAATGGGATTCAGAACATTTCAGAACTCTTATCTGGGGTCTACATGTGATAATCAAAATGTATCACAAGCCCCTCATTCACATCATGAACTCCAAAAGCCCTCAGCTGGTGTGTCTGAGCATTCGTAGGTGGATGCTGGAGTTTATGAAGTACAACACCAGAGTAGTGTATACTCCTGGGAAGGGAAATTTTGTTGCTGACTGTTTCTCCAGGTTTTATTGGACAAGGAACATGGATGAGCAGTATCAGAGGAAGTGGAAGAGAAGATTATTATAAACATTTTACGTGGAATACCAAAAGAAACATGAGTCAAACAATCATTGGGGGATCCTCAACAGTGCCAACTCAGGAGAGCTATTTGCGAAGTGTGGAAAACCATAGAAAATTCTCTTCTGACCAAGTTCGCAATGAGATATATGAGAATGTAGAAAGGGTGCTGAGAGGACACCGAATAATTCCCCCAAAATCCTTGAGAAAGAGATTTTTTGATTTGGCCCATGAGGGTCATTAGGAAGAGATCTTACAAAGAGATGAGTAAGGGAAACCTACTGGTGGCCAGGGATGTTGAGAGAGGCTGAGGATTTGGTGATGATGTCTCAATCTTCAGCTGTAAGTGACAAGTCCCAAAAAGTAAATGTGGCACCTCTTCTACCTCTACAAGTTCCTGTGCCAGTGTGGAAGAAATTAGCGATGGCCATAACAGGTCCGTTTGATGGTTTAGAGAGTGAGAAGATGTATATAGTGATTCTCATGCACTACACGACAAAATGGGTGGAATGGTGCGTCATTGAAGGTAATGTGACAGCTACAAAGATTGTGCGCTTTCTGGAGAGTGTGTTCAGTAGAGAAGGTGACCCAAAAGAAATAGTAATGGATTACTGTGCACAATTCCTCTCCGATATTATGCAGAGGTTTCTGAAAGACCGTGGAATAGAACATATATGCACACTATTATACCATCCCATGGCTAACGGCCTTGTAGAAAGCATTAATGGTTTTGTAAAGGGCATGATCCAGTTGCTGTGGCAAATTCACTTTCCTGGAGGGATACCATCAAAGAGTCATTGGACGCTTACAGAATGACTCCACAGTCCACAATGGAGATGGAACCCTTTGTTATGATAAGGGGCAGAGTTTCTTGCAACCGTTTGAGCCCTTCCTCGTTATCAGAAAGGATCGTTAAGCCTTTGAATATGGATGAAATCATTGAGAGTGTGAAGGAAAAACAGAGGAAATATAAGGAATATTATGATTGTGTCAAGGCCACCCAAAATGTTATGTTCAAGGAATGTGGCAGGCCAGGGTGTGAGAACATTGAAAGGTATTGAAACAACAGTCTAAATTCAGAGACCTGCAGAGGACTGAGAGAGTGGGAAGGAAGTATGTGTTCTTGATGATTGGAAAGTCTGGTCATTTTATGATGTTGTGCGAATCTCTTCTATCACCCCCCGTGCTGAAGTGCCACTTGAAGGGGAATCACACAATTCCTGAGGCGGGAGGAGCAAGCTGGTCCATCCGAGGAGGCATCTGAGTGGTCTGCTGGTCCTTCTGAGCTGCCTGCCAGAAAGAGGATCTTACCCAAATTCAACAGTGACTTTCTATGTTACTGAACTGTATCCTTGTTTACATTGCAAATCTCCTTCTTTTCCGTCCCCTTGTCTCTCTCTATTCCCCGTTGTTCTTCTATCCTCCACTGTTTAACTGTGTTTTGTTTCTTTCCTTTCATTGGCGATGGGGAGGAGATGTTATGGTGTTGCTTAATGCATCCTGTGGTGTCGCACCGCAGAGTTCTGGAACCCACCGGTTCTAGAATGCCACTGAGTGAAACCATTGTGCCAAATTTGAGAGGGCACTGCTACCCAGTGCTCTGGGGGTCCTCTGTGCCAATACACCTACCACTTCTCCATATCCACATCTCCTGCCATCCTTTGCTACAACATGCTCCTCCTATGGGTTACATTCTTGATTGGGGACCTCGCATTAATGGATATTCTACTAGACCAGGTAGCTCTGGAGTGGAAGCCAGCTGTGAAGGAGCTGACAAAGGGCTCTAAAGAGGTTACGTAGGGTGTTGAATGGGAGGGAAGGTGCCCACAGAACTGGTATGATACCTAATTTTATGTCTGTTGGCTTATGTTTATATTTAAAAAAAAGAAGGGAAACGTTAGACTGAGTTGGAGGATCAAGACGTAGTAAATAGATGACAACTGCAGCTAGTTGTAGTTGGTGCTGATACATTGAACAACAAAAAAATCGCACATTTGATGATTCTCCTCAAATCCACACATTATGATCCCTGGTGGTAAGCCTGTTCAAAAACTTCACAAAAGCCTTTGTGCATGACCTTACATGTCACTGGAGAATACTTGATAGCAATGCTGGAGTATAGGTTTCATTGTTTTCATTGTGCCCAGATTTCCTGTGCCAATAGGGGCAGTTTGTGAAAATAAACACAGCAATAACAGCCACCGGATTTGTTATGGAGGCCATAATAATAGATTTCCCCTATGCATATGGACAAACGAAGGGTCATCTCAAACACACTGGGCCTCATTACGAGTCCGGCGGTAACCCTGCCGTTGCTACCAGCGGCTTGCTGCCAGGCTCGAAAAGGTTTACTGGCGCCTGACTCCCCAGTGCTACTGGGAGATTCAAAGTCCAGTGGCCTGGGAAATCAGGCACCAGTAAAATGTAAGTCCCCATTCCCATAAAGTCCGATAGGACTCTATGGGAGTGGGGACACAGAAGCACCAGCACCATTGCTAACGGTGCAAGTGCTTCTGTGACCGGTCTGCCTACCGTGGCCACTGTGCCTGCCAGGGTCAGACATGTCGGGCACAGCGGTTCTGGCAGGCAGACTCAGAGTTTGCTGATCCAGAAACAATGGTGCCGGTGAGTTTACCAGTGCCCTTGTTTCTGGACCAGCAAACTCATAATGAGGCCCACTGCCTAACTGCTATAAAAGACATGGGAACCCAGACATCACCCAGTGAATCCCTGATCCATATTCACCTTGTGGGGAGACATATCAGAATAGCCGATAACGAGCATAGCCTTGTGGATGCATTATCAGCCACAATCCTTCCCTAATTATTCTGCCTCATTACAAAGAGCCTGTTCGTATGGAAAATGCTTGCAGAGGCCAGAGCCAACATAAAATGTATAAACCAGTCTGCAAAAATAAACATTGAAGGAACTAGTTTCAATCCTTCGACATGAGAAGTGAATTAAATAAATAGTTATACAATTGCACAACTTCCTATCCTTCCTTCGCAGGACCTAAGGGAGCATAAAGTTATTTTCTTGTTTACCCTTACATTGCAAAAGGATGAAATGTATTTTAACCAGATGCTAAATAAAAAAATAAAACATTGAAATAATTAACGTTTTATCAAATGCATTCAGTAGTACATATTTTGTCTGCTTGGAATGTATCTTTATAGGTCAGATCATTGCTCTTAATTGTAAATCCTCTAACATTATCATAGTTTGCCAACATTTGATAAGGCAATGTTGCATTTTTAGCCTCTTTAACTCTGGCTTTAACATATTCCTCCCTGGCCTCATCAACATGTTTTCAAAAGAGCAGTATATGGATTGGAGTATGGACACTTACTAAATCACATTGATGGATAGCGGACACCTCGGGTCTTCTCGTCCATTTTGCTACTAATGTGTCAGTGGGGAACTGTGCAAAAAATTAACTTGGTTATCCTTCTCCTAAACCCCTATTCAGAGGACAAGAGCAGTGTGGTTCAATTCCTATGAATCAATTAAAAGCCAGATAGACCTGGATGAAGGGCGGTCATATGCCCTTTGTTAGAACTTCTCTGGCTACATATTGTGAAGACACTATGGTCTGGTATTTTGCAGGAGAGTCTTATTTTACAAATGGCCCCCAATGTTTATCCGAGAGATGTTGTTGCATATACTGAAGCCATTGGCCCTCCCCCACTGCTGAATGCGTAATGACATAATCTATCATTTGTTTTCTTAACACTGAGGCAGGGTAGACCAAAGTCTGCCCCAATACCACAACAGAGCAATTGCTTGATTCTGAGTTAAGCAAAGACAACCAATTCCTAATCGGCTAGTTTGATGGTAGTGGGCAATGGGATAGATAATAACTACTTAAGAAACGTTTACTCATTTTGGATACATCGTACATTTTTCTGGGCCCCTAAATGTTTTGAAATACCCCGTGTTTTAGCTCTGCAAATACCCGTAACATGCTTCAGTTTCATTTCCCTCAGTTTCCTATACGTTTTGAGAATCACTGCATAGGAATGGACAATATGCTCCAGGGTTTTCGCCCTGGGCATTTTACATGACCCATCTGTGCAGAACCTAAGATGCAAATAATCATATTATTTCATTACTGCAAGAGAAAGCTTGACTCACTAATTTCAATTATATGGAAAGACAGCTTCGGAAAATGGACAAAAAGGGAACACAAGGCAAATTTAGTTTTAGAAAGGGGGGAGAGACAAAGGGCAAAGTGAGTAGGAAACAGCATGGAGAGAATACATTTTATGTACAAAGCATGAAAGCAAGAGTATGGTAGATCTGGGTTTGTATGAAGAAGGGAGGTGAGTAGGGACATGGAGAGAAGGAAAAGTACATGCATGGGAAGAATTAATATAAGGGAATGTAGCAAGCGTGTGATTGTAGGCCGTAAAAATACGCATTCGGTAGAGAGACTGGATGCAGAGAGAGGACATAACTGGGGGAGAAAAAAAGACGAGCAGAGAAATGTTGAGATATGGGGCTGATGATATAATGGGAAGAGTAGATGGAAGGGGGAGCATGAGGAGAGATGTTACGGAAGCAGGTGAAGATGAGTATTATGATTGTATGCTGCACGTGTGTGAGTGAGAGGTAGCGAGAGGGTCAGAGAGGGAAAAAGCTAGAGCAGGAGAGACAGAGAGGGAGAAAGAGAGAAAGATAAAGGAGCAAGGGACACAGAGAGAAAAAGAGAGAGAGTAAGAGGAAAAAGAGCACGAGAGACAAATAGAAAGAGAGAGACAGAGAGATAGAGAGAGACAGAGAGAGAGAGAGAGAGAGAGAGAGAGAGAGAGAGAGAGGAGAATATTGCACAAATAGATTTTTTTTTTTTAAAGTGGAGTAAATGCATAGGGAGGTGAGTGCAAAAAGACGGCATCAGAAAAGAATATGAATATATTACAAAAACAAATACATAATCGCGGACTATCACATTGTATCAAACATACATTTGTTAGAGAGAGATCTGAGTAAAGATTGTATCGATTTAATATTTTTTCAATGTTCAAACTTTTAATTATTAAACTCCAGACCATCTATTCAGTGTATTCATTCATCACACAAAAATGGAACACTAGTGTCAGTGAAAAGACAACAGAAAAGAGTGAGATTTAAAAAATTACACATAATGGGAAAAGTAAGGACACTTAATAGCGACAGAAGCCAGAAAAGGGAACTAGTTGTTACATAGTATTAGCACCCAGGAGGGGGATTTATGGAAGCTGCCAGCCAATCAGGAAGCTCGCAAGGCAGGCTATACCTCATTGTGTTGCCCATGTTCTAAGCCTCCACAGAAGTGCCAGGTTGTCATCTTTCCTCCCGGGCAGGTAAGCCTTTGCTGCCCTGCAGAATCTTCTCCTCCCCCTCACCACTTCCTCCTCCTCACTTACTCCACTTACCTAAAGCTGCCTCGTCCCTCACCGGCCCCGGGAACACTACCTTTACCGTAGCATTTGCCACCCATGCAAGAGAGAAGGGAGTATGTGTAGCTCTGTTCTTCTAACATCCATGGCAGGAATTTTCTTTTGTATTTTTGTTTTAGCTGAGAAACAGAAGGTACCGCGCTTCTCAACTTAAAATAAAGGCTACCAGCCCCTTGGAAAGGATGCCAGGTTGCTAAGAGCTAGAAAAACCTCCACTGGCGAACATTACCAGTAAGGACAGTTTCCCCGTGCCCACATTAAGGCCTGCACGTGGGATTTATTGCTAAATTAATAACCACCTACCTGAATTTACTCTTCTTATGGGGGATCAGAAACTTATATGCCTGTACAGTATAGTGTGCACATGTGGTTTATATGAATAACCAAAAACCTAGACATTTTACAAACATGTCTTTATATTTGAAATAACTTGCTTTCAGTTCCACAGGAGTCTCTTTCTCAGGCAGACCCATGTTGTCTTAAAAGCTAGCAAGCAAAAATATGGGATTACCATAATGAAGATGTCATCACCGCAAGATCCCTTGTTGCTTTTTTGTTTTAAAAAGGAACATACTATTCCCTGTCTCTCTCAAACCTGAGAAGAGCCACCTCTGTTCCGGAAGCAACTCAAGACCTTCCTTATTGCTTCTGCTTTCTCTCTTCCTCTCCCCTGCTGATGTCCCGACTGCTCCACACACTGGTCACCTGGCTACCCTCTGAACTTGGGCCCAGGCTCCTGCATGTCCAGTTGCCCCTCACACTGCCTCCTGGCTCCCCCAGCATTTGTGGTCTGTATCTGCAACCATACAGTCCCCTCACTCTGCACTTATACGCCACCCGCTAGCTGCACTTATTGAGTTACCTGCACTTAGGCACCCACTGGCTGCACTTGAGTTACCTGCTCTCTCCCCCCCCCACTCTCGGCACTTCTACCCTTCCTCCTCCCTGCACTTGTGTGATCTGAATGACACAATGCCTAGTAAGATCATTGTTTTATCCTCCCTCTGTTTCCCCCTCCTTGGCTTGTCGTGCCTAGAAACACTTGGGTACAGGCACATTATAAATGCCATATTATATCACACCATAATGCAAGCTGGCATAGTAAAATGAGGCAGATTAAAAAGATGTGCCAAGAGTGGATCCTGCTACCATCTGACTTATCTCTAGAATAATAATCATATCACGTTTTTAAGACTTTATGGCAGATTTCTTCTAAACACTGTAATAACAGATATTTTTACCCAATGCTCGGGTACTCAATTTGCCAACATTGGAAGGGTGAAGACTTTCCAGGATTGCAATATTTGGCTGCAGTTTGAACATCTCTTAACTCGCAGACCTCTTTCACAGGTGTATTATGGACTTTTTTAAATTAATGATTACTTTATTGGGAAATACTTAGGTAGGCTCCATGATCATAATCTGAATGCCACTAATGGATTCATACATAATGAGGGATCAAACATGGGTGCGTGCTCTACTGCACTCTACTCTTCAGTGCATCCTTTCCTAGCCACATCTCAAGGTCGTGCAATGTCAGCAAAGCTGCACCATTAATGACTTGGAACGAGCGAGGGGAGCGATGCATCTGGCTGTCAATTTGTAGACGTGAAGTAGGAGTTCATAGTGATGGAATGACTGGTTGAGTAGGAAGTTTTATAGAAGAATATCACAATCATAAAAACATGTAAGAGCCTCATGTCTTAAAGGAAGGCAAAAGTTCATGATGCGCCAAACAAACCCTGTCTGCATCTGATGGAAAGAAGTCTGTGCACATTTTATTTTACAAGTGCACTGCTCAGGCACTGCGCCTGGCCTAAGAAAAGATCTGAGCAATTAGTCATGTAATGTTATCTGTGTGCACTATTATGCATGCAGTGTGTACATTCAGTAGAGCACTGGATGTATAGCGTTTCCAACTTTCTTATAGGAATTTATGGTTCACGTGCAATCTCTGAAGTTGAAATGCATATTGGTAAGTTTGAGTGCCCTGATGTTTCATAAATTAGCTCAGCATCTTAAGCGTTTATGTCAGGGATCTGTGTGTATATGCCAGATCACTGTATCCCACCCCTTAAGGCTGATTCGGCTTTTCCACACTTTAAGGTTAATACATTTGCGCATTGAAGCACTTGTGATACTAACACGTACAGCAAGCAATACAGCATGTTATATAATGTAAAGTGGTCAAATGTAGGACACTTCTGCCCTGTCTTCTGGCCTTACCATGTGTGGCTGTGCATGAAAAGAGGGAGGGAAGATATTATGAGATAGTATAAGATATTGATGAGAAACCTGTGGTATTGGTGATTGCAGCTCAGAAGTATCCAGTTTGCTCTGCTTCTATCAGGATTATCAAAAGTGGAAAGCTAGAGAACTGATAAGGTACACTGCTTTGGATCTGGTTATCAGCTGTGTGGAGGAGCGTGATTGACTCGAAGAGGAAAACTTAGTTACAGTGCAATTAGTGTTGGTGTGGTAATGGCAAGGCCTTTGTAATTTTCACTGGTGGGTTTGTCTGTGCAGTGAAGGTAGTTGCAGATATTGTAGCAGAGTTGGTTATTCAGGCAAAGAGGGGAGTTGGCTTTATAAGGCAGCAGAAGCTGGTGTCCTACCGGCACTGCTACCTCTGCCCTCCAGAAGCAGGTCCCATTTCACCACACTTTTACACATAAAATGTCACCCTCCTACTCTTTCTTTCTGTCTCTGTGTCCCTCAAATATATATGTTGTACCTCATGTGCAACAAGGACCTGGGAATTGCAGATGAGGAAAAGAGGGTTAGTCTGGAGACTTCCCTCGTTATGAATAGCTACATGATGAGAGTTAGGGGCGGCATTAGCATTTGGTTCATATAAAGGGCATTTTGAAGTATGAAGCCCAAGGCAAACATTTCACTTTCCATAGTATATTGGCTGGTTGGCTGAGAGCCATCTTAAATCTCAATATAACCTATTCAGGTACTGTGCGTAGAGGTCAGATGGCACATTTGTAAGCCAGAGCAGAAAACATGCTTTGTTAAATATTAATCAAGTGATCAGGGCAGGGTCCAGAATCCTTGGCTGTTTCACCATGAGATCTACCTCTGTTTCTCTCACAAGCCTCAACTGAATTAGGCAACTCCATATCTGTGAATTAAAAATGATGCTGGAACCATGCCCCGGGTCATTAATGATGAAATGTGGAGCGGAATGATATAAGGCAGAGTGTGGATTCCTCAGAAAATCCCATAGGCAGCTGTTGGTACTATCCCTTGGCCTAAAGGGGAGCACTGGTTGCAGGAAAGTGAAGAGCATGGTGATGTCAGTGAAACAAGTTTGTTTAGGCAGAGAAGCATATGATGGCAACCCAATAACAATACAATCTCACATTTGTGTTATCTATGGGCCCTTGCTATGTAATTATCTCTAGGTCTTTGGAAAGCTTTGTGCAACAGCTAAGTGATGAAAACAGGTACAAAAGCAGGTCTGCAACATTCATCTAATTTTAAGGGCTGTCCTTCCAGAGACTGGGTTGGGGCAGCGGTTAACAGTTGCACAAGACGTGTGCTGCCCTACAGGCAGTCTTCTAAAACCAGTAACGTACTACCTCAGCCATTAACAGCTTGGTGCTCTATAAACAGGAGAGGAAGGTGGAGAGAGAGTAGTTTAGAGATGTACCCCCTAATATTTTTACAATTTGGTAAGATTTATGTAATGGGCATCAGGAAATTGTATTTGTGTAGTTTGTAGCCAATTTCAAAAGCCGCGGGGCAGCAAATGTTTTACACATGTTGGTTTCCTTTGATTGCCTGATCATTTTCTCACTTTTTTGTTGCAGATCCAGGCAAAGAAAGAGTCAGGAGGAAGGAACATGGGTGGTGGGGATGGTATCTTGGATTAATACCTCACTGACTTATTTTTTCTCCAAATAATCTGAACCTATCCTTGATTTTGTATATTTTCTAGGGCAAGCTTCAAATTGTGTTCATTTCTTTTTCAAGTTAGTTCCAAAAGCTGCTAAATAGTGTGTTCTGGCCATATTAGATTGATTAGTTTCCCTGGACATTCTTTGCTGCATTTGTGACATGTAGACCCTTCATAGTCTCCAGCTCTTCCATTACTGGCCCACTCAATTGTGATTTTTCCTGCCTCCTCTTGGGACTCTGGTTTTCCCATTACCAAGGCAACCGCCGAGTTCCATCCTATCCCTATATGCTGAACTGGGTTGCCCAGTCCTTTAAGCTCAGTAGCAAATCGATGGAGATGGATGGGGATGCATATCCCATTCTTACATCAATAATCAAGATGATTCAGGCAATTTGACAAAAGGAAGTCTGTTTTAATATCAAGTATCTATAACCACTATTAACATCACTAAATACACAATGTTCCATTGACTACACAAACTATAGGACACTTAATTGCGCGGTCCTCTACAATTGGTTGGCTGCTAATCCCAGTGAGTACTTTTCCATCTACATCTAGCAGCATGCAACTGAACATCCAGGTGCTGGTGGGCTTGTCTGAGCACTAGATTCCCATCAATTAATGTATCAATCCATCATCATCTCAATAGTCCAGTGTCAATTAGTGTTTTTAAGTTTGGCCTTGAGTTTGAACTGTGCTCTGAGAAATTTAAGGAGTGCAGGCACATCTTGCCCTCGTGCGTAGGTGTAAGCACCTCGATCCGCCAACTTCCTTCTTCCACGTCACTGGACACCATGAAATCAAGCCTTTTTGTGTATTTAATATTATTTTCTAATAATCCTATGACGTCTTTTGTTTTGCTCAAGCATTCCAAAAACAGGAGTCTCTGTTCTTTCACACAATTTGTATCCAATGTCAGATAATTACAGTTCTGATAAGACTTTAACTTCTTGGCTCATCCAACTCCTTCTGCTGGGATTCACTTCATATTCAATTAACTTTTTTAATTGTGATACCCTGAAATGAGGCCTTCTTGTTAACATTCAGCACTGCTTATAATGCGTAGTGGAAACATTAATCTTTTACTCATCCATATGCATCTATATATATTGGTGCTTTCCGAAATTCATTTACTATAAAGCTTGAAGCTAGCTTTTAAGATTACTTTGCTGCTTGCATTTCTTTTGCATCTGTACACATTTAAACTAGCTCAATAGCTTAATCGGTTTCTGTGGCATACGTTTCTTCACCTTGATCCCAAGATGTCACGTATCATTGGTACTTTCTTGATGCCTTAGAGAATACCTGCCATCTCTTTCTGTGTGTCGTCACCATTCATCTTTGCCATTCATCTTCTCTGCTTCTTCAGGAATCTCATTTAAATGGCCATCATATTGTCTTGTATGCAGGTATGGTTTTCTCAATGGGTACCTTGCCTTCCGAATTTTCTTAGGTATAGGTGCTCTCACTGGTACTGCACAGAGTCAAAGCTCTACAGTTTGTATGTTCAACTGTTCCGTGTATGTTTCATACTCTGGTTTCCACTCTTTAGGTAATATAGGCGTGGCAGTTGGAATAGGGGTACTTGCCTCCTCCTCTACACTCCCCCCTTTGGGCGATTCATTGACCACTTTCTCATCATCCTTCATATCAAGACATCTTTGGCTGAAGAAATGTTTCTTTAGGAAAAATATCTTTATGACTCCCCTTCGGGCATCCTGCTGATTTCACATGCCCATCCGTGTCCTATGTCAGGTGCATGCACTGTCCACTAGGACTGTAATAGATCCATCTTACCACATATTTCTTATGGTTGTTTGGATACAGGAACTTTGTTCCCTCAGGTGCATGAATACTGGGTTACACAAAGTCTTTGATCCCTTCACCTGTCAGATCTTTGGGCTTCCATTCTTGTTCAACATCAATCCCAAGATGCATCCCTATGGCTTGCTTTGCTGTCTTCTTGCACTGTGAGATTATTATCTTGATCACACAAAATCCTAGCAATATCAACATGATCAGGGCTCCAAGGAACTTGAACATATCTGCCATAACTGCCATCCATTGTGGAACCCAACAGAAATGTGATCCAAACCAGTTGTCATCAGCAATGTCTTCTAATTCATCTATCATCTGGCCATGGAGCATTGTCAGCGTGTCTATGGCCTCTGTCAAGGTTCCATTCTCGTCATCATGAGAAGGTATGAATGTGCAACATGACTCTCCGATTTTTACACAAACTCCTCCATCCATAGCTGTGATCATGTCCAAGATGTATCTGTTCTGGAGAGTCATCAGTCTTATGGTTCTCATCTACTCTCTGATTGCATTGAATCCCTTTTTAGTAGTGTTAATTGTCTGCAGCAATTCCCATCTGGTTATCTGAAACCACTTTGTATTTGCTCCAACTTCGATTCTTGGCACGAAGGTGAACGTGAACACTGATGAAGTCTGGCTGAAAAGTCTATGTTCATATGGGATAGAGTCAAACACTTCTATTGATTTGGCTGAAAAGAAGTTCTCTCTCTGTATCCTCTTTATCAGCTCCGCAGACCTCTTGTTCCTCAGGTGAGCATCTGCTTTTGGAAAAATTTTGAGATTCAGATGACTTTTTGGAATCACTAATGCTGGAACATGGACATTCACCAATGTGCATATTCCTCCCCAGTCCTTAGGTAGCCTTATGTATGCCTTGGATCCACAATAGCAGTGGATCCTACCTACCAGGAGCAACAAGGACACCACTCCTGAAAAACTCACCCCCCTCCTCCTTCCCTCTATCAATGTACTGGAAAGTAATCCCAATCCTGACACTCTAGTAGAGACCTTCAACAACGCTATGACTAAAGCACTAGACACCATTGCACCAGCTAAACTATGTAAAGGCAAGCAGGAAGCACACTTGCATGCCTGGTTCACAACCAAACTTAAGGATTTAAGAAAACAAAAAAGAAAGCTCCAAGCCATCTGGCGCATTTCCCCTACTGACACTAATAAAGACAAATTAACCAAACTATCCAAACTCTATAAAAAAATAAATGATTAACACTAAAAAGAACATTTTCAATGACAGGATCACAAAAGCCGAATCTAACACGAAGGAACTCTTCTCCATCCTCTGGGAAATGGAATCCCCAGTCCAACCAATAGACAATGTCTCCAAGGACAAGATATGGTGCACCAACATACAAAATGTCTTGAATAAAATCTCCACCCTCCAACTCAAAATAGCCAACAAAAAGGCCACACTGCCCCTCTCTGATCAACAACTACCTCAGCGCACTGAAACCAGAACAATTCTGCCTTTTAGCTTCAAGACTATATCCATTATTGACACTGAAAAAGTAATACTCGCCCTCACACCTTCTAACTGCAAAGGTGACAGTTGCCCAGTGCAAATAATAAAGGATGCAGCTAGGGACCTAGCCCCCTTCATTTCAAAGCTCATAAACTCCTCATTCAAATCAAATACAGTACCTACCAACTTGAAAGAATCCTGGGTCCTTCCTCTACCCATAAAACAAACCCTTGATATCTCCATCCCAACTAATTACAGACCTATCATCACCGTGCCTTTTCTGCTTAAAATTATTGATAGAGTTGCCTACTTACAAATTCAGGACTATCTGGAAGCCAATCAGCTGCTAGGCTCACAGCAATTGGGCTTTCGCCCCCTCCATGGCACTGAAACAGCCTTGCTAGACCTCAAGACACAAATTGAGGACCTAAAGGATAATGGAAAAACAGATTTCTTAGGAAAGATTTCTTAATTGTAGGTAATTTTCCTTCCATGTGGCAACCCCTAAACTTTTTGCTGTTGTTTTCACCCTGATCTAGACTTTTCCAGAGAAGCGCATTCTTCTGACGCACTCCTCTGGGCTTTCGCTCCATTCTTATGGGGAAACTGCCATGCCCTTAAAACAGTCAGTACCGGGAAACGTTGTTTTCCGTAGTTCTTTTATCATGTTGCAGCTTTCGTGCAACATGACACAAGAGGGCACTGTAAGCTAAATTAATGCTCTCTTGGGTCTCTAGTCACTCTACAGGCCCTAGACACTCTCTTTGGATTGTTAACGAACGGTGCAAGTTAAAAACAGACGGGACTGGTGGCAGCGATCGTTTCTTTGTGTTTTGAGCTCCTTTTGGCTTTTTAAGCAGGTTTCTTGCGCTTAGCCAAAATGGTGGCCTGGCTTCCAAAATGGCCAGACCACGAGGCTCTTTGTCCTGCCCGCTGACCGTCTTGCCCCCTTCACCTTCCCCAGGTCGAGCCAACCCGGGGCCTTCCTTATTTGGGCATGTACGTTCCTGCGAAACACAGATGCTTTCGTGGGCTTCCATAGGCCTTGTGTGTGCCTCCAGGATGTGGGCTGGGATGTCTGGTCCCAATACACATCCTGGGTGCCAGAGAGTCTAGTGTGTCTTGAATGCCTGGGACCACCGTGGTCCGTGATAGGTCCACGTATGGTGTGAGTGTTTTGTGAGCAGGTCTCCCATTGGGTCCTCTCTGTTTTGGCGAGAAGGGAATCCTGGATAAGAGGAGGCAGGAAACACCACTACCATGTCACGAACAAGGGATACAGGAGCCAAGTAACCTGCAATTAAGAGGCTGAACTGAGGAATTGCTGGTGACCCGCTGAAGGACTGCTCCTCTGCACTGCTGTTGCCCTGTGAAACCATTCTGCCTCTGATTGAACGAGAAGGCCTGTACTGGTACTTCGACCCTTTGGGATAGTGGGAACAACTATTCTCGGCATCTTCATCATCTCCTGCAAGTAAGCCTTCGGAAGATTCTCTGGGCCTGACCAGCCTACACAGGAGTCTTGCTCTGTTACACCGTCAGGTTGTGTTGTATTCCGAGTCCTTAGTACTCTCACACGATTCGTACACTTGGCATTCCCAGGTCTGAAGTGAGAAGTGTCCATTGCGCTGAAATACACACGGCCGCTTCGTTGCCCTGCTGTGGTAACAATCTGTGCGGGTTCACTGCGTTTGTGACATCCTCAACTCTAACTTCTGCTGCCGTGGAATCTACACGACGCTGAGACGTCCCCTGCTCGTATCTGAACCTTCCAGCACAGAAACTGACGCAGAGAAGCCTGGGTCTGCCTGCATCGGGGACCGGTGAGTAGCAACGCTAGGAACAGGTCGCCCTCCTGCAGTAGCCCGTATCTTTTCCTCGCTGTGTTAAACAGCACACCTTTTTCGCACTCGCGATCTGCTTCTGCCCACAAGTGGAGGGCGCACTTGAGTAGCGGAGATCTGTTCGCCCTCCTTTGTTCACCACTCTGAACTGCCTCACTCCCTTGAAGAGTCTCCCCTGGGCCCATTGGCACCAGCGTGTGAAGGTACGTTTGAGCACAAGGCTCCACTCTTCATAGGGCTCGGACTTCCTTCTAGTTAGGTGGCCTCTGAAGGCGAACTGGGTCTAAACTGGGTCTAAATGATTACTTGCACTGCCTGTTTTCCTCCCCATCTAGGTGGTCTGCATATTTTGTGCTTCTAACTCTTAAGACCCTTCGGTAATTGTATTTATATTGTATTTGATGGTGATGTTTTGGTTTACTTGAGTTTTATCGTGATTCTTTGCTATGGTCAATATTACAAAGGCCGTGTAATAAATGTGTCTATATTTTTAATATAACACCTGCTTGGAGTAATTTGTAAGTGTCCTTGCTTTGTGTGCTCATTGCGTGCTTTCAGTCACCCTCACCCCTCTTGAGACCTAGACTGGACCGCTGCGATCGCTACCTTGATAGGTATGGCTTGTCCAGAGAAACTAGGCTGGCCTTCAGAACCTCTGCCCCTCCAGGACAGAGTTCAGAAATCCATCTTAACAAATTGGTGTACATCAGTGGGATACGACTGAAGGTATCCAGTGTTGCTCACGAGCGAGGGCATTTCAAGTTATTCCTACCAGGACACGTAGTGAATTGTCGTAGTATAACTTTTAAAATGCCATAGTCCTATCTAACAGTAAAGAAACAAACACCTTGTTAACTTTAAATGCTTCTAAATCCGAAACTTTGAAAAAGATGTGTGCGGAGAGAGGTGTCTCCTCTCAAGGCACCAAATTGGATTTGATCCAAAGGATTGTGGCGTGGCAAGAAGATCAGCTTGACGCTATAACTTCTGAGGACAGTGCAGAAGGAGGTGGGGCTACTCTCACTGGCAGAACCGACGGTTCTGCCGCTGTACTGGTCCACCGCGACCATGAGGACAGGGAGGATGTGATGTCTAATGTTTCCTCTGCCAGTGTCGATGGGGAGGCCATGCTTGAATTCAAGAAGCAAGAGCTGCTCTTTAGGCAGAAGAAGCTTGAGTTCAATATGGCCAAACTACAGGAAGAGCTTGAGTTCAATAGGGTCAAGCTAAAAATCGAACAGGCAGAAAAACAGAAAGACAGGGATCACCAGTTGGAACTGGCCAAGCTTCAGCTTGCAAATGGATCCAAGGGTCCTGGACATGGGTCTGGGGACTCCTCTCATCCAAGGTTTCCAAAAGATCTGCTCAGTATGTTTGAGGAAAAGAATGACATTATGGACTGGCTGAATATGTTTGAGTATGCATGTGAAGTTCAACAAGTTGACAATGCTGATAAAATTGCCTGGTTACTTAGTAGACTGCCCCATTCTGGCTGCAGTGCCTTTATGGAAATGACAAAGGCTGAGCGAGCAGATTTTGCAATGTTGAAGCAAACTCTCATTTTAAAGTTTAGAAAGACTCCTGCCCAATATTTAAAACGATTCTGAGAGTATAAAAAAAAGAAGGTGGTACTTGGGTATCTTATGTAACCGAATCCTTAAAAATCTTGAGTGGCTGGGTCGAAGGTTATAAGGTTTCTACCTTTGAAGGCATTATAAGTCTTGTCATGCTGGAACATATTTTTGCATCTTCTTCCCCGGAGCTTAAGCAGCATTTGGCAGATTCAAAGGAGATAGATCCTAAGAATCTTGCCATTGCAGCAGATTTATGGGTGTCACATTGAGTGTCCCATAAGGAAAAAACTCATCCTGGTAAGCAGGAGGAAGGGAAAAAGTCCAAAGATAAGGAGGGTGGAGAATCTGATAAATCTTCTTCTCAAAGGGGCCACAAAAAGAAAAATCAGGGTAAGACATAAGAGAACTCACAGGGTAGTGGAGGTCAGCCTCCGAAACAGAACTCTGGTTACAATAAGCCTCCCTATTTAAACAGACCCAATGGATCTTGTTTTGCTTGTGGAGCAACTGACCACGTGAAGGGGGATCCCCGGTGTAAGGTTAAACCTTTGGGGGTCCACTCCGCCAATCTGGCCTTCTCCTCCTACGAGGAAGAAGAGATTACAGGAGCATCTTTCTCCTCAGACTCCTTCCCCAGTGGGATAGAAGCTGAGGTAGTTTTTTTTAATTTCCCTGGGTCCTGGGAGCCTAAAGTCGCAGAGGCTTATGCTAGGATTCCAGATAATACCAAGCACTACTTTAAAGACAGTGTGCTGATCAATGGAGTTGATACTCCAGCTCTTAGGGATAGTGGATTCTACCTTGGTAGACGCAGAGGAAGTTGCCAGAGCTACTCTGATGCCCACTAAGTTGGCTGACAGCCCACCTCGCATGTTTCCGGTAATACCTGTAAATCTTACTTTAAATGGTACAGCAGTCAGGATTCCAGTGAGCATTCAGATAAACGTCCCAGGAAAGGTCTTGTTGGGCAACAATCTCAGAGCTTTAGGGCTCTTAGGAGACACTGCTGACAGACAGACCCTGCACACGGTCTCAAACACGGGCAGCTTCGCAAAGACCAATGCGCTGCCCCAGCCAAAGGGGAAACCCAAGGCTAAAGGAGTCAGAAAATCAAAACGAGGGAAAGAAAATATTCCCCCGAACTCACCTACCACTGCTGTGGAGGAAGTTGGTCAATCGCCCGAGCCTGACGAGGAGGCGGCAATACCTGAAGTATTTGACCCCAATGACCATCCTGAACTAAAAGACTTGTTAGTAGAAGGTGATCCTGACAGGGAAGAATTCAGTAGAGGCCAACGTGCGTGCCCATCTCTGGAAGGCCTAAGGAGACAGGCCTGCTCCCAGCTTGAGGGTGAACCTCCTGGGAAGCATCAGATTTATTGGGAAGGTGGACTCCTGTATAGTGAGCCCACAGAGTCTACAGAAGGAAACCATAGGAGGTTGGTGGTTCCCCTTGCTGTAAGACCCTTCCTCCTGCAGCTGGCGCATGAAGTGCCCCTTGCTGGTCACCTTGGTATTAAGAGGACCAAGCAAAGGTTATCCATGCACTTCTACTAGCCCAAGATCGGGGTGCAAGTAGAAAGTCACTGTAGGAGTTGTGCCTCCTGCCAGTTATCTGGTAAGAGTGGCTCAACAATCCAAGCTCCATTGGTACCACTCCCAGTTGTGGGAATACCATTCCAATGGGTAGGGATCAACATCGTTGGTCCCCTTAACCGCAGACATCCTCAGCAATAGGTTTATCCTGGTGCTAGTCGACTATGCTACCAGATATCCTGAGGCCATCCCATTGAAAACTGTAACTGCCAAGTCAGTTGCAAAAGCGTTACTTGGCATCTTTACTAGGGTTGGCTTCCGTAAAGAAGTTGTGTCTGACAGAGACAGCAACTTTATGTCAAAGTATATGCAGGCTATGTGGAAAGAATGTGGGGTCACCTACAAGTTCTTTTCTGCATGCCACCCCCAGACCAATGGTCTGGTGGAACGTTTCAACAGAACCTTAAAGAGCATTATTGGGGCTCTGGAAGAACCTACGAGAAGAAAATGGGATCTTCTTTTACCATGCTTACTGTTTGCCTACCGAGAGATACCACAGGAGGGTGTTGGCTTCAGCCCCTTCGAACTTCTGTTTGGTCACCCTGTACGGGGACCCTTAGCCACAGTCAATGAGGGATGGGAGATGCCCACTCCCCTATTACTACCAACGTAGTCGACTATGTGTTAGGGCTCAGAAAACGGATGGTACTTCTGATGGGTCTGGCTAGTGACAAGTTGAAGGCAGGACAAGCACTGGTGAAACATTGGTACGACCAGAAAGCTTCCCTCATCAACTTAACTTTACACCTGGTCAGCAAGTCCTGATCATGAATCCCATAAGGCCTAGAGCTTTACAGGACAAATGGTCAGGTCCTTACACAGTGGTGGAGCCCCTGGGTGAGGTTAACTATTTAGTGGTCCTTGGAAGGCCTGGACAGGCTCCAAAAGTGTTCCACATAAATAGGATGAAGGCTTTCGTCCCAAGAGTCGAAATCGCAGCACTGCTACTGGCTTCAGATGTTGAGGAAGAGGAGTCTGAAGCTCTCCCTGACCTTTTCCAAAGCGGTCCTTCAGATAGCACCTTTGAGGGTCTCCGAGTGGCCCCTCACCTGACTTCTGATCAGCAGGCTGAGGTGAAAAGTTTGCTTAGGCAATTTTCCCCCCTGTTTTCGCAGTCCCCTGGTTTGACACCTTGGTGCAAACATAACATAGACACAGGAGACAGCGTTCCAACCAAAAGTAGAGGATACAGGATGTCAGACAAAGTACTGTCTTACATTAAGACAGAAGTCAACAAAATGGTAGATCTTGGGGTGATTGAACCCTCTAGTAATCCTTGGTCCAGCCCTGTGGTTTTGGTTCCAAATGCAGGCACTTCTGAATTGAGGTTCTGCGTGGACTACAGTGCTCTGAATGCTGTCACAAAGACAGATGCACACCCCTTGCCTCAAACGGATGAACTGGTGGATACCTTGGGTGCCTCCAAGTACCTCAGCACGTTTGACCTCACTGTGGGCTATTGGCAAATAGCCTTAGCAGAACATGCCAAGGAGAAGACAGCGTTTTCCACTCCAGACGGTCTTTACCAATTCAGGGTAATGCCGTTCGGATTGAAGAATGCACCTGCCACTTTCCAGAGGCTTGTGAATCATGTGTTGAATGCGTTGGATGAATTCTGTCTTGCATATCTGGATGATATAGCAATTTTCAGCGCCACCTGGGAAGACCATGTGAAACACCTCGGGATTGTGCTACAGGCTCTTCAGAAAGCACAATTGACCATAAAGGCTAGTAAATGCCAGATTGGACAAGGCTCAGTTGTTTACCTTGGACATGAAGTAGGTGGAGGGAAGTTACAGCCTCTTCCCAGTACAAGCAGTACAAGACTGGCCTACCCCCACTACACAGACCCAAGTGAGAGCCTTCTTAAGACTCACGGGGTATTACCACAACTTCATGGCAGACTATGGCACCATAGCTGCCCCTCTGACTGCCCTCACCACTCCGAAGAAACCCAAGAAGGTAACTTGGACCGACGAGTGTGAGAAGGCCTTCAACAGCTTAAAAGACTCCTTGTGCCAGGCCCCTATCCTCAGGGCCCCAGATTATCGAAGACCTTTTATTGTGCAGACAGACGCCTCTGACACTGGGATAGGAGCTGTACTATCGCAAGTAGATGAGAAGGGTAAGGAACACCCTATTGGTTTAATTAGTCGCCAGCTTAAGGACAGAGAGCTCAGATGGTCCACAGTGGAGAAAGAATGTTTCTCTGTTGTGTGGGCCCTACGGAAGCTGAGGCCCTACCTCTATGGGACCCACTTCACTGTGAAAACTGACCATAAGCCCTTAAAGTGGCTGATGAACATGAAGGGAGAGAATCCAAAGTTGCTTAGGTGGTCCATAAGTCTACAAGGCTTTGACTTCACTATTGAGCATAGGCCAGGTGTCCAACATAGCAATGCTGATGGGTTGTCCAGAATGTTTAACCAACCTGAACAAGAGACTCATCCAGGGCTGGATTAGTTCCCCCTGTCCATAGTCTGGGAGGGGCAAGTGTTAGGAAAGATTTCTTAATTGTTGGTAATTTTCCTTCCATGTGGCAACCCCTAAACTTTTTGCAGTTGTTTTCACCCTGATCTAGACTTTGCCAGAGAAGTGCAGCCTTCTGCCACACTCCTCTGGGCTTTCGCTCCATTGTTACGGGGAAACTGACATGCCCTTAAGACAGTCAGTACCGGGAAACGTTGTTTTCCGTAGTTCTTTTATCATGTTGCAGCTTTCGTGCAACATGACACAAGAGGGCACTGTAAGCTAAGTTACTGCTCTCTTGGGTCTCTAGTCACTCTACAGGCCCTAGACACTCTCTTTGGATTGTTAACGAATGGTGCAAGTGAATCACGGACGGGACTGGTGGCAGCGATCGTTTCTTTGTGTTTTGAGCTCCTTTTGGCTGTTTAAGCGCATTTCTCGTGCTTAGCCCAACATGGTGGCCTGGCTTCCAAAATGGCCATACCACAAGGCTTTTTGTCCTGCCCGCTGACCGTCTTGCCCCCTTCACCTTCCCCAGGTCGAGCCAACCCGGGGCCTTCCTTATTTGGGCATGTACTTTCCCGCAAAACACAGATGCTTTCGCGGGCTTCTACAGGCCTTGTGTGTGCCTCCAGGATGTGGGCAGGGATGTCTGGTCCCAATACACATCCTGGGGGCCAGAGAGTCTAGTGTGTCTTGAATGCCTGGGACCACCGTGGTCCATGATAGGTCCACGTATGGTGTGTGTGTTTTGTGAGCAGGTCTCCCATTGGGTCCTCTCCGTTTTGGCGTGAAGGGAACCCTGGATAAGAGGAGGCTGGAAACACCGCTACCATGTCGATCTCCTGAGTTCTCACGAACAAGGGATACAGGAGCCAAGTATCCTGCAACTAAGAGGCTGAACCGAGGAATCGCTGCTGACCCGCTGAAGGACTGCTCCTCTGCACTGCTGTCGCCCTGTGAAACCATTCTGCCTCTGATCGAACGAGAAGGCCTATACTGGTACTTCGACCCTTTGGGATAGTGGGAACAACTATTCTCGGCATCTTCATCATCTCCTGCACGTAAGCCTTCGGAAGTGTCTCTGGGCCATCCAGTGGACTGACCAGCCTACACAGGAGTCTTGCTCTGTTTCCGCCGTCAGGTTGTGTTGTATTGCTCCTTTGAGGGTGTCCGAGTGGCCCCTCACCTGACTTCTGATCAGCAGGCTGAGGTGAAAAGTTTGCTTAGGCAATTTTCCCCCCTGTTTTCGCAGTCCCCTGGTTTGACACCTTGGTGCAAACATAACATAGACACAGGAGACAGCGTTCCAACCAAAAGTAGAGGATACAGGATGTCAGACAAAGTACTGCCTTACATTAAGACAGAAGTCAACAAAATGGTAGATCTTGGGGTGATTGAACCCTCTATTAATCCTTGGTCCAGCCCTGTGGTTTTGGTTCCAAATACAGGCACTTCTGAATTGAGGTTCTGCGTGGACTACAGTGCTCTGAATGCTGTCACAAAGACAGATGCACACCCCTTGCCTCAAACGGATGAACTGGTGGATACCTTGGGTGCCTCCAAGTATCTCAGCACGTTTGACCTCACTGTGGGCTATTGGCAAATAGCCTTAGCAGAACATGCCAAGGAGAAGACAGCGTTTTCCACTCCAGACGGTCTTTACCAATTCAGGGTAATGCCGTTCGGATTGAAGAATGCACCTGCCACTTTCCAGAGGCTTGTGAATCATATGTTGAATGCGTTGGATGAATTCTGTCTTGCATATCTGGATGATATAGCAATTTTCAGCGCCACCTGGGAAGACCATGTGAAACACCTCGGGATTGTGCTACAGGCTCTTCAGAAAGCACAATTGACCATAAAGGCTAGTAAATGCCAGATTGGACAAGGCTCAGTTGTTTACCTTGGACATGAAGTAGGTGGAGGGAAGTTACAGCCACTTCCCAGTACAAGCAGTACAAGACTGGCCTACCCCCACTACACAGACCCAAGTGAGAGCCTTCTTAAGACTCACGGGGTATTACCACAACTTCATGGCAGACTATGGCACCATAGCTGCCCCTCTGACTGCCCTCACCACTCCGAAGAAACCCAAGAAGGTAACTTGGACCGACGAGTGTGAGAAGGCCTTCAACAGCTTAAAAGACTCCTTGTGCCAGGCCCCTATCCTCAGGGCCCCTGATTATCGAAGACCTTTTATTGTGCAGACAGATGCCTCTGACACTGGGATAGGAGCTGTACTATCGCAAGTAGATGAGAAGGGTAAGGAACACCCTATTGGTTTAATTAGTCGCCAGCTTAAGGACAGAGAGCTCAGATGGTCCACAGTGGAGAAAGAATGTTTCTCTGTTGTGTGGGCCCTACGGAAGCTGAGGCCCTACCTCTATGGGACCCACTTCACTGTGGAAACTGACCATAAACCCTTAAAGTGGCTGATGTACATGAAGGGAGAGAATCCAAAGTTGCTTAGGTGGTCCATAAGTCTACAAGGCTTTGACTTCACTATTGAGCATAGGCCAGGTGTCCAACATAGCAATGCTGATGGGTTGTCCAGAATGTTTAACCAACCTGAACAAGAGACTCATCCAGGGCTGGATTAGTTCCCCCTGTCCATAGTCTGGGAGGGGCAAGTGTTAGGAAAGATTTCTTAATTGTTGGTAATTTTCCTTCCATGTGGCAACCCCTAAACTTTTTGCAGTTGTTTTCACCCTGATCTAGACTTTGCCAGAGAAGTGCAGCCTTCTGCCACACTCCTCTGGGCTTTCGCTCCATTGTTACGGGGAGACTGACATGCCCTTAAGACAGTCAGTACCGGGAAACGTTGTTTTCCGTAGTTCTTTTATCATGTTGCAGCTTTCGTGCAACATGACACAAGAGGGCACTGTAAGCTAAGTTACTGCTCTCTTGGGTCTCTAGTCACTCTACAGGCCCTAGACACTCTCTTTGGATTGTTAACGAATGGTGCAAGTGAATCACGGACGGAACTGGTGGCAGCGATCGTTTCTTTGTGTTTTGAGCTCCTTTTGGCTGTTTAAGCGCATTTCTCGTGCTTAGCCCAACATGGTGGCCTGGCTTCCAAAATGGCCATACCACAAGGCTTTTTGTCCTGCCCGCTGACCGTCTTGCCCCCTTCACCTTCCCCAGGTCGAGCCAACCCGGGGCCTTCCTTATTTGGGCATGTACTTTCCCGCAAAACACAGATGCTTTTGCGGGCTTCTACAGGCCTTGTGTGTGCCTCCAGGATGTGGGCAGGGATGTCTGGTCCCAATACACATCCTGGGGGCCAGAGAGTCTAGTGTGTCTTGAATGCCTGGGACCACCGTGGTCCATGATAGGTCCACGTATGGTGTGTGTGTTTTGTGAGCAGGTCTCCCATTGGGTCCTCTCCGTTTTGGCGTGAAGGGAACCCTGGATAAGAGGAGGCTGGAAACACCGCTACCATGTCGATCTCCTGAGTTCTCACGAACAAGGGATACAGGAGCCAAGTATCCTGCAACTAAGAGGCTGAACTGAGGAATCGCTGGTGACCCACTGAAGGACTGCTCCTCTGCACTGCTGTCGCCCTGTGAAACCATTCTGCCTCTGATCGAACGAGAAGGCCTGTACTGGTACTTCGACCCTTTGGGATAGTGGGAACAACTATTCTCGGCATCTTCATCATCTCCTGCACGTAAGCCTTCGGAAGTGTCTCTGGGCCATCCAGTGGACTGACCAGCCTACACAGGAGTCTTGCTCTGTTTCCGCCGTCAGGTTGTGTTGTATTCCGAGTCCTTAGCACTCTCACACAATTCGTACACTTGGCATTCCCAGGTCTGAAGTGAGAAGTGTCCATTGGGCTGAAATACACACGGCCGCTTCGTTGCCCTGCTGTGGTAACAATCTGTGCGGGTTCACTGCGTTTGTGACATCCTCAACTCTAATTTCTGTTGCCGCGGAATCTACGCAACACCGAGACGTCCCCTGCTCGTATCTGAACCTGTCAGCACTGAAACTGACGCGTAGAAGCCTGGGTCTGCCTGTATCGGGGACCGGTGAGTAGCAACGCTTGGAACTGGTCGCCCTCCTGCAGTAGGCCGTAGCTTTTCCTCGCTGTGTTAAACAGCACACCTTTTTCGCACTTGCGCTCTGCTTCTGCCCACAAGTGGAGGCCGCGCTTGAGTAGCGGAGATCTGTTCGCCCTCTGTTGTTCACAACTCTGAACTGCCTTACTTCCTTGAAGAGACTCCCCTTGGCCCATTGGCACCAGCGTGTGCAGGTACTTTTGAGCACAAGACTCCACTCTTCGTAGGGCTCGGACTTCCTTCTAGTTAGGTGGCCTCTGAAGGCGAACTGGGTCTAAACGATTACTTGCACTGCCTGTTTTCCTCCCCATCTAGGTGGTCTGCATATTTCGTGCTTCTACTCTTTAGACCCTTCGGTAATTTTATATATATTGTATTTGATGGTGATGTGTTGGTTTACTTGAGTTTTATCATGATTCTTTGCTATGGTCAATATTACAAAGGCCTTGTAATAAATGTGTCTATATTTTTTAATATGACACCTGCTTGGAGTAATTTGTAAGCGTCCTTGCTTTGTGTGCTCATTGTGTGCTTTCAGTCACCCTCACCCCTCTTGAGACCTAGGGCCTCATTACGACCCAGGCGGTAAGTTACCGCCTGGGTCGTACCTTTACCACCATGGCATAAACTACGTTTACGCCATGGTGGTTGGCGGACTTACCGCCCCATTCCGAGGTTGGCGGGGCGGTAAGTCCCCAATCCCCATTTACCCTTCCCCATTCCCATTTTTGCCCCATAGGGCATAATGGGAGTGGGGAAGGCGTTAATTACGCCACCGTAAATTACGGTGGCGTAATTAACAACAAGGTCCCTTAGCGCCATGGATTTTAACACCTGCTAAAAGCAGGTGTTAAATCCTCCATGGCGCTAAGGGACCTCGGAATCAGGCGGTAAGGGTCGGCGCTGTTTACGCTGCCGTAAACCCCTTACCGCCTGGGTCCTAATGAGGCCCCTAATCTTGACCGCCGCAATCACTATCTTGATTGGTCTGGCTTGTCCAGAGGTTACCCTGTTCCAAGAAACTAGGCTGGCCGTCTGAACCTCTGCCCCTCCAGGACAGAGTTCAGAAATCCATCTTAACAAGCTTTGCTACTTCTACTGGACTTGTCGGCAGTCTTTGATTTGGTGGATCATGCAGTCTTATGCAACCATCTCAGGCTTGCCGCCAACTTTACAGAAGAGGCCATAGCCTGGGTCCAATCCTTTCTAGGAAACAGGACCATGAGAGTCTTCTCCACCTCAGCTTCTGCTGATCCCATCCTAATAACCTGCAGAGTCCCACAGGGATCCTGTGTCTCACCTACTATGTATAACATTTTCACCAAACCGTTGTTCGACAAGTTGGACAGACTGGGCGTCACCTACGCCAACTATGCAGATGACATCCAGATCCTCATACCCCTTTCGGGCAACTATGAAGCGGACTCGGCCTTGGTGAATAAGATATACATCCTCATTCAGGCATGGATGGCGCCCCACGGCCTCTGCCTGAATGACGACAAAACTGAGATACTGATCCTAGGCTCTGACACCAATCTAATAAAACTAAGCCCATACTACGCAACCTTCAACACTGATAACAACATTATCAAGGTGATGCCCATGGTAAAAAACCTAGGATTCTATCTGGATTCTTCTCTCACCCTTAAGAAGCAAGTCAACTCCCTTGGCTCCATAACAGCCTGTACATGTAAACTCATCCGAGCCTCCAGACCGTTTCTCTCTAGTGCTAGCTGTACTACACTGGCGAATGCTCTCATAATGTCCAGATTAGATTACTGCAACACCCTGTACTCAGGAGCCAACAAGTATATCATAGATAAACTTCAAAGCTTTCAAAATAACACCTTGAGAGCAGCGCTGAATATTCCATATAGAGAACACATTACTAAATTTAGAAAATAGACTCATTGGTTAAAAATAAAGGACATAATCTTCCTTAAAACAGTCTCTCTCACCTCCAAATGCCTATCCGACCCATGAGATCTGCCAACACATCGATGCTTTAGATTCCGAGATTTAAACAATTCACGGCGGGAGGAACCAGCTTCCCAGTCAAAGCTGCACAATCATGGAATACGCCCCCACTTAACCTCAGACCACCACAACCCTACGCCAAATTTAGACATAATACACTCAAATGGCTTCGCTATAACGACTCATAACCGCTTCCACTTTTTCCCTACTGCTATGTAAGCCACCAGACAAGACTATTGCAACCTCCGCACCTGATCGCACACTCCCTGGTTGTAGGTAGGCCCATAAGCAGATGCATTGATATGTATTGTACTGCTATGTATACATGTATATCTACATGTCCCCTACATACAAATTATACGCATTGTGTTGCATGCATGTATGCACACGCATGTACCTGCCTGTGATAAGCACTGTAACCAAGCTTCTGAGAATTCTTGTTCTTCTGCACTGTAACTAAGCTTTGAGACTTCTTGTACTGTTGCGCCTAGCTACCCAAGGGTTTGGTGCGCATTATCAAATCAATAAACAAACAAACAAACAAACAAGCCCGATAATGATCCATGGTTTCTGCTGTTCCATGCACCATTCCCAATTTGTCAAAGATACGATTGCATTTCTGATTTTCTGTAAGGGTCCTCCTCTGTCTTTGACCCATGCCAGTAGTTTAGAAAGTCTTGGCCATAACAGTTTACACTGCTCCTGTGCATTCAAAATAGTCTATTCAGGACGATTTGTTACCTTCCAAGCTCTGCAGATCACTGCTCCTTTTTCCCATCCCTCTGGTGATAACACTGATCCCCAAATCTGCAATTGACCTAGGTTCTTCCAAATTCGTATATCATCTGCAGATTTTCCTGAGGTCTTCTGTTTTTTTCCTTTCCCGTCTAATTTCAGCTCCTTTTACTTCAGGTTTTTTGTATCTGATCACATGATTCACCATCTTGCCATGGTTTCTTGTCTATATATCTTGAATATAATCGTCTTCATCTGGCTCTGTCCATTCAATTGTCCATCTGAAAGAAGCATCACGACCCATGAAATGACCTCTGGTTTTGCAAAGTGCTACATGTGAAAGACAATGTGCTGTTTGGACATCTATTTCAACAGCTATGAAGATTTTCAACTTCCCCATGCTTTATGGCAGTAGTGCACATACAAAGCATTCCTCCTTTGAAATTCTTCTCCCAACATCCTTCATGTGTTGGTACCATATGTTATTTCCCAAGTGTGCCGTGCTGTCCAGGAAATCAGTTAATTCATAATTATAGGTCTCATTGGGCCTCATTACGACCCCGGCGCTAATGGGTTAACGGTGCCGTAAAAGGCTGCAGCGCCGTTAACCTATTAGCGCCTAATTACGAGGTCCCTTTGCCGGACCGGACCTTAACGGCTGGTTTTACCAAGCGTTAAAGTAGGGTGCCGCAAAGGGACCTTGGTGCTAAGTACTGTGCCGCAATTTGCGGCACCGTGCTTAGCGCCTTCCCCATTCCCATTGAGCCCTATGGGGCAAAAATGGGAATGGGGAAGGTCCCATGGGGAATTACCACCCCGCCAAACTTGGAATGGGGCGGTAATTCCGCCATTCACCATGGCGGACCCCGGCATGGACCATGGTGCTAATAGCACCATGGTTTAGCGACGGGGTCGTAATGAGGCCCATTATCTTCATGTGAGCTTCCATAATCATATAATGACGTGTACCAACATAACTTCTTATGACTGGATTAATCACAGGAACATCTATATGTGCACAGGCTACCCCTTCATTTGCTCCTTGAGTTGGAGAAAGTTCAGAACGTCTCATCGCTCATCAGCCCATTTAGGCATGAAAATGTCTCGCATAATCTCCATCCGGGATCTTCTTTTCAAAACTGCTTTTGTGTCAATTGTCACTGGACCAGGTGTTTTTGCATGTGTTATTTGTGTAGGCTCCACCTTTAACAACCCCTTGTCATGCCTTTCTTGCCAAGCTTGACTCTGGTATCCAAAATTTAAGTTTTGAGGCACTCTTTGCTTGTGAACGATTGTCAATGACATCTATTTCAAGCTCAGGCAATTGGTCATCTTTCTTTGGAACAGGAATGACTACATAGGGTCTAGGCTGCCTAGTAATTGTCACGCGTACATTTTCATTCACCTCAGGAACATGCAGAGGAGTCTGAGATCCATTTTCACCAATATAGAACACTGTTTGTACAGTCAACAAAAGGAGCATGCTAATTAACACAATGCAAATGTAAATGATACAGTGGTACGTTAACCTACAACATTTACTTCTTGGACAACGTGAGTGACTGTCTTCATGTGGTAATATTACATTGTTGCTTAGATTCCCCATCTTGATTACCTAAGGACGGTAAAACTAAAGCTTCAATGCACTATCATTGTGAACTGCTTCTGGAAGCTGCTGTCTTGACTTGACAACTCATCCGCGATCATTTGTCTGCTTACTGGATGACAAAAACAACATTTTCTGTGTCTCGGGAACCAGTCTTTCACCAGCCGAACTGCAGATGCCTCTTTAGTATGAAGAAAAACGACCTCAGTTAGTTTAAACAAGCTCACTGACATAGATTATCTCCCAATCTGTGCCTCGAATCTGCTTCAGCTCAGACGACATGTTGAATTTCTTTCAGTATGAAATGAGGTCTTTTTACATCAGCAACCTTCGATCTGTCAAACCTGTGATTTCGCTCAGAATAAATGCTCAGTTGGAGCCTAGAAAGGTGAGCACATCAGTGAGCCTTCCAACAAGATACGGGTACTCCTCAATCAGACAACATAAAAACACACTGACTAGTCTATGAGCTGCATCAGTTTATAGGGGCATTTGTACTCTCCTCGCTGTACTCAGGTAGTTGCAAGAATTGTTCAATGATGACTATGAACCCCCTTATAATTGGGCCATTCTTAGGATCTCGCAAGAAAGCAGATATGTGAGTAGTTCTCCCCACCAACGAAGGGAAAGAGTGCAATACCAACTCAAAATAAGTCAGAATGTTCTGAGAAAGGTCCTCACTGGGTGACACCATAGGTAAATCCACACAGGAACTCAGTGTCAAAAAGATCTGGGTACTGTAGACTTCTCCAATTGCTGTATCCACGATCAGAATCTGGCATAATCTTCTTTTTATCAAGGCTTAAGCATGCCTCAGTCCAAGGTCAATAAGCTACTGTGGCTTCACAAATACAGATCTTCCCTTAACCCTGCAACTGATATGCACAGAGTGTTCACATTTACTTTTCTTCACCCTTTTATAAATGGCTTAATAGGAATGTCCCGAACCAAGTCACGGTCCAATGAATTCTTTGTCTTTCTACTTGTCAGCTTCTGCATCCTTCTTCCTCATCATCGATCTTGTCTGCACGTGCTGTGGTTCTTCCCTGAAGCATGTACTTGCTTCGTGTAGGGGTGCGGGCAGAGGAGTCTCTCCAGTAAAGATTTTTATGTCCCCAAGAAAGATCAAAGCACGCATGCCCTGCAATTTAACAGCAGACAGCGTGACGTCTTCCACAATGAACGGACCGTTAAAAAGGGTTCATCCCACTTTTTCCTTACTTGGTTGAGGACTAAAACTACATCTCCAGGGAATACTTGGGGAACAAAAGTTTCAGAGATTGGTCTATCGAAGCATCTCCTTCTGTGTTCTGCACTGCACTACATCAGTGTCGGTACAGCTGTCCTGAAATGACAGAAATACTAGAAGTCATACAGTTCAAATAATCATGCAAATCCATTCCTAACAGTTCTGCAGTTAGCTGAGCATTACTTCTAACTCTGGATGAAGTCATTAGGGGTGTTCTCATTTGCCTCCCTGTCATTATTTTGTGGGGCGTGAGATGGTGGTCAGAACCCGGTTGGTTCCTTAAAGCATATAATGCCAGTGGTAGGCAATGCAACAACCCTTTTTTCAAGGTAAGCTTCATATTGGCTATTCTTTCCTTAAGCAAGCGGTTGACCCTCTCACAGATCCCATTTCCTTGCGGGTGATAAGCCAAAGAAAACTTGTGCTTTATACCAAGCAACAAGCTGATCTGTTTTAAAATGTCTGATTTACAAAATGCGGGCCATTATCTGACCTCATAACTTCACATACTCTCCATCTAGGAAATACTTCCCACACTAAAAATGTTGCTGCACAAGTGGAATCTGGGTGTGTACATGGGCCTGCCTCTAACCATCTCGAGAAAGGACACACCACTATGATCAGGTATCTATATCCTTTACATACATGTATCATGTTGACATAGTTGATATGCAAGTGCTGAAAAGGGCCATTAGGTCTCGGATTGACTCCCCTAACTGTGTGCAGTGTATGCACAGCCGTGAATTGTTGACTCAAAATACAATTCACTACAGAAAATGTAACATGTTCTGCTAAATTTTGCAAAAATCATTCCTCAGCAATAGTTGGAGCAAGATTCTCCCTAGTCGTAGGTGCGAGGTAGTGTAGCATATCCAGTGTTACCCTGAATTAGGCTATAGGCATCAGCAGTCTACCAATGCTGTCCTGTCGACACAATGCTTGAGAGGGGTTTAAAGAACACCTTCTTCACGTCCACAAATTCTTTTCCTCTTGAGGTGCTTCTCCCTGCACCTCTACTAACTGTGTTTTTGACAAATGCTTGTATCCTTTAGATAAAGTGATCATAACAAACATTTTTTCATTCACATCAAAAATCTCAACATTCATCATCTCTTTATCTGTAATTGCGATGCGCTTGGCCTCAGCTTCTGCTGCTTGATTTCCATGTGAGATAAAATCTGCCCATTTAGTATGGGCTGTGCATTTAATGACTCCTTTGCCTACTGGGAGTTGTAGTGCTTTAATAAGCCTATCTAATAAGGCGGCGTGCTGCACTGGCATGCTGTCCACTGGGAAGTAGCCCCTCCTTTTCCAAGGTGCAAACCCTGCATGCACCGTTGACATAATATAGGCGGAGCCGCTGTAAACTGTTACTTGCTGGTCTACGTGATCTCGATCGCGAGAATCAAAGCCAATAATTCTGCAGCCTGTGCTGAATAATGAGACGGCAATCGAGTACTAATAAGTACCCAAAATTTCCCATTTGCTGTGTGCTTTACCACAGAGGCACCAGTATACCTTTGCCCATCATTTTGATTGACCCTTGAATAACCGTCAATAAAAACAATCTCTACTCCTGCTAATGCACTCTCTTATACTGTAGGAAGTTCATCATATAGCTCGTCATAGTGTGCACAATTGTCTATAGGTTCTCCTTTTGTCACTGTCTCAGCTACAAACATGGCAGGATTCACTATGTTACATTGAACTATTTTGATTGCTGGGTTTGATATGACTACCTCATAGGCAGAAGCCCTTTGAGAACTCAACTTGCCTTTTGGTTTTCTTCAAATGGCAAATAGTGCATGCTCAACAAATAATGTCATGGAGCATCTCATTACTGTACTACATACAGCTTTCTCTATGGCGAACGTGGCGGCTGCTAAACTTGATTTGCATGGAAAATGACCTCTCATCACTGGGTCTAAGATTCCACTGTTATATGCAAGGAGCTTGTACCCCAACATGGTTCTCTGCATGAGCACTGCTGTCATAACAGTGTCATCTGTATGCCAGAACAAAAATAATTCCTCAGCATAATTGGGAATCCATAAAACTGGAGCCGTGCAAATTGCTTTTTTCATTTCATCAAACCCTTCTTCCATTTACTCATTCCACGCAATGTTTTCCTGAGTTGCCTGTACTTTCTTTAGAGCCTGCAATATAGGCCTTATATATCAGCTGTAGCCCAAGACACATGCTCTGACATAATTACATAATCCCAAAAACCTCTGCATGTGCTTTATCGTGTCTGGGTTGGCTGTTTTTAAAGTAGTCTAAGCTCTCTCAGGAGTAACTTTCTTTCCCTCATGTGAAATCAATTGCCCAATATACAACACTTCTTGTTGGCAATATTGTATGTTTGTTTGTTTATTTATTTGTATTGCGCACCAGACCCACAGGTATAAGGGCGCAAAGGCATAAAGAGGGTTGTTAAGCTTATGTGGCATAGTAGACATGAATAATAAGTACAGCTCTGGTTACAATGCTGTATGCATGAGCAACAGGCAAATGGATAAGTATTATACAATAAATACAAAGAATACAAAGAGTAAATGTAGGACACAAGTATATAACAGAAGCAATGAGGTCACATGTATATAATGAAGCTAGGACATTGCAGATGAGATAGTGTTAGACGTCATGTTCCTTTAGCAAGTAAATGAGACTAGCTCTAATTTGTGGGTAGAGTAATTCTTCCCTTAAGGCAGGGGGGAGGGAGTGCCAGTATTGTGCAGCTTTAACGGGGAAGCTGCTCCCACCAGATTTAGTATGCTTAAATCTGGGTACTTGTAGATGGTTAGAGTTGACTTTTCTTAAGGGGAGAGAGGTTGTTTGTCTAGTAAATCTGGCTGAGAGGTATTGTGGGGCTGATTGGTTGAGGCATTTATGTGTAAGAGATACAGTTTTGAGGAGGATCTTGTCTTTCGTAGAGAGCCAATTGATGGATCTCCTGAGGTCAGATATATGGGCATTTTTGGGGAAACTTAGGGCAGCTCTTAAGGCATTGTTTTTAAAGGGTCTGAATTTTGGATGTGATGTATTTGTTGCTGCCTATATAGAGGGCATTGCAATAATCCAATTTGGCTAGGATGAGTGCTCTCGCCAAAGTAATACAATTGTTAGGTGAAAGGAAAGGCTTCGCTGCTCTGATTAACTTGCAAGTGTAGGATGTAGCTGAGGCCATAGCATTTACTTTTTTGCCGAAAGTGAGCATAGAATCTACGTGGAAGCCAAGGGTTTTGACTACCTTAGCCACAGTGATGTTATTGTTGTCAATTGTGAATTATGAATAGTTTGGACTTAGTTTTTTGATGTTAGAAGGGGTGCCTAAGATGAGAAGTTCTGTTTTGTCATCATTCAGGCATAGACCATGAGAAGCCATCCATGCCTGGATGATGAGGTATACTATGTTCACAAAGGCCAAATCCTTGTCAAAATCTCCCGTCAACGGGATGAGGATCTGTGTATCATTGGCGCAATTCGTGTAGGTGATACCTAGACCATCTAGATCATCAAAAAGGGGCTTTGTGAAGATGTTGTACAGAGTAGGAGATACACAAGAACCCTGGGGTACACGGTACAATATTGGTGCGGGGTCCGCTGCAGCAAGAGGAGAGAAGACACACATAGTCCTGCTATCAAGGAAGGACTGGATCCAGGTAACTTTTCTTTTTCAACTTTATATCCTTTATCATTGAGTGTAATCATCAGCTGGACAAAACCGTGTCTGCACTCTTCCTATGAAGTGCTGCAAACTAAAAATGTTGTCTACGTATTGCAACACAACCCTTTCTATAGCAAAATTGCTTAAGTCCATCTGAGAAACTCTATTGAAAATCATCGATTTAGACTCACAATACCCCTGTGGTAAACGAGTGCTTTTCAGACGTGTTTGTCTGAACGTAAACAATGTCAGATCCTGCATGTATTTGTGCAATGGAATTGAGAAAAATAGATTTTTCAATCAATCACCTTGAAATATGGGGCTTCAACAGGTATATTACATAGGATCGTAGACAGGTTAGGAACTAGAGGGAACTCAGCCTCTACAATCTGGTTTATTGGGCGATGGTCCTGCAGTAGACACCACAACACCCCCCATTACTTTTTTTCACTGGGTACACTGAGGTGTTACACAGTGACTCTGATGTCACTAAGATGCCCTGATCCATCATGGTGGAAATTGTCTTAAAAATACCTTTGTCCACCTCTTGGGAGATAGGATATTGTCTTGCTTGAGGTAAAATTGCTCCAGATTTCAATTTAAGTTTTGTGTCTCCAATCCCCTTTAGTAGGCCTACGTCATAAGAACCGGTGGTCCATAATGAAACTGGCACTTTCGCCATGTCTTCAACAAAATATTCAGGATGTTTTTGTGCTGTCATCATTTTCTGAGGAACTTCTCTTTTAATTACTCTTAGCCAATAAGTGATGCACATATCAAATATCATTTTGACATTAGATGGACGATCTCCAAACAGATATTCATCAGTGACGTCGGTCAATCTATAACCTTCCCCGATGGCGATTGCTGTGCGCCATTATTTTCCTTCATCATCGTGTCCATCAACCAAAACCATGTCCCCTCGCACTATGGCTGCTTGCATCTCTAAGGGAAAAACTTGTCCCTTTTCTTCGAGCATAGGTATTCTTAGTTTAAACAAAAATTAATCTGGAGTTCCCATTGTTCTGCCTGCTATGCCTGGTAGCCATGACAACAGAATGCATACTCCATACTGGAAAACCTCTGCTTCTAATGGAATTGCTCTCATAGCTAGTTGTCCTTCGAATGCCATAATCATTTTGCACACATTTAAGTAATGCATTCCTGGTATTGAACACACTATGGGCCTCATTATAAGGTGGACATAATGGGTTTAATGGAAAACGGTAATGGTGCCAGTGCCGGTAAACCCATTCTGCCCTATTACTAGGTTCCCTTGCGGGACCCGCTCAGAACATCTGGTCAGACCAGATGTCCTTTGCGGGTCTTGCAAGGGGACCAGGGAACTTATAATGTGTCCATTATTAACAGGCTCGTTATTATCTCCTTCTCCATTCCCATAGAGCCATATGGCACCATGGCAACCTCCAAACTCGTAATGAGCCCCTATATCTTCATCAGTGAACAATATTGTCATATTCAACTTAGTCATTGTATCTCGTCCCAATATATTGACAGGTGTTTGCCTCGAAAAAAGCAGTGGCACCCTCATGTCACATTCTTCTATAGAAACTGGTAATTCTTTAGTGAAAGGAATTCTGCTTGTAGCTCTTTTGAACCCCTGAGTATTCATGCCATTGCCCGACATTGAAAAATGTCCCTCTTGTATACATGAGCGCGTCGTACTCGTGTCTACTAAAAACAAAAAAAACATTTGCCTCCTATACTGGCATCTACCCTTGGTTCCTCATGAGGGTTTGGCGTCACAGATAGTATGGAACACATCCGGTCTTCCAGTGAGCTGTCCTATTGCAGGTACAGCCTCATCCCCTTTACTTGTGAAAGGATTTCCTCCATTGGTAGTGACATCCCCTATCGCAGGAGTCATTAACTGTCCTGTGTTTGTGTTTCGTTGAAGCTGCATAGGTGATTATTGTGACTGTCCTTGTGGCGGATTAACTGCCACCTGCTGTGGTTGCAAGCCTTGCTGCTCTCTCGGCGCTTGCTGCTGCATTGTTCGATTCTGCGCAAATCCATCTCCATTCTGCTGTGAATATGCAGGTGGATTTGACATCCCCCCTCTTAAAAACTGGTCATTTTGCACCATCCCTTGACTTCTACACGTGCCAGAAAAATGCTCTGTCATTCCACACATCCAACATATAGGCAGTGGTCTCCCAACCTGTCCTTTTACATACTCTGGTTATTATAATGCATATTTTGAAACCCACCTTGGTTATTCTGAAAATGTTCCTGATTATTCTGGCAATTCCCTTGATTACTTATTTTGTCCTTACTGTGTTTCCCCCTGCTTGTCTAGGCGTGCCTAGAAACACTTGTGTACAGGCGCATTTTAAATGCCATATCATATAATATCATAATACAAAATGGAATAATAAACTAAGGCAGATTAAAAAGATGTGCCAAGAGTGGATCCTGCTACCATCTGACTTATCTCTAGAATAATAATCATATCACGTTTTTAAGACTTTATGGCAGATTTCTTTTAAACACTGTAATAACAGATATTTTTACCCAATGCTCGGGTACTCAATTTGCCAACATTGGAAGGGTGAAGACTTTCCAGGAGTGTAATATTTGGCTGCAGTTTGAATATCTATTAACTCGCAGACCTCTTCCAGAGGTGTATTATGGACTTGTTTAAAGTAATGATTATTTTATTGGGAAATACTTAGGTAGGCTCCATGATCATAATCTGAATGCCACTAATGGATTCATACATAATGAGGGATCAAACATGGGTGCGTGCTCTACTGTACTCTATTCTTCAGTGCATCCTTTCCTAGCCACATCTCAAGGTCGTGCAATGTCAGCAAAGCTGCACCATTACTGACTTGGAACGAGCGAGGGGAGTGATGCATCTGGCTGTCAATTTGTAGGCGTGAAGTAGGAGGTCATAGTGATGGAATGACTGGTTGAGTAGGAAGGTTTATAGAAGAATATCACAATCATAAAAACATTTAAGAGCCTCATGTCTTAAAGGAAGGCAAAAGTTCATGATGCGCCAAACAAACCCTGTCTGCATCTGATGGAAAGAAGTCTGTGCACATTTTATTTTACAAGTGCACTGCTCAGGCACTGCGCCTGGCCTAAGAAAAGATCTGAGCAATTAGTCATGTAATGTTATCTGTGTGCACTATTATGCATGCAGTTTGTACATTCAGTAGAGCACTGGATGTATAGCGTTTCCAACTTTCTTATAGGAATTTATGGTTCACGTGCAATCTCTGAAGTTGAAATGCATATTGGTAAGTTTGAGTGCCCTGATGTTTCATAAATTAGCTCAGCATCTTAAGCGTTTATGTCAGGGATCTGTGTGTATATGCCAGATCACTGTATCCCACCGCTTAAGGCAGATTCGGCTTTTCCACTCTTTAAGGTTAATACATTTGCGCATTGAAGCACTTGTGATACTAACACGTACAGCAAGCAATACAGCATGTTATATAATGTAAAGTGGTCAAATGTAGGACACTTCTGTCCTGTTTTCTGGCCTTACCATGTGTGGCTGTGCATGAAAAGAGGGAGGGAAGATATTATGAGATAGTATAAGATATTGATGAGAAACCTGTGGTATTGGTGATTGCAGCTCAGAAGTATCCAGTGCGCTCTGCATCTATCAGGATTTGTCAGAGACACTTCGGAAGATGTTATCAAAAGTGGAAAGCTAGAGAACTGATAAACTACACTGCTTTGGATCTAGTTATCAGCTGTGTGGAGTGTGATTGGACTGAAGAGGAAAACTTAGTTACAGCGCAATTAGTGTTGGTGTGGTAACTGCAAGGCCTTTGTAACTTTCTCCTGTGGGTTTGTCTGTGCAGTGAAGGTAGTAGCAGATATTGTAGCAGAGTTGGATATTCAGGCAAAGAGGGGAGTCAGCTTTACAAGGCAGTAGAAGCTGGTGTCCTAAGAGCACTGCTACCTCTGCCCTCCAGAAGCAGGTCCCATTTCACCACACTTTTACACATAAAATGTCACCCGTCTACTCTTTCTTTCTGTCTCTGTGTTCTTCAAATATATATGTTGTACCTCATGTGCAACAAGGACCTGGGAATCACAGATGAGGAAATGGGGAAGTCTGGAGACTCCAGTCGTTATAAATAGCTACAAGATGAGCCTTAGAGAAGGCAATAACATGTGGTTCATATAAAGGGCTTCTTGAAGTATGAAGGTAAAAGGCAAACATTTCACCTTCCATAGTATATTGGCTGGTACGCTGAGAGCCATCTTAAAACTCAAACTAACCTATTCAGGTGATGTGCATAGAGGCCAGATGGCACATTTGTCAGCCAGAGCAGAAAACATGCTTTGTTGACATTAATCAAGTGATCAGGGCAGGGGAAAGAATCCTTGGCTGTTTCAGCCTGAGATCTACCTCTGTTTCTCTCACAAGCCTCAACTGCATTTGGCAACTCCATAACTGCCATTTCAAAATAATGTTGAAACCCTGTCCCAGGTCATTCATGATGAAATGCGGAGCAGGAATGATTTTAGGCAGAATGTGGATTAGTCAAAGAATCCCATAAACAGCTGGTGGTACTATCCCTTGGCCTAAAGGGGAGGACTGGTTGCAGGAAAGTGAAGAGAATGATGATGTCAGTGAAACACGTTTGTTTAGGCAGAGAAGCATATGATGGCAACCCAATAACACTACAATCTCACATTTGTGTTATCTATGGGTCCTTGCTAGGTAATGATCTCTGCCTGAGGTCTTTGGAAAGCTGTGTGCAACAGGTAAGTAATGAAAACGGGTAAAAAGCAGGTCTGCAACATTCATCTAATTTTGAGGGCTGTCCTTCCAGAGACTGGGTTGTGGCAGCGATTAACAGTTGCACAAGATGTGTGCTGCCCTGCAGGGGGTCTGCTAGAACCAGTAAGGTACTACCTCAGCCATTAACAGCTTGATGATCTATAAACGGGAAAGGAAGGTGGAGAGAGAGTAGTTTACAGATGTACTCCCTAATATTTTTAAATTTTTTCTGGAATGGGCAACAGACAATTGTATTTGCGTAGTTCTGTAGCTAATTTCAAAAGCTGTGGAGCAGCAAATGATTTACACATGTTGGTGTCCTTTGTATTGTATTGTTTGTATTGTTTATCTATTTAGATAGCGCACCGGGCCATTAGACAACTGGGCACTTGTGAAGTCTTAGGTTACAGTTACATAAGTATCTTACATTTTTTAGGTTACATTTACATCTATATCTTACATTTACCATCAGGGTAACGGTTACAACTAAGGATTGTGTTTGTAATTTACATATGCAACTTGACATCGCCAAGGCAGAGGTATGCAGAGTGGGGATATGTGTGTGTGTCACAGGTGTGGTTACGGATACATATATATCGTTTACATTTACGATTGTCGGCAGCATACAGGATAAGCAGAGGTATACAAAGAGGAGAGTTAACATGGGTGTGTTAATCTTAACACAAGTGTCTTAGTAGGTGGGACTGGCTAGTTAAGGTGATGCGTCAGCAGTCATTGGTGTGTAGCCAACGTTTAGCATTGGTTTTGAAGGAGTGGAATGAAGATGTGGCTCTTAGGGAATCCGGGATAGAGTTCCATACGTGACCTGCTAGTACTGGGAAACTTGAACCTCCTGTTCTTTTCAGGTTGCAGTTGGGGATTCTGATACTATTGGCTTGAGCCTTTCTGATGGGGCTTTCTGAAGTGTGCTCAGTGAATTTCTCTGTGAGGTAAGCAGGTGCTTTGTTATTGATACAGTTATGCGTAATGTTCAGGGTTTTGAGTTTGATTCTGTCATCGATTGCTAACCAGTTCACGGCTCTTCTTTGGTCAGAAATGTGCTGTCCTTTGGGAATGCCTAGTGCTGTTCTAAGGGCAATGTTGTGCAGAGTTTGAAGTTTATTGGTGTTGTGTTTACTAGTGCGTAGATAAAGTGCATTGCAGTAGTCTAGTTTCGATAGGATTAAAGCCCTTCCTATAGTGATGCAGCTGTCAGTGGACAGAAATGGCTTGCGTGCATGAATTAGTTTACAAGTGTAGCTTGTTGCTGATGCTTTGGCATTTACTTGTTTGTCAAGGTTAAGGGCTGAGTCCATCCATAGAGATGGATTTGTACATGTGGGAGAGTTTGTTTAGTTTGCTGGTGGATCCAAAGATTGAGAGCTCGGTTTTATCGTCATTAAGATATAAACTGTGAGTGGTCATCCAGGTTTGTATGATTTGATATATTTTGTTTATATGGTTAGTGTCTTTCTCACAGTCTCCTTGGATTGGGATGAGGATCTGGGTGTCGTCAGCATAATTAGTATATGAGACACCCAGTTTGTCCAGGATATCGAAGAGAGGCTTTGTGAAGATTTCATACAATGTAGGGTAGACACATGACCCCTGAGGTATGCCAGAGGTGATGAGTACTGGGTCCTCAGCTGAAGAGGGTGAGAAGACTTGTATATTTCTGTAATCCAGAAAGGAGTTTATCCACGCAGTGGCCTTAGTGGCGAAGTTGGCAGCTGATTTGAGATGGTTGCATAGTACTTTATGATCTACCAAATCAAAAGCGGCTGACAGATCTAGGAGTAGGAGAATAGAGGTATCTCCTCTGTCTTTATGCTCATCTAGTTGGTTCTTGAGATCAAGGAGTGCTGTCTCGGTTCCGTGTATCGGTCTGAAACCAGATTGTCTGGACCCCAGTAAGTTATTAATCTCTAAATAGGATTGAATCTGTAGATAGGCAGCTTTATCTAAGATTATAAGGAGGAATGGAACTGTCGTTGTGGGTCTATAATTCATTGGGACACTAGGATCTAGGTTAGCTTTTTTAAGAGGGGTAGTATCCAGGCATCTTTGAGGTTAATAGCCACAGAGCATTATTTGAAGGATGAATTGATAAAGGAGGTGATGAAAGGAGTGAGTTCTTGTGCAGCTTCTTTGATAATGGGAGCTGGGCAGGTATCGCTGAGACATCAAGAAGGTTTGAGAGATGTGATGATATTCTTAGCTTCTGCAATGGAAATGTCTCTAAATTTGAATTGGTTGTGTGGTTTAGTTTGGTTGATGGCGAGTTCATGTAGGATGCCTTCTTGAGTGGAGAGTGCAATGTTATGGAGGGAGGATCTTTTGGCTGATATTTTGTCTTGTAGCATGGTGATTTTATTTGCATAGGGCATTTTGCATGTTCGTGCACCAGGCTTTGTCTTTGGTGCAGGAGTCTATTGGTGCGATAGGGAATTTTAATTCTCTGAGAATGGAAAATATTTCCCTAGTGTTTGAGTTAGCTTTTTTGATTCTGTCGTTAAAGATTTCTTTTTTTGCCTGTATGATTTGTTTCTTGTAACTGTTAGTAAGGGCAGTGAGGAGATTTTTATTTTGGGCAGAGGTTTTTTTTTTCCAGCAAGCTTCTGATTGTGTTTTTTCTTTGCGCAGAGCTTTTAGGCTAGGAGTGAACCGAGTGTTAAGATGGGAAAGTGGTTTAGATTTGCTCAGTTTCCAAGGTGCAATGGCGTCTATAGCTGAGTTGATAATATTATTGTACAGGTCAACCAGATTATTGGTGTTGGTGATCAGATTAGAATGATTGGTGATGGGCTGGATCAGAGGGAGGATATTTGTGACTTTTATGTTTTTTCTACAGCAGGTGGGGGCTGGTGGTGCCGGTAGTTTGGTTGTCTTGGATTGAGGTACATCTGCGATAGTAAGCTAGATCAGATAGCGATCAGTCCAAATGCATGTTTCTATGGCAGTTATGAGGGAGGCGCAGTTGATATCTGCCACCCAAACCAAGGTGTGGCCTTTGGAATGAGTAGGGCCGTTGTGCCTGATGGTGAGGCCGGCTTCAGTGATTGTATTGGCTAGTATAGAGGCTTTACAGTCTTTAGGGTCATAAAGGCCTAAGTTGAAATCGCCAAGTAGGATAATTTGTGTCCCTAGTTAGGCATTAGTATTTAGAAAGGTAGTAATGTCATCCTCGAAGGTTCCTAGTGGGCCCAGAGGTCTGTAGATAAGGTGCACAGTGATAGTGCATGAGGCGGAGATTCCTAGTTTTAGCGAGAGTAGTTCTGCTGATGGCATAGTCATGTGGTCTATTTCTTTGATAGTGAGATCAGCTCTGCAAGTTAAAGCTATGCTGCCTCCTTTGGAGGTTTCTCTCGCTTTTCTAAAGATGGTGAAGTTTGTGGGTATGGCTAGCATCAAAGCTGGTCCAGCTGCTTTGTGTAGCCAAGTTTCCGTCACTGCTAGGTAGTCAAATTGGTTGCAGGTGATGATGTCAGCAATTTCAGATGCATGGGCTATCAGAGAGCCAACGTTGATGAGACCTCCTTTGAGGTTATGCATTTCTTTTATGGAGCACTAGTGTAGTCATTGTTGATTAGGGTTTCAGAGTATTTGGTGCAGGGTTTCTAAATACGGATAGGTTCAGTTTTTGAGGTGTTGTAAGAGGCATGTGTAGGCTTCATCTTAGAGTGGCCATGTGTGTAGTATGCTAGTGGTGGCTTGGGCAGTCTAGAACCTAGTCTCTGGTTTCTTAGTGTGGTAGGGCAAGCCTGTCTCTGGTAGATCTGGGTAATGGGATCTGAGGACTGTTGGGATGGAGGCAGGATTTGCAGCTTGCTTGTCAGTTTCCTTACAGTTGGGAGTGTATAGTGGAGGGCTGCCATTGTGGGTAGGGCAGTAAGTGTGCTAAGGATGACTAGAATGCAGGTGGATGGATTGGACAAAGGATATGTCATATCAGAGTTGATAGGGGTCGGCAGGTGTAAGGCATAGGGATGGGCTATTTCAGAATAGCAACCGTAGGCATGGGGCCAATCTAGTACAGTGTATCAATAGTAGGCATAGGGTCAAACTAGTACAGTGTATCAACAGTAGGCATGGGGCCAATCTAGTACAGTGTAGCACCAGTAGGCATGGGATGTTTAAAGTGAGTTCAGTCAGGCGTGAGGTAGATTTGCTGAGATCACTTAGGTAGCCTAGAGTATTGTATTCAAAGAGCAATTAGGGCAGGCGTAACAGAGGCAGCTAGTGCAATTTACATAGCATGTAGAAATGGGGAAGGAGGTATTTAGCCCGGGTCAATATGGCAACACTTCATACAATTTCTAGCAACATATTGGAGGCAGTGCTTAGGACTGTCATAGTTGAGTGGGCACTGTATATACAGAAACCAGTGAAGACAATAGTATACACTAGTGTACAGGCAGATGGAATCGGGATAAGGCAAATAATGATAAACATTTAGTTGTGGGTGCATACAAATACAAATCAGATCTTGACTACTTGTTGAAGCAATAATATAACACACGTAATATAAAGATGCATACAATTACATGGATAGGGGTGGATGGTTAGTTCCTGGAGATTGGGAGTGGCGCACCGTAACGAATACAGCAGGTGACCAGTAAAACTGGGTATATCATAGTCAAGTCAGCAACAGTGTTTGCCGGTGGAGCTGATTATTGAGGGTGCCGCCGGGAGAGGCAGCAGGAAGATTAGTAAAACAGCAATCAATATGGTCAGTAATCCTGTGGTTTGGATATGCAGCTTACCAGGGGTCACAGGGGTATAGCGGCAAGAGGTCCGGGGACGTTAGACGAGAGGTTGGTCATTTTTTATTTTTTTGTGGTACAAAGGACAAAAAATAGTGAGGAAGAAGGTGTATGGGTGTTGCGGCTGCATCTTGGACTAATACCTGGCTGACTTACTTTTTTTCGAAAAATATTCTGAACTTATACTCAATTTTGTAGGCTTTCTAGGATGAGTGTTAAATTGTGTTCATTTAGTTTTCGCGTTAGTTCCAAAAGCTGCAGAACAGTATGTTCTGGCCACGTTAAAGTGATCAGTTTGCCTCAACATTCTTTGCTGCTTTCTGACATGTAGACACTTCATGGTCTCCAGTTATTCCCATTACTGGCTAACCGTATCATGATATTTCCTGCCTCCTCTTGACTCTCTGGCCTTCCCATTACCAAGGCAACCACAGAGTTCCATCAGAACCTTATATCCTGACCTGCAGGATGCACTCCAATACCAATACTAGGTCACCCACTCAGGTCCAGTTATTCACCTCTAACGTGACCTACATAAACACTTCAAACCACTATCAAGACACCCGTGTAGCGCCACAATATACCTTGACAAGAAAGTGATTGTTTTAAATACTTCAGCTTGAACCCTTCAAATGCAGGTTGTAAAACCCTAGACAACCAATGTACACCATAATGTGTTAGTCAGGAGAGGTGTAGGTATGGAAGTTCGAGAAAGTGAAACCTAATTATTTAGGCTTATATCTTAACTCCCCCCCCCTAGGATTTTGTGATCCTGGACAGATAATCATATCTTATTTTACTGTACTGTCCTGATTGACTTTCACATTCTGGTGGCCTTGATTAGCCTATTACCTGCTATTCTTTTCTTGTAGGGAATTCTAGTGAAAGGGGTCCTAGACAGGAGAGTGCTTACCCCATGTTGCATGCCCAATTTTCAGGTCTGCTTATTTGGCACAAAAATTGCTGTTTTTAATTTCAAATATTTTTCTAAAAATCAACAATAACAATTTGCACTAGCAATGTCCAAGTCTGTGACAAACCACAACTTTACGCTTTTGGCCTAATGTTACGTTATATTATGTGTCTTTGTACTGCACACTTCACTACTCTAGTTATCTTATAACACTGGAGCATGTATGGATAAAGGTGTTGTGTACCCAAGCCAGGAGTGAACCAGACCTGTACTAGTTGAAAGTGAAGAGGCAGCACACAGAGAAAGGAAACATGGACAAACACACATCTAGTTAGAAGAGATTTAAGTTAATACAGCTTTGCTAAAGTGAATTCAGAAGAGCATGTGTAGTCCGGATAATTGGCTCAAACAAAAGATGATTGAATGAAAAGTGAAAAGAGCTGTTCCTGACTGCACACCATTTTTTCTGAAAGCTGTGTCAAGTACAATATGCATGCGATAGTGAAATTATTCATATCATGGTTAAGGTATGGTCTTGAGATGTGATCAAGTGTGCCCTTGAAGTGTGGAGGCTTCTCCACCAACAAAGATTATTAGAATGTATTTTCTTATAAAAACAGGGAATATTTTATGGTGCCAAGCCTACTGACCAGAAGTGCCAATTCCAAGATATGAGTATCCAACAGGGAGTGACAAAATACTTAACACTCTGTGTACCTACCTGCTTGGCCACTACTTGAAGGATGTGCATGAGACTACAATACTGTCCACAAGATCCATGATGCAACTGAGGAATCCATGTTTTGAGTATGAAATTCCCATGTACTATAGTATTGATAATTAGTAAAGTGTTTTGACCCAGAGTAAATGTATAGGCTAACATCAGTTTGTATTCTGGTACTTGTAGACGTCCATTTATAATGGAGAAAATAAAGCTACAATCATTCTTTGTTTGTATTTGTAAATGTTGATTTAAACAATGCTGTTAAATGCCCAAATGACAGACCGGACTCAAATCCTAGCTTTGCAACTTAACAAAAGCATGTGACTCTGGGTGACTCTTAATCTAATTGTCCTCCTCCCGACTTTGGCGGTAATTTGGCAGTAAATCAGATGAATGACCACTAAAATCAGATTCTGTTACTGAAACTTGGACTCATAAGTTTACCACGGGATGACAAGTGGTGGTAGGATGGTATAAGTCCCCATTTATGAAAACTATAGGAATCTGTGAGGTGTACATTCAACCCCAGAATTATATGAACTGAGAGGCCATGCTAGGCCACTTCTGCAAGATTAAAGTTGCCCGATGGATGAGACCCATTGGAACATGCAGGCCAGCCCAAAACAATCTTTCAACATGAGGCCAAGTAAATGTGAAAAATTGGCCTCACTCAACTTTACCAAAATATAAATGTAAAGGAAAGGGAAGTGAATCCTGCATTGTGAGAAAACTAAGTGAAGTGTGTTATTTTGGAAAATGTGAACCCGGCTGAGGGATGCCTGCGAATTAGGATGAAGAGTAAAACATCCATGAATATTGTGAAAACAAACATGAACCTGACTGAGGGATGGCCACATTGAGTTGTTGGTCTAAGCCCGACTGAGGGAGGCTAACGTTGAGACAAGGATCGGATCCCGGCTGAGGGGGATCCAAGGTTGAAGAGTAATCACCCAACATGAAGATTAATGGAAGGAATGTTTGTTTTGTTGTTTATGGCATATCAGACCCTCTAAAGCAAGAGACTTTGCATGAAAGAGACTTGGACCCAGAAATTTCTGATGTAGAGAAAAGGAACTGTAACCTTGTTCTGGAAAAGCCCAGGAGTGTGCTGTGCTCAAGAGAGCTGCCTTAGCCCATTCTTAAAACAAGGCGGAATGGAGACCCAGGCCATAATATCCTGACTTATCATTTTGTGAACACTTCTTTTTTTTTTCTTGTGACACTTTACAACACTATTTTGTAGCGTAGCGGAAAGGAATGGCAATAGGTTTTCTTAGTATAGGCCTGTTTATTTTTACTAGACTCCACTTAGACAGTATTCTTACTATTTGATGGTCATAGTTTGCTCCCATCTTAGATTTAGGTTTATATTAGGCATTTATCTCACCCGTTTATACAGTTTAATAAACATCCTTGAACTGTGATCACTTGTGTCTGTCTTGCTTTGATGCCATTCCTTCCTTACAGGACCCCCAAGCTTTTTGCTTTTCTAGTGCTATCCTAACATGTCTTTTGCCTAATGGAGCACAGCCTTCAGCTGCGCTTCTCTGGGCTTTTGCTCACATGTTATGGGGAAACTGACATGTCCTTCAGACTGTCAGTACTGGGAAACTATGTTTCCCTTACTCTTTGACTATGTTGCCATGTCTTGGTAACTTTTTAACAGTGCACAATGTACCTTCCAGTACCATGTGCTAGGTTTCTTTTTGTTTTATGGTCCTAGACACCCTCAAAGGATTTTTTGGTAACTGTACAAGTGTGCCTGGAACAAACTGGTGTCAGCAGTTACTTTTCTAAGTGGATTACTTATTTTTACAGGATCATATTTTGTTTACGGTGGTTGGTTCAGGGCTGTGGCCAGGCCCTAAAATGGCTGAGCCACAAAGATGCTTGTTCTGTCCCATGGCCAATTTGTCCTTGCCTTCCCCCAGGTCAAGTGAACCAGGTTTTCTTTATTTGGACAAGCATCCTCTGCGAAAACCAATCTCTTTCGCAGACTTCTGCGTGCCCAGGAAGCGGGTGGGACTGTCGGGTCCCAATCCACACAACTGGCGCCAGGATGTCTGCAGTGTTTGAAAGATTAGGACCACCGTGGGCCATGATTGGTCCACAACTGGGATGCCTGCATGAAAGCAGATCTTCGATTGAAAGTCCTTGATTTTGACACAAAGCTAATCTTGGTTAAGAGAAGGGGCCCTGCATCCATTCCAGGTCAATCAGCTGAGTGTTTACCAAACTACAGAAGGAGCCAAGGATCCTGCAATGAAGAAACAGAATTGGTAAACCACTGGAGACACATTGGAAGGTTTGGCACTCTTCACCCACTGCTGTCCTGTCGGACCCCTGTTATGTTCATCGATCAAGATTCTGCTAGGAAGCTTTGCCCCTTTGGAGTAGTGGGAATAACTACTCCTGTTGCATCCTGCTTACCCACCACAAGAGCCCATTCGGAAGTGTTCCTGGGCCATCCAGTGTACTATCCACCTCTACCTATGGCTATCCCACAATTGCTTCCGTCTTGAGTTCAAACTCGAGTCTTTGGACATCACTTGCTTGTTTTCCTCTGCCCTTTTCTGCCAAATTTCACAGGCCTAGCTACTCTGGATTGCAAATTAGGAGAGTGCATAACGCTGTCTACATTTGTGATTCCTGCGTCTCTATCTGTTGGTGACGATCACTTTAGGTTCCTTGCTGACCTGCTCTCCTTTGCCCCAAAGGCTGCTGCACTGGAATTTTCTTTGTACCTCCTTTGGAAGCTGAGATAAGACAACTGCCCCTTCATGGACGATCATTCTATCCCGCAGCCGCTGAGTTCCAGAGAGCTGCGAAACTGTAGGACTTGAACCTACTAGCGAGCTTGTATAAACTGGCAAAGTTTGGTCCAGACTGTGGCAATGGTCGGTGAGTACTTGGATCACTTACTGGTGGCCCCCTGGCACAACCAATGTCTTTTACACATGAATATACCTGAAAAGGTATTTTCTTTTGGCTGTGTTAGCTTGTGCTAACTAGCTAATCCCACCTTTAGAAAAACTGCTATGCCACCAAGGGCAGAACCTACTCGAATAGTGGGAACCAATTCTTCATCAAGCTCCTTCCTGACTCGCTACAGCTCCCTCAAGAACGCACGCTTTTTGTCCTACCTGTGCGATTGTGCATTTTTACGCACAACTGTACTGTTGAGCACAAGGCTCACCACTTCTTAGGGGTGGACTGCGAAAATTAGAGAACGAATCAGAAGAATTGTTTAATCCCCTATTGTGTTAACTCGCCATTCTCCTTACAGGTTGTGGCTGTGTTTTACTCCTTGGTCACATTAGAAAACTATATATATATATATATATATATATATATATATATATATATATATATATATTATTTTTTTTTTCAGTGAAAAAACGTTGTTAAAAGGGATGTTATGGTTAGGTTGAGCTACTAAAAACCTATCAAATTCAGTAAAAAAACTTTGTTAAAGGGACGTTATGGTTCAAAGTAAAACCGAAAAACCCCTGAAATTCAGCAGTTATGGTAAGATAAGCAACCATAACTCGCGCCACCGTGCACTGCTAACACTAACACCCAGGACATCACTGATGACATCACATGTGCATTTACTTTTCATGAAAAGTCTGTAGGAGGGATTCTTATAATGTTGACCAAAAAGTGTGAAGGATCATTTGAATAAATATCATGAGCTAATTAGTGCATTAAGCAATGCATTGATATACATAGCATTCTATTATGAAGTTCTATCCAGTATACTAAGCAACTCATGCAGAAACTTAGGCAGTGTGTGCAGTATACATGATGAAGGTGCAATATTCATAATCTTGCCATGTAGAATAATGAAATGATAACTGCTTTCTTATTAGAGTTATGCGTACTGTGAAACATGTAATAAGTAGCTAATAAAACCCACTTAATACATAATTACACTTAATACAGACAAAACACAAAGAGACAACAACACATACAAATATGAGTTTATACAGAGAATTAAGGAAAAAAGCAGAAGTAGTAGCAGAATGAGTTTATAACCTAACTGATTATCTTTATGCAGAGAAATGATTGCTCTGTTTCAAAGCTGCTACTTACTGTATGTATGTGTATCAAATGATGTCAGTGAACCCTAAGGAAAGGAGTGTGAGTACAATGTATACAAATATGAGCATATACAGGGAAGGTATAGTAATATAAAATAAAACTATGAGAAAGTGCTGATAACTCTAATGATTATCTACATGCACAGAAAGGATTGCTCTCTTTCAAGCCTGTGTCTTCTGCTATACATATGTTTCATATGATATGACTTGACCCTAAGTCTACAAATATAGTACCTTTTCAATTTTTACTTCCTGACTGTTACTGAAGAAGACTTTGTGGCTTAGATATGTCAGTAAAGGAAAAAAAGGGAGAGCCAGCCATATGATGTCATCAGTGATGTCATCAATGACATTTGTGATGTCATCTTTGATGTCCTGGGTGTTAGTGTTAGCAGTGCACGGTGGCGTGAGTTATGGTTGCTTATCTTACCATAACTGCCGAATTTCAGGGGTTTTTCGGTTTTACTTTGAACCATAACGTCCCTTTAACAAAGTTTTTTTACTGAATTTCATAGGTTTTTAGTAGTGCAACTTAACCATAACGTCCCTTTAACAAAGTTTTTTTTTTACTGAATTTCATAGTTTTTTAGTAGCACAACTTAACAATAATAACTTGGACTTTATGTACATGTAATATGGAACATACTGAACCCTTTCTACTGAATATGAAGGTCCGCGGACATGTTCGGACAACAGTACCACCACCTAAAAACTCTGGAGGGGTATGTGTAATTGTTATATCATAACATAGGAACATTTAACAAATTCACAAAGCAGCACACATATTAAGTATATGTAGTAATACTTAAGAAATGTAACCCATTTATGTAACACACTAACCATTCATTTAAATACAATAGTTCTAAAATGGAATATACCAAAAGAAGATAAAGTGGCTTCCAACATAATTACCTCACAGACACTCCACAACTAACAGCAAGACCAGACGTATAGACTACTGATTACATATCTTACCAGAAATAGTAAGTGCACTTCATTTTACTCATATATTCATAAGCGTTATATATTAGAAAAAAAAAAACATATTACTTTTTTGTTTTCTCACAGAAATGTGTAGTACTCTGGACTGGCTAGAGGAGCATTTCCCACGAGACGAAATGTTAGAAGATAGTCCACCTAATGGTACACACTTTACTATATAAACCAATTAATAAATATTGTTTTGTATACATTCAACATATACATTTTTTTTTTTACAGACCCTACAAAAATTGCAACTTCCAAAGAAAAAGAAGTAGCGGATAACACTCTTGAACACATTACCCACAAAATGGACCAATTTATGGCAAATTTTACGGATTTAAAGAACTTTCTGGAAGATCACCTAAAACCAACAACAACATACCATTGTCCCGCCTGTACTTGTCCCCCCTCACCATATCCCATTCATTTAACCCCAAACTCTCTCCATGGGCAACAACGTTTTGATGAGATTTCCATCCCTTCTTCACCTGATCCCACTTATATTGAAAACCCTAATTCTCCTGTTTTTGTTTCCGTTTCTGCCCCACCTTCTCAGTCATAAATTGTTTATATATGTTAAATAAAGTTTCTTTTTTATATTGTGTTGTAATTACTTTCAGTTCTTTGTGGTAAAACCAATTTAGGTGTCCACGGACAGCGCGGTTGTTCGGAAAAGTTCGTAAATAAACGAAAATGTAAGTGTCCTGAGGACACTATATCTGTCCGTAATGTTTTCATGCAAGTTGAAAATGTTCTAAGAACACTCGTAGTGTCCTGAAATGTTTGTAAATAAACGAAAATGGAGGTGTCCTTAAGAACACTATGCCTGTTTGTAGTGTTCGCCAGCAAGTTGAAACTGTTCTAAGAACACTCGTGGTGTCCTGAATTGTTCGTAAATAAACGAAAATGGAGGTGTGCTTGAGACGCTATGTCTGTCCGTATTGTGCACAAGTAAATTAAACTTTGCTAAGAACAAACGGCTGCCCGTAACTGTTCGTTTTACGTGTGACACACTTTTAATTAGTTCAGGACCCGAACACTGTCCGCAGAACATCAACACGCATGCGCAAAACAATGTCCGTACATTGGGTGTCCTGCGGACGGCTGCTACCATAGCGAACATGCACATGAAACAATCATGTGACAGCACCCACGCTGATCGTGTGTTCTGAATGCAGACACTGTTTGTGTCCCTGAACACTTTAAAAGTACATTTCCAAGTAATCCACACTATTTCTCATTAAAAACTCAACATACCACAAATCCCACATACTAAACCTAAGTTTCCACATAGTTTTTGTGACTTTTTGAACCTTTTTTGGTGTTCGATCTGTCTTGCGGATAGCACGCATGTCTGCGAACCATGCACAAGCACCCCTACAAAAAACCACGCCCTAGAGCTCATTCTCATTGTGTTTCTGGCTATTCTACAGAGCACAGAGATTTTTGCTGCAACCTGCAGATTTGGATCTTCAGCCTGATGGCTTCTGTGGCTCCACTGCTGCCACCTGGTGCTGTATCTGCCTCAGCACCACCCCCTCCACCACCACCACCTTCTCAAGAGCCTGAAGAGGGGAACAGGAGTGAGGATACAGAGGAGGAAGAAGAGGATGACGGGAATGAGGTAGAGGAAAACCCTACTACCCGCCCTCGGAGTGATTCTTGGGTGTGGCGGTTGTTTACCATTCATGGGAATGGTCCTAAGGCTCGTGCGAACCGTGTCACCTGCAATGAGTGCAAAATAGTACTCAGTCGTGGGAGGCATGGTTCGTATAGCTTTGGGACTACGACCATGAAGCGACACCTGAACTCATTCCACACTGGGGCCATTCGCAAGGTTGTACCTTGCGAAGAGCGTAGTGGGTTGATTGCCTCTACTTCATCCTCTGTTTCTGATCCTGTCACCACAAGCAACACCTCTCTGGGACAGCATCTTCCTCAAGCTGCCTCACAGGCCATACAGAATTCTGATGACCATTACCTTTCGAGGGTCACAGTTGTATGTATGTACTGTGACACAGTACTCTGCAGGGGGGAGCGACTTCGCAGTGCTTTTGAGACTATCGTCTCAGAGCACGAGAAGACCTGCTCACTACCCAAATAAAACCCACGTTACATCTTCCTCTCTCAGCTCGCCCTTTCTTATCCCTGTGGTTGGTGTCCCCCCCTTTACCCTCCTTTCCCCTCATCTCCTGGTGTGTCGTGTGTAAAAAACCAAAAAAATACAAAATAACAAAAATCAAAACAAAAAAATAAGGCTCTTTTCAGAGCCGCCTTTCACAGTTAAAACACAGAAGTAAAGATAAATAACGGAGAGCCCTTTCTCTTTCTTCAAAGTCCGCGGACAGATCGCGAACATAAAAAAAATTGGGATGCTACCCTATTGTAACCATTGCATTTTTCTCTGGGAGGAAGTAGTGGCTCTGAAAAGAGCCTTTGGGCGGTGTTTGTATGTCAAAAAATATAAATACTTAACACCTACTTCAAAATGGATGCTGCATTTCTAAAAAAGTTCGCAATGCATTTTGTACATTTCTCAGAAAAATCTGATTGCCAGCATAGGTAAGATGGACTCCATCTCTGCAAAAAATGTATGTACTTCGAAACATAATATTTTCATTGTGAAAAGAGGACATGCCAAAATCTCTTAGGAAGGCACAACCAGCCTTATTGATATTACGCCTTGCTTTCTCCATTTGTGGACCAGATGAGAAAGTACAAAGCCACATTTGTCTCTGCACAATCCGTGAAAAAATTACTTTGAAGTTTGGAAACATGTCCATAATCTTCTGAAGTCCTTCTTTCATTGCAAATTGCAAAGAAATTCCAGACACATGTCCTAAACTGTTCCCTCCACAATGAATTACAATTATGTCTGGATGTTCCTCTGTATTCAAAGTTGCACAGAGAAGTAGCAAGTCCAGCCACTTCATTCCATGCACTCCATGCCAGTGCACTTCCACATGTGGGAATCCAATATCTATAGATACTCCACAGCTTTCTGCATGCACCTTCAACCAATGTATCCACGAGTCTCCCAAAATCCACACAATCTGTTTTTTAAAACACTCAGCCATAGCTATATGTTCTTTTCTCAGCAAAAAGAATATCTGAGAAAACCTCTCGTAACACATCACACTCACTAAACTTTACTGACCAATCCCTTGCTACATTCAATCTCATTTGCATGCCTCCCCACCCCAAATTCCCTTCCCACTTCACTCTCTGTGCCATTCCCTCATTGGATGTAGCTAAGAAATCACATGACCATCCACCAATCAAATCCAAGACCTCTACATGTAACTGCATCATCATAGATCAGCACTGCAAATGTACGGTGAATCTCTTGGACTACAAGTCTCATACCATTGTCAAGCACGATCTATGAGAAATACTAGACAAGTCTCCAAGATTTCTACTTGCTGCTTCGTCCATATCCATATTCATGAACACAAACTACAGGTATGCATATTTTCTATACAATACATGAACACATTTTCTAACCGACTTTTACCTTGTATAATCTGTAAAATGAATCTACATCATTTTTTCATCCTCCTAAAATGAACTGTGACTTACAAACCTTTATACCGTTTAATTTCTTCGTATACACACACACACACGCAAATAATGTTAAACTAACATTTTTGAAATAAAATATATAGACTACATATGATCAAACAAAATTACATGCACACTCTATCGTCAAATCTCAAAGAATAATATTTGTACAAACACATACTTGGTTTTATTTTTTTTAGTTTATATAATTACTTACATTTATATAGGACAAGCAGGCTATGACATTAACTCCCTCTTACGTGCAAATTCAGGCTATCACACTGACTCACTATTACATGGAAATGCTTAGTTACAGGAATAGTGGTATACAGTGGTACATTATGATTTTGACAAGCCATAGTAAAGATATTTTCTTTCCTACAGTTAGTCATAAGATAGTTTTAATGGTTTTGAGGAAGGCGTTGAGCATTTCAATAAAAAAACTATGTCTAAATTAAAAACAGTGCTATATTCAAACCGAATTACTAATTTCTTTCTTTTACAATTGCAGTGAAGACCATTCTCCTGAAAATAAGCAGCCGAATTTGAATTACAAAGAACAACTAAGAAGCAAACTGCTCATTTTAGAAAAAAAGTAAGTAGATTGTTACCATAATATTTGAAGTATTACTCAAACACATTCTAAGGTTAATTCATGCTACTTCTGTGCCTAAAAATAGAGATTCTGCACCATTTTGACCAAAAATCCACCCGTCTTAAACAGTGATTTACTGGCAGAATGGCCCACAAATTCCTATTTTTCACCACACAAATTACCCAACTCAGCCGCTAGAATTTAGATGTTGTAGAAGAAACAACTGTTTTAATTGTATAGCTTTAGATATACTATTTATACTTCTCCACACCACTGGCTTACTTTTTCTGTCATCTGAACCCCAGTTTATTAACACATTAATTCAAGAATACGCATCCCTAGTAGTTGTACTTGCCAATGCACAATCACACACCATTACATACATCTTTATCATCTCACTCAAACACTCATGAACACAACACACATGCATTGCAGAACACCCCAACCCATATCTTCTGTATTTTTTTCAACAGACCCTAAAGCTTGCCTACCAAAAAGCAACTCTGTAGAAAGGAACTCAGAAGTAGAGCAAATGAAAAGAAAAGTCTCCAACATAAACATCCATCTATAGCAGAATTTGTAAAAAAAAGTTGAAACACAACAGCTAATACAGTCATGTAGTGAAACAGAAGAAGTTTCTACTATCACTACAAATAAAACTTATTCTATAAATCTTGATATAGTACAAAGTAAGCATACCAAGAAAAGTATTTTAGCCAAAATGTTCCATCACAAAGTCCTTCAAAATCTTATAAAAACAGGAGAGAAACCAGGTTCAACACTTCAAACCTATGGTAGGGAAGTAATCTTAGAAGCGTTGACAGACAGTGCACTTCTTCTCAAAAGAAAGTTATTTATTTTAGTGTTAAACAGAATGAAACCACTAACAAAACTAATAACTAAATTACAAAAAAGACTTCTCAATAAACAAAATGTCAACAGAAATAACTTCTTAAATATCTGTGGAGGTGAATGGAGTCACACTACAAGCACAGAACCATACTTTAATGAAGAAGCCTACAAACAAAAGCAAACAAATACAATTGCCATACATAGCAGTGGTCGAGGTTATAAAAAAGTTAATAATACCATAATGGAACAAGAAGTACTCCTTACAAAAATATGCCCTGAAAACGTAGATTTACCCCTCCATTCAACGGAATCAAAACATCTAATGTACAAATGGCCATGCACGTCAATGTGTAACATTCCCAAAAAAAAATTCAAGTCTTTACGCCAATTCCTCAATCAATATGTGAAAAGCAAAGACAAAATCAAAATTAAACTACTGCAAAATATGGATGCTTGTCCAGTACGCAAGTACACAGGGCTACAAGGACATTCATTGGCCTGGATTACAGGACCTACTTGCAAAACACCCTTCCATAATACCAAAAGGATATCAACACATCATGCAAGTATAAGAAATCTAGTTTATAAACTGTACTGTGCTAAAAGGCCTGCTTTAGCACTAGACAATTTAAATAACTGTAACGCTCAGTTGGCTCCCACAGAGGCGCTGGTCTAGTCTGGGTTGCTGTGACCTCTTCTAAGGTGATGCGCAGGGTTCGGAAGACGGTCTGGACCGGGCCCCCAAATCTGGCTTGTCTGGCTCGCAGAAGTATCCTTCTGTAGGCGAAAATAGGGGATTAACTGTCTGCGGGGTAATGCAATCGGCCTCCCACTTTCCCCTCTCACCCTCCTCGAAACCCTTCTGTGATTCCCCGTAGCGTCTCACCTTAGGGTCTGGAAGGACGAGCTCTCCATCCTGCTTCTGATGCAGGGGCGCGTTGGTATCCAGTTACTTCACTGGATTTTCGGATTGGTGAGAACCAAACTTGCTTGGCTTCCAGGTAAGTTTTTGATAAGAGGTTCCCCATAGGGGCCAGGGTACGGAATGCCGGGGAACAGGCACCGACCCGAGATGAGAGGTGAAATCCTTGTAGAAATCAGGTAAGTCTTTAATGAGCGTTTTTTGGTAATGTCTTTTTATTCGTTCATTAACGCTGATTTCCTTTTTCCCCTTAGGGGCCGGGGTACGGAAATGCCAGGATGCGGCGCGGACCCGAAATGAAGAGGGAATGAATCAACAGGTAAGTCTTAACATGGAGATTTAGCTTTCCTTATTCCCTTCTCTCTCTCACCTTTTGTTCTTGCCCTTTTCTCCCTAGGTGCTGGGGCGTGACTGCAAATCCGGATGGTCGCTGCTGAACATGGAGGCGCCCTGTAAAGGTGAGTGGAAAGCGGCGCTGCGGCGATCGTCACGATGAGCTTTTAAATAAAAGTCTTCCTTTTCAAGATTGTCGGTGAGATGTCTCCGGGATGCGGATTTAGCGGGTAAGGACTTTTCCTTCTTCTGTTCTCTTCTTCTCTTCCTTTTCAGGTGATCCAGGATGCTGGCAGGCATGGCAGAAGTCAGGATGCAGGAGCAGACACGGTGAGCGTCCAGCTGCTAGATGCAGAACAACGCGAAGCACGTGTGGCTGTTCGGGTGGGGTTTAAATAGCCTTGGAAGAGGTTCCAGGTATGTATCCTTCTTCCAATCAGGTATGTATCCTTCACTGACCACGCCCGGGTGGTAAATTAGTCCCACAGGTAAAGTAGTTCCCTTCAGGCCTCAAGGAGGCCTGGATCCTGCAGCATCGTCTGCATCAGGTAAGTGCACCCAAGCACTCCCATAATGAGCCTGGCGCCTATGGCGCCAGAACTGATGTCTTTTATGAGCCTGGCGCCATAGGCACCAGGATACTGTCCAAAGGGCCCCTACATGGGGTTGCTGGGTCTTTCCTTGGGGACTGGATGTCCGCTTTCGGAGACGCAGGGCTTGAACCGGTTCCCCGGGAGCGGGCATCATTACAGCACTCCCCCCCAAGGCCCCTCCCAAGGTTGTTCCCTCCGGGGGTTTTGGTTTGTCTGAGAAGAGTTGGTGGAATTTCCTGACTAATCAAGGTGCATGCACATGGTCGCTGGGTTCCCACGACCTCTCCTGAGGTCCGTACCCCTTCCAATCAATTAGGTAGAACAGTTTTGACCTAAACATTTTTGAGTCTAAAATGTTCTTCACTTCGAATTCGGGCTCCCAATCTATTAGAATAGGTTCTGGAGGTTTGAGTAGTCGGGTTCCGGGTACCACTGGTTTCAGAAGTGACACATGAAAAACAGGGTGAATTTGCATACTAGCTGTTAAATCAAGTTTAACAGCCACTGGGTTAATTATTGCCGTAATAGAATAAGGTCCCAGATATTTCGGGTTAAAAGTTAGAGGCCCTTTGAGTGGTAAATGTCTGGTAGTTAACCACACTTGATCCCCAATCTGATACTGAGGTGCTTCACTCCGATGTAGATCAGCATTCTCCTTGTATTTTCTCTTGGCTTGTTGTAAATGCGTAGTTGCCTCTTTGAAGGCTTGGGTAATTGTAGAATGCAGATGTTCTACTGCAGGCATTCCGAGGTTCTGAGGTGAGTCAAGGTTTGAGGTTCGAGGGTGATGCCCCAACAAAGTATAAAAAGGACTGTGGCCAGTTCCAGAGTGTACCGAATTATTATATGCGTATTCGGCTATCCAAAGAATGTCTTTCCAGTTGCTTTCAGATTGCTGTAACATACACCGTAAGTACTGCTCAAGGGTCTGATTTGTCCTCTCGGTCTGACCATTGGTCTGAGGGTGGTGACTGGTCGATAATCTTATGTCGATCGGCGCCATTTGACAACATTTGCGCCAGAAGTGGGAAATGAATTGGCTTCCCCGGTCAGAGATTAGTACAGATGGGAATCCATGTAGCCGAACAATATTTTCGAGGAATTCTTTGGCTAGGACAGAAGCTGAAGGTAAACCTTTCAAAGGAATGAAGTGGGCCATTTTGGAAAACAAATCCACAATTACCAGAATAGTATTGTACCCCGAACAAGGAGGCAGGTCCTTAATAAAATCCATTGATAGGGTGTGCCAGGGTGCTGGCGGTATGTCTAGAGGTTGAAGGAGACCGGCTGGTCTTTTCTTTTGACTTTTATTTTGGGTGAAAACACCATAGGACATCACAAAAGATTTAACATCTTTTCACCAAGAGGGCCACCAAAATTGTCGTTTCACCTTTTCCTCTGTCTTGGCAATACCGGGGTGTCCCTCTATTAATGTATCATGATAACCGGAAATAACTTGTTCATGCAATTCCTTATGTGGCAGGAATAAGCGTCCTCGGAAATAAGGTAAACCATTATCTATGGTAAAGTCTGATCCCTTTTGTATCCAATCCTGTAAGGTTGTAGGGTCCAGGAGTTGTTTCACTCTGGCTTGAATGTCTTCTAGCGTCTGTAACAAAGTCATGCCTAGAATTCTCTTTTCGGGAATTATTGGTACTGGTTCTGAGTTTGTATCAGATTCTCCCATTCCAATTCGGGATAAAGCGTCTGCTTTGCCATTCTTGTAGTCAGGTCGATAGGTAATCACGAAATCAAATTCAGCGAAAAACAGAGCCCATCCGAGCTGCCGTGATGACTGAGCCTTGGCGGTTTTCAAATACTGTAAATTCTGGTGATCAGTGATCACTGTGATGGTATGTCGAGCGCCAAGCAGATAATGCCGCCAGGCTTTAAAAGCAGACTTATTGGCTAACAGTTCTTTGTCAGTGATTGCATAATTAACCTCGGGTGCCGAACATTTTCTGGACCAAAATGCTACGGGATGCAGTTGGTTGGTTTCGGGATCTCTTTGGGACAGGACAGCTCCCATGGCTAGGCTGGATGCGTCAGTCTCGACGACATAAGGGAGATCTGGACGCATGTGTTTCAATATAGGTGCGGAGGTAAACTTAGCTTTTAAATCCTGAAAGGCCTGCTCGGCTTCTTCAGACCATTCAAAATGTTTATTTTTCCTCAAGAGTGCAGTAATGGGTTGTACCACACGTGAAAATTCTGGGATAAACCTGCGATAGAAATTGGCAAAGCCAAGCATACTTTGAACCCCTTTTACAGAGCTAGGTGATGGCCATTTGAGGATGGCATCCACTTTTCTTGAGTCCATTCGGACTCCTTTGGGTGTCAGGATGAAACCTAGAAACTCGACTTCTGTGGTATGGAAAACACATTTCTCCAATTTAGCAAATAGTTTCTGTTGGCATAGTTTTTCAAGTACTGCTCTGACGTGTTTTCTGTGATCAGATTCCGAAGAGGAGTACACCATAATGTCATCGATATATATGACAACACAAACATCGATGAGTTCCCGAAGGACATCATTCATGAAGTATTGGAAGGCAGCCGGCACGTTACACAATCTGAAAGGCATCACCTGGTACTCGAATAATCCGTATTTAGTACGTAAGGCAGTTTTCCATTCGTCGCCTTCTTTAACTCGTACCAGATGATAAGCCCCCCGGAGATCTAACTTGGTGTATATGCAAGCGTCCTTCATCTGGTCAAGGAGTTCAGGGATCAGAGGCAGAGGATAAAGGTTTTTAACCGTTATCTGGTTCAATGCGCGGTAATCAATACAAGTTCTAAGGTCGCCTTCTTTTTTGGGCACGAAGAACAAAGCCGAGGATGCCGGGGACTTTGACGGGCGAATAAAACCATTAGCTAGGTATTGATCCAAATATTGTCTCAAATGCAGGTTCTCAGGTTCTATAAGGGCATAAATCCTGCTACAAGGGGGTTGTGCACAGGGCACTAGATCGATTTGGCAATCGTACGATCTGTGAGGAGGTAACGTGGTGGCCTGTTCCATTTGGAAGACGTCCTGAAAGTCTTGGTATTCCGGAGGTAGTTGCATGGAGGCAGAGGTTACAGATGCTAGATTAATCTTCAGGTTTTTTGGGTAGCAGGTTTGTGTACAATCCGGGAAGGTTATTCTCTTAGCTCGCCAATCAATTCGAGGATTATGTGTCTCTAACCAAGGGATTCCAAGAATTACCTGAAACTGTGGAGCCTTGATTACATCAAACACAATAGCCTCCTGATGGCCGTCAGGACCAATAAGAGTCACCTCAGTAGTGGAATGTATTACCGGTCCAGAGGCAATTTCAGTTCCATCGACTGTGGTGATGACATCTTTGCTGGTTTTAGGACGGAGAGGGAGGTTAATCCTAGAGACCAATTCACAATCCACATAGTTTCCAATAGCCCCACTATCGATGTATGCCTTTAATGCATGCAACCGCTTAGGCTGTTCTGGATCTACGAGAACCATTGGCACAATGAAATGCGTGGTCTGAGAGTTAGTTTTCAAGCTCGGCAAGCGGACCCCTACGCTTGTCGGGCGGAGTCGTTTCCTGAAACAGAGTCTTCATGGTTTTTATCAATGGCTCCTACAGCCTTTCGGGGCGGTTTTGCCGGGCAATTTCGTAGAAAGTGTCCAGAATTACCACAATAAAGACATAATTTTAACTGCCGCCTTCTTTCACGTTCCTTTTGAGTTAAGGGTCCTTTAACCCGTCCAATTTGCATAGGCTCAGAGACATCAACTCCCTTGGGATTAGCATGGGTCTTGACCAACACCCGGGTCTCAAACCTGGACCGATCTGCTTTTCTGTTTTGAAGTCTGTGATCCAATTGGACCACTAAGTCTATATACTCTGTGCATTCTTGGGGCGGATTTACAACTTGGGCCAAGACATCTTTAAGTTTTCCGCGTAGGCCTCGATAAAACAATGAGACTCTTTTATCCTCTGCCCATCCTGTTTCCACAATTAGTCTATTAAAGGTTGCAATATAGGATAGGAGGTCCTGATTGCCCTGTCGCAGGGATAGAAGTTTGTCATCCAGAGCCTGCCCCTGAGAGTGTCGAGCAAATAACCTTTCCATGCTTGCTTGAAACCCTTGAAAATCACGGAGAATCGGGTCATCTTGAGTAACCAGTGGAATTGACCAATCGGCAGCGCAGCCGCTGAGATATGACAATACAAAGGTTACCTTGGTCTGATCATTAGGGAAGGCCCCATGTCTGCATAGGAAGTGCAAACGACACTGATTCATGAATACGGCAAATCATTTGGGGTCCCCAGCAAAGCGTTCGGGTGGGGCCAGCGGCATGTTTCCAGGTAGATTAATCTGCACAGGGTTACTGGAAACCACTGGAGCGGGGTTCCCTCCGGAACCGGGTAGAGGAGTTTGCCCAGCTTGACTTTGCAGAAGCTGTCTGGCCAGGTAATCAGTTATTTCCTTTGATATTATTAATTCCCTCCTGAGGGCATTAGTCTCTTGACGAGCGGCATGTACTTCGGCCTGTAATTCCCCCAGTAATTGGGCCAACTGATCAGTCTCAGAAGTTTCCATAGCGCCTGGGTGGGAATTTGTGGGAAGGCTTTGCATTCTATAATGCTCACCTGGCTCCCACGGAGGCGCTGGTCTAGTCTGGGTTGCTGTGACCTCTTCTAAGGGTTCAGAAGACGGTCTGGACCGGGCCCCCAAATCTGGCTTGTCTGGCTCGCAGAAGTATCCTTCTGTAGCAGAAAATAGGGGATTAACTGTCTGTGGGGTAATACAATCGGCCTCCCACTTTCCCCTCTCACCCTCCTCGAAACCCTTCTCTGATTCCCCGTAGCGTCTCACCTTAGGGTCTGGAAGGACGAGCTCTCCATCCTGTTTCTTATGCAGGGGCGCGTTGGTATCCAGTTACTTCACTGGATTTTCGGATTGGTGAGAACCAAACTTGCTTGGCTTCCAGGTAAGTTTTTGATAAGAGGTTCCCCTTGTGTCCATGCATTAATGTACTAATGCTAGTGTCTTTTTCCCCATACGGGCCGGGGTACGGAATGCCGGGGAACAGGCACCGACCCGAGATGAGAGGTGAAATTCTTGTAGAAATCAGGTAAGTCTTTAATGAGCGTTTTTTGGTAATGTCTTTTTATTCGTTCATTAACGCTGATTTCCTTTTTCCCCTTAGGGGCCGGGGTCCGGAAATGCCAGGATGCGGCACGGACCCGAAATGAAGAGGGAATGAATCAACAGGTAAGTCTTAACATGGAGATTTAGCTTTCCTTATTCCCTTCTCTCTCTCACCTTTTGTTCTGGCCCTTTTCACCCTAGGTCCTGGGGCGTGACTGCGAATCCGGATGGTCGCTGCTGAACATGGAGGCACCCTGTAAAGGTGAGTGGAAAGCGGCGCTGCAGTGATCATCGCGATGAGCTTTTAAATAAAAGTCTTCCTTTTCAGGATTGTCGGCGAGATGTCTCCGGGATGCGGATTTAGCAGGTAAGGACTTTTCCTTCTTCTGTTCTCTTCTTCTCTTCCTTTGCAGGTGATCCAGGATGCTGGCAGGCGTGGCAGAAGTCAGGATGCAGGAGCAGACACGGTGAGCGTCCAGCTGCTAGATGCAGAACAACGCGAAGCACCTGTGGCTGTTCAGGTGGGGTTTAAATAGCCTTGGAAGAAGTTCCAGGTATATATCCTTCATCCAATCAGGTATGTATCCTTCCCCGACCATGCCCAGATGGTAAATTAGTCCCACAGGTAAAGTAGTTCCCTTCAGGCCTCAAGGAGGCCGGGATCCTGCAGCATGGTCTGCATCAGGTAAGTGCACCCAAGTACTCCCATAATGAGCCTGGCGCCTATGGCGCCAGAACTGATGAATTTTATGAGCCTGGCGCCATAGGCGCCAGGATACTGTCCAAAGGGCCCCTACATGGGGTTGCTGGGTCTTTCCTTGGGGACTGGATGTCCGCTTTCGGGGACGCACGGCTTGAACCGGCTCCCCGGGAGCGGGCATCATGACAATAACATTCTTCTACATGGTACAGCAAGAGACCTACTAGAAGAAATCGACTATATCCAGACAAAATATTTTGGAAGCGAAACCCACTTACAAGATGAATTAGCTGTAAACCAACTTCGAAACAAATCGGCACATGGCAACCTTTCACTACACACATACAAAAAAGAAATATTAAAATTTGAAAGTACTTCAGCTGAAGTACCAAACCACCTGTGTGTATGTTGCTGCAGAACTTTTTATAAAAGTAACACAAAAACTGTAGACCTATCATACAAAATAGAAGACAATGAAGATTCTAAATGGTTTGAATTAGCTCTCTACCTTATAGCAGAAAGCAAATACGAAATAACTGACCCCATAATACTTTGCAGTTAATGCACTACAAAACTTGACAACAACCAAACTCCTTCACATGCTATCACAAATAACTTGGAATTATATCCACTACCAAAACCCCTTCAACAACTTAATTTATATGAGAGCATCATAATTCAAACAGTGCACCCATTTCAAGCAATAATGCGCCTTCAACCAAAAACTGCAAAATTACCCCCCTCCAAATTAGTAAATGTACTTGTGGAAAAGTAGTGTATTTACCATTAGATCTAAAAGAAAATGTGCACACTCTCGGAGTGCAACGTCCAATGCAGCAATCTTTAATTATCTTGGTAAATGGAGAACTTACAAAAGACAAAAAAAATTGGCAACAACTGGTAAATTTACATAAAGTTAGAGAAGCCCTGAAATATCTTAAAGAGCATACTGAATATTACAAAGAAATTAATATTGAAGAAAACTTGAAAGATACAACTGAAATAATTCAAGAGACACAAGAAGCTGGTCAATTTGAGCTCCTAGATCCTGCAACAATATCAAACACTTTAGACCATTATACAATTCATCCATTGCACTCTAATGACACCATAGAAGATGCACTGGAAACGTACCAAATGCGTCAAACAAAAGGATCACCAATCAGCATATGGAAAAAAGTATAGAAGCACGTGCTTTTTCTCTACTCTTTCCTACTGGCAAAGGAGGAAGATACGATGATAGACCTATTCAAATATCAGCATCAGAATATCGCTCATTACAAATGTATTCTGAAGATCCCAGATTTCGACAAAATGTGGAATACATATTCCACCTACTCTTTGAAAGTGAACTAGCAACTTTATATCACGGAGTTGCACACATATTAAAATCAGGATCACACTTTCAAAATATGACAGCTACACAATTATTACAAAAAGTTCAACACAAAGATGAGGTTTTACAAGCAAATCTTACAAATCTATTAGCAAATATGCGTGGTACTAAAGAGTACTGGTTTAGACGTCATGGAGATGTACGTTGTATGATCAGAAACCTTGGCCCACCCACTTGGTTTGTTACATTAAGTTGTGCAGAATATGCATGGGAAGATTTACATGCTTTCCTACGCATATCAAACGAAAACAAAACAAACATAGATATACTAACACCTGGAGAACTTCGTTCACAGGATCCTGTTAATATTTCAAGATATTTTCACCATTGCTTCATTGCTATGTTACATTTTATTTGTAACAAAACTGTTCCTCCCCTTGGAGAAGTGCAACACTTTATTTATTTATTTTATTTATTTATTTATTTGGATTTGTACAGCGCACATCTTCCCAGGGGCATCGCGGCGCTGAAAGCATTCTTACTTGTTACAGGCAAACATGGTATAGATATAGATACAGTGATGAACATATATGCATGTTTATATGCAGTTGTGCTTATTTACATACAGTTGTGAAAAAGCAGTTAGGAAGGTCAGGTGGAGTTAGTTAAACAGCGTGGTTTTGAGTAGTCTGCGGAAGACATGGTAAGAGTTTTCGTTCCTAAGCGCTGTGGGGATTGCGTTCCAGTTTTTGAGTGCTAGGTGTTCGAAGCTAGACCCCCCGGCTTTGCTTCTTTATTTATTTTGGAGAAAAGAATACCAAACCAGAGGAGCACCACATGTCCACATGCTTTTATGGATTAAAGATGCTCCTAAATTTGGTCAAGACAGTGATTCCACTGTTTTACAGTTTATTGAAAAATATGTCACTTGTGAAATTCCATCAGAATCCACAAATAGTGTCCTTCATGCAAACATTTTCCAATTCCAAAGACACAAATGTGGCAAATATTGTCGTCGCAAATACAAAAACAAAGGGAAATACTACACTAAATGCCGATTTGGTTTCCGTTCACCAGTTACAAATACAGGTCAAGTGAACAACCTCATGTCTTCAGTTAGACATAGTGTTAAAGGTAAGTCACCTAAAAATACATATTGCATAAAAAGAAAAGAAGAAGAACAATATATCAATGAATACAATGCAATCATTGTCCACTATTGGAATGCAAACATAGATGTGCAGTACATTTCAGGCAATTCTACTGCAGTTGCACGATATGCCACAGCATACTTAACCAAATCAGAAAAGACAGAGCTCCAAGACCTCTGGAATGACCTGTCATCAGATAAAACAGTGTCTGAGAAATTATACAGCTTGGGCATAAAAATGCGGTCCCATAGAGAATGTGGATCCTATGAAGCAGTTGATCAATTAACTGGTACTGCATTGTATGGTAAATCTGCAAATATAGTAGGGCTAAGTCTTGGTCCAGCTAAATCTAGAAAAGAGTTTTAAAATCATACGAAGATATAGAAACAATAGCCAAACATGATCCCAACAGCCAAGACATATTTAAAAAACAATTTATTGGACTCATACTACCCAAACAGGAGTACCACTTTGGAAACCATGAGTCTATACCACATAGCCCAAAACTACACATACAAAAATAATATAAAACCTGATGAACAAAACCGTAAATACAAAGTGACAAACTGTGAAGGCAGTTTAGTAAAACTCACCTAACCAAATTTAATTAATCATATCAAATTGTCATTAAAGACTCCTCAACATAAAGAAGTATATTACATGTCCCTGCTACAACTCTTTAAAACATGAGAAAAGAAGAAGAAATACTAGATAACTATGACTCATAGGAAGACGCTTTCAAAGCAAATGAAAGCAGTTTAACTGATGTAAACTTTGCACAGTACAAAACAATGTTGCACAATGAACAGCAACACGAAGAAGAACTCCAGGCCCAACTAGATAGGACACTCCTGACAGTAGTCAACCTTCTGTCACAGGAAGCCAAGAACCACTGGGAGACCCACTAATAACAAATGAGGCAGAATTAGCTATGATAGAAGTAGAAAACACCATGTGTCAGTATGAAGAAATAGACGACTTAACTATACTACAATCAAAGATAAACAATGAGTAACGTAGCATTTTTCAAGAAGTAACAAAAGAAATTGCACATGGTGTACAACATGAAAACAAAGACTGCACCTGTCAAAATTACAAACCTATACTATTGTATGTCATTGGTGAAGCTGGTTCTGGCAAAACATTCCTAATCAAAATCATCTGTAAGTTCCTTCAACAATTGACAAATAACAAACTGTCAGCTGTTGTCACTGCCCCCACAGGTTTAGCTGCCTACAACATAGGTGGTGTCACTTTACACCGATTACTACTCCTGCCAGTAGAACACCAAAACTAATTAGATTATTACAAGCTTTCTGCAGAAGCTGCAATGGAACTACACAGAGTATTGAAACAAATGGAAATGCTACTAATAGATGAAGTGAGCATGGTGTCTAACCTAATGTTGGCTTTGATTCACCTCAGATTACAAGAAGTACTCAAAACAAACTCTGAAGAGCTCTTTCCAGGAAAACAGATTATTGTTTTTGGAGATCTTCTTCAATTGACCCCAGTACAAGGTGAGCCTATTTTTAAAACATTAGGACACCAACTCTGCCGTAAAACTGTTGGCAGCATTGGAAATGTCAACCTTTGGCAACATTTCCAATACAGAGAATTAACAGAAAACATGCGGCAATCTGCAGATCTCACTTATGCCAAGATCTTAAAAAGTGTCAGAGTTGGTATACTTTCTAAAGAAGCAGAAGCAATATTGAAAACCCGGCACATTCATGCACTTTATGGTGATAATGCATGTGCTACAGATGTTATGGAACAATTAGCCCACAAAAATGTCAATTGTATGGCCTTAATGCCAACTCTTGCAAGCTGTTTCAAATTCAATGAAATAATGTTAAGTAAAGAAATGCAACCAATAATGGAAATTAGCGCCACAGACAAACTAGATGTACATGGAATGACACTACCCATTTGTGACCAAGCCACAACAAGACTAAATAGTTTAGAAAAATCAATCTCAAACACAGCAGGCTTGGAAAAGATATAAAAATTATCCATAAATTGCAGAGTAATGTTGAAACGTAACCCTGACGTGGACCAAGGACTAGTTAATGGAGCACTGGGTACAGTTGTTGGCTTTCAACCATACCCACGTGACAACAAAATTCAGTTTGTCAATATTCTCTTTGACAAACTTTCAGAAGTAAAAAGAATAGGACGCTCAACAGCTCGATTCCTTCTCTTCAAAGACATGTATTTACGCAGAGAACAATTTTCTCTAACTCTTGCATACGCAGTCACCATTCATAAATCACAAGGTCTTACCCTAGACAAAGCAATGATAGACATTGGTAACAAAGTCTTTAAAGAAGGCATGAGCTATGTAGCACTATCACGCTTACGTACACTTGACGGTCTATTTCTAATCAATTTTGATGCAAGTAAAATAAACGCTGATATTTCTTGCATTTTAGAATACAATAGACTTCGTTCACTATACACTCCCCATCTAAACACATATTCTGTTCCACAAAAAGTAAAACATTATAAAAGAAAAATAAATCAAACAGAAAAGCAACAGGATGTCACTGCAAATCCTCCAAAGAGAGTAAAAGAAAGTAATACTTCATCAAGTGCCACAAGCAAAAAAGAATCAATTAGGGAAAGTAAACCAGGTACTTCTTCAAAGAAGGAAGAGAAACTCCAAAAAAAGCACTCAGATACAGAACTACTTGGTCCATTTAAACTCTCAAATATAGTTGCTGTAAGTTGCTATGCAAATGTAGCAATGATTATTCTATTTAGTTATGGTTAAGTTGGTGTTTCCATAGGAATAGCATTTTTTGGGTGGCTTATAACTTCGCTCCCTCTGGACGAATCCTCACCAAAATTTGCAAAATATTATATGGCCCACTCTGAATTTTTTTGCAAAGTTTGGAGAGGTTTGGTCCAGGGGGGGCAAAGTTATAGGGGGGTCCCAAAACTTGTGTTTTTTCCCATAGACATAATGGGAAAAAACTTTGCGCACGCCTACAGCACAAACCGCAGGACGGATTTACACCAAATTTGCGGCAGGAGCGGGGGCTTGGTCCCGAAAGCGTGCTTTTGCAAATTTGGTGTCAATCCGTCCAGTAGTTTTTTTTTAAATGACCAAAATGTAAGGCAAAAAAAATAGTGATATCTCCATTTGCTTCATGGACGGACTTCCTGGTTCGCTCCGTGGACAGTGCCCTGATTGGCCGAGCGGCTTGCACGATGTCTGCAGACATCCAATGTGTTCACTGATTGGACTGCGTGGGGCGTGGAGCGTGCCAGATTTTTGGTGGCTCCCGACATCTTGCATTCACGGACGACCGCGGACAGCCAGGTGAAACTTGGTTTAAAAATTGTATTTAGTGGAGTGTGTTGGTGTGTAAGGGTGTTTAGGGAGGGTGGAGGAGTATGAGATAGGTGGAATGTTGTATTTTTTTTATGTGCTAGACACTTTTGTTGTGTTCGATTTGTCTGCAGACAACACGGTTGTTCTGAAATGTTAGTAAATAAACAGAATGGATTCGGTGTCAAATTGAAAGTGTTCTAAGAAGACATGTGGGGTCCTGGAATGTTCGCAGGGGGTGTCCTGAAGACGTTGTCTGTATTGTTCGTTGTCATGCTGAAAGTGTTCTAAAAACACTCACGGGGTCCTGAAATGTTCGTACATAAAGAAAATGGGGGTGTTCCGATGACGCTGTCCGTATCGTACTCTGGCAAGTTGAATGTGTTCTAGGAACTTCCTTGTTTCCATGGACATTAAAATGGTTGAAATGCTTGAATCTATGGGTGTGATATGCTGCGGTGGTTGTTGCCAGGGTATAGAAAGACTCTATGCCCTGGCCACAATCACTGCAGCATATCACACTCATATGCCATGCACCCAAAAGTCTATTCCCTGGCCACAAGCACCGCAGCATATCACACTCATAGTGGCTTATAACTTTGGGTCAAAAACAAATGTATAAGGAACAATGTTATAAGCCAGTATGGGTGTGATATGCTGAGATGCTTGGATTTATCATGTTGTACTTACTATTTGGTTTAGTAACGGGAGTCCATGTTTTTCTTGTTCATTTCTGTGGTAAAAGAAAATAGCATGTTAGTATTAGTATTTTATAAAGACTTATTACATTGTACAATCACAATTGTTTTCTTTTTTTTTTTACCCTCATATTTAGTAGATGACAAACCAGAGTACTGTGCAATTTGCTCAGTTTCTGTGTTTGTTGCTAAAATCATTGTGTCTGTGGGAGAAAAAAATTCCATGTTGGATTAAAAAAAAACTTTTTCTCTTATGCTACAGTTTATTTGTTTGTTCATTTTCAGTGTTTACTTGTTTCTGGCTAATGCTTTATACATTGTATTGTTCCAGTTTTTGGGAGCAGTAAAATATTAGGTATTTGTTTGGATATTGTAACATTTTTCGAGCAGTTAGATACCAGTAGGGGTATTCTAACTGTTTATTTTTTATATAATTTCGTGGTATTGCTTGATCTATTTGGATATTTCTGAATTTTGGGACAGTTAGATACCAATTGGCGTATTCTAACTGTCTATTCATTGATGTCCTGGGTGTTAGTGTTAGCAGTGCACAGTGGCGCGAGTTATGGTTGCTTATGTTACCATAACTGCCGGATTTCAGGGGTTTTTCAGTTTTACTTTGAACCATAACATCCCTTTAACAAAGTTTTTTCACTGAATTTCATAGGTTTTTAGTAGCGCAACTTAACCATAACGTCCCTTTAACAAAGTTTTTTTTTACTGAATTTCATAGGTTTTTAGTAGCGCAACTTAACCATAACGTCCCTTTAACAAAGTCTTTTCACTGAATTTCATAGGTTTTTGGTAGCACATCTTAACCATAATATCCCTGACTTCATATACATGTAACATAGAACATACTAACCCTCTCGTAGTGATTTTCATGTCCGTGGACTACCGCCATGTCCGCGGACACATCGAAAATCTGAGCGTGGTGAATGTAAATTTAAATAGTGTGCCCCATTTCCCCTTTGAAGTTGGCTCTGAAAAGAGCCTTTTTTTTTGTTTTTTTTGTTTACAGATGCTTGACAGACACCTGTTATTTTGTATTTTTTTTCTTGTTTTTTTTTTCTTACTTTACTCCTAAAATCTTCACATAACCTTCTCCAAAGCAACCCTTACATTCCAAAATAGAAAGGCATTTCCCGTAAAAGATAAAGAAATGCAATCTTCTTTAAAATGACTAGCATTACTGGCATCAATGTTCTCATTGTTACAGAAGAACATACCAGCTCTAAGCATGAAGGCACACATGCCTCGGTTGATGACACACCTAGCAATGTTTTGCTGAGGACAAAAAAATGAACTGTTGTCCCATATTGCCCTAGGTAGTAATCCAGAAAAAAATACTTTCGCATTTGGAAGGATCTTCATTACGGCTTGAACCAAGTGTTCCAAATCAGCCAACAAAGTAGGGGCACTGACGTTGCCCAAATGGAAAGCACCATAGTGCAAAACTACCACATGCGGACTGTTCATCGTGGCCATATCCTCACAAACTTGTACAATTCCCTGTACATTGCAATCAGGCACAGTGCTCCACACCACCTCCACTCCTTTCACATCAAAGTGCTTTTCAACATGCCTGCATTCAGCGTACCGCTGTAAACCATGCACAAACATATCTCCGAGCAACAACACCCTGACTTTCTCCACTTCTGCCATCTTCACCACACACAGTCTCTTTCAACACAAATCCACAACCTCGACATCTGACTGGCTGATCCGCACAGTATTCTTTCCATGGAGGATTTCCTGGAAAAACCCGGATGTAGCACGCCTTTTCCACGAACAGCCGTGGTGTCCGTGGACGGCGTCCACTTTACTCTCTGTGCCATTCCCTCATTGCATACAGCTAAGCAATCACACAATACGAATAACATCCCCAGAAAACCCCCATTTTGTGAATTTTCGAACATTTCAGGACAATTATCATTTCATTATTCAACATATTAACATTACAAATATTATACTTTCATCATGTACTCTGCATACAATGCTATGTGTCTCCATTAGTAGCTCAGTATACTAGATAGAATCCCATAATACAATGCTATTTATATCAATGCATCGTTCAAAGCACTAATAACGGTATGATATTTATTGGAATATCCTTGACACTTTTTTCACAACATTATAATAAAAATCCCTAGTACACAAATTCCATGAAAAGTACATATACATTTGATGTCATCAGTGATTTCATCAATGACATTTGCAATGTCATCTTTGATGTCCTGGGTGTTAGTCTTAGCAGTGCACGGTGGTGGCGTGAGATATTGTTCATAGCTTACCATAACTTGCGATTTTCAGGGGTCTTTCGGCTGTACTTAGAACCATAACGTCCCTTAAACAAACTTTTTTTAATATCACACAAACAATATACAAACATGGCGTGCAAAAACCAACTTCTACAGATGGCTTTACACAGAATGTTACAAAGTAAGAATTTATGCTCGTTCACAGTGAAGGTCAGCTGCTTCCACTTTTTTTTTTTTTCGGGCCCCGGAGAGGCTCACGAAGCGGACTATAAGGTTGTATTGTGTTTTGACCTTGACAGACAGAGATTGTGATGAAAGACTTCTCTTGAAGGAGTGTTGCTAAAACGTAAGAGAAGATAAAGATGAAATTTTTGAAACAAAACCACTTTTATATATTATATCACTATGCGAAAGATCGTTGGCACACGCAGAGTCGTATTTTGGGACTGCACCACTCGTAGACAATGGAAATTGCAATTGTACTGTAAGTAACCCTTTAGATTATTTTATACCAAATATAATTACAATAGCGTAGCATTAAAGACCGCTCAAGTTGAACTTGTTCGTTGAAAGTGGCATAATGTTTTCTACCGCACACTATCACCGTCAAATTGATCCCCTGTCATTTAGAGGGCTCTGAAAAAGGCAGACGACACAGGGTGGGTTAATAGAAATAATTTAACCAGTCTATAGGCGGTCAATCGCTCTACTCGCTGTGCCACTTCACTGTAGCCTGTCAAGTGGCACAGCGAGTGCAACGCTCACTTTGATATCCGTGCACAGCTTGCTAACGCAAGTTCGAATCCCGGCAAGGCCAAACTCAGCCTTTCCTCCTTCCGTGGTCGATAAATGAGCACCACACACGTGGTTAATAAGCACCGCTTAAATACCTCACGATTCTTAGTGCTATATGAATGGGAAAATATTATTATTTTATTATTAACATACTCTGTTGCACTATCTTCGATAGCAAATAGTTTCACGCCCTAATAAATAAAATGATGATTTTTAATGAAGATCGCTGGTGAGACTAATTTATGTTTTTTAAAACAGGTACGTGGCCCCATTTTGCCTATGTCACGATTTACAGACTCCAGCGGATGGGGTCTTCAACTGCCAGGTGCAGGTCCAAATATGCAACTTCATGACCCTCACCATTTTATGGGACAATCGCCAAGGACCAATATGTCCTTACGCAGTACTAGCGGCTAAAAACAACATACCAACCAATAGGGTGGTCTAATGGCTCGTTGTTGGAGCAACCTTCCGATTATCAGAGCGACCATTTACTGCTTTTATCATAAACCAACAGCCTATCTACCGCAAAGGAACAACGCGTGGCTCCAAATAAACTTTTGCTGACCGACAGCGGAGACAATAGCAAATCGCTAAATATTCACTAAACATTTCATGTGAAATAAATGTACTTTACCAAATGTACAATCCTGCTGTTTACTTTGAAACCACAGTTTCATATTCTGAATTGTGGCGCACTGAGTTGTAAGCTGATCTAACACCCTCTGTACCGCCAAGGAACATTGCGTGCCTCAACATGAACTTTTGCGGATCGACAACAAAGACAAATGCAAATTGCTGAATATTCTCTAAACATTTGATGTCAAATAATTGTACTTTACAAAATGTACAATCTTGCTGTTTGCTTTTAAATCACTGTTTCGTATTCCGAATTGTGGCGCGCTGTGTTATGACATAATATGTGTTGTCTTCCGGGTTCTGTGTAAAGTCACTTAGGACTGCAGAGAACTGGGTGCGTTTGATGATGCACCCTGTAACATCACGGAGAGAGGCGGGGAATATGAATACTTTGATAATATCAGGCTTAGGGGTGGGAGATATGATTTAGTGTCGCAAAAGCAAGTCAGCCAGTCATAGGATTTTCACATAATGTCGGCGCACACCAGCTGGATTCATTGTTTCTTTAGTGGACGCCCATAGGAAATTGTACTATTAGTGGACAAAAGGAGTGGTCTTAAAACACTTTCACCCTGACAACGAACAATACAAACAACGTTCTCAGAACACCCTCATTTTGTGTAATTGCAACCATTTCGGGACACCGCGAGTGTTCTTAGAACACATTCAACTAGACAGATTACAATATGGACAGCGTCCTGAGGACACCCCCAGTTTGTGTATTTACGAACAATTAAGTACACCGCGAGTGTTCATAGCTCATTTTTACCTTCCCTGCGAACAAAAATGACACATACTCCATCCTCTAAACACCCCACCATTTAGTTTATTTACAAAATGTCAGAACAGCCATGTTCTCCGCGGACAAATCGAACGCAACAAAAACGTCTGGCACATAAAAAAACAAAACATTGAACCTATCTCATACTCCCCCACCCTCCCCAAACACTCTTACACACCAACACACTGCACTAAATACAATTTTTTATCCGCGTTTCACTGCGCTGTACACGGTCGACGGCGAATACAAGATGGTGGGCGCCACAGAAAATCTGACGTGCTCCACGCCCCTCGCCATCCAATCAGCGAACACGTAGCATGTCCATGGACATGATGCAAGGCCTTGGACCAATCGGGGTGCTGTCCGCGGAGCGAACAGGGAAGTCCGTCCACGAAGCGAACACAGATATCACTAATTTCTTTGCTTTATATTTTGGTCATTTTTTAAAAAAACTACTGGACGGATTTACACCAAATTTGCAAAAGCACGCTTTCGGGACAAGGCCGCTGCTCCTGCCGCAAATTTGGTGTAAATCCGTCCAGCGGTTCGGGCTGTAGCCGTGCGCAAAGTTTTTTCCCATTCAGTCTATGGGGAAAAAAAAGTTTTGGGACCCCCCCTATAACTTTTCCCCCCTGGACGAATCCTCACCAAACTTTGCGAAAACATTCAGAGTGGGCCATATACTTTTTTGCAAAGTTTGGTGAGGATTCGTCCAGGGGGAGCAAAGTTATAAGCCGCCCAAAAAGTGTTCTTCCTATGGAAACAGCAACTTAACCATGACTACATGGCCACTACCGTGGCCATGTAATATATACATATACATATATATATATATATATATATATATACATATATATATATATATATATATATATATACATATATATATATATATATATCACTTAGTATAGGAATTGTGTTGTAATTGTTTTATATAACTGAAGTTTACTTGTGTCAATTGGTCCATCTAACAATAAATGTATAGTTATTTTGGATATACACGTGTACGTGTCAAAGAGTAATGTGTGGTTTGTTGCTGTGTGTGCTCACTGTGGGCTTCTGATCACTCTTACCCCTCCTGATACTCAGTCCTGACCACCTGCCAAGCTACCTAGATTGTTCAGAAGGTTTCCATGTGTTTCAAAAAACAAAGGTGACATCCTAAACCTCTGCCCACCTGGTCAGTGTTTAGAAATCTATCTTAACACTGACCCATGGCAATAAATTCTTAAACCCCAGATAATACTGAAATTGAAGTGGTATTGTCGCCTCAGACAGGTTCTGGGGACCGTCTCCAGGAATAGGGAGACAGCAAATAATTGGGGAAAAATGGGAATTCCCCAATTTCACCTGTTTCTCTGTGCAAAATCGATTTTTATAGATTCCCGAACTCTGACACAGACAATTGCCCAAGATCACACTGGGTCAGAGTTCAATAGAAAAAAGTTGACTGCCGTGCTAGCACATAATTCACACTTTTTTCCCCCTTGAGGAGAGAGAAGGAAGATTGTATGCTCCGGACAAGGGACAGGGTCAGTGTGCATTATCAGCGCTGGTGAAAATGGATCCCAAGCCATCCTCTTGTTCGAAAAGGCCTTCGTCCAACTAAATTGGGGACTACAGATCTGGAGTTATAAATTGGGTGACATATAGTGAAGCACCCGGTGAGAGTCGTGACTTCAGAGGGCACAACTTGTCTACTGGGGAATGACCTCCTTCAGAGGTTATCACCCCTGATTGACTGTGTGAACAAGGTCCTCTGGACTTAGACTAACTAACCAATCAAAGTAAAACAAAACACACATCATTGAGTTTGAATGGCATATGCCATGTGATTGAACAATGTTCTGAAAAAGTGAAATTTAATTTCAAAACAATCAGGTCCCAAAAATCACTGTTATCTCTGTAGGAGAAAAAAAAACTGGTGATGGGAACTTTTCTCAATTCTTGAAAAACAACCTTCCTCCCAGAAGTGGCATTCCACCCTAGCAGGGAATTTTCTTGAATTGTATACATATCAAAAGTCAGAAGAAAACCCGAATCCCATGTGACAAAACATGATGAAGAACCTGCTCAAAGTCTGACCGACATTCAGATAAAGGCTGAACAGCTGTTTTTCCACATTCAGATAAATGAGGGGGAAGAGGCAGTTCTTACCAGCATATGCCTGAATAATGGAAGAAGCTTCATCAGCAAAGCATTATTCAGGAAACTCCCAAAAAGAACAGAATATTCCCACATTTAAATTGATTAATAAATGGGAAGTAAGTCTGGAAACTCCAAATTCCAAACATCTCCTACCTAGCAGGTTTATGCTGAAAATATCCATTGGCGACAAATGTATAGAACAAAATTGTTGGGTGGTGAAAGATGTCCCTTCCACCTTTTATTTAGACAGTGACATTCTCAAATGATTCACAATTCCTAATTAATAATAAATCCTGGTACCAAGTAGGGTGCAGTCCCATGGGCTTTGACAAAACTGAAAAATCATTGTGGTCAGCTCAATTGCTACCTTATGCAGTTGAAGTGCAGGTGAGAGAGGAGGTTAGCATCCCTGTACAGGTGTGAAAAATTACTCCTCCCTGCAAAATTAAGTGAGGACAGAACCTCAAACATCAGGACGCCTATATAAATCTAAATTTCAATCTCCAACAGCAAGGTTTGCATTTAAATCAAACTCTTATAGTAGATCAAGAACTTGACACTATTCAAATATTAGTGGAAACCAGCAATCCTCAAAGTATCACATTGGGTGTAGGCACCTTTATTGGAGTGGTGGTTGATGCCCAACATTATTCTATTGATTTAGGTAATGAAATCATTGGACTAATACCAAATCACTGTTTCAACATCAACAACTGGATTCTTCCAGACAAGATTTTTACCTGATATGGGGGGGATTTCTTGGTGTACTCTTCTTGCCCTTATGTGGTAGAAGAGGTGACCTGTGACTATAGAAGAAATGAGGTGGTATTCAGAGTAAATAATGACTACCTAGAATTCCTGAAACCTTTCATCCATGTCAACACCGTAAAAAGAGATCTTTCCACGCAACTGGTGGATACCACTGAAATTGCCAAAGCCCGGGGTCTTTCCAGGCTTCCAGGCTTCAAACAGATGGTTGAAGAAAGGATAAATCTTGCTGGTGCCTGTGAGAACATGGAACAAATACAAAAGCTAAAACAGGTCATCCTGGAATTACAGGATAGCATTTCAGTAGACTCATATAACTGTGGACGCACAGATAGACATGCACCCAGCATACACACAGTCCGAAAGATGGCTCCAGTATTTGTGAAATAACACTGGTTACCTCTGGCATCCATGGAGTCATTCACAGAGATTATTAAGTACTTAGAATCCTGTGGGATAATTTATCCTAAACACAGTCCCTTTAACAACCCAGTTCTGGGGATACTCAAACCAAATGGCCAATGGAGACTATTTGCAGACTTGATGGAGTTGAACAAACAGGTCAAAATGTCAAGATAGCCCGTCCCTGCATCAATTAGGGTCTGGCACAGATCCAAGGGTTAACCCTACCAATGGCTACTGGACAGTACCAGTGAGTAGGGAAGACCAGTACAAGCTTGCCTTTACCTTTGGGGAGGCAGCCGTAAACAGGGACCCAAACACTCTTTGGATACATAAACTCTAGCAATGAGTTCAACATCTTTTTGCATTAGGCCATGCCTGATTTGGGCGAAAGGGGAAAACTGGCTTATGTATATGATGTCTTGATCAAGAGCTCAACTGTGGAGGAACATATAGCTGAAATCCGCTATGTTCTGGCCCAGTTGCAAAAAGCCAAACTGCAGAGCAAAACTGTCCTTCCAGAAGGCACAGTGGCGTAAGACCCGTGTGAACTTCTTAGGACCTGAGATCACCCCTGAGGGTCTCAACCCCCTGGCAAAGAAGGTGGAAGCCTTATTGTAATGAAAAGAACCTACGCCTCTCCAAGAATTAAGAAGCCTTCTTGGACTCACTAATTATAGTCATTGAAGACTATGCAGAGGTCACTCGACCCTTGGTCCACTTAATAAAGGCCAGTTTAAGTTGGAGTGAGGCCAAGAGGAAGCCAGGTAAGTTAAACAACTGAAAAGAAACCTTTACCAGGCTCTTTGTTTGGCTTACCTTATAAAGAACAAGAAGATCTTTTTGGAGACAGGGTTCTCAGATATTTGCCTAACACTGGTATTGTACCAAAAACATGACAAGGTAAACAAAGTTGAGTTGTGGTCTTCTGTTGAGGAAAAGTCAGCAACGGTGTAGGTGATGAAAAATGACTGCCTATTCATACAGGGGGAGCACATCATTGTCGAGACTCCTTACCAACCCTTGCAATATCTATAAAGTGACAGAATCCGGGGTGGGGAATGCTTGCAATTCAGAATTACTTCCTGGATTCTGTCCATGCAAGGCTTTCCTGTGGAGGTCAGATTTGAACAAAACAAGAAGAATCCCCTAGTGCAAGGGTTGGCAGACTTGCATGATTGTGCTCAAGGAAACTGTTTCACGGATGAAAGTCTAATGAACAATAACAACATGGAGGCATACTTAACTTCCGCACACAAGGTTTATGAACAAGATCCGTGTCAGGGGATATCCACTGTGTATGTGCATGGATGCTCCTACCATGTTGATCGAAACAGGGAAAATTAACTGGTGGCTGGCATTCAGAAGGCCTGGGTGAATGATACCCCATAAGACTCTGCTGGTTATAAAATAGTACCACAAAGTAGTCAGGTTGCAGAGTGTGATGTCCGTTCATCAAGCCATCCTCACTCCAGTGCACAACCAACTCACTGTACTGTCATAATCCCTAACCGATTATGTCAGGAATGGGTTTGTGGAGCACCTGATTAACTGGAAGAATCGAGGCATGCTTGTGCCGAAAGCAAACCCCTAAAGCATGCCAAACTGATCCAGTGAATTGATGATTTGGTAACCTCCAATGAGATGATCATCTATTTGAAAATAAATAGGGGGTCATTCCAAAATAGAGGTGCAAAATAAAAATGGGAATAACCTGGCTGACCAGCTGGCTGGTGCTCTGCAGGAGGATTTCGTAGAAACAGAATCCCTGTTGGGTGCAATCTAAGTTGCCACTGTCATCAGGTCACAAACTTTTGTAAACAGCGAACTCTCGACTGCCCAGTGGAGTAAAGATATTCTAAATGCAGATTCGATCACTGCACAGAAGGAGGACCCAATCATTGGGAAATGTTACCAAAATGTTGAAGACCATGTGAATTTTCCTCTGACTGAATCAGATCATACCGGTAATGAGGATCTCCGGGTGTTGATGATGAAGTTTTCCAAAATGTTTTGAATCCAAGACAGATTGTTGGTAGGAAGATCCCTATCTGGATGGGACCAGTGGGTGGTACCTGCCTCATTCCGAAGCCTGGTGTTGAGTCACGTCCATGACGTGGCCACTGCTGGTCATAGGGGTTTTTATACGACATTGGAAGTCGTGTGCAAGGTTGCATACTGGCCACACATGGGTCAGGACCTCCAAATCTAATTAAACAGGTGTTTTGTGTGTGTTCAGTTCCAGCCAAGTTCTCTCACACAAAAAGCTCCCCTTCAGAAAAGGGGAACAACACTGCTTTCATCAAATTTTCAAGTCAATTTAATTGGGCCAGTGATTTGCTCCTCTAGAGGAAACAAGTGCTCGCTGACTGCAACATGCTTGTTCACCAAGTGGGTAGAATATCATCCAGCCCTGAATTGTAAGGCAGAGACAGCTGCTGTACTAATGATCAACCACATCTTCTCTTGTCTCAGCTCCCCAAGGAATTGAGTCAGACAGAGGAAATAATTTTACCAGTGAGGTGATGGCAAAGATGTGGGAGATTCTAGATGCAAAAAGTAAACTCCACAATGCCTACCACCCAGCTGTGAACCAGGGGGTTGAGAGTGTTTGGAAGGCATGGTATCAAACAGTGAAGACAGACAGAAGTGATCACATTTCAAGGGTGTTTATTGAACTTTAAATGGGTTTATTAAATGCCTATCTAAACCTAAATCTAAGGATGGGAACACTATATGTGCACTCCTAGTGGACTCTGTCAAAATAAAAACTAATAAACCTATTGCCAATCCTTACTTCTAAATACCGAATCGTGTGGGATAACAATGTATGTAAAAGTAAAAGTGTTCAAGAAATGATATGTCAGGATAGTTGAGCAGTTGGCTTCCTTTCCCCATGTTTTTAGCATGGGGCAAGGCAGAACGTGCAGGATTCGCACACACTCTTTCTTTGTGGCCACGAGGCAACAGTTCAACACATCGGCATCAGCGCCATCCGCCAGCCAAAGTCTCTCTCAAAATGAAAGCCTCTTATTTCAGTGGGCCTGACTCAACAAACACACAAAAGTTACTTTCTTTTGTCAGGGTTCTCACCTTCATAAGTTCATGATTGGTCCCCTTCAGGCTCAGACCATGGGTGTCCCTCGTCTGGGTTCAGACCCCTTTTCTACAATGTTCACAATTCACAATTTGGTCTCCCTCATCCGGGCTCGGACCATGGTTCCCCCTCCCCGGGTTCAGATACCTTTTCTACAATTTTCACAATTTGGTCTCCCTCATCCGGGCTCAGAACCATGGATCCCCCTGCTCCGGGCTCAGATCCTCTTGTTATTTGAATTGTATACTTTTGAATGTGCAATGGCTTTGCTTAAACCATCGCAGGACCACTTCAATTCACTTTACACAATTATATTTCACACCAACCGATCTTCCACTTTCGTTTCTCTTGTCTGGATACCATACAGAGACCTTTGATTGGCCAGATTCACGATGCCGGACCTCTCTGTCAACGGTATCAAATTCTTTCTTCTTAAGTTCAAACATTCATCAGCAATTTAGATTTACTTGTATATCTCATCACATGCATTTAACAATGTTTGTTTTCTTTACAATTTTACCGCTTGCAGCCTTGACTTCAACACAGACTGGTCTCCCCAACGCACCAGCTGTGTTGTTCTCTGTGGTTGCTATGCTCCTGGAGCCAAGGACGATACCAAGGCGTCTGTAGCTCCACCCCGTCTTGATCAGCTACAGGGGAGGGACCTCGATATCTCTGACACACAATGCAGGATTCTTCAGCCTGGTTTCCTGGTCTTATGCTTTCTGCCTTGAAGGCCTCCTGAAAGTAATGTCTTCCTGTCAAAGAGGTCAAGGGTTGCCCTTGTCATGAACCTCTCGTGCCTTGTTGTCTTCTTCCTCTCGTTCAACTGCTGACTCGAAACTGCTTTTCTTTGTGTGCTTTGCCTCAATCCAAGTGTGCTCTCGAGCTCCACCGTCTATCCATGTGGGGAAATGTAATGGAAATCAGGTGTGAGTGATTCTTGATAATTTCCTGACTTCACCAGACCACAGTATTGGGACATGGTACAAGGCTCGGGTGTGAGTCTGTTTTCTCTCACAGCAGGCTGTCCGTGTAAAGGTTTTCATGCTGGAATGGGCGCTGGGATGATTTTCTAAATATCCCATTGAGTAGGATGGGGAAAACGTATTTCAGTGAGAGGATACTGCATCTCAAAATATAGTGTCCCACTCCTACTACCTAAAGACCCCTCTCCCAGGTGAACCTCCTGCACTGGTCCACCCCCAGGGTCAGGATCCAAAGGCGCTGGCGGTACCCTGGCCATCTGAGAGAAAGATCCCCCAGGGACCAGGGGGTGAGACACCTTCTGGTTTCTCATTAGAGGTACTACAAGACTATGTGCGCATCTTGAAGAAGTTTGTGGCAAACTCTGGACTCAGTTGGGACATTTGATTATCGCGTGTCCTGATGCTGATTAGTTCTACAACATCTTCTGCAACAAAAATGTCTCCTTTTGAGATCATGACTGGATGAAAAATTGTGCAATCTTAGCTTCTACTCTACAGAATTCAGGAGCAGAAACTGATAAATCCGTCCAGTACTCAGAAGTACATTGAAAATTTGCTGAAACACCTCCAGCACAATTTGGCTTATACTCAGCACAACCTAGAAAAGTCATCGGAAGGAATGAAAATCTACTATGACCTAAAGACCACCAAGAAGGAGTATGAAAATAGGTGACAAGGTCTACCTATGCAATTTTTAAATGGACCAAACCAAGCAGCGGAACTTCCTTCCATCTTGGCATGGTGCCTTTGAAATTGTTGATAAAATTTCACCTGTTGCCTATTCAATCCCTATTCCTAAAGGAGAACGCACGTAAGAGAAATGGGTCCACATCAATCAGTTAAAGAGCTGTCCCCCCAGACAAGCTTTTCAGCTGATTGAGGAGCCGAGTGAGAACAGAGACCAGGAACAATCTGAAGGATGAAAGGGAAGAATGGAAATCTGGATGGACACTAACACAGATATGAAGTAAGCAAAATAATTAACACTCATAAAGTAATGTATAAATAAGGATTGAAAATAATAATGTGTGTAGGATAATTGTAATGTAATTTAAATAAATGTCAAGGAGTTGTTTTGGTTGACATAATTGTGCAATGTTGTTATGTTTTTCAAATTATTTGCCTATTTACCAGGGAAAGGGGTATTGTACAATATACATAACCTCTCTTTGACTCCTCTCTGCAGAATCAATAACTACATTACCTTCACAGCCTGGGGGAAGGAGTTCCCTAAAAGGCAGTGTTTCCAGGACCATACCCTCAAATCCAAAGCGAGGGGTGCAGGGCAGACTGCCCACTCCCTCAGGATGGGGAAAGAAATGGACATGCTCCAACTGAAACAAAATAAATAAAAAGAGGGAAAAGAAAAACCCCACTCTCCCTGGCTCTTTACTATGAGTGACCAAAATCAAAGAATAAGGAGGGGGGGATCTATGGGATGTAAATTCAGTCCCAGAATGATATGTACTGAGAAGTCATAAAATGTCACTATTATGAGATTAAAGATGGCTGATGGATGAGACACATTGGAGCATACAGGCCGTCCCAAAACACTTATTTTCCAACATGAGGCCTAGTAAATGCGGAAAATGGGCCTCACTCAAATTTACCAACATGGAAAGGCACTTAACAGTATGGGGGGATCTACCAGCCTTAATCTCTTTCCTGCATGTCAAAATAAGCCAGTTGTGAGTTTCCAGTGAAAGAAATGCACTCCCTCCTGGGAGTGACACTCATAGCAGAAAGGTTTGAGCCTGTTTGCGGTAAAGAAGGAACAAGGGTGCTGATTGAAAATAAACTATGTGTGTTCTAAAATTCATTTATTTTGGGTTCATAGAGATTAAGTGTATGTTCAAATTGAATGTATAAATGCCTACAAACTTTCTTAGCAGATAATCAAATGGTGATTTCCCCGAGTGAACTGCCATCGCACAATGCATTGTGCAATTTCATAATTGGGAGTTTGTGGGAGAGGAGAATAAATGAGTAAAATTGGTATATATTCTGTCAAATGCAAAACAAAAAGTGTCCCATCTATTGTGTTGTGATTTGGATGCCACAGAGAAGATGGCATGTGTAAAGTAATAGTTTTCTGGATATTTATTAAAACCATCTGTTAATACAAATATTTATTATCTTGATACCCCGGCTGGTACTTGGCTAAGTGTGTCACGAGCTGAAGAAAGCCTTGGTGATATCATATGCTGTTCAGACAGGTCTAAGCAAACTAAATATTACAGGACTAACAGTTTTTGGGGTGGCATTTTAAATGGGGGAGGTCCTTCCCATATTTATAGTGGTCCTCAAAAGCTAACGTTACAAATCCGTGGGGATTTTGTCCGGATTACCACAAGCTCCAATTCAGACACAATCATTCTGAATGTTTTTTTGCCATAAGTTAGAGAATTTGCCTCCAGCATGCCAAGTTAGTATTTGGTCATAATCCATCTATATCTATGCTTCAGTATTTGTGCATTCTGTGCGGCTTATAACCTACAAGTAGCATCTGATAGGTCTTTGTGTACTTTCCTCATAGCTTCTAATCACAGTTCTGTGAGTTTTTATTATCATTCTGGGATCAGCACAGAAGATGGGGATGAGGGCAGTTTGAGGTATTTCCATGCTATCTTTTATCACAGCTAGGGATACATTTCAAGCTTCAAATAGTGATAGCGATAAAAGGGATGTGAGGGCTCAACCAGATTGCTTGGGTCCCTTAGTTTGGGGGATCAAAAATATGTCTGTTGTAAAAATTTATTGAGAGGCCACCCTCAACATGGGGAGTTCCTTCACTTCCCACTCAAGGTGCCATGCAACACACTATTTAACATATTATTTTATTCAGCCCTAACGCCAATTCATCTAATACCCCTTGGATTCCTCCCCTGAGCTACCAATGATCCAAGTACCAGGCCAGTGTACAGGAAATATGTTTAGGTTTATTAGAATTAAATGTTTCACAACACACACTCAAATGTCAAACACCACTTTATCCATGGGATAACACGATCATCTTTTCTCAGCAATGTCAATGTTCCTGCGTGTTTACAAATGTGTGCAAATGCATATGGCAATTATTATTTCATCCACACCTTTGCTTTAAAATAAATGCAGGGTGATTTAGCAGTTCATTTTCAGACTCCCTCTACTATGGACTAGGTTGGGGGAGTCTAACAGAAATATTGGAATGATCAGAGAACTTTGAATTTTCAACCCATCTCCACTGAATGGCCTGTGTTGGGGAAGCTGATGGTAAAATTGGGATGATTCTAGAATTTGGGATTTTGAACACCCCATCCCCATTTAAAGGCCTGCATTAGAAGAAGTTGTGGTCAAAAGGACAAAAAGGATTACCCAATTCAATTATAGGCTATACTTTTTCAGTGCACAGTGGCAAGTGAGTTTTGTTAATTTAGAAATTTAACAAAAATCACCCAGTTCCACCAAATGGGGAATTAATTAAATTAATCTTTTTAGTTAAGTAGGCTAAGGATCTACACAGTCCTCCACTCCCACCCATTATAAAGGAAAATGATTTGAGACATGCAGATTCCACCACCTTTTGGTTTTTCGTGGCTCAGCTCAATTTACATAGAGAGCCTCGGTTTGAAGTTCAGGAAAGCCACCTGCATTTCAGGACACTGTGTACAGTTAAGGCAGGGGTCTGATCACTCCACTTTCAAGGATGGACTCTGCTCTCCACCAGAGGACCCATTTAGCTTTTAGTTCTTCCTAGAAATAGACAACTCCACCCAGATGCACTGTTCACAATCTCCTCTGGTGTTTCCTTGCAGCTGTCAGATGATAAGTTTCAGCAGCCCTCCTGATAGTAAATTTCCACAGATCTGTCCCTTCCCCTTAGTGCAGTCCCCCTTATATAGGAGTGATACACCATCAAGTTAACAATCTTGGGAAAGTACCCTGCAAGAGTTCTTGCAACTAGGATTGAACAGTTACCCTTCTCTCTACTCCCAAATCCATCCTCCCTCTCAGAATTGGTTTAGGGATCTGGAGCAATATATGTCAATACCCATTTGCAATCCCCATTTGTTCTTATGTCACATTTTGGCAAAAATCTAGTTATGAGGCAAAACTTCATAATTTTACACGCAACTGCCGTAATATATATATATATTTTCTGATTCAGCTATCATGGGGAATGAAATAAGATGACAGCCAGGTCCTCACCATTTTGCACAGCCATGTGGCACTTTTCTGCCGTTTTCACCAAACGCATAATTGTTAGAAAGATGCTATTTAATCCCGATATTCCTAATTTTACCCTTCACCCGTTAACCAACTCCCAACTTTAGAACATTTTCATATCAGCAGAAACCAATTTTAGATGGCCATTACAGTTCCCTGTGGTTCAGGTGGAGGAATTTTATATTCCAAAAATCGCCTGGAAATTACCTGAAACATGCCACATAAAGAAATAAATCTGATGTATGGTTGCTGGGAAAAAGGCCTAGATGAATATAGTCCTTTTAAATTGATAGTAACTCTTCATGTGGGACCAATGACAATTCTTCTAACTCCATGACATTTGTTCTCACTGAGCCTCCCTGAAACCAGCTTTCTTTTTATTCGTTTGATCAGTCTCTTTGTGTTGGAAGCTTGGTCTTTGAAATTGGAGATTCAGGGCCTCATTACAACCCTGGCGTTGGACCATGGTGCTGTTAGCACCATGGTCCATGCCGGATTCTGCCATGGTGGATGGTGGATTTACCGCCCCATTCCAAGGTTGGCGGGGCGGTAAATCCCCATTCACCATTGCCCCTTCCTCATTCCCATTTTTGCCCCATAGGGCTCAATGGGGATGGGGAAGGCGCTAATTACGGCACCGTAAATTACGGTGCCGTAATTAGCACCTAGGTCGCTTAGCGCCTTGGACTTTAACGCCTGCAAAAAGTAGGCATTAAAGTGTGAATCTGGCGTTAAGGGTTTAACGGCGCCGCAGCCTTTTACGGCACCGTTAACCCCTTAATGCCAGGGTTGTGATGAGGCCCGCATCTTTTCTTAATTGTAGCCTCTTGTCTTCACACCCTCGGTCTACATTCTGGTCATGCTCGAGCCAAGGCCAGTTTTCTCTGCACAGAGCACAGACTTCAGAGACAACACCTTTCAGGAAGGCCACATTTTATGGCAGTTGTAAAAGCTGGGAAGGCAACCTTCCAGTGGGGGAGTCTCACAGCCAGCAAAATGGTTTGCATCTGTCCTACAGAGGTTTTTCCATGGAAAACAAAGAGGGCTTTTCTTTTATAATGTTTGCTGATATTTTGCATGTGAAACTTAATATACATTACAATTTGTCAACACGCACCATGGGCCTCATTACGACCCAGGCGGTAAGGGGTTTACGGCAGCGTAAACAGCGCCGACCCTTACTGCCTGAGTACGAGGTCCCTTAGCGCCATGGAGGTTTTAACACCCAGGTGTTAAAATCCATGGCGCTAAGGGACCATGGAGTTAATTACGCCACCGTAATTTACGGTGGCGTAATTAACGCCTTCCCCACTCCCATTATGCCCTATGGGGCAAAATGGGAATGGGGAAGGGAAAATGGGAAAATGGGGATTTACCGCCCCGCCAAGGTTGGAATGGGGCGGTAAATCCGCCAACCACCATGGCGTAAACGTAGTTTACGCCATGGTGGTAAAGTCACGGCCCAGGCGGTTACTTACCGCCTGGGTCGTAATGAGGCCCTATGTCTTTTTCCCTGACATTTTTCTTTTAGCAGTGGTACATGTTTCACATTTAAACTGCAAACATACATTCAAGGCCGTTTTTGTATCAGTGTTGAAAACTGCTGCTTTTCATGTGAAAGGGACCTTCAGTTTGGCATCTTTGAATGCTCCCCACACTGTGCCTGGCACCCAAATCAATTAAAATGGCCCTATCCAAGAATGAGTATGGTGGCAATCGTCAAAATTTGTTATAAAGAACTCCAAATTATGAGTTGGGATTGCCTGGGACATTTACAGCATTGTACATTGAAAATGCTGCATTGGGTAAATATGGCCAATATATTCCATGCAGTACTTTCATATTAGCCATGCTGTAAACATCCCATTTAATCCCATCTTAAAATACAGTATTTTTAATCATAGGAAGTATGTAACATATTGATGTTGTTGACAGTTACTGCCGTAGTGCATCCCTTAGTCATTTATCTATGTATGTGTTCATTTATCAGTGGTCCATAAAGCTAAATCTGCGAATGAAGTCATTTCATGTTGTGTTACGATTTGGAGTGTAACATCAAGGCTTATATAAGTGATTTGCAAATATATGTGTATAACTCTTACACTAATACATATTCTGCTCAGATTGGTCATGCAAGTTGGGATTTTGAATGTCAGGTGTTGTTCTGTTTTGCTGCATCCCGAGGACATTTGCATCCTTTGGTTCCTCCAAATGAAGAAATGCAAATCGCCTCTCAGGAGGGAGAAGGGTCCAGAAATTACCATTTCATTGCAGTCAGAGGGGCAGCAGGTAAACCTGAGGCACCTCGACATTCTACATGGAAGGTGAGATCATTTCCTTGCACGCATATATTTATGCATCATGCAGAGATTTTTTTTTAAAGTGACTGAGTCGTGAACAAGCACCAAGTGTAGTGTTGATAGACTGCAAGGGAACGAGGCACCTATATTAAGAAATGAGGCAGAACTCGCACATTTGCACATACCATGTGTGAGAAAGGCATCAAATCCATTTTATATGGTTTCTTGGAATCCCGAGAGCTGTCGAGTTACATTTAAAGTGGAAAAGACCAAACTGCAATTCCCATAATGGCATTGAAAAAAGTAGGACTGGATGACTTTCTCATGCAGGACATGGAAAACCAGGAATGCACTATTGAGGCCAAGATATGATATGATACATTTTATTTGTATCGCGCCCATACACAAATGTTTCAGAGCGCGACGAGGCAAGGGAGGGGAAACAAGGCAGGACAAAACAATGATCTTACTAGGCTCAGTGACATTGAGAATGTGCAAATGCAGAGGAGAAGAAAGGAGGAAAGTGTGAGGGGCAGGGGAGGAGTGGAAAATGCTGAAGATGTGATAGAACAACAACAGGTAGTGTGGCCAGCAGGTGGTAAGTGCAAGAATAAGCTGTACACAATGGGTGTCTGATAAGTGCTGGAAGGGGACTGTAGAGTAGCAGATGCAGACCCAAGTGCAAGGGTTTCCAGGAGGCAGTGTGGGTCTGTGGATGTGTGGGCAGGGATCTGGGCACAAAATCAGGGGGTAACCAGGTGCCCGTGGCCAAAGCAGACAGATTAGCAGGGGAGAGGAAGAGCGAAGACATAAGAAAAGAGGAAGGTCTTGAGGTGCTTCCGGGACTGAAGATGGTTCTCCTCCAGTTTCAGAGAGGAAGGGAGGCTGTTCCAGAGGGAGTCCCGAGCCGAGGAAAGGGATCTACCCCCACTCATTGCTTGGATAAGTGACTGACCTTGAAATAGTTGAAGGTTAAGGAGTGAAGAACTCGAGTAGGAAGGGATTTACAGAGGGACAGTTGAAGGTATTGTGAACCCAGGACCCAGAAATCCTTGTTGACAATTTAAAGGGTCTTGAATTAAATCCTTGCAGCCACTGGGAGACAGTGAAGAGATTTCAGGACGGGAGAGATACGATCCGAGGGATTGAGGCCAAGGACAAGTCTTGCAGTCCTGTTCTGAATGAGCTGCAGAGGGCAGATTTAGAAAGAGGTTGTTACAATAGTCCAGCCTAGAGATAAACAGAGCTCTGTAGACAGTGAGCTTCTGGGGGAAGTGGAGGAAAGGAAGAATACCTCTGAGGAGGTGCAGTTGGCAGTTAGACTTTTTTGAGACGTCAGAGATGTGTGGAGAAAAGAAAAGCATGGAGTCGAAGATGATGCTTAGCCTTGCAAATTGGAGCAGGGAGAGGCCCAAGGGAGGCCAGTCAGAGAGTGACAGGAAAGCAAGGTGCAGGTGTGTTGATGAAGAGGATCGCTCTCTTGCTGGCATTAAGGCAGATTTTGTTGGTGGCACACCACACATGAATTGCAGACATACAGTCATAGATGAGAGAGGGAGCAGAGATTGAAGAGGGGAGCCTTAAAAGAGGTTGGGTGTCATCCGCATAGCACTGAAAATTTGAACTTATAGCAGCAATGCAGTGGACGAGCAGTGCCAGGTATTGGTTGAAAAGCCAGGGAGAGAGGTTAGACCTCTGGGGAACACCACAGGTAGAAAGTGAGATAGAGGAAATCAAGGACCCAAGTTGGACCTGGGAGGGTTGATTGGAGAGGAAGGAGGTCACCCAGGCCAAGGCCTGATCAGTGATAACCAGGTTTTCATGGAGGCGATTGGGCAGGATGACATGGTTGACCGTGTCAAAGGCAGAAGAAAGATTGAGTAGTATGGGGACAGATGGGATATTATAATCAAGATTGGAGAGCAGTCTTCGCCGATGTTCAGGGGAGCAGTTCTGGTACTTCTGGCAGCTCTGAAGCCAGACTGATGGTCATGGAATCAACCAACAGAATTGGTGTGAAGATTAAACTGGGAGATGGCCAGCTTTTCCAGGAGTTTTCCCAGGAAAGGAGTGATAGAGATAAGGCGATAGTTAGTCGGGCAAGAGGGGTTGGCTGTGGGTTTCTTGAGAAGAGGGTGCACAAGAGAGTGCTTCAGAGGGGAGGGGAAGGCTCCTAGGCAAAGGAGTGGTTGCAGAAGTCGGCCAGAGCATGAGTAAGGGTGTCTTGTGGTCCTTCATGGTTTTGGACAAACAGGGAAGAACTTGTTTTGATGTGACTTTCATAGATCGGACTTGTCTGGACATCTTGTCAGGGGAGAACAGAGGAAAAGATGAGAAAGAGGGGAGGAGAGGCAGATACAGGGGGCAGAGGTAGAAGACAGCGAAGGGGGAGGAGGAGGATCGGACGAGAAGGTGGACAGGATGTCCTGTGTTTTTTAGATGAAATGAGAGACAAGGGATGTGCTGAGGGTCTTGGAGGAAAAAGGGGAGGTAGATACTGCAGCAGGGTTGGCCAGTTCCTTGCAGATTTTAAATAGTTGGCTGAGTTATTAAATGCTGCAGACACGCGTTCTTGAATATGGGCTCTCTTCTTATTGCGGACAAGGAGCCGGTATTGCCTTTGGAGTAGGCGGAAGGCCAATTTGTCAATGGATGCATAAGAATCCTGCCATTTCCTCTCAGCCACCCTACACTTACATTTAAGGGTAACTAGGTCAGAGTCGTACCAAGTTTTGCACTTCACTTTGGGCTTCAAGCAGATCCTCAAGACAGTGGCAAGAACATCAAGAGTATCAGAGTAGGGCATGGGAAGGGCTGTGTCAGGATGTCAGTCAGCCAGATGAGGGGGAATGAAAGTGGTAGCGAAAGCCTCAACTGACACACACTTTCATGGGTCGGATGACCGAAAAGGTAGGTGGCAGTGTTGGAATTGGCTTGGCCTGTGCAGTAGAGAGGGGGAGATGGGAATAAATGAGAGAATGATCACTCCAGTAGAGAGGAGTGGTCAGAGGGAGAGAGAGGGGGAGGTCTGAAGAGATCAGAACATCCAGAGTGTGCCCTGCAGAGTGGGCCAGGCCCGATGGGGGGATAAAAAGAGAGAGAGAGTCGCAGGGCTCGCAAAAGAGTCCAGAGGATTGACAGGAAGCATCCAGATGGATGTTGAAGTCTCCAAGAAGGAGGAGTTGAGTGGTCAAGGCCAGGAGGGAGGAGGTGAGGTGCGCCAACTAAGAGAGGAGGGAGGTGATCTGACCAGGTGGCCAATAGATGGTAGCCACGGTAAGAGAGTGGCCAAGAGAGAGAGAAAGCCTACAGACAAGTCATTCGAAAGAAAAGTATGCCTGCATAGGAATGACAGAGGCAGGAAGATCAAGGCAACACTCCCTCCAGAACAGTTGGATCTGGGTGCAGAGAGGATTTTGTCGCCATCACAGAGGAGAGTGTCAAATCTCATGACAGAGCTGGCCATGAACCATGTCTTGGTGAGACCGAGGACATCAAGGTCAAGTTCTTCTAGGATACAGTGGAGGTCAGAGAAGTGTTTGACAGCTGAGCAAGAGTTGAGTGTGGCAATATGGAGAAGGTAGCCATCCTTAAAGGACTTTCGGGGGTACAAATCAGAAGTACGCCCTGTGGAGGTGTAGAAGGAGCCTTATGTAGGCAGAAGAGGAAGGAGGAGAGGGCAAGGTAGCCTAGGAGGAGGCAGAGGGGAGGCAAGGAAGCAGAGGAAGGGAGAGAAGGGACAGCAAGAGAAGAAAGGAAATTGATGAGGTGCAGTAAGCGTCTATCAAAGAGGAGAATGTTAGCCTGAGGGCCTTGGACAAAGACCGTGCTATTCAGGTAAACATTAATGATGACCTTAGAGGAGTGGATGGGGTCCAGGAGGTCTTCCCACCGGGTACCACCATTATTGGGAGAAGAAGAGAAAGGAGAGAGCACATAGACCATATTAAGAGTCCATGGGCCTGGCAATGGAACAACAAAGAGGATGTTGGTGAGGGTCTGCCTGGAGGATGTGCTGGTTTAGGTGTCAGCAATAGGGAGACCAGGGTTGGAGACCAAGATATCTTGTTTGAACTTCTACCTGCCAGAATTAGTGAGAATGGAAGGATAGTCAATGGAGAAACAGTTAGAGAAGATAGTAGAAACAGAGAGTGCTATGGGTGAGGTGGAGGAAGGTGAAGTGGAGAGAGATGGAGGGAGAAGGGGAGTAAGATCATGGTAGAACCAGCAGGAAAGAATAGCACAATGTAGTCACTGTGCACTGCCAAATTCAAGAGAAAGGCACACAGTACAGCCACAGGTGCAAACAACTGGCAGCAAGTGAAGTCCGCCAAAAGGGCACACAAAGTTCTTGAATGTTGGCGGCATACACAGGTGCAAACAAAGTTTGAATTTGCGGCGGGAAGAGTAAAGTACAGCAATAGGCGCAAACAAAATTTGAATTGGCAGCAGGTGAAGTCAGCCACATGGGCACAACAAAGTTCTAATTGGTGGCAGGGAGAGTAAAGTCCAGCCACAGGCACAAACAAAATTTGAAATGGCGGCAATTCGAAGGTGGAATCAGCCACAGGGCAGAGCAAAGTTCTTGAATGTTGGTGACATGTTAAATAAAGAACAGCAACTGGCAAGGGAGACAAAGAGCAACACCCGCAAGTTGGGGGAGAGTGAAGTTCAGAAAATCACGGGGAAAGTCAGTGGAGCAAGGTAGGGAGGGGCAGCTAACCCATATCTGTTACAGTGTACACTTACCGTAGTTCCGGCTCCACCGGGAAGAGCAGCGGCACCAGCCCCGTTAAGCTGGTTGGGGTGTGGGAGGACCTCCAGGAACGTCCAGGCAGCAGACACGGAGCAGACAGGGCCTTTGATGCAGGCCTTTGAGGAAGGGCCAGCTCCCACCTCCCAGTGCCACTCATTGGTTAAGAAGAGAAATTAGTAGCCAATGGTGCTGGCCCGGTGTAGGCACAATGAATGCACTCAGTCCAGCACCAGCAAAAGATCTGCCACCTTTAAAGTGGCCGTGTACAGCAGGGCCAATGCACAATGGAGAGAGAAGCCCTTAAATGGTAACACAACAATTACACAGCTCGGTGCTAGATGGACAAAAGCACTCCGTAAACACTTGTCATCAAACACTCTCAACAATCAATGTGTGTAGTCGGGCGAAAAAAGTTGCAGGAAAAATGCAATTCTCAAGTAATTTGAGAATAATGCAATGTGCAGGGGCCAGTGGCGGATTTATGTGAACCTTGATGGCTTACCTTCAGAGAATGAGCAGAGCAGATGCGCCGGAGCATGAGGAAACAGATGATCGCAGTGAAGATGCAGTAACACCTTTAGCTTAGCTTTAATATAAGACAAATATAGTTCAATTCCATTGTGTCATTGAGATGCCAATGACTTCTTAATTTCACCCAGGTATACTAATCAAACATGGCAAACCATCCTTGCATAATGATAGCAAAGTGGACCTGAATTTGAATAGCTGTAGTATGGGACATAAACCTCTTAACTAACAGGTTGGGGGTGATAATGTGTTGAGCTCTGCAGAGGGCAAATGATTATGCCTCTATGACAAATCAACTTCCGGGGCACCCGTATCTTCCTCTGTCCCCTGAAAGATGATTAGGGGAGGGATCTTGCTTACCTCTTGGACAGCCTGGCCTTCCTTCACTGGTGGAAAGTGTAAGGCAAACTGTACCTTCAATCGAGATCCAAATTAGTATCTCTTGTTACTCCTTGCAAAGTCATCAGCTGATCTGCCAAAAGAGGGGCTCAACCCACTTTTAAAGCCAAATGGACTGCAGTGATTAGTGTAGGCTAATCCTACCATAATGAAACAATCCTGGGACCCCACCAACAATCTCCTGTATGTGTGAAGTCATAACCAGAGTGCTTTGAAATAGAAAAGGTATAGGGGTGAAAACATGTAATACTAGGTCCCACCCATGTTCCTGTCCTGTGTGGATCAAAGGGTATCTCTGGTTAATTGAGCTCTCTGTGGTTCCAGAATAAAGCACCAGGTTTCCCTCGAAGCTGTGACGAGACCAGACTTTGAGTTGCCACCAAACCACATGCTCATACCATCTGAATGGGGTCCACCTCTGGGTATGTCTACTGTAAATACATAGTCACAGACATGACAGGTCACTGCCTTTGATACTGCGAGAAGGAGCTGGCTTCAGGTTGACACAGTGCATATAAAAGGTTGTTGGGGTTTTCCCGTCTTTGGTTTAGAATCTGCAGCCAGACCCCATGTGGGCCTGTTTGACCTATTCTCTATTAATATGTTAATTATGTTAATTGCTGCCACCATCTGCAGTGCTTACACAAATGGACAGGGCGGATCCATGGAGCCTTTGATAGTTAATTAGGCTTTTCATGGCAGGAGGAAGGCTTTGGCCCTCCCTTTTCTGAGAAGCATTGTGAACTCCACCTGTCAGACCACAACTAAATATGACAGGGAGTACTGCGCCTGTAGGCTCTGTCCACCCAGAGTACATGGGTCTATGTGAGCATAGGAAAATGTGTGCAGATTAGCTCCACACATTTTCCAGAGGTTGGTCTGCCATCATTCAATTTAATATACAATTTTAAAAAAGCCCAGGTGAGCCAATACCCACCGTGTGGATAGTCGAATTCCTCACATGCTCCCCGGCCTCAACATGTGAAGCACCACATACTGCGGGTCTGGTACATCATCAAAGCAAAAGCACCAGTAGAAGCCATCTGCATTTCCATACTGGGAGTCCATATCTAATACCTGTAGGGATATGGCCCAAAGCAAAAGCTTATGGTTCTCCCCTTGTATGACAATTAACTTCCAAAGAGGCCGCTGGTCAATTTGGATCTTAAAGTGTGAACCAAATATTTATTTGTGTAATAAAATAATATTTTTACACTTTTTTATAGCCCACATTAAAGCCATTTTTTCAATGATAGACGAGTTCCTTTCCCTTTTTTGTCAATCGCCTGCTAGTGTAGTCAAAAGGTTGTTCTACCCCTTGAGAGTTCAGTTGCGCTAACACTGCTCCAATCCCAAAATCTGGATAATGAACTCCTGATCCTAGTCTGGCAATTTCAGACCTTGGGCCCTGCAAAATCCATCATTTTAATCCAGAACGGAGGTTCGATAAGCAGGGGTCCTAGCTACCTTCTTTGGCATCTTCTTGGTAGTTACATCATTCAGAGGCATGGCAATGGTCCCATACCCCATGATGAATGACCAGTAGTACCCAGTGAGAGCTAGAAAGGCCCTCACCTGTCTCTGTGTGGTGGGGATGTCCTAATCCTTCACAGCCTGTACCTTTGCCTCGAGAGGTTGTTTCTTACCTCCACTGACCAGGTGGCCTAGGTAAGTAACGGTGCCCTACGCTCTCTGGCACATTGTGGCCTTGATAGTCAGACCTGCATTCTGCAGCATCTGAATCACTTGTTTCAAGTGGGATAAGTGAACCTCGCAGGTCTGGATGAGGATAGCAATATCATCTAAATACATGACACTGGTGTTTTCCAGGCCAGACAAAACATGGTTAGCCAAACGCTGTAAAGTTGCAGGGTGATTCTTCAATATGAAGGGCATCACAGCGAACTGATAATGTCCTTCAGGGGTTGAGAATGCTGACCTCTCTCTCATACAATCTCTCAAGCCAACCTGAGATTACCCTGCAATGAGGTCAAAGGTACTCATGTACTTTGCAGCGCTAAGCTTGTTAACGAGCTCATCTGCTCGAGGAATGGGGTGAGCATCTGCCTTTGTGACAGAATTGTGTCCCCTGTAGTTCACACAATAGTGAACTTCAGTCTTCCCACCACTGGTATTTTAGAGACCACTAACACTGGGCTAGCCAAGGAGCTGTTGGATGGCTCTATTACTCATAGGAACAACACCTTGGAAGCCTCCTCCGTGATGGTGTCTGTGACTTTATCAGACATCTGGTGAATCCTACTCTTCACCAACTTACTGTCTCCAGTGTCCACATCATGGGCGCACCAATCTGCACGACCTGGAGTCAGCGAAAACAGACCGGCAAACTGTCCCAGGAACCAGCTACAGTATGTCAGTTGCTGTACTGACAGGAATGTTGCAAGGTTGACAACTTCAACTGACCCATCTGTGGCTTCAGTGTGTAGGAGGTCTGGCAGGGTATCGGCCTCCTTCTCAGTCTCTCCATCAGTCGCTAATGCCATGACCAAGTCATCCCGGCTATAATTGGGTTTTAGCCAGTTGACGTGAAAGTCACTGCACATCTGTTTAGTTTCATGTTAATGAGGTAATTCACCTAACATAGTTTTTCTAGCACACAGTAAAGCCCAGTCCCCTTGTCTTGAAGGGCACAGGGTTTGACAGGCTCCATAATCCACACCCACCAGCCAGGAGAATAGACTGTCACTGTGGCCTTCTGGTTGTGCCAGTACTTCATCAGCTGCTGACTGGCCTTTAGGTTTTTCATTGACTGTTCCATGTACTTCACCATTCTAGACCAAAGGCCATCTTGTGTAGGGGATGAGGGGTTGTGCTCCCATCCCTCTTTCACTAGACTAAGGGGACTTTGTACAGGGTGTCCAAACAGAATTAAAAAAGGAGCTAAACCCTACTCTGTTCTATGCCACCCCATTGTGGGCGAACAGGAGGCATGGTAGGATAACTATCCCATTTTCTCCTCAGGCAGTCTTCCAAGCCACCTACCATGCCCTTCAGGGTCACAATCCCATTTGTTTGTGGATGGAAGGTTATAGAGAACCGGTAGGTGACTCCACACTCTTCCCACATAGCCTTCATATATGCTGATATGAAGTTTGATCCCCTGTCAGAAATGACTTCCTTGTAGAATATCCCAGTCAGAGCCTTTGCAACCAAAGGGGCTTTGATGCTCCTGAGAGGGACAGCTTCAGGGTACCTTGTGGTGTGGGCTACCACCACCAATATGTATCTTCCCTGAGCTGGTTCTAGGTTCCAAAGGACCCACAATGTCCATGCCTATTATCTGGAAAGGCTGCCCAACCATGGGTAGTGGAATTAAGGGGGCCTTTGTGACACCAACTGACTTTCCAGAAGCTTACCAAGTCGGGCAGCCAAATTCCTGAACCTTTACGCCAATCTGCGGCCAGTCTGATATCTTAGTCACTCCCAAGTGACCCTCTAAAGGAATTTGGTCAGCCAAATCCAAACCAAACCTTCAGTGGCACTGGGGAATCATTGACCTCCTGGTGCCCTCGCCCTCAGAATCTTTTGGATCACTGTACAGGAGTTCATCCTCACAGTACACTTTGAACAGTGCAGAGGCCCTGCTCTTGGACTGCTCCTCCACCTACTTATGCAGTCCTGCCATAATGGGACACTCTTTCTGGGCTGTGAAGGAGTGAGTCCGATCTGGGCCCCCAGCTGGTGCAAACTCATCCAGCTTGAGCAGGTCCTTCATATCTGCACCCACCTGGTCCTTCACCTCGGGTTCCTGTGCTGCACCAGCCAACTCTGAAGTCACTGAGTACCCTGCTACCAAAGTACAGTCCTCAGTGGCTACTGACCCCTCTCCCACAGGAGTTGGTGATTCAGCAGTCTGTGGAAGTGGACTGGGGGCTAACAGCCATGCCGGTCCTTCTAACAATCCCTCTGGAAGCACTCCAGGCCCTAAGTCTCTGAGAGTATTCAATATGGCATTCTCTTTGGCCCTCGATCGGGTAGCTGCTGCGACTATCTCGGGATCAGGAAGATCATTTCATCAATAAACATGGGACAGTGATGGGGTCTTTCACCGCTACATGGTGCTGGGTCGTTTCACCTCACCAGCTGAACTCTACTATCGCCAAGGGGCATTTACTCTTTCCATCAAAACCACTAATGCTACAATCAGGCCCATACATATATTGGCCTGGCTGTACTCAAGGCTGAGTGACAGCAGTGATGCTATCCGTGGTGTCTTGGACCACAGGAGTTTTGTGTTCATTGATATAGACACGTTCTAAATAAAGTTGAGTATTATTGGGAACTGAGATCTCTTCTGGATACCCGGTACCATTCCAACTCAGCGCAACCAATTCACATTCAGCCATTCCTTGGCCTAGTCGGACGTCCTCCTCTAGGAGGCCCACACTAATGATGGCCTCTTCCATGATTCCAACATTCACTATGGCTTGCTTGGGTAAGCCCTTGCAAGCAGGATCCCCTTTCCTATGACTCCGCTCCTTACGCACTAAACAAACTTTTGTTGGTGAGAACGCAGGCGGCCCAGTGTTAGTTGTGCCTGCAATCATCTTTTCAGTTTGTAAAGCTGAACTAAAGTTTTGGGATTCCCCTTAATTCTTTTGGGTGCCTGACTTCGAAGAGTATTGTGTTGGACCTTTATTCTTCCCATCCTTGTTTACTTTTTTATCTGAAGATTTCTCTTCTGGCTTGGGTGTACTTGTGTGAGCCTTTTTCTGGACTTGAGTACTCACAAACCTGTTGGCTGCCTTTGAAAGCTCCCCGGAGTGATACTCTTGTCCACAAGATGCTGGTGTAGGCAAACCTCACAATTCTTCAATACATGCTCACACGCAATCAAATTGTACATGTGCCAATTTTGTTACCAGCCACCCATCCACTCAGATTTCACCGACAAGTGTGTAAACACTTCAAATGTCTGCCCACTTTTCTTTCAGAGCTCTCTGAAGCTCTTGAGATACTATTCTGGGGTTTTACAGAACTTCCTGAGGAGGACCACCTTCATGCTTTCATAAACAGGTGGAGAATTGCATCACTCCCTGGTGTCGTTAAGTGACTCACCACAGCTGCACCCCACAGTACCTCGTCCTCCTCCTGTAGCTGAAAATCCAGCTCAAGCACTTCAAACCAGTCAAACATATTCTTCCTCACTTCTTAACCTGCACCAAGTCATTGGGCATGTGCCGATGGGGCTTATCCCAGGCACTCTGCTTTGAGCCACTACTGCTGCTTTTGTTAGAGGTGAATCTGTTGGCCTCCTTCTTCTCTTCAAGCCCCCGCTTGCGCAGTGCTAAGGTGGCCATGTCCCGCTCTATGGTGACCATGTCCCACTGTTTCTGTTCCTCAAGTGCTAGTCTCCTCTCCTCCAGTAGGAGCATTCTAGCCAGTACCTCATTAACAGCTGGAACAATTATTGGGCCACTTACAGACTGTTCTGAGGCATCGGGCCTGCAGGATCTAAAAGACACTCTAGAGTGTTGAGAATCCATGCTTGCCCCCCGGCCGGATGGTTGGCAAAAAACACTACTCATGTTGTCTTCCTCGTAATCTATCACTTCCCCTTCCAGAAGGCCTTCTCCATTCGGGTACACAGGGACTAGACCATCACATGTGGTGTTCTCTCTAAGCGCCCTTGCTTATTCCTAAGCTTGGAGGCTGGTCAGTAACTCAAGTGTGTTCCCCTGAGTGCTGTAGTGAAGTCACCTCTCTTGACATAAAACGGGCAGGACATCCTTGCTCATGTCTTTCACAGTCTCTATGTCAATATCCATGATTATTGCAAATACCTAGCAGTGTCTAAACTTGCCTGCAAAAGTACTGTGATAATTGGGTGACTAAGCTGTGCACAAGGCTCCAACTAGATCAGACTGCTTGCCAAAAAAGTGACAAATCAACTTCCGGCCATCAGTGGTCCATGGATGAATATTGGTTTCTAAACCATCAATCAGCCCCACACCACTAGTACACCAGAAAGGAGCCAAACAGATTGGAAACATAAGCACATTGAAAACCTCCTTGTCCAATTTTGGCAATGTGGATGGATCGGCAGGCTTATCTCTGCAAGGTCATGGATAGTTGTTAGTTGCAACAAAGATAAAATAAAATTATTACCCAATGATAAAAGGCACTGTCCAATGTCCAGTCAAGGTTGTATTCAAATATTTACTTCATTGTTATCACAACAGAATGTATCTAACACACTACAAACTATAACCCACCCTGTGAAGGACTTCAGAGGACAGACAGAGTCAAGAAGGAAAAGGGATGCACTCTGGATACTAACAATAGGTTAGTTGGTAAAATAATTAATCGCAATTGTTCAAGCAGATTTGGTTTTAACACAAAGGGAGCAATGGGTTGTAAAATGTCAGTAGGGGTCTTTGGAGATGGGCCAGAGGGACAGAATCACAATGTACCTTGTGCTTGCAGAAGTTCTTGTTGCTCGACAAGTTCAAGTCGGTTTCAGGGTGCTTTGCAGCTTCTGCATCCAAGTTCAAGAAAGGAGACAGCTGTGGGTATCAGGCAGCAGGCAGTTCAGCGAACGAGGCTGGACAGACAGCTGCGGGATACCGTTCACAGTGGCCTAGGTTCAGGAATCATTGTCTCAGTGCTGGTCTATGGGCCTGAAGCACTGGTTGAGGCATCTAAGAAGGCATTAGTGACTGTGGTGTAACAGCAGTCTTCAGTGCCGTCGGTTGCAGCTCAAGGGGCTCGACTGGAGCGAAAATGTCCTTTAAAACTGACGCTGTTAGTTGCTTGTTGATGCACTCCTCCTAGCTTCTTCACTGGGCTCATGTCATTCTTTTAGTTGGACGGCCCAAAGCTGAGGAGAGTGTTTCAGGCTCAGAGACTCTCTGGCACTTATCACCTTAAAAGTTTGCTTCAGAGACTAGCAGGGCACGCGGTGTGCTGGCTGTGTTGCGGTTCTGCATCTGCTGGAGTGTCCTATGGATTCAGTATCTACCTCTGTTCCCTGGGAGATGCTTAGGGGAGAGATCTTGCTTCCGTCTTGGAAATCCAGGCCTTCCTTCACTGGTGGAAGCTGTAAGGCAGACTGTATCTTTAGTCAGGGTCCAAATGGGTTCTTCTTGTAACTTTGTGAAATCTTCAGATAGTTTGCCGAAAGAGGGGCTCAACCCTCTTTTAAAGCCAAATGGGCCCGAGTGATTGGTGTAGACTAAACCTGCTATAATGAGCCAATCCTGTGTCCCCACCAACAATGTCCTGTATGCGTGAGGTCACAACCAAAGTGCTTAGCAACAGAAAAGGTAAAGGGGTGAAAACATGTAATACTAAGTCCCAGCCATCTTCCTGCCTTTTGTGGATCAAAGGGTCTCTCTGGTTAATTGAGTTCTCTTTGCTTCCTGATTTAAGTGGCAGGTTTCCCTTGAAGCTGTGGCGAGACCAGACTTTTGGTCGCCGTCAAACCACATACTCGTACCTTCTGAATGGGGTCCCTCTCTGGGTATGACTACTGTAAATACATAGTCTCAGACATGAAAGGTCACTGCCCTTGATAATGAGAGGCGGGAGCTTGCTTCAGGTTGACACATATCAAACATTGTGGGGTTTTCCTGATCTTTTTTTTTAGCCTCTGCAGTTAGGCCCCATGTGGGCCTGTTTGAAGTATACTCTAGAAGTATGTTTATTATTTTAAATACTGCCACCATCTGCAGTGCTTACACAAAAGGACAGGGCGGATCCACACAGTCTTCGATAGTTAATTAGGCTTACTTGGCATGAGGAAGGTTTTGATATCATATGCCCCTTTCTGAGATGCATTGTGTACTCCACCTGTCAGATCCCAACTAAATATGACAGGGAGGATTGTGCCTGTAAGCTGTGTCTACCCAGAGTACACAGGTCTATGTGTATGTCGTGCAGTGAGCATAGGAAAATGTGTGCAGATTAGCCCCACACATTTTCCAGAGGTTGATCTACCATCATTCAATTTCATATAAAATTTTAAAAAATGCCTAGGTGAGCGTACACCCACCGTGCGTATGGTCAAATTCCTCACCGTCCCTGCTGAAGAGTGTGCAGCATGTACCATTGTGACAATATGAAGACTGAAAGTCAAAGTGTCACATTGGTAAATGGCTTTAGCATGAGCTCTAAAGAGTGAATGGACCATAGTGCCCCTTGCCAGAACGGTTTAGATCTGTTATGCCACAAGGGAGTGCAAGGGCAAGGTCTCTAACATATTAAACAATGTATTTGTAAGTAGTTGCTGATTGCATATAACAGACTGTGATCACGTGGGCATTTGTTACTGATAATGCTTTGGCAATTTTTAATTTATTCCATCGATGGAGTACTTTTTTGATGTGGCTCAAGACTGCACATGCAAAGTAATTGTTTTTTGTAGTCACAAAAAGGTTAACCCTGTCGTAGGAAGTAGTTGGCACACTGCTCTAGCACCAGGTTAAAAGATAAAGGGCAAACGCACGCTGGCAAAAAAGACCTCACCCTGGGGATTGTGGTTGTCCTTTTAGGCACACCAAATATACGAAGTGGCCCTTTCATTTCAGTATCTTGGAAGGCAATGTACTAGCCAGTTACAACCTTTTGGCAATCGCAAAGCAAGGTGTCATGGAACAATACCTCGTCTCTTTCTTTCTCTAGTCATACTTCCGCTCTGCCCCACTTCTGTCGGTTCCAGATGTTTAACATCCGCACGGCTAGACCTTTCCTTTCCTTTAACAACACTAACATTCTCGTTTCTTCTCTTCTCTTGTCTGTTTTAGTGTTCTTCCCTTCTGCTAGGTCTTCGTGTGGCCCATCGCTTTGCGCCATCTATAACTTGGAAATACGTCTACTCTCATCACTATCGTTTTGTGACTCTATCACTTCACTGGCTCCCCGCTCCTTCTCATCTACTGCTTCACTTTCTCTGCCTGGTTTCTGAATGCCTTCACGATCTTGCCACTCCATATTATTCCTCACTCATTTCTTTCGATGTCTCATGTCGCTCACCATGCTCCACAGCTGTTTTTCTTCTTACTGTTCCTCGTCCCCCTTCTACTAATTCCCACTTCCGTTCTATCTCTTTTTTGGACCCTAAACACTGGAAGGTGCTCCCTCTCTCTGTTCAATCACTGTCGTCTTTTCCTGTTTCCCTCTCTCACCTGAAAACACACTTACATGTTCATTCGTATTCACAATTTCATTGTACATTATTTGTACAGTATTATTTGTGTGCAGCACTTTGGTATATAGAGCAATATAAATCAAATCAATTCAAATACTGGCTACTGATTGACACATTACAGACACGTTTCCGATCCTATTCACCAGTATAATCATTTAGCAAATACGAATATAACCCCGAACTGAAATGGCATACTGAATGTTTACATTTGCTCTCGCTGCCACAAGTATTCGGGGTCCATTTCACAGAACATTTGCACCATTGAAAGTCCCATTTGCTTCAATTAAACAATAATATACATGATTTTAAATGCATTTTTGATGGCTGGAAAGTTTTGCCATTAGGTTAATTCCATTCCATATTCACATTAGCACATGTTTCGCCCTGATGCAAACATGCTTTCAAATGGTATGTTTTTGCTCTTCTGCAATGTGTCCTAGTGATCATACCGTGTGACATTACACTTGCATAGGTGCACAGTTTCTGCAATATGGTCCTTGTTGGTTACACCCTTTGTGCTCTATAACCTTGAAGTGTCTCTTGTGCTTGATGGAATTACTAATAAAAATCTCAGACCAAATAACCGGACAAAATCAAAGAATATGGCTACTGTTTTATTCTCAGTTTAATAAAGCAGGGTCAACTGGCAAACATCAGACCGATGCTTGCACACTAGCACACAAAGTTGATTACACAGAGGCCTTATACCACAAAATGCATCATATATGACGTCATCCTATGTGGCAAATCATACAACATATTATTAGAGGCAGGGATTGGTTAGGCGAACATATTTACTTATAGAATGTATACGGGTTAATGTATACGGGTTAGTACTTCATTGGCTGTCTCTTATCTGTAAAACACACTGGCCCTCATTACGACCCTGGCGGAAAGGGGTTTACGCCGGCGTAAACCATGGCGCCCCTTTCCGCCTGAGTACGAGTTCCCGTAGCGCCATGGTGATTTTTACGCCTGCTTTTTGCAGGCAGAAAAATCCATGGCGCTACGGGACTTGTTGTTAATTACGCCACCGTAATTTACGGTGGCGTAATTAACGCCTTCCCCACTCCCATTATACCCTATGGGGCAAAAATGGGAATGGGGAAGGGTAAATGGGGATTGGGGACTTACCGCCCCGCCAAGGTCGGAATGGGGCGGTAAGTCCGCCAACCACCATGGCGGAGTTGGCAGCTTAGCGCCATGGACCATGGTGCAAATTGCACCATGGTTCTCCGCCAGGGTCGTAATGAGGGCCACTGTGAATTACCTATAAATACTTATAATACTGATTATAGCTAACACAATGGCAGCGGATTGGTCTATGCAACATTGTATAGCAGGTTGCTCCATAGACCCACTGATTGGTTGCCATTCTCACCCAACCTTAGAATTTTGGTTCAGCAAGCAGTATGTAAGGAAACCGAAACCCAGCTGCTTGAATCACGTCAGATGACTCCCTATTTTCCCAATTAGTACATCATCTCTCATTAGTCCGGCTATCAGCCAAAGTTGCCCATCTGTAGTTGACTCTGTAGCCTGCTCTCTGTTCTAGGACATTCAAGGGAGTATAGGCACATCACTATCTTCATCCGAGGCTTAACAAATAGCCCTAGTTTTCAACTTCACCGCTATTTGATTTAATAATACTGAGCTGCATTGCTCCTCTTGACCTCTGTGGACTTGCTCACTCTATCTTGTATAGACTTTAAACACTTTTACATTTTACAGATGTTTTCTTCTCTTTAATCTAAGAGAAGTATGTCTCATCCATGGCTTAACTGACCGCCTCTCTATGTGCTTTTCAGCTATTCCTTGAAAACCCTTATTTATTTAAGATACTGTCCTGTTTGAAATCAATGTTTTGGGATATAGCCATGCTTCAGGAAACCCATCTTGATGATGCTGAAGCTGGTAAACTTAAGCGAGGTTGGGTGGGACAGACATGTTTCTAAATATTCACGTCTAGCTTGAGAGGGGTTTCTATATTATCTAGAGATCCTCTCTAATAATTTGGATGCAGAGGGTTGGATTGATTCTGGGAAGGCCAAAATCCAAGACATTGTAATTCTGCTATGCTGTGCTAATGCCCCTACTACTGTAGACCCCCTGTTTTTTCATGAACTGGAACAACACATCCAAGACAGCAAGTTGAACTCTGTTGTTTGTGGGGGAGACGTTAATCTTGGTATAGATACTATGCTTGACCGTTCAAATTGGGCAAGGTGTAGAATACCATTGCGGAGTAGACAGTCATTGAGCAACTTGATTGATGAGCTTCACCTATCAGACATACGGTGCCTAGAACAACCAACAGAAAGGGATTACAGCTTTCATTCCGCAAGCCATGATGTTTATTCAAGAATTGATTTCTTTCTTACTTCCGGGCCTGTGACCCCGAGTTGGTATGATTCTGTCATTGGTCTCATTGGGATTACTGACCACGCACCAGTGTCAATGCGCCTCTCGCTGCACTATACGTTGACTAAGATATTCTTGTGGCTGATGAATATCTCTGTCTTACATAATGAGCAGATAAAGGAAGAAGTCATAAGAGAAATGAATAGTTTCATTGCAATAAATAAAACAGACAAGTCTCAATTTATTCTGTCTGGGAATCAATGAAATGCTATAAGCGGGGATACCTGACGTTAAGTACTAGTCGGTTCAGGAAAGAGAAAGCAAAGGAGATGAAGAGAATCACCATGGAAGCAAAGTCTCTTGAACGGAACTATGTTGAAAGTAGAGACCAAGAAGTATGATCAGAATTGAGAAACAAGAAATATGAGTTGAATAAGATTCTTTCAGAAAGCGCAAGATCAATTACTTTGAAAAGGCTGGGAGGCTACTTGCTCACAGATTAGGGGTGGCAGAAAGTGAGAGGACAATTGCGGCAGTGAGGGACGACTCTGATAACCTGAAGTATTGGTCGAGAATGTCTCAGATGTCTGTAAGTGACTGCCCCTTGACAGAGGTCAGTGTTGCAATCGGTTGTGGATCGAGGAAATCGACTAGCTCGAAAATGGCCCTTAAAGCCGACAGTGTGTGATGCTAATGAGGCACTTCCCACAGCTTTTTCAGTGGGATCATGTTGTCTTTTAAGGCACAGCTCCGGAGTGTGTTACATGCAGCTGCCTTGTCCTTGGGTGTAGGTTTGGCTCTCTCCATTCAGGAAGCTTGCTGCAGAACCTAGCAGGGCACTCTGTGTGCTGGCTGGGTACCGGTTCTGGAGAAGCTGGAGCGTCCTCTGAGTTCATTTTCTCCCTATCTACCCTTTGAGAAGCTGCGGGGAGGTATATTGCTTCCCTCTATGGATATTCTGGCCTTCCTTCACTTGAGGAAGATGTAAGGCAGGTTGTACCTGCAGCCAGGGTCCACAATTCAGTTTTTCTTTCTTACGTTCTGTGAAGTCTTCAGATAATATGACAAAAGAGGGCCTCAGCCATCTTTTAAAGGCAAGTGTGCCACAGTGAATAGACATGACATTATAACACAAATACAGATGCCTCGCTATTGCTGCATCCGAGCATATTAGTTTGCACCTAAAACCTTCTCCAAGGGGTTAAACATGGAGGGGTTGAAGAAGACATGGGAAAAGCAGAGGTGCATAACATTGATTGCCTTCTCTTCCGGTACAGGAATCTGTTGTATCATTTGACCAGTTTCTTCACAGGGTTGGTATATGTGAGAACATTGGTATACATCTGCCTTCTAATCTGCCTCATCTGATGCGCACTCTGTACTGAAGCTTCCCACCCAAGTGGCCGTCTCACCTTTCTCAAATATCCTGGTCAATTCTGTTGGATGTAGATGTGTTGCTCAAATCCATCCATGTTTGGTTGAATTCCCCAGGCGTCAGCATTACATTGCTGGCCTGCATGGACAGTAGACAAACCTAGATTAGCCTGTTTGTGGGCTCAATCTTTATATAGCGAAAACAGTGCCTCTCTCTGTGACAGATGTCTTCTTTGTACATTGATGGATTCATATAAACAACGATGGACAATCATGGACTATTCATCTATGTTTAACCACCGAGTTATTATAGAGAACAATTCGAGGTGTGAGATGCCTCATCCACATTATTCTTTGGCCGGTGGTTTGGTGAGGTTGGGGGGACACCACCTGCTGAGATATAGTGATCAGTGAGAAGCCTTCAAGGTCGTACTGTCTGTAGCAGGGACGCGAGGCACAGGGTTTCAGGCTTACAGGACCACTTTAAAATGCTGGTTCATTAAATACTGAACACGCACTAGTTGCTAAAAGCTAATTAGCAACACCTGCTCATACACGAGCTAGGCTACACATTTCCTCTACCGTTGCCATGAAATGTCGTCACCCGCACACCACTTAGATTCGCAGACACTCGATGTCCATGACAAAACAGCCCCTGTACTCATGGGCGATGTGGGTCCCTTTATAGAATCAGTTCCCCGTGATCCTAGAATTTAAAGCGTGTGCGATACTGTGAACATTGTACCCTCTTCTCGTTGTACGTGTGAGTGGATCTGACATGTTTTTGCTAACAGTGTCATCACAACAAGAACAAAGTCTTACTGGAAATGCAAAGCTGAGCTAGTCAAAAGCTAATGAGAACACCATGTTTCTGCTTCTTTGGCAGCGGCTGGCAGTCTGGATACCAAATATAGTAAAGCCCTGAATTAAATAGGCGGCCTGGTGGGAGCAGCATGTGTTAAACACTACCACTTTGCTAGCAGACACAAGCTTTAGGGGAATAGGCCCTGTGGCTGCTCTCCCTGCTCTGATGAAGTTAGCCTTGCAAGGCCATTCCCTTTACTTATTTATTTGTTTTTCATTTTTTTTTAAGGGACGTCCAGCACCACTTAGGACAAATTTCACATGTGACTGCAGGGTTTGCTCTCCTTTGCAGATCGTTTAGGCCATGGAAAAAATGTTTGTTTTTGTTTCTGTTTTATGAGGGAAAATACAGGAAAGTTCTTCGGAAAACGGACAAACAAGAAATGCTTATATTCTGAGCACCATTTACAGGTCTGAATTCAGTTTTCTATTTCGGCAATATGAAATACATTATGTGTAGCTTGGTGTGACATGCATTTACATTATTTGGTTACAATTACTATCACTGTTAATATTAACATTCCTCACTACTTACTCACTAGTCCATGACACGATCACTCACCAACTACTTCTCGTACTCCTTCGTCCGGCCTAGATACTGCCATAACAGTATGCTTCATATGAATTCGAACTTCACATTTGTTATATATTTACTTCAAGTACAATAATAAATAAACACAGGTAAGAAATATGCATCTCTACAACCGCAACCACATACCAGTCCTCACCTCCCACCCTGACCCAAACCTTTGTATCCGATTGATTTATTGTCCAATCCCTCTACCTATTTACCCCCTCTTCCTCCTATGTACTCCACTCTTTCAGACTGAGGTCTGTCAAGAGCCTGGCAGGGTCACAATGGGCCACGTTCCTAGGCACGGCCAGGTGTCATATCATCACTACGGTGGTGATCGGCACAGTATAAATGTTGGCTAACATTACACTATAGATGTTAAAGATAGGGGTTTAATATATTGGATAGCTTGCATATATACACATTGGCTACAACCATTATTGCATTATTTCTCAGCAATCTGTGGACCTCATTTAAAGTACACTGGTAACATCTCATGTGGAATTTACTGTTGCAACACACAACACATTAAGGCGCTTCAAACAATGTGTCCTCCACTACACTTGCAGTAATGATAAATGACACATACAGTAAAGTCAAGATTCTGCATTTGATGATACTGGAAATTATCCATAAATTGCATAAACACCAGAACAGTTTTTGAGGAAATGCCATATATGTGTACCATATATTTCAATTCTGGTGGGCATTAGAGTTTCAGAATCAAGCCTCAAATCAAAGGAGTCTGGGGACTCAGCAGGGGTCAGGAGGGTTGTTGAGGACGACCCCAAACCCAAATCCAAATTCATGGAGATGATACCCCCTCTTCCTCCTATGTACTCCACTCTTTCAGACTGAGGTCTGTCAAGAGCCTGGCAGGGTCACAATGGGCCACGTTCCTAGGCACGGCCAGGTGTCATATCATCACTACGGTGGTGATCGGCACAGTATAAATGTTGGCTAACATTACACTATAGATGTTAAAGATAGGGGTTTAATATATTGGATAGCTTGCATATATACACATTGGCTACAACCATTATTGCATTATTTCTCAGCAATCTGTGGACCTCATTTAAAGTACACTGGTAACATCTCATGTGGAATTTACTGTTGCAACACACAACACATTAAGGCGCTTCAAACAATGTGTCCTCTACTACACTTGCAGTAATGATAAATGACACATACAGTAAAGTCAAGATTCTGCATTTGATGATACTGGAAATGATCCATAAATTGCATAAACACCAGAACAGTTTTTGAGGAAATGCCATATATGTGTACCATATATTTCAATTCCGGTGGGCATTAGAGTTTCAGAATCAAGCCTCAAATCAAAGGAGTCTGGGGACTCAGCAGGGGTCAGGAGGGTTGTTGAGGACGACCCCAAACCCAAATCCAAATTCATGGAGATGATAGTTCGGATTGAGGAGGTCACCAAGTAGGCTTACAAGATTGTGGGCCATCTCATGGCAACAACTCAATTGTAAAAATGCATGGCAGGGCAGCAGTAGGTGGCACAGTGCTGAATCCATGTGTGCATCCAGGTGGGCTAAAGGCAATAAGAGTGCTAGACATCACTGGGATGGCAGGCGCTGGTGATGCCGAGGTTGGAACTCGATACCAGATTGAGGATGCGAGTACTACTAAATCAAACTAACTCCATTGTAGTAAGTACACAAAGGAAGTCATGTCTATGTCCTGGGAAGATGCACAAGTTGCAGTCTTTCAAGTTGAAGTTTCATGCATGGAACACTGTACATTGTCAAAGAGGGTAACCCTGAAGGACCTGGAAATATGACTCCCTTTTGAGAATATTAACAGGTTGTGTTATTGCCAGATACACCTCGCACCTCTACCAAAACGGCCTCTGATGTGCTGGCAGACACAAGTGATGAGAGACCCTGACACATCACCACAGACATGCATGGAAAGGTACATAAACATATTACTCTTATTAGACATGATAACAACATATAGGTACAAACCTTCTCATCAATGCAGAACAGTGTTCAGAAGGGAAGGTTCCCCTCCTGAATATATGGATCCACAGAACCGTCAGCAACTGCTACTTCCCTGAGTATCAGCAATAACTCCACCAGCACCACCACACCCTTTGCTGTGGCCAGTAAATATACCAATTAAAAGCCCATAGATGTGCAGAGTGCAGACAAAGGAAAGCAGGGGATGGGGAAGGTGAAGGTCCCTCTGCAGCTTGCTAATGCCCCCAAAGAGACACTGACTGTACCCAACTGCTTGGCACTCGTTGAACTGCCCAATGAATTTTTGTGCCACATTCGTTGAAAAGAAGTGTTGTCTGTCCATTTAGTGTCAGGGGGCAGATATGACGTCATCACCCATGACTTCTCTGGTACTGTAAACACCCAATATAACACCACAGGCAACCCAATGAATGAGAGTGCTCCTAGTGCTCCTGTTATATATTGCTTTCTATTTCCTTCACATGTTTATAAATGTTGTTATGTTCTTGTTATCAATAGATTCTAGTAATACAGCGGAGCCTTTCTGCATATGTCCTTACTTGTTTAAAATCAATATACAACTGAACTCCCAAGCCCACAACATTCCAGATTACCCCAAACCATTCCACATTCTACACATCACTCTGTAGCAATAAAACTTACAACAACCCCCCCTTACTTATCACCTAAGTTTGTAGTTACAGATTAACAACTTCACATTTGCATTTGTTCAATGAGGCATGTAACTTTGTACTTACAGATTGACAATTTTGCATTTACGCTCAATTAAACGATCAGGCTTGCAAATCACTCTACAAGGGCGGCTTCTTAGGACCACGTCCCGAGGTTCAGGGCTCACTCCAAATTCTGACTCACAGGATTCTGAACTATCAGGAGCAACACCCAAACCCACAAGTCCATACTGGCCAGGAACATCATGAATACCATCTGAACCCACAGAAGCATCATCAGAGATAGAAATATCACTTTTGCAAGACATCTCCACACCAAGTTCATCGTTGCCAGAGTCCTCCTGAAACATTTGCCTAAAAATGAAGCATTCCTTGTGATCTCACAGTTGTCTTCTCCCACAGAAGTAATCATGGGTCCTTTAATCCTCTTGACTCTTAGGGTCACTGGTTTAAATCGCGATTCCAACTTTGTTCGCTGTCTTTGTCGTACTAAGAGAGACTCTCTTACCACAATTTGACCTTCTCTTGCCTTTCTCTTCTGATCAGTCCATTCCTTAACTATTTTCCTCTTTTACCTGTCACGCTCCCTGATCTCATCATCCTCCACAGGCATATAGTCCTCCAACTGTGGGAGTCTGGTTCGAGGCTTTCACCATATCATCAGTTCTGAAGGTGAATACCCTGTCATCTCATGAGGTGTGTTGCGATAGCTTTGTAACATCTAAGAAACCGTTTGTGGCAGTGACATATTATCCAAGATTGCCTTTTGCCGTGCCCTTTTCAAAATGTTCATAAACTTCTCCACCATGCCATTTGCTTCCAGCCACAGTGGTGTGATACTCTGGTGCTTGAAGCCCAGATATGACGCAAATTTCCCAAAGTCTAGTCCTTGAAACAGTGGCCCATTATCAGTTTTGATTACCTTTGGGACACCAAACTTACTAAATAGTTCATCCAAAACCACAGCCACATGATGAAATGCAGTAGACACCACGTGTTTTTTCAGATGGAATTGTGAGTATTCATCCAATGCCACCAACAAATATCCTCCCTCTTCCAGGGGCCCATAAACATCAAATGGCCACCCTAATCCACGACCATCACGCAATAGCACAATCTGAAGAGGAGTTGCATTACTATTAGGACCAGCCACTTGGCACGCAAAACAGTTTTGTACAGTATCCTCAACAATCACATCCATGCAAGGGAACCATGCCTGATTCCTTAGTATTTTCTTTGTATTCACAACTCCACAGTGCCCTTCATATGCCAACATCACAAGGATCTTTCTCAAACTCCTTGGTGCCACATGCCTATTTCCCCTCAGCAGCACTCCTTCATCCGTTGCCGTCAATTCACTGCTTATTCTCACTAATCTTTGAAGATCCTGCTTGTCCACCGCTCCTTCTGCATCTTGCTTCACGTCAAGACACCTCCATCTGCCAGTCCTAGTGAACCGAACTGCCGCCTGAATTGTAAGGTCATTTTTACTTTTTTCAACGAACATTTCCGAGGCAAGTATGACACATAATCCTCCTTCTCTCTCTGCATCTTAGTGTCTGGCTTCTCCTTCGGATGTTGGGACAAGTAATCTGCAGGATTGGCTTCTTTTCCCTGTTCATGGACAATAACATAATCGTACTCCTTCAAGCGTATTCCCCATCTCTCTGTATCTGGCAGCATTTTATTCCTCGGGTTCCCAAAGAGGGAGATCAGGGCTTGATGGTTCGTAATGAGAGTGAACTGCCTCCCAACCACAAAATGATGACATTTCTCAGAAGCCAACACAGCAGCCAAACTTTCTCTTTCCGTTTGCGAGTAGGCTTGTTCCACATTATTCAGAGCCCGACTAGCATACGCCACAATGTGTCTTGCACATTCCTTTCCTGGTTCTGTCTGTACCAAAATTGCTCATAGACCCACAGGGCTGGCATCCACCGTAATCCCAGTTTCCCAATTCGGATTGAAATAGGCTAATTGTCGATCACTGACAAGTTCCTTCTTGATCAACTCAAAGCTTTCCTTGCACTCTTCATTCCACAGAAAGACCACTTCCTTCTTCAATAACTGCCTAAGCAGATCAGTCAGTGTTGCATAATCAGGCACATATCGGGCACAATAACCACTAATTCCTAGAAATTATCTTAATTCAGCCACATCTTTTGGTGGCTCCAATCCAAGTATGACGCTCACCTTATCTGGGTCAGCCTTTATTCCATTGTCTGAGAATATGTGTCCGAAGAATCGTAAGCTCTGTTTGTTAACGTCACATTTCGGGCCATTTAAAGTTAAACCACTGCCCTGTACAATTCCACAAACTTGTTCCAATGCCTCATCATGCTGACTTTGGGTGGCTCCATAAATAAGTATATCATCACTATAGTTGAATGCATTCCTCACTCGCTCTATGATCTTCCTTATTGACTCTTGAAATATTTCTGCAGCAGAGGATATGCCAAAGCTGAGTCGCTTGTAACTGAATAATCCATCATGGGTGGTAAACGTGGTTATGGGCCTAGACTCCTGATCAATAAACAGCTTATGGTACCCTTGATTTAAATCTAATTTTGTAAACCTGATCGCCTGATTCAGTTGGATGATCATGTCCTCAATATTGGGTCCTGGATGTCTTTCTCTCTGTATTGCTCTGTTGGGAATCCTCATGTCTACGCATAGGCGAAGAAGACCATCTGCCTTTGGCACCACCACCAATGGAGATACCAATGGCATGGGACCACCCTCCACTCTCTCAATGATCTCATTATCAATCAATTGTTGCAGTTCTTTAGATACCTACACCTGGAGATGAAAACCTGTTAGTCTTGGATGTTGAGGAACAGGATGAACCTCAGAGTCAATGTGCAACTGTATTGCATCGCCCCTCAGCTTTCCAAAACCCTGGAACAATTTATGGAACTTCCCCTTCAGTTTCTCCACATCCAATATTTCTCTCGTTATAGCTTGTACATTATGACATTGTGGTGGCACCCCTTGTATCATGTCCGACTGACTATAATTGACATCAATGATCCGTAACTCTGTGGCAGTCTTACAACTAATGAGACATCTACCCACTGCTGGACTACTTATGACATGCATTTCAACCGGCACACAATGTTTCTTATGAATCAGGTCACATTGAAATTGTCTCTTAGAGGCCAACGGCTGTGTTGCTCCCCATTGGAAAATGTTAGCCCTTGATGGTTGTAATGGATATAGCTCAGCTATCCCCTCATATGCCTTTTCTCTCATCACATTCACTGTAGCACCGGTATTCACCAAAGATGGTATGTTTTGTCCACATGGACTCACTGTGACCTTTATGGCCATATTCCCATCCGACCTGTCATAGATTAGCCTCACATATTCTTTGCTGTACCTATCATGTTCTTGGTATTCCTTGGTCATGCATTCTTCCTCCATTGATGGGTTTTTATAAGTGCCCCCATACAGAACTTCCTCTTGATTTTGACCCTGATACGATCGTGGAATTAGGTTTTGTTCTTGATCAGTTTGCTCAGCTACTTCTATTTGTAGATTGTCTATAGGTCTAACAAATCCCGGTTGTTGGACTTATTGATTTGTTTTTGGAATCCCATTCAATCCTGCAAACTCCTTCTCCGCATATGTTCTTGCATTAGAACTCCCTTGGATATCATATCTTCGGTTTGTCAATGTCTGTATATTCGATCTATATGCAGGCACCAATGGCATTTTCTTCCGACACATCGTCTGAAAATGGTTCTCCTGACCACATCGCAGGCACAATTTACCTATGGCAGGGCACTGACCTCTGTGCGGGAATTCAAAACCACACCTGTAGCATTGTCTTTCCAAGGGACTTTTGCGATTGGTGTTCCACCCCTCCTGGCGAGGTATTGATCCAGACGGTATATTTGGATATCCCTTTTGCCATTGCACATTTTGACTCATGGCAGCAATGCTGTCTAGTTTCTTTGGATATTCCATCTTTGCTGCCTGAGTATAAACTCTCTCATAAACTCTCGCTAGTTCCAACACTTCTTTCAATGGAAGGTTTTTTTTTGTAAATGGTTCCTAAACTGAGACAATATACACCCTTCAATAATTCTCAGTCTGATCGCCTCATTGTCACTAAAATGTGTAAAGTCACAATATGTTGCCTTTTGCTGCAGGCACAACACAAATTGCGCTATAGTCTCATGCGGGCTTTGTGTACACTGGTTGAAGATATATCGCTCATAATCATGGTTGGGCGAGATTATTATCCGGCTACTGATTGCTGTCACCAAGAGTTGATAAGTCACCTTCTCCTCCAGAGGTTTTGATTTGATGATACTCTTCATTTCTTTCCCAACTAGGTTTATAAAAATATCCAATTTGTTATCCAATATCCAGCCACTCTTGCCATCGTTGTCCTTGGTCTTCCTCTGACTCTAGAGTGAATGGATTTGGACAGCGCAGATAATTATTTGGATTTGCAGACATGGATGCTCTCAACATAGCCTGACACAAATTCATGTCCCCACTCGCATTTTCAGAGAACATGCTTGTTAATTGTCTGTGCGTTTGATGACTGCTTCTTTACTTGCTTTACACCTTTACCTCGTCTTATTTTATCAATTCTTCACCTTTTTTGTCACTGTATAATTCTTCTACCCTTCGTTTTGTTTTCAGATTTCCTTATTCTTTTCTTTAGACCATGCAAACGTATTGTGTGAACACTTTCTCTTAATGTATTTGCATTGTCAGTATCTTCCAGCCTTGCTCTTGCTTTATTCTGTCCTAATGAGCAGGTTTTTTTTTAAATGTATTTTGTTGCATTCAACCTGTTGCACCAACTTGCTGATGGTGGTACTTGTTCTTCATTTATTTTTTTTGATAATGTTTTTTATTTATCTTTCATTCATTTCTTTGTGACATTCCAGCACATCACTTTACTTGCATTAGTTTGTTTTGTTTTATCTATCTTTGCTGTGTGTTAATTGTGTTTATTGTGCCACTGAAATAGTAGATTCATGGATAATTCTTGTCTTCACTCTTGCGTTTATTTTAGTGGGTATATTTTCGTTCACTTCCGTACACTATTTTATGTCGACTAGTGTGTCATCATGTCATCCAAACAGCCTTTATGATTTGCCCCAAAGTTGCATTCATGACGTTCGCTTTCATTTTGTGTCAGCACAACGCTTCGTTTCAGTTACTGTATCATGTTGCCATGACAGCCTTTATAATTTACTTTGGCTCGGCGGTGCACAAACATGGCGGTACATTATCCAACATTCTTAGGTCCTTTCCTCTGACGTCTTTGACGTTGCTTTGTATGTTAGCCCTTCTTATGCCTGTTGCTCGCGCTGCATCTCTTGAGTAAGTTTGTTTACTGCATCATTTGAAAATAAATGCTTTCCATATGAGTTTCTTTTGCCGCCCCTCCTGGATTAATGTCTGTGTTACCACTAAATATCCTTTACATTCAAATAGTCTGTTTCTGAAGGCCGCCTTATGCATGCTCATCTTACCGTTGTTTTTCTTGTTTTCTTGGCAGTACCTTTCATGTCACCATTCATCAATATCCATATTTCCGTTTCTTACTCTTTCTGTCTTGTTACTTGTCTGCTTCTGGTCACGTTTCCCCTCGTCGCCAAATGTTATGTTCTTGTTATGAATAGATTCTAGTAATACACCGGAGCCATTCTGCATATGTCCTTAATTGTTTAATACCAATATACAACTGAACTCCCTAGCCCACAACATTCCAGATTCCCCCAAACCATTCCACATTCTACACATCGCTCTATAGCAATAATACTTATAACAAATGTAACATAAGTTTGCCTTATATGTGCATTGATTATTGTGTGAAACTTATTTCTGTATATCTGTTCACTGCTTCACATAAACATATTATGATGCCAAAGCCTTATATGGACATGAACAGCCTGGTAACCCTGACAAGTATACATGTTCTCACTACTTTTATAAATATATGGATAAACATGTGTTGTTTCCATGTCTGGTTTGAAGTTGCATCTCCCTGTGTTGTCATGTCCGTGAAAAATCAGAATAAAATTGTTCTGTAATCTCCTTGGAGATATAGGGCCTCATTACACGGAAGGCGGTAATCCAGGGTGCTATTAGCACCCTGGACCATGCCGGTAAATTACCGGCACCGCCTTGGCGGAAAGGGGATTTACCGCCCCATTCCAAGGTTGGAGGGGCGGTAAATCCCCTTTCCGCCATTGCCCTTCCCCATTCCCATTTCTGCCCCATAGGGCTCTATGGGAATGGGGAAGGCGCTAATTACGGCACCGCAATTTTACGGTGCCGTAATTAGCTCCGAGGTCCCTTAGCGGGTTGGTACTTAACGCCTGCAAGAAGCAGGCGTTAATTCCTCCAACCCGCAAAGGGACCTCGTAGTACGGCGGTAAGGGTTAACGGTCACCGTTGCCATTAACGGTGACCGTTAACCCTTACCGCCGTCCGTGTAATGAGGCCCATAGAATCTCCAATAGGTTCTATAGCATTGTATTTATGTGTGGGCCAACCTTCTGGAGTTGAGAATCAGCTGAAGCAGGAGGGTTTCTTTTCTTTAAGAAAATAAATACTTCAGTTGGAGAAACCTATCTGTCTCCTGAGAATCACTTACTTCAGTTCCCCATCATGTTGTTGTTTATGCCACAAATGATATCAATCCTGTGGGTATAATTGGAGGGGCTTCTGATCCTCTGCCAGCCATGTGGTCAATACCGTAGGACCATGGGGCTGGCAGAGGATCAGAAGCCCCTCCAATTACAACCACAGGCCCACACCCTCCAACAACCAGGGTGTCGGCCTGAATGCTCTACACTAGTCTTGTTATGGAGCTATCAAAGCTTGCCCCTGAAACATGTAAGCAAGCCAGGAATGATAGGAAGAGCTTCCCACCAGGCACATGACTGTCCGAAAAATGTGAAGAAAGCCCTCACTGGGATAAGAATAAAGATGGGCCAGTACAATGTACATTGCTGAGCCTCAAATAAGACCCCACTTGGCCACAACCCATGGATTTTTACCAAATGTCAGGAATCCTAAAGTGGGTTGAGCAATCCATCACACATCTAAGAACTGCAGGTTGCGCATGCTCCGCAATCCAACATCATTCAATCTGTGACACCACTGTAGGTGCCTCTATTGGGTCTCCTACTCATCTGTCATCCAAATAGTTTCACTGTCCACTCTACAGCCTGTCTGGTTGAGGAAAAATTCCACAGTTGTCAGAAAAGCTCATTAATACTGTCTAGGTGGGTGGTGGAAATTGTGTAGTAGATGTGGGGCTGCAAGGGGTGTGGTGGTAGGATAAGGACGGGTTGGGCTTTTGTGTTGGGATAAGGTGTGGTCAGGGTGAGTTGCGTGGAGTGGTGGAGGGGTGGTGTTATGGTACTGTAGGGTGTATGAGGGGTGTGTTGTGGGACCATAAGGTTTTGTGGGTGTTGAGGGGTCTTAAACGCCTTAAACATAGTTCAGATGACATGTGTGACAGTAAAATGACATGTCAAACTATTTCGTCTGAAAGCATTTTGTTTTCTACTATCTTAATCATTTTTGTCGGTGGCATCCATTGCATGTCAGAGGTTTCGGGAAGCCCATTTCATAATCATTGTGTATATATGGCTAGAGTGGGGACACCAGTACTTTTACCTGTATTTTTTACAAATGGACAACATCCCACTTGCTGACTCACAGCTAGAGGGAAACTGAGTTAGTGACAGCCATGTCCACTCACCCTGTGAAGGAACACCATGACTGAAATATTGCACCTCCTAGCAATGACACATTGCGACACTCAGTGGGCATGTTGAATGTATGCCACATCCAACATTTTCAGGCATGACCACAACGCATTACATGCCCTCTGTTTTCTTATCTAGGACATAGAATGCACGTGACCTTCTGTCACTGCTCATGGTGAGTGTCTTACTTTGGGGATGAGCGGTCTCTTCTATCTCCTTTTCTGTAGTGGCCTCTGTTGCTGAATGGCATTTTGTCTTCTGCCTTCAGATATTCTTTACACCTCTGCACTGTAGAGTGACACAGTGCCACTTTTCTGCATTACCACTTACTTTTTGCAGGAGGTAAATGTTTGAGTTATTTATAGTGCTATTTTAGTCAGTCTCAGTACTCTGAATCATCTGGTACGTAGTGGATGCATTAAATCTCGTTGTATGATCTTTTTTTGTCTTTTTTGGGTGGAGAATGTGGCTATTACTGCATGCGTTAAATTATGCGTCTCCGTATGCGTGTGTGCAGTCCTGTATGCAGAGTTATGTGGAGCAGTAACATATTCAGTATTCTATAATAATGCCACGTGTTGTATTGTTACCACACAGCTGTTGATGGAATACTAAGTGAAAACACTTGAGATGTTCATTTATTTTGTCTCATTAAATATTTTGCAAATTAAACCCAAAGTCATTCACTTAGCCATTCTTGCAATAATTGCCTAGCTTATGTGCAGCCACTCAATGATTACAAGCATTCATGCACCACTAGTCTGTGGCTGCCAACAGATGTCTTTCAAAATAGAGATCAAGCCCTGGAATACATCATGAACCTGCCTGTCCCTCCAAAATCAGTATTAAAAAAAAAAAAGAAAAAAACAGCAAGAAAGAATTTGACATGGTCATAGGTATGACCCTTTCAAGCGAGAGGGGGCAGTTGATAGGTGCCCATATCCCCACCTGCTGGTATGCCTGGAGAAATGTATGCTATTTGGTGTCCTTTTTCTATGACTCAGTGCCTATTAACCTCTGTCTTGCACAGGTCTCTTTTAATACACTTTCAGAGAATATGATGACCAGCATGTTCCGGACTCCTCAGAAACCTGGCATGAATCCGGGATAAAGTACAAACTTAAAGGAAACTGAGACTGCAAGTGCCACAATGCACCTCTGCCCAAAGGACAAAACCTGGCCTTGAACATGAGGAACAGACTCAATACCCAAATGGAAATAGATTGGGCTTTCACTTTAGAAGCTGAATGGAAGACACAACACCCAGCACACCAACCCCAGATGGGCTACAGGTGAGCGAGCAGTGGGAACAGGTTGTACTATATTGGAACAGGGGCGATGCATGATTACTCCCCAAAAACTGTCTGAACAGACTCACCAAGGACAGTAGAAAATCAGAGAGCAAACAACTTCTCTGACCACATGGCTGTCTGGAGGAAAATAGTTACTGAAAGGGGGCGTGGGTACAGTGCTTTCTGAAGACATCCTGGGGAAGTCACAGACCCCAAGGGTATGGCTGTAATAGAGATTGGTCCAGTGAGAAACACGGATCCAGGTCACCAATCGGAGGGGAGGACTATTAAAAACGTGAGATTACGTTGAGAGGGAAAGATGTACAGGTGAGGTTGGAATAGGTGGAGGTGGACCAGGGATGTCATTTCACCAAAATGCCAGGGGTAGCAGAAGTGAGATCACACGACCCTTGACCTTCTGATGGCATATCAGGAAGTGATGCCGTTTGACCCTGCCACAAATGAAATCACATGAAGTGATGATAATTGACTTGACCCCCACGTTACATCACATGAAGTGATGTCATTTGACCACCCCCACTTGACATCACATGAAGTGGCACCATAAAGCACCACCCCTCAGTACACTAACAAAAATATGGTTACGATAACACTGTAATGTGACATACATTTCATACAAGAATGGATCATCAAAAGAGCAATGTGTATGAACCCGAATCCCCACTTTATGTGGATCCGCTCTGTTAGTTCAACATGACTACAGAGCGAAATCACATTCTGGGGGGACAGAGGTGGGTAGGCGGGTATCGGGATAGGGGAAAGCCAGGATAGAAGGGGAGAAGGAGAATAGTTCACCAGAGAACATGTGTTCTTATAGTTGATGGCACCCACAGTCTTCAATGATTTTGGCACTTCTGATCCAACAAGTTGCCTTCAGGATTACATCTCAGTAGAATGTGTTGTTTTGTACTGCTTGCAGTCATGGACTTCATTATTCATGCACAAAACTGCCAGACATCTCCGATATTCATCTCCTTCAGAACCTACAGCTAAGTTTAAAATGGGTTTAATTAGTTAATTGATTTATACTGCTACCTGTTTCATGTACACATCCTAGCATACAAGGTCTGCAGAACTTTATTGTTTTACAAATCCGGATTACCAACATTGAAAACCTATTATTCCACTTATAGAGGGCCTCTGAATTGCCATACTAGTACTGCATCCTTACTCAAATCTGAAAAGGAGAGTACTTGGAGCACTCTGCCTGCAAAACTGCCGAGCACACACTTGAAGGATGGGTAGGTATTATAATCACACCCGAAAACAGAGATCAAGACTCCATCTTCTTCCATGTGCTCTTGTGAGGCTTCTGGTGTAACACCCTTCGTGTGTGATTTTGGCCACAAACAAAATAGTTCAGTAAGTTTTAGAGACATAGGTCCTCATTCCGAGTTTGGTGGTAGTCATGGTGCTATTTGCGCCATGACTACCACCCATACCGGTAACGACTCCGACCTGGTTCAATGGGGATTTACCGGTGTAGTCCGACCTTTGCGGGACCGGTAAATCCCCATTGAAAAAGGCAATCCCCATTCCCATTTGAGCCCCCAGAGGGCTCAATGGGAATTGGGAGGGAGCTAATAACGGTACCGCAATTTGCTCCTTGGTCCCTTTGCGGCTCCCGCTAAGGGGCCTCGGAATAGGGTGCAAAAGGATTACCGGCACCGGTGTCCTTACCGGTGCCGGTAATCCCTTTGCGCCCAACTCGGAATGAGGCCAATACAGTGCATTACTAGGTGATTCCAACTTCAGTACCAAGAGCCTCATGACTCATGCCATGTTCCCTTTAATCATTTTTCTCTATGTGCGGAACGGGTGGTCTGTTGGGTGCACATTACTTTCCATGGACACAACTGACTAATGAGCTAAGCTTCTTTGTGAGCTTGCCTAGTTAGTGAGCTACTACCTCTGAATAGTGCTTGCAAAGAAATTTCTGCTTCATATCCACTACATTTCTTCATAAAACTAAACATGTAGGCTAACAAAATATTTGATATGATATGTAGGATTGTTTAGCGTGTTTTGGGAGCACAGAGCACAGCACCACTGGATCAATGTATAGCATGTTTTTTTAAGTGCAGCACCACTGCATGGGTGCATGGGTTTGGTGCATTGCTATAAGGTGGTACAGCAAGGCATGTGTTTTGCCAGTGTAACATGGACATGTAAATGAAAACAGGCTATGCAGTCAAAAACGATTTCTACATATAAAATGCAAATCATTTTTTTTCACAGTTAAAAGCATATATTTTTTTTACCTGAAATTCCTCTGTTGCAGGAGACACATTTGAGGATTAATGAACTGACCTCATTAACAAAAAACTAACATGCTAACTCATTAATAAAATAATGTGTTCTCCAGTGCAAAATGGATGGAAAAGACAGTCTCTGAAAGTCATTTTAAACGTGCATCCAGATTTTTTTTTCTTTTTGCTGCTCTGTGCTGCTCTATCCACAGTATTTGCAGGAAGCAAAGACTCGAATAGGAGGAAATCCATTTTTTTACAGTTGCTTACTGTAAAAGATATCTTTTGTGTGCAGGAGGAGGATAGAACATGAGGGATTCTTATTGGACAACAATCATATTAGAGGCTGTAACCAAGTTTTCCTGTAGAATCTGTGGGGAGAAGAAGTCAGAATACATTTTACACAGCTCGGAGAAAGACCTGACTGGTGGCTGTGGAGTTCCTGATTGAAAAAGCAGATCCCACTGCACTGCTGGAGAGACTGGGAATTCCAGACAATAATCCCCGGTTTGAGTAACGGGAGATGTCTGTTCTCACTGGGGGTGCTTGAAGAGGGAATTGCCACATCCAGAAGGCGACCAGCCGAAGAATTTCACATGCTGAACAGATTAGGTAATTATACATTGCAAAGTACGGGGGCAGCGTGCATGAGTGCGAAACTATTCAGTCAGTGTAGAAGAGGGACATTCCAGTGTTTATCAACATGTTTAATGTTGCGACTGTTCTCGTCGCTCTCTTCTCATTTTGTTACAGATAATGTTGACTGTGCTATTTCATTTATTTCTGTAAAAAGAGTAAGATCGTGTGTAAATGCAATTTTTATAATACACAAAAATATCTGAAAGCAGAAGGGTAGTGTGTTTTATTTTCTCTTTCCTTTGTGCATTTACCATTACAGTGCTGATGATGTGGGGAGATGTTTAGACAGTGCAATTGTCATTTTTAAGGTAGCTAAAAATAAAACTTGGCTGCAGCTGTGTGCACGATTTCATTCAGTATGAGCAATTATAAATAACTGTGTGTGTTATAGACTGCTGAAGGTAAATGAGTCAGCAGAAATAGAGACCCGGGACATAGTTCACTGTTGTATATAAAATAGTGAGTGTTGTACCACATGTTAGCTAGCTGTTGTAAATAATTCAGTGCGAAATTGCCCATGGTGGCACACTAAAAATGAAAATGTGGTATTTCTGAAATGTAGGCCTGAGGTCTCTCTAGTGATGGCACAAACAATCTAAACAAAAATAAGGGGGTCTGGATATTGGGGCCACAAATAAAACAAAGGAATTATGCTCACCAAAAATACCACCAACCACGCATACCAACCGCGCATACCGACAAATGTATACCATCTAAATATGTCTGTGTACTGAAATAATGCATATCCACTGTATTATTATTATACATAACCCAATCTGAATACAAGGAGTGATTTTTACTAAATTATTTTTTCGGCGGTAAGAAAATACCGCCAGGCCCCAAATCTACACAAAATACCCAAAGTATTTATGGTGCGTTGGCCGGGAAAGTGATCATAGAGCACCTACTGGGCGTTGTAAGTGTGTCTCACGCTGCCATCTGTACATTAAAGGTAACCCATTTGATAATAGCAGTGTGCCACTAAAAACAAATTTCAGAATGTCTCAAATGGAAGCCACATTCTCAGACTTAGTGCAATATTTAGAGGCAAAGTTATTTGCACATGGGACGTGGTCATCGAACAATGCCACAGAATGGCACAACCACATTCATGGTGAAGTGCAGAAAGAAAAACTGGACAGTATTTTTGCAGCATGCAGCATAATTCAGGTCTGCCTTCTGAGATTATTAAATGCAGCTGACAAACATGCAGAGAAAGATTGTCTGATACATCTTTGTGCCAAGATCTGGTTTATTTTGAATAGATCCCTGCGAGTACAAGAAAATTATACCAAGCTGATTAACAGATTAAAGACTGACCTAGATGGGGCAAATAAGAAAGAGGAAATGTTAAGAGCAGAATTGGATGTATGCCAAAAAGACATGCAGTTAAAATGCAGGGATTGTAATTCTCAATTGTCCAAAAGCAAGAAACAGTTTGAAGACAGTGAGCAATAATTGGTACATTTAAAAGCCTTAGTGGACCACATTAGACAGGATAAAGATGAGAATGTTTCTGAAATGCAGATTTTGCAAAGGGAACATTGTGAAAAAGAAAGTGATCTCCAGAGTGCAAAACAAGAAATGATTAAAATGGTTCAAGAAAGAGACAAGAGAAATAAAGAGTTCAATGAATGCCAAATGCAAATGTGTGACATGCAGGAGGTAATAAATAAAATGAGTGATGAAAACAACTATCTGCAAAATGAAGCATGCAGGCTCCTTAAAAAGTGCAAAGACTTAGAACAACAAATGTGCATTCCCAGGTTCCAGGAGAGGCGGCAGGGTACTACATTCAATGGGGTGGAGGTGAATTCTAGTTCTGCCCAAACAGCTAGTGCTCCGGTGACTGGGCCGGTGACTGAATTTGGTTGCAGCGCCCTTGGGGGATTTGACACTCCCATTGGGGGCAGCCACCAATCCCATACACCTGGAACCAGGATTGAGTCATCAAGTTGTGCAATTGCATGCATTGCAACAAGTAGCCCCATAAAAATAATGAAATCCATTAAAGCTCTGATCAAACCATTTAAAAAAGGAGGGGAATGCTGCATTGAGGATCACTTAGAAGCAGTTCATGACATTTTTAAAGCACTCCAGATACCTAAGGAACAGTATAGACAATATTTTAATTTAACTTAAGATGCTCGGACGGCCAGCATCATAAGGGGATTAAATGAACAGCAGAATATGACATGGGTGGAGTTTGAAAAATAAATTAGGTGTCATTTTTCTCCTTTCCAGTCATTACAGGAGGCAAAGAAAGTTGCTTACACACTTACAACTGGGCCTAATACATCCCCTTGCCAGTTTTTACAAGACTTAAAAAGAGCATTTTCTCGCTTTGATGTATCTTTTGAACTCAATTCTAATGAATTTAAAACCGCCTACTTCTATGGGCTACAGAAAGACATCATATCCCAATTGGTTTGTGAATTTGATTGTGACAAATCCCTTGAGTTGATTGTGCATCAAAGCAAAAAACTATATGCGGTACTCTATTGTCAGGGTAGAGAAACTGATGAAATGAAAGATACTAGACCTAAATCTAAAGAACCCTCAGCAACAGTGATGGAAATCAGGTCAGCCAAAATGTCCCTTGAGTCTGCTCAAAGTCCAGGTAAAAATAATTCGGCACCTGAACAAAGGGTTAATCAACAAAGGTCATCACACTCTGCACCAATGTTTCAATCACATGATCCTAGTAATAAGGAGAGCTACATCAGTCCTAGGTATTTAGGAGATAGGCCCCGGGCAGGCTATCGGCCTGATATGTCAGGTATGAACTAGAATCAGAGACAACATCAAGATCAAAGAAATGATGGTCCCTACCAGACATTGGGGACACAGAGCAAATTTGATCCCAACACCATGATATATGGTAATCAGGATAGACCCCGATATGTGGATCGATTTGCTGATAATGGGAATCAACATAGGGGCCAGTACCCACAACATGAGAGACAGGACATGAGACAGAACATGAATTACACTCCACGTCAGTACAATGATTCCCCACCAGGGGACTACAACCAAAGGATGGGTGCACCCCGCTCCCCTCCACAAATGAATCAAGAGTTCAGAAACTATCCCAATAGAAATCACTCACCAGAGAGGTATCAGAATAGATCCAATCAGGGAGAAAGCAACCAATATCGATCTAGGCCACAGAGGGAGGATTCTAGAGAGATGGAAAGGTTCCAGTGCCTTGAGGCCCAAGTGAAAATGTTAGCTGAACAAATAGGGAAGCTTTGTACAGCACAAAAACAGTCATCAAAGGAGGGGGCTGATGGCCATAGCAATGACCGGGGGGCTTCTTCTGAAAAGTGACTAAGTACTCATGATACCTACAGCGCCGAAAAGACAGATTGCTCTGATGTAATTTCGCATAATGACTCTGAGATGTCTAATGATTTAAAACTGAAAATGCCAGTAAATGAACATGCAACAGAAAGTGCAAATACTTCTAAAAGAGAGGTACGGTTTAACCTAGAGCTAAATCAAACATTGGAGATTTGTACAAATGAAATATGAAAACCTGAAACTCCAAGAGAACAAAGAGACAGATTTAAGAAAAATGACTCATGCATGGGGAATACCAGTAAACAGGGAGTAAGTGGGGATGCTATGATTTCTTCCCTGGGCAGTCAAAACAATGACCAAACACAGGCAGAAAAAGGAAATACTCCAAAGGAGGGTACATGCCAATCACCTGAAGAATTATTTGAGCCACATATTTTTGAAGAGGCAGAAAGGGCTGGTACCACACTAAATGATCACAAATGCACAGAATTAGACAATGACAGATTGCTGAATGATGTTGTTACACATGTTCAGTTGGAGGGTTGCAATATGGCCTCTGATGATACCTGGATGGATAGGCGAACAGTGGCCACAGTCCAAAAAACCTCTGAACCTGGAGAAATGAATAAAGTCTCTCGCGCAGAAATGGGTAAAAGGGAGGGAAAAATGTCTTTCCATTTACCAATGTGCTTAAAAGTGAAAAAGGCCTAAGAAAGGTGAGTCCTGAAATCAGTAAGAATGCACACTTCTTATGTGTATTAGAGGAAGTTTAGGACAGGTATTATGCTCCCGTCACTGTAGAAGAAAAATGCCAAACATTTGCAATGATTGACACTGGCGCACAGGCCACAATGATGTCCAAGGAGCTGGTAAAGAGTATCAATGAAGGGAGATCCCCACAGAATCAGATCACAGTGAAGGAAAATCAAGGTCCAGTGCATAACTTTAATGGGGAGGAGGTGCCCATCATAGGTGTAACTGAGGTTGACATAAAAATAGGAAAGCACAGAATGAAACAAGAGGTATTGATCACATCTATTTGTGAAATTCCATTTCTGATGGGGACAGAATGCCTGAAAAGATTGTCTCCTCTCACAGATGGGGTGAATGGAGTACTGTGGTCCTTAACCAAAAAACCATTGAGACCTAAGAAACTAAAATCACAAAACAGCAACATAAATGAATGTCACACCATTGCCAAAACAAATGATGCTGTGGAGATATATCTCCAGAATAGTTGTATACCTATTGTCACTGTTATATTAATGTGTCAAGACAAAATGCAGAGCGACAATGAAAAACTACCTGTACAAATATACTTGGACCCAAGGAAAAATTGGCAGACCTCCATAGATGAGCACACATTACGTTTTTATTTAAAAGAAACGATATGCAAACAAAATATTACTCCTAAAGCAGAATCAGAAAAACACATTACCACTCTTGCTGAAATACACATGGAAGTTGAGCAACCATGGGTTCATGTTGGTATAAATGACTGTTTTAAAACAATAAAAGCCACTTTAGTGCTTGAACAGGACAGGAGCTTCATTAATGAGGAATTGTTGCAAAAAAATAATGGAGAGGGCGAAATCCCTAAATTTAGGAATAAAAACCAATATGTTTCTGGGTTGGACAGTCCAGACTTTGAAAACCAAATTGCAGGCAGATGCATGCTTAAAATTAGCATTGGGCAGAAAACAATTTACCATAATGTATGGATAGTGAGTGGAGCACAAAATTATTTTTACATGGGCAATGACATCATGCACAGAATGTGTATGGTGTTAGATTTCCTTAATCAAAAAATATGGTCACGCCTAGGTGGGCCGGCACCTGAATTTGAAGACAAAAGAAGGGCTTATCATTGTGCACAACTGGTTCCTTATGCAATAAAATTACAAATGAGGAAAAATACTATTATTCCTGCATTTACAAAACAGTTTGCAATAACACTGAAATGCAAAAATGGACAGCAGATGAAAGACTCTGATGCATTTGTGTGCCTGAATGAATCCATACAACAGCAAGGCCTGGATTATGAATACATTCCATTGGTAGATATTGGTGAAGGGCCTGTAAGAATTAAGGTAAATAATAAGGGTTGTCAAGATATTCACTTAGAGGAAAACTCCCCATTAGGAATATCCATACAAAAATCACATTATACTGCAGATCTAAATAACATAGTGATTGGAAATATCCCTGAAAAGTAAGTAGATGCCATGGGTGAGTTGCCAGAATACCTGGACTCTCAGCCCAAAGGAATATTTAGAATTCATTCTGTGTACCCTTATGATTCAGGTGAGACAGTGTGCTGTTATCAAGAGAGTTATATAACATTTGATTTAAGTGAAAATGAAATGGAAAATCAGCCCATTGAAATGGAAGCTGACATGACAAAACATTTAAAAGTGGCAGCTTTACAAAGAGACACAGCCACACAGCTAGAGGAAAGCGCCGAGATTCCACTACCAGAACTTTTTCCGGAATTTTCCAAAATGGTAGAAGAGCAGATCTCCTTAGCGGATACGGGTGACAACGATGAGGATAGAAACGAATTGAGGAAGATATTTATGGAATTTAAAGATGTATTTGCAAAAGATGCCTATGATTGCGGGTTAACTAATTTACATGTGGCCACACTTCCGGAAGGGTGTAGCAGAAGTCCAGTATTTGTACGCCAGTATAGACTACCGCTGGCATATTTAGAATCATTGGCAGAGATTATTAAAAATTTAGAATCGCGAGGAATCATCAGGCCTATCCATAGCACGTCCAACACGCCCATTTTAGGTGTGTTAAAGCCAAATGGTCAATGGCGGCTTTGTGCAGATTTGAGGGAGTTAAATAAAAGAGTACCAGTGTCCAGATGGCCACTGCCATTCATTGATCAGGGCCTAGCCCAGGTACATGGTTCAAAAGTGTTTACCACATTAGATCTCACCTCTGGATATCGGTGCGTGCCATTGGCAGAGGAGATACAGAATTTATTTTCCTTTACATTTGACCGGACTCAATACACATGGGTTAGAACTCTGTTCGGGTACGTTAATAGTGGGAGTGAATTTGGAATATTTTTGAGGAAGGCCATGCCTGATGCAGTGGAAAGAGGAACCATAGTTTATGTGGATGATGTCCTGATAAAAAATGAAAGCTTAAAAAACGATTTTGATGAAATAAGGCATGTGCTTGGCCAATTGCAGAAAGCAGGCACCAAAGTGTCTTTACAAAAGCACAATGGTGCAAGAAAAAAGTGAATTTTCTAGGCCATGAAGTAACTAAACATGGACTAAATCCTCAAAAGAAGAAAATAGAGGCCATACAAAAACTAAAAGACCCTTCATTGAAAATTATGCTGAAATCACTCAACCATTGACTAAACTGCTAAAACTAAATACGCCCTGGAAATGGGAGAAAGAGCAGTCTGAGGCAGTAGCCAAATTGAAGGAATGTCTTGTAAAGGCACCATGTTTAGCATACACCATAAAGCATAGGGATTTCTTTATAGAAATAGGTTTCTCTGAACATTGTATGTCAGCAGTGTTATCACAAAAACATGATGTGAATCACAAAACCATTGCCTATGCAAGTAAAGCATTTTCCCAAGTTGAAATGAAATTCAATGAATGTGAAAAGGCCCTATTAACCACTGTGTGGGCGCTACAACATTTCCGCCCCATTGTTCAGGGAGAAAAGGTGATTATTGAAACAAATCATCAACCTTTGCAATTCTTAGAGAGTAAAAGAATTAGGTCAGGTAATCTAACGCAGTCCAGAATCACTTAGTGGACGCTAGCATTACAAGGTTTTCCTGTAGAAGTGAGATATGGCCAAAATAAAAAGAACCCAATTGCTTAAAGTTTAGCAGATTTACATGACTGTGCAGCTGAACAAGCATCAAACGAAATGGAAATAGAACCTAATTTACAGGAGTTTGAACAATCACCACACAAAGCTATTGATGAAAAAACATGCAAGGACTTGCCAACTGTATATGTCGATGGTTGTGCTTTTCACATTGAAAATGACAGTAATAAACAATTAGTGTCAGGAATAGGAAATGTCTGGTTGAAATGTGAAGGTATCCCCAGCATAGGGATGAGAATTGGAGCTAGGAGCAGTCAAGTAGCGGAATTGACAGCCATTTTTAAAGCCATTGCTACTGCAATTGATAATAAATTCAGTGAAATTGTCCTGGTGACTGATTCTGACTATGCATGAAACAGGTTTGTGGAATATCTACCTGGCTGGAAAGCGAGAGGCATGATTACATACAACAAAAAGCCACTTAAACATGGAAAAATGATACAAGCCATAGACAAATTGAAAATAATTTGACAATATACTGGAGAACAATTCGTGGGCACTTAAAAACTCCAGGAGAGGATAAAGAGGGGAATGATAAGGCAGACCACCTGGCTAAAATTGGGGCTGTGATGGGAGAATTGCTACCTATTGAACATTTACTGGGTGAAATACAGATTGATGCAGTAACACGTTCTAAAGCACCAAAGGACACAGAACAATTAGTGGTACAATGGAGTTACAACACTCCAGACCAAGTTTTGATTGAGGCACAAAAGAATGATCGAATTTTGGGAATCTATTATAACCATTTGATAGATCCTGGACAAAACCCTTTAACAGAAGATGATTGTGTGGGAAAAGAGGAATTGAGGGTGCTATTAAAGAATAAAAAACTAATTAGACTACAGGATGGACTCATGGTTAGAGAGTCCATAATAGGACAGATACAATGGGTGATACCCCTTTCATTTAGAGGGTTAATGCTTCACCATGCACATGATGCCATAACTGCAGGCCACAGAGGTTCACAAAAAACATTGGAAATACTAAAAGATTATGCTTATTGGCCACATATGTCCCAAGATGTGGAATTGTATACTAGAGGATGTCTAGTATGTGCCCAATTTAAACGTGCTTCACCAATGCACAGAGCTCCACTAATGAAAAGAGGCCTAACCCTTCCATGGTCAGATTTGCAAATAGACTATGTAGGGCCTTTAAAAAGGTTGGGCAGAGGAAACTGTTATATTTTGAGTGTGGTATGTTTGATGTCGAAGTGGATTGAATGTATTCCTGCACCAGATTGTAGTGCGCAAACAGCAGCCACATTGCTAGTGAATCATGTGTTCTCAAGGTTTGGGTTGCCACAACGAATTAAGTCAGACAGAGGAAGTAATTTCACAAGTGCTCTAATGAGCAAGGTATGGCAAATACTGGGTGTGAAAAGGAAACTACATATCGCATATCGGGCGGCTTCTTCAGGTGGAGTTGAACGGGGTAATGGGTCTGTTGTGAACATTTTAAAGAAATTTGTAGCTGAAGCAGGTTCCAGCTGGGATTTACGTTTACCGTTGGTTTTGATGGCAATTAGATCAACTCCTGCCAAAGCAACAGGTATTAGCCCACATGAGGTCTTAACAAGTAGGAAAATGGCGTTGCCGCAACACCTACTGTACAGAACACATGAGCAAACACTTGTTAGCGCATCTACAGTTCATGAATACATTGATGAGCTGAAGCATTTACAACATGCATTTGCTTTTGTACAGAGAAATCTGGAAAGGGCTGCTGACGGTGCTAAAACATATTATGATAAAAAGTCAACAGTAAAGGAATATTGTGTAGGGGATCAGGTGTATAAATTCCATTTTGGAAAAAGTAAACAGAAAAATTCCAAATTCCTAGCAGCCTGGCAGGGGCCATTCCGAATTATAGATAAAGTCTCTCCTGTAGTTTACAAAATGTTAAAGACTGAAGGTGAAACAGCAATAGAACAATTTGTGCATGTAAACCAAATAAAGCCATGTCATCCAAGACATGAGATAACAAATCTGGAGCATGTATAAACAGATAAAGTCCCTTGAACACAAAGGGATAAAATAAATGGAGACAGTGACAGAGAAGTTACATAAAAATGGTTGATTATTATAATGGCACATAAACACTGTAATATATGTAAATATATATATAATATAAAATTATATATATATATATAAGTAAATAAATAAATACAAAATAAATAAATAATGGAAGCTCATGGTTGGTGTGCACAATGAAAATGCATTAAATATTGAATTTATGTGTGTTGTTCTCTGTAACCTGTGTTTAATTTCAGAAGGCGAGAGAAAAAGGGCGAAATGTTTTACAAAGCATGTTTTATTTTTGGCAAAAGGGTGAAGTTAGTATTGTGCTATGTACTTAATTTGTTTCTTTTCTATTTTGATTTAGAATATTAACATCTTTAAGTCAGAGGTTCCGGGACGAGAGGCCACAGGAGACGATGGAGTCCTGGAGTCCCCTGGATGAAGATTAAATGATGCCTGCCTCCGGGGGGAGGTGAAGACAAAATAACCAGAATGCCAAAAGAGATGACCCCTATGGAAAAAGGATCCAAGAATGCCAAGATGAAAGAGTACCCGAATGAACCAAAAGAGGCAGACAAGTGTCCTGGCATATGGAGTTTCACATATTTATTATTTTAATTAATTGTTTTAATCTGTTATGTTAATTATTTGTTTTAGTTAGTTGTTTTATTTTATTGTTTTCAATTGACTTCAAGTATGAAATTGAAACACTGAACTATGGACGCTTCCATTGGGAAGGCAAATGTAGAACATTTTAAAAGAACTGATGGATTCAGATGAATTTTAATATATATTGAGCAGCGGTTTTCAACTTTTTCATTTATGCACGTGAATATTCATTTTATGGGATTGCTACACTTTGAAAAGGGGGGCAAATTGTTTTTTTTCCAATTGGCTTGGATCGTAGCCAAGTTAAAAAAAAAAAAGGAGGGGATATGTAGGATTGTTTAGCGTGTTTTGGGAGCACAGAGCACAGCACCACTGCACAGTATCAATGTATAGCATGTTTTTTGAATTGCAGCACCACTGCATGGGTTTGGTGCATTGCTATAAGGTGGTACAGCAAGGCATGTGTTGCCAGTGTAACATGGACATGTAAATGAAAACAGGCTATGCAGTCAAAAACGATTTCTACATATAAAATGCAAATCATTTTTTTCACAGTTAAAAGCATATATTTTTTTTACCTGAAATTCCTCTGTTGCAGGAGACACATTTGAGGATTAATGAACTAACCTCATTAAAAAAAAACTAACATGCTAACTCATTAATAAAATAATGTGTTCTCTAGTGCAAAATGGATGGAAAAGACAGGCTCTGAAAGTAATTTTAAACGCGCATCCAGATTTTTTTTTTCTTTTTGCTGCTCTGTGCTGCTCTGTCCACAGTATTTGCAGGAAGCAAAGACTCGAATAGCAGGAAATCAGTTTTGTTACAGTTGCTTACTGTAAAAGATTTCTATTGAGTGCAAGAGGAGGATAGAACATGAGGGATTCTTATTGGACAAACATCATATTAGAGGCAGTAACCAAATTTTCCTGTAGAATCTGGGGGGAGAAGAAGGCAGAATACATTTTACACAGCTCGGAGAAAGACCTGACTGGTGGCTGTGGAGTTCCTGATTGAAAAAGCAGATCCTTGCTGCACTGCTGCAGAGACTGGGAATTCCAGACAATAATCCCCGGTATGAGTAACGGCAGATGCCTGTTCTCACTCGGGGTGCTTGAAGAGGGAATTGCCACATCCAGAAGGCGACCAGCCAAAGAATTTCACATGCTGAACAGATTAGGTAATTATACATTGCAAAGTACGGGGGCAGTGTGCATGAGTGCAAAACTATTCAGTCAGTGTAGAAGAGGGAAATCCCAGTGTTTATCAACATGTTTAATGTTGCGACTGTTCTCGTCGCTCTCTTCTCATTTTGTTACGGATAATGTTGACTGTGCTATTTCATTTATTTCTGTAAAAAGAGTAAGATCGTGTTTAAATGCAATTTTTATAATACACAAGAATATCTGAAAGCAGACGGGTAGTGTTTTTTATTTTCTCTTTCCTTTGTGCATTTACCATTACAGTGCTGATGATGTGGGGAGATGTTTAGACAGGCAAATTGTCATTTTTAAGGTAGGTACAAATAAGACTTGGCTGCAGCTGTGTGCACGATTTCATTCAGTATGAGCAATTATATATAGCTGTGTGTGTTATAGCCTGCTGAAGGTAAATGAGTCAGCAGAAATAGAGACCCGGGACATAGTTCACTGTTGTATATAAAATAGTGAGTGTTGTACCACATGTTAGCTCGCTGTTGTAAATAATTCAGTGAGAAATTGCCCATGGTGGCACACTAAAAATGAAAATGTGGTATTTCTGAAATATAGGCCTGAGGTCTCTCTAGTGATCACACGAACAATCTAGACAAAAATAAGGGGGTCTGGATATTGGGGCCACAAATAAAACAAAGGAATTATGCTCACCAGAAATACCACCAACCACGCATACCAATCGCGCATACCAACAAATGTATACCATCTAAATATGTCTGTGTACTGAAATAATGCATATTCACTGTATTATTATTATACATAACCCAATCTGAATACAAGGAGTGATTGTTACTAAATTATTTTTTCGGCGGTTAGAAAATACCGCCAGGCCCCAAATCTACACAAAATACCCAACAGTTATTACAAACACAGTTCATCAACTAGTCCAAGACTTCAAGATCTGCCACAGTACCTACCCAAATTAATCCTGTGCAGGGTAATATGTGTGTTTTATGCCACTGGAAAAAACACTCATGTGTAGTACAAAAAATATATAATTTATAATTGATGTGGCTGCCAGAAAAATCATGCAGAAAACAATATTTTCAGGTTTAATAATGGCAACTAAAAGTAATGTGTAAGAATCCACGCCAATAGGAGTTCATGTACCACTTTAATGAGGTAATTCAAGGGCCAGGGGACATGAATATTTTGTGTAAGGATGTGTAATAATGATTATTGCATCATAATAACTGCACCTCAGAATATGATGGTCAAGATTCCTGGGCCTCTGCTTACAATTATATTCTATATATCTACATTATATTGTCCTGTGAGTTGTGACAACACTTAATCATAACAATCCTTAAGCTCAGAGACAAGTACACCATCCCTTTTTACTCCCTGAAAACAGGAACATGTGCCCAACAAATATGGGAAACAATGAAGACATGGGAGCCTACCCCCTGGTTGTACCCACAAAGATGCACTGATATTTTTTTAAGTTAGTTACTAGCTGAGCAGTGGCACAGGAAAGAGCTCTAACAAGATTGCTGCCCGATCTCAAGAGGAATTGTTAAGATTGAAAGTACACTTGAGACAGCAGGTAGGTTATTTAAGCTCCTTTATTCATAGTCTTCAATCAGGTGACATCAGGTACATCAATGATAGGAGATAGGAAGGGAGCTGAGGGAATAGAGCCCACTGGCTCCCACCACCCAGGCTACATCATGGTAACTGCCTCAGGTGGAACAGTGAGAATTTCAAGCATACCCAAACATTCCAAGACTCATACAGCATTCCGCTGATGACCTACCTCCCACATACAGACACCATGTTGGACAGGGACACATCAGGAAGTAGAAGGGAATGAAAGGTCCTAACAAGGGAAGGCAGATCCTAATACCTGATCCTAACAGGAATTTTAAGAGGCAAGACCATATTTTAACAAGCATAAAATATCCCTATTGCCAAAGCGAATTACTTTTTTACTCCTTGAAAAATCATATGAATCTAAGTAGGGACCAAAATCTTATCAGAGCCCTACTTACAACCCCAACATAGGAAGTGAAATGACAAGGGATCATAATACAGCCTATAGTTTTGCCTTCCCTTCCTCAATAAAGCCTAGAAAAAATTCAACAAGAGTCTTACTGAGGTTTCTTTTGGAGCTCTGTTAAAGAATATCACATATATATGCCTTTTAAGTTAATAGCATTCATGTTTAGCGGTTCAACAGATTGAGAGCCTACTTCTGTAACAATGGACCACTCTTCTGTAATTCATTGTAATCATTGTTATCACTTTAAATAAGTTGCAGGAGGATGCTTGAGCCAATAAATGAAGAACACGCGATTATATAGAAAAGCCCTCAGCAGCGGAGCATAGATGGAGACAGAAGGCACAGTTTCCTACCCATTAGCAAACAAAAACATTTCCTTCCCTGTACTGCACTGCCAAAATGTCTGTCTTGGTTTTTGAACTTTTCTGATTGGTCCATCACCAAGCAGTGTTCTCCTGTGCCCTTGCACCTGTACCCCCGTGCCGCTCGACTCCTGTGCTAACCTCTAATACTAATTGACAAAGCACTGTAAACAGTGAGGGATTGTAGCAGTAAAAACTCAATGGGATATTTGCATACCAACAATACCTTGGAAGCAAAACATATGTAATGTCCCATTGTGATATTATGTGCCTTTTAAGACAATGTGGCTCATTACAAGTTTGCTGGTATCCTGGCGGTAAACCAACCAGGATACTGGCAAGTGGAAATACTGATGCGGATAGATTACGAGTGCCAGTTTCTGGTGTAAATCCCCCTTCCATGGAATCCCAATGGACTCCTTGGAGGATTTAGCTGGTATTACCGGCACCAGTAATAAAAAATACCTGAGATTTTTGCTGGTAAGGTGCCAGGATTACCTCTAGATCTCTCTTAGCTGGAGGTAATTCGGGCACCTCACTGGAAAACGTGTAGTTTGCTGGTGTGGAAATGTGCCGGTATACATTAATACGGTCACATTAATTCAGCAATGGCCAACATGTAATGAGGCCCAATGTCATGATTCTGCATGTATACAATTATTTTGCAGTGCATACAAGATTTCTTGCAACATACCCTTTCAACCCTATAGTATTATACAAGTGCTCAGTGAAGCCGTTTTTGTATAGCAGCATGTAACCATATCATTTGTGAAGGTTTTTGCCCAATGGAACTCTGAACTCTCGGAAAGGATGCAGATTGTGTGAAAACCATTGAACTATCTGAATATCCATCGCCTTAATATTATAGAGGATTATTGGCAGGCATAATCCATACCCATTATCCCTTGCAGACTAAGTAAATGATATTGCAATGTTGCTCTTCACTTAAATAGTAATGTTAGCAATTTTGAAGTAGGAGACGCTTAGATGACATTTTTCTACTCAAAATCCTTAGATGACATATTAATATTTGACTTTCGTAATGTGTTGACTTGCAAGGGGACTGCTGCAAAGCACTTGCCTGACATATGACCAAAGAAGAGGAAGCATCGGATGAGGCGACACATCCAAGTAGATAGCTTAAAGTCAGTATCCATTATTTGGCTGATAGTTGGGATACATAGTGTGGGTGACGCTTTTGGTAAGGCACCATGAGCAACAGCAATTCTGTCCCTTGAACATTATCCATATTACAACAAATATAAAACAAGAGGATGTAAGTACAAGTCTGGTAACCTTTAGTAGATACAAGAGAGGAACAGTCAAGGTTGATATCTAAATATGTTCTGGGGCAGATGTTAGTAATAAAGTAAAAGCATGCTAGAGTCAAGTATCCAAGTCATGGGTGGGGGAGGGTAAAATATTTGGTTAATGTGTTAAGGCATATCTTGGTTAGATTCTTCTGTTTATGGAGCCGCGTTTTCATATTAGTTTTTAACTTCTTGTGTGTGCATAATTGTTGTGGCCTGTACCTTACAAAATCTTTTAGAATAGGTGAGAATTGTCTGTGTGCGCCACTATGATTCTTCTGAGCGGCACCCAGGAGCTAGCTGGGCAAGCGCACATGCACACAGCTTAGAGGAAACATTGAAGAAGTATTGCTCGTCATTTAAGTCAGATGGCCTTCTTTAACTTTTCCGCAGTTTGAAAAATGGAAGATGGAACAGTTTTATTAAGGAACTGTTGCCATCCTTGAGAGCATTGCGGTAATGGCAAACATTGGAAGTTAACGAATTAACAGTATTTTTTTACACTTCTGCAAAATTCTGTTGAACATAATTGTGTGGTAAATTCCTCTGGGCTAGGTCCTCCATGTGACTGAGCTGTCAAATTATGACAATTAATATTACAGAGGAATCAGCTACTGAGCAGAGATTGCAATATCACCTGATTACAAGTTGAAAAAACACTGAAAACAGGCATTTCCTCAACATAATGGGTGGATGTACCTCCACTTAAAAGGTGTACTTACTGCCACTCAGAAGGTGAAGATACATCCATGCATGTGATGAAAATCAAAACGCTCTTTTAGGCAACAGGTGGCAAAAGAGTGTATCATGGCAGACGTGTGCACGTTAGGCTTACATTTTCCAGGTGCTTTCATTAGAAAGAATTTACCCACAACATACAGAGAATAAGAAGCACCGTTGGGTTCATTCAGCACGAGAAAGTTTACAGTGATGTTGAAGAGTACATAGTTGTCTTCATTTCATGCGATCCATCATGAGTAATGAGGCTTTCATTTGCTGGCAATAATGGAAACAATATTTTGGGACGTACATTGGCTTTCTCCAGTGATGAGATGTTTTTGTGTAAGTACAGATTTGACAGCTGTCATTTAGAGGACAAACCCAATGAAGTAGCCAAGGGGTCGATTGATTTGTTCAAGATGTTTACAGAATCAACTCTAGTCCTGACGAAGGCCTACTTATTTATCAATGAAACCTTTGTGGATTAACAGATTTTGTTATGAAGGCCGAAACGCATGAGTGTCGACAATGTTTTATCCAACCAGTGTATTTGAAAAATTGTTTTAAAAAACAGATTGATATGATGGAATAACTGATCTCAATGGAAGTCAAAAGATGTCATGTTATATATATAAAAAAAACACTATAAAATGAGAGCGTTCTTTAAACATATGATATTGAAGCAAAACATGTGCACCTCATGTCTACAAAAATATATAAATTCAATGTTTGAAAAAATCATATTCCCTGCAAAGGCTTGCGACAGTGAGTAAAAAAAAATGTAGTATATTAAAAAAAAAAACACTTTTACTAACCCCTTGTATTGCACATGAATGTGTATGATTGAATGTACTGTGTTTTTTTTATAATTAATGAATAAAAAGAAATGTATATGTGTTGAGAAACAATAAATATTAAATGTACATATATTTTTCTAGAGACATATGGGATCATTACGAGCAGGGTGATAAGGGATACCGGCCACCCGTAAGAAGACCGGTGCCGATAATCCCTTACCGCCCTATTCTGAGGTCCCTTAGTGGGTCCCACCAGGAACTGCTGGTCTGGCCAGCCGTTCTGGACAGGACCCGTTAAGGGACCAGAGTGCTAATAACAGGCTTGCCATTCGTGAGCTTGTTTTTAGCTCCCTCCCCGTTTCCATTGAGCCCTATGTGGGCACAAATGGGAATGGGGAATGGCTTGTTCAATGGGGACTTACCGGTCCCGCCAGGCTCGGAATACACCGGTAAATCCCCATTGAACAACACCGGTGCAGGACCCATCATTGGAAGCAGTCATGACGCAAACAGCGCCATGACTACCACCAATCTCGTAATGAACCCCATAGTTTGGAGTCCAACATACAGTAATTGGAGGACACAAAGCTGTAAGGTTCACAAGTTCATTCTTTTTTAAATCAAATCATGAAGAGGAGGAGAGGGTAGTATGAGGTAAGGCACCTTGTCAGAACACATTCATCAAGACCATGCTGCTCTAAGCAGACACAAAGTGTGGGCTACACAATTCCCTGTTCTTTGTTGACCTAAAGGGACATGCACAGCAGTAGTGTACATGTCTTCTTAAGGGTATAAAGGAGACAATTGGTGCAGAGGAGGCCCAGTCATTGGGTCACACCATCACCCTAATCACACTCGATCACCCCCAGCAAGAGACCATATACAACTACTCACCATGATCCAAGCCCAGTTCCACAGTGTGAACCACACCATACCTGCCCGTCTGCCACTATTGAATTTTGTATCAGTTTGGTACTCTTGTGCGACTGTAAATTTCAGTTTATGCAGAGAAAGTTGCATGACATGTCAACAACATTTTCCAAAGTGCTAGTAGAGGTGTTCAGTGCACTATTCCTCCCATTACGGGCAGCGGTCAATAACACAAAGGGAATTGCTTACCCTATAGCCTACTTCTCCAACGTCATTGCAGCTTCAGACTGCACATAAAATGCATTGGTTCCAACCCCCCACCCCAGGCATTGTAGCAGGTATACTGCAATCGGAAGTAACAGCAATCTATGAATGTGCAGGTGACCTGCAATGGGGATCTGAAATGAAGTCACTCACTACTGTGCACCTTCCCCTGGCATGATGCATGATACCATGGTGCTAGAGAATTGATTGAATCCTGGAAATATGGACACCCAAAGAGGCCAATGGAATTATAACCCTGGATAAGTATCACAAGTAAAGTATAAGCCTTGTCAAAGACAAATATGTTTGCATGTTCAAATGCATTTGATCAGCATTTTCCAGTCACTGCCCCAATGGTACTACCTGCCATAAATGCCAGCAGCTGTTAGTACCGTGCCATATTTTGGTGGTGCCTGACAAATGCCTATCTTATGCCTGTATGGGAGCTATAGCTGTTGGCTCTGTCAAGGCTTGTTTTTAACAGAATTGCAATGCAAAGAGCAGTTCCAGGATACATATTAAGTTTATAAATGAAGTGATGGATGGCACACTTGGTTAAGATACATGTATTACACCAGAAGCAGAGTTACAGCCGTAATTAAGCAATACAATTTCAGAAGGCTACTCACAAAGGACAAAGCTACAGTCAGAGATCCCAGGGGATGGTTTTGGTGCATAGTGGAGCATGTTTTGAGTGTGGAGGCAATAGGGACTAGCAGTATTATGAGGAGTCAAAAGGTGCGTAATTAACCAAGCAACAGCCACATGCAGTGTGTCCGAGACTCACGTGCCATCGTTCTACTATCCTCACTTCCCCTGACAATAATTTCAGCTTATATGCAGCACTAACAGTACAAGCTAATAGCTCAAAGTAATTATCAGCTTTTGGGGTAGGAGTGGGGAATAACAAAGGGACGGGAAGGAGTAAAGACTGGCTTTATTCTTGGTAAAAAGGTGAATATCGAGGTCGTGAAAGCATGCCCACACACCCTCATCTGTACAGGCTCCACATGGACCCACTCACAAGATGTTACATGCTACCCAACTACAGCCACTCCAGTGAGTTTCAGTTGCACGCTGTGACTTGAGTATGCTGGAACTACAGTTCTACAATGCATAGGAAAAAAGATGTACATTGGTCAAGGTGTATGGGATTCTATAACTCCCAACCACCCATGGTTTTCCCTTGTGTGGATGGGTAGACAATGTAATGGGATACTCGAGTGGCCAAGTGTTAATCACTGTAATGCTCAAGAAGCAAATTACATTGAAAGAGCAAACGTTATATTTTAAAAAAAAGAAATTCAAGACTGCACTAACCAAAATAGTGCAGGATTGAACAGCACAGGAGAGATTAGTGATAAGGTAAGACGTTTCTGGGGTTGGGGAGATGGGGGAATCCGAGGTGGAACAGGGTATTTGCCCTAATAAAGAGCAGGATCAACAATGCACTGAGGGTTTGTGCATTGCTGAGGTGTACTCATTCTAAAGGTGGTACTTTATTGTTACTCCTTTTTATTTTAGCTATTGTGAATCTGAACCCTACAGTTATACAAAGGAACCACTAATCACATTTCACAAATAACGTAATTTGATTTCATCTGTACTGCAGGCAACTCTGGATAACCCAGTTACCATGAATCATCACGTCACCATTGAATCCAGGGACACCACAGGAGAAGGCCTACCACGAGGGACACATCTTCGGCCTGGTCTGACTAGGAAGGGCATTTATTTTTCATATAGAGTGATTATAGAAATGGTGATATCTGATATATGGCTGAAACAACTATGTATAGGCGCTTTATAAATGCCATATCATATCATATCATTATACCCGCCCATTAAAAGCATAGCAGGGAAGAACCAGATCATTATTGTCTACTGTCTGTGTTGGATGTACCAAGCACGGTTTTTGCTAGCTTATTGTTCTGTACATTGTAGCGTTGGGCGGACAATAACAAGATCTTGAGCAAATTTCAGACTGGATTCCGGAAAGGTTCTGCCACCTGCCATAATCTGCTAACTTTTAACCCATTTACAGATGCTATCACTAAACCAGGTGATCCACTGTTGTGTTAATTGTGTGTGGACTTTCGATCTGCATTTGACACTGTTACGAGGTAGACTCTTTGGAATAAACCTATAGGTTGCAATGTAGACCCAGAACTTCTATATTACAATAGGTTGCTGCATGAAAACAGTAGTGTCAGGGTGCAGCTGAGTAGCGTGTGGGCTGCACTGAAGGCATCGACTGCCCTGAGAGATTGAGGCGCGGGTGTGTACTGGCCTCCATTCTCTTCAATGTATAGCTGGCTGACTTGCAACAGAAGCTTCAGAATCTTAACAGTACTCCCCCAAAGACTGGCTGTCTCCCAAATGAGATGGTTATCTTACACCAAAGACGTGGCCATTGATCGCATCCCGGTTAGACTCAGTAGAGCTGCTAGGGAATTGTTTGTGTATTCGGCAGAAAATGGGATGGAGATTAACTTCGAGAACATGAAGTATATGATCATTGGCATGTCTAAAGATAAAAGCAGGAGCATGTATTTTGACACTGGGGTTGTGGAGCCGATAAATAACTGCAATTATCTGGGTTACTTTATTGAAGAGCTGAGAAGAAAGAACAAATTGTTGGTGGCTGGTAGGAAGGCATGCGCTTTAACTTGAATGAAAATGACTAAAACATGTGCTGGCCAGGTGTGATTGCAGTATAAAAACAACTCATAGTTCCAGCAATACTCTATGCATTTGATGCAAGTTATATGAGTAATCTGAAGTGCTTGGACATCCTATTTAGATGGACAGATTACAATCTAGCATTGGTCATGGTAGGCACACCTGCAGATATAAAATCACTAAGCATTCCTTGATTTTTAACCTCTTTCCTAAACTGAGACGGTTTATTGTACAGCTTAGGTTGAATATGTTGCCTATGCTTTCACTTATTAGTTTCAGAATGGGCATTGCCAAAGCAGATAGAATGTGTTGATTGTGCAAAACGGGCATCATTTAGAGACTAATTGGCACGTCCTTGCTTATTGCTCTGCTATGAGAGAATTGTATGTAATTTACCTTAAGACATGTGTGCACGATATTGTTAAACGTTAATTATGCAGTGCCTCCTTAGTATTTATATTGGCCTAAGCCTACTCGCGCTACACGGAAAAGCACGTTGCAAAGTTCCGATTTAGAGTTAACTTCTCTGCCATTTTAAGATTCATCTGCCATTTTTATTTCTACTCGTGTGTTCGTCGTTCTAAAATGGTGGACTATGTTTTCAACTTGCAACCAAGCCTTCCAAACTTTGAGTTCTGTTCATGTTTAGGCTGTCCTATAGCCAACTGTTTAGAATGAGCAATGAGACCTTGTGCTTCATATGAACTGTTGTTTAAGTGTTGTCTACGCTCACAAGACTCATCCTTGTATAAACTTTGGGACAATGAAGAACAAACCTTGAGCATATACTTTGGTCGAGCTGTATTGTAAAGGAACATTTACAAGGCTTACCACAGGATCCGAGAACATACATCACCATTGTGCCTTCATGGAAATGCAAACCTATGTAATCCTTTGCATAATATTGTATAATCTGGGGGCCTCATTCCGACTTGGGCAGTAAGGGATACCGGGCACCGGTAAGGAGACCGGTGCCGGTAAACCCTTACCGCCCAATTCCGAGGTCCCTTAGCGGGAGCTGCAAAGGACGTGTGGTCAGACCACATGTTCTTTATGGGTCCCGCTAAGGGACCAGAGTGCTAATTACGGGCCTGCTATTAGCAGGCCCAAAATTAGCACCTTCCCCATTCTCCTTGAGCCCTATGGGGGCTCAAATGGGAATGAGGAATTTTTGGTTGAATGGGGACTTAAAGGGTCCGCACAGGTCGGAAAGTCCCAGTAAGTCCCCATTCACCCAGACCAGACACGATTGAGGCCCTGTATGTGAACTAGGCACAGACTCTAGACCACTAATTATTAACGCGAAGAGAGGCTGGACAATATTACACGAATTGTACAAAAACACTCTCTCACCTCTCCTTGTTGGCTGGTACACATCACGAGGTGTTGGGAGCCAGATAGCTATCTGTTTTGCTTTGTAAACTGTACAGTAATAAAAGATCTGTGAATCTTTTTAGCCCTTGATTGGTGTATTTCCTTTGTGGTACTCAGCCTCGATATTTCTTTGTTCTTTCAGATGGCGCCCGAATAGGGGCCCTCAAGATTGATGCCACCTCGTTTAAGAGTTGACACGGCTATCGCACTGGGATCGGATGGTGAGAAAGGGGGCCCCTTCTTGGATGAGACGAGACATCTCAACAGTACTGCACGATCCGATCCCTGGACGGTGAGCTTGCAGTCCGAGACAGCATCTTGACGAGGGTCCATATATCGAGGTGGGCAGTTTAGCTGAAATAACCAACCATGAGGGTCCTTTGTTGTCCTTTGTAATGAGGGCGTTATTCCGCAGAGACAGACAATCTTTGGGATTTGGCCATCCGGCACCACAGGAGGTGTCGCCGGTATGTACTATGTACTGTAAGTACAGGATTGGTAGTATAGTATTCAATGATATTTGGCACAGACAAACTAGACATGCTTCTGAACTTCAGTGGCCAGTCAACGGTAGTTTTCAGATTGCCCGGATAGAGTATTTAGAATCCATATTGTTAAAGAAAAAAGCTAGACCTGCAGCATTTGATGTAATACAAAATTGGAAAAAGGAAGTTATGCAGCAACTTAAGAGTAAAGAGAAGCATACACGTCGACACATGTCAAACTCAGAAAAGGCATTATTGTATGATCAACAAAAACAGTCAGAGTCAGTTAGAAATATGGATAGGGCTTTTCAACTTGGTATAAAGAAAATATATCCGTCTAAAGATTTTCATGTCTCAGATGAGCTAATTGATGTACTTCTAAATGAACGTATGCCTGGTGCCACTACACCACCTCCTTATGTACCTATTCCTGCTGTCTCACCTCTTCCTGCTGTCGTTCCTCCTCCTGTAGCAATTCCTGTTCTTCCTGTTTCTCCTCTGCCACCAGTTATTGCTCCGCTTCCTCTGCCTGTACCTCCACCTTTACCGACTATTACTGTTCCAATAGATCCGTTTTTTTTGCCAGTAGTACTGTCTCCATTACCTGCTGCACAGGATTTGTCTACTGTTTCTTTCACAAGCAGTTCTGCTCCACTTGTAGCTGATAAAGGGGCGAGTGCTGAATCAAAAGTTGTAACTCGGAACATAGTTTCCAAAGAGATGAGAAGACATTTGAATGCATGGGCTAAGCAATGTATAGAGAAAGGTGAACAATCTACTGTTTTAGCTACTCTCTCCAATATAGAAAGCATTCCCGATCAGAATGTCTTCATTGAGGGGATGGGGATACATTTGGCGGTAATGTGGAATAGATTGATGGACACAGATGTCCCACAAGGGTTGAGAGATTTGAATGTTTTAGCTTATTGTCACGACCCGTGACCAAGAATCCCACTGGCATGGTCACATGCCAGGTAGGGTTAGGACTCGGGGTTCATTTGGGGCCCCAAGGGCCTTACATTATCACCAGGGACTCTCCTGGAGTAAGTCCTGGCACCTTTGGCGCCAGGCTCATATTTGGAATGGGACCTGAGGGGACTACTTTTTGTGTGGAAGTCTGCAGCCAAAATGGAGACACCCACACAGTCTAGTTCCTAAGAACCAGACTGTGCGGTGCAGTGTTTTAGGGTGTGGTAGCCCGGACTACTTTACCTGGACTACTTTATAGGGGTAGGCTATATAAACCACACCCAAGCTAGAGAATGTGCTTTGCGTTATGCTCATCGTGTTCAGAGACCAGCACCCGGTGTTCCTGGAATCACGGACCTGCAGAGGAGACAAAAGAACATCATTAGCAGTCCCAGCTTACCTGCAGCTTTCCATCCTTCGATCCCGGCTGCTCGCGGTCTTCCATCCCGTTGGCAGCATCTTCAGGACATCACACACGCACCGGAACAAAGCACCTGGAGGCGAGAGAGAAAAAGGGACAACGTTAAACAGGTTTCTCACGGCAATCACAGCAGTAACCATAACCTCCTCACCTGGCTGGGCATATCTTCCACTCCGGAAATCACTGCACGCCTAGAAAGACCATCGCGACCTGAAAAGGAATAAAGAATACAGGTTAGCCCAAAAAGACATTAGCGCGCCACACTTCGCGCTGAACCTACCTTTCTTCATACACTCTGCGTCCATAAATCCCGGCAGGAGCCTGACCCAAGCAGCGCACCCAGCGAACCTCCGCACACCTAAGGGGGAAACAATCAGGGAAAGACATTAATAGCACGAAAGAAAAGCAAAGGCCTTCAGAGACTGCTATAATCGAACTTACCTCCTTAAAGACACTTGAATGGGTTGGCACCAGTGAAGTTAACTCGGTCACTTCAACCCGCAGAAAAATACGCGCCCCTGCGTAGAAAACAGGACAGAGAGCACACCGACATCATAACAAGGTGAGGAGAGGGCCATCAGGTCGAGTCCAAGGGGCTGGTGGGAGGAAATTAAATCTGTGCCTAAGATCAGTCCTCCTGTGTTTTCAGGCCCACCTGCCATAGAAGCCATCATCCTGAATTGAGCACATCCAGGGGGAATCCGGCAACCAGGGCATACAGGCGTCCCCGTGGATACCAGGTGAGCGTAACAGAACGTGAAGACTCATAACAAAATCCACCTGGGCACCATGGAGACTTCAGAAATGGACTAACTGGCCCAGTTATTAGGACAATTACGTGCCGAAGTGCATTCGGCTAGGCAAGAGAATAATACCCTGCAAAGGGATCTTGTTGTCACCAAGGATCGCACTGAAGAACTCAGCAGGCAACTACTGCAATCCCAGGCCGGGCAAGCTCCATTACCCGGGACAACTTCACCGGCACAGGCAACCACGTCATCTACTGCTCCAGTGCAAATCAATTTACCCGGAACAATACTGTTAGCACCACCAGAAAGGTTTTCAGGAGATCCAAGAAAGTATGCAGCATTCATGAATCAATGTCGCCTCCATTTCCTCTGCAGACTGGCTGCATTCCCTAACGATCAGGCACAACTAGCATTTATTTTGTCATATCTAAGCGGTAGTGCAGCAGATTGGTCAGTGTCGCTTGTGAGCTATGATGATCCGTTACTACGTGACTTTGGGGGTTTCCGAAGGGAAATGGAAAAGCTCTTTGCCCGACACACCCATGAACAAGCTGTAGACAACTAACTCTTATCATTCCGGCAGGGGAATCAGGAATTACTAACATACATAGCAACCTTCAATAGGTTAGTGGCTGAAACCAGGTGGCCTGAAGACAAGAAAACCACATTGTTTCACCAAGGCCTTCCAGGGGAATTAAAGGACGTCTTGACGCAGGTACTTGATCCACCTAGAGACTGTAGTGAATTTATCAATCTGGTGGTGCAATTAGATCATCGACTACAAGATCGGAAAGCCGATCGGTCCAAATCCGACACTCGGGCCGTGTATCTAAGAACCAAGGATGCCACTTCACGCATGTCAGAGAATACCACAGAGCCAATGCAAATGGAGGCATACGACCACCGTTAACAAAAGCCGAAAGAGACAAGAGAAGGCAACAGCAGTTATGTTTGTACTGCGGACAATCGGGGCACTTCTTAAAAGACTGTCCAATAAAAAACCCCAAGTGAATTGTGGGAGCTACAGAAAAGGATGAGAGTAAGGAATCGGAAAACTGCCTAGCTAGACAAAAGTAGAGGTCAGTTTGTAGAGTGAGAAGAATGAGCCACTGACCTCACATTTTGCAATACCAGTGATCCTAATCAATCACCAACAACTTTCAAGGATGCATTCCGTTGAAGCTTACATAGACAGCGGAGCAGTTGGGAATTATATTGATCAGGATCTGGCCGCACGGATGCAGCTTCCCTTAAGTTTCAAGCCGAACACAGAAAAGGTGACCACAGTAGATGGGACTGAAATTGCTTCAGGACCACTAACCCAATGTACGGCAGGAATTACCCTGCTGTGCCAGGATGGACACCGGGAATTGATTTCCTTCGATCTCATCAAGGCGCCTCAGTTTCAGCTAATATTAGGGATGCCATGGTTAGTTGGTCATAACCCTCGGATAGATTGGCAAGCAAGAAAACTGACTTTTCCTCATGATTGCGCCTCCACCTGTTATCTCCAAGAAAGCAAGTCCAGTTTCAAGGTTTCTATGAGTCCTAGAGTCTGCATATCTACACTTGGTGCAACCAGTATTCTCCCTGAAGAATATCAAGATTTCCAGGATGTGTTCCAGAAGAAACAAGCTAATACACTACCACCACACAGGTCCTATGACTGTCAGATTGACCTCATACCTGGTGCACAGATGCCTTGTGGCAGAATCTATGCTCTCACTGAATCAGAAAACCAGCATCTAAAGTCCTATCTGGACCAGTACTTGGCAAATGGGTTCATTTGCCCATCCAAATCACCGGCAGCTAGTCCCCTGTTCTTCATACCAAAAAAGGAAGGGGACTTGAGAACCTGTATTGACTATCGCGCCCTGAACCAGATCACCGTGAAAAACCATTACCCACTGCCCCTTATTCCCGAGATACTATATCAAGTCAAAGATGCCCAGATTTATACAAAGTTAGACCTCAGAGGAGTGTACCACCTGGTCCGAGTTAAAAAAGGAGATGAATGGAAAACGGCCTTTCGTACTAAGTATGGGTTGTTTGAGTACCAGGTAATGCCTTTCGGGCTTTGCAATGCCCCAACGGCGTTCCAATATTTTATGAACGATGTGCTAAGGGAGCTGATCGATGTTTGCGCCCTAGTCTACATAGATGACATCCTAGTGTATTCACCCTCAGAACAAGACCATGTCAAGCATGTCCGTGCTGTCCTTGCCAAACTGCGCCAACATCGACTATGCGCAAAACTTGAAAAATGTTTTTTCCACGTAACTGAAGTTGAATTTCTTGGTTTCATTCTTACTCCAAAAGGCATTCGAATGGATGCACACAAGGTGGATGCCATTCTAAAATGGCCCTCCCCGACCTCAGTAAGAGGGATCCAGAGTATGCTGGGTTTTTCAAATTTCTACCATCGATTCATCCCAGACTTTTCTCAGATTGTGCAGCCGATCACGTTACTTCTATGAAAAAACAATACAAAATTCATATGGTCAGAAGATGCCGAAACAGCCTTCCAAAAACTAAAGGAAAGGTTCACATCAGCCCCGGTCTTATGACACCCTCGTCCAGATCTTCCTTAAATCATGGAAATAGATGCTTCCAATATGGCGATGGGGGCAGTTCTTTCTCAAAAAGACCCTGAAACTGCCAATTGCACCATGTGGCCTTCTGGCCGTGAAAATTGACAACTCCTGAACTCAATTATGCCATCACCGATAAGGATCTGCTTGCTATAAAATCCACCTTCAAGGCATGGCGGCATTATCTCTTAGGGCCCAGGCATACAGTCACTGTAATTGTAGACCATTGGAACATACAGAGGGTAATTCATAGAATCCAGCGCACAAGTAGCGCACGCGGCTGGCGCACAGCGTGCGCCTGCGATAGTCTGCGCCAGGCACGTGCGCTAAAACTGATTTCCGCGCACAGCGTATTCATGGATTTCATGCTCCCAAACCAGCCGTGGCGCAGAGAATCGCAGCGAGCCTGCAGCAGCGCCAGTAACGCCCCCAAGAACGCCCTCGCGCAAGGAAAAGCCATCAAAATCGCCAAATCATCGCTAAGGGCTGCGCTAACCCTGGACCACTTCACAGGGCAGGCAAACAAGGAAAGCAAAGCGGGCAATCTTCAAATCAGGAGTACGCGGGAAGTTCTACACGCGACTAGGCAGGGAACGTGAATTACAGGGGTACACGGGAATTATCACACGCGAACAGCCAGGGAACGCGTATTACAGGGGTACGCGTGAAGTAGAACACGCGATAGGCCAACGTGTATTACAGGGGTACGCGTGAAGTAGAACACGCGATAGGGCAGGGAACGTGTATTACAGGGGTACGCGGGAATTATCACACGCGAACAGCCAGGGTGCGTGTATTACAGGGGTAGCGGGAAGTTCAACACGCGATTGGCCAGGGAACGTGTATTACAGGGGTACGCGTGAAGTAGAACACGCGATAGGCCAGGGAACGTGTATTACAGGGGTACGCGGGAATTATCACACGCGAACAGCCAGGGTGCGTGTATTACAGGGGTAGCGGGAAGTTCAACACGCGATTGGCCAGGGTACGTGTATTACAGGGGTGCATGGGAATTATCACACGCGAATAGGCTGGGTGGGCCCTCACAGGTGTACCCTGTACACCCTCCACGGCCCCTGCAGGCAGCCCACAAAACAGGGGACTACCCTGCACACCTGATCATGTCCCCCTGCACCCCCATCCACCAGGGGCACCCTCCACCAGGCCCCCACCCATGTCTCCCACCACCCCCACCCCCCAGCAGTGCAGGGGCACCTGCCATCAGGCCCCCACCCATGTCTCCCACCACCCCCACCCCCCATCCACCAGGGGCACCCTCCACCAGGCCCCCACCCATGTCTCCCACCACCCCCACCCACCAGCACTGTGGGGCACGTGGCCAGCAGGCAGTCAGGCAGCAGCAGATGGCAGGTGGGAGCGTGCTCAGGGCTCTGGGGGACTGTAATTTGGCCTCCTGGCCAGGAGCGTGGTCTTTCGTGTTTGAACGCGTGGACAGCCTGATAGGGAGTGATTTTGCACGTGAAAACCCCACACTCAGCGAATCGCGCGAAAACCCGTCACCAGCATATGTGCGTCTATAGTTACCTGCACGTGCAGTGTCAAAGCGTGTGATTGGTGAAAATGGATCTACACGCAGGAGTGACAAAGCGTGTGATTGGTGAAAATGGATCTACACGCAGGAGTGACAAAGCGTGTGATTGGTGAAAAGTGAGCTACACGCAGGAGTGTCAAAGCGTGTGATTGGTGAAAAAGGATCCACACGCAGAAGTGACAAAGCGTGTGATTGGTGAACATGGGCCAAGCACGTACACGCCGTAAGTGACGCTGTACGTGTGGGCCTGTATATAAGGTAGTGTAGAACACCATTTCCTTGTACGTGCTTTTCGTGGAGAGCGAGTGGGTGAATTCTGTACTTCTTGTCGTTTCACACGCGATTTACTTCACGGCGTTTCCAGTTCGTACTCCCTGTTACCTCTGACAGCTTTTTCTCTTTTTCCTCTTGTACTGGTTTACCTGGGCCTGTTCCCTCAAACAGTGTCCCCTTCTACTGTTGTCCTGTCTCCTCAGACAGCGTACACATCTTCTTTTGGCGGGGGTGTTGCCAACCAAACGCGCTCATTTTTCACGCTCTTTTACCTGGCAGACGGTGAGTCACGCACGTATCTAACTTCTGTGCTTGCCCCGTGTGTAGCCTACCCCTTCAGAGGTCATTCTAGGCTGCGTGTGACACGCATACGTTCATTGTGTTACTGGATGCCACAGCGTAGTGCAGGGTTTTCCATCAGCACACGTGGTCTAGGAGGGGTATTGTGCACGTTCCTTAACTTTTCTGGGGTGCCTGTGCGTTGCGTGACCCGTCATCTTTCCCCAGGGGTGTCATATAGCCTTGCCACTGCACTAGGGTACGAATACCATCTGGTACCCAACCCCTTTGACACCCAATTGCCCAGGACAATTGTGCACACCGATTCCCATACGCACAATAACATCAGTGCCATGGTTGGGAGGCATGCAAGCCGTAAGGGTGGCAAAGGTGGCCGAGCCACACGTGGTGGCCGTGGAGGATCCACTAGGGGACGTGGTTGTGACTTGCAGGGTGCCCCTGTCCCCCCCAGTCTGGAGGACCAGTCAGGGACACCCATGCCCCCCCCCCCAGTTGAGGGTCATGTGGCTGATACCAACCCTGATCAGCCCTTGTCGGACCAGCCCATTGTGGCAGCAGACCTGTCCGAGGGTGATCCCATCGCTGACATCCAGGTCAGCAGGTCCACTGCACGTGCACCGGTGCACATTGGTGTCATCAGGGCACGCGCATCTATGCCAGATAGGTCATCTGCTGGCCCCCGTAGCCAGGATGTGGCTCCATCCACCCCACCTCTCATACACCCTGCCAAGACTGTGTCGGTCCTAGTTCATGCACCTCAGATCAGGCCTGACCCCATCCCACTACCCCCAATGCCTGCACCTACTCCCATGCTGAGTGTGCAATCCCACACACCCAGTACTGAGTCCACCACGGCTCCTGCCCCTAGTGTCCACAGCGGCGTAGGACACTCTGGATCCCCACCCCCTTCCAAGCGCAAGAGGAAGAGTGCACGTCCGGCACAGGCTGATTCCCCAGGCACGGCTGCACAGTCCGGCCCATCAAGGAAGCCAAGCTTCACAGACGCCGAACTGAATGCACTTGTTCAGTATGTGTCAGATCATGATAGGGAAATGGTCATCGTTGCAGGGTCCAAGACCACACATGCCAGACGCCAGGCACACTGGCAGACCATTGCTGACAGAATAAGTGCCCTTGGAGTAGTGAGGCGCACAGCTAGTGATTGCCAGAAGCGCTGGAATGACCTTAAGCGCAGGGCAAAGGATAAGCTGGCCTCAAGTCATGCCGCAACCTTGGTGACTGGAGGTGGGTCCCCAGCACAGGAAATAGAACTCACACCACACGAGTCCGTAGCTGGATCCTACGTCACCGAGGGACAACTCCAAGGTGTGGGAGATCTCCCTGATTACGAGGCATCATCCGGTGAGTGCACATGCATGTGTGTATTATCCATGTGCATGGTGTGTGTGTGAAGCATTCATGTTGGGTGCCTGTCAAGGGGGTGTGTGGCAGAGTTGATAGTGGCACCCATGTGCCTCATCCAGTATGTTCAATGCAACACCATCTGCCCACAGCACTATCCCAACTGGCAACAGTGCACATATGGCCCTACACCATGGAAGTTGCCCTTGAATTGTCATTTTGTCACTACATTGTTGCTCATACTCCCCTGTCTATTCATCTGATGTCTTACATACCATTCCTATACTTTCCCCCAGCCAATCAAGTTTCATCTTCACATGCCTGACATGCAATGATACCACATGCTAATGCGTCCTCTGTATATAAATGCCAACCAACATGCTGTCATACTGTGGATGTTGCCTTGACATCCACCTCCTACCTGTGTGCTTTGGTACCGTCTGGTTTCGAGCCCCATTCCCTCACACTCCATGCTGCTCTTCATGGTCTATCTTCCCTGACTTCTACAGTTCAGACCATCGTGCCCTACTCACGACACCTGCTTGCTAACAGTCAAATGAGGGCACCCTGCCCTCCAATGCGACCCACCCTATTGCTGACAAGTGCATCTGAGCCTACTCAAAGCCAACTCTCACTGACATCTGCTCATACATGCCTTTGCCTGTCCCATAGACCCTTCACATGGTCCCTGTCCTCTCTCCTTGCTCCTCTTCCACCATCAATGGTGGGACCCGTTGGGGTGTACTCCTGGCCTCCTTCCAATCCTCAGAGGCCACAATTGATGTGCATGGTAATGGGAGCATCTCAGTCCAAGGCCCTTAGGCCAACCTCATTCTCCTTGAGAAATGCTAGCCACATCTCATCAACTTCCTTTCCTCTCCTGCTGTCCCCCCTCCTCTCTCCTCATCAATCCTGCACTGCCTCCCTGCACCCTCCCATGATCCTTCTCCGCCTCCCACTCCAACTCCTACACATGCTGCACCTCTGATCTCTAGCACTCCCCGTAAGTCCTCCAAGGCTGTCAACCTCCTCCACAATTACACTCCTTTCACTGCGGCTGCATCAGGCATTCCTCCGATATCTGTCACTTACATGAGGTTATGCACCTTGACATCCTTGGTCTCATGGAAACATGTCTGACGGCCAGCTCTGTCTGCATCCTTCACACACTCCTACCTGATGTTCAGGAGACCCTCTCCTTGGCCCGCCACTACTGTGCAGGGGGGGTGTGCCCTTGGCTTCCCTGAGGGTATTCCTGCCACTGTCACTCCTACTTAGACCTACTCCACTCTGGAATGGCTTGTGTGACGTCTCTCTCTACCACACCTTGACATTCACAAACTGTGCGTACTGTGTCTGGGAAAACTGGTCAAATGTACTACTTCCTTTCTGAGTGTCCTCACCTCTCCTCCTCACTCATGTCCCCAGACACAGAAATCCTCTTCCTTGTTGCTGTACGCATCCACCTGCATGCTTGTTGACCCCCCCACGTGACCTTTCTGTGACCTCAGCAACTCCCTCTCACCCTCTAGACTCCCGTCTGTCCCTACTCATTCTGCAGGGCACACTCTTGATGCTCTGATCTCATCTGACTTTCCCCTCTCCGTCCATCTCTGCACTCCTCTCTCCTGGAGTGATCACATTCTCCTCTCCTCCCAGCTCACCCTCACCACCCCACAGGCAAAGCCACCCTCACCACTGTCACACACCTTCTTGGTATTCCAACCCATGAAGTGTGTGTCAGTCGAGGCTCATGCTGCCAAAATCTCCCCCCCATCCAGCTCCCCCTTAGGCTCACTCCCATCCTGACAGGGCCCACTCCATGCTCCACTCTATGTCAGGTACACTGGATGTCTTTGCCACGGTCATGACCACCTGTCTGAAGCCCCATGCCAATGCAGAGTCCTGGCATGACTCGGATCTTGTGAACCCAGACCACAGGTGCCGGGTGGCAGAGAGGGAATGTCCTGCATCATGCTCATCCTCTGGCAAACTGGCCTGCCACATGCTCCAAAGGCAATAGCGCCTCACCCTTTTCACCAAGATGAGATCCCCAATCCAAGGGCACATATCTGCGGCATGTGACAACTCTGCAGGACACATAGAAATCTGCAAGGACCTTGCCGAGCCAGATGCAGTGTGTACCTCCCCTGTCCCCTCCGAGCCCACAGCACTGCATGATTGTCTCTGTACCCCTATAGGCCACCCCCCCAGCACTTGTCTGCGCCTAACACCATCTGCCCTTGACGTTAAGTCCTACTTACCTTGTACAGCACTTCCAGCCGCCACTTCCCCTTGCACTTCATTGTGCCACCCACCCCTGCACTTGCGTGACATGAATGACACCAGCACCAGTAGGATTGTTGACTGGCATCCCCTACTGCCCCACCACCCCTCAGTGCTCCGCTGTACCTTCATACATTTCTGGACCGGTGCTTCACGAATGCTATATGATTCCTTTACAGGTGATGGGGAGGTGGAATCTCATTGTTTACTGCATTTTGTTGATGTAGACAAGGCACTGTGCATCGTGGCCAATTTGGACTAGCAGATCCATGTACAACATGTTAACTTATTGATGTGATGATGCAATGTCAGGACCAGAGTGGTAGAAATCCAAAAAAGTTGCCCTCCTCTCCCTCTTCACTTGGTGGCTATGTCACATGCCATGTGTGTGATGGCATGTGCCTTTGACATGGCAATCACCGGCCAATGTGTGATGGCAGTGCTAGGCAGCATGGTGAGCAGGCGTTGCTCTCCAATCTGTACATTGTATGCCCTGAGCCTCCCCTACAGACCCAGTGATGGTGAATGCATAGGAGGTCTCCCAGTCATGTGGGACATGTGTCGTAGAACTACTGCCTCTGTTGTTCATCAGCCCTTGTTGCATGCCATGGTGCTAATACCTGTTTCCATTTTTCTCTTTCATGTCTTTGCAGGGGACGAAGCACTTGTTGATGCTGGGGATGTGGTGGTTGAGCCGTCCCAGGAGGGCAACCCGGGCCGACCTTCCACAAGTGAGGGACGTGGTGTGTTTGTGGGTGAAAACCCACAAGTGCTGCAGGTCGTGCTGTCGAGGGGTGTCTCTGGGGGTTCCTCCCCCGAGCAGTATTCAGGTGTAGACTCGGAGGATGACACCTATGTGCAGTCGCAGGTGAGTGTTCTTGGGAGAGAATCTCCTCTGTCCGACCCACCTGCAGCCGGGCCATTGCCCTCAATGGGGATGTCAGTGTCGGCAGCTCAGCCTCCGGTGGTTACGGATGCAGGGCCACACCACACAATCTCTGATCCTGTTCCTGGGGCTGCAGATCAGAGAGGGAATGCAGTCCTGCAGCCTGAGGCCTTGCCGGCACAGCAAGGCGCAGTCCGCCTTGCCCCAGGCAGGTGTGGTGCCCGTCAACGTGGTGGCCGTATGCCACCTGGCAATACCGCTTGGGAGCAATCCATCTACGGTATGGCCAACCAACAGGCAGCATCATCCGAGATGATTGCACAGGCCATGGATAGGGTGGCCACTTCCATTGTCCCCCCAGAAAGGCTGATGGAGCGACTGGAGCAGGCTACAGAGTCCATCTGCCAGGCACACAGGGAGGATATGTTGGCGTCCAACAAGGACAGGCGGGCGGCACTGGCGACTCTGCGGGAATCACTTTCCATGGAGTCCCAGCGCCACAGGGAAGGCCTGAGGGAAGAATTCCATCACCTCAGGTCGACCCTGTTAGAGCTTGAGGCTTCATCCCATAGAAGGACAGAGGAGCAGCTGGAGCGTCTGACACGGACGCTCTCGGCCGAGATGCAGGCAACTCGTGCGGAGGTCAGGTCATCCCGGAAGTTACTGCATGGGGACCTCCGCATGATTATAACCCAGAACCAGAACTACCAGACCCGCCTGCTTGCAGCCATGGAGGAGCAAACTCGTGCTTTGCGTGGGCTGCCTCCCATTGTCACACCATCTTCTGAGGCAGCTCCCCCACCTCCTGAGTCAGCTGCAGGGTCTGGCCAGAGCGATAGCGACTCATCTCCCACAACAGAGTAGCCGTGTGGGCCACGAGCCTATGGGGTGTTTTAGTTTCCCATGATCCACACAGGTGGATTGTGGCGTGCATCCTGTCCTCGGACCTCATAGGTGGCCCCCCCCCCCGCCGGCCCTTTCATGGCCATTTTTTCTCAATTTTCTTTTTTCTTTTCCAAGAGTGTTGCCTTGTGTGGGTACCTGGGCATACACTGTATTGTGGCTGGGCACATGCAGGCTTGTCCTGAGTTTGGTTTCGATGCTTGGGTAGCAGACATCCACACCCCTCCTGCTTCCGTTTCCATGGGCTTGCAAAGGGTGTGCCCAAGTGACAGCAAATTACACGGTGACATTGGACTCCCATGAGCTGTTGGCCAGTCCATAGTCAATACTGTGTAGACATTCATAGTGTACATTGTTGTTGCACCTAACTATGCATGATGGTTTGATATGTGCCTCTACTTACATATGTTGCTCATGTTTTGCAGGTATTTCACACAGTTCTTCACACGGGCATACTCTCTGGAGTCAGACTACATGTCGGTAGATGTGCACTGACACTTTTGCGTGGCGCCATCACTGTACATCTGGACGGTGAGGACATACCAGCAGAATCAGGTAATGAGACTACCATTGATTACATGCATTGTGTCTTGTTTGGGTGGGCTTCAGGGTGGGTTGGTGTGTAATTTGATTGAAATTACTCTTACACAGGTGTGTAGTAGTGGCTCCAGCGCGGTTAGCTGTTCAAGTGCGGCTATGTTCCATTTGGGGCACTGCTATTTGTGACACCGGTGTCATGTTGTGATGGCCAGTTTGTTTGCTCTCACATACCATGACATGGTGTCCTCAGTGGCGGGACTGTGAAGGGAATGGGTGACATGGCAATGTTGTCATGTAGTGAATCGCCTGTGGCAATGCATATTTGATTGATGGAGTTGTGTCTTTTCGTTGTGATGCATTGCTGGTGTATGTGTAGGTAGGGGTGCACACATAGTGACACTTCCATGTTAACAATCTCAGGCTGATGTGTATCTGACAGTTTATTGTCAAGTAATTTTGTGACATTGTCAGGTAGTGTCATCATTGATTGTCAGATGGTATGTGCCAGAGCAGTGTGCACTAGCCAGCACTGTGATTCCTAGGTGAAGAAGTTGGCCACCAGTTGCGTACGGGCTGCCACCCCCCGTGCCCTTTCCCCTCCCATGCGCAGCGGGCGTGCATGTGGTTGTGGATGTGGTGGCACCACCATGTCCACGGGCAGGCCCCGGCGTGTTGCAACGTTGTGCAGGACACATGCTGCCACTATGATCCTGCACACTATTCGGGGAGCATATAACAGCTGCCCGCCAGAACGGTCAAGGGAGCGAAAGCGTGACTTCAGCACTCCGAATGTGCGCTCCACTATGCCCCGTGTTGCAATGTGGGCTGTGTTGTACCTTACCTCGGGTGGCGTGGTGGGGTTCCGGATTGGGGTCATCATGTGGGGGCTGATAGGGAAGGCACTGTCCCCTGCGGAGGTGGTGATGGGTATCATTAGTGGTGTTGTGTCATGACCCAGTATCTGACATGCATGCATGTGCAGTGGCATTCATGCTCACCAAGCAGCCATGTATCTCCATGCTGGCCAGCCTCTAGGTCCCGGCATAGTGTAGACATTCTGTAGATGAAGCTGTCGTGGGTGGACCCGGGATAGTTGGCATATACTGATGTGATTATTCCCTTGGCATTGCATACAACTTGCACGTTGATGGAATGCCAGTGCTTGCGGTTTCTATAGATGTGCTCTGTTGCCCTGGGTGGACGTAGAGCCACATGTGTGCAGTCAATTGCACCAAGCACTTTGGGGAATTGAGCCACACCATAGAATTCCTGGATGCACGTCCGCCTTTCTGCATGAGTCCTGGGGAGATATATGTGCCTGCGGACTGATGGCCGTGCAGTGATGATGTTCAAGACCTGGTGTAGGCAGCGTGACTGCGTGGCCTGTGACACACCACCCACTATGGCACTTGTCCGCTGAAAGGATCCAGTGGCCAAGAAGTGCAGTACATTCAGGACCTTCTGCAGGGGGCTGAGTGCTTGGGAGCACAGGGTGGGTGATGTGAGGTCATCCTCCCACTCACTGACCAGGTCCAGTATGATGTGTGCTGGAAACCTGTACCTCCCATACACCTGGTCATCAGGCATCCCGAATAGGCTGGTTCTGGGTGTGAATATTCTGGCCCTGACTCTCCTCCTCCTCCTCCTTTGGTAGCCCACTGCCACTGCTGCTAGGAACGGTATGTTCATCCTGGCATCTGGCTTGTTTATTGATAAGTGCGCAAATTAATGCCTTGCGCGTGTTCTAGGCGAGCGTGTGACCCTCGCACCCCTGGAATCTAGTTCCCACTCCAATAGCGTGTGGAAATTCCCACGCAGCAGGCATACAGGTGCGCTGACGTACTTGCGTGTGTAAGTGCCCGCGCACCCCTGAAATACACGTACATAGGCCAATGGCGTGTACGCGCACTTTTGGCCAATTACACGCGATGTAATACACGTACATTGGCCAATCGCGTGTACGCGCACTTTTGGCCAATTACACGCGATGTAATACACGTACATTGGCCAATCGCGTGTACGCGCACTTTTGGCCAATTACACGCGATGACACTCTGACGTGCAGTATTTCCACGTGTGCTCCGTCATCACGTGCTGAGTGGGGAACGCCCGTGCGGATCACGTCAGACGCGCTTACGCGGTGAGGGACTCTGGTCCAATAGAATCGCGTATGCGTGCTGACGCACTTACGCGCTAAGGCCCTTTCCTCGGATTTCACGCTGACGTGCAGGAATATCACGTGCCAAATCACTCCGTATCAAGCTGGCCACCCGAAAACACACGGAACACCACGCTCCTGCCCAGAAGGCCGAGTTACTGCCCCCCCAGTGCCCTGAGCAGCCTCCCACGTGCTATCTGCTGCTGCCTGCCTGCCTGCCTGCCTGCTGCCACCGTGCCCTGCCATTTGGTGCCTGCACATCAGCCATCTGCAGGGGTCCAGTTGCTGTGTCCACCCCTGCTGGAACTGAAGACTCCCAACTGGGATTACATCGCTCCACAGCCCAGCCCCAGGACCCAGTTGCCCACCCACACCTGCCTCTGGGGTTGCCATGTCGGGCACTTCCACATCTGGCACCAGTGGCAACCCCAGGCCAGAGGGGCAGAGGGGCACCAGCTTCACTGCCACCGAAGTTGGTGTCCTGGTGGAGCATGTCCTGGGGCAGTATGATGCCCTCTTTGGATCGTCCCGCGCCAGCAAGGAAGGACAGGAGAGGATCTGGGCTGACTGTGTGGTTGCCATCAACGCGGAGGGGGTGGCAACCCGCAACGTCCAGAAGATCAAGAAGCGCTGGGAGGACTTGAGGTCCAGGACCCTTGTGAAGGCCCGGCGCCTCGTGGAGGGGGGCCGGGGCCGCATGAGTTCCATCCAGAAGAGGGTCCTGGAACGCGTACGCCCAGCGCTCCACGCCCAGGTCCTTGAGAGGGAGGCCCGTCTGGAGTTGAGCAGTAAGTGTGCAAGCATTACTGTGTGAGACAGGGCATGTTGCGGTGTGCTGGTTCTATGATACTTGCCTGTATGTGTGCCATGGGCCATGTATGCATGTATGTGTGCAGGGACATCATGGTAATGCATGTGCGACCAGTGATGTGTGACCCACATGGTTGTTGCATGTGTTGAAATGTGGCATGGGGAGCCCTATGCAGATTTAGGACATGAGAGCATGCCAGTCTCTGTACCTGGACATGGATGGGGGTGAAGGATGGGTGCTGATGCCAGGTACATATATGGTAGCCATGTCTGTGTGCCTGACCTGCGTGTCTGTGACTTGTGCATGCCATGGATGCATGACACATGTGTGTGACAATGCACAGATTCTGTGACGCACCCAACTAACCCTTGTTTCGCCTGTGTTCGTTGTGTTTGGGGCCAGATGGATGTGACTGAGGTGAAGTGTGTGCATGTGATATGCATGAGCCATGATGCATGTGAGTTACATATCATTGAATGTTTCAAGAGTCAATTGGACATGCATGGAAATGTGCATGGCATGCACCATGCCTGTTACTGTGTGTGTTTTGCCTGGACTGACCCATGTGTTGTGGAGGGACATGATGGAAGTGTACTTTGACAGGGGTGCTCATCTGCTATTGCTTCCTGTCTAGGGGACCATTTTACAGTAGCCTGATGCTTGTGTCCTTTGTCTCCCTCTACGCAGCGGCTAGTGAAGAAGAGGGCGGAGACGGCGCTGTGGAGCAAGGTGGCGGGGATGCCCCCACGGCTGCAGCGGAAGGGGTGGGTGAGCCCCCACAGGGGCCTGCTACGGCGGGAGACGGTGAGGAGCCATCCAGGTTGGTGGTTTGCACAGAGGAGGAGGAGGCCGACACTGGTGCACACATGGGGCCTGGTGGGAGCATCCCTGCTGGTGCAAGTGGTGCAGTCCAGGGCCAGGGGCAGGAGGCAGCACAGGTCACCGTGGAGGTGCCTGTGCATGTCGCTGTCCCTGACCCTGTGAGTGCACCACCATGCACCAGCAGGGATGCCCCGTCCCAGGCCCGTCCGCAGGTAGTGGGGATGTCCATGTCAACTGACTCCCCTCCACCTGCGGCCGTGGGAACCCCTGGCCGCGTGGAGCAGGTCCTGATTGGGGTCGCGATGCGCACGGCTGTGATTCGTGATGACGTGCGTGCTTCCCGGGAGGAGCACGCACGTCATCACGAAGTGCACCGTGCCGACGTGGCCCAATTGGGATCGGCCATGTTCGGGGGGTTCCTGCATGTGTTGGCCAATCTGACGGCCCTCTCCTCCTCTGTGCAGGCTATCCACCGGTCATTCTCCTTGCCGTCTTCCGGCCCAGATGCCACCATGGCCCCCTGTGGACCTGCCCCGACCAATGCAGCCAGCTCGGTGGGGATCCCATCCCTGCCACAGTTGGGAGTCGGAGGTCCAGCAGGGGTGGACGACACAGCAAGTGGACCCCAGCAGATGGAAGATGTGCCGGCATCATCGGGCAGGGCACGTGAACGACGGCGTCGGTGGTTACCATCAGCCTGGATGCCGTCGTGCTGGCAGAGGCAGTGGCGTCGGAGGCAGCAGCGGGCTCGACGTGGGAGGCATCATGGCTCGGGGCCATCAAGATCAGAGGGGCAGGCATCGGCCGGAGGGCAGGGCAACCCTGGCATGGCGGTGTGTTCCGTGTGGGAGGAGTTTGGCCAGCGGATAGGTGCGGAGCGGCAGCGGGCGGAAGAGGAGCGGCTCGCCATGGCCAGGGCGGAGATCTCCATGCGTCGGGCATTGAGGCGGGCTGAGTGCCTCGAGGAGGCTCGTAGGGATTTTGGTGAGCACATGGGGTTGTCCCTGCGAGACCTCGGGGCCAGGACAGAGTCCCGCCTCCAGGACATTGACATGGAGTTCGAGGATGCCCTGGCCAGCATCACCAAGTGAGCCGCAGGACTAGCCCGCTGCCTTTGTATATAGTTTTTTAGTTAGTTAGTGCTAGGTTTCCTTTATTTATTTTTATTATTTTGGACCGCTCGGACAATGGCCACTTTTTTGTACATATTTATTTTATTAGTTAGTATTAGGTTTCATTTGTGCTGTTGGGCTCATGGACCCTGGAACATTCCTGTATATATTGTTATATTTTGGGAGATACATTTTTTAATTTTTTTATTGTTTACACCATGACGTAATGGTTTTTCTTTGATTTCCTACTACATGGTTTTGCTTTGGACAAATTATATTGATTTTTGAATCCTTTGTTTTTTGGTTTATCATTTTTGTTCTCGGACATGGACCTTTTATTTACTTTGCCACATAGTTGTATGTTTTATTGGTTTACTTGATTTGTGTTTTTAATACATTTTTATATTATCTTACACTTGTGTTATTTTCTCTTTGGTTTCTTACATGTCATGATATGGGTTTTGACATTCACTTGCACCCATTGTGTATGTGTGTGTGACATGTGTTCTTTTGCATACTTGCCTTTGGGGTTGTGTCATGTGATTGCATTCCTTGCCTGGGTGTTTGTGCTGGGTATGCTGGCCATTACTGCCATGATTGTGTATCGTCAGGACCTGGGGCCAGGGGGACATGGGTGGGGGCCTGCTGGCAGGTTCCCCACAGTGCTGGGGGTGGGGGTGGTGGGAGATATGGGTTGGACATGGGTGGGGGCCTGCTGGCAGGTTCCCCACAGTGCTGGGGGTGGGGGTGGTGGGAGACATGGGTGGGGGCCTGGTGGAGGGTGTCCCTGGTGGATGGGGGGTGGGGGTGGTGGGAGACATGGGTGGGGGCCTGGTGGAGGGTGTCCCTGGTGGATGGGGGGTGGGGGTGGTGGGAGACATGGGTGGGGGCCTGGTGGAGGGTACCCCTGGGGGGTGGGGGGTGGGGGTGGTGGGAGACATGGGTGGGGGCCTGGTGGAGGGTGTCCCTGGTGGATGGGGGGTGGGGGTGGTGGGAGACATGGGTTGGACATGGGTGGGGGCCTGCTGGCAGGTTCCCCACAGTGCTGGGGGTGGTGGGAGACATGGGTGGGGGCCTGGTGGAGGGTGTCCCTGGTGGATGGGGGGTGGGGGTGGTGGGAGACATGGGTGGGGGCCTGGTGGAGGGTGCCCCTGGGGGGTGGGGGGTGGGGGTGGTGGGAGACATGGGTGGGGGCCTGGTGGAGGGTGTCCCTGGTGGATGGGGGGTGGGGGTGGTGGGAGACATGAGCAGGTGTGCAGGGTAGTTCCCTGTGGTGTGTGCTGCCTGCAGGGGCCGTGGAGGGTGTACAGGTAATGCCTGGGAGCACACAGCCAATTCGCGTGTGGAACTTCCCGCGCACCCCTGAAATCCACGTACCCGGCCATATCGCGTGTGGAACTTCCCGCGCACCCCTGAAATCCACGTACCCTGCCATATCGCGTGTGGAACTTCCCGCGCACCCCTGCAATCCACGTACCCTGACTAATCGCGTGTGGAACTTCCCGCGCACCCCTGAAATCCACGTACCCGGCCATATCGCGTGTGGGACTTCCCGCGCACCCCTGAAATCCACGTACCCTGACTAATCGCGTGTGGAACTTCCCGCGCACCCCTGCAATCCACGTACCCGGCCATATCGCGTGTGGAACTTCCCGCGCACCCCTGAAATCCACGTACCCGGCCATATCGCGTGTGGAACTTCCCGCGCACCCCTGAAATCCACGTACCCGGCCATATCGCGTGTGGGACTTCCCGCGCACCCCTGAAATCCACGTACCCTGACTAATCGCGTGTGGAACTTCCCGCGCACCCCTGCAATCCACGTACCCGGCCATATCGCGTGTGGAACTTCCCGCGCACCCCTGAAATCCACGTACCCGGCCATATCGCGTGTGGAACTTCCCGCGCACCCCTGAAATCCACGTACCCGGCCATATCGCGTGTGGGACTTCCCGCGCACCCCTGCAATCCACGTACCCTGCCATATCGCGTGTGGAACTTCCCGCGCACCCCTGAAATCCACGTACCCGGCCATATCGCGTGTGGAACTTCCCGCGCACCCCTGCAATCCACGTACCCGGCCATATCGCGTGTGGAACTTCCCGCGCACCCCTGAAATCCACGTACCCGGCCATATCGCATGTGGAACTTCCCGCGCACCCCTGAAATCCACGTACCCGGCCATATCGCGTGTGGAACTTCCCGCGCACCCCTGCAATCCACGTACCCTGACTAATCGCGTGTGGAACTTCCCGCGCACCCCTGAAATCCACGTACCCGGCCATATCGCGTGTGCAACTTCCCGCGCACCCCTGCAATCCACGTACCCTGACTAATCGCGTGTGGAACTTCCCGCGCACCCCTGAAATCCACGTACCCGGCCATATCGCGTGTGCAACTTCCCGCGCACCCCTGCAATCCACGTACCCTGACTAATCGCGTGTGGAACTTCCCGCGCACCCCTGTAATCCACGTACCCGGCCATATCGCGTGTGCAACTTCCCGCGCACCCCGGTATGCACGCACACGTTTATTTTTTCTCTCAGCGCGTGTCTGTGTTTGTGGGTACCCCTTTGTACGTCATTTGTCCTGGAGGGCCACAGTATTGGACATTGATCATGTCTGTATATAGGTGCTATTTGTTGGCGCACCTTTTAGCGCACATTTCTTGCAGGCGCAGAGACGCTACCGCCTGCTTTCTTGTGGCGGTCGTGTTTGTGCCTGTTTGTGCCTGTGCGCTGCTTTGAGCGTGCGCTTTTTTGCCCTATTCTATTCCATGAATACGTGTTGTATGCGAGCGTGTGGGCGTTCCGCGCACTTGCCTCCTATACTTTCCCCGTGCCGCCCACATTCTTCCCCATTCCGAGTGTTGTGCCCCATTTTATTCCCCATTCCGAGTGTCCCGCCCTGTGTTCCGCCTACTTTAGAGCTGTGCGCTGCGCTCGGAGTGATAGCGCAGTGGCCGTGGCGCACGACGTTGGTTGACCTGTGCGCCGGCCTGCGCCGCGCGCTTTTTCAGCGCACGTCCTCTGCTTTTCTTGCGCACGGACTTCCATGAATCGACGTGCGCTGGTTTCCCTGCGCTTTTCGCTAATTTTCGGCGCAGCGCACGTATTGGCCCCTCTGCGCCGGGATTTTCGGCGCACATTTATTCCATGAATCGGCCTGACAATATTTAAAAACAGCAAAGGCGCAATCCTCGCGCCAATTACGATGGGCCCTTTTCTTCGCCGAGTATGAATACTTAATCACTTATCGACCAAGCGTAAGAAATGGTAAAGCTGACACACTATCTTGCATGGGCATCGATGAAAGAGAATATGCAACTCCAGATCCAGTGGCCATTAAACCTGAGGACAAGCTTTTAGGCCTTTACCACAGCTTCAACACAAACTGAACTTAGAAATGTGATCCAACAGGAAATAACCCCAAGCGAGTTATTGGAATGGCATACTAAAGGAAAACAATAAACTTTCAAAAATCAACTGCCATATTTTGGTGAACGCCTGTACGTACCAAAAACCGAGCTACAACAACAAATCATTTCAGACTATCATAACTCTTTGATGGAGGGTCATCCCGGAATTGCCAAAACTCTAGCCAAAGTAAAATGCAATTATTGGTGGCCCACTTGGCGTCGAGACGTCATCCAATACGTTCAGTCATGTGGAGTGTGTGCACAAAACAAGTCATTGAAGCAAAGACCAGCTGGCCTCCTGCAACCATTAGAAATACCTCCGGCACCATGGCACACACTCTCTCTCGACTTCATTACTGATTTACCTCCCAGCCAAGGGTTCAATACCATTTTAGTTGTAGTGGACCTATTTTCTAAAATGGCACACTTTATCCCTTTCAAAGGCCTTCCAGATGCATCCAGGTTAGCAAAGGTGTTTTTGGAAAACATTATCAAGCTGCATGGATTCTCTTCAGTCCTAGTGTCTGATCAAGGCAGCCAATTTGTATCAAACTTCTGGAAAATGTGCTGCGCTATGGCTCACATCGACATACGGCTATCCACCAGCCATCACCCCCAACCAGATGGTCAAACAGAGAGGACAAACCAGACTCTCGAACAATACCTATGATGCATGCTGCATCAAGTCGAGGGAACCTGGAGAGATCTCTTATGGATAGCTGAATATGCTTACAACCATTCTGTACATGCATACCTCCGAACTTTCCCGGCCCCCAAGCCTCGAAATGCTGGCTGTAAAGATTCTTCAAGCAAACATCACTCAGGTCTTTAAAAAGGCAACAGAGCAGTTAATCCAAGCCAAAAGTAAGCAAAAAGGTTTGCAGACCAACATCAGAAAAAGGCTCCTGACTATCAGATAGGAGACAAAGTTTGGCTAGCAACAAAATACATACCACTAAAGGGAACCCGGAATTTTCGCCCTTGCTTTTTGGGGCCTTATCCTGTTCAAGCCATCATCAACCCGGCAGCAGTTAAACTAACATTGCCAGCTAACATGCAAATTCATCCAGTGTTCCACGTTTCACTGCTAAAACCAGTACAACCCGGTACACAAGTTAAACCACCACATGAACCCATCATGATCGATGGAGAACTCGGATATGAAGTGAAAGAAATCCTGGATTCCAAATATACCAGATCCAAACTATACTGTCTAGTCAATTGGAAGGGTTATGGCCCTCAGGACAGATCTTGGGAACCTAGTGAGAACATGCATGCACCACGTTTAATAAGAATGTTTCATGGAAACTTTCCAGACAAGCCTGGACCAGGCAGAAGAATCACCTTAGGAGGGGCCTTGGGAGGGAGTGCTGTCACAACCCGTGACCCAGAAAACAGGTTACTCACGGCAATCAGCGTAACACTTATTCTAGGGATACTGCGGAGAAAGTACATGAGCATGTTGTCTCTGTTGCTTAGTAAGCGTTCGGAGTTGCCTACTTCCCAGTTGCCTATGAGAGAGGTTCCTCCGACATTTGTTCAGAAAGTTGAGATTCCGGCTAATGTTGCAATGGGTGCAGCAGCCTATGATATTGCAGCTCACTACGTATCACAGTTTGTTCACGTCCCGTTCTCAAGACAGGAAGTGAATACTATTAGACAGTCGATTCCAGACATTAGGAAACATCCAATAGGGTTTTACAAAGAAATAGAATCTGTCTTGCATTCGTCAGTTTTCACTGTGGGTGATATAGAATTGTTGTTTCCTGTGCTCCTACCTGCTGATTTATGGAAGCAGATTAGGACAGTAGATGATCCAGCAGGGTTAGGTGATACATGGGTTAACTTGGTTAGGTTAGATGGAGAAAGGACAGCTGGTGAAAGACCACCACAGGTGATACTGACTTTGCCAGAAAGAATAGTAGCAACATTGAAAACTTTCATTCCTGAAAGAAGGATTGTTTGGGACAAACTCACTGCTTGTACCCAAGGAAAATCTGAAGGTGCTACCAAATTCTTTAATCGGTTTGAACAAGTATTCTCAGATTTTAGCGGACAGGATTTAAGCACCGAGTCAAGGAAAAGATTGTTTGTGGATAAGTTTGTGTGTGGATTATTGCCTGATATCCAGTCACAAATTATGACTCCCGAGAGTGCTTGGCAAGATAAATCAGAGTCCAAAGTATTGCGTAAGTCTCAGTATTAGGAGAATAGAGTCAACAATGAGAAAGAAAGGAATGAAAAGAAAAGGGGAGATCTGAAAACTAAGGTATTATTGCAACAGATGGTTAGAGAGCCTAGAGGTGGTAGTACGCAGTTTCAAGGTCACTTCGTTCCACAAAGTAATGTGCCGTTGGGTTCTGTACACGCAAACCAATGTGCTTATTGCAGACAAGAGGGTCATCAGCGAGCACAATGCCCGATCCTCCAGCAAAGGTTGAATAACACATATCGTGTCATGGGTAGACGATCCCGAGGCCGCCCTCGGGTAGAGGGTTCTGGTAGAGGTCAGTTTGCTCTAAATGCTCAGTCTTTCTCGCAAGATAATCAGCAACCTAGTGTAGATAGCAGAAATATCGTTGATAATCCTTCAACTGCCTATCTTTCTGAAGATCTTGTCTTCGACGATATATTGTTTTGTTAGGACAGCCCAAGGCGGGGGCTGGAACCAACGCCTATTCCCATCAATCAGAAAAGTCCCTACGTTGAGATGATGGTGGGGAATAGGAAGCATCTATTTTTGATAGGCACAGGAGCACACAAGTGTTCCATGGATCATTCACGGGTTCCAGACATTCCACTGTCAGGGCAGAATAATGTTTCTATATGGTTTTCTGGTATGCCAGTGGTTAGTCCAGTTTCTCTGCCATTACCAATTTCACTGGGTCCATTTAAGGATTACTGTCCATTTCTTCTGAAAACAAACTGTGGAGAGAATTTGTTGGGGTTGAATCTGTTGAAAGAATTAAATGTGGTAATTCATTGTTCTTCGGATGGAGTGCGTTTGACGATTTCACCACACATTTTCTGCCTCACAGTTTTTGACTAGCCCTTTGCCTCCAGAATTTAGTGAAGTTCTGGTGTGTTTATGGGCGATTGACGACAATAATGTTGGTATTTTGCAAATTGAGCCTGTTAAAATTGATTTGAAACCAGAAGTTAAGTTGCCACAAATTCCACAATATAAGATTTCAGTTGTATATTTTCTGATTTTGTACATCGTGGAGTAATTGAAGAAAATGCAGGAAGTTTGTGCAATAGCCTGATTTTACCGGTGAATAACAAAGGGGATAATGTGATTCCTTTCCGTTTCATTATCGATTTACGCGCTATCAATAAGATTGTTGCTCCACAATTTCCAATTGTGCCTGATGTAATGACAATACTAACAATGATTCCAGCTTCTGCTACTCCTTTCAGTGCGGTGGATCTTAAGAATGCCTTCTTTAGCCTTCCCATACACACGAATATTAGATATTTGTTCGCGTTCACGCTCGTTTACATTCACCCGTGTGCCACAAGGGTACACGGAAAGTCCGAGCATTTATAGTAGGGCTTTGAAAGAGCAGTTCGATACACTTGAGTTGCCTTCTACTTGTACATTGCTACAATACGTCGACAAACTTCTCTTAGCTGCAGATTCAGAAAGTGCTTGCAAGGAAGGCACTGTGTTATTGCTTATTCATTTAGCAAAGCATGGGCATAAAGCTTCATTGAAAAAGTTTCAGTATTGTCGACAGGAGGTCGCCTGTTTATACTATCACCTGTCAAAGGAGGGAAGAAGAAATTAAGAGCATTTCTAGCATGTCTGTCCCAAATACAAAGAAGGAAGTCAGAGCCTTGATAGGAATGGCTTCTTACTATAGACAGTGGATCCCTAATTTCTCACTAGTGATCAAACCAATGTTGGCATTGACAAAGAAGGGCATTTCTTTGCCACTACAGTGGAACTTGGAACACCAGAAAGCTTTTGATCTGCTCAAGACTGCACTGTGTTCAGCACCAGATTTGGGCACACCAAATTATGATAAGGTCTTTGAGTTGTATGTGCATGAACGTGATGGATGTGCTTTGGCTGTGTTAACGCAGGAACATGGGGGGAAGAATAGACTGTGTGGTTATTTTTCCTCCACACTTGACACTGTTGCATGCACTTTGCCGAGATGTTTGAGAGCTGTCGTTGCTGCTGCTGCACATGTAAAGCAGAGCAAGGGTATGGTCCTAGGCCATATATTAACCATGTTGGTACCTCAATCTGTAGACGTTCTATTAAATAGAAGGCAAACGCACACCTTACTTCCGCACGATTAACAAGATATGAACTGATCCTATTTGCACCACATATTCAAATTAAAAGGTGTTGTGTATTGGATCTGCCTGAATTGTTAACTCTTCCGCAAGATATCGCTTGCAGTGATGAAATGTCACACGAATGCCTTTATACCAGAGAACAAGAAACTAAAGGCAGGATTGATTTGAAAGATACTCCTCTGAATGATCCACAAGGAGAGCTGTTTTGAGATGGCTCCTGCTTCAAACTTCTGGATGGTACATCCACTTCTGCTTATGCCATCACTACACTAAGCACGATCATGCAAACCAAGAGAATTTTGCATAACTTCGCGCAGGCCGCAGAGATTATTGCACTGACTCGAGCTTGTGAACTTTCCAAAGGGCTTACAGTGAATATATTTACTGACAGACAGTATGCCTTTGGGGTTGTTTACAACTTCGGTAGACTATGGGCAGAACAAGGTTTCTTGACCTCACACGGAATGAAAATGCATCATGGCACCCTGATAGTTCAGCTACTCTCAGCACTTGCGCTTCCTTCTCAATTAGCAATTATGAAGTTCGCGGCACATCAGAAAGTAGTAGATGATGTAGGGAAAGGGAACACTTTTGCCGACAGGATAGCTAAACAGACTGCTACTGATTTGTACTCAGAAATGTATGTTACAAAGGAAGCCACAAACACTTGTACTGTAGATGAAGGGATTGACTCGATAAAGAATATTCAAGCTGACGCCACCCTAGAAGAACTTAAACATTGGGCTGAGGGTTTGCTGAAGTTGGATGAGGAAGGCTGTTGGGTAGATCATTCAAAAGGAATATGGATGTTACCCGATGCATATGTCACCACCATGATCGCAATGGCCCATGGTCCCCCTCATATATCTGCTAGGAAAATCTGCATATTGTTAGAATCTCTTTGAGTGAATTTTAATATCTCAAAAACTGCTGAGCGTTTTGTCCAGAATTGTATGGTTTGCCTACAGCATAATGCGGGGAAGGGTACAACGAAACCGAGGGGTAGTTTTGGTCCCCCCTCTGTGCCTTTTGAAGTAATTCAATTTGACTTCATCAAGATTGAACTCTGTAACAACTACAAGTATGTCTTGGTAGTCAATAGTGCCTTTAGCAAGTGGTTTGAAGCCTTCCCTGTATAAAATGCTACAGCAATGACAACGGCGAAAACCATGCTTCAGGAATATTTTCCTAGGTTTGGTTAGCCGGGGGTCACCTGGTCGGATAATGGTCCACATTTTATTGCTGCTGTTATTCTGCAAGTATGCGCAAGATTACAGATTGATAAACGGTTCCATTCAGCTAGACACGCTCAAAGTGCTGATCTTGTAGAACGCCACAATGGTATCTTGAGGAATAAAATTGCCAAGGTCTGTCCCAGCAGTAATTTGAAATGGCCAGATGCTTTAACTATAGCACTACCGTCCATGCGGACAACTCCACAGACTAGAGCTGGGCTATCCCCATATGAAATTGTGATGGGGAAGCCAGCTAACATTTGGAGCCTGCCCAAGCCAAAACAATTAAAGGATGTAGAGCATTAGCTTCTTTCTGAATACTGTGACCAGTTAACTCAAAACTTGCATTTGATTTATCAACAGGTGCGCAAAGCCCTCCCAGTTTAATACTAGCGGCCAGGTCACAGAATTCGACCCGGTAACTGGGTGCTCACAAAGTCATTTGAGAGAGCATCCAGCCTCACACCACATTGGAGAGGACCATTCTAGATCTTGTGGCCACACAGACTGCTGTGCGAGTATCTGGAAAACGACACTGGATACACGCTACACACATCAAGAGGGTTCCTTTCCCTCTTCCACACGACGGAGAAGAAAAGAAGAAAACTACTTGCTCTGTTTCAGATGATCAATCAGTCTTGAACAACACCAAGGGTATTTCGGAGACACTCCCTGAGCACAAGGGGCCTGGGGAAACTGCTGCTTTGTCTCTGAATTCTTCTTCCGATCTTGCTGCACCTTTGAAGGACCTTGCCTCTATTTCACCACTTCCATCAGGAAGCAACGACACGCTGTTCACAGATCACGCAGTCCCTGGAGTCTTAAGGTACGATCTGCGTCCACGACACTAGACTTACTGCACAGCATGGCTGTGCTCATAGGAAATTACTGTTGAACTTGTCCTTTGCCACTTTTGTGCAGAAACATAAGTAAGTGGCTGGGGACTGGGAAAAGCTATCTTCAATAAAGATCACATGATCAGGAGATCACCACAAACAAACTACAGTGTTTTTCGCAGAAACCTTTCGGGAAAGAGCTTCGAGGAACAATGCCTGTCGCTATCTCTACTCGTACGGAGCAACCGATCGATTGTGTGGCTCACAAAGACATTGGACAGAAAAATACATGGTCCTTGAGGACATATTGTTTCCTTGTAATTATGTTAACCGGTCTGACAGTAGTAATTGCTCTTGGGTTTTGGTACATTGAAGGGGTGCGCCCACTTGAAACATTTTTACCTACTGAGAGTGTTCCCACTATGTCTACACTGTTTGTGCATGTGCACACTCTATTTTCTATGGATTCCCAACACAGACAGAGTTATCACAATAATACACTTTAGTTAATTGTGAATGCAACCCATGTGATCCTGAATAGAACTAATTGTTGGATCTGTTTGCATTTGCCACAACACGGGGAAAAAGGGTTGGGCTGGTATATTCATCCTTTGCCTTTAACTACTGCATACTATGCCTCTCTAAGGGCGTTATTCTTTGGTTGTTGGAACAGTAGCATCTCAGGGAATTTTGATGGGACAAATTTAAATGAGTTTGAAAGGTGAGTCCTGATGCCTCTGGGATGCTCCCTTTTTGTGCGCAACCTGTAGGACCATTAGGACTGAAAATACACACACCTCAGAAGATGACTAATGTTTTTGTAATGAAGGGTATTACTGTCAAAGATCTAATGGAAATTGATATATCTGATGAAAGTGATTCAGGATGTACAGACATTGAAACGTGGAGTTACGAGTAAAGCAAATATTTTTAGTAAGGCTCTTGGCTTAGGCCAAAAGGGGGGTTTGTTCAACAGTAATTATGTAGTGCCTCCTTAGTATTTATATTGGCCTAAGCCTACTTGCTCTACACGGAAAACCGTGTTGCAAAGTTCTGATTTTTGGGTTAACTTTGCCGCCATTTTAAGATTCATCTGCCATTTTGATTTCTGCTCATGTGTTCGTCATTCTAAAATGGTGGACTATGTTTTCAACTTGCAACCAAGCCTTCCAACCTTTGAGTTCTGTTAATGTTTAGGCTGTCCGAGAGCCAACTGTTTGGACTGAGCAATGAGACCTTGTGCTTCATATGAACTGTGGTTTAAGTGTTTGTGCGGTAAAGGTAACCCGGAAAGAGACTGTGCCAAATCTTTGCAGAAAAATGTTATTATTCAAAAGAAATGCCCTTAAAAACGATGACACATGTTTCGGTCCTCCAAGGACCATTTTCAAATCAGGGCTAATAGTTTGTCTATAACACCATATATTCATGAAAAGAATGAAAACATGACAAGGTAATCACATTATAGACATGTGTATATATCGAAATTAAAATAGCAAGATAAGGTTAAATGTGCATCCAAAAGCAAAGTGTAAATACATGACACAAATATATGCATGGATACCAAAAATAAAAAGACAGACACAAATGGGGTGGGGAAAAAAGGGCGGAGAAAGCAGGGGTGATAAGTGGAGAGAGGTAGAAACACTATTATATTCATTCATATATGCTCATGTCAAAAGGTGTATAAAAAGGTTTACCTTGGAATCATATGAATGCCCCTGTCACACAATGTGAAAAACAACCTTCCATATATTGAATGGGTTAATCCCTGTAAATTGTAAAATAATATAATATTCAAACTGCTGTCATACATGATTAGAGAATCTTGAAAGTGAAAGTTTACACTTAGTACTTGGTTTCAGACTTAATTAAATCATAGTGCCCGTTAAAATGTGCCAAAATACACGTATTCCTAAGTTACATGGTCTAATAAGTGAAAATCACGCGTTTGCGTGCGTGAAAATACATGTAAGAATTGGGTTTCCACGTCTAGCAAGTTAAAGTGCACTTTCGCGTATGTGGAGTACACGTATTATTGGAATGAGCGGTCTGGTAAGTGATACACTTACACTTTCGCGAAATTGCACGTAATGGCGAGTTTACAGAATCTAAATGAGTGAAAGCAACTGGTAAGTATTTACGCATGTACGCGTGCGAGAAATTATATATGTTAAAGGGTTTCCAGTCTAGTGAGTGAAAGCGCACCTTCGCTGTGCGTGAAATTGCACGTATTGGCGAGTTTACAGAATCTAAATGAGTGAAAGCAACTGGTAAGTATTTAAGCACTTTAGCGTGCAAGAAATTGTATATATTAAAGGGTTTCCAGTCTAGTGAGTGAAAGCGCACCTTCGCGTGCGCGAGAATACGCGTATTGATAGTTTACACAGTTTAATGAGTGAAACGCCTGTTCGCGTGCTCGAAAGTTACGCATATTAGCGAGTTGCAGAATCTAAGAAAGTGACAGCGCAGGTTTGCGTGCGCAAATTTACACGTATCTTTGATTGTGGCGAGCCATGAATTGTCAGACGCTCTCTTACCTGCTCATCTCAATACAAGCGTCCGATCGCAGAGTTGCTAAAAATCTCGAGGGGGCGCCATTAGGCGTCCTCTCTGTAAATAAATCTGTTGCTATGGTGATGAAAACCTTGGTCTGTCCTTCCTCCATGTCTAGTCGCGTGCTCACAGGCAGCCATATTGAAAGGGAGTAAGAGATAACTTGACAAGTCTAGTAATTTATGGTAAATTCAGTAGTTAATCTGATTAAAGGTCTGCACGTAATTATGTTAATGCATTATGCTTTTTCTAAGGAAAAAAGAACGTGAGGTAATCTATTTAGCGTAAAACTATCAAATGATGTCGTTCTTATTTATAACGGAAAGGCCCCCAGTGCATCATATGAATGAGATGGTAAACATATTTTGATTCACAGTAAACACAGCATAATTGTTAATCAAGTTTTTACAAAAAGGACACCATTTCATTGTCTGTGTTGAGGCCAAATAATGTTGAATTAAATTTACAAAGGAGCATCCCACTGAATAGTTTCAGTCTGCATGACCCAGTGAAGAGCTGTTAAGTGCATATAATATGCTGCTGGGAATATTTTACACTTACATATTTTATAACTATGTGGCCCCAACAGTCAGGAGTGTGAACATGTATGTGTAGAACTACACTGAAGGAATATAAATAATTCTATTGTGCACTGAATGTCAACTGCACTGTTATCATATTGACTGTGGGTTGTATTTTATTTTACTAATGCATGTTATCAATGTTATAGCTATATATTTTAAATGAAGTGTTAGAAGTAACTGTTGATCTTTGTGACGTTTCCTGATCAGATTTGATCGATCGAATACCATGCATAAACTATTTGAAACTTGATTATTGTAGTAATTTTCTAAATATGTATAAACTACTGTATTGTTACGTAAGCTCATTATATAATGTAAACGTCAAAGTTAAATTTTGAACTGAACACATTAAAATACATTAAAACAAGATATACGTGTTACAGTCAAGGTTCCACTGTCTAGACAGGATATGGGGTGCCCTCACGTACAGACCAGGAAAGGTGAGGGAAACATACTTGTAACTGGCACAAAACAGGCATTCACAATCATGTCCATTTGCCTCCTGACTACTGAAGATGACCTACCACACCAGGATGGGTAATCTAAGGAGGAGGTGCTGGGGACCATGTTCCACAAGCTAGTGAGTGGCCTTGCAGAATTGCGGGAAGGGTGGATGAAATGGCAATAACTGAGAAGTATTTTGATTGTGTCCATACACACGTGTCAATTAAGTTGATATGATCTATAATGAAATTGGTCTGACACCATGATAGTGACCCCTAATTCATGTGTTTATATTCTATTAACTATTCTTTGCATCTTATCACCCATGAATTCCCTTCTCCGAATACCAATGACCTTCACCTCTCCTACACCCATGACAACCCACCTGCCACCTCTCCAACACCAATGAACTCCCACATCCACAACCGAGATAACCACCTGCCACCCACCTCCCCAAACTCCATGAGAACCATCTTCCCACAACCACCATTTTAATGTGTCACCAAATTGACAATTTTCTTCTTTCAAGGGCACCCCGAACATCCCTCAGCATTGCGCGAGTGCACTTCCCAGAGAGATGAGAGTGCCTTCATGGAATTCGACCTGCAGAAGACCCCTACGAAGGGCTGGTTGAGGAGGAGCTGGCAGAGTGTACCCTACATGGCTGTTGCCATGTCTATGGTCCGCTGCATGTTTTTCTGCCCAGCCAAAATATCTCATGCAATGTCCTCATCCTTTGTGACACCACAGCAGTGTCTGCTGTTACCTCTGGTATATGCCTGCAATGTGAAGTGCAAGATGAAACTCTGAGATTCAAACGGGATGAGTATTGTTTGTGCAATCTTTAATTCACAGCACTGCATAAGACATATACCAGAAAAAAGCACACAGAGGCAACAATAAGTGTACACATTCAAATTGTGTCCTTTGCCCCTCTAAACATGCTGCTTTTTATACCTTTGGTGTTTTATTGGTTTGAATACAGATAGTGGCCTTACCATGATGTCCTCAGGGAGGGCTGGTCTTCTCCATTTAGTAAAATTCCTGATTCTGTGAGGCCAGGCCATCATGACACCCAAGGAAACAAGCAAAGTATATGCAAAGTAACTGTGCCTCTGTGAGCAATAAGTACAACTAAGCAAAACCTGATTAACATTGGTCGCATGGAAGCAGTTTATCAGTGTGCATTAATATAATGTTGTCAGTGAAAGCAATCCTCTAAATAAGTGTGCTGGAGCTGCACATTCAAACATTTGGGCGAACGCATTATTCATTTCAAAACCTTTTGTTTCTATTATGCTTTAATGCACATCATTCAAAATGGTTTTCATTTTTTTTTTCTGATTTGAAGCCTAGTTTTTCATCCCTTAATGACGCTTTGCAGACTTACAATTACATTAACATTCACATATGAAATGTACATTTTTCCTCTACATCTGCCTGTCTAAACACCTTAACATCCTCCAAGAACCTCTATGCATCACTTTGCACATTGTCTGAGACTGCTCATATTGTCGATTCACTCTTCACAGAATGAATGGTTTTGAGTTCTAACATATCCTTTGCCGGGTATTTTAAGGGACTTTGTTCGCACGGTTGTGGGTATCAGGTGTCCTTAGGATCAGCTCCAGAAGGCACAACATCTGTAGTACCATCATCCTCATCAGGGCCAATGCCATATTACTGATGATGTTGCCAAAGCAGAGCCTGAGCAACATAGCATAAGAGATGCCCAAGCAGCAGAGCATTGGAGGAGAGAAGATGTTAGGGGAATCAGTGGGAAGAGGAGAACATTTGGCAAGGGGCAAGAGTTGGTCGTAGCAAGGGCAGAGGTGGCAGGGACAGGAGTCTGTGGCATGGCGATGTTGATGGGTGATGGAAGAATGTGGCTTGCATGTGGCACATTGGTGGTTATTGCCACAGCAGATAGTGGTGGGACGCATGAGGAGGGGTTGGCAGGCAGTCCTTAGACAATGGCTGGCACATCAAATGAGTTGTGACTGGCAGACTACAAGTGGTGGTTGTTGGAGCAGACTAAAAGGGCTTGTCAGGTATTGTGGCAGGAGTGGTAAGGTGGATGCCTCGTCTGGTTAAAGCAGCAGACAAGGAAGTGGCCCTGGTGTTACTTGATGTAGGGATGTTGGTTGCAGCAGCTAATGGCTAAGAAGAACTTTCTATTGCGACAAAGTAATGATGTGGTGGAAACAGATAATAAGCCCTCTTAGGCAAGAATGTATGCAGTACCGGTTGGGTGCTCTACAACAACCCTGACCTCCTGGCAGTAGTAACCCAACCTTTGGTATAAGTTTGTACTACACAGGTTGGTAGTGTGGATGAGTAGCCGGGCTTATCTCAAAATGGCTCAATGTGATATATAGGGGAGTTACACAGAGGTTCACAGTGACAAGTATCCAAGAAAACACTTACACACAGGGTTTCTTGATAAAACAATTATTAATGTATTTACCAGTCAGTTAAATGTAAGCCTTCTTCAGATGGGAGCACTTTTAAACACCACACAAATATACTTCCAAATTACACAATCTCTTAGTTCAGAATCAGTAAATACCCATTTGGGATGGCATGCAGTAGAGACCTACACCCTCAGGTGACTTCAATTGCTAGGGTACTGTTGAAATTAGTGTATTTCTGTTGGCATTCAGAATTAGTTAAGAGCAAGTCAAAGGGAACGATGATTAGAGCAAACAAGATATCACAAATATTTCTCAAGCAGGGAAAATACTTTCAGATCCCCCGATTAGACTAATTTTGTTAAAAATGTCTAAGCCAAAGTCAATAGGCAAGAGTCTAGATAGGCTGAAGCACTTCTTTGAAGGTAAGTAGAAAAGTCTCTGCACAAAGTTTCAGTTGTCTTTGAAGAAAAAGATGAATCAATGTAGGGCCACAAGCTGTTAGACTTGTGAGTGGTAGAAGATGCAAGCAACTCTACAGTAAGAGGTAAGTTCTCTTAGACTTTGTACAGTACCATTAAAGTGAAGAAAAGATGCAGCGGATGACTCCTGTTCCTGTGCAGCTCTGCAGATCTCACTGTTCCTGGCCCTCAGTCGTGGGGACAAGAGGGAGGACGTCAGGGGACTCCTGCAATGCACTGGGACGGTCAAAACTCACAACCGGAAAACTTCACTCTCAGTAGCTGTTCAGTGTTTCAGCTCCTCGTGTCTACCGCAAATAGCAACACCATGGTTCCTAGCTGTGAAGATTAACTTTCCTTGCTCCTGGGGTCCCGCACTCTGTTGAGGGGGCTCAGGCTTGTTCAGTCCTGCTACCTGGGAGTCCGGAAGATCTTCCTGGAGCTCTTGGCCAATTTAAAAGCAACGCACACAAACTGGTGTTCCTCTCCCTAGCTCTACGGTTTCCAGCAGCAACTCTTTGGAAATTCAACCATCTCTGAGGTGGATGTCCAGGTGGGTTACTTTGGAGTTCATTGGTCCCATCAACCCAAAGGGAGAAGTCGTCCTTGCAGGGGCTTCTCTGTCGAAGCAAACTTGGCATTTCAGCAGTGCAGCAAGGCTTCACCGGGCAAACCAACGGTCTAGGAGTTGCAGCAGGCGTCCTCTTCAAGTTCCTCTTCGGTTCCTTCGTCCAGTGGTCGACTCTGCCTTCCAAGCCAAAAGATTTGCCTTTTATACAGTTCTCTCCCTTTCATTCCAGCCTAGCTGTCACTCACTCAGCAGGTACTTAACAGAGAGGTGCACTGTACCTGCTGTTCCAGTGTCAGATCAGAAGAGAGATTGACTCCTTCTATCTTCCCATCTAAAGGTTGTCCCCTGAAGAAATCAGGCTGAGGTTCACTCCCCTCCTCCTTCTGAGCAGATGCTAAGAACAATGCTCCCATTTCTGGTCTAGAGACAGAGGGCCTCATCACGAGTTTGGTGGTAACCCTTAAATCCGGCGGTAGCGCTTTCGCCCCAGCTCTTAGCTGGGGGAAAATCCTCCGAAATCTCACGCTTATACCGTCGGCCTCGAAATCTGCCGGCGGTAAGAGCGCAAAATTTCCCCATTGAGCCCAATGGGGAATGGGGCATTCCCAAATGGGCTCAATGGGGAATGGGGATTTCCAATTCAACCAAACCCGTGATCCGGCACTAATAGCGCTGGTGGGTTTGGCGGTAGGGCTGATAACGCCAGCGCTATTAGTGCCAGCGTTACCGCCCAACTCGTGATGAGGCCCATAGGCCTTTAGGCGGTTGGTGTGAAAGACCCCGGGGGGCTCCTTAGGATTGCCTAAGTCCACCAAGTAATTGACCTCTGCAAGTTTTCCCACAATCTTGAAGGATCCAATCCATGTGTCCTGCAAGGCCCTCTGCCTTGTAGGCACCATAACAAGAACTAGCTGGTCTTGAGTAAACTCAACCATGTTGGCATTCTGATCATGCCAATGTTTCACCAGAGCCTGACCTGCTTTCAAGTTATCAGAAGCTTCTGTCATCATGTGTGTCATTCTCCTTCGGAGAATGACACACAGTCAGTGACTCTCACCGGCTTGTGGGAAGGAGCACTTTCCAACCCTCCTTGATTAGGGCCAATGGACCTCTAGCTGGACCATATAGACGCTAAAAGGGACTGAATTCAACCCCTTCTTGAAAGACTTTTCTATGAGCAAAGAGAAGGCATGGCAGTAGAAGATCCCACATTCTTCTAAGGGGTTCTTGTAAAGCACCTATAATGCTCTTCATAGTTCTGATAAACCTCTCTACCAACCCATTGGTCTGAGGATGGTAGGCTGTTGAGAACATGTAGGTTACTACACAGATTTTCCACATGGCTTGCATGTAGTGGGACATAAAATTGGTCCCCCTGTCAGAGATCACCTCCTTAGGAAAACTTACTTTGGTAAAAATACCAAGTAGGGCCTTATCCACGGCCTGAGCTGTAACAGTCCTCATAGGTATTGCTTCGGGATACCTGGTAGCATGGTCTACCACACACCACAACCAATATACATTGGTTGCCTGAAGATGTGGGCGGGTCTAGAGGACCAACCATGTTGATTCCCACCCTCTCAAAAGGGACTCCCACAACTGGGAGAGGTACTAAAGGTGCCACATTCTTGGCTCCACTCTTGACAGATGTCTAACAGCTCCTACAGAATGTATCTACATCAGACCCCATCAGAGGCCATAAGAAATATTGAGAAATCCTTTATTTGGTCTTCTTAAAGCTTAAGTGACCAGCTAAAGGAATAGCATGGGCTAACTGTAGGAGCTGAGGCCTTGCTTCTTGAGGCACTACATGTCTTCTGTAGTCCGCTGGATAGACTCAATAGGTTCACTGTAGAGGAGGCCTTCCTCCCAGTATAACCTGTGCTTCCCTGGCTCTTGCCTTTCCAGCTGGGAAGCTGCCTGTTGGTGAAGACCTTCACAAGTAGGACACTTTCTTTGACCTCTGCTGAAATCTGCCCTACAGGGGCCACCTTCTGCAAGTAGGGTCTGCAGCTCAGGATGGTCTTTAGGATCCAGATCTCCAGCAGCAGCAAGGTCTTCTTCCAGCTCTGTTTCATCACTAGCTGACTCACCATCCTCTGGTGGTTTCTCACACTCACCCTCAACTGGTGTAGGAATCACAAGTGTGACTTGGGACTGTCCTCTCGAGGAAGTCCTGGTTTTGTACACAGGAGTGCTGTTCTTCGTGTCTCCTGATACGTTAGGTTTCCCCTTTGTCTCTTTCTTCCTGGAAATAGAAGTGTGTCCTTCCTATGGACTGTGTGTTATAGATTCTTCTGTAACAACCCACTGAGAGTCATCCAAGGTGAGCTCTCTGGCCTTCTTAGTTTGGTCCTGCTTCCTTTTGCTGGGAGGCCTGGGAGTGCTTGATACAACTCCAAGAGGCTTTAAGTCATTCCCCGACAGGACTCTCCCAGGCACCTTACTGTGAACACTGACAGGTATTCTTACAGTCATATTGTTGCACTGGATGAGAGTCGGTAGTATTGGAACCATCTGGAGGAGGCCTCCAGCAAGCTTAGTGTGGCCTTTGGGTGACTTAGCAACATCCTCAGGATTGAAAACGGTTTCATCCACCACTGTGATGCTGGCCCCAGTGTCTATAATGCAGGGGTCTCCTGACCATTTACAAGTAAACTGTCCTTGTAGTCTTCTTTTGTGTTATCTGTTATAGAGTTATATACATCTAATTTATGTTATTCCCACAGACACAGGGACACTAAAGAAACACTGGCTGAGATCTCAATGGGGTCTTCAGCCAATAGATGAAAGTTTCCACACACCATATGTACTGTTCCCTCAGGGATGAAGGCTAAGGAGGCAGTGTGGACCCCTGAAGGTTTACCCTTGCATCTTGGATCCCCTTTCACATGGTCAGTCGACCCACAAGCATAACATTTACCAAATGTTTTCTAGGAATGGAGGTTTCTGCTGACCTCCCTCTGGTTTGGCACCAGAGGTATCACTAGACTGTCCTGCTTTCCCATGTGGCTTACCCTTCTTTTGTTTGTGGCCCTCTTTTGGATGTTTTTTTTTTAGAAATCTCTTAGTCATCTTTCTTGTGCTGTTTCCCCTCATCCTTTTTGTGAGTGGCCCCAGAATCCTTGTGAGAAGCCCTGTTGACAACCCACAAGTCAGCCACCTTTGACAGCGTCTTGGTATCAGTCTCTTTTGAGTCAGCCAAGTGCTGTCTCAGGTCAGGAGAGCTTTGGAATTGATTGGTCCCACCAGCTCAAGGAGAGAAGTCGTCCTCGCAGGGGCTTCTCTGTCGATGCAAACTTGGCATTTCAGCACTGCAGCAGGGCTTCACCGGGCAAACCAACACTCCAGGAATTGCAGCAGGCATCTTCTTCAAGTTCTCCTTTGGTTCCTTCGTCCAGTGGTCGACTCTGCCTTCCAAGCCAAAAGATTCACCTTGTATACAGTTCTCTTCCTTTCATTCCAGCCTAGCTGTCACACACCCAGCAGGGTGGCTGTCCTTGCCAGACAGTCAGCCAGCCAATCATCATAGAGTGCATGTGGGTCTCCTAGGAGATAAGCACAGGGCAATTCGGGCACATCCCACACTTCCTACCTACCCCAGATACTCTGGAGCCAGAAGCGGGCTTCACTCGTGAATCCCGCCAAAGGCAACACAAACAAAGGGACCAAACCTGGTTTGGCGTGCAGAGTAAATCTCAAGAAGGACCTTTCCACAAAGAAATGGCAGAAAAATAAAACCGTGGCCATTTTGACAAAAATGGCACCCTTGGGTGCTTTACTGCAGATGCGAACGCAGCCCGCAGTAAACGCACACCACAGTAGCAAAAACAAAACCACTGCCACCAGCCATTCAGTGAGGAAAGAGAGGTAATATAAAAATGTTACATGAGAAGCTAGACAAAGGGGATACTGGGTAACGCCTCCAGCACCCTATTGTAAGATAGCGTGTGCTAGGTCTAGAAAGTTAGAAATGTAAGTAAAGTCAATTTCACTTTACTGCTCTAGGAAACAGTAGTTCATCCCAGAGAAGGTAGTTAAACCTAGGAAAATCTAAGAGACTTCCCTGTGTCACTGCACTAAAGATGCTGTGTGACACAATGTAAAAGACAATGCCTTTGGAGTTTGTCAGACTCCACAACCAAAAGAGACACAGTGTACAAAAATCACATTAAAATACATGAGAGAGTGGGACAAATTGTCTCACTCTCTCCAGGTTAAAAAAGTCCTCAAAATCCAGCAACATTGCTGCAGGTCTCTAAGGTAGAGGGAAATGGCAAATATCTGAGAATTCTCCCTAATAAGCCCCCTGGAAGGGTAAGACCTTCCTCCCAACCGTATTCTCAACGAACCATGCAGTAAGAAAAACGGTCAGGAGGAATAATACCAGGCTTTCTGTGATGATTCATCTTCCGGGGCATCAGTGATCATTGGATGAAAATCACTTTCTAAACATCAATCAGTTCCACCCCTCTAGTACACCAGAAGGGATCTGAAAATATTGGAAACATTGGAAACACAAGCACATTATAAACCTCCCTATCCAATTTTGGTAATGTGGATGGAACAGCAGGCTTATTTACATAAGGGTGTGGATAGATGGTTAGTTGCAACACAGCAAAACACAATTATTGCACAATGATAAAAAGGGACTGTCCAGTTAACGTCGTATACACCTATCAACTGTATTATTATTTAACAGACAGTGCAAGCACACTGCAAAATACAACCCACCCTATAAAGGGAGACAGAGGACAGACCGTTTCAAGAAGGAAAACGGATGCACTCTGGATACTGACAGGAGGGTAGTCAGTAAAGAAATAACTCGCAATAGTCCAAGCATGCAATCAAGGGGGATTGAACCACAATGTACCTTGTGCTTGTAGAATGTCTTGGTGCTCGACAGGTTTGAGTCGCTTTCAGGGTTCTTTGCAGCTCCTGAGACAGCGTTCAAGATGAGAGATTGCTGCAGGTAACAGACACCACTGTAAATACATAGTCCCAGACATGACAGGTCACTGTCCTTGATACCGAGAGGCGGTAGCTGGCTTCAGGTTCACACAGTGCACATCAAAGGCTTTTGGGTTTTTCCTGTCTTTTGTTACTCCTGCGACCAGACCTCCTGCGGCCTGTTTGAATTAATGCTGATTAGTATGGGAAGCTGCTACCAGCAGCTAACAAAGGACAGGGCAGATCCATGGAACCTTTGTTAGTTAATTAGGCTGTCCATGGCAGGAGGAATGTGTGGCATTCCCCCTTATGAGATCCATTGATGTAATTCTGGCTGTCATATTCCAACGAAATATGACAAGGGGGATGGCACCTGAATGCTCTGTCCACCCAGAGTACATGGGTCTATGCGTATGTTATGCGGTGAGCATAGGAAAATGTGTGCAGATTAGCAACACACACATTCCAGAGGTTAATCTGCCATCATTCAATTTCATTTTAAAACAATAAATAAATAAAAACAGGCGAGCACACACCGACCGTATGGATGGTCTAATTCCTCACACTTTCTCCCTAGCTACAAGGAGGAGACAGTACAAGGTTTACTACGTACAGACCAGTGTTCTCTTAGCTGTAGTTCTAGACCCCTTCTGCGCGTTTCCTGCAGGTTGTCACAGCAGTGTGGTTACACTTCATGTATTCAGTGTGTGAGAAAGTTGATGCAACAAATCTAATGGGAAATCCAAAATCCCATCCAACAGGGGAGACAACGTCCAATATCTGTGCCAGCAACATAATCTAGAGTGTGATCTGTAAGCAATCCAATAGAGGAGTCCATTCCCAGATCCGTGCAACCAAACAATTCCAAGTTCAATATAGCAGAAATCCAAGTATCCAGAAGGAAAAACCAACAGTCAAAGCCAGGTCTATCAAGAGTTTGAGGACACAACAGACATCAATAAATCTTCAGCAGTTCAAAATGAAAAGCAGATAATCAGGCAAACACAACTTCACTGAAGGAGTAGGGAGCTGATGTGTCAAAGGAAATGGAGTAAAAGGAGGGAGTAGTTGAGGAATGAGGAGACAAAGGACATCAATCAGCTCAGCAATGCCAGTAATATTGGGAAGCAGCAACCAGCAAAACTCAGCTGTTTTCTTCTTGCCATTACATCATGCGGCACATCCCATAAGTGCCGGGGGCGCCTCTAGCTCCCGACGAAGGCTGGGTGTCAGCTCCCGTAACACGGGTTGCAGAAGCATGAAAGTGCCCCTCTGGAATGCCTGCACTTCACTTGGATTATCTGGTTGTAGGTGATGGAAATGCTTCAATAGTACAAGAGTATTTACATGCGCAGCTGGTTCCCACTTCCTTTATTACGGACTGTATCCATTCCAATCGACTAGGTAATACAACCGTCCCTTATGGAGTCGGGAGTCAATGACCTCGTTCACTTCTTATTCCTCTTCCCTCTAGAGTGTCACGAGCAGGTAATCGAGTGGTGGTTATTTGCATAGTATACAAGACAAGTAACATAATATAACAACACTTATGTTGACACGCAGAATTATTGTTACATCTGGCACTCATTTTTGCAGTCGTAATATGTTAATTCCATTGACCTTTATGGTGATAAAGTTAATTCTGTCTTGTAGATGTAGTCCTATTTATCTAAGCAAATTTGTTAAGAGGGCCTAGAATGACACAGCACTTGAACCCCTCAGGCACACAACAGTGCCAGACATTTGCACCGTTTTATAAGGTCACATCTTTACTTTGCTGAAGTGGGACCCTCAACTTTGTCTGCTGATAAGACTGAACAAGACTGAGAAGAAGAGGTAGTTAGAAGGAATTAAACAAGGGTATATATATATATGGGACAAGAGTGAACGCATGGTGTCTGAAACAGGCTAGTGATGTGTGCCATTTAAGGTAGCTCATGCTGTGAAGGGATACTCTGCCACTTTCCTATTTAGATAATAAGACCCCTTATTTAGATAAAGAGACCCCCAGAGTAACTTCATCTTAATTTGTCACTTAAAAAAAATGTCCGCCTTATTTTAGATAGTTTGTTTTTCTCTCTTTGGGAGTAACATTTTGATATCTGGTAATTGTGTCGTTTGTGTTTAATATTTTTCGTAGACAACAGTTTTCTGACATCTAAATGCTAACAACAAAACAGTACGGGATTTTATAACTTTAGAATTGAAACTATCAACTCTTTACGAGCGGCAAGCGGGCTATGGCTCATATTTATATACATATATATATATATACATATGTATCATCATTTTTTAAAAGAAATGTATTGAGATACAATCAATGAGCATGAGAAAGCAGGCATTTTACCATTATGCTATTCGGATGACTTTGCAGTAAAGAGACCACTTTGTGCTGGTTTAATGGTATTTAACAAAGAATTATATATCAATATATGGCAACAAAATACTTTTTGAGTAATTTTCGTATTGCGTTTTAATGCCAATACGGGGCACCATAGACACATGGCTCATTTTGTGCCCTTTCTTTTCTGTGTTCCATTGTTATGTCACTATGGATTTTCCCTTATATTACACTGGTTTTGCAATGGATCTTTCTACATTCTGAACCCAACCCCTCTGATCCGACCGGTCACAATATCAACATATAGTATGTTTTGTTTCTGCAATTTTTCTTTTCTTATATACTACATTGGCTTATTACTTTATTTTGTGATGTGCCCGATATGGGTCTATGCTTCAGTGATTTGCTTTATGTTGTATCTAATAACATGTCAGTGATTTTTAACAGCATGCTATTGTACATTATTGATTACCAGCCTTGAGGACAACCAACTGAGGCAAAACACGTGTCGGCTGATCTAAGAACAATAAATACCAATTAAAAACAGTTTCTTTTGAGGACACTATATGTGGAAATGTATTTCATGATTTCATCAGACTTGTAACCATTCCATTGGTAGTGCGCAGGTCACCCTCCTGTGGGATGTTTTTACCCATGCATCCGAGCCCTACCTCAAAACTGTGCAGTACTGACATGGAAAACATCATGATGGCCAGAGCTTCCCAGAAAATGCACAGGGAAATGCATGAAGAATAGGCTGCCACTCATTTTTGCCGATGTTATGGGCACAGAAGGGCACTGCCTAAAACCACCATTGGACTACCCACACAGTCGCCTGAAACCATTGGGAATGGCAATGCTGATTGCCAAAAGCAACCTAGAATTGTGGGGAATTCATTTTCTTAAATCCCAAAAATGGGTGCATTACCAGTACTCACCACTATCAGAAAGCCGGCGTTTTAAAGCAACACCAGATTTTTTTTTTGTGTAAAACTGAATAAATGAACCCAAAGCAGGCCAAAGAAAGACTTACTGAGAGGTGGATACAATGTAAAGTTATATTCTGAAGTGACTTGAATGTTCATAACAAGACTGGCTGAGCTCTGCAGGTCTGCAGCAGCCTAACTGAAACTGGATTTAAAACTACCAAAAATCGAAAATGTTTAAATTAACTGAGTGACCTACTTTTGAGTGGCACATAGTTTGTCACTGTTGAAATGCCATAGTTTTGAACTTAGAATCAGCATTCTAGCTGCATATGTAAACATTGTCTTGACTTAAACTGGGTAACAAAAAGTGACATTTTATCTGAAACCTGGCTTAATGAAACTGAATTCTGCCCACCAGCTACCCCCGACAGGAGTTGAGACTTGCACAACAGCTGTGTTCCCAGGCCTAGCTGCCTTTCGCTGCTCCCACCAAAAGGGATATGACACTTCTCTGATTGAATTACCAAGGGACTGCTAGAGACTAAACATAGGACCCAGGCAGAGGGTTTATTGAAGTGGCCATGAATGGCTTCCTCTTGAACAATGGGCCTTCTAGGGCCCAGGCAGATGGTTTATTGCAGGGGTAATAAAAATGGCTTCCTCTTGGCAGAAACTGGAAGGGGCAGAAACTGGAGACAGAGGCTGAGCTTGAAGAAAGTGGAAAGACTGGTTTCTGTACCATGTGACCTGAAAAGACACACCCCTGTAGCCAGAATATGGTTTTAGAAAAAGATGAATAACTCATAGTACGGACTTGTCATAATTATTTAAATGATACCATAATTCTTGTGATTTTTCTGCCCACATTTTAAGAGGTTTTTAGAACCGGTGGCATGATCTGGGGGCAAACTAGCAGTTAAGAGGGTATTACTTAAAATGTATGCATGTTAAAAATCTGACACTTCATCACTTAATGTCCATACTCCTTGCGCACATGTGTGTAAATTTGGGGTAATGTCCGATATTACGAAACCAGTTAAAAAGTGCCAATGTTGCCATTTCTGAATGCAAGCTCCCAGGAAGAGCAGATTTGGACAGGGTATACCTCCTGTGATATGTGATGGGTGCATGTAATTTTAAACAAATGTGTACCTGTGCAAATATGTCTTTTGGGTCAAAATATAGATTGTGTGTAATTTGACAGGGGTGGGTTCTCTGTACCATAAACAAACCTCATCATGATGATACTTCATTTCATTCCCCCAATCAAGGGGAAGAGGATGAAGTGGCCAATGACAAGTGGAGAGGGGTAGAGCCTAGTGATGCTGCACACACACCCATTTTCAAAACACATAAAAGCAGACAGTTAGGACAGATAGGGACCTTCAAATCCATTTGCTGCGGGACGCTCTGCCGGGAAAATCCATACTTTACCTCCATCAACCTTCAGAGAGCCAACATAGAGACTTCAATCTATCCACCTTCAGAGACCAAGACTTTACTTCAGAATTTGTAGCAGAGAGGTCAACTACAAGCTAAATCCCTCTTTAGCAGGCCTCAAATCATTGCCACTATCACAGCCAGGCGAGCTGCTTGAATTCTTTGCAAGAACCCTTGCCATTTGCCAGAGAGCAGTGTTGTATCCAGAGAGAGACCAGCTGAACCGGAGACCGCTGTATCCGGACCCACAGACCTGATCAGAACCAGAGACCCAGACCAGACCAGCAGAGTAGAGCTGACCCAGACCGCTGTTCGCAGAACTAGAGAGCTGACCCATACGCTGTGCGCAGAGACCGTCCGTGGCGAGTGAAGAAAACCTGACCAGATCCGTGGCGAGGCCCATTCTATTTCTAAATATATTGTGAGTACCTAGCAGAACTGTGCAGAAACAATCTCCTAGTTAAAATAATATAATTCAATCTATTTTAATCTAAGTAGAACTGCCTCCTAACTGTCACCTGTCATTTTCTAGTTGCTAGCTGTCACTTGTCTTTTTGAACTTTAAAATTTCAAATCTGAAAAACGACCTTTACCATATCGCTCATATCTCCGTGACCGTTTGTCTTAGAGACTTGCAGTAACTTTCCTCTGAAAGCTGGGAATCTTGGCTTTTCAACGAACCTAGAACCGCATTCCTATTCCATACACTTTTGCTGCAATCGCGAAAAACGCACTCGCGAATTTGCCACGATTTGCAAATTTCTCCACGTGTGAAAACAGCAGATTCCTTGCTTTCCTTGCTAAAAATTCGTTTGCCTCTTAAGAACCATCCCTGAATCATTGCTAGAGTGAGCCTGGACTAATATTAACTAGATACCACTCACCCTGAACCTCCAGAGGGAATTAAAATCATTTTAGCACATTTTCCAATATATTGCTATCACATATAAAAGCATTTTGGGGCCTGTGTTTCAAACTTCTGTAGTCTAAGCTTGCTGGGGTGAACTGAATTACATTTGATTGCATTTCTGAGAACTGTGTGCTTTCCTTCCATTTCCTTGCATTGCATAAAGGGGGGAGGGGATTGCCAGAGAAAAGTGATTACATTGTTTTGTTGAAATCATATTGAGTATTTTCTGTATTGCATTTTCATTCAACATTACATCCATCTGAACTTATATAAAGCATTCTCTACCACCTTATTCTTCTTTTCCTATTCACAAGTGTGCTAGTGCCAGACTATCCATTATTGATTACTGCTCAGATTCAGTGTGATATTCAATTTTTAAATTATTATAAAGTGTGATATATATATCTATTGTTTAAATTATCAAATAAACCTTTTAACTTGCAAAACAGAACTACTTCTTGGCTCAGTGGGGTCAGGGGGATTCCAAGAGAGGGGTGTTATATAGGGGTAGTCATCCAGAACGCATGAACTGGACATAAAGATATATCAATAAGGGTTTCCATTCAGTATCCCAGACTAGGCATTAACTTAGCTGTAGTGTTGAATTGAATCCTCTTACAAATTGGGGGCTCGAGCGGGACGTTTGGGTTAGATCTATCACTTGTGCAGATTAATACAGCGTGCCAGCTGACCAGATACACATATCCGGTCAGATCACCACGCTGTGTTACGCTGTAAAGCACTCCTCAAAGGAACGCTCTAAGGAAAAGGTCTGTTTTGCAAAAATAAAATACAAACTTCTGTAAGTCAGGAAGGAACACAAACTCTAGAATGACGACCTTAGTAGACATGAAAATAGCCAGAGAGCACTTCTTACATAAGTTATTTGTGAGAGGTGAGTGGACTCACCAGGACCGCATGGTCTGGTTGCAGGCCATCACGCAACAGGTCACGGAAACAGGGTCAGATATATGGAGAGATCAGGGTCCCTTACATGTGGCCCTGAGTGAACTATACATGGCTCCTAAAGCTAAGGATGAACAAGACAAGATGGTTAGGATAGCGGCATACCTGTACCTATATATGGGAGACATGCAGGATAAATGTACTGAAAGCCAAGATCTGGCGAATAAGCGACAGATGGCGTTAGAGAAGGTCCAATCTGACCTGGTCTCTTCTGAGCAGAGGCTGCAGGGGAGCCAGGAGTCAGAAAATGAGAGTAGACAGCACATCATTAAAATAAAGAGGGATATGGACATCCTGCAACAGGAAAAGGCTGACCAGGATACCAGATTTCTGGCCTTGCAGAAGGAGTACCAAGAAGGTTTGGACTCCCTACTGCAGAGCCAGAAAAAGCTGGAGCAACAGTTAGACTTCAATAGGGTATGTGCTGAGCAGGTAGTCACCCTGCAAAGCCACCTAGATAGGGAGAAGGCAGAGAGCAATAAACTGATTCTGAAAGACCTGGATACCCAGGCAGAGTTTGACCAGGAGCGCCAGAAAGCTGGTGCCTTCCAAAGGCAAAGGGACGACCTGGCGGCACAGATGCAGGCTCTTAGTCAGGAAAGGGATACCTTAGGCCAGGAAGTCTGCCACTTAAAAAGGAAAATGGAAGAAAATCCCCTGGCCCTCCAGGGACTGGGTGACCTCCAAAAAGAACACCATAACTTGTTAGAGCACACCAGGAAGGTGGAGGATGCTCTGGCAAGAAAGGAGCAGGCCAATAGGGACACAGCTCAGGAGGTAACCCTCCTGCAGCAAAGACTGGCCCAGTGCTCCAGGACCAATCAGGAAACGCAGAGAGAGAATGAGGCTCTCTGCCAGCACAATGATAGGCTCCAACAACAGGTAGCGATGCAGGAGAGACTGATAGAGTCTAGTAAGGCCTTAATTGAGGAACTGAAGGCGCAGGCTCTTGCATTGCAACAGGGAGCAGGGGCGGATCGAGACCAGGTTCGCTGGGAAAGGGAAACTCCTGAGCATAACCTCAGGAGCCCTAGTACCAGAGGCCTTTATCTCTCTCAGTCCCATAACTCTGCCACCCCATATACCTGGCGCACATGAGCACCGGGCCACAGGGATGGCAGATTACTATCCAGCCAGAAGCATGGGGCTCATAGGCCAGTACCACCCAGGAATGGAGGGGCGGGCATCCGGGTATGGGCACCCAAGCACAGTGCAATTTAATGGGGAACCCCAGAAGAGTAGGCCCATTAAGGGCATCCTGAAAACCTCTGCCCAGTTAGGTCAGTGGGGGGGTACCCATCAAATCCTGGCAGCAAGGAGGGATCTGAAGACTCCTCTGAGCGGTCCAGGACACAGGAGACCAGGTCCCCACATTCTGCCAGCCATTCCCAGGCTCGCAGAATCCGGGAAAACCTGGAAGAACAGATGGGAACCTCTGGGAGCAGTGCCTCTGAGTCAGAAGATGAATGGACAAGGGTTACCCGAACCAAAAAGGCCAATAAGGCAAAAAGGGCCTTGATTAAGGACCAATTGAAACAGATTAAGGCAATCAGGAGTGTCATCACGCCTTATCATAAGAACGCCAAGTACTCTGTTTGGGAACACTTGGAGCTCTATGAGCAAATGATGGAGACCTTTCATTTGAAGGACAGCCAAAGCTGTATTCAATATGTAAAGTGGACATTCTCCCCAGAATACTCCAGTTTCTTTGCGGGGCTGGAGGACCAAAATAATTTAAGGTGGTCCACCTATAAGGCGGCCATCTTGAAACATTTTTCTGTTCACAGAAATCCTCAAGAGGCTCGCAAGGCAGCCTACAATTTACAATGTGGGGAGGATCAGGCCCCACAAGAATTTGTGCAGGAGTTAAAGCGTGCTTTTGCACAGACCACAAGAAGGGTGCGCACGGATAGCAGAGAATTTATTAATACGCTTTTCCATGCCTTGCCCAAATACATAATGACCCAGCTCGTGAGGGATTTTCATGAGAAAAGATCTTTAGACTGGGTCATTGAACAAGCCACCCGCATCTACGAGGTGCAGAAACCGGTGGAAAACAAAAACCAGCCTAAAAACCCCAAAACCAACAGCACCCCTGCTGCTGCCAAGGTGGCAGAGGTAAAGGTTGCCCCCGTTTTGGATTTGGAGATGGGGGGGCCTAAAAACCTACCTGCACCTAATAATGCTAGGCCCAGAAGGTCCTCGGGCCAGTCACAGACAGGGAGCCAAGGAGGCAGCCCCACAAATGGGGTCCCTCGCTCTCCTGATTATGTAAGTCCCCGTTACAAGGGAAATCGACCCATCCTGGGTTATGTGTGGACTCCTCCAGCCCAAGCGGGGGGATCCAGCCAAGCACCTAACCCAGGGAACTTCCCTCCTAACTTCCCACCGGAGGGCAGAAATTCTCCAAATCCTGGGCCTCTCTTCCTGGACAACTGCAGAACTTTGACGGGAAGGAAATTCCCGTTGAGGGGACTGCAGACTTGGACATTAAGATCGGGCAACACAAGGTGAAACACCCGGTCATAGTTGTGACTCCAGAGGGCACCCCTTGTTTACTAGGGAATGACCTCCTGAGAAGGTTGTCACCCCGAATAGATTGTGTAAACAAGGTCCTCTGGACCCAGACTAGCCGACCAATAAAATTAAAACAGAGTGTCAACCATGTTAGTTTAAACGGCACATGCCACATGGTTGAACAAAAATCTGACCAAGTAGAATTCCACTTCCAGAATAACCAGATTCCAGACGTGACAGTAATAGCAGTAGGACAACAGACTGGTGATGGAGGGTCCTCTCTATTTCTGAAACTCAACCTTCCTTCCAGTCTAAAGTGGTACTCCACGCTGGAAGGAAACACCCTGAAATTCTATACTAATCCACAATCAGAAACTCCCACTCCTATAGTGCAGAAAGATGTGAAATCAGCTCAGAGCCTGGCTGATATTCAGCAAATTGGAGAGCAGTTGTTCATCCCTGTCCAATTAAATGATGAGAAGGACTCTGTTCTCGCTCGAGTGTGTGTGAACAACGGTAAGAGCTTCATCAGCGAAGCCATGTTCCGCCAACTCCCAAAAGATCCAGCCATTCCCACATTCAAACTGATAAACAAATGGGAAATGGACCTGGAAGCACCTAATTCCAAACAGTTCCTGCCAAGCAGGTGTATGCTCAAAATCTCCATTGGCAACAAGAGCATAGTCCATAATTGTTGGGTCGTGCGAGACGTCACTGACGCCTTTTACTTAGGCAGTGACATTCTCAATCGCTTTGACATTAGTTTGGACCTAATAAACTTCAAAGTTTGGTCCCGATTAGCGGATAATCCCATGGGCTTTGATGATCCGGAAAAAGCATTTAGGTCAGCTCAATTGCTACCTTATGCAGTTGAAATTCAGATTAAAGAGGAAGTCACCATCCCAGAAAGGACCCGACAATTCTCCCTGGAAGTGAAAGTTAAAAGAGGACAACATTTGAAAAACCCTGATGCTTACATACATCTAAACGCTTCTCTCCAACAGCAAGGGTTGGGGGTAAACCCAACTCCATTAGTCAACATAGAACATGACACCATTCCAATAGAGGTGGATAACAGCGACTTAAAGAGTATTACTCTAGCCGCAGGCACCATTATTGGAATGGCGGTTGATGACCGACATTTTTCCATAGATTTCGGTAATGAACTGTTAGGGCCAATCCCCAAGGACTGCTTTGATAGTGACAGTGATGACAATACTACACCAGACAGGATTTTTACCCGGCATGGGGGGAACTTCCTGGTGTACACTTCTTGCCTTTATGGTAAGGAAGATGTGACTTGTGACTTCAGGAGGGATGAGGTGATTTTCCAGGTTCTTGAGGGCTGCCTTTCCCACCTGAAGCCTCCAGTCCAAATCAGCACTCTAACCAGGGACTTCTCCTCCCAGCTGGAGGAGGCCGCTAAAATAGCCAAACCAGAAGTCTTTCCAGGCTTCAGGCAGATGGTGGAAGAGAGAGTCAACCTAGCTGATGCCTGTGTGACTCTGGAACAAACGCAAAAGTTGAAACAAATTTTCTTGGATTTCCAAGATCTCTTTGCGGTAGACTCATATGACTGTGGCCGCACCGACATCCACACAACAACAATCCCCACGGACCCTGGCATGACTCCTGTGTTTGTGAAGCAATATCGCTTGCCTCTCGCATCAATGGAGTCCCTTACTGAAATAATTAAGAACCTTGAGTCCCGGGGAATAATCCGGCCAGTCCACAGCACCTTCAATAATCCGGTGCTGGGAATATTGAAGCCAAAGGACCAGTGGAGACTCTGTGCCGACCTCAGGGAGCTCAACAAACGGGTCCATACTTCCCGATAGCCTCTTCCCTACATTGACCAAGGGCTGGCCCAGATTCAGGGGTCACAGGTATTCACTGCAATAGACCTGACCAATGGATACTGGACCGTGCCGGTCAGTAGGGAGGACCAATACAAGCTGGCTTTTACCTTCGGGGGCCAGCAGTATACATGGACCCGGACTCCCTTCGGATACCTCAACTCCGGCAATGAATTCAACATTTTCCTACATAAGGCCATGCCCGACCTGGGTGCGAGGGGTAACATGGCTTATGTAGACGATGTCCTCATCAAAAGCTCAACTGTTGAGGAACACATAGCAGAGATCCGTTATGTTCTGACACAGTTGAGGGCCGCCGGAGCAAAACTTTCCTTTCAGAAAGCACAGTGGTGTAGAACCCGTGTTAATTTCTTGGGGCATGAGATTACTCCTCAGGGTCTCTGTCCCCAGGAAAAGAAAGTGGAAGCACTTCAGAAACTGAAAGACCTCACAACTCTGCGGGAACTAAGGAGCCTCCTTGGACTGACTAATTACAGCAGAAAGTTCATTGAGGGCTACGCAGAGATCACCAGACCCCTGATTCATCTCCTGAAGGGGGGGGGTCAAGTGGGAATGGGGTCCAGAACAAGCCGAGGCGGTAAAACAACTCAATAGAAGCCTCTCACAAGCGCCTTGCCTAGCTTACCCTGTCAGAAACAAGGAGTTCTTCCTGGAGACGGGGTTCTCTAATACGTGCTTGACGGCGGTATTATACCAAAAGCATGAAAAGGTCAATAAAGTAATCTCCTATGCGAGCAAAACTTTATCCTCTGTGGAGGAAAAATTCAACGATTGTGAGAAGGCACTCCTGGCGACGGTGTGGGCATTGAAGAATTACCGCCCGTTTATCCATGGGGAACACATCATAGTGGAGACTCCACACCAGCCTCTGCAATATCTCCAAAGTGATAGAATCCGGGCCGGAAATGTGAGTAATTCCCGAATTACTTCCTGGATTCTGTCAATGCAAGGCTTTCCTGTGGAGGTCAGATATGGCCAAAACAAGAAGAGTCCCCTCGCGCAAGGTCTGGCTGACTTGCATGATTGTGCAAGAGAAAACTGTCTCGAGGACGAAAGTCTAAAAATAAAGGACAACATGGAGGCATACCTTAATTCCCCCCACAAAGTCTTTGAAGAGGACAAGTGTGAGGGAATGCCCACTGTCTATGTGGATGGATGCTCTTACCATGTTGACAACGACGGGGAGAAAGAACTGGTGGCCGGCGTAGGGAATGCATGGGTGAATGAGTCCCCAGAACCCTCCGCTGGATACAAAATTGGTCCCCGAAGTAGTCAGGTGGCAGAATTGATGGCTGTGCATCAGGCCATCCTCACTGCTGTCCAGCATCAACTCCACGAACTGGTCATAATCACAGATTCGGATTATGTACGGAACGGGTTCGTGGAGCACCTGGTTAATTGGAAAACCAGAGGCATGTTATGTGCCAACAACAAACCCTTGAAACATGGGAAGTTGATCCAAAACATTGATGATCTGGTCACCTCGAATGAGATGACCATCTATTGGAAAAAGATCAAGGGTCATTCCAAAGTAGAGGGACCAGACAAAACTGGAAATGACTTAGCTGATCAGCTGGCCAAAACCGGGGCCATCCAAGGGGATCTAATTGAGATTGAGTCCCTGTTGGGGGAAATCCAGGTCACTGCTATCACTAGGTCCCAGACAAATGCTCACAATGACCTTTCAATTGCACAATGGAGCAAGGAGACCCCTGATGCTGATTTGATTACCACTCAGAAGGGGGATCCAATAATTGGTAAATTTTACCAGCACCTTGAGGACCCTGAGAACTTTCCCCTGACGGATACCGATTACATTGGGAAAGAGGACCTAAGAGTGTTGATGAAATGTCCAAAAATGTTCTGAATCCAAGACGGTTTGCTGGTAAGGAAATCCAAAGCTGGCCACGATCAGTGGGTGGTTCCTACCTCATTCCGAAGCCTGATGTTAAGTCACGCCCATGATGCGGCCACCACCGGTCATAGGGGGTTTCACACAACATTGGAAATCTTAAGAGAGGTTGCATACTGGCCACACATGGGGCAGTCCCTCGACCAATACTTGAAGGGGTGTCTTGTGTGTGAACAATTTCAGCCATCATCCCTCACGCACCGTGCGCCTCTCCAAAAGAGGGGGATGACCCTGCCATGGTCAGATTTGCAAATCGACTTCGTAGGCCCCGTGATTCGCTCGGCTAGGGGGAATAAGTACATGTTGACTGTGACATGCTTGTTTACCACGTGGGTGGAATGTCTCCCAGCCCCAAATTGCAAGGCAGAAACTGCAGCTGCCCTGATGATTAACCACATCTTTTCCCGTTTTGGTCTACCTCAAAGGATTGAGTCAGACAGAGGTAGCCACTTCACCAGTGAAGTGATGACAAAGATGTGGGAGATACTGGGGGTCAAAAGGAAGTTGCATATTGCTTACCGGCCAGCTTCTTCTGGGGTAGTAGAGAGATATAACCGAACCATTGTGAGCATACTAAAAAAGTTTGTGGCAGATTCTGGGCCAAGTTGGGATATCTGATTACCTCTGGTCCTAATGGCCATCAGATCTACCCCTTCATCTGCAACCAAAATGTCACCATTTGAGTTGATGACTGGGCGCAAGATGGTGCTTCCTCAGCATTTGCTCTACAGGACCCAAGAGCAGACAATGATAAATGCCTCCACAACTCATGAGTATGCGGAGAATTTAAGGAAACACCTTCAACATGCTTTTGCTTATGCTCAGCGGAATCTAGAAAGATCAGCTGATAGCATGAAGACCCACTACGACCTGAAGACTTCCAGGAAGGAATATCAGGTGGGGGACCGGGTCTATCTATACAATTTCCAAAGGAACCAGGCCAAACAGCGAAAATTTTTGCCTACGTGGAAGGGACCCTATGAGATTATAGACAAAATCTCCCCTGTGGCCTACAAGATCCGCATCCCCAAAGGCGGTTTGGCAGAGGGGGAAGACAAGTGGTTGCACATTAACCAGTTGAAGTGTTGCCATCCCAGGCACACTCTGCAACAACTGGAGGAATCCTCTGGAATCCTAGAGGGTACTGTCTCAGATTAATTCAGTTCTAACTTAAAAGATCCTACATATCGCCTATCAAATTCTGAGTTTCTCAATGTGGGTGTTTTCGTTTTTGAATGCAAAAAGAAATGTGCATGTTCATATGTTTTGACTATAAATTTATATGCCACCCCACTATATCAATGGTGGGGGAAAAATGTCCATGAATAGGTATTGCCGCTCTTCCTTTGTCGTCCTAGGAGAAAGAAAACCTGGAGACGGGCCAAGGAGGATGATCCGGAGACCGGGAGCAGAGACGCAAGGGCCCAGTGTACCGCTCATATTCCCATCAGGACCGGCGAGGAGAACCGATCGATCAGTACCGGATGGAGGAAAAGATGCTGAACTGTGCCATCTATTGGAAGAAGATGAGGAAACATCCCAGGTCTTGCGAGTCCCATCAGTGAAAAAGAATGGCCATCGCAAGAGGGGGGCTTGTGGGATGTTTTTACCCATGCATCCAAGCCCTACCTCAAAACTGTGCAGTACTGACATGGAAAACATCATGATGGCCAGAGCTTCCCAGAAAATGCACAGGGAAATGCATGAAGAATAGGCTGCCACTCATTTTTGCCTATGTTATGGGCACAGAAGGGCACTGTCTAAAACCACCATTGGACTACCCACACAGTCGCCTGAAACCATTGGGAATGGCAATGCTGATTGCCAAAAGCAACCTAGAATTGTGGGGAATTCATTTTCTTAAATCCCAAAAATGGGTGCATTACCAGTACTCACCACTATCAGAAAGCCAGCGTTTTAAAACAACACCAGATTTTTTTTTTTTGTGTAAAACTGAATAAATGAACCCAAAGCAGGCCAAAGAAAGACTTACTGAGAGGTGGATACAATGTAAAGTTATATTGTGAAGTGACTTGAATGTTCATAACAAGACTGGCTGAGCTCTGCAGGTCTGCAGCAGCCTAACTGAAACTGGATTTAAAACTACCAAAAATCGAAAATGTTTAAATTAACTGAGTGACCTACTTTTGAGTGGCACATAGTTTGTCACTGTTGAAATGCCATAGTTTTGAACTTAGAATCAGCATTCTAGCTGCATATGTAAACATTTTCTTGACTTAAACTGGGTAACAAAAAGTGACATTTTATCTGAAACCTGGCTTAATGAAACTGAATTCTGCCCACCAGCTACCCCTGACAGGAGTTGAGACTTGCACAACAGCTGTGTTCCCAGGCCTACCTGCCTTTTGCTGCTCCCACCAAAAGGGATATGACACTTCTCTGATTGAATTACCAAGGGACTGCTAGAGACTAAACATAGGACCCAGGCAGAGGGTTTATTGAAGTGGCCATAAATGGCTTCCTCTTGAACAATGGGCCTTCCAGGGCCCAGGCAGATGTTTTATTGCAGGGGTAATAAAAATGGCTTCCTCTTGGCAGAAAATGGGAGGGGGAGAAACTGGAGACAGAGGCTGAGCTTGAAGAAAGTGGAAAGACTGGTTTCTGTACCATGTGACCTGAAAAGACACACCCCTGTAGCCAGAATATGGTTTTAGAAAAAGATGAATAACTCATAGTACGGACTTGTCATAATTATTTAAATGATACCATAATTCTTGTGATTTTTCTGCCCACATTTTAAGAGGTTTTTAGAACCGGTGGCATGATCTGGGGGCAAACTAGCAGTTAAGAGGGTATTAATTAAAATGTATGCATGTTAAAAATCTGACACTTCATCACTTAATGTCCATACTCCTTGCGCACATGTGTGTAAATTTGGGGTAATGTCCGATATTACGAAACCAGTTAAAAAGTGCAAATGTTGCCATTTCTGAATGCAAGCTCCCAGGAAGAGCAGATTTGGACAGGGTATACCTCCTGTGATATGTGATGGGTGCATGTAATTTTAAACAAATGTGTACCTGTGCAAATATGTCTTTTGGGTCAAAATATAGATTGTGTGTAATTTGACAGGGGTGGGTTCTCTGTACCATAAACAGACCTCATCATGATGACACTTCATTTCATTCCCCCAATCAAGGGGAAGAGGTGAAGTGGCCAATGACAAGTGGAGAGGGGTAGAGCCTAGTGATGCTGCACACACACCCATTTTCAAAACACATAAAAGCAGACAGTCAAGACAGATAGGGACCTTCAAATCCATTTGCTGCGGGATGCTCTGCCGGGAAAATCCATACTTTACCTCCATCAACCTTCAGAGAGCCAACATAGAGACTTCAATCTATCCACCTTCAGAGACCAAGACTTTACTTCAGAATTTGTAGCAGAGAGGTCAACTACAAGCTAAATCCCTCTTTAGCAGGCCTCAAATCATTGCCACTATCACAGCCAGGCGAGCTGTTTGAATTCTTTTCAAGAACCCTTGCCATTTGCCAGAGAGCAGTGTTGTATCCAGAGAGAGACCAGCTGAACCGGACACCGCTGTATCCGGACCCACAGACCCGATCAGAACCAGAGACCCAGACCAGACCAGCAGAGTAGAGCTGACCCAGACCGCTGTTCGCAGAACTAGAGAGCTGACCCAGACGCTGTGCGCAGAGACCGTCCGTGGCGAGTGAAGAAAACCTGACCAGATCCGTGGCGAGGCCCATTCTATTTCTAAATATATTGTGAGTACCTAGCAGAACTGTGCAGAAACAATCTCCTAGTTAAAATAATATAATTCAATCTATTTTAATCTAAGTAGAACTGCCTCCTAACTGTCACCTGTCATTTTCTAGTTGCTAGCTGTCACTTGTCTTTTTGAACTTTAAAATTTCAAATCTGAAAAACGACCTTTACCACATTGCTCATATCTCCGTGACCGTTTGTCTTAGAGACTTGCAGTAACTTTCCTCTGAAAGCTGGGAATCTTGGCTTTCCAACAAACCTAGAACCGCATTCCTATTCCCTACACTTTTGCCGCAATTGCGAAAAATGCACTCGCGAATTTGCCGCGATTTGCAAATTTCTCCACGTGTGAAAACAGCAGATTCCTTGCTTTCCTTGCTAAAAATTTGTTTGCCTCTTAAGAACCATCCCTGAATCATTGCTAGAGTGAGCCTGGACTAATATTAACTAGATACCACTCACCCTGAACCTCCAGAGGGAATTAAAATCATTTTAGCACATTTTCCAATATATTGCTATCACATATAAAAGCATTTTGGGGCCTGTGTTTCAAACTTCTGTAGTCTAAGCTTGCTGGGGTGAACTGAATTACATTTGATTGCATTTCTGAGAACTGTGTGCTTTCCTTCCATTTCCTTGCATTGCATAAAGGGGGGAAGGGATTGCCAGAGAAAAGTGATTACATTGTTTTGTTGAAATCATATTGAGTATTTTCTGTATTGCATTTTCATTCAACATTACATCCATCTGAACTTATATAAAGCATTCTCTACCACCTTATTCTTCTGTTCCTATTCACAAGTGTGCTAGTGCCAGACTATCCATTATTGATTACTGCTCAGATTCAGTGTGATATTCAATTATTAAATTATCATAAAGTGTGATATATATATATCTATTGTTTAAATTATCAAATAAACCTTTAAACTTGCAAAACAGAACTACTTCTTGGCTCAGTGGGGTCAGGGGGATTCCAAGAGAGGGGTGTTATATAGGGGTAGTCATCCAGAACGCACGAACTGGACATAAAGATATATCAATAAGGGTTTCCATTTAGTATCCCAGACTAGGCATTGACTTAGCTGTAGTGTTGAATTGAATCCTCTTACACTCCCAAATACTCGATACCTTATGTCTTCATAATGAGATCAGTAAATTGAAGACATTACATTGGGTAATATCACCTTCTGTTAAAGCACTCAACATGAAGTCTATGACGTGTTCATTTATAAATGTAATATGAACAACTCAATGTTTGGTTTTAGGGTCACAGGAAATGGGACACATTTTTTAAAGTTGATATTTCACCACTCATACATGGCTATTTTAGGAGAGGGTTTGAGCTAAATAATGTGTGCAGCATATGCTGTGTAGTGTACTACATGGGTACTAACATTTATTATTAGATGTCAACAAAGTGGGGTGACATTAGCTACTAACAGTAACAGTACCTTCAACTATCCCTGCGCAAATACCTCCCCTCTCGAGCCCTTCGCTCCTCTACCTCTAACTCCCTCAGGGTCCGCTGTTTTTCAAAGAAACGAGCTGGGGCAGATCTCTGTCTTCAGCTGGGGCCTCCCTTTGGAACAGCCTACCAGCCACTTCAGGACCTTCCTCTTCGCTTCCGCCTTTGCCCCTCTTCTCCCCTGCTGATCTGTTTTTCTCTCTTAGCACTGTGCACCTGGACACCCTCTGTCCTTCGGGCCCAGTTACCTGCTCACCCTGCCTCCCTCCTGCACTGCCCCTGGGCCTCTCATTGCACTGGGTTCTGTACCTGTACCCATACAGTCCCCCACTCTTCCTCTGCACTTATCAGATATACCCTATCTGACTAATCTTGCACTTGCCACTTTCTGGCTGCACTACCACTTTTTAATTGTCTGTATTTATTCATGTATTTAACTTATTATTTTCTCTCCTCTGTTCTGCACTTTCCACTTCCCCCACTTCCACACACTTTCCTCCTTTTCCCTCTCCATGCACTTGTGTGTTATTAATGTCACTAGGCCTAGTAAGAATGTTGTTTTTATTTTTTTTCTCCCTTGTTCCCCTCCCTTGGCTTGGTCGCGCTCCGAAACACTTGTGTACAAGAGCGATATAAATAAAATATCCTATCATATCATATGGGGGTGAATTCATTGGGCCTGATCTGTTAGGCCATAGACTGTGAATTTACAGTGTAGGGCAGCAGGCATACACACATCACTGAATGATCCTTGCCGGTTTCAGGAAAATAATGTAACATTGAAAGCTGTACATTAGTTCTTTGCAAGAGATAGCGTGTCACACAATGGGCTTTGAGGAGAGACGGTAAGTGTTCTGAGCTGGAAAGGTAGGAAGAATAAGAAAAATTGTGGGAAGGTGTAAAACCGAATACTATTCAAAGGTAACTTAAGCCTGGGCTGGAAAGTTACACAAACCGGGACAGGAAAGGTGCTGGAAAGTGCCCAAAAATTCTGGCACATGGTATGGCAGATGACAGCTGATGCCACAAAAGAGGCTGGAAAATGGTAAAGGAATGTAAGGGGACATAGCATAAGAGGCAGTTCCCACAGAAAGGCTTGCATGGGGTGAAAGCAGGAAGGAGGGGTTCCTCTGAGGCTCTTCAGCTGTTCTTCTGCTTGGTCTTCCTGGGTCTGCTGGCTGAAAGTAGTGGGCCGTACTCTGGGGGCTGAGACTGGTGCAGCTGCAGAGAGTGCTCTTTGGAGGATGCACATCGAATTGGGGGCAGTGTTCTGGCAGAAAGGGGCCATTTATACTTGGCTGTATTAGGGGCCTAGTGAGTCTAGTAGACAGCTCAGTCTGAGTATAAATAGGCTGATCGATCAATAAGGACCCCCTTCTACATGGTGTTATTATTGGTAAAGTGTCTGACCTAACATGGAAGGCAGAACATTTTTAATCCTTCTGGTACCAAAGAATTTTAAGAAGTAGACAGAATCCAAAGTATTAGCTGGTAGTTGATTCATTCATGGCGATGTGGTCGGAGTTTCAGAATCATCAATCTCACAATCTCATGATTTTGCTACTAACCCAACAGTAGCTAAGTGTAGGGGAGAGAATCAGAACTGAAACTGTATTCATAGTGCATTTGCTTTCATAGCCAAAGCATCAGTAGAATGTTGACAGTTAGAGGGAAATCACTTCCGTTTGAAATGCTATGCTGATTCAATGTAATGTTTATTGATGCCGAGTGTATTTTCCTGTTTTCTCACATGTGCTCAATGTAACGTGTATTGATTCAGATTGTGTTATAAAAGTCTAACAGGTAAAGTGTTGTGTCTGGTTTGTCTTTAGATAGCCCCTGTAGGTAAAAGGAGAATATACAATAAAGTGTTCAATGCAAGGGGGGTCATTACAAGGTTGGCGATAGGGGTTTAACGGGGCCGGTAGAGCTGCCGGCCCCGTTAAACCCCTACCACCGCATTACGAGGTTTGCTCGCGGGACCCGGTAAGGATGCCTGTTTTTACCAGACGGCCTTAGCGGGTCCCGTGAGCAGCCAGCATGCTAACAACGGGCACGTTATTAACGGGCCGTTGTTAGCATGCTCCCCATTCCCATTGAGCACTCTGGGGGGTTGGAATGGCCCGGTATTGCCCAATTCAGGGAACCCGGACCCGGTATGAGGTATGGGGGTAGCCATGGTGCTAATAGATCCATGGCTACCTCCAACCTCGTAATGACCCCCAAGGTCTGTAGATGGCTAGCTGAAATCCCAGGGTATAGTGTCAAATTGTGGCCAAAAGGAACTTTTTAGGAATTATCCTACACTTTACATTGACCTTAGGATACATGAGAATGTATTGTAAAAAATAAAATATTTCTAGATATCGTTTTACAAACCCCAAGGCTTCCCCCCAAGGCTTCCTTCCATAGCATGCCTCCCTCCCATCAGTAATACACGCTTTTTATCAAGCACTTATACCATGATGCATTGCTATGCTGTCAGTGATAGGTCACTAGCTAGTTTAGGCATCATTTTCTTCTTTCCTTTGAAGAAATCTGGCCTAAAGCATGAGGAAGGTGGACACCCACATTTATACTGATGGCAAAGCACTTGCGCGATCTGATTGACACCTGGCCTATTAGGATCGTTGTCTATCCTCCCTTTGTCCCCCGCCCTTGCCTCGTCGCGTCTTGAAACACTTGTGTATAGGCGCGTTATAAATGCCATATCATGTCATATGATATCAATAGTGATTATCCAACAAATGAACCTTTATATGTACGTGCAACAGCCTTTTCATTCAGTTTTAGAAATGTCTAATTGTTTGGAACTGTTTTAATAGCTGTGTGAGTTTAAATATGCAGTTGGGCTTCCTCTGCAGTGTTGTCATGGCTGTGACTAAAAGTGGGTCAGTCTGGGGCTTTTTTGCATTTCCCACGGATTGTTATAAAATGTGTTAAGACAGATGTATATGTGTTATACTGGTCTTAACACATTATTTTACGCATGTTTTGAGGAGGAATGGAGACACGGAACGGATAAAGGAGCTCATTTTCTGAAAATTCAAAAGGTTGGGCAAAAGCTGTTTACTGACTCTTTTTTCTGATGTGTTGGATTTTCTAATATTTGTATGCTGAGTTGTGAAATGGGACAAACATGCCATGTCTGCCTACTGTTTTGGCTCCGCCTTATAAATGCTGCCGCATTATCGTCTGCATGTATGTTCATGCTGATGGTAATGAAGCTGAATCTATCTGAAAGTACCGCCTGAGAAAAGCAGGCAGATTCCATCAGAATCCATTGCAATCCAGCAAGCTTCGGAGAGGCATTCACACTTTTCCACAAATGTGGTAGAAAAGTGAGGAGTAAATAAAATGTTGTCTGTGTTTTACTCTTAAATGTTCCACTACCTGGTGGAAAAGTTAAAAACATTTGCAGATGGTTCCTTTTCCATTTATTTTATTTATTTATTTTATTACATTGTTACTCGCCCAGACCCTGGGGTATCACAGCAAGGTTACAGACAGCTTAAACAACACTGTAAAGTCAATTACAGCATATAATCAGTAGTGGGGAAAAACAAAAGAGAGATGTAAAAAAGCAGTATATACAATTATTTACAGATTCCGAAGCTTAACGGTTATTAGCATTGGTTAAATAACCAGGTTTTTAACAATTTGTTTAAGCCTTGAAATGATTCCTCTTTTTCAATGTTGAGATGAAAGAGTTCCAGTGTTTTGGGGCAAGGCTTTGGAAGCTGCTGCCCCCTATTTTCATGTTTTTGAAGCAGGGTGTTGCCATGAGCAGGTTATCGTTAGACTTGATTCCTTTTTTGATATAGCATTATTCAGGTAGATGGGTGCTTTTTATGAAGACATCTAAAGGCGATGCAGAGAGTCTTAAAGATGATTCTGGCTTTCATGGGCAACCAGAAGTCTCTCCTAATCTTTGAGATATGATCAGATTTGTTAATTCCTTATGCAGCCCGAAACACTTTATTTTGTATTAATTGTAATTTGTTGAGGTTAGTATTGGAGGTCCCAAGTAGTACCACATTGCAATAGTCGAGCTTTGATCATAACAAAGCCCTAGCCAGAGTGATGCAATTAGATGGTGTCAGAAATTGGTGGCTTAAGGCAATTAGTTTAGCAGTCTATGAGGTGGAGGAAGAGAGTTTATTTATATATTTGGTCATTTTGAGATTGGCATCAATGTTGACTCGTAAGGTTTTGACTTGCTTAAGTATAGGAATGATTGTGCTGTCAATGTTGACTGCGGAGTAGTCAGGGTGGAGAGCAGCTATTTTTGTTTGGGAGCCCACAATGAGAATCTCTGTCTTCTCATTGTGGAGGCAGAGGCTATTAAGGGCCATCTAGTTTTGTATTATGGCATAGATGTTATTTATGGTTAGCATGTCTTGATCGTTGCTACCTGCGTGAGGTATTAGGATCTGGGTGTCATCTGCAAAATTGGTATAGATGACACCCATGTTATCTAAGGCCGTGAAGAGAAGCTTTGTGTAGGCATTGTAGAGGGTGGGAGAGAGTGGGAGAGAGATATGACCCTTGGGGTACTCCAATTGGTACTGGGATGGGGCACGCTGCTTCTTTTCCTATGGATACTCTAGATGTGCAATCGGCTAGAAAGGATTTCACCCAAAGGTTGGCATCTTTAGAAAAGTTGAAATCTTTAGCTAGGGTAGTACACAATTTGTTGTGATCCACAAGGTCGAACGCTGCTGATAGGTCCAACAATAGAAGAATGCAGAGTTCCCCTGAGTCCCTGTTGCTATCCATTTGGATCTTCAGGTTGAGGAGTGTCGTTTCCGTGCTATGGTTGGGCCTGAAACCAGATTTTCAGCTGGTTTTGTTACAGGTGGGCTTGAACTTGTGTATAGGTTATTTTATCTAAAATTTTGAGCGGGAACGGGACTGTTGTTATTGGTCGGTAGTTAGTGGGCACAGTAGGGTCTAACATGTTTTTTTGTTAGAAGGGAAGTGACCCACGCTTCTTTGATGCTAGCTGGGACCAGATTGGTGTTGAAGGAGGCATTGACAAAGTTGGTTATAATAGGTGTGAGATTGTGAGCGCATGATTTGACTACTTGCGCTGGGACATTGTCTCCTTTGCAATTGGAGGCTTTAAGTTTAGTAATAGTGTTGAGCACTAGTTCTTGTATGACTGGAGAGAAGTGAAATGGAGGGTTGGTGTTTTCATAGGAGTTACTAGTAGAGCTTTTGTCAGGGCTAGCATTTGTCTTTTTGTTATTATTTTGTTTTGCAGAAGATCAATCTTAGCAGATAGGGCATCTTGAATGGTGGTACACCACTCTTTGCTAGAATTGGCAGGGGTTGAGGCCGTAATGGGGTTCTCCAGTTCTCTATAGATCGAGAAGAGTTATTTGGAGTCCGATGAGGCATTACTAATGCAAGTATTGAAGGCATTAGCTTTGTGCAAGATGATAGATGTTTGCCTCCTGGAAAGTAGATGCAGACTCCGAGGTGGGGTGATTTTTATGGGCATGTTCAAGGACACGTTTGGCTCTCCTGAGCACAACTAGTTCTTGGTTGAACCAAAAGCAGGTCTGTTTGTCTGCACGTCTCGTTTTGGTTATTAGTGGTGCTATGGCATTGATGGTTTAGGAGAGACATTTGTGGTAGGAATCTGCCAGGTCACAAGGATTATTACTGATAATTGAGGTAGTTTCTATTGCTTCGCTAAGTATGGGGGCAAAGTTTTCCATTGTGAGTTTGCAAGTGTTTCTAGGTTCTTAGGTTTCTGTGGCAGTGGTCTAAGAATGGCTGGGTTATTTTCTAGCAAGAGTGAACATGATATTGTAATGGTCAGAACAGTCAAGAGGTGAGATGGAATCTATAGTTATGGTCGTGTTAAGAGAGAGGATCCAAACAAGCGTTCTCCCTTTAATGTGGGTGGGGGCGTTCACTAACTGAGTGAACTTCATGTACTTAAGTAATGCGTGAAAGGCTTCTCCTTTGGGGTCTTGGTTGTCATTAAACCCTAGATTTAAGTCTCCAAAGATAATGCATTTGGTGTTAGGTTTGATGAGTGGAGTTAGTAGTAGGGGTGTATCTACTTCAGGATGACTATTGGTGCTGGTGATCTATATACCACCACAAAGTTAATCATAGTTTTTTCATTAGTGGCAAGTTTAGCTAATAATAATTCATAGCCTGCAATGTTTTCGATGGGGAAGGATCTAAATTGCAGACTGGTCTTGCTATGATAGCTACGCTGCCTCCATGAGAGTGAGATATATCTGTCCTAATGATGGTATACTCTGGTGGGATGGTGATCGTCAACAGTGAGTGGTCCAGAGGCCTGGTTTGATTACCAAAATGTCTAAATTATGTTCTGTGATGAGGCCATGCAATTACTCTAACAATAACCTTGGCCCCATACCATACACATCAGGACTTTCCCATTCAAAGGCTCATTTGTAAGTCAGGAGCAGTCTCTCCTTTACCCTTTACTTTTCCACTTCACGGTGGAAAAGCTGAACATGGCATGCAGGGAACTTTTTAAAGGAGTGCAAATGAAGACCCTTGAGTGCTATTATGGTTTTTAAAAATAAATATCCCCTATGTCTGTATGCATGGAAGACAGTATTTACAATGGATTCCTATTGCTGTCCCTTCTCTCCATCCAGCTTCTATCAAAATCCACTGAAATGTAAAACTAAGGTGCAGCTTGCTGTTTGCACATTACTTTTGAACTCCAAGTCCTACAAAATAAGACCCATAGAAGGACAAAGTGTCAACAGGGATCTGATGAAACATATTAACAGGTGGGTAATCAAACGGTATGGCCTGGAAATACCTGCTCCCAAATCAAGGATATGTGTATTGAATCATGATATTGAATAGTGGAATGTCTGCCTACCTCACAACAGAGCTCATTCAAAAAAAAAAGAAAAGAAGGAAATTGCCCAAAGGGGACCAATTACTTGTGCACTTGCATGCAAACAGGTCACAATTTACACTACAGAGTGCAAAACTGAGGTGTAAAATTCTGGCAGAAATTAATTTACGCCTCCCTTTCCACTTCTGAGTGCAATATGAGTAAACACCCCCTGCCATTTATGCATGGCCGGCAGCATTTGCAAAAGATTTCTATGGAATCCACCTGCTCTTTTCTGGTTTAACACATGCATATTCCTTGGTGTTAGGCATGATTTTATGTAGTAGCCACGTGGGAGACTACACCAGCATTGTCCCCTTGGCTACAGATACCCAACTATTGGTATAGGTCTGTACTAAACAAGTTGGTAGAGTGACTGAGCAGCCAGACTTATCTCAAGAGGGGTAATTGTGAGCTGTAGGGATGCAACATAGAGATTCACAATGACAAGTATTCAAATAATAAGGTTTTCTAGTAAAATAATTATTTATTCATTTAACATTTAAGAGTCCGTTTTAAAATACACCTTCTTTAGAAAGGGCAATATGTAACAATAAAATACACATCAAAAATATTCTTTCTCAGTTTCTAGTTAAGTAAGTAGATACCCTTTTGGGATGTCAGGCACACACTTCCAAAGCCCTGAGGTGACATCAATTGCTAGGACACTGTGGACATTGATATATCACTGTAACACTTAATGCAATACCGAGGTTGTGGAAAAAGGAAACGGTTAGGCAATGATAAAAGGATTAACAAGTTCTCTGAACAGGTGAGCACTTTACAATCCTCCAATGAAGTATAGGTTAACCCTTTCCCAACAATACAGGTAACTTATGTATGACTTATGTATGACTTATGAGGAACAGATAAACATATAGTCAGAGTGTCAGAAGAGTCTAGAGGGAGTCAGGACAGCCAATGTCAATTGAACAAAGTCTAAGGGAGCTGAGACACTTCTTGAAGATAGCACAAACGTCTTGCACAATGTTATATAAAGAGTTTGTATAATGAATCACTGTAGGGCCACAAGCTGGGAGGCTTGTGAAAAGCAAAGATGCAAGCAACTCTGCAAGAGGCAGCTAATGCAAGTCTCCAGTAACAGCAACCAAGGTAGAAATAACAAGAGGTAAGTCACCCTAGTTAGACAGTACCTTAGGTCGGAAGAAAAGGATACAGATGGCTTCTATTCTGGTTGCAGTCCTGCAGTTCATGTGTTCCTTTGCCTAAGTCATTGGATCAAGAGGGAGGACTTCTGTCGGTCTCCTGCACTTTAGTTCGAAGTTCAGCTGCAGCTTTGGGCTTACTCCAGATCAGGGCATTTTGTGGTTTCAGCTACCGGCAAATAGTACCACTGCAGTTCTTGGACACCTTGGTGGCTCCCCTTGTTTCTGGGGTCCAGCACTCTGTTGAGGTGGCTCAGGTTTGGGTCACCCTGCTTCGGGAGGGTCCTCAGGCTCTTCCTGGAGCTCGGTTCTGGCTTAAAGATGATGCACTCGTTCCTGGTATTCCTGTCCCTTGGCACTCGGTTCGAGCATGCAGCAAAGACCAGCAGGCAGAGAGGTTCCAGTCAAGTTGGGCTTGGGGTCAGTGGTCCAACCAACCCAAGGGAAGAAGTTGTCCGTTCTGGGCTTCTCTAGTCGATATCAAAATTTGGAGCTTCAGTAATGCAGCAGGGCTTCACTGGGCAAACCAAAGGAACAGGAGGGTGCAGCAAGCTTCTCTTCCAGTTTCTTCTTCGATTCATTCGTCTAGTGGTTCACTCTGCCTTCTCTCCAAAAGACGTTGCCTTTTATTCAGGTTTCTCCCATTCATTTGCAGCCTAACTGTCACTCACACAGCCGGGTGGCTGTCCGCGAAGGACAGCCAGACAGCCAATCACCTTTGGGTGCAGTTCTGTAACCAAGGAGACTAAGCACAGGAGGTTTTGTGAACCTCCCTTGCTCCCTACCCTGCCAGACACGCTGGAGCCAGAGGCGGGTTTCAGCACTGAAGCCTGCCAAAGACATATGAACAAAGGGACCAAACCTGGTTTGGCGCGCAAAGTAAAACAAAAGAAAGACCTCACAAGCAAGAAATGTCCAAACAAAAAGATCGTGGACATTTTGACAAAATGGGCACCCATGGGTGAAATACTGCAGCTGAGGATTCAGTCTGCAGTAAATGCGCACAATGGTAGGAAAATTTAAACACTGCTTCCTGCCATGAAATGTAGTGAGGGTAAAATTTAAAAAATGTTACATGAGTAAGTAGGAAAAGGGGGTATTAAGTAACCCCCCAGTACTTCCACTTAAGATGGGCTGTACTGGATCCACATAGGAAAAACAGGGAAGTAAACTCATTTTCACTTTACTACTTTTGGGAACAGTAGTTTACCCAAGAGAAGCTATTTAAACATTAAGAGAAATCCAAAGGACTTCTCTGTGACACTGCACTGAAGATGTTGTGTGTCACAATACAAAAGGTGATGCCTATGGAGTTTGCAGACTCAAAAACCACAAAAAACAGACAGTCCAAATCAGAAAATTATACATGAGGGAGTGAGGAAAAGGTCTCACTCACTCCAGGATAAAAATTAAAAGTCTGAAAGTCCAGCAAAAGAGCTGAGGGTCTCTAAGGCAGAAGGGACTTAGCACAGAAATGAGAATTCTCCTTAACACTTGGGAATCCATTGGCTTTACACCAACATGAAAAAGCAATTATGCTTTAAAACCAAGTGGTTTTTGAAGCCAGAGAGAAACAGTCAGGGGAAACGTAATTCCTATTCCACCGCCTCGCCATGCATTCAAAAGCCACAAACATGCCCCATTGCATGAATTGAGGTTTTTTAGACGACGGGCATAACACCTACACGCCAGACTTAAGCACCTTCATTTAAGCCTGGGAGATTTGGAAAATGTGCCACAAAGGTAGCTCTTGATGTTACGATGAATTCAAACATCAGTGCTAGTGTTTAGTCGATAACATCTATGAAGTTGAGGTTAAGTTCTTAAACAGTGGTTCAAAAGGTGCACTTGAGAACAGCTCCCATACTGGGGAAACCAGCATTGTTAACTTGCTTCAGGGCATTTACATATGGCAACCTACCAACTCAGAAGGGGATGATATAGGACGTCAGCTGCTCCTGCTCAGACAACCCTTCAGGGCGCCCCGTAGCCTGGAGCCAGAGGCCACATTCAGCCCAAGCTCCTTGAGGCATCTGGTGACTTGTTGTTCGAGATTCCAAGGTGGATTTTCTCCCCAAACTGCTTTATCTACACACATGGGATATGTATATATATCGGCGGCTTTACTCTAGTGACAGCAGTGCTAGAAATGGAAACACGGGAGATTTGATTAAGCCCCTCCCTTCCCCCCTTAAATAAACATTTCCATTTCACGAGATTAATTCATGATTAACACCTGGAAAATAACCACAGAGAGGAGGAGTGCTTCCCATGATATTGCAAACAAAGTATACATGGTACAGACATTTTAGAATGTCAAAGCGTTCTTAACATACGCTCTGCCGGTTGCAGCCCTAACATGCATATTGTCATGTATCCTGAGCAGGCGTACATGTGTTGTAATGGGTAAGTCTCTCGACATTCAATCTGAAAGCTGTGTTTGAATCTTGGCATCGGCACAGAAGCAAATTAAAACCCTTAAAGGGTGTGAAGGGTTTTCCTGGATCCCGAGACTCAGAGAGACTTATTTTGCCGGATCTCGGATTCCGGAAAGTCCGGCCCAACGACCAGCGCTGAGTGGCAGTAATAGCTCATGCACTGTGTGACACCATGCTGGCGCATGAGGGAAATGCTGCAGGGGAAAGGCTATGGGAATGGCATCGATCTGCAGCAGGGGGTTTCTCATCATCTGAGACTTCCTCTGGGTGAGGCACTTTCCTGATGGCAGATGCAAGCAGACAGGTGTTCTTCTCACAGGCAGATTTTGGCAACATACTTGGCTCTCTCTTTTAACGTCGTCCGGTGGCAGCCTTTTTAATCCCAAAGCACGCAGTCTCATCTTCATTGTCTATGTGTGCGTAGGAGCTGCTCAAGGTTCTGTGTGTGCATATGAAATATTCTATTTTATATGCAAACGGGGGAGTGGCAGCTCGGATGAGGGGCCATTTCCGACACTTTGCACATGGCAGAATGTGCAGCACCTCTACAATGTCAGAAATGAGTCACATGACTGCGCCTGCCCTCGAGATAAACCTTAGTCTCTCACCCTCCTCGTTCACTTTCACTTCCCCATGCTAAGCTAGCTCCTGCGTATTTGCTTTGTCTCACTTCCTCCTGCCAAGATGACTCGGGCACTCAGCAGAGCGAGCTGCTGTTCTCCGAAGATGGCCGGGCTAACTGCACGTTATCAGCTGAGGTCCTTCCCTGGAATGGTGCTGCTACTGGCGACAATCAGCTATGCTTCAAATAGCTCCGATATCCATGCGCCCTGCACGGAGGTATAGTAAACATCTAGACATCGTCGATCTCAGATTCGCACCTGATACCTTATTGTTTTAAAATTGGAGCAGATCTGGGGGTGCCTGGAACATGTTTGAAATTCTCATGTGCAAATGCCATTCAGCAAGTTTTGCGCAGGTGGGTCTGAGAGATGCTCATGGCATCTCTAAATTTGCTCCGCTGCTAGGCGTTGTCTATCAGGGATCAGGTAGCGGAATTCAAATGTGAGAGGCACACGTTCGTATGCTGCTTTGCTCCAGTGCACATCTCTGTGAATCTGGTCCTTTTCATTGAGAAGGTCTTGATAAGGTATTGAAAACTGTCGTGGATGGAGGGTCATCCGTGCAATGTCAGGGCTCACAGCGTCTCCACCAGTACAGTATAGGCAGCGTCACTGCGACCTTCCTGCATAGACAGAAAAAGAAAACACAGCACTCGCAGTATCGTTGATCAAGCGCGAAGGCACACCTCTCAGTAAGCGCCTACCTCTGCAGGCAGTGTCTTACTTTACCACGATGGCAAGTGGAAGGGTTGGGGAAGTTGATTACATGTATCTTGGATTCTGCAGACCTGGTACCTCTCCAGCAGGGCCTCATGCTAGGATGAAACTCCTGTTTTCTTTTTCTTGTTTTTCTTTCTCATAGTCCCTTTGTTTTGAACAATGGATTAGAAATAGTCCGTCTTTCATTATGGAGATGCAGCACACTACAAGGAAGTGTGAAAAGGACTTGGTTCTCTTAGCTAAGTGTTAATGTTTGAGCCATGAGCAGTGGGAGTTCACATTACATGTTTAAGGCCACAGGTGGCTTCCAAGTAATGTTCACTCCAAAGTAAACTCATTTATGAAACACATATTTCTTAAAGTTGCCTCGTCCATGATGCCTGCTAATTTGAGTCTCCCAAAAAGTTGTCATCTTTCTGTAGAAGCTGCACATCTGCTTAACAATATGCTTAGAAAGAGGCACGTGATAAAGGACGTTAGGACGTTAACATATTCCAAAGAAGCAAGTCTTTAAAGAGGATCACTAGTTGTCCCTTGCCAGGCGGGAAATCATCACCCCTTGAATTTTAGGCTCACACCTTGCAGCATTCTGATATGGTATGGCATTTGTAATACGCCTATACACACGTGTTTCAATGCGGGTCTAAAAGCTGCATTTATAATGTGACAACGGCTAACTACTATACAGGCATGCGCAATGTCTTACATAAAAAAAAAGCGACAACTGGTAGGACAACATTTGAAGGCTTTGTTTTTGCACAATTTTGCAAACAAGTGTGCACATGAAATCATGAAAGGTTAGAACATTGAGCAGTAGTTTGCCGTGAGTGTTGTATAGAATCGTTTTTTTTTCAGTCAGCAGTGAGTGCATATACAAATTACTATTGTGTGAGAAAAGAGCAACTATTTAATTCTGTCAAATGTGTTCATTCGATGTGGACAGGTAAAGCACTGTTTGGCGATTTCTGGAGATCTCTGCAGATATGCAGAGATCTGTGTGCAGCCGTTATATATTTCAATGTTGCGTTTTTAATTTGGGCTATTAGTTGTTGCTTGTGACAACTATAAGTGGAAATGTATAGCATTGGAGGCCAGATAAGGAGAAATGGCAAATTAGGAGAGACACACAGCTTGAAAGTGTTTGGTTATTTACCCATCCATTGTCCGCCCATGGCCATGCTCATCCCTATGGCCATTCCCACCCAGTTTCTGCCCCTCCCCTCACTAAACACATCCTCATTGGAACTCTTTGAGCTCACTTTAAACATGCTATGCCATCGAACTGTGTGCTCGAAGTACCTGCCAGTGTTTTTTTCAAAGCAATTTTCCGAGAGCTATGGCTTAACTGGAGTTGTAAACATGCCACTGGTCTAATAAAAAGGTCAACCAGGGCTTCCTTCAGACATACAATGTATAAGCACTCCTGTGTGTCCTTCAATTAAGTCCTATTAAAAACGAGCATTAACAAAGCCAACAGTTTTGGATGTGTATAAGTATTAGGCATGTTCCAGGCATTACTATTTGCTGCCCAGGTACTCACACCATTCTACACCTGCTACCAACAATGGCCTGTTAATACCAATACGGCTGTGCCTGGCAAGTGTCTTCCCCATGCCTATACAAAAGTGCACTCTGTTGGCATTGCCAACATGTGTTTACTTCCCTTGTTGACAAACCGATATCTATTGAGCTGGGCAATTGCACCGTCTGTTAGCTACACTGGAATGGAACATAACATTCCCGTAGTAGGACCTTACACAGAAAAAAAAACAACACAAAAACAAGAATTCAATGTTATTTCAGATGACAACACAGGGACAGAGGACATGGCAGAGCGAAAGGGCAAGGTCTGATGGGTACCAGTGTCAGACTAATAGCAACAATTGACAGAGATCCAGTCCCAAATGATGGGATCTCTTTCTACATGTAGTGCTACTGGCCCTCACATACATTCTGTAACTGCCATGAATGGGCTTTTTTATGCATTTCAACTCCTCAGGAACTGTCTACATTTTTCTGAGCAGTCAAAGAAAAATGGTAGCAAGGCAGGTGTAAAACACCACTCAATTCAACACGAGTGGTCATAAACAGACACCCACCATACATCAAACTGAAGTGTGGATAGGGTTTAGGAAGAAATATGTGTGCCTGGCCAGAAAGCAGCAAATACATTTGAATATTGAGATGTTCCTCCTGAAACTGCAACCTTCCTGGAATTTCCTGATGGGCTGATGCAGAACGCTATGACATGATATGGTATGGCATTTATAACGCGTCTGTACACAGGTGTTTCTAATGCGATGTACGGTTTCCACTGCCTACTCCTTCCTCCCTCGAGGAAATGGATCCGGTAGTAAATGCTGGTGGCGTGCGGGCTCAAGGCTGAGCAGGGGATCTAAAAACAGTCAAGTGTGGGGTCAGTAGGCGGGCCAGCACTGTCTGCTACACCTGTGGTCTTGTTTCCTGCTAAACTGTTGACTCCCTTGAGGGATGGGAGGAGAGTGGTGCAGTAGACCAGAAGACACACGTCTCTGGGGCCCTGGGTGGAGATTAAGTGCTCCTGTTTCAGAAGAAAGGAGGGGGCATATTTTCTGGTGAAGGAGGGGTCTCATGGCAGGAGTCTCGAAAGCTGTGGTCCCTGGGCCTAGTTCTTTGATACGTTTCATAACAAAAAGATCAGAGGATGAAATGGACAAGTATCCTGGGTGGGCAAGCCAGTATCATGTTTAAAGTAGTGGTTCTGCATTGAAGGCACATTTTCCAGAGTGTATGAGTGGGTATGAATACATCCCAGGCGGCTGCTGGTCCGGGCTTGCTTTAGTATGTATGGCGGATTTCTCTGGCATGTTTGGAGAGTCCTCTTTTCTCTAGAGGCATAGTAACACAAAACTGTAAATACACTAGTGCAGAACACAGTGCTGTCCCCATGGGCTTGGTGGCTAGAATCCAGCAGACAGCACAGCAGGCAATGGTAGCTTTCACTGGTGCTATTCACACTGTAGCTATCGTGCAGGCGGAAACTGTGCAGTTTTACTGGCTACACTGTGCCTATTTTGTGTGCGGGAAGTTTGCACGGCTGTGGTTTGTACTGTTCCTGCTGTGTGGGATGAATGCTTTCATTTCTGCTACTTCTCCCGGAACTGTTGTGCACTTCTGCAATGTGTGCTGTATGTCTTATGCCAGGGGTCTGCAACCTGGGCTCTCCACTTGTTGTGGACCAAATCTCCCATTAGCCCTAACCAGCAAACGCAGTGATGACAGATCATGGGAGCCTTAGTCCTAAACATCTGGAGAGCCACAGGTTGCTGATCCCTGTCCCATGTGCCAAGGCAGAATGCAGTGCTGCTTTTGGTGCTGCAGCTGTAACACGAGAGAAAAGCTTGCTTTGCTGCTACATTTGGTGGGCCCTTTGATTGGGGTCAGCATGCACTGCTGGTACCAGTACAGGACTGGTTGTGTGATGAGTGTTTGCAAAGCTGCTACCATTGCTCTTTCTGCACTGTCAGTGCTAGTGCCTGAGCGGAAAGCTGTGTTCTTCCTAAGGTAAGCGTGCACGTCTGAGGCCTGTGCTGTACAGTGTGTAGGTTCCATTCTAATCAAGTTAATACTATTGCCTGAGGTGGAACTGTTCTCTACGGAAATGCTGCATGTCTGCAATATTAGATGTCGGGGTGCTGTGGATAGTCAGCCTGTGACCACTACGGCATGTGCTCAATTTGTTTTTATGAAAGTGTGAACTGATTCTATACCTGTGTTGTAGATTTTATAGGGGAGGGGTAGATGTGGTCTCCTCTAAGGGGCCTTTGGTGATCACTTGGAAAGCCCTATTGTTATCAGCCTACACATGTCAAGCAATGTTTCACACTAAGTGCATCTCCAGAGCTAATAATTGTTTTCCGATGTAAACGAATATGCAATATTGCATCTATTAGGTATTGTAATATAGTCAACATCTTCCTACCACAGCCAGCTCGAATCTTCCAAAGCCATCGTCTACTTTATACCACAAGTGTCTAATTCCTTCACGCAGTATCTGCCTACACGTGCATGTCCGGCATCTACCACCTGCAACTTGTGTATGCCACCATGTGGCAAGTGGATACCACTGGAAACGGCAGTCTCCCTTCAGCTGAAACTGACCCCACCACCCCGAGGGCCCACTTCTGGTGGCCAGTTTTTAGCCGTTTTTTTTACAGGGCCGGGGTGATCATTTTGTCTCTTACTAGATCGGCTCAGCATCTATTATGCCAGAGAGGACGGGCAACTAATAAGCACCTTAAATACCCGGAGGGGGGCCAGCTCAGTGGAAATTCCACCAATTACTTGGAGGTCCAAGAACAGAGAAAGCGTAGAGTGGGTGCTGAAACATCTTAAGCATTGTCAAAGACACACGTTTTGGGGCGGAATGCTGTTCTTTGCATATTGCAAGACGGGATGCAGGTTCTTTGCAAGGGAGGATACAAGACGGGATGCAGGTTCTTTGCAAGGGAGGATACAAGATGCAGGTGTATAAGAAAATGAGAAGCGGAATAGAGAGAGGGAGAAATCTATTGAAGGAGGGCACCATCGATGATGAGAATGATGAAATATGAGCACGAAAGTTTGATAGTGGGAGGTTAAGAGAAAATCCGAGAGTGTGAGAGGAAGGATGAGAGAATAAGTAAGTGCTGTGAGCAAAAGTGAAATAGTGACCAGAGAGAGAGAGAAAGTGACAGCGGACACAGAGAGAGAGAGTGTGACAGTGCAGAGAGAGGGACAAGGCATGGATAGAGTGACAGTACACAGAGAGAACGAGAGTGACAGGCCACAGAAAGAGTGACAGCACCCAGAGATAAAGTAACAGCACAGAACAAGAGAAAGAGAGAGAGACAGAGAGAAAGAGAGAGAGAAAGAGAGAGAGAGAGAGAGAGAGAGAGAGAGAGAGAGAGAGAGAGAGACGGTGTGATAGGAAACACACAGAGCGGCAGAGAGACAGTGTACAGAAAGATTGAGAGTGACAGCACTGAGAGAAAGAGAGAATGATTGACAGTGCCCAAAGAAAGAGTGACAATACAGAGAGAGAGAGCGACAGCGCATGGAAAAAAAGAGAGATAGGGAGATTTGAGTGGCTGCTGACAGTATTTATCTGCCAGTCAAATCAAGTTATATGGGACTGAGGGAGGGGAAATGCATCAATAATGCAATTCTAGCTGACGTCATTGGGAGCCATTATAATAGGAGCTCTAGGGTACACGATGTGGTCCCTAACACCATTAAATCTGCCCATGGGTGCCTTTTTCATATAGTGTGAATTTAGTCATGTAGAAGTACCTCTAAATTGCCCAGGAACACACACTTTGGCTGAACAGTGAAGCAGGGATATTAACCCACTCTGCAATTTATGCACTTGAACACACTTCTTCTAAACTTTACTTGGCATATACATTTACGTTTTGGATTTTAAGGCCTACAATAAGATTATATGATAGAGTTTACTTCCAAATACACTAATTGCAGCAACCTGACAACATGTGAATCCTTGAAGAAACATGTTAAGCTAAAAGAATATCATTGTGGCTTTATTTTCCCCTCATGAATGGAAAACTATAATTCCCAGACTGCAAAATAAGGAAAGCCTGAACACATCTATTTAACACCAGTGAATTGAATCACTTTCAGAAACACACTGAAAGAAGTTGTGTAATAAACCAAGTTAGCTATGGTAATTCCTTGTCACAAACATCCGGTATTATGATGATGTTAAGAATATTTCACCAGTGACATAAAGCAAACCTTTATTTTCCCAGAGCACAATGGGAAAATCGGTTTTAAAGGGTGACTCACAGATGCAATGTCAGACAAAATGCAAATGACATTTTCGTTTTGCAGAGCACATTGGAAACACAGGGGCGATTTCGTTTGCAGAGCACAATGGAAACACAGGGACAATTTTGTTTTGCAGAGCACAATGGGAACACAGGGACAATGGCCCTCATTAGGACTCCGGCGCTAAACCATGGTGCTATTAGCACCATGGTCCATGCCGGAGTCCGCCATGGAGAAAGGGGGAATTACCACCCCATTCCAAGGTTGGCGGGGCGGTAATTCCCCCTTTCTCCATGGCCCTTCCCCATTCCCATTTTTGCCCCGTAGAGCTCAATGGGACTGGGGAAGGCGGTAATTACGGTAGCGCAAATTGCGGTACCGTAATTACCTCGTAAGTCCCTTTGAGGGTCCCTACTTTAACGGCTGGTCCAGACCAGCCGTTAAGGTCGGGACCCGCAAAGGGACCTCGTAATTAGGCGCTGAGGGGTTAACGGCGCCGCAGCCTTTTACAGCGCCGTTAACCCCTTAGCGCCAGGGTCGTAATGACTCCCAATGTCTATAAACACATTTTTAGAGGGAGCTTCATTCTATTACTCACTTTAAATGACTTTGAAGTGGGCACAGATTTGAATGACAACTGCTCCACTTCTCTCAGTTGGAAATGTCCAATCACACAAAAGAAAGGTTCTGCTATTGATAACAAATGAAATGTGTTTGTGAGGTCATTATGTGGCTGACTGAAGAGGCATAATAGAGTGTGTGTGTGTGCGTGCGCGCACGCTCGTGAGGGGTGGGTGCAGCCTGTGACTTATGAAATAGGCAGTGCTTGCTCGTCCGAGCTGCCAAGCTGATCCTAAATTTAGAAAGAAAATGCGCATAGGAATCTTAATGAGAAATAAAGATGTCCACTCTACTGATTTTTTTTTTTTTACATTTCCACCTCTGGATACATATGAGCAAGCAATTTATTTCCAAATACACTGCAGTGACAAGTAGCCAAACACAGCCAATAATATGTTGTACCCCAACCCACACACCACCATAATTTCCTGCACTGATTTATTTTGAGTTCCCAATTGTGTGGGAAATAACCCAGTCTGGTAACCCTGGATGGGAGGGAGTTGCCATGCAGACAGACGAGACGGGAACAGGGAAAGCAAGGATCACTATGCCAGTACAAGATGAAATCATGAGCTTTACAATGAAACTTCAGATTTGAGGAGTCATTGTAAAAAAAAAAAAAAAACAACTTGGCCTTAAACAGCACAGGGACGGACACATTAATGCAAATTCATGACTGATCACGTTCAGTTCGAATGCCAACCAGAAATCTTGCTACTGAGCAGCCATGCTTCTTTCTTGAGTTAGCAATGCATTGCCCCGTAGATGGCGCTAGCACTACCATATGCACTAAAACCAAAGAGACAGGTCAAAGAGTCCACATTTAAACTGGAGTTGTTATAAAGGGGTTTTCTTTTATGTAACACCATCTGCTCTCCAATCCTCCCTGCTTTTATGCATTAAACCCAAAGAGCAGTTCTTCAGACAAAGCCTCAAGCTGAGATCCTTTACGGGGGCTACCATATAAAGCAGGGAGGAATGGGGTGCTTAAAAAAATAAGAAAACAGTGTGGGGACTCACTACCAGCTTGTCCCAGCGTCTATTTTTTTAACTGCATTTATTTTGTAATTCTTCTTTCTTTTCTTTGTGTCAAAATAGATGTGCCACTCCCATGTGTTTTACTTGCTATAAAATGGCAATATTTGCTTTTTCCAAAGATAGAAATGTTCACATATCCAAGCACAATAAAATGCAGCGGTATTTATCAATAGAAGTGTCCCCTGTAGGTTTTATATGAGACGCACACCATTGTTGTGCAGTTATACATTCTTGTCCTTTAATAGTTTGCGACGGTGGGCCTCATTATGAGTGCAGCGGTCTGGAAATAAGGGCGCAACGTACCGGCACTATTTCCAGGCCACCACACTCTGACTCTGCAGGCAGGGGCTGTGACATCTGGCAGGTCTGAGTTTTCACGGAAGCACCGGCACCGTTAACAATGGTGCCAGTCCTTCCGTGAACCCATTCCCATAGTGTTCTATGGGACTCCATGGGAATGGGGACTTCCCTAATCCGCCGCCGGATATCCCGGACCGCCAGAACTTGTAATGTCGTTGTGGCACCGGGATATAAGGCATCGGATTTGGTGTTATGAGGACAGTGGCAACCCACCAGTAGCACAGAGGGTTACCGCTGTCCTTGTAATGAGGCCCAAGTGCGTAACTATCCAAATGCAAATACACATTCTTTGTGTTGGAAAATGTAATTGTCCATTTCTTTTGATAAGTGTCTCGAGATGGTGCTGACATGGCAGTGCCTTCACAGATATCACTGCCTGCATTGCACAATACGATGCACTCACACTTTGTATTGCTCACCAAGGGTTGGTGGTTGCACCAGCGTCGTTTATGACATCACACTTTCTAATGGTGAACATGGACCTGACGCCAGGTTATCCAAAAAGACCAAAAAGGGAGGTGTGGCTTCCATTTCAACAATTCCTCACAATTACACGATCGTTTCCTTTTGCTTTTTGTACTGAACAAACATGGCTTCAGGTAGTCAAAAGACTCCCTTTGTGGATATGGTATTCTAACTGTAACTAACTATTTCATATATTCCTTTTTAAAGAATGCATTTAATGTCCTAATGCCCTAAAAGTTACATAACACGACCAAAGATGATAGCACAATGAGTCACATCAGCTCGGGTAGACAGTGAATTCATTACAGCATCACAATGTCATAATCCTTAGGCAGAGAACTACAGTTTATATACATGTATGCTTCTTCAACTCACTACGACCCTAGTTTCTACATATTAACAGGCTGTGTGAATGGAACCAGTGAATTCAGGGGAACTTGCCTCCCTTAAAGAGTTCTAAAAGCCAACAGAGTGATTGACTCGACCTGGGAATCACGTATGAATCATGAGAATAAAGTTGTGCCAATACGTGGTCCACCAGACAGAGATTCTGTATCTTTTAGTGCTGTCTTATTCCCATGAAGCCTTATTAAAACTAAAGGCCTCTCACTGAAGTGCTTTGTCCCAAAGGGTTTAACCTGTTCTTGAGCTTGATTGAAGTAAATGAATGTGATTAGCCTTGAAAAAGTGTATACACACGAAACACGTTCAAGCTGTGGCTATCATCATGTGCAAATGAATCAAAATGAAACTCAAGCACACGGGAAAAGCTGAATACAAAAATATAATCACTGCTGGGATATTTTACAGTAAGCGGAATGCACTTCCACGAAACATTACTCTCTTCATCTGGGTGTGATTGCTAGCTCGAGGCAATAACTTGAATCACATATTGACAGATGCATTTAACCTCCTGTGATAGAACACATGTTTGAGTTGTTTTGCAAATGTAATGTTGGACGTTGATTTTAAGTGGGTGGGAAGGGGTAAGCAGGGATAGTAATTATAGACCAGTATGCATTGGTTCGTATTTCTCAGCTGTGACTCTGTTTGTTGGGCTGTCCTGATTGCCTCACTGATAATGTATGCATTATACTCCTTAACAAAAATATGACAAGTGCCGTATACGTGTGCGTTGTAAACTGTTCCCTGTAGTTGTTCCTAATTTCAATCTTTTCAAGTCTCTCATGTTGGGGGGTTTCTCTTTTGCTGCCCATAATACAAACCTGACTTGCCATTAAAAGAAGTTAAACAATTGAATTTTGGGTAGAAAGATGTGTCTTGCATGCTTTTTGATTTCTTGTGCTAATTAAAGTGCACAACCTCTGGTGTTTCTGAAACCTTTAGTCCTATTTGCTGTTTTTTTTCCATAGAAAAGTTATGCATCTTGTGTAGAACAAGGTTCTGCAGGATTTCAAGTTCACAACACTTTATTTTGGCTGATTGCCATAAAGTAAAACACAAATACACCTAATACCAGGCCACATTCACAAAAACCAGAGTAGACTGGATTTAGATGATGACAAATGCTAGGTGTGACAGGGCAGTAAGAACGTTTCGGGGAATTTGGGGGATTTAGAACAAGCATAGATCAGAATAATCTAAAAAAAAACATTGTAAAATTGTTGCAACAAACTGATAATAAGGAAACTTCAAAGAAGATAGTAACATACATGCATGCCAGACGATCAATCGGATTATATACGTACATGTTACAAATACATGAGGCCTGGCGCAGGTGCATAATGTTCGAAATCATACTTGCATCTAATTCAGCTCACTGTCTGTAAAAAGTTTGCGGGGCTAAGCAAATTTCAGTATTACTGCAACCCTTGAGGGAATGAAGAGCTGTACCCAAGTGCATAATCCTGTGTTTTATGAGACCTAGATTAATCCATGTGTGTTCCCAATAGGGGACTACTTGGAGCATTGGAAAATAAAAAGGACAACTGTTTCCGTGACTGTGCCACAGAACGGGCAAAGAGTAGAATGACCATGTGCCCCTTTTGCGGTATGAAATCGGGGTACTGCAAGGGTTAAAATATCTAAACAGAAATAGGTTATCAGTACTATGTTGTCAGTTTTCTATGGATAGGTCAAATACTCTTCAATGCCCCACACTTGTTTTATTTTCAAAAACGATATGATATATGCTTTGATAGGTTATTTATAACACACTTAATACCCAGAGGTTTCTAAGTGTGAATCCGGGGATCGAACCTGTGTTGCTCCGTGTCGTTTTGCTTCCAAGCAGAGCACGTTGCCTCTGAGCTATCCTCCCAAGACAATATTACAAAAGTGATGTGATGCCAAGGTTTTCATTTTAATAAATCTATCAACATTTAAAAAAAAAATCAATTTCCTATTGCTACCCTGGTGGTCATTCGTGATTGAACATAGAAGCTTTTTATGAAGCTTTAGTACAGATTAACATTAACACACACCAAGATGAACACATCTTTCAATTGTATTTCGAAGAAAAGTTGGGGGAAGACCCCTCAAGATACATCAGTATGATAGGACCGAAGTTGGGAGCACCAGAACCTGAGGTAGACATTTCTGTTCTGTGTCCCCCAAAAAGTCTAGCTGTGAATGGCCACATAGTTAAGACCTATATACATATGGGAGCTGAGTGTGCCATTGTTTTAGACATTTCCAGGACAGGTAAAACTACATTTCTTCCTATTTTCATCGTCATTGCTAAAATGTCATCAACTCGTAGTCTTGAGGTACAAAGACTAAACTTAAATTGTTAATTCAACTCACACTTACCAGAGATCTGTATGCCTAGATTTTAAATGAATCTACCAGACAAGCCCTTTCCCCATTTAACTCAAAATGAGGTCTCAACCTCTGTGTGTGCATCGGGCGATAAAACCATTGCCACTCTGTAGGTGTTGTTTATTTCAAGCCTATATTCCTTACTGCATTGCTCTGGAATTGCTCACCAAGTCTTAGTGCAGGTAGGTGTTTTGAAAACCAAGGCCATATCATCATCATTAATCAGATAACCATGGTTTTGCTCGTCAACTATTGCTGCATCATATTCAGAGTTTGTGATCAGTTTGGCCAGTTCGTTAATATACACAACAAATGTAAAAAGGAGCCACAACGCAGCCTTGTCTGACATCTTTGTTCATGGGGAAAGTATTTGTCCATTTTCCATGAGCACCAATGCTTACTCTTGCAGTTGTCTCTGAGTAAAGCGCATTCAGTACGTTAGGTGTCAGTTTTAAGTCATTGAATACTTTCAATAAATTGGCTCTATCTACTGTGTCAAAGGCAGTTCTATAATCGATAAATACAATAAAAAGTCGTTCTTTTCTTTACTTTGACTGATTTAAAAATTAGAGACACAGCACTAAGATCCTGCTGTACTGCTCCACGCCCCTGCCGAAAGCCACCCTGGTAGATAGAGATGATGTTCATTGTTCATTGTGTTCCTCGGGCTCCTGGGGCTCCCTGGCATCAGGAACCGTGATCTGGCTGGACGGTCTACTAATCCTGACCTGTGTGCTGGGGGAGCCATAGGTGCATGTACCTGAGCCCATATTTATGAGTTTGCATTACGGGGATCCTCTGTGCCTGCAATAAAGGGGCAGGCATTTTAACTGACGCTGCAGCATCAGCAGGTACTGACAATGTGCATTTATGCTTGCTTTTTGTTTATATTTCCTGCGCATCAGCTTTTGTTGTTTCCTATGTGAAAATGCCAGGTAAAATCTCCAGTAGATCTTTGAACTACAATCTAAATAAGGGGAAACCTTATTGGAAGTCAAACGGCTATAAAAGAGCCGGTAATCGAGAGAACCAAACCCCAAGACCCTAGAAGGGAGCGCAAAAACTAGAACCTGTAAACCTTGTTGTGGCCCTGCACTCCTGCAGTGGTTGGATACATCACTGATTATTTTAAACCCAATAGGCCTGGATGTGTGACTAGGGCAGTGAATCACTTGTGTGATAAAGTAAATCCACCTACAGAGGCACAGACCCAAAAGGGAGAGGCAAGTGTGGAGTTAAATGTGTCTTTCAGTGATATCGATGGCAATTCACTGTTGAAGCTATGCTATTCACTTCGAGAATTTCGGTCCAGGCTGAGCCATCGGGAGATAAGGTCTCACAGCATTTGTCGGCCTCCCCCAGATTTTTTCCTTGCGCTTCTCGTCCCTTGTCAGTGGATCGGTGCCTAATCTTGATTCTATCCACTAAGAATCTGGAGGAGTGACATTGGCGGACAAAGTAGTGTGCCTGGATATGAGGAGTTGACCCACTCCGGTAATGATGTCTCTCGCGACGTGTTGTATTTTGCGATAAAAATGTTATTAAATGTATGCGTCAGGATTCATGAAGACGTCAAGAAACAATGTTTGTTTCTGCGGGATCTTCAATTCTTTATTATGAATAATAGACTTACCAAACTGGGGGAGGCAAACTCCTGCACATGTACAGCCTGACGCGCTCACACTTGTTGTTCCGTCACAGGACTTTGAGGTGCCCTGTGTTCCACCTGAAGGTTCAGCCCAATCTCCTTTTAACTATAAAACCCATAAGCAAAACCGGAAAAAAAAGAAACAAAAAAGAGCTAAGACTGTGAAATCTTTAGTGGAGCCCGCACTAAGTGATGATATTATCCACCCTTTGAACTCCACGATTTTCACTGTTAAAAACCGTAAACTGAAAAGCAGGAACACTAGGAAATGGGCTCTCCGGAAAGAGGAAGAGGCAACAACTACAAATAGGGAGGCTGACCAGCTGTATTCTCAAGGACAATGAAGCAAAGTGGGTCCAATCTGGAAGTATCAGAGGTGACCCATGATGCCCTCCAAGTCAAAACCGCTGAGCCCAACTTACGAAGGCCCATTAGGGCTGGGGTCTTGCACCGGACATGGCTCATCAGTTGCAAAATGATTCCCTAGCACTCCATGCTTCTGGCTTGCTTCTGGGTTGGTCCCAGACTTGGACATATATGTACTGTCAATTAGGGGAAAAGGGCCTGATCGCCTAAAAGGTCATGTGAACAGATCTGAATTAATAATAACATTTGCCAAAATACCTTCTTTACAAATGTTAAATTCCTGCAACTTTGAATTTATTGATTCTGTAAAGACTTTTTGGGAGGTGGGGTAGAGGGTGTATGGCTCGTGTTCACTATTGCCTTCCTATGAAGGCCTCCCTTATTAGAGCTCAATTTGATTCACTCGAATTTTTGGGGTTCGAATTAGGCCAATCCGGGATGTGTTGTGAACATTTTAGTACTGCTGTGAAAACTGCCACGATCACGGCTAAAGTTAATACTGTAAATGTACTTGACAACTTTGATAATGAGAAAGGGTGACATTGGTTGAAAAGTATGTTACCAGGGGTTGAGGGCAGTCACAAGTGAGTATTTGCTTTGGCTTCTTGGAATACTAGAAGCGACTCACATTTCCTTGGAAAAGGCTCCTCCCAAGATTACTTATTCAACCACACTGCATCTATGCTGCAGGAAACTGGCAAATAATGGCGCCAAATGGTGTCCGTTGGGTGGCTCAATCATTGAGGTTTATCAGGATTATAGATGTAACAAAATATCCCCCTCTGACCCGGATGGTAACGTTTTAGCAATAGAAATGAATCGCCTGTTATTGCTTCATGTGTACGACCCTGCTGGTGGTTCGGGAACGGGTGACATGTTTGTTTATATCGATGCCATCATTACTGACTGGGTAAAGGATCCTTCAGAAGATCTCATATTACTGGGGGCGATTTGAATGCTAGGGAACACTCGTCCACAGGTAGGTTTGGAACCATCGAATCAGACAGTAAAATGGTACTTGGTGACGTAAATGTGAGAGGTCATAGGTGGTGGGGGTTTATGAAAGACTGGACTTTGGATATTCTAAATGGAAGAACTCAAGACGGCATTCAGAGAAAGCTCACTTGGTTTTCGGGAAAAGTGAATGCCACCCTTTATTACCTGTGTGGAAATATCCTTCTGATAGAAAGAGTTAGCAACCTTATAGTCTGTTAGGAGGTCTGTAGTAGTGGCCATGCAGGCCTTACTCTTAAGTGGTACATGGAGAGACGGGAAGTCAAAGCTGGAGGCCCAGGTGGGCTGATTCCCAACCACAAGGGTAATAGGGTAGTGTGGTCAGAGCACAATATACATAGGGCCTACTCTACCTTATGGTTGCAGGTTGAAACTGCTTATTCTGTGCTGCTCAGACTCCACCTGACGAGTTTGAAGCCTGGTTGCTTTTATTTGCCAACAAAATGGGTGGGGTGAATAGGAAACGAATTACAACCTCTGCTAAAACGGATGTCCATCCTTTTGACATTGAAATGAATAAGGCTAAACACTTAATGCATAAGGAGTTATGAGATTTAAAAAGGAAGCCAAACTTCTTGTATATGTTTTAGCGCAAGACTATACACCTACAAAATCTATGTAGAAATTGAATAAAGAGGAGACGTCTTATGGGCCTTACTGCAAACTGGCTACAAATGATTGCATCTTTAAATTGCAGGTACCCTAGGAATATAATAATAATAATAATAATAATAATAATAATAATAATAATAATAATAATAATAATAATAATAAGTGGAAATTGCTGACGTTGGCAAGGGGGCCAGCCAGTCTGTCTATTTTAAATCCTATTTTTGCAGAGACTTGGGTAAAATCAGTTGAAAATAGAATGCACAGCCCAGTCTGTGGTGCCAGAATGCCGCCCAGCAGCAATCTAGTTTGGAAAATTCATTTTAGCCCCGGAAATGTCCATAGCCACATTCTGAAATTGAAGAATTCAAGGGTCCCGGGACCCAATGGTTTATCTGCAGCAGTTTTGAAGGGGGCAGTCCTCTTCGGGCTAATGTCCAATGTCCAATTTCAACAAAATCTGCAGTGAACGGTTGATCCCTGGGTCCTGGAAAAAATCTTTACTGGTACCAGGTTTTAAATCAGGAGATTGACTATTCCCAGGGAATTATCACTTACTGACTCTCCTTGATGTGGCTGGCCAAGTCTTTTTGACATATGTATATGAACATTTACAGTCCTGGGTCACCGACAACAATACTATGCTTTTCAAAGATGATCTAGTGGTCTTTGACCAGTTGTTGACAGGCATGAAAGCATCCATGAATGAGTTGGGGTGTTACATTAGAGAGCATGGAATGTCTGTAAATTTTAAAAAGACCAAAACTATGCTTGTCTCTGCAAAGTATGTTAACAGATCTTGATTGAACTGCTGTCAGAGTTGTATTGACTACACTGATTCCTATACATATTTGAGAGTGAAAATGTTGAATAGTGGCAATACAGTAATGTGGTTGAACTAGAAGGGCTACGCAAATCACACACGCTAATTATGCAGGGTTCCCGCTGGAGGGCATGTTTTGCTCTCTACAAACAGTGGTTCTTCCTGGCAATTTTGTACGGCTTAGAGGCCTTAGCTCTAAAGAACTTAAAATGGCTGAACGTGGTTGAAGGGTATTTTTGACGTAATTTGCTGGGACTGCCACGCTCAGCATGTATTGAGTATGCACGTCTGGAGCTGGACCTGGTCTCCTTGTGAGCTCTGTACAACTAAGAGGTGTTCTATTTTTGAAGCCACAGCTGTCCCCTCTATGCCTGTTACTGGCAGAATTGGGCGAGTGCTATGGTCTGGAACATGCTGTGAGGACTGAGGACCCTTTTGTGAGCTTGTATGTGGTGCAATATAAGAATGTAAATAGATAGATAGATAGATAGATAGATAGATAGATAGATAGATAGATAGATAGATAGATAGATAGATAGATAGATAGATAGATTTAAGGGGACGTGCTCCATGATACAGTGGGAACCGAATGTTGAACGTTGTGATGAGTTTATTGCCCTTAAGGGGATCTTTAACTGAAGTTTAGTGAAGTGGGATTGGTTTCAGAATTATGTCCACCTTTCACAGTTACATGGTTACTCACAGGTGTGTCATGTGACACATAGATACTTGAAACCACAATGTTACCTGTTGCTATGCCCAGACACGGAGGCTTGTTTTTTCCGACTACTGATGCACACAAATCAGCTCTATGTGCGCTCAGTATGTGGAGCCAAATATAACCTACTGCAGGGAGTAAGGCACTGTAGAATCTGTACGATGTTGCATAGTAATATTTATATATGTGAAACCTAGTGTGATTCATTTAATAGGTGAATATGAAAAAAAAATATCAAATTATAAACGTTCTTAATGAACTAAATCCAATAAATAAATAAATCAATGCATACAAATGTGTTTCCTGATCACATATGTACTGGAGTCTTGGCTACCCAAGAAAGGACCCAGACTTACTTGCATGGTAGGTATCTGTAAAGTAAGCCACTCTCCGGTCTTATAATGACTTCGGGTTTAGGAGAATGTAGTCTAGGTTGGTCCTGCTTATACCTCTACTGAACGTTGGAACCGATGGACAATCCACAGGCAAACGTCCATTTGCTGCCCTTAAGCCAAGTTCAGCAAACAGTGAAGAAAACATTAATGCTTCTGAAAGATGGGAACGTGGGGGCGAAGCCTCAATATCATGAGTATTCCAAGCCTCATCTTCATCACGGATCACATCCAGGCATTCAACCAGAGGCTCAAACTGCACGTTGAGGTCCCCTGCCAAAATAACTAAGACTTCAACATTCCAGGAATTTAATAGTCTGAATTCAGGTAGAGTTTTACCCATTAGCTCAGGAGGGCTAAAATCACATTTTCCAGCCTTAGGCCTCACATACATATTACAAATACACGTCAGTCCAGGATAGACAATATCACATTTGTCATACTGGTAATTGGAAGAGTGCGAGACCCAAAATTGATAGATTCCCATTTAGATGGCCACGTGCCCCAGCACTGCATGAATAACAGTCAGTACCTTATATCTGAAAACTGGTGGTAGTTTAAGTTTCTTGAAAGCAGAAAGCATAACAAAGTCCAAGCAATCGGTATCACCTCTCTTTGAATCTAATCCTGGAATAATCCATGTCAAGATATACAGGAAAACATGATCAGTGGTTGTAACAACCTGTGGCCCATATACATCTCCCTGTCCAGTAGGGATGGGGCTTGTGGGGCGTGTAAGCCGCTAGTCTTTCCGCCAGGAGAAGGCACGCCATTGGCTGCAATAGGGACCAGGATTGCGTTTTCTGTGTTAGAGTAAGCAGAAGATTGGATTCTGGCATTAATGCTTGCTCTACCAGGGGAACTACTGGTTGAACCTGTGCTCCTTAGGACACATAAACATCTCTTCAGCAAGCAGTTACTTTTCATAGCGGGCTACAAAGGTATGTCTGCTGCAGATAAACTGTCCTCACATGCTATATGTTTAGGATTCGAACATCTGACCTTCCAACCACAAAACTCTTTCACCATCTCACTATTATCAGATCCTGTGACCAAGGCCTGTGCAATATGCCACGGGCGTTTGGAACATATGTCTTCATGGCGACAGATCTGTACCACAGGCACATTAACCCGCTAATCCTTGTTTTTGGGAATGGAACCCTTGATCTGTAGGTGACATGCATCTCTGTAGCATGTGCAAAGCTTACTAAATGATGACCAGTTTATTTAAGGACATTTCCATACACATAATATCTCCGTACATAGTGGTCTTCATTGTACCCCAATTCTTTACAGTGCTATATATAAACACCATTTGCAAAATAACTCTTATATAGCATTGTGCAGACAAGGCAAATGAAGTGTGGCTCTACCTAGCCTCTATCTCCCACACTTGGACTACTCCTCATCATTCATTATCTGAAAGTGTCCGATGAGTGTGAAAGTGCCGGCTGTAAATTGGTCTATATCCAGTGCACATGCCAGTTCTTGATGGCCCTGCTGTCACCAATCCAGCAACCAATAAAATCCAATGTCAATGTTGCCGAAAACCCGGTAAATAATATAGTCAGATTTCCTTGATATTTTCACCAATTAATTTATTTTATTCACAATTGTTAACACCACAAAAATGTGAAAACAATTCACTTCATGGAGATATATGGAATAATGAGGTGTGGGACAGTATTTGATTGGGTTGGGAGTGGGGGTGCTGTTGTATATCCTGGGGTTTAACAAATGAAGAATCAAGTTCCAGGCCCATGCCCCTTGTATTTCCCAACTAATGTTTTTGGGGGAAGAATATTTAGCTGAAATGTAAACAAATAGGCAATGGGTCATTTGCGGAAGATACTGAGTTATGACATGAAAATTGCAATATTTAATAATAGAATACAGCTCATGCTGCACTTACTGTCTTACAACAGTTTTGAACATGTATTATGCTTGCACGATTGCATTATGTTTCATAAAGTATTTGTCAATTTGGTGGTCTCTACCATGGAACAACACCTGTTTGCTTTATTTGAGCTACAACAAAACAAGTCAATGCGCAGAGTTTGGCTGCAGAGTTTGCTCTCCTGCAGTTCCTGTTTCCCTAGCTCGGCTTGCTGGTTTTTCTGCACTTTCTACTTATCCAGAGAGGAATCCTTCAAAACCTTTTCTCCGCTGCAGAGTTCAGCTGCAGAGTTTGCAGCCTGCTGCAGTTCCAGTTTCCCAAGCTCGGCTTGTTGGTCTTTCTACACTTTCTCGTTGAAATCCTGGCGCGACGAGGAAAGAGGTGTTCAGTTCCCTTTGCTGCACTCAGTGTCAGGAATAGTATGTGCGGGAGCACTGTCAGGTAGGCTAAAATAAACACTATTCTGAAAACCAGGCTAGCCCAGCAACTCCAACCCTCCGCCCAGCCCTCTCAGAAGTAAAACTTTGAACACCTCCTTGACTCACCTTCAGGGAGATGCCCGTTATCAGCCCCCCACTGCTTTGCCGAGCACTTTGGTAGACTTTGGTCGCACACAAGACTTGTATTTGGGGCGCGAATCGCTGTCAGGAGCTCAAAGCCGGCCACCTCTGACGGCATCTCTCCTGTGTGTTTTTCAAGGGCCGGCGGGCGAGTCAAACATAGAGACACGCAACGATTCAGCCGTGGGACCACAACGTGTATTCAGCACTGTGGAAAGCAGTGTTTCCTTGGTGATTGACCTGCTGCCCGCTTTGATAGACCTAAGGGGCGGGCTATCCATTAACACAGAGGTAAAAGCGGCTATTGAGACAGAAACTCTAATTCAACTGCAACCCGGCAGAGATAAACTCTGGACACAAACACAGATGCTTGCACAAGTTCATAGTGCAAACCTGAACACAGCAGACCACATGAATGTCTCCCCCAATCCTCATGCTCCCCAAACACTATCGCCTGAGAAGAAAGGCGACAAGGAAACAAACGTAGTAGCTGAAACTGATGAACAAGGAGGGGATATTGAACAATCTGGAAAAATTCCAGCAATTCCAGAACGTTGTGGCTCCATAGAAATAATTAATCTGGAACAGGCTACTATAACGGCAGAGACAAAGGGCCTCATTATAACTGTGCAGGTATGGTAACAACGGTGCCGGAAGCCTACCAGCCCCGTTGTTACCGGACTGCCACAGTACAACTCTGCGGGCGGGTGCCGTCCCGCCACCTGCCAGGGTCAGGCCTGCCAGGCAGGACGGCACCCGCTCGCAGAGTTCTCATGGGAGCACTGGCACCATTATTAACAGTGCTGGTGCTCCCGTGTCCCCATTCCCATGGAGTCCTATTGGGAATGGGGACTAACAAAATTACCAGCGCCTGACTTCCCAGCCACCAGACTTGGAATAGCCCAGTGGCACCGGGAAATCGAGCACTAGTAATTAATTACCGGTCCGGTGGCTACCTGATGGTTTTACCCGCATAGCTACCGCCAGACCCATAATGATGTCCAAAGATCCAAACAGACGCCTGGACAAATCACCTTTCACAATGAAAGCATTACGTCCAAAGGGGAAAACTAAAACAAATTCCATGTTTAACATCTTACTGGTACTGGCAAACCAAGTTTGAAAGAACATCAACAAAAAGGTTCAAAACCAACCAAAACCCTCAGAGTCTATAGGAACACACCCTCAAAAAGGCCACCCTTAGCGGCCCCCCTTACAACTTTCTTTCACAAACATAGAAAACCTTAATTCACAGAAGAACTTTCCGACACAGAGATACTGGAAGGAGTGCAAGAGCCTTTATCTACCTCGTTTGAGGGGACAAGTCTTTTAACAAACGGCTGTGGCCTCTAACCCAACCAAGTTAACAAAATGTCCTCCCAAAAGATGGCCCTTTACATTTCCGATACACATAACTAATCCACCTGCTTCCAAAAACCTTTTCATGAGTAAGAACCCTCTAACCTCACCAGCCGCTACGACCACCACGATGGAAGAACCGGGTTTAAACAAAGTTGTACAGGTCCCAGTGACTACTGTATCTCTGGCCCAGTTCATGCACGGACTGACAGAAGTACATGCAACTTTGAAAACAAATCATGACTTGGGAACATTGCATCCCCAGTTCAAGAATGCAGCACACAAAATTACACATTACATGAACAGCTGCCCAATTTAGAAAAGCAGAGATCTCAAACAGTCATTACCGGGGCTATTTGAATTGGAGCCTCGGAGTGCGACTTATCTTTTGAACAAACTTACACGAGACCAGCCCAAGGCAATTGAAAAGAGCACAAGCAGCCATCAATAAACATAGCCAACATGTCTCAGTTGCCGGCCTCATTATTAAAATTCCCCTGCTTCACTTCAACAGATAAATGACCGGAGTCACACCTTGACACAAAAGAAAAGACAGTGGCCCTCATTACGACCCTGGCGGAAATCGAAAAACGATGGCGGAAATGCAATACCGCCATCGAATAGCGCTCGGTGCGATTATGACCCGTCACCGTAAAGTACGATGCCATTAGCGACACCGTAGTGAACGCCAACGCTAACTGCACCAAGTACGCGCACGCGCGCCATGCGAAACCGTAATTACCACCATGGCGCAACGGTACGCGAATTCTGACCCTAGCGGACATATACCTAACGCCATCAAGCATGGCGGAAAGTACCATTCCGCCATGGTGAGAAGTACGGCATCGCGAACCAACCGTAAAAGGCCCTACTGAGTGCCTGTACACCACTCCCTGGCCACATTGCACAACTCCTCGTAGGTGCAATGAAGTCACAATGCAACCAGTGAAATGTACAAGTCACCCATGCATGCCAACGAACAAATGAATCTAGGGGCTCCAAGTGCCTTGTGAGTGGCCATCCATATTTGCCATGGCACCATTGCCGTACTGATGCAGCACAGGCATGTGAAGGTTCAAGTCCAGCAACATGAACTGAAATATGAGACAAACAAAAACAGGCCGCCCATCGCTTGACACCAGTGTAAGGCAACATTCAAAGCAGTATCCTGAGTGAGACTGCACCAGCCCTGTACTCCTGCCAGTAAACAAACCAACCATCAGCATAAGCATGTACCACACAAGTTGGCAGAGTGACTGAGCAGCCAGGCTCATCTCAAGAGGGGCCAACGGGAGCTGCAGGGCACAGATGGCACGAATACAGAAGCTATTCCAATGGACATGACCTCAGTCTCCCTCCAAGAAACGCACGCAAACACAGGCACCTGTGACCAGCCATATTCTGATAATCACATCATTCCACCAATCCACCTGGCTGACCGGCATCTGTTACACAAAAGCTAATCCCCCGCCCCTGAGCATGACATCATTAAAACAGTCATAATGGCAGCCCCTATCCCTGACCTCACTGGGCTTCGTAGGCAAACGCGCCCAGTACAGTACCACGCAACTATACTCAGAAGCCGGAACCCAATGCAGATCTTCTCACAATACATCGCTCCACAAATAGGAATATGCTACATTACTTGCAAAGAATAACGCTACACGGTCAATATCATAATCAAAATTTAATGCACAACAAAATCACCAAGCCCATACAGCTATTAGGTCATGAACTCCAAAATATATTTCATTATTGTGGGCCGCATCCGCAATAAATGACCAGCTTCTTCTTGTGTGACGCCCTGTTCCTTCATGGTACACAGGGGCTACATTCACGTCCAAAAAGGCAACATGGAAGCGCCTAGAACCGCAGGGCCGTCCCATTAGGTAGGCACTAGTCCAGCTGAAAGGTCGATATGTTGCTCCTAGCCACTAGTACTGCGTAAGGGCATGTGGCCCATTGGCGATCGTCCCATAAGATCGTAATGGTGCTCCACTGATTAACACGAAGCAGCAGGTGTCGGGAGTAAAACCCATCTGCAGGAGTGGCATACAGATGGCAGCGGCAAAAGGGGAGGAGATACCTGTCACCCAAATGAAATGAAAAAGAATAGTATGGGCATCAGAACTTCATTTGAATTACTCACTTCAATGATCACACTAAATCCACAGCCATATGCATGCTAGCCCACTCAAAAGGATTATTCCCACCCAAAAATCACTTGCGAATCATAACTAAATAAATCGAGGTGAAAACACTATTACAAACGAGTGTTTGTGTGCATGCGTCTGTTAAAACAGAATCCATTAGATGGGATTAGTAACGTGCATAGACACAAGTGTTTGAAGGCGCGTCGAGACAGGGAGGGTTCAACAAGGGCAGATAGACGATGGTCCCACTATGGCAGCCCTGCATCACATAGCGCAGGGGAAGCGGATAGATTCCAAAAAGCCCTGTACATGGCAAACTCTCCATTAAATCATCTGTCCATGCATCCATACATCATTCCCTCATCCCGGTATGAAAACGCCTGATTATTTACTCACATAACATGTGAAATTTCCATTGAGTCTGTGCGTAATGCAGTCTGCAAAATCCACTGTGCTCCAGGCCGGAATTCCAGTGTTGTGAAGTGACATGTATTTGGGAACGTCCTGCCTTATCGTCCACTACGCTATTGCGCATCCCATACTATTCATATCAATCATTGCATTCTCGCCATGGCCCCTGTCCGAAGGACATTAAAGAATAGAACATTATATCTGCAGTCAGACCTGTGGGCGTCTCCTCGTCGCTAGCTGAAAACCGAAAGCGCTGTCCTTCGAATTCCTCATTTGCAACATCACGTCGAAAAGGCATCTGTGACCGCTTGAAATCACAAATCCATCCATGTAGTGCGGCAGTGTGTGAAAATGGCAACTGGCTTGACTCACAAATAGGAAGCCCCGCCCGTCGGTGAACCTCGGTACAGTGCTGCATGAGGGTCCACCGTCAATCGAGTACTACATTCCACTGACCCTTCACAAGTTTGTTCGCGACTGCAAAGATAGTATGTGAAACAATGGGACCATAGCAGAATGAACATATGAACCAATATTTCACTGCCATCGGGATTAAATACATGATTGTAATAGCAAGATGCCATGCGTCGAATTGCAGCGTTGTGTGCGGGACGAGCTCGCCCGAAGGGGATTGCAGCTTGCACAGGTGGAATGAATCACCACAGGTGGAGGCTATACAGCCTGAAAACACATAAATTGCACACCCAACCCCCTCCCACAACCACACCCACTCCAAAATGCTACCGGCAGGACTAGCGATGTTGGCCCTGGGGGACCTGATAGCACTGCAAGTACTCCAACTTCAAGAAGAAGACGAACACGAACTACTACAACAACCGGCCGCACAGAGGAGACGCAGGAGGAGGAGGAGGGCAAGGCAGGGCCAGCAAGGCCCACCAGCACAGCCACTACCACCACGCAGGCAGCCCGCAATCCCACACCTCCGAGCACATCCGTTCAACCTCACTGATGAGCAGATCCACACCCTCTACCGTTTGGACCGGGACACCATAACCGCCATTGTGGACATGACACACGCTGACCTTGTCAGCATGATAGATAGCCCAACCGCCATCCCACCCCTACTGAAGGTGGTGTCTGTACTCCACTTCCTGGCCACAGGCACCTACCAGCACACAGTCGGACAGTTGCATGGCATTTCACAGCCACTGTTGTCACGGACACTATTGCAAGTGATCGATGCCCTCCTGAAGCACGCAGATGACTACATCTCTCTACCACGCTCGGAGCAGGAAATTACCAACACAAAAGTGCGATTCCATGCACTTGCCGGCATACCGGGTTGCATTGGTGCCATCGACTGCACCCATGTGGAATTGGTTGTCCCACATGCCATGGAGGCCCAGTACCGCAACCGAAAACAATATCATTCTCTTAATGTACAAATGGTGTGTGACTCCAACAGGATCATTACACATTGTTGTGCCCGATTTCCTGGATCAACCCATGATTCTATGGTCTTGAGGAACTCTACAATACCACGCTACATGGAGCGACACGCAGGGAACAGATCCTGGCTACTCGGTGAGTCTCATTTCATGCATGATAATGTGGGGTATGTGATGCGGCAATGACCTGGCAGGAAGGGGGGGGGAGGGTGCGTACGTAGCAATGTCATTCCACAAACATCCTTTATTGTCCACATACAGGTGATGCCGGGTATCCACTGAAGAGATGGCTCCTTACACCACTCCGGAACCCACAGAACCAGCATGAGGAGGACTACAACCATGCCCACTCACGTACCCGTGTAGTCATAGAACAGGCATTCGGCCTACTGAAGACTCGTTTCCGCTGCCTCAGCAGGTCTGGCGGGGAACTCCTGTACCGCCATGAGAGGGTTGCAAAGATGGTCATGGCATGTGTCATGCTACACAACATGTGCGTACGTAGAAATGTGCCCATGCCCCCTGACGCAGAACTGCAAGCACCTGAAGATGGTCATGATGAGGGTGGGGATGTGGCAGCACCTCAAGGAGTCCGCGAGGCACAGGAGGGCCGTGAAATTCGTCAGATTCTCATAGATTCATGCTTCTAGCACTCACGCCTGGTGGCTGATACATGGACACGGGACTTGTGGCACTGTGTGTGTCTGGAACATGCACAATATGGACTGTACGCCTATAAAGGCCTCGTACACAAAGATCAATGTCCACACATCTCATTGGATGATTGTGCAATGTTTATAGCATATGTGAAATTATGTTACACACCCCATCGACCCGCCACCCAAGTGAGCCCAACACACCCCCTCCACCCTCCTACCTCCCCCCCGAACACCAGTGTCCAAAGATGCTCATTGTCAGTGGGCAGACGCTATTGCAAGCCCCCTCTCCGGGTATCAGGGGCACCCCTGCCTGTGGAGCGCAGGTTCCTCCCAGATCTACGTTGGGGGCTGCCCTGGACGGAACTTGCAACGGATGATATCTCTGCCTGCTCACGTCCATGCATGTCCCTAAGGGTTTGTGAGCACATACGTCTTTGGACGTCGCATGCAGTTCCCCCCTCAGGCTCTCGGTGCTTCTCTCCATTTGTGCCCTTAGTGTCTCTGTACTTCTCTCCATTTCTGCCCTAAGTGTCTCAGTTGATGTTTCTATGGCTGCCTTAGTACCCCCACATTCATCAGCATGGTCCTTGAGGAGCGTGGCCAGTTGCTGCTGTTGCACGATCACCTGGTCGAGGGACTGTTGCCTCTGCTGTGCCATGGCCATTTGCGGTGGTGTCACAGAGGGGCTGATCACCTCATGTTGCCTTGCCACAGGGCTTGTGGGGGATGGCCAGTCGTCGTCTTGTGGGTGCCCCTGCGTGGTATCCTCATGGTGTACGGGATGAAACAAACAGGGGGATTGAGACAGGTCATGGATGGATCCTACATCGACATCACCGTTTTCTGTGTCGGAGCATGCTGCCATTAATGCAGTGTCACCTATGGTGCTGCTGCCACCAGAAGCAGTGCCTTCTGTGGCATCCATTGGGGGGACCTGTGGTGGTGCTGTTGTGGGCATGCTGGCTGCTGGGGTGCCTGTTGAAGTCCCCTCCTGTGTGCTGCCACTTGATTTGTGCTGCTGCCGTGTCTTGATCCGTGCAGCTGAGGTGGAGGGTCTTTGGCCGTTGGTCTTGGCCCTCTTTGCAGGTGTGCTGGTAGGGGTGTCCTGGAGCTCGTCGTTTGAATCAGACCCTGTGGTGGAGTAAAGGAGGGCGAGCGTTAATAATGGGTCTGTGGAAATTGGAATGGCAATGTATCACATGCATTGGGGTGGTACCTGAGGGTGATTTGGGTCAGGGCCTTGGAGGTGGTTTCATTTTTGTGTGGATTGAGGATGCAGTTGTTTTGCAGCCTGCAGTTAGGGTGTGCCTGCTGCACGTGTAGAGGGTGTTTTTAGGATTTTTAATTATTTATGTATTTAATGTGACTTTTAAAGTGCGCTATCAGGCCAATGTATGTGGACGTTCTCCTGGCCATGTGTTTCTGTTGCACTATGTGGACACATGGTACTTCACATGATTGGACATTGTGGATTTGGCATTGTTTTATTTGGGCCACCTACCTGATTCTTCGGATGTCTGCACTCCTTTCTCCATCCCTCCGACTCCCTCTATACTCTCCATTCCAATGGTGGAGGCACAGATTTCTTCCCAGGGGGTCAACTTGATGGGTGATTCCGATCCTCCCCCGGTAGCTGTGGCAATGTTACGGTTGGCGGATAGTATGCTCCGTACGCGTATCCGCAAGTCGTCCCATCGCTTTCTGCATTGCTGTGGGTTGCGGGGTGCGGTCCCCACCGCACTTACCCGCTGTGCCACCAGGGCCCATATGGCCTTCTTGTTCGCAAGTGCCGTCCTGGTCATTTGCGTCGAGAAGACGACGGCAGCATTCTCCTGGAGGGTCTCTGTGAGCACGGTGAGTTCCTCACGGGAGAAGTGCACCTGCCGCTTGCGGTCGCACGCTTTTTTCGCTACTTTTCCCATTTTTATTGTTTTCACTAGGGTGGATGACGGGTTGGGATATGTCTCAGGGTAGTATTTTTAATGGTTGTGTGGGAATTCTGATTTTATAGGTGTACGGCGTGCTGTTTCCCGTTCCGGGACCATGTTTTTGCTTCCGTTTCCGTATATTTACGATCACCGTATTTTCCGATTGCCGCTCATTACGGTGACCGCTATGATGGGTGGCGGAATTGCACCTAGGGCGCCGTACGACGGCGGTGAGGGGCGTTTTGGGGACATTTCCGCCATCGCGGACTTTGCACTTCCGCCATGGCGTAGTGCTCGTGCCCGATGTGTCGGAATTAGCCGCACTTTACTCCGTCGTGCAATGGCGGAAACGCTATTTACGCTATGGCGGTCAGGTCAGTTACTTTCCGCCAGGGTCGTAATGAGGGCCAGTGCAAACAAAAAACTAGGGGCCTCATTACGAGTTTTGAGGTAGTCATGGAGCTTATAGCTCCATGGCTGCCTCCAAACCGGGCTCTATTACTCGGTTGTGTTCCTGCAATGGGGACTTACCGGGTCATTCCGACATAGGAGGAACCGGTAAGTCCTCCTTGCAGGAACCATTCCCCATTCCCATTGTGCCCCCATAGGGCTCAATGGGAATGGGGAGGGAGGTAACAACGGGCACATTACAAGTGTCCCGTTGTTACCTCCCTCTTCCCCTCACGGGACGCGGAAAAGACGTCTGGTTTTACCAGACGTCTGATCCGGGTCCCAAAAAGGGAACCTCGTAATCGGCCCTGACGGAATGAAGGCGGCCGGTCCCGTACCGGCCCCCTTCATTCCATCAGCGCCAGGGTCGTAATGAGGCCCTAGATCTTTTAAGCATAATGTCAATGGTCGCCATAGCTTCGGCCCCTTTTCCAAAATGTTATGAGGCAATAAACGAAAAATTGAAAGACCACACCACTTTGACAGCAATGCTGCACACAAAGCTACTATATCTGGAAGGATACATCACAGCTACAGAAAAATGAAACAAGGTTGTACGACAAAACAGTCTACAAACAGCGACGACTGAGTTAAAGGGGCCCTTACCTACACAAGACCCCGAGATAACAACATCCCCTCTTTCGATAAGTGTTAGCAACCAAAATGAACGTCTAAACAATACAATAGTGCCTTTACCACCAGAGAGAAGAGATTGAATACTGGATTTAACAACAGACAAACCTCAGAGGGAAGTCTCGGTAACTACAAGAAATCTCACAAAACAAACAACTACTAAATTAGGAACAACAGCAACGAAAAAGAGATGGGGGCAAACTAGGTCTGACTGCGGGAGACCAAACCAGGTGCAAAACGGCTGTGTATTATTGGAAACAAATGAACCTGCTCTGGATTCAAGAGAATTGAACCAAGATAACATCATGGAGAAATATGGAACTTTAAATGAGATAATGAATAAGGATTTTGCGATTTTCCAACAAACGATTAACAAAAAATGAGACGACTCAAGGCCTCATTCATCTGAAATTAATAGCATAGACACTTTCTTACCATTTTAAACCAGTACAGTACATGAAATCAAAATAGTAGCACCTAAACCGGCGCCACAGAAAGTTCCTAGAGGACCTAGGCATCAAGAAACGACTAAAGCACTAAAGGAGTATAACAAACAAAACACAATGAAAACACCATCATTAACTGATGACACACAAGTAATTCAAGACCTGATGGAACTAAGTCAGTATTCAATAGAACAATCCCAATCGGAACTCCCTGTTGGATTCACTGAGGTTAAGGGACTAGAGAAGTCTGACTTATCAATAAACAGTATGCACTCGCCAATCTTCTTGATCATGGCGCAAAAACACCAAAAAGGTCTAAGTAAAGGCATAGGGACGACCTGTGGGAAGACAGCATCTCTTTGATACCAAAACCTTGGAACGAACAACTCCACACAAGTGGCAATTCGAAGGTCATAAGGAGTAGAACCTTGACTCCTCCATGGTTATCTTCACAACCTGATGATGCAAGATGCCATCACAGGGACTATTCACTTTTGAGACCACCTATCCAAGCAGAAAGAAAACAAAGCCCTGAGAGACAGAGATTTGAAAACCATAACTTCTCCATGTACGAAAGAAAGATCCCAAAAAACAAAAGTAAGCGCACTTTCAAACTGGAACAAGTGCTGGATAAAGAAGATGTTCTGATCTTAAATAGAAAGACTGTGATGGCCTTGTTCCACTGCATTCCCAACCTCACGCAGATTCAGTCAGATGATCTGAAGATCGTTGAATTTGGAAACGAAATTGTCTGTCTCCATATTCCATCTCCTTTGGGAAAGAGGATGATGATGGAAGCTATTGAATGTCTACTAATGCTTGGCTTCGACTTAACATCACCTACAGCCTGTGATGACTCTCCACCCTACTTTCGAGAAATAGACGGTTGATTGAGGAAGCAAGCACTGCGCCACTAATCCAAAAATTACGCAACTTTTGTGAATCTAATTCAGGGGAAAGAACAAGACAGATTGAGATATTTAAAGATCCAATAGGAATCAGACGCACTCACACACGGCCCTCCATCGAAGTCACAAGAAACAGGCCGAACTTCACACAGCCCTCCATCGCAACTGCATGTGACGCTTATACCAAACCACCACTTCAAACATCAAAAGGAAGCAAACAGCAAGCCTGCTGACAGGATAAAACAACGAGACCAGCAAAACTGGTCATGGATTCCTGAGGCATTGGCCAAACACTCTTGCAGATAGCCAGCCAAGACTCAGAGGTTCTGTCTGCTGTCAGTCGGCATCCAAATGGAGCCGGTAACCCTCACAAACCTGTTAAAATTGGCATCATGGAACACAAGGGGTTTCCATCACTTAACAGTCCAGAGTGATGTAAACCTGGGGGACTTTGACATCTTGTGCCTACAGAAAAATTGGTTACATCTCCCCGGCACATAAGGGCCCAAAGGGATGACCGACATTGGGGCTAGTAACAGCGATAAGATCTGGCAGTGGAATACATCTTACAAAAACTCTCTTATGAAACCTCTTTGCCCAAGCGCTGCTGACGACCTAGAGACACCCTGGAACTTCAAATGGTAAAGAAACATCAGAAAAGTTGGTGATCATCAACCTATACTCAAACCCCAAAGCTATGCCCAAAGAGAAATTCCTTAAGATGGGCAATAATCTAATCGACGAAATTCACATAAACCAGTTGACCAAGTACATGGTAGTTTGTGGAGACCTGAATGCAACTTGTTTGCAAGGTGATGTAAAGACGAGAACTAAAATCAAGCAATACCCATCAGTTGAGAGAGGAACCCAATGGTTGGCCCTCATGAATTTTCGAGATCTTCACAAATTGCAGGAATAGAAAAAAAGCACCCTGCAGAAGACAAGCAGAGAAAGAACTATTTGCTAGCCAGTACCCAGAGCAATGTCTTTGAAGTGGAAGCTATCAGGTAGTTATCAGGAATGCAAAGCAATGGGGAATGGGGAGTAGGACAAATTAAAGGAAAGAATGGAGAAGTCTTTGACAAAACCACTTGTTTTTGGCATTTCTCTACTCCTTTAAACATGAAATTGAGTTGTTTTTGTAATAGGGCCACAATCACACCTACTTGAGGTTAACTCCCCTTTAGCTGATGATGCACAAGCAGAGGGCAAATACATTCTACAGATTTCTCAACTTCTTCATAAACATGAACTTTCAAATCCTCCACTGTGGCCTGCAGTCATGAGTGTTATAGTCAAGACCACATTTTGGTCTCTGTAACCGTCAAACATGCCAATCTTAAATTTCTGAAAATACGCTTTTGATCGATATTTTTCAAATGTACTTCACAAAAGGAAAATGTAAAACAAATGCCAGAATTTCCTTCCCCTCTGGTCAATTAATAAAGATGGTCTGCGTTGCTTTGCTGCAAATTGCTCAGTTACACGAGAGAGGGAAGAAGCAGTGATGTGAATCATTTAGAACAGTTTTAATGAGTACTATCCTTTACAGAGCAACGCACTGCTTCAATGATTCGGAGTGTCTCCTTGGTATATAACAGTTTCTTGCTGGGAATAATTTGGAATCCAGAGGGTCAACTGACTGCTTATATCAAAAAGGAAATGGGTACTTTTTTAAGGTCTTGTGGGTTTATTTGCCAAATGTATGTGGTAATTGAATATCTGAAGACTGCAGTGAGCACTTGCAAAGGAAGTGGCAGATCATTATTGTGGAAGACATGTCTAAAATGAACGAATACATGTATTGGCTAACAATGTGTTAGTCTCACTGTGCTCAGAGAGGCACAGCTTCACCTCACCGATGGACCAACAAGACTGAAACACGTGTATGAGGTTGCTAGTGGTACTCTTGTTCAGAGAGGAATTGCCATAGCATTTTGGTGCTGGACTGCCCATCTGGGCAGGACAAAGACTGATATGCAAATGGTTATTTCCCATCTGTGAAAGGTACAGTGAGCAAAAAGCGTGTGCTGCAAACTCTCATCTCAGAACAGGTTATCATGCCATGTTCTTTCTGGAGAGGAGCACCTGCTACCTTTTTTGAAATGTATTGGTCTAGCCCTGCATTAACTGTATGCCCTACTGTATTAGGCTAGCCCTGCATTAACTGTGCGCCCTGCATCCGTTGTGTGCCCTGCATCTATTGTGCACACTACTGTACGAGTCTGGCCTTGAATTAACTGTGTGCCCTGCATCCATTGTGTGCCCTGCATCTACTGTGCACCCTGCATCCATTGTGTGCCCTGCATCTACTGTGCGCCCTACTGTATTAGCCTAGCCCTGCATTAACTGTGTGCCCTGCATTCATTGTGTGCCCTGCATCTATTGTGTTCCTTACTGCACTAGCCTTGCCCTGCATTAACTGTGTGCCCTGTATCTACTATGCACCCTACTATATTAGCCTGGCCCTGCATTTACTGTGTGCCCTGCATCCATTGTGCGCCCTACTGTACTAGTCTGGCCTTGCATTAACTGTGTGCCCTGCATCTACTATGCGCCCTACTGTATTAGCATGGCCCTGCATTAACTGTGTGCCCTACTGCACTAGCCTGGCCCTGCATTAACTGATGTGTCCTACTGTATTAGCCTGTCCCTGTGTTAGCTAATGTGCCCTACTGTATTAGCCTGGCCCTGTGTTAGCTGATGTGTCCTACTGTATTAGCCTGGCCCTGCGTTAGCTGAAGTGCCCTACTGTATGCCTGAATTAGCCTACTGTCAGCCCTCGGTGTCTAACCTGGACTGCCTACTACCTACTATCACTATGTACCTTCGGTGTCCCATTAGACTCCTACCAGGCGCTTGCTCCAAGATAGTGTATGCCTGAAATAGCCTACTGCCAGCCCTCGGTGTCTAACCTGGACTGTCTACTACCTACTCTCAATATGTACCTTCAGTGTCCCATTGGACTCCAACTAAGTGCTTGCTCCAAGATAGTGTGGCTGATATTACACACTGCCCTCCACATCATTTTAGTATCACAGATTAGCACCCTGATCACTAACTCCCCGACTACTATCCTCATTTATATGACAACCCTCAACAGTACTCCTACTCTCCCCACTATCTCAGCCATATCCTCACAAAAGCTTAGCCCACAGCAAGAAGCCTCTTTTACACAGGTACCATGCAGCACCATTGATAGAAATGTAAGATTGAGAGCACGATTATCTATGGTGCACAAATTATCGGCTAAAAAAATAGAGCTACTAAACTATTTAAAAAAGAGCCTAACCCATAAGGTAACTTCAGTGCCTAACCCAGGCCTGGCCAAATTTAAAAGTCCTAAACCCAACCATCCTAGGCACACTATTATAGACAAGCCTAGCTCCAATGTATCATTGGCATCAGAAAGCCTTCTACCTAACCTCAAAGGAGCTCTAATAAATGCAAGGTCTCTAGTTGCACACGCAACTGGAATATCTGACATCATCCTAACAGATAACCTTGATTTCCTGGCCATTACAGAAACCTGTCTACATGGGGCCGCAGGCCTGGCCCTGTCTCTGGCAGTCCCTGACAATAACACTGTCCTGGGAGCGGATAGACATGTCTCTCGAGGTCGAGGAATAGCACTCTGAAATCTTGCAAATGCCTAACTGTCAATTTACCCATTGCCAACTCCCAAATGCTGAATATTCATCTTATCTATAGACCACCAGGTCCCAATGGAACCTTCCCTGAAGATATCTGCATGGCCTTGTCTAACAACTTAAAAAAGACTTCCCAAACTTTAGTGCTAGGTGATTTTAATTTAAGATATAACATCACTAAGGACATCCAATCCATTGCCATTGCTAATACTGTGAAAGAACTAGGCTTAACTCAAAAAGTCAACCTTCCCACACATGACAAAGGACAAACTCTCAATTGGATTGCAAAGTATAACTGTAAAATCACTATCACGACCATCGCTCCTCAAATCTGGACTGACCATTATCTTCTGTCATTCACACTGGCAACTAAATATGCTCCAGCTCAGACTACCTCACTTGCCCCACCCACTCTTACGAGAAACAAAAAGCAATATGACTGCAGACAAACTACTCCCTTACATACTACCTAACCTTAACTCCTTACCTGATAACTTGGACCCTAATTCTTAAACTAAGGAAAAGTAAACCTAAAGAAACATCTCAACACTTGGTTTACACCTCACTTAAAGAATCTAAGAATACTTAAAAGAAAATGTGAAACTGCCTGGAGACTTTCACCTTCAGCAGAAAATAAAATAAACCTCACCAATATCTCAACCCAATACAAGAAAGACATCCTCCTAGCCAAACAGGATACTTAAAATAACAGAATATCACAGTCTAAATCTAGTACCAAAGAACTGTTCAATATTCTGAAAGAACTAGAAACAGAAATCCTACCACAAGAAAATTGTATCAAAGATAAACTGTGGTGCTCCAGCATTCAGCACACACTTACAAATAAAGTCTCCAATTTTCAAACTAAAATTGCCCATAACAAAGCCTCACTAGTACCTCAAACCACTCTCAGCAAAGTACCACTGCTTCACCACAAACAAGAAACACATTTCTGATTCTCAAAAGTTTCTTTTATCGAGATAGAGAAGGTCATACTTGGACTCAAACCATCCAACTGTAAGGGTGACCAATGCCCAGTACAACTTATCAAGGACACTGCTAGAGAATTCGCACCCTTCATATCTAAACTTATTAATGCCTCATTCACATCTGGTACAGTCCCTAACAATTTGAAAGAATCTTGGGTACTATCACTCCTTCAAAAGCAAACCCTTGACCCAACCATACCCACAAATTACAGACCCATAATGACTGTGCCATTTCTCTTAAAAATTCTCGGCAATGTGGCATAGATTCAAATCCAGAACTTTCTGGAATCCAATCTCTTACTAGGATCTCGTCAATCTGGTTTCCGTCCCCAACACGGTATGGAAACAGCTCTAATTGATCTCAAGGCCCAAATAGACGAACTCAGAGACAAGGGCCAACCAGCTCTACTCCTCCTGTTAGATCGTTCGGCTGAATTCGACTTGGTCGACCATAAAGTCCTATGCTGCCACCTATATTCTGCAGCACACTTCTCTAAGGAAGCTATAATATGGATTGAGTCATTCTTGAGCAATAGGACAATGAGAGTCTTCTCACCCTCGGCATCTGCAGACCCTATCTATATAACCGGTGGTGTACCCCAGGGATCCTGTGTATCACTGACTCTCTATAATGTATTCACAAAGCCCCGCTTTGATGAAATGGACCATTTGGGTTTTGCCTACACGAAATACGCGGACGATACCCAAATCCTCCTACCTCTCACCGGAGATTACTCCCTGAACCTGGCCTTGGTGATCGAATTTATAGCATCATTCAGGCATGGATGGCCACCCATGGACTATGCCTGAACGATGATAAAACAGAGCTTATTATCCTAGGCACTTCGGCCCATCTATCCAAATTAAGCCCGGACTATGCCTATTTCATCATTGATGGTAATGACATCAAAGTAGCCAAAGAGGTGAAGACCGTAGGCTTTTACCTAGATGCCACCCGTAACTTTACTAAACAAGTCAATTCCCTGGCATCTGCTACTGCATACACGTGTAAATTAATCAGAGTGAGTAAACAATTTCTATCAACAAACAGTTGTCTAACTCTCTCCACAGCCCTCATACTCTCCAAACTGGATTATTGTAATGCCCTGTATGTTGGTGCGAGTAAACATATCATCCAAAAAATACAGGTACTCCAGAACAATGCGTTGAGAGCAGTACTCATGATAAATAGAAAGGAACATATCTCTTCCACTAGGAGAAAATACCAATGGCTATCTACCTTTGACATAATTTTACTCAAAATGGCTACCCTCACTTATGCATGCCTAAATAATAAAGCCCTGCCATATTTAACTGATAGGATTATGAGCAAAACCTCCCAATGACCAACTAGATCAGCCAACTCCAACTGCGTCCTAGTACCACGCTTTAAACTGTCCACCATTGGGGGACATAGCTTCCCAGTCAAGGCACCTCAAACGTGGAACTCTTTGCCTCCTTGCCTAAGAGAACAGCAAACCTTCACCAAATTTAGACAGAATATGACTAACTGGCCGAAAGAAAACGACAAGTAAATTGACATACTGACATACCATAGCCACACCTGAGCTGTATCTAACACATTGAGGACAGCCTAGCGTTCTGCTAATTATGCACTTGACTGTTACATACCCTTCCCCACTGTACATTTTCTGTATATTGTTTCGCTCTACTGTCTTTTAGTCCCTATTGGACACTACTCTGTATATTAATTCCTATTACTATGTACTTATACCATCATGTAAATTACGTTGTCCTTATGTTTCCCAATGTATTTCATGTACCGTTGTAACCTAGCTGAACGTATTCTTATGTCTTGCGCCCTGATGCCCCAGGTTCTGGTGCGCACTATAAATAAATAAACAAACAAACAAACAATATCAAAGCAGATGTCCTACATCGTGCACAGGTTGTGCACAGGTAGCAAAGCACTTTTCCCTAATTCTTGGTTGCACTCCTGATATCAGTCGCCAAGAACATCTTTCCTTCTCCAAATGATTTGAGGACACGAAAACAGCTGCGAAATACATTTGAGCACACTTTCTTGGCTTTGAGCCCCTTGATGACAGTACTGGAAAAGGCCTCACAAATGTTTCAGGAATTAAAAGCTTGTGGTCTTGATGTGACTAACAACTGGGGCTTGGATATGGGAACTGGGCCAATAGGAAGCGGAGAATCAAAGCAGTCCAAAAAATGTGTCCTTGATATGAATTTGCAGCCTTTTCTATGCCATGTGTTGGTCATTGACTTAATATGGTGCTAGACGATGCTGCAAGACCGACAATCAAATCAATAATGCTAATTCGAAAGCTACAGATATTTTCAGAACTTTTTGCTTCTTCTGCATTTTGTTGGAACATTCTGAACAAAAAAATGTTAAAGGATTAACATGAAACCACTTTGTGAAGCACAATGGGAATGCAAGATAGACATCATAGCAGCTGTGTGATATCAAATAATGGGTGCCCATGATGTTTTTTTCCCGAACATGCAGAAGGAAGAAAAGGTGTCTGCATCACTCCCTCACAAAGCAATCCAATCACCCTTGCTGATCATTTAGACTATGCATTTTAAGTTGCTCTGGTTGTCTGGTGTAAGATATTGTTTCAAGTAAAGTCTAATGAGGAAATGCATGCAGCTCATGTCTTTGGCCATTTCTACTGCTGTCAGTCTATTTTGAGTCATGTAGACAAATTCTATTGAATGGCAGAAACAAAAGGATTTGTTGGTGCTCTAATTACAGCAAAAGGCATGGCCATGAGGTGAAAGCTGAAACTGCTTTCAAAGACCATGAAAGGAAACGACAAAATAAAACCCATTGTAAATATGACACCCAAAAAAGAGGTTTAGGATTGGAATGTTAAATGAATTGGTGGGTACTGCATTATAATCAATCCAAGAAAGATGCACACATATGAAGGAGCGGAATGCATCATGAAGATTTAGTTATGACCTTAAAAGGAGTTTCTAACAGTGAATGCCTCCATGAGGACTGACATTGATGCAATTGGATGAAAAGATGACCTCCTTGTCATAAAGATAATGCTTCCCAAGGGTATACAGAAACCACTACATGTGTTGCAGTTCCTTCACCACCATACCCTTTACAATTGCTTCTCCACTGTCTGGGTTGGTTTATGCATTCTGTAATGGTATACAGAAAACGACAGTTTTGCCATCAGCAGGTTTTCTGTATACAATGTGCTATGGGTAATTTATGATAGGTTTCATCTTAAATCCACGGTTCAGTCTGCCCCATATGTCCAATTACCATTGTATGTTTTACTTAGCGTACCTCTCATCATCTCTGACTATTAAATGCAAGTACATCGTACCATACCTTCATTAAAAAGGTCCACTTGACATGTTAGTGTCTGAAGATAATCTTCCTGACCTCTCAAGAGCTGAATAAATGATCAAACCTTCATTTAATCCGCATTATCAGAACATTACAATCCTTTTCTTTCGAGCGCTGCCACCTAAAGGTATATTTAATTATACCTAGCTAGCATATTATGAATATAGTGTTATTGAAGTTGATTGTCCCTCCTTACTTCCATCCCTTATCACTTCCCTCGTGTGTTCCCCACGCATTCAGCAGCATACGTCCAACTCTTGGCACCAGCACTTTTGTGGGCTTGCTTGAGAAGCCTAGGTCTCTCCCTTGTCATGGGGAACACTTCTTAAAAACTAAGCTGGTAAAAGCATCAATGCTACTAGTACTCACTTGAGCGCATCTCAATCCCATCAGGCAACTACACACAAAGCATATATAGGAGCAGGTTCCATTTGGCCTAGATACAGCCATCACAGTTAAGTCTTGTAAAATGGGCAGCACATTCCTGAGGTTTTCTCACACTTAACTAATAACTGATCACAGTTACAATTCACACACCTTAACTAACACAACCATGATCGCTCCTAATCATCTCATATGTTTTTCCCACACCAAATTGTTTGTCTACTTACTGTTTAACCCAACTTTCCTATCACCTCCTCTCCCTCACCCTTCTTTTTAAAATGTTATATTTACAGACCATGATCTGACGTCACTCTGGTGGGGTTACAATATGCCACTTCTCTGACGAGGACAGGTGCTGAAAGACCACTATAGTGGTACCTGGTGCAGTATAGATACTGAATAACATAACATAACATACCAGTGTTTGTTGCAAGTGGGGAAAGAAGCTTCTCTAAACTAAAATGAATTAAAACATATCACTCAAACATGATCACAGAGAGGACTCTGTCAAAGGGCTAGTACACACACCTCAGGGAGCAGTCACCACAGCTTCTTCACAAAAACCCGTTTATACCTGATGCAGTTTTTAGAGACATAAATCACAGACGTGTACTGCTTTTCCCACGGCCCTCTACGTGTGTCATGCCTGCTGCCTCTACATGACCCACATTCTCTGACTTATCCTCAATAACATTGTATCTGGAGACCAAAGCTCGAACATGCATTCAAACTGTCCACTCTAATTATTACCAAGTCCAAAACCTAAGTGACCAAGGTGGATTTCTTGATAATCTTGCTGATGTTACAGTCCTCCTCAATGCAGCCTTAAACCTTGGAAATGTCATTTTCAAGACCAAACATGCTCCCATCACTCATCCATTTAACAAACTCACTGTTGATCACATAATCCTGGCAAAGTTAAGCCTGTTTTGGGTCTTTCCTGTGTTAGCAATGCTCTTGAAAAAACTGCCACCACCCACACGTTTGCTCATGTCGAGTTTCATTCTTTTCTCACTAATATCAGTTTAGTGTCCTCCACTCTATCATTAAAACCAGCCTTCGTGACATAAAGAATGAGCTGCTCCATGCTAGAAATAAAGTTCTCTCCTAGGCCTTGATCTGGCTGGCATTTTCAGAGGTGCAGCACAGTCGACCAAAACATCCTCCTATCCCGCCTGAAAGAAACCATTCGGTTTAGTGGCAGAGTCTTCAAAGGGGAAACATATTTCCTTGCTGATCACATAATGCATGTAAAATTAGACCTGTGCAATTTTTCAGCATCCAGTATCAGGTGCAGTGTGGAAAAGAAAAGGGGTTGATTTTCTCAAAGAGTGTATTAACTATATATGTGGATCCCCTGGTTCACATCACCAACAAATATGCCATTGCATTTATGTGGCCAGTGATGACACTTAGATATGTCTAAAATTACAGGAAAGTCCCAAAGTCCTGTATTGGTTCCGTCACTTCATTCTTCACAGTCAGGGCTGGGCGGCTGCTACCCCCTCACCTACATACCAACAAGATGTAACTTCCAGTGTTTTTACCTGTTTACCCAGTCCTGCTACTATTCCCTTGGTCACCTGTTGTAGGCTCATCCTAAATCCCAATGATGCAATCCTGAAAGCTGTAATTGTTGACACTGTCTCCTTCATTCAACAAGAGACATGTGTCACTAAATCGGTCTTCCATTGCCAGAGGCTGCCGACAGTGATTCCACCTCGTTCATGTGCTTCCTCAAAACTGTCTTTCCATTGGATTATTCAACTTAAGGTTCGAATACTGCAATGGAATCTATGGTAGCAGCCAGCGCAAAATGCTGTATAACAACAATAGGCCACAAATCCTCTCGGGAGGATAGTTCAGGGGCAGCGTGCTCGCCTTGAAAGCAAGACGACAGAGAGCAACACAGATTCGAGCTCTTGGTCCGTGCTTAGAAACCTCTGGGTATTAAGCGCTTTATAAATAACCAATCATATCATACATAAACTGCCTGACCAACATTTCGATTGAAAACAAAAGCATCATGTTGTCCTTCCTGAATGTTCGGTCTTTAGACATGTGTTTATCTGCTGCATGAAGCAGCACACAATTAAGGCTGTTTTAGAAGGATGTTTCTTTTTACAAATTTGGCAGGAATTGAAAAGCAAATTGGTCTCACTCGTAAAACAATGTTATTAAAATCATCTAATGAGGGAAGAGTAAATGAGTTCCAAGATTCAAATAAACATTTACTTGAAAGGTCAAAAAGTATTATCATGTACCTATTTTTCGAAGCTGGCATGGTGAAGATCAGTCTGTGCAATACAATAAAGAATTACATTATTCACGTAATTCAAATTAGGTTATTAAAAGATCCACCTTTATAGGATTATCACATTTCCTAATCACCCTCCAAAATAGCTTTGGATATCTGATCTCATGTAATGCTCAAAAGAGAATAATAGTCAGAATTGCTGTATTTCCTATCTCTGAACTATCTTGTCTCCTTTCTGTTTTTAAAATGTTCACAACCATCGCTTAAAACATAATATCAAAATGCATAACAAAAACATAATTATCAGAGTACAAATCATTATATTAAATAATTTCCCAGTCATATGAATACATATAGTTTCACTTAAAATCAGAATACTAAACACCTCAAACCACATAAGTAATATCATAAAACTGTTATTACAAAAGTATACATATATCTGCGGTAAACCTTACCAATTAATTTGAACAAGGTTAATCTTTTTCAAGAATTTGAAAACTTCAATCGATAAAGCAGTTTCCATATCAGAACTCAGTCTGGTCCAACATTTCTCTGTATTCAACCACTCAGTAGAATCCACTAAACGGGAATAAAATAGTCTCCTATTTTCCGGAAGGGCAGAGAAATCGATCATAATGTTTGTATTGTTACCTTATCAGCACCCAAGTAGAAGTGCACAAAGTGTCCCACATCTTTTGACCAAACTGCCAGCACATCCTTGGTTTTACAGGAGGTTTAGCCTGAATATTAAGCATTGCCTACGCCAATATGCATTTTGGAATGTACATAAGTAAGCGAGTTTCCTTTCTAATGTTCTACCATTTGCTCTTCTGGCACTGTTCTAAACAAAGAAGAAGGTGGTTTTTAATAGTATACATCAAATAAATAAATCCATACATAGCTAAGGTCAGCTGCACTAACACGGAACTTAGATATGAATATCTCTATACATATTAAAGGGACATTTGTGTATTTGTGTGTGGCTGTTCGAAATGTTCAGCATACTTCCCAACATGCTACAAACCTGAAATGTGGCATGTGGCTAGGTTCTATGGTGTAGACAATGTAACAAGTAAACAATATACCTTTCAAGTTTTTCTATTTTTAAGCGGTCTGCAATGCTTACCCCTGCCATATGGCTCTTTGCACGTTGTATTTCTACATTCATTGTTAGTAAACTTCAGCAGTTCATGAAAACCTCTGCAGTTCATTGTTTCTAAACTTTCCACACTATCAGCATTCTGGCTGACATTAGGGGCACTCACTTTTGAAGTAATGCGGGTGACACAATACAGTGCTTTTGTAGTAATACTGGTGTCAGGAAACGGTGCATGTCTCTTCAATAGAGTCCACAATGATGTTGTCTGCCACATCATGGCAAATCTCTCACGATAATTACTGAAACTTCATTTCCCACAGAAGTTGCTGAATGCATGCCATCTCAACAGTACAAAGTTTACATGCTTTTGCCGTACATGTACGGGTACGGCACTGCAAGCTTACACGCTTCAGCCCTACACATAGGGCACTTATGTTGAGGTTGCAGTAGCCTATGCTGTAGATAGGGACATTAATAATGTTGATGCACAATCTCAATGCTCCAACTTAAAGTAGCTGGAACCGATTCACGGTATTCATGGTTTTCTCATGGTCAGCTTTATGTGGCTTGTTTCAGAGTTGGAGACAAAGACAATTTGTTCACACTAGCTCCTACAGGAAAGACTAGCAGTATTGTCTACAAAGAAGCATTGCTTTACTTCATTAAGTCATTAAATAAAAATAAAAAATAAATAAATAAATTCATTAAGTCGACTTCAAACTAGGACTGCAGAAGGAATTACTGTGCGATGCACTGGTGCACCTGCTAGTAATGTATAAAGCAGTACTAAAGCCAAAATGTAATGTATTATTATAATTAGTATTATAATTAATGTTATTATTATTATTATTATTATTATTATTAGAATAATTTTAATTTTCATAATAATATTAATAAATCTACTTAGATGTACCTATGCAACACATACACAGCCACTCCTACATTCACAGTAGTGAAAATATAAAAATAAACACAGGGGCAAAATGTGATTGCCCTAAAAAGTTACAAAACAAATCAAAGAAAGAAAGCAAGGAGTAAAACGTGATATGAGGAACAATTAACTGAATCTAACAAACACCTTTGAAGACCAACCAAGTGGGAAATGCAGTTTTGAGAGCAGTTTGAAGGCACACCCACTCGATAGCTTTGGGGCAGAAGAGGCAGATACTCTAATATAGTCCAACATCTATATAAAGTGGGGGATGTGAAGCCTGTAAGGGAATCTGGTGAGTATGATACAGATAAATGCCAGTGTTATTAGTACTCAAAAGAGGAGAATATGATACCTGGTGAGGTGCAAAAGAACCTTCAGTTTTGCAATTCTGGGCTTATCAAGTCTCTGGGCCTGATTTATAAAAGCCTTTTACAATAGCGCAATCCCATTGCAAACAAGGCCCTGTGTCTTCAAGAACAGTTTTGTCCTTACACAACCAACACAAGGTTGTCAGCAAAGTGCTTATTCAGAACATATATATACAGAAGACACTTTGTAAACTGTGCCATGTGTTAATTTATTACTGTTAATTATGTCCATTGGTTAACACGTGTTTTGGCCTTGAAGCCTTTCTCAAAACCGGACATATGCTGTTTAGTCATGAACAGTGTACAACATGATAACATAAATATGTGCGAGACAGAGAATGAGGGGTTGGAGTAGGGTACAATTAAATGGTAAAATAAAATAATGAAGAAACAAAAGACACAAGGAAAAGTTGTTTTCGAAACAATGAGATATCAAATGCATCCATGCTGTAGAGTATACATCGTAACATCATCATACCCACCATGCTCCTGTTAATGCAAATTTAGAAAGTGTTGTGTTTAAAATATTATATTTGGGTACTAAAAGACTGGAATTCATACTCTCATACTAATCCAAAAAGAGATGCTTCATCTCTAAACCTCAATAACCAATATTAACAGTTTCATCAAGTCAGTATTATTCATTCCATAATTTGAAATGAGTTTGCCAGAACTCATACCTGTTTACTCTTAATTTACATGCAATAACCTATATGTGAAAACACAAAATGGAACACCTTTCCCTAGTCCTATATGGACATATCTCTGAGCACTTTGATGCTTCAATTATCACCAATCATACTGCGGATAAAATGCTCACCCGAGAGAAGTAAAACACCCGCCTCATGCAAGAGAGTGAATCGAATGTTCACGTTTGCCTGTCCCAGGTTAATCCCTCGCTAGTCTGTTGAGGTAAATAGCAGATACCAATTGTATGTAACAGAGCGCAAGTGATCCCGACTCTAATTGTGCACAACATACTTATATATAGCTTTTTTGGAGTATGGGGAACACTACTTTGACACTTTAAATGCAACACAGTTCACAGATTAAAGTATTCAGTGGACCAAAATCCTGTCGCAGAAAGAATTTCTCTGAATACCCCATAACTCTACTATACAAGCTTGTGATAAAGGGATAACCTACTGCAGTGGGGGCAAATTGAAGAATGGAGGAATAACTGTTGTCTAGGTAGGAAGACGTGTCTAATCTTTTTGCACCTAGAGGAAGCATATACCATGCTTTCCGGCCATCAATTAACATACGAGAGGACTTGAGATATAAGTGTGTTAAATTAAATAGAGCTTCCATCAAGGAAATTAAGAAATATTGGGAGAAGGTGTCTTTGAAGAATTTCATACAAATACATAAAATCCTTAAAGGACTAAGAATACTAATATTTCCAGACTTCTCAAATCCAGAGGATACAGACCTTGCAAATCAATGAGAGGAAAATCTGAAGACTAGTTCGAAGAACATGCTGGAATTACTCATTGAATATGCTATGAGGGAACATTCTAGGGCAGTGGAAATAGCTGAAATGAAGTCGCCTGAAGCAACCAAGGAGAAAAATTATCAAATGATGCGTAATATTTTGAAAGAATATCAAGATGAGGTCAAACTTTGAAAAATTAGGAAATACATCTGGGATGAGCGCAACTACAGGGAGGATCGTGTATACACCTTCCAAAGAAATATGATCTCAAGCTGTCGACTGCGCCAAGGAGCAGTACCCCCAATACATTGACGGGGAGCTTGGATATTGAATCTGACCAAGAAGGCGCAGTTTCAGGAGAAAATAGTCAAACTGGTGCTAATAAAGGATACATTCATCAAATTAGGAGATTTAGGAAAGGCAACTGAAATACTCCCATCAAGAAAGTCTGTTTTCAGCTACCATCCAACGTACCCCACAACCATCCCAAACTCAGGAGGAGGGGAAGGTGGCGGGGGGGACAACGGAACAGACCTACGTCACGCTACAGATCCAACTAAAAGAATAACGGGAGCAAGCACCAAGGGTGGAACCAGCAGATGACTTTGAATAATCTGGTTATAAACCTGTCCAAACGATCTCTCACTGGGGATGAATTAAATGTTCTCAACAGAGGCTTATCATTTGCACCATCAATGGCACTGGATCCTATTGGTCTAAAAATTGATCTATTTAAGTTGATTCGTAAATTGAAATTAAAGAAATTCTTTGCCACACAAGTAATTAGAGCGAAGGGAGTAACTCCACAAGCACAACAAAGTCCTTTAACCGTAGAAGACATTGAGGACACTTTTCTATTGAGATCACTTGATGAACTTGAGGAGTATGAAATAAGGAACATGATGCAAGATCTGAGAATTCAGTCGACAAATATTGATCTTCAGGAACTTAAACCTAAATCAAGCAGTCCTCAATGAAATTAATAAAGAGTGTTCAAACCTCAGTAAAGTTCATATCAGGTCATTCAAATGGGATAGTCTCTCGCCCCAAGGGAGGTATGCATTAGATGCTCAGGGAGCAGGAATCAGATGGGAGATAAACAAGAACCACAATTGCCAAAGAAAGACTGATGAGGAGATATAAAGATGCAAGGAGAGAGGAAAGATGCAGATCTTGGGAACAGTTATTTTTCAAGATGGCTGGGAAGAAGGCATAGTCGTATGCAGAGATTTGCCAGTAATAGGACATAACAAACCAGTTATAGATCGTGTGGAAAAAGGATGCAACCCTCTATGGCTGATGCTTGCGAAATTGCTGACAGGGGTCGAAGACAAAGGAGGCCCATTGCAGGTAGTGCCTCCGGCTAGTGCAGAGGTATGCTTCAGAAGAAATGGCACAGGAAAATCAGCAGTGCGGTCGAATTTTTAATGTACCTGCAAAGAAAGATGGGACAGTAGTGATAATGGACCACTAATGGGCCTGTGGATCCAGAGCATACATGAAACTGGCCAGAGACTGGGGAGGACTGTGTTCTATGGTACGTGTTCATGTTCCAGCATTAGTGATTCCAAAGAGTCACCTAAACATTGGTGAGTTTCCAACAGAAGATGCTCATCTAAGAAAGAAGAGATCAAGTGGACTCCTCAATCGAACAAAGATGGAGAACTATTTCTCAGCTAAATGAATAAAAGCCTTCCATTCTATTCCATATGAACACAGGTTTTTCAGCCAGACTTCAGCAGTGTGACAATCTTTATGCCAGGGATCCAGATGATGGCAAATGCCAAATGGTTACAGATAACCAGATGGGAGCTACAGCAGACTATCAACACTACAAAAAAGGATCCAATGCTATCAAAGAAGAGCTAAGAGCCATACGACTGATGACTCTTCAGAACAGACATGTCTTGAATATGATTTCAGCTATGGATGGAGGTGTTTGTGGCAAAATCAGAGAATCATGATGTACATTCTTACCTCCTCATGATGAACAGAATGGGACCTTGACAGATGCCATAATGCTGCTAACGAACGTACACATCAAAATGGAAGATGAATTAGAAGACATTGCTGATGATAGCTGGTTTGCATCAATCTTTTCATGGGTACCACAATGGATGGCGAACATCTTCAAGTTTCTTGGAGCCCTGTTGGTAATGATCATGTTTGGATTCTGTGTGATTAGAATAATAATCACACAGTGCAAGAAGACAGCAAGAAAGCAACATGCAAGAAGATCATGATCAATGTCGAGTCTGGGTTTGGACCCAAGGAGCTGACAGATGAAGAAATCAGAGACTATCTGTTAATGCGCCTGAGGGAATGAAGTTCCTGTATCCAAAGAACCACAAGAAGTATGTGGTAAGATGGATCTACCGCAGCCCAAATGAACAATGTAGCCTGATGACCTGGAGTATTGACAAACATGTGAAATCAGCAGCCTGTCTGAAAGGAGTGATACAAATATGGACTCCAAAGAAGCACTTCTTCAGAAGAGGATTTCTATATGTGGAGATTGGTGTGAGAGTGGTTGATAAATCAACCAGATAGGGGAGTGTAGAGGAGAAGCTAAGTACTCCTACCGGAAGTCCTGCCCCCATCCTGCTATATCTTGGCAAATGCAAATTGCAACATGCGCAAGGTAAGTAATGGTACCTATGCCACGAAGAGTCCTTGAAACAAGGTATCCATTGAGAAAACCCAATATGTATCTACAATGAAATGATGGTCTTCTGAAGGAAGTTCAGGAAGAAGTGTGAAAGAAAATGAAAGAGAAGACTGGTGACGTCACATGAAGCAGAAATGACGCACCCATAAGAGATGCCGATGAAGAAAGAATATAGAACTTATAGAATCTGATGGTGAACTAGCGAATTAAGCAACATTTCGGGAGCAAAATGAAGATTACATGTGCGGAGAAGCACTGAAAAAAATGCTAAACCATTTTACAATTGTACAGACTGAGTAACGAAGTAGACAAAGTAATCATAAGGTTGGCTACATAGTAAATAGATTGCAGGCGATGCACCAATGTATATGTATAGGAATTTATAGAATCTGGATGTTTCACGACGCATTGTAGTAAACCTGGACCCAGTGAATGAAAGGGTTGGAAGTGTGGTGCAGCCGAATTGAATAGCTGATGGCAAAGGAAGATTCAAGAAGGCTTGCCTGGCCCTGTGTCAAGAGTCGGGGCCACCGAGAGCCTGGTTATCTACTCAAAAGGATACAATAACGTGAGTAGTGAGCTGAGCTCCTGTTTGAGGTGTAATGGAAAAACACTAGAAGCGCCAGGTTTTCTCAATTTAATCATATAAAATGCAACAAAGGAGCTCAAAACATGGTCTCGAGTCACATGGTCAGATGAAAATCGACTTTGGGATGAGTTACACTGAGATCAGAAGACCATGCCTTCACTCCCTTTTATTCTCAGGTGCAGAAAGCCTGCACAAGGCCAAGTACAAACGTAGAAATTGAATGGCAGATCGCAGGAGTGATGATGGATGTTGGGCTAATAGGGTGGGCAGGCATGACTAGGCCGACCTCCAAGCACCTGGGGTACCAGCTTGCATGCTGCTAGCAAGTGGAATATTCTAGAAGAGTACAAGTGTGCCAACCAATTATAGAGGGTCACGTATCAAAGAGCCCTATAGTTTGAGAAGTCAATAGGACATTGTGTATTAGTCCAACACGGAAGACGACTTGCACTTGAGGTGGACTTAGTTGTCCACCTGACTTTAGAGACCAAATCACAACCCCATACCCCATAGAAAGTATATGTAGATGTTCCCCTTGAGCCAACCACAAACCACTGTAGGATTTCTTATTTTGCATGTAGTATGATGTCACTTATGATGAATTTTTGCTATATAAGAATTTTTTTTCAAATGTTTTCGAGAACTCGTTGAACAAGCTGTGTGGCTTCCGTTGATGTCAGTTGTACTCCCTGTTTTAACAAATGTTATTAAAACAGCCGAGATTTTGCCAAACTTCCTCAGTCGGTCTGATTATTGATGTATGAGTAAGGTCTGCATCCCCATCCATCTCAGATACTGTTACCGTGTCTTAAAGGGCCCACACGTGTTCAGTACTCATTCATGCAGCCTCAACATTCGTATGTTCCAGAAAAATTGGTTGCAACATCTATCAGCATCTTCAGTTTACTGAGAATTGCAGCAGGGAAGAAGTAAACTACCTCGATATTACAATCAGAGTTGACACAAACAGAGAGCAGTTGTATGTAAAACCTTTAAAAAAACCCACAGACCGAAATGCATTATTGCACTACACAAGTTTCCATCCGACCCACATACGCGACAATCTGCCCTTTGGACAGTTTTTGCAGATTAAGAAAAATAGTACTAACAGGGAGGACTACAAAGAAGGATCTAAGAGACTGAGAGACAACCTACATGAAAGGGGCAATCCAGTCAAGTTAACAAAAAAAAAGCAATGAAAAGATCGGACAATAATCACTGGGAAGCGATACTTGAGCATCAGTAGAGATCCAAAGAAAAAAAGAAAGAGAGTTTGTTCTTTGTGAACACCTACCATCTATCAAATTGGATAAGAATAATTGTCCACCGCAACTGGAGAATCCTAGAAAAAGGAATGTGCCACATAGAAAGACCACTGATTGCTTTCAGGAGGAGCAGAACGGTTAAGGATCAGATAATGCGTAATGACATTACAAAGCAAGAAAAGGCCCAGCCCACACTGAGGGAAACCTGGGGCATGCGGGCACCTGAGGGACATTACTCATGTGGTAATTGTTCCTGTTGCCAACAGACCAAAAAAAACAAGAAAATAGATCTAGGCCTAACCAGCATATGGAAGCAGAGGGTTTAACTAACTGTAATTCGAAAATGTGTAGTACATGTCATGTGGTGCCCCTGTACGAAGCTCTATATAGGGAAGACTTAGAGAAAAATTAAGACTCGGATTACAGAGCATAAAAGCTGTATTAAAAACAGAATCCACACGGCCCCCCTAGTGGGACACTTTATCAAAAAGATACATAAAGCAGAGGAATTAATGTGGTCTGAGGTCTATCAGATGAAGAGCAGCAGTGACACAAATATGGACCACAGAAACTTATGCAAAAAGAGAAGGAATTAATATTCCTAACAAAAAGCACAGAGGTGGGTCTGAATGAAAGAACAGAATGAGGCAAGGTGAAGGTGGCGTCTAGGAGATGTAGATGAAAATAGCCTTTACATAATCTGGCTAATACCTCATAGAATCTTTGTTGTCTCTGTTTTTGAAATAATAATGAAAAAGGAACAGATAACATGAAGGAAAGTGGATAGAACCTGGATAGAATTGCCTCATCAAGTGGCACTCCATCTCTTAAGGATAAGAAGTAGCCTGGTGAAAAACGAGTGTTGCGTGAAGCGATGACAGAAATCCTCCCCTGCGCCTCGCTGTGATAAACAGAACAGGGAGAAAGCTTGAGAAACAACAAAGTAAAGAAAAAGATAATGGTGTTGTAAAATAATTGACACTTACAAGCATTAAGGTAGAGTGGTTGCCTGGACAACAAAAGAAACATGCATCTAACACTAGAGGACAAGTCCAATGGTTGTGGATCGTCACATGACAACGCTACGGCAATGACGATACAAACAGTGCATCTTAAAAAGAGATCCGGTCGCAGTACGGAGCGATAGACGAGAAGCTGAACTACAGACGTGAGGACTGGCCAGGACGGCGAGTGGGAGCATACAGCTCGGGACTCAGTGGTGCGGTCGGCATCAATGCCAGTGCTTAAATGCATGGAGTAACTCAGGTAAGCTAGTAGGCTAGATCCCGTTACCCTTAAATATAGGTAGATATCAAGGAAGAAAAGGCAAGGAAATCCGGCTTTTTAAGAGAGACTTACCAATCTGCATTTGGCATTCTTGTGCCCTGTAGTGTTAAGAACCCAGAACAGGGATGATCTGAGACCTATGGAAACCTGAAGACTACAAAAGCTGTATGATCAGCCGCCCGAGTGTATTGAGAAAGCAGACTCTGTATACCAGCAATTGAATAAGAAGGTAAGGTTAGTAGGGATGTAGACAAAGAGATACATACCTTGGTGGAGTAATAGAGGTCGATGATAGGGGCTAGGATTGATATGTTTCTCTCCTTTTGTGACCATTACTGCAGGAGCGCTAACATTTCGTCAATCAAAATCTAAAGCTCCTGATCCCAGAAGTTGCAGTATGGGGATAGGAAGATCTACTAGAAAATAAACAATGTTCTAACTTAAGACTGTATATCCCAACAACAATCGGGGATAATCTAAGGATCTTGGAATGTGATTAGAAGAAAACTATTTCCTGATATAGGAAAGAGGCCAAAATGTTTTAAATAGAGGAAGCACCCATACATTACCCGTTACCTGGAATAAGTAGGGGAAGTGCATGACAAGAGAAAGGAAGGAGGTTCAAAATTAATTGTCCACTCCCAAATAACTAAAATATGACTTTTGTAATAATAGAATTACAATTGTGAGTGGTTAATTAATGAAACCATCCTGTGTTTACTTGCTTGCTTGGTTCAGACGAATGGTAGAAGAGAGTGAAATAGGAAATCGCTTACCAAAGAAGAAGACAAGCATGGTGTTTGCATATTAAACTGTTAAAGTATACACCCCTGAAGAATTTCCTAGTCAATTGTTTAACGAAGTAAGGAAAGAAACTTGTTGAGAGTATATGAGGATTGAATGTGTTGTAGAATGAGTGACAGTGGTATGGAAGATAAGAAGGAATGAAAACTATTGTATCCTTCCGTCAGTAGTGGACTGGGTTTGACAATAGATTCCTAGTGAAAACTGGTGCTATTGACTAATTAATGTTTAAATGTCTAATGTACTTGAAAACAGAGTGTGACTGATACTAGCTTGTCAAGAGAAAGGAAGTGTTTTAGAAAATTGTTTAAAAAAATGAAACATAATGAATGTATTGTATTGATGTTTTTTATCAAATGAAAATAAATTGATATTTTTGATACATAAGTTAGTAGTGGTATGTTATAATATAATACAGAATAACATACATGACTGAAAAAACCCGGGTGGGGATTGAAAAGCAAGGGACGACCCTTTAAACATTTTGTATGATTTGTTGAACCTTAAAGAGGGCTGTTTAAAGTTGTCCTGATAAATACTTCACTCGAGTCTCCCTCTGGCTTTGTGTGCAACATCTATCACTCCATTCGTTTATAAGGGCAGCCCTGCTTCTCATTTCTTGAGCAAATGTTTCCCCTACCACATGAGTAGAGATCGGCTTTGTCTGGCATCCTCACATAATTTTAATAGCGGAGGGAAAGAATCTGGCCATCACACTCAGGGCACATTGTTCTTATAAGGTGAGGTGAGAGGGACGTGGATAGGTGCCAAAGGGGGTACTGAGGTTCTGACAGAGCCGTGTAAGGGACTACAGAACCAGACTGCAGAGCCTCGAATTGCCTTTGTTATTTTTATTATTATTATTATTATTATTATTATTATTATTATTATAAGTGTTTGTGCACCCCTGACTAAGAAGGAAGGACATTTTAAGAGATACAATGATTCTGTGAAAAAGAAGCTGTTCAAAACAGCGAAATTATTTAACTATGCCAGCATTACAATTGGCTTTAGTGAAATGTTACAATATTCTACAATATTCAAGTAATATGATTAAACATTTCCAGCATATTTTGCAGTCATAATAAGAATGTTGCACTTGTCAAACTGAACAAAGCACATTATCAGAATCCGAGAAACCATATACATGTTAATGACGTATGTGCATGTTAGACTATGCACTTGCGCACACCCTCCAATGCACAGCAATCGTGAAAGGAATACGTATATACATATATAGGAAGGGTAAGATTGGGATCAATACTGTTTCATAAATAGCCTGTGTTTTCAAAACATGTTTTATATTTTCAAAGCACACCTTCCTACTGCTGGAATTGTCACTTGTGTAACTTGATTTCCCCTTGGTTGTTCAAAATGAAGGTCTTTGCCTCTGGTATCATTTTAAAAAGCAGAGATGAAAGAGGCCAATTGTTACTTTTAATTGTCTCACTTCAGGTCTGAGTGTCAAGAAAGATGGTATCCCCATTACCTTTGAACTGAAGAGCCTCTGCTCATTGGACAAGAGCTTCTCCATTTCCTTTCCCACTCCAAGAAACAGAACAGCTAGATGAGTTTCCGAAAGAACATTATGCTTTACCATGGTGTTTTCCCTTGTTGATCTGCAACAGTGTTTGGGCACAGCTGGTGCTCTTGATTTGCTCTCCTGAGGGCATGCTGAAAGAAATAGGAGTGAAAGGCTGAAAGCAGTCGATATCAACCATGTCGATCACCCGGCCATGGGCCAAAGTTTGTATCCCCTGCTCCTAACTCCTAGGTCCCAATGCCCCTTTGCACGTCTTTGAATTATTTATTTCTTCTAAACGGTGACAGTATGTACCTACCACATGCTTAACACTACTTATTCTCTTTTCAGCTTCATTAACCCTCATCTCCATTAATTTGCAACTAAATTAAATGTCCCAATATATTAATTAGCAAATTCCTTAGGACAGTGTGACGGCTTTGAATTCAGCCATCCAAGTGTAATCCAAGAAGGGATTGATTTTGTGAGAATGGGCTGAATTTCTGCCTTTGGGATATGGCTCAAGATGGCTGAAGATGTGTGGATGTTGGCAGCCAAGATGACAGGGCACTCCCTTGTGGCAAAGCTTTGAAACCATCAGTTAAATGGTGGAAAGGTCAGTGTGCACCCATTATACTCTACATAACACGTTGAGGAATTGAATAGGCAGTATGAATGCCAGTGCTGGAAGCAAGTGCCATGCCCCACATTATTCAATGCTCTAGTGGCGGACGTATGAGAGAAGATGTAGTGCTGCAGAAAAAAGCTGCAAACGTTATGCATTTACTCTCAAAATCAATGCAGCTAAACACTTATTTTGCTAATTAAGGACATTGCCGTTTCCTAAAATAAGGGGATATACATATGTGGACGATACATACATTTTAGTGTCCCTGTCAGCTGGACCAATCAAGCCCTGTTCTCCTGCAGTCACCCTCCCCATTGTCACACCACTGAACTGATCAAGAAATACCATGTCACACACTTGAAGCTTATGGATCTTTCCTGTGCAGCCCACACGTATTAAAAGTAAGTCTCCATGTTGAAAGGTCTTACATTCTCTCCTTATGGTGCTCTATATTTGAGGCTGCTTTCATGGCATATTTTTGAGCATTTGGATTCAGTGCCAGTCTGACAAAAATACATGGCATATGAAATGCAGTTTTAGGCTTATTTTGTTTACATGAAAAATGTGGCTTGAATATACATTTATAGGAATAACTATAGGAATGAGTGGATTATGAATAACAAAACAGATTGTTTCCCGTGGAAGCACCCCGAGTTATTAGTGTCAGTATCGGTCAGATTATAGAGGATCAGTGCCCCCAGTGTGGTATAGCTGCTGCCTTTCCTCTGTATGCTAAAGTCATGCCTCTCTCCTCAAGAGAGTCTTCCCTCAGCAAAAAGGGAAACTCCTAAGGGACATAGGGGTTCTTGCTCGCGTGTAAACAAGATGCTTATAGCTGGAATTCATCTAAGTAAAAGGTGTCCACATTGGAAAATCTATGTGTCAGAGATCTTCCTCTACTGGGTACACAGGTCTCAAAGTGGTTCTTTAAATGCAACACAGTCTCAGACATATAGCACCCAAAACTTGTTGCCTCAAATTCACAGTCCCAGGAATTTAGCACTCTGCCACTTATTTTCTCAGGGTACAGTCATGGGGATCTAACACTGAGACACTTCTTTGCTAAACTTCTTCTTTTCAGAGATATATCACCCAACCTGCTATTCACATCCCAGCAAGCTGGATAGTGCCTTGCCCACTTTTTTTCTGATCTGGAACAGAAGTGCTCTATTTCACTCTTAAGGGATATAGTGCCCCTGCCATTAATAAGGGATATTGTGCTATTAATTATCTTTTCTCAGAGATAGTATCCCTCCTACTAATGTACGATAGTGTGGCTTTCTCACTGTTAAAAGATATAGTGACTTTGTAATCGAAAATCAGTTCTAATCTTTTCCAGATGCTAAGGGGGTCCAATACCAGCCCCAAGACACACCAATGTGTTCAGCCTGCCCCTAGACTCAGCATCTGCAAGAGCTTTTGTCTCTGCATTATACATATCCTGTCCCATGCTCATCTGCAGTGAAGTGCCCCAGAGGTCTGGCTATTTCTCCCTTCTCATACTTATCCAGAATGGCTAATTTCCCTTACCTACTGAGTCCCTCAGCAGCTTTGCTGGATTTCTAGGATATATTTGTTTCACCTGGTAAGAGTGTGATCCTTTTTTCCCACTCTTACATGTGTTTTGCTGTGTGTATTTAACATGTTTGTATTCATAGACTGTGGAGCTTCACCTACTCCATAGGCATCATCTTTTTACTGTGTGTTACACAGCACCTATAGTGCAGTGACACAGGGTTGTCTTTTTCAGACTTCGCACTTTAAACTCAATTTTCTGGGACTGACTACTGTCTCCCACAACATGTAAAGTTGCCATTGACTTTATTAGTCTTTTTAAATTCACAGACCCAGTACAAACTAGCTTACATAGAGTTATGGAAAGGGTTAATACTTTTTGTCTGTTTATCATGGAACATTATTTTGTTCCCCCTTCTTTAAGATTTGACTGGTGGCAGTGGTATCTACCCTATTTTTCCTGCAACAGTCTATTTAAATAGACTTGGTACTGCTTTAGGCTAACTTAGTAGCCTCAAACTTAAATCTGCTGGACCCCATTTACTTTTATTTGCTTCCGGCTGGGTTTATTCGCCATTTCTTTTTGTAAAGGTCTTTCTCGTATTTTACTCTGCGCACCAAATCAGGTTTGGTCCCTTTGTTCGCCGTCCTTTGGCAGGCTTCTGCACAGAAGCCCTCCTTTGGTGCCTGAATGTCTGAGGGGGACAGGATGTGAGGGATGGGTTTGAGACTACCTGCACAGGGTCTCCTTGGAGACCCATGTCGCCCTCTGTGTGATTGGCTATGGTGAGTGTCCCACTGGGACACCACCCTGCTGTGTGATTGACAGCCAGGCTCTGTGAATGGGGGAAAACTGCATAAAAAGCAAGTCTCTGGGACTGAGAAGGCAGAGTCGCCACTGGATCGAGAGAAACGAAGAGAAGCTGACAGAAGAGGACCTCTACCATAACTGACCCTCCCGGTGAAGCCCTGCTGCGGGTCCGAATCTTCAAACTTCGACGACAGGGAAGATCTGCAAGGAATCTTCTCTCCTTGAGCTGGTGGGGCCAACCAGTTTGCCAAACTGCAAGCCAGGTCTCCCTCCTCTGGTCGAATTTGCTGTGCACAGCTACAGTGAACCGGATAGCCAGGAGGACTGGAACCCGCATTGGTTTTAAGGAGCGCACCTTTTATTTGTTGTTTTTCTCTGCTGCTGGTTTCCTCCCTGGGCAGTACAGGACTCTCCAGTCTTCCTACTTTGTGTCAGTCCAAGAGTCGCTTCAGGAACCGTGAGCCTGCAGGGCCTGCCAGGAACATCTGCCTCAGCTACACCCTTCTTCTTCATTTAAGATACTGTTCATTTTTTTGCCAATCCGAGGGCTTGTCCTTCTCTATTCTTTAAAGTAACTTTTCATCCGACCAACTTCGTTCTGAACTCTTGGCAAATACTTAACCGTGAACTACCCTGAACTGTGTGATCCTCTGCAAAGACTTTGGTCCATTGACTTTGGCCCAGGCCTCTTGATTTGATTTCCTCACTGTGTAACGTTTTCTAGATTGCCCTGCTTACTTACTTGTTGGTGCTGCTCAACTTTTGTCTAGCCTTATCTTTCCCTCCCTTTTAAATTGCTGGAGTGCCATTTTGCTCACACTTAATTTTGAGCTTAACTTGTCCAGAATCTATTGGGTGGGGCGTAATATATTCAGAGTGTGATTTTTCTATTGCTTTACTTTGGTGAATTGTTTTACAACTGATGTGTCAATAAATGTATATTCTTTTACTCAGAAACTTTGAATCAATGTTTTTTTTAACCATAGTAATTGCTTTCCTTTGTGTAACTATTGGTACTGCTCACTTTACTCTTGAGATAAGTCTGGCTGCTCAGCCATCACTACCACTTTACTGTATAGTACAGGCTTGTACCAAAGGTGAATTTGTACTGTCACATGTAGTCTTAATTGTGTGTGCTGTTCCCAAAGGGTACTGCATATGATTCTGCCTAACAAGAACTCAAGAACTCAAACAGAACTCAGAGTTGGAGGGCCCTGAGCACCCAATCCTACAGAAGACTCATGCTAGCTCACTTGCCTTGTCATTCTGGAGAATGGTCACTGCAATTAACTCTTTCTGAAGCTATGGGAAAACCAAAACCCGGAAGGTGCACTATGGAGGTTGAAGTCTGATGTTTTTAGTTTCAAAATTACCCTGAACTGTTTGGATTTGTTCATACAAGGTGTTTGATGGTCTGTAAAGAGAAAGCGAGAGACTGATTTCAGAAAGGGCACCATAAGCTCAGAGCAGTATTAAAATAGTTTCAGACCTGAAGGAAAGAGTTAACTGAGTGTAACATTAAAGCTGCACCAGAATAGTCTCATTACAATGTTTAAAGAAGTTAGATGCCCCCATACAAGTGAGTTTGCCATTTCCCCAAAGTCTCTGAAGTAACCCTCCCTACATTTGAAGGGTTTGCCCCTCCACCCCACCAAAATGTGTTCCCTTATTCATAAAAGAAGCATAACAGAACAACTTAAATGTTATGGTTATTTACCCATCCTTTGACTGCCCATGGCCAAGCTAATCCCCATTGTGATGCCCACCCATTTCCTACCCTTCCCCATGCAAAACACAACCTCCAAGCATAACCAATAATTTGTCTGCTCGAAAGGCCTGCAAGTGTTTTTTTCAAAGCAGTCATCTGAGCATGAATGACTCAACTGGGGCAAAGTGGTGCATTTTTGCCGAACCTGGGGTATCTACGGTGGGCAGACGGCAGGAAAAGAGTGAAGGAGAGGACGGCGTGGACAGAACAGAGAGCTGTTATTTTCTTTGAGCTCACAGTACTCAGATGCCCACTCTGCAAAAGACCTTGTTCACAGTGAACACCCACTGAAACCCTGCCCTTGCACTTCAGCAGTCAATGATGGCCATCATAGCTGCCACTCCCCAGCCGGGTAATAATAACATATTCAACCCTTAACATCTTAATATTTTTTTCCCTGAAGTTAAAGCCATGAACTTCATGGACAAAAAATATTAACAAGTTATATTGGTTCAATAATTAGACATTGTTTTCAAATGTTCATTTTTCCAATGAAATCAAGCATGTTTAATCACAGCAAACCTTGTCACACTGCACTGGTAATTCCGTATCACCTATCTTCTAATTTTCTCGGCAATGCCAGCCTGCTCTGAGCTTCTTTGGACCCCCTTCTCTCATGGGTAGCACTTTATTTTTGTGGGGAGTATCTAAAGCTAGGCCTGTTGCTTCACTTATGTTGCTGCTTGCAACCCATGTGTGCTGATGTTCATACTCTGTAGTTTAACCAATCTGGGGCTTTAAATGAGCGCTTTGCAGAGCTCGCATTACAAAATTAATTTGCAGCAGCCCTTGTCACTTGGACTGGCCTATATGGCAATAGACCCATGGCTCAAACAAAAAACAAAATGCTGGTTGTGGGTCTGTTTTTTTGGCCAAAGTGGGTCATTGTGTGGCAGGTTAATTATAAGAAACTTCACCATGTAGCTACTAGTTTTCACTGGTATTGCTGTTGCTGAGTAAATATTCTTCACCACATTTTATTTAAAAAAAAACTCCACCTTGGGTAATATTCAAACAGGGTCAAAAAAGGAATGAATTGCAATTTGCAACTGTGTTGGGCCACTTTTTCTTTGGTGCCCGAGACAATTTTATTGCCACAATCTCCTCCTCTCATAGGTCCACACCAACCACCAACGGGCCGCACGCTGCACAGGGAGCTAATCGCAAATCCATGTGCTGACTTGTTGAAAACCATCTAACTCCCCCGGACAGGGGAGGGAGGGGCAGCACGAGGGGTGACCAGTCTGAATCGCCACCAGCAAATCATTGAGTGATGCCTTCTACAAATGCAGCTTTCTGCTTATCTGTGCTCAGTAAATAGGCTGGTGCATTGCTTCATACATTCACATGTTTATAAAGCAATCCACATACAGACCTGTGGACCTGTGCAAGGCTTTCCCTCTATGTATGGTGTGTAATGTGTTTCTAACTCTCTTCTTCTCTGTTCCACCTGAAAACGGCCATATATTCCCTGCAGGTGGCATGTATGATTCATCAGCTGCGCAGCTTAATCATTACGTTTATAATAATGGAGTTACCTCCGACCAACCATGACTGGGCAGAGTTCTCTCATAAAAGAGTAGTTGTTTACTTATGAATGAGTAATTTGACCCCATGAACACCAATCATAAACCTATTGCTTGACTTCTTTCCAGTTTGAACCAAATCTTTGAAAGGTGTGCTTCATTTACTGCTGTTCATCACTCACCTTGCTGGTATTCATGGGCATACAAGAGGACTGTGAAATACACAAACAGCCCATGTGAACAGTAATCTTTCACATCTTGAGTCTCCACATGTGTTCATTTGTCCCAGGAAAGAGGCAAAAATGTCAAGGTGCACGACAGACGAGGAAGAGCGCAGCCCGCCAATGTGTTTCACATCATCTTGGAAACAAGGCTGTGGGAACCTTTAATACGCGGCCCCCCAGACCGAGGCATTCGTTCTCTGCCTCTTGGCTGGATCACATTTTTACAGTATGTCAAGGGGGGCTTTGCCTCCGTGATACTGCAGTCTGCATTACCACTCACCAGAAGGCACCATAGGCAATGCCCCTAACACCCGAACCCAATACACTCTCCTCTGCCACACTTACACAGCTGCACACCGTTCCTGAATCTTGCAATTACACATGTTGTATGAACATTAGCATGGAAATAACTTTGTGAAGCTGGCAGGAGCTGTTGCTCATTGAGGGATGAAGAGACACTGCTTGCTCCTTGTAAAAAGAACACAAAAAAGAGGAGATATTGCAGCGATTAAACATTTATCGACGTAACCCAGGCATTTGTCTGATAGCTTTACCCCGAAACGAGTGCAGAGATTAGGCAAAGCATCCTTTACCTGTTTGCGCTAAAATGTGCTTTCAAAGGCTGTTGACCAACGGTGCATTCCTTTTCAAACAATAAAAACGTCAAACAATATTACATTCTTGGTGGAGCTTCCATTTAACTGCAGAGCACACAAGGGAAGGCCTGGCCCACATCCGGCCCCCTCACTATCATTTAGTCTGTAAAACCCAGGCCAGCACAGACATTTAAACACTCAAACCCCATATCTTCTCTGCAGGTGCACATGCTCCATTGGCAACTACATCTCCTATGTTCTCTATAATTAAACATCAGAGCATGCATTCTTTATATTGCAACATATTCTTCATTCTTTTGTCAATAAGAGAGTGGGAAAGAAAGAGAACAAAACACGGCAATTATGATTAACCGTTGCCTTTTGTTATTAGAACAATTTCTCCAACTCTAATTCTTCTTTGTATTTCAAGTACTTTTGAATTCTTTCTGCGAGTTGCCAAATAGAATAATGGTGCTGCCTGGGATTTCATTACCATGGGCATACAGTACTCTATGCATGCTTGATGATACTAAAATATAACACTCAAATGAATGGCTCCCGCGCAGAAGCTAGATCATTAATGCTGCCCCAGTTTGGCTGGCCCATACATAGCATTTCCTAAATAAGAGTTTCCTAAAAGTGTGCTCCTTGCTGTTGGACTTTGGGTTATTGACCACCCCAAACAACCAACCTCGGCTAGCTTCTGGCGTGTGCATTCGACACTGGCACTTCAATAAAGGGAAATTAGAGAATAGGGGATGGAAAAGATTTCAGCCACCACATGCAGTCATCCACAACTGAATGTGCCATATCCAGCCTCTCCAAGCTTCTGAATCACCTCTCCCAGCCAACCACTATCTCTGGTTCAATCTTGATCACAGTGAAGCGCCCACAGCTAACTGCGGATTGCGGCAAGTGTACTGGGCACTCAGCCAAGTCGTGGAGGCAAATCAAGCTGGGATCAGCCGTCTCTGGGAGACCAGGGTTAGAAAGACCATTGCTTAAGCTGATGGGAGACCTGGGTTTCACTGCGAAGCATCACTGCAGTGGAGACAGGCATAGGTGGGCAGGCTAGTGGTTAGTGTAAAGAACTACAGGGTGTCAAACCGCAACACACAGAGTCCAGTGCTTAAAACTCATGAAAACGAGCAATGTGCAACAAGAGGCTGCTTCTGCCACCTAGTTATCCTAAACCAGAAATTCACACCAGCCGACATTGATCACTAGTCCTTAACCTTTGAGCCGGGACCCAGTGAGCCTCAGGTGAAGTGTCAGGGCTGCCTACTCCACAGGCCCCATGTGCCTCCGTCCGCCACAGAGCCTAGTACACTACAATCAAGTCGTAGTGGTTACGAGCACCGGTCCGGACAGTATTTCCTGCCAGTTCACGCCCAGTCCCTGCGCTCGCGCGAGAGTGGTTCCCAACTCAGGCTTCAGTTCTAATGCTATATTTATTTTCAAAAGAAGCCTGGTATAAGGTCAAGTAAAGTTACTGTGTTAATACACAGCATTAGTGAATGACACTCACACTACTACTTCTTTGGCCTGCTGTTCTCTGGGCAACTCAGCTCGTCATCGTCCTCTTCTACTAGAACACCAACACCAAGAGCAATGTGAAGGTGGTGCACATGCACCCTGCGCCATCACCCCACCCCACACTCAAATGTTATTGGCTGGCAAACAGCCATTGACATTACTGTATCTATGATGCAGGGGGAGATTACCGATTCTTCAGTGCGCTGTTTGCGCACATATTAATACTTTCAGGGTCACCCCTCAAGCGCCCCGCCAGTCTCCTAGTTTAAAGGGTTTACAAACTTTATGTAGAGTGCATGGTGCTACGAGCTCCACGCACTTTACTATGGGAAAAAGCAGTGTAAAACGGGACGCGCTCTGCTGTGACAGACGGACCATGATAGGAAGGAATTCGCCACAGCACCCCCACGCTGCTGGCAAACGCAAACAGATTCAGAAGAACGTCTTCTGAATCTGTTAACTACTGGAACACTGTCACCTGGTGGGGGCCTAGGTGGGGATAGCGGCATACTGCCTCCCTATGATAACCACTGCCACTGTTCTGATGACAGTCTTAGTTGTATCTCATTTGAAATCAGTTCTTTTGTTTAATGTTCCTTTCACACATGCTGCTGAAGGTCTTTTGAAGAGAACATGTTGTTTGCTTCTGTGATATGACATTTGTTATGACATTCCCGTTGTTTTTACATACCTCTAAGTGTTTTTCCAGAAGACATTGCACTATGCCTCTTATTTATTAGGTTGAACTATCTGTTTCCATCATTTCCCTTGCCTATGCCACTTTCTATTGTTTCAGTGATACTGGTGGTCATTCTTTTATTGAAATATTTTCCTACGTATCCTTTTCACCCGTTTAGCCAAGGCCGGGTCCTACATTCCAGAATGAAAATATGTTATTGTCACATGCACTAGACACTGCCTTCTCATGTCAGAATGAAATAAGTTGTTTGCTGTTAAGTAAGGCTGCAAACCCTTCCCAAGTAATGTGTGCTCATCTAAGGATGGAGGAACTTAATGAAGTAGATGAGCAAGATCAATGTTTCCAAATACTCGCGCATTCTGTCCTCAGTTTTACTCCCTTTCTCCACCTCTTCCATCCAAGAGCCTGGGATATTCTCCTAGTGTGTATCCTTAGAAGATACACAAGTTGGAGGACCACAGTTACAGGTCACTCTAACAAGCCTAATTAATCAGATGTTTGTCAGTGTGTTCATGTATTTTGCATTTTCTCAATTTGAGAGTAGGCCAGTGTTTGACAGTGAGCGTGGCCTTTTGCAGAGGGCTGGGAAGGGGGCCAAACACCAAAAATGTGGAAGAACCTGCGAAAAAGTGGGTGTTCCGAGGGATGGCCTCCAGTCAGTCCCTCACACGCCCACTATTGCGCGGCACGAGACATATTCATGAATTCGCTCTAAACGTCTCAGCTGGGAAATGGCCACGCAAAGTCCTTCATACGATCCGGCACCCGAAGGCAGGCGTAAGAACACTTGCGCATAGGATGTTCAGCGCGCAGGTGAGGGTGCATGTTGCATTTTGGGGTGTGTAGACTCAATCGGGGCTCGGAAGTAACTTAGGGGTGCACGTAAGCACTGCAGCGGGGTGCAAGAACGTTTTAAGTGTGTTCGCATGCTGATTTTCTGAGTTTTTGCTGAGTTACGATTTTTTATGCGCATGTTGTCGGGGAAAGGATACAGTTACGGGGGACCCCATGCATGGTCCCTGAGTCACAGGGCTGCTCCCGGGGGACCCCATGCACTGTTTTTTATGAGTGTATTTATTCACGCCAGGGGGAGTGTGCAAAGGTAGCTGTTCTTGCTCTTCATGCCTTGCGTATGGGCCTGTCAAGGGTGTTCCGGGTGCGACTCGCGAATAAGGTTACTTTGAGCTGTCAATTCCATGAATATGTGGGGAGCACATTTTTCTTTCTGCACCAGGCTTACGCAGTGATCCTTCTCAGTGTGCAACCCTTGCAGGATTTCTGCGCCCATTTCCATGAATCGGGCCCCACATGTTTTAGAGTTTCAGAGGATTCAAAAAAGACACTTTGCACTTTCCCTTAATCCTCTAGTGAACAAAATGTCCCCAGTTTGGATCAGATTAAAATGAAATCTCATAAAGATTTCTCTATATCGGATATCAGGACTCTGCCTCAGATATTTTGGCAAAGAGCTTTAGCATCACAGTTTATTTCCTTGTAGGACTTATATTTCTTCCTTTTATCACAGGTGTTAACCCAGTCTAGGTCCAACACCTCTTTTTCTTTCACCTGAACAGGATTTCCCAGCAAAACCTCAATGGCGATTTTTTATCATACTATTAGCCATTCTTGAAGAGGCACAGATCCACCCTACTAATGAGGTCCAACCACACTGAAACATGTGTCTGGGGTTGCTGTTGGTACTCTTGTTCAGAGAAGAATTGCCTAGCCTTTCGGCGCTCGACTGCCCCAGGGCAGGACAAAGACTGGTATGTTTTGGATATTTCTCCTCTGTGAAAGATAGGGAGCTAAAGAATCTGGGTAAGGCTCTCATAACCAGAAATAATTTCCAGCAGAGGGACTTCTAGTACCCCCCTTGTTTTTGCATAGTTTAAGTAACTTTGGGTCTCACCCTAAGTTACTAGTGGAACCCAGACATGGACCCTTTGCTCACTATTCTTAGGGTGGCACAGCTCCACCCTACTGATGAGGTCCAACTAGAACAGAACATGTGTCTGGGCTTGATGTTAGCCCTCTTGTTCAGAGGAGAATGGACTAGCATTTCACTGCTGGAATTCCCCAGGGCAGGACAAAGACTGATATGTTTTGGATATTTCTCCTCTGTGAAAGATAGTGAGCTCAAGAATCTGGGTAAGGCTCTCATAACCAGGAATAATGTCCGGCAGAGGAACTCCCAGGACCCACCTTGTTTTTTGCAGACAATGTTGTAGAATTAAAAAATCTTGCAAGAGCTTGCTGATGATGTCAATGTTTTTTGGGCTCCAACTAATTTGGTTCCTCTAAGAGTTCACCACAATATTTCTGCAAACTAGTTCCCGTTGAGGATTAATCATCATGTTCAAATGTAAGACCAAAATATCATGATCACTGTGCAAAGTACTGACCACCTCAAAGGAATTAGATTCGGAAAACAAGCTTTGTGACACGGCTATGTAATCAACACAAGACTACGAGATATTTCAATGCCAGGTGGGGTTTGGCAGAATGTCTCCCAATATCTGTCTGTTTACAAGTTACAACCCCCAACCCTGCAAAAACTCTCTTCCTTTCATTCCTGGTGAAGTTTTTGTGCCTCATGGTCACGTAAGGGACTCACATCACTACCCATGACCGCTGTGGGCAATAAACAATGAGAATTAATGTCACCCACCAAAATTGTCTCTGAATTCGGGAGTTCCACTTTATATGCTACAAAGATGTCCTATAGGGCCCTTAAAATGCTTGCCAGTGAGTTATGAGAGGGTAGCCAGAACACATTGACCAAAAGTGTGTGCTTTCTGACTGAGTTGGTTTCTCCCGCCAGCACCCCCTAAACACGTTATGAATAATCCTCCCCTTCAAACCAGAGTATTGCTCATTTGTCAAAGACCCCCAGAGAGTCTCCGCCCATTTACTCTTGTTGCCCCCTGTGTTAAAATGAGGTGACCATCCCAAACTAAGGACTCTATTGCACATGTTCCTTGAAGACTAACGATTGAATGTTTGTTTAGGAGTTCCAACAGTTTTAGGTCTTGGGTTAATTTTCCAAATCTGCTGACGTTCGACAAGGCCAAGAGGAAGATCTGAACAGTGGGTTTCTTTAACAATTCCTCAACAACAACAGTGCATTTAATAGGAATCTTTCTTATTCACATCATGAAAATGCACATGTTTTCTCTGAGGGTGCAAACATATTTGAACTGAATGTCCAACAATGCCCACATTCCTCAATTGCTCTAGCGGACGTGTATTCCAAGTGCCCCTGTGGTCATTTACATGGGGTCTGCTGTCGAAGCCCATAGATTTAAACAAGCGAACCTCCTGTAACAACATAGAATACACAATTTTGACGGTAGTTTTATCATGGCACTGTCGAATCTGGTTTTATCATGACTTTTCATTTTCTCTATGTCCGAGGTGGAAATCAGGTGTAGCACTGGAATTCTGTTAGAAAGTGAACATATGTTTCTACAATTCACCAATAAACCAGGGAAAAGTCTCGGATCGAAATCCTACTCCAAATTCATGTACGTTGAACATTTCCCTGGAGCCCGGAACTCACTCTGGTTGTCCAGCCCCTTAGGTTGATACTCGATTTCATAGGCATTCCTGTACAGTGTTTTAACCATAGCCATTTGGTTGCCATTTGTCCCACGGCAGTGACCAATCTCGAGTTCCGCGCCCCCATTTTTGCCATTAAATGGCATTACATTTTTACTCTCAATAACAGGTTTACAAATATTAAAAACACTTTTTCAATTCACATGAGTGACAATTAACACATGAGTTCACAGGGTTTGTACTCGTTGCTGGGACCGAGTAATTTTGGCATACTGACCCTTCAGTTCTTAAGTGAGGTGTAGACGAGGTCACAGGGAGAATCCCACAAGCTTGTGGGCTCCAGACCCACAACAAGATGCAGATTTGGTTTGCTCCTCTCTCTGCTTAACCAACTCTGCATTTGAGACCGGCCCTGGGGCCATGACCATCATGTGGCCACACTGTGGGTCTTTATGGTTGTATGTTAAGGTACAGGGACAACTGCAGTCTTCTCTCTCCGCCGCTCGCGCATTCGGACTGGACATCAGAAACCCCATCTTTTGCACCAGTTACCATTGGGGAGCAACTATTTGGTGCTGAGTTACACTCAGTAATATTTAGATGTTTAGCACATTCCTTTTTTGCGCAAACATTTAGATGATCAGGGAGTGAAGAGGTCAGAGTCCCCAACGATTCCAATTTCAACTTGATTTCACTTAAACAGATGGTGTGGGCCCTGACTTCATCCCAAACATTGTCATATAACTCAACAAAAGAACTAAGGACTATTTTTAATGCTGATGCTGTGGGGGAGGTCAAACATATCCTTTCGTCCTCCCTTAGAGTATGATGAAGTCGGGGTCCAGCTCTTGCAAGGATGCGCAACAGGCACTACCAGAGCTCTCTTGTGCACTCTCTGTTGTACCAAACTTTCACAACCTTTCTGAGGAACTGGTTTAAAGTCGACCACAGCCGTCGAGATGGTGTTAAAAAAAATCAATTATACTGATGTTGTGTGCATGAGACCGGTCAACAGTGGCCGTTGCACGGGTTACAGGGATATCTCTTATTTCGGTACTCACCCCTACTTTGGGGAAAAAGTCTGTAATCCTTTGTCCCGCTATAACGGAAGCACATGGAAAATCGTTTGCGTGCTTCTGGTACGTATTCAATTGTTTTTCTTTTTTCAACAAGCTTCTACTGCTACCTTTTTGTATTTTTCAAGTTATTTTCCTCGATATTAATTGTATGGGGTCTGCCAAATTTTGCATAATTTCTGTGGCCATTTGCTTCTCGGTATAAGGGTCCCTCCCTACCCTTGCTACTTGAATCGTTTCAGGGTCAGGAGGGTAGCAGACTCCTCCAGCTTTGTCCCCATGGCCTCAAGGTTTTCCACTGATCTTTGACTTTGCAAACTGGGGTGAGTTGCCATTAACCCCTTATGTATACCGTGTGGTTGTCAATTACACACATCCTCACAGTTTGCACACGTATCAAATGCACAGTGTTCTAGAAAAATGTAATGTTCAGAACTCACTGCACCAACTTCCGACTTCCAGCTTCCAAATATTGTACTAGGTATTGTCACTGCCCCCATTCAAAGTGGGCTTCAGCCGACCTCTCTCAACACCCCCTTCAACTCCCAGTGTCCAGCTACAGCAGTGTGAATCAACACTTGAGGGCTGATTTTCCAACATGCAATTAGTTTCGTAGTGAAGCAAGCAGTGCCGACTCCGGAGGACATGAAGTTACCGGCTGGCACCTGCCCTCCTTAACTTTACTACCAGACACGAAGGGTTCAAAGGCTCTAAGCCACCCATCACCCCACGTTACTCAGATGTCTTATAGGATCACGTACCCAGCACACTTACACGCTGTCCAAATTATGCTGTGATAGCAGGGAAGAACGTGTTGTCAAGAAGTCAAGGGCTATAACAGAGGATGACAGTGAGCAGTGGTTGCAACATTCTCCAGATATTTGTGTTTGATATGCATCTTTTAACTTCAGCCATAAATTGCAAGCGATTATCATGAAGACAAACAGGTGGTCGTTGAAAGGCGCAAGATATAATGTGCCAGACTTCTGCCGGTCGTCTGCTGGAGACTGCTCAGACTGCTATACCTCTGCGACCACCTCCGTGAATGCTCTGCATTCAAGGTGAGGTGATGTATTAAAGAGTCAGGCATTCACTAATTATCACTCATACCTGACTCACTCGCCTGCTTTTCCAACTATAAAAGGTGTGATTATGCAAAGCTGAATGAGCGAACTGCGGACATTGTTTGGACCGGAGAAGCCAAGGAACAGAGAGCAGCAGGTTCGACGGCTCAGAGGAGAACATTGCACTGAGAAGCTGGCCCAGTGTTTCTGAGGGGCTGCAGCATGGCTAGGGAGCCGTGTGTGCAGAGAGTTGGAGCGACGCGTCTTGCAGGCTGCTGTTGGCGGTGCAAACGTTGCTCGTATCCTTGGGACATGTGCCGGTTCCAAGGGTATCAGAGGGGCAGGTGGTGAGACTCTGACCTCAGGCCCGCACAACCAGTAGGGACTGCTTCTCACTGCGCTGCTGCCTGGCCGAGTGTTGTGAAAATAACAGAGAGAGAGACTCGGAAGCATGTGACTGACTGAAGCGGAGAGGGTGAAAGTAAACAGAGTGGAAAAGTGGAAAGAAGAGAAAACTAGTGAGGATTATTATAAGATTGAAAGAAGAGTGACAATTGGAGAGTAAGTAAGAGAAAGTCAGAAAGCAGAGCGTGCAAGGGATGCCAAGGGAAAGAACTATATTAAAGAGGGTGTGAGCAACCCAAAACGGGAGAGAAGGGTGGAAGTGACCTGGCAGATTGAAAAGGTGACCGTGGGCACTGAAATTTAAAGAAAGTGCAAGTGTGAATAGGAAAGCAAGAAGGAAGGTGTAATTGGGCACGGAAAAGTAAAGAAAGTGCACATTTGCTAAAATCAAGGAGGAAGGTGCTAGTGGGCACAAAAAGATAAAGACAACACAAGTGTGCAGGAGAAGGAAAGAAAGGTGCCAGTGGGCCTCAAGAGGAGAGTGCAAGTGTGCAGGAGAAGGAAAGAATGGTGCTGGTGGGTACAAGAAAGTCAGGCAAACAGAGGGGAAGAAGAAGGGACGCAGAATGCCCCTGAAGGAAAAGTTAAGATCAGGAAATAAAAGAGAGAGGTTAAAGCTCAGAGTCGTCGTGCTTAGTAGGTGCAAACAACCTTGCGTTTTGGAAAGCCTTTGATGCTTGGGGAAGAGGACCCCAAGGCATTAAAGACATTACCATTGTTTCAACTATGGAGAGGCTCCTACGAACAGTCATTTTTGATTGAACTCATCCTTTTGAAGATGATCAACCTACATATGGTGAAAAGACCACCTGGTATTCCTATTGTTTTGTTGAACCACCATTTTTCGTTTTTGAAACACTTCCTAAAACATTTTTGTCACAGAGTGAGGGCACGCATATGTTTAGACGCAGAAAGATTTTTGCTTTGGACTTCAACGGCCCTTAGAAACATCAGTCCCTGACTTCACTGTCGCTATTTGTTCAAAGGTATTTTTTCAATGGATAATTGCTTCTGTTCCCTAGATTGTCCTGAGTGCAGCAAGACATGATAAAAATCTATTGTTGCAGCGACTGCAACTCCATAATTTTATTTAAAGTTCATTCGGTAAATGACGGAACAATAAGGCTAAAAGGGTTATCGCTGCAGAAGGATTCAACATACATTTAGGCAGTGATGAATTGATGTGCTAAAACCTAATCATAACAGCTCTTTTTTGTCACTTCCTAGGCAATCATCGGCATTGAATTCAGATGCATGGCGCTCAATCTTTCAAAACTTCCTGATCAGCTCCCAGCCACAACCCAAATACTGGATCTGAGCTTCAATCATCTTACCATATTATCACCAAGATATTTTGCAAGACTTCCCTCACTACAAATGCTGGACCTCACCAGGTAAAAATCACCTCGTGTGTGAATCAACATTCTAGAACATTCTACTACCACAGCCATGACATTTCTCTTTCACATACTTAGACATGAGATGCACAGGTCATGACCATAGACAATGATTTGCTTCTGGGGTGATGGGCCACAACATGGGTATGCCACCTACATGGGGCTCACAGTTCATGCCCAGAATCATGCCCTACCTGTACGGCAGATGGGGAACAGGGCACACAGGAAATGTCTAAATTGCATGCTTTATATTGCTTTGTAGAATTGCCACCATATGCCCTGATGATGCCCCTATAAGTATTAAATCTACTTCATTAGCCATAATTACTATCTATGTGCCATCTAAATGCCACCACACTTCTGAGGCTGAATTGGTATTTCCCCAATCTGTCCTGATTCAATGACCATTTATCCCAGTTTAACCACCAAATGTCCAGATTGCACAGCCATATGTCATGAACCCCATTATATCATCGTGTCCAGCCAACATATAACCTAGTAGCAACACGTGTATTACTTGGTTAAGCCATTTAAGCACAGTTGTTATTATTTTGCTCTGGCCTTCTGACTGGCCTTTGCTACCAGGCTAGAGAGTGACTGCCACCCAAGCTCTTCCCCTCACCAGTCCAGCTGTGCAGAGTAGGGATGTTAGGCAACCTGTACTAAGTTATTTTATCTTGCATTTGTATAGTGCCTACAGCCATAGTTCATGGTGTTGCAGCACTTTTCCTTTCAGAGAGGCAAAGGAGTAGTACAATAGAACATTCAGTAATTGTTGGGATGAGGGTGAGGAATAATTATGGTGGTCAGGAAGGCATGAGAAGGAGAAGGTGGCAATGCTATGTGTACTATTGGACCACATTTATTGTGGGACTTAATCATATTCTATTGGGTGCACAGCCAAAAGGAGAGATAGCTGGAGAAGAGGCATTCGCTGTACCAGGGGGTGTGTCTGGAATGTACTCACTGCATGGTGAGCAGGGCCATGTAGAATCTGTAGTAACAAGTAGTGTGCATTTTACCTATGGATTTTAGCCATGCAAGAGGTTTAGCGGGACCTTAGATTCCTATAGACACCGTATGTCAGTGTACAAATGATGACGGTGTTGCAGCTGGTTTGTGTGGCTTAGCACTGATGTGAGACACTAATGAGCATGAATACAACCAAAGAAAGGTATCAGAATGATATAATATGATATGATAGGTTATTTATAATGTGCTTAACACCCAGAAGTTTCTAAGCGTGGACCCGGGGATCGAACCAGTGGTGCACTGTGTTGTCTTGCTTCCAAGGGGAGCACCGTGCCCCTGAGCTATCCTTCAGAGAATTGTATAGCTTGAATTGATTGAATAGAATAGCATTGCACAGCATGACATTTTAGGTTAACAATGAACATACAAATAGTACTAACCCATTAGCCTTTAATCTTAACCAAAATAATATAATTAGTTATTAGGGTGGGATTAGCCTAGGCCACAGCCCATGGTGCAGATTGTGGATGATGGCATAGAAAATGAAATGCTCAAAACGGTCCACGTTTGGATCAGAGCGTGATGAAATTTTCAAATTATTCTGCCTAAAACAGACCATTTTGTGTGAGCTGGAAGCGCAGATAATTAGAATGAAAGTGTTACAAATATCCATCCGGGTTGGGGAAGCAATGCTGCTCAACACTGCATGAAGCTGACTGGAAAAGAGCATATAGTCTTCTGGAAAACTACTGGGAGTTGTCAGGACAGAGGTAGTTTGATTGATGGATGATATCACAAAAGGAGGCATGGAGATGGGGAGTGAAATTATATGCTTTCTCTATGAAGGTATAATCTGGGGGATGGACTGCAGGAAGGGATTTTAAGCAGGCCTGAAAGTAGGAAGGGAAGGCTGGCAAGAGAAAGACTGGGAGAGAGGAGAGACCAAATGAGAAAAGAAATCGTAGGCCCAGGGACTGACTGACCGGTTGGTAGTGTGCAGTCTGTTTTGGGAATTGGATGCTGAAGGAAGGAGGGGTTGTTGAAGCTGGGTACACCTGCAGGCCTGAGTGAGAGTGAGGTGGCCGGTGTATGGGAGGCAACTCGCATGCTAGGTGAGTTACCTTGCTGAATTAGGTAAGCATGGACTACAAAGTAATTACAATGAAAAAAGAGGTGTGAAACTGAGGTCAAAATAAACAAGTGACTATGAACAAAGCTACTTTCAATGTGTTTATTTTCCATGCGAAAAGGGGTAGATACCGTGATCAAACTGAGTGCCTGAAAGCCTGCCAAAGTATTTCATACATTTCAGGGTTATAGATAGCTGTGCGTTTCCAGCCAAATGATGAAGTGTAAACAAGATTGCTAAGAGAGAAGGTACTTTCTGACGTGGGAGGGGGCGTTTAATAAAAAAGGATTCAGAGAGTGTTTGCTGAGCTGCCTAGAAATGCATAAATATGAAATGTTCCATGTTTTTTCTCAGTAGAAAAGAGACATCCACAATTGTATTGTTCTGATGTTTATTTACATGTACATGAGTTTTTTTTTATAATAACAAAGTATGTATTTTTATGTTTATAGCTCAAAAGAGGTTTATCATAAAACTCACATAATTACAATTTCAGTCATATTAAATTCACATAGTTAAGTAAAAGCAATGAATACAACTGTCAGATCAATTCACAAGTACATATCGAATTCCACATGACAATACATTAATTTGTCTCAGAAATTACATGCTTTTGTAATTTCATTTGCGTCTTCAAGTGCGGATTTAAATCTGACTCAACTTCCTACTTTGTCACATTTATGGCTAACACAGAGTCCATTATACAGTTGTGGAGTTTGTGCAAAATACAATTTACAATTAGACCGTTTTTTGCTGTTCCAATCTTTTGTAACTGTTTTTGATCAAAGGGATTTGGAGCCTGTCCCATTTCAAACTAATCTAGGTAAATTCCAAAGAGCACTATTATAAACACGTTAGTGGCCTATCATTGTGTGCGAGTTTTCTTTCACCCTATAGATGTTTGTGTTTTCAGCGCTGCACTAAGTCTGGACTGTACCCAAAGAAGACCCAAATAGAAAGGTATTAGAGCAAGCTAATTTCCCATGTTTTAGATGCATGCTTTTACAAGTGGTGAAGGTAACAAGAGGTACAACAAATCCTACATAGATTTTGTGCATTGGCCGGGAACCTCTTTGGTTAATACAATTGCTAGATGTGGACTTTTGTAGCAGGGTCATATTGTATGGTGTTTTATTGACTTCTGCGTAAGAGCGTGACGATGCTGGGTGCCTTTCTCTTCTATTTGTACAGCTTTTGTACAAGTGCAATTGGACTGTGTTGTGACAATGCATTTACTGTAGTAGCATAGGATGAACATTAGTGCACTGCAGCATGACAAATTGGGATTACTGATCTTTGCACTTTTGCAGAGATGAAAATGAATGCACTGGCAACATGGTCCTCTCACATGATCTCAGGTTGGCGAGAGAGGAGGTAGATAAGAATGAGGCTATTTATAGAGGGAAGTGTGCTGCAAAGTGCCAATTATGACTCTTTTATGTCGAGAACCATCAGGGACATACAGATTGTGTCATTACGTTTGGTTGCAAAAGGTTGGTTTACCGTACATAAGCTAATTAAATTGAGGACAAAAGACTCTGAGTTCATAGCAGAATTACAATGTGACTTGGCAGCTATGCACGAGGAAATGTTGCAATTAGAAGAGACGTTGAAACATGGTGAGCATTGCCTGCAGGCCCAGAATGATAATGTAAGTGCACAATTGGCACAGAGAGGCAATTTTGGAAAGTGAGAGAGAAATTAAACATTTAAAAACAGTTTTGGGGGGTGTTCGGAAAGATAAATGGGGTCATTACGAGGTTGGAGGTAAAAAACAGTTTTTACCGGCACAGAGCAAATACCGTGTCTGTGTAGGAAAGAGTCTGCTAACAGTGGCCTATTACAGGTTCACGTGCACAAGCATAGCGGCATGCCGGCATCGACAGTACCGGCATGCCGCTAAAGTCCCATAAATGTCCCTTAGCGGCATCATGGGAAGCGCAGACAGCACTACCGCCGCCGTCTACCTCTAAATAATGGTCCTGGCATCAATGGATACGGCATAGTGGGTACCGTTAATAGCGGTCACCGCTAATAAGCGGAACCGGAAGTAACGTCATCACGCCGGAACAGTAAAGCGCACGGTGGCCATCTTTAAAAAACACAATCCATTGCCATCCTCACTACACAGCACCTGGATACTCATTCCGACAGCAGGAAAACATCCACTCCACCAGCATCATGACAAAGGCAGTGAAGAAGGGTAATCCGGCAGCGTAAAGAGCGTTTTTCAGAGGACAAGCTCACAATGCTAGCAGACACGCTGGCTTAAAATGCTGAGATTGTCTTTGCGAATGACCTCAAGAGAGCAGCCCAGTTCAAGAAAAAAGAGATCTGGGAAGAAGTAGCCCGTAAAGTGAGTTCAGTTGGGAACACCCCCCACACAGTGAAGGGCATGCATAAACGGTGGGATGACCTGCGCCTCAGAGTGCGTAACATCATGTCGGCAAACCGGAGCCAGGGCCTGGCTACTGTGTGGCCCTAGTTCACCTATTAAATTAAACTCATCCGATGGGAGGAAACGTGCACCAGCACTATCGGCATTGAGTCCTTCGAAGGAATGGGTGAGATGGATCATGGCACCACATCATCCACAGATGGAGGTGAGTGTCCTAAGAAAACACTGTAATGCAAAGTATGATGATAGTTCACCAATGTGACTGGGCCATGAGGCAATGCATGGCCCATTACAGATGCATGGACACATCCCTGCCTAGATGCCGTCCTCAGTACTGACACATCCAGATGCATGCAGCATGCCAATGCCATACCTGAGACACACCCTACAAACATGGAAACGGCATTATTCACACTTCACACTTCACAAAGTCCACAACGGAAATGCCTGTCTCACAGCATACACCACCTCAAACACGTGTGACCCTGACGTATGCCTGCATGCACCCCCCATATAGCAAGCAACCTGAATGTCAAAACTCCAATACCTAATCCCTTCTAATGTGTACAACAGCAATAATACCAATGCATGCATGATGCATGTAGAACCATCACTGATGCTGTCCCTCTCTCGGTCCCCCACAGGCTCTGATCCTGACAGCCCACGACTCAGTGGCACAGGCAACGACTCCCCGGAAGAAGCCCAGGGGCAGGGAAGAAGGCAACAGGCCTTCGACATCAAAAGGCCCAGGCAAGCCACAACTGCCACAGAAAGGGAAGGCACCACAGGATGCTACATCATTGGGGCGGCTAAGGTCCACTGCCACAGCAACAGTCCCCACTACAGCTGTGTGCAATGCACAGGAGCCAGTGGCTGATGGGGCCCTTTCAGCTGCCAACAGCTCTGTTGGGGAGGCGGCAGCCACGGCACCCCATATCAACGAGGACATACAGAGCCAAGGCCAGGTGTGCGTCCCTGTGACAGACGAGTCATCAGACTTACCTGCCACACCCAGTCCCCCGCCATCATCCCAGATCACACCATTGAGTACTATCAATGACAGCACACAGGAGCAGTCTGGAGGCAAGCCAGGGCAAGGAGGCTTGAGCCCCACAGAGGAGCCACATGATTTGGGACATGTGCCACATGCAGCATCCACCTCCACTGGTGTCTGGGTTGGGGTGCAGCAAATGGCACAGACGGAGCAGCGCCAGGAGGCGCTAACAGGCCTTGTCAGACAATTTGTCTCGGGCAGTGCCCAGGCAAGGCAGGAGGGATGGGACAACACTGCGTCCTTGAGACAGGCCATTGAGGCCAGCACTACTCATATCTGTAAGGAGTTGTCTGCTGTAAGGCAGGTCCTTTGCCATATAGTGGATGCCTTGGAAGAAGAGTGTCCTGCCCCAAGACTGGAGCAAGCGGGCACAGCCTCCTCTTCCAGCTCCACTCAGTCCAGCCCCCTTCGCCAGTCTGCGCGCACCTTGCAGCGCTCAAACATGCCACAACCAGAAGCAGGAAGTGGTCAAAAGTAGATGGGGCAGCCTGAATATGGCAATTGATGCAAAAACCTGCAGCATTTGATTGGACACCATGTGTGTGGGAGTTTTGGGGGGAGGGGAGGGGGAGAAGGTGTGTGGGGGAGTTGTGGGGAGAGGGTATGTGGGGGAGTTCTGGGGGGAGGGTGAGGGGTGAGCGGGGGTGTTTGAAGTGGAGGGTATGAGCACTTTTTTTTTTACATTTTACTGTTTAATACACCCTTTGTGTGCCAGAAAGAAATACTTGACTGGACATTTCTTATTGAATATGTGTCATTTATTGGTTTACACAGCATAGTGTCCATGTACTCCCACACCCAGTGCCCTCAGTCACACTTTCATGGCACCCTCTGCACCCATGTGTCTTAGAAATATTGTCCAATCACAGACTGGCACACAGCACGTCCATCATGTGCATCGCCACCACGATGATGTGCGTCCACATCTTCTTCATCTTCTCCATCATCACCTGGTGGTTGCTGTTTAATGTTAGGAGGCAGGGTCACATTCCGTCGGATCTCGTGCCTTCAACAGGCCAAAGGTCTGCTCGATGACCACACGGGTACGTGTATGGGATCAATTGTAGTCCTCTTCGTGCCTGTTCTGTGGGTGCCGGACAGGGATGAGGAGCAACGTCTATAAGGGATAGCAACTATCGCCTGCGTTAGTGGAAAATAAGGTATGTGTATGTCAAATTAATGATGGACAGCTGTACTTATCACACATGCCTGCAGATATGTGTGGTTCACATGCACATGTCCCTGGTTGTATGCACACATTTTACCTTGCCACAATGTGTGCTGTGCCATGGTCCAATGGTGTGGATTGCGTCTTCAAGATGATACACGCTGTACACTGCCTTGATGTTGCTCATGCACTGTGGACGCATACCGCTGTGTTTGTTTTTTATATGTGATGTGTAGTGTTCTGTATGATTTTCTTACTGGTAGCGTTAGCAGTAGTGTCTGCATTATTTAGCAATCAGCGTTTATTATTCCCAGGGTGACATGCTGCGCTACTGTGGTGGTGGCTCTGCGACAAGCAGTGGATTCCCTTGGTGGTTTTGATTTGTGCTCTCTCATGGATGATTGTACTGTGCAGTGATTTGCTGCAGACATTTACATTGTGCATAGTCATAGTATGTTGCTGGATTGTGTTACGCCGGGTGAGGTCTGATGATGGGTAGTGGACGTGTTGTGGGATGTGGGGTGGTTGAAAGTTTGGCTTGTTGTGATTGGTGTGCAGCTTCCATCATTGCTATGGGGATTGGTTGTCATGTTCAGTTTGGGATGCTTTGGGGCACAGTGTTTTGGGATGTGGACATTGTGCTGTTACTACAACAATGACACCATGGTGGTGTGTGCATCTCTCCCCCATTACACTGCCATGTGCCTGTCATGCAACTTACCAAGCAGCCAGGCACGTTGTCCTGTATGTCGCACCATGTAGCGTGGTAGCATAGAGTTCCACACAACCATTGAGTCATGAGTTGATCTGGGAAATTGGGCACAACTATGTGTGATGATCTTGCTGGAGTCACATACCATCTGTACATTGATGGAGTGATATAGCTTACGGTTGCGGTACAGCACTTCCGTTGCATGCGGGACCACAAATTCCACACGGGTGCAGTCAAATACAATTTGGCATGCCTGCTAGTGTCAAATATCTCCTGGGAAGTTCGTGGTAAGGATATGTAGTTCCTTGAGTGCTTCAGGAGGGCATCCAGCACTTGGCTCAGCATGCGAGAAAATAAGGGTTGTGATATGCCATGCATGTGCCCCACTGTGTGCTGGTAGGTGCCTGTGGCCAGGAAGTGGAGCACAGACACTACCTTGAGTAGGGGTGGGATGGCGGTGCGTATTTCAATCAGGCTGACAATGTCATTGTGTATCATGTCCACAATGGTGGTGATGGTGTCCCGGTCCAGACAGTACAGGGTGTGGATCTGCCCAGGGGTTAGGTTGAATGGACTGACTCTGATGTGAGAGATTGGGGGCTGCCTGCGTGGTACCACTGGCTGCACTGGTGGGGCTTGCTGGGCCTGTCTCACCCTCCTTCTCCTCCTGCGTCTCATCTGTGGTGCCTGTTGTTGTTCCTGGTGTAGCAATGCAAGCATGTCCTCCAGCCCCAGTATTGCTACTACAAGTGGAATCATTTTGGTGTGGTAAGGGGTGTGGTGTGTGGGTGTGCTCCTTTTGTGCTGGGCCAGACTCAATTGCCACCACCTGTGCTAATTGCATGCACCTGTGGCAGTTCGCAACACTGCACATTGCATTTGCGGGTGGTTTGCGATGTCGGTATTGCCGGCATCCCGGTATCCCTTATTACCGCCTTCATGATGCCGGTATTTGCATGTCCGCCTGACTTGTGATGTCCTCCTGTTAGCGCCATCCCACTATTGTTGGTCCCAAGGGACGTGTGCCTTCGCGCATGCCGGTACGGGAGAGCACGCTATCAGCGGCGGCGCTAATACCAGGTTGTTGAGTCGGAATAGCCCAGAGCAGTATGCAGTGCCGGTAGTCACTTACCGGGTTGGTCCGTTATCTCCAACCTCGTAATGACCCCCAAAGACATTGCACTACCAAAGGTAAACGCGCACAGGGAGTGGCAGCCTTCCTCTCCTACTTTCAGACCTGCTTAAAAGCCTTTCCTGCAGTCCACCCTCCAGATTGTACCTTCGTACAGAAAGCATATCATTTCACCAACCATCTCCATACCTCCTTTTGTAAGATCATCCATCAATCAGACCTCCTTTGTCCTGTAAACTCCCAGTAGTTATCCAGAAGGCTCTCTGCTCCTTCCCAGTCACCTTTGTACAGTGTTGAGCAGCATTGCTTCCCCAACCCAGATGGATATTTGTAAAACTTTCCTTCTAATTTCACGCGCTTCCAGCTAACACACAATGGGCTGTTTTAGGCAGAATGATTCTGCAATTTCATCACACTCTGAGCCTCACATCCACACACTGCATCATGGGCCATGGCCTTGGCAAATCCCACTCTAATCACTAATTATATTAGTTTGGTTAAGATTAAAGGTTAATGGGTTAGTACTTAGCAATTAGTATGTTAGTTGTTAGTTTACACTGCCATGCTGTGCTGTGATGTGCTATTCTATTCTATTCAATCAATTCAAGCTATACTATGCTCACACCTTTCTTTGGTTTGTATGAATTCTCATCAGTGTCCTACATCAGTGATAAGTCACATACAGCAGCTGCAACACCCTCATCATTTGTACACTGGCATACACTTTCTATAGGAGCCTGAGGTCCCGCTAAAATAATGCATAGGTAAAATGCATAGCTAAAATTCACACTACATGTTCCTACAAATCCATGCCCAAGAAAGCACACATGGCAAAGCCTTTCTACTAACCTCCCTATGGCCCCAACAGCAGTTGGCAGGGGCTGTATGACATAAATCAGAATGTACCAAATCTTGAAACTGCTCACCGAAAAGAGAGCACAAAACCTTGCACGTTTTGGTTTCCCCATTTCTGTAATGGTTGCCAAAACCCTAGGATTATGCGCAGTGTGCTTAAGAACAGCAAACCTGTCTGTTTTAGCCATGGCCAGACTTCTAAGCCACTGTTTCGTGGTAATCCAAGGCATGTAGAAACATGCTAAAGAACACACACTATGCAAAGCCCCTCGACTCGCTCAATTGAGCCCCTAAATGGCAAGGCTTTATTGATGAACAAGCTGGCAGGAAATATGGGCACAGTTAACAGAGGATGTACTCCTGCCTTTGAATAGCCTGCTCACCCTGGGCTACAGTTAATGTGTCTTGTTAATAGAAGACATTATGCAATTGTAAGGTCAAGACAGGGGTGTATGATTTAGTTAACAAATTAGATCTACTAGTCTACACTCCTGTTTTTTGTGTGTTTTCTTTTGAATGTTTAGAAGGGGTTGCTACCTGCTGTTTTACGGCAGCTTCAAAGGCAAGTTTTGCAACAGGGGGTGGCTACCAACCTGAGTTCCCCAATGTACAACCACTGTGTCCCAGGGGTGGGGGTCCTATCTATGCATCTAAATGGAATGAACACAAGGGGCATGACTGGAATTTCCCCACAAACAATTCTGTATTAGCGTGTAATTCATTTACAGGGGACACAGAATACTCACCTCCAATACTTCCTGCAATGCCTTAGGGGTGACACCAGCACTTATCATGAGCTAGAATGTATAGCACACCTTGAGATGCCCCCTCATCCAGCATGGTCCCAACTACAGAGACTCAAAGTGAATCACATGGCCGAGGCTTGGTGAAAGGGCAACCCTATCATCGCTCCTTATATGTTCCTAGCCTACTTAAGCTGCCTCATCTCTATAGGCTAGGAAGATAACATTTGGGAGCACTAAGGAGGCTATCAAGGAGCACACTGAAACAAAACATGTGCAGCGGCTATACCTCAGAGAGGGATACCTTTTATAGACCCATTATGGTCCAATGCTTTCATCTCACTGGCAAGAAATCATGCAGTTAAAGTATTGTTTTGGTGAGGCAGCAAATTACCATCAACTTTCATTCTCGGACAGCTGCAGTCAGCCTGGGTTCCTTACTGTGCTGTGCTGAGTCCCTGTAAGCGACTCCTGGACAACCATGCTCATGGCTGACATGGGGCCAATTAAGAAGAATGCCTGGGTGAGATCTGTAGCCTCCATTGACTCTGTAGTGTCTGCAAACAGGAGCTGCAGGTGAACTCCAGTCCTCACTCACAGTTCAATTATTCATGTTCCAGGAGAAGTGCATGGCGGTCCCTGCTCACTAACATCCCACTTTAAATATTAGGGTCCGTGCCAAACCATCTTCCTCTCCTCCACCTCCTAAGCCAAAAATTGAATTGAATTTGGTGGCCTCTGCCTCCATTTCCTGTGGGCTGTGCCACAGCATAGCCCAGTTACATGGACAGGTTTAGATTTGCTTCATTTCGCCTATTCCATGTCAACTTGCTCATGCAGCCCGGCCCTTCGCTAGATCTATGTCGCTCCCCACTCCAATGTTCAGAGGAAGACAAGCCTGAGTTTGATCTTCCCTGTCTTCTCTAGACCACTGATTCTGAGACCACCCTGTGGAGGTCCACCGCTTTCTGGGCAGCTCCACACCCATGGCCCAGGACTCCACATTCACATGGGCCACCACATTACTTATTCCACCCAGGGATTCATATTTGCCCCCTCAGGCTTTCTGTGCAGTCCACACTGGTTCTCACCCTATTATTGTTGCTGCAGACTAACAAGCCAACAGCCTGAGTTCAGACCTTTTTACCTCCTCCTCCTGAAAGGTATATTTTCAACAGTGTCATTTACTTCTGTTTCTTTCCATAGTTAGATATGCCAGTCCCACAATCCAGGGCACCAAAAGGAATGACTCTTCTATTGTAAATAGCATTCCAGGCATCACCAAGGGAGGTGGCCATGACAATGTCCTACCTCCACAAAGCAGGCACTAGTAATCATAACATCTTAATGCACAATATCAAGGCCCTTGAACAAAATAAAACATTTCTGATAAGTCTCTACTTGTGTGTGTCTGTATGTTCTCCTTCAGGAGTCAACTCCTAACCATGTAGGGGGCAATCACTCCAGTATATGAGGGCTCTGACTGAGAAATGGTTTACGCCAATATTTATCTCCCCATGCTCCAGCCACGTGTGGTCTGATTCTCTCACAATATACCTTGGATCCACCACTGTGTTCCCTGGTCTGCCTTGTGTATGCCATCATATGGACTATTTCAGCCCATATATGATTCAGTTCCACTGCTAGGTGCCTACTACATCTAAAGGTGTCCTGTTACCATTTTTTGCCTGCCATTTGCCTTCGAGCCAGAGCTGAACCATCCACATCCTGGTATAAAGTATTGATGCTTCAGGAGGCACAATCATGGCTTAGTTATGATAAGACCTTAGGAGTGGTTATGCTCTAATACGCTAGAGAGTTTGAGTGTACCTGGTCAACCGTGCCTCCAGCAAGGTATCCCAATGCTCCCTAATGATGACCTTCATAGCTCTCAGGTCATACTTACTGATACACGTTGGGCTCTCCTAAATAAGTCTTGACGCCAGAAAGAATAAAACATTTCTGTTCAAAGACGAGGGAACCATCTCCACTCTTTCCATGGTGACCTCATCCACCAGGGGTTTTGTGCATATGTTAATAAATAGATACAGCCAAAGCTTTGCCCAAAAGAGCAGTAGTTTCACTTCTGCCTGCTCTCCAATCATCATAATCCTTTAGTCTGGGGGAACTGATTGATTTGGTTGCAACGTGCCCCTGGATATCGGCTCCAATAATGCATGCCATTGCAGATTTCCCTTGGTAAACCTTCAGGGTCTTCCTTACTACATGTACCTCAAATTGAAGTTTTAAACTCAGAGTTCCATCTGCTGTTTTATATAGAACGGCTTTTCACTATTTGCTTGACCGAGGAGGGGAAACAGAAAATATGTTTACCCTGACTATTATGAAAAAGCAGGCTTTCTTGAAGGATAAGCTTGCCAGTAACCAGTTGTTCTTGAGGTTTACTCACTTCCCCATGATCTTAGTCTTAATGTACTGGGACTTAAAGACCAGCTTACTATCCTGACAAAATTGTGCTGTCTTTTTGGTGTTGGCTAGAAACATCATATCACCAAGAAACACAACCACGGGCAGTTTAACTCCCCAACGTTGCAGGGCATACTTATGTGAACTGCAGGAATACAACCCTGTGGGTCCTTTGAAGTAATGCAGCTGGAACCGCTAGGCTGTCCTCTGTTGCCATATGGTGTAGTAGCTACATTGTTGCTATATGAGCTATGAATGGTTTAAACTAATGCTGGGTCCAGGCTCAATGATTTATTGTCTTGTAAAACAGGTCCCCATTAATTGTGTAAGAAGTCTTCTTGAAGGTGATGGTGCATAGGAAAAACAAAAAATAATTTTGACATATATGGTTCTCACAAGGCCCACGTGGACGTAACACTTCATCTCATGCCAAACCTTTGCTGAAACATGACATCACATTGGACAGAAATGGACGCTTCATAGACCAATCCTGCAGCTGGTTCAGGAGCTCTTTGGCATGCACCTTGACATGTGTGTCCAGAAGTGAGATCTGCTGGTAGATTGTATGGTCTCAGCGGCCACCTTTCCTGACAGAAATTTGAGCCCAAACATGGGTGCCTAATGATGTCTCCTCACAATTACTTTCCCTGAGGGCACCAATCCCAAGATATCACTGTGGCTGCACCTGGTGGACGGTAGCTCATCAAGATCTCCACTACTCTTTCTACACTACCATTTTTAACTTCTATGTTCTGTCCCATTTTTTGAAATGTCTCTGGTGTTATTGTGTTTCCTGATGCCTGCGGCCATTGGCATGTAATAAACAAATACATAAATAAATAAAAATAAACAAACAATATGCATACCAAATTAGCCACCCACAGATGGCAATTGGAGACTACTTCCAACAGATATCAAACATCAAGAATGCTGCAACTCTACAACAAACATACAACTCACTGTTACAGCCAATGCATTTTAACACCAATGGCACACAATGTACACTAGCTACTCCTATTGACAAAAACACCTTTAATTTAATTTTCTCTTATTTTGCTTGTAGAGCCTTTCTCCAGAGCAATGCCAGATGTTAAAATACATTCTAAACCTTCCAGACATCACCCCTTTGTGTGTTGCGACTGCCGGTACTCCATTAATTCTTTCCTGGGAACACAGCCACCCATTGTTGGCAGCGCTAAATCGTGCTTAGATCTCCGATTTTCTCATTGACCAATTTCGGCTCATGACCCTTCACATTCGCTCACCCCACAGCTGGCCCTTGCAGCAGGTGGGTGCACTGGGTGAGGCGCTGGTGCCATGGAAGCAGGCTAGAGTCAAGCCTGTCAGTAACTAAGGAGGGAGGAGGGCATAAAGCAATGTTTGCTGCAAGGCTATGTCCGAAGCCCCAATTGGATTAATTGTCATATTCTGATCTAATAGTGATGTGATCTCTCATGGCTCTCAATCCCTCTCGGCATCCCTCATTTACTTCCCCTTAAAAACGTCTTCTACAATTACTTCTGGCAGACATTGACTTTTTTATGCATACACTTCTTACCTATACTTCACTTTGGGGTGGGCTGCACAGCAGGGTCACACTTATGGTACATCACGAGAATACCTTAGGGTTACATTGGCGGTAATTTTCCAACAGCGGGGGCAAGGGAGCTGGGGCAGGTTTTGTGGAGATGGATGAGCTACAAGGCATGGTTCAAGTTGGTTCAGACACAGGACATGGAACACAGAGGAAGAGTGAGATGATACATTAGTTCATTTGTTTCAACTATCCCCGGCGCATCCGTGAGAAAGGGAGTTGTGAAGCTGTCAGACAGGGGAGAAAAGGTGGGGTCCATGAGCATGCTGTGCGCGGCACTGCAGAGGTACTATCAAAGTGAGGCCTAGTCCAAAGATGGAGTCGAGGGCACACAGAATGGAAGCCAAGTGTCTTCCGCAACAGCCCCACTTATGCTAATGTTAGCATACAGGCAAAGGAGGCGTCCCCCGCTACTGCACGAGCAAGTGATCCATAACATGTAGAATGTGCGAGGGGGCCCCAAATGACCCCTCGCTCCCACACAGAACTTTCAACTTCAAAATTTCCCTTGCACAGCTCCTGCACCTATTCCTATGTATTATCCATTAACACATTATACACAGTACATACTTTTAGCAAAAGTGCTATTTATCTTAAAATGGCATCAGCTAATGCCATGGCATCAGCTAGAGCCACCTCCACTGCTGTAATCAAGGAGCATGAGATGAGAAACACTGCCCCCTACCTTAGAAATAACACATGTTTAACATTTTCCGCTGTCCACCTGCCCCTCCATATTAGTGTTTGGTGCCTCTTCCCTCATTTCCCTCTCCACCTTCCGTTCTTCGCTCTTCTGCCAAAAAAAAAAAAAAAAAATACATCCAAAAACAACAAAAGAAATTTCCCTTTAGGAACCACATTTTACAGTTAAAAAATAGAACTAAAAAAAGAAACGTATAGACTCCATCTACTTTATATTTCTCAGTAAAGTAGACAGACTCAATAAGATTGTTCAACATTTCCATTTGCATTTTGTGTTATGCTAACGGGAATATTGTGTTGTTCATCCCCTGTTGCAGGGACTGGAACGGTGGATACCGGCCCGGCAGCACAAGTTATCAGCCCAAGCGAAGCAAGGGTTGATAATGAGGTCTACGGACCATTATCCCCTCATTCCAGCCCCTGTAATGGGGGATGAAGGCCATTAGCACACTAGGTTCCCAAAGCGGGAACCCGGGGTGCTAAAAAAGAGGATTTTGCTCCCTACACCGGGACACCTGCTGTGTTACGCTGTAGGAAGGAAAATCCTTTTCCAAGATGGCCACCATGGAAAGGGAAGGTGGGGTTCCATACAGGGCCCCTCTTTGCTTTCCGTGGCAGTGTGCAGAAGGCGAAAAGAGAACCCTACGACCATATTACCATGAGCATATTTTTCTTCCCTTTCAAACCAATCCCAATATCAAATAACTTTACCCCAAAGCCAGTCCCAGGTAGACATGGCCACTTTAACGTGCATGTGTTGTCCCTCGTGGTCATGGCCAGTAGCCAGATTGTCCAGAACATGACCTTATTCCATGACCCAGACAATCTGGCCAGTGCCAATGGCCACATGCTACACCTCAGTCACCAAATGTATATCACTATTTTTTGTACCTACATTAGGGCACTTGTCAAAAAATAAAACACAGGCACATTTGCAAAACCATGCTTTCAGGTCCTTGCCAATGCTCCTTACACAAGTTTGCTGGAAATCCACCCATGTTTTATTTTTTCAAAAGTGTCAAATGTATTCAAATACAATAGTCATATAACCTAGCCCCCACTTGACAAAATCCATTCAGACTTTATGAAAACATTTATATCTAGATCTATAATCTTTTTGTAAAGCTTTGTGTAGATTTGCCAAATGGCACCACATTTGTAAGCCTTTACAATAATTTGGGACCCCCCTCTAATTTTGCCCCCTTTTGACAAAATCCCACCAAAGTTCGCAAAAATATTTATATATAGATCAATTATCAGTTTGACAAATTAAGTGCAGATTCATCAAATGGCACCTCATTTATAAGCCTTTATATTATTTTGGGACCCCCCTCTAATTCTGCCCCTCTTGACAGAATCCCACCAGACTTTGCAACCACATTCAGAATCAGGTCAGGAATATAATTGCATAATTCCATGCAGTTTCATTTAGTGGCGCCAAAGGTATAAGCCATCCAAGAACTGCTTTTCACCAACCCTGTAATGCTGAGGTAACCGCAAACTTCTCAGGACTGTTCGTGAATATCCAGACTGTTTGCAGACTTTCGCTGCAAAAAATGGCAATTGTTTTGCTTCTTGCAGCCATATTCCATCCCATCCTCATCACCCTCACCTCGCCAGAGATTATTTGGTAAGTTTGACAGCTGCAATGTTGTATTTTTTAATATTGTTTTACTGAGATGTCCGTGGACACTGGCAGCTGTCCGCGAATCCAAGATGGCGGGCATTTCCAAAAATCTGACGCACTTCACTCTTTTCACCATCCAATCAGTGGGCACGTCCGTTGTCTGCAGACACCACCTTGCCTTCTAAACCAATCAGTGTCCTGTCCGCGGAGCGAACATGGAAGTGTGTCCGCGGAGCGGACATAGATATCACAAATTTTTTTGGACCAACTTTTTGGTCGTTTGAAAAAAAAAACTTTACTGATTTTCACCAAATGTACAAAAGCACACTTTCAGGATGAAGCCGCAACTCCTGCCACAAATTTGATGAAAATCCGTCCAGCGGTTTGGGCTGCAGGCATGAGCAAGATTTTTCACCATTAAGTCTATGGAAAAAAAAAGAAATTTTGGGACCTCCCCTCTAGCCTTGCCCCCACTTGACGAAACTTCTCCAAACTTTGCAAAGACATTCAGAGCGGGACATATCATCTATTTCCGATGTTTGGTGAGGATTTGTCTGGGGAGAGCGAAATTATAAGCAGCCCAAAAAGTGCTCTTCCAATGGGTTTAGCAACTTAACCATAACTACTGGGTCGCTATCGCAGGCCCAGTGATATATATATATTTATCACTGAATAATGCCTGTCTTATAAAATAATGTCAGCTGTTAACGACCTTCGCAAAACAAAGAGGTGGGTTTCCCCTACTTCGCTGGCAGAGGGGAAACAGCGATCAATATAAATGAAAAACCAGCCAGCGGAATGAATTGAAGATACTCAAACAGGCCGCTAAAAGGCCACCAAAACGGGGGAGGACCCCCAAGGGTCACAACACAGATCAATCCACTAAGAACGAAACAATCGTTAAAAATACTGTATTTATTTAGAATTTGTACTCGTTAAAATAAGTATTAAATCATCTGAAGTTCTGTACAAAAAATATGCAAAGTGACAACATTAATGTATCAATCATAAAGTGCATCGTTTAGAGTGACTGAGTGCTAGTTTCACTGTTGGCTGTAAGTGAAAAAGTCAAAGAAATAAATCACAGTAGACCTAGATGCTACTAGATTGATCCCAAAAAGGGGTTTCCCGTGCGAGCGAAGAAAGTCACTCGATAAGGGAAACCACAATCACCTATTCAGATCTGAAGGCAAAAGGGCTAAAAAATAAATCAACAAAGGGCATTCTAGTCACTAAAGGATCATGCAGCCAACCACAATGGTTAGTTACAGCACTGCACAATATAATGAACACATAAACATTGAAAAAAACGCTAAAATTATCCAAGGGATGCTATGCGTCAACTACTCTTGTGTCAGGACAGGAACAATGTGACATACAGCACAATAGACCTGCCACAATTAACAGATAGTAGTTTCGATGGAGACAACACGTCTAACTCAAAAGCCGACGATATCCATCTTCATCAGGAAGTGGCATTCCCGTAAGCGTCATAATTCTTTGACATTCATCTGTGTCTTAATTTACACAATATATTTAGAGAACAAGGTTAAACATTTCACAATGTATAAAACACACCTAAAATGTAAACACAGAGGAAAAAAGAAAAAAGAAAAAAAAATTGAAATTTTAACAGTTACATCAACAATGTGAAAAATAGACATATAAAAGTGGATGATCTGTGAGTGAATCCCAAAGGGCGCAACCCGTTAACCATAGCTCAATTGCGTCATGAGGTCTGAAAAACAATGTGGGAGAAAAGATATTTACTATAGTCTCAACCAATTAGGCTGGTCCCGGAATCCTGTCGATAAGTCCAGGAAGTATTAATCAGGCCGTACCATAGACTGGGTCTCTATGAATTAGACCTAGATGTAGGGGTATAAAATCACACATAAGAATGTCTCCAAAGGTTTCTGTGCAGTGAAACAGGAGTATCCAAAGCGGCAAATTCAGCTACATATAAAACAAGATGTAAAAAAACGTTAACAACCTTATATGCTCAGGATATCTGGTCAAAGTATGAAACTATCCATTGAAACACATGCAGTGGAATTGCATTCATCTTTAAATAATGTCTTACCATTTTACAAATATACTCTTCCAGCATTAGAAGAACACATCTCTTATATCTGAACTGTCTTTTTTTTTACAAATTAATGTTCTAATTTCATTTTAATTATCTTTGCTCCCCTCCATGATCCTGCTTTCCTGCTGACATTGTCAGGTTTTATTAGGCAACCTGTTCCAAACTGTCCTTAATTAATAATTGCCAAACATATTAACTCTTGGTTCAATCCTCCTGAGCATAGACACAGACCTACACTAAAGAATATAATTAATTTGTGTCTATCAAAACTGATCACTGTACCAACTCATGTGGCTTGATTCGTGCTGGATGGTATTTTTATTTTATCTAATCAAATAGCTGTCACAATGCCCTTATTTATTCTATGGTCAGATAGTGCAGGGCTCTCTTTTTTGATAAATATTGGTGACGGATGGCCCTCTAGATCATGGAATCCTCAACGGAAACTATTATCGGAAATGGTGAAATGTTTCATCAGACTGGTTGCTCCCATGGTTTGCAAAACATATCCTTCTACCTTAACTCTAGAATTAAGTTCTGCTCATTCATGACATAACTATTGTTTTACTCGAATAACGGATTAGGTAGCAACTCTAGAAAAACCTAATGAAAAAAGCCTTTTAAATCCCAACCCAATATGGAATACTTCACAAAGAACCAGATAATGAGTGAAAGTGCTTATGATCAATCAAACCTAAGTTAAGCACTAGATATGATGAGGATCTAATCACGGCATATCATTTAGAATTAAGTGCCTTCTGAAAAAATATAATGATCAAAAAAGTTATTCTTTCTTGAAAACCATTAACAGCTTGAATATGCCTCAAGACCTTTTTTTCTAATCCGATTGAACGTTACAGACCAAATGCCTTACAATGTGCAGGGACCCCATCCCAATGACTTTGTGACGAGCTTCTGACAAGACTGTTTGTCTCATTTCTGATTAAATTGCTGTCATCCAATGCAGCTATTTTTTTTTACATCAGCTGAAGAGGGCAACTGCCACACCATCATGCATTTCAAAGCAGTATCAAATGACAAACAGCAATTTTTGATAATTCTGAAGACATTTTAGCAGGCCACCTAATTAAAATAATGGCTACGCATTGCTAGACTGGCCCACCTCATGATCTTTGCACACCTTGCCTTTGAAACATGCTCACTCACTTCTGGTTTATAATTTAAAGATCACCATTAACACCTCCTTACTGGCTCATAAGATGCCTCTTCACCACACAAGAGCAATTGTAATACCTTTACTCAAAAAGCCATAACTTGACCCGGAAAATGTATCACATTTTCATCCAGCATTTCGACTTTCCAAGTTAATGTAGACTGTTGATACTTAGCAATTCCGAACCCTCTTTTAAACAGCATCTATTTCCAATGATCGTCAGTAGTGATATAGACTAGGCTGGAGAATTCAGTCAGTGGTGGCTGCAATTATGGATAATCTTAGGAGAGTTGTCGATGGTGGCAGTATTGAAGTCCTTATTCTTTTACATCATCAGTATTCAGCATGGCTGACCCTACCCTCCCCCCTCCGCCCCCCACACTATCCTGGGTCTCCTTTTTTTCTTTGGCATCAGAAAGCATGATTTGGCTTGGCTTAGATCGCTTCCAACAGAAAGATCACAAACATTGTCTCTCCCCCATTTCAATCAGCATCCCAGATCAGCATTTCCGGGGTCCCACAGGTCTCACAGGTCTCTTCTTTGAGCCTGTTGTTTAATCTTGACATGGGACCCCTGGCAAATCTTGCTCACACACCTGGCTTGTTGTTTCATATGCAGATGGCACCCAACTCGCCCTCTGCTTGGATGCGGCTTAGCTAGATGCAACAGTGTAGAGAATGCATCATAGTATGGAGGTGGTTGAGGAATGGTCAGTTAAACATAGTTCCTGATTTTGTCAGACTAAAAACCTTTACTGTTTCTATATAGAGAGCATGTTTGTACAGTCATTGGCGATTGGCATTATGTTAATGCAGTATACGCTGTTCTGCAAAAAAGTGAGTAATCTAGGAATCTCAATTGACATAAGTCTTAACATGAACGCCCAAATCACTGCAGTGGCACATTGATGTTACTTTAATCTTCAAACTTTGTGCAGATTTCTGGACTGCTTTTCATAGCACAATCTAACACTAGAACCACAAGTAGTGAAGAAATGCTTTTTCCACTTACAAACAATCAAGTGGATACTCCCCTTCTTCACCTCCACACACAGAACACTTGCTGCCATCTCTCTTGTCATATCAACAATAGACTACACCACCAACATCCATCTCGGAATGCCAGAATACCTTATGAGAAAACTACAACGAGTACAGAACATAGCAGCAAGGCAACTTTTATATAAGTGTGTTTTGCTACAATGTGGAGCCTTTTCCACTAAACATGCAATTACATTTTAAAAGAACCTTCATTCAATATATAAAACACATCAATTACAATTTCATAAAATTATAATAATAAAGCAAAATACAAAGACCTCATGATAAAAACCAAAATCTGATGAAGGCATATAAACCTGAAATGATTAACAAACAGTTAAAAAATCAAGCAACTCTTTATCCTTTAGCCTTTAGCCAAACATAATATGCAGCAGCTGTGATAACCATAATTGCAGCCCCATAAATTGCTGACCATAATTGGACGGTGACAAAACTAGCAAATCTTGTATAGGCTTTGCAATGTTTAGTTTGAGTATTGAGCAGACCGTTAGTTTGTGTCTGGCTTTTTTGATGCCACTACCACAATCGATCTTCTAACGGAATACCCTGCCAAGTCGCTGTATACTCCAACACTGGCAGAATATTAAAACACAAGCTTGTTATAAGGCATAACAGTGGAGAGTTACGTAATTTAGTTAATAATAATAATAATAATAATAATAATAATAATAATAATAATAATAATAATAATAATAATAATAGTAATAATAATAATAACTACGTGGGGCACTGGAGAATGAACCTTGATGAGAATAAAGGTTAAACCTTCCATTCTCAACCAATGTAGATAAGGACTGGATACAGTCTCATTCTCTAGTCCTAGTTTTTAATTTTCGCAGGAACACCCATGCTTCATTTACACCAGGAAAGTCCGAGTCGATTTTCTAAAGATGTGTCATGACTGTAGTAAGCAAGTCTCCAAATGACTGAATGGCTGGCTTCAGTCTAACATGCTCCAAAGTCAATCCTAATAATGCTCCTTTAGAGGCTGCTGACAGTTCAATCTTTAAATAAAATGTACATCTTGTAGGTCTCCATAAGAAAGAGAGATTGCAGACCCAGCTCCAGTCTCAGTACTTCAACAGGACGAGAGCTTGGCATACCCAGCATTGATTGCAGTATCTTTGCCTCCAATTTGTCTAGCTGCTTAATCGATTTCTGAGACAAAACCTCTAAAGCCTAGAAAATGCTGGGTACAATATATTTGGTGTACACCTCCAACAAGGCTTCATTTGACTGACCGCCATATTTGCGTAGCACATTTTTTATAACCAGCCATTTGCCTAAAGATTTGGAGGGCCTCGGTGTAAAATAATGCAGAAGGTAAATGGGGAGCCCAAAATACATATACACCCTGACCTCTAAATTATTACTATCCATATGCCAGCCAAAACTACAATGATGAGATACTCTCTGCCGACTAGCATGACTTTAGTCTTAGTAATATACATTTTTAGACCATTCAATTTGGCATAAGAATATAAAGCATCCAGTGAGTGTTGTAAAGCAATCAGTGTCAGATCCAGAAGCACAGTATCATCTGCATTTGCGAGCCATGAGGTGGCCTTACCACTGCATTTAGGAGGAAAATGATGTGCTTGCTGTAGGGCCAGATCCAAGGGTGTCACGTAAAGGTTAAAAAGGAGCGGAGCCAAAATGCATCCTTGTTTAAACCAATGTTAGTGGTTTGGGGCTCTGAGGTGTTTCCCTCCTGTGACAGTCTCCCGACCAAATGTTTCACTGTCGAGCTGTTTAATAAAGTGTAAATGAAAGGGGTCAATTCCCCATTGCTCTAGTTTAGCCCAAAAATTAACACATGAGACACTATCAAAGGCTGAACAGTAATCTATATAGCAAAGGTATACATTAAGATCTGCATTTTGATATGAGTCTGCCATTAGGGACTGCAGCACCCAAATACTAAATTTGGCGCTACAGCCCTTTCTGAATCCTGTCTGCTGCAGGCTCAAAAAGTTATTTCTCTCGGCCCACCTCGTAAGCCTGTCCAGTAGGATTGAGTCAAACTTTTTCAGATTTAGCCATGGGTCCTTTTTATGGACACGGATCAGAATGGAATGTTGCAAACTGGTAGGGAACTTACCTGCGCTAATAGTACAAGAGAAAGGTTCCTGATACAACCCGGCCCAAAACTGAGGCTCTTTCTTGATCACGGCAGCAAGACTACTCCTCAGACTCACTAAGAGAGAGCACATCACACCAGCACAGGGAAAACTACACTGGTTACCAGTAAAAATCAAATCTTCTTCAAAACACTCAGCATTACAGAAATAGCAATCCACGGCCAAGGAGCGGAATTCATACAGGGAAAATCTCCATCTACAAACCAACACAAACACTAAGATCAAGCAACTACATTCACCTTGAACGAAAACAATACACAAAACACACATTCAGGAGATCAGCATTCTCCTGCATAGCAGTGAGACTGAGGAACTCGCTTCCAAAGGAAATACGAACAACAGAAGATCACCTAACATTCAGGAAACTGATTAAAATATGTCTCTGTAACTCACCAAGCTAAAGAGGGAACACTGGCGAAGGAAAACTGCAATACAATAAAATCTCTGAAACTGGATCACCCAGAGAAATACAACGCTCAACCCCAAACACCTTAGAATAAGATTACCCCTAGGATCAATCCAAATGCACAGAAAAAGACTCAGACGAACGTAGACTAACCCTACTAAAAACTCTCTTTCAACACTGAAGAAACCAGACACATGCCTTTGCCACAAAAAAAGCACTGCAAACTACAAGCACTTTACTTACTCTCCACAACATCCAATATGCACTTGATCCACCCATATACAACCATCTACTAAACACCACACCACGACAATCAACTATAACAAACCAGCACATAGTGAGCAGTTTTTCTGAACTGAAGCTACCAACAGAACCTCAAAGCTTCCTTTGCACTTTTCCATCTCAATACCACTAACCAACCCATCCAATCGCCCTCCCTTTAGAGATCTACCTGGGTTCCTGGAGACCATGAAAATGGCAGAGGTGTGCAGTATAACATCTATCAGTCTTGATTACTGCAATTACTTCTACTTGGGATTGCCCCAGAACACCATGCATACAATGCCCCCTTGATGCAACTTGCCAGATAGACCATATCTCTCATTTGCTCCCGGCCCTGCATGGGCTTCCAGCGGATGCCAATGTAAAATGTACATCAATGTGACTGGTTCATTAAGCTATCAATTTCCAGGACCTATGTGATATCATGGAGAAAAAAAAGGTAACAACAATGACAGTTTGCTGATCTCAAAAATGTTAGTTGATATTAAGAAAACCAATCAGTTGGTATTAGTAAGACATTGCTATTCTAACAAAACCATTAGAAGCACTTGTGCATAGGCTCCTTATAAATGCCATATCATATCATATTATATCACTCTAGGCCCTAGCCAAGCCAACACACGTTTCAGCCATATGTGATCTTGTTTAAGGCTTTACATTGGCAAAAAATATTGCTAGTTTGACACACATTTGATCAAACATAGTATCCAATGCAAAATAGAAATCAAATTCAAAAGAAAGAAAAACAAGTAGAAGGGGAGGGGTTAATGGGAGAGACACAAACCATCAATCAAGAATACCATAAATCATGTACAATGAAAGAAGGAAATCAATTGGAAAATACAATAAGACAAACATTTTCGAAGACAAAAATAATTAAAAAGAAATCTTGATATGGTTCTCTTAAAACATATAGAGTCGATACGGTGGTCGGTCAAAATACCGAAAATAAAATCTCGAATTACAAAAAGCACAAATTAAAATCTCGAAAAAAAAAATATCGAATTTTTTATTTATTTATTTATATGTGTTTCTGGGGTCAGGTAAGTAAAAAAAAGGGGTAAAATAAAAAAAATGAAAAAAGGGGGGTTGGGGGAACCCCCCCATTTTGAAAAAAAACGCATTGAAAAAAAAATTCGAGATTTTTTTTTTCGAGATTTTTAATTCGTGCTTTTTTTCGAGATTTTAATTTTCGAGATTTTGACTATTAACCAGTCAATACATTGTCAATGGTGAGTTTGGTGATGTCCCACACATGCGCTATCCAGGTAAACAGAGCACCCCTTCCAGAATCCAGGAAAACAGAGCCCCCCCCTCCAAAGAGTTGCAGAATTTAGGGCCTCATTACGAGTTCAGCTGTAATACGGCAGAATTACCTTTATCAACATATTACAAGTCCACGGGAGCACACACACACCATTGGCGGTAGCAGTAATACCGTCCGGTGGAATTACTGCCGTAAATGAGAAATTGTTCATAATTCCTCCCAGAATTGGTGGAATTACTGCTACTGCTATCAAGAATGGAGGACTTGCCAAATGGAAATACCACAAAACAAATGGGCAGAATTACTGCCAGGTGGAAATAGCTCCCCTTGAAAAGGGGAAGCTGACCGGCAGCCATTTTCAAAAACACAATCCACTGAATATCTCAAGTTGCAGCAGCCATCCAAGGAAACTGAAGTCCTCTGCTATGTCACGGGAGAAAGTCAAAACCTGTGTCCCTGAAACGAGACAGTGTAAGCCTAAACCTACGGAGGCAGAGCTAACAGTCCTGGCCGATGAAGAGAGGGCAAACACTGATGCATTGTATGGGGCCAGCAGCAGGAAGACCACAGAGCAGCGGAAGTCCTCCAGCAGGACAGAGGTCTGTGATAAGGTGGAGGCAGTGTACCCAGGGCTGTGCAGGACATAAACTAAAGGTGAAATGACCTGAAGGCCAGGATTGAAGTCTCCTTGGCCAACACCACAGGGAGACAGCTGCCACAGAAGTGTTCCTGGTCCTGACCCCTGGGGGGAGACGCTCAGCACCATCATCCACCTGGATGGACTCGAGGGAGTAGCAGCAATTAAGTGCAGAGCTGGCAGACAACCTGAGCTGATACGTGCAATTTGACACATCAGACTCACAACAAACAGCATAATGACTCCACTGCTTGTCAACCTGTTGACTGTGGGGTTGACAATACAATGAACAATGGTACACATCAATGATCAGGCCACCTGCCACCCACACCCAAGAATACTTGACGTGCAGTGAGAGGACAGTGTAAAAAGTACTGTATGTGTAACTTACAAGTCGCCATATGTACTCTGAATGGACCAACAGCTCTCCAGTCCATGAGCATGCAGAATCCCCCCTGCCCCACGCGAAGGCATAGGCAAACAGCAATGTAATTGGTCAAAAAGATATATGTGGGGCATTTGCCACCTATCCACACAAACAATTTTCATGTGGGGCTGTTGAGATGCTACACACAACAGTAATGGCCTACTCAGTGAATCACAGCTACCAAACTCACCTCTATGGTCACCCCTCATGGCCACTAGGCAATTCCTATGGGCTATACCACCTGCTGCATTCAGTCAGTCAATATGCATTCACTAGTTGCATGGTACAAAGCCATCAAGTCCCTTGCGCCACATGTGAAACACTCACACCCTTCCCCATAAGAACTGCATTTTGGGGGTGGGCTAAGAACAATGCTGTAATGCAATGCACAATCAACCCCTTTTGCACATTGCATCTGCTGGCATATCATTGTTCTCATCACAGGGAGCCATGGCAGCCAGGAGCAACAGGAAGGCAGCAGCACAGCAGATATCTCTGGCACCACTACTAAAACCCTAGTGCCACCCACCAGCCACGCCTCCAGAGATGCAGGCCACAGTTCTGGCAGAGTGAAGAAAGAGAGGGCATCTGCTTCAGTCAACATGGTGCCCGATGCACTGCCAGCAAAAGCAGCTACAGGGGTGGACAGGCCTATAGGGAACTCTGGCGATTTCCTCGTATTCCTCTGTACCCTGGGCCACTTTTATGTGGTAACCTATTTTATTTCAAAATGTTCTCATAGGAAAATAGTTGGGCCTTCTGAAAATATATAATATAGGCCCACTTTGAAAATTATTTCCAGGGCATCTTTTGTTTCCCTATCAAATCTGCCTGCCAGGACTGGTGACATCAGTGCCATCCCCACATCTGGCAGCTGTGCTGTTGTGACCACCACCACCACAGTCACCACCACAACTGTATGTGCCTCCACGATAGCCATAGTGGTGACCGACAGCACAGCTGCATTTGTCTCTGCGGCTACACCCACCAGTGTGCCAATTTTCAGCTCTGCAACAAGGATGGCTGTGGACACAGAGGCAAACATTCCCCACACTCCTGCCATCACAAGGGGTGTTCCCCATCAGGTGGACTTTCCACCACTACCCTCCATCTCCCCTCTCACCACCACGTCTTTTTCCACATACACTGACTAGCCTCTGGAGTAGGATCATAATCAGGAGCGTGATTCCACTCCTGATGAGGAAGACACTGCAGATGGCGGGTCACATGCATCAGGGGGCAGGGGGGTATGCCCCATGAATCACCATCACCATTCCCTACAACAACACTGGACGTGATGTGCCAGAGAGTGAGCCAAATTGAGCAGAGGCAGGTAGGTATGTAGGCCATTGCACAAGAGCACCTTGGGCACACTGAGGCCATGTGGGATGCCATTCAGGGTGCCTCGAGAAGGATGGCCCTCATTGTGTAGAGGCAGAGCAGGGCAGTTGCTGATGCCTTAGCGGCAGTGACAGTAGTGGGAAAAAGGGTGCAGGAGTTGGCAGTGTCCATTTCCTCTGGCAATGAGACCTTGCTGAGGGCTTGGCTCTGACGCTCCAGCTCATTCGTGGGGTTGACACAGCAACCTCAATCTCAGCCATGCCCACTGAGGAATCCCTGCCCAGCACCCCAGAGGAGACAGATCCCCTCACCAGCTGTGCCACAGGGACATGGCAAATGTCAAAGGAAGTAGGAGGGACAGTGTATTGTTTTGGGGATGTGGGTGGTGGGTGGGCAAGGGACAGTTGGGGATGAGGGTGTGAGGAGAGTCAGATTGTTGGGGAAGAGGGTTTGGTGAGGATCAGATTGTTGGGGGTTTGGGTGTGGGGAGTGTCAAATTGTTGAGAGTCTAGGAATGGTCAGATAGTTGGGGATGAGGGTGTTTGGATGGTGCTGGGCATGAAGGTGTGGGGAGGGGGATGGTGTTGGGCATGAGGATGTGGGGAGAGGGATTGTTTTGGGGATGAGGGTGTGTAGATATGGAATAAATCACTATTGAGTCCAGTCCAGTGGTTCTTTGATGGAAGTGATGTGCATGCATTCTGTGAAAGATCACGGTATTATGAGAGATCCATATGTGAGGAGTCAAAATTGTTATCTATTAGGTCAAGGCAGACAATGCATCCTTCTCTCACCCCTTGCGTATATCCTGAGGTGCCATGCTGTCACCTGCAACATATTTGTTATCAGAGCTAGGTTGGGGAATAGACCTCATCTGGAGGGATTTGAATGTTCTGCAGTCATTCAAAGTATGTCGATCATCATTGTGCATGTATTTCGCTATGTTCTGAAATCACCCCTGAAGGTGGTAGCATGGGGATGGAACTTGCCTATTTATTTCCCTATTGCTATGCATTGGCAGAGGATGGCTTTCTGGTTTTTACAGGGGCCTTGTTTGATATGAATAATTGTGTGCCTGCTTTCATGCATACCGGTTTAGCCTATAGAGTTTCCTCAGGTCACAATGTGGCCTGCGGGAAGTGCGTCATTGGCCTTGTCTGATTCAATATATTCTTGATTAGGCATTATGGGAATTTTAGTTTGCTAACATTTGTTTGCATTCTGTCCCCATGTGTGCCTCTGTGCCATTTCATTGTCATATGACTACTTACATACAAGCCTGGTACGGTGTCCTCTGTGTGTATTCATGTTAGCTGGTAGGGTGCTGTTCCTCCGTATCATGGCATTGTGGGAGGCACCTTGGAATCGGGTGCAGCAGTGGCTGTTGATGAAACCTTCATCACCTGTAATCTGAATGTTCGATATGCCTGCTCCACTGCCTGCGGGGAGCACCAATTTCACATGTGTGCAATCCGGTGCCACAATGATATTGAGGAAATGGGCAATTATGTAGAAACATGCTTTAGCAGCGTGCACCTGAGTCTTGGCGGTGGATAGGGAGATGTGATGGGCATGCCTCATTAGAGAATGCTGATGGGACATCCTATGGAGTATCCCAACAGTGTGCTGGAATCCACCTGTGGCACAGAAGTGTAAGACGGACACCAGCTTTACCATGGGTGGGATGGCAATTCTGAGGATGATGAAGCTCTGGAGATCAGACTTAATCAGTGTCAGCAGGTCTGATATGTCATGCCGGTGCAAATGATAGAGTGTGACTAACTATTTGTCAGTCAGTGTCCAAAGGGCTGGGTGGACATGTGGTATGGGTGGCCTATGCAGCACACGCCTCCTCTGCCTTTGTGGTGCCTGTCTCTTACCCTGACGTTGCCTTACATGCCACTGTAGCTCAATTTGCAGCAGCAGGTTGTGGATTCCATAGTTCACGCCTGTTTGTGGCTGCATGCTTCATGCTGCTTGGATATGCATGTGGGGAAGTTGTGGGCCTTATATCTTCTTTCTGAGTGGATTGGGGGCACCTGTGACTTGATTTCCATCACATGAATGCATTCACCTCTACATTCTAGGTGGAGGTAACTGCACTGTGTTTTAGTTGGAATTACTGCCCATGTTTGGTGGCATTCTGGCAATATTCAAATTTGTAATATGGTTGAAATACCGTTTTGGTGGAATAAGTGCCGATGATAATTCCACCAGAAGTTGACGTTAATTCAGCCTGAAGTAATTCTGCTAGGGCTAATTACACCAGTGGAGTCAGTGCTGACTCTTAAATCAGCGGTTTGGTAAAAGTGGCAATAACGGAATGACTGCTACTTTTACCACTTACCACCATACTCCTAGTGAGGTCCTTAGTGTTTCCAAAAACCTTTTTTATTGGCTTTCTATGGTCCTATACCCAAAGAATTATGAGAGTTTATAGTCCTGTCAACAGGTGGCTCAGTGAAAGTAAGTGGCAGCAGAGCAAGAGAGGGGTCTCTGAGCTTCCACACCTCCCCCCTGGATTACCTACTGGTTGTTCTCTACTTGCCTCTGTAATCTTGAGGTAATCTCCCTGCGAGCCTCTCAGACCTCCTTCCACAAGTGGCCCTTCAAAGGGGCATGTTGGCCCTCTATGAACTCCAGATTCTCTATGTCTAAAGTACTGTGATCTGCCTTCTCCCCAGTCCCTCCTTCACTACCTAATATTACCACCTCCACCGCTGCTGTGCCCCCTTCTCCTCCTGATTTAATCGTATTCTTATTCTCTCTTACTCTCCACACAATGTCTCCACTGTCTTGACCCCCTATTGGTATCATGTCCAAACTACATTCTCCTCTTGCTGCTTTTTTCTCCAGGGGCATCATCTTCTCCCACCTCCTCTGCTCTACTGTTGCTACCAACATGACCAGTTGATGTATCCAGCAATATCTACATCATAACACATTCACCACCTGACTAACTTCTCTGCTTCACTTCTGTTCTCTGATGTTATTACATCCTTCTCCCTATTGATCTCACCACCTTCTACTACACTCTTGATTTTAGCACATGCTCTTGACTTTCATTGTATTTTCATGTTATTATCACCTCCAGTTGTACCTATTCTCCACCGGATAATACCACCTCCTATTTATCCCTTTATTTTTTGTGACATTACCACCTCCTCCTGCACCATCGTCACTTCTGATGTTACCACGCCGACCTGTACCCTCTCTCCTTCTGATTTCACCACCTCATCCTACAACCTCTTCTTAGCTCTCACCACCTGCTCATGCCCCAAACTACTGCCACGTGTACAGCCTCCTGTGTCTCTCCAGTCCCCACTTCCTGCAACTCTCTACAGTCTCCAGCTACCATGAAACTCAGTAATTCTACTCCTCCAACCCACCTTCCTTGACTGGTATCTCTGATATGTATAGGGTGTGTCCTGAGTCGGACTCTTGATTAGTAGCTGCACCTGTGTCTGATAATTAGGTGATGTCTCGGATTGGTTATTGTACATGAGTGCACCTGAAGCTGCCTTGGATTTAGGGGGCCAGACAAGACCTATAGCTTGCCTGTACACCATCCTGAAATTCATTCCCCCACTCCCTCCACTATCTGGATCAAATGCTGTGGAAATGCTTCGATTAGTTGTCTAAACGTTTTGTTTCTCCAGACAAATGTGTTTGTATGGTGTAAATGCAATATTATATAATTGGCTAAGAAATGCTGAGGCAGCAGACAATATTGTAATTTCATTTTCCTCCATCTACAATCTGTGGTTGGAAAGCTGCAAACATCTGTCGTATCCACGGAACTCATTGGTTCAGCTCACGTCTCTCTAATTTTCTAGAAATACTTACGTGATTTTATGGGCTGACTTTGAACAGTATCTAAACATGTACTACTAATGTTAGGTGAATGGAAATTACTCTGCTTAAATGATATTTTTGGTATCAAGGACTCAGGCCTAATTGGGAGATTCAGGCACTCTCAGATTTAGAGGTGGAGTGGGCCTCATTAAAAGTTTGGCGGTAGCCTTGCCGGTAAAACAGGCAGGCTGCCACCAAACATGTGATTTTTTCCGGCACCCGCGAATAGGCAATTACCGGTCATTACGGCCCTGCCGGACCAGGTGATTGCCCATTCGCCGGAGCCAGAAATAAATGCTCCCCATTCCCAGCCTTATAGGACTCCAGGGGAATGGGGAGGTTGGATGCACCGTGCATCCGACATGCTCTGCTCGCGAGTGCCGGTCTGCCCGCCAGGTAAGACCTGGCGGGCAGAGAGGCCCCACAAGCACAACTCATAGCTTGCCAGTCCAGTAGCAACGGTGCCGGTAGCTTACCGGCACCGTTACTACCGGACCGTCAAACTTGTAATGAGGCCCAGTGTGTTTATGATCCTTGAAATCTACATTCCCCTTGGAAGGGCCCGGATACCTTGGACATTTTTTAAATTTTTTTTGTATTTTATTTAATTGCATTGTAATTGTTACACATTTTTACAAACGAGTTTACAAACATTTATCCAACTCAATATCGTGTTTTTTACTGAGTCCTATGTATCCTTACCATCAGCTTCCTTGTTTTCTACTAGGTCCAGTTCAGGTACCGCAGGAATGTAAAACAGCATTAAAAAAAAGGAAAGTTTGAAAGGCAAATCCTTTCAAATACCGACAAGGCCGGTCCAACCTTGATTTCCTTGTTGTTTTGCCCAATGTGCATCATTTCTTAGTTTCGCCTAAACAAATGGTATGCATGAATGAGACCATTGCAATCACCCATGCTGGTCTTTCCCCATTCATCAGGTTTGCCCATCGGCCGTCCTCGTCATAGCACTCTAATTTATTCACCAAAGGCACCAGATACCTTTTCCTTTCTTTTGTTAGGCCAGGGCAGTGGAGAAGTAGATGACTAATGGATTGAATTGTATTCCTTGAGTCACAGAATCTGCAGGTGTTATTTTCTGATTTTCCCTGTATCACATTGATCTCGTTGTTAGGGAGCAAATTCAATTGCATCCTTAAGAAAGTGCCTCTGTAGAGTCTGCTTGGGAACTTTGACTGGTATCCCCGAAAGTTCATTTAGTTTTTATCATTCAGGGGTAGACTGGTGGTAAGCTTACAAGTGGAGGCCTGGTCAGCATAGTAATCCAATCACTTTCCATGATTCTTTTTTTAACTCTAGAGGGGTTCCAGCTAAGGTCTAGTTCCGAGCAGCAGAGTTGATCCAGCTTTGATCTGATTTTGTTTGACCATTGGTTTAGTGATTTACTAGACCCACTCAAAAGTTCCTGGTTTATGTTTTGAAAAATTGCTAGACTTGTAGGTGACTTGATTTTTGAAGACAGAGCCAGGCTGTTCCACTCTCCTGTTGCATATAACAAAGGGAGGCTTAGTTCTCTGCAAATTATAGATATAGCTGTAGAGTTGGGAAGGTTTACCACCTTTCGCCAGAATAAGCCTTCCAGCCTAGGCCAAACTTTGCATGCAATGTTAGGGGGAGGCTCAACCCCGTAAGTCAATGACGGCACTACCTTGGCCTTCTAGTAGTTAACCAATGGAATCATGGAAACATGTCTGTATCTTTTATCCATTTAGTTGCCTTGGGTTGCCAGGGTTTTTGCTTTTTCCAGGAGGATCTCTTGCATGGCCATCCCCACCCTCTCTGATCTCCCTGTGTTGTTCCCTTGTGCACACCCCCCTTCCTGCACACAGGAGTCTTTCCTGATACATTCTGGTTTCACCATCACCGTCTTGTGGCCAATGCTGGATTTTACTTTTATGGACTTCATAGATTCACGGTGCGTCACCCTTTCTCAACCCTCATGCTGGACTTCCTTTGCATCTTGTAGTTAAGGTGGCCCTAAATCATGCTGTTCCATCTTCATCTTGTATCCTGGCTTGCAACATTATGTGTTACTACTGACTTCTGATATTGTATTCACTCTCCCCTCTTGCTTCTCCACTCTTTTTGACGGCTTACTCTCTGTTCACTCCTCCTTTCCCTTCTCCTACCCTCCTCCCCTTACTTTCTTCTATGCACTTACTCTATCAGAATTGTCCGTGGACCTACTATGATAGCAACCTCGTCTGTCGCTCCCTTATCCCCTTACTGTTGCCCCCCCCTCCAGCACTATCTGAAACGGTGTCAGGCCTAGTACGATAGTCACTTGTTTTGTTCCTCCCCTCCCTTTCTGCACCCCTCTCCCTCACCTTTTGTTTTCCTCTGGCTCTACCAGAAATGTCGTCAGGCCTAATACGGTAGTAACCTGTCTGTTTCCATTTCCTTCCCACTCTCCCCCTCCCTTCCTTATCTATGTCTTAGCACTTGCACCATCTGAAATGTCGTCAGGCCGAGTATGATAGTTAATTTCACATCCTTACTGTTCATGGCCTGTAAGAATGTCGTTGTATTTTCCCTTGTTCCCTTCCTTGCCTTGAAGCGCTTTGAAACAGATTGTGTATAGGCGCTACAAAAATAAACTATCATATCATATCATATCATGGGTGTCTCGATGGAACTGTTATTAAGGGTGACACCCAAGTATTTACATTTTTTGACTTGTTTGATTGGGATCCGTCGCAAGGACCAATTTGTTGTCTTTCTCCAAGTTCTTTGATTTTCAAAGCACATGACTTTTGTTTTCCCTTGATTTATTTTCAGATGGTTCAAGTTTATGTTCTCTGAAGGGTGTTCAATTGGCATTGAAGTCCAATTATCGTTTTATCGATCAGGATCGAATCGTCTGCGTATCGAAGACCCGGGACTCCACCAATACTAGGCAGGAAGGATCATAAGGAGTGCTCAAAGTTTTTAATGTCTGAGATGAAGAAGTTGAAGATGGTGAGCGCCAGGGGGCACCCCTGTTTGATGACAAGAGGCCCGCTTTGTTTAACCGGACTCTCACAAAGGTTTTGGTATGTAGAGCCATCAGGGGTTCTATTATTTCCCCTGGACAATTCCTCTCTTCCAGTTTCCTTCACTATAGGTTGTGGTTGACCTGGTCCAAAGTTTGGACCAGGTGGAAAAAAGCAACAAAGATCCTAGTTCTTCCATCAAAAATCTTACCCTTCAGGGCTCTCAACAACATGATGTTCGCTGATGTGCCGATGTTCTTAACAAATCTTGTTTGGAACGGATCAGTCAAATTGAAGTTTGTTGTCCAATTCTGGAATTGTGTCAACAGGAGAGACCCAAAAATGTTCCCAATCATGTCTAATAACTCAATCGGGCAGTAGTTTTTAGGCTCTTCTTTTCTCCCTCTCTTGAAAATAGGGACTTGTGTTGCAGTTTTCCAAGAGTCCCGGATTGCCCTGGATCAAGAAGCATTTTTGATGACCTCGTGGATAAACCGGGCCCATTCCTCTGGGTGTTCCTTCAAAATGGCGTTGGTTAAGCCTTTGTGGCCCGGAGCCCTCAACGAGTTCAACTTGCGAATGCAACCTAGGATAGTTGCGACGTCGTAGGGGATGGTCCACTTTGCCATTGGGTTCAGCGATAAAGGCGGCAAAGATGAAAGTAAGCCGGCAAATAATGTGGAGAAGTGGTCCTTCCAGGCTGTCTCACTGACAGTGTTCTGTTGAAGGCAGAGATTAGTGAAAGAGGTAGCTTTTATCAATGACCAGAATTCCTTAGACTTCCTACCACATACTATGCTGAGCATTTGCTCTGAGTCTTTTTGGAGCATTGCATGCCTACTGCCAATGACCCAGTTTTTATAGGCACAACTAGTTGTTTTCGCTTGCATCTTAAGTTTTTGTAAGTTTGAGTTGGCTGCTTAATGCTTTACTCGGCGTATCTCTCTTCATTGTTCGACTAAGCGTGTATCATATGTGTGTAAGCCGACGTTTTCCCCTAGTCCAAATCCATGTTTTTTAACCTTAAAGCATTGTAGTAAAGGGGGGTAGTTCACAGTTTTATTTTCGTCGTCACCCTTGGCCCCATTTGTTGCTTTGGTGTAGACTTTTGTCAACAATTTCACATCCTGACTCTTTAGTCTTAGGTGGTTTCCACCGTTGTTTACTTCCACTTCAACCATCATCGATGGTTGTACTGATTTACTTGCATTCAACCATGACCTAGTTAGAAGATTATGGTCGCTATTAGATGTTCATTGTTATATTTTGTAGTAGCTCCTTGAAAACGTAAATGTGATCTAGATCAGCATAGTTGTTTGCTATTTCCCAAGTTGGAACCAAAAGCTTAGACTGACTTTCTGCCGTCTTCAAGTAGAGGCTGTAGGAGTCCATCAGCGTCGCTCATAAAGTTCCTCTTATGCCTGATGGGAAGTGTAATTTTTTTTCTTCCTTGCCCTTTGAATTTATTGGGCATATAGAGTTTAAATCTCGGTAAATAATCAAATATTTTACGCTGTGGTTAGTGTATGCGTCATCAATTAAGTCCCTTGCAGCCTCCATGAAGCTAGAGGTTGAGATCGCCTGTGGATTCCAGCAACAGTTTATAACAGCCATATTTGGGTGTTTTTCCCAGCATAGAGAGAATATAGGATTTGACCAGGTCACCAACACAGCGAGAAAGAAAATGTCTGAGAATAACGACTTGACAAAGTTCAAGCCACTTACTCTTCTAATTGCGGTCAGGAGGCCTGAAGTTGGACGACCTTTACGGCCTCTTGCCGCTGGAGAGATGTTTAGGTCAAATCCATCAAAGCTTGGTTTCTCCATCCATCTGATCGTCCAGGTTTACATCACTCGCTGAAGTTAAGTGCTTATAGCCCCTGTTGTTCCATGAAGCCATCTTTATTAGGGTCTTACACTCGTGGGACAATTTAGATCCACCACTTTTGTACTTCCCTGGCTATACCTTTGTGCTCGCTATGGTTGGCGTTGCCGGGCCAGTACTTCTGGAATAAAAGACCACTTCTGGGCTTCAGTTTGGCCAGACAGACCTGTGTTATGGTGCTGGTCCTGTGAGGTTCTGCCATTAGGTTTGAACGTGACAGTAAGCTTTTGCTTAAGAGAACTTGGGGCCCGGCCCACGCTCAGTGGATTGAAAAATGGCACTTGCTTTTTGTGGGGCTCTGTTAACTTTAAGGTCTTTTGATTTAAGTTATTTTGTGATAGAAGCGTGGCTCTCAGGCTTTGAGTTTGGCCTTTCCCCTTAGTGTGGACCATTGATGTGTATTCCAAACGCTTGACGGGACTCAAGTTGAATCCAAGTATGAGAGACTATCTGTTGCCTCTGCCAACATCTCTTTAACCACTGAAGACGTGATGTGCAAATAAAAACTATACGTTTGTTTTTTTTGTTGCTCCAAATTCTATAATTTTTACGTCCTCAGTACAATAGTTTCAATGCAGACTTTATGTTTAAGATAAGGTCGTCCCCCTTGTCCATGATTCTTTCAAGTTTGAATGTACGTTCACTGGTTTGACTAATTCTTAGATTGCAAAGCCTTGGTTATTCAGTTGGACTTTGTTGGTCACACCATCGCACAACGCGTGACAGGCGACCTGTCATGCGTTGCGCGATAATTAGCCCGGGATGCATCCCCCCGGTTCTTGCTAGTATTCCTTGTTGCTGTAGATGAATGAGGGAATCTGTGTTGTCTACAGGGGGAGCCTTGTGCAGGTGAGCGCCTATTGTTGTTACGTCAAGGAGCAAGGTTTCTCCAGTGTGAAGAGGTTGGTGATTTTTCTACTGGCCTCTGTGGAGCTTTTCGACGTCCTTTGGTGATGTTTGTATTTCCATCCAGTGTCCTTGCTCTCTTTTCTCGTAATGACTTGAAAAACAGAGTGGAAATCACCCTGTAGCACCCAGCGCTCACTGTTTGCCTCGTGTTGTCTACAGGGGGAGCCTTGTGCAGGGTAGCGCCTATTGTTGTTACGTCAAGGAGCAAGGTTTCTCCAGTGTGAAGAGGTTGTTTATTTTTCTACTGGCCTCTGTGGAGCATTTCGACGTCCTTTGGTGATGTTTGTATTTCCATCCAGTGTCCTTGCTCTCTTTTCTCGTAATGACTTGAAAAACAGAGTGGAAACCACCCTGTAGCACACAGCGCTCACTGTTTGCCTCGTATCATGAGCGCTGTTTTTCAAGTCATTACAGGTATTAAGGCCCGAGTGTCATTGGACCTTTTTTCGACCCAGTGAGCTCCATTTAAGCACAAAAATGTTTTGGAACAGTACCGAATTTGAGAACTACATGAAAATATAATATTCTTCGTGGTGCCCACCTATTCCTCGTTCTGTACTTTCTTGCTCTCTTTTCTCCCAATGTCATATATGGCAGAGCTCTAGTTGGAGATTTAGAGGTCTGAACAGGGGCTCATCTTTTCGGCGAAGGTTGTTTGTCTTGTTGGGGGGCTTGCATTGTTTCACGAGGTTGAGTTAGGTCTGATTCAGATTCTCTAAAAGAGTATTGGGACAACTCTATCAGGTCCTGTGAAGTGTCCGTATCTTAAATCCTTGTGATCAGTATTTTCCTTGTAGGTTCTGGGGGCTTCATTCCTTCTGGAAGTGATGTTTTAGGTCACCCCAAGCCTGTTTTCAGTTTCCTTGGGGCAGGTTTGGGGGGCCTTTGCTCAATATTGGCCCCCCGGTCAGGGATCGATGTCATTGGAAGTACATGTTTGCTTTGGCCAGGAGTAGCTGTGTTTTCCTCAATACTACAAGAAGTTTTTTTAGTCTATAAAATCGAGTAATCTGTGTTAGATCGCTTCAGATGGTTGGAAGATAGTGTCTTTTTGTTATGTTGTGTTTGGAGTGTTTCCTCGCCAATAACTTCACTGGACTCCAGCTGAACACAACCTTTGAGGGTCCTTGATGGTCTTTCTTTGTTACCCGCAGAGGTAGGTGTTTGCCCATTTACCCTGTGGGGTCCAGTATGTTGTTGTTCACAATCTTAGTGGCACGTTATTTCTTTGGCTTTGAATAAACTGGAACCCCCATTGCGTCTAAAGTAAGGTCAATTCGGCAGAGGCTAGTTGAATCACTGCAATCACTCCCCCTTTTTGGATTTCATATCCCTCGGTCTGACTTTCTTGCACTCTTTTAGAGTATAGGTGTTCTGATGGCAGCTGTTTATTTTCTAATACCCTTATGTAACCTACCAAGTACACCAACTTGGAGTGCATCATGGCCATCATAGTATTATGGTCTTTCAATGTGCTGTTGACACAATTTGAAAAAGGAGCCTGAGCTATGGTGACTGTTGAAATAATGGTGAGCAAATTCGGTTTCCTCAAAGAGTCTTTATTCTGAGGGTTCACTTGTAGGCCCAACCTTCTTTCTTGCATCGATGTCAGAGTTGCAGCAGAACTGAGTTCTGGTGAGTTCTGGATCTGTTGACCCTCGCTCAGTCGGTAAGATGTACCACAAGCGCAGGTTTCAGAAAAGCTTTGTTGAACATTCTGATAATGGGGGCTGAGTCCTCTTGAGAATGCCTTTGGACATCGAGTAAAGCAGAATAATTGTTTGGGCCGCTGTGTTCTGCGGGGACCGATCTTAATTTATTTAACCCGCTTATTGGACTGGGAAGAAGGTGTGGAAATATGGACTTCGTTTTTGAGCACTCCCTCTCAATTGCAAGATTTCCTCTGAGGTTGTTGTCAAAGATGTTACGTAGGGGAGTTTGAGCCCTAGTTTCAAATGGCACTCTATGGTTTTGAGGTGGCCAATGGACGGTCTCAAGTGCTCAGGTCTACACGGACTGCCCAGTACGTCGGGCAAGAACCAGCTGCGGATTCACCCACTTGCCATCCTGCCGAACCAGGCAGTGGACCTTGCCATAGTGCTCAGAGGAGATCTTCTATCTGCCTTGCATGTCCATTGATCGTTCCCTCTTATAGGTTATAGAGCCCGGGTGGCCATTGTTGTTCACGTATATCCTCTTTGTTTTTTATTGCCAGTCCTTTGGAGATCCAACTTATCTCTATTAGTTTACAGCTCCAATCACTTACAAATTGAGTAGTTCGGAAATACATGCATCAAAAAAAAAAACGTTTCCTTACCTTTTCCCTATATCCCTACTAACTGAACTCAGCCCCCTTATTTTAGATCTTCTGGTACACCAAGAGACACAATAAATGGCAGTGGATCATGGCATAAAAACCTGTTACAAAATATTCACCATTCTCAACCTGTTTCCTAGGGTTGATTGAAGGGCTACTTCACCCCTCCTGCCACTTGAGCCATTAACTGCGGCAAAGGAGGAAATTGCAAAGTCCTATTCCTCTTTGTTATCCAGCTCCACAGGCATTGGGGGAGACACATGCACAACCCAATTCTATTTTCAAATGTTCCACTCATTGGCAAAAGTGGGCTAAAAGGACACCATGCTTGATCTCCCAGATGATTCAAAAGTCAAGCTGCCTCTATCTGAGGGAGGGCTGGCAACATTGAAAGACAAATTGCACCAGATAATGGGGTGATTTTCCCTGTTATGACAGTTTTAAATATTGGGTCCTGGCATTGCTTTTTTTCTAGCAGGTATTTAGTGTTAGCAAAAGCAGACTGAATGTAAGATAAGGTGGCCTACTGTAGAATAGTCCCATGGTATCTTCTGGGCAGGATATTTACATAACCCCACCTTTGTTGCCATCCATGTAATCCTTAATGAACCTGTGTAAGGCACTATAGTCCAACCTGTAATCAGTAGTGGCATGGGTAAAGAGGCACATTCAAGAAGGGGTGGATGGATCTTGCTGCTAGGCCCACTCATAATAGTGCAAGATAGGCAAACAAGCAGCACATGGGAAAATGCATACTGTTTTTTGCTCTTTCTTTACTGGAGAAACACTGCATACAACCTTCTGGTAAAGCACACAACTCAAATTGGAGAAGGGACAGAAGACTGGGCTCATACCTCAGACTCATGTCACAAAGGGACAGCTTCACCAGTCACTTAGGAAACCCGGTGGGGCAAATGCTTTATTTGTGGGGGCTGGGACCTGCAAATTATTTCTGGTCAATTGCACTTATTACCTATTGACTAGGGCTCCCTAGAGGCTCTTTGACCCAATTGTACCATGCTATCAGTTCATAATAAGAAGAGGGGTGACCAACTACTCTTCACTTGTAGATGTCCCAAGTTTAGAATTTATCATCGGTTTCAGACATGCATATAAACCAGCACCAATTGGTCAGACTGAAGTAAATAAAACATGATTGACTAGTCTATTTTGTATTTTTTTTTTATTTTCTAGTACAAGCGTTTTAAAGTTTACAAGAAACTTTTACACTCAACTAAAACAAAATGATACAAAAAATAATCAGAATTACTAAAATACGGCAGCAAAAAAAAGCAAAAACCATCAGTAACAACATATTGTCTCACAACGTAAGTCTAATTAATCAAATATCCACAGAGTGAGTTGATTACACAAATAACTAAGCCCATATCTCTGTCCATGCTGCTTCGCCCTCAGTCATAATGTTCTTCAAACCCAAAAGATTTTCCTCTAGCAAAGATGTCAGAGCAATTGTTTGATTTGAAGTCGTCATACGCCTTTCCCACAGATCAGTAGTCAAGACATAATCGGTCGAGTTTAAGAGTTGCGACAAATGGTTAATTCTCTGCTGCAAGAACAAGGGGCACTCTAACACTAGATGGAATAAGGATTCAGTTAATTCTAGGCCACCCATCGGCATCTCTACATGCTTCTAGCTAGGCCCAATTTTGGGTGAAGGTCCTGATGTTTTTTTAGATTGAAACTTGGATAGATAAGATCTCAACTTAGGCAGTGACACAAATAGATGGTGGTTATCTGTATATAGGACCAGCTTATTTAAATCTTCTTGGTCTTGAATTCTATCCAAGACAATGATTTTCCTTTTTTTCACATAATCGCTGTCTGAGGAATCCAGTGAAATTCTATCAGTAAAATGTATGCATTTCCTATGGAACCTAGCTAGCGAGGAGGAACAAACCAAACTACCCTTCAAAAGGTTCTTCATGCAGAAACAAAGGGGGGTTCCATCAGCCCCATAATTGTTAAGTGCAGAGATAGACATATTTTTATATATTGGGCCCACCAATAAGTGAAGCCCAGTTCTAATCTAATAGCACCAATGGGTGCAGATTTGGATAGGCCTAAAACAGTCTTCCAAATTTCCCCTTCCAGTACATCAAAAAAGGATCTGTAGCAACATGTCATCAATTTGCAACCATACAAGATAATAGCAGTAATTTTAAGTTTGTATAATTCAATCAATGGCAGGCAAGAGAAGGCACAAAGCTACTTTGAAAGGGCCATCATAAGGACGCTACCAGGCCAGAGTTTCGTAATCATTCTTTCTCTTTGAAGCTGAAATTGGTTTTTTGGGGATATCAGAAACCCAGGACCGATTTTTGTGGGGACCTTCTCAATTTTGGTCTGATTTAAAGTCCAGGAGTAAGACTTGGGCCTTTGTTTTGTGGAGTAGGATAAAACAAATGTTTTCCGGGGGTTCATTCTTACATGATTTCTCTCTATGTACCCATTTATCCCATTCAGTAGTCTTTGGAACCCTGCAGAGGTGTAGGCCATTAACAGAAGGTCATATGCATAATTGATAATGTTTACTCTTAAATCACCCCATTTGGGCACAAGCCCCCCCCCCCCATAAGAGAGACTCAATCCACAGATCTGCCATGAAGCGATTAAAGTATTATTACTGTATAGTAACTGGATCATTTTCACGAGGCCATGACAAATACCCCACCTCTTCAACTTCTCGCAAAGTAAAGTTAGGTCAATATAGGTCAATATTGTCAAAGGCTGCTGTTAGATGTAAAACTGCTACATATATGGTTTTGCCAAATGCTCCACCTATATATGAGGTGGAAAGATCCAGGGCACTAATCAAGGTTCCCACCCCTTCCCTAAACCCTTGTTTGTAACAGGCTCAGCAAGTTCTTACTTTCCACCCATTTATTAAGATCTTTCAAATCTAGCTTAGCAAAGGCCTTGGCCGAAGAATCGATTAAGGCTATCGGTCTGTAATTAGCAGAATCCAATCTAGTTCCTGATTTGAAAATTGGGACGATGTTAGCTCTGTTCCATGAGCTAGGACACTCTGCAGAAGCCACAACCTGGGCGAACAATCTAAATAGAATATCAGCCCATACTGGGGCATTGATTTTAAAGAATACATTTGACACCTCAAACGGACCACTCGCTCTAGAGTTGTTTAACTTCTCAATCATGCTGATGATGTCATCTTTGTCATAATCAAAATCCCAGGTGGCACCATCCAAAGAATTAGAACACTCTGGAATGTTTTCCTCAGCATCTGATTACATTATTTAAAAAGGTATTCAGACCAAGTTCTTTCAGACACACAGCAAACTTGCAAGGCAGATTGTTTAGAAGCAGTACCATTGATTATTCACATATTTTTCAATGTCGGAGAGCCTAGCCCACCAAGCATTAACAGGGTAATTCATAGAATTTCGCAGAAAAGTGTCGCAAGTGGCTGGCGCAGAGTGTCCGCGTGCGATTGTCTGCGCCAGGCACGTGCGCTAAAACCGATTTCCGCGCACAGCGTATTCATGGATTTTAGGCTCCCAAACCAGCCGTGGCGCAGAGTATCGCAGCGACCCTGCAGCAGCGCCAGTAACGCCCCCAAGAACGCCCTCGCGCAAGGAAAAGCCATCAAAATCGCTAAATCATCGCAAAGGGCTGCGCTAACCCTGGACCAGTTTACAGGGCTGCCAAACAAGGAACGCAAAGCGGGTAACGTTCATATCAGGGGTACGCGGGAAGTTTTACACGCGATTAGCCAGGGTACGTGTATTACAGGGGTACGCGGGAAGTTTTACACGCGATTAGCCAGGGCACGTGTATTACAGGGGTACGCGGGAATTATCACACGCGATTTGGCTGGGTAGGTGTATTACAGGGGTACACGGGAAGTTTTACACGCGATTTGGCTGGGTACGTGTATTACAGGGGTGCGCTGGAATTATCACATGCGATTTGGCCAGGTACGTGTATTACAGGGGTGCACGGGAATTATCACACGCGATTTGGCTGGGTACTTGTATTACAGGGGTGCGTGGGAAGTTACACACGCGATTAGGCTGGGTGGGTCCTCACAGGTGTTCCCTGTACACCCTCCACGGCCCCTGCAGGCAGCCCACAAAACAGGGGACTACCCTGCACACCTGCTCATGTCCCCCTGCACCCCCACCCCCCAGCCACCAGGGGCACCCTCCACCAGGCCCCCACCCATGTCTACCACCACCCCCACCCCCCAGCCACCAGGGGCAGCCTCCACCAGGCCCCCACCCATGTCTACCACCACCCCCGCCCCCCAGCCACCAGGGGCAGCCTCCACCAGGCCCCCACCCATGTCCCCCTGCACCCCCACCCCCCAGCCACCAGGGGCAGCCTCCACCAGGCCCCCACTCATGTCTACCACCACCCCCACCCCCCAGCCAACAGGGGCAGCCTCCACCAGGCCCCCACTCATGTCTCCCACCACCCCCACCCCCCAGCAGTGCAGGGGCACCCTCCACCAGGCCCCCACTCATGTCCCCTATCACCCCACCCCCCAGCAGTGCAGGGGCACCCTCCACCAGGCCCCCACTCATGTCCCCTATCACCCCCACCCCCCAGCCACCAGGGGAAGCCTCCACCAGGCGCCCACCCATGTCCCCCTGCACCCCCACCCCCCAGCCACCAGGGGAAGCCTCCACCAGGCCCCCACCCATGTCTACCACCCTTCCCACCCCCCAGCAGTGCAGGGGCACCCTCCACCAGGCCCCCACTCATGTCTCCCAGCGTGCTACGTGTATTTCAGGGGTGCGCGGGTGTATTTCAGGGGTGCGCGGGAAGTTCCACACGCGAATAGCCTGGGCGCAGGCATTTCAGGGGTGCGCGGGAAGTTTTACACGCGACTTCAGCAGGGTACGTGTATTTCAGGTATGCGCGGGAATTCTCACACGCGATTTGGCTTGGTACGTGTATTACAGGGGTGCGTGGGAAGTTACACACGCGATTAGGCTGGGTGGGTCCTCACAGGTGTTCCCTGTACACCCTCCACGGCCCCTGCAGGCAGCCCACAAAACAGGGGACTACCCTGCACACCTGCTCATGTCACCCACCACCCCCACCCCCCACCATCCAGGGGCACCCTCCACCAGGCCCCCACTCATGCCCGACTCATGTCTCCCACCACCCCCACCCCCCAGCACTGTGGGGCACCTGCCAGCAGGCCCCAACCCATGTCTACCACCACCCCCACCCCCCAGCTACCAGGGGCACCCTCCACCAGGCCCCCACCCATGTCTCCCACCACCCCCACCCCCCAGCAGTGCAGGGGCAGCCTCCACCAGGCCCCCACTCATGTCTCCCACCACCCCCACCCCCAGCCACCAGGCGCAGCCTCCACCAGGCCCCCACTCATGTCTCCCACCACCCCCACCCCCCCAGCCACCAGGGGCAGCCTCCACCAGGCCCCCACCCATGTCTACCACCACCCCCACCCCCCAGTCACCAGGGGAAGCCTCCACCAGGCCCCCACCCATGTCTACCACCCCTCCCACCCCCCAGCAGTGCAGGGGCACCCTCCACCAGGCCCCCACTCATGTCTACCACCACCCCCACCCCCCAGCCAACAGGGGCAGCCTCCACCAGGCCCCCACTCATGTCTCCCACCACCCCCACCCCCCAGCAGTGCAGGGGCACCCTCCACCAGGCCCCCACTCATGTCCCCTATCACCCCACCCCCCAGCAGTGCAGGGGCACCCTCCACCAGGCCCCCACTCATGTCCCCTATCACCCCCACCCCCCAGCCACCAGGGGAAGCCTCCACCAGGCGCCCACCCATGTCCCCCTGCACCCCCACCCCCCAGCCACCAGGGGAAGCCTCCACCAGGCCCCCACCCATGTCTACCACCCTTCCCACCCCCCAGCAGTGCAGGGGCACCCTCCACCAGGCCCCCACTCATGTCTCCCAGCGTGCTACGTGTATTTCAGGGGTGCGCGGGTGTATTTCAGGGGTGCGCGGGAAGTTCCACACGCGAATAGCCTGGGCGCAGGCATTTCAGGGGTGCGCGGGAAGTTTTACACGCGACTTCAGCAGGGTACGTGTATTTCAGGTATGCGCGGGAATTCTCACACGCGATTTGGCTTGGTACGTGTATTACAGGGGTGCGTGGGAAGTTACACACGCGATTAGGCTGGGTGGGTCCTCACAGGTGTTCCCTGTACACCCTCCACGGCCCCTGCAGGCAGCCCACAAAACAGGGGACTACCCTGCACACCTGCTCATGTCACCCACCACCCCCACCCCCCACCATCCAGGGGCACCCTCCACCAGGCCCCCACTCATGCCCGACTCATGTCTCCCACCACCCCCACCCCCCAGCACTGTGGGGCACCTGCCAGCAGGCCCCAACCCATGTCTACCACCACCCCCACCCCCCAGCTACCAGGGGCACCCTCCACCAGGCCCCCACCCATGTCTCCCACCACCCCCACCCCCCAGCAGTGCAGGGGCAGCCTCCACCAGGCCCCCACTCATGTCTCCCACCACCCCCACCCCCAGCCACCAGGCGCAGCCTCCACCAGGCCCCCACTCATGTCTCCCACCACCCCCACCCCCCCAGCCACCAGGGGCAGCCTCCACCAGGCCCCCACCCATGTCTACCACCACCCCCACCCCCCAGTCACCAGGGGAAGCCTCCACCAGGCCCCCACCCATGTCTACCACCCCTCCCACCCCCCAGCAGTGCAGGGGCACCCTCCACCAGGCCCCCACTCATGTCTACCACCACCCCCACCCCCCAGCCAACAGGGGCAGCCTCCACCAGGCCCCCACTCATGTCTCCCACCACCCCCACCCCCCAGCAGTGCAGGGGCACCCTCCACCAGGCCCCCACTCATGTCCCCTATCACCCCACCCCCCAGCAGTGCAGGGGCACCCTCCACCAGGCCCCCACTCATGTCCCCTATCACCCCCACCCCCCCAGTCACCAGGGGCAGCCCCCACCAGGCCCCCACTCATGTCCCCTATCACCCCCACCCCCCCAGTCACCAGGGGCAGCCCCCACCAGGCCCCCACTCATGTCCCCTATCACCCCCACCCCCCCAGTCACCAGGGGCAGCCTCCACCAGGCCCCCACTCATGTCCCCTATCACCCCCACCCCCCAGCCACCAGGGGCAGCCTCCACCAGGCCCCCACTCATGTCTCCCACCACCCCACCCCCCAGCAGTGCAGGGGCACCCTCCACCAGGCCCCCACTCATGTCCCCTATCACCCCCACCCCCCAGCCACCAGGGGCACCCTCCACCAGGCCCCCACCCATGTCTACCACCACCCCCACCCCCGAGCCACCAGGGGAAGCCTCCACCAGGCACCCACTCATGTCCCCTATCACCCCCACCCCCCAGCACTGTGGGGCACCTGCCAGCAGGCCCCAACCCATGTCACCCACCACCCCCACCCCCAGCAGTGCAGGGGCAGCCTCCACCAGGCCCCCACTCATGTCTCCCACCACCCCCACCCCCCAGCCACCAGGGGCAGCCTCCACCAGGCCCCCACTCATGTCTCCCACCACCCCACCCCCCAGCCAGCAGGGGCAGCCTCCACCAGGCCCCCACTCATGTCTCCCTGCACCCCCATACCCCAGCCACCAGGGGCAGCCTCCACCAGGCCCCCACTCATGTCTCCCACCACCCCCACCCCCCAGCCACCAGGGGCAGCCTCCACCAGGCCCCCACTCATGTCTCCCACCACCCCCACCCACCAGCCTCCAGGGGCAGCCTCCACCAGGCCCCCACTCATGTCTCCCTGCACCCCCATCCCCCAGCCACCAGGGGCAGCCTCCACCAGGCCCCCACTCATGTCCCCCTGCACCCCCACCCCCCAGCCACCAGGGGCAGCCTCCACCAGGCCCCCACTCATGTCTCCCACCACCCCACCCCCCAGCAGTGCAGGGGCACCCTCCACCAGGCCCCCACTCATGTCCCCTATTACCCCCACCCCCCAGCCACCAGGGGCACCCTCCACCAGGCCCCCACCCATGTCTACCACCACCCCCACCCCCCAGCCACCAGGGGAAGCCTCCACCAGGCACCCACTCATGTCCCCTATCACCCCCACCCCCCAGCACTGTGGGGCACCTGCCAGCAGGCCCCAACCCATGTCACCCACCACCCCCACCCCCCAGCAGTGCAGGGGCAGCCTCCACCAGGCCCCCACTCATGTCTCCCACCACCCCCACCCCCCAGCCACCAGGGGCAGCCTCCACCAGGCCCCCACTCATGTCTCCCACCACCCCACCCCCCAGCCACCAGGGGCAGCCTCCACCAGGCCCCCACTCATGTCTCCCTGCACCCCCATACCCCAGCCACCAGGGGCAGCCTCCACCAGGCCCCCACTCATGTCTCCCACCACCCCCACCCCCCAGCCACCAGGGGCAGCCTCCACCAGGCCCCCACTCATGTCTCCCACCACCCCCACCCACCAGCCTCCAGGGGCAGCCTCCACCAGGCCCCCACTCATGTCTCCCTGCACCCCCATCCCCCAGCCACCAGGGGCAGCCTCCACCAGGCCCCCACTCATGTCCCCCTGCACCCCCACCCCCCAGCCACCAGGGGCAGCCTCCACCAGGCCCCCACTCATGTCTCCCTGCACCCCCATCCCCCAGCCACCAGGGGCAGCCTCCACCAGGCCCCCACTCGTGTCCCCCTGCATCCCCACCCCCCAGCCACCAGGCGCATCCTCCACCAGGCCCCCACCAGTGTCTCCCACCACCCCCACCCCCCAGCAGTGCAGGGGCAGCCTCCACCAGGCCCCCACTCATGTCCCCTATCACCCCCAACCCCCAGCCACCGGGGGCAGCCTCCACCAGGCCCCCACTCATGTCCCCCTGCATCCCCACCCCCCAGCCACCAGGGGCAGCCTCCACCAGGCCCCCACCAGTGTCTCCCACCACCCCCACCCCCCAGCAGTGCAGGGGCAGCCTCCACCAGGCCCCCACTCATGTCCCCTATCACCCCCAACCCCCAGCCACCAGGGGCAGCCTCCACCAGGCCCCCACTCTTGTCTCCCACCACCCCCACCCCCCAGCAGTGCAGGGGCAGCCTCCACCAGGCCCCCACTCATGTCCCCTATCACCCCCACCCCCCAGCAGTGCAGGGGCACCCTCCACCAGGCCCCCACTCATGTCTACCACCACCCCCACCCCCCAGCCACCAGGGGCACCCTCCACCAGGCCCCCACCCATGTCTCCCACCACCCCCACCCCCCAGCAGTGCAGGGGCAGCCTCCACCAGGCCCCCACTCATGTCTCCCACCACCCCCACCCCCAGCCACCAGGCGCAGCCTCCACCAGGCCCCCACTCATGTCCCCCTGCATCCCCACCCCCCAGCCACCAGGGGCAGCCTCCACCAGGCCCCCACCAGTGTCTCCCACCACCCCCACCCCCCAGGAGTGCAGGGGCAGCCTCCACCAGGCCCCCACTCATGTCCCCTATCACCCCCAACCCCCAGCCACCAGGGGCAGCCTCCACCAGGCCCCCACTCATGTCTCCCACCACCCCCACCCCCCAGCAGTGCAGGGGCAGCCTCCACCAGGCCCCCACTCATGTCCCCTATCACCCCCACCCCCCAGCAGTGCAGGGGCACCCTCCACCAGGCCCCCACTCATGCCTACCACCACCCCCACCCCCCAGCCACCAGGGGCACCCTCCACCAGGCCCCCACCCATGTCTCCCACCACCCCCACCCCACAGCAGTGCAGGGGCAGCCTCCACCAGGCCCCCACTCATGTCTCCCTGCACCCCCATGCCCCAGCCACCAGGGGCAGCCTCCACCAGGCCCCCACTCATGTCTCCCACCACCCCCACCCCCCAGCCACCAGGGGCAGCCTCCACCAGGCCCCCACTCATGTCTCCCACCACCCCCACCCCCCAGCAGTGCAGGGGCAGCAGGCAGTTAGGCAGCAGCAGGTGGGAGCGTGCTCGGGCTCTGGGGGGCAGTAGTTCGGCCTTCCGGGCAGGAGCGCGGTATTCCGTGTGCGTACGCGTGGCCAGCTTGGTACGGAGTGATTTTGCACGTGAAAATCCTGCATGTCAGCGTGAAAACTGAGGAAAGGCCCTCAGCGCGTAAGCGCGTCTGTGACGTGACCCGCACAGGTGTTTCCCACACAGCACCTGATGACAGAGCACACGTGGAAAGACTGCACGTCAGAGTGTAATCGCGTGTGATTGGTGGAAATGGCCCTACACGCAGAAGTGACACAGCGTGTAATTGGTGGAAATGGCCCTACACGCAGAAGTGACAAAGCGTGTAATAGGTGGAAATGGCCCTAGCGCGTACACACCGCGTAAGTGACGCTGGACGTGTGGGCCTGTATAAAAGGTACGTGTAGAACACGTTTTCCTTGTACATGCTTTTCGTGGAGAGCGAGTGGGTGAATTCTGTACTTCTTGTCGTTTCACACGCGATTTACTTCACGGCGTTTCAAGTTCGTATTCCCTGTTACCTCTGACAGCTTTTTCTCTTTTTTCTCTTTTACTGGTTTACCTGGGCCTGTTCCCTCAAACAGTGTTCCCTTCTACTGTTGTCCTGTCTCCTCAGACAGCGGACAAATCTTCTTTTGGCGGGGGTGTTGCCAACCAAACGTGCTCCTTTTACACGCTCGTTTACCAGGCAGACGGTGAGTCACGCACGTATCTAACATCTGTGCTTGCCCCGTGTGTAGCCTACCCCTTCAGAGGTCATTCTAGGCTGCGTGTGACACGCATACGTTCATTCTTGTGTTTCTGGGTGCCACAGCGTAGTGCAGGTTTTTCTTTCTGCACACGTGGTCTAGGAGGGGTTGCGTGCACGTCATCTCCCTTTTTTGGGCCTCCTGTGCGTTGCGTGACCCGTCATCTTTCCCCAGGGGTTACATTCAGCCTTGCTAGAGCACTAGGGTACAATTACCATCTGGTACCCAACCCCTTTGACCTCCCATTGCCCAGGACAATAGTCTACATCCACTCCCATACGCACATTAACATCAGTGCCATGGCTGGGAGGCGAGGATTCCGTAAGGGTGGCAAAGGTGGAAGAGCCACAAGTGGTGGCCGTGGTGGATCCGGTAGGGGACGTGGTCGTAACTTGCAGGGTGAGCCTGTCCCCCCATGTGTGGAGGACCAGTCACGGGCACCCATAATCCCCCCCTCCCCCCCTCCCATTGAGGCTGATGTGGCTGACACCATCCATGCTCAGCCCTTGTTGGACCAGCCCATTGTGGCACCAGACCTGGCTGACTCCATGGCTGACTTCCAGGTCAGCAGGGCTACGACACGTGCGCTAGTGCACGTTGATGCCATCATGCCACGTGGATCTGGGGCAGCAAGGTCATCTGCTGCACCAAGGAGGCAGGGCGGAGAGGCTGCAGGGGCAGCTGCGGCTCCATCCACCCCAGCCCTCACACACCCAGCCAGGACAGTGTCGGTCCTAGTCCATGCTGCTGACATTCCCCCTGACACCATCACACTAGAGCCAATGCCTGCACCAACTCCCATGCTGAGTGTGCAATCCCACACTCCTGATACAGAGTCCACCAGGGCTCCTGCCCCTAGTGTCCAGAGCGGCGCAGGACACTCAGGATCACCACCACCTTCCAAGCGGAAGAGGAAGAGTGCTCGTCCGGCACAGGCTGATGCCGCAGACACGGCTACACAGTCCGGCCCGTCCAGGAAGCCCAGCTTCACGGATGACGAACTGAATGCACTTGTCGAGTATGTGTCCGGACATGACAACGAGATGGTCATTGTTGCAGGATCCAAGACCACACATGCACAACGCCAGGCACACTGGCAGACCGTTGCGGACATCGTAAGTGCCCTTGGAATCATGAGGCGCACAGCCAATGATTGCTATAAGCGCTGGAATGACCTAAAGCGCAGGGCAAAGAGTAAGCTGGCCTCAAGTCATGCCGCAACTCTAGTGACTGGAGGTGGGTCTCCAGTAGTAGACATGGAACTCACTCCACATGAGTCAGTCGCTGGGACCTACGTCACGGAGGAACAGATCCAAGGCGTGGGAGATCTGGCTGATTACGAGGCATTGTCCGGTGAGTGCACATGCATGTGTGTGTCATCCATGTGCATGGTGTGTGTGTGAGGGCTTCTGTTCGGGTGCCAGGTGAGAGTGTGTGCGCCTGAGTCGTATGGGTCAGCCATGTGCTTCATGCAATCCTTCCTGCGCAGCTGCATTTGGCCATAGCAGTATCCCTTCTGCCAACAGTAGACATCTAGCCCAACTGCACGCCAGTTGCCCTTGAAGTGTCACCTTGCCACAACATATTTGCTTCTTTTTCACTGCTCATTCAGTCAGTTTGTTTGCATTCCACCACTTTCACTAGGCATGTCGCTGTCCACTAGTCACATGTCTGACATGGGTATGGTAAAGTGGAGTGACTTTGTTACCTGGATATCATTTGTACACACATGTCCCTGTGCAATTGGACCATTTCAGACTGGCAGCTCCAGGTGAAAAATCTGACCTGTTAGAATTAGAAAAGCAATTACATGCGGGAACTGGACTGAATGAATAGGTGCTGCCCTCCTCTCCATCTTCACTCAATAGCAATGGTACATGCCATCTGTGTGATGGCATGTGTGTTTCACCTGCCAATCACAGGCCAATGTGTGATGCCACTGCCAGGCAGCATGCAGAAAATGTGTTCATCTTCCATCTTGGTGTTATCAGTGTGTGCCATTTGCCTGCACTTCATACGCAGTGAGGGTGCATGCATGGGAGGGTTTTAGTCATGTGGGACATGTGTCAATCAAGTACTGGTTCTCTTGCTTCTCAGCCCTCAATGTGTGCCATGGTGCTAATGCCTGTTTCCATTTCTTTGTTTTCATGTCTTTGCAGGGGAAGACGCACCTGATACTGCTGGGGTTGTGGAGATGGTGCAGACCCAGGAGGGGTCCGAGGGCCGACCAACCACCAGTGAGGGACGTGGTGTGGTGGTGGGGGAGAACCCACAAGTGCTGCAGGTCGTGCTCTCAAGGGGTGTCTCTGGCTGCACCTCCCCCGAGCTGTACTCAGGTGTTGATTCGGATGAGACCTACGTGCCGTCGCAGGTGAGTGTTCCAGGGAGGGATTCTGTACTGTCTCACCCACCTGCACCAGGGTTAGAACCCTCCATGGGGATGTCAGTGTTGGCAGCTACGCCTTCGGTGGTTACGGATGCAGGGTCACACTCCGCGACATCTGATCCTGTTCCTGGGCCAGCAGATCAGAGGGGGAATGCAGTCCTGCAGCCTCAGGCAGTGCCGGCACAGCAAGGCGCAGTTCGCCTTGCCCCAGACAGGTGTGGTGCCCGCCGACGTGGTGGCCGTACGCCACCCGGCAATACCGCATGGGAGCAATCCATTTACGGTATGGCAACCCAACAGGCTGCATCATCCGAGATGATGGCTCAGGCCATGGATAGGGTGGCCACTTCCATTGTCCCCCCAGAAAGGCTGATGGAGCGACTAGAGCAGGCAACCGACTCCATCTGCCAGCCACACAGGGAGGACATGTTGGGGTCCAACAGGGACAGGCGGGCGGCACTGGCGACTCTGCAGGAGGCCATCTCCATTGAGTCCCAGGGCCACAGGGAAGCCCTGAGGCAGGAGCTCCTTCACCTCAGGACGACTCTTGTTGAGCTTGAGGCTTCAACACACCAAAGGACAGAACAGCAGCTGGAGCGTCTCACCCGTACGCTCTCAGCTGAGATGCAGGCAACGAGGGCGGAGGTCCGGGCATCCCGTGAGTTGTTGCATGGGGACCTCCGCACACTCATCCTCCAGAACCAGACCTACCACACCCGCATGCTTGCAGCCATGGAGGAGCACACTAGGGCCTTGCGTGGGCTGCCTCCCATAGTGCAACCACCTCCGGATGCAGCTGCACAGGGTGATAATAGCGACAGCAGTGATACTCCCACAATAGGGTAGCCGTGTGGGCCATGAGCCCATGGAGGTGTTTTATCTTCCCAGGATCCACGCAGGTGGGTTCTGGTGTGCATCCTGTCCTCGGACCTCCTGGGTGGCCTCCCCAACCCCCCCGGGCCCATCATTGGCCATTTTTGATTGTTTCTTATTTTTATTTTTATTTTGATTTCTTTTATTCCCAATTTTTTTGGGACGATCTGTTGGCTTCCGTGGTTCCTGTGGGCATACGCTGCATTGTGGCTGGGCACATGCAGGCTTGTAATGTATTTGGTTCAGATGCTTGGGTTTGAGTCACACACACCCCTCCTGCTTCCCGTTTCCATGGGCTTGCAAAGGGTGTGCCCAAGTGACAGTGAATTACACAGTGACGTTGGACTCCCATGAGCTGTGTGGGCAGTCTGTAGTCAATACTGTGTATACATTCCTAGTGCATATTGCTGTTGTGTTGTACACTGCATGTTGCATTGATGTGTAACTCTTCTTCTGTGTCTACCTCCCAATTTGCAGGTCCCTTCCTCATGTCCACACAAGGACCTCTAGTCTGGAGATGGGGTCCATGTTGGCAGCAGTGCACCTACAACTCTACATGGCGACAACACTGCACAGTTGGTAGTGGTGGGAGTGCAGGCATTTCCAGGTGGTGAGACTACTAATATGTAACATTTGTGATGTCATGTTAATGGTACTATGTGCTCAAGTATGTTGTTGGTCCGGCATTGCTGTGAGCATTTCAGGTGTTGCAGGTTTCTAATTGTGCCACTGTACATAGTGAGACTGATGTCATGTTGTGGGGATTACTTTGTTTACCTGCAATTAGCATGACATGGCACGGTGTGTCGTGTGGCGGTGCTGGGGTTGGGTTGGCTGACATGGCACTGTCCTCTTGTTGCATTTTGCAAGTGGGTATTCATTTTAGCTGCTTCAATGTGTAACTTCCCAAAACTGCATTGGTGGTGTCTGTGTGGGTAGGGATGCACACATTGTGACACTTCCAGGTGAACAATCTCAGGCTGACATGGTATTCCTGGTTCATTCTCCAGACATTCAGGATCAGTGTCAGGTTGAGTCATCATTGATTGTCAGATGGAATGTGCCAGGGCAGTGTGCACTCCACAGGGGTGTGATTTCTATGTGAAGTAATTAGCCACTAGCTGTGTACGGGCTGCCTCCCCCCGTGCCCTTTCCCCTCCCATGCGCAGCGGCTGTGCATGTGGTTGGGGATGTGGGGCCACCACCATGTCCACGGCCAGGCCCCGGCGTGTTGCAACGTTGTGCAGGACACATGCTGCCACTATGATCCTGCACACTACTGGGGGAGCGTATAACAGCTGCCCGCCAGAACGGTCAAGGGAGCGAAAGCGTGACTTTAGCACTCCGAATGTGCGCTCCACTATGCCCCTGGTTGTAATGTGGGCTGTGTTATATCTTACCTGGGGTGGCGTGGTGGGGTTCCGAATTGGCGTCATCATGTGGGGGCTGAGAGGGTAGGCACTGTCCCCTGTGGAGGTGGTGATTGGTATCATTGGTGGGGTTGTGACCTTGCTCAGTATCCAACATGCATGCATGTGCAGTGGCATACATACTCACCAAGCAGCCATGTATCGCCATGCCGCCCAGCTTCTAGGTCCCGGCTTAGGGTGGACATTCGGTAAATGAAGCTGTCGTGGGTGGAGCCGGGATAGTTGGCATATACTGAGGTGATGATTCCCTTGGCATTACATGCTACCTGCACGTTGATGGAATGCCAGTGCTTGCGGTTCCTATAGATGTGCTCAGATGCCCTGGGGGGACGTAGAGCCACATGGGTGCAGTCGACGGCACCTAGCACTTTGGGGAATCGTGCCACAGCGTAAAAATCCAGGGCGGCAGCATGCCTTTCTGCAGGTGTTCTGGGCAGGTATATGTGCCTGCGGACTGATGGGCGTGCAGTGATGATGTTCAAGACCTGGTGTAGGCAGCGTGACTGGGTGGCCTGTGACACCCCACCCACTATGGCACTTGTCCGCTGAAATGATCCAGTGGCTAAGAAGTGCAGTACATTGAGGACCTTCTCCAGGGGGCTGAGTGCTTGGGAGCACAGGGTGGGTGATGTGAGGTCATCCTCCCACTCACTCACCAGGTCCAGTATAATGTGTGGTGGAAACCTGTACCTCCCATACACCTGGTCATCAGGCATCCCGAAAAGGCTGGTTCTGGGTGTGAATATTCTGGCCCTGACTATCCTCCTCCTCCTCCTTTGGTAGCCCACTGCCACTGCTGCTAGGAACGGTATGTTCATCCTGGCGTCTGAGCTTGTTATTGTTAAAGTCCGCAAATTTATTGCTTTGCGCGTGTTCTAGGCGAGCGTGTGACCCGCGCACCCCTGGAATCCAGTTCCCAGTCCAATAGCGTGTGGAAATTCACACGCACCACGGGATACAGCGTGTGACCCGCGCACCCCTGGAATCCAGTTCCCAGTCCAATAGCGTGTGGAAATTCACACGCACCACGGGATACAGCGTGTGACCCGCGCACCCCTGGAATCCAGTTCCCAGTCCAATAGCGTGTGGAAATTCACACGCACCACGGGATACAGCGTGTGACCCGCGCACCCCTGGAATCCAGTTCCCAGTCCAATAGCGTGTGGAAATTCACACGCACCACGGGATACAGGTTCGCTGACGTACTTGCGTGTGTAAGTGCCCGCGCACCCATTAAATACACGTACATAGGCCAATCGCGTGTACGCGCACTTTTGTCCAATTACACGCGATGACACTCTGACGTGCAGTATCTCCACGTGTGCCCCGTCATCACGTGCTGAGTGGGGAACACCCGTGCGGGTCACGTCACAGACGCGCTTACGCGCTGAGGGACTCTGGTCCAATAGAATCGCGTATGCGTGCTGACGCGCTTACGCTCTAAGGGCCTTTCCTCGGATTTCACGCTGACGTGCAGGATTTTCACGTGCCAAATCACTCCGTATCAAGCTGGCCACGCAAAAACACACGGAAGACCACGCTCCTGCCCAGAAGGCCGAGTTACTGCCCCCCAGTGCCCCGAGCAGCCTCCCACGTGCCATCTGCTGCTGCCTGCCTGCCTGCCTGCCTGCTGCCACCGTGCCCTGCCATTTGGTGCCTGCACATCAGCCATCTGCAGGGGTCCAGTTGCTGTGTCCACCCCTGCTGGAACTGAAGACTCCCGACTGGGGTTACATCGCTCCACAGCCCAGCCCCAGGACCCAGTTGCCCACCCACACCTGCCTCTGGGGTTGCCATGTCGGGCACTTCCACATCTGGCACCAGTGGCAACCCCAGGCCAGAGGGGCAGAGGGACACCAGCTTCACTGTCACCGAAGTTGGTGTCCTGGTGGAGCATGTCCTGGGGCAGTATGATGCCCTCTTTGGATCATCCCGCGCCAGCAAGGAAGGACGGCAGAGGATCTGGGCCGACTGCGTGGTTGCCATCAACGCGGAGGGGGTGGCAACCCGCGACGTCCTGAAGATCAAGAAGCGCTGGGAGGACTTGAGGTCCAGGACCCTTGTGAAGGCCCGGCGCCTCATGGAGGGGGGCCGGGGCCGCATGAGTTCCATCCAGATGAGGGTCCTGGAACGTGTACGCCCAGCGCTCCACGCACAGATCCTTGAGAGGGAGGCCCGTCTGGAGTTGAGCGGTAAGTGTCCATGCATTACTGTGTGAGACAGGGCATGTTGCGGTGTGCTGGTTCTATGATACTTGCCTGTATGTGTGCCATAGGCCATGTATGCATGTATGTGTGCAGGGACATCATGGTAATGCATGTGCGACCAGTGATGTGTGATGCACATGGTTGTTGCATGTGTTGAAATGCCGCATGGGGAGCCCTATGCAGATTTTGAACATGAGAGCATGCCAGTCTCTGTACCTGGACATGGGTGGGGGTGAAGGATGGGTGCTGATGCCAGGTACATATATGGTAGCCATGTCTGTGTGCCTGACCTGCGTGTCTGTGACTTGTGCATGCCATGGATGCATGACACATGTGTGTGACAATGCACAGATTCAGTAAAGCAGCCAAATTACCCTTGTATCCGCTGTGTTTGGTGTGTTTGGGGCTAGATGGATGTGACTGAGGTGAAGTGTGTGCATGTGATAGGCATGAGCCATGATGCATGTGAGTTACATATCATTGAATGTTTCAAGAGTCCATTGGACATGCATGGAAATGTCCATGGCATGCACCATGCCTGTTACTGTGTGTGTTTTGCCTGGACTGACCCATGTGTTGTGGAGGGACATGATGGAAGTGTACTTTGACAGTGGTGCTCATCTGCTATTGCTTCCTGTCTAGGGGACCATTGTACAGTGCCCTGATGCTTGTGTTCTTTGTCTCCCTCTACGCAGCGGCTAGTGAAGAAGAGGGCGGAGACGGCGCTGTGGAGCAAGGCGGCGGGGATGCCCCCACGGCTGCAGCGGAAGGGGTGGGTGAGCCCCCACAGGGGCCTGCTACGGTGGGAGACGGTGAGGAGCCATCCAGGTTGGTGGTTTGCACAGAGGAGGAGGAGGCCGCCACTGGGGCACACATGGGGCCTGGTGGGGGCATCCCTGCTGGTGCAAGTGGTGCAGTCCAGGGCCAGGGGCAGGAGGCAGCACAGGTCACCGTGGAGGGGCCTGTGCATGTCGCTGTCCCTGACCCTGTGAGTGCACCACCATGCACCAGCAGGGATGCCCCGTCCCAGGCCTGTCCGCAGGTAGAGGGGATGTCCATGTCACCTGACTCCCCTCCACCTGCGGACGTGGGAACCCCTGGCCGTGCGGAGAAGGTCCTGATTGGGGTCGCGATGCGCACGGCTGTGATTCGTGATGCTGTGCGTGCTTCCCGGGAGGAGCACGCACGTCATCACGAAGTGCACCGTGCCGACGTGGCCCAATTGGGATCGGCCATGTTCGGGGGTTTCCTGCATGTGTTGGCCAATGTGGCGGCCCTCTCCTCCTCTGTGCAGGCTATCCACCAGTCGTTCTCCTTGCCGTCTTCCAGCCCAGATGCCACCAGGGCCCCCTGTGGACCTGCCCCAACCAATGCAGCCAGCTCGGTGGGGATCCCATCCCTGCCACAGTCGGGATTCAGAGATCCAGCAGGGGTGGACACCACAGCAACTGGACCCCAGCAGATGGAGGATGTGACGGCATCATCGGGCAGGGCACGTGCACGACGGCGTCAGTGGTTTCCATCAGCCTGGATGCCGTCGTGCTGGCACAGGCAGTTGCGTCGGAGGCAGCAGCAGGCTCAACGTGGGAGGCATCATGGCTCGGGGCCATCAACATCAGGGGTGCAGGCATCGGCCGGAGGGCAGGAGAACCCTGGAATGGGAGTGGCTTCCGTGTGGGAGCAGTTGTGCCAGCGGATAGGTGCGGAGCGGCAGCGGGCAGAGGAGGAACGGCTCACGATGGTCAGGGCGGAGGACTCCATGCGGAGGGCGCTGAGGCGGGCTGAGTGCCTCGAGGGTCTTCGCAGGGAGTTTGAGCTTGACACTGCGTTATCCCTGCGGGACCTCAGGGCCAGGGAACATGCCCGCCTCCAAGCCATTGACCAGGAGTTCGATGATGCCCTGGCCCATGACAACAACCAGTGAGCCGTCCGACTATCCCGCTGCATTTGTATATAGTTGTATAGTTAGGGTTAGGTTTCCTTTGTTTTTTTGATTTTTTTTTGGTTGCGATTGGACAATGCACCACTTTTTTGTATATAGTTCAGTTTTTAGTTAGTAGTCATAGTTAGGTTTAATTTGGTTGGGCTCATGGACCCAGGATGATCTTCTTCATGGTTCTTCATTGGCTTATTTTAATTTTTCAGATTATTTTCTTGGACATTCATCTTGTTTTGTTTGATTTGCTTTGTGTTTTTTCTTATTTCATTTCCATTCTACTTGCTGTTCAATACATATTTTTTTTGATTCTTCAATGTGTCGTATCATCTCATTGCTTTCAGGCATGTCATGTTGGGTGTTTTGTCATTCACTTGCAGCCATTGTGTGTGACAGACATGTGTTCAATTGCATTATTTAAATTGGGGGTGTAACATGTAATTGCCTTTGATATGTGGGTGGGTGTGATAGTTGGTTGGGCCTTTTGGCAGGGGAGGATGGGCATTACGGACATGATTGGGGAATGTTGGGACCCAGGTGCAGGGGGGCATGGATTGGACATGGGTGGGGGCCTGCTGGCAGGTGCCCCACAGTGCCGGGGGGGGGTGGGGGTGGTGGGAGACATGGGTGGGGGCCTGGTGGAGGCTGCCCCTGGTGACTTGGGGGGTGGGGGTGCTGGGAGACATGGGTGGGGGCCTGGTGGAGGGTGACCCTGCACTGCTGGGGTGTGGGGGTGGTGGGTGACATGGGTGGGGGCCTGGTGGAGGGTGCCCCTGGTGGCTGGGGGGTGGGGGTGGTTGGTGACATGAGTGGGGGCCTGGTGGAGGGTGCCCCTGGTGGCTGGGGTGTGGGGGTGGTGGGAGACATGAGTGGGGGCCTGGTGGAGGGTGACCCTGGTGGCTGGGGGGTGGGGGTGGTGGGAGACACGAGTGGGGGCCTGGTGGAGGGTGACCCTGCACTGCTGGGGTGTGGGGGTGGTGGGAGACATGAGTGGGGGCCTGGTGGAGGGTGCCCCTGGTGGCTGGGGGGTGGGGGTGGTGGGTGACATGAGTGGGGGCCTGGTGGAGGCTGCCCCTGCACTGCTGGGGTGTGGGGGTGGTGGGAGACATGAGTGGGGGCCTGGTGGAGGGTGCCCCTGGTGGCTGGGGGGTGGGGGTGGTGGGTGACATGAGTGGGGGCCTGGTGGAGGGTGCCCCTGGTGGCTGGGGTGTGGGGGTGGTGGGTGACATGAGTGGGGGCCTGGTGGAGGGTGCCCCTGGTGGCTGGGGTGTGGGGGTGGTGGGAGACATGAGTGGGGGCCTGGTGGAGGGTGACCCTGGTGGCTGGGGGGTGGGGGTGGTGGGAGACATGAGTGGGGGCCTGGTGGAGGGTGACCCTGCACTGCTGGGGTGTGGGGGTGGTGGGAGACATGAGTGGGGGCCTGGTGGAGGGTGACCCTGGTGGCTGGGGTGTGGGGGTGGTGGGAGACATGAATGGGGGCCTGGTGGAGGGTGACCCTGGTGGCTGGGGGGTGGGGGTGGTGGGAGACATGAGTGGGGGCCTGGTGGAGGGTGACCCTGCACTGCTGGGGGGTGGTGGGAGACATGAGTGGGGGCCTGGTGGAGGGTGCCCCTGGTGGCTGGGGGGTGGGGGTGGTGGGAGACATGAGTGGGGGCCTGGTGGAGGGTGACCCTGCACTGCTGGGGTTTGGGGGTGGTGGGAGACATGAGTGGGGGCCTGGTGGAGGGTGCCCCTGGTGGCTGGGGGGTGGGGGTGGTGGGTGACATGAGTGGGGGCCTGGTGGAGGCTGCCCCTGCACTGCTGGGGTTTGGGGGTGGTGGGAGACATGAGTGGGGGCCTGGTGGAGGGTGCCCCTGGTGGCTGGGGGGTGGGGGTAGTGGGAGACATGAGTGGGGGCCTGGTGGAGGGTGACCCTGCACTGCTGGGGTTTGGGGGTGGTGGGAGACATGAGTGGGGGCCTGGTGGAGGGTGCCCCTGGTGGCTGGGGGGTGGGGGTGGTGGGTGACATGAGTGGGGGCCTGGTGGAGGCTGCCCCTGGTGGCTGGGGGGTGGGGGTGGTGGGTGACATGAGTGGGGGCCTGGTGGAGGGTGCCCCTGGTGGCTGGGGTGTGGGGGTGGTGGGTGACAAGGATGGGGGCCTGGTGGAGGGTGCCCCTGGTGGCTGGGGGGTGGGGGTGGTGGGTGACATGAGTGGGGGCCTGGTGGAGGCTGCCCCTGCTCTGCTGGGGTGTGGGGGTGGTGGGTGACATGAGTGGGGGCCTGGTGGAGGGTGCCCCTGGTGGCTGGGGTGTGGGGGTGGTGGGAGACATGAGTGGGGGCCTGGTGGAGGGTGCCCCTGGTGGCTGGGGGGTGGGGGTGGTGGGAGACATGAGTGGGGGCCTGGTGGAGGGTGACCCTGCACTGCTGGGGTTTGGGGGTGGTGGGAGACATGAGTGGGGGCCTGGTGGAGGGTGCCCCTGGTGGCTGGGGTGTGGGGGTGGTGGGAGACATGAGTGGGGGCCTGGTGGAGGGTGACCCTGGTGGCTGGGGGGTGGGGGTGGTGGGAGACATGAGTGGGGGCCTGGTGGAGGGTGACCCTGCACTGCTGGGGTGTGGGGGTGGTGGGAGACATGAGTGGGGGCCTGGTGGAGGGTGCCCCTGGTGGCTGGGGGTGGGGGTGGTGGGAGACATGAGTGGGGGCCTGGTGGAGGGTGACCCTGCACTGCTGGGGTTTGGGGGTGGTGGGAGACATGAGTGGGGGCCTGGTGGAGGGTGCCCCTGGTGGCTGGGGTGTGGGGTGGTGGGAGACATGAGTGGGGGCCTGGTGGAGGGTGAGCCTGGTGGCTGGGGGGTGGGGGTGGTGGGAGACATGAGTGGGGGCCTGGTGGAGGGTGACCCTGCACTGCTGGGGTGTGGGGGTGGTGGGAGACATGAGTGGGGGCCTGGTGGAGGGTGCCCCTGGTGGCTGGGGGGTGGGGGTGGTGGGTGACATGAGTGGGGGCCTGGTGGAGGCTGCCCCTGCACTGCTGGGGTGTGGGGGTGGTGGGAGACATGAGTGGGGGCCTGGTGGAGGGTGACCCTGCACTGCTGGGGTGTGGGGGTGGTGGGAGACATGAGTGGGGGCCTGGTGGAGGGTGACCCTGGTGGCTGGGGTGTGGGGGTGGTGGGAGACATGAATGGGGGCCTGGTGGAGGGTGACCCTGGTGGCTGGGGGGTGGGGGTGGTGGGAGACATGAGTGGGGGCCTGGTGGAGGGTGACCCTGGTGGCTGGGGGGTGGGGGTGGTGGGAGACATGAGTGGGGGCCTGGTGGAGGGTGACCCTGCACTGCTGGGGTGTGGGGGTGGTGGGAGACATGAGTGGGGGCCTGGTGGAGGGTGACCCTGGTGGCTGGGGTGTGGGGGTGGTGGGAGACATGAATGGGGGCCTGGTGGAGGGTGACCCTGGTGGCTGGGGGGTGGGGGTGGTGGGAGACATGAGTGGGGGCCTGGTGGAGGCTGCCCCTGGTGACTTGGGGGGTGGGGGTGCTGGGAGACATGGGTGGGGGCCTGGTGGAGGGTGACCCTGCACTGCTGGGGTGTGGGGGTGGTGGGTGACATGGGTGGGGGCCTGGTGGAGGGTGCCCCTGGTGGCTGGGGGGTGGGGGTGGTTGGTGACATGAGTGGGGGCCTGGTGGAGGGTGCCCCTGGTGGCTGGGGTGTGGGGGTGGTGGGAGACATGAGTGGGGGCCTGGTGGAGGGTGACCCTGGTGGCTGGGGGGTGGGGGTGGTGGGAGACACGAGTGGGGGCCTGGTGGAGGGTGACCCTGCACTGCTGGGGTGTGGGGGTGGTGGGAGACATGAGTGGGGGCCTGGTGGAGGGTGCCCCTGGTGGCTGGGGGGTGGGGGTGGTGGGTGACATGAGTGGGGGCCTGGTGGAGGCTGCCCCTGCACTGCTGGGGTGTGGGGGTGGTGGGAGACATGAGTGGGGGCCTGGTGGAGGGTGCCCCTGGTGGCTGGGGGGTGGGGGTGGTGGGTGACATGAGTGGGGGCCTGGTGGAGGGTGCCCCTGGTGGCTGGGGTGTGGGGGTGGTGGGTGACATGAGTGGGGGCCTGGTGGAGGGTGCCCCTGGTGGCTGGGGTGTGGGGGTGGTGGGAGACATGAGTGGGGGCCTGGTGGAGGGTGACCCTGGTGGCTGGGGGGTGGGGGTGGTGGGAGACATGAGTGGGGGCCTGGTGGAAGGTGACCCTGCACTGCTGGGGTGTGGGGGTGGTGGGAGACATGAGTGGGGGCCTGGTGGAGGGTGACCCTGGTGGCTGGGGTGTGGGGGTGGTGGGAGACATGAATGGGGGCCTGGTGGAGGGTGACCCTGGTGGCTGGGGGGTGGGGGTGGTGGGAGACATGAGTGGGGGCCTGGTGGAGGGTGACCCTGCACTGCTGGGGGGTGGTGGGAGACATGAGTGGGGGCCTGGTGGAGGGTGCCCCTGGTGGCTGGGGGGTGGGGGTGGTGGGAGACATGAGTGGGGGCCTGGTGGAGGGTGACCCTGCACTGCTGGGGTTTGGGGGTGGTGGGAGACATGAGTGGGGGCCTGGTGGAGGGTGCCCCTGGTGGCTGGGGGGTGGGGGTGGTGGGTGACATGAGTGGGGGCCTGGTGGAGGCTGCCCCTGCACTGCTGGGGTTTGGGGGTGGTGGGAGACATGAGTGGGGGCCTGGTGGAGGGTGCCCCTGGTGGCTGGGGGGTGGGGGTAGTGGGAGACATGAGTGGGGGCCTGGTGGAGGGTGACCCTGCACTGCTGGGGTTTGGGGGTGGTGGGAGACATGAGTGGGGGCCTGGTGGAGGGTGCCCCTGGTGGCTGGGGGGTGGGGGTGGTGGGTGACATGAGTGGGGGCCTGGTGGAGGCTGCCCCTGGTGGCTGGGGGGTGGGGGTGGTGGGTGACATGAGTGGGGGCCTGGTGGAGGGTGCCCCTGGTGGCTGGGGTGTGGGGGTGGTGGGTGACAAGGATGGGGGCCTGGTGGAGGGTGCCCCTGGTGGCTGGGGGGTGGGGGTGGTGGGTGACATGAGTGGGGGCCTGGTGGAGGCTGCCCCTGCTCTGCTGGGGTGTGGGGGTGGTGGGTGACATGAGTGGGGGCCTGGTGGAGGGTGCCCCTGGTGGCTGGGGTGTGGGGGTGGTGGGAGACATGAGTGGGGGCCTGGTGGAGGGTGCCCCTGGTGGCTGGGGGGTGGGGGTGGTGGGAGACATGAGTGGGGGCCTGGTGGAGGGTGACCCTGCACTGCTGGGGTTTGGGGGTGGTGGGAGACATGAGTGGGGGCCTGGTGGAGGGTGCCCCTGGTGGCTGGGGTGTGGGGGTGGTGGGAGACATGAGTGGGGGCCTGGTGGAGGGTGACCCTGGTGGCTGGGGGGTGGGGGTGGTGGGAGACATGAGTGGGGGCCTGGTGGAGGGTGACCCTGCACTGCTGGGGTGTGGGGGTGGTGGGAGACATGAGTGGGGGCCTGGTGGAGGGTGCCCCTGGTGGCTGGGGGTGGGGGTGGTGGGAGACATGAGTGGGGGCCTGGTGGAGGGTGACCCTGCACTGCTGGGGTTTGGGGGTGGTGGGAGACATGAGTGGGGGCCTGGTGGAGGGTGCCCCTGGTGGCTGGCGTGTGGGGTGGTGGGAGACATGAGTGGGGGCCTGGTGGAGGGTGAGCCTGGTGGCTGGGGGGTGGGGGTGGTGGGAGACATGAGTGGGGGCCTGGTGGAGGGTGACCCTGCACTGCTGGGGTGTGGGGGTGGTGGGAGACATGAGTGGGGGCCTGGTGGAGGGTGCCCCTGGTGGCTGGGGGGTGGGGGTGGTGGGTGACATGAGTGGGGGCCTGGTGGAGGCTGCCCCTGCACTGCTGGGGTGTGGGGGTGGTGGGAGACATGAGTGGGGGCCTGGTGGAGGGTGACCCTGCACTGCTGGGGTGTGGGGGTGGTGGGAGACATGAGTGGGGGCCTGGTGGAGGGTGACCCTGGTGGCTGGGGTGTGGGGGTGGTGGGAGACATGAATGGGGGCCTGGTGGAGGGTGACCCTGGTGGCTGGGGGGTGGGGGTGGTTGGAGACATGAGTGGGGGCCTGGTGGAGGGTGACCCTGCACTGCTGGGGGTGGTGGGAGACATGAGTGGGGGCCTGGTGGAGGGTGCCCCTGGTGGCTGGGGGGTGGGGGTGGTGGGAGACATGAGTGGGGGCCTGGTGGAGGGTGACCCTGCACTGCTGGGGTTTGGGGGTGGTGGGAGACATGAGTGGGGGCCTGGTGGAGGGTGCCCCTGGTGGCTGGGGGGTGGGGGTAGTGGGTGACATGAGTGGGGGCCTGGTGGAGGCTGCCCCTGCACTGCTGGGGTTTGGGGGTGGTGGGAGACATGAGTGGGGGCCTGGTGGAGGGTGCCCCTGGTGGCTGGGGGGTGGGGGTAGTGGGAGACATGAGTGGGGGCCTGGTGGAGGGTGACCCTGCACTGCTGGGGTTTGGGGGTGGTGGGAGACATGAGTGGGGGCCTGGTGGAGGCTGCCCCTGGTGGCTGGGGGGTGGGGGTGGTGGGTGACATGAGTGGGGGCCTGGTGGAGGCTGCCCCTGGTGGCTGGGGGGTGGGGGTGGTGGGTGACATGAGTGGGGGCCTGGTGGAGGGTGCCCCTGGTGGCTGGGGTGTGGGGGTGGTGGGTGACATGAGTGGGGGCCTGGTGGAGGGTGCCCCTGGTGGCTGGGGGGTGAGGGTGGTGGGTGACATGAGTGGGGGCCTGGTGGAGGCTGCCCCTGCTCTGCTGGGGTGTGGGGGTGGTGGGTGACATGAGTGGGGGCCTGGTGGAGGATGCCCCTGGTGGCTGGGGTGTGGGGGTGGTGGGAGACATGAGTGGGGGCCTGGTGGAGGGTGCCCCTGGTGGCTGGGGGGTGGGGGTGGTGGGAGACATGAGTGGGGGCCTGGTGGAGGGTGACCCTGCACTGCTGGGGTTTGGGGGTGGTGGGAGACATGAGTGGGGGCCTGGTGGAGGGTGCCTCTGGTGGCTGGGGTGTGGGGGTGGTGGGAGACATGAGTGGGGGCCTGGTGGAGGGTGGCCCTGGTGGCTGGGGGGTGGGGGTGGTGGGAGACATGAGTGGGGGCCTGGTGGAGGGTGACCCTGCACTGCTGGGGTGTGGGGGTGGTGGGAGACATGAGTGGGGGCCTGGTGGAGGGTGCCCCTGGTGGCTGGGGGTGGGGGTGGTGGGAGACATGAGTGGGGGCCTGGTGGAGGGTGACCCTGCACTGCTGGGGTTTGGGGGTGGTGGGAGACATGAGTGGGGGCCTGGTGGAGGGTGCCCCTGGTGGCTGGGGTGTGGGGTGGTGGGAGACATGAGTGGGGGCCTGGTGGAGGGTGAGCCTGGTGGCTGGGGGGTGGGGGTGGTGGGAGACATGAGTGGGGGCCTGGTGGAGGGTGACCCTGCACTGCTGGGGTGTGGGGGTGGTGGGAGACATGAGTGGGGGCCTGGTGGAGGGTGCCCCTGGTGGCTGGGGGGTGAGGGTGGTGGGTGACATGAGTGGGGGCCTGGTGGAGGCTGCCCCTGCACTGCTGGGGTGTGGGGGTGGTGGGAGACATGAGTGGGGGCCTGGTGGAGGGTGCCCCTGGTGGCTGGGGGGTGGGGGTGGTGGGTGACATGAGTGGGGGCCTGGTGGAGGGTGCCCCTGGTGGCTGGGGTGTGGGGGTGGTGGGTGACATGAGTGGGGGCCTGGTGGAGGGTGCCCCTGGTGGCTGGGGTGTGGGGGTGGTGGGAGACATGAGTGGGGGCCTGGTGGAGGGTGACCCTGGTGGCTGGGGGGTGGGGGTGGTGGGAGACATGAGTGGGGGCCTGGTGGAGGGTGACCCTGCACTGCTGGGGTGTGGGGGTGGTGGGAGACATGAGTGGGGGCCTGGTGGAGGGTGACCCTGGTGGCTGGGGTGTGGGGGTGGTGGGAGACATGAATGGGGGCCTGGTGGAGGGTGACCCTGGTGGCTGGGGGGTGGGGGTGGTGGGAGACATGAGTGGGGGCCTGGTGGAGGGTGACCCTGCACTGCTGGGGGGTGGTGGGAGACATGAGTGGGGGCCTGGTGGAGGGTGCCCCTGGTGGCTGGGGGGTGGGGGTGGTGGGAGACATGAGTGGGGGCCTGGTGGAGGTTGACCCTGCACTGCTGGGGTTTGGGGGTGGTGGGAGACATGAGTGGGGGCCTGGTGGAGGGTGCCCCTGGTGGCTGGGGGGTGGGGGTGGTGGGTGACATGAGTGGGGGCCTGGTGGAGGCTGCCCCTGCACTGCTGGGGTTTGGGGGTGGTGGGAGACATGAGTGGGGGCCTGGTGGAGGGTGCCCCTGGTGGCTGGGGGGTGGGGGTAGTGGGAGACATGAGTGGGGGCCTGGTGGAGGGTGACCCTGCACTGCTGGGGTTTGGGGTGGTGGGAGACATGAGTGGGGGCCTGGTGGAGGGTGCCCCTGGTGGCTGGGGGGTGGGGGTGGTGGGTGACATGAGTGGGGGCCTGGTGGAGGCTGCCCCTGGTGGCTGGGGGGTGGGGGTGGTGGGTGACATGAGTGGGGGCCTGGTGGAGGGTGCCCCTGGTGGCTGGGGTGTGGGGGTGGTGGGTGACATGAGTGGGGGCCTGGTGGAGGGTGCCCCTGGTGGCTGGGGGGTGGGGGTGGTGGGTGACATGAGTGGGGGCCTGGTGGAGGCTGCCCCTGCACTGCTGGGGTGTGGGGGTGGTGGGTGACATGAGTGGGGGCCTGGTGGAGGGTGCCCCTGGTGGCTGGGGTGTGGGGGTGGTGGGAGACATGAGTGGGGGCCTGGTGGAGGGTGCCCCTGGTGGCTGGGGGGTGGGGGTGGTGGGAGACATGAGTGGGGGCCTGGTGGAGGGTGACCCTGCACTGCTGGGGTTTGGGGGTGGTGGGAGACATGAGTGGGGGCCTGGTGGAGGGTGCCCCTGGTGGCTGGGGTGTGGGGGTGGTGGGAGACATGAGTGGGGGCCTGGTGAAGGGTGACCCTGGTGGCTGGGGGGTGGGGGTGGTGGGAGACATGAGTGGGGGCCTGGTGGAGGGTGACCCTGCACTGCTGGGGTGTGGGGGTGGTGGGAGACATGAGTGGGGGCCTGGTGGAGGGTGCCCCTGGTGGCTGGGGGTGGGGGTGGTGGGAGACATGAGTGGGGGCCTGGTGGAGGGTGACCCTGCACTGCTGGGGTTTGGGGGTGGTGGGAGACATGAGTGGGGGCCTGGTGGAGGGTGCCCCTGGTGGCTGGGGGGTGGGGGTGGTGGGTGACATGAGTGGGGGCCTGGTGGAGGCTGCCCCTGCACTGCTGGGGTTTGGGGGTGGTGGGAGACATGAGTGGGGGCCTGGTGGAGGGTGCCCCTGGTGGCTGGGGGGTGGGGGTGGTGGGAGACATGAGTGGGGGCCTGGTGGAGGGTGACCCTGGTGGCTGGGGGGTGGGGGTGGTGGGAGACATGAGTTGGACATGGGTGGGGGCCTGCTGGCAGGTGCCCCACAGTGCTGGGGGGTGGGGCTGGTGGGGGACATGAGTTGGTGTTCATTAGTTCAAGGAGACATGTGCCTTTGCTGGGGGGCATGCCCATGGTGGGTGGGCTGCCTGCGGGACATTACCAGGGATGCAGGGTAGTCCCCTGTGGTGTGGGCTGCCTGCATGGGCCGTGGAGGGTGTACAGGGTACACCTGGGAGGACCCACACTGTCAAATCACATGTGGAACTTCCCGCGCACCCCTGAAATACACGCGCCCAGGCTATTCGCGTGTGGAACTTCCCGCGCACCCCTGAAATACACGCGCCCAGGCTATTCGCGTGTGGAACTTCCCGCGCACCCCTGAAATACACGCGCCCAGGCTATTCGCGTGTGGAACTTCCCGCGCACCCCTGAAATACACGCGCCCCCAGGCTATTCGCGTGTGGAACTTCCCGCGCACCCCTGAAATACACGCGCCCAGGCTATTCGCGTGTGGAACTTCCCGCGCACCCCTGAAATACACGTGCCCAGGCTATTCGCGTGTGGAACTTCCCGCGCACCCCTGAAATACACGTGCCCCCAGGCTATTCGCGTGTGGAACTTCCCGTGCACCCCTGAAATACACGCGCCCAGGCTATTCGCGTGTGGAACTTCCCGCGCACCCCTGAAATACACGCGCCCAGGCTATTTGCGTGTGGAACTTCCCGCGCACCCCTGAAATACACGCGCCCAGGCTATTCGCGTGTGGAACTTCACGCGCACCCCTGGAATACACGCGCCACCTCCCCCAGGCCCGATCGCGTGAGGAACTTCACGCGAACCCCTGTAATACACGTAGCCCGCTACCCCAGACCCGATCGCGTGAGGAACTTCATGCGAACCCCTGTAATACACGTAGCCCGCTCCCCCAGGCCCGATCGCGTGTGAAACTTCACGCGAACCCCTGAAATACACGTAGCACGCTCCGCCAGGCCCGATCGCGTGAGGAACTTCACGCGAACCCCTGCAATACACGTAGCCCGCTCCCCCAGACCCGATCGCGTGTGAAACTTCACGCGAACCCCTGAAATACACGTAGCCCGCTCCCCCAGGCCCGATCGCGTGAATAACTTCACGCGAACCCCTGTGATGCACGTACCCTGCTGAAATCGCGTGTTAGACTTCCCACGCACCCCGGTATACACGCACACGTATTTTTTGTCAGCGGGTGTCCGTGTTTGTGGGTACCCCTTTGCACGTCATTTTTCCTGGAGGGCCACAGTATGGGACATTCATCATGGCAGTATATAGGTGCTATTTGTTGGCGCACCTTTTGGTGCACATTTCTTACAGCCGCAGAGACGCTACCGCCTGCTTTCTTGTGGCGGTCGTGTTTGTGCCTGTGCGCTGGTTTGAGCGTGCGCTTTTTTGCCCTATTCTATTCCATGAATACGTGTTTTAGGCGAGCGTGTGGGCGTTCCGCGCACTTGTGCCCTGTACTTCCCCCGTGACGCCCACGTTTTGGCAAATTGTTCCCCATTCCGAGTGTTACGCCCGTGTTCCGCCTACTTTTGTTGCGTGCGCCGCGCTATGTGCGAATTTCGCTGTGGCCTGTGCGATTTTCGCTGTGACCTGGCGCACGCTGTTAGATGGCCTGTGCGCCAACGTGCGCCGCGCACTTTTTTATCGCACATCCGCTGGTTTTCTCGCGCACGGCCTTCCATGAATCGACGTGCGCTGCTTTTCGTGCGATTTTCGCAATTGCACTGCGATTTTCGCTATTCTACTGCGATTCGCACGTTTTTGCCCACTTGCGCCGCGCTAATTATTCCATGAATCGGCCTGTAAGTCTATTGCTGTCACTGGCCAGGCCCCCCGCCCTCCTTATCCTAGGCGTTGTACCAGATCCAGACAGATTTACATGTCCTGTTCAATTACCACAGGAGAAAAACCCAGTAATAAGTTTAATAAGTGCATTGAACGATCACTACGACTGGTCTTAATAATCTCAAACAAATGAATGCTCCTGTGATCTACGTTGGAGAGGAATAAGTAATCAATAATTGATTCTTCCCCAATGTTATGCCAAGTAGGTGTTTTAACCCAGCGATCATCAAAGAGCAGGTGTGTTTGGCTGAACCCCCATTGTGAAAAAAAAGATGACCAGGCCCTTCCATTCGAGGCTTGAGGTCCCCTGTCGCTGACATGAGGGACAGGGATCCTAGGAGGATTTATATCTGCCTCAATGTTGTTGTCTTCATTGTTGATGGCACAGGCACAGTTGAAGTCACCCCCTAACAAGACTGGTGCAAAGGGGTGAAGCTTTCCCTATTTTATTATTAAAGAATCTAATTCCCCTAACACAACTTTCAATGGAGAGTAGATAGGATTAAAGTAGACATTAATAATCAACAGGTGCACATGGGCTGGACCAGATTTGTCGACCAATTTTGTTGCTAATAAAGCCTCAGATTTACAACACCAATTCTTGGTCAGGCGACCACAACTAGTCCTGATAGCAGTCCACAACCCTCCTTTAGGGCGCCCTCATGTTCCTTTTGTAGCTGGCTTACAATTAACCATATAATTCTGCCATATAACCCTGGGTTTTCTAAAAGCCATTTTTCCTGAAACCTTACAATGCTAGCATTGGACGAAAAAGGTGGAAATCGGGTTGTAAGAATGAGTTATAACCTTGAGTGTTCCAGCATAGAATAGAGGTCTTATAAACCAGGACGGGCAGCTGTTATGAGTGGCAGGGTGTTGACAAGCCAATCCCACGTGGCATTGGGCTGGGAGCGATGTGCGTGCCACCAACAGTCATACTCAAAAGGACATGTTATTGATAAGTTATTTTTACAAGCTCTAACCTGAGCAATCATTTTATCATTATAGTAGCAGTCAAATCCATTGATCAGGAAATCCTCTTGATGATGGTATTCTAGGGTTTAAATCAGCTCAGAATGGAAATAGGCCATGTATCGACCCAAGTGACCTCTGTCAAAGAGATGGACATATTTTATGTCTGATGATGAAATTGAACATTGTTCAGGGATTGAACAAAGGAGAGTCAACAGTCTCAGACGATTCAATGGAATGATCATATCATCTTCAAGCACTGAGTCAATGTAAAAGGGGGTCCAAGAGCCATCCGAGAAATTAACATTGCCAGAATCCATACACCTAACTGGTATGATCAGTTTTGCAGTGTCGCTGGTACCTGGTGTTGTCTGTATGAGAGGGACTATGGAGGAAGAGACCACAGTAGTGAGGTTATATTGTGATTTTTTTAATTAGTAAGGCCCTCTCTGGAACCTCTTCCACATTGAATTTCACAGTTGGGCGAACAGAGGACTTACTTTGAGAGTCCTGATTCTGGGTCGTGCTTGAATTAGCCCTCTGTTAGGGAGAATTCTCATAAATGGTTGATTTCCGTTACCTAAAGAGTCCTACAGCAGCTTTGCTGGATTTCTAGGATTTATTTGTTTCACCTGGTAAGAGTGTGAGCCTTTTTTCCCCACTCTTACATGTGTTTTGCTATTTGTATTTCTACTTTCTGTGTGATCTTGGGCACTGGAGCCTCACCTGCTCCATGTGCACCACTTTTTGTGTGTGTTACACGGCACCTTCAGTGCAGTGACACAGGGTTGTCTTTTAGACTTCCCACTGACTCAATATTCTGGGGCTGACTACAGTCCCCCAGAAAAAGGTACTTGCCATTAACTTTACCTTAGTCACTTTAAACCACAGACCCAGTACACCCCATCTTCCATGGAGTATTGGAAAGGGTTAATTCTTATCCCTTTTTGTCTGTGCCTCTTGGGGCATTGTTTCGCTCCCTTAACATTAAGACTTGGCTGGTGGCAGTGGTAGCTACCCAAACTTTCCTACCGCGATTATCTATATATAAACGTGGTAATGTTTAAGGCTATTATATTAGCCTCAAACATAAAGCTGCTTGACCAAATACATTTTATTTTGATTCTGGCTGGGTTTAGTGATCATTTCTTTTTGTTAAAGTCTTTCTCGTGTTTTTCTCTGCGTGCCAAACCGGGGATGACTCCTTTTTTTGCTGTCTTTTCGTGGGCTTCTGCACAGAAGCCCTCCTTCGGACCCCTGCTATGGGTTCCCTTGGTAACCCAAGTCGCACTCTTGTCTGATTGTCTAAGGGGACTGGCCTTGCCAGGCCAAACACCCTGCTGTGTGATTGACAGCCAGGCTGTATGAATTGGGGAAAACTGCATAAAAAGCAGGTCTCTGGGACTGAAAGAGGCAGAGTCGCCACTGTAACGAAAGAACCAACAAGGAACTGGAAGAAGAGGACACCTACCATGACTGAACCACCCGGTGAAGCCCTGCTGCAGGTCTGAATCGCCATAATCCGACAACAGAGAAGATCCTCCAGGAAACTTCTTCCCTTGAGCCGGTGGGACCAACCAGTTCACCCAAACTACAAGCCAGGACCCCTCCTCTAGTCGAATTCGCTGTACAGAGCTGCAGTGGGCCAGATAGCCAGGAAGGTCGGACACTGCTTGGGTTTTAAGGAGCGCACCTTTTATTTGTTGTTTTGCTTTGTTGCTGGTTTCTTCCCTGGGTGGCGCAGGACCCTCCAGTCTTCCTTTGGCCCTAAGCCTTTTCTAGCAGATCTTCTCACTGTAGTCTCTCTTGTTCAATTGCCCTGAGTACTTACCTGTTCGTTTTGCCTAATTTCTAATAACTTTGTCTTTCCCTCCCTTTTAAATTGCTGGAGTGCCATTTTGCTCCCACTTCATTTTGTGAGCTTAACTTGTCTGGAATTTAAGGGAAGTGGTGTGGTGTATTTATGAATGTGATTTTTGACTTGCTTAGAATAGTGAAATGTTATACAACTGTTGAGTAAATAAATATATATTCTTTTACTTAGAAACCTTGAGTCAGTGTTTGTCTGAATCATAGTAATTGCTTCCCTTTGTGTAACTATTTGTACTGCTCACTTAGGGCCCGATTCTCATCTTGGCGTAGTGAGCGTGCTAAATAGCACAACTCACTGCGCCATTTCTTGACGCCCAGGCACCACTGCTATTCTCATGTGGGCCTGGGCGTCTTCGCAAAGCACGATAGTGCTTTCGCTGTAATCCGCCTGTTTCTAATGGAAACAGGCGGATTGCAGAATCTCAGCAGTAGTTTCGTTAAATAACGAGAGAATCATTATTTAACAAAAATGCTGTCGATACACCAAAGTGAGCAGCTTCATCATGGCAGGATATTGAAGCTGCTTACTTTGGTGTATAGGAAAGTGTTCATATACACCCGTGTGGTGTATATGAATACTTTAATTTACACCAAAGCGAGCAGCTTCAACGTTGCATGATGCAACGTTGAAGCTGCTCGGTTTGGTGTTGCGGTGTATATGAACACTTTAATTTACACCAAAGCGAGCAGCTTCAATGTTGCATCCTGCAACGTTGAAGCTGCTGGCTTTGGTGTAATTGAAAGTGTTCATATACACCCGTGCGGTGTATATGAACACTTTAATTTACACCAAAGCGAGCAGCTTCAACATTGCATGATGCAACGTTGAAGCTGCTCGCTTTGGTGTTGTGGTGTATATGAACACTTTCATTTACACCAAAGCGAGCAGCTTCAACGTTGCATGATGCAACGTTGAAGCTGCTTGCTTTGGTGTACATGAAAGTGTCCATATACAACACGGGTGTATATGGACACTTCCAAACAAGGCTTCTTGTGGCACTCCTCCAGTTTAACGGCACCAAAAGGGTACCGTACATGTGTGCTAATTTAGCGCACATATTAAACTGGAGGAGTGCCACAAGAATAGGCTTCCAAAAAGGCAGTTTACAAATATGGTGGTTGCTAGGTTGGTTTCCAACCCATCCTAGCAACCGCCACATGTATTCCGAAAGTGGCACATTCCTTCCGACTTCGGAAGAATGCGTTACCTTCAGAATAGGTCTTAAGTACCGAAAAGGTTGTTAACCCTTTTAACGTCCTTTTCGGTACTTAACACCTTGATGAGAATCGGGGCCTTACTCTTGAGGTAAGTCTGGCTGCTCCGCTACTGCTACCACTATAACTATGTAGTACAGGCTTGTACCAAAGGTGAAATTGTACTGTCACTTGTAGTCTTAATTGTGTGTAGTGTTCCCAAAGGGTACTGCATATAATTCTGCCTAACGCTGGTGTACAGCGGTGAGGATAAAAGTATATCTATTACCTTGGATCAACTAACCACAAGGCTAACATCACTAAAAAGCAACATTAATCATGTCTGAAATGGAAAGCCACAGTCAGGAGACTCTCCTGAGTTACACTGCTGATTAGTTAAGAAACATGTGTAAAGAAAGGAAACTCTCTGCCAAAGGCAAAAAGATTGAATTAGTTGAAAAGTTGTTAAAGAACCAAAGTATAGGGAGTGGGTCTGAAATACCTGACTCTCTAGCAAATGTGGAAAGTATTGAGGATGATACTATGTCTATTAATGATGAGTTGGAAGAGGGAGATGTGTCTAATGTAGGCCTCCTTGGCCCCTTGCCTGCTCAGCAACCTCAAACCTTGTCCACTGGGACCCCCACAGGTTCTACACTCAGTCCTGAATTCATTGCTCTAGAGAACATGAGGCTTGAACTGGAATTCAAATGTTTAAATGCTCAAACTGAACAAAAACACCAATAACTTAAGCTCAGAGAAATGGAGTTGAATCATGCTTCCAGAGTCTTCTAGGTCTTCCAGTCTTAAGAGACCCTGTATGCCTAAAGAAAGTGTGGGGGCATGTATTAGGTTAAGCTTGATATTTTGGTGGTTGGCGATGTTTGAATATAAACATGGTATTCAAGGTCTCACAGGGAATCAATTGCTTCCCTGGCTCTTCTCTAGGCTACCCACTGCTGCATCTGATGTTGTAATCGAGTTGGGGGAGGTGGACAGGATGGATTATGAGTGTGTGAAGCTAGCTCTTTTGCTAGATTTGGGAATGCCCCTTCCCAGTGCCTTAAGAGGTTTAGGACTCTCAAAAAGCATAATGGTACCCCTTGGGCTACCTGGGTATGTGAGTGTTTGAAAAACTTAGATGGTTGGATTAAGGGTTACAGAGTAAACACTTATGAAGGAATGAGAAATCTTGTTATGTTGGAGTCTGTTTTTGATGTCTGCTCTCCTGAGCTCAGACAGCACTTGGCTGATTCTAAGGAGCTAGATCCAAATAAGCTAGCTAAGGCTGCTGACTTGTGGGTTGCCAACAGGGCTACTCACAAGGATTCTGGGGCTACTCAGAAAAAGGATGAGGGGAAACAGCCAAAGAAAGACAACAAAGAGAATTCTAATTCCTCCAATCGAAAAGAGGGCCACAAACAGCAACATAAGGGTAGACCGCAAGGGAAACCAAATCAGGCTAGTGCACCATCTGGACCCAAACCAGATGGAGGCAGAACAAACCCCCATTCATCATGACATTTGTGAATGTTATGTTTGTAGGTCAACGGACCATGTGAAAGGGGATCCCAGATGTAAGGGTAAACCTTCAGGGGTCCACACTGTCTCCTTAGCCTTCTCCCCAGAGGAAGAAGTCCCTATGGCAAGTGGAAACTTTCACCTACTGGCTGAAGAACCCATGAGAGTCTCAGCTAGTGTTTCTTTAGTGTCCCTGGGCTTGTTGGAACAACAGAATTTAGATGTCTAAAATTCCATCCCAGATAATAATAAAGAGTATTATAAGGATAGTGTTCTTGTGAATGCTCAGGAAACTCTGCCATCAGAGACACTGGAGCCAACGTGAACCTACAGAGGAACAAGAACGGTATACATTTGTTTGTTCCAAATTTAAACAAACACTTGTCTAAATTCCCAATAGAATGTACAACGTGTCAGACATACAACTCAGGAATGACTCCAAGAACGTTGCGAGGAACACTACCGCATTGTGTAGGGCCTTTTAGAGAACTCCACATTGATTACGCAGCTATGGGGGAGAGATGCAATGGAGCGAGATATCTGATTGTAATAGTTTGTCCATTCTCAAGGTGGGTAGAAGCTAGACCATGCCCCCACCTAGATGCGAAGTGTGCCGCAAAGTTCCTAGTGCGGGAGGTTTGCTCAAGGTGGGGCATATGTGACATAATAAGATCTGATAATGACACTCAATTTGTAAACGACCTATTTAAGGAAGTGACCTCTTTTTTGGGTGTTAAGCACAAATTATGTTTGAATTATCGCCCGCAGGCTAACGGAATGGTAGAAAAGATAACGGCCTGCTCAAAAGCAAACTATCCAAGCTGTGTAACACGCTTAAGAAAAACTGGGTGTATTGCTTGCCCCTAGCACTGTTCCAACTCCGAACGCAACCAAGTAAAGACCATCATTTGAGACTGCATGAAATAGTGACGGGAAGGCGCATTCATACGCCACTTTCCCCAGTAAGAGGAGCTTCAGACGCTCACAGAGCTGCCACAGTGCTGTGGGATGAATTTAAGCAATACCTCACCCAACCGACATGCACAGTGCATAGCATAGCAAGACAAATTTCACCACCATTTACCAAAAATGCTGAGACAGACACTGCAATGCCAGCACAAGACAGCCCACAGGGTCAGTTAATGTCAGGAGAAAATGTGTATGTGCTCAGTTTTGTGCGGAGATGGAACTCTCCAAGATTTCATGGGCCCTATGAGGTTATTTACTGCACACCAACTGCAGTAAAGGTAAAGGGATTGAAATATTGGGTGTATCTGTCAGATGTGAGAAGAGCATGCAATAGTACAATCCCTCAATGTCAACAAAATGATAGCAACGAAGTTGCAAGTGGATAAGGGACAAGGTGTACAGAGACATAAATAATGAGAGTGATGTTTAAGAAACTTTGCATAACAAAATAAATGAGAAGTGTACAAATTGGAGTACATGTGTGCATGTAAAGAATAAGTAGGGTTCTTTAGCTCCCTTTTTATCTCTTTCTCTCTGATGGTCTTACTCTCTGTATCTCTCTCCTTTTGCTTTCTCTTACATGACCATGATTGACAGTTTGTACAGTTAAATGACTATTAATACTAAAAGAAAAATGTATAAGAATGAGTTCGAGTTGATCAAATTTAAAGGACAGAAGTAGAATAGCATAAAATCGTGCACACTAACAGCATTATAATTTAAAGTAATACATTGATTGAAAAAGTAAATATGATGACAGTGAAATGAAAATTAATGTGAGAAAAATTAAATGTATGCATGTCACTTAACAATTTTATATCGCCCCCCCCCAGGTGAAACAATGGCAGAAAGGAGGGTACTTACTGATGACAACACAATTTTAGTTAGTGATAAGGCAGTTAGTAGAATAGATAAATATTACAATTTAGAATGTGGTATTAAATATGCAGCCATATTGTTTTCTGTGATGTTATTTTTTATGTCCTGGTACTACACTGTGACTTTAATTATTAAGGATATGAAAGGGGGAGGGGCGGCGTAAACCAGATACGAGAGGGCTCAACGCTCATATGGGCTGGAGTTAAAACCATGTGGAAACATAATCACTCTACAAATAGAAATCTTACTACATTGTACAAGATTTGCATGGCCACAGCCCCGCTTTTCCCTATTGCTGCTATTAAACAAAGTGAAGATAACAAGACCAATCAGTATGATGGGGATTACTCCTGGGAGGGTGAGCCTGATCTGATAAATACTGATGTACAAACAACCACAGAACCTACCTCACAAGGCACTATAATGCACTTTAACCTCGCCACTACAATTACACAAGAAACTCCAGAACCACAGGCCTGGCAAGCTGCTTGCAAAGCAAATGACACAACATGGGCGGATGTCTTTCCGATAAAGTATAGAAGAATGAAAATCATAGATAACAGGGAAGGGGAGAGGAGGAGATGGAAAAGGGGGGCGGGGGGGGAAAGATGTGATGTTTACCATGGCCTGGGATTAGATGAAATAGAAGAACCCCGCCACCCAGACCAGTCCAGTCAAACAAATGGTATTCAGACATGAGTGCAACAGCAAAACAAGCCACAAACGAGAGCTGCTATGTTTGCTCTCTCATACCGCATGCATCAGGCACACCTAAAATACCCTGTCAGATGCCCAATGTTTGATTCATCTCGTATTATGTAGAATTTGGAGCACCTTCCAGGCACACACAGTTACAATACATCTTGGATTCAACGATGCCCAAGATCATAAAGCAGAAGCACTTCATAGTGCACTGGAACACATGTCCTTCACATAACTCGTGTACGCACCCACCCATGCGAAAGGGAGAACGTTAGATTGGATACTATCACTCAATACCGCAGTAACTGTACATTCCATTAACACACTGTCCTGGTCTGACCATCCGAGTGTAAACTTCTCTATCGCATGTAACGAACCAGACTCGCTCAAACCCACCACAGCGGAATCCTATGTAACTCTCAGCAGAAAACCTTAACCCAATGTTAATAAATGCCCTCAATGACAAAAGTATCAATAATGAGAATCCCTGTGCCCTGGCGGACTTCTATCATAAATGCCTTACTAATACAATAGACACCTTAGCTCCAAGTGTCACTAAAACTAGAAGCAAGGACAAAAAATCGTCTTTTTGGTTTAATGATGACTTAGTCTCACTTAGATGAGAAAAATGGTCGCTCGAACACCGCCTTAATAAAACGCACACATCAGAAGCCGCTGAAGCATTCAACTCGGCTAATAAAATGTAAAAAGCAGCTATCATTGCATACAAAGCAGATGCATTTAATACCAGGATTAGCAACGCATCCTCAGACTCAAAATAGTTATTCTCCATTCTCAAAGAGTTGGAAAACCCTATCCCAGACATCAATCCGGTTCAACTGAGTAAAGAATGGTGCAGCACTATTCCAGATGCCCTTGCCAGCAAAATCTATCTTCTACAAAATAAGATCATCTCTAAAAGAAACTTACTAGCGGATAAACACACTACCTCAAACCCAATCACTAAGGCCATAGGAGACCACACTCCTATTTTCAATTTCGCCCAAGTTTCCTAAGAAGTAGTTCCGAATACAATAGCTAAACTAAAAGCTTCTAACTGCAAAGGAGACAACTTCCCAGCACATCCTGTCAAACTCTGTGCCCCACCCACACCCCTATCATCACTAATTTTGTGAATTCCTCCTTCAACTCTAACTTACTCCCAGCTAAAGAAGCGTGGGTCACTCCACTATTAAAAAAACCTACTCTAGATCCACTCACCACTTCCAACTACCGGCCCATAACTACCGTCCCTTTCCTTCTTAAAATCATCGATAAATTAGCTTATAATCAAATACAAACCCACCTCAAACAAAATAATCTACTAGGGGCTAGACAATCCGGGTTTAGGCCCAACCACAGTACTGAAACGGCGCTTATGGATCTGAAAAGCCAAATAGATACCATCAGAGACACCGGAAAAATGGCTACATTACTGTTGCTGGATTTATCTGCAGCATTCAACCTTGTAGACCATGACAAACTTTGCAAAACTCTAAAAACAGACTTTAATTTCTCTAACAATGCCACTCTCTGGATCAAATACTTTCTAGCAGATTGAACATCCAGAGTCACCATTGGAAACTATGCCGCTGATCCTATACCGGTCGCCATAGGAGTTCCCCAGGGATCTTGCCTCTCTCCCACCCTCTACAATGCCTACACCAAACTCCTATTCTCAGCACTAGACGATATGGGTGTCATCTACACAAGCTTTGCAGATGACACCCAGATCCTCATTCCCATCACGGGGACTACACCCAAGCCACCCACACCATTAATAAAGTCTATGCCATCATTCAAAACTGGATGGCATTTAACAGTCTCTGTCTCAATGACGAGAAAACTGAGGTCCTCATCGTAGGTTCTCAAAACAGAATAAGTACCCTCCACCCAGACTACTCACATATCAACTTAGATGGGACCCAGATTCCAGTACTCAAGCAAGTCAAAACTCTTGGTGTATATATAGACACCAATCTCACTATGAATAAACATATATCAGCCCTCTCCTCCTCCACAGCTTACACTGCTAAACTCATCGCTCTCAGTTCCTCATGCATACTAACTGCAGCACTCTGGCCAGAGCGCTGATTTAAAAAAAAACATGATTACTGTAACACCCTTCTACTAGGAACCTCCAAAGTAAATATCAGCAAATTACAATGTATGCAGAACAAAGCCCTTAGGGCAGCTCTAGGCATAAAGAATTCCGACCACATTTCCAATATTAGGCGAGAAAACCATTGGCTGCCCATTGAAACCAGAATTATTTTCAATACATTATGTGTTGTACATAAATGCATTATGAATAAAGCCCCAAGCTACATCAACAATAGTATCAAGGAAAAAACTTCATGCAGAACCCTCCATTCCAATAATCTGGCGCTCTTGGAAATACTGAAACACAAATATAAGAGAGCTGGTGGAAGCAGCTTTAGAGTCCTAGCCCCAACACTTTGGAATGCACTACCACTCAGTATGAAAAAGGAGGGTGCCTTATTAGGTTTCGAAAAAGCCCTGAAAACCTGGTTGTTCAATAAATACTGATGTCTGGGCACCAGAACTCACTCGACTGATTTAACTGCAACCTTAAAGGATGTTGTTATCATCTATATGTAAATCTCTGCATCCTACAATGTCTGTATTAATAGCCTCTATTCTGATTCGCTATCACTGTTATTCATCCATATGTAACACTCTATAAGAAATGTTTATAAGCCGTCTGTAACCTCGCCTTGATACCCTAGGGTCTAGGTGAGTAACAAATGTAATAAATAAATACATACATAAATAAATAAAATAAACAAATGCTGCAGAACGAGAAAACCTGCACGAGCAAGCGGCAAGGAGTAATTTGCATCAAAGAACCATTTTTTATCCTCAAAGGAACAAGGTTTTCCGATAATAAGTGGCATGACGAGACAATCGAGTACAAAGCTGAGGCACTAAGAGGACTAACTGAAGAAAACGTTCAATGGGTCAAAGAAATGTGTGCTCCCGTCTGGTCCCAGCATAGTGCAAAAATCATGTGGGTTACTGCTCTCGAGAAGCCTATTAAAACGCTAAAGGAAATTCTGCATGAACTTTGTTTTCATGGGGAAGGAAAGGTGCAAATGGATTCGAACAAATGGTGCAACAAAACAATCATCATCCCAGATATGAAAAAAGGTACAGCTGCACTCATGGACATGTATTGGGTGTGTGGCAAACAAGCCTAACTGCATCTGCTGGCATCATGGAGGGGTACATGTGCCCTGGCCACCCTGCATTCAGCACTGATGGTGATTCCAGAAAGTAATATCCTAGGGGGGAGAGGTTCGGCTGGCACATCGCCAGCAGGACAATAGGCTGGCATATCGGCAGCAGGAGATTAGGCTGACATATCGATAGCACTCCAACCAGCAACCACAGAGCCTTCCACATACAACATTCTGTCTGAAAACGAGCTACAAGACAGACTGTCCCGCAAAAGGAGGTCATCAAACTATATCTCCAACGAGTCATCCAACCTTCTCGCTAAGATTCCTGCGAAATATAAACTTTTCAACTCTGTAGAGACATTCCTTGCCTCCATCCTATCGCCAGGACTTCAGGCGCAAATTAACGCCAAATGGCTGCAAATAGTGTGATGGGAACTTATCCAGCTGGCCAACGACACTGAAGAGGGATTCAATGTGATCAAGTTGGAACTTTGCGCCTTGCGCTTAATGACAATACAGAACCGGTACGTCCTAGACCTTCTCACAGCAATGGACGGCGGTGTTTGCCGAAAAATCGGGAGCGCATGCTGTACATTTGTACCTTCTGAAGACGCGGATAATGGTACCCTTTCCCACGTCATCTCGGCAGTACACAGCCTGGGGAAGAGAATGCTGAAAGAAGGAGGAATAGAGTCGAGCAACTGGTTCGACAACATGTTCAATTGGATACCGTCCTGGTTCAGCATCATTATGAACATTTTTGTTCCAGTAATCGTTTTTATTTTACTATTTTTCTGTGTGTGCCAACTTGGTATCCGATGCTGTGCAAAATCTATGCCTAACTAAACAATGATGATGGTAACAATGGGCAAACAGGCAACAATAGCAACAATGATGGATGCACAAATACAAACTGCAGAGCCAAACCCACCAAGATACCGCATGGCAGCTGTCTATCGCCAAAATGGGGATAGGGTAGATAATCTATATCACACAACAATTAAAGAACCAAGGGAGCTGCAATGGTACAGGGAAGTGTGGGTGGACCTGGATGGGTATGGAGGAATATATATGACATACAAACCTGACGAGTACGCAAGAAATGGGCTTAGCCTGGGAAGTGTATATAGGGCTTGGATGCCAATAAAGGGTACACTGGCATGGGATGAAGCGGTATTATTGGAGGGAGAATAATAATAAAAAGTAGTTTGTTACTTTAGATTTAACGAAAAGGGGGAATGTGTGAGAGTAAGGGGTCATTTAGCCCCCCCTCATACATTCAGCACAATGTGGATCACTTGCTCGATCAATGGTGGGGGATGCCTCCATTGCCCCCATGCTTACGTCAGCCCTTATGCTGGTATTGGCATAGGTGGGGCTGTTGCTAGAGACACTTGGCATCCATTTTGCGCACCCTCAACTCCATCTTTGGACTAGGCCTCACTGCGATAATACGAAAAGTCTTCTCTGCCCTCTGCAGCGCTGCGCACCCCACGCTCATGACCCCACCTTTTCTCACTGCGTCTGAAAGCCTCACAGCTCCATTAGCAGATCTAAGAAGACTGAACGGGGGGCCTTCTTTGTGGCAGCACCCTTGGCGTGGAATGGCCTCCCGCTAGACCTCAGGCTTGAGTCTAATCTCAAGCCATTAAAAAGAAAGCTGAAAACCTGGCTGTTTGCATAACTCTAGCCTCTTGTTCTCAGAGATCCTCGCCTGGCCTCTGTGTGATTGTCTCCAGCCTCCTGGCCTATTTGTTTGTCAGCGCCCTCATGCTTCCGGCTCCATTGCTGCACTATACATATTAATTAAAGTAAAGTAAAGTAAAGTTCCCATCTTCATCTTATATCCAGGCTTGCAACATTATGTGTTACTAGTTACTTCTGCAATTGTATTCGCTCTCCCTTCTTGCTTCTCCACTCTTTTTGACTGCTTACTCTCTATTCTCTCCTCCTCCCTTTCTCCATTTTCCTATCACCTCCCCTCCTCCCCTTACGTTCTTCTATGCAATTACTCTATCAGAATTGTCCCTGGACCTAGTATGATAGCAACCTCGTCTGTCTCCTCCCCCCACAGTTACTTTTCCCCCCCAAAACTATTTGAAATGTTGTCAGGCCTTGTACGGTAGTCGCTTGTTTTGCTCTTCCCCTCCCTTTCTGCACCCCTCTCCCTCATCTTTTGTTTTCACCGGCTCTACCAGAAATGTTGTCTGGCCTAGGACAGTACTCGCCTGTCTGTTTCCATTTGCTTCCCACACTCCCACTTGCTTCCTTATCTATGTTTTAGCTCTTGCACTATCTGAAATGTCAATCCAAAAGAAGCAAGCACCTCGCACTCCTAATGTATTTTAATTTTATAAAAATCTCATGTTAAATTGCTAATAGATATTTGTGGAATTTTTGATGCAGAGGAAATGAGAATCAACCCTGGCATATGGAGTGTGAAATGAACAAGAACAAAAATAGTTCCCAGTTATACAAGCCAACCATTTTAGAATATATCTTAGTTTTTTCACAATTGTTGTTTTCAATAATGCATTCAATATTCTGTTATAAATAGTATACTTCAACAATAGGTTAAAATTTCATATACAATTTATTAAAACAAATAAGGTGGCAAAACACATTTTCGAGACAAATCTCTTCTTCGGGGGTGAATAATGTTTTCAAATTAAATATATAGATAAAAACAAACATAAATTACAATTATTTAAGTGTCTAAATATCATGTCAACATTTGATTATACATTTAAAGCGACATATTCTTCAAATTTAAGTATTTTCAAACAGTTCAAAAATAAATAGCAAAGCAATTTGCATCACCCCGACTTTTGACCATGTGTTCTGATCCATAATAATCATTTGTACCATTTAATCTCATCAAGACTCAAAGTTTAATGGGAAATGCAACAAAACCTTTAACCAAACTTCTAATCACTACTATCTAAGTGAGAGTACACTGGGTGGTTGCAAAAGGTTGAGCTTATTCGATAGTAGATTCTTCTTTATAGAAGATAGAATTTTCTTAAACAATCCTAATGTGGATTCCTAACCTCTAATGATGTAAATAAGGTAAGTTTGAGGTGCCTAATTTGGGGAAGTATACAAAGTCAAAAAAGTAGCCACAAGTGTAGCCTAAATCCATATGGTAAAACATGTGTATGGTTGAAACATCCTAACTAAAAACTAAAAAAAGTGCTAGAAGTACTTACTTGGAGCCTTGCTGTGGCTGGGATATGTCGGTCTGCCAGGCCGAGTTTGGTTTGTAAGGACAAGATGGCCGATTAAAGTAGCAGCGATTTATGGTGACATCATCACATTAGAAACATGAATAACATCACAACTATAAAGAACTATCTCAGTCATTCCAACGTTGGAGGACCCGGTAATTCCTCCTTGCAGGTACCATTCCCCATTCCCATTGAGCCCCCATAGGGCTCAATGGTATTGTTACCATTCCCCATAGGGCTCAATGGGAATGGGGATAGAGGTAACAATAGGCAGATTACAACTGGCCCGTTGTACCCTCCTTCTTCCCCTCGCGGGACCCGGAAAGCATGCCTGGTTTTACCAGGCGTCCGATCGGGGTCCCGCGATGGGAAGCTTGTAATCAGCGCTCCCATAATGAAGGGGGCCGGTCCCGTACCGGCCCCCTTCATTAGGGGAGCGGCAGGGTCGTAATGAGGCCCATAGTAGTTCTAACATGTAATTCTAATAGAAATGTGCAGAATAGTTGTAAGCATTAGACTAATAGTTTTTTTAATGGGAGACAATCTGGTTCAGACATGTGGTTCTAAAAAGACATTTCAAGAGTAGTTATATGGGTAAGTATAACCCCTCAAAGATTGATCAGTGTATTTAAGGCAATACTCAATGATTGATCTAGTTTGTTTAAGACCAGTATACCATCTTTACACTAATATTCTGTTTTAACAGACTTAGCATTCTGTGTTACACATCGCTGCAAGTGGTCTTTATGGGCATGGACCCGCTTGTGCGGCGCCCTGATTCCTAACATTTCTAAGATGGAAGCTGGTGAATTTTCCCGACCCGCTGGCAGCGGTCTAGTGGTTGCACGCTCCCTTGACGTGCGGACGACCGATCACGTGATCCTTTATCCGGAAACGAAGCGACCAGTGCTTCGCGTCGCTTCTGCCTTTGACGCTCCGTGAGTTTGCTTCTGAAACCTTTCTCTTCATGCTCTCATTTCTCTCTGTTGTTTGCGGCTCCTACTTACCCTGTGTTACTTTCTCTCGTCAGATCCTCCTCTCAGCCTTCGCTGGTTTCATTCTCAACCGGCTTCGCGAATCCATCTTATTTGTCTCCCATTCCGGACAGATCCCCATCTGAGTAAGTTCCCTTTCTCTAGGATTCCCTTGAATATTTTACCAGGTCCTCATCTCCTGTTATCCTTCCAGACTCTCCCGACTCGCCCCAAGCTGTCCTTTTCAGCCAGGTTCCAGATCTGAACTTTCCCTCAGTCCTTTTCGGGTGAGAGTGTTCCCATTGATATCTCTTTCCTTTCCCTTCCATGGGCCCTCCTCTAACCTAACCCTCCTCTAACCTGCTCCCTATTTCTTCACTTCTCATTCCTGCAGACAAGGTGTCTTGTGTGATTCCCGGGGGTTCCTGTCAGAGACGTCCAACCTTCCATCGTAAAACCTGATCTACACGAGCTGGGATTTCGTCCATGGTTTTCTTCCCATTGAGGGTTTCCCTGGGAGTCCTGCCCGCTCTCCTGGGTTACATTACCCTGGGCTGAGTGGCCAGGGCTGTCACTGGGAAATCTTCACAGCTGCTTAATCCTCCCAGTTAGAGTCATCGATTGCCAAGGTGAGCTGTGTGTGAGCTATTACTTGATTTAATTCTACAACAGCTTACTCAGATTTACACAGTTCCCTAACAGTAATAACAGTAAGCGACGCGCTAAAAAATATTGGCAATCGTAATTCCAAATGGAACAACAAATGCAGCAGCTAATGACGGCCATGCAGGCCATGTCATTAGAGGTACAATCCTTGAAACAGGATAATGCTCAACTACGACATCACATAGCTAGAGCTTTTTCAGACACTCCCCCGTCGTCCTTACATTCCATTATGTACGACGGTGATCCCTACAGACTAAAAGAATTCCTTGACAGTTGTACCGTCCAATTCACATTCAAACCTCGCTTCTTCCCTACCGATGAAGATAAGGTAGGCTATATTATTTCCCACCTTTCTGGTCCTGCGTTAGCTTGGGCGACTCCTTTAGTAACCTCCAACAATGTAATTCTCGATTCTTACACCGCCTTCACTAACAGCCTTCAAACCATGTTTGGAAGAAAGGAGATTTCGGTTGCCACACAAGAGAGACTTCTCGATTTAAAACAAGGAAACAAAGAATTACTTTGGTATATCACTCAGTTTAAACAACTATCCTCTGAACTAGGCTGGCCAGATGAAGGTCTCCTCACTCTTTTTCGGAGAGGTCTCACAGATGAACTAAAAGACGAGGTCTCTAAAGTCCCTCGTCCCGCTAATCTAGCTGATATGATCACATTAACCATGCAGATTGATTACCGAATGCATGAAAGGACATGCGAAAAGAAAAAGGGGAAAGGAACACGACCACAGTGGGATCATTCCCCAACCCCTCAGAAATCTATGTCTCCTACTGAAGAACCCATGCAAGTTGGGACCATTCGAGGACCGATTTCAGCTACTAAAAGGGATAGGAGAAGATCTTTGAAACTATGTATGTACTGTGGGTCTTCTACTCATGTTTTGAAAGACTGTCACTTAGCTCCTCCTCGTCGCTCTCCTATTCCCAAGTCGGGAAACTTCAAAGCCTTACCGTTGGGGGAAGACCGGTAAGTGCCCAGCACCATTCTTCCCTGTATCAGACCAGTATGTCACTTGACAACTCTCTCAGCAACCAGGCCATGGTGGTAGTTTCTCTTTCCATCCTGTTACCAGAAAATGTCATCCCAGGTATTCCGGCCTTAATAGACTGTGGAGCGGCCGGTAACTTTGTGGATGTGGAGTGGGCAAAATTACACGGTATCTCTCAGGGACCAAAGACTTAGGTTACTCCTATTCAGGGAGTAGATGGTACACCTCTGAGTTCAGGCCCCATTAAAGAGCAAACCATTCCGCTCACTTGTAAAATATCTAGCCATAAAGAAACCCTGGTTTTTGATGTAATCAGAACTGCCCATTACCCAATTATCCTAGGACTCCTTTGGCTGAGATTACATAACCCATTCATAAACTGGGCTGCTGGAACCCTTTTTCTAGGGTCAAAATATTGTGTCCGTCATTGTCTTTCTCAAGAATCAGTGGGGATCCGTATACCTTCAGATGAGACACTCAAACCGACTGTATCTTCCATCAGTCAACTTGAGATTCCTGACTGTCATGAGCCTTACCGATCAGTGTTTGAAAACCCTGAATTTCCTAATCTCCGTCCTCATCGAAGAGATGAATGTCACATAGACCTGCTTCCCGACCAGCACCATTCCCTTAGGCCGCATGTACGTTCTTTCGCAAAGAGAAAAGTCGGCATTAAAAGAATACCTTCAAACCCATTTACGGAATGGTCTCATTTCTGAGTCAGTGTCTCCTGCAGGAGCATCATTATTCGTTATCCCCAAAAAGGACTCTGATGAGCTCCGTCCCTGTATTGATTATCGGGGTCTCAACAAGATAACCACTACTGACAAATATCCCATGCCTCAGATCACGGACATTGTTGAAGCGGTTCGAGGGGCGTCTTGGTATACCAAGTTGGACCTTCGTGGTGCATACCATCTTATTCGTATTGCACCCGGAGACGAATGGAAGACCGCATTTCGGACTCCTTTTGGACATTATGAATATCACGTTATGCCATTTGGCTTAGTTAATGCTCCTGCGATATTTCAGAGATTCATGGAGCATCTATTTGCCGACATATTGTTCCGGTTCGTCATCATCTATCTCGACGATATCCTTGTTTACTCCAACAACCAAGAGGAACATATTCATCATGTTAACAACGTACTAGAACGCCTACAATCCAACCATCTCTACTGCAAAGCATCCAATGTGAATTCCATCAGAGACAAGTTACCTACCTAGGATTTGTCCTATCCTCCCTGGGCATTTCCATGGACCCCAAGAAGATATCCGCAGTTGTGGATTGGCCTATTCCAACAGGAATAAAGGACATACAGAGGTTTTTGGGGTTCGCAAATTTTTATCGTAAATTTATTCCTTCCTTCTCAGAAATCATACTCCCCTTGACTCGACTTCTCAAGAAAGGGGTATCATTTGTTTGGAATGAATCAGCTCAGAAAGCATTCGATATTTTGAAGGAAATGTTTACTTCCTCAACAATTCTGATCAACCCTGACCAATCCAAACAATTCATTGTCGAGACAGACGCTTCTCAGAATGCGTTAGGAGCTGTGTTGTTACAGTCATCAGAACAAGGTGAAGAAAGACCGGTGGCATACTTATCCAAGACATTTAATTCTGCTGAGATAAATTATTCAGTACTTGAGAAGGAACTGATGGCTATCAAACGCGCCTTCGAGGAATGGAGACATTTGCTTTTGGGCTCACCCTTTCCTGTCTTGGTGCGTACTGATCACCAAAATCTCAAGGTTCTCCAAAATGCTTATACCACTAACAGCAGACAAGTACGTTGGGCTTACTTCTTCTTACCTTTTCGGATAGAATTTATATACTGGCCTGGCAGACAGAATTTAAGAGCAGATGCTTTATCCCGTAAGGATTCTCCAACTTCCTCGTTTTGGCCAGAAAAGATGTTCCCCAATGCTCGGTTTATTGCAGTACTCACTGATTTCCTGCAAGAGGTACGAACAGCCAACGCTCGTAATAAGACTTTTTGTGAAGACCTGGCATCTACTTATCTTCTCTCCAAGGAAACAGAATACTACTTTCATGGTACTCAAGTTTTGATTCCCGTTCCTTCTTTACAACTGGAGGTGTTAAAAATCTGCCATGACTCACGAGCTGCAGGACATAGGGGAGTACTTCCCACATTGGAACTCATCCAACGACATTTCTGGTGGCCTTCCATGAGATCTGATGTCTGGGACTATGTTGCCGCCTGTAAGATCTGTGCTCTTGCTAAGTCTCCTTGCTCACCACCATTAGGATTATTAGCAAGAATGTCCATTCCAGACCGTCCTTGGCAAATCATTTCCACTGATTTCATATCTGACCTACCACCATCAGCGAATATGACTACTATCATGGTAACGATCGATTACTTCACCAAGTTAGCACACTTTACCCCTCTGCGAAGATTACCAAATGCTCCTTCCATGGCCAACATTTTTCTCTCTGAGGTATTTTCTCGCCATGGTCTACCGGACACAATTGTGTCGGACAGAGGTCCCCAGTACACCTCTCTCTTTTGGCAACAGGTCTGTCGCATTCTGGGTATTAAACGTGCCCTCTCTTCTGGATATCATCCTCAGACGAACGGTCAAACTGAGCGATTGAACCAAACCCTCGAGGGATATTTACAGTGCTTTATTTCAGCGGCTCAAGACAATTGGGTGGAACTGCTCCCACTAGCAGAATTTGCGTACAACAATTCTTTACATTCTGCTCTCCAGTCCACTCCCTTCTTTTGTACCTATGGTTATCACCCTTCCTTTGCTCCGAGTGTGTCTCCCTCCGATTCTGGCTGTCCGGGTGTGGATTCTCTGATTGCGGATATCCATGAGGGACAGAGACTGTCTAAGCAGTTGTTGCAGAAAGCTCAGGATCGACCAAAGAAGTATGCTGATCGTCATCGTCGAGACTTTAAGGAACTGACCATCGGGGATTCGGTCTGGTTGGCTTCCAGATTTCTTCCTCGTCATTTGGTCCCATCTAAGCTATCTCCCAGATACTTTGGTCCCTTTCTAGTTCTCTCCAAGATTGGGGCGGCCGCTGTCCGACTTGCCTTACCTGCTTCCTGGTCTCAGATTCACCCTGTTTTCCACCTGTCTCAGATTAAGCCAGTGGTGCGGGATCGTTTTCATCGCAATAGTGATTCTCTACCTCCTCCGATTCTCACTGACAGTGGTCCTGAATTTGAGGTAGCTGCTATTTGTGACTCACGATTCCATCATGGTTGATTGCAGTTTCTGATTGACTGGAAGGGTTATTCTCCTGCTGAAATAACTTGGGAGCCAGCTTCTGGGGTTCATGCACCCCATCTTGTGCAGCGTTTTTTCCTGCTTCATCCGGGTAAACCAGGGGCGCCCTCCCGGAGGAGAGGGCATACTGTTACACATCGCTGTAAGTGGTCTTTATGGGCATGGACCCGCTTGTGCGGCGCCCTGATTCCTAACATTTCTAAGATGGAAGCTGTTGAATTTTCCCGACCCGCTGGCAGCGGTCTAGTGGTTGCACGCTCCCTTGACGTGCGGACGACCGATCACGTGATCCTTTATCCGGAAACGAAGCGACTAGTGCTTCGCGTCGCTTCTGCCTTTGACGCTCCGTGAGTTTGCTTCTGAAACCTTTCTCTTCATGCTCTCATTTCTCTCTGTTGTTTGCGGCTCCTACTTACCCTGTGTTACTTTCTCTCGTCAGATCCTCCTCTCAGCCTTCGCTGGTTTCATTCTCAACCGGCTTCGCGAATCCATCTTATTTGTCTCCCATTCCGGACAGATCCCCATCTGAGTAAGTTCCCTTTCTCTAGGATTCCCTTGAATATTTTACCAGGTCCTCATCTCCTGTTATCCTTCCAGACTCTCCCGACTCGCCCGAAGCTGTCCTTTTCAGCCAGCTTCCAGATCCGAACTTTCCCTCAGTCCTTTTCGGGTGAGAGTGTTCCCATTGATATCTCTTTCCTTTCCCTTCTATGGGCCCTCCTCTAACCTAACCCTCCTCTAACCTGCTCCCTATTTCTTCACTTCTCATTCCTGCAGACAAGGTGTCTTGTGTGATTCCCGGGGGTTCCTGTCAGAGACGTCCAACCTTCCATCGTAAAACCTAATCTACACGAGCTGGGATTTCGTCCAGGGTTTTCTTCCCATTGAGGGTTTCCCTGGGAGTCCTGCCCGCTCTCCTGGGTTACATTACCCTGGGCTGAGTGGCCAGGGCTGTCACTGGGAAATCTTCACAGCTGCTTAATCATCCCAGTTGGAGTCATCGATTGCCAAGGTGAGCTGTGTGTGAGCTATTACTTGATTTAATTCTACAACAGCTTACTCAGATTTACACAGTTCCCTAACAGTAATAACATTCTGTCTCGAAGGAGTGTGCCATATTAGTCGATTTAGGTAGCAAATGCATATTCATATATTCTGTTTTAACCAAATTAGTATTCTGTGTCCTAGGAGTTCATAATCTTAGTTGGTGCAAGTGTTGACTACATAGTGTGTTCAACCAGATATTGTTTATTATTGTTGGTATGCCAAATAAGCTTGTAAATCATATAACGTCTCCTTTAACAAGAAGTGCTTGATCTAAGTCATTCAAGATTTGCTGTATGACATCCTTAATCCATGATCGTACTGTATACAAAAATGCATTCACCAATTGTTATCTGTCTCCTAAAAGGAGTTCACATTCTTTTATACATTCTTCTATACCAGTCCTAGGTCATAGGATTTAAATACAATGTTGTCAACAATGTTTATTTTTATAGGAAGGGGCCCAAGTATTATTGCTCAATGATACTAGGGTGCGGGGGGGTCTTTGCATCTAATTTATTTATCCAGTATAATTCTCTCTGGGCTTATCTTTTAGCAAGGTCCCTGCCTCTTGGTAGGGGGTGGATTACTTCTAATATTACCCATTGCTGTTGTGATATGTTGTGGCCATTCTCTTTGAAGTATTTAAACACAGGTGATTTGGTGCTACATGTTCAGATAACAGATTTGTGTTCTGTCCAACGCTCTTTAGCTCTGCGAGTGGTCTTCTCGAAGTAGTATTTGCCACATGGGCATCGTAGTGCGTACACCACATTTTTGCTTTCAGAGGTGGAAAAATATCTTAGTGGTATTTTCTTCACACTATTGGGGTGTCTAATGTAGTCCCCTTTGATGAGATTCACACAATGTTGCCAGTTGAAGCATGTGTATGTGCCTTGTTTCTGTTTTTTCAAGATTCCCTGGTTTTGTTTTTTATTTTGTCAGCTCTGATCAGGCTGTCTTTGAAATGTTTGCATCTTTTGTATGCTAACATCATTGGTTCTGGAAACAGTCTGTGCAGGTTAGAGTCTGATTTGATGAGGTCCCAATTATTTTTCTTTTTATTTGGAAACTTTGGCTTGAAAATTTTAGAGTGTGAATCAATCTTGTATTCGCCTTTTTTGGTTGTTCTTCCAGAAGACTCTCGTATCAAAGGCTCAGTACGCCTGATGGCTTTGTCTATGATTTCATCCAGGAAAGCTCTTTTAGTGAATCTCCGTTTCATATCCTCATATTCATCTTGTAAACGTGTTGCGTCAGATGTCATTCTCTTTAGTCATAAGTTGACTGAAAAGGTACATTATTCTTAAGATGTGACAGATGAAAACTTTTGAAATGCAATGTGTTTTTAGTATCAGTGGGCTTTCTATAGATGTTAGTAATGCAATATTTACAACCAGAAAATTGATGTTTGGTTTGCCAATTTCCAAAGTAGATGTGATTCTCTCATGGGACCCGTTGAGGTACTCAAAAAATGTTTGGAGTTCTTCAGCTGTGCCTTGCCAGATTCCAAAGATGTTGTCAATAAAACGTTTCCAGAATCTTATTTTATTTTTCCATGGGTCTTTCTCGAGTACACAAGTTTGTTAGAAATGGAACATAAAGATGTTTGCAAATGATGGTGCTACGGAAGAGCCCATCGATGTTCTGGCTGTTTGTAGGTAATACTGTCCCTTAAAACAAAAGTAATTATTATATAGAATTAGGTTAATCAATTACGATGGCAAACACCATATTTATGAAAGTTTGCACATGTTTTAAGAAGAACCATTCAAGTATTTCTCTCCCTTGATTGTGTAGTATTGATGTGTAAAAGCTGTTCACATCCAGTGTGAACAGGATCATTGTTGGGTCATGAATACATACTCATTTGAGTAGTCTTAGGAAATGTTGTGCTGTGTCCTTCAGGTACGTAGGTGTTTCTTGTACCAAAGGCTGGAGGGCTCTGTCCAAGTAAATGGCTAAAGGATGGAAAGGAAAACACTTTCTGTACCCATCACAATGGGTCTGAAAGGTGGATTGCTACTGTTCTTGTGTATCTTAGGTGGCTAATAAAACACTGGGGTAACCAGGAATTTTTTGAGGAGGAATTCACAGGTGTGTTTTGATATCCATTTCAATCTTTGACCTCATTAGCCAGATCTCCAAGTCCAAAAATGGAAGACTGTGCTAACGACCCATGTGACAAGCTAGCATCCACTCTATTGGAGTCCATTTTCTCCACTGGTCTTAAACAATGGATCGCAACACCTACTCAAAAAAGTGACCATACTTTGGTTTGGCTTATCTCACAAAATCTTAATATCTCTCACCTGATTGTTGTCCCATGCATTTGGTCCGACCACTCTCTCATCCAGGCTAACATACTGTTACCTAGCCCACCACCTAAATTAAGTTCTCTGCCACGTATCCAAAAACTTACCAGGAACCCTAAGAACATTACTGCTGCTAATTTTTGCATGTTGCTATCCTCCAAAATACAGCCCCTTGTCAACTTCTCCAATGGAGTCTCCTTGGTAGAACATCTGACTGAATCTATTAAAAAAGCCATCAATACCCTGGCTCCCTTCAAAATAAAACTGATTAAATCTGCAATTAATAAGAACAGCTGGTTCTCGGATGAAATTATCACCACCAGACAAGCTAAAATCTGGCACAAGAATCTCACTGCAGGCAGTCTGCTTGTCTATAAAACGTCTGTTTTAGAATTCAAGGCATTGATTACCTCTGCCAGAGACACTCATTATGACAAAAAAAATAAGTAACACCCAGTCCAATGTAGGAGAACTCTTCAAAATCTTAGCCAAATGTCATGATCTCCCAGCTTCCAACAGTGATCTTGTAAAGAATTCAGCTTGGTGTCAGCAAGTCCATGATGCTTTCATGTCCAAAATCACAGTGCATAAGGAAAACATTTTAAAAAAAAACGCTTAACTCCTGTGACTCAGGCACATCAAAACACATGCCCAATATCATAACTAATAATGACAAATAACATCCCTTCGTTTGCTTTCAGTCACTATTTAGAGGCACAATTGCAGAAGGTTGTCCTCGATCTTAAAGCAACCTCATGTCCTGGTGATGATTGTTCTACTGACATCTTCAAAGACTCATTAGATCTTTTTGTCCCCTGGCTCACTAGGTTAATTAATTCATCCTTCGACGAGGGTATTGTTCCTACTTCTCTGAAGATCGTTTGGATCACCGATTGCTCAAAAAAAGACAACTTAGATCCCACAATCACAGCCTACTACAGGCCTCTAACAAATGTGCCTTTCATTTTAAAACTTCTTGACAGATTAGCCTACATCCAACTTCAGGCACATGTGGAAAAATATAACATTCTAGGCCCAAGACAATCTGCCTATAGAGTACGGCACGGCATGGAAACTGACATGCTTGATCTTAAATCCACCATGGCAGGCATGGCAGACAAAAATCACCCCGCACTGCTAATGCTGTTAGACCTCTACGCAGCCTTCGATCCAGTGGATCACTCACTGCTGATGACAATTGCTCCTCCTCAGCCACCAACTGGATTTCCTCCTTCTTGGGACCATGTATTGTGCAGGTTTGTGTGTGGAGCAATGACTGTACCCCATCACACAAACATGCCGTGTCCCTCAAGGGTCCTGCTTGTCGCTGCTCCTTTTTAACATCTCCATTCAGCCGTTGCTTGACCTACTGAAAAGCCTGGGTGTCCAATATGCCAACTACGCCGACGACACCCAGGTTGTTCTTCAGCTAAGTGGACACTATATGCAGGACCTTATCTCCCTCAATAATATATATGATGCCATACAGAATTGGATGGGCCACAATTCCTTAGCCCTTAAAAATTCTAAAACTGAACTTATGATCGTTGATACCAAGAATACACTGAGTAAACTCACTTCCAACTATTCAGACTTTTTGATTGTGGATCACACTATCCCAGTCTTGAAGAAGGTGAAAACCTTGGGAATAATCTTAGATTACCAATTGTCTATGAAGCCTCACGTCTCTTATATTAGGTCAGCTAGTGGCTTCATCAACAAGTGCATACAATACATTCAACCATTCATTACTGCTGAAAATTGTGCTTTGTGTCTACAGCGCTCATTAACTCAAGGTTAGACTACTGTAATAGTCTCCTGGCCAGCATCACCTCTCTGAACATCAAAGCCCTTCAGGTCACACAAAATAACACTGTACGTACCATTTTTGAACTTACCCATCAAACCCACATTTCCACATTCAGGAAAACCCTACACTGGCTTCTAGTCAGGCAAAGAATATCTCACAAAATTCTTACCCTAACTCATAAGTGCCTATCCTTCTCATGTCCAGTCTATTTATCGCATCGTAATAAGAGAAAGGCGGCCACCAGAAATCTTTGTTCATCTCTTGCACCCACACTGATCCAGCCAAGATTCAAATTGAGTCAATTTGGCGACACAACCTTTGAAGTCCAAGCTCCTCTTCCTTTGAACTCTCTTCCTGCCCCCATATGCCTATTGAAAACTATACTTCCTTTAAAAAGGCCATTAAAACCCATCTCTTCAATCTTAGTTCTGGCTGAGTTTCCCAGTTCTTTGCTCTGGTCCTTCTCTGCTTGTTTGCTTTTTCTCATTTGTTATGTGTGCGCCCTGAGGCCTATGGGCATGTGTGCGCGGTACAAACATGTATATAAATAAAATTATATAAATAAATATGTCTAAGACCTAATCGACCAATTCCTTAACAATGTTTTTTTATGGAGGAGTTTGGATCAGCATCTAGAACGAGATATGTTCTTTGGTCATTTAGCAAAGTAACACAACCTTTGTTGTAAAATTCAGTGTCCATTAGTACAAGCGCTCCCCCTTTGTCAGCCGGTTTAAGAGTAATCATGTTGTCTTCTGCCAGTTCCTTAATTAACTTGAATTGGTGTCTCCAGATGTTTACTTTGTTGGATGTACTATATTTAAGATGTCTCAAGTCCTTGGCAGTTTTTAGATTAAATACATTAATCACAGGATGGTTGATTTGTGGGGGAAAAGAGCTTTTGTTCTTTATTTCCGGGTAATCAAGGTTTTTTCATTCCTCAAGTGTCTCCGGGAGTGAATCAAAGAACACTTTCAATTCCATGTTACGTATAAATTTTAACAAATTAACCTCTTCTTCGAAGACAGTAGTGTTGTTGGTTGGGATAAAATATAACCCTAATTATAGAGTGTCCATTTGTGTTTTTGTCAGCTATTTGGATGAGATATTTAGTATGATTAAATCAGTGATTTGTTTTTTTTTTCTTTGCTTTCTTTTGCCCACTTCAGGCCTTCCTCCTACTAAATAAGGAGGTTTAATAGCCGTTGGCATTGCTTTACTTGGTTGTGCTGTTGTTTCAACTACCTCCGTTCTCAGTCTAGTGGCACTAGTTACGGTACTGGGTTGCCAATCTCGTTCTCACCACTTGCCCCACTTCTAAAATCACTACTATCAGTGTTGTTAGTAGGTCCTGGTGGATTAGGTGTTGGAGCTGGTCTCGCATTATTATAGAAGTTCTGCCATGTATAGACTATATCGCGTGCGTAGTCTAGAGTATCCCTCCGAAATGTACGGATTTTACGCTCTTCAATGTCCTTCTTATAAGCTTCCAGTTTTTTATTGGTGTCTTCTAGAATAGTTTTTAGTTTGTCGCCTGTTTTAAGATTAGAGAGTTGTTAAGAAATGTCCTCAATTTCTTGGTTAATAGGTGTTAAAGATTTGGCCAGTTCTTCAATGGTCAATAAGGTCAAGAGAACATTTATTAAGGATTTGTTCTCATTGTTTGACAATAGCTTGGTTTTCCTTACACAGAGTAGGACGTAGGTATACTCGTAAACCTCTTGTATTCTGTTGCTTTTGTAATATTGTGCCATGGTAGTGGCGTGTAATTTTTGGGAAATCTCCCTCTGGATTAATTTTTCCAATTTGAAAATTAGTATTTCTGGGTTATCATCACCAGTTGATTCTTTATCTGTGTCTTTTATGAGACCAAGAATCTGATTATCCTCTTCTGCGCTAAAAGCTAGGGTAGCCGCTGCTTTATCTGTTAATGTGTTTATTTTAGAAAATGACATATTATAGAATGTGTGTCTGGGTGAATTTGTATGTGTCACCCCTGTGAAGGGTAATGTATAAATCCAGTATACATTTTCCCTTGGGAGACACGGTATCCAAGCCCATATTGGTAAGAGTTAATAACACACTTGTGGCTACATTTCTGACTTTGTATACTTTGTATACCTCAAACTTACCTTATATCCATCATAAAGGTTAGGAATCCACATTAGGATTGTTCAAGACAATTCTATCTTTTATAAAGAAAAATCTACCATCTAATAAGGTCAACTATCACACTATTGCATATGAGACAGGAAGAAGGTTAGTGACTTTTGAACTAGTACATTTGCAACCAGCCAGTGTACTCTCACTTAGATAGGCATGATTAGAAGTGTGGTTAAAAGGTTTATTGCATTTACAATTGAACTTTGAGTCTTAATGAGATTAAACGGTACAAATGATTATTATGGATCAGACCACATGGTCAAAATTCGCGGTCACGCAAATGGCTTTGTTATTTATTTTTGAAATTTTTGAAAATACTTAAATTTGAAGAATATGTCACTTTAAATGTATAATCAAATGTTGACATGATATTTAGACACTTAAATTATTGTAATTTATGTTTGATTTTTTCTATAGATTAAATTTGAAAACATTATTCCCCCCTAAAGAAGAGAATTGTCTCGAAACACGTTTGTCCACATTATTTGTTTTAATAAATTGTATATTAAATTATAACCTATTGGTGAAGTGTACTATCTATAACAGAATTGTGAATGCATTATTGAAAAAAAGTTTTGTGAAAAAACTAAGATATATTCTAAACTGTTTGGCTTGTATATTCAAACAAAGAGAAAATAAGTTAATCATACCTTATTTAAAACTGGTGCTCACAGTTGACCCTTGTCAGGGTTTCACGAATAGTTCAATTTGCTAATCAGTTGTTTATCTATTCACCAAACAGATAGTCAAAAAACAGGTCACTCAAAGTTTCTCAAGAGAAATGTTTAATTCTCATTTCGATTATCATCAAATTGAACTATTTGTGCAACCCTGACAAGGGTCAACTGTGAGCACCAGTTTTAAATAAGGTACAATTACCTTATTTTCTCTTTGTTTCTATATTGTAAGGTCCGAATGCCAAAGGACCTTTTCTAAACTGGTAGCTCCAGGATAAAGTGACTTTAAGATTCATATCTACACAAATTGAACTTTCTACAATACGTATTCCATAGTGCCCACCTATACTCCATTTCTATTTGGCTTGTATATTCAGCCATTGAAAGTGTGCAGGGGACAGAAGTTCCCTAACTGGGAACTATCTGAAATGTCGTCAGGCAGAGTACGATAGTTAATTTCACATCCTTTCTGTTCATGGCCTGTAAGAATGTAATTGTATTTTCCCTGGTTCCCTCCCTTGCTTTGAAGCACTTTGAAACACATTGGGCCTCATTAAAAGGTTGGAGGTAGCCTTGCCGTTAAAACTGGCAAGGCTACCACCAAACTTGCAAGAAAGTCTGGCACTCGCGAATGGGCAATTACCGGGGTATTCCGGCCCCGTCAGACTCGGTAATAGCTCTTTCACGGGTGCCGGAATCGGGTGATCCCAATGGGAATGGGGATGCCTGTAGCACCAGCACTGTTCATAATAGTGCCTGTGCTACAGGCATGCTGTGCTGTGCCTTTCATTCTGCCAAGTCAGACCTGGCAGAATAAAAGGCACCTGCAAGCACAACTCAGAGTTTTCCAGTCCGGATGCAATGCTACCGGCAAGCTTACCGGTACCGTTGTATTCGGACCGGCAAACTCGTAATGAGGCCCATTGTGTATGGGAGCTATATATATAAACTATCATATCATACCATCTTGAAGCTTGGTCTGTTGAATCAGGCTAAATAAAACAAATGGCAGACCGGCTTGCGCAAAAAACAAAGTACAGAACTTAATGGGTTACTACTAAAATATGTCAAAAGCCTGGCATTGAAAGGTTTCGCTAAGGCTTCATAAGTCATCAGTTTTGATCTCAGTTCGGCAATTGACTATGTCAACAGGAATCTCTTATGGAAGAAGTTGGCAGGTTGGAACATCTTTCTGGGCCTTCTGAGATTGGTTATTGCTCTTCCTGAAAATTCCAAAATCAGGGTCAGCCTGAATAGAGGGGGTGACATTTACTCAACAATCAATACTACCTCGGGTATCAGACAAGGGTGTATGTTGGCGCCTTGTCTATTTAATGTATACACTTCTGATGTGGGACACACCCTAGAGAAGGCTGCTTTCACATCTGCTAGCTTGAATAATCAGAGGCTGACCTGGGTGTCTTACGCAGACGATTTTCTTCAGTTCGATCTTACCCCTTGTGGTCTGCAGAAATTGATTGACGCTTTTTGTTAATTACACTAACGCCAATGATTTATCAATTTAGTGCTCAAAGACCAAGGTATTGACATTAAAAAAAAAAAAGGAAGCTCTGTGATCATCAATGGTGGGTGGAAGTCCATAAACTCGAAGTAGTGGATTCATGATTTATTTGGGGTTCCGGTTTAATATGAAAACCTCACAGCAACTGCTTTCGGAAAATTGTGTAAATAAGACCTTGGCCCTCGGCTCCCAATTGAAAAGAACTGATGGGAAGTACGAAAGGTTCTCTGTGCTCCCGTCACTCAAGTTCTATCTTGGGAAACTAGTGCCAAAAATGATTTATGGAATTGAAATACAGGACATAGCAATGCTGGACGTTCTTAACAAGCTTGAGCCTTCCCTTTGGAGGAAACTGTTTCATACCTCCAATTCTCTTCCAGGGGTCTTATTAAGATATTATGTAGGACTCCAGTCACCTAGATGGATGGAAATCTGGAGTTTCTTCAATCTGTATCATAAGATCCTTACTGCAGATGTTTCCACACTATATGAAGATGCTAGGGTGTCATTATCTTGTCAATCCAACCTCTGCCCGGTTAAGTTCCAGAAAGAATTTAAGGTGTTTCTTCTGTTGATAGGTTCCTCCAGTGAAGAATGAACAAATAGACCCCAACTCACCAAACATCAGTTGAAACTTTGGGACTGGGCTCAAACGATTGACCTATTACATTCTTTGCCAACCCTAGCCCATTTGAGTGCCGCCCATAAGAAACCTGGTGTTGTGGCACCATTTTTATCAGTTAACCTAGCAAGGCCTGTAAGGAATACATTTTGCAGATTTTGGTGGAATCTATTGCTTACCAGGGAGACTTACTTGAGAAACAAAATGATCAAAAAAGGTGTCTCCAAATACAGGTTTTGTAAGGGTGCCTTGATAGAAACAGCAAGAAATGTTTTGTAATGAAATGTCCCTCTCTGATTGCCATCTAAATATGTTAATAGACAATGTGCTAATGATCTCGGATGAAATCGAGTTGTGGAATAAATATTTGTGCGGCCATGCAACTTCTGACATAATTGCTGTGGTGGGTTTTTTTCTATGAAATTAACGTAGGTTAAGTTTAGAATATTAGTTGTTTTAAATCATTTTTTTTATTTAGCAACACTGCTCTTTTTCAGATTTGAACATTTTATTAACTATGTTAACTTTTATGGTATATGTATTTTAGTATGATTCTGTTTAGTATGGTTTTATTTTCCTGAGTGTGCCATTGTCTTTGTTAAAAGCTGTAATTCAGCTAAATAAATAAATAAATAAATGCATGGGGTTTTCCACCCAACCTCCATCTATCCCACCCCACCACCTCACCCTGCCATATCTCCCATGGTCCTCAGTGTGAACATCAGTTAGGGCATGATGCATCATAAACTGCCCATTTGGAAGAAGCAGATCCTTCTGATGACTTTAACCTATTGATCGAGTGTAGAATTGCTGTCTGTGGTTATTCCAATGTTCTGCACAGTAGAAGATGGAATGGGCAGGGGCCCATTATGTCTGGCTATAGTATTGCTGTCACGCTAGGAGGCGTTGCACTGAAGATCACGAGTTCTGCTTTGGTTGGGTTGAGTTTGGGCTTGTTGGAGGATCCAATAGTCGATGCGCGTGATGCATATGTTGAGGAGCCGATGTGTCCATTTTCAGAACATTTGTGAGTTTGTAGACATTTTGGGTGTCATCTGCATAGTTGAAGCAATTGAGGTCTGTATTGCTGATGCCATCTAGAAGGCCACAGTCTTGTAAATGTTGAAAAGAAGAGGCAAGAGGGTGAACAGTGTGGTACTCTGCATTTCAGGTTGTGAGGACATGATTTGAAAAGGTTGTGATTGTTGTTTCGATTCTCTTAATAAGCACATTTGATTGAACATTGTTGTTCTATTATACTATTGTTCCTAACATTCGTTTTTCTTTTTAATTTCTTTTGTTCATATATGTCATACTGATTTCTCAATTACTTGCATTGGGGGCAGTTTCTTTGTGTGCTACATACTGTATGTGCCCATGTAGTTTTTGAGGCCTTTCACACATGCCTCTGGGGGAGTGGCAGTGTACAGTAGAGGATTCTGTGATCAGACTGGAAGATGTTGTTCTGATTGTGTGTGAAAGACACCATCATACTGGAGTTGTAATGCCAAAGGCAATGGCACATTGGCAGAGTTTCCTTCAATATCTGTATTTGTTTCAGCTTCAGCATGCACCTCAAAAGGTTTTACAAATGTGTAACTTCTTTAGTGGTGGATATGTAACATCTCTCTTCCACAGATTGTCCTGCATTTGAATGCAGAATTTGTAACATTTGGTGATCCATGGAAGTCATACTTTGGACCAATTCTTTTTTTTTCAGTTTGTTCATATGACCTGTGTTTTCTACGTTTGATTTCCTGGCCACAAGGCATCAATGGGTCCAACTGTCCAACCACCACCAGGCCTGTGCATTGTGTCTCACTGGAAGCGTCTAGCTCAAGGGGATAACAGTAAAAAAGGGAATAGCTCCTGGGATGATGTGGTTCTGGGGTTTAGCCTGGCTTCACTCTAATCTTCATTGTCATAGCTGGTATCTAAGGAGTTGTCTGATGTTAAAATAATTCGTGAGCGTATTAACAGCCGTTTAATGGATTTCAATTTCACAGAAGCGATTTGCCAGGTTGTTTGGTTAGGTTCTTGATTGTGTGTATTTATTTTGGTAAAATATTCCAGATTTTGGTTGCTGTGTTGGAGAATGGTGACCCTCTGTATTCCTCTTTTGTATAGCTTAGGGCAATAGAAGAACAGCATTAAAATTAGAATCTTTTTTAGTTAATATTAAACTATATAGGCTTGGGTGAATTCGGGTCCATCACCATTAAGAGATCAGTGGACAATGCAGGGTTCTTTAAATTAAGCAATTTTCTTAACCGAGAGCCAGTGTAGAATTCTTATAGCCTGATTCATGGAATTATTTGTGTGAAAAACGCAGATTTGCGCGCCTTTCTGCCCGAAAATCCCCATACTTCAAACAGAGATTTTAGGGCAGAAAGGCGTGCAAATCTGCGTTTTTCACGCAAATAATTCCATGAATCAGGCTGTTAGTGTTTGTGCTGTATGCTGTTAGGCAGAATCATATGCAGTACCCTTTGGGAACCCCACATACAATTAAGACTACAAGTGTAAGTACAATTTCACCATTGGTACAAGCCTGTACTACACAGTAAAGTAGTAGCGAAGGACAACAATTACTATGATTCAAGCAAACACTGATTCAAGGTTTCTGAGTAAAAGAATATACATTTATTTACACCATCAGTTATAAAACAGTTCACTATTATAAAGCAGCAGATAATCACAATCGTAATGCACTACATTAAGCCCCAATCAATTCTGGACAAGTTAAGCTAAAAAACGAAGTGTGAGCAAAATGGCCTCCAGCAATTTAAAAGGTAGGAAAAGGCAAGGTTATCCAAAATCAACAACACCAACAAGTGATAGGCAGGGCAATCTAGAAAAGGCTTACTACAACTAGGATTCAAATCAATAGGCCTGGGCCAATGTTAATGTTTCAGAGTCTTTGCAGAGGATCACACAGTTCAGAGTAGTTTGCGGTTAAGTCTTTGCCAAGAGTTCAAAACGAAGTTGGTAGGAGGAAAAGTTATTTAAAGGAGAAGAGAAGGACAAGCCTTCGGAGAGGCGAAAGATTTCAAACACTTCCACCGCAGTCAGACAGAACAAACAACCAGATTTGCACAGTACCTTAAATGAAGAAGAATGCCGTTGCTGAAGCAGTTTTTCCTGACAGTTCCTGCAGGCTCACGGTTCCTGAAGTGACTGTCGTGGTGACAAGTGGGAGGAAGACTGGAGGGTCTTGCACTGCCCATGGAAGAAGCCATCAGCAGAGCAAAGCATCGAATAAAAGGTGGGCTCCTTAAAACCCAAACAAGTCCCGTTCCTCATGGCTATCCGGATCCCTGTAGCGATGCACAGCAAATTCGACCAGGAGAGGAAGGCAGGTGTTTGGTGTTTGGCAAGCTGGTTGGTCCCACCAAGCTCAAAGGAAGAAGATTCCTTGCAGATCTTCTCTGTTGTCTGAGTTTCGTGCGATTCGGACCTGCAGCCGGGCTTCACCGGGATGTCCAGTAGTTGCAGCAGTCGTCTTCCTTCAGCTCCTCATTGGTTCTCTCGTTCCAATGGTGACTCTGCCTTCCAAGTCACAGAGACCTGCTTTTAAGCAGTTTTCCCCCATTCACAAAACCTGGCTGTCAATCACACAGCAGGGTGGCTGTCCTGGCAGGACAGTCATCTAGCCTATCAAACTAGAGTGTGACTTGGGTCTCCAAGGAGACCCTCTGCAGGGGGCCTCAAACCCCTCCATCACATCCTGTCAACCCAGACACTCAGGCACATAAGGAGGGCTTCTGTGCAGAAGCCCGCCAAAGGAGGGCGAACAGAGGAACCAAACCTGGTTTGGCGCACAGAATAAAACACAAGAAAGACCTTTATAAAAAGAAATGTGAATAAACCCAACTGGAACCACATAAAAATAAAAGGGGTCCAGTAGGTTAAAGTTTGAGGCTGCTACCATAGCCTCTAACTTTACGGAGGCTATTTTCATAGCTCGCAGTAAAATAAAAATGGTAGATACCACTGCCACCAGCCAAATCTTAGAGAAAGGGGAACAAAATAATGTTCCATGAGAATCAGACAAAAGGGATAACTATTAATCCTTCCAGTACTCTATTGGAAAATAGGTTGTACTGGGTCTGTAATTTTAAAAGAACTAGTAAAGTCAATGGCAACGTTACATGTTCTGGGAGACAGTAGTCAGTCCCAGAAAATAGAGTTTAAAGTGGGAACTCTAAAAAGACAACTCTGTGTCACTGCAGTAAAGGTGCTGTGTGACACAAAGTAATAAGCTAATGCCTATGGAATGGGCGAGACTCCATAGTCCATGAGCACACAAACATGTACAACACATAGCAAAAACACATGTAAGAGTGGGAATGAAGACAAAATTAAACCCTAGAAATCCAGCAAAGCTGCTGAGGGACTCTTCAGGTAAGGGAAATTAGTCATTCTGGAGAATTCTCCCTAACATATGCCCCCTACTTTTGTGTCAGAGCAATAGTCTTGCTGTGCTCTGTGTGTTTTGAAGTTTCTCCGAGAGGTGGTCTGGCATGCCAATGTCTGTGCTGTTATTGTATTTGATTCTTGATGGAACCAGTGCAATGACTGGAAGGGTCCTATTCTAAAAGTTGAGGAATGGCTTGATCCTTCTGAGTGAGCATAGATGGTAGGGATATTTCTCTACTTGTGAGTATGTTTGTGGTTCTATGATGAATACATTTTCCATAAGTATAGAAACGTTTCTCATGACTTTTGAGGTTTGTGTGAAGCAACCCATTACCCAATACCAATATACGGTTGCCTCTGGTCCTGTATTAGGTGAGGTGTTCATGATTTCTGTTTTGTATTGTCGAGTATTTCATCATTTGTGGTCATCTATGTGTTCAACTAAGCAAGGTATTTGGTGAGGGAGGCGTTGGTATCATTTTTGCTGGTCATTTTGAATGTGAACTGTGTGTTGTTCACATAGTCGTTGCAGGTGAGTCTGTCCTTTTTATAAGTGGGGACATGTCACTGCTGAACATGGGGGCTTATTGACTTAATCTGTGTGGGAAACCGCTGGTTATTTTTTTTCTAAGGGTTGGAAACGATTGGGGGAAGTCAGGTGATTTCCCTATTGAGTGACAAAATGTTTCAACCTCTATAGTGCTGTATTATGTTGAGTAGTCCATTTAGTTACTGACTTTTTTTAAGGGTCTAGGTTGAGGGTGTCAAATGATGCATAGATGTCCATGAACATGAGAACTAAGGTGATCTTGGTGTCTGTGTTGATTTTGTGGCATCCATATAGATATGAGTGCCAATTCTGCTTCCCTCTGTGGTCTGAATCCTACTTGCACATTATCCAAGTTGTTGTTGGCCTCTGCATGTTCCAGGATATGACTGCACACATAACCTTCTAGAATCTTATCTGTGTACGTTATGTTTGTTAGGGGTCTGTAGTTAGATGAACCGTCTGGGTCTCTGATAGTTTGTGCAGAGGTTTAAAATATGGCCCCTAGAAGCGTCTTGGCACAATTCCTATTTCCAGAAAAGAGTACATCAGTTTGTGAAAATAGATCTTTAGGCTTTCTTTGGTGAGGATCTCATTGTAGAAGTTCAGTAGGCAGGGGTTTTCTGGGCAGCCTGCTTTGTTGATCATTAGCTCTTTTTCATTGAAAAGGGCATTGAATTGTGGCCAGCAAGGGGGTTACTTTACTGACCATTTGTTTAAGATGGATATTGGCCATGTAGAAGATCATGGTCTGGGTAGAAGTTTCATTTTCTACCCTGTTAATATGGATGATATGCAGACAAGTAGCCAGTATTGACAGCGCTCGTCCATGGGATCCCTTCTAAGGATGAGACTTATCATTTCCCGACTGACGGGCAGGTTTTCCGGGACTCACCTATATAAAATGACATGCCTTTCCACTATAAAGAGAGAGGTATGCAATACAGCTTCCCTCCTTTTCCTCACAGGCCAGTGGTCCTCAAACCCCTCTGATCAGAATGTTTTCTGTGTCATTGCCCTGTCTAGTTGGCATTGTAACAGTTGCTCCCTCAGTCTGCAATTCACCCCTTTTTCACAGATGCGTGAGTCTACCTTCAACAACAAATTCAGTAGTTCTGCATAGTCACTGGGTAAATCTGGACTTGCATGTACTGCATCGTTCTTCTCATTCGTAAGGCAATGATACAGCATGACCACCTTTCTTTCTTCTGGACAAAATTCTTCTGAAGTTATTGGGTTAAAAGGAGCCAGGTAGGACATCAAGCCTAACCTAACTTGCATCAATTGCAGCAATTCAAGGCCAGTCACCTGATCTTCATGAAGGGTAGCACCCAGGAGCCTTCGTGTGTGCGCTGGAGGAACATATAAGGCAATAGGACTTATGATTTGAGAAGACATTGACACAGATGTTGTTGTCAAAGTAGCAGTGGTGGTGGCATTGGTCCCCACAATTCCATGGATTGTCCTGATCATCAGGAGACAGAAGATGCACATCAGCTTTTATATTATAAAGGTAATTGTGTATCACTGCTTCTTCGGTATGTAACGCTGTAACAGTTTGAAATAGTGCCAAGATTAGTTCGATTATTGCCTCCATCTTATCTGTGCAGACTGTAGGCTTCATAAACTATCACAAAACATTATGAGTCTTTGAAAAGAGCCCCTACAGACTACCCCATTAATTTCCCAGGTGTCAACCATCTTGGGCTATGCTGTGGTTCTCAAGGTGGTTTGATTAAATGACTGGCAAAGTGACGTCCCCTCAGTTGAAATAAGAACACTGTAATAGTTGAGTGAGTAGCAAGTCCAATCACAGGATAAGTGTACAACCCCAACCGAGGGAGTACTTCAGTGGAGCCAGAGACCAAAGCCACACTCAATCCATTCCTGGAACCCTGAGTCCATTGGTTAGACTACCCATACAATGGCACGAGACCGAACTATAAAAACCATAGTCCAAATGTGTCCTACCCAATGAAACGCAGGCAAAGCTAAGTGGAACGCAAAGGAAAACCAGTCAAAGCAAAACAAATCAGTAGACAAAACCGAATCCAAGACACATTCCATTACCCAAAACACAGAAAATCCAAGTGTGAGGCGCTAGTAATAAACAGTAGATCTTGTTTCCAGGAGGTCTTGAAAAGGGGAAAGGCTATAACCACAGTGTTGCATCCGGATTGCGGCTTAGGGGAGCAGTCTAGTTCAGGCCAGGAGTCCGAATTTAAACAGGCAGTAGGAACATTAGTTAAACACACATGGCAGAGCAAAAGGTACATATGGGGATGAGGAAATATCATAGAAAAAAACATGATATAACCAAATGGGCATGGGCACTACACAGGACAGCAGAGGGAGACAATGACATAGGCACTAAGGAACATAAAAACAACAGTAATATTTGTAGATAAGAGGAACATGAATGCAGCTTACCATAGTAAATTGTGGAGAGTAGATCCCTTCCTGCCGTGCTCCTCATACATAATAAGTCCCCATTTAGGGCTCTATTCGTAACCCTTCCACACCATGTGACAAATGTGTTTTGCATGCTACACACCAGGAAGGGACTTCTGGGGGATGCAGTTCCTATGGTCCTACAATCACCAGAGAGCTACCAGGATCCTCACAGCACTATAGCAATGCCACAGCCACCTGGGGCACCTGACAGGAGGTGCTTTTCAGAGTTTAAATGTTCCTTGTTTGCCACCGATATTCTGAATCCTTTTTTACTGACTTGGTTGGCTTGTAGGAGCTTGAAATTGGCCCAGATTGTTTCCGGTCTCATAACTTTGTAGCCACTTCATAGTCATCTTTCTGTAATGAAAAGAATGTGGCTGCTTCCTTCACTGATGATCATTTGGATCTGTTTATAGCTAGCATGAACATTGATCAGCGTGGAATGTACCTTGTGTTTTGACGCTAGGTCATGTTTTGGTGTAATTTGCAGCTACATATGCATCCTGGTTACAAGGTGTACAAGGTCCTCTGTGTTTGTAGGGACTGGATTGGCAGGAATTGCGGATACTTTGGGATGGGTTTTACATATTGTTGAGTTGTTGAGTTGGCCATTCTTCCTTATTCACTCTGTGATTTTCTTCTCTTGTTATTTTGCTTGGGCATGCCAGTCTTTTCTGATGAAGCGTTTGCTTTGGTTAATGATTTCAGTGAATGCTCTTCAACCCGTTTGGCTTGTTGTGGGTCAGAGAAATGCTGTTTCACTGGAGCAATTGGGGGTTGTAGGATTCTTGCTTGGATAAATTGGTCTCATTCACTCATTCATGATAGTGTGTTGTCCCTTCATTGGTTTCAGTTATTCCATCAGTTTGCAATTGTCCTGTTCAGTGCCACCTGACCTTATTTGCACTGCATGCTGGTCATGTCTGTAAATTGAGAAGTAATATAAGAGGTAAGGGGTTTTGGGCATCACCCACTTGTGGCATTCTTGCATGAGGTTGGTGGGCTTTGTTGACAGGTGGGTGGCAACGGTTCTTGAAAGTTGATTCTTGCATTGTTGGCAAAGTCATCTGCTGATCCTCTTTGTGCCTAATTGTCTTTCATTGGGCTGGACAATGTTAAAGGTTAGCTTAAGCTAAATCAGGCATTGTTTGTGTCCTTGAATGGATTAAGCAAGGGTTTTCCATAGGTATGTTGAGGAGTCTGTGCTGACCTCACAGTGAAGTTATTAATGCTTCTGGGGGAATGATCCAGGTGCACAATGACAATCAGATGAACAAATCTAGCTTTAAAAAATTGAGTAATCTGGCAATTTAGGGATATTATCAAGCAGTATAAAGAGTTAATCTATTGGCCTAGTGGCATGATAAGGGTAATCTAGGTTCAAATGAAATGTCCTAACTACAAAGTGAGGTTAGCATAGTTATATAATGACATGAAATTCACTTTGAAATAATGTGGCTGCAAACTGAAAGTTAATCCAACCGCGAAAGGAGTTAGTCCAACTGAAACTGAAGTGGCTTTGTCCAACACTGAAAATGTGTCTGGGCTGCACAGTCAGGCAGACTGCATATATTGTAATTAGACTGGATACAGCACTAGATGGTATGTCTGTAGAATGAACTACTTCTCATTGTTAAGTGAAGTTCTAATCTAGCCATGCAATGAATTACTCCAGCCACAAGGGGTAGGTCTAGCTACTTGGTGAAAATAGTATATCTGCAAGAAGGTATAATCTATCTACACATTGAAATAAATCTAGCTAGGCAGTTAAAAAGACCTAGGGACCAATTCTCCAAAAGTAGTGTAAATCTAAGGAGTGCAAAGAATGTGTTTCATTTGTGGTATGTTTAGAAATACAGATGTCACCTTATTCTCTAAGGTGACATGCTAATTTCAGGAGTGGCAGGATAGTAGCACAACAATGCCCAATACATCTGCCTGGTATATATTAGTGTTGGGAGGGCTCTGCCAACACTAACGTATGATAGGTTCCCAGAAACCACATGGTAGCTGTGAATGCATTTCACAGAAAAATTCTTGAAAAAATGCATTTCAATCCCTGTTTGTGGAACATAAATGCAAATGTTGCAAGTGTGACATGCATGATTTAAAGCATGACTATCTCAAATAAAGACTGATTCATCACGTGGCCAGAAATGACCCAGTCATGATTTGTGCCTCCATGTACACCGTGAATTTCGAAATGTGCTTTTAAATGGGCAGAAATGCCCCCTGTAGTGCACACATGTGCAAAGGGGTGATCTCCTTTGTGATTTGGCCGTCACCATTTGCGTTTGCTCTTTGCTTGCTGCCCGGGAAAGACTGCCCTGGGAGACTTGACTTTTAAATCTGCAATGAGGGTCACACGACCTGCAAGGAACACCAATTGCTGGGCACAGTGAGCGGAAGAGGGAGGGGATAGTATAAGCAGGTTGTGGGGGTGCAAATGGGCTTACAGGAGTACACAGGGAAAAGGAGCAGGAAAAACACAGAATGTGCCTGACGAAAGGCAGGGGCACTCATTGAGGGTCCAAGGACAGGGACCTGGGGAGTGATATGGGGATCCTTGCCATACCTTCCTTGTGGCCATCCTCAAGTGGCTCAGGGAGGCTTCAGTCCCTATGATTCTTCTCATTTGAAATCCCTAAAGCCAAGCTGGGGACCTTGTAACATATCTCCCTATAGTGCCCTTGGACCTATGGCAGAATTTCGATGGGCTACATACTAATGTAATCAACATTAATTTGAAGATAGACCTCTCAATAGATAACCCAAAAGGTGCAGTACTGGAGGGAGAAGAACCCTCTCATCACCCTCAGATTTGTTTATTTGGCCCATGACAACCACATAAGAGGGGCATGGTCAATGGCCATTGTAAATTGTCTCCCAGTGAGATAATACTTGAAAGCTTTCCAGCCCACCCACTAGCTAAGCATTCCAACTCTATAGTGGCCTAATTTTTTTTCTCTTGGATGGGTCATCCCAGTGATGAACATTATATGATATTCAACCCCATTCCTCATTTGTGAATGTACTGACCCCAAACCGAGTTACACGGCATTGGCTCTGAGGATAAATGGTTCCAAAAGGTTTGATTTTATGGGAGGGTTTGTTGACATAGGGAGGACTTCCGCAGAGTAAAGGCCATTTCAGTACTTTAGCACCATTTGATCATGTTCAATATTGATCCTTTCATTTGGTCTGTTAATGGTCCAGCTATAGTTAAAACATTTGGTGTAAATCATTGATAAATTGATAAATACTGAAAAGCTGTAGGCCACCACTTGATCTTGAGGAGGGAATGTCTTAATATAAATAGGTTGTGAGTCCTGCCTTTCAACACAGTGTGCCAAAAGAAGTAAGTGTTTCACATGGTCTTCAGGACTGCTGCTGTGGATAACAATATTGTGTAAGTAAGCCCCTATAACATCCCATCATCCCCTCTCTGGAAGGTAGCCGCCATGCCAGTGATGTCGAAGGGAGGCACTGTGAAATAAAATATTCCCATGAATGTTTTTTCTTGATCCATTGGGGCCAACGGGATCCTGCAATAGCCCCTCATGGTAGGCAGAGATTTATTTAGGGACCAAATGTGCTTGAACATTTCATTGATTTGTGACATTGATAAATCATTCAAATTTCAACTTCTCATTGACCTTCTAGAAAATGACTACTGCATGGTTTAGGCACTAGAACAATGAGAGGTGACTAGTTACTTTGGAATGGATGAATAACAGTAAGTCATTGTCACACATTATCTTGGCATCGTCCTGTACCACCAAATGGTGTGCTTCGATATGGGAATAGGGTCAGAGCAGAATTGTCTTTCCTAGTGGTTGTTTAGTCAGATGCACAAAGCCCTAGCTCTGCCAGATCAGTAACAGAAAACAACAAACACTGTGGACAGCGCTTAAACCTTGATTCCAGTCACCCTGAAGGTCATTCCATCAATGCCTAGGTCTCACGAGGAATTACCAAAGGAGCCATCAGGTAGCGTTCCTTGTTTTTTTGCCATGCCTTCAATCTCTTGATGTGCTGAGCCTGACTGGTTTTCCGGCAGTGTTCTTTTTTGAGACCAGTAGTAGTCACTGAGAACCTTTTTAATTATGTAGGCTCTATTTCACTGCAAGGTTAGTTTATTTTCTGACATTGGTACTTAGGCTAGAACCAGGTCTCTCATGTTGTACATGTTCAGTAGGTCCATAGGTCATAAAGCCTCCAATGTTTCTCTTGGCTTTCCTACAAATGTTGTAGTGCATGATGTTGGATGATTCACAGGTTCTCTTGGGTGACTTAGATACAGTTTGCATTCCCCACCTTGTGTAAATGATTCCTTCAAATCCTTCCTAAAGAGTGTTCAGAACATCACAGGCTCTCTCTGTAAATCAAATGGAAAGTAGAGAAACCCTTGGAGGGTTGCAGGTTTGACCTGTTATCAAGCAAGGCACATGGTAGCATCACAACCCAGTCTGGGCACTCTCTGATCCAGTTTATTGAGAAAGATCTTTAAGGTCTGGTCAACATGTGCAACAGGGCTATCAGCCTGGAGATGGAAAATGGAGTGTAGACGTTCACAATTTTTAACCATCTTTTTAGCTTGGTCATGACGCAGGACATGAATGGAGTTCCTTTATTGAAAGGTATCACCTTTGGGAAACCCATCTTGGAGAAGTATGGTGACAGGCATTTAACTGTACACTTGGTGGTGTTTCTCTTCATGGAGAGTTCAGGCCAGATAATACTTCTACTCTTTTTCTCGTTTTTCCTGCCTATAGGTGCCTCACATTGTGGGTCACATTTCCTGGACAGTGCCACTCCAATGACCTTTAATTGCTGTACACTCTGTGCCAGAGCTACCCTTTAGGATCTCAGTGAATATCTAGTCCTGCTTTAGGTTCAAAGTGTTTTTTTTCAGTTTTGCCCCCACTTACTCCTGAAAACCTAATTGTCCCACATTGTCTACCTCTCTTCCTCCCTCCACACTGGGGAGTGCAATTGATATTCCTCATGGGTAACATGACCCAGAACACAGTTCACAGAATGCTGCTACTTCAGTGACCCTCTTTTTCTTCCGCTCCATGCATTAGGCATGGAACTGTTGCGTGGAAGGGCACAGTCACTGAGCCCTCTGATTTACATCCTCTCCTCAACTAAAAGAGACTAAAGCACTCTTACGGAGACTGCCATTACTAAGCAGAGAAAACAATTGCTTTGCTCCAGAAGCAGTTAGTTTCATCCTAAAAATACTTGTATTGTTTACTGTTACCAATGAAGGTGGTTTGCAACCCCATAGAGATGATTTGTGAGCTCCCAAAGTCCATATCAGATCAAGCCCCACTGAGGTGCTTGATGAGATACTGAAGCCTGTGTCAGATATGATGTTTCTGGTTTGTAGCTTTGCTATTGTGGATCCAAACATGGGGGACACAATCTTACCTGTCCATTGCCTCTTGGCAGAACATTCGACCACAGAGGTTACAAAGTTACAAACTAACCATGAGCAGGCATTCTACATATGTTTGGGGGAATCAGATAATTTACCATGAGCTTTTACAGCAGCCAGCTTGCATGCTGAAGACATTAATTACAAGATGGCTGCCAGGGTGTATAAAGGCTTAGCCTAGGCCGCCCAACCCCTGCCCCCAGCCAATGTAAGCTCGTGAGAATCTGGAAAATGTAGACAATCTTAGCCAGAGAAATACATTGATGAAAACACGTGCAGGAAATCACAGAAGATCCAATTAATGGGCCAGAAGAAAAGTCCTTATAAGGCAGAGACCACAGTCAACCAGTGTGGATTGTTGTTGCAGCAGGATGCCACAGGTAGTTGGAGAATATTGGAAACTGATATGAGTGTTGAGGAGGTGCTGGAAAAGAAATAGGTAATATCATCAGGGGGTGGAGATAGTGGAGATGAGGAGGTGGTAAGAACATCCAGAGTGGAAAGTGGTACATTGAGGAAGGAGGGTACACTATCAGGAGGTGAAGGTGATACAAAGGATGAGGTGATACTATTTGGAGGTAAAAGTTGCACTGATGGGAATGAGCACATTACATCAGAAAGTTTAAGTAGTAGAACGTTTAAGAAGTGCAATGGAGAAGGATGAGAGCAGTCACACATTTCTACAAGAACATGAAGATTTCAGAGTGCCAGGTCAGGCTAAGGCAAGTCCAGAAAGTGGGAGGAGGAAACAAACACAAGGAAGTAAGGCAGTGAAGGAATAGTCAGGTTGACCGTTAAAAGGAAGCCCTAAGCTTTGTTACAGGATTAGGGTTGGCCTTGATGGCAAGCAGGGTGTTAGGCAGCAAATGTGTCATCTCCTAGTTCCACCTCACTTCAAAGAAAAAATGTATCTATATCATCAGTTGGGGGAGGGGATACCACAACTTACTTGGGAAGTTCTTAAATAATCAGGACATGCTATAGGTCTTTGAATCCCTTGGAAAATAAGCAATGTCCTACTGGGACATTTGGAGGTTTGGGAAGCCCTGGGATACCTGCAATGTCCCTGGGAAGTGAAACACATCTGTTTTTTTTTGTAATACTCTTGCCTACCTGTTTTTCTGTAAATAAACCCGTTCAGGCCTACTTCTTAATTCCAGTCATTTGTGAATCATGTGTCAGTTTCCTGGCGTGTAGCTTACAGCATGGAACTAAAAGAATGGACAGTTTTGATCTATGTGTTGTAACAGTAAGTTTACCTGTTTTAAGGATTGCCATGGTGTTTATTGTATTGTAATGTCCATCTTAGGATTGTCTGTAACCATCTCAGTCATAGTCACTTAATTGTCTGTTTGGGTTATATGAATAGCTTGTTCTTGTATTGTAATGTCCATCTTAGGATTGTCTGTAACCATCTCAGTCATAGTCACTTAATTGTCTGTTTGGGTTATATGAATAGCTTGTTCTTGTAGGGGTGGATTCTCTCGGAGAAGACCTATTCACAGGGTTGCTTGTAGGTGGTTTGTTTTCATTTAAGTGTAGTCTTTGTTCTGCTTGCCACATCTCTTTGCTAGTGCAAATGAGCCAGATATGATGAGATATCATTCCCTCTGCTTTCTTCCAACAAGCTTTTAAAAGATGTGAAGATATGAGTGTTCAGGAGTACCCCAATGCAGCTTCCACCTTCTTCTCTTTCAAATCTCACTGTGCTAGCCATATAGGTACCTGTCTTTGTATTGTGAATGGTTGTTCACAGAAAATGACTAGCTAGGAGTATGTTGTTTTAATCACCCATCCTACATGCTGACAAAAAGAATATCTCACGGTTTTTCTGCATCCTTCATGGTTTTATAGATTTTAAAATATTCCATCAGTTCTGTTGTAATATGAACCTTATAATGCAATTGAACACATTTCTACAAACAACGTATACTGACCCTTTTTATTGAATATAAACACTTCCTGAAACACATGGTCATTTCCTGTCATAATGACCTAATTTATGATAATCAGCATGGCTAGACATGTTTTGCAACTTTAATACTAGAAAAAATCAGTTTGTTTGACACATTTGCTTCAGACTTCTCGCCTTGCTTATCTGCTTCAGCCTACTGCCACATTTTATTTATAAAAAACCTTTGAACAACACTGTTAAAAATTGTATTTTCCTAACACTTAAACTGCTGAATCACTACATATTGTCTCCTGCCCAAACACTGCCTTTCTTGGTTTGCACACAGCACTATATTTTCTACTTGCTCAACAGTTTAAATCTTCACAGGGTTTGGAGGCCTGTAGACAACTGTAGTGCATGATGTGACATTCATTTTGGGATAAATAGCTGCCTTTTGCTGACCTATATTCTATATCAGAAATCTATATTCTGTGTTAATTATGTTGTGGACAATGTTAGCATTCCTTTGTTTTTATGTTGTCTAAAATAAATAAGTTCAGTATCACCTATTTTATAATGTACCTACCGTGGATCGGACATACTTAACACGTGCCTTACAACAAATGGATTTATGCCCTTGAAAAACACACGGCAGACATTACTTCAGCAGTGGGGGACAAGAAAAGGTTGTTGGCTTGACTTTTAGGGAAGCAGGCAGATGAGACATGGAGAAAGGTGGGGCACGGGGGAGTAACGTTAAACAACAACACTCAAGATGGTGCTCCGTTTAATAACCCTGCTCTTTACATACAGCTGATTCACAGGATGTGGTGGTTAGAGACAGGGGAGGCTCGGGACCAAAACATTGTTGTTTTTTAACACATGCTACGTCAGGAGCTACCTTCAAAAGTACAAACCAATTTAAATAAGGTGGTTGGAATAGAAGTATAATCATTTATTTATTTATATTTATATAGCGCGCAGACAGCCCAGGGGCATTGTGGCGCTGTTACTTGCAGGAACTTAGTTACAGGTGGTACAAGATTGGTAGCAGTTGTTGGCACATTATGATTGCTACAAACAGATTAGTCATTACAGCTCATGCATCTTTGGTTATTAGATTACAGACAGTTTATTGGCAAACATGGTGCTGCGAGAGACCTTATGTGAAGAGGATGGTTTTCATAGCTTTCCGGAAGGCAATGAGGGCATTCCAGTGTGATGGTGCAAAATAAGGGAAGCTGGATCCTCCAGCTCTGGCTCTTTTTACTAGTGGCACACAGAGCATGTTGGTATATGGTGACCTGGTTGGCCTTGTGGAGGAGACGGGGTGGATTCTTTGTGAGAGGTAGACCGGGGCGGTGAGGTGGATGCACTTGTGGGTCAGTGTCAGAGCTTTGATCATGGCCAGAGATCCAGGTACACATAATGCATTATTGTTGACAGAAACAGGAAAAGGAGAAGGTGAAGCAAACCCAGAGGGCAGAAGCAAAGTTGGCGCAGAAAAAGCTAGAAAAGATGAGTGTGGAAGGAGCGATAATCACGAATACTCCAGAAGGGCAGCCTGAGCAGAGCCCGACACAGGGGTGGGGAGAGGAGCCCGTGGATTTTAGTGGGGAAACAGGAGATTTTCAGAGAGGAAGAGGATGTTTCTTTAGGTATTGAGGGGAAAGGATCGGAAACATGAGGCCCCAACAAGGAATGCAAAGTTGGTCCTGTCGGAAAATGGGTCATTTTGCATGAGAATGCAGGAGCAGGCCTCCCATGCCCTTTAATTATTATGTCCCAGCGTACCACCCTGCCTTTAACACCCAGACCCAATTTGCCCCAGACTCTGCACAGAAATTAGTGCAGCCACAGATGCCGAATTTCACCCAGTCACCAACACAGCCGTTGGATAAGAACTCCTTGCCACAGGGCACAGTCACTCATTAATTGGGAGCAAGATTGCTAAGTGGCAATACTTTCCTGTTCCCAGGATCAAAAAATCACCCTCAATAGAACAGCCCACAGGGAGCTCTGGCGTGCCCGGTACTAACAGTAACTACCAACCCAGATCAGGAACCCCGGGTTGGAGGGAAGATATGGGATCAAACATTCTCCTTTTTCGTCGAAGAGGGGCTACCAAATCCTGCAAGTATGTGACATTCCCGATGTCGGACCAAGTAATGGTGTTTTCTGGTGCTATTGCATCGGTTCCTTTTTATGAAAATGTACCTGTCACCATAGGCATTCACAAATTGTCAATCCCTTTATTGTATTCATGAGCATCCCCAGTTAAACTCCTGGGTAGAGACATCAAGAGCAAATTGATAATGACCATTTCCTACCTCGGAGGAGGGTATAGTGTCTCCACACCGGGCATGTATCACAATAGGGATGCTGCAGTAATACAAGCATGCTGTGGCCAAAGAACCTTGAGAAGCACACCACTCCATCCAGATGTGTTCCTTTATGGGTTTACCGTCCTACTAGGTCTGGTGCCAGGTATTACAGACAAAATTCTGTGCATTCTGTGCTTACCTGCCAGATTCTTGTCTAGGCCAGTGGGCCAGCAGGAAAGGGCTCCAGTGATCACTATCACATTGCATTTGTAATCAGTAATCACCAAGGCAGGCACTGTAATCCTGTCCAGGATGGACGAGGATGATCTTGAAGGGTCCAGCTGATCGAAGAAACCGAAGACGAAGGGGAATTAGTCTTTCAAATCTCCATAACATGTTAGGTAATAGGGGAAAACAGAGAGACACTTCACATCTTTCTCCTTGCCAACACAGTACTGTCCCACTTTCAGGAAGATCTAGACAGAGTACCCAGTAAGTTATGAACTGTTTAAGGAAATATGCTGTTTATAGGGCCACACAATGTAGGACTGCTAAAAAACATAGGGGTAATTTGCATCAAACTGAAACCATGTGCAGTTTTCCCCCGAGTGAAACAGTATCCCGTGTCAAAGGTAGCAGAGGAGGGAATTTATTCCACCATCCTGGCCTTATAGCAGCAGGGCATAATAAATCCATCTGAATAAACAAGTAACACAGTTATTTAGCCTTTCAGAAAAGTGCAAGGGTCAATGTGGAGGATGGTGCAAGACTTGAACCTGTTGAACAACACTGTAGAGACAGAATTTGCAGTAGTCTCAATCCTGCCACCATCCACTGTAATGTCCCCATGGAAACCTCAGATTTTTCTGTAATAGACCTAAATAATGCATTTTTCTCTCTCCTGTTAAACCCTGAGTAGCAACCCATTACACTGTTTACTTACAGAGGACAGAGGTTTCAACACACTTGTTTGCACCAGGGATATTGTGAGTCCCCCAGTATTTTTACAGGGCAAATGGATCTGGGGAACTTCCAAACACAGAGCACAATGATTCGGTATGTGAATGACCTCCTGGACTGCACTAGTACAGAAGTGCTATGTAGGAATGACTCAGTAAAACTTTTGACCTCATTGGCAAAGAAAGGTTATAAAGTGGACAAGCATAAACTACAGTATTGTCAGAAAGACATTGCGCCTCATTCCCAGTTTGGAGGTAATCATGGCGCTATTAGCGCCATGGCTACCTCCAATACCGGTACCGAGTCCGCCCTCGTTCAATGGGGACTTACCGGTCTATTCCGACATTTGCGGGACCGGTAAGTCCCCATTGAAAAAGCCATTCACCATTCCCATTTGAGTCCCCATAGGGCTCAATGGGAAGGTGCTAATAACAGTACCGCAAATTGCGGTATCATTATTAGCTCTAAAGTCCCTTAACGGGTCCCGTCCTTAATGCCTGGTAAAACCAGGCATTAAGGAAGGGACCCGCTAAGGGAACTCCGAAATAGGGTGAAAAGGGATTACCGGCACCAGTGTCCTTACCGGTGCCAGGTATCCCTTTGCGCCAAACTCAGAATGAGGCCCATTGTGTACCTAGGTCAGATACTATCATGTGCAGCCAGAAAAATAACCCCAGAAACACACCACAACTTAACACGGTCAAGCAGATGCAGCAGGATTTGTGTTTATGGAACTATTGTCGAGCACGGATATTTGACCATTCTACATACAACAAACCCCTGATACAAGGGCTAAAGGAAGCACAGAAAGCAAAAGGACAGATTGTTTGGACAGACTAGATCAGTGGTCTTCAAACTTTTTGGACTTGCCCCACCTGAGCAAAGGTTGGGCGGGCCGGGCCCCCCCAAAAGTGCCAGAAGTATGTATAAATCGCTATGAACTTTTGCGTGCCATCACTGCACACTACTCCCAGTACAGACCCTGTGCTCTCCCCCACCCTACTCCCACCACTATCCCAGTGCTGCTGCCCATCCTGCTCCCACCACAGTCCCATAACACAAGCATACACACATCCATACACATTTAAATAAAACATAAATCGCCATAAACGTAACATCTGCAGAGGCCTGCGCGTGGTTGCTAAAACGCCCCACTCCAGGTTACTCTGCCGGTATGTGCGAGGAGGCGCAGGAGCACCCACTCGCACATACATACATGCAGTGGCCCAGCCAGCATTTCCAATGAGCTATGCAAGGCTGGCGAAGCAAAACACCCCCAGCGTTGCATGGCTCAGTGATCATGTGCGGCTGGGGAAATGAACTGTCAAAGGCAAACAGTGTTTCCCTTTGACAGTTCAGCCAGCCCAGGAGCACTCCCTCAGCTGGAAAAACAGCTGATGGAGTGCTCAGTGTTTCACTGGGCTGGCTCCTCGGCTCCTCCATAATGGGTGAGGTGGCCAGTGGGTGGACTCCCCCTCACCCATTATTGATGAGCCGCAGGCTTGGACTGGCCTATAGTGCAAAAGGGCAATGACTGTACCAAAAATGCAAAAGGGTAGTGTAGGCCAGTCAAAATGGCCCACTTTTTGGCCAATGTGGGCCAGTTTGAGGAGTTACTTCACTATGTAGCTAGTAGTTTTGACCATTGTTGCTGAATAAACATCCTTTAAATATCACAATGTGTTTACATTTGAACAAAAAACAACCCCTTGGGTACTATTCAAACAGTCTGTGACTAAAGGCCTGAATATCAATTTGCAACTGCTGGCCATTTTATATTTGGTGCCTAAGACCATTTATGGTCCAGTCTGACCATGTGAGCTGCCGCTTCCCATTTCCTCCAATCTAGAAAAAAAAAATGTCTTTAAAATGCATGCTGGGCTCTGGCGCCCCCCCCCCTGGGATGAGGCTGCACCACCCTGAGGGGGGCACGCCCCACAGTTTGAAGACCTCTGGACTAGATGATCAAATAATGTCAAGAGCTCACCAAAGCATCAGTACTGCCCCTGTTTAAGTCACGCTAGATTATTTAAAAAACATTTTTTTTCTTCTCACGCTAATGGCCAAATGATGTCAACTGTCCTCACGAACAAGACCTCACCATGACATAAGCCTCTGGCTTATTTCAGTGGTCATTTGGACCCGGTAATGCAGGGACACTTCACATGTTAGCAGGATCTGGCAGCCACTTAATTTGCCATACAGAAATAATCTACCATTATTAAAGGGTGTCCTCTCATCCTGTACATGGAGCATGCTGTTTTTACCATCCTAGAAAAATCTAAATCCACTATCACCACCAAGCGAGCGACAGTTTAGTCTGTTGAATCCCACTGTCCACATCATGAGGTGTTCCACTGTTAATCCAGCAACATTTATTGCAGAACCAGTGCAGGCAACTGACACAGTACATGTTTGCACTACATATAAAGACACCACTGGTGAAAGTGCATGCATTAATGAGGATGCGCTCAAAGAAGGGAAGCTGCTCTTCGTTGTCGGTTCATTAATGGTAGATCAGAGCACGGCAGTCAGGCACGCAGGGGCAACAGTAGTGAGCCTTAAATAAGGAGAATACCATGTGTTACATAAAGTGTCATTGCTCTCGTACTACTCTGTGAAAGTAGCGGAACTCGTGGCCCTCATAGCACAATGGAACAATCTCAAGGATGCCCCACTATCATTTACTCAGATTTGGCTTATGCCACATCCACAGTGCACTCTGGCCTCCAAGTTAATAGATGCATTAGGAATCCATACAGCAGTTGTGGTAGTAAAATGTTCAGTTCATACAAACAACACAGACCCATTTTCTAATGGCAACCGCGAAGCAGACATAGCATTCAAGGAAGCAGCATATTTAGAAAAACCTGTTGACTTGGTGTCCTCTGCACTAGCATTAGAGAAGGTTGAAATGACAGTCCCATATAATGCCCTTCCACTGGCCCAGCATATTGAGTTACATGTGCAGGCTCCACACCTGGAAACAGAGTTATGGATGAAGAGAGGGTGCTCCCTCTCACCTATGAACATCAAATGGGGACAGGCTATTTCAGGGAAACCAGTCATGACCTGGGAATTGCTTACCATCACTCTCGAGCAATTGCACTTTTCAACACATACATGCAAAGAATACATTGCCACTGATTTGCAAGAGCTATAGTCCATTCCCAATTTCCAAGAGCTAGTTGCTGATTTCATATCAAATTGTATTACTTGCCAAAGGTACACCACAGATTGCATTCTCAGAATGCTTAAGGTGACATTGCCCCGCCCTTTGGACCCCTTTTGACACCTACACATTGACTATGTGGACATGGTTAACAGGTGCAGTAACTTTCATTATCTAATTGTTGTGTTTTGCCCATTCTCATGATGGATCTAAGCAGGTTCCTGTGCCCAAACCGATGCAAAATCTGCAGCCACATTTCTGGCACATGGGGGATTTGTGATATTATTAGATCTAACAACGGCAGTCATTTTTTCAATGAACTGTTTAAGGAAATATGCTGTTTATTGGGTATAAAGCACACATTATTTACCACTTATTACCGACAAGCCAACAGACTAGTTGAATGCATGAACAGTGTATTGAAACAGAGGCTTGCTAAATTGTGTGACACACTGCATAAAAGTTGACTGCCCTGTTTGCATCTTGCTTTGTTTGCTCAAAGAAATCAGCCAGGGTCTGGCTGTCACCTTACTCCACACAAAATAATCACAGCATACACCTTGGCTCAATTTTAGGGGATGACATCCAGGGGTACCTTGGAGAGCTAACCAAATCTTTCAGGTTCATATGTCGGCAGTTTGGGCCCCATCGCCATGATCATGATCCACCAGTAGACGAGGCATGGCCAGCACAAATTGAGTCATTGCAGTGTCTGCAACCACAGCCCTTCCCAGGCATTTGCTGTTTTTTGAAATCAGGAATTTTGTGCAGAAGTGAAATTATCCTAAATTCAAGGGATTTCTCGATGGACTATAGGCTACTCCCACAGCGGTCAAAGTCTCTGGCAAAATACAATGGATCCACCTCAGTGACGTCAGCAAAGACAAGAGTTACTTCACCCCCCTCCAACAGCAGGAGGAAGAAGAGGGGTGTAACGCTCACCTGACTCCCACGGAGGCGCTGGCCTGGTTCGCGCTGCTGTGACCTCTTCTAAGGTGCGCAGGGTTCGGAAGACGGACTGGACCGGGCCCCCAAGTCTGGCTTGTCTGGCTTGCAGAAGTATCCTTCTGTAGGCGAAAATAGGGGATTAACTGTCTGCAGGGTAATGCAATCAGCCTCCCACTTTCCCCTCTCACCCTCCTCGAAACCCTTCTGTGATTCGTCGTAGCGTCTCACCTTAGGGTCTGGAAGGACGAGCCCTCCATCCTGCTTCTGATGCAGGGGCGCGTTGGTATCCAGTTACTTCACTGGATTTTCGGATTGGTGAGAACCAAACTTGCCTGGCTTCCAGGTAAGTTTTTTGATAAGAGGTTCCCCTTGTGTCCATGCATTAATGTACTAATGCTAGTGTCTTTTTCCCCATAGGGGCCAGGGTACGGAATGCCGGGGAACAGGCACCGACCCGAGATAAGAGGTGAAATCCTTGTAGAAATCAGGTAAGTCTTTAATGAGCGTTTTTTGGTAATGTCTTTTCATTCGCTCATTAACGCTGATGTCTCTTTTTCCACTTAGGGGCCGGGGTCCGGAAATGCCAGGATGCGGCGCGGACCCAAAATGAAGAGGGAATGAATCAACAGGTAAGTCTTAACATGGAGATTTAGCTTTCCTTATTCCCTTCTCTCTCTCACCTTTTGTTCTGGTCTTTTTCGCCCTAGGCGCTGGGGCGTGACTGCGAATCCGGATGATCGCTACTGAACATGGAGGCGCCTAGTAAAGGTGAGTGGAATGCGGCGCTGCAGCGATCGACGTGATGAGCTTTTAAATAAAAGTCTCCCTTTTCAGGATTGTCGGCGAGATGTCTCCGGGATGCAGATTTAGCAGGTAAGGACTTTTCCTTCTTCTGTTCTCTTCTTCTCTTCCTTTGCAGGTTTTCCAGGATGCTGGCAGGCGTGGCAGAAGTCAGGATGCAGGAGCAGACACGGTGAGCGTCCAGCTGCTAGATGCAGAACAACGCAAAGCACGTGTGGCTGTTCGGGTGGGGTTTAAATAGCCTTGGAAGAAGTTCCAGGTATGTATCCTTCCTCCAATCAGGTATGTATCCTTCCCCGACCATGCCCGGATGGTAAATTAGTCCCACAGGTAAAATAGTTCCTTTCAGGCCTCAAGGAGGCCGGGATCCTGCAGCATGGTCTGCATCAGGTAAGTGCACCCAAGCACTTCCATAATGAGCCTGGCGCCTATGGCGCCAGGACTGATGTCTTTTATGAGCCTGGTGCCATAGGCGCCAGGACACTGTCCAAAGGGCCCCTATATGGGGTTGCTGGGTCCTTCCTTGGGGACTGGATGTCCGCTTTCGGGGACGCAGGGCTTGAACCGGCTCCCCGGGAGCGGGCATCATGACAGCACTCCCCCCCAAGGCCCCTCCCAAGGTTGTTCCCTCCGGGGGTTTTGGTTTGTCTGGGAAGAGTCAGTGGATTTTCCTGACTAATCGAGGTGCATGCACATGGTCGCTGGGTTCCCACGACCTCTCCTGAGGTCCGTACCCCTTCCAATCAATTAGGTAGAACAGTTTTGACCTAAACATTTTTGAGTCTAAAATGTTCTTCACTTTGAATTCGGGCTCCCCATCTATTAGAATAGGTTCTGGAGGTTTGAGTAGTCGGGTTCCGGGTACCACTGGTTTCAGAAGTGATACATGAAAAACAGGGTGAATTTGCATACTAGCTGGTAAATCTAGTTTAACAGCCACTGGGTTAATTATTGCCGTAATAGAATAAGGTCCCAGATATTTTGGGTTAAAAGTTTGAGGCCCTTTGAGTGGTAAATGTCTGGTAGCTAACCACACTTGAACCCCAATCTGATACGGAGGTGCTTCACTCCGATGTAGATCAGAATTCTCCTTGTATTTTCTCTTGGCTTGTTGTAAATGCGTAGTTGCCTCTTTGAAGGCTTGGGTAATTGTAGAATGCAGATGTTCTACTGCAGGCATTCCGAGGTTCTGAGGTGAGTCAAGCTTTGAGGTTCGAGGGTGATGCCCAAACAAAGTATAAAAAGGACTGTGGCCAGTTTCAGAGTGTACCGAATTATTATATGCGTATTTGGCTATCCAAAGAATGTCTTTCCAGTTGCTTTCAGATTGCTGTAACATACACCGTAAGTATTGCTCAAGGGTCTGATTTGTCCTCTCGGTCTGACCATCGGTCTGAGGGTGGTGACTGGTCGATAATCTTACGTCGATCTGCGCTATTTGACAACATTTGCGCCAGAAGTGGGAAATGAATTGGCTTCCCCGGTCAGAGATTAGTATAGATGGCAATCCATGTAGCCGAACAATATTTTCGAGGAATTCTTTGGCTAGGACAGAAGCTGAAGGTAAACCTTTCAAAGGAATAAAGTGGGCCATTTTGGAAAACAAATCCACAATTACCAGAATAGTATTGTACCCCGAACAAGGAGGCAGGTCCGTAATAAAATCCATTGATAGGGTGTGCCAGGGTGCTGGCGGTATGTCTAGAGGTTGAAGGAGACCGGCTGGTCTTTTCTTTTGACTTTTATTTTGGGCGCAAACACCACAGGACATCACAAAAGATTTAACATCTTTTCGCCAAGAGGGCCACCAAAATTGTCGTTTCACCTTTTCCTCTGTCTTGGCAATACCGGGGTGTCCCTCTATTAATGCATCATGATAACCGGAAATAACTAGTTCGTGTAATTCCTTATGTGGCAGGAATAAGTGTCCTTGGAAATAAGGTAAACCATTATCTATGGTAAAGTCTGATCCCTTTTGTATCCAATCCTGTAAGGTTGTAGGGTCCAGGAGTTGTTTCACTCTGACTTGAATGGCTTCAAGCGTCTGTAACAAAGTCATGCCTAGAATCCTCTGTTCGGGAATTATTGGTACTGGTTCTGAGTTTGTATCAGATTCTCCCATTCCAATTTGGGAAAAGGTGTCTGCTTTGCCATTCTTGCAGCCAGGTCGATAGGTAATCACGAAATCAAATTCAGCTAAAAACAAAGCCCATCGGAGCTGCCGTGATGACTGAGCCTTGGCGGTTTTCAAATACTGTAAATTCCGGTGATCAGTGATCACTGTGATGGTATGTCGAGCGCCAAGCAGATAATGCCGCCAGGCTTTAAAAGCGGACTTAATGGCTAACAGTTCTTTGTCTGTGATTGCATAATTAACCTCGGGTGCCGAGAATTTTCTGGACCAAAATGCTACGGGATGCAGTTGGTTGGTTTCGGGATCTCTTTGGGACAGGACAGCTCCCATGGCTGGGCTGGATGTGTCAGTCTCGACGACATAAGGGAGATCTGGACGCGGGTGTTTCAATATAGGTGTGGAGGTAAACTTAGCTTTTAAATCCTGAAAAGCCTGCTCGGCTTCTTCAGACCATTCAAAACGTTTATTTTTCCTCAAGAGTGCAGTAATGGGTTGTACCACGCGTGAAAATTCCGGGATAAACCTGCGATAGAAATTGGCAAAGCCGAGCATGCTTTGAACCCCTTTTACAGAGCTAGGTGATGGCCATTTGAGGATGGCATCCACTTTTCTTTAGTCCATTCGGACTCCTTTGGGTGTCAGGATGAAACCTAGAAACTCGACTTCTATGGTATGGAAAACACATTTCTCCAATTTAGCAAATAGTTTGTGTTGGCGCAGTTTTTCAAGTACTGCCCTGACGTGTTTTCTGTGATCAGATTCCGAAGAGGAGTACACCAGAATGTCATCGATATATACGACAACACAAACATCGATGAGTTCCCGAAGGACATCATTCATGAAGTATTGGAAGGCAGCTGGCGCGTTACACAATCTGAAAGGCATCACCTGGTACTCGAATAATCCGTATTTAGTACGGAAGGCAGTTTTCCATTTGTCGCCTTCTTTAACTCGTACCAGATGATAACCCCCCCCGGAGATCTAACTTGGTGTATATGCAAGCGTCCTTCACCTGGTCAAGGAGTTCAGGGATCAGAGGCAGAGGATAACGGTTTTTAACCGTTATCTGGTTCAATACGCGGTAATCGATACAAGTTCTAAGGTCGCCTTCTTTTTTGGGCACGAAGAACAAAGCCGAGGATGCCGTGGACTTTGACGGGCGAATAAAACCATTAGCTAGGTATTGATCCAAATATTGTCTCAAATGCAGATTCTCAGGTTTGGTAAGGGCATAAATCCTGCTACAAGGGGGTTGTGCACCGGGCACCAGATCGATTTGGCAAACGTACGATCTGTGAGGAGGTAACATGTTGGCCTGTTCCTTTTGGAAGACGTCCTGAAAGTCTTGGTATTCCGGAGGTAGTTGCATGGAGGCAGAGGTTACAGATGCTAGATTAATCTTCAGGTTTTCTGGGTAGCAGGTTTGTGTACAATCCGGGAAGGTTATTCTCTTAGCTCGCCAATCAATTTGAGGATTATGTGTCTCTAACCAAGGGATTCCAAGAATAACCTGAAACTGTGGAGCCTTGACTACATCAAACACAACACCCTCCCGATGGCCATCGGGACCAATAAGAGTCACCTGAGTAGTGGAATGTGTTACCGGTCCAGAGGCAATTTCAGTTCCATCGACTGTGGTGATGACATCTTTGCTGGTTTTAGGACGGAGAGGGAGGTTAATCCTAGAGACCATTTCACGATCCACATAGTTTCCAATAGCCCCACTATTGATGTATGCCTTTATTGCATGCAACCGCTTAGGCTGTTCTGGATCTACGAGAACCATTGGCACAATGAAATGCGAGGTCTGAGAGTTAGTTTTCAAGCTCGGCAAGTGGACCCCTACACTTGGCGGGCGGAGTCGTTTCCCGAAACAGAGTCTTCATGGTTTTTATCAGCGGCTCCTACCGCCTTTCGGGGCAGTTTTGCCGGGCAATCTCGTAGAAAGTGTCCAGAATTCCCACAATAAAGACATCATTTTAACTGCCGCCTCCTTTCACGTTCCTTTTGAGTTAAGGGTCCTTTAACCCCTCCAATTTGCATAAGCTCAGAGACATCAACTCCATTGGGATTAGCATGGGTCTTGACCAACACCCGGGTCTCAAACCTGGACCGATCTGCTTTTCTGTTTTGAAGTCTGTGATCCAATTGGACCACTAAGTCTATATACTCTGTGCATTCTTGGGGCGGATTTACAACTTGGGCCAAGACATCTTTAAGTTCTCCGCGTAGGCCTTGATAAAACAACGTGACTCTTTTATCCTCTGGCCATCCTGTTTCCACAATTAGTCTATTAAAGGTTGCAATATAGGATAGGAGGTCCTGATTGCCTTGTCGCAGGGATAGAAGTTCGTCATCCAGAGCCTGCCCCTGAGAGTGTCGAGCAAATAACCTTTCCATGCTTGCTTGAAACCTTTGAAAATCACGGAGAATCTGGTCATCTTGAGTAACCAGTGGAACTGACCAATCGGCAGCGCAGCCGCTGAGATATGACAATACAAAGGCTACCTTGGTCTGATCATTAGGGAAGGCCCCAGGTCTGCATAGGAAGTGCAAATGACACTGATTCATGAGTACGGCGAATCGTTTGGGGTCCCCAGCAAAGCGTTCGGGTGGGGCCAGCGGCATGTTTCCAGGTAGATTAATCTGAACAGGGTTACTGGAAACCACAGGAGCGGGGTTCCCTCCGGAACCGGGTAGAGGAGTTTGCCCAGCTTGACCTTGCAAAAGCTGTCTGGCCAGGTCATCAGTTCTTTCCTTTGATATTATTAATTCCCTCCTGAGGGCATTAGTCTTGTGACGAGCGGCATGTACTTCGGCCCGTAATTCCCCCAGTAATTGGGCCAACTGATCAGTCTCGGAACTTTCCATAGCGCCTGGGTGGGAATTTGTAGGAAGGCTTCGCATTCTGTAATGCACACCTGACTCCCACGGAGGCGCTGGCCTGGTTCGCGCTGCTGTGACCTCTTCTAAGGTGATGCGCAGGGTTCGGAAGACGGACTGGACCAGGCCCCCAAATCTGGCTTGTCTGGCTCGCAGAAGTATCTTTCTGTAGGCGATAATAGGGGATTAACTTTCTGCGAGGTAATGCAATCAGCCTCCCACTTTCCCCTCTCGCCCTCCTCGAAACCCTTCTGTGATTCCTCGTAGCGTCTCACCTTAGGGTCTGGAAGGACGAGCTCTCCATCCTGCTTCTGATGCAGGGGCGCGTTGGTATCCAGTTACTTCACTGGATTTTCGGATTGGTGAGAACCAAACTTGCTTGGCTTCCAGGTAAGTTTTTTGATAAGAGGTTCCCCTTGTGTCCATGCATTAATGTACTAATGCTAGTGTCTTTTTCCCCATAGGGGTCGGGGTACGGAATGCCGGGGAACAGGCACCGACCCGAGATGAGAGGTGAAATCCTTGTAGAAATCAGGTAAGTCTTTAATGAGCGTTTTTTGGTAATGTCTTTTCATTCGCTCATTAACGCTGATGTCTCTTTTTCCCCTTAGGGGCCGGGGTCCGGAAATGCCAGGATGCGGCGCGGACCCGAAATTAAGAGGGAATGAATCAACAGGTAAGTCTTAACATGGAGATTTAGCTTTCCTTATTCCCTTCTCTCTCTCACCTTTTGTTCTGGTCTTTTTCTCCCTAGGCGCTGGGGCGTGACTGCGAATCCGGATGATCGCTGCTGGACATGGAGGCGCCCAGTAAAGGTGAGTGGAATGCGGCGCTGCAGCGATCGACGCGATGAGCTTTTAAATAAAAGTCTTCCTTCTCAGGATTGTCGGCGAGATGTCTCCGGGATGTGGATTTAGCAGGTAAGGACTTTTCCTTCTTCTGTTCTCTTCTTCTCTTCCTTTGCAGGTGAACCAGGATGCTGGCAGGCGTGGCAGAAGTCAGGATGCAGGAGCAGACACGGTGAGCGTCCAGCTGCTAGATGCAGAACAACGTGAAGCACGTGTGGCTGTTCGGGTGGGGTTTAAATAGCATTGGAAGAAGTCCAGGTATGTATCCTTCCTCCAATCAGGTATGTATCCTTCCCTGACCACGCCCGGATGGTAAATTAGTCCCACAGGTAAAGTAGTTCCTTTCAGGCCTCAAGGAGGCCGGGATCCTGCAGCATGGTCTGCATCAGGTAAGTGCACCCAAGCACTTCCATAATGAGCCTGGCGCCTATGGCGCCAGGACTGATGTCTTTTATGAGCCTGGCGCCATAGGCGCCAGGACACTGTCCAAAGGGCCCCTATATGGAGTTGCTGGGTCCTTCCTTGGGGACTGGATATCCGCTTTCAGGGACTCAGGGCTTGAACCGGCTCCCCGGGAGCGGGCATCATGACAAGGGGGGAATATCAAGGGGATTATGATTTCAATGAATATATATCCATTTGGGCGGCACAGTACTGCATTCTCAAAGGAACACTGACAGACTCAGACAATATGTGCCTTATCTCGTTCTTCTTTTTTGCAGTCTGTGTTTTCTCATGTTCCACTTTTTCTGTTTTCTCTCTGATATTTCTAGCTATAACGTTACTAATGGTATAACGATTGAATTGCTAGGGAGTTGTAATATTTCTAAACGCATTGAACAGCTAGAGAGTGTTAATGTTTCCAGGTCAAGAATTAAAAGAGATATTACTGATCCAAGAGTGATTCCAGGTAGATCTGATGATGTGCATCAACACAAAGAGGTTAACATGTGGTATCATCACATGCAGGTGTTCTGGAAAGAGAAATCGTTATGACTGTTCATTGATTCCATATACAGCAGCCACACCTAGGTTGTTTTTACCTCAAGAGATGTCATCAGAGGTAGCAAGTTGTTTAGTTCACCTAGATTTCTGCAGAGTGTGAGGCACCGTTCAGGACAGTCAGGACATAAGGTTCAGATGCAGTGGTTGGAAGTTAACACAACAATATACAACAACAATTATGTGGAGTTGACTATGAAAACAGAGGGCAATGGCTTGATTTATCTCATATGTAGGTATTAAAGAAGAGTGCAAATGACTGATGTTCGGGTAAAGCAAGTTAGGACAAATTCATTTTTTTTTCACAGAATCACATGCATCCCATTGTTTCAAAGATGTAGGGCAGAGCCGGTCTCATTGTGGAGGTAGTCCTAAATTGCAGATGAAAGGCACTGTCTTCAATAAAGGCGAATGGGTTGAAGGGCTGATTGGATGCAGGGCAGGGGGAATGTTTGGGCTACCCAACGGTGTGGTTCAAAAAATAGATTAAACTTGTTCAGCCATATGTTGCTAATACAGGAACAGTCTGACTTGGATTGATCAATATAACCCCCTACTAAACTTATGAAACACACAAGGTTCTTCTTGTGTTTCTGAAGCAATGGCAGCATATGTGTGGGGGTGAACTCAAAGTGCAGTGTAACAGTCAATCTTCCTGACATTGAAAGGGCGCTTCTACTCTCATGCACTTATACTGGGTTTGCGGTGGACTAGCGTACACACAACAGCTGCTGTCCTGGGGAGGTATTTGTTCCTTGGCAACCTTGCAAGTTCCTGTCCTGGTACTACCTGATGTAAGCATAACAGCAATCCACAACCACCCAATGACCAAGACCATGTACGTATTACATCAAAGGGCTCACTGATCTGTGAACCTGCACTCTGCCACCAAGTTAACTATCTAATGCAAAGGACAAGAGCTAAACTGATTGATATACTGCATAGAGCGCCAAGGGACCACTTCGGTGGTGATAGTGTGCGGTACAAATGTCCTTTAACATTAACATTAACATAACATATATACCTATTGTTCATCAGTGCGGAAATGTTTTTGCCTAATTTCTGACTCATGGGGTGCAAGCAGGGGAAAAGACCAAGTGGCTGCAAATAACAAGGTAGGGGCTCTTTCAAATGCACAATGACACAGGGAATGGGCAAAATGCTACAGGGAAAGAACTTCGGGCCATAAGACTAACTAACTTGCAAAATCGTAATGTGCTGGGCATGTTAACTGCCATGAAAGGGGGTTTGCGCATAACTGGGCACTTCCCGCTCCATGATGGGTCACATCTTTTTTTTCATGGGTGCCCTCATGGATGGTTAATCTCCTCAAAGATCTTCTCAAACATCCCGGTCTTGTGCATACTTCCACCTAACCATCAGACATACCATACTCCCCTGTCTCTGAGCAACCCTAGGCTCTCCCCTTAGCGGTTAGCCATACTTTATGTTTTTGTGTCCTTTCTCTAGGTTTCGTTCAATTGCAGTTACTGTTGTCGGCGTACTGTGTCCAATTAGGCTCTCTCTCACTCACTAGGCCCCCTTCCTCTGTGGTCACTGTTGTGCTGTGAACTGTGTCCCATTAGGCTCTCTCACTCTCTCTAGGTCCCCTTTCATCTGTGGTTACTGCTGTGATGTGAATTGTGTCCCATTATGCTCTCTCCCACTTTCTAAGTCCCGATTCTTCTGTGGTTACTGTTTTGCTGTGAACTGTGCCCCATTAGGCTCTCTCCCACTCTCTAGGTCCCTTACCAACTGTGGTTACTATTGTACTGTGAACTGTACTTTGTCCCTTCAGGCTCTCTCCCACTCTTTGGTCCCCACTTAGCTGGGGTACCATTTCTACTGTTGTGTTTCACCTGTATGTTCCTCCTGTGGGATCCCTTTTGTGTGACCCCCCCCTACCCTCTGTGTATCCTGAGCTGTACGACATTTGGCTGTGCATCTCTCCATTCTCTCTCTCACTCCCTCCCTCTTCTACTGTCCTCCATGCATCTTGATCTCCAACCTAGGCCTCCCTATCGCTGATACCTACGTCACTGCTTCCTCCGGACAGACTGTCACTGACATCCTCTTTGTCATTCCCTCACCAGACCTGTGGACCCCTCATATGGTCTTGGCTCTCCTATCTCTTCCTCTCCCATTAATGGTGGCACTCGGTAGGAGGCACTCTCGGCCTCCTTCCACTCCTCCATGATCATCATTAATGTCTATTTCAATGGCACCATCTTGGCCCTGAGCCCTCAGCCCAATCACCTCCTTTTCGATAGCCATCTCCCGTGTCTTATCAAGTTCCTTCCTTCTCCTGCTACTCCTAATAACAACTCTCAGGTTCCGCTGCCACCTCCTGCTTCCGTCACCTCTCTGACAACTTCCTTCTCCTCTCTGGCTTCTACGCCACCTCCTGATACACCTCTGCCCATTCACGGGCCCCCACATACTCCACTGGGTGTACCTCAAGCCTATACGCCACCCTGGAAGTATTTCAAATGTGGCAAACTGCTCCATGTTGCTACTCTTAAATCTCGCTCTGCTATCAAACACTCCTCTGACATCTGCCACCTCCTCAAAGAACTTGACCTGGATGTCCTCGCTCTCACGAAGACACGGTTCATGGCCAGCTCTGTCACAGGTTTTGAAACTCCCCTCCCTGATGTCTCCAGAACCAACCTGCCTGAAGGTGGAGTAGCCCTCATCTTTCCAGAGTGGGTCCCTACTTTTGTCATTCCTACACAGGCATATTCCTCCTTTGAATGCCTAGTCTGCAGGCTCTCTATCTCTCTTGCCCTCTCTCTGACCGTGGTCACCTTCTTAAGGCTACCTGGCCAGGTTGCCCTCTTCCTCTCAGGGTGGGCTGACTTCTCTTGTTCTGCCTCTACCTCTCAACTTCTCCTCCTCTGAGACCACAAAATCTACCTGGATGCTTCTAATTTTTCTTCTGGGATCTTCTGGGTCCTCTGCAAAACTCTGTCTCTTTCCATTCTACCCTCTGGTCTGACACTCTATCGGTCACACATTGGTTGTTCTCATTTCTTCAGACATCCCCCTATCTAACTCTATCACCACTCCTCTCCCTTTCACTGACCACGTTCTGCTCTCCTCTCACCTGAAACTCTCTGTCCCTCCGGCCAAGCCTACCTCAGCATTACCACTTACCTTCTTGGTCATTCGTCTCAGTGATTCGACCCATGAAATGTGTGTCAGTGGATGCCTTTGCTGCTACTTTCTCTGCTCCTCCTACTCCCTTGGCTGACTCACACTCTGACACTGCACTCTCTAAACCTGTATCTTTCCATCTCCAACACTCTAGACGTCTTTGCCCCTGTCATGAGAATCCATCTGAAGTCTACCTCCAAGTACACCTCTTGGTATGACACTGACCTCAGTGCCCTGAAAGGCAAGTGCAGGGCTTTGGGCACATCCTCTGACAATCTGGTCTGTTCCATACTCCAAAGGCAATACAGACTCTCTGTCCTGTCCAAGAAGGGAGTCCACATCCAAGCCTGTGTATCTGTGGACTCCAAGTACACATTAAAATTCTTTAAAATCTGCAAAGTTCTGACCAATCAGTCTGCAGTTTCCACCTCCCAGGCACTCTGTACGGCTCTGGCTTCTCACGTCACCACTTCCTGTCCTCCCTCTCTCTCATCTTCCTCTCCCTCTGCCTCTCTCGCCCCCCCTCTGGCTGCCTCTCCCTCTCCTCCTCCTTTTCCCTCTTTTTCTCCAACAACACCTGACGATGTTTATAGCCAAGTCTGATCTATGAAAGTGTCATCCAAACAGTGTTACGCTCACCTGGACCCCACAGGGGTGTCGATCGGACCCGGACAGCTGCGGTCTCCTTCAACGCGATGCGTAGTGCAGAGATGACTGTCTGGACTGGCCCACCTAGTCTTGTCTGCTGGACCCGAAGAAGTATATTCCTGCAAGTGGAGACAGGGATTAACCACCTGTGGGTTTTAATGATGGCCTCCCAACTGTTCTCGCTCTCCCCCACTAATCACCTCCGATAACCCCTTAGTAACCTCACCTTATATTCGTAAAAGATGAGCTCTCCATCCTGCGTGTCTTGCAGGGGCGCATAGATACCAGTTACTTCACTGGTTTGAAGGCGTTGGGAGAGTTCCGGTAAGTATTGACTCTGAAGTCCCTGGCGGGATTGGTAAGTATCAAGTTCAAAGAGTTCAATGTGCCCGATGTTCACTCTTGTCCCCTTCCTTCCTTAAGTTGCAACTGAGTTTGTGAGAAGAAGGTCTCGTAGCTGCTGCAGGCGTTCAGGTTAGAGTCTGTGTTACCCAACGCCGTCCGGTAACTATTGCATGCGTTAACGTGTTGTTTTTCTCCCTCTTTACAGATGCGGCATATGAAAATGTGGAGAGTTATGGAATAATACCGCCGGTGGTAAATCAGGTAAGTCTATGGTGATAAGAGGTTGTATTTGTTGATTCCCTTCGCTCACCTTGTTTTTTCTTGTGTCCCTAAATGATGGAGTCAGTGCCAGATCGAAAGAGGCAGTGAGAACTGGTGAGTATGGCGCCGTGCTGGAGCTGGCGAAGCGACGCGTGCAGGACTTATGTACTTTCCATGTCCGGAGATGAAATGGTTCCGGAATTAGGTGAGGACTTTGAAATAAGTTTGTTTTCTAACCTTGTCCTTTTCCTCTTCTTTATTCTAGGAGCTCCGATTCGAGGCAGGCGTGGCAGAAGACTGGATGCTGGCTGCAGGCACGGTGAGTGTCACGCTGCTGGATGTAGAATAACGGGAATCATGTGCTGCTGTTCGGATGTGGTTTAAATAGCCTCCAAAGTAGTTCCAGGTAAGAAGTTCCCTAGAGCCACGCCCGAGTAAAAAATAGTCCCTGTAACAAATTAGTCCCATCCAGGCCTCATGTAGACTTGGACTCTTTTGCAGCATGGTCTGCATCAGGTAAGTAAAGTCTATGAGCCTGGCGCCTATGGCGCCAGGATGGATTTCTATGATGAGCCTGGCGCCTAAGGCACCAGGACTGAACCCAGACAGCCCCTAGCCGGGGCTGCTGAGGTTTAAACAAATGTCTGGATGCCTGCTCCCGGAGCTGAGGGCCTTGGTCCTGATGCCCAGGGGTAGGCATTGTGACAAACAGTTTCTTCCCTGCTCATCCAGATCCATGAAGGACCACATTGACAACCTCACACCAGCCTTGTGTGATTTCTGCAATCACTCTTTCACCACTGGATCCTTCCCCTCGCTCCTCAAGCACTCCCTTGTGCAGCCCCTACCCCATAAAAAGCTGTCTGCCAATCCTACCTGTCCAGCAGACTATCACCCAATCTCTTTCACTCCATTCCTGGGCAAACTCTTGGAAAAGCTGGCCATCCCCCAGCTTACACTCCACACTGAATCTGTTGGTTATCTGCACCACCATCAATTTGGCTTTAGAGCAGCCAGACACATGTGCACTGCTCTCCTGAACACCCGTGAATATCTGCTCACTAATCTTGACTCTAGCCTTCCTTCTGTCCTCATCCTCCTTGACCTTTCCTCTGCCTTTGACATGGCCACTCACGCAAACCTGATCAAACAATTCTGTGAGAACCTGGGCATCACAGATCATGCCCTGGAGTGGTTGACCTCCTTCCTCTTGGACTGATCCTTACACGTCCAACTTGGCCCTTTCTCTCCACCACCTCTCTCTACACATCTGTTATTTCCCAGGGCTCTATCCTCTCACACTGGCTCTTCAATTTCTACTTGGCCCCTTTGACCCATCTGACCTCTACCTTCTGCTGTAACTTTCAGTGTTATTCTAATGATACCCAGTTCTCTTTCAGGCTCCCCTCAGGCTCCTCTCCTCTCTTGCTCATTCCTGACTGGCTATCCGCGATTCAGGATTGGTGTACTTCCAATTATCTCTGTCTTAATGCCAGTAAGACAGAGATTCTTCTCATTGGGACCCTTGCTTGGGACCCCTGCTCCTGCTTTCCCTCTCTCACTCTAGCCACCCTCCTCAGGCCCTCTTCCTTTGCCTTCATGGGAGGCTAAAAACTTGGTGTAGTCTTTGAGTCCACTCTCTCCTTCTCTCCTCACATCATGGGCCTTGCCAAGAAGGCCCAGTAAAAGCTGCACCTCCTCAGAGGTATTCTTCCGTTTTTCACTTTCCCCAGAAGCTCACTGTCTCCAGAGCTCGGATCTCTCTAGGCTGGATGACTGCAACAGCCTCTTTCTCAATCTGCCTTCCTCTACTCTCCAGAAAAGGACTGTGAGACTTGTCCTTGGCCTCAATCCCAGGGACCCTATCTCTCCAGCCATGCAATCTCTCCACAGGCTCCCGGTGGATGCAAGGATCAAGTTCTAGACCCCCTGAATCATCCACAAGGCTTTCTGGGGCCGGTGCCCACACTACATCCAACTTTCCCTTCCTAAATACCTTCTTTCTCAAGCCTCTTGCTCAGCTACCTCAAACTCTCTGATGGCCAAATGCTTCTCCTGGCAGTGAGTTGGGGGTAGATCTCTCTCCTCTGCAGGGGCCTTCCTCTGGAATGGCCTTCATGCCCCTCTCAAACTTGGGCCAGACCACCTGAGGTTCCGGAAGCAGCTCAAGACCTTCATTTTCTACTCTGCTGTCCCGCTCTCTCACTCCCCTGCTGACCTACCGGTCTACTGCACCGACTGGGCCTACTAGATAGCAGGTTCCTACATGATCGGTCTCCCCTGCACTCCCTTCTGGCCAACTGTGCACTTAGGGGCTGTTACTGTTACCCAATGTCCCCTGCCTCCTTGGACTTATCCAGAGCAGAGCTGCCCTAGCTTCACTTACTCAGAGCAATACTGCCCTGATTGCACTTCCCCCCTTCCCTCTCTTCAGCGCTCCCCCTCCTCCCTTCCCCCTGCACTTTATGTCATCACACTTACACGATCCGAACGACACAAGGCCTAGTAAGATCATTTTGTCTTCCCTCGGTCTTCCCTCCCTTGTCTTGTCGCGCCTAGAAAAACATGTGTACAGGCGTGTTATAAATGACATATATCATATCATACCAATGTGCTGATCCCTATTGTTGTTTTGCTGCTGGTTCTTTATTGAACTTGCCAACTTGTCCTGGGGTGTTGCAAAAGACTGATGGTTAAAGTAGTACCTATGATGTCACTCACTATAAAACCTGTTGATGCTATCTCTCTTGTGAAACACACCCACACTCGACATGAACAGTCAGACAACTGGGAGCCTCACACAGGCAATACAAGCTTTGCACACTCTGCACAGCACCATGTAAAACGAGGGTGGGTTGCAAAATGATGACTAGTTCACATTGATTTTTTCATGGGTGCCCACTTGAATGGTTAATCTCCTCAAAGTGCTGATACCTGTTGTTGTTTTGATGCTGGTTCTTTATTGCATTTACCAGCTGGGCCTGGGGTGTTGCAAAAGACTGATGGTAAAAGTAGTGCCTATAATGTCACTCACTATTTAACCTATTTAACCTGTTGACTCTATCCCTCTTGTGAAACACACCCACACTCAAACTGAACATTTGGACAAGCCTTGTATTAGTCGAATCTCACACCCAATTGCCCCAGATGGAACACTGTTTGAATGCCCCTTTAAACCCAAAAAATATTTTGAAACATGTAATAATTATAGGGGGGATGGAGATTGTTATGTTTTGCCATGTAGACCAAAAGAGTATACAGGGTATTTCAGAAATGTGATTAGCAAACGGGCGGGGGATGTCAACCAATGATATGGCTAGGAGCGCAGACTCCCAGCACTGCCTTCTTCCCCCCACCCTCCGTCCCATTTCATTTTACAGAGCCCCTCCTCCCTTTCCATGGTGGCCATCTTGGAAAAGGATTTTCCTTCCTAGAGCAGGATGCTGCACGTGCGCCATTATAGGAAGAAAAATCCTTCTTTTAGCACCATAGGTTACTGCTTTGGCAATCCACAATGCTAATGGCCTTTGCTTTGCTCGGGCCGATAACTTGGGCTGCCGTGCCGTTATCCCCCATTCCAGCCCCTTGAATGGGGAATGAGCACCACATTAAAGTGTGGGTACCGAATGCTCCTTTTGACAAGGTGAAACAGATGGGCACTGTAGTTGATAAATCAACCACAGGGGAATGCAAATATGCAGTTGCAACATTTTAAACATAGGAGAACATATAGGCTGCACACATATTATTGAATGTTATTGAAGTGAGCAAGCCTGCCATTTATTAAATTCTCTTCTGCCATTTATTGAATTGTTTTTTGTTTCCACCGCATTCTAGAGTGTCTTTGGACTTTCAAGTATGTGGCGGGGTGAAGGGGCGGTGGGGCAGCACAAATATGAATGTGTTATTTTCCAAATAATTAGGCCTGGATTTTACTTTCTCATTAAACCTTCCCAGACAGTTGAGCAGAGTATCAAATAACAGTTTGTGTCCTTAGCTTTCACAGATGGGTATGTGACAGCTGTACGGGAATGCTGTTAATGTTAGAGAGCAGCAGTTTTTGGGAAAATCTTGGGGTGACCAAGATGTCTCTTCGAATGGAAGAGAATAGCACTGTATCTAGTTTGTTGCTGTGGGGTCAGATTTCACTCTTCTTACTAAGAGCATATCATTAGGTCATCTGCGGCGGGATTCACTTCAAAAGTAACATGTCACTTTTTTAACTAAGTAGGGTAGGGCAATATATGCTGACCTAGATTTGTATAGACAGCAGCCAATTGGATGGTTAGAATGTGGTTATCCTAATGCCTAGATTATATACAAATGCTTTCTAATTTTGTGGTTTTCGCTGTTAAAAACCACAGTTGGTTGTGGGTGTGTCGAGAGTTTTCAGTTTTTCAGTCTCATGAGACTGGCTGATCTCCCGGACGTTACTTTGGCCTTTGCATTAAAGCTGTGTTTCTGCAATTCGTGCATCTATTCATTCTTTCTGGATTCATGAAGGTTCTACAACTCTGAAAACAAAGAAGAGACTGGATCGGGCTAATTTATAGACTGCTGGATTCAGCCCTTAGCTCGCAAATGGACAAACAAAAACTAAAGAACCCAACAGTCTTCCTCCCTCTTCCTCTTCAATCCATCAACTACCCGACTTGGTCCATGTACCAAATAGGTCCTGAGTCAAAGAATTTCTCTAAAACATGTATAATGTATTTAGTCACTAGTGACGTACAAACACATTTGACGAATAGATATGTACACATATAACACACATACCATTTTCAGAAGCGCTAATTTACAATATTAGCATCTTGCCTATTCTAAAATACATCCTAAAAATAATGGCAAGTATAAAACATACATAAAAATATACATAACACCACACCCTTCTTATACAAAACTAAAACCAATAGTGCAGTGTTAACACCAATTCATTTCTCAGTGCAATAGTCAAGTGCAAATTCGCTAATAAAGTGCAGTACAAAGTTGGTTGGGCAGCATCAGACACCTACTCTCTTCTGGAGATGCCTTACTGGAAAAATCCGTACTTGATAGTCACCCTTTATCTGACTAAAGGGGACATTAATTGCAAACTAATAACATTTCTCCACACTATTTATGATTCAGTGCATATTACCCTTACTCAACATGTTTCCTCTATCTTCAAAAGCAAGTACTATTAAATATCTGTAGACTTCTTCAGGGGAACAAGAGTGTGTTCCCTGTTGGGGAACTCCCATCCCCTGCACACTATCTATGGCTAGAGTAGCCCAGTAATTTTCGAATAGTAGAAATATGTATTTCAATTCAAGTCACTGTTTTCTCTATGGATCTGTTTATGCAAATAAGACCAAAAGTAGTCAATTCACAGTCTTTTTTTTTAACGGTGATTCAGGGGAACCAACAACAAACAACTATATATAAAAACAGAAAACAGCCTCAAAACGTTCACTTTAGCCTGTTCCAAACTAGGCTAATATTCTTATCCTTCACACAATGTGAAGTTTGGCAATTCGAAGTCCCAACGTCAGACTTTGGAGGCATTACCGCAACAAACAAAAGATTTTTTGCGATGATGGACGTGTCAACAAAGGTATAGATTGTTTCCCTTTGGACACAGGAATCGGTATGGTATCTCGTCTTCTAAATAGACGACACCTTTCCTGGATTATACTCTAGGCGATCAATCTGGTCTTGAAGTGTGTCTAAGACTCGAGTTGCAAATCAAAAAATACAACTCATACATAAGTGTGTCTTTAGTTTATACAATTTGGTTTATTCACTGGTGTATGGTTTAATGGAAGGTGAAACTGATATGTGTTTATTTCCGTTAATGAAATGTTCACGACACTGAAACCTGATACCTGCTTTAGGAGATAATGAGCATTACTAATATTCAGTCTAGAACATATGGGAAAAATGTTTTGTGAAAAACAGCAGGTCACCTAGGCACACTCACAAAGTCTTGCAAGATGATCTCACGGCAGTAAGATCAAAACATTTGTAAGAGTTCAGGCTTGGACAGGAATCAGATTGTTCTCTCGTTTCTTCTCAACAGTATCTTAACGTAGCATGTCCCCACTCACCTCAACAATGCTCCTGTTCTTTTTTGTTTTCTACATTAGGTGTAACATTGAAGTAATCGAAGAAGAAGCTTTCTGGGGTCTGCAGAACCTGACTTCTCTTTTCCTGACAGGGAACCGCCTGAGAAAACTGAGCACCAAAGCCTTTTTTGGTTTGGTGTCCTTACAAAAACTGGCTGCAGTGGAGTTGAATTTGTCGTTCTTGGATGATCTCCCCATTGAAAACATAGCTGTCCTCCGAGAGCTAAACATTGGAAGTAACAAAATTGAATCGCTGAAGATCCCGCATTTCTTTACCCACCTGCAGAGCCTGGAAATTCTAGACTTGCATGCAAACAGGATCACCAGCATAAAGTTTGGCGACCTCAATGTTTTGAGAGCGATGAATACCTATAACCTCACAATCATTCTTTCACGGAATATTATCCATCAGGTTGAGCCAGGAACTTTTTGGGGTATTCATTTACATAAGCTTTCTCTACGGGACAGTTTTTCACATGCTGAAACCCTCCATAATGGTCTATTTGGATTGGCAGGTTTACGGGTTAAGGAACTGGAAATTGGATGCTTCAGGAATCCTGCCCGCTTCAATTTTGAGAATGGACTGCTTGATGGTTTATGTCAGGTAGAGTATCAAGATATTTTACTAATTAATTTCCATGATTTTCACAATGGTACAGACACATTGTTTGACTGCCTGGTCAATGCAACTGCCGTTCGAGTGGTTAGCTCCCGTCTTGATAAGGTTACTGCGATTCCTGTATTCACCAGGATCCGCCATCTAGAATTCAAGAAATGTCACTTGACAGAGGTGCCAATAAATCAACTAACCACCATCACCACCCTTAAGGTGCTTCGTATCACCAATGGACTTTATCTTAGAAGCTTTGAACAGCTCGTTGAGGGACCACCTAATCTTCTGTCTCTAGATCTTAGTCAAAACCACATCACCATAAGCAGGTGTTGTTTGTTTATAAAGATACCTAGCCTCCAGCACTTAAATCTAAGTTCCAACTCTTTAATATACATGACTGCTGATTTTTTCCACTTGCAAAATTTGCTGTCCCTTGATTTTCACCATACCAAGTTGGTGAACTTTGGTACTTTTCCCATCCTCTTCCACCTCAGCAATCTTTTGTACCTGGATCTGTCCGACACTGGAACACACTTTCTTATTGACTGTCCTTTCTGTGCTCTTGAGAATTTGAATATTCTTAAAGTTTCTGGAAACACATTTGGGGACAATAGTCTATCCAACAGCTTAGGGAACCTGACAGAGCTTACATTTCTGGACATTTCTGGTTGTAGCCTAGAGCATGTACACCCAAATACATTCTCTAAAGTAGGGAAGTTGCGGGAACTCCATATCAGCAACAATCACCTCACAGAGCTTGACCCAGCAGTGTTCTGGCCTCTCAAGGCCCTTAATATTCTGGATCTTAGTAGAAATCAAATACAAGCTCTCAGGGAAAATGTACAAGTGGCTCTTCCGAGAAACTTGACTTCACTGGATCTTTCTGAAAACCCCTTTGACTGCTCTTGCACACATTATGTTTTCCTTCAGTGGGTCAAAATGCAGGAGAGCCTTCTTCTGGATGGCAGTTCAATGGTGTGCAAGAGTCCACCACAAGTAAGTAGTGAAAAAATAACACATCTGGACACATCTTATTGTACTACACAGATGGTTTCAGTGGTTTTGCCTGTGAGCCTAATACTATTTTCTTTCCCAGTGTCCTTTATTTTCTACAAATGCTACTTCCAGCACTACTACAGGCTTTTTCTCCACAGGTGGTGCATGGATTCTGTACACAAGGAGGACATGTATGATGCCTTTGTCATCTATTCCACCAAAGATGAGGAGTGGGTGACTGGCGAGCTTGTTAAGAAACTGGAAGAGGGTTCACCACCCTTCCGTCTATGCCTCCATTTCCGAGACTTCATGCCAGGGGTACCCATTGCATCCAACATTGTCCAAGAGGGATTTCTAAAAAGTCGCAAGGCTATCGTTGTGGTCTCTGCTCATTTCATGGAGAGCAAGTGGTGTAGCTTTGAATTTGAGCTGGCTCAATCTTGGCAGTTCCTGGAAAGCAAGTCAGGGATCATTGTTGTCATACTTGAGAAAGTTGATAAGGCTCGCCTGCGACAGGTGTTGGGGCTGCATAGGTACCTCAGCAGGAACACTTATTTGCAGTGGAAGGCAAATCCAGTGGAGCAACATCTGTTCTGGATGCAGATGAGGAACGCATTAATGGTTGGAAAACCGCAGCATAATCATCACATGGAAAATGCATAGCATGGGAATGGATGTCTTCGCAACTTAACACAGATTCATTCACCTATCAAGAGCCAATTCAGATTTGTTTGTTTGTTTGGCTTGAAGGTGCCACTGAATGGTCACTGGTCCCAATCTTCTCTACATGTAGAGAATCACTACCTTTGGTATTAGAAGCTAACCTGATGGTGGCAGGTGATGGAATGCTAAACTCTGAATCCATTGGATGTACATATGTGATTCCATGATGGTGAACTCCTTATGCATGTCAATGAGATTAATGCATAGGCTATGGATGTTGTGTTTTTGCCGTTACAAAGGACATATGTGATTACAATATTATTGAACAATCTTTCACACAAGTGATTATCTTGTATTTATGGGTCTCCCCCATAATTTTGGAGTGACCCATGAAAGTTATCAAGACACCTGTCCCTTGCCATTCCAGCTGTGCCGGTGTTGTATTTTATCTATGCCCCCAAATAGATTGGGTAGGATTTCACAAAATACAAACCATCACCCATTACAATGAAGAGGCCAGCCATTGACCTAACCAGAATTATGTTTCCTTTTTATTTAAATGTTCCTCAACCAATTCCAAATATTGGACACATACCTTAAGAATGTCTACCATGGATTGGGGTGGGGGATCTGTATGATTACAATTTTATGGGATATTGTGTTGTTGCCCAGCCACCTGATTCTACATGCTTGATTTAATATTTTTTTCTATGTATAGGAAAGCCAAACTCGATTCAGAAATTCCCCTCACTTGAATTTGCCCTATTGACTATTATGTACAGACATACATGACTTCATTTAACAAAATAATCTATGTATCTATCTATTTCTTTATTTCAAATTATTCTTTAGCACGAACCAGACACTGATGTATTGGAGCACTTTACAATTTTAAATATATAAATATATGGAAACGTAGGATACAAAATACAGACTGACTGTCACCTTTCTTCGGAATAAACATTACATCATGAATCAAAACCCATTCCACAAAAGGGCCCATTTACAAAATGCTCTCCACACCCAGCTTTTTAGGTTTTCTCTGAACTTCAAATAGTCATTAATTGGGTGAATGTCATTAGGCAGACCATTCCAAAGACTGCAGTTCCAGAGAAAGATCTTTTCATAGAGACTGTGAACTTAAATGTACAGCCATTTGGACGGAAGGAAGCCCTACTACTAAGACGTCTAGAAAAGAACACAGTGACATTTTGAGTTGTACAGCTAAATATATGGGGGTGGGCCAATGTATTGATTAATACATAGTAACTTTAACACAATCCTGGCCTCCTATCTATCCGGCAGTAGGTATCATCATATGTAATCGTAGGGCATCGTAATGAAAAAAGACTAACGTGTAGTCCCCTTTAGACCAGAAGTAGCAATAAACTTGAACAGAAAGGGAGCTGTCTCAAACCAGTGGCAGGGGAAAATAAGGTGCAAGGAGGGGTTAAAAAGCATATCAAGGATAATTATTCCAATGGTAGGTGTAATTGAAAAAGATTATGAAATAGTTTGCGTTATTTATATCTGTTGAAACTTACATTTTGTGAATTTTGTTTACATATATTTATCTATTTATTATTGATGTGCATACAAAATAAAACTGGCCTAATATACAGTGGACTTGTCTCATTATCCAGTGGTGGCAATTACTCTTGCAATACATTGCAACCATTTCACATAAAGTTTCGAAATTAACTAAGGAATAGAGATGTTTTTATGGATACATGTGTGATGGCTAGGGAATTACTGCTCTGGTGAGGAGGGGGCAAGGCTTTAATTGATGCATTCATGCAAAACTAGCGAATTATCCCTAAAATTGCATTTAGTACCATTTCATCCAGGTGAAAGTTTTTGTTATATCTCAACACTGAAGGGTCAAAATGAAATAAGGTACTACTGTTCAGTTCTCAAGAGAATCCAGGCTCCAATTTGCTAACAATTTAAAACAAACAATGCCCTCTAATTATACACACTTTATCTCTCCAGCCCTAAAAAAGACTGAGATCCTTCCAATTTAATATGGGTCACAAAGTGACCTGTGTCAACAATGGACAAAATTCAGGAGACTCAAGAATTCCAAACATATAACAGTCAATGATACAAGTGGCATTAAGCCAATGTAAATGTCTTGGATTTACAGTTTCAAGAAGAACAAACTACATACCCTCTGCCATTACAGAACTGGCTGGGGTTACAACAATATATAACAAAACAGTACACAGTGCTCTGCTGCACAAAAATAAAAGAGTGTGTGTGATTCAGACACTGAGACTTGAAGTTGTACGGTCAACACAAAGGTGTTTTGGCCGAGGGGGCTAGATTGTAAACCTTTCTTGAGCTCTGGTTCTCTCTAGGCTGTATTACTCTAAAAGTGTCTTCCTCAATATGCACTCTTCTTCACTTTGACCCCTCCAGCTAATCCAGAATAGGGCTGCAAGACTTATCCTTGGCCTCAAGACCAGGGACACATCTCTCCAGCCCTAAAAGCTCTCCACTGGCTCCCGGTTGCTGCAAGCATCAAATTTAAACCCCTTTGTATCATCCACAAGGCTGTCTGGGGCAGGGGACCACGCTGCCAACAACCTGTTCTCACTTCTCTCTGTTCAGATCTTTACATTCCTCTGACACCAACTCTCTGCGTGTTAAGTCTTCGCTAAACAGCGAGTGGGTGGCCAATCTCTTTCCTCAGCAGGCTCCTGCCTATCGAACAAGATCCCTATTCCACTTTATCTTGAGCCTGATCTCCTCAAATTCTGGAAGATCCTCAAGCCTCTCCTTTCCACCTCCTCCTTCCCACCTCCTCTGCTAAATCTCACAGTTGCTGAGATTGGAGATTATGTGTCCTCCTGCATCCTGGCCTCACACACCCAATTGCCTACAGTCTCCAACCCTCCCAGCACTTTGCGTTGGCACCCGCTGCTCTATGTCACCACAGGCCCGCACTTACTTTTATTGACTGCGGACCACAATGCCTAGTAGGTTTGCCTCTAACTTTTAGGGTCTCATTACACGGATGGCGGTAAGGATTTACCGGTACCGGTAAAATACCGGTACCGGTAAATCCTTACCGCCTTACTACGAGGTCCCTTTGCGGGTTGGGGGATTTAATGCCTGCTTTTTGCAGGCGTTAAAAACCAACCCGCAAAGGGACCCAGGGAGCTAATTACGGTACCGCAATTTGCAGTACCGTAATTAGCGCCTTCCCCATTCCAATTGAGCCCTATGGGGCAAAAATGGGAATGGGGAAGGGCAATGGTGGAAGGGGGAATTACCGCCCCTCCAACCTTGGAATGGGGCGGTAATTCCCCTTTCCGCCAAGGCGGTGCCGGTATTTTAAATCCGTGTAATGAGGCCCTTAGTGTTATATTTGTTTCATTCTCATGTCGCTCCCTGTTGCCCTGTGGGTGTTTTGAAACACTTTTTACTTGATGCATAAGCGCCTTGCAAATGCACAATCAAATAAATAAACATAAAATGCAACAGGTTCTGCAACATGTGTGGTTTACACTGTTGTATCCTGTCTCATTTCACATTTGACAAGGTAATTCTATCCTGAAATCCCAGAACTGAAAGGGGCATGACTCTCTATGTTCTTCCTTTGGACCTTTTTCTTCAATATTCTGAGAACGCTGTTACAGCGGAGGGATTGAAGTAACCCAAATGTGTCAGAAGGTGGTGTGGAACATCAACATGGAAGCAAGGTGCACATGTCTGGAACTAGAGTCACACAACGTGATCAATTATCAAAGCAACAGGTTACAAAATGAAAGAACAATTAGAACCTTCCTATGTCATTCATTTTCCATACGATTGAAAAAGAGTATTTTGATTCCTAACAAGCAGTCCTAGAATAACATATCCACCTCTACGGGAAACATTACACTAGAATCAATGCTGAGGACACATGGTTTGAAAGAGGAACACAGGTGAGAAAGGAAAAGCTAATAATCAAACTACATAAGTTTAATGAGGGTGATATAACTGTCAATGCATATTATAAGATACATATAAAGAAAATGGTGGAAGGGAAAAGGAATCAATATATAGACAATTATTTGCCAGAGAATCGAGGTTGCCTCACGGAGCAAAGCTATATTGAGATTTCCTCAAGATGACATGTCTTTCCAGCAATATTAATCGTCTGTTTTGAACCCAGAATAATAACATTACCTCTTGACTCTTTCTTTGCACTGTTTATGGAGAGTATGTCGAAAATGAAGAGGTAGAGATTGGATTTGTGCCTGATACAATGTGTATTTGAAGAATGGGTTTGATTAAAGAAAATACAGCACATCTTTAAGAAATGCTTAACAGGAGCCACAGGGCAGTTGTGCTGTCTATGGAAGGAGGATGTGTATTGTGGCAAATATGTTGGCCTTATCATAACCCCTTTCACCCATGTTTTAAAGATAATATTAGGTTTAGGTATGTTCCCTTTGGCGACTGTCTTAAACACATGGTATCTGCTTGAATTCAGGAACTCCTCACTTTGTAAGGAATCTGTCCGATTATTTTTATACTGTGGTCCACTGCACAATGATCTCTGATATTGTGGCCTTTTTCATGTATTTGGCACTTTGTGCGCGCCAAACATTTCTGAAAATCCGCCAAGTCTTCTCCTGTGATTTCTGCATTAAGCAGGTGCCTCTAAAAAAGTGGCATGACACCTGAAAGGAATATAGATAACTTGCTTATTTTTCCATCTTTGTTTCTAGTCGATATGCTTGTCGAGATCCATTAAGTCCATAGGATTTGCAACACATTTTATTTTTAGCAGACCAGTCCTGTATCCTGAAGACTCTGGCTGTATGAGAACTTAAGGTGAGCAGACAATATCCCAAATCTATACGATTTGTAATGAATGTTTTCATTAGTCATCTTATAGTGCGAAGATCAAGGTTGTACTAACATTTAAGGTGATAAGATAATAGTTTCTATCATAGTACTGCATAGTACGGCACCCACTCTGTACAACACTCCGCTGCTCTGCTTAAAAGATAGCTATAGAATTTACAGAGTAAGAGAGTCAGTCAGGGTCTCACACGGCACTTTATGAACTGTTTGTGATTCAATGGTTTTCTCTGAGACATGTAAACCTACTCCATTTAAATTTTCAGTATTTGTACATACTTGATGATGCTTTGATACAGCTTTTGTTTGTTTTTCAATTAAGATGTTTTTAAAGTACAAATATCTGTATAACCATTATGTTGTTAAGCGAAATAAGGAGAACCAAATGTATTAAGTTGCTGTTTTCTATGTGAAAATGAAGAAAACGATACTGATAAAATACTAAAAAGTGTTAGGGATAATGCAAAACAAACATAATACTGATTATCTTTTGCTATCCATTTGTGTACTTGGACCTTAAGTTTAACGTTCAGCTCAAGGCAGCCTGTTACACTGGTTTCTTAGCCTCGGAGAAAAATGCCTCATTATTGATATATTATGCTGTGTTGCGCTCTTGGGATTCATACCAATCATTATAGCTGTTTGCAAGGTCTGCATCTGTTCAGGTAAATCTGAAAGAGAGGGGTGAGTGTTGGGGAGAATTTTCATTGTATGGCTAATTTCCCTCGCCTAGTGAGTCCCCCAGCAGCTTTGATGGACTTCTGGAGTTTATTTCTTTCACTTGGTAAGAGTGTGAGCTTTTCCCCCACTCTTACCCATGTTTTGCCATGTGTCTTTTACCTGTGTTTAGGATTGTGGACTCTGAAGAACATCACTTCAGTAGCCCCCTTCTGTTGTGTGTTACATAGCACCTTCATTGCCGTGACACAGGGTTGTCTTTTAGACTTCCCACAACTCCATTTCTGGGGCTGACTACAGTCCCCCAGAAAAGGGTAAAATTGCCATTTACTTTACCTAGTCAATTTACCACAGATCCAGTACACCCCATCTTCCATGGAGTACTGAAAAGGGTTATTTCGTATCCCTTTGTATCTGTACCTCCTAGAGCATTGTTTTCACTCTTTTAACATTTAGACTTGGCTGGTGGCAGTGGTATCTACCCTAACGTTTCGTCCGCGATTATATTATATAAACGTGGTATTGTTTTAGGCTATTATATTAGTCTCAAACTTAAACCCGCTTGACCAAATACGTTTTCTTTTGGCTCCAGTCGGGTTTATTCGCCATTTCTTTTTGTTAAAGTCCTTCTTGTGTTTTACTTTGCACGGCAAACCAGGTTTGCCTCCTTTGTTCACCGTCTTTTGGCGGACTTCTGCTCAGAAGCCCTCCTCCAGGCGCCTGGGTGTCTAGGTGGGCTGAATGTGAGGGAGGGGTGTAATCACCCCCTGCACAGGGTATCCTAGGAAAGCCAAGTCACACTTTGCCATGATTGGCTGAGGTGGTTGTCCAGGCCGGACAACCCCCCTGCAGGGTGATTGACAGCCAGGCTGTGTGAATGAGGGATTTTCGCATAAAAGGCAGGTCTGTTGGGCTAGAAGTCAGAGAGTTGCCACTGGAACTACAAGGAAGCAAAGAGAAGTGGAGGAGAGATCAACTGCTGCAACTATCCCGTACCGGTGAAGCCCTGCTGCAGTCCTGAACTATCTACACTTCAACGACTAAGAGAAGATCAGTCCGGAGTATTCTTCCCTTGAGCCTGGTGGGGATAAGCAGCTCGTCTTCTTCAGCCAGAGGAATCCCTTCGTGGTCGAAATCGCTGCACACTGCTGTAGTGGTCCAGATAGCCACCTGAAGAGCCTCTCCTGTTTTTATGAAGCACACCTTTTATTCATAGTTGCTGCTACCGGCATCATCCCTGTGTGGTGCAGATCCCTCCAGACGTCCTCCTTCACATCGAAGCACCAGGAACCGTGGGTACGTGGGAAACCAACAGGAACAACTGCTGTGGCACCAGCTTCATCCTTTGAGAAAGGTACTGTGTCCTGCTTCCGAAATTTGGGTGAATCCCTCTTTCTCTTCCTTAAGGCTTGTCCTTACTTTTCCCTCCTTCTTATAACTTTTTCTTCCTAACATTGTCAATATCAAAGTACTCTTGGCTATGTTGAATCGTGAACTGTCCGACTGTGTGATCCTCGACAACAGGCACACAGTGTCTCTTGACCCTGGCTCCAGCCCTTTGACTCTTGAATTCATGTTTATGAATGTTCTTCGATTCTGTCTGCCTAACTATAATATTGCCTATGATTTTTGCCTTAAACTCCCTCTGGGTATCTCAGGTGCTAAGTGTGTTTTTGCCCCAGTAGCATTTCTTGTCACAGATACGTGTTTATTTAGTTGACCGAACTGTCAAAAAGTGATCGCAATCGTATTCACGGTAACGTGTCTTGTTTTCTAACTAACACCAGTCCATTCAAACACAGGGTACTTAACTTGAGTCATACTGTACAAAGTGAATTGGTTAGTTGTAGTATATTTAATGTGTGGTTTTGAATTTAATAGAAGTGTTGTGTTTATAACAAATGGTTTAAAAATAAATGTACTTATATTTTTCTACCTGAAACCTTGAGTCAGTGTTTGCTTGAGTCACAGTAATTGTGGTCCCTTTGTGTAATCTCTGCTACTGCTCATACACTCTTGAGATAAGCCTGGCTGCTCTGCTACTGCTACCACTTTAACATAGTAGTACAGGCTTGTACCAAAGGTAAAACTTGTATTGCCACCTGTAGTCTTAATTGTGTCTAGTGGTCCCTAAGGGCACTGCACAAGATTCTGCCTAACACTGGTGTACAGCGGTGAGGAGTTGGAAGTAGAGTGATTACACTTAGAGTGCTGCTATTGCTTGGGTTCAACTAACCACAAGGCTAACACCACTAATTCTATCTAACTAACAAATCATGTCAAATATGGGAAACTACACTGAAGAGGGTCTCTTAAACTACACTGCTGAGGTTTTAAGAACCATGTGTAGGGAGACTAGTCTCTCTGGTAAAGGAAGGAAATATGAATTGATTGCAAAGTGTTACGCTCACCTGATATCCACGGGGACGCCACCCAGCCAGTTGGTCGTTGGTGCCCTTCCCAATGATTCACTGGTGTGGTCTCGGTGTCGATGGGATTTCGCCTAGAAATGAAGACTACATTTCCCCCACCTCCTTTGTGTTTCCAGCCCCTCCAGGTTCTCTCGTCACCTGGTTTTCGGAATCGGTGGGCTCTCCGTCCTGCTCTATGGGCAGGGGCTTGTTGTCTTTTGTGGGCACGGGCAGTCCAGTTACTTCATTGACTGCTGTCCTTTTAGTGTCTTTCAGGTAGGTCTTATTGCGATTGATGGCGTCGTAATTCTTGCATGCCTTTTCTCTGTTCTAAATGTCTCTTTTTTTATCTCCCTAGGAGCGCGGAGTGTCCGCTTGGAGAACTGGATATGCTGGTTCTCACCGGGAGATTATGGCGCGCTATAGCGCTATGATGCAGTAAGAAGGTGCTTTGGGTAGCGCTGCGATGTCTTGTCCTCACTGGCCTGTGCTTTTCTCTTTTCGTAGGTCGCGGTGAGTTCCCAGTGCAGATGGAGTTCCAGAGCTATGGCGGCCGAAAAGCAACCAACCAGGTAAGTCTTTAAGCGCTTTGTGGTTGTAATGTCTCCACTACCTCCTTTAATGATGCCTTCCTCCTTTTCTCAGGTCCTTCGATCCGGTGAGAACTCCACCAACAAAGCTGCTCAGGAGCTGCGATCAGTGAAGGATGATGAATGCAGGTAAGATTCTGCTGCTAACGATGTTCTTGGTTTTTCTGCAGGTCTGGAATTCACCAGGCTCGTGAGAAAGCTGGACACAGTGAGCGTCACGTTGCTAGAAGCAAAGTAGCGCGAAAGCGAGTTGTCTTGTTCGGGGGTGGTTTAAATAGCCACTGTAAAGTAGTCCAGGTAAAGTAGTCCCTGGGCCACCACACCCAAAAAACTAGACCACATAGCTTGGTTCTAGGAATCAAGCTATGTGGATGCCTCCATGTTGGCTGAAAGCCTAAATAAAGTAGTTCCTCAAGAAGATGTCTTTCCTTACTGATGAGCCTGGCCCCAAGAGGGCCTGAGAAGTGGATGCCAGGCCTTATTAGTGATCCGAGCCCTGATTCCACCTGGCCAATGGGCTTGCCAGTGGGGATCAGGGCTGAGGGTCGTGACAGAACTCCCCCCCCCCAAGGCCCCTTCCAAGGTGTGTCTCCTGCCTGGTCCAGGTTTAGTTGGGAAGTTCTGATGAAACTTCTTGATCAGACGTGGTGCATGGATGTTCTCACTGGGTTCCCAGGATCTATCTTGAGGCCCAAACCCCTTCCAGTCGACGAGATAGTACAACGTGGCTCTAGAGTACTTAGAGTCCAGGATGCCCTTGTCTTTGAATTCAGGTTTTCCATCTATTAGCATAGGTTGAGGTGGTGTCTTGATTTGTGTACTGCGTTATATTGGTTTTAAGAGGGACACATGGAATACCGGATGGATTTGTAGATTAGGTGGTAAGTCCAATTTGACGGCTGCTGGGTTGGTGATTGCCTTGATGGTGTAGGGTCCCAAATATCGAGGATGATAGGTCCGGGTCCCTTTGATGGGTACGTATTTGGCAGCTAACCAAACCTGGTCTCCTACTTGATAGTCTGGGGCCTTTTTCCGATGCTGGTCGGCAAACTGCTTTTGTTTTTCTTTAGCATGAATAAGATGTTCCTTCGCCTTTCTGAACGCCTGAGTGATGGTTGTATGAGAATCTTTATTGCAGGCATTTCCAAGCTGGCAGGAAGTTCAAGTTCTGATGTACGTGGATGTCTGCCATACAAGGTGTAAAAAGGTGTTTGGCCCATGCTAGAATGTACAGTGTTGTTATATGCGTACTCGCCTATCCACAGTAAGTCCTTACAATCTCTCAATTCATGGTGCAGCATGCACCGTAAATACTGCTCGAGGGTCTGGTTGGTCCTCTCGGTTTGGCCGTCTGTCGGGGGGTGGTGACTGGTGGATAGCCGGACGTCAATCTGTGCCATTGCACAACATTTTCTCCAAACATTGGATACAAATTGGCTGCCTCGATCGGAGACCAGAACTGATGGAAAGCCATGCAGCTTGACAATGTTTTCCAGAAATACTTCTGCTAGGGTGGATGCGTCCGGGAGGCCCTTGAGAGGAATAAAATGTGCCATCTTTGAGAACAAATCCACGATTACAAGAATGGTGTTAATGCCTTGACTCGGTGGCAGATCAGTGATAAAGTCGAGGGAAAGAATGTGCCATGGAGTGAAGGGATGTCCAGTGGTTGTAGGCGACCCGATGGTTTCTGTTTCTGTGATTTATTTTGTGCTCAGACTCCGCAGGACTGAACATACTGGACAATGTCCTTACGCCAGGTAGTCCACCAAAAGTTATTTTTTATCTTGGCTAAAGTTTTAGCGATTCCAGGGTGTCCTTCAATCAGAGAGTCATGATAACCTGAAATGATATGCTGTTGTAACTCCTTCTCGGGTACATATAGTCGGTCCTTAAAATAAGGTAACTGATCCTTGATGCAATATTGTTCTCCTTGAGTTTGCCATGCGAGGATAGCATCCAGGTTCAGTGACTGTCGAATTTTGTTTTGTAATTCGGCTTGTGATAATGCTGTTGTGATACCCAAGAGTTTGTCTTCAGATATGATGGGTACCGGGTCTGGAGTTGTATACACTGTTTCATCGATGCCCATTCGAGATAAGGCGTCAGCTTTCCCATTCTTGACCCATGGTCGAAAGGTGATCACGTAGTCATATTCGGCGAAGAAGAGGACCCATCATAACTGGCGTGAAGACTGGGCTTTGGCTGTTTTGAGATATTGCAGGTTCCGGTGGTCAGTGGTCACTGTAATGGTGTGTCTAGCTCCCAGAAGATAGTCTTGTCACGCCTTGAAAGCAGACTTGATGGCTAGGAGTTCTTTGTCCGTGATAGCGTAATTAATTTCCGGTGGTGAGAATTTTTTTGACCAGAAGGCCACAGGATGCAGCTGGCCAGTTTCTGGGTCCCTTTGTGAAAGGACCGCTCCCGTTGCCATAGTGGAAACATCAGTTTCTACGACATAAGGGTGGTCCGGACGCGGGTGCCACATGATTGCAGCGGAGGTGAACCTTTGTTTCAGTTCCTGAAAGGCTCTTTCTGCTTCTTCAGTCCAAGCAAACATTTTATTGCTTTTTCGTAGCAGTACTGTGATCGGGTGCACAACCTGAGAGAAGTCTAGGATAAACCAGCAGTAAAAGTTTGCAAAGCCTAGCATGCTCTGTATTCCCGTCAGAGATGTTGGTGATGGCCATTTTAGAATAGCGTCAACCTTATGTACGTCCATTCTGATGCCTTTTCGGCGAAAGGATGAAACCAAGGAATTCTACTTCGGTGACGTGAAAAAACATTTCTCCAACTTTGCATACAAACAATGTTGGTGGAACTTGGTGAGGACTGAACGAACATGCCTTATATGATCTTGTTTTGAGGCTGAGTAGACCAAGATGTCATCAATGTACACTAAGGTGCAAACGTCAATCAGTTCTCTCAAGACATCATTCATGAAATATTCGGGAGCGTTACATAAGCCAAAAGGCATGACTTGATATTCAAACAAACCATATTTTGTACGGAAATCGGTTTTCCACTCATCTCCGCTTCTGACCCAGACCAGGTGGTATGCTCCCCAAAGGTCTAATTTGGTATAGATCTCGGCATCTTTGACTTGGTCTAGCATTTCCGGGATAAGAGGCAAGGGGTAGCGGTTCTTCACGGTTATCTGGTTTATTGCGTGGTAATCAATACAGGTCCTCAAGTCCCCGTCCTTTTTCGGTACGAAGAACAAAGATCTGGCTGCTGGGGACTTAGATGGGCGGATAAATCAGTTTGCAAGGTACTGGTCCAAATAGGATTTCAGGTGAAGGTTTTCTGGATCAGTAAGAGCGTAGATCCTGCCGCAAGGGATTTGTGCCAAAGGAATAAAGTCGATTTGACAATCAAAAGGCAATGTGTTAGCCTGGTCTTTCTGGAATATGTCCTGAAAGTCACGATATTCATCTGGCAAAGTATTAGTTACTCCCAGAGTAGAGGCTCTAGTATTGGAAGTCTTGGAGACACAGGAGTTGGGTTCGAGGTCAGGAGAGTAGCAAGTTAGGGAGCAGTTGCTGGAGAAGGTTAATTTCCGTGCCGCCAGTCTATCAAAGGGTTGTGAGCAACCAACCATGGCATCCCTAGTATCAACTGGAACTGAGGTGCCTTTATAAGATCAAACGAAATACACTCCCGATGTCCATCCTGGCACAGCAAGGTTACTAATGTTGTGCACTGGGTTACTGGTCCGGAGGTGATTTCTGTCCCATCCACGGTAGTCACCTTGTCCCTGGTAGACTTAGAACACAAAGGGAGCCCCATCTCTGCTGCCAACTCTTGATCTATATAGTTCCTAAATGCTCCACTGTCAATGTATGCTTCTACGGCATGCATCTTTGATGATTGTTGGTGATTTATTAAGATCACGGGTATTGCAAAGTGTGAGGTCAGTGGCTCTTTCTCATCACTCGACAAACTGACCTCTACAGTTGCTGAGCTTGGTAGTTTTCCGATTTCTTAACTTCATCCTTTTCTGTGGCCCCGATTGTCCTCCTTGGGGGTTTTATTGGGCAGTTATTCAGAAAATGTCCTGGTTTTCCACAATACAAACAAAGTTTCTATTGTCTTCTTTTATCCCGCTCTTGTTTTGTTAATGGAGGTCGTATCCCTCCGATCTGCATGGGTTCTACGGCATTGTCTGGCCTCTGTGGTGCATTGTCTTTAGGCCGAACATAAACTACTTGAGAGTCAGCTTTGGAACGGTCTGCTTTTCAGTCCTGCAGCCGATGGTCTAGCTGCATGACCAGATTTATGAATTTGGTACAGTCTCTGGGGGGATCAACTACCTGGGCCAAGACGTCCTTTAATTCGCCTCGTAAGCCTCGATGGAATAACGTGGTTCTTTTGTTTTCTGGCCACCTGGCGTCAGCAACCAGTCTATTGAAACTCGCAATGTATGTTAACAAGTCTTGGTTCCCCTGCCGGAGGGATAAAAGTTTGTTATCCACCGCTTGTTCCTGGGTATGGCGAGCAAACAGTTTTTCCATTTCTCTCTGGAACCCCCCATAGTCCGGTAACAATGGATCATTATGGGTCACCAACGACACTGACCAATCCGCTGCACTTTCGCTCAAGTATGATAGGATGAAAGCTACCCAAGCTTGGTCATTTGGAAATGCCCCAGGGCGACAAAGGAAGTGAAGTCGACACTGATTTATGAATGCTGCATACTTCTGTGGGTCACCCGAAAACCTTTCTGTTGGTGCCAGGAGAACTGTTCCAGGCAGCGTGATCTGTACTGGTGTGGGGGTATAAGATGGTGAGATAGGATTTTGCATCAGTGGATTTCCTCCAGGCAGAGGCGTCTGCCCTGCCTGCAATTGCAAGAATTGTCTGCTGATTTCGTCAGTGCGCTCCTTGGTCACTATTAGGTCTCTTTGGAGTGCATTAGTCTCTTGTCGGGCTGAATGAACCTCAGCATGAAGGTCCCCCAACAATTGGGCCAATTGGCCGATTTCTGTCGTTTCCATGGCGCCCAGGTGGATTATTTATGTGATGCTTCGCGTTCTGTTACGCTCACCTGTTATCCACGGGGACGCCACCCAGCTGGTGTGGTCTCGGTGTCGATGGGATTCCACCTGGAAATGAAGACTATATTAGGACTGGGCGACCAAGGTAAGTTTTCCCCCACCTCCCTTGTGTTTCCAGCCCCTCCAGGTTCTCTTCTCACCTGGTTGTCGGAATCGGTGGGCTCTCCGTCCTGCTCTCTGGGCAGGGGCGTATTGTCTTTCATGGGCGCGGGCGGTCCAGTTACTTCACTGACTGCGGCCCTTGTAGTGTCTTTCAGGTAGGTCTTATTGCGATTGATGGCGTTGTAATTCTTGCATGCCTTTTCTTTGTTCTAAATGTCTTTTTCAACTTTATTTAATAATTATACAGAAAATAATACAACTGAGTAACAACAGAATGGGAACAAGTAAGAGATTACTCCATATACATCAGTGGAACAAAGTGCAAATTACTACTAAATTAACAGTTATTCAAAAGGAAATCCAAAAACATCCCCACCCAACTATCTCAATGCAAGACGTGACAACACAAAACACAAAAAAACAACAACAGGACAAAACATATACACCTACCAACCTCCCAACCTCAATATCCACAAAATAAACCAAAGCCTACACCTCATCCAAATATATCACTGAATGACCCCCATCTCTCCTCGTACTGAGTTTCCTGATGTTGTCAAATTGCCTGAGTCTTCTCATACCAAGAGAGCGTCCGCATATCCGACACCCAGTTCTCGCAATGTGGCTTCTTCCTGGATTTCCACACCTTCATTATTTGTTTCATGGCCATCAACAACACTCAATCAATCCATTCCGAACAATCCCACATCTCCACACTTCGACTATCAGTTGAAAGGGAAATCACTGACAGAAAAGTATGAGGCAGTGACATACTAGTTACCATGTCAATGCAATCCAAATCCTCTCTCCAAAGGTCCAGCACTCTACTACATTCCCAGAGCATATGTAGATAGGTCCCTCTCGAGCCTCCACACATTCAGCACAGATCTACATCAGCCAAGCCTCTCTCCTTCATCTTCACTGGCGTCCAATAAAAAAGGCCTAAAAGACGTTGGTGAATATACCTCACATTTAAATCAACCTTGTCCCTCACCGAAGCCCTCCATCTATTATCCCACAAGCCATCAGAAAGATCAGTTTCCAATTCAGACACCCATTTCATTCGTAACTGATCCCAGAAATTCCTCATACAGTCCTGCAAAGGCATCAACCTAACATATGTAGAAACTGGCCTAGGAGACGTAGCAAAAATCTCAGAAATCTGAGGACTACCACTCAAAGGTCCGCTCAACATTTGCAATCTTTCCATCAGCAACTGCTCCAAAAGCCGATATCTACCCGCCTCCCTATTATGTAGACTATAACGATTAGCTAATTCTCCAAACGGAACCATCCTCCCCCTCCATAGATCCCCTATTTCCAGAATGCCCGTTAGCCCAACCCCTCCATATAAGCATTTTATTATTAATTTCTAAACCCAGGTTCAGCCAAATAGAGGCCGAATCATACAAATACAAGGATTGCCCACACCCCAGAATCCAAGTGATCAACAATGACTTAGAAATCACTAGAGTCTCCAGTTTTGTACCAGAATTCGCCAACCTCCCATACGAATATAAACAGTCCAGGGAAAAGGGATGCAGCATTTCTTTTTCCATTGAAAGCCAATATGGGTCTGATCCCCGCCCTTCCTCAAAGTAATAAAAAGCCTTCTTCAATAAAAATCCCCTACAATAATTCTCCAATACCGGATAACCAAAACCCCCATCTTTAACTCTACTCACCAAAATAAATTGTGGACTTTTTGGCATATTACCTTTTCCCCAAAGGAAGTCCATAAAAATCCTATCAATGCTCCGGAGCACTCTTTTAGTAAATTTAAGGGGAAGTGATTGAATAAAATACAGGACCTTTGGCAACAACATCATCTTGATAACATTGATTCTTGCCCAGATGCTTAGAGTCAATCTTTCCCATCTTTGTACATCCTTCAGCAGAATTTCTCTCAATTTGTCTACACTGTATTCCGCCGTTCTCTTAATATCGCGCACCAAGTAAACTCCTAAATATTTCACCGAAACATCAGCCCATTGGCAATCCCAATCCAACAACCTCCCATTCAATGGGTTCATCTGAAGTGGGAAAACTACTGTTTTACCCCAGTTCACTTTATAGCCAGACAACTCTCCCACCTCCTGCAACATATTCCTCAATAAGGGTCCAACCACCTCCAGATTTCTCAAGACCACCGTCAGATCGTCAGCATATGCTAGGACTTTCACCTCATCATTTCTCAACTTCCAACCACAGATATTCTGCTCCTGCCTAAAATAAGGCAACAATAGCTCCAGGACCAAATTAAACAAAAGGGGCGAAAAAGGACACCCCTGTCTCGTACCTCTATACAACCGAAAAGCCTGAGACAAAACATTATTAACCCATATTTTAGCCGAGATATTGTGTTGCAATGCGCCTATAGCATTCAGAAATTGTGGGCCAAAGCCCATCCGAAGCACTGTGAAATTTAGAAATGACCAATTCACACAATCAAATGCTTTTTCAGTGTAAAAATAAAAGTCAAAAATATATCCTCCACCTTAGCACGAGACAACCCTATTATATTCAGTAATGTCCTAATGTTATCATAGCCATACCTATCAACCAAAAACCCCACTTGGGAACGGCCTACCAATTCACCCATATATTTTTGCAATCAAGTGGCCATGACCTTCGCAAAAATGTTAACGTCCACATTAAGTAGAGAAATAGGACGATAATTAGCACACTTTGACAAATGTTTTCCCAGTTTTGGGATGAGGGTAATAATCGCCTCTTGCACAACTCTCCATCTGAAAGAAAATTATTAAACAAAAGACACAATTTGGGCACCAAAACTAAACTAAACACTCTATAAAACTCTACAGGTAGCCCATCTGAACCAGGGGATTTACCCATATTAAGTTGATTAATAGCATCCATAATCTGAGCATCAAGCGCCTCTCCACCCTCCTCAGATAAAAAAGGAATCTCTATTTTATTGCAGAACTCCATTAGTTTGCCATCCTCAACTTGCGACACATCCGAATAAAGAGAAGCAAAAAAGGACCTAAAGCATTCACAAATTTCAACACTTCGAACCCTCACCCCTCCAACTGCATCCTCTATTTTCTGTATAAACGATCTATCCGACAAACTTTTCAGTTTCCTAGCGAGCAATCGTCCTCCCTTATCCCCTTACTCCCAATATTTCTGCCTCATGAAATAAAACCCTTTCTCAGCTTGCTCCTCCATCATTTTTCTTAATTTGCTCCTCGCAACCTCCATCTGTAATCTGTCCTCTCCTTTACCAAACAAAGCATACTCCCGTTGTAGAGCCTTAAGCTCCAACTCCAACCCCCTAATACTCATCTCCCCCTCCCGCCTGACTCTAGCTGTCCAATTAATCAATTCCCCTCGCACATGCGCCTTAAACGCATCCCACACTATCAGACAGTCCGCCAAACCCACATTATCCTCAAAAAAATGAATGATGGAGATATTAATAGCCTCACAGACTTTCTCCTCCTGCAAAATGAATGTCTTGAGTCTCCATTTAACCCAGGTAGGTCGACGTATACTTCGATCCATATTCAACTTTACCAGTGAATGATCTGAGAGACACCGCTCCGCAATTTCCACAGTCCTCACAACATCAATCATTTATCCAAAATCAGCAAATAATCCAGTCCAGAGTAGGAGTTGTGAGCCGAAGAGTAAAAGGAAAAACCCTTCTCCTTAGGGTGAAGTGATCTCCAACTATCCACCAAGGCGAAAGTATCAATAAAACCATGAAAGGTACTACTCAGCCCATGACCCGTGATCCTACATGTTGATAACCTATCCAAGGTGGCATCCAAAACACAATTAAAATCCCCTCCAAGAACGATATAATCACCATTCATCTTTTTCAAAGAATCTGTCAGTTCCTTAAAAAAACTAATACCATTTGAGCATGGACTATACACCGATCCTAAAGTCAACGTTCTCCCCTCATACTTAACATCCACCAAAATCTACTGTCCACCGTCATCCATAAGTATATTTTCAACCACCATTCCCAAGTTTTTCCGAAGCAGCAATCCCACTCCCCTCAAACTCCTAGAGTAAGAATTTAACAGAACCTTCATAGACTTTGATGCCCCATAAAAATTAACCGGGTGTTCTATTAGGTGCGTTTCCTGTAAGAAAATAACATCTGCCCGTTCACGCTTTAACCTAACCATCACATTTCTTCCTTTCCCTGGACAGTTTAGTCCTTTAACATTCCAAGTCACAAAATTCAAGGACCCCATCGAAATCTATCAAACACAATATTATTTGCACAAACCACCCAGGACATCAACTTGAAAACCGGTAAGCACAATTTAGGTTAAAAAACCTTACAAGCCAAAGATTCATCAAGAAGTTGGTGTAGAACAATGAATCAACCCCCCCACAGAAATACATTACAGTAAACACAGACACGGACACACAACAACAGTCAACACAAAGATAACATTTAAATTGCAGATAGTCCATCAACCGGACAGAACGATAATTTCCAAAATCACAAAACCTAACCACTGAACTGTAACCCTAGGGTCCCGTGCCCAACCCATAAGCAATACATCAGCTCAACCCTTCTTACTCGATTTGCCACAACCTAACCTCCTAAATCGTCTTCAATAACCTATATATCCAACCAAAACCCCCATCTACCCCATTCACGCCCCAAATCCAAGCTCAACCCTAAACATAACCTAAGGTAAGCCAGCCAGAAATCTCCCATCTCCTCTCCACTAACTATCTAAGCTCATCAGTATCCCCATCCAGCAATAACATCACCACCTATATCCAACCAAAGTTTGGAACTTATTCAATTAAGACAACCTCCACATCCCCATTTTCCCATCCCAATCCACATAGCCAAAAATGTGAAAGTTCAAGCACCAACAGAGTCACTACTACAACACTGCCCGAGAGAGCGTAAGTACAAGGCTTAGTCCCCAGAAAGCAGCGTAAACCCCAAGATGTATAATGGAACTTCTGATCCCCCTGAGTTCAGAAGAATCGTTCCTAAAGTGAATTCAATACAGAGCTGTAACATCTGAAGGCTTAAACAGAAAACAAATACAATGCAGTCCTATGTTTCCAGTACAAATAGAATCATTATGATTAAAAGTAATGTGCAGAGAACAAAAATATCAGAAGATGTCCTACTGCACCAAGCACATAGCAAAGCAACTCGAGAGAGCAGACAATATAAAGTAATCAACAATGGCAGTCTGCATATCTTCATAAACATTGAAGATGTCATTTCAACTCATAACAACCAACCAAGCACACATTGTCTCATCTAGCCATTCAAGCGACCATACACACAAATATCCGCATCCACGACCCAGCATACAAACAAGATGCCAATATCAGACATTCAAGAACAATAACATCCACAAAATATCCACATGCATACATCCAATTACTGGTTTCAGCAAATCTGGCATTTGCCCCCAGCAGAGGAAACTGTGCAGTAAAGACATGAAGCCAGAGAGAAAAGCATCAGATCGAAGCACATCTACGCAAGCATTAACATCAGTACGATACATTAAATATTCCCTCCCACCCCCGACAACACTGACAATCCCCCCCTAATGCAAGGATTAGCTGTAAACCTGCAGTCTTAAAGAAAAACGATCACATCAGTACCCGAAAAAAAAAAAAAAAAATAATAATAAATAAAAAAGACTGCTCGTGTCCAACATTCAGTCCGCTCTCGCTATAGGAAAGTTCACTTTCGATCCAAAACTATCCATGTCTCTTTTTGTATCTCCCTAGGAGCGCGGAGTGTCCGCTTGGAGAACTGGATATGCTGGTTCTCACCGGGAGATGATGGGCCACTATAGTGCTATGATGGGGTAAGGAGGCGCTTTGCGTAACACAGCGATGTCTTGTCCTCAATGATAAGGTGCTTTTCTCTTTTCGTAGGTCGCGGTGAGTACCCAGCGCAGATGGAGTTCAGGAGCTATGCTGGCCGAAAAGCAACCAACCAGGTAAGTCTTTAAGCGCTTTGCAGTGGTAATGTCTCCACTACCTCCTTTAATGATGTCTTCCTCCTTTTCTCAGGTCCTTCAATCCGGGTAGGAAGGCCACCAACAGAACTGCTCAGGAGCTGCGAGCAGTGAAGGATGATGAATGCAGGTAAAATTCTGCTGCTAACAATGTTCTTGGTTTTTCTGCAGGTCTTAAATTCACCAGGCTTGTGAGAAAGCTGGACACGGTGAGCGTCACGTTGCTAGAAGCAAAGTAACGCGAAGCGAGTTGTCTTGTTCGGGCGTGGTTTAAATAGCCACTGTAAAGTAGTCCATGTAAAGTAGTACCTAGGCCACCACACCCAAATCACTAGACCGCATAGCTTGGTTCTATGAATCAAGCTATGTGGATGCCTCCATGTTGGCTGAAAGCCTAAATAAAGTAGTTCCTCAAGCAGATGTCTTTCCTTACTGATGAGCCTGGCACCAAAGGCGCCAGGACTGGCCCCAAGAGGGCCTGAGAAGTGAATGCCAGGCCTTATTAGTGATCCGAGCCCTGATTCCACCTGGCCAATGGGCTTGCCAGTGGGGATCAGGGCTGAGGGTCATGACACAAAGTTAATGGGTAAACGAAGTCTGGAGAGTAGGTGAGAAGGGCCTACCCCTCAAGCAAATGCGGATACTGAGGTTTCTGATTCTGAGAGTGTTAATTTTGAAGAAGTAGATGAGTCCTTGTTAGGTAACCCTACAACTCCTTTGCCTGCTCAGAATGCACATCCTCTGTCCACAGGGACCCCCACAGGTCCTACACGTACTCCTGAGTTTATTGCACTTGAGAAAATGAGACTTGAATTGGAAGTGAAAAGTATTGATGCACAAACTGCCATGAAACATCAAGACTTAAGGCTCAGAGAAATGGAGCTGAATCATGAACTAGAGATGAAGAAATTGTCTGTAGAAAATGCTTCTCTCCCAGAGTCCTCTAGGTCTTCCAGCCCTAAGAGACCCCGGATTCCAAAGGAGATGATTGGTATGTATGAGACTAAACTTGATGTTTTGGATTGGTTAGCAATGTTTGAGTACAATCATGGGATTCAAGGTATCTCAGGGAATCAGTTGATTCCTTGGCCTTTCTCTATGCTTCACCCTGTTGCAAGTGATGCTGTAATGGAGTTGGGGGAGGAGGATAAGCAGGATTATGAGTGTGTGAAACTAGCATTAAAAGCTGGGTTTGGGAAGACCCCTTCCCAGTATCTTAAGAGGTTTAGAACACTCAAAAAGCATGATGGTACCACTTGGGCTACCTAGGTGTGTGAATGTTTGAAGAACTTAGATGGTTGGGTTAAGGGTTACAAAGTGAACACTTATGAAGGTTTGAGGAATCTTGTAATGTTGGAGTCTATTTTTGATGTCTGCTCTCCTGAGCTTAGAGAGCACTTGGCTGATTTAAAGAAGATATATCCTAAGAAGCTAGCTAAGGCTGCTGACTTGTGGGTTATCAGCAGGGCTACTCACAAGGATTTGGGGGCTATTCAGAAAAAGGATGAGGGGAAGCAGCCAAAGAAACACAGCAAAGAGAATTCCAATAATTCCAATCCAAAAGAGTGCCCCAAACATAACCAGGGTAAGCCACAAGGGAACCCGAATCAGGGTAGTGTTCCATCTGGTTCCACACCAGATGGAGGTCAGAACAAACCCCCATTTCAAAGAGCATTTGGGAAATGCTTTGTTTGTGGGTAACCTGTCCATGTAGAAGGAGATCCCAGGTGTAAGGCTAAACCTTCAGGGATCAACACTGTCTCCTTAGCCTTCTCCCAGGTGGATGAAGTACCTATAGCCAGTGGAAACTTTCAGTTACTAGCTGATGAGCCCATTAGAGTCTCAGCTAGTGTTTCTTTAGTGTCTTTGGGTCTTTGGGAACAACAGAACTTAGATGTCTATAACTCAATCCCAGATAATACTAAAGAGTATTACAAAGATAGATTTCTTGTGCATGGTCAGATAACCCCTGCCATCAGAGACACTGGAGCCAGCATAACTGTGGTTGATGAATGTTTTTTCAAGGTGGAGGATGTTGCTAAGGCACCCAAACACCTAACCAAATTAGCTGGAGGCCCTGTGCAAATGGTTCTCCAGTTACCAGCTCTCATCCAGTGTAATGACATGACTGTCAGAATACCTGTAAGTGTGCAAAATAACGTACCTGGGAGGGTCCTGCTGGGTAATGACCTCAAAACTCTTGGAGTTGTGTCTAGTACCCCCAGACCTCCAGCAGAAGGAAGCAGGAGCTCACTAGGTCTGCAAGGGAGAGAACCTTGAGAGGCTCTCCTGGGGACATGATAGAGGAAACTATCACCCCAAGTCCACAGGACCTACTTACTGCTATTTCTGGTCAGAAACAGACAAAGGGGAAACCCAAGTCTGCCAGCAAGAAACCAACAAGCACTCCTGTGCCCAGAAGGACAACTCCGAGACTGCCCAAAGTCACATCTGTGACTCCTCCACCATCTGAGGCTGAGTGTGAGGTTCAACCGTGTATGGTTAAGGTAGATACTGTGGAATCAGATCTAGAAGAAGATCTTACTCTGGTAGGAGATCTTGACCCTGTGACCATCCTGAGCTGCAGTCTTTACTGGCAGAAGGTGGACCCAACAGGGCAGATTTCAGCAAAGGACAAATAGAGTGTCCTACTCTGGAAGGTCTTCACCTACAGGCAGCTTCTCAGCTCAATGGGACTGAGCCTGGGAAGTATAGGTTACAATGGGAGGATGGCCTCTTCTACAGTGAACCAACTGAGTCAACCCCTGGAGACTGCAAGAGACTTGTAGTACCTCTAGTGAACCGACTCCAGTTTCTGCAGTTAGCTCATGATGTACCTTTGGCTGGTCACTTAAGTTTTAAGAAGACCAAGGAAAGGCTCTCTCTTTACTTCTACTGGCCTAAGATAGGCTCAGAAGTAGACAAATTCTGCAGAAGCTGCCACACTTGCCAAACCTCTGGCAAGAGTGGGGCCAAGAATGTGGCACCCTTGGTGCCTCGCATAGTGATGGGAGTTCTTTTGAGAGGGTTGGGATTGACATTGTTGGTCCTCTTGACCCTCCCACATCTTAGAGCAACAGGTTGATTATGGTTGTAGTGGACCATGCCACTAGATTTCCTGAAGCCATACCTATGAGGACTGTTACGGCTCTGGCTGTGTCTAAGGCCCTACTTGGTATTTTTACCAGGGTAGGTTTTCCTAAGGAGGTGATATCTGACAGGGGATCAAATGTTATGTCCCAATACATGCAAGCCATGTGGAAAACCTGTGGAGTCCCCTACAAGTTCTCAACTGCCTACCATCCCCATACCAATGGAATTGTGGAGAGGTTTAACAGAGCTATGAAGAACATGATAGGTGCTTTAGATTGACCACTTAGAAGAAAGTGGGACCTTCCACTGCCATGCCTTCTCTTTGCATATAGAGAAGTCACTCAGGAGGGAGTAGGATTCAGCCCCTTCAAACTTCTATATGGCCAATCATTCAGAGGTCCATTGGTCCTGATTAAGGAGGGGTTGGAGAGTGCTCCTTCCCCCAAGCCAGTCAGAGTGACTGACTATGTAATAGGTATCCAGAGGAGAATGTCACACATGATGGCAGAGGCAAGTGATAACTTGAAGGCTGGTCAAGCTCTGGTCAAGCATTGGCATGACCAGAAGGCTAACATGTTTGAGTTCACTCAAGACCAGCTTATTCTTGTTATGGTCCCAACAAAGCAGAGAGTATTGCAGGACAAATGGATAGGACCCTTCAAATTTGTGGGTAAACTTGGAGAGGTGAACTATCTGGTGGACTTAGGCAAACCTAAGGAGGTTCCAGAGTCTTTCACACCAACCGTTTAAAGGATTATGTCTCTAGACCTGACATAGGAGCTTAACTCCTGGTTTCAGCTCAGGAGGAGGAGGAGAGTGAACCTCTGCCTGACCTCCTCAGAGGCTTACCTTTAGATGAGCAAGTGGAAGGAATTGATCTCTCTTCCAGTCTCACATCTGACCAGCAGGATGAGTGTAAATTACTGTTAAATCAGTTTGCCTCCTTGTTCTCACTATCACCAGGCTTGACCCCTTGGGGCCAGCATGTCATACTCACTGGTGACTGTTTGCCTGTCAAAAGCAGGGGGTACAGAATGTCAGACAATGTAAGAAACCATATAAGGAATGAGGTCAACAAGATGCTTGATTATACTTGATGCTGGATTATAGAGCCCTCTACTAGCCCATGGTCTAGCCCAGTTGTGCTTCTACCAAAGGCAGGATCCAAAGAGTTGATATTCTGCGTGGACTAAAGAGCTCTAAAGGTAGTCACCATGACTGACGCCCATCCTTTGCCTTGGATAAATGAGCTGGTGGACAGAATTGGTGCTGCCAAGTACCTCAGCACATTTGACCTAACGTCAGGCTATTGGCAAATAGCCCTGACAGACCATGCCAAGGAGAAAACTGCATTCTCCACCCCAGCTGGCCTCTACCAATTAAAGGTAATGCCCTTTGGACTAAAGAAAGCACCTGCTACATTTCAGAGGATGGTCAATCAAGTTCTGAATGGGATGGAGGATGTCTGCATGGCATACTTGGATGACATTGCAGTGTTCAGCCCTACATGGAAGGAACATATTGAACACCTAGGATATGTAGTGCAGGCTCTGGAACAGGCCCATCTGACCATAAAGGCAAGCAAATGTCAAATTGGTCAGAGTACAGTGGTCTACCTTGGACATGAGGAAGGGGGAGGTGAAATAAGGCCATTGCGTAGCAAAGTGCAAGCTGTACAAAACTGGGCCACCCTTACTACTCAACCCCAAGTGAGAACCTTCTTAGGTCTCACTGGGTATTACAGGAACTTCAAAGAGAACTATGGGACCATAGCTTCTCCCTTGAATGTCATCTCCTCTCCCACATTCCCTAAAAAGGTCAGGTGGAATGAGGAGTGCAATAAAGCCTTTGAAGGTCTAAAGAAAGCCGTTTGTCAAGCTCCAGTCCTAAGAGCTCCTGACTATCACCAAACCTTCATTGTACAAACTGATGCTTCTAATGTAGGTATAGTAGCAGTCCTTAGTCAACTGGATGAGAAAGGTAGGGAACACCCCATTTGTTTCATCAGCAGGAAGTTAAAGGATCCTGAGACAAGGTGGGCAACAATAGAACAAGAATATTTAGCTATTGTGTGGTCACTGAAGAGGTTTAGACCATACTTGTATGGTTCTACCGTCATCATTCAGACTGACCACCAACCCTCGTCGTGGACGAGTTTTCGAAATTTCTGCATTGCTGGCAATAAATACCCCAGGTAATAGAATCCCTAAATAGCAGGTTCCTTGCCAATCCCTGGGAAACCATGGAAATGTCACATTACCGCAAACAAAATAGACATGTTCGCCAGTACAGAGGTCTGTTCTCACTAGTCAAATTCGCAACGTTGGCGCATTTTCTAAAATTACCCATTGACCGTGTTCCATTCCTCTGTATGCAGAAGGATACTGAATCGGGGCTATGATTAACAGAATAAGATGGAGGCGTGGCATCCTTATTGCCTATAGGAGCCATTTTGAAAGAGATCAAAGACTGAAAAAGACGAGAAAATCTATCAGAGGGCCTAACAGAAGCAACATTTGGTTTTCTCCTATTTGCAAAAAGCGAGCATCCCAGGGGCATTAAAACACGTTTTTCAAAACTATTCAGATTTGTACCATCAAAGTTCCCTTAGATGCTGTCATTCCTTTGGCCTAAGAATAGTGCTCTAAGAGAAGCATAACAAGCAGTTGTCAAAGATAAAGGATGAATATACCAACCTAGTTCCTTATTCCCATGTTGCGGTAAATGTGAACAGATCCAGCAATTGGTTCTATTTAAAATTGCATGAGTGGCATTCATGATTAACAAAAGGGTATTATTCTGATAGTTCTGTCTATGCGAAGAATCTCTAGGCGATAAAGTATGCAATTGCACGGAAGGAGTGGGGATAACAGATACATTTTCAATAGGTAAAAAGTCCTCTAGCGGATATGCTTCCTCCAGATAACATAACCCAAAACCAACAGTTACTAAAAATGCAGTTATTATTACAAAAAGGCAACAATACACTCTGGGGGTCCCATTGCATGCTTGATCATTGTCTCTGCTAGTCACATATTTATCTAAAGGTTCGGTACGAGCGGTAGCGGGTGCAGGCATTGTAGTCTTCAATCGAAAAAACACCAATTGTTCGTTTGCTGGCGACTCCAGTCGCGCATCTTCTTAATGTCTTTCCCACAACTCTTAGCCAACAGAATCCTTCCATACAGTCGGGCCAAAAGACAAGCCCTCAAATGAATTCCGCAATCGCACAGTCAAACCGTGCTGTACGTCTATTTCCTTGGGCGTAAATTATATTTCACAATTTCTGGTGCTGAAGGATCAGAAAACAAAGTGTTGTCACTTCCTACTGGAGGTGGCGAGTAAACGGAAATGGGATCAGAAAAGGAGTGATCCGGAAGTTCCACTGTTGGAGAGTGCAGAGACAAGATGACCATTTTGTGTGGCCTTGCGAATTCTGGAACGGTCTCCAATACTCTCTTGTCGGTTGTTGCTGTTTCAGGCACATTGTTTACAGCAGTGGGGAGGGATTCTGTGTCTTCTGTATCGTATGGCATGGGCTGCGGGATCTGTTTGGTGTGAGTCGCATGGATCCAGTTCTTACGACCCGCTACCCGCACAGCAGTCTGGGTGACTAGCAGGACTTGGTAGGGACCCCTCCACCGAGGTGCAAGGCAAGACGACCTCTCAAAAACTTTCGTGATTATCCAGTCCCCCGGTCATAGACTGTGACCAGCACCCTCGTATCGTACAGGTAATGCCTCTCGCACCTCGTGATGAATTGAAAACAGATTTTTAGTCAACTGGTTACAGTAATCTGAAAGAAGCACATTCTCTATATCCCGCAACGAACTACTTTTTGGCAAACCCCAAATATTAGCAGGTCTCCCCATTACCACGTCAAAGGGAGAGAGCCTAGTCTTAGTTTGAGGGTCCCATGCGCTCACAACATACTGAAAAAGGATGACAAATGACCCCTCTTTTCAGTGTTAAAAAAAGGACTCCACTTGTTGTGGTTTATTACAAAGGAATTCTTATTTTCTTCTCATATGCCCTATGTGATTATACGTGTTTTGATGACTAACTCATCTGTCTCAAATGAGGGCTAATTGTACTGTAGCACATCAATATATATTCCCATATTAACACCAAATGAGAATTGATGGAGAAACATTCACATTTGAACATGTAAACAGCAAAAACAGTTGTCATAAGCAGATAAACAGTTAAGAAGTCGGTGATTTTGAAGTGAGGACAAAGGGTAGGAGTGTTAAGGGTTAGAGAGAAAGAGAAATCAACAAAGAGAAAGTGAAAATGCGTTAGTAAATTAATCAGCACAAATCATGTAGTATATTATATAGTTCTGCTTGTATGAATTAACCTAAAGTCTATCAAGAATCCTTTTGTTGTCGAAATAGATACTGGACACATTTCCTTACCTAATCGTGCTGTTCTGATAGTCTGTATGTCTCTCATAATATTTCACGGGTTAAATCCCAGGTCCATCTAAGGAGTTAAAACGAATGGCACTTGAAAAACACGCATGTATTCGCGCCTAATGTATGTATTTGTCATTATTACGTTTCTCCCAGGCTACCTTTAATTTGTTAATAATTATTAAATTCGTAAAACGCTACGACTCTTAGTTCCTATGTTTCCTGGTGTCGGTTTAATCGACTCTATCGGTGCATATTGTAGAAAAAGTATATTGTAGAAAAATTATATTCTATGCCTGTTGGTTACTTCGGCACAATTGTGCAAATTATTTGTTACCTTTCTAATATTTTGCATGTATTATAATCAAAATATCCATACGGAAAATATGTATTCTATGCCTGGTGGTTACTACGGCAACATTTTTCGAATTGTATGTTACCATTCTAATGTCTCGCATGTATTTTAATCAAAATAATCCTGTGAAAAAAAAAATATATATATATATTCTGTGCCTGTTGGTTACTACGGCAACACTGTGCGAAGCGCATGTTACCGTTCTAATATTTTTCGTGTATTACAATCAAAAGAGTCCTGTTAAAATGCTTTGCGCGTCACCACGTGGGCTCGAAGGGATAAACCCTGTCCGTCTGGAGCCCCCCGTGCGTGCTTACCTGAAAAGCTGCTCGTCCCGTACTAATCCGTCCTAGTGTGTGTCGCGTCCCCTCCTAGCCATTGTTGTACTATTCTGAGGTTGCCACGCAGCCTCGGTCAACTTTGATGTTGTTGCCGGCGGCCATATTGGATTGGTGGATCGCTAGTCCATTTCGCTGTAGTGTGTGTGAGTCCAAGGTGAATAAGGTTATTAGAAAAATATCGATTTAAATGTCAAGGTATTCAGGCATCCTTGTTCTGTAAGTTATAAATGGAACTGGAAATTAAGAGTTCCAGTAGGACACAAATGTAATTATATATGTGATCGTGAAGCCTTAACGCGTGGATTGTAGTCTGTTTTTAGTTTCTACCATTCCCGTTTTCTGCTCGTGTTTTGTCATGTATATTTTGACCGGGTTCTATCTCCTAATTAATTAATGTTTTAGGCCAGTGTTATTTGCTGTGATATATTAGCTAGTCTTGTATATTATGCATTAGTTAATCAACCAATCATTGGTGTGCACACCAGCTACATTTCCACAAATCACTATTCATTTTACACATAAAGCAGTTAATGTGTCCAGTATAGGTATTCCACATTATTTATAGGAAAGAGGCCATCTCGTTATCAGTGTTGAGGCCTTTTTCCACAGCTCGGAATTTGCATATAAGTTTTGCTTCTTCTTTTCTCAGTTTTATTTCTCGGTCCCCGCCTCTGGGGCCAAGGGCCACTTTCTTGAGTCCCACAAATCTCAGTACCCTTTTGTCAACCATCTGGTGTTTCTTTTGCCAGTGTTAGGCCAATGCTAGGTTTGATTCTTGACTCCCCATAGTCGATAAGTGTTCTCTTATTCTGATCCTGAGTTCTCGAATGGTACTACCAATATATATTTTTCCACATTTGCAGATAAGGGCGTATATTACAAATTTTGTCTTGCAATTTATATACTCTTCAATTTTTTGTGTGTTTCCATATTCATCCTTGAAGATCCATGCATTGTCCAATGCATATTGGTACATTGTGCATGTGCCACACTTATTAAAGCCTTTAGGAAACGTGGGTAGCCATGTTCCTGGGTTGTCCATTCTAACCTCTGGAAGGAGTGATGGGCTCAAAACGTTTTTAATCGTTCTGGCTCGTTTGTATAAAATGGTTGGATTCTCATCAATATATTTGTTCACATTGGGATCCAATTGTAGCAAGTACCAATTTTTCTTCAGAATTGTTCTCAAAATGTTGTTGTCCGCACAGTAAGTTGTGATGAAATTGATTCAGTCTTTCTTAACTGGTTTTGGTTTAGGGATCAAGGTACTTTATCCATTTTCATAGATTTCTCTTGTGCTTTTATTATCTGTTTTGTGCCATAGCCTCTGGTTTTAAATCTTGTCGTTAGGAGTTTGCACTCTTCTTTGAAAGTTTATTTGTTCGCTGCAATTTCTACGTGCCCTAATGAATTCTCCTTTTGGTATATTTCTAAACGCGGAGTTGTAGTGACAGCTAGTCGCTTACAGTGTTGAGTTAGCTTCTGTACTTTTCCTAAGTTTGAGGGGTTGTTCTCATCGACAGCAACACAATATGTAAGGCGTCCAGCCATTTTAACTTGGTGCCAACACACGTCTTAGCGAGCTTGTTCTTTATAATGCAGTTATGCCTTTCCACTAATCCAGCACTTTGGGCATGTCTGGCCGAATGGAACTGTTTATCAATTTGTAATCCTTTGCATATTTTTAGGATTACAGCAGCGATAAAGTGTGGCCCATTATCCGACCAAATGACTCTCGGCAGCCCGAACCTAGGAAAAAACTATTTCAACAGAGTTTTTGCCATGGTTCTGGCCGTTGCATCTCTAACAGGGTAGGCCTCAACCCACTAACTAAATGCACAAATAACAATCAACACATATTTAAGATTATTGCAACGTTCCATTTCAATAAAATCAAAATGAATAACCTCAAACGGAACAGAAGGTGGGGCGAAACGTCCTCTAGGAGTCGAGGTACCTTTTCCTACATTATGCTGCAAGCAGACCTTGCACCCTTGGACAAAGCGCTCCGCAGTTTTGAAAATCTTATCATTGGTCCATACACTGTGTAACATTTTAGTCAATTTACGCGCACAGACATGTGTCGGACCATGAGCCATAATAACCATCATTGTAATGTAGGCGTCAGGGAGTAACCATTTTCCTTCAACATTGTCCACCCAACACCCATCATCATCCAACCTTCCTGCACCCTCGACCCATCTCTTAGTTTCCCGTATAGTAGCATCTGCTTGAATGTCTTTTACAGAATCGATACTTTTGCCAAATATTTGCCACTGGCAAATATTTACAGTTTCTCTTACAGTATACATTTCTGAACTAAAATCAGTGGCAGTTTGTTTAGCTATTTAATCAGCGAAAGCATTCCCTTTTCCTATATCATCTGTAACTTTTTGATGTGCTGCACATTTTATGATAGCTAACTGAACAGGGAGTGCGAGTGCTGAAAGTAATCGCACTATTAAAGTGCCATGCTGAATTTTCGTGCCATGCGAGGTCAAGAAACCTTGTTCTTTCCAAAGTCTACTGAAGTTTTGAACCACCCCAAAAGCATACTGACATCAGTATATATATTTACTGTAAGCCCGTCAGAAAGTTCACAAGCTTCTTTTGGTTTCCACAATCGTGCTTAAAGTAGTAACGGCATAAGCAGCCATGGATGTACCATTCGGAAGTTTAAAACAAGAGCCATCACAAAATAGCTCTCCTTGTGGGCTATTCATAGGCGTGTCTTTCAGATCGATTCTACCTTTAGTCTCTTGTTCTGTCGCATAAAGGCAAATGTGTGACGTTTCGTCACCATCAACAGTATCTTGCGGGACAGGTAAAAGTTCAGCCGGATTTAATACACAACACCTCTGAATTTGAATGTGGGGAGCAAACAAGATTAGTTCATATCTTGTCAATCGTGCGGAAGTGAGGTGTTGCGTTTGAGTTCTATTCAATAAAATATCTACAGAGTGAGGTACCATTAGGGTTAACGCATGACCCAGGACCATTCCCTCACTCTGTTTTACAGAGGCAGCAGCAACAGCTCTCAAACATCTCAGCAAAGCGCTTGCAACAGGATCAAGGGCGGATGAGAAATAGCCACACGGCCTATTCTTCCCTCCATGTTCCTGCGTTAACACAGCCAAAGCACATCCATCACGTTTTTGCACATACAACACAAAGGCCTTGTCATAATTTCGGAGTTCCTAAAACCGGTGCTGAACACAGCGCGGATTTGAGCAAGTCAAATGCTGTCTGGTGTTCCAAAGTCCATGGCAATGGCAAAGAAATACCCTTCTTTGTCAAAGCCAGCATTGGTTTAATCGTTAACGAAAAGTTAGGGATCCACAATCTAGCGTAAGAAGCCATACCTATCAGGGCTCTAACTTCCTTCTTCGTATTTGGGACAGACATGCCAGAAATAGTCTTTATTCGTTCAGGTGTCAACCGTCTTCCCTCCTTTGACAGGAGATAGCCGAAGCTTTGTGGCCATGTTTCGCTAGATGACAAAGCAACAACACGGTGCCTTCTTTACAGGCACTCTCAGAAGCAGCAGCCAAGAGGAGATCATCTACATACTGTATTAACGTGCAAGTAGTAGGCAACTTGAGAGTATTGAGCTGCTCTTTTAATGCCCTACTATAAATACTTGGACTCTCAGTGTACCCTTGTGGTGCACGAGTGAATGTGAACAATCGTCCACTTAGGGTAAACGCGAACAAATACCTACTATCTTTGTGTATGGGAATACTGAAAAACGCGTTTTTGAGGTCAACAAAGTTAAAATGAGTGGCAGTAGCCGGAATCATGGTTAGTATCGTTGTAACATCAGGTACAATAGGAAATTGAGGAGCCACAATTTTGTTAATAGCACATAAATCAATTATAAACCGAAAGGGAATCGCATTATCACCTTTTTTGTATACTGGCAAAATGGGGCTGTTACACAGGCTACCCGTAATTTCCTCAATTACTCCACGATGTAAAAAATCAGAGACTATACATTGCAAAGCCTGTTCGCCTTCAACTGAGATCTTATATTGCGGGATGCGAGGCAATTTAACTCCATGTTTCAGAATAATTTTAACAGGTTCAATTTGAAGAATGCCCACATCAGTATCATTAATTGCCCATAAGCAATCCGGAACATTACTGAATTCTGGCGGTAGAGGTCGAGTCAAAAACTGAGCGGAGAGTGATTGCTGAGGTGAAATTGTTAACTGAACTCCGTCCGGAGAACTATGTATTACTGCAAACAATTCCTTCAACAAATGTAACCCCAGCAAGTTCTCCCCACAGTTTATGGTAAGTAGAAAAAGACACTGCTACGTGAAGGGACCCAGTGTTATCAGTACCGGAAAAGAGACCGGACAAACTACAGGTGTACCTGAAAACCCTACGGAAACGTTGGACTGCCCTGACAGGGGAATATTTGGAACCCGTGAATGGTCAATGGAACATTTCTGTGCTCCTGTATCTACTAAAATAGATGCTTCCTATTTCCCACCACCATCTCAACGTAGGGGCCTTTCTGATGAACGGGAATAGGCGTCGGTTCCAAATCCTGCTTCGGGCAATCCTAGCGAAACAGAATATTATCAAAAGGAAGCTCTTCAAAGAGGCACGCGGCAGAAGTTTGATCAAAAATGTTTCTGTTATCAACATTCAAAACTTGCTTATCCTGCAAAAGAGGTTGCTGTGATTCTGGTGCAAACTGACCTCTGCTAGGACCCCCTGCAGCTAGGCGACCTCTGGATCGTCTACCCATGTTCCCAAATGACCTTTGCTGCAAGGTCGGACATTGTGCGCGCCAGTGGCCTTCCTGTCGACAATAGGCCCACTGGTTAATGGTTACCGGAACCAGGGGCATACTTCCCTGTGGAATGTACTGACCTCTAAATTGATTACCCCCTCTAGGGTTTCTAACAATCTGTTGTAATAGGACTTTTGGTTTCAGGTCACCCTTTTTTTTCTCAAGTTTTTCCTTGTCATTATTCACACGATTTCCATAGTACTGACCCATATGCAGTACTTCTGATTGATACTTTGCCTGCCAAGCGCTTTCGGAAGACATAATCTGTAACTGGATGTCAGGCAGCAATCCACGTAAAAATGTGTCGACAAACAGCCTTTTCCCTGACTCTGTGCCTAAGTCTAGTCCAATAAAATCAGAAAATACCTGTTCAAACCGATTGAAGAAATCGGTAGCACCCTCAGACTTTCCTTGGACACAGGCCGTAAGCTTGTCCCAAACGGTTCTTTTTTCAGGAACTATGGTTTTCAATTTTACAATAATCCTATCAGGCAAGGTTAGTATCACTTGAGGTGGTCGCTCGCCAGCTGGTCTTTCTCTATCTAGCCTAACCATGTTATCCCATGTATCTCCTAACCCTGGTACCTCATCTACAGTCCTAATCTGTTTCCACAAATCAACTGGCAGGAATACGGGAAATAATAAATCAATATCACTTAAGGTGAATACCGATGACTGTAAGACCAACTCTATTTCTTTATAGAACCGGGTTGGATTCTTTCTTACATCGGGAATAGATTGCTTTATGGTGTTCACTTCCTGTCTTGAAAACGGGACGTGAACGAACAGCGATACGTAATGTGCAGGGATGTCCACCGCGAGTATTCCTCGCGCAGCATCGGCCACAATCTCAACTTTCAGGACAAATGTTGGAGGGACCTCTCTCATAGGCAACTGAGAAGTAGGCAACTCCGAATGCTTACTAAGCAACAGAGCCAAATCAAGCGCTAAGGCAGTCGAAGAAGTATCAATCGAAAAGGCTCTCTTATAAACACTCAACAATTCTGCGGGACAACAAATCTTTCTTATTACACACTCATTCTTCAGGTATTCTACCATAACCTGTATTACTTTCTTTTGCATTTTTAACGCATACTAACTATATTTGTCATATACTTCATCTGGAGTTATCGACATATCCGAAATCCATCTTATCGCATCCTTTGTACAAATTCCTGCTTCCTCACCTTTTAATTCACGGCGAGGAGAAAACCGTTTCTGTAAGAACATAGTACCTAAACTATCACCTTCTGCTTCCTCATTCTGTAACTCTTTCAACTCCTTCCTATACACAAAAATCCTCTCAACATGCTCATATACCTTCTCCGCAGTATCTCTGGACAACGCTAAGGTGTTCAAATCCCGTAACCCTCATGGGAAATCTACATCGTTTAATCTATTCCACATTATACTCAAATGAGTCCCTTATCATTCAATAAAAACATTTTTCTCAGGAATACCTTTTAGATTTTCGAGTGTGGAAAAAACATCAGCTTGTTCACCCTTCTCCATACAATGTTTAGCCCAAGCGATCAATTCATTCTTTTTTTCTGGGGACACAGTATTATGAGTCACAACCCTTGGTCTCGCTCCCTGGTCTACTACAAGCGATGCAGAATCACTTGGAAGAGGAAGAGTAGGCACATTCTGAATATCAACAGGTGGAGACAAGGGGGCAGGCAAAGGAGCGACGGCTGGAAGAACAGGAAGAACAGCAGGGAGGACCAGAGGAACTATAGGAGGGGGAATAACAACGGAAACAACGGGAAGGGGCAAAGCACCAGGAGGAGGGACGTACGGAGGTGGCGCGGAGGCACCGGGCCTTCGTTCATGCAATAGTTTATTAATCAATTCATCTGACATATGAAAATCTTTTGAAGTGTAAATTTACTGAATGCCTAATTGAAACGCCCTGTCTGTGTTCCTAACTGACACCAATTGTTCATTTTGATCATATAACCGTGCCTTTTCGACACTTGTCATATGTCTACGCATATGTTTCTCTCCACTCTTTTGTTGCTGCAAAGCTTCTGTTTTCCAACTATGCAATGCGTCAAATGCTAAGGTCTAGCCTTTTTCTTTACCAATACAGACTCTAGATATTCTATACAAGGGATTTTAAAGCTATCATTGGTTGGCCACCGAAGATTAGAATTATGCCTGGTCTGTCTGTGCCAAATGTCATTAAATGCTATACTACCAAAGCCTTTCTTACAGTACATAGTACATGCCGGCGACCCCTCCTTTGGTGCGGGACGGCTATGTTCCAAAGATTGTCTGTCACTGCGGAATCATGCCCTAAAGCAGGCAGACAATTTCCCAGGCATATCAAAGTTCTGGTGTTACCTGGTAAAGTAATTGTGCTTGCGAGTACAGTGCGCCAAATTCAAATAGTCAGGGTTAAATTAAGAATCGGGTCACGATACACCTGACCAAAGGACTGGGAGGCCCGATCGGGTTACTAAGGACCCACGTGTCGTGCTTTTGGCAAATGTACCCACCTCGATATATGGACCCTCGTCAAGACGTCGTCTCGGGCTACAGCTCACCGTTCAGGGATTGGATCGTGCAGTACTGTCGAGGAATTCACTTCTCGTCCAGAGGGGCCGCTTCTGTTGGCACCGTCCGATCCCGGTCCGGCAGCCGAGCCAACCTTCAATGAGACGAAGTCGATCTTGAGGGTCCCTATTCGGGCGCTATCTGTAGAATCAGAAAATACAATATTAAGGCTTATATACCATGAAAAGAGAAATATACCGACACAGGCTTGTAAAGATTCCCAGAATCTTTATTGCAAAACTGAACAGTTACAAAACAAAGTACACAAATAGCTATTTGGCTGTCAATACATCACAGAGACCACCAGCAGGGTTCAATGTGAGCAGTGAGCAGGATTTGCTAGCTGGACATCGGCGTATTTATACATTTTCGTTATAAAGATGTCCAGCCTCTTTCAAGTTAATCATGTACTGGGCTAGGGTCACGCCAGGTTCGTTTCTAATTTACATATCTCATGCATGTGGTTTACTTTTTAATACATTTACTAACAAACATTATTATTCTCTAAGTTTAACTTTACACTCTTTACACATTGCTTTAATACAGACCAAACAAATGTTTCGCATGTCGTATTTGGATAGCGTTATTGTTCTTGTATACTTGTAGGTTAACATCGCCGATTCAAGTAATCCCCTGATCCCGAGGTCAACAAAGGACAAGGTCTACATGACCCTAACATGTAGCCTGAAGGCAGGTTGGACATTAACTCTCCTTTGGAGGTTGAAGAGGTTAAAGCAAGAACAAGAGAACACAAGACGGCCATTTTAGGCCACAGGGTGACTTTGTACAATAAACTGAAATGGCGGCTCTAACCTAAAATGGAGTCTTGATTCTCTTAAGGTCACGACCTTGTAATACGAATTTCCTCGCAAAGCGGCTGGGCATAGGCCAACATATAGAATGAGGACGAAACAATATTATATCAATTCTAACACTCCCTGCACCTTAACCACAATGATGCTGCCACCTCACTCCTCTAAGAAATCCGGACTGCCTTGACTTTGCCACCGCCACAAGTATGGGTTAGTTCCCTCCTTATGGACTCACTTCTACTGCCTTTGACTATCACTGTTCTTTCTGCTTGTTGCTCCCATGTTGTCATCCTGCTGCGCAGTGCTTCCTAAAACCCTTTGCTAACATCCGATTCCAAGATTGAAAAAGTCAAATCTTGCTGTTTTTGCTTTGAGCTAAAAAGTCAAATCTTGCTGTTTTTGCTTTGTGCTAAAAAGTGATATCTTGCTACCCATTGCGAAATTCTCTGTATTTTGCTTGTATACTGTTTCTTCTCTGTAACTTGCCAGCCCAGTGACCTCACCACTCTCTTTTGTCTCACACCTACCTGCCAGTATCTCCATCCTACCCTTACTTCTACCCCAATGGCGCTTTCTGCTTCTCCTATCTTCTCCAACTGCTTCTCCATTGACTATCCTTCCCTTCTCACTAAGTCTGGTAGGAAGAAGTTCAAAAAGGATATCTTGGCCTCTAATCCTGGTCTTCCTATCGCCGACACCTACTCCAATGCTTCCACCAGACAGATCCTTACCGACATCCTCTTTGTCGTTCCTTTGCCAGATCTATGACTCCTCATATGGTCTCTGTGCTCTCCCCTATATACTCCTCTCCCATTAATGGTGGCACTCGCTGGGATGTTCTCATGGCAACCTTCGACTTCTCTAAAGTCTTCATTAATGTCTACCTAAATGGCACTGTCATGGTCCAAGGCCCTCACGCCAGTCTCCTTCTCTTTGATAGGCGCTTCCCTCACCTCATCAATTTCCTCTCATCTCCTGCTGTCCCCTCCTCTCCCCCTTTGGCTACCTTGCCCTCTTTCTCCTCCTCCTCCTCTGCCCCTCCTAGGGCTCTTTCTCCTCCGCAGGGCGTACCTCTGATCTGTACCCCTCCCCGGAAGGTCTTTAAGGCTGGCAACCTTCTTCATATTGCCACTCTTAACTCTCGCTCTGCCATCAAACACTCCTCTGACATCTGCCACCTCCTTGAAGAACTAGACCTTGATGTCCTTGTTCTTACTGAGACATGGTTCATGGCCATCTCTGTTATGAGCTTTGACACTCTCCTCCCTGATGGCTACAAGATCCTCTCAGCACTCAGATCCTCCCAGTCTGGTGGGGGGGGGGTAGCCCTGATCTTTCCTGAGTGGATTCCTGCCTCCATCATTCCCACTCAGACCTATTTCTCTTTTGAATGCCTTGTCTGTAGGCTTTCTCTCTCGCCTACCCATTCTCTTACTGTGGTTACCATCTATCGGCATCCTGGTCAAATCACCTCATTTCTCTCTGAGTGGGCAGGCCTCTCCTCCTCCCTCCTGGCCTCTACCACTCAACTCCTCCTCCTCGGTCACCTAAATATACATTTAGACTCTCCTTGCTCCTCCTCTGTACTCTTCCGTGACCTCTGCGACTCCCTCTCCCTGTCCATCCTCCCCTATGGCCCGACTCAGCAGGGCACACACTCGATGTCTTGATCTCCTCTGACCTCCCCCTCTCCATCCCTCTTACCACTCCTCTCTCCTGGAGCGATCACTCCCTCCTTTCATCTCATCTCTCCCTCTCTTCCCCCTAAGCCAAGCCTACCCCAACACTGCCACCTACCTTCTCGGACATCCGGCCCATGAAGCGTGTGTCAGTTGAGGCTTTTGCCGCCACTTTCTCTCCCCCACTCCACCTTTGGCTGTCTCTCATCCTGATACAGCCCTGTCTACTGTCAGCTCTACTCTTCAATTTCTGATACACTTGATGCTCTTGTACCTGTCATGAGGATCCATTTGAAGTCCAAAGCCAAGTGCAATTCCTGGTATGACTCTGACCTAGCTACACTTAAACGTAAGTGTATGGCAGCTGAGAGGAAATGGAGGACTTTCTGTTCATCCTCTGACAAACTGGCCTGTCGCCTGCTACAAAGGCAATACCGACTCTTTGTCCTCACCAAGAAGAGAGTCCACATTCAAGCTTGTGTCTCTGCGGCATCTAACAACTTGGCCGAACTCTTTAAAATCTGCAAGGAGCTGGCCAACCCTGCTGCAGTCTCTACCCCTCCTTTTGCCTCCCAGGCTCTTTGCAATGCCCTTGGCTCTCACTTCATTTCAAAAACCCAGGACATCCTGTCCACCCTCTCCACCCACACTCCTCCTCTTCCCTCTCCATCTGTGCTTGCTGACCCTCCTTTAGCCACCCTCCAACCATCCTTCTCGTCCTTTCCTCTTTTCACCCCTGACGAGGTTGCTAGACAAGTCCGATCTTTGAAAGCCTCTTCAAAACAGGTTCATCCCTGTTCCTCAAAAACCATCAAGGACCACATTGACACCCTCACTCCAGCCCTTGCTGATTTTTGCAACCACTCCTTTGCCTCTGGATCCTTCCCCTCCCCTCTGAAGCACTCCTTTGTGCATCCTCTTCTCAAGACACCCACATCTGATCCTTCTTGTCCAGCTAACTATTGCCCAATTTCCATTACTCCCTTTCTTGGCAAACTCCTGGAAAAGTTGGCCATCTCTCAGCTTAACCTTCATTCCAATTCTGTTGGCTGTCTTCATGACCACCAGTCTGGCTTCAGAGCTGCCAGAAGCACGGAAACTGCTCTCCTAATCATCCGTGAAGATATGCTCACCAACCTTGACTCTAACATTCCCTCTGTCCTCATCATCCTCGATCTCTCTTCTGCTTTCGACACGGTCAACCATACCATCCTGCTCAACCGTCTCCGTGAAAACCTGGGTATCAATGATCAGGCTCTGGCCTGGCTGACCTCTTTCCTCTAAGATCCACCCTCCCAGGTCCAACTTGGGTCGTTCCTTTCATCTATCTTCCTCTCTACCTGTGGTGTTCCCCAGCGGTCTAACCTCTTGCCCTGGCTTTTCAACCAATACCTGGCAACTCTCAACCACTGCATTGCCATTTTCTTCTCAAATGTCCAGTGGTATGCTGATGACACTCAACTCATTTTCAGGCTGCCCTCTGCACCCTCCTCTCCCTCTCTCATCTCTGATTGCCTAACTGCCATTCAAGATTGGTGTGCCGCCAATGATCTTTGTCTGAATGCCAGCAAGACAGCGATCCTCCTCATCGGCACACCTTCACCATCCTTTCCCCTCACTCTCTGGCCGGCCTCCCTTGGCCCTCCTCCTACCCCCACCTGCGAGACTAAGAACCTCAGGGTCATCTTTGACTCCACCCTTTCCTTCTCCGCCCACATCTCTGAGGTCTCTAATAAGTCAAATTTCCGACTGCACCTCCTCAGAAGTACTCTGCCTTTCCTCTCCTTCCCCCACAAGCTCATGGTATCTCAAGCTCAGGTTCTCTCTAGCTTGGACTATTGTAACAGCCTCTTTATAAATCTACCTGCCTCTACTCTCCGCCCTCTGCAACTAATCCAGAACAGGACTGCAAGACTTGTCCTTGGCCTCAAGCCCTGGGATCGTATCTCTCCAGCTCTGAAATCTCTCCACTGGCTCCCAGTGGATGCAAGGATGAAATTCAAAACCCTCTGCATTGTCCACAAGGCTTTCTGAGGCCTGGGTCCAAAATACCTTCAGCTATCTCTCTGCAAATACCTCCCCTCTCGAGCTATTCGCTCCTCTACCTCCAAATCACTCAGGGTCAGTTGTTTTTCTAAGAAACGAGCTGGGGTAGATCTCTGTCTTTGGATGGGGCCTCCCACTGGAACAGCCTCCCTGCCACTCTAAAACTTGAGGAGAACCATCTCTGGTTCCGAAGCACCTCAAGACCTTCCTCTTTTCTTCTGCCTTTGCTCCCCCTCTCCCCTGCTGATCTGTTCTCTCTTGGCACCGTGCACCTGGCCACCCTCTATCTTTTGGGCCCAGGTACCTGCTCATCCTGCCACCCTCCTGCCCTGCCTCCGGGCCACCCCTTGCACTGGGGTCTGTATCTGTACCCATACAGCCCACCCTTTTTCTTCCTGCACTTATCAGACCTACCCTGTCTGCTACCTTAAACCTAGCACTTGCAAATTGCTGGCTGCATTACCACTGTTTGTTGCCTTTATTATTTATTTATAGTTATTTATCTGTTTCTCCTCTGCTTCGCACTTTCCACCTCTCCCCCTTCCATGCACTTTTCCCCTCCCCCCTCTCCCATACACTTGCGCGTTCTCAATGTCACTGGGACTAGTAAGATCCTTGTTTTGTTCTCCCCTGTTCCCCTCCCTTGCCTTATCACGCTCTGAAACACTTGTGTACGAGCACGATAGAAATAAAATATCAATCAATCAATCAATCAATCAATCTCTTTAATGCACTAGGAATCAGCAATGAGCACAAACACAAATGCAGCATAGAAAATAATACTTTTGAATTGGTTTGGTATAGATGGTACTATGGTTAGAGGTTCCCCCTGCAACACCCCTCAACCCCCCAATAGGAAATGTAAAGAGAAGTGAGGAGAGAGCAGGTATTCAGGAATAGCACAAATCAAACAGAATATCACTCCCATCTTCCCCCTTCAAGCACAAGAGAAAAACGGAATTGACTTTTCACTGTCAGAATGGCTTTGAAATTGTCTTTGGAATTGACTGAGCAAAAACACCAAATGTGATCAAAAATTCTTAAATTATTATAAATTCCTATGAGAGCCACTTTGAACAGTTGCCCACAATCACAAACAATGATTTAGTCCAAAGAAAACATTTGAAATCTCAAAGTCCAAGTAGGAAACAATTTAAAGCTATTTCACACATGTAGACCTTTCAGAATGTAAAATCGTGGCAAACTTTTCCTTATGCAATATTCGCTATAACGGGAGAATCGCATAGAATATTTACAGATAGGATGGGTTGAGACTGCCTATTAGTACCTATTAATACTCACAATCTAAGTTACTAAATTGGACCAACAGTTCTGGTCATGGATTGGATCTGGTCTAGGAAGAGCAGCACATCAGGCAGGGAATTTGATCAGCTAGGCCGGTCACTGGATTTTCACAGGATCTGTCCTTCTTATTTGTGGATATTTTAATCAGCTGCATAGCGAGTTTTTCAGGAAAGCCTTGTTACTTATTAGTTTTTCAGGAAAGCCTTGTGGTAGCAAGCCAGAGAATTTCAAGATACTAGTCCAAAAGGCCTTCTCACACCACAGCGCTTCACTGGGTTGCAAGAATAAGTTTGAAGATTTGGGCCTTGCTGAAATCAATAGTTCTATACTGCTTTGCAAGAGTATTGGCATCTGGATCTGGAAGGATGTTAAAGCTGGATGTAGAATGCTGGATCAGAGTGCTTTGCCGGAATCAGGAACGTGGGTGAATCAGTCAGTCCCTATGTGTTGTCAGCTGTCTCTATTTATCCATTCAAATGACGTCACAAAATGGGTGTATGGGCCAGTTTGGCTATGCTCACTCCTGTGAGCTGGGATTGGATCAAAACTTCATCTCCACCTTGCATTTGAGTGATTGGATCAATGCCGGATGATGTCACATTTTATGGTTTGCTTTACAGTTCTTAGAAACCTCCCTTTAGCCACTGGTCTCAAAATCAAATTTTATACTAAATATACATTTCTACATTGGTCAACTCTACACAAATCACACACAAAGATTCCATATTTTATGTAGCATCTGTTCCTCAAAATCCCGCGGCTATGGGATCTTGTTTTAACTTTCTACAGCATGTTGTCCTTTTCATTATGAACACAATTTCCAAACTTTATGCAAATTTCGACAAATGTGTGTGTTTACACAGGGATTTGTGTGTACATTTTCAGAATTTTAGGATTAATACTGTTCACATAAAACCACATATATTGTCATTCCTGTCCAGAACATGTTACACAGTTCTGCCGTCTCTTAAAATGTGCAGCCAGACATTAGATTAACACCTCTGTCCTTTTTATATTTTTCATCACTTTGAATCACAAGTAATGAGTCTCTAAAAATTGGTCATTGTTTATTCTTAACAGCAGATGATTGCTTGGCTCCACCCCTTTGTCTCTCCTGGGAGTCCAGGAGCATCCCCCTTCATGGGGAAGTTCCTTCCAGGAGCCATTTACGACCCTCTCACACCTCTGTTTTCTGGGCTGAAGGGTCTGCACTTGTTCATGCTCTTTCTGTAGACAAAAGTCTGGGTTAACCCATTATTCTCATCTCTCCGTGAGTTTCTGATGAGAGAATATCCCTCCCCCTGGGAGAAACCTCTTTGTCCACTTCCAAAGGGTTGCAGCTCAGCCAGGCTAATTTATTCTTAATTAAAGATCCAGGATAAACCAAACTTGTTGCATCAAGCATAAATACATTACTTTCTTAGCTTTAACTCTGTGGGATAAAAAGCAACTGAGATCTGTATTCTTTTTAGCCACAATCCTTTTTATGTTTGCTAATCTGGCAGACTTTTTAGATTAGATCACTTTTAAGTTTCATCAGTAATTCATCTGACAGCTGTCATTCAGGTAGCCGAAGGTGCTGCACCCAGATTTTGACGGGGGCTGTCAGTTTACAGACAATCCAGTTTTTCTGAAGAAATGTTTTGCTCTTCACATTAGGATTTTGTATGTTCACAATTCTTCACTAGATTACATGCATTTTAGCGCCAAACAAGATTTTGGATGTTGAGAAGTGTTGTGTTATAGGTATTTTGGAGTTTTTTTTAGCTAAAAAGCAAATGTCATTTATAGGTACATTTTGGAGTTTCATTTGCAAAGCGCTGCTTCTCCCTCTGCCCGCTGTTTGCTGGTCATTGCTGGTCATTGAGCCCACTGGCACAGGTGTGTGCTCTATTCCACCACACATGCACCATGGGTGTCCGGTTGTGAATCCATTCTTCGTGTGTTTGAGAACGCGTTTTTTGTAGTTCCTTGCACCATACTATCAGAGTGATGCTGCATAGCATAGCTGAGTGAGTCAATACATCCCACACTTTCCACCCACCAGGTCAGACCAACACGGCCCGCTAACTTGTATTCTGCCGGTCTGGTAACAACAGTACAGTTAAGCCTATCAGCATTGTTGTTATCAGACCGGCAAGGGTGTAATGAGGCCCAATAGCTTTATTAAAACCTTCTTAAAAAATGAAAATTGAGGAAAAATCCTCTGGTTGAAATTGACTGGAGGAAAATACAAATGCAAAACTTAGGGAAATGCACTCATGTTATGTTATGTTATTGGAATTGATATCATGCACCACGTCATTTGCATGGTCTTCATCCGCTCTGGCAGATCAGAAAGTGAAGGGAAGTGTGTTCAGTTAGAGGGAAGAGAGGTACAATGCAAGATAGATTTACTATTGTGTTGATGCTTGCAGAGCAGAAGAACACTGAGCTCTATGTGTAGGTCTGTTTATAGGTGTCCTGTATCAAGGTCACAGAGGCATTTGTGTCCAGAGAGGAACCATGCATGGTGCTGGGATGCACTGTCCAGGTCTGTGACATATGAATTGATTGTATAGGGCAAATTCACAATAAGAAATTAGGGATCAAAACCTCAGTGGGTCAACATTGCATTGCAAAACACAGGGCGGAAAGTACAGTGAGACATTTAGAAACAACACCCAGCACCCCAGAGCAGTATAGTAGAAAATAGAACTAGAACCGTGAGCAGGATAGCAAGGAGCACAAGAAATCAAGTCACATATAGCAAGGCATTACATTATAAGGGAATAATAACGTATAGCAAAATAGTAGAATAGTAGATGTCATAGAAAAGCATGAAGATACCTAATAAGGGAAAACAGCTTGGTCTCCTGCCCACACTCTGACCACTGCCCTATGCAGACCTCTGCCATTTCCATTTCTCACTTTGACACTGGCCCACCCTCTCTCTCTCTCTCTCTCCCTCTCTCTCTCTCTCTCTCTCTCTCTCTCTCTCTATCTCTCTCTCTCTCTCTCTCTCTCTCAATCTCCATCTTTCTACCTATTTCAAATAGATACATTTTCTACTGTGTGCAACATGTATCTGGGAACTGGAGGATGAGGGGAGGGGCGGTCTGGAGACTCTACACTTTATCATAAACTGAGAGCTAAGGGTTATGTATTTATAATGCACACCAGATCCAAGGGTATCAGGGCGCAGAGGATACAAGAACGCTTTAAGCTTAGATTACAAAGTGGCATAACATACAAATCAGGATATACAGATATAAAATACATAATATACAAGCTAAAGCAGATTAATGGAAAACATACAATAAGGAATAACACTGAGAACAGGAACAATGTGTTTGGCAGGCTGATAACGGTCCGAAAACTCACTCGAACTTTGTTGTGTGCTGTGCTCAGTGCACTCTCCTGGCACATTTGCCTATGATAGTTATGAACAGTGATTGTCAGGTGTTTGCCAGGTGATCAGGAAAGAAGCCAGGGCCAAAATCCCTGGTTGTTTCTCATTGAAAAACACTCTGTGAAAATGTTACTCAAGGGAGTACCATAGGTTTAAGTTCATCACCTGTCCACACTGTTTTCAACAGAGAGTAAATCTACAACCAGGCAGTAGTAATGTACAAAGTTGGAGGAAGTGCAGAGGCGGCTGGTGTTGTCAGAGAATGATCTTACCCTGGAGGCAGTGTTGCCCGTGATGGACCTGCCTAGTGCGGCTAAGTCCTGCCGTCACTCCTCTCTGGCCAGCCTGTTGTCCTGGACAAACTCACGCACAAGGGCAGTTAGCAGATCAAACCACTGTGGCCCTGCGAGTGCACCTGTGGAGGTAGTCACCCCCTGGCTGTCCTGCCCAGCCTGCTCAGCCTCCCTAGCCCTGAATATTGGACTGAAGTGTCCCTCTGTCTGCTCATGACCAGACTGCTCCAGGGTGGTTGCATGCTCTGTATCGAGGGATGATAGTTGGGGGGATGCCGGTGGAGTTGGGGTATGGACCACATCCAAAACATCGTCCTCCATGGGGACCCAGATGTCCTCCTGTGTGTCCTCCACAGTCATGGGTGCCGTGACTGCCACCTCAACAGCCAAACTTAACTCCTCCGATTGTGGTGCCTCGCATGTATCATCAGGCTGACCAATGGGTTGAGGTGCAGGTGGTGCTTTGCCCTCCATGGGCCTTGGTGGCACTGGTGCAATGGGTACCTGGGGTGGCTTGCATGTTGGTACACAGTGCCCCCTGGGTTGTCCCCTCGAGGTTGAAAGCCTGTTGGTGTCATCCCGGGACCTCTTCCAGGGTGTGGCCTGTGCAAGGGGTGTGTCCTGCCCATCGCTGTCATGGTCAGTGCCTGTGGGGGTCGAAGAGAGTGACGGCATGAGTGATGTTTTGATAGGCATCATACATACATTAGGACAATTGCTCATCCACACAATTGGGGTAATAGGCATTTGTGTTTAGATGAGCACGTTCTTTGATACAAGGGTGGTTAATGCAGGCATACGTCGGCATCACTCATGTTGCTTAGGGGTAGTTCTATCTGACATGCATAGTATTTTGGCCATGCACACTGTTTGACTTGTGGTATTTCCAACTTTGGGTGGTATGTGTCATGTACGATATTGCCTTGCACCAGGTATCTGCATGTGTCTGTAATGCATCAGCCTACTTTGGTGGGAGGCTGTGTGTGTGGGCGACCATGGCTTGACTCTTTGAACTGACATATTGGTTGACTTTTTCATCAGAATTGGCATAGCAATGTTTACTTTGGACACTCACCTCCATCGCCCGATGTTGTGGCGCCACACTCCATCTCACCAACACCTTCAATGCCTTTCATCCCTATCATGCTGGTGCAGATGTCCTCCCATGTGTGAGTTTGATCGGGGAACTGGGACCTCCTCCTGTTTCCATGGCCTGGCTGCGGTTCACAGAGAGGATGTTTCGTACCCTTAGTCGCAAGTCGTCCCAGCGCTTGCAGCAGTCTTTAATTGTGTGTTGTGTGTTCCCCACAGCACTGACCTTCTGGGCAACAAGTGCCCAGATCTCTTTCTTCTTTAGCACTGCCTCTCTCTTCATGCTGTTAGAGAACACAATGGCAGTATGCTCCTGCAGTGTGTCCACCAGCATCTGCAGCTCATCCTCACTGAACCGTTCTTTCCGCAGGCGTGCAGCTCTTTTCTTCAGGGCCTCAGGCATAGTGGTGTTGGAGGTGGATGTTTTGCAAAAATCAACAGAGTCCCAGGGGTCCTGTGTGGTGAGTATGGCAATGGATTGTGTTTTTAAAGATGGCCGCCGTGCTCCTTCCCGTTCCTGTGCGATGACACTACTTCCGGTTCCGCTTATTAGCGGTGACTGTAAATAGCGGTGACCACTAATAACGGTCACCGCTATTTACGTTCACCGCTAATGCCGCTTTGAACAATGTCAGTAGTGTTAGCTCTGCTATGCTTGATGCTGCTAAGGGCATTTTGTGTGCCTTTAATGGCCTGGCGCAAAATACCTTACCGGCATGGCGTAAAGCTTGTGCCCACGAAGTCGTAATAGTCCTCTATTAGCGGACTGCTGACAGCCCGGACACGCTATTTACGCCATGCCAGTAAGGGACATTACTTACCTCCAAACTCGGAATGAGGGCCAATGTCGGATTCAGCACCTGAGGCATAGAGGTCTTCGGAGGTGTACCCAGAGCCACCCGTGGACAGGATGGTCTGTAGGACTAATAGATTTTCACCCACCACCACCCCACGTCCTCCACTGGTGCCTGGTTGGGGCAGTGAGTACTCCTGGCCCTGCGCCATCTCCTCCACCTCAACAACATCTAGTCCCTCATCACCTGCACAAACATAAAAGAAAAGTAATGAAGACAGGCATGAACAGCGTAGCCGACACACATAGGCATCACAATCTACACATCGAATACATAAATGACACATGTCACACATGGCACTAACTCTGGCATGCATGCACTGGCAATGAAGTGGAAGGGGACCCTAAAAGCAGACACTGAGGACTCCAAGATAGAAAATCAACACATGTGCTACATGCTGCATAGCACCTGCATCACACATTAGCCTGTGAGTGGCATGGACAATCCACATACATGACACATGCCAGCACACAGATGGCACGTAGCACAGCCATGGCAGATTTGACAAGGACACCCATATTGTAGGAAATCAGTACTGTCCCCCATCCATGTGAGATGGACATCATGAAATAGAACATGCAAAAGAGTGTGACAAAACACACATGTGTGACACACTGCAACAGAGCCAGTGTTTACAAATACAGTGATGGCAGGTACATGGATACATCAATGGTTCGTCACTTGGACATGACAGATGTCAATTGTCATGTTGAACATTCAAACAGGGCCCCGAAGTGATCTTGTGCAGAGCATGTGTGGGTGCACAAAAGTCAATCAGCCTGATTGATGAAATCATTTCCATAATAAGTAAACAAATGTGGCGCATTTGGGGTGAAATCTATGTTTGAAGTATGTTGAATTTGGGGCGGAATGGCACAAAAATGTGTGTTGATCATGCAAATGATTCCAAAAATCAGGCAGAATGAACAGGAAAACAGTATCAACAATGTTGTGGCATGATGGCAGTTGAAGGGCAAGTGCAATAATCAGGTGCAAACTGTAAATTGCGGTCAGAAGGGATCCTGTGAAACCCAAACTCAAGGTTGGGGGATGGTTTGGAGGCACCACATGGGTGACCTATATCAGTCATGACTACACAGATTCACCTGGCACTCAATCAGAACACATCACCCAAACAACATACACATGTTTTGCACACACATGCATGGCCACTCACCAGACATTGCCTCAAGATCTGGTAGGTCTCCATTGCCTTGGATTTGATCCTCTGTGATGAAGCCTCCAGTGATTGACTCATGTTCTGTGAGTACTTCCTTCTCTGGTGGAGACCCACTGCCAGTCACCAGAGTAGAGGCATGATTGGAAGCCAGCTTGTTTTTTGCTCTGCATTTGAGGTCATTCCACTGCTTTGAGCAATCATCAGCTGTGTGCCTCACAAATCCAAGGGAACTAATATGGTCCGCGATGCACTGCCAGTGGGCTCTATGTTGAGCAGTCGTAGTCTTGCACCCTGCAGTCACCAGCATTTTGCAGCCATGGGCCGACAAGTGTGTCTAGTTCAACATCATTGAAATTCTGCTTCCTTGATGTGCTAGAGGGGTGAGCTATGTCTGGGGTCAAAGCCTGTACCACAAGAGCACGCTTCTTCCTCTTGAGAGGTGGTGCGGACCCTGAGTGGCTTGCGCCACTCTGGTTGGTAAGGGCTGAAGCACAGGTGGACTGGGCACTGGAAGTAGGCAAAGGCACAATGATCAAAGGTCTCACTGCAGGCATTGGCTGCTGGGTGCTGTTGCCAGGACCAACCTTGTTGTGATGGTCTGGGACCAACACTTTCCCAGCTGGATGACTCAGAGCTGGGGTGGATTGAGCTGCAGCTGCCCCTTCAGCCTCCTCACCCTGGCTACTTGGGGCAACAGATGACATTGGTGCCCCAGATCCACAAGGCCTGGTGACAGAAACTTTCACCACCACACATGGCTTTGACTTCATCACACGGAAGTCGGCCTGTGAGTCATCCCATGCCAGTTCGGTGAACAATATGGGCCGGGTTAACAGGGCCTGATCTGGGATGGTGTCAGCTGCATCTCCCCCACCCATTGGGGGGGCATAGGTGTCCCTGATTGGTCCTCCACACACTGGCCTCTTGGGCCACCCTGCACATCCTGGCCACGTCCCCTACCACGGACACCTCTTTGAGGTCAGCCACCTTTGCCTCCCTTACCACTTGGTCCACATCCGTTCCGGATAAATCCTGCCTGAACGAACACATTCTCCTGATCTCTCAACCACCACACCTACCAATAAGAATCAGCTATCACACGTGTACCGCACGAGCTGCACACATATCCGGTGCACACATGCACCTTTTGACTCTCCCTACTCTCTCTACTGATCTGAACTTCGGTTCCCAAGGGCGTTCAACCTACCAGCGCCTTCAGACCATACCAATGGTATATAAGGCGCTATATAAGGGCAAAATAACAATAACAATAACAATAACAATAACCTCCCAACCATGGCACTGATGTTCTTGTGCGAATGGGAGGTGCAGTAAACAATTGTCCTGGGCAATTGGGGTGAAGGGGGCAGGGTACTAGATGGAATACGTACCCGTGTACTCTAGCAAGGCTGTCTGTGACCCCTGGGGAAAGATGATGAGTCACATAATGCTCAGGCAACCCGAAAACAAAATGTAATGTGCATGCGATCCCTGGTAGCCCACGTGCGTGGAATAAAGGACGCACACTACGCTATGGCACCCAGTAACAAAAAAATAAGCGTACGCGTGGTACACACAGGCTACAATGAACTCTGAATGGGTACGTGACACAAGGGGGCAACCACAGTTGAAAAATACATCCGCGACTCACCGTCTGCCTGGAAAAAGAACGTGAAAAAGATGCACATGGGTGAGTTGGCAACACTCCTGCCAAAAGAAGAATTGAACGCTGTCTGAGTAAACAAGGAGTACAAACTGCAACCGTTGTGAAGTAATCGCGTGTGAACCGACAAGAAGTACAAGGATCACCCGCTCACTCTCCACAAAAAACACGTACAAGAAAATGGCATCCTACGCATACCTTTTAACCCTGCCCACATGTGCCTCGTCACTTACGCGCTTACGCGCTAAGGGCCTTTCCTCCAATTACATGCAGTGACACCCGGACGTGCAGTTTTTGCATGTGTGGAATCACTATGCACCCGTATGGAGGGAAACGCCCGTGCGCGTTATGTCACAGACGCGCTTACACGCTAAGGGCCTTTCCTCCAATTACATGCTGACGTGCTGTTTTTTCACGTGCCAAATCACTCCATATCAAGCTGGCCACGTGACAACACACGGAAGACCACGCTCCTGCCCAGAAGGCCATTTTCCTGCCCGCCAGAGCCTCAAGCCGGCTCCCACCAGCCAAATGCTGCTACCTTCCCACCTGCTGGCCACGTGCCCTGCTATTTGGTGCCTGCACGTCAGCCATCTGCATGGGTCCAGTTGCTGTGACCATCCCTGCTGAAACAGAAGACTCCCGACTGAAGTTCCATCGCTCCACAGCCCAGCACCAGGACCCAGTTGCCCACCCACACCTGCCTCGGGGGTTGCCATGTCGGGGGATACACTATCAGACAGCACTGGCAACCCCCAGCCAGAGAGGCAGAGGGCTACCAGCTTCAGTGCCACAGAAGTTGGTATCCTGGTGGAGCAAGTCCTGGTGCATTATGATGCCCTCTTCGGAAGACCACGCGCAGACAATGAAGGACAGAAGAGGATGTGGAAGGTCATCGTGGCTGCCATCAAAGTGGAGGGGGTGGCATCCCACGACATAGCACATGTCCGGAAGCACTGGGAGGACTTCAGGTCCAGGACCCTGAGGAAGGCCCGGCGCCTCTTTGAGGCAGCACATGCAGAGAGGTGCCGGGTCCGCCTTACCGACAACCAGATGAGGGTCCTCGAACGTATACGCCACTGCTCCACCTCCAGGTCCGTGAGTGGCAGACCCATTGTCAAATGACTCCAATCAAACACTCCCACTAAGTCAATGCCTTTGTCTGGGATGCCCAAAGGAAGCCCTTATTTATATATTTTTATGACAAGTTATAATCTGGATGATAAACCCTTATATAACACCCCTCTCTTTGAATCCCCCTGACCTCACTGAGCCAAGAAGTAGGTTTGTTTTGCAATTTAAAAGATTTATTGAAAATTAAACAATATATATATATCACACTTTTATAATAAATTAATATTTGATATCACACTTAAGAATATGACAGTGATCAACACTGGGTGATGTTACACTAGCACATTGATTTAATTACTTAAGAGTTAGTATAGGGAGGATAAGGTAACTGAGAATGCTTTTATGGTTTCAAGGAAAAACAATGATGGAAAGAATGCAGTACAGAAATAACTGGTAGGGTTTCACAAGAGATAATATGTTCACTTTTCCCCTAGTGGCAATTCACTCCCCCCTATGCAATATAATATGGAAAGGAGAGCACACAGTTCTCAGGAATACAATCAAATGTAATTCAGTTCCCGTTCCCCCCAGCAAGCTTAGAGAAACAGGGATGATTTTAAACACAGGCAAAAGTACTTTAAATGTGGTTTGCAAAGAAGGGAAAAATATGCTAAAATTTTAATTCCCTATAAGAGATTCAGGGTGGGTGATAGCTACTTTAAATTAGTTCAGGATCACTTTAGCAATGCTCTATGAATGATTGTCAGGTTGCAAAACGAATTTCAGCAAAGGAAAGCAAGAAGCTGCTATTTTGACAAGTGAAGAAATTTGAGCCAAATCACAAATCGCAGCACTTTTTCCGAGTGCGTCGAGCGCGATACGGAAAAAGTATAATGAATAGAAAGTCAGTTCTGGATGCGTTGGAAAGCCTAGAATCTTAGCTTTAAAAGATACAAACGAATTTGTGAAGGTAGTTTTTTCGAAATTAAAGTAAACTTCAGAATGACAAAATGACACTTTTACAGCTTTGAAATGACAGAATGAACACACGTTTCCTATGATTGTTGTGGACAGGTTCAAATGCAACTGCACCCACTATGCGCCAGTCATCCCCTGTGCCATCTACCTGCCCAAGAATCACCTGGGCACCCTGTGGAGATGCCCCTGACCAAGCGGCCAGGCTGGTGGAGGACTCATCCCTTCCTCAGTCGGGAGTCGGAGGTCCAGCAGGAGTGGCCACCCCAACAACTGGACCCCAGCAAGAGGAGGACGTGCAGGCATCGACAGGCAGGGCACATGCATGCCAGCAGCAGGCTCAAGGTGGGAGCGATGATGGCTCTGTGCCATCAACATCACAGGGGCAGGAATCGGCCAGAGGGCCGGAGGACCCTGGATTGGGAACGTTTTCCATGTGGCAGCGGTTGGGCCAGCGGATAGATGCGGAGCAGCAGAGGGTGGAGGAGGCACGGCTCACTATGGTCAGGGCAGAGAACTCCATGCGTAGGGCATTGAGGCGGGCTGAGTCCCTCGAGGCAACTCAAAGGGAGTTGGAGGACTCCATGATTGCATGCCTGTGAGACCTCGAGGCCAGCGAAGGGGCCTGCCTCCGGGACCTTGAAAAGAAGTTCGATGATGCCCTGGCCCAGAACATCAAAGAGTGAGCCTTAGGACTTGCCTGCCACCTTTGTACATAGTTCTTTAAAGTTAGGTTTCCTTTGTTTTTTCTTTTTTTTTGGAGTTAATGGACTTTGCTCCACTTCATGTATATAGTTATTTTTTTGGTTGGTTTCATTTATTTTGGGGATCATGGACCCTTTGGACTTGGTTTGTATATAGTTGAAGACATGTACATAGTTTCTTTATGGGCAATTCCCATGGATCAATGGTTTTATATTTTTTGGGATTTTTTCAGGGTGGGGTTCATGAGTCGGGGCCTGCTGGCAGGTGCCCGTCAAAAGGGGTGGGTGGGGAGACATGAGTCGGGGCCTGCTGGTAGGTGCCCATCTATGGGGATGGGTGGGGGACATGAGTTGGGGCTCCCATGTGTATGGTGCCATGTGGGCTGCCTGCAGGGCATGGGCAGGAGTGATGGGCTGCCTGCGGGGCATGGACTGGGGTGTGGGCTGGTCCCCTGTGGTGTGGGATGCCAGCGGGGCATGGGGAGGGAGGGACACATGGGAGGGCACACACTGCCAGATCTTGTGTGAAAATCCCCACGCTCCCCCGAAATACACGTACCCCGTTCGCGGCGGGCCTATCGTGTGTGAAACTCCACGCGCACCCCCGGAATACACATACCCTGCTCGCGCTAGGCCTATCGCATGTGAAACTCCCCACGCTCCCCCGAAATACACGTACCCCGTTCGCGGCGGGCCTATCGTGTGTGAAACTCCACGCGCACCCCCGGAATACACATACCCTGCTCGCGCTAGGCCTATCGCATGTGAAACTCCCCACGTACCCCCGAAATACACGTACCCTGCTCGCACCAGCCCTATCGCGTGTAAAACTCCCTGCGTACCCCCGAAATACACGTACCCTGCTCACACCCGCCCTATCGTCTGTGAAACTCCACGCACATCCCCGAACTACACGTAGCCCGCTCGCACCAGGCCTGTTGCATGTAAAACTCCCTCCATACCCCGAAATACATGTATCCCACTCGCGCCAGCCCTATCGCGTGTGAAACTCCACACGCACCCCCGAAATACACGTACCCCGCTTGCGCCAGACCTATCTGTGTAAACCTCCCTGCGTACCCCCAAAATACACGTACCCCGCTCGCGCCAACCCTATCGCGTGTGAAACTCCATGCACACCCCCGAAATACACGTACCCCGCTCGCGCCAGGCCTTTCACATATAAAACTCCCCGCCTACCCCCGGAATACACGTACCCTGCTTGCGCTAGGCCTATCACATGTGAAACTCCCTGTGTACCCCCGGAATACGCGCAGGCAGCCCATCCACCCTGGGCATACCCCACAGGCAGCCCATTCACCCTCCCCATGCCCCACAGGCAGCCCATCCACCCTGGGAATGCCCCACAGGCAGCCCACACCACAGGGGGGACTGTTTCCATGCAATTTACCTGGCACGAGTGAGGTACTGTATTCCGGGGATGCGCCTGGAGTTTTACACGCGATTTTGTTAGCGCGAATGGGGTACTTGTATCCTGGGGGTGCGCAGGGAGTTTTACATGTGATTTCGCTGCACGAGAGGGGTACCCACATTCCAAGGGGGTGCGCAAGTACATTTTCACACGTTTTGGCTGCGGTGAGCTGGGTACGTGTAGTATTTTCACACGATTACAGTGTAGCTGCCCTGTGAGCTGGTCCAGGGTTAGCGCGGCCCTTTGCGCCGTATTGGGGATTTCAATGGCTTTTCCTTGCGCAAGGGGCGTTCTTGGGGGCGTAACTGGCACTGCGGGATGTTCGCTGCGCCAGGGATCAAAATGGCTTGGAAAATCCATGAATACGCAGTGCGCCAGAATGCTGTTTAGCGCACACGGCCGGCGCACGCTGGTGCATGCTCCCTCTCTGCACTGCGCGCTTGTGCTGCTTCTACGCTGAAATCTATGAATTACCCCCTAAAACAATTTAGGGAGATGCATAGTCCAAACTCGGAAAAAGTGCAATATTCAGTCTTGGATTCATGGAATTTAAACAGAAAATCCCAAAGGGATGTTCCGTATTAGAATCCAAATCGTGTACCAATGGGCCTAGGTAACGTATATATACCGGACCCAATTCAAAACATTCCATTAGAACATGTCTAGCAGTCTCTGATATATTCTGATTTAAACTGATACGACAATATCTCATATCAGGAGCCAATTTCAGCATCGGGCCTAAGATAGTTAATAAAGGTACACAATCCGCATTAACAGGATACATCTATGTAGCGCAGGCGATGGACAAAGAAGCACATAAGCCTGTGGCTTTCTATATTGATAAGAAATGTTAGCATCCTGTGCATATGATGTATTGCAGCCAGGAGTTCAAAATTGAGAGCCAATTCCCAGTCATTAACTTTCTTTGTGAAGTTTCTCTTTAAATCATAAAAAATTCAGGTTCCAATCTGGCCACAAGCCAATTATCTCAAATACATCTTTGAGCTTTTTATCAAAACATGCTTCAGGCCTGCCCAATTTCTTATCCTCGCCTATGGCCACTAAAGTGAAGCAATTAGGATTACACATTGCCTTAATAAGTGGAGTACCCCTCCTTAACATAACTGTTGCCACCATGAAGATAAGACCCAACTCAAGTTGCATTATCTCCATGTGGGTGCACTGTGGAAGGCCCAGAATTACTTTCCAAAATCTGCCCTCAATGGTGGTTAGCCAGGTTTGTTACTTCAGTGCCATACTCCCAATACCATAAATGACGGCAGGACTGAAACACTGCTTATTCAATTGAATAGTACCTTCTAGAGAATAACCACCAATTTGTTCAGAAAATGTAGCTATAAGCATCATCAGTTGTAAAGCTTTCCAGCAGCTGGATGCAATGCAGGCAGGATAACCGCGTCTGATGCTAAATTCAACCCGCAGGTATCTATGATAAGTCGCATAATCAATGTTCACTCCCGTAATAGTCAATATAGGTCTCAAAACCCTAGCACCAGAGAATGACATAATCTGCGTTTTATCACAATGAACTGTTCAATGATTCTCACTAGCATATCTCCAGAGCTCTGTCATTGTGTGCGTTAAGACAGAGAACATGTGATCAAAGATCACTAGACCATCAGCAGAGGAGAGAAACGTAACATGTTGCTTACCTATCTTGAGAGGATAATTCGATACAGATTTTAAGCATGTCAGGAGCTGTCAAGTAAAGATTAAAAAGGAGGGGAGCCAAGACACACACCTGCCTAATGCCAGAAGTATTCCAGACAGGGGCTGGCAGGGCTCCACCTCCCTCCAATCTAAGTCAAACTAAAGTATTGCAAAATAACAATTTCATAAAATACGCCAGATCTCTAGGGCAGCCATAGTTTTCAAGTTTTTGCCATAGCATTAGACAACTCATAGAATCAAAAGGTGCTCTAAAAACAAAAGAGCATGTAGGCCCGGGGTATTTTTAATTGTGGCTATTTCTCTTACCAGCTCCATGAGTCTGATCTTGTGACATGTAGCTCATTCAACCCTAAAGCCGGTCTGAAATCCATCCAACAAGTGAGCCTCATTTGCCCACTTCTGGAGTCTATCCAACAAGAAGTAGAAAACAAGCTTGCTCATCGAATCAAGCATCACCAGGAGGCTGTCATTTCCTGGCTCATTTCCAATACCCTTCTTGTGGTTAGGGATCAGCATGGCTGTTTGCCAGGAGGAAGGAATGAGTACTTCCGATATTACTTTCCTGAATACAATCTCAATGATTTGTGCCCACATAGTGGTATTTTTCTTCAGGGCAACACTGGCATATCCATTAGGGCCCGGAGCTTTAGATACGTTCAGTTTACCAATCTTCCATTCCATATCGTCCCTCCCTATCTTAATAGTTGTAAAACATTCAACTGAACACACTGTCCTTTCTTCTGGCTCCTCTTCTCGCTGATAAAGCATTTTTATGTATTGGATCCACTGGGTTTCATTGATAGAGTTTAGAATCTTTCCAATATAATTACTCTTAGCTTGCCCTAAGAGTTGTCACATATTCTTGGGATTCCTAAACCTCAGAGTGCAAATCATTTTTTGCCAGGCGGTTTTTCTTGCTGAAATATGCCACCATGTTACCCATTGTCTGTAATTTGTTTTAACAATCCTAACCATTCTAAAAGCAAGAATATTATCAAACTCTCTAGCTTTTATTTTATGTTTATCTATTTGCATAAGTCTTTTGAGGTGCCTAACATATTTGTCATATAGCTTTATATTTTTATAATGACATTCCACTTGCCTAGTTCTTTCTAAGGCATTCCTAGCGGTCACCTTAGCTATCCAATTCGTTAACATCATAGGATTCAAGTATCTTAAATTATCTCATATTCAGGTTAATCAGAAACCTATTAGATCTCTCAAGATTTCCATTAATCCAGCATTTTCTATTGCCAATATGATTAGCAGTGATGACTCCTATTCTCTCACAAGAAATGGTTGTCTGCTTTTTGCTCATAACTAAAGACAGAATTGAATGATCACTACAATCGTTTGGTCGACTATACAGTGCGTCAATTAAACCCAATAGCTCATGATTAACAAAACATGTATCTACCGTGCCATGCTTATTACCAAGGGACCATGTGAAATGCCCAGGGCAGTCAACCTTCACCCATTCATTCAACATAATTAGGCCCCAATCCTGTAAAAACTCAAGCCAGTGGCATCCTTGCCTGTTAGGTTCTTCGTGGAGCATAACACTTGCACTTAACGTATTCCCTGTTGCCTCATGCATTTGTGTACATACACAAGCGGCATTCAAGTCCTCACCAACCAACAGATACTCCCCTCCTGCTCCCTGTAACCATTCAGCAATTAATTCAGCAATAGACTCAAAAATAATTTCAGTCAGATAACCTCCCGGAGGGTCATAGATATTATGCAGCAACAATGTACCATGCCCCGAGGGGCCAATACCCCGTACTTCAACCAAATACAAATAAAAAGATGCAACACACTGAAAGTTATCTTGCAGAAAGTTAACCATCACAAAGCACATTTTCACAACAAACAAGCCAGAAAACAAACACAAAAGTAATCTTCAACACTGAAAAAGATCACTTCTCTGGTCAAATCTAAAATGCCCTCAATAGACAAAGGGTCTGTTCCATGTGGTAACAACATTCATCTCACCACACTGGTCCGAATTTTCAACAATACCAAGACAGGTTTGAGAGCCTAGTCTGTTTCCCAGAAAAGGAGCAGACAATTATGACATCAATCTCCCTGACTAACCAGGGATATGGCCCTCTTCAAATAAATTCAAACCAGAGGATAACACAGGCCTTACATACATTTGAGGATTCTGCCGCTGCCACTGAACAGACACTGTGCTGGTCTCAGGATGTGATGAGCAAGTACAGATGAAGGAGCTAGTCTCCCACAGCATGCTGGTAGTGATGGATCCCTCTGTCCCCTTTGATAGACTGGACCTAACCATTCTTATACACCACCGCCGTCATGTGGCCAATGCATAGCCTTCTATACAGTGTAGGTTATATGGTTTGAGTCCTGCTTTTCAAGTAGAAGAAACCTTTCATTCAAATCTAACCTCACACGCTACTTTACGGTTTCCCCGCTCTGTCTGGTACATGCCAACATGTTTACAATAAATCACTCATGGAACCGTTGCAACAAACACCAGTCCCACTTCCTTTCATTCACAAATGACATGCAAATTAACCAATGGGACACAAGCCAAAAAGACTGGTCCATTATTGTGTCCAGTTACGACAGAAGCATAGAGACATGAATGGGTCAAAACAGACGCCATCTAAAAACAGTCCCTATGCAAGCAGAGGTTTGCAACCTATGCTTTATCGGGGATCCTATCCTCTGTGATTTCACAGGTTGGCATTGTGGTCAAATCAGCATGAAATGAAACTATTCAAACATGAATAAGTCCATCACTGTGAATGCCAACACAATACTGTCCAGTATTGCCATGAGCACTTGTAAACACATGGATAGACTACCACAGCTATCCTATGCGAGCCTCTCTGCTATGAAATAAAACGCTTTTGGTAGGTTTGCCTCTGGCCGAAGGAAAGACACACCAGTCATCATCCAAAGCAAAAGAATACATGTTCTTCTAGTGTAGGCCAGAGGCCCCTTCAAGAGCGTGTCTCTTTCATACAAACACTGGAATGCTCTAAACAATAGTTCTAAAAAGGAAAATAAAAATCTTTAGAGACCTCTCAACAGAGCCCCGCTCTCTGAACAAACCAGCTACTTGCTCATTCCAACAAATTCAATTGCAAGATCCAAAGGGACGTGCATCTGGCTGCCATGATTCGCCATTTCTAGAGCGACTTCACAGAAGGCAAAACGATTCACCTCAATCTATTTCCTTTCAGGGGAAAACTCAAGCAAGACCCGTCTGTTCTAACAATGTACCCGGGATGAAGGAATGCTACAATCTGGCAAAGCTCCAGGAAGCAATTAAGATGTGCAGCGGGCGTTCTACAAAAAACATAAACACAGTAAAGTAATTTAGCAGGTTAACCTACGTTTGTATCCCCTGGGATGGAAACTACATCACGTGAATACACCACACTCACTAAAAAGGGCACACAGAAAACGTCACTTAGCATGTATGCTGACCAGGGACGTCATTTCATCAAAATGCCAGGGGTATCGGAAGTGACATCACACTACCCTTGACCTCTGATGACATCACAGTAAGTGATGTTATTTGACCCCACCCCAAAGTGATATCACGGGAAGCGATGGAACACAACCTTTCACCCCTTGACAAAACAGGATGTGGCATCACATAGCATTGTTCCTAAGCACACTATGAAAAATATGGTTACGATATCACTATAACGTGATATACATTTCATACAAGAATGGATCACCTTATGTATAGTTAAGATCAGTTTGCATAGGCTCATATTACCAAATTACTGTGAATGCAAGTAGATGTTCATGACCAAATGATAATGATGTGCTATTATATAGCACCTATGCTTAAGCGCTTTTTATAGAACAAATATACATACAATATCACCAAACCTGTGTTGGTACTCATTTGTCGACCTCAGAAGGATAAAAAGGTGTTTCAGCACAGACTAAATCAGTGACTCACCCCTTCAAGGGTGCCTGAAATAAACCTTTAATGAGTCTAGCAATTATTGTATAGAATTCTAGAAACACTTCTGTACGAGTGCGATAGAAATAAAATATCAATCAATCAATCAAAAAACAAATTATTTGGTAGTCACTGCTGAAAGTGATAGACTTGTGAAACCTCTGTTCTTTAAAAAAAAAAAAATAATAATAATAAGAGTCCTGAACAAGAAAGCCAACCCCTCCAGAAGCAAAGAGCCACATGGTGCTGTCCACAGCCAACGACTTTGCATTAAAAAAATAAAAATAACAATAATATTTGTTAAATTCTTTTTAGGGGTAGCAAGGGAGACAGGGGTAGCAAGAGAGACCTCAGGGGTCGCACTGGCAACCCCTGGTGACCACTAAATGATGTCCCTGATGCTGACATGTAAAGTCAACGTTAGATGATGAATGGCGAAGGGTGCACATTACAGCATGTGGAATAGGGAGGTCTGCTCATGGTGTGCGTATAGTCCTCCCAGACTTGAATAGGGAGGGGGATAGGCCATCGTTCAGAGGCAAGCGCGCTAAGGTTGGGCTATGGCAGAACCTCGTAACGTATAGGGAAAGAAATTGACAGAGACATGCCATTCTGTAAACATGTACACAGTGACAAGGTGGTGCTTAAAGAACGATGGCCTGCTGTTACAGGGGGCCTGCTATAGACATCCAGTGGGCCCCCGTAGTGCTAGAGAAACCAGCACTCTGAAGGCCCAGTGCCTTTGGGGGTTAGGGCCTACTCTGGACATCCAGCAGGCCCCATGGTGCTATGGGACACCAGCACCATTAGGAGTGGGGGTACAGCAAGCCATGCTCCTGACCATGCAGACCTCTGCCACTGTACTCGGATGAAGGTTCCATGGCATCAGGGCATGTAGTCCTGTGTTCCCACGTGTACGCCTGCGGGCCTACATAAATGAGACATGGACTCAGTCGTTCCTCTTTGGGAGTCTGCAGCCGTTCTGGTGCCCATGTCTGCAGAGGCTCCTTTTATTAGCCTGGGCCATGACACAATCAAGGCCCATGTTAAAAGGGCAATAGGCATGGTAGGGACAAATTCCCCTTAAAGGTGCAGCACACCTGGCAGGGTCCCATACCACACGCCTCCTTTTCCATAACAAACAAACTAATATTACTAAAACATAAACAATCATTTCCCCGTTACAGAACGACATTACTTAGTCTACTTCAAAATCGTAGGATGAACAACAAATAGGATATGCCACTGCTATACACATGGGGCTCACATAGTCATCGACATACAACACATATCATTAGATAACCTGCCGGTGACAGTCACAGTTGTCGAACTGCCTATGGAAACGTTGACAGCTCGACCACATATTTCAAAACCCTTTATTAACCTGAGGCCAGTGGAACTTCCACCACTGAATGATGCCATTGCTAGCTACTGGCACCATTTAAATCATGCCTAAAAAACCTACGCTAATACAACTCCACATACATTTAACTGGGAACGTTTTAAACACATACTCTCCATGCAGGCCTCCAGCATTTTAACACATGGTTACTGAGTCCTCTCCGAGCACTTGCATGATTGCAGGAGACCAGTTCACTTTGTTCCAGTGTCCGTTCGGGATAGTCATTCCCTTTGGTCCAGGTCTGTTGATGTTACAGTTCAAAGGCTGGTAAAGCTGCACCTGGGGGCCCACAGGGGCCACATCGGCTTAGTCCCTTGGTGTTGGGCAATCAGCAAGATGCAGATAGCAGAACATCAGGTCTGCGCCACATGATGACGACAGGGCAGGGGTGTCTCTTCACTGTCGGGGAAGTGGAGGGCGTACAAGCACTTATATAGAGCTGCAACCCTCTCTGGCTCCAAGCGCTTCTTCTGGGTGGTGGGCTTGAGGTCTGCGTTGGCCAGACACGGATAACAATATGTGACCTGGTGTTGGGTCACTTCTTGTCATCCCCCCAGGCAGTAGTCACTCTTTGCTGATGGGGCAGGTGATGTACCAGTTTGGGGTGACAGGAATCATACCCAGGGCCACATTGGCCGGTCCATGGGGGCTGGTATAGCAGGGCGCACATCAGTGGCAGGGCAATAATGGGGCACGATGTCGCTGGTCGCAGGGTATTAAGGGCGCTTCTTTATTCAGTTCCCCCAGGCCGGAGTAGTTGGCATTACACGGACAGCAGTAGCCAGTGCTCAAAGGTGGCAGGGTGTCACTGGGGCCACTTGATGCATGGGCAGGGGTGACATACATGGCTTGGATATTGAGGCCGCTGACTGTTCATTCCTCTTTACCAGGCAGGAGCATGGTTGGCCTGGGGCTGCCAGCATCGGAGGGCGCACCCACACTCCTGTGGAGCTGTAACCCTCCACTGCCTCTGCCTGATGCATGTGCCTGGTCTCCTGACCAGAGTACACCAGCCACTCTTCTCCATCCGGACAGGGAGACATCGGCACGAGACAGGTGACCGGATGACTGGGCTGCATTTTCCCCAGTCAGGAGCATCCTGGACGTAAACACAGTATTACCATCAGAACCACATATGTCATCTTCATCTCTCACATTCCCCACAGGATTGAATGATTCATGTAAACTGTCGAGGACATCATACACCCTTTTAAACTGGCTTTCCTGCCATCATCTTGCATCTCTTGTGTTTGCATTCTCTGAACCAGATGTTTGAGTGGAACCCAAAGATAGCGAGGGTCAAAAAACAGGGGCAAGTGCAAGACATTGAGTGGTTGTCAAATGACAGCCAGGAATTGCTGCTTGGTTTGCCGGTATAGACCAGTCCTCATAGAAACAAGATGGCATTTGATAACGCGTGTCTACATATTCAGAGTATTACACTTGAACGCCTACGTGCAGTGGCCCAGCAAGATTGTTTCTTCTTTGATGGAACTCCATCACTTTTCTGTGCCCCAGGAAGAGAGGTGTCTTGGGAGGCATACAACGTTACCTTGCCTAACACTAGGTGAGCCATCTTGTCGCGCACGTGCTGGGGCACACCTCAGAGTGCTTGCCAGTTCCTTGCTTCTTACTTCTGCACTCCAGAGTCATAATAACTGCACATCTCGACGGAGGTCATTCTATTTAAAATAAAGCCTAGTGATCAGAGACCAGCATTCGTTTGTGAGTATGCCGACACAACCCGTGAGCAGGACACACTTGAGGAAGTTTATGTTGGCCCCTTGCTGTTGTGTTAGGGCTCTGCCACGTACAAGCTTAACCTGGTCCACACACATATGCCGCAAACAAACCCGGATGAAATAAATACAGCTTTAGATGTGCAGCCACCTCACAGTGCGTCCCCAGAACAGCGACTCATATGCAACTCTTCTAACAGAACTGCTTGCGCTTCCCGTCTCTTCCTTAATGGCTCGGCTCTGCTTGTTTACTTAGCTGACAGCTGTGCGAATTAGGTGTAGTTCACAGGAGGTAAATTGTGTGGGACCGTGCAGTCATTTGTAAAGGTGTCTTGGTAGCTCAGGCAGCACGTGTTAGCAGTTTGTCCCTGCTGGGTCGAGAATGTCGCCTTTGACTTGGTTCATGTTGGGAGGTCTGAACACTGCTCCTCTGTGGCCCCGTGCTAGTCGCTGATGTTGCAGGGCTGTTTGAGGGCAACTGTGGGGTCTGCATGCAGCAGGATCATCCCAACCCCGCTGACAGGCAGCTGAGACCCACCTCGCTGTGACAGTGGCATGGTGGAAGGTGTCATTGCCTTTTACTTATCCCTTGTTGGCTTGTTTTCGCCCCACACACATAGGTGCGCAGCTGCACTGTCACTTTCCTTTTCCTCGTTGGGCCTATTCGCCAGAGATTCATGGTCATTATCCCTTCTTCTCATGCTCTGACTTGGAGCCCGTCATTATTATTATTATTATTATTATTATTATTATTATTATTATTATTATTATTATTATTATTATTATTATTATTATTTATTATTAGTGGTTGCTGCATGCGATGGTGCAGTCAAATGCTGCCTCTGGTTGTGTCGAGGCGAGTGCTCTCTTTGCTTTGCTCCGAGTTGGAGCATGCATTCCTCACCACCCAGTGGCCCGGGCACCCAGGGAGCATCGGCATGGAAGATTGACATATTCCATTTCGCTCTGAAATGGAACTCATTGCTGTTCATCGCCAGATGGCCTGGGTGTACTGTGGGTGCCACAGCGGCATGGAGACACTCAGGCTGACCCTGCAGTGTGCGGGGGCACTCACCGTCCATCCTCCTCCTCCAGGTGGGAGGTGCTTTGTGTCCTATGTCCTTGCAGCTGCGGCAACTTCAATCCCGTGCTGCAATAGGAGCAATTGGGCCAACCCTGCCGCCTCCCTCCTACCGACAGGGCCTCTGCTTCTTGCTGGGGGGTGGGCATTCCCCACCATTTTCTTTGCAACGGGTGCCGCCTATCTGGGCGCAGACAGCCAGCGCATACATGACTGCTTCTGGAGGGATGGGGGCGGCCGCTCCACTGACTTGGCTCCACACTGGAGCACATATTGAATATCCTCCTGCAGGAGGCTGCGGGCAAACTCCCACTAGCAAGGCTCCCACCTTATCTTTCCCCGCCATCCCAACACGGATGGATGCAGCATTATCTCCCCAGCGGGGGGTTCCTTTTCTTCTTCCACGGCTGCATTCTGGCAATGCCACAGGGTTGCGGGTTGCCCCTCTCTCCGGCCGAACGAGCACTCTCTCCGCAGAGGGCCGCGACAATGGCGGGGTCTGCAGGTTAGGCGCTGGGCACTCTTCCCCTTTCTTGCGGTGACAGATGCCGCATGCTGCACTCTCCCCGAGCGGGAACAGCTCCTCCTCCTTTCTCCTGCGGTGATGGCTACCGCCCACCTCATTCTTTCCCCCAGCAGGGACAGCACCTTCACTCCTTCCTTCATTGTGAACATAGGAAGAATGAAATGCCAGAAAGAAAGAAAGAAATCTCAGAAGCCCAGGGACAGAGAGCCCTGCAGGGTTCTACTCCTCTTCGCCAATGTTACAGGGGGTCCACTTTGGACAACCACAGGCCTCCATACTGCTACAGACACCAGCACTCTGGAGGCCCAGTGCCTCTGGGGGTTTGGGCCTGCTCTGGACATCCAGTAGGCCCCATGGTGCTATGGGACACCAGCAGCAATAGGACTGGGGGCTGACCATGTCCCTGACTATGCAGACATCTGCCACCGTACTGGCACGAGGGCACCATGGCATCAAAACATGAAGGCCTGTGCTCCCACGTGTAGGCCTGCAGGCCTACATAAATGAGGCACAGACTCAATCGTTCCTCTTTGGGAGTCTGAAGCCATTCTGGTGCCCGTGTCTGCAGAGGCTCCTTTTATTAGCTTGGGCAATGACTGTCATTGCCCTTGTTAAAAGGGCAATATACAGGGGAGGGACACATACCCCTTAAGGGGCAACACACCTGGGAGGGTCACACACCACAGCTGCGTTCAATGAGCGGCATGAATTGGAGGCAGCCTTCAATTACCAGCAACAGCAAACCAAAGGACACGTTCTGGGTTGCAGGTGTTGCTTTGAGCAAAGGCGTGTTGAGTTTCTCTGCTCTTTAGTGCCTCTTCTTTAGATAAAGGTTATAGTGCAGCAAAATTAAATGGTCATGACAACCAAACAAATTCGGAGCATTTCATTGATACAGTTCCACACACATTCTTTCATATCCTATGTTGTGCACAATGTTGGATTCCCTTTCAGCAACATTGCCAGCCATAGAGCCGCTTAACCCCATATGCAGTGCTTTTCATCAACTCAAATGGTTTTTCTGGTGACCTCAAAATGTGATTGGTCCCATCCAGCATCTGTCCAAAGTTAGGGCATGCGCAGTACAACCAATGCCTCCACTGAAATAGAAAAAGACAACCATTAGAACCAATGCCTCCATTGAAACAGACAAAAGACAACCAGTACAACCAATGCCTCCACTGAAACAGACAAAGGACTACCCTTACATAAACATGGTTCCATACAGTTAAATGGCCCTTTATTTAGAAAGGGCTACATAAGCTCTTATGTTCTTTTTATTCTTTTTTAAAGAACTGTGTAGCCTGTTTTTAAATAGTGTGGCGGTTTGAACCATATGCCACCTCATCCCTTTCTATATGTCTCCACTTATGTTACGTTATTGGGACTTGTACCACACACCACTGCCATTTTTCATGATCTCCAGGCGCTTATTACACTTATACACCATGTCTACTTCTTCTCCACCGTTTTAATGTCCCTTCTTGACTTGCCCCCTCTTTTCCTGCTCCCTTTTTTTGTTTTTCATACTTTTATTCACATTCCCAGACCTGTCAAGTAAGGTCTGCATGGAAAGTCATCTGAATGGGTTTCGGACATTTGTATTAATGATTTTGTTTTAATTTTTCTGACTACTAGCCTGACAACCTTACATCAGAAAATAATTGACATGGTTCTCCTAGATGTTCATGGTGTGATTCGCTCAGTAGGACACATATAACATTATCATTAGGTCTGCAATATATACAGTAACAAATCATTAGAAATAAACATTGTACAATTTTAGAAAGAGCCAGTTTACAAGGTTAGTACAATTAAATAATGTTGTTCATAGCTATTACACAGAACCATACTTACACACAAGATATCTGGGCTTGTTTTTCTATGGTTGTGATGTCAGCAACAGTGGGTGGCTTTAGGAAATGCCGGCCTGACCACACTACACCCACATAGAAAGAGAACGAGACACAGAGTGAGACAGAGGGAAAATAGAGCTAGAGAGATGGAGTGAGATGGAAGGAGAGGGAGTGAGGGAGATAAAGAATGAGCAAAGAGAGAAAGTGGGCTAGATTGGCATGGAATATGGAGGTAGGCGCTACTTTATTATAAAGGCTATTTTACCTGATAACAAAACTGATTCTTTATCTTTGTCTCTGGGATATGACAGAGCATGACAAAGATAGGTTTTATCAATTTTTCCTGACATGTATCCCCCTCCATATTTCAAGCTCAGAGAAATGGGTGGGATAAGTCATATTGCATCCACAAAGTGAGGAATCTGTCATTACGTTTAGGGCCTAATTCATGGAACGTTTAATGACGTGCAAAGTGACTTTGCACTTCCAACACACACATTGAACAGGGCCTGATTCACAGAGTGGTGCAAAGTGTATTTTTTCAGTGCAAAGTCACTGTGAACTGGAAAGGCACTCGGCACCGTGCTAAATGGGTCTAATTCACGGTGTAAAGAGTGCCTTCATAGTGCAAAGTGACTTTGCACTGCAAAAATACACTTTGCACCGCTCTGTGAATCAGGCCCAGTTCAACGTGTGTATTGGCAGTGCAAAATCACTTTGCACCGCTCTAAACTTTCCATGAATTAGGCACTTAATCTCCTCCAGTCCCCCTTTTCCCATTCCCATGACTGCTGGTCGTTTCCATGCTTTCTGTCAGGTTATCCTCTTCCATATTTCTTTATTTTGTATAATTTCCTATTAGTTACCCCTCCTGCCATATCAATTACTCGTCTCCATTCTTTCTCAACTTCCTCCACTTTTTCCTAATTCCGGTTCGTTCTTTGGTTCACATTCACTCTTTCTTTAAAGCACAGCCCCCTTTCATCCATCATGAGATTCCATTATTTCTGTATAGCAAAGCACTGCCCGTTAGTGACTTGCCACCCACTAGAGGTTTAGCCCTCCACCACCGCTTACACATTTCCCCGCTCTCAACAGTTGCTAATTCTTTAGCCTCCCATAGTCCCTATCTCTTGAGCCAAGCCCGGTTTTGTTCTTCAGGTAACCCTCCACTTCCTATATTTGATATGACCTACCCTCTGTGACCCCATCCATCCTTCAGTCCCGTACCATTACTTTATTGCTATTTGTAGTAACCTGGCAGTCTAAGATCTTTAGAGTCTCAAAGTGTCATAGCTTATTAGCTCCCCTTAATTACCTCCTGTAGTTCCTTAGCCTGAAACCTCGCATTCACTGCTTCATTTTCGTCTTTCACACAAACCATCCTCACTCTCCTTCACTTTCTTTTTATCTCGCCAACATGTCTTTCTTTTGCTTGTTCTTTCCTAACTTGAGACATTGTGTACCTGTTTACCATTTATAGCACGCGCATGAGAATTGATTTTCTTCTTCAACTTATTATTATTGGGCCATAATTTAGTCTCTCCTTAAATTGCTCCTCCAACGTTCATTCCCATTTCCACCCCTTTGTGTAGATTGCATTTAATGGCTTAGCTTTAAAATCAGAATTGTGGGATCCTAGGCAAAACATTATGGGCCCGATTCATGGAAATGTTTGCAGAAATCATGCAAGGGCCGCGCTCAAGAAGGACACTGCGTGAGCCTGCGCACAGAATAAAATATGCGCCCCCAGCGTATTTATGGAATGCACTGTGCAAAGTAACCGTATTCACAAGTCACGCGCAGTAAGCCCCGGCATGCCCCCGACACCCCCCGACACAAAGCAAAAATAGGCAGAACAGCTACTTGTGTGTGCTCCCCAGGGCGCAATTACATGCACCCTTCAAACAGCGTGTGGGGTCGCCTGCAAGCAGGCCTGCATTTTGGGGACTGTGCGCATGGTCCCCCGTAACTGTTGCCAGCACCTCGACAACATGCGTATGAAAAATCGTAACTCAGTAAATATTTGGGAAATCAGCATGCAGACCCCCGTAAACCATTCCTGCAACCCGCTAAACTGCGTATGTGCACCCCTAAGTGCGATCGGAACCCCGACTGCATTCACGCACCCCGTAATCTTACTTGCAATCTTACCATTGTGCGGCGATTCCATGTGCAAGTGTCTGTACGCCTGCCTTCGGATGGCAGATAGTATGAAGGACTTACCTGGTCAATTCCCTGCCAAGAGGTTGCATGCTCAAATCCATGAATGCATCTCGGGCCGCCAAATTGTGGGCGTGCGATGGACTGCCTGCGGGTCGTCCCTCATAATGCCCCCCTTTTTCCACATGTTCTTTCCTATTTTCCATGTTCTGGCCCCTACTCCAGGGGTGTTGGTAAGTCTGGAAAAGATCAGGGGCTGCGCTAATGTCGGGATGTGCAGGTTTCGGGGCTAGCTATAGCATTTTGGTTGTAGTCCATGAGCTTCCATCCGGGGCTACAACCAAACGACCTGGAGCTATAGCCTCCTCAGCCCCCTCCCCCTAGCAATGCCTCTGCCCTACTCCGCACTCTGCGCAGGCCTCGCCCATACTTTGCGTGGTGTCTCAGGCAAAGCGCTCGGCGGCTTGCAGAAATATGCTGAGCCTGCGCAAACTCCACGCAAGTCCTGGAAAAGTACTGCACATTCGATTCCATGAATCGACGAATGCAGATTTGTGCGCAAGTATCCTATTTTCAGTGCAAATAACTACATGGATTGGGCCAATATCTCTGTGTTCCTCTGTTTAATTGCCTTTCCAAAACATGCACGCTAAACGTAAACATGTATATGTATGCTATTTGTGTTTACATCTCCCCAAGAGTTCCATGAAACTCTATTTAACTATTTATATTGCCTTTCCTTTTTTTCTTCTTCTTTGATTCTTTGGATCCTGCTTTCCCTTTATATTTTTCTTCATTTCTGCCAAGCACCTAACATCAGTCTCTAATTAAAATTAATTCCTCTTGCCACTCTCCTCCTGCTAAACACATCCCTCTAAATTCCGTCCCTCTGTTCCTTCACCCATCCCACTTTTCTCCCTTCCTTATTCCTTTAGCCCCTTTTAGTGTGTCGCTCTGATTCTTATTGCTCCTCTCTTCTCTCAATACCCCGATCTGTATGCATGCTTCTCTCCTTCTCTTTCCACCCCCCTCTCTGACTCCAGTCTCTCATATCAGCATGCAGGTTCATTCTCAATTTCTTCATTAGTCAGCTGCTGCTTCCACCTGGAGACAGAGGAAAGTGAAATAGATGGAACCACATCTTAAATTCATTTAAATGCAGATTAGGCAACTCATGAGGGACTCAGACAACCCCGCCTGATCCGCACTCCATTAAACAAGCCCACCCTCTATCTAAGAGAACATTTGTCATTCATTCCATCTCCATCACAGGCTACAGAAAAGTCTACTGCTCCTTCCCAAAATCTCACTGATCACCCTGCGAGGGCAAGGAACCTCTCACTCCTATTGGAATACTCGCCCGCCCATGTCCTTCACAGATTGAGTGATCTCTTTATTCCTCTGCAATGATAGTCAGTCTAAAGTGTTATGTGAACAATGCTTAATGTTTCTTTATGTTCTGAAATGTCTTAAAATCTAAGCAATTGCCTAGAAACCGTGCATGTGAAATGCGTCTAACTCTCCAAACCGGCATGTATATACATTTTTGGGGGGTATTTATGAAATGCAGACCTAGTTTCAGGAAGCAATTGAGTGGTTTACATCTGTCGGCGTTACAGGCGTACAACCAGTGCTTTAAAAGCGATGAGGAAGTGGAGGCGAGGGGGGCTCTAGCAAGGCTGTGTGCTCAAAGACATGGGTTTGGCCTGAACAGTGGTGGGTGTAGCTAAAGGGGTCCAAAGTGTCTTAGGCAAGCGCCCTGTGCCCAACACATACATCATGAAAACCTCAAAACATGTTTTTGGGCCACCCGTAATGGTTTCAGGTGTTCTTTTTGCATCCTGTCCGCCTACATTGTAAATACATCTCTCGGTTTCAGTTTGTAAACACATTGCTGTCTGTAAACATATCACTTCCTCACTCAGTGTATAAGCAATTAATTCAGTGAGTAAGATATGCCAATTCGGAAAATAAGGACCTGATTCATGGAACCTTTCAGCACACAAAACTCCTTTTACCGATTCATGGAGCCGAACTCGATTGCTTTTCCAGGATGCTGCATAGGGCCTTAAATCTCTTTTGAGAATGGGGAGATGGACACACATTACCAATACTGGTTCCTTGCTGTTGCTGCTATTAATAAAATCAAAGAGCATTCTGGGAACATTAGAATGATGCATATTTGTATATCTCACCAATACGTGTGCGTGTGAAAGGGAATCGAGCTTGCCGCCCATCTGAACATATAAGGAAACCTGGGATTCATTCAAACTGTGAGCCTACATACTCATGTGTTCAGTTTTATCAATGAGATGCAAAGCTTCATCTGTTCTGCTCGAGTAGTTGATGACATCTAAATGTCACTGTATGTAAATGGATTGCATCTTCATGCTTTCAGACCTTTACCATGCATGTAGATGAAATCGCTACCAGTCCTTATTAAGGGGCAACATGAGGGAGCCACGGTTCAAGAGCAGTTTTTGGAGACTGTCAGGGCTATACCTTGGATAGTCCTGGACCCCTTAAAGTCTTGCATATAATAAATACCTCAGTGGGTAGACAACCTGGTCTCTCCAGATCATTTAGTTTGCAACTCTCACCAGCCCGGTCAACACTGTCAGTGTTGAGAGATCATGGCAGTTGTTGAGCAAACAACCGGCGGATAAAGGTTATTTACCCCTGCATTAAATAATGATGGGGAAAACAGTGGTCGAAGTCGGTTGGATCGGTTGGGAGCGGTACTCCTCTACTTTTTTTTAATGACTTTTTTCTGTTCCGATACTTTTATTTTTAAAATAAACCGCTCCGAAAGGACTTCTTTTTGATATAAAAGTGCAGGAAGAAGTTGAAACGTACTCTTCAGTGTATTACATTGATTGTTCCGTCAAACTGCAGGCGCCATTGTTTGGGGGTTTGGATTGCAGGTGGGAAGGGTGCGGGGATGGGGTTTGTGGGGACTTGGGGCAGGCCAGCAGGGAACATAGTTCCACTACTTCTTTTTCGCACACTTCGACCACTGGGGAGAAATAGCATTTGTAACATATCATTTATCATGGCATATTTGGATTTTTCTAAGAAAAACATACCATCATCTTCATGGATATTGTTGGGATCAAAATGAGCCTATCCCACCCCCCCCATGCGCTTCCAAATAAGGCGGACCCCATGCAAGGCGATGCAATATACAAGGGGGGAGCAGTCCGCACCACTAGGTAACATGTAGAGGCCCTGCAGTGCTTAAAAGTAGATGCCTGACACTGGAAAATCTCATAGCCCGGAACTCATTTTGTATTAAGCCCAGAAGGGATCAAACTGTTGGCGCACTTGGTCCCAAAGACCCTGTTCTCGTGCCCACAGTCTGCCTCCGCAGAAGCCTTTTTCCAACAGAACTCCATTTCCCTTCGTCCCTTCAGCGTTGCAAATATTTAGTATCTTCTCAAAGAATGAGCCCTGCAAAGAGCGTGAGATGGCACCAGGCTTCCGTGCTGCGTCCATTCATCTCCACTAAACTGACATCAGGCCTCTACCCCCCACTCAGCCAGGCCAGAGCTGGCCTCACACCACTGACTCAACCCCCCACACCTTTGCATTCTTGATAAGCACAAGACCCTCAGGTCCTAACCTCCATAAAGTGTCCACCAAAGATCCTTGCCTATGCAACTGTATTTCTTTCTAGCAGCAGCACATGTCCCCTGTAACAGGAGGTACTGGGAGGGGTAAATTAAAGATCAATTCCCAGGGGGGGGGGGACCTTGGGTGCGGGAACTGCAGTATCAATGAAGCCCTGAGAGTATGGGTCAGCACAACTGCATTTTATCCTCCCCTCCCTGGCATCATTTCCCGTACTGCCCTGATGCCTGCCACAATGAGTGAATACTCCGTTTTAGCTTGTTTAGTTTAGATAGGAACAATGTATTTTATGCATGCCCTGACCTTCACCACGAGGATGAGCCCAGCTGACCCATGTGGATCCAGATCGATGGGGAAGAAACAGCCAATTACTGCCTGGCATCCCCTATGGAGCAGGCTCATGTGTAGGGTGCCTCCAATCAGTGGCACCAGATTGCACTGAATATGAGTGACGATTTCTGTGTTCATAAACCCATGTTTGTGAATTTAAGAGCCAGAGCACTCTCAAACAGCAGAGTCCTTTGCTGATACTTGTATTCTGTGAGAATAAACCTTGTTATCCTTGGAACGCTATCGCCTGGCCTACTTCCCTGCGGGTTGTCATGATTCTGGAGTGTGCATAAAATGGGACTTGCCTTCATTAGGTGACCCCTGTGACATGATTCCAGAGCTCCCGTGCTTGCAGAGGTATCCAGGCGGCCTCTCCGGAAGGGCCATGCCCACCTACGGAGACCAGTCCCCTAAACGCGTATTTAGAAGTGGCCCTTGTCGGATTCGTCTTTGCAAAATTCCCACCTGCTCGTTGAAGCAGAGTATGGCCCCAGGGAGAGGCCCATGCCGGTTTTGTATTCACAATGAACAGAGGTTTTCGAAAGAACGTGAGCCCGTAAGTATAGATTGAAAGGAATAACAATGTTTGAGTGGGGATGTGGAGCAATGTGGGAGAGATGAACACACAGTGAATGAAGGTGAATGAAGGTGAATGCATCATTTTGTTTGGTGATTAGAAAGTCTCTTTTTTACCACTTTTTATTCATTTTTCTTATGTTTAAGGTATAATGGAGTAAAGAATAAGGGAATATGGGAACCCCTTCGAGTGAGGTGGGAAGGTGGTACCACAGTGCACTGTCTCGACCAGTGCAGGAGATACATAGAGTACATTTAGGAGCTCCAAATAATTAGTGAACTCAGGAAAAGTAGTGGTTGTTGTTATTTTCGTTTATTTTGTTGGTGTACTTTTTTCTGAGCCTGGAGGAGGCCGAAGAGGGGCATATTTGGGGCATGTGTGTGCGGGAGTGCGAGTAAGAAGAGCGTGAAGAGACTGGAAGAAAATGCTCTAGGGAAAGGGAAGAGGGGAAAAAAATGTCCTTTTGTAGCAATTGGTTTGACCATACTGACTGACGGTTTAAATACGACGAAAGTACATGGGGTTTTAAAGGTGATGTTGGGAGAATTGCATTTTTTGACTTCTTGTTGGGAAATAATTGCATGAGAACACTGCGGACACAACACTGACTGACTGCCGCCATGGGGACAGACATGCCCCTAGACCACAAATGTAAGGCCCTACCCCTGTACTGTGGCAAAATCAAGAAGTACCACAGTCAATGGCTGACTGAGACTAAGGGGGAAGGAATGCTGCACTCCTGGCCCGACGGGGGTCTTTTGATAGGTGTGCTTTGGAACATATGTGCACATTTTTAACTGCAAAGTACAAGGGGAGACAATTACAGAATGGGAGGGAGATCTTGGACCGCTGGAGAATGTTTGAAGAAATACAGGGCCCTGAAAAGGGTGGGGCAACCCTAGACAATGGGAAAGAGGCAAGTACAGAAAGGAGTGGAAGGACAGAGGAGAAGAAAAAGGGGATCTACCCGCTCATCACCCAACTGGCAGAGGGTTATATGAATCCGAAATATGCATCTGGGGGGTGATGATGTGCAGTCCCAGTATGGCCCGCCCCCTCCCTACATTTTGCCCCCTGAAGTATCTACCCATACGGGAGTGAGTGCGAGAGATCTTGAGGTGGCACTGGCCAACACACACACAGCATTGGTTAGTTTGAGGGCAGTGTGTGAAACTGTGGTGGTGACAGAGGATGCCAATGTTTCCCCCAGGAACGCCCCCACCGCCGCCTGGAGATGAATGGTAGTCAGGAGACTTCCTGTTTAGAAGAAGGGGAAGAAGGTCCAGAGGAAGGGGTGGAACAAGCGCCTACAGCCACCCTACGAGTAGAAAGCCTGTTGGATGGGAGGTTAAAAGAAAGGTTTGGGAGGATGGCATTACCTAAGAAAAAGGGAAGTGTTGTAAAGATAGGGAAGGGAAAATCAAAATTGCAAATGCCCCTAATTTACAAAGGTGCAGGCTGACGTCATTACGTCCCTTCGGCACAAATGGATAAAAACAACCTCCTCAAGGCCCTCCCCTAACTCACGGCGGGGGTAGGGAAATGGATTTATGCCTTCGAAAAGCACACTGCGGGGGGCCCACTGCCATAGGTGACCTCAAATGCTGGTGGCAGTGGGGGATCAGGTGGAGACCATGTTGGCCAAAGTGAGGAGTGTCACTAAGTAATGACACCCATGATGGGGCACCATTCAATAGGATCAGGGCAAGGGTCTGCGATGAATTATGGAGGACACTCCTGGACACCGTCGATTTACAATCAATAATGCAATGCAAAATGGGCGATGAGGAAAATGCAGCACAATACATTTTTAGGATCCAAGAGATGTGGAGAGAAGAGACAGGCAGCACCTGGGAACAATCCACATCCTTGTTTTATTTCATTGTAAGAGAGGGCTACCCACGGAAGTACAGAAGGTGCTTGATAAAATAGTGTGGCTGGAAGCAAAGGGATGGCCTGAGATTCAAAGCATCTTAGTGCACCATTGTAAGAGGATGAAAGAGCGTGAAAAAGAAACTATTCAGAGGAGACAGGCGGAGGAAGCGAAATTCAAAATAAACTAGTGAAAGTAGCAGCTGTGTCAGCGGTTCCATCCCCAGAACATTTGCCTCCATTGCATCACAGTTAGGGATGGCAGCAGTTTGGCCAGAAATTGCTTAGGGACAGTGTGGGAGGAAACCAGCATTTTGCTGGGCCCTAGTGGCAAGGAGGGCCGCAGCAAGGACATGGTGGGTTCCTTGGGCAAAGGGGGGGGTTGGTGGGCAAGGACCAAGAGATGGCAGGACAGGGCATTGTTGGTCATGGAGGAGGTGGAGACACATTTCCAGGGAATGCTATAGCAGAATGAGGAAATAGCAATTACAATCAGCAGCCCTATGGGTACCCCCACCCCAGTAGCCAACAATGACCCATGCAGGGGTTGACATTAATATCCCTTGAAATACATCAGGCCTGCACGCAATTACCCCCCAGAAATGCCAGCACCAGCCTCACCCCAACCAACCACCCCCACAAAACAGGCAGCCATTCGTTACTGCACCCAATTTAGCAGCAGCCCAATACCAAGGGGCTGTTGTGATAGGGGTAAACCTTTCTCTTTCCCAGGGACAGACACCCACACCGACTAGGACAGGCCACAGAGAGCACTTGCGTGTCCAGTACTGTCAATGACCTTACATCCAGAAGAGGAACCGCTGGTGGGGGCAGAGATAGGAAATAAATCATGGTGGAAATAAACCACCTTCATGGTGGACTCGGGAGCGGAAAAGTCATGCATAAGTGAAGGTGACTATCGGCTATCAGGAAAAACTCTTAACACGCAGGGATTCACTGGGGCTGTAGTAATGGTTCCATACAGAGAAGATTTAGACGTCAAAATAGGAGGGAAGGTGGTAGGAGCACCACTACTATACTTTGAAAGCTCCCCTGTCAATATACTGGGTAGGGACCGGTCAGCAAAATGAATTTGACAATATCGCTCACAGAGAGAGGGATTGTTTACGCCCCTACTGGCATGTGGTCTTTCCGGGCAATGCTAGTGATACATGCCATGGCCAGTGAGATGGTAGTGAGGGGAAAACCTGTGAACCCAGACATGTTTATTTATGGCATTAGAGTACTTGCCCGAGCTGTGCCCCAGATTACCAGGAAGGAATGGAGAGTACCTGCAGATTTAATTTTCCGACCTGTGGCTCTCCCCGAAGTGGTTGCTGACACCATTTTGTCATTAGACCTAGTGGGCTTGCAGGTGTCCGCCAGGAGAATTGTAGTACTAGGAACTGATCCCCATGGATGCCAGTGGCACAGAGTGTTGTGCATTTATCCTAATGTACCTCTGTGAGACCTGACAGACAAGGACCTTTTTGAAGACGATAATAATGTTGGGGGAATAGTGTTTGAAATATGCATACCTTGTCACATAATGGTGCAATACAGAAAGGTGCAGATTCCCATCATGGCCATTGTCAGCCGCCCACCCAACTTTTGTTAGAGTGATTGGCAGTATGTCCCGCCACACTTATGGATCACCAACCCCTGCAATGTAGGGATGCTAAAGGAAGTGAACCCAGTAAAAAAATACACTCAACCTGGAGCAATATTCCCCAGAGTGAAGCAGTACCCCCTGTCCAGAGAAGCGGAAGAGTGAATTCAGGAAACATTGCATGCCCTATTACAGCAAGGGATTATGGTGCCCACTACCTAACCATGCAACACAGTGATTTGTCCAATCAAAAAAGCCACAGGGGCAGCTGGAGGATGATCCAGGGTTTATGCCCCCTCAATTACATTATACAGAAATAGTTCCTCTTGTCCCTAACCCGGCCTCCATTTTGTGCAGCAAACCCATTTCTCCATGGTAGACTTAAAAAATGCATTTTTCTCAGTGGCCCTTGACCCAGAATCACAGTATCTTACAGCATTCACCCTGGGAGGAAAGTGCTATGAACACTGTTGATTGCCCCAGGGATTCTGCGAAAGCCTGAGTATCTTCAATAGAATACTGCACGTAGATCTAGATAACTAGCCCAATAATGTTCCATTAACACCAAAATGCGTACTTTCATCCCAGGCACTTAAAGAATGGGTGAGCACCCTTTGTTTTCTCCTATTTTTACTCTGCCCATATTTTCTATGCATAGAGTGGCATCCTTCAGGGGTACTATGTGTAGTGGGCCTGCTTACTCATCTAGCCACGTCAGTATTTTAGCGTATTTAGTCAATTTGTGAGGCATTACTCATTTTATTTTTGCACACCCACTTGCAGGTGACCTACATTCAATTATGCTTTACAACGATCAGTCCTACAACCCAGTCTTCTGTGCAGTTAATACCTGTCCTTCTATTTTAACTGGCCTCTCTCCCAAAATCCAGGAATTTCTCTTCGCTGTTTGTCAGTGCATTGCAGAAATTGAAAGTCTTCTGTTATTATTTCCTGTCTTCTTGGGCCTGACAATATGTAATGTATTACTGCATGCTGTCTTTCAACATCACTCATCAGAGACACTTCTTTTATGAAATGATCCTCACATGGAGAATCTTCCTTTGTTACCCAGTCCCTGAAATTGCCCTCTAGTCATACATACTGCGAGGTGTGTCAGGCAGTATGCTACGTGTGTGGGTTTTTTAGTGGCTATACATATTCTGGAGGCACTCATGGCACAGGGGATGAGGGGAAAGCACAAAACAGCTTGCATCAGATGTCTCTCTTCCCACTCCACTCATATGTATATGCCACATATTATTTGAGAAATGTGCAGTTTTATCAAACGTTTGTCCCATAAAGCATTGAACATCAATTACATTTCTTTTTGCCCTCCTCCCTGGAGGGTTATGGTTAGAATATTTCCCTGGGGCTGTTTCATTTTGCATTACTACATGTATTGTACTGGTGTTAATATCACAGAGAACATGAAAGGCTGGTTCGACCTAGCTGTACGTGCTATAGTGTTGCACTGAAAAACAGCAAATAAGGTACAGACACAAAAAGGAGGAAAATGCTGCTAAGATATGTACCTTTTGTAGATATATATGGGTATATTGCCTTCTATGCGCTAGAAGAGAACACTCATCTCATTCAACATCTAGATTCTTCTGTCAAGGAAATGTTTATTTTGTTTTCTTAAAAGGGAAAGTGTTTACAGAGGAAAAAAAACTGATTGAAAGTGAGAGGAAATGTCTTTCTAAAACAATATACATTTTCAGATTAATTAACAATACTGTAAAGTAAATGTTCAAGGCTCCTAGAAAGGGATAGGTATTCAAAAAGAATGACAAGACCAGAAAAAACAGGATTGCTATGGGGAACATTTGTTATTTCTCTTTTACTTTGGAAGGGGTACACTTTATTTGAAGCTTCTTCAAGGGATGTTAGAACAGCTGTTCTTGTATATTAAAAAATGCATCTTAATTGCTCTTGTTGCTGATTGTCTCAAGTTATCGAACTTGTCTGCGGTCTTTGCATGTCTTCTTCACCTTTGGGCTCAGTATTCGAGGATAGGAGTGTCCCACCTCAATATAGTTTGACATCACATAAATGGAGCCACGCTTTTCTGCCTTCAACTTTGACGTTAGATGGTGTGACAGCTTGCACAATGTAGGGTCCTTAGAAATGGGGCATGTGCCACCTTCTAATAAAGTTCCTGCATAGCACGCTGTCCCTGGGATACAACATAAGGGGTTTCAACAAATTATCCAAGTCAATTTGTACATGTGCTCCTTCTGTTGTCTTCGAGCACCCATGCCGTGTCTGCACCTGTCAAAACATACATTTAAGCAATTTTGTCATAGCTGTCAAATAATCATGTATTTCCTGTTCAAATACAGTGGCAATATTTTCAGTATCAGTATGAACCTGTGTCGGAGGAGCAATGGGAACATGCATTCTGCGTCCCATCATAACCTCATGTAGAGTTAGGTGATGGTCAGAAACTGGCTGATTGCATTAGGCAAACATGGTGAAATTAAGAGTTTCCTTTATTTTGGCAATACAATCTATTAATAGGGCACTTAGGGGTGCAGAACATGTAGTTTGCTTGTGTAGGATAAGCGGATGAGAATGTATACTATATTCCCAAAAATATAGTGATGTGCTCAAACACTTCATTTACAAAGTGTGGTCCATTGTCAGAATGTCGGACTTACCACAGGAACTTCATGGCTAATGTGACATCTGGATGTGTCCATGGAACTGCTTTGATCTGACGGAAAATGTATATGACTACTATCATATACTTATAGCCGTAACAAATTTGGAGCATATTCACATAGTCGATAAGCAAATGCTGAAAGGGCTCAGTAGAACAGGGTATTGCTTCTTTCACCATTCTCAAAGTATGGCCAGCAGTATATTTATGACATACTATACACATGATAACAAAATGTGTAATGTGCTAATTTACATTAGGAACACACAACTTCTCTGATATTCCCTTATTATGTGAGCTGGATAGTGCAGCAGTTCTATTTTATGTATTTATTGTTTGCTTGTTAGGTGCTTATACAGCAAATTCATTCTGTTTCAAAGTGCCCACAGGGCAACAGAACAGGGGGGAACATGGGATTGAATTACATAGAAAAACACAAATATAAATACAGTGGGGGAAGGAACAGACAAACGTACTATGCCTTGTGAGTATTCTGAAGTGAAAGTGCAGTAAGGAAGAGGGAAGTGGGGTAGGTGCTGGGGTGTCCATGCTCGTGGGTGAGACACAGATGAAGTGCAAGTTATGGTAAGTGAAATACAGCCTAGTGTCGCATTGGGTGGAATGGTATCAGTCTCCATGGTGGAGGGTGTGCTGAGGAAAGTGCCGAAGGTAGACAGAAGCTGGGAAGATTGGGTGTGAGTGGTAAGGGGCCGAGAGGATGCATAAGGGTCCAAGACACCAATCACAGCGACTGTGTGATTAGCAGAGGAGGGAAGGAGGGAAGGAGGAGGAAAAGAGGAAAGCCTTGAGGTGCTTTTGGAATTTAAGAAGGTCTTGCTCAAGAAATAGAGGGAGGGTGAGGTCTGTTCCAAAGGAGGGATCCAGCTGTGGAAAGTGAATGACCTCCTGCTCGCTGTTTAGTGAAACGCTTTACACACACAGAGTTGGTGGCAGAGGAACGTAGAGGTCTCGAAGGAGACTATTTTGTAAGAGAGAGATGCAGCTAGTATGGTCCACGGCCCTGACAGTCTTATGGATGATGCAGATGGATTTGAATGTGTTCCGTGCAGCAAAGGGGAGCCGTGAAGATTTTTTTCGGTAGGAGAAATGCAGTCCCTGGGATTCAGGCCAAGGATAAGTCTTGCTGCTCTATCCTGGATTATCTAAAGGGGTTGCACAATGGAAGAAGGAAGATTGAGGAGGCTATTGCTATAGTCAAGCCTAGAGAGAGCTGTGTACCTGACATGTCCCAAAACTGAGTTCAGGCAAAGTCAGGAAATTGTCGACAATCACTCACTTCTGACTTATATTAAATTTCCCCACACGGATAAAAGGCGTAGCACGAGAGCACACCCTGAGCGAGGCAAAGCACACAAAGGTACAGCAGTTTCGAGTCAGCAGCTGACCAAGAGGAGAAAGACTGCCAAGCATAAAAGGTTTGTGAGAAGGGCAAATCCCTTAAACTTTTTGGCAGAAAGTTGTTACTTTCAAGTGACCTCCAAGGCAGAAAGCGTGATACCAGGAAACCAGACTGAAGAATCCTCCATTGGGTGTCAGAGATATCGAAGGCCTTCCTGCCTAATAGACCAAAGTGGGGAGGAGCTGCAGACACCTTGGTAGCGTCCTTGGCTCCTAGAACATAGAAACAACATAGAACAACACAGCCGGTGAGTTGGGAGACCAATGCCAGACCGGACTGTGTTACAGTGAAGGTTGCAAGCAGCAACATTGTAAAATGAATGAACATTGTTATGTAAGTGATTCCAATACAGCACTCCAACTAAGTCAATGCCTAGTATGGGATGCCTAATGGAAACCCTTCTTTATATATTTTTATGTCAAAAGTTTGTTTAATTCTGGATGATGTACCCTTATATAACGCCCCTCTCTTTGAATCCCCCCGGTCTCAATGAACCAAGAAATCGGTTTGTTTTGCAAATTAAAAGATTTATTTGGGGAATTGCACAATATATATATATATACATATATATATATAAAACTTTTATGAATATGAACAATATCTGAATATCACACTTATGAATATTTATGCAATGGTCAGCAATGGGTAATATGACAAGATCAACAATCTCTTTAATCAATTAGGAGTATGAATAGGAAGAATAATGTAGCAGAGAATACTTTGTATGGGTTCAAGAAATTGCAATGATAGGAAGGAATGCATCACAGAAATAGAACTTTATATGACTTCAATCAAAGACAATGTGATCACTCTTTCCCCTGTGACTACTCACTCCCCCCCACTATGCAATATGAAGAGATGGGATGAGGGCAAACTGGTCTCAGGAATAACAATCAACAATTGCAGTTTCAATCCTACTTCCCCTCAGCAAGCTTAGAGAGAACAGTAATAATTTTAAAACAGGTCAATTACTTTTAAAGGTAATATGAATGGAATGGGAGAAATGGTAAGAATGACTTCAATTCGCTAAATGGGATTCAGAACTAGTGAGAGTTGCTTTGGATTGTTTCAGGCCAACACTAGCAATGATTGTAGAATGATTAGCAGATGTAAAACGAAAATCAGAAGTTGAAATCAAGAAATAGCTATTTTTACATGTGATGAAATTGAACTAAAAGCGAAATTGCTGCAACTTTTCCGCGTGCGGGAAACGGCATTACTGAAAAACTATAAGGAATGTGTGTTTGAAAGCTAAGAATGTTACCTTCAAAATGACATTTAAATTTTGTTCCTAGCACATACGGTTCAAAAGTTGAGGTTTTAATCAAGGTAGATTTTTCTCAAAAAGTCAAGATTTCAAAATGAAAGATGCGCTGTTGAAGAATTGGAACAAAGATTTCTTAACACTAAAGAGTCTATGGAGACGCAAACTACACGACAGCCCAGCCACCTATCCAGAGACGCTTCCGGATGGTTTCTGTCTGCACGAGATGATTGCCTTTATCCAGAAAATATATATTAGCGCCAAGATGATTATCACTACAATTATCAAGGATTATGTGGAAGAGAGAAGACTTTAGGATAGACAAAAGAGATTCAATAATGCAGTTATGGATGGGTTGGAATGTTTGGATTGGGTTACTTAATACCAAGAGGTTGGTAATGGATAGTTCTACACTAAATACTTACAACTATGGCTTTGGAATGGAATGGGCCCGTCAAAGATCTGGTCAATGGTTTGGCTGGACTTCGCTCGCCACCGGACAGCCTTCAGGGCACCTGGACTCTGCTCTCAGCAAGGCGCTCTGGTCTGCGCGGCCTCTTGGACTGGGTCTGATGGGTTCTGGGTTACAGCTCTGCTGGGCTGATCTGGATCTTGGGTCCTAGCACGGTTCTTGGCCAGTAGCAGCAAACATCTCAGCCAGGCTGTTGGATCAGTTAGGTTAAGCCCTGTGGAAGTTTAGGGGTTAAATCAGGTTTGCAAGATTTTTAAAGGCCTGCTGAAAAGGGTTCAGCTTTTTGGATTGGCTTCTGCTTCAGGGTTCTAGAGTCTGGTTCTAGAGTCTGGATCTGGAGTCTGGTTCTGGAGTCTGGATCTTCCTGCAGGGTGATTCGCCAGTGGATCAGTTGATGAGTGAAAAGTGTCTCTCTGTGGGTCCTCAACAGTCCCTATTTATCCATTTTCCAAAGTGGGTGGGGAGGCTGATTGTCTATGCCCAACCCTCTAAGGATCTGATAGGTCAGATTATTTCCCCTCTCCTGATTTGAGGAAGGAACAGTGTGTCATCATCTGTCATCATGTGTCATGTTTATGGTTTAGGGAGAAAACCTCCCCTTTGTGTCTGTACAGTATATCTTATTCTTCATAAAAAAACATATTTACAATATGCACAACTTGTGCATAATACATATTTACATGATAGATTGACTAATGTACGTTTCTGTCAAAGTCTCGGGTTCCTACGAGTTTTGGTTCACAAATGACAGTTTTTCGTGCTTTTGGGCGGTTACACATTTTCGGATCTGTACAATTTTTTACCCGTACATGCACATACCCCCTGGGCATATTCCAGTAATTTTTCATGTTCCTAGCATAATCAACAGAGCTAGAATATGAACATTTCTGGGGTTCAGTCTCTGAATGTCGCACAGATTCCAGATTAGTTTTAAACTGTGAGCACATTTTTCATTTTAATAATCTCTAAGTTCCATATTTTTGTCAGTTCCGTACAATTTTTTATAAGTCTTTTCCTTGAAAACATATTTACTCCAGTTTCAATCCACATTTTCAGTCTGGCCCACCTCCAAGATCTTGGCTGAGTCAGAGAGTCACATGGCTTGTCATCATGTCAGAGCAGTTTTTGTCAGTCACACCGAATTAGCATTTCCATTCAGCTCAAGGACTCCATTGTCTCCACTCAGAGCAACATGCCAGAGTGCCCCTCCCAGTTCCTTTCACACCAGCCTGCCAGTTTCTTAGCAGAGAGCAGGGGGAATATTCCTTTGTTGGGTAAAAGGGTGTGGAATGTCTTTGAAGCTCAGTGTGGGAAACTTTAACTTTTAAACACAATGTCTGAAATTATCTTGTCCTAAAACATAAATTAAATTTTTATCAACCAATTTTTTACTTCAAGCCTTTTTAAAACATAGTTTTGAATTGTATCCACCTCTTAGGCTTCTGATAGCAAGTCTTTCTTTGGCATAGTTTGAGTTCAATGTACAACTTTAAACATGACAGGTTTTAAAATCGCCAGCTTCTGACAGAGGTGAGTAATGGTATTACACCCACTTTTTACAGATTTCTTTCCAGCAACCATCTTCAAAAGTGGACTTTGTTCTGATAACATATACTCCTGCTGACATTATATTTATGTGGATTCTTGAAGAAGAATGATGTTCACCACCCAACAAGGAGGTTGGATCTTTTTGGGTAGTTTGTGAGCCATGATTTTTACAAATTTGAAAGCCAGGGAAAAACAGATTTTTAAAACAGCTCTGTGTTTATTTTACAATTATTTTGCTCTGTGGGCAGTCAAATGATGGGTTTTGGCAGTGTTCTCCTGTGTTACCACTGACATAGGCAAACGTGGATGGCGGCCTATTTTTCAGATTTTTACTGTGCACTTTTGGGTGATTTTTAGCAAGCAGCATGCTTTCCGGCTGCCATTCTGATGTTTCTGCTGCAAGCAATGCACAGTAATGTTGCAGGGCCTGGACTAGTGGGTTGAAACATCCCGCAAGCCCCCCTCTTGCGATTGGCATTGATCGATCATCAATGAAAATTCGCAATACTGGGATGTCAGTTTCATCTCTTCTGATTCCACAAATGGCAAAGTTCATCATCTTTTCCTCCATCAGGGGTGGATCGATCGGTTTTCCTCGCCAGTCCTGATGGGAGTATTGAGCGATACCCCGGCCCCTCGGATCTTTGCTCTCGGTCCCCGGGTGGTCCTCCTTGGTTAGTCTCCATGGTCTCCAATTAACTATAGGTTATCCTAGGATGACAAAGCAAAAAACATATTTGTAGACATTTCCCCACCACTATTAATGTAGTGGGGCGGACACAAATATTTTGATAATCAGGACACATATTTATTATTATATTTTATAGACTATATACAGAATATTTTAGAGTTGGAATTTTATGGAGCTGAAGTGGCCCCCTCTGGGGTTCCAGAAGCCTCCTCCAGTTGCTGCAGAGTGTGCCTAGGATGGCAACACTTTAGTTGATTAATATGAACCCACTTCTCTTCCCCCTCTGCCAAACTGCCTTTGGGGATTCGGATTTTGTAGGCGACTGGTGAGATTTTGTCTACAATTTCAAAAGGACCCCTTCAGGTAGACAGAAATGTTCCCTGTTTGGCCTGGTACTTTTGGAAAATGTATAAGTAGACCCGGTCTCCTACATTGTATTTTTTTCTGGTAATCTTTAAGTCATAGTGGGTATTCATCCTGTCTGCAGATCTCTCTAGATTTCGCTGAGCATAGGCACAAGCATGTTGAAGGTGTTTTCTTAGATTTTCAACATACTCATGAGTTGTGGAGGCATTGATCAATGTCTGCTCTTGAGTTCTATAGAGCAGATGCTGGGGAAGCTGATCCTGCGTCCAGTCATCGGCTCAAATGGTGGCATTTTAGTTGCAGATGGAGGGGACAACAGGTAATCAAATATCCCAACTTGGCCCATAATCTGTCACAAACTTTTTTAATATGCTCACAATTGTTTTGTTGTATCTCTCGCCTGCACCACTAGAGGCTAGCCGGTAAGCAATATGTAGCTTCCTTTTGACCCCAAGTATCTCCCACATCTTTGTCATTACTTCGCTGGTGAAATGGCTACCTCTGTCTGACTCGATCCTTTGGGGTAGTCCAAAATGCGAAAAGATGTGGTTGATCATCAGGGCAGCTGCTGTTTCTGCCTTGCAATTTGGGGCCAGGAGACATTCCGCCCATTTAGTAAACAAGCATGTCACGGTCAACATGTACTTGTTTCCCCTAGAGGAGCGAATCACGGGCCCGATAAAGTCGACTTGCACATCTGACCATGGCAAGTGTCATCCTACTCTTTTGGAAAGGCGCACGGTGTGAGGGATGTTGGCTGAAATTGTGCACACACATGACACCCCTTCAGGTATTGGTCGAGGTCCTGCCCCATGTGTGGCCAGTATGCAACCTCTCTTAAGATTTCAAGTGTTGTATGAAACCCCCTATGACCGGCAGTAACTGCATCATGGGCGTGACTTAACATCAGGATTAGGAATAAGGTAGGGACCACCCACTGATCATGGCCAGGTAGGGATCTCCTGTCCAACAAACCGCCTTGGATTCGGAACATTTTTGGACATTTCATCAACACTCTGAGGTCCTCTTTCCCAATGTAATCGTTATCCGTCAGGGGAAGTTCTCAGGGTCCTCAATGTGTTGATAATACTTACCAATTATTGGATCCCCTTTTTGAGCCATAATCAAATCAGCATCTGGGGACTCCTTACTACATTGTGCAGTTGAGAGATCATTGTGAGCATTTGTCTGGGACCTAGTGATAGCAGTGACCTGGCTTTCCCCCAACAGGGAATCAATCTCAATACGATCCCCTTGGATGGCCCTAGTTTTGGCCAGCTGATCAGCTAAGTCATTTCCAGTTTTGTCTGGTCCCTCTACCTTAGAATGACCCTTGATCTTTTTCCAGTAGATGGTCATCCCATTCGAGGTGACCGATCATCAATATGTTGAATTAACTTCCCATGTTTCAAGGATTTGTTATTAGCACATAACATGCCTCTGGTTTTCCAATTAACAAGGTGCTCCACGAACCTGTCCGTACATAATCCGAATCTGTGATTATGACCAGTTTGTGGATTTGATGTTGGACAGCAGTGAGGATGGCTTGATGCACAGCCATCAACTCTGTCACTTGACTACTTCGGGGACCAATCTTGTACCCAGCGGAGGGTTGTGGGATCTCATTCACCCATGCATTCCCTACGCCAGCCACAAGTTCCTTTTCCCCGTTGTTGTCAACATGGTAAGAGCATCCATCCACATAGACAGTGGGCATTCCCTCACACTTGTCTTCTTCAAAGACTTTGTGTGGGGAATTAAGGTATGTCTCCATGTTGTCCTTGATTTTTAGACTTTCGTCCTCGAGACAGTTTTCTATGGCACAATCATGCAAGTTAGCCAGACCTTGTGGGAGGGGACTCTTCTTGTTTTGGCCATATTTGACCTCCACAGGAAAGCCTTGCATTGACAGAATCCAGGAAGTAATTCAGGAATTACTCACATTTCTGGGCCGGATTCTGGCACTTTGGAGATATTGCAGAGGCTGGTGTGGAGTCCCCACTATGATGTGTCCCCCTGGATAAACGGGCAGTAATTCTTCAATGCCCACACCGTTGCCAGGAGTGCATTCTCACAATCATTGAATTTTTCCTCCACAGAGGATAAAGTTTTACTCGCATAGGAGATTACTTTATTGACCTTGTCATGCTTTTGATATAATACTGCAGTCAAGCATGTATTAGAGAACCCTGTCTCCAAGAAGAACTCCTTGTTTCTGACAGGGTAAGCTAGGCAAGGCACTTGTGAGAGGCTTCTCTTGAGTTGTCTTACTACCTCGGCTTGTTCTGGACCCCACTCCCACTTGACCCCCCCCTTCAAAAGATGAATCAGAGGTCTGGTAATCTCTGTGTAGCCCTCAATGAACTTTCTGCTGTAATTAGTCAGTCCAAGGAGGCTCCTTAGTTCCCGCAGAGTGGTGGGATCTTTCAATTTCTGGAGGGCTTCCACTTCAAAATCCAAGAAAACTTGCTTCAACTTTTACTTCTGATCCAGAGTCTCACAGGCATCAGCTAAGTTGACTCTCTCTTCAACCATCTGCCTGAAGCCTGGAAAGACTTCTGGTTTCGCTATCTCAGCGGCCTCCTCCAGCTGGGTGGAGAAGTCCCTGGTCAACGTGCTGATTCGGACTGGTGGCTTCAGGTGGCAAAGGCAGCCCTCATGGTCCTTGAAAATCACTTCATCCCTCCTGAAGTCACAAGTCACATCTACCTTACCATAAGGGCAGGAAGTGTATACCAGAAAGTTCCACCCATGCCTGGTAAAGATCCTGTCTGGTGTTGTGTTGTCATCACTGTCACTGTCAAAACAGTCCTTGGGGATTGGCCCTAACAGTTCATTGCCTAAATCAATGGAATCAATGTTGGTCAACAACCGCCATTCCAAAAATGGTGCCTGCGGCTAGACTGATACTCTTTAAGTCGCTGTTATCCACCTTTATTGGAATGCTGTCATGTTCTATGTTGACTAATGGTGTTGGGTTTACTCCCAACCCTTGCTGTTGGAGAGAAGCATTTAGATGAATATAAGCATCAGGGTTTTTCAATTTATGTCCTCTTTTAACTTTCACTTCAAGGGAGAATTGTCGGGTCCTTTCTGGGATGGTGACTTCCTCTCCAATCTGAATTTCAACTGCATAAGGCAGCAGTTGAGCTGACCTAAATGCTTTCTCTGGAACATCAAAGCCCATGGGATTATCCGCTAATCAGGACCAAGCTTTGAAGTTTATTAGGTCCAAACTAATGGCAAAGCGATTGAGAATATCATTGCCAAAGTAAAAGGCGGCAGTGACGTCTCGCATGACCCAGCAATTATGAACTATGCTCTTGTTGCCATTGGAGATTTTGAGCATACACCTGCTTGGCAGGAGATGTTTGGAGTTGGGTGTTTCCAGATCCGTTTCCCATTTGTCTATCAGTCTAAATGTGGGAATGGCTGGATCTTTTGGGAATTGGCGGAACATGGCTTTGCTGATGAAGCTCTTACCATTGTTCACACACACTCGGGTGAGAACAGAGTCCTTCCCTTCATTTAACTGAACAGGGATGAACAACTGCTCTCCAATTTGCTGAATATCAGCCAGGCTCTGAGCTGATTTCCTATCTTTCTGGACTATAGGAGTGGGAATGTCTGATTGTGGATTGGTAAAGAATTTCAGAGTGTTTCCTTCCAGTGTGGAATGGCACCTTAGACTGGAAGAAATAGAGAGGACCCCCCATCACCAGTCTGTTGTCCTACTGCTATTACTGTCACGTCTGGAATTTGGTTGTTCTGGAAGTGAAATTCTACTTGGTCAGATTTTTGTTCAACCATGTGGCATGTGCCGTTTAAACTAACATGGTTGACGCTCTGTTTCAATTTTATTGGTCGGCTAGTCTGGGTCCAGAGGACCTTGTTTACACAGTCAATTAGGGGTGACAACCTTCTCAGGAGGTCATTCTGCATTAAACAAGGGGTGCCCTTTGGAATCACAACTATGACCGGGTGCTTCACCTTGTGTCGCCCAATTTTAATGTCCAAATCTGCAGTCCCCTCGATGGGAATTTCCTTCCCGTCAAAGTTCTGAAGTTGTCCAGGAAGAGAGGTGAGAGGAATTTGATAATTCTCCCCCCTTCTTGAATTCAGTTTATCAAAGGCCTTTTTGGACAGAAGTGTCATTGAAGCTTGGGATCCAGTGTCTACCAGTGCCAAAATTGTACCCTGCCCCTGTATTTGTACTGGGGCATAGTATCTTCCCTCCTTCTCAGCAAGGGGGCACAGATAATGTACATTTTCGGACAACTGGTGGGTGAGTTTTTTAGTTTTGAACATTGAGAGAGAAGAGATTTGTGCAGAATTCGGTGGGGAGTCTAGGGAATCTGAAAGAAAAAGGTGGCAACTAGAGATGGGATAAGTTTTGGGTTCCCCTGGTTCTGGTCTGGTCCGCCCCCCCCCCACCTTTTTGGAGGCAGTCACCAGGATGGGTTTGAACCAGGAGATTTTCATGTTGTTGGTTCTGGGATGGGATGATGGGCGGCGCTAGCTCAGTCATTCCCCACATCTACCCAGTCTGGATTTGAATCCTTTTGACCGATTTCTTTTGGGAGGAGTTCCCCCCTCTCTGAAGGAGAGGATCCTTTTCTCAGAATCCTCTGAGGACCCCTCTCCTTCAAATTGGAAGATCTGTACCTCCTCCACAAAATGGGTCTGTTAGGGCACTTTGTTTCTCCCACCCCCCCTCTGCTCCTTGGGTGGCAGACTCTCAGGGGCAGGAGATTTTTGTTCCAGTTCCTGGGTTTCCAGGGGCTTTTTACAAGTGGGGAAGGAAGCTTCCTCCAAGGCTTTACGCCCCCCTTCCCCTTGTGCCTCCTCCCTGGGTACCGGTGGGTTGTCGGGGTGCTGCCCCCGTCATTGTTCTGGAGCACCAGGTCCAGAGTTTGGGGCATTCTGCGCTGGCATGCACATCCGAGGGTTCTGTTGAGCCCTCAGCATGTGACCCAGATCCTGTGCCATGTTTTGGACCTGGCGCTCTAGCTGTGAAACCCGCTCAGGCTGATACAGGGTTCTCATTTCTCCCCTGGGCTGATCCCGGGAAGAGTAGCTATCCCTTCTCAGGTAGTACCCCAGGTTGGGAAGATTTGAGTACCCCTCCACCCTTGGCCTGCCCTCTCCCGGATTAGGTTGTCTGGGCTCAGGAAATTGGGGAAAGAAGGATGGATGATTTTGTGGTTGAATGTTTTGTGGATACCTGGGGAAGAAGTTCTGTCCAGGATTTGGGGAGTTTCTGCCCTCCTGGGAGAAGTTAGGAGAGAAGTTCCCTGGGTTAGGTGCCTGGTTGGATTTCCCCCCCCCCCTTGGGCTGGAGGAGTCCACACATAACCCAGGATGGGTTTGTTCCCCTTGTAGCGGGGACTTACATAGTCAGGGGAGTGAGGGATCCCATTTGTGGGACTATCTCCTTGGCTCCCTGTCTGTGACTGGCCCGAGGGCCTTCTGGGTTTTAATTATTCTTTTGTGCAGACAAGTTTTTAGGCCCCCCCATCTCCAAATCTAAAATGGGGGCAAACTTTACCTCTGCCACCTTAGCAGCACCAGGGTGGTTGGTTGTGTTGGGGCTTTTTTGAGTATTCTTGTTGTCTATGGGCTTTTGCACCTCATAGATCCGGGTGGCCTGTTCAATGACACAGTCTAGTGATCTTTTCTCATGAAAATCTCTCACTAGCTGGGTCATGATGTACTTTGGTAGAGCGTGGAAAAAGGTATTAACAAATTCTCGGCTGTCCGTGCGCACCCTTCTGGTAGTCTGCGCAAAGGCACGCTTTAGTTCCTGCATACATTCTTGTGGGGCCTGATCCTCCCCACATTGCAAGTTGTAGGCTGCCTTGTGAGCCACTTGGGGATTTCTGTGTAGAGAAAAATGCTTCAAGATGGCCGCCCTATAGGTGGAGCATCTAGAATTATTTTGGTCCTCCAGCCCCGCAAAGAAACTGGAGTATTCTGGTGAGAATGTCCATTTCACATACTGAATGCTGCTACTACTGTCTTTCAAATGGAAAGTTTCCATCATCTGCTCAAAGAGCTCTAAGTGCTCCCAAACAGAATACTTTGCGTTCTTATGATAAGTTGTGATGACGCTCCTTATTGCCTTGATTTGTTTTAAGGGGTCCTTAAGCAAGGCCCTTGTTGCCTTATTGGCCTTCTTAGTTCGGGTAACCATGGTCCATTCATCCTCTGACTCAGACACTGCTCCCAGAGGTGCCAGTCTGATCTTCTAGGTTCTTCCGGATTCTGCGAGCCTGGGAATGGCTGGCAGAATGTGGGGACCTATTCTCCTGTGTCCTGGGGTGCTCAGAGGAGTCTTCTGATTCTTCCTTGCTCCTAGGATTTGATGGGTACCCCCCCACTGTCCTAACTGGGCAGATGTTTTTAGGATGCCATAATGTGGGCCTACTCTCCTGGAGTTCCCCACTAAATTTCACAGTACTTGGGTACCCGTACCCAGATGCCCGCCCATCCATTCCTGGGAGGTGCTGCTCTATGAGCCCCATACTTCTGACTGGATAGTAATCTGCCATCCCTGTGGCCCTGGGCTCATGCGCGCCAGTGGACCTGGGGGTGGCAGAGTCCAGGGACTGGGAGAGATGAAGGCCTCTGGTACTAGGGTTCCTGAGGTTATGCTCAGGTGTTTCCCTTTCCCAGCGAACCTCATCTCTATCAGGCCCTGCTCCCTGTTGCCATGCAAGAACCTGAGCTTTCTGTTCCTCAATCAAGGCCTTACTAGTCTCTATCAGTCTCTCTTGCATGACTACCTGCCTGTGGAGCTTGTCATTATTCTCACAGAGAGCCTCATTTTCTCTCTGTGCTTCCTGGGTTGCTTTTGAGTACAGGGCCATTCTTTGCTGCAGGAGGGTAACCTCCTGAATCCTGTCCATACTGGCCTGTTCCTTCCTTGTCAGAGCATCTTCCACCCTCCTGGTGTGCTCTAACAATCTTGCATGCTCTTTTTGGAGGTCACCCTGTCCCTGGAGGGCCAGGTGATTTTCTTCCAGTTTCCCTTTTAAGTGACAGACTTCCTGGTCTAAGGTGTCCCTTTCATGCACAAGAGCCTGCCTCTGTGCCGCCAGGTTGTCCCTCTGTCTTTGAAGGGCACAAGCGTTCTGGCGCTCTTCATCAAACTCTGCCTGGGTATCCAGGTCTTTCAAAATCAATGTATTGCTCTCTGCCCTCTCTCTATCTAGGTGGCTTTGCAGTGTGGCTACCTGCTCTGTGCATGCCCTGTTGAAATCCAGTTGCTGCTCCAACTTTTTGTGGCTCTGCAGTAAAGAGTCCAAACGTTCTTGGTACTCCTTCTGCAAGGCCAGAATTCTGGTATCCTGGTCTGCCTTTTCCTGCTGTAGGATACCCATATCCTCTTTAATTTTAACTATATACTGCCTACTTTCATTTTCTGACTCCTGGCTCTTCTGCAGCCCCTGCTCAGAAGAGTCTAGATCAGATTGGGCCCTTTCTAATGCCATCAGTTGCCTACTTGCCAGACCTTGGCCTTCAGCATATTGATCCTGTATGGCTCCAATAGATATATATAAATATGCCGCTATCTTGGCAATCTTATTTTGCTCATCCTTGGCCTTAGGGACCATATATATAATTTTTTATTTACATTTATATAGCACGCAAGCAGCCCGAGGGCATTGAGGCGTTGTTACTTGCAAAAAACTTAGTTACACAGGTTCAGGCATAGTGGCAGTCGTTGATACATTGTGAATACTACAGAACATCATACTGTTGTTACATCCATTGCACTTGGTCATTGTGTTACAACTTATGCATTGGGCCATGTGGTGAGTATTCATGCTAGTGTGCAAGGCCTTATGTGAAGAGGATAGTTTTCATAGCTTTGCGGAAGGTGGTGAGGGAGGCCTCACCTCGGATCGTGGGGGGTAGGGCATTCCAGTGAATGGGTGTGAGATAGAGGAAACTGGATCCGCCCGCTCCGGCTTTTTTTAAAAGTGGCACAGAGTTCACTCAGGGCCACATGTAAGGGACCCTCATCTCCCAAGATATCTAACCCTGTTGCAGTGATCTGTTGTGTGATTGCCTGCAACCACACATTCTCGTCCTGCTCAGTCCACTCACCTCTCAGAAATAACTTATGTAAAAGGTGTTCTCTAGCTATCTTGATGTCTACCAATGTCGCCATTTTGGAAATATTGATTTCATTCCTGACTTACAGCAGTTTTTTATTTTATTTTGCAAAACAGACAGTTTCCTTAGAGCGTTCCCTTTTGAGGGGTGCTTTTACAGTGTAACACAGCGTAGTAGCCCAACAGGATTTATGTATCCTGTCAATTAGCACACTGTATTAAGCTGCACAAGTGGTAGCTCTAATCCAGAAATCCCTGACGAACCCCCAATCTGTAAGTGATTTCAATCCAGCACTGCAACACATAAATAGAACTTGATATGACTTCAATCAAAGACAATGTGATCACTCTTTCCCCTGTGACTACTCACTCCCCCCCACTATGCAATATGAAGAGATGGAATGAGGGCACACAGGTCTCAGGAATAACAATCAACAATTGCAGTTTCAATCCCACTTCCCCTCAGCAAGCTTAGAGATAACAGTAATGATTTTAAAACAGGTCAATCACTTTTAAAGGTAATATGAATTGAATGGGAGAAATGGTAAGACTGACATCAATTCGCTAAATGGAATTCAGAGCTAGTGAGAGTTGCTTGAAATTGAAACTGTAGGTTCCTTTGAAAGGTGGGAATGTTAGCTTCAAAATGACATTAAAATTGTGTTCCTAGCACATACGGTTCAAAAGTTACAGAGGTTTTAATCAAGGTAGATTGTTCTCAAAAAGTCAAGATTTCAAAATGAAAGATGCGCTGTTGAAGATTTGGAACAAATATTTCTTAACACTAAAGAGTCTATTAAGCCACAAACTACATGACAGCTCAGCCACCTATCCAGAGGCGCCTCCGGATGGTTTCTGTCTGCACGAGACAAATGCCTTTCTCCAGAAAATATATATTAGCACCAAGATGATTATCACTACAATTATCAACGATTATGCGGAGGAGAGAAGAATTTAGGATAGACAAAAGAGATTCGATAATGCAGTTATGGATGGGTTGGAATGTTTGGATTGGGTTCCTTAATACTAAGAGGTTGGTTATGGATAGTTCTACACTAAATACTTACAAATATGGCGTTGTAATGGAATGGGCGCGTCAAAGATCTGGTCAAAGGTTTGGCTGGATTTCGCTCGCCACCGGACAGCCTTCAGGGCACCTTGATTCTGCTCTCAGCAAGGCACTCTGGTCTGCGCAGCCTCTTGGACAGGGTCTGACGGGTTCTGGGTTACAGCTGTGCTGATCTGGATCTTGGGTCCTAGCACGGTTCTTGGACAGTAGCAGCAAACAGCTCAGCCAGGCTGTTGAATCAGTTAGGTTAGGTCACCGTGGAAATTTAGGGGTTAAATCAGGTTTGCAAGATTTTTAAAGGCCTGCTGAAAAGGGTTCAGCTTTTTGGATTGGCCTCTGCTTCAGGGTTCTAGAGTCTGGTTCTAGAGTCTGGATCTGGAGTCTGGTTCTGGAGTCTGGATCTTCCTGCAGGGTGCTTCACCAGTGGATCAGTTGATGAGTGAAAAGTGTCTGTCTGTGGGTCTTCAACAGTCCCTATTCATCCATTTTCCAAAGTGGGTGGGGAGGCTGATTGTCTATGCCCAACCCTCTAAGGATCTGATAGGTCAGAGAATTTCCCCTCTACTGATTTGAGGAAGGAACAGTGTGTCCTCATGTGTCATCATGTGTCATGTTTATGGCTTAGGGAGAAAACCTCCCCTTTTTCTCTGTACAGTATATCTTATTTTTCATAAAAAAACATATTTACGATATGCACAACTTGTTGATAATACATATTTACATGATAGATTGATTAAGGTACGTTTCTGTCAAAGTCTCAGGTTCCTACGAGTTTTGGTTTACAAATGACAGTTTTTCGCGCTTTTAGGTGGTTACACATTTTCGAATCTGTACCATTTTTTACCCGTACATGCACATACCCTCTGGGCATATTCCTGTAATTTTTCATGTTCCTAGCATAATCACCAGAGTTACAAAATGAACATTTCTGGAATTCAGTCTCTGAATGTCGCACAGATTCCGGATTAGTTTTAAACTGTGAGCAAATTTTTCATTTTAATAATCTCTAAGTTCCATATTTTTGTCAGTTTCGTACAATTTGTTATACGTCTTTTCCTTAAACATATATTTACTCCAGTTTCAATCCACATTTTCAGTCTGGCCCGCCTCCAAGATCTTGGCTGAGTCAGAGAGTCACATGGCTTGTCTTCCTGCCAGAGTAGTTTTTGTCAGTCACACCGTCAGTCACACCCGAATTAGCATTTCCATTCAGCTCAAGGACTCCATTGTCTCCACTCAGAGCAACATGCCAGTGTGCCCCTTGCAGTTCCTTTCACACCAGCCTGCCAGTTTCTTAGCAGAGAGCAGGGGGAATATACCTTTGTTGGGTAAAAGGGTGTGCAATGTCTTTGAAGCTCAGTGTGGGAAACTTTAACTTTTAAACACAGTAGGCATCATTCCGAGCATGGAGGTAAGGGAAAAACGATGCCGGTAAAGGATTACTGGCATCTCTTTCCGCTACGGGCTATTTTGACCTGTCAGACCGCTATTTACGGCACCGTAAACTACAATGCCGTAATTATCGGTCTCGGGTCGCGCGCACGCCCCACCATGACGAAAGTAGCGGCATGGCATAAACCGGAGCTGATCCCAAGTAAGGAGCACACGTAAATAAGGGCCTCCTTAAGGCCGTAAAGTACCTTACCGGCATGGAGTACATACAGGCATCTCAGAGAAGGAGTAAAGAACCCTGAGCAGTGGTACCCGGAGCCACAGGTGCACACAATCAGCACAGGTGGAGGCAATGGAGTCTGCCACAGCAGAAAGGGAGCACACCCACACCCCCTCCCACACCAAGATGAGACCAATAGTGGTAGCAGCACATGAAGCAGGAGGCCCTGCCAGCAAGGGCACAACCACAAGAACTACACAAACAACACCAGGCCCCCCCCACTGAGGAGACACAGGGGGAGAAGGAAGGCCCAGCATGCCGAACCAGTGCAGACTCATCACCAACCCAGCAGCCCCCATTCGAATGCAGCAGGTCCGGACCCTCAAGGAAACCCCTGAGCAGATACACACTCCCTACCAGCTTGACTGTGACACCATCACCACCATATTTGGGCCACAAAAAAACGCGATAAGCGAGCAGCATACAAATACACACCGCTATCCCGGCACAACTGAAGGTGTTGCCTGTGCCCCACACCCATGCCACAGGAACCTAACAGCACACAGTGGGGCCCATGCATGGCATGTCACAAACGTCCATTACACGGATGCAGAAACAAGTGCTGGATCACCTCCCCAAGCACACAAGGGGCTACAAATCCCTAACATGGACTACCCATGAGATATATGACACAAAAGTTGGCCCCCATGCATTGGCAGGCATGCCAAATTTCATGGGTGCCCCTGACAGCACCCACGCGGATTAGGTGGACCAGCATGGCATGCAGGTGGTGGATCGCAACTGCAAGCAATACCACTCCCCCAACATGCAGACGGAATGCAACGCAAGCAAGAACATCACACATGAGTGGGCCCGACAGGAACAACTCATGACTCAATGTGCCAGCTGAGCTCCACGCTACCATGCCGCATGGGGCGACATGCAGGATGACGTGCCTGGCTGCTTGGTGAGTCGCCTGACTGTGTCATGCCAGTGCATTGGTGCCATGAGGTGGGTGCCTGCATGAACAAACTGGGTCGGAATGATGAAGCCAGTGCATGATGTTCACCCCACCAAACACCGTGCCACAGAACCAGTGTAACGGCACATGAGTACAGATTCCCACATCGATGGAGTTACGCACACACCAAAGACAACATTACCAACATCTGACAAGGCCAAATCCCACAACACATGCACCACTCATTGGCGGCCCCCACAACCGTAAGGGCATATAGGAAGACACAGTGCATATGTATCATGTGGCTGCCTCCAGCATGTCACCACACTGGAGAGTCATCCCTGGGAATGGATTGAACTGAGGGCAGCAGGGATACAATACCACATCACCGGTTCGGCACACCTATAGGAGTGGTGGATTTCACCATAGTATGGATCAGAGCAGTATGATGAATATGAGCCACTGACTACAGCCAACACACCCAACTACGGATTCACACAGTACACAGCACTTCATGGATATAACATCAAGACTGCTGCATGCATCAACGAAGCACGTACCACGAGATGTGTGTGCCATTGTTCATGGACCATCTCGTAGACGCGCCCCCCTACAGCATTCCAGTGCTCTGGACACATATTGTGGCCATGAATGGCCTGAATGCATCCATGGACATGTGCGTATGGGCATCAATGACCTGCGGCCATGTCAGACAAGTTCAGTTCTCCACCATGACAGACCAAACACTTACCTTAATTGGCTAGACATGCAGGTGTTGGTGGCTGTCCCTTGATACCATGGTACGGGACCCCTGTCAGAAACCCACAGAACAGGCCCAGGGAGCCCTGAAATACTGGCCATACCCGTACATGCGTGCAGATGAAGCAGTCACCTGGCTTGCATAAGGCACATGTGAGTTGCCGAAGCTGGAATGATGGGGGACCCATCCACTGCAATGTGGTGTCCAAGACCCCATTGTCATGTGTAAAGCTGGACAAAATGTGCATCCCTTGGAATGTGGCTCTGTCCTCTGACATGGGACTGCTAGCACCAGAGGAAGATGGAGTGAAGGAGGAGGAGGAAGGGGCAAGACAGCATCAATGAGGCGGTGCACGGGAGGGACATGTCGTGTGGCAAACATTGATTGGACATAATAACCACAACACCAGTCAGCAGAGGGCGGCATCACAGGCGCACACAGGGCACTGGGTGTGTGTATACTTGTAGACCATGCACTGTCAGATGTCATTATACACATGCTCAATGATGAATGTCCACACAGGTTAAACTTTGCAACTCCAATGGTGTATTGAAAGTATAAATGGATGAGTGTGAACATTCCCTGCACCTCCCCACCCACCTGCCCCACAACTCCACAACAAACCCTCACCCACCACCCACCTCCCCCCAACTCCACAACAGTAGTCCTGTGTTCTCCATTAAGGGCACATGTGGCAGCAATGCTGATTAACCCATGCTCCCGGGGCCCGGGGGAGGCATGTCCCGGCGCCGCATGAAACGCAGAGTGCGTCAAGGCGGGCTTGCCAGGGTGGATCGGCTGGATGAGGGCGTGTCCTCCTGCTGAGGCTGCTGATTGGTATTTGCAGCCTCAAGGGCATCTGTTGCTGCTCTCTGTGACCGCCTGACGCATTTCCCTGAGCTCATCTAGCCACTCCACCCTGGCCTGGCGGTTGTCCTCCATGAACCCAGTGATGAGGGCAGTCAGCTGATTTGCACGTAGTGCATCCATTGATGCTTGTTCATCCCTGCAAGGTATTGGGCCTACATGCCCTGACATGTCCTCGACTGGGGAACTGGGGCCAGGATCAGCGTCTCCCTGTGTATCGGCACGTGCACTACGGCCAGGTGTTTCAGGCTCCCCAGAGTCACGGCACGATGCCTGGGGGACATTGCTGGGCTCCGGGGTTTGGACTGTGGGGTAGAACTCCTCCTCGGATGCCCCACAGATGGACAAGGGGCTGTGCACATTCTCCTGGGTTGCCGTAGCTGCCACCTCCCCAGCAATGCTAGACTCCTCCGACCCTGGGGTGGGCATTGTGGCAGGCGCCGATGCAGGGAGGGTTTGGGGTGGTGCATTCTCCACTGACCTTTGGGGAGCCGGGGGTGGCTGTTTTTGTCCGGGCTGCTATGCGTCGGACCCTGCCTCTGCCCGTGGAGGTGGTTGGACGGCTTGTCTCGGGCTCCCCGCTCTCATGCTCGGTGCCTGTGGGGGTAGAAGAGAGGGACGACATGAGTGATTGTTTGAGACGCTAATTACATTGATGGCTGCATTCACATTTCAGTCATTTGGGGTTTGTGGCCTTTTGGGCGTTGCAACAGCACTAGTACATATGCATGTGTATGACATGGACGCAGGTGTCAGAGTGACTCATCCTGCCCTGGTAATGTGCAGTCTGGCTCGCACACTGCCGAACCTGCCTCACAGTGTGCATAATGGGATGTGCATGTTAGTGCACTATGGTTGATGTGCGTTATGTACTTGCACTTGTCCCTTGATTGCGTGGCAGTTTGTTCTGCATTATTTGGATGGGGGGGAAGGCAGCATGACAAGGTGCCTTTGACGGCCCTTGGGAGAGTATACATCATGTAAATGCCATTGCCAGTGTTGTCTTTGGACACTCACATTCATCGGCAGACGACGTTGCCCCGCACTCCATATCGCCGACGCCCTCTATCGATTCAGTGCCGATCAATGAGGCGCATGTCTCCTCCCATGGCTCCAGTCTCATTGGGGAACTTGGGCCCCCTCCGGTCTGCAGTGCCAGACTCCGTTTGGTGGAGAGGAGGCTCCGCACTCGCACCCGCAAGTCATCCCACCGCTTGCGGCAGTCCTTCGGGGTGCAGGGGGTGGTGCCTACTGCGCTCACAGTTTGGCCGGTTTGTGCCCAGATATTTTTCTTCCGGATTATTGCCTCTCGACGCATGTTGCTGCTGAACATGATGTCAGCGTGCTCCGCCAGGTTGTTCAACATTGAATGAAGCTCTTCAGGGCAGAATCTCTTCTTGTGGAGCCGGTCCTCAGACTTCTTTGGGACTTTAGGCATTGTTCCTGGGTGTGTGGTCCTTTTCCAGACTTTGGATTGCTCCCAAGGGTGCTGCCTGATGAGAGTGGCAATGGATTGTGTTTTTAAAGATGGCCGCCGCGCTCCTTCCCGTTCCTGTGCGATGACGTTATTTCCGCTTCCGGTACCGGTAAATCCCTACCGCCATCCGTGTAATGAGGCCCTCTTTCTTTGACATAGTTTGAGTTCAATGTACAACTTTAAACATGACAGGTTTTAAAATCACCAGCTTCTGACAGAGGTGAGTAATGGTATTACACCCATTTTTTACAGATTTCTTTCCAGCAACCATCTTCGAATGTGGACTTTGTTCTGATAACATATACTCCTGCTGACATTATATTTATGTGGATTCTTGAAGTAGAATGATGTTCACCACCCAACAAGGAGGTTGGATCTTTTTGGGTGGTTTGTGAGCCATGATTTTTGCAAATTTGAAAGCCATGGAAAAACAGATTTTTAAAAGAGCTCTGTGTTTCTTTTGCAATGATGTTGCTCTGTGGGCAGCCACATGATGGGTTTTGGCAGTGGTCTCCTGTGTTAACCACTGACATAGGCAAAAGTGGATGGCGGCCTATTTTTCAGATTTTTACTGCACACTTTTGGGTGATTTTTAGTGAGCAGCATGCTTTCTGGCAGCCATTCTGATGTTTCTGCTGCAAGCAATGCACAGTAATGTTGCAGGGCCTCGACTAGTGGGTTGAAACATCCCACAGTTAAACGTGTGAGATAAGATATGCAAGTAAAGCCAAATTGTTGGTGAATGTTTGAACTTAGAAGGAAGGAAATAATACTGTTGACAAAGTGGACCGGCACTGTGAATGTGCTCAATCTAAGGTCTCTGTATGTTATTCAGACAAGACAAATGGAAGTAGAAGATTAATGTGAAGAATAATTGTTTAAAGTGAATCAAAGTGGTCCTGCGATGGTTTAAGCAAAACCCATTGCGCATTTGAAAGTTTTCGATTCGAATGTTGAGAGGATCTGAACCCGGACGAGGGGGATCCGTGGTCCGAGCCTGGCAGAGGGAGACCAAATTGTGAACATTGTGTAAAAGGGATCTGAACCCAGAGGAGGGGGGTCCGTGGTCAGAGCCCGATGAGGGAGAACCAAATTGTGAATGGTGAACATTGTGGAAAGATAGCCCACACCCGGATGAGGGAGACCAAATTGTGAATTGTGAACATTGTAGAAAAGGGGTCTGTGCCCGGGCGAGGGGGACCCCGTGGTCCGAGCTCGAAGGAGGGATACCAGTCTTGAACTTATGAATGTAATAACCATGACAAAGGAAATTAAATTTTGTGCTTTGTTTTTTACATCACACCCTCTGCAATAAGAGACTGTCATTGCAAAAGAGACATTGGCGGAAGGCCCTGAAGCCTATGTGTTGAACTGGTACCTTGTGGCCAAGAAGCCAGAGTGTGTGGGAAGCTAGCACGTGTGGCCTTGTCCCATGCAGAAAACATGGGGAAGGGGAGCCAACTGTTCAACTATCCTGACATGTCTTTTCTTGAGCACATTTCTTTTGCTTACATTGTTATCCCACACCATTCTGTATTTAGAAGTAAGTATTGGCTATAGGTTTATTAGTATAGGCCCTTTTATTTTGAGAGACTCTACTAGGACTGAATTATTATTATTTGATTGTTGTAGCTTGATCCCAATCCTTAGATTTAGGCTGAGATAGGTGTTCAACCAAGCCATTTAAAGTTCAATCAACACCCTTCAACTGTGATCACTTGTGTCTGTCTTCAATGTTTGTTACCATGCCTTCTTTACATGTGGTGTCCGGCTGGGATGTGACTCAATTGAGACACATTTTGCGATCATAAAATTCCAGAAACATAGTCACAGAGACTCAGATCCCTCCCTGCCATGAAAGAATCCATAGGCTTTGACATCTGTAGTAGCAGAGATACTACTAACCCTTCAGGGAAAAGGGGGATGGTTCCCCCAGACCTAGTCCCAATACCCTCTAAGGGTTGTTATATAAGACTAACCCCGAAATCTGACCTTGCCTGGAAGTTTGGTCTGGATGTCCAGGCAGCCGTCACAGATCCAGACTTCCAAGGAGACGTAAAGGTTCTCCTACAGAATCATGGTGACACTCCATTTGAAATACGTTGTGGGGACCAATTTGCACAGGTATTTTCTTGAAAAGGCTCTATTTCCACATTTTAAGGAAGAAGGTGAACAAAAAAAACTGAGAGAGATTAGTCTTTGGAGAGGCTAATGAACCACCCACCATTGAGGCAAAGAGGGAAGAGAAGTCTACCATCCTTCTCGATTTAGCCTTTGCACAGTGAAATGATTATGCACTCGCAGAGGCTTTGGTACAGGTGATTCCTGAAGAAGTACATGAAAAAGGAAGCCTCTTTTCTTCCTGAAACAGGGATTACTATATAGAAAGGAAACCTCCAGAGAATACCTAAGTACAATTCAATAAGTGATCACCAAAACTCATTGTAAGATCGTGTTAGAGATTGCACATTCTCATTTGACAGGTGGACATTTAGGACAATCTAAGATTCAAGCTCACATCAGTGGGAAGTTCGACTGGCCTGGAATCCATGCGGACATAAAGTCCTTCATCCAGATATGTGAAATATGCCAGAAGACCAGTGCACATATTCCTTTAACTGCCCTTCTAAACCCTTTAGCAAACATCAAAGTCCCTTTCTCCCGTATAGGGATGGACATCATTGGACCGTTTAAATTCTCTATACTGGGTATTAACTATGTCCTTGTAATCATTGTTTACACTACCCGATACCCAGAGGCATTCCCCATGCAGAAGAAAACAACCCAAAAGATCTTAAAACATCTTTTGCCAATATCTTCAGTTTTCTGGTTACCCAAAGGAAATTCTAACAGATATGGGATCTAATTTTATGAGCAATCTGATGAGTGAAGTTAAGGAATAACTACATATCTCCACGTTAAGAACCTCAGTTAACCACACCCAAAGAGAATGTTGTTCGAGAGATTCAATAAAACCCTTAAGATGATTTTGAGTTGGTAGATCAGAATGGAAAGGATTGGTACAGCATCATCCCCTGGGCCCTGTTTGCAGTAAGAAAGACCCCTCAGGCATCCACTGGTTTTTCTCCTTTTGAACTACTTCATGGTCGAGAACCTAGGCATGTCTTAGACATGCTCCGGGAGACCTGGGAAGAAAGGGGAGAGGCACCTATTCCCCTTTCACAAACAGCTACCAGATTACGGAAACATATAAAAAACTTGTCCGAAATCTAATTTACACTCACATGGAAAAAGCCCAAGTCCAGCACAAGTCCACCTATGACAAGAAAGTAAACTTGAGAACCTTTTCAGTAGGAAAAAAAGTGTTAGTTCTCTTACCCACCACTGAAAATAAACTTGTCTCAAAGTGGTACTAGAGCAAACAGGGACCTATAAAATAGCCCAACCTGATTAAAAGCAAAAGACCCACCTTTATCAGGTAAACCTCTTAAAGGAGTGGAAAGAAAATCCTTCCACTCCCCCACACCCTCCTCAATATTATCTTGCCTAATACCGGAGGAGATAGACAACTCAGAACTGTTTACCCAAGAACTATCTAAACAAAAGCAAGAAGACATAATGATCTGGTCATGCCATTCCCTGATGTATTCTGTGAAAAAACAGGGAGAGTACATGGCACTTATCATTATATCAGAACTCCAAACGGAAAAGTGGTCATTTTAAAAGCCTACAGACACCCAGAAGCCCGAAAGCAAATAGTGGTAGAGGAAGTAAAAATAAATCTGAAGGCAAACATTATCAAGCCTTCTTCCAGCCTATTGTCCTCCCCTATTGTATTGTAAACAAAACCAGATCATTCCTGGTAATTTTGAATAAACTACAGGCAGGTTAATGCCATCTCTGCCTTCGATGCCTATCCCATGCCGCGCATCGATGAGGTAATAGATAAACTCGGAAGTGCTGTCTTTCTATTGACCCTAGACTTGACCAAGGGATATTGGCTGGTCCCCATACACAAACTGGATAAAGGAAATACAGCTTTCTCAATGCCTCTGGGACTATTCCAGTTTAAAGTCTTCCCTTTTGGCCTGAATGGGGCCCCAGCCACTTTCCAATGGCTTATGGACAGGATATTACAGCCCTATTCTGATTTCTGTGGGGCTTATGTTGATGACATAGTCATTTACACTAAGACATGGGAGGATATCGCTTCCATCTTCATACCATCACGAGAACCCTCAGAGAAGCCAGCTTAACTGCCAATCCATCCAAATTCAAAATGGCGCAATCAGCCTTGAGATACCTCGGCTTCTTTATAGGGAATGGCAGTGTCTAGCCCCAACAAGAAAAAATTAAATACGTCCTCAATACCCCCATGCCCATGCCTAAGACTAAGAGAGACTTCCGAGCATTCCTAGAATTGATTGGTTATTACCGTTGGTTAATTCCTAATTTTTCCGATAAAACAGCTAAATCAACCGACAAATTAAAGAACGCTGAACCCCAGAAGCTTCCTTGGACTAATTAGGATGACATATGCTACATCAACTTAAAGCAAACTTTATGCCAGAACCTGATCTTAAAGGTCGTAGATTTTTCAAAAGAGCTTGTGTTACACACTGATGCATCTCTCACAGGGCTAGGAGCCATCTTATCACCATTTGTGACAGATTTGAACATCCAATCCTATTCACTAGTCAAAAGCTCTTCCCTCATGAAAATAACTACTCTGTTATAGAGTTAGAGGCCTTTGCCATCAAATGAGCAATCACCCATCTAAAATACTACCTTTTGGGAAGGAGGTTCACCCTTGTCACAGACCACTCACCTATAGTAAGGATAAGCCAACAAAAGGACTCTAATCCTCAAGTCATGCAATGGGTCTTAGACCTGCAACCTTACTGTTTCACTGTGTAACACCGAAAAGGTAAAGACCAAGGAAACATCAATTTCCTTTCCGGTTTCCCTGTGAAACAGATGTGGCTACATAGCATAGGAGAAGGGTGTGTGAGAAACCAGGAGATATCTCAACCGCTAGTCCCAGCGGATCTCTCTCTCGGGTGGCCAGGGAACAGCCATCACCTTTGGATCCAGGCCGTGGGCGAGGACCAGTGTGGGAGTATCACATGGGTGAGGGGTCTTTGTGGAGTGGGAGTGCGACACCGGATGGTGAGACGCAATATTCCTCTCCCTGTAAAATATTTTCCGCATGTCACTTGATGGGATATTTAGAAACTCAAACCTACACCCCCTTTTCCTGCACAAACACTTTTACACTGACAGCCCATTCTGAGAGAAAACAGACTCACACCCAAGCCGTGTACCTGACATGTCCCAATACTATGGTCAGGCAAAGTCAGGCAATTGTCGACAATCACTCACACCTGACTTCGATTACACTTCCCCACACGGATAAAAGGCAGAGCACTAGGGCACACACCAAGCAAGGCAAAGCACACAAAGGTACAGCAGTTTAGAGACGGCAGCTGAACGAGAGGAGAAAGACGACAATGCACGAGAGGTTCGTGAGAAGTGCAAACTGCTTGACTGTTTCAGTAGGAAGCTGTTACTTTCAAGAGACCTTCAAGGCAGAAAGTGTAAGACCAGGAAACCAGGCTGAAGAATCCTGCATTGTGTGTCGGAGATATCGAAGGCCCTCCCGCGTAACTGACTAAGGTGGGGAGGAGCTTCAGATGACTTGGTATCGTCCATGGCTCTGAGAACAAAGCAACAACAGAGAACAACACAGCCGGTGAGTTGGGGAGACCAATGCCAGACCGGTCTGTGTTGAAGTCAATGTTGCAAGCTGCAACATTGTAAAATGAACAAGCAATGTAAAAGCATGTGATGAGAGACACAAGTAAAACTAAATTGCTGGTGAATGTTTGAACTTAAGAAGGAAGGAAATGATACCTCGCCTCCCTCTCTCTCTCTCGCTCTCTCTCTCTTTGCACCTCCTCCTCTGCCTGTGTTAGTTTTGCTTGCAAGCTGCAATGCTCATCATATTCCATATGTGTGGGCAATGATCTCTGTTTGCTTATTTTCTCTCCGATTATAATATCCTCATCACTATAGGTGGGGGCACATATGTGGGAACAATATACCCTGTCACTGGTTTTAAGGTTTTCAATGGGTATAACCCCTGCACTGTCAAGGACGGGTCACTGTGGGCATCATAAACCCCTCGTCATGCTAGTAAAGCATCCATTTTTTTATATCTGGCTCTGGCACCTCTTCCTAAAAAATGTTTTATAACTTGAGTATACCTTGCCCATTCTGTAACTGTTTACCCTTATATGGAGCATGTAAATAGGTGCACATTTGTTGTAGTATCAACTTTGAATGAGTGGCTTCTTGTGGCCAGGGCATAAACATCTAGCCCACTATGTCTGTAAACCATCCCGTATTGTACTTGACAATTTTGTCCTTATATCAGGGCAATGTCTTACATAAGTGAATGATTGGAGCATCCCGCATGCTAATAATTTGAGCTACAACTTATCAGTGATCATTAACCACTCACTACTTCACTTCCTGCTCTCCTATTTTTCCTCCTTTACCCACCCCTCCCCAACAATATTTCCCCACCAATAAGACAAAGTTTGTCTCTCTCCGAGACAACACCATCTGCGTCTCTCAACCCTGCTTAGCAGCACCACAAACACCACTCACAATCTGAGCAGCCCCACCTTGCAGCTCCCACACCGGACCAAACTCCTCGGTCCACACCACCACTTCACATCCTCTACAAATATAATGGAAACTTCAAAAAGGCCTAAGTTAAAAACATAAGGCTGGTGCCAGCAATCATGACACCAATTAATAACAGTTGTCTTCTCACTGTCTGCAAGGGATACGTCTCTTTTATTACTGCACTGTAATGAAGCTTACCATGTGATCATTTCCACGCCTTGACAGAAGATTTATCTTTTTCAATCTCTTATTTCCTCACAAACCCATAATATACAAAAACCTTCTTCCAGTTTTGTCATATCTAAGTCATCCATGGATCGGCTGAATGTCTCTGGCGTCAAGTCTCCCCTATGAGCCTGCGGTCCTCCACGCCCTAAGGGCGGCCTGCAGGACCAGACAGGACTTCTTTTCAAAGAGGGCTCCTGTGGACTTCTCTCTGTTGTGCATCATCTCGCTCTCTACAGGTCATGCTTCACAGTCCTCTGGGGCACACTGGGGACCCCTTGACAGTCCGACAATGATCAACTAACCGTCCTCTGCTACCAGATATTAAGGTGGTCTCAAAATCCTAAATAGACCCAGAGGAGTCGGAAACAGTCCAAACCAGACTCAATGGTGGAGTAGACAAAGTGCATTGCAAAACCCAGTTTTCTTCACATTAAGAAAAATCCGGGAGGGCATACACACATTGAAATCTTGTCGCTCTCGACATTTTAATGAAAAACAGTTGCTTAAGTATTGAAACCACGTAATAATTGATGTCATAACATGATATCAGTTCATGAAACATATGCAGAATGGGGATAGGTTAGTGGGTTTGGCTAAATATTCTATATAGGTTAAACATTTAATTGGGTTACAAGTATCTGATGGCTCTACCTGAAACCACCACTATATTGATAAAGGTTAAAACACATCATCTCTATGACAAATTGTTGGTTGGCATACTATTTAATGAGTGGTGTGACACCAAGGATTTTGATAGGTTGGTTCTTTACTAATCAACTTTGGACACTTGACAGGTCTTCAAAATATGTGCCAGGCATAGACTAGGGGGAGAAAGGCCCATGGAATGTTCTTCTTTCAATTAAATGTTGCCTGTCCTCATTCTCTGGCCATGACATTGGGCAATCCCTTTATGCTTGGCCTTATACGGCAATTTCTTTCTATGTGTGATTTTAGGGACTATCGCAGGTGCCCTATCTGTGTTTGCTTCTAATGAATAGCATGTGTTTTCCATGTCTAGGTGTCTATGTCCCGTGCATTGGGACCATGTTTATATTAGATTTAATGACTATTTATGGAGGTTTTAGCAAATAGTAATGTGTGTGTCTTGTTTTCCGTTGCCACCAGGGACACACTTGGGTTATTCTTCCCGGTGTCTTTTGGCTTACTGTTGTACTGCACCTGGCTAACAAAGGCTGCTTGCCCTCTTCTAAAACCTTCATTATTCTGGGAGTATACTGCTTGCGTCTTGGGAATTGCTATCTCGTGCCTTTGTTCCCTCATCCTGATCCTCCCTTGTTTCACTCTAACCTTGGCACTAGTTGCCAGCCACTGTCTGAGCTCTGCACAGATATGCATTTTTGTGGATTCAACGTTTGAGTTTTCTCGAGGTCTTGAGGCCTGTGCTTATTCAAAGAAATGCTGTGGCTTCCAGTTTTAAGAAGATGGCTGCCCAATTACTCTCTTGCTTCTATGTTTAGCAAGCTATATTTGTGTGTCGCTCATGTTGCACTCACCGTATACATTGATCATGTTAGTGTTCTTCATGTCTGTGGATGCTATTTTAGTTTTCTTCCTTCTAAATGCATATATTACCTATTGTACCTGTTCTTTATGTGGAGTGCATATTTATTTTGTATCTAATGCATCCTCTTGTACTGTTACGTTAGTTTGAATGTGTTTACGATCTTCAACTCACCTTGTCTCCAAGCCCTGCTTCGCTGGTTGGGGATAAGGGTGGAATGGCTGTCTCAGTAGGTAACGTCTCTCACCTTTGTGGTATTGGAGTGGGGGAGGGGCAGAAGCTATGGATGAATCATTAATCTGCTTCCCAGCACTCCCTATATGCACTTACTAGCTAAGAAGGTGTGTAACAGAATCACTAACATCCATACATGTATCTCCTATGTATACCTTCTGGTATGTAGTAGTTATATGGCATTCAAGAAACTGTCAGGGAACTTTGTTCCCTCACCTGGAGATATACACATCACTGAAAATGTGCACATGAAGGATTAAAACAGCATTCATGTAACTATCTTTTTACTGTGAAGAGTGATGGATTTCTTTTTTTAGATGTATAATTGCATTTTAAGGTATTTTGCACATGGCGATTACGACAATATTGCATATCTATGCAAGGTTCAATAGCTAGACTTGTTGAATTGCAGGCATACAAACAGTGATCACAGTGACTTGGACAGTGATGCTAATTTGCACATTTGATGGTTGGTTTTTGCACATTGTTCGATCTATGTGATTTTGACCATTTTGACCATGTGTGTGTTAAATGTATTAAAGTGTACTTTTTGTATTTTGTCTATGTGTTTCTAGAGTGTAATGTTTTTTCATATGTCATTGTTTCAGATTTTATTAATACATTTATAGTAGATTGATTCACTCTTCTGGACACATCGATTGTTCCCTTTAAAGCCTTAGTGGATATGTAATTGATTTAAAAGAACATTAGAACAATTGTTAAGTCACTCGTGAGTCACCATTTGTGTAGCTGACTATCCTTTCAAACACCTACTGAATTTGTAATAAGAAACTAAGGAAACTGCATTTGTCAATTGTCAAGTCTGATGCTGGTAGCACCAAAGCTATTTTCCAGGGAAAGTATATTATTAACTTTAACTGACTGTTAGGCACTATACAGTGTCCCAAAGGTAAACATACATGCACATATTGTTTTGTTCAGATTACCTGTTAGTGGTATGCTAGAATCCTCTGGTTTGAAGGGTACCTAACTGTCAACCAAAGGAATCTTGTCTCCAAAGGAATTGTCTCTTTGAACAGAGGCACAGTTTTTACAAATATGAATCTACAAACTGATGTGCCAGCTAAACCCAGGAAATCCTTTGTGCTCCCAGTGAGAATGTAATAACTCCCCCCATGTGAGAGGTTAAATTCCTTGGGAGGGCTAACCCATTTCTACTTCAAAAGGAGCTGCTTGTGGGGAGTGGGTGGGATTATGGACAACAAAACAGAGAAGACTGTTTGATCGACAGGAGTTTGAGGAAGTTAGAAGTAGGTAGAGAACAAGTATCACAGCAATTAAACATTCTACCATTTTGAATTAGTCCTCACATTACTTCCTATTCCCTCTCATGTTTTACTTCACATAGATTTAGGCTTCTGTGTCTGACAGAAAAAGTGGTCGGCACTTTAGTAAAAAATTGAATAATTGGCTATGCCACTACCCTGCTAGGATTCAGCTATAAAAAGAATGTGTGCGCACCACTCTGGTGAATAATGTTGGAGTTTAAAGGACCCTTTCCTCAGAATGAAGATACATTTTCCATAAGAAATTAAATGCCCCTTCCTCACAACTCCTTGGGAATAGAGAGGATACTTGCTGTTAGATACATCTATTTTGCTCCGTTTGCACACCTAATTTCAACTTTTTCCCCTTACTTCCAGTATTATGCAGATGACACACAACTCTTCTTCAAACTTCCCTCTGATCCTCTGCTTACCTCCTCCATCATTCCTGACTGCCTATCTGCCATCCAGTCCTGGTGTGCCTCCAATGATATCAGCATCAAAGCCAGCAAGACCAAGTTCTTTCCCATCGGGATGACTTCTCCCTCTTTCGTCCACTCACTCTGGCCACTATAAGGAAAGCATGGCATCAATGTAAGACAGACACAAATGATCACAGTTCAAGGATGTTTATTAAACTGTATAATGGGTGAGTTAAACGCCTAATCTAACCGTAAACCTAAGATGGGAGAAAGCTACGGCCATCGGCCATCAAATAATAATAATACAGTCCTATTGGAATCCAGTCAAATAAAAAGGGCCCATACTAAAAAAAAAAAAAAAAAAACTCTTGAGCACAGCACACTCCTGGGCTTCTGGCACAAGTTTACAGTTCCTTTTCTATATATCAGGGCCTTCTGTTCCCAAGTCTCTTCTAATGCAAAGTCTCTTGCTTCAGAGGGGCATGATATACCAAAACAAAAACAGTTCCTTCTGGTAACCTTCACGCCGGGTGGTTACTCTACACCCTAGGATCCCCCTCAGCCAGGCTCTGATACTTCTTTCAGCATTAGTTTCTCAAAACAGTTGCCAATTGAAAAAGAGGCTTGTGATGGGCGATCACGTCTTCCTGGGTCACTCTATTATTTGATGGCAAGTGTACACTTTCGCAATATCACAGTTTTTATGGTGTTCCCCTCAACCGGGAGCAATTGCCAGTTTCCGCATGTCCTCAGTTTACAATTTCTTCAATGTGTCAAGGGCTTTCGATTGTACAAAGGATTTGGCATGACTCTTTTATGACCACTTTGACACCTTACCTTCTCTATGGCCTCTTGGTACTTGTACTCTCCCTATTTTGCTGTTCAATACCTTCCTTTTTTCAGGAGAGGAGTAGCAGCCAGAAACCTTCGATTGAGCGTCAACGTGGTGCCGGACCACTCTATCTCTGGTACCAAGTTCATTCACAAAGACCGCTGTCTCTTAATCTTCTTAATGTTGCCACTGCAACCTTGAATCTAACACAGTCCAGCCCACTATCAGGTTCTTCCGACTCAGCGGCTGTGCTGAATGCGTTGGTGTTTCTTTTCCCACCGGAGTCAAGGATGGCACCACGATGGCAACCATGTCTCCCCACCCTGGCTATCACTGTGGGAGGGTTCCATGAACCGCTGACATCCATCACACCAGTCGCCAGCTGTGATTCCATGCCTTATGTTACTTTTGTAAGAGGCTTTGTGGGTCTGGGTTTAAACGGGCAAGGGCAACTCCCTCCTTGATGTCCTTTGAGGTCTCCCCACCTTTCTCCTCTGCTTGAACTGCTGTCCTGGAATAGCTGCTTCCTCATGCATTCGGCCTTGCTCAAAGTGTGCTCTTGTGCTCGACCTTTTATCCCAGTGGGGCAGTCAGGTGTGTGTAGGTTTCAGGAATTGCCTGACTCTGCCTGACCCTTGTGCTGGGACATGTCAGGTAAATGGCTCTTGAAGTAGTCCATTGTCGCTCACGGTGTGAGAAAGTGTTTGTGTTGGAAAGGGGGGGTAGAGGTTTTAAGTATCCTACTGGGCAGGATGGGGGAAAGGTGTCATAAGGAAGGGGATACCGCATCTCACCCTTCGGTGTCCCACTTCCAGTCACCCTCAGGAACTGGATCCAATAGCGATGATCATGTCCTGGCCACCGGAATGATAGATCACCGGGGACTAGTGTGTTAGATACCTCCAGGTTTCTCACATACCCTTCCTCCATGCGATGTAGCCGCATCTGCTTCACAGGTGAACCGGGAAATGAAATCGCCCTGGTCCTTTCCTTTTTGTTGTTCCACACTGAAACGGTAGGGCTGCAAGTCTAGAAACCATCGCATGACACAAGGGTTGCAGTCTTTGGGTTAGCTAATCAAAATTAGGGGAGCATGATCTGTGATGAGTGTGGATTCCTTCCTAAGAGGTAGTATCTGAGGTGGATAATGGCCCTCTTAATAGCCAATTCCTCTAATTCCAACACAGAGTATTTTTATTTTCACATGGGAAAAGCTTGCGACTTGTAAACAAGATGAGATGCTCTGATCCATCGCAAACTTGCAATAGGACTGCTAACCCTGTAAGAGAGGCTCTGTTTGCAGTTTGAACTCTTTAGAGAAATCTACAACCTTTAGGTTTGGGTTCTGGCACAGGTTTTTTTTTAAGGTGTTATAGCATATTTCATCCTCGTCTGTCCAATGAAGTTTCTGGGGTTGTGCATTCTTGAGTTTATCAGTCAGCCTAGCTGTTTTGTCCGAAAAGTTAGGGACAAACCTATGGTAATATCCTTTTAGCCCTAGAAAGGCTGCAAGATCTCTCTTAGTTTGGATGTTGGTATATCTAAGACGGCTTTCACTTTCTCATGTTGAGGTTGTATGTTGCTATTCCCTACAAAGAAGCTGAGGTATTTCACGGTGGATTGGCCCAGTCTGCATTTAGATGGATCAGCAGTTAGGCCGGTTTCTCTGACGACTTTCATAATAGTATAAAGATGGAAGAGATGGTCCTCCCAGGTTTTACTATAAATGACGATATCGTCAATATAAGCTCCACAGAAATCGGAATAGGGTTGTGATATTTTATCCATGAGGCGTTGGAAAGTGGCTGACGCACCGTGTAAGATGAAAGGGAGGACTTTGAATTGAAACAGTCCTAGAGATGATGAAAAAACTTTATTCTCTTTATCTGGCCCATATATTGGGACTTGCTGGTACCCTTTCATTAAGTCTAGGGTGGATAGACAGGTGGCTACTCTGAGTATATCAATTAGGTCATCGATACATGGCATGGGATAGGCATTGTAGTCCAAAATTGCATTAAGTTGACGGAAGTCTACACAAAAAGTCCAGGAACGGTCAGGTTTAGTGACCAACACGATAGGGGAGTACCATGGGCTCGAGGAAGGCTCAATAATATTGGCCTTCAACATTTTATTTACCTCCTCAAGCACTATCTGTTTACGGGCTTCCGGGAGTATATACAGTTTTAAATGAACCACTTTTCCCTCAGGTGTTCTGATATAATGGTAGGTGCCTTTCACTCTTCCTGTTTTCTTCTGAAAATACATTTGGGGAATGATGTAATTACATCTTTTAGATCTTTTTGTTGTTGACTAGATAGCTCTAGAGGAATTAATTTGAAGCTGTATATTTCTTCGGGGACCAAACAGGATAGCACATTGGCATGGGTGGCTGACGGGTTCTCTTTCCACTCCTTTAATAGTTTTGCTTGATATAATTGGACCTTCTGTTTTTTGTCTGTTTGGGCTACTTTATAAGTACAGGTTCCTGTATGTTGTAATATTTTCATAGGGCATGAAAAACCTTGTTTTCTGAGGTGGGTAAGAGGACCAGTACTTTCTGTCCTATGGAAAATAATATTAAACTTTCTTGTCATAAGTGGATTTTTGCAGACTCTGGGCTTTTTCCATATGAGTACACACTAGGTCTCAAACAAGTCTCATGTGTTCTCGCATTTGGTAGTGGTTTGCAAGATGGGAATGGGTGCCTCTTCTCATTCTTCCCAGGTTTCCGGGAGCATGTCTAGGACGTCTCTAGGCACTCTACCATAGAGTAGTTCGAAAGGAGAAAATCCTGTAGACGCCTGAGGGGTTTTCCTTACTGCAAATAGTCCCCAAGGGAGCATTCTGTCCCAGTCTTTCCCGTCCTTACCTACCAATTTACGTAGTATTAATTTCAGGGTCGTATTGAATCTTTCTACCAAGCCATCAGTTTGGCTATGGTACACAGAAGTTTGTAATGTGGTAATGTGGAGCAACACTTTGACCTCTGCCATAAGCATACTCATAGAATTTGAACCTTGATGAGTTAGTATTTCTGTGGGAAAGCCAACCCTGAAAAATATGTTTAAGGATTTGTTTTCAGATATTGTTCCACATTGGGAATGCATGGGGGTATCTGGTTGTATAGTCCACAATCACAAGGAAATATTTGTTGTCTTACCTGGATGTTTCTAAAGGCCCAATGATGTCCATCCCGATTATTGAAAAAGGGACTTCTATGATTGGTAAGGGATTCAGAGGGGCAGGTAATGGGATGTGCAGACTGTTGTTTTGACAAATGTCACATTTTCTGAACAAAGGTTTTAATATGTCATGATCACTGCTTCCAAGGAGCCAGGACCAGCCCAACGTCCTTGGAAGCGGGCCCCTAACCCTAATCCTAGGCACCAGCCGGTTCCCACTGGGACCTTTTGGACCTTGTCCTGGCGCCGGTGGCACCAGGCTCATCAAAACCATTGGTCCCGGCACTGGAAGCGCCGGGCCCATAATAGGTGTGAGGATGCTTGGGTGGACTTACCTGCAGCAGACCATGCTGCTTACTTACCAGCCACTTAGAAGCTATCTAAGAACAGGAACTACTTTCTTACCTGGGTGGGGCAGCTCCACTCCCTGGATACAGCACTGGAACTCTTCTGGAAACTGGAACTCTTTTCTTTCCTAGGCGGGGCCGTGGAAGAAGACGCCTCATCACTCCAAGGCTATTTAAACCACACCCGATAGATGAAGCGTGCTTCGCGTTATTCTGCATCTGCAGCAGAACGCTCACCGAGTCTGCTCCGGTTTTTCTTCTTCTGATCCTGGACCTGCAAGAATCCTACTTACCATTTCAGTATCCAGACATCATCAGCACCTGCAAAGAACAGAAACAACAGGTTAGCAAGGCGAACTTTACACGCAGTACTTACTCACCTGATCCATCGGCTGCGGCCGCTTCGTCACGCCGCATCTCCACCTGCAAAGGCAAAAGCATTGCCATACTTACCGGCACGCTGTGGATTCCGGATTTCTTCGTTCTGCATCGCCGCCTGTAAAGACAAAGCATCGTTAACAACTTACTGACATTCCGCGCACTCCGGCGCTGCAAACCAACATCTGAAAGGCAAAAGAAAAGACATTAAGCAGGTATTTACTTAAGTCCATCCCGCTCGTCGCAATAAAACGCCTGCAAATACTCCGGCCTCTCTTTAACACAAACTCAGCTGCAAGGAAAGAGACAATAAGAGCGCTTGCCATACTTACAAACTTCCAGGCGCTTTACTTCATCTTCCATCTCAAGAGCCCTGCAATACATAAGGGAAAAGCATTATATAGAGTCTGCATATAAACGTGCCACGCATTTAAAGACTATAAAGACAAAAGGTGTCCAGAAACTCACCGCTCGTGCAGACAACGACGGTAACCATCCTCTGAATTCAAGAGGCCTATGTTTCACCAGTGAAGGAACTGGCAACGGCACCCTGCACCAGACACAGATGGAGAGCCCAGCATTCACCTATATAAGGTGAGCACGTTGACCTGGGGGCTCTACGAAAAAGCTTGGAAGAGAGAGGGAGAGAGGGACATTCAACTACCCAGACCATTAACCCCCATATTCTTTCACCTGCAGAATCCTCACTCTTCGAGTCCGACACACAGTGCGAAGAGGTTCGACCCCAGAAGCCAATCGAGTCCTGCACATCACTTTTCGAGTCACAGACAGCTTCCTGCCAAGACCCGCGCCTCCGTGGGAATCAGGTGAGCGTTACAGAACGCGAAGCCCACCACAAAACTCCTACCCAGGCACAATGGAAACCTCAGACACTGATCGACTAGCCCAGTTGCTCGGGGAATTAAGAGCAGAAGTACATGCAGCTCGTCAGGAAACGAACTCTCTAAGAAGAGAACTGATAATTTCCAAGGAGCGAACAGAGGACCTTGCTAGGCAGTTGTTACAAATGCAGGCAGGACAGACACCTTTGCCCGTTCCAGGAGGGAGTTATCCTTCTGCATCAGCTTCAAATCCAGTGCAAATCAATCTGCCCGGTAATGTGCCCTTGGCTCCGCCCGAACGCTTTTCTGGTGATCCAAAGAAATTCGCAGTGTTCATCAACCAGTGCCGCCTACACTTCTTATGTCGACCAGCTGCATTCCCAACAGACCAGACCAAGGTGGCTTTCGTGCTTTCTTATCTCAGTGGCAGCGCTGCAGATTGGTCGATCCCGTTAGTCACCCAGGATGATCCGGTTTTACATGATTTTCAGGCCTTCCAGTCCAGCATGGAGAAACTGTTCGCAAGACATGCATAAGGGCAGGCCTTGGACAATGAACTTCTCTCATTACGACAGGGTAATCAAGACCTCTTGACTTATATAGCCTCCTTCAATAGACTCATAGTGGAAACACAATGGCCCGAGGACAAGAGAATAACGCTTTTCTACAGGGGCCTGCATGGAGAGCTCAAGGATGTGTTAGCGCAAGTTGTGAATCCTCCACAAGAATGTTCTGATTATATTGACTTAGTTGTCCAATTGGACCATAGACTACAGAACAGGAAGGCAGATCGTTCCAGATTTGATACCCGAGTGTTTTATAAACCACAGACCTCGAATAAGGGAGCTGACACTGTGGAACCCATGCAAATAGGGGGCATGAAAGGACCTTTAACCCAGAAAGAGCGGGAAAGAAGAAGGCAGCTGCAATTATGCCTCTATTGCGGAAACTCAGGACACTTTCTTCGGGACTGTCCAGTGAAACCAGCTAAGAAGACTGTAGGAGCCGCGGATACCTGTACCACAAAGTCAGAGCAGGGAAACGACCTCGCCCGACAAGAGTAGAGGTCCTCTTGCCGAGCGTTAAGATCTGTCCCGTGGGTTTATAGTGATAATATCGAAAACCAAAATCTCGAAAACCAAAATCTCGAATACAAAAGGCCGAAAAATAAAATATCGAATTTTTTTTTCAATGTGTTTTTTTTTTAAATGGGGGGGTTCCCCCCCAACCCCCCTTTTTTTTCATTTTTTTTTATTTTACCCCTTTTTTTTACTTACCTGACCCCAAAAACATATATAAATAAATAAATAAAAAATTCGATATTTTTTTTTTCGATATTTTTTTTTCCGGTCTTTTTGTATTCGATATTTTGGTTTCGAGATTTTGACTGACTACCCTGTCCCGTGACCTCGCATTTCGTGATACCCATGGTCCTCATTAGTCCTGAACGTCCGGATCGTTTGCATGCAATTGAAGCTTACATTGACAGCGGAGCAATCGGTAACTATGTGGACCGTGAAATGGTATCAAGGATGAATCTACCCCTTGTCCCTAAGGCAGTAAAAGACGTCATCACTACTGTGGATGGCACGGAGATAGCCTCCGGACCAGTAACGCATGCCACCCAAGAAGTGACGCTAGTGAGTCAAGATGGACACCGGGAGAGAATCGTGTTCGATGTAATCAAGGCCCCTCAGTTCCAGATCATTCTGGGAATCCCTTGGTTAGAGAAGCACAATCCTCAGATCGATTGGCGAGCAAAGACGGTTCAGTTTCCAGAGTGTTTTACCACTTGTTATCCTCGGTCTGATGTTTCACTGGCGGCAATCTCTTCTGAGGAGGTTCCCAAATTACCTCCCGAATACCAGGAATTCCAAGACGTCTTCCGGAAGGATCAAGCTAACACCCTGCCTCCTCATAGGTCTTACGACTGTCAAATAGATCTGATACCTGGAACAACTCCTCCTTGCAGCAGGATTTATGCCCTCACCGAGCCAGAGAACCTTCACCTCAGACAGTACCTGGACCAATACCTAGCTAACGGGTTTATCCGTCCTTCAAAATCTCCAGCCTCATCGGCTTTGTTCTTCGTTCCGAAAAAGGAAGGAGACCTTAGGACTTGCATAGATTACCGCGCCCTGAATCAGATCACCGTTAAAAACAGATACCCGTTACCTTTGATCCCTGAACTCCTGGACCAAGTCAAAGATGCATGTATATACACAAAGCTGGATCTCAGAGGAGCCTACCACTTGGTACGGATAAAAGAGGGCGATGAATGGAAAACGGCCTTCCGCACCAAGGACGGGCTATTCGAATATCAAGTGATGCCCTTTGGACTGTGTAATGCTCCTGCTGCTTTCCAATATTTTATGAACGATGTCCTTAGAGAACTCATAGACGTGTGTGTTGTTGTCTACAATGACGACATCCTCGTCTATTCATCATCTGAAGAAGAACATCAGAGACACGTTAAAAAGGTTCTCGAGAGATTGCGTCAACATAATCTTTTTGCTAAGCTTGAGAAATGCGTTTTCAACGTAACGGAAGTCGAGTTCCTGGGATTCATATTGTCGCCTAACGGAGTCCATATGGATTCAAAGAAAGTTGATGCAATTATCAAGTGGCCATCACCAACCTCTGTAAAAGGAGTTCAAAGCATGTTAGGATTCGCTAACTTTTACCGCAGATTCATTCCTGAATTTTCTCGGATAGTCCAGCCCATCACCGCTCTGTTGAAAAAGAACAAACGTTTTGAGTGGTCTTCTGAAGCAGAACAAGCTTTTCAGGACTTAAAAGCTAAATTCATTTCTGCACCTGTTTTAAAACATCCTCGCCCAGAACTTCCTTACATCGTGGAAACGGATGCTTCTAGTCTTGCTATGGGGGCAGTGTTATCACAAAGAGATCCGATCACACACCAACTACATCCTGCTGACTTTTGGTCCCGCAAGTTTTCGCCTCCCGAGATCAACTATTCAATTACAGACAAGGAACTTTTGGCCATCAGATCGGCCTTTAAAGCCTGGCGGCATTATCTTCTAGGAGCCAGACACACAGTCACCGTAATGACTGACCACCGCAATTTACAATATCTAAAGACAGCCAAAGCTCAATCTTCCAGACAGCTTCGCTGGGCTCTGTTTCTAGCCGAATTTGACTTTATAATTACTTATCGACCAGGCAGTAAGAACGGAAAAGCAGATGCCCTCTCCCGGATGGGGGTAGATGAACATTTGACCAATCCAGAACCAATACCCATAATTCCAGAACAAAGAATTTTGGGTTTGGTCAGCGCTCAATCTTTTGAAGACATCAAGACCATGGTTAAATCACTCCTAACTCCGGGCGATTTACAAGATTGGCAATTAAAGGGGAAAGAATTTTCAGTGGATCAAGACTTACCATATTTCCGAGGACGATTGCATTTACCCTGTGAGAAAATACAAAAACAAGTAATCTCCTGTTATCACGACTCTCTAATGGAGGGTCACCCTGGCATTACCAAAACCATGGAAAAGATTAAAAGACATTTCTGGTGGCCGTCATGGAAAAAGGATATTAGAGACTTTGTAATCTCCTGCGGTGTGTGTGCCCAGAATAAAAGTCAGAAGGAAAAACCAGCCGGCCTACTACAGCCACTAGACATCCCTCCCTGTCCATGGCATACCCTGTCCATGGATTTCATCACGGACTTACCTCCATGTTCGGGGTAAACTACCATTTTAGTAGTCGTGGATCTATTCTCCAAGATGGCTCACTTCATTCCCCTAAAGGGTCTACCATCAGCCTCAGTATTGGCCGGAGAATTCTTAGAAAACATCGTTCGGCTACACGGTTTTCCCTCGGTTTTAGTCTCCGATAGGGGAAGTCAATTCATCTCTCACTTCTGGCGCAGTTGCTGTCGTCTAGCCCAAATTGATGTAAGACTTTCAACTAGTCACCATCCCCAAAATGACGGACAAACCGAAAGGACAAATCAAACTCTAGAGCAATATCTACGTTGCATGCTCCAACAAACTGAAAACCCCTGGAAGGATATTCTTTGGATCGCTGAATGCGCTTACAATAATTCGATTCATTCTGGAACAGGGAAGACTCCCTTCTTCTTACTATACGGACACCATCCTAGAACCTCTAACCTGGATCCTCCCCAAGAATTCGAAGCACCTGCTGTGGATCACTTGCACTCGGAGATCACCCGTGCTTTTGAGGAAGCCTCGGCCCATCTGCAAAGAGCTAAAGCTCAATTCAAAAGAGGAGCAGATCGACACCGTAAAGAGGCTCCTCATTACGCTGTAGGAGATCAAGTCTGGCTATCCACTAAGCACCTGCCTCTAAAGGGACCACGCACCTTTATCCCGAGATACCTTGGACCCTATCTCATATCTGCGATAATTAATCCGGTGGCTGTCAAATTGGAGTTACCTACGCATATGAAAATACACCCAGTATTCCATGTCTCCTTATTAACACCTGTGCAACCAGAAACCCGATTGACTGAACTCCCAGAACCGGTTTTAGTAGATGGAGAACTTGAATTCGAAGTAAAGAACATCCTAGACTCCAAAATCTCAAAATCTAAGTTATATTATCTGGTTGATTGGAAAGGTTACGGCCCCCAGGAAAGGTCTTGGGAACCTTCAGAATACGTCCACGCACCTCGTCTGGTCAAAAAATTCCATCTGAATCACCCCGACAAGCCGAAACCCCCGGAGAAGACACGCTTAGGAGGGGCCTTGAGGGGGGGTACTGTCATGATCACTGCTTCCAAGGAGCCAGGACCAGCCCAACGTCCTTGGAAGCGGGCCCCTAACCCTAATCCTAGGCACCAGCCGGTCCCCACTGGGACCTTTTGGACCTTGTCCTGGCGCCGGTGGCACCAGGCTCAACAAAACCATTGGTCCCGGCACTGGAAGCGCCGGGCTCATAATAGGTGTGAGGATGCTTGGGTGGACTTACCTGCAGCAGACCATGCTGCTTACTTACCAGCCACTTAGAAGCTATCTAAGAACAGGAACTACTTTCTTACCTGGGTGGGGCAGCTCCACTCCCTGGATACAGCACTGGAACTCTTCTGGAAACTGGAACTCTTTTCTTACCTAGGCGGGGCCGTGGAAGAAGATGCCTCATCACTCCAAGGCTATTTAAACCACACCCGATAGATGAAGCGTGCTTCGCGTTATTCTGCATCTGCAGCAGACTGCATCTGCAGCAGAAGGCTCACCGAGTCTGCTCCGGCTTTTCTTCTTCTGATCCTGGACCTGCAAGAATCCTACTTACCATTTCAGTATCCAGACATCATCAGCACCTGCAAAGAACAGAAACAACAGGTTAGCAAGGCAAACTTTACACGCAGTACTTACTCACCTGATCCATCGGCTGCGGCCGCTTCGTCACGCCGCATCTCCACCTGCAAAGGCAAAAGCATTGCCATACTTACCGGCACGCTGTGGATTCCGGATTTCTTCGTTCTGCATCGCAGCCTGTAAAGACAAAGCATCGTTAACAACTTACAGGCATTCCGCGGACTCCGGGGCTGCAAACCAACATCTGAAAGGCAAAAGAAAAGACATTAAGCAGGTATTTACTTACGTCCATCCCGCTCGTCGCAATAAAACGCCTGCAAATACTCCGGCGTCTCTTTAACACGAACTCAGCTGCAAGGAAAGAGATAATTAGAGCACTTGCCATACTTACAAACTTCCAGGCGCTTTACTTCATCTTCCATCTCAAGAGCCCTGCAATACATAAGGGAAAAGCATTATATAGAGTCTGCATATAAACGTGCCACGCATTTAAAGACTATAAAGACAAAAGGTGTCCAGAAACTCACCGCTCATGCAGACAACGACGGTAACCATCCTCTGAATTCAAGAGGCCTATGTTTCACCAGTGAAGGAACTGGCAACGGCACCCTGCACCAGACGCAGATGGAGAGCCCAGCATTCACCTATATAAGGTGAGCACGTTGACCTGGGGGCTCTACGAAAAAGCTGGGAAGAGAGAGGGAGAGAGGGACATTCAACTACCCAGACCATTAACCCCCATATTCTTTCACCTGCAGAAACCTCACTCTTCGAGTCCGACACACAGTGCGAAGAGGTTCGACCCCAGAAGCCAATCGAGTCCTGCACATCACTTTTCAAGTCACAGACAGCTTCCTGCCAAGACCCGCGCCTCCGTGGGAATCAGGTGAGCGTTACATAATATCAGCGTTGATACTTGGTCAGTAAAACTTCCCACTGGTATGTGCATGGGTTTTGGATTGCCCTAAGTGCCCCCAGGTAAGATGGGAGTGTGCAATATCTAGTACAACCTTTTGGTGGGTCTTGGGATTACTAATGGCATCTTCACTAAGTCCTCTGTGGATGTTTCTCTTCTATATAGCAACCCCTGCTTTAAGAAGAAAAAGGGGCTTCCTTTCGCTATACCTTCTCCTTCCGGAATAGCTTGTAACAAAGCCTCAACGATAGCTGGAACATTTTGCTGGGGGAAGGCTAGGTCAGGATAGATGGTAGGTTCTACTCCCGTTCTTTCTTCGATGCTAACCAGTTTATCAGCTTCCCCAAAGCCTAGTGTACCTCTTTCTGCTTTGTCTGGTTCACTTTCTTTAAACTGAGGAAACAGAGCCCTTTCCAAAATTCCTTGAGCAATTGATCCCTTTGGTGTACTTCAAATGGGATTTCACCACGATTCTATAAGAGATGATCCCTGCTAAAATGTCTATACCGAACTTCCACGCTAGGCCAGATTTTGGGTCTAAACATATGTAATACCTTGATGCTGTATCAAAACCAAATCGGTAGGAATCATTCCTCTCTTACCAGTGGGATGACAGCCTCTCTACTGTTACAGATAATGAAACCTATTTACTCTTTCATGGCAAACCTCTATTGTAAGTGATTTCAATCTGGCATACAGCCAAGTCACGCCCAGCATGTAGTGCGCAAATGAAGCCCTTATTTATATTTATCTCTAAGTTCAATATTCTGAACGATATACCACTCATATCACACCCTTCTCCTGAGACACCCCTGGTCACACTGAACCAGGAATCAGGCTAGTTTTCAAAAGTACATATTTATTTATGTATTTAGAATTTAATCACAATATATTTTAATAGGTAACAACAATCACCAATGGGGTGACAATATACTGAATAATATCTTTAATACACTAAAATCAAGTAATGAGCACAAAAACAAATGCAGCACAGAAGAGAGTACATTTGGGTTGGTTTGGAACAGATAGCACCATGGTTAGAGGTTCCCCCTGCAACACCCCTCAACCCACCAATAAGCAATTAAATAGATGTGAGAAGAGAGCAGGTACTCAGGAATAACACAAATAAAACAGAATATCACTCCCACCTTCCCCTTTCAAGCACAAGAGAAAAACGGAATTGACTTTTCAACTGTCAAATTGGCTTTGAAATTGTCTTTGGAATTGGCTGAGCAAAAACGCCAAAGGTGATCAAAAAGGCTTAAATTATTATAAATTCTTATGGGAGCCGCTTTGAATAGATGCAGACAATCACAAGCAATGATTTTGTCAGAAGAAAACATTTGAAATCTCAAAGTCAAAGTAGGAAATCATTTAAAGCTAATTCACACTTGTACAATTTTTCAGAATGTCAAATCAGTGCCAATTTCTCCTTATGCAAATTTTCCTATAACAAGACAATCGCACCGTTTAAGGTTCTATGGATAGCTAAGGATATTAAGTACTAGTAGGAGTTGAAATTTCGCTTCTACCACAAAAATTGAGGCAGTTATAGATGTTTTAGTAAGAGAGAAGGGAAAACAGAAATTCAGGTTTAAAGATGACAGATAGGTTTTCTTACACTATGTTAAAGATTATGAAAAAGAGAATGCCACACAGGACTCCGTCATTCTTGGCCGATCACTACTATTCATGATTTAATCTCGCTTCTGTTAGGTTTGGGAATTACTTTCTTAAATCAATAAGCAGTTAGGGTTTATTAACACAGATGAGAGAAATGTCAGTGCAAGGATAGTTCTATCAATACTATGGTTCTAAATTAAAGATGGGATGGGTTAGGGATTGGGATCATACAATGCAGACATATTATGGGTCACTGTTCTTCCTATTAATACTTACAGAATAAATTATTAAATTGGACCGTCAGTTGTGGTCATGGATTGGGGCTGTCAAGGACAGACAGCACATCAGGAGCGGGACTGGATCAGCTAGGCCCGTCACCAGATTTGCACAGGATCTTTCCTTCTTGTTTCTGGGTATTTCAAATCAGCTGGATAGCGAGTTCCTGAGGCAAGCCTTGTGGGGGCAAGCCAGATAGTTTCAGGATATTAGTTCAGAAAGCTTTCCCCCACCACAGCACTACACTGGGTTGTGAGAATAAGTTTGAGGATTAGGCCTTGCTGAAAGTCAATAGTTCTCTACTGCTTGGCAAGAGTCTTGGCATCTGGATCAGGAAGGATGCTAAAGCTGGATGTGGAATGCTGGATCAAAGTGCTTCGCCGGAATCAGGAAAGTGAGTGAATCAGTGAGTCCCTATGTGTTGTCAGCTGTCACTTTTTATCCTTTCAAATGACATCACAAAATGGGTTTATGGGCCGGCTTAGCTAAGCTTGCACCTGTGAACTGGGATTGGATCAGGACCTCATCTCCACCTTGCATCTGAGTGATTGGATCAAGTGTGGATGATGTCACATTTATGGTTTAGCTTTACAGTCCTTAGAAACCTCCCCTCAGCCACTAGTGTCAAAATCGGATTTTATCCTAAATACATATTTCTACATTGGTCACATCTACACAAATCAAACACAGAGATTCCAGATTGTATGTAGCATGTGTTGATCAAAATCCCACAGCTGTGGAATCTTGTTTCACCTTTCTACAGAATTTTGTCCTTTTCGTCATGTACACATTTTCCAAACGGTCTGCAAATTTTCACAAATGTGTGTGGTTAACATAGAGATGTGTGTGTGTACATTTTCACAATTCTAGAATTAATACAGTTCACATAAAACCACATATATTGCCATTCCTGTCTAGAATATGTTACACAGTTCTACCGCCTCTTTAAACGTGCAGCCAAAAATTAGATTAACAACTCTGTCCTTTTTATATTTTTCACCACTTTGAATAACAAGTTATGAGTCTCTAAAAATTGTTCATTGTTCATTGTTAACAGCAAATAGTCCGCCCCTTAGTCTCTCCCTGGAGTCCAGGAGTAGCCCCCTCCTTTGGGGAATTCCTTCCAGGAGCAGTTTACGACCCTTTCACACATCTGTTTCCTGGGCTGGAGGATCTGCCAGTGTTCATTCTCATTTTGTAGACAAAAGTCTGGCCTAACCCACAATTATCCTCTACCAGTGAGTTTCTGCTGAGAGGATTTCCCTCCCCTTGGGAGAAACCTGTTTTTCCACTCCTTGCAGCTCAGCAAGGCTAATTTATTCTTAATTTCTTAAACCCAGCAGAAACCAAACCTGTTGCATCAAACATAAACACATTACTTTCTTAGCTTTAAATCTGTGGGATCAAAAAAACAACTGAGATCTGTATTCCTTTTGGCAACAATCCTTTTATGTTTGCTAATCTGGCAGACTTTTAGTTTAGATACTTTGAAGTTTCATCAGGAGCTCATCTGACAGCTGTCATTCACAGGTATCCCAGTATACTGCACACAGATTTTGACAGGAGCTGTCAGTTCACAGACAATCCAGTTTGTCTAAGGGAATGTTTTGCTCTTTACACTTTAAGACTTAGTATATTCACCATGCTTCATTAGATTACATGAATTTTAGCACCAAGTAAGATTTTGAATGTTGAGAAGTGTTGTGTATAGGCATTTTAATGTTTTTAGCAACAAAGCAAATGTCATTTGTAGGGACATTTTGGAGTTTCACTTGCAAAGTGCTGCTTCTCTCTCTGCACTCTGTTTGCTAGTCCTTTAGCCCACTGGCACATGTTCTGCAGTGCGTGCTCTATCCCACTATATATGCACCATGGGTGGCAGGTTGTGCATCCATCTTTTTGTGCATTTAAACACATGGTTTTGGAGGTTTTTGGCACACACAAGAGTTTTGCCGCCATTGTTGCTGTTCCTTGCACCATAACTTTCAGAGTGATGCCACATAAGATAGCGGAGTGGGTCAATACATCCCACATTATGACTTAGCTTTTGAAATTGTAGGCTTCCCCAATTTTTTTCAATTGAGTCACATTCCACTCTGACACCATATTTAAGGACGGCAAGGCATCAAAGTAAGACAGACACAAGTGATCACAATTCAAGGGTGTTTATTACACTGTATAATGAGTGAGATAAACACCTAATCTAACCCTAAACCTAAGATGGGAGCACGCTACAACCATCAAATAATAATAATACAGTGATAGTGGAGTATAGTCAGATAACAACGGCCTATGCTAAAAAAAAGAACTATTGCCAATCCTTACTACTATGGAACATAATATTGTGGAGTAATGTTTCACAAGAAAAGAAATGTGTTCACCAAATGATAACGCAGTTTCTTAAGGCCAGGTTCTCCCTTCCCCCCATTTTTATCATGGGACAAGGGGAGACTCTTGAGCACAGCATACTCCTGGGATTATGGCACAAGCTTACAGTTCCTTTCCTCTATTTTTTATTTTTAATTTTTATTGATGTAGTTGAATCAAATCAACTTTTCAATACAAAACTTTACATTTACATTTAAGATAATCGCAGTTAAAATACAACAAAGAAAACACTACAGTGAATGTGAATGTACAGTATAACAAACAAAATTCTTGATTGCACAGTTAGTAGAACAAAACTAACATTTGGCAACAGTTTCAGTTAATTTAACACACAAAGCTAATTAGAAATTAGCAAAAGTGCAAAGGAAAAATTACAAGAAAAGATAATCAACAGAATTCTTCAACAAGTTAGGTTCACTGCATAAAGAAAATTGACTATTGCAATTTGTAAAGGCACGTTTGTAGTGCACAGCAGTGTGGACCACCTCTGAACTGAATCCAGATTACCCTAATAGCTGCAGTGACTGGAATGGAGCTGGACAGAATGGCAGGATGTGTTCCAGGGATTCTGCAACAGTGGTGTCTAAACAGAACCGGCAGGAGATTGATTCCCCCTCACGACACTTGCGTTCAGCAAGTAGTTCACGAGTGTGCCATAAATTGAAACGCATTCTTAGGATTCCAGAGCGTATTTTCTTACAAGGAAACCTAAGGAGATACGGTTCCATAGACCCCAAACTTTTATGTCTGAATTTTTCAGGTATAGCAGATTTATATTGAAGACATTTAGATCTGGTCTTGATCCAATGGCAACGATAAATTAGCTGTTTTACTTTATCGGGATTGGACAGAAACATGTTAAGGGTGGCATCCACTTGCACTAAGATGTTATAGATGGCACGTAACCAACATTTGACAAAGGAATGTGTCGTTTTGAATATATATTTCGGCAAGAATTGCAAGACATTATTTTCCCTGTTGGGCAGCAAACATTTTTGAAGAAGTGTGCAGGCTTTCCACTGGTATTGCGCTTGCAGAGAGGTTAACCCTAGTTCGTAGCCCAACAAAACCACTGGGATGCATTGTGGAAGCTTGAGGATTGCTTTCCAAAATTTGCCTTCCAGTCTATCCAAGACTACTGAAGGCCAAGGTGGTTGGGACTCGAGACCATATAGTATACATGGAGTGGCTTTTTGTTTCCAGTAAATCAATGCTGGTTTCATGGTGAAAGCATCATAACGGTGCATTATAATCTTGGTCTGTGAAATAGCTGAGTCTAACTTGCGCTTCACAACATCTAAATCGGCAGCAACTGAGGCACTACCATCAAAAACCATGTCCAAGTAGACATAATTCGACACTGTCGCTAAATTTATGTGATTAATGGTCCATCGAGGTTTGCATCTGGCTGAATTATTAGCTCCGTAAACGACAATCTGGGTTTTGGATGTATTAACCCGCAATTCATTCTTCACTATGTAGCCGTTGAAGCCATCCAATAAGTTTTGGAGGCCACGCAGGGTTTTTGAAATTAATACCAAGTCATCGGCATACATGAGTGTCTGGATGTTATGATGGTTTATTTTGGGTGAGTCTGATGGTGTTGCCTTGAAAACCTGCCGTACATCATACATAAAATAGTTAAAAATAGCAGATGCCAGAAGGAAGCCTTGTTTTCGGCCGCGAGCAGTTGGAATGGTCATAGATAGTAATCCTTCTAAGTTCAATCTGATGCAAATTGATGTTTCGCAATGCAATGATTGGATAATTTGCTGTAATGTGAAGGGACATTTATCTCTGGTGAGTTTAGCAAAAAGTAGGGGAAGATAAATGGCATAAAAGGCTGTATGGAGATCCACAAAGGCAAAATAGAGCGCTTATTTTGATGCCTGTGCTTGAAACTTGATCACATTAAGGCAGAGCATGTTGATGTTCGTAGCCATGCCTGCGAGGAAACCCGTCTGAAAAGGGTCTCTTGTATGGGAAGCTTTGGTCCAGTTGTTAAAATCCCAAAGGATAAGTTTGGAAAAAAAGCTTCCCAGGTGCATCTAATAATGCTATGGGCCTATAGTTACAAGGGAGGGTGCGGTCACCCTTCTTGTGAATCTTTACTATAATAGAGGTTTTCCATGAGTTGGGAATATTACGAGAAACAATAATTTGTTGGAAAAGATTGTGCAGAATTTTGGCCCACATTGAAGAATTAGATTTAAACATAACATTTCTAAGGCCATCTGGGCTCTTGGCTCTAGAGGGACTAATATGCTTTTTGTAACCTTCAAGGATAAATGGAGAACATTCAAGAGAGCAGATTTGCTGATTGTCAGGTAGATGGGCCAGGTTCGAAAAGGTCAGATCCGCATATAAATTAGAATAGTGCTGGATCCATTGTGCCTCATTTACACTGAGGACCTGCAAAGCACATTGGGACCAGTGAGCACACTGATTGAATATGGCCCATGTTTCAGCAGTGTTTTTATTTGCTATTAGTCTAAGCATGTGCTCACTGTTGGCCTGCAGGATGTGTGCTTGGTGTTTCCACATCCAGTTGCGATATTTGTATTTGGCAAATAAGCCTTTTTCACAATGGTATTCTGTCTTTTAGCTTTGACAAGCAGGTTGAAGGAATGTTTATGGGAGGTCTCTGGATGACTAAAACTTTTCACAGTTCTTAAATGTAATCAGAAGATTGGTATACTCTGTTGGGTTATGGGAATTATTATTGCAAATAACCAGTTGTGACAAGGCTAGTAAGTTGGAATCCGACCATCAAAAACGAGATTTAGCATTGTTACCAACCAGATGGGGCAAATAAAAGGAGTAGTTAGGTGTAACATAGCTCCAATTTATTTTAAGAACCAGCAGGTGATGGTCACTATGTACCTGTGGGATCACTTGGAAGGTTTGTATCTGCCCATTTATGTTGGAATTACTATACATATAATCAATTGTGGTACATATGTTTTCTCTTTGCCACGTCGGATGAGCTGGAATGTCACCTTGTATAGAACGATTGGTCATGTGAAAATTACGTTCCAACATGAATAAGGACCACCACTTAACCTTGGCAATGGTGGTTTTGCCTTTAGGATGAAGGCAGTCTAGGTTAAGGTCTCCGACAATGATGGTATCTGTGATGTCCGGAGTAAGAATTACAAGATCCAGGAGTTTGGTCAAGCCCGCATAAAATGCAGTGTCAGTCAACCCAAGGGTGTTGCGATATATGTTGATCAATGCAAATATATGAGATGGGCATGAGATTTTTACAAGCTGTATAAAGGCAAACACCGAGGCCCAGGACTGGATAGCAAACCCCCTTGACATATTTACTCCCACTAAGAGGCCCGAAGATGGCCGACCCTTTTGGCCTGCAATAGCTGGAAGTAGAGCAATCTCATAGTTATTCCATGCAGGGGATTGCAGAAGCCAAATTTCTTGTAATATCGTATACTACAGGAAAACCAGAAATACATGTCTGTAAATGTGAATGGCCTCGTGTGTTCCAACTTGCAATAGTGAAATGGCATTCTTCGGTGTTACTGATGGTTATGACATATGAGGTTGTTCACGATTGGCATGTTGCACTGGTGTTTCATTCGTATAGGTGTGAGGAACCAGTTGTTTTACATCATTTCCTGCATCCATGTGCGCTGGATCTTGCGCTAGTAAAAATCCAATGTTAAACAATTGCATTTTACATTTCCAAACAGTGTTTAGCACAATTCCCGAGGGAATCCACAAGCGCACCACCGAACAAGTCGACTCGGAGATGAATTCAATTTCATCAATGTCACTAGAACAAATATCTTTGAGTTCCACTAGTTCTGAGTAGATGTTTAGCACACTACGACTATTAAGATCGTAGGTGCCAAAACTACCTCCACGACATTTTAGAATTAGAGAATGACATTTCCGGGTGTATGGGGCATGCAATTTAGTTGTGCGTGCAGGAGCAGCTTGTGGCTTGGTATTTGCAGTTTGGATAACCTCATTTGGTGGTTAAGAGGGAGTTTCCATATGCCGACCTACGGTGGAATGAGCCAGGCTGGTGGGAAGAGAAGATTGACAGGAGCCATCTGCATACATAGGAGTGGAACTTGGAAGAAGCCATTGGAGCAAGTTGGAATTTACCTCACGAGGCTTTTGAATTAATTTGGTGGGAGGGGGCTGGATGCATGAGGCTAGATAAGAGTCCACGGCCTCGCGTATTTGGATTGTTGCAAGCTCACAAGCCTCTTTTCCACTCAGGGCAGTGACAGGGTTTGCAATATTAAGTCGCGGGACCTGCCCCGTGGAACTTTTAACAAGATCAGAAGGTCTTTGAGTATCTGCAAGGTCCAATTCGCGGATTAAGGCATCCAATGTAGGGTAGGTTATAACTGCAGATGTGATAGGTGTTGGGGGCACAACAGAAGCTTGAGGCCTAAAGAATGACTCTAAGGGAGCTTTCTTAGATAGCAAGGCAGTTGGATTCTCCTTTAGTGGTAACATAAAATTGGCTTTCAAAGGCACTACTGGTTCCTGCTCCGAAGAGCTAGATGCCTTTGGACTGAAACTGGGTGGCATGGGAGACAAGGGTGCTGACAACGGCACTGGGCATAAAATGACTTCCGCAACGTTATTTGACTCAGAGCTTGGATTCAATGTTTGAAAGAAAGTTTTCATCGTTTGTTTGGGGAGTCTCAGTGTAAAATTATTTGGATTCTTCTTAATTGGAGGGCGAGACACCTTCGAAATAATGTTTTATTTCTGGGAACCGGTGGGATAGAGGTATTGTCCCCCTCCTTGGTAGCATTTGGGACTGGCAAAGGGGCTGGATTGGGAGCAGACACCGGGGCGGCTGGGGAGGGCGGGATACTAACCCACGACTCATTCGTGGGAGCAGGACCGGTGACAGCACTAAATCCGACCTGTGGAGTAATGATGTTAGCGAATACTGGAAGGGCCGGAGTGGGTTGGTGGGGGGGAGACGGAGGTCCGGCGGAGCAATGGTGATGATGGAGATCTGATCGGCTGGAGCATCATCCAAGTTCGAAGCATCATGCAGATTCTGCTTGGAGAGTCACACCAGTATGTTTAATAGGCAAAGCATTTGATGAGATTGGGTGGATTGTTCTGCAATTGTAGCATTAAGTCCTTCATATAATTTGAAGAGACTTTGCAAATTTAGATGCATAGCGGATAAAGTAACATCAAGCACGGGCGGGAGAGCAGGAACAGCTGTTGCTGTAGCATCCAACATGCGAGGCAGAGGGGGAGTATGCAAAATTGGAGAGTTACAATCTTCATCAAGACTCAGGGAGGAAGAAGCTTGTGTATCCAGAGCATGCGCCCTTCTAGGGGTAGAGTAGACAAAGGATATAGTTGGGGAACTTATGGAAGACGCCGAGCCTGATGTAAGTTCTACGACGCCATTAAGGCCAGTTAGCATAGAAGTTGGAGACTAACATTGGCTGGCGTAAAGAGAAAGGTCAGGATCAGTGCAAGGAGATGAGGTTTGTGGCATCGCTATATGCTTGGCACCTTTCCTCGAAGGAGTAAGATGAGGAAGAGGTGTGAAGCATGGTGTTATCTGATAGGGGGAGCGCTGAGAAATTTCAGTCAAGCTTTGGTTGGGGAGGGACTGTTGGGGCACACGGAAAGAATACTCTTGGAGTATGTGAAGCCTCAGTGTTTATGCATGGCTGTGCTGACATGATCACACCTTTCGTGAAAGCCACTGCATTCACAGGGGACAGGGTAATAGTCTTGTGCGACAAGCATGAAACACGTGCAAGCGGGGTAATTAGCCCTTTCTGTTGGAGGGTGGTAGGCATGCCCGTTTTTAAAGAATACACCATAAGCATATATATAGGCACTTGAAAGAGCACAAGGAGGTACCAGTAAAGAAACTGCTGATAATAACACAACATTTAAATGTAAAATTATACTTTGTCAAATGGACAACAAATAATCAACAATTGGAAACAAAAAAATAAAAACCCAAAGAGACAAAAAAAGAAAAAATAGCAAAGGGCATCTCGACCGCTAGCTGAGCAGCTAAGCAGCAAAGCAGTACTTAATCGATATTTGCGTCAAGTGCACGCGCACGGGTGCACGTGCAGGATGTTTAAGTACAGTTGACCAATCCGGTCAAGCAAGAGGAGGGACTCTAACAAGAAAAAGAAAAAAAAAGTGTCAGAAGGTGGCAAAATCAGATCCAAAAAGTAAAGTGCACAAAGTAAAGTCCACAATGTGCTCAAAAAGGATTCACCTCCTTAAAGGGACTACAGTCCACAACAGCACAGTAGCAGGGCACAGGACGGCAAAGTCATAGTGAGGCAGCGGATCAGCCGTGTCAGCCGTGTCAGCCGAGCAGTACTTAATTGGTACTTGCGTCGGGTGTGTGCGCCCGGCTGCGCGTGCAGGCTGTTTAAATACAGTTGACCAATCCGGTCAAGCAAGAGGAGGGACTCTCCTTAAAGGGACTACGGTCCACAACAGCACAGTAGCACGGTCGAGGACAGCAAAGTCGTAGAGAGGCAACAGATCAGCCGTGTCAGCCATGTCAGCCAAGCAGTACTTAATCGGTACTTGCGTCAAGTGTGCGCGCACGGGTGCGCGTGCAGGATGTTTCAATACAGTTGACCAATCCAGTCAAGCAAGAGGAGGGACTCTCCGTAAAGGGACTATGGTCCACAACAGCACAGTAGCATGGCACAGGATGGCAAAGTCATAGAGAGGCAGCAGGTCAGCCGTGTCAGCCAAGCAGTACTTAATCAGTACTTCCTCTACATCAGAGTCTTCTGTGCCCAAGTCTCTTCTCATGCAAAGTCTATTGCTTCAGAGGGGCCTCATAATCCAAAACCAACAAAACTAAAACCGTTCCATCTGGTAACATTCACGGCGGGTGGTTAGTCTTCACCCTAGCATCCCCCTCTGCCGGGCTCTGATCCTTCTTTCAGCATTAGTTTTTCAAAACACTTGCCAATTGAAAGAGAGGCTTCCAGTGGGCAATCACGTCTCACTGGGTCACTCTATTATTCGATGGAAAGTGTATGCTTTCACAATATCACAGCTCGTACGGCATTCTCCTCAGCCGGGAGCAAATGTCAGTTTCCCAATTTCCTCAGTTTACAAATTCTACAATGTGTCAAGGGTTTTCGATTGTACAAGGGATTTGACATACTCCTGGTATGACCTCCTTGGCACCTTACAGCAGCCTTCTCTATTACCTCTTGGTATTTGTAGTCTAACTATTTTGCTGTTAAATACCTTCCTTTGTTCAGGAGAGGGGAACCAGCCAGAGACCATCGATTGAGCGCCCATGTGGCGCTGAACCACTCTGTCTACGGTACCACATTGTTGACAAAGATCTTTGTCTCTTAACCTTCTTAATGTTGCCACTGAAACCTTGAGTCCAACACAGTCTGGAACACTATCAGGTTCTTCTGGCTCATTGGCTGTGCTGAACTCATTGGCATTTCTTTTGCTGCCGGAGTCAAGGACGGTACCACAATGGCAACCGTGTTTCCCTACCCTATCAGTGTAGGAGGGTCCCATGTACCGCTGACATCTGTCACACCAGTCACCAGCTGCGATCCCAGGTCTTATGTTTCTTTTGTTGGAGGATTTGCAGGTCTGGGTTGAAAAGGGCAAGGGCATTTCCCTTCTCGACGTCCTTCTAGGTCCCACCACCTTTCTCTTGTGCTTGAACTGCTGTCCTGGAATAGCTGCTTCCTCATGCATTCAGCCTTGCTCAAAGTGTGCAATTGTGCACCGTCTTTTATCACAGTTGGCAAGGGAAAGGGCAGTCAGGTGTGTGTAGTGCAATTGCCTGACTCTGCCTGACCCTTGTGTTGGTACATGTCAGGTAAACGACTCTTGTATTAGTCCATTGTCGCTCACGGTGTGAGAAAGTATTTATGTTGGAAAGGGGGGGTAGAGCCTCTAAGTATCCTACTGGGCAGGATGGGGAAAAAGTGACATAATGAATGGGATACTGCGTCTCACCCTTCAGTGTCCCACTTCCACTCCCCGAAGACCCCCCATCCAGGTGATCCTCCTGCACTGGTCCACACCAAGGAACTGGATTGAATAGTGATGGATGTGTCCTTTCCCCACTTTCCTCCAGAAGCTCAATGTCTCTAGAGCTCTGGTTCTCTCTAGGCTGTACTACTGCAACAGCTTCTTCCATAATCTACCCTCTTCCTCTTTATGTCCCCTTAGGGATGCAAGAATTATCCTTGGCCTCAAGCCCAGGGACTGCATCTCTCCAGGCCCAAAATTTCCCCACGGGCTCCTGGTTGCAGCAAGGATCAAATTCAAATCCATCTGCATCATCCACAAGACTTTTTGGGACCTGGCACCTTGCTACATCCAACTCTCTTTCCCAAAATACCTTTCTTTCGTTCAGCAACTATGCACTTGCATTTCAGAGAGGCTGGATAGGAGTCATACCAACTGTTGTGCTTGGAGGCAGGCTTCATATGGATCCTCTTGACAGGGGCAAGGATGTCAAGGTTGTTGGAGATGGAGAGGTGAAGGCTAGCGAGGGCTGTGTATGTGGGAGAGTCAAAGGCAGAGGTCGAAGGAGAGATGAAAGCGGCAGCAAAAGCAGCAACTGATACTCGCTTTACCGAATGAATGACCGATAAGGAGATTGGCAGTGCTGGCAGAGGCCTGGATAGGGGGCCCAAGGGCTACAGGTAAGAGGAGAGGAGAGCATGGTCAGATCAGGAGAGAGGAGTGGTAAGATTATCGGAGATAGGAATGTCTGATGAGATTAGAGCATCCAAGATGTGTCCAGCTTAGTGGATTGGACCAAAGGGAAGAATGGTGTCGGAAAGAGAGTCACAGAGGCCACTGAAGAGTATGGTGGCCATATCAGAAGAGTCAAGATGAATGTTGAAGTTTACGAGGAGGAGAAGCTTAGAGGTAGAGGTCAGGAGATAAGAGGCGATTTTGTCCCATTCATAAAGGAACAGGGAGACCGGGTCAGGGGGCCTGTAGATGGTGGTGAGAGGGTAGGAGAAATGCCAAGCCTGTAGACAAGGCATTCAAAGGAGGAGTAGTGTTGAGTGGGTATAATGGAAGCAGGGACCCATACATTGAGGATCAGGGGCACTCTGTCTCCAGACTAGTTCAGCCTGGGCTTGAAGAGGATCTTTTAGCCATCAGGAAGAAGAGTGTTGAGAGCAGTGACATGGCTGGCATTGAACCATGTCTTAGTGAGAGTGAGAACATCAAGGTCAAAGCCTTAAAAAGGAGACACATATCAGAAGAGTGTTAAATGGCAGAACGAGCAATGAGAGTGGCAAAGTGAAGCTGGTTGCCCCCTTTGAAGGTTTTCAGAGGAGACGTACTGGGAGTTGGTACATCAGATGGTCGTGGCGAAGGGGAAATGGGGGTGGCAGAAGGAGGAAGGGAAGGAGAGGGAAGGCAACTGATGAGGGTTGGAAGATGCCTATCAAGAAGGAGGAGGTTGGGCTGAGTACCCTGGGCCATGACAGTGCCATTCTGATAGACATTAATGAAGCACCTAGAAGATGAGAAACCTGCCAAGAGTACTTTGCATCGGGTGCATTATGGGCAAAGATGATAAAGGAGTGAGGATTGAGACTATATGGGGAGCCATAGATTGGGAGAGGTGACTACAAAGAAGATGTCAGTGATAGTCTGCCTGGAGGAAACATTGATGTAGGTGACAACGATGGGCAGGCCTGGGTTGGAGACAGGAGTGCTTTCTTAACATTTTTCCTTCCAGGCTTCTAGAGAGCAGTAGGATAGTGGATAGAATAGCAGTTGGAATAGATAGGGCAGATGGAGAGAACCATGGACAGGGTTATTATTATAAATATGTTTGTTATTATTATTATTATTGTTATTATTATTATTATTATTATTATTATTATTATTATTATTATTATTATTATTATTATTATTATTATTAGTATGGTTATATTTATTGATCCAGGACCTAGCCTCACGAAGCAACAGGGCTTTTTAGAAGCATAGGGTAGAGAGTATGGAGAGTAAAGCAGAGAAAAAAGGCATCAGGGATTGAAAAGGAGATGGAGCGGGTAGGCTGCCTGGTAGCAAGTCATCTAGAAGTAATCAGGGTAGGAATCCGAGGGGAGCAGATCACAAAGTCTCAAGTAGGGTTCGAGAGAAGCGTGTGTGGACCTAGGTGTTAGGGAGGAGTCATTCACTGAATAGGAGGAGCTTGAGCTCCTTTCAGAATGGTAGAAGTGAGGGGGTTGATCAAATGTTGATGGAGAGCTGGTTGCAGAGTCTTTGGACAAAGGCAGAGAAGGCTTGTCTTCTGGTTCTTTCCTTCCTGGGCAGGCAGAGTTCAAGTCTGCACATGTCCTTACTTCTGGTGGATCGTAGCCCTTCAGAGAAGCAGAGTTTCTCAGTGAGGTAGCTTGGGGACTTCAGAGTGACAGTCTTGTAGATTATGCATCAGGATTTGAAGTTGATACAGGCTTGCATAGGGAGTGCTGTTTGATGAAAGTAGGGGTGATGTGGTCAATTTTGCAGAGTCCACTGAGGTGACATGCTGAAGCCAGCAGGAAACCTCTCAGGGGTGTCATGGTAGTCACAGGGATGCCACAATCCAGGTGGGGGAGAACTAAGTTTTGGACAGCAGGTCTAAAGTTGTTTTCTGGGATGAACAGCATTACGTGCCACAGGAGATAATGTTGATAAAAAGCTGTTGGTGTATTTGTTGCTATGTGTTTGTTGAAGGAGAGTGGTCTGCCGATGTTGCACGCAAGGAACTCGGGGGAGGAGGTCAGCTGGAGTGTGAAGCCCTTGAGGTTCATAGCACAGAGCCATGTCTGGATGTCAGGTTGTTCATTGTTGTTGGTGAGCTGTTGGAATTTAGTCTTCGAGGAGTTGATCTTCAAGCAATGTACATCCTCAACTGGATCAATGTGTGGCAGGCCTTGAGCTTGTGGATATCTTTGATGGAGGATATCTTGAGGCACAGCTGTGTGTCATCTGTGTATTGGTGGATATGGATGTTTTGTCGAGCGAGGAGGGTTCCTAGCAGTTCCGTTTAAAGATTGAAGATCAAATGGGATAGGATGGAATTTAATTCCAAGGATGCCAATTTCAACTTTGGTTGCAAGAAGCATTGTCATCCTTTCCTTGCTTGAAAGACAGAAGACGGCCAAAATGCTTCAATATAACCTATTTTGGAACTTACAGCACTGCATTCAGATGCTTAAACTGAATAACTTGCTTTTTCTTCATTCAAGTCACCCATTGAGGCAGGCTGATTCAAACCATCTCCTGCTGCATCAAAATGCCTTTGATCCATCAAGCCATCCCTAATCATTGATCCGCACTGCAGTGCTCAAATCCTGTCAAGTGAGCTTGCCTCATTGAACTATGACTTGAAGCATAGAAAACATCAAGAAGTCAAGACACAATAAAGAGACTAAGGTAGTGTTTGAATGGACTAGAGGCCACATCCAAGGCTTTTATAGATACCATGACCACCTGGTCTTGAATTTGGGCTATAGATACTGATTAAGTATCCAGTTCACTACTTCTCCAAGACACATTTTAAAGTAATCATTTTTGTTTTGGGTTTTCACTGTTTTATTCATTATTGTCTGCATTTTTTCCATCCTGCATTATAATAGAGAGAGTGTGTACTCTATAGATCTCTAGTCTGCATGATTTGTGTGCTTACATTTCAGGGGTAGATGTTTAGTGTTTTATGAGTTGTCTCTGTTTAAGTAAAGTATATAATTTCATAGACCCTTACTTCAACATTTCTTTTATTTGGGTATTATTCTTTTGTTATTTGGAGGCGTCTGCTTCTGACTCACATCTCTGGACTGTATAGCCTGCCATTTCAAAAATGGGTACTCCCTGTTTTTTGTTATGGGGGGACAACACTATCAGTGGGAGGCTATTAAGCAGAAAGCAAAGGATAATAAGTCGACTACCCCTACCTTGAGTCCCTGAGAGGCACAAGGTTAAATCCAAGATAATCTCATACCATTTTAAGATTACTGATACCACATGTAATATTCATATAAAAATTCATTTTATTGTTCGAGCATCTTGTGCCCAGATTAAAAAGGCTTACTAAAACCTATATATGTAAAAACAAACTGTGCTATTCACTTACATTCTAACTGGTGTTTGCACAATAGACCTTTCATGATGCCAAGGTACAAAGAGAAAGGGAAACGGGAAAACCAGTATATATTACTGTAAACATGAACACATATAATCAAGACAAAGGATCAGGCATGTTGAATCCTCCCAATGTATACCTCATGCGTTTAGCCAGAGCGGATAGTCATATATGTAATTCCATATTTCATTTGCTAACCACTCTCTTCTAATTCACCATGTTGATGTAGGGTAGACGAGGGTTGCTTTGTACACACCAAATACCCTATCAGAAATTGTTGGGATGATGGATAGGAAACAAAGATATAACAGGTTCCTATTGGCAAGTCGACATATGTTTCGGCCTTTCTGACTCATACGTACTCTCTCTCGGTGCTGTTGGTTCTGGTGATGGTAATGGCCGTCTTCAGGACATAGAGATCTAATATTTTCGGTAATTAATACTTTCCCATTGATTGATTATCTGAGTATTTCTCTATTTCTTTGAGACGTTTTAGGTGACTTTATCGACGAAATTGTGGGATAAGGCACTCTACACAATATTCTTCAAGATGGTGCTGTGTTCAGAGTGATGACGATTTCATCTGTTAGAGGAAACGTCAGCTGCAGGGAAGACTCTTTATCTCCTGGCTTTCACACGCGAGAATGGGAGTGCAACCGTCTCAGAAGTCAAACGTGTGGAGTGCCTTATCCCACAATTTCGTCACAATACCAAAATACCTAATATACGGTGCATGAATATACACTGTATGATCGGCACCCATCAAGGAGCCAGATGAAAATATCGATAAAGTCTCCTAAAACGTCTCGAAGAAATAGAGAAATACTGTTGGGAGGATTCAACATGCCTGATCCTTCGTCTTGAGTATATGTGTTCTCAGGGACTCAAGGTAGCGGTTGGCGCCGTATTATCCTTTGCTTTCTGCTGTATAGCCTGCCTTCGGGCTTATGGTAGAATATTATTATTATTATTATTATTATTATTATTATTATTATTATTATTATTATTATTATTGTAGTAATATAGAGGTTCCGGGGCTTGAGCTGTTGGCAGGACTTCAATATCTACATATTTCTGGAACTGATATAGTAGTGACTGCAAAGTATGCAGGTATGTCTTCCCTAGCATATGTATAAATATTGTGACCTGGGATCTGGTATAAAACTTCAAAAGCGTTGTTAATCTGATCTGTTATATTGTGTCTAGCCTCCCTGTGATTCATGGTTGCCTGGCATCAAAGTCATGACTTTGGATCATCCATGTCAGCGCCTTGACCAGCTGCTCACCCTCCATGTACTTCCTATGACATGACATGTTTCCTGACAAATGTAATAACTCTTTCTGTATTAGATTGGAAATGGTCTGATATTAGTTAGTAGTGACCTGTCCCCGGGCCATGTGTAATACTTTTCCAATGTTTGTTTTATGAATTTCCTCTTTAGTTCCCGATTTAAACATTAAAAGCCAACCTTGGTGTGGAAACATATGGGGCAGACCCTAAATTTGTAAGCAAAGCTAATATTTGAGATCTGATTTGATTCATAAAGGTGATGTCCACCTCCACAAGTTGTTAAATGGTCAGGGTGGACTCTCCTGCCAGCACACTGGAAGAACTAATGGCAATTTAATTGTGAAGTGATCATCGGATGTGCATCATAAGAAAGTGAAACCTTACACCACCTCAAACAAGGAGAACACAATCTAGTCTATTCTAGAGTGCATGTAATTGAATGAAGAACAGAACACATATTTATGTGCCAATAGATCACTTGTTCAAGTGATGAGTGGGATAATAAACTATTAGTGGTGCAAGTTATTGCTTGCAAATCTAGAAATCTATTAAAGTCTCTCAGCAAGATGATCTTGCCCCTATACAGTTGTGACATTCAACTGATAGTTTAAAGAAGAACTAGGGATCATTAAGACAAAAAGAAATCTCCCCCTTCATGAGTATTGTATGTAACTGAGAAGGACGCCAGCAATCTATGACACAGTACAAGCACCTCTCTTTAGTTGGATGAGTAGGAAGTGTACATTCTGGAGTACCCCAAGATCTAGTAATTTAGTTGTTTAAGTACTTGAACCTATATGACTCTTGAAGCATGGCAATCCAGACTCCCTGGTTATAAAGAATCCTGCTTTTTTGTAATTATTCAAACAACAGACACTCCGATTTAGTAAGTTGATAGGAGCCTGACTACCCTTGTCCAGATACTAATCCACGAGGCCATGAAAACGTACAGGTGGCACTTTACCTTAAACCATCATCAAGTTTATTGGCTAGCAGGATGTGTGCTGTGGACAATTTCAAAGCTTAACCCAAGAGATTCCCCTCCACAAAGCCCTATCCACCCATCAACAGCAATGTCTACGCTCAATCTGCATTGTGATGCAAATACCAAAGGTACCACTCCAGAACATGAAAAGAAATAGATCAGGCAACCACTTGGAAGCACCTGAGGGAGCCCAATCCATATAGACATCTTTAGTTAATCGAGCCAGAACAAAAATACTGTGAGCATTTAAACTACAAAGTAGAGACTGCTGCTCTATTGCCTACTGAGCATATTGGCGATTGAAGTTAATTGCACAGCCACCTCTGAGCACACTGCTTATCATAGAGCAACAAAAGAACATTACAGTGATATAGAGTTCCTGTGATGGCTTTTGGCTCATCATGATAGGAGTAGTCATTAACAGAGATAACACTATTTATATCACAATTAATTTCACTCATGGAGAGAAATAATCATGTGAGCCGGACCTGGCCATACAAACACCAACAAATAGAAAATCGGAAGAGTAATGCTCAGGTAAATATCAGTACCATTCAGACATGATTGGCAGTCAACCCAGAGTGGCCCAGGATTGCACCAGCTAAATGGAGGCATTCAGAAAGGTAATCTCCCACGAAAGGTAGTAGCCTCTTACATCTTTGAAAATAGTGAGGTCTGTCCTGACAGGTGATGGTGATTTTTTTGGGGAAGACCATATCATATTGATTCCATTCATGCATAGCCTCAGTTTGTCAGCTTTGGTAAAGATGGTGAATATAGTGATCCTGTATTTCACCTGCAGCTCCTCAGCTTTCTGGCTGTAGGCATAAACATATCATGATCTCTGTAGTTAAGAAGTTTGCCAATAATAGATCTGGCAGGCTGCCGTGGCCTCAGAGGAGGCACACCTTATCTGGATGATCTCTCAACAATGACTTGTGGAGAAAAGGGAGTCCTGCAGTATTTCATCGAGACGATTCTGAGCAAATAACAGGACTTGCTTCTGTCAGGGCTTTGATCCTAATATCATTGTAAGCTTGAGATCTTAATTTCTGGCCTCACTTCACACCATCAATCAGTTTCTATCGCTAAGACTGTATTGCCCAGACTCTGTCCTTGGGTAGTGATATTGCTAATAAACTCTGTTATTCTCAAACTCTCCTTATCTTTTCTGGTGTGCATCATATCTAGCTCGAACACCAATTTGTAAAGTGTGTGGTCCAATGAGTTGAACTTGGCCTTTGACTGGGGAAGTATCATGGTGAAATCAGGTGTAGGTACTGTACTATATACATAATGTTAAGTAGGAGCACTACAAAAGTGACCTATTGGCTACATTTTCAGAGGTAATTTTTGTTACAATTTCAAAGCTATTCTGCTGCTTACGTGCTCACACCATGTGGGAAAAAGAATGGGCCTTAGGTGCAAGGATGCATTGGAATGAAGGGTGTTCAGATTGGCTCCATAACAGATGACATCTATGATGGTGGATATCCAGAATATAGCATGGATATATGGACATTTGTCCATTGACATCAACAATATCAAGTGGGTTGTGCAAAGGTAGAGAGCCAATTCTTGGATGTGGGCCAGTGAAGCAGCTGTAGGGTAACGCCACAACAACCAGACAGAAAAAAACAACTTGCTAGGGAAAAAGGCTTGGTGGACCCTTTTCCGAGAAGAACAAGAGCGTTCTTTTGTATACAAAAAGAGAATGTTGACATGGAATTATAAATCCACTGCCACAGAGGTCTCTCTTGTATACAGTATTCATCCCCCACCCACATTGGCTACTGCCTATTACATGCTAATTGTCACAAATGGGTCCTTCTCTAATTGGTTGTGTCGTCTTCTCCTGCATCTTCTCCACATGTGGGTAACGGCCTCTAAACCACGTGATGTGCACCTGGTCATCAACATGAACACGATAACTTCGAGGTCAGTCTGATCCCTACAAATAAAGCAACTCCTTTCAAATCCCAGACACGTAGGCACCCCAACATGCCTCCCAGCTACAGTCTCATAACTTTGGCATCACCCTTTGCTCTCCCTGGTACAAATCACTGACATTCTCAGCTGCCCTCTATACCAGTTCCCACTCCCAGGAGGTAGGCCTGGTGTCCCACGAACCCATCCAATCCATGAAGGATTTAAGCGTCTTAGTCCTTCACATCTGGTAGTTCAAATAGAATGAGTATTATTCTGGGGGACGCTAGTGTCCTAAATATCAATTCATGTTTTGGAAGCCCAAGACCTCTGCCCACGCTCCCAGGAATATGGCCTTCATACTAGGCCGAAGCCCTGCACCCATTTGGCTGCACACCTTGCAGCCTAATTGTTCAAAGGTGTAGCTAGATACATTTGCATGTGGGTGTAGGCGTGTGTTTCTTACTGTGCCTGAGGACTGGAATGTGATAATCAAGTAAATGATGGGGCCTCAATGTTTGGTGTCTCTGACACAGCCTGTGAGGATTCAGTTCTACTTTTAACAAAAGTATTAGTTCATGCTATAAGTGTTTGGTACATGCAATTTATTCTATATTTCATTATCACAAAGAAAATGTTTATCTTCTCTTGTATAAGCTCTATAAAGGCATCTTGGAGTAAAACACAGACAACAGATTCTGAATTACCAATACAACTTTATTGGATGGAAAAACGCCTATCTTGCCTTGCATTGTGGTGGGATTTCCCTACCAAACCAAAACTAAGGAAAATCAAAGTCCAAAGGTTCAATTTAGGAATCTGTCTGTGTCCAAAACCTATAGTTGCCCTCACAATGTGTAGGGATGTCAGCAACCCACAAATCGTGTTCAACACAAAGTTGGGAGCTCTGTCCAGCTTGCAGCTTCCTTTCAGCACCCTTCACCAAGTATAAAGCAGTTCTAATAAAAGTCCCAGGTATGCCTGAAGTTCAAAATAATATAGAGTTAAGCAACACTCAGGGTTCACTGTCCCAAGTTTAAAACATAGTTGCAAGCACACATTTCTTGAGACTTCATCCACAAGTCAATGAGCATGTTAAACCTCAGGGTTCCCTTCCCCAAGATTCACTTTCTATGTAGAAGGATATTTTCCAGCTTTCTGAAAGGTCTGTGCCACACTTGCACCCTCTGGATATGGTGGGTCTTTGAAAAATAATGTTTTGACTGAAAGATGCAGTTTATTCATTTGTTAAAGTTCACATCCAAAGTTCAATTCACTCTTGAGTCCAACATGTATTTCACACACTTGTATTGCTGAAGTTCTGTTCACTTTAGGGTTCACTAAAGACTGATTTATTTTTTTGAAGCTCTGTTTACTTGTAAGTTCAACATATATACATTTTAAGTGTATTTAAAGTTGTATTAACTTTTGAACTTGGTACAGGATGAATTTAAAGCTGCTTTTATGTATGATTGCCGTAGGTAACAGTTGAAGATATCTTTGATATGCTTTTCACTTAGTTAAAAATTCAAATAGTGTTAAAGGTCTTCACTTGTTTCACCTGAATGTTATATTTCATTGTAGAATGTCTGTAGTAGGGTGTCCAGCACTCAAAGACTTTTTTACGATTGTAAAAGGTTTCATTAATTTCTTTGCAGTGTTATAAGTCTTTGTAAATTGCCTTTGTAACGTGCCCAGCAATCTGAGTTTCTCACAAAAATTGAAGAAAAGGTTTAATTTGTTTCAGAGCGCCTTGCGACCAATTCCGTTGGTGACGGTGCACTATACAAGTACCTTTAACATAACATGCCATACCATACCATAACATAACATAACATAACATAACATTTAGTTGTTAGAAGTCTTTGTAAATTACCTTTGTAACATGCCTAGCACTCAGAGGCTTCCAAAAACGTGTCTTGACCCCAGGACAACAAGCACTGTGAACTCCACGAAAAGGAGCAGCCCCTTGGCACGGCTCCTCTATTAGAGTTCCCTTGGTTACACAGAGCGCCAGATCCTCGGCTGCACTCCATTCAACCATTGGCATGCCACACACTTACAGCTCCTAACTGCATCTTTTGGCCTCTCTGCTGCGGTTCCTCCATGAATGCCATGGCTTCCCTTGCCACTGCTTCTCCTGCCTCTGCTTCACCTGCTACGACTTCACCTGCATTGGGCCTTTTATAAACCTGCAGTCCTTTAACAGAGTGCAGGTGCAAATGCACAATTAGCCCTGACTGACCATCATTAAGGGGACATGCCTGACCTCTACTACTCCTAGCAGGCCTCTACCTCATCCCACTACCAGAGTGGTAAAAACACCTAGTCTTCATCACCCATGGATGCCTCTTCCTCCGCGCAGTACTTTTAGTAGTCATATATCAGGATGTCAGGGGAGTTGGCTTGTTCAGCCCCAGAGTCAGGATCCAAAAGCAATGGACTTTCCTGGTCACCTGCGAAGAGGATCCAAGGGGAATAGAAGTGAGAATACCCTCAGGTTTCTCACAGCTCCCAAAATACACATGTCTTCCACCATTTAATTTCACCTATAAGATTCCAACCTGCGTTTTACTCCACCCTTTACACATTCACCACATGCTAATACAGGGACGTCATTTGGGGGTCGCCAGGGGTCGCAACTGTGACCTCTGTGGTGTCCCTTGCGTCCTCTGTGGTGTCCCTTGCGACCTCTACTAAAAAAAAAAAATACTTTTTTTTTTTTTTTTTTTTTAAGTTATGCAAGCTCCTGGGCTGTGGCTCTTTACTTCTGGGGTGGCTGGCTTTTTTGTTCAGGCCCCTTAAAAAAAAAGACTTGAGGCACTTGTTCTTATTTTTCTTCTAACACTTTCAGCACTGACCCTAAATAAGAAAGAATAGGAATACCAAATCATGTGTCTTTCTGGAATTCTATACAGTAATTGCTGGCCTCATTAAATGTTTATTTCAGGCACACTTCAGGGGGTGAGTCACTGATTTAGTCTGTTCTTAAACGCCTCACTAAGCCTAAGCCGCTCATCCTTCTGAGGTCGATAAATGTGTACCAACACAGGTTGGGTGATATTGGGTGTATATTTTTTCTATATAAAGCGCTTAATGATGTGTTATTATATAGCACTTACGCTTATCATTTGGTCATGGACGTCTGCTTGCATACACAGTCATTTGGTAATACGGGCCAATAAACACTGAACTTAATGATACATATGGCGATCCATTCTTGTATGAATGTACATCATATAGTGATATCATAAGTATATTTTTCATAGTGTACAATGCTATGTGATGCCACTTCCTGTTTTGTCAACGGGTGAAATGTCGTGTTCCATCGCTACCCGCTATATCACTTTGGGGCGGGGTCTAATGACATCACTTCCTGTGATGTCATCAGAGGGTCAAGGGTCGGGTGATGTCACTTCCGCTACCCCTGGCATTTTGGTGAAATGACGTCCCTGTGCTAATATCGTTTCCGCAACTGAAATCCTTTTGGATGGGCGGTGATTTGAACATGCATCCCAACTCAGGGCTGGCTAGTAGAAATATCATGGCTGTCAGGGTCCACCATAAAGCATCATTTAACCTGTGTCCATATAGTGGGCCAGGCAGCTTAACCCACTAAAGTTGGGATAAAAGCTTGTAGAGTCTGCATGAATTCAGAGCCCAAAACCAGCATGAGGGGAACAAGCTGCACCTCCAATGCATCAATCCTAGATCAGTAAAACACAACCGGACCGAGATACCAGACCCATGACTATCCAAAGACTGCAGGAAAGCGAAAGATGATGGGATAGGTGGCAGGAAATGTGCCCACAGCTCCATCCCATATGATCACAATCTGCGTTAGATCCTGAGTGGGCCAAAGCAAAGGTTCGGGTCAAGGGCCAGCAGACGGGCTAGATACATTCTGGGAGCTCCTTGTCCAATCGTGACTGATCCAGAGCATTTAGTGCCGACTACCTGCCAACCCTCCAGTTCCTGCACCTGAAGGAACTCTTGCCAGCAGCCTCGTTGGTCCTTTGACGGTGCTTCGGGGAGAAGGGTGCCATAGGTGGAGCTATTTAGAGGGAAGCCGATAGTGCAGGAGCTCCCCATGGTATCCTCAATAGTCAAGAAGGGTTATTGTGAACAAAGGATGGCATCTGCTAAGAGAAAGTTGGCAGAGGGATTGAAAGTGAGCAGAGCTTGGCAAAGCCTCAGACATCCTGGAGGACCATTTGTGCCACATGCAGAAGCTATCAATAAGATGTGCTGGGCATTTGGATACTGGCAATACCAGTTACGAGGCACGTAAAGGCTGCGCTAACTGCTTTATGTTGGTAATATCCATTTTGCTGCACTTAATCGATGCCCCAGGAGCACTAGCGTTATCTACATTTTGAGAAATGTCACTGGTAAAATGTGTTTTAAAATGCACCATTTGTCTCTAATGTTCCAGAATTCCACGAAGGAGACCTCCCTGATGATGCCCATCACTCCGCGCTCGGGTAAAGTTAGTTTTGAATCCTATCAATTTTTAAATAAGAGTTAACTGCATGAAATAATTTCTAAAATATTGTGCAAAGATCCAACACTTAAATTCAGATTCACTAGTTATGTATTGTATGATCACATTATTTTAGGATCACAATAGCATTAAACAGCATTTTATTTTCTTGATCGGGCTCGGCCGCTTTCATTTTGGTAGGTATGCTGCAGATAGTCGGAGAGACAGGGTCCCTTCAAACATTTTGCAAGAGACCAGCATCATTTTGCATTATGGCAATGCTCACAGGGCTTTAGTGGGGTGCACAGAGCATTCAGCTGAGGAATTTGTTCCAGACCGGTGTCAGCAATGCAGGCCTTTTTGCACTGGCCCGGTGATCCTGCAGTGTATACATTAATGGAAAGACCTTGTGCTGAATACACTAATGGGAGGACAATGGAGCTGAGTGATTAGACTGCAATAAGTGCTATGCTCTTTGCTGTTACTGGCATCTCCAGTAATGGAATCATCCCTGTCAGAGGCGGGGACGAGTGCCTTCACATGAAACCAAAATAATAACGTCCAAAGCGTCCGGGAGCCGGAGCACTGCGCACGCATAGATCAAAGCAATGGACTTAACCCGTCCTGCGCCTGCGCGAGACTCTGCGACGCTGAAGAAGATTGCCTCGAAAAAACCTGTCATTCTGCAAACCTAAAAAGTGCCATTTGTCTCGATGCCTGAAGCCACACCTGAATCGGAGGGTTGGCCTGTTGACATGACAGCACTAATGTCACTGCCTGGGACTGAAGGATGATCTCCTGACTTTACTCTCGAAGTGTCGCTGTCCTTGCCAGAGATAGTACCTACTGGCTCTGTGGTGCCAGCAGGGACGTCATTTAACCAAAACGCCAGGGGTAGCGGACGCGATATCACAAGACTCTTGACCCCTAGTGATAACACAGCAAGAGATGTCATTTAACCCCAACCCGAAGTGACATCATGGGAAGTGATAGAACATGATCTTTCACCCCTTTAATGAGTCTAGCAATTATTGTATAGAATTCCAGAGGCCTCAACATAAATTCCAGCCACTCCAGAAACAAAGAGCCACATCGAACTGGCCACAGCCCAGGAGATTCAAGGTTAAAAAAAAATACAACAAAAAAATCTTGTTTTAACATTTTGTTTAGGGATAGTAAGGGAGACCACAGGGGTAGTAAGGGAAACCTCCAGGGTCACAATTGCGACCCCTACGTATCCCCAAATGACATCCCTGGGTTCCAGTCCTTAAGCAATTCAAAGGAGGCCGCCCCATGGTTAGGTATGCGAGAAACAAGTAATAATCTCTCCCTCCCAAATGGGAGATTCATTGTCCCTAGGGATGGTGATGCATCGCCTATCTGAAAGCCTGGAATCAGATCCAATAGAAATATGCTTATTTAACCAAATAAATGATTGTGATCATTAAGTCCAAGTTGTGGTTCTCCACATCAATGTCTTCTGAAGTGTAAAAAGAAAACGAATATAAACAATCGCGATACACTGTGGATCCTTCCATCCACGTTTATTAATATCTACTCGGGTTGCATTGATTAAAAGCAAAACGTCAAGACCATTGTTGTTTTAAGTATGGTGTCCTTTAAAAATGCTGACTGATCCTTCTTCTTCTTCTAGTCGACTGATCTCTGCTCACAATCAGTTCTTAGTGTTCATCATGACTAATGTATATATTAATGACTACTCTCACCATATGCCACTGCTGAGTTCAATTGTAGTTTTTCCATAACATTGTTATGCGCTAAATTTCTTTTTTATATATTTTTTTGTATTTTCAATTTGGTTATTCTCTAGTGCAGCAGCGTATTCTTTAGTACGTGTGGCGTGCTTCTAGCCAACGTTCATTGCCATGAGCTACCCCAGAGGTGGATTCCATGATACACAGGAGTCTGCTGTGTAGAAACCTGCAGAGCATACAATCCAAACCACTGGACTAATGTCCCTTTGGGTGAGACAAAGGACTGATCTTTTGCCACAATAGCACTGCCTGTGAAAATGATGGATTGTATGGAACCTTTGCCCCAGTGCAACACACCACTAGCGGTTGGTCTATGAGTAAATGCAAACCTCCTGACACTGATGTGTCATATAATGGTCTGTGACAGTGGAGTGATATTTTCACACTGTTGTCCTACGAGTCTTTCAGTAATGAGATCCCATCCTCGTGACATCTCTGTCCCACAATCACCTTCTGTATACGAGGACTTATTTCCCGGCACTTTTATTTTTTCATCAGTGTCTTAATCTCTGAATGAGGGCTCATTTCCCGGGCCTGACATTACTCACCCACTGTCGCTCTATGTGATTGAAGGCTGATCCCCAAAACTGCTTTCTCAGTGTCATTAACCTAGCTCATGCCCTGCCACTGCGCAACCCATGTCATTGTCTGTGACTGAGGGCTGAAGGAAAAAGACAATACTCAGTTGAAAAGCTGATTTTATCACACACTCTCTTAATGATATCACATCTTAAAAGGTCTGATTAATCCCATGCCATCTCGTTCTCAATTACAATGCCTGGGACTGAAGTCTGATGTCTAGATACCTTGATGGGGCTTAGAAGTTAAATCCTCCCACGAACTCAGTAAATTTGCCAAGGGAGCAGAACATTCGTGAATGTCTGCTTTGTGCGTCCTTAAAGCCTACAATGTCAAGGCAGCCAGAAAGCCGGGCAGCTGCTCACTAAGTCACATAACAAGGTACAGACAGTGGGCAATACTGACAGCAGCAGCTGATGAGGTTGGTGGACCTTGTGTCCCAGTGTGTGGAGAATTGTGTGCTTAGAGGGTGGCTGATCAAAAGAGTAGGACATCATTTTCCATAAAATGCATATTTCTTCTTGAAGAAAACCATTCTGTAGCTTTTTTTTAAAGAGCCATAATCCATAGAAATACGAATTTTACAATAATGTAAATCAACCATTAGTCTTTGATTTGATTGTGCTTGCCTTTATATGGTATGACTCCTTACGTCACATGGCTGTGTTTTTGTTTTTTTCCCCCGAAAAGAAACACCCCAAAAGGTCACAGTACCAGTTATTGTAATTTGGTTGTTTAGCTAGGCTTCTAGCTTACTAGCATCCAAATTAAAATGACAGTTTTTTACATAAAGTCATGAGAGTTTTGACTGTTCAAAGCGACCTAAAAAAATCCCCCCAAAATACAGAGATGCAGTACCTTATTTTATGCGCTGTATTTGTCAAATGCTATTCATTCACTAGTGATTGTGGATGAGGGGCTAGTCAGAAAGTGTACTAAATCCACGACCTTGGTCGGGGAAATGGGGACAGGTGGCATCAGAGCAGGGAAAAAGATTGAGTATGTTGGTTGGCAGTGGTGCAACAACCATTGAGCAGATCAGGCTTTACCCCCCTGGCCCTATTCCGGGTGTTTTGGAATATGCTGACTTAATGTTGCTGACCTACATGGCCATATCCAGACCAAACAGAACACAGACAATACACGGTGCCCCTCGACTGCACTGTTAACAAATGCCTGGCAATTACTAATGCAAAGGTGTCATTGTTATGACCTGCTTCGTATGCATACGTGTTTAGGTAATCAAAATCGTGGTTGGGTGTTACTACTTGCATGTCTGGGGGGTGATTTGAAGGGTAGGGGGGACAGGAGACAGCTCTTTCTCACAGCAGTTCTTAAGTGTATGATTCAGACGTGAAGAGGAGAGTTAACTGCTTGTAACATTGAAAATGCACCGGAATAGTCTCATTAGAATGTGTTAAGAAGTTAGATACCCCAGCACAAGTACATTTGCTCCTCCCCGCAATCTTGGAAAATAGTGCCTCTCCCAACATGTGAAACAAAATCCCTGCAGAAATTCTTGCTTAGGTGCACCCCTGTTGGTTGGAGTACAATGACAGCATAAACAAATCTCTGGTATTCCATCATTTTTGGACAATAGGATATTGTTGTATACAAGCAATCATTGATAGTTTTCACAATAACTATAGGGTTATGGAGATCCAGTTTCGAAGCACAGAGAGCTCAGTTTAAAGGACGCGAGCTCACTAATCACATCCTATGTATATAATTATTATTTGACTCGGGAGGATAGCTCAGGGGCAACGTGCTCCCCTTGGAAGCAAGACATCACGGAGCAACACAGGTTCGATCTCCGGGTCCGCGCTTAGAAACCTCTAGGTATTTAGCAGGTTATAAATAACCTATCATATCATATCATATCATGTTTGCGCCTTGCAAACTGCACAGACAGGCAGCCATCCTTAACCTAAGACCTTGATTTGCTATCTTAGTCCCTCTTCTTCTTAACTGCTGTGAGGCTCCGAAACCCAGAAAGGCTATCCAGAATCAAGAAGCAGGGCAGCTCCCAAACACATACACTCTAATGTAGTGATATATATTACAACCATTTTAGCACAACATCCAAATCATGAGGTTGTCTGTATGAGTGTATATGGTTCATGGTAACAAATTCTTTAATGTGAGTGTGAGTGTTGTAAGCAACGTAAATAGCACCAAACCCAGTGTGTATTGATTACTTGGTGATTAGAACCTTTTAACAACGGGTATATTTTTCAAACACAAAGGTAAGTGGTCCTTCTTATGTTCACAAAATGCTTTTGATTTCATGTGCTTTGATCTCCCCTTCCCCTTTCTCAAAGTGATATTTCAAGAGGACTGTAGGTGTCTACCAAACTGTCGATTTAATGGTAACCTCCTATCAGAAAATAATGTATATTAATATTGAGCAAGTGCGTTGCTAACTAAGACAAGTGTAATGTTCTCAATAAGACTACCACTGGCGCTGGATCATTAGAAAGGGCGGCTGTAGAATGTTTCAAGTGTCCATATATTATGTTACCCAGTGGGTCACCTGGAACTCTCATGATCATCTTTCCCATGCAGCGTGGGGTTAGCGGACTTGGGCACACAAGTGATTCTGCATCTTCTGAGGTTTCGTGTTGAACAAACTAGGGTGGCAGGCCAGTGGTAACATCCCTGCATGACTGCATTTGCTAGAGGACAAGACCTTGTGTTGCACTATGAAGCCATATCCTCCAGCAATAGCATCAACCTGGTGCATAGTTTCCAACTCTGCAGGTACCCTTGCTGAGCAGCAGTGCAAAGGAAGCTCTACAGGAAACTTGGCCTAAAGATGGAGGAGAAAAGGGGACACTCACAGGATAATGCTGTGCATGGGCAACAGAACTCTTCTATTAAGCCCGATATATTTTGAGGATGATTGGAGGGGTGAGTTCATCTGTTTGTGGTTTTATGTGTAAATGTTTCTGTGGTCAAAGCTTTTTCTTCACTTAATGACTAATTATTGAAACCCAATGATGTTTTCATTAACAAAGCTCTAGTCAAACATCCTACCAATCCCCAGCCCGCCCCCGCCGCATTGCGAGTTCCGCAGAGAAGAGACAAAGCAATGTACCCATATGTACCAAAAAAGCCGATCAACAAATGAAGTTTGAGGGACATGCATCTAACGGTCTTCTGAGGCCTAACTTCCCAAGGGTCTCAATGGTAACTGTACCATCTTCTGAGGTAGTTGAGGATTGTGCTCCTCCACCACTCAACACAGCGGAAGAAGATGAGATGGGAACAGTTTTACATATTAATATGAAGGATGCAGACCATGATTTTGATGATGGTATGGCAATTAAGATGTTGAGGTAGAAAATGATCTGGGATCCTTGGACCTCCTTGATTGCACTGGTGAATATATGCAAAACTATTGTTTGTATATAATTTTTCTGTAAACCAGATACAACCTCCCTAAGGTTAAAACGTGAATTCTAAACCCCTCCATGTTTGGTATTATGGAATGTATGTGTATGTCCTCCTCTATCACACATTTCAACTCTAGTAAATGGGGCTCCATGGAGCAAGTGGCAACAGGCACAGGAATTTCCCTTCTAAAAATGTATGTGTACATTTGATAAACATTATCTTAATACTATACATAGAAAGACTAAAGGAAAAAAAACAGAGGCATTAACGGGACTCATACTGAATAAAAAAAATGGAAGTGGAGTGTCCCTGCCCTAGTGCCACACATATGTCCATGTAAACACCCTTTGTTTATTCCAAGGTGGGTATTTAAAGTATGGCAGGCATATTACAGTGGGGGTGGAAGGGCCTGGAATACATGTCAAGCTCGTAGGTTGAATACTTTTGTTGAAAATAATGGATTTAGCTGATGAGGCGAAGTTCTCGGAAAGCAAATGCATCTAAAAAGTATGAATGCAAGAAGGGGAACTCATCGAGATCAATCCACTATTGAGTAGGTTGGCAGAAGCTCGTATGTCTGATGTTTCGGGAGAGCCAGCCAATACGTTCATTCCTCTGGCCACACCAAGGGAGTAAAAATCCCCAATCTGACTTTCAGGAGCAGAAGCCTACCTTCTTTCCCCACATAGGGCAGACATATAGATGATCGAGATTTAGAATCAGAGGAGGACTTGGAAATGTTACTCAAGGTTTGCAGTTTGAAGGGTTTTCTACACACAGAGCTTGTTTATGGAGAATGATTTGATACTTTTTTCAAACATGTTGCTTCTTTCTGCAGACACAAAGGTACTACAGACAGTAAAGGATTTTGTAATCCATTTTGTACATTACAAGTTGAAATGATTCTTCAGAGAACTATTCATTTCTAGGGCGTGAGGGAACAATTGACTTACCAAGTACCGAGAGACCTGTTGTAGAATGGCGATAGAGTGGCATCCACTACATCTGAAAGGGTTTTTTGTGATGAAATGTATTGTGATTTTATATAGCGCCCTTCTGCAGATAATGTTGGCCTTGCTACACATGGCTCTGTAAGAAAGGGGGACAGGGTTGTTCTTAAAATAGCGGGAAGGCAGATGGCGAAATCTGTGGTCTTGCTGGATACTGGTCGGAAGCACCAGTTCCTTTTTGTCGATAGGAACATCTCTATGTTCATTGTAATTGATAGAGACCGGGCAGGTTAGCTCTATGGGCAGCCCTCGGATTGTGCAGAACAGAAATGGACAGAATTGACAGAATAGTTGTTCATAGAAGATGGATAGGGTATGAGTCTGTTAAGTACACTAAACCTGGTCAGTCATCTGAAGGATTGTGGGTAGTGTAAGGAAGCAATTTTATATTTTAGCAGTGAGGAGTTAGTTGAAGGAGGAGAGGGGAATTGAAGGAGTGGTTAGTGCAACAAATCATATGCCAAGGCACAAGTTGTCCAGGGATGAATATAACATTTCTAAACCATCTATGAGGCCCACACCTCTAGTACCCCCGAATGGATCCAAACAGATTGGAAACACAGGCATACTATAAACCTCCTTGTCCAATTTTAGCAGGATAGATAGAATGGCAGGCTTATTGACGAAAGGGTGTGGATTGTTGGTAAGTTGCAACACAGTGAACATACAATTACCCAATGATTAAAGGGTCTGCCCAGTCAAGGTTGTATGAAAATATTGACTTTATTATTCTCACAACATACAGTTCTACCACAATACCAAATACAATTCACCCATACAGTTTCAAAGAACGAAAAAGATGCACTCTGTGTACTGACTGGAGGGTTGTTGATATCGTAAATAATTGCGACAGTTCAAGGATACTTGGTTTCAGCTCAAAGGTAGGATTGGGTCGTAAAATCTCTCTAGGGGCCATCATAGAAGGACCAGGGGGAAAGAACCACAATGTAGCTTGTGCTTGTAGGTGTTCTTGGTGCTTGACAGGGACCTGTTGGTTTCAGGGCGCTATGCAGCTTCTGAGACAGACTTCAAGATGGGCGACAGCTGCGGGTATCAGGCGACAAACAGTTCAGTGAGCAAAGCTGGATAGACGGGTGCAGGCTAGGCTACATGGCGGCTCAGGGTAAGGAATCATCTCAGTGCTGGTTGGTGGTTCTGAAGTACAGGTTGCTGTGTCTCGGAAGTCTTTAAGTGACTGCAGCATAATAACGGTCAGTATTGCAGTCGGTTGCAGCTCAAGGGATTTGACTGGCTTGAAAATGTCCTTTGAGGCAGACTACGTTAGATGCTCGTATGCACTTCCCCTAGCTTCTTCACTGTATTTGTGTCATCCTTTAATGTGGATGGCCCAAAGATGAGGAGTGTGTTGCAGGCAGCTGCCTTGTCCTGTGTTTAGGGTTCAGAGACTATCTGACATCCCCACCTAGGAAGCTTGCTGCAGGGCACACTGCGAGATGGCTGGGTACTAGTTCTGGAGCTGCTGGAGGGTCCTCGGGATTCAGTATCACCTTCTGTTCTCATGGAGATATTTAGGGGAGGGATCTTGCTTCGCTCTTGGAGGTCATGGCCTTCCTTCCCTGGCGGAACATGTGAGGCAGACTGTACCTTCAGCCAGGTTACAATGATGGGTTTTTCTTGTTTCTCCTTGCGAAGTCTTCAGATGATCTGCCAAAAGAGGGGTATGGCCCTCTTTTAAAGCCAAATGGACCACAGGGATTGGTGCAGGCTAAGCCTACCTTAATGAACCAATCCTAGATCCCCACCAACAATCGTGTGTATGTGTATGGTGAGGTCCTACCAGAGTGCTTTGCAACAGAAAAGGTGAAAGGGTGAAAACATGTAATACTAAGTCCCACCCATCTCCCTGTCTGTTGTAGATCAAAGGGTCCCTCTGTTTAATCGAGCTCTCCGTTGCTTCGGATTACAGCGGCAGGACTTCCTTGAAGCTGCAGTGAGACCAGACATTCTGGCTCTGTTATACCATATACTCATGCTTTCTGAATAGGGTCCTCCTGCGGGGATGACTACTGTAAACACAGAGTACCAGAAATGAAATGTCACTGTCAATTGATACTGAGGACTGGGGCTGGCATCAGGTTGTCACAGTTGCATCTGAAAGGTAGTTAGGGGTTTCTGTCTCCTTTGTTCACCTCTTTAGCCATACTCCATGTGGTCCTGTTTGCATTACTTTCTGATTAGTATGCAAAGTGCTGCCACCAGATACAGGGCTCAACAATAGGATAGGGTGGATCCATTTAGCCTTTTCCAGTTAATCAGGCTTGCCATGACAGGTGGAAGATTTGGCTTCCCCCTTCCGGAGAAGCATTGTGTACTCCGGAAGGTTTGGCTTCCCACTTCTGGAGATGCATTGTGTACTCCTCCTGTCATATCTCAACTAAATATGAAAGGGGGGGCTGTGCCTGTAGGCTGTATCCACCCACAGTCCACAGGTCTATGTATATGCGTATGCGGATTAGCCCCACATATTTTCCAGAGGTTCATCTACTATCATTCAACTTCATTTTAAAATTTCAAAAAAGCCCAGGCGAGCGCACAACCACTGTGCGGATGGTCGAATTCCTCACTGTTATAGCGTCTCTTGGTTATAAATTTAACTAATGTTCAGGTGCAGGCCAGTGTCATGCTGCAGAGTATTAATCAATCCTATTGGTTTCCCACAGATGGTAGTGCCAAGAGTTTTGCAATTGTTCGTCTTAAATAAGTCCAAGTTTCTGGTGCACAGTCTTTAGTCAGTTGATATTATCTTTCAATTCTTTCAAAGTGGTTGGTCAAAAAACCAAGTCTTGAGTCGTTCCCTGAACGTTGATTTGTTCACTTCTAAGTGGGGAGTTTTGGGTAGGGTGTTCCACAATTTTGTAGCAAGAAGTTAAAAAGAGGGTCCTCCTTGCCATTTCTTATTGAAGCTGGGGACTGGTACTAGTGCTGCATTGCTGAACCTAAGTTTTCTTGAGAATTGTACTGTTGAAACCTTCATCTGAAGGAGAACCTTACTGTTGTCAAGTGCCCATTTCTTCAGGCCAAGGGATTGTGGTGTAGTTAAAACCTGTAGAATCAGCTCTGATTTGCTAGGGTTGTGTTTTAGTCAGTTTGTTGTCATCCATGCATTCATCCTCACAAGGCAGGCAGAGTTTTGTGACAGGTGGTTAAAAAATGTGTAGATTATTTTTTTTTCCTACATAATTTCTCCAGTTTCAAATGTTCTATTTTGTAAGTATGTTAGTCTTGGGTGAAACATTTAATTTATTTCTTTTTTTAAATGTTTTATACAGTCCAATGCAAAAATAATCCAATTGTAAATGTTGAGGAGTTTTGCATCCAGTGTGGTTGTTGGCTCTTCTGTGGGAAAATAGATTTGGTTGCTTCTAGTCTTTGCAATAGGGAGTTGATATGCATTTCTGTCCATGGTCTGGTTATGGTATACGGTTCTTTTGATGGTATTGCAGGGCATGGTGTCTCCTTGAATATTGTGAATGCAATAGGTAAGTGCTCTCCTCATAGACGGTAAACTGTGGAGCAGGTATTGGTTATTTATGTTTCCTTACAGAAAATGCCATCCCAAGTGTGTCTGGTTACATGGCTAGGACCTATAAACTATAATCATCTGTTCAAGATGTACTGCAGCATGGTTTTCTTCAAGTGACTTTGTACTAATATCATCTCCTTTATTGAGACACATTTGAAAGTATAGGTAATGGTTGATGAACTACGGCCAGGATATTGGTGGGGTCCTCAAGTTTGTAAGAAAAGTGTGGGCGGTAGGCAAGAGTTCTGTGGCTTGAGGGGGTGATTAGTGCAACTGTAGGAAAGATGGAGCAGATCAGAGTGACACATGCACAGTCGTGGATGATCTCAATGGTGGGTGTTGATACCATAAAGGAGTATCCGTGCACCATAGCTATATTACCTCCCCTCCTTTTGTTGTAATTAACACAGTTGTTCTTGAAGCCTGATGGGACACCCTCGTGGATAACTGGCTACTGATCACCAGAGAGACACATTTTTGTGATGAAGAATACGTTAATCTGGTCTTTGAAGAGACAGTCACAAACGCCTGAGAATTGTTTGGAGACAGGATTTATAGTGATCAGGAGGCATCTTTATCACTAACATATTGCTTGTGCAGAAGGACACATAAACTGTTACATAGCTCAGGAATCTAAACAAATCCAGTTTACCTTAACACTTCAGGTTGGAGAAGATCTGACGTTTGAGAGATGTGTTTTGTTTTTAAATAAAACCTTTTATGACATGTTGAGCCCAGTAGAACGATTGGTCAGACAGAGCCTAAAAGTGTTTGTTATCAGTCCCAATGTGCAACTATCAAAGGGGATATCTTCACTTTCTATGGAAAAGTTGATATATCAGTTTTTCTCCTCATCCTTTTTTTTGCCTGGCATCAGCTTTTTGGTCGTTTATGAAATGTCTGCACCCGCTCAATTCTTACTTTAAAGGAAAGGGAGGAAAGGGTGTCGGTTGTTAATTTGCCTAGATCATAGTCTGATCTTGCCACAATCACAGGAAGACACGATATACAATCTGTGTATGTCATTTTCATTAATGGTTCAGTTGGGGTTAAACTATAACTGAGCCAAGGGTGAGAGGATGCTGTGCGAGAAAGTAATTTTTCCAGGATTTTTGATGTATTGTGTGTCCTTGACTTTATGTTTGCCAATGTCAAAAATGACTTCAATCAGTAAGTAATTGAAAAGGGCACTGTCACTTGGGTGTATCCCTGAAATGAGTACCAAAGATCACTGTGCCAGGAGGATAGCTCAGTTGCAACACATTTGTCTTGGAAGCAAGACTACACAGAGCATCACACGTTCAAATTCTCGTTCCACACTTAGATGCTGGTCTCCGATAGGAAGTGTGATGTAAAAGCTCAATAAAATCATTTATTTACATTTTCTATACAACTTCATTCATGCAATTATTCTGGGCCTTCTGAAATACAGGGCATTTCAGAGGATGGAGCCCTTTAAGAAGATGTAAGATACTCAGGTTTTGTCCAACTTTCCATGGAATAAATAGAATAGCTCTGATGTTGGCTACAGACATGGCAGCCTGGAACAGCAGAAATATAGACCCTTCCATCCCAGATCTTAATTTGGATTTCATTACCTGTCTAGAAGTTTGGGGAGCCAGATGCCGTTCTCATCTGAATAATGGGTAGTGGTTGCACCAGAAGTCTCAATGCACATAAAATATATCGAGATTCTGTCTGGCCCTTTACTGTTCACAAATTCACACATGTATGGTAAGTGCATTGATGAGCAATCTGTCAGCCATCCGCTACATCAATAAGCTATGGTGAGGGGTGACATCCAAATGTACACTGGATTAAGAGGCAGCCTCTGGAATGTTTAACTTCGGGTTCTGATGAAGATAAAGGTAGAGTTTTCTCAAAGGACTCAGAAACGTGTGGCATATTGGTGGTGTTCCTGGTAGTGGAAGGATCTCAGCAGCTGAAAACTAAACAGGCCCATTTTCTTGAGCCTTTACTTCAGACGGTGTGCCTTTCCGAAAGACCTTTTTACCTCATCTTTGAATGCTCAGGTATGTTTTTTCTCAGTTCGAAGGAAGACCCTTTTGAAAATGCAACAGTCCCGTTCTTGCAAACATGGTGGGAGGCAAGGCATTATGTTGTCCTTCCGTATTCAGTGAGTGCAAATATATCTACTTTTACAGTAAAATATAGAAATGCTCTTTGGTTCCAAATACTAGTCTTTGGCAAGTGTGCATGTGGTTTCCATCTGTTATCGAGATATCAAAGTACTTTTCCATTTTATTTCAAAACACACAGGGCCCGATTCATGGAATTATCTGCGCGTAAAATAGGGTTCTTCGTGCGCAAATCCCTCTTCGTCCATTCATGGAATCAAATGTGTAGTACTTTTCCTGGACTTGAGTGGCGTTTGCACTGGCTCCACACATCTGTGCGAGCTGCGAGAGCCATGGCGAGACTGCACAGAGAGTACGGGCGTGGCTTGCGCAGAAGGCTGGAAAGGGGCTTGCAGGCAGTCCTTCACACACCAACAATTGCGTAGCACGGAAGGTATTAATGGATTTGATCACGCAACCTCTCAGCCGGGAAATGATCACGCAAGTGCTTAAAGAAATGGTTCGGTCAGAAATATTATTGGGCAACTGAAGCTCAAACTTTAAAATTGGAAGCACTAGGGGGCATCCATTTTAAGATTTCAGGCAGCCTCCTCGGCTCTGCCCTTGCGTCACTAAACAAGCAGCAAAAGCCCCCTACTGGGAGCTTTTGCTTACTGCAGCCTGAGCAGAGCTGATGAGGCTGCCTTCGCTTTCATTTTACATTTTCTGTGCTCCCCAAGCCCTGGAAAGCACAGAAAACATAAAATGAAGGCAAAAAGCCAGGCGCACCAATTAAAAATGTAACGTTGTTGTATTTGTGATTGCCGTGATTGGAAAACCACGGCAATCACAAATACAAAAATGTTTTATTCTGACAGCGGCAGCTTTTGCATGGAGTCTCCTGGGCTCCCCCAACCCTGAGGGAACTGCATCTCGGTAAGTGCTATTTCCTGCCTGTAGTCTCTGGTCCCCGTCCTCCTAGTCCGGCACCAATGAAGCAAAAGCCACCCAGCGGTAGCTTTTGTTTACTACAGCTGGCTGGCTTTTGCTTCATTACTGCCACAAAGGCAAGCACAGGCGGCATCCATTTCACAAAATGGATGCCCCCTAGTGCTTGCAATTTTAAAGTTTGAGCTTCATTTGCTCAAAACTTTCCATAGGGACTTAAAAAATATATATATTTTAGATATTTGTTTTATTATTGGCCATCTTTTTGGCCAATAATATTTCTGACCGAACCATTCCTTTAATACTATCCGCCACCCAAAGGCAGGCTTAAGTACACTTGCACTTAGGACGTGCAGTGTGGAGATGGATTGCATGTTAGATTTTGGCAAGCATGTACTCAACCAGGGTTCTGATCTAACTGAGGGGTGCACATACACAGTATACCAGGGTGCAGGAATGGTTTACGGGGTTTGCATGCCGATTTCCTGAGTTATTACTGAGTTATGATTTTATATATGCAAGTTGTCGGGGTGCGGGATACAGTTACGGGTGACCCTGCGCAGGGTTCCTGAGTCACAGGGCTGCTTTCCGGGAACCCCATGCACTCTTTGAAGGTTGTGTGTATTCTTGCCTAGGGGAGCACAGACAGGTAGCTGTTCTGGCTGTTTATGCTTTGGGTGTGGGCGTGTCACGGGCGTTCCAGGCACGATTTTCAAATACGGTTACTTTGCACAGTAAATTCTAGGAATACGCAGGGCGTGCATTGTTATTTCTGCGCACATGGTCACGCAGTATCCTTCATGTGCACGGCCTTTGCGGGATTTCTGCGTACATTTCCATGAATCAAGCCCACAGAAACTTCTCTTGAACTGCCGGGGAAACAGGGTTGTTTTAACAGGTTCCCTTACCCTGATGGCATGATTGAAAATAATGGACTTATCAGATGGCCACTGAAAGCCAGCACCATAAGAATGTCTGAGTGTGCATGCCTTCGTTCAGTGCGGTACTGCAAGGTGTATTCATCTTGCTTGTTCTGATGTGATGCTGGTGGAACACTTTCTCACGTCGTTATCATCTGAGTTTTCATATTGTGTAGTTAATATGTATAATTCTCTGATTTCCTCCTTAAACCATTTGTGGGAGAGCATTACCATATGGTTCCATACCAGGGGTTGTCAGCTTCATGGAGGGGTCACATTATCTTGCCTCTTCTACTGAGGCATTCATGCTTATGTGATTTCAATGTGGTTTTAATCCTGTTTTGTGAATGGACATATAATACGTCTCCTTCATTAAAGGAGATTTTGGCCATAATAGCTATGTCCATCTGTTTAGTTTTACTTCTTAGCAGATGTGCAGTCCTTATACCAATCGGGATGATCCTTTAGTCCAGATTGGGCTTCCTTTTGAAAATCTAGGCAGCTAAGCTTATGCCATTCTATTATTATGTTTACTATCTTTTCTAATATGCCTTGCCTATATGTTGCCAAACCTCTCAAAGAATATTTTTAAAGAGCAGCCTCCTAGTGAATGTTTGCTGGTCATTTTTCTATTTCCTTATCTAAATTTCATGAACCTGTGTTATTACCTATTTTAACTTAGTGGATTAGTTGGGTCATATGCAATGTGGGTATTGATTTGACAAGGTTTGATTGCATTCAGCTATAGCAACTGTCGGATTATACAATAATTGGGTGACACCCTTTGACCATCTGCATGGTGGGTGTGCGTTGACCTGGGCTTTTTTGACATTTTTTATTATATGGAATGATGGTAGACTAACACCAGGAAAATGTGCAGGGGTATTCCACACACATGTTCCTATTCTCACACCAAAAGCATAGACCTGTGTACTCTGGCGTGGATACAGCCTACAGGTGCAGTCTGCCCCTGTCATATTTGTTTGGAATGTGACAGCCAGGAGTACACAATATCATCTCCAGAAATGGGGAGGACCAACTTTCCAAGAGCAGCCTCCTAGTGAATGTTTGCTGGTCAGTTTTCTATTTCCTTATCAAAATTTCATGAAACTGTGTATTACCTATTTTAACTTGGTGGATTAGTTGGGTCATATGCAATGTGGGTATTGATTTGACAAGGTTTGATTGCACTCAGCTATAGCGACTGCTGGATTATACAATTGGGTGACACCCTTTTCAAGAAAGTTTCAAAACCCACCCATAAAGAAGATACAGAAATTCAACATTTATCTATTAAAATTCTATTTCTGGTCTCTATCAACATGTGAGGAATTTGACCATCCGCATGGTGGGTGTGCGTTGACCTGGGCTTTTTAGACATTTTTTATTATATGGAATGATGGTAGACTAACAACAGGAAAATGTGCAGGGGTATTCCACACACATGTTCCTATTATCACCCCAAAAGCATAGACCTGTGTACTCTGGCGTGGATACAGCCTACAGGTGCAGTCTGCCCCTGTCATATTTGTTTGGAATGTGACAGCCAGGAGTACACAATATCATCTCCAGGAAGGGGGAGGACCAACCTTCCAAGAGCTATGGTCAGCCTGATTAACTGACAAAGGCTCCCTGGAACCACTCTTCTCTTTTTTTTAAGCCCTGCAGCTGGTGGCAGCAATTAGCATACCAATAGAGGGTATTGATATTGATATTTTATTTCTATCGTGCTCGTACACAAGTGTTTCAGAGCGTGACAAGGCAAGGGATGGGAACAGGGGAGAACAAAACTGCGATCTTACTAGGCCCAGCGACATTGAGAACACGCAAGTGCATGGCAGAAGGGGAGGGGAAAAGTGCATGGAAGGGGGGAGAAGTGGAAAGCGCGAAGTAGAGGAGAAACAGATAAATAACAATAAATAAATAATAAAGGCAACAAACAGTGGTAGTGCAGCCAGCAATTTGGAAGTGCTAGGTTTAAGGCAGCAGACATGGTAGGTCTGATAAGTGCAGGACGAAAAAGGGGGGCTGTATGGGTACAGATACAGACCCCAGTGCAAGGGGTGGCCCGGAGGCAGTCCGGGAGGGTGGCGGGGAAAGCAGGTACCTGGGCCCGGAGGACAGAGGGTGGCCAGGTGCATGATGCCAAGAGAGAACAGATCAGCAGGGGAGAGGGGGAGCAAAGGCAGAAGAAAAGAAGAAGGTCTTGAGGTGCTTCTGGAACCGGAGATGTTCTCCTCAAGTTTTAGAGTGGCAGGGAGGCTGTAACAGAGTGAGTCCCTAGCCGAAGACAGAGATCTATCCCCAGCTTGTTTCTTTGAAAAACTACCAACCCTGAGGGATTTGGAGGTAGAGGAGCGAAGAGCTCGAGAGGGGAGGTATTTGTGCAGGGATAGTGAAGGCATTTTGGATCCAGGCCCCAGAAAACCTTGTAGACAATGCAGAGGGTTTTGAATTTAATCCTTGCATCAATTGGGAGCCAATGGAGAAATTTCAGAGCTGGAGAGCTACGATCCCAGGGCTTGAGGCCAAGGACAAGTCTTGCAGTCCTGTTCTGGATTAGTTGCAGAGGGCGGAGAGTAGAGGCAGGTAGATTTAGAAAGAGGCTGTTACAAAAGTCCAACCTAGAGAGAACAAGAGCTTGGGATACCATGAGCTTCTGAGGGAAGGAGCGGAAAGACAGAGTACCTCTGAGGAGGTGCAGTAGAAAACTTGACTTTTTAGAGACCCCAGAGATGTGGGCAGAGAAGGAAAGGGTGGAGTCAAAGATGACCCCGAGGTTCTTAGACTCACAGGTGGGGGTAGGAGGAGGGCCAAGGGAGGCCGGCCAGAGTGTGAGGGGAAAGGATGATGAAGATGTGCCGATGAGGAGTATCTCTGTCTTGCTGGCATTCAGACAAAGATCATTGGCGGCACACCAATCCTGAATGGCAGTTAGGCAATCAGAGATGAGAGAGGGAGAGGTGGTGGCAGAGGGCAGCCTGAAAATGAGTTGAGTGTCATCAGCGTAGCACTGGAAATATGAGCAGAAAGTGGCAATGCAGTGGGCAAGAGTTGCCAGGTATTGGTTGAAAAGCCAGGGAGAGAGGTTAGACTCCTGGGGAACACCACAGGTAGAGAAAAAGATAGATGAAAGGAAGGAGCCAAGTTGGACCTGGGAGGGTCAATCTGAGAGGAAAGAGGTCAGCCAGGCCAGTGCCTGATCAGTGATACCCAGGTTTTCGCAGAGACGGTTGAGCAGGATGGTATGGTTGACTGTGTCAAAGGCAGAAGAGAGATCGAGGAGGATGAGGACAGAGGGAATTTTAGAGTCAAGGTTGGAGAGCAGATCTTCACAGATGTTCAGAAGAGCAGTTTCCATGCTTCTGGCAGCTCAGAAGCCAGACTGACGGTCATGGAGACAGCCAAAAGAATTGGAATGAAGGTTAAGCTGAGAGATGGCCTAATTTTCCAAGAGTTTGCCCAGAAAGGGAGTAATGGAAATCAGGCAATAGTTAGCTGGACAAGAAGGATCAGCTGTGGGTTTCTTGTGATAAATTAATAATAAATAAATATATTTTCAGTGCATCTCACAGTTTACAAAATACACCCCAAAGTGTCCCATTCCCTAAGAGACGTAATTGCAAAAATATGATTATATTATTTTCAAAATCTGTTTGATTTTGAATATCTTTTTTTAGTATGCATAGATGCAGCTTAATGTTGCAATGATGCCCACATCTTTATTTTTTGATGTAGGACTTTGGGAGTCTGAGCTATTGCATTGCAGGAGTTTCTACACTTTCCGGATCGGTTTTGTTCATCAACACAATTTATATATTCTTCATCTCATGTGACATACATAGAAGACAATGAGATACTCCACAAGCAACAATCAGGTTTCCGAGCTGCACATAGCATGGAAACAACTATGATTGACCTTCAGTCCCACATGCAGAGCATTGTAGAAGATGGGAAAGCCGATCTACTCATACTTCTCCACCTCTGTGTGGCCTGTAACTTGCTTGATCATGATCAACTGAAGCAAGCTCTTAGGAAGGGATCAAATTGCTCCCAAGAAGCAATAGATTGGTTAACATCCTTCCTTTTGAATAGAACATTTAAGGTACACTGGGGGCATAACTTCTCATTAGAAGAAATAATAAGATGCGGCGTACCACAAGGGGCAAGCCTATCAGCACTCCTTTTCAACTTATATATCAGATATCTCTGTCTGATTCTTGAAAAAATGTGTGTCTTTTCACAAATTACGCAGATGATACACAGCTGATCATCAAGCTGAGCGGTGACTACACTCAAGACAACGCAAAGGTCAAAGATCTATACAAAACCATCGAAACATGGATAACAAAATATTGGTTGTGTCTTAACACAAAAAAAAACCAGAACTGATGATCTTCGGATCAAACCATGCTAGAGCCAAACTAAGCCAACAATATGAGCTCCTACAGATAAATGATGTACAGATAAAAGTAGCAAACACAATCAAGATGTTAGGTATCTCTCTAGAGTCCTCCTTAAGTTCAGAGACACATGGCCTACAGCTTAAAAAAAATTGTTCCCATTACCCAAGACTACTTCACAAAATACGACCCTACCTGAATGAAGCTAATTGTGCCACAATTGCAAGAGCAACCATTCTGTCCAGGTTAGATTACGGGAATTCACTCCTACTGGGAGCGAACAAGGGCCAAACAGTAAATTGTTAGAAAATACAGAATCATGCAGTTAGAATCATAAAAGGCAAAAAGAAATCAGACCATATCATTCAGGGCAAGAAAACAATTACATTGGTTAACAATAGAGGACAGAATAAAATTCAAAGCACTGACTCTGTCCCACCGATGTATTTACGGCTCTGCACCTGCATACCTCAAATCCAAACTGACTTTGTATGCACCAAAACGGTGCTTAAGATCTCAAGCACAGGGTCAGCTAGAAATTAGCAAACACAAAAAAGCAAACAGCTTCGGCTCTACTTTCCACACAATAACGGCCAGAATTTGGAATAAGCTTCCACTGACTGTCAGACTTGAGACTTCCTATAGCTTATTTTGAAAGAAGGTTGAAACGCTACTCTCTCGATAAAGATTCACCTGACCAATACTAGACTAGCCCTGACCTGAGCATTCATGTTAAGTGTTTTCTCGTAGCCTGTATGTCTCCCTGGTCCTTGTGTTCATGTTGTGCACCCTGAAGCCTGTGGGCTACGGCGCAATACAAACAAACAAATAAATAGCAAAACATACATTTCTGTTTTATCAGAGCTCACCATAGAATAGACCATAGAATAGCACTGCTCTGTGGAATGTCATTGGGCTTAATGCAATTAGTGAAGTTGATTTTAAGTGAATACAATTTATTCAATTTAATCTCCTCTGTCACTTATAGCATGTCATTAATTACATGGGTAAACTGCCAAACGAATAGTGGACAATCTAGGAATAGTCCATGATTTCATGTTGAACATGTATATTTTGTAGCCATGTGACATTGTCACATGTTATATATCACAGTATCTGTTTTGCCCATGAATCTGTTAGACGATGGGCTTCTCAATTCCGCCTTAACTTTTTTTTTTGTATTCTATTTGCATTTTTAAAGCACTCTCACAGCCCGGGGGCATTGAAGTGCTGTTACAGGAATATTTCTTAGTTGCATATTTATAATGCGCTTAATACCCAGAGGTTTCTAAGCCCGAACCTGGTGGATCGAACCTGTGTTGCTCCGTGTCGTCTTGTTTCCAAGGCGAGCACATTGCCTCTGAGCTATCCTCCTGGGACATGGTATGCCACCCACAACATTATAAATTTAGGACTGAAATAGGTTTGTTTGATTTGAAAACACTTTTTCTCACAGTTTTCTGAACACATGTCTTTCCCTGAGAAAAGGGTTATTTGCAGAACAGCATATTCCAAATGATATACATACTTGATTCTGGCAGGGCATGTTATAATACTTCTACAAAACAAGACGTTACATAATTTAAATTGGTGTATACAAACACCCACATGCACTTAATATGTAAATGAAATTAATCATATGTTTGACAGCACAACTTTAAAGTTATACATTTCCTATCTTTAAAAGAATTTTAAATTCTCTGGAGAAATGCATCCTACATACGTATGGCAATCCAGGCCTACTGGGCACGAGACAGGCAAGAGGTCAACCTCAAGGCAACTGACACGTCTAATGAACAAGTGTTTCATTGTAAACCGGTCATGCATGCTACTTTAGTGGTGGTTGCTAGTCTTTGAATTGAATAATCTGATGACGTATTGACATGATACACAATTTTGATTAGTCCTAGTAAAGATGAAAATAATGAGTCTGGATTCTATTAAGGGCATTATGTGTGTATTATCCCTTGCTTCTCCCCTTCCCTTTTCAATTTGTTTTTTTCCTGCAAATTACATCTTTTCAGGACAACAGTTATTCAGAGACAATTATCTCTTGCCAGGGATTTTAGGTGTGCAATCACTGGATTATAGACCTCTTACCTAATTAGGCTAGGGATTTTAGGTGTGCACTCGCTGGATGGTGGACCTCATACCTAATTAGGCCAGGGATTTTAGGTGTGCACTCGCTGGATGGTGGACCTCATACCTAATTAGGCCAGGGATTTAGGTGTGCACTCGCTGGATGGTGGACCTCATACCTAATTAGGCCAGGGATTTAGGTGTGCACTTGCTGGATGATGGACCTCATGCCTAATTAGGCCAGGGATTTAGGTGTGCACTAGCTGGATGATGGACCTCATACCTAATTAGGCCATTAGGCACCTAATATTACTCCTTCAATTGTGGCTATTGAGGCCTGGCAGGATTTTATTCATGCTGTTCAGGATGCATATTCTAGGCGGTTCTGGCTGCTGGCTAACCACGGTCTTGAACACCTTCTCAATAACAAAAGTAGACGAGCTAACATAGACCAGTTATTTTTGGGGGTTTTATCAGGTGCCTGTGGCTAATGGAACACTGGAAGAAGGTGTGGTTGTCTCAAAGGAATGGAGCCCCAATGTTGATAATCCTGAGTTTGAACTAGAGGAATGTTTAGCTGCTTTAAGAAAACTAGCATTAAATCCGTGTCCTGGCCCGCACATTATCATAGTTGACTTTTTCTGAATCTGGAACAGGTATGGGGCCCCTTGTTAATAACTGGTTTTAGTATAATGATGAATTTAAATTACTACCCTGCTTATTGGAACTTGGCAGTAATTTGTTAAATTTTTTTTTAAAAAGGCGCACACAATGATCATGAATCATACAGGCCAATATCTTTGCTGGATTCACAATTTAAAATATTTGGTAGGGCCTCCCTACATAAAATAGAATCTTGCGTTGAGTGCAAGAATATTCTGTAAATGATACAACTGGGTGTGATACCAACACATTGGGGGTCATTACATGGTAGGAGGTAACCATGCCACTAATAGGGCTCAATGGGAATGGGGAGGGTGCTAACAACAGGGCCGTTAATAATGGCACCCTGGTTTGCTCACTGGACCAGCTTAGGGTGCCTGGTAAAACCAGCCGTCCTTAGCAGGTTCCCACGAGCAGACTCATAATGAGGCGGTAAGGGGTTGACGGCTCCGGCACCTTTACCAGTGCCGTTAACCCCTTACCGCCTCACTCGAAATGACCCCCATTGGCTTAAAATTAATATCTTTTGATTGCTAATTCTCTGTTTATCAAAAAAGAGGTGGCCTATTTGGCCGTAATGACCTTTGTACCACTTTTGATAATGTGAACAGATCATAGCTTGGACTTCCATGAAGACATTTGAAAAGTCTTTAATAATATCCATTATGGTACCAAGGCATGTGCATGGTATGGAACCAATGATAGATGCACTTCACACTTTGATATTAAAGTAGGGTTTAGGCAACAATGTGGTTTGGCCACTTTACTTTTTTCTCTATATATTAATGGTCTATGTGAGGAACTGGTGAATCTAAAAGTGGATCTACAGAAGATCGGAGGCATATAAATCACAGTTTTAGCTTACACAGATGACAGTGTTTAAATAGCTAGGACTCCATGAGCTCTATAATGTTTGCTAGATGGTATAACTTGGTGAGGCGGAGTCTCAGAAGTAATAGAAACCACACAATGGGCCTGGAATATAAATACCCCTTTAATTATAAGTCTACTCTCTTCCTCCTCTCATCACATTCTGGCACCTTCCATTATTCTCCATCCCCTTACTCCCATGCGTCCTCCCATCACGTGGTCTACTCCCAGTAGGACCTGCTCTGTTAAAGCAGCAGCGATTCTGTCCCTTGTAACAGATGGGTACTCTGCTTATGAGGAGGTTAGACCTGAAAATAAATGCCTCCAAATCTACCACATTATGCTGCAAATTAGATACAAAATCAGTTCGGCACCATAGTTTTGTTTTTACTGATGGCTATCTAATCCCTCATTTAACAAGCTTTGTTTAATTGGGGACTAGGTTTTCCTCCAAATTTGATTGCAAATCACATTGGGCATCATTATAATATTGGCGGTAAGGCAAGAACGCGACGGTATCGCTACCGGCACTCTTGCTACCGTACCGCAATACTACGAGTTGTGCTCATGGGCCTCTCTCTACCCGCCAGGTTGGACCTGGCGGGCCGTGCGGCACCCGCGAGCACAACTCATGTATGCTCCGGCACCGTTATGAACGGTGCCAGTGCATCCAAGCTCCCCATTCGCATTCAGCCCTACGGGACCGAATGGGGAGTCCCTTATTGCCTGCACCCGCAAATGGGCAATTACTGGGTCCGCTAAAGATATGCCTTTGTTACAGGCATGGCTACCGCCAAATCCATAATGAGGCAAAATCAGCTGGGATGTCGAGGATATTGGAGGAATGCATCACTTTTGCAAGCAATGTAAGGCTCAACCAAGAGATATGTGGTTCAAGTCTATGAAACAAAGGTTACATCTGTGGATACACATGGGGCTGCATTGTTGGGGGGGGCAGGAACTGTACAAGTTCAAGAAAACACAGTTCTAAAAAAAATCTTCTTGGCATTCCGAATGCAGCCCCTTTATGTGCAGTCTGTACGGAATTGGGGGTTTCATTCAAGGAGGACAGATTGATAATGAGACCATCTTTGCTATGGTTAAAAATCTGGCGTAACAGCAAAGCCACTCAGTTGATTTTAAAGCATATCTTGAAAAGCTCAGTGCACACTTGTATTCCATGGTTACATTCTGTGAAACAACCATTGCTGAGAATAAAATAGGCAATATTTACTTAAATTTACCCCAATATTAATTTGTGCACTTTCAAGCAAATAAAAGCTTCCATAATCAAGTATTTTGGGAAACCCATGAACTACAGAAACCTGATAATAGGCAACATGCTATAATATCTAACATCAACATACAAGGCATCCGACCCTTCCTGTGGTTAGGTGGATTCTACATTTCCTTACATACTTCCATGCCACCCCATATATTTCCACAAGGCATTTACATACTTTCCCACAGCATCATTGAAATCTGCACTTTTCACACATTGACTTACATCAAAATACATAAACAACAATCAATCGGTTACAATTCTTTGCATACTATGAACTTGAAAACTTTAAAACTTTAAAACTTTTAGTTCTAAAAATACATCTTATGATGATAAAACAAATATAAAAGACACAAAAACAAGTCCACATGGTTATCAGGCAGTGACAGGAAAAAGTGACAGGAGGATTTGAAGACAGAAGGTTTAATTTGTTTTACAACGGAGCAGAACGAAAAGAGAGAAGGAAAAGAAGAGAGCCCTTTCTACCCTTTCTTTTTGCTGCATTTCTGTGGCGTGAGGTGAAAATCAGAGAGGAGGTTTCAACTGTTTACGGTGGCTTATCGTCTGATGCTCGGATATTATTTAGCAGAATCATTTCCCATTGCATCCTGACCTCTTGTCTATTTTGCACAGTCTCCCTTTGCATATGTTGTAATGTGTTAAGCTCATCTCTTACCCATCTCTCAAGATCTTTAAGCCACATTTGGGGGCCCGGGGCCTGCTGGGATTTCCATGCCAATACAATGTGCCTAATTGCCACTACAACGGCCAAATTTATTATCCTACCTGCCGTTGTTCTTTGGGATCTCTGAAGACGGATGCCCAATAGGTACACTGCAAGGGTCAGCGAGGTATGGTTTGGATCCATGTTCACTAGCCAATGACAGATTTCATCCCTGTATTCATAACATGTGAATCAAGTCGACATTCACTATCCGGCACTTAGGGCAGCAATGAATGGTGCAAGGGGACATTTGTGCCAGTTCTCCTAGGGTCAGGTAAACTCTATGCAGAACGTTGACTTGGTTTAGCTTAAGTCACTGATTTTTCGACACTAATTTAGGATAGGTGAGAATTCACTCCATTCAGTATCCTTGAATGTATAGCCTTGGCCCTCCTCCCATGCAGCCTTGATATTCAACTCAGTCCTGGAAGCTTTATTGATTAGCGCATCATATATTAGCAATATCTACTTTCCCCCATCACAGCACCCCTAAAGTGTATTTAGAATGTTTTCCTGGGGCAGTTATATTGGCAATTCTGTCCAGTGTCATTTGGCTCTGTCAATTAGGGTAATAAATGTTAAAAACGGCCCTACTGAGATATCCTGGGTATTTCTTAATTCCTCAAATGAGCACTTCTCAGATGTATGGGGAGTATATGGATCTGAAGCCCTGACCCCCTCATCTCTGAAGCATTCTCGTAGGTCTTGTGGAGTTGTGTTTCCCAGGAGACACCTTAATGGAGGGCAAAAGGGGCACTTGCCCAGGCCCCATCCTGGAGGGCATCCCCACAAATGACCTGAGCTAGAGCAGTTATTTCCCATTGTACACCAAACTTAAGTAGCACACGTTAGGATGTTGTATGGTGTGTTGCTGAGGCTCTAAACCTGTTGCCTGTCTGTTTTTGACAAGTACATTCTGATCTGATCAATTCATCCTGTAACGCTGTGTGTGCTCACTGTCTTCTACATAGTTTGTGAAATTGTTACGTCACAACTCCTGTAGCATTCCCACCTTTCTGTGGTGATAAATTGATCATGTACAATAACCAAAGTTGAAATGCATATTGATAATTGTTAAGTGCTGCGATGGTTCAGAAGATGTGTCAGTGAGTTAAGTGCTCCTTTCATAGATCTGTGCTCATGGGCAAGAATGCAATACCAATATTCAAGCAAGGCTTTCCTATGTCTAACATTGATGAACCTGCATATATATAAACTTTGTTTTGTAGCACAACAGGTGCTATTATAAGCAATATACCTGCACTAGAAAGTGGTTGCTTGAAAAACAAACAACATCAAGGTGATGAAGGTCAAGAAATTGGTTTATTCAGATGGGGAGTTGTAAAACCTAGGCAGCCATCTCCAACAATGAGGATAAAGTATTCATCCAGAGAGGTGATTAGATATGCTAATTCAAGACTGTGGATCCAAAGAGTTCATGCTTGTATCCTGGCTATTCCAGTAGAAAATACAGCGACCCTCGACAAATCATCAATTCCATGACATTAGTGTGCTGTCTTCTGTGAAAAGGTTTCCCTTGTCACATCCTTTTGCCATTGTTTTGCCCATTACCTGATCTTTATCTTTATGTCGGCCATTTGAGTAGTAGGGGTTATAGACAGAAGAAAGTAAACCAGATATTGCAGGCATCTGGCAATCCTGTTTTAAGGTCTGCCCATATGACACATAAAAAACGTTTTGCTTTTGTGTACAGTTCCGAATTTTTCTGAACGTTTATGCATAACAGTTTCACAAGCCTGTGTTTTGGGCATATTTATAGGTTTAACATACAAAGTAGAAACCCAGATAAAATCTTTTAAGATGACATCAATTAGTATGTTGGTACTTATATACTTCGCTTGATGATGGAGACAATTAATCTGGAAGCATTCAAATGTTTCATAATAAACTGCTGTAATATATATATATATATATATATATATATATATATATATATATATATATATATATATATATATATGTACTTGGAAAGTACACAAATAACATACTGCAACATGAGAATAATCTATATATATATATATATATATATATATATATATATATATATATATATATATATATATATATATATATATATAGATTATTCTCATGTTGGATTTTGTTATTTGTGTACTTTCCAAGTAAATTCTATGCAATGGGATTATTCTAGTTCATGGTAAGAACTGAAAAGTAAAGCAGTAACGTGCAGAAATTGAAGTGGGTGTGTGTAAATCCCAGCGTCTCCTCTTAAACAATATGCAATCTTGTATTGCCAGCTCCTAAACACTCTGTCACCCTTCACAGTGATTTTGTTCTGAGAGTAAGATCCTCAAAAAAGCCTTTCTCATGGATTCACTAGCTATAGTGTTGCTTTCTCTATAATAATAGTGAGCATTCATATATTGCACACCATAGCCACTTGTACCTTTGCTCTCCAATGGGAAAACAATTTGAAAACCATGTCCCTCTTGTACTCTCATTCCATCTAGTTAGATATGGACACCTTCCTGATAGCTTCTAATCTTCATCCAATATCTATTCTATGGTATGTATAGCCTTTTATTGGCTTCCAGTTGTTGTCCTGTATACATGCTTGAGCACTTTTCTTTGAGGCAGGTAATCATTTATCTATTATGTATTATGTGTGCATTTTTCATACAAATCTGTGTCCTATTATTGATGAAAAGTGCCCCATACATATGCTAATACGCAAAGACCCTTGCCATTGACTGCAAATGTTGCCCTTGAAATGCTACTTGTTTATCTTTCTGCCTACAGCAAGAATGAAGAGGGTGAGCCGACTGAAAGGGAGTACACATGCCTATTTTGGTCCCTTTGAGGCCCGCATATCAAGCTATGGCTTTTGATCGCAATGTGGGGCGCTCAATCATATATTATGGATCCCTTAATTCAGTTGGTTCACTGAAGGGTTGGCCCAAAGATGTCATTGCCCGGGGTCCAAAATTTCATAACATGGTCCACTGTTTCCTGGACCATTACTATAGAACACTGTTTCCCTGAGATGTACTGCTTTACATGACAACCTTTCACAAAGCTGTTCAGACCCCAAACATTCCAGGTTGCAAGTTTAATATACCTATTCAGGGTGCGCTATCAATGTGTTCTAGGGTGCCGACTTCCCTGTGAGCACCTTCAAAGAGCCACTGCTAAGAGTTTGACTCAATTCCTCCTACACAACCCCATCCTTCATCGCTACAATAGCATGGTTAGTGAATACATGATGACAAAAACTCATAGAACAATCATAATACATCTTTGAATATAGCAAACGCTCAATGGTAGGTGCCGTAAGAGAATCTCCCCCATAAACCGCCTGGACCGGCAGACACGCTTTGTGGGGTCGGCCGGGGTGCAATGCACAATGTTGTGATGGCATGCCAGTGACTATAATAGCAGTAAAAGTAGCTAAGGCTACGGTGAGGTGGGGTTGGTGCCAGTATTACCTGCTGTCCTCTGGTGATTAATCCTACATGTTAGAACTGGAAGACATATCAGGACTTCTGACATCTCTTTCTTCGTGAGAGCACTGCAGCTCCCTTTCCGCAGTCAAAACCTCATCTGGTCCACTTGGGATCCTTTTCGGTTTATAGTGATTGCATTGAATGCTAAAGCATTGAATGCCTTAGCATTTAAAAAAAGCAACAAAAAAAGCATTGAATGCATTTTTTTTCATTTTTTTTAATGGGGGGGTCACACCCAACCCCCGTTTTTTTACCCCTTAAAATCCATTATAATTAAAATAAAACTTTAACCTTTGAAAAAATGCTTTCAATGTTTTTTGTTCAATGCATTTTTTTCGATGCTGTGTATTCGATACAATCACTGGATACCTCCTCTTCAGGTGTTCGTTCTGGGATTCCTACAGGCTCTCCATGCAGTGTTTCACAGTACCATTTTGTGTGTCGCAGGAATCAGGTCCAATGTCACTTCCTCGTGTTCAGGTCACGGGGCACGTACATCAGTATTTTTTATACATTTCAAGACATCCTGCTTGTTCTCGAAAAAAAGTGACATGCCATTGTGTATAATCTTCTTTTGGCAGGGATCATCAACATGTATTTCAACTGCAGATGCTGTAATTTACCCGTAACGTTTTCAAATGTGCAGCACTGTTTCTGTACCTGCAATGTATATTCCAGGTAAATGGCCAAGGATCTTGGCAATTAGCGGTCTTGGTGGGTCCACCAGAAGGTGGTTTCCATGTCAAGGCTTGGTGAGCTCTCCCCACTGCAAATCCCTGAGCGAGAGTGCCTGGGCCTATCTCCTGCAGTAAGATGTTTCCAAAATAGTCAAATATGGTGTTGGCCTTCAATATGCTGAGCCAAGTGTTGTGCCCTATGGTCGCCATTAGACCACATTTGACCTATGCTGTGCCCTTTGGTCGCTACTTGACTTATGTTGTGCCTTGTGCTGTGCCCTATGGTCGCCAGTAGACCACACTTGACCCATACTGCGCCCTTTGGTCGCGACTTGACTTATGTTGTGCCTTGTGTTGTGCCCTATGGTCGCCAGTAGACCACATTTAACCTATGCTGAGCCCTGTGTTGTGCCCTATGGTCGCCATTAGACCACATTTGACCCATGCTGCATCCCTTTGGTCGCTACTTGACCTATGTTGTGCCCTGTGTTGTGCCCTACGGTCGCCAGTAGACCACATTTAACCTATGCTGAGCCCTGTGTTGTGCCCTATGGTCACCACTAGACCACATCTGACCCATGCTGAGCCCTGTGTTGTGCCCTTTGGTCGCCATTAGACTACATTCTCCTGCCACTGGAACTGGAAGAATGCTATACCTAGCATTAGTCCTCTGCATCATGGCTATAGTCACACAGGTTGTCCCTAGCAATCAAGATCACATCGATCAGTCACCACCACTTTTGCCAACACACCACTAATGCTATGCAACCCAATCTCTCCACATTCTGCAAGGCCCAAGAAACAATACTCTATGCCTCCCTACCTTGTACCATATCCAATAGAAACAACAGACTCCGCGCAAGACTAGCCAAACTACACGAACCACTGAGAAGAGCCCTTGCTGGCCTCCAATATCAAAACCAACTACAAACCTAACCCACGTTTGCCCAGCCAACCTAAATGGCCTACTCAAACATCTACCTTGAAGGTGAACACCCTCCAGCTTAATAACCTCCAACCTAAAGCTTGCCCCACTGTAGACAAACCCATCCGAGCTAACAAAACTCCTGAAGCCCCCCCTCTCAAGGGCGCTAACAAAACTCCTGAAGCCCCCCTCTCAAGGGAGCGCTCCTTAATGCTAGATCACTAGTCGCTTACGCTACAGATATTGCTGATTTAATTACAGAAGGGAACCTGGATTATCTTGCAATTACGGAAACTTGGCTCCATAATGCAGCAGGACCTGCCCTCATGCTAGCTGTCCCTGATGGCTACACCATAATCAGACAAGACCGTGATAATGCACGAGGTGGCGGCATTGCTATTATTTCTAAAACGGCTCTTGGTCTCAGACTAGCCCCTACCCAGCCTCTACAATCATGTGAAACCCTCACTGCCAAAATTCAGATAAACAATTCACAATCCATTACCATACACCATATATATAGACCACCCGGCCCATTTGGTACCTTTGAGGAAGACTTGCATAATATAATGTTGAACAACCTGAAACCTACCACGCAACTACTTATATCAGGTGACTTCAACTTAACACCGAAATAGCTAACACGATCAAAGCACTAGGCCTTACCCAAAAAGTCACCACACCCACCCACCTTAAAGGGAGAATATTGGACTGGGTAGCAGACCTTAACTGCTCTGCCACTATCACTTCCATCCTGCCTTTAGCATGGACAGACCATTCTCTGATCTCCTTTCACTTATCTACTATCAGACCCACTCCTCTGGCTCGACCACGAGCACCACCATGCCCAACCAGAAGTAATAAAAGTATTACGGTAGAAAAAATTATCCCTGCCATACTGCCTACTCTCAACGCACTGCCTAATAATCTCGACCCCAGCAGCCTAGTTCAGGAATTCAACAATATCATGCTCACCACATTGGTTAAAATTGCTCCTATCAAACTCAGACCGAGCAAACCCATAGCCCACCTAAACAAATGGTTCACCCCTCAACTCAAAGACCTTCGCACCTTAAAGAACAAACGTGAAACAAATTGGAGACTATGCCCCTCTAGTGAGAATAAAGCTAAATTAACTGCACTTTCCTCACACTACAAAAAGGAAATCTGCCAAGCAAAACGCGACTCCTACGACGAACGTATTGCTAACTCAAACTCAAGCATGAAAGAACTCTTCTGCATACTCAAAGCACTAGAGTCCCCTATTGCTATACCGGACATCTGCACCAAGGACAAATCCTGGTGTACAGATATACAACAAGCCTTAGCGCATAAAATTGACACACTTCAGAATAAAATTCAACTAAAAAAAAGTCTCTAAACTTACTGCATTCGCCTAACACTCCCCTGCCCAACGAGCCACCACCGGCACATAATACCACATTCCACTTCTCTAAAATGTCCATCCTAGAGGTAGAAAAAATTATCTTATCTTTGAAGCCCTCAAACTGCAAAGGCGATATCTGCCCTGCACAGCTAATAAAAGATGCTGCTAGAGAACTCTCCCCATTTATAACCAAACTGATAAATGCCTCATTTGCCAAAGGTACTATACCTGCCAACCTCAAGCAATCCTGGGTGCTACCACTCCTCAAGAAACAGACACTTGATCCCCTCATTCCTACAAACTACCGGCCTATTACCACGGTCCCATTTTTATAAAAAATATTGGATAAGGCCGCCTACACTCAAATTCAGAAGCATTTAGAATTGCACAAACTCCTGGGCAACAGACAATCTGGCTTCCGTCCACTGCACGGAACTGAGACTGCCCTAATCGACCTTAAGTCCCAAATAGACGAGTTGAGAGACAAAGGAAGGACAGTACTCCTGCTCCTACTCGACCTCTCCGCTGCATTAGACCTGGTCAACCACAAGGTCTTATGTCGGCACCTTGACTCTGCAGCTCACTTCTCCACGGACGCTATCAAGTGGATCGAGTCCTTCCTGAGTGAGAGGACCATGAGAGTCTTCTCCCCCTCAGCATCGGCCGATCCTACACCCATCCTATGTGGTGTTCCCCAAGGATCCTGCGTCTCGCCTACCCTCTACAACATCTTCACTAAGCCACTGTTCGACGATCTGGACCAGCTGGGTATCACCTACACTAACTATGCAGATGATGCCCAGATTCTCCTACCACTTTCTGGGGATTACGGTACGGACATGGGCCTAGTGAACAAGGTTTACCTTATCACTCAAGCATGGATGGCCACTCACGGTCTATGTTTAAATGATGATAAGACTGAACTAATAATATTGGGTTCGCAGGCCAATATTAAAAAATTAGGTCAAGAATATTCATCCTTCAATATTGACGGCAATACTATTAGAGTCTCCAAGGAAGTAAAAACCCTGGGATTTTACTTGGATTCCACACTTTCCTTTGACAAGCAGGTCAAATCCCTTACCTCGGCTACGGCTTACACATGCAAACTTCTTAGAGCTGGTAAACCGTTCCTCTCTGACAATAGTTGTCTGATCCTGGCTAGTGCTCTTATACTCTCTAGAATCGACTATTGCAATGCCCTCTACATTGGGGCTAACAAATCTACTATTCAAAAGCTCCAAACGCTACAGAATAACGCCTTAAGAGCAGCCCTTGGCATAAACAAGAAAACCCACATTTCTGCCTTGAGACGTCAACACAAATGGCTCTCCACATCCAATAAAATACTTCTAAAAACACTCTCTTTGACACACAAAGCCTTGAACAATGCGGCCCCTAGTTACCTCATAGACAAACTTCAGTGAAGAACTTCTCTCAGACCAACCAGAAGTGGGAACACCAATTGCCTAAATATCCCCAAATACAAACTCACTACCATCGGGGGCAATGGCTTCACTGTTAAGGCAGCCAAAAGCTGGAATTCACTGCCCCACGAGTTGAGAGTTGACCAACCATATCCACTCTTCAGGAAAAACCTAATAAAACACATCACTGCCACCAATCCTTAGACTCCCATCACCCTCTCCCCTGAGGACACTATCCTGCAATCAAGATAACAGTATATCTTGCTATATTCGTTCTTTATGTAAATATTGTTGCATGTGTATATGTAACTATATAAGCTTTATATCCTTAGTGCCTTTGCTTCAGCCCTATTGTTCATATTGTATATATCCTGTAGTCATGCAAAAATTGTTCATCTAGCTATATGTAAATTCTGTAACCTGTGTATACGTAACTATGTAAGCCTTGCATTTCCTTGTCGTTGCACCCTTTTGCTCACGAGTCTGGTGCACTTAACAAATGAATAAACAAACAAACAAACAGTATTCTCAGGCAGCCCAATAATTCTGATGGTGCTACTCTCTGTTTACTCCATTCATTATTCTAAGGATTTCATGCATTTCTGTAGAGTGGAGAGCTGTTTTTCCAAAGTGTAGACATCCCTCGTTTCATCTGCAAATGTTCTTTCAGTGGTGCTCACTCGGTTCTCTAGTTTCCAAATATCATGTCGCGACAGGCTCACATTGACTTTAAACTCTCTGATAATATTTTCTAGGGAGTAGCATAGTGCTGAATTGCATCCAGGATTTAGTTGTATTTATTACTCTTTTGACTGAGTTAAGTGGCCGTATGTATATCAGTGGATTTAGTTGGAGGCTTATGTGTATACAAGTCTGATTTATATTGTTTAGAGCTGAGCTTTGGACCCGGGCGCCTGTCTTTCCTCTCCCCAAAGAGCATGCTTTATCAAAAAGAGCTGTCTGTCGGCAATACAGCTTGTCAAATATTCCTGGGATAGACTTTTGGTTTGTGTGTTTCTCTGGACCAGTGTGTTAGAGTGCATATGACATTGTGCATAAACATAACCATGAAACAATAGTTCCTCAGTATTGTTCTCAGTGCGTCACCAGCCATAGTTGTGTGGTCCTCCACTACCCTCCCAATCAATGTGGAGGGTTTCCACCACTTCTGCGTGGTCATCTATTCACTCAGCGTCTCCAGTACTAGCGTCTGGAGCTCAGTACAAATGTGCATTGGTTCTGCATGCACCGTTCCATGCTCATGGTTGTATCACCTTACCTAAGGTGGAAAGGGCAACTTCCTTTAGCCCGATAGCTCACAACTACTGATCTCTCAGTGTCTTCCCATTAACGAGCACACGTGGCTCAGACCCTCAATCCATATTCGGCTGCAGCATTCTTGGCCTCGGTCCTGCATGGATCAGTGAAACATCCAGGCCACAGGTCGCAAGGATTTCAGCTGCGGCGCAGCTGCTCATTGCCTGACAGCCACTGCCTCCCCATCCTCCAAGGACGTCCTAGGATCAAACAATGGCTTCCTCCTGAGTGACTCCTGCACTCCAGTCTCTCGGTCTGTGTCTCACTTTGGTGCTCTTCCATGGAGCCTGGCGTCAGTTTGGATCAATGAAGCATCGGAGTGCCCTTTGCTCAATCACCGATGGAAATCGCAACATGAGCTTTAGCTATAGGGTGCCCGGCACCCAGCCGCAATGATGTATTGTTTAAGTCTTTCCGATCGGTCAGCGCATTAGATTTCAGATTTTGTTTTCGGTCTGCTTTCTTTCATGTCAGCGAGTGGCTTACACGGTTACCCATGGTTCCTATTGCCTCCGGTGCTCCTGTTATTCATACAATGCCAGTTCATCAGGCGGGTCGATCTAGGGTTGGTGGTTCATCACAGGAGACTCTTTGTTTAGGTGCTCATCTGTGGAGCGTCGGCTCCACCCCCATCAATATACAAGCTTACTTGCTAGTGAGTAGATTTACATTTGATCGAGTGTTAATTACTAGGGCAACGTTTATCCTTTTAGATCTAAGAGCTATACCCTCAAAATGGATAGGACAATCCAGAAGATTGTTTATTTTTTCTTGCCCCATCTGAGGATCAGATACATTTTGGAATGGTTTTGTCCTTGTTATCATACTTTTAGAAACAGAGATGTATTACCTATATTATGGAATGTAGGCTTCACTCAATGTCACCCTGCATTATTCTAGTTGTTAACAGCAACATACCTGAAATCTCCTGGGTGCTTTGTTCATATCTTCGTCAAGCATGTAGCACAGGAGCACTTTGTTATCTGCTATGTTATATTCTTAAATTGGGTACTGTTTACTTTATTTTTTATGATAATGTGAATTTCTAATATTAGTTAATTATATTACTTTTTTCGTATTTTATAATGCTGTTTTTATATCTGTTTTATGGACACGGTTGTCTGAAATAAACCTGATTTTGATTTGATTTGATAATTTTGTATGGCGCAGAGGCTGGTTGCTGGGGATGAAAGATTCAGCTTATTAAATTGACTTCTGAAGGAAGGACATATTTGTAGGGAGAAGAACACTGTAGGAGTTCTAGTTAATTCACATTAATGTTCTTTTGTTCTTACTGCTATTTTAAATAAAAGAAAATAGTTTGTTGCATAGAACTCTCCACACTGCAATTAATAGAATCCTGTTTTATCATCCCAATCGTTACGAGAACCAATCAAAGTTCTACTGTCATGTCTGGACTCTCGAAATAGAGCAGAGGCTTGATTCTATATTGAGAGCTACACTGTGATTCGTAGGCATCACTACAATGCAGTGGTATATGTTCTATACTCACAGGCAGAACCACCTATGGTAATGTTGCCTAGTTATTTATCGTTCTGAATCTTAATTTCTTCTATTTCTATTTCACCCGGTATGTCCATGAATATAAATTATGAGATATTTTTCTTTGTAATGTGGGTGGCTGTGCAAGCAAGTACTTAGAATGCAGATGTATGTGTGAATGTTAAAATGTAAGTGCATCGTTCAGGCTTATCTGTCCGCACCTAGTTTTTCGACTCCTAGAGAATGCAAACATTTGAAAAGACTTCCTTCATTACATACATGGCAGCCTACTGGATCTCCCCACCCATGCCAATTCCAGCATGCTGCAGTTTCTATGTGAATATGGGCTGTGACACTCAGGATACAAGCCTTTTACCCATCTAGGGCCATACCCTGCCAGAACAGAAGAGAACTGATACCATTCCCAATGTGGGATAGTTGCATGTACCACGTGTGAAAGTCACCCGTGATATCATAAAGCGCATGAATGTAAAACCACACAAACTGGAAAGCACATCTAATGTGAATAGTGTGCATTAAACATTTACAATTGTAATGTAAAACTACACCAATAATGGTCTAGCAGATTACTTTTTCTACTATGCCTCTAAGTGACTGTAGTTTTAATATCAGCTCCCAAACTGGAGGGCGTGTTGTGATTCTGGAAAAATCAAACAATTCCCTAGTGCCTCGGAACCATTATATGCCAAACTTGGAAATACTTGAAAAATGGTTTGAATGCTGGCATTAAGTAATGTTTGCGAATGACCCTTCCGAAGGATATAGAATATGTCTTTTCTCGCAGGAGTTGCCAGGAACTGCCGAAGTGATGCAGTCCATGGAACTGCATGATGGGTGAGGGTTGTGTACGGGAGGCATAAGGGGGAGACCTGAAGATGCTGGAGTGCTGGCATTCACAAAAGAGTCAGTATGCAGGTGGAGCCCTGTTTGCGGTACAGCAAGGACTGTGAGGTTGACCTCTGACACAGAATTGTGGGCACTGGCAAAGACGAAACACCAAGTGGAAAACCCCTTTGCCTCATAAATCCCAATTCATGAAAGAGTCTGGAGAAGAAGCGTGAGTATACCAACCCCAACTGTGAAGCAGGAGACTGGCAGCACTCACAGCTGGCGAACCAACGAATGAGATGGACAAGGGATCAGCACCCGATGAGCAGGAAAATGATGTCATTATGGCAAACATGGTGAGAGGAAGTTGTGGAAAGCTGGCATAGGAAGGAAAGGGTTGACGTCTGATTCCCAACCTGTACTTGGAGTCAGACACCCACATGCATATGAGAAGCTAAGTCGGGGAAAGATTAGTACACAAAAGGGAAGAGGAAATTCCAAAAGAATGTCACTTTTTGAAGTTGAGAAATGCTGAATAGAGGGACCAGGATAGATATTTTTTCGATAATCCATTAGTGTTGTGATGAAAAAAAGATCTATTGTCATTATGAATCAATGAGTTTTGTCAAAAAAACCTATGCTTTTTAAATACAATAATACGTGTACCCAGCATATCATATGCTGATCTAGCTCTCTCTCTCTCTCTCTCTTTTTTTTTTTTTAAAGCACCTATTAGATGAAAAGAAAAACATGTAATTATGCTAACATTGTAAACTGGCTTTTAAAAAATGTGTACAATGTTAATTTTAGTCATAATATACCCTTATAAATGAAGGGTTAATGACCATGGAATAATGACACCACCAAGTTTGCCAAGGACCATAAGTTTGGTAATGGTCATTATCCCAAGCAATAATTGCCCCTTCCGAGGTCTATAAGGTTATTAACACATATAGTGATAGAAGTAATACATGTTTTGGAGTTTTAGTGGTACAGTAAAAACATTAATAGTGAGTAAAGTAAATAGGCAAACTTAGTACAATACATGTGGTCTATGTTGTGGTATTTAAATAACAAGGCTGTCCTCATAAGTTAAGCATTTTAATTATAAACTTGATTAAACTGGAGTGAGCTTAACAGGAGCGTGCATTAAGTACCACATAAAACTAAATGGTTTCTCAATATAAAAAAGTGAAATAATTTTTATGGTTTAGCTTTCTCTTTGGTGAGATAAGTCAGATGTTGCAACAATGGGCCATGACAAAGAAGCAAGGAGCATCTGGTGGTACTTGGGAAATATGATAGAGACAAGATTTGACAGGACAGTGAGGATCTTTTGGGGCTTCATACATTCACCATTTCAAGTCGCTGGGGTGACATTTGCACAGAAGGTGATGCTTTTTTGGTGATTTTGTTGAAGGACATAGCATATTGTATTCCATTGTAATCAGTTAAAATCTGAAAGGCATTTACAGGAAGCAGTTGTTGACCTACTCTTCCGCATCGAGCGAAGTGCAGTTGTATATCGATCCAGACATTGAACTGAAATGTGATGGGATTATTAATACTGAAAACACCAGAAATTTTTCAAAGGTGCATATCATTGGGAGAGAATGGATAAGTCTTTTCCTTCACGACAGAGATGTTAAATAACACTGATGAAGACATTTTTGGCCCTGATGAAATGTTCATTGACCATAATGTTAATTTTATATGTAAATGGAGGATTGTTCAAGTGACGATTAATGTCAGAGCACAGGAATATTTGGGTTTTTGGTAGATATGCTGCACAAGATACAGAATGGACTTCTGCATTGACGGCCCAAAGAGGAACCCAACGAAGCAGTGAAAATAGGACCAAGAGAGATTTCATTCCTCATGGATACGGCAGCCACAAAGTATTTTATAAAGTTGGGGGGATTCCTACTATCAAACAAAGTAATGGACATGCAGGGCTTATCTGGGGCTTTAGTGATGGTTCCAGTAATGAGAGATTTACTGCTAACAATAGGTATACAGCATGTATTCCAAAGACACTCCTATCAACATTTTAGGGAGAGACTTACTCGGCAAAATGAATGCCACAATATCATTCACAGAAAAAGGGATGGTGTGCGCGACAGCAGGCATTTATTACACACAAGTGACAGGACTCCTTCTGGCGACACATGCTCAAAACACACTACGAGGCCTGCCCATGTATGCTAGAATGTTTTTGTATGGGGTCGAGATATTGCTGAGATGGGTCCTGTGGATACAAGGGAGGGTGTTCTGGCTGGAAGAAGAACTTCATGGTCATTGACCTGAAGAATGCCTTCTTTTCCATCCCACTACACCCAGAGTCTAAATATTTGACAGCTTTCATGTATCGCGGAACCCGATTTGGACACATTATGCTGCCAACAAAGGTACTGCGAGTCGCCCAGTATCTTCAACTGAGTGATACAGATGGACCTAAGTGACTTACAAACATCAAGCAAAGTGATACAATACGGTGAATATTTGCTGGTTTGCAGCAAGACTGAGGAGAAGTGTAAGGCTGACTCAGTGCATCTCTTGATGCTACTGCCAGACAAAGGGTATACAGTGGATAAGGAAAACATCCAATACGCCAGGAGGAGGTTGTACACTTGGGGCAAATAATATCAATAGTATGACTCAAGATCACACAGGAGAGGGTAGAAGAAATTCACATGATAGCACATTCATGCACAGGGAAAGAGATGCAGAGGTTCCTGGGGTTCTGCAACTATTGCAAGCCACGGGTCTTTGACTATTCAACATTTACAAAACCCTTACTGCAGGCCCTTAAGGAAGAGCCAAAGGAGTTAAGGAAAATAAAATGGACACCAGAAAGGAATAAGAATATCCTTGAACTCAAAGAAGCATTTGCCCATGGCACCGGTGCTGGCCACCCCTAACTACAAAGAGAAATTGTACTTGGTTTCCCACTCAGATGGCTCAGTGATGATGGTGGTCCTCATGCAAAAGAAGCAAGAGGGCCACAAAGCATTGGCCTACAATAGTCCTATTCTAGACCCAGTAATGCTAGGGCATTTCCCCTGCGAACAAGCGCTCACAGCTGCAGCGTTCACAATAGAGAAGGCAGCAACAATTACAATGAGTTGTCCCGTAGCACTTTATGTGGAACAGTCATTGTTTGCCATTCTGGAAAAGTCCAAGATTACACTGACAAGACAAAGGGCATCAGGATATGAAATTATACTTACAAACCCAGCCATCGAGGTAGTGAGCTGTTGTGTAGTAAACCCAGCAACATTCATTGCAAAACCTGCAGTGGAAGGAGATTACATGTATGACTGTGTGGCCCACGTGGACAGAATGGAGGGCAATATTCAGGTTAAAGAAGAAGCAATAGAGGGGAACACATGGTCTTCATTGATGGCTCTTCACATATATCTCCCAATACAGGAGGTAGATATACTAGGGCTGCACTAGTTTGCTACAAGAACAGGAAGTATACAGTGGTATCACAGCAGAGTTCACCATCACACTATTGAGCACAGCCAGCAGAGTTGGTGGTTATCAGAGCATTCTACATAAGGGAAGGGCATGCAGCTAACATATTTTCAGATTCTGTTTATGCGACATCCACAAACATTCAGGTTTGGCACGGTGGGAAAGAAAGGGGTTCAGGAGGAGTGACAGAATCTCATTACAACATGAGGAGTTGCTCTGGCAACTGATTGAAACATTGAAGATGCCAGTGGAGGTGGCCAAAAATAAATGTGCCATCCACCCAGGTGAACATGACCTGATATCATTAGGGAATTAAGTGTCTGCCAGAGAAGCAAAAGTAGAGACTTACCAATCTGAAGGGGACCCAGAGACTATGCCCAAGTGTAGAAGGAAACATACAAATAATAGCGGCAGAGATTGGAAGGGCGAAGAGCAAGATAAAGGGGGAAGCTCTAATACAATACTGAATATACAGATAATACAGCTACAAGGAGAAGCCCCACAGGAGTGAAAAGATTTGTAGATACAAAGATGGTGCATGCCTGTCACCCACCAATTCAATATGGATGCAAAACAGCATAGGGACATCAGTCATGCCAAAGAAGTTGTTCAGTGTAGCATTAGAGCAGTTGCACTTTCCTGTCAATGTATCCAAAGAACACATAGAGGCAGAGATAAATGAAGTGTGGTACGTACCAAAGTTACATGAGCGAGTGGCAGAGTTTAGAAGAAATTGTGTGGTGTGTTTACATTTCTGTCCGGTCATATATTAAAAACTGTGCAGGGGACATTGCAGCAACTGGAAGGACCCTTCTGGAACTTGCATGCTGACTATGTTGACATGCAAGACTGATGTACCTCTTATAGATACAGCTTGTGGTTGTGTGTCCTTTTTCCCATTAGATTGGGGCTGGCCGTGTGTTAAGAATGACACAAAGTCAGCCGCAAAGTTTCTAGTGTGAGAGGTGTTCTCAAGATGGGGAGCATGTGAAGAAATAAGGTCTGATAATGGGCAACATTTTGCCAATGACCTTCTTAAGGAAATAACACACCTCCTAGGTATAACACCGGTATAAAACACAGGCTATGCACAGTTTACTGGCAGCAAGAAAACGGAATTGTCGAGAGATTAAATGGCTTGCTTAAAGAATGCTGCGGATCACCACTTGACTCTGCACGAAACTTTAACTACCAGGATGTATGCGCCTTTTCCTCTTGTGTGTTCAATTTTGGACACAAATACCACAGCACAGGTTTTGGAAGAAGAGTTGCAAATGTACCTAAATGAAATGACAAACACCCTCAAATACATTTCCTTCCTGGATCAACGTTCAACAAGTTGGCACACCAATGTTGAAGAACAGAAAAGTGCACCAAGAGAGGAAGAACTCCCACAAGCCTAGCTCCTCTAGCCATGGGACAAAGTACTTGTCTGTAACGTCATACGGAGGTGGCTGGAGCCAAAAGTTCACTGGCACTTACAAAGTTGTGTATGTGACACCCACAGCAATGAAGATAAAAGAAAGGAGGGCATGAACTCATGTTTCCAATGTCTGCAAGGTCAACAGAAGCATCAAGAAAGGAGAAAAGAGAGAGACACACTTAATGGCAAACATCTGGAAATGTATAGTATGACGAGAAGAAAAGGTTGAGATGAGAGAGCAGTACTGGCAGTTTCTATGTATGCTCCCGAATCATGAATGTTACAGGGCCACCAAAACAATTTTTGCCACAAGATATAGTGGAAGAAAAGGGGAATGCCTGATGCACCTGTCATTATGCAGAACTCGGGCCTGTTGAGAATGGGAGAAAAAGCTCCCCCCAGTCTCCTCGCGACCATGGCCCAGAGGATCGCGGCCTAGACACCCTCCACAAGATGAATTTACCAGACAACCGAATACCCTGGTTCAGGAACATACGGATATGCCCACCAACCTGCCCACCAGCCTGCCCTACTCAAGCCGACACCTGCGGCATGGATGAACTCGACTAAGACCTCAACAATAAGTACCCACATCGTTAGAGATGTCATGACGACCTAGCCAACTGCCAAGAACACACATGCCACCATACACACTGGACACTCACGCACCAACCCACACGAAGAACATATTCAGTGCTATGACGTAGGTGACAGATACACCCACTGACGCGCATCTTTATTATTTTTCACATAGATTTTCAGTAATGCAGAAATGCAAGACGCACAATGCACTCGCGTACACGCTTGCAGACGCTTTTCCCAACCCTCGCATCATGATGAAAGTATAACAAATACATGATACTGCCCATGAAGCCATGTCGCACCGCAACATAGGTGCCGTGCATTACACATCCCTGCCTATGAACAAGGCCCAAGTAGGCCGCAAACAAGAGCCGCCATGAACACTGAATGAGTAAGAGAACAAGTGATGATCATGCAGAACTAGCCCAGCGAGAGCTGACAGCCTATGAGCAATGTTGCAACTCGTATGCTACCAGCCGACGTCAAGGTCACACCTGTAAGCAAAGGCAAGCACACAGAAGCAAAATACAACTTTAAATGATCAGAATTCTGCCCCAGCCACGGTCTCTCCTCACGTGACCAAGCCAACCTGACAAAGTGCCAGACCCACGAGGGAGAAGGCTCCTGGGTCCCACGTCTGGGACACAGGCTGCAACAATGAAATGACCTAATGGACACCTACAGCGATGGGAATGGTCTGCTCTGCTGAGATCTGTTTACGATCTACCTTTTTATCTTTTATTTTTATTTTTTGCCGAATCCTCTCGTTGCGAGGAGGCCCGGCGGCGTGGCCCCCTCTGCCGCTGCCCCCTTTTTGAGGACTACAGGACCATCGCGGAACTGCGAGAAGACCGGACAGCGCAATCCATATATTGGCCCTCGGGAGCCGGTTGAGAAGTATCCCGCCTGCGGTTGGCGAGTGTCCAGACGTGGTCCAGACTTGGGGGGGTGGCGAGCCGCTTGGAGGGGTGCACGCAGTCGAGCGGCCCCGCATCAAGAGAACTTGGTGAGCATGTCACACCCAACAAGCAATGTGAGATTGTGAGGGAGGTGGGAGGAGTGCAATAAGGGCAGTGGGAGGTGTTACTGAGGTGTGCGGAGAATATTTGATCAATTAGTGTTGACGGTGAAGTGAATGGTAGCAGGACAGGCCGTCCGCTACGTCACGGAGAAGGGTGGGCGGAGCAAGAAAACATCACGTGCGGTTGCTCGTAGTCACTGATTGGCCTAGGTCGTGGCCACCTGTAAGGGGGGTGTGTGTGTGGTTTCCTACGAATTGACGGTTATTGATCAATGAGTAGATGAGGATCCCTATTGATCGAGCGGTGAAACTCGATAGATAGATGACGTTTTCCTGTAGGTGGTAGCTAATTGGTTGCCTAGTACGGAAGATAATTGGCTGGTTAAGCCCTCCTGTTGAGGTGCGTATCACACGCAAGGCGACGCAGCGTGCGTAGTCCGATTATATTATTGGTTACCTTGCTCCAGGCGTAACAAGAGGACAGCTGTGGGGTTAACGGGGACAAACAGTAAAACTTATTTCGAGTATTCTGAAGTGTAAAGATCTTACCGGTAGTTCTGGAAGAGGTCGGTGACGTCACCCGTAGGGCTTTCATAGGATACCTCGACCACACAGCATTGTTGAAGGGTGGTGGATGAGTGAATAGTGGACAGGGGGTGAGCATGGAGGTTGTCGGCCACCCCAAACATGGGACAGGTGGAGAGGGGGAAGTGACCGTGCACGGAGAACGCCAGCCACGCCGAGTGAGGTAGGAGGAGGAGGGGAGGAGAAAAGTGGGACGGCTGTACAAGCACGTCACGCAGGGCACGCAGCCGCAGGGGGCTTCGTGCGCGGTGGCTGCAGGGTGACGTAATGGTATTAAGGAAGAAAAACAAATACAGGAAAAAACAGGATATTTGAAAGCATTATATTTGACTGTTTTTCCTTTTAGCGGACGGTCGCAAGTCCCCAAACTACGGGGCCAGGTAACACATCTGCAATTGTCATATTAGACTGGGTTTCTTTTAGCGGACGATCACAAGTCCCCTAACTACGGGGCCAGGTAACAACAACTATACTGAAAGGAGCTAACAACACAGCGTAACCATGTCATACGGGTTAGGATGGGAGGGTGGGGGAATACCCTCACTACCCCATTACAGCATATATGTAAAACACTATCACCCCATCGGGAAAAACTGATCAAATACAGCGTGGAATGGACACAAGGGACGGACAACAAAATGACGACACCCTGGCCGCCTAACGGCAGTTTCGACCCGTACGTCCAACACTCTCTACTGACACATATACATAACACATACAAGGGGAAGAAGTTGACGCACCACGTGGAGGTGTTTAACTTATGGAGGATGTTCCAGGGGTCCCGACCAGGACCAACCGGAATGTTTATAATGGAGTAAACGAAGGCGGAGAAGAAGATTAAGGAGAAAGATGGAAGTGGGGAAAAGGAGGTTGACAGCGCACAGTGCATGGGAAGAGGCCGAGAGGGGGAGGAAAAGCTTAGCATCGCAAATGGAATAGAAATAAAAAAGGAAAGGACAGATGACATGCCCCTAGCGAAGGTAGTGAAGAAGGAAGAAGGGGGTTATATCCTATAACGGAACTACGAGAAGCAGTAAGGCAACAACTAACGGCGGCTGAAGGGTATTCGAACCCCGCGTACAGCCCGCCACCATATACCGCTACAAGTGGATACACAGGGGGGGAGGTAACAAGTGCGGTAGGCCCACCTTATACGAAGACGCATGCAAGGGAAGGGAAGGTGAATGAAGGACCAATCCCAACCATAGGACACGACGAGTGGGTAGCTGCGGAGGTGCTGCTAAAATTGAGAGGGTCACTAACGGGAGAAGAGAAGGAGGTAGTAAGGAAAATGAACGAGGACGATGAGAGTAACAGTGAAATAAAATGGGAAGAAGGTAAAAAGAAAGAAGGGGAGCTGTTAAGAGCAGAGGAGGAGATGTTGGAGGAACGATTGGCGGAATTAAGGAATGAGCAAAACGCCCTGATCAAACAGCTTGAGAGGGAGGAACGAGAGAGAAGGAGGGAAAGGAAGGAAAGTAAGGATGAGTTAGAAAAAATGAGGGAACGAACTGAAGAACGGTAGAGGGAAGCAGAAAGGATGAAGGCGATAGCAGAAAGGGTATCTCGAGCAGCACAGCGTGACAGGAAAAGAGAGGAAGAAGAGAAGGAAAAGGAAATGGAAATATGGAAGCGGAAAATACTATCAGAAACCACCAAGAAGTGCGAGGAAGGGAAAGTAATAGAAAGCATATTAGAAAGGGAGAGAGAGAGATGGGAAAGGAGGAGAGAGGAACAAAGGATATTAGAGAGGGTGAGTAGTGAGGTGATGGAGGAATTAAAAAAGAAAAGAGAGGAAATAGGTGTTGAAATAGTAGAGAAAAGGGAAGGGGAAAGAAGAGATAGGAAAGGAGAGAGTGGGGTAAGGAAATATGTACGCAGGGACGCAGAAGTGGCAACAACATCAGCACAAAGGGGAGCAATTGGTAAAGAAGAAGCGGGAGGAACGGATTTAATAGATTTAAAAACAGTGACGATTAGGGGGAAAAAAACAGATTGGGGGTTGTCGCTTCTGGACGATTTTTGCAGCGAAGAAGAAGAAGAAATGGAAGGGGAAGGAAGAAGCGGCGATAGGGAAAGCTTAGACAAATTGTACATCACCAGCACCAATAGGGAATCCCCATGGGCATGCAGAAGGAAGGAAGAGCTGGGAGGGGGGTGAGGAGAAAGAACAAGGAATGGCGGGAAGGCAAACACGTGTAGCAACACCTGCATCATCCCGCCCAACATGTCCGCCCACACATGCTCTAGAACACACCCCCTACGCCGGCAGGCTTAGAGATCTCCCCGGCCGCAGACAGGAGGAACGGACACACACACACACATCAAATAAAGGAAATAATAAAAGAGGGGGAAGAGATGAAGGGGAAAGTGCAATGAGCTGGGGAAATATGGACATAACAGATGACTTAGACGACACAGAAGAAGAGGAGGGGTATGCGGACTCCACACTGCGACAACTGGGGGGACAGAAGGGACACAATCTAATGCCGCTATTGGAGAGAGGGGGGGTTAGGCCACAATACGTCCCTTGGAAGCATGCAGATAAGGAAAATATAAAGTGTAGGCTCCCATCACTAAGTGGAGGCGCGGGAAAATGGATATATGAGATGGAAAAACACACTGCAGGACAGAAACTAGCAGTAGGAGACGTGAAGGGCCTATTAATATCATTATTAGGGGATGCGGCAGATGACATCTGGAAGAGAGCGGGGTTTCCCGGGGTAACAATAACGAACACATCACATGACGGGGCGCCATTTGTGAATTGCAGGCATGCACTATGCTGAGTGTGCAATACCAACAAGCGCTGAGGGTACAATACCCAGACATCTCAGACATAGGAACAATTACGTCACGCAAGATGCGTGAAAACGAAGATCCTGTTGATTATATCCAGGAGATTCAGGAGATGTGGCGTATGGAAACTAGAGAGCAATGGGACAAGACACTGGCAATATTTTACCACATACTAATACAAGGGCTCCCGGAGGCAGTACAAAAACAATTAAAGAAAGTAGTGGGGATGGAAGCAAAGGCTTGGCCGGAAATACAATTGACAATAGTACACCATTGTAGGACGTGGCAAGAAAAGATGAAACAAAAGGAAGAAGACAGAAAAGCAGAAGAGGCTAAATTAGTGCAGAAAAAACCTAATAAGTACACAATGGAAGGTGCACTAATAACTACACCCACAACAATGACACCAAACCCCACGCAGGTAGTGGCCGCACAGGATCCCTCACAACTACAAACACCACCACTACCACAATCACTAGGAATTATAACACAACAGCTGCCACCACCCCCACCAAACACGGCTAACACCGGAGGAGGATACATGGCATCAGGAACTGGATATTATAATAACATAAGGGGAAGGGGAGGAATGATGAGGGGCAGGGGGTATGGCATTCTGCACAACAGCAAGGGGGAGGATTCCGAAGCTTTTATCCCACTGGGCAACCAGTGTACCAGGATAATTCAGGGAGTTTCTCATGGCAGACAAGGGAACCACCCGTATGTTGGGTTTGTGGAATGTTAGGACACATGTCACGTACATGTAGAATGAGACCCTCCACACCAGCATGGGGGGAACAGGGACTACAAGGGCCTACAAGGGAGCAGCAGGGTTACCAACAACTGCAGTGGCTGCCACAGAGCAGCACACAGCAACAGTTAGTAACACAACAACAGCCACAGACATATTCACTACCACAACCACAGGTAACAATAAAACAACGACACCAAGTGCAGCCGGTGCAGCAGCCCACTCAAATACAAAAGAATAAGGTAACCTCTACCGATACACAGCTACAACAAACACAATTGGGAAGAGTGACTGTGCTGGGACACAACCCTTACACAGGAAGTAGTCAATCATTATACCCACAACAGGACAGCCCACAGACGTCCTTGGTGTGTCCCAACCTGTCGATAACACCTAATAGTGCGGAGGAACCACGCATTGCGGTAACGATAGGTGACAAAAAATTATCATTCCTTGTTGACACTGGGGCAACCCAGTCTTGCACACAGATAATGGAATTACAGGCAGCCGCACCAATGGCAGAAAAGGAACTATGGGTAAAAAGAGGATGTACGATGTCCCCAACTGACGCACTGTGGCGTCAAAATAACACCGGAAAGGTGGTCATGCCGTTGGCACTGTTGAACACCGCTCTGGCCCAGCTCCATCACCCAGCTCATACAGGAAAGGAAGTAATTGCAGCACGAATTAGAGAAGATTGGTTCTGCCCCGAGTTAAATTCTCATGTAACAAACTTTATCAGCAATTGCCTCACATGCCAACAGTTTACAGCCGGTCACACGCTGCAAGTGATAAAAGGTACAATACCCCGGCCAGAGGGACCATTCCTGCACCTTCATATTGACTACGTGATATGATCAATGTATGTCAAGGAAATAGGTATATGATTGTAGTGGTGTGCCCGTTCTCCAGGTGGATCGAGGCCGGACCCTGCTCACATGTAGATGCGTTCAGAGCAGCTAAATTTCTAGTGAGAGTGGTTTTCCCCAGGTGGGGTGTGTGTGAAGTGTTGCGGTCAGATAACGGCCCACACTTTGCTAATGAAATGTTTCAGCACATCACGTCCTTGCTGGGTATTAAGCATACATTTACATGTGCATATCACCCGCAGGCTAACGGTATATGTGAACGCCTGAATGGCCTATTGAAAGAAGAAATAGCAAAAATACAGCAAACAACCAAGAAGAGCTGGTTGTACTGTCTCCCGGTAGCTCTATTTGAGCTAAGGAATAGGCCAGAGTCTGATCACCACCTCACTCCTCACGAGGTAGTGACAGGACGTCAAATGCGCCTTCCTCTAACGCCTACATCAAGAGCATTCACAGACCATGAAAATACTGCAACTGTTCTTGGTGACGAAATGTATCAATATGTGTCTTTGATTACTAGTGTAAAGTTTGTATCTCAACAGCTCGAGCGCACGCGGGGCGGGTCGAAGAGTTCTCAACAAGAAGACACCGACAAGGAATTGGAAAAGGAAGGACTAAGCAAAATTGCTAAAGGTGACCATGTGCTACTCCGCAATTTCAACAGAAAGTGGAACGGCCCACCGTTCACTGGTCCTCATTTGGTAGAGGAGGTAGCTACCAGAGTGGTAAAATTGCAGGATAAGCGTGCCTGGAATCACCTGCACGACGTGAAGATCTACAAACTCCAGACCCGCCCTAGCGTTAACGACAGGGCCATTGGAAGAGCAACGACAGCAACAGAACTGGCTATGGAGAAGGAAACGTCGGCCACAGCTGACAACGGTAGTGCCACCACACGTGATCACACGCCAGACTCCCAAGAGGCAACTACTGAAATAGACACTGGACACTTGCCCACAACCCATCCCATGGTCACGAGATCGAAAAGTAAAGAAACTTCCGCCAGTTGAGCCCCAAACCCCCATCCCCTCTAAGGTCACCCCCAATTGAAGGACATTGTTTGCACACATACACACACACGTAAAACACTTGTATGTTTTCTTTTTTCCTTCTCTCGCACATGCAGGTACCGTGTATAATTGTTTTGTTAAGGAAATAAGTAACTAACAGTGTACTGTGCCCAGGAGTAGATGCTGCCCACGGATGAGAGCACCCCTGAAGAGCTGTCACACCAATTTGTATATCACATAAAAAGACCAAAGTACCTGAAAAGAAGGAGGGTATGCGTATATTACACCGCATTTATTTTGGCCATAGAACAATCATTTCCCCATCTTCACCAGCACTTACCTGTACTAAGGGATAGATCCCTAACAGCTCTTCACCTGGGCACTGAACGATTACTTGATAGGGAGAGCTTAATAACAACCACTAACAATAATAACAAGCGTATTGAGGATTTTCAGGCGGGCACCTTTAACGTCGCAAGAATAAGCTGCCGGACTGCAGCAAGGTAAGAGCAAATGCCGGTGAGATTAGCTTTTGTAATAAAGATGATAGGAGTATTGGTCATCACTGGTCTATTGGCTGCCTCTGTATGGCAGAAAAGTTATGCTATCAATATTATGGCTGCACCCAAACCTAACATACCCCCTCCCACGGCTGCAACAGGTGTGACGTCAGGTGGTACTAGCAGACCTCCGCATAAGGGAAGTAGAGTTAAACGCAGCACATATACAGATAACAAGGGTATTGATAATTACATAACAGATTCAGCACACGTCTCAAACAACATGTGGTACCAGCACATGACCCAAATAGGTAAGCAGACAACAGAAGATAGCTGTTATGTTTGCTCATTGATCCCATACGCCATGAGCGCTTCTCGAACATTCGTTGCCACAGAAATACAAGAAAAGATGAGAATGGAGTGGAAAACAAGAGACACATACCCATACGAAAACAATTTCCTCAAGTCATATTTGAGTTACCACAAGAGCAGTTTACATGCTGAGGCATTCAGATACATGACAAGTGGCCCTGAAAAGGGAGAAACGAAGAAAGTAACTCTACAATGCCTACCATGTGATTGGTATGCCACTGAAGTTCCTGGTATACAAGGATGTTGGGAAAGGCCACTGGTAACAATAACAGGGAAGGTATCCATGAATAATGAATGGGAAATAGGAGTGATCGGTAGCAACATGGTAACAAGAGATAATATTACCACCATAAAGGAACACAATGACAGATGTTGGATGACATGGGGCAAGTATGTACCCATGCTGACATGGATGGAGAAGGATGAAGACCCAATAAGCATACTACCGCTGTCCGCGCCCAAGTTATGCTACCAACACAGAGGAGATGTGGAGGTGGGATACAATACTAACTGTGGAAGCGTGTCAGAATTACCAGAGGGGGTGCTGGAACGGCAGTGATAATGGATCTTTATTGGGCCTGCTGAAATAAGGCATATCACACCCTGCCCCCGAACATGGCCAACTTCCCCAAAATGGATGAGGGGAACAAGAGGAAGAAGAGATCTGTACAATCCCAGGAGAGAGAGAACAACAACAATAACAATAATGTCCTAAACAGGAAGAAGAGACAAGGAGAACCACTGACAGGAAACTACCTGTGGGGAAGGTCGGAAACAGTGCTTTCTTCTATCCCACCAGAACACAGGTTATTTAGCAGAGCTGCCATGTTCTTCTCATCAATAATACACCCTGGACTACAAGCTTATGCAAACGCTAAATGGCTCCAGATAACCCGATGGGAACTAATGATGACAATTAATTCAACAGTAAACGGATTCAATGCAATAAAAGATGAACTACGAGCGGTAAGAAGGGTAGCATTACAGAATAGATATGTATTGGATCTCCTCACAGTGATGGAGGGAGGAGTTTGCGTAAAGATAGGACAATCATGCTGCACATTTATTCCTGCTAACAATGCCGATAATGGTACACTTACCGAAGCAGTAGCACAACTGGCCCAGATGCACTCCAAGATGATGGAAGAAAGTAAAGGGGTAAAAAAGGATGATAGCTGGTTTTCATTGTTATGGTCATGGATGCCATCATGGCTGTCGGACGGGCTGAAGATAATAGTTGGATGCATAATACTGGCTGCAGCTGTACTGATTGTAATAAGGTTTTGGAAGGCCAGGAAGGCACGTACTACAGATGAAATGATCGAAATGATTGCCATGCACCCCTTGATGCCAACTGACGATGACCAGCACACAGACGTGATAATAAAGGAAAGAGAGAAACTGCGCAGCCAGATCATCGCCAATCACTTAGACCCACCATCCGTGAAGCTTGAGAACCCAAGAAACCCGAGGAGCTATATCGGAAGATGGGTATACTGCAGACCGGGAGGGAGCTGTGTATACATGTACTGGTCATTTGAAGACCATGTCAACCACTATGGACACCTGGGAGGGGTGACTAAAATATGGAGAGTAAGAGGAGATAAAGAAAAAGATATGTTTGTGGTCGACAAGTCGACCAGAGGGGGGACTGAAGTGGGAGAATGGGAGAAAAAGCTCCCCCCAGTCTCCTTGCGACCATGGCCCAGAGGATCGCGGCCTAGACACCCTCCATGAGATGAATTTGCCTACCTACCAGATGACCGAATACCCTGGTTCAGGAACATAAGGCTATGCCCACCAACCTGCCCACCAGCCTGCCCTCTGCCACCTGCGGCATGGATGAACTCGACTAAGACCTCAACAATAAGTACCCACATCATTAGAGATGCCATGATGACCTAGCCAACTGCCAAGAACACACATGCCACCATGCACACTGGACACTCACGCACCAACCCACACGAAGAACATATTCAGTGCTATGACGTAGGTGACAGATACACCCACTGACGCGCATCTTTATTATTTTTCACATAGGTTTTCCGTAATGCAGAAACGCAAGAAGCACAAAGCACTCGCGTACACGCTTGCAGACGCTTTTCCCAACCCTCGCATCGTGATGAAAGTATAACAAATACATGATACTGCCCATGAAGCCATGTCGCACCGCAACATAGGTGCCGTGCATTACACATCCCTGCCTATGAACAAGGCCCAAGTAGGCCGCAAACAAGAGCCGCCATGAACACTGAACGTGTAAGAGAATAAGTTATGATCATGCAGAACGAGCCCAGCGAGAGCTGACAGCCAATGAGCAATGTTGCAACTCGTATGCTACCAGCCGACGTCAAGGTCACACCTGTAAGCAAAGCCAATCACACAGAAGCAAAATACAACTTTAAATGAGCAGAATTCTGCCCCAGCCACGGTCTCTCCTCACGTGACCAAGCCAACTTGACAAGGTGCCAGACCCACGTCTGGGACACAGGCTGCAACAATGAAATGACCTAATGGACACCTACAGCAATGGGAATGGTCTGCTCTCAGGCCTATGAGCAAATCCGCGCATTGTCTGCACGAACACATAGTTACATATTGTTGCTAGTGACAGGTACACCGCAAGCTGGGAACAACGATGGTCCCAGACTGGGAGGCTCGCGGTGGAACCAATCAGAACATGGGGGCACTCATCACTGACACCACTAACATTAGCCAATCGTTAGGGGTCTTTGTGTAACAATTTTCAGGTATCTAATAGAAGGGACAACCCAGGTATACCACCTGACTCACCCTCAACCACTAATAATGTTCTCTATATGTATGCTATACTAACCCTACCACTCGAGGAACCAATCCAGAGTGGCGATAGGTTTCTCGCTAACTTTCCCAGGTGACGCAAGTAGCGCGTCATACTGAGGCAAAAAGGGCCTGCGAGCCCCACGAACTTTGAGAGGGTCTGGACAGACGCGTACGATCCTAAAACCATCCCTGCCGTTGTTCAATAAACAGCAGATTCACCTTGCTTCTTGCGTGTGTCTCATACTCATTTTTGGGGAACACAGGAGGAGTTGGGGCCTCCCAGCCTGCAGGTCCGCGGACGGCCCAGCCGACCCCGGGAGACTCACCCCGACAGTACAGTGCAGAAGGGACAGAAAGGGTGAAACAATTGGCCACTACCCACAGGACAATATATTGCAAGACCTCAACAGGGCATGACATTCCATGGTGCCACACCAGACCCCTGATGTGGATCGGGGGTTTGGTGTTTCACAACAGGAAGTGGCAAAGGGCAGTGATGCAGTGCCATGCAGAGAGGCTGGTGTGGTATGAAGAAGGGGTGGTGATGAAAATAAATAATGAGTGCAGGGAATATGGGATGCTAATGTACATGACTTAACATGGATAGACGAGAGATATCGACCAGTGTACATAAAGACTCTCACCCAGCTTTCCTTGTGTTTCAGGGCAATGGGGAAAATCATAATGGGGAAGAACATTGGCTGCGGGAAGACAATGAGCATCCCAGTGTTGCAGAAAGGGACAGCAGCGGTGATAGACTACTGGTGGGCCAGTTGATCTAGAGCCTTCACCCAGCTGCCTCCAGCTTGGATAAGGGTGTGCGCACTTGTGACGCTTCACAAACCTGTATTGGTCGTACCCCGGCACACTTATTACCATTCAACATCCTCACTACACCATGACAGGAGAAAAGGTAAAGAGAGCAAAAATAGGTGGAAGGAGTAAAGCGACAAGTGACCAGAAGAAAAAGGAGTAGCAACTATATCTTGGCTGAGTAACCCGAGTTTGGATGCAATCCCACAGCACCTAAGACTTTCCAATAAAGCAACAGTCTTCTTTGCATCCTTATTACTTCCTGGGGTGCAAGCAGCTGCAAACGCCAAGTAGCTGCACATCACCTGCTATGAAGTACTACATTTGATGAATGCAACCAAAAAAGGCCTGAATATTATGTGGGAGTAGCTATGCGCCTTGTCCTTGGTGGCCCATATGGACGGGATTGCATGATAATTGGTTCCACATTAGATGAGTATGAGGAAGAAGGTGGGGACATGGAAAAGGTAACATGGCTGTGGGTGCCCAGGGAAAATAGTAAAGACATGATTGGAAAGAAGGTGTTGATTGAAAGATCGATCGAAGGGAGGAATGTAAGGAAGATGCTGATTCAGTGCCAGAAAAAGGGGCACACCTACCAATTGCGAGAATAAGAATGGTGGGCCGGGACAACCCCTGGACCACAAGGGGGGAAAAGGGACACCGGAAGCTGTAGTCATCCCCAGGAACCCATCATGGAGGGAAGAAAATGGGGGGGCACTCTGTAAATAGCACACAATGGACATTAGTGTGCCTGCTGCAGAAATACAAGGAAGCAAAAACACAGGTAAGTGCACTTCATTCGGCCTGTACACAGTGGCTATGGGGTGGGGGAAGATGAAATTGGGCTGCATGTCTCCAGCGGACTATAGTCACTGGGAATGGCACAGAGCAATACAATCAAGGTTGGCAAGCCTGTCCCATGGTTACTCGTGGCATCTGAGATCCGGGGAGGCACAGGCACAACAGCAAAGGCAGTTTCAAATTGCCCCATGGATAATGGCCTTGGGAGCAAGGGTGCAGGATGAAGGGGTGCTCCGGGAAGAGCCAATCAAACGGTACATTTTGGAGTCTCTGAAATGCAACATAGTGTCCATAATGTGTTTACAAGGGTTATCATCAGACAGGTGCAGTGTCAATGTCCTGCTTCCCACTAGTCCAGGGGGCCTTGGGTTCCTTCTTTTCTGGTGCTGACTAATGGCAGACAAATAAACATCTGGAGGCCAGCACAACTATGTAAATACTAACTGCATCAAGCTTCCAGGGTGACGCAGGAGGCAATGTGGTGCAAAACTGGGTGAGAATGAACTGCAAGAGTGCAGATCCTTTTTTGCTCTAATCATGTTCAACTAATTTATGTCTAGCTATAGGGGCATGGCATATTCTAACCATCAGTTTAATGAGAATGGTGAGACGTGAAAAGTTCAAAAGAAAATGTTTCTAACTCTAAACACATTGTATAAGCTGCATACAAGTACTGTCCACTGTGAACCAGTTTGTCAGCCCTCTTCAATCAGTTCTGTTCCAATGTGCTGTTAGATTTATGCTTGCCCGGCTGTAATAAGCAACATTACTTCTTTCCTGGTCTATGCTCCTTTTGGGACTAACACTGGTAACTCATTGATTACGAGCTCTAGAGGACCCCTAGTACAACACACAATACACCATCGGAGTACACAGTACAAAATCACATACCATTTTAGCATGATGGGAGATGCACATCCTGCAGGGGTTGCCTACGGGAAATAGAGTGACCATGTTGGAATGCAGATTTTTGTAGCACAACACAATTGGAGCTTCTCTATCAAAGCAACAAAAACAAAACTGCATTTGATTTTTTTCGAAAGCATTATTATATAATTTGTTAATGAAACACAAAGTGCAAATCGATCATTTGCACACAAAAACACACACACACTGTTGGGTGTCTTGACCCACGTTTGGACTATTATGCTGCAACATTTGGTGCTGTGGGCTTAAGAAATCCAAGATGGCGGAAAAGCCCACATTTGCGCCAGAATCCAGGAGAACCGTGCAGTTTTGCGCACCCCAAAAAGGTCCACTGACCTGCCACCCACCAGGGCAAAGAAAGATGGTTCTGGTCAAAATCCGTTTTTATTAATGTCAAAAATTGCTAAGATCATGGGCCCGAAACCACCAAACAAAAATCCAACTATGGTTGAGTGTTTTACTTTACTCTACTGCAGATCCACATCAATGCCATGTCAAGCAAGGATCATATAGTATCAAGTAAAATCCTTTCTTTTTGAAATGTATTAATTCAAGACAGCTGTCAAAAATAGGTGCAGTACCGGCATTGGACACTGACTGGCGCTGGCGCTCTATAAATCCTGACAGGAGAGCTGTCTTGCAGAACTGTGCAGTGAACAGAAGGGGGTTTTATGTAATTAAAAGTTCAAAATACTTGCTTTTCCTGAGAACCATTAACACCTCAGAGACACACATAACAGCCCAGGATATCACATGGCCCTGTTGATTGAGAGGGAGGAGTTTCCCCTGCAGCTTGCAGGACCCAACACAATAGACCCTTTCAATTGAATAGAAATGCAGATTAGGGTGTAGCTGGCAACAGCTGCCCTGCCAAGAAGAAGAGGCCTGTGATCTCTGACTCACCAAGCTTCTGGGAGCGAGCCAGACTGGATTGTGGATTCATATTGCAGCAAATATATGTTTAAGTTAAATTGCTTATAAAATCTTGTATTAAGCTCACAGAAATGTACAATTTGGGGGTCCTAAATATGGAAAATGCCCTCACGATCTGAGACCAAACTCCACTTTGTTCGGTGTTCTGGGACCGAAACCCGCTATTTATTAATAATGCAGACACTGTGCTTATGCTAGAGACGTAGTAAATTACTGTAATATGCTCAGGGAAGGGGTGCAGGTCTGTGTAAATTTTGAGGAAAAACCAATATGGCGAAAGTCACTAAAAAGCACAAAATGTTGCCCTTTTTTAACCCTGGCTCTGAGGGGGATCAGAGTTGGGCAAGAATGTACCTTAATTTATGTGCAATGTGTACATGTAATTTCAACAAACTGTGTATCTGGGAAATATGTGTTTTGGGTAAAATTGATTTTTCTAAATAAATGCAAAGGGGAGTGTTCTTTCTGTATGCCATAAAATTAATGTCTGATGACACTCCATTCCTTCCCCCAATCAAGGGAGAGAGGAGGACGTGGCCAATGAGAAGTTGTGAGGGGCAGGCTTAGTAATGCCCAAGCACACACCCGCTTGCAGAACACATAAAATGAGACTGCTTGGACAGGCAAGACACTCATTTTCCATTTTCTTGCGGAGCATTTTGCCAGACCCACAACATCTAGAAGGAACATCCAGAACTTAGACTCCAGATAGACTACAGAACTTAAAGCAAAGGCCTAACCCACAAGCTGAGAACTCTTCTCAGCAGGCCTTCAGAATCCAGCAATCCAACCAAACTATTCTACAGCCGGGCAAGCTGTTGGATTCTTTGCCAAGAACTTTTGCCAGAACCGGTAGCAGACCCAGAAAGCAGTGCTGTATCCAGAATCCACTTGATCCAGACCAGCAGAACCACAGACTGCTGTGAAGTGCCGACAGCAGAACCACAGACCAGACCAGAACCAGAGATCTAGAACCAGAGAACCAGTACCAGAATTCGCCCAGAGTCCAGTCCAAACCTGCTGACCAGACCCTGACGGCCTATTTCATATTCATAGTGTGAGTACTCAGCCAGAACTGTGCAAAACCAATCTCTTAGTTTAAAATAATCTAATTCAAACGATTTTAATCTATTTAGAACTGCATCATGAGAAATTGTGTGTCCATTCTGCAAAACTGTCATCTGTCATTCTGAGCTTGTAGTTCCTCTGTAATCGTGATCGACGCACTCAGAAAATAAGTGCCGCGAATTGACAGTTAGCTTCATATCAACCACGTGTAAAAATATCTGTCTTTTGCTTCCATTACTGAATCCCGTTTTCAACCTGATAACCATCCCTGAATCATTGGTAGGGCTGACCTGAACTGATTTAAAGTATCTCTTACTCTCGCTGAACCTCTTGAGGGAATTAAAAGTATTTTCAGCATATTTTTCACTTCATTGCCACCACATTTAAAAGGATCTTGCCTGCTTTAAAATCATAACTGTTTTCCTCTAAGCACGCTGGGGGGAACTGGAAATTTGTATTGCATTTTGTGTTCCTGAGAATTGTGTGCTCTCCTTCCATCTCCTTATCTTGTATATGGGGGGAGGGGATTGTCAAAGAAAATGTGATCATATTATCTTTTGTTGAAATCATATCAAGTTTATTTCTGTGCTGCATTTTTCCCTCATTGTTTTTCCTTGAAAACATAAAAGTATTTTCTGCTACCTTATCCTTCCTATACTAACTCCTCATTGATTGTAAAGAAGTGTGCTAGTGTCAGATTATCTATTGTTGATCAACATTATATTCATAATGTGCTATCAAATATTAATTTATTATAAAAGTGTGATATATATATATCGTTTAATTTTTCCAATAAATCTTTTAAATTGCAAAACAAACCTACTTCCTTGCTCAGTGAGATCAGGGGGATTCATAGAGAGGGGTGTTATGCAAGGGTTTATCATCCAGGGTATAACTTGCTATAAAAATATATAAATAAGGGCTTCCCTTGAACAATCCCAGACAAGGCACTGACTTAGTGGGAGTGCTTGATTGGAGTCACTTAACAGATTGGGGGCTCGTCCGGGATTCTGGATTAGATCTATCACTTGTGCAGATTCATACAGTGTGCTAACTGACAGGATATATAAATTCTGTTGGATCACCACGCCGTGTTACACTGTAAAAACACCCCTCAAAGGAACGCTCTAAGGAAACGGTCTGTTTTGCAAAATAAATTACAAACTTCTGTAAATCAGGAAGGAAATCAATTTCCAGAATGAAGAGCTTGGTAGATATCAAAATAGCCAGAGAACACCTCTTACATAAGCTATTTGTGAGAGGTGAGTGGGCTCATCAGGACCAGGTGGTCTGGTTGCAGGCAAACACACTCCAGATCACTGAAACAGGGTCAGATATATGGAGAGATCAGGGTCCCTTACATGTGGCCCTGAGTGAACTATATATGGCCCGTAAGGCCAAGGATAAGCACAACAAGATTGCCAGGGTAGCGGCATTTTTATATTTATATATGGGAGCCATACAGGACAAATGTGCTGAAGGCCAAAATCTGGCAAATAGGCAACTGATGGCATTAGAGAAGACCCAATCTGACCTGGTCTCTTCTGAGCAGAGGCTGCGGAGGAGCCAGGAGTCAGAAAATGATAGTAGGCAGTATATCATTAAAATAAAGGAGGATATGGATATCCTGCAACAGGAAAAGCCTGACCAGGATAACAGATTTCTGGCCTTGCAGAAGGAGTACCAAGAAGGTCTGGACGCCCTACTGCAGAGCCAGAAAAAGCTGGAGCAACAACTGGACTTCAATAGGGCATGCACAGAGCAGGTAGTCACCCTGCAAAGCGACCTAGATAGGGAGAAGACAGAGAGCAATAAACTGATTTTGAAAGACCTGAATACCCAGGCAAAGTTTGATCAAGAACGCCAGGAAGATGGTGCCTTTCAAAGACAGAGGGATGACCTGGCGGCACAGATGCAGGCTCTTAGTCAGGAAAGGGACACCTTAGGCCAGGAAGTCTGCCAATTAAAAGAAAAAATTGAAGAAAATCACTTGGCCCTCCAGGGACTGGGTGACCTCCAAAAAGAGCATCAGAACTTGTTAAAGCACACCAGGAGGGTGGAAGATGCTCTGGCAAGAAAGGAACAGGCCAGTAGGGATGGGACTCAGGAGATAACCCTCCTGCAGCAAAGACTGGCCCAGTATTCCAGGACCAACCAGGAAGCGCAGAGAGAAAATGAGGCTCTCTGTCAGCACAATGCTAGGCTCCAGCAACAGGTAGCCATGCAGGAGAGACTGATAGAGTCTAGTAAGGCCTTAACTGAGGAACTGAAAGCGCAGGCTCTTGCATTGCAACAGGGAGCAGGGGCTGACAGAGATGAAGTTCGCTGGGAAAGGGAAACACCTGAGCATAACCTCAGGAGCCTTAGTACTAGAGGCCTTCATCTCTCCCAGTCCTTGGACTCTGCCACCCCCATGTCCCCTGGCGCACATGAGCACAGGGCCACAGGGATGGCAGATTACTATCCAGCCAAAAGTATGGGGTTCATAGGCCAGTACCTCCCAGGAATGGATGGACGGGCATCCGGGTATGGGCTCCCAAGCACAGTGCAATTTAGTGGGGAACCCCAGGAAAGTAGGCCCACTAAGGGCTTCCTAAAAACCTCGGCCTAGTTAGGTCAGTGGAGGGGTTACCCCTCAAATCCTGGCAGCAAGGAGGGCTCTGAAGCCTCCTCTGAGCGGCCCAGGACACAGGAGACTAGGTCCCCACATTCTGCCAGCCATTCCCAGGCAGGCAGAATCCAGAAAAACCTGGAAGATCAGACGGGCACCTCTGGGAGCTATGCCTCTGAGTCAGAGGATGAGTGGACCAGGATTACCCGAACCAAAAAGGCCAATAAGGCAAAAAGGGCCTTGCTTAAGGACCCCTTAAAGCAGATCAAGGCAATAAGGAGTGTCATCACCCCTTATCACAAGAATGCCAAGTATTCTGTTTGGGAACACTTGGAGCTTTATGAGCAAATGATGGAGACTTTCCATTTGAAAGACAGCAGTAGCTGCATTCAGTATGTAAAATGGACATTCTCCCCAGAATACTCCAGTTTCTTTGCGGCGCTAGAGGACCAAAATCATTCAAGATGGTCCACCTACAGGGCGGCCATCTTGAAACATTTTTCTGTTCACAGAAATCCCCAAGAGGCTTGCAAGGCAGCCTACAATTTGCAATGTGGGGAGGATCAGGCCCCACAAGAATTTGTGCAGGAGTTAAAGTGTGCTTTTGCACAGACTACAAAAAGGGTACGCACGGACAGTAAAGAATTTGTTAAAACGTTTTTCCATGCCTTACCCAAATACATAATAACCCAGCTCGTGAGAGATTTTCACGAGAAAAGATCTTTAGACTGGGTCATTGAGCAATCCACCCGCATCTATGAGGTGCAGAAACCGGTGGAAAATAAGAATCAGCCCAAAAACCCCAAAACCAACAGCACCCCTGCTGCTGCCAAGGTGGTAGAGGAAAAGGTTGCCCCCGTTTTAGATTTGGAGATGGGGGGACCTAAAAGCCTGCCAGCACTGAATAATTCTAAGCCCAGAAGGCCCTCGGGCCAGTCACAGACAGGGGGTCAATGAGGTAGTCCCACAAATGGGGCCTCTCGCTATAAGGGAAACTATGTAAGTCCCCGCTATAAGGGAAACAGTCCAAACCTGGGTTATATGTGGACTCCTCCAGCCCAAGGGGGGGGATCCAACCAAGTGGCCATCCCAGGGAACTTCCCTCCGCACTTCCGCCAGGAGGGCAGAAACTAACCAAATCCTGGGCAGAAATTGTTCCCCAGGTATCCACCCAACTTCCAGACCCAAAATCATCCAACCTTCTTTCCCCAATTCCCTGAGCCCAGACAACCGAATCCAGGAGAGGGGAGGCCAAAGGTGGAGGGGTACCCACATCTTCCCAAACCAGGGTACTACCAGAGAAGGGATAGCTACCCTTCACGGGATCAGCCCAGGGGAGAAAACAGAACCCCGTATCAGACTAAGCGGGTTTCCCAACTTGAGCGCCAGGTCCAAAATATGGCACAGGAGCTGGGTCGCGTGCTAAGGGCTCAGCAGAACCCTCAGATGGGCATGCTGGCACAGAATGCACCGAACTCTGGGCCTGGTGCTCCAGAACAATGACAGGGGCAGCACCCCGATAACCCACCGGTTCCCAGGGAGGAGGCACAAGGGGAAGGGGGGTGTAAAGCCTTGGAGGAAGCTTCCTTCCCCACTTGTAAACAGCCCCTGGAAACCCAGGAACCGGAAAAAAAATCTCCTACGCCTGCAAGTCTGCCACCCAAGGAGCAGAGAGGAGGTAGGAGAAACAAAGGACCCAAACAGACCCATTTTGTGGAGGAGGTACAGGTCTTCCAATTTGAGGGAGAGGGATCCCAAGAGGATCCTGGGGAAAGGATCTTCTCCTTCAGAGATGGGGGAACTCCTCCCAAGGAATAATGGGTGCCAAGGGATTCCAATCCAGACTGGGTAGATGTGGGGATTGAGTTGTCGCCGGCCATCATCCTATCCCAGAACCAACAATACCGAAAACCCCTGGTTCAAACCCATCCTGGTGACTGCCTCCATAAAGGGGGGGCGGCCCAGAACCGGAACCAGGGGAACCCAAAACCGCATCCATAGACTGGGTAGATGTGAGGATTGAGGTGTCGCCGCCCATCATCCTATCCCAGAACTAACAATACCGAAAACCCCTGGTTCAAACCCATCCTGGTGACTGCCTCCAAAAAGGGGGGGTGGCCCAGAACCAGAACCAGGGGAACCTAAAACCGAATCAATAGACTGGGTAGATGTGGGGATCGAGCTGTTGCCGCCCATCATCCTATCCCAGAACCAACAATACCAGAAACCCCTGGTCCAAACCCATCCTGTGACTGCCTCCAAAAAGGGGGGGGCAGCCCAAAACCGGAACCAGGGGAACCCAAAACCATATCCAGTTGCCAACTTTTTCTTTCAGATTCCCCAGACTCTCCACAGAATTTTGCCCAAATCACTTCTCTCTCAATGTCCAAAACCAAAACATTTGCCCACCAGTTGTCCAAAAATGTGCATTATCTGTGCCCCCTTGAGGAGAAGGAGGGAAGATACAATGCCCCGGTACAAGTACAGGGGCACAGTACAATTTTGGCACTGGTGGACACTGGATCCCAAGCTACTCTTCTGTCCAAAAGGGCCTTTGATGAACTAAATGCAGGAAGGGGGGAGAATTACCGTATTCCTCTCACCTTTCTTCCTGGACAACTCCAGAACTTTGACGGGAAGGAAATTCCCATCGAGGGGACTGCAGATTTGGACATCAAAATTGGGCGACACAAGGTGAATCACCCGGTCATAGTAGTGACTCCAGAGGGCACCCCTTGTTTACTAGGGAATGACCTCCTGAGAAGGTTGTCATCCCTAATAGATTGTGTAACCAAGGTCCTCTGGACCCAGACTAGCCGACCAATAAAATTAAATCAGAGTGTCAACCATGTTAGTTTAAACGGCACGTGCCACATGGTTGAACAAAAATCTGACCAAGTAGAATTTCACTTCCAGAACAACCAAATTCCAGACGTGACAGTAATAGCAGTAGGACAACAGACTGGTGATGGGGGGTCCTCTCTATTTCTGAAAATCAACCTTCCTGCCAGTTTAAGGTGGTATTCCACACTGGAAGGAAACACTCTGAAATTCTATACTAATTCACAATCAGACATTCCCACTCCGATAGTCCAGAAAGATGTGAAATCAGCTCAGAGCCTGGCTGATATTCAGCAAATTGGAGAGCAGTTGTTCATCCCTGTTCAGTTAAATAAGGGAAGGACTCTGTTCTCGCCCGAGTGTGTGTGAACAACGGTAAGAGCTTCATCAGCGAAACCATGTTCTGCCAACTCCCAAAAGATCAAGCCATTCCCTGATTCAAACTGATAGACAAATGGAAAATGGACCTGGAAGCACCCAATTCCAAACATCGGTTGCCAAGCAGGTGTATGCTCAAAATCTCCATTGGCAACAAGAGCATAGTCCATAATTGTTGGGTCGTGCGAGATGTCACTGCCGCCTTTTACTTAGGCAGTGATATTCTCAATCGCTATGCCATGAGTTTGGACCTAATAAACTTCAAAGCTTGGTCCCGATTAGCGGATAATCCCATGGGCTTTGATGATCCAGAAAAAGCACTTAGGTCAGCTCAATTGCTACCTTATGCAGTTGAAATTCAGGTTAAAGAGGAAGTCACCATCCCAGAAAGGACCCGACAATTCTCCCTGGAAGTGAAAGTTAAAAGAGGACAAAAACTGAAAAACACTGATGCTTCTATTCATCTAAATGCTTCTCTCCAACAGCAAGGGTTGGGGGTAAACCCAACACCATTAGTCAATATAGAACATGACACCATTCCAATAGAGGTGGATAACAGCGACTTAAAGAGTATTACTCTGGCCGCAGGCACCATTATTGGAATGGCGGTTGATGACTGACATTTCTCCATTGATTTAGGAAATGAACTGTTAGGACCAATCCCCAAGGACTGTTTTGACAGTCACAGTGATGACAATACAACACCAGACAGGATCTTTACCCGGCATGGGGGGAACTTCCTGGTGTACACTTCCTGCCCTTATGGTAAGGAAGATGTGACTTGTGACTTCAGGAGGGATGAGGTGATTTTCCAGGTCCATGAGGGCTGCCTTTCCCACCTGAAGCCTCCAGTCCAAATCAGCACTCTGACCAGGGACTTCTCCACCCAGCTGAAGGAGGCCGCTGAGATAGCAAAACTAGAAGTCTTTCCAGGCTTCAGGCAGATGGTGGAAGAGAGAGTCAACCTAGCAGATGCCTGTGTGACTCTGGAACAGAAGCAAAAGATGAAACAAGTTTTCTTGGATTTCCAAGATCTCTTTGCGGTAGACTCATATGACTGTGGTCGCACCGACATCCACACCACAACAGTTCCCACGGACCCTGGCATGACTCCAGTGTTTGTGAAGCAATATCGCTTGCCTCTCGCATCCATGGAGTCCCTTACTGAAATAATTAAGAACCTTGAGTCCCGGGGAATATTCCATCCAGTTCACAGCACCTTCAGTAATCCGGTGCTGGGAATATTGAAGCCAAACGGCCAGTGGAGACTCTGTGCCGACCTTAGGGAGCTCAACAAACGGGTCCATACTTCCCGATGGCCTCTGCCCTACATTGACCAAGGGCTGGCCCAGATTCAGGGGTCACAGGAATTCACTGCAATAGACCTGACCAATGGATACTGGGCCGTGCCTGTCAGTAGGGAGGACCAATACAAACTGGCTTTTACCTTTGGGGCCAGCAGTACACATGGACCCGAACTCCCTTCGGATACCTCAACTCCGGCAATGAATTCAACATTTTCCTACACAAGGCCATGCCCGACCTGGGTTCAAGGGGTAACTTGGTTTATGTAGATGATGTCCTCATCAAAAGTTCAACTGTGGAGGAACATATATCGGAGATCTGTTATGTTCTGACCCAGCTGAGGGCCGCCGGAGCAAAACGTTCCTTTCAGAAAGCACAGGGGTGTAGAACCCATGATACTTTCTTTGGGCATGAGATTACCCCTCAGGGTCTCTGTCCCCAGGAAAAGAAAGTGGAAGCACTCCAGAAACTGAAAGACCCCACAACTCTGCGGGAACTAAGGAGCCTCCTTGTACTGACTAATTACAGCAGAAAGTTCATTGAGGGCTACGCAGAGATCACCAGACCCCTGATTCATCTCTTGAGGGGGGGGGGGTAAAGTGGGAATGGGGTCCAGAACAATCCGAGGCAGTAAGACAACTCAAAAGAAGCCTCTCACAAGCGCCTTGCCTAGCTTACCCTGTCAGAAACAAGGAGTTCTTCCTGGAGACAGGGTTCTCTAATACGTGCTTGACGACAGTATTATACCAAAAGCATGACAAGGTCAATAAAGTAATCTCCTATGCGGGCAAAACTTTATCCTCTGTGGAGGAAAATGTCAACAATTGTGAGAAGGCACTCCTGGCAACGGTGTGGGCATTGAAGAATTACCGCCCGTTCATCCAGGGGGAACACATCATAGTAGAAACTCCACACCAGCCTCTGCAATATCTTCAAAGTGACAGAATCCGGGCTGGAAATGTAAGTAATTCCCAAATTACTTCCTGGATTCTGTCAATGCAAGGCTTTCCTGTGGAGGTCAGGTCTGGCTGACTTGCATGATTGTGCCAGAGAAAACTGTCTCGAGGACGAAAGTCTAAAAATCAAGGACAACATGGAGGCATACCTTAATTCCCCACACAAAGTCTTTGAAGAAGACAAGTGTGAGGGAATGCCCACTGTCTATGTGGATGGATGCTCTTACCATGTTCACAACAACGGGGAAAAAGAACTTGTGGCCGGCGTAGGGAATGCATGGGTGAATGAGTCCCCAGAACTCTCCGCTGGATACAAAATTGGTCCCTGAAGTAGTCAGGTGGCAGAATTGATGGCTGTGTATCAAGCCATCCTCACTGCTGTCCAACATCAACTCCACGAACTGGTCATAATCACAGATTCAGATTATGTACGGAACGGGATCGTGGAGCACCTGGTTAATTGGAAAACCAGAGGCATGTTATGTGCTAATATCAAACCCCTGAAACATGGGAAGTTAATCCAAAATATTGATGATCTGGTCACCTCGAACGGTTTGACCATCTACTGGAAAAAGATCAAGGGTCATTTCAAAGTAGAGGGACCAGACAAAACTGGAAATGACTTAGCTGATGAGCTGGCCAAAACCAGGGCCATCCAAGGGGATCTAATAGAGATTGAGTCCCTGTTGGGGGAAATCCAGGTCACTGCTATCACTAGGTCCCAGACAAATGCTCACAATGATCTTTCAACTACACAATGGAGTAAGGAGACCCCAGATTATGATTTGATTACGGCTCAGAAGGGGGATCCAATAATTGGTAAGTTTTACAAACACATTGAGGACCCTGAAAACTTTCCCCTGGCGGATACCGACTACATTGGGAAAGAGGACCTTAGAGTGTTGATGAAATCTCAAAAAATGTTCCAAATCCAAAACGGTTTGTTGGTAAGGAAATCCCAAGCTGGCTATGATCAGTGGGTGGTTCCTACCTCATTCCGAAGCCTGATGTTAAGTCACGCCCACGATGCGGCCACTGCCGGTCATAGGGGGTTTCACACAACACTTGAGATCTTAAGAGAGGTTGCATACTGGTCACACATGGGGCAGGACCTTGACCAATACTTGAAGGGGTGTCTTGTGTGTGCACAATTTCAGCCAACATCCCTCACACACCAGACACCTCTCCAAAAGAGGGGGATGACACTGCCATGGTCAGATTTGCAAATCGACTTCATAGGCCCCCTGATTCGCTCCTCGAGGGGAAACAAGTACATGTTGATGGTCACATGCTTCTTTACCAAGTGGGTGGAATGTCTCCCGGCCCCAAACTGCAAGGCAGAAACAGCAGCTGCCCTGATGATCAACCACATCTTTTCGCATTTTGGTCTACCCCAAAGGATTGAGTCAGACAGAGGTAGCCATTTTACCAGCAAAGTAATGACTAAGATGTGGGAGATACTGGGGGTTAAAAGGAAGCTACATATTGCTTACCGACCAGCCTCTTCTGGTGCAGTAGAAAGATACAACAGAACCATAGTGAGCATCTTAAAAAAGTTTGTGGCAGATTCTGGGCCAAGTTGGGATATCCGATTACCTCTGGTCCTAATGGCCATCAGATCTACCCCTTCATCTACAACTAAAATGTCACCGTTTGAGCTGATGACTGGAAGCAAGATGGTGCTTCCACAGCATTTGCTCTACAGGACCCAAGAGCAGACATTGATAAATGCCTCCACAACTCATGAGTATGTGGAGAATTTAAGGAAACACCTTCAACATGCTTTTGCGTATGCTCAGCGGAATCTAGAAAGATCAGCTAATAGCATGAAGACCCATTACGATTTGAAAACCACCATGAAAGAGTACAATGTAGGAGACCGGATTTAACTATACAATTTCCAAAGAAACCAGGCCAAACAGCGAAAATGTTTGCCTACATGGAAGGGACCTTTTGAAATCATAGACAAGATCTCACAGTTGCCTACAAGATCCGCATCCCCAAAGGTAGTTTGGCAGAAGGGGAAGACAAGTGGGTCCAGATAAATCAGTTAAAGTGTTGCCATCCCAGGCACACTCTGCAGCAACTGGAGGAGTCCTCTGCAATACCAGAGGGGGGCGCTCCAGAGTAATTCAGTTCCAACCCTAAAATATCCCACATATAGTCTCTAAAATATTATGATTCTTGAATGAAAATGTCTTCTGATTATATCTTGTTTTTTTTAAAAATAAGAATGTAAACGTCTATTGATTTATAAAATGTATATGCAGCCCCTCTATATCAATATTGGGGCAGAAATGTCTACGAATAGGTATTGCCGCTTTGCTTTGTCATCCTAGGAGAAAGAAAACCTGGAGACTGACCACGGAAGACGACCTGGGGAACGGGAGCAAAGATCCGAGGGGCCCAGGGTACCGCCCAATACTCCCATCAGGACCGGCGAGGAGAACCGATTGATCCACACTGATGGAGGAAAAGATGCTAACCTTTGTCATCTGCAGAATCGGAAGAAGATGATGCGGACATCCCAGCTCGTGGATAAAAACATCCTTTGCACCCGACTCCCCCTCAACTCGAAATCAAAGTGCAGTCGGGCGGGGGGCTTGTTGGGTGTCCAAACCCACATTTGGACTATTATGCTGCAACATTTGGTGCTGTTGGCTTAGGAAATCCAAGATGGCGGAAAAGTCCACATTTGCGCCAGAATCCAGGAGAACCGTGCAGTTTTGCGCAGCCCAAATTGGTCCCCTGACCTGCCGCCCACCAGTGCAAAGAAAGATGGTTCTGTTCAAAATCCGTTTTTATTAATGTCAAAAATTGCTAAGATCATGGGCCCGAAACCACCAAACAAAAATCCAACTATGATTGAGTGTTTTACTTTACTCTACTGCAGATCCACATCAATGCCATGTCAAGCAAGGATCATATACTATCAAGTATAATCCTTACTTTTTGAAATGTATTAATTCAAGACAGCTGTCAAAAATAGGTGCAGTACCGGCATTGGACACTGACCGGCGCTGGCGCTCTATAAATCCTGACAGGAGAGCTGTCTTGCAGAACTGTGCAGTGAACAGAAGGGGGTCTTATGTAATTAAAAGTTCAAAAGACTTGCTTTTCCTGAGAACCATTAACACCTCAGAGACACACACAACAGCCCAGGAAATCACATGGCCCTGTTGATTGAGAGGGAGGAGTTTCCCCTGCAGCTTGCAGGACCCAACACAATAGACCCTTTCAATTGAATAGAAATGCAGATTAGGGTGTAGCTGGCAACAGCTGCCCTGCCAAGAAGGAGAGGCCTGTGATCTCTGACTCACCAAGCTTCTGGAGGTGGGCCAGATTGTGGATTCATATTGCAGCAAATCTATATGTTTAAGTTAAATTGCTTATAAAATCTTGTATTAAGCTCACAGAAATGTACAATTTGGGAGTCCTTAATATGGAAAATGCCCTCACAATCTGAGACCAAACTCCACTCTGTGCGGTGTTCTGGGACCGAAACCTGCTATTTATTAATATTGCAGACACTGTGTTTATGCTAGAGACATAGAAAATTACTGTAATATGCTCAGGGAAGGGGTGCAGGTCTGTGTAACCTTTGAAGAAAAAAACAATATGGCGAAAGTCACTAAAAAGCACAGAATGTTGCCATTTTTGAACCCAGGCTCTGAGGGGGATCAGAGTTGGGCAAGAATGTACCTTAATTCATCTGCAATGTGTACATGTAATTTCAACAAACTGTGTATCTGGGAAATATGTGTTTTGGGTAAAATTGCAACGGGGAGTGTTCTTTCTGTATGCCATAAAATTAATGCCTGATGACACTCCATTCCTTCCTCCAATCAAGGGAGAGAGGAGGACTTGGCCAATGAGAAGTTGTGAGGGGCAGGCTTAGTTATGCCCACGCACACACCCACTTGCAGAACACATAAAAAGAGACTGCTCGGACAGGCAAGACACTCATTTTCCATTTTCTTGTGGAGCATTTTGCCAGACCACTCAACATCTAGAAGGAACATCCAGAACTTAGACTCCAGGTAGATTACAGAACTTAAAGCAAAGGCCTAACCCACAAGCTGAGAAATCTTCTCAGCAGGCCTTCAGAATCCAGCAATCCAACCAAACTATTTTACAGCCGGGCGAGCTGTTGGAATCTTTGTCAAGAACTTTTGCTAGATCCGGTGGCAAACCCATAAAGCAGTGCTGTATCCAGAATCCACTTGATCCAGACCAGCAGAACCACAGACCAGACCGCTGTGAAGTGCCGACAGCAGAACCACAGACCAGACCAGACCAGAACCAGAGATCCAGAACCAGAGAACCAGTACCAGAAACCGCTCGGAGTCCAGTCCAAACCTGTTGACCAGACCCTGACGGCCTATTTCAAATTCATAGTGTGAGTACTCAGCCAGAACTGTGCAAAACCAATCTCTTAGTTTAAAATAATCTAATTCAAACTATTTTAACCTATTTAGAACTGCAACATAAGAAATCGTGTGTCTATTCTGCAAAACTATCATCTGTCATTCTGAGCTTTACTTTTATTTTGAGAATCTACCTCCATTAAATCGTCCGTATCTTTTGAACTTTCATCTGAAAGCTAAGATTCTAAGATTTCCAACAAGCCTACAACCGACTTGCTACTCCTTATAGTTCCTCCGTAATCGCGATCGACGCACTCGGAAAAAAGTGCTGCGAATTGACAGTTTGCTTCATTTCAACCACGTGTAAAAATATCTGTCTTTTGCTTCCATTACTGAATCCCGTTTTCAACCTGATAACCATCCCTGAATCATTGGTAGGGCTGACCTGAACTGATTTAAAGTATCTCTCACTCACCCTGAACCTCTTGAGGGAATTAAAAGCATTTTCAGCATATTTCTCACTTCATTGCCACCACATTTAAAAGGATCTTGCCTGCTTTAAAATCATACCTGTTTTCCTTTAAGCTCCCTGGGGGGAACTGGAAATTTGTATTGCATTTTGTATTCCTGAGAAGTGTGTGCTCCCCTTCCATTTCCTTATCTTGCATAGGGGGGGAGGGAATTGTCAAAGAAAAAGTATTCATATTATCTTTTGTTGAAATCATATCAAGTTTATTTCTGTGCTGCATTTTTCCCTCATTGCTTTTCCTTGAAACCATAAAAGTATTTTCTGCTACCTTATCCTTCCTATACTAACTCCTCATTGATTGTAAAGAAGTGTGCTAGTGTCAGATTATCTATTGTTGATCAACATTATATTCATAAGGGTGCTATCAAATATTAATTTATTATAAAAGTGTGATATATATATATTGTTTAATTTTTCCAATAAATCTTTTAAATTGCAAAACAAACCTACTTCTTGGCTCAGTGAGATCAGGGGGATTCATAGAGAGGGGTGTTATACAAGGGTTTATCATCCAGGGTATAACTTGCTATAAAAATATATAAATAAGGGCTTCCCTTGAGCAATCCCAGACAAGGCACTGACTTAGTGGGAGTGCTTGATTGGAGTCACTTAACAACACACACACACACACACAGTCTCAAACAGAACATTCCACATGCACATGCACAGAAAAAACTAGAGACTAACCCCAGCACTGCACACACCCTTAGCAATACCCGCAAATCACCTCACATACTCTACTCACAGCACTGAAAAAGCATTTCCCAGCACTATGCTATTCAAGTATACCACCTCAACACTGAATTCACAAACACATGATGACCCCAGCACCACATGGTACATTCACACCATCATAGAACTTCCAGCACAAACCTACAAAGACATAAACACCACACATACAGTGGCAGAAACAGGATGAGCTTTTTAATGTTTAATCTTAAAATAATGCAAATAATTGTGTTTCTGAAAGAGAGATCTGCTAATCAGAACCTATTTGCACAATGCACAATATCCAAGAGCATAAATCGACCATGTATGTTTCTGTGACAGTCTACTGAAATGACCAGAAGCTGTCATGCAGTGGCGACATGGCAGGTTCAATGGTTGCATGTGCATTCCTGGACACATCCGGTGTAACCCAACATTCCATCATGCAGAGGGGGCCTTTTAATAATATGCAAATCCTGTTCAAAATATCATAATTGTGTACCCTAGATGTTTGGTGGCATCTGAAAAACTAAATATAAGCCATGTCTCGTTTTGACACAATGCCTACAGAGATTGCACAATTATGCAGCCATACACATTGAGGTAATTTCTTTGTCAGCTTTTTGTTAGTGACTCATTAATGACATGCTCTGGTGTGCATTATGCTGTCTGGTTTGACAGTATCCACAACAACCATGTGGTAACACCCAGCAAGCCTCGCTTTTGATTTCACTGAGTAAGAAAGCTTGTCACAACCACAGGGGAAAATAAACACTCCATATGGCTTCATCTGGGAATGGGTACTTCAAAGGCAGTCTTGTCATTACAACGGCAACCTCTCACTAGGGTGGTAATTCCTGGAGTCTTCTGATGTAAGCAGACAAGAAAGGGGTTCGAGTTAGAGGAGCCCAGGAAAATGCTTCAGTCCACAGAAGGGTCTCACCATATTGAATGTTGCTAGGGCTCCCAAACTCCCTGTACCTCTTTCCACTTCGTAGTGACAAAGCACTCTAGGTATGACATCAGAAGGCAGAAGAGCGAATGGAATAATGATAGGCATCAAAGTACATGCTCAAACCTGCACTGAGAGTGACGACAACAGGGAGAATCAAAATTTCAGTGTTGACCCTTGCTGTTGGAGGCTTCAAGAGGATCCAGACAGAACAGGGAGGCAAGATGGGCACCATACAAGTGCAGCAAGTAGTTAGGCCTGACGCCAGTATCATGGTGGTACAAGCACAGTGTAACTATAGGAAGAAAAGAGAGGGACAACCATGCAGTAAAAGACAATAGGGAGTGACTGAATGTTAAACAGAAGACTAGGCACAGCATTGGCGATCAACATAAAACATTGTGGTGGGTAGTTTTGAGGCTTCAATAGGTAGCACATGAATAGTGTGAAAGTTCACTGGACTAGAGTGGCAATGAAAGAATGCATAGAAGTGAATTTACACAGGATGTCCACAGAAGGGGAAATGGTGCATAACTCAGGTCAACCCCAGTAGTGAACTGAGGGTGCTGTGTTTACAGGTCCATGAGGCAAAGAGAATTAGTTTATTGTACACAATGAAGTAAGAGGCTGATGGCTGCCTTGGAGGAGGCAATGTCCGAAAACTGTACCCATGATCTAACAAGGTCCCCACTGGAACAAAGCCAACTTCACCCTAGCTATTTTCAATTGTCTGTGTGGCAAGCACACAGGCCAAATTTAGTGACAGGCTGAGCTTATATGGTATGTGACCTGGCAAGCCATTCATGATCCCACATATCCAGCAATAGCTCCTCAACCACCACAATAACAGGTAGGTGATGTAGTAAAAATAATCAGTGGCGTAGGGCAGATTGGCAAAGTCACATCAAGATGACTGGGAGTGAGTGCTCGTGCAGAGGGCTGAGGTGGTGCAGGGTCAAGTGATGTCACCACTCTCTTGTGACACAGATGGCTTAATGCATGGATCATGAAACACAGGTACCATTGTTCACACTCTGCGAGTAGCACACTTCTTTTAGTCACTAAATAAGTACTGCTGACAAAACCATCAAAATCCCACCGAGAAATCCACTGCCAAGACTTGAATGATGAGGAACTGCTCTGAGACAGCATTTCTTGTTGTGCCACACAGAGACCTACAGCACCGCCTCTAGAAATATGTCTGTGTCCTTCACCCTTACACCTGGCCCATCTCACAAACATGAGTCTCACCTTCCCTCACATGCCCTCCTCCCACTACTGCAAAGCACGGCCACATGCACATCACATGTTAACACACTACTGACATGCCTTTCTGATGTTAGAGGCCATGACTATGACAGGGGAGCACCAAGTCAACTTTGATGGCCTAATCCTGTGAGAGGAGGTGATCAATAAGGTCTTAAAATAAAGGTGTACATCACTATGAACAATACCATTATGCTCCTATGAAAAGTCACCTTCCCTTGTATTCATGTGATGAAGGAAATGACAACAGAAAATTAACAATACAGGTGTTATTCCAAAAGGGAAGAGAGGGGAAATATACTGCCGACCCATTGGGGTAGGATGCAAAGTCAAATGAAATATACCAATATCTTGTTCAATATCCACAGGTACAGTCTTGAAGGGGAATGCAAATAAACGGGAGTTAAGGGCCATGTCTATTAAGGCAAAGTCCTAGGTGTGTCCAAATAAATTGAGTGTCCAATGGGTGTGATTCCAAAACACAGGTGTTACCATATAAAAATAAATAAAACAGTGTAAGTCCTGCCAGGCATGACATGGAGTGAAGCGAGGTGATCAGAGAGTTGGGGTTCAATTCCTCCACTGTTTCTACCTAGGCTTCAGTCCCTGATTGGTTGGTGTTAATGTGCACGCATTATGATGTAGTCGGAGGTGGTGGGGTTCTCTGTAATGGGCAGTGTACTGCTCTGCAGAGGAAGGAGAGGAGGAAGGAATGTTTGAGTAAGGTGGAAGTTAAATCTCTCCCACAAACTCCTGCTTTTGGACTTGTTTGTCAGCAACCCAGCCAAAGCTATCAGGGTCTAGGTATGGTATATGATGACCTCCACCATCCGGCGGCAGAAAACAGCATTGCAGTGGGCTTACTGAAGAAACACAGCAGAGGAGCTACGGGAAACATGACAAGTGGCCTCGATCTGCCAAGAGGTCTGTTATCAGGCCAATCAGGCATCCTCCCCTGAGCACAGATCGCTGCAACATGAGCAGCTGCCTACTCCTGTGCTAACCAGGGACTGTTCTTAGCCTGAGCACAAGCCTAATCTGTAGCAGCGGTGGTTGCAGTTGCATCAGTAGTGTCATAAACCCATATCAGTCAAATATTCTCTTTAGCCTGAGCATAGGCCTCTGCTGCTCCATGCTAACCCAAGAATATTCCTTGACCTCTTGCCTAGCAGACTGCTCCTCCCCTGCCAGGATTGAACCAAAGGATTCACAGGCATTCACCGGTTCCCTCAAATTCTCATCATTCTGTGCCTGTGTAGCCTCCATGGGTGAGACGATCTCCTTGATGTCTAATAAGAAAGTGTCAGCCACAGGGGCTGGGGGTATGGGTGAAGAAGAATGGAGGGGGACATTCAATCCCAGTGTTCCTGGAGGAGGCTTTGAAAGCTCCCTACATGCATTCAGAAGAGAGTGCTCCATTGGATGGTAGTGTCCATCACAAATACCAAGATGTCCCCAGTACTGAGCGATGGTGTCTAAGGATCAGCCACAGTGAACATTTCTGTTGGTTTTGCTGATGTCCTATGGTCACCATGGCTGTGGGGATGCTGTCTCTTGCTGTCTGAAGGCTGGTTGTCAATGTTACTGATGGATGTTGGGATGGTATCCTATGGATCATCTGTCTTTTCACCCAACTCACGTCCAGAAATGCTTACCCCCTCATTTGGTGCACCACCCTCTCCAGTGTTTCCATTAAAATCAAATCACTCTGCAGGAATATCCTTGTGGACCCTTGTAGGTGGAAACAGGAAATCAGATGTCAGGGTCCTTGGATACTTTCCAAAAACCATGCATAAGTGCTTTGAAACACATTTTGTATAGGCGCTATATATATAAAAACTATAATATCATATCATATATTGGCACATCTATGTTATGACCATCACTTTGCAATGTCTGTCATGTTGGTCGAATGATAGTTATTCACAATTAGTACCCAGTGAGGGACAATCATGTCTAAAGCTGAAACATGATTGCCCCTCACCCGGTCCTTACCTGAATGGGTAAAACGTTGCTCCTCGTCGGCCGCATTCTGCTTCTCACGCGCACCATAAGCATTCCATTGTTGGTGCGAGGTGCTTTTTTCCAAGGCCCCATCCTCCATTTTATTTTCAGGACACCAGTAATCCATCACTGAGTGCTCCGCGCAAAATCAATTCAGTAAACCGCGGCATCTCCCATTGGTGCCACATTAATCCTCTCAGGCATCCTTGTGTACATTACTGAAATGAAAGACTGTTTCTGAAACTTTCGAGCAGGGTGTGCTCGATCGGCCGTAAAAACAAATCATCCACAGGTTTCCTGTATCATACCATCTAGTGAAGAAAAATAAAATGTCAAGCAAATCTGCAACTGCAGCCAGTACAATGTAACCATCTGTTGGAAATGAAGTGTCACCCAATATAAACTTCCAAATTATTGGTGACCAGACTATTGAAGAGTGGCTTGAAGAAAGCCCAGAGGAAAATGAAGTCCAGCCATCATCTTCTGCGGAATTGCCAACATACATTGAAGTGACATCCATGAGGAAAATCTACAGACATGCTAATGGCAATGTTGCTGAATTAGATACAATTTAAATGTGCAAACAAGAAATTAAAACACAATCAGCAACTAAGTGAGCTACTGACACTTTCAAAAGATGGTTAATGCAAAAGGGCTACACACGAGGTTTCGAAACGGCATCGTTTGCAACTCTTATCACCTCTTAACAAATCTTTTTCGCCGAAGTCCGTTCGGTGTCCAGTACAGATTATCAAACAGAAACTTTCATTTTGCTGTGCTGTGGAATAAACCATTGCTTGAACAACCCTCTATACTGGCGCAAAATTAACACGCTTAATGAACAATTCATTAGTGACAACAATGTCTTTATCAGCATTACCAAACGTCTCTGCTGTAACAGTAAAGTCTTATCCATGCATAAAGCGCACATAACTGTCTATGGCGTGCTCCTTCTCAGTCATTTCAGACGTTTGAAATGCAAATAATCCCACCACATTGTAATTCAAGGTGTGGTTTGACATACAACTAAACTCCGCTGGTCGTGGACAAGAAGGTCAATGACTGCTTCCTGCTCATGCTTTTTAGATTTTATCAGATGAAAATGGAATTACATATGCCACTATGTCCTACAAAGAAGTGACCAAAAAATCTTCACCCCTTGTTTGAACACCACGGAAATAACCAGCGATGGCACATTTTTCAAGCCTGGATTGTCCTGAAAAAATCTCTCTCATTTTATATATCTAAACTACCACCAAAGCTTCTTGTTTCTTTGCCATGGCATGTTCTTTCAAAGCAAAAGGGTATACGTCTGAACATATCTGGTACACCAACCATCCTCTGGGAAAGAACACTCTTGGCAATGTAATGCCGAAAATGTGTAAACCTGCTAATAGTCCTGCTATTTACACAAATCATTCTATCTGGGCAACATCTGTCCAACTCTTAGCCAATGTTGGCTTAGAAGCATGCCAGATCATGTAAGTCACTGCTCATAGAAGTGCCTTGTCTATCGCTAGCTATGGGATCCTGATCCTCTTGCAAACAAACGTCATAAATGGTCATCCAGAGAGGCTACCAAGGGGTGCAGAGACGTGAGAAGCTCTCTGTGTCGCTCCTCGCTAGCGGGCCGAACTCGGGATTAGAGCCCCCCGGTTGCCAGTGTGTGAGGCATGCACCCCCCCCTTGAAAACAGTAAGCTGTGGAGATTGTCCACTACCGATTCCGGTCTCCAGAGACCAACAAAGTGAAGAGATCTGCTGTCCGGAGTGAGGGAGGACTGAGCTGGGCCCACCTCACATGTTGCCATTGGAGGCTGAGAGGCTCCCGCTTATCACCCTGCGGGAGTCTTCGGTGGTCCACAAGTCTGAGGGCAGCAAGAGGGCCCCCTCTGGAAACCACCCAAAACAGAGCCGGCGTGGAGGGCACCTAGGCCTCCTCTGACGCTGCCAAGGGCTACAGCGTCCAGGTGCTGGTGACCCAAATAGAAGCGGGCTCGGGGAGAGACTCTCCCACCCCCAACGAGAGCTGAAGTAACTGCCCGCCGTTGCCACTCAAGCCGGAGGCGAGGGGAGGATTAACCCCCAATGGATACCAGCCCACCACACTCACCCCTTCATCCCTGTATCTGCATTCGGGTGACTACAGAGAGCTCGGTGATGCAGAGGAAGGTCCTGAGGGCCCAGGCGATAAATCTGCTGGGACGGTCTACTGGGTTGCCTGCGGGAGCTTGGTGGAGCCTTGACGACAAGCACTGGGAAGAATTAGAGGAGTGGAGTGCCCCCTAGAGGTGAGCGGTCCGCCAGCTGTGTGCATCCCCACCCAAGCCTTCGCAGCACAGGGCCAATCTTCCTGAGCTGTAGGGTGCAACATCAATGTCTGAAAACGGGACTGGGACAGACCCTGGAGCCCCCACTCACACCCTCTGAAGAGTTGAGGCAGCGAACTAACACCAGAATACGGGTTGGGGAGAGTAGAGGGCTGACCCCCGATGGCCTCAATACTTCTATCTCCCGCCACCCTGCACCCAGGGCCCGCAACCTTCAGTGGAATAAAAGAAACAAGAAGCCCCAACAGCGCACTGGAACCCTAGGGCCTTAGAAACTTTACCAGTGAGATCTAGCGACTCTACGGTGGGTTGGCTATAGAGGGCACTCCTCCCCGGACGCCCCGGATCCAGCCAGATTCACTTGGTTTATCTGTCGCTGGGGTCCCAGGCGGGGGCCCAAGAGTGGTAAAACTGGGTCCACTAACACCAGAGGCAACAGGCAGCAGTGTATTCCCACAGGGTTCCTTCCCTCTGAGTTTCCAGCTGACCCTGAAGCGGGTGAAGTGTGCTGCCGAAAGGGGCCCGTTATTCCAACTCTAAAAATAGAGACTCGTGGAGGGAATGTATCACAAAAGCTGCCAACGAAATCATCAGAAAGCTGTTCAATGAGGGGAACACATGCCAACCTAGTATATATATTGCCCACAGAGTGGGCTGGGGTTCTTGTGGCCCTAGATCGATCCTAGTCAAGTTCCACTGCTACACAAAAAACAACAAGATCCTGGAAAAGGTGAGAAAGCAGGGCCCGCTGGAGCGGGAGGCATCACAAGTCACTGTATTTCAAGAGCTCTCAGCCTTCACTTTGCCCAGAAGGAGGCTCTGCTCGCCACTTACGAAATGGTTGATCTCCAAGGGGGTCAGCTACTGGTGGAGGTTCCCTTTTGCCCTCTCGTTAGAACTGGATGGCTGCGAACAGCAACTGGAATCGGAGGAAGACATACGCAGAGCATCGCAGGAACTTCTTAGCGAATTATCATCACCTGGGGGAGCGCTCCCGAAGGTGCTGCAACCTCGTCAGGCTTTTCTGACAGATGCTATGTGAGAGGGAATCACAAGTTTAAGAATCTGAATCCGGAGTCGCCCTCGCAGCCGTGAGGGAAGCTACATCCAGTCTTGACGGTAGTGAGAGGAGTCGCTATGCTACAGGCTGTGTCCTCATGGAGAGCGCGGCCTCGCACTTCCCTGGTGAATTCCAGAGGGGAGAAAGGACTGTGACCAATCGGGGTAATTGGGGAGGTCTGGGGATTCATTCGTTAGAGATTGATGCAGACTTTCCAAGAGGCTTTTTGTGGTTGTGTTGTGGAGTTGATGCAATCTTGTGGGGGGGCATCGGGAGAGCTATCGGCATAATGAGTTTTGAGGGGGGCTCAATGGTGCTTCTTAAAGCTACGTGGCCCACAGATGGGGGAGTTGATGGTGGTCTGACCCAGCGCCAGTTAAGATGTCGCACAGTGATCAGTCACCAGTGCGAGGGAAGGGGGAAAAGTTGGGGGTTTTGTTCAGTTTCAATGGATTTTAAGGGACAACAAGTTAACCATTTCTCAGGCAACCCACCAAGAACCACCAAAGCAGAGGGGGCATACTAGCAGGGCCACAAGACACATTGTGTGGCATGTCACACTTATCACATGGTGCCCCTTGAAAAAGTCAGCCAGTCGTAATGGTTAGAACGACAGCCAGTGTGGCAGTGGGTTCTCTCAATGTAAGAGGCCTTAACTCCCCCAGAAATGATCCCTAACCATCTAGGAATTCAATCGATTGAAACTGGATATTTTGTTCCTCTAAGAGACCCACTGGCAGAGGGCAGAAGAGGCAATCCTGAGGGCGAGGTCAATAGGGGATGTGTTCTATGCATCTTGTGCCTCAAAAAAGAGAGGGGCTGTGGTCGCAAGTGGACTTAATTTTGTTTGGAAGGCGATCCTGAAGGACCCTGAAGGCCGCTATGTGATTGTGAAAGGGGAGGTCAGAGGGCAGGCCATAACTATGATTTCTATTTACTGCCACACGGAAGACCAGGATCTTTACTGGGAATCAATTAAGGGCAAGATTCAAGGGTTTGTTGAGGGTTCGCTTATAATAGGGGGTGACTTCAACATGGTCCTCGACTCGGATAGAAATATCAATCCCTCAGGCCATTGCCCCTCTGCAGTGTAGAAGAGTGGTCTGAATTCATCAAGTTAACTCTGACTGGGAGTGGGGGACTCCTTCAAGCAGTTGAGAGGCAGAGATCCCCCTTTTACCTACTATTCAAGGGTGCACAATTCTTTTTCCAGCATTGACTACTTCCTCGTAGATGCCTCCCACCGGAGTGGGGTCCAGGAGTCCGTATCAGAACCCAGCCCTTGGTCAGACCACGAGTTAGTGAGGGTCAGAATAGAAGAATTCCCTACACATAACCCAGTATCTAGGTGGTCCTGTAACGATTTGCTCTTGAAGGACATGGACCTAGCCCTGAGGATGTTAAAGGCGATTAGAGACTACTTTGAGCTGAATGACAATGGAGAGGTGACCACTCAGGGAGTGTGGGAATCCTTCAAACCCATGTTGCAGGTTGTCCTGCTAGGAATGGGAGCCAAGAGGAAAAAAGAGAAACTGGTGGAGGAGAACACCCTGAGGGGAAAAATAGAGGCCCTACCGCCAGGTGGGAAGCTGAAAACTCATATGTTTCCAGGGGACCTGAGAAAACTCCATGAAGCAAGAGCTAAATAAAAGGCCCTACTAGTGGGTCAGAGGGAACAGAAGCTGGCCTTCCTTAAACAGAAATGTATGGAAAGGGTGGAGAAAGTGGACAAGATTTTAGTATGGCGTCCCCGGGAACAGACAAATAATAGGCGGGTGCCGGTTATCAGCCCGGAGCATGGTGAGCGACTCATTGCAGAGGAGTTTAGATGGTATTATGAGTCCCTGTACATGGCCGAGTACAAGGGAGATAGGTCCCATATAGACCGGTTCCTCCACTCCCTACCAATCCCTCGCCTTCTCACAGTCAAAGCGGCGTCCTTAGAGCCCCCATATCTGAGCAAAAGGTCATAGACACTATCGATAGTATGAAGGGGGTACCACCCTGGATGAGGATGGCTTGACTGTATACTTTTATAAACACTTTCACTCCATGCTAACCCCCTTCTTAGCCAGACTGTTCAATGAGGCGATGTTATTGGGATCCCGCCCAAGGTCCATGCTGTCAGCACTCATTATAGTCATCACCAAAGAAAGGAAAGATCCATCACAGTTTTAGTTCTACCATCCAATTTCTTTACTCAACATCAACATCAAAATCATGGCGAATGTGTTGGCTATTAGGCTTAGCCATTTAATGACTGCCCTTGTCCATGGGGATCAGGTGGGTTTAATTCTGGGGCGCCAAAGCGTGGACAATGTATGAAAGACGATTGACCTGAGCATGAGGTGGGGCACCAGCAAATAAGGGCTGACTTAGTCTCTATAGACTCGGAAAAGGCATTTGACCATGTGGAGTGGGGGTATATGGTGTGTGTTCTGCAGAGAATCAGGTTTGGAGCTAGCTTTATGTACTGGATTGCAGCCCTGTATGACTCACCTATTGCTAGAGTAGCAGTGAACGGTACGCTCTCTTACTCCCTCCCCGTCACCAGAGGAACAGGGCAAGGGTGCCCGATTTCCACCCTACCCTATGCCCTGACGATGGAGACTCTGGCCATTGCGATCAGGGGAAACAGGGGAATCGCGGTAATATAAGCGGCATTAAAATGTAAGCGCTCCCTCTTTGCCGACAACATTCTCTGTTATTTAACGAATGTTGAAACTGCACTGCCTGAACTACTTGGTCAGATAGATGGATTTGGGGCCTTCTCAGGGCTCAAAATAAACATTGCTAAATCCAGCGTTATGCCCATAGGAGAGGATGATCCAGCAACAAGAGGTAGGAGAACAATCCAAGGCAAGAGAATAGAAAACATGGCTACTCCCTACCTAGGTATTAAACTGCCCAGAGACTTCACTAATCTCAGGGAGGCGATTTGTCCCGCCCTAATGGGAAAAATAAATTCAGACCTCTCACGGTGGGCTACCCTGACACTGTCATGGTTCAGGTGCATGGTGACAGTGAAGATGAATGTTCTCCAACACTGTCTCTATATGTTCTCAGTTCTCCTTGTGTATCTCCCTCAAGCCTTTTTCAACCATGTATAGTCCATGATCAATGAGTTTGTTTGCCAGGGCAAAAGACTGAGAGTCAGGCTTACACCTTAACACGTCTCAGAGGCCAGGGTGGGTTTGGTTTCCCGGATTTTTGGTGTTACTACAAAGGGGCACAGCTCTGTGTCCTCCTGGAGCATCTGAAGGATGACCATGGCATGCACTGGACCTACCTGGAGGACATGTACACCCATCCCAAAAAAGTCAGGGACCTACTGCGGTCACTGAGGAAAAAAAGAGTCAAACCTCCACCTATAATCATGGCCATCCCCATTGAGTTCTCTATGGGGGAACCATTCGTTCTTGGAAGCAGGGCTTTTGTTTATCACAGTGCTGGTCCTACAGGGGTCTGGAAAATGTAGACCAAATCTTCCTGGGTGGGGCCTTTATTTAATAAGATCCATTGTGTGTGCTCCTGGGGAAGATGCGCTGTCAGTGTTCGAGTACTTATGCCTAAAGGGCCTTGTGTCCAACCCTAGATTGCTTACAGAGGTTTTGCGTCCCTCACACCATTTGAGAAAGCCCTCAGTGATCCCACATGGAGGAAGGGTATACTATCGAGGCTTTACAAAGTGCTGGTAACCTCTGATCTGGAGGGTAGGCAAACCTTTAAATAATTCTTGGTGGAAAAGCTGGGGAGGGAGCTCCCGGACACCACCTGGAAACTGGTTTACAAAGTAACGTTATCGGGTAGCCTGTATACCTCAGCAATGGAGCACAACTTTAAGCTCCTCCACTGTTGGCACCTCCACCCCTGAGATTGTCCAAGATGTTCGCGGGGGCCTCCCCTCTCTGCCCCAGGGAATGTGGTCTGGTGGGATCATGGTATCATATGTGGTGGGAGTGTCCAAAGTTGAGAGTTTACTGGACCAAGGTACTAACCTTGATCAAGGACATGGTGGGAGTGGCCCCAAGTCTTGACCCCATCCAGGTCCTATTGGGAGCCCCAGACGTTGAAAAGGGTGAATTTAGTCTCCCAAGGCTAGTAAAAGCAATGCTGATAGCTGGGAGAGTGGCCCTGGCCCAAAACTGGAAAGATAAAGCCACCCCATCACCCTCTCAGCATATGGCGATACTATGGTACATGTTTACATAAGAAAAAGTGGCGGCGGTGGTTAACAACTCGCTGGAATCCTTCTCCCTGGACTGTGGTGCCTTTATGTTGAAATGGGGCGGTGGCGGCGCTGGGAGGTGAAAAGCACCATGATGTTGGGCTGGGTGTAGGAGCTTGGATTTTCTGATTGGAATACGTGGGATTAACCCCCGGAATTTAATTATTTGAATCCACGCCAGAGCTGGATGCGCAGACCGCGCTGACTGTGATAACTTGTGTTTCAGATTTCCTCCTTGGTTCTCTGCTGCACTTGCTGCACTGATCTTCTGGTTGCTTTTTGTCCCATGTTAAGTGAGGGAGGTGGGCACTGGGGTTGGGGGAGAGGGGCTGGGTAAAGATGAGGTGTTTTGTATTGTGCTTCTGAGATTCTTATGTGTCACCTTAACAATTAGAATAATCATCAAGGTTAAAAAACAAAAATGGTCTTCCATCTTACATCATGTCAGTTCTCCTTCACCTACTACTGAGTGCCCTTCCATTAATACACCACTAAACTTCTCACTTTCTTCAAATTCTATTTACCTCACTACTGCCTCTTCAACTTCCATTATTAATGTTTCAACTAATCCTCAATTCGATAACTGTTCATTTACATTTCATGGAAATGTTCAATTTAATCACCCTCCGCAGTAAACCTGTTAATACAACATACTCTCTTTTAATGTTCTATGTTTTCTATGCCAAACAAATAATTGTGTCTTCCACTCTCAGTCTGCATCTGTTTAGTGATTTTCCCTCACAATATGTGATACTTGTTAATTGCACCTTTAAAACACTACATTTCTTTCTTGTTCCACTGTGGTGTTATTTTCAAGTTCAGCAGTGCATTTACATAGAATGTTTCTGGAATTTGTTTTGAACTAATAATAAAGATTATTTTTAATTCGTCTACTTTATTGATTGAATCAGCTTGCACATGCATATGTTTTGGGTCGGCTCATGAGGTTTCTGATTCTGTTATTTACTAATTTTTGTTTTTATTAAACATGGTTTCTGTTTCCTTTCAGGGCAGGAAGACCTGCCTTTAAGTGTCCATATTATTTTTCATTATATGTTTTTTTTAAAGAAACCACTGATGAGCAAAGCATGATAACAAGTGTTTTTTCATGCCTGAATTGAGGAGTAGGCAAGGATATGGTTATAGAGCAGGTAAGCAATCAATCGCTGAAAAGAGGGCTACGTTAGTCCACTAAGTGCATCATAGAGCGACACGAGTGCTAACTCAAATACCTGATCGTCACCTGAGAATCTGTTCTTGCTGCCACCCCCCATTACTGCACTTGAAGTGGAGGTGGAGTGGAACTCCAGATGGGTTAACTGTTACCATGGTGTGGATCTGAGAAGGAAGGGTCAAAAGCTGCTTGTAGGGGACGTTGGCGCATGGAGGGTCGGCAGCTTGTTATTTTTATGATATGCTATGATGGCCCAATTCTGGGATAGCATTTACATATTGTCCAGAAAAATGCTGCAGGCAAACATGAGTGAAAAGTGTCGATTTACTTTTTTATTTATGTATGTATCAGTGGTCTCTAGTACATCCAACATGGCCGCCTGCCATCACCACTTGGAATAGAATGGGAAGTCTAGTTTTCTCATTCCATTCCAAATGATGACAGCTGGCAGCCATTTCATGTCGGCACTATGCCGACATAGAATGAGGCTGCATTGAGGGTTATGTTGATTTCAGTACCCCTGGAAACTCTACGTGAGTACTAGTAGCAATAGAATACTCAGTGGGGGGAATTACCATTTGGGTAATGCCCCCGGGGCAACGTTAAAGCCCACGCTATGCCCTTCTGATAATGCCCCCCACCTCAGGTTCTATTGCTACAATGGAATAGGTCATTAAGTGTTAAGTGGGATTGATTGCAAAGTTAATGAACTGTGAACACACATGGTCATATCCTGCTATGCATACGATGTTGGCATTCTGGTAATGAGTGGACTGCACACATGCAATGACAGATGGATGCCAATGTGATGACTGAATGGATGTACCTTAGACATAGGATTGTGGTGAAATACCTGAGTCTAATATATATCCAGCATATACACGTAGACATTTTGATTGGGAATACAGGACATGCAAGTCACACTAATTGTCTCCAAGCTATTGGGACCACCTGAATGCAAATGGCATCATGGCATTGTGAGGTTGCTGTCAAGATGCCTTCCAACCACTAGGGTGGTATGCATTCCAGACCATGGGTAAGGCATGAATGTACAATCAACATGTTGGGGTTCACACATGAAAATACAACTTTAAAAAAAAAATAATTAACATAACAGTTGCCATACAAAATGGTGTATTTGTTGGGTACCATGGCCACACAACAATTGATTTGTGGGCCAAATCAAAAGAACATGTCTTGTGAGGATAAATAAGCACCGTTCAAGAGTATGCCCTAATATACTATAAGGGACACATGGTTTACAATGCAATTGAATGGTCCAACACAGAAAAATACACACACCATTAAGTCTTGGAAACTGCTGCCAATGGGAAGAGGCAGACAGACCTAGACAAAGGACATGCACAGAGATGGATGTATCACTGGGTGATCATTTGGACAGCTTTAACAAGGTGTTTGAGTGCCCTGTATAGGAGTCTTGAAAGATTTATGTACACATTTGAGCAATATGTTATTTAATATTATATTGAACATGACTGTTAACTGTAATGAACAGGTCTCCATTGGAACTGTACTACTCCTCACTCTATAATGCTCGATTATGGAACAGGCTCTATTTTGAATTTAAAATCAGTGTGGTTCCTTAACACTGCATTGCGATACCAAAACGGGAGAACTTTCCTGCAATGTGGCACCAGGATACTAAATCAAATGTAGACTGTAACAGTGTAGCTTTTTTCATTCTTTTCTTTTTAATGTTGTGCATTATTTGCTTTAATGATTGTTCTTTAATATGATAATAACACGCATTATTCAATGTTGGCAGATAGTCTTTAGTTTATGGTATGAAACCACACTGTGTAACCATATTTTAGGACTCATCAGTTACATGTGCCCAGTCTCCTAATATCAGTTACTTAACACTTTTACTCCCAGGGCAGGGAGGGATCACTACTGGCCACCAGTCCCTTCCCATAACCAATTGAAATGGTAAAAAGGGGTTAGGCAAGCCACAGCATAAATATTACACTTATAAGCGAAGGCGAGCAACCATCTTTGTTCCCAGATGTTGCCTTCTTGTACCTGAATAAGACACAGAACACCAGTAATGAGGTTTGAATCCCAACAGGGATTTACATTTTCCTTTAGAGCAAAATGTAAGGAAGGCATGGAATCAACAGTAAGACAGACACAAGTGACCACAGTTCAAGGGCATTTATTGAACTTTTGCAGGGGTGTGATAAACGGCTCTCTAAACCTAAATCTAAAGACCTTCAAATATAAATAATGCAGTCCTAGTGGAGTCTTGTCAAAATAAAAGGGCCTATATTAAAACACCAATTGCCAATCCTTACTTCTTAATACAAATAGTGTGTGGTGAAGTTCATGAAAAAGAAAGAAGTGGTCACAAAATTACAAGTCTTGATAATTGGCCCGTTGGCCCCCCTTCCGCACGTTTTCAGCACAGGGCCAGGCGGTTCACACGAGCAAAGCGCACACTCTGGCTTCTGCGGCTGAGGATGCAGTTCAATCTTCACAGTCTAGGACCGTCTGGGTTGGAGCCTCTTTACTACTTGTAAGTCTCTAGAATAAAAGTGTCTGCTGTGCAAAAACAATACGCAAATGTTCTTTTCCTTTCAAATGTATTCAAAGTAGGATGATCGCCCTGGATCACCCTCAGCTGGGTCAGATCCTTTTCATGAGTTCCAAGTAGGAGCCCCCTCTTCCAGGATCAGATGTCTTCTAAACAAATGATTAGAGAATTCTTTCTCAGGTGACTCACAGTTCACCCCGTATTCCCCGCTGCCGGGCTCAGATACCTTTCTTTCGGTCAATTAGTCTCCCTCAGCCAGGCTCAGACCAATAGTGAATTACCTTAAACTACCAAAGACTTTAATTAGCTTGACCAATTGCATGACCTCTTCGGTTTCGTTATTCCTTCCACTCGCACTCAGCATCAATTGTACACCTGACAGAGACTTTTGAATGAGTGCCTGCGTGGCGCCGGTCCACTTCATGTATGGTATCTTTTTTTGGCCTCCCAAAGTTCAAAATGTAAAGTTCAATTACTCCTTTGGTTGCAATTATATTTGCGTCACTCTTTGCAAATGCCTCACACACTGTTCTCTTTGTACAATTTTGCCACTTGCAAACTTGGTTCAAAACACAATCTGGTTTGATATCAGTCTCTCTGACTCACCGGCTGTGCTGTCTGTTCTGATGACTTTTTGTTGTAGGAGCCGAGGACAGTACCACAGCGGTAACCGCTCCTCGCTGCCTTGGTTATCGATGCGGAAGAGCCCCAGGTACCTCCAACTCACTGGGCAGGTTTGACCAGCCTTAGTTCCTGGTCTTCGGTTTCTTACTTTCCAAGGCTCACGAAAATAACTTAGAGGTCACGGATACTTCACTCCTTGCGTCTCTCATTGGTCTTCCTGTCTTTCTCCTTGTATTAAACCGCCATCTTGGAACTATTGTTTTCACGTGTGGTTTGCCTCACTCAGAGTGTGCTCTCGTGTTCTGCCTTTTCTCCGTGTGGGGAAGTGTGATGGAAGTTAGGTGTGTGTAATGATCCGTAATTACCTGACCTTGCCTGAGCATGGCGTTGGGACAAGTCAGGTATATGGCTCTGGTGTTAGTCCATTGTCACTCACTGTGGGCTATCCGGGAGAAGGTTTTTGTGTCGGGAAGGCCGGTGGGTTGAGTTCCTGGGTGTCCTACCTGGTTGGATAGGGAAAAGGTGTTATTGCGAAGGGAAATCCGCTTCTCACCCTGCGGTGACCCATTTTCACTGCCCGAAGACCCCTCATCCAGGTCATCCTCCCACACTGGTCCACCCCCAGGAACTAGATCCAAAAGCGATGGAAATGTCCTGGCCACCTGGATGACAGATCCCCGGGACAAGCGGGTGAAATACCTTCAGGTTTATTACAATAGCCTGAACAGAGCACAACCTTTTACCTACAATTGTGTTTCTCCGTACTATTACTAGCCCTGGCATAGTCCTTTACCAGGGCATTTTGCTTCACCTACTGACACTGGGTTCAAGAGAGTCACAAGGGGGTCCCTACAGGCAATGAGCATTGAGAGAAGTCCCCATCCCCTTATGTGACTCCTCCCCTGAATGGCATTTGACATGTCACCCCCTGAACCGCTCAACTCCCTTTGTCTAGACTAGATAATATAAAACCACATATTAACTTTAGGGCATGCCTAACTACATACAACATATCTGATTGTATATACAAATACATTACCCTGTATAGATGATAAGAAAATCCATATCTACCAGCCAATTAGAACACTCAAATCCAGCGACGACATCCACTTAGACCCTAAACCATACACAAGGAAAAAACTTGGTGGATCAGCATTCTCCTGCCTTCCTCTCTTCTTCTGCCTTCGCTCCCACTCTCCCCTGCTGATCTGTTCTCTCTTGGAACTGTGCACCTGGCCACCATCTGTCCTCCGGGCCACGGTACCTGCTCACCCTGCCACCTCCCGCACTGCCTCCGGGCCACCCCTTGCACTGGGGTCTGTATCTGTACCCACACAGCCCCCCACCCAATAACATCCTGCACTTATCATACCTGCCCTGTCTGCTGCCTTAAACCTAGCACTTGCAAATTGCTGGTTGCACTAAAACTGTTTGTTGCCTTTATTATTTATTTATTGTTATTTATCTGTTTCTCCTCTGCTTCGCACTTTCCACTTCTCCCCCTTCCATGCACTTTTCTCCTCCCCCTCTCCCATGCACTTGTGGGTTCTCAATGTCACTGGGCCTAGTAAGATCGCTGTTTTGTTCTCCCCTGTTCCCCTCCCTTGTCTGTCACGCTCTGAAACACTTGTGTACGAGCGCAATAGAAATAAAATATCAATATCAATATCTAGCCATAAAACATTGGAACTCCCTCCCCAGAGAAATTCGAACTATGAAGGACCATCTAAATTTCAAAAATGTCAAAAAATCTGGCTCTTCAGCTCTGAATGGGATGTAAACGATTGAACATCCACGTATCATGAAGTGAACACACTACTGAGGAGTGGGGAGTAGGCCAGGCCTCAGTGGAGGACAGGGGAAAAGAGAGGCATCTACATGTAAGGGGTGGATTTTTTTAGACCTAGGGTGTACTCATCCTGATAAAGGTCCAAAGGGGAAACAGAGGAAGCAGATGGATCCATCTTAATTGGACCACTGAAAGAGAACCTAAGATGGAAACAGGGGAGAGAGAGGTGTTCAGCTCTTGCACCGACAAACCAAGGGCACAGGACAGGATACACATCCCACTGGAGGAACTTGTGGGGCTGGTAACTGCGGCACACCAGAATGTACTGGAGGGGAAGGGATATGGGCAGCTCTTAGTTGGACTAATGGGGGTAGAAAAGGTACTGCCATTAACTAACACTACTAAAATCTCACTCTTCTGCATGGACCTCTAAAACTCTGAACTAAACACGACTATACCTCACTACACAACATACCACACTTACTTCACAACACCACCATAACAATGATTCAAATCACACATAGCCTTGCCCAACACCACATGGCGGCTACCAACCATAAAACACACCTACGCTCAGCAAATGGTGCCACTGATCTTCTGCTGACAATAGCACATCACAGTCCTCTTGCTCTTTTTACCCGCTCAGCCCTATTAACTTACCCATCTCCCTCCCTGCCTTACATATCTGCCAGACCATCAAGAAACCACAGGTGGCAAAAGTGAGCAATATAAGAACCTTTAATATAACATAACAGACAAGTACTAGCAGAGCACTTGTCTGGACCCTCACTCCGCAGCAGGCAGCTGCTTCTTCATAGGTCACCCCCATCTTGCGGCCTGCCCATTCTCCTGACTCACACAAAAATACATGGACTCTACTTGAAGATGATAGAGATGGGTGTCACAGTGTCTGTAAGGCACCAACACATGAATACACTATTTACAAATACTATAGCTACGGTGCCATTATTCCATGATTCTTAGCTTGTGAAGTATGTAAACCCTATATTAAACCAGGACATAATTGGGCCAGGAATTACAGATACATCACAAATAGTTGGAAAGAAAGAAATGGGTTTGCTCTTTATACTTCAAAATAGGCCTTTCCCAGGATTTTCCCCAAATATGACTTTGTCCTTTCCTCCCATCTCATAGATTCTCTGATATTTTGGCATCAAGTATGGAAAACAGGAGTTATGGTCCTTCAGGCTATCCAGCAATGGCACAGAAAGAGTTGCTTAGGACAGAGATTGTGCTCCTAATGACGAGTGCCATTCAGACTCTCATGTGCACTGAAAGTGTATGGTGAACCCCACTTATGTTCCAAATGACCATTTAGAAGCCATCCTGCCTCCACTATGTGACAAAGTCCCCCACCTAGCTCTAAGGATATCTAGGAAACAAGAGAAAACCTGGCACCACTCCAGGACCACGTCTAATCTGGCGCTTTTCAAGGAAATCCGAGCAAACCACCGATACCTAACCAACAAAGCCATGGCCTCCTATTATCAGAACACCACAGCAGAAGCCGTCAGCAAAAGCAGAGCCGTCTTCAAAGCTGTCAAGCACTGTGTCAGCATGCTATCTGACCCTGCCATACCACAATCAATGGAAAAAGCCACCGTCATTGACAAAAACAAAATTGCCCTTGTGAAATGTCCACACCCTGGACAATATTCAAGAAACTCTCTACAGAGGACTAGGTAGAAACCCTGGCCACCCTCCAAGCCACATCATATACAGACAACATCCTCCCAGCATCCATCCTCAAGACCCTCACCGCAAGAAGCTTGCCTTCCCTACATGGAGATCATCAACAGCTCCATATGTCAAGTCACTTTCCAATCGACCCTAAAGACAGGAAAAATCTGCCTGCTTCTAAAGAAACCCACTCTAGTACCCGATATCCTAGGCCACTATCGCCCCACCACCAATCTCCCCTTCCTAGGTAAGATCATCATCGAAAAAAAGCAGTAGCTTCACAACTGCAGCAACACAATGACACCAACAATTTCCTCCAGACCTACCAATTTGGGTTGGGACCCAAATGGAGCACAGTGACGGCAACCATACAGGTGGACAACGACACCCTCAACATCCTTGATGATGGCCACCCTTGCCTTCTGGATCTACTCGACGTCTTGGCTGCTTTTGACACAGTAAACCGGCACGCACTCACAGACACCCTATGTAGACTCAAGTGGGGTCCGCGATTTTGGCCTATGGTGGTTCAAGTCCTACCTCGCCAACTGCCAGCAGTTTGTTCAGATGGACTCCTCTAGATCACCAATCCTACCCATCACCTTTGAAGTCATGTAGGATTCCATCCTCCCCATAGTGATGTTTAATCGATACATGGGGCCATTCAGAGCCCTCCTAACCACAAACAACATCCACATTCACTAATACAGTGACAACACACAGCTATACCACAGGATCAGCTCTATCAAGGACATCCACATGCTCAAAACCTGCCTCTCGCTGATCCAGTGTTGGATATCCAGTGCATACTTGAAGCTCAAACCCTCCAAGACGGAATTCCAACTCCTCACCAACGACACCAAACACCCAGACATACAAACCTGGCTATCAACCATGAATCTTGAGGACTGCACAGCTGAGCTCACCTCCTGCGCTAAATCCTTTGGATTCCACATTGACAAGCACCTCTCCTTCAAGACACGCATAACTAAGGAAACTTAGAAAGCTTGGTATCAGCTCTCCCTCCTGTTGAAAATCAAGCCCTTCCTCTCTCTGGACAGATTTAGATCCACTGGTCAAGTACTGGTCCTATTCTACCTAGATGGGGGCAATGCCCTCCTCGAAGGCCTCCCATCATCCTCCCTTGTGCCTCTGAGAAGTGTCCTAAACACAGCCACATGCCTTATCAAGGGTATAAGTAGATACAATCACATCATCCCAGCTCTCATCGAACTTCACTGGCTCCCACTGCACTCACAAATCACTTTCAGGTTTTGCTGAATCAGCTAAAAGGCAGTCGCCCTCAAGTCACTCATCTACCTCACAGAGAAACTCAGCATCTCTGGTGGACAGAGCATCACCAGAAACCAGGACATGTGCAGACTTGAAATCCACTGCTGCAAAAAGCAAAGGACCAGAAAACAAGCCTTCTCTGCCTACACCCCTGGACTATGGACCCTCCTCCCCATCAGACTCGCCCTCACACCTTAAAAGAACTTAAGACCCACCTCTTGAAGGAGTCCATCGTCTTCAACACCTAGGCCAACATGTCGCCCCAACGCACCACTTGACTCACTAGATGCCATCTGCCCCTCTCCTCCCGGCCAACCTGTACAGCTGTACTCCTCCTTTGTGCCTCTCTGTATCCTACCCACCGCTGTATATATGTTATGTTACCTCTGAAAAGCACTTGGTTATGTATATGTGCTGTGGTATACCTTTGTAAAGCATATCTGTATTGTTGTATATCTCTGCAAAGCAAACCATTGCTTCTTGAAGCTCAATAAATAAAATAAGTACACTACTAATAATAATAATGGGGTGAACAACAAGGGCAGAGGCTCCCCAAGCTGGTAGATGATGGACTGAAGTAAAGGTTTGAGGAGGATCCATTGATCACACTGACTTAATGCCCATGACAGAGCAGTGGAGATGTAAATGATTAAGCTACGTCCAGCCCCCTGTGTTAAAGAGCCTGTAGCTTCACTAGCCAAAGACCTTGCAAGGAAATACATTTACACACCCTCAACGGAATTAAGCTTCAAAATATACAAACCCATCTAACAACTACTGTTCTTGTTGCTGGGGGTCCCATGGTGTAGAAAACCACACTTCAAAGATAATTTCCCTGAAACACTAATTCCACGAGTGATACAATCTTAACAGTTAATTATTTACCAGAACATTTCCAGTGGTAAATGAACCAAATGCACTCATTGTTTTCACACACAGAAGACTAGTTGGGCTAGTCTGTCGTGGCTCCCGGACCAGCACACAGGGCCCAACAGGAGCCACTGTCTCTACAGGACAGCCACCCACCACTACGAACCAGAATCCCACAGGGGGCTACAGACTGTATACAATAGCCTTGATGAAGACCCACGGGTCGAAACACATGTCGGCTGACAACCAGGGGACACAATTGCCCCAAATGTACTAGATGCATACCATCTGAATGTAGAACAACCCATTACTAGCACAAATGAAAGTGAAAACTGTATCGCAATAACCACTGTGCTAGAACCATTCTTGGAACCACTAAAGCAAAATAGCCAGGAGAACACTCTCCCTTCCTACTCAACAAATGGGTGCTGGCTAACTCCTACAGCTCCTGTGATCTTGCGACTTATGAATCCTATTAGTATGCTTAAAAAACAATAGAGCTTAGCACAGGTTGCTTCCACACCTAGAGCCAACCAAGATTCTAGCAATCTATAATAGCGCCTAACTAATTCCAGGTTCCATGTGCAAACCCTCAAAAGAGTTCAGCATGCAGTCTCAGTCAGTCAGGGTGTTTGGAGAAGAAGTGACTTAGGCGAGATCTGGAGGAAGTAGGAGAAACTAGGTCTGGAGCAGTAAACAAAGAGGTGGAGAGAAGGACAAGGGTCAGAGCCCAATGACTGGTGAGAAGGGCTGACACAGGAGTGCACAAGCTTAACAGACAAGCAAGAGGAGCTCAACAGTTTATTAGAGGGTCTGGATCAGATGCACAGAGCTCAAGAGAAGAGTTGGAGTAAGAACCAAAAAGTTCTTTTGAGTTTCTGTAGCATAAGCCCAATTACTCAAAAGAGGTTCTGAAGTAGGAGTCAGAAAATAGGAAAAGGGATTAGGAGGAGAAGTCAAGAAGTAGGGGTTCATAGTCAAAGGTAGAGAGACCCAGGAGGTCATGAATGGTGAACATAAGGACGGAGAGAGTACTGAACATCAGAAGAGGAAGAGTTGAGGACAAGACCATTTGATTAAAGGGGAATATCAGAAGGAGGGTCTGAGTTGAAGCCTTAAGGTTGAAGGAGGAGCCAAAAAGTATGAAGAAGGTGGAAGAGACAGGTGAGTGTTCGAGTTCATTTATTGTGAGAACACATGTGCCACATAGGGTTTAAGGCAATGGAACAGGTAGAGCACCAGGCTTTGTTGAGTTGCATGATTTCCAAAGGTGTGAAAAGGGTCGAAAAGAGCCCAGACATGAGGGGAGGAAAATAAGAAATGATGGAAAGGGGTTAGAGAAGGGGAGTGAGCATGAAAAAAGAGATAGTTTATGAAAAGGGTCTCATTAAAAGTATGGCCGTGCAGCAAACAATGGTGGTAAAACAGAACCCTGTTACCGTCGCATTACCACAATGCTGTATTACAATTTCAGTGGAAAAGTTGATGATTTAACTCCAGCAGAAAAATGCAGGTAAATTTGCTGCTTTACCTGGAAAAATTGGCAAAATCAGTGGAATTACCGTCAGCAGTAATTCTGCCACAATCCATAAATGGGGATCGACACTGCCTACCACCACTTGTAATCTGGTGGTAAATAGATTGGACTAAGTGATGTAACGGTAAATCCATTTGGTGGTATTTTGGTGGATCTACCACTGAAATACCACCAAACTTGTAAGGAGGCCTTTAACATGGATCCTTGCGGGGAGTAATGCTAATCAAAGTAAAATGTCAAAACATGAGCAGATTACTGGCAGGTTAATGTGTAAAATGCATGGTTGTAGCTATTGAGTCACTCTGCATTGTAGATACAAAAAGATTACAAAAGAAGGAAATGTTTCTGTGCTACTAACATGATAACACACTAATAAGTAATGAGCTATGCGGGGGGTGGCGTGGGGGTGGGGGCTATTAATGGCTTAAAAAGATGCATTTTCTAAAAGTAAAGTAAAAATATGTGCATGGCTCAAAAAGAGACAGGACGGACAATCAGGTCAGAAAGAAAAGGTAGAAAGGATTTAATGGGATTTCAAAAAAGAAGGAGGGAGATTCTGAGGATAGCAGAGACCTACATTTGGGACATGGTGGGCTGTACGCAGACTCTGTAGCAGCATAACTTTTCCAAACAGAAAAGACCAGGACCTCATTATAACCCTGGCGGTAGCCATGCCGGTAAAACCAGCACGGCTGCCGCCGGAGTTATATCGGGGGCCCGACACCTGCGAATGGGCAATTACCAGGTCATGCCGAGTTCGGCGGGCCTCGTAATTGCCCTTTCGTGGATGCCGGTACCGGAAGATCCCCATTGCCATTTGAGCCAAATAGGGCTCAATGGGAATACGGAGCTCGGATGCACCGGCACCGTCAATCACGGTGCCGGGGCATCTGACGAGCTGTGTTTGCATGTACCGCTCTGCCCGCCAGGTCAGACCTGGCAGGCTGACAGGCGCCCGCGAGCACAGCTCATAGTATGGCGGTACGGTAGCAACGGTGCCGGTAGCTTACCGGCACCGTTGTTACTGTACCACCATACTTATAATGAGGCCCCAAGACTCCAGTTAGATACATTCGAGAACTGGAAAACTACAACCATTCTGGAGAACCAGCTGTGGTCAGATTGGGAAAAAGGCTTCAGTGCATTGAATCAAAACTGTGAAGGGGGCTATCGATATGGCATCACATGAACAATACAGAATTGTCTTCGATGCAAGTATAGCCCAGCTCAGAAAAAAAATAAAAAATTAAAGTACGAACATTTCAAATCATATGAAACAGCAAGTGCTAATTGCACTTCATGTTCATACTCTTACGTTTAATGCTGTGAAAAATCAAACAGAAACGCAGATTTGGGAAACGTTGTTTATTCTAGAACTAGGAATCAGTCTGTTCACACATGTGTACATAGCACATGATCCATTGGCCAGTTACTCTTTGGATACGTGATTCTGTGTTTTATTTTCAATGATGGCTGTCTTTATCAATTAATACAAGATGATCTAATCAGTAAACGTTTATAGTCAACAGAGTGAATTGGTGTCAATAAACTCACTTGTGGGGCAAGTCTAAAAGTTATGTGCAGCCCAATACAGCTTTACTGCCCTGCGAATTTTCATCTCCACTAACAAGGTGTTGGAGCTTTGCATTGGTTCTCCACTAATTATTTGGCCGCTATTTGGATGATTTAGTCATGATCAACGTATGGCACTTGTAAGTGCTTAACCTCTTAAATGCCAAGGACGAGATTGCTTGTCCTTTTTGCATAGACTTACATAATAGCCTTGCACTTTAGGTGCCCATTAAATGTTCCCAGTTCCTTACTATCCATTTTACTCACTAGCTCTGGTCTACTGGTTGTGAGTTTTACTGAAGATGATGATCTGCCCTGGATCATTTGACTCATTGAATTGCCACATCAGCATGATGCAAATCTTTTGGCAAAGCCTCCCAAACAAGGCAATTTCTAGGGGACATTTGGGGGGATGGCTGCTGCATCCTTAGTAACCAGTTTAACCTTGGTAACTTTCCTTTTAAGGTTGAGCAGCATTGTGGCAAAGGCTCTTTAAGTGTAGGTGTAAGCTGTCCTTCAGAGGCAGCTGATTAGGCCAAGTCTTCCTCACAGTCCAAAATCCAAGAATCTTACAGTAATTGATTCCCTATTCGACCGTCTTAAATTTACTGTAAACTAAAGTACAACCACCTTGTATCTATAATCCAATATAAATGAGGTCTCTTTTGCTGGAAATGATCATCCATCATTTTGAAGGAAACAACCTCTTACTCCAGTAGTGGATATCCATAAGCTATAGCACTATAGCACTATATAGCACTTTCATTGCTATGCGGATGACACTCAGCTCATTTTCAGACTCCCTTCAGCCGCCTCTCCTCCTTCCCTCATCTCTGAGGCCCATATTCTCATCATATTCTCATCTTTGCGCAATGAAGGTGGTAAACATACGATTCACAGGGGCAAAAGAGGACGCCCAGGCTCCACTGCTATTCTCAAGTGGGCCTGGGCGTCCTCGTAGATCAGCGATCTGTGAGGATTGAGCCTGTATTAAGCTGTTATGGGCGCAATCTAATCTCGGAAGCATTTTTGTAAAATAACGACAGATTTGTTATTTTACGAAAACGCTGCCGAGAACACAGATTTACACGTTCCTATACACCAAAGTGAGCAGCTTCAACTTTGCAGGCTGTTGAAGCTGCTTACTGTGGTGTATAGGAAAGTGTTCATATACACCTTTATGTTGTATATGAACACTTTCATTTAAAGCAAGCAGCTTCAACGTTGCAGCATGCAACATTGAAGCTGCTTGCTTTGGTTTAAATGAAAGTGTTCATATACACCCGCGTGGTGTATATGAACACTTTCATTGAAAGCGAGCAGCTTCAACGTTGTGTGCTGCAACGTTGAAGCTGCTCACTTTGGTGTGAATGAAAGTGTTCATGTACACTTGTGTGGTGTATATGAACACTTTCATGTACACCAATGTAACGTTGAAGCTGCTTGCTTTGGTGTACATTAAAGTGTCCATATACAACACACGGGTGTATATGAACACTTTCATTTACACCAAACAAGGCTTCTTGTGGCACTCCTCCAGTTTAACGGCACCAAAAGGGTACCGTATTTGTGTGCATGTTTAGCGCACATATTAAACTGGCAGAGTGCCACAAGAATAGGCTTCCAAAAAGCCAGTTTCCGAATGTGGCAGTTGCTAGGTTGTTTTTCAATCCATCCCAGCAACCTCCGATGTATTCCGAAATTGGCACATTCTTTCTGACTTCGGAGGAATGCACCAACTTCAGAATAGGTCTTAAGTACCAAAAAGGTCATTAAGCCTTTTAACGTCCTTTTCGGTATTTAACACCTACATGAGAATAGCGCCCTGACTATCTGTCCACCATCCAGGAGTGGTGTGTCGCCAATGATCTCTGCCTTAATGCCAGTAAGACTGAGATTCTCCTCATTGGCACACCTGCTCCCTCCTTTCCTGTCACTCTATGGCTGGCCTCCCTTGGCCCTCTTCTTGTTCCCACCTGCAAGGCTAAAAATCTCAGGTCATCTTTGACTCCACACTTTCCATCTCTCCTCACATCTCTGATGTCTCTAAGAAGTCAGACTACCAGCTGCACCTCCTCAGAGGTATTCTTCCTTTCCTATCCCTCTTCCAGAAGCTCACTGTCTCCAGAGCTCTAGTTCTCTCTAGGCTGGACTCTTTCTAAATCTGCTTTCCTCCACTCTCCGCCCTCTGCAACTCACCCAAAACAGGACTGCGAGACTTGTTCTTGGCCTTAAGCCGATGGATCGTATCTCTCTAGGACTGAAATCTCTGCACTGGATTCCAGTGGTGGTGAGGATTAAGTTAAAAACCCTCTGCATTGTCAACAAGGCCTTCTGGGGCCTGGGACCTCAATACCTTCAACTCTCTCTTCCTAAATATCTTCCTTCTCGAGCTCTCAAGCTAAATATCTTCCTTCTCGAGCTCTTCACTCATCTGCCTCCAACTCCCTTAGGGTTAGTCGCTTCTCCAAGCAGCAAGTTGGTGGTAGATCTCTCTCTTCTGCTGAGGCCTCCCTCTGGAACAGCCTCCCTGCCTCTATGAAACTTGAGGAGAACCATCTTTGGTTCCGGAACCACCTCAAGACCTTCCTCTTTGCTTCTGCTGTCTCTCCTCCTCTCACCTGCTGATCTCCTGGCTGAGTTTGAAACTGCCCTGGTTACTCTCTGATCTCGGGCCCAGCCCCCCCCACCAGTTGCACACCTGCAGTGCCCCCCTGGCAACCCTTGCACTCGGGGGCAGTTTTTGTATCTATAAAGCCCCTACTAGCACCTACCACTTGATGTCTGCACTTACCCTTGCACTTGCCACCAGCTAGCTGCATTTTTATTTGTTGGCTCTATTTATTTTACTGTTATCCTATGTTCTGCACTGCCCCCTCCCCTTTCCCCCTGCACTTTTCCCCTTCCCCGTCCCCTGCACTTGCGCAATCTCAATGTCACCTGGCCTAGTAGGATCGTTGTCTCTATCTTCCCTCTGTTTCCCCTCCCTTGCCTCGTCGCGCCTTGAAACACTTGTGTATAGGCCCATTATAAATGCTTATCATATCACATCTATAGCTTGATGAGACACCATAAGGTCAGCCCTGCTCATAGGGTGGTAACCTGTGCATTGTGGTTTGCTGTCCAGCCTATACAGGTCTTCTCATATAGCAGAGATCTTCCAGCACCAGCCATAGCTCATGATGGCCTTGTTTAGTCCGTGCTTCCATCTGACCCCGCACACCAGACATAGCTTAATTTCAGGCCCGGCTCATGCACACATGTTTGAGGTTTCCTGCACAAACACCCCCACTTACTATTAGAACACGTTAAAACATAAACACATCAAGACTTGCTCTGTGCCTGAACTTCCGCAGGGCTGTAATTTAGAATCACGTCAGAGTCAATGTGTTTCTAGGTTATTTTTTTATGATGCTAAATTCCACAGGAATTCCCAAAATAGAACGTGAAGCTTGCCACCGCCAGTGGATCATTTTTTACATCATTCTCCAATTCATAAACTTTGGGCTCATAGCTTTTTGGATTCTCATGGTCTCTTAGTGTGGGACAGCACATGGCAACAAAGGGCAGCCTATGAGAAAACATTGATGTCTTCTTTTAATGCATATTTAACACCCATAGGACGACCACTGCAGACTTGCCTGCAATTGGCAAACATTTGTATGTGCTTTTATCTAAAATTATCCTTCAGATACACATTATACAGGGCTCTGGAGCGCGCGCGCGCACACACACACACACACACACACACACACACACATACACACACCCCCCCTCCCACCCCCACACCTCCATTTCTCGGAATCACCAGGGACAACGGTCTCCAGGCACAATGGAGTCCAAGCAGAATGTAGATGCAAACTTCCTGGGGGAATACAGAGGGATAATGTAGCCTCGAACACGCCATTCTATGCCCTGTTCAGAATTAGAATGGTTGCATTGTTGTGTATATCAGGTGTTAATATAATCCATGTCATGACAAAGCTGCACAAACTATTGAACACAAAGTGATGCTAGATGTTTCCAGGGATTCAAATATTCTCTGTAAAGGTAGTGCATTGTTATAAGTGTAAAATGGAAGAAAGAATGAGGAGTGTGGTTTTGACTCAAACTAGTTCAGCACATACAATATGGACTTGTTTGAAATGATTGGCAATGTTTTGTGCATTTATTATGATATGATATGATATCATATGATATGGCATTTATAACGCGCCTATACACAAGTGTTTCAAGGCGCGACGAGGCAGGGAGGGGGGACAAAGGGAAGACAGACAACGATCTTACTAGGCCAGGTGTCATTCAGATTGCGCAAGTGCATGGGAAGAGGGGAAAGGGAAAGTGCGAGGGGCAAGGGAGAGGGGAAAGTAGTACATGGGCTAGTAGAATAACAAGATAAATAAATAAAGGGCCAGCTGGTGGCAAGTGCAAGGTAAGTGCAGACAAGTGCTGGGAAGGGGCCTGTAGGGATACAGAGACAGTCACGCGGTGCAGGGGTTGCCAGGGAGGAAGTGCCGGGGGCAAGAGGCTGGGCCAGGGGCCGAGATCCGTGAGAGTGGCCCAGTGCAGATTCAGGGTGGTTTCAATCAGGAATTCAGCAGGGGAGAGGGGGGGAGAAAGCAGAAGCAAAGAGGACGGTTTTGAGGTGTTTCCGGAACCAGAGATGGTTCTCCTCAAGGTTCAGGGAGGCAGGAAGGCTGTTCCAGAGGGAGGCCCAATGCCGCGGAGAGAGATCTACCCCCAACTCGTTGCTTGGAGAAGCGGCTGACCTTGAGGGAGTTGGAGGCGGATGAGCAAAGAGCTCGAGAAGGAAGATATTTAGGAAGAGAGAGTTGAAGGTATTTCGGCCCCAGGCACCAGAGGGCCATGTGGACAATGCAAAGGGTTTTGAACTTTATCCTCGCAGCCACTGGGAGCCAGTGAAGAGATTTCAGTCCTGGAGAGATACGGTCCCTGGGCTTGAGGCCAAGGACAAGTCTCGCAGTCCTGTTCTGGATGAGTTTCAGAGGGCGGAGAGTAGAGGCAGGCAGATTTAGATAGAGGCTTTTACAGTAATCCAGCTTAGCGAGAACGAGGGCTCTGGGGACAGTGAGCTTCTGGGGGAAGGAGAGGAAAGGAATAATACCTCTGAGGAGGTGCAGCTGGTAGTGTGACTTCTTTGAGATGTCAGAAATGTGAGGAGAGAAGGAGAGCGTGGAGTCGAAGATGACCCCAAGGTTTTTTGCCTTGCAGGTAGGAGCAGGGAGAGGGCCAAGAGAGGCCGGCCAGAGAGCTGCAGGGAAGGGGGGAGTGGGTGTGCCGATGAGTAGAATCTCAGTCTTACTGGCATTAAGGCAAAGTCATTGGCGGCACACCACTCCTGGATAGCAGAGAGACAGTCAGAGGTGAGGGCAGGAGAGGAGGAGGCCGAGGGTAGCCTGAAAATGAGCTGGGTATCATCCGCATAGCACTGAAAGTTGGGGCAGAGAGCGGCGATGCGGTGGGCAAGGAGTGCCAGATATTGGTTGAACAGCACGGGAGAGAGGTTACATCCCTGGGGGACACCACAGGTAGAGAAAAAGACGTCAGAGAGGAAGGACCCAAGTTGGACCTGGGAGGGTCGATTAGAGAGGAAAGAAGTCAGCCATGCCAGAGCCTGACCAGTGATACCCAGGTTATCACGGAGACGGTTGAGCAGGATGGAATGGTTGACAGTATCAAAGGCAGAGGAGAGATCAAGCAAGATGAGAACACACAGAGTTATTATTATTATTATTATTATTATTATTATTATTATTATTATTATTATTATTATTATTATTATTATTATTCAATGTGTATACTGTGCAACACGCCCATAGTCCTTAGTCTGCTCACAAACAAAACAGTACACATAACACAAGCAGACTATCCAGAGTTAGCAAAAAGTCAAGATTCCAGAAAAAAACTGCCATATACTACCCAAAACTAATCCTTAGAATTGAAAATAAAAGGTTTTGATAGCTTTCTTAAAGTCAGCAAGACATGTGATATCTCTGATGGCAAAGGGGAGAGAATTCCCCAAAGTTGGTGCACAGATGGCGAAACAGGTACCACCAACATTTTTCAATTTGAAACGAGGCACCAAAAGTTTTCCAAGACTGTTGGAGCATAAAAACGGCAGGACAAGGGCCATCCGAGGCCGCTGTGCCAGATAGGCAGGCACTTGGTCTGCCATACATTTATGTGTAACGGATCTTATGAGAAATACGGTGGTGGACTGGTAATCAATGCAAAGATGTCCTAACCTGCATGACATGCTCTGGTCTAGCCATCCCACAAACAACTCTAAGAGCCCTGTTCTGGACCAGCTGTAAGTTTTGACATTACCCTTTGCTGTGCCCACCAGGGTGCTATTACAATATTCAATTCGGGAATTTACCAGAGCTGCAGCTAACAGAGATATGTTGGCTGTGTATAGGTATGGCTTAATCTGCCTAATCAGCTTGTTTATATAAGCACATGTGTATTTGGTGTCAATAACATGTTTCATAGAAAGGCCTGAGTCCAAATAGACTCCAAGGGTCTTTACGCAGGGGCTGGCCTGAAAATTACAGTGAGCAATCATAAACTGCTTGTACTCACAGTCAAGCCTTTTAATACATTGGCTGGAGCCCACCAGCATAAGCTCTGTCTTACTGTCATTGAGGCTGACCACAAAAGTGATGGGTGGAAGGTTTCAAATGAATCTAAACCACTGGCAATTTATCTGGACAACCTTCCACACCACCGTTTTTAGCCCGTCTGCGCCATTGCAAAAGGGGACCAGCCATGTGCAAATCAGTCAGCAGCTGCCGCCACCGAAGGTAGCAGCCCAGCCCGAACTGCTAGGCCAGGTCCCCTCTGCACAGAAAACCAAGCAACCCCAGACATGTTTCGGCCTTGTTGGACCTCCTCAGTGAGGTGCAGCCTGGTTCCCTGTGGAGCAGCGAGCAAGGGACCCACGTCTCGGCATACCCTCTCTCACAAGGAGAAACAAACTGACCACAAAAGTGATGGGTGGAAGGTTTCGAATGAATCTAAACCACTGGCAATTGCTCTGGGCAACCTTCCACACCACCGTTTTTTAGCCCGTCTGCGCCATTGCAAAAGGGGACCAGCCATGTGCAAATCAGTCAGTAGCTGCCGCCACCGAAGGTAGCAGCCCAGCCCGAACTGCTAGGCCAGGTCCCCTCTGCACAGAAAACCAAGCAACCCCAGACATGTTTCAGCCGTGTTGGACCTCCTCAGTGAGGTGCAGCCTGGTTCCCTGTGGTGCAGCGAGCAAGGGACCCACGTCTGGGCATACCCTCTCTCACAAGGAGAAACAAACTGACCACAAAAGTGATGGGTGGAAGGTTTCGAATGAATCTAAACCACTGGCAATTGCTCTGGGCAACCTTCCACACCACCGGTTTTTAGCCCGTCTGCGCCATTGCAAAAGGGGACCAGCCATGTGCAAATCAGTCAGCAGCTGCCGCCACCGAAGGTAGCAGCCCAGCCCGAACTGCTAGGCCAGGTCCCCTCTGCACAGAAATCCAAGCAACCCCAGACATGTTTCGGCCTTGTTGGACCTCCTCAGTGAGGTGCAGCCTGGTTCCCTGTGGTGCAGCAAGCAAGGGACCCATGTCTGGGCATACCCTCTCTCACAAGGAGAAACAAACTGACCACAAAAGTGATGGGTGGAAGGTTTCGAATTATTCTAAACCACTGGCAATTGCTCTGGGCAACCTTCCACACCACAGTTTTTTAGCCCGTCTGCGCCATTGCAAAAGGGGACCAGCCATGTGCAAATCAGTCAGCAGCTGCCGCCACCGAAGGTAGCAGCCCAGCCCGAACTGCTAGGCCAGGTCCCCTCTGCACAGAAAACCAAGCAACCCCAGACATGTTTTGGCCTTGTTGGACCTCCTCAGTGAGATGCAGCCTGGTTCCCTGTGGCGCAGCGAACAAGGGACCCACGTCTGGGCATACCCTCTCTCACAAGGAGAAACAAACTGACCACAAAATTGATGGGTGGAAGGTTTCGAATGAATCTAAAACACTGGCAATTGCTCTGGGCAACCTTCCACACCACCGTTTTTTAGCCCGTCTGCGCCATTGCAAAAGGGGACCAGCCATGTGCTAATCAGTCAGCAGCTGCCGCCACCGAAGGTAGCAGCCCAGCCCGAACTGCTAGGCCAGGTCCCCTCTGCACAGAAAACCAAGCAACCCCAGATATGTTTCGGCCTTGTTGGACCTCTTCAGTGAGATGCAGCCTGGTTCCCTGTGGCGCAGCGAGCAAGGGACCCACGTCTGGGCATACCCTCTCTCACAAGGAGAAACAAACTGACCACAAAAGTAATGGGTGGAGGTTTCGAATGAATCTAAACCACTGGCAATTGCTCTGGGCAACCTTCCACACCACCGTTTTTTAGCCCGTCTGCGCCATTGCAAAAGGGGACCAGCCATGTGCAAATCAGTCAGCAGCTGCCGCCACCGAAGGTAGCAGCCCAGCCCGAACTGCTAGGCCAGGTCCCCTCTGCACAGAAAACCAAGCAACCCCAGACATGTTTCGGCCTTGTTGGACCTCCTCAGTGAGGTGCAGCCTGGTTCCCTGTGGCACAGTGAGCAAGGGACCCATGTCTGGGCATACCCTCTCTGACAAGTAGAAACAAACTGACCACAAAAGTGATGGGTGGAAGGTTTTGAATGAATCTAAACCACTGGCAATTGCTCTGGGCAACCTTCCACACCACCGTTTTTTAGCCCGTCTGCGCCATTGCAAAAGGGGACCAGCCATGTGCAAATCAGTCAGCAGCTGCCGCCACCGAAGGTAGCAGCCCAGCCCGAACTGCTAGGCCAGGTCCCCTCTGCACAGAAAACCAAGCAACCCCAGACATGTTTCGGCCTTGTTGGATCTCCTCAGTGAGGTGCAGCCTGGTTCCCTGTGGCGCAGCGAGCAAGGGACCCACGTCTGGGCATACCCTCTCTTACAAGGAGAAACAAACTGACCACAAAAGTGATGGGTGGAAGGTTTCGAATAAATCTAAACCACTGGCAATTGCTCTGGGCAACCTTCCACACCACCGTTTTTTATCCCGTCTGCGCCATTGCAAAAGGGGACCAGCCATGTGCAACTCAGTCAGCAGCTGCCGCCACCAAAGGTAGCAGCCCAGCCCGAACTGCTTCAGAGGAGAATTGCCTAGCATTTCGGTGCTGGACTGCCCCAGGGCAGGACAAAGACTGATATGTTTGGGATATTTCTTCTCTGTGAAAGATAGTGAGCTAAAGACTCTGGGTAAGTCTCTCGTAACCAGGACTAATGTCTGGCAGAGGGACTCCCAGGACCCCCCTTGTTAATTTGCATATTCAAGTAACTTTGGGTCTCACCCTAAGTTACTAGGGGAATCCAGACGTGGACCCCTTGTTCACTATTCTTAGAGAGGCACAGATCCACCCTACTGATGAGGTCCAACCAGACCGAAACACGTGTCTGGGGTTTCTGTTGGTACTCTTGTTCAGAGGAGAATTGCCTAGCATTTCGGTGCTGGACTGCCCCAGGGCAGGACAAAGACTGATATGGTTGGGATATTTCTTCTCTGTGAAAGATAGTGAGCCAAAGACTCTGGGTAAGTCTCTCGTAACCAGGACTAATGTCTGGCAGAGGGACTCCCAGGACACCCCTTGTTAATTTGCATATTCAAGTAACTTGGGGTCTCACCCTAAGTTACTAGGGGAATCCAGACGTGGACCCCTTGCTCACTATTCTTAGAGAGGCACAGATCCACCCTACTGATGAGGTCCAACCAGACCAAAACACGTGTCTGGGGTTTCTGTTGGTACTCTTGTTCAGAGGAGAATTGCCTAGCATTTCGGTGCTGGACTGCCCCAGGGCAGGACAAAGACTGATATGTTTGGGATATTTCTTCTCTGTGAAAGATAGTGAGCTAAAGACTCTGGGTAAGTCTCTCGTAACCAGGACTAATGTCTGGCAGAGGGACTCCCAGGACCCCCCTTGTTAATTTGTATATTCAAGTAACTTTGGGTCTCACCCTAAGTTACTAGGGGAATCCAGACGTGGACCCCTTGCTCACTATTCTTAGAGAGGCACAGATCCACCCTACTGATGAGGTCCAACCAGACCGAAACACGTGTCTGGGGTTTCTGTTGGTACTCTTGTTCAGAGGAGAATTGCCTAGCATTTCGGTGCTGGACTGCCCCAGGGCAGGACAAAGACTGATATGTTTGGGATATTTCTTCTCTGTGAAAGATAGTGAGCTAAAGACTCTGGGTAAGTCTCTCGTAACCAGGACTAATGTCTGGCAGAGGGACTCCCAGGACCCCCCTTGTTAATTTACTGTCATTGAGGGCCAATGAGTTAGAGACCATCCACACCTCAATCATCATATTTATCTGATTGACCCTGGCTGCATCAGTCTCATATTCACCTGTAAACTCAAAGAACACCTGGAATAATTGATATAACCAATGTTGGCGGCATCCAGGGGATCAAAAAGAGGGTGCAGGTATATGTTAAAAAAAATGGCAGAAAGGCGAGCTCCATGAGGCACACCACAAGTCAGCAGCTCAGGAGGTGACTGGAACCCTTCTGTAGCCACTCTGGCTTGGCATGGACCCAGGAATGAGGCTAGCCAAGTAATAGCCAGATCAGAACAATTCATACACCTTGTCAATCTCTCAATTAAGAGGCCATTGGCCTCCAAAACAAATGCTGCTGAGAGATCCTGCAACATAAGTAAAGCGACTTGACCATTATCAACTTGTTTAGCGAGGTTGGGTTGTAAATCCAGCATAGCAGTCTCTGTGCTGTGGCAACCAGAAAACCTGATTTACGAGCACTTAGTAACGCATATTTATCTATATGCACTTTAAACTGTAGATAGGCCACTCTATCAAGACATTTTAATAATGATGTAACCTTAGTAGTGGGGCAGTTATTGCCCATGAACACTGAGTCTAGAGATTCTTTTTTCAAGATAGGGGATATCCATACCTCTTTGAGTGACGAAGGAACCACAGCCGAGAGAAGGAAGGGTTCAGACTTCCTGTCATTAATGGTGCTATGTAGCCTATGGAATACTTATTTATGCTAGCTGGACATACATCACTTGGACAGGTTGATGATTTCAGCCCCTTTATAGCCCTTAGAACGTCAGTATCATTAATCTGTTCAAAACAAAACTCAGGAGGCTCATTGGGTAGTACCATCTCGATGTTATAATTTAGAGCACAATTAATTGTCACTTGATGAAGTATTATTTTCATGGAGAAGCCCTTTTCAATCTCTGCATACCAAGCATTGCTCTTATGTACCACATAATCCATGGTGTTCTTACCCTCTAATTCTCTTAAAATGACAAAAGTTATTTCTGTTTAGATGTATCTACTATTTATCCTATCGTCAAAGCTAGGTCGCTTGGTCATGAGAATGTTTTTTTTTTGTATTTAGCAGCTGCCATTCGGTAAGAGGAGAGAGTATTCTCACAACTCGTCCTTCTCCAAAGACGTTCAGCTAGACTCTTGAGTCTCCTATGTTCAATAATGTCCATAGAGTAAAAGGCGCCAAGATGTTAATGGCTACATTAATAATGTTTAGAAACTGATCAACCAAAGCTGAGGTCTCAGTAGGTAGTAACAAGTTAGAAAACGAGGGGAGAACTAAATCAGCAAATGTCTCCGTTGAAATCCTATGCAGGTTTCTGACTCGAGAATCTAATAAGAGTTGACCTTCTTCCACTTCCCTGGAAGGGGAAGGTTGAAAGACATCAAAAAATGATCCGTCCATGAACATGGGGAAGTAGAAAGAGAACCTATTGATAGATTATATGGTAAAACCTGTAAGTGACTTCAATCCAGCATTCCAACTAAGTCAATGCCTAGACTGGGATGCCCAATGGAAATCCTTAGTTATATATTTTTATGTCAAAGTTCTTTAAATATGGATGATGAACCCTTATATAACGCCCCTCTCTTTGAATCTCCCCGACCTCACTGAGCCAAGAAGTAGATTTGTTTTGCAAATTAAAAGGTTTATTTGAAGAATTGAACAATATATATGTCACACTTGTATGAATAGAAGAATATCTGACTAGCACACTAATGAATATGAACGGTAATCAGTAATGGGTAATATCACAATATCAACAATCTCTTTAATCAATTAGGAGTAGGAATAGGAAGGATAAGGTAGCAGAGAATACTTTATATGATTCAAGGAAATGCAATGATGGGAAAGAATGCAACACAGAAATAAACTTGATAAGATTTCAATCAAAAGATAATATGATCACTTTTTCCCCTGTGACTACTCACTCCCCCTATATGCAATATGAAGAGATGGAAATGAGGGCACACAGGTTTCAGGATTAAAATAATTAATGCAGTTCAATCCCAGTTCCCCCAGCAAGCTTAGAGAGAACAGGTATGATTTTAAAACAGGTCAATATGCTTACAAATGTGATTGCAATGAATGTCAAAAATGCTAAAAATGACTTTAATTCGCTAAATGAAATTCAGCACTAGTGAGAGTTACTTTGGATTGGTTCAGGTCAACACTAGCAATGATTATGAATGATTATCAGGTTGAAAACGAAATTCAACAGTTGCAAACAAGAAACAGCTATTCTGACATGTAGTGAAATTTAACCAAAATGCAATTCGCGGCAACTATAAGTTTAGGTTCTTTAGAAAGCTTAGGATGTTAGCTTCAAAATGACAGTTAAATTTCGCTTCTAGAACATGTGGTTCAAAGGTTACAGAGGTTTTTGTGAAGGCAGATTTTTCAGAAATAGAGTCAAGATTTCAAAAATGACTGATTGATTGATTGATATTTTATTTCTATCGCGCTCGTACACAAGTGTTTCAGAGCGCGACAAGGCAAGGGAGGGGAACAGGTGAGAACAAAACAGCGATCTTACTAGGCCCAGTGACATTGAGAACACGCAAGTGCATGGGATAGGGGGAAGGGGAAAGTGCATGGAAGGGGGAGAGGTGGAAAGTGCGAAGCAGAGGAGAAACAGATAAATAACAATACATAAATAATAAAGGCAACAAACAGTGGTAATGCAGCCAGCCATTTGCAAGTGCTAGGTTTAAGGCAGCAGACAGAGTAGGTCCGATAAGTGCAGGAAGAAAATGGGGGGCTGGATGGGTACAGATATAGACCCCAGTGCAAGGGGTGGCCCGGAGGCAGTGCGGGAGGGTGACAGTATGAGCAGGTACCTGGGCCCAAAAGACAGAGGGTGGCCAGGTGCACGGTGCCAAGAGAGAACAGATCATCAGGGGGGATGGGGAGCAAAGGCAGAAGAAAAGAGGAAGGTCTTGAGGTGCTTCCGGAACCAGAGATGGTTCTCCTTAAGTTTTAGAGTGGCAGGGAGGCTGTTCCGAAGACAGAGATCTATCCCCAGCTCGTTTTACAGATGTGCTTTAAAGATTAGAAACAATGATTTCTTGTCACTAAAGAGTCAATGAAGCCGCAAACTACACGAGAGCCCAGCCACCTATCCAGAGGCGCCTCCAGATGGTTTCTGTCTGAACGAGACGATTGCCTTTATCCAGAAAATATATATTAGGGCCAAGATGATTATCACTACAATTATCAAGGATTACGTGGAGGACAGAAGAATTAAGGATAGACAAAAGATTCTATAAGGCAGTTCTGGATAGATTGAAATGGATGGCATAGTATTACTTTAAACTAAGAGATTGGTTATGTACATTTCTACACTAGATACTCACTCCTATGCCTTTGGAATGGAGTGGGCCCCATCAAAGATCTGGTCAAGGGTTTGGCTGGGATTCTCTCGCCACTGGACAGGTCTCAGTTCTGCTCTCAGCACTGCAATGCGGGGTGCGCGGTCTCTTGGACTCGATCTGATGGGTTCTGAATACTGCTCTGCTTTCTGGGTCTGGATCTTGGTTCTAGCACAGGGTTCTTGGCTAGAATAGCAAAACAGTTCAGCCCGGCTGTTGAATGTGCGAGCCCCTTGGAAGTTTAGGGGTTAGAATCAGGTTGCTAGGTTTTGCAGGCCTGCTGAGAAGGGTTCAGCTTTTGGGTTAGGCCTCTCTGCTTCAAAGTTCTAGAGTTGGTGCTAGAGTCTCTGTCTGGCTATTGTCTGGATCTGACACAGGTAAGTACACTTGCACACCAATTTGAATGTAATTTAGTTAGGTTTAAACAGAATGGTAATCTTTAGTAAATAATTCGAGGTGCGGGGGAGAAAGACACAGCCTTGGTACCTAGGATGGTTATATACAAAAAACAAGGAAGAAATCCAATGTGGATAGCCACGTCCCCTGCACACTTTCTAGACGGCCAAGATAGGCCTTTTGAACATTTTTTGTAAATTTTTTGAAATACAATATTGATAACTTTCAATCAATTCTGTAGAAAATGTCCATAAATGATTCAGTTGAAACTTTCTGTTTTATAAAAAACAATTTTTGCTGTTTATTTGTCTTTTGGTGAGCCCAACGTGTTTCGAGTATAAAAAACTCTTCATCAGGGGCGGCATTTTTCAACAAATTAAAGTCTACAAAAGAAAATACATATATACTTCAATTAGTTTGAACTTAAAGCAGTTTTTACACAATTTTGAAAAACATCATATCAAACTTTTAGATCAATTTTAACAAATAAATTGTTTACAAGGCAGTCAGCCTAGTCTATAGAGCAACATCCCATTTTTCAGTACTCATTTTAAATCCATCTCCCACAGGGCTACAAGCTATTGGATTTCGTCAAAAACCAACAATTAAGGTTGATATGCAAACGACCTAAGTCTAGTATGGGCGTATAGTTTCTTATTAAATTTCGAATGTGGGGTAATGTGCCTTATGTATCCATAGTTGTGGTACACAGAATTGGAGAACGTGGTATAATATCTTAAGCAACTGTGAGTATACAGAGGAAGTGATGAGAGAAACAGGCTAGGAGAGGTGGGTCAAATAGTAGCATTCGGAATGTGAAAAAATGGGCAACCATCTTACCCAGGATCATATATTAGGCTCATGGAATGATCCAATATTAGCAGAGCTGATCCAGGTGTCAAGCGGACACTATGTAGTGCATCTCATGGAAAGAAGACTTTGGTTAAGCCTTGATGGATATGGATATCTAAATGGGATAATGGTATAACCAAGCGGTTATTAAATTAGCTGAGTGGAATAATAAGTGCAAACGAGAGGGTCCAGCCTCTAACTCAAAAGGAACTTACAAGTTCAGTATCCACCTGCGTCCAGGAGTAGTCCGAGTATGATCGGGAACCGCACCAGAGTGATGTATTCACTCGGCGTCCCTGCTTATACACTGAAAAGAGGCTCTGAGGTCATTGCGCGCAAGTGCGTGCAACGTCACGAAAAGCATGATGTCACCCTCGCACGCGCGCCAAGACGTAAACAAACCAAGTAAATACGTTTTAGGGGACTGGGTTGGATTTGAGCCATAAAAGAATTATGAGTGATAAGGATGGCCATGAAGTTGAACAGTATTAGTAAAGACTAGGTGATGCAAATCACGATCAGAAGGTATGTATAAAATAAAGAGTTAGGCACATAACGAACAATTAAAAACAATGTTATTAGTCCCATAGATTATTGGGTGTGCTTTCTGGTGTTCGTCTAAATGGCAAAAAAAAAATTGTCTGGCAAGGGAATTATCAGAATGCAGACAGTTTAGATAAATCTAGAGAATGTCATTTACATTTCAATTTGAAAACAGAATATGTACACAAATCTCGAGATGCCAACAGTATAGATATCCTAGGTATACATACTAGTACATGTAGGAATAATTTATGTTTAGAAAATGAGGCAGCATATAATACACAATATCAGTCACAAATTTCACAATATTAGTCCCAAATTACAATTGTTGTGAGTTTACATGACATGAGTAAACTGTACATTTATATTTTATACAAAAACCGGGTACAGGTGATCCCTTGTCTAGACAAACAGGTGCTAAAAGTGAATAAAGTTTTAAGGAGTGTCAGGCCAAATCTTGAATTTTGATATTTGAGCTCCTATCATGGAATGTGATGTTTGGGCTCAAAGTATTACAGGGGTAATTTACAAAAAAGGTCCTAAATAGTAATCTTCATTGATTCCAAGTGGAGTCATGGAATCAAGTTTGTTTATCCAAAAAAGTTCTCTTTGGGCCAGAAGTTTTGGAAGGTCCCCACCTCTACTCAGGGGTCGTAGGACTTCGAGTACCACAAATCTCATCAGTGATACATTGTGTTTTTCGTCTTGGAAGTGTCTGTACACGGGGGATTTGCAATTTTTCGTCCTCACACAAGATTTGTGCTCTGTCCACCTGTCCTTAACCTTTCTGTTTGTTTTGCCTACGTAGTACATACCACATGGGCAGCGGATTGCATAGATTACGTTCTTTGTATCACATGTAGCAAAGTTCCTTAGCATTATGTTTTTGCCATTGTGTGGGTGTCTAATATTGTCACCTTTGATCACGTTGTTACAATGTTGGCAATGTAGGCAGGCAAAAGTGCCTGTTTTTTGTTTGCTGAGGGTCATCTGAGTTGTCTGTTTGGGTTTCTCTGCTTTTATAAAATGGTCTCTCAAGTTTCTGCCTCTTTTATAGGCCATCATATGTGGGTCTGGGAGCAATTCAGATAGTGTACTGTCGGATTTGATAAGGTCCCAATTTTTGTGTATTATTCTTTTGATCTGGAAGCTTTGACACGAGTATCTTAGTGTGTGGATTAGTCCTTTGTCTTTTCTTTTTGGGTTTCCTTCCAATAGTGTATTTCTGGCTTGAGTTTCCGTGCGTGCTATGGCACTATCAACAACCTCCGGAGGAAAATCTCTATCCAAGAATCTTTTCTTCATTGTGCTGTATTCATTATGCAGCGTGTCTGCCTCTGACGTAATTCTCTTTACTCTTAGTAACTGGCTGGACGGTAGGTTGTCTTTCAGATGTTTCGGATGATGGCTTGTGTGGTGAAGACAACTGTTCACGTCCGTAGGTTTTCTGTATATCTTGGTTTTCACAGAGGAGCCTGTGATTTCCACCGGGCCATCTAGAAAATTCACATGTGGCTTGCCGATTTCGATGGTAAATCCGATTTTTGGGTTACAGCTGTTAAGGAAATTCCAAAAGTTTAGCAATTCTGTTTCGGTGCCACTCGATATCCCGAAAATGTCGTTGATGTATCTCTGCCAGCATTTGATTTTATCATTCCAGAGTATATTATCAAGTACAAAGGTCTTTTCATAGTGGTACATGAAGATGTTTGCATAAGGTGGGGCCACTGAGGACCCCATTGATGTTCCGGAGATCTGAAGATAATATTGACCATTATGTCTGAAGTAATTGTTATAGAGGATGATGTTCAATAGTTCCAATGCGAATATTTTTTGAATGTTTACCCGTTCATGATTCAGTAAAAACCATTCTAGTGCTTCAATGCCTTCTGACTGTGGGATGGAAGTGTATAGACTGTTGACATCCATAGTAAAAAGAATCAGGTTGTCCTCTGTAAGGTGTTGAGCTTGTAGAATTTTCAAAAAATGCGTGGTGTCCTTGAGGTATGTTGGAGTGGCTTGTACTAATGGTTGAAGTGCTGCATCAAGGTATATAGCAAGTGGTTGGAAGATGCTATTTGTTCCTGTGACAATTGGGCGAAATGGTGGGACTTGTAGATTTTTATATATCTTGGGTAAGCCATAGAAAACTGGGGTTATTGGGTATTTTTGAGTAAAAAATCTGCTGTTTTCTCCGATATCCAATCCATTGTTAATGCTTTCTCAATCGTTGTTTTGATCATGTTGGAAATCCCCATAATTGGATTGCTGTCAAGTAGTGTGTAGGTTCGAGTGTCATTCAAAAGTTTGCCACAGCCAGCATCATAAAGGGTTGTGTCCATGAGGACTAACGCGCCTCCTTTGTCGGCTTGTTTTAGAGTGAGACTACTGTCTTCAGCAAGTTGCTTAATGAGTCTTAATTGGTGTTTCCGGATATTTTGTTTCTTTGGTGGCACATATTTTAGTCTTTTGAGATCTTTTGTAGTTTTCTGTTTAAAAAAATTGACCAATGGGTGATTTAACTGAGGATAAAAATTATTTTTATTTTTCATTTCGAGGTATCTTGGTGTAGGCTTAGGTTGCAGGTTGTCCTCAATGTTGTTGAAGAATACCTTCAATTCCATCTTTCTTATTAGTTTAAAGAGATTGATTTCTTCTTCAAAGTAAGAGGTGGAGTTTGTAGGAATGAATGAAATTCCCAGGTTACGTGTGTCCATTTGTGCCTGAGTGAGGGATTTGGAGGAGATATTGATGACAAGATTCTTCTCTATTTATTTTTCTGCCGTAGTTTTCTTCTGTCCTCTTCTGGCTTTCCGTTTCCTAAAAAAGGAATTTGTGGGGTTCCAGTTGTTGGTCTACCGGAAGTCTCAGAAGACTCTGTAGCTGGATCAGGGATTGTCCCAGTCCGGCTCCGGGCTGCTGATGTACTAGGTTTTTCTTCAAATTTACCACTAGTTACTTCGCTGCTGTCTGTTTGATTATTTGCCCCTGATGGTTGCCTGGGGGATCTTCTTGGTGTTGGTCGGCTGTTTGCATAAAACTCTTGCCACGAGTACACTATATCCCGGGCGTAGTCCAAGGTGTCTCTGTGGAGTTTTCTAATTTCTCTTTGCTCTATATCCTGTTTGTAGGATTCTAATTTCGTATTGGTATCTTCGAGGATTTGTGCAAGTTCTGCTTCTGTCTTGAGTTTAGATAGTTAGGTTGAAATATCTTCAATTTTTTCCTGTAGGTTAGTAACAGACTTTGAAAGCTCTTCAATGGTGAGAAGAATTAAATCTAATGAGCACTTGTTAAGGATGTGTTCCCATCTACTGACGAAATCCTTATTTTCCTTGCAAAGGGTGGGCCTGGGATAGATTCTGAGGCCTCTTGGAATACGTTTTGCTTTGTAATATTGAGCAAGAGTTGTAGCGTGAAGCTTCTGTGAGATTTCGCGTCTAATTAGGCGTTCAAGTTTTTGTATAAGCCTGTCTGGATTATTGTCCAATGGTGTGGTTGTGCCGGTGTCCTTGATTAGCCCAATAATCCTTGTGGCTTCTTCGGCTGTAAAGGCTAGAGTGGTGGCTGATTTATCCGTAAGCGTACTAATGCTTGAAAATGACATATTCTGCGTGTGGGTGCTAGTGTTGTAGAGGTCCCAACCAAAATAAGGATTTCGTCACTAGATGGGAACACATCCTTAACAAGTGCTCATTAGATTTAATTCTTCTCACCATTGAAGAGCTTTCAAAGTCTGTTACTAAACTACAGGAAGAAATTGAAGATATTACAACCAAACTATCTTAAATCAAGACACAAGCAGAACTTGCACACATCCTCGAAGATACCAATACGAAATTAGAATCCTACAAACAGGATATAGAGCAAAGAACAATTTGAAAATTCCGCAGAGACACAGCGATCCAATTGTGGGGATTGCCAACATGATCAAAACAACGATTGAGAAAGCATTAACAATGGATTGGATATCGGAGAAAACAGCAGAATTTTTGACACAAAAATACCCAACAACCCCAGTTTTCTATGGCTTACCCAAGATACATAAAAACCTACCAGACCCACCATTTCGCCCAATTGTCGCAGGAACAAATAGCATCTTCCAACCACTTGCTATATACCTTGATGCAGCACTTCAACCATTAGTACAAGCCACTCCAACATACCTCAAGGACACCACGCATTTTTTGAAAATTCTACAAGCTCAACACCTTACAGAGGACAACCTGATTCTTTTTACTATGGATGTCAACAGTCTATACACTTCCATCCCACACTCAGAAGGCATTGAAGCACTAGAATGGTTTTTACTAAATAATGGACGGGTAAACATTCAAAACATTTTCGCATTGGAACTATTGAACATCATCCTCTATAACAATTACTTCAGACATAATGGTCAATATTATCTTCAGATCTCCGGAACATCAATGGGGTCCTCAGTGGCCCCACCTTATGCAAACATCTTCATGTACCACTATGAAAAGACCTTTGTACTTGATAATATACTCTGGAATGATAAAATCAAATGCTGGCAGAGATACATCGACAGCATTTTCTGGATATGGAGTGGCACCGAAACAGAATTGCTAAACTTTTGGAATTTCCTTAACAGCTGTTACCCAAAAATCGGATTTACCATCGAAATCGGCAAGCCACATGTGAATTTTCTAGATGTCACGGTGGAAATCACAGGCTCCTCTGTGAAAACCAAGATACACAGAAAACCTACGGACGTGAACAGTTGTCTTCACCACACAAGCCATCATCCGAAACATCTCAAAGACAACCTACCATACAGCCAGTTACTAAGAGTAAAGAGAATTACGTCAGAGGCAGACACGCTGCATAATGAATACAGCACAATGAAGAAAAGATTCTTGGATGGAGGTTTGCCTCCGGAGGTTGTTGATAGTGCCATAGCACGCACGGAAACTCAAGCCAGAAATACACTATTGGAAGGAAGCCCAAAAAGAAAAGACAAAGGACTAATCCACACACTAAGATACTCGTGTCAAAGCTTCCAGATTAAAAGAATAATACACAAAAATTGGGACCTTATCAAATCCGACAGTACACTATCTGAATTGTTCCCGGACCCACCTATGATGGCCTATAAAAGAGGCAGAAACTTGAGAGACCATTTGATAAAAGCAGAGAAACCCAAACAGACAACTCAGATGACCCTCAGCAAACAAAAAACAGGCACTTTCGCCTGTCTACATTGCCAACATTGTAACAACGTGATCAAAGGTGACAATATTAGACACCCACACAATGGCAAAAAAATAATGCTAAGGAACTTTGCTACATGTGATACAAAGAACGTAATCTATGCAATCCGCTGCCCATGTGGTATGTACTACGTAGGCAAAACAAACAGAAAGGTTAAGGACAGGTAGACAGAGCACAATATTGTGTGAGGACGAAAAATTGCAAATCCCCCGTGTACAGACACTTCCGAGACGAAAAACACAATGTATCACAGATGAGATTTGTGGTACTCGAAGTCCTACGACCCCTGAGTAGAGGTGGGGACCTTCCAAAACTTCTGGCCCAAAGAGAACTTTTTTGGATAAACAAACTTGATTCCATGACTCCACTTGGAATCAATGAAGATTACTATTTAGGACCTTTTTTGTAAATTACCCCTGTAATACTTTGAGCCCAAACATCACATTCCATGATAGGAGCTCAAATATCAAAATTCAAGATTTGGCCTGAAACTCCTTAAAACTTTATTCACTTTTAGCACCTGTTTGTCTAGACAAGGGATCACCTGTACCCGGTTTTTGTATAAAATATAAATGTACAGTTTACTCATGTCATGTAAACTCACAACAATTGTAATTTGGGACTAATATTGTGAAATTTGTGACTGATATTGTGTATTATATGCTACCTCATTTTCTAAACATACATTTTTCCTACATGTACTAGTCTGTATACCTAGGATATCTATACTGTTGGCATCTCGAGATTTGTGTACATATTCTGTTTTCAAATTGAAATGTAAATGACATTCTCTAGATTTATCTAAACTGTCTGCATTCTGATAATTCCCTTGCCAGACAATTTTTTTTTGCCATTTAGACGAACACCAGAAAGCACACCCAATAATCTATGGGACTAATAACATTGTTTTTAATTGTTCGTTATGTGCCTAACTCTTTCTATTATACATACCTTCTGATCGTGCTTTGCATCACCTAGTCTTTACTAATACTGTTCAACTTCATGACCATCCTTATCACTCATAATTCTTTTATGGCTCAAATCCAACCCGGTCACCTAAAACGTATTTACTTGGTTTGTTTACGTCTTGGCGCGCGTGCGCGGGTGATGTCACGCTTTTCGTGACGTTGCACGCACTTGCGCGCAATGACCTCACAGCCTCTTTTCAGTGTATAAACAGGGACGCCGATTGAATACATCACTCTGGTGCGGTTCTCGATCGTACTCGGACTACTCCTGGACGCAGATGGATACTGAACTTGTAAGTTCCTCTTGAGTTAGAGGCTGTACCCTCTCGTTTGCACTTATTATTCCGCTCAGCTAATTTAATAACCGCTTGGTTATACCATTATCCCATTTAGATATCCATATCCATCAAGGCTTCACCAAAGTCTTCTTTCCATGAGATGCACTACATAGTGTCCACTTGACACCTGGATCAGCTCTGCTAATATTGGATCATTCCATGAGCCTAATACATGTTCCTGGGTAAGATGGTTGCCCATTTATTCACATTCCGAATGCTACTATTTGACCCACCTCTCCTAGCCTGTTTCTCTCATCACTTCCTCCGTATACTCACAGTTGCTTAAGATATTATACCATGTTCTCCAATTCTGTGTACCACAACTATGGATACATAAGGCACATTACCCCACATTCGAAATTTAATAAGAAACTATACGCCCATACTAGACTTAGGTCATTTGCATATCAACCTTAATTGTTGGTTTTTGACGAAATCCTATAGCTTGTAGCCCTGTGGGAGATGGATTTAAAATGAGTACTGAAAAATGGGATATTGCCCTATAGACTAGGCTGACTGCCTTGTAAACAATTTATTTGTTAAAATTGATCTAAAAGTTTGATATGATGTTTTTCGAAATTGGGTAAAAACTGCTTTAAGTTCAAACTAATTGAAGTAGATATGTATTTTCTTTTGTAGACTTTAATTTGTTGAAAAATGCTGCCCCTGATGAAGAGTTTTTTATACTCGAAATGCGTTGGGCTCACCAAAAGACAAATAAACAGCAAAAATAGTTTTTTCTAAAACAGAACGTTTCAACTGAATCATTTATGGACATTTTCTACAGAATTGATTGAAAGTTATCAATATTGTATTTCAAAAAATGTACAAAAAATGTTCAAAAGGCCTATCTTGGCCGTCTAGAAAGTGTTCAGGGGACGTGGCTATCCACATTGGATTTCTTCTTTGTTTTTTGTATATAACCAGCCTAGGTACCAAGGCTGTGTCTTTCTCCCCCGCACCTCAAATTATTTACTAAAGATTACCATTCTGTTTAAACCTAACTAAATTACATTCAAATTGGTGTGGAAGTGTACTTACCTGTGTTGGTTTTCATTTGTTTCCCTCCTTCCGAGGGTTGGTACCTCTACAACACTAGCACCCACACACAGAATATGTCATTTTCAAGCATTAGTACTCTTACGGATAAATCAGCCACCACTCTAGCCTTTACAGCCGAAGAAGCCACAAGGATTCTTGGGCTAATCAAGGACACCGGTACAACCACACCATTGGACAATAATCCAGAAAGGCTTATACAAAAACTTGAACGCCTAATTAGACGCGAAATCTCACAGAAGCTTCACGCTACAACTCTCGCTCAATATTACAAAGCAAAACGTATTCCAAGAGGCCTCAGAATCTTTCTCAGGCCCACCCTTTGCAAGGAAAATAAGGATTTCATCACTAGATGGAAACATATCCTTAACAAGTGCTCATTAGATTTAATTCTTCTCACCATTGAAGAGCTTTCAAAGTCTGTTACTAACCTACAGGAAAAAATTGAAGATATTTCAACCAAACTATCTAAACTCAAGACAGAAGCAGAACTTGCACAAATCCTCAAAAATACCAGTACGAAATTAGAATCCTACAAACAGGATATAGAGCAAAGAAAAATTAGTAAATTCCGCAGAGACACCTTGGACTACGCCCGGGATATAGTGTACTAGTGGCAAGAGTTTTATGCAAACAGCCGACCAAGATCAAGAAGACCCCCCAGGCAACCAACAGGGGCAAATAATCAAACAGACAGCAGGGAAGTAACGAGTGTGAATTTGAAGAAACATCTAGTACATCAGCAGCCCGGAGCCAGAGTGGGACAATCTCTGATCCATCTACAGAGTCTTCTGAGACTACCGGTAGACCAACAACTGTAACCCCACAAATTCCTTTTTTAGGAAACGGAAAGCCAGAAGAGGACAGAAGAAAACTACGGCAGAAAAAAGAAATAAATAACAATCTTGTCATCAATATCTCCTCCAAATCCCTCACTCAGGCACAAATGGACACACTTAACCTGGGAATTTCATTCATTCCTACAAACTCCACCTCTTACTTTGAAGAAGAAATCAAACTCTTTAAACTAATAAGAAAGATGGAAATGAAGGTATTCTTCAACAACATTGAGGACAACCTGCAAACTAAGCCTACACCAAGATACCTCGAAATGAAAAATAAAAGTAATTTTTACCCTCAGGTAAATCACCCATTGATCAATTTATTTAAACAGAAAACTACAAAAGACCTCAAAAGACTAAAAGTTGTGCCACCAAAGAAACGAAATATCTGGAAACACCAATTAAGACTCATTAAGCAACTTGCTGAAGACAGTAGTCTCACTCTAAAACAAGCCGACAAAGGAGGCGCCATGTCCTCATGGACACAACCCTTTATGATGCTGGCTGTGGCAAACTTTTGAATGACACTCGAACCTACAAACTACTTGACAGCGATCCAATTGTGGGGATTGCCAACATGATCAAAACAACGATTGAGAAAGCATTAACAATGGATTGGATATCGGAGAAAACAGCAGAATTTTTGACACAAAAATACCCAACAACCCCAGTTTTCTATGGCTTACCCAAGATACATAAAAACTTACCAGACCCACCATTTCGCCCAATTGTCGCAGGAACAAATAGCATCTTCCAACCACTTGCTATATACCTTGATGCAGCACTTCAACCATTAGTACAAGCCACTCCAACATACCTCAAGGACACCACACATTTTTTGAAAATTCTACAAGCTCAACACCTTACAGAGTACAACCTGATTCTTTTTTCTATGGATGTCAACAGTCTATACACTTCCATCCCACACTCAGAAGGCATTGAAGCACTAGAATGGTTTTTACTAAATCATGGACGGGTAAACATTCAAAAAATGTACGCATTGGAACTATTGAACATCATCCTCTATAACAATTACTTCAGACATAATGGTCAATATTATCTTCAGATCTCCGGAACATCAATGGGGTCCTCAGTGGCCCCACCTTATGCAAACATCTTCATGTACCACTATGAAAAGACCTTTGTACTTGATAATATACTCTGGAATGATAAAATCAAATGCTGGCAGAGATACATCGACGGCATTTTCGGGATATGGAGTGGCACCGAAACAGAATTGCTAAACATTTGGAATTTCCTTAACAGCTGTAACCCAAAAATCGGATTTACCATCGAAATCGGCAAGCCACATGTGAATTTTCTAGATGTCACGGTGGAAATCACAGGCTCCTCTGTGAAAACCAAGATACACAGAAAACCTACGGACGTGAACAGTTGTCTTCACCACACAAGCCATCATCCGAAACATCTCAAAGACAACCTACCGTACAGCCAGTTACTAAGAGTAAAGAGAATTACGTCAGAGGCAGACACGCTGCATAATGAATACAGCACAATGAAGAAAAGATTCTTGGATAGTGGTTTGCCTCCGGAGGTTGTTGATAGTGCCATAGCACGCACGGAAACTCAAGCCAGAAATACACTATTGGAAGGAAGCCCAAAAAGAAAAGACAAAGGACTAATCCACACACTAAGATACTTGTGTCAAAGCTTCCAGATCAAAAGAATAATACACAAAAATTGGGACCTTATCAAATCCGACAGTACACTATCTGAATTGTTCCCGGACCCACCTATGATGGCCTATAAAAGAGGCAGAAACTTGAGAGACCATTTGATAAAAGCAGAGAAACCCAAACAGACAACTCAGATGACCCTCAGCAAACAAAAAACAGGCACTTTCGCCTGTCTACATTGCCAACATTGTAACAACGTGATCAAAGGTGACAATATTAGACACCCACACAATGGCAAAAAAATAATGCTAAGGAACTTTGCTACATGTGATACAAAGAACGTAATCTATGCAATCCGCTGCCATGTGGTATGTACTACGTAGGCAAAACAAACAGAAAGGTTAAGGACAGGTGGACAAAGCACAAATCTTGTGTGAGGACGAAAAATTGCAAATCCCCCGTGTACAGACACTTCCGAGACGAAAAACACAATGTATCACAGATGAGATTTGTGGTACTCGAAGTCCTACGACCCCTGAGTAGAGGTGGGGACCTTCCAAAACTTCTGGCCCAAAGAGAACTTTTTTGGATAAACAAACTTGATTCCATGACTCCACTTGGAATCAATGAAGATTACTATTTAGGACCTTTTTTGTAAATTACCCCTGTAATACTTTGAGCCCAAACATCACATTCCATGATAGGAGCTCAAATATTAAAATTCAAGATTTGGCCTGACACTCCTTAAAACTTTATTCACTTTTTGCACCTGTTTGTCTAGACAAGGGATCACCTGTACCCGTTTTTGTATAAAATATAAATGTACAGTTTACTCATGTCATGTAAACTCACAACAATTGTAATTTGGGACTAATATTGTGAAATTTGTGACTGATATTGTGTATTATATGCTACCTCATTTTCTAAACATAAATTATTCCTACGTGTACTAGTCTGTATACCTAGGATATCTATACTGTTGGCATCTCGAGATTTGTGTACATATTCTGTTTTCAAATTGAAATGTAAATGACATTCTCTAGATTTATCTAAACTGTCTGCATTCTGATAATTCCCTTGCCAGACGCATTTTTTTTGCCATTTAGACGAACACCAGAAAGCACACCCAATAATCTATGGGACTAATAACATTGTTTTTAATTGTTCGTTATGTGCCTAACTCTTTATTTTATACATACCTTCTGATCGTGATTTGCATCACCTAGTCTTTACTAATACTGTTCAACTTTATGACCATCCTTATTACTCATAATTCTTTTATGGCTCAAATCCAACCCGGTCCCCTAAAACGTATTTACTTGGTTTGTTTACGTCTTGGCGTGCGTGCGCGGGTGACGTCATGCTTTTCGTGACGTTGCACGCACTTGCGCGTGATGACCTCACAGCCTCTTTTCAGTGTATAAACAGGGACGCCGAGTGAATACATCACTCTTGTGCGGTTCCCGATCATACTCTGACTACTCCTGGACGCAGATGGATACTGAACTTGTAAGTTCCTCTTGAGTTAGAGGCTGGACCCTCTCGTTTGCACTTATTATTCCGCTCATATAATTTAATAACCGCTTGGTTATACCATTATCCCATTTAGATATCCATATCCATCAAGGCTTCACCAAAGTCTTCTTTCCATGAGATGCACTACATAGTGTCCGCTTGACACCTGGATCAGCTCTGCTAATATTGGATCATTCCATAAGCCTAATATATGTTCCTGGGTAAGATGGTTGCCCATTTTTTCACATTCCGAATGCTACTATTTGACCCACCTCTCCTAGCCTGTTTCTCTCATCACTTCCTCCGTATACTCACAGTTGCTTAAGATATTATACCACGTTCTCCAATTCTGTGTACCACAACTATGGATACATAAGGCACATTACCCCACATTCGAAATTTAATAAGAAACTATACGCCCATACTAGACTTAGGTCATTTGCATATCAACCTTAATTGTTGGTTTTTGACGAAATCCTATAGCTTGTAGCCCTGTGGGAGATGGATTTAAAATGAGTACTGAAAAATGGGATGTTGCCCTATAGACTAGGCTGACTGCCTTGTAAACAATTTATTTGTTAAAATTGATCTAAAAGTTTGATATGATGTTTTTCAAAATTGTGCAAAAACTGCTTTAAGTTCAAACTAATTGAAGTATATATGTATTTTCTTTTGTAGACTTTAATTTGTTGAAAAATGCCGCCCCTGATGAAGAGTTTTTTATACTCGAAACGTGCTCACCAAAAGACAAATAAACAGCAAAAATTGTTTTTTATAAAACAGAAAGTTTCAACTGAATCATTTATGGACATTTTCTACAGAATTGATTGAAAGTTATCAATATTGTATTTCAAAAAATTTACAAAAAATGTTCAAAAGGCCTATCTTGGCCGTCTAGCAAGTGTGCAGGGGACGTGGCTATCCACATTGGATTTCTTCTTTGTTTTTTTTAATTGTCTGGATCTTTTCTGGATCTTCTTGCAGGGTGCTTCGCTAAGAAATCAGTTGAGTAGTGGAAAAGTGTGCCTCTTGTCCGTCCTCAGCAGTCCCTATTTATGTATTTCCAAAGTGGGTGGGGAGGCTGATTCTACAATGCCCAACCCTCTAAGGATCTGATAGGTTAGAGCACAGGTCGCCAAACAGTCGATCGCGAGCTACCAGTAGCTCGCCTGAGCCTCTTCAGTCGCCCGCGCTGGAGATTCTGAAAAATAAACACTATCTGAATTGCAATTGTTTTCTGGTGTGTTTTGCAGTTACTGTCTATGCTCGGGATCCAAACCCTGGTCCTCCCCACTTGCAGGCGAGAAGCTTGCCTGCTGTGCCACTGGAGCTGCTTGTGAATTCACTGACTGATGTCAGTATCACATTCTGCTACTGTAGCCGCCTGTAGTACCACAGATGGCCTTGTGCGCCCCCTCGACACTGTGTTGATTGAGCAAGCTCACACTTGTTTGCAAAGATGTTCGAGGGGCTGGGGCAGGATCAGTGTGAGCCACACAGTGTCAGCCAGATGGAATCCATTAAGGACGAGACATCTAGATTTACAAGGTTTACAAGTCATGCTGCGAAAGATTGCCGTGGCCGCAGTTCTAAACTGGCAGTGGAGATCAAGCAAAATGGTGAGAATTTCTACATAAAAACCTACACAACTGTCCACACTACCGAAATCAACTTCAAAGTCGACCAGGAATTTGAGGAACAGACTGTGGATGGCAGGCCCTGCAAGGTAAATAGACGGCATCGTCTCCTCTGTTTATGCATCAGAAAAGCAAGCCTGCTTGCCACCATACCCCCTGACCCGAACATGCAGCAGCAAGACTAGTTGGTGGCACAGAATCCCTCTTGAATCCTGTGCCCCTGTGAATGCTTTGTGATTCCAGGGAGCTAATATGACCCTCAAAACTCTGAGGAAGGTTCTGGGCTCTATAAAATGGCCCTCCTTTCTATGACTCCCTCATCCAAAATGCCAAGCGGGCGTACCACACTCTTATAAAGGTTATGTCTGGTGTGCATCAAACTCAAGTCAGTCACTTATTTTCTGCATTCATACCCTAAGAAATCACATGTGCATCACATTGAAGACACACTCTGTGATTGTATACTTGCTCACCCAAATAGTTATGTGTATCACACTTAAGCAGGTCACTGTGATTTTCTGCACCTGTATCCTAAATCCAGACAATGTGATTTTCTGCTTCCACAGACCAAAAACACCACATGGGTATCGCATGCAAGTGACCCACTGGGACTCTGTTCTCCTCGACCCATAAAAGTCACATGTGTGAATTACACTCAAGACAGTAGCTGATTTTCTACTCCCACGCTCCCAAACAATTATTGCTTTATACTCAACCTAATCATTGTGCTCTTTGCATCTCACATTCATATCCTGTGCACCACTGCATCTCACATTCATATCCTGTGCACCACTGCATGCAAGTCCCCTGATTCATAGAGGGAACTCTGCACAGGAATAGGCTTGGTAAGATTGTGAAATTCTGTTCCGCCAGATGCGTAAGCAAAATCGGTAAGATTTCGATTTGTTTCACCGCAATCCACAGTTCCACCACCGCTGCATCTCAAAAGGAGCAGCACAACGTTTGTTGTACCATCTCATAAATTGAAACAAGCTGTGCAAAGTTTCTCATGCGGCTCTGTGTACCTAGCACAGAACGAAATGAGCAGCACAACGTATCTCGTGCCACTGGGTGAACCTAGCACAAATCTAAAAGAGCGGCACGAAGTTTCTTGGGACGCTGCGCGAACCTAACACACTGAAAAGCGCAGCAAAATGTTTCTCATGCCACTCCGTGAGCCTAGCATGAATTGAAAAGAACAGAATGGTGGGGGTCACTCCCTCACCACATGGATTAAAGAGGTGGCATATGTTAGAAGATGTGAGGGCTTTGAGGATGCAAACATTGGATGGCTGGCTTCTCAGGTTGCTTGGACTACAGCTCCACTGCTGGGTACAAAACATGTAAACTAGTGTGCCAGCAATAGCTTTATATTGGAATTTGCAGATGGAAAGGAGGTTGGTTGAAGTGTATCAGATGATCCCCCCCAGACCTATAAGGTAGGTCTCGATGGTTGAAATATTTGGGGGATGCTTTACAGAGTTGTTTCTGTAGCGGGCACATGATATTGAGTTTCAGATAACCAATTGAGAGAAGGCCTGGTAGCAGTGAAATGTTCACCTCTCTTAAGGCTGTGATAAACCAGTTTGACAAGCATATAACATCTTTATAAATATAACCTGTGCTAAAACATAGAGGGGTACACAAATAACAGAGTATGTGTGGTGTCTGACAAAAAAAGCATTTCAAAGAAAACTAGTGAACGCAAGCAGCATTTTTCAGTTTGGAAATTGCTTTCGTTTTTTTTATAGAAGTGTGAAATGCGCGTTTGGAAAACAATAGCGCGCCCAGCATGTAGAGAGCCTGCATAACACGCAAAGGAAGGGGCACATAAATTATAGGATATTTGTGTGGTAGTCCAACAAATATCTGTCTTTTTATGAGACAGCTACTAATAAATAATAATGCAACAAAGAGGTTTATGAAGTTCTTAATATAATCGTGAAGGCATATGTTATTCCATCTATTTATAGAGGGGAAATAATCAGACCCAAAAAATATTGGCAAAAATTCTGAGGTTTATAAATATCCCCATCCCGATATTGCCCGCTGGTAGCTCTCCACTGTTGGCCTCCACTACAAGTAGCTCTAGCTAACGTAAAGGTTGGAGACCCCTGGGTTAGAGGATTCCCTGTCCCCTAATTGGAGAAAGGATCAGCGTGTCATCCTGTGTCATCTTTATGGCTTGGGGGAAAACACTCCCCTTTGTCTCTGTACAGTATATATTATTTTTCCTAAAACACAAATGTACAATATACCCAACTTGTTAATATTACATAAATCACATGACAGATTAACTAAGGTACATTTCTGTTCAACTCTCATCTTCCTAAGAGCTTTGGTTCAGAAAAGACCACTTTTTGCGCTTTTGGTGGGTTTCTCAATATTATTTCTGCACCAATTTTTAGACATGCATTCACACCCCATCTGGGCACATTTCTGTAATTTTTTGTAGGTTCCTGGCATAAACACAGTAGCTACAATATGAATAATTCTGGGGTTTGGTCTCAGAACATCGCACAGAGTCCAGTTTAGTCTTCAACTGTGAGCACGTTTTTAATTTTAACAATCTCAAAGTTTCACATTTTTGTCAGTTCGGTACAATATTTTATAAGCATTTTAAACAATATTTTATAACATTGCTTTCTGAATCCACACAATGGTTTGTCTCCGCCTCCAAGGTCTGGGCTGACTCAGAGGTCACATGTCTCTCCTTCCTGCCAGCAGTTTGTTGTCAGTCACACCCAAATTAGCATTTTCTATTCAGCTCAAGGATTCCTTTGTCTGCACTGAGAGCAACAGGCCAAGTTGCCCCTCCTAGTTCCTATTCACAACAGCCTGTCAATCTCTTAGCCAGGGGCAGGGGGACATCTCCTTTGGAGAAGGTGTGGAATTCGTTTGAACACAGTGTGGGAAACTTTAACTCTTAACCCAATGTCTAAAAATTGTCTTTTCTTATAATATAACTCACATTTTTAACACATACATTAAACAATTTCTTGCTTCAAGCCTTTTCAGAATATGGTTTTAAACTGTATTCACCTCTTATGCTTCTGATAGCAAGTCTTTCTTTGGCATAGTTTGAGTTCCATGTTCAACTTTACCCCAAAAGGTTTTAAATCGCCGGCTTCTGGTAGAGGTGAGTAACGGTATTACACCCTTTTTTGACAAATTTCTTCCAGCAAGCAATCCTCAAAAGTATACTTTTTCAGATATATATATATATATATATATACTTCTGTGGACGTTATATTTATGTAGATTCTTGCAGGAGAATGATGTTGACCACCCAACAAGGAGGTTGGATCTGTTTGGGTGGTTTGTAAGCCATGATTTCTACAAATTTGACACCAAATAAAAACAGATTTTTGAAACCAGCTCTTTTTCTTTTGCAATGATTTTGCTCTGTGAGCAGCCAAATGATGGGTTTTGGCAGTGGTCTCCTGTGTTACCACTGACATAGGCACTGACATAGGCAAAAGTAGATGGTGGCTTATTTTTCTGGTTTTCACTGAGCACTTCCTCGTGATTTCTGGCAAGCAGTATGCTTTCCGGTGGCCATTATGATGTTTCTGCTGCCAGCAATGCACAGTGAGGATTAGTGGGTTAAGACATCCCACAGACCCCATTTACTTTGTACCCTCTTCATGTGTTGGATGTTTTATGTGATGGGAGAAACCTAATGCTTGAAGAGATGACAGAATAGAAATGGCCTCCTGATCATTGCTGTCAAGTGCCCACAAGTTAAAGTCCGGAAGTAGAACTGCATTTGATCCAACAAAATGATGCAGCCAATCCACAGATAATTGTGTTCTGCATTAATTGGTCCATTCTTTTATTTCTATTCTGTATCAGGCTGTATGATATAAATGGTCTCAGAGTGTTGATCCAGCACTTTTATTTCATGATAATCAAGCCAGGTCAAAACTCACTTATTTCGCCATTGAGCCTTAAAGGTTGCATCAGAACAATAACTTGGCAGACAAGCAAACAAGTGTTTCAGTTTATCATAAAACCATTGACACATTATAGTTCCAACCGGTGTTGAAGGCAGATGTACCAAGATGTGTAAATATTTCAAATGTCCTTCTCTCTCGTCAGTATTTCACAAATAAAAATGTGTATATTTAAAAAGCTATAACCAATCACGACAATGCAACGCTGCATAAAGTGCAGTTGGGAGAATCTAACAGAAATAAGATAAAAAGGTTTCAGCACAACAAATATAGCACTTAGTAGGATAATTGAACCATCACAAACTAAGGTGCTTTCAAACTCTTGCATGGTGCTTTCCAAGCGAGGTTAAAACTGTCACTTATACAGCCACAATTTTTTGGCTGAGTTTCAATTTGTCATTAAAACAGGGTTCTTCTGAAACTATATATTTGGTGACGTGTTATACAGTGTTCAAGCCACCAGTTCTTTTACAATAGGCCATGGCCTCACCAGCCTGTTAAATGCCAGGTAGTCTAAATATAGGAGAAATAAATATTTAGATCTAAGGCCCCTATAGTCTTTGTAAAATAGCAGAAAAGGAAGAGGAGACTCCTCATGGGCTCCACAAGTATGACACAGTGGGCATTGCACCAGATGAGCCCCGCCAGTTTCTCTAAAGCTTGCCACCATGAGGGTGTTGATCTAAAAGTGAATCTATAGACGATGTGCAAAATGTAGCCTGATGATGTCCAGGTACTCTTCATACCCAAAGTCTTGTTATATCCTTAGCTAGGGCTGGCCCGTTCTAAGTTTACAACATGTGTGGATTCCCTTGTCATGTTCTCTGGTGACTCCCACAAATCGTCCAAGTTCATTTGAACAACCTGGACATCACATGCATTAACCAGGTGCGAGTTCTCGAGTCTTCCAGAGTCATGACATGGGATAAAACTTCTCTGTGCTTTGCCAGGCTCAAAGAGGTCCACATTCTTACCGAAGAGAGTAGAGGTTTTGAAGTAATGGCACATTCTATGGGGCAGATAGCTCATTCCATGTTCAAGCTGGTATTTGGGGCACCAGCTTGCTGCATGAGTAGCATTTTGCCAAATCTCTTTTCATCTACAGCTAGCGACTGGGTTCTTGCATACCCCCAAATTTCAGCTCCATACATGGTTGAGGAGAGAGCTTGGAGCTGGTAGATATGGAGTTCTGGGGTGATTAAACCCCACCATAGATTGAGAAGGATCTTCAGAATGTATCCAGTGTCACAGTGACTTTTGTTAATTGGTGCAACCGGAGACCTTTTTCAGAAAACATTGTGCCTAAATAGTCATAGGTAGATACCTGCTCTAGTTTAATGCCATCAACTTCAAAATCCACTGTAAAGACCTTTGCTAGTATATGCCTGTTTTTTCTTTGTTTATCTCTTGGCTTAGCTCTCCACAATTCCTAGTGAAAGTGGCCAAGGTATACTTAAGGGCCATCGGGAGGTAGTTAACCATACTGCTTCATCGGCAAAGAACAGTGCTGGCAACATGGCATTGCCCATTTTCTTTGGGTCTAAGCAACACACATCCATTTCCAAAATTATTTCATTCATATAAATGCAAAACAGGGGTGGGGCCAGTACGCACCCCTACCGGATTCCCCGCTGAACCTCAATGGGCTCTGTGGTTTCCCCTCCCAGACCGCTGATACTGACGCCTTATTCCCATTATATAACAGCTGAATGACAGTCAGCAGTTCACCAGGGGTGGCCAGTCCATAGCTGCCACCTGGGTACACAATCAAAGGTGGCCCTAAGGGCAACAAAAGGATGTGTAAATCTTGGCTCTATAGAGGATACAATATTTTTTTAATATCAAGTCCAACCGGAAACTTTGATCAATAGTGCAGATTCCTTGTTGGAAGCCAGATTGGAGATGACTTATAATTCCAGTGGTCCTACCCATGCCTGCAGACACCCCAAATTACTTTGGCAGATAATGTTCCAACTGAGTCTAGCAAAGAGATCAGGAAATAGTTCCCTGGTAAATCTCTTCAAACCTTCTTGAAGATAGGGACTATTTCTGATTAACACCATGACTCAGGGTCCGTTCTCTAGAAATTAGCAGCATTAAACACGCAGCACATCACAAGTCCCCGGGTCATTATTTCGTCCTTGTAGAAATCTGCTGGAATTGAATCTAGTCCCCGGGCCTTGCCACTGCCAAGTGCCTTTATTGCCCCCTCCTACTCCTTCACAATAATACCAGGGTTATCCATCCCTGTGCATGGTCTTTTACAAGTAAGTGGGGCAACAGGGTAAGATTCCATTTGATAGCTATACAATGTTCTGAAATGTTTCCGCTAAATGTCAGGGGCTATTCTACAGTGTGGGTCATTAGGTGCATTTAGATCCTTGCCCACCACCATTTTCCAGAAAGAGCTTGCTTTTGCATGCATACATCAGGGCTTCCCACCTGTTAGTATTAGAGATTTCTTATTTCAGCTTGATAATATTCTTATAGGAGGACCTTAAAATATAAATTAATATTTTGTCTATTGGTGACCCCCCCTTCAAACATGATGCCGGGCGGTCCCTGGCTAGCCTACATCATCAAACCATCCATCTGTCTTTAGCACATTTCATTTGATTTGACAAGCTAGTTTGGTAAAAATAGGATGGAGGCTATGAGTCATGGCTTTATAGATCTCCAATGTGCTTGTGTCAGACTTTGCAGGAGCACATATTAGCTCTATGTTCTTCACAATGGCACCACAAATATCTGGTTTACAATTATTTCTTTCAATATTGAGCCACTTTGCAGTAAATCTAGCGTGGCCCTCCACTGATACTTCCACCACCCTGTCTTCCTTCTGAAAGTAGCTATGATCCTGTCTTTTGAAGGCGGACATCGCTCATGAGAGGCCTTTGATCACTCTCAGAATGGTTGAGGAAGTCAAATTTGTCTACTAAGTCCCAGTCCTCTGCACTTATGAGAATGTAATCAATCCTTGATGAGCCATTATGGCAAAGGAAGGTATTAATGGATGGCTGATCAAGCACTTTCAGGGGCTCATTTTGTAGATTCAAATCACCCACAAGCAGCACAATAGGGGGTCCATACCAGATGCTTCCTGTTCTTGAAGTAAATCCTGCATTATGGACAAACTTTCAGGGGATCTCCCAGATGACTGGTTATAAATGTTGACTAGTAAAATGTTCTTGCCCTCAATTGTTGTTACTTCAAGATGTTGCAAGTCCGGAGTGCCAGTGAGTTGATTGACACGAGTCCAATTTAAATTTTCACCAACCCATATCAGTAGACCACCCCTCATCATCCCTTTTGGGCCTTTTTCTGCCAGTATTGAATGAGTGCTGTAGCCTTGGATCTCTTTCACCTCAGTGGCCCATGTTCCTTGCAGGCAAATTAGAACAAAGCCCTGGATAAAAACATACCAGTTGGGATCTTCTAGATGTCTTCCAATGCCTGCAATGTTCCATGCTAGGATGTTAACAGTGATGGGGTGGGCTCCTTTGTTCGAATTGGTGTTAGTCAGTACACACCCCCTAGACTCCTGTATAATTTGGTAGCTTGGAAGAGGACCCTCTCCGTATCTTCCTCTGGGCACTTCTAGTTTCGGATAGTATGGTCTCAAAGTAATCCTTGAGCTTATAGGGGGATAGGGCCAGAGTTCGATGGATAGGAGGTCATCTACGAAGGAGGGGTGGGTCAAAGACAGCTCAATGTAATCATCTTGGCCAGATGGCATCTCCCCAAGCACACACTGCACAATGTCCTAATAAATGACATGAACCCCTATTGTGGTGCAACCTTGTTTGTTAGTGATTCCTTACTTTCAGAGTTTTTGGTCAATTAGATGTGGTGTAATTCCCTTTAAGACCCGTATGGGATCTATTGGCAGGGGGACCCCGTACAGGTCTATTTGATTGATAAAGCCTAAGTGGGTTGACTCATGCTGTCTGTCGACGGTTTCTGTTTTAGCCGCGGTACCCGCCCTCCGGTTGATAAATTCTGTGTTAATCATTGGTGCGTTTGTATCGAATGTAGGACCTTCACATTATTCTGTTTTTTTCTCAGGATGGAGGCGTCCCTGTTCAGTGCTTGCACTATAGTTCAGGACCATTGGTCTTTTCCCTCTGATCACACTATTTCATGGGTATGGACCTTTAGAATGTGGGCTTTCCTGCATAGCGGCAGGGGTTAAGGTGACCAGCTGCTGTAGCATCATTTCCACTAGTTCTTTCAATTTGCCCAGTTCTGTCAGAACCGTGGTTGAGTCCTCCCCCTTGTGGCACCCACATCCGCAACATGGAGGTGACAGGCTGATAATAGGGGCAGGCTTGTGGGCAAAACCACTCTCCCCAGCTATATCATCTGGAAGGTTAATATACTTTAGCTGTGGGTTCTCTGGTCTGCTGACCTATGCCTATGTTTTGTTCTGCATTGGCGGCTCCAACCCCTTTATCCCCACACCCTGTGTCCACTGCTTCTTCTGGTTTCTCAGATTCAGTGGATTTGGGGATTGCAAGTATACCATTTCTATTTGCTAGTGGAATGTCCATTCCAATCACAGTTGGGGGCTCAGCTAGGTTGCCCAACGTGAGTCTGTTCTCTGCATCCCTGGATAATTCTTCTCTGGCATCCTCGGTTGTCTTTGTTCCTCTGGTGAATGATCTACACAGGAATTCTGGTTTGCTCAAGTTTACCCACCCCTGGCAACTCGAACATGGACTTCAATCATACCCCTTCTGGGTTGGTCATGCTGTCCCGGTACGTCCTTTGGCAGGGATATAATAACTCTCCCCTCCTTCTTGGTACACCCTCTTGTCCACCTTAAAAGCCTCCTAGTGGTCTTTGACTGGTAACCTGCCTCCTCCAGAGCTGTGAACGCTGCCACTGTTTTCTTGCTTCCTGCTCCCTCCTGCTTCCATTTCAATCAGGTCATTGTTAGGTATGTTGACCGCACAGTTCGATTTGGACACCTGTTGAGTCTGCCCATTGCTGTCATTGCTGCTCTTCCCATCAATGCCCTCGATGATCTCAATGTCGCACACCAAGTCTTGTTTCTCTGTTATCAATACATTGATTGATGTCCTTGATAGGCTTGAACAGTTTGAAGAGCTTTGTGGGACCATCCTTTGCTGATATTGAGTTCCTCTTTACCATCACAAGACACTAAACGGAATCAGTGCTGGGTGGCCAGTTAGTGGTATTAGGAAGTAAAGCTGGCCCCTGGCGGCGTGTGTAACAAGGTCCAAATCCAAATCTTTAGATGGCAGTTAGCAGCTATATACACAAGCTAAAAACTATAGGTTATGTGTTAATAAACTCTCTGCGCTTACGGAGGCAAGGACTTCGCTCCCAGACTCGTTGCTCTTGACTAGCCTAGTGTTCTAAACAAAATCCACTGCCCAGGCCCAGCACCTTCCCCTGCAGCGCAGAACACATGCAGTGCCAAACACAAAGCCCTTAGCGTGCTTCACCGTGTGGGTCTGGAAAGACGCTCAGGGGGCATGGCAAACAGCTGCTTCCTGTGTACCTCTCGACTTCTCTGGTACTCCTTGTGGGTGCCAACAACCTTGCTCTTGACCCTTAGTGCAGGTCCGCTCAGTCTGGTAAGACGTTTCCATCCACCTAGTCTTGTGTAGCTCTGGGCTTCTATGCTACTCATCACCGGCGCCAAATATGGCACCCTTCACCCTTAGCAGGCTTCATGATAATGATGTTAAGTATCTTGAATACAAGGTTCCCTTCCAAATGATAATGAATGGGTTATTTAATTTCTTAGAGTTGCCTGTTTCTGTCTGTGTCAGTTGCTTGATCACAGTTGCAGGTGTGATCCAGATTTGTGCCTCTGCTAACTTCTCGAATATTTCCATTTAGGGCATCTATTTAGATAAACCAGGACGATTTTAAGCACGTTTAGGGCCTTGAGCTGGGATACATTTGGGCCCCTCTTCACTGATCCAAAATAATTGAGGGATACAACATATCTGGGTGTACCCCCTCATCATGATCACAACTCATAGCTTGATATGCTGTCTCACAGCGATCCAAATAAGCATGGTTATACCCATTCATTCCACTCACCCTTTTCATTGTTGCTGTAATCAGAATGATAAATAAGTACCATTCGTTAATAGTTCACGATAAGGGTGCATGTGTTGTAGCACAGGTAAAGGAAACTGTTCATCAATAATAGCCTATAGGAAGGAATACCGGCCAGGGTATAAATGAAGCACACAGATTGTATGAAAAAGGTGCACATAATCCATCATTGATGAACAACTGTGATTAGCAGGCCTCATAGAATGCAACAGTGCTCAAGCATGGATACAGGAGAAAAGCAAGGAAAACGCTACCCATACCATAGCATAGACAGTGGATGAAGATTCTAAGCCACTGGGAAGGTGTCCTTATGCAGGAACACTAAGATTAGAAGAGAGACACGGGCTTCAAGTAGTATTGCCATTAAACAGCAGAGAAACAAATTGCTCTGGGGCCAGATTATCAAAGATGTGCAAGTGTGCAAAAAAGTGGAGCAAATTAATTTAGCACTATTTTTGCTGCTTTTATAATAGATAATGGTGCAAACAGGTTTAGCCCCAATCAATATTATATAAAAATGTTTTCACAAGGGGGTAATTGGAGAAGGCTGTTTTATTTTCTATGTTTGCTGCGTAACATGAAAATATTTTTTTGTATGTTATGCAGCAATTATAGTGCAAAAAACAGCCTGATTATTTTTTGACATATTACAAAGGATTTTAGATAATATGGATAGTGACAAAATCTGTTTTCTCCATTTTGCATTATCAAAGCATTTTCTCACGTTTGTGCACCATTGCAAATGTTAGATAATCTGACCCCCGGTGTGCAAGATGCAATGCTGACTATTATTATAGAGGAATCAACAGTATAGCCAGTGAAGCCATGAGTGAGGCTTTTTCTTTTGGTTTATCCCTGGAAATTAAATCTCTCTGAAGGGCTGACAATTTGAAAGGTTACACAGTACAAGATTAAAGGAGATGTCCATGATCACACATTGGTTAAGAAATGACACTGGGATTTGCACCAAATCAGCAATGTCTGCACCCCACCACTTTCTTTTCCAGTACTTACCATAAGCAAAGTGCAATTATTTGTTAAGGTTTGACTTTCATGAACTAAAGTATTCACATTTTATAGAACTGGCTTGGAAAGTACACAAACATTAGGCAACACGACATCTCAAAATAACATTATAAAAGCATATTATACAAAACAGTAATGATTGTAGTTGCATTGTCTCAAAATCATACTAATTGATGTGATCTTAAAATATTTCATCTGAGTTGCTCTTTTGTATTGTAAAGCTTAAATTACACCCTAGCCACAGGCTTATGATATTGTTACTTATAAACGTGCAGAAATAAAAACGTTGAATTGTACAAAAAAGGTAACATTTATGTGTCAAGTAAGCAGACCTTAAAATATGCTGACCAGGGGCCTGCAATATCTGCGCCACTCTCTTATTTCTAGAACCCCTTCCTACATAAAAAGAAACAACAGGTAATAGGCTAAACAATGCAATCAGCAAATATGAAAGCCAACCTTTTCACAGAAGACAGCACAGTACTTTTAGTGATATAAGATGATTTGTCCAAGATCACTAAATTGTCTGCCTGCTGAACCAAGATGAAAGCATGAACACTTTGGTTCTACAGTCTTGAATTTAGATGCCTAATCATCTCTCCGGACTTACACTTATTCTCATCATTGGAAGTGGCCCATCTAAAAAAAACAATTTCTAGACCTCCATCCAGCATAATGATGCTATGTTAGTTTCTATAGCATAAGCAATCTGATGAACATACATTGGTGATAGCTAGCAGCATCTGTTGTGTGACAAAACAAATGGCTTCCTTCTGAGTTTGGCAGTAATTTGGCTGCATTTCTGCTGAATCATCGCTAAAATTAGTAACTGTTATTATCACCTTGTCTCTCGGGTTTACCACAGGATTATAAATGGTGACAGGTAGGCGTTAGTCCCCATTTTTGGAGTCCATAGTACTCCACAGGGATCTTGGTGGAATTAATGCAAGCAGTAATTTCATAACAGTAATTCCATCAATTTGTGGAGCTAAAATTGAGAATATACCTCAAGCTCTTTGCTGGCAGTGAATCCTACACTTTTCCTCCAAAATCAGAACTCTGCCGTGTGCTAAAAATTGTGGTAATTATGTGACCACCGAAAAAGTGACAGTAATTGATTAGGTATCCATGAGATTGTCAAAACTAGTATGAATGAAAATTAAGAGGGTGAGTGCCGTGTTTGATGTGTGTTTTTTACGCTGAGAATTGTTTTGCACAGCACCAGACACTTTAATTGCATTAGTGTTAAAACAGGCTCTCTTTTTGTAATAAACTGTCTTTGTATATTTTCATATGTAACAAAGGATTTAAATTGTTTTTAACTCAATGGTACCTAGATAATATATGTATTAGTGTTGGTAATCTTTACCAGAGTGTTTTTTGGTTTTTGACAGGGTCCGTCTTCTCTATGAAAGAGCATCTCACCTACAAGCATTTTTGTTTGCTAGTCAAGGTTTATAAAACCTATTAGAGGGGTTGCTTGTAGATTTACTTCCATCACGCCTCTCACAGTTGTAGTTAGTCATTGAATTGCCACCACAGTTTTACCTCACTGCCAAACTTATAATGAGGGCCATAGTGTAAATACATGCAGGTTTATCAACCTCAGACATTGGAAAGGCTGAGTCAGCATTGCTGGAATTTAGTTTTGAAATCTTGCATATGACCACACATTTCTGCAATGAGTATTTAACGCACTGCAATATCTTCTTAGCCATCGCAGCACTCACAATTATCAATAATAATTTCAACTTCGGTTATTGCACATGATCAATATAATCCCCACAGAAATGTGAGAATGGTACAGGAGTTGTGACATAGTGAGCACACACACTATATACACCACAGTGACACAAAAAGCATTACAGGATGAATAGATCACATCAGAATATACTTGTGAGCAAGACAGGCATTAGGTTTAAAGCCTCAGCTCCCTGCCATAAAATAGCCTGGTGTGTGCTATTTAAGTAGGTGAAACCGACTTCTTTTGATCATTTAGCCTTCTGAGGCCCCCACCAATGTTTGGTGCCGAGTCTAGTGCCCATGTTGGCCTCCCATAGAGACGTCACTGCAGTTGACAAGGGATAATGACAAGAAAAAGGGAAGAATAGCAAAGTAGATCTGGTACGACCCCTGTCCTGGTATAATCCTCTAGTTCCGAGACTGATTGTGGAAGTCAAGAATCACCTGTTGCCTCTGTAGCAAAGAGAACAAAGTTAATGCCCGCCTGGTGACGAACATTTATAGATAACCATGTGCTTCCACAGAGCATATAGAGTGACTCTGGCGTGATGCACCATTCACCACATGCATGGGGCTCAGTGCACACAAAATTGCTGAATGCCCCTAACCAAACCCTGCTTCAAAGGGATGAGTGTTTCTTCTTTAAGTGGGAAGTGATTAGTCCTGGCATAAACATGGATTGACATGATAGGTAACTCTAACCGAGAACCCCAACGACCCACAGCTGGTGGCTATTATAGAAATCAATACAAAAAAAAAAAACATTCAAGCTCAGGCCGTTGAACCCCCCCTTAGAACCACTCAAACACAGACAAAACAGCTTTATCTCCTTGTAGAACATAAAAACACAATTGAAGGTTAAAATGCCCAGACTAGCTTCACTGATGCATCACATTGTGAGATAGTGCCATGGCAACAAGGTGCTGCTTATATTCCTTGCTCCTCGAAATGATCTAAGGTGCATTTTACCTGGCCATATAATCACTGGCTTGCTGGGTAGTGATAGAGCTAGACTGGAGGGAGCATTTCTACCGTGGGCTGACTTAAGCATTCATGCCAGAATGCCACCATACTAATAGTGATGTGTTGTGTATCTAAAGAGCAGCATTCACGCTCTCAACGACCTCTCTGCCTAACTAAAGTCTGTCATGCAGGCGAGGCATTTTTACGTGTGGCTACTTATCCTCTAGGCGAATTATACCACGGGTTGCATTTCTGTGCATCCCCAACACCTTATAGTATGGCTTGAGTGTGTCAGTGGCTCAGGGATAGTCATGCATTGAGGCGATCTGCGACACATGGTTGTGAGTGCTGGCGTATCTGGATGTTGTAATGAGTTAGTAGCATGTCGTAATGTGTAAAGGAGATGATGACGTTGATTGGGTTTCAGTTGATGGGGTCTCTTGCGGTTGTGGATTTTTCGTGTTGATGTTTCACTAGTGTGGAAGAAAGAGGTTGAACAGGTTTGCTGGTTTGTAGCTGTGATGTAAACAAGACATTGGGGAGAGCGTGCAGGAGGCTAGAGTTTGCAAACTGTGAGTCAGTATTGTAGTTCGTGTCAGTTCACTGCTCGCTTCTAAAACTGTGTTACCTCCCCATGGACATGCTTTCTCTAGGACACTTCCTTAGATCCAAAGTGACATTAGTCATTCTGCAACCTCAGAGCCACTTTTCCGTGGATCCTCTGTGCCAACTTCCTTTGGAGCGACGTTCTCATGGTCACACAATGCAACACACATGTGCATATGATTTATTTAGTTTCCATAGATGGCTGCAAAGGGCCAGGTACCCCTGGAAACACGGTTTCTAAAATCCTTCAGCAGCTCTTCAGTGTCACCGACCTCTGTCCAAGTTAATCATGGACCTGCAAACTGCTATATGGTGGCCATCACTCCTAGGGACACATAAGTGACACTTGTCTGCGATTCCTCATTGCAACTAACTCCTAGGATGAACACCTTTCTATTGTGGCACTGCCCATCCTCCACAATTTTGAAAACACTTTATCTAGGACTCTGAGATATATCTACAGTTCAATTTTTTTATGCAGGGGTCTGCAACCCATGACTTTTGAGATGTGTTGAACTATGACACCCATGATCCTACGCCATTGCCTATGCTGTCAATGGCTTATGGTAGATGTGTTTGAAACATCTGGAGAACCAAAGGTTGCGGAAGCCCGACAGAATGCATTGAGATGCAGCAACAGGACCTTCATATAAATCAACAGTGGCATTTACCTCAGGATGCACTATGGATCGGACCTTTCATGGGTTCACAGTGCACTTACCTGCAGACACACTTCTATAAGCCCTTCAATTGCACAGGTCCCAACACCGACTTCAGAGTGCCACCAACCCCTGGCATTACATTCTTCAGATCTATACACTGAATGCACACTGCTTCTTATCCCTGGACCTATACTTTCAAATACACGTATGAGGACGTTCTTAGGTCATAATACTGTCCTAACTGGCAAATAAAACTGACAGTGCACACTGCCAGCGCAGTACCCTCTGTTTTCCCATGTTTCCTTAGAAGGTACATCTCTTTATCCCGAGGGATGCAAGGGAATGTGGCCAGCCGCGTTTCAGCAGTTAGGTGACCTTAAAGAGGCGTTACACTGTCATTTAAGCCTGGGCCCCTTTTTCTGTGATCCATCTACATAACCGTAATACCGCTTCCTACAACAAACACGTGAACTTAACCTTCGGAACAGCTTCTCCTTTACCCTCTAATTCCTTTATCAGGATGTGTATCCTGGCCGCAACTTCTCTATGAGCTTACTAAGGTGTCCAGTCAAAGGATCAAATACAAAAGGTTTGAATGCAAAAGGTGAGAGTCAATAGGATCGCAAACAAAAGGTTTGCATTTTTTTTTTAAATTATATATTTTTTTTGGGTTTCAGTTTAGGTAAAAAAATTGTTTTTTACCACAAAAACAGGGGTTGGGGGCGAACCCCCCCGCCCCCCAAAAAAAAAAATGTAAAAAAAATAAATAAATGTTGAACCTTTTGTTTTCGGTCATTTTAACTCGAGCCATTTGTCATTGGATCCTTTTGATTCGATACTTTGACCTATAACCGCTTACTAAGTATCCACACTGCCACCTACTCCTGTGCACCTTTTCTCACAGACTCTGGACTAAGGTATAGAAACGCAGGGCGTTTTACCGTTGGTCACATTTATTGGAAAACCCTACTCCCTAGCCACAGTGGAACACATCCCTGGCAGGGCCATCTTAAGCAATTTTGGGGCCCTGGGCACTGACATCTTTGGGTGCCCCCTCCACCAAACCAAAGGAAGTAAGTGATCAAGAGTATTTTCCCCGTCCCGCCCACCACGATCACAACCCATAGGTTAATATGCTGCTTCACAGCTTAAAAATAAGCATGTTTACTCCCTTTCAGTCCCCTTACCCTCTTCATTCTTGTTCTAATCAGAATGATAAACAAGTACCATTTGAAGGCCAACATTATCAGTCTACAAAGAGGTTAGTTCTGTTCTAGGATAGATTCAGGAGACTTTTTATCAATAACATCCAGGAAGGTATGCACCCTGTAGTACTAATGGAGGACTGTATGTAAAGGGCAGCATAAAGAGGTCTGGTAAACCCTATACCGGCACAAACACGGCCAATTAACCTGTTCTTGGGTGGATGGCCCCTGGGAGGGTCTCAACCACGCTTTACCTCACTATGCTTTTCACAGAGGAGAAGTTTCCATACACATATCAGTCTTTGTCCCACCTGTAGGTAGTCCAGCATGTATGTAAAAGATATATGTAACCCAGAATAGACAAATAACTCATATTTTGCTGACTCACAGAACGCAAACATGCTCAAGCATGGATAGAGGAAACCAATTGGGAGGAAGGCGAAAGCTACACACACCATAGCATGGATAGTGGATGCAGATTAGAAGCTACCAGGAAGGTGTCTGTATCCAGACAGACTGAAATTATAAGTGGGACATGGTTTTCAAATAGTGTTGCCATTAGAGATCAAAAGAATGAGTGCCTGTGGTGTGAAATATATCAATGCTCACTATTAAAGTGGATGGAACACTATATAGCCAGTGAAACCATGAGTGAGGCTGTTTTGAAGATCATACCCTGAGAAGGAAATCACTCTGAAAGGCTGACAATTTTGAAAGGTTAAGGGACTGGAAATTTCGAGAGGCTAGGCAATACAAGATTAAATTAGATGCCCAGCATTACACGCATTGGTCAAGGGGTGAATCTGGGATTTGTGACAACTCTGCAATTGAACACTTTCATTACCAGTTCTTACCATGAACTAAAGTAATCTCATTGTATACAAGTGACTTGGAAATCACATTACCAAACATGACCATTTTTAAAAACAAAAGAGTAGAGAAGGGTGTAACACAGAATGATTCTATCTTCATTCTCTCCATCATCAAGAGACGTATGCAAGAACCAGCATACCAATCAGTGTGATTTAACCGATTTACTCTGGGTTTGTCTTGTGTATTTTAAAGCTTTACATACTTCCAAAACATTGGCTTGTAAAATTGTAATTTATAATGTGCAGAAAAACCTTTCACTTTTACAAGAATGCAAAGTGTTTTTTGTGTCAAATGAGCAGACTTTAAAATATGCTTGCCCGAGTCCTGCACCATCTGGTCCGCTTCCTTCTGTCTAACACCCCTTCCAATCAAATGGCCTACGTAAGAAGAAAGATCAAGTAATGGGCTAAATGATGCACCAGCATGCGAGAGGGCAAACTTCACAGACGACAGTACAGAAATGTATCAGATATTAGATGATTTGACCAGGATCACTGTATTGCATGCTGGCAAATCCGAATACAGTGGCTCCACTGTAGCTCTTAACTAGCCTCCTCAAAAATGCGTTGCCCCCTCACCTTCATGTTCAGTACCGCTCCTTATCCCTTTCTACTGCCTCTCAACTAGGCTTCACTGCTCTTTCTCCTCACCACCCACAACCGCCCCCTCCAACTTCCCTGAAAGTACCCTTCATGGAAACACTACACATTATTTTCATTAGATTGAAATCTTTGCAGGTATAAAATAACACAACTGCATCAATAATTGCCAAAACAGATGTGACCTCACTACCAGGTTTAACCTGACGTGGGGTTTGCATCAAACACAGAGAATGTGGAAGAAAATGGCTGCTGTTGCCATGGACACCGATAAGGCAGGTCATTTGCAGTCAAATTAAAGGCTCAGAATCTCTCTCTATAATCTGTGCCGATGATAATTGAATGTTTGAGGCAAATGAAATGCCACACAGCGAGACAGGCTATTGAATTATATTCACTTTGCTTGCTTTACGGAAAGTGCCTCCATGTTCTGACTGCACAGAGAAAGAACATAGGAGAGATTGCTTTCTTCATTGTTCGTCGGAGTAAATAACTCCATGCAATGGTATGCAGCATCCCAATCCATACCTTTTTACTAGCCTGTAACTGATAGCGGCCACATTTCCCAGGTCCATGCTTGCCAACTCAAGCCAGTCCTGATTTTTCACATGCATGTTGAAACGTGGAGTTTCTTTTTCCCCACTGTGTGCATGGGCTTACAAGTCCGACCATACAATGCGAAAACACAGGACTGTCTGGAGGAGTCACGCATTGAACTGGGAAATTTGGAATCTATGCCTGTTCGTAGAGTGCAACACCGGAGATCAGAGACGTTTTTATGGGAGGGCAAAAGTGGCACTTGCCCAAGGCCCCCATCTTGGAGAGGGCCCCATGCGGCTGCCTGATCTAAAGAAGATTCCTTTGTTCACAAGACTTAAATAGCGAAGATGTATATAGGAAGGTTGTGAAATGGTTTGCAGATAGGAGCTGACATAATGAAGTAATGATCAGAGGTGGTCTACTTGGGTTAAGAAATTAAGTAGAACATGGTGGAGGGAAGAGAGATTGAAGAGATTGCAATTGGAGATATTTGAGGGTTGATGGTTAAGGTTAGGGGTTGTTTAGTAAGGAGGGATAGTTCATATAAACAAGAGAGGTTTGTGAAATCGTATAGGGAAGAGAAGCAAAATGGAGGGGGGTAGATAGGAAGAAATTGTAATGAAGTGCTGAAGAGAAAGGTGTTGATGTGGTAGGGAGTTTGGTAGTGAAAGGTAAATATATGTATGTAATGGGGATTTTAGAAAGTACATGTAAGTCTGCCTTGAGCAGCATCTTGGCACTATGCGGGCAGAAAAGGAAAAACAGCATAAAGCAAACGGGAAATGTCTTGTGCTAGAAATTAAAGTATATGTACTTTAAAGGGCAATGCTGTTAGCTTTTTCCTAAAACTTCAGTAATGTGTGTCTTTCTGTAAGAAATCTGGTAGCTGATTTCACATTTTTGTGGAAGGACTAAAAAAGGGCATCCTAGAGACCTTTCTCTTTTCTAGGCAGGTACCAACATCTTTGGGTCTGCTTGTGATTGAAGAGGCCTGTTGGGCTGCTACGGGCAGAACCAATGAGGTAGAAACGAAGATCTAGATGTGTATACAGATTTATAAAGCCAACACATGGCTTTGCGGTGATGTGTTTCTTAATGGGAAGCCAGCGAGATATGATTACATTTACGAAGTGTAAGCAGCAGCCTGTAAAATGAAAGATGTATTTAAGGAGAGAAGACACACACGTATGTAAGAATGAAGAAAGCACAGTGAAGACGCAAGTCAAGGGAAAAGCAATGGCCAGGAGGGGTCACATTGACATCTTGAGGAGATATGTTAATGAATGTTCAAGGAGAGGAGATACCGCAATGGCAAGGAGAGATGATAATGATGGGATGAAAAAGTGGGCCGAAGGGAAGAACATTGAGCGTATTAAATAGTTGAAAATAGGGGTAGTTAGATGTGGCAGGATTGGGGAGAGTGGCTGGAGAGAGGGAATAGTAGTTTTGGGGTGTATGAATGTTGACATTGTGAAGGCATAACATTCTTTCGGGTTATTATAGGATTGCTGATATAAGTGGAATGCAGCAGTGGTTTGTGAAGATGGGTGATACATTTGTGTGGAAAGAGGGTAGCAAACTAGTAAACCAATAGCAGTGAATGGGGTGATGTGAGGCAAGAATGTGTACATGAATGATGTGAAAGTGTGCTGAATGGTTGAGGAGAGGCTGAGAAGGTTTTATGTCTTGGAGGAAGTAGGGAAGGAAACTGGAGAGAAACCAGTGAAGGGTTGAGAAGACAGGGTAGGCAGATAGAAGTTAGAGGAAGAAGATTAAGTAATATAGAAGTACAGGCAAACAATAGCAAATGGATTAGAAGAAACAGTAGACAAATGTTCAGTGGGTGGCCAGTGAGTAGACGTAGGGAAAGGGAAGGAAATGAAGAGAATATGGGAAGCAAGCAGATAATGGGAAATGCGATGGCAGTGAAGGAATAAGGAGAGCAAGCATTGAAGAAGTGAGGTGGGATAAAGTTTGGTGGTGGTGTGAATTGTGAAGACAAGCTCACCAGGACTTTCTCAGCCGACCTACGCCTCCCTTAACTTCACACTTCAGGATAATTAGTTTCCTTTTCACCCTGCATCACTTAAGTCTTACACAGGTAATGTTCCTGTGAATGGTCATGGATAGTGTTTCTTCAAACGATGTAGCACCCCTTTCTAAGACATCTAATGCTTCTTGATACTCCAGTGACATTCATATCTAGAGATCACTAGGTGCTTGAAGCAGCCCCAGATTTTCTTCATGGCTACACCATTGATCCTTCCAGTGCAGAGTGTTCTGGCAAGAAGTGTATTTTACCTCAAATACCTAAAGAGCTCACGAAAGGACTTGATCACTATTTCTGACATGCATCCATAAGCTTCAACCAGGATTGTGCACATTCCGAACATGGTGCATTTGTTGTGTGTTTCAGTGAATTAAACCACTCTTTGCTATTACAAGTGTTCTCATCACAGCCCTAGAAGGCATTGCTGTTATACCATGACCCCACCTTTCCCCAGAGGCAACACTTGTCATGAGGAAGTTAATAATGTCCATGTCATACCGGATCAACCATATTACTGACAATGCAGTACGACAATTTATGAACTTGATATATGTCCCTTCAAGATCTACTGGAAGGCGCATGGTTCATCACTGTATTTGGTAAACCTGATCAACTCCACCCAGTTAAGCCATGCGGTGCTGGCTGATGACTTGAAGAAAAAGGGTCAGCATTAAAAGTTTGTTAGATCACAAACTGCCATTCCGTCTCCAACTTTGCCTATTTTGGAAACGTTTGTAAATCATAAATGCTCTCTATTTTGAATGATGCCCCGAATACACCAGCCTCTTTATGTTTACCCAATCTGGGTGTTGTACTTGGCATGGCACAGGCACTGCTCTGCTATTTAAAGACCATGGTCCTCTCCGCAGCCAAGGATAGAGGCTGCGCATTAGTCATTGTCGCGCCCGATCTGTATATTCGGGAGTTGCTGCAACACATGAGCGGTCTGGCAGGTAAGGGGATGTGGGGGAGCTGTTTCTATCCTAGTGGCAACTAACCGTTGTGTGATAGCAGAAGTTGGTCTGTAGGCTCAGGAGAGACTTTAGGCCACGGTCTGCAACCAATGGCTCTCCATATGATTTTGTCTACCCCCCTCCATGGCCCCTCACTAATGCTTATTCTGGTTAGGGCTTTTGGAATGCGTACTCCAAAACCTCTACAGATCCAAATGTGTAAAACCCTCTTTTAGGAGGTCCACATATGGTTCCCCTTATAATACCAGTGCTATGGAATATGCAACTATTAATCAACAGTAAAACAAGAACCCCACAAGGTCAGCTGGTTGCCCATTCGATAGCCAGAATGAATACGCAGAGTGCAAACTGTATATTGTGGTTGCATGCATATTCCAGATTACTGCATATCACATAGTTCCAACCACAATTAAAACTAGAATGGAACTGATTTAAACAAAAATAAAAAAAAATAAAACACACAATCTTTTAAAAGCCAATATCACACATTTTTACTCTAGGAAAACTATGGATTACAAAACATATTGAAACTGATTACTTGTAATAACTCTGAAAGCAAAAGCAAACATTGGCTTAAAAAATACAGATTTTGAGAAGATTAGTCCGACAATGTAATCAAGCATTAGTGCTCGAGAATGTCTTTCCTTGAAACTGTAGGCAATTATAAGACTCGTACACTCCCCGTGCATAGCTAGAGACTAAGATTCCTTGTGGCACTCCTGATTCCACGGAGGGTTCTCCCACAGTCTACTCAGTGAGAGGCGATAGAGAAGCAAAACAGTCAACTATGTGGTCTAAGTTTATTTTGCAGGGAATCACACTGATATACCAAAACATCAAGCGAAGGAGCCTGCCACAGCATTTTGAGGGGGATAGATGACAGTTTGTAAAAATGGTTCTGAGTGTGGTCATTAAACCATTGTGTTGTCGACCTCCTTACTCTCAGCCCTGGTGGATCAATAGCTATTGGACCTTTCTTTGGGCCATTAGGTGCATATTTCACCCCAATTCAGAGAATATTTAGTTTCACAAAGAGTTGCTAATTATTGGAAGAATCGGGCATCTAAATGCCGACCTTACCAGTTAACCCATTAAGTGCTATGGGTGAGTATGGTCATTCTGAATTCCCATAAGGAATCATTGTAGGCTCCGCCCACTCCCCCAGTTAAAGGAATGGTTTGGTCAAAATTTGTTATTGTTCCTACGGGTCGGCCATGTGTTTTTAAGCCTAAATCGCACGATTTTAGAAAAGTTTCCTATGGACCTTACCCGAGTTTTCGTCCATTAAACACACGCGAAAACAGGCACCAGGGCGTAGAAGTAAAAGATGAGAGGGGTCTTATGGCCCCTCGCTCCCACACACTTGCCTGCACGCCCACCGGCCCACCCCCCCCTATCAAAGGCATTTAGCACCCGTGGATGAGCGCTGCCATGGTGTGCTGTCAGGGGCGATAACGGCCAAGGTGCCAAACACCATGTACACGTCAAAAGGTATCCCACGGCCAGGGGCAATTGCTCACAGGGCCTCCTCAGACCCCGTGTCTCCAGGCAGGCCTCCCCTGAGGCAGGCCGCCCCCCTGCAATCCACATAAGTGTGTCTCCATTCAGCAGTCTTCCTGTGCCTTGTCTGCACGCCCACCAGCCCATCCATCCACCCGCCCCCATCAAAGGCATTTCGCACCCGTGGATGAGCGCTGCCATGGTGTGCTGTCAGGGGCGATAAAGGCCAAGGTGCCAAACACCATGTACACTTCAAAAGGTATCCCACGCCCAGGGCGCAATCACTCACATGGCCTCCTCAGACCCTGTGTCTCCAGGCAGGCCAAGCCTGACACTGGCAGCCCCCCTGCAAACCACATAATACCACAACATACACACATCATTCATTCACAAACACACCCCTGTTTCTAATACTTTATAAACCACTTTTAATATGTCTCATGAGAACATCTTTGTGCTTTGCAAGTCAACTCCTGAACGTTCTACCTGAGAAGCACTGAGATCTATGCTAATCTGCTTGTCGTCGTGCCATCTGTGACCGCTTCGAGCAAACTCGTCAGTGTGCTACCTGTGGCCATCTACCTGTTCTCCTGCAACATACTGCTCGGCCTGCTGAATCCAACTGTTTGTTGGTTAAGGTAAGGCCATGTATCCTAGTCATATTTCGGTCATTTTTAAATTTCTATCTATTTGCGATTAGAGTACCCAATTGTGCTATGTTCATTTGGCTCATTGCTATTGACTTGAGTTTCAATTGTTATTTTATCGATAGATCTATTTATTTTCATCTGTGTCAATTGTCATCGAATTGCATCCTTTGGGGGTCCAGTCTATAATGTAAGCATGTTTCCTTCTCGTGCAAGACAGAACATCCAAGGGACGAGTCACATGTTCAGAGTTTAGTCACATCATTTATAAATTTCTGCAACTTGTGCAAATACTAAGCCGCACATGATGAACTGGTATAGTTCCGGCGAGTAAAACAAACTTTGCATTGAACATTATATGGTTAATTTATTTTTGTATCACATTTATATTCATCAAGATTGTTTAATAATGTCGATATTTACTTTTCAGAATTTTCAACAATGCCTGCCTGTTCGATTAGCGGTTGCCCTTCGAAGACCCATGCTAAATCTGAAGGCACTACAATGCATGTATTCCCGAAAACTGTTGATCGAATAAGAGAATGGGTCAGACATTGCGGATATCCACTGAATGAGCTAGAAAGCAGAGTCCAAGAAGTCTTACAGGACAAGAGGGGTGATCGATACTGCATCTGCAGCCAGCACTTTTCCTCGAACATGTACCCCACATCTTGGGTAACAAAGAAGAATAAACGGTGAACGACACGAAAATTGCTCCCAAACGCTATTCCCACTCTATTCGTCCACATTCCGCCACTGGTGAGTCAAGTGTCCGTTTTTATCTTTAGGCCTTGCGGTAGTGTGTAGGTAGCCAAATGGATTAATTGATATTTTAGGTGTTCTTTCCAATTTGTAGTACTTTCGACATTGATATGAGTGTATAGTTTTTTGAATAATGACATTTATCAATATATTCGTTTTAGATTTCATAACCCACAAACAAAATCTATATATGGGCACAGGGAACTGTGCTATATTGCGAATTTTCAATAGCATTACTCTCAAGTATTCTGTCTCCTTACATGGCAATTTTAAATATTGGCATTTCATTATCAAACAATAATTTACCTTTACAACTGCTTGACTATCCTTTGAATCTGAAGCAAGAACATTTTACTTCCGTGATGTGCCCGCAGTTATCAACCACCTCTAGCGTGTATCAGGTAATCTTACTTGGCTATTCCGCTACAGACTTGTTTTATGCATGTCAAGTAATAGTTTTCATGTATCATGTGATTATTTTACCAATTGTTTGGTTAGTGCTTTCCAATTAATATACACCTTAGTTGTCGTCCCCTGGTGTTTGTTTTCAGTTATAATTAGTGTTATCCATACTAATGCAAGTACTGTCTTTCAGGGAGATGCTGAAGCATCCACCACATTGACAACAGCCCTAGATGTTCTTCAGCAGCACGAGGTATGGATACTGACAGCTCCATTGACCGTGATCATCAGGACTGGAACACTTGTCGTTTGTTCTACACCATGTTTCATTCGTGGTTAGCCATTGATATGTACCTGTGCGGTCGACCCCAAGTGTGAGTTATGTTTTCAATATTGTAATCCTTACTAATGCAAATACTATGTTTCAGGCAGTTGTTGAAGCGTCAACCCCCGCACTTGATGCAGAGCCTGACATTCAAGTAATTCCAGGGGAAGTGGAAGCGGGGCCATGCGGATACAAATCGGCGCAACAGCTTTTGGAAGTGCGCACTACATTTACAACATCCCTAGATATTCTTCAGCAGCACGAGGTATGGATACTGACAGCTCCATCGAGCGTGATCATATAACGTGATTCCATTTGCTATACTTTCTTCCCTATTAACGCAAGTACTGTGTTTCAGGGAGACGATGGAGCTTCCACTACAATCACAACATCCCATTTAGATGATGCAGATGTAAAGAAATCAGAGAAATAAGTCGATTAAATCTGATCATATTTAAATAATTCCTTGATTCTTTTAGACAAAGCATCATTTGTGGTTATCTCTTTATATGTACCTGTGCCGTCGACTCCAAGTGTGTGTATGTTTACAATATTGAAAACCATACTAACGCAAGTACTGTGATTCAGTGAGTTGCTGATGCATCATCTCCAATACAATCATTCATGGCAGTCCATGCAGAGCCAGAGGTATGGATACTGACAGTTCCATCGAACTAGGTCATCAGAGCTCAAATACTTGTCGTTTGATTGTTCTACACAATGTTTAAATCGTGTTTAGCTATTGAGATGTACCTGTGTGTTCGTCCTCACGAGTGTTTTATTCTAACAATTTTGTGATACATAGTAATGAAAGTACTGTGTGTCAGGGAGTCGATGGAGCCTCATTCCGTGCTGTCTATGCGGATACAGAAAATATAGTCGTTGCAGCGCAACAGGAAGGGAAGAGATGCAGAAACGAATCAGAGCTACAGCATGCAGATGTTGAAGGTCAAGTCAAAAAGGTTGCGAAGAAAAGAAACAAAAATAAGGTTAGTTACAAACAGTTCATAACTTTAGACATTTTTTTGTGCTGGGGACTATTTTATGTTTTTTTCCAGTCAATTGTACTATACTTTATCTTGTGTTTAAACTGAACATCCCTTTTCCAATCTGTCCTCTAGTTACCCGTGGGTGTACAAACTATACATACACAGAAAGTGAAGCGAATGAGAGATGTTGCTTGCCAGACCATTTACACTATGGAGGAACTATTAATTCAGACGCCGCGTGTTGAGACTCGAGATGCTCATGTCCAATGGCCAGAACATGAAATGATGTGTCCGGAGAATCCAGTAAAGTTGTAAAGGACCATTGCTACAGTGTGACTGCAACACCACAAGAAGATGATACTGAATGTATTGAAGATAGCTCTGAAGTAGTCGCAGATCAATTCACACAATCTACAGCCGCCAAAAAATTGCCACCAAAAAAGCTGTCGACATTGTTGTGTTCTCCCATCAATGTTGAAGTAACAGATGTTGAAATGACAGAGAATTAACCAGCAGCAGCCTTCACTGACGCATGAGATCCTGATATCGGCGATATTTGTTTCAATTCTGCTGATATGTCCTCGCGGGCACAGTCCGAAACAACTTTCATGCCGGATGACAGTCTAATGAAAGAGGGCAAATACATAGTATTCGACAGTTGTTTGATGGATATTATAAGTATGCTGAAATGTGGGCATTCCGTCAGAGGGAAAGTATGTGGGAAGCCATTGATTCATGTGACTCGTCAAAAACAAGGCAGTAACGTCACAATACATGCCGCCTGTAGATTAAATCATACGTTCTCATGGTCTGCAGAACCGATTCTGGGGAAACTGCCAGCAGGCAATCTACTGTGTGCAGCTGCATCACTTTTTAGTGGCTCCAGTTTTAGAAAGTTAGAGTATTTCATTCAGTTTGTGGGACTCCATTTCATTTCTAAAACGCAGTACTACAAATTCCAACATGATTATCTATTTCCGGCCATTAGTGATGCTTGGAAAATTGAACAATTGTCTCTAGCAAGTGCATTCAAAGGCAAATGATTCCGGCTAGCTGGCGATGGACAGTGCGACAGCCCTGGATTTTCTGCCAAGTACTGCACCTACCACTTTCAGGACATGGACAGTAAGAAAATTGTGAGTTTGGTGGTCGTGCAGGTGTCCCAATGTAAATCTTCAGTGGCCATGGAGAAACGAGGATTTATAAAATCAGTGAAATATCTACAATCGAGGGGAATGCACATCGACCTCTTAGCCACCGACAGACACGTTTCAATTGCCAAGACAATGTGAGAGCAGTTCCCACATATTAAACATCAATTTGATGTATGGCATCTTGCTAAATCAATCAATAAGAAAATCTCGGCTGCAGGGAAAAAAGAAGGTTTGGAAAGTATTTCACAGTGGTCCCAGTCTATCAGCAACCATCTTTGGTGGAGCTCCAAAACTTGTGAATGGTCAGTGGAAATCCTACTTGAAAAATGGCGGTCACTGATGCGCCACTGTACCAACGTTCACCGCTGGACAGAAAACCTACATTTCCACCAATGTGAACATGGCCCTTTGTCCCCAGAGGAGGCACGGAAGAAGAAGTGGTTGGTTCCATCTTCACCCACACACAAGGCCATTGAGAAGATTGTTATTTGTTAAAACTCTATCAAGAGATTTGAGGGGGCTGACAGAATTCTGTCACACAAGAGGTTTGGAGTGTTCCACAATATGTGCCTAAAGTACAGGCCAAAGTGCTTGCATTTCAGCATGCAGGGCATGAAACATAGGACTCTACTTGCTGTCTTGGCCCATAACGAGAATGTGTGCCGTGAACAATCTAGAACTACAGGTAATGTAGGGATGCTTCGCTACACTACAGCCTTTGCAAAAAGAAGTAAGCAATGGGTGATCAAACCAGTCTATGAGGAAATGGAGTTCGATTTTGTTAAAGGCCTTATTGTTGCTGTACTCGATAAGCACAGATATGGAATTTTGAGCGTTTCTGTGCAGAGCACTGATGCATTGCCACCAAACATTGCCACTGTGCCATGTCCACCCAAAGAAGAATTTGTTGAGAAGTACAAATCCTGGTTTAAATCATTATAATCTTATTGTCTTTTTGTAAAAAAAATGTTATTGTACAGTGTACATACAAAGTATGCAAACCCTAACCCCTATCTTCACCATCCTGGGTGACGAACAGCCTGGGTGACATCTTTGACTTCTCTCTCTATTCACCTCATATCGCTGACCTTGTCAATATGTGTATGTATATATTTTTGCTGATGTAACTAAGTTTTGCAATCTCATGTAAATTCTGCGCACTGTTAACCGAGGGGAGGCTTGCGTATTGCAAATAATAAAACAAACAAACAACAAATCTCACTTTCAACTCAACTCCTCGGGTACTTTATACTTTCCCTGACCTTCCCCCAAAAAGTCAATATCCCCATTGTTATGGTTCTCTAGGGCTGCAAAGCTCGCGGACAACGAGGACAAAATTGGGGGCCTTAGAATGCGCCAAGCGAGCCGATGCAGATGGGAGAGAAGCCAGTTCGCATTTGCACATTGAGGCCCAGTACATAGATGGGTTCGAAAATTCAAGTTCTCACAGATGGCTTTACTACGGGATGTTGCAAAGTAAGAATGTATGCTCTTTTCGAGTGAAGGTCAGCGGCTTTGATTTTCAGCTCACAGCCTGACGAGGCCCACAACTCGCACTGGCAGTATAAGGTTCTATTGTTTTTTGACCTTGAGAGACAGGGACCATGCCAAAAGGACTTCATTTGAAGGAGGGGTGCAATAACGTAAGAGACGATGAGTCAGAAAATTCGGAAACTAGACCGAGTTTCATGTTAGTTCAGTATACGAAAAATCGCTGTCACGAGCACAGTGGGATTTACGGACTGCATTACGCAGAGACACAAAGGAAATTGCAAATATAATGTAAGTAACTCTTTAGACGCTATTATACCGGAATGAAGAATTAATGAATGGATGAATGAATGAATGCATGAATGATGAGCAAGTAAAACGTTTGTGGGATCGTCTTTGTACCGGGCACATGGGCATGCAGGTCCACATTCCACAAGCATGTAGACAAACAGTTGTTTCTCATTGTGTGCTAACCTCGATTTATTTCATTAGATTTCGCATTGATTTTAGAGCTGAATATTCTCTATTGCACTATCCTTGCAAGCAAATAGTTTCTGATCGGCCGTAATAAATAAAATGAATAATAGTAATAAAAATCGGCTGGCGAGACTATTTATAATTTTTATGTTTTCAAAACAGGTTTATCCTACCCTACTGCTACTGCCACCAGTGTCAGACCCCGGCAGATGGTTTTTTCAACCGCCATCTGCAGCTTCACGTAAACAACTGCACCACTTTGACGATCTTATGGGACGATCGCCAAGGGCCCATATGCCCTTACACGGTACTAGCGGCTAAAAGCAACATATCAACCTTTACACTGGCCTAGTGCCTAGTTGATGGAACAGCCTTGCGGTTCACCGTGCGACTAAAGTGCTTCTTTTAATGAAAACCAACACCCTGTGTACCATGAAGGAACAGCGCGTGACTCACGATAAAACGGAACAGCATTTGCGGATAGAGAGAAAAGAAAAAAAATCACATTACGATTGAATATGCCAATTGCTGAATATTCTATAAACATTTAATGTCAAATAAATGTACTTTACCAAATGTACCGTGTTGCTGTTTGATTTTAAAGTACAGTTTCATATTCCGAATTGTGGCGCACTGTGTTGAGAGTTGATCTGTGTTGGTTTCCGGGTTCTGTGTGAAGTCGCATAGAAGACGACTGGGCGCGTTTGCCTACGCAGCACAGTAATGTCACAGAGAGAGGCGGGGAATATTAATGTTTTGATAATGTCAAGCTCATGGGCGGGGGATATGATTTAGTGCTGCAAAAGCAGGTCAGTCAGGGCAATGCGGCAAGTGATAGGATTATCACAAAATGGCAGTGCCCTGGTGCCTGTTTTCGCATGTGTTTAATGGACGAAAACCCAGGTAAGGTCCATAGGAAATTTTTCTAAAATCAAGCGACTTAGGCTTAAAAGCACATGACCGGCCCGTAGGGACAATAAAAAATGTTGACCGAACCATTCCTTTAAGTTAAACCTTTGGCTTCATCATAGGGGATATTTTCATTTCACCTGGGCATACTGTTGTCCTCTACATTTGCTGACACTGCTGTCCCATTAGTAATTGTTTCAATGTAAAAACTGTGCTCTCCCTGGTGAAACATTTGACACTTTCTTGTGGTAGCAGTCTGTTCCCATCAGAGTTGTGGGCTAAGCATCAATGAAGAGTATTAAACGCCCCCCGCTGCCACCGAAGCCAGTGGCTGGCCTGCCTCTAAACATATCAGTCAGTGGGTTCCAATGAATATCCACAAAAAGGGGACCAAAGAATGCACTAGTGATCTGGATGCATGAATCTCCCGGGGAGATAACACGTTCAATATCAGTAAAACATTACAGTGCAGTTCAGATCATATGTGTTGCTGCTCCACAGTCATGTGTGGTGCTATGATACAAGGTGCAATGGCATCACCCTGGCAGTATCAATCATCGCCATTCTGGACAGTGGTAATACAGCAGGCACAACACAACATGGAAATCATTAAATGTAGCTGAGCCTTAGAAGACAATGCCACAAAGTTTTGGTCTCAAGAGAAGTGTAAGTATATGAGTTCCAGGGTACACAGGGTACACTGTGGCAAGCAGGGGGATATTTTCAGGCTAGAGTGATCTGGAACATGCTCACTTTGGTTACCGTAGTAACCAAAGTGGATTCCATGAGAGAAAGGTGTTTTTCCAGTGGTGGTTCACTGATATCTCATCATCAGGAGATTAATTCATAGAGCAGCAACATCGTGATTAGGAGACACTGGTCTGACCTCCGCAAGAGTGCAAGACAAGACTTCAATATTCATACCCGTGGAAGACAGTTTATCCAATCCGCAACTGTCTTTCTTGGTTGCAATTTACTTATCACCACCAGCTCTGCACTGCAAACTATCATGCTTGGGCTATTTTTGGCTCGTTTCATCCCGGTTTCTGTTTTTTGGGATAGTTTGGGGCTTTCCCCCTCCCATCATGCTTCAACAGCACCGCTAAGTACCGCATGGAGTGCAAGTAACTCATCCGCAAACAGGTAAGGTCACAACTGACACTCTGCTTCAACCCACAACCCTTCCCTCTCTCCCCACTTTGATTTGTGACAAGAGCATTGTGCTCCAGTCCCTATGTTCCTATGGTGGCGGACAATTATTATAATGTTTTTCCTTCAATGGATTGGCTCACCCACCACGCACTGAGATCATCTCATGAAAAAAACTTAAAAAACAGAAACATTTGCACCCTGTTTAAACCCCAGGGTGTGAGTGGCTTTCTATTTCCAGTGGCAGGTGGACAGACATGGCTGTTAACAAACCACAGCCCTCTTCGAGGCCTTCCTTGGCTCGGGCTGGCAGGCATTTACTGGCTATGTCCGCCCCCCCCACTGTAGGTGAAAGCCATTGTGTGCCAATCGTAAACACTTCACATTAACAGGTACACAGTCACGTCAGAATCACAATGCCCTCTTTTGTGCAAAGCAATTAAAATGACTGCATAAATGATGCATATTGAAAATCAAGAGCTAATAAAACAATTTACTGAAAAGAACGAAGTTAAAATGAAAAACCGAAAATATCTCCCATTAGTACCCGGCACGCACAGCGCACCAGGAATACAACATGTGGATTGGCTCTTTTGCAAACCATACCACATGGTATTCCTTGCACGCCAGTGTGTCCTGCGCGTGCCGGGTAGTCTGTTCCCGATTAGGATCATGGCAGCCCCTCTGCCAATGAAGAGGCTCGAAATGGGGCAATCCCCGCTCCGAGCCTCCCCATGGCTGGAGGCTGCATTCCTCCCACACCGGGGACTCAGGTAAGACTTTTTTTTTCCCTTTCCTCCTTCCTCCCTCCTCCCTGCCCTCCCCACCCCACTTACCTTCTATCCTTTGGTCTCCGGTGTCCCCCGGCGGAGACCGCAGTACGTTTTTTTTTTTCCCTTACCCTCCCTTCCGCCCTCCCAGGCCCACTTACCTTCTTTTTGCTTCTTGTCTTGGGAGCGAACACGCTGGAAACACTTCTGTTCCCAGCGCGTCCGCGCCCAATGGCAGCCATGGAAAGTGAAAACAGACTACATTGTCCCTTTCCCAGCAGCCATTTTTTTTCCCTTTTTTATCTGTTTTGAAACGCGGTAACGTTTGAAAACAGAAAAAAATTCCATTAGTACCCCGGTTTAACGGGCCGGGGTACTAGTGGCAATAAGACCCTCGGCGGCGGGCCAATACCACTGACGGTAATGCCCCAGGGGCATTACCTGGGGCCTCCTCAGGTCTTATTGCCACATTCATTGTTAATTCTTAAAAAATAGATAATAACAATTCTGGCCTGGATCAGTATATTCTGGAACAGTTGTGGGTGATAGATGAAAAAGAGCTTTGAGGTACCTGGGATCCTCCCTATGCCATACCAAAACCTTACCTGGTTTTGAAAGTAGACCTGCCTGAGTGGAAACAGGCAAGTGTATAACAAGGGGTTCTCTATTTATCTGAGGGTGCTGGGGTTTCCAGTATGTTTTTAAAACAATACAACATATTAAAAAATAAATAAAAACAAAGGAGTATTCTGCCTCTTAAATTCTGCAGATGGTTTGTTTGTTTATTTATTTATAGTGCACACCTTGCCCGAGGGCTTGGAAACATACCATGTCATTGTGTGCATCCTGCAGGAATGCACCCATCACACTGCAAATGTTGTGTCCATACAGGGAAGGTGACAGGGATACAGGGTTATCTAGCAGTGACACAAAGACTGGATATCATATTAAGAGACGCAGAAGCAAAGAGCTCAAATGAGTTGCAGTTTAATAGCACAATATTCAGTGAATCATCTACCTCCCATCAAAATGTACACATTTAATCATCTCACAGTTTCTCAGACACTTCTATTTCTTAAAGGGGGTAGTCCAAGTGAAAATAACCCCTACAATGTACTTGTCATCTTTCATTTGGGTTTACTGGGATTTCCAGTAGGTGGTTTGACGTCCCCTTTTTCAGCTGGGGGAGATTCCTAGCTAAACATCCCGACATTAAATGTCAAAATAATAATACTAATAGTAAAAAGAAAGAAGACCCTGTTGTTCCAAAGGGTGACCCCCAGTGCACTCCTATGGTACTAATCTAAACGCAGTTCTAAATCAGATGTGCATTTGCTAGAACCACCCCAGTCATTTCTGATAGTAGCACTAACAGAAAAAAACAAAAATATGTTGAAGGGGGTGATGTGTTTTTAGGATTATAGTAGAATGAAGGCAGCAATGACAGAGGCATCCCACGAGAAGGGGGCTGCCCTGGTTTTTGGAAACATACCATGTCATTGTGTGCATCTTGCAGGAATGCACCCATCACACTGCAAAAGTTGTGTCCATACAGGGAAGGTGACAGGGATACAGATAGGCCTTGTGGGAGGTAATGGGGTCTGACGGAACTTGTGTGAACAGAGGATGACGATGAGGGATATACAACTGCAGCAATACAAGCCAATCTGTGGCCAGCACCAAGAATTATATATCGTCTTATTGCTGACAGAAGAAATTATGGTTCACAATTGCATAACAGGGCTGCAATAAAGTATAATTAATTAAACCTTAAAATTTAACAATGAAGAATCTCAAATCATCAGTTCAAATACGAGATTTGCCTGGATATAAAATTAAAGGGGATAACAAACCCAGAGGATTTTTGATTTGTGGGGGGAGGGGATTTAGACATACATCACAAACAAGACAAGACAAAACCAAACATATACACAGTTTGGGACCGACAGAGAAGGAAAGAATAGTATGTGGATAAAGCACTTAAATCAGACTAAATGGATCTTTGTTAATCAGAAGTGACAGAGGTCAAAAACTCTACAAAAGGTTTCCATTTCAGTTCATGCTGTAGTAGTAATGAGGGACTGTAAGCATTTCATTTTTCTCATATATCTTACATATTAAATTCCACCATATATTGTAGTGACATTTATCCACATTTTTCCAGTTGGATGTTATAGTTTTAATGGCTACCCAGATGAAAAGGTTAAACAGGTTCACAATACAAGTGGGCATGACAAGTGTAGGAAAAATATTTCCAATAAAAAGTACTTGAGGACAAAAGTCAAAGTGCAGATAAAGGAATGTTTTAAGCATATCCCACACGCTAAGCCAGAAACATTTTACATATTTGCATTCAAGTATCATATGTGTTTAAAGGTTCCTGAACGTTGAAGGCAACTCCACCATACTTGAAGAGTAAAGACGGATTGATAAAAGTTCTATGATGAAAGAAAAATAAAGCTTGTAATAAGCTTGCTGATGTAGTAATTATTGATATATGTTTCCAAACTAGAGGCAATTGTAGTAGATCATCTTGTATAGCACAATCTTGCTGCCAAGCCTGAAAGCAGTTTTGCATGGTGTCCGCACAAGGGTTTCCTAAAAGGGTTTTATATAATAGTGAGGCAGTCATGATGGGACTATGGACTGATTGTAATCTCTCAACATTAGCAGCCATATTACTACATTTGAGGGAATCATAATTTTCCATAATTGCATCAATAATCGATTGATATTTACTGACACATTCATTGAAGATAATTGGAATGCCATGCACAAAAATCTGATTAAGGTATTTGATGACCAGAGAGAGCCACTGCCCCCCTGAAGGTGGATTGCTTTTTAATTTTAATCAGTGAGTTAAACCAAGATAGGATAAGATATACTTGGAAGGGTTTGGGGTATATGGGTACAAATATGTTCTAATGTAGCGGGCTGACAAATTAGTACTTGTGCATTTAATAAATCTATTTTTATTTTTAATAAGATAGGTATCTGCCAGCGTAAGAGGGGATACCATAGCTCTCTCTAGGCACTGCCTCTGAGACACATCTGTAGAACAATCATGTGTAAACTATAATTGTACCTGCTTCAGGACAAAGGCAATATGATATTTTTTAAAGTTAGGAAAACCAACTCCTCCAAATGCCTGTCGATATTTAAGCTTAAACACAGATATTCTATGTTTCTTGGTTCCCCAAAGAAATGTTATCAAACATGAATCTATAGATTTGAAGAATAAGGAGGGGAGAGGTAATGGTACCATGTACTTAAAATACATAATAATTGGAGATAACATAATTTTGATAGATTCTAATCTACCCCACCAGGACAAAATTAGAGGAGACCAGGAATGGGTGAGTTCTTTGATTCTTGATAATAGAGATGTGGTGTTCTGTTTGATGATCTATTTAATAGAATAGGAAATATTAATACTTAGATATTTTAAATCATTGGGGTACCATTTCATACCTGATGCGAGGATGTGACTTCTTGGTACAATGCAAATTCAGGGGTAGAATTTCTGACTTGTCCGTATTCAATTTGTATCCTGACACTAAGGGGTCTGGGTTTCTCAACAGCAGCAACATGTCGTCAGCATAGGCTGCTGTTTTGATCTGCACATTGCCACACTGTATTCCCATTATGTTTTCATTTTGTCTAATACCTTTCAGGAAAGGCTTTAAAGCTAAAATAAAAGGAGTGGGGAAAGTGGACAACATTTAGCATGTTCCTCTAAATAGAGGAAAGTATGGGGACATTTGACCATTGAAAAAAAATGTTGTTCTGGGATTGGAGTAGAGTATTCTTATTAGGGAGATACAAGTAGGATCAAAACCATGCCATTTGAGGGCTTCAAACATATAATTCCACTCTAACAAATCAAATGATTTCTCTGCATCAAGAGAGACCTCAGCAAAAGAGTATTTAGATCTATGGATATGGTCTAGCGTATTTAGCAAAAGTCTAATGTTTGAGTAAGAAAGTCTGCCCTTAATGTATCCCACTTGATCATGTTTGAATAGTTTAGGTAATAGGAGAAGAAGTCTATTTGCTAGAATCTTTGCAAAAAGCTTACTATCTGTGTTGATGAGAGGTATAGTTCTATAGCTCTGAGGTAGTTCGGGATCTTTATTAGGAAAAAACTATCCACATAGCTTCCAAAAAGGACCCTTGTGCTTTATTATTTAGAATGAAATGGGAGAAGAGCTCATTAAGTTTGGGCACTAAATGTTAAAATGAGCACAAAAAAAATAAAAAACGGGGAAGCCATCCGGCACCGGTGCTTTACCTTTTTTTAGACCTTGTATAGCTTTACTAATCTCATCAAAATATATAGGAGTACTAAGAGTTTGCAGATCAATCTTTGGATATGTTGTGCGAGGTATGTGTTGAAGGAATTCCTTAATATGCATATTATTGAAAGGGCCTTCTGACAAGTACAACTTCTGATAGAATTCAGAGAAGACTTTGATAATTTCTTTGTCTGAAAATGACCTATTACGAGCTTGATCTTTAATTACGGCAATTCTTGCTTTCTCTTTTCTAAGTTTAAGCTATGATGCAAGCGACTTACTTGACCTATTAGAAAATTGATATATTTTTGCCTTGTATTTTAGGAGATCTCCACATGAATATTGTGTAGCGATTTTGTTATATTGTATTCTGAGTTTAGTTATATTGTTTAGAATAACATCTGAGTTGGTGCGTGCGAATAAGGATTCCTGAATTTTTAGTTGTTCAAGGATATTGTCTTATTCTTGTTTAAGTAGCCTTTTCTTGTTTGCTACAAAAGAAATAATGGAGCCACAAAGGACTGCGTTGTAGCAATCCCAATTGTTAGTTACAGAAGTATCTTGGCTGTTGTTCTCATCAAAGAATAGGTTTGTGTTGTTGGTTATGTATTGTGTGAATATGTCATCCATCAAAAGGGATGAGTTGAACATCAATCTTTTAGATTAACATGGAGTTTGTGGCAAGGTGAGTTGAATATTAACAGGTGCATGATTGGAAAGTGTAATGCACTCAATATTATCATGTAACATGTAATAAGGAGCTATTCATAGATTTCAATATATATATAGTTTAGAGAAAGTTTTATGAGGATTAGAAAAGAAAGTATACTCCAAATCTGAGGGATGAGTAATACGCCAAGAGTCAATAATGGCTAATTCAGATATAAGGTTAGTGAATTGTGAGTGGGATTTGATGTTTTTGAAATGCACACTAGATTTCCTATCAAGGAATGGCTCAACAATTTCATTGCAGTCCCCACATATAATTAAATTGTTTGTTTTAGAACGAAGAACATGATTTCTAAGTTGTGCCCAGGATCGGGTATCTGGTGATGTAGGGCCATATAAATTCGGAATTGTATATTCAACAGATTCAATGAGTTATTTGACAAGCACCCATCTTCCTAAATCATCAGATTAATTAGCTATAGCCTTGCACTTAAACCTCTGGTGTACAAGAGTTATAACTCCATTCTTCTTGCCATCTGCAGCACAATGGAAAACTTGGCCTAGCCAGTAACGTTTAAGTTTGTCATCTTCTGCTTGTGATGAATGGGTTTCTTGAATACATGCTATTGACAGTTTAGTTCTATTATGGTGTGACACTATTTTCTGTCTCTTAATAGGATCGTGTAACCCTTTAGCATTACAAGATGTTATATTAAAAGTAATATCTTTGAACAAAGTAATGTAAACATAACAGTATGATGACATTATACAGATTATTATTATAGTAACAACAGGCATAACAGAAACGACTTGAATACTTTTTAGGAAATCTTCAATAAATAGAAGTTGGTAGATCTGCTCATAGGATGGAAACAAAAGGGGGGAGACACATGAGGGATATAGTGAGAAAAAGAAAGTCAACATGGAAATATATGAAATATATCTGTATGAAAAAGCGAATCATGAAAAAAATTGTGGCAAACCAAAAATAGCCACATCAAACCAAGTTGAAGAAAAAGGAAGAAAGAACAGGGGTTAGAGGGCCAAAAAGGTGACACCCCACTCTGGTGGAGTAATAATGTGTTATGTTGTAATCATTGTACCGTTGAAATTCAGGTAAGTGGTCTTGAGATGTCCATCTCATCCTTTTTATAATTTTGAAAAAAGTGTCTCCAGTCAATTGGGTTTAGAAAATTGGCCCTGTGACCATTTATATTGACTTTGTGAGCAGCTGGATGTATGATGCCATATCTGGCATTTAGTTGTTTTTATGATGGTCAAAAGGCAAGTGATTATTTTCTCCTAGTAGCTGTAGCATTTGAGATGTCCTGGGCAATGAATATCTTTCTGCCATTCTAAGAAATTTGCTTTAATTGCTTAACTTTCTCCATTATAAGTGTTACATGTGTGTAATCCAGTAGTGCACAAATAAGTGTTCTGGGGGCATTATTGGAGGGCTGTATACTATTGACTGGACCAATCCAATGATCTCTTTAGATATTAAGTTGCACCGATGTTGGTAGATCCAGGAGCTTAATAAGCATTGTATTTAGAAATACGCTTGCATTGTCTCCCTCAGAGCCTTCCAAAAGGCCAACAATAGGAAGGTTATTCCTCCTACTGCGGTTTTCAAGATTTTCTGTTTGTTTTTGCAGAAGCCTAACACTGCTTTCCAATATTTTAACTCTGCAGGCGACATCCTCTGCATCAATAACACATCTCTCAACCTCAGTGATTCCTGATTCGAAGGCGGACCATTTGTCATTGAGTTGCTGTAATTTAATATTTGTATCTTCCATGAAAGGTTTCAACACCCTAATTTCACTGAGAATAGCCTGCATTCCCCGATCTAAGGATTCTTCTTTTGGTTGTGGTGATTCACTCTTCTGCCTCTTGAGAGTTTTGGAGGGGGATGCTGGTATGTCTTTCAGTTGGCACTTTTTAGATGCCAAGATAAGTTGGGTGCGTAATGTTAATAAGAACCAACAAAATGAGGTATACAGACGACAAAAAGAATTATGCAGTGATCAATTGGGCTGACCCTACCTGCCCCCAATGCAGAACACGTTACAATATATCCAACAATTAATCATAAATATTGGATATTTATTTTTGGAAATGATCTATGCAATGTTCCATAATTTCTGTAAAAGTTGGCTAAATAGAAGGTCTTCTGGTGTGGGAAGTGCACAGAATGTACATATTATGCGCTTTAGAGTTTTAAACATCCCAAAAATAAGTTTGCAGGATAATATATGGTGTAAAATTCCCTAAGTGTGTTTCAAAGATTCATTTCCTGTAAACAAACACCTATTGTAGGTAAAACGTGTTATCAGCGTGTCAGTGCCTCCCTCGCAGTGTTTCTCCCGACCAGCTGACAGGAGGCATCGGGTAATCTAGTCACAGGACTCTGCGGTCACAGGCCTCACCCACGGAAGTCTTCGTTAACGAGAGGAGAGTCGGCACAACGATTCAGAGGGATGCCTTGGACCACCAGCGACATATACAATAATAATAAATTAAGATTGAAGTGTTTGTAATCATGAGCCTTGCATACCCATTCACACCTCAGGATTTGGATGGGAGCATAACATGGCTGTTCATTTCCCACTCCGGCCTTAACATAACCACACAGAACTTTAGGAGAGGCTGTGAGGGATGGACAGGTCTCAGGTAAAGATGGCTGTGCGCATGTCCAGTGACCAATGCACAGACATTCTAGGATAACTGCATACATGTACGAAAGGATGTGTGTTGATAAACAGGGCGTGATGCTGGATTTCTCCTGCTTCAAATTGTTGTATTAACAAGAATGATCTGTATCTCATGTAATCATACTAAACGTATCAACCTTGTAAGGATAAACGATTGAGTCTTTTGTGCAATGAGATTCACATTTCCAAAGTGAGGGTGGCCTGGATGTGAGAGATGAGAACGTTAATAATGAGCTACTTCCCAGCATGCAAAGAAAAAGGAACATTCCTGGGCTTTAAAAATTCCTACAGCTGATACTTGTGGGGTTTTCGTGTGACCAGACCCGATACAGTGACAACTGCATTAATTCTGTTGGCTTCTTGTATGCAGTTCAGAGCAACGTTATATTCTTTCAAGCGTGTTTCCCAAGCCTTTCAATATAACAAAACATGTACATTCAACACTGTCTTGCTGTAGTTTGTTTGTAATGAGGTCATATCAGCCTTATGCCATGTAACCTCTTCTTAACAAAGCACATGTAAAACATTATCAGTTTGGTGTATAATCACCACCCACAGCCTACTGCAGCTGTTTGACATAAGTGTGATTTGCCCAACAGCTTTCACATTGATAATAGCTACAGAAAATAGTTTAGGCACTGCACTTTGGTGCCAACATATGGTCAGATCCACAGGATAAGAATGAAAGAAGCTAAGTAAAATACCTGAGTCTTTATACAGAAACAAGGGAGTTTCCTAGGATGCCACTTGGAAGCAGTTGACCCAAGTGAAATCCAGACATTATAATGAGAATCCCCTTTCTGATGTCTCTGAACCCCTTTTATCCCCTCGATAGTCTAAACACGATCTTCTCTTTTGGATTTCCTGGACTTATCACCCACATTTAATGTACGCAATTCTTCTTTCTTCCCATGGTCAACTTGGCTTTTGTGATTCTGCCCTTGACTTGTTCCATTCTTATCTAATTGCACGTATTCAGTTTCCTGGGCTGGTCACTCTTCTACCATTTTCTCCCTGTCTCCTCCTTTGACTTTTCATATCATGTGTATGTGGGTGATTTGCAAATTACTCTGTCCTTTTCCGCCATTCATTTTGCGCTGTCGGCTTGTCTGCTCTCCATCCCATCCTGGATTTTGTGCCACTATTTACACCTCAAACCCGGAAACCCTCTAAAAGTGAGCTTTTTTCTTTTTTTTCTTTTTTTCTGCTTCCACTATTCCACCCCCTTTACCTCCCACTTTTCTTCCGATTTCTACCACTGCCCGTAATCTGGGTGTCATTATTGACATCTTTCTCTTTGTATTCCTACCATCTTTCAGTCTTGCCACTATCAGCTTTACAATATACACAAGGATGGGCACTTGCTCACTTTTGATGCCTCTAAACGCCTCATCCCTTCCTTGGTCTTTTGACGCTTGTTCTAGTGCTCCAGTCTTCTCTGCTTAAAGAACAGATTGCCTCTGTTTCATTGGTTCAATGACAACTTCTCATTCATTGCACCGTGTTGCATTACTTTGTACAGTGCTTAGGCGCTAAGCGCTATATAAATACAATATAAATACAAATGCTTGGTGCTTTTCCTTAACAACAATTGAGGCAATATTAACCAAGCTGCCTTCATTCCATCACTTTTTTAGACTCACATTACCTCCCATGTGGAGGGGAAGCAACCAAACTGTATTCATGCAATTTAGACCCTGATCTAAAAGTAACCAGGCAGGTATGCATAGGGACCAATAGGATTCAGTACGCTCATATTTTTCCTCAATGTGTGTGTAAGACATATATTACACAGCCACGGTAGTGGCTGTGTAGTTATGGTTAAATTGCTAATCCCATAGGAAGAGCACTTTTTGGGTGGCTTATAACTTTGCTCCCCCTGAACGAATCCTCACCAAACTTTGCAAAAAAAGTATATGGCCCACTCTAAATTTTTGCAAAGTTTGGTGAGGTTTGGTACAGGGGGGGCAAAGTTATAGGGGAGGTCCCAATTTTTTTTTTTCCAAAAAGTTGGACACAAAAAATGTGTGATATCTATGTCCGCTATGTGGACACATTTCCCTGTTCGCTCCGCGGACAGGACACTGATTGGTTTATCGGCTTGCGTCATGTCCGTGGACATGGGACATGTTCGTTGATTGGTTGGGATGAAGCGTGAGGTGTGTCGTATTGTTTCGATGCGTCTGCCATCTTGGCTCTGTCTTTGGTGTCCGTGGACATCGCGGAAAATACAAATGAAAAAACACATGTTTATAAATTGATGTGTTGGTGCTACACCCAGAGCTCGGCAAATAAAGGGCTATTCATGTCTGTGTTAAAATGTAATTAAAATAATAATGGAGCCAGACTTGCACCCCCTAGAGCCTGGCACCTTTGGCAGCCACCTGCAGTGCCTGATGCACGCAGATCAGAATAACCGTTCTCATGGATGCGGTGAGGCACGTTGTTGCAAAGTAAGAATGTATTTTGATTCTGAGTGAAGGTCACCAGCTTTGAATTTTTGCTTGCGAGCTGAGGAAGCCCACGCATTGGACACACAGTATAAGGTTCAATTGTTTTTTGACCTTGAGAGAAAGGGACCATTCCAAAAGGAACTGAATGAAAGGAGGTTTGCAATAATGAAGATATGGTAAGGTTATGCATTCCAAAAGTAGGCTAAGGAACATGTAAATTCAGTTTATGAAGAATCGTTGGTGCGAACGCAGTGTGCGTTACGGTCTGAGTTACGCCCAGAGAATGGAAATGGTGAATATAATGTAAGTTTGATTTTCGATGATTGTATAACCAAACGAGCATTAAGTTAATATTTTCTGAACATTGTTTCCGGGTTACATTGTGTTTGTTTGTTCTGTGCGGCATATTGCAATGAAACGCAAGTACAACCTTTGTGTGCAGTGGTCTTTCTAACGGCATCGAGGTACATGTAGACCACCACTCGGTTCCCCCAGGTTCAACGCTAATATTTAATTAAAATTTCATGTATGACTATCTTGAATTGTGTACCACTTTCCACATTGTTTTCTCTATGTTGAGATTGTTTCATGTCAGTGCTAATTGTTAGTTTAAACTCTATGCCGAATTAATAAGTCAATCGATAAATTGTAAAAAAGATCAGCTACTGAGACATATTTCTGTTATGTTTTCGAAACAGGTACATCCTGCCATTCTGTGATTGCCATAGATTCCAGATGCCAATTGAGTTTTTTTTTAACTGGCAGCTGAACATAGTTGTGAACTCCTGGATCACAGTGACTCTTTTTTGGGACGATCCCCAAGGGCGGATATCCCTTACGCTGTACTAGCGATTAGGAGCAACATAACATCCTTTACAGTGGTCTAGCCCCAAGTTGATGCGGTAGCACTGGAATTCACTGTGCGACCGAAGCGCTTCTTTTACCGAAAACGAACACCTTGTGTACGCAAAAAGAACAACGGGTGCCTCACGATAAACATTTTGGATCGCGAGCAGAGAAACAATTTTGCAATTTTATTGATTATGGCAATAGTCGGATGTTCTCGGAGCGTGTATTGTGAAATTAAGGTACTTTACAAATTTTACAGTGTTGTTGTTGGCATTGGTTACGCTGATGAGCAACGTAATCAAGAAAGGTGGAGAATATCACTGGGTTTGATGATGTGAGGCTCAGGGGCGGGGCATATGATTTAGTGACGTCAGGGCAGTTTACCTTAGGCTGATTCAGCAATGGATAACATTAGCACAAGTTGACTGTGCCCTGCTGCCAGATTTTGCATGTTTATAAAAGAGGAAAAGTCAGGTAAGGTGCATTGGAAATGTTTGTGGGATGGATCAATTTATGTATAAAAATACATGCCCGAAACCTTGGAACAATGATATTTTCTGAGCATTACATTTGTCAAATTTATCAAATAATCTCTGGGGAGGTGAGGGGTGATGAGGATGGTATGGGCTATTTCTGACCTGATTTTGAATGAGTTTACAAAGTTTGGTGGGATTTTGGGCAGAGGGGGCAAAATTAGAGGGGGGTGCTAAAATAATGTAAAGGCTTATAAATGAGGTGTCATTTGATGAACCTACACTTCTTTTGGCAAACTGATAATAGATCTACATATAAATGTTTTTGCAAAGTTTGGTGGGATTCTGTGAAGAGGGAGCACAATTAGAGGGGGGGTCCCACAATAATGTAACAGCTTATAATGTAGTGCCATGTGAGAAATGTACACAAAGGTTTGCAAAAAGATTATAGAAGTAGTTGTAAATGTTTTTGTAAAGTCTGAATGGATTTTGTGAAGTGTCGGTAGCTTATATGACAATTTTATGTGCATTTATTTTACACATTTGAAAAAATAAAAAATGGGGGGATTTCCAGCAAACGTGCGTATGGCACATTGGTAAGGATGTACAAGCATGGTTTTACAAATGTGGCAGTGTTTTATTATTTGACAAGTGTCATAATGTAGTTTAAAAAAATAGCGCTATAGCTTTAGTGACTGAAGGGTAGCCTGTGGCCATGGGCAGTGGCCAGAATGTCTGGGTCATGGAATAAGGTCATGATCCGGACAATCTGGCTACTGGCCATGACCAGAAGGGACAAAAAATAGGATTAATGTGGCCATGTCCACCTGGGACTGGTTTTATGGTAAAGTTATTCGAAATTAGGATAGATTTGAAAGGAAAGAAATATGTGCTTGTGGTAATATGGTCATAGGGTTTTCTTTTTGCCTTCTGCAGGCTGCCATGGAAAGCAAAGAGGGGCCCTGTATGGAACTCTCGCCTTCTCTTTCCATAGTGGCCATCTTGGAAAAGGATTTTTCTTCCTAAACTGGGACGCCAAAGGCGTCCCGGTGAAGGATGAAAAATTCTCTTGTTTAGTACCACGGGTTCCCGCTTTGGGAACCTAGGCTGCTAATGGCCTTCATCCCCCATTTCAGGGGCTGGAATGGGGGGATAAAAGTTCAGAGACCTCGTTATCCACCCTCGCTTCGCTTGGGCTGATAAATTGGGCAGCTGGGCCGGTATCCACCATTGCAGTCCCTGGAATGGAGAATGAACGTCCTAATATTCCCATTAGTATAACACAAAATGCAAATGGAAATGTTGGAAAATCTTATTGAGTCTATGTTCTTTACTGAGAAATTTAAAGTAGATGGAGTCTATGCGGTTTTAGTTATATTTTTTCAGTGTGAAAGGTGGTTCGTAAATGAACATTTATTTTGTTTTTGAATGGATTTTTTTTGGCAGGAGAGCTTAGAATGAAAGGTGGGATGGAAATGAGGGAAGATGCACCAAACACTAATATGGTGGGGGAGGTGGACAGGTGAAAATGTTGCGTGTGTTTTTTCTAAGGTAGGGGGCAGTGTTTCTCATGCTCCTTTATTACAGCAGTGGTGGTGTCTCTTGGGGAGGAGGGATGGGCTTAGCTGATGCCATTTTAAGATAAATAGCAGTTTTGCTAAAGGTATGTACTGTGTACTAGATTGTTAATGGATGAGTAGGAATAGGTTTTGGAGCTGTGCAAGGGAAATTTTGAAGTTTAAAGTTCCTAGATCAGTAGAAAATGCAGTTCCAAACTGTTTGCGAAGCATACATCTTATTGTGAAGTGCGTACAGGTTCTCGGACACGTCATCATGGTGCTAAAAAGCAATGAAATTCAGTGAAAAAACGATGTTAAAGGGATGTTATGGTTCCAAGTAAAACCGAAAAACCCCATCACATTTTGTTTCCGCTTCTTTTTTGTTCACTGACATATATAGGAAGGTGAGTTTATTCACGGACAGTCAAAAACTTAAAATTCAAAATGTATTACATTTGTAGATGTTGCAATTCTCACATGTTCTTATAGTAATTTCCTTCGAATTCAATCACATATTATGATGCACATGCATAGGGGAAGAAGCAGGCCTGAAACACAGCAATCATTTCTATGCATAAAGATAATCATGTTGGTTATACACAGTGGCTCATGATACTGCCTCTTGTTTACTTAATTTACTATCCCTGTATAAGACCCATATTTGTATACATTGTGGTCTTTTAATGTTTTGTGTGTAGTAGTACAAGCAAGTAGTAAGTGATGCATTATTACCAACTTAGTATATGTTTCACAGCATGCAAAAGTGTGAGACAGAAGCATTCACCGTTTTACTATCCAACATGGGAAAATTAGAAATATTACATCTCTATGGTGTATGCTGCAGCCAGTGCCTATGTTTCTATATGAGTAGGTTCCTGTTCTAGAAACACTGCAATGGAATGTTCTTTGGAGCAATACATTGGATATTCAAGTATGTAGTTCATCACACATCTCCAGATTACCCCTGACACTTTTTTGCCAACATTACATTCACAACCCCTTGTAGGGACTTCCTATGAAAATTAAATGCACATGTGATGTCATCAATGATGTCATCAATCATATCTGTGATGTCATCTTTGATCTCCTGGGTGTTAGTCTTAGCAATGCACGGTGGTGGTGCGAGTTATGGTTCCTTAGCTTACCATAACTGGTGAATTTCAGGGGGTTTTCGGTTTTACTTGGAACCATAATGTCCCTTTAACAAAGTTTTTTCACTGAATTTCATAGGTTTTTAGTAGCGCAACTTAACCATAACGTCCCCTTAACACAGTTTTTTCACTGAACATATATATATATATATATGGAAAAAACAAGGAAAGGTGCGCACTCCAGTTCTCTGCATAACCTTCCAGGCCACTGGTGTTCTCCTCCAGCCGGTTTCTGTGCCAATACACGTCATCAGGGAGGCTGTGTTGACTTGCAGCTCACCACAGGTGCAGGTGATAATAATCTGCTGCAAGGGCTTCTGGTGGATTTAGTCATCAGGTTAGCAGAGAAAATGGATGCTGCATTTCTAAAAAAGGTTGCAATGCAGTTTGTACATTTCTCAGAAAAATCTGATTGCCAGCATAGGTAAGATGGACTCCATCGCTGTGAAAAATGTATGTACTACGAAACATAATATTTTCATTGTGAAAAGAGGACATGCCAAAATCTCATTACGCCTTGCTTTCTCCATTTGTGGACCACATGAGAAAGAACGAAGCCACATTTGTCTCTGCGCAATCCATGAAAAAATTACATTGGAGTTTGGAAACATGTACATGATCTTCTGAAGTCCTTCTTTCATTGCAAATTGCAAAGAAATTCCAGACACATGTCCTAAACGGTTCCCTCCACAATGAATTACAATTATGTCTGGATGTTCCTCTATTTTCAAGGTTGCACAGAGAGGTAGCAAGTCCAGCCACTTCATTCCACGCACTCCATGTCAGTGCACTTCCACATGTGGGAATCCAAGATCTATAGATACTCTACAGCTTTCTGCATGCACCTTCAACCAATGTATCCACGAGTCTCCCAAAATCCACACAATCTGTTTTTTAAAACACTCAGCCATAGCTATCTGTTCTTCTCTCAGCAAAAAGAATATCTGAGAAAACCTCTCCTAGCACAACACACTCACTAATCTTTACTGACCAATCCCTTGCTACATTCAGTCTCATTTGTAGGCCTCCCCACCCCGAATTCCCTGGATGTAATACACGGTGTCGTAGAACTACCGCCATGTCCGCAAACATATCGTAACATGGAGAGCCCTTCTGCCATTTCCACTTCACTCTCTGTGCCATTCCCTCATTGGATGTAGCTAAGAAATCACATGACCAACCACCAATCAAATCCAAGACCTCTACATGTAACTGCATCATCATAGATCAGCACTGCAAATGTACGGTGAATTTCTCGGACTACAAGTCTCATGCCATTGGCAAGCATGATCTATGACAAAAACTAGACAAGCCTCCAAGATTTCTACTTGCAGCTTCGTCCATATCCATATGCATGAACACAAACTACAGGTATGCATATTTTCTATACAGTACATAAACACATTTTCTAACCGACTTTTACGTTGTATAATCTGTAAAATGAATCTACGATCATTTTTTCATCCTCCTAAAATGAACTGTGACTTACAAACCTTTATACCATTTAATTTCTTCGTACACACACACAAATGCAAATAATGTTAAACTAACATTTTTGAAATAAAATATATAGACTACATATGATCAAACAAAATTACATGCACACTCTATCATCAAATCTCAAAGAATAATATTTGTACAAACACATACTTGGCTTTAATTTTTTTAGTTTATATAATTACTTACATTTATATAGGACAAGCAGGCTATGACATTGACTCCCTCTTACGTGGAAAAGCAGGCTATCTCATGGACTCACTATTACATGGAAAAGCTTAGTTACAGGAATAGTGGTATACAGTGGTACATTATGATTTTGACAAGCCATAGTAAAGATATTTTCTTTCCTACAGTTAGTCATAAGATAGTTTTAATGGTTTTGAGGAAGGCGCTGAGCATTTCAATTTAAAAAATCTATGTCTAAATTAAAAACAGTGCTATATACAAACCGAATTACTAATTTCTTTCTTTTACAATTGCAGTGAAGACCATTCTCCTGAAAATAGGCAGCCGAATTTGAATTACAAAGAACAACTAAGAAGCAAACTGCTCATTTTAGAATAAAAGTAAGTAGATTGTTACCATAATATTTGAATTATTACTGAAACACACTCTAAGGTTAATTCATGCTACTTCTGTGCCTAAAAATAGAGATTCTGCACCATTCTGACCAAAAATCCTCCCGTCTTAAACAGTGATTTACTGGCATAATGGGCCACAAATTCCTATTTTTCGCCACACAAATTACCCAACTCAGCCGCTAGAATTTAGATGTTGTAGAAGAAACAACTGTATTGTATAGCTTTAGATATACTATTTATACTTCTCCACACCACTGGCTTACTTTTTTCTGTCATCTGAACCCCAGTTTATTAACACATTAATTCAAGAATACCCATCCCTAGTAGTTGTACTTCCCAATGCACAATCACACACGATTACATACATCTTTATCATCTCACTCAAACACTCATGCACACAACACACATGCATTGCAGAACACCCCAACCCATGCCTTCTGTATTTTTATCAACAGACCCTAAAGCATGCCTACCAAAAAGCAACTCCATGGAAATGAACGCAGAAGTAGAGCAAATGAAAAGTCTCCAACATAAACATCCATCTATAGCAGAATTTGTAAAAAAAAAGTTGAAACACAACAGCTAATACAGTCATGTAGTGAAACAGAAGAAGTTTCCAGTACAAAAACTTTGCCTCCTCTATCAAAAAGTAAAACAACCCAAAAAACAATTAACAGAAAATCAACTATCACTACAAATACAACTTCTTCTGTAAATCTTGGTATAGTACAAAGTAAGCATACCAAGAAAAGTATTTTAGCCAAAATGTTCCGTCACAAAGTCCTTCAAAATCTTATAAAAACAGGATAGACACCAGGTTCAACACTTCAAACCTATCGTAGGAAAGTAATCTTAGAAGCGTTGATAGACAGTGCACTTCTTCTAAAAAAAAAGTTTTGTATGATATTTTAGTGTTAAACGGAATGAAACCACTAACAAAACTAATAACTAAATTACAAAAAGACTTCTCAATAAACGAAATGTCAACAGAAATAACTTCTTAAATATCTGTGGAGGTGAATGGAGTCACACTACAAGCACAGAACCATACTTTAATGAAGAAGCCTACAAACAAAAGCACACAAATACAATTGCCATACATATCAGTGGTCGACGTTATGAAAAAATTAATAATACCATAATGGACCAAGAAGTACTCATTACAAAAATATGCCCTGAGAACGTAGATTTACCCCTCCATTCAACTGAATCAGCACATCTAGTGTACAAACGGCCATGCACGTCAATGTGTAACATTCCCAAAAAAATGTTCAAGTCTTTACGCCAATTCCTCAATCAATATGTGAAAAGCAAAGACAAAATCAAAATGAAACTACTGCAAAATATGGATGCTTGTCCAGTACGCAAGTACACAGGACTAAAAGGACATTAATTGGCCTGCATTACAGGACCTACTTGCAAAACACCATTCCATGATATCAAAAGGATATCAACACATCATGCAAGTATAAGAAATCTAGTTTATAAACTGTACTATGCTAAAAGTCCTGCTTTAGCACTAGCCAATTTAAATAACATTCTTCTACATGGTACAGCAAAATACCTACTAGAAGAAATCAACTATATCCAGACAAAATATTTTGGAAGTGAAACCCACTTACAAGATGAATTAGCTGTAAACCAACTTCGAAACAAATCTGTATATGGCAACCTTTCACTACACACATACAAAAAAGAAATACTAAAATTTGAAAGTACTTCAGCTGAAGTATCAAACCACGTGTGTGTATGTTGCCGCAGAACTTTTTATAAAAGTAACACAAAAACTGTAGACCTATCATACAAAATAGAAGACAATGAAGACTCTAAATGGTTTGAATTAGCTCTCTACCTTATAGCAGAAAACAAATACGAAATAACTGACCCCATAATACTTTGCAGTTACTGCACTACAAAACTTGACAACAACCAAACTCCTTCAGGTGCTATCACAAATAACTTGGAATTATATCCACTACCAAAACCCCTTCAACAACTTAATTTATATGAGAGCATCATAATTCAAACAGTGCACCCATTTCAAGCAATAATACGCCTTCAACCAAAAACTGCAAAATTACCTCCTTTTGAATTAGTAAAAGATAATTGTGGAAAAGTAGTGTATTTGCCATTAGATCTAAAATAAAATGTGCACACTCTCGGAGTCCAACGTCCAATGCAGCAATCTTTAATTATCTTGGTAAATGGAGTACCTACAAAAGAGAAAAAAATTGGCAACAATTGGTAGATTTACATAAAGTTAGAGAAGCCCTGCAATATCTTAAAGAGAATAATGAACATTACAAAGAAATTAATATTGAAGAAAACTTGAAAGATACAACTGAAATAATTCAAGAGACACAAGAAGCTGGTCAATTTGAACTCCTAGATCCTGCAACAATATCAAACACTTTAGACCATTATACAATTCATCCATTGCACTCTAATGATACCATAGAAGATGCACTGGAAACGTACCAATGCATCAAACAAAAGGATCACCAATCAGCATATGGGAAAAAAGTATAGAAGCACGTGCTTTTCTTCTACTCTTTCCTACTGGCAAAGGAGGAAGATACGATGATAGACCTATTCAAATATCAGCATCAGAATATCGCGCATTACGAATGTATTCTGAAGATCCCAGATTTCGACAAAATGTGGAATACATATTCCACCTACTCTTTGAAAGTGAACTAGCAACTTTATGTTACGGAGTTGCACACATATTAAAATCAGGATCACACTTTCAAAATATGACAGCTACACAATTATTACAAAAAGTTCAACAAAAAGATGAGGTTTTACAAGCAAATCTTACAAATCTATTAGGAAATATGCGTGGTACTAAAGAGAACTGGTTTCGACGTCATTGAGATGTACGTTATATGATCAGAAACCTTGGCCCACCCACTTGGTTTGTTACATTAAGTTGTGCAGAATATGCATGGGAAGATTTACATGCTTTCCTATGCACATCAAACAAAAACAAAGCAAACATAGATATACTAACACCTGGAGAACTTTGTTCACAGGATCCTGTTAATGTTTCAAGATATTTTCACCATCGCTTCATTGCTATGCTACATTTTATTTGTAACAAAACTGTTCCTCCCCTTGGAGAAGTGCAACATTTCTTTTGGAGAAAAGAATACCAAGCCAGAGGAGCACCACATATCCAAATGCTTTTATGGATTAAAGATGCTCCTAAATTTGGTCAAGACAGTGATGCCACTGTTTTACAGTTTATTGAAAAATATGTCACTTGTGAAATTCCATCAGAATCCGCAACTAATGATCTTCATGGAAACATTTTACAATTCCAAAGACACAAATGTGGCAAATATTGTTGTCGCAAATACAAAAACAAAGGGAAATACTACACCAAATGCCGATTTGGTTTCCCTAGACCAGTTACAAATACAGGTCAAGTGAACAACCTCATGTCTTCAGTTAGACATAGAGTTAAAGGTAAGTCACCTAAAAATACATATTGCATAAAAAGAAAAGAAGAAGAAAAATATAACAATGATTACAATGCAATCATTGCCCACTAATGGAATGCAAACATAGACGTGCAGTACATTGCAGACAATTCTACTGCAGTTGCATGATATGTCACAGCATACTTAACCAAATCAGAAAAGACAGAGCTCCAAGACCTCTGGAATGACCTGTCATCAGATAAAACAGTGTCTCAGAAATTATACAGCTTGGGCATAAAAATGCTGTCCCATAGAGAATGTGGATCCTATGAAGCAGATGATCGATTAACTGGTACTGCATTGTATGGTAAATCTGCAAATATAGTATGGCTAAGTCTTGGTCCAGCTAAATCTAGAAAAAGAGTTCTAAAATCATACGAAGATATAGAAACAATAGCCAAACATGATCCCAACAGCCAAGACACAAACAATTTATTGGACACATACTACCCAAACAGGAGTACCACTTTGGAAACCATGAGTCTATACCACATAGCCCAAAACTACACATACAAACATAATATAAAACCTGATGAACAAAACCGTAAATACAAAGTGACAAACTGTGAAGGCAGCTTAGTAGAACTCACCAAACCAAATTTAATTAATCATATCAAATTGTCATTAAAGACTCCTCAACATAAAGAAGTATATTACATGTCCCTGCTACAACTCTTTAAACCATGGAGAAAAGAAGAAATTATACTAGATGACTATGACTCACATGAAGACGCTTTCAAAGCAAATGAAAGCAGTATAACTGATGTAAACTTTGCACAGTACAAAACAATGTTGCACAATGAACAGCAACATGAAGAAGAACTCCAGGCCCAACTAGATAAGGACACTCCTGACAGTAGTCAACCTTCTGTCACAGGACGCCAAGAACCACTGGTAGACCCACTAATAACAAATGAGGCAGAATTAGCTATGATAGAAGTAGAAAACACCATGTGTCAGTATGAAGAAAAAGAAGACTTAACTATATTACAATCAAAGCTAAACAATGGGCAACATAGCATTTTTCAAGAAGTAACAAAAGGAATTGCACATGGTGTACAACATGAAAACAAAGAATGCACCTGTCAAAATTACAAACCTATACTCATATGTCAGTGGTGAAGCTGGTTCTGGCAAAACATTCCTAATCAAAATCATCAGTAAGTTCCTTCAACAATTAACAATCAACAAACTGTCAGCTGTTGCCACTGCCCCCACAGGTTTAGCTGCCTACAACATAGGTGGTGTCACTTTACACCGATTACTGCCAGTAGAACACCAAAACAAATTAGATTATTACAAACTTTTTGCAGAAGCTGCAATGGAACTACGCAGAGTATTGAAACAAATGAAAATGCTACTAATAGATGAAGTGTGCATGGTGTCCAACCTAATGTTGGCTTTGACTCACCTCAGATTACAAGAAGTTCTCAAAACAAACTATGAAGAGCTCTTTGCAGGAAAACACATTATTGTTTTCAGAGATCTTCTTCAATTGACACCAGTAAAAGGTGAGCCTATTTTTAAAACATTAGGACACAAACTCTGCCGTAAAACTGTTGGCAGCATTGGAAATGTCAACCTTTGGCAACATTTCCAATACAGAGAATTAACAGAAAACATGCGCCAATCTGCAGATCTCACTTATGCCAACATCTTAAAAAGTATCAGAGTTGGTATACTTTCTAAAGAAGCAGAAGCAATATTGAAAACCCGGCACATTCATGCACTTTATTGTGATAATGCATGTGCTACAGATGTTATGGAACAATTAGCCCACAAACATGTCTATTGTATGGCCTTAATACCAACTCTTGCAAGCTGTTTCAAATTCAATGAAATAATGTTAAGTAAAGAAATGCAACCAATAATGGAAATTAGCGCCACAGACACACTAGATGTACATGGAATGAAACTACCCATGTGTAACCAAGCCACAACAAGACTAAATAGTTTAGAAAAATCAATCTCAAACACAGCAGGCTTGGAAAAGACATTAAAATTATCCTTAAATTGCAGAGTAATGCTGTAACGTAACCTTGACGTGGACCAAGGACTAGTTAATGGAGCACTGGGTACAGTTATTGGCTTTCATACATACCCACGTGACAACAAAATTCAGTTTGTCAATATTCTCTTTGACAAACATTTAGAAGTGAAAAGAATAGGACGCTCAATAGCTCGATTCCTTCTCTTCAAAGACATGTATGCACGCAAAGAACAATTTTCTCTAACTCTTAAATCACAAGGTCTTACCCTAGACAAAGCAATGATAGACATTGATAACACAGTCTTTAAAGAAGGCATGAGCTACGTAGCACTATCAAGCTTACGTACACTTGACGGTCTATTTCTAATCAACTTTGATGCACGTAAAATAAACGCTGATATTCCTTGCATTTTAGAATATAATAGACTTTGTTCACTATACACTCCCCATCTAAACACATATTCTGTTCCACAAAAAGTAAAACATTATAAAAGAAAAATAAATCAAACAGAAAAGCAACAGGATGTCACTGCAAATCCTCCAAAGAGAGTAAAAGAAAGTAATACTTCATCAAGTGCCACAAGAAAAAAAGAATCAATTAGGGAAAGTACACCAGGTACTTCTTCAAGGAAGGAAGACAAACTCCAAAAAAAGCAGTCAGATACAGAACTACCTGGTCCATTTAAACTCTCAAATATAGTTGGTGTAAGTTGCTACGCAAATGTAGCAATGAATATTCTATTTCAATTACCTCCAATTGTTGAGAACATTTAATTACACTGTGTAGACCCATTGTGTTTGCAAATGTTAGTACTTCACAGAAATGCAGCAAACAATCCTGACAACACGTATAGTGTTTATGGGATAAGACAACAATTGGACTACTGTGCTGGAATGGTGAAATTCACTATAAACTCACAGGAAGATCCACAAGGATTTCTAATGTACTTACTATTAGTACTGGAAAACTAAAACATACCTATAAATGAAATCTTCCAGATTCCATACATATGGAAACATACATGCACTCTCTGCAACAATGTGACACAAGAACAAATCCAGAATCACCGCTTTGTGTATATATCAATACCTAATTGTGAATCCGTTCCATTTCAGCAACTTGTACAAAATGCAAACCACAGTAGATTATGTTCGACCTGCAATTCAGATAATCGCTCCACGTTAGTAATACAAACACATAGTAAATACGTAATACTAATGCTTCTATGTTACAATGCAGATGGTACCAAAAAGAACTGCAAGCTGACTGGATTCACATATGGTCAAATATCACCTGGTAGGAAAACCTTCACAACAATAGGTATAATCTACCACGCAGGAGCCACAACCAACTCAGGGCACTACACTGCATATATAAAAAAGAAATGTGGATGGTTTGAATGTAATGATAGTACCGTTACTCTAAAGCAGAGATTACCAGCACATCTTACAAACGCTTATTTAATTTTCTTAAAACCAAAATTTGATAACTAAACTGTACTTAAACCTTAAGTACACTTGTAGTAAAAAAATATAAACTGTCACAATATTCCAAAAGCTATCTAACTGCCCAAAGATTCTACAACAACTAATAAGATAAATTAATACCGCTCAAATAGAGCAAAAAATAGACAGTTAGAATACGCCAATTGGTATCTAACTGTCCCAACATTTAGAAATATCCAAATAGATAAAGCAATACCACAAAATTATATCAAAAAATAATCAGTTAGAATACGCCTACTGGTATCTAACTGCTCCAAAATTTTAGAATAGCCAAACAAATACTTAATATCTTACTGCTCCCAAAAACTGGAACAATCCAATGTATAAAGCGTTAGCCAGAAACAACAATTAAACACTCAAAACAAACAAACAAATAAAATGTAGCATAACAGAAAAAGTTTTTTTTTAATCCAACATGGATTTTTTTTCTCCCACAGACCCAATGATTTTAGCAACAAACACAGAAACTGCGCAAATTGCACATTACTCTGGTTTGTCATCTACTAAATATGAGGGTCAAAAAAAGAAAAATTGTGATTGTGCAATGTAATAAGTCTTTATAAAATACTAATACTAACATGCTATTTTCTTTTATCACAGAAATGAACAAGAAAAACATGGACTCCCGTTACTAAACCAAATAGTAAGTATAACATGATAAATACAACCATCACAGCATATCACACCCATACTGGCTTATAACATTGTTCCTTATAAATTTGTTTTTGACCCAAAGTTATAAGCCACTATGAGTGTGATATGCTGCGGTGCTTGTGGCCAGGGCATAGACTCTTGGGTGCATGGCATATGAGAGTGATATGCTGCGGTGGTTGTGGCCAGGGCATAGAGTCTTGGGTGTATGGCCAAATGGCCATGCACCCAACATTCTATACCCTGGCCACAACCACCGCAGCATATCACACTCATAGACCCATAGATTCAAGCATTTCAACCATTTTAATGTCTGCGGACACAAGGAAGTTCCTAGAACACATTCAACTTGCCAGAGGACGATACGGACTGCGTCATCAGGACACCCCCATTTTCTTTATGTACGAACATTTCAGGACACCGCGAGTGTTCTTAGAACACTTTCAGCTTGACAACAAACAATACAGACAACGCCTTCAGGACACCCCCTGCGAACATTCCAGGACCCCACGCGTCTTCTTAGAACACTTTCAACTTGACACCAAATCCATTCTGTTTATTTACGAACATTTCAGAACAGCCGTGTTGTCCGCAGACAAATCAAACACAACAAAAGCGTCTAGCACATGAAAAAAATACAACATTGCACCTATCTCATACTCCCCCACCCTCCCCAAACACTCTTACACACCAACATACAATTTTTAAACCAAGTTTCACCTTGCTGTCCGCGGTCGTCCGCGAATGCAAGATGTCGGGCGCCACCAAAAATCTGACGCGCTCCACGCCCCACGGCGTCCAATCAATGAACACGTCAGATGTCCGCGGACATCGCGCAACCCGCTCGGCCAATCAGGGCACTGTCCGCGGAGCGAACAGGGAAGTCCGTCCGCGAAGCGAACGGAGATATCACTAATTTTTTTGCCTTACATTTTGGTCATTTAAAAAAAAACTACTGGACGGATTTACACCAAATTTGCAAAAGCACGCTTTCGGGACCAAGCCCCCACTCGTGCTGCAAATTTGGTGTAAATCCGTCCAGCGGTTTTGGCTGCAGGCGTGCACAAAGTTTTTTTCCCAATATGTCTATGTGAAAAAACACAAGTTATGGCACCCCCCCTATAACTTTGCCCCCCCTGGACCAAACCTCTCCAAACTTTGCAAAATAATTCAGAGTGGGCCATGTACATTATTTGCAAAGTTTGGTGAGGATTCATCCAGAGGGAGTGAAGTTATAAGCCACTTTATATATATATATATACATATATATTTAGTAAAAACACTTTGTTAAAGGGACATTATGGTTCCAAGTTAAACTGAAAAACCCCTGAAATTCACCAGTTATGGTAACTCACACCACCACCGTTCATTGCTAAGACTAACACCCAGGACATCAAAGATGACATCAGAAATGTCATTAATGACATCACTGATGACATCACATGTCTGACTCACACTTTTTTCCTTTAGTGATATATCTTGGCCAGTAATAGTTAGGAACAAAAAATCAAAAAGTACTATATTTGTGGATTTATACTTTAAATATGTTCTTACAATAATTCATTTAGGGTCCACTCAAAGCATATGAAACATATAGATAGGGAAAATACACACTTGAAAGATAGCAATGCTTTCTGTGTATGAAGACAATCAGTAAGGTTATCAACACTTTCTTATTGTTCTGCTATGTTTTTATTCCTGTATTTTCTCTGGATATGCTCATATTTGTATTCACATTTCTTTCTTTAGGGTGCAGTCACATCATGTGATAGGTATAAATAGGGAAGTAGTAGGTTTGAAGCAGAACAATCATTTCTGTGCATAAAGATAATCAGGTGGGTTATGAACACTTTTTGGTTCTACTACTGCTTTTTTGCGTACTTCATTTTCCCTGTATATACTCATATTTATATGTGTTGTTGTGTCTTTGTGTTTTGTATGTAATAATGAAATTATGTAGTAGGTGGATTTTATTAGCTACTTATTACATGTTGCACAGTACACAAAACTATAATGCACTTAATGCACTACATAGCTTATTATATCTAGTCCAATGATCCTTGACACTTTTTTTGTAAGCATTATAATAAGAATCCCTTGTACAATCTTTTCATGAAAAGTAAATGCCCATGTGATATGACATTTGTGATGTCATCTTTGATGTCATGGGTGTTAGTATTAGCAATGCACGGTGGTGGCGCGAGTTATATTTTCTTAGCTTGCCATAACTGGTGAATTTCAGGGGTTTTTCGGTTTTATATGGAACCATAACGTCCCTTTAACAACATTCTTTTACTGAATCTCATAGTTTTTTAATAGCACAACTTAACCATAACGTCCCTTTAACAAAGTTTTTTTTACTGAATTTCATAGGTTTTTAATAGCACAACTTAACCATAACCTCTCTTTATGAACGTTTTTTTTTACTGAATATACATATACATAGTTTGAATTTGATAGATGTTTACTAGGATTCCTTTACTTTATATACATGTAACATAGAATATACTGAACCCCCTGCTAGTGATTTTGATGTCCACGGACTGCGTATGTCTGCGGATGGACGCGGACAACATCAATACTACGCAAAACTCAGGGGGTATCTTAGATTGTTTTATCATGCCATATAAACACTGAACAAGTTCAAAAAGCAGCACATGAACACATTATATGTAATAATAAATAAGATTTGGAACCTAAATATGTAACACATCAACCGTCCATTTAAATTGCACATGTACTAAAGTGGAATATACCAAAACAAAAAAGATATGCCTCCACCATAATTACCTCACAGAAACTGCACAGCAAAAAGCAACAGCGGACCTACACAACAGTAACAACAAAACCTACCAGAAACTAGTAAGTAAACTTCATTTTTCTTATATATTTCTAAACCTTCTGTATTAGGTACACTAAAAGTAATGTTTTTTTACACAGACATGTTCAGTACTTTGGAATGGCTTGAAGAAAATTTCCCACGTGATGAAATGAGTGAAGACAGTGATACTAATGGTAGACACTTCTCTATACAAGCCAATTAATAGTCATTAATTTATGTGTACTTACTTTAACAGACCATACAAACAGTGAAAATAATATAGCAAAAGAGACATTAGAAAATACTCTGCAGTGCATGGAACAAAAAATGGATATGCTAATGGAAAATTTCAATCATTTAAAACATTTTGTGGAGGACCACATAAAAGAATAAAATAAATATCATTGTCCCACATGTACCTGTTCTCCCTCTCCATGTCCCAGTCAACTATCCCCAAACCCTCACCAACAAGAAAAACGTTATGATGAGACTTCCATCCCTTCATCCCCTCCCATCCATCCTCTCCAAACCCCTAATTTCCCTGTATTTGTGTCAGTTTCTGCTTCCCCCCTCTTTCATAAATTTTATATTTGTATAATAAAAAAAATATTATGTGTGCTTTAATTCAGTCCTTTGTGTCTTTTTCTTTTTTAAGGTAGTTAATGTGTCCTCAGACAGCGCAGGTGTCCGGAATGTCTGCAATTAACCAAAAATGCAGGTGTCCTAAGAACACTATACCTGTCCATAATGTCCGCAATCAAAATGGAACTGTTATTAGAACACACTCGATGTCAGGAATGTCTGAAATTAATGAAAATGGAGGTGTCCTAAGAACACTATAACTGTCCGTAATGTCCGCAATCAAAATTGAACGGTTCTTAGAACACACTCGATGTCCGGAATGTCCACAATTAACCAAAATGGAGGTGTGCTAAGAGCACTATACCTGTCCGTAATGTCCTCAATCAAAATGGAACTGTTCTTAGAACACACTTGATGTCCGGGATGTCCATACTTAACCAAAATGGAGGTGTTCCTAAGAACACAATACCTGTCTGTAATGTCCGCAATCAAAATGGAACTGTTCTTAGAACACACTCGATGTCCGGAATGTCTGTAATTAACCAAAATGGAGGTATCCTAAGAACACTATCCCTGTCTGTTACATCAGCAATCAAATTGGAACTGTTCTTAGAACACACTTGATGTTCGGAATGTCCACAATTAACCAAAATGGAGGTGTCCTAAGAACACTATACCTGTCCGTAATGTCAGCAATCCAAATGGAGCTGTTCTTAGAGCACACTTGATGTCCGGAATGTCCGCAATTAAGCAACATGGATGTGTCCTAAGAACACTATACCTGTTCGTACTGTTCGTAATTAAAATGGGACTGTTCACACTGTCCATAGAACATCTACGCACATGCGCACCACACCCATAGGTCCTACGAACATTGCGGCTGTCTGTAACTGCCCGTTGCACGTGTGTTGCACTTTTAATTAGTTTGAGGACCGGAATGTCCGCAATTAAGCAACATGGATGTGTCCTAAGAACACTATACCTGTTCGTACTGTTCGTAATTAAAATGGGACTGTTCACACTGTCCATAGAACATCTACGCACATGCGCACCACACCCATAGGTCCTACGAACATCGCGGCTGTCTGTAACTGCCCGTTGCACGTGTGTTGCACTTTTAATTAGTTTGAGGACCCAAACATTGTCCATAGAACTCCCACGCACAACCGACAATGCACATTTGGTGTCCTGCGTACACCCGTCCCATTCGCGATGTCATCATGTGACCGCACCCACGCTGAGCGTGTGTCCTGATTTGCGGACACTGTCCGGATCCCCGAACATTTTAAAAGTACTTTTTTGGACAATCCAAAGTATCTTACAGTAAAAGTGGAGCGCGCACCAGCACCCCTATAAAAGGCCACACCCTAGAATTGCTTCTCATTGTGCCTCTGGCTACCTGACAAAACTTTGCTTCAGACCTGCATTGACTGCCGGCGTTGCTGGTGATTTCTGCCTGCTGTCTTCCAGATGGCGACCATGGCTTCTTTGGATGCATCAGCACCCCCACCCCCTCCACCACCACCACCTCCCCAAGGGCCTGCAGAGGGGAACAGGCGTGAGGATGTAGAGGAGATGGATGAAGAAGATGAAGAGGATGAGGTAGTGAAAGTCCCTACAACCAGCACTTGCTGTGAGTCTTGGGTGTGGCGGATGTTTACCACTCTTGATGGAGTGCCAAAAGCATGTGCGAATAAGGTCACCTGCAATCAGTGCAAAATGGTTCTGAGTCATGGGAGGCCTGGTTCGTACAGCTTTGGTACGACATCAATGAAGCGACACCTAAGGTCGTTCCACAGTAGGGCTATTCGCAAGGTTGTACCTTGTGATAAATGTAGTGGGTTGAGTTCCTCTACAACATCCTCCGTTCCCACTCCAGTCACCACAAGAGACACACCTGTGGGACAGTGCATCCCTCCAGCTGTCTCACAGGCCATTCATGATGCTGTTGACCCTTACCTTTCGAGGGTCCCAATAGTGTGTATGTACTGCGATGCGGGTACTCTGCAGGGGGGAGAATCTTCAGAGTGCTTTTGAGACTGTGGTCAAGGAGCACGAGAAGGTCTGCCCACTACCTGAACAAGGCCCACCCTACATCTTCCTCTCTCCACCTGCCCTTTCTTATCCCCGTGCTTGGTGTCCCTTCCTTACCCTCCTTTCTCCTCCTTTCCTTGTGTGTCATGTTTATAAAACCAAAACAAATATAAAACAACACAAACCAAAAAAAGCCTCTTTTCAGAGCCGCCTTTCATAGTTTAAAAATAGAAGTGACCAATAAATAGTGCAGGGCCCTGTGCATTTTTTAGGAGTCCGCGGACAGTCCGCAGACATTTATTTTTTGGGAGTGCTGCCCTATCACAACCATTACACTTTTCTGTGGGAGGAAGTGGTGGCTCTGAAAAGAGTCTTTTGGTGGTGTTTTTTTGTATTTAAAAAACTTGAAATGATTAACACTTACTGCAAAATGTATTAATGTAATTACAAAAAAATGTTGCAATGCATTTTTTTATATTTCGCAGAAAAATCTGATTGCCAGCATGAGTAAAATGTACTCCGTCTCTGTGAAGAATGTATGTGCTACGAAACATAATATTTTCATTGTGAACAGAGGACATACCAACATCTCTTAAAAAGGCACAAACAGCCTTATTGACATTGTGCCTCGCTTCTACCAAATGAAGAAGAACGAGCCACATTTGTCTTTGCGCAATACGAGAACATATTACTTGGGAATTTGGAAACATGTCCATGACATTCCCAAGTCCTTCTTTCATTGCAAATTGCAAAGAAATTCCAGACACATGTCCTAAACTGTTTTCTCCGCAATTAATTATAATTATGTCTGGATGACGCAGTGTCTTCAAAGTTTCACAGAGAGGTACCAAATCCAGTCACTACATTCCACGCAATCCATGCCAGTGCACTTCCACATGAGGGAATCCAAGATGTGCAGCTACTCCACAGCGTTCTGCATGCACCTCCAACCAATGTATCCATGAGTCTCCCAAAATAAAGATAATCTGTTTTCTGAAATACACAGCCATAGCTATCTGTTCTTCTCTCAGGAAAAAGATTTTCTGACAAACTCTCTCCTTACACAACACACCCAATAAACTTTATTGACCCATCCCTTGCTCTACTCTTTCTCATTTGCATGCCTCTCCATCCCAAAATCCTGTATGTAATATGCTGTGTCCGTGGACAACCGCCATGTCCGCGGACATATCGAAAATCTGAGCATGATGAATTTAAATTTAAATAATGTACCACGTTTCCCCTTTGAGGTTGGCTCTGAAAAGAGCTGTTTTTTGGGGGTCGTTTTGCAGATGCTTGACAGACACCTGTTATTTTGTATTTTTTTTGTTTTTTTTCTTACTTTACTGCTAAAATATTCACATAAGCTTCTCCAATGCAACCCTTACATTCCAAAACAGCACAGCATTTCCCATAAAAGATAAAGAAATGCCATTTTCTTTCAAATAAAAAAATTACTGAAATCAATATTCTCATTATTACAGCAGAACATACCAGCTCTAAGCATGAAAGCAAACATTCATCGGTTGATTGCACACCTAGCAATGATTTGCTGAGGACAAAAAATAACTATTGTCCCATATTGCCCTAGGTACTAAACCAGAAGAAATAACTTTGGCATTAGGAAGGACATTCATTAATGCTTGAACCAAGTGTTCCAAATCTGCCAACAAAGTGGAGGGACTGACATAGCATACACAACCACATGGGGACTGTTCATCCTACCCATACCTTCACAAACTTGTACAATTCCCTGTACATTGCAATCAGGCATAGTGTCCACACCACCTCGACTCCTTTAACATCAAAATTGTTTGCTACATTCCTACATTTGACATACTGCTGTAAAAGATGCACAAACATATCTCCAACCACCAACACCCTGACTTTCTCCACATCTGCCATCTTCACTACACACAGACTCTTTCAACGCAAAACCACAATCCCAACACCTGATTGGCTAATCCCTACAGTCCCCTTTCCTTGCTGGGTTTGCTGAAAAACCCTGGATGCAGCACGTCCTGTCCGCGGAGAGGTGCCGTGTCCGCGGAGCCCGTAACTCTTAGACAGACCTTCTACCATTTCCACTTCACTCTCTGTGCCATTCCCTCATTGGATACAGCTAAGCAGTCACACAAACATCCACCAATCACATCCAAGACCTCTACATCTAACTCCATCATCATAGTTCAGCACTTCAAATGTACTGTTGATCACTCTGAGTACAAGTCTCATATCATTGGAAAGCACCTACTACAAAAACTACTGTACAAGTCTCCAAGATTTCTACTTGCAGCTGCATGCATATCCACATGCATGAAAACAAACTACAGGTATGCATATTTTCTGCACAGTACATGTACAAATCTTATAAATGCATATAAACAGAGTAACTGCCACTTAACCTGTATAACCTATAAAATTAACTTACTGTTATTTTTCCCATCTGCTATAATCAACTGTCTCTTCCAAACCTGTCTGCTATCTAAATCCTTATTTTAAACACACAGCTATCTAGAAATGTGTAATTTAATATTAAAAGATGGGAGAAATAACAGTATAATTGTAGAAAAACACTTAGTAGTGTATTATAAAATTACACACAGCCAGGATAGGTTCATGCATCTTTATAACTCACACGGATAGACACTATTATTAAAAAGCTCCCAGCTGAAATAACACCACTGCCTCTACATCACATCTTTCTGCTTTATTACACACACCTTCACAAATGCATACATTCCATGCTTTTCTATACAGTTTCTGCCATTTACCCTATAAAAATAGCAAAATAAGTATATGATTATTTCTTCTATCTCCTAACATCCAATAACACAGCCTTAAGAAACCAAGTGAGTTGCATGCGCTTAGTATTATTCTCATTTGAAAAGCATGTTGAACTAACAGTTTGTAAGTAAAATATAAATTCTGCACATAGTCCAAGGAAACTGCATGCACACACTATGTTCAGTTATCAAACAACAATACTACTACAAAAACATAAAAATCAACGTCTAAATTAACAACAGTGCTATAAACACACACAATTACTAACTTCTTTCTTTTACAATTGCAGTGAAGACCACTCTCCGGAAAAGCAGCAGCATCTGAAGTACAAACAACAACTCAGAAGAAACCTGCTCATTCCAAACAAAACAAGTAAGTACAACACTACCATACGTTCTAACTGTTACTCAAACACAATGTGGGGTTGATTGACTGAATTTGTGCACCGAAAAACAGGGATTTGAGTGCCATTCTGCCCGCAAATCCCCATTTGTTAAACAGGGATTTGCGGGCAGAATGGCACACAAATCCCTGTTTTTCGGCGCACAAATTCCATAAATCAGCCCCTAGAAAGTTAGTATTACAGAACAAAGAACTGTTTTAATTCTATACCATTACATTTAGTATTAGTGCTTCTCCTCACCACTAGCTTATTTTGTATTGTCATCTGAACCCCAGTATAGTAACACACAAATACAAGAATAGCCTTCCCAACTAGTTGTAGCTGCCCATTGCACAATCACACACCTCCACATACATCCTTACCATCATACTCAGACACTCATGCACACAGCACACATACATTGCAGAACAGCCCAACCCATACCTCCTTTTTTTTCCAACAGACCCCAAAGAATGCCTATCAAAAAGAAAGTCCGTAGAAAGCAACGCAGAAGTAGAGCAAATCAAAATAAAAGTGTCCAAAATAAGCATTCATCTCTAGAAGAATTTGTACAAAAAGTTCAAACAAAAGATATAATAGAGTCATTAAGCGAAACAAAACAAGCTTCCAGTACAAAAACATTTCCTCCTCTTTCAAAATGTAAAACGAAACAGAAAGTGATTAACAAGAATTCAGCTACCACTACAGCTAACACTGCTCCTATAAATCTTGATGTAGTGGCAAGTAACCATGTAAAAAAAAATAGTTTAGAAAAAAGATTTCACGACAGAGTCCTTCAGAATCTTATAAAAACAGGAGAGAAATCATGCACAACCCTTAAAACCTACTGCAGAAAATTAATCTTAGACACTCTCTTTGACAGTGCAATCCTTCTCAAAAGGAAGTTATTTATTTTAGTGTTAAACAGAATGAAACCACTAACAAAACTAACTTCTAAACTACAAAAAAGACTTCTCAATAAACGGAATGCCAACAAAAATAACTTCTTAAATATCTGTGGAGGTGAATGGTGTCACACCACGAGCACAGAACCATATTTCAATGAAGAAGCATACAAACAAAAGCAAACAAACACAATTGCCATACATAGCAGTGGACGAAGGTATGAAAAACGTAATAATACCATAATGGAACAAGAAATGCTGCTTACAAAAATATCGCCAAAAAACTCAGTATCACCTCTCCATCCGACTGAACCAAAACGTCCAATGTACAAATGGCCGTGCACATCAATGTGTAACATTGACAAAAAATCTTTCAAATCTTTACGCCAGTTCCGCAATCAGTATGTGAAAGGCAAAGAGAAATTCAAAATGAAACTACTACAAACTATGGATACCTGTACAGTGCGCAAATACACAGGACTACAAGGACATTCATTAGCCTGCATTTGCAAAAGCACCTTCCATCATATCAAAATGATATCAACATATCATTCAACTACAAGAAATCTAGTCCATAAACTGTACTATGTTAAAAGTCCAGCTTTAGCATTAGACAATTTTAATAAGAATCTTCTACATGGTACAGCCAAAGACCTACTCGAAGAAATAGAGCATATCCAGAGAAAATATTTTGGAAGTGAAAGCTACTTACAAAATGAAATAGATTTACAGCAGACTAGGAACAATTGTACAAATGGCAACCTTCTACTACACACATACAAAAAGAAATGCTAAAATTGAAAAGTACACCCGCTGAAGTACCAAACCTTGTGTGTGTGTGTTGCTGAAGAACTTTTTTTATAAAGGTAGCACTTAAACTGTAGACATAACATACAAAGTAGAAGACAATGAAGATTCCAAAAGGTTTGAATTAACTCTCTGAATTATAGCAGAAAACAAATATGAAATAAATGACCCCTTAATACTATGCAGTTACTGCACTGCAAAACTTGACAACAACCAAACTCCTTCACGTACTATCACAAAAAACTTGAAATTATTCCCACTACCAAAACCCCTGCAACAGCTCAATTTATATGAGAGCATCATAATTCAAACAGTGTACCCATTTCAAGCAATAATATGCCTAAAACAGCAAAATGACCTCCATCTGAATTAGTGAAAGGCATTTGTGGCAAAGTAGTTTATTTACTATTAGATCTGAAAGAAAATGTACACACCCTCGGAGTGCAACGTCCAATAGATTAATCTTTAATTGTTTGTGTAAATGGTGTACCTAAAAAAGACAAAAGAATTTGGCAACAACACGTAGACTTATATAAAGTTAGACAAGTCTTGCAATATCTAAAAGACAATAATGAATACTACAAAGACATTAATATTGAAGAAAACCCGAGGGGAACCACTGAAATAATTCAAGAGTCAACGGAAACTGGTCAATTTGAACTTCTAGATCCTGCTACAGTATCCAATATTTTAGACCATTATACAATTCATCCATTAGACTCTAAAGACACCATAGATGATGCACTAGAAACATACCAAATGCGACAAACCAAAGGATCACCAATAAGCATATGGGAAAAAAGTATAGAAGCATGTGCTATTCCTCTACTCTTTCCTACTGGGGAAGGAGGAAGGTACGATGATAGACCCACTCAGATAACAGCATCAGAACACCACTTGTTACGAATTTATTCTGAAGATCCCAGATTTAGACAAAATGTGGAATACATATTCTACCTACTCTTTGAAAGTGAACTAGCAACTCTAAGCTAAGGAGTTACACACACATTGAAATCAGGTACCCATTTTACAAATTTGTCAGCTATGCAATAACTACAAAAAGTGCAAGAAAAAGATGAGTTTCTACAATAAAGCCTTCCAAATCTGTTAGCAAACATGCATGGTACAAAAGAATACTGGTTCTGACGTCACGGAGATGTACGTTATATGATAAGAAACCTTGGCCCACCCACTTGTTTGTTACATTAAGTTGTGCAGAATATGCATGGGAAGATTTACATGATTTCCTACGCATATCAAACAAAAGCAAAACAAACATAGATGTACTAACACCTGGAAAACTCTGCTCTCTAGATCTTGTTAATGTTTCAAGATATTTCCATCATCGCTTCATTGCTATGCTACACTTTATTTGTAATAAAACTGTTCATTCCCCTGGAGAAGTGCAACACTTCTTTTGGAGAAAAGAATACCAAGCCAGAGGAGCACCACATATCCACATGCATTTATGATTAAAGATGCTTATAAATTTGGTCAAGACAGTGATGCCACTGTTTAACAGTTTCTCGAAAAATATGTCACTTGTGAAATTCCTTCACAAACAACAAATAGTGATCTTCATGCACACATTTTACAATTTCAAAGACACAAATGTGGGAAATATTGTTGTTGAAAATACAAAAACAAAGGGAAATACTATACCAAATGCCACTTTGGTTTCCCTAGACCAGTTACAGCAACAGGTCAAGTGAACAACTTCATGTCTTCAGTTAGACATAGTGTTAAAGGTAAATCAGCTAAGGACACATATTACATAAAAAGAACAGAAGAATCAAAATATATCAATGATTACAATGCAATCATTGCCCTCTTATGGAATCCAAACATAAATGTGCAGTACATTGCAGACAATTCCACTGCAGTTGCACGATATGTTACAGCCTACTTAACCAAAGCAGAAATAACAGAGCTTCAAGACCTCTGAGATGATCTATCATCGGACAAAACACTGTCTCAGAAATTGTATAGTTTAGGCATAAAAATTCTCTCTCATAGAGAATGTGGCTCCTATGAAGCTGCAGACCGTTTAACTGGTAATGCTTTTTATGGACAATCTGAAAATATAGTATGGCTAAGTCTTGGTCCTGCTAAATCTAGAAAAAGAGTTCTCAAATCATACGAGGACATAGAAAAAATAGCCAAAAATGATCCCAACAACCAAGACATTTTGAAAAACTATTTACTAGACACAAACTACCCAAACAGGAGTACCACTTTGGAAACCATGTGTCTATACCACATAGCCCTAAACTTCACATACAAAAACAATATAAAACCAGATGAAAACAAAGGTAGATACAGAGTGGCAAACTGTGAAGGCAGCTTAGTGAAACTTACCAAATGATGCTTAATTAATCATTTCAAATTGTCATTAAACATTCCTCAACATAAAGAACTATATTACATGTCCCTGCTACAACCTTTTAAACCATGGAGAATAGAAGATGAGTTACTAGATATCTATGACTCCTATGAAGACGCTTTCAAAGCAAATGAAAGCACAATAACAGATGTAAACTTTACACAGTACAAAACAATGTTGCACAATGAACAGCAACACGAAGAACTCCAGGCCCAACTAGATAAGGACACTCCAGACAGTAGTCATCCTTCTGTAACAGGAAGCCAAGAACCACTGGGACAACCACTAATAGCAAATGAGGCAGAATTAGCTATGACAGAAGTAGAAAACACCATGTCTCAATATGAAGAAGATACAGAAGACTTAACTGTACTGAAATCAAAACTGAACAATGAGCAGCGTAGCATTTTCCAAGAAATAACAAAAGAAATTGAACATGGTGTACAACATGAAAATAAAAAGTGTACCTGCTGAAACAACAAACCTATACTGCTATACGTCAGTGGTCAAGCTGGTTCAGGAAAAACATTCTTAATCAAAATCATCAGCAAGTTCCTTCAACAATTGACAAACAACACACTGCCAGCTGTTGTAACTGCCCCCACAGGTTTAGCTGCCTACAAAATAGGCGTTGTCACTTTACACTGATTACTACTCCTTCCAGTAGAACACCAAAACAAATAAGAATATTGCAAACTTTCTACAGAAGCTGAAATGGAACTACGCAGAGTTTTGAAACAAATGAAAATGCTACTAATAGATGAAGTGAGCATGGTCTCCAACCTAATGTTGGCTCTGATTCACCTCAGAATACAAGAAGTACTCAGAACAGACTACGAAGAGCTCTTTGGAGGAAAACACATTATTGTTTTCGGAGATCTTCTTCAGTTGACACCAGTGAAAGGTGAACCTATTTTTAAAACCATAGGGCACAAACTCTCCCGTAAAACTGTTGGCAGCATTGGAAATGTCAACCTTTGGCAACATTTCCAATACATAGAATTAATAGAAAACATGCACCAGTCTGCAGACCTCACATATTCCAACATTTTTAAAAAGTATTAGTGTTGGTTATCTATCTCAAGAAGTACAATCAATATTAAAAACCTGTCACATCCATGCACTCTATGGCCATAACTCATGTGCTACTGATGTCATGGAAAAAATTAGCACACATAAATGGAAATTTTATGTCCTTGATGCCAACTCTTGCAAGCTGTTAAACATTAAATGAAACAATGTTGAAAAAAGAAATGCAACCAATAATTGAAATTTGCTCCACAGACAAACTGGACGTACATGGTATGACACTACCCATGTGTCAGCAAGCCACAACAAGACTAAATACCTTAGAAAACTGTATCTCCAACACAGCTGGTTTGGAGAAAATATTAAAATTATCTTTAAAGTGTAGAGTAATGATTTAACGTAACCTGACGTGGAGCAAGGATTAGTTAATGGACACTTGGTACAGTTGTTGGCTTTCTAACATACCCACGTGACAACAACATTCAGTTTGTCAATATTCTCTTTGACAAACTATCACAAGTTAAAAGGATAGGACGCTCAACAGCCCGATTACTTCTTTTCAAAGACTTGTATGTATGCAGAGAACAATTTTCTCTAACTCTAGCATACGCAGTCATCATTCACAAATCACAAGGTCTTACCCTAGATAAAGCATTGATAAATATTGGGAACACAGTCTTTAAAGAAGACATGAACTATGTAGCACTATCATGCTTACGTACACTTGACTGTCTATTTCTAATCCACTTTGATGCAAGTAAAGTAAATGCTGACATTCCTTGCATTCTAGAATACAATAGACTATGTTCACTGTACACCCCCATCTAAAAACCTATCCTGTTCCACAAAAAGAAAAACGTTGTAACTGAAAACTACTTCAAACAGAAACGCAACAGGATCTCACTGCAAATCCTCCAAAGAGAGTAAAAGAAGCTAATACTTCATCAATTACTACAACCAAAGAAGAATCTACTACTCAAAGTAACTCAGTTACTTCTTCAAAGAAGCAACACACACTCTGAAGAAATGACTTGGACACAGAACTATCAGGTCCATTCAAATTTTCAAATATAACTGGTGTAAATTGCTATGCAAATGTAGCAATGAATATTTTATTCCAATTGCCACCAATTATTGATAACATTTACTTACACAATACAGACCAATTGTGTTTGCAAATGTTAGTCCTTCATAGAAATGCAGCCAACAATCCTGACAACACCTACAATGTTCATGGAATAAGACAAGAAATGGACTACTGTGCTGGAATGATGAAATTCACTATAAACTCACAAGAAGATCCACAAGAATTTCTAAGGTACTTATTACAAGTACTGGAAAACAAAAACATACCTATAAATGACATTTTTTAGATTTCATACTTGTGGAAACATACATGCACTCTCTGCAACCATGTGGCATAGGAACAAATCCCTAACGAACACTTTGTGAGTGTATCAATGCCTAACTGTGAATCCATTCCATTTCAGCAACTTGTACAAAATGCAAACCATGGCAGATTATGTACTACCTGCAATTCAGATAATCGCTCCAACTTACAAATACAAACACATAGTAAATACGTAATACTAATGCTTTTACGTTACAATGCAGATGGTACCAAAAACAACTGCAAGCTGACTGGATTCACACATGGTCAAGTATCACTTGGTAAGAAAACCTTCACAACAATAGGTATAATTTACCACGCAGGAGCCACAACCAATGCAGGTCACTACATTGCATATAAAAAGAATTGTGGATGGTTCGAATGTAATGATAGCACCATTACTCTAAAGCAGAGATTACCAGAACATCTTATAAAGGCTTATTTAATACTCTTAAAACCAAAATTTAATAACTCATCTGTGCATAAACATTAACAAAACTTCAATTAGAAAACTATAAACAGTTAGAATACACCAACAGGTATCTAACTGCCCCAAGATCCTGCAACAACCAAACAGATAAATCAATACTACTAAAATATAAGATGAAATAAACAGTTAGAATACGCCAACAGGTATCTAACTGCCCCAAAAATATGCAACATCCCAACAGATAGATCAATAACTTGAAAGTATAAATAAAAAACTATAACCAGTTAGAATACGCCAACAGACATCTAACTGTCCCAAAAAATCTGAAACAAGCCAACAGATAGAATATTAGCATAAAATGATAAGTAAACAATTATAATACACCAACAAGTATCAAACAGCCCCAAAAATCTGCAACAAGCCAACAGATAGAACATTATCCAGAAACAACAAATAAACACTGAAAACAAAGAAAATAATGTATTGTACCATAACAAAAAAGGGTTTTTTAATCCAGCATGGATTTTTTTCCCCACAGACCCAATGATTTAATAACAAACACAGAAACTGAGTAAATTTCACAGTACACTGGTTTATAAACTATTTAATATGAGGGTCGAAATAATGCAGAAATGTCTATTATGCAATGCAATAACTCATTATGAACTACCTACACTAACATGATATTTTGTCACAGAAATTTAGAAAGAATATCTGCTCCAGTTACCCAAGTCATGAAGAAAATATATCCAATCACAAAAAAATCAAACAGTAAGTATATAATACAAACTCACAAATACTGCTCCATAACACAACCATTGAAGCAAACATCTAACCATACACCACAATCCAAAATGTTTACTTCCATGGATATGTTATACTGCAGTGCTTGTTACCAAACTCTACAATCTTAATTGCATGACTTAGCTAAAACTTCACATACAAACTATACAAATCAAACAGTACACACATTTTAGATTTGTGGATATTGGATGGATGTTTGATTCTATGGGTGTGTTGTGCTGCGGTGGTTGTGGCCAAGGCCAAGACTAGGCCCTAGCCATAACCACCACAGCATAACACATACATAGAATGAAACATTTTAACTGTGCTATATGGGCTACTTATGCAGGATATTAATTACAATCAACGCTATACTAACAACCCAAAACCAAAATCATACTAAAGTAAAATAGCCAGAAGTGTAATTTTAATGTCCGCAGACAGCCGTGGTGACCGCGGACATGACAAACACATCAGGGGCACCTGCCACCTAAACAAATACAGCATTTGACCCATCTCTTACTCCCCCACCCTCCCCAAGCACTCTTACACACTAACACACTCCCCAAAGTTGTATTTTTCCCCCGTTCCTCGCTGCACTGTCCGTGGATGTCCGTGGATCCAAGATGGCGGACGCATCAAAACAATACGACACACCTCACTCTTCAACTCAGCCAATCAGCGAACATGTCGTATGTCCACGGACATGACACAAGCCGATTAGCCAATCAGTGTCCTGTGCACGTAGCGAACAGGGAAATGTGTCCGCGGAGCAGACATAGATATCACTAATTTTTTTAGACCTACTTTTTGGTCATTTTAAAAATAACTACTGGACGTATTTACACCAAAATTTCTAAAGCAAGCTTTCAGGACCAAGCCGCTTAACCTGCCGCAAATTTGGTTGAAATCCATCCAGCAGTTTGGGCTGTATGCATGAGTAAAGTTTTTTCCCCATTCACTCTATGGAAAAAAATACATTTTGGGACTCCCCTTATAACTTTGCCCCCCTGCACCAAACCTCACTAAACTTTGAAAAATAATTCAGAGTGGGCCATATACTTTTTTTGCAAAGTTTGGTAAGGATTCGTCTGGGGAGAGCAAAGTTATAAGCCGCCCAAAAAGTGCTCTTCCTTTGGGATTAGCAACTTAACCATAACAACGTGGCCACTACCATGGGCCGTGTAATACACAACACTGGGATATATATCTGTCAGCTTTGTGTCAATTCCTGGGCTTTCCTACCCGAATTGGTATACCGAACAAGAACAGATTTCATTCATAACACCCGAGGCTTTATATTGTGGTAATTACCTCCTCAGAGTTGTGCACGAGTGTGCAGCTAGGGTGATCTAATTCAATGGGCCCATTTAATAAATGTGCTCATGGTTGTAGCATTATCTGTTCGCCTCAGGCAGCGTGACGTGACTGCACTCTGGACCGTGAGTTATTCTTCACCCTTGCTCCACTATTTCTCTGGAGACTGCAGAATCTCAAATCTGTGGTCAATGGATTTATGTCAGTGTACTTGCCAGGTTTCATGCATAATGGCCACTTGTGCAGTTAGATACACGGACCCAGGGGGGTAACTAGGATTGTCTACATGAGGGGCCTGAAGCTAATGTTGTGCCCCCCGTAATGACCTTAACATCCGTAAATGCCCACACAGCACTTACAGATTTGGGTGAGCTTGCCCGCTCAGACCCTACCCTCTCTTCGCCTCAGCACAGACCATGTGTGCTTCCTGCCTGCAGCATACCACATGCTTGTCCAAGATACCCTCACCGGATTACAAAGCTCTGCGAGGCACTGAACCTGATTATCACTTCTGTTTCTGTGTATACATCCCTACAGTCTTGAGGTTCAACCACCCTTTACAGGCAAGATTGCATCACACCTTTGCAGTGGTGAGTTTTTGGAGTGCTACACCAGAGTGACATAAAATGTCTCTCTTCACGGCATTATAACTGAATTTCCTCTAAACCTGTGTGTCCCATTTTAAATCTTTACTTTCATAAAGCTTACAACTATTTCTAAAACAATATTTAGGAATAAGGACAACGTTTCCTTAAAAGTTCCTTTAATTCCAAAAGCTAGCATTGTTAATTCCAGTCGCTGAAGTCAAGACTTACACACCCCCATGTACAGCTCGAGGGGAGCACGCCCGTTTCCTGCCTGTGCCCACAGAGACAATGGTGTATGGTTGCAGAACATCTGCGATGGCCCCTAGAGAGAGGCGTGCAGGACCCATGGGCTTTGGCCTCATCTTTGCTCACATTATCCAAACATGTGTTTTCCGCATAATTAATATCTGTTTGTTGTTTTAAATGGCATGTTGGGCACTGGCACGCACAAGTACCATTGTCTCACTTCTCCAAGGATGCAAAAATCGAGCACACTGCACAGTTGACTGCTTGACGGCTATGAACGAGGCAAGGTTTCCATGATAGATAGATCTCAGCTGTTTAACAAAGCAACAGGCCCATTCTTGTTTTATGGTATTTAGTTACGGCTTTCATGCATGAGAAGATGCTGCGAACACAATGCACAATAACAGCAGTGATTGCCGCACCCCTTGATCAGAGTGCTGGAGTGATTTATAAGTAGGTTGAGATGCAGGGATGATGGGGAAAATACTAGCGGCATTGGAGGGGGACAGGGACAGGCAGTAGGAATCATGTTTTGGAGAATAGGTGTTGATGTATGAGAAGCATTCTGGCATGTGTTTCGGTTGCCTAGGGATATGATTTAAACACGTCTATATGAGTACACGAGAATGTACCCAACATAGAAGGATGCTGTTGGCATTTGAGATGCACCTGGTTATAGTCATTCATTCATTCATTCATTCATTCATTCATTCATACATTAATTCATTCATCTTGTCATTTGTTTAGCCTCTTTCACCATAATTATGGTCCGAACCTGCTTTTTGGTTGATGGCCCTCTGAGGGACTGGAGCCCAAAATGTGGGAGAATTGGGAAGTGCTATTATGCATGTGTGCATTTCAGCTTGTAAGGTTATGTGAATGTGGCCAAGACCCTGTTGGTCAACCATGTCTGAAAGGCTTGTGCATGGGTGCAACGGAGGTAAACTTTGAACTACACAGGGTGGATTTCATTTAAGATTTAAGGAGATAGAGAATTATGTAGGAAGCTACAGTTCGACATTTTGTCATTGAAGGTAGCTTCATTATTATGGCAAAGGTGCTGTGCAATAGTTTTTGTGTTATATGTGCGTGCAGGGTGTGTGGAATGAGATTGTGCCTTCTGCTAAATTACAAAGGTGCGCCTGTGCAAGGGACGTAATGGGTTAGCTGTATAAACTATGTCTACATCCTGGGTTCCGTCTATGTACTAAGAGCAGGGCTACCAAGAGTGATAGATACTTTTGGCACCAGAGGGCGGACAGGGCTTGGACAGACTGAGGATGGGTGTATGTTGCTGCACCAGCCAAATTATGGCAGTACAACAACACAGGAAGCTCCACGTAGCACATGATTGTAGCGCTTGTGAGGCCATAAGATTGATTTAGCTAGGCATTCGAGTCTGCAAGTGGCATTATATAAGGCATTTGCTGTTTGCTTTGTCAATGTTTGCTATAGGCACACCATGTGTTCTAGCACCCTCACCACTCAGGAGAAACTGTAATTCATTTCTCTCAATGGCAGAAGTGTGTGACTGGGCATCTGCAACCGAACGTTCAAGTGAAACCCTTCAAGTGTTGCCCTCTTTCCCATTCATATGTGGAACAGTGGAAGCAGGAGTGAAGTCCTAAAACTAAAAGGGGGGCTCATTAACATACCAATTGAATGTAGCATCCCCAGAGATTAGCATATCAAGGTACCCTCTGAAATAATTGTGGGGATTCCGTCCACTGGGGTCTACCCTCGACTTGAGCCCTGAGTGGAAGTAGCAAACACAAATGTATTTATAATGCCCAAGTTTCAGATCAACATGTCTCGTTTTAGCATTGGCTAAACCGGTATCCTGCTGAGTAAAACATGTAATATTATCACATACAAATGAGTCTCTAATTATGTTTTTGCATCGGGGAGTGGTTATGCACAAAGTCATTCTTATCGGGAAACCCCTCCAACTCAGCCACGCTCTTGTTTTGAGGATGGAAACATGATCTCCAAGGAGGCCCATTTCTTGGACCGGGCAGAGCAGACAAAGGCCGCATAGGTAAATAGCTCAGCAAGGGGACCACCCTGCTGGCTGCCCTCTGATGACTGGTAGACGACTGTGATGTGTTCGGAATATGCAAACAAAGGAATGCATATTCCTAACGCAACGTGTGAGATGCTCCGAAGACACACAAACTGTGCCCCTCATTCTTTGTGTTGACAGCCTTCCAATTGGGGCAATTTATAAGTGATGGCTCATTTAACAAGCCACGGTTTTTACACAGTATGTGCTTAATATTTAAGTGTTAAGAACTGAACATGGGGCGTTTTTATTCAGAAGGCCGAACAAGTATGTTAGCTGACCAAGCCTATGCATTCTGCAAATAGAATTAACGTAACACACAGGAAAAGTTTGAAACAATTTTCTTGCACCACATACCAGTAATCATTTCCAGGACACAGACAGAGGATCGGGAGGAAGATGACAGATTAACATGTCCATCTACAAAAAAGCAATGCCAAGGATGTGTTTGCAGTTCAGTGTTAGCTTTGACCAGATTGCGTCATTAAGCACTAATAGTGTAGTGCAGAGGAGGATGCCGGCACACCTTGTTGCATCTCCAGCATTGATCATTTCACCAGCATTTTCCTCCCTCAAGTCTTGGCCCTTCACTCACTCTTCACTATTGTTGAGTGATAACGATAGACCTCAAGACACCTAGGCTAAAGTAATCCCCAATTGTGAAGTAATCCCCAATTGTGGTCTGCAGAGCTGAAGCACGAGGCACAAAAGAGAGTTGTATGCAGGCCGACTCACAGTACATCACACTTTAGCCCGAAGGGGCTTTAGACTGTGATCAGTGATGGGCCAGAAATTAAAGGGAGCAGAGGAACGTGGGAGGAGAGGGGTGGAAGAAAGGGAAAGGTGGCACCCCCAAAGATTCCGACTTGACCAAGAACTCTCTAACTTTTATAGGACTATCAGAAGAAAGATCTTCTTTCATGATAAAGAAAGCCCTTTGGAACCTGAAGATTCAGGGCTGAGGAAAAAATCCGACTTCTTCCCAAACGACAATGAGATGCCGTCATCTGTTCTTGCTTTTGAGAAATGCATTAAACAAAAAATGAAAAAAGTACAGAATGCTACTTCACATAAAAGACACAATCTCAATCAAGGTGAACAGAAAGCATTCAAACTGCTGTCTGAGAACACTTCCATTGTCATTAAAGCAGCGGACAAGGGAGGTGGAGTTGTAGTGCAGAGCAGAGATCAATATAAGCAAATGGTGCTGTTACTCTTAAATGATGAGGACAACTATAAAAAACTGCGCAAGGATCCTACTGCAGAAATAAAAATAAGAATTAAAGATATACCAGAATTTGCTATGGTTAATAACTGGATCTCTGACAAAGAGGAAATCTTTTTGAACAACTCAGAAGGGCGGACCCCTGCATTCTACGCTCTACCGAAACTCCATAAGAACCAGACAACTCCACCAGGACGACCCATAGTGACGGGCTGTGGTTCAATACTGGAACCTATCGGGAAGTTCATTGATTACTTCTTAAAGCCTCTGAGTCAGAAAACACTGACATACCTGCGAGACACCATGTCGATCATCAACAAATTTGAACATCAACCCTTTAATCCATCTGAAGACATATTTGTCACTATGGATATTAACAGCCTCTACACCAGTATCCCCCAGGATTCAGCGGTGTAAGGTCAGTACTTGACCACCAATAGGAGGAGTAAACTAGTGTTTTTAACTATTTGGGTCCTGTACCTTGGAGAATGACATGTTAATGTACATGGCTTTTTAACCACTATGCTTTTACATTATTCTTTATACACCATATGTAGTAACCTTAGTTCCACTTTATTTTCTACAGGGGACTCATTTCCTTGGCTCCATGAAGAGGGCTGTGACCCACTGAAAGCCGAAACGTCCTGAGACACTTTCACCCCTTGTGGTGTTGTTAGGTCCCCTTAAAACCTTAGCTTGGATTCATTGCAGTGACGTCGATACATTATTTTGGTCACCCTTTAGCCTGGCTATGTTAGACCCTTCTAAGGTCTTCATTTTAGAGGAACAATAGGTTATGTTAGTTGCACTTTGGTTAGGTGAACTTGTTTAAAACCTGCTATAAAAAACATGGTCTAGAATGAGAAGAACAGAATGTATTAGAAGCAATAAGATGTCTTTATATTTGTGTCTCTCTCTATCACTGTTACCATGCAGCATGTTCATGCATCAATTTGTTTTGGGCTTTGATCTATGGTCACCGCTTACATTTGTTTGAATTGTGCTCTGTTATATGGGCGGAATGACAGTTACTTAATAAAAGCTGTTCCTCCCCTCGTAAACAAGCTAGCACATGTGGATTATTATTCTCCTTCATGTACGCCTACCCTAGGACATGCATAAATAGTGCCACCGAAGGGTAGTGAATACTCTACAACGTACACTTGCAATAAATAAGTTGCAATTTGCTCTGACTCCTACAGCCAGGACAAAAACCTCTTTTTGTACACATGTGTTCCCAGAAGGTACTGCATTCAAACTTTGCTTAACATGCAGCAACCCATGTCTAGTAGACCATGAATTAGGCTTTTTTGGAAGATTAAGCATTGCATACTAAATTACTTCTAGTGAATCCTAATTGTGGCAAACAAGGCACAGTGAGAAGAAGTGATTTGCCCAGGAGCACACTCGTTTAAGTTGCAAAGCTGGAATGGAATTTGGGCAGTTTCAGAAACTTTGGTATTTGACCAAATTTCTCCTTGTCTCAGGTTCGTATAAACATGTATTTGATGTATTCATTTTTATAGATAAGAATTTAAAACTACACATGTCAATTAGCAAACCAACATCACAATATACCATTCACTCCAGAAACATGAACCTAAAGAATATGATTATAGCATTATTTTGCCCATCCTGAATCAAAGCCTACGAATTCCAGCCTGCAGAGTAATGAGAACCTACACAACTTCTAAAACGGATACATAGTGACATAAAATGCACAACCAGCTTGCTGTTTGACACAGTTTGCAGCTTATCCTGTGTCTTATAATTTCTACTCTCGCAACAGCCACACTTCAAATAGCAACTGGACTTGCAATGCAAATACATATTTCTTTTAAAGTTGCAGAAAGACTTGTAACCATCGTTAATCACTTACCATTGTAAATGGTCTGCTGAAAGGTATTGAATAGACTATCAAGACCGCAATGAGAGGCAATGTGCAGCCCTGGTTGTCTGTGAAGTGTGAGACACAGAGGAGAGCATGTTCTACTTGGTCACCTTCAAAAAACACCTCTGCAGGGCTCCTCATGGTGCTGTAATAATTCGTAATACTTATTTTAATGAACTTAATTAAGAAATCCTCAGTCGCTTTACAGACTTCTTCAGGGAAGCTAGAGCCAGTTGGCTCTAGCTTCCCTGTTGCAGCCCCCCACCTCTGGAACTCCTTGACACTGGTGCTCCAAGCTTATCCCCTTCTACAAATTCTTCAGAAAAAAAACAAACCTCGACTTGGCTCTTTAACCAAGTCTATTTTCACCTCAGTCACTCAACACTTACTCCTTGATGTTAGTCTACTTCACACTACCAGCGCCCATTCACCTGCAGATTTGAGTGTGCTTTACGAATGTACAAATACATTCATTAAATAAAGAAATAAGTTCTGCTAGGGATGTGAACCTGGTTGAATCCTGCAGCTCATCACCAAATAATCCAATGGAAATCCAGGCAGCAATGGTAGTAATGAGGTCCATTTACATACATCTCTGCAGAAATGGACAAAGAAACTGGCATAGAATCCCTGTCCCAAAAATGTGACCCACAGCAGAGAAAAGTCAGGGTTTGAATAGGGTTATGTGCAAGGAGCTTTGCACAGAGAAGTCAACATGATACATTTAGTCAGTTACATTAACAATGGACTTCCTATCCATACATTCTCCCATCTTGGAGGGTATGGCTTTACAGCACCATATGAGACCTGTAACATTCTGCTCAGTTTTCCCACATGATAACACCTCTAACAGGCCTTTTCCATTAATTAAGACTGATTTGGCACCTAGTGTCCACGCGACTCTTGTGTCTGTTTTCAGGTGGTATGACACACTTTCAGTGAGGACACTGAGCCAGCAAGTGGGCATACCTGCCCCCTGGACACTGTCCGATGCAATCTTCACGTGGAGTTATGAGTTCCTCTGTGTGTGCTAACAAATGGCCTTCGTCTCTGTACCAAGTCCGTATGCATGTCTGTGGATGCCATGATATTTTTCATGATATCTGGGGTTTTGGTCTGTCCATGTATCATGTATGTCTGTGGCCCATGTATAAATAAAATGCCCTCGGCTTCGACATCCTGTGGGATATTTTGATTGTTGCTCAAAGATCAACAAAAACAAATGCAGGAGCCATCACACCGCTTCTGCATTCTGCTCTCTTGTCAACAGTGAGTTAGGGCTCTTCGCAGAAAAACTGTCAGCTCAATCGCTTCTCCAGCACCCCATTATAATGCAAACAACCATTGTGAACCCGCACTTGTGGCACTCTCATTCCTCACAAGAGTACTACTGGCTCTAGGTCATACCAAAATTCAAACAAATTAAAAACAGGAAAGAGTGCCATGTTCCCATCTAGTCTACTGACCACCCATCATTACTCATGCCTAGGTTACAAATACAATATATAACATAAATAGAGGAATATCAGTATTAGAGGCGTGGCCAGCAGTTACCCATTTACAGGAAAAGCCATAACATAGGGACAGGCAGTCCAACTGTGTTCATCTCTTTTACATTGAAAAAACTAAATATTGAAATGACTCTTATGAAACCTCTCTTGCTGGAATGAGTGGCATATATATCAGTATAAGTGAGAGACAACAAACTAATAGAAGAGGGAAAACCGGAAGCTAATGCTTCAGTGAATGACCAACTATGCCTATCCAGCGCCACCTTGTGGGTAAAAAGGTGGCGCTGGATAGGCATAGTTGGTCAATCACTGAATCTCGCGAATGTGGGGTGATTTTTCTTTGCGCAAACTTTTAGAACATTTCCAGAGACTCATCTTGTGAAGTTCAAGGTCTCACAGGAGTTACAATTAGCGACTTGCAATGGAGGGCAGGCTGCTGCTATTCCCCACATGGCCCTCTACCATAATCTATTGATGCACTGGCGTCTGTCGTGTCCCTGCAGGTCATTGGGGCATGTTAACCTGTCTTCTATTTTCATTGACTCTGTGCTGGCAAATACATTTTTCTTGGGGTGCTGGAGAGGGAAGAATTGGAGCAGTTGGGTGTTAAATAGGGTTTCTTTTAGGAGGTTGAAAGGGTTGAGATACAATATCAAATATGACCCACAAATATTAGTGGAAAATAGAACTTTTGGCTCTGTGTCCTAGAAATATTCATTTTACACATTTGGGGATGCCCATACAGCCTCGATGGAGGGTGTTGGGCTTGGATGCTGCATTCAGTTATGTGCAATGAACATAGAAGAAGTACTACATTTGTATAGTACCGCTGTTCACTTTTTGTGATTAGGTAAAGAGTTTGGCGAGGAAGACAGGCAGTGAGGTAATGGAAGATACTCCCCTCTCACTCAAGATTAAGACAGCATATGGCCTTCCTATGCAGGCATGACATATATAAGAAAACGGGACTCAGCCACAAACTCAAACCCAAAGCTCTGGAGAGTCCAGAACATCATTGTAGTTCCTTTGCATTTCATTCGAGCACATTCCTCATACTAACGATGTCTAAGAAGACTTCCTTTTTTCCTTCTCAGTTGCTGATCGCTGAAAACAGCTGCCATGTTCCCCACTGTGCAGGCCTGCGCATGGCATTGGCACGCAATTACCAGCCTATTGTTTGGTGATGTCACGTACATGGCGACCACGGCAGGGGGTTTTGAAGCTATTTTCACCGAGCAGTGAGTGCTAGCATCACAGCAGTGCACCTCACAGCCTGTGGGCCTCAATTCTACAAAGACACTTTAATCACCTAATACACAGAGTGCGTTTCTCAGAAGAGGACTTCTGAAGGCCTGGGCTGCGTGGAGCTTCAAAGACATGATTTGCTTTCAGCACCTGAACCAAAGGAACCCGCAGAAACACGGCACGAAAGCTAGTCAAACCCACAAAAACGTAGCTTTCAAGGCCGCAAGGTCCCCTAGGGAAAAGATTAGGAGAAGGGAAGACCTCTCTGGTGTGTCAATTTGCAGTTTCTTCCCTGCTCTGAAGGGGAGTCTCTGGCTGCAGCTGCTTACGAAATTAGACTAAACAGCTCAGCTGGTTGAGTGTCTGCTGCAGTGATATTTGTGAACATAACTAGATAGGTATCTAATCCACGAAAACCTATTCAGCACTTCTTTTGTTTATAAAATGAGACTATTTAGTTGGTTAATAATCACAGCTATAATGTATATTCCAAGAGGCAAGTTATTTTGATATGCATGCTATATTTAAGCAATAAGCCTGCAGGTTGGGAGCTTTATCCGTTGGCAAAGGGGATCAAGTTGAAGGCATAGATGCAATTCAAGCCATTAATTAGCTTTAGTTGCTTGTAATGGCGGCTCTCTCTGAGGGGATTTAAATGTATTGGCACACAGGACATTCGAACCAGGGTGGTAATGGGTTTTTGTGCGCAGGAAAAACTACTTAGTCCAGACAATGTGCGCCAGATTCCTTTTACAAAATACAAATAAAGATGTCCACCAGAACATAGTAAATGCAGCTTCCTTGTAGTGCTTTACATTTTTTTTTAAATTAGTTTATTACACATCTTTAACAAATTACCACTTACTACCATGATCCACGTCGCGACAAACTCCATACAAGCAGTAGTCCCAAACATTTCCCCTTACATTTGCTCTAGCAACTCCTGACTGATGCTAGAGCACACCAAATCTTCCCTCAAGAGGGTTCCATTTGTTCATATCCCCGCAAAAATATTACCATATTTTTGGGCGATATTAAGGCATGGAACCTGCAGCGGATACCCCTGCAACCCCTGTATTATTTTAAAAGGAGCGGGGGGCACCCCCGCAACCCTTGCTCCCAAGAAACCCTAATATTGTCCCCTATCGCCGTTCCCGACGAGCTTGTATAGAGCAATATTTTTGGTGGGGACAATATTACCTGATACCCTCAAGAGTTAATTTAAAAACTTCACAACTACACACACCAACAAATGATTTTCGTCCACTAAAATCTGCAACCACCACTAGTCCAATGATAGCGTGGTTGCGTAAATTCGAAATAGTTGGTTCGGCGTGCTGAGAGTACTATACATGATGTTATCAGATGTTTCAGTGTGTCTGGCTCCTCTGGTTTTAGACACAGCCTGCATATATTTGCACACTTTGCAATTTGTTTCCGTGCTTCCAGCACCTCTTATGTATGATAGAGATGCAGGTGCATTCTCATAAAATATCCTCTATATATAGGGCACGGAAATATCCTCAAATACTTAGGGATCACTTTTGATGCCCTAAATTCAGCTGAATAGTCTCTCATCAAGGATAGCTGGTTCCTTTTCTCCTGGGGCAGTATCCAATCCTGTTGCTGCAGCTTCTTTTTCACAGCCATGGGATTGGATATCAAACGTTCTGCAGAGGTGTTTATTTCTGTCAAACAGCCAGTGCTTTTCTCTTTCCAATCACTAAAGCGACCTGCTCTTGCCACCATCAAACTATCTCCCAAGATGTTCAGTTGGCGGGCAGTATGGGCCATAAGGGATTTCCCAGACAAGGTCAGAGACTTCCATAACGATACATAATGAAGGCATTGTAGACCTAATCCAAATCTAACACAGGCCATCGGTAGGCTTCGCGGAAGCCGCAGTACTCACTTCAAGAAAGCACCCTCCAACATTTCCCATATTTGCCATGGCAAATTTAAACCGGCCTCCACCCTATAAGAGAGAATAGGACTGACTTTCTGATTGTAAAAAGTTAGCAGGTGGATCATGGAGAAATGTCCAAACCTCTGATGAAGGATCATTCCCTGTGCAGACATATTTTTAACCTTTGATATTAATAGGTTAGCCCAAGGGGCTTCAGCCAAGCTCTGGTTGACACACACTCCCAGATATATAATGGAGCTAATGCATTCCAAGGATTTATTCCCAAAGCCATTTCAATTTGGGGTTTTGCTTAAACCTATTATTATTCAAAACCATGATTTTTGATTTTTTAACATTAGCTCTCATATTGTTCTGGTTCTTGCACACTTGGAGGGCCTCTAATCACTGCTGCAAGCCTATAGGGGATTTATCTATCAAGATCAGTTTGTCTGCATATAGGATCCATGTTATCGGGGTCCCATTGACCTTAGGAGGGAACACCCTTGCCAGATTTTGGCTGATGCCAAGTCTGAGACATACACGTTAAAGAGGATGGGGTCCAGAGAGCAGCCTTGCTTTAGGCCCCGATTGATATTAATTGATTCAGACAAAAGCCCCTGTAGATTCAATCAGACTTGCATTTTAGTCCCTGTATAAAGTTCTCTCATTGCCTCAATAAGGTGGGATGGACATTTCCATTCCCTCAACTTGGTCCATAATTCTTCCCTATTGACACTGTCAAATGCTTGTTCCAGATCCACAAATGCTATATATGATTTTGTCTTTTCATTAGTGGTCTGGAGTTTGAGCAGGTTCAACAGGAAAAGATTCAAAGAGGTACCTATACCCTTAATGAATTTCGTCCGGCGGGGGTCACGGTGGCCTGATTCAATTGCCCAATTTGACAGATGTTTTAGTATAATAGAGGCAAACATTTTTCCCAGGGTGTCCAGTAAGGCTTTCAGACGATAGTTTTTGAGGTCCGTTCTTACGCCCTTTTTAAAACTAGGTATGATGACAGCCTTTTTCCAGGAGGGGGGAACTTTTTTTGTCTTTCATGATTTGACAGAATAGTGTGTACGTAAATTCCCTATACTCCCTGAGACTGTTTTAAGATACTATTAGAGAGGCCAGCTAGGCCTGGGGCTCTAGAAGTACTCAACCTCAAGATTAAATGCAGAATATCCTGTTTATCCAGGTCCCTAGCCCAGGGGGTGGGATCGGCTGGTAGTTGTTCAGATTACTGACACCCCAGAAAAGAAAAGAGATCTAAAATGGTCAACCCATTGTTGCTCGTCAACCACCGAGATTGGTAGTACTTCCTGAGGGGTACACACCATATTAATCCATTGACACATTAGCCTTGGGTTCTTCTTACAGAGCACTTTTAGCATACTCTCTCCTTCTTGCTTGCACTCCACTCTAAAGCTCTTCAGCCAGTTTTTGTATTGCTGCCTGTGCCTTTTCTTATTATGAGCTTAGTTGACCCGAGGAGTACTCCTCGGGTCAACTGTACTGCTCTGTACTTCTTGCGCTCTTCCTCTAGTTTTGTGCTAAATCTGTGTTTCCGGATAAACTTGGGTATACCCCCTCACTGTTCAACTTCTTGGTATTTTATAAGCAAGGGTGTATAGTTCTTGGCATTCTTAAGCATCCTGTTTCAGCCATGTGAGACCTGAACTTTCAAGCGGTTTCCCTCCCTCCCTCTTTTCCCTTAACGGAGCTATTCAGAAGTGATCACTGGATTCCGCACCCACAACCACCAGTGACTTGACCCCCCCCGCTGAAAGAAAAAAATAATCTAGCTTGGGCTTTAATTGACCACCTTCCAAGTACATTTTGCAGGGATATTCCTTTTGGTGTTTTTGTTAAGCATACATAATTCCCTAGCCCCCATTTCTTGCAACCACACCTTGGCACGCAACCCTTTTGTATTGTGCGACTCATCTAGATATTTCTTCTAAGCCAATACACCTGATGTTCAGGTCCCCACAGAGTAAAATGTAGGGGTCTATGATGTCAACTCTGGCTTGATCTATCCAATCCAGCACACTGCCCATACATTTATCCTGGCCTACTTTCACCGGATTCCAATACAAATTAAGGAGAACAATAGTTGGAGCAAAGGATGTTTCTTCCTGAACACTCTCCATCGTCAGCATTTGAGTCCAAGGGTTAGGAGTGCAATGTTTCAGGATTTACATTCTCAGACCCATTTTTAGAAGTGTCAGCAGACACAAAAAGGGTCTACCATTGTGGCCCTTTTCTGCTGGATTTAGGAATGGGGTATATGAAGTACACACCGGTATCTCTCTCAACCAAGTTTCTTGAAGACATATGCAGGCCGATTCATGGAAATAATGTGCCCGGAAAAACCGGCGCACGCGTGCAAAAACGTGCGATTTGCAGTGGCACAGAAGAAATCGCAGAAAATCGCACAGAAAACAGCGCACATCCATTCATGGAAGCACGGGCACGCGCGAAATGTGGGATGTGCGCTGAGAAAGTGCGCGGCGCACGCTGGCGCACGCTGGCGCACAGGTCATCGAACGCCGTGCGATAAGGCCACAGCGAATTCGCACATAGCGGGGCGCACAGAACAAAAGTAGGCGTAACACGGGGCGTCACACGCAGAATGGGGAACAACTCGTGAAAATGTGGGCGTCACGGGGGAAGTACAGGAGGCAAGTGCGCAGAACGCCCACACGCTCGCCTACAACACGTATTCATGGAATCGAATAGGTAAAAACAGCGCACGGCCAAAGACGCGCACAGGCCCATACATGTCCGCCACACGAAAGCAGGCGGTAGCGTCCCTGCGCAGGAAAAAAATGTGCGCCAAAGTCCTACACGCGCGAGAAGGCCCACATGCGATCGGGCCTGGGGGAGCGTGTGCGTGTATTTCAGGGGTGCGCATGAAGTTCCACACGCGATTGGCTTGGCCCGCGTGTATTTCAGGGGCTCGCGGGTGTTTTCACACGTGATTGTCCTGGGCGCGTGTATTTCAGGGGTGCGCGAGAAGATTCACACGCGATCGGGCCTGGGGGAGCGTGTGCGTGTATTTCAGGGGCTCGCGGGTGTTTTCACACGCGATTGTCCTGGGCGCGTGAATTCCAGGGGTGCGCGAGAAGTTCTACACGCGTTTTGGCTGGGTGCGTGTATATCAGGGGTGCGCGAGAAGTTTCACACGCGATGGGGCCTGGGGGAGCGGGGTGCGTGTATTTCAGGGGCCTGCGGGTGGTTTCACACGCGATGGGGCCTGGGGGAGCGGGGTGCGTGTATATCAGGGGCCTGCGGGTGGTTTCACACGCGATGGGGCCTGGGGGAGCGGGGTGCGTGTATTTCAGGGGCCTGCGGGTGGTTTCACACGCGATGGGGCCTGGGGGAGCGGGGTGCGCTTATATCAGGGGCCTGCGAGTGGTTTCACACGCGATGGGGCCTGGGGGAGTGGGGTGCGTGTATTTCAGGAACCTGCGGGTGGTTTCACACGCGATGGGGCCTGGGGGAGCGGGGTGCGTGTATTTCATGGGCCTGCGGGTGGTTTCACATGCGATGGGGCCTGGGGGAGCGGGGTGCGTGTATTTCAGGGGCCTGCGGGTGGTTTCACACGCGATGGGGCCTGGGGGAGCGGGGTGCGTGTATATCAGGGGCCTGCGGGTGGTTTCACACGCGATGGGCCTGGGGGAGCGGGGTGCGTGTATTTCAGGGGCCTGCGGGTGGTTTAACACGCGATGGGGCCTGGGGGAGCGGGGTGCGTGTATTTCAGGGGCCTGCAGGTGGTTTCACACGCGATGGGGCGTGTATTTCAGGGGCCTGCGGGTGGTTTCATCGGGGTACCACTCACCGTCTGCCTTGCATGTAGAAGAACGCGTAGCCAACACCCGCTGCGAAGTAATAGCGAGTGAACCCCAAAGGATGGAAAACACACGCACCGCATGAAAAGCACGTACAGAGAAGCCCTGCCAGGGCAACGCCCGTGCGCGAAACTGCACAGACGCGCTTACGCTGTAAGGGCCTTTGGTCCAATGAAATCGCGTATGCGTGCTGACGCGCTTACGCGCTAAGGCCCTTTCCTCGAATTTCACGCTGACGTGCAGGATTTTCACGTGCCAAATCACTCCGTATCAAACTGGCCACGCGAAAACACACGGAAGACCATGCTCCTGCCCAGAAGGCCGAATCACTGCCCCCCAGTGCCACGAGCAGCCTCCCACGTGCCATCTGCTGCTGCCTGCCTGCCTGCCTGCCTGCTGCCACTGTGCCCTGCCATTTGGTGCCTGCACATCAGCCATCTGCAGGGGTCCAGTTGCTGTGTCCACCCCTGCTGGTACAGAAGACTCCCGACTCGAATAACATCGCTCCACAGCCCAGCCCCAGGACCCAGTTGCCCACCCACTCCTGCCCCTGGGGTTGCCATGTCGGGCACATCTACATCTGACACCAGTGGCAACCCCCGGCCAGAGGGGCAGAGGGGCACCAGCTTCACTGCCACCGAAGTTGGTGTCCTGGTGGAGCAAGTCCTGGGGCAGTATGATGCCCTCTTCGGATCGTCCCGCGCCAACAGGGAAGGACGGGAGAGGATCTGGGCCGACTGTGTGGTTGCCATCAACGCGGAGGGGGAGGCAACCCGCACCATCCAGAAAGTCAAGAAGCGCTGGGAGGACTTGAGGTCCAGGACCCTCATGAAGGCCCGGCGCCTCGTGCAGGGGAGCCGGGGCCGCATGAGTTCCATCCAGTTGAGGGTCCTGGAACGCGTACACCCAGCGCTCCATGCCCAGGTCCTTGAGAGGGAGACCCGTCTGGAGTTGAGCGGTAAGTGGCCAAGCATTGCTGTGTGAGACAGGGCATGTTGCAGTGTGCTGGTTGTCTGATACTTGCCTGCATGTGTGACATAGGCCATGTACGCATGTATGTGTGCAGGGACATCATGGGAATGCATGTGCGACCTGTAATGTGTGAACCGCACGGTTGTTGCATGTGTTTCAATGCGACATGGGGAGCCCTGTGCAGATTGCACACATGAGAGAATGGCAGTCTCTGTTCCTGGACATGGGTGGGGGCAAGGGATGGGTGCTGATGCCAGATACATATGTGGTATCCATGTCTGTGTGCCTGACCTGCGTGTCTGTGACTTGTGAGTGCCATGGATGCATGACACATGTCTGTGACAATGTACAGATTCACTGATGCAGCCTAGACATCCTTGTATGCACTGTGATTGGGGTGTACGGGGCCAGATGGATGTGACTGAGGTGAAGTGTGTGCATGTGATAGGCATGACCCATGATGCATGTGAGTCCCATTACATTGTATGATTCGAGAGTCCATTGGACATGTATTGAAATGTCCATGGCACGCACCATGACTGTCACTGTGTGTGTTTTGCCTGGACTGACACATGTGTTGTGGTGTGACATGATGGAAGTGTACTTTGACAGTGGCACTCATCTGCTATTGCTTCCTGTCTAGGGGACCATTGTACAGTACCCTGATGCTTGTGTTCTATGTCTCCCTCTACGCAGCGGCTAGTGAAGGAGAGGGTGGAGACGGCGCTGTGGAGCAAGGCGGCGGGGATGCCCCCACGACTGCAGCGGAAGGGGTGGGTGAGCCCCCACAGGGGCCTGCCACAGCGGTAGATGGTGAGGAGCCATCCAGGTTGGTGGTTTCCACAGAGGAGGAGGAGGCCGCCACTGAGGCGCACATGGGGCCTGGTGGGGGCATCCCTGCTGGTGCAAGTGGTGCAGTCCAGGGGCAGGAGGCAGCACAGGTCACCGTGGAGGGGCCTGTGCATGTCGCTGTCCCTGAACCTGTGGGTGCACCACCTTGCACCAGCAGGGATGCCCCGTCCCAGGCCCGTCCGCAGGTAGAGGGGATGTCCATGTCATCTGACTCCCCTCCACCTGCGGACGAGGGGACCCCTGGCCGTGTGGAGAAGGTCCTGATTGGGGTCGCGATGCGCACGGCTGTGATTCGTGATGCCGTGCGTGCTTCCCAGGAGGAGCACGCACGTCATCACGAAGAGCACCGTGCCGACGTGGCCCAATTGGGATCGTCCATGTTCGGGGGTTTCCTGCATGTGTCGCCAATCTGGTGGCCCTCTCCTCCTCTGTGGAGACTATACGCCAGTCGTTCTCCTTGCCGTCTTCCGGCCCAGATGCCACCAGGGCCCCCTGTGGACCTGCCCTGACCAATGCAGCCAGCTCGGTGGGGATCCCATCCCTGCCACAGTCGGGAGTCAGAGGTCCAGCAGGGGTGGACACCACAGCAACTGGACCCCAGCAGATGGAGGATGTGACGGCATCATCGGGCAGGGCACGTGCACGACGGCGTCGGTGGTTTCTATCAGCCTGGATGCCGTCGTGCTGGCAGAGGCAGTGGCGTCGGAGGCAGCAGCAGGCTCGACATGGGAGGCATCATGGCTCAGGGCCATCAAGATCAGAGGGGCAGGCATCGGCCGGAGGGCAGGAGAACCCTGGGATGGTAGTGTCTTCCGTGTGGGAGCAGTTGGTCCAGCGGATAGGTGCGGAGCGGCAGCGGGCGGAAGAGGAGCGGCTCACCATGGTCAGGGCGGAGTTCTCCATGCGTCGGGCGTTGAGGCGGGCTGAGTGCCTCGAGGAAGCTCGCAGGGAGTTTGAGTTGAACATGGGGTTATCTCTGCGAGACCTCGGGGCCAGGACAGAGTCCCGCCTCCAGGACATCGACATGGAGTTCGATGATGCCCTGGCCGGCTACATCACAGAGTGAGCCGCAGGACTTGCCCGCTGCCATTGTATATAGTTCTTTAGTTAGTTAGTGTTAGGTTTCCTTTATTTTTTGAGATTTTTTTGGACCGCTCGGACAATGGCCACTTTTCTGTATATAGTTTTTTTATTAGGTAGTAGTAGGTTTCATTTATAGTGTTGGGCTCATGGACCCTGGAATATTCTTGTGTATAGTTGGATTTTTTAAGATACATTTTTTTGATTTATATTTGTGTTCACCATGAGGCAATGGTTTTCCCTTATTTTTTTTCACCATGATTTTGCTTTGGACAACATTAGTTTTTGGATTCCTTTGTTTTTTTGATTTTTACATTACTTATCGGACATGGACAATTTATTTTGTTATCCCCATTGTTGTTTGATTTGTTTACTTCATTTTCTTCGAGAATACATGTTTTTATAACTTTCTTTTTTGGTATTTTCTCATTGGTTTCATGCATGTCATGTTATGGGTTTTGACATTCACTTGCACCCATTGTGTATGTGTGTGTGACGGACATGTGTTCATTTACATACTTGCCATTGGGGTTGTATCATGTAATTACATTTGCTATGTGGGTGGATGCAATCCTTGGCTGGGTGTTTGTGCTGGGTATGCTGCCCATTACTGCCATGATTGTGTATCGTCAGGACCTGGGGGCAGGGGGACATGGTTGGGGGCCTGCTGGCAGGTGCCCCACAGTGCTGGGGGGTGGGGGTGCAAGGGGACATGAGTGGGACATGAGTGGGGGCCTGCTGGCAGGTGCCCCACAGTGCTGGGGGGTGTGAGTGGTGGGGAACATGAGTTGGACATGGGTGGGGGCCTGCTGGCAGGTGCCCCACAGTGCTGGGGGGTGGGGGTGGTGGGAGACATGAGTTGGACATGGGTGGGGGCCTGCTGGCAGGTGCCCCACAGTGCTGGGGGGTGGGGGTGGTGGGAGACATGAGTTGGACATGGGTGGGGGCCTGCTGGCAGGTGCCCTGCACTGCTGGGGGGTGGGGGTGGTGGGAGACATGGGTGAGGTCCTGGTGGAGGCTGCCCCTGCACTGCTGGGGGGTGGGGGTGGTGGGAGACATGGGTGGGGGCCTGGTGGAGGCTGCCCTTGGTGACTGGGGGGGGTGGGGGTGCTGGGAGACATGGGTGGGGGCCTGGTGGAGGCTGCCCCTGGTGACTGGGGGGGGTGGGGGTGCTGGGAGACATGGGTGGGGGCCTGGTGGAGGCTGCCCCTGGTGACTGGGGGGGGTGGTGGTGCTGGGAGACATGGGTGGGGGCCTGCTGGCAGGTGCCCCGCAATGCTGGGGGTGGGGGTGCAAGGGGACATGAGTTGGTGATCATTGGTGCAAGGAGACATGTGCCTTTGCTGGGGGGCATGCCCATGTTGGGTGGGCTGCCTGCGGGACATGACCAGGGATGCAGGGTAGTCCCCTGTGGTGTGGGCTGCCTGCAGGGGCCGTGGAGGGTGTACAGGGAACACCTGGGAGGACCCACACTGGCAAATCACATGTAGGACTCCCCGGCAACCCTGAAATACACGTACCCTGCTGAAATCGCATGTAAAACTTCGTGCGCACCCCTGTAATACCCGCACGCAGCCCAATTGCGTGTGAAAATGTGCGTGCACCCCTGTAATACCCGCACGCAGCCCAATCGCGTGTGAAACTTCCCGCGCACCCCTGAAATACACGCGCCCAGGCCAATCGCGTGTGGAACTTCCCACGCACCCCTGAAATACACGCGCCCAGGCCAATCGCGTGTGGAACTTCCCGCGCACCCCTGAAATACACGCGCCCAGGCCAATCGCGTGTGGAACTTCTCACGGACGCCTGAAATACACGCACGCGCTCCCCCAGGGCCGATCGCGTGTGAAACCACCCGCGAGCCCCTGAAATACACGCGCCCAGGCCAATCGCGTGTGGAACTTCCCGTGCACCCCTGAATTAAACGCACCCAGCCCTAACGCGTGTAAAACTTCTTGCGCACCCCTGCAATACACGCACCCAGTCCTAACGCGTGTAAAACTCCTCGCGCACCCCTGGAATACATGCACACGCTCCCCCCAGGCCCGATCGCGTGTGGAAGCACCCGCGAGCCCATGAAATACATGCGCCCAGGCCAATCGCGTGTGGAACTTCTCGCGCACCCCTGAATTACACGCACACGCTCCCCCCAGACCCGATCGCGTGTGGCAGCACCCGCGAGCCCCTGAAATGCACGCGCCCAGGCCTAACACGTGTGGAACTTCCCGCGCACCCCTGAAATACACGCGCCCAGGCCTAACGCGTGTGGAACTTCTCGCGCACGCCTGAATTACACGCACACGCTCCCCCAGGTCGTGTGTGTTGCTTCTCGCACTGGTACAGGGTTGGCGCAGCCCTTTGCGATGGTTTTGCGATCTTGATGGCTTTTCCTTGCGCAAGGGCGTTCTTGGGGGCGTAACTGGCGCTGCTGCAGTGTCGCTGCGATACTCTGCGCCACGGCTTGTTTTGGAGGATTAATCCATGAATACGATGTGCGCTGAAATGGATTTTATCGCACGCGGCTGGCGCAGACATTCGCACGGGAACACTTTGCGCCAGCCGCGTGCGATACTTTTGACTGTATTTCCATGAATCGGCCTGTTGATGTCAAATATTGACCAATCCAAATCCTCTTTATTGAGGAGGTGAGAAAATCCCCTTATGTTCCAAGAGTCTATTTGAAGCACAGTCTTCACATCCGCAGCCTTACTCTAATACTCTTTTGGGGGTGGTAAGACTTTCTAGATCCATGCACAATCTTCCCTACTTGGATTGTCCCAGCTGGGGGAGTTGGTGTATTGCACCATCCTATCACAATTTTTTTGTCTGGACAAGGTCATTTTCAAAGGGGTAGTCTTTTTGGCCAGATTATTTCGAGCACTCACTTTGGTCACATTAACTTGGTTGGTCGGGCCTACCAGTGATTTGACACCTTTAGACTTCTGAATGTGTTGATTACTTCTCCCTCTGCACATCTCCTAGCTAGGGTGCAGGCTCCCAAAGGGTCCCTAGACCATTTAGTTCCTGTGTTAGCTCATACTCCAATGACCAAAACATTGAGGCAGCCTCCAACAGTTTTTTTTTAAATTATGTCTGATCTTACATGTAACAGCACCCAGTCCGTTCTTGTTTTCTTGACAAACTCCACTACTGAGATATCATCCGTGGTTATTGAGCGCAGTGGGGGGTTTGTGATGTAATAAGATCATTAGATTCCTCGTGTTCAATATAAGGCTGTCATTTGCCTGGGATTGGAGCTCCAAAGATATGGTTATTGACTCAGTTATATTTCTTTTTACTTTTCTGACTTCTTTTTTGCATATTGCATACTTAGCCAGTACTGGCTGAAAAATTGGGAGCTCCTTATGGTGCATTTTTTTCCGCCACCATTCGCTTTTAGGCCAAAGCTTGAAACTGCTCCTCACGTGGTTTCAGTATAGGGCCAACCCAATTTGGGTGAAACCGTCTAATTTAACAGCACAAATCTATCATGCTCAGGCACTTCTACTCATTTTTGGATGAGATTTAAGAATTCTTGTGCAATAAAATTGGTTAATTAAAAGTGTTGGTTGGTAAAATAAAAAAACGTAGTAGGAGATAATTTGCCAGTGGGGCCCAGAAATTTCGGCTGCCTAGTGGCATCCACAGGCTTTATTCCGGCACTGCACCAAATAAGGGCTGTTGCCATAAAATGAAGCCTATGTTGCTGGACACCTGATTGTCTAGCGTCTCTCTCGTGGGTACTAAATATACATGGACAATACTATACACTTTTAAATGAATGCCACAGAATCAGATTTGGAAGTTGCGTGAACAACTTGGGCACAGATTGATTTCATGACTTACCCACCAATACAAAGGACTGCCTTGAGAGCACCGGGACTAATCAGCTTTCAAACACAAGGACCCCACAGCCTGATAGGTGGTCCTAAAAGAGAGGTTTTACATAGAAGCTTCGCTGAGGAAAATACACTGCATAGCAAGGATCGAAATGATTAGAAACACAGGAGTAGAGCTCCTCCCTTCTCTAGCTTTGATGGGTTCCATTTCAGTGCGTTAAATATCCAAAGGGTTTATCATCACCATCAGAATAAGTGATGTAAAGAATGGTCTGGGAATAATTTAGCCAGTAATAATTAGAAGCAAGAAAGCCATCATCATTTTCCAAGCCCATCTGCTGTGTATTTGACTCCTTATGGGTAGTAGGTGAAATAAGCCTGTCCTCGCTGCTATGCATTCCAAACATGGTGCTGTTTTGTTGGAACAGTTTGGGCTTGGAAAGGGTCTATTGCTCATAGGCTGTGACAGCGGTGTCATGAACTGAGACACCGCCAGCCAGTCGCACTGCGACAGCACATTCATGACTACAGCCCTCAGTGAATCAAGTGACAGTGATGAAGACATAGGACATCCGTCATTAAAATTGATGTTGAGATAGGACTTTAAGGCGCTCTGACCGATTTGGCAAAAGTGACACTCAAACAAGTCATCAGCCGTCACCCTCAGAAGTATCACAACTAGGGCAAACGATCAGCATAATGTATTGTGTGTGTTTTATGTTATACTGAAGCTGTGCATTTGCATCAGTCGATAGGTAACGGTTTTGAAGTTGTTTCTTTCATGTACAATCTTTGCCAGTAAAACCGTGTTCTTCATTTCCAATTACACATATGGAAATAACGGTGTTAAGGTTGAGTGTGGAAAACTTTATTTAATATAGCTTAAAAGTTGTATTTACACGTTATATGTTGATTAATTAATTTCAATGTTGTATTATTTGATCTAAATTTTAGCTTTTAAGATATGTTTTTATCCTTGCTTTTGCTAATAGTAATATTTGTTTCACACGTACACATTTAATCTAGTGTTGCCATAATTATATATACGAAATCTAATTCGCTCACATTGGCATTTAAGCCCAACAGCTCTACAATGCATGTTGTTTCATTTCAAATGCCTCTCTCTCTCTCTCTCTCTCTCTCTCTCTCTCTCTCTATCCCAGGTCCGTGCTTAGGCTTAGAAACCTCTGAGTTTTAAGCACGTTATAAATAGCCTCTCATATCATTCCTCCGCCGTTGCATCAGCCCCCATTTCTTCTATAACATGTTTTTGCCTGGTTTCCTATCCTCTGCTGCTCTTAACCTGTTTATTAATTTCCTCCTGCAGGTTAGGTCTGTTTTCCACAAGCAGAGTAACAATACACCCCTCCTTGGACAACCCTAGAGGACTGAGCTACACTGTATACAGTAGAGGTTCATAGGACTACTTTATGATAGGTTTTAAACGGAAGAATAGTTCAGGTGTGTCCTGATTGAGCGTAACAATAGATACGTGGTGTGAAACAGGGTATCTGGAAGGACTGCATTGTTACCACATTTCTATGGCCCCATAAATGTGTCATTTTCTAAAACACAAGATACAAAGAAAATGTGACATTTTTAGTGAAGTTTGCAGTATATTAACTCTACTTCTTGGGCGTAGTTAACAATTTTAGTATAGAAAATTAGGTATTTGAACTAAAAATATCCGATAAATGCTTCATGCACTAATCCTATAGAATACCACATGTGGTCACAGCCCCATGTTCAGGTGGGAGGTAAAAACAGGCATTTCAAAATAACGTGTTTCTACTGTTATCACCATACTCACAATGAGTCCCCCAGAGTCCGACTTGAGGACTGTCACCCTAGCAATAGCTCCATCCCACCTGGAAGGAGACATCCTCCATTTCAATGAAATTACACTGATCCCATGTCTCAGTGTTGGAAGATAAGCATTTACTAACAAACTGCAACAGCGTCACAGCAGTGTCAGAAAATCAGACATCAACCATTGGCAGTGACATCAGTGTCAGCGGATCCCCCTCATTGACAAAAAATCACAGAGGGACAGGCGTGTAAAGATGTCAGCATATCCCAGGCATGGACAGTGGCTCTCGGGCAATGGTGTCAGCTCATTTCAGTAGTGGCCAAGATCAGACTTTAGCCACATGACCCAAAATCGCCATTCAGTAATAGATCAAGACATTCAGACAGCAGTTTTCCCAGAGAAGGACTTGTGCCCATTTTAAATGGGACAGATGGAGGTGCAAAAGTGAGAAGTACAATTGTAATTGTGATTTCTTTTTTCTTTTTCATTGTTTTTGTTCTTTCTAAGTTTTGTAAAGGTTTGAAATAAACCAGATACAAATAAACAAAAACAAAAAAATAAGTAATGCTTCGATGCCTGCTTTTAATGCTCTACACAATCGCGGAACTCTGATGAGGTGGATGAGTGGCACATAATAGAGTCAGCAACCTCCGCTGTTCATTCCTTCTCTGGCTTGTCACTGATTTTCATTTTAAGCCTAGATGAGATTTTCAAGCAAGCGTAAAACGAATGGATTCACCTGTCCTAAACGAGTCCATTCGTAAATGCTGCCTTCAAAGCAGAATGTACAGGTGGCGTTTACTGATCCAGAGGCAGTGGAAAATGAAAAAGCAAAAAGGAGCTCAACTCTCTTTTACTCTCACCTTTTCACCTCAAACTCGTGGTTGTTCAAAACTGAACGTACAGCATTTAAGTGATAGCATGTGTGGTCGCCTGCATGCAAGTTGCATTTATTGTAAAATGAGGCTGAGTGATACTGTGATGGCATTGTCTGGAGATCAGGTCTAAGTCACTAGCAGTGATTCAGGGACCGGAGATGGGCTCTGAGTCGGCGGTCCGGAAATAACAGTGGCGGTTAAACCGCTGCCACTGTTAATTCCGGACCGGCCGATCCCGAGTCCTGCAGGCGGGAGGTGGCGTTCCCGTCAGGTCTGACCTGGCGGGTTTACCACCGCCCGCCTGCAGGCGGACGAGGAAACACCGGCACCATCACGAGATGGTGCCGGTGTTTCCATGATCCCCATTCCCATTGAGTCCCATAAGACTCAATGGGAATGGGGATTTACACCATTCCACCTCCGGAATTCCCGGGACACCGGGGTTGTAATGCCATGGTAATTCTGGGAATCATGGAGGCGGGATGGTAATACGAGTCCGGCGGTAACCAGGCGGTTTTACCACCTCGGTTACCGCCGGATTCGTAATGAGGCCCACAGACTCAGCTTTCAGTCACAGCAAAAGACAGGCAGAGCAGGCTAAAGGGAAGAGCTCCCCGGAACTAACGCTGTGACAAGACATGAGCTCTATGGGAAGGCAGTGTGTGCAGATCAGCTCAGAGCCACTGATCCGTGCCAGCCCCAGGTTAACCAGCGCCCTGTGCGCGATGTTTGGTTGCCCCCTCCCCGTCCCATGCCCTAATGTTCTCTAGACTACAAACAAATCCAATTTTTTGTCCTGGGTGTGGGGGTCAAAGTTTGCAGGGTGCTGCTATATTTGGAGAGGCATGGCTTGAGTCCTGATGCTTGAATAGGTGCTGATGCCACGCCTCTATCACTCACTGTCATGTAAAGTGTCAGCCAATGACGTTCTATTAGTGACCGATTCTCCAATAGAAGACACTTTACATTGTGTGAGCTGGTGGTGCCCTTTATCTGCAGCGCCCCTGTCCCACTGCACCACTTGATCGCCCCTTGGGTTGGCTTAGTCACTGATAAACATACAGGGACTGCGGATCATACAGCAGCAAAGTCAGCATCACTTGCAGGCAGTCCCGCTGGGTGAGCAACATGAGGGGAAGCGATCTCAGCCATAAAAAGAGGCACTGGGGCAACAGATGAGCGACTATTTGCCCGAGACAGTAGGGAGGCAGTGTCTGGATCATCACACTTAATCGCAGAGTGCTACTGAGAGAGTGATGTAAAGCTACCAGCCTAGACTCACAGCCAGTGGCACAGGCACTGCGCTGCCAGGGGAGTGCTCCCTCGACCAGTGATGGCAGGAAAGGTTTCACTTATACATTCTGTCCGGGTTCCCAGCTCTGCTGGGCGGACAGAGTAGAACACAATCCTGGACGCCATCCAACTCTCTCTAAATGTTTCATTTCTCTAAATTGTTAAATTAGGGAAATGTTCTCCGCCAGCAATATTTTTCCCATTAATGTGGAGAGAATGTTAATGACAATGGTTTTATGTGAGCTGCCTCCCAAGGAGGTTATGTGCGTGTGTGTGTGTCTGGGCTGCGGCCCCAGACTGGCACATGAGGATTGCGCCGGTTCAACAGCCTGACAGCCCTGAATGGTAAGTGAGGAATACAAGCTCGGCCATGATCTTCCCGGGACCCGCAGCCCTCCCATCCGTACCCTCCTCTCCCATTGTACACGGATGACCAGTCCGGACTCTTGGCCACTGGCTGCTGCGGTGGTGGGCAGGGATGGGAGGTGAGAAGAGGAAGGGGAAGGACATGAGGACGAAAGACAGTTCAGGGAGGAGACTGTCCATCATGTGGCTGAAACGTATATTAATTCACAGCTAAGCGTGATTCGTGTGTTGTCTCTGTGCCTGGAATGCAGCGGTGCCGAAGCCTGTCTGTTTTCTTAAGCTGCCTGCTGCACAACATGAAGGAGAATGGCACAATGGAATGCTGGAAGCACAGACATTACAATTGCGTGACATTTACTGGGTACATTTCGGGTGACATTTTGTGTGCTTCTGTACGTTCTCATATTTATAATTGAAATTGGGGTCGTGCTGTGAATGGCATGGCATGACGTTTAGGGGGTAGGACACTAGGTGACACTTATTGACATCTGCTTTAAGCTATCTATGTGCATTTGAGATTTATAAATCACTAACGTAGCGTGTTACAGCAGAGCGCATAGAAGGACACACCTAGGGTTAAAAGTAGGGTGCAAGAATTGCATAGGAGCTGGGATGTTTAGGGGGAGAAGGGGACAGACTCTAGATGGGGACACAGTGTTAAGGCTAGCGACAAGTTTTTTGACAAGATGTTAATTGAAAAATAGGGTCTTCAGCTCTTTCCAGAAGTGTAGGCTGGAGGACACTAGTCGTGTCTGCATTGCTAACTTGTTGCATAGAGAGTGTGCGTCGCAGAAAAGGGTATGTTTACTGTTTTGTTGTTTCCCTTATAAACCTCTTTGCTTCCAGTGTGCCAATGTTGTGGCTTCTGGTGGCACTCTGGCTTCTAGAGATGGAGAGTGTTTATTAACTATGCCATGATGTTCTGGTTGTTTCTGCTATGCTAGGAATGCAGACGTTCTTGAACATGATGCATGCTTGAAGGTGTAGTCAATGCAGCTCCTTGAGGATGGGAGTGATGTCAAATCATCTTAGCCCTGTGATGAGGCGTTCAGCAGCATGCAGGATGGCATTCAGAGGGGCCAAGGTGGTCTCTGCAATGTGTGTTAGTAGGTGTTTCCACAATCAAGTTGGGAGATTACCAGAACTTTGACAACTCTTCAGAAATGTTGGACAGTGTTAGGCAAGATTGTATTCAGTACCCTGTGGGAGACTGCACCAGACTTGACATCTTGGCAATAGTTTACCGAACATTTGGTATAAGCATGTACTACACAAGTTGGTAGAGTGACTGAGCAGCCAGGCTTATATCAAGAGGGGTGAAATGTGAGCTGTAGGGTTATCACACCGAGATTCACAGAAACAAGTATCCAAATGAACACTTACACTCAAGGTTGTTGGGGGATCGCACAGGGGCCAGGTGGGGGTTGGGTTTTAGGGGGGTGGCAGTGTCCGAGTAGGCAAGGTTTAGAGGGTGCAGAGCTGGCAGTTGACCCCTGATCAAAGGAAATGTACAAAATAATAGTTCAAAACAGCAATATCAAACATTCTGGCACAAAAGGAATGAATGGCCATGTGCAACTGTGGGCCACTTTTGCATTGTAGCTGAGACAATTTTATGCTTCAACCCAACCCTGGAAGCCAGTATGCAGACGCATAACATTTGCCCACAGCATCACTCACAAACTACACTTTTACTCCATGGACAAACTAAACAAGACAAATTACACAGGGTCGCGGGATCCAGCACATATTAAAATCTTTCCTCTAAAAAATGCAGCACATCACATATGTATGATGTATCTGATGTGCTGCATTTTTATAGAGGTTAGCTTTCAATGTGTGCTGGCTCTGCGAGTCTCTCTGCTGTTTGTTCTTGGTTGGTTATACAAAATGGTATAACCAACTAAGAATAAACACCAGAGAGACAAAGGAAACGGGTGCACAATGAAATTAAAGCACCCGAGGGGAGAGTCCAAAGTAACAAAAATGTTCTGTCCAGCGTGCCCAGTCCGCTTGCATCGTGGGGCAGATTATAATCCGAGCCCACCAAGATGGGGGCTCAGAGATCTAATGTGCCCTGTGGAACAGAGCACATTGCGCAAAGAGTATGGGGCAGATTAGATTGCAGACTCGGCAAGGAGCAGCTCAGCCCCCCTGCCGTCGCGGGGGCTCTCTTTTTTTTTCCTTTTCTTAAAAGTAACCCAGCGCAGAGCATGGACATTGGGGCTGACTCTGGCCGGATCCCGATATCCGGCTCCACCTCTGGTGCCGGATCTCGGATCCGGCGAGAACCGGCAGAATGACCAGTGCTGGGTTTCTTTATTAAACAATTATTAATTTATCAAACAGTCAGTTGAATAAGTCTACTTTAGAAGGGAGCAATATAGAGGTAACACAACAACATACTTCAAAATACATACTCTTAGTTTCTCTAAATTAGCAAATACCCATTTGGGATGGCACACAGATTCGTCCTACACCCTGAGGTGAATTAAATATCTAGGACACTGTGGGCATTAATATATCACTGGTACATTTAGAGCAATACGGATGTTAGTGTCAAAAGAAGAGATTGAGGGAATAAAACAATGGTTACCATATATTCTTAAGCAGGTAAGTACTTTTTAGAACCCACCAATGCAAAGTAAATTAACCCTTTCCTGGGGGAAAGGCAACAAACAAAGTCAGAGGTAAGAAGAGTCTTTCAGGGAGCCAGGACAGCCAACGTTATTTGAGCAAAAGTCAAGGTAAACTGAAGCATTTCTTGCAGGTAGGTAAAAAGTCTTGCACAATGTTTTAGAAGTTTCTGTAAAAAATAAAATAACTTTAGGGCCACAAGCTGGGAGGCTTGTGAGGGGCAGAGCTGCAAACAATTTTGCAAGGGCAACCAAGATAAGTCTCAACTGAGAGCTAGCAAGGCTTCACGACAAGAGATAAGGCTTCTTAATTTTAAAGTACCTTTGGTTAGAAGAAAAACTGTTTCCAGCTGGCTTCTGTTCCTGTGTAGGTCTGCAGATCCTTTGTTCCCGGGCCTCAGTCTTGGGGACAAGAGGGTGGACATCTGGGAACTCCTGTACTATGAAGGGAAGGTCAGCCGCAGCAATGGGCAAACTTCAGATCAGCAGCACTTTGCAGTTTCAGCTCATCGTGGCTCTCGCAAACAGCACCACCGCGGTTCTCGGATACTTTAATAGACTTTCCTCACATCTGATGTCCAGCATTCGGTTGAGGTGGCTCAGGCTTGGTCAGTCCTGCTTCACAGGAGTTGCAGCAAGCGTCTCTTCCAAGTTCTTCTTCGGATTCCTTTATCCAGGGGTCGACTCTGCCTTACAAGCAAAAAGCCTTGCCTTTTATGCAGATTTCTCCCATTCATTCACAGCCAAGCTGTCAATCACACAGCAGGGTGGCTGTCCTTGAGGTCGGTCAGCCAGCCAAACACCTTTGGGTGCATTCCTGTAACCAAGGGGATTAAGCACAAGGAGTTTTGGGCACCTCCCTCACTTCCTGCCCCTGCCAGAAACGCTGGAGTCAGAGGTGGGATTCACCAGTGAATCCTGCCAAAGACAAAATGAACAAAGGGACCAAACCTGGTTTGGCGCACAGATTACATCTCAAGAAGGAAGCTTCCAACAAGAAATGGTGAACAAAGAAGACTGGGGCCATTTTGACGAAATGGGTACCCATGGGTGTCTTACTGCAGCTGCAATTGCATCCCGCAGTAAGAACACTCAATGGTATGAAAAAGTAAACCACTGCCACCATTCATTAATTGTAGAAAGGGTAACATAAAAATGTTACAGGAGAAACTAGACACAGGGGATACTAAGTGCCCCCTCCAGCACCCTATTGTAAGATAGTGTGTGCTGGTTCTAGAAAGTTACAAAAGTCATTTTCACTTTACTGTTCTTGGAAACAGTAGTTTCACCAAGAGACAGTATTTAAACCTTTTAGAAATCTAAGAGACTTCCCTGTGTCACTGTGTCACTGCACTGAAGGTGCTGGGTGTCACAATGTAAAGAGGATGCCTATGGAGATTGTCAAAAGAAACACAGTGTCGAAATCACATAAAAAATACACATGACAGTGGGAAAAAGATCTTACTCTCTCCAGGTTAGAAATTAAAAGTTCTTAAATCCAGCAAAAAGAGCTGGGGTGTTTCTAAGGTAGAAGGGAATTAGCACATTTCTGAGAATTCTCCCTAACAGACAGGGATGAAGCATTTCACTTTGCAGAGTAGCACAAGCTTCTACCATGTTGCTTAGGTCTTTTTGGCTATGGCCATTTTTAATAAAAGGCCAGAGTCAATAGTAGAGCCGAGAAAATGTTCACCGAGTGAGACAAAGGCGTTAATCCATTCAGCTTCATGGCAGTCAACCAATTGTGGACTTGCACATGCTTGGTGGAGTTTCCTAGGACAATAAGTTGGTCTTTATAAGGTTGAGCTTCAGGCTGCATGGCATCCAGGGTGGACGAGGGACAAACAATGCTTGAATCAATGTATGTCATCAATAGCATTGATCTCAAGGTAAAAGGTTGTGTCATCTGTATATTGATGTAACTTTATGTGGGTGTTGGTGAGAGTTTGCCCAGAAATTCCATATAAAAAGGGTGAAGATGACAGGGACAGGATGGAGCATTGTAGACATTCTGCAGGTTACTGGGTGATGCTGGGTATTGTTTTGGCCCATCTGGATGTGTGGTTCTGCTGGAGAGGTATGAAGCAAACCACTGCAGGACTGTTCCATTAAAGCCCATGCGTACAGTGAGGATTTTGAGGAGGGCTTCGTGGTTAATAGCATTTAAGACAGCAGAGATGACACAGAGGATGAGGCAGAAGGGATACCCTTTGTCCAGGATGTGTAGCGTGTAAATAGCGCCTTGGATGGTGGCAGTCTCTGATCTATGTTGTTGGAAACTGGGTTGGTCGTGCAGCAGGAGATTGTGCTGAGTGATACTTTCATGCAACTGGACGGTGACCTCTTTCAATCACGTCACAGATGAAAGGTAGAAGTTTGATGGGGTTATTATTTGCAATGGCATCTGGGTCAAGTGTGTGTTACTTTGGCAGCAGTCAGATATGTCTGCTTTTCAGTGCATCTGGGAAGGTGCCTTGTGTGAGGGTTGTGTTTATAACACTGAGAAGTGGTGTGAGTGCTTAACCTTAGATTACTTCCACAATGAAGGACGGGATAGTATGGTCATTGTTGTTGGTGGGTTTGAGGGCTTGAAGAGTGTTGTTCCAGTCAAATGAAATAGTCTTTTCTGAATTTGGTGCATCTTGTTATGTTGCAGGGTGGTATGGGTGCAATGGCGTTCTTGGGTTTGGAAAAGTCAATGTGTTTCTTTATGTTGTCTATCATGTCTGTGAAGAGGCTGCTGATGGTGTTGCATTTGTCAATGGATCGTGGTATTGCAGCAGCTGGCAGCAGGCTGATGCAGTGCTTTCCAGCTTGGAAGAGAGCTCTGCTCTTGTTGGATGCTTCCCTTATGGATGTTGTGTATCATTTGCATTGTCTGTCGTGATGGATGGCCTCCATGCTGATCATAGCGTTCTCAGGGTGGTGAGGTCTTCTAATTGGTGGGATTTTCTCATTTCATTTTCTGCAGATGACACACTTACTGTCAATCCGTTTCCCTGGGTACCCACATGTTGGGGTTTTATGTTTGTTAAGTAACATTTTCCATGATATGTGGGGGCTGGTAGTGTCATGGTGTGGTTGGGAGCAGTGATCTGGACATTGACCTTCTCCCAAGGTTCATATATGGGTGCAAAGGTGATGATGTTTCCATCCAGTGCATTCATTGGAATGTTCTTGAAAGAGAGGTGAGGTGACTTGGCCTGGGTTAGCGCTGATAGGGGAGAGCTGTGTGTTGGAGCAGTAATATGGTTGCATGGTCTGTCCAGTCCAAAGTTAAGGGGTAAGATATATGATGACTGAGGATCTGGTGAATACCGGGTTGACTGTGGTTCCTTTGTTGTGGCTTGGTTCTTTGTTGAGTTGATTGATACCCATGGTGGCAAGCATTTATATTCTTTCTTTTTTTCTTGGTGGCTTGGTTCCTGGTCAGGTTGAGGTCACCAAGTAAGATGTTGTGTTGTTGATAGATGGTGTTCTGATGATGTCTGTTATTCCACTGAGAAAGGCCTTGCTGGTTGGGGGCAGTAGTGTAGATCATGTGGATGGTAACTGTCTCATTTTATGTGAGTTGGATGTGGCAAGTGAAGAGTTCCATGAACGCATGAGTGGTGAGCTCCTGGAGGGTGCATGACCATGAGGGCTTTTGGATAATAGGGTGCCCTCCACATGTACTCCCTCGGAGGTCATTGTATTGCAAGTTGTTGCCTGTGGGATGAGGGTATCCAGGATTTTAGTGGTGGACGTGTGATCCTGCCTCTGTGATAGGAAAGTGCATCTAAGTTTTGAGTGGTGATGAGCTCAGCAATTTCAGCTGCATGCATTACTGCAAAATGGGCATGGATGAACATAAGGTGTTATATGTGTTTTTGAGGTGGCCTGTGGGTGGTGGTGGTGGTGAGAGGATGTGGATTACGTTCTGTGGCCTTGTAGTGTAGAGGAAAAAGGTGCCGAGTGTTTGCGTATGGATGAGGGTGGGGATGGGATGTGGTGAGTGACGTGTGATGCACATGTTGCTAGCTGCTTACCTGGGATGAGGGGAAGAAGGGTTCTGGCCCTTTCCAGAGTCACACATGAATTTCCCATTTCATTTTCTTCACCTGTCATCACATTTTAGAGTGCCTCTTGTTATCAATCACAATTTGCATAACTGTATCAATTCATGTGTAAAGCTACTGCCATCCACTTGTCACAAGTTGTCCATCGAATACGTGCACTTCATGTTACTTCTGACTGTCTAGTGAAAAGAGACCGTTATGCAGTGTCCTTACACGGGGGCTAGATGAGGGATGCCCGATTGGCAAGGATCATGAAACAAGGAGCTTAGTTGACACCTAAGCACCTTGCATTCCCATATCATATACCACCCCATGGCCATAACATATCATGCCAAACATTAGAATGTGCTGCATACCTCATGTGTTGCCCTCAATGACGTCTAGAGCGCTCCATTGCTTTCTATCTAGGTTAACGTTATATACAGCCCACATAGAACTACAAAGACAAATTGTTCTGATAAATAAGGAAACTGGACTTTTAAACAAGTGCCCTGAAAGCCTTACATTTGCCACCTTTGAGAGCGAGGTTCAATGGAGAATTCATCTTTCATGAACCATAATGGGGGACCGAGCCAGAACATCTCCAATTATCACCTACTTACCCGACAGATCTTTCTAATAAGGAACCAAAGCAATACAGAAGAGGAAATCTCACAAACCAAACCTCCACAATGTGGAGGGAAGGCCATCCAAACCAAAAAGGAACCTGCTTAAAAAAAAAAAAAACACTTAGTCCTGAAACAACAGAACCTTAAAAAGGACCATCTTATCTTAAGTAACCAATTAAAATCATCACGTTCAAAGGAACATCCCATACATCAGGCTTAGGTGATGGATAGGACTTGAAGGATAACTCTGTCTTTTTATTAGAAAGTTATGTGCTCTATGTCAATCCTTTTGTTGTGTCCACCATTACTTTTCAATTCCTGGAGCTCTGTGACGCATCTCTCTGCTAGCGTGCAACTCCTTTCACAAATAAATGCAGACATTCTGCAGAAAAAATAGCCAATGCAACTAAGTTACTTCATTTTGACCAGCATATTTCTTTCATATAGGCAATCAATATCTGTCTCTCCAGGTGAAAGAAATATTTTATGCAAGGGTGCCAGTAAGTATTCAGATATCATTCATATGATGAAGTCAATTTACAGCAAACACAATGATCCCACATTATTTGAAGCAGTGTAACATTTTGAGTTTAACACTCCCTTTCTTGCTCATCTTTTGTGTAAGCTCTCTCACAAAGAGGCCTTGGACTCCTAGTCCAGGGTTTGTTGGGACATATGAGAGAGAAGAGTGATGACAGAGAGAAGAGAGAGAAGAGAGAAAACCAAGCGAGAAAGAGAGAGAAAGAAAGAGAGAAAGAGATAGAGAGAGAGAGAGAGAGAGAGAGAGAGAGAAAGAAAGAGGGAAAGAGAAAGAGAGAGAAAGAAAGAGAGTGAGAGAGAGAGAGAAAAAAAGAGAGAGAGAGAGAGAGAGAGGGAGAAAGAGGGAAAGAGAAAGAGAGAGAAAGAAAGAGAGTGAGAGAGAGAAAGAGAGAGAAAGAGAGAGAGAGAAGAGGGAGAACCAAGCGAGAAAGAAAGAGAGAGAAAGAGAGAGAGAGAAAGAGGGAAAGAGAGAGAGAGAGAGAGAGAGAGAGAGAGAGAGAAAGAGACCACCTCTTCCCCCCCCCCCCTCCAGTGTGACATTAGCTTCAGGGCTACATGAATAGAGTACCTCTTTTTTGCATCTTGTCCATATGTGTATTTTGTGATAATAGCCTCAGTGATGTGGCTGATTGTTGTACAACATCTCAAATGCCCCTGCTTGCCATTGACTCAGAGTAATAACTTTGGATCTTAGTGTTAGCCTAGTCAAGTGCCACCTATCTGTTGGCAGATGATCTAACCACACTGTGCCACGAGGCACAATTTGAAGCTAACCTTCCAGTTCTGATTATTATCGTTACAAAAAAAGGTCGCAGGCGCCCCTCTCTAGAAAGAACATGTCATGATAACATGTTCAGTGGTTTTTACCCTCTGTGAGAGTCTGCAGCCATTGCTTTTGCTCACTGTACTTTTCATAAAGGAAGAATATTAATTTGCATATCAGTCTTTGTCCCACCCACAACGGCAGTCCAGCACTGAAATGCCAGGAAAACCTCCTTTCAACAAGAGTACCAACAGGAACCCGAGACACATGTTTCAGCCTTGTTGGGCCTCATCAGTGAGGTGGAGTTTTGCCTCTCTGAGCAAACTGAGCAAGGGGTCCACATCTGGGTTCCCCCAGGTAACTTAGAGTGACCACCCCCAGGTTCCTTGCAAAAATACAAAAAAGGTAGCAGGCGCCCCTCTCTAGAAAGAACATGGCATGATAATCTGTTCAGTGGTTTTTGCCCACTTTGAGATTCTGCAGCCATCGCATTTTGCTCACTGTACTTTTCACAAAGGAGAAATATAAATGTGCATATCAGTCATCTCCTGAGCAGCTGATCACTTTACAAAAGGATACACACACACCTACCTCTCAGGACGCTTTCAATTTCTCCTGTCATTGTGATTGTCTCCATTAATGACACTGCATGTGGTTGAATGTGTATGCCAATCGTGCTTATGTTTTGTCTAGCCTGATGACAAATGTGTGAACTCTGCTCTGGCTAAACACTGCTTCTTCAAGCTACCGGCTACTTTAGTTTACTATCTGTTGTGCTGGGTGACAGAGCTGCACAAGATGTCAGATAATCACCTTTTTAATCCACTCTTCTACCACCTATCTCTAATTGAACCGTGTCTATGGAAACTGGGGACTCCTGCCATTTAATGTTTGGGCTGCAAGGGTTCACATCTAGTACATTGTCCTCTGTCTCAATGATCCCACCTTTGTGAAGAGCACATGGAACCTTTGCCTCTGATGCTTCAGCAATGTAATGTGTATAGTAATTGGATACATATGTGCATTGTATTTGCAGGTTTAGACTCGGGGGAACAATGTTCTACAAACTCAGAAAATGGCATCGGAAAGCTATTGTTTTTTGGAAAGACCCAGGACACGTGTCATGATACCTTTGCAGCTGACAGTGCAGTTCTGAGACTGGATGTTGGGCATATGTTAAAGCTTCAATAGACACTCCCGCTCCTGGCTGTTTCCTTACATTCTGACTTTTTCTGCCTTGGCGGCTTGTTTGTTGGTGCCTTCGTTTTCAATCTCTGCATCAATGTTGGTAGGGTGTAGAACTTGAAAATGTAACATCTATCGATGACCTAGTGCACATAAAATGACAAAAAGCTCTACGGAAAGTACTCTTTGTATTATCCTCACCTCCATTGCTTAACATTTTCATCAGTTCGGCCAAAGGCATTTTAGGTCAGAATGTTTATATTCATGAATTGGGATCAGTATGCCTTGAAGTCACGGGATTTAGGTTTAAACAGTGCATTTTACACAAGTGTCTATGTGAGTGCTGTCGCCCAATACAATTCGACAACTCCTATTAGGTATGCCCACATTAATGTAGTGTTTCATCCATGTACTTTTAAATGTTTTGATAATGAGTATACCTTTACTTACTGAAATGTGTGACATGGCTCTAGCATTACATGTTCACCATGATGTGACTGTGCATAGGTGGAAGTGCTTATGGTGTACTGGAATTTGAAGGCTTAGTGAGATGATTACAGTGGTAACAATATTCCTTAAGGTGCAGACCTAATTCATTACATTGATATGCTGTCATTGGGACTGGCCAAACGCCTTTTAAAGGTTTGTGCTTGGTACGGATTTCCATGTGTCTACCCCAGATGAAATGACAACATTGCAGCACCAATCCTATGCAGGCTAAAATCTCATGTTCTATTACTAAATAGTTTCACTTTGCTCCTTTTAATACTCTTGCTGTAACAAACGACAGTAAACTGTGATTATTTTTGCTTCTGTCAGGAAACGCCTCCAAAGCTACATAAACAGACATTGAGGGGCCGATTCATGGAACAAACGTGCGCTGAAAATCTTTGCGCAAGCAGGCGCAAGCAGGCGCAAGCGGAAAAAAACAGGCGCACGTGCACGCGTGCGATTCATGGAAGTACCTGCGCGTGTACACCCGGGGATGTGCGCCAAACCCGTGCATGGCGCACAAGTCACTGCAACATCCCGAAAGGCGTGCGCGACGCGCACAGTGAAAGCGCACAACCTCGGCGCATACACCAGAAAGTGGGTGGGACACGGGGCGTAACGCGCGGAATGGGGAACAACGTGCGAAAATAAGGGCGTAACTGGGGATGTACTGCAGGGAAGCAGACGGAACGCCCACACGCACTCGAACCACACGTATTCATGGAATCGAATAGGGCAAAGCCACGCACAGCCAAAGACACGCACAAGCCGAAACACGTCCGCCACACTAAGGCAGGCGGTAGCGTCCCTGAGCATTACAAAAGTGGCAACATACAGCAATTGGGCCTGTGCGAGCGGGGCACGTGTATATTGGGGGTGCGCGGGAAGTTACACACGCGCTTGAGCGGGGCACGTGTATATCGGGGGTGCACGGGAAGTAACACACGCGATTGAGCGGGGTACGTGTATTTCGGGGGTTCGCGTGAAGTTTTTCATGCGATCGGGCCTGGGGGAGCGGGCTACGTGTATTTCAGGGGTTCGCGTGAAGTTTTTCACGCGATCGGGCCTGGGGGAGCGGGCTACGTGTATATCAGGGGTTCGCGTGAGGTTTTTCACGCGATCGGGCCTGGGGGAGCGGGCTACGTGTATTTCAGGGGTTCGCGTGAACTTTTTCATGCGATCGGGCCTGGGGGAGCGGGCTACGTGTATTTCAGGGGTTCGCGTGAACTTTTTCACGCGATCGGGCCTGGGGGAGCGGGCTACGTGTATATCAGGGGTTCGCGTGAAGTTTTTCACGCGATCGGGCCTGGGGGAGCGGGCTACGTGTATTTCAGGGGTTCGCGTGAAGTTTTTCACGCGATTGGGCCTGGGGGAGCGGGCTACGTGTATTTCAGGGGTTCGAAGTTTTTGACGCGATCGGGCCTGGGGGAGCGGGCTACATGTATTTCAGGGGTTCGCATGAGCTACGTGTATTTCAGGGGGTACCACTCACCGTCTGCCTTGCGTGTAGAAGAACGCGTAGCCAACACCCGCTGTGAAGTAATAGTGAGTGCACCCCAACGGATGGAAAACACACGCACCGCACGAAAAGCACGTATAGAACAGTGTAAAGGCACGCGGGATCTCCAAGCCCTGCCAGGGCAACGCCCGTGCGCAAAACGTCACAGACGCGCTTACGCTGTAAGGGCCTTTGGTCCAATGAAATCGCGTACGCGTGCTGACGCGCTTACGCGCTAAGGGCCTTTCCTCGATTTTCACGCTGACGTGCAGGATTTTCACGTGCCAAATCACTCCATATCAAGCTGGCCACGCGAAAACACACGGAAGACCACGCTCCTGCCCAGAAGGCCGAATTACTGCCCCCCAGTGCCCCGAGCAGCCTCCCACGTGCCATCTGCTGCTGCCTGCCTGCCTGCCTGCTGCCACCGTGCCCTGCCATTTGGTGCCTGCACATCAGCCATCTGCAGGGGTCCAGTTGCTGTGTCCACCCCTGCTGGAACAGAAGACTCCCGACTCGGATAACATCGCTCCACAGCCCAGCCCCAGGACCCAGTTGCCCACCCACTCCTGCCCCTGGGGTTGCCATGTCGGGCACATCCACATCTGGCACCAGTGGCAACCCCCAGCCAGAGGGGCAGAGGGGCACCAGCTTCACTGCCACCGAAGTTGGTGTCCTGGTGGAGCAAGTCCTGGGGCAGTATGATGCCCTCTTCGGATCGTCCCGCGCCAACAAGGAAGGACGGGAGAGGATCTGGGCCGACTGTGTGGTTGCCATCAACGCAGAGGGGGTGGCAACCCGCACCATCCAGAAGGTCAAGAAGCGCTGGGAGGACTTCAGGTCCAGGACCCTCATAAAGGCTCGGCGCCTCGTGGAGGGGGGCCGGGGCCGCATGAGTTCCATCCAGATGAGGGTTCTGGAACGCGTACACCCAGTGCTCCACGCCCAGGTCCTTGAGAGGGAGACCCGTCTGGAGTTGAGCGGTAAGTGGCCAAGAATTGCTGTGTGAGACAGGGCATGTTGCAGTGTGCTGGTTGTCTGATACTTGCCTGTATGTGTGACATAGGCCATGTACGCATGTATGTGTGCAGGGACATCATGGTAATGCATGTGCGACCAGTAATGTGTGAACCGCACGGTTGTTGCATGTGTTTAAATGCGACATGGGGAGCCCTATGCAGATTGTACACATGAGAGCATGGCAGTCTCTGTTCCTGGACATGGGTGGGGATGAGGGATGGGAGCTGATGCCAGGTACATATATGGTATCCCTGTCTGTGTGCCTGACCTGCGTGTCTGTGACTTGTGAATGTCATGGATGCATGACACATGTCTGTGACAATGTACAGATTCACTGATGCAGCCTAGTCATCCTTGTATCCACTGTGATTGGGGTGTACGGGGCCAGATGGATGTGACTGAGGTGAAGTGTGTGCATGTGATAGGCATGACCCATGATGCATGTGAGTTCCATTACATTGTATGTTTCGAGAGTCCATTGGACATGTATGGAAATGTCCATGGCATGCACCATGACTGTCACTGTGTGTGTTTTGCCTGGACTGACACATGTGTTGTGGAGGGACATGATGGAAGTGTACTTCGACAGTGGCACTCATCTGCTATTGCGTCCTGTCTAGGGGACCATTGTGCAGTACCCTGATGCTTGTGTTCTATGTCTCCCTCTAAGCAGCGGCTAGTGAAGAAGAGGTCGGAGACAGAGCTGTGGAGCAAGGCGGCGGGGATGCCCCCACGGCTGCAGCGGAAGGGGTGGGTGAGCCCCCACAGGGGCCTGCTACGGCGGAAGATGGTGAGGAGCCATCCAGGTTGGTGGTTTCCACAGAGGAGGAGGAGGCCGCCACTGAGACACACATGGGGCCTGGTGGGGGCATCCCTGCTGGTGCAAGTGGTGCAGTCCAGGGGCAGGGGCAGGAGGCAGCACAGGTCACCGTGGAGGGGCCTGTGCATGTCGCTGTCCCTGACCCTGTGGGTGCACCACCATTCACCAGCAGGGATGCCCCGTCCCAGGCCCGTCCGCAGGTAGAAGGGATGTCCATGTCATCTGACTCCCCTCCACCTGCGGACGAGGGGACCCCTGGCCATATAGAGAAGATCCTGATTGGGGTCGCGATGCGCACGGCTGTGATTCCTGATGCCGTGCGTGCTTCCCAGGAGGAGCACGCACGTCATCACGAAGAGCACCGTGCCGACATGGCCCAATTGGGATCGTCCATGTTCGGGGGTTTCCTGCATGTGTCGGCCAATCTGGCGGCCCTCTCCTCCTCTGTGGAGACTATACGCCAGTCGTTCTCCTTGCCGTCTTCCGGCCCAGATGCCACCAGGGCCCCCTGCGGACCTGCCCTGACCAATGCAGCCAGCTCGGTGGGAATCCCATCCCTGCCACAGTCGGGAGTCAGAGGTCCAGCAGGGGTGGACACCACTGCAACTCTACCCCAGCAGATGGAGGATGTGCCGGCATCATCAGGCAGGGCACGTGCACAACGGCGTCGGTGGATTCCATCAGCCTGGATGCCGTCATGCTGGCAGAGGCAGTGGCGTCGGAGGCAGCAGCGGTGTCAACGTGGGAGGCATCATGGCTCGGGGCCATCAACATCGGAGGGGCAGGCATCGGCCGGAGGGCAGGAGGACCCAGGACGGGAAGTGTCTTCCGTGTGGCAGCGGTTGGGCCAGCAGATAGGTGGGGAGCGGCGGCGGGCGGAAGAGGCGCGGCTCACAATGGTTAGGGCAGAGAACTCCATGCGGAGGGCCCTGAGGCGGGCCGAGTGCCTCGAGGCAATCCGCAGGGGGTTGGAGGAGGAGACGGCGTCGTCGCTACGGATCCTCGGGGCCATGGAACAGGACCGCCTCCGGGACATGCCCTGGCCCGGAACACCACGGAGTGAGCCGGTGGACTTGCCTGCCGCCTTTGTATATAGTTATATAGTTAGTGTTAGGTTTCCTTTATTTATTTTTTTTATTTGGTTGCGATTGGACAATGCGCCACATTTTTGTATGTAGTTCAGTTTTTAGTTAGTTGTCATAGTTAGGTTTCATTTGGTTGGGCTCATGGACCCGGGATTATCTTGTAAATAGTTCTTCAATGGATTTGTCTATTTTTTGGATTGTTTTCATCGCCATGGAGCAATGGTTTTTGTTTATCATTTACACTTGGATTACTTTTCTGACTGTGACTTTGGACACCATTTTTTTGGATTGTGCTGTGTGTTTTTGATTTTTTTCATGGACATTCTTCTTCTTTTGGTTGTTTTGCTTTGTGGTTTTTCTCATTTCATTTCCATTCAAGTTGATTTTAAATACATTTTTATTTTCATCCTTCAATGTGTCGTATCATCTCATTGCTTTCATGCATGTCATGTTGGGTGTCTTAACATTCACTTGCAGCCATTGTGTGTGACAGACATGTGTTCATTTGCATTATTTACATTGGGTGTGTAACATGTCATTGCCTTTGATATGTGGGTGGATGTGATAGTTGGTTGGGCCTTTTGGCAGGGGAGGATGGCCATTACGGACATGATTGGGGATTGGTAGGACCCAGGTGCAGGGGGGCATGGATGGGACATGGGTGGGGGCCTGCTGGCAGGTGCCCCACAGTGCTGGGGGGTGGGGGTGTGGGGCACATGAGTTGGACATGGGTGGGGGCCTGCTGGGAGGTGCCCCACAGTGCTGGGGGGTGGGGGGGTGGGGAACATGAGTTGGACATGGGTGGGGGCCTGCTGGCAGGTGCCCCACAGTGCTGGGGGGTGGGGGTGGTGGGGAACATGAGTTGGACATGGGTGGGGGCCTGCTGGCAGGTGCCCCACAATGCTGGGGGGTGGGGGTGGTGGGAGACATGAGTTGGACATGGGTGGGGGCCTGCTGGCAGGTGCCCCACAGTGCTGGGGGGTGGGGGTGCTGGGAGACATGGGTGGGGGCCTGGTGGAGGCTGCCCCTGGTGGCTGGGGGGTGGGGGTGGTGGGAGACATGGGTGGGGGCCTGGTGGTGGGTGCCCCTGCACTGCTGGGGGGTGGGGGTGGTGGGAGACATGGGTGGGGGCCTGGTGGTGGGTGCCCCTGCACTGCTGGGGGGTGGGGGTGCTGGGAGACATGGGTGGGGAACTGGTGGAGGCTGCCCCTGGTGGCTGGGGGGTGGGGGTGGTGGGAGACATGGGTGGGGGCCTGGTGGTGGGCGCCCCTGCACTGCTGGGGGGTGGGGGTGCTGGGAGACATGGGTGGGGGCCTGGTGGAGGCTGCCCCTGGTGGCTGGGGGGTGGGGGTGGTGGGAGACATGGGTGGGGGCCTGGTGGTGGGTGCCCCTGCAATGCTGGGGGGTGGGGGTGGTGGGAGACATGGGTGGGGGCCTGGTGGTGTGTGCCCTTGCACTGCTGGGGGGTGGGGGTGCTGGGAGACATGGGTGGGGGCCTGGTGGAGGCTGCCCCTGGTGGCTGGGGGGTGGGGGTGGTGGGAGACATGGGTGGGGGCCTGGTGGTGGGTGCCCCTGCACTGCTGGGGGGTGGGGGTGCTGGGAGACATGGGTGGGAGCCTGGTGGAGGCTGCCCCTGGTGGCTGGGGGTGCAGGGGGACATGCGTTGGTGGGCAGTAGTGCAAGTTGACATGTGGGTTCTCTGGGGGGCATGGCCATGGTGGATGGGGTGCCTGCAGGACATGTGCAGGGTAGGCCCCTGTGGTGTGAGCCACCTGCAGGGGCCGTGGAGGGTGTAGAGGGAACACCTGGGAGGACCCACACGTGCAATTCACGTGTGGTGCTCCCCGCGCACCCCTGTAATACAAGTACCCTGATGGAATTGCGTGTGGTGCTCCCCGCGCACCCTTGTAATACAAGTACCCTGATGGAATCGCGTGTGGAACTTCCCGCGCACCCCTGAAATACACGTACCATGATGAAATCGCGTGTGGAACTTCCCGCGCACCCCTGAAATACGTGTACCCTGCTTGCACGGCCCCAATCGCGTGTGGAAATTCCTGCGCAACCCTGTAATACACGTACCCTGATGGAATCGCGTGGGGAACTTCCCGCGCACCCCTGAAATACACATACCATGATGAAATCGCGTGTGGAACTTCCCGCGCACCCCTGAAATACGCGTACCCTGCTCGCACGGGCCCAATCGCGTGTGGAAATTCCCGCGCACCCCTGAAATACACGTACCATGATGAAATCGCGTGTGGAACTTCCCGCGCACCCCTGAAATACGCGTACCCTGCTCGCAAGGGCCCAATCGCGTGTGGAGATTCCCGCGCACCCCTGTAATACACGTACCCTGATGGAATCGCGTGTGGAACTTCCTGTGCACCCCTGGAATACACGTACCCTGCTGAAATCGCGTGTGTAACTTCCCGTGCACCCTGAAATACACGTACCCTGCTGATATCGCGTGTGGAACTTCACATGCACCCCAAAATACACATACCCTGATGGAATCGTGTGTGGAACTTCGCGTACCCTGCTCGCACGGGCCCAATCGCGTGTGGAAATTCCCACGCACCCCTGAAATACACGTACCCTGCTGAAATCGCGTGTGGAACTTCCCGCGCACCCCTGAAATACACGTACCATGATGAAATCGCGTGTGGAACTTCCCGCGCACCCCTGAAATACACGTACCATGATGAAATCGCGTGTGGAACTTCCCGCGCACCCCTGAAATATGCGTACCCTGCTCGCACGGGCCCAATCGCGTGTGGAAATTCCCGCGCACCCCTGAAATACACGTACCATGATGAAATTGCGTGTGGAACTTCCCGCGCACCCCTGAAATACGCGTACCCTGCTCGCAAGGGCCCAATCGCGTGTGGAACTTCCCGCACACCCCTGTAATACACGTACCCTGATGGAATTGCGTGTGGAACTACCCGCGCACCCCTGAAATACACGTACCATGATGAAATCGCATGTGGAACTTCCCGCGCACCCCTGAAATACGCGTACCCTGCTCGCACGGGCCCAATCGCGTTTGGAAATTCCCGCGCACCCCTGAAATACACGTACCATGATGAAATCGCGTGTGGAACTTCCCACGCACCCCTGAAATATGCGTACCCTGCTCGCAAGGGCCCAATCGCGTGTGGAGATTCCTGCGCACACCTGTAATACACGTACCCTGATGGAATTGCATGTGGAACTTCCCGCGCACCCCTGGAATACACGTACCCTGCTGAAATCGCGTGTGTAACTTCCCCTGCACCCTGAAATACACGTACCCTGCTGATATCGCGTGTGGAACTTCACGCGCACCCCGAAATACACATACCCTGATGGAATTGTGTGTGGAACTTCGCGTACCCTGCTCGCACGGGCCCAATCGCGTGTGGAAATTCCCGCACACCCCTGAAATACACGTACCCTGCTGAAATCGTGTGTGTAACTTCCCCTGCACCCTGAAATACACGTACCCTGCTGATATCGCGTGTGGAACTTCACGCGCACCCCGAAATACACGTACCGTGATGGAATCGTGTGTGGAACTTAGCGTACCCTGATCGCACAGGCCCAATCGCGTGTGGAAATTCCTGCGCACCCCTGAAATACACGTACCATGATGAAATCGCATGTGGAACTTCCTGCGCACCCCTGAAATACGCGTACCCTGCTCGCACTGGCCCAATCGCGTGTGGAAAATCCCACGCACCCCTGAAATACACGTACCATGATGAAATCGCGTGTGGAACTTCCCACGCACCCCTGAAATACGCGTACCCTGCTCGCAATGGCCCAATCGCGTGTGGAGATTCCTGCGCACCCCTGTAATACACGTACCCTGATGGAATCGCGTGTGGAACTTCCCGCGCACCCCTGGAATACACGTACCCTGCTAAAATCGCGTGTGTAACTTCCCCTGCACCCTGAAATACACGTACCCTGCTGATATCGCGTGTGGAACTTCACGCGCACCCCGAAATACACATACCCTGATGGAATTGTGTGTGGAACTTCGCGTACCATGCTCGCACAGGCCCAATCGCGTGTGGAAATTCCCGCACACCCCTGAAATACACGTACCCTGCTGAAATCGCGTGTGTAACTTCCCCTGCACTCTGAAATACACATACCCTGCTGATATCGCGTGTGGAACTTCACGCGCACCCCGAAATACACGTACCCTGATGGAATCGTGTGTGGAACTTCGCGTACCCTGCTCGCACGGGCCCAATCGCGTGTGGAAATTCCTGCGCACCCCTAAAATACACGTACCATGATGTAATCGCATGTGGAACTTCCCGCGCACCCCTGAAATACACATACCCTGCTGAAATCGCGTGTGTAACTTCCCCTGCACCCTGAAATACACGTACCCTGCTGATATCGCGTGTGGAACTTCACGCGCACCCCGAAATACACGTACCCTGATGGAATCGTGTGTGGAACTTCGCGTACCCTGCTCGCACGGGCCCAATCGCGTGTGGAAATTCCCGCGCACCCCTGAAATACACGTACCATGATGTAATCACGTGTGGAACTTCCCGCGCACCCCTGAAATACGCGTACCCTGCTCGCACGGGGCCAATCGCGTGAGGTACTTCCCGCGCACCCCAGTGATACACGTAGCCCGCTTGCTGTCCTGGTACAGGGTTAGCGCAGCCCTTTGCGCTGGATTGGGTATATTGATGGCTTTTCCCTGCGCGAGAGGCGTTCTTGGGGGTGTAACTGGCGCTGCTGCAGGGTCGCTGCGCCACTGTGCGCCACGGCTGGTTTTGGTGGCTGGAATCCATGAATACACTGTGCGCGTAAATGGATTTTAGCGCACGCGGCTGGCGCAGGGATTCGCACGCGCTCACTGTGTGCCAGCCGCGTGAGCCACTTGTGCGCTGAATTCTATGAATTACCCCCTGAGAGTCATCATACAGCCCTCCTAAATTGCACGGGGTTGGGGACCATGTCAGTTTGCATTTACATGTAAAAAGTCCACTTCCATGCAATCTTGAACATTTCCAAAACAGTGTGGAAATGTGAAGAGTAAAACAGGGGAAATCATCTTTACTCCTCACTCTTCCAATCCAATTTGGAAAAATGATAAATCCCGCTTGTAAATAATACTTTTCAGGTTGCATATAGAACGGATTCCTATGGATCCACTTTTTTATACTAGATGGAAATGTCAGGCAGATTCCATAGAACGTCTTTGGTTTTCTGCCAGCAGGAAAATATACGTGGGCAGAACACCACATTGCTCTTTGTATGTGGAGCAGGAGTCCACAATGGAAAAGTATATGATGTTCCATGACCCCATCCGCCTTGAAATTGCCTGGACATCTGCAGGATCAATGATGGTAAAATGTAAAGCATGTACACCTTGCATTTATGCTTTAATTTAATGGTCGGTAGGTTCAGAAAATGGCATCCATTGTCTTGGAACATAGGCCTATATTCAATCATTTGGCAGAGTTTGTCAAGAATGCTTTATTTTTAATCATTAATTGTTTTTTTTAATAATAACCCTAATTCCATACCTGAGTTCAGTTTCTAAGCGTGGAGCCGACATTCGAACCTCTGTTGGTCTGCATGGTCTTGCTTCCAAGACAAGTGTGTTGCCCCTGTGCTATCATCCTTTCACAACCATCGCACAAAAAACCCTTCCTGTCTACCTCCCCAAATATAAGTTACCCCAGTTTTAACAAGTCTGTGAAGTGGCTCTATAAAATTTGCAAACATAACGGAAAATGTACAATATTGTTTGCATGCACCGATGAATCACAAAAGATTTTTTGTCAGTATGGACACCAATTGTCAAACGACTGAGAACCCCTTTGTTTAGACTAATGTGGGATACTTTGACCCACTCAGTAGACTCCAGATCCATAACCAAGCTGCGCTTCTACAGTCAACACAAAAATGGCTTCGCTGGCTCTTTGGAGCACCATTGCATCAAAACTAAGTTTTGAAGCGACAAAAGGATGGCTGCCCCGTCTTACCACTGGGCGAGTTGGAACAGGGGGCACACAGAGAAAGGTGCCAGTGTGTTCTTGGGTGCACCCAAAAGAAGCGAATTAAAGCAGCGCTTCCCTGCTGCTTGCAAAAAGTTCCCATAGAAAAGGGAATGTTTTACACTGAAAAGGATGCTGCCTTGACACTATTTTCATCTATTCCACATCACATTGCTTTTATCCATAAGGCCCTGCCAGGCCCATCCATATCCAGATTGTGCTCTAGCAGAAGAGAGCTGTATCCCTGCATGACAGGCTGTGCCAACCAAATCTGATGTCAAAAAGATGAAGGCTTCAAAGAAATCCTAGTGCTCTGAGCCAATGCCAATTTAAGTGCATCTCTGTTTCAAGCAAATTGTTGTATAAAAGGAACTGACTATGGCTGCAAAACAATATTGGGAAGTCAGATGGAAGAACCAAATTTAAAAGGGAAATCCTAGCAGCTTTCACCATGTGTCAAAATGGGCTTTTGCAAACCAAAGAGAAAAATGCCTGTTTTAAAAGCACAATGTTGAATAGAAAACGTGTCCTTGCCTAGCAATATAAAGGGGGTTTTGCTGGGATACATGTATGGGATGTTTTATTCAACAGGCTTGTTTATGATTCAGAACAAAATAACAGGAAATAAATGAATTAAAATGTATTGGTTGGATTTTGCAAGCTCCAGAACAGGCATCTGCTGGCCAAACTGAGGCCTTCCCCCACAAAGAAGCCCTCATAAACTTCTAGGATGCGTGCATTCTAATCGCCACCTTTGAAACTTTGAATGGGCCAAGACAAAGAAATGTCACGCGCTTGTCAGACATTTGTCTGTGCTCCAGGCTCTTACAATAGAGATCTGGGACACCAATGTGCGAAGTGGGGGAAGTGGCAATACACATCCAATCAAACTGGGAAACCCCCATGGCCACCCTAAGCTGAAACTGACAGTTGGTTGTAGCTGAAGAAAAAAATGGTCCCAGTGGAAGGACAAAGACTGACCATCTGTCTCAAAATACTATTTGATTAATAAACGTTTAAGACTGTTAATTCTGTAACCGGACAACACAGAAATGTAAAAAGTATACAGCTTAATGTAATTTCTGTGACTTTCAAATAGGATATATTGGCTGTCAATAGCATGTATGGGACACAGACGCCAGAAAAATGTGAATCATGTTATGTTATGTTACTTTGCATTTATATAGCACCTTATGTACCATTGGTATGGTCTCAAGGCGCTGGTAGGTTGAACGCCCTCGGGAACCGAAGTTCAAGTCAGTAGAGAGAATAGAGAGAGTCAAAGGTGCGTGTGAGCACCGGATATGTGTGCATCTGGTGTGGCATTCGTGTGATAGCTGCTTCTTAGCGGTAGGTGTGGTGGTTGAGAGATCAAGAGTATGTGTTCGTTCTGGCAGGTTTTTATCCAGACCGATTCTGGCTGCGTTAGGCCTGAGGAAAACGCCTGGCTGGAGGGTGTGTAACCAGCAGTGTTTAGTTAGAGTGATGGATAGTATGAGACAGATGATGGTATGAGAACAGCTATACCGAATGGTGTCATAATATTGCTGTCTTCTAGTTGAGTTGTGGTGTAAAGAAGAGAGTAAGCATGGAGATGTGATATGGTGGTTTACATTAGGTGTTTGAGATCGGGCCCACTACAATAGTTCCATGTACTCCATTTGTTCCATGTACTCCGACTGTTCCAAGCATTACGACCGTTTCAAGCACTCAAAACTGTTCTTTTCCATGCTCTTTCAAACGTTCCATGCACTACAAAACCATTACATGTAAGTCGCACAATTCTATGTACTGCAATCCGTTCCATGCACTCCAAACCGTTCCATGCACTCCAAACCGTTCCATGCACTCCAATCCGTTCCATGTATTCTAAGCTATTTTATGCAGTCCAACCATTTTATGCAATGCTTCTTTCATTTGTTCTACCCAGGTTATCCTTTCTCCATGCATCATCCATCCACATACATCATCTTCACAAGTTCCATCCACTTCACTGGTTACACCCATTTCACACGTTCCATCCACTTCACCCGTTCCATCCACTTCACCGGTTCCACCCACTTCACCGGTTCCAAACGCATCATCATCCGTTCATCTACCTACTTCATCCATTCTACCATTTCACCCGTTCCATTCACTTCACCCATTCTACACCCGTTCATCTGTTCCATCGACATACTTCTCATGTTCCATCCACATACTTCACCCGTTCCATCAACATGCTTCACCCGTTCCATCCACATGCTTCACCCCTTCCATCCACATACGTCACCCGTTCCATCCACATACGTCACCCGTTCCATCCACATACTTCAACCATTCCATCTATGTATTTCACTTCGTTCGCACTACATACTTCACCCATTCCATCCACATACTTCACGCATTCTATCAACATAATTCACCTTTCCATTCTACATACTTCAGCCTTTCCGTCCACATATTTCGCCTGTTCCATCCTTTTCACCTATCCCACCCTGTTCATCATTTCTGCCTTGTTCATCCGTTCCACCCAGTCCATCAGTTCCACCCAGTTCATCCGTTCCACTCACATAGTACACTTGTTCCAACCCCATACTTCCATACTTCCTCCGTTCCGTTCCAACTACATTTTTCATTTGATCGATCCACTTCACCCGTTCCATCCACATACTTCAATCATTCTATTCAATATATTTGACCCATTTTGTCCACACACTTCACCTTTTCCTTTCTCATATTTTACCTGTCTCATCTATATACATCAGCCATTCTTCCAGATCCATCCTCCGTTCCTGCCACCCACTACACCCGTTTCTTCCTTTTACTACATCTGTTCCTTCCAACCACTTCACCCGTTCATCCGCATACATCACCCGTTTGCTCCACGCTCGACCTCCGCTGCGCAATGTACACCCACCCCGCGCTCGACACCCGCTTCTCGCTCTGCTTTCTACACCTGCTCCGCACTCAACACCCGCTCCGCACTCAACACCTGCTCCGCACTCTACATCCACTCCGCACCCACACCATACTCTACATCCGCTCAACACCCTACAATGGCTGAACACCACCTGCACACTACATCCACTCAACACCCTACGTCTGTTCAAGACCATCACACCCTACATCCTCTCAAAACCCTAAATCCGTTCAATACCCTACATCTGCTCCACTCTATTAACCACTCACACAACCTACATTTGCACCACAACCTACATCTGCACCATGCTCTTATCTGTTCCATGCTCTCATCCGCTCCATGCCCTCATTCATTTTGCGCACTCATCCGCTCCACGCACTCGTCTGCTCCATGCCCTCATTCATTTTGCGCACATGTCCGCTCCAGGCACTCGTCCGCTCTGTGCGCTCATCCGCTCTGCGCACTCATCCGCTCTACACACTCATCCGCTCTACACATTCATCCGCTCTACGTGTTTCATCCACTCTACTGACTTCATCCGCTCCACGCACTTCGTTCATTCATCCTGCATTAACGGTTCAGCCCATGTCACTTGTCATACGCACTCGATCCGTTCCATGCTGTCCATCTGTCTCACGCACTACACCTGTCTCATGAACTTGAATCGTCTATTCTGTACTTTCCATTTATGCCATCCACTCATACATTCCATGCCATCTGTCTGTGTACTCATCAGTCTCCTGTATTCATCTTTCCATCCTCTTCTCTTTATTCATTTCGTCCATTTTGTTCCTTTCGTCCATTGCAATCATTACATCCATTTCATTAATTTCAACCGCATTACTGTTTTCGTACGATTTATTCTTTTTATCCACTTCACTGCTTTGATCTACTTTACTCATTCTATTCTCTTTGTCATTTTAGTTTACATTAGCAGTTATTAGTTGTCGATTTCCTGCTTAGATCTTGATGTTGTATTGTGATTTGCTTATTGTTAATTAAGATATAGTAGTTTGTTGAGATGCTCTTATTCAGTTTGAGTTAGTTTGAGTACGGGGTTGGTTTTAGGGGAAGAGCAAAGTTTTCAGTAATTTGCAGAAAGACAAGAGGTCTTCAGTGAGGCAGATGTGGGGTGGGATTGTGTTCCACAGCGTGGGAACCAAGGCTGAGAATAATGATCCACCTAAACAGAGTTTGTTTTAGGTATGACTAGGAGGCCGGCTGAGCTTGATCTTAGAGTATGTGGAGGGTGATAGGGTTTTAGTTTGTCTTGAAGATATTGAGGTCGGGTTTTATACAGTGCTCAGTGAGAAATGAATAAGGTTTTGAAGGTCACCCTTCGGGCAATCAAAATCCAGTGCAGAGTTTTGAGGGCTGGGGAGATGTGGTCTCTCGGGCCAAGCACTTTTCTTGTATTTCTTTATGGTGTTAGTTTTTGTTAGACTAGTGATAAATACCGTTTGACCTCTATTTTAAGAGTCTAAATTTCATGTAAAAAAAATGTATGCTATTTGGCCATCCGTTTTGGCCACATACAGTGGCTCCTCCCCAATTGGAGCTATTTATCAGTTAGATTGTTTCCATACATGGTTTGACTTTTTAAGTCTCTATGCTACATGAATCGATTCACTTTGGTCACATGCAGTGGCGTGTTCCGATTTGGTGTTGTGCAAACTTAAAAGTGTCTTGATACACTGTTTCGACTTTTACTTAAGTCTCTATACCATATGAACAGATTCATTTTATGATTTTTTTCTTTTCCCGTTTCTGGTTAGATACAGTGCCTTACCTGTCCAGACCTATCTGGCCTTTGACAGTCTTTGGGCACTACAGAAGTGAAAGTGGACCTCCTTGGGAATTTGTTGACTATCTATTGGCTGGTTTTTGTTGGACCCTAGAATTGTTCCTTAATTGTCTCATTGATTGAGGCCCCAATCATTGGTAAGCATGGTATTCAATCCATTTTAAGTGTCCTTTAATTTTGTTACTCTTAGGTTATTTACATAACATCATTTGTTTATTCATATTTACTCTCACTTTACAGGGTATTCACTATACATTTGGAATTAGCCAACATGTATCCTAGCTGGAATTGGATCCTTATTGCTATTAGATCTTCAGTATCTTTGTTGCTGTGAATTTATCAATCTCTTGTTCCTTATCAACTTGTTTTACAGGTAACATTTTCTTTCGATTTATTTAAAAATCCTAGTGCCCGTTTTGAGGCCCCTTTATTTTTCTTTCTTGGAGTCACACCTATGAGATGGTGGATGGTTATGTCAATAAATACTTTCTCTGATTGTAACTGTACTATTGTGACTACATATATGTGGATTGTCTCATTTTCTAAAAATTAAATTTTATATATATCTTCTTTTTTCTGGATTTCACCAATTTTGTGTACATTGTAAATATAATATTGACACTGTTTGCTCCTGAAGAAGGGGCTGTTCCCCGAAACGCGTAGAGCTCCTCAGACCATCATAAGAATAACCTTTTTGGTTATTGTTTGCTTATCATTATAACAAATGTTCTATTTCTGTTGTTTTCAAGATCATTCTCCTTTAGATGTCCGTGTTTGAATATTTCTATGTTATTATATTTTAATGCCAACCAGAGGTGTTCTGGTCAACATACTGTGAAACCTGTTTGTTTTGCCTAAATATTTACTTACCTTTTTGAAGTAAAAATTCTAACTACATTTGACTGACTGTGTATCAGTTCCAAAGGCGTGCAGGGGACGGGAGTGTCTTTAGATTTAGACACTTTTTTCTGTTTCATGTTTGTCACAAGCCCCGTGTCAGTGCCTGTACTCCTCCCCAGCACCCACAATATTTAAATTGTTTACTTATTAATTAGTAATCGATTCTTAAAATTGGAGTGCGCCTATTGATCTCCCTATTTTTTAAGGTGGTAGTGGCAGGACTTTGAGACGTTGTTGACTTGGCACGAGAGGGTTAGGTCAGAGCCTAAGGTGCATCCAAGGTTTTTTTACTGAATTAGAGGGAGTCGGTGAGTTGCCCATGGCAGATGGCCAGGGTAGTGGGTGTGGAAGAAGTTTGGCGTTGCCACAGACCATGATTTTGGTTTTAGAGGGGTTTAGCAAGAGGTGGTTTGTGGTCATCCAGAGCTCTATGTCGAGGCTGCAGGAAGCGAGGTCAGGTCGCCAGTTGGGTTTTGAGTTCAGGAGTTTTAGAATTAGTTGAGTGTCATCAGCGTAGTTGTAACACAGGATGGTGTGGGAACGAATTATTCATGGGAGGGCGACCAAGTAGATGTTGAACAGGAGGGCTGATAGGCATGCTCCTTGTGTAACTCACGTGTCGACTGGTTGGGCTAGGGAGGAGTAGGTGGAGGGTAGCGTTATTTGGTACCTATCTTTGAGGAACGAAGCTATTCATTTGAGAGCGGTTCCACAAATTCCTAGGGAGTGGAAGCGGTCAAGGAGGATTGAGTGATTTATTGTGTGAAGGCGGCGGATAGGTCAAGAAGTATTAAGTATGTGTGAAACCGTATTGATGCATTCATCCCAGAAGGTTTGTAGCACCTCGCAGTCCCAGAACATGTGAAAAAAGGTACCCGTCTCCCGTTTGCATCAGAGTCATGCCACATCTCCGGTCTCTCCCCATCTGGCAAGGGCTGTGCGAGGGTAGTAGGAGCGGTGAAGTATTCTGAGTTGTATCAGTCTAAGTTTGGCGTCGTTACCCATCTCTCGGGGGAGCATCAATGCGTCTACCCAGTCTTCTGGTTCTAGGTCACCTAGATCCCTTTCTCATCTCTCTTTCAGCTTAGTGAGTTCTTTTGTTCCAAAACAGTTAAGGGCTTGGTAGAGCTTGGAGGTGGCTTTGGAGGGGATACATTGCGGAAGAGAGTTTGTCTCTAAGGGGGAGCAGGAGGGTATGGTGGATATGTCTGGGAACTGGGTGTGTGTCGGAACCGGTCCATCTGTGTCAGACCAAATTTGTTGTGAAGAGTATCGAACTCTAGTATGCGTCCCTCTTGGATCATGTGTGCCAGTGTAGTTATCTCTCGCTTTTCCCAGTTCTCGAAACAGCCCATTCTCTGTATTTCTGGGAGGTGTGTGGCGTACCATAAGGGTTGGGCTAGTGTTGGTTTTGCTCCCCAGCCAATATGTTTATGTGCTTCCCTCCATGCATGACGGATATGGAGTGACAGTCTTGGTATTTTCGAGGTTCGACTGCTGGTGGCGTATAGGGCTTGAAGGGGTGGTACGGGGTGCATAGCCTCGGTTTCAATGTGGATATGTGGTAATGTGGCTCCGGCATGTAGCCATTCATTTACCACCCCTGTCTGTGTTGCTAGATAGCACGCCTATATAACTACTCGATTTCCTGAAGGGGTGGGGGTTATGGGTGAGGAGGGCATGATTCCAAACTTTATTCAAAAGGAGGTGAAGCTTGGAAAATAAAATGTTTATGAAACAGCTGAGGAATCCTCACATCTAGCGGGACAACTGGATCACAGCTCTTGCTTTAAAGGCCTTTTCTCCCTTAAGCGCCCGACCATGTGCCCTAAAAAAAGAATTTAAAAAACGTTACTGGAAACAAGCAAGTGCCATTCGCGGCCAGGACTCAAAAGGCTCACTGCAAAACCAAAGCTGCCCTCATCCCATGACATCAGGGAAAGGACCCTAGTTTCATCACTGATTGGCAAGCTCCAGGGACAGCCCCTGCCTCCGAGCTTACAACTGCACCCCCAAACTCCGTTCTTCCATGGCTGGGTCGTCTCCAGCACAATTTCAGCATTTCTTCAATACCTGCTCTTCCTTTTGCGCTGAAGGACATATGGGAAACACAGATAAAACCACTGCCATCCTCATTCTTTCCAAGGGTCTCTGGGGTGTCCCTTCTGCAGCAGTACATCATTGGAGCCCTTGGTGGCCACTGAACGTGCACAAAAGTGTGTCTGGAAACCACCAACTGCATAGGACACACTGTTTAATGTTTTTTCCGCTCATCTTTGGCGTCCCCCATGGTACACACGCCACCAAACTCCAGATCCTGCCCTCTGCTCTTCCCTGCCAAAGAGTGACCCAAATCCATAATATGGGTCTCTAAACAAAACGTACTGGCCTTTAGGAGTAAACTGTACTGGCCGTTATGAGTAAACTGGATACATAACTTTCCTCGGAAGGATTTTAAATCGTTTTCCTTACCTGAAAGCGCATAAAGGAAGTGTGCACAGTATTGATTAACTACACCACCTCCCTTATGTTAGGCTTAGGTTTGTCAAAGCTACCGCTAGGGGGAGCCTTCTAAGCGAATCACTAGCAATATCCAAATCGGAAGATAAACCCAAACCCCCGACCACAGGGAAGTCTCCTCAACACCCCCACAGGGGAAGCTCCAGGGCATGTGCTGCCCTCAGCTGCACTGTAACCCCCCTTTACACTTCCCCCTCCCCCCATGGGCATGCGTCGTCTGTGGTTAACTTCATTCATCGTTCTTCCATGGCGGTTGGCTTGGGTCGTCACTAGCAACACCATCGTCAGAAGATGAATCGTGTGCCAGAGGAATTCTTAATCAACAGCCGCATTTAAAAAAAAAAATAACCAGTTAGTCTGGCTCAGGTCCTCAAGTGTGGAACCCCAAGAGTCTTGGAACTCATCCTGCACTAGAGTTATCAGCGGAATTTACGGGGGTTGCCAAACAATATGCATATTGATTGATGGGATCTGATAACAGCAGAAGTGTTTAAAAAACAAAAAAAGATAGTCATACATTTTAAAGTGCATATGTAATTCCAACACAAGGTAGACGACCCATTTCTTATTTTTAAACAATACACGTGTTCTTTTTAAAACAGCACAAGTGACACAGCTAATTGCAGCCTACAATTCTTTGCCAAAAAGCCTGCATATTAACCCAGCTAGGATCATTCAATGTGAAACAAATATCAGAAACACCCGCAACTATTTTAAGTATGCCCACGGCTAATAAAATTGATTTCACCCGTGGTTAGCACTCCATACGAAATCTCAAAAACTGGGCTCTCCAATACAGATTAGAAATCCGATATTTAGGGGCAGAGCCTGGCTTTCAATGGGTCCACTGCAAACGCTCATTTATACTGCAGTCTGCTTTGCCTCAAATCGCCCCAATCCGTATCCAATCGTTTCCCCCACCACAGGAGTCTCAATCAGCAATGATTTAGATACAGTTCCCTGTCGATACCAACCGTGGAGCGATATCATGCATAATGCAGTCTGTATTGTAGTTGTTTATATAGTGCTTGCCCCCATTTGTACAGCCACAATGAACTTTGAGGTTGAGCGCCCTCTGGGACCGTAGTCCATGTATGGAGATCCTAAGAGTTACGTTTAAAATGTGTGTGTGCATTCTGCCAGAATAATTAAGAGGGCTGGCTGGACCCCAGTAAGCAACCTATGGGTCAGGCACATGGGTGGGGGCTGTTGGCGCTGTTAGTGCAGGAGACTGTGCCCAGCTAGACCACATCTTTAAATAAGTTGTTGCTGTATACCAAGTGTGGATGCTAGACCGGATTTGACCATTCTAGAGAGCATGGACAGGGAGCTGTGTCTGCGGCATGTGTCCACATTAGTTGTCGTTTTCTTAGTTATCGATAGGCGGGTCGTTCGTTTGAGTGCATCTTCTGGTGGGGTTAACATACACCTTTGGGAAGGACCTGGCTGATGGCATTCTTTGAGTGCAATAGGAAATACATTAAATGGATGTTCCCACCCATGGCCTAAGACCAATGGTATTGTTCCTGTCCCCAATAGAAAAAAAACGCCTAAGCACCTCTTAGTGCATCTCTACTCCGAGCCCCCAAAGTCATTTAAGTGCGACCTATGGGTTGAGCTTTCTGAGTGCTTGGTTAAGCCCCTTAATAATTAGGGGGTGACATCCAGCCGAGTATATGACGATAGCTGTTCCCAGTTGAAACTGATCGAGCTACTGTTGCCATCGCTAGTGGTCCGTCTGAACTAGCATTCTGTTCAGACACTGTTAAGTGGCCACATCCAAGGTGAAATCAGATTTACAGGAGTTGTCTGGTACCCCGTTTGAAGTCCAGGCAGGGGTACCGGAGGGACTGAGGGCAATATAGGATTGTCAGTGATGGTTCGGGAGCGGTTATATCATTGTCAATGCGAACGATTCCAGCAGACGCAGTGGTTTGGAAGAGGTGTTTTGTTGCGTCTTGTACTGGGCAACCACAGCATAGAGTGGGAGAGGGTTTCAAGAGGAAGGAAAAAGCCAGGTTTTGAGGTATTTCCGAATGTGAGGAGACGGACAACGCTGCAATGTGGAGGGGGCAGGTGTGCTTGGATAGAGAAGGAGGATACCGCTGGTGCAGTTATATTGGGGGGATTGCTAGGAGAAATGATGTGCCAGATACAACTGTCCTGGGGGTAGGTAGCGTGCAAATATGTCTTGGAGGAATTCCAGGCTGGTTTTGGTGATGGCATGGCGAGTAATGCACATGGCTTCAAAGGTTGGTCAACCAATAGGGAGCCAGTGTGGGCCTGATGTGTTAGCTGGGAGTGAGGCGAATGAGCAGGCGGGCTGCAGTGCTTTGGATTCTTTGCAGTTGCCCCAAGTTGGAACGCTGGTGCACCTAGATAAAGGCAGTTTGCATAGTCTAAGTGGGAGAGGATGATGATGAGGGTGGCAGAGAATGGCTGAGGATAGATGAGGTATGGGAATATACGTCAGAGGATGCGTAGGTGAAGAAGCAGGTTCTGGATACAAAGAGGGATAGATGTGTCAGGCGTGCATCTGAGGTTTTTAACTGAAGTTGGGTTTCCTTGGAGGAGGGGGGGTTAAGGTGGCTAGAGTGTTGGAGGAGTGCAGATTTTGCACAGACTAGGATTTCTGTTTCCCCAGGGTAGTCATAAATATCTGAGAAGCATGACGACAGATCTGGACTGCGCAGCCTGGCATTTTAAGTATGGTCTGGGAATAGTCTGCATAATTGTAGCAGGTGAGATTGTGGGAGTGGATGAGTGGGCCGAGAGATACTCTAAGGCAGAAAGGGATGATCCCTTCAGCAAAGGGCAGGATGCAGAGGTAAAAGGGTGGAGGAGCATGATTTGCGAGGGATTAGCGAAGGAGATGATCCATGGGAAAGCAGTCTGGGGTCAACAAGGCGGCATAGAGGTCAAGGAGAAAGTACAGTGGCTCCTTCCGCATCCGCCGTTTTTTTAAGGTAATTCCAAACAGACACTAAAGAGGACCCTGTTCCTCTGATGGGCTTGAAGGCATATTGGGCAGGGTGGAGGAGGTAATTGCTTACATGCTGTGTGGTTGTTTGACCATGAAATGGGTGTTGGAAATGGGCCGGTAGTTCTGGGGAAGGAGCGTGTCGAACGTAGAGTTTTGGAGGAGGAGAAGTTTGATAAAGGATTTTTTGAAGGCTTCAGGATGGGAGGGATTGAGCATGTAATACTGCCTGCGCAGGTTTAAAATAGATGATGTTTGAGGAGAGTAGATGTGGGGGGAGGCAAGGGCCCTCAGGGTATCCTGACGGGCAGCTTCTTGCTAGTAACGAGGGGAACTCCTTGTGTGAGATTCACGCAAAATAGGCAACGGTTTGTATCACAAGGAAGTGGGGAGAGGGCACGGGAGGTAGGCGCATTCAATTACTTTTAGTTATGCAGACAAGACCCCGGCAATAGACTGACCTCAAAGCCTGGTTCAAAGGGATACATATATACACACCCACCCCTATTAGGCTACCAGAATATCGACCCACCAGACTACAAACTGCGACAGACAGGCACTAAGTCAACTTAAAAAGATACCAACACATCATTCCACTCACTGTAGTAGCTGCCAATTAAAAAAGAGGATTCACTTCAAAACCCTATGCACTGTTCAGTGCCAGTCAGATAGCACAGCGAGTAGAGCGCTCGCTTGGACATCCATGCAGAGCCTGCTGGTGCAGGTTCGAATCCCAACTCAGCCTTTTATCCTTCCGAGGTCGAGAAATGAGCACCACACCGTGGGTAATAAAAAGCAGCGCTCAGATGCCCGAGAGGTCGTAGCGCTACATAATAAAAAAATGCAACATGCATACTGTTCATACCAGGGCAGGGGCACGGAATCCATCAAGGAAATTCCAAAACTACATGTCAGGCGAGGATCAAGATGTAACACTAATAATGGTTAGCTTTCAACGAAAGAGACACTCAAACTGTTCCCCTTCCAACAGCCATATTTTGAATTTACGTACCCAATATACCCACATGCAGAGAAGGTTGGCTGGCCCCTACTAGGACTGATGCGTTGTACACAAAGGGAACCAAATACCCACCGCTGGAAGCATCTGACAAGCTGCACAGCTGTTCCTCTAGCAGGTGCATACAATTCCCTGCTGCCATGAACTTCATCCTCCCACCTTATACCACACTGCATCTCGCCCAACTGATGGCAAACAAATGTCTAGCCAACAAAACAGGAATACTACCAGGCAATGAAAGACCTTTCCTCAGCTATAGCACACAACACCCCCCATTAGACTCTGTGACTCCTCCACAGAACTTTTACCTTAATGACACCGGCACATCTTGCAGCTCCATAACTGCCTATCACCACGATTGCATTCTACACAATAGTTCCTTCTTGCAACGACCCGTGTTACAATCTATAGGTCTTACATTGGGCCACTAATGTAGACTGCACCCCCACCTTGCTTCACACACCCAAATCTAGTGTTATTTAACTGCGGATCCTGACATTGTACCTGCGTGATGTTGCCACCCTGCAACATGGGGTAGGCTCCATGCAGGTAAACAGCCTAATTGACATTTGTATCTGTGTGATGCTGCCACCCTGCAACACGTGGTAGGCTCCATGCAGGTAAACAGCCTAATTGACATTTGTATCTGTGTGATCCTGCCTTGCAGCACCCTTTTCACAACCAAATATGTACCTGGTGTAGCTCCCTGTAACCTGAGACGAGTTGTTCTGGACATATTCTCAGTACCTACTTTAACTTAATATATACTTGATGTAGTTCCCCATAACAAGAGGCGATGTTTCCCTAGCATATATGTTGTGCTGCATTCTGCATGACCTCGTATGTACCTGTTGTAGCTCTTTGCATACATTTGCAAAGCTTTTCCATGTATGTATTCTCCTGCACTACCCAATCCTAATGTTGGCCTTTATATAATTACTGTACTGCACTTATTGTAACCAAATGTTAAGCGCCGAGTTGCCCAAGGGATGTGTGCGCTATACAAATAAAAAAACAAACCAAGAAGGCAATACATCACTAAACTGCTTTCCATCCATTGGTTCTCCCACCAAAATAAAAATTGCTCCAAAACCAAAATACAACAGAAGCAACACCACCACAGGAACTGGGTATTTTCGACCTGCACCCATTAACACTGCAGGTTATCGCATCTACTTGTTTTGCACAGACACCCAGCACCCATCATTAATACAAAACACTGTAGTTTCTCAAGCTAATCTCAAAAAACCTCATGACACTACTGCATGAGGATTTAAGAATGCTTTCGGGGATATATACATCTACATACTGCAATTCATGATGCTTAGATAATGTCCTATGTGTATGCTGTTCCGGTGTAATGTCACCATTGTAAGATGGCCCCTATGCTGCAATCTATGTATGGGAGCTGATGTTGAAAAGACATTGGGATGGGACTCCACTGGGGATATAACTTGCACACACTTTTTTTGTTGGACTTGGAGGAAAAAGCCACTGTTGGGTGAAATGCATTTTCGGAGGGGGGCCAACCACAGGTTGGCAATCAAATATTTTGCACAAGACATCTGTACTTGCATACTCCCCCAACCCCTTCCTAACTTCAGGGCCACCAGTAGTTTAAGGGAATAAAATAAAGTTTATAATCCAGATAAAGCAAACAAATTCTACACGGTACCACAACCGTCAAAAAGGTGGGCTTTGTGACAAACATGAACTATTGATAAACACACCCAGAATATGGATTACACAAAATTCAAAAAGACAACTTACTAAATGGAATGTTCAGTGATGTGCTAATAGGAGTTATACCAACCATGAAGTACATTAGTGGAGTAACTTGGTACTTGTAATGCTAAGACCAGGACCACACACAATGCATTGACACATGCCTTTAGTGAATCAGCATGTATCCTATGTGTGCGTACAACTTGGTTTATTTTTATAACAGATTGCCTACAACAGAAGACTGTCAAGACAATGTGTGCCATGTTCCTCCAATCAAGTACATTTAGCACATCAGCATTTATAGATCGACTAGGAAGTCAGTTCTGCGCTGTGGTTGAAAGCAACAGAGGTGCAGGATAAGGGAATCCTACTATGATAAATGAGGAAAACTGAAAGTGGGGCAGGGGGAGGGTAGCATTGGATCCCACTAAAGAGCCGGTCCATTTAACTGTTGAAATGTCGAAAGATGTTGGAAAAAACATGAAATGGGAAATGTTGTGCTACCACAACTTCATTAATAATTGCCAAAAAAATAACAGAACTTACTTGTGTTGCAGACACAAACATGTATCCAATCCTTCAATCAAATAGTCTGAACACCCTCTGTGCCAGTGGTTAGAGTGGATGGTGCAGAGACATGGATCAGCAATCAACTCCCAGGTCCGAAGAAGCAGTGCATGCTCAAGGAACATCAAGGAGGCCGCCTTAGTGGACCTGCAAGTAGCCATTTGCAATTCCAAAACGTGTACAAGAAAATGGCAATGTTGGGCTTAACTCTGGTACCAGTCAAACCTCTGCTGATCACCACTCAAAGCAAAATGCAAAAACTTCAATATTACAAAGTAAAGCTCTTTAAGTCTGTTTTTCTAAATCATTTCACATGAAAATATTTGTTATGTCATCCCATAGAAACACATAGCCTATTCCATATTGACCCTTTGTCTTTGTTCCACTTTCTAAGCAATCCTATCCATGCCTTGGTAATTTGTCCTACTGTCAGAATTCACTGTGCATCTTGTCTGTGATTTCCTAGTGTTAGCGCCATGCTTTCATTCACCCCATCCTGTAACTCATTAGCAATATTTGGAATAATTTAATTAATTTCCACGCTAAGAGAAACGCACATAGAGCTGATTAATGCGGCCGACTTAACCTGTTTCTTGGGCAGCGCTATCTAGCCTTGATAATCTAGCTTAAGTAAAACGTGTCTTTCTTTCCCAGCCGATTTTCTTTCTTTCACGGCTTAATTTTGCCAAAATCGAACCTCTTGTCATCTTGCAAATCTCATCCAAATCTTCAGCTACAACCATCCTTTCATTCCTATATTGTCCTTGTGATGTGTATCGATTCCCCAGCCCAAAAACTGCATTCCAAATCTGAGCATTTCACCCGTTTTTCATAGAAACCGTTTGTCATTTAAAATGACAATTGAGAAAAAAAATCAACTTTCGAACGTGTGATTCGGCTGCATCGTGTTCTTAATTTCAACTTGTTTGTGAACTGTATGCCTGTTGTTTAGAATGTGCCTTGTGATTGCCAGCGTTTATATATTCTTGCTATTGTGAGAAATCATATTTGCCTCATAGATTTAACCACACATTAATTATTTATTTTTCAATTTACAAGTTTAATTTTATGTCATTGTCTCTTATTTTATGAGGGAAGGTCGGATTTTGAATTCTGTTTGCTGCACCATATCCCTTACCCCCTGCTGCTTCTTGCTGTCCATTCCAAATTTGATTCCTAGGGTTTGTGAGGGCATTACAGGGGGACATCTCAACTCAGGTGTTATCTACCCAAAGAGAAAAAGTGTTCCTATTCATTTGTGCTATGTATATGTTCTTGTAGGAGGTTAACCAAATGTATTGCTTCAGGTTCCATTGTAATTATCACCACATGGGTGATTGCTGCCCAATATTAAAAATTGTATGAGTTTTAGAATTTTAAAAATAAATAAATATTGCAATTTCACCAACCGTCTGTTTCATGGTCCGTTGTGACCCGAGGTATTTGAAAAAGGGGGTGTGAGTCAGGTTGTGTACCATCTCAAATTGAATTAATAGAATATAAAGAAAAAGCATTCCAGTTATGCGCTAGACACTAGGCTAAAACCAAGGTGTCTCACCCAATTGAAATCCTTAACACTAACGAAGTCCAAATAACCTGTTCTGTGGAATGGTGCAACTCAAGAGGGTCTACATTTAAGTTTATGCTCTGTTTTATTCCATGGAATTATCTATTTGCTGCTTATCAGCACATTTGACGGTTCATTTTGAGGGTACTTGACATATTGTCACGTGGTCTAATGTTATTTGTCATTTGCCACTCATTATACTTCATTAATAAGTTATATGAGGTCAAGATGCGTTCTTCTTTTAATATGTGTTATTTGTATTGAAAGGTTGACTTTTTTCAGCCATAACAATACTGGTAAATAAAAAAGAAATAAAGAAATAAAAATAACTAAACTTCATTGTTGTTAAAACGAACAAAATAAATTAAAAAAAAAGATTCATGATACCACTCCTTTAACAATTCCCATATGAAGTATTCATTTCAGGCAGGACCAGGAATCACAGAGTCCAGCCAATTCACAATCCTCACCCCAGGATTCCCCCAAAACACAAAAGTGCCAAAGTTTTACTAAATGCGTGCCTGGTGGTTTTCTGTGACCCGAGTAGTGCTTTACATCCCATTTCACTCTGCAATATAAGGACAATATATTTTACAACCAAACAGCAACAATACATTATAGAGGGAGAATTTAAAAAAAAAAATGAAAGCCATTTGAGAACAAGAGGGGTTCCCCGCCTCTGGTGCTAACTTTACAAGGCCTCGGCTGCCTTGCCTCTTACTCTGTTTTGTCCCCCCCTTTCCCGCTTACCAGACACTTCCCCTTCAAGTCACACAACACCTCTTCTCTTGGCCTGGTGAACGCAACCACAAAACCTCTAGTGAAAAGAATGTGGTATATGGTTCTTTTATGGTGGGCATTGCTGCTAGGAGCAGAAGGCAGTTAGGTCCCCAAGTTGTTGGTACAGCAATCAGCATCCATGTTGTCCCAGACGCCCACAGAGAACTGATAATACATGGCTGCAGAACGCAACCAAGCAGATCCATGTACTTCCATCCTACTTGCCAGCCTGATGTAATCCAACCTGATCACCTTCTCAACACTTAGCATCGGGACCTCTAGCCGACAGCAGTGCACAGCATTGAAATTGCCTCAGTGCAACGCAACCCCTGAAGATAATGTGTGACGTAATGCAAAACTATGCAGAATTCTTTGGAAGCAGGTGGCGAGACTCAGTGAATAAGAAGACATGCAGCAGAAACAAAACATAAATGCATGAGGTGCGGCAGCTGCTTTATTGTTGAGAGAAAGATTACAGGAGAACCATATTTGACTTCCCAACCACAGGAGCTATACAAAGATGGCATCCGACGACTATGCCACCCAAAAAAGGAATCCGAGCTCCCGCCCCCTCCCGAGCGGAACATGCATTTCCTAGTTTGTAATCCCATCAGCTTTTCTTTTCTGGCAAAGTTGTGCTACGTTACATCATGGTTACCCTGAATGCAAAACCTTGTATCTCAAATGTTCTTACAATGGCATCTTTTGCCCATCAATTTTCTTGCAATGGCAAGTTAACGCGTAGACAAATGTTTCAAAGGGCACGTTTTTTCCATGTCTGCTCCCTATTTCCTTTTACTGTATGACACCTCATTCTCCCCTGGATACACCAGGTAATTATAATGGCTATTGCGACCATTTTGTCCCCTCACCTCACTCCTTTGATCATCAGTTTTACCCCAACCATAACATGCATTTATTGGATTTAAGTGCATGAAAAGTTTTGTTATGCAATTTCCCTTTCAGTCAGGTGCATAAAATGACATTGGCCCTGTGTCCCTTTTCTTCCGGCCCCCTACCTCCCACCACACACACAAACGTTTCTTCTTCGTCCCTCTTTTGTACCGCACACTATGGTTTACCAGTTCTTCACTATAGGGTGCCATTGGTGGAGTGTCACCCCTTCCCCCGGTTCTTCTAATTATCTTGTTCCTGGCTGTACCTAAAATTGTACCTGTCCATGAAGCCCTCTATTGTGTGTATAGTGAAAACCTAGTTGTGAAGGGACAGCGTTGCACCACAAGCTGACGAGAACAATGTAATCCTATTGGCCTGAACTACTTATCTTATTTGCAGACACTTAGCAAGTTCCTTCCTTTATCTTCCTCGGATTATATGTTTGTCTTCAGGCCACCCCTTCACCCATGTCTATGCTCTTTGACCACTCTCCCATCTTTTCCCTCTGGGTGTGACACCTGTTCTTTTTGGTGTCCCTTTTGACATTGCACAGTCTCACATGTGAGAAATAGATTCTTTCCTCCCTGTTATTTTTAAGTGCTACTGCCATTGTGAAGTTGTATTAACCTCCCAATTTCTCCCACTTAAGGGCAAGGACCTTCCCGTGCAATTTAGACGTTTCATTAAATAACCCCCAGATGTTATAACAGATATTACTTAACTTTAATGCAGTAATGGCTACAACAGGCAATCCGATGTTTGTAAACCTTCCTTTCACTAAATTGTACTTTCATAGTTTGGGGTAAACAGTATCATCACAGTTATGCATAGTTTAGTTGACACTATAATATGGTATTGTTTGTGTATTTTAGGGGTGAATGACTCAAACCCCAATTGACAAAAACAATCCCAAATACGCCAAATAATCAATGCACCGTTTGCAAGGAAAACCAAGTTTTATTATATGCAAAAGTATCATGTCAGACTTTCCCATAAAACTGAACTAACAAGGAGCTCGCTCCACACAAAGAAGTTACATATTTTGTAGTGGAAAAGCTAAATGTTTACAGAACTATGCATAAACAAGATTACAACATTATACTGCACTGAACATTGGCTAGCACCTATATACAATTCTAATTATGCCCTATAGTCCATTTTCCCATTTGTCTCACATCTAAACAAATTCCCCTAAACATGTAATCTACTACACCATCACTACGAAACTCAGGAGTTGATGATCTACCATGTAATATTGTTCACAACACGTGATGTGCACCCCTCTTCTGGAATGTGTGAATAGTGAGGCCAACTCTGCTTTGATAATACAATGGTTCTCCTCATTATACCATACAATGTGGCACAGACAAACAGTTCCCTGACCTGGCAGATACATGTATTGGTATCACTCTGCTTTTCCCATGCCAAATCATGGGACAGCCCCAGCACATCTCCCCCTTATCTCTCTGGTAATCCAGGTGCCAATGAATGACATGATCGGGTCACCACTCTTATATCTGAATTTCCCGTATTTGTAGAGTGAGTACAAATAGAAAGACCACTCTAGGGGTGAGGACAGTAATACTCTAAAACCTCACCAGGCCTCTTGGCATTACAGAACCGCAGCCATCCTCACATTAAATTAACTTTCAAAAGTGTATCCCTACCCTTCCTCAGTTGACCCAACATTCCTTTCCCATTTCCTTTGACCTATGCAACTGGACTCAGTTATCTGTTATCGACACAGCATGGCTGTTGTGTCCTTCACATCATAACTTCTCTATGAGGGAAGTGTGGGGGTCTTGTCTCAGAATTAACTGCACAGAGCCACAACTCCACATTAGGCCTGTTTCTCATACTTTCACTAATGCATTCTGTAACATGCCCCACAATCCAACATGCCAGAACTACTGATACCTTAGCCCCTGCATCTCTCCTTTACCTCAGCACTTCCATGTATCTATCTCGTATGCATACCTATATCAGTTAACTACTCATACATCCCTTAAAACATAACACCATGCAAAATAGATCACCCTATCTTTAACCTCTGCAACTGCAACATGAATACATGGTTGCTCTTTCTGTATCACCATATGGTGTTTTTTAATTTGTGTCAAAGCTAACTACAAATGGGTAAATGCACATTCTCCCTTTCCTAATGAGAACTTCTAATACTAGGCCGCCTCCTAATATATTTTTTACAGTCTAAATCTATTTGCCTGCCTGGGACGTTGCACTTGCATCCCAACAGTATCTTAACATGTGGCTGTTTTTAACTGAACAGACCATGAATTGTCAGATATTTACCTGACTATTCGGCCTTGCTACCCATTGATGAACAGAGGACATTCCAGCTCCTGAATTGATTTCAGATGAAGGGTAGAGTTGTTGGGATGGCACAGAATGATCGTAGCTATACTGGAGGTCCCTGATCGCCATCATCCTGTTCCAGATTTATGCTAATCATTTGTGAGCAAGCGGTGGAACCTACCCTTTTTTTAGACCCTTTAGTTGAAGGATAAATGCACAATATATCCTTTATCATACCCCCATCTGCTGAAATGAGGGCCTTGCTCCGTTGCTCTTCTATACTTGTTCTATTTATCTGTATCCATCTTGAATCATCCTGGGGGTCATTCTATGAGGTGAGCATTTCTGTGAGGATGGTATTGAAAATGGAATCTGTGTGAGAAGGAACAGGAGCATTAGCTGTTTGATGAAAGAAGAAACTGGCCAGTCACACCCTCTGGCCGCCTTCTATGGGCTCTTCCCCTTCTCCTTCCGCTGAAGCCAGAAATCTCAGAATCATCTTTGACCCCTCTCTCTCCTTCATTCCTTACATTTTGGACCTTGCCATGAAGGCCCACTTTCATCTTCACATGCTTCGTGGCATTCTACCTATCCTCACCTTGCCCCAGGAGCTCAATGTCTCTCGAGCTCTGGTCCTCTCCAGGCTGGATTACTGCAACAGCCTCTTCCTCAACCTGCCTCTTTCTTCCCTCGGCCCTCTTCAACTAGTCTAGAATAGCGCTGCAAGCCTTATCATTGACCGAAAGCCCTAAATTCTCTCCACTGGCTCCCGGTTGCTGCAAGGATCAAATTCAAGACCCTTTGCATCAACCATAAGGTTGTCTAGGATCTGCAACTCTCTCACCAAATATTTTCCTTCCAGGTCCCTTCATTCTTCTCGTTCAAACTCTTTGCTTGTCAAAGGCTTCTCCAAGTAGAGAGCTGAGGGCATATCTCTCTCCTGCACTGGCTCCCTCCTCTGGAACTGTCGCCCTCTCTCTCCATCTTGAACCGGTTCACCTCAAGTTCTGCAACCAACCCAATACCTTTCTCTTTTCCTCCTCCTTCCCTCTCCCCCACCAGTGCTGACCATCCCCACAGTCACTGAGATTGGTAGCCTGGCCCCTTAAAAGTCCAAATAGGGTCCTGGCCATCTGCCCAATTGCCACCAGCATTCGCCTCCCCTGTATTGGCCTCCCGGCCCACACCTGCCTGTTGGGTGGTTTGTCTCATGCATGCACTTATTTCATGGGTGGTAGGCCCGCATCCATGTTGGAGCATCCACACCCTCACACTTATCTGTTGCCTCCACAACAGACACCTTCAGCACTTCAGCACTTCCCCCCGGGGACCCTCTAGCACTTCCCCTGGAGAGACCATCTAACACTAACCCCCCACCCCCGCTCTCCCCTTTCTCTCTGTTTGCACTTTCATGTTCCGAATGTCACAAGGACTAGTAGGACCGCTGTTTTTTTATTATTGTCATTTCTATTATTTATTTCTTCCCTTGCTCCCGACCCTTTTACCTTGTGGAACTTTGAAACACTATCTTGTTGTATAAGCGCCTTATAAAAATGTCCAATAAATGAAAAAATAATAATAATAATAAATAAGCAGGGTGTTTTACTTACACATCTGGACTCTAATCTTAAATGGAGCACCATTTAGTTCACGTGCCAGGTGAAGCCACAGACTCATTCGTAGTGACCCGGAAGTGTTTGCTTCTGGGCGTCCATCTTTTGGAAGACGCATTTTAGATCCGAAGAGAACCCGCAAATATAAGTTGTATCCAACAGTATATGTAAAGGTGAAATCCTCTATTTGGGCTAGTTGTTTGCATTCCAATACTCAACCAATATATCCAACTGACAAAATTATCTCTCCCTGCCTACCTATCCCGTCTGTGTAACACCACATGCACAATTACCTGTTATTCTATTTGGAAAATCGCTCTCGTCTTGCCTGGGCATGTAAATTCCTGAATATGTCTGTATCTCTCTCAAATCTTCTATGCCAGCCTGGAATAAACAAATAGCCCTTCTCTTAAAACATGTTGCTTATCAGTGATAGAACGCTAGGTGGCAGTGTTGCCCAGCCTACAGAACACCTTTACCTGCAGGATTAATGGCTGTTTTCACTCTCAGGAAATGAGCAGACGTTCGGTCAACGGGAGTGGGTACTTGGAAAGGCACTGCAGCCTCTCCCAAACAGACGCCACCGGGCTCGACAGAATCTGGCCGCATAGCTCTGCACACGCATCACTTGCAACGTAGGACATTGTATGCTTTGTTAAGTACCCTCCTCCCCAAGTGCCCTGATATTGTTCATCACGTGTCATTTTACAACCTTGAATCGTTTTGCATATGCCATCGTTTCAGATGGCCGCCTCAAGCGCTCTGGGGGTAATGAGGTTAAGAGATGGTGGGCCAGTTCCCTGTGTGCAGAGAGCTTTAGACGAGGCGTGGGACGGTGGGTGGCTGGCGCATGCTAGGAGAAGCGGGATATACTGCTTCTGTCCTTTCCTAGGTGTGCATTGCAGCAACAGGTGAATAACAGGTTCTAAGACAGGAGGCTTGGCCCCAGAAACAGGGGATGGACACAATGGTGAGGCATGGAACAAGGAGTGAACCTTAGGTGAGTGATGATGAAGAGACAGAGTGGTGGAGCAAGCATGCAGGAGAAATAGAGTCTAAGGAGCAGAGGCACCGGGGGAAATGGAGTTGGATCCACCTGACTCAAAATATTGTCACATTATTATTTGTTTTGTGTTCATTTAATTTTGGTAATATATATTATTTATTTTATTTTGAGTGCTATTATTCTGAAAATAGGCTTTTCGGGTCAAGTTATTGTGAATGTGAAATAATATGTGCTTTTGGTTCTAACAGCCAATAATCAATATGAACCGCAGACGAGAGGCTGGAGTGCTGCAAGGTGTGCTTCCTTGATCCTCCCTGCCCCCCCCCCCCCCCCACACCTGTGCGGGGATTCACACGGATTCAGAACAATGCCTGGATGATGTCAGCCAATGAATAAATCAAGCCCTTTGGGGGAATCGGATGTTCAAAGCAAGAACTAGGGCTACACCCGGCTCTAAGCCCGTCCGTATATGTGGCAGAGCAGGGAGGCTTAGCACACCGAATGATGAGTAACACACTATACTGAGCATTTTGGGATCATTGTTATGGCGCTCGCAGCTACTTCAGGAGTATTGTGAATGGCTTAAGATCTTTCCGCGAGATGTGCTGCATTGTGCTGCCGAGCACTGCTGGCAATTATAGGATTATATATTCTGATGGGAACACCACAGGTGCACTTCTATGTTATTTCTGTTCCGCTCCTATAACCCATGCTTATTTTAATCTCCTCTTCCCCATCCTCTTCCATCACACATCCTTTCCTTTCTGTTGTATTCATACACTTTCTGCAGTGACATTAATACATTTCATCCTGTTGTTGTCCTTTCATTATCGGTGGAGACGTCCGGCGTTATGTCAAGAGTAAGAGATGATATATGGCACGATAGGTTATTTATTACGCGCTATAATACCCAGAGGTTTCTAAGCGCCGTCCCGGGGATCGAACCTGAGTTGCTCCGTGACGTCTTGCTTCCAAGGCGAGCTACGTTGCCCCTGAGTTATCCTCCCAAGATGCTTATGGTTACACTGTCTCCCCTTCACAAATATAATTCTTGGCACCCGTAGCCTGACCTGCACGCGTATCCATCTGTCACATGCTTTATTTAAGGACAGAGCTTGAACATTGTTCCTTAAAAAATGGATACGTAGTGTTTTGGCGAAGCTTGTCATGACAGAGGGGACACATGTGAAATACGTGGATGTTGCCCCAAGATAGGGACAGCCAATCATTGCTCTGTATTTAGGGCTGTGAATACCCAGTTAATTATCGTTTAATTCATTTTGAGTTTCTGGTCCAAATAAATGGAACCCTTTTAGCCGATTCAAAGCCGCCTTTGTCTGGAAAACTCCAAATCTGATTCAAGACGATGCACCGAGCCTAGCATGTACATGCTAGATGTACATGCATTTGCAAACACACACCATTCTCTACTTGCTGCAGTCTGTCTTCATTGGGGAGTGACATGTCTACTTTTGGCTGTGCCATCGTGTGTGCTCTCCTAGCCAATGGCCTCTAGGGACACCCCAGGCAGCTCACTTTAAATGTAAGAGCCTTTCCTTTGCAAGAGAGTTACTGTGTAGTCGGGAAGTAGGAAGTTATGATCAAAGACCCTCTCCGTCTACCTCTGCTGTGGAATTCATCACAAAGGTAGGAAGTTGAACCTATAACTGCAGGTCGTTGCCCACACACAACAGGACACCAACACTGTGCGTGTGTGTGAGAGCGGGACAGCACAGCTTTGCATCCCTACTCACATGCATAGTGCTAATTATCATCACTTCCCTAAAATGCAAATGAGTGTCAGCAGACCGAGTCACGCTGCTGACACTCATATATATCAAAGGCAGTGGTGTTGTGATTTACTGGCAGTTATACCTCATTGACTCTGCACCAACAAGGCACAGAATGCCACTGGCAGCTAGCCGGATAGGTGGGACTGAGGCATAATGCACACAATGGGTAGCCTCCACAATGCCCAAGCCCTCCCGATGAGCGGCTTACATGCAGTTACAGGATGAAAGAACACCCGTCTTCCATAGCACTTACTTGCTGATGCTCAACAGTGCAAGTAGCCAACGGAGGGGGGCACCCCTTTCCCCCTCTGTTACAGTCAGTTGTTAAATGGGAAATCATATTGTGCCTCCTTTCTTTTTTTTTTTAACTTTGGTTTTATTAACATTTTCTAAATATAACAAAAGGGCAAAATGCAAATTCAAAGGATATACATTCGACTGGCCCAGTAACCCCTGACCCTTCTCCCCCCACCCGAATACAGTCCCACCCCCCTAATAACCTGATCAAACATGAACCGTGATCTTGGGAGTCTCCATGGAACCTCTTTGTGTCCGGAGCTTAGGAGTGTGATTGTTGACTTCTTCTATGGCTGTGTTTCGTCCACCATCCCCCGGCCCGTGGGCACCCGGCCTATTTTTTGTACATACCTGACCACCTCCCTGTCCGCCCCTGCCCGGCCCCCAACTTGATATCAATGCACATCCCATCCCCACGTCTGCTGCACCCCATACCAGTTCGTTTGGAATGAGCCAGAATCATTGTTCATCATTGGTGTTAGTTTGTCCATTAAGCACATATTCTTTACTTTTTTCAGATAGTCCTCCTTTGTGGGGTTCTCTGGGCTCTTCCATTTCTGCGCCAGGGCCACCCTGCCCGCCCTCAGCATTGTTTCCCACATTCTAGGGTACCTGTGTATTTCTGTATCCTCTGGAGGGAGACCCAGCAACATCGTCAGAGGGTTCTGGGGGAGTAATTCCTCGGAGACTTCAGCAATCCAACCCCTTACCTTCTCCCAATACACCTGAGCTTTTGGGCAGTGCCACCACATGTGGCCCCTCGTTCCCGCCTGGTCACAGCCCCTTGGGCATTCGGGGGACACCCCAGAGAACATCTTTCACATCTTCATGGGGTCTCTATGCCACCCCTGCAGAATCTTAAAATTGTGTTCCATATCTGCTGTGAATAAGTTTCCATGGAATGCTATTTTAAATATCCTTGACCAGGCGTCCTCCGAGATGACCTCTCCTGCTAAATCGTTCCATAATGAGCGGAAACCCCTCCTCTCCACTAGGTTGATAGTGTTCATTATTTTGTACATCCCGGACAACGCCCCCTTCCTTGAAGTCGCTGTGTCAAGTAGTTTCTCAAAGGGGCTCAGCTGTCTCTTCAAATTTTGGCCCCATGACTGGTCGTAGAGGATACCCTTCAGGCGGAGGTATTCAAATATGGAGAGGGACCCCTGCCCGAGAGCATCTCTCAATTCCTCATATGTTAGGAATTCCCCTTCCCTGAACATCTGCCAAGCCCACTCCATTCCTGAGTCTGACCAAGCCTGAGCGTTACGGAACCCCCTACTTCCCAGTTTGAGGGGGTGTCCCCAGAGTGAGGACATCGGGGACGGCCATGATGTTAGGTATGCCATCTGGGGGCCCTCCTTCCAGATTTCCCAGAGAACTCCCAGTGTTGGGTGAGATTTAAGTCTGTTCGGGATGAACTTGCGTGGGGCCCACAGGAGGTCACGAACTTTGAGAGGGTGGGCGTCCATGTCTTCCAAGTAGGACCAATAGGTTCCCATCCCCTCTTTCATGTGTTCCAGGAGGACGTGCAGCTGGGCGACGTGGAAATAAAGTTGAAAATCTGGCAACCCAAACCCTCCCTCCTCTCTCGGTAAGGTCAGGACGGCACTCGCAGTAAAGAGATACAGTAGACGCGGTAGTATATTGATCTTTACCGCTGTCATGCGGCCATACCAGGACAGAATCATTGTGCCCCATCTCCGCAGGTCTGCGGTAATCCCTGCCATGACAGGGTCATAGTTGGTAGGGGCAAGTTTTGATAGAACCCTGGTGAACCCAGGTATCAGATAGAGACCTATCCCACTGCTATCCCATTGAGCCTGTCCAGAGAGTCCAACCCCGGGTCCTGTGTTCTCATGGGGAGTAGTACTGACTTTGTTGCATTGATCTTAAACCCTGAGAAACGCCCAAATGTGGCCATCAGGGACAGGAGGGGGGGCGAGGAGCTAGACTCCACCAGGTAAGCCAGGATGTCATCCTCGAACAGGGAAAGCTTGAATTCTACTTCGCTTCTCCTAACCCCCTTGATGCCCGGGGTGCTCTAACTGCTATGGCTAGGGGCTCCATTGTGAGGACATAAATCAGGGGAGAAAGTGGGCATCCCTGCCTAGTTACCAGTGAGAGGGGGAATGGTTCCGACAGTCTGACATTTACTTGTACCCTTGCCGTTGGGGCTCTGTATAGAGCGGAAACCCTTTCCCTGATGTGTACCCCAAAGCCCATTTTCATGTATCTCCACTTGACCCTGTTGAATGCTTTCTCCGAGTCCAGGGAGAGGACCCTCACATCGAGATCCGATCCCTGGGCATAGTGGAACAAATCTATGGTTTTGCGGATGTTGTCTGAGCCCTGTCTACCCCTTATGAACCCCACCTGGTCCCCATGAACCAGCTTCTGCATTATCTCTTCCATCCGCCTCCCCACTACCTTAGCTAGGATCTTTACGTCAATGTTTAACAGAGATATTTGGCGGTACGAGGAGCATTCCGTGGGGTCATTGCCGTTCTTGGGCAACACTACTATTATGGCCTCCATCATGGATTCTGGGAGGGTTCCCCCCTCCAGCACTGCATTAAACACCTTCACTAAGTGTGGGGCTAGGGTCGAGCGGAACCTTTTATAGAAGTACACTGTGAAGCCATCCTCGCCCGGGGAAGTACCCACCTTCATCCCGCTAATCACGTGTTCCACCTCGTCCTCGGTCACTGGACCCTCCTACCACTCCGCCATCTCCCTATTCAGGAGCGGGATTTGTATGGAGTTCAAGAACCCTTCAATCTCTGCCTCAGCCCCATCATATTCTGATGAATATAATTTTTCATAATATCGGCGGAAGGCCTCTCCTATGTGGGGCGTATCTTGACCCATCAACCCCCGCTCATTCTTCACCGCTTTCACCATTCTGCTTCTCTGTACCTCCCTCAGTTTCCAGGCTAGAATCCTATCCGCCCTGTCCCCCTTTTCATAATACTTTTGCTTGACCAGTTGTAGACTTCTCTCTGTTTTGTGTAGGAGGAGGTCTTTTAACTGGAGCCTATAGTCGTCCATGGCAGCTACCTGTTCGCGATCTAAGGATTGCATTGGGAGGCCCCCCGGCTGGAGTTGGGCTATTTTCTCTCTCAGAGACCTCTCCTGGGCTTCCCTTTCTCTTTTGTTCTTGGCTCCCTTTTTGATGAGGACTCCGGTAAGGTTGCCTTAAAGGCGTCCCACAGGGTGTGCGTGCCTACCTCCCCATAATCTTTGAAGTCAAAGAATTCCGTTATGGCATCTAGCACTTCCTGTGAGTGGACCTCGTCCTTCAACAAGGAGTCGTTACATTTCCATCGTCCCCTGCGGTCACTTAGCCATCCCCTTGCTATGGTGACTCGGACCAGGTTGTGGTCTGACCACGGGACGGGGTCGACCCTGTGGCCAGTGACGTATGGGCACAGGGTTTCATCCACTAGGATGTAGTCTATTCTGGAAGATGATGTGTGGATAGCTGAGTAGTATGTGAAGGAGGAGTCACCCGTCCTGGTGGTCGGGATCGTATCCACCAGGCCTAATTCCGTGTTAACCTTTTGGAAGCTTTGTGCCATGGCCTCGTCTACTGCCCTGGAGATTTGGGGGCCAATGCGTTTCCTATCCTGGGTTTGGTCCAGGACCATGTTGAAGTCCCCCCCCACAACCACCATGCCTTGGACAAATAGCTTTAGTCTATCCCTCACCTCTTCCCAGAATTGAGTTTGCCCTTTGTTTGGGCCGTATACTATGCCGAGAGTAAGTGGGGCACCCTGCAGGGAGCCCCTTACCAGCAAGTAGCAGCCCTCAGGGTCTTTCAGTATGGCCTCCTTGTCAAAGCCTACATTCCTCGCTAATAAAATAGTCACACCTCTTTTTTTGGCCCTGTGGGAGGCACAAAAAACCTCTCCAATTCCTCCACCCTGCATTTTGGGCTCCTTCCCCCGTGCCCAGTGAGTCTCTTGCAAGAAGAGAAGGTCAAGGTTCACCCTTCTAAATTCCCTACAGACCAGGGACCTCTTGGTGGGGGTGTTCAGGCCCCTTACGCTGAGGGAACCCACTCCCAGGGCCGGCAGACTTTTAGCCATAATCTAGATTTTCTTCACTCTCGGTCAACATCATCACATTGCCCTTCCCTACACCCTCCCTTAGTCTTGCTTTCTGCTCCCCCTCTCCCACCTCCCCGCCCCCCAGGGTGGGCCTGAAATGTTCCCCCAACTGCCCCCTGTCCCCAACCCCTAAATGAACAACCCCAACTTTTGTGCGCCACCCCTTCCCCCCTCCCCGGCGTCCAACCAGTTAGTTCCGCCATCACTTGCATTTGGCCGAACCACCAGCCTGCTCACCTCGGCCAGGCTATCTATGCAGTGCTCGTCGCTCTGGTCCCCCCTCCCTCCCTGTAGCATCGTCCCTTCTATGGTCTCCTTATACTTGCTGTTCATGGGGACGCTGATTGTGGTAGAACCTCTGAGTTTTCAATCCTCATTCCAGAGCTGGTCGGGCTGCTCCCCGTCCTCAGTCTTCAGAGTATTCCGCTCTGCATCCTTTGCCATTGACGGAGTGTTCATTTTTCTGAATTTCCTAGCACCAGTTTTCCTTCTCCTGTCTCCCGACGGGCCAAGACCACTTGATCTGCCCATCCACAGGCCCCGTTGGATCCCTCGGGGGGTTTGGTTCTGTCACAAAGTCTTGGATGGCTCCCCTTATGTCATCCTCCGTGATCAGAGTCGACTGTTGACCCATATATTCAAAGGCCAGAGAGAAGGAGTAGCCCCCTCTATAGCGCACTCCCTTCTCCTTGAACAGCTGCGTTAGGGGGCGGGACATTCTGCGTTTGGCCAGTGTATAGGCGGAGAGATCCTGGTAGATTGAAATCTGGGCATTATTGTAAGTGATCTCCCGGGCTTTCCTGGCCTCCTCCAGCACTTTTGTCTTTTCCGTATAGTAGTGGATCCGGACCAAAATCGACCAGGGGCCCCCTGCTCTTCCCCCTGCCCTGTGCACCCTGTCCAATGTGAGTTCTGTTGTCATCTCTTTTGCAAACAGGAGGGCAATGATTTCTCTCACCACTCGTGTAATGTCTATCTCCGTTTCTCCTTCCAATTCGGGGACCCCGAATATTCTGAGGTTGTTACTCCTTTCCCTGTTTTCGAAATTGTCCATCTGCCTTGCCCGTTCCTCGTCCCTCTTCTCCAGGGCAGCTAGCAACATGCCTATTTGCACTTCTTGGGTTGCTGATGTCGATTGGTTGGTTTCCACCTGTAACAATCTGTCCTCGACCTTATCCACCTATTGGTCCATTTGTTTGAATTTCCGGGCGATGTCGGAACGCATGTCCCTGATTTCTTGCAGGATTGAGGCAAAGCCCCTTTCCATTGCCGCTTCGGAATGTGCCGAGGCCTCCGACTGGGCCATTTCTCTGTTGAGGCTTGCACTGTTGTTGCTACTCCCTGCCTCCCGATAGCGATATTCTTGCAGGGTCTACTTCCAGTTCATCTGGTCGCTCCCTGCGCCCCGGTGCCAAGTCTTCCTCGGCCCCGGTGGGGTCGAGGGATCCCCTCCCAGACCAGCCGGGGTTTTCCTTCCTGGGATACCCAGTGGAGACTCGGGGGGGAGCCGGGACAAGACCACTCCCCACTTGTCTTTATTTGTCTTTGCTGCTGCTGGGGGGCTGTTACTGGGCGGGCACATGCCCACCTACAACGGGCGGGGGCCTCACACCCAGCCTTGCTTCCCCTTGGCAGTCAGGGACTTCTTTTGCTCTCCTAGGGGAGGTTGGTGTGGTCGGCTGGGTCTGCTTGGCCAGGCCCATGGAGCCTCTCCCCCAGGGTGGAGGGACAAAGTGCCGAGACCCTCGACCCCCACTTGATGCCACTAGTCCACACTTCCACACTGAGGGGGGTCGTTTCCGGGCGGGCACATGCCCCACCAACACCAGGCAAGGGCCTCGCACCTGGATTCCCCCGAGACTGATGATATCTTCTTTGTGCCCCTAGGGGGGGGTGGAATGTTCAGTTGAGGTCGTAGGAACAAGCCCCTCAGGGCACTCACTCTGGGCGAAGGGCCTGGCGGTGCTGATTCACCACCCCTGCTTGATGCCTTCTGTCCCCTTCTGGGTAATAGCAGGCGGGCTCGCACCCCGGGAGTGAATCCGGGGGCCCCCACCCACCTGTGTCCCGTGCGGTGGGTCCCCACCCTTCCACCTGTTCTCCTGGTGAGTGTGGCTAATGTGCTCTCCGGGGAGGGCACGTTCCCTCCTCAGGATATGTCGAGTTGTGGGCACTGCTGTGTTGCAGGGGCCTCCCGCCGGCCTGTATGACCTTTGTCGGACCCCTTTAGCCTGCACTGAGGAATACTGAGGGGGCCTCCGTGCCCAGACCCGTCCTGTCACCGCACACGGCCTCTACAAGCTCCAGGGGGGATTGGGATACGGCACCTCCACCCCAGTCCCCCGGGCACCAGCCTCAGGTGTGTGTGCCCTCTCTGTTCGCAGGCTCAGGCCTCTGGCGTGATACTCTCCAGCACAGGGGGGCGGGGGCCTGCGTCCCGCTCTGGGGCCGCTTCCCCGCTCTATCGGGGCCGCTGTCCCTGGTCAGTGCACTCCTCCAGCAGGTGCAGGGGTTGGATCGAGGAGAAGGGCTGGCCCATCCAGCGCGGCCTCGCGTCTCCAGAGGGCCACGTCTCCTCCCCCGGCGCCGCGGCCGTTTAGACCTCGTACCGCTTTTCTTCCGGAGGTCGCAGGTCTCGTTCTCGGTCCCCCTGGGGTCCCCGAGCGTCGCTCTTTCGAGCGGGGTGGAGGCTCAGGGGGGTCACCACACCAATCCGACCAGTTGGGTCCGCCTGGGGAGTTCGGGGCGGGCTCAATCCCCTGTATCAGTCTGGCTTCGGCAGGAGCAGTGCACTCAGGCAGCCATTGCCTGTGCGCCCCCTGGTGGCCTCTCTTGTGCCTCCTTTCTAATGTATATTGGCCTAAGCCCAGTTGCTCTGCGAAGAAAACCGCGTTTCAAATGTTCCGATTTTTGATTGACTTTGCCACCATTTTGGGATCATCCGCCATTTTGATTTCTGTTCAAATGTAACTCTGTGTTCTAAAATGGTGGACTGTGTTTCCAACTTGTAACCGAGCCTTCCCGACCATTGCACATTAGCTAATATTTAGATTGTCCGCGGGCCGAATGTTTAGACTGGGTAAAGAGACCTTGTCCCATGCCTGACTTGTGGTTTTAGGATTGTCTTCACCAATAAGCCTCATCTGCGAACATACATTGAAAACAATGTAATGTAAATGTTGAACGTGGACACTGGCTGAACTGCATTGCGAAGGGACATGTGCTAAGGCTTACTGCTAAATCCTGGAATACACTGTTGCCATTGTAAATTGTTTGTATGTAGACCAAAGATAATCCTTGTGTATATTGTTGTATGAGCCATAAGTGAACTCGGCACGAACTCTAGACTACTGATTATTAACTTGCAGAGGGGCTGGACATTGTTACTAAAATTGTATAAATGTGTGAATGTCTAGATGTCCAGTACCTCTCACTTCTCACACTGAAGGACTGGTATTCACATTGATGTACTGAGGGCCAGATAGCTATCTGATTTGTTTCTTTGTAAACTGTGCAGTCGAATCTTTGAATCTTTATAAGCCCATGTTTGGTGTATTTCCTTTTGTGGTACTCAGTCTCGATATTTCCTCTTGCTTTTACAGATGCCGCCCGAATAAGGACCCTCAAGATTGATGCTGTCACATGGAAGGTCGACGTGGCTATCGGACGGTGAAAAAGGGGGCCCCTTTCTTGGATGAGAAGCGATACCTCAACAGTACTGCATGACCCGATCCCTGGACGATGAGCCCGCGGTCCGAGACGACATCTTGACGAGGGTCTATATATCGAGGCGGGCAGTTTTGCCAAAATCACCAACCACGTGGGTCCTTTGTGTCCTTAGAAATCCGATTGGACATCCTTAGTTCTTTGATCAGGTGAGTCGTGACCCGATTCTTAAGTATCCTGATAATTTGTTTTGGGGCATTGCACTCGCAAGTACAATTATTGACCAGGTAACACCAGTAATCTGATATGCCTGAGAAATTGTCTGCCTGCTTCAGGGCATTATTCCGCAAGGAGACAATCTTTGGAATTTGGCCGTCCGGCGCCAATGGAGAGGTCACCGGCATGTACTATGTACTGTAAGCACGACATTGGTAGTATAGTGTTTAATGAGAAGAAATTGATGGTGATAGTTTGGGCGCTATGTTTGTACAGAAACGGTTCCTTCCTTGTTGTAAGTCGATAAATGAGGAAACACGTATTTGGACAAAGGATGCGATTAGATGGATTTCAGATATGTCAATATCTCCCGTAGAAGTATATGACACGTATAGTCAGTATACGGAAGAAATGCAGAGGAAAGTGATACAGGTAATGGTAGAATACTGCAGTATGAATGGATAAAATGAAAGATTTGTTGTCCCGCAGAATTATTGAATATCTACAGGAGAGCTTTTTCATCTGACACTCCTTCATCTGCTTTAGTGCTCGATTTAGCTCTGTTGCTCAGTAAGCGTTCAGAGTTTCCTATCTCTCAGTTGCCTATGAGAGAGGTTCCGCCGACATTTGTCCCAAAAGTTGAGGTTCCAGCTGATGCCGGAACAGGCAAGCTGCCTATGACTTTCCTGCATATTATGTGTCACAGTTTGTTCACGTCCCGTTCTCAAGACAGGAAGTGAACACCATTAAGCAATTTATTCCCGATATTAGAAATAATCCAACAGGGTTCTATAAAGAGATAGAATCTGTTTTGCAGTCATCAGTATTTACTCTGAGCGATATAGGGCCTCATTACGACCCAGGCGGTAAGTACCGGTCAATACCGGCATGGCACAATTTCCGTGTCCGTGCTGGCAATAGACTGCTAAAAGCAGCCCATTACGAATTCGCGGGCACAAGCTTTGCGCCATGCTGGTAATGAACTCACTGCCATGGCGCAAAAGCCCAAAAAATCCCCCTTTCCGGCATCGTCTGTAGTGGAAATAGCACCTCCGGCATCCTAGCCATCTGCATCAGCGGTCACCTCTAATAGCGGTCACCTCAAATAGTGGTAACCGCTATTAGCATTGACCGTAAATACGCGGAACCGGAAGTACCGTCATTGCACAGGAACGGGAAGGAGCACGGCGGCCATCTTTAAAAACACAATCCATTGCCATCCACCACAACCAGGAGCCATCTGACCCCCAGAACTCCCATACACCTCTACTACTACCTGTTTCAATTTAGGATACCATAAGCTGTTAAAAAAACAGGAGATCGGCTGCGCCAGGAGCGCTTCTCCAGAGAGGAGCTCACCATGTTAGCAGAGACACTGCAGGAGCATGCAGATGTGGTGTTTGCAAATGACATGTCCCGTCCAGCACTGCAGCGTAAAAAGCAGAGTTGGGCATTAGTCGCCAATAGAGTCAGTGCCATTGGCACCACACCCCGCACACCCAAACAATGCTGTAAGTGTTCGGATGACCTAGGTCTATGTGTGCGAAGTATACTCTTCGCCAACCGAAACCTTGGGATGGCGACAGGTGGAGGTGTGGAGTCGCCCATAAAACTCCAACCATGGGAGAAGATATGTGCTACCACCATATTCACCGAGGCAATAGAGGGAGTCGGGGACATGGAGAGAGGAGCGCCGTCATCAGCCGATTCAGGTAGGTGTCTCTAATCAAACAATGCCAATACCACCACAATGATGTCCACCTAAACTGACAGTGCAATGATGCAATGATGTATAGCAGGGTCCACCAGACACATAAGCACAAGACTGCCTACAGGCAGTGCAGAGCATCACCTTGTCCACATGCATGATGCACCCCATTTGGGTTGCAACCCAAATGCCTCCATGCATTACCCACCCAAGAGTGAGGCAACCTGTATGTCACTCCCCCCAATGTGACTCATCTACCATTCCATAACAATGCAGCCACCCCAATGCATGCTCGATGCCCGTAGACCCATCACTAACCCTCTCCCTCCTTTGGTCCCCCACGGGCATACATTCTGACAGCGGTGATGAGGACACTAGTGCCACACCACGGAAGAAGGCCAGGGCCAAGGAGGGTGAACACCGCCCCTCAACCTCAAGGGGCAGAGGCCAACCTAGACCACCTCTGAAGGACAAGAGAAACACAGAGGCCACAGCACCAATGTGCACCATGGCCCCCACAACAACACCCACACCAGCCACCATCACCCAAGAGGCATTGGCAGAGAGCACACCATCGGCTGGCAGCAGCACAGTCGGTGAGATGGCTACCACAGCAGCCATATCTGACGACGAAGGTGATGTACAGCTGCATACCCAAAACCCGCCAGAGGCCCCCTCCACTCACCACACCTATCCCCATGCAGCATGGTGGACGGCAGCCTGCACGGGCTGTCATCTGCAGATTCATGGCCAGCAAGTTTCAGCCCCACACCAACTGTGCCTGATGACCAGATCATGGTTGAAACGCCTCACACTTCCGCCACAGTGACAACCACCCAGGAGGGGATCCTGGCTATACAGAGGCACCAGGAGGAACTCACAGGGCTGCTGACGCAGCATATTACTGAATGTACCCGTGCACGGGATGACATCAGGGACAGTGCTGTATCAATGAAAAGTGTCATCAAGTCCACCTCCAAGGACATATGTGAAGAACTTGCAGCAGTGCGCCACATCTTCTCGCAAATGGTGGCAGCCATGCGGGACATGCATCCACCGCAGTTCCCAGGACAATCTGAGCCATCATCATCTGCCAGTTCTACTAGGACCAGCCCTGTTGATCGGTCTAGCAGGAACCTGCGCAGATTGGACAGGGGGGCACCTGGTGCTGGAAGAGGGGGAGGGCAGTAGGCACAGCCATGCATGCTGGTGCCATGTGGACCACTGGTGCGTGCTACTGCACACTGGGAAGTCAAGGGTGGAGGGGGGAGAGGTTGTTTGGGGGAGTTGAGGGGGGAGAGGTTGTTTGGGGGAGTTGAGGGGAGAGGGGGAGAGGGTGTGTGCATGGGAGTTGAGGGGGGAGAGGGTGTGTGCGTGGGAGATGAGGGGGGAGGGGGAGAGGGTGCGTGCGTGGGAGTTGAGGGGGGAGGGGGAGAGGGTGTGTGCTTTGGAGTTGAGGGGGGAGAGGGTGTAGGGTGGAGGGCTTGTTCACTTTTCCATAATTCTTTAATACACATTTTGGTAACTCATGATTCACATGTGTGGACATTGCTTATTGCGTACGTGTGTTTTATTGGTGAACAGTCTACTGTCCATGTCCCTGACAAACCCAGTGCCCCGAGTGCCACCTCCATGTCACACTCCCCATCCATGTGTGCTAGAAACATTGGTTGATCAGAGTCTGACGCATGTCACATCCCTCCTGTGCATCGCTGCCTCCCTGAGGTGCTGCCCCATCTCCACCCTCCTCATCGTCATCGTCAGGTGGTTGCAGTTCAGTGTCAGGGGGAAGGGGCACATTCCGTCTGATGCACATATTGTGTACCATGACACATGCCATGACAATCTTGTCCACCTTCTCATGGCGGTACAGGAGTGCCACACCAGACATGCTGAGGCAGCAAAACCGTGCCTTCAAGAGGCCAAATGTCTGCTCAATCACCACACGGGTGCGTGTATGTGCACGATTGTAGTCCTCCTCATGCCTGTTCTGTGGGTTCCGGACTGGGGTAAGGAGCCACCTCTTCAAGGGATAGCCTGCATCACCTGCACGTGGGCAACAATGTATATGTGTAAGTCATCACATCATATGGGACCTTGATCAATGACACCATAGCATGCATTCATTTCCTGATTGCAACCACATTCTCATGCATGAATAGAGACACACGATGTGACTGCTATATGTGTATTCCTCTTATGGACTAGTGTGCGTGCCATCAACTAGTGGGCGCATGGGGGTCCAGTTCCTCGTGAGTGCTCAGCACACTGTTATTCCACGGCGGTTGTTTCCATGATCTGGCTGATGTCCAGTAATTTGTATGCTTTCTTCCTGGCACCGTTGATGTCAGCCTCATGATGATCTCACTATGCACAACAAATGGTGACATGCAATTCAGTTGGACCTCTGCGTCAGTGTAGTGGTGTATTAATGTATTTGACCCTCATGTGACTCCTTAGTACGCAGTAATGGGGGACTGTCCTTTCTGTTGATGGTATTTGGTGCTGTGTATTGGCCATTGTAATTGCTTGTAGCTGCATTGTGTTGTGGGGGATACGGTCTGATTTGGTACAGTGCACATGTAGATGGCTATGGAATGGTTGTGACACTGCATCATTCACATGGTAGGGCTGCTTACATCTTGCATTATGTGGTCAGGTGTCAGGTCCAGTCTGGGCTGCTTTGGGGTATAAGCATGGTCCATTCTCTCTGGCACTCGCAGCCAGGTGAAGTATGCATCTCTTCCCCCCCAAACTCAGCCAGGTGAAGTGTGCATCTCTCCCCAAATCACCTACCCACATCGCATTTCCATAAGCCTTACAGGCAACTCACCAAGAAGCCAGAATATGTGCCCTGCATGTCGCTCCATGTAGCGTGGTATTGTGGCGTTCCGCAGGACCATTGAGTCATGGGTTGATCCGGGGTATCGGGCACAAAAATGTGTGATGATCTTGTTTGAGTCACATACCATTTGCACGTTGATGGAGTGGTATAGTTTATGGTTGCGGTACGCTACCTCCATGGCATGTGGGACCACCAATTCCACATGGTGCAGTCGATGGCGCCAATGCAACCAGGGATGCCGGCCAGTGAATGGAAACCAACTTTGGTGTTTGAAATCTCCTGGCCAGTCCGTGGTAAGTAAATGTGGTCGCCTGTGTACTTCAGGAGGGCATCAGCGTACGTGAGAATAATGGTTGAGCTATGCCATGCATGTGCCCCACTGTGTGCTGGTAGATGCCTGTGGCCAGGAAGTGGATCACAGACACTACCTTTAGTAGGGGTGGGATGGCGGTGCGTGTTTCAATCGGGCTGACAATGTTGTCATGTATCATGTCAACAATGGTGGTGATAGTGTCCCGGTCCAGACGGTACAGGGTGTGGATCTGCTCAGGGGTTAGGTCAAATGGACTGGCTCTGATGCGAGGGATTGGGGGCTGCCTGCGTGGTGCCACTGGCTGCACAGGTGGGGCATGCTGGGCCTGCCTCACCCTCCTTCTCCTCCTGCATCTCCTCTGTGCTGCCTGTTGTTGTAGTTGTTGTTGTTGTTGTTGCAGCAATTCCAGTGCAATCATGTCCTCCAGCCCCAGCATTGCTAGTAGTATTGGATCCATTTTGGTGTGTGACTGGGTGTGGGAAGGGGTGGAGTGTGCTCCTTTTGTGCTGGCCCAGTTTGTATTGCCTCCACCTGTGCTGATTTTGTGCACCTGTGGCTGTTGGGAACACTGCACATGGCCGTTTACGGGTGGTCCGCGATGCCTGTATTTGCACCATGCCGGTAATGTACTTTTCAGCCTTCACTAGGGCGGTATTTGCATGTCTGCCTGACTTGTGATGTTCCCCTGTTTGCGCCATGCCGGTATTGCCGCTATGATGGGTTGCATGCCTGCGCTCATGTCGCTATTAGCGGCACCGTTAATTACGGTGCCGCCAATAGCGGGTTGCTGTGTCCTAATCATGCAGAGCGGTAAGCGATGCCGGTAATCCTTTACCAGCATCGTTTTGCACTTAGCTCCCGGGTCGTAATGAGGCCCATAGATTTGTTATTTCCTGTGCTCCTACCTATTGATTTGTGGAAAAAGATTAGGACTGTAGACGATGTACCAGGGTTAGGGGACACATGGGTTAATATAGTTAGACAAGATAGAAAAAGGCCAGCTGGCGAGAGACCGCCTCAGGTAATACTGACTTTGGGCCTCATTACACGGATGGTGGTGAACCATGGCGCTATTAGCGCCATGGTTCATGCCGGTAAAATACCGGCACCGCCTTGGTGGAAAGGGGAATTACCACCATATTCCAAGGTTGGCGGGGCGGTAATTCCCCCTTCCACCATTTCCCTTCACCATTCCCATTTTTGCCCCATAAGGCTTGAATGGGGAAGGCACTAATTACGGTACCGCAAATTGCAGTACCGTAATTAGCTCCACTGGTCCCTTTGCAGGTTGGTTTTTAACACCTGCAAAAAGCAGGCGTTAAATTCCCCAACCCGCAAAGGGACCTCGTAGTAAGGCGGTAAGGATTTACCGGTACCGGTAAAATACTGGTACCGGTAAACCTTTACCGCCATCCGTGTAATGAGGCCCTTTGCCTGATAAAATAGTCACAAAACTAAAAGCTATAATTCCTGAAAGAAGGATTATTTGGGACAAACTTACTGCTTGTGTCCAAGGGAAGTCTGAGGGTGCTACCGAATTCTTTAATCGGTTCGAACAAGTGTTCTCAGATTACAGTGGACAAGATTTGAGCACAGAGTCTGGAAAACTACTTTTTGTATATAAATTTGTGCGTGGATTGTTGCCTGACATCCAGTCGCAAATTATGTCTTCTGAGAGCGCTTGGTAAGCTAAGTCTCAGTCTGAATATGGATCAATACTATGAGAACCAAGTCAATAACGAAAAAGAGAGAATCGAAAAGAGAAAGGGAGACTTGAGAACTAAAGTTCTATTACAACAAATTGTAGGAGGCCATAGAGGGGGTACTTCACACTTTACGGGACAATGTGCTCCACAGGGAAATGTGCCGTTGGGTCCTGTAAACGTGAACCAGTGTGCTTATTGCAGACAAGAGGGTCATTGGCGAGCACAATGTCTGATTCTCCAACAGAGGTCGAATAACGCATTTGGTAACATGGGTAGATGATCCAGAGGCCGCCCTGGGGCAGAGGGTCCTGGTAGAAGTCAGTTTTCTCAGAATTCGCAACCTTTTTCACAGGATAATCAGGCACTGAGTGTGGATAATAGAAACATTTTTGAACATCCTTCTGCTGCATATCTCTCTGAAGAACTTCTAAGAAAGGTGATAATGCAATTCCTTTCTGTTTCATCATTGATTTACGCGCTATCAATAACATTGGTGCTCCACAATTTCCGATTGTGCCTGATGTAACGATGATACTAACCATGATCCCAGCTTCTGCTACTCACTTTAGTGTTGTAGACCTTAAGAATGCTTTCTTTAGCATTGCTATACACATGTATAGTAGATATCTGTTCACGTTCACCTTAGGGGGACACCCGTTTACATTTACCCATGCGCCGCAAGGTTACACGGAAAGTCCGAGTATCTATAGTAGGGCTTTGAAAGAGCAGCTTGATACACTCGAGTTGCCCACCACTTGCACACTGCTTCAATATGTAGACAATCTACTTTTAGCTGATGACTCAGAGAATGCCTGTAAGGAAGGCACTGTGTAGTTGCTTATTCACCTAGCAAAACATGGACACAAAGCTTCACTCAAAAAGTTTCAGTATTGTCAACAGGAGGTCGCCTATTTAGGCTATCTCCTGTCAAAGGAGGGAAGAAGGTTGACGCCTGAATGGATAAAAATCATTTCTAGCATGTCTGTCCCAAATACACAGAAGGAAGTCAGAACCTTAATAGGAATGGCTTCTTACAGTAGGCAGTGGATCCCAAACTTCTTGGTAACGATGAAACCAGTGTTGGCTTTGACAAAGAAGGGCATTTCTTTTCCATTGCCGTGGAACTTGGAACACCAGCAATCGCTTGATCTGCTCAAGACTGCACTGTGTCAGCACCGGTTTTGGGCACACCAAATTATGAAAAGGCCTTTGTGTTGTATGTGCATGAACGTGATGGATGTGCTTTGGCTGTATTAACGCAGGAACATGGAGGGAAGAATAGGCTGTGCGGCTACTTTTCCTCAGCCCTTGATCTTGTTGCATGTGCTTTGCCAAGATGTTTGAGAGCTGTCGCTGCTGCTGTATCTGTAAAACAGAGCGAGGGTATCGTCCTAGGCCATGGTTTAACCCTGATGGTACCTCACTCTGTAGATGTTCTAATAAACAGAACACAAACGCAACACCTCACTTCCACACGATTAACGAGATACGAATTGATCTTGTTCCGCACATTAAAATTCAGAGGTGTTGCGTCCTAAATCCGGCTGAACTTTTACCTTTCCCGCAAGGTAATGCTTGCAGTGACGAAGCGTCACATGACTGCCTCTACACCACAGAGCAAGAGACTAAAAGCAGAATCGATTTGAAAGATATTCCTTTGAACAACCCACAAGGGGGGCTGTTTTGTGATGGCTCCTGTTTCAAACTTCCAGATGGTACATCCACGGCTGCTTATGCAATCACCACATTGAGCACAATTGTAGAGTCCAAAAGAATCACGCATAACTCCGCACAGGCCGCAGAGATTATAGCATTGACCCAAGCTTGTGAATTTTCCGAAGGGCTTAGAGTAAATATATATACTGATAGCCAGTATGCTTTTGGGGTGGTTCACAACTTCGGTAGACTTTGGGCAGAACAAGGTTTCTTGACCTCACATGGGACTAAGATCCAGTATTGCTCCTTGATAGTACAGTTACTCTCAGCGCTTGCACTCCCCACTCAGTTAGCAATCATGAAATGCGCAGCACATTAGAAAATCATAGATAATGCGGGAAAAGGGAACGCTTTCGCTGACCAGATAGCCAAACAGACTGCCACGGATCTCTATTCAGAAATTTATACTTCAAGGGAAGCCACACATGTTTGTACTTTGGATGAGGGTATTGAATCTGTGAAGAGTATTCAAGCTGATGACACATTAGAAGAGTCTAAGAAATGGGCTGAGGGTTTGGCAAGATTGGATGATGATGGGTGTTGGGTGGACAAGTTAGAAGGAAAACGGTTGCTGCCAGATGCGTACATTACAATGATAGCAATGACTCATGGCCCACCCACATCTGTGCGAGGAAAGTTACCAAAATGTTACAAAATTACTGGGTGAATGAAAATATCTCCAAAATAGCTGAACGTTTTGTTCAGAGTTGTATGATCTGTCTACAGTATAATATGAGAAGGGGCACATTGACTCCAAGGGGTAGTTTTGGTCCACATTCTGTCCCCTTTGAGGCCATCCACTTTGATTTCATTGAAATGGAGCGTTGTAATAACTATAAGTATGTATTAGTTGTTATCTGCGCCTTTAGTAAATGGGTTGAAGCCTTTCCTGTTAAAGATGCCAGAACATTGACAACGGCAAAAACCATGCTTAAGGAATATTTTTCTAGGTTTTGTTTGCCATGGGTCATCTGGTCGGACAATGGTCTACATTCTATCGCTGCTGTAATTCTGCAAATATGCGCGGGATTACAGATCGATAAACGGTTCCATTTGGCTAGACATGCTCAGAATGCTGGTTTGGTAGAGAGACATAACGGCATCTTAAAGAACAAGCATGCTAAGACGTGTGCTGCCACTAAACTGAAATGGCCGGACACCTTACCGATCGTGTTGTTATCAATGAGAACGACCCCACAGACTAAGACTTGGCTCTCCCCATTTGAGGTGGTAATGGGAAGGCCAGATAACATTTGGAACATGCCTAAGCCGAGATCGTTGTGGGACATTGAACATGTACTTCTTTCTGATTATTGTGACCGGTTAACTGAAGATCGGTATTTGATTCATCAACAGGTGTGAGAAGCCCTCCCACTCAAGTATGAGGGCCCAGGCCACGACACACGGCCTGGAAGCTGGGTGCTGGTCAAATCATTTGGAAGAGCATCTTGCCTCGCACTGTGTTGGCGGGGCCCGCATCAGGTTCTTTTGGCCACACGGACAGCAGTATGAGTGTTGGGGCAAAAGCATTGGATAACCGCATCGCATGTCAAGAGGATTCCCTTCCCTTTGCCAAAAGATGCAGAAGACACAGTGATTACGAAGTATTGCGCAGCACCGAGAGTGCTTCGGAGACTCTCCCTAAGCCTGTGGGGCCTGTGGAAACAGCCGCTTTATCTTCACACTCTTCTATAGATCCTTTTTCACAATTGTCAGAGTATGTCACAAATCCACCACTTCAATCAGGAATTAAAGATCACGCTGTGCCAGGAGTCACAGGGTACGATCTGCGTCCACGGAGCTAGACTTACGGTTCGGCTGTGCCACCAGGGAAAAACATTGTAAGGCCTGTCTTTTTGCCCTGTTCTTTTGCACGTAAGGAATTCTGTTGGCTAGGGTTAGGGAAGGACTAAGAAAACACGCAATCAGGAGATCGCCAGCAAATAAACTCTGGAGTGTTTTGTTTGAAGAAACAATGCCTGCAATCGCTCCCACTCGTACAGAACAAATAAGAGACTGCGTGTCCGATAGTAACAATGAACAATCGAATGCGTGGTCCCCGAAAACATATTGTTACCTTGTGATTATGTTGACCGGCTCCACAATAGTAATCGCCTTAAGATTTTGGTATTTGGAAGAAGTACATCCGTTTGAAATTCTGTTACCCACTGAAAATGTACCTACTGTTTCTATACCTTTTGTGCATCTGCACACTCTATCTCCTAGAGACTCTCAGCACAGGCAGAGTTACCACAATAACACTTTATTACTCATAATGAATGCCACACATGCCATTTTTAATAGGTCTAATTGTTGGGTGTGCTTGCATTTACCGCAACACGGAGACAAGGGGTTGGGCTGGTATATTCATCCTTTACCTTTTACTACTGCATGCTATGCTTCTTTAAGGGAACTATTATTTGGCCGATGGAACAATAGCATCTCGGGGAACTTTGCTGGAACGAATTTGAATGATTTTGAGAAACGAGTTCTAACGCCCATGGGATGCTCACTTTTTGCGAATAGGAGCAAGCTTAATGTTACTTCTATTAGGCCTTCTGATACACTGTCTCGTCCTTTTCAATCTTTTATCTATTTCAAGATGGCTCCTATAGGCAATAGGGATGCCACGCCACCTTCCTACACTGTTAACCACAGCCCTGATTCAGCTTCTTTCTGCATACAGAGGAATGGTACTCAGTCAATGGGTGATTTCAAGGGCTGCACCAACCTTGCGAACCTGACCAGTGAGGACAGACCATTGTATGTAGGCGAACCTGTCTACTTTGTTTGCGGTAATGAAGCTTTCCCATGGTTACCTAGGGATTGGCATGGAACCTGTTATTTAGGAATTCTGTTACCCGTCATATTCATAGTAAACACCATAGAAATATCTAAGGCTCATCCAAGGTGGGACGAGAATGGCGATACTTCAGCACAAGTTCTGGTGATGTAGCAAAACCCTTTGTACAGTTTTGGGTGCAAATATTAAGTTCTAAATATATCAGATGATTAGCGAGAGTACTGGGAGGACCATCAAACGGACCACTGACATACTCTATAACATGACTTTAGAACAGAAAGCGATAAGGTTAGTGGCACTTCAGAACCGGATGGCTTTAGATGTCATCCTGGCTGAGCGTGATCGTTTTCTTGCCAGATTCCTCCCCAACCATCTTCAAGGCAATACAAAATCTACATGTTCTTAGTTCAGAAGTGCATGTTCTTGAGGGAAACTGGGATCTTAGCACTTTGTTCTGGGACTTCTTACGATCTTGGGGGTGGAAGCTACTTTCAATCTTGCTGATTATTTTGGGTATTCTGTTATTTTTCTGTTGCTGTATACAGTGCCTTCCTGGCATATGTTTGGTGTTAGGAGGATGTTGTGCACAAGTGATGGGAACATTGGGACAAAAGGTACGCGCCCCAAAGAAAATGACAAACGAATTTGTGTTGAAAGAAATGTCTGTTTCGGACCTTATGGCGATCGATATCTCTGATGATTGTGATTCAGGATGTATTGACATTGAGACGTGGAGTTACTCGTAAAGTGACTAGAAGTAGTTTAGCGCTTGGCTTAGGCCAAAAGGAGGGTTTGTTAAATGGGAAATCATATTGTGCCTCCTTTCTAATGCATCCCTGCATTGTGATAGCCAGAGCGTGTAAAGGAAACAGGATCATCTCTGCCCTGCATTGTGATAGCCAGAGTGTGTAAAGGTAACAGGATCATCTCTGCCCTGCATTGTGATAGCCATAGCAGGTAAAGGAAACAGGATCATCTCTGTCCTGCATTATGATAGCCATAGCATGTAAAAAAAAAAACAGGATCATCTCTGCCCTGCATTGTGATAGCCAGAGCATGTAACGGAAACCGGATCATCTCTGCCCTGCATTGTGATAGCCATAGCAGGTAAAGGAAACAGGATCACCTCTGTCCTGCATTGTGATAGCCAGAGTGTGTAAAGGAAACAGGATCATCTCTGCCCCGCATTGTGATAGCCAGAGCAGGTAAAGGAAACAGGATCGCCTATGTCCTGCATTGTGATAGCCAGAGTGTGTAAAGGAAACAGGATCATCTCTGCCCCGCATTGTGATAGCCAGAGAATGTAACGGAAACCGGATCATCTCTGCCATTCATTAAGATTGCCAGAGTGTGTAAAAGAAACAGGATCATCTCTGCCCTGCATTGTGATAGCCAGAGCAGATAAAGGAAACAGGATCACCTCTGTCCTGCATTGTGATAGCCAGAGTGTGTAAAGGAAACAGGATCATCTCTGCCCCGCATTGTGATAGCCAGAGCATGTAACGGAGACCGGATCATCTCTGCCCTGCATTGTGATAGCCAGAGTGTGTAAAGGAAACAGGATCATCTCTGCCCTGCATTGTGATAGCCAGAGCATGTAACGGAGACCAGATCATCTCTGCCCTGCATTGTGATAGCCAGAGTGTGTAAAAGAAACAGGATCATCTCTGCCCTGCATTGTGATAGCCAGAGTGTGTAAAGGAAAAAGGATCATCTCTGCCCCGCATTGTGATAGCCAGCGTCTGTAAATGAAACAAGATCATTGCTGCCCTGCATTGTGATAGCCAGATTGTGTAAAGGAAACATGATCATCTCTTGCCTGCATTGTGATAGCCACAGTTTGTAAAGGGAGCTGAATAATCTCTGCCCTGCATTGTTATAGCCTGAGTGTGTAAGGGAAACAGGATCATCTCTGACCTGCATTCTGTTACTCAGAGGATGTAAAGGGAACAGGAACATCTCTGACATGCATTCTGTTACTCAGAGGATGTAAAGGAAACAGGAACATCTCTGACCTGAATTCTGATAGTCAGAGGATGTAAAGGAAACAGGAACATCTCTGGCCTGCATTCTGATAGTCAGAGGAGGTAAAGGAAACAGGAACATCTCTGACCTGCATTCTGATTGCAAGGGTTTGTAAAGGGAAACAGGGTCATCTTTTCCCTGCTTTCTGATAGAGAGAGGAAAGTAGAGCAGGCACATCTATGTCCTGATCTCTGATATGTGGAGACACATAATGATAAAAGGTTAATCTCTGCTCTACTTTCCAATGTTCAAAAGCATTTAAGTAGGGTAGGCACACTCATTATTTCTGGTAGGTGGGGGCTGCAAGGGAGAGAATGTCCATCTCGATCTCCACCCAGTTTTCTGGCAGAAACAAGGAAAGGAGAACAAGTACAATGGGGTCTCCCTTTTTTCTGGAAAATCCTAATCGAAAACTATTCTTTACCCTGCTCTACATTCAGTGAAAGGCAGTAATGGAGACCTGTCTCCTATGGTCGTTGCTCTATGGTCAGTGAAGCAGCTAAGTGCCCATCTTTCCACATCTGCACAAGCAGATGCAGTAAAAGAGATCACACTTCTCTCGCCTGTGATTCAGTGATAATCAGATTTATGGGATGGCTGGTTATTGTTCCCCAGTTATTCCCTGATGATCAGACGTACAGGGACACAGGGTATTCTCTACTCATTGGATGGATCGAATTCAATAATGCAGGCTATTCTCAATCGTTGCTGTTCTCTCGTGGTCAGAAGTGCAGTACCACCAGCTTTCCTTTCTCTGCTATTTTATGATGATCAGAAATACAAGGAACTCAGGTTGGTCTCTCCTGGCTTCACTGAGGTGATCAGAAGAACAAGAGAGCTAGTTCCCTCCTCTGGTCTTAATTATAGCAATAGCCCCTGCTCAAGGGATGTACCTGGTCGTTTAAGGCCTGTCAGCCTGAACTTAGGCCGGCCTGAGTAAAGCTGGGTTTCAGGGCCATTACCAGCCATGTGCACAGACTGACAGGAGAGTGATAGTTATTCGCACACTAGGGTTCCATCCATTGTGTTCATAGTTTTATTTATGTTACTGGAGAGGGCCTCTGCACACATTGCATGAGCCCAAACACCAGTACAAAAATAAAATAACAAGATGGCCTTCCCTTTTCTATAGCGGGTGCAGAGAATGGAGTTGAACACCTCGACTGGAGCAGAAAGACAGCTCCCCAGAAAGCTCCAGCTCAGCAGGTAAGTGGGTTGGGAGGGAGAGGGCTTGGGGAAGAGGTATGAGATTTCTTGGGGGTGGGGAGAACAGAGAGGCCATCTGAATAATCAAAATGGCAGCACACAGGAACGGGCCTTGGGTGGCTGCAAAATCACAGGAATACTCTGGCGGTTCTCGGCTGCATTTCCAACCACCTGATTGGCTGAACACCCTTCTGCACGTGCAAATGACCAGATGAGTTGGCGCCTCTCCCGCTACCACAACTATCTGATTATCATAAGTAAAGGATTGAGAGTTTTCTGTTTGAGTTGCCCACCCATGTTAAGAACAACATGGGAACAGCCTTTCCTATCTCCACTGCTCCCTGATGATTAGATGTATAGGATAGGAAGATCTTTCCACTTTTCTGCTCTATGATGATTATCACTATGAGAGTGCATGCTTATATAGCCCTGCGGATACCTGATGATTAGAATCATGGGCCCATAGCCTCTTCTGTCTTTGCTGCCCTTGTAGGATCTGCAGTACAAGAGATAAGGTTCTTGTCTCCCTGATGTTCTTTGATGATCAGAAGTAGATCACCCATCCTGTTTTCCCAATGCTGCTTTCTGATGATCATAAGTGAAGATCTAGTTCCACTATATGCACTGTCTCTAATGGTCAGAAGAGTAGACTCTGCTCGCACTACCTCCACTCTCAGGTGATCATAAGTGCTGGGATAAGAATTCTTCAGTTTCCAGTTGCCTTCTCATGGTAGGAAGTGAAGGGGTACAGCCGCGTCTGCCTCCACTACTCTAGATGAGTAGAAACACATGAGAGAAGGCCCCTCCTTTTTTCTTTATTCTATGATGTTTAAAAATGCAGACACACATTCTAGCCTGGTCCTCCTGTTCTCTGCGGTTTAGAGGTACAATAGTACACACTCTTCTCTCTCTTTGATGGTCAGATGTTCAGGAGATGAGGTACTTCTCTCCCTCCTGCTCTCTGAGTATCAGAGGTAAAGCAGCACAGCTTCTTCTCTTGCTGCTGATCTCTAATGATAAGAGGTGCAGTAGTACAGGCTCTTTTCGCTCCGCTGCTGTCTGGTTAATACAAGTAACAGAACACAGTTTCACCTCTCCCCACAGCACACTGATGAGTAGAGGGTACAGGCCTGTTGAATGTCCACTCCCATTCTCTGCTGCTTTATGATAGTCTTAAGAAGAGAAGCACAGGCGCTTCTCACTCTGCTGTACTCCCTGACCATTAATGCTGAAATGCATGCTCTTCTATCCCTGATGTGTACTGATGATAAGAGTTAAAGGAGTCCATACCCTTCTCTCTATGATGTCCCTATGATGAATACAGCACTGCATTGTTTTCAACTGCTGTTTGATCATCAGAAGAACTGGAGTACAATCTATTGTTTCCCTGCTGAGCTTTAAACATCAGATGTGCAAGAGCACAGACAATGTTTTCTCTGCTTTTTAGATCATATTTTTTATTTGTATTTTATTGTTTAAAGCGTGAACCTAGGCCAAGAGCAGCAGAGGGCTGTACATGGTTTGGGTAACCAGCGTTTGGGCTGGCATCTTTTAAGAGTAGCGCAGCACTGTGAGTCACGTTCTCTGCATACATTTGGATTAGTCTATGGTCAGGTGCTATTGAAAAGGCCACGTTTTGAGAGATTTTCGAAATTGTCGAATTGTGGGGGCATTCTGAGTCGATACTGGGATCGAGTTCCAGAGGATGTATGCATGACAATAGAAGGATTTGAGGGTTCCCTCTTAGCTAGTTGTGATTCAAGCTGGTTGGTCAGTTTTCTGTGCAAGGAGAGTGTGCCGCCAGATATGTGGAGTTTATCTGCTTGGTATGCTGGTGTGCGATGCCTGCTTTGTACATGATGCATGCTGTCTTGAACAATATCCTTGCCTGGAGAGGAGGCCAATGTAGTTTATGAAGGACATGGATGATTTGCTTCATTTTCTGTGTACCCGTAATAAAATGTGCTGCAGTGTGGTGGAATGCTTTCAGGGGAGGCAAGTGAATTGCTGGGAGCCCTGGCTGGAGGGCATTTCCTCCACTGATGTGCAATTCCACAAGGGTGTGCGCTACTGTCTGGAAGTCCTGCAGTGGGATGAAGGGTTTGCTTTTGTAAAGGGTGGAAATCGGGAGCAAGGCTGTTTGAGGCTTCTTGCTGTGTTTTTCTGGAAGGACAAACTGCTCTCAGTGGTGAAGTATAAAGATGTTTCTGAATATTAGAGTGGCAGATTGAATCATTCTAAGCGCATATCAATGAACCATTCTCGGACAAGTTGTTCTTTAGCGGGGGGGACTGGTGAGGATGAATTTGGTCTTGCCTGGGTTTTGTTTGAGGTAGGCAGACAACAGCTAGGAATGGATGATGGGTAGGCAATCGTGGAGACGACTGATGTCCTGTGAGCTTTTTATTCTCATTTACAACTAAGTACACTCTGCATATTGGTGGATGGCTATATTGGGGTATTTGAGGAGTGTAGCCAGAGGCTCAGTGAGAGGATGGAACCTTTTGGGATTCCGCAGAAAACTGAGAGTCGGTTAGAATGCAATGCGTTCCTCTGGGGAGCCTGGTGTATGCCCATGAGGTAGGAGGAAAACCAATTCAGGACATTGCCAGAGAATCCCATCCTGTCTGTGAGGAGAGGGAGGAGGATACGGTGGTCGACTGTGTCAAATGCAGCAGAGAGGTCAGGTAGGACGAGGAGGCAAGAGTACCCTTATCCATGATTTGGAGGGCATCATCTTCCACCGGGATGGTGGATGTGTCAATGCTAAAGTTGGGACAGACACAACCCTGACTTATAGTCGTTTAAGTGGTGCAGTTGACTGATCTTCTCTGCTTTCTAAACATTAAGATAACAGGAGTTCATTAGTAGTGAGGGATTGCAGGCTGTTCACTCTGCACTATTATCTGATGGCCAAATGTAGGAGGAATCAAGGCTCATCTCTTTCTGCTGCTCTTTGATGATGTGAAGTACAGGAGTGAATAAACATTCCTACTGGCCCTTCTTTAATAATCAGAAGTATAGGTGTGAAAATTGTTCTCGGCTGCTCTCTTGTTGTCAGACATGCAGAAGCCCAGACACATCTCTATGATTGATGCTCGCTGATTATCAGATACACTGGACTGCTGGCTCCTCTCTCTCCCCTGATCTCTGATGATTAGAAGTATGTTTCTCGAGCTATATCTAATGCTTGCTTGTGATCAGAGCTTCAGGAGTCCACTTTTCTCTCCTTCTGGTGCTTTCTGATTTTCAGAATTACAGAAGCGCAGGCTCTTCTGTTTCTGTGTTTCTTTGATGATCAGAATTAGTGGAACACAGGCTCTCCTCTCGCTGCTGACCTGTGATGAATACAGGTACTAGAGTGCTGGCTCTCCCTCAGCACTGTTCTTTATTTACAAAAAATAAAGAGTGCAATCTCTTCTCTGCTCTCTGATGATTAGAAGCCCAGGTGCACAGGCTCTTCTTTAAACTGATCTATGATGGTCCACATACATGTGTGCATGCTCTTCTCTTGCTGTTGCTCTAAAATGATGCAAAGTACTGGAGTGCAGGCTCTTCCGGCTGCTTTCTGATGATGAGGAATACCCATGCACAGGCTCTTCTACTCTTTGATTGTCAAAGGTGCAATAGCCAGTACTCTTCTCTCCCTGCTGCTTTTTGATGGTGAGACGTACAGGAGTGCAGGCTCTTCTCTTCTTGATGCCAGCTGGAGATCAGAAGAACAGATGCACAGGTAGTCCTCTGATGCTTTGTGATGATCATAAATATAGGATGGCAGACTCTTCTATCCTGATGCCCTCTATCAATTGGTGGCTCCTGCTGATCTATGTCTGCTAGGCCCAGCTGTTCTCGCTGATCAAATGTACAGTGCAGGGGAGAAGGATCTTCTCTCTCCATTGCACTCTGGTGATCAGTAGTACAGGAGAATAGCGTGTTTTCTCCCTGATCTCTGAATAACAGGAGTGCTTGATCTTCCCTCGCCATCTGCTCTCGGATGATCAAATATACTGCAGAGCAGGTGTTTCTGTCACCAGGAAATTAAGTCATCTTAACCCTTGCTGTAGTTACTGTGGTCCGCACTGATCAGACCATGGACAACCACTTCGCTTCCAACCCACACCAGTAGCAATCTTGAATACTACTCATATCTTACGTTCAGCCTCAGCAAGGAGAAGAATAACAGGACCAAACCATGCTAAGAGCTATTCTGCATTGCCAAATTCTGCACTTGACACATACTACTTTTTCCACTGCAACATATTCTAGCAAATTGACTCGAATCGGCCCATAGGGCAATAGGACAATGCCAAAAGGACTGGCCCAAGGGGCATTAGGACAATGCCAGAAGGACAAGCTCGTAGGGCGAGTGTGGACCACTTTTTGGGACCAACATGCGCCAATGGACTGTCTTGAAACTAGCAGCTTTAAAGTTGTGCTGCGTGTGTGCAAATACATTTTTCTGGACAAACACAGTAACACTTTAAAGCATCTGGTTTCAGGAAGGGCTTCTTTGCCATCTCGGCTAACAAATAGCTATGTGCGGAACCCCAGCCCCTCAGCTCGCATTTCAGGTGGGGCTGAATCCTGATTATCGCAATGGTGTTGCGAGCCTGTTAAAAGTGCTTCTGAAGCAGGGTGGGCTGGGGCAAGGTCATCATCCAGCGTTTGGCGGAGTCCCAGGGAAGCAAAGCAGGCAGGGTTCATTACAACGGAGGCAATGTGTGCTGGCTGCACAGAATGCACTAACTGAGCATCCTGGCTTCAGGGGAGGGTAAAGGGAGCCTATGGAGGTGTGGTAGGAACCTGTTGAGGGGAAAAAAAGAAAGTTGGGACATCCCACACAGACGCTCTGCAGACAAAGGGACAGAGGCCCCACATTCGGGACAGTACTGGGAAATTCGGGAGATTTGGCCACCATAGGCCAGCGCTGCTTATGATCAGTTTGTGAAGATGCCCAAATCAGGGTACGCCATGATAACGAGGTACACTTGCTTCCATGCCGTCTGTTCAGGCCTAGTGTCGACAGTGCGACATGTGAGGGCAATAAACCGTGATTTAAGAAGATGTGAGTGGGAGGGGCATCCTTAAGTCCAGGACGACGGAGGAGAAATATAAGAGATTTAATGCTCCTTTCAAGCGGGCGTTGTTCCGGCTGTAGAGTCTGTTGAAACAACATAATAAACGGTAGTAAAAAGGGCGGAATTTACGAGACACCTGGAGGCGTCGGCGTGCTCCATATCTCTCCTCCGCGCCGGCGGCCCGCCCGAAGCCTGGCCCTCGGCCACTTAGCGTCGGTCTTGACCACGACAAGCGCGGGAAGAGTAATTTAGGGGATTGCTTGATTTAACGTGCTGCTGGAGGCGAGGCGCCGTGGGAGAGAGTGGCGCTGGGCAGAGCCCGCCGTGTGTTTATGGGCCTGCGCAGTGTTTACGGCTTGCAGCTGCCCGAGGTGACCCCCAGTGCCGGCGAGAGACAGGAGGAGCTTGGTCGCCTCTGAGACTGGAATCCTCTAGGCAAACTGTTCAAAGGCCGCAGAGGGCTGACTTAATGTATCCACCTCCATAGCAGCTCGAATTCGTGGCATTTGGCGTAAACGTGACATTTTAACATACAATCAGTGAGCTAGCCTTAGGGGGGGCAGAGGGGACATCCCATTCCTGCGCCTCCCTCTCCCGTTATTTCACCTTACCTGCCTCCCACGCACCTTCATACGCCCTCCGACACACATTCATCATACTCCCCCCACATGCGCCCCCGCAGGGAGGTATTCCCTGGAATAATGGACTCATACACAGTTTAAAGTTGGAGACAGAGAGAGAGAGCCACCAGCAAGCGAGCAAGCGGGCCTTTATATCCTGTTCCCCTCTCTCGGTTCCCTGCCCCCCCCTCCTTCTGGTGGGGCCCGCCCATTTCCTGGGGGCGCCCCCCCACTCTTTGGGCCCACCCTGCTTCTCCGACGGGGGAGGAGTAGGATGGCTGGGACACCCCCACTAAGGGGCGGCGCATGCCATGCCTCCTTCGTTAGCGCATTCGCCTGCCAATGTAAAGGATAGACTGGGTTGGCAAGCAAGTGAAGGTGAACGCTGGTGCTTTACACCCTGTCCACTCCCTCTACAGTGGAGGATGTCACAGACTAATGTCCACTCAAAAAATAAATATATCTTCCAAACCCTTCAGTGAGCTCACCTTTCCCAAAGCACCTTCAAAACCTTGCAAAAACGTGCACATTGCCATGGATGTTAATGTGCTCTCCCACCACTCATAGGAAATGCGACTGGTACAGACCTATGAGTGCAGGTGTCCTCATAATCAGATGTGTCCCTTACAAGGAAGCAACTTCTGTTCCCTGTAATTTCACCTCATCATAAGTTGGGTGGTGCGGTAAAAATGCAGTGGAACTAGCATTACTGCTGCATCACTGCATTGCCCAATCATGAGTTTCGGGGAAATTTGGAGGATCCAACTCCAGCTCTGAGCAGGAGGTGACTGCGCCGACTTTCCAGACATTTTTGGTGCAATTATTGCAGCGCAATTACCGCTGCAGTAATTGTGCAGAAAATGCCCCATTCAGTCGTATGGATTAAAAATAATCGGGGCTTACACCGCCACTGCCACTTGTAATCCAGCGGTAATACTTCTGGACCAAGTGGCGGTAACAGTAATTTCGTTGGGCGGTATTACAGCCAATTTCCTGCCGGGGTACCACACAACTTGTGATGAAACCCATATATAGTGTGTTCTCCAGTGTCAGATATCTTACAGGCAGCAACCCCATCGCCGTGCACAGGCCCAGCTGAAAATGTGTGGGTGCCAATTTCAACATGATGGTTGCCGCCCCCCTCCCCTTGCTTACAGCGGAAAACAGTCTGAGGCACTCGTGGGGTGCATACATTGTAATGGGGACAAATACAGCCAAGGATTAATAGTCACCAATTATCACAAGGCAGCCAGCGAGCAGGAAGATGAACCACTGAATGCCTATCAAAAAGCCCTTAATCCTTCATTTTGAGCAAGAGAATCATGTAGCAGTACCATTTTTTAAAGATAACGAAGAGATAACACTTCTGTATACCCGAAAGGACGTGGCAGCCGGAAGGCCTCCAGTAAACAGAGCTTGTAAGGTGAGCGCTGCAAAACACACACTCGATGCCCCAGAACGTTTGTAATATATAAAGGATTATATTGCTGTGTTATAAGACTGCTGACTGGCATCAAGGAAGGTAGTTCTGGGGGCCCATAAGGCTCAAGACCTCTTTCATTTGAAAAGGTTTAAAGGCCCTGATGCGATCCTGGTCATGCAATATCATAAAGAGTGGTGGATGTTGTCCTATGCCTCAGAGAGAATTAGCTGCTGCTCTGCAGTAGAGCTTGCACTTCACATGAAAACAGCCCTATTCCACAGAGTTCCATAACCATTTGCGCCCTGTGTGTGAGAATGTTCATATGTTCATATTTCATTTACACGGTAAATGTATTCTGAGATGCAAGCCAAAATGGCATATTATGGTATTATAAATAAAATACTGCAAGTGGATAAGTTTATTGTTTAGAGCGTACTTAGTCCAGTATTTGCTTATTGTTAGTGATCCCGGTATAAGAACAATTATCAGGCAGTACTCTAAAGTTAGTTTCACCACTATACCACGAAATACCAAAACATCACCAACCAAAAATACCACCCTAAATACCTCTCACAACCGGCTGAGCCTGCCAAACTGAAGCAGGATACCTTGCTATACAGGAAAATCAGCATTGTGAACACGCTGATACTCACACATTTAAGCAGGGTGCCTTGCTACACAGGGGATCTGCATTTTCTACATATTGACACCAACACTTTAAAGCAGATTGCCATACCACACCGGGAATCAACCTTTGGCCCCCCACACACTCCCACACACTAAAGCAGAGACCCTTGCTACACAGGGAATCAGTATTGTGTACATGCTGAATACCACAAATTGAAGCAGGGTGCCGTACCAGCCAGGGAATCCACATTTGGTACCAGCAGACACTCACACACTGATGCAGGGTGGTTTGCTACACAGGGTATCAGAATTGTGTATGCTGAAGCCCACAAATTGAAGCAAGGTGCTGAATGTCAAAGGGAATTAGTCTCTGTAGCCGGCAGACCCACACACTGAGGCATGCAGGGGAGTAATTGGGCTGGAACAAGACTGAACTGCGTTCCAACAAAAACTGTCTTGCTCGCGTGTCATTCTGTGTAGACATGAGGCCCAAATCCCACCCTCTATTTGAGGAGGCCATCTGCCCCTGACTCTCCTGAAAGCCATATCTCAGAAACAGACACTCATTGCAAATCACTACTCAGATTGTATGCATAGAGACAGAGTGCCAGACATAGTGTTTCTAAGTTTGCAGGTGAGCCGATATTCAACGACGTTACTGACTATAGCTTAAGCAGGGAAACCACCCAAATCTGTACATATGTCTCATATCTTTGGAATTTGGAGTGGACCAGAGAAGTTCCTAAAATAATTATTTTTTATGATGAATCAAAAGCATCCACAAATACAATTCACTACTGAATGCAGCAAGTCCAAAATCAATTTCCTGGATGTGTAAATGTACAGCACAGAAAGGGGATTGCATACCCGCATTTTCACCTAACCCACGGATAGGAACAACCTCTTGGCTGCTATGAGCTTCCACCCCAAAGGGACGATAGACAGTGTTTCGATTAACCAATGCATGCGCTATAGGAGAAACATCTCGGAAGAACACAAATACACAAGGCAAGCAGAAACTCATAAGTTGAAATATCAAGAGAGGGGATACCAAACTGAACACTTTCAGAAGATATCAGAGAAAGTAGCAGAGATACCGAGAGAATCGCTGTTGAAACTTAAGCACACAAAGGGAGAAAAGTCATTGGCTTATGTCACCACACATTCATTGCAGACCAACAGTATTAAAACGATAATAAAGAAAAAATGGATTTTTCTTAGAATGCATCCAGTCTTCAATAGAACAATACCAGAATTACCTACCTTTCCTTTTAGGAATAGCCAAGTGCTTCACAACACACTTGTGAGGGCAGAGTTTGCTGATAAAAAAAACTTCACCAATTACATTTAAAGGCACGGTACCATACCTAAATTGCATGCTAACATTATTAAGGGGAGTGAGATTAGGCATCCCTATTAAGGGAAACCCATTACATTAAAGCACTCATGCACTTGTGACTCTAACAATGTAGTCTATGCTCTGAAATGTCCTTGTGGGTTATTCTATGTAGGGAAGACCACACGGAAAGTGAAAACAAGATGGACGGAGCATAAATCGGATATAAGGACTAAAAGTCTCAAGTCACCAGTATCCACTCATTTCTTAGAAGCCAGACACAACATTGCACAGATGCAATGTGTAATTTTAGGAAAGGTTAAAGCAAACAGCAGAGGGGGTGATATAAACAAGAAACTCCTACAAATAGACATAGCATGGATAGAGATATTGGATTCACTGGCCCCTAGGAGCATGAACTGCGAGTTTGACCTAATGTGCTTCCTCTAGAGACCTAACCCTCAATCATGATAGTCAAGTGAAAACCTTGATGTCTATTAATGATTAATGAGATCTTAAGAATCCAGAATAAGAATCACTTTGGTGGACAGAGGTGAACTACGCCCATTATGAGGCCATCTTCAATGACATATCTTGATACATATACAATATTGTAGAATGTTAAGCTGTGCAAGAGGCTTTGGGAATGACTGGAAGTTATGTATATTCAAGAATGTGAGCTGTCCTAATTACTACAGACAGCACACTATGAGTACATTCAGGAGGTGTGTAATCAGAATAACGAAGATTTTTAAAAAATCTAACCTGGGAATGTGCTCACCACTTCTAACATACATATCTAGGGAGAATACACATAGAAGGCTCATGGGTATACATATGTGAGGTTGTCTAAAGATAGTGAACTTCTATGAGGACCAACGACAATCTATGATAGACGTATTGAGGACTGGCATAAGAATTGACAACATCCCAACTCGGATATCTAGATAAGTATGTGTACATTATACATACGGCTAGGGAACATGCATATACTACTGTGAGGTAACAGTTATTCAATGACCTGAAAGCAAGCCAAATGAGGATACGTGGATGGAGTATAGCGGTTTTCCACAAAGAGTACCCCATGGAAACAGGGGGACTGGAATCAATATGCATTAAGGGTACCTGCGTACAGATACCTAGCATGATAGCGAACAAATTACTTCATGTGAGGAGGGGGTGCACGATTGCCACTTATTATGTTGGTCCTTAATCTCCCCTCTCCTCCTTTCTGAAAAGCATTAAGTATTTTCACTTATGTTAAGGAGTCTTTGATAGCTTTGCATGGACTCAATATGCTGTTAGCGAACTATGAAACAGTTCAATAACGTGGTATTTAATAGATGACTCAATGTGAGTGGGGGGGTGAGATTGCCATATATTCTGGTGGTCTAAATCCCCTCTCCTCCATTATGCAAAAAACTAATGAGTATTGTGCTATCTTATTTGAACTGTATAGGTAAAACTATACAAACTTACAACCAGCTACAACATCAAAGCATAGGAGGACTATCCTCCAGCAAGATGGCTAACCATGAGAGCTAGACAATGTTATGTCCGTATTGCATGTGCGCATGTGCGAGCCTCGTTCTGGTGGCGCATGCGCGTAAGAAATAAAGACGGCCCGCGAGGCAGTTGCCGCCGGGACCTTGGAACGATCAGACATGCGTGTCCGAGTCTCATTGCATGCGCATGCTTTGGTTCTAGTACAGGGTGGCCCGAGGCACGGGAAGCCCCATCACACTGGCGACGAGGCGGGACATGAGGAGAAAAACGCCCGACACGTACAATCGTGTTGTTAAGGCTATTTCATCTCACGTGCACCACAATCCTCACACGAGTGACGGCGGCCATTTTGTTTATGGTGTTTAAGGCGGTTGCGGCCCGCGAGGGTGCTCGTGCGGACATGGATATAGCCAGGTTTGCGGCCTCTAACACGGTCTGAGGTGCCTGTGCGACCTGTGAACATGACGGACAACGACGGAGAGGCCTCTGGATCAGTGAGGGAGGTGAGAAGGCAGCATGACTCATTACAACCAATGCAAGAGTTTGACACCTCGGGCCCCCCTCGAAACTAGGCCCAAGATGGCTCCTCTGGATAAAAAAACTGGACATGTTTTTCACCGCCAGCGGAGAAACAGATGATGATGCCAAAGTGGCGACGCTGTTGTACTATGCGGGCACAGAGGTACTGCGCATATATGAGTCTCTCACCATACCGGTGGTAAACTACGATGCAGTCAAAACCGCGCTAAGGGATCATTTTATCCCCTTATCTAACGTGGACTTTGACAGGTTTGTCATGTGTGGAGAAAAGCAGCACGATGAGGAGACATTGGATCAATTCTGTGCACGTCTGAGACAGCTAGCCACCACGTGCAGATGGACGGATGCCGATTTAATGGTCAGACACCAACTGATCCAAGGGTGCAGCTCAGGGAAACTGCAGAGGCAGGTTTTGAGAGAGCCAGGCATGTCGCTGGCACAGATTTTGGACAGTGGAAGGGTATACGAACTTGCCAAGAGTAGAGGAGCTAAAATGGACGCTGCCGCACGCCCAGGCAAGCTAGAGGAAGCTTTTGCGGTTGGGAGACAGTCCTAGACAAAGTCGAGGTGGCACCAAAAGAGGCAGGAACCGACATCTCCCCAAGGCAATACAGTCATCTCTGAGTATTGTGTATACGATTTGCCGCATTCGGAAGAATGTCCAGCCAAATCGAGAACCTGCGGAAGATGCAACACGCCAGGACACTATGCCCGGATGTGCAGAGCGGCTGCCCCGGTTGCCACACAGCGGGGACCCGCGAGGGTAAGCGGTGGATATAGGAAACAACAAAGTGTCTCTGCAGTGGAACAGGATGTCCAAAGACTCAACATCGCGGAGGAGGAGGAAGAGCATGAAGAAGTCTTTTTCATTTCAAGTTTGGCGACCAGGGCGAGAAAACGAAGACAACCGATGTGTGTGGTTAACATTCAAGGCGTCCCCACGCAGGTACTAATAGACACTAGTGCCTCAGTATGCGTGTTGGCTACCAAACACTACGAGGCCCTCCCAGGCCCCCCTACATTGGACCATTCGAGGGCAAAAGTGTTCACGTTCGGGGGTGACACTCCCCTGCCAATCAAAGGGGTATTCGTAGCTCCTGTAGCCCGGGAAGGAAAGACAATCAAGGCAAGGTTCTTCGTCACAGACGTCAGCCCGCGGTCCCTGTTGAGTTGTGCGGCCTCGGAAGTATTAGATCTGGTCCATTTTGCGTGTGGAATTTATCAAGGGGATGTAGACTCACTTTTGGAGAAATTCGAGAGTACGTTTCAAGGGATTGGTCGACTAAAAGCGGAACCAGTGTGGCTGCACATAGATGAAACGATCCACCCAACAGCATTGAAACACATACGAATTCCATTCCATCTTCGGTCCCAGGTGGAAGAGGAACTTAAAGCACTGATCGATATGGATATCATCGAAAGGGTGGAAGGGCCGACTCCGTGGGTCTCGCCGATTGTGGTGGCACCTAAGCCCAAACAACTGGGCAAGGTTTGCATCTGCGTGGACATGCGGTTGCCCAATGCGGCCATCAAGAGAGAACGCCACCTGACCCCCACTATAGACGATATCATCAGTGAACTGCAGGGTGCCAGGATATTCTTGAAATTTGATTTAAGAGCAGGATATCACCAGCTGGAGTTACATGCGGACTCAAGGTACATTACTACTTTCACAACGCACAAGGGCCTGTACCAGTTTAAGCGCCTCAGCTTTGGAATTTCCACCGCAGCTGAGGTGTTTCAGAATGCCATCAGGGGTGCCCTGGCGGGTCTCAGGGGAGTGATAAATATGAGTGACGATATCTTGGTTTTTGCCACCACACATGCCGAACACCTGAAGCGTCTAGAAGCAACCCTGCAGAGGCTGAAAGATCTTGGACTTACCTTACACCTGGAAAAATGCGAATTTTTCAGGGATCCCATTGGGTTTTTTGGTTTTGTGTTTCATGGCAATGGTGTATCCCCAGATCCGGACAAAGTCAGAGACATCCGTGAGGCTGCTCCCCCCCAATCGCTGACAGAAGTCCGCAGTTTTCTGGGGATGGTGAATTACTGCGGTCGCTTCATCAAGGGTTTGGCGTCCCTCTCTGAACCCCTCCAGGCCCTCACGAAAAATGACACTGTTTGGGTCTGGGGTACCAAGGAACAAAATGCGTTCGATGTAATAAAGAAGGCATTGTCAGATCAAGACACAGTGGCGTATTTTGATCCTGCGGCCGAGTCCGAGGTGGTTGTAGACGCCAGTCTGGTGGGTTTAGGAGCTGTGCTGATGCAGAAAGACGTGAGAGGCGAGATGCTACCTATCGCATACATGATTAAAGCCCTCACGGAGACTGAACGTCGATACTCTCAGATAGAGAGAGAGGCTCTGGCCATCTTATGGGGATGCAGACATTTCAGGTTGTACATTCTTGGGAAACCAGTAACTGTCCTCACGGATCACAAACCGCTTCTTCCAATCTTAGCGGGTGTATCCTCGAAACCTCCTCCCAGGAAAGAACGGTGGATGCTGGCCCTCATTGAATACGGGGTCAAATTGGTGTACCGACCGGGGACGAACAATCCAGCGGACTACTTGTCCCGTCATCCTAGCAGGGAGAGGGAAGGTGATCAGGGGGATGTGGCAGAGTGCAAAGAATTCGTACATAATGTCGTGGCAGTTGCCATGCCGGTGGCGTTGGACAGAAATCAGATGGCACAGGAGTCGGCAGATGACGAGGTGTTCAAAATCATCAGAGTTGCAATTCAGAGCGGCGATTTGAGAAGTGTTCTGCAGAATAAAACAAGGAGGGAGGACAGAGCCCAGAGAGATCTTCAGGTACTGTGGAAAATCCGTGATGAACTCTCCACGTCAGATGATGGATTGCTACTAAGAGGCCGGCAAATTGTGGTACCCTGGTCGCTAAGAGCCCGAGTCATAGAACTGGCGCACACCGGACATCAGGGAGTGGCGAAGACAAGGCGAGGCTGCGCACAAAGGTTTGGTTCCCAGATCTGGAAACCCTAGTTGAACGGCATATAAAAGGGTGCTTGTCGTGCCAGGCAGCCAGCCCCGTAGAAAGAGCACCCCCGATAAATTCAATGGAACGAAGCGAGAAGCTGTGGGGCACAATCCACGCTGACTTTGGGTCAACCGGGAGGGGCATGTACTTTTTAGTGGCAGTAGACCAATGGTCGAGGTATCCGGAGGTGGAACTAGTTGACTCACACGCCACAGATCACATAATCCTTGCATTGAAAAAGATGTTTGCCACGCATGGTCTCCCTGAAATCCTCTGCTCAGACAATGGGCCACCATTCACTGGGAAACAATTTGCACAGTATGTGAGAGAACGGGCATACAACATCAGAAGGTGTCGCCGCTGTGGCCCAGGGCGAATGGGGAGGCCGAAAGGCTCATGAGGAACCTCAATAAGGTATTTCACATAGCGGCCAACAGTAGGGTGGAACTGAAGAGAACCCTATTTGAGTTTCTTTGAGAATATAGGTCGACCCCGCATCAGTCCACCGGCGTGGCTCTGGCCGAGGCTCTGTCTGGGAGATGTCTGAGGGGCCTCCTCTCGGAGGTGGAAGGTCGTGGTCCGGGGATCATAGACAATGACCAGGTGAGAAGGGAACGAGAAGTCCACAATGCCAAGGAGAACGAACGGAGAGGACTGCGAGAAAAGGACATAGCGGTTGGAGACTCGGTACTGGTACGCAACCGCAAGCCAGAGGGGAAACTATCACTGCCATATGAACCCCAAACGTGGTTAGTCACCCACGTCAAAGGATCTATGATCACTGCGGCGAATGCACGAGGAACCATCAGCCGCAACCAGTCCTTCTTCAAAAGATTTGACAGTCGGCTTTCTGAAGCTGATCCTACGAGGCCTATGCAGCAGGTGGAAGATGCGGAAGTGCCGGAGGATGACCCATCCTTGGATCCACCACCGACAGTCGGGACCCCACCGCTCAGCTCGCAGGCGGAAAGGCGGTACCCGGTGCGACAAGGCCGCGCCATACCTGTTCGGCTCAAAGACTACGTTCTAGATTCAGGCGGCTGAACAGGTGACTGTCCGTGTCCCAAGAGACGCTATCCAGAAAGTTAACATTCGTAACATTCATGGTGTACCTGTGAATGTGTTGCAGTTGTAAGTTGTTGTTGTTTTTTTGTTTAAAGAAAAGAAGGGATGTTATGTCCGTATTGCATGTGTGCATGTGCGAGCCTCGTTCTCGTGGCGCATGCGCGAAGCCGTTGCCGCCGGGACCTTGGAACGATCAGACGTGTGTGTCCGAGTCTCATTGCATGCGCATGCTTTGGTTCTAGTACAGGGCGGCCAGAGGCACGGGAAGCCCCATCACAGTCAAGCTCGAGCATGCACTCAGTTTCTATAGCAACCCAGTGTGTTATACAGAAGAGCATGAAATTGTTCGGTTTTCATTCCGCCGATCTGACCTGCCATGACCACGTCGCGCTGGGAGAAAATGAAGTAAGTTTGACATGCAGATTGTTAAACGGTAATTATATAGTGCTTCCTTAGTATTTATATTGGCCTAAGCCTACTCGTGCTACATGGAAAACTGTGTTGCAAAGTTCCTTATTTTTGGGTTAACTTCGCTGCCATTTTAAGATTCATCCACCATTTTGATTTCTACTCGTGTGTTCTCCTTTCTAAAATGGTTGACTATGTTTTCAAACTTGCAACCAACCCTTCCGAACTTTGAGTTCTGTTAATGTTTAGGCTGTCCGAGAGCCAACTTTTTAGAATGAGCAATGAGATCTTGTGCTTCAGATGAACTGTTCTTTAATTGTGGTCTGTGCTCACAAGACTCATCCTTGTATAAACATTGGGACAATGATGAACAAACCTCAAGCGTTTGCATTGGTCGAACTGTATTGTAAAGGAACTTGGTACGAAGCTTACCAAGGGATCCGAGAACATACATCACCATTGAGCCTTCATGGAAGTGCAAACCTATGTAATCCTTTGCATAATATTGTATAATCTGTATGTGAACTAGGCACAAACTTTAGAGCACAAATTATTAACGTGAAGGGAGGCTGGACAATATAACACAAATTGTATAAAAGCATGAATGTTTAGATGTCCAGCAATCTCTCACCTCTCCTTGTCGGATGGTACACACCGCGAGGTGTTGGGAGCCAGATAGCTATCTGTTTTGCTTTGTAAACTGTACAGTAATAAAAGATCTGTGAATCATTTCTGCCCGCGATTGGTGTATTTCCTTTGTGGTACTAAGCCTCGATATGTCTTTGTTCTTACAGATGGCGCCTGAATAGGGACCCTCATGATTGATGCCACCTTGTTGAAGAGTTGACGCGGCTATCGGACCGGAATCTGACGGTGAGAAAATGGGGCCCCTTCTTGGATGAGACGTGACATCTCAACAGTACTGCACGATCCGATCCCTGGACGGTGACCACGCGGTCCGAGACAGCATCTTGACAAGGGTCCATAAATCGAGGCGGGCAGTTTTGCTGAAATCACCAATCATGAGGGTCCTTTCTTGTCCTTTGTAATCTGATCGGACCTCCCTTTGTCCTTTGAATCAGGTGAGTCGTGCCCCAATTCCTAAGTATCCTGATATTTGGTTGTAGTATTTTACTCGTGAGCGCAATCGGTGCCAAGTAACACCGGTAATCTGACATGCCTGGGAAATTGCCTGCCTGTTTCAGGGAGTTATTTTGCAGAGACAGACATTCTTTTGAATTTGGCCGTCCGGCACCACAGGAGGGGTCACCGGCATGTACTATGTACTGCAAATACGGCATTGGTAATATAGTATTCAATGATATTTGGCACAGACAAACTAGACATGCTTCCGAACTTCAGTGCCCTATCAACGGTAGTTTTGAGATTGCCCAAATAGAGTATTTAGAATCCATATTGTTAAAGAAAAAAGCTAGGCTTTTCAACTTTCAACTTGGTATTCAGAAAATATATCCGTCTAAAGATTTTCATGCCTCAGACGAGCTAATTGATAAACTTTGGAATAGATTGAAGGACACAGATGTCCCACAAGGGTTGAGGGATTTGAATGTTTTAGTTTATTCAAGGGATGCTGCAGAGAAAGTACATGAGCATGTCGAGTGGGTTTTTAAGTTTATAAGGGAATTAGAACGGTTGCAGAATGATGAAATAGATGTTGATAGTTTGGACGCTTTTTACGTGCAGAAATGGTTCCTTCCTCTTTGTAAGTCAACGAGTGAAGAAACGCAAATTTGCACAAGGGATGCGCTTAGATGGATCTTGGATATGTCGATATCTCCCGTAGAAGTATATGATATGTATAGTCAGTATACTCCAGAAATGCAGAGGAAAGTGTTACAGGTAATGGTAGAATATCTGCAGGATGAATGTATAAAGAAAAAGGTTTGTTGTCCTGCAGAAATATTGAATATTTATAAGAGAGCTTTTGAGTCTGATACTACTTCCACCAATTTAGCGCTCGATTTGGCTCTGTTGCTTAGTAAACGTTCAGAGTTGCCTACTTCTCAGTTGCCTATGAGAGAGGTTCCTCTGATATTTGTTCCCAAAGTTGAGATTCCGGCTCATGTTGCAACAGGTGCCGCAGCCTATGATATTGAAGCTCACTAAGTATCACAGTTTGTTCACATCCTGTTCTCAAGGCAGGAAGTGAATACTATTAGACATTCGATTCCGGACATTAGGAAAAATCCAACAGGGTTTTACAAAGAAATAGAATCTGTCTTGCATTCGTCCGTCTTTACTCTGGGTGATATAGACTTGTTGTTTCCTGTGCTACTACCTGCTGATTTATGGAAACAGATTAGGACCGTAGATGATCCAGCAGGGTTAGGTGACACATGGGTTAACTTGGTTAGGTTAGATGGAGAAAGGACAGCTGTTGAAAGACGACCACAGGTGATACTGACTTTGCCAGATAGAATGGTAACAAAATTGAAGACTCTAATTCCCGAGAGAAGGATTGTTTGGGACAAACTCACTGCTTGTACCCAAAGAAAATCTGATGATGCTACTGAATTCTTTAATCAGTTCAAACAAGTATGCTCAGATTTTAGCGGACAGGATTTAAGCACTGAGTCAGGGAAAAGATTGTTTGTGGGTACGTTTGTGCATGGATTGTTGCCTGATATCCAGTCACAAATTATGACTTTCCGAGAGTGCTTGGCAAGCTAAATCACAGTCCGAAGTATTGCATATGGCTCAGTATTATGATAATAGCATGAACAATGAGAAAGAAAGGATTGAAAATAAAAAGGGAGGTCTGAAAACTAAGGTATTATTACAACAGATGGTAAGACAGCCTAGAGGTGGTAGTACACATTTTTGTGGTCAGTTCGTTCCACAAAGTAATGTGCCGTTGGGTCCTGTACACGCAAACCAATGTGCTTATTGTAGATAAGAGGGTCATTGGCAAGCACAATGCCCGATCCTCCAGAAAAGGTTGAATAACACATATGGTTTCATGGGTAGACAATCCAGAGGCCGCCCTGGGGTAGGGGGTTCTGGTAGAAACCAGTTTGCTCAAAATTCCCAGTCTTTCTCGCAAGATAAGCAAGATAATCAGCAACCTAGCGTAAATAGCAGAAATATCTTTGATAATCCTTCAACTGCCTATCTTTCTAAAGATCTTGTCTTCGATGATATATTGTTTCATTGGGACAGCCCGAAACAGGGTCTGGAACCGACGCCTATTCCAATTAATCAGAAAGGTCCCTACGTTGAGATGATGGTGGGGAATAGGAAGCATCTAATATTGATAGACACAGGAGCGCAGAAGTGCTCCATTGATTATTCACGGGTTACAGAAATTCCACTGTCAGGTCAGAATAATGTTTCTATAGGGTTTTCTGGTACGCCAGTGGATAGTCCAGTTTCTCTGCCGGTACCGATTTCACTGGGTCCTTTTACGGATTACTGTCCGTTTCTATTGACAACAAACTGTGGAGAGAATTTGTTGGGGTTGAATCTGTTGAAGGAATTAAATGCGGTAATTTATTGTTCTTCCGATGGAGTGCATTAGACGATTTCACCACAGCAATTTTCTGCCTCACAGTTTTTGACTAGACCTTTTCCGCCAGAATTTAGTGAAGTTCCGGCGTGTTTATGGGTGATTGATGACAATAATGTTGGTATTTTGACCTGGGGTAGGGGGTTCTGGTAGAAACCAGTTTGCTCAAAATTCTCAGTCTTTCTCGCAAGATAAGCAAGATAATCAGCAACCTAGTGTAAATAGCAGAAATATCTTTGCTAATCCTTCAACTGCCTATCTTTCTAAAGATCTTGTCTTCGATAATATATTGTTTCATTGGGACAGCCCGAAACAGGGTCTGGAACCGACACCTATTCCAATTAATCAGAAAGGTCCCTACGTTGAGATGATGGTGGGGAATAGGAAGCATCTATTATTGATAGACACAGGAGCGCAGAAGTGCTCCATTGATTATTCACGGGTTACAGAAATTCCACTGTCAGGTCAGAATAATGTTTCTATAGGGTTTTCTGGTACGCCAGTGGATAGTCCAGTTTCTCTGCCGGTACCGATTTCACTGGGTCCTTTTACGGATTACTGTCCGTTTCTATTGACAACAAACTGTGGAGAGAATTTGTTGGGGTTGAATCTGTTGAAGGAATTAAATGCGGTAATTTATTGTTCTTCAGATGGAGTGCATTTGACGATTTCACCACAGCAATTTTCTGCCTCACAGTTTTTGACTAGACCTTTTCCGCCAGAATTTAGTGAGGTTCCGGCGTGTTTATGGGTGATTGATGACAATAATGTTGGTATTTTGCAAATTGAGCCTGTTAAAACCAGTTTTGAAACCAGGAGTTAAGTTGACACAAATTCCACAATATAAGACTTCAGTTGATGGTGAGCAAGCTTTGAAGTGCATAGTTTCTGATTTTGTACATCATGGAGTAATTGAAGAAATTGCAGGAAGTTTGTGCAATAGCACGGTTTTACCGGTGTATAAGAAATGGGATAATGCGATTACTTTCCGTTTCATTATCGATATGCACGCTATCAATAAGAATGTTGCTCCACAATTTCCAATTGTGTCTGATGTAACGACGATACTAACAATGATCCCAGCTTCTGCTACTCATTTCAGTGTGGTGGATCTAAAGAATGCCTTCTTTAGCATTCCCATACACGTTTATAGTAGATATTTGTTTGCATTCACCCTAGGGGAACGCTCGTTTACATTCACCCGTACGCCAAAAGGGTACACAGAGAGTCTGAGCATTTATAGTAGGGCTTTGAAAGAGCAGCTTGATATTGCCTTCTACTTGTACATTGCTACAATGGGTCGACAACCTTCTCTTAGCTGCAGACTCAGAAAGTGCTTGCAAGGAAGGCACTGTGTTATTGCTTATTCATCTAGCAAAGCATGGGCATAAAGCTTCATTGAAAAGGTTTCAGCATTGTCGACAGGAGGTCGCCTATTTAGGCGTCCTGTCAAAGGAGGGAAGAAGATTGACACCTGAATGAATTAAGAGCATTTCTAGCATGTCTGTCCCATATACACAGAAGGAAGTCAGAGCCTTGATAGGAATGGCTTCTTACTGTAGACAGTGGATCCCTAATTTCTCACTAGTGATCAAACCAATGTTGGCATTGACAAAGAAGGGCATTTCTTTGCCACTACAATGGAACTTGGAACACCAGAAAGCTTTTGATCTGCTCAAGACTGCCCTGTGTTCAGCACCAGTTTGGGGCACACCAAATTATGATAAGGCCTTTGAGTTGTATGTGCTGGAACGTGATGGATGTGCTTTGGCTGTGTTAACGCAGGAACATGGGCGGAAGAATAGACTGTGTGGTTATTTCTCCTCCACACTTGATCCTGTTGCATGCGCTTTGCCGAGATGTTTGATAGCTGTCGCTGCTGCTGCTGTGTTTGTAAAGCAGAGCAAGGGTATGGTCCTAGGCCATATATTAACCATGTTGGTACCTCACTCTGTAGATGTTCTATTAAATAGAATGCAAACACAACACCTTACTTCCACACGATTAACAAGATATGAACTGATCCTATTTGCACTGCATATTCAAATTAAAAGGTGTTGTGTATTGAAGCCAGCTGCATTGTTACCTCTTCTGCAAGATATTGCTTGCAGTGACGAAATGTCACATGACTGCCTTTATACCACAGAGCAAGAAACTAAAGTCAGGTTTGATTTGAAAGATTCACCTCTGAATGATCCACAAGGGGAGCTGTTTTGCAATGGCTCCTGCTTCAAACTTCCAGATGGTACATCCACTGCTGCTTACGCAATCACTACATTAAGCACGATCATAGGAACAAATAGAATTTTGCATAACTCCGCGCAGGCCGCACAGATTATTGCACAGACTCGAGCTTGTGAACTTTCTAAAGGGCTTAGAGTGAATATATTTACTGACAGCTAGTATGCCTTTGGGTGGTTCACAACTTTGGTAGATTATGGGCAGAACGAGGTTTCCTGACCTCATACAGAACGAAAATCCAACATGGCACCTTGATAGTTCAGCTACACTCAGCACTAGCACTTCCTACTCAATCATGAAGTGTGCGGTACATCAGAAAGTAGTAGATGTTGTAGAGAAAGAGAACGCTTTTGCCGACAGGATAGCTAAACAGACTGCTACTGATATGTACACAGAAATGTATGTTACAAAGGAAGCCACACACACTTGTACTGTAGATGGAGGGATTGACTCGATAAAGAATATTCAAGCTGATGCCTAGAAGAACATAAACATTGGGCAGAGGGTTTGGCCAAGTTGGATGAGGAAGGGTGTTGGGTAGACAATTCAAAAGGAAGATGGATGTTACCCGATGCATATGTCACTGCCATGATAACAATGTCCCATGGTCTCACTCACATATGCATAGGAAAATCTGCAAAATGTTAGAAATTGTCTCGGTGAATGTCAACATCTCAAAAACTGCTGAACGTTTTGTCCATAATTGTATGGTTTGCTTACAGAATAATACGGGGAAGGGTACGACGATACCGAGGGGTAGTTTTGGACCCTCTCTGTCTCTTTTGAAGTGATTAATTTCAACTTCATTTAGATGGAGCACTGTAACAACTACAAGTATGTTTTGGAAGTCATTTGTGCCTTTAGCAAGTGAGTTGAAGCCTTCCCAGTGAAAGATGCTACAGCAATGACAAGGGCAAAAACTATGCTTAAGGAATTTTTTCCTAGGTTTGGTTTGCCGAGGGTCATCTAGTCGGATAATGGTCCACATTTTATCACTGCTGTTATTCTGCAAGTATGCGCAGGATTACAGATCGATAAATGGTTCCATTCGGCTAGACACGCTCAAAGTGCTGGACTTGTAGAATGCCACAATGGTATCTTGAAGAATAAAATTTCCAAGGTCTGTGCTAGCACTAATTTGAAATGGCCAGATGCCTTACCTATAGCACTACTGTCCATTGGACAACCCCGCAGACTAGAACTGGGCTTTCCCCATATGAAACTGTGATGTTGAGGCCAGCTAATATTTGGAGCCTGCCCAAGCCAAAACAATTGAATGATGTAGAGCATTTGCTTCTTACTGAATACTGTGACCAGTTAACTCAAAACTTGTATTTGATTTATCAGTAGGTGTGAGAAGCCCTCCCAGTTAAATATGAGGGACCAGGTCACAGAATTGATCCGGTGACTGGGTGCTCACAAAGTCATTTGAGAGAGCATCCAGCCTCGCACCGCATTGGGGACAACCATTCCAGGTCTTGTTGGCCACACAGACTGCTGTACGAGTAGCTGGAAGACGACATTGGATACACGCTACACACATCAAGAGGATACCTTTCCCTTTTCCACACGACAAAGAAGAAAAGAACAAAACTACTTGCTCTGTTTCTGATGACCAATCGGTCTTGAACAACACCAAGGGTATTTCTGAGACCCTCCCTGAGCCCGAGGGGCCTGGGGAGACTGCTGCTTTGTCTCTGAATTATTCTTACAATCTTTCTGCACCTTTCAACGACCTTGCCCCTGTTTCCCCACTTCCATCAGGAAGCAACGACACACTTTTCACAGATCACGCAGTACCTGAAGTCTTAAGGTATGATCTGCTTCCACAGCACTAGACTTGCTGCACAGCATGGTTGTGCCCACAGGAAATGACTGTTGAACTCGTCCTTTGCCACTTTTGCACAAAAACAAATAAGTGGCTGGAGACCGGGAAAAGCTATCTTCAATCAAGATCACGTGATCAGGAAATCACCAGCAAACAAATGACAGTGTTTATCACAGGAACTTTTCGGGAAAGAGCTTTGAGGAACAACGCCTGTCGCTATCTCTACTCGTGCGGAGCAACCGATCGATTGTGTGGCTAACAAAGACATTGGACAGAAAAATACATGATCCTTGAGGACGTATTGCTTCCTTGTAATTATGGTAACTGGTCTGACAGTAGTAATTGCTCTTGGGTTTTGGTATATTGACGGGGTGCGCCCACTTGAAACATGTTTACCTACTGAAAGTGCTCCCACTATGTCTACACCTTTCATGCATCTGTACACTCTATCTCCTAGGGATTCCCAGCACAGACAGAGTTATCACAATAATATACTTCTGTTAATTATGAATGTAACTCATGCAATCCTGAATAGAACTAATTTTTGGATCTGTTCGCATCTGCCACAACATGGGGAAAAAATGGTTGGGCTGCTATAATCATCCTTTGCCTCTAACTACTGCATGCTATGCCTCTCTAAGGGCATTATTCTTTGGTCGTTTGAACGATAGCATCTCAGGGAACTTTGATGGGTCTCATTTGAATGAGTTTGAAAGGCGAGTCCTGGCACCTCTGGGATGCTCTCTTTTTGCAAATAGGAGCAAGCTTAACATTGCTTCTATTAGGCCTTCCGATAGACTATCTAGACCTTTTCAATCATTAATCTCTTTCTGGATGGCTCCAGTAGGCAGTAGGCAACCGGGATGCTATGCCTCCTTCCTATACTATCAATCACAGCCCCAACTCTGTTTCCTTCTGCATACAAAGGAATGGTTCTCAGTCAATGGGTACTTTTGAGGGTTGTACCAATGTTGCAAATTTGTCCAGTGAGGACAGACCTTTGTATGTAGGTGATCCTGTTTATTTCATTTGCGGTAACAAACTAATCCATGGCTACCTAGGGATTGGCAGGGTACTTGTTATTTGGGTATCTTGCTACCAGGGGTATATGTAGCTAGCACCTCTGAGGTCTCTAGGGCTCGTGCAAGGCGGGATGAGAATGGTGATACTCCTTCACAAGTCATGGGTGATGTAGCAAAATCCTTTGTGCCATTTTGGGGACAGATCATGAGTTCCGAGGATATTAGGAGATTAGCAAGAGTATTGGAGAGAACCATCAAACGGACCACTAATATACTCTACAACATGATGCTAGAACAGAAAGCAATTAGATTAGTGGCTCTACAAAACCGGATGGTGTTAGACGTCATCCTGGCTGAGTGTGGTGGAGTATGTAAATTGGTGGGATCTACATGTTGCGTTTCCACATCTGATTCCTCCCCGACCATATTCAAGGCAATACAAAATCTGCACATCCTAAGTGCAGAAGTGCAGAAGTGCATGTTCCCGAGGGAAACTGGGATCTTAGTACTTGGTTCTGGGACTTTTTACGGTCTTGGGGATGGAAACGTCTTTCAGTTTTAATGGTTATCCTTGGTATTCTGATGTTCTGTTGTTGTTGCATACAATGTCTTCCTGCCATATGCTTGATGTTAGGGGAATGTTGTGCGCACACTGTAGGAACATTAGGATCAAAAATACACACACCTGAAAAGATGACTAATGTTTTTCTAATGAAGGATATTACTGTTAAGGATTTGATGGCAATTGATATATCTAATGAATGTGATTCAGGATGTACAGACATTGAAACGTGGAGTTACTAGTAAAGCGAATATTTTTAGTAAGGCTCTTGGCTACACACTGTATAATGTCCCTGTAGGCTGTGTCTAACCAGATTACGCCGGTATATGTGTTTGTTGTGGTGTTAGCAAAGGAAAATATGTGTGGATTAACCACACACATTTTCCGGAGTTTTTTGTTACCAACATTCCATCAACAAGTGCAGGCAATTCAGGTCCACCATGTCGATGGTTGAATTCCTCACAAATAGGCATGGCCATTGTTAAACGGTCATTATATCGTGCCTCCTTAGTATTTGTATTGGCCTAAGCCTACTCGCGCTACACGGAAAACCGCATTGCAAAGTTCCAACTTTTGGGTTAACTTCACCGCCATTTTAAGGTACATCCGCCATTTTGATTTGCACTTGTGTGTTCTTTGTTCTAAAATGGTGGACTATGTTTTCAAACTTGCAACCAATCCTTCCGACCTTTGAGTTCTGTTAATGTTCAGGCTGTCCAAGAGCCAAGTGTTTAGACTGAGCAATGAGACCTTGTGCTTCAGATGAACTGTTGTTTAAGTGTTGTCTGCACTCACAAGACTCATCCTTGTATAAACGTTGGGACAATGAAGAACAAACCTCAAGCGTTTTCATTGGCCAAACTTTATTGTATTGGAACTTGGTACGAGGCTTACCGCGGGATCCGAGAACATACATCACCGTTGTGCCTTCATGGAAAGGCAAACATATGTAATTGTTTGCATAACATTGCATAATCTGTATGTGAACTAGGCACAAACTCTAGACCACAAATTATTAACGTGAAGAGAGGCTGGACAATATTACATGAATTGTATAAAAGCAAGAATGTTTAGATGTTCAGCACTCTCTCACCTCTCCTTGTCAGCTGGTACACATCGCGAGGTGTTGGGAGCCAGATTGCTACCTGTTTTGCTTTGTAAACTGTACAGTAATAAAAGATCTGTGAATCTTTTCAGCCCTCGATTGGTGTATTTCGTTTGTGTTACTCAGCATCGATATTTATTTGTTCTTTCAGAATTAGTTATTTTTGTATTGCTTTTATCTTTAACGACACTAATAGATCAGCACAGGTTATCAAGTACAACCGATGGCTGGGAACCATATTTACCAGCCATGATGGAGTTGCGATTTATAACATTGTGCTTACGCACAGAGACCTCTTTATGGGGAGGGGCCCCCACCTGTCACCAAATTTGGGGGGGGCAGTATGGGATCCAAATACTTGACATACTTAATTGCAAAATGTAGTTGTCATTTGTTTGCTCAGTATCTTTAACAGAACAGCAGACATCCTCTTTTATAATGTGGCTGCAAGCAGCACACGTTTACCTTCAAGTCACATTCGATGGAGGGGCCTGGTTTATGGGCCTAACTTCTGCAAGCATGGCTTGCAATGCAGCTTGTGAGAAAGCATAGGCCATAGATCTCCATGATTAGCTTGTTTTTCTTTTGTGCGGGCCTGAGTTCAGAATGGCTGCTTGTCTTGGAAAGAGCATGACACAGCAGACCCATACTTTTCAGAATCATTTTTTGAGGTGACATTTTGCAGCAGGTAAACAAACTATACAAACAAATGGTATTATGTGTTATTAGATAACTAAGTATCTAAGTTGATTTCCCCAAACCATGGCAACACATGCCTGTGCGATTTTTTAGCTCAGAAACCTGTTTATTGATAAGATAGCTCAGCAGTTTGAGCGCTTGCTGCTGCGATCTGTGTTTGATATGAAAATCACAGGTTAAAATTATGGCAAGGCCAACTCAACATTCATCCTCCCGGGGTCGATAAATGAGCACCAACTTCATTTTGGTGATAGTGTATGTAAATATGTTCTATGTAAAGTGCTTTGGTGAAAGCGCTATATGAATAATACTTCATTATATTCTCTGTGATTACCCACAAAGATAAAAGTTCTCAAGAGAGACATGTGTGGGGTAGTCAGACTCTTACTTTCATCTGTTGTAGGTTGTTACACTGAGCTGAGATAATTTGTTGAAGTCTACATTTGTAGATAACTATGTTAGTTCTTCATATGTATTGCATTCAGCTCTATTTCTCCTCACCTTATCTACTCGCAGAGGTTGGATAGGTGTGGATTTCACAACACATCCTGTTTTAGTATGTGCACCCTAAATAGCTACACCACTGTGATTTCCCACTGTGACCTTTAGGATGTCTGAGAAGCATTTCAGTAAATCTTGGAGTCTAGCGTGGGTTTGCATTCCACATGGGTCACATGTACTCCATAAACTGGAAGGGGTGTCCGATCTTCCATGTTATTCAATTGCAGAACAGTACACTGAAATCTTATAAATATTTCAGTGAGGCTTCTATGCTCCATTGTGTTTCTATGTTTCTCCCCTTAAATGTGCATACTTGGGCTTTCCTCACCGACACAACAAGAAGCCTTTCTAACAAAGCAACATCATTGACAACCCCAATTCCACCTTCATTTCCCAATCCATAATCTCTCACCCACCTAACTCAAACCTTTCTCACAAACATACCATCTGTTTCTCCTGTTTGGCACTCCTATCACACCTTCCAGATCGTTCAGCCTTCGACCTGCCTCCTCTGTGTTTCTCTCCTACTATGTTACTTCTCTCTTAGAAGCCCTACACTTCTTTCTAGCTCTCCTTGTCTTCCCTCTCCCTGGTCACTTTTATTGTCCAGTTTACCTCCTTACTTTTCCCTTAGATTGTCACTCCTACATATCCCTCATTGGGCTAACCCTTTATTTCTCTCTCTACTCACCGTCTCACTAAATCTATCCTCTCCCTGCTCCACTGCACCTTCTTTGTCACTCACTCATTCCATCCGCTCTCACTTGTCTATCCCTTCATTGTACAGTCTTTCCTCTACATGATAAGCTAATTTGTCAGCCCTCCCTTGTTTCTTCCTCCACCGTCTCACCATGACTCTTCTCTCTCTTCCTGCTCCCCATCCCCTTCTTAGTTCTGTCCCTCCCCTAACTCACCTTCCTTACCTCTCCATTATTGACTCACCATCATTGTTCTCGCTTCCCTTCCTTGTCTTTCCCAAATGTTCTGCCTCTCTGTTCTATCTCCTTCCCCTTGGAATCTGTGCCCTCTCTGTTGTCTGCTGTCTTGGACTGCCACTTCAGTTGTATGCACCCTCTGTTGTCGTTGCCTCGTTTTCGCTGTTCCTTATTTTTTCTCACCCCGGATTTGCCTTGCACCTCCCGTGCACCTTCCTTGTCCCTCTATTCTGATCCCCAGAATTCACCTTCATTATCTTTAATTTTTGTCTCTCTCTCTCTCTCACACTCCCTATCGCTCGCTGACTCTCCGTCTCTCCCTCTCATGTTTCTACTCACTCACACTCACTCCCTCTCTTTCTCTTACCTTTCCTCTCACTTACACTCACTCTCTACCTTGCTCTTTCCCTTCCTTGTTGCTCTCTCCTGCTCTTATGATGTTGTAACCTCCTTGCCTACCCTGCCAATCTCTGTTTATCTCTCCCTCTCTCTGCCATTGATCCTCCCTCTGTGCTTCTCTATGATTTCCACCAGTGGTGTGCCAGGGCACTAGCACAATGGCTGAAATTGGGTCAATCAGTTGCTCTTTGATTTCCATGCCTGCCCTCATTACAGTGTTTGCTGCTCGAAGATTAATTGAGGATTAACGACCAAGAATTGGTCACCACTCAACCATAGCAAGACCCACACTTAATGGGATTCTTTGTCTACAAGGACTTAAATTTTGTATTCCCCCATCCTACCTGATTGCATCAAATGTTCTCGAATTATATGTACACCTATACCACTATGTTTATGAGATATATGCATATGTTTGTATTGGTTCTTAACAATGTGATGCATTTGTCCGCACTCACACTGCATTCAAATTCAATGCGGACTTTGAAACTGTTGTTTGCTTAGAAATGTCTGGCTTATCACAAATCTGAGACTTATGCTCTGATCAATGTGTTTATTCACGGCAAACTGGTGTGTAGCACCTTCAGTGTTTTAAAACCAGAATGTTGAGGAACATGAAATAAATCTCATGTTTAAGCCACTCAAATAAGGCTATCAGTAAGTGTGTAATTAGTTTATGAACTGTCTGTTTTGCCGTTGCACCTCAATCCCTGATCAAAGTATGGGTCACTAGTGACTTTTTTTTAACACCATCACAACCTTTGATGAATAAGTAAAGCATACACAACTAATAGTATGCCATAATTTAGACCGGCGGTTACCCCTCCAGTGACACACCTTATGCTTTAGCCCTAGGTTCCACCTCCAGGGCTTTCCGTTTTGTTACAACTGCTCAAAGATTAACTGGCAGGATATAGACAGGCAAAGGAAAGTATGTGCTGATTGTCAATGCCCAGGTGACATTGACTTCTGAGGGCAAGATTGTTGAATAAGGTAATGCATCTGAAGCACATTATACATAACAAAAAAAGTGCATTCCGGTGCCAGGTAATAACTACAATGAGTTGTCTTTAATACACAGACTCTTCTTGGGTCCGTCTAACTTGTTCATTATGTATGTTAAACGATGTGTGTGTTTTTTTTCGAAAAGCATACACTGTAAACTGAATCACTACTATGGGCTCACAATTTTTGCAGATATGGCCGGGCAAGAGAAAACAATTTGCCCAAGGTCACACACTTTAATTAAGTAGCGATGCTGGGATTTTTACCTATCTGCAATTTAGGCACTTGACCATATATCTTCTCAGCATTGGTCTAATTAAAAAAATATATATAATACAACAACCAGACAAATCCTTATAGAAATATGCTAAAAATAAGATTCTGCAGATTCTGAAGAAAAACGTGAAGTTCCTAAAGAGCAATCAGACATCACATAAATGCACTTGACAGTTTAGAAAGGGAGCAATAGATTTATTTGCCTTGAGATAAGATACAGATTTCACTCGCCATTTGGAGTATGTGAGAGTTTTTTCCGATGCAAAGGCAAGGGTGCTGCCACCACATCAGTTATTATCACTCAAACATTATTGCAGATGTGAGGGGGAGTAGCTGCATGTTACCACTTGGCTAAAGACCTACTTACTCCATTAAACAAGGAGGATGAACATATTAAAATGTGTATTTGGAAGCTATAATCCAAATACCAAGGGCAGTGGCAGACATACTACTACCCACTTTTACCATCAAGTATCGCTACTTCATGCACTTTTGTTTCCTACAAATATGCTGAAATAGAGTTTCAAAATATGTTAATGAGCATTTTTAGCACATCATTTGGAATTTCTGTTCACCTTAAAAATACAGGATTACAAGTGCAATGTGATGTGCATCTGAAAGCGGGGTCTGGTTTATGCCTCAAATGACATGAGATCATTTGCGATCTATAAAACTGTCATATGTATTGTAAAACATTCAAGACTGATTTCAAGACCTGATTCTAGATAGTTGTGTAAAGCAACATCACTTTATTCCAGGTCCTTGCGGAATGCAGCCACTATATTACTTCCAGGTGAACTTAGAATCTATAATGGTAGGAGGTAGAGCACTAGAAAAGGCAGTTCACTGCACTGATCATGGTGGTTAGGGAGTGGATCCTGCTGCCGGTTGATGGGTTCTCAGGAGAGGGTGCTCTTCTGTCTCGCTTAATGTTAGGAAAAAGGTTTGTGAGATTTGCGTGCACCAGCACACAGGATATTTAATAATGTAGGATATTGGATTAAGTTGAGTAAATAGAGAAAAGAAATGAGAAGTCTTGTCACTTCGGTTTGGTTTTTAGTGCTGGTTTGTTGAAACACAAAAGCCGACACGTGTTTTGGCCCAACAGTGGTCTTTATCGAGGTGTGTGCTTGGGGTATGCATCTATTGCCTTTCTTCCTGGACTGTTTTTAGTTTCAGTAAATTAAACCTATTTTTAGGAAAGAGTTGGCTGTGTTACTTCTGTTGAATTTAACTTGAGACACGTAATCCATTCACTTTGTTGGTTGGGGGCGGGTGTTAAATGGGCTATGGGATGGGGCCCAAGTCTATCTTTACCTCGGGCCCCAAAAACTGTTAAAATGGCCCTGCTTGCGCATGTAACCTAAAGAACACATTGAAATTGAACAATGGAAGCATTGGGATGCCAGCTTAAAGGTGTAGCACATTAGTCAAATTAATGTGTACTCAAATTGATGTGTACTTGAATATGACAAATTGAACTTAATGCAGCAATTAATATGTTAAGATGGCACCGTTATTGATGTCACTTTCTCATTATTCGATACAGGCTAAGTACCATAGTCAAGTCACATACCTGAAAACAATACGTACTGAATGGGATGCAGTGGTCAGATCATGACATATTTGTCATTTTTTATACCCTGTATACTTTTTCTAACAGATACCAACAGAGTATGAGATAATCGCCCACGACTACCAACACCATTAAAGACAGTGACCTTGGTGTGACTGACATCATTTGATCCTTATATTACCTAAGGAAATCGTGATCAGATAAATCTGATATTTAGTTTTTTGCCTTATAAATGAAGACTGATGGACAGGTCTTGCAAGTGACATATAATATGGTTTTATGTAGGTTGCCCCATTGAGCGCACTAAGGAATTGGACACCAGAGTTCGGCGAAAGTGTGCTGTGTGAAACACGGTTAGAGGTTAGTGTATATGTATTTCCTTGAAGTAGTACTTTATATAGTGCATAATCTCTAATATTAAAATACACATTGCTATGGATTTTAGATACACAGAGGAATGTGAATGAAACTATGAGATAGAAATTCAAGTTGAAAAAAATCCCTGATGATGGATGGTATATCCGAAACGCATCAGCTAATTGTACAATAACTTGGCATTTGGATTGTTAACTTTTTACATTACCAATGTTGGAATTGAGGGGAAGCCATCTTAATTGGTTTTTGGTGATACAACATCTAATGCATGTAAAGACAACACTCCCGTTTTGATAAAATTGTTAAAATTCTTCCTTTATCAAAAAACGATGAAAGTCAAATGGTGAAATTGAACTGTAAATATTTACTTTATATTTTTATGTGTGAAATTGAGTAAAAAAAGTTATGATTCACTTTAAATGCACATTTGTATTGTGGTTGGTTTAATAGCCATCTGTTATGTGTTGAAATACTACATGGTATTTCTGAACATTTGTACAAGGCTAAATGTTAATGGAGGTCACTGGACCCCAAAAAAGGGCATAAGAGTTTCCTGTTTGAGATAACAGGGTAGATAGGGATATGTTCACATTGGTCTACATGGGCCAGGAGATGACATCCCGCTGTACCAAAATGTACAAGTGGAATGACCCTCGACGTAATATCACATCTTCTCTTTATTATTGAATTACTAGCAGAGGCATATTTGATAAATTGGTGATCATTCTTATGTTTGTGTTTATGTTCTGCCCTAGTCCTGCCCACACCACTGACGATCCAGCCCCACTCCCAACCACAACTCAGAACCCCCCCCCCTTCGTGCAATGAACGGGGCAGGGGGCTTTTCCCCCAAAACATTTCGTCTATTCCCAGCACTGGAGGCAGGTAGCTTGCAGCAATCTGTGCTCAATGCAATACCACACAGTAAGACCTTTATGAAGGCTTTGCCTGGCATTCATGGTACCTCGGTTGGCAGCAGGAATGAACATCAATGGTACACTTCCTAGAGTGCAGTGAAGGAGCACAGGAGTCAGTATTATATACTTTAACAACAGGAAGACGAATAAACAGCTGCTATTCAAACCACGATTATTGTTCTTAACTGAAACACAGAAGCCTATGCCTCAAGTTTGGAAAGGGTCGGTGGAACGCACCGAAAACCGCTATTAAAAAGACTTCAAAGTTAACAGAATAAACACAAAAACAGAAGGTTGTCATTGTAATCTATGGCGAAAACATTATTATCACAGGTACTGTTCACCTGTCAATCAACAGATTTTGAACATATGATGGTTGGCCACTGAAAATCCTCATGAAGCCTAAGGAGCAGAAAGTGTCATATGTTTGCCTCAGAGACAATGAACGTCTGCTGAGATGCTCTCTCCAAGGTACTGAACCTGCTGCAGTTTCAAAATACCGAGCTAGCGCCCATAGTGCTGAACCCAGCAGTCCCGTTCGGGACTGCACATTCCCACTTTGCCAAAATAAGCACCTGGTGACCACCGGCGGAGTGTGGGGTTGGAAGTCACGACTTTATGGACCAAGACATAGGTCTTCTCTGACCCTGTCACGAGGGATGGCGTTGGGGACTTTCAATTTTGTCATCTGAACTTTGCACCGAGTCTTAAGCAGCTGTCCGAGCAGCTGCAACCATGTCACCATTCTTAGTACACAGCAACCTATTTACTCACTTCATGTCATTACATGTCTGCTTTTCCAGTGCACAGGTTACAGGCTGCCCTTTGCTGACTGCTGTAATATTATTTGAAGACTTTATATGTGCGCTTTGCAGAGCTGCTGGCGCTTATTATCACTTCAGTTTTGTCTGCATTAGCACCTTCCTAACAAAGGGCAATTACTAGCTTTTAGGGTACATTTAGTGTATCACGTCCCCGCTGACTTGCTTCCATAGTGATAATCTGCAGCGATTAACATACTCACTGCATTTCTTTGTACTCATTATTATTTTGTAAGCACCCCACCTGCCTCGGGTTGTTTTTTCCGGCAATGTCACTCCCAACCAGTACATTGAGATGGGCTCTCGCGGAACCTTTTGGACCTTCAGGCGACCCTGATGTCACCATCAAGGGTCGAACCAGCTTGACGTGTGGTGTTAGTTCACACAAGCTCAACTCTGATCAGGATGCGCATGCGCACATGGTGGCACACACTTTGGCGATGGGACCTGAAGAAACCACAGTTCGTCCTCAGGAGTCTGTAAACAGAGTCTCTGGTGTCAGAGCAGGACTCTTACCCCAAACAGTGTAGCAGGAAAGAACCATGGTGCAGATCTGACACAAAGCGACCCCCCCCATCACACTAGCGGTGGGAGAGGCAAGGGTAGATAGTCGGGGATGGGTGCTTGAGTGGGGCATTTGGGGCACATTATAGCTCTGCTCAAGATATGAGATATCCACTTGGGTGGGTCCAATTGCTGGTGACATGTGTTACCCATGTGAGTACGTTTCAGCACACAGACTGATAAGTGTGGTGTCTGTGTCTTCAAAAAGATACACACGGCGGAGTTACGTAACTCTGAAGCGTGTGGTTGATAAAAGGGGCACATGACGTGCATGCTGCAGCGCCCATGGAGCCCGGACAAGCAACAGCGATTAGTGTCAACTCTGTTGGCTGGGGGGGTGCTTAAGGCGCAACGCTGTACCTGGGGAGGGCCCCAGGCCAAGATACAACAATGAGTACTTCAGAAGTTGCTCTGGCCCTGGCAGTGAATCCAGAACATGACTTCAAGCAGGAAATCATGTAGTGGGGAAGAGCTGTTCCCCTGCCATGAACCTAGCTATGCAGCCAGAAACGCTCTGATTGTCCTCCTGCCATGCCAAATGTTTCTGGAGTAAACTCATTGGGCTGTTCGTGGTGAGAACAGCTTGAAGTGTTAATCGTTTGGTCAATGAGGCCCTCATTTCCGGTTGGGAGGCATGGAAGAAAAATGCAGAGCAATATTTCTGCCCCTTCTCTCTTGTCTGGTCTTTTCTACTTTGGGCCATGAGGATTCCATATGTGGTGCTAAAAATGTCACAGCAACTTCACCGAAACGGAAAACTGGAGTTCCTGTGTCAGGTCCTGAAGTGTGGAAAATTCCCAAGACGGTCGGAGAAGAATGGGCCCGCTAGGATAAAGCAGGCCCCCTCTATTGAACTCAATGGTGCAAAGGCAGCAGATATGTTTGACCACGCCACAGCCATTGCAGATCTCTGCCATTTGCATACGGCAAAGATCCGGTGTATGACTCCCCTCATCTGTACATTGAATGGCACACAGATCTGGGAATGAACGAGTTCCACATATAATCGCAGCTACTACCTTTTATATTTATGTGCAGGAAAAAAGTTGGATAGGGGGAGTGGGAATGTGTTTTTTCAACAGGAAGTGTTTTTCTGGTTGAACATACCACCTTGAAAAGGGTTTCAGTGGGTTTTAAAAGTGCAGGTTGATGCCCCTAACAAGCAGGCAATTTGTCATTCGTCCTACATTTCTGTTGATAAATACCACTCCAGAGAGGAGGTGCTTTTCAATCGCTAAAAAACCGCCACCCGATATGCCCATGTTAATGGGGCATCAGCACTCATGTGAACATGCTAGCTGTAACTGATGTAAGGAGGATCCGCTATTGTGAATGCCATATGCTATTTCTGGATTCAAGGCATTTGAGCAGCATTCGTGCCATACCAGTTACCTGCGGCCACCTGTAGCATTTGCTCGACCCATTTTCAGCCTGCAAGTTTCATGATTAATATAAGAGCTTGTTCATCCATAACTAGAATCCTGCACACAAGCAAATGTATAAAATTACAAAAGAAGGTCCATATGGAGCCTTGAGGGATGTTTCAGCATAACAAAGCAACATTCTCCTACATTGCATCACATTTTACACTTTCAGCATCTTGACACTTACACACGCTTCAAGCAGCCTTTAATTATTTCTTATTCTTCTCTTATGCTGTTTCCAAATCAACAGGCAAAGCAATCCCCTGTGAGAGGAAGGGAAAGAGAGAGCAAGCATTAGAGAAAGTGAGACAGAGAGAGAGAGAGCTAGAGGGACATATGCTATACAGATGGGCACCAGATAGAGGGAGATTGTGCCTGAGAGAGCCTGATTAGGCTGAAGGACTATAAAGAGGGAAAAGGACTGTGACAAAGGTTGAGGATTGTGAGTAAGGTATGCTCTAATGCCTTGAATTGCCTCTTGTGCTAGATGGAATTACCAATAAAGATCATGGACCAAATAACCAGACACACTCAGATAATATGGCAACATACTACTTTATTCTCAATTTAATAAAGCAGGGCAAACTAGCAGACATTAGACTGATGCTTGCACACTCACACACAAACTTGATTATAAAGAGGTTATATACCCCAACATGCATCATATATGACATCATGCTACATGGTAAACTGCAACACCGATTGAAGGGAAGTAGTGGTTAAGGGAACATATGTAAGTATTGTTTGTATATGGGTTACGACTTCATTGGCTACCACTTATCTGTAAGGCACGCCTTGAACTACATCTAGATACGTATAATACTGATTATAGTAGAGACAATTGCAGCGGATTGGCCTATGCAACATTGTATACCATGTTGGCCCAAAGACCCTCTGATTGATTGGCATTCTTACCCAACCGTTGTCTTTTGGCGCATTCGTAGCAAGTAAGCCAACCAAAACCTAGGTGCTTGAGATATGTCAAATTACTCCCTACTTTCCCAATTAATCCATCATCTCTCATGAGTCTGGCCATAAGCCAATGCTTCCCATCTGTAGGTGACCTTGTAGTCCTCTCTCTGTTGTGGGACATTTTAGGGAGTGTAAGGACATCACTATCTCCATCCAAGCTTAATGGATAGCCCTTGTTTTCCACTTCTGAATCACGTGTGAGGAGACTGCAAATTTGTCAATTCTGACTTCCTATTAGTTATCCTTGGTGTTCTGGGTCCTCTTGACCTCTAGAGACTTGCTCACTCCATCTTGTATAGACCTTATCCACTGTTAATTGTTCGATACTTGGCACTTGCAAATGTTTTCTTCTTTAATCTAAGAGAAATCTGTTTTATGTGCATAGTTTATCCGTCTGCCTTCCCTTGTGCCTTGCAATTATTCCTCAAAATAGCATCCCTGATCCCAGGACAACACAGAATCCTCTTTGTTTTAGACATGAATCTATTTATCCAACGTCTCCTAGCTCTGCATCCCTGTTCTGTCTCTGCTGTAGCTGGATTCACACAAGCCGACGTCCATCTTCCTATTATGCCGCATTAGCCACGTTATATTATCCTCTGTAGCAAGCTTCTATATGTCTCTTCTACCTTGCATTAGTCTGTATTTAGACTTCTTGGTCAGCAAGTTACTTCAACTTGTTTCTATATATGGTTACTTTATCACTTCATATATGTTTCTCTTGTCACTTCAGTTACATCGTTACTCTGAAGTATGTTCCTATTGTTTCAGTAAATCCCTGTATATCTTCTTCATGACATCACTCTGCCTTCATCAGATTTCACTCTGTGCTCCATGATGTCCAATGGTGCGTGCTGAAATCCAACCACTCTTTCAGTACAAGGGTTCATTCTGTATGGTTTCCTGAGTGCATATCGTCTCTCACACACTTGATGCGGTATAGGGACAACAAATGGCGTCCCACATATAGCTCTTCTCCTGCTGTTCCGATATGACGGTGGTGGGAGGGCGGGAGCTAGGGAAAACACATCCACCTGCTCCTCTACAAAGGTCTGTGACAAAGGGCCTGTGATGAAGAACTGTGATGAAGAAGAAGAAATGCGATGAGTAAAAGGAGAGTGATGAAGGAGAAATACTGTAATGAAGGAGAAGGACTGTGATGAGAGACTCTGTCCATGTAGAAGTACAGTGATGTAGGACTGTGGCTAAGGGGAACAAATGTTAAGTAGTGAAGAGCTGTTGTGAAGGGAAAGGACAGTAATGAAGGGGATGAACTATGAGGCACAAGTATGATGAACGACTGTGATGAAGGAGAAGGACTGTGATGAAGGACAAGTATTGTAGTGAAGGTGAAAGGCTGCAAGAAGTACTATGATGTAGGAATGTAAAATAAGAAGTGGGGCTATGATAAAGGTGAAGGACAATGGCACAGGTGAAAGACTAGGTTGAAGGAGAAGGACATGTTCTAGGTCAAATAAGTACTGATCAATGAGAAGGATTGATGAAGGAGGACTGATGAAGGACTGTGACAAAGGAGAAGGACTATACTAAAGCTGAATCACTGTATTTAAGTAGAAGGTCTGTGATGAAGGGGATGCATTATGAATAAAGGCTTATGAGGAAGTAGGAGGACTGGGTCTATAGACAAGGTCTATAGACAGACACATCTGATCTATGAAAGTCTCGTCAAAACAGGTTCCTCCCTGTTCCTCCAAAACCATCAAGGACCACATTGACACCCTTGCTCCTGCCCTTGTCCCGGGGATGTGATGAAGCACAGCAGCAAAATCAGGCCAGCCATGACCAATCTCCTGCATCCATCCAGTCTGTCCAATTGCTGTCTGGGGCACTGGCATGGTGACCAGAAGCAGGCACCACCACCAGATATATTTTGTAGTGATTCACCACTCACAGCATGAATATTTAAGCAGGATAACCTAGACTACATATACTGCACTGCACACATGCTGACTTTATTAGGGGAATCAGGTTAGCTGTGGGGAGTTGGACTGTGTATTGGAGTTGGGTACATTGAGACAACACCTGGAGCACAACCACCCTTTTCGCCTGAACATCATTGTGCAGGTGCGATGGAATGAGACAGTGAGAGGAACTGGCTAGCTTCACAAGGAAATCTATCACCTGTAAGAGTGCAGCAGTTTGTGGTGGGAGCCCGAGCACTTCAGTGGGTGACTGCTCCCTATAAAACAACTAACAACATGAAGGGGTGCTGCGCCCTGTGTTACATACTCTTGCGCAATAAATTGCTGATGGATTTTTATAAATATCAATTGTTAAAAATGAGGCATTCTGAAGCTTCTGTTGCAGTTATAAACAGTAGCCCGGCTGCCACTTGATAGACAGACTGCATGCGATATCAATATTTTAATGAGTCATCATCCTTTCCTTCAGATGGAGTGCCCAACAGATAGGCAACAAGCACCCGTGTGGCAGTTGGCCCCCTGTCTGTTTCTGCTGAGGAACAATCGGATTTCAAATGTCCACACCACTGAGGTGGGTGTTCCACAGATTTTCATTCCCATAGACTGTGTGTGCACTGCTCACTAATCTTTCAGAAGGTGTCAGTGATGAATTACCTTTTGATGGTACCATCTTACATGAGCTTGGCATACGCAGTGTAGCTAGCACATTTTTGACTGCAGGTGTCAATCGGCTTTCTGTGTTCTCTCACCAATTGATGCTGCGAAGACTGCAGCAAAGCATCGTTGTACATTTGCACAGTGTCTCATACGTGGGGTACTTGCTGTGAGTCCTCTCTCTTAGACATGTAGTTGGTATGCATCCACAGGGTGCCAGCAGTTACTCAATGTTGCTTTTATATCAACTTACTAAGGATCAGCACAAAAAATTTAAATCAGGTCCCTCGGCAACTGTGTCACATCCACATCATCTGTCAAGGCATGGGCTCTCATAATCGAGGTCAGGTTGACCTTAAGCAGTACAGGCTCAAGGGTGACACTCACACAGCGATGTGTTGTGATGACCATCCTGGTTGGTGGCCTCCTTGAAAGGGTGGAGCATTGAACATACTTTAAGAAGCAGCTTCCACTGACAGTGTTAAAATGCCCCATCTTGATCTCTTCTTTAGGTTTTGCAGTAATATATGATGGTGATGCACTGCTCTCATAGTCTGACCAGTATACGCAAAGTACGGTTCCAATGGGTGGCCAACAGTGATTGAAGGTTCTGCATTGGCAACCTGTGGTGCATGTTAAATTAGTGTAGTCCATGTTTGTCATGGGAAACCAGATTAAATGGCATTTTACCTTCTTGGTTTACGTAATCATTTCTTTGACAGACTCATAATTGCTGACAAAGTGAGTGACCACAAGGTAAAGGGCATGTGCAAAGTAGGCAACACAAATTAACCCACACATATTTTCCTATGCTCACACCACAACAAACACATATAGCTGTGTAATCTGGTTAGACACAGCCTACAGGCACATTCCACAGTGTCATATTTAGTTGGAATGTGACAGCCATGAGTGCATTATGTTAACTCCAGGAAGGGAGGGAACCAAGCTTCACACTGTCATGTCCAGCCTTATTAATTGACAACGTTCCATGGATCCACCCTGCTGTTTGGTTAGGCCCTGCAGCTGGTGGCAGCAATTAACATACCAATAGAGGGTACTTCAAACAAGTCTCTAGGGGGCTGGGCTACAGAGGTTAACAAAGGAGACAGGAAACCCAACAACCTTTCATATGTAACATGGCAATCTGAAGCCAGCTTCTGCCCATCAGTATCCATGGCAGTGAACGTTCAGGTCTGAGACTCATGTTTACAGAAAGCCAACCCGCCAGGGGAACCCCATACATAAAGTACGAGAATGTGGTTTGCAGGAGCCAGAGAGGTTGGTCTTGCTGCAGCATCAAGGGAGACCTGCTGCTTTAACAGGGAACACATAGAGAGGACCATTAACCAGAGAGACTCTTCGATCGACAATGCACAACGAAGATGGGTGGGACTTAGTGTCACAAGACAGTATGGCCGAGAGCTTTTTGTTGAGAGAAGGTTTCTGCCATTTTAGTTCTGGGGCACACCTTGTTCCTGTTTTCTCCCCTTTACCGTTCCTGTTCCAAAGCACTCTGTTTATGACCTCATGCATACAGGAGATTGTTGGTAGGAACCACAGGATTGGTTCATTAAGGGAGCCTTGCCCACACCAATTACTGTGGCCCACTTGCTGTTTAAAAGAGGGCTGAGCCCCTCTTTTGGCAGATCACCTGAAGACCGAACATGAAGTCAGGAAGATTAACTCAACCATGAACCCTAACTGAAGGTCCAGTCTACGTAACATCTTCCAGCAGTGAAGGAAGGCCAGGATATCCAAAGAGGGAAGAGATATCCGTCCCTTAAACATCTCTCAGAGAACAGAGGGAAATATAGAACTCATAGGACCCTCCAGCTGCTCCAGAATAGGTACTTAGCCAGCACACAGCATGCCCTGCTAGACTCTGCAGCTAGCTACCTGGATATGGTGTGCCAAATGTTCTCTGAAACTACAACCAAGTACACACCAGCTGCCTGAAACACACTCCACAGCTGTTGGGCGACCGCCTTAAAGTGCAATGCAAGCCCATTGAAGAAGCAGGGAGTAGATACTTTATGTGCATCTATCAATTTCCACATTAAATGACATATTTAAGCCAGTCGAGTTACTCGATCCACAACTGACAGCAACGCTGACCATTGCCAAGCCGCCATCGCTTAAAGACACCTGAGAAATCCCAACCAGTGTTGCACCATGATTTCTGACCCCGATCCACCATGTAGACCAGCTTGCAGCTATGCCTCCAGCTTCACTCGCTGAATTGTCTTGCTGTCTGATACCCACAGCTGACTCCCTTCTTGAACTTTGTCACAGAAGCCTGCAAAGCACCCTGAAGACAACCCGTCTCTGTCTGGCACCAATAACACCTAAAACACAAGGTGCATTGTGGGTATGCCCCCGTAGCCCTTCCCACAAGGCACCTAAAGACATATTAAGAGCCAATGTTCCGAAGCCAAGTAAACCTAAACTGTTGTGGTTATTAACCATACCAACTACCCTCCTGTTAGTATCGAGAGTGCATTTTACACTTACAGGGTGGGTTGTATTTCGTAGTGTTTTTAGTCTGTTGTGATATAAACAAGGTTATATCAAAAATATCTACATTAACTTGACAGTCCCTTTTATCATTGGATTATAATTGGATTTTCGCTGTGTTGCAACTAACCAATTACCTTTCGGAGATTAGCCTGCCATTCCGTCCACGTTACCAAAATTGGACAAGGAGGTTTATAATGTACTCGCAATTCCAATCTGTTTGGATCCCTTCTGGTGTATTATAGGGGCAGGGTTGATTGATGGATTCGAAACCGATATTCACCCCTGGACCACTGGTACTGTGGAAGTTGATTTTTCACACTATTCATAAAATATCAATGCTATTTCATCAACTGTCATTCACATCAAAGACCGCATGCAAGCTATGAAGCCTTAGTCACTGTGCTTTCACCTCCTACACCTTCTCCCATATATGTACTCACCTGTGGTGTTTGCCCTGATACCCTGGCATGCACAAAGTTGCATAGTGCAGAACTGCAAACACCTGTGTGCTCTTTGAATTACTGTGGACCGCTCTTGGCTGACAGAGGAAGGATAGGCCGCTCATCTGGTTAGACAGTTCTCTAACCACTGATGCACATCCCCCTGGGAATTGAACCTTTTCCCCCACTGACTACCTTAGTTTCCAACCCTGATTACAATTCGGGTACCCGTTTGTACGCGAGGAACTTTGGCTGGAAACTTCCCAGTGGTCATCACCTGTACCTATGTGGTACTAGAAACCAGGGTTTTCCACACATGAGTGGGGTGAGATATCTCTTGCCAACATTTTAGCCAGGTTAGCATCAAGCCAGTGATGGGCTTGTGATATTTTTGGCCCCATGCAAATACTTCCATAACACTGTTCTGATGCAATGGAGGTACCTGGTATGTACAATTGGGACAGAGAAGTTAGAGGTTGGTGTCCTAATCCAAAACAGTGCTAAGGCGATGTAGGTATGCAAATGGCCTGTCAGCATTACTGCACGGATGAAACCTAATAAGGGTGAAATCAGATTGCAGTTGCCAGGCATCCTTTAGAAATGTCAGCATTGAGTTGTTGATTAAGCTATGCATACAATAGCACTGCTCCGTAGGACAAAGACATTTTTTCTGGAGCAAATAGCTTGTATTTGATATCATTAATATGCCCACTATGCCTTGCTCATGTAGGTCTGACCTGGAGGTGAACATCCCGCGAAGGCTACTGGGTGGTGCTGTGTCATGTTTACTTGGCTCAAATGGATCAGTATACTTTCACATTCCAAATATTAGGTCACACTCTATACTTAAGAAGCATCCAATATGCATTGACTTTTCCAAACATGTTACTGCTTATTGCATTTGAACCTCTGGACAGATCTGAATTACATTTTCTAAACACCATGCCAGTCACAGGCACGTCCATTCTGAGCATTTTTGGGGGAAATTGGTTAAATGGTTTATCCATTATTAAGAAATTAAAAACGCTATTTGTTTTCCCACTCCCATTCATTTTCTCCCCAGAGAAAAGGGTGCTTTCATTGAACATGTTACGCGAAAACTGCTGCAAGGATTTGCATCAAATAGGAAACGACTTGGGCTCAAAGCACTGTAGAGGTTTCTTGTCTGGGTTAGTGTTAAAACCATGCAGTAGCTTTTAAATAATTTGATGTAGAAGGGAGAAACCCCATTCCAAAAAAACATGGTCTATCTCCCACTGCATCCATGAGGCTTTCCAGAAATGAAAATTAGCCAGTTTTTTTCTTTTTATTTCCTGATACAAGTGATCCCTGCAGTAAAAAGAAGTGCTCAAAATGAATAATACTTGCAAGCGAGTGATGTATTCATGTCAGGGTAGAGGTGCGGGTGGGGAAGGAGGATGTGTGCCTTGCAGTGGGCAGGAGCGGTTGGGAGCGCTGCCCCACTTTTTTTTTTTTTTTAATCAGGTTTTACTGCTCCTATACCTTTATGTTAAAAACTACTCCGGAATGGTTTTGGTTTAAAATAAAAGTGCAGGAAGCAGTTGAAACGTGCACTTCAGTGCACTGCACTAAACGTTCCCTTAAACAGCAGGCACATGTGTTTCGGGTTTGTCGTGTGTGTGAGGGGGCGTAATGATGGGTTTGTTGGGAGCTGGCAGGCCAGCAGGGAACAGTTCCACTTCTTGTTGTCATGCACTTCGACGTGACGTGAAAAAGTTAGGGGGGTGAGCTTGAAAGCTTGTTTGTTCCAGATCATTTTCCTCTTGCCTGGGGAATCCCACGGGAATCTTGTAGGAAGTGCTAAAAATGCATTCCACGAAGCAGCAAGAGACGGGAAATGGCCAGCGTGGGTTTACACAAGGGAGCAACCTAGAAAGGACAAGAAGGCCCAAGGACAGTTGCAGCACAGAAGGAGAAGATTTTTAAATTGTCGAACGTTTCCTAATCCTGCGGTAACTCGTCATCGTTTTTTTTTTTCTCCAGTGATGAGAGGTTTTTACAGTAGAATTAGGGTATTTTTGTAGTAATTTTACATTAATTTCACAGTAAATTTACATAGGAACTAAGGGATGAAAAACACTCTTCAAAATGTATACTAAATCATGCAGGGGAGCCCCACTAATATTAGTACAGTGCACACGGGCGATGGGATTTGATCATTTAATTTTTAGGGGGATATGGGCCTCTGCTGTAGGTCTGGCCCATTGCCCATAGTGGATCAAAACGAAAGTCAGCGGTCACATTTCTTGGATGAAGGCCAAGGCCAAAGGCCACAGCCAGTGGCCCAGGCTCTTTTAGTTTAAACTATGCAATGTGGACAATGGACACTGCTCAAGGCCATGGCCACTGGAGATGGCCAAAGGCCATAGCCAGTGGGATCTGGTAAGTTATTAGGCAGCCACTGAGCAATGGTGGTATGAGCCTCAGCGGGCTATCAGTAGAGGATATTGATCGCGGCCGAAAGCCATAGGCCGCAGTCTTTTTGCCTTATTGCAACGTGGACAGTGGACCTGAGAAACCAAAGAAATTGATTTCCAACTAACTGACCAGTATTGCTAGCTGTCCTGGGCTGTTTATTACATGCATACATATTTGTAAATAAGGGCATATCATGCGTGCAGACAGCCAGGCAGTAAATGCAAAAACACCAGTAGAATGTATCTGCACATGCTGTTCAGAGGTTTAGCCACACCAGCCAGAGTTCATTTTGCAGCTTACTTGATGCTGATGGCATCACTTCTAAAGCCAGGGGAAGCAGAGGCAGGGCCAGGGCCACAAGGGGAAGCAGAGGCAGGGCCAGGGCCACAAGGGGCAAGCAGAGGCAGGGCCAGGGCCACAAGGGGCAAGCAGAGGCAGGGCCAGGGCCACAAGGGGCAAGCAGAGGCAGGGCCAGGGCCACAAGGGGCAAGCAGAGGCAGGGCCAGGGCCACAAGGGGCATGCCGGTGGTAGCATTTGCCATATGTTAACATTTCCGGGACATAGCTGGCCACCCACGGTACTAGCAGCTGCCTGTATGCAGTGAACATTGGTCGCTTGGGATGGCACCGTTTAGGGTGTTGTATTTCAGTTCGAGGAATCAGACCATTAGAAGCAGGCCCTCCGCCACACATAGCTCGCACCTCCCCCGCCCACCCCCATCGCTCCACGACTTCGCCTCCAACGTCACCTCCGCATTCGCTCATTTGCAGCAGGTATTAAGTAAATTCGTTTTGGTCTCAGAGATTATGATAAGGAATGGGACGGCAGGCGCAGATGGTTCCCAAAACGCTGTCTGCCGCCAAGTAATGCTGCACTAAAACTGACAGCAGCAGATTGGAAAGACCTTTAAAATGTAAATAATAAAAAAAATGAAGCCCCGTTCCCTAATACCTTGGAGCTTAATTTTTATCAGGAAGCGACATTGTGGCTGGAAGGACCGGAATCGCTCATCCGCCAGAGAGGGGGCACATTCGGCACTAAACGCAGGGTCCCAGGCCTTCAGTTTCCGAGTGTTATTTTTCGTAATTGCGTGAGCCGTACCATTTGAAATTGATGTGTCCCTTTAGCTCCATCTCTCAGTGTCACTCTGTTCCTGGAAAGGTCATCTTGGTCTACGTCAGTGATATCGCTCCCAGTCCTGCATATAACCAGGCACAGGTGGGATATACAAAGAAAGACAAGAGTCAAAGAAACACATGCTATGCACAACCGATCATCTGGATCAAAAACAATAACTAATATACTGATTATTATATTAAAATATTCCACCTAAAATCAGAGGAATCATACGAGGCTGAATTTCCATGCAACCATACCTAAAGACAGCCTTGGAGGAGTGCTATGTTTGGTCCCATCGATTACCCACAGGTAGGGATTGTCAATACCATCTTCCATCCACAGCTTGAAGGTGTTCCCACAGTCAGGCTTTTCCCGCCTGCTTCATAAACGTACTCATGGACAGACCAGTAGGTAGTTTTCACAGGAAGTTTACCTCCAGTTCTGAGCAAAATGGTCAAAAAGATGAAGAGGGAGACCAAAATGTGACCCACGTTGCACCTGCCCCACCCTCATTTTGACTCTACACAAATGATAGATGTACATCGTTCCTGGCCCCTTTCTCCCCATCATCGATGCACCACAGATGTCAGAAATGCTATTCACTCAGACAGTCGTTTATACCCTATCCTGATGACGTTGTTGAAGAGATATGTTTGCAATCGATGGAGCAACTCTACTGAGTGTAACCACAAATAAAGCTGATCATGTCACGCCTAACACTACGACGTAGATGTGTTAGACATTAAGCACACAAGCACAAAGTTACGCATACCCTTAGGCCACACCGCTCTTAGACATGAAGGACATGCTTATGACTCACTTAGCTAGAGGGCGGACAAACCCTTGCTATGCAGTAACCGCAAGTTGCAGAAGAATACATATGAACTGATTGCTGATGCTTAAGTGGAACTAACATGAACGACCATGTAAATAAAGATGGAAGCCACAGCCACATTGAAATGAATGGAAGACAGTGGAAGGCGTCAAGAATATAGAAAGAGGCCTGTAAAGCTGACTTTGCTGAGAAGTGCAGACCGTCAGTGCAGTCATTATGCACAGCCTTGCCAAAGACACTGAGGCAGGGAAAGTTTCACGCTAACAGAAGATATAGGACACTGGCAAGAGTAAAAGGCAAAAAGTCTCATAAATGCAAGCAGGAACATGACGTTTTTTTTCCCTACACACATGACTTGGATCCTGTAAGACAGAGCCTATTTGTTCGAGCCAGAAATATATCATTATTCCCATCCAAATCAAGGCAGGATGATACAAAAGTAATACCAGAATGAAAGCTTAATGTTTTGTCTCAAGGCCTAGAGGATCGGATATGGTAACTTGTTTAGGTACAAACAGCACCTCTGTGGCTGTTCCCACCACCTTGAATAGTTGCTCATGGGCTGATAACCTTCCAAGGCACCAAGGATTAGAAGATCCTTGCTGACCAATCCCTATCCACTTTCCAGGCTAGCTCACACTTTGTTGCGAGGCCCAATCACAGCGCGCTAACCTGACATACCTGTAGTTGCAACATTTGGGAGGATGAGCCACCAGATATGGCCTAGCCAATAGGGTTACTCACCCTGTATGTATTACATATGTAGTTTACCTTACTAACCAATCCCATGTTCCCTTAGATTTTTATGCAATGTATTTTGTGACATCATAGGCCCTTAAAAGACTGTGAGGAGCCTGAAAATGACAAGAAAGTATTGGATAATTGCTCACTGTATATAACTTGATCCTTGTATCAAAAGCTTTTAATAAACAGTGACAATTGTCACACGGTTGGACTCTTTCGTTTTTTTGGTGCAGGAGATTTCCTCAGCCCAGTTCCTCTTGCATGTAATTAGGGAGATAAATGAATCCCTCGCCTGATTTTAATGCATTGTGAATAGGCAAATGTACTGAAATCCCCCCTTTTCGCTCTGTAAAATTGTCTTTGGCTTATAGGGTAGTGCTATTTTATACATATATCTTTTCAATCCCAACAGACAGATATTAAGGATGTACAGAGCTGCACATATGTATCACCCTTATTAGGGTTCATCAGTGCCTTTAGTCTGACATCCCTGTGGTTGGACCATTGTACTGTGTTTTGCAAACACCAGAAAGAGCATTAACAGTCCTGGCAGAGAAGGAATTTGTGGAACTTAGGAGGGCCCCTTTACAGCTGTCCAGCTTCAGATGCAAAGTACACTTTTGCTCACCCGATACCTACAGCACCCTATCCTGGCCACTATTTTCTTTCTTCCATTTGAGGAAGGCAGAGCCCAGAAGTCCCACCCGCAAGTAAAGCACAGAAAACCACCAAAGTAGCAGAGCGGTACCCGCTGCACACTGGTGTACAGGACTCTCAAACTGCTGGAATACAACATTTGAAATTGACTCTTTCAGTCACAGGCCATCATTACAAAACTCGGGCTGAAGTGTCTGTGAAAAGGGGACGGGCTTAATAGGTGTTTTAAAGTCCTGCACCTGTATGGCCTGATCCCTGGGAAAGAGCAAGACAGATATTTGCATGGGGAACCTGATGGTCACTGGAACCGGTGGGATGGGGAAGAGGAGGATAAAAGGGAATGCACGAAACAGGGTACTGTGCATTGTTTGGGTAAGGTCAAGGGAGGAGAAGGCAGACAGATACATCAGGCGGAGGGCAGACAGTGTTGCAGAGCATGGTGGGTGCATGCATGGTGATTGAAGAGGGTAACTGTGGTTAATTTTAAGAGTAGGGGGAGTAAGAAGGAGTTGATGAGAAAAGTAAGTGGGAGAATGAAAGCCGGGTGACTTTGATAGAAGGTGCGGTTGAGTGTAGTGTAGAGTGGGAGGAGAGTGCATTAGAGACTAGTGAGAGGAGAGTGTATTAGAGAGTGGTGGGAGTGGAGAATAGTGGGTGGAGAGTGGAGGATAGTAAAGTGGGGAATGGAGAGTAGGGTGGAAAGGGAGAGTAGCAGAAGACGTGATATGGAAGATCATCAGATCGACAGAGTTAGAGAGAGGCAGAGAAAGAGTAGAAGGGGACAAACCAAAGAGTAAACAGTAGAATGAAGTGAGACAAAGGAAAGAACATCAAGGTAAGAAGTACGTGGGTTGGCAATGTACAGATCAAGTAAGACCTGGGAATTTAGAATGCACCATTTCTTGAGACCTCAATTAAGGAACCAAATAGAACACCAGAGAGTTAGAGTGTCTCCTTAGTGAGACCCTGTTAAACGTTTAATTAGAACCATTAGAAGCATATATATATATATATACACATAAATAGTGGGGTTTGAGCAGATTCCCTGAAAAACTGATGACTACAGCTACCATAAGGCCTTGCAGCAGAATCAACATAGATTTAGTACACCTGCACTGGATTTTGGCTGAAAGTGCCTCCCAGATAAAATGATGAGCACAGAAACTGGCTGGAGAAGAACATCGGTAGCTGTGGAGGTAAATTTTGCAGGGAACCAGAGTGTACTCCTTTCATCCAGTCCTATTCCATTACATTTCCTCCATCTCGCTCTTCCTCATTCCAGAACCCATTATTATTTTCCCCCATAATAATACATTAAGTTATGCCTGCCTCACTATTCCTCATCCCAGTACCCCACTGGTAATTAATCGTATTACCCCACCTCATCTTCCTTATGCTGCTTGTAATCCATTTAATTTCCCCCTGCCTCCCTTTCTCTTGTCCGTGTACCGCAATATGAATCCATTTCATTAATGCCTGCTTTCCTCTTCCTGGTCCCGGTATGCCATTAGTAACCCATTAAATTACTCCAACTTATTATTCCTCTTTCCGCTACCACATTACAAATCCATAACAATGCTATAAACTCTCTCTTCCTCATCTCAGTACTGAACTCGTAATCAATTACATTACCCCACTTCCCTCTTAGAAGCCCATTAGTAATCCATTATATTACCCTCTGCTTTGTCTGAGTAGCCCTTTTGAAACTAATTTCACGACCCAGCCTCTCTCTTTTTCATCCTTGTTCTCCATTAATGATACCTGATATTACTCACGCCTCCCTCTTCTTAGTCAGAGTACACCATATTTAATCTCCGATTAATAGTACATTAAAAGATGCATGTGTCCCTCTTCTTCATCTCAGTACCCCATTAATGAACCATTACATTTCCCAAGACTCCATCTTTTTCATCTCAGTACCCCTCCATTACATCTCCCACTGCCTCTTTCCTTCTTGTCCTATACCTAAATATTAATCCATTGCATTATCTCCTGCCTCACTCTTCCTTGTCCCAGTGCACCATTAGTGACTCATTACATTACCACCACCTCTGTCTTCCTCAGCCTGTTTCACTTATGTAATTTATGACACAACTATGGCCTCCTTCGTCCTTGGCCCAATCAGTAATGCATTAGATTACCCCCACTTCTTCTTTTTTTTGTCCCAGTACCTCATTAGACATTTGGTAAACCCCCACAGCCGCCACCTTCCTCATCGTTGTTCTCCATTATTACTGTTTGTATTCCATTACATTATCAACACCTCCATCATCATCCCAGTACCTTGCTCATAACTTTCCATCAATTCTTTGGGGCAAGCAGATCATGCATAAAGGAAGAAGGATTTCCTTTACCTAAAAAATGTTTGGACACACAAGGCTTTACAGGGAGATTTTGAAAGTTCCTCTGCCAAAAGATTTACCCTTGACAATAGGGACACAGAATATTGTAGCGCCACTATTGTATTAAACACATACTTCCAACAACATTTTGGGAAGGGACTTACTCAGCAAATCTAATGTCACATATTTTCAGAGAAAGGGGTGGTGTGCTCCACACTCCAAATGTATCCAGCTAGGGTGGCAGTGGTGATTCAGGCATACTGTGCACACAGCATTATGAGAGGGATACCCACACATATTTAGGTGGTTTTGTAGGGGGTGCAGATTTGGTTGGGATGGTTGCTCTAAATACCAGAGGAATCCCGGATCACACTATACAAACTAGCGTTTGGAGTGTCAGCTCTGTCTAGCTCTGGGGTGGGTAGACAATGAATATAAGTGAGATAGAGCTAAGAGAAACAGGTTTGTACTTTTTAAGGTAGCAAATAGTAGCAAGCCTTCATGAAAATCCCTAAAAGTATTTTATTAAATGCAAACAATAACTAAAAAGATTATTAACATCACTAAACATTCAATTGCACCTAAGTGTTAATAACAATTACAAAAGTGTAAAAAAAAAACTATTACAAAGTGTTAACAAAACTACTCTTAAAGAAACACTTGTAGGATTTCGTCAAAACCAATGAATGATTTGTGGTACAGAAAGGAAATATGTGTAGCAAATCATTATTGTCATTGCCTACAATCATCAATTCATTGACATTTGTATTGGTTTTTCTCTGTTACAATCCAGAGAGTTAAGGTCTTAGCATGTTTCTGTTCTAGGGAAATTAATAATGACATTCATCAGGAGGGTAGTTGTATAACAGAATACTATTCAGGGAATCCGACTGGGAAAGGAGGTAAAACAGTACAACGTGTGGGGTTAAAAGAAACAGAGAGTAAGCTAAGGATCGCTAGATTTCCTTCTGACCATTCTATAATAGAACTTTGAACCTGGAGACATAGGGTTAGGTTACCTTTTGTCGGTTTTTGTGGGGGCAATCAACTTCTTAAATCAGGTTGTAGGGGGCCTATTAATAGACCCTTGTTGCTAGGCTGCAAGAAAAGCAGAAACTCAACTTTTTGAAATGCATATGTAGTGCAAACAAACTTTATCAAAGAAGTAGTAGTGAACGAAAATCCAGTGAATAGTCACATAGAGACATACACTCACCAGAATTAATAGGTGCCCGGCTAAGAGATGCTATGGGGCTCGAGTGAGGGAAGTTAAGTTATTGGTCCAAACATTGTGCATAGAGTAATGGGAGTGTAGGTTCAATCCCAGAACTATTCCGATGGTCCAGTTATGTAAATGACTTCATCAGCCTGCCGGAATGAGAGCAAGATGCCTAGGTTAATTTTAATGCAGATGCTGTCAGTAGAGAGTTCAGTGCAACGTAGGGGTGCATAGAGTCATCAAAAGCTGAAATGATTTACCTCGAATGTGTAGTAAGCTAGTAATTTGTTCGAGAGCTCGCAGAGCTGGTCTGATCCTCGCTCGCGGTGAAAAATGAAAGTGAAGGGCACGTGCCACTGCATCCAAAGCAGAAATGCTGAAACGAGATGCCAGGGACAATTGTAAGCATTTGCAATGAGCCCAGTGATTTAATGCGGCAATCTCATCGAGCTAGTGGAGTATGGTAGCTAGGTCACTAATTACCTTAAGAGAAGCCTTGTCACAAGTAAGGGTGCTTCTGCGGACTGGCATGAAAAATTGCAATCTTCTCAGATCTCAATCAGATCGCTGTATGAACCGTGTTAAGACGCTCGATAGCTGTGTGAGTATCCATGGCGACGCGAGTAAATTAGTCCGCTCTTAGTTGCGATAACGCAACAGAGGGCGCCCTTTTGGAATGGAGGATAAATGCAGAGGAGACTATAGTAAATTAGTACTAGTCAAACTATTGGATACTGAGTCGTAGGGCCTCATTACTCGGATGGCGGTAAGGATTTACTGGTGCCGGTAAAATACCGGTACCGGTAAATCCTTACCGCCTTACTACGAGGTCCCTTTGCGGGTTGGGGGATTTAACGCCTGCTTTTTGCAGGCGTTAAAAACCAACCCGCAAAGGGACCCAGGGAGCTAATTACGGTACCGCAATTTGCGGTACCGTAATTAGTGCCTTCTCCATTCCCATTGAGCCCTATGGGCCAAAAATGGGAATGTGGAAGGGCAATGGTGGAAGGGGGAATTACCGCCCCGCCAACCTTGGAATGGGGCAGTAATTCCCCTTTCTGCCAAGGCGTTGCCGGTATTTTACCGGCATGAACCATGGCGCTAATAGCTCCATGGTTCTCCGCCATCCGTGTAATGAGGCCCTTAGTCTCCCTCTGATGTTCAAAGCGGAGAGAAAGTGTGGCACTGAGTCACATAGGACATTGAGCAAGGAAACAAGTTGGAAAACCGTTAAGAAAATTGTCTAATAATCATCTAGTTCTACCGGCAATGCAATTAGCCCTATGTAGTGGGTGTAATGACTATAACCAGATGCCAAACATTAAACATTTGTAGGACATTTGTAAATGGTGTAACAAAAAGTATGCATACAGACAATAAAGAGTCAACCCAAAAGCGAGAGACAAAAATCCTCAAAAGTAGAGATTTTGTAGGTTTCTCATGCTGAATGATGCAAGAGACATCTCAATGCAGATTTAGCTAGTTGCTCATTTTATGCCATTTGACTCAGTCATTCAAACCATTGACATCACTATTCATCATGTAAATCATTTCCTGTTCTGTTTTTAACAGTATGTCATCCTTTGTTTGTGTGTTACCCCCTTTAAAAGCAAGTAAGACTGTCCATGTAAAGTCTTCATGACCATTGTTCATGAGTGTAAAGTATTTGACCATGGGTCCATTTTCCGTCTTGTTTTTCAAGCAGCTCCGTTGTTCCATGATACGTGTTGTTACTTTTCTTATTGTCTTGCCCACATATGGCAGCCCACAGGGAAATTTGATCAAGTAAATTTTGTGGTCGCTGTTGCAGTTAGATAAGCTTTTTTGAACCTACATTCTACCAGTTTCAATGTCAATTTCTTTGGTTTTAGTGTGAGTTTACAGACTCCACAATTGCCACAGGGATAGTTGCCGGTAGGTGGTGTCATGCCCCACACAGTGGTAAGACTCAGCGTTGGCACTTAGTATAGGTTATAGCTTACTACTGCTAACTCTGTTACGTATGGACATACTCTTTTTGTAGCCAAAAATCGGCAGAGGCATCAGATTTTTAGTGGTTTTGAAGATTTTCCAATTTCTGTTGATGATATTTTTTATCCTGAGGCTTTCATCTGTGAAGGTGTTCACGCATAGGAATCTCTTGTCTCTTGGTTTATCAGGATTATCTTCCAATAGAGCTTCCCTATTGTTATTAAAGGCTTGTTTGGCCGCACGTTTGACCAGTTTTTTAGGGTATCCCCTTTGTCTTAATTTGCTAGTGAGTAGTTCAGCTTCAGGTTCATAGCTACATTGTCAAAGCTGTTACGTTTGAGACGTACAAATTGTCCAAATGGTAAATTGTCCCTCAGATGTTTAATGTGATGGCTTTTGTAGTCAAGTAACAAGTTCTAATCAGTTTATTTGTGATAGGGTTTGCCTTTTAGTGTACCATTGCGATGAAAGATGGTTAAATCAAGGAAATTGGTAGTCTGGTTGATAGCCTAAAGGGTGAGTTGAAGCTGTGGATTCAAGGTATTCAGCCAGGTGAAGAAACTGTTGGTGGTGTCCATAGATCCTTCCCAGATGACAAGAATGTCATCTATTTAGCGTGTCAATTTTTTAATATTTTGAATGAAAGGATTGCTCTTGCTGTAAATGTGTTTTTTTATCCAAATGTTTCCACATAAAGGTTTTCCAGACTTAGAGCCATGGTGGCCCCCATGGCGGTACCTTCGATCTGTTGGTGAAAATTACCATTGAATTCAAAATAATTGCATTTGAGTGCCATCTCAACGCACCGCATAGTAAATGAAGTTGGAACAGGATCTTCATCTTGACTATTGAGAAACATCTCTTCAACAGTGTCAAGTTTCGGGGATGTTGGCATAAAGGGCTACAATATCCAGGCCCAGTAATATTGATGTATCAGGATTGTAATCTAGATTTTCAAGCTGGTTTATCACATGCATAGAGTCTTTAAGATAGGATAAAATATCTTTAACGTGTCCTTTGAGATAATGATCAGCAAATCTCGATAGGGGCTCCAACACTGAATTGATGCCTGCTATTATGGGTCTTCCAAGTGGTCTCACCAAGGTTTTATGTATTTTTGGAAGTGTGTAAAATGTTGGGATGGTGGGTTTGGTATTGGTCAAGAAATCTGCTTCCTGTTTAGAGATCCATTTGCAGTCTTTTGCTTTGGAGATCTTCCTGGCAATGAGATGTTGCAGTTCCTTAGTGGGGTCTTCTTTGAAGAGGGTATAGTAATGTGTGTTGGATAGTTGGTTCTCACATTCATTTATGTAATCTTGGTGGTTCAGAATGACTATACCCCGCATTTGTCAGTTTTTTTTTAATAAGAATTGTTGGGTTTGTTGCCAAAGAATAAGTGGCATCTTTCTCCTGTTTGGTCAAGTTTTGGAATGGTTTCTGATGTTTGGCTTCAAGTGTGGTAATGTCTGCCAGTACATTCCTTTCAAACACTTGGGATTCAGGTGAGAAACTGCAAACAGGTGGGCAGAAGGTAGAAAGATTGCTTAATCCAGTGAAATTAGTAGATTGTTCGGAAGATGTTTCTGTCTCGTTTGCAAAAAATTCCTTGAGGAGTATTTTCCTCATAAAGTTGTTAAACTCAATGCGGAAATCAAAAGGATAAAGTTCCTTGGTGACTACAAATCCCAATCCTTTGTTCAGGACATGTTGTTCCAATTCAGTGGGGTTATAGTCGGAAAGATTGACTAAAAGCGATTGCCGCTGTGCGTCTGTTTTGTCCCATCGCCCCAGTTGCTTCAATTTTGGCCTTGTTGTAAAAAAGGCAGTGGATTTCCTTTGCGTCCACCATTACCTTGATGTCTGTTTGGTTGGCCTCGTCCCCTTGTAGTGGATTTGCTGGTCGAGGTTGATCTGCCTTCACCTGCATCATCTTGGTCACTGCTATCATTGATGGTGCTTTATGGTGTGTTCCTGAACCTCACCCGTCTAATTGTTGGATCGGGGGGCAGCTTAATGGAGTGTTTTGTTTAACATATGGAAAAGCTCTTTCATGTGTGAAACCAGCTAGATCTTTTTGCATTCTTTGTATACATTCTTGTGTGCTTATTGATCTTACATTCATTCATTTCTTTTTCTATTTTGTCTATGCTTTTTTGTAGTTATCTAGTGAAAGTTGATTTTTCATATTCTCTTCTATTTTTTCAAATCAATTTCAATCTTTTCTGATGTTTCTTTGGCCATATCTATTATTTCTTTTTATTATTAATTTATATGGTTAATAAAATCAACCTTTCAAACGTAAACAAATATCACAGTGTCTAAGTAATACAATTAATAGACTTTCATAAAGAAAAAAAAAGAAAATACAGTTTATGCATTAATCGCAAGTAAATTTGAAGTTGATTCGGCTCAGTTGATATGATTATGGGTATGATCAGATAAAATTTCATCCAAAAAGCGTACAGTTGCTATTTTGATTCTTAAAGATGTAGATGAGAAAATGCAGTGCCATAAGTTCTTTTGAATATGTGTATTTTGGTCTTCAAAAAAGTTTCCGAAGCATCTTTTCTGAATAGTGGCTAGATTTGGACAATGAACTAAACAATGTTCCAACGTTTCTTTTTGGCCAACATTCTTACAAAATCAATACACATTTTCTGTTTGCATAATCTGTTTTCTGCGAGCCTGAATATCTAGGGTCGGCCAAAGATTCAACCGAAAACGAAGAAACTTCTGGCGAGTCTTTGAACATGGAAATTTGGCTAAATAATCAGACATTATTCTACATCGCTTATGCCCAAATAATGCTCAATCAAAATCCTTGTAATTGAGGCATTTGTTTTGAGTCATAATCCAATCATATTGCTGGATTTTCATTTTGGCAAGAGCTTCATTGGTCAGGAGTAACTCAGGAGTAACTCTAGGTCAACTGAAGCGTCAGACATTGCATTCATAATGAAAGCACACCATTGTTTCGAAAAGGCCTGATTTTGCTTGAATGAGCCAGTCTCTTCCACAGCGATTGGCTATATAGCTCCATTGCACACAAAATTTCTCGTTATCCAGAAAGAGCCTTGGTTCATTGAGTACTGTTAATTCCTGTGGTAATGATATTTTTTTCCAAGTATTGAAGCATTATTGCTCCATGAAGTTCAGTACGGATCAGCCGCTTTTTTGATTGTACTAATTCATTGCATTCAGCCGGTTGTGGGGTTAGGTCACTGAGGTCCCCATTATTAAGGATTGATATCACCTTCATTAGTGCTGCTGCATAATCATCATTATAGGCAAGGGTTCTGTTGTCCGACATGATGGTAGGATCACACTATTTCTGATTGAGTTTGGTGCACTAGCTACCCAAATATTAATGGATTCCTGTGACTATGAGCCACAATGTGTGCTCCATATACCAGAGGAATCCTGGTTAACACTATACAAACTAGCGTTTGGAGTTTCAGTTCTGTCTAGGTCTGGGGTGCGTAGACAATGAATATAAGTGAAATAGAGGTAAGAGTAAAAGGTTTGTACTTTCTAAGGTAGCAAATAGTAGCAAGCCTTCATAAACATCCACAAAAAGTATTTTATTAAATGCAAACAATAACTAAAAAGATTATTAACATCACTAAACAATTTCAAAAGTGTAAAAAATACAATTCTTAAAGAAATTCTTATAGGATTTTCTCAGAACCAATGAATGATTTGTGGTAAAGAAAGGAAATATGTGAAGCAAATCATTATTCTCATTGCCTACAATCATGAATTCATTGACATTTGTATTGGTTTTTCTCTGTTACAATCCAGAGAGTTAAGGTCTCAACATGTTTCTGATCTAGGGAAATTAATAATGAACATTCATCAGGAGGTTAGTTGTATAACAGAATCCTATTAAGTGAATCTAACTGAGAAAGCAGGTAAAACAGTACAACCTGTGCGGTTAAAAGAAACAGAGGCTGAGCTAAGGATCCCTACATTTCCTTCTGACCGTTCTATAATAATAGAACTTTGAACCTGGAGACATAGGGTTAGGTTACCTTTTGTCGGTTCTTGTGGGGCAATCAACTTCTTAAATCAAGTTGTAGGGGGCTTATTGATAGACCCTTGTTGCTAGGCTCCAAGAAAATCCAAAACTCAACTTTTCTAAATGCATATGTAGTGCAAACAAACTTCATCAAAGAAGTAGTATTGAAACAAAAATCCGGTGAATAGTCACTTAGAGACAGACACTCACCTGAATTAATAGGTGCCCGGCAAAGAGATGCTATGGGGCTTGAGTGAAGGAAGTTAAGTTCTTGGCCCAAACATTGTGAGCAGAGTAAAGGGAGTGGAGGTACTATCCCATAACTATTCCGATGGTCCAGTTATGTAAATGACTCCGTCTGCTGGATATGCACAATTAGCCTGCCAGAATGAGAGCAAGATGCCTAGGTTAAATCCAACGCAGATGCTGTCAGTAGAGAATTCAGTGCGACATAGGGGGGCATAAAGTCATTAAAAGCTGAAATGATTTACCTCGAACGGTTAGTAAGCTAGTAATTTGTTCGATAGCTTACGGAGGTGGTCTGATCCTCGCTCGCGGTGAAAAATAAAAGAGAAGGACGCACACCGCTGCATCCAAAGCAGAAAGGCTGAAACGAGATGCCAGGGACAATTGTAAGCATTCGTGATGTAAACCAGTGATTTAATTTCTGCTTTGGATGCAGCGGCACGCGCCCTTCACTTTCATTTTTCACCGCAAGCGAGGATCAGACAAGCTCCTCCAGCTCTCGAACAAATTACTAGCTTACTACAGGTTTGAGGTAAATCATATAAACTTTCAATGACTCTATGCACCCCTATGTCACATATGCATTTTGAAAAGCTGAGTTTCTGCTTTTCTTTCAGCCTAGCAACAAGGGTCTATTAACAAGCCCCCTATAACCTGATTTAAGAAGTTGATTGCCCCCACAAAAATGGACAAAAGCTAACCTAAACCTTTGTCTTCAGGTTCAAGTTCTATTATAGAACGGTCAGAAGGAAATCTAGTGATCCTTAGCTTACACACTGTTTCTTTTAACCCCACAGGTTGTACTGTTTTACCTACTTTCCCAGTCAGATTCACTAAATAGGATTCTGTTACAACTACCCTCCTGATGAATGTTCATTATTAATTTCCCTAGAATAGAAACATGTTGAGACCTTAACTCCCTGGATTGTAACAGAGAAAAACCAATACAAATGTCAATGAATTGATGATTGTAGGCAATGAGAATTATGATTTGCTTCACATATTTCCTTTCTGTACCACAAATCATTAATTGATTTTGATGAAATCCTATAAGCATTTCTTTAAGAATTGTTTGCTTACACTTTTGTAATTGTTTTTATTTACACTTTTGTAATTGTTATTAGCACTATCTCACTTATATTCATTGGTTGGGATGGTTACTAGGAATAGGCAGATGGGTGTTTTGGCTGTCCAACATGCTTTTGTTCAGGCCACAGTGTCCCACACAGCTGTACCTAGAGGAAGTAGTGGTACGGAAGAACATGATCATATTGATTGCCACTGACAAAGACAATATGGAATGTTGTTCAATATTATGTATTGAGCCCAAAACTGACATTAATAGGAATAAGTGTAACAGAGTTGTTTGCAACAAAAGACAATGAGGAAGTAGAGGTAGTATTTGAACTGAGCACACCTTGTCCAGTATACATAAAAGAATGGAGAGTTTCCCAGATGAATCAGATAGCAAAAACAAATTCAAATTATTTGCTGGAAGATTTGGAAAAAGTGCCAAAAAGCTTATGGACAACAGAACACCATAATTTAGGGATACTAAAAGCGGCTGTGGCAGTACACATCCAATTAAAAGGAGCACAATTGCCATAAGCCAAACAGTACCCACTTTCTCGAGAAGCAGATGAAGGGATGTACGAGACACTGAATGCCTTATTGCAGCAGGGCATAATCCAGGAAAGCGCATCTCATTGCAACATGGCTATCTATCTAATGGAGAAAGCAAAAGGAAGGGTGTGGTTTTTTATACAGGATTTGCGCCCTCAACTATTTTTTTGAGGCTGAATAGCCATTGGTCCAAATCCTGCAACAATATTGTGGAGCATTCTAGCAGAGGTACATTTTTATCCCATGGTAGATTTGAAGAACACATTTTTTCTCCAGTGCAAAACACACAGACTCCAGGTGTCTGACTGCATTTACTTATCGCTGGACAAGATTCAACCATCGAAGAATGACCCAGGGTTTCTGTGAGGGGTCTAGCATCTTTAACAGAGCTATACAAATGGATTTGATCAATTTACAGGTTGCAAGCACAGTGATGCAGTATGTTGAGAACTTATTGGTATGTAGCACGACAGAAGTGAAGTGAAGAAAGGACTCAGTGACACTACTGACTTTGCTAGCTGACAAGGGATACAAAGTGGAAAAATAGAAATGACAGTACTGTCAAAACAAAGTGGTGTACCTGGATCAGATTGTGTCAGCAGACGGGAGAGAAATAACACCAGAAAGTTTAGAGCCCATGCATAAAACTCCACAACCAAAAACAGTGAAAGAGATTCAGCAGTTCCTAGGCCTCTGCAACTACTGCAGGGCATGGACTATTGATTACTCAACTTACACCAGGCCATTGCTGCAGGCATTAAAAGAAGCTCATAAGCACAAAACACACATAAAATGGACAGCTGAAATGGGCGAAAACGTTGATAAACTAAGACATGCATTTGCACATATATTATATGCTTTAGATCCACACACAGTGCAAGACCACGGCTTGAACACTGAAATGCTAACGCAGAAAGGAATGTCAAACTGTGCAGAAAAACATTGTTTTTCTCTCTCATTAAGTCCTTGAAGTCGAGCAGAAGCTGCATCTAATCAGAAGCCCAGGTGCCGGTTTGTCTTGCAAGCACTGTTGTAAAAGGCAGTTAAACATTAATTATATTCGCCTAGCGGTGCTCCTTCGTGGAGAATGGTAGTGTTTAACAGAAAAGAAAACAAGAAAATGACCGGCATTTCACAAAATGGACTCCCTTTGGTTACATTCATGTTTCTTGGATTGCGATGTTTGTGACATGATGCGATTAACTTCTGGCCAACATATTATACTTATCATTCGGCTATGGGATTACTTTTCTGGTCTAACAGCTGTGCTGACACAGATAGAAAGACAGGACACACACCACTTGCATATTGCATTGGATCCCTAGCTGCAGGAATGCAGGGACATTGCCCATGTGAGCAGGCATTTGCTACTGCTGCATTTGCAATTGAGAAGGCTTCCACAATAACTATGGGGTGCCCCGTAATTTTATATAACGAGCATGCACTATTCCAAATACTGGAAAAAACAAAATCAACATTGACAACTCAGAAAGGTAATACTAACAAACCCAGCAATAGAGGTGGTGAGATCTAGGAATATACATGGAGCTGAGTTCATTTCAGAAAATAATTGAGGAGGGATATTAAATAAATGACTGTGTACCATGCATACACTGAAGCAAAGGTAACCCCCTAGTTAAAGAAGAGATGATTGAAGGGGGGGGCATGGTTTTCATTGACGGAAACTCCTGTTATTGATCAGACCACGGGAGAAAGACATTCAGGTTCTGCAGTGGTGGAGCACAGACATGGAGTACACAAAGGGGAGGAGGTGATAGTGTATTCACAGACACGACTACCGGACCACTACTCTGCACAGGTAGCAGAACTGGTGGCCTTCCTTGAAGCCGGGCAGTAAAAAAAAAATCAGATTCGGCCTATGTTACTTCCACAGTGCACTCAGGACTAGCAAGATGGGAGAAGAGAAGCTTCAAAAGAAGTGATGGCACACCTGTTCAGCACGCAGGATTAATCAGTAAATTATTAGAAATGTTACCACTCACAGTATAACTAGCTTTAATAAAATGCAAAGCCCACACAGGAGGGCAAGATTGTATTTCATTAGGAAACAAAAGAGCAAACAGAGCAGCAGCAAAAGAAGCACAAGAAGCAAAAGAAACAGCATATCTACCAGAAGGAACACTTGTGCTGTTCCCTGGTGAAAAGGACACAATATCCCTACTAGCAGTATTAAAAGTGAGCATAGAAAAAGATGCATTACCAGAAAACTTTAATGCAACCCCACTCATGCAGATAATAGAATTGCAGGGAGAATCATCAGATGAGGATAAAGAGATGTGGAAGAGGGGAGCATGTTCTTCACCCCCAAACAGCAAAAGGTAATGATGAGAATGTCTTTAAAGAAAATGTTTTAATGAAGAAGAAACAGAAGTCCTCAGTGTTTTGGAGTGTGATGATATTAATATGTTTTAGTATAGGATTAATACTTTTGATATATTTGGTGGTAAGAGAAAAACGTGGAACACAATTGAATGAGAAAATATATAGGGAAAAAAGTATTTCAATCAATGGGGTAGGTTTTCATCATGGCACTGCTGGAGAGCCAGATTCATCAACTGGAAATGTTTGGTACAACCAAATGTTATGTGTGGGAAGAAAGCCAGCAAATGGCACCTGCTACATCTGCTCTCTCATCCCATTGATAGGAATGCCCAAACGTGTTCTAGCCAAAGCTGTGTCCTATGAGGAAGCAGGATGCCTAATGCAATGGTCACTCTGCAAAAATAGAATTTTATTCTAGAAAAAAAAATGGTTACTGTTCAGTGGGTGGATGAAGGTGAAAATGTTTATGAAGACAATTTTGAGAAATTAACAAAAATGCTTGAAAATAAGGTAACACAGGATAAGGTGTGGATATGTCACTGAGGGTCCTAAACAAGATGAATTACAAATATGCAACAACACGAGAATATGGTGTAAAATTGAGGAAGGTCAAAGCATACCCTGGTGTCATACAAGGCCATTGATGAGGGTAGAGGGAGCAGTGTAGTATGGGGACCAATGGAAGGGGAGAATGATGCAATAACATGCTGACGGATTGGTAGGTTTTGAACAAAATGTGGCTGCCATAGTGATTAATAGTTGGAGGGCAATATGGGGAAGATATGCACATGCTTTAACTTGGTTATATGAAAAGCATCAACCAGTTGACATCAAGATCTGTGCATGATTCCCTTTGTGTTTCAGATCAAGTGCGTCTATCTACCTAGGCACTAACTCTGGATGCACCAAGGTGATGTGGAATGCAGCGCTAACAAACGGGACTGCCATGGTGATGGACATATGGAGACCGCGGATCGAAGGCTTATGCTCAACTTCCGCCTGACTGGAATGTTGTTTGCACTCTTTGCACCTTGTCCTGCACTGGGTGCCTCGAAGATTGCATTTCAGGGAAAATTGGCCCAGCAAGTGGAGTAACAAAATTCAATAAGGAGGAAGAAGTGGGGAAACAATAATTTTTCTGAGAAAAATGCAAAAAACCTGGCCACTAGCCCTGATGAGTTCAGATTATTCTCTTTGGCTGCAACGTTTTTTTACCTCACTCCTGTTCCCAGACTGCCACTCATGCAAATTGGATGCAGCTCACCAGATATGAGCTGCTACAGTTGGCAAATTCAACAGAAAAAGGTTTGAATGCAAATAAGGAGGTTTCTGAGACCTAGGTGTGTTTTTTCTCTTGTATTTAAATTGCATTGTGAAAGTATTTATCTGCATTGTGAAACTTAGGCCTTTCTCCAAATGTACAGGACTCTCAGTCCTAGGTGTGTTGTCTCCTGTGTTTAAACTACATTGTGAAAGTAGTGCTGTCTTTGCTTTTGCCTTCTTAGCAAAGCATTCATCTAGCAAACTGTTCTACTATTGTCTGAGTCGTTTTGTTCAATTGTCTACTATTGTCTCGTCTCTGTTTGTCTTGTCTGCTTGCACCCCAAACTGTGTCCTTCCCTAGTGTTCTCCCGGCCTCCACTCCTCCTCCCACCCCCTTTCCTCTTCCCTCTTCTCTCTACCCACTCTATGGTGCTCTCTGTATCTCCTATCTTTTCCAACTTATTCTCTATCGACTATCCTGCTCTCCTCACTAAATCTGGTAGGAAGAAGTTTAAAAAGGACATCCTGGCCTTCAACCCAGGCCTCCCTATTGCTGACACCTATAACAGTGCTTCCTCCAGGCAAACCCTCACCGACATCCTCTTTTTTGTTCCCCCACCAGAACTATGGACTCTTCATATGTTCTATGTGCTCTCTCCTTTCTCTTCTTCTCCCAATAATTGTGGAACCCAGTGGGAGACCCTCTTGGCCTCCTTCCACTTGTCTAAGGTCATCATTAATGTTTACCTGAATGGTCCGTCTTGGACCAAGGCCCTAATGCCAACCTTCTCCTCTTTGATAGATGCTTCCCAGGCCTCATCACTTTCCTTTCTTCTCCTGCTGTTCCCTCTCTTCCCCTCAAGGCTTCCTTGCCACCCCCTGATGTCTCCTCTTGGCCACCTTGCGCTCTCCTCCTTCCTCTTCTGCCCCGGGCTTCTTCTACACCTCTGCAGGGCGTGCTTCTGATTGTACCCCTCCCGGAAGTCTTTCAAGAGTGGCAACCATTTCCATATTGCCACTCTAAACTCTCACTTAGCTGTCAAACAATTCTCTGACATCTGCCGCCTCCTTGAAGAACTTGACCTCAATGTCCTCAATCTCACTGAGACATGGTTCATGGCCAGCTCTCTCACACGCTTTTACACTCTCCTCCCTGATGGTTACAAGATCCTCTTTGCGCAAAGGTCCAATCATTCCAGAGATAATGTAGTCCTGATCTTCCCTGAGTGGATTCCTGCCTCTGTCATTCTTATGCAGGCCTACACCTCTTTCGAATGCCTCGTCAGCAGGCTCTCTCTCCCTCCTAGCCATCCGCTTACTGTGGCTACCATCTATCGGCCACCTGGTCAGATCTCCTCTTTTCTCTCTGAGTGGATGGACCTCTCCTCTTCCCTCCTGGTCTCGATCATTCAACTCCTCCTTCTTGGAGACTGTAACATCCACCTGATGCTTCCTGTCTTTTCTCTGGACTCTTTTGCAACCTCTGCAACTCTCTCTCTCACTCTCTAACCTTCCCTCTGGACCCACTCACTTTGCAGGGCACACTCTGGATGTTCTGATCTCTACAGACCTTCCCCTTTCTATCTCTTTCACCACTCTTCTCTCCTCACTCTCTTCACCCCTTGGCCAAGCCAACTCTAGCACTGCCACCTACCTTCTCGGTTATCAGACCCATGAAGCATGTGTCAGTTGAGGCTTTTGCCACCACTTTCTCACTCCACCCTAATTCGGCTGACTCATCCCCTCACACAGCCATTTCTATGCTCCACTCTGTTATATGTGATACTCTTGATGTTTTTGCTCCTCTCATAAGGATCTGCTAGAATCCCAAAGACAAGTGCAACTCCTGGTACGACTTAGACCTCATCACCCTTAAACGCAAGTGCATGAGAGGAAATGGCATGCTCCCTGTAAATCCTCTGAAAACCTGGTCTGCCGCCTGCTCCAAATGCAATGCCGGCTCTCTGTCCACACCAGGATGAGAGCCCTCATCCAAGCCTGTGTCTCTGCATCATCCAACAACTCAGCCAAACTCTTTAAAGTCTGCAAGGTGCTGGCCAATCCTGCTGCAGTCTCTACCTCTCCTGTAACTCAGGTCATCCTGTCCTATCTCTCTTCCTCTCCCTCTACCCCCCGCTCTTCTTCTGGCCCTTCTTTGGCCACCTCTCCTCCCTCCTTCTCTGCTTTCCCCTGTTCTCCCCAGACAAGGTTTCTAGACAAGTCTGATCTATGGAAGTCTCATCAAAACAGGTTCTCCCCTGTTCCTAAAAAAACATCAAGCACCAAATTGACACCCTGGCTCCTGCCTTGGCCTACTTCTGCAACCACTCCTTTGCCACTGGAGTTTTCCCTTCCCCCCTGAACTACTCCCTTGTGTACCCTCTTCTTAAGAAACCTTTAGCTAACCCCTCCTGGAAACTCCTGGAAAAGCTGGCCATCTCCCAGCTTAATCTTCACACTGAATCGGTGGGGTGTCTCCAATGACCATCAGTCTGGCTTCAGAGCCGCCAGAATCAAGGACGATTTTTTTCCTGAACATCCGTGAAGACCTGTTCTCAAACCTTGACTCCAATACCCCCTGTGTTCTCATCTTACTTGATCTCTCTTCTGCCTTTGACATGGTCAACCATGCCATCCTGCTCAACCGTCTCCATGATAACCTGGGTATCACCAATCAGGTCCTCGCTTAGCTGACCACTTTCCTCTATGATCAACCCTCCCAGGTCCAACTTGGGTCCTTCCTCTCCTCTAACTCCATCTCTACCTGTGGTGTTCCCCAGGGGTCTAACCTCTTTCCCTGGCTGTTCAACCAATACCTGGCACTTCTTGCCCACTGTTTTCCCACTCTCTGGCCCAACTTTCAGTGCTATGCGGACGACACCCAGCTCATTTTCAGGTTCCCTTCCGCCGCCTCTTCCCCATCTCTCATCTCGGACTGTATGTCTGCTATCCAGAAGTGGTGTGCCTCCAATTATCTCTGCCTTAATGCCAGTAAGACTGAGATTCTACTCATTGGCACACCTACTCCCTTCTTTCTTGTCACTCTCTGGGCAGCCTCTCTTGGCCTTCTACCATCTCCCACCTTTGAGGATAAACAATTCTGGGTTATCTTCGACTCCACTCTCTCCTTCCCTACTCACATCTCTGACATCTCTAAGAAGTCTCACTACCAGCAGCACCTCCTTAGAGGTATTCTTCCTTTCCTTTCCTTCCCCCAGAAGCTTTCTATCTCCAGATCACTGGTTACCTCTAGGCTGGACAACTACAACAGCCTCTTTCTAAATCTGCCTGCTTCTACTCTCTGCCCTCTGCAACTCATCCAGAACAGGACTGTGAGACGTGTACTTGGCCTCAAGCCCAGGGATCGTATCTCTCCAGGACTGAAATCTCTGCACTGGCTCCTAGTGGCTGCGAGGATTAAGTCCAAAACTCTCTGCAATGTCCGCAAGGCCTTCTGGGGCCTGGGGCCTCAATATCTTCAACTCTCTCTTCCTAAATATCTTCCTTCTTGAGCTATTTGCTCATCCGCCTTTACTCCCTCAGGGTCAGTCGCTTCTCCAAGCAACAAGTTGGTGGTAGATCTCTTGCTTCGGCTGGGGCCTCCCTCTGGAACAGCCTCCCTGCATTCCTGGAACTTGAGGAGAACCAGCTCTGTTTCCGGAAGCACCTCAAAACCTTCCGCTTTGCTTCTGCTTTCTCTCCTCCTCTCCCCTGCTGAACTCCTGACTGACACTGCACTGGTCACTTGGCTACCCTCTGATCTTGGGCCCAGGTCTCCTCCCCGGCCAGCTGCACAACTGCACTGCCTCCCGGGCAACCCCTGCACTTGGGTGCTGCTTCTGTAGCCCTACAGTGCCCTCCAGCTCTTGACACTTGATGTCTGCACTTACCCCTGCACTTGCCACAAGCTGGCAGCACTTGTTACCTATTATTTGTATTAATTTATTTATTATTTTATTTATTTACTGTTGATCCTATGTATTGCACTGCCCCCTCTCTCTCACACCCCCCCCGCACTTTCCCTTACACTTCCCCTGCACTTGTGCGATGTCACCTCGCCTAGTAAGATCGTTGTCTTTGTCTTCCCTCTGTTCCCCCTCCCTTGCCTTGTTGCACCTTGAAACACTTGTGTATAGGCACATTATAAATGCCATATCATATCATGAGTGCACTACGCTTCGTGGCCCATCAGAACAGGCACGTACTTGAACTTTTAACCACTATCGAGGTAGGGGTATCTGCCAAACTCAGGAGCAGCTGCTGCACAATGGTACCCAATGGAGAGGCTTCAAATGGAACATTGAAAGCAGCCATAACAGAGATACAGAGACTCCATGTCCAGCAAAGTTAATGGAGGGCAATCGAGTGGTTGGTTGGACAGCATTTTGACATGAGTACCCACCTGTTTCAAGTGACTGTCTGCACGTTGGTGCTCATTCTGGTCACCTTCAGCATCATTAAGAACAGTTGTAGCTTATATTCTAGCAAGAAAAAACGACAGTTGATGTTACCCTTAAGTGTTGATAAAAAGGTTATGGGTGGTAATAAAATAACTGTGGAAAATGAAGAATAGTCTCCTGATGGGTGAGTCTTTACACAACCAGCTGACTAAGAATATTATCAACAATTATGGATCTCATGCCTAAAGGATGACACAGGGTGTATTTGGATGGGAGAAACTCTGGATGGTTGGGAGGAGATAATTTCCGCATTTCTTTCGGCTCCACAGTCACGTCCCTCGATACCCTGCTCTGCAGCTATTCGGCCAGCCGCATTCTCCTACATCATACAGAGATTTGCTCTATGACATACCAGGCAAGTGGGGTCTTTCAGCTATGGCGTACTTCCTACAACCCGTACCACTTGCATACATATATTCCTGCATGAGAGGATTGACGGATTTTCCTTGTCTTTCTTTCCTTTCTTTGCAGTTACAGAGTACACTGCGAAAACGGCACTGGGGGACAACCCAATGGTTCGTTTACCTCCAGCTTTTACCTAAATTACGGGACAGGACACCACTCAGTGTCCAGACTACTTTCACCACCAGTTAACCCTTAGCTGGTGAAGCACAGGTATTTCCTTCTCCCTTCTTGTTCCTTTCACGGCCCTTACACACAGTCATGAATGGACATGACACATGAATTTTGTTTACATATTGTTTTTAGACGCAGCCAATTTGGATGCCAATTTCTATGACGCTCAAACAGTGCGCCCTTCCACCTGCACGGTAACATTGAATCCACCCCATACACCAGGAACTCCACGTTTATATGCGTTTTTTTTCTACTGCTACAGATTAGTGGTTGACACCACACGTTGTACCACCACCTCTCTCCTAATTAGGCCCCCCTTCCCTCACTCCCTCCCGTTTCCCTCGTGTTCTTTCTCCGGTTGGGGATGGTGGGCGCATATCCCGTGACCTGGGGCCCATGCTGATTTTGTAGAAGGTGACCCAAGACCATGATTATTATTTCCCCAGGTGTTTTATCTGTATTTTTGTAGATCATCCCCTTACTTAGGATTCCATACATGGTCCAGAGTTTCTTTGCAGGCGTGACCATGATTATTGATCTGCAACTAGGCGATCACGCTATTTTACATTCCAAATTTTGTATATATCAAGAACGACACCATGAGAGATACATTTTTCTTCTCTATTTTATTGTTTCCTTTTCAGCACTTCTTTATTCATTTATTTTCACCTTCTTACAACACAGGGTCCTGCTACCCACTGCCCTGATGAAGGCGGAGCATTTTCTTCTATTGTGAAGAGAAAAGCTTTATATGTCTACAACCGCCGAAAAGCATTGCTGTCAAAGAGGGGAATTGAGGTCCCTCACAGACTATCTCATCTAATTTGGTCCTCGGACCACTGACAATCCACCCCCTGAAGGAAGATCATTTGAGTTTCCTCCTGGCTTTTCCCCCTTTTGCGTTGGCAGACCCAATCCCAACTTAAAACAATTCCTACTTTGGGACTCTACCTTAACTTAATATAAGGACTTATTACTTTGTCATTACACAAAATGTTTTTTTTTCTTTTTCTGCCTCTTACTTTGTTGTGAGGTAACAACCTAGTTAGAAATACTAATTTGACCTTCAAAAAGAAACTTTTGTTCTTGACCTAATGGAGAAACTGAACATGTAAATGACATATATTTTCTTTCATGTTTAGTTCTGTTTCCTATCTTCTCTTTTTCAAAAAATCCTTTTATTTTTGATTTCAGGTATTTTACATTTACTTTCAAGAATGTGTAATTGTTAATTGATTTAATACACCCCCCTATATTGGGCTTCACTGTGTGTAATTTCTTTGTTCTTTTCCACAATATATGAATATACCTTTTTTTAATTACAACATGCTAAATGTGATTCATTGATGTTTTTGTGTCCTCGATGATGGTATTTTTAATAGTATCATTTTTTGTTGTTTTGAAAACTTGGGGCTCACAAGGCTTTTTTTTGTTATATATTATTGTGTGTAGAAGCAATAACCTATGTGGTTAAACAGGATTGGACCAGGTATTTGCTCTAAATAATTCAAACCTAACAGGGCCAATCCTTGACGCACCAGTACCCTTCCTTTTTGCTAATAGGAGATCAGGGGAGACATGACAAACTTAGAAAATATTTTGATTCACAAAGATAAAGTAGCAGAATGGGAACTCGATGTTCAAAAAGAGTTCGTTTTTGATAGATCAATAAAAAGGGGGGAATAATGTAATAAAAATGCAAGCTCTGCACAGTGAAAAGGTGCACACGTATCAATTGCAAGAGTAACACTGTAAAAGTAGCTTTTTATTAATCTGAAACAAAGTTGCAATGTCTAGTAACACATCGCAAGTCCCATGATCGCAGGCTGCTATGGTAGGAGGCAAAGCAACAGTTGTTATTTTTTGAGGCCTTAGTTTAGGCCTCGAAAAGCAAGTCTCTAGTCGCAGCAAGAGAGCATAACCATTTAATAATTCAAAATGATTTGCAAAACACGATTTTTAGATGGAGTAAAGAAAACAACAGCAGTTTCAAATTGCCCCTTAGCACATTTTAGCCTGTGAAGGTCGAAGAGTTCTTAATATGCAACATTTGTATAGCAAATGTCCATGGTTCATGGCTCTGGCAGTGTCTTGGTAGGGAGCGCTTCTCATGAGAACTTAGATGAGATGACCGGGACAGATGAATAAAGTTCCGCTGGTCATCTCAATTGTTTCAATTAATTGTTATTATGGTGTGGGAAGTGGGGGTTGCATTGCGACATCACACACTAAAATTGATGGCGGTGTGGGAAGGTTTGTGGACCCAATTACATAACATAATGTATTTTTTTTCTATAAGGGTCTGATGTTTGAGCACCAATCAGCTCGGTGTGGGGAGATTTCTTCATGTCGCAAAGTTACTACTGCTAATTTGCTCGATTATAAAAGTCTTATATTCAGCTGTGTTTCTTCGACAGCGCCTTTTCATGCAGTTCTTTTCGACGACCTGTTTGAATATAGCTGTCCCAGCTGCTTCTGGGCCCTGAATAAATCTGTGTTAATTCTTGCCTGCGTATACTCCTTCTTTGACTACTTTTGTAATTTTTATTGTTGAGTTCCAAGGCGACCCCTGACACAATAACCGTGGCTCTCGCAGCAGTTATACCCACGGCTGCACAAGCCTGACAAAATACATTGGCCTGATAATAGCTGTGGGTACGAATGCCTCTTTGTAGCCACGGGTGTACGTCAATTTTTTAACATGCTCAAAAACACATATAGCCAAGGTTTCAAAATCAAAATGACACAAGGTTAGAGTTCAGGGAATGGAATCAGAAAGATGTACAATTGTGTGGTGTACAAGCCATGGAATAATATGATTACTACCCAGAAATGTGGGTCACAATAATCTCGTAGCAGTTATACCGTGGCTACACAAGCCTGCCAAAATACCCAATGTCACAATGACCTGAGGAGATTTGCAGATATGAATGTCTGCTTGTAGCCATGGTTATACGTATATTTTTTAAATACTCAATAACACACATTGCAAAGGTTTCAAAATCGAAATGACAAGGGTAAAGGTGAGGGCATGGAATCCGAAAGACATGTAAAGTTTTGTGGTTTTACATCCAAAAAATAACATGATTATTGCACTGAAATGTTTGCCCCAATACACTTGGCAATCACAGCAATTATAGCCATGGCTATAGCATGCTCTGCCATAGCCGGAGCTACAACAGCCCCTGAGAGAGCACAAAATATCACTGCTGGACTTTAGCCACGAGCAACTACCCTTTTGTAGCCGCAGGTATCCAAGAAATTCTAGCAAGGAATTGTTAAATGAGTGTGTGAACATAAACACTGAAGGAGCAGAGGCTTTTTAAAAAATATTTCTTACAAATATCTCCCACCTTGTATAACACTATTATGTTTTAGTTCAGTGTAGAAAAACACCTAAGATTATGAGAAAATAGAACCTCCACTTTAATTGATACATAGAAACATCACTCAAAAAATGACATTGTCTTATAGGTTCAATGGCTGAAGAACATCTGAGCTACTTGACGTCCTATTGGCAGCTGCCCACTATAGAAACAATAAATTCCCACTCAGAAAGTAAATGTGGAGATTTCCACCTTCTTTGATAGGTAATGTATTTCCATTGTTCATTCTACCAACAGCGGTAACAAAGACAGTTTGTTGCTGTTTCTCCAGAATGGAGAACTACCAGGAGTTTAATCTTTATGTTCATCTAACTAATAAAGTTTAGTGATACAGATGGTTGTGATTTTAGGTATTCATTTAGATAGTAAATAAAATGAAATATGTTAGTCGGGTATCTACGCTTATGATGTTGAAAGGTCTGTGCTACTAGCAAAAGAACATTGGATTCAATTATGTCTTCAATTGTCTTCAATTGTTTTGTTCACCGCTCCTCACAGTTATTAATTAATCCACACTTATTCATGCATTCCTCCTCACACTGTTGTTTACACCTCCTTGCACGCTACTTAACCTATCCTTACTAGCATGTATTAATTCATAGATCCTCATGATGATCTATGCATCGATTCTCTGAGTCCTTATGCACACATTCATTCATGTATTCATTCATGCATTTGTCTATTGATCCCCACTCTCTCCACTGTTTTTACTGTAGCGTCAATCCATTTTCAAATTCCCATTCACTGCTCTCCCCAGCCACAGACCCTCATTCATCCTTTCCCACCTTTATATATAATACTCACTCTCATTGGTTCATGCTCACACTAGGGATTTAATGTTCGGGCTACCAGAGGGACTGATTAAAACTCTTGGAAATTCCCTGGAGATCTCTGACATTGCCTTGCAACAATTGGCTTAAAGGTCACATTGAAAGCATTGTAAACAAAAATATATACTCCTCTTTACAAACAATCTTTTCTTTCTGCACTTCCCACCGCAATATTACTCAGGGGCCAGAGATGTAAAAATGGGTGGAAACTGTTCATCCAAGTCCACCCTGTAACACGGAAAATGTTGACGTGGTGGCTTAGGAGATCGAGAGGTGACGTTTGGAAACAGTGAAGGGAGCAGGCTGCTCTGTTACGGGCTCAGCAGGCCCAGTAAAAGAACCAGCACTTCCTGGTGCAGATCTTGTCTTTTCATATGCTACCAGGATTTACAACTGTCTGGAAAGCACATTTCTCGGTCCTAAGAGAATTTCAGCTGTTAGAAATTGGGTGGTGATTGTTGATGGAGGTGAAGTGTGGTCGATGGGCAGTTTAGTGCCTTGTGGTGAAGGTAAAGATTATGGTAGTGGACCATTGTAAGAAGAGGAGGGTGAATGTTTGAAAGTAGAAACATATGACTGTGATGTGGAGTTTGGCCCAATGTTGACAAAATGAGTGAGAAGGGAGCCAGGATGGATGAGAGATTGTGTGCGTGATTGAAGGCCAGTAGAGCCTTAGGTGTGCAAGGCTAAACCTGCAAAGAAATGTATATATGTTTAATCTTTACATTTTGTGTGACACTTTATCCTTTTAAATGTCAGAATCCTTGCACTATGTTCATTCTGTAGCATACTAAATGTAAGTTGTTTTGGTCTAGTTCTATATAAGGACTTGTTATAATCATGTAATGTCGGATACCCTGCATTTTTTAAAGTGTTAAAGGGGGAGATGTGTTGCATTCCATCTCCGTAGCCTTCCACGCACATGGAACATGGAGGGCTCGAGAGATCGAGAGGTGGCGGTTGGGAACAGTGAATGGAGCTGACTGCTCTGTTATGGCCTCTGCATGCCTAATAAAGAACCAACACTTACCAGCGCAGTTCTCATCTTTTGATGATGCAAGCAAAAGGAGGACTAGCGGGGGGTGACAAACTGTACCAGTGGATCCTGTGCCACAAGTAACATGACCCCAGGATCGATGCAGTTTCTCAGACCTGGCCTCTCAATGCAAAGATGATCAGGCCAACGCTCTGTGGGAGTCTGTTCACACTGGGCCTCATTACTACCCAGGTGCTAATGGGTTAACGGCGCCGTAAAAGGCTGCGGCGCTGTTAACCTATTAGCGCCTATTTACGAGGTCCCTTTGCAGGACCCGACCTTAACGGCTGGTGTAGACCAGCCGTTAAAGTAGAGACCCGCAAAGGGACCTTGGTGCTAATTACGGTACTGCAATTTGCGGCACCGTACTTAGCACCTTCCCCATTCCCATAGAGCCCTATGGGGCAAAAATGGGAATGGGGAAGGGCCATGGAGGAAGGGGGAATTACCGCCCCGCCAACCTTGTAATGGGGTGGTAATTCCCCCTTTCTCCATGGCGGAGTCAGTAACTTACCGGCATGGACCATGGTGCTAATAGCACCGTGGTCTTCCGCCAGGGTCGTAATGAGGCCCACTGTCTATTTTCCCAAATGAAAGAACATATGTGCATGGAACTCTGCCGCCCTGCCATACTGGTTGTCCAAAGCATCAGAGCTGCATTTAGCATATTGTTACTATTCATGGAATGTGGAGCTAAAACTGCACATGAAGACATTGGCTCGCTATTTGAGGCAAAGTATGGCATTTTAATGCTGTTACTTTGGCCTGTGTTGGTTCTGCACTTGTTATCCCTAAGATTTCATAAATGCACCAATGATATATTAAGGCAGCATCCTAGTTAAAATATGGTAGCTATTTATATTTAAGCAATAAAATGCAATGGGTTTGGGCATTACCAGGTGAGGTATGAATGTTTTATTTCTATTAGCATCCTGACACGTTGTACCGGGATGCTAATAGTTTATTTTTCTTGAGTTGAGAAATGGCGTGTTTGACGTTGCTCAACTCGAACAAAAAAAACTGCAAACCAAGACTGCTGTCAATTAGTACGGAGAAGGAAACTACACGGTGACCATTGCCAAGATGGAGATGTGCTGGGAACACTAAGTGTTCCCGGGCGCCTTTGAGGGACAAAGGCACAAAAGGTAATTGTGGTGGTGGTTGGTGGCACACAATGAAATTGGGGTTGGGTTGTGGGGGAAGGAGGAGAAGGGGAGCGTGGCTCACTTACTGAATGCCCAGCAGGGAAGATAGTGGCCTCCCAATTCGGAGGAGGCCCTAAGCAGGAGGTTTACCATGTGGTAAACCTACTGTTCTGAGCAGACTTATTGGCTGGGAAGCCATCACCCCTCCTCCACCAGTAAGTATTAATTGAATGAATAACAATAGTTTTGCCGTTTTTTATTTGCACCAATAATATTGCTTCCCACAATATATTTATTTATTTTTCATAATGGCTCCTCCACTTTTGGCACGCTTGGATTTAGGCAATACCAGTCGGTGGACATGGGCTCTTCTGGTGGGTCTGGACGATTTTACTTTAGTGGAGCTTTGAGAGCATTAAGGGGGTGCTGTGTTGACTAGGCATCAGTGAGTGATCAAGAGTGTTTTGATGATGACTCTTTCCTTGACAGGTAGCCAATGTGCATTTCTTCTTGCCGTCAATATGTGCTCTCTTTTAGGAATATTGATGGCTGCTCTGATGGCGTTGTTTTGGATTACTTGTAGCTTATGAATGTTGTGTGTGGATGTGCCAGCAAAAAGGGCATTGCAGTAATCCAATCTCACGCCTATGATGGCTCTTGTGATGGTGAGGCAGTTGTCGGGGATAAGGAATGGGCTGGCGGCATTGATGAGCTTCGTTGTGTGGGCTGCTGATGTTGTGATGGCTTTAACTTGATGGGTAAGGGAGAGGGTAGAGTCTAGGTAGACATCTAGTGTTTTTACTGAAGTGGATACTGGTATCAGGAGGTTACCAACCTTGAAGCTGGTGTATTGGGTGCCGAGGTTTGTTAGGACTGATGGAGGCCTGACCATCAAGACTGTTGGTTTTATCATTTAAGCAAAGGATTTTTGGGCCATCCAAGCCTGGATGGCTGAGTAGATTGGGTTTAGGGAGTGGGAGTCTTCTGGGTACATGTCAATGAGGGGGCGAAGAATTTGCATATCATCTGCATAGTTAGTGTAGGTGATGCCGATGGAGTCCAGGTAGTCGAAAAGGGTTTTTCTAAATATATTGTACAGTATTGGGGAGACACAGGAGCCTTGGGGAATGCTACATGAGATGGGGTAAGGGAGGGGCAGGCTGCTTCTGAGAAAACCCTTTTTGTCCAGTCAGCCAGGAAACAGGCTATCCAAGACATGGCTTCTTTTGAAAAGTTGGCCGCTAATGTGAGTTGCTGACAGAGCATGTTGTGGCCAACTAGATCAAACGTGGTGGATAGATATAGCAACAACAAGACACCCAGCTTGCCTTTGTCTCTGAGGAAGTCATGTTAGTTTTTACGGTCCAACAGGACTGATTCCGTTCCATGACCCACTCTAAAACCTGCTTGACGCAGGGCTAGGATTTTGTTGGATTCAAAATGGTGCTGGACTTGCAGATATGCAGCTCTGTCTAAGATGTGGAGAAGAAATGGGACTGTCATTATGGGTCGGTAGTTACTTGGCGAGGCAGGGTCTAACAAGGTTTTCTTTCAAGAGCTGGAGAGCCCAGGCTTCCTTTAATGAGGTGGGAACTGTACATGAGGAGAAGGAGGCATTGATAAGGTTTGTGATGAATGGAATAAGGGCTTCTGCGTATTCTTTTATGAAATGGGTGGGGCATGTGTCTCCTTTACATCTGGATGGTTTGAGATTTTTGAGGATAGAGCCTATTTCTGTTTCAGAGACTGTCCTGAAACAGAAGGGTTTTGGCCTAAGTGGGACAGTTGTGCCGATGCAGAGAGAGGTGCTTTAATGTTAGATTGATTGGCAGTGATTGTTTCTTGGAAGGAGGCAACTGTTTTAAATAGGGCCTTCTGAACATAAGCACACCAAGTTACATCTTTGATAATGCCATAGGATGCTGGTGCAGGGGCTTCCAATTCCTTGAGAATAATGAAGAGCTCTTCGAGCTAGAGTTAGCATTAACAATCTTGAAATTTGGATGTATGTTTGAGGTTAGCATTGAGGATATGGGTGATAATCTTCGAAGGTGCCCGGTGATCCTGGTGGCCTGTATACTAGATTTAGTAGTAGGGAGCTGGTGTATGATGTGGTAAATTTTAGGGCGAGTAGGACACAGTTGCTAATTGGATTAGTGGGTAATTCTTGAATATTTGGTGTTTGTCTCTATATTAGTGCAATCCCACCTTCCCTCATTTCTTGCCCATCTGCTCTTAGGATATTGTACCCTAGGGTAGTGGCAACAGAGAGCACAAGGCCTGAGACTGGATGAAGCTAGGACTCAGTGTGAGCTTCAATGAAATTATGGATGTCTAAGACGTGGGCAGGTACAGATCTTGCATTGATAAATGCTACTTTTAGCTTGCCGAACTGGGTGTCAGTTGTATTCTGGGTCAGTTGGTTAGGTATAATTTGGTAGATTGTTGTTAGGGACAGGTCTTGTCAACAGTGATGGAAAGCTTTGGTGGTCAAATAGAGGCAGAGTACGGGGGCAGGAGTGGGCGACAAGGCAATTCACATTCTGTATTCTGGGTTAGGGTACGACTCTCCAGCCTCAGGTTTCTAGTGTGAGTGGACTAGGCAGGGGTTGTTGGCCTAGGAGAAGATTTATATTGGAGTCTGTTATTTCTGGTAGAGAGCAGAGGCGGGCATGTAGCTTCCCTGCATATGAGACGGATGGAGGCTCTAAGGCAGGGTGTGGGTAGAGCAAATGATCACTTGACATTATTCGATATGATGTGCAGGTTAGGGTTAGTGGCAACGCATGATCTACAGGTTTCAACAATAAAAGGCTTAGTTGTCAAGCAGTCACAGCATTTCCGTGGGCTTGTATAAATCAGGAGGGGGCTCAGAGGGGAGTGTTGTGGCATGCAGCTATGGCCATGTTCCTCATCATTAGGCGTGCAGTCTGTGGAATGGGAGAGTGACCTAGTAGTGGAGCATGGGGGAATTGTGGCTTGAGGAACGGTGCATGGCAGAGTGGTAATGTTGGGTGACAATGTGGGGAAAATCACATATTTACAGATAGTATAGTAGCGGCATTGCTTACAAAGTGGAATGCATGCTTACCTTGAGGTGTGTGGCATCGCACGAGTTCCCCATCATAGGTGTCCAGATCAGGTGCGGAGTGCCGCTGCACATTGCCGAGGCGGACATAGTTCCTCTCGGTTCCGGGGTGGTCGAGTCATGTACTATTTCTGGCCAATCAGGTTTATTCACAGGGGTGCTGTGGCTTTTGCTGACTTCTGAGGCGGACATCTCAGCAGGGCTTCTTCTGCCTACACAGCGATGCGGGCAATCATCCTCCATGATATTAGGAGATTCAGATGTGGATCTCACCAGGGATCTTTGTCACAGTAGAGCTGCAGAGGGTGTGCGAGGCCATAGAACACGGCCTTTAAAAACGGCCGGCTCTACCTTCCGGCTCCGGTCTGGTGATGAGCCATATGCTGCTTCTGGCCAATCTGGTTGATTTGCAGGGGTGCTGTGGCTGTTACTTACTTCTGACGTGCCCATCTTTGCAGGGATTCCTCTGCCTCCACAGCGTTGCAGGCAATTATACTCCATGACATTAGGAGATTCAGATGTTGATCTCGCCGGGGACCTTTGTCGCAGCGGAGCTGCAGGGAGTGTGGATTCAAAGGTCACATGACATCTCTTCCTTTGATTGCATCAGCTGCACGATGTTGGCTTCACCACCCAACACCTTTTGGTTAAAGGATATCCCTGCCTTACACTCATTCATGTCTTCATTCTACCATGTCAAAATCGCATTCTTTCATCACCGGCCCATCATCATATTCTCATGTGTTTATTCATCGAGCACCCCTGGCCCCTCTTCCTTTTAATTGCCTGCTTTCTCTCCCACTGAACCCCAACTGACAACTAATGTCTGTGGGCGAACAAGCAAACACTCTTCATCATACAAAGGCAAAACCTATTCACTTTGTCAAAAATTGCTCTGTGTTTCTTTTGTTCTGCCTTTCATGGCTCTGCTCATTTTTTGTGTATTAATTGCACTTCTGGGTTTCTCTTTCTTGTACATCAGTCTCCGTTCGGAAATATATTTTTTTTAATTATTTGTTCTTATCTCTTGTTTTCCCAGTCCCTTTTCTTCATTTTCTAATTTTCTTTTTTAGCTGTGTTAGTATTTAATTTGCTTTCCCTTACTCTGTCTCTTGCTCCCTCTCAAACTCATACGCCATGCCTTGGCTGTGGCAGACCATTCTGCCCCTGGGTTACTTATGTTCAAGTGCCTAGAGGCCCCCTGTGTTGTAATCACTTTTGAGAAGGAACATAAAGAATACTGAGCCACAAGTCCTAAATTATGTTGTGTACTTGACACCAAGCCCTTGGTCAGCATGGCCAATGTAGTGGACAGTGGATGGATATGAGTAGAGGGATCCAGCAGCCCTCAAGAGGGAAGAGAAAAGGATTTAGCTGCAGAGCCCCTGGGTGTGTGTAAGGAATCAACTTTGAAATGTGTGAGGCTGCGCGATGCAGCGAGGTATTTTGCAGTTTACGGGTTGTTCTCAAAAAGCATTGACGAGGTAACAAGGCTATTTTTTCCTCTCCATCTTAAAATGGAGACTATTTTAAAAACAAGGAGAGGACTTGATAAGGAGCAGATGGAAAGTGACAGTCCCTTGGGGCAGCTTCGAACCCGCCTTTGTAAAAAGGATATCAGGCCCTTGCCAAGTTAGCACATTTGATAAAAAGAAAAATGCATTGTGTTCACAAAATCGTGAAAGCGAAATCCGCAGGATTTATGTTCCTCAGCAGAGAAGAGGGAAATGCAATTCTGAAATCCTGGCCCTTTACCAAAACCCAGAAGTGGATTTGGCTGCAGCCTTCTGTTCCTAGCTGGGGGCTGTTACTGTTGACGAGCAGTGTTCCTCCTACTCTCCAAGCTGTCACTGCCAGCAATCTATCATGGCTGTGTCTGTTACTGGCTCTGATAGGGACACGTGACAAGCTGTTCCTGCCCATATCTGCTCGTTTCCGGGTTAATTACAAGCCTGTTACTTCCTGTTGTATGCTGGTCATGGCAGAAGGTTGATTGCTGCTTCTGCGATGTGATGCTGAAATGTACATTTACAAGGATATTATAAGAAATACGCTGCTGTCCTGTTCTCTGTGTGTCCAGGGTATCATGGATAAACAGATGTGTCCATGTGTATAAATGGGCTTTCCTTTTATGTCTCTAACTTTTGTCCATCTTATTTTTGTCAATGGTCTGTCCAAGAATCGTGGTCAGTAATTTGACGGTCCCTGTCCATGTAACAGGGGTATACATGGACAGGCAACATTTGGTTGCCCATAGTATCATGGATAAACAAAGTTGTCCTTGTATATACTTGGTCATCATTTCTCTGTTTGCCCATTTATGTTTGGGTCTGGGTCTATCTATTACATTGAATCTAATTGGTTGAATCCGATTTGGTCGAGTTTAACTTTTTCTCTGTCTCGAGTTAGCTGCAAATATATGCAGGTGAGACCCCCCAACCCCCGCAACCCCTCGACCACCTCCTATATTTATATTCGTGATTCCCTCCCAAATATATTTGGGGTCTATTTTGATTAAAATAAAACTGCGACCAAATCGGATTCGACCAATTCGGAGGCACAGTCATCTGTCAACACGTTAAGTTTGTCCATGAATCAAGATAACTACCTCAATGCTTTCTGTTCCTGTAACAGGGGCATATAAGGAAAGGTATTCAAAGAAAACACGTGCATTATTTTATGTGGTCAGCCTGGTTTATTCAAAATATTGTACAATGTTTTTTTCATGATCCCAGGACATGGAGGTTTAGTTTAATTTTACCTCTTTATTTCATGCAGTTCTGGAAATAAAATAAGAATCTCTGGTATGATCCCCTGCCTTTCGTGAGGGAGAATGGGATGGTCAGAGTGATGTGGATGGCTCTGAGGGGTGGAGTCCACATTATGTTGCGCCCAGTCATCTCATGGAACCCAAACTTGGCAAGTTGCATAAACGTAAGGAGCTTTTTGGGAACATAAGAAGGGCCACATAATTGTATGCGTGAAATATGTCCGGGATAGGGATTCAGGCAAGAAACCTTCCAGCAAGTAATGCACTATGGTCTCTTGCCTCTATTCATTTGTGAAAATACTCATCCTAACAGAGAACAAGTCTGTAAATCACAAGACGTACATACTCATTTGAACATCATGTCAATAGATGTGGGGCTTGAGATGATTCGGCATAAATCTTGAACATCAAACACCCCTTCACAAGCACTCCCTTTGGCTAACAGAGGGAACCCTGGATCAATAGGCTACCTGGGAGACTGGTGAACCAGCTAGCCATGTTGGTCTGGGCGTGGGGCCTCCAGAGAATGGGGCTCCAGCAAGACAAACGTTGCCTCAGTTCAGCGCTGTCTTGTTCCAGCCCATTTCTTCCACTTATTTCAGTATAGTTATTACGTCTAGAGGTATTAATACTTAGAAGGGACATTTGCATTGTTGTTAACAAACAAATACAAGTTACTGTTTTTCTGGAACTCCACTCTTTTAAAATTCAAATTAATTTCTGACGAAACTTAATGATTGCCCTTTCCTTCCATCTCCTACAAGTCTAGGTAATCTAAATAATTGTTTTACTACAATCGATGTGAAATGTGAGCAGGCGGCATCATTCCTATGCAGTGCACTGCAGACAGGATCTGTATGTACATCAGGGCAAAGAACTGCATCTTCATTTCCCAAGGGCTTATCCTATTTGCATACCCACTATCCATTGTAAAATTACAGCCGGTTATGTTTTCTTTCCAACATGAATAAATACATTCTTAAAACAGTTCACAGGGCACAAATAAATGACTATATCCATAAAGCAGTTCATATTTTCTCAATATATAATTAACTTGAGCAATCCTGATATTTTTGTTTTTATAAAAGGTCTACTGTCCATGTTGGTGCATGCTGTTTGATTTCCCAAAGGTATTTTATCTGAATGGAATGCTTACATAAAGTTGACTAGGAACTGTGTCAGTCTGGATTGCTGTTTCTGTAACACAATAGTGCCGGGAACTCTGCTCTTCTGTTGCAATTGTTGTGAACAATTGTCTTCCATCATGATTGATTGTTTTAATTTTACACCCCACATTGCTGACAATCACAAGTGAAAATACCAAGGGGGCAAACAAGCATGCTAGAGCATCTACATGTTCATGCCAATGCATGTTAATTTATGGTTATCCAACTCATGACAACCTTGCATGTCCATGGTACCAGGGACACCATTTGACCGTTGTTATTCAATGTGTGTATCTGAGCCATTTACCATCTGTGGATGTCAATGATTAACCATAGACTTTAGACATCGCTTACCATGGTAAAACCATGGACAGCCAAGGTTTGTCAATGAACTTAAAAAAAAAAAAATGTAGGACTAATTACAGGGATACTGCTGTCATCAATCTGCAATTGGTAGGCAGAGTTGCACCATCAATTTGCTTCTGGGATGCACAGTTACACGTTAGCAATATGCCAATGGTACGGGGATGTACAGGCTGTTAAAGCCAGCAGTCTGCTGCTGGTAGGTGTGTTTTCATGCCTATTACGTTATCAAGCTGTACGCTATTAAACTGTTGCTGGTAGAGGCAGCTTTAGGGCTATTACTGTCAGCAATATGATTCTCATAGGGCACTTGCACAGCTGTTGCCTGAGCCCTGTGCTTCTGCAGGTCGGAGTTCCCGAGGCCAGTAACCTGAATGACTTTTTCGATCAGAGACTCCATCTTCAGGCGCAAAGGAAGTGCCTGTAACAAAATAGAACTGTAACATAATTGGTTGCGCTTGAAGTACTCAAATAGAGCAATGCATACAGTACTGATGGCCTGTCCAGACTGATTACAGAGAAAGAAACCACATACCATTTCAAAGCAAGCAAAATCACTATTTTCAGTTAGGATGACAAATGTGCAGATCTAGTGTCATAAAACAGATGACCATCATAAGGTTAATGGATCTTACACATGCCTCAGTGTACAAACACATCAAAACGCCTAAATTGTAATTTGTCCAATCAGAGTAAGGAAAATCCATCAGCGTGATGAAATATGATGCAAGGCAAACGCAATGCTAAAGAAGTGCATGGAGAGCCAGCGTGTAGAGCACGTGTCACTATCTGGCTTTCTTTCCGCATTCCCCGACCATAACGTCTGCACACTTTGAATGATGATAAATGGCTCTGGCTGCCCACATTCCTGTGCCCTTCAGATCGGCACATGACATCCCATCTCAGACCCAGTTTCCCAGAATGTGATCCAGTCTTCCACTAGAGATGCTAGTAGAAGACTAAAAAGAAATCAAATTGAGAAGATGACCAGGGGCGCAACCAGAGGGTTGCCCGGGGGGGTGGGGGGGGAAGGGAGGGGTGGAGGGGTCATGGCCACCCTTATAAAAATGCTGCCCCGCCACCACTGACCCATTCAGTTATGTGTGTTTGTTTTGGTGTGCCACCCCAAGATTTCCAGTGTGGCCACCCCTAAGAAAAATGTCTGGGGGCGCCACTGAAGATGACTACATATTGCACTGCTGACAATGCACAGCTTTAAGGACGAAATTGCTGGCAAAGCAACATAGAACTCGGACTGCAAAGATCTGAGACCTTCTCCAGAATGACTTCCAAAGTGAGGCCTCTGATGTGGTCTTCATCTGCTTTATTTATTTTTATATTTTTTAATTTGCATATGATTCACAAAGAAACCTTTACAAACTAAAGAAAAGGAACATGTCTACAACGTGGAACTAAAAATGACCTATACAAGTTAAAACAAGTTATACTTTACAATTAAAACTTTTAGGCAGATGAGTCTAAAAGAACAGTCAAGACAGCAAGTAGACAAGAAAAGTAAGATAATAAAGGAGATTAATAAATCTCGAATAATAGTTACATCAATTGGCAGTTGCATACACAACACATAAATAGATGACATGCTGTATTATGTCTTGCAAACAGACTATATAATAAAAATACATTGGCCCTCATTAGGACTCCAGCGGAAAACCATGGTGCTTTTAGCACCATGGTCGATGCCGGAGTCCGCCATGGCGGAGTGGGGAATTACCACCCCATTCCAAGGTTGGCGGGGCGGTGATTCCCCATGCCACCATGGCCCTTCCCCATTCCCATTTTTGCCCCATAGGGCATAAGGGGAATGGGGAAGGCGTTAAGTACGGTACTGCAAATTGTGGTACCGTACTTACCTCGAGAGTCCCTTTGCGGGCCTCTACTAAGGTCGAGTCCCGCAAAGGGACCTCGTAGTAAGGCGTTAAGGGTCTAACGGCGCCAACACCTTTTACGGCGCCGTTAACCCCTTAACGCCAGGGTCCTAATGAGGGCCATTATAAACTAAATATAAAAAAAACTATCACTCATTGATCTTCATAATCATTTCTTCAAGTTTACACAAGAAGCGAGCCGAAGCAAGTATTAAACCAATACTGTCACCTCTCACAGCACGTTCCTAAAAAGATTGGCTTGCAATAGAATTGGGTTCAGGGTAACAAGGGACCCGCAGAAGTCTTCTGTTATTTTCATAATAGGGGCAATAGACCACTAGGTGTTTTATTGTTTCCTCTTGTTCTGGAATACAACAGAAGCAACATAGACCGATGTTCACTTGAGAAAACGCAGGAGACTTATATTGGGTACGCTCCAAGGTGGGAAACTGATTTATTTTGAATCTCGTAAAGATTCGGCAAACCCTAGGACAGGGACATTTCAATACATAAGCAGGACAAATACATCTTTTTCTTTCAAAGGTGGCGTAGTCCTTGTAAGTTTTATACATATGATTGTGGTCAATTGTTTGGATCCAATCCATTTCATAAATTTTTGTTTTCACATTTGGAAGACCCATCGTAAGACCCTCTACAGAAGAGTTAATAAGTAAAAGAGTCTACTGCATTTGTGTGGTGTAAGATACTAATGAAGGGACTTTTTGAATGAAAAGTAGCGCATTTAGGTTTTCATATAAAGAATTGCGGGAAGGCACCAGTATTTTGGCATGAAAAGTAAGCTTTCGCCAAGTATATCTTGCGGCTAAGGATATTAACCCAAGTTCATGTCGGACAATGGAATTGGGAACCGCAGAAGCTAGTCCCAATGGGGATTTCGAGATTTGACCTTGCAATCTATTTAAGATGTCATCAAGATTTAACAGGCAAAAGTCCAGTCCAAACAGTAGAGTCGGTTCAACTTAAGGGTGTAAACATCAAAAAATGGGCTTAACAAAAATGTCCCATATTTCCCCACAATGATCTACATTTGCGACAGTAATGGCTGGAGTTTTGCTTTCAAATCTACTGTCCATGGCTTGATAGAGTTGGTAACGGATAAGTGGTACCCTAAATAACGTAAGGAGGATACTTGCAAGATGCTTTGATCGGCCATGTACCATGTATATTGTTTTGGGCGTCTATCATTAGCAAAGACAATAATATTCGATTTTGCATAGTTCACCTTTAAGTTGTGAGAAAATGCAAACTCATGAAAAAGAGTGAGCTTTCGTTGAAGTCCTGCGGGAGTTCTATCGAACAAAATAATGTTGTCCGCAAAACAAAGCCAATGTATCTGTAGGGTCGCTATTCTAGCAGGATAGATGGCAACATCTTCCCATAGTTGATCTATATCTGATAGATATTGATTAAAAAGTGTGGCTGCAAGATTGCATCCTTGCTTTACATCAGTCATGGTCAGAGTAGGCGAGGTAATCACACCCTTCTGGTTATCACAAACCTGAAAGGAGGTATTAGTGTGTAATAAGGTGATAAGCTGTATCAGCCTCCGCGGAAATCACAATTTCAGCTTCTTAGCCCATAAGATTTCCCTTATCACTGCATCCAATGCAGATGAAAGATCCAATGATGCAGAATATAATGGCCCTGATTTGGTGGCGTGAGTAGTGGCCAGGAGGTGTGCCAAGATCATTGCATTCAAAGAGGTACTCATATTGTTTCTAAATCCAATTTGAAATCTAGAATAAATATCATTAGCAAGGATCTGAGTTTCCAGATGTTTTAATAACAGGATGGCGAGTATCTTGGCAGCAACATCCATTAGGGCAATTTGACAATAATTGTTTGGGTCGTGAGGATCTCCCTTCTTGTAGATGGGGATCATGATGGTATTGCACCGTGATAAGGGAATTTTGGTGAAATGAAGAATGTGGTCAAACTTAGTAAAGAGTACAGCTGCCCAAAAGTGGGGATCAGATTTAATAATACAAGGTGGTAAACCATCAGGTTCGCCTGAATTTGAATTCTTCATTTGTCCCATTACCCACAGGATGTCTGCTTTTGAGAATGAAAGATCATCAACATTCACCATCACCAATATGCCAGAATCATAAGATAAAAATGGTTCTGGCAACCTAAACTTAGTTAGAATATACTGTTTCCACACATCCACAGAGATGCTAGCTCCCAACTCCATATTGGGCATGGTGACTGTACCTCTCAGAACAGACAACATCTGGTGGATATCTTGTTGATATATTAATAAGAAAAGTCTCTGATGGTCTGCATCGTGCCTTCGATGCTTAATCAGCTTAATTTTGTTCATGTAAGTTTGCCTGATTATGTGTTTGCGGAACAGGAACTCCTCTTGGAATAAGGGACCCTTGAGAGAATTTTTAGAGCAATGTTTTTGTCTTTCTTGTATTTTGCTACGATAGAGTTATAAGGATGCTTGTGTACCCTCACATGTTCGCTAAGCGCATGCACCAATTCACAGAGATGAGTCTTAATTATAGATGCATTTCTTAGCTCCCTCTGTAGGGAGAATTGAGGTAGTAAGGTGGTATCATCTACCTGCCATATATCTCTACTGACTAAATATGAGAGTTGTCTACATAGCTTAGGCGACCAGTGGACAGAGTGTATATTTCAATTGACCTGAATCGATGTCAGGTCTGGTTTAGCGACCAAAGGTACCATCCGAAATTGAATAGTGAGGGAGATCGGTCAATGATCGCTAAACTGAGAGGTTCCAATCTGCACCGGATTAACTAAGTCAAGTAAATTAGCTGAGATAAAGAAATAATCAATGCAAGATGACGCAGAGGCTCTTTGCCAAGTAACCATAGGGGACTTTGCATCAAACCTGGCCATGTGCAAATTACAATATTCAAAAATATTGCACCCAAGCTTCTCCTCTATGTAGTGAAGCAGAGTTAAAGCCCACTTTCATAGAATTGGAAGAGTGAAGATGAACTATATTGCAGGATGCATTGAGATCCCCTTCCACAATAATATGGCATTTAGGATTATTAAGAAGTGCATATATAAATAAATGATCTAGAGCAGGGGTGCACAACTAGTTTTGCCAGAGGGCCAAATGTACCTTACAAGCTATCTACTGGGGGCCAGATTGTTTGTGTGGGGTAGCGGGCAGGGCACGTGGTGAATTTACAACCCCCCTTCAAACTTTTATAGTAAGTATGGGGGGGAACAAATGGGCATTTTGAGGTGTACTTCTTGTCTTTATTGCTATTTGTGCTTTCAATTTTGTAGTACACGTTATTAACAAGCCAGAAGAAAAACTGAATTGGCTCTGGGCTTCAACATGTTATCAATAGTGTGAGAACAGAATCATCCCGCATGCCCAGCAGCAAAAACCTAACAGAACTGGCTGTCCTGCAGGTGAAAAAGAGATGTACAGATATGGCTGATGAGTGATCTGCCCACATTGACTACATGACTCCACACGCCACCACAAAACACCTCTGCTTTCAGAAGTACTGCCATAAAAGACTTCAATACCCACTATCAACATTGCTTTGTCAACGGGGCAATAAATGAATGTTCTCTTTACAATACTTTTATTTGAAGCATCATACAAAGGTGGTGTGTACAGGCCATGGAAGGAAAATATAACCAATATAGTTTTTTTCTATACTGCTTATACCATGCTTTATAGCACTAGTGTTGATAAAATTGTGTACTAAATTGGAGGGGTGTAAATATTTCCCCCAAATATGCCAGTGTGATGGAGCATAGCAAGGGAGCCCAAACCAATCAAGAGGTGTTGGGGATAGCAGGGGGTCTTCCCCCCCACCACCCCCGGAATAATTTTAAAATGCAAGGACACACAATGACATACATAATTTAAATTAAAGTACCTTCTGCCCTGGTCCTGATGTTTCCTCCCAGTGCTACAGCTCCTGCGTAGCATAAAAAAGAAGCAAAGAGAGCTTCCTGGTTCGTGCACATGAACCCAAGAGCCGGAGCACTGATGAATAAGAACCCACTCCCTTTGTATGTGGTAGGAGGCGCAGGAGCCCCTCTCTCATACATACACACATGCAGTTCATCAGCCAGCATCCCCAATGGGCCATGCAAGGTTGGGGAAGCAAAATGCCCCTTTTTTACATGGCTCACTGGATAAAATCCAATGAGCTGCAAGACTTATCCTTGGCCTCAACCCCGGGGACCACATCTCTTCAGCCCTAAAATGTCTCCACTGGCTCCTGGTTGCTGCAAGGATTAAATTCAAATCCCTCTGCATCATCCATAACGCTGTCTGGGGCTGGGGACCACGGTATCTACAATAGGCTCTCACCAAATACTCTCCCTCCATTTCTCTATGCTACTCCAGTGCCAACTCTCTGCGTGTCAAGCGCTTCTCTAAACAGCAAGCTGGTGGCCAATCTCTTTCCTCGGATGGCTCCCTACTCTGGAACAGCCTCTCCCTTTCTCTCTGTATAGAGCCATGGGTTGGTGCAACCTTGCCCATTATGGACAAGTGCCACTGGTGCACTGACAAAAAATGTATGCGCAGGGTCGTTGTGGATGTAGATGAAATACTGTTGACTTTGAAGTCATGGACATGAACTGCACTGTTGGTAATAGTGATTTTTGAATACATTAATGACTCATAGACAGGTGTTACAGAAGAAAGCTACCAGGGTAGCTCAGCAGGTTGAGTGACTGTTGCTAAAATGTCATATATCTAAAACTGGCTGCAAATCCTATGACTTTGCAATTCCTTATAAAAATAAATGCTATAAAATGTATGCGGCCAGGGGATATGTTGGGCTGCTAGCTTGCTTATATTCAGGTTGAGGGTGGGGGAATTTTTGCTCACGAAGTGAAAATCAAAAATTGGCACCCATGAACACACAGTTTAATTTCCTGATAACTGCTGTCAGTGCAAAAGAAGCATTTATTTGTGATTGCGCAGATTTGCAAGCATATAGCAGCTTTAGAAATGTATCCTGTGAAAAAACACAAAGGAAAGGACAAAAACAACAGGAAGCATATTTCAGTTTGGAAATGTCTTTTTTTTTTTTTTTTTTTTTTTACCAGTGTAAGTTGCACATTTGGTAAACTAAAGTGTGCCCACCATGTACATAGCCTGCTTTTATCAGTGATAGCCCCCACCCCAGTGATATTCATGGCCCATTGCTTCCCGTGGTGTCCCTTTCAGGCCAGATGAAAGAACACAGGGAGTGCAAATGGAGCCTGCTAGGCGCGAATGATGGCTGGACTAAGGAGCACCTTAAAGGCCCTTGCAAAGAGTACTTTGCCCGAGGTCTGGGAGGACATGCCATCAATTAGAAAGGCAATTACCCCCCTCCTGGTACGCCTCGCCTATGCCAGCAACATGTCAGGCTTCAAAGACTTTCATAATGAAGTGTGGCAAGCTTTGTTTTCTGTTGCTTGAAGTGGGCCGCACTTCATTATGAAAGTTCTGTTCTTCAGGGGACCGCAAAGCACAATACCGCGGGCCGCATATGGCCCGCGGGCCGTATGTTGTGCACCCCAGATCTAGAGCATTAAAGCACTCCTCCAGGGGGGATTTCTGGGGATTAAAGTAAATACATATCATCAAGAAAGTCGAGTCTGCAGAGTTCCCCTGCTGATATTCCATGGCCATAATATCTTGAGTAAACCATAACACCTTCGATTTAGCATCAGTTTTATTATTGATAAATATGGTGAGACGTCTAGATGGGCGTCCCAGAGGAGAAGCTTTGGCTGAATGCGAGAAAGTGGTGGAAAAATCCACAGCCAATGATTGAGTGGACATAGTTTCTTGAATCAGCAGAATAGAAGGAAGTTCATTATAGGATATGGCTGTGAACCACGCTCGCAAATTTGAACAACCACAACAATTCCAAGATCTAACAGTGCTTGTTTGGCCATTTTAGAAATTTCAGCAATCGTTGCCACCAACGGGCCTAACCAAGTAAGATTGTTGGCATTTGCAACCAATGCAGTTAGTTGAGGTATTAATTTACCATTAGTAATAGGAATGTTGGGGTTAGAGGTTTCCATGAGAGAAGGAGAGCTGGTCAATAAAGGAGCATCAAGAAAATTGTTTGCTGGCTCTAATGAGTTAAATGTGCACAGTGTAAGGCCACACGTTTTAAAATCTTCTATTTGAGACCAAATCAGGTTCAAAACATTACGTGAATAAGTCCTACATGTCATACAGTGGTTATTGATATTAGATAACTGGATCCACTCTACAGCTTCCGATATCAAAGTCCTCAGCTTGGGGCTGTGCTTGTAAGTATTAAAGAGAAATGATTGATTGATTCTTTGTTGGCCGTTTATAGATGGTTCACTAATCCATCCCAATATGTTAGGAAAGTCCCTAAAAGACTCATCAGGTTCGATATTCATTGCCGGCGGTGCCGTCAGCACGGGGCCATTTGTCAACCGTTCTTTGGAATATTAAGAAAAGGATTATCGACAGAAGGAACATCTATAACGTTGGGTGCAGCATTAGATGTTTTAATGGTGCATGACTCCTTCGGAGCATGTGTTTGAATATGGGGGGGGCGCTTGAGCTAGTTGCATGAGTGATGCAGGTGGCAATGATTTTAAAGGTCTTGCAGTGTTGGGCTTATTTGTCTTTCCAGAATTCGTTTTTTTATATGTGTCACTGGAAAAAATTGCATCATTTGGCTCTGGGTAGTTTTTTACTAGGTAGTTAGAGGATCCACCAACAGGATTCTCTGACTGAACATTAAGTGAAGACAATTTCTCAAAACCAAATTTGAAGATCTATCCAGTAAAGATAAGGGGTGAATACTCTCATTACAACAAAAGGTAATGTCCACTACCCTTACTCATCCTTAGCTATCAATGACCACTTGTTCTCTTCCACCTTTCTGAAATGTACGTTTTCCTCCTAAAACACTCTTTGTTGCTATCCTTTTGTTTACAGTTTTCTCTCCTGATGAACCATAGCATAACATATGGGGAAATACATGCCGAGAGGGATGAAAATGTAATATGTATGAAATGAATATAAACCAATTTTTGTTTTTGGAAGAACAAGATACTGTATGAAAAATAATACAATACATCTGAACAGTACAAGAATAAACCTAACCAGATTTCCAATGATGTATTTAATGTGTTCAAGTTCCACATGTGTTTTTTCATGGCCCTTGTCCAAGAGGTTAATTATCCGAGACATCACAGGGAATTCGGAAACGTCATCTAGGACAAAAGGGTTGGAAGTCTGAATATTTGCACCTACTGTGAAATGTAATTGCTCATCATCGGGAAGTTAGGAGAAAGTCTGTTTGATACCTTTATTGGCAAATTCGGTTTCAAATGAAGGAGTGTTCAGTGCTGGGGTTGGATAATTAGTTGAGTGGTAGTGCAATTTCCCATTTTGAGGCCCCTCATGCTCAACACCTTTTTGAACATCATTGGATTCAAGGTTACTATAAGGGTAATCATTTGCTGCATCAGCGGGCATCCTAAGCATAGGGGTAAAATGACCCATCGAGGAACAACATTGTTTGGTCCATTCTACTTTAACCATAGGTGAAAGAATGGATAAATCAGAAATGCACGTGCCATAAGATGGTACCCCTGAGATATGTGGATGGTTCCGTCAAGAATTGTGCTGGTCCAGAACCAAGAGTAGAAGGGGAAATCATTTTATCACTGGCATACATCGTAGTCTCTTTGACCTGGATTAGAAGTGGATTTCCTGCTAGTACTAGCTTCCTGTTATCGTTAGGTTATAAGGCCAATGATTGCAGACTGTATGGAACAGTTGTAGGGTCCATAGACCTTTCATCATGCCTTGACGATTCGGGAATGGGCTATAGCAGAGCCCCTCATCATCCCTCTCATATGATGCTTGAAACTGAATAGGGGCAGTAAGATTGAGACTGTAGTGATTGAGAATGGAGTTTAAGCATTTTTCATTTAAGCATTTACCACTACGAAGACTGCCAACCATCTTGAAAAAGGCAGGAAAACACAAGTGGCACTATCAGATTAGTCAAAAGCTAACCGTCATTGGAACACACAACCCAGTTGTAAGTATTTATACAAGCGAATGTCTAAGATTGTATCGATTGATAGGATTCACATATGGTGTTGTTTTTTGAAAAGTGAAAAATATAAGTACTCCAACGAAACTACAGTAGAACCAAATGCTCCAATCTATTAGGCATCTAGAGTTACAATTATATGCACAGCCACGTGAGTGGATCTACGGAAGTGAATCTGTGAGGTCACAGAACAATAATATGAACCAATACCATCTCATACTATGACTTGCATGCCACCCAAAAAAAGCCCTGCGAGCAGAGCGTTCTTTTGCAGACTACTAGTTACGTTCAAACTTTGGAGTGCAAAATAGTTCAGACTGTCTTAATAGGCATTCCAGATTCAAAGCAACTTTTATCACACATCATTGGAATAGTGAGTACTATCAAACGTACAAACGCTGTTTAAATCCAAAAGTAGGTTAAAAATGCAAACAACAATATATAAAGAGATGTGTACATCCCCACTCATACCCTCCGCACAGCCAAACAGCCTAATAGCCACTTGTCGCCACTTGTGTGAACCCGCGCAGGTGCGTGAGGCAGTGATCTGATGTAGGCTTGCCGGGAGATAGGGGGCGGGGCAAAAGATGTAACATTTTGGGCTGCAGTGAAGAAAAGAAGTTAGTAAGTAGAAAGCACGTGGACCAAGAGTAGAGTCGACAATTAGAGTCCACGTCAGTTCCAATGAAGAACAGAGTCAAATATTTACTGAGTGGTGTGAACATTCACGGCTCCACAATTTTCAAGCCAGCGCGAGCTTCCTCTCACAAAGGGCTAACTAGTTGTTGCGTAGTGAATACGTGTTATACGCATGCGCAGCCCATAATGAGGCTCGCGCATGCGCTTGTTCAATAAAGACGGCCCCGGCCAGCAGTTGCCGCCGGGGACCCAAGCGAGTAACATGCGTCCCATGTGGGTCCTTGGTACGCATGTGTGTGTGTACGTGTGAATGCCGGTGGGGGCCCAGGAGGTCCCGCGCCCCTACAACACTGGCGACGAGGAACAGCGGCAGCAGAGACACAGGTCATTGCTCCGATTGAGTCAGAGAGAGTGCCTCCTCTCCGTGCCGTCACAGACCTACGCACGTGGCCAGCGGCCATTTTGTCTGCATCGCGGATCGCAGCAGTTGCGGCCCAGGAGGAAATGTTTTTCAGGGCATCAGGGGAGACGGATGATGATGCAAAAGTTGCCACCATGGTGTACTCAGCAGGCACAGAGGTGCACAGGATCTATGACTCTCTGAATCTTCAGGTGGTCACGTACGATGCTGTAAAACAGGCCCTCCGAGATTATTTTCTCCCCATGGCGAATGTCGACTTTGACAGGTTTGTTATGGGGCGGAAAAGCAACAAAATGAAGAATCACTGGACCAATTCAGTGCACGGCTGAGACACCTCACAAGTACATGCAGATGGGTAAATGAGGAGGAGATGGTGCGAAACCAGCTGCTGCAGGGGTGTAGCTCGGGGAAGCTGAGAAGGCAGGTGCTACGGGAGCCAGGCCTGACGCTGCAACAGATCCTCGACACAGGAAGAGTTTATAAGCTGGCAGAGTCCAGAGGGGTGAAAATGGATGCTGCCATGCACCCGGGGAAGCGCGAGTATGCTTTTGCCATCGGCCGTGCTGCCCCAGGAAGGGCACGATGGACACCAAGGAGGTCGGACAGCCCATCTGCGGCGGGTGCTCCGCAGTTATGTCCATATTGTGGGTATGACCTGCCACATGTGGGAGAGTGCCCGGCAAAGATCAGGGTCTGTGGCCGGTGTGGCATGCCAGGACACTATGCAAGGGTGTGCAGGGCCTCCACCCCAGTGACGGCGTCGAGAGGGCCAGCAAGAGTTGGCGGGAGTGGTGCCCGGAGAGTGAGGGGTGTGTCATCGGTTGAGCAGGGCATGCAGGAATTGGACATTGCTGAGGAGGAAGAGGAGGAGGACATTTTCTTCATCTCGAGCATTGCTGCCGGCTCCAGAGGGTCTAGACAACCGACGTGCACTGTGATCATTAGGGAGGTGCCTACTCCCATTCTGATAGACACTGGTGCGTTAGTCTGTGTGCTAGCGGCAGAACACTATGAAACTCTCCCAGGCCCTCCCAAGATAACGGAGTCCAAGGCCCCGGATATATTCTTTCGGGGGAGATACACCGCTGCCAATTTAAGGTGTGTTTGTGGCACCGGTGTCACACGGAACAAAAGAAATCAAGGCAAGGTTTTTTTGTGACAAGCGTGAGCCCACACTCCCTGCTAAGCTGTGCCGCTTCCAAAGCCCTTGACATTGTACATTTCACACTGGCTGTTTATCATACGGACATCGACCGCCTCCTGCTGCGTTTTGACAGCATTTTTCAAGGGATCAGTAAAATGAAAGGGGACCCCATCAGGCTCCACATTGATGGTTCTGTGAGGCCGACGGCCTTCAAACATCGCAGAATACCCTTCAACCTGAGGCCACAGGTGGAGAAGGAACTGCAGTCGCTCGTCGACTTGGACATTATCGAGAGGGTTGAGGGCCCGACTCCATGGGTCTTCCCGATTGTGTTTGGCCCCAAACCCAAACAGCCAGGAGCCGTCCGCATCTGCATGGACATGAGACTGCCCAACATGGCTATCAAAAGGGAACGCCACCTCACGCCCACGCTGGATGACATCGTCGCAGAGCTGCAGGGAGCGAAGGTCTTCTCCAAGCTGAACCTAAGGTCTGGCTACCATCAGCTGGAACTTCACCCGTGGCCGAAATATGTTACCACCTTCAAGACTCACGAGGGGCTGTACCAGTTCAAGAGGCTCAGCTTCGGTCTCTCGTCAGCGGCAGAAGTTTTCCAGAATGCCATCCGGTGGGCCCTGGCAGGACTAAAAGGGGTGATCAATATGTCTGATGGCATTCTAGTGTTCGCGCAGTTGGAGGCGGAACACCTGAAGCATCTGGAGCAGGCACTGGAGAGACTCAAAATCCTGGGTCTAACCTTGCATCGGAAAAAGTGTGAGTTCTTGAAGGACTGAATACAATTCTTTGGGTTTGTGTTCCAAGCAGGAGGCATCTCGCCTGACCCGCAGAAAGTGAGTGACATTCGCGAGGCAGCCCCACCAGAGTCACTAGCGGAGATACAAAGCTTCCTCTGCATGGTCAACTATTGTGGGCGATTTATTCGTGATCTGGCGTCTCTGTCCGAGCCGCTGTGGGCCCTGACAAGGAATGATGTGGCGTTGTCCTGGATGGCGAAAGAACAGAGGGCGTTCGATGAGATCAAGAACGCCTTGTCGGAGCAGGAGACCATGGCGCACTTCAATCCAGACCACGAATCAGAAATAGTGGTGGATGCCAGCCCGGTGGGCCTGGGAGCGGTGCTCATGCAGGCAGATCCACAGGGGACGATGCGTCCCATCGCCTATGCAGGCAAGGTGCTGACGGAGTGTTAGGCGGAAACCTGTGCAGTTCCCTCTGGGACCACTGCAAAAGATTTAGGACTACAGGTGTTTGGCGGTGAACCCACTTGGTAGCAGTCTGTACCACACAGATTCACTTGGTAGCTGTGGCTGAGCAGTCAGACTTCCCTCAACAAGAGTTGAGCAGTATGTGGAGTATACAAAATAGGGCAATCCTTCACAGCAAGACAAGTAAACACGCAACGAGGCTTAGTGTAAAGATATTAAGATATTTATTTATAATGAAACATCTATGGAAAACACTAAGGCAAATCACGGCAAACAAATCAAACACAATTACTCTACGAAGTAGAAAACGATCAATCCCCCTAGCAATATATCGACAACTCTAGGTTCTACCGGTACCACTTATTTTCAGACAGAGGTGTACACCTCAACCCAGATGACACTCGAATATTAGTTAGGACGGGAGAGAAAAAGATAGGCAGGTTATAAAATCAACACAGTTCAATCCTACGCAGATAAAATGCAAGGCAGGAAGGCAAGGATCACAATAGATCGTAAAGTTCAGAGGCCAGGCCCACTCGGAGAGAGGCAAGGCGCGATGTCCCAAAAAGTCTCTAGTGGAGATACATTCAAGTCTTTATAGCAAATTGTTATCGGCAGATTGAACCAGTTCAGAACAAGGAATGAGCAAAGCTTGGAGGCGACCCAACGGAACGGAGAGGATTAAGACACCTCACTCGAACCGATAGAAAGGGAAGCCAGGCAGACACGGTACCTTGTTGTGGAGGGCAGCTCCGGCGGGGGCAGTTGTTCCTGGTGGTGGATGCACGTCGGGTATTTGCCAAGAGTAGAGATGATCTCATCGTCGAAGAAATGAAGTCCGGTGCATCACCAGCGAAGAGACCAGCCGCGGAGTGCTCCGTCACAAGGCACCACCTTTTGGTCTCGGTTCAGGGGTAGTGGCTATCCGGTTGCTGGGGTGCGCTGCACGGGCAATTCGACCACTGCGACCTGAGGCGAATAAAAAGCAAAGGGGACTGGTTGTTCCCACCAGTCAGGGGAAGAGACTCTCCGGCAGGAGATCTCCTCTGTCGTCGGGAAGTGGTGAGTCGGTTCCGCAGGGCTTCACCGGAGGTGTCGTCGTGCAGGTCCGCTCAGCGTTACCCTCGTCGGATTCTTAGGTCCTGTGGTGACTTCTCAAGATCCAGTCCCAAAAGCCCTGCTTTTATGCAGAAAACCCCCATTCATTCAGCCTAGCTGTCAATCAACACATGCAAAGTGGTGAGCGGGAAGGCTCACCACCTGGGCCAATCACTCCAGAGTGCGACTGGAGTGGGCAAGGCAACTCGGTCCAGGGTGCCTAAACCCCCTCCCGCACCCCTGTGGTAACCCAGACAGAATGGCACCACTTTGGAGGGTCTCTGTACAGAGCCCGCCAAAAGTGGAACAAAGGGCTCAACCTTTGGTTTAGGAGTTACAGAGACGAACACAGACGTCATTTTAAAAACCGAGTTCTGGCAGAAAATACCATCCGGTAAACTTATTTAAGATAAGTAGACCGGTGGTACGTTAGAGATTAACGAGGAAAAGTATCAATCTCCAACAATGGGACGAATCCCATAGGGTTATGTCCGGGGTCGAACATAACAAGTAGTTTCCACTGCCACCAGCCAAAACTCGACGAGGGGGGACGGGACAGTGCCCCCTCGAGTAACAGGTCCAGGAGTAATCGAATTACCCCTACTAGCACGTCCACGATAAGATGGTTGGTGCTAGTCCTGTTAGTAAATTTAGGTCTAGTAAAGCCAATGGTGACTTTACATGCCCGAGGAGACGGTAGTCAGTCCCGGGGTATGGAGTCTATGGTGGGGGATCCGCTAGGACGCCCCCGTGTTACGGCACGTAGGGTGCAGTGTAACACACATAGAAAAACATATGAGACCCTATGGAGTAAAAGACCCCATAGCCCATAGAACACATTGACATTCAAAGGAATTATACACATTCATGTCCAAGAGTGGGAGGAAAAGAGTCTCACTCTTGGCAGGATGGAAAAAAACAAACTCCCGAAATCCAGCAAAGCGGCTGGGGGACTCACTAGGTTAGGAAATTCAGCCTAAACAGAGAATTCTCCCTAACACGGAGACGGAGAAGCACTATTCGCAAATTGAACGCGAGGCCCTGGCCATCCTGTGGGGCTGTAAACATTTCCGGATCTACATCCCGGGGAAGCCCGTGGTGGTGGTAACGGACCACAAGCCTCTGATTCCGATCATGGCTGGCACTTCATCCAAGCCCCTTCGCGTATCGAGAGATGGATGCTGTCACTCATGGAGTATGGGGTCAGGTTACAGTATCGCCCAGGCACTCACAACCCCGCAGATTATTTGTCCCGTCACCTGGGGGCGGGGCGCTCTCAAGACTCTGACGAGGTGGTGGACAGCATCGAAATGGTTCAGCATGTGGTGGAAGTAGCCCTGCCTGTGGCCCTGGCACGCCATGAGATTGCGGAAGCGTCGAATGTGGACGAGGTGTTCCTGGTCGTCAAAGAAGCCATGGGCAGTGGGGAATGACGTGAAGTGCTCAAGAACAATGACAGAAGGGAAAGTGGGGCACGAAGAGATCTCCAGGCACTGTGGAATGTCCGTAATGAACTGTCAGTGGCAGAGGACGGCTTTCTGCTGAGGGGGTGCCAAATCGTCATCCCACGAGCGCTGGTGGGGAAATTATTGCAGCTCGCCCACAAAGGACACCAGGGGACAGCAAAATCGAAAGCACGCCTAAAACTGAAGGTGTGGTTCCCGGACCTGGAGAGCAGGGTGGACGACTTTGTGCGGGTGTGCATATCGTGCCAGGCCATGGAAAGGAGTGAGCAACCCTGGGGGACGGTGCACGCCGACTTCGGGTCCACGGGCAGAGGACTGTATTTTCTTGCATTCATGGACCAGTGGTCCCGTTATCCTGCGGTGGAACTGGTGGAATCCACGGCCAGCGGTCACACCATCCTGGCCCTGGAGAAAATGTTCGCCACCCATGGGTTCCCCACGGAGATTTGTTCGGACAATGGCTTGCCATTCCAGGGGCAGCAGTTCGCCCAGTACTGTGAGGAAAGGGGGATCCAGCACTGGAAGGTTACCCCACTCTGGCCCTCGGGCAAATGGGGAGGTGGAGCGTTTTATGAGGTCCCTAAACATGGTCTTTCGGATCTCGATAAATGGGGGAGAGGAGCTCCGCCGCAACCTGTTTGAATTTCTGCGCGAGTATCGCACTTCCCCCCATCAGTCCACCGGGGTTGCACCAGCTGAGGCTCTCTTCAAGCGAGTCCCCAGAGGACTGATCCCCGAAGTGGGGGGATGCAGTCTAGAAGTAATTGACAACAACCGAGTATGCGTGGAGAGGGCCATCCAAAACGAGCGGGAGAGCGCCCGCCGGAACTTGCCGGAGAAGGCGATTGCAGTGGGAGACACTGTGCTGGTCCGCAATAGGAGGCCGGAAGGGAAGCTGTCTCTCCCTTATGACGCCCAGCCACTGGGCGTGACCCATGTCAAGGGGTCCATGATCACCACAGCCAATGCCAGAGGCACCATTACGTGGAACGTGTCATACTTCAAGCGGATTGAGACTGTGCCCCCTCCAGTGATGCCGGAGGTATCCAGACCCGGACCTCGTGAGGGATCTCCATCAAGGAGCGAGGGGCCGCCAGAAGCTCTCGAGGCCCCAGAGACACCTTGCGAGGAGTCCAGAAGGTACCTGAGCCGGGTGGGGAGGAAGCCGCCGCTGAGGTTCAGGACTTTATCTTGGACTCTGCCCCGTAACAGGGTGAGAACTGGTTGTCGAGTCCCAAGTTGTAATTGCTGTGTGCCAAAGTTATAATTGTTTCTTGTTTGGGGAAAAAGGAGGGATGTTGCTTAGTGAATACGCGTTATACGCATGCGCGGCCCATAAGGAGGCTCGCGCATGCGCTTGTTCGATAAAGACGACCCGGCCAGCAGTTGCCGCCGTAACACGCATCCCGTGTGGGTCCTTGGTACACTTGTGTGTGTGTATGCGTGAATGCGGACGGGGGCGCAGGAGGTCTGTGCCCCTTCAACACTAGTCACCTCTCAGAGACGGCGAACTACTCAGGGTCAGAGCAAACTCCTCCAGTCCTCAACAGCCTAACAGCCACATGTGTGTGCGTGCGCGGGTGCGCGAGGCAGTGGTCTGATGTAGGCTTGCCGGGAGATAGAGGGCGGGGCAAAAGACATAACGTTTTGGATGAGTGATGTGAACAGGAACGACTCCACACGTTTCAAGGCAGCACAGGCTTCCTCTCACAGACGGCAAAGTAGTCAGGGTCAGAACCAACTCCTGCAGTCCTCCACAGCCTAACAGCCACTTGTCGCTATTTGTGCTGCTTTAAAAAGGATAAATGGGGACACCCAGTGGACCACGAGACCTAGAGTTCACCTGCCAGCTGGGCAAATACGAGACCGGGGACACAAACTGGGAGCAGCAACTGAATGATCAGAGAGAATTTGGGTTGCACATTCAAGATGGTTTATTGCCTATTCTCCCACTGAAAACAGAGTAATCTGGGGCCCTTATTAGTCCCTGGATCCAGCACATGTCTATTTCTATATCTCAATGCACCCTGTGACTGCTGCTGTCCCAAGGAAATCCCCCAACATACTCATTCACTGACCGTTGTCCTCTGCTCCTGAGAGTCCCCTGGTATCAGAGGTCCGGAATGACCTTCACTACTCTACCAGAGGAGCGCCTGCATCACTGACAGCAACCCGTGGTCTGTGGTGATCTTCCAGCTAATCCCACTAAATCACCATTCATTCTTCAACTGAAACTTATCTGGTTATCTCACCACCCCTACTGCAGACTGCTAATCTGCCAGTATTAGCACCGATCCTGAGCTACAAGTGTGCTGGCCTTAAACGAATCAGCCCAGAATGCTTGACTCTGCTTACCATGCTACGTTTTAACATCATATAATGACTGCTTGCGTTCTTCGGGCATTATTATTTTGACTGTACTTACTAGGTAGCATTAGCTTTGTGAGCAACGAATTAATTAATTTAGATAATGCATACTTCATGTTGGATTTCTACACGCACTGCCTATTGCAGAAATCGTATTACCCTGCATCATGGGTAGTTTATGGAGTCCACCCCAGGGTGCAGCTTGTGTGCTCCCCCACATCTACCATAGGTGAGCAGCAGTGGCTGAGGAGCCCTAATGATCATCTTTCAGATACAATACTCAGCCCATGGATGGTGCAGTTCCTTAGCACAGCTACATAGTAGTGCCAGTTACGCCATCTCTGTTCTTAATGTTGATGATAATGTATTTATATTCTGAATAATGGCATTACATTTACAGAGTGTGTTTTTCAATATCTCTACTAGAAGCAGAGTTTTCCTTGCAGAGAATTGCGGAATAGAGTCTTGTAGTGCCAGTGATCTCAGCTACTAAAAGGCCTCTACTAAAAACCCTTACACATCTGATCTATTCTAGGAGACTTTTACTACCAATGATATGCGCACAAAGAAGGCTTTTACCGGCTATTATCGAGGCCCAAGCAAGGATGTTATTGTCTATAATCTAGATGAGAGACTTTTTGTGGCCCGGGATATGCACCACAATATATTTTGTTCTGTAAAATGATCTATTTCAGGCTTATAAAATTCCATCAAACAGTGATGTGTGGCTCGCGAACACATTTCATGATTTTTAAGGATGCTCGGTCAAAGTGGCCACGTGGAGAGTTGCAAATGAGTAGGTGTGAAACCATGAACCCTGCAAAAATCATACGTTGACAGGTTCCAGAAACAGATACATTACAATTCTTCCCTAGCTCTTATTTGCTGTCGGTAGTAGGCTAAGCACAAGTTTCCATTTTGACGTTAGGACGAGGTGCAGAATAATAAACTATGGGTATGCAACATTTATAAATCTCTGTGAAAATGTGCAGATTTGCGGAATTTTCAATTGACAAAATTGCAAAATGTCCTCATTCTTCACTTCAAGTAAGTATACACGAAATGTTGCAACAGATGAGATTTGCGTCATACTTTTCCTTCAGAAACGGAAATGCCTTTTACATTTTCTGCTAAAATGGACTTTGGCGACAAACCTTTTTTTACACCTAACTTGCATGAAACATTTGTTGTATTAATTGTGAAAATGCTTCAATTTGTGAATAATACTACATTCAAATAAAGGCCTTTAGCAGGAGTGTTTCTGTCCATATTTATTATGCAGCTGGCAATTAAGTGGGTGGCAGAGTGGAGTTGACTGAAGTTAGAGAAGTTAAGAGGAGAGATATTGTTTTGGTCCCGGTAGCAATTAATTGGTGGCCTCATTATGAGTTAGCCGGTACCTTGTTAAAGTGCCCGAAATAACGTTTCCCAGCACTTTTGCCATAACTATAACCTTTGCAGTAGGGAATCCGACCCCAACTCGAAAAAAAACTGCCGGAATTACTGGCACTGTAATACCATTGCAAGCAATACCGGCAAAATGAGACCCTCCCCCCTCCTGTTAGGCCGGGGCGCCTTGGAAATAATGGACTGCACACAAGCTTAATTAAACACGTCTTAATTTATTAAGCAACAAGACGTAACTAACTTTTCTCCATTCTCCTCCCCTGTTCGTCAGGAGTCACGTGACCTGTCTTCTGCGCCCAGTCTCCGTCTTAAAGAGACAGGGCATTGCGAAACCTCCCTCCTTCCCCCCAAGTCCTATGGGACTACCTGGAATGGGAATTTACCAGTGAATCTGCTGGTAATTTTGTCAGACCAAGCAGTGGAAACGGTAACACCGTTTCATGGTATCCCGCCAGTTTTACGGCGGGATACCACCAAACTTGGAATGATGGCCTATGTGGTTTGTTTATTTCATTTTCCCATGGAACGTGGGACAAACCAAGCTCAACCTTTGATAAGAGAAACTTAGTTCTGTTTTGCCAAGTTTCCTGAAGCCAACCATGCATGCCCAGGAGCAGCAAAAGTGATCTCGTAAGGAGGCGGCATGCCTCATTCAATATGTGGCATGATACCTGCCCTAATCTAAGCATTGGAAAAATGCAAGGCACATCGAATGAAGGTGGGACATCACTTAATGCTGGATTCTGAATATGGCGCAGGCAGATAGACGACGGAATGGCATTGAACTCCCTGAGCCAGAGTTGCTGGAAAGCCTGGACGTGAAGGTGCATGTGAACCACTCACCAAAAAGAGTGCTTCATCAATAGGGATGTTGAGCCATTTTAATTTTGCACATTTTAGGATTAGAAATATGAAAGAAGCCCCTCCCCCCAACCAAAAGAAAGAAGTGCACATGATCAATTTGAGATATAAGGTCATATACAGGGCGAAGTCAACTAGAAGGTGGAGTTAATCAGTATCAAACAGGAAAGTTAACTATTTAACAAGGGAAATTAAACAGGGTGTAGGCAATAGATTACATGGCTGTTTTCACAAGGGTTACATGGTTTAATCGACAAGCATTTACACTTGTGTTATTTTTGTTCATATCATAATTATTCTCTTCCTTAAAGCCGATTTTCTTTCCCCCCTGAAAGATATTAAAGTTGATGGTCTAATGTCAGTGACACCTCCCTGATTCCTGAGGAGCGCAGTGCTTGAAGGAAAACAAGCTTTGCAGATAAACAAAAAGGTGGTGGACCCATTTGTGAAAAGCTCTTGAAAATTGGGTCTGTTCTTTTGCTTTAACAGTGCCTCCACCACTGTTGGTGAAGGTAGATTGCCTAGGCAGAGGGGAAGGACAACCACCATTGTGATGGTTTTGGATTGTGAAGATCAGTGCCCACATGTCTATGTAATCTTGTGTAACTAGCAGAGGATCCTGTGGGTAGCTGTGCGGCATCACACACCAAAACACTCACTGAAATATTATGTAGCATCATCATCATTATTTTCCACCTGAGCACCTATGTGTACAAAGAAACTAGCAGCCTGAATTACATTTTTCCCAATCCATGTTTCCTAAATTGCTGCCTGGCTTGCCAAAGTTTACAGATGCATGGCAGACTATGGAGACTCCAAAATAAAACCATGCTCGGCCCTATGGTCAAACATTTAACAGAGAAAAAACACGGGCATGAAAACTTCCAATGAACAATACTGATGGCTATCAAAGGGAAAGATAGTCGCTGTTAGGAAAGATTTCGTAATTGTAGGTAATTTTCCTTCCATGTGGCAACCCCTAAACTTTTTGCTGTTGTTTTCACCTTGTTCTTGACTTTGCCAGAGAAGTTCAGCCTTCTGCCGCACTCCTCTGGGCTTTCACTCCTTTCTTACGGGGAAACTGACATGCCCTTAAGACAGTCAGTACCGGGGAACGCTGTTTCCCGTAGTTTCTTTTATCATGTTGCGGCTTTAGTGCAACATGACACAAGAGGGCACTGTAAGCTAAGTTACAGCTCTCTTGGGTCTCTAGCCTTCTACAGGCCCTAGATACTCTTTTAGGATGGTATTTTGATCGGTGCAAGTCATTCAGGGACTGAAATGGTGGCAGCGATCGTTTTGTTTATTTTGAGCTCCTTTTGGCGTTCTGAGCACGTTTTTCGCACTGAACCCAAAATGGTGGCCTGGCTCCCAAAATGGCCAGACCACGAGGCTCCTTTGTCCTGTCCACTGACTGTCTTGCTCCCTTCACCTTCCCCAGTCGAGCGACCCGGGGCCTTCCTTATTTGGGCATGTACTTTCCCGCGAAACGTGATTGCTTTCGCGGGCTTCTACATGTCTTTTGTGTGCCTCCAGGGTGTGGGCTGGGATGTCTGGTCCCAATACACATCCTGGGTGCCAGAGAGTCTAGGGTAGTGTGAATGCCTGGGACCACCGTGGTCCGTGATTGGTCCACGTATGGTATGTGTGTTGATGAGCGGATCTCCCATTGGCTCCCCTCCGTTTTGGCGCGAAGGGAACCGTGGATAAGAGGGGGCTGGAAACACCACTACCAGGTCGATCTCCTGAGTTCTCACGAACGAAGGAATACAGGAGCCAAGTATCCTGCAACCAAGAGGCTGGACAGAGGAATCGCTGGTGACCCGTTGAAGGAATCCTCCTTTGCACTGCTGTCGTCCTGTGAAACCCTTTCCTCCTTGGATCGAACCAGAAGGCCTGTACTGGTGCTTCGACCTTTGGAATAGCAGGAACAGCTATTCCCGGCGACTTCATCATCTCCTGCCAAGTAAGCCTTCGGAAGCGTCTCTGGGCCATCCAGTTGACTGACCAGCTTACAAGGGAGTCCTGCTCTGTAACCGCCGCCAGGTTGTGTTGTATTTCGAGTCCTTGTCACTCTCCCACGCTTCGTACACTTGGCGTTCCCAAGTCTGAAGGGAGGAGTGTACATTTGGCTCAGATACACACGGCCGCTCCGTTGTCCTGCTGCGGCAACAAACTGTGCTGGTTTCGTCGATTGGGACGTCTTTTTGCTCTACACGACTACGAGGCGTTCCCTGCTCTTCTGAACCTGCCAGCTGCTGAAACTAACGTGGAGAAGCCTGGGTCTGCTTGCTTCGGGGACCAGTGAGTAGTTTAGCTAGGATCTGGTCGCCCTCCTGCAGTATCCCATTGCTTTTCCCTGCTGTGTAAAAACAGCACCCTTTTGGCCGTACTCGCGCTCTGCTTCTGCCCGCTGTGGAGGCTGCGCTTGAGTTGCGGAACCTGTTCTCCTTCTGCTGTGCACTAACCCGAACTGCCTGACTTCCTCCGAAGAGCTTCCCCTTTTGCCCGTTGGCACCGGCGTGGCAGGTACTTTGAGCACAAGGCTCCACTCTTCGCAGGGCTCGGACTTCCATCTAGTTAGGTGCCTCTGAAGGCGAACTGAGTCTAAAGCGTTATCGCACTGCCTGTTTTCCTTCCCTTTCAGGTGGACTACACATTTCGTGCTTATAACGCTAGCGACTGTTGTATTTGTATATATATTGTGTTGATATGGTATGTGTTGGTTTAGTATTGTGATATTGTGATTTTCTCGCTACGGTCATTATTTTAAAGGCCTTAAAATAAATGTGTATATATTTTTGATATAACAACTGTTTGGAGTAGTTTGTAAGCGCTCTTGCTTTGTGTGCTCATTGCGGGCTTTCAGTCACCCTCACCCCTCTTGAGACCTAGTCTTGACCGCCGCGATCGCTACCTTGATTGGTCTGGCTCGTCCAGAGGTTACCCTGTTCCAAGTAATTAGGTTGGCCTTCTGAACTTCTGCGCCATCAGGACAGAGTTCAGAAATCCGTCTTAACAGTCGCCTCATGTAAAAAATACTTCATGAAAAAGAACAAAAACTCATTTTTCTAAAACAGAGCGACATAGAAGGTCTCAACGAGACTGTCGAATGGAATAAACTCTAATGGACAGTGCACTACATACACTCTCCATCTAAGTCCATCTTAGTATAGAGAGTTCACTAATAGAGAGCGTCCAACTGAGAAAAGCCTAGACGCCATATACAGTAGAGACACGGACACAGATGAGTAACTACCTAAAGGAATATAAATCTACTCTTCATCTTCTCAAAATATGATATATAGATTTAACAAGATATACCACAAACTGATATCTAAAGTAGTTTGCAAGATACATCATTCTAGACAAGGCTACCTCTTTCTAGTATTGGTTCAAAATACTTATTGGCAGTTTCACTTTAATATCTGTTTTTAATACTTACTGGCATTTTCATTTTCATTTTTCAGGAAACCCATATTGGTCAGTAATATATAGCCTTAGCGGGACAGCACTATGCTTGATATTGTTGTTACATCATCTCTAGCCTCTAAATACCAGAACTCATCTGTTACTTTGAGCCTAGGTCAAAATATAGAACATCAATGCAAGACTAACTAGGTTAGCTCTTAGAATAATTCATATCTATATCTTCTTCAGCTATCTAAGACAAGAACTCACTTGATTCTTTGAGTTCATGTCTAAATCGCTGAACACAAAAAAAGGACCATATAGCTCAGCCCCTGCAGTAATCTGCATCGACCCAGTAATAAACATGGACCGGGTATACTTGGTCTGCTTTACAAAAGATTTATACGAGCTATGTTGAATAGCTCTGACCAGGAGATCGGCACTAATATACAAAATATAAAAATAAAATAATTGTTTTACAAGCTTACTGCGGGTCCCGGCATCGATACTAATATTAAAAATCAAGGAAGGACTACCACCTTTAAAACCACCCCTAAAAAGGCACACCACGCCATTTTTCGCTGTTTAAAACAGCCAGAACACTATGGTGGCTGCCCGAGAATTTTATCCAGGAGACACTGCTAGCTGACCGGTGAATGCACAAAACCAGGTAGGATCCAAAGATGCTAACATTGTCGAAGTGTCACACGTGACATAGAAAGCCTAGAGATTATAATAACACAACATTTATAACACAAAGAGCCTAACCTTTTCCCATCTCGTTACCGGTCCAGGATACTAATACATCCCGCGATTAGAAACCGATCAACGCCCAGTTTCTCAGCTTGTAGACATTGAACTAAACCGAGGAAAGATATATACGTACATAGAAGGTAAGACATGCTACCTACCCGGCACTAGATCTAAATGGTGTCACTGTCATACACTCTCTCTTTTTCTATATGAAGGATCAGGTATATACATAGATGGAAGATGATAAGTATTTTTTCATCTCCATTCAGGATTTCTCGAGCCCTAAGAGCGGCGAATACACACATTCAGATCCAGAATCTAGACATATATAGCCCCTAGCAGTGGACACCGAAGGAAAATACGTGAAGGTACCTTGATTTATAATATCCAATCTAGACACAACAGTAGTATTAAACCTGAATCTAGCCATATCTAAAAACTGATCTATATCTATCTCGATTTCTCTAGAGACCCTGAATTCTACAGACTCTATACCAACACACCCCAAAGCCATTGCTACCTAGACATCTAAGGGAATTTACAAACCATATAACTAGAAGGTATGAGACATTTTTTAATACCATCCCTGACCATATGTGATTATTTAGAGGATGTGGTAGAGTGTAAGTAAACAGTTTCGAGTAAAGATAAGTCTCTTTGACATTTCTCCTTAGGTCGATATAACAGCATAGATAGCCACAATTGACCCCTGATAACTAGCCCTGATATACAAGGGACGGCATAAACCAGAGACAAACCTTACGCTAATAAAGGTAATTCAATAGCCTGCCTGAGCACTATTATAATGATAATAATTTACAAAAGGAATCTAGCATTTAAAGCGTCTCTCTTTTCTGTTTTGTGTTTTCCAACAGTTACACCATACAAAGAAAACCATCAAACCTCTGCCTTTTATCAAACGTGTAAAACTGGCGATATGCATGTTTTAACATTATCACAGTCAATGTGACTATTTTGACCATCCTCCTGATGAATGTTCCATTATCAACAAATGAGAACAGAAACATGTTGAGTCCAAACTCTAGTATATTGACTAACTTTATTTAGAAAATGATACTCCTTTCTAGAGTATGATAACAGGAAATTAGCAAATGTGCTGAATGTTATCCATAATCTTCTGTGTTCATTAACTCAACACTAGTCTTCATCCAAGAAGACACATTTTCACTATTAGGAATGTGTTTTAGAATGCTTTTTTCACTATACTGACAACCTGAATTTTCTTTTATGTCAATGATTTTTTTTTTTAAATAAATGAACATTTTGTACTTTGATCAAGAATTGACTTATTGAATCTTTTGGTCTAACTGCTACAAAACCTGCTAACTACCTCTTGTTATACTAAGTGTCTATCTTTCCCAGAATAAGGTAGAGCGCCCACCTAGAGTGAGCAGATTTGGGGTACACCCTCTTTATATACAGAGGCTCTGTTGTGCCCCCCACACTGCTCTTGTCCACTGTGTTGCTCCATTGTGCCCCCACACCCACCCCCTGTCCCCCGGTGTTGCTCACTTGTCCCCGTGTTGCTCTGTTGTGCCCCCCACACTCACCCCCCTGTTCCCCTGTGTTGCTGCGCTGTGCCCCCACCCCTCTTTCCTCCGTGTTGCTCTGTTCTGCCCCCACCCCGCTCTTGTCCCCTGTGTTGCTCCATTATGCCCTCACCCCCTATCATTCCGCGGTGTTGCTCCGTTGTGCCTCCCTCCTGTCCCCAGTGTTGCTTTGTTGTGTCACCCACCCCCTCTTTTCCCTTGTGTTGCTCTGTTGTGTCCCCACTTCCCCTTGACCCCTGTGTTGCTCTGTTGTGCCCCCACTCCCTTTGTCCCCTGTGTTGCTCTGTTGTGCCCCATCCCCTCTTGTCCCCCGTGTTGCTCTGTTGTGACCCCCCCTCTCTTATCCCCCTTGTTGCTCTGTGGTGCCCCTACCCCCTCTTGTCCCCTGTGTTGCTCCGCTGTTCCCACCTCCCCCTCTTGGCCCCCGTGCTACTCCATTGTGCTCCCCAGCACCCACATATCCCCTGTCTAGCTCTGTTGTTCTCCCGTCCTTGCATACAGGTGTTGCCTGTTTTGCTTGATTGTTCTACCGTGTTTCCCCCTCCCCCTTCAGCCTTCTCCTTCCCCCTTTCATCTTACCTCTGCAGGAGTCTGCCCTGATACATTCTGGTTGCACCATCACCGTTTGTGGCTAGAGCTTGGATTTGACTTTTAAGGACTTCATTTACTCTTGGTCCGTCACCCTTTCTCGACAATCATGCTGAACTTACTCCACTGCATCTTGTTTTCATGGTGGCCCTGAATCATGCTGTTCCTATCTTCATCTTGAATTCTAGCTTGCATTTGCTGTTCTGTCGCAACATTTTGTGTTATTACTGACTTCTGCAATTGTATTCGCTCTCCCCTCTTGCTACTCCACACACTGCTTACTCTCTGTTCTATCCTGCTCTCCCTTTCTCCTTGCTCCTATCTCCCCCTTCCTCCCCGTTCTTTCTTCTATGCACTTAATCTATCAGAATTGTCCTTGGACCTAGTATGATAGCAACATTGTTTGTCTCCTCTCCCTCCCCTTACTTGTTTCTCCCCTCCAGCACTATCCGAAATGTCATCAGGCCTAGTACGATAGTCGCTTGTTTTGTTCCTCCCCTCCCTTTCTTCACCCCTCTCCCTCACATTTTGTTATTTCTGGCTCTACCAGAAATGTCATCAGGTCTAGTACGGTAGTCAGCTGTCTGTTTCCATTTCCTTCCAACTCTCCCACACACTTCCTTATCTATGTCTTGGCTCTTGCACTATCTGAAATGTTGCCAGGCCGAGTACAATTGTTAATTTCACATTCTTATTGTTCATGGCCTGTAAGAATGTTATTGGATGTTCCCTTGTTCCCTCCCTTGCCTTGAAGCACTTTGAAACACATTGGGGCCTATTCATGGAACAAACGTGCGCCGAAAATCTTGGCGCAAACAGGCGCAAGCGTGAAAAAACATGCGATTCATGGAAGTCCCTGCGTGTGTTTCCCTCGGGATGTGCGCCAAACCCGTGCGTGGCGTACACGGGCATACACGTCATTGCAACAGCTCGAACACCGTGCGCGACGTGCACAGGAAAAGCGCACAATGTCCGCGCATACACCAAAAAGGGGGCGGGATATGAGGCGTAACACGCGGAATGGGGAACAACGCGTGAAAAAGAAGGCGTAACAGGGGAAGTACTGCAGGGAAATACATGGAACGCCCACACACACGCGAACAACCCGTATTCATGGATTCGAATACGGGAAACCCGCAAACGGCAAAAGACATGCACAGGCGTCAACACGTTCACCACAGGAAGGCAGGCGGAAGCATCCCCGCGCACAGCATAAAAGTGTGCGCAAACAACAAACACGTATATACCGCTACGACGAATGCCCCATTTGTCGCAGCACTGATCGTGGGACACCGCAGGAGGAGGAGAATAGCCAGGGCCCGCATTTTTTTGCCACGGACCAGCCTTTTTGGGATGCCTGATGACCACGTCTATGGCACGGTATAGGTTCCCACCGCATATCATCCTAGACCTCATCAGGGATTGGGAAGATGACCTTACATCACCAACCTTGTTGCCAAGCATTGAGCCCCTTGGAGAAGGTGCTCAATGTCCTGCATTTTTTGGCCACTGGGTAATTTCAGCAGACAACTGCCATAGTGGGGGGCGGGGGGGTCTCACAGGCCACGCAGTCACGATGCCTACACCAGGTGTTGGCAATCATCACTGCACGCCCCTCAGTCCGCAAGCACATATACATGCCCAGGACACCTGCAGAAAGGCAGGCCGTGGTCCGGGAATTTTACAGGGTGGCACACTTCCCCAAAATGCTTGGTTTCATAGATTGCACCCACGTGGCCCTAGGTCCACCTAGGGCAACTGAGCACATCTATCGGAACCGCAAGCACTGGCATTCCATCAACGTGCAGGTTGTATGCGATGCTAAAGGAATCATCACGGCTGTCTATGGAAACTACCCTGGCTCCACCCATGACAGTTTCATATACAGAATGTCCGCCCTGAGCCGGGCCCTGGAAGCTGGGCAGCATGGTGACACATGGCTCCTAGGTGAGTACAAATGCCTGTGCACATGCATGCATGTCACACACAGACAAAACCAAAACCACAATAATCACAACTATTATCACCTCCCCAGGGGACAGTGCCTACCCTCTGAGCAACCACATGATGACGCCAATCCGGAACCCTTCCACACCACCCCAGGTAAGATACAATGATGCCCATATTGCAACCAGGGGCATAGTGGAGCGCACATTCGGAGTGCTCAAGTCACGCTTCCACTCCCTTGACCACTCTGGTGGGCAGCTACTATATGTACCCCCAGTAGTGTGCAGGATCATTGTGGCAGCATGTGTCCTGCACAATGTTGGAACACGGCGGGAGGTACCAGTGGACATGGTGGTGCCCCACATCACCCACCACAGACACAGGTGCTGCCCATGGGAGGGGACAGGGCACGTGGCGAGTCAGCCCGGACCCAGCTTGTGGCCACATTCTTCACCTAAACTCCCACCCCTGTGGAGTGCATACAGGCCTGGCACCTACCAGGTGACAATCGATGATGACAAAGAGACAGTCAACTGTCACAACCTTACCACCCTGAGAATGTTGCCACGGAAGTGCTACAATGTGTGCATCCCTAGCTATTTAAACATAACCAATCCTGTGTGACCAAAAAAGGAACACATGCAAGGTGTGTACCACACCCCCTGCCCCCCATACAGGCCATGACAACCCTCCCCACCCACATCACCCTTGTCTGCCACACCATGACATGGCATGCAATAGCAAACGCCCAACACATGACCAATAAGATACAAAGTGACATGTGATAAATGGAAAGTGTCCCGAGACAATGACGCCTGACATGGAATCAGATGAAATTACTGACCAACAGCCTCCCACACATACCAAGCCATACACAAATGCTATCCACCAGTCCTACCATGAACACAACACTAAATGCCTGTTCACATGCACTTTGGGCAAGCCAAAATCCCTACTCCTGAACCCGTGTGCTGTGTGTGTCACCTGCAACACACTGCTCAGCACACAGCACTTTGAGCAGCTATTGTGTTGCAGATACACCTTGAGCATCACATGAAAACAACTAATGAAATTTACAACCAAATGATGCATGTACAGGGTACCCAAATGGCAATAGATCATGTGCTGCATGGACACGGCGGGCCTGAAAATGCAATCTGTGTGCACCTGTGGCCATGGAAGGGTGGATATACGTGTGGTGAATCATTGTGCAACTGTGTGTGTCATTAGGGACATGCACTCAATATATGCATGTGAAATCAAGTGACCCTCAGTGTCCTGTACACATCACATGTGAACATTGGCCATGTGAGCACCCCAGCATGTCAAACCACACCAATCCCCTGACACCTGAAATGTAAAGACAACACAGGAACAGGCATTGAGCAGCACAACACATCATGTACATAGTACCCCACAATTACAATGTCAGAGTGCCCAAAGCATTGTAGCCCAAGCCAACTGTCCAACAACAAAAGGCCCTCCCTTACACATCACCCTGACCTTCAGAACATCTGTCTCTGGGGCATGTAGCCTTCTTCCCTCAAGTCTACCTGGCTACAGGATCACCCTACCCCTTGCTCTCCATGTTCCAGCTTGCGTGTAAATATGGTCCAGCCCCCTCCGAGGCCACCTTGACTGGTAAAAAATACCAAATCGCAGAGAACTCCAAGGAGCCAAACCCCCAAACCAGGGAAAAAGCCTGTAGGCACCAAAAAAACCAGGACGAGTCTCCAGTAGATGACTAGAAGTAGCAGGAAATGTCAAAGCACATGTACAAGCACAATGATAGAACAACCAAGGTAGCACAGTTGAACAATGTTCCAACAGATGGGTACCATTTACCATACATACCATACAATGATGATGCAACAACTGATGGGTAGTGTCATAGCTCTGGTGTCCAGGCACTGGAGTTGCACAAACCAAACACCCCCTCCGTGGTCTGTGCGCCTGCAAGGTCAAACTTACATAGGCCTCTGAGACCCCGGCGGGGAAGGAGGGTCAGGGATATGTAGCATGGACCGGCATTGGTAATCAGGAGAACCGGAAAGAGGGTCAGGAGAGTGGATGTGGATTTGCAAGGGAAAGTAGGCAAAATACAACTATTCACAAAAACACATACTCAATTAGAGAAAACATGTTCATCATGCACATTGCACCAAAACAGTCAAATGCAAGACAAAGAGAGACTTATCTCTGGGGTGAGTGCTGGCCTCCTGCCTGCGCACTCTCAGGTCCGGTAACAGGAGCACTTCAATGCTGCAAAGAGCGCGTGAGTTACTAATCTGAATGTGTGATTACAACACACACACACAACCCCATCCATGCCCCAAAGTGAGTGACTTCTCCACAAACAAACAACCCTGTCTGATGCTTTGTACCCATACGTTAGCTTGGCCCACCGATGGTTCATACACTGTCAATGCAGTAAGGCAGGCGCATGTGGCCATGTGGGAAATGGAACACCAATGGGTCAAGAATCACACATGATACAATGGTCCCTGGGTGAGCTGCTAGACGTGTATAGCAAGGTGCAACTTCAGTACAAGTTGTGTTTTGTCAGCCGCATATTTCAATAGGTAGTGCACCTGGCAATTAGCACACGCAAATGACATGCACTGGCAACAAGTCTGTGCCTCGCTGGGTGTCCCTGTGCGTCGTATCAGTATCTGGCTAGGAATGCTACTACCCTAATAACTATGCTTCAATGGAGCAGGGGGTACTCCCTGCGTGTGGCCCAGACAACTTGTAAAGCCACTTGGCATTTGGCCCTCAATGCATGCCAGCTGTACTGTGTGCTTCTCCAACAATGCCTGGAAAAGCTCCCCAGCACTGGTGCCACTTAGCATGCATGTGCAAGTGGGCTGGTGGAAGGCTGGTTGCGTTGTCAGCCCTTGTGCTGCTCACCTTGGCTGGAGATCCTAGTAACATGTCTGCTTCTGTTGGCCGTCTTCACACAAACCCTGTGCCTGTGCTTGTGCACACATCCATACGCCTGCACCACCAAATGTGCCCAGCTTTCTGGATTTGTTGTCCCTGTGTCTGCTGGCAAAGGTAGTCTGGAGGCTCATCTTCCTGCAGAAAGGGCATTAAAGAAATTAATAAGACATGCAAGTTTCCTGTGTGTGTGTCTTCATGCTGGTTGTCACTGGTCCAAGTCACAGAGCTATATCCAAAGTCCTCCCACCATCATTGACAGGCCAAAGGTGCAGGCTACTGTCTACAGCATGAAGTGCATCAAGCACATATACAGGCAAGAAAATGACATACATCACAATCCACATCAATAATGCATAAATCAATCACATACTCACCCAAATTCATTAGACATCGTTTGGATTAAACGCAACCAATCCCCACTAGGGGTGTTAACACAAGTACAACAGCAGCAGACAGGCCACAGTCATGAGGCAAGTACAAAGCCCTTGTGTAATATTTTGTAACACTGAACAATCCTAGCGAGCCCATGGATAAGGGAAGCAGGAGTGGCATATGTGAGTCAGGACCCCAAGCTGCAAACACATACACAAGACAAGCTTGAAGGGCCCAGCTGGAACAGACAATGGATGCTTTCAAAACCCTCAAAGCACCACACAGTCACATGAATGCATAATAGACAAACAATATCAAACTATATTAACTAATTAAACTAACTATTAACAACCTACATAACTTAATTAAAATAACTATCAAATAGTCAATATCAACTAACTAACCTACAAGGAAAAATCAAAAATGGCCACATACGACCCGGGGGGGGTACCCAGGAGGGGGGAGGTACAGGGTGCACCTCAACACCCACATGCAATGTTGAAACAAAAAAAAATCCTCCATGGGCTCAACGCCTGCACACCACGACCTGTGTGGAAAATAATTAGTCGTCCGAGTCTGCCTCTTCCTGTAAAGGACGACGTGGGCCAGGAGCCTGACCACGCCTAGGCCCAGCTTGCCCCTCGTTGGCAGCAAGTCTGCCGGACGGGTGAGCTTGGTTCTGTGCGGCAATGATATGCAGGTCTGCATGCAGAACCTCCCGTGATACATGTGCTTCCTCTTACAAGGTAACATGTGTAGCATGGAGTTCTTCCTGCGTGGTTTGGCTGGACAACTCATGCACCTCCCGGCAAGCATGTAGCTCAGCCGAGATGGTACGCTCAAGCTGCTCAAACCGCTCCTCTGACCGCACCCTCTGGGATGTCAAGAGGGCATCCAGAGTGGATCTGAGGGACCGAGACACAGCCCTTAGGGCCTCCATGTGTGACTCTGTGTGAGCATCAATTGCTTGACGCAGAAACAACATTTCAGCCTGGCGTGCCCTGTCAGAGGCCACCATGCCCAGCCTGAGCGAGCGGGCCGTGGACTGCGCCGCCTGCCACTGGAGAAGCTCCTGCCTAGCAGGGGGGAGCACGGATTGGGCCACACGTTCCATGCTCGCAGCAATGTTATCAAATGCTGCCCCCTGATGTTCTGAATTGGCAGTCATGTCTTGCTCCCACTCAGTATACCTCGGTGGTGCACGGCCACCGTGTTGCTGGGCTTGACACCTGCGGGACCCAAGGACTGGCCGTCCTTGTTGGCTTGGCACAGCCCGCTGCTGCATGACTACATGCCCCCATCTACGTGATGCCCCAGGCACATCAGTGACTGGTGTGGAGGGTGACCCTGCGTCCCGATCCACCTCAGGTGGAGGCCCCACCACTGACTGGCCCCTCAGTGCAGCTTTTGCAGATGGATTAGTGTCCACATCAGAATCACTCACCCCTGACGTCTGGACCTGATGCGCAACTCGACATGGCTGTCAGAGTGGTCATCTGGGCTGGAATCATAGTCAGCCAAAGAAAGGATGGTCTGAAGCACACGTGGGTGTTCGTGGACTACCACTCCACAACCCCCACTTGTGCCGGGTTGTGGTTGTGATAACAACCCTGTGCCTGGCATGACAACACCATCCTCTGGCTCCATTGCATCATCATCTGAAAAGTGAAGAGAAAAAATAGATTAGTACACATGTCAGAAGCACATGACACACATACACATAGACATCAAACAGACAGCCAACACATGAAGCAGACATGTCACACACAAAAGATAACCTGCCATGCATGCCTGGTCAATTTGACATAGCCTCTGTGAGTAGACATGTAGGCTCAGAAGCGGGTTGATGCAGTGCACAACATGTGTACGTTACTCACTATCGACATGAACAAATACTTCATGATCTGTATCAATAATCTTGAAGCCAGTGGAAAGGCTAGTTCAGGCATCACGTGCAATGTGCATGCAATGGGTTGCATGGCTACACGCAAAGCCCCCCCCCCTCAGTGAAAATGGAGGGATGCCTTGCTTGGTAGCAAAAGGCTGAACAGAGACCTGTGTATTGGCAGACAGTGTTGACTGGCATCTATGGCATCATCTGAGTCAACTGACAACATAGCAGATGATGATGGGACAGTAAGCAGGACCCATGACGAACCCTCAGTAGTACACCCGAGTGTGCAAAAGCCACTACACCAGTTGGACAGAATCAGTGGGCCTGAAACTGGGGGAGGACTGTGCCCCATGGAGACTGTGACACCCTAAACATGTGTGTGATGCAGGACAGGCCCAAAGTGGCCATGATATGGCTGAAGAAATCCCATGAAATGTTGCTCATGCAAGACACATACTACAATGATCATCCAGGCAAGGACACATAGGCGCATGCATGTAATGCACATAGAGCATGAATGGGCACTCATGTCCCTGCGGAGCATCTGGCATCTGCACAGTCCAAGTGAGACACCCTGCATGAAGGGCAGAGGAAGTACCCCACTGCATGTGCCTGGCAGGTTGGCTGATGGAAGTTAGCATGTACACATGAGGCTTGAACAGGCCATTGCAGTAGCGCAAAAAGTTGCACAACAGTGCAATGGTGTAATTGGGTTGAGGGGGGTTGGAGGCGAAAGGGGGCATGCCCACGTGGAGTACACGCATGCAGGCAGAGGACACATGCACGTCAGTCATGCAATGACATAGTCCCAGTGCTGAGAGGAAAACCACCCCGGGCTACATGCAGAAGGGCCAGAGAGCAGGAACATGGACTGGAGGGGCGTCTGGGTGACTAGCATGTGAGTAGGGTGCAAGTGTGGTGATGAGGACAGCCCCTGTCTGCTCTACATGTACACTAACCTGCACAGCAAGCACGCATCAGTGAAGCATTGCATTACTAGCACATGTGAACCATGTACACTTAGCATGTAGTGGCAGTCAAGCACAACACATCACACAAGCAAAACACACATGGGCTGGACATACACACTACAACACTCACTGGACTGGGCATCAAAGTCCTGCATCTCTCCCACTCCCTTGACCATTTCTTCTGGTATGAACTCCACAACCAGTGCCTCATGTGGAGTGAGGTCATCCTCGTCAGGTGGAGGCCCACCGCCAGTCACCAGAGTCATGCTGTAATTAGAGGCACGCTTGGCCTTAGCGCTGCGTTTGAGGTCATTCCAATGCTTCTTGCACTCGGCACCTGTGTGCACCTCATGGCCGAATGCACTCACATTATCCGCAACATGGTTCCACTGGGTATTCCGATGGGCAGCCGTAGTATGACAATTTGGCCCCACTATCATGTCACGGCTGTGGGCCTTCACGTAGTCCACAAGGCAGTCCGATTCCTCATTGCAGAAAGGCTTCTTCCTTGATGTGAAGGAGGCTGTGGCTGTGTCTGGGGTCCCAGCCTGTGCTGCAGTTGCAACCTTCCTCCTCTTGGATAGTGGCGTGGACCCTGGCTGGCGAATGCCACCCTGATCACTATGGCCAGTGGGACCGGTGGATTGAACCAAGGGAGTGGCAGGTTCATGGATGACCGAAGGCCTGACTTGCGTCAGTGGCTGCTGGGTGCCCTGGAATGGACCCTGCACAGCAACATCTGATGTGCCATGGTCATTCACCGCGACTGTCCTGGTTGGTAGTCTCACAACAGGGGTGTTGTTGGCTGCATCTGCAGTTGCCAACACCTGGCTGGTCGGGGCAGCAGATGACATTGCTGCCCCAAGGACACGTCTCTCAGTCAGGGCAGCCCTGCATGCACCTACGGTGTTCCTCCTGACCAGCTGGAAATCTTCCAGTGACTCTTCAAGTGCCAACGCAGCCTGCGCTGGCAGACCCTGAGCCTGGATGGTGGTGTCCACTGCTGCAACTGCAGCTACCACTCCTCTTGGGCCAAGGGCAGTTAATGAAATTGACTGCCGGGTCAAACGGACGCCAGTGCCAGATGCAGAAGCTGCATCTCCCGGAACCACAGGGGGTGGTGGCTTGACTGCACCAACACATGGCACATCATTGTGCTCAAGTTGCGCACCCCTGCCTCTTCCCCCTCTGTGGCCACCCAGGACACCCTGGAGTCCCCCTACTCCCTGTTCTCCCCAGCCACTTCCCTGACCATGCCCGCCACGAGGAGTACACCCAGCTGAGGCGCCCCTCACCTTTGGTGGCCTCCCAACCATGGCACCGATGGAGTAGTGCCAGCACAGATGGAGTAGTGCCAATGGGAGGTGTACACCACAATTGTCCTGGGCAATTAGGGTGATGGGGGTGGGATGCAAGAAGTTAACAGCACCCCTGCACCTGCAAGGCTGTATGTGAACCCGGTGATGTAGTGACGGGTCATGCAATGCTCAGGCACCCCAAAACTGCAGTACGCACGCAACCCCTGCAGCCTATGTGTGAGGAATTAAACTCCTGCACTATGTGGTGGCACACAGGAACACGAAAAACGCATACGCATGGGACACTCAGGCTACTATGACCTCGAAAACGGGTGTACAGGGGCACCCACAGTGGGAAAATAGCATGCGCGACTCACCGTCTGACTAGCGCAATGCAGAAAAACACGCGTAGCCAATACTCCAGCCAAAATAAGAGATACGTCCTTGATAGCTGTGAAGTTGTGATGGTGGCGAAACAACACGAAGTAGCAACACACACGTCGGTCTCCATGAAAGGCACGTACAGCGAAACTGCCTGGACCCGCTCACCTTTAACCTGTGCTGAGGGAAACGCCCACGCGCATCACGTCACTTACGTGTTTAGGCCCTTTCCTCGGATTACACGCATTCACACGCCGACATTCAGTTTTTTCACGTGCTGAATCACTATGCACCCGTCACGAGGGAAATGCCCGCGCGTGTAATGTCACAGACACACTTACGCGCTAAGGGCTTGTCCTCGGATTTCAGGCTGACGTGCAGTTTTTTCATGTGCCAAATCACTCCGTATCAAACTGGCCACGTGAAAACACACGGAAGACCATGCTCCTGCCCTGAAGGCCATTTTCCTGCCCCCCAGAGCCCCGAGCACGCTCCCACCTGCCATCTGCTGCTGCCTGACTACCTGCTGCCCACTTGCCCTGCTATTTGCTGCCTGCACGTCAGCCAGGGGTGCAGTTGCTGTGAGCACCCCTGCAGGAACTGAAGACTCCCGACTGGGAAACCATCACTCCATAGCCCAGCCATAGGACCCAGTTGCCCACCCACACCTGCCTCTGGGGTTGCCATATCGGGCACAACACCATCTGACACCACTGGCTACCTCCAGCCAGAGAGGCAAAGGGCCACCAGCTTCAGTGCCAGGGAAGTTGGTGTCCTGGTGGAGCAAGTCCTGGGGCAGTATGATGCCCTCTTTAGAAGTTTGCACGCCGACAAGCAAGGATGGACCAGGATCTGGATGGACATTGTGACTGCCATCAACGAGGAGGGGGTGGCAGTCTGCAACTTCAAACATGTCTGGAAGCGCTGGGAAGACTTCAGATCCAGGACCCTTGACAAGGCCCAGCGCCTCTTGAAGGCAGCGGATGCCAAGGGGCGCCAGGGCCACTTGTCGGACCACCAAATGAGGGTCCTGGAACGCATACGGCCAGTGCTCCACGTCCAGGTCCTTGAGAGGCAGACCCGTCTGGAGTCGAGCGGTAAGTGTACATGCATACTGATTGGACGCTGTGCATGTTGTGGTGTGCCAGTAGTGTGCAGGTTGCACATGTGTTTTTGTAGGGCCATGTATGGATGTGTATGTACAGGGGCGTGTGGCTGACACATGTGAGTCCTCTCATGTGTGAGACAAATGGATGGTGTATGTGTTGGTAAGCATGCAGGCCAAATGCAGGTGTGGGAGCACACATGTTTGAATTACTGTGTATGTACGTTGGCATGGTTGTGGTGTCACACATGGATGGTGGTTCCAGCTGCATGTATCTGCACTGTGTACAAGTGCATGTATGTATATTTGACAAGTGTGCAACTGTGATGCAACATGGATGTATGTGACACTTACATGTAGAAGGCTGAATGCCAGATGTGACATGGATGGCGATCTCATTACTGCGACAGTTGGTGGAGATGCACACATTCATGTAAGTGTGGTGGCCTGTGTGCATGTGTTGTGTACTCCCCATGTCCCATGTGACATCAGGCTCACCTTCGGCTGTTCGTGCTGTTGTTTGTGTATGGATGGTGCTGCCTGGTGCAATATTGCTGTTGATTTGCTCATGTGTGTGAGTTGAAATGACATGTATGTTGGAGAGTGTGATGCCATGTCTGAAGTTTGACACTGACACTCATCTACAACTGTCATGTGTGTATCAGTCCATTGTCCAATGCCGTGATGCCTGTGTTCTATCTCTCCCTGTCTGCAGCGTCAACTGATGAAGAGGGTGGAGAGGGTGCTCTGGAGCAAAGCGGAAGGGATCGCACCACCAGCCGGAGACGCAAGGCCCGGCTCCCCTCCCAGGTTGCGTTCTTGTCAGGGAGTGAGGAGTCTGGTGCCGCATCCCAGGCCGCAGCTGATGAGGGTAGGTCCAAGAGGCGGAGGTTGGAGGTGGACTCTTCGGCAGCAGAAGGGGCAGCTGAGAGCCCACAGGGTCCGATGGAGGAAGATGGCACAGAGTCATCTAGGTTGGTGGGGGGTTTGGTGGAGGAGGGGGCCGTGGAAGGGACACACATGGGGTCTGAAGGTGGGGATTCCACTGGTGCTAGTGGTGCAGTTTAGGTGCAGGGACATGAGGCAGCACAGGCCACCACGGAGGTGCCTGTGTGTAATCCTGTCCCCGATCCTGTGACTGCATTATCCGCACCAGCAGGGATGCCTACATCCAGACCTGTTTTCAGGGAGGGATTCCGCTTACAACAACTGGCCTTCCTCTCCCTGCAGACGTGGCTATCCAGGACCGGGTTGAGCCTGTCCTGAGTGAGATGGCGTTGCATCAACGGGGCATGCGAGGTGACCTGCAGTGTTTTCGTGAAGACACTGCATGTCATCTTGAATGCCTCATTGACCACATTGACCTACTGGGAATGGTCACCAGGGCTGGATTCCTCCGTATGCTGGACCTTGTTCTGACCCCCTCCTCACCAGAACACCCTACACGCCAGTTGTCCTCCATGCCATCTTCCCACCCATGTATCACATGGGTACCCTGTGGAGCTGCCTCTGACCCAGCGACCAGGCTGGTGGAGGACACATCCCTGCCACAGTCGGGAGTCAGACGTCCAGCAGGAGTGGCCACCACAACAACTGCACCCCAGCCAGAGGAGGACGTGCAGGCAGCAAGAGCAGGGGCACAGGCACAGGTACAGGCACAGCAGCAGCAGCAAAAAGGTGGGAGCCATGATGGCTCGGGGCCATCGACATCGGCATCGGCCAGAGGGCAGGAGGACCCAGGATTACAAGTGTCTTCCGGGTGGCAGCGGTTGGGCCACACCATAGATGTGGAGCGGCGGCCGGCGGAAGAGGCACAGCTCACAATATTTAGGGCAGAGAACTCCATGCGGAGGGCACTGAGGCGGGCCGAGTGCCTCGAGGCAATTGGCAGGGAGTTTGAGGTCAACATGTCATTGTCCCTGCGAACCCTCTGGGCCATGGAAGAGGACCGCCTCCAGGACATCGAGAAGGAGTTTGATGATGCCTTGGCCCAGGAAATTGGGAAGTGAGCCGTTGGACTAGTCAGCCATTGTATATAGTTTGTATATATATATATATAGTTTGTAGTTTTAGGTTTCCTTTATCTTTTTCATTCATTTGGTGCGCTTGGACTATGCCCCGCCTTTTTGTATATAGTTCTTCATTAGGTATTTTTTTTGCTAGGTTTCATTTTATTCGTTGGGCTCATGGACCCTGGATTACTTCTTTGTACATAGTTGAATAGTTGAATAGTGGATTGATCTATTATTATTTTCCTCACCATGGATCAATGGATTTTTTCTTTGTTTAAAATGTCTCTTTTTTCTCCCTTAGGTATGCAGAGTTTCAGCGCGGCAAACTGGCTTGGTTGAGCCCCGCTGGTAAATGATGGTGCATTAAGAGCGCTATGATGTGGTAAGTAAGCGCTATACGCAGCGCTGCAAAGACTTGCCTTTGCTAACCTGTGTTTTCCTTCCTTGTAGGTCGCAGTGTTCTTCAGTGCGAGTGGAATGTCCGGAGTGGTGCCAGTCGAGAGGAGAACAGCCAGGTAAGCCTTTTGAGCAGTTCGTAATTTGTAAATGTCTCTACTGCTTTCTTTAATGTTGCCTCTATCTTCGTCTTTCAGGTCGCTCTGTCCGGGAGGCGCGCAGATTCGAGGAAGTTGTTCTCAGTAGCTGTGAGTGTTTAAGGATGAAGACTGCAGGTAAGATGCTGCTGCTAATGATGTTCCTTTTATCTCCTTGCAGGTTCTGCTTCTCTGAGGTTCGAGAAAATAGCTGGACACGATGAGCGTCACGTTGCAAGCCGCAAAGTAACGCGAAGCGTGTTGTCTTGTTCGGGTGTGGTTTAAATAGCCCCAACAAAATAGTCCAGGTAAAGTAGTCCCTAGGCTATCACACCCAAAACACTAGACCGCATAGCTTGCTTCTTAGGAATCAAGCTATGTAGACACCTCCATGTTGGCTGACAATACAATAAAGTATTTCCCAAGCACATCGTTTTTCATGGTGTATGAGCCTGGCACCATAGGTGCCAGGAATGGCCCCATGAGGGCTTTTGAAGAGGATGCCAGGCTCTAGAGGCCCGAGTCCTGACTCCACCTGGCCAATGGGTTTGCCAGAGGGGGTTTTGGGCGAGGGTCGTGACACACCCATTCTATTTTGGACAAATCCCAAATGCACCTATGAACGATAAATACAATGGGCCTCATTAGGACCCAGGCGGTAAGGGGTTTATGGCGGCGTAAACAGCACCGACCCTTACCGCCTGATTCCGAGGTCCCTTAGCGCCATGGAGGATTTAACACCTGCTTTTAGCAGGTGTTAAAATCCATGGCGCTGAGGGACCTTGTTGTTAATTACGCCACCGTAATTTACGGTGGCGTAATTAACGCCTTCCCCACTCCCATTATGCCCTATGGGGCAAAAATGGGAATGGGGAAGGGTAAATGGGTTAATGGGGACTTACCGCCCCGCCAACCCCGGAATGGGGCGGTAAGTCCGCCAACCACCATGGCGTAAACATAGTTTACGCCATGGTGGTAAAGGTACGACCCAGGCGGTAACTTACCGCCTGGGTCGTAATGAGGCCCAATGAGAGGTATCCTCTCAGACAGCATTACCGACTTGGCACAGTGCAGACCTATTCATGTGTGAATGAAGAGCCGCAGGCCGGAGTCAAAGACACCTATATGGACAGCCTGGACTAAGCACCAAGAAGCCTTGTTGCTGATGTCATTAGAGACACCATGACATAGCAGCGTTAGACATTAAGCAGACGTGCAATCCACACTTTGTGACACAAACAGACAATAGAACACATTAAGAACATGGGGTTACCGTTCTATAGTTAGAGGACAGATACACATACATTCTGTCATTGTTTTTATCATTTTTGCCATTAATCAAATGCAGCAATGCAGAAACCGCAAGGAACAAGAGATCCTGAGAAAAGCTTGCAAATGCTTAAATGCAAATAACCCTAATGAGCACCTACGGAGCCTGACAGAGCCAAGTGCGATTAACCTATGGATAATATATTGTATATTGTGGACAATGTGGAAACTGCATATAAGGTTTAGGAACATTATAGCAGGCCTCAGACCACTGAGCAAGAGATAAGCTGAGCTGATTCAGGCTGGACAGAGAGCAAGACATGCAAGACTGTACCCGCATCCCAGGTCAAGAGATATGGAGGGACCAGCTGCAGAAAAAGGGAATACATTCTCATAATTCGGAGCGGCAGATCTCAATTTCGTGGTCTCCAAACACATGTTGCAGCTGGAACAGACATTGGAGAGTGATCGGTGGTGAGAAATGAGAGTCGATCCCAGGCATACAGACATGGACTGCAACAAGTATGCAACAAGTGTTGCCCGAACATGAGAATATTCCCATAAGGCAAAGGTGGTGCACTCAAGTTACACTGTAGACACATAACCATTTTCATCACCTTGAAAAGGTGTGAAGTGTGCTGAGAACTGTTTCGAGTCCCAGGCCTGGGGATGTCAGCTCTAGCCAATCACAGTTTAGCACCCAAGGGGTGGGTATGATATGATAGGTTATTTATAATGTGCTTAATATCCACAAGTTTCTAAGTGTGGACCCGGGGATCGAACCTGTGTTGCTCTGTGTTGTTTTGCTTCCAAGGTGAGCACGTTGCCATTGGGCTATCCTCCCGAGGGGGGTAGCAACAGGTAAGAACCAATGGCAAGCCCACAACACTGCAGCAATGTTAAAGTTAGTGAATTGTGTATGGAACAGGCCAGCTTCCTGACATGGAAGTAGAATAATATATATAGGTACCCATGTAGGTTATTATGCTCCTGACAGGCAATCACATGCCATGGTAGGTTTCTGGAGAAAGGACCGAGTAATGACGAGCAGTGAGGTGTATAAGCGTGTTACAAATGCCATATCATATCATATCATATCATATCATGTATCGATCCCTGTTGGTTTTGGCTGTAATAAACCGCAGTTTGAACTTGCCGTTGACTGAGTCCTCTGTGGACACTGGAGGAGGGTGTTGGGCCCTCCAAGTCTACGAACTTACAGTATCACTCGGGCATACCTGGTAGTTCTCTCCAACAAGTTGGTAGCAGATTTGATGGTTGGCTGCACCAGCCCGGCACCAGGTTGTCTTCTCTGCTGTGGAACCTGAGAGGCTGCAGTAACCTCACATTTTTCGAGAACACAGGAAACGGGTGCCTGTGGAAAGGCTGCCAGGAGCCAGTTGGAAATCATCCTGCCCGAGGTCAGTAAGGAGTTCAGGTTCAGACAGACCAGGATGGGGAAGTGAGCACCTTCTGGGTGAGTCAGCAGCCGAGCAGCACCAGCAGACCATGGAGTATAAGTATTGACCCAGTCAAATAGCAAATGTGGGTGTGAGGGAGGGAATGGGACATTGTTGAGTATTGTTTACTATCAACAAATTATTGTTTTGCATTGTCAGAGTGAGTATGGACAGGAGCAGAGGTAGTAGTCTCTTTTCTATGTTTAGGGCACATTCAGGTTTTAGAGGTAAACAGTTCCAGTGAATAACCTAGACTACTGATTCGAGGGCACAGATGACAGAAGATATATAAATAGTGGTTTTCCTGTGGGTTGGGCATTTTAGGTTGGGTTATAGATGACAGTATTCCCATAAGGGTAAGCAAGGGGAGCAAGGGGAGCTGGCCTAGAATGCTGAAGGTGAGTTGACTCGTTAAGTCTCCTGAAGTGAGCTGTTTTACAAGCTAGGTGACACAGCAGGGACAGTTCGGCTACAAGAGAATATTTGTGTACTCTGGAGTCAGGAAGACGGCTGTGGGGTTTGTGTGTTGTTGGGAGTAACGCGCAATAACAGTGTGTGCGCAATATTTTATTTTTCTTAGCACTAGCTTGTTTATTGGTGACGTCAACCATAAGGTTGCACATGGGACACGGAGAGCATGAGACGGTGAAGACCTAGTATTGCAAAATTTGGTTTGGCAGAGGAGGTGCACAAGTGGAGTTCTGCTAAAGGCGCATGCACAAGATTGTGGGTGAGCCTGAGGAGGCAGTGGTTTGCGAAGGAGGGGCAGTGCTTGGAACACACCTGATAAGTTGGGGAGCAATTGAGGCTTGTAGTGACATGAAAAGTATTGTCATTATCATCCAAACCCTCGATTTGAGGTCAGGTAAAGGCACGAGAAAAAAAAATCTATCAAGGGAAGTGCCTGGGGGACACGCCCCTTCAGCACTTGTGTAAGACACTCCCGTCCGATAGGGAGAAGATTTGTAAATATAGCATTGAATGGTCCAAAGGTACAGGGGAAACGTTAACTAAACCGTGGCCACTGTGTGGAAGTTTCTCCAAGGACATGCAGCAATCACTTCTGACACATATACAAGGTGCCTATAAGGGGAAGAAGTTCACAAAATATATATTTGAATTGTGGCGCATGTTCCAGGAGGGTGAGGAGGAGGTAGCGAGGTGTCAGTGAATGCTGAGTCAGAAGGAGGTGAAGGAGCCAGGGACTCGCCCCTCTGCTCCTCCTCATGTCCCTCCGAGCGTAGTATCCGATGACACAGACAATGAGCAAGAGATTTACCCAATACCGGAATAAAGATCAGCCGAGGGGTATCCAAATCCAACATACAAGCCACCGCCATATACAAAGGAGGAGGGGCTGAGGAGAGCAGGGCAGCCAGCTACTGAATGAGAGATGAGCTGTGAGGCGCAGAAGGGCGCAAAGGTGGTTCTCGGGAATATAGCCACTAAGGACTGGATATTAGAAGAGATAATCCTGAAGCTGGAAGGGAAAACAGTCGGGAAGGCAGAAGGGGCCACTAAGGCAATGGAAAGTCTGAAGGGAAGCAGCGAAGCATCAGACTGGGCAGATATAATGGATGAGGCATATAGGAGAGAGAAGGAACGGGAGGAGAAGTTAGAACGAGAGGACAGAGAGAGAAGAAGAGAAAAGAAGTTGGAGAGGAAGAATATGGAATGAAGGAAGGAAGAGGAGAAGGAGCGCATGGAGAGGGAGGACCGAGAAGGTCCTCAACGAGAGGAAAAAAGGGGAACGGTAACAGTGAGACAGGAGTACAAGGGAAGTAGAAGAGATTGAGAGGTGAAGGGAAGTAGCAGAGTGAGAAAAACGCAAGTTGGCTGAGCGGGAACAGAGGAAGTTACAGCTGGACAGCCTGGTAAGGGAACACGCGCACAGGGAGGAAGACAATCGAGCAATAAGGGCAGTAACGACACAAGGAGCAATGACCAGGGGAAAGGACAGATGAACAGATCCAGATAGCAAAAGCACACACAGGGCAGGAGCATAGCAGAAAGAGGTGGAGCAGACCTAGAGGTCTGGGGTGCAGGAAGTAGGTACGACTTGAGGGACATTGACATCAGCATGAAACCTAACACAGACTAGACATCTAGGAGACTAAGTTTTGCAGAATTGCAGAAGACTTTTGCAGTAACATAGGTTCAGGGTCTGACAACAAGGACAGGAACAGTGGGGATGAGAAGGGGAGAGGTATTGATCCCAGTCATCGGGAACAGACAAGCGGGTGTCATGGGAGTTTAGGACACGAACATAGGGAGAAGGAGGGGGCAGCTCAGATGAGCAGGCACGGCTGGCGAATGACTTACACAACCTACATCACGCCACTACATATGTGGATAGGCTTAGAGACCTCTCAAGATGAAGAAAGGGAGAGACAGCCATGGTTTGCCCTAGGGAAAGGTTAACAAGGAAGCACGACAGTATCCGGGTACCCATATTAGAACTGATTTATGTATTTGCAGGCATTGAAAGCGAGAGAGGGGTTCACACAGATGCCAGGCAGGTCAGACTGAATAGAGGCACACATGGGGAGGAGGGTTCACACAGATGCCTTTACTGGAGAGGGGAGATGTACAAACCCAGTATATACCATGGAAACACGCTGACATGGACAATGTGAAGTGCAGGCTACCTTCATTAAGTGTGGGGGCTGGGAAATGGATGTATGAGATGGAAAGGATGACAGCGGGAAACAGTTTAGCGCTGCTGATGACGTATGGAAAAGGGCAGGGTTCCCTCGAGTGACAACACAAAACATAGCGCATGAAGGTTCACCATTTGCAAACTGCAGAGTTGCCATATGGCAAGTAGTAATGACACAGTACCCAGACACGTTGGAAATTGGGGCAATTATGTCCTGGAAAATGAGGGAAGATGAAGATCCCTTGCAATATATTGAGGAGATTCAAGAGCTTTGGCACCTTGAAACTCGAGAACCGTGGGACAACAGAGCAGCAATATTCTATCACATACTAGTGCAGGGGCTGCCAGAGTCTGTTCAGAAAAATCTAAAGAAGTTGGTAGGAATGGAAGTAAGAGGATGGCCAGAAATACAACTCACGGTAGTTCACCATTGTAGGCTATGGCAGGAGAAGCTTAAGAAAAAGGTGGAGGACAGGAAGATCGACGAAGAAAAACGAGTGCAGAAAAAAATATCAAAGTTCGCACTGGAAGGGGCAGTATTAATCAGCCCCACCCCACAGGGACAGCAGCAGAAACAACAACCACAGAAGTTTGCACTGCCCACGGGGGAGTGTTAATGGGATGGGGAACACACTACAAGGGTTTTGTGGAAGAGGGCGCGGGTTCAGACCGCAGATGCATCATAACCAAGGGGGCTTTCCAGGAGGGTTTCTCAGATACGGGCAGCATGTGCCGCAGGGCCCACGGTATTTTTCAGGATGTTTCCAAGGGAAAAGGAGGGAGCAAGCACAGTGTTGAACGTGTGGAGAGTTAGGGCACATTTCAAGGGTAAGTAGGGGCAGGGGGATGCAGCAGAATTTTGGAGCACAGGGCCAGCAGTCCTATCAAGAGGCCTGGGATGACTACTATACACAGGACCAACCACAGCAAGGACAGATGCAGGGCACACAATAACAGAAGCCACAAGCACAAGTACCAGCACTCCAAACGCGAATATAAATACCACAGGTGCAAGCACCATTACCACAATATTTGCAAGCACCACAGGCTTGAGGAAACACGCAGCTATCGCACAGATACAGAGCAATGATGAAGCAGCATACGTCGACTCCATGGCAACGGTTCCAGTTAGACAACTGGGAGCGGTTACCATGGTGGGGAACAACCCCTTTACAGGGAATGGGATGTCCTTATACCCTCAATAGGACAGACCACAGACAAGTGGATGTGTCCCTTCCTGTCGATCACACCCAAATCTGCGGAGGAACCTTGCATAGGGGTGGTGAAAGGTGACACAACTTTTTCCTTTCTTGTTGACACAGGGGTGACTAGGTCCTTCATTCGGGAAGGAGCATTTAAGTTGTCAGACGATGCCATGAACACTCAAAGATTCTCTGGGGCTTATGAAATGGTTCCTTTCACAGACGACATTTCACTTTCTATAGGAGATCGCGATTTATCTCTGCTTTACTGTACTCTCGACAGGCACCTGTAAACATACTAGGACAGGACATTATGAGCAGCCTGAACATGACCATTTCATTCACAGAAAAAGGAATAGTATGGTCCATACCAGGAAAACACATGCTTAATGTAAGGCAGATTGTTCAAGCTTATTGTGGGTGGAAGGTGCAGAGGGGAGTGCCGGTGGACGCAGACATTTTCCAGTATCTGACTGACAATGTTATTGCATAGCTTCCAGGCATAGCAGGTAAGATGTGGCGGGTTCCAAACAAATACCTATTTGGGCCTGAGCTACCATTGGTTGAGGAAAAGTGAACCATAGGGGAAAGTGACAGCACTGGCAAACCATGCTCTGATAATAAAACACAGGCAGTGCCACTATTCCATCCTTCGAATTGTGGAAATGTACAAAGCAAAGGTCGTCCCTACCCTAACCTATGGAGAGGAGGCCCTATTCATGGTTCCGGAAAAATGCTGGCCAATATTTGAGGGGATTTTGTGGAAAAGGGTGTTGGGTCTCCCCAAACCAACTCCTATCCAAGCCATCAGGTGAGAGTTGGGCCTATGCACGCTGAAAGCAGCAGCAGAATGGAAAAAATCTGAACTTCTTTGGAAAATGCCAGACCCAAATGCTCCACCAATTCTGGTAATCATAAGAACAGCATTATCAAAGGATGACGGGGTAGGGGGTGGGCTCCCCACTTAGGGAGCAGAAAGCAAAGCTAAGTTAGCTGAGCTGGATGTATGATTGGACGACTTATGCCAGGAGCAGTCACGAGGAAGCTGTGGACACTGGATTGGATTGTAACAGCCGATGAAATAGTCAGATATAAACTATTTCTCAACACAGTAACTGAACCCAGACGCAGGGGAAACATATCTGAATACCTGAGAAAATTCCCAGACCCAACATTCAGGGCAGACTTCATGAAAATACATCTGAATCTGCATACAACCAATGAAGTCTTAGCGATCAGTGCACCCAAGAGGCTAATCAACCCAGACTGCAGACTTTGTAAAACTGCTGGGCAGATGGAAAACCATGTCAACCTTTTCATGAAATGTAAGGCTCTGACAGCGTTCAGGACCAACCACTTTGGACGGCTTTTTGAAGACTATGTAACAATGTCTGCTTAAGAGTGGTGGCAAATGTTGCTAAGAGGAAAGGAAATCTGATTATCAATAGCAGCTGTAAAATTCATAATAGAAACACTTAACCTAAAAGACGAGGTCAGTGACTTGAAGTGAAAGAAGGAAATTGTTTGTCCTTTCATAAACTGTAAACAAAAGAATAGTGCACTGGGAATTGTCACTGTGACGTTTGAGGAATCTTTTAGTAAAAGTTTTAAACTAAACCAATATCCAATAAAAAAAATAAAACAAATACCACAAACATCAAGAACATATAGGTTAATCTGAAAACAACTTCAGATGGTCAATATCACAAACTATCCTCCACCTACAATGTTATCACGAGAATAGTTTCGCTGGTAATAGGGTGGCAGATCCCTCTCCTCTGCAGGTGCCTTCATCTGGAATGGCCTCCCTGCCTCTATCCACCTTGAGACATATCTGCTTAAGTACTGGAAGCTCCTCAATACCGTTCTTTTCTGCTCCTCTATACTCATCATCTCCCTGCTAACCTTCCCTTGCTCCTGCACCTTTCACTGGCAGGTTGGGATTCCTCTGAGTCTTGTAGGATACCAGCCCCCCACCCCCCCCTGCCCAGTCTCCCCTGCACTTGCCTGCTGCCCTCCATTGCACTACTGGGTTGTGATTCCCCTTGGAGTCCCAGCCTACCTTGCACTAAACTCAGGGCAGGGCCCTGCTGCTCTGTGTGCACTTCTCCCGTACCCTCTCCCCTGCACTTCTTGTCTGTGCACTTGCATGACCTAAATTATACTAGGCCTAGTAAGATTGCTTGTCTTGTCCACCCATGTACCCCCTCGCTTGCCTGGTTGTGCCTTGAAATACATTGTGTATAGGTGCATTATATATAACATATCGATCTATCAAGCAATAACATCAGATTATTTTCAGTAATACCGGCAAAACCAAGGTTGAGATAAAATTACATCAGAGCAGCCGATAAATGGAAACATGTGGGGGAAGTAAGGCCACAGGTGCACCCAATCAACCCAGGTGTACCCAATGCACACATGAACAGTACTTAAGGGCTACAACTCCCACAAGAACACTTTCCAAAACAATCATGCTGCCACTCTTTGCCTCTACCATGGACCTAGAGTTGGTATGTGCTGATGTCCAGCTGCTGGAGTAGCAGAAGAAGCGACAGGTGGCCAGGGATAGAAGGAGGATGAGGAGTAGGATGGGGATAAATGTGATGCAGGTGGTGAGGCAGAGGTGTGCCATGATCCCTCACACAGGGGCCACACCCTGGGCCATCACAGCCATCAGATACACACCCTGTACCACATAAACATAGAGACCATTCATGACCTCATGACCCTTATACAGGATGGCATTGGGAGCAAGAATGGCATCAGGACAGCCATGCCACCGCTGCTGAAACGTGTGCTGGTCCTGCACTTCCTGGCCAGTGGCACATTCCACCACTCCATTGCACAGCTGCATGGAATTTCACACCCAGCCTTCTCCAGAGTGCTGGTTCAGATACCAGAGGCCCTCCTGCGCCATGTGGGCCAGTTCACTGCCGTCCTCACCACCCAGGCACAGTTAAATGCCATTAAGGTAGATTTTTTGCCATTGCAGGCATGCCCAATGTGTTGATAGCATTGGACTGCATGCACGTCGAGCTGGTGCCCCCCATGCCTCAGATTAGGTTTACAGGAAACAGAAGCAGTTTCAGTCCCTCAATGTCCAGATGACCTGTGACGCTGACCTGACCATCATGCACTGTTGTGCCCAGTTCCCAGGATCAACCCATAACTCCATGGTCCTGCGGAACAATACTCTGCCGGCTTCCATGGCATGTCACAGAGGACGAAGGACGTGGATGTTGGGTGAATACATGAACATTTACACCTATATTGCATCATGGGTGACAGGCAAAGTGGGGGTAATATAACAATTGCACATTCGCAAACACCCTGAACATGCAGGACGAACCAGCGCACGTCTAAATTAACAAGCCGCAACACACAGGAGTAGCACATGACTGGAGATGTAGCAGTCACTGACCAGGCCATTGCAAACCCAGAAGGACAACCACATGTAATACACTACAGGTATCATAATGCAACACCCAACCCCCTCCAATGCCAGTTAATCTGTTGACAAGCCCCCCTAGGGTCATGAGATATATGTCTTGGTGAGACACGGGACTTGCATGTACAGAATGACCTTTGAGATTCTGCTGTCACAGGCAAAACCATTGTCAAGCATTATTGCTCATACATGTGTCCTTACCCCTTGGAGGTGACTCAGGATACCCACTGCTTCCATGGCTGATGAGCCCTCTGAGGGATCCCCAGATGCAGGAGTACATGGCATACAACAGGGCGCATACGAGGACCAGGGTGACCATTGAGCCGAGCTTTGGGCACTTCAAGGCATGCTTCAGATGCCTACACTGGTCTGGGTGTGCGCTCATATACAGACCAGAGAAGGAGGAGGAAGATATCCCTGGCCTGTGCAATATTGCATCATATCTGCATCTGACGCAACATACCCCTGCCCTCAGATCTGGACATTCCTCCACCAGAGGAGGATGATGATGATACAGTGCCAGCCGGGCCAATGCACGTGGACATGAAAGCCAGGGATGGGCACATGGCATGTCAAGAACACATAGATATCTTTTTCTGAGTACCTCTTTAGCTCACACTCCCCTTGCACCTTACTGCATATGATCCGCACACACAGGGCCTCATTCCGATTTTGGAGGCAGCCATGCCCTTAAAAAGGGCATGGCTGCCTCCAAAATCGTGTCCAGGTCCAGGTTCCCTGAATGGGGAAATACCGGGCCATTCCAAGTATAGAGGGCCCGGTATTTCCTCCTTCAGGGAAAACCAGGCCCGGTCCTTACTCATTCCCATTCAAGCCCTCGTAGGGCTCAATGGGAATGGGGAGGGAGCTAACAACGGGCCCATTACGAATGGGCCCGTTGTTAGCTCCCTGGTCCCCTCGCGGGACCCGCTATGGACATCTGGAAAAACCAGACGTCCAGAGCGGGTCCCGCGAGGGGACCTCGTAATAGTGCAGAGTGTGTTTAACAGCGCCAGCACCATTACCGGCGTGGTTATACCCATTCCACACACGTTATAATGAGGCCCACAATGTCCACTCATTTCTTCAAGGAAAAACTATATATTCAAATATGACGACAACCTAAACAAAACCACGCCACCTAAAACGACCATCCCACCTTCCCACAAGCCTTTCAGCTTCATGTCACTCTCCATCTCTGAGGTGGAAAAAATCATCAGCACCTTAAAACCTTCGAACTGTCAAGGTGACTCTTGTCCAGCACCGATCATTAAGGAATTGGCACATGACCTTGCTCCCTTCACACCACTTTCATCAATTCTGCATTTCAATCTGGAGTGGTCCCTAACAATTTGAAGGATGCCTGGGTTATCCCCCTTCTAAAAAAAAGACTCTAGATCCGGAGTTACCAACTAACTACAGGCCCATCACTACGGTCCCATTTCTCCTAAAAATATTAGACAGAGCAGTTTACTTACAGATACAGAACTATCTTGAAATAAACAATCTGCTAGGCTCTAGACAATCCGTCTTTAGACCGATATGATAATGGCAAACTGGCACTACTATTCCTACTGGACCATCTGTGCCTTCGATCTGGTCAACCACGAAATCCTCTGTAAAAATCTGAAAACTGCAGCCCACTTCTCGGACAGTGCTACCAACTGGATTAGATCATTCCTAGAGAATAGACAAATGAGAGTATTCTCCCCAACCTCCTCAGCAGACCCAGCGCCAGTCCCCTGTGGGGTCCCACAAGTATCATGCGTATCCCCCTCCCTCTACAATGTGTTCCCTAAACCCCTGTTCGATGTGCTTGACTATCTGGGTGTCACCTACACCAAGTACACTGATGACACCCAGATACTCATTCCCATCAAAGGCGAACACAATGTTGACTCCAAATCACTAAACGACATTTACCCTTTTATCCAAGCCTGGATAGCACAACATGAGCTCTCCCTTAACAACGATAAGACAGAGCTCCTCATCCTGGGTTCTCAACATAGACTCAACAAGTTGAACCCTCTGTTCAGCTCCTTTAACATCGATGGCAACACCATCAAAGTATCCAAAGATACAAAGACCTTAGGAATCTACCTAGATTCTACACTCTCACTTCACAGACAAACTAATGTGGTTGCGTCCGCATCAGCTTACACATGTAAACTGATCACAGCTTACCGCCCATTCCTATCTACACCGAACTGCATCACCCTCGCCAGGACACTGGTTATGTCCAAATTGGACTACTGTAACGTGCTGTACCAAGGCACTAACCAGAGCAACCTTAATAAACTTCAGATCACGCAAAATAATGCCATCAGAGCAGCCCTCAACATCCCTAGATCAGAACAAATCTCTGAAACCAGGAAGAACCTACACTGGCTTTCTGTCACCCAAAGGATCTCACTCAAATCACTTGCCCTTACCTTTAAATGCATTCACAACCAGCTACTTAGCCTCGCGGTTCACACAATATATACCCGCACGGCCACTCAGATCTGCCCTCAGCCATAGCCATAGCCTTGCAATCCCTAGATTCAAGCTCCAAACAGCTGGAGGGGTCAGCTTCCCAGTCTTGGCAGCCAAACTCTGGAACATTGTGCCCCTCACCATTAGAAATCTTCCATCCCTTAACTCATTTAAACTTAAGGTAAAACTTTGGCTAGCCACACCAGATGCCCACTTGTCTTCTGAATAGCCGACTTCCCAGTCCTGTGTTGTATGCCTGACTAATCTGCACTGCTACTGTATACCTATGCTTTGTAATATGTTCCTGCATTGTTGTAACCTTTGTTTTGAAGATACACGCCCGGTTGCCTCCGGGCCTGGTCTGCACTATACAAATAAAATAAATACAAATACATTAAACACCCTGCACCCCTTTCCCCCACACACCCTTGTGCCCACACACACCCTCCGCTCCTCACACCACCCTGTCCCCACACACCCCCTTATTGCTCCCCACACCACCATCCCCACATGTCCCTCTCCCCTCCCAAAACACCCCAAACACCCCACAGTCACTAACTGAACAAAAGTAGCATTCCAAGTGTCATTATCACTGCCTCTGTGTTACAAGGCTCTTAGCTTTCTCTGATGTTGAGTAAATCTGCTGGGAGCAGCACCATGGACTGCCCTGCTGTGAGCTCCAAGGGGTAGTGATGATCGATGGCAGATCAGACCCTTGGGCCCCCAAGTGCTCTAGTGTGACATGCTGGGGGTGCGAGAGGGACTAAGCCATGATGGAGATTACCTCATTGCCCTCACGGAAATTCTGTGCCAGCATGAGCAGGGCCACGGTGGTGCAGCCTTGTGCCCATGCGCTCCTGAGGCTGCTTGCCTGGATGAACTCCTGCAGCAGCTGCAGCACATTCACCTGCTGCTGCTCAAGTTCTGTCATCACCCGTGCTGGTCCTCCATTGCACACAGCCGCACATCCATGTCCTGGATGTTGGGCATGGGTGCAGGAGGGGGGCTGTACAACCGGGTCAGGTAGGGGGTGTGGACATCATATTCCTCCTCCTAAAGCTCCTCTGTGCTGAACCTGCTATGATAGGGCAGTGTGCCAATGGTGTTGTGTAGGGCACAAGAGAGACAGTGGGGCCACATACACACGTTTGTTGCTGGCAGCTGGCAGTGGTGGTTATGGCACAGCATGCACAGCAGGAGGGGTGGTGGTGCTGGCTGTGCAGCTGGTGGTGGTGATTTGTGGTGGTGGTGTCACAGCTAGCACAGCAGGAGGTGGTGGTGATGGCAGTGTTTGCGCAGCAAGAGGTGGTGGTGAGACCTTGCCAGGTCTGCCTGCACCTGCTGTGCTTGACAACGGTCCAGGAGCATCGTCTTCATCAGAGTATGTGCTTGTTGGGGAGAGATGAACATACTGCTAGTATTCTGGGAGTCGTATCTGTGGGCTTGCATTACACTTGTGCTATAATTGTGTTCCCTCCTGCTCTTGTCACATGGCTTCTTTGGACCATTTGCTCCGATGGGTGCTTCTGCATGTGGGTGGTGGGAGTGCACATTGCCTGTTGGTCTGCCAAGGTGGCTTATTGTAGTGTGAGTGGTGGACCTATGATACATATCCTGTTCTCCATTGGCACACATGGGCGCTCGTCATGTGTCCATGTGTGGGACTGTATATTTTGGCTATGGTGTTGTGCATGACTACATCTGCCAGCATCCCCTGGCATATGTGTGCGATTGGTCCATTTGCTGTGACTGACACGTGTTGGACCTGTACCCTTACATTTCTGCATTTTCAGATGGGGTGGATGGCAGCAGGAAGTGGGGGATTTTAAGTGGATTTAGATTTTAAAATGGCTGCCAGAGAGCTTCCCCATTCGATGATGCTATTTCCAGCTCCAGTAATTCCAGTGCAGGTAATTCAGACAGTTTGGGATGTTGGTATCAGTATTTCCAGCTCAGTTTGGCTGAAAACACTGGCACTTTGATGTCTATGCCGGCAATTTACAGTGCAACAGTGTTACAATTTCCGGCAGAGGGTGTGCGCACGTGCGCTGACTTATAATGTCCCAGTGATTCTGGCGGTCAGCTGCCGGTAGCTGTTATACAGGCACACCAGAATTATCAGCGTTTTTTTTATTTTTATTGAGGGCCTTAGTCTCATACAAAAGTGATAAAAATGACGAAGTAAGATGCATTCTTGAGTCAGACATATCTCGATGTGATACACCATCATTTCTCACAGGGAATCACAGGTAATCACAGTGTTCTGTGTTGACACTTAGTTCATAATTAGGGAAATCCTATATAGTGCAGAATTAGATACGTGTTTTAAGTTCCCTTTGTTTCAAGTTGACAAGCATTTTATCTGAAGGATCTTCAACATACAGGGTTATTTGAAGAGGCCTATACAGTTTTATTGTTGGAAACAAGTAAAAAGTGAGTACGTCGGCGGTAAAAAAAAACATTCTTGGAAAAGAATATATTTTCTTCCATTGCCTGCAAATATTCTGAGCCACTTGACACATCTTCCTTGAAGAGAAGGGAAGCAGAAAATAAGGGTTAGTGGGAGGAGAAAGAGAGAGATGCTGGCACAGATTATATGTTGAAGGGTGCTACTGGAAGGAACTGGTCACTGTGGGCCAGATAGTTTAAAGATGGTTTCTAGTGATGAGATTTAAGATATGTGTATATCCCCAATGGAAGGTAGAACTCTCTTTACATTCACATCAGCAGAGCGACTGGTCTGGAAAATGATGGGTGTTTGTTTGATAGGGGAAGAACTATTGAAGAATCATGTCAGGTTGGCTCCACTTGGCTCCACTGTGATTAATGAGACAGAGAGTGTACTAGGAGGCATCATGCTGCAGGCTGTATTGTCATCCCTGTATTTAGTAAAGGGTAGGAATAGGACAAAGGGAGTGGGTTAAGGGGAGTTCTAGACTGACAGTATTTATCAGAACAGTAGTTCCTTGCTGTCCTTGGTTTTGTTCTTAAGATGATTGTTGGGGATGTTTCAGCTTGATCCAGTGTCCTTTTCCCTGCCTGGTGGGTGTGTGTGGAGAGATACCAGGTTCCCATGTTAGCACCTTATAAGCTTAATCATGATGTTGGTATAAAGCATAAGACTTTAAAACCTGTTTCTTATGTGGGAGAGATTAAATGAGACTAATCCAATTTCTATCGCCCCTACAATTGTCCTGGCCCTGGTCTGGTCTCACTGGCAAATTCCAAATGATCTACTTTGTGGTGGATTCTGTGTTCCTACTTTGGAAAGAGCACTAGGTAATACATAATGTTTTTAACTGGATTATGTGTTTGACTCGAAGCTAATGGAGTGCTTGGAGTGCTGCAGAGCCGTGTATCCATTGTTCCACTAGTAGGTGGAATCTTTCAGCTGGGTTTTGCACTTTTCTTCGAGCAATCTGTGGGCCCTATATAAAGACTGTTGGCATCATCATGAATTAATATTACTATAGGGGTGACTTCTAGGCTGAATGTGGAAACATTAGGAATGGTACTATGCTGATGAATGGATCTTAAATGAACGATCTACTCACACAATACCTTTAGCTTGGTTTTCGGAGGTGAGTTGAGGAATCTGAGGTTTCAGACTGTTGATTTCAGCAGATATTTGATTGCCTTTATTCTGGCCAGGGGATGTTTGTGGAGCAGGTAGTTGTGGAGCCTCAGATCATAACTTACGTTTTAATTGGATTGAATTTTAGTTGATTGGTCATCCTTCAAGCGTCTACCTGTGGCAGGCATTTGGAAAGGTCTGTTTGATTAGGGATGATGATGTGATACATTTGCAGACAATTTGAGTACCATCTGCGTAACTGTAGTAGAAGAGGCCAGTGTTTCTTAGGATCTTTATCTACAAATGGGTCATGTACCTGTTAAGGAACAATGATGACAGGCTGGATATTTGAGATAGAGCTTAAGTGATATTGGAGATTCATAATTCTTCTACAGCTGAAACCTCTTTCTGGAATGATGCACATGTCCCTATCAGAGCCATTGAAAACCATCTGATTTGAAACAGGTTTTGGAGACCTTCTTCTTCAGGATATTATTCAGACTTGACCCCTAGAGAGGATTGCTTTGGGATGAGGCTTATTCTAAAACCCATGGACTCTCTGTCTCTTCCTTCTTGACTCACAGTTCCTCTCTCTCACATCTGAACTCATCATTTGTTTGTGTATCTCATTATGATGCCACTCCTCTCTCATTACCCTTTCCTTGCACTTATCTGAACGTTTCGAAAGCCTGTGAAAATCTGGCTCCCTTACCCCTTGCTTTTCTTTTGATGGCACTAAAAGGTAACTGTACATTTGCACATGTCTGATAGTCATCAGAGGCAAAAGCTTTGAAAAATAATGCGACCTTGGGGCATTGGAACCTGTATGCCCATCGCCTCTGGTAATGTAAAAGTGCTTCCTGAGAAGCACTGCTAACCATGGCTGCAGGTCAAAATCTCACTACCAGCGATCAGGGACAATTGCAAGTTGGCGTGGATATTTTGTCAGAGCAGGTCAAGACAAAGTGTTGCTTCTGGCAACATTTTTTAAGGGAATCTTGAGCATCTTCTAGAGTTCTAATTGTGTGGTTCACATGGAAAGGTCAGTCCAGTGCAGATGTGGTCTTCAAATATCACATATCTGAGGCTTGTGCTTGTAAGCCAGAGCAACTTATGTTCATCTCAGGACCACCTTTGTAGGGAAATGTCAACACCCTTAGATATTCACCTTCCCACTTGGTCTGAGAACTCAACAAGAAAAAAAAAAGTATAGATACCAATGCTGCAAGACTTCTACATAGTCTTTTCTATATCAATCATCTGCCTCATTGGGATCGAGGAGACTCGGGATTGGGATAATGAAGGCATCTTGCTACGGTGGACCAAACTGGACATGCTGCCAAGTAATCCCTCAGGATACATACACAGCACACACACACATACACAAAAACGTACTGCAAGGTGCTCTACAATATCATTAGTTGTCTGAAGAATTGAGCTCCTTCTTATCGGTAGACAATGTTTGGTTCTCTCTGGAATAACACAGCTACTATTTGGCAATTTCTGTCTTTAATACTAGTTCTACATTTTTCTTTGACCAAATACAAATCAAATGTATTTGACATCTCAATTCCTTAAACACCATATTTTGAGATTAAAAGGTACCACTTGGGCATTCCAGTTGAATAGAAGGCTTGCAGGTTCTTGCCATTTACTGCTACCGTGGCTTGAGATTATTGCAGGAATAGATTTGCATTTTGAGAATCAGTTTAATGCAAATGATGTGTGCTAATTTAAGCATTAATAGCAGTGATGTAGACCAGTGGTCATTTCGTGCCAGTGACTTTTGCACCTTGTACCTCCAGTGTTGTTCGTGCCTTAAGAAAAGTTTCATATTTACTTTAAGGGGACTTTATAAACTAGTGAGCAGTTTACAAGGGGGCCTGTACAGTATTCCTAGGAGAGGAGTTTTTCTTTCATAAATGTAGCCTTTTGCTGCAGATGACCATGTCAAAAAGAATTTTTTAATTCATGTGAATTGTGCCAGAGTCTGCTTTTTACTGCCAGTGATGTGTTGTATCATTGGACTATTACTGGTGGTGAAGTGTACTAAAAGGTGTTTATTTTTTAAAACAAAGAGAACTGGACTTGATTTGTACTGGAAGCAGGCATGTGCAAAGTGTGTATTCCATCAGCAGAGATCTGATCAGTTGTCTTAACAACTTCGTGAAGTTGTAAAGTTTTGTTCAACTTTGCAAACTTGAAGAGAGTTTTAACTTCTTTCCATTTCAAATGTTTTAATGTATAAAACATACAAGCTCTACTCTGAGTATCATTCACCATTCTAGCCCTCTCGCGCTCTCTCTCTCTCTCTCTCTCTCTCTCTCTCTCTCTCTCTCTCCCTCTCTCTCTCTCTTTCTCTCTCTCTCTCTCTCTCTCTCTCACTCTCTGTCTCTCTCTCTCTCTTTCTCTCTTTCTCCCTCTCTGTTTATATTTATTATTTATATTGCGCTCCAGGTACCCAAAGGATTAAGGGCGCAGACAACAAGAAACAAACAATACATGTCAAATATTACAAAGGACAAAAAATAGGCGGCCTATAGCAACAGCATTTTATCCAACAAAACACACAGCTGCAAAAAGCAGAGAGAGGAGAACTCCTTAGACCATATGAGTGATCAAATGATCAAATTACAGCTGGAGGATCCCCTTGGAATGTATCTGCACCGTCTTAGGAATGCAGGTAGTGTACAAGTCCCACAACCCACTAGAAAACAATCCTGGTTGCTGTGCGGGCTCCAGTCTTTCAGATCCAGCCTACAGAGAATTTTATGATCCGATAGTCTGACCACACCTGGCCCTGTTCTCTGTCTAAGCCAGGCTAGGACCTTAAACCACAGTGCTTCTTTCGGTTCCTGACCATTAACCTTGCTGATATTCATAATAATAAAGTTTCTTTGGTCCAAAACAAAATCCTGAGTGCTCTTGTCTTCAATTTTGGGCATATAACACTTTCTTATACAAAAGTTCTGGGAAGATCCCGGCTTGGGAAGGACATTCATCTGTGTGGAAAGTTGATAAACCTCCTGGTCCGATTTCTCTCTCTCTCTCTCTCTGTCTCTCTGTCTCTCTATTTCTCTCCGTCTCTCTCTGTCTCTCTTTAACTGTCTCTATCTGGCTCTCTCTATCTCACTTTATCAATCAAATTCACTATTTCTGCAGGCGTGTGGTGGGAATGGCATTGTAATGCTCTTAATTGCTAGAGCCAACCCAACCATTGCTGACACAGAAACCTTGAAGGAGTGTTGTGCATTTTGCTAAATGATATACAGAATAAAACAAATTGTTTAATTGTAGTAACATTGTAGAGTGTCAGTGTTCTTTTCTAATGTTTACTTCCGTTAAGGATGTTAAGCATGTCTTACTTTGCAAAGCAAATGATCTAAACATAGATGAGCCTATACATGATTTTCTAATAGAAGATTATCATTTCAGGATAGACAATCTGGTACACTTCGCTGTACTCTTTCGAAACACCCCTATGAGAAAGGACTAGGAGACACATAGAAGCAATAAGGGAAGGATAGGAGACAAATGAAACTAATGAGGGTAATTGGCTGTTTTATATATAATCAAATAAACTGTTGGTAACATAAGAATGACCACCGTTATGTATAATGGACAGATATAATTATAATAAAATGGTTGTATGATTGAATCATGTACTCAATAATAGAAACGGGGCATGGTGTTGATTTAATTTTTCACAACACTCACCTTAACATTAAAATGTTTCTAACCATGAACCACATACACTTCTTTGAAGAGCACGAAATGAGTCAAAGGCACGTGGATGGAATGAAAGGGGCACAGTGTGGCTACAGAAGACATCCTTCTCCCACAGGAAACTGTGAAAAGAACTGCCATATTTCTCGGATAGGCTCTCTAACTTTCCATCTCCCTGATTAACAGGGCAAAATAATCATGTGCTCGCACAATTTAAATCAATTCCAGTGCAACAATACAATACTTAAAAAATATCATGCTGCAGAAATATTTGCATTTCTTCAAATATTTGTATATGTCAGTGTCACATTCCCATGTAGACAATCCAAACCCCACAATTCTGGTAAATGAACAGACACTAAGGTAGTAGGATATTGGAATGTATTAAAACGGATGATGATGCAGATTCAACTTAGGTGGTCTCCACCTTTTGACCATGGAGATCGCCACAATATATATATAACACATCCAAAATACACAAAATGAGATAAAATTAACTTTCTGTGAATCTCACTATTATAAATCTACAAAGGCATTCAAGTTCAATTTAAAAAGTATTGATGTAATTATACTGTATTGTAAACAGACTAGACATTTTAAACGTTAGAACTCTACAGGTACTTCATAGATAACAATTCAACATAAAGCAAGTACATTTCAAATCCTTGATTTTCTCCAACATCAAGACAAGGATGTTATCAGAGAAATAATCCCCCATACATTGTGAAGTAATGCAGCCGAATATGCAGCTTTAAATTTAGTTGTGTGCCTGCATAGTATTCCATTTATTTGTGAGTGCAACACCAATCTGTGTATGCCTGCACAATTGTAATGCCTCTGTGTTCTGGTTTCTGCCTGCATGCGTTTTGGGCTGAGGATAAACTATTCTAGTGACATGTACAATGATAAAAAAACCACTTTTTCTAACACATTACTCTTGGCTATTGCTGTACATTGAATGTGAAGGGAATGATGTGGTTTGCACTTCACTCAATTCTTTCTAAATAGAATGAATTCTCTTAGCATGCATTTTGATGTGCAAACATCTGGCCCATAACTACGGCTTTCCCCCGGCTGCCATAAATGCATGATTTCACCCCAAGGCTATAACTATATCATGACCCAAAGGACCATACACTGGTTCGAGACATTACTTATATTTATGTATTTATTGTTGCATTTATTTACAGTGCACAAAACCCTGAGGCATCTAGGCGCTAGTTACAGTAAGTGATTTGAACAAAATAATGTGCAATAGGTGCATACTGGTAAAGCATCTCCTCATGTTACAGGGGGCTACGTCAGGCATGCATACATGGGGCAAATTAGGTATAGTTATACAGGCTGGAAAAACATCTCATGTTGTGCTGAGTTACGTCAGACATGTATACATAGGGCAAATTAGGTATAGTTATACAGGCTGGAAAAACATCTCATGTTGCGGGGAGTTACCTCAGACATGCATAAATAGGGCAAATTAGGAATAGGTATACAGCCTGGAAAACAATCTCCTCATGTTGCAGGTAGCTACATCAGGCGTGCATTCATAGGGCAAATTAGGTATAGTTATGCAGGCTGGGAAAATCTCTTCTCATGTTGCAGGGAGCTACGTCAGACATGCATACATAGGGCATATTAGGTATAGTTATGCAGGCTGGGAAAACATCACCTCATGTTGTGAGGAGCTATGTTAGACATGCATACATAGGGCAAATTAAGTATAGTTATGCAGGCTGGGAAAACATCTCCTCATGTTGCGGGGAGCTAAGTCAGGCATGCATACAAGGGCAAATTAGGTATAGTTATACAGGCTGGAAAAAGCATCACTTCAAGTTGCAAGGAGCTACGTCAGGCATGCAAACATATGGCATGGGTGCACAAGTACAATAGGAACTGTGAATTGTCATTGTCAATGACCAAATGGTTTGTTTATAACAGGGGTTGTAATCAAGCCACAAGTTAGAGATTTGCAGGGATTGGATGTCTATAATGATATGGATGTGAACTCCCTTTGATGAGTAGCAATTACCCTGGAGATGGATGGGGATGCGGAATTTACTCAGACATTGATAACAGAGCCGACTCAGGAAGTCTGTTTTAATATCAATTTTCTAAAACAGGGAGCATAACGAACATCAACGCAATCGCTCAATCCTCTTACTCAATGCATTTAAGAAAAAACGGAACGTTTATAAGCAATATGCATCATCAATGACGTCTAACCTACATGTGTACTAACGTCATCCTACGTGGCAAACTACAAAAACGTGAGTGATTGGCTCTTGAACATCTAAGCATATGATCCATACCAGTCTAACAAAGTATAACTATGTGATTGGTTACTTAACATCAGGTGGAGCAACTAATTCCTCGCCTAAAAATGACCACTATGAACATCACTAAATGCACAATGTCCCATTGGTTTAGACACTATAGGACTCCTAATTGCACAGGTCCTCTACAATTGGTTGGCACTTTATCCTCCTTCAGTACTTTTCCACCTACGTTAGCAGCCGGCAGGCTGGCTGGCCATCCAGGTGCTGGTGAGGTTGCCTTAACTTTAGCTTCACACCAATTAGCATATCAATCTATCATCACCTCAGTGGTCTACTGTCAATTAGGCTTTTGAAGCTCGTCCTTGAGAGTGTTCTTAGCTCTGGGAAATTTAGGGAGTGAAGAGCACAGTCTATCTCCTTGGGTAGGTTTGACCATCTCGTTCATCCAACTTCATGCTTCCATGTGACTTGAGACCATGGGATCGAGCCTATTTGTGCATTTAATATTATTATTTAATACACCTCTGACGTCTTCCTTGTTATTTTCGTGCCTTCTGATCAGGAGTCTTGTTCTTTCACACGACTTTGTAGCCAATGTCAGTTCACTATAGTTTAATAAGACCTTGGTTTCTTGGCTCGTCAAGCCTTGCTTTCTGAAATTCACTTGTAATTCAACTTGCTTTTTAACTGCGACACACTAAAATAAGGCCTTTTTGCTACTGTCCAACCTGCTATAATACGTTTAGTGGAACATCCATAATTCTCTCATTCCTATATAGGTATTTGTTGATGCTTGCCACAATCTATTCACTATAAGCTTAAAACTAGCTCACAATTACTTTGCTGCTTGCATTTCTTTTGCATCTGTGCATGTGTAAAATAACTTGACATCTTCATCTGTTTCGATGGCATAAGCTTCTTCACCTTGATTACAAGTTGTCACTTATTCTTATCACTTTCGTGATGCCTTGTAGAATATCTGCATTCTTTGATCACTGCATCTTTTCTATGTATGTCATCTTCAGCTCATCTTCAGCTCCATGTAACATATACTGGCAATGGTTATTGCTATTACCATTCATTCTTGCTGCTTATTGGCTCTGCTTCTTTCGGGATGTCATTCAACTGGCCATCATAATTTCTTGTATACAGATATGGTTTTCTCAATGGGTACCTTGACTCCCAGATTCTCTTAGATACTGGCACTATCACTGGTACTGGACTGAGTCAATACTCTGCTCTGTGTCAATTCAACTGTTCTGTGTATGTCACATACTCTGGTTTCCAGCATACAGGTAAAAGGGGCAGGTCGGTTGAGGTTGGGGTACTTGTCTCCTCCTATACACTCCCCTCTCTGGGTGATTCATTGACTACTTTCTCATCATCCTTCACATCCAGACATCTTGGCCTGAAGAAAAGCTTCTTTGGGACACATATCTTTATGACTCCTTTTAGGCATCCTGCTGTTTTCACATGTTCATCTTTGTTCCATGTCACGAGACTACATTGTCCACTTGGACTACAGTAGATCTATCTTCCCACATACTTCTTGTGATTCCTTGGACATAGGAACTTTGTCCCCTCAGGTGCATGGATACTAGCCTTCACAAAGTCTCTTATTTCTTCATCTGTCAGGTTTTTGGGCTTCCATCCTGACTCAACATCAATCATAATCTTCATTCCTATGGCTTTCTTTGCTTGTTACATTGTAAGATTGTTATCATGATCAGGGCTCCAAGAAACTTGAACATGTCTGCCATCCATTGTGGAACCAAAGAGAACAGTGATCCAAACCAGCTGTCATCAATGATGTCTTCCACCTCATCTATCATCTGGCCATGGAGTTTCGTCAGCATGTCTATGGCCTCTGTCAAGGTTCCATTCTCATCATAATGAGAAGGTATAAATGTGCAACATGATTCTCCAATTTTTGTAGAAATACCTCCATCCAATGCTGTAAACATATCCAGGACGTATCTGTTCTGAAGAGTCAGGACGTATCTGTTCTGAAGAGTCATCTTATGGCTCTCATCTCTTATCTGATCGCATTGAATCCCTTTATTGTAATGTTAATTGTCTGCAGCAATTCCCATCTGGTAATCTGGAGCCACTTGGTGTTTGCTCCAACTTGGATACTAGGCATGAAGATCAATGTGAACACAGATGAGGTCTGGCTGAATGGCCTGCGTTCATATGGTATGGCATCAAAAGCTTCTATTGACTTAGCTGAGAAATAGTTTTCTCTCTTCATCCTCTTTATGAGCTCCACAGATCTCCTCTTCCTCAGGTTATCATCTGCTTTTGGGAAATTGTCAAGGGGCAAATCACTTTTTGGAATCACCAATGCTGGAACATGGACATTCACCAAGGTGAATATTCCTCCCCAATCTTTAAGTAACTTCATGTATGCCTTGGATCCTCAAGCCCAATAATGATCCTTGGTCAATGCTGTACCATGTACTATTCCTGGAACATCAAAGATTCAACCAAAATTTTTATTTTCTCCAACTTTTCTTGTGCAATTGTTTTGGACACACAGTTTTGAACTTTCCAATGGTACTATCTGCAAGGGTCCTCCTCTATCTTCGACCCATGCCAGTAGCTTAGCAAGTCTTGGCCATAAAAGCTTACAACCATTCTGCACAATGTCAACAACCGGTTTATAACATACAATGATCACCCAGGCTCTACGGATGACCACTCCTTCTTCCCATCCATCTGGTGATAACACAGATCCCCAGATTGGCATTTGTTTTCTGTTCTCCCATCTTCGAATGTCCACTGCAGATTTTCCTGCAACCTCCAATTTCTTGTTCACCTCCTATCTGATTCTAGCTCCTTTTAATCCAGGCTTCTCATCTCTGATCAAATGATTCTTTGTATGGGCTCTGTTTCTTGTCTTGGTATCATCTTCATCTGGATCTGTCCATTCAGTTGCCCATTTGAGGTAGGCATCTCGTCCCATGAACTGGCATCTGGTTTTGCAAAGTGCTACGTGTGAAAGACAATGAGCTGTCTGGATATCTATTTCGATAGCTATGAAGATTTTAGACTTCCCCATACTATATGGCAGGAGTGCACACAAAAAGCATTCCTCATTCGAGGTCCTTCTTCCAACTTCTTTCATGTGTTCATACCAAATGTTAGTCCCTAGTGAGCTGTACTGTCCAGGTAATCATTTAGTTCAAAATCATCTTCTTGAGCTTTGCTTTTAGTTCTCATTCTCCTCATATGACCTTCCATAATCATGTCATGAAGTGTACCAGCATAACTTCTTCTTTCTGGATAAATCATAGGCACATTTATCAGTGGACAGGGCTCACCTACATGTGAACGTCTTATCTGCTCAGCAGCCCATTTAGGCATGGAAATGTCTCACAAAATCTCCAATGCGTGTCTATCTTTTAGGGATTATCTTTGGGTCATTTACCACAGGACCAGGTGTATTTGCATGTATTACCTGTATAGGCACATCGTCTAACAACCTCTTGCCAGGCCTGCTTTTTGTGTCCAAACAAAATCTCTACAACCTTTCTTGCATGTGAATGGTTGCTAATGACACTTATCTCAGACTCAGGTTATTGGTCATCTTTCTTTGGAACAGGAATTCCTACATATGGACTTGGGTGTCTAGTAGTTGCCACAATTGCTCCTTCCTCCTGTTTAGGAAGATTCACTGGAGTCTTAGCTCCTTGTACATCAATGTAGTATGACATTCAAACCGTGAGTGAAAGTAACACTATGATGAACAAAATGCAAGCATGAATGATGCAAAGATATGTTAATTTGCAGCATCTACTTTGTGGGCAACGTGGATTTCTCTCTGCATCAGACATTACAAAATTACTGTTGCTGCTACCCATCTTTATTGCCTAAAGAAGGAAAAAGTAATCTTTAATACATCATCATTATGTACTACTTCTGGAAGCTGCTATCTTGACTTGCCAATTTTGTCCTTGATCCACGGTCTGTTTACTGGATGATGAGAACAAATTCTTAATCCCTCTCTGGAATCAGTTGTAAACCACACAAAATGTAGATGTCTCTCCAGCAAGAAGAAAAAACACTCTTAGTATGTCTAGACGAGTTCAATGACATTCACTAGCTCCCAGTCAACTCCTCGAATTTGCTTTAGCCCAGATGACATGATGAACTTCTTTCAGCATGAACCAAGATTCTATTTTCTATCAGCAACCTCTCGATCTGTCCCTCGAAGGAAAGTTACACACCACTGACCTGTGGGTTTGCTCAGAGTATAGGCTCACTTGGATTATAATACCTTCCAAGATTACATTCAAATTTGCAGTGGTTCTACGATCCTTTAGAAAGGTGAGCACATCCGTGTGTCTGCCAACAAGATGCAGGTACTCTTCAATTAGATGAAAGAAAACCCTGCTGAAAAGTCTATGTGCAGCATCAGTTGATAGGGGCATTTGTGCTATCCCCACTGTACTCAGGTATCTGCAAAACTTGCTCGATGATTGCTGTGAGTAGTCTCCTTACAATAGGACCATTCTTAAGATCATGCAAGAAAATACGAATATTAGAAGTTCTCCCCAAAATAGCCGGATAAGAGCGCAGAACATAGAGAAAAACATCAAATATGATCCTTGAATCATTGTCATTGGATAACACCATGGTCAAATCCAAACAAAAACTCAATGTGTAACGAGTCGTGATCAGACACTCTTTTCCAATTGTCGAAACCACAATCAGAATCTGGAATATTCCTCTTCTTATCAAGGCTTAAAGGCGCCTCAGTCCAAAGATTTTAACAAGCTCCTGTGGCTTTAAAAATAAACAATTTTTCTTTCACCCTGTAATGACAGCACAGAGTGTTCATATCAGTTGTCATTAACCCTTTCAGAGATGGCTAAAAGAGTGTCCCAAACCAAGCTACAGTCCAATGAACACTTTGTCTTTCTACTTGTCAGCTTCTGAGTCAGTCTATCTCGCCATGGATTTCGTCTGCAAGTGCTGTGGTTCTTCCCCGGTGCTTGTACTTGCTTCTAGTAGGGGTGCGGGCAGAGGGTTTTTTCCAGCAAAGATCTTAACATCTCCTAGGAAAATCCAAGCACGCCTGCCCTGAACTTTGACAGCAGATGTTGTGACATCTTCCAAAATGAACGGATGATGAAAACAGGGTTCATTCCACTTTTTCCTTGTATGATGGCGTATTAAGACTGCATCTCTGGTGAATAGTTGGGGAACACGAAATTCTTGAGATTCACTTGTTGAAGCATCTCGTTCTGTGTTCTTTACTGCCCTGCACCCTTGTCGCTGTAGCTGTCCTGAAATGACAGAAATACTGGAAGTCATACAGTTCAAATAGTCACGCATTTCGAAAATGTGCAATTAGCTAAGCATCACTTCTAACTCTGGATGGAGGCATTAGGGGTGTTCTCATTCACCTCCCAGTCACTATCTCGTGGGGCGTGAGATGGTGGTCAGAATCTCGTTGGTCCCTAAAGCATATAATGCCAGTGGTAGGCAATGTAACCACCCTTTCTTCAAGGTAAGCTTCAATTTGGCTATTCTTTCTTTTAGCAGGCCATTGATCCTCTCCCAAACCCCATTTTCTTGCGGATGATAAGCTGAAGAAAACTTGTGCTTTATACCAAGCAACACGCTGATCTGCTCAAATGTTTGTTTCTCAAAATGCGGGCAATTATCTGACCTTATTACTTCACATACTCCCCATCTCAAAACACTTTCTGCACTAAGAATTTAGCTGCACAGGTGGAATGTGGGTGTCTACAGGGACCTGTTTCAATCCACCTTGAAAAAGGACACACTACAACAATCATATATCTATATACATTACATACTTGTATCATTTCAACATAGTCGATATGCAAATGCTGAGAGGGCCAGTGGGTCTCGGAATAACCCCCTACCTGTGTGCAGTGTATGCCCAGCCGTGAATTTTTGACAGACTATACAATTTGTCCTAAAAAATGCAACACGCTCTAACAGGTTTGGTACAAACCAATCTTTAGCAATTGTTGCTGCAATGTTCTCCCTAGTTGTGTGCGCAGGGTAGTGTAGCTGTTCCCTCAATAAGGCTACATGCATCACTGGTTTACCAGTGCAGTCTTGTTGCCACAATGCTTCAGAGGGGTTTAAAGAACACCCTCTTCATGTCCATAAATCTTTCTCCTCCTGAGGTGCATCCCCCTCAACCTCCATAAACTGCGTTTTTGTCAGATCATTATATTTTTCAACCACATTGATCAACACAACCATTTTCTCATTTACATCAGGCGTTTCAAAAGTCATTACGTTTTCTAAACATGCAGCAGGTTTTGCCTCATCATCTGCTGCTTGGCTTCCGCGTGATATAAATCTGCCTTTTTAGTGTGAGCTGCGCATTTAACGACTGCCATGTCTACTGGGAGTTGTAGTGCCTTAATAGGCATGTCCAATAAGGCAGCAATATGCACTAATGTGTCACATAGGTGGAGTCGCTGTACACTGTTACTTCCTAGTCTGCATGATTCTCGAGTGAGACAATCAGCGCAACTAATTCCGCCGCATGTGCAGAATAATGAGATGTTATTCATGCACTTACCACTGTCTGAAACTCTCCATTGGCTGTGTGTTTTACCACAGCGGCACCCGTATATCTTTGTCCATCATTTTGATCGATTCTTGAAGAACCATCAATAAAAACAATTTCTCCACCTGACAAGGCATTTTCTTTTATCCTAGCGGCTTTTGTCATAGAACCCTTCATAGTTCGTATAATCATGCGCATGCTCATCCTCTGCCAGTGATTCAGCTACAAACATGGCACGATTCACTACTTTGCATCAAACTGATTGCTGGATTCGATATGACTACCTCGTAATTAGAAGCCCTTTGAGAAGTCAACATGCCTTTTGGTTTCTCTAGAATGGCAAATAGTGCGTGCTCTACAAATAATGTCATGGAGCATCCTATCACTATGCATGCAGCATTCTCTATGGCGAATGTGGTGCCAGCTAAACTTTGTTTGCACGGAAAATGACCTCTCATTACTAGGTCTAAGATTCCATTGTGAAATGCAAGAGGCTTGTACCCCAACGTGGTTCTCTGTGTCAGGACTTCTGTCATAACAGTGTCATCTTTATGCAAGAATTTAAAGAATTCCTCAGCATAATTAGGAATCCCTAAAACTGTAGCTGTGCAAATTGCTTTTTTCAGCTCTTCAAACCCTTCTTCCATTTCCTCAGTCCAAACAAATGTTTCCTGAGTTGCCTGAGCTTTCTTTAGAGCCTGCAATAAAGGCCTTATGTATGAACTGTAGTCAAAGACCCATTCTCTGACATAGTTACATAATTCCAAAAATCTCTGCATGTGCTTTATCGTGTGTAAATAGCCTCAGCTCTCTCAGGAGTAACCTTCATTCCTTCATGTGAAATCAATTGGCCAATGTACAACACTTCTCATTGACAATACTGTAACTTCTCTTGGTCAACTTTACATCCTTTGTCAGCAAGTATATTCATCAGCTGAACAGAATCGTGTCTGCACTCTTCCTCTGACGTGCTGAAAACCAAAATGCCATCCACATATTGCTGGACAACGCTTTCTAAAGTGATATTGCTTAAGTCCATCTGCAGGACTCTTGAAAATCGATGGAGATCACAATACCCCTGAGGTAAACGCGTGCTTTTCAGACATGTTTGTCTGAACGTAAATGTTGTACTATCATCATATTCTGAGGCACTTGTCGTTTGATTGTTTTACCCAATATTCCAAGGAACACATATCCAACAAAAGGAGAGAAAACAAATGGCTCAAAATCTCTGACCGCATCTCTCTCAAAACAGGATCACTCACTTTCAAATGTTTAAATAATGCAGCCCCCCCTATCTAGTAGCCAGAATAGCAAAAAAAACCTCCACCCGCCCCACCAGATTGATTAACTCCCACTGCCTGCAGGTACCCAAATTCAAACAAAAGAAAACCGGTGGCAGTAGTTTCCCTGTCTTGGCAGCCCAACACTGGAATGCCCTCCCACTCAACATTAGGACAGCCCAATCGTATTACTGCTTCAGGAGAAACACCCTCACCTGGTTACGGTCCAATGATTCCTTTGACTAAGCCTGCCCACATGACTACGCCCCCAATCCAACCTGACCGCTGCTATGTACAGCATCAAATATGTAAATATGTAAGCTATCTATTTTCTATATATATATATGTATATGTACAGTCCACACAATATAATGTTATGCCTCTTATTCATGTATGCCTTATCCTGTAACCAAGTTTTTATGTAATCTTACCTTCCTGATCTCTGTTGCTCCCTGTTACCCCTGGGTTTTGTGCGCCATACTAAATAAATAAACAAACAAACAAATAGCCATGAGAGCAATACCTTTAGAACCAGAGGTTTTTCATTATGGAGTACACATCTTATTGACATAGCTGCCATGCCTAGTGGGCAGAGCAATGAAAATACCTGCAAATGTTTGTTTAGACCAAAGATACCTATGCGAGAAGAGGAAGGACAAGTTTTTCCCTTAACGTTGCAAGCAGCCATAGTGCGAGGTGAAATGGCTTTGCTTGATGGGGATGAAAAACAAAGGCAGACGATGGAGTGCAGTAATTGCCATTGGGGAAGGTTGCAAATTAACAGACATCACTGATGATGATCTATTTGACAATCATCCATCTGATGAGGAAGTGATATTTGACATGAATATTACTTATTGGGTAAAACAATCAAACGACAAGTGCCTCAGAATATGATGATAGTACAACAACGTCCTGAGTATTTTGATGAAGATATGCCAGCTTCATTATGGACTACAGGCCCCTATGAAGAAGGCATGTTGAAGGGGGTTGGAGATATCTGTCAGGACATATTTGTCCTGAAAATGCCCTAATAATTTCGCACACTTTTAAATAATGCATTCCTGGTGTTGAGCACACTTTACCCTCATCGGTGAACGAAATTGCCATATTCAACTTCATCATCAAATCTCGACCCAATATATTGACAGGTGTCTGTCTCGAATATAGCAAAGGCACCTTCATATCACATTCTCCTATAGAGACTGGTAATTCTTCAGTGAAAGGAACTCTGCTTGTAGCTCCTGAAAAATCTTGAGTATTCATGGCAGTGCCAGACATTAAAAACTTTCCCTTTCATATACATGAGCGCGTTGCACCCGTGTCTACTAAACAGGAAAAACTCTTGCCTCCTATATTGACGTCTAACCTCGGTTACTCGTGAGGATTCGGCATCACAGATAGTACTGAAAACATCAAGTCTCCCAGTGAGCTGTCCTATTGTGGGTACAGCCTCATTCCTTTACCTGTAAAAGGATTCCCTTCATCGACAGTGACACCCCCTATTCTAGGAGTCGTTAATTGCCTTGTAACCCTGCTCGGCTGGATCTGCATGGGCGCGTGCTGTGACTACCCTTGTGGCAGAGCCACTGCTACCTGCTGTGTCTGCAAGCCTTGTAGCACTCTAGACGCTTGCTGCTGCATCGTTTGATTCTGAGCAAACCCATCACCATGCTGTTGGAAATATGCAGGCAGGTTTGTTGCACCCCCCTCTTAAAAACTGATTGTTTTGCACGAACCATTGGCTCCTAGACATACTAGCAAAATGCTTGTCCCGCATGTCCAGCATATAGGTGGCCTCCTAATCTGCCCATCCTGCATGTTTGACCATCATTCTGCATATTTTGAAACCCACCTTGATTTTTCTGGAAGCTTCCCTGATTTTTCTGCCAATTTCCTTGATTATTCTGAAAACCTCTTCATCGAAATCCATCCCTTCCACACGGAGTAAACCCATTAATACTCTGATGAAACTGCCTTTGGTTATTCCACCGGTGGCATATTTATAATCTGCTGTGAATTAGAGCCATCTACACTAGTCAACATCGCCCCTTCAATGGCATATTTAGAGAGTTTTATTGGCACTCATTTTGCCTCCTCGCTCTTTTGAGCATCATCTTTTTTGCGATTCTTTTCCTGCAAGAGTCTGCTACAATGCACAATGGTCAGCTGAATCTCTGACCACGGTTTTGCCTCTATACCTAGTAACCTCTTAAACTGCTTCTGCACAGGGTCTGGTAGCTCTTGGCACAATATATGATAAAACAAAGGTATAGATTTTCCCGAAGCCTCGCGTATCTCCATGCTCCATGCCACCTGAAAATTCTGAATGTAAACAAGCGGATCATCTCCGTCCTGCATCTTTTTGATCATTATAGCTCCCATATAGGATGTGTCCGGTTACAGTACTCTAAGCGCTTTCCAGACTGCTGCCCCGCATTTATTGAATGGTGCTCCATCATGAGCAGTGTTGACTGTAGTCACACCAGGGTATCCTGCCCTTGTCCACATGTCATCAGCTCTCTCACCAAGTATGGCAATTAAGAGACCCTTTATGTCCCCTATAGCCAACGTGTTTCCACCCATCATATTTCTAACTCATGGATCCACAAAACCACATAAAACAAACCGACAAACTCAACCGGTTACATAAATCTCCTACAATCTTATCTTTAAGACTTGTCTTGCCCTCTAAAATACTTTGTACGAAGTGCAAATTACCCCTTTAGATCAGCCTTTACTCAGATCCCCAGTGCCAAAAGTTAAATTCAGAAGTTTACACCTTATATTATCCTTATCCATCTGGGCCCATGCTTTATACTGTGGTCTGACCCCTCCTTTCTCTAACAAGGGAAACTGTGACACTCCAAACTCATTCTCATCTCTCATAATTTGTCTGTCCACTGCAGGGACAATATTGCCACATCACCTTCTTCCTGGTATTGATCTTAATCTACTCACATAAGGCAGCAACTCCCCCCTCTCACCGTGGAGTTCCCCTTTAGACCGATCTAACTGTGTCAATGGTTCTGACGCCCTAGACATAGGTGTGTTTAAATCTGACCATCTGACTTCTTTCTCCATTGAAAAACATCCCTCAGGGCTGCATATGTTCCCTCTCTCTTCCCCATGGAAGGTCTCTCTGTCTTCATCTGACATTTCTTGTGCCCAACTTGTGCAACTTTTCTCTTCATCATCTCTATTTAGAGTCAGTCTATCTAGAAACAGCTCTATATGCCTTGTACTACATGAGGCTCCCTCTATATCGTACAACTGTGTACTCTCAAGTCGATAATTTTTTTCCTTCACCTTTAACTCTTTCTGAGCTTTCATGTCATTCTATACTTTATCGATCGCTTCCCCAATGCTCCTAGAGTCAAACTTGTCTTCTATATTTACTCTAGACGGGCCTAGTAATGACTCGTGTTCTGGGAAGAATTCTTCTATGTCCTCCCATGCTACTTCTCGCTCAGGATCTCTTATCTCCTTTTCCAGACAATCAGAATCACATGCTCTGTGCCTTCTTTTACATTCAATATCATTGTCAAATTCTTTTTGTTTCCTTGCTTCCTCTCTAACTCTGTCTTCTTCTTTTTTCTTCACCTCCCTTCTCTCATTTGCCCCACGTCTCTCCTCATGCTATCGTCTCTCTAATCTCTTATCTATCAACTTCTGTTCCTCTGCCTCTATTCTTTTTTTGTTCTAACCTTTCTTGCTCATCGATCACTCTCTGTCTGTTATCTTGTTTTCTTTGCTCTTCTGCTCCCTCTTATTTTCTTAACTGCTCTTCTTATTATAACTGCTCTCGTCTTTGCCTATCCTACCTTTTCACTCCTTTGTTTTTCAATCCTTCCTCTCTTTCCTTATCTTTTTATCTTGTTCATCTTGATCTTCCCATTGTCTTACATCCTCAATGCCCTTACCATCAAGTTTAAGTAAAATCTGTCCATCCATCCATTCATTGTGTAAAAGCACTATCACATCAGTCTTGTCCCTTTCTCCTTTCCATCTTTTTATTTCTCTTCCTATATCTGGAGATGTGTTTGCTTGATCACTTCTCTCCTTATAGGATCTCTCCTCGTCTCTCGGGACCTTAGAGATTATATCTCTCTCAATATCTTTCTCTTTGCCCTCGTCACTGCTTTGCACAAGTGACTCATATGCCGGGTTGCTATACCCTGTTGCTGCCTTAAGCTCTCTCAATGGGTATAACCCATCGTATTTCTTGCTCTCGTCTCCTATTTCGGTTGGGGCAAGGAGAGCAGAGGGCTCCTCACCTCTCTCTTTGCATACATTAAGTATCCAATCTATAGGAGGTGGTTCATCTTGCTCCTCTTGGTACATCTTCCAAAGCTCTAGACTTGCTAATCTCTTGTCTAGCTTTTTCCCGTGTATGCTGCATGCAAATATGTCCTCATATGCTGCAGAACTGCCTTTGATAGTGACCTTCCTTGATGCCACGGCATAAACATTTTATCTGCGGTTCCTTTAACCCATTCTGCACTATACTGTTTAGGCTTGGGAGCATGTTTTGGCAACTTCTTGCAGAGGTGCACAAGTGGAGTAATATCCTCCATTCCCAACTCGTCTGTCCTTAACCTGTTTGATACTTGTTTATTTTTAATCACAGATTTAAAAAGGTACGTTTAGTAAAAATAATACAATATGAGCAAGCACCAATCATTGCAAGCTCCAATCCTGCTAACCACAATGTGTACTTTAAACTTGCTAAAAAACAACCATCAGGTTCAATTCTAAACAATCAATTATTTTTTTCCCCACTTATGACGTCATTGCTTCAAAAACCACATAAAACAAACCGACAAACTCAACCGGTTACATAAATCTCCTACAATCTTTTCTTTAAGACTTGTCTTGCCCTCTAAAATACTTTGTACGAAGTGCAAATTACCTCTTTAGATCCGCCTTTACTCAGATCCTTCATCTACGTGTTCTGCTATGGGACTCTGGGTTCAAATTTCTTCTGTTACGTTTGTGAAAAACGCAGGCCAGGACGTATTCTATTATCGTGGCCTCTCTCACTATTATATATTGCTCTGCCATACTCGAGTCAATATCTCATTCCCCATATATATGTTACACTCTTATTCTCACGTTATATTTTATCCTGCCACCCTCCGTTACTCACTTTTTTTCTTCACTCATCCCCCATAATTTTGTCAACTCACTAAATTTTTTACTCACTGATATCATTTTCATCTTTCAACTCTCGGGATCATCCACCTTTTTTACTCGCCTCTTCAACCTTCCGATCGATCCGCTTCATGTAGAAGTGGGAGGGGATTCTATTGAAACTAGGGGACCCGTCACACCCGGTCTTGCAAGACTTTTTTTAAATTGCACTAACCACTATCTACGTGGAGCTTCATGTCCTTTCAGCTGAATGGCAAAGGTCGTCCGATATTGCTGAAACTCTAAAGTTTACTCAGATCGATGGCTCTGAACCATCCTCTCTCTGCTTCCAAGTGAACTGGATAGTCCAGCCCCTTTGATGAGTAGCAATTACCCAGGAGATGGATGGAGATGCAGACTTTACTCATACATCAATAATAGAGCCGAATAGGGAAGTTGTCAAAAGGAAGTCTGTTTTAATATCAACTTTCTAAAACAGGGAGCATAACAAACATCAACACAATCGCTCCACCCTCTTACTCAATGCATTTAAGAAAAAACAGAACTTTTATAAGAAATATGCGTCAGCAAGGAGTTCTAACCTACATGTGTACTAACATCATCCTACATGGAAAACTACAAAAACGTATAAGCATGAGTGATTGGCTCTGAGTGAACATCTAAGTATATGATCCATACTAGTCTAACACAGTGTAAGTATGTGATTCGGTACGTAACATCAAGTGGGGCAACTAAGCCCTCCCCTAAAAATGACCACTATGAACGTCACTAAATACACAACGACCCATTGGTTTACACACTATAGGACCCCTAAATATGCAGGTCCTCTACAATTGGTTATCACTCTATCCTCCTTCAGTACTTTTCCACCTACGTTAGCAGCCTGCAGGCTGACCATCCAGGTGCTGGTGAGGTTGCCTTAACTTTAGCTTTCCACAAATTAGCATATCAATCTATCATTACCTCAGTGGTCTGCTGCCAATTAGGCTTTTGAAGCGCGTCCTTGAGAGTGTTCTTAGCTCTGGGAAATTTAGGGAGTGAGGAGCACAGTCTGCCTCCATGCGTAGGTGTGACCATCTCGTTCATACAACTTCATGCTTCCATGTGACTGGAGACCATGGAATCGAGCCTTTTCGTGCATTTAATATTATTTTTTAATAAACCTCTGATGTCTTTTATGTTATGTTCATGCCTTCTGAACAGGAGTCTTGTTCTTTCACACAAATTTGTAGCCAATATCAGTTAACTCCAGTTTGATAAGACCTTGGTTTCTTGGCTTGTCCAGCCTTTCCTTCTGAAATTCACTTGTAATTCAACTTGCTTTTTAACTGAGACACACTAAAATGAGGCCTTGTTTGCTACTGTCCAACCCGCTGTTAATACATTTAGTGGAAACATCCGTAATTCTCTAATTCCTAAATATGTATGTGTTGGCGCTTGCCACAATCTATTCACTATAAGCTTAAAGCTAGCTTCATGATTACTTTGCTGCTTGTGTTTCTTTTGCATCTGTAAACATGTAAAATAACTTGATATCTTCATCTGTTTCTATGGCATAAGCTTCTTCACCTTGATCCCAAGATGTCACTTATGCTTATAATTTTCTTGATGCCTTTTAGAATATCTGCATTCTCTGATCACTGTATCTCTTCTTTGTATGTCATCTTCAGCTCTGTGTAGCATATACTGGCAATGGTTATTGCTATTACCATTCATCCTTACTGCTTATTGACTCTGCTTCTTCCGAGATTTCATTCAACTGGTCATCATATTTTCTTGTATACTGATATGGTTTACTCAATGGGTACCTTGGCTCCCAGATTCTCTTAGATACTCGCACTTTCACTGGTACTGGACTGAGTCCATACCCTGCTCTGTGTCAATTCAACTGTTCTGTGTATGTCACATACTCTTTTTTCCAGAATATAGGTAAAAGGGGTGGGCCGGTTGAGGTGGGGGTACTTGCCTCCTCCTCTACAGATGGTCAAATACAGCATTGCAGATTGGTATGGAATGGGGGTGCCCATGTTGGGATGCGAGAATAACAGTAAAGGAGATGTGAGAGAGTGCGAACAAGGATTGTAGCTGGAGCAACCGGTGCTAGATGGAATGTCTGCTTGCATCAGTGAACAGGTGGGAGCCTAATAGAGGTGGTGAAGGGTGGGTAAGGCAAGGATTGCAAAGTGTACTTGACGACTGTTGGAGAGACTGAGATTAGGTGGTTGGAGATCAATGGAGCGGTAGGTACGCCCCTTACCTTATGGTTAGAAGATAAGCCCCACAGACTTTAACAGTGCACTGGTGCAGGTGATGATGATACACGCCGAACTGCCAGACAGTCCCGGACAGGCACAGACAGGGGGTTTTGTATCAGGCCTTTGGGAGAGGGTCTGGCATCGCGTCCTGGCTAGGGGCATCAGGTATTTAAGTAACCCAGCCAATCAAGGGGCACAGAAGTGGTGTTCAGGCCTCCATAGTCCGGCAGCATCATCTGAGGCAACCTGGTGGCCATGATGGAAAAGCCATGCCGGGTTGCTGAAGAAGGAGCTCACAGGCTCTGTAGTGCAGCAAAGAGTTTCCTCTGAGGTGGAAGGGGGACAGACAATGACGGATGAATGCAGAAGTGGCCCATAAGAAAGGGCCTCGGTAGAGGAGCCGGTATTCACCTGCCAGCTATGGGCATCCAGTGTTTATGTAACCCAGCAAATCCAGGGGCAAAGAGGCAGTTTTCAGGCATCCATAGTGCGGCGCAAATAGTATTTAACTTTACAAAATGACACCAAAATGTATTCAGTTTTTCATTTTGTTTTACGATTGCAATGTTGATGGGGCTTTAAAGGACAATATTGCACTGTGTACTCAGTATAGACGAGGGAGCACAGGGCATTGCAATATTAACATGGATTTCCCTGTTTCCAAATTTCCTGCAATTTACTTTCCTTTACCATCCCAAATGTACCCTGTGGAATATTTCTAGAGATAATTTGGGATGGATTGATTGGGGTTTTCATTTACCTTTCAAGATGTAACTTCTGATTTTGGATATCCAGCAGGGACTCAGAAAGCCAGAAATCAATCCTTGAACAGACACTATGTTCAGATGGTTTATTTTGAAATCCATATCAATTCACAAACTGGTCTTCTTTCTATGGGATGGTCGCCTATATGCATGGGGTCAGTCCTTCAAGCTCTGTTCTCTCATCTCCCGCTCCTATTCTTAATGTTCATCTTCCCATATTGTATCTTTGTCTCGTTCCTCCTTCCTTATACCTTCCTTATTAATTCACCATCTCCTGTGTACAGCAAACTATGAATCCTTTGTAAATCCATCTCTGCCTGATGACAGAGGTGTGCTTTCCCAGCCACATGACTAGCAAAGGTGGGATGGAAAAACTACTCCTTTTAAAGAGATATTAATTTTAAAAAAAGATTGAAAAAACTTCTCTTTTCATATTCTGCAAACATTTAGATCATTTAGATTATTTGATTAAAATTGTGTGATGCAGTTTTATGTTTTTTTGCTATTTTTCAATAATGGAAATCTTGGCAAGGTATCACTTTTATTACATATTCTGATATGTATTACCTATATCCACAACCAGTCCAAATTCTAAGTCACTCAGAGCTTCTGTTATGATGCACCAATCAATTAATTGATTGCACATACTCATGTGAGATGTCCTTCATGTCAATGAATAAAGCATTCTAGCATGGAATTTGAAGATGTTTTCCACCAGGCGGCAGTGGTGGTACTTTGCCTAAATACTCCATTTGTACTAAAACTATGAATATCCAGAGCAGGCATTTTTGGATACATAAAATAGATTATATAAAGTTCCTTTAGTTTTTGTTTAAATCAGATGTTGTTGCTCTAAATGTATAGTTCAGTATTCTTTTCCATGATGTCTTGCACTAATGCACTTTTTATGAGATGTGAAATTAATTATGTGACAGATCTTTTTTTAAGTTAAACCCTGTATCCATTGCGTAACCTCTACAGTTTATGCAGCTTTACCCTTAACAACATAGTCTGGCCTGACTATTAAATGCAATACTCTTATGAATAGGTCCAAACCAGACTGAAGACCTTTAGCTGTACTCCACATGTTACTCTGAATTCCTGACATGGGTAGGCCTGGAAATCGAAATATGAAGAATAATTTAAGTTCCCCATTTCAACGTGAATGGCAAAAGAGAAATGGTACATTTAAATGAGGTTTCAGATTTACCCTACATTTTTAGATCCTTTTGGTAAAAAGCAACCCTAATAATTGAATGCAAGTCACTGAAGTCCTGAATTCATAATGCAATTAAACTGCAGATCTACTTTTTTTTCCGTACAGGGCATATTTGGGAATCCAGCTCCTTGAGATATTTTTTATGTGGCTTTGTGTTTTACTTGGGAAATACATGCACTCTAATAGATGGGGTTTAGCTCTTGTTTGATGCTGAGATATGTCCTTTTGAATTGTAAGACAATAGCTGAAAGAATATATGCAAGCTCCATGGTTGTATTCATGTTACATTTGGCTTTGAAAATAGTAGCAGTCCTTAAAGGAATGGTTCGGTAAACATTTTTTATTGCCCCTACAGGTCTGCCATGTGTTTTTAAGCCTAAGTCGCTCGATTTTAGAAAAATTTCCTATGGACCTTACCCAAGTTTTCGTCTATTAAACGCATGCGAAAACAGGCATCAGGGAGCTGCCATTTTGTGATAATCCTATCACTTGACGCATCGCCCTGACTGACCTGCTTTTTCGTTTTGATGTTTTCGTGTGTTGTTTTCCATTGTAAAAAATGTTCAGTCTCATCCACTCTAATGCTGTTCAGTTGTTCATGACAGCAAGACATTGACCTCTTGTCTTGATACACAAGCATTAGATATAGCGTTTTGGGGTTCTTGTGATTATATTCTGTATGTTTCGTTGTGAAAAATTTGGTGGAAAACCTATTTTATTTACCAGTGCATTTTACTGTACCCCTATATAAAATTCAAAGATTTTCCAAATAAGGGACCAAAAAATTGAGTGCCTGTATTCTATTGTGTTTGACCTGAAAGGTACAAGGCAATTGCAAAGGTAATGTTTTTCTTAACCTATTCAATTGTATCCTTGTTTCTCTGGTACAAGTGTGACATTATTACCTGAAGCTAGAAAAGTGACAATACAGCTTAAGGGTAATTACTGGAACCAGGAAGGTGTGAACCAAGCTTTGGAAGGGAGCTGGATGCTTGTAAAGAGGAGCAGCTGCACCTAAGTGGCAGTAAGGCAGACAGAAGAGGCAAAAAGGCTGCCCTATTCTTGAAATATAGGAAATAATAGTGATTTGCCTTCCTGTAGAGGACAAAGAGTGTTGTATTTATATGCCTAATAATTCAGAAGTACACAATTGTAGAAGGAGAAGAAGAGGTACCTGAACTGTGGTGGTGTATAAACTGTCAGTGGATGTCACATTGAAGTTGGTTGAAGTAGTAGTATACTGTAGAACAAAGGAGACTGCTGTCATGATCACTGCTTCCAAGGAGCTAGGACCAGCCCAACGTCCTTGGAAGCAGGCCCCTAACCTTCATCCTAGGCACCAGCCGGTCCCCACTGGGACCTTTTGGACCTTGTCCTGGCGCCGGTGGCACCAGGCTCATCAAAGTCACTGGTCCCGGCACTGGAAGCGCCGGGCTCATAATTTGTATGAAGATGCTTGGGTGGACTTACCTGCAACAGACCATGCTGCTTACTTACCAGCCACATAGGAATCCTCTGTGAGCCGGGACTACTTTCTTACCTGGGTGGGGCAAGCTCCACTCCCTGGATACAACACTGGAACTCTTCTGGAACAGGAACTCTTTTCTTACCTAGGCGAGGCCGTGGAGGAAGACGCCTCATCACTCCAAGGCTATTTAAACCACACCCGATTGATGAAACGTGCTTCGCGTTATTCTGCATCTGCAGCAGAACACTCACCGTGTCTGTTCCAGTTTTCTTCTTTCGATCCTGAACCTGCAAGAACAAACGCTTACCATTCCTGTATCCAGCCTTCAGTAGCACCTGCAAAGACAAGAAACAACAGGTTAGCACGGCAACCTTCACGCGCAGTGCTTTCCTCACCTGATCCATCGGCAGCTACCATCTCTTCACGCTGCTCCTCCGCCTGTGAAGACAAAAGCATAGTTATTCCTATGTGGAATTACTTACCGGCACTCCGGGAATTCCGGTTTTCTTCAACGCTGCAATCCTGCACCTGAAAGACAAAAGAAGAGACATTAGACAGGTATTTTACTTACGCGCCATCGCGCCCGCCACAATAGGGCGCCTGCAAATACTCTGGCGTTTCCAGCGTCTCTTCAACACCCGAACTCACAACTGCAAGGGAAAAGAGACAGTTAGAGAGCTTTTGAAAAGCAGGCAACCGGCATTTACTTACGCATTTCCAAGCGGGTCATTCCAAGGCTCTGGCTCGAACTTCGGCTTTCTTCACACCATCTTCTACCTCAAGAGCCCTGCAAGACAAATAGAAAAAGCATTATACAGAGTCCTGTTCCACATTATCGTGCCCACGCACCTAAAGACTGTAAGGACTTAAAAGGTGTCCGGAAACTCACCGTTCGTGCAGTTAACGACGGTAGCAATCCTCTGATGTCAAGAGGCCTATGTTTCACCCAGTGAAGGAACTGGCAACGGCACCCTGCACCAGACGCAGATGGAGAGTCCAGCATTAACCTATCTAAGGTGAGCACGTTGACCTTGGGGCTCCACGGAAAAGCGAGGAAGGGAAAGGGAGAGAGATACCCGACAACCCCAGATCATTAACCCCATATTCTTTCACCTGCAGATATCTCACTCTTCGAGTTAGACACACAGTGCGAAGAGGCTCAGCCCCGGAAGCCAATCGAGTCCTGCACTTCACTTTTCGAGTCACAGACACCATCCTGCCAAGACCGGCGCCTCTGTGGGAATCAAGTGAGCGTTACAGAACGCAAAGCCCACTGCAAAACTCCTACCCAGGCGCAATGGAAACCTCGGATACTGATCAATTGGCACAGTTGCTTGGGGAACTAAGAGCAGAAATACATGCAGCTCGTCAGGAAACAAACGCTCTAAGAAGAGAGCTGATAATATCCAAGGAGCGAACAGAGGACCTCGCTAGGCAATTGCTACAAACGCAGGCAGGACAAACACCTTTGCCCGCTCCAGGAGGAAATTATCCTTCAGCATCTTCCTCAAATCCAGTGCAAATCAATCTACCCGGTAATGTTCCCTTGGCTCCGCCCGAACGCTTTTCTGGTGACCCAAAGAGATTTGCAGTGTTCATTAACCAGTGCCGCCTACACTTCTTATGTAGACCAGCTGCCTTCCCAACAGATCAGGCCAAGGTGGCTTTTGTGCTTTCTTATCTCAGTGGCAGTGCCGCAGATTGGTCGATCCCTTTAGTCACTCAGGATGATCCGGTTCTTCATGATTTCCAGGCCTTCCAGTCCAGCATGGAGAAACTGTTCGCAAGACATGCACAAGGGCTGGCCTTGGGCAATGAACTCCTTTCGTTACGACAGGGTAATCAAGACCTCTTGACTTACACTGCCTCATTCAACAGACTTATAGTGGAAACTCAATGGCCTGAGGATAAAAGAATAACGCTTTTCTACAGAGGCCTGCGTGGAGAGCTCAAGGATGTGTTAGCTCAAGTTGTGAATCCTCCACAAGAATGCTCAGACTATATTGACTTAGTTGTTCAATTGGACCACAGATTACAGAACAGAAAGGCTGATCGTTCCAAATTTGATACCCGAGTGTTTTCTAAACCGCAGACCTCTACTAGGGGAGCTGACACCGTGGAACCCATGCAACTAGGGGGCATGAAAGGACCTTTAACCCAAAAGGAGAGGGAAAGAAGAAGACAGCTGCAATTATGCCTCTATTGCGGAAACTCGGGGCACTTTCTTCGAGACTGTCCAGTGAAACCAGCTAAGAAGGCTGTAGGAGCCGCAGATACCTGTACCACAAATTCTGAGCAGGGAAATGACCTAGCCCGACAAGTGTAGAGGTCCTCTTGCCGAGCGTTAAAATCTGTTCCATGACCTCGCATTTCGTGGTGCCTATGGTCCTCATTAGCCCTGAACGTCCGGATCGTTTGCATGCAATTGAAGCTTACATCGACAGCGGAGCAATCGGTAATTATGTGGACCGTGAAATGGTATCAAGGATGAATCTACCTCTTGTCCCTAAGGTAGTAAAAGACGTCATTACTACAGTGGATGGCACGGAGATAGCCTCCGGACCAGTAACTCAAGCCACCCAAGAAGTGACGTTAGTGAGCCAAGAGGGACACCGGGAGAAAATCGTGTTCGATGTGATCAAGGCCCCTCAGTTCCAGATCATTCTGGGAATTCCTTGGTTAGAGAAGCACAATCCTCAGATCGATTGGCGAGCAAAGACGGTTCAGTTTCCAGAATGTATCTCCACTTGTTATCCTCGGCCTGATGTTTCACTGGCGGAAATCTCTCCTGAAGTTCCCAAACTACCGACCGAATACCAGAAATTCCAAGACGTCTTTCGGAAGGACCAAGCTAACACCCTGCCTCCTCATAGGTCTTACGACTGTCAAATAGATCTGATACCCACAACAACTCCTCCTTGCAGTAGGATTTATGCCCTCACCGAGCCAGAGAATCTTCACCTCAGACAATATCTGGACCAATACCTAGCTAACGGATTCATCCGTCCTTCAAAATCTCCAGCTTCCTCGGCTTTGTTCTTCGTTCCGAAAAAGGAAGGAGACCTTAGGACTTGTATAGATTACCGCGCCCTGAATCAAATCACTGTTAAAAACAGATACCCGTTACCTTTGATCCCTGAACTCCTGGACCAAGTCAAAGACACATGTATATATACAAAGTTGGATCTCAGAGGAGCCTACCACTTGGTACGAATAAAAGAGGGCGATGAATGGAAGACGGCCTTCCGCACCAAGTATGGGCTGTTTGAATATCAAGTTATGCCCTTTGGACTATGCAACGCTCCTGCCGCCTTCCAGTATTTTATGAATGATGTCCTTAGAGAACTCATAGATGTGTGTGTTGTTGTCTACATTGATGACATCCTCGTCTATTCATCATCTGAAGAGGAACATCAGAAACACGTTAAAGAGGTCCTCGAGAAATTACGTCAACATAACCTTTTTGCTAAGTTTGAAAAATGCGTTTTCAACGTAACTGAAGTTGAGTTCCTGGGATTCATATTGTCACCAAACGGAGTCCATATGGATTCAAAGAAAGTCGATGCAATCATCAAGTGGCCTTCACCAACCTCTGTAAAAGGAGTTCAAAGCATGTTAGGCTTTGCTAACTTTTACCGCAGGTTCATTCCTGAATTCTCTCGAATAGTCCAGCCCATCACCGCTCTATTAAAGAAAAACAAACGTTTTGAGTGGTCTACCGAGGCGGAACAAGCTTTTCAGGACTTAAAAGCTAAATTCATCTCTGCACCTGTTCTACACCCTCGCCCAGAACTCCCCTACATCGTAGAAATAGATGCTTCTAGTCTTGCTATGGGGGCAGTTTTATCACAAAGAGATCCGGTCACACACCAATTACATCCTGTAGCCTTTTGGTCCCGCAAATTCTCGGCTCCCGAGATCAACTATTCAATTACAGACAAGGAACTTTTAGCTATCAGATCAGCCTTTAAAGCCTGGCGGCATTATCTTTTGGGAGCCAGACACACAGTCACCGCAATGACAGATCACCGCAACTTACAAAATCTGAAGACGGCCAAAGCTCAGTCTTCCAGGCAGCTCTGCTGGGCTCTGTTTTTGGCTGAGTTTGACTTTATAATTACTTATCGACCAGGCAGTAAAAACAGAAAAGCAGATGCCCTCTCCCGGATGGGAATAGATGAACACTTGACCAATCCTGAACCAATACCCATAATCCCAGAACAAAGGATTTTGGGCTTGGTCAGCGCTCAATCCTTTGAAGACATCGAGACTACAGTCAAATCACTCCTAACTTCGGCAGAATTACAGGACTGGCAATTCAAGGGGAAGGATTTCTCAGTGGACCAAGACCTACCATATTTCAGGTCTTGGGAACCCTCAGAACATGTCCACGCACCTCGTCTGGTCAAGAAATTCCATCTGAATCACCCCGACAAGCCAAAACCCCCGGAGAAGACACGCTTAGGAGGGGCCTTGAGGGGGGGTGCTGTCATGATCACTGCTTCCAAGGAGCTAGGACCAGCCCAACGTCCTTGGAAGCAGGCCCCTAACCTTCATCCTAGGCACCAGCCGGTCCCCACTGGGACCTTTTGGACCTTGTCCTGGCGCCGGTGGCACCAGGCTCATCAAAGTCACTGGTCCCGGCACTGGAAGCGCCGGGCTCATAATTTGTATGAAGATGCTTGGGTGGACTTACCTGCAGCAGACCATGCTGCTTACTTACCAGCCACATAGGAATCCTCTGTGAGCCGGGACTACTTTCTTACCTGGGTGGGGCAAGCTCCACTCCCTGGATACAACACTGGAACTCTTCTGGAACAGGAACTCTTTTCTTACCTAGGCGAGGCCGTGGAGGAAGACGCCTCATCACTCCAAGGCTATTTAAACCACACCGGATTGATGAAACGTGCTTCGCGTTATTCTGCATCTGCAGCAGAACGCTCACCGTGTCTGTTCCAGTTTTCTTCTTTCCGATCCTGAACCTGCAAGAACAAACGCTTACCATTCCTGTATCCAGCCTTCAGTAGCACCTGCAAAGACAAGAAACAACAGGTTAGCACGGCAACCTTCACGCGCAGCGCTTTCCTCACCTGATCCATCGGCAGCTACCATCTCTTCATGCTGCTCCTTCGCCTGTGAAGACAAAAGCATAGTTATTCCTGTGTGGAATTACTTACCGGCACTCCGGGAATTCCGGTTTTCTTCAACGCTGCAATCCTGCACCTGAAAGACAAAAGAAGAGACATTAGACAGGTATTTTACTTACGCGCCATCGCGCCCACCACAATAGGGCGCCTGCAAATACTCCGGCGTTTCCAGCGTCTCTTCAACACCCGAACTCACAACTGCAAGGGAAAAGAGACAGTTAGAGAGCTTTTGAAAAGCAGGCAACCGGCATTTACTCACGCATTTCCAAGCGCGTCATTCCAAGGCTCTGGCTCGAACTTCGCCTTTCTTCACACCATCTTCTACCTCAAGAGCCCTGCAAGACAAATAGAAAAAGCATTATACAGAGTCCTGTTCCACATTAACGTGCCCACGCACCTAAAGACTGTAAGGACTTAAAAGGTGTCCGGAAACTCACCGTTCGTGCAGTTAACGATGGTAGCAATCCTCTGATGTCAAGAGGCCTACGTTTCACCCAGTGAAGGAACTGGCAACGGCACCCTGCACCAGACGCAGATGGAGAGTCCAGCATTCACCTATCTAAGGTGAGCACGTTGACCTTGGGGCTCCACGGAAAAGCGAGGAAGGGAAAGGGAGATAGATACCCGACAACCCCAGGTCATTAACCCCATATTCTTTCACCTGCAGATATCTCACTCTTCGAGTTAGACACACAGTGCGAAGAGGCTCAGCCCCGGAAGCCAATCGAGTCCTGCACTTCACTTTTCGAGTCACAGACACCATCCTGCCAAGACCGGCGCCTCCGTGGGAATCAGGTGAGCGTTACAACTGCTCCCACAGTAACAGTAGTAGACAGGAGGTTGTCAAGAGGAAAGCAACAACCCAAGAAGAAGCATCCTGACAATTATACTAAATGTACTGCATAGGTCCATATCAATTTTGAAGTTGTCAAAGAATAAGTTAACCTAATCTTTGAAATGTGGCTATTAATCTTGCAAAAAGATCATCCAGTATTACCATTGGTGCTATTTTCTTGGCAACTGAAAGCTGAAAGATTGCTACCAGTGAATGTTTGTTTGATGAACTTTTGATTTGACTTGGAACACATACAAACTGTTTCAAGGCTTTTCTTTCTCTTTGAACATTTGGAGAACTGACCTTGAAATATCCTGGGGAAGGGATCTATCCAGGACAGGTTGTTTAGTGTGAGGGTGGGTTTGTTCATGCTTGGAGTTATTCCCTTAGCCTTTATATGAGGTAGGGAATTCCCTGATAGAGAAGGATTAGCAAGGACTTATTTCCCAATTTGTTTATTAATAAAATGTCTATTCATGAGAAAAGCACAAGCAGATTTCTTCCTCACATTACAGATCCCCCACACTGGATACATGCTTCTCAATAACTTCCACACGTGAGACTGGCAGTTATTGAATTGTGCTCCATTGTGTGAGTTTGTATTTAGCTGCACCGCTTTATTTCCCTCATGTTCCCTTATCTTTTACCCTTGTTGTCCTATTATCACTGCAAATAAACATTTCATATTCCTTATTGCTAACAACACTGCTGCAGTCTCTTTTTCAAGTGCGTATATCCATTTACTAGCCCCTGCCATAAGGAAGGGCAGACTAAAGATCAAATGATCTCTTCCCATTATCTGCCATGGCACGTAGTGTGTGTCTCCTTTCCCCTTCTGTAGTAATGGCATCTGTGTCACCCATCTCTAGCCCCTCTATTGCTGCATGTGCCCCTCCTGTCTGCTCCTTTTCTTTCCGATTGTAGAGGACACTTGACCAGTCCGTTCTCAGCTCCTCACTTTCTGCTCTCCTCCTCTGCTTCCAACTATTCTCCTCTCTGTCTCTTTTCTCCATTGCGTGTCCTACCAGTCACTCATTCCCTCCTCCTGCCTCTGACAGGACATTGTTCTCATCCCCTATTTCCCAGTGTTCCCCGGTATGTGCTCAATTGTCCATTTTAAAATGTATCCTCCCTGAAGTCCACCCTTTTTTCACCCCCTGTTGCTCCCCCCTCCTTTGTTTTCCTCTGAATCTCATTTCTGATAGCTCTCTCTGCTTCATTAAACAGATCTTCCACCTTTTGCTGGGTACTTTTTGCTATGTCCACAAGATACTTCCTCTCCCTTGTGTCTACCTCCTTTGCATCTCCCTTCCTTTCTTTTTCCCTTGACCTTCCTTCTCTTTTTCTGGGCATACCCACTGCGGGTTTGTATATCCTTCAACCAGTCTCAATGCTGGGTATATTCGATATGGTGGGGGTGGGGCACTGGGTTGGTCCCTCGCTTGTTCTTTTTTAACCTCTCCCCTTGTCTGCTCCTCTTTTTTTCTCCTCTTACAACTTCCAGAGGCCCAAAATACTCTGCTTACTCGTCAACTTCGAGCCCTTGTTATTTAGTTAATGAAAAGGAGAACATATGTTCTATTATTCTGCTATCAAACATTCCCTCCCCAGGCCATGCATGAAAACACTGTCCTGCTGTTTCCTGGATCCATTGAAAATTATATTTTGATATTGTATTGCATTATTGGTGTAGGTTTGCACAAATGCAATCAAGGGGGCTATCCCGACAATCTATTATTCAAACTCTCCACTCCGCCTTCTGTTGTATTTTAATGGTCCCTCCTTTTTCTCCCATGCCACTATACTCCCCTTTTCCTTCTTTCTTCCTTTTGTGTGCACCCAGACCCTCATTCACTCAAGCACACATGCTTACCGCTCTCTCGTACTGGCCTTCTCCTTAGGCCCACCCACACACTCCTCTTCCATGCACACTGGCCCTCTCCAAAGGCCTGCCTACTCACTCTGTGTTAGTGCATCATCAGTCCTCTCCATGGGCTCACATTTACCTAGGTTAGTCAAGGCAGATGCCAAACTGTACCCTCTCCCTTCTGTGTTGATGTCCACCACTAGAAAAACCAAGCGCAGTATCATACAGCGGGTACCCTTCGGCGTCAAACCTTTCACCTTGGTCCATGCCACAATCCGAACAAATGAAATGCTCTTCCCTTACTTATTACCAACAAAACACTACTTCAACAAATTTTAAAACAAGCAACACCCTTCTTCCCCTATTGACGCTCAGGGATGTCATTTCACCAAAATGCCAGGGGTAGCAGAAGTGAAATCACATGAACCCTGACCTCTGATGACACCACAGGAAGTGATGTAATTTGACCCCACCCCAAAGTGATATCACAGGAAGCGATGGAACGCCACCTTTTAACCCTTAACAAAAAAAAGGAAGTGGCATCACATAGCATTGTTCCAAAGTACACTATGGAACATATGGTTAAAATATCACTATAATGTGATATACATTTCATACAAAAATGGATTGCCATATGTATCATTAAGATCAGTGTTTAAAGGCCCATATTACCACATTACTGTAAATACAAGCAGACATCCATGGCCAAATGATCATGATGTCTTATTATATAGCTCTTATGCTTAAGCACTTTACATAGAACAAATATTCATACAATATCACCCAACCTGTGTTGTTACTCATTTATCAACCTTAGAAGGATGAAAGGCTGAGTTGAGGTGTTAAAGAACAGACTAAATCAGTGACTCACGCCCTGAAGTATACCTGAAATAAACCTTTAACGAGCCTAGCAATTATTATATAGAATTCCAGTAAGACAAATGATTTATAATTTCTATTCTTTCTTATATAGGGTCACTGCTGAAAGTTTTAGACTTGTGGAACCCTGTTTTTATTTTTTTTAAGAGTCCTGAACAAGAATGTCAGCCCCTCCAGAAGCAAAGAGCCACATGGCGCTGGCCACAGGAGCTTGCATTTAAAAAAAGAAATTGTTTTTGTTTCTAGGGGTAGCAAGTGAAACCACAGGGGTAGCAAGGGAGACCTCACGGGTCGCAGTTGCTACCCCTGTCGACCCCTAAATGATGTCCCTGATGATGCTACGATACAATTGACTACAGTATGTGCAACTCCTGACTAATGGTTTCCACCCCTTACTATGCACCCTCCCTACTCTAACGCAGGTGTGCCCACTCTCAACCGTTTACCCCTATGAGGTAGTGTGCACTAAAATCTATGACCATTATGGCTGATCATCGTCCCATATTCAGGATGCATCCTAAACACCATAAAAAGATCCCTTCCGCTTTTGCGCATGCATGCATGATACTGTGCATTCATGCACATGTACACTCATCGGTCCAAGAGATCCTCAAAGCCTGTCGGGCCAGAGCCTGTTACGCTCACCAGGCTCCCACAGGGGCGTCGATCTGAACTGGACAGCTGCGGTCTCCACCAATGTGACGCGTAGTGCCGAGATGACGGACTGGACTGGCCCACCTAGCTTTGTTTGCTTGGCCCGTAGGAATATTCTTCTGAAAATGGAGAAAGGGAATTAACCACCCGTGGAGTTGAGCGTTAACACCCCCCCCCACTCCCGCTGTTCTCCCCACTGATCAGCTTTGTTGTCCCCTCGTATAGTCTCACCTGATGGTTTGGAAAGATGAGCTCTCCATCCTGCATTGAGCGCAGGGGCGCGTAGATAACCAGTTGCTTCACTGGCTCGAAGGAATTGGTGAGTTCCAGAACAATATTGACTCTGAGATTCCGGAAAGATGCTGTGCCGACCCGTGAAGAGGAATAGTACCCCAAGTGGTAAAAACAGGTAAGTCTATGGGGGGTAACTAATATTGCCTCTGTGTATTCCCTTGGCTCACCTTGCTGTTATTGTCTTCCCCTTAGATGCCGGAGTGCAGCGGTAACATGCAGAAGGATGCAGTGGAATGTGAAGATGCTGCGAAGGCCGGTGAGTTCAGCACGGTGCTGCAGCAGGCGAGGCAACATGAATAAAATAACTTCTTTCTTCCAGCTCGAAGACACGATGGATCTTGAATTCAGGTAAGGTTCAAAGGTATTGCTCTTGTTCTAACCTTTTCTCCTTCTTTCTCCCTTTTTCTAGGAGCTCCAGACTCGAGGCGGGCGTGGCAGAAGACTGGATGCAGACTTGCCGGCATGGTGAGGGTTACGCTGCTGGATGCAGAATAACACGAAGCGCGTGCTGCTCTTCGGGCATGGTTTAAATAGCATCCAAAGTAGTTCCAGGTAAGTTTTCCTCCCCAGCCCCACCCGAGTAAAAAATAGTCCCTAGGTAAAGTAGTCCCTTCCAAGCCTCTTTTGGCTTGGATCTCTTGCAGCATGGTCTGCATCAGGTAAGTTTGAATCTATGAGCCTGGAGCCTATGGCGCCAGGACTGCACCCAAATAGCCCCTAGCAGGGGTTGTTGGGCTTGCTTGGAATAACTTGATGCCTGCTTCCGGGGGTTGCTTGACTTGGTCTGGGTCCCCGGGGGTAGGCATCATGACAGCACTCCCCCCCAAGGCCCCTCCTAAAGTCGTTCTTCCCTGTGGTTTCGGTTTGTCTGGGAAATTTTGGTGGAATTTTTTCACCAATCGGGGTGCATTAACGTGGTCACTAGGTTCCCATGACCTTTCCTGTGGTCCGTAACCTTTCCAGTCGATTAAATAAAAAGGTTTTGACTTTATCAGCTTGGAGTCCAGGATGTTCTTAACTTCAAATTCGGGTTCCCCGTCTACAGGGATGGGGTCTGGTGGCTTGGCTAGTCTTGTCCCTGGTTACACTGGCTTCAAAAGTGACACATGAAAGACGGGGTGAATTTGCATATTAGCAGGTAAGTCAGAGGCGTAGGCAGGGTAGGGCCTGAGGGGCAAGGCCCACTCAAAATCTGTAAATGCCCACTCAGCAGCGCTGTGTGGGGATTTACAGATATTTTTGTCAGTGCAGTGGGCCCAATTACATTAGCATCAGGCCCCATTTGCTAGGCAATCCTGGCTACATCTCTAATGTAAGTCCAACTTGACAGTCGCCGGGTTGATAATGGCCTTAATAGAGTAAGGTCCCAAATATCTGGGGTTAAAGGTCTGTGTTCCCTTTAGAGGTATATATTTTGTGGCTAACCATACTTGGTCCCCTAGCTGGTATTGTGGAGTATCACTTCTATGCCGATCAGCATCTTTCTTGTATTTTTCTTTCGCCTGTTTTAAATGAGCAGTTGCTTCCTTAAAGGCTTGTGTAATCGTAGCGTGCAGATGGTCCACTGCGGTCATTTCTAAGTGTTGGGGTGAGTCAAGGTCTGAGGTTCGAGGGTGGTGCCCATATAAGGTATAAAAGGGGCTTTGTCCAGTTCCAGAATGTACTGAATTATTGTATGCATATTCGGCGATCCAAAGAATGTCTTTCCAATTACTCTCAGTCTGATGTAACATAATACGCAGGTATTGTTCGAGAGTCTGGTTGGTCCTCTCCGTTTGACGGTCGGTTTGGGGGTGGTGACTGGTCGATAACCTCACATCGATTTGCGCCAATTGACAGCATTTTTCCAAAAATGTGAAATGAATTGGCTGCCCCGGGCAGTCTCTATGATCTCTATGATCTCACATAATTCACATTATTAACCTGGTTATGCTTCTGATACAAGAATGCCGGTAAACAGTTGTCCGAAAATCCTGTTTCCAGGAAAAATGTCTTATTTTTGATCGGTGAGGACATACATGGAGCTTTGGATAAACATCTTTTTTAGTTGTTTCTCAGCCTCTGTTTGGGAGTGCACCGCCTTCCAGTTGACCCCTACCTTCAAAGGATGGACCAAAGGTTGATTGATCACAGCATAATACAATATGAATTTATGGCTATAATTAGTCAATCCTAAGAGGTTGCATAATTCATGTAGATTTGTTGGGTTCTTCGATTTCAGTAGTGATTCAACCTTTTTCTTCTGTGGATCAAGATCCTCAGCTGTGATTGAATGGCCTAGAAAGTTTACTTTAGTTCTTCACCCCTATGCTTTCTGAATTGACAACTTTGCACCTGCATTTCATAGCTTACTCAACAAATGGCAGACCTTATGCCGGTGTTCCTTAATAGTTTGACCTTTGATAAATAGGCCATCCACATGAGCCAAGTAACCTATTTCACCAAGTCAGTTATAGCCTTTTGTGGGAAGATATTGAACTTATTTCCACTATTAATGTACCAAAATGGAGTTCGGTTCCATGCACACTGCTGCCCACCAAATGTAAATGCAAGTTTATATTGATGTTCACAGAGTACTGAGACAGTCCAATATCCATTAGTATAGTCAAGGACAGTACACAGGTTTGAGCAATGGATCTGTGCAAGGCCATGCTTAATACAAGGAAGAGGCCACCATGACATGTCCACCTTCTTGATAAGTCCTCTTAGGTCTACACAGAGTCTACATTGCCCATTGGGTTTACATTTTCTGAGTACTGGGTTATTAAAGGTACTGTAGATTGGACAAATAATTGTAAATGATTCCAAGTTCTTGATAATCTCTGTCAGTGATTTCATGGAGGATAGATTTAAAAAGAAATGTATTGGACAGTTGTATGGCTCCAATACACAAGTGTTTCTAGGTGCCATAAGACAAGCTGGGGGAAGGAGGGACATGGATAGGAAGGAGAACAGCGAATTGATATATTTAGAGTGGTTCAACACTTGGCTGAAAGGGGGAATGTGGTTATAGCTCTTTCTCAGTTTTAGGTAGCTTTCAGAGAGGCAGGAGGGTGTTGCTTGAGGCAGGCGTAGTTCATTTAGGGAAGGGTTAATAAACATGACTGAATTTAGAGCAGATGAGTAGGAAGAAGGAAAAAGGAAAGGGAGAGTTAATGAATGACTTGGGAGGTTTAGGGAAGGTTTTCTCACAAAGTCCGGCATGGCTTATTCAGTCACGTGAAGCAACCAAACCACATAGGTAGCCATAAAATCAACTTTCCTGAGCTTCAGACTGAATCTACTTCTGACGTGGGCAATCCTGTCAATAAGAAATAGTGAGGAATTCCCAAATGATATCTATAATAAATATGAAGATAAGGATAGTCAGTCTTTGTACCATCTACTCTCTAAGTGCCCAGGTATGTGGGCGTTGAGAGTCTCTACATTTCTGAGATTTGTATATGATGTGAGGTGGCTGAACTCTGATATCTTCTGGGAGCGATTATCATTGGGTGAGGATGTTTTTCTGACATTTGAAGTAGTCGCAGTCTTAAAAGAACTAGAGTTGGGGGAAGATTTTTAAAGAAATAATATTATGCTGTTTCAGGAAATGAGAATTGGGGCAGTGTCAACATGTCAGTTTAGACTGTTGCAGTATGTGGCATTTATTTTGCATGTTATTACACTGTATATGATCGAATTGTGGTCTCCCTTTTCTTTAGTGTGTTTTTTTAACGTTTAGTTTTTATTTATCTTTTTTCTTTACTAAGTTCTTACTGTGTTGGTTACAAATTGAAAATTTCTCTGATTGATTTTTTTCTTTAATTTGTTAATAGTGTTAAAAGCTATTTACTGTTTTATTTGCTTTGCTTGTTTTTTATATGGCTAATTCACTATAAATAAATAAAAAAATAGGTATCTTCACTAGAGATTCGAGGAGGTGTTTGACACACCAGTCAATGTTTGTCTCCTGAAGCGAGCTGGCAAGACATGTGCCAGTGGATGACATCTGGAAGGAGGAGTATGAGGAGTTGGTAATCCCTGTGGGAAGCTTTTGGAAAGGACACAGTGACCTGATTTTGCTTGAAGAGAGACACAAAGAATCAGGAATGGGAGGGTGACTTATCTGTCATTGGGCCTCATTACAAGTTAGCCGGACCAGAATTTGTTGTTTCTGTGAAGACGGTGTCACCGTTTCCATGACCGCAAGCATGCGGTAATAAGGTGTGATTACGGGTTGTCGGTCGCACACACCAGATCATTGCAGAAACGGTCTCACTGCAGTAATGCTAACACCCACAGAGACGGATGCACTTTGCAACATGGCAGCGGTACATCCATATCCTCCCCTGCCATCCCGAATTCAGAAATACCGGTCCAGGAAACACTGTGATTGCGAAAACCAGAAAGAGAGCGGCAGCCATTACTTAAACCACAATCCACTGCCATCCTCAGCAACCACTGGGCCTACACCTACTGTGACTTAATCCAGAGAAGCAAAAAGGTGACACCCCGCATAACAGCCACACAGCAGCGCAAACCCCGCTTCAGCGAGGCTGAACTAACAGTGCTGGTTGAGCACATTGTTGACAGTAAACCACTGCACTTCAGCGCCGATCCAAGGTGCAGCACCCAGCAGCAGCGCAAGGAAATTTGGGCAGCTACTACACAGAAGTTGCACAATCTCATGGAGGCACACCGGCAGCACAGCACCCACACAGGAGGAGGACCTGCTTCACTCCTGATGCTGCAGACCTGGGAGGAGAGGTCCAGCAGTGTCATGCACCTCGAGGGGATTGAGGGAGTTGGTGGTGCAGAGGTCGGAGTGGCACACCTACCGAGGCTGGTAAGTACACCTAGTGCAAAAGCCATGAGTGTGAATGAAGGAATCCCCCCCCCAGTCAGGGCCTAGAGGCATACAGCACATCCACCAATGACCCACAACCCCCCCCAGTCCAGGCCTAGAGGCACACAACACACCCACCAATGACACACAACCTGCCCACTCCCCCGGTCAGGGCTTAAAGGTGCACAACACACCCACAACCTCCCCCAGTTAGGGCCTAGGCGCACACAACACACCCACCAATGACCCACAACCCCCCTCCCAGTCAGTGACTAGAGGTCCACAACACACCCACCAATGACCCACAACCCCCCACCAGTCAGGGCCCAGAGGCACACAACACACCCACCAATGACCCACAAACCACCCCAGTCAGGGCCTAGAGGAACACAACACACCCACCAATGGCCTAAAACCCCAACCCCCAGTCAGGGCCTAGAGGCACACCACACACCCACCAATGACCACACCACACACAACACGGCCATGTGACAACCCCACCAGGACAGGCAGATGGTGTGCCACAGTGTGCAAGCCGTGATCCACACATCTGAGTGCATCACCCAGGAAATGTGTGTACATGCAAGTGGACCGAGAATGAGGATTACGTTTCATGTGATAACCCCATTCACATCTTGTCACACAACTAACAGCATGCCCTACATTCCCCCACAGGCAGATCATCCGACAGTGACTCAGTACAACAGCCAATGACAAGGGTGATGGCACGTGGCCGTCGTACACAGACATCTAGGGACGCCACTGCCTCCACCTCTGACACACAACCATCTGCCACACCAATTGTGGCTATGCACACCCCCAATCCCACTGCACCCGAAGTGCAGCACGTAGCAACCTAGGACACACCTGCTGCCACTTCCGTCGCACCCATCAATGGGCGATTAACTCAAAGTGACAATGATGCAACCAGCTTTGACGGTGTGCCAGGGGAACAGGGCGCGGATGCACCCAACAATGTGGATGACGGGGGCAACATCACTACCGAACAGGTGCACATATTCAACCCCATGGGACCCCACAGTCCATTCCGTTCCCCCACACCTTCACTCATGGAACTCAGCGCCCGCATCCTGCACATTGAAGAGCACCAAGCAAGAATCACACAGCTGGTGGAACAACAATTCCAGGAGGCGAGTCTGCAACGAGAGGAGGCCAGACTACAACGAGAGGAGGCTAGACTCCAATGGGAGAGCAGTGCCACCAAAGTGCAGCAGCTATCATATGTAATCGGGTGATTTGCAACAACCAACATGGTCCTATAATGGAGTGTCAGGGAGGGTAATAATTTAATGTCAAATATCACCAGGACAATGCTTGTTGCACAACAGGCTTTCCTGGGTCATGTGCCACCTGCAAATCTGGCAGTGCCATCTTCCAGCAGCACACCCTCCAGTTTGGTGGCCAGTAGTCCCCGGAGGAGGTCTTCATGGGTGTCAGGACCATCTAGAAAGGACATGTACGGGCACAATCGTGGATGGAAATAGAAAGTGCATTGTTGAACTGTCGTCCAAACAGTTGTGATTGGGGTCGTGGTTGGTGGGTGGGAACATTGGGGAGGTGTGGGTGGTCCTTAGTGGGGTAAGTCAGTTGGGGCCTGGTTTGTGGGTGGGTAAGTTGGGGAGGTGTGTTGGTCCTTAGTGGGGTAAGTCAGTTGGGGTCTGGTTGGTGGGTGGGTACATTGGGGAAGTGTGGGTGGTCCTTAGTGGGGTAAGTCAGTTGGGGCCTGGTTGGTGGGTATGTTGGGGAGGTGGGGGGCATGTGTGTACTTGATTCCTATCCTATTCCTGTCATCCCTGTATTAACTTGTTAATACACTGTTGTGAAAATGCAAATGACGAGTGGACAATCTTGATGTCTACAAACCATTTAATGTTGTGCCACCACATGAAGTGTTGAATGTGCATGAGAAGTGTATAAAGAAAATGGTGGATGAGTGCTGCACGTGCATGTTGTCCATCTATGGCACCCGGCCTGGTAGTGCACCCATCCCATCACCATCATCATCGTGATCATCATCTTCAGCCTCGAGGCCCAGGGGCAGTGGAATTTTCCTGCGTATGCACAGATTGTGCAGAAACGCACATGCTATTACTATTTTCCCTGTTTTCACCAGGCTGTACTGCAATGAGCCACCAGATCAGCTCAGGCAGGGTACCTGGCATTCAATAGTCAAAAGGCACACTCTATTATGCCACGTGTGCATATGTGTGCCCGATTGTCGGCCTCCTCATGCCTGTTCCTTGGCCTTCGTATGGGCATCATCAGCCATGGCGTGACTGCCTATCCAGCATCACCTGCAGGGGAGTGTAAGTACGGGCACATGTTAGTGTTTGTGGTATTACTGCCTGATTCATATGCAGTAAAATGATGCCCCGTTTGGTAATCTGTTGTGTGATAGATCTGTACAGCACACTTGGATCACATTACCATGCATGGGTCTGTGATGGTTACATTTGTGGATTGATATTGGGCAACAAAATGTTGCGCATATTTCATTGACCATGGGTTCAGATGTGGTGGGTGACTATGGCATTGTGATGTGATCGGCAGACCTGTATCAGGCAGACACAGGTCACTTTACAGATGTGAGCAATCCACACTGCATGGGGAACGCACCTCGTGTGCATGGAGGAGGCACTGGTACATTGGGCGGGGAGGTTCTCACCTCTTCATGTCGATATTGCATGTAGTTCCACCCCATGGCTAGGTGTGCATGGAGGTAGGCAGGGCATGTACTTGCGTGCTGTGGCAATTAAACATTTTACGCGTTGAACTTTGTGGAATCTGGTGCTTGTCCATTACATTGAGCAGGTGTCATGCATTGGCAGTTGTACTCACCCCAATGCCTGTGACACTGTGGCCCTTCACTAGCCCCCCACCCCCCAATACACAGGGGTCATGCATTGGAAGTTGTACTCACCCCAATGCCTGGGACACTGTGGCCCTTCACTACCCCCACAATACACAGGGGTCATGCATTGGCAGTTGTACTCACCCAACAGCCATGTGTTTTGTCCCGCATAGCGTTCCAAGTAGCGTGGCAATGTAGAATTCTCCAAGACCATGGAGACATGTGTAGACCCTGGGAAACATGCACAGCAATGGGTGATCACTTGTATGGCATTGCAGACCATCTGTACATTCAGTGAGTGGAATTGCTTCCGATTGCGGTACACTGCCTATATTGCATGTCCAACTGTCAACTCCACGTAAGTGCAGTCTATTGCACCTATGCAAATGGGCATGCCTGCAATGGCATGGAAGACCAGCTTGATGGCTATGACCTGGGCATTGGTAGGGAAATGTACTCTGATGCGTGGTGCAGCAGCGCATTCAGTACCTGGACCAGTATTCTAGAAAATCACGATTGTGACAGCCCGTGCAGCTCCCCAACAGTGTGCTGATATATCCTGGTTCAGAGGAAATACAGAACCGAGACTTCCTTCAGCAGGGGGGGGATTGCAGTCCAGATGCCAATGTGGCTGCTGATGTCCTCTTCAATCAGGGTGATGATGGATATGATTGAGGCCCAGTCAAGCCTGTATTGCTGGCTGCCTGCGGGGTGGTGCCTGCCACACGTTTATGTTTGGGATGGGCACGGGATTCAAGTTTTGCCTCCTGTGCCTGCGCCTCCTCCTCCTCTGCCCCACTGATGCCACAATGTGCACTGCTGCTTGTAGGTTCCCTAGCCCAAATGCTGCTACAGCAGCTGACAGCATGAGCCAGTCCGGTAATTGGTGCCGGTGCGGTTTTACCGGCACCTTTAAATCCAGACCGGCCACTTATAATGAGGCCATTGTCTGTCTCCGGAAGTGAATGGATGAGACATATGTCACAGGGAATGAATGGGAGAATAAGTGTGGGGGGCCTAGGAATCTCTGTGTGCATCTTGTGTAAGAGACACACTCACATGATTTTGCTGTGAGGGTGGTCAGTTTCTTTTATTTGGCTTGGCTAAATGGAGCACTATCCACAGCGTTCCGTACACCCTGCAGGCTGAGCACTGATCAACAAATACGGAGTGCCATGACCGAAACAGGGTTTGTCCAGATCTTGATGAGCAGTGAGAGACTGGAAAGCCAAAAAGCATGCAGACCTTACTCATCTGGTCTTGTATAAGGTAGATGGGGTGATGTATCCCCATATCCACCTAAAATGCTGATCTTACACAAGACAGAACAAAACAACCTGGTCCTGAAGAAGACGACAAATTAGGAAGTCATCGAAACCGGTTGAACCTTTTTTAGCTGAATATCCCGAAGAGCATGCAGAGATACTGACAAGAAGTGATGCCTCTGCAATGGAGAACGGATTCTCAAAGAACTTTTTACTAATGTGGACAATTGCTCCTGAACTCTGAAATCATCAGTGGTCCATAGTTTACATCATCAAGTGACCACTCTAGGGCTGGATAATTGAGCACATCTAGCCACACGAAGTCTCTGGCCTCAATAGAAGAGGCTGTTTTTATGATTTTTCTTCCTGATTGTAATTTGTCTTATATGTGTTTGCCTTTTAAATCAAAGAAGTGGCCTACAACGTAGGGTCTACACACTTCTTCGAAGGTCGAATACAAACAAGGGGTCTATGATCCACACTAAAATAGTTCCTCACAGAAATGTGGCCCTACCGATTGGGATATTGCTTTGCTTTTACCAAAAGGTTTTTATCACTCCTATCACTGGAGAATCAGGGACAGTGTCTTCTCTTATATCCCTGCCAGATAGGCGGTACACCACGTCTCTCCTGGGTACAGATACCCCACATTAGGTGAGGGTACTCTGCATTTAGGACCTTTTGAGATAATACACTAATCGTAAACAAGCAAGTAATCCCACGTCTATACAGTGGGCCTCTAGAAGTATTTTATGTGTGGAAAAAAAAAGAAAAGAAAAACAGCTTCTAGGCGAGACACACTTGCTTGTGTTTGCTGGGAGGGAGAGAACAGCAGAGATTTGTCGAGATGGTTGACACACCAGTCAGTGTCCATCTGTTGTAGTGAGTGGAAGAGACTTGTGCCATTGGGTGACATATGAGGGGAGGAGTAGGGTAGCTTGTGGCAGAGACGCTTGTTGGGTGTCCTGACCCACGTTTAAGCTATCATGCCACAACATTTGGTGCTGTGGGCTTAGAAAATTCAAGATGGCGGAAAACCCACATGTGCGCCGAAATCCAGGAAAGCTGCGCAGTTTGTGCGCACACCAAAATGGTTGCCTCACTTGCCACCCACCAGTGCGAGAATGAAAGGCCGGGTTGCCATGAGGGAAATGGGTTGCCAAAGGAAAAACAGTAGCGCCGGTTAGCTTCAAAGCGCTTTAAAACCACCATTGGACTACCCGCACAGTAGTCTGAAACCATTGGGAATGGCAATGCTGATTGCCAAATGCAACTTAGAATTGTGGGGAATTCATTTGTTAAATCCCAAAAATGGGTGCAGTACCAGTACTCACCACTATCCAAAAGCCGGCGTTTTAAAACCACCCTGTGTTTCTCTGAAGGCAGGCTCAAAATGCCTATTTTCAAACATTGCAATATGTGCAAAATATTTACTGAACACCAGCAGACATTTGGCAGAATGGAGTTTTGTGTGCCTACAAAATCTGGGAAATGAAGATCATAAGACAAGGTTTATAACAAGACTGGCTGAGCTGTGGATTGCAGCAGTTTAAGTTGCACTGGATTAAAGACACTAAAATCGAAATGTTTAGATTAAATGAGTGACCTATGTTTGGTGTCACATGCCTTTGCAATTGTTTAAATGTCATAGTTTAAACTTAGAATCAGCATTCTAGCTGCATGTGTAAAATTGCAAGTTAATTTAAAAAGCAACAAAAAACATGACAGTTAGCTGAAAGTCTGGCTTAAGGAACTTGATTTCGCCTGGCAACTACCCCCATCAGGAGTGAAACTTGAGTCACAGCTGTGTTCCCAGGCCTAGCTGCCCTTTTGCTGCTCACACTAAGGATATGCCATCTATCTGATAATTGAATTACCTGTGCTCTACAGGAGCTCTGAACAAAGCCTGTCTTGACTCATGCAAAGGTTTTATTACAGCGGTCGTAAAATGTAGCTTCCTCTTGGCAGAAGCTGGGAGGGGCACTGCCTGTGAGAGCAAGCTGGCTTGGCAGAACTGGATAAACCAGTATTTCTACCTTGTGCTGAGGGGAAACCACACCCCTTTGTAGCCAGAATATTGTTTAGAAAAAGATGACTAACTCATAGTACGGGCATGTGAAAATTTTATAAATGACACCATAATTCTTGTGATTTTTCTGCCCACATTTTAAGAGGTTTTTCGACCCGGTGGCATGTTCAGGGGGGTTTTAGCGGAAAAGAGGATATTACTCAAAATGTGTGCATGTGAAAAATCTGACACTTCATCAACTAATGTCCATACTCCTTGCACACATGTGTGTAAATTTGGGGTAATGTCCGGAATTGCAAACCAGTTAAAAAGTGCAAAATATTGCCATTTCTGAATGCAAGCTCCCAGGAAGAGCAGAGTTTGAACAGGGTATTCCTCCTGTAATGCATGATGGGTGCATATGATTTTAAAACAATATGTACCTCTGCAAATATGTATTTGTTTCAAATCTATCTAGATTTGTGTGTAAGTTGACAGGAGGAGTGGACTCTCTGCAAGCCATAAAATGACATCACGCTGACACACACTTCCTTCCCCAATCAAATGAGAAATGGAAGTTTGACCAATTAGAAGCTGAGAGAGAGGTAGGGTCAGTGATGCTAGAACACACCCACATTCTAAACACATAAAAGCAGACAGACAGGACAGATAGGGACTTTCAAATCCATCTGCCGCTGGAAGCTCTGCCGGAAAAATCCATACTTTACCTCCATCAAACCTCCAGAGAGCCAAACTAGAGACTTCAATCTATCCAGAACTAGAGACCCAGACCAGAGAACCAGAGAGAGCTGACCCAGATCACTGTGAAGTGCAGAGACCAGAGGCGAGTTTAAAACCTGACCAGATCCATGGCGAGGCCCATTTCACTCAAGAATATAGTGTGAGTACATAGCAAAACTGTGCAGAACCAATCTCTTAGTTAAAATAATATAATTCAACCTATTTTAATCTAAGTAGAACTGTCTCCTAACTGTCACCTGTCATTTGTAAAGCTGTCACTTGTCATTTTCTAGTTGCAAGCTGCACTTGTCTTTTTGAACTTTAAAATTTCAAATCTGAAAAACGACCTTTATTTAATCGCTCATATCTCCGCGACCGTTTGTGCTAGAGACTTGCAGTAACTTTCATTTGAAAGCTTAGAAACTTAGCTTTGAATCGCACCAAGAACCCCTTATAGTTTTACCGCAATCGCGGAAAACGCACGCGCGAATTTTGCCGCGATTTGCAAATTTCTCCACGTGTAAAAAGACAGCAGTTTTGCTTTTCCTTGCCAAAAACTTCGTTTACCTGCTAGTTACTACTAAAGCATTGTTAAGGTGATCCTGAATTCATAGAGAGTAGATACCACTCACCCTGAACCTCTGAAAGGGAATTAAAAGCATTTCCAACATATTTCTCATCCATTGCTAGCACATATCAAAGCATTTGGGCCTGTGTTTTCAAAACTCCTATCTGTTTTCTGTAGTGTAAGCTTGCTGGGGTGAACTGAATTACAGTTGATTGCATTTCTGAGAACTGTGTGCTTCCTTCCATTTCCTTGCATTGCATCAAGGGGGGGAGGGGATTGCCAGAGAAAAGTGATTACATTGTTTTGTTGAAATCATATTGAGTATTTTCTATACTGCATTTCATTCATTCAACATTCCATCCAATTGAACTCTATAAAGCATTCTCTATCACATTATTCTTCTTTTGTTCCTATTTACCAGTGTGCTATCTCATCCATTTCATGTCAACTCATTAGTGATTATAAAGAAGTGTGCTAGTGCCAGATTCTCCGTTGTTAATCATTATCATATCAGATTAAGTGTGATATTCAATTATTAATTTATTATAAAGTGTGATATATATATATTTTAAATTATCAAATAAACCTTTTAAACTTGCAAAACAGAACTACTTCTTGGCTCAGTGGGGTCAGGGGGATTCCAAGAGAGGGGTGTTATATAGGGGTAGTCATCCAGAACGCATGAACTGGACATAAAGATATATCAATAAGGGTTTTCATTCAGTATTATAGACTAGGCGTTGACTTAGCTGTAGTGTTGAATTGAATCCTCTTACAAATTGGGGGCTCGAGCCGAGACGTTGGGTTAGATTTACCATTTGTGCAGATTAATACAGCGTGCCAGCTGACCAGATACACATATCCGGTCGGATCACCACGCTGTGTTACGCTGTAAAGCACTCCTCAAAGGAACGCTCCAAGAAAAGTTCTGTTCTGCAAAAATAAAATACTAACTTCTGTAAGTCAGGACAGAGACCAATCTCTAGAATGACGACCTTGGTAGATATGAAAATAGCCAGAGAGCACTTCTTACATAAATTATTTGTGAGAGGTGAATGGGCTGAGCAGGGCCAGGATGCCTGGTTGCAGGCCATCACGCGACAGGTCACTGAAACAGGGTCAGACTTATGGAGAGATCAGGGTCCATTACATGTGGCCCTGAGTGAACTATATATGGCTCCTAAGGCCAAAGATGAACACGACAAGATTGTTAGGATAGCGGCATATTTATATTTATATATGGGAGCCATACAGAATAAATGTGCTGAAGGCCATGATTTGGCAAAAAGGCAACAGATGGCGATAGAGAAGGCCCAATCTGATCTGGACTCTTCTGAGCAAAGGCTGCACAGAAGCCAGGAGTCAGAAAATGAGACCAGACAGTACATCACTAAAATAAAGGAGGATATGGATGTGCTGCAAAAGGAAACGTCAGAACAGGATACCAGATTTCTGGCCTTGCAGAAGGAACACCAAGAAGGTTTGGACTCCCTACTGCAAAGCCAGAAAAAGCTGGAGCAACAACTGGACTTTAACAGGGCATGTGCTGAGCAGGTAGTCACCCTGCAAGGCCACCTAGATAGGGAAAAGGCAGAAAGCAATAAACTGATTCTGAAAGACCTGGATACCCAGGCAGAGTTTGATGAGGAATGCCAAAAAGCTGGTGCCTTTCAACGGCAAAGGGATGACCTGGCGGCACAAATGCAGGCTCTTAGTCAGGAAAGAGACGCCTTAGGCCAGGAAGTCTGCCATTTAAAAAGAAAAATGGAAGAAAATCACCTGGCCCACCAGGGACTGGGTGACCTCCAAAAAGAACACCAGAACTTGGTAGAGCACACCAGAAGGGTGGAAAATGCTCTAGCAAGAAAGGAGCAGGCCAATAGGGACACAGCTCAGGAGGTAAACCTCCTGCAGCAAAGACTGGCCCAGTTCTCCAGGACCAACCAGGAAGCACAGAGGGAGAATGAGGCTCTCTGCCAGCACAATGAGAGGCTCCAACAACAGGTAGCGATGCAGGAGAGACTGATAGAGTCTAGTAAGGCCTTAACTGAGGAACTGAAGGCACAAATGCAGGCTCTTGCATTGCAACAGGGAGCAGGGGCAGATAGAGATGAGGTTCGCTGGGAAATGGAAACTCCGGAGCATAACCTCAGGAGCCCTAGTACCAGAGGCCCCCATACCTCTCAGTCCCTGGACTCTGCCACCCCCATGTCCCCTGGCGCACATGAGCACCGGGCCACAGGGATGGCAGATTACTATCCAGCCAGAAGCATGGGGCTCATAGGCCAGTACCTCCCAGGAATGGATGGGCGGGCATCTGGGCATGGGCACCCAAGCATGGTGCAATTCAGTGGGGAACCCCGGGAGAATAGGCCCATTAAGGGCATCCTGAAAACCTCTGCCCAGTTAGGTCAGTGGGGGGGGTACCCATCAAATCCTGGCAGCAAGGAGGAATCTGAAGACTCCTCTGAACTGCACAGGACACAGGAGACCAGGTCCCCACATTCTGCCAGCCATTCCCAGGCTCGCAGAATCCGGGAAAACCTGGAAGAACAGACGGGAACCTCTGGGAGCAGTGCCTCTGAGTCCGAGGACGAATGGACAAGGGTTACCCGAACCAAAAAGGCCAATAAGGCAAAAAGGGCCTTGCTTAAGGACCCCTTAAAGCAGATTAAGGCGATCAGGAGCGTCATCACGCCTTACCATAAGAACGCTAAGTATTCTGTTTGGGAGCACTTAGAGTTGTTTGAGCAAATGATGGAGACTTTCCATTTGAAGGACAGCCAAAGCTGTATTCAATATGTAAAGTGGACCTTCTCCCCGGAATACTCCAGTTTCTTTGCGGGGCTGGAGGACCAAAATCATTTAAGATGGTCCACCTATAAGGCGGCCATCTTGAAACATTTTTCCGTTCATAGAAATCCTCAAGAGGCTCGCAAGGCAGCCTACAATTTACAATGTGGGGAGGATCAGGCCCCACAAGAATTTGTGCAGGAGTTAAAGCGTGCTTTTGCGCAGACCACCAGAAGGGTGCGCACAGACAGCAGAGAATTTGTCAATACATTTTTTCATGCCTTGCCCAAATATATAATGACCCAGCTCGTGAGAGATTTTCATGAGAAAAGATCTTTAGACTGGGTCATTGAACAGGCTACCCGGATCTATGAGGTGCAGAAGCCCATAGAAAATAAAAGCAATACCCAGAAAAATCCCAAAGCCAACAGCACCCCTGCTGCTGCCAAGGTGGCAGAGGTAAAGGTCACCCCCGTTTTGGATTTGGAGATGGGGGGGCCTAAAAACCTACCTGCACCTAATAATGCTAGGCCCAGAAGGTCTTCGGGCCAGTCACAGACAGGGAGCCAAGGAGGCAGCCCCACAAATGGGGTCGCTCGCTCTCCTGATTATGTAAGTCCCCGTTACAAGGGAAATCGACCCATCCTGGGTTATGTGTGGACTCCTCCAGCCCAAGGGGGGGGATCCAGCCAAGCACCTAACCCAGGGAACTTCCCTCCAAACTTCCCACAGGAGGGCAGAAATTTACCAAACCCTGGGCAGAACTTTTTCCCCAGATATCCACCCGACTTTCAGCCCCAAAACCATCCATCCTTCTTTCCCCAATTCCCTGAGCCCAGACCACTGAATCCGGGAGAGGGGAGGCCAAGGGTGGAGGGGTACCCAAATCTTCCCAACCCGGGGTATTACCAGAGGAGGGACAGCTACCCTTCCCGGGATCAGCCCAGGGGAGAAAACAGGGCCCCGTATCAGCCTGAGCGGGTTTCCCAGTTAGAGCGCCAGGTTCAAAACATGGCGCGGGATCTGGGTCACATACTGAGGGCTCAGCAGAACCCTCAGATGGGCGTGCCGGCGCAGAACGCACCCAACTCTGGACCTGGTGCTCCAGAACAATGACGGGGGCAGCACCCCGATAACTCACCGGTTCCCAGGGAGGAGGCACAAAGGGAAGGGGGGTGTAAAGCCTTGGAGGAAGCTTCCTTCCTCACTTGTAAACAGCCCCTGGAAACCCAGGAACCGGAAACAAAATCTCTTGCCCCTGAAAGTCTGCCTCCTAAGGAGCAGAGGGGGGGTAAGAGAAACAAAAGACCCAAACAGACTCAGTTTGAGGAGGAGGTACAGGTCTTCCAATTTGAGGGAGAGGGATCCTCAGAGGATCCTGGGAAAAGGATCTTCTCCTTCAGAGAGGGGGGAACTCCTCCCAAAGAAAAATGGGTCCCTAGGAATGCAAATCCAGACTGGGGAGATGTGGAGACTGAGCTACCGCCGCCCACCATCTCATCCCAGAACCAACAGCAAGAAAATCCCCGGGTTCAAACCCATACTGGGGACTGCCTCCAAAAAGGGGGGGGCGGCCCAGAACTGGAACCAGGGGAACCCACAATGGCCCTGATCTCCAGTTGCCAAATTTTTCTTTCAGATTCCCAAGGCTCTCCACAGAATTCTGCCCAAAATTCTTCTCTCGCGATGTCCAAAACCAGAAAATTAGCCCACCAGTTGTCCAAAAATGTACATTATCTGTGCCCCCTTGAGGAGAAGGAGGGAAGATATTATGCCCCGGTACAAGTACAGGGGCAGGGTACAATCTCGGCACTGGTGGACACTGGATCTCAAGCTACCCTTCTGTCCAGAAGGGCCTTTGATGAACTGAATGCAGGAAGGGGAGAGAATTACCAAATTCCTCTCACCTCTCTTCCTGGACAACTCCAGAACTTTGACGGGAAGGAAATTCCTGTCGAGGGGACGGCAGATTTGGACATTAAAATTGGGCGACACAAGCTGAAACACCCGTTCATAGTTGTGACCCCAGAGGGCACCCCTTGTTTACTAGGGAATGACCTCCTGAGAAGGTTGTCACCCCTAATTGATTGCGTAAACAAGGTCCTCTGGACCCAGACTAGCCGACCCATAAAATTAAAACAGAGTGTCAACCATGTTAGTTTAAATGGCACATGCCACATGGTTGAACAAAAATCAGACCAAGTAGAATTCCACTTCCAGAACAACCAAATTCCAGATGTGACAGTAATAGCAGTAGGACAACAGACTGGTGATGGGGGGTCCTCTCTATTTCTGAAAATCAACCTTCCTTCCAGTCTAAAGTGGTATTCCACGCTGGAAGGAAACACTCTGAAATTCTATACTAATCCACAATCAGAAACTCCCACTCCAATAGTCCAGAAAGATGTGAAATCAGCTCAAAGCCTGGCTGATATTCAGCAAATTGGAGAGCAGTTGTTCATCCCTGTTCAGTTAAATGATGGGAAGGACTCTGTTCTCGCTCGAGTGTGTGTGAACAACGGTAAGAGCTTCATCAGCGAAGCCATGTTTCGCCAACTCCCAAAAGATCCAGCCATTCCCACCTTCAAACTGATAGACAAATGGGAAATGGACCTGGAAGCACCTAATTCCAAACATCTCCTGCCAAGCAGGTGTATGCTCAAAATCTCCATTGGCAACAAGAGCATAGTCCACAATTGTTGGGTCGTGCGAGACGTCCCTGCCGCCTTTTACTTAGGCAGTGACATTCTCAATCGCTTTGCCATTAGTTTGGACCTAATCAACTTCAAAGCTTGGTCCCGATTAGCGGATAATCCCATGGGCTTTGATGATCCAGAAAAAGCATTTAGGTCAGCTCAATTGCTACCTTATGCAGTTGAAATTCAGGTTAAAGAGGAAGTCACCATCCCAGAAAGGACCCGACAATTCTCCCTGGAGGTGAAAGTCAAAAGGGGACAAGATTTGCAAAACCCTGATGCTTACATACATCTAAATGCTTCTCTCCAACTGCAAGGGTTGGGAGTAAACCCAACACCATTAGTCAACATAGAACATGACACCATTCTAATAGAGGTGGATAACAGCGACTTAAAGAGTATTACTCTAGCCGCAGGCACCATTATTGGAATGGCGGTTGATGACCGACATTTCTCCATTGATCTTGGAAATGAACTGTTAGGACCAATCCCCAAGGACTGTTTTGACAGTGACAGGGATGACAATACAACACCAGACAGGATTTTTACCCGGCATGGGGGGAACTTCCTGGTGTACACCTCCTGCCCCTATGGTAAGGAAGATGTGACTTGTGACTTCAGGAGGGATGAGGTGATTTTCCAGGTCCATGAGGGCTGCCTTTCCCACCTGAAGCCTCCAGTCCAAATCAGCACTCTGACCAGGGACTTCTCCACCCAGCTGGAGGAGGCCGCTGAAATAGCCAAACCAGAAGTCTTTCCAGGCTTCAGGCAGATGGTGGAAGAGAGAGTCAACCTAGCTGATGCCTGTGTGACTCTGGAACAAAAGCAAAAGTTGAAACAAGTTTTCTTGGATTTCCAAGATCTCTTTGCGGTAGACTCATATGACTGTGGTCGCACCGACATCCACACAACAACAATCCCCACGGACCCTGGCATGACTCCTGTGTTTGTGAAGCAATATCGCTTGCCTCTCGCATCAATGGAGTCCCTTACTGAAATAATTAAGAACCTTGAGTCCAGGGGAATAATCCGTCCAGTCCACAGCACCTTCAATAACCCGGTGCTGGGAATATTGAAGCCGAACAGCCAGTGGAGACTCTGTGCTGACCTTAGGGAGCTCAACAAACGGGTCCATACTTCCCGATGGCCTCTGCCCTACATTGACCAAGGGCTGGCCCAGATTCAGGGGTCACAGGTATTCACTGCAATAGACCTGACCAATGGATACTGGACCGTGCCTGTCAGTAGGGAGGACCAATACAAACTGGCTTTTACCTTTGGGGGCCAGCAGTACACATGGACCCGGACTCCTTTCGGATACCTCAACTCCGGCAATGAATTCAACATTTTCCTACATAAGGCCATGCCCGACCTGGGTGCAAGGGGTAACCTGGCTTATGTAGATGATGTCCTCATCAAAAGTTCATCTGTGGAGGAACACATAGCGGAGATCCGTTATGTTCTGACACAGTTGAGGGCCGCCGGAGCAAAACTTTCCTTTCAGAAAGCACAGTGGTGTAGAACCCGTGTTAATTTCTTGGGGCATGAGATTACTCCTCAGGGCCTCTGTCCCCAGGAAAAGAAAGTGGAAGCACTTCAGAAACTGAAAGACCCCACAACTCTGCGTGAACTAAGGAGCCTCCTTGGACTGACTAATTACAGCAGAAAGTTCATTGAGGGCTACGCAGAGATCACCAGACCCCTGATTCATCTCTTGAAGGGGGGGGTCAAGTGGGAATGGGGTCCAGAACAAGCCGAGGCAGTAAAACAACTCAAAAGAAGCCTCTCACAAGCGCCTTGCCTAGCTTACCCTGTCAGAAACAAGGAGTTCTTCCTGGAGACGGGGTTCTCTAATACGTGCTTGACGGCAGTATTATACCAAAAGCATGACAAGGTCAATAAAGTAATCTCCTATGCGAGCAAAACTTTATCCTCTGTGGAGGAAAAATTCAACGATTGTGAGAAGGCACTCCTGGCAACGGTGTGGGCATTGAAGAATTACCGCCCGTTTATCCAGGGGGAACACATCATAGTGGAGACTCCACACCAGCCTCTGCAATATCTCCAAAGTGATAGAATCCGGACCGGAAATGTGAGTAATTCCCGAATTACTTCCTGGATTCTGTCAATGCAAGGCTTTCCTGTGGAGGTCCGATATGGCCAAAACAAGAAGAGTCCCCTCGCGCAAGGTCTGGCTGACTTGCATGATTGTGCCAGAGAAAACTGTCTCGAGGATGAAAGTCTAAAAATCAAGGACAACACGGAGGCATACCTTAATTCCCCACACAAAGTCTTTGAAGAGGACAAGTGTGAGGGAATGCCCACTGTCTATGTGGATGGATGCTCTTACCATGTTGACAACAACGGGGAGAAAGAACTGGTGGCCGGCGTAGGGAATGCATGGGTGAATGAGTCCCCAGAACCCTCCGCTGGATACAAAATTGGTCCCCGAAGTAGTCAGGTGGCAGAATTGATGGCTGTGCATCAGGCCATCCTCACTGCTGTCCAGCATCAACTCCACGAACTGGTCATAATCACAGATTCGGATTATGTACGGAACGGGTTCGTGGAGCACCTGGTTAATTGGAAAACCAGAGGCATGTTATGTGCTAACAACAAACCCTTGAAACATGGGAAGTTGATCCAAAACATTGATGATCTGGTCACATCGAATGGGATGACCATCTACTGGAAAAAGATCAAGGGTCATTCCAAAGTAGAGGGACCAGACAAAACTGGAAATGACTTAGCTGATCAGCTGGCCAAAACCGGGGCCATCCAAGGGGATCTAATTGAGATTGAGTCCCTGTTGGGGGAAATCCAGGTCACTGCTATCACTAGGTCCCAGACAAATGCTCACAACGACCTTTCAATTGCACAATGGAGTAAGGAGACCCCTGATGCTGATTTGATTACAGCTCAGAAGGGGGATCCAGTTATTGGTAAGTTTTACCAACACCTTGAGGACCCTGAGAACTTTCCCCTGACGGATACCGATTATATTGGGAAAGAGGACCTAAGAGTGTTGATGAAATGTCCAAAAATGTTCCGAATCCAAGACGGGTTGTTGGTAAGGAAATCCAAAGCTGGCCACGATCAGTGGGTGGTTCCTACCTCATTCCGAAGCCTGATGTTAAGTCACGCCCATGATGCGGCCACTGCCGGTCACAGGGGGTTTCACACAACATTGGAAATCTTAAGAGAGGTTGCATACTGGCCACACATGGGGCAGGACCTCGACCAATACTTGAAGGGGTGTCTTGTGTGTGCACAATTTCAGCCATCCTCCCTCACGCACCGTGCGCCTCTCCAAAAGAGGGGGATGACACTGCCATGGTCAGATTTACAAATCGACTTTGTAGGCCCCGTGATTCGCTCTGCTAGGGGGAATAAGTACATGTTGACCGTCACATGCTTGTTTACCAAGTGGGTGGAATGTCTCCCAGCCCCAAATTGCAAGGCAGAAACGGCTGCTGCCTTGATGATTAACCACATCTTTTCTCGTTTTGGTCTACCTCAAAGGATTGCGTCAGACAGAGGTAGCCACTTCACCAGTGAAGTAATGACAAAGATGTGGGAGATACTGGGGGTCAAGAGAAAGCTGCATATTGCTTATAGACCAGCTTCTTCTGGGGCAGTAGAGAGATATAACCGGACAATTGTGAGCATCTTAAAAAAGTTTGTGGCAGATTCTGGGCCAAGTTGGGATATCCGATTACCTCTGGTCCTAATGGCCATCAGATCTACCCCTTCATCTGCAACCAAAATGTCACCATTTGAGTTGATGACTGGGCGCAAGATGGTGCTTCCTCAGCATTTGCTCTATAGGACCCAAGAGCAGACACTGATAAATGCCTCCACTACTCATGAGTATGTGGAGAATTTAAGGAAACACCTCCAACATGCTTTTGCTTACGCTCAGCGGAATCTAGAAAGATCGGCTGATAGCATGAAGACCCATTATGACCTGAAAACTTCCAGGAAGGAATATCAGGTGGGGGACCGGGTCTATCTATACAACTTCCAAAGGAACCAGGCCAAGCAGCGCAAATTTTTGCCTACATGGAAGGGACCCTTTGAGATCATCGACAAAATCTCCCCTGTGGCCTACAAAATCCACATCCCCAAAGGTCCTTTGGCAGCGGGGGAAGACAAGTGGGTCCACATAAACCAGTTGAAGTGTTGCCATCCCAGGCACGCTCTGCAACAACTGGAGGAATCCTCTGGAATCCTAGCGGGTACTGTCTCAGACTAATTCAGTTCCAATCATAAAACATACCACATCTAGTCTCTAAAATATTGTGATTTGCATGAAACTGTCTCTTAGTTATACTGTTTTTTTTTCAAAATAAGAATGTAATGTTTCGTTATGATGAAATGCATATGCTGCCCCACTATCTCAACAGTGGTGGAAAAACGTCTATGAGTAGGTATTGCCGCTCTTCCTTTGTCGTCCTAGGAGAAAGAAGACCTTGAGACTGGCCAAGGAGGACGATCCGGAGACCGGGAACGAAGATCCAATGGGCCCAGTGGACCGCCCAATATTCCCATCAGGACCGGCGAGGGGAACCCATCGATCAGTACCGGATGGAGAAGAAGATGCTGAACTGTGCCATCTACAGAAGAGGAAGAAGATTATGCGGACAGACCGGTGCGTGGGTCAAAACCCTTGGGCACGCGACTCCCCATCGACTCAAATTCAAAGTGCAGTCGCGTGGGGGGGCTTGTTGGGTGTCCTGACCCACGTTTAAGCTATCATGCCACAACATTTGGTGCTGTGGGCTTAGAAAATTCAAGATGGCGGAAAACCCACATGTGCGCCGAAATCCAGGAAAGCTGCGCAGTTTGTGCGCACACCAAAATGGTTGCCTCACTTGCCACCCACCAGTGCGAGAATGAAAGGCCGGGTTGCCATGAGGGAAATGGGTTGCCAAAGGAAAAACAGTAGCGCCGGTTAGCTTCAAAGCGCTTTAAAACCACCATTGGAGTACCCGCACAGTAGTCTGAAACCATTGGGAATGGCAATGCTGATTGCCAAATGCAACTTAGAATTGTGGGGAATTCATTTGTTAAATCCCAAAAATGGGTGCAGTACCAGTACTCACCACTATCCAAAAGCCGGCGTTTTAAAACCACCCTGTGTTTCTCTGAAGGCAGGCTCAAAATGCCTATTTTCAAACATTGCAATATGTGCAAAATATTTACTGAACACCAGCAGACATTTGGCAGAATGGAGTTTTGTGTGCCTACAAAATCTGGGAAATGAAGATCATAAGACAAGGTTTATAACAAGACTGGCTGAGCTGTGGATTGCAGCAGTTTAAGTTGCACTGGATTAAAGACACTAAAATCGAAATGTTTAGATTAAATGAGTGACCTATGTTTGGTGTCACATGCCTTTGCAATTGTTTAAATGTCATAGTTTAAACTTAGAATCAGCATTCTAGCTGCATGTGTAAAATTGCAAGTTAATTTAAAAAGCAACAAAAAACATGACAGTTAGCTGAAAGTCTGGCTTAAGGAACTTGATTTCGCCTGGCAACTACCCCCATCAGGAGTGAAACTTGAGTCACAGCTGTGTTCCCAGGCCTAGCTGCCCTTTTGCTGCTCACACTAAGGATATGCCATCTATCTGATAATTGAATTACCTGTGCTCTACAGGAGCTCTGAACAAAGCCTGTCTTGACTCATGCAAAGGTTTTATTACAGCGGTCGTAAAATGTAGCTTCCTCTTGGCAGAAGCTGGGAGGGGCACTGCCTGTGAGAGCAAGCTGGCTTGGCAGAACTGGATAAACCAGTATTTCTACCTTGTGCTGAGGGGAAACCACACCCCTTTGTAGCCAGAATATTGTTTAGAAAAAGATGAATAACTCATAGTACGGGCATGTGAAAATTTTATAAATGACACCATAATTCTTGTGATTTTTCTGCCCACATTTTAAGAGGTTTTTCGACCCGGTGGCATGTTCAGGGGGGTTTTAGCGGAAAAGAGGATATTACTCAAAATGTGTGCATGTGAAAAATCTGACACTTCATCAACTAATGTCCATACTCCTTGCGCACATGTGTGTAAATTTGGGGTAATGTCCGGAATTGCAAACCAGTTAAAAAGTGCAAAATATTGCCATTTCTGAATGCAAGCTCCCAGGAAGAGCAGAGTTTGAACAGGGTATTCCTCCTGTAATGCATGATGGGTGCATATGATTTTAAAACAATATGTACCTCTGCAAATATGTATTTGTTTCAAATCTAGATTTGTGTGTAAGTTGACAGGAGGAGTGGACTCTCTGCAAGCCATAAAATGACATCACGCTGACACACACTTCCTTCCCCAATCAAATGAGAAATGGAAGTTTGACCAATTAGAAGCTGAGAGAGAGGTAGGGTCAGTGATGCTAGAACACACCCACATTCTAAACACATAAAAGCAGACAGACAGGACAGATAGGGACTTTCAAATCCATCTGCCGCTGGAAGCTCTGCCGGAAAAATCCATACTTTACCTCCATCAAACCTCCAGAGAGCCAAACTAGAGACTTCAAACTATCCAGAACTAGAGACCCAGACCAGAGAACCAGAGAGAGCTGACCCAGATCACTGTGAAGTGCAGAGACCAGAGGCGAGTTTAAAACCTGACCAGATCCATCGCGAGGCCCATTTCACTCAAGAATATAGTGTGAGTACATAGCAAAACTGTGCAGAACCAATCTCTTAGTTAAAATAATATAATTCAACCTATTTTAATCTAAGTAGAACTGTCTCCTAAAAGTCACCTGTCATTTGTAAAGCTGTCACTTGTCATTTTCTAGTTGCAAGCTGCACTTGTCTTTTTGAACTTTAAAATTTCAAATCTGAAAAACGACCTTTATTTAATCGCTCATATCTCCGCGACCGTTTATGATAGAGACTTGCAGTAACTTTCATTTGAAAGCTTAGAATCTTAGATTTGAATCGCACCAAGAACCACATTCCTACCCCTTATAGTTTTACCGCAATCGCGGAAAACGCACGCGCGAATTTTGCCGCGATTTGCAAATTTCTCCACGTGTAAAAAGACAGCAGTTTTGCTTTTCCTTGCCAAAAACTTCGTTTACCTGCTAGTTACTACTAAAGCATTGTTAAGGTGATCCTGAATTCATAGAGAGTAGATACCACTCACCCTGAACCTCTGAAAGGGAATTAAAAGCATTTCCAACATATTTCTCATCCATTGCTAGCACATATCAAAGCATTTGGGCCTGTGTTTTCAAAACTCCTATCTGTTTTCTGTAGTGTAAGCTTGCTGGGGTGAACTGAATTACAGTTGATTGCATTTCTGAGAACTGTGTGCTTCCTTCCATTCCCTTGCATTGCATCAAGGGGGGGAGGGGATTGCCAGAGAAAAGTGATTACATTGTTTTGTTGAAATCATATTGAGTATTTTCTATACTGCATTTCATTCATTCAACATTCCATCCAATTGAACTCTATAAAGCATTCTCTATCACATTATTCTTCTTTTGTTCCTATTTACCAGTGTGCTATCTCATCCATTTCATGTCAACTCATTAGTGATTATAAAGAAGTGTGCTAGTGCCAGATTCTCCGTTGTTAATCATTATCATATCAGATTAAGTGTGATATTCAATTATTAATTTATTATAAAGTGTGATATATATATATTTTAAATTATCAAATAAACCTTTTAAACTTGCAAAACAGAACTACTTCTTGGCTCAGTGGGGTCAGGGGGATTCCAAGAGAGGGGTGTTATATAGGGGTAGTCATCCAGAACGCATGAACTGGACATAAAGATATATCAATAAGGGTTTTCATTCAGTATTATAGACTAGGCGTTGACTTAGCTGTAGTGTTGAATTGAATCCTCTTACACACATTTGGCTGATTATGCTGAAAGGGAGCATGTGAAATTTGGTGAGGCGGAAGGCACTCCAGTCAGTGGAACAACATGTAAGCAGGACCACAATAGGCTTCAGTCAGACAGAGACGTATTGGTTCTGTTCTTTGAAGTCCTGCAGCAGCAGTAGCTGTCAGGGCCTTTTTATTTGATTTTGGGGCCTGGGAAACAGAGCAATATATGGGCCCGTCCAAACCAAATAAATGAAGAGCTTCAAGACTCTCCAGTTGTGTCTGCACTCATTCATCACAGTCACAACCCACTGCTTGATAAACTGCCCCATGAGCAAATATAATTATCTTGGGAAGTAACTTAAAGTTCCCTAAACCCCTTAATCCATGCTGGAATCAGAATAGCACCAAAGGTATTTCAAGGTAAGCATTAGTAGTGAAAGATGAGTATACCTGTATTCTAACATAGGTACAGGACACATCCTAAAAAAAACAGCCACGAGGAAAATATAGAGACTGTAGCATAGATTCATGTCAGCAAGTCAAGCAGTAGCCGTATGGAAAGGGTTACCATACTGCAGCATAGACAAAGATCTGAGATTAGCAGCTAATAGAATATACAGGCATGGATTAAGGAGGCAAAGAATGCATGAAGAAGAAACAAAGATTGTACGCATCTGATAGCAGAGTTAGAGGATATGGTTTACCATGACTGCGCACATAGGCACAGTTCAGAAAAAGGCCATGATTTATTTCAAGTGGTGTTGACATGAGTGAGCCAAGTAACAAAGAGCCATGTGTTGTGCCGGGAGGATAGCTCAGGGGCAACACGCTTGCCTTGGAAGCACGACAACACGGAGCAACAGAGGTTCAATCTCCGTGTCCACTATTAGAAACTGAGAAACTTCTGTGGATTAAGTGTGTTATAATTAACCATATATATATATATATGTGGCTCTATATTCAGTAAAAAAAAAAAAATTGTTAAAGGGACGTTATGGTTAAGTTGCACTACTAAAAACCTATGAAATTCACTAAAAAAAACTTTGTTAACGGGACGTTGTGGTTCGCAGTAAAATCGACATAAGGACCTCAAAGATGACATCACAAATGCCATTGATGACATCACTGATGGCATCACATGTGTAGCTCCCACTTCTTTTGGTCACTGACATATCTAAGCAAGGTGGCTTTCCTCACTGTCAGTCAGGAATTAAAAAAAAATAAAAAAAAATACTAGATTTGTAGACCTTACCCTTCGCATATGTTCTTACAATTCTTCCTTAGGGTACAGTTACAACATATGATACATATAGACAGGAGAAGAAGGAATGCTGAAACACAAGGCTCTTTTCTATGCATGACGTTAAATAGTTTGGTTATGAACACTTTCTGGTAATACTGCAGTTTGTTTTGCTTACTTTACGTTCCCTGTATATGCTTCTGTTTTTATGCATTGTGGTCTGTTTATGTTTTGTGTGTAATAGGACAATTAGGCAGTAAGGGAAGCATTCGCAGTTACTTATGTTTCACAGTATGCAACATTCTGTAATGGAAGCATTTATCATTTTACTATTCAACATGGGAAGATTTGGTCGTTCATGTACTGAAAGTACTCATTAATGCAATGGAATTTATATCAATGCATTGCTTAATGAACTATTTGGCATATACTTTTCTGCCAATATTTTAATGACAATCCCTTGTGGAGGCTGTGCATGAAAACTAAATGCATATGTGATGTCATCAATGACATTTGTGATGTCATCTTTGATGTCCTGGGTGTTAGTCTTAGCAGTGCACGGTGATGGCACAAGTTATGGTTGCTTAGCTTACCATAACTGGCGAATTTCAGGGGTTTTTCGATTTTACTGTGAACCATAACGTCCCGTTAACAAAGTTTTTTTACTGAATTTCACAGGTTTTTAGTAGGGCAACTAAACCGTACCGTCCCTTTAACAACGTTTTTTTGCTAAAGGTCATCGGTGTGTAGTAGTGGCATGTAACCATCATGTAAAGTAACTCCTGACTTAATTGCACACCTTGTGGAGAATGCCACATGACCATATGCTGGCGTACAGGACGGTGACGTGTCTGAGAATCCGTACACACTTAACAATAAGATGTATGCCTCGTGGACAGTATGGAAATACATTTTATATTGATGTAGGAACGTCCACCTTCAACATTTCCCTTGCACAGCTCCAACACTTATTCGTAGTCAGCCATTAGCAATGTAGTACACATTACATACTTTTAGCAAAAGTTCTACTTATCTGAAAACGACATGAGCTAAGGCCATCCCTCCTCCCCAAAAAACAGCACCACTGCTGTAATGAAGGAGCATGAGAAACACTGCCCCTATCTTACATTATCCCCCGTCCACCTAACCCCCCATATTACTGTTAGGTGCCTCTTTCCTCATTTCCGTTCGCACATTTCCTTATTAGCTGTTTTAAAAAATTAAAAAAGCCATCCGTAAACAAAGTAAATGTGCCTGTAAGAAGCACCTTTCACAGTGTAGACATTTTTTTTTTTAAAGTCCCATACACTCCATCTACTTTATATTTCTCAGTAAAGGAAATACATGCAATAAGATTTGCCATTAACAATCTAGATAGGCTGTGTAATATATATATTACACGCCACGGTAGTGGTGGTGTAGTTATGGTTAAGTTGCTAATCCCATAGGAAGAGCAGTTTTTGGGCGGCTTATAAATTCGCTCCACCTGGACGAATCCACACCAAACATTGCAAAAAAAGTATATGGCCCACTCTGAATTAGTCTGCAAAGTTTGGTGAGGTTTGGTCCAGGGGGGGAAAGCTATAGGGGGGTCCCAACATTTCTTTTTTTCCATAGACTGAATGGGAAAAAAACTTTGCGCACGCCTACAGCCCAATCCGCTGGATGTATTTTCACCAAATTTGCAGCAGGAGCAGCGGCTTGGTCCTGAAAGCTTGCTTTTGTAAATTTGGTGAAAATCCATCTGGTAGTTTTTTTTTAAAACATCCAAAAAGTAGGTCACAAGAAATTAGTATTATCTATGTCCGCTCCGCTGACACACTTCACTGTTCGCTCCACAGGCAGGACACCGATTGGCTAATCGGCTCACGTCATGTCCGTGGACATGCAAGGTGTCCCCGGATTGGATGGTGAAGAGCTTGAAGTGCGTCAGATTTTTGGAAAGGCCCGCCATCTTGGATCTTTGCTTGGTGTCCGCGGACATCGTGGTATGAACATATTAAAAATCACAACATTGCACTTGTCAAATTTATCAAATAATCTCTGGGGAGGTGAGGGGTTGGGATGGGATATGGCTGCAAGATGCAAAAAACGGGTTTTTCGTGAAAGTGCAAACAGTTAGGATGTTTGTGAACAGTCATGTGCAGGACCGGAAGAAGTGGTTGATTGACTTACAATCTATGTTTACAAGTCCACCATTTACGTTTCTGCCTCACCATCTGTGTTGTCACTGAAATAATGCAATCAACTTGAAAATTAGCGAAGGTTGCAGGCTAAAAGCACTGTGCAGAGAAGTGATATAGTACCCACTACTAAGGGGTAAGGAAACTTTGCAATGACAGAATGCGCCCAACTCCAACATTGAAGTAGAGGGTACACAAAAAAGAGTCAAAGTGTTTCTAGCAATAGCCCCATGTGGGATTGTTGCTTCTGCAGTCTGCAACACCAACCTTACCTTGTGGTATTACAGAGTAATACTAGATTCCGAATGCCCGTTCTTCTATATTGTTTATATTGGTTGCCCAATATTTATTAATATTAAATAGAAGTAATTTCAGGTTATTTTACACTCTTAATTAAAAAGCTTGATGTTTATAAATTGATGTGCATGTGCTACACCATGAGCGTGGCAAAGAAAGAACTATTCATGTTTGTGTTAAAATGTAATTAAAGCAATAATGGAGTCAGACTGGCGCCCCCTAAAGTCGTCACCTCAGGCAGCCACTTGCACTGCCTGATGCAAAGACCGCTCTGCACGTGCATAAGAATAACAGTTCTCATGAATGCGGTGTGGCAAGTTATTGCAAAGTAAGAATGTATTGAATTTTTGTTTGCGAGCTCAGGAAGCCCATGCATCAGACACACAATATAAGGTTCAATTGTTTTTTGACCTTGAGAGAAAGGTACCATTCCGAAAGGCATTGAATGAAGGAGGGTTGTTGTAATGTAAGATATGATAAGGTTATGTATTCAAAAAGTGGACTAAGGAACATGTAAATTCAGTTTTATGAAAAATTGTTGGTGCGAATGGAGTCTGCTTTACGGTCTGAGTTACGCCAAGAGAATGGAAATGGTGAATGTAATATAAGTATAATTTTGGATGATTTTATACTCGAACGAGCATCAACTTATCAGTATCTGAGCATTATTTGTGGGTTACATTGTACTCGTTTGTTCTGTGTGGCATATTACAATGAAACACAAGTATAGCTTTTGTCTGTAAAGTTCTTTTTACCGTCCAGATGGGCAGGCCATCATTGATATGCATGCAGACCACTACTCAGTTCTCCCAGGTTCAATGCTAATATTTCATTAAAATGCCATATATGAGCAGATAGAATTGTAGCGTCAGCTTTCCTATCCCGTTTAGAGTTGATCATACTACATAGCAATGTTCTCGGAAGCAAATTGTAATAAAGATCGGCTAGTGAGACATATTTCTATTATGTTTCCGAAACAGATACATTTTGCCATGTTGCGATTGTCATAGATTCCAGATGCCAACTGATAGATTTTTTAATCGGCAGTTCCAGCTACTTGTGAACAACTGGATGTGTTAAACAGTTTTTTGGGATGATCGGCAAGGGTAGATATGCTCTTACACTGTACTAGCGATTAGGAGCAACATAACATCCTTTACGGTGGTCTAGCCTCAAGTTGATGCACAAGCCCTGGAATTCACTGTGCGACCCAAGCTCTTCTTTTATCCAAAACAAACACCTTGTGTACACAAAAAGAACACCGCATGACTCACGATAAACATTTTGGATCGCGAGCGAAGAAAGACATTTCAAATTTTATTAAATATGGCAATAGTCGGATGTTTTCGGAGCATTTATTGTGAAATAAAAGTACTTTACAAATTGTACAGTCTTGTTCTTTCTTTTTAAAGTACCGTTTAGTATTCCGAATTGTGCCGTGCTGTGAGAAGTTGTGTGTTGATTTTCGGGTTCTGCGTCACGTCACATAGGTGATGACTGGGCGCGTTTGGTTACGCTGCTCAAGAACGTCACTGAAAAAGGTGGACAATATCAATAGGTTTGGTGATATGAGGCTCAGGGGCGGGGCATACGATTTAGTGCCATCAGGCCAGTTCACCTTAGGCCAGTGGTCTTCACATTTTTATTACCGGGCCCCCCTGAGCAAAATTCGGGCAGGTCGGGACCCCCCAGAAATGTCAAATGGACCCTTTATATTACGCTACGTCACCTGCTCCCATCACAGTCACTGGGCTCCCTCATTCCACTCCTATCCAGTCCCTGGTCTCTCCGCACCCCATCACACACCCTGGGCTCTCCCCACTCTGCTCCCACCACTATCCCATGGTTCCCGCCCATTGTGCTCCCAACATAGTACGTGGGTTCCCCCCATCCCATTTCCAACACAGTCTGAGGGCCAGTGGCGGCTGGTGATTTTTTTAAGTGGAGGGGCACAACTATTTCCCCCAAAAATGCCATAGCGACAGAGCATAGTGAGAGAGCCAGAACCAATAACGGTGGGTTCGGGGGGGTTTCCCCCTGTGAATGTTTTTTTAAATAATTTGTTAAAATGTTGCATTGTAGAGCATACTTTTAACAAAAAAATGGGTAAATAGCCAAACAGTTTGCAATTGGTGCTGGGGGTCCAGGGGTCTATGATAGATGTCCAGTAAAAAGATACCATCCCTGTCCCCTGGGCCCCACTGGGCCTCACACAATCAACATGATTACGTGTGTATGCAAGATGCTGCACATTTATACAGCAATCACTCTATCATTGACACAAGCATCCATCACCATACATTCACTCATAACATAAGCATACACTTATCCTTACACATGTTTAAATAAAAACAATGAACATAAACGTACCTTCTGCATTGGCCTGTGTGTGGGTGCTGAAACGCCCTGCTCCAGGCTGATCTGTCCGTATGTGCGAGGAGGCGCATGAGCTCCTCCTCGGACATACAGACATGCAGTGCCCCAGCCAGCATTTTCAATGAGCTATGCAATGCTGGTGAAGCAAAACGCCCCAGCACTTGTATGGCTCAGTGAGCATGTGCGGCTGGGGAACTAAACTGAACTGTCAAAGGGAAACAGTTTCCCTTTGACAGTTCGGCAGACTGATGACATCAGATGCCTGGCTCACTCTTTTTTCCTTTACTGATATATATAGGCCAGTTACAGTCAGGAACTAAAAATTCAAAAGGTACGATATGTGTAGACTTATACTTGAAATATTTGTGATGTCATCTTTGATGTCCTGGGTGTTAGTCTTAGCAGTGCTACGTGGTGGCACGATTTATGGTTGCTTAGCTTACCATAACTGGTGAATTTCAGTTTTTTTTGGTTTTACTTGGAACCATAACATCCCTTAACCAAAGTTTTTTTTACTGAATTCCATAGGTTTTTAGTAGTGCAACTTAACCATAAAGCCCCTTTAACAAAGTTTGTTTACAGAATATATATATATATATATATATATATATATATATATATACATATACACAAATAGTCACTATTATTATATATGAAAAACATAAAAACACTACACATTTAAAACACTAGTGAGACTTTTTTAAAGATTGCATTCTGAAAACTAACTCACTATTGGAACTCACAATTTTGAAATATTTAGGGTTCTGCAGTATGTGATTAAGTGAGTTGACTGGGAGTTAATACGTTGGTTAAGTGTTGAAGCCGGGGTTTGGTCTTATTCTTCAATTTTGGCTCGTGACCACGTTGTTTGCCAATTCTATTTCCACGACAAGGTCGAATGTTTGACTTTCATGAACTAAAATATTACATGTTTTGTAGACCTGACTGGAAAGTATATAATCTCAAGATAAATTAACGTCAATATTTGAAAAATGAATCCTTGTAGACACATCTTTTGAAAAAAGAAAATGATGTTCGCTTTATTTTCTTCCTCGTAAATGGAAGTCTACAACTCTCAGAATAGTTACAGATTTTGGCCGTTTCACCTCTGTATTTTCAATATTTAAATACACCAAGCAAAGAAACTGTGATAGGGTAATTAAAGTAGCATGTCTCCTTATACAACACACTTTCTGCCGAGGAGAGCCTGATGGCACCGGCAACAGAGAAAACCAATGATTATAGACATTGCTTGACAAAAACTCGCATTCATATTCATGATGTGACGAAGAACATTTCAAATCGTAGAAACGAGAAAACTGCCTTTTGTTCTGTGTCAAATAATCAGACCTGAAAATAAGCTTGACTAAGCCTGAAAGGAATAGAAATAGCAGAGAGTGGGCTAAACAATGGCTACATAATGTGAGCAGCTAGACCTTTTCACAGAATAACAATACCACTTTGGTGATTTCTATAATGCTACATGCATTCTCCAGTTCAAAGTTCGGTAATAATTGGTGTAATTATTATCCACTTGTGGTACTGAATGTGTCGGCGTCAGGTGGATGAAGGGCTGCAGTATTGCCCCCATGTCTGACGGCATCACCCAGTTCCCAAGTTGGACACGTGTTTGAACTGGCTGCCTGAACACGGCGGACTACTTTACAGTAAAATAAGAGGATCTGTCCAGGATCACAGTATCATTTTGGTTCCATTGTCTGACATATAAACATAGAGAATTGATTAAAACTTGTTAATTGCACCCATAGGGTATTTTATATCCTCAACTAAAAGTGAAAATGTAACATAAGGTGTGATATAGTGAACACACACATTGTATGTACTAGAGAGAACACGGAATGCATTGTAGGATTAGTTGATCATCTCAGACTTCAGTTTCAACAACATCCAGGCCACAGGCATAGCACATCAGCAGTCACTATACAATATAATGACTCGTGTGTTTTGTTTTTCTTTTATAAACAAAGTTGCACCTGTTTCCATCAGACATCTAAGTGGGGACCCCTCACCGGGTCGGTGCATGGGGCAGGTGCCCCTTTTGCCCTTCCATGAAGTAGTCTCTGCTTACTGTGTGTGCTGGGGATAGCAGAAATGAATGTGTTAAATGGAAGTTTTTATCAAACTCATGCTCCACACCCCCACCACAAGCAGCTCTGGAGTAAATGCAGCAATATATGTAAATGCATGCGTATTGCACCATGAGGAGGGACATCCACTGAAACCAACAGAGAAAGTTGCACATTGAGTTAGTTCCATCCACTATTTCAGGGGGTCAAGCGGGAGATGAGCAGAGATCTTACCTACCAAAGATCTGGGAAGAACACCACTTGGAATAGTTGGACAGTCTGAGCAGTTTGAAAATCCCAGGTCTCTAGCTCCACCCCCTCCTTTTCACTGATGACTCAAACAATAGTAGTAATGGTGGGAATGCGGGATGAATATGGATCAAGGCAAAGATAGTGATCCGTCAGGGTTGATATCCACATGAGCACAGCAATATTGAGGAGGAGGACAGTAACACTGCAGTTGCAGAAGGTGTTGTTTTAATAAAACCTTGACCCCTACCTGTGTACAGTCTCTTTGTTAAACAGTCTTCCTGTCCAGATCCAAAAGCTCATCACATTATTTGGTGGCCTCTAGAACACCACTAGCACAATCACTGGCCCTCACCATCGCATCTACATGAACACAGCCTGTGTGATAGCCCGCAACAAATGACAGTCCACCACATAGAATAAACAGCAACTAAATGTCGCCATTTGCACACTCAACCAGGAAACGGTATGATGTGATAAAGCAAGGTCGAACTTGCTACTTGAATACTACAACTATGTGGTCCCATATGCTGATGCACTAGCTGCTGACATAGGGAAGAAGCCAAATGATCTGAGTTGCATCACTTTCAATACAAGCAGACAATTAGCATACCTCCACCACTCTACACAATTTCCCATGTAGATGCTGCAGCTGTGCCAGTGCTTGAGAGTTGGACCCCAAGCCCTACCCCTTGTAACATAATGATGCATAGTAGTGAAACCCCCATTTTATCAGGCCAGTGTTGTGGAAGTATTTGTGTGTGGCCAGAAATATCACAAGTACCATGGCAGACAATGTCTGTTTAATGCTAACCTAGCTACAATATTGGCCACAGATCTCTTGCCCCACTCTTTTGTGGTAAACCCTGGATTCTGGCACATTACAAAAAATGTCAATCACCACCGGGAAGTGTTTTTTTCCTCTTACAAAGCAGTACTGCAATTGTACAACCAGGTTACGTCTTTACTATGATGGGGTTTATAGCAGTCTGTGAGGCAAAAAGTCTACTTCACCATGGAAATGTGGAACAGTGTCAGGGCATTGACTCCATGCCTGCCACAGCATACTCTGGTTCCTTTGCTTCTTCTACCAGACAAGAGGGTCCTTGAATAGTTCAAGGCGACAGCAGGTGTAGACTTTTCAATACCACAAAATGTAATGCATAGAGTACAAGTGTTTCAGGGAAGAAGCCTCATGAGAGATGACAAATGGGAGAAGGTGGAGTATTTAGAGGTATGTTGACAAAGCCCTCATAGTTTGAATGTGGGCTTCGTTTCAGCAAACAACTGGCCAAATGTCCTTGCTGCCTTAGGAAATGGCAGGACAAAGGACATCCCCTATTTTGAGCATGTCTTTCACCTCGGGTACACATGATTTTTCTGACATGTTGAACTTGTGGAGGAAATGGTGACTTTGGCCTCGAAGATCATCTCGCATTTTACCCAGACTACCATGCAACATGCTGTGTGCCAACTACAGGCCACAGGTTGCCATTCCAGAACATGTAGAGTTTAGTCGCCACCCATTTGAACCCTACACTGAACATGTTGGAAAGATTATGTGAGCAGTTCAATGTCTTCACAATTACTTCAACACTCACAGAAAGGTCTACATGAGGCATTTCTAACACCATGTCAGTGGCAGCTGTTGTCTAATGGTGTCATATGAGATAATCACACAGGTCAGCAGTCACTCAGAATTATTCCTGGTTTTCTCAAATGATACAAATCCAAATGCCTTAATATTCTGCCTGCAATTGTAAATGCATATCTCCTCAGAGACATATGGTACTTTAATAAGTCACTACTTACAGACTTTGACAGAATACATTCATGTGTACAGAGAAAACCGGTGCTATTTACGTTACTTATTCATTTCACTTGTGATGCTCTCCATCTAAAAGGAGATCTTGCAATTCCTGATATCCTGATACAACCATGAAATGTAAAGCTGCCCCCAGTGTTCCACCTCGCGACCCCGTGTGGTATAATGTGAATAACTCACCGACGTGCATGTACTCACTCTACAAAAACAGAGACACACAAATGCACAAGCACACACACATAATACACACACACATACTCTCGCCCGCACACATTCACACACTCGCTCATTTGACTAACCCTTGATACGCTCACCCAAAGATGAACCAGTGTGCGTGTGTGTGTTTTTGCTGGGGTGAATATGACATCACTCACTCATATCACTAAGATCACTTATTCATTCGCCTCAATCACTCATTCACCACTGATTGTGTGTGAGTGGATGGGAATGATTTGGCAATTGTTCATTTGACTGAGCTTGATAGTTATGAGGGTGAGAGTTACTGTATGTGCTTGCACGAGTCTAGAGACCCATTAAAAGGGTGCCAGTGCAGAAAAGAAGTGGTGGTAATTTCATTGCCACCACTTTTCCCAGAGTGCCAAACTACAAGTTTGCTGGTGGGGTGGTCTGATTTACCTCCAGCCAAGAGCTGCAGGTATGTCAGGCCCCACCAGCAAAAAAAAGAGCTGGTAATACCGGCAATTCCCCCAATGGACTCCATGGAATTGGGATTAACATACCCTTGCTGGCATCTGTAATCTGCTGGTAATTGCTGCAGATCAGGTGCTAAAAAAGGTATTCCTTTTGGTGGTATGTGGTGGGATACCACCAAACCTATAATGAGGGTGGGGTGTAGGGGGAGGGTGTGTGTGTGTGTGTGTGTAGGTGAATGAGTGAATGAATAAATAAATTAAACTGCATATTTTTGTGTGGGTGTGTTAACTTCAATAAGAATTAAGAGTAGCCTCTGAAGGAAGCTCTACTTCTTGTTCACTGGCGACAAATGGGGCCACTGTGGATTCACACAGACAATGGGTCTGTTCAGAAACATAGCCACTGTATGTGTTGTGATTGTGCACATGTAGACACTAGCACACTCTATCTGTGCCTTGCACATTAAATGCTGGCTGTGCTTGGGTCTGGATCGTGTAGGAGATCTGGGGATGTAAGTGATCCACTGCAGGCTTATTGGGTATGCAAGAGGCATACTGCAACCGGGGTAAACATGTTTAGAATTACGGACTGGGCAATGAGTGACACACATACAGGCACAGATAGACAAGACACCCGTTCTCTGTCTCTCCAAGCTCTCTCTGTCTATCTCTCTCGCTCTCTCGCTCTCTCTCTCTCTCTCTCTCTGCCTCTCTCTCTCTCTTTCTCTCTCCATAAAGACAGAAGTAGAACGAGAAATACTGAGACTTTGCAACACGGGATTACAGGCAGGCTAAAGGCTGTTCCTCAGCTCTTGAAGCTCAGGGACTCAGAATACACCATTAACCTACAAGAGATTGGGGTCACACGTCCTCGAGTAATCTCTACGATGGCACGATCCTTCTCCACACAGAGGGGAATAATAGCTCGCAGGTCTTTCAAACTGTGTACTTCACCAGCCTACTTTGGTTCAGGCAGACTGTAGGAGAATGTGACACACTCTACCACTACCCTCCACCACCCTACACACACACACTTTCTTTGGGATTCCCAAAAATGAATTCAACAAGTATTTTCAAAGCCAGAGGATGTTGCCTTGCCTTTTTGAAGCCCAGTCTCAAAGGTTACAACTTTCCCCTCAAATGCTTGGCATGTTTTGCATGCATATGATGTGAATTATATAGTGCAAATCTAGATGCATAGCAATTGGTTTCTCTACATGCAGAGAATACATGAAAAGGGTACAATGAAATATGAAGTCGGATTGTTAACTTGGAAGTTCATGGAGAGAGTGGATACATACAATTACAGGCGGGGGATACAGGTTGGGGGTGGCGGTTGGATCAATCTTTTAATTAAAATACTTCAATAAAATCCTGGTAGAGTTACCGTTTGCCAAAGTACAACTCCACATTGGATGCATTGTCATCATAAATTAACTGCAGCCTGGAATGCCCCAATAATGTCTTCATATGCTTGGTATACTCATCATATCCAATTATTGGCTTGCAGGTGGAGCCAATATAACAACAATCACTCTTAAAGACCCCAACATGCCTTATGAAGCCTGGTAATTCACCATATGTAAGCTGTAGTCCTGCAAGGGCTGCCTTCATATACCAAGTGCAGCCTCACACAATTGGATCCTTTAGAGGAAGACATTACATGAAAAAGATGCCCATGCCCTCGGAGGCTCTTCCCTATATTGCGCCTAACTGGAGAAACACAATCATTGAGCTAGGGTCAATTAACATAATTTACAATTTTGCATTTTCAGGGTTCAAATAATCAATAAACAGGAAGTATATTCACATATTAGATACAATTCCTAGACCTATGATTTCTCTACTCAAACCTGTTTTTTTATAAAGTAGAAATATAATGTAACTTTCTAGAACTTAAAAGTACATTTGATTTACAAATGTCAGTGCTTTAATTTGACCAAATTATTGCAGTTTCAATTTTCATCATATAATTCAAACATACATTAACCTGAATAGCTTAATGTTGTCACAAATACATTTGACAAACCACTTAGTTTCTATGTATTGTCACTTGTTTAGCACTGGTGTTTATTATAGTACTTATTTAAAGAGGATGCTTCTCATTTCTTTCCAACTCCCCTCCGGTATCTATTGTGTCTTCCTTTCCTTAGGTCACTTCAAGTTCAACCAGTGAAGCAGTAAACACTGCTATTCCGAACAATGAGGAACAGACCAGTACTTTTGTTAATTAATTCTGCTAGGGAGTCAACAAATGCCATTCCATGTGTGGAAGCTGCTCCCTGAACCCCTGGAGATGGGTGGCCCTACAAACACCAATTTAACTTACCATTGTTGTGTTAGGCATAGTCCTCTTTGTCGGCTATTTATTTAATTACCACACTGGAGTTCGGTTTCTAAACGGGATCCTGGATTCGAACCTCTGTTGCTCTGCGTGGTCTTGCTTCCAAGACCAGCTTGTTGCCTCTGTGCTATCCTTTGTTCTGTTCTCACGTTGCCCCTGTGCTATCCTCCCTGCATCTGCCACACGGGAAGGGATCATGAGTCTTCCCATGAACTTCTCACATGATCCTCACATCGGAGGGTTGGATTATATAGCAATGATTATTACTGCTCTCCAACTCAATTAAAGATTACAGCATGGTTTCCTACACCCCCCACACCTATGCAGTACTTGGGAGCAAGCCACACTTCAAATCAGTGGTACGGTTCTGTCATAAATACTGTGTTCTCTCTCTTTCCACAGCAGGGCTGTAGTTAATATCAAGCCTCATTAAAAGCAGTGGCACAGTTTAGTTTTACAAACTGTGTTCATCTTTCATTATACCACAATGACACTCTGCAATAGCTCAGCTGAAATGTGTAGTGTTTGAAACAGTAAGGACCTCACACCCCCCTAAAGGTGGCAACACACAAACACTCCTTTCAAAAAGAGAGATGTTCTGGGTCCATAGATTGGATTCTATGAATCCCACTGGACTCAATGACGAATTTTCAGTCATTCAATTCCTTTGAAGTTTTTTTTAAATATATTAGACCTATATTGATGCAGAGTGCTATCTTGTATTTTGCACACTGACTTGGTTACACTATTATCAATCAGGTTACCATGTCCAAGAACTGATTTAACAATGATTGTTTATGCTACTGTGTCTATAAAGTGACCAATGCACAATATGATCTGTTGTGTAATTCAATAATAGATAACCTATTGGCTGTAATTTCAATATGTGAACCGTTTAAATATTGCAACAAGGATTTATTATGTAAACTGGTGGGTGTTATTAGAGTCCACCTCATGTGATCCTTCCTGGAATGAACTGAAATGAATAACAATCAGAATCATCCTGTATTGAGCACTTTAATACACAGGTTGTATTATCTATCTGTTGAGAAATTACAATTATATAGATACTGACTACAAAAAAGAACTATCAGTAAATGTATTCGTTGTAAAATAGTGCACTTAGTCAATGTGAACAATCTTGTTGGAAATGTACTCATCTGGCACAGATGTGAATTATCTGTATTGTATGATTAGACATATATGTTACATTGACCTAACACGTTCTTATGCGGGGATGATGCATGTGGTAAATAATAGAATGTTTTAGAATAGCAGCAAACTTAAATTACATCGATATGGAAATGTTTAAAAACAGTCTCATGATTTCATGACATGTGTCCTACAATTTCATCAAATTAACTTTGTGATGATACTCCTTTCGACCACATACCATTTTGACAAGTTGCCCTGCCTTTTAGACAGGCACACTGACAGACACCTTTATGGGACTGACTCTCTGTTTACATATCACGTCGACACACACTATGGTACGCTGTACATTATAAAAAAAGGGCCATTTTGAATGCTAGAGCCCTCACGGCTCTCTTTCAGAGGACTACATTCACGCCCTCTCTACATCAATTTATTTTTCAGAAAACGCTTTTAACTTGAACTAGTTCTTGAAATGTGCATATCTATTGTGCCACATAATGAATATTGGCGGACATATTTACTTTTTTTTCATTGACTCACCCACCAAATCTAGTATAACTCGACACCTTTAAAAAGGTAAGACTGTTACCCATATCAAATGCCATTTTATGACAATCAGCCCTCCATGCTTTTTGCTTCTTAGAAACTTTTTTTAAATGTTTTACATTAGGCATTGACTGCTGACCTCTCACTGGAGAAGCTCCATTAACCTATAGGATCGAGCAACAATCTTACTATTAGAAGTATGTTCCTTTCACTGATTTATTATTAGATACATCATATAGGACAATCCCGAAACGTAAACACTAATATTTCTCCCATAGAACTGACATGACCGCAAAGACTTCTGTTTCTTCCTCCAGAGGTGATATATCTCCAAAGAAACACATTGTTCTCCAGAGTACCATCTTGTGAACTTCAGCAAGGTGACTCTCATTCACTCTATTGAATTGAACGACATTTTGTCAAATGAAAAAATGTATTCCCAAACAACACACTTACTCACATATTTGACTTATTTTGTAGATGAGAGCTGAAGTTTGAAAACTTGATATTCATGAATTGTTTGCTCCTGATGAAGGGATTGTTTGTCCTGAAATCCGTCAAGCTCAAGTTTTAATTGCATATGGACTTATTTGATAAAAACGTTCATTCTAAATCATTCACCATTGTCTGAAAAGTTTCTTGTTATGAATTAATATTATATAGGTGACAAAAAGTGGATTTCATGAATTGGAACATATTATTAGCATGTAAACCATAGAAGACAATATTTCTCAACCTAAATAAGATTTGACGAACTATACTGTCAGTAGGAGGTGTTCAGGGGGCGAGTTTGGGACACTTTCTCTTTCGCGATTACTTTAGGTTGCCTGCCACGCTTAGAAACAATGGTGTTTTTTAATGTTGCTCTCTTCTCCCCAGAACTAGGCAACACTTGGTAAAATGCCACAACTGGAAGCATTCATGCTCTTTAGACTATGCCTTTCACCGCACAGCTAGTCAATATTTGGTTAAAAAAACACGTTATAAGCAGAAGTATGATTTACATTTGCTAAGCTTGTGCACCGCATTTGAAACACACGAAATTGCACGTAGCAAACTGCACCCCACCTTGAAAAACAAGCTGGCCTCAAATGGGTCACACTTCACATCCAAAAGTGACTAGAATGACACAATGACTGTGTCCCTGCACTATTTCCCTCCACAGCCAATGTTCAATGACCATTCAAGAAGCGTGTAACCCACACTAACACACTCTCTTGAACGTCCTATGATTTAAACCGATTACATAATGCTTCCCACTTTAGTTCTACTGCAGCATGTGTAATCACCACCTAAGAGGTTATATGACTCACCTCAAGATTCCCCACCAAGGGGGCTGGAGTAATCTTACCAGAGCCAGACGTTTTCATACATCCCCAGCACATTTTGTGAACTGCTCAACTAGAACCTGCAACCACCAGAACAAGATGACACACTACAAACAATATAAAAATCACTAAATAACAACAAAAATGCAAACACAAAACAAACACAGCACTTGGATGGAAACCAGATAACACATAAGCCTCCCACACCCAGACCAAAACCCCTTTACATTTCACAGCACATGACCCGGGACCAACAGGATAGCTTCGGCAATATTGCCACCCAACTAACTCAGGAGTGGTGGTAAATGAAAAGGAACCACATGAAGAAACAGAAACAGTGGTTATTAGGATGTGTTCATGGCATCTGCTGACAACTTCCCTTTCCTCATCCTAACACCAAGGTAGACCTTGCAAACGTATAAGAACATGGTAAAGCTTTAACCAACTCTAAATAGTGTACTACAAGCCCACATCCAGAACCAGCTGTGGGAGAATTGGTATTACATCAACATGGATCAAAGTTGTCCTGAATCATGTCACAGTTGAAGCTTTTCCATCCATCGGGCAAAAAATCAAAACATTTAAATAAAAGTCACCCCCCTTTTCGCCTTGCCAGCCGTGGCGTTTTTGAATGTGACTTCGATGTCTTTCAACATTCTAATCCCTGCATCCTGTACTCTGCATGCTTGTTGGGTCCATTATCTTGCCTCCACTATCTCACCCTGTCTCTTACCCTTCTTTCCATTCACAAAATCACCCTCTCATGTTGCCCCTTAGAATCCATTCCTCACTCCTCCCCTTGCTGTCTCCTCCATCCGCTGGTTCAAATGATTCTGGCTGCAATTATGCCTCGGTGTCCTTCCCTTTCTGTTCTTGCTGTGTTTTGTCCATCAAACCCTTCCTCTGCTGGTCACCTCATGCTACCTTTCCTTTGTTTGCCCTCTGCTACCCTGATTTGTATCCCTCTCTGTCCTCTGAAGCCCTTTGGGCTCCCTCCTTCCCACCACTCAACTGCCTCTTCCATGTCCTCACCTTTCCTGCAGAATCCCCAGCTAGTCTTTCCTTCCTTACCCTTTCCCACCTCTTGTTGTTCCTGTGGTACTCATTACTCACATCTCACCTTAACACTCTTACATCTTCCCCTCTATCTCTTGTGCATTGTCCTCACTCCTCACTGTTCCTGTGCTACCATTCCTTCCACTCTACCATCCTCAGATTCCCTTGCCTTTGATCCTCCTTCTTGCTGCTCCTAGCTTCTACAGAACCCTACCTTTACCTTATCACTTGCAGTCAGACTTCGCCCTTGCTCCTCCATTCCTCGCATAGGTTACTCTTCCTAAAACTCATTCTCCTATCTTAATCCTTTCCTACCTTCTCCTAAACCTGACCTCCCTAATCTCATCAAATTATTGCTCCTTCTACCCTTACGGCAGTTTACTTTCCACTTATGTTGATCAACCCTAACCTACCAATGAAGTTCTTTTATGCTTTCCACTGCCCTCAGACTCACATGTGTGTGCTGCTCCACACACTGTACCACTATCGCTAGATTTTCCTCTGTCCTGCGCTGCCCTGACTATGCCTTGCTCACCCTTTAAGAACCTCCCTTGCAGACCACTTTCATTCACAGGAGGGTCTTCATTTTAAGACACTGTGTATACCCTGTTACCCTCCAGATTTGCTAGCAGCTTTATTATTCAGTTACCCTGTTTGCTCCGATCTTGGTGCTTCCTCACTCCAAAGCAGCCTTGCCCCTTCTGTCATCAGGCAAGTGTTGGGAACTTACCCTCTGTATCTCTGTTCCAGTTTCTTTGGGAGGTGTTTGCTTGCAAACCACTAACATCCTTGCACCCTCTTTTTAATGTCTCCCCTCTTTATTTATTGATGGATTCCTATCCTAGTCTGTCTAACTTACCCTGTCTCTGTGCTGCTCTGTCTGCCTCTGCTCCCTCATTGTGACTATTTTTCTTAAACACTACCATGTCCCATTCTATCCCTCCTATATATTCCATTATCTACCCTCTCTGGTGCTCCTCCAAGCTGCCCATGAAATAATGGATGAAGGACTCATTGAAATGTAATACTTGATGCCCTATAGACAGAGCCTGCATGAATATAAATGCCAGTGAGAATACAGATATCCAGTTTTTTTCTTCTAACCCTGGGCCTAGCAGATCATTATGATTTTCAAGCTCATGTCAATCACTTCCTCTAAGATTAATGTTGACACAAGATAGGACTTCAGACTGGATCCCCAATCAGTCACTTAGATCGTCATCAACTTGTATCGACATGTGACTCTCATGAATCAGGGCAGTTACTCCAACCTGCTAGTCATTGATCACTTTCTTGCTAATCATTTCCCCCTGAATGCTTCTATATTTCCCATTGCTCTGGCTCCTGTCCCTCATGCTTGTCGGTCCACTCCTCATGCCAGCCCCAACCAGCTCCCTCAGCTTGGCCCTGTCTGTCCCTGCCTGTTACAAACCTAGGCCTCCAATGTCCTTGCACACTTTTGCTCTTCTATCTCCTTCTAGACAATTCAACAGTGACAACACATACTTCCTGGTCTGTACTTCCAATGTCTGCTATGTAAATAAACATTCTTCCAACATCTATATCATCCTTGAAGACTTAAAGCCTGATTCGTGGAATTATTTGCACAGAAAATAGGGTACTTGCGCGCACAACTCTGTGCAAATCCACCTTCTTCAATTCATGGAATCAAATGCATTGTACTTTTCCTGGACTTGTGTGGAGTTTGCACTGGCTTGGCACGTCTGTGCGGGCTGCCAAGGGCCTCACCCAGACTCCAGGCAGAGCAAGCGTATTGCTTGCGCAGAGGGCTGGGAAGGGGGTGGAAAGCCAAAAATGGAGAAGAACTTGCAAAAAGGTGGGCGTTCTGAGGGCCGGCCTGCAGGCAGTCCCTCGCACACCCACAATTGTGCGGCATGAGAAGCATTCATGGATTTAATCGTGCAACCCCGAAACTGGGAAATGTGTAGGATTTGCAGCATGTAGGTGGGGTTGCATGCCAGATTTCGGGGTGAATGTACTCAATCGGGGGTTCTGATGTAACTTTGGGGTGCGCGTAAGCAGTGTAGTTAGGTGCAGAAACGGTTTACAGGGGTTTGCACACAGGTTTTCCGAGTTTGACCGAGTTATGATTTTTTATATGCAGGTTGTCGGGTGCTGGGAACAGTTACGGGGGACCCTGCGCAGGGTCACCGAGATGCAGGTCTGTTTGCGGGGGACCCCAAGTGTGTTCAAAGGGTGCATATAATCGAGCCCAAAGGAGCGTGCAAAGGTAGCTTATCTGGCAGTTTATGCTTTGTGTGTGGGTGTGTCGTGGCCTTCCGGCCAAGACTTGCGAATACAGTTACTTTGCGCAAACAATTCTATGAATACGTGAGGCGTGCATTTTTTATTCTGCGTGCAGGCTCATTCAGAGACCTTGTCGGTGCGCGGCCCTGGCAGGATTTCTGTGCACATTTCCATAAATCGGATCCACAGACATTGGGCCTCATTACACGGTAGGCGGTAAGGGTTTACCGGTACCAGTATTTTATCGGTACCGGTAAATCCTTACTGCCTTACTACGAGGTCCGTTTGCGGGTTGGGGAATTTAACGCCTGCTTTTTGCAGGCGTTAAAAACCAACCCGCAAAGGGACCCAGGGAGCTAATTACGGTACCGCAATTTGCGGTACCGTAATTAGCGCCTTCCCCATTCCCATTATGCCCTATGGGGCAAAAATGGGAATGGGGAAGGGCAATGGTGGAAGGGGTAATTGGGGCGGTAATTCCCCTTTCCACCAAGGCGGTGCCAGTATTTTACCGGCATGAACCATGGCGCTAATAGCGCCATGGTTCTGTCAAGGGTTTTGACCCATGTTGAATCAATAGACTGGGTAGATGTGGGGATGAGCTGGTGCCACCCATTATTCTATCCCAGAACAAACTAAATCAATAGACTGGGTAGATGTGGGGATGAGCTGTCGCCGCCCACATTCACGCCAGAATCCAGGAGAACCGCGCAGTTTGCGCACACCAACATGGTCACCTAATCTGCCACCCACCAGTGCAAAGAAAGATGGTTCTGTTCAAAATCCGTTTTTATTGATGTCAAAATGATGCTAAAATCATGGGCACAAGACCACTCTAAAGATACAACCTTCTTGTGGGGGGTTCCACATCATCACTCTACTGTAAGGATGCCATCAAAACAATGTTAAGCAAGGATCCTATACTATCAAGCAAAAGACCACTCTATTGAAATGCATTAATTCAAGACAGATCCCAAAAATGGGTGCAGTACCAGCTTTGTCCACAAACCGGGGCTAGCGGTCTAAACTCTGACAGGAGAACTGCTACTTCAGAAGCTAATCAGCCTCCTGAGACAGCTGGAAACTTCAAAGGCCCGCTGGTTAATTAAAACTCTTAACCACCTGCTGTTCCCAGAGACAATCTGATTGCATTAACAGGCCAAGAGGCTGGGAAACCTTCTCACCTCAGAGACCCACACAACAGCCCAGGGGATCACATGGACATGCTAACCAAATGCAGAGTGGCCCCCTGGCCTGCTGACTTCAGCCGACACATAAGACCCTTGCAATTGAATGGGGTATGTTGATTTTCAGTGTGGACTGTAAACAGAGCCCTGCCTGGGAGAGGAAAGACATGTGGTACTCCCAAGTTTCTGGGGGTGGACTCAGACACTTTTGTGGAATCATATTGCAGCAAATATATGTTTAAGTTAAATGCTTCTAAAATATTGTATTAAGCTCACAAAAATGTGCAATTTGGAGAACCTTAATCTAAGAAATGTACCCACAATTCAAGACTTGATTCAACTTTGTACCATGTTCTGAGGCAAAACCCCGCTATCTATTGATATTACAGACACTGGGTTTATGCTAGAGACCTAGTAGATTACTGGAATGTGTGTAGAAGGAGGGTGCACATTTGTGTAAAATCTGGAAAGGTTTAGAGGTTGTGATCTGGATGAAAAGGGCAGAATTCTGTCATAAGTGGACACGACATCTTACAAAGACAGGGATCGGATGGTTTGGTGCTACAGAAAATATGTTAACTGGACGTATAATATTAGAAAAATGGTACATAGATAAATATGTATTTGGATCAGAAATAGATTTGTGTGCAATTTGACAAGGGGAGGATCCTCTGACCATAAACCTACCTCATCACTCTGACTCACAACCCAGTTCCCCCAATCAAGGAAGAGAGGAGGAACTGGCCAATGATAAGTTGAGAGGGTTGGGCATGCAGAATTAGCCAACCCACGCACTTTCTAAACACATAAAAATAGCCACTGGAAGCCAGATAGGACTTTCTTTTTCACTTTCTGCGGAGCATTTTGACTTCAGACTTCACATCCAGAGATAGAGACTTCAAATCCATCAATCTCCAAAGACCAGAAATTAACTCCAGAATTTGTAGCAGAGAGGCCTAAATCCACAAGCTGAATCCTTTTCAGCAGGCCTCCAAATCATTTGCAAACTATTCAACAGCCGGGCGAGCTGTTTGAATTTTTGCCAAGAACTTTTGTCAGAACCAGAGACCAGACCGCCGTGCAGTGCCGAGAACTTTAGTCAGAACCAGAGATCCAGACCGCTGTGCAGTGCCGCTAGCAGAGCTGACCCAGAAGGCAGAATTATCCAGTGATCAGAACCAGGCAGAGACCGTCCGTGGCGAGAGAACCGCAGTCCAGTCCTGACCCGATCCGTGGCGAAGTCGCTTTCCTGTCCAAAATATAGTGTGAGTACCGCCAGAACTGTGCAAAGCCAATCTCTTAGTTTAAAATAATCTTATCCAAACTATTTTAACCTATTTAGAACTTCCTCCTAGAATTGTGTCATTCTGTCATCTTTAAAACTGAAAACTGTCATCTGTCATTCTGAAACTGTGGTTTCATTTCTGAAAAACTACCTTTACTAAATCGTCCGTATCTCCGGAACCGTTTGTGCTAGGAGCGAATTTTAACTGTCATCTTAAAGCTAAGATTCTAAGCTTTCCTACGAACCTAAAACCGACTTGCTCCCTTATAGTGCCTCCGTAATCGCGCCCGACGCACTCAGAAAATTTGCTGCGATTTGACCTTTTGCTTAATTTCAGCCAAGTGTAAAAATACTTGAGCTTGCTTTCCTTTGCTGAAATTCGTTTGCAACCTGACAATCATTCATAGAACATTGGTAAAGTGATCCTGAATTATTTCAAGTATCTATCACCTACCCTGAACCTCCTATTTGGAATGAAAAGCATTTTTCGCATATTTTTCACTTAATTGCAACCACATCAAAGTATATTGCCTGTGTTTAAGACTCCTACCTGTTTTCCTCTAAGCTTGCTAGGGGGGAACTGAATTATATTTGATTGTATTCCTGAGAACTGTGTGCTTTCCTCCCATCTCTTTACCTTGAATAAAGGTGGGGGGGGGGTGAATTGTCAAAGAAAAGTGATTACATTGTCTTTTGTTGAAGTCATATCAAGTTTATTGTCTGTACTGCATTTTCATTCATCATTGCATTGTCCTTGAAGCCATAAAAGCATTCTCAGCTACTTTATCCTCTCTATATCACTTCTAAGCCATCAAAAAGACTGTACCACTGTAACATTATCCATTGTTGATCACTATCATCGTCACAAGTGTGCTATCAAATATTAAGTTATTATAAAAGTGTGATATACATATCTATATTGTTTAATTTTCAAATAATCCTTTTAATTTGCAAAACAAACCTACTTCTTGGCTAAGTGGGATCAGGGGGATTCTAAGAGAGGGGTGTTATATAAGGGTTGTCATCCAGAGTAAATGAACTGGACATAAAAATACATCAATAAAGGCTTCCATCAGCATCCCAGACTAGGCATTGACTTAGGTGTAGTGTTGAATTGAAGTCGAGTACAGTTCTCCGCCTACCGTGTAATGAGGCCCATTGACTTTCATGGCCTCATTGAAACCCTGGAATTTCACCACTTTAGTTGGCATCTTTCTCTCCGATTACTTCAAATCGTGTACAAAAGTGGTCCTACCAGACCTGCCAGGAAAGACATGGGCATCCCCTTCATCTACCCTTCATCATGATTGCTTCTGAAATTCTACTGCACCCTGCTCCTCCTTCAAGAGCCTTGTCTGAAAATGCTTTATGAATTCTAATTCCTCTCTGACTATCACTACATTGTACAGGCTATCCCATGATATTTCCTTCTTTGGCACTCCATGGTCTGACTTTCTGGTTTACATTAAAGATTTCTTCCACACTGTAATTGTGATAAAAAAAAAAAACATGTTTTGACACAGCACTGGGTTGTTATGAAGCAAATGACCATGGCACAAGAATGACAATGATGGATGTTCAATTCCAGAGAAGGAATGTCGGCTCTTCTTCACTACAACAAACAATACCTCTTCTACATAAAAGTCATTTTGACACAGCTTTGAAAACATTTGATGAAGACTTCAGAATTTACAAGGGAATGAGTGCACCTACTGAATGCTTCATTACACCTGTTGTCTCCCAAACCCTGGAGAATAATCTGTCCAATGTTTTCATCAACCTTGAGCAATGTATGTCATTGTTGCCTCACAGAATAAGAGGTGAACTACCACCATGCCTGCAACCACCAGTTGGACCGAGTCCTTTCTAGCACTTTCCTAGCCACCTTAGCTAATCCAATCAGTGTGGAAGATGAATTGATATCTGAACAGAAAATATGTGTCCAGCCACTTCTGAAGAAGCCTTCTCACCACATTCATGTCTTGGCTAATAATTGCCTCTCTGCTCTCCTGTCCTTGATTGGTAAATTCCAGTAGAAAATGGCCATCTCCAAATTCCTGCCTTTCACTGAGGACAGTGGGCTGCTGCAAGATCACTGATCTGGGTAGAGGCCTTCGAGAGCAACTGTGCCCACCCTCCTCTTTATGGGAGAGGGACTTGCACACTCTCTTGACAAAAACGGTCCTGCCATCCTTATACTCTTTTGACTTTTTCTCTGCATTCAACATCATTACCCACACTACCACACTCAACAATTAAGAAAAGTGCTTCAGCAACACCAACATTGCCTTTGGGAGGCTAACCTCCTCCATTCTGGATAGAGTGATTCATATTAGGTTGGGTTCCTTTCTAGCTCATCCTACTACTGCTATGATTGGGGTCATCCAATGCTCTATCCTGTCCCTTGTGCCTTTTAGTACCAACCCCCCTAACTGACATTATCTCTCCTTTCTCCTGCTCCTTTGTGTCATACACAGATGATATTTAAATCAACTTCCGGCTGGTGGGTGACCCCTGTTCTGCTCCTTATCTGCTTCTCCCATCTCCTCCATCCAGGATTGGCTGTCTAGCAATGACCTTTGATGAATAATTCTGTGACTGAAATCGGAGTCTGTTCACTCGACCCCTCTTTTCTGCACATTGTATGTTATGTCTGGTTTTTCTGCACCCTGAGGCCTCTGGGCATATGGCGCTCTATCAAAATTAAAAACAAATAAATACATCTACTTGGTTACTACATTGCCTCCCTCTGTACCTTTTCTCTGGTCTGTTTCTATAAGAAACCATCACCTGGGTGCTGTCTGCTCTGAATCCGGGTTCTATCTTTGATACCTCAATTTCCTTCTTTACTCCTGAAATTCTTGAACCCTCCAAGAAATCACATTTTCAGCTTCACCTCTTTATGCATATCCTTCCGGTCCTAAATCTCCTCCCACACAGAGTGCACAAGCGGTTTGATCTTTTCAAGACAACTGACTCAGCCTGGGCCTCTGCAAATCTTCTCCCCACATTCTGCAGTATACCAGTACATAAAAGAAGGGCCCATCCATGGCCTAGGAACCCCATGACTATATTCTCACAGATGATATCTCTCCACTGGCCTCTTGTTAATGCCATCATATCCTTTATGACCCTCTGCATCGTCCATAGGTTATACTGGGACCATGGCCCACACTACCTCCAGAACACACGACCGCCAGGACAAAGTGCATAAACATTGTCTAGTCAAGGCATGAAATTATCCCCTGCCATATCACATGTCATCTTGAGACCCACAGAGAGGAACTTCAGGGGTGGGTCCTGGATATTACCAGAGCCTATCTTTATAACTCTTTCGCATAAGAGAAGAAGAAAGTCACTCCCATTTCAGAAAGTGACTAAAGACTGTCCTATTCAAAGAACTGTGACTGTTATGAGGTTCCTATATTTGCTATTCCCTCTTCAACTTCCTGCTTTATCCCACTAGGTGCTGCAAACTATCTACTGAATGTGTCCTCTCCTCCTTTATGCATGTGTATGTGCAATATTGTCACTTTATGTACCTGCTCCTGGGTATCCTGGGTTCCTGCTCCTGCTTGCTTGCCTCCCCTTGCTATACTGTTCCATCAACACCTCTATGCTCACAGTATCAGGGGCCTGCCTGTTCAAGGCACTGAACTCTTTCTGTAAAACTGTGCACATAGCTGGTCTGACTGTTACAGGGCTTGGAAGATCAGTTTTCCTACTCTCTTCTTTTCCACAAATAAACAACAGAACAAAAAAATATAAAATAAATGCAAAGATCAACGCCAACCATGACACTAAAGAGAAGCCATCCTAAGAGCAAAGAAAGCACATTATCTCAAACATACTGGACATGCAACATTCACACAAAATGATATGTTTGAGCACATCAGGGAAATTAGAAACACAAACCCGTGTGGCAACACCATGTCATCATTGCAAGAGGTGTTTAACAGATACAGCCGTTGCCCACGACAGTCATACTCATATGCTAGACCTTAGATAAACTGCAAGCTATCCTGGGATGGTAACCAACAGTAGGAAAGGTTCAACTCATTTGAACAATTCCTACTGTGATGAATCCCTGGATGTCGTCACTTTTCCCCTAGGGGAGCCCCTTCCCGTGAGGGCAGTGAGGTGAGGCTGCTACATGATAGTCCCCATGGGGGGTGGTATTCAGCGGGTGGATCTCATGGGGAGAGAAGTCCCCGATGGGACTAGTGACAACCTTCGGAGTACATGGTACCCCCATAGACCACCTTGCCCTAGCCCACCTTTATCACTAACCCATTTGAGTACCATTCCTACTGATCCTATATGTTTTTCTTATACCTCCAGTATAGGAAATACTGAGACTCTTATATCTGCAGTATAGGAAGTACTGAGATAATTAAGAGTAAGGACTACACAAGTAGAGTCCCCTTCACAATACCAAGATGAGGAATAGTTATATTCACTTCTGTGAAATTAGTTTATTCAGTACTGGGACGAAGTAAGGAAGAGCACTCACGAGAAACAAAATGAACAGTCCAATCTTTCTAGACCAAGTAAGAACATACAAACTGTTGTAGGACAACATAAATAGATGGAGAAGTAGCAGCAGCAAATCCATGTGAGACATCAAGAAACATGGCAAGTCCAAAAGGGAGACTGGCGAAGCCAAGGGAGAACAGAAAGCAGTCTGTTACCGTTGTTGGTCAAACACCAGAATCCTTTTCCCAGGAGGTGCTGTCAATGTCTGGCAGGTAGAGTAAGGCTCCAGGTGACCAGTGTTAGTGACAGGAATTACACAACGCCATCCAAACCACAACAGAGGGGGAGAGCTGACCAAAGCAAGGAGCAGGTAGTGAAGACACTGCACTTCACCCAAAGAGCAAACTACGACAGCAACCGGCTCAGTACCCGATGGACAGCAAAGGTACCGGGAGTGGCTCAGGGTTCAATAGGGGCGAATCAACAAGTGAAGTTGGAACATGGCAGTCATATAAGGAAGCAAAATACCTTCTTCGTTGTTGCAGTACTTGGTGATAGAGTATCCCAGGTACTGTATCAATACAAGCTGTGGTCCGAGACCCCGAAGTGAGAGGCCTGAGCGGAGAGAAGAGTACAAAACAGGAAGTTAAATATTGAAGTTGGCAGGAGAAAAATACCAATTCTGTACTGAAGTGAAACCAGTGTCTGTGACCCACAAATGAGAAGCCAATACAAAAGGGGTCTAGGACCCGAAATAGAAAGAAAGCTATATCTGAGGGATCTGGGAGGCAAAAAAGAAATAAAACAATACCACAAGGGTCTGGGACCAGGAAGCAACAAATAATCCATTACCAAATGGGTCTGGGGTACCGATAGAAAGGAATACCTGGCAGGAGAGCATACCAGGTGTACTGTACATGCGAGGCTGGGACCCTCACCCATTGACGCATCTGCACCATTCCTCATAGTCATAATATCTGGTAGGAGAGTGGACCAGGTGAACTGTACATAGATGAGATAAAGTGTGAGTCTGGGACATACAGCCATAATAATACTTCAGTGCATCTTTGTTGATCTTCATGGTCACAGTACCTGACAGAAATTGAAGTCAGGTTTACTGTGAGTCCAAGAACGAGAGGCCAGGGGAAGGGAGTCAATTCCCCAGGTGTTTATGAACACTGATAAAAGCCTAAAGAGAGCCCATGGGAAGGGAGTCATTCCCCTTTGCATTGGTGAACATTGAAAGATAGGCCAAGGGAAGTATCCATTCTCTTGGAATTGTGAAAAGCAGAAAAGTGATCATGGGAATGGAGTCATTCCACCTGGTATTGGTGAACATTGAAACAAAAGCCAAATGCAAGGGAGTCATTATATTTCTCAGTGTGATGCATCTGGGAGAGATCTGGGGAAGGAAGTCATTCCCCCTGGCATGTGTGAACATTGAAAGAAAGGTCAAGGCAAGGGAGTTTTCCATTTGGCCTTTTGAGAAACCGAGGAAGGTGAAAGGGAGGAAGTATCTCCTTTATTCTGAAGTTATAAGACTTTACTTTCTATGTGCCTTGGCAGAGAGCCACTCCAAGGAATCCCTTTTGAGACGTTTAAGTTGTCCCTTTGAATAAGAACACTTCCTCTTTCTCACAACCGAATTGTGTAGTTTTGTCAAGAAGAGGGAAATCATTCTTATTTGCTTTTGAAAGGACCTCCTGACAGAATGTTTAGTTTGTTTGAGGCAGGGATCCTATTTTAGAAATAGGGACATGTAGGGTTTTCCTTTTAGTTTTGATCTAATAAAAGACTACCACCTCTGTGTCAGTCTACTACTTCTACACACTTACACTACACTGAGCAGCTTCACACTTACTACCACTCTAGAAGTTACTAAACGTCAGAGGGATTGGTCACTTACACAAACAATCCATGGTTATGACTCAGACTAATGGGGCTCTTAGTCAAGCTGTGTATTACCGGGGAGCCAATCATTAGAGGCTGTATTGTGAAACTACAACAGTAGGTCAAGAGTGATCACCCTAAATGGTTCATCTACCTGACGCCATGAGACCTATGCTTCAATCCCCAAGTGGCCTAAAACTGATTTTTATAAGAGATGACTCAGTTTACCGAGTGTGTCAGCCAATTTTGCCATATATTACGAGTTAGGTCCAGATGACATCTTACGTCATGTACAAATTCGCTAAATTGTATGCTGGATTCCTTTGTGGGTTAATCCACATGCAATATTATTAAAGATGTATTGTCAGGGATTTGTGCTCTAGAGGACACCTGCGCAAAGTTCCATGGTTTAGGTCGGTCAAACGTGCTTTGCCCCTGGTTTAATGTTCCTCTTTACATTTCTCAACCTGATTCAATAAAATGCAGTCATAACAAACATTTCTTTACCTGCCTCCAGGAAAAACTTTACGATATTAGAAAAGACACTGAAGTATGACAAATCCTTTGCATTATATTATTAAGTCTTACTCCCAGATGTAAGGATAAATAGGGCGGGTAACAGAGTTCATTGCCAGACGCTGACTGATGAGATTAAGTTTGGGATTCTTCCCTACAGAAGAACAAGGCCTATGAGCGGAGGAAAACAAGATAAGTTACCAATGTGCCCATTCTGCCTGGTTTGGAAAGAAACAGAATCTACTTTTTCCTCATAGACCCCAAATATACACAAATTAGGGTTGTGACTCTTCTACCACTCTTGACGACTTTTGGAATGAGTCAGCATGTGGAGGCGCTCACATGTCTTAAACAAATTATCTAAACAGCGGTGCCAAAGTCACATACATGTTGTATTACAACAGCTCTTAGAATTAGAGGGAAGGAGAGAGGACAGCAAAAGAAAAACTCCTAGCGTGGTCAACCTGTCAATTTCACTTGTATGATGTTTTTATGTGTTTTTTTTTAAAATAAAATGTACTATGTCTTTACATATTAGTATGGTATTTCATTTGTTTTATTGTATTATTATATTATTGTATATACCTTCATGGAGAAGACTCATCATTTGCAATCACCAAAAGAGTTTTCATTCTCCAGAACCCCTTCACATTCCGAAAACCACTGAAAAGGTTCTCTTTTCATGATAACCTAACATTGTGCGTGTCCTTTCGATATTATAAGTGTCCATCTGACTAGAGTCGTAAAATACCCACACCATAGCCTGTTTCAAGCCACACAAGAGGCAATATAACTTCAGATCAGATTACTATGAATTCTGGCAGACACTGAACAGTACAGCTATTGCCTGCAACAAAGCGGACAGAGGCTGGTCAGACAGCTGGCCCATTTAGGACAAAACAAGAAGAAGCAGAAACTGCAACAGACTGGACACCCAGGTCTTCTGCACAGGAAGATCAGCATACCGGAACTTGCATTTGAGCCAGGGATTGAAGACATCCCATGGTGTAACCTCTCACAAAGCTAACACTAACTACTAGCTAAACCTTCAGATGTCTGCCCTAATTGACAGCACATGCTTCTGCACCAAAATTTAAAAAAAGGTAAACCCCTTGCCATACATACTTGACTACAAGCTCAAATCTTTTATCATGCAGTTATAAACCAGATAGGGACACCACATGAGCTGATATCTAACATTCCTTTCAAAGTGGCACTCAGGCAGTGTCTTGTTTGAACCTGTTGTTCATAAATATGTACAGTACTAATGTATATGCACATTAAGAGAATTCCGTCTGGTATGCACACCTCAACACTGGTGCAACAGCAACATTGTTCTCTTCTAAATGTTTCTGCTAACTTCCCACTCCAAACAACTTCGACCCTCACTCATCCATTGCAGGTTGCAAACTAACAAAAGGCCATGAATATGGCAGATGTGAGCAGAACCAAATAACAACTCTTACCAGAACTGTATTGTTGCTCTTGAACATCACTCATTCACAGTCTCTGCCTTGTCCCTCTTTGTCTTTGTCCTAGCTTTCTCTATTTGTCCTGATATCCTGTGATTGGGTACTCAGCACTTCTTCACTGGATTTCAGTTGTCAGGTAGTGATTCTCTCTTGTTCCCTTTTATGCATGTGCTTGAATTTTGAATTGTTCCCACTACTCTCTTTTTCCCACTCTACCTCTCTATCTTTGTCAGCCCTCCTATGTTTCTGTTTTTCTTACTGGTTTACCATCATTTGTGTTGTATTCCTTGTAAGGATCTCTTTGACCTTCTTTCCCTTTTTTCTACCCATTGTTTGGATCTGAAAGAGATACTCCTCCCACTACTTTCTTTCTCTTCATAGCATTTTTGGGTCTTGGTCACTTATTGTTTCAAGGTTTGCTCTATTCTTTGCCTGAATCTCCAAGGAGTCACCCTTCAATATATTCCTATATAATTGTGATTTGGCTTCAATCAATGATTTTCTCTCCCGTATCCATTTCCTATTACATTTGTACTAAATTCCAGATAGTCTCTCTCGACCCCCCCTCTCTCTCTCTCTCTCCCTCTCTCTCTCTCTCTCTCCATCTCTCTCTCTACGTCACTTTCATTCTCTCTCTCTCTCTCTCTCTCTTTGTTTTAGGATCTCTGTCACTGATGTTCTCTAACTTTGCTTTGATGGGTGTAGAGGATTAGGTTGGACAGAGGGAAAGAGTCACATGTCCATGCAGGGAATTTATTTCAGTCCAATTGTGATTCCACATTCCTGAGGGAAGTGCTGCCTCATGGTTAGCACATTCCCTTTTGTGAGTGTAAATGGTCAATGAAAGCATGGAGGAGGACCCTAGTGAGTAGATGAAGGGAACCTATCACTGGTTCTGTCCAATCTGAAAATGATGCATCAAGTGATGCTGTATGGGTGTAGTTTACTTGGTTTTAAACTTTAAACTCAAACATATTAAAGGATAGATAAGAGAGTTTTGGAATATAAGAAAATGAAGAGAGCCTGTTTGACAGGAGAAAACTGGGTGGAGGCTCCAACTGAAAGTGGATGATTGCATTAAAGGGTCCTTTTTCATATGGGTTTGGCGCCAGAGTCCTTTCACAAGACAAAATCAAATTATCTGAGATGAAATTTGGGAGCAAGAAGACAGGTTGAAAGGAAGAGCTTGCCTATTGGTTCTGCCTGGAGCTGGTTGATGTAATTGTGTGTCTTGGGTTATTGAAAGACAAACCAAAAATAAGTACAGTAATCCCAGCGCATTTAATCAAATGTCTCAATAATTAATTAAATCCCAGCTACCAACTACAATTATTTTACGAGATCCCTGTTTACAAGCTACATCAATGAAACAGGAATACATTATAAGGGGTATGTGCTTTATGTTTGATAACTAGAATTGAAACCCTGGGTAGTTTTACAATGATAAAGCTTTTCAACAGCGATTTGAGATCTATCTTTGAGAGTGATATCTACCATAGTCAATAAAAGTATTGAATTATTTTCCTTAATGAACACATTGAACTTGACCCTTATTCTTACAGAATAGTGAGTGAGGGGAGAATACTGCTCAGCATTCTATAAAGTAACAACATTGCTGAATCCAAATTTTCAAAATAATTAACCAAGTAAACTTCACAAAATATGTATGTATCTGTGCCAATGATATTTATTTTTTTATTTATTTATTTATTTATTTATTTATTTATTTATTTAATCTTATTTTGTTTTGTTTAGCATGCCTATACCCGGGGGCATCTGGGTGCTGGTTTCCAGAAAAAATATGTTACATACATACATATGTAGAGCTTCAGATATACATACATAACGTTCAGGTTCCGAGCATGGCACTTTTTCCAGGGTAGGCTGTGAGAGCAAAGCTACTTTTGCCATTGTTGTGTGAAAAGCCAGGCCTTTGGGGAAGGACCAGAATGAGGCTTCTGATCTTTATGGAAGAGGGAGGCTGTTCCAGTGTGTGGCTGCCACCACAGGAAAGCTACGAGCCCCTGATTTCTGCCATTTGAATCTGGGGATGGTGAGCTGGTGCAAATGGGCAGATCAAGTGGGTCTACTGGATTGTGTTTTGGAGAATTTACTGGTTAAATATTTAGGGGTGGTGTTAGCCAGGCATTTGTGGGTCAAGGGGAGGGTTTTGAACACAATGGGCCTCATTACGAGTCGGCTGTGCCAGAATCCGGTGATTCCGTGACAACGGTTACTCCACTTCCGCGACCGCAAGGTTGCGGAAATAAGGGCCGATTACGGCACTTGGGTCGCGCGCAACACACTGAGGCAGAAACGGAGTCACCGCTGTCATGTAAACACCCACGCACATGGACTTTACACCACAGAAAACGGTGCTAAACCCGTGTCCGCCCCCGCCGACACGGAAACACCGGAAGCGGAAACACCAACACTGGAAGCGGAAACAGCATGACCGCGGGAAAAAAACGGAAAGAGAGAGGCGGCCATTATACAAAGCACAATCCACTGCCATCCTCAGACACCACAGTTCAGATTACCTCCCTGAGACTGACAACTCATCGAATGGCATCCAGGAGACCAGCACGCAGAAAGCGAAAGCCACGCGTTAGTGAGGCTGAGCTCACAGTTCTGGTGGACCACATTGTTGAGCATGCGGAAATGCTCTTTAGTGCAGACCAGCGGCGCACTACTCAGCAACGGCGCAAGGAGGTGTGGGCGGAGGCAGCACGCAAGTGCACAGCGGTCGGTGTGACCACACGCTCTGTGAAGAACTGCCATAAGAGGTGGGATGACCTCAGGCTCCGGGTGCGCAACCTCATGACTGCACACCGCCAACACAGCACTGGCACTGGTGGAGGCCCTGCATCCCCTCTCAAGTTGCAACCGTGGGTGGAGCACTGCAGCAGTGTCATGCACCTCGAAGGCATCCACGCCATAGGAGAGGCAGAGGCAGGAGTGAGCCCACCTGCACATGCTGGTAAGTGCACATAGTACAAAGCCATAAGTGTGAATGGGAGTGACCCAATGGACCCACTCACAATGCCCCCTCCCAACAGGGCAGGAGTGACCCAATGGACCCACTCACAATGCCACCCCCCCAACTGGGCAGGAGTGACCCAATGGACCCACTCACAATGCCCCTCCAACAGGGCAGGAGTGACCCAATGGAGCCACTCACAATCCCCCCCCAACAGGGCAGGAGTGACCCAATGGACCCACCAACTGGCCAGATGACAAGTAACACATCCCCAAAGCATGAACCCTGGAAATGCACACAGTGCGTGCCTGACTGAAAGCAGACACTCACACACACCTGAGTGCATCAATAGCCACAAGTGTGTACATGCAAGTGGTCATGGATTATCATGCCGGATGCATGTGATGGACACATCTAGTAACATCACACAACTAACAGCATGCCCTCTGTATCCCCACAGTCGAGACAAGTGACAGCGACGGCCAAGAGGCAACGCAGCGGCCACCTGCACGCGCCAAACTCAGCACTTCTGCAGAGGAGAATGATGCTAGCTGCTCCAGCACACAAGTCCGGCTGCATCAGGCACACCGGCTACTTCAGGCACACCAGCATACGCCACCATCCCCATGCAGGCACCCACCCTAGCCCCGGATGATGATTCGCAGCCCATCTGCACAGCTGAGGAGGCTGCATCGAGTGATGGAAGTGGCCCGGCCATGCAGGACGAAGCAGTACAAAAGGGTGAGGGGGACAACCTGGATGAGGTGTCACCCATCCATGGCCTACAGTTCAGCCCCCAAGAATTGCACAGCCCCATGCGCTCCCCAACTCCCTCCATGGCTGAGCTCAGTACACGCTTGCAGCACTTTGAGCAACAGGCCACCCTGACGCAGCTGGTGGAAAGTCAGCTGGAGGAGGCCAGGCTGCAGCGTGAGGAGGCCGTGCATCAGCGGGAGGAGGCCAGGCTGCAGCGTGAGAGCAATGCTACGTCGGTGCAGCGGCTCTCCGGGTCGATTGGACGATTTGCGGCCACCATTGTCACGCTGGCACGCCATGTCAGGGAAGGGAACAGTGTGCAATCCAGCATTGCTCAGTCAATGTTGGTAGCCCAGCAGGCGTTTCAAGGGTGCTTGAGCACAGTCACACCGACACTCACCTCAGCCAGCACCACCCCATCCAGCTCTGCCACTGCCAGGACACGGAGGCGTTCTAGTCGGGTGACTGGAGCCGCCAGCAAGGACACGGCACAGCATAAGCGCACCCGCAAATAGTGGCATGTGGGGATGACAGTCAACATGACATTTGGGGACACCATGGGTGTAGGGGGTGGGTACGTTTGGGTGGTGGGGGAGGTCCATTAGGGGGTTAGTTGTTGGGGGCCTGTTTGGGGGTGTTTACGTTTGGGTGGTGGGTGGGCACAGGGTGTACAGCTTACCTACCCAATGCACTTTCTTACCTGGTTTATCGAAAATACAACACCTTTGAAAAGTACCATAATGAGTGGACATCTGTCATTTCATATGTAGTACAATTAAATGGTATTTCCGGTCCCAAATTTTTATTGTCCCTACGGGACGGCCATGCGCTTCCAAACATTAATCGGTCGATCGCAGTAAAATACGCCACGGACCCAACCCGACCCCTTGTCCACTAAACAAACGATAAATCTCACTTTCACATAAATAGACAATTATCTCCATATTTATGGTTCTCTAGGGCTGCAAAGCATGCGGACAATATACAAAGATGGAGTGTAGAATTAAAGTTCTCAGGGATGGCTTTACACAGAATGTTGCAAAGTAAGAATGTATGCACGTTCACAGTGAAGGTCAGCTGCTTCGATTTATTGCTTGCGGGCCGGAGTGGCCCACGACTCGCAGTATAAGGTTCTATTGTTTTTTGACCTTGACAGACAGGCACCGTGCCTAAAGACTTCTTTTGAAGGAGGGGTGCAATAACGTAAGAGATGATAAGGATGAAATTTCAGAAACAAGACCGATTTTCATGTTTGTTCACTATAAGAAAGATCGTTGGCACAGACGGAGTCGTATTTAGGGACTGCATTATGCTAACCCTTTAGATGATTTTATCCCAGAATATATTAACAATAGCGTAGCGTTAAAGGCCGGTTAAGTTGGACTTGTTCGTTCAATGTGGCATTTTGTGCCGTGCACTATCAACGCCGAAGTGCTCCCTGGCGCTCAGGCGGCTCTGAAAAAGGTGGAGGAGAGGGGGTGGGTTAGTGGGAATAACGTAACATACTCTGTCGCACTATCCTCGCTAGCAAATAGTTTCAGGCCCAATAAATGAAATTAATAATGTCAATGAAGATCGGCTGGAGAGACTAATTCATGTTTTAAATACAGGTACATCCTTCCCTACTGCCAACGGCATCATTTCCAGACCCCGGCCGACGGGCTCTTCAGCTGCCAGGTGCAGCTCCATGTCAACAACTTCACCAACCTGACCATTTTATGGGACGATCGGCAAGGACCAATATGCCCTTACGCGGTACTAGCGGCTAGAAGCAACATACCAACCGTTACGGTGGGGTAGTGCCTCGTTGTTGGAACAGCCTTGCGATTATCAGTGCGACCATAGTGCTTCTTTTATTGTAAACCAACACCCTGTGTACCGCAAAGGAACAACGCGTGACTCAAGATTAACTTTTGCGGATCGAGAGCAAAGACAAATGAGAATCGCTGAATAATCTCTAAACATTTGACATCAAATAAATGTACTTTACCAATTGTACAATCTTGCTGTTTGCTTTTAGACCACAGTTTCATATTCCGAATTGTTGCGCGCTGTGTTGTGAGATGATCTGTGTTGTTTTACGGGTTCTGTGTAAAGTCACGTAGAAGTCGTTTGGGCGCATTTGGCTACGTAGCCCAGTAACTTCACGGAGAGAGGCGGGGAATATGAATGCTTTGTTGATGTCAGGCTCAGGGGTGGGGGATATGATTTAGTGCCGCAAAAGCAAGTCAGCCAGGGCGATGGGGCAAGTGATAGGATTATCACATAATGTCAGCGCACAGCAGCCTGATTTATCGTTTGTTTAGTGGACGAAATGTCGGGCAAGGTCCACAGATCCATGCCCGAAAACACATGGCCGACCCATAGGGACAATTACAATCTGGTCACGGAAATACCTTTTATTCATTTAGTGGCATCACCATATCCCGTGCTCGTTGTCCAACAAGTGGACCCCCAGGAGGCGGATGTGCCATCCCATCCCCATCCCCGTCCCCATCTCCGTCTCCGTCACCATCCCCATCTTCATCATCTCCGTCTGGGGGCATTGGAATATTCCTGCGCTGGCACAGATTGTGCAGCATGGCACAAACAAGCGTAAATTTACCCGTCTTCACTGGGCTGTACAGCAGTGTACAGCAGTGATCTGCCAGATCTGCTTAAACAGCGGAACCGGGCCTTCAGTAGTCCAAATGTCCTCTCAATCATGCCACGTGTGCGGACATGTGCCCTGTTGCACGCATCCTCATTCCTGTCCCTTGGCCTCCGTACAGGCGTCATTAGCCATGGCGTGAGTGCATATCCGGAATCTCCTACATGGGATGTAGATGTGGGAGACATGTCAGTGTTGGTAGTATCATGTCTTCATCAGATGCAGTGCAATCTTGTGTCATTGTTCATTCATGCGTATGTGTCATGCAGTGTTTTCACTGATGGGTATTAATCTTCTATGGCCATCATAGTGGGGGTTGGCAGCTGGACATTGACCAATGTATTGGTGTGCATGTGGCTTGTGAGTATGGCATTGTGCAGTGATGTGCACACATGGCAGGGTCACTCCACAGTGATGATATAGTAAATGCAGGACGTGTCATGTACAGCCATCATGTGAATTGTGAGTGCTGTGTTGCATATTATGGGGGGGTTTACTGTGGCTCCAGGTGTGTGTGCCAGCGGGAGTTCAGGCTGTGTGTGTCAGGTGGCAGGGTGTGTACGGCCACACTGTGGCTACCTGTCATGTGTTGCTTTGTGAAGTTTGGGTTCTGCTGTCTATTCAGTGGATGGGCGGGGGGTGATGCATGCACAGTCGCAGCAGCCCACTCACGTAGCTCATTGCCCTGGTCACACACACTCCACTTACACAGGTCCGGAGCATTGGCAGCTGTACTCACCCAACAGCCATGTGCTTTGTCCAGCATAGCGTTCCATGTACCGTGGCAATGTTGAATTCCGCAGTAGCATTGAGCCATGGGTTGAGCCCGGGAAACGTGCGCAGCAATGTGTAATCACTTGCGTTGCATCATATACCATCTGTACATTCAGTGAGTGGTACTGTTTCCTATTGCGGAACACCATTTCAATTGCATGTGTTACTGTCAGCGCAATGTGGGTGCAGTCGAGTGCACCTATGCAATTTGGCATGCCTGCTATGCCTGCTATGGCATGGAAGGCCAACTTGGTGGCAATCACCTGGGGGAGGGTACGGGGTAGGGCAATCTGTTCAGACACATAGTGCAACAGGGCATCCAGTACATGAACCAGGCTTATTGAGAAACAGGGTTGTGATAGGCCGTGCAGCTCACTGACTATGTGTTGATAGGTGCCGGTGCCAAGAAAGTGCAGTACAGACACGATCTTCAGGGGGGGGGGTGGCGGTGGGGTTGTCTATGTGGCTGCTGATGTCATCCTCTATCAGGCCAGTGATGTACAGGATTGTTGGACGGTCCAGCCGGTATAATGTGTGGATCTGTCCTGGGGTGAGGTTCCAGGGTGAGGCACTGATGAGCGGTATTGCAGGCTGCCTGCGGGGTGCTGCCGGCTGGACAATGGGGTTTGCCATGGGTACAGGGTTAGCTGGTTGCCGCTTGCGCCTCCTACACCTCCGCCTCCTCCTCCTCCTCTGCAACATTACTGCCATCATGTGCAGTGCTGCCTGTTGGTTGAGTAGGCCCAGCCCCAATGCTACTAGAGCTGCTGCTTGCATCGTTCTGTTTTGAGTTGGGCTGGGTGTGGCCCTTTTGTACGCAGGACACCAGGCACAGTTTAACGGCATGTTCGGTGTGGCGGCGGTACCGCTACCGTGATCACGGTTTTACCGCCATTTTGTTGTCAGTGTTTCCATGTCTGCGCTAGTTGTGATGCTCGCAGTGTTTTGTATTGCCGGCAACGGAGGAGTTTCCGTGCAGGCGGAGTTTACGGGAGATTTATCTCCGCGGTGGCGGTTGGAGGTGGTGCTGTTTCCGGGTTCGCAGGTCATGATTAGGCAGACGTGGAAACGGTGCCGGTATGGTTATATCGGCTGCGTTAATTCCGGACCGGAGCACTTGTAATGAGGCATAATGTGTTGATGAACAGGGAGCCAGTGGATATTCCTTCTGGCAGCTGAGATGTTTATTTGGGGGATGTTAAGGGATGCTTTTGGATAATTACTAATAGTGCATAACATACACTGTTCAACATTTTAGATATGAATCATTTCTAGAAAAAAATAACCATATATTTTAGCCAATGCTTTTTCTCTGATGACAAGACTTGGCAATGGTTTCAAAGAAAACGTATTGAATTGTTATGTGTCAATCTTTATTTCAGTAACTGTGTTGCTTTTTAGACTCAAACATCAATTGCCCGTTTGTATTACAATGTATTTAGTTACATTGTGAAGTATATTATTCTAGTGTCTAGAATGGTCATTCATATTTGTTTTTCTTTGTGTTGATATATGTGCGAATTGGAATTAAAACATTAGCGAGACAATAGCAGGCATGCAGTGTTTTTCCTTTTTGTAGACAAGCTGCTTGTATTTAATTTCTTGTTTTTTTTAATTTTAAGTAAAGCTGAATATTCACACTGTTTCTTGTCCTGGATAGTGTGTACCAATTATCATGGTGGGGAATATAAGAACAGGAATGTTTCTCCATGAAGTAATCAAACACCATAGATGGAAATATATTCCATAGATAGATTTATTACAGAGGGCAAGAATGTTGTATTGTCAGAAAAAAAGTCAGATAAAAACTTGAAATGAGAAGTGTGAAGTCATCTTTGAGTGGGTGTGAAATATGTATTGTATGACTATATACAATGTTGTCATGTAGGTGTAATCCAATGTCATTTGAAAACAAGTTTTCTCTTAGTTCCTGACATATGAGGTGTCCACCCATCCCTTTCTTTTTTTATTGTTGCATTATTAGCATACAAGATACCTTATACAACACATTCAACACACAATCTATACAAAATAAATAGCTAACCTTACAATATCAATACATTAAAACATTCTTGCATAATTATACAGTCCCATAGACTTGCCTATGAAGGCAAACAATCTCTTCCATGCAGGGCTGGACAGTCAAATTATGTCACAAGCTTCTCTAACATTTAACTTAGCTCTAGAATTGAGGAAGGGGGCGCGTATCCTAAGGATTTAATTTACTAAGAAACAATTATTTGCCTTGACCCATCTCTACCTCTATATCAAACTTTAAAATATAGAGCCATGTCGACTCTCAACTGAACAATAATTTTAGGTACATGTCTCCAGAATCAGGTTTCCCTCTGCAATTACTCTGTTCAAATATTCACATATTATTATTAAAAATGTGACCAGTGCAAGCAGAAGAGAAGTGTGTCTACCAGTCATCACTCAGGTCCATAATGATTCCGTTATTATTGCTGTCATGGAGTGAATGTAGTGCTCAAAGGCCACTATTCTAGAACCCAACAGGTACATAAGCGACAGTTTCAAAGCTCTGATGGAATGTTTAGTTGAGGTCCTACTATCTCCATTGTGGGTAGGCAATTTAATCTCAATTTGAGGTACCATTGTTGGTACTTTAAGTATCTGTATACCTAATACAGCGTTGCTCTAATTGACCCATTTTGGGAGGCTAACTGCTGCTTAGTTCTTTATTTTGCCAGAGAGCTGACATGTATACATTGAACAGAATAGGGGCGACATCACATCCCTGTTTCACTCTTTATTCAATTTAAGTCCCCTGGAAATATTGCCTATCGAGTTCAGCCTTACATTCATACTGTTATTTTCATACAGTAATTGTAGCATTTGTAATCATCCATCAGGCATGCTCCATTTAGACAATTTGGCCCATAACAAAATCCTGTTTATGTTATGGAAAGCGCTCAAAAGATCAAGAATTGCTAAATATAGAGTTCTATCAGTTCCAGGGCCCGTTTAGCTAGACAGGAACATAAAGTGAGGCCACAGAGTATAGTGCCCATATATTTCCTATAGCCCATCTGGAGCGGATTAAACCTCCCCGTAGTTTCTGCCCAGGTGGTCACTTCTTTTAAGAAAAAAATAGCTAATATTCTAAAAGATGTATTGAGTAAAGAAATTGGTCTATGAGAAGTTGGCGCATCCCGCGGTCCTTTCTTGTGAATCAGAATCATTTTTGCTTTTCTACAGGTCAGTGGAACTTCACCACTGTCAACTACCTGAGGTGACATAGAATATCTGGCCACAAAGGAATATTACCTTTGAGAGCATTCACAAGACCACACGGGCACAGGCTCTAGAGTTGTTCAATTTTATGATCAAAATTCGAAATTTCCGCCCTGTTAAACATTATGTTCCAATAAGGAGAGCAGCCCCTTTCTTTACTATTCTCTTCATCTTGCTCACTTGGGGAGTTAGTCCAGAAGACTGCAGAAATAAGTTTAAACCAGTCTTCTTCAGACACACACCTCGTCTGAATTATTGATGGAGTTTTGCCGCTGGCATTGAATTTCCACCATGGATACAGAAGGGCTGATTCATGGAATTTGTGAGCCGGAAAACGGGGATTTGTGTGCCATTTTGCCCGCAAATATCCATTTGTTAAACAGGGATTTGCAGGCAGAATGCCGGACAAATCCTCGTTTTTCGGTGCACAAACCAAATTCCATGAATCAGCCCCTGTGAATCACTGTTCAAGATATCATTTAATGAGTTCTGATTGATCTTAATATATTTTGAAAGCCTGTGATTTCTCAGCCAACCCTTAAAACCATTTTTTAGAGTGGTACAGTTTTGGTCTTTTCCTGGTAGGATTTGTTAGTTTGTTTACACACTCTAATGGTTTTTCTTAGGGCCCGTTTCTTTAGACTTATTGCCTGATCAAATACATAAGGCTTTTCCTCTTGCAGTCTTATGGTCTCAAAGGGATTAAGCTTTGGTGAGATCTTTCCAGGTCTCCAGCATTTTATTGAAGTCATTTGGTTTGCAAACAAGATATTTGCCCTCTTAGTTTCATTTATCCCACCAGTCTGCCACTTTCAGATTGATTTTTGTGTGATTTAACTGTGAGAGCCTGTTCCTGCTGTGTTGACTATCAAATCCTGGCAAAGACTTTTTCTATAATCAGATGATGTAAAAACTTGGACAAAGGCTGCAACCAGTTTGACGTGGTTGCTCTTAAGTGTGTTGACTACCTCAAACGATTTGATGTGAGAAAGTCTTATATTCGCTATAAAGATGGAGTCAATCGTTGAAGAAAATACTGGACCAGACCATGAGGGAGCAATCATCTGGTGTGTCTTCGAGGAGTATAACTGCCTAAACTCCCATTTTGCCATAACATGATACCATATTATAACGGATCTGATCTTTTTATTGGATGACTCTGTAACTCCCATGTGTGAAGTAAACAATCCATCACCTAATGGGTCTCCTCCCATTTCAATGTTAGGGCAGAGACTATGACGATAGGTTGATGTGCAGAATTGGTATGCTCCGTCTATTCGATTAGATTATCCTCTATTTCAGATAGTATGGTATCTAAATCTTCCTTTAAGGGATTAAAGTAGATATTGATCAGCACCATTTTTGTGTGTTTCCTTAATCTTTACTATAAGGATTGAATCAAATTTTTAATGTAATTTAATTGCATATCGATGTTGGTTAATTTTAATTGCGGTCGTCAGTCCTCCGAAGGATCTACCCTGGTGTCCTCTTTTACTCTTTTAGCATTAGTCTTAAAAAATGCTATAGCTGACAAGCGAGATGGATTTTTGGACCCAGGTTTCTTGTGAGCAAATGCAATTGTTCCTGTCCCCAATGGAATTATGATCTAAAAAACATCTGTGGCCCCTTGTGTTCCAAGAAAGTATCCTGAACTCTTGATTTTCATCTGGCTGTTTATTTTGAGTCTGATTTTCTGAAAAGTGTGGAGAGGAAGGCCCAGTCTACTGAATCAATTGCCATGGTAAGTGCCTCCCCCATTTTCACTCTCCGTGCAAAGAATGTCCAACAAGTGAGTCCATGAGCCCAACAGACACTACTTCATTAGCTATGGTAACTGTTTTTGAATCACTCTTTTCATAGCAGTCATTACCCCATTGTTTTCATTTCTGCTTCATTTTTAGAATCATATCTCTAACAAACTTTGAAAATAATTTACCTCACAGATACCAGCTACATTGCGATCAAAATGATGGACACATTTTAGATCTTGCGTTGTTACAATTGGCAAGTCTGGTAGAATTGCCAGTACTGAAAGGATTTTGGGCCTGTTCAGCGGGATATGTTTTTCATCCTGGATAAGCGACTCAAAAATTAAATTACAGCATATATTCGGTCATTCCTTCTCTACATCTTTATTCGTCTGAGAATGGGGTTTATTTTTGAAAGAGGTTTGTTAACTACTGGTAACCTGTCTATAGTATGATCTCTGCTGTTTGTATGCTCAATTAAATAAGGCTTATTATCCTCTTTGATACCGAGGTTTCTGCCTTTTGGATCATGATGTGAGCTTAGATCAAGTATCTCCTCCCCAACTTCCACTACCTTGTACATTGATGCCTGTGTTTCAGATGAATTCTCACTTTCTAAAAAAGATTTTGTATAAAGCCACCGCTGTAGATTACATTGATCGGAATTTGTGTACCTCTGTTTATTCCTGGTCTCTTTTACGAATTTCATTGTGGCCCGGTTTCCAATCCCATCTTTGTGGTAATTGACATATCATTTGTCTTAGTAGTATTTCCCATAATAATGACTTCCTCCTCGAATCTTGCCTGATTTGATGTAAACTTTGGACCGCATGTACTTTGTCTCTGGTTATCCATTATTATGTTCTCGTCGTCTCTGCCCACACAGTAATTAGTTTGAATTATAGATTTTCCCGCTCCATCTATGACAATGACTTTGGGGTTATATGATTGGTGTGTTCTACCAGCCCATGATCTGTTGTGGATGAATTCAAGATTTTGCAGATGACCTTTGTTCCTAATTTTTATTCTTCGCATGTTTATTTTTGTTTTGTTTCGTGGTCAATGTATCAACTGGTTGGATATCAGATTCACCTTGTCCGTGCAGGATTCTTTGTGCTATGATCCGTTCACGGTAGCTCTGTTTCTCAGCATTACTGTCCATACTTGCTCCCAGGGTCAAAATGTCAACCATTGGGGTGTCAGATTCAACTTGTCTATGCAAGTTTTGTTATCCAATAATGTGTGCTTGATAACGCCGTTGCTCCGCTTTATACTGCCTGTTTGCTTATTTTTCCATCAGATTGATTTTATTGGAGAATATTGGACCTCATTCTGTTTGACCAATGGACATTTTCTTCCATTCATAATTTCTGAGATTATCAATGTTTTTACCTCGTTCAGGGATAATTAATTTGAACATACTTTCAAAACCAGTGTATAATAGAGTCCTATAAAGGATCGTAAGACTAAATTAATGGCTATTAACAGACGGTCTCCTAATTATTTTGTACAGCTATTTGCTCCAACCTCAGTGGGGTCTTAGGAGTTGTCAGTTTGTTTGCTCAGCTTTGGTTGTAATGGGCTCAACAGAGAGTTAATTGAGTGGCTCGGCTCCAAATCCCGAGGACAGTCTTGGATATGTGTGAGAGCCTCATCTGTTTGATCTTAGATGGTCTCTCCCATTGAATGAGAAGATGTAAATATATCTTTCTCTGTTATGATCATATTATTCGTTGAATACATTGTCTCATCCGCTGGTGCTCCCCAAAAATACTCAGATAGCCTGGGTGACGCACTCAGCCTTGTGGGCCTAATTGAGAATTTCTAACTTCTTCTTCTAGGCTCATGCCTACTTCAAAGGTATTCATATTGGCCCTTCTCTCAACCTCTCTTAATACTGGTCCTGAGACTTCTAAAGTCACGTGTTGTTCTACACACATATTCCTCATTAATGAGTCAATGATTGAATGGTTATTTCCTATTATTTGGCTAAAGTTTTTATTGTATTTCTGGAAAAAAAGTGGTTATTGTTCCCTGACCTTATGTAGCTGTGTTTGTTCTTTCATTTTGGATGTTAGTAAGGACTTATTTATCTAACGCTGTTGTATTATTACTCCTAAGGTTATACTTCTTGTTGCCCCTTGATTTACCCATTGAAAACTCAACACTGTTTCTTAAGATTTTTTAAAATTTGATTTTTTTCCCCAGATTTTATTATACGCACACACAGGACTGTTTAGCCCAAAACTAGGCTAACATCCACAACAAACAGTTGAATGTCAATTTCATAGGGGATGTAGAAGGCATACAGGAGTATACACTGTTAGTCCAAAAAAACAATGAGACACAGGTTGTGTGACCATTACGGTATTAGAACAGAATTCAAGATTAAGACACCAAGCCCCCACAAGTCAAATTTCACACTGTGATTCAAGGGGTTGCATAATTCACAATTAGTAGATTCAATTGTTGATGCTCAAAGAGCCGCCGCAGCACGCAGTAACCCCAGAGTACTGAAAACTGGTCACAATTAGCGAAATGGACCACTGTGGCTCAAAGGTTAATAGCCCCGCAGTCACCACAGCACAAAGTGGACTCATGTTACTTTAGCCAAATATGCTTCTGTGGCTCAAAGGGTCGTAGCCCTGCAGTTGACACAGCACAAAGTAGACTAATTTCACTTTAGCAAATAGATTTCTGTGGCTCAAAGGGTCACAACCCTGCAGGCACCACAGCACATAATACGGCGCTCAAAACTCAAACAGCAGTGTGGGCTGCTGCGGCTGAGATGGTTATTGTTGCATCACTGCAGAGATTGTACCACCGCGATGCTCGCTCCTCCAACACAACAAACAATCTGCTTCACTCCTCCACTATATAATTATTAATCCTGTATAGACCTGCACAGCTCAAAGGGCACTTGCCCCACAGTCACCATGCTTACTGATGCTTACCGGTGGGAGTACAGGCCAGCACTTTCCTTCCATGGAGGGCGTGACTTATTGTTCAACGGGTGCCAAGCACCAAACAGTACATGCCCTTACTCCCACTGGGCTTGTACCAAGGAAAGTAACCCTTACACAAAAAGCAAAGTCTACACACTATGTCAGGAGGAGCTGGAGAGGTGGCCAAGATCCTTTACAGTGCTACAATAGTAGTCTCTGCCAGAATACACTTGAGTGTTGCATAGCCCAGGAAAGATGTTTTCCAAAGAAAGCTGTGACTACGAATCAAAACTTCAACTTGGTACACAAATGGTATTTGAAATGTTCATCCATCAGAATCTTTTTATCACTTCATATCCAATGACAATTAAAGAGCCGAAGCAGAAACAAAGAAGGCAGACAGCTGCCCAGGACTGCCCAGGACTGTCCAGGACAAAGACCTAAAGCCAGCTGCCGTTTGTTTAAACTTTATGAACTATACTCCCCTTCCGGACCCCCTTTGGGCCCCTCAGTCACAGGCTCATAGGGACATCCCAAGCAATGCCCATGTCCCGTGTCTCCCAGCAGTGTGCACACCACACGGAGGCTTGTGGGCAGGGTCGGACTGGGACAAGAAACAGGCCCGGACACCCAAAAAAAAGTGGCCCACCCCTCGCCTCAAAGTGGCCCACCCCTCGCCTCAAAAAAGTGGCCCACCCCTCGCCTCAAAAAAAGTGGCCCTCAAACCATCATCTGTGAATGGCGTCAATTCACGACTTTACAGAAAAGGCTACTTATGGAGGGTTCATCTGTCTGTTACATTACAACACAACTCATAAAATAACAAAACTTTGCATAGAAGAATGGATCACCATATGTATCATTAATATCTGTGTGTATAGATCCATATTGTCAAACTACTTTGAATGCAAGCAGACGTCTAAGGCCAAATGATAATATGTTATTGTATAGCACTTACGCTTAAGCTCTTTTTCTATAGAACAAATATGCATACAATATCACCCAACCTGTGTTGGTACTCATTTATTGACCTCAGAAGGATGAAAGGCTGAAATGGCCTTCGAACCTACAATCTGCATATCACACATATCGCAGCAGCGATCGCTCAACCCACTGAGCTATCATATCGGCTATAGTAAAATGAGCAATTATTATCCACTGGATACTATTAAACTGGTAACTGAGATTGAACAGCAGACCAGTTAAGTTCATCTGCAGGTCTGGTGCAAATTTAGCCGCATTTCAAGCCTGCGTGCATCTACTTTTGAGGCTTCAGAGGTATGGTGGCCAACTTTACAAAATGGTTTTGCATCCCTTGGAGAGTCGCTCACATCTGTGTATTGCTCTGATACCTCTGCCTACTGTCCCTGCATCATTTATGCATGGGTGTCCATTTTTAGCAGTCACCTTTCTCTCGCGCTCTCGGCATAGCGTGGGCTATGCTCAGGAGTAAACCGGTACTGCAGCCTCTTATCTATCCGCTCGGGCCAGGCACAGTGTTGACAATGTTCTACCTCTGTGCCTGAACACTGTACCTCCTTGCCTGCTCAGGGCCGAGTGAGTGACATCCTAGAAAAGCCCGGCCGGCCGCTCTCATCCATTGGAACTGAGTGCCCACAACCGTACCCCTGTTTACACCGCCCAAGGAAGGATCCTGCCCTGCCACTAAGCCCCACTGGCAAAGGAACAGTACAAAATCACTTCACAAAACCAGGCATAGTGACAATAAACATTGCACACTGGTGGTGAGAAGTGCTGCGTGAAACTAGGCACACCAGATAAGCATGGACGTCATCACAATGAGGACACAGAAGCCTTATACACAACTGGTCACAGTGATCGTGAAGAACAACTGCACCAAAATGGACCTGGCTGGACAGCACATAAATCCGGTCACAATGAGGGTGCAGGGGCAACCGATGCTCACAGCTGCGCTGAGCTGAGCAATGGAGAAAAACAGTGTCACAACTCTGCACAAAGCCCTGCATGAAACTGAGCATATGAGGGGACATAAGTACCACAGAAAGGGTTCAAAAGTATTGTGCGGAAGTGGCAATAGTGAAAGCACACTTGTTACAGTATGAAACCATGCAATCCTGAAAATGTGTAGGCACAGGAACCACACAAAACTAGGTAAGCGCAGCAGTAACCGACTACAGTGGGTACAACAGAACACTGGCGTTAAAACAAGTGTGCAGGAGCACTGCACTAAAATGGGCAACAGGAAGAGGACAGAAGCACTGAATAAAACTGGGCCCACCAAGCGTGCAAGAGCACAGCGTAAAACGAGATCAGCCAACTTGTGTATACAAGTGCAGAGCCGGGATCTGGGTGCTGCGCGGCGCAAGAGCACTGCAGGAAACTGCAGAGTGAGATTTTAGCCTGAGTCTAGGATCAATATGAAGGATAAGCATGCACAAGTGTCCAGTACTGGTGAAAAATCATGTTTAAGTGCCATGAAGTCCCTTCACAAGCCATATGGGCACAGAAGGACCCTGAATAGAGTCTGCAAATGGTTTCCATCCAGTACACGCACGTCTTCATGTGTCTCTCAGCTACTATGCGAGATCCTTATACAGACCTGGCACTCAATGTCAGCCTACCTGCATACCTAGACGGATCTACCAGCCGGTGCACACGTGCGATGTGTGCTGACCCGCAGGGCACTGGGCGACCGACCTTCAGGAGCTGCATGCTGCTCTAGCACTTACGGTGCTCTGGGAGTGCTCGCAACAGATGTGTTTAAGGTCCACACAGCCGCATCCGGGCCCGGGGCTCATATTACAATGCACTGGGAGCGGGCTGGGCTGAGGCAGCCCCAGCCCTGTCCAGCCCGGCCGCTCACAATGTTTTGTAAAAAAAAGTTACACTTTTGTGTGTCTATTTCACCCAGCGGCACGGCTGACGCCATGGTGTCTCTGAGCGCAATGCAACGCAACACAAACTGGCTCTCTGCAGACACAGACCGGCCCAGGAGGGCTTCGGAAAACCGGCCCCTCACTGTGATTTTGGACCAGCCACGGGCCGATGGGGCGAGGGCCCAGTCCGACCCTGCTTGTGGGGCTCGGGACGGCGGCACAGTGGCAAGCTGGTGGAGGGGAGCTAAGGGTTGGGGAATAGTGAATTACCATACTGGGTCATACCTGTACTCTCCTAAACTCCCGGGCAGACTTCAGCTGACTTCAGGTAACTCTCTGCAGCACACAGACACACCTCCTGTCTCGTCTCTTTGCTTCTGCAGCTGCTATTGTGATTCGCACGGAAGCAAGCAAGAGGAAAGCACCTTGTGCCGTCAAACCGTAAAACACCACAACTGTAGCCGCTTCCGACAGCCCAATCCCAATCAAGAAAGTAAAAGATAAATCCTTTCATGCCTAAATCCACATCAATCCACATGCGGACATGTGTTTCCCAGCATGCATGTTGCAATCCTCCTGTGTGGGTGCCATGTTGACATCCGGGGCCATGAGACAAGTCTTCTGATGAACATTTTGTGCAGGCTAGCAAACAATACACATATTATCCTGACTTCGTCTGGTCTGAGCACTAGGAAAGCTCCTCCCTGATAGAGCACCAGGACCTTCCCTTCAGTAAGCCAAAGGTAATCTGTATATAAGGCTTTGTCCTGATTTGTGGCTGATTATGTGCCACTTCCTTCGCTGTCTGAGAGTCATTACTAGTAATAGCATGACAGCCTGCTTTTGAACCAATGTTCATACGGAAATGTTGCACAGTCCAACATTGGGGTCTGTGTCTCTCAGGTGTGCCATGAAAGATGGGGGCCAAAATGTTTCATGTCATTAAGGGAATCCTCCATCTTCAATATTACTGACAAACCAGGCATAACTACTGTAAACTGTCAGTGGATTGCTAATGACCATGTTCTTCTGTACTTGCATCTCATGAAGTGCTCTTCTGCACTTTCTCGTATGCATGTGCAATTTTTGATAGTGATTATGCTCTTAGGTAATGCAATTCATTTGCTTCTGCCTTGATTAAAATGCTGCCTGTCTGTGCTGCACTGTAATCTTCCACTGGAGATCTGTGCCTTGACATGTCACTGTAGTGTTTTCCTATGCATCATGCTAGCTGCATTCCAATATTTGTACATGTGAGATTATGCATTTCTATCATGACCCCACAGTGCCATGCAGGGTCATGTCAGGGGTGTATGAGTTCATTTGTTTTGTGTGAAAGGGCAGGTCCATCAAACACAGGAGTGGCTGTGCATGTAATGCATATGCATTGCATAAGGGAGCACCATCCCAATCATTCCTAACTTTCTCACTTGAGACCCCTGTAGTATTTGTTTTCTGGTGTTTCTACTTTTCCAGGATCCATTTCCACGGTCTCCATGAATGCAGGCAATGTACTGTTCCCCAGGCATCACAGGTGGAAACCGCAAATCTGGCAAAAGTGTGGTTCATGGTCAAGTCAGCATCAACGTTCATCTGTATCTATAGCGAATATTGTTCTTTCCAGTTCTGTTACTTTTTTACTTCAGACATCTCGGGGGTGGGGGGTTGACATGCCCAAGTACACAGATGCTTTGCTGTTTGGGAAATGGGCAGCTGAATCAATCTTGCTTTTGTCACATTTAGCTCAGTTGAGTTGGTGGGATGTGAAACGTGCTGTGGTGCACGCCACATGAGTACATTTAACATCTAACCAGACACTATGGCAAATGTGGGCTGAACATGATATGTAGCATGCCCACAGTGTGATGAAAAGTGGGATGGCTGTTCTTATGTAGATTCTGATCTCTATAGCTACCTGTATCGAGATGAGTAGCCCAGCAATACTCCCCCTGTTGAAGAGTTACAGTGTGATTAGCTACCCATCATTGAGAGCCCAGACTGATGCCCTGACCTATGGTATGGATGCTCTCCTTGTATAAATATAGTTATTTTATAACGTGCTTAATACCTGGGACCAGTTTCTAAAGCCTGGGATTAAAACATGTGTGCGATGCGTTGTCTTGCTTCCAAGATTTACATGGTGCCCCTGAGCTATCCTCCCTATGGCATCTCCTCAGTCTTTCTATAATGGGAGAGCGCTGCTGCGCATGTCTCTTGCAGCTCAATGAAGAGCCGTAGATTCTAGAGCTCCAAAGTAGTTACTGTTATTGGTTGCATTGTGTTTGGAAGTTTGTTTGGGGGAGATGTGGTCTTTACATAATCTTTCAGGACCAATTGGGAGAACTTGTGAGGAAATACCTGTTCACCTAGATGCATTGATCTACACATCTTTGGAGGGAAGGTAAATGTATTGTGTTGTTGGCAGAATTGCTGACTGTTTTTGTTGGGATTTGGGTGATAATTAACCTTGCAATACAACAGTATTTAGTTTTTATTTTCCCCTCCAAATCCCATCGGTGGAATTAGTACTGGAGAGGAATCACCACCCATTCGTGTAAGTAATGCCTCTGGTGCTAATTCCTCCATTGTTCACGTACCTGTAATGTGGTTGAGTATGATAAATTGTGGTAATTACCCTTTTTGCAATTGCCACCACACTAATGAGGCCTAATGTCTCATGAAGACCTTAGCTCTAGGCTTATACTAGCCCCAAAAAGCAGTCCAAATAGAGGGCTCTTGTCCTTGACTTTGGGTTGCAGTTTTTGGAGTTCCTGAATTCTATCCAGCCCAGCTGTTAAGAGAGGAAGAAGGCAATGTGCACGGAATCTCACAGTGTACAACTTTGAATCTAAATATGTGCATACAAAACCCAAGACTTGTGTATACTAAAACCCAGGAGAAACAATAATACCTATATATGAAAAGGAATGTGGGGTAAGCACTTAGAACCTCCTTATGACTGAAAGGAAAGTCGGCAAACTCCTTACCCACTATGCTATTACAGATACTGACAGCGCTAAACCCACGTAGAGGGCAAGCAAGGACAGGATCTGTGAGCTGACACTCTGGATGATACAGAATAAGGAACTTAGAAACTGTACTCACGAGGACCGGAAAGACCACTTGAATGTCAGTAAACTCACGAACCCAGTTGATCACACAGGAACCCTGAAGGCTATAACAGCAATGGGTGGAGGAAACTAAATACTTAAGACCCTAGTCAAGGGGCGAGTAGAAATAGTGATATAAAATAGTGAGGAAACAAAAAGGGCATTTACACTGGGACTAATTACAATAACTCCAACACCTAATAATCCATGGGAAATGAATGCAGAAGTGAGATGGAAAACATGGAATGGATCCCAATAGAAAGTAAGGATCAGGAGCAGGGAAAATGATATCACAAAAGGAAACCTTGAGGCAGGAAGCTGAATCTATAAAGGGAAAGACTAAAGCATCAGGTTTTTCAGTAGCAAAGGACAGCAACAAAGAAACAGAAAACACAGGCGAATTGGGCAGCATTAAAGGGTAAAGCACAGAGACAGGCTGCCTGCAGACAGAGGAAGACAGAAAGGGAAATCCAGTGAGCAGAAATCAATTAAGCACAAGAATCCGAAATCCAGGGCAGAGGAACAAGAAACAGGAACTGGGCACTAGGCACAAAAGCTAGGAACAAGGAACAGGAACTAGGTACTAGGCACAAAAGCTAGGAACAAGGGACAAGGGACAAGGGACCAGTCACAACAGGAACACAGCAACAATGACCAGCGCTGGACTGAAGCAAACTGAGGCTTTTAAAGCTGCTTAACGAGCACACCCCTCAGGCGTGCCGCCTGCTGCACCTGCAGCCACAGGTGTTGCCTATCCTCCACCCAGCCTTGTCCTGCAAGGGAGGAGGTGAAGCAGTGAGCCAGGCATTCTGGGAAGCACAGTCATTTGATTAAAGTAGCAGTAGCATGCTGGCTGCCAAAAACCTGGAATGGATCCGGAAGGGAAGTAATTTGGGAAATAAGGTTTTAGCGCTCCCAATTCATCAGGACACTGTAGCATAAGGTTCGGAGGAAATGTCCAGTAGGGAATAAACCCCAAAACATGCCCCCAAGTGGCGGGAACGGGAGCGAAGGGAGCGAGCCGTGACACCAGCAGTGGCTCCTGTTTATGTAAACAACAGATGTTCTATGTCTGGAATAGTCTTTGTTGTACTTCTGCGAGGTCTGGAATGTTGAGGCAAGCTGTGATGGGGCATCTGGTTCCTGATCATCTCCTTGTTCTAGGCCCTTGGTACCCGAGACAGTTCCTGCCACCCAACTACTAATCTGAACTCCCTGTTCCTCAAAGTAACAACAGGGTCTCATACCTCCTATCAACTCTATCTTCGATCCTTGGCTTGAACTTGTCCGCTGCAACCTTCCTGGTCTAACCATATAGGGTCATTTGCTATTCCTCCTATATTGCCGGCTAAGAGCAGAGTTCTCCTTCTTCAGCTAGCCACCTCTCCTCCTTTCTACCAGATGTTCCTCCTCCCCTACCAAATCCTTCTGAAACTCCCCTGACTGTAAGAGTTCTCTCTTTAATACATGCTTCCACCTCGTCCTCTGGGCTACCCCTCCTCAAGTGCTTGAACACTATCTCCTTTATTTCTCTTACAGTTTCTGAGTCATTTTGCTCACACCCTCCTGTTTTGGTAATGACCTTCCACGTCATACTTCTCCCTCAGTCCGAATTACTCTCACTCACACATGTACCTCTCTCTTGATGCTAGAAATTCTTCTCCAATACCTTTAACTGCCTCTTTGTCTCACTGATAGTTCAACTTCTCCACTCCCCAACAACTCATCCCCCTGGTGATAACTTTCTATTCTTCCGCCCTCCTCCAGACTCTCTCTGCTGCCTTCAGTTCTCTCCGTTTTCACTCCTCTCACTACTCCTCTCTCTCGCACCGCTCTCTGCCAAATGTATTCTACCAGGTTTTTACTTGTACACTGCTCACTGCCAGACTGGCCTTGCTTTTTTTACAGCAGGGTCTCTCCTCACCTTGATTGGGGGTTACTGCTTGTGCGAACACCTTCAAACTGAGTGCTGCACTGTTGAGTAATTGGGCCCTTGGTTGGAGGTCATGTGACTGGACTAAGATGACATGAAGACCTGCTGCCACTTTGGAATCCACAAGGGCCATAAACAGATATAAAGCCTCCCTCTCTCCCCCTAGGATCCCTGCAGCCATTGCCTGTCGAGTCCGGGTTTCCCTGTTCTCCTAGCACGTGAATCTGGAGATGGAAAATGTCTTGGTAAGTCAGGTATGTCTGCACTTCCTTCATTATGGGTAGCAGTTTCCAGGGAGCATGAATCGTGTTTGTTTCATTGTTTGCTCATTCTGCGCAAGTCATCTTTTTGTTGAGTGCCTCTTTGTAACAGTAGGGCCTCTGCAGCTCTACAGGCTGCAGCCATGTGGGTCATAATGTGAAATTGTCCCTCTGGCAACAGTGCCTGCAGACAAAATGTGTGTCCTCACTCATTGGCGACATTGAAATGCTGCAACACTGCTCCCTTACTGGGAGAGGCGACTTGTTTGCCTAAGATACGTCATTGGGTCTGTATAGGGAAATAGAATGGCTCTCTGAGCGCGGCCACTTTATGTGAAGCAGTCTCTTTGAAGATGGTGGTTATCTACCTTACCCTGTGGTGGTCAAAGGTGCGGTAACAGGGGGTAGGTGTGTGAGGGGGTTGCTGTGGCTATGCCCATCGTGAGGCAGGGCATTGAGTCTTATGATTTCCTTTTGAGTTGCCTAGCTGTTCCTCTTACCAAACGCAACAATAGGTTACTTTTCATTTGAGGACTCCTTGGACTGTCCCTTGCATTAGTGTTGGGACCAGTGGGGGTGGTCTGTGAATCACTGGTATACCACCTCTGAGTCCAGCATCCAGAAGCTTAGGATGGTGATTGACCTGTGTGACTACACACTGTCCTTACCCAACGTTGTCACATTACTCTCATGTGTGTTCTGATCATGGATTTGCATACATCACTCTCTCTCTTCCTTTCTCTCTCTCTCCTCCCTTTTTCCTACCCCACTGTGATGTTTGAATCTCATTTTTTTCTTTCTCTTTTACTCTTTGCCACAATCCAACATAGTTACTCTCTCACCCCATTCTCTACCAATACCCTTCCTTCTCTCCCTCTCTCTGTGACTACCCTCGTGAATGTTGATGCTGATCATTGATGTTATCATCCTCGCATTATGATGTGACCCTGAATGCGAAACAATGACGACCTCCCTCTCTTCCCCTCTACTTCCCCACTCTCTCTCTCTCTCTCTTTTTTTCTCTCTCTGTCTCTCTCTCTCTCTCTATCTCTCTCTCTCTCACTCTAGCTCTCTCTGTGTCTCGCAGCCCCTTGCCTTCTATTCTTTGCCTAATCCAGACAGTGACCCTCTCTCTCTCTCTCTCTCTCTCTCTCTCTCTCTCCCTTTCTCTCTCTGTCTCTCTCTCTCTCTCTCTCTCTATCTGTATCTCTCTCTCTCTCTCTCTCTCCCTCTCTCTCACTCGATCTCTCTCACTCTAGCTCTCTCTGTGTCTCGCAGCCCCTTGCCTTCTATTCTTTGCCTAATCCAGACAGTGACTCTCTCTCTCTCTCTTTCTCTCTCTGAATATCTCTCTCTCTCTCTCTCTCTCTCTTTCTCTCTCTCTTTATCTCTATCTCTCTCTGTCTCTCTCTCACTCGATCTCTCTAACTCTAGCTCTCTCTCTGTGTCTCGCTGCCCCTTGCCTTCTATGCTTTGCCTAATCCAGACAGTGACTCTCTTTCTCTCTCTTTCTCTCTCTCTTTCTCTCTCTCTCTCTCTCTCTCTCTCAATCTCTCTCACTCTCTCTCTTTCTCTCTCTCTCTCTCACTCGATCTATCTCGCTCTAGCTCTCTCTCCGTCTCGCAGCCCCTTGCCTTCGATTCTCTCTTGCCTGCGCCATGTGTTGCTGTGCTTGGATCCATGTCAGCAACGTTCCCTCCTTTTGTCATTAGTATGCAAAGCAGAAAGGTTTCCGCTGCGTTCCACATTGTCCTAGCGCATAACCATCCCCTCCAGGGCGTGCAGCGTGCCTGCACCTTCCTCATAATTACAAAGTCAATTTCTAAACAGACATCTGCAAATAAGTCAATTTAAATACCAGAAATTGCAAACAATAATTAAGCCCTGGATTCTGTTCTTAATATCTATATGTATATTTAACGCCGAGGGCTTTTTAATTTTACCCTTTGACTGGAGCCTGAAATTGTTTGATGTGCTAAGAAGTATTTTCAGGATACTAATCAGGGAGACAACGATTTTAGGGGACATTTCGCAAATGGAAACAATGAGTTTACTTCAGCTGCTATTGAGCTTGGGTGACAGGTGCTTAGTTCAGAGGCGCTCTGTGCGATGACACGCTAGTTTCGAGACACTCTGTGACAGTCTATTAAATCAAGGACCGGCATCTATGCGACAGTCTTCTCAATCAGAGAGCACATACCAGGGCCCTCTACCGGAGGCATGGAAAGTCCTACCATGATGTCCAGTACTTCACACGGTCAGTTCATGCATTTATCTAGACTGCTATCAGCAACGCGATCCCTGAGGTTGCCATTCTGGCACAACAAACAAATAAATAAATGCAATGCGTTCCCATATGGTGGGGGCCAACATCACAATTTGCTTGAGATAGCAGGACTGGTGTGGCTCTGATGACTAAGACTCGTGATCAGCTTATGGAAAGGCTACACGGAAGACCCACATGCCTGTGTATGATTACACTCATGGTGCGAGAATCATAACACCTTTTGCACTACTCCCTGATGTGTTCACATTTATGGCATATCACCTTTTCCCCACTCGTGCTGGAACCCTCAATCTTTATGGAGTGGTTTATAGGAGGTATAGGAGGAGATTATTAACCATGTAGGCAGACCCCCCCTGCTTCTGCCTTCTAGCCTTTTCTCTCTGCCTTTGATTGGGAGATGAGATATGGTGGAAAACTAAAGGAATTACGTTTTGAAGTCTCTGTCAACCTGTTTGGGCTGCAATGACATAGTTGCCTTCCCAACTTCGGAGTGTGGTGGAAAGGAAGCTTCAGAGCTAAAGGTGTAATAGTATATTTACCATGTAAAAAGTGGGGTGTGGGAGGTTCAGGAGAGTCCCTGGAAGTGCAGGGGAGCTGGAAGAAAGGCCCTCATGGTCATGGACGACCACATGAGCCAAGATCCCTCCATGATGTCCAGAGGCAGGTCCGGGTTTCATTGTCTCCTGGTTCAGATCCTCGATGAACCTTGGACATGGACACCACTGTTGGAGGCGGAAAGGGGTACCCGCAAAGATATAGAGAGATAGATTTATCATTACAGACGGTTGCAGAAGGGACCCAGAAAGAGGACTGAAAGGAAGAAAAGGAACCATCAAACTAAAGAAGATGTTCAGAGAGAACCAGACCAGGAAAGGATTGTGAATCCTCGAAGCCTAGTAAAGAGTCCGCTGTAGCAGGTACATGCATCAGTACAGTGGGCAGAAGTGCATAGATGCCTACGGTAGACATAGCTTGGCATTGGACTTAACTTCACTAACAAATGGCCAAACACCAAGGTGTCTGAGTATGCTTATGGTCTCGTGCAGAAGGGATGTGATCTGGCAGGTCAGGCTGCACTGCCCCTTTTTGGGGTGGGACCAAGACTGATTTGCATATGGTCTTTCCCCTTCTATAATGGTGTGGCAGGCTGAAGAACAATGGCCTGGAGGTTTGCCCAGAACAACGCCAGAGGTTAGGATGAATTCCAAACCTCCAGCCGTCACCTCTTTTGTTAAAACACCAAGGAAGAAAGAGAGATAAGTGTGCACATCCAACTCTTGACAAATTCCCATTATGAAAGACCTCTCGCATGTCTATGTGCCTTTTCCTCAGGCTTTCCATCCTCAGTGACTGCCACAAAATCTCCCTATTCACTGAGACTAAAGCTGCTTTCAGAGCTACATATCTCTCTCCCCTTTCCTTCATTTCACTGGGAAGTGTGGTACTGGTTGAGGTGACAATAGTCAAGAGAATGTTTATTCAAAGGCTGAATGAGGAGTCTGTAAGGGGCTGGATGATGAAATCATGAAATGCAATGTAATGCATGCAACATATACTCTGTCATGCTGAAAAGAACTCCTCTCCCATTCCTGCGCATGGATATGTCAGTGGTATTTCTTGAGTTTGCGGTGGGGGCCTGGCTTAGTAGGAGGATTTGACTGTTATTAGGTGTGAGAAGTGCAGGCAAGGACTGAGCAGAGCAGCTGATTCAGATGCCCCCGCAGTAATTGGGAAGAGATGGAAGCTGGTCATATATTTTTCAGCTGGGATTGGTATATGGACTTCATGCTAACAGGACATCCTTACATTAGTCATAGCCACCACGAATGTTGATGCCCCATTTGAAAGGCCATGCTTTCTGAAATAGTTCTTGAACTTGCTACACACAATAGTTTCAAACACTGCATGCCTTCCTACTCGTGGTTTCATATGTCAGTCCCGTGTTGTGGCTCTATATGAAACAGATCTTATAGGGTTACACCGTTCTGTTGAACATCATTAACAACCTGGGTAACTGGGACTTCGACCTGTGTTGTAGCATTGTTGATGCCATGCAGAATGATACAGCGATCAAAACTAGTCTATGGGCCCCCATAACAAGTTGCTGAAGCTGCAGGGTGTGCGTCTTAGCTGGTGATTTAAAATAAGGGTTGCATCAGCCAGCAGAGGCTAACAGCTCATATCATAATTGCCACATGATAATAAATACTCCAGCTTGTATGTTTTCATGCTGATGCCATTCTTTATGGCCCATACACAAATCCATTCCCATAAATGTAAAACCCAATTAATAACTGCAAAACTCACACATATTATCGTTGTGAATGCTTCATTGCATTTCACGTTTGTCTTGGGAGGATAGCCCAGGGACAGTGCGCTCACGACACAGAGCAGCACAGGTTCGATCCCCGGCCCTCGCTTAGAAATCTCTGTGCATTACTAATAACCAATACGATTATGTTCCCTTGTGTGTGTAATGCTTCTCCTATTTCACCCTGTCCATCTGTTTCAGGTTTCTCTGTAACCTTCTTCTCAGGTTCTTAGCATGTGTATGGCCCCTCTCTGTTTTCCTGTTGCACGTCCTCTTCCAATATTCTTGAGTTCCTGTTGCATTCTGCCCTGTTCTTCTTCCTAACTTTCTTTACTTCCCCCTCTCTGATGTGTGTCTCACACTGTCGTCTTACTCCTATCCATACTATTCTTTTCTATCGCTGCTCTTTGCTGCCTGGCGATTCTGATATCCCAGACAATCTGCTACCTGGCTGTGAACCACAGCTTTCTGTCTGACCTCCACTTGAGTTCCTCATATTTCCAGCATCTGTCTTTCTCTTCTTGTTCACTAACAACCAGTCACGCCAGCTTTTGTTATCTCTCTTTCACCTGATTGTATTTATCAACCTCACTTGTAGTAACCCTTTATTTCTTCTCCCCCTTATCTTTGTCTTTCACCTCATGACCCCAGTCTTCCTCCGCATGTGTTATCTCTTCATCCATTTAATTCCCCTTGTATAATTCTTTTATTTTGGGCCGCATTAGCTTGGCACATTTTAAGAGGTGCTCCGGTACCGCCTAAATCACAGACCATGGTGTTGGGTGAGCAATACTTTGGAGTGCTTGCCCATCATATCCTGTACTTGCCCCATTCATCCAGCCTTTTATTTTGACTGTCCTCTCCCGCTCTCAGCTCCGATTGTTTTTTTTTCCAGTGACTCTTTACTAAAGTCACTACTCACATGTATGTTTTCTAACCCAGCACGTATGTGCATTGCTCAACTTTCAATTGCATTTCCACATCTCTAAGAACAACTTTTGCACATGACACAGTATACACCTTTCTTCTTCTGCATGTTGATCCCACAAAGCAAATAACCCCTTACTACCATGTCCTATTATATAGTCAATGCACCTCTCACATCTTCCTGCCCTTGTTTCCTCTGCCATGTGTGTCATTGCGTACATTTCAGTGAAGCTCTTACTACTGTCATAATGAGCTGCATGAGAGCTGCTGCCGGTTGACCACAAAAACCCAACCCTCTAAAATCACCTCCACTAGAACCACCAACCATATGACCCCGAGCACTGCTGTGAAACCTGCCACAGGGTGTTTAGTAACCTAGAATGAGCAATACACATTAACAAAGTATGTCTAATCAATGTGGGGGGTAAATCCATTGACACACTATTGGGGACACCTGAGTAGGCACCTGCACATCCCTTACTGAGGAACATTGCCCCCTTAGCAGTTCTTAGTCTTCTCTTCAGCACCGCAGCCACCAAAGCTGTTACTTCTACCTTATGTTATAAATAAAACCCCGCTCTTATGCGAGCAGGCCAGGTGTTACAGGAGCATCTGTAGTTTAGTAGGTGAGGAAGTCAATGCTCCCCTTGCTGTTTGGGTATTGCCCTTTCTGCGCGTCCACAAAGACTTTCCAAATAAATTACTCCTTTTAATAGTATGCACCCCGTTCCTCAGAGGCCAGAGCAATCCAGGTTGCCTTGATTGATGACCCACTGTGCATTTACTCCTTTAGTTTACCCGAATGTTATGTTATGTTGATTTATACCATGCACCTATACCACCCAATGGCAATCTACAGGTGCTCAATGGTGCACTGCAAATATCAGTGGGAGGAATGATACGCCTACAGCTTCTACTACCACTCTCTTGCTGGTATCTAATCATCGCTAACCCTCACAAAACCTCATCCTCTGCCCCCTAAATCTTCTTTCCAATCCCAAGGCCCTCTTTCTACCACTGATTCCACTCCAGACTGTACTCGTCTTCACCTAAGAAGCAAGATTAACATCCTCCTGCGCCGGTTCCTACTGCTGCAAAGGTGCTCAGAGAAGCACTACATAGGAACACCTGTACTCTCTGGCCACACAATTATTCTTGCTTGACTGTCCTCTCTTGGAACAAAAGAACTCGCCTGAGGCAGTGTTGTAACTTTTTGTTAGAAGGTGATTTTATTCAAACACAAAGATATCCATGCTTGTTTTAGCTGGACTAAGGATTTATTTTAAAGCCTTCAACACATGTAACACAAATGTGTGCTATAAATAGATATTACTCTATGTTCCAACTACCTTCTAAGACTGATCAACATATGTATCTCTGCGTACATTTGGGTGAGAGTCTGGCATGAAAAACAAAAGCTGATGGAAAGAGTATTCTGAGGTTATCATAACACCTTTCATTCCTCTAGGTACCACTACACATCATAATGTGTTAGCACTCTCCCTCTGTCTCTGTCTCTCTCTGTGTCTCTGTATCTCTCTCTCTCTCTCTCTCTCTCTCTCTCTCTCTCTCTTTCACTCTCCTATCTCTCTCTCTCTCTCCCTCTCTCTCTCTCTCTCTCTCTCTCTCTCTTTCTCTCTCCTTGTCCCTAACTCTCTCTCTCTCTCCCTCTCTCAATCTCTCCCTTTCTCTCTCTCTCTCTCTCTTGCTCTCTCTCTCACCCCTTCTCTCTCTCTCTCTCTGTCTCTCTTTCTCTCTGCCTTCCCATCTCACTGTGGTGGGATCTGAAGAACGCTGTTCTATACCATCACCTAGCTCTCATTACCACTCTCATTGTATTTGGATTACTGACACTAGGAGAGTCTTTATTGCATTTAAGCAGATTGTGCCTTGAACTCTCTGTGGGCTCTGCTTTCACACTATGAAATCTTCCTTACTTGTTCCGGTTACATCCTTGTATACGGTTGCTCTGTTCATAAAGGAAAACAGCGACCACAGCTTAAAATGACTGCATTAGAATAAGAACAATTTCAAATGTTCCCTTCAGTGGTGTTATTTCTGAACAAATTCAATTCTCACAGTGTATGCATGAAATTGTTGGTGGTTTATTTTCCTTTTAGTTTATGTGCTTATAATTTACTTGTGCAGAAGCACGCCGGTGCACAGACAACAGCGTGCCCAATGACATGCACATCCTCAATGACCATAAGGTAAGTTCTCTCTGAGATGTCGAGGATGGTCACTGGAGAAGTGCAATAGTGTATGTCTATTACTTGCCTTACGGAAAAGGCTGCATTTGAATTTTCCTGACTCGTGTTGAATTTTGAGGTCAAAGAAATGAACCTCAATATTACTGTATTCCATAGTAAATTGGATATTTATGTCAACATGGTTTAGCCATGTAAGGAAGGATTTGAGTCTATCCTCCTATCCGTCCCAGATGAAGATAATGTCATCAATATACCATTTCCAACTTAGAATTTGGTTGTAAAATGGATGCCTATCTTAATGGATGTTGCTGGATTCAAAGTTGGCCATAAATAAAATTGCTAGTCTTGGGGTGAATGCTGCTCCCATAGCTGTCGCTTTTGTTTGTAGATAGAATTGTTTATTTAATTCAAAATAGTTTTTGCACAGTGCCACGGTCATTAAATCAATTATAAAATTGTCTGTTTTTGTATTTGTTTTTATTTATATAGCGCTCTACACCAAAGCGCTGCACATTATAACAACAGGATACATGAGAAATAACAGTATAACAGCAACAGTAGAAGCAATTAACACATTGAGAATCAGGCCAACAAAACAATAAGTAGAGCAATTAGCTGGAGGAGAGAAGAAGAGGAGTGCAGTAGAAATGAGAGGGAGAGGGGGAGAGGAAGAGAGGGAAGTGAAAGGAAAGGGAGAGGGGAGAGATTGGGGTGGGGTTGGAGGGGGGTAGGGAGAAGATCAAGGAGATAAGGCAAGGAGGGAGGGGACTAGGAAGGGGGAGGGGTTTCAAGGTGGAGAATGGAGGAGGAGAGATTTGAGGGAAGTTTGGAATGAGGAAAAGGTGGAAATAGAGCAGAGTGAGAGAGGTAAAAAGTTCCAGTGAAGGAGGGCTAGGAGATGGAAGGACCGGAATCGGGATAAGGTGCAAGGGGAAGGAGGAACAGTGAGAAGGAAGTGGTCAGCTGAGCGAAGGGAGAGGGAGGGAGTGTAGAACGAGAGGAGGGAAGCGGGATAAGGGGGAGAAAGACTGTGGAGAGATTTAAAGACTAGGTCGAGAAATTGAAATTTGAGATGGGAGTGAAAGGGAAGCCAGGCTAGGGAGGAAAGGGAAGCAGAGATGGAGCCACTGGGGGAGAGGAGACAGAGGGTGCGAACGGCAGAGTGGTAGATAGATTTAAGGGGGGCAAGGTGAGTAGTAGGAAGTCCAAAGAGTAAGGAGGAGCAGTAGACGAGGCGAGAGAAGATAAGAGAGGAGATCAAGAGTTTAGTAACATGGAATTTGAGAGAGGGGTGGACTTTGCGAATATTGAAGAGGTGGAAGCGACAGGCATGAGACGTGAGAGAGATGTGATGGGAAAAGGTAAGAGAGGAGTCAAAGTGGATGCCTAGGTTGCGAGCGTGGTCAGAGATGGGGAGATTAAAAGGGGGTAAATGAATGAAAGGAGGAGGCGAGGGAGGGGGAAGAGAGTTGGAGGGGAAGAAAATAACTTCTGTTTTATCAGTGTTAAGGGAAAGGAGGCGAGAAGACATCCAATTTTGTATAGCAGTGAGACAGGAGGAGAGTTTAAGATGGAGGTCAGTAGAGAAGGAAGAGAAAGAGAGGAAGACTTGAGTATTATCGGTGTAGAAGTGGTGAGAAATGCCAAATGAGGAGATAACTGGGACGAGGAGGGAGGTATAGAGTGAGAAAAGGAAAGGGCCAAGTACCGAGCCTTGAGGTACACCATAAACCAGAGGCTGGGAAGAAGAGGAGCGACCACCCCAGGAAATAGAAAATGAGCAGGAGGAGAGATAAGAGGAAAGCCAGTTAAGAACAGAGCCTTTGAATCCAAAGGAAGAGAGAGTATTGAGAAGAAGGGGGTGATGGACAGTGTCAAAGTCAGCAGAGAGGTCTAGATGAATAAGGACAGAGGATTGCTTGGAGTATCGAGCAGGGAGGAGGGAGATAAGGGTGTAAATGAGGGCAGTTTCAGGAAGTGTTTAGGGCGGAAGCCGGATTGAGAGGGAGGAAGGAGAGAGAGATTAGTGACAAAGGTGGAGAGTTGTAAGTAGGCGAGGCGCTCGAGAAGTTTAGAGAGGAATGGGAGAAATGAGATAGGGCTGTATTTGGAGGTGAGTAGGGGGTCAGCAGAAGGTTTCTTTAGAATAGGAATGATATTGGCATGTTTAAAAGCAGAGGGGAAGATAGCAGAGGAAAGGGAGGAGTTGGAGAATGAAGTTAAGTAGGGAATAAGAGGAGGGTAGATTTTAGGTATAAGGAGGGAAGGGAAAGGGTCAGTAGGAGTAGAAGAGGGGTGGGTTTTGGAGAGGAGGGTGGAAACGTCAGAGGGGGAGACAGGGGAGAAGTCAGTCATGCAGGTAGAGGGGGAGAAGGGAGAATGGGGAGGAGGGGACTCGATATTTGTAGATTGTAATGCGTCAAGTGATACACCATTCATTTGATAGCCAGGTCTTGGGGTACGCTGGTATAGAGTGATTTAATGTCCATGGTTACCATTCACTGTCTAGATTGATTGAATTTGTGATTCTCAAAAGTCTGAATTGTATGGGTGGTAAGGAACTCAAATTCTTTATTGATAATCCATCCTCAGTCAAATCCAAATTTGACAGAGTCCTAAATTACTGATTTAATATACTTGGTGGGAACTTTCTTCAATGTTTTAAAACTATCCGTGTCCAGTAATAGGTTGTTTACCATCTGTTGGTACTGGACCATGGACATAATGACAATCCGGAGGGTTGCCCAGAGCTTTGCCCGTGGTTATGATTAATTCAAAACCTTCCAGCCATCACCTTTCTGTTTTGCTAAAGTCACCCCGAATGGGACGGGTATGCCCAGACGTGGGTCCCGAGTCTGCCGGGCCTAGAGACCCAAGCTACTCCTCACTGATGATGGCCAACAAGGCTGAAACATGTCTGGGGATGCTTGTGGTCTTGTGCAGAAGGGATGTGACCTAGCAGTTCGGGCTGGACTGCCCCTTTTGGGGTAGGACCAAGCCTGATTTGCATATGGTTTTTCCCCTTCTGTAATGGCTTGGCAGGCTGAAAAATGATGGTCTGGAGGGTTGCCCAGAGCTTTGCCGTGGTTATGATTAATTCAAAACCTTCCAGCCATCACCTTTCTGTTTTGCTAAAGTCACCCCGAGTGGGACGGGTATGCGCAGACGTGGGTCCCGAGTCTGCCGGGCCTAGAGACCCAAGCTACTCCTCACTGATGATGCCCAACAAGGCTGAAACATGTCTGGGGATGCTTGTGGTCTTGTGCAGAAGGGATGTGACCTAGCAGTTCGGGCTGGACTGCCCCTTTTGGGGTAGGACCAAGCCTGATTTGCATATGGTTTTTCCCCTTCTGTAATGGCTTGGCAGGCTGAAAAACGATGGTCTGGAGGGTTGCCCAGAGCTTTGCCCGTGGTTATGATTAATTCAAAACCTTCCAGCCATCACCTTTCTGTTTTGCCATAATGACAATGCCACCACGTTTCTCAGTTGGTTTAATAATTCTATTAGAAATTTTGGATACACTTTTGAGAGCTGCATTTTCCTCTTTGTAAAGATCATATTTTGGGAACGTTTTGTTAGATTTTAAAGCATTAAGATCTTTCAAAACACATTTTTCAAATGTAATTATATCCGGTGGAATTTGATTGTCCTGTGGGGAATAGGATAGAGGGTACGGGTAGAACAGAGTCTAAGGGCCTCATTACAAGTTTGGAGGCAGCCATGGAGCTTTCAGCTCCATGGCTGCCTCCAAACCAGGCTCCATTACCGGGTTCCTGCAATGGGGACTTACTGGGTCATTCCGACATAGGAGGACCCGGTAAGTCCTCCTTGCAGGAACCATTCCCCATTCCCATTTGAGCCCCCATAGGGCTCAATGGCAATGGGAAGGGAGGTAACAATGGGCACATTACAAGTGTCCCCTGGTTACTTCCCTTCTTCCCCTCACGGGACCCGGAAAAGACGTCTGGTTTTACCAGACGTCTGACTCGGGTCCCACAAAGGGAACCTCGTAATCAGCCCTGACGGAATGAAGGGGGACTGTCCCGTACCGGCCCCCTTCATTCCGTCAGAGCAAGCCTCGTAATGAGGCCCTAAGTCTTTTTTTTGGTATTGGAAGTTTAATCTGACTGTTCTAAGGAAGCTGAAAACTTGAATTTCCAATGTGGACCAATCAGTTTGTTGAACAAACGAGAAGCCTTTTGATAGATTGCAGATCTGGGCTCAAGAAAGTTCCAAGGTGGCCAAATTAAAGATTGCCATAGTAGAGATATTATTTGTTATCTGTTGGAACGTTGTCCAACTCCGTTGTTTCTGTTTCTGTTGTAAAAATGATATCCCCGCGCCTGGTGCCTCATTGGAGTGTAAGGTTGAAGCCATAATGGGCCCCAAACTGTTCCTGCGTGCCCTACTCTTACTACAAAAGGCAGTGAAGGTGGTGGAAAATTTCCATTAAATGGTTGTTGATTGTATCTAGATGTGTCATCGGAATCACTGCTTGAATCTTTAAAGGTTACCTATCTCCTTTTGCCTTGTTCACATTTTTGAGCCAGTGATAGTTTTTTGGCTGCCTCTATGAATTGATCAGAGGTACATGGGTGGATGTGGTTTAATTTAAATTTTCCTATATCTTTTGCTAGCTTCTTGATCTTTTTGTGATAGTGGTTGCTTAGATGTCATCAAAGAGCTTGTTTACTTCTTTCAACTGTTCACAAGCATTTTCTGAGTGTTGTGCTTGAAATGAAGTTCTCCTCCTCCCTATCTAATTCTTTCTGTATTTTTGGACTCACTCTTTGCGCAATGGTAATGGTTACAACCATAAGGTCCCCAATACATTTGATGGCAATGTGACTAAAGTTACTGGTATATTCTTTGTCTGTTAGGAATAAACATGGTTCATTCCGTATGATAAGGCCTGCTGGAATAAATTGTATTGGATTTAAGGTACTCTCGGAGAAAGTGCCCATGTAAATCGGTTCTGAAGTTTTTCTTTTTAAGTTTAAGTAAATCTTCGTTGCAGCTGGAATGTGTCACTGTTGGGTTTGTTCCCGTGGTTTCAAAGACGGATGGCCCCCGAATTACATCTGTGGTTTTTTCTAATCTGTAGCTAAAGTTTTGGTTTCCAGCCATTCCTGTGTCTAGGATTAAATGAAAGTATGTGGGCAGGGCCTTGGTTGGATGCGAGCCTCCACTGTCGTTGAATATGTAATCATAATTAATTAATTGGAAAGGCAGGTATTGCTCTAAAACACCTGTTACTTGGTATGGAGCTGTTTTTTGTACAACCCTAAGCACCCTATGAATCAATTTTGTACTGAATCTAGAAGTACTCAAACACAGCAGGGACTATATATATATATATATATATTTGATGATAATTATTTATGACCCCTACCACCGCTGTAACCAGGGGCGGCCCTTTTTTGTTCCTGCATTTTCCTAATTCCATTCTGTTCTCACTTAGTTTTCCTGAGCATTTTAGTCCCTGCTGTCCCTTTGAATTTATGTGATACATAGCACTGCCCTGTGTACATATACGAAACCTAAGATATAAACATTGTTATTTGTACAGATAACCCATTTCTCCCCTCACCCACTGCACCTTTGTAATTTCGAGGAAGCCACAGACTCAGTCCACACACTCTGCACTCACATATAATACAAACACTATTTGCCAACACCTCTGCCTTAAGAAAGAAGCTACCTTTAATGACACTAATGTGTAGCGTCCCACATAATTTGCTGTCTCCTTAAACACACTCCACCCTGTTAAGTTCATAGTTTACCTTGCCCTATGCAAATACACGCGCCATTCAGACATGGGTGACATACAGGATCTTAGCCACCCTCAGATAACTTTAATGTATGAAATGCACATACGGATAATACCTCCCAATCCTTACAAATTTCCCTACGAGGGCGTTCAACCAACAAGAGTGTTGTGTAATTTTCGAAACAAGGAAGAACCAGCTGCCACATGAGAGACAATGAAGCTGATCTCGAATTTGGCAGTAATAGGGTGGTGATTACGCTTGGGCAGTAACACTGTTACCGCCGGGATGACTGGCAGAGTTATCGCCATATTGTGACCTCAATGGAGCACGTGCAACCACACTGGCTGTAATGGTAATACCTTATAGCAGTGTTACCGCTGACAATGGTCATCCGCAGTAATACCACCCAAATACAAGGGCATTACTGTTACCACTGCCACAACCAGTGGTAAAACTGCCAGCAGAAATAACATCACCGCCGGAATGGAAAGCACGGCGGCGGCCATCTTTAAAAACTCAGTCCACTCTGAATTTCCCATTTCTTGTTGCAATCCGGTCAGCAAACATCCAGAATCAACTTGTCCGAAGAAAAAGGAAACATCAACAAAACTGGAATCACATGAGGATCAATGGGCATGCCTAACTATCGTATTTATAAATGGTGCACCATCAATCAAGCTCCTCTGCCCATACTGGGCCAATCCAAGAACATCAGAGTCCATAAAAACAAGAAATCAATGAATAATGTATTGAACAATTTAATATCAAAAACCTATATAAAAAATATATGTTTATATTATCTCATCAAACATCTATTAATTATTACACATGGTCATGTGTGCATGTTTACAACATCTCACCTGGCTCACACTCACATTTATACATCCAAACACACTAACAAACTGACAAACCCCTTCCCCCAATTGTAAACTTAATCACTCATATAAAGTGCCAGTGCTGTCACACCCTCAATGAGGTTTGCTGTGAATAATGCTTTCAATCCACATATATTAATCATATGCTAGTAACACACAAAAAGTGCTAGTACTATTCCACAATTAGGCATTATGTGAATAATCCTACAAATACATAAATATTGGTCATCTATTTGGTATTTTGGTCATATATTTGGTCAACTAGTGGAGGTCAAACATGTTCACTTTGATTTTCACTTCCTTTTTCATAATGCCTTCCAATGATAGTTTCGACATCTGAGTGATTAAATCCTTATTATAATCATTCTTCGCCAGGACAAACAGAGTAGTGATTAAAACCTGCATTACAAACAACAACAAAAAAACCAACCATTGTAAATAAACCATAAACGACTCAAGGTAAAGAACATTTATTTTATTTTATTTTATTTATTTTATTTATTTGTTACACGCCCAGACCCTCGGGTGTCACGGCGTGGTTATAAGACAGTTTAGAAATTAGTAAAATTCAAACATTACATTAGTTGCATTACATGATATAAATTACAAGATATTCACAACAATATACAAATATTGGAGTAAATATTCACAACAGTATACGATGCACGGGGTCCTATCTTTGGGTTCTAATATTGGTTGAATAACCAGGTTTTTAACTGTTTCTTAAAGACCGTGAAGGAGGATGCTTTTTTGATGTTGGTGGGTAGGGTTGGGGGCTAAAGTGGTGAAGCTGCTGCTGGGGTCAGAAATTGTCGGCTGAGTGCAATTAATTTGGAGGTGTAGGCCATGAGGAGGAAAGTACATTGATATGTTTAGTCATGGTCAGGCTGGCATCAATGTACACGCCCAGTGTTTTTACTTGCTTCGACACTGGAATATTGGTACTGTCAATATTGATGGTTGAATATTCTGGCTGAAGGGTTGCTATTTTGGCTGGAGATCCTACGATGAGGACTTCTGTCTTCTCATCGTTAAGACATAGGCTGTTTAATGCCATTCAGTTTTGTATGATGATGTACATTTTATTGATTGTTAATGTGTCCTGGTCATAGTTGCCTGTAAGAGGTATAAGGATCTGGATGTCGTCTGCAAAATTTGTGCATATGACACCCATATCGTCAAGTGCTGAGAACAGGAGCTTGGTATATGCGTTGTACAGCGTGGGAGAAAGGCAAGAGCCTTGGGGCACTCCTATTGGGACTGGGATGGGGTTGGCTGCTTCTTTGCCACTCTGGAGGTGCGGTCGGTTAAGAAGGATTTCACCCAAGCAGTGGCTGCCCTAGAGAAATTAAACTCGCGGGCAAGTGAGTTGCAGAGTTTGTCGTGGTCCACCAGGTCGAACGCGGCTGAGAGGTCCAACAGCAGGAGAATGCAAAGTTTCCCTGAATCTCTGATGGCATCCATCTGGATTTTGAGGTCCAAGAGAGCTGTTTCAGTGCTGTGGTTGGGCCTGAAACCTGATTGTCTGGTACCGAGGAGCTGGTTAGATTCTAAGTGGGTTTGAATTTGGTTGTAGGCTAGTTTGTCGATGATTTTGAGTAAAAATGGGACTGTGGTTATGGGGCGATAATTAGTTGGAATGGTGGGGTCTAGATTTGTTTTTTTAGAAGCAGGGTAACCCAGGCTTCTTTAATGCAGGTCGGAACTGTATTGGAGTTGAATGAGGCATTGACAAATTTAGTAATTAGGGGGGTCAGGGTGGGTGCACAGGCTTTGACTAATTTGGCTGGGACAGTCTCCCCTTTGCAGTTGGATGCTTTTAGTTTGGAGATTGTGTCGAGTACGAGATCGTGGGTGACTGGTGTGAATTGAAAGGGGGGGTTGGAGTTGTCACTGGAAAGGGTACAGGGATTAGGGGTGGGGAGTTTTTGGTTGCCAGGAGTAGTTTTTTGAAATTGATTTTATTTTGCAGCATAGTGATTTTGGAGGCAAGAGCATCTTGTATGGTGGTACACCATTCTTTGCTTGTGTTTGTGGGTGTGTCGGTCGGAAGTGGATTTTCAAGTTCTCTAAGGATAGAGAAGAGCTCTTTGGAGTCTGATGCTACATTGCTAGTGCGAGCATTGTAGGTGTTTGCTTTATGGGTGATGATAGCTGATTTGTAGAGGGTATTTGCGTCTTTGAATGCTTTGGCTGAGTCCGGGGAGGGATGTTTATTATGGGCATGCTCGAGAGAGCGTTTTTTCCTTCTAAGGGCGATTAGTTCCTCGTTGAACCAGAAGTTGGATTTTTTATTGAGGCGTCTTAGTGTGGAGGTGACAGGTGCTATGGTGTCAATCTCCGTGGAGAGGCATTTGTGGTAGTACTCAGCGATAGTAGTTGGGTCATTGCTGAGGATTGAGTGTGTATCTAGCAATTTGTTCAAGGTGGGGTCAAAGTTCTCAGCTGTGAGCTTTTTAGGGTTTCTACTTTCAATGGTGTCCATAGTTATGTTCCTGGGTGTGCAAGGGTCGTCACTAGTGATAGTAAATTCTATGCAGTAGTGGTCCGTCCAACTAAGTGGGGTAATCGGGCCTAAAGTGATGTTGGTGTTGAGGGAGAGGATCCAATCAAGGGTTCTGCCCTTGGTATGGGTGGAGACATTGACGTGTTGGCAGAAATTCATGTCATTTAGTGCCAGGAGAAGGGCGGTTGCTTTGGTATCTTGGTTATCATTAAAACCGAGATTCAAGTCACCAATGATGATACATTTCGTTTTGGGTTTAAGGAAGGGCGCAGTATTAGTGGGATGTCTGTTTCTGGGTGGCTGTTTGTGCTAGGGGATCTATAGATGACCACTATGTTGATTGTGGTGTTTTCATTCAAAGTGAGTTTGGCGAGCAATAGTTTGTACCCTGCGATTATTTCAATGGAACTTGATCTTAGTTTGATGGTGTTTTTTGTAATGATGGCAACACCGCCTCCTGGAGTGGTGGTTCTATCAGATCTGAGAATGGTGTAATCTGGTGGGATGGCCAATGCTAGCAGAGGACCTGAAGCTTGGTGTAGCCAGGTTTCTGTGATTACTAACAGGTCTAGGTCAAGTTCGATGATGAGGTCATGAATTTCAATGGCGTGGGCTCCAAGGGAGCGGGCGTTGATGAGTGCATTTTTGAGACTAATGGGAGGGTTGGGATCTTTAGTGGGAGTATTTTTAGTTGGTGGGCAACTTAGTGGAGTAGTTTTAGTTGCTGCAGGCTGGGTGTGTTTATTATTTGTTGTGTGGGCCGTGGGTTTGGGTGATCTGGGTGGCTGGGTACTGGTAGTGGGGTTGTGGTGTGGTAACCTTGTGCGTGCTCTTAATCGGGATGTTCTCTCATATCCTAGGATAGGGTGTGTTTTACCATTGCTTGAAGGATTGGGGAGTACATGTGGATCATTAATGATGGCCGGGTGGGTTGGTGTTCCTTACTGGTTGCGTAGGGGTCCTTGGGACTGGGAGTGAGAATAGAGGAGTATGGAAAGGGAGGTGTGGTAGGGAGGAAGGGGGTAGGACAGGGGATAGAATGGTGTCTTGGGCAAGCTAGTTTAGTGAGCCCATTACTGTGGGCGAGGAAGTGGTTGCCAGTGCACGGGGTGTCCGCTCGGACAAGGCAGAAAGGGAACATGATGCACACTATCCAACTTATCATAGCTAAGGATAAGGGGGTGGTGTCAGATGAGGCTAGACTCACTTTGTTTACACCAATTAGGCTAGATACAGTATATGTGCAAGTATGTTCTCGCAGTGAATTGAATCATGGACAAATATTGTGTCATGGTAGTATACAAAACCTGGAAGAAATAAGAACGTTTTTAGATACTCAATGTAAATTCAAATAAGAGCATGCACTCAACACATTGGGCCTCATTACGGCTTTGGCCCATGCCGTTATTGGCGGCATGGCTGCCACCAAAACCGGGTCTGGGTTCCCTGAATGGGGAATTACCGGGCCATTCCGAGTTAGGAGGGCCCGGTAATTCCTCCCTCAGGGAACCCGGGCCCAGACCTTCCCCATTGCCATTATGACAGGCCTGTTGTTAGCTCCCTGGTCCCCTCGTGGGACCCGGTAAGGACGCCTGGTTTTTACCGGGTCCTTACCGGGTCCCACGAGGGGACCTCGTAATCAGGCGGAATAGGAATAACGGGTCCGCATCCATTAGCGGACCCCGTTAACCATTGTGCCTGACTCGTAATGAGGCCTATTGTGTCCCTGGAAACATGCCTAGTTATCGTGGATTCTTAGTGTTGATATGAATCCTTCAAAGTACACAAATATCATCAGTCTATCCAATGGATTAAGGGACAAGTTACCGATAATATTGTCCAATCACTTGACAAATATTACATGTCCAAAAGATAGGTTTTTATTCCAAATGAATTCATACTGCAAACTCAAAATAGAGAAGCTGTTATCAAACATAATGTCTGATATCTAAAAAGGTTGTATGGGAGGAAAGGTCTTCATGGCCCCACTCCCCTACATTTCCATCAAGCATTAAGACCATGACGCCTGCGGGTCGAAACATGTGGCTGCAATGCTCATCCAGTAATATGGTACCAGCCTCCATTTTTGGACACACTCAGACTCCATTTTGAACATAACAACGTAGGCCAACTAACGCGATCGGTCTGCAGGGCTGCAGCTTCCCCTCCTGATCACGCAAAGCGAGCAAGTCACTTCCCTCGCCCTCCTCCCCTCAGCGGCGCTGCTGCAGGCCTGTTCTCATGGGAGTCTGGGCATGAACAAGTTACATTACAAACACTGTATCTTTCATCTTTCGCAGTCCATCATTGACGTACAGATGAACGGGCCGAAGCTGGGGTTTGAGAAAAAGAGCTATCCCCATAAAACGTGTCCTTTTCCCTCGCAGATCCCACATTTATGACACATGCTGTGGATAACTCCCAACCATGTTCCCCGTTTGAAGTTCCAGACACATATGTCCAGCCCGTGTGCCACCCTGTTTCACCCATGCAGCTAATCCCTTTGAAGGGACTATAAATTCACTTCTGTTGTATGCCACGAGATTGATTCTATATAACGAAATAAGGCAACCCTCACCCATCCCTGACTGCACACAGAGGAGCCATGAATTGTATGTTTACTCCTCTTACCGCCGAGCAAGTAGTATTGGTTGTTACAAACTACACAAAGCAATGTACGATATCCATATATAATCAATGAATTTCTAAATATGTGCAATATTCAACATATTCAAGTAGTATCTCAGTATGTATGGTTTATTATGATGTATGGCAATTGTATATAGAGTGTCTTTTGTATCATTTGTATAAACCTGCAAGCATTGAAAGCATGTGCCCCATATTGCAAGTACAGATTTGCACACCTCCCAATGTACCTATACATACACTAACCTATTTTCTACCTCATTCGGATTATTCATGTGTACTCCCCGCGAAATGCACAATATATGGCACAACAAGCTACAGGGCCTTCTCTCCTCTCTCCTGCAGCACCGCATGCCCAGCCCCCACCATTCCCCCCACCCTCTCTGGCCAGGCTGAGATGTAAAGCCTTGGTTCTACCGACAATTTGATGCTATGATTGTAACCCTTCACCCTCCCCCTGAGCCAGCACTAGGGGTTCACCCTCCTGAACACCCAGACGCCCTCATTCTACCACCTTTTGATGTAATGGCCATGTGTCCTCTGTGTGGATAGTATCCCAGTTCACCCCGACCCTGACTGACCTCGGTGGCCATATATTTATTCTTGTACTAACATACTATAAAAGATGTCCCCCCGCTAGATCTAACAGAGGAAAAAAATAGATGTATCCCTGGAACGTGCCCCCTGATAAGCCTCCTGAACTCGTGAAAGCTGCACACCTATTGTTCAACCCATGCATAATATTCTTTAGAATAATGAATGACTCACACCCAGAGCTATGTGTTATGTCTCCTGTGATGTTAGAATAATGATTCATAGGATTCATATGGCATTATGAATATGGCATTATGAATTACGTCTAACCAAGAATGAGTGTGTCAGGTCGCAAGGGCAAATGTTAGCATATTCAAAGATGTATCAATCAACCATCAACCGACCAAAACTCCACCCTGAAGAGTTCAGCTGACCTGCAGGCACCACATGGACCTCTGCCAATCCTGGAGCACCGGGCATAAGGATTACATAGTAGCTAGTCTTCACCACCCAATCCCCACAACTTATGTGCCCCCTATAGCTTACATCATCAAGGATGCAACTTTGTAATAAATAAGACTGTTTACTGATGTTTTGGCAGAGCGCTCTCAGAGTTTGCAGAGTTCTCTGCTTGCCCTATATTGGTTTAGATAAAGTTTTACTTTTGACTTCACCCGCACTTGGTCTTGGTCTCATTCCCATTTGGGGGGTGTCCATTATTGAATCTCACTGAAGAGTTCTAAATGCCTTATTGGGGGACGCTCACTTTCAAGTGGTGACCCCTTGGATGTGATTTGTCCTTTTGTTCCTTTTGGCATGAGATGTCCCTGGCCACAGCGGAGACTCACGGCGCACCCCCTCAAGAGAGCTGCCCGCCTACGGCAATGGGTATGCTTAGACGTGCGCACGCAATAGGGTGAGAGGGTACGGGTCCCACTTTACAAAACCCATAGTACCGCTCGATGGAGCCGGGGGTGGCCATTGAGTGTGGGGCAGTGCCTGGACAGACTGGGTCCGGAGGGTCTTGGATCAAGACGGACATGTGAGTATCAAGTGCGAGTGACATTGAAAGAAGTTGGATGTAGAACATAGTATATGAGGTCGGACTAAAGTTAAGCGGGCTCTTGGGGGTATAATAGATACTATCTTCATTCTTTTTCTTTCTCTGCGTATGGCCATTAGGATGAGTTAAAGAGATTACGAGGTGAAAAAGGAGTACTGGAACCTAGCTCTGTGAGGGGTAGAAGGCGGCGCCGCATGGTGCTATCTTGACTAGTACTGGGAATAAGTGGAACATAACAGAAATAAGAGTCTCGCATAAGGGGAAGACTCGGAGTACAATTTAGAAAAGCTATAATCTTTTTCTTTTTCTGATTCACAGGAAAATATACAGGCAGCCTAAGTGGTAAGGGGTGTAGAGTGATGGGGTGAGGGAGATCCTCATTAATAAGAGCATTGAGAGAAGACAGGGAGGGTATGTGTTATGTGTTGTATGTGAACTGTCTCTTGGTCAATGTTATGTACTGAATTTGTTATGTCTTTTATGATCACTGCATTCTAATAATGGCTAAAATAACTGTACTGTTGTCCTATGAATAAGTGGTCATTGTAAGTGTAATACTTTTTAAGACTCAGTGTAGGTGTATAGAAGTGATATATCAATGACACAATACTGGTATAGTTAGCACCATAATGTATAACACACACACCAGCAAAAGGTACAAGGGGGGAGGGGACGAGAACATAACATGGGTGCAGAAACACCACTAGAGTATATTTGTCAGAGCCTACCAGGTTATGCAGAGAGAATAACTAAATACCATGACCAGTGGATCACAGAATTAAAAGGAAAAGGGCTACCACAGGTATGGCCCCAGGGAGGATCATTTGATAAAAACATACTTGATATGGTGGCCACATGCCTATTTGTAAAATATAAAGGAAAACAATTGCAGAATAGAAGGAAGATATTAGACCTATGGAGGTTTTTTGAAGAGGTGCCTCCAATAAATTGGAAAGAGCAAATAAAAGAACAGATTGCATCTCCCATGCCAATAGAGAATAACGGAAAAGAGGTCGAAGAAAAGGAAGGGCCAGGAGAGGTTGTACGAATATACCCCCTCTTAAACAATCCAGTGCCAGCCGAGGGATACAGTGACCCGGTGTATGTGTCAAAACCCACTTGTCCAACAATCCATAGAAGAAGGGTGGAAGAAGGGTGAGATATTATTTTGAATAAACAATGAACCAAGAAAGATAATAGAGTTAGAGCAACACACGCCTGAGGGAGAAACAATGGGAGAGGGCATGGCATCGGGAGGAGTGGAATAACTGTGATGGGACAAAGAGGTAGAGGAGTTAGAAGGGAGGAGAATAGGGATTGCAGCAGGAGGAACACAGGTGAGGTTAGACGAAACACCTCTGGGGCGGGCAATGGAAGAAGAATGGAATGGAAGACTAAGAAGCAGAGTGGGGAGGGTGGCCGTATTGGGAAAAAGAGGGACACAGCTGAATACGGAGAACGGGAAAAAAGGAAGGTTGCAGCTACCACTGATACACAGGGGAGGAGGGAGACCAAATTACATACCATGAACACAGATGGATAAAGCACATTTATTAAAACTATTACCCCCACTGTCAGGAGGTGCAAGTAAATTCTAAAAGAACACTGAAGGGGTTCCTTTGGCAGTAGGTGACGTTAAGAGCTTGCTGGTGTCCCCAGTAGGTCATCAAGCTGATCGGGTTTGGATGAAAGCAGGCTTCCCAGAAATAACATTAGATTGTGATCTCTATGATGGTGCTTCCTTTAACACAGTAAGAGCAAGAATCTGGGATGCATCAACAGATACATTCCCAGATACACCTGACTAACATTCAGTAATGCAATGCACAATGAATGACGAGGAAGATATGATATGATATGATATGGTATTTGTAACGCGCCTATACACAAGTGTTTCAAGGCGCGACGAGGCAGGGAGGGAGGGAAACAAGGGGAAGACAGACAAACGATCCTACTAGGCCAGGTGTCATTCAGATCGGGCAAGTGCAGCGGTAAGGGGAAAAGGTGAAAGTGCAGGGGGAGGAGGTGGGGGGGAAAGTGCAGTACACGGTAAGTAGCGTAATAAAATAATAAATAATAAATAAAAGGGCCAGCTGGTGGCAAGTGCGAGGTAAGTGCAGAGCAAGTGCTAGGAAGGGGGCTGTAGGGATACAGTGACAGTCCCACAGTGCAGGGGGAGCCAGGGAGGCAGTGCAAGTGGAGAGTGGCTGGGCCCTGGACAGAGGTCGCTGAGAGTGGCCAAGATGCAGGTTTAGTGCAGAATTTCAGTGGGGAGTTAAGCAGGTTTAGCAGGGGAGAGGGAGAGAGAAGGCAGAAGCGAAGAGGAAGGTTTTGAGGTGCTTCCGGAACCGGAGATGGTTCTCCTCAAGTTTCAGGGAGGCAGGAAGGCTGTTCCAGAGGGAGGCCCCTGCTGCGGAGAGAGATCTACCCCCAGCTCGTTGCTTCGAGAAGCGGCTGACCATGAGGGAGTTGGAGACGGATGAGCGAAGGGCTCGTGAAGGAAGATATTTAGGAAGAGAGAGTTGAAGGTATTTAGGCCCCAGGCCCCAGAAGGCCTTGTGGACAATGCAGAGGGTTTTGAACTTAATCCTCGCAGCCACTGGGAGCCAGTGAAGAGATTTCAGTCCTGGAGAGATAGGGTCCCTGGGCTTGAGGCCAAGGACAAGTCTCGCAGTTCTGTTCTGGATAAGTTGCAGAGGGCGGAGAGTGGAGGCAGGCAGATTAAGATAGAGGCTGTTACAGTAATCCAGCCTTGAGAGAACCAGGGCTCGGGAGACAGTGAGCTTCTGGGGGAAGGAGAGGAAGGGAAGAATACCTCTGAGGAGGTGCAGCTGGTAGTGCGACTTCTTAGAGACGTCAGATATATGAGGAGAGAAGGAGAGTGTGGAGTCGAAGATGACCCCAAGGTTTTTAGCCTTGCAGGTAGGGGCAGGAAGGGGGCCAAGGGAGGCCGGCCAGAGAGCTGCAGGGAAGGAGGGAATGGGTGTGCCGATGAGTAGAATCTCAGTCTTACTGGCGTTAAGGCAGAGGTCATTGGCGGCACACCATTCCTGGATAGCAGACAGACAGTCGGAGATGAGGGAAGAAGAGGAGGAGGCCGAGGGTAGCCTGAAAATGAGCTGGGTATCGTCCGCATAGCACTGGAAGTGGGGGCAGAGAGCGGCGATGCGGTGGGCAAGGAGTGCCAGATACTGGTTGAAAAGCCAGGGAGAGAGGTTGGATCCCTGGGGGACACCACAGGTGGAGAAAAAGATGTTGGAGAGGAAGGAGCCCATTTGGACCTGGGAGGGTCGACCGGAAAGGAAAGAGGTCAGCCATGCCAGAGCCTGACCAGTGATACCCAGGTTATCACGGAGACGGTTGAGCAGGATGGAATGGTTGACAGTGTCAAAGGCAGAGGAGAGATCGAGCAGAATGAGAACACAGGGAGTGTTGGAATCGAGGTTCAGGAGAAGGTCCTCACGGATGTTCAGGAGAGCAGTTTCCGTGCTTCTGGCCGCTCTGAAGCCGGATTGATGGTCATGAAGGTTACCAACATATTCAGCATGGAGGTTAAGCTGGGAGATGGCCAGTTTCTCCAGGAGCTTGCCCAGGAAGGGAGTAATAGAGATTGGGCGATAGTTGGCCGGGCAGGAGGGGTCGGAAGAGGGTTTCTTGAGGAGGGGTGCACAAGGGAGTGCTTGAGGGGGGATGGGAAGACTCCAGAGGCGAATGAGTGGTTGCAAAAGTCAGCCAGGGCAGGAGCCAGGGAGTCGATGTGGTCCTTGATGGTTTTGGAGGAACAGGGGTGAACCTGTTTAGACGAGGCTTTCATAGATCGGACTTGTCTGGAAACCTCATCAGCAGAAATAGGTGGAAAAGCAGAGAAGGAGGGCGGAGGGGCGGCTGCAAGAGAGCAAGAGGAAGAGCCGGGAAGAGAGGGAGGGAGGTGAGAGGAGGAGAGCGAGGACAGGATGTCCTGAGTTTTTGAGATGAAGTGCGAGGCCAGTGCAGTGCAAAGGGCCTGGGAGGGGACAGGAGAGGTAGAGACTGCAGCAGGGTTGGCCAGCTCCTTGCAGATTTTAAAGAGTTCGGCCGAGTTGTTAGATGCCTCAGAGATGCGGGCTTGGATAAGGGCTCTCTTCTTGGTGAGAACGGAGAGCCGGTATTGCCTTTGGAGCAGGCGGCAGGCCAGTTTGTCAGAGGATGAACATGAAGCACGCCATTTCCTCTCTGCCACCCTGCACTTGCGTTTTAGGGTGACGAGATCCGAGTCATACCAGGAGTTACATTTGGCTTTGGGCTTCAGGCGGATTCTCATGACGGGGGCAGGGATATCGAGAGTATCAGATATAGAGGAATAGAGCATGGAGAGGGCTGTGTCAGGGTGGGAGTCAGCCGAGGGGGGAGAAGGGGGCGAGAAGGTAGCAGCGAAAGCCTCAACTGACACGCGCTTCATGGGTCGGATGACCCAGAAGGTGGGAGGCAGTGAAGAGGGTGGCCTTGCCTGTGGGTTAGGGAGGGAGAGGTAGGAGGATAGGAGAAAGTGATCGCTCCAGGAGAGAGGAGTGGAGAGAGGGAGGGAGAGGGGAAGGTCAGAAGAGATCAGAGCATCAAGAGTGTGCCCTGCAAAGTGAGTAGGCCCAGACGGGAGAATAGAGAGTGAGAGAGAGTTGCAGAGTTCGCGAAAGAGACCAGTGGGGGGACAGGAGGCATCGAGGTGGATGTTGAAGTCACAGAGAAAGAGGAGTTGGGTGGTTGAGGACAGGAGTGAGGAGGAGAGGTCAGCCCACTCAGAGAGGAAGGAGGAAATTTGACCAGGTGGCCGATAGATAGTGGCCACGGTAAGGGAATGGCTAGGAGAGAGAGAGAGTCGGCAGACAAGACATTCAAAAGAGGAGTAGGTCTGCGTAGGAGTGACAGTGGCAGGAATCCACTCAGGGAAGATAAGGGCAACACCACCCCCTGAACGGTTAGGCCTGGGCACGGAGAGGATCTTGTAGCCATCAGGTAGGAGTGTGTCGAAGCTGGTGGCAGAGCTGGCAGTGAACCAAGTCTCAGTGAGACCGAGGACGTCGAGGTCCAGTTCCTCAAGAAGGCGACAGATATCAGAGGAGTGCTTGATGGCAGAGCGAGAATTTAGAGTGGCAATGTGGAGAAGGTTGCCACCCTTGAAAAACTTCCGGGGAGGGGTACAGATCAGAGGTACGCCCTGCGGAGGTGTTGGAGAAGGAGTTGAAGAGGGAGCAAGAGAAGGGGCAGGGAGGGAGGGGAGAGGCAAGGTAGCCGAGGACAGAGGAGGGGGGACAGCGGGAGCGGAGAGGAAGTTGATGAGGCATGGGAAGCGTCTATCAAAGAGGTGAAGGTTGGCCTGAGGGCCTTGGACCAAGACGGTCCCGTTAGCATAGACATTAATGATGGCTTTAGAGGAGTGGAAAGGGGCCAAGAGGACATCCCAACGGGTGCCACCATTAATGGGAGAGGTGGAGAAAGGAGAGAGCACAGCGACCATGTGAAGGGTCCATAGTTCAGGTGAAGGCACGAAAAACAGAATGTCAGTGAGAGTTTCCTTGGAGCAGGCGCTCGTGTAGGTGTCAGCGATAGGGAGGCCTGGGTTGGAGACCAGGATGTCCTTTTTAAACTTTTTCCTACCGGATTTAGTGAGGAGAGCAGGATAGTCAATGGAGAAGCAGTTAGAGTAGATAGGCGAGATAGAGAGCACCATGGAGTAAGAGGGGAGGCGGACGACACGAGTATGCAGACAGGAAGTGAGTGGAGGGCACTAGTTTACCACAATGCAGAGCAAACAGTAATGCGTAGTAGGTCAGGGCCACCTAAGTTTGAGAATCCTGCGAGGGGAGAAAAAGCACCCTAGTTGAACACAATGCAGAGCAAACAGTAATGCTTAGTAGGTCAGGTCCACCTAAGTTTGAGAATCCTGCGAGGGGAGAAAAAGCACCCTAGTTGAACACAATGCAGAGCAAACAGTAATGCTTAGTAGGTCAGGGCCACCTAAGTTTGAGAATCCTGCGAGGGGAGAAAAAAGTACCCTAGTTGAACACAATGCAGAGCAAACAGTAATGCTTAGTAGGTCAGGGCCACCTAAGTTTGAGAATCCTGCGAGGGGAGAAAAAGCACCCTAGTTGAACACAATGCAGAGCAAACAGTAATGCTTAGTAGGTCAGGGCCACCTAAGTTTGAGAATCCTGCGAGGGGAGAAAAAGCACCCTAGTTGAAACAATGCAGAGCAAACAGTAATGCTTAGTAGGTCAGGGCCACCTAAGTTTGAGAATCCTGCGAGGGGAGAAAAAAGCACCCTAGTTGAACACAATGCAGAGCAAACAGTAATGCTTAGTAGGTCAGGGCCACCTAAGTTTGAGAATCCTGCGAGGGGAGAAAAAGCACCCTAGTTGAACACAATGCAGAGCAAACAGTAATGCTTAGTAGGTCAGGGCCACCTAAGTTTGAGAATCCTGCGAGGGGAGAAAAAGCACCCTAGTTGAACACAATGCAGAGCAAACAGTAATGCTTAGTAGGTCAGGGCCACCTAGGTTTGAGAATCCTGCGAGGGGAGAAAAAACCACCCTAGTTGAACACAATGCAGAGCAAACAGTAATGCTTAGTAGGTCAGGGCCACCTAAGTTTGAGAATCCTGCGAGGGGAGAAAAAAAGCACCATAGTTTACCAAACAATTGGAATAAGGGGGCGAGGCATCGTGCGGATGAGGTGTGCAAGGTGAGGAGGGGTCGGCCAGAGAGCGGAGGAACTGGCACCTGGCGTCCCCTGCGGACACCTGCAGACACACAGGGAGCCGCACTGTAGGAGTCGCCCTTGGCCTGGGGCCCTTAGCCGCGGGGGCTGCTGGGCAGAGGGCTGCCCAGGAGGGGGGAGGTTATAGGCAGAGGGAGAGGAAGGGGGGGGTGTGGGCGGGCAGGGAGGCGGGGAGGGAGGGGAAGACCAGGAAGTGGGAGGGGGGGAGCAGGAGCAGGTCAAACACCGCGCTAGGAGCGCGAGGGAAAAAATTCAACTTTCTTTTTCCTTTTTTTTTTTAAAAAAGCACAGAAACACTCACGTAGGCCCAGGCAGGGCTTTCCAGGCCTGCTGATCCCCTCAGGCCACCGGCGACCGCTCTCCACGCTCAGCTGGAGAAAAGAAGCGAGCGTGGGGAACGGCCGTCGAGTAGGCCAGAGGGGAGACAATGGCCTTCATTTTACGGGTGCAGGAGATGTGGAGAGTGGAGACGGGCACGACCTGGGATCAGTCAATCTCCTTGTTCTACTTTATAATAAGAAGAGGGCTTCCAAAGGAAGTTCAGAAAGCACTCGATAAAATAGCTGGGATTGAAGCCAAGGGCTGGCCCGAGATACAAAGCATCATAGTGCAACATTTCAAAAGGATCAAAGAGAGGGAGAAGGAGATAGCACAGAGAAGACAGGCAGACAAGGCAAAATTGATTCAGATGAAACTAGTGAAGGTCACAGCAGATGCAGCCGCACTCCCCACAGAAAGGGAACGAGAGGAGGAGGAAGGGTCAACAATAATAGAAGCTAGAATGGCAGCTAATTGGGCAGCAAACGGACAGGAGCAGTGGAACAGTGTGGAACAATATGGAGGGCCACAGTGGCAAGTAAGGAGCACCTGTGGAGGAAGAGGTGGGTATAGAGGTCAAAGAGGGGTGGTCCAGGCTATGGAGGGTATGTAACTTGATGTTTCGGTCTAGAAAAACCTGTGCCAGGGTCTGAGCTGAGTGAATACCTTTTAGAGCTATGAAATGGGCCATTTTGGAGAAGAGGTCCACTACTACGAGGATGGTATTATAACCTGAGTTAGGAGGTAGATAAGTGATGAAGTCCATTGATACTGTGTGCCAGGGCGCTGGCGGAATGGTGATTGGCTGAAGGAGGCCGGCTGGTTTTTGTCTGGATGTTTTGTATTGTGCACACACCTCACAGGTGCCTATGTAGGTGGCAACATCTTCTCGCCAAGTTGGCCACCAATAAGATTTGCTTCTTCATGGTTTTGGCTATACCCGGATGGGCTTCTAACCGCGAGTCATGCTAGTCTGATATGATTGCTTGTTACAGATCCTTTGTTGGAACGTAGCGTTTTTGGTAGTATGGTCGTTTGTCTTGAATGGTGAACTGATCTCCCTTCGTGTCCCAAGCCAGTAGGTCTTCTTCAGACATATTTTCTTTTATTGTTTCCTGCAGAATATTTAACGGCGATGTGCCGATGCAGAGGTTAGAATTTTATGGCTGGGTATGATCTCCACCGGGTTAGGGGCATTGTAGACTTCCTCTCCTGTGCCAATGCGGATAACGCATCCGCTTTCCCGTTCTTAACTCCGGGGCGGTAGGTGATTACAAAGTCATATTCCATTAAGGATAGGGCCCAACAGAGCTGCCTAGAAGACTGAGCTTTTGCTGAGCGTAAGTATTGCAAGTTCCGATGATCTGGTATTATTGTGATGGTGTGTTTTGCTCCTAGTAAGTAATGTCGCCATTCACACACTGTGCTTTTGATTGCCAGGAGTTCTTTCTCAGAAATTGCATAGTTCAATTCTACTGGGGAACATTTCCTTGACCAAAAGGCAATGGGATGAAGGCATCCGGTTTCAGGATTTTGTTGAGACAATACAGCCCCCATGGCAATGCTTGAAGCATCTGTTTCCACGATGTACGGTAAATCGGGCTGTGGGTGTTGCAGAATTGGGGCTGAGGTGAATTTTTCCTTGAGAGCTTGGAAAGCTTCTTCCGCCACTGGTGTCCATTCAAACTTTCAGTGTTTGCGAAGCAAGGACATTATTGGATGTACAATATGTGAGAATCCTGGTATGAAGCGTCAATAAAAGTTTGCAAACCCTAGAAAAATCTATACTCCCTTTACAGACGTGGGTGAGGAACGAGTGAGGATTGCCTCCACTTTTCTATTGTCCATCTTGATCGCCTGCGGTGTCAGTACAGATCCCAGAAACTCCACCTCAGTGACGTGGAAGGAGCCTTTTTCTAGCTTTGCATAGTTGGTTTTCACGCAGTTTGCGGAGTATCACTTGCACGTGGGTTACGTGCTCTTGGGGAGTGGTGGAGTAGATCAGAATGTCATTGATGTAGACAACTGCGCAGACATCGAGGAGTTCCCGTAACACATCATTCATAAAATGCTGGAACACAGCCGGGGCATTGCAAAGCCCAAAGGGCATGACCTGGTATTCGTACAAGCCATAGCGGGTACGGAACGCAGTCTTCCACTCGTCCCCTTTCTTCATGCGTACCAGGTGATATGCACCGCGTAAGTTTAGCTTGGTGAAAATCTTCGCTTGTCTCACCTGGTCTATGAGTTCTAGTATCAGAGGTAATGAATACTTATTTTTTATGGTGACTTGATTTAGGGCCCGGTAATCAATACACGTTCTTAAGTCCCCCTCTTTCTTCGGTACAAAGAAGAGTGGGGAAGCGGCTGGTGACTTAGATGGTCTAATGAAGCCATTGGCCAGGTATTGATCCAAGTAGGTCCGTAGATGAGTGTTTTCTTCCTCAGTAAATGCATAAATGCGGCTGCACGGTACTTGTGCCCCTGGTTGCAGGTCAATCTGGCAGTCGTAAACTCGATGTGGTGGTAGTGTATTGGCTTGCTCTTTCGCAAACTGGAATCTCCTGGAACTCCACGACACCCACACCTGTCCAATAAGTGGTATGCAGTCATAAGTTTCAATGCAAAGCAAGCAACTAACGAGAGCTGTTATGTGTGCTCTCTCATCCCCCATGCCTTAGGTACCATCAAGGTGCTCCTGCCACAAGAATCACCTATTGCAGATGCCCAGTGTCTCCTTCATCTCGCCTTATGCGGAATAAAGAACACCTTCCAAGCACACACTGTCTCTTTTGAAATGCTACAGAACAAAATAACTTGCTATACAAGACCCAAAGGGGTGGTGTGCCTGAAGGAATCGTTTTAGTGATTAAACGAACATTGGATTCGGACAATAAATGGCAAGATGAACAAATTACATCCAAGGCAGAAGCGCTGCGAGGGTTGGCAGCAGAAAAGTTGCAGTGGATCGAGAAAACATGCGCTCCGGTATAGACCCAACACATCACAAAGCTCACTTGGGTAACAGCCTTGGAAAAGCCCTTCAAACTACAAAAAGAGATTACCTACGAACTGTGTTTTCTTGGAGAAGGAAAAATAAACATGGGCACAAATAAGAACTGTAACAAAACGCTCATCATACCAAACATGAAGAAAGGGACAGCTGCATTAATGGATAATTACTGGATTTGCAGAAAAAACACACACTTGCAACTCTCAGAATCATGGAGGGGCACTTGTTCTCTGGCAACACTGTATTTCACCCTGTTGGTGGTCCCAGAGATTCATTTTCAAGAGGGGATGGGGCTGCCAGCCATCCAAGAACCAGAGGCACCACAACCAACCGATGAGGACCCAGTGTATGCCCTATCCGCGGAGGACTTGCAAAGCCAAGTATCCAGAAAAAGAAGGTCATCCAATTACATATCTAAGGCAGCCACAAAACTCTTGGCACAAATTACAGACAGGTTCTGGTTGTTCAATTCCATTGAAGCATTTTTCACCTCCCTTGTCCCAAGTATCCAGGCGAAGGCCAACGCAATATTGCTCCAAATTACATGCTGGGAACTGATCCAACTGGCCAATGACACAGAAGAAGGATTCAATGTGATCAAGGTGGAGCTAAGGGCCCTATGGCTATCACTCCAAGTGTTCCTTCAATATGAATGTTTTTAATTCTTTTCGAGAAAAACACAGCCGACACGTGTTTCGGCCACCGGTTTTTCTCAAGGATCATGTACACTCCCTATATCTCTTAAATTTGAGATCTCAATGTCAAATGATCACACTTGATCTTATGTTGAAAATTCAGAGTTAAAATCCTGTACGGATGAGTCTATTGAGTCAAATAAGTATTGGAAATTCCTGTAGTCTTATAATTGTGAGTTCTAGGCTCCAAAATTCAAAAATCACCATTTACTGGGCTTGATCCCAGCTTGTGAAGCTAGATGAACATAGATTGCATGTGCCTTCCGGTCGTCACCTCTATGGCTTTGTATCCAGCAACATGTGTATCAGCTCATTACCTTTCTACTCTGCTTTCACTTCATTATCACCTTGCTAACAAAGAGTGGTTCATATCTTTTCAATGGAAACACAGTGTTTCAGCGCCCCCGCTGGTGCCCGTCCCTTGATAATCTGCAGGTATTAATGCCGGCACTGTATTCTTTATGTCTCGGTTATGATCTAAGCACCCTTCACGTGAGAAACCCTGTTTTTTCCCATCTATTGGCAAAAGGCCCACCAAACATCATGCTGAAATGGGCACCACGAGCCCTCACATGTCTTCATCTGGCGCTGTGTTACTCACCTGTTAGAAAGCTTTGAATGTCCCAACAGACCCTTGTGTCTGAGAGTTCAGGGGGCCTGGATGGGGGGCTAGCCGATGAATACAAAAATACAAAAAATCTCCAACTCTGCATACAATCTGTGCCACTTGGAACCAATAGTCCTGTCATGGGGGTCATTTGCTTGAGGTTTGACTGACCCAGACAAGCCTTTAAAAAACACCTGTTTTATAATGAAATTCGGAGCTTTCTCTACGGGCCAGTCAGGGTCCCGGGATGATCAGAAATGAAACCGGTTGCTATAGCAATTAAAACTGGGGGCATTCACTTGGCAGCAGCCGTGAGGCGCTGATACAGCTAAAACAAATGTTTGCGCATGGCCGCGTCTGCGATGGTGACAGATTAGGGAGCACTGGCCTTGAGACTTGATTCAATTCACTTGTAAATAAATCGTCCGGCAGGCTCCGGCTGGCAGGCCTGAGGGCGCATAGCAATGCAGGGCACCATCCTTCTGCCGCCATCCATGGAGAGAAGGGAGAAAGGTGCTGAGGAGTTGCAGGGGTGGAGAAGAAAATCACCACCATGGGTGCCACCAGTTGTGAGGAATGAAACCATTTGCATGGGGAGAGTGCGCTCGCATGGGCTTTTTGATAAATGAAAATGAATGATGGGAGATCAGCCTCAGTTAAATGCATGCAGCCATTCCTGCACACATTTCATCTGCTACCTGCACGAAACGCATAGCCACGTGTACTCTGGGAAGACACAGTCTACACGCTCCATCTTCCCCTGTCATAGTCATCTGGAATGTGACAGCCACGGGTACATCAAAGCATCTCAAGAAGGGGAAGGCACACCATCCACCAGCCATGTTTAGCCTAATTTAAATATAAAAGGTCCCATGGAGCTGCTTTCCCTTTGTCTAATCCGGATGGAGGCAGTGCATACTAATGAGGAATCCTTAAGGCAAGCCTGAAGAAGAGGCTTTGTTACCGGAAGAAACAACAGGAAGGCAGGGCTAACACCCCTTTGGTATGCAATGTGTCAACTTGAAGCTAGATCCCACCTCTCTGTATGAAAGGCAGCAAATGGCCTGTCTGGGTCCATCAGTTACCGTAGGTGTCCCTGCAGGGCAGAACCCTTCCAGAGCGATGAAGGATGTGACTTAGGGGAGACAGGAAGTCTGCTTGCATCGCAAACTTCAAGGGAGTCCCGCGCTTTGATCAAGAGTCACAGAAGGCTCAGTTAACCAGAGAAACACTTTGACCTATAACAGACAGAAAGATGGGTGGGACTAAGGTATGTTCCTGACCTCATACATAACATAAGATTGTTGGTGGGGACCCAGGATTTGTACATTAAGGTGGGCTTAGCCTTCACCAATCGCTGGGCTGCATTTGGCTTTAAGAGCGGGCTGAACCCCTCACTTGACTGATCATCCAACAACTTTGAAAGGAGTAAGAAGATGGACTCATTTGAACCTTGGTTTAGGTTACTGTCTATCTTACATCTTCTGCCAGTGAAGGAAGGCCAGGTGTTCCAAGAGGGAAGCAAAATGCCTCCCCTAAACATCTCCCAGGGAACAGAGGGAGATACCGGACTCAGAGGACCCATCCAGCAGCTCCAGAACCAGTACCCAACCGACACACAGCATGCCCTGCTAAATTCTGCCAGCAAGCTTTCTAGCTGGCTAATGCCAGAGGGTATCTGAACTAAGGACAAGGCCTTTGTCTGCAAACACTCTCCTGAGCTCTGGACCATCCGCCTTAAAAGGACAAAATGAGCCCTGCGAAGAAGCTAGGAGGAGTGCCACATAAGCTTTCCACCGTCCATCTATTAAGGACATTTTCGAGACAGTCGAGTCCTTGAACCACATCCTGCTGCACCACTGACTGTTGCCACGCCGCAGTCTCAAGAGGTGTCTGAGCTGCCTCGACCAGCATTCCAGATCTGCCAACTAGCACTGAGACAATGATTATTTTTCCCCACCATCCTGGACAGCCTGCAGACGTTCGTCCAGCCTCGGTTGCCGAACTGCCTGACACCTGGCACCTGCAGCTATCTCACACCACTAACTCTTTCTCAAGGGCTGCGAAGCACCCTTGAAATGCCTCAACACTCTCGAGCACCAAGAACTTCTTCATCACCAGGTAAATTGTGGCTCTGCCCCCCTGGTCCTTCTCTGAAGGCCCATAGAGACAGTTACAACCCTTTGCCCCCTTGGTGCTGCAACTGAATAACCTTGAACAGTAAAACTGGTTGCTTTACCAACTGCCCTCCTGTCAGTATCCAGAGTGCATCCCTTTTCTTTGTGAAACTGTCTGTCCTCTATGTTTTATTACAAGGTGGGTCATATTTGCAGTGTGCTAGAACTGTCTGCTGTAGTAATAGTAAAGTAGATATGTGTATACAACCTTGATTGTACAGTCCCTTTTATTAATTAATAATAATTGTATTCTGCTGGGTTGCAACTAACCAACGATCCACAACCTTGCAGAAATAAGCCGGCCACTCTGTCTTCATTACCAACATTGGACAAAGATGTCTTATAATTTACTTGTATTCCAATTTGTTTGTATCCCTTCTGGTGTACTAGAGGTGTGGGTTTGATTGATGGTTTAGAAACCGACATTCATCCCTGGAATACTGGTGCCCCGGAAGTTAATTTGCTACACCAGTCTTCATGTCAATGGAGGGCGGAATGCCAATGAACCGCATTAAATCCACAGACATGGGAAGAAGACAGTGAAAGGACTTATTGTGTTCATAGTGTTAGGAATGGCCAGCATCATGCCAATGTCGGGCACAGATTTTTCCCTCTGCTGCATCCCATGGAGACGAGAGCAAGTGTGCTTGGATCATTTGTGGGTGAGATGGGACCTTTCTTCCTCATCCCAGATCAGTGTGGCATGCTTCTGCTACCAGCATTCTGAGGAGAAGGAAGAGGAAAAACTAAGGGGATTGATATGGTTGGAGTGAGTGGCCACGTATTACAACATACTATACATCATACTTATTCAAGGCAATTGGCTTCCCACCCGCTAGACTCAAGGAGTGCTGACGAGAGGTGGCCAGGCTTCAGGCTTCATCATGCCAACGCAGGATACCATTTTGCTCCTACAGGCCAGCTGAAGATGTGTGGGGCCCTGTTTCAAAATAATGTTTGGGTGCCCCCTTGTTTAGAGCGGAAAAGAGTTTTGGGCACCCATGGTATTCATACAATATAATGAGACAAACAAAAACACCTAAATAAAGTGGGGTTCAGAATAGTGTCTCCCTCTAACTGGCTGGAAATCTAGAAAAAAGAAGACACATATGTTTGTTGTAAATCTGACCTAACATCTATCAACATCATTCTCACTCAGTCATGCTCCATTCAAAACAGTTTCTTCCTGCAGGACCATTTCTGTGCTGAATAATTTACTGTTAAAAAATAAATGTTTTTATTATATACAAATATTAAAACAACTCAATCGTACAGAAAATCAGTCTCAAATCCACTCTCGGTTGATAATGGACAACAAAAATAAGTGATGGGGTTAGTAAACGTCACTCAAAAAAGCTCAAAGCAGCAGTATTACATTAAACAACAAATTAACTTTTCCTCATCCACAGACATCAGTCTGGACTTGTCGGCTCAATGAATTTCCTCAGACCATTTACAATGTTCATACCCTATTTCAATGAGTTCCTATGGCCAAATGACAATGACAAAACCATGACAATCTAAACTCAAAGGTCATGTGTTCCGTCTTAGATTTGCACATATTTTCTTTGATGCACTGTATATTAAATAAACTAGACAGTGTCGACAGATGTGTGTTTTAGACTCTTATGGAGGAGGTTCTATCTTCACCACCTCTCAATTTGTGTAGGCCTTCATCGGGACAGATAGCAAGTGCATCCTCATGATGAAACTGAAATGTACATATGGCACAAGTAGACCTTTCTCATCTCGAAAAGCTAACCCTGCAGGTGAAAAAACAAATAAAACAAACTACCATCAGTCAAAAACTCAGTCATTCTAAACATATATTTCCTTCAATCAGATCGTCAGGGTTCACAGACCTACTTGGGACACTCCCTAGCTCTCCTTGTTCAATGCAGCAAATGTTGTTTTATATGTGTTATTAATGGCACACAGATTTGGTTGTGAACTGGTGAACCTGCAAAGAAAACCTGCTTACTCCATAGTCCTCTCCGAGATATAGTGCCAGAATTGTTATCTCAGTCCTAAGCACACCCAAAGAACCAAACAATTGAGAAACTATTTGCATTCACCTTATCCACAACACAAAGCCTTCACGGTCACAATGAGATCTGGGGCTTCTTCTTAAGAAAGAACCTCATGCACTTGCTAAATGGTTTATGTTGGAATAAACATAGACCTTATTGTTCTCCTGCCAGTCGGGAAACTGATTTGTGTACAGCTGCTAAATTGTTTCTATTGAAACAGACATGCTACTTACTATTCTCTTGCTAGTCAGAAAGAAGTCTGACTACTCCCTGGTGTGACACAGCTGCATGAAATTCAGTCTTAAGACGAATCCCCAGATCTCATTGTGACCAGGAAGGCTTTTTCTTGTGGATAAGGTAAATACAATGAGTTTCTCAATGTTCTTGTTCTTTGGGCATGTTTAGGAGTGAGACAACAATTCTGATATGATATGATATGGTATTTGTAACGCGCCTATACACAAGTGTTTCAAGGCGCGACGAGGCAGGGAGGGAGGGAAACAAGGGGAAGACAGACAAACGATCCTACTAGGCCAGGTGTCATTCAGATCGCGCAAGTGCAGAGGTAAGGGGAAAAGGAGGAAGTGCAGGGGGAGGAGGTGGGGGGGAAGTGCAGTACAAGGTAAGTAGCGTCAAAAATAATAAATAATAAATAATAAATAAAAAGGGCCAGCTGGTGGCAAGTGCGAGGTAAGTGCAGAGCAAGTGCTGGGAAGGGGGCTGTAGGGATACAGTGACAGTCCCACAGTGCAGGGGGAGCCAGGGAGGCAGTGCAAGTGGAGAGTGGCTGGGCCCTGGACCGAGGTTGCTGAGAGTGGCCCAGATGCAGGTTTAGTGCTGAATTCAGTGGGGAGTTAAGCAGGATTAGCAGGGGAGAGGGAGAGAGAAGGCAGAAGCAAAGAGGAAGGTTTTGAGGTGCTTCCGGAACCGGAGATGGTTCTCCTCAAGTTTCAGGGAGGCAGGAAGGCTGTTCCAGAGGGAGGCCCCTGCTGCGGAGAGAGATCTACCCCCAGCTCGTTGCTTCGAGAAGCGGCTGACCATGAGGGAGTTGGAGACGGATGAGCGAAGGGCTCGTGAAGGAAGATATTTAGGAAGAGAGAGTTGAAGGTATTTAGGTCCCAGGCCCCAGAAGGCCTTGTGGACAATGCAGAGGGTTTTGAACTTAATCCTCGCAGCCACTGGGAGCCAGTGAAGAGATTTCAGTCCTGGAGAGATACGGTCCCTGGGCTTGAGGCCAAGGACAAGTCTCGCAGTTCTGTTCTGGATAAGTTGCAGAGGGCGGAGAGTGGAGGCAGGCAGATTAAGATAGAGGCTGTTACAGTAGTCCAGCCTTGAGAGAACCAGGGCTCGGGAGACAGTGAGCTTCTGGGGGAAGGAGAGGAAGGGAAGAATACCTCTGAGGAGGTGCAGCTGGTAGTGTGACTTCTTAGAGATGTCAGATATATGAGGAGAGAAGGAGAGTGTGGAGTCGAAGATGACCCCGAGGTTTTTAGGCTTGCAGGTAGGGGCAGGAAGGGGGCCAAGGGAGGCCGGCCAGAGAGCTGCAGGGAAGGAGGGAGTGGGTGTGCCGATGAGTAGAATCTCAGTCTTACTGGCGTTGAGGCAGAGGTCATTGGCGGCACACCATTCCTGGATAGCAGAAAGACAGTCGGAGATGAGGGAAGGAGAGGAGGAGGCCGAGGGTAGCCTGAAAATGAGCTGGGTATCGTCTGCATAGCACTGGAAGTAGGGGCAGAGAGCGGCGATGCGGTGAGCAAGGAGTGCCAGATACTGGTTGAAAAGCCAGGGAGAGAGGTTGGATCCCTGGGGGACACCACAGGTGGAGAAAAAGATGTCAGAGAGGAAGGAGCCCATTTGGACCTGGGAGGGTCGACCGGAGAGGAAAGAAGTCAGCCAGGCCAGAGCCTGACCAGTGATACCCAGGTTATCACGGAGACAGTTGAGCAGGATGGCATGGTTGACAGTGTCAAAGGCAGAGGAGAGATCGAGCAGAATGAGAACACAGGGAGTGTTGGAATCGAGGTTCAGGAGCAGGTCCTCACGGATGTTCAGGAGAGCAGTTTCCGTGCTTCTGGCCGCTCTGAAGCCGGATTGATGGTCATGAAGATTACCAACAGATTCAGCATGGAGGTTAAGCTGGGAGATGGCCAGTTTCTCCAGGAGCTTACCCAGGAAGGGAGTAATGGAGATTGGGCGATAATTGGCCGGGCAGGAGGGGTCGGCAGAGGGTTTCTTCGAGGAGGGGGTGCACAAGGGAGTGCTTGAGGGGGGATGGGAAGACTCCAGAGGCGAATGAGTGGTTGCAAAAGTCAGCCAGGGCAGGAGCCAGGGAGTCGATGTGGTCCTTGATGGTTTTGGAGGAACAGGGGTGAACCTGTTTAGACGAGGCTTTCATAGATCGGACTTGTCTGGAAACCTCATCAGCAGAAAAAGGTGGAAAAGCAGAGAAGGAGGGTGGAGGGGCGGCTGCAAGAGAGCAAGAGGAAGAGCCGGGAAGAGAGGGAGGGAGGAGAGAGGAGGAGAGCGAGGACAGGATGTCCTGAGTTTTTGAGATGAAGTGCGAGGCCAGTGCAGTGCAGAGGGCCTGGGAGGGGACAGGAGAGGTAGAGACTGCAGCAGGGTTGGCCAGCTCCTTGCAGATTTTAAAGAGTTCGGCCGAGTTGTTAGATGCCTCAGAGATGCGGGCTTGGATAAGGGCTCTCTTCTTGGTGTGAACGGAGAGCCGGTATTGCCTTTGGAGCATGCGACAGGCCAGTTTGTCAGAGGATGAACATGAAGCACGCCATTTCCTCTCTGCCACCCTACACTTGCGTTTTAGGGTGACGAAATCCGAGTCATACCAGGAGTTACATTTGGCTTTGGGCTTCAGGCGGATTCTCATGACGGGGGCAAGGATATCGAGAGTATCAGATATAGAGGAATAGAGCATGGAGAGGGCTGTGTCAGGGTGGGAGTCAGCTGAGGGGGGAGGAGGGGGCGAGAAGGTAGCAGCGAAAGCCTCAACTGACACGCGCTTCATGGGTCGGATGACCGAGAAGGTGGGTGGCAGTGAAGAGGGTGGCTTTGCCTGTGGGGTAGGGAGGGAGAGGTGGGAGGATAGGAGAAAGTGATCGCTCCAGGAGAGAGGAGTGGAGAGAGGAAGGGAGAGGGGAAGGTCAGAAGAGATCAGAGCATCAAGAGTGTGCCCTGCAGAGTGAGTAGGCCCAGACGGGAGAATAGAGAGTGAGAGAGAGTTACAGAGTTCGCGAAAGAGACCAGTGGGGGGACAGGAGGCATCGAGGTGGATGTTGAAGTCACCGAGAAAGAGGAGTTGGGTGGTTGAGGACAGGAGTGAGGAGGAGAGGTCAGCCCATTCAGAGAGGAAGGAGGAAATTTGACCAGGTGGCCGATAGATAGTAGCCACGGTAAGGGAATGGCTAGGAGAGAGAGAGAGTCGGCAGACAAGGCATTCAAAGGAGGAGTAGGTCTGCGTAGGAGTGACAGAGGCAGGAATCCACTCAGGGAAGATAAGGGCAACACCACCCCCTGAACGGTTGGGCCTGGGCACGGAGAGGATCTTGTAACCGTCAGGTAGGAGTGTGTCGAAGCTGGTGGCAGAGCTGGCTGTGAACCATGTCTCAGTGAGACTGAGGACGTCGAGGTCCAGTTCCTCAAGAAGGCGACAGATATCAGAGGAGTGCTTGATGGCAGAGCGAGCATTTAGAGTGGCAATGTGGAGAAGGTTGCCACCTTTGAAAAACTTCCGGGGAGGGGTACAGATCAGAGGTATGCCCTGCGGAGGTGTTAGAGAAGGAGTTGAAGAGGGAGCAAGAGAAGGGGCAGGGGGGAGGGGAGAGGCAAGGTAGCCGAGGACAGAGGAAGGGGGACAGCGGGAGCGGAGAGGAAGTTGATGAGGCGTGGGAGGCGTCTATCAAAGAGGTGAAGGTTGGCCTGAGGGCCTTGGACCAAGACGGTCCCGTTAGCATAGACATTAATAATGGCCTTAGAGGAGTGGAAAGGGGCCAAGAGGACATCCCAACGGGTGCCACCATTAATGGGAGAGGAGGAGAAAGGAGAGAGCACAGAGACCATGTGAAGGGTCCATGGGTCAGGTGAAGGCACGAAAAAGAGAATGTCAGTGAGAGTTTCCTTGGAGCAGGCGCTCGTGTAGGTGTCAGCGATAGGGAGGCCTGGGTTGGAGACCAGGATGTCCTTTTTAAACTTTTTCCTACCGGATTTAGTGAGGAGAGCAGGATAGTCAATAGAGAAGCAGTTAGAGTAGATAGGCGAGATGGAGAGCACCATGGAGTAGGAGGGGAGGCGGACGACACGAGTATGCAGACAGGAATTGAGTGGAGGGCACTAGTTTAACACGATACAGAGCAAACAGTAATGCATAGTAGGTCAGGGCCACCTAAGTTTGAGAATCCTGCGAGGGGAGAAAAAGCACCCTAGTTTAACACAATGCAGAGCAAACAGTAATGCGTAGTAGGTCAGGGCCACCTAAGTTTGAGAATCCTACGAGGGGAGAAAAGCACCCTAGTTTAACACAATACAGAGCAAACAGTAATGCGTAGTAGGTCAGGGCCACCTAAGTTTGAGAATCCTGCGAGGGGAGAAAAAGCACCCTAGTTTAACACAATGCAGAGCAAACAGTAATGCGTAGTAGGTCGGGCCACCTAAGTTTGAGAATCCTGCGAGGGGAGAAAAAGCACCCTAGTTTAACACAATGCAGAGCAAACAGTAATGCGTAGTAGGTCGGGCCACCTAAGTTTGAGAATCCTGCGAGGGGAGAAAAAGCACCCTAGTTTAACACAATGCAGAGCAAACAGTAATGCGTAGTAGGTCGGGCCACCTAAGTTTGAGAATCCTGAGAGGGGAGAAAAAGCATCCTAGTTTAACAGTAAATTGGAAAAGGGGGGGCGAGGCATCATGCGGATGAGGTGGGCAAGGTGAGGAGGGGTGGGCCGGAGAGCAGAGGAGCTGGCGCCTGGCGTCCCCTGCGGACATCTGCAGACACACAGGGAGCCGCAGCTGAGGAGTCGCCCTTGGCTTAGGGCCCTTAGCCGCAGGGGGCTGCCGGGCAGAGGGCTGCCCAGGAGGGGGGAGGTTTTAGGCAGAGGGAGAGGAAGGGGAGGGGGGGTGTGGGCGGGCAGGGAGGCGGGAGGGAGAGGAGGACCAGGAAGTGGGAGGGGGGCAGCAGGAGCAGGCTCACAACGCGCTCGGAGCGCGAATCAAGTTACCAACAATAAAATTAAAAACAAATCCACTCACAGGGCCCAGGCAGGGCTACCTAGCCTGCTGTTCCCTCCGGGCTACCGGCGACCGCTCTCCCACGCACCGCAGAGCTAAGAAAGCGGGCGGGGGAACGGCCGTCGAGTAGGCCAGAAGGGGACAGTCAGGCAACCAATCAGAGGGGGGGTGGGCGGGCAGGGAGGCGGGAGGGAGAGGAGGACCAGGAAGTGGGAGGGGGGCAGCAGGAGCAGGCTCACAACGCGCTCGGAGCGCGAATCAAGTTACCAACAATAAAATTAAAAACAAATCCACTCACAGGGCCCAGGCAGGGCTACCTAGCCTGCTGTTCCCTCCGGGCTACCGGCGACCGCTCTCCCACGCACCGCAGAGCTAAGAAAGCGGGCGGGGGGAACGGCCGTCGAGTAGGCCAGAAGGGGACAGTCAGGCAACCAATCAGAGGGGGGGTGGGCGGGCAGGGAGGCGGGAGGGAGAGGAGGACCAGGAAGTGGGAGGGGGGCAGCAGGAGCAGGCTCACAACGCGCTCGGAGCGCGAATCAAGTTACCAACAATAAAATTAAAAACAAATCCACTCACAGGGCCCAGGCAGGGCTACCTAGCCTGCTGTTCCCTCCGGGCTACCGGCGACCGCTCTCCCACGCACCGCAGAGCTAAGAAAGCGGGCGGGGGGAACGGCCGTCGAGTAGGCCAGAAGGGGACAGTCAGGCAACCAATCAGAGGGGAGGTGGGCGGGCAGGGAGGCGGGAGGGAGAGGAGGACCAGGAAGTGGGAGGGGGGCAGCAGGAGCAGGCTCACAACGCGCTCGGAGCGCGAATCAAGTTACCAACAATAAAATTAAAAACAAATCCACTCACAGGGCCCAGGCAGGGCTACCTAGCCTGCTGTTCCCTCCGGGCTACCGGCGACCGCTCTCCCACGCACCGCAGAGCTAAGAAAGCGGGCGGGGGGAACGGCCGTCGAGTAGGCCAGAAGGGGACAGTCAGGCAACCAATCAGAGGGGGGGTGGGTGGGCAGGGAGGCGGGAGGGAGAGGAGGACCAGGAAGTGGGAGGGGGGCAGCAGGAGCAGGCTCACAACGCGCTCGGAGCGCGAATCAAGTTACCAACAATAAAATTAAAAACAAATCCACTCACAGGGCCCAGGCAGGGCTACCTAGCCTGCTGTTCCCTCCGGGCTACCGGCGACCGCTCTCCCACGCACCGCAGAGCTAAGAAAATTCTGGTACCTATTTCTCAGAGTGGACTATGGAGTAAGTAGTTTTGCTTTGCAGGTTCACCAGTTCACAAGGCAATATGTGTGCCATGAGTAACATGTCAAAGAATAGTTCAAGATGGTCAAGGGTTTAAATCTTTCACCCCAATTACCAGCAGAGAACGCGTGGGCCCGTCAACACATCCCCCTCCACAAGAACAGTCTCAGCCATGGGGCAAAGTTACTGTCTTTTATTAGCAATCAAAAAACAGACCGGGCTCAAACTAGAAAACAAATATCCTCCAGCGCTCTCGGCTTCTAGGCATGTGTCAACCGCTTTTATTCTGATGTGACGTCACAAATTCAGGTACCATCTCAGAAACCTATCAGCCCATTACCTTGATCAGTCTGAGCCGGTTACATATAGAAAACCTATGGGTTAATCTAACGATTGGAGAACCATGACTAGGAGACCCTCCTGAGGCCGCCCCTACTAATGAAAAGGTAGGACCAAGACTTATGAGCCATCAATGTGGACCGCACACCCTTTAGTCCAAGAAGGGTCAACCTATTTTTTGGTTTGTTTGTTCTTTTTTGTTCTTTTCCAAATTTTCCAAAGCAAAATGAGACAATTTAACTGGAGCAATTCATTGTGCAAGTGCATACTTTTTATTTTATTTGTTTTGCTTAACAACACCGTGAGGCGGTGTATTTACAAAAGGATCATGTGTATGGCCATGCATTTTGGACTACTGTCCTTCTTCGGCCACATGTTTGACCTTTTTATCGAAAGCAATCACAGTCTTTGTCTACTTGTTTGAACACAAGCTACTTATATCAATATGTTTCACAAGAAATATCATAAACATATCATCACCAACACGAATATGCAATTGTAAAATTTAAAACAGTAACAGGGTGCCCATAGTAGACCGACCAACATATATTGACATATATATATAGAGAGAGAAAAAATATACATGTCCAAAATTACTTTCATTTAACACACAGTCCACGTTTAAAAAAAATATCCCATTCCTATTGATAGGTTGTTGTTATCAATAAGTCATATCTCATGTCTAATCTCATTGGAGTTAACGTTGTGACACATATTAATGGGTTTACATTGCATCACACTATGGTGATTCTGCGGCATGAGCTTGCATATTTCCAATCTTATTTCCTACTGCTATTTTTAAATATATATAACTGTCACCCTACATTCCTTTTTTAATTATTGTGGAGTGTGCCATTGCGTTTCAAACATTAGCGTGTTAGTAGATAGTGCCTAAAGCCGTGGGGGTCCGATGGACCATGTGTTCCTTCTCTGTGTTATTCACTAACCTGTGATCACAAAAGATGCACGCGTGTCTTGCTTCCATATTGAGTTCTACAAAATAATTATGGCAAATCAGCATCCCATAATCTTGCAGCATGTAGGTAAGAAATAAATCCTAAAGAATTATCTGATTTTACTTTGGAAAATTTGGAAAAGAACAAACAAACCGATAAAATAGGTTGACCCTTCTTGGGCTAAAGGGTGTGCGGACCACACCAATGGTCCATAAGCCTTGGTCCTACCTCTTCATTTTACTATAAGTACCCAGTACTGTGGTACTGTACAGTGGATTGCACCCCAAAAAGAAATAATTGAAACAAGATTTACAGAATTAAAATGTACAATGCAAGCAGTGCCTACTTACCACCACATAGAATATATACCAACCCTACTAATGACAGTCTACAATGTTGCAGGGTCACAGTGAGATCATTGGCTCTTGCAACAAATTATTTCCCCTGTGAAAGTCGAACCTGGATTGGCCAGAGCGTATCCTCTCATCCCTGGTACCCTGGACAGTTACCAGACTGAGTGTAAATTTTCAAGGCAATCGGAATGAACATGGACGTGCGAAATGTTCCTAATGTTATCACTCTCTGATCACCTAGGCCTGTGAGAGTGCATTCAGTTGAACATCCAGCTGCTAAACTTGTACCTTATTCTCTCCTTTTTCAATGGTAACAACTCCCCTTGTCTGCATTGGTTGAATGGGCATTGTCTCATTTGGCTGGGTCACTTGTGTTGAGACCACAAAATGAAGCCCTCTCGCCTGTAATTATGAGGATTTTAGCCTACTTTCTGCAGGTGGCTTAGTGTCTCGGTAACTAGAACATTTCCCTCTCCATTCATCCTTGGCTGAGTATCTTGGTGCTGCAGCAAACGTGTCAGCCTTTCCATGTGCTCAAAACCTGTCTCCTCTTTGTCATCCCTCTCAGAGATCTATAGCTTCTATATTGCTCCTTATGGCGTCTCTGTGTTAATAGCAGTCAAGCATATGCAAGCTAAATATATGAACTCTTTGCATCTTGCAGTTTCAGCTTTAGCAAAAGAAATTAACACAGCAATATGTATATGTATCTGTCCTCTTACCTACATGAGTCATAAACATGTGCTTTGTGTCGATATGCAATAAATTAATGCATATTTGTGTAATATTCAGGAATGGATGCATATGTTCTTCGTGTTTAGTAGGGTTACGTTGTGATGTCAGTGGTGATGTCAGGGGTCTTGAGCCTTGCAGTCAGCTGACTTGCAAGATCGAAGTCAATTCAATATTGTCCAAGTCATCGATTGGGTGTGGTCTGAACGGTTGTCTGTGCAACATTTCTCACACCTGCGATATATTGAAGTTTGTGATTTTGGGCCTAAAAGTGAAGCCCATCTGTTGTTTCTCTGCCTATGTGCTGGGGATTGTGTGGGGGGCTTAGGGTCAGATTCAGTCCCCCATCTACAATCACCCCTCTGATCGATCTGCCAACAACACTATCCATACCAATCTCTTTATTTCTCTGTAGCAGGCCTTGGCAGATGAAGAACGATGCTCTGGAGTGTTGCTCAGAGCAATGCCAACTATCACCTCTTTTGTTTTGTGTAAGCCACCCCGAGTGGGACAGGTATGCCCAGATGTGGGTCCTGTGCCTGCTGGGCCTAGAGACCCAAGTGACTCCTTACTGATGCGGCCCAACAAGGCTGAAACATGTTTGAGGATGCTTGTGGTCTTGTGCAGAAGGGATGTGACCAAGCAGTTTGAGCTGGACTGCCACTTTTGGGGTGGAACAAAGCCTGATTTGCATATGGTCTTTCCCATTTTGTAACAAATTGGCAGGTGAAGAACAATGGCCTGGAGGGTTGCCCAGAGTAAAGCGAGAGGTCAGAATTAATTCCAAATCTTCCAACTATCCGCTCTTTTGTTTTGTGTAAGCCACCCCGAGTGAGACATGTTTGCCCACACGTGGGTCCCATGCCTGCTGGGCCTAGAGACCCAAGCCACTACTCACTGATGAGGTCCAACAATGCTGAATCATGTTTGGGGATGCCTGTGGTCTTGTACAGAAGGGATGTGACAACACAGTTCAGGATGCACTGCCCCTTTTGGGGTGGGACCAAACCTGATTTGCATATGGTATTTCCCTTTTTGTAACGGCTTGGCAGGAGAAGAACAATGGTCTGGAGGGTTACCCAGAGTAATGCTGGGGGTCAAGATTAATTCCTAACCTTCTAATTATCACTTCTTTTTTATGTGTTAGTCATCCAGAGTGCGACAGGTATGTCACACCACGTCTTGGAGTGTCACACCACATCTACGCTGATGACACCCAGCTCTTTCTATCCTTCTCGTCCTTCTCCTTGGACATTCATCAGACTCTCTCATCCTGCCTCACCGCTATCAAGTTCTGGAAGACCTCTCACTTCCTCACTCTCAATGCCGAAAAAACAGAGGTCCTATTCTTTCCCGCAAACACTCTCATCTCGCAATGTCTTCCCTCTTCCATCTCTTTTCCTCCCTCCTGTCTCTCAATCTCTTCCTACGCCTGCAATTTTGGCATTTACTCTGACTCTAAACTCTCCTTTGACCACCACATCCCCCTTACATTCCGTGCCTGTCAATTTCATCTCTACAACATTCGCAAAGTCTGCCCTTTTCTTACTTTCCACGCTACAAAACTCCTCATCTCCTCACTAGTCTTCTCCTGACTATTCTATTGTTCTGTTCTGTTCTGTTCTTTGGTCTTCCCCACTCACGCCTTGCTCCTCTTAAATCTATCTATCATTCTTCAATTCACTCACTCTGTCTTATCTCCTACCATGACCCAATTTCTCATTCTCTGGCCTCTCTTGGCTGGTTGCCCTTCTATTCACAACTAAAATATAACTTTTTCTGTCTTGTGTTCAAATTTCTCTATGGCCTTTCTCCTGACTACCTTGCATCTCTTCTTACTTTTTACTTTCCATCTCACTCCCTCCGCTCTACTGATCTCTTTAGACTCAATGTCCCACGTCCCCCTTGTGCCCAATCCTCTTTTTGTTCATTCCAGCTCCTAGCCCCTCTTCACTGGAACATGCTTCCCCTGTCTCTTCACTCCATTAGTTCCTATCTGTTTTGTTCCTCTGTAAAAACCCACCTCCTACAGTCCTGTAACTGATTTAATCTTCTTTGAACCCTTATTCATTTACTCTTATGAACGCAAATTGATAGTTACTATTTATAAACCCTAACTGACTGTTTACTTCCGGGAATGCCAATTGATTGCTACTATTTATGCACACAGTTTGAATGTTACTGTTTATGAATGCTGAGTTGCATTCTGAGTCATTATATTGGTGACTGTCCTATGTAAAGCGCTTTGGACAAAGGTGCTATATAAAACACAGCAAATAAATAAATAAATAAATAAATAAATACATAAAATAGAAATGAGAGCACTTTGGTTAATGACAATGCAAAACCGCAATGTCCTCGACCTCTTCACAGCAATGGAGGGCAGGGTTTGCAAAAAGATCAGGAGTTCATGTTGCGCATTCTTACCTTCTACAAATGCTGAACATGGGACACTATCACATGTTATCCCAGCAGTGCATGAACTTGGGGTGAAAATGAAGAAGGAAGCAGGAATTTAGGAGGACTATTGGGTCAACATGGTATTTGGCTTGGTACCTTCCTGGCTTGGAATGACTGTAAAGATGCTGGTCCCTATCATTGTGTTCATTCTGGTGATTTTTTGCACACCTAGGGATCGAACTTGTGGTCAACCGGGGATCAAACGTGTGGTGCTCGGTGTCATCTTGCTTCCAAGGCAAGCACGTTGCCCCGGAGCTATCCTCCCAAGACGAGGATGTTGTCCAGCCTCTCTACTTCCAAGTGCAGCATGTGCAGCTACGTGTCCAAGCTCGCAGTGGCTAGTGACAGCATGGTGGTGGAAACAGTTTTGGGGTCAGGGTGTGCCTTATGCATCCCTCTGGGATGTATTGGGATCACTTCTGACTGCATTTCAGGTACCTGTGTTCATTTACCTCCAGCTGGTACCTGGAGGTAACTGCGCCATGTTTTCGGTGGTACTAGCACTGGTTTTCGGCGCTAATAGCACCAGACATGGACTTGTGATGTGGTTGTGTTTGCGCCTTGTGTGGTCGGCTGTAATGGCACCAGGTGTAATTGTGCTGGCTGCTTATACAGTCAGCAGTATTTGCGCCAGCTCGTGATCCGGCAGAGCGGTATTGTCAGCCCTAATTCCGTTACCAGCACTTTTAAGGGTTGCCGCCAGACTTGTGATGAGGCCCCTAATGTCTAATCACCCGAAAATGTCTCTTAATGAGTTTATTAATAAGAAGTAATTGGTGCAGCGCATATCACTGCCAGTTACCTTTTCCCATCACTAAACACTTCCTCGTGCAAATGGTCTGCTGACGAGATGTGTTAAAAAAGATCATTAAAACGTCAGTTGGAGGCTAGTCTAGTCCTGGATGTTTGTCTGTGAGCTGAAAGAGGCAAGAAAATGGGGCTCTGAGTCCCGTTGCCCGTGTGCAACTGTTAAATCTCTCTAAATCTAGTATGTTCAATTTGGTTATTAGTAACTGTTATTTTAATACTGCTTTACATCGTAACCCTGAGTGTTTTGGCAATCTGTCTGCTAGCAGTACGGCAGTTTTTTTTTCTTATTTTTTCTTTTTTTTCTTTTTAATTTCTTTTTCTGAGCAAGTGATTCCCGAGGGTTTTTGTAGTGCCATGTGAGTGGATGCTAATAGCACGCTCATATTTTTCAGAGAAATCGCCCAATAGCCCAACAGGCCCTCTCCACTGTTGGGCTGTGAGGGTTTTGGCAGGGTTATTTATATTGAAAACCGTTCTGAATTTGCAAACAACCAATGGCCTGAGTGAGGCAGGTATCATGTCATGCGTCCGTTTCAGTCACTTGTCTGCTGTCTCAGGGAGACGGTGTCAGTCACAGGTTAGCGCCACTGAGGAGCTGGTAAGGTTGACAGTGTAAGTCCAGGGACGGCATCAGGACCTTTCAACTTTTCAGTACAAAGGTGCCTCAAACCTCTGGGAGCCCCTGATCAGCTGACCCCGTGTTAACAGTCTCATGAGAAACCACAATGGTTCTTTAATGGAGGACATTAATTGTGCACTTTAAGCGCACACTTTACAGACAGTTATTGCATGTGCCTTCAGGTCGTCACCTCTATGGCTTTGTATCCAGCAACATGTGTATCAGCTCATTGCCTTTCTACTCTGCTTTCAATTCATTATCACCTTGCTAACAAAGAGTGGTTCATATCTTTTCAATGGAAACACTGTGTTTCAGCGCCCCCCTGGTGCCCGTTCCTTGATAATCTGCAGGTATTAACGCCGGAACTGTATTCTTTATGTCTCGGTTATAATCTAAGCACCCTTCACGTGAGAAACCCTGTTTTTTCCCATCTGTTGGAAAAAGGCCCACCAAACATGCTGAAATGGGCACCACGAGTCCTCACATGTCTTCATCCGGTGCTGTGTTACTCACGTGTTAGAAAGCTTTGAATGTCCCAACAGACCCTTGTGTCTGAGAGTTCAGGGGTCCTGGGTGGAGGGCAAGCAGATGAGTACAAAAATACAAAAAATCTCCAACTCTGCAAACAATCCGTGCCACTTGGAACCAATAGTCCTGTCATGGGGATAATTTGCTTGAGGTCTGACTGACCCAGACAAGCCTTTAAAAAACGCCTGTTTTATAATGAAATTCGGAGCTTTCTCTACAGGCCAGTCAGGGTCCCGGGATGATCAGAAATGAAACCGGTTGCTATAGCGATTAAAACTGGGGGCATTCACTCAGCAGCAGCCGTGAGGCGCTGATACAGCTAAAACAAATGTTTGTGCACGGCCGCGTCTGCGATGGTGACAGATTAGGGAGCACTGGCCTTGAGACTTGATTCAATTCACGTGTAAATAAATCATCCGGCAGGCTCCGGCTGGCAGGCCGGAGGGCGCATAGCAATGGAGGGCGCCATCCTTCTGCCGCCATCCATAGAGAGAAGGGAGAAAGGTGCTGAGGGGTTGTAGGGGTTGAGAAGAAAGTCACCACCATGGGTGCAACCAGTTGTGAGGAATGGAACCATGTGCATGGGGAGAGTGCGCTCGCATGGGCTTTTTGATTTTTTGATAAATGAAAATGAATGATTTGAGATCAGCCTCAGAAAAATGTATGCAGCCATTCCTGCACACATTTCATCTTCTTCCTGCACGAAACGCATAGTCACGTGTACTCTGGGAAGACACAGTCTACACGCTCCATCTTCCCCTGTCATAGTCTGCTGGAATGTGACAGCCACGGGTACATCAAAGCATCTCAAGAAGAGGAAGGCACACCATGCTCCAGCCATGTTTAGCCTAATTTAAATATAAAAGGCCCCATGGAGCTGCTTTCCCTTTGTCTAATCCGGCTGGAGGCAGTGCATACTAATGAGGAATCCTTAAGGCAAGCCTGAAGAAGAGGCTTTGTTACCGGAAGAGACAACAGGAAGGCAGGGCTAACACCCCTTTGGTATGCAATGTGTCAACTTGAAGCTAGTTCCCACCTCTCTGTATGAAAGGCAGCAAATTGCCTGTCTGGGTCCATCAGTTACCGTAGGTGTCCCTGCAGGGCAGGACCCTTCCAGAGCGATGAAGGATGTGACTTAGAGGAGACAGGAAGTCTGCTTGCATCACAAACTTCAATGGAGTCCCGCACTTTGAACAAGAGTCACAGAGGGCTCAGTTAACCAGAGTAACACTTTGATCTATAACAGACAGAAAGATAGGTGGGACTAAGGTATGTTCCTGACCTCATGCATAAAATAAGATTGTTGGTGGGCACCCAGGATTTGTACATTAAGATGGGCTTAGCCTTCACCAATCGCTGGGCTGCATTTGGCTTTAAGAGAAAGCTGAACCCCTCACTTGACTGATCATCCAATAACTTTGAAAGTAGTAAGAAGATGGACTCATTCGAACCTGGGTTTAAGTTACAGTCTTTCATCCATCTGCTGCCAGTGAAGGAAGGCCAGGTGTTCCAAGAGGGAAGCAAGATTCCTCCTCTAAACATCTCCCAGAGAACAGAGGGAGATACCGGACACAGAGGACCCATCCAGCAGCTCCAGAACCAGTACCCAACCGACACACAACATGCCCTGCTAAATTCTGCCAGCAAGCTTCCTTGCTGGGTAATGCCAGAGGGTATCTGAACTAAGGACAAGGCCGTTGTCTGCAAACACTGTCCTGAGCTCTGGGCCATTCGCCTTAAAAGGACGAAATGAGCCCTGCGAAGAAGCTAGGAGAAGTGCCACATAAGCTTTAAACCGTACATCTATTAAGGACATTTTCGAGACAGTCGAGTCCTCGAACCACATCCTGCTGCACCACTGACTGTTGCCACACCGCATTCTCAAGAGGTGTCTGAGCCGCCTCGACCAGCATTCCAGATCTGCCAACTAGCACCGTGACAACGATTATTTTCCTGTAGCCACCATCCCGGACAGCCTGCAGACATTCATCCAGCCTTGCTTGCCAAACTGCCTGATGCCTGGCATCTATCTCACACCACTAACTCTTTCTCAAGGGCTGCAAAGCACCCTTGAAATGCCTCGACACTCTCGAGCACCAAGAACTTCTTCATCACCAGGTACATTGTGGCTCTGCCCCCCTGGTCCTTCTCTGAAGGCCCCTAGAGACAGTTACAACCCTTTGCCCCCTTGGTGCTGCAACTGAATAACCTTGAACAGTAAAACTGGTTACTTTACCAACTACCCTCCCTTCAGTATGCAGAGTGCATCCCTTTTCTTTGTGAAACTGTTTGTCCTCTATGTTTTATTACAAGGTGGGTCATATTTGCAGTGTGCTAGAACTGTCTGCTGTAGTAATAGTAAAGTAGATATTTGTATACAACCTTGATTGGACAGTCCGTTTTATCAATGAATAATAATTGTATTCTGCTGGGTTGCAACTAACCAACGATCCACAACCTTGCAGAAATAATCCGGCCACTCCGTCTTCATTACCAACATTGGACAAAGAAGTCTTATAATTTACTTGTATTCCAATTTGTTTGTATCCCTTCTGGTGTACTAGAGGTGTGGGTTTGATTGATGGTTTAGAAACCGACATTAATCCCTGGAATACTGGTGCCCCGGAAGTTGATTTGCTACACCAGGCTTCATGTCAATAGAGGGCGGAATTCCAACGAACCGCATTAAATACACACACCTGGGGAGAAGACAGTGAAAGGACTTACTGTGTTCATGGTGTGAGGAATGGCCAGCATCATGCCAATTTCGGGCACAGGTTTCCTGTCTGCTGCATCCCAGGGAGACGAGAGCAAATGTGCTTAGGTCATTTGTGGGTGAGATGGGACCTTTCTTTCTCATACCAGATCAGTGTGGCATGCTTCTGCTACCAGCACTCTGAGGAGAAGTAAGAGGAAAAACTAAGGGGATTGATATGGTTGGAGTGAGTGGCCACGTATTACAACATACTATACATCATACTTATTCAAGGCAATTGGCTTCCCACCCGCTAGACTCAAGGAGTGCTGACGAGAGGTGGCCAGGCTTCAGGCTTCATCATGCCAACGCAGGATACCATTTTGCTCCTACAGGCCAGCTGAAGATGTGTGGGGCCCTGTTTCAAAATAATGTTTGTGTGCCCCCTTGTTTAGAGCGGAAAACAGTTTTGGGCACCCTTGGTATTCATACAATATAATGAGACAAAGAAATACACCTAAAAAAAGGTGGGGTTCAGACTAGTGTCTCCCTTTAGCTGGATGGAAATCTAGGAAAAAGAAGACACATGTGTTTGTTGTAAATCTGACCCAACATATATCAACATCATTCTCACTCAGTCATGCTCTATTTAAAACAGTTTCTTCCTGCAGGACCATTTCTGTGCTGAATAATTTACTGTTAAAAAATAAATGCTTTTTATTATATACAAATATTAAAACAACTCAATCGCACAGAAAATCAGTCTCAAATCCACTCTCGGTTGATAATTGACTACAAAAATAAGTGATGGGGTTAATAAAAGTCACTCAAAAAAAGCTCAAAGCAGAAGTATTACATTAAACAACAAATTAACTTTTCCTCATCCACAGACATCAGTCTGGACTTGTCGGCTCAATGATTTTCCTCAGACCATTTATACTGCTCACACCCTATTTCAATGTGTTCCTATGGCCAAATGACAATGGCAAAACCATGACAATCTAAACTCAAAGGCCATGTGTTCCGTCTTAGACTTGCATATATTTCCTTTGATGCACTGTGTATTAAATAAACTAGACAGTGTCGACAGATGTGTGTTTCAGACTCTTATGGAGGAGGTTCTATCTTCACCACCTCTCAATTTGGGTAGGCCTTCATCGGGACAGATAGAAAGTGCCTCCTCATGATGAAACTGAAATGTATATATGGCAGAAGTAGACCTTTCTCATCTCGAAAAGCTAACCCTGCAGGTGAAAAAACAAATAAAACAAACTACCATCAGTCAAAAACTCAGTCATTCTAAAAATATGTTTACTTCAATCAGATCGTCAGGGTTCACAGACCTACTTGGGACACTCCCTAGCTCTCCTTGTTCAATGCAGCAAATGTTGTTCTAAAAGTGTTATTCATGGCACACAGATTTGGTTGTGAACTGGTGAACCTGCAAAGAAAACCTGCTTACTCCTTAGTCCTCTCTGAGATATAGTGCCAGAATTGTTGTCTCAGTCCTAAGCACACCCAAAGAACCAAACAATTGAGAAACTAGTTGCATTCACCTTATCCACAACACAAAGCCTTCACGGTCACAATGAGATCTGGGGCTTCTTCTTAAGAAAGAACCTCATGCACTTGCTAAATGGTTTATGTTGGAATAAACATAGACCTTATTGTTCTCCTGCCAGTCGGGAAACTGAATTTTGTGCAGCTGCTAAATTGTTTCTATTGAAACAGACATGCTACTTACTATTCTCTTGCTAGTCAGAAAGAAGTCTGACTACTCCCTGGTGTGACACAGCTGCATGAAATTCATCCTTATTAGGAATCCCCAGATCTAATTGTGATCAGGAAGGCTTTTTCTTGTGGATAAGGTAAATACAATGAGTTTCTCAATGTTCTTGTTCTTTGGGCGTGGTTAGGAGTGAGACAGCAATTCTGGTACCTATATCTCAGAGTGGACTATGGTGTAGTCTCAACCAGGGCCTAGAGACCCAAGCCACTACTCACTGATGAGGTCCAACAATGCTGAATCATGTTTGGGGATGCCTGTGGTTTTGTACAGTAAGGGTGTGACAACACAGTTCAGGATGCACTGCCCCTTTTGGGGTGGGACCAAACCTGATTTGCATATGGTATTTCCCTTTTTGTAACGGCTTGTCAGGTGAAGAAAGATGGTCTGGAGGGTTGCCCAGAGTAATGCTGGGAGTCAGGATTAATTCCAAACCTTCCTATTATCACCTCGTTTGTTATGTGTTAGTCATCCAGAGTGCGACAGGTATGCTCAGACATGGGTCCAGTGCCTGCTGGGCCTAGAAACCCAAGCTACTCCTCACTGATGAGGCCCAACAAGGCTGAAACATGTTTTTGGATGCTTGTGGTATTGTGCAGAAGGGATGTGACCAAGGAGTTTGGGCTGTACTGCCCCTTTTGGGGTGAGACGAAGCCTGATTTGCATATGGTCTTTTCCCTTTTGTAATGGTTTAGCAAGTGAATAACAATGGTCTGGCGGGTTGCCCAGAGCATTACCAGAGGTCAGGATTAATTCCAAAGTTGCCAACTATAAATTCTTTTGTTTTGTACTTTGGGATCCAGACCTTTGTTATCCCTCCGAGATGTCTATAGAATCTGGCATGGTCATCCAGGATCCACCTCACCTAGCTGCAGACTCCAACCTAAGTGCACCAGACCCATCTCCCCAGTAGTCACAGGTGTTGTTTGGCCACTGGAACGCTGCTCCTGCCTGGAACAGGGGACACTGCTGCAGCTGTGTCTTCAGTGCATTCCAGGCCCTGGTTTCCTCATTGTCTTCAGTCTCTATATCTATCAGCACCTTCATTCCTAAGGTCTTATCAGTCGTCTTTCTACACCATCTAATTATGATCTTGACAACACAATCTGTTAGCAACACTAGTATTACGGCTGCTGCCAGCACATACAGTCCATTGGCCATCAATATTGGTATCCAGGTGAATATGTAAGACAGCCAACATTCATCCTTCCCAAGGTCTTTTGCTTACACCGCCATCTTTGTGTGAAGTTCAGAGAACTTGATGATGGGCTCTGTCAAAGACACATTGCCCTCATAATTGGCAGGAATTAATGTAAAGTAAGAAGACCGAATCTTTGCGCAAACGCCTACCTCCATGGCTGTGAGGAGATCCAGAACATATCTGTTCTGAAAGAGCATCCATCTCACTTCTCTCAGCTCCTCCTTCATTTCGTTGAACCCTTTCACAGTTGAGTTTATCATCTTCATCAGCTCCCATGTCATGATCTGGAGCCACTTGGGATTTGTGTTTTTTTTGTACTGCTGGAACGGTGATTGCAAATAACATTTCAGTTCTGCTGAACAGTCTTTGGTCTGGTGGTATTGCATCCAATACCTTTTCCATATCTGCCAGGGCATAGTGTCCTCTCTTTACTCTGCTCAGTTCCACAGATCTCTTCTTTCTCTTGTTAGTATCCATTTTAGGGAACCCTTCAATGTGTATGTCCTTCCGTGGCACTACCAATGCTGGGGTGTTCATATGTACCAGCAAGCATATTCCTCCCCAGTTAGGTGGCAGATGTAGGTATGCCTTCGATGTATAGAATAGGTCAAACCCTTATGTTTGTTTATCGAGGGGTCTGTGACATTACAAGGGTAATCATACTATCAAAAAAACAAAGATCACAGACTTCCTCCTTCTCCTGTATTTTTAGTGCTAAGGAGCTGCGCTCACTGAGAACACAAACAACTATAGTGTCGACAGTTAGACACACTACATAGGGTCCTAAGAAAAGTACAAAATTACATTGTCCTTCTAAACCTTTATCAAGAACATTTTTTATTAATATTAATTGCTCACATATCTCTCACTGGAGAAATTGATAATGTTAAAATAAGATTATGTGCTGTCTCATATATACCAAATTCACACAAATCAATGAAACATCAATTTTTCATGTTGGGTTAGTATACAAAACCAAAAACACATGGCATAATTATTGGACCACAGTTTCTCATGTTACCTGGCACACACAGTTGACAGATGTTCCCTTTGGTATCTGAATATCTACGTACAGAGCTTTTGAACAAGAAGACGCAGAATAACAATGTTCTATTTTCCGTTTTCTAATCACACACAGTATGTTATTGATTATGTTTTTAGCAAAACTGTACACTTAGTTGTCACTCTGTCTTATACTGTTGTGTCTCTGCATATTTCTTGTTTAGTTAATCTCTGTGGGATATATTATTGCCCATTATTCCAAACACTGTTGATTGAAGAATTGAAACAATTGTTGTTGTGTTGACGCACTGCGTTTTGGCCTAAACTTGTAAAGGTAAACCCCATCCTGGGCAGGCTAACTTTATCAATTTTATAAAGGCATTCGTCAGGATAAAAACATTGGTGGTTTCACAATCTTCAGTCTTTTAACCCCAGACTTCATTTATACCAATCGTATACTTTAGCAAAACAGGGGAAATGTATTTTCTCGTGAACTGTAGCCTCCTGCGAATCTCATTCCCTACTCCAATGTAAAGGGGAATAGAATATACTTTTTCTAATCTCAGTGAGGAACGCTAACACTGTCTCATGTGTACCTCTCGCCCTGTCTCAGTTCACGGGTGGAAACCAGTGACAGACTTCTGTGTTCTGCTCTCAGACTTCAACACGGACAGCCGTGTCTTGATTCTGGGAAGGTGCCGAAATGTTCCTCATATGCAACTCTCCCTTTTGTGTTCACTTCTTTGGCATCAGTTTAAACAGCGGGTAATGGAAATGTACCTTCAGCGCGAAGTGCTCCATGAGTATTGCTGTTCCAACCTTCATACCTGGTATACTTGAAATCTGCTTACACCCTTAATTCTCTCCAACCTCTACTTCACCCTCATTCTGGAAATACAGGGCTTCTCTCTTGAGCGGTATGATGGGCATGGGCCCCGCTTTTCTTTCTAACCATGTGAGCTGTTTGGCACTTGCTTCTCAGTCCTTGAGGCACTTGTCATTTTTTTGCTGTACTACTTCCACTGGAACTGTTAGAAGCACATGGGCTTTGCTCCCAACAACTCCCTATTTCCATCTGTCTGTTGTGTTTACTTGTACATACCCCAGTATCTGTGGTCTTACCCAACATCCTGGCATTCCTTCTATTTATGCAGGTCCTGTCTTGGGGCACTGTAACTCCTTCTGTGTCACTGTCTGCACCTCCCCTTTGCGTGGACCCTCTGGTATTTACTCTATGCTTTTATCTGTGTTCCAGTAATTGTCTAACATTTACTGGTTCTTTATGTAATCATCTTTGTACAGGAATGTTTTCTTTGACGTCCACCTTAGTGTAGCGTGTTTCCCTTGGAATCTTCCTCTTGTGGTGCACAGTGATAAATGCATGAGGCATTGTGTTCTAGCCGCTGGGATTTCAGTTCCTACGAAAGTCCTGGATGCACTCAGGGCATAGGGTTGAGAGAATAGACATAACAGTTCTCTTTGGTGGCTTGTTTACCCATTTTGGCCATGTGGCTATATCACATGTTATTGAAATACCCCGGCCGAATCAGTAATTTAGGAATTTACCTGACTAAAATCTACCCCTGCACCGTGCCTAACTCTTGTAAGCCTTTTCAGCAGTGCTTGTTGTCTGCTCAGACATGGTCTCCTTGACAGCATGGGCCTGGGTCACGTTAGTAAGAGTCGAAGCTTGTACATTTGCAAACAATAATCTTTAGCAAGAGTGGTTGCTGAGTGGGCTGTCTTGCTGTCTCCCACGCTGTTCCTGTGTCCTGTGTCCTGTGCAAAGATCGATTTTGGATTGGACTTTGTTTGCTTCTGTGGAACTGGAACTTTGGTACAAATTGTTTTTAAAAGGGTCTACTAAGGAATTGATTGACTTTATTCAGTGAATAGTGGCTCATTTTTCTTATTTTTTCTGTTTTTCCATAGTACATTGTGTAACCAGTCCATGTCATTGACGATTTTTGGGTCATTTTTCAACTTCCTGCCTGCCCCTTTCCCAGCAACCTCTTCAAAACCATCAATGCTGCCCGTTTAGCGCGCGCGTTTAGCAAGAGTGGTTGCTGAGTGGGCTGTCTTGCTGTCTCGCGTGCAAGCGTGCTGCGGCTGTTCTCTCGCTCTGCCTAATTAGTTGATCACCAACCTATTATGTCAACTACGGTCAGTAAAAAATTCAAATTAACATCAGGCATGCCGGTAATTAATCCTGGCCAATTATTTAATTTAGAAATGGCAGCGAACAAAATTAATACATACTAAACCGCAAAAAGCATAATCTCCAGCGCTCAATATCACTTTCATCTGACATTCGTTTGTATTATTCCCAAGACACCCTGTCCAGCCTAGAGAGTGGGTCTAATGTGTGTGTGTCCTCCGCCACCTTTGACCCCAATACAATCATTATGTTCGGAGACTGGGTTAGAGAGCGTGTTGGCTGAGGCCAGTGTGAGTGATAGATCTGGACCTTTGCCCATTACTAGCACACATGTAAAATCCATTGGTGTTGTTGAAGTCGAAAATATGAATGAAATCCCTAGTACATTGATTGTCGCTGATGTGCATGTAATCCCCAATCTTTCAAGCGAAGTGACTGATTTGACTCTTGTGACAGCCTGTACTCTGGATGATCCTCAGGGTGGTGGAGAGTCCCGGCCCCAGGTTGATGTGTGCACGCAGCCAATGTTGGAGCCCTTTGGTTGCTCAGTGGCAGCCCAACATTGTTTGCGTGCTGTCCATGAGGAGCTTGTTCGAGCAGGGGAAATTGATGAGGAAGTCATGGAAGTCATGGAATTTGTGAACACTTCGGGAGGACCGAGCTCTCCCTTAGCTGATGTTATGTATATTTGTTCAAATACTGGGGATTTAATTCAATTACAGCCAGATAACACAATGGGGCCAGAAAACCAGGTAAGCAATTCTGGAGGAGGGGTGAAGCCTACTGAAAATTGTCACCAAACCCCCCCAGACAATAATCAAATGTCTAACTCCAATTGTATTGATGAATCGCCCTCTTTCATTGCTCCGACTCCTCGAAGGACAAGGTTTGAGGAACCCCATCGAGAGTCTGATTTTTTCATTAATAAGAACTGCTCCAAGCGGTTTTCTTTTCCGGAAGCCCCGGCGCTTAATAATACTCTTAGCGCCATGAATACTGCGTTGCTTGCATTAGCGAAACTTTACGAAGTACTAGATGGTAAGCTCAATCATCAAACCATCCTACTAGAGCAATGCAGTAACGGTATAGCGGTGCTTTCACAAAAACCGCCTGTCGAGCAAGTGACCTTGCGGTCCAATGTTGAGACTGTTCAAGGCTATCGGCCTGATTCATGTAGCATAATGAATGCTGATTGTATACAAGTGTGTGTGCTGTCTGAAACAGAAAATAACCGAAGTCTGTGTGAGGTAGATCCCAATGGTTGTAATCGACCAGCCGTGCAAATGGTTGCTGAATCTGATCCATCTATATCCAATAGAGATACAGTACAAAACAATCTCAGCAAATGTATTGATAGCATAGTTACCCATGACCCTGATGGCCTGATCATGGAGAAAGAGACCTTACCTACCACAGTATTGTCAAACAATACATTCTTTTCATCTAAACCTATTACGATGAATCTAATTAAAACATCGGCGGTAATTACTGACCCGCTGCCCACTGCCTCCAGAAAACTATTTACGAAAGGCAGAGGTGCCAGTTCCCAGGTTGCAGGCCGTAAGTTCATCAAAGCCCTTTCCAGACGTGAACGAACTGCAAAACTTGTAAAAGTCAATTTGGTAAAATCAGGCCCCAAAGAAGCTATTCAAACCTTCATGCCTTACGGGCCCCTGGACGATTTGGTCACTATTTCAGCTGGCATGGGTGCCCAAGACTCGGCACGGTGCATTAATTCTCCAAAAACATTAAATAATACTGACTCCAGTGATAATAACTCCGATGGTGTAGGACCATGTAATGTGGGACAAGTTGACATACAGACCAGGCCACCCACGGGTGGGAGTGATGGGCTTCTGAGTCAAGTGAATTTAGCGGTACTCAGAGAGGAAATTAGAACATCCATCAAATCATACATGTCAGACATACCCGGGGCTTCTACCGAACCTTTGAACAGTGTAAGTTCCATGGTAACTAAGGGTTTTAATGTGGAGAAGACCTCTGCTTTAGTGGAAAATCCAAAAACAGTAATAATTAGTCAAACCCATCTACAAAATGGTGTGAATACAAAATTAGGCCCCTTTCTTCCATTGCAAGTTGACTCTTCTGGCCGAACCGAGCTTTCAGCCCTGCCGCGTCAATCAGTAGATGTCTCGGGTGTTTCCTTGCCCCAACAACATGGCATCTCACAAATACATGAACAGATGTCGTGGCCTGAAGCTGCCATTCAGACCCAGGACATTCGAGATATCATAAAATCCTCGATTGCAGCTTATATCGGCGAAGCCAGCCAAAGTTGCCAAGGGGCTGGAGGTACGCAATCATTGCGTTATCCTGACGTGAGCCAGTTATTAAAGGGTCCGGCACAGTTGGGCAATCGAGTAGCGCAAGGAAATGATATGCCATCAAGCCTTTGTTTCCAGACAAATGCTCAAGCCCACAATATGAATTTCAAGGATGGTAATAAACTACAAGTCAAGTCCAAGTCTAATTGCCTAGTGATTAGATGTCGCGAAGACCCTTATCCCAAATATGTATTAAATCGGGCTAGCATTTTGAACATATGCAGTGAAATCCCGTCCCTGTCTGATATATCATCATCAGATATAACCTTGGTTGAATTTACTAATACAAATCACCCTTCTGAAGCAAGAATCCATCTTCAATCGACAATTGTAATGAATATATTGTGGCAATCTAAAACAGTCCTATATGAATTGGGTTTTAATTTGTTTCAAGACCCTTTTATAACAAATAATGTGATGGACAAAGCTCAAATCAGGACATATCAGTCTATCAAGAATAGAGAATCGAATCAGATTGTAAACTCTGCTCCACGAATGGTGGCATCCCAGGACTACTTTGCTAGATCATAATATAATGCAGGTACAGGTAGCCTACTCTCGTGGAATACGAGAGGCCATAAGCATTTATTTGACCTTGCAAGTAGAGATTTGGCAACTTATGATCTGGTAGCCTTACAGGAAACCTGGCTTGTTGACTGCCCCATCTGGACGTCCTATGATGTAATTATAACTCCGGCCATACAACATCATAGAGGTCGACCCAGTGGTGGTCTATTGCTTGCAGTCAAGAAAGCTACAGGTTTTGTAAGTGAAAAATTAGTCTCTCCATCCTCATATTTCCAAATTGTTAGACTCCAGAGAGGTGGTGAGCTCTTGGTTATTGTCAACATTTATTGGAGCAGAGGTAATATGACCGCAGAATTTTTTTTTGGGTCACTAAATTCGATTCTCGATCGCCTGACTTTTGAAGGTAACATTTGTCAAACCATCATAGTAGGGGATTTAAATCTCCATTTGTTATCACAAACTTATACTGAACATACTGATGATGAATTAACTTGGACAAATATGATGCACGAGAGAGGATTTGTAATGCTGAATGGTGCCATCGTAGGGGATATCCCTGCTGAGTATACATGGAGTAGAGGGTCACAACGGGCAATACTTGACTATGTGTTTGTCCATAAGACATTTTTAAACTATGTACAATCTATGTAAGTGGTTGCAACCGACCGTAGTGATCATAATAAGCTAACTATGCGATATTCAAGGTCATCATCTGTAATTTCGCCTATGGTTGAGACCTATCCCTATCCAAATTTTGTAAATAACAGCGGTACGCGAGTGAGATGGAATAGAAATCGACTAAAACAGTTTCATGCGGCCCTGCTCGTGTCTTCTGGGTCAACGGACTGCTATGTTACAGTAATGCATTTGTTTAAGCAGGTAAAACTGCCAGACCTGACTGTTCGTCATAAACATTGTCATCCCTTTGACCCAATAGTACAGTCTAAGAAAGCTGAATTGCGAAGAGACCTACGTAATTTAAAATTTGTCCCTATAACCTATCGTTTGCTTTTTAAAACAAAATTAAAAGCATCCTATAGAACATGGCTAAAGGGTCAGAGAGCTGTGCGCTATCAGCAAAATGGGGAAACCATGATGTCCCAGATTATTAAGAAATCCACTAGTGGTATATGGGCTTGCCTAAATGAGGCCATGCATAGAACACAGGATGCTGTTCAAATAAATGCTATTCCAAATGCAATTTGGAAAACTTACTGTGAAAAGCTTTATGCTTCGTCCTTCTCGAACTTGATTCCAAAGACATACTCCTTAGGCTGGTCCCATTTCTTTACCATCACCGTCAATGATATACTGATATGTATTAAAAACTTGAGTCGCTCGAGGGCAATAGGCCCGGATGGTCTCCATAATAGCACACTTAAAGATCACCCACAAGAATGGGCAATGATCCTCCATCAGATCTTTAGCAAAGTCATCTCGACAGGGGTCATTCCTAAATCTTGGCAGAAGTCCATCATTCTGCCCATATTTAAGAAAGGGGAGCGTGATGACCCAGCTGCTTACCGCCCCATAGCACTCTTGGATTGTCCTGGGAAAATTTTCGCCCGACTAATCCTGAATAGATTTAACATTTGGTTGGAAGAAAATAACTATCGAGACATCTTCCAAACAGGATTTTTGCCTGGAAATGGGACGACTATAAATGTTATTACACTTACAAGTATTATTCAGAAGGCTTCCCATCAACACCAGCCACTCTATACAGCTTTTATAGATTTTAAAATGGCGTTTGACGCTGTTCCTCGTGAACTTATTTTTAAAAAACTTATGGATAAAAAATGTCCCTGGTCAATTGTCAAGTGGATAATTGACTTACATACAGATACCTCGATACAAATCAAACTTTCTAGTGAGGGACTATTGTCTGACCCAATTAAGACTGCATGTGGGTTGAAACAAGGTTGTTTGCTAGCTTCTGCTTTATTTACTTTTTTTATCTCAGACATTGGTGTAGACCTTAGTAAAACTGTGGCAGATCCACCCAAAATTAATGGGGAAATGTTACATACCTACTCTATGCTGATGACATGGTGTTATTCTCAAAGACTCCCAAAGGATTACGGGCACTTTTGTGTGCGTTGGATACCTATACTAAAAAGAACTGTATTTCCTTTAATTTAAGTAAAACAAAGGTTATGCAGTTTGGCAAAAGCATGCAAAGGAAAGCCACCTACAAATGGCCTTTACAAAATGTCAACCTGTCTTCAGTTTCCGCTTACATCTATTTGGGGGTCTTCATAAGTAACTCACCAGATAAGAATGCGAATCATCAACATCTAAAACAGCGTCTAACGACGGCTATATCACAAAGCAGACTAATAAGGAGTAAATATTGTAAGTTTTCAATAGTACCATTATTGGTTTATTATAGACAAAAATGTATTCCGGTAATTCTTTATGGTTCAGAGGCTGTCTTGGGAAAATCATATCAATACTGGGCCATTATGGAAGGATGCTATTGGAAGCGTGCTCTCAACCTCCCATTGTCAGAACCCATTTGCATCCTGCGACACGAGCTAGGACTCCTGTCTTTATATGCCATCTATAAGTGGAGGCTATGCTCGTTGTATCGCAAATGCATATTAAGTGTTAATCATCCTGGGTTGTTAGGAATGATTGCTATTTACCTTTTAAGATCTGATGATCCATTTGCAGTGTCTTGGAGAAATCAAGCAGAAAAAATCATTACTAATATTGGATTTTCAATGGCACTATTGCTAGGCAATCCCACTAAGGCAAAAGAACGGATATGGGAGGATGACTGGATAAAAACAAGATCTGCATGTCTCCTATACAAAAAGTTTAAGAAAAACCCATTTGCCTTAAAGCGCTATGGGGAAACAGAAAGTTACCTAATGATGTTCCCACATTCCCGACAGCGGGATGATTATTTAAGATTTCGATTAAATATCTGTCCCATAAAAGAAATTCTGTGCCATCGCAGAATTATCAGAAAAGACGATGCTTTGTGTCGGTTTTGTCAATTAGCCATTGAAACAATGCAACACTTATGTGTTGAATGCCAAAGTTTGCAAGCAAAAAGAATTGTGCATTTTGAACATTTATTTACTGGGTACATGACCATGTCTCAAGCACGTTGCTGGTCTCTCCTATTTAATAGTCAATTGAAAGTTGTTAGATATGCAATATTGAGTTTTTTGTATAGTTTGGGACTTAAAGGCAAAGTTAGTGTGCAAAGTCGCACTGAAGGAAGTTCACTAATGAGGTTTTAGATACAGGATTTATCTTATTACTTGTTTTTTGAATGATCTTATTTTGTTTAAAGTGATTAGGTATAAATCTGTATCTAATTAGTTTGTTGTTATTGACTATGTAAATCTGCATATGGACGTAATTCTTGTTAATATCAATTTTATTTTTCATATGTTCTCATTTAATTTTAAATACGTTATGTTAAGATATACTTGATTAAAACAACTTTTAAAAAAAAAAAAAAAAAAAAAAATAATCTTCTTAAAATGAGGAATATAAAGAGGTATAGACAGCAGAAGGCACAACATATTATTGCAATGTTACGTTTGAAGGCCTTGGGATAAGGCCACTGATCCTCTCTGAAGCTCCGCTGCGAGTGGCCCTCCCAAGTATGGATGAACAAACAAAGAAGAAGACTCCAGGGACACCAGAGTGCTCCCCTGCTTCCTCACTGTCTGCCCTGCACCATGCTGCATTGGAAATTGACGAAATGGCCTTACTGGTTGCTAAAGGAACCAGCAACAACAAGAATCCAGTCCGGAGTATCAACACCGCTGGCCCGAGATTCCATTGGCCTCCTGTGCCTGCCTGCTCCTCCCCTCCCACCTTAAAGGGAAAGGAGGGAGACCAGAAGGCAAAGCTGTCGGGTGAAGGCCTTGGGATAAGGCCACTGATCCTCTCTCCAGCTCTCCGCTGCTCGGAGATGCTGCATGCTGCCAGCGCAGCAAAAATCTCAGCAGTGGAAGGTAAGCGGCCCTATGCTAGATAGTCTGATGCCTCCCCTTGCATGTGTCGCCCTCATTCCACACAAGTGATCCTTGCCATTAGGGCCACATGTCTCAGGGTGCATACGAACATGGCACCCTTCCCCTGATCGGCTCCATCTTCCTATAATAGGAACCTGCAGCTACGTTCCGGGCTTTATTATCCTCTGCTCGCCCTCCGTGCCTTCCCGCATTGGGTCCCCCTTTGTAATATAGGTTCTACCCCGAAGGCCAACAATGTGAGTTGCCTCCTGGCCCCGTCATCTGCAGGGATCCAGTCCGATAAGATTGCCGTGCCATTGCAAAGCGGGAGCCATCGGGACCCGCGGCACCCGCACGCCAGGGCTTCAAACAGTCCTCACAGATCCTATGTAAAACTACAGCATACCAAAGCTCTGGGCACACATGTAAGTGCCCCATCTTGCATTGCAAGAGGTACCAGCCGCACTACCACGCCTGTAAAGCTGCCAAGTATGATTTAGAATCTTGTTGCACCCGGTCAAGTTGCCCCACCAATGAGCCTGCTATTTTGCCTAGAGATTGTTCAAATCTTGTTGCACCCGTGATTGTGGCCACTTCTAATATGCCTGCTATTTTGCCAAGTCATATTTTAATTATTGTTGCACCCAGGCCAGTTGACCCACCAATGTGCCTGTTAGCTTGCCAAGTGCTATTGCTAGTCCTATTTCACCACTGCCAGTGGCCCCTACCAATGTGCCTGCTATTTTGCCAAGTGATTGTTCAAATCTTGTTGCACTCAGGCCAGTTGCCCCACCAATGAGCCTGCTATTTTGCCTAGAGATTGTTCAAATCTTGTTGCACCCGTGATTGTGGCCACTTCTAATATGCCTGCTATTTTGCCAAGTCATATTTTAAATATCGTTGCACCCAGGCCAGTTGACCCACCAATGTGCCTGTTAGCTTGCCAAGTGCTATTGCTAGTCCTATTTCACCATTGCCAGCGGCCTATGCCAATGTGTCTGCTATTTTTCCAAGTAATTGTTAAAATCTTTTTGCACCCGCGATTGGGGTCCCTTCTAATCTGCCTGCTGTTTTGCCAAGTGATATTTTAAATCTTGTTGCACCCATGCCAGTGGCCTTTACCAATTTGCCTATAACTGGGCCTAATGTCACTACCCATCCTAGTAACTCCCTTTCGCTCCCCCTCAGCTCGCACTGATCAATGCCCACTCTCTCCCAGCCCATGCCCTGGACATTCATGATTTCATCACTAGCCATAACCTTGACCTATTAATCATTAGCAAAACCTGGCTTTCACGAAGCCCTCTCATTAGCCCTCCCGCAGAGCTACACCATCTTCAGGCAGGATTGCCTTCTCCAGAAGGGAGGAGGCGTAGCCCTTATAGCGAAAGAGTCCATACCTATTAAGAAAGTGCAAGAAGATCTGGGGTCCAACAGTGACTACCTGCTCCTTAAGGTCAACCCATCCCCAAGCTGCACTATCACCCTCCACATAGTGTGTCGACCTCCAGGCCCAGTTACGGATTTCCAAGATGCCCACCTACATGATATTGCCAATAACCTAAAAAAACCTCTGAAGCCATTCTGCTGGGGGATCTCAATTTTGGTCTTCATGACCCGTCAGACTCCCAAGCTGCAATCCTCAACAGATCCTTATCCTCCCTAGGATCAAAACTAGCGGTTAAAGTGCCAACCCACATTAAAGGTCGCACCCTGGATTGTGTTGCACACCACAACTGCCCCCCTATCATTACAGCCATTTCTCCCATTCCATGGTCATTCCATTTGTTTCAATCTGAACATCGTCAAAGAGCCACCATGTCCAGTTAACCCACTCCCTATAGCCTTGTGCAGAAGTTCCTGACAGCTCACCCAGAAAGACTTCTACCCTACTTTTTGGAGTCAGCCCTCAATGCTCTGTTCTCCAAGGACCCAGATACACTTTCATCCAATACAACAATATCATCACCCATGCAGTGGACACCATTGCACCGCTTACACTCCGGAAAGCTAAGAGTAATAAACATATGAACACCTGGTCCTCTTCCAAACTTCTCAAAAGGCGCACCAGAAAAAGAGCTGCACACTCTGCCTGGTTACCAAAACCCTGTGACTCTACTAAAGTCGCATTCAAGACCATTGCCAAAGATTACAAAGCGGCCATTATCAAAAGCAAGACAATTCTTTCAACACTAGGATAGCAAACGCCAAATCCGGCTCCAGAGAAATCTTTGCTATTTTCAGAGAGTTGGAATCAACAGCCCCCACTCTGCCTTCCACCCCCAAAAATGCAGATTGGTGTAACAGTATCCAGTCTGCCATGCTCGACAAGCTCAACATACTGAAAAGCAAAATTATCGCCCACCAACAGGCCCTAAGCCAACAAATTGCTGACCTCCACTGTAAGACTTCCTATAACTCCCCCTCATTTTCTTTCAATTAATTCAATGAACAGGAAGTCATCACTCTCCTTAAATGAATCAAACTGTCCAACAGTAAAGGAGACGCCTGTCCCGCACAACTTATCAAAGAATGTGCCTCCACCCTTGCCCCTTTCCTGTCCACTTTTATCAATGCCTCCTTCACATCGGGATTTGTCCCTGCATGCCTCAAAGAAACGTGGGTACGGCCACTCTTGAAGAAACCCACACATGACCCAACCGTACCAGGGAACTACAGGCCTATCAATACAGTTCTCTTCCTATTAAAACTACTTGACAAAGCAGCTTATCTGCAGGTCCAATATTTACTTGAAGCCAATCGCCTTCTTGGTCTATGCCAGTCAGGCTTCCGTCCCGGCCATGGGATCGAAACTGCACTCTAGAACTTAAGAATCAGATTGATGATCTCAGAGATGCAGGCAAACCGGCACTCCTCTTACTACTCAACTTATCGGCAGCTTTTGATTTGGTGGATCACAAGACCCTCTGCCACCTACTCTCGTCTACTGCCAACTTCACCCCCATTGATACAGCTTGGATCGTGTCCTTCCCCGAGGGTAGAGTGATGAAAGTCTTCTCTGACCAAACATGCGCCAACCCAGACCTGATCAAATGCGGTATCCCGCAGGGCCCCTGCATTTCTCTCACCCTTTATAACTTCTTCATGCGCCCCTACTCAACTTCCTGGATGAGTTAGGCATTTCATATACGAACTATGAGGATGACACCCACGTGCTCATTCCCCTCACCGGCGACTATGAGTAGGTCATTGAAAAGCTAATCTCCATTTACTCCAAAATTCAAACCTGGATGGGAAAAAACTGGCTCTGCCTCAACGGCGAGAAAACTGAACTTCTACTTATTGGTTCTCTGGCAACCCTAAAGAAACTTGACGAAAACTACAACGCTTTTACCATTGACCATACTCCTATCCCTGTGTCGCAGGCGGTCAAAACCCTGGGGGTCTTCTTAGATTACAATCTTACCATGAGCAGACAGGTCAACGCAATTGCATCTGCTGCGTCATACCATTCAAAACTGCTCAATGCAGCCAGACCCTTCCTGACTTAGCAGAACTGCCTCACAAGGGCTATAATCGGGTCCTGGTTGGACTATTGCAACACTCTCCTAGTAGACACTTCCGCTAAGAACATCAGAAAACTCCAGACTTTACAGAAAAATGCCCTCCGGGCTGCTACCGGTATCTCAAAAATTGGAACATATCTCTGCTACCAGAAGACTAGTCCCCTGGAACCCCATCAAGGAATGCATCACCTTCAAATCTCTCGCAATCACACACAAATGTCTTAATGACACTGCCCCCATGTACCTCTCCCAGTGATTTGCTAAACTCATCTCGTACAGCAGGGGCATAGGAGACCCATGAAATCTGGGGCGGCCAGGGGACACCTTGGGACTCATGTTTGGTTTAGGCCCTCCCCTTTAGGCAATAGATTCATTTATAAATTGTCATAAAACATAGGGTGTTTGAAGGTTGAAACATGTTGAAAAGAAAAAGCTGCACGCCCCCTCTGCCAAAAGAAAATAATGTGACAGAGTATTGAACACAAGCAGAGGAGGAAGAGGACTGACTTGCAAAGAAGTGTTAAAACGTGTTGGAAATGTACACATCTTGTAGGAAAGACACTGCCCTAGAAGAGCTGTTGTGCGGTGCCATGTCATGTGTGACACCTTCAGCCAGTCCTGGTGTTTAGCCAACAAAGCATTGCATGCTGGGACTTACAGTTTCATTTTTACATTTGCATTTCAACACCTAGCCAGGACTGGCTGGAGGTTTCATACACAACACAGATCCTCTGATCAACTATGACCATGCCATGACTCTATGCTGTCGTAATCTGCAGTATTATTACAGCCGTAAATATTTCAAGTTGCAAGCTACTAGCAAGGAATTAAAACAAAGTTACTTGCCACTCATTATTCACATGCACACGGCCCAACATTTCTCACTTGCCAAGACGCAATAATGACTAACCATTGGCTAGTGTCGAGTGCACATTTTGAGCCGGATTACATATTAGTCTTCCGCAATACAGGTCTTCTTGGAGGTAGGACTGCAGACTTTACAGCCTTAAGCCATTCTTTTGTAAAATAAAGGGTTCGTTGACCATCTATTCAAATTAGCTGTAAATAGCGTATCCTGAGATATTGACAAAAAAACCTGATGACTGACTATTTGATGACATTTTAGTGAAAAATTGATGAACATATACAGAAGGGTGACGGAGAAAGGTAAGTGAAATAAGCTAAGAATGCAATAAAAAGAGGAAGAGGAGAAGGTAAAGCAAAGGCTGCGGCGGTAAGGAAAGGGAGAATGTTGGTGCTTTATCGAGTGAATAGTGTTTTAAATTGTTGAGGTCTATACAGTTTACATCAGAGACCATGACCATCATAGCACATGAAGGCCAATGAATACTTAAAGAACACAATGTTAGGTGGAACAGTCATAGTGCAGAAGGGCCAGTAACACACATAGCCCAACGGGCCCTCTTAGCCATCAGTGGCCACTGGGCCTCAGATAGTCTAAAGTGGTGGGTGAAACACTCAGTGCGCAAGGGCCAATGAAGGTGGGGCTGATAACGCACATAGGCCACTGAGGCGCTCATTGTATACGTGGACCAAATGCCCTTCTATAGCGCACAATGGGGCTGGAACAACAGGTAGCATACAGGGGCCAATGCGTGTTCATAATAAACGAGGACCAATGAGGTGCTCATAGTACACAAAGAATAACGAGTTGCTCAAAGTACACAAGGACCAAGGGTTGCCCATAGTGCACAAGGGCCTAGCAGTTTGGGCTGGACTGCCCCTTTTGGGGTAGGACCAAGCCTGATTTGTATATGGTTTTTCCCCTTCTGTAATGGCTTGGCAGGTTGAAAAACGATGGTCTGGAGGGTTGCCCAGAGTTGTGCCTGTGGTTATGATTTATTCAAAACCTTCCAGCCATCATCTTTGCGTTTTGCTAAAGTCACCCCGAGTGGGACGAGTATGCCCAGACATGGGTCCCGAGTCTGCCAGGCCTAGAGACCCAAGCTACTCCCCATTGATGACTCCCAATAACGCTGAAACATGTCTGGGAATGCTTGTGGTCTTGTGAAGAAGGGATGTGACCTATCAGTTCTGGCTGGACTGCCCCTTTTGGGGTAGGACCAAGCCTGATTTGCATATGGTTTTTCCTCTTCTGTAATTGCTTGGCAGGCTGAAAAACGATGGTTTGGAGGGTTGCCCAGATCTGTGCCCGTGGTTATGATTTATTCAAAACCTTACAGCCATCACCTTTTTGTTTTGCCAATCACAGTACACAAGGGCCAATGAGCTGTTCATAGTGCAGAAAGGCAATTCAGAGCAGACAAGTGTTATTGAGCCTTTCGTGGTACACAAGGCCAATGGGGCAGAACATAGCACACAAGGGCCAATGGGTTGCTCATAATGTACAGGGGCTAATGGGGCGCTCATAATACATGGGGGTTGTACACTTATATCCTACAAGAACCATTCAGAGGCTTGTCTCTCAATGAGGAAATGGGACGCTCACAGCATACAAGGGTTGATGAAGCAAAAGCAGTCTGGCATTGACAGGCAGCAAGAGGAGACATTGGGCAGGGGGTGAAGAAAAGTGGGGGGACTGCAGCAGAGGAGGGCGATGTAAAAGAGCAAGAATGGAAAGGGCTATGAGGACAGTGGGAGACTATAACAGCAGTTCAGGGTGAGGCAGTGTCACAAACTGTCTGTGTCCGAAAAGCACACGGCCATGAATCATTTTTTTTTAAGAGCATTGAAGTAGTCATCATCAGTGGCACCTAGGAGAACACAAAACAAGACTTTTTGTAACATTAGGTCACGGTCCGCCGCGTGACAGCAAAGAACTAGTAATGATTTGAAAAATACCTGAATCCGTAGCCACATGCCGATGTATCTACACACCCAAACTCAGGACATGGATACACTAACTGGCAAAGGAACGCCAAAAGCACTAGGCTGACATGAATAACAGAAGCATGGCAATACTTGTGTGAACAACGGTGTATTGAGGAAAGCATGGGAGGAGATACCTGGTTTCCCAGTCATTTGTTTCACTGAGAATTCTGAAGCATGGACTTTAATAATAACCTGCCTTTTATGCAGTGTTTTCACCAAAATACTTAACGTAGGACATTTTTAAATACAATTATTACCCATCGATATTTGGCACTCATTTAATAATGGGAGTTTGTGAAGAGACTGGCCCTCATTACGACCCTGGCGGAAAGTAACTGACCTGACCGCCATAGCGTAAATAGCGTTTCCGCCATTGCACGATGGAGGAAAGTGCGGCTAATTCCGACCCATCGGGCACGAGCATTACGCCATGGCGGAAGTGCAAAGTCTGTGATGGCGGAAATGTCCCCAAAACGCCCCTCACCGCCGTCATACGGCGCCCTAGGTGCAATTCCGCCACCCATCATAGCAAAATACGGTGACCGTAAATATACGGAAACGGAAATAAAAACATGGGGCCGGAACGGGAAACAGCACGGGAAACAGCACGCCGTACACCTATAAAATCAGAATCCCAACACAACCATTAAAAATCCGACCCTGAGACACATCCCAACCCGTTAGCCACCCTAGTTAAAACAATCGAAATGGGAAAAGTTGCCAAAAAAGCGTGCGACCGCAAGCGGCAGGTCCACTTCTCCCATGAGGAACTCACCGTGCTCACAGAGACCCTCCAGGAGAATGCTGGCGTCGTCTTCTCGACGCAAATGACCAGGACGGCACTTGCGAACAAGAAGGCCATATGGGCCCTGGTGGCACAGCGGGTAAGTGCGGTGGGGACCGCACCCCGCAACCCACAGCAATGCAGAAAGCGATGGGACGACTTGCGGATACGCGTACGGAGCATACTATCAGCCAACCGTAACATTGCCACAGCTACCGGGGGAGGATCGGAATCACCCATCAAGTTGACCCCCTGGGAAGAAATCTGTGCCTCCACCATTGGAATGGAGAGTATAGAGGGAGTCGGAGGGATGGAGAAAGGAGTGCAGACATCCGAAGAATCAGGTAGGTGGGCCAAATAAAACAATGCTAAATCCACAATGTCCAATCATGTGAAGTACCATGTGTCCACATAGTGCAACAGAAACACATGTCCAGGAGAACGTCCACATACATTGGCCTGATAGCGCACTTTAAAACTCACATTAAATACATAAATAATTAAAAATCCTAAAAACACCCTCTACACGTGCAGCATGCACACCCTAACTGCAGGCTGCAAAACAACTGCATCCTCAATCCACACAAAAATGAAACCACCTCCAAGGCCCTGACCCAAATCACCCTCAGGTACCACCCCAATGCATGTGATACATTGCCATTCCAATTTCCACAGACCCATAAATAACGCTCGCCCTCCTTTACTCCACCACAGGGTCCGATTCAAACGACGAGCTCCAGGACACCCCTACCAGCACACCTGCAAAGAGGGCCAAGACCAACGGCCAAAGACCCTCCACCTCAGCTGCACGGATCAAGACACGGCAGCAGCACAAATCAAGTGGCAGCACACAGGAGGGGACTTCAACAGGCACCCCAGCAGCCAGCATGCCCACAACAGCAGCACCACAGGTCCCCCCAATGGATGCCACAGAAGGCACTGCTTCTGGGGGCAGCAGCACCATAGGTGACACTGCATTAATGGCAGCATGCTCCGACACAGAAAACGGTGCTGCCGATGTAGGACCCATCCATGACCTGTCTCAATCCCCCTGTTTGTTTCATCCCGTACACCATGAGGATACCACGCAGGGGCACCCACAAGACGACGACTGGCCATCCCCCACAAGCCCTGTGGCAAGGCAACATGAGGTCATCAGCCCCTCTGTGACATCACCGCAAATGGCCATGGCCCAGCAGAGGCAACAGTCCCTCGACCAGGTGATCGTGCAACAGCAGCAACTGGCCACGCTCCTCAAGGAGCATGCTGATGAATGTGGGGGTTCTAAGGCAGTCATAGAAACATCTACTGAGACACTTAGGGCACAAATGGAGAGAAGTACAGAGACACTAAGGGTACAAATGGAGAGAAGCACCGAGAGCCTGAGGGTACAAATGGAGAGAAGCACCGAGAGCCTGAGGGGGGAACTGCATGCGACGTCCAAAGACGTATGTGGTGAACTTGCCGCTGTGCGCCGTGTGCTCACTGAGCTCTCACAAACCCTTAGGGACATGCATGGACGTGAGCAGGCAGAGACATCATCCGTTGCAAGTTCCGTCCAGGGCAGCCCCCAACGTAGATCTGGGAGGAACCTGCGCTCCACAGGCAGGGGTGCCCCTGATACCCGGAGAGGGGGCTTGCAATAGCGTCTGCCCACTGACAATGAGCATCTTTGGACACTGGTGTTCGGGGGGGAGGTAGGAGGGTGGAGGGGGGGTGTTGGGCTTTCTTGGGTGGCGGGTCGATGGGGTGTGTAATATAATTTCACATATGCTATAAACATTACATAATCACCCAATGAGATGTGTGGACATTGATCTTTGTGTACGAGGCCTTTATAGGCGTACATTCCACATTGTGCATGTTCCAGACACACACAGTGCCACAAGTCCCGTGTCCATGTATCAGCCACCAGGCGTGAGTGCTAGAAGCATGAATCTATGATATTCTGTCGAATTTCACGGGCCTCCTGTGCCTCGCGGACTCCTTGAGGTGCTGCCACATCCCCACCCTCATCATGACCATCTTCAGGTGCTTGCAGTTCTGCGTCAGGGGGCATGGGCACATTTCTACGTACGCACATGTTGTGTAGCATGACACATGCCATGACCATCTTTGCAACCTTCTCATGGCGGTACAGGAGTGCCCCGCCAGACCTGCTGAGGCAGCGGAAACGAGCCTTCAGTAGGCCGAATGCCTGTTCAATGACTACACGGGTACGTGAGTGGGCATGGTTGTAGTCCTCCTCATGCTGGTTCTGTGGGTTCCGGAGTGGTGTAAGGAGCCATCTCTTCAGTGGATACCCGGCATCACCTGTATGTGGACAATAAAGGATGTTTGTGGAATGACATTGCTACGTACGCATCCCCCCCCTACCTGCCAGGTCATTGCCGCATCACATACCCCACATTATCATGCATGAAATGAGACTCACCGAGTAGCCAGGATCTGTTCCCTGCGTGTCGCTCCATGTAGCGTGGTATTGTAGAGTTCCTCAAGACCATAGAATCATGGGTTGATCCAGGAAATCGGGCACAACAATGTGTAAAGATCCTGTTGGAGTCACACACCATCTGTACATTAAGAGAATGATATTGTTTCCGGTTGCGGTACTGGGCCTCCATGGCATGTGGGACAACCAATTCCACATGGGTGCAGTCGATGGCACCAATGCAACCCGGTATGCCGGCCAGTGCATGGAATCCAACTTTTGTGTTAGTAATCTCATGCTCCGAGCGTGGTACATAGATGTAGTCGTCTGCGTGCTTCAGGAGGGCATCGAGCACTTGCGATAGTGTCCGTGAGAACAGTGGCTGTGAAATGCCATGCAACTGTCCGACTGTGTGCTGGTAGGTGCCTGTGGCCAGGAAGTGGAGTACAGACACCACCTTCAGTAGGGGTGGGATTGCGGTTGGGCTATCTATCATGCTGACAAGGTCAGCGTGTGTCATGTTCACAATGGCGATTATGGTGTCCCCGTCCAAACGGTAGAGGGTGTGGATCTGCTCAGCAGTGAGGTTGAACGGATGAGCTCGGAGGCGTGGGATTGCGGGCTGCCTGCGTGGTGGTAGTGGCTGTGCTGGTGGCCCTTGCTGGCCCTGCCTTGCCCTCCTCCTCCTCCTGAGTCTCCTCTGTGCGGCCGGTTGTTGTAGTAGTTGGTGTTCGTCTTCTTCTTGAAGTTGTAGTACTTGCAGTGCTATCAGGTCCCCCAGGGCCAACACCGCTAGTCCTGCTGGTAGCATTTTGGAGTGGGTGTGGTTGTGGGAGGGGGTTGGGTGTGCAATTTATGTGTTTTCAGGCTGTATAGCCTCCACCTGTGGTGATTCATTCCACCTGTGCCAGCTGCAATCCCCTTTGGGCGAGCACTGTACCGAGGTTCACCGACGGGCGGGGCGTCCCATTTGTGAGTGAAGCCAGTTGCCATTTTCACACACTGCCGCACTACATGGATGAATTTGTGATTTCAAGCGGTCACAGATGCCTTATCGACGTGAGGTATTCGAAGGACAGCGCTTTCGGTTTTCAGCTAGCGGCGAGGAGACGCCCACAGGTCTGACTGCAAATATAACGTTCTATTGTTTAATGTCCTTGGGACAGGGGCCATGGCGAGAATGCAATGATTGATATGAATAGTATGGGATGCGCAATAGCGTAGTGGACGATAAGGCAGGACGTTCCCAAATACATGTTACTTCACAACACTAGAATTCCGGGCCGGAGCACAGTGGATTTTGCAGACTGCATTACGCACAGACTCAATGGAAGTTTCAAATGTGATGTGAGTAAATAATCAGGCGTTTTCATACCGGGATGAGGGAATGATGTATGGATGCATGGACAGATGATTTAATTGAGAGTTTGCCATGTACATGGCTTTTCAGGATCTATCCCCTTCCCCTGCGCTATGTGATGCAGAGCTGCCATAGTGGGACCATCGTCTATCTGCCCTTGTTGAACCCTCCCTGTCTCGACGCGCCTTCAAACACTTGTGTCTATGCACGTTACGAATCCCATCTAATGGATTCTGTCTTAACAGACGCATGCACACAAACACTCGTTTGTAATAGTGTTTTCACCTCGATTTATATAGTTATGATTCGCAAGTGATTTTTGGGTGGAAATAATCCTTTTGAGTGGGCTAGCATGCATATGGCTATGGATTTAGTGTGATCATTGAAGTGAGTAATACAAATGAAGTTCTGATGCCCATGCTATTCTTTTTCATTTCATTTGGGTGACAGGTATCTCCTCCCCTTTTGCCACTGCCATCTGTATGCCACTCCTGCAGATGGCTTTTACTCCCGACACCTGCTGCTTCGAGTTAATCAGTGGAGCACCATTACGATCTTATGGGACGATCGCCAATGGGCCACATGCCCTTACGCAGTACTAGTGGCTAGGAGCTACATATCAGCCTTTCAGCTGGACTAGTGCCTACCTAATGGGACGGCCCTGCGGTTCTCGGCGCTTCCATGTTGCCTTTTTGAACGTGAATGTAGCCCCTGTGTACCATGAAGGAACAGGGCGTCACACGAAGAAGCTGGTCATTTATTGCGGATGCAGCCCACAGTAATGAAAAATATTTTGGAGTTTATGACCTAATAGCTGTATGGGCTTGGTGCATTTGATGTGCATTAAAATTTGATTCTGATTTCAACCGTGTAGCGTTATTCTTTACAAGTAATGTAGCATATTCCTATTTGTGGAGCGGTGTATTGTGAGGAGATCTGCATTGGGTTCCGGCTTCTGAGTATAGTTGCGTGGTACTGTACTGGCCGCGTTTGCCTACGAAGCCCAGTAAGGTCAGGGATGGGGCCTGCCATTATGACTGTTTTAATGATGTCATGCTCAGGGGCGGGGGATTAGCTTTTGTGTAACAGATGCCGGTCAGCCAGGTGGATTGGTGGAATGATGTGATTATCAGAAAATGGCTGGTCACAGGTGCCTGTGTTTGCGTGCGTTTCTTGGAGGGAGACTGAGGTCATGTCCATTGGAATAGCTTCTGTATTCGTGCCATCTGTGCCCTGCAGCTCCCATTGGCCCCTCTTGAGATGAGCCTGGCTGCTCAGTCACTCTGCCAACTTGTGTGGTACATGCTTATGCTGATGGTTGGTTTGTTTACTGGCAAGAGTACAGGGCTGGTGCAGTCTCCCTCAGGATACTGCTTTGAATGTTGCCTTACACTGGTGTCAAGCGATGGGGGCCTGTTGTTGTTTTGTCTCATGTTTCAGTTCATATTGCTGTCCTTGAACCTTCACGTGCCTGTGCTGCATCAGTACGGCAATGGTGCCATGCCAAATATGGATGGCCACTCACAAGGCACTTGGAGCCCCTACATTCATTTGTTCGTTGGCATGCATGGGTGACTTGTACATTTCACTGGTTGCATTGTGTAACTTCATTGCACCTACGAGGTGTTGTGCAATGTGGGCAGGGAGTGGTGTACAGGCACTCAGTAGGGCCATTTACGGTTGGTTCACGATGCCGTAATTCTCACCATGGCGGAATGGTACTTTCCGCCATGCTTGATGGCGTTAAGTGAATGTCCGCTAGGGTCAGCATTCGCGTACCGTTGCGCCATGGTGGTAATTACGGTTTTGCATGGCGCGCGTGCGCGTACTTGGTGCAGTTTGCGTTGGCGTTCACTACGGTGTCGCTGATGGCATCGTACTTTACGGTGACGGGTCATAATCGCACCGAGCGGTATTCGATGGCGGTGTTGCATTTCCGCCATCGTTTTTCGATTTCCGCCAGGGTCGTAATGAGGGCCACTGTGTATTTAGTGGAGGTAAATATGTGAAACTAGCCAAGTACAGCAAAGACAGTGGGCCTCATTACGACCCGTGCGGTAACCATGGCGCTAGTAGCACCATGGTTGCCGCCCGTATTTTATCGATTCCGCATTGGTGAATGGCGGAATTACTGCCCCATTCCAAGGTTGGTGGGGCGGTAATTCCCCATTCACCATTGGCCCTTCCCCATTCCCATTTTAGCCCCCATAGGGCTCAATGGAAATGGGGAAGGTGGTAATTACGGTAAAACCAGCCATTAAGGTAGGGATCCGCAAAGGGACCTCGTAATTAGGCGGTAAGGGGTTAACGGCGCCGTTAACCCCTTACCGCCTGGGTCGTAATGAGGCCCAGTGTGTGAGGAGATCCCTGTGCAGTGTAGCGTGTGAGGAGTTCACTGTTCAGTAGTGAGAAGTGTGTGTGAAGGATCCCATTGTGCCCTAATGGGGTGTAATTTTATCTGGTTATTTATAACATGCTTTATACCCAGAGGTTTCTAAGCACAGTCGTGTTGTCCATGAGCTATCCTCCTGTGTGTGAGGAGGAGCCTGCTGCGTTGTGAGAAATGTGTGTAGTGAGAGATGTGTGTGAAGCGATCCACGTGTGCCATAATGGGGTTTGTGAGGAGAACCTTGTTTAATTGTAAGACATTTGTGTAGTGAGAAGTGTGTGTGAAGCGATCCCTCTATGCCCTAATGGGGTGTGTGAGGTGAAACCAGTTCAGTGAGGACTTTGTCACATAACTCTGTACAGTGAGAAAAGTGTGAGAAGATTTTAGTGCAATGAGGCGAGTGCATTAGAAAATAAAATCCTGGTCCAGAGAGGCATGTGTGGATGTCCGAGCAGTGAGGGTAGAGCATGAGGCAACATATCTGCAGTGAGTGGAGTGTGTGAGGTGATTCCTGTGCAAAGCAGAAAGTGTGTGAAGAAAACCTGATTTAGAGAGGAGTGTGTGTGAAGAGATCCATCTTCACTGAGCGTAGAGTTTAGGAACACCCTTGTTCCTTGTGCAAGAAGAGTGGGTAGGAGGGCGATGTAAAAGAGCAAGAATGGAAAGGGCTATGAGGACGGTGGGAGACTATAACGGTAGTTTGACGTAAAACAGAGTCACAAACTGGGGGTGTCCGAAAAGCACATGGCCTTGAATAATTTTTTTAAAAAAAGAGGATTGAAGTAGTCAGTGGCACCTAGGAGAACACAAAACAAGACTTGTAACATTAGGCCACGGTCCGGAGTCCCAAAAATGAGTTCTCATTTGGCCACTGGAGGCCATCATCTATCCTACTGCTTTGGATGAGGCCATGGCAGAGGCGGAGTGATGTTTGAAAGTACCTTAGCAGTGATTGGGGTCGGGGACCTTCAAAGGCCGATAAAAAACGCCAGCCAGCCAATGGGCTGCTCGGTGCAAGTCACCCTCCCATGTCGGCCCGGCCAGCCTGCACTGCACCTGGGAGGGGGGCCAGCCAGTGGGCCACTTGACTTACCTTAGTACGGTAGTAGGCTGAGTGAGTGAGGTCTCTCAATCAGGAGGTCGACTCGAGTCGGAGTCACACTGTTGTCTCTGAGGAGCACTCATCACGTCGCTGCCTGCTGGCTTCTCCTTCATTCTGGAAGGCTGCGCAGCAGTGCACTGAGCACTCGCATGGGCACATGCAGTATGTTCCCTGGCATGTCCTGGGCGCGCTCCAAATGTGCAGGCGCCGGGGATGGGGGCAAGCATTAGCGAGCTGCGAGCAGCAGAGTTCTTGTAACAAGAATGTTGTTTACCCTCTGCTGCTGTCTGAAGTTTGATGCGTGCAAACTTCAGACAGCAGCAGTGGGCACTGCACAGGCTGCAGACCGTAATCTACATGCTGCAGACTAGACACAAACTGGACACAAACTGGGGGAAACTGGGGGAAACTGGGGGGATAAATGCCATTGTATCCCCCCCACATAAAATTGCAAAGCCGTGAGAGAGTTTTCTGGCACTGTCCTTCATTCAATTTATCTTAAGTCCCATCTCCCATTTACAGCCTCGGATGGAGAGTCGGTATAGACTCGAAACACGTGTCAGGCTACTTTGCAAATAAATCCATCGGACTTATAACCACATCACTCTTCAATTACTTGCAACACATGCCTATATTGCACTCTTGGGCGCAGTGCGACTGAGAATTGCCCATGCTCTAATTGATCCCTGCAGGGGGCCCCATTCGGAAGGTATAAGTATGTGGTTTAGCAGGGACCAAAAGTCTGGCCTGCGGCTTGAACGGAGGCCTGCCGCTTTAATCAGGAACCACAGAGAGCTCAATTAACCAGAGAGACCCTTTGATCCACAACAGACTTGAAGATGGGAGGGATTTAGTAGTGTATGTTTTTACTACTTTACCTTTCCTGTTCCAAAGCACTCTGGTTATGATTTCACGCATATAGGAGATTGTTGGTGATGACCCAGGGCTGGTTCATTGAGGTAGACTTAGCCTACACCAGACACTGTGCCCCATTTGGCTATAAAAGATGGCCGAGCCCCTCTTTTGGCAGATCAACTGAAGACTTTGCAAGGAGTAACAAGAATAACTGATTTGGAACCCAGCCGATGTAGCAGTCTGCTTTACAGCTTCAGCAAGTGAAGAAAGGCCATGGTTTCCAAAGAGGGGAGCAAGATCCCATCCCTAAACATCTCCCAGGAAACAGAGGGAGATACTGAAACCAGAGGACCATCTGTTAGGTAAGAATTGGTGCAGTCACACTGTGTGCCTCTACACAAGTCTTTCTGCTTGGTATTAGTTATCCCACCTTTTGGTATAGTCTGTACTATACAAGTTGGTAGTGTGACTGAGCAGCCAGGCCTATCTCAAGAGGGGTAAATGTGAGCTGAAGAGCTGTACAGATGAAATCAGTCAATACAAGTACCCACGTAAAACTTATACTCAAGGTTTCAGTTATAAATGGTTATTTATTTATTTAACATCAGTTTCAAATAAGCATTCTTTAAAAAGGCAATTGATTGTAACAATTCAAGTAAACTTTGAAATTACTTTTCAGAATTGGTCAAGCAAGTGGATAATCTTTGGATATACTTCATACACTTTTCCTACACCCTGGGGTGACTTCGATCACACGTTTAATTCTGGCATTACTAGAGACAAAGGACAGGGGAGTTTTGGGACCCTCCCTCACATCCTCTCCTTCCAGACACACTGTTGCCAGAGGAAGGCTTCAGGGCTGAAGCTTGCAAAAGGCAAGACAAACATAGGGCTCAAACCTGTCTCAACACAAAGAGTAAAAGTCAAGAAAGACCTCACAAAAGGTAAATGGTGAAAAAAGAAGAAAGGGGCCAATTTGACAACTTGGTCACCCATGGGTGCTCTACTGCAGCTGAGGGTTCAGCCTGTGGTAGAAAAGCACAATGGTAGGAAGATTTAAACCACTGTCACCAGCCATTTAAAGTAGTAGGGGCAACATTAAAATGTTACATGGTAAGGTAGGATAAGGGGCTACTATGTAACCCCCAGAACTCAACATTAGATGGTGTGTGCTGGACCTACAAAGAGAAAAGGTAAGTAAAGTCAATTTCACTTTACTATTCTTGGGAACTGGTATTTAAACCTTGTGAGAAATGCATAGGTTTTCCAAATGACACTGCACTGAAGGTGCTGTGTGTCACTATACAAAAAGCAGATGCCTTTAAAAACAGTGAAAACACGCAGATCAGGTAAACACACATGAGAGAGGGAGAAAAAGGTCCCACTCACTCTAGAATTAAAATTAAAAAGTCATAAATCCATCAAAAGAGCTGGGGCTCTCTAAGTTTAACGGGAATTAGCACAGAAATAAAAATGTTCCCTAACACCCCCTCCCCACCCCCCAGACTAAGGTACAGGAGGATGTAATCCACTCCTGGATGAATCTCTTATTCCAGTCGGCCATACTTTCTGGAGAGACCATCAGAATTTTGGTGATTACAACCTGACCTATGCACTATACTGAAATCAAACCCTTGGATGCTGATTGACCATCTGAGCAATTTAGGATGTTCCCCCTTCATCTGCATTAACCATCTCAAGGGTTGGTGGTCAGTCTGAATAATGAAAGTAGAACCATACAAGTATGGCCTAAACTTCTTCAGTGACTACATAATGGCAAAACATTCACGTTCTATAGCTGCCCACCTTGTCTCACGGTCCTTCAGTTTTCTGCTGATGAGGCAGACAGGGTGTTCCCTGCTTTTCTCACCCAGTTGTCTCACAACTGCTCCTATCCCTGTATTAGAAGCATCTGTCTGTACAATGAAGGATTGGTTATAATCAGGAGCTCTCAAGAATGGTGCTTGACAAAGGGATTTCTTCAGTCTTTCAAAAGCCTTATTGCACTCGTCATTCCACCTGACCTTCTTGGGGAATTTAGGTGAGATGATTACATTTAAAGGAGAAGCTATGGTCCATTAGTTCTCTATGAAATTCCCGTAGTACCAAAGTAAGAAGGCTCTCACTTGGGTCTGCGTATTTGGGGTGGCCCAGTCTTGTACAGCTTGTACTCTGCTAGGCAATGGCCTAACCTCACCTCCTCCTACCTCATGCTCAAGGTAGACCACTTTACTCTGACCATTTTGATATTCACTAGCCTTTATGGTCAGATGGGCCTGTTCCAGAGCCTGCAAAACATTCCCTAGGTGACTAAGATGCTCTTCCCAAGGGGCGCTGAACACTGCAATATCCAAGGCTGCCATGCAGAAGAACTCTAACCCATTCAGAACTTGAATCACCATTCTCTGGAATGTAGCAGGTGGATTCTTAAGTCCAAAAGGCATAACCCTAAACTGTATAACCCTCCTGGGGTGCAGAAGGCAGTTTTCTCCTTGCCATGGTCTGTGAGGGCTATTTGACAATAGCCTCAGGTCCCCGGAATTCCATTATATGAGTGGCTGGTAATGTATTATAGCCTTCCCTTAAAACCATATTATGTACAAGCCTCTGCGTGTTTGATGGGGTATCAAAGTCTGCTATTTCTGGGAAATATGCTACACGCTTTGCTGCTGTGTCTGCTGCTTTGTTGCTCTGGGGGACAAGGTCCTCCCTCCTTGTGTGGGCCTGGCACTTCACGACTGCTACTGTTGATGGGAGTTGAGTGTGTCTATGATAATACCCAATAGGGGCGCATGCTGCACTGATGTGCCTTCAGCACATCTGAAACACCTCCTCTGCCACGTGACAGTCCACAGTGTACTGTGGACATCACATAGGCTGAAGAGGGATACACCGTAATGTCCTGGTTCCTGTGTGCTTCTATGACCAATATGAGAGCTACATATTCCACCGCCTGCGCTGAAAAATTTGCTGGCAATCTCGAGCTTGATACTACTTCCACTGCGCCATCTGCCTTTAGCCTCACTGCTGCCTTTCATGTATGCCTTTCTCCCATCGTCTGGTCAATTGTTGATGACCTGTAAATATAAACCACTTCTCCTCTTCAAGTGGCTTCTCCCCACCTTAGTCAAATCATCATACTGCTCCATGTAAAGCAGACATGCTCCACGTAAAGTATGGTGCTGCAGCCCATGGTAATACTCGCTGACTTCTCCACCGCAAATATGGCAGCAGCTAGAGCCTGCTCACATGGGTAATGTCCACCCATTACAAGGTCTAGTAGCCCACTATAGTATGCCAAAGACATGTGTCCTAAATGGTCTTCTGTCTTAGTACCGCAGTCATTACTACTCCATTGGAATGCGAGAGCAAATTGAATTCATCCTGATAGTCTGGCATCCCTTTTTATGGAGCTGTCCCTATTGTTTCCTTTGGCTCCTTAAAGGCCTCTGTCATTTCATGTGTCCATTCCACGTCTGTGAGGATTTCAACCATGTTCATGTTGGGTGTGCAATCACCTGGGCTTTTTTTTAAATTTTATATGAAATTGAATGATCGCACTTCTGGAAGATATGTGGGGCTAATCTGCACACATTTCCCCTGTCCTAACTGTACAACAAGCACATAGACCTGTGTACTCTGGGTGGACAGAGCCTACAGGCATAGTCCTCCCTGTCACATTTAGTTGGAATGTGACACCCAGGAGTACATCAAGGCATCTCAAAAGGGGAGGACATAACCTTCCTCCTGCCATGACTAGGCTAATTCAATAACAAAATCTCCATGGATCCACCCTATTCTTTGTTGGCCCTGCTGGTGGCAGCTATGCATACTGATGAAAGTTAATTCAAGCAGGCCCACGAGAGGCCTGGTCGGAGGGCTAGCATTCTTTAAAAAGGCAATTGATTTTAACAATTCAAATAAACTTTGAAATTACTTTTCAGAATTGGTCAAGCTAGTGGATAATCTTTGGATATACTTCATACACTTTTCCTACACCCTGAGGTGACTTCAATCACACGTTTAATTCTGGCATTACTAGAGACAAAGGACAGGGGATTTTCAGGACCCTCCCTCACATCCTGTCATTCCAGACACACTGTTGCCAGAGGCGGGCTTCAGGGCTGAAGTTGTCAAAGGGCAAGACAAACACAGGGCTCAGACCACACACAGAGTAAAAGCCAAGAAAGACCCCACAAAAGGTAAATGGTGAAAAAAGAACACAGGAGCCAATTTGACAAAATGGTCACCCATGGGTGCTCTACTGCAGCTGAGGGTTCAGCCTGCGGTAGAAAAGCACAATGGTAGGAACAATTAAACCACTGCCACTAGCCATATAAAGTAGTGAGGGTAACATAAAAATGTTACATGGTAAAGTAGGATAAGGGGCTACTATGTAACCCCCAGAACTCCACATTAGTTGGTGTGTGCTGGACCTACAAAGAGAAAAGGTAAGTAAAGTCAAATTCACTTTACTATTCTTGGGAACTGCAGTTCACACAAGGAAAGGTCTTTAAACCTTGTGAGAAATACATAGGTTTTCCAAATGACACTGCAATGAAAGTGCTGTGTGTCTCTATACAAAAAGCAGATGCCTATGGAGTTTGTCAGATTCCAAAAACAGTGAAAACATGTAGATCAGGCAAAAACACATGAGAGAGGGAGAAAAAGGTCCCACTCACACTAGAATTAAAATTAAAAAGTCATAAATCCATCAAAAGAGCTGGGGGTCTCTAAGGTTTACGGGAATTAGCACAGAAATTAAAATTCTCCCTAACACCGCCCCCCCCCCCCAGACTAAGGGACAGGAGGATGTAATCCACTGCCGGATGAATCTCTTATTCCAGTCGGCCATACTTTCTGGAGAGACCATCAGAATTTTGGTGATTACAACCTGACCTATGCACTATACTGAAATCAAACCCTTGGAGGCTGATTGACCATCTGAGCAATTTAGGATGTTCCCCCTTCATCTGCATTAACCATCTCAAGGGTTGGTGGTAAGTCTGAATAATGAAAGTAGAACCATACAAGTATGGCCTAAACGTCTTCAGTGACTACACAATGGCAAAACAGTCACAGTCACAGTCTATAGCTGCCCACCTTGTCTCAGGGTCCTTCAGCTTTCTGTAGATGAAGTAGACAGGGTGTTCCCTGCTTTTCACATCCAGTTGTCTCATAACTGCACCTATCCCTGTATTAGAAGAATGCTCTCACTTGGGTCTGCGTGTTAGGGGTGGCCCAGTCTTGTACAGCTTGTACCCTGCTAGGCAATAGCCTAATCTCACCTCTTCCTACCTAATGCCCAAGGTAGACCACTTTACTCTGGCCATTTTGATATTCACTAGCCTTTATGGTCAGATGGGCCTGTTCCAGAGCCTGCAAAACATTCCCTAGGTGACTAAGATGCTCTTCCCAAGGGGCGCTGAACACTGCAATGTCATCCGAGGATGCCATGCAGAAGTACTGTAACCCATGCAGAACTTGATCACCATTCTCTGGAATGTAGCAGGTGGATTCTTAAGTCCAAAAGGCATAACCCTAAACTGGTATAAGCCTCCTGGGGAGCAGAATGCAGTTTTCTCCTTGCCATGGTCTGTCAGAGCTATTTGACAATAGCCTGAGGTCAGGTCAAGAGCAGGTCAAGAGCACCACACCCCGTGAGAAATAAGCAGCGCTCAGATACCTGAGGGTTCGTAGCGCTATATAAATGCCCAAACAAACAAACAAACAAACAAATGTACTGAGGAACTTGGCTGAACCAAGTTTGTCCACCAGCTCATGTGTCCTGAGTAAAGAATGGGCACCAGTCGTGGTGACTGCATTAAACGCCCTATAGTCTATGCAGAATCTCAATTCTTTGGTTCCTGCCTTTGGCACTAGTACAACTGGACTAGCCCATGGACTGGTAGATAGCCCAATAACCCCAATGTCAAGCATCTTCTTGACATCTTGCTTTATATGAGATATGACATGATCTGACATTCTGTTGCCCCTGCTTTTGACAGGGAGATTGTCACCAGCGAGAATATCATTCTGGCCCCAAGTGATCAAGCCAGGTGTCAGAGAATACAGGGAGGCAAACTGCTTTATCAGAGTCTTGCACTCCTCCTGTTGCTGCAAAGACAAATCTGTAAAGAGTTGTACTCCTTCAACTGTCTCATCTGAAGGTTGTCCCCTGAGGAGATCAGGGAGAGGCTCAATCTCATCCTCCTCTTGATCAGAGGCTAGAAGCAAAGCTCCTAGCTCTGGTCTGGAAACATAATCCTTCAGACGGTTAGTGTGATAGACCCTAGGGGCTTCCTTGGGGTTGCCCAAGTCCAATAAATAATAGACCTCGCCAAGCTTGCCTACAACCTTGAAGGGTCCAATCCACTTGTCCTGTAAGACCCTCTGCATCGTAGGCATCATAACCAATACTAACTTTTCTGGAGTGAACTCCACCATGTTGGCAATCTGGTTGTGCCAATGCCTGACCAGAGCCTGACCAGCTTTCATGTTTTCAGAAGATTCTGTCATCATCAGAGCCATCCTCTTCCTTAGGCCTAGCACATAGTCAGTAACTCGCACTGGCTGTAGGAAAGGAACACTCTCCAACCCTTCCTTAATCAGGGCCAAAGAGCCTCTGACTGGATGACCATAAAAAAGTTCAAAGAGGCTAAAAACCCACCCCTGATTGAGGGACTTCTCTATAAGCAAAGAGAAGGCATGGCAGTAGCAGGTCCCAATTTCTTCTAAGGGGTTTCTCTAAAGCACCTATCAGGCTCTTCATGGTACAGTTAAAACTCTCTACCAATCCATTGGTTTGGGGATGGTAGGCTGTTGAGAACTTGTAAGTCACTGCAAAGTTTTTTCCATATGGTTTGCATGTAGTGTGACATAAAGTGTGGTCCCCTGTCAGAGATTACTTGCTTAGGAAACCCCACCATGGTAAAAATACCAAGGAGGGCCTTACCCACTGCCTGAGCAGTAACAGTTCTCATAGGTATTGCCTGGTACCTGGTAGCATGGTCTACCACAACCAATATACATTGGTTGCCTGAGGAAGTTGGAGGATCTAGGGTACCAACAATGTCAATCCCCTCCCTCTCGAAAGGGACTCCCACCACCGGAAGAGGCACTAAAGTTGCCACATTCTTGGGTCCACAGTTGCCAGAAGTCTGACAAGTGTGGCAGCTCTTACAGAACTTATCTACATCTGCACCCACCTTGGGCCAGTAGATGTACAGAGATAGCCTCTCTTTGCTACTCTTGAAAGTCAAGTGACGAGCCAAAGGGATCTCATGGGCCAACTGTAGGAACTTTTTTCGCCCTTCCTGGCGCACTACCAGTCTCCTGTATTGTTTACTATTCTTGTGAACTTTAGTTCACACAAGAAAAGGTATTTAAACCTTAAGAGAAATACAAAGGATTTCCCAGTGACACTGCACTGAAGGTGTTGTGTGCCACTATACAAAAAGCAAATGCCTACGGAGTATGTGAGACTCCAAAAACAGCGAAAACAAAAAATCAAGATCAGCTAAAAACACATGAGAGAGAGAAAAAAAGGTCCCACTCACTCAGGAGTTAAAATTAAAAAGTCCTAATCAAGCAAAGGAGCTGGGGCTCTCTAAGTTTGAAGGGAATTAGCACAGAAATGAACATTTTCCCTAACACCGTCCAAGCAGCTCCAGAACCGGTATCCAGCCAACACAAAGTTTGCACTGTTAGGCTCTGCAGAAAGCTTCCTAGGTGGGAAGTGCCCGAGAGTCTCTAAACCAAACCATGAACAAGGCTGGTGCCTGCAACCCTCTCCTCAGGAGCCGTCTGCCTTAATGGACAACACAAACTCAATGCAGCAGCTATGAGGAATGCATCGATAAGCATCAACTAGCATCTACCTTAAAAGGCATTTTTTCGAGCCAGTCGAGCCCCTCGAGCTTCAACCGACTGCAGCAATGACTGTTGTCACTCCTCAGTTACTAACGTCATCCGAGATACCTCGCCCAGTGCTTCAGACCCACCAACCAGCACTGAGACAACAATTCCTGACCCCGAGCCACCGTGTAGGCCAGCTTGCAGCCATCCATCCAGCCTCACTCTCCGAACTGCCTGCCGTCTGATACCTGCAGCTGTCTCCCATTTTTAACTCTGTCACAGGAGCTACAAAGGGCCCTGAAACCCGACTCAATCCTTTCAAGCACCAAGAACTTCTACATGTGCCAGGTACATTGTGGTTCTGTCCACTTGTCCTTCTCTGAAGGCCCTGGTTGACATTTTATGACCCATTGATCCCTTTGTGCTGAAACCAAGTATCCTTGAACTATTGTGATTAATTACTTTACCAACTACCCTCCTGTCAGTATCCAGAGTGCATCCCCTTTCCTTCTTGAAACTGTCTATCCTCTGCATTCCTTTACAGGGTGGGTTGTATTTTGTAGTGTGCCCAGAACTGGGTAATAATTGCTGTGTTGCAACTAGCAAACGATCTACTACATTGCCGATATAAGCCTTTCCGGAGTTACCCTTTGTCGTTCCTGTGATATTAACTGCACTATCTATAGCACTTCCTTTTGTCAATTTTGTAGTTTTACCTTGTCAAGCTAATAACCTTTTTCTGCCAATACTGTCAGCAGATATACTGAGTCATTTTGACACTGTTCTTCTGTCTTGCTACAAATTGAAATTTCATCCACATATTTTATGACTGTACGCGGTATCTCTATGTTGCCCAGGTCCAACTGAAGGACCCAATTAAAGATGGAAGGTGAATCACAGTACCCTTGTGGGAACCTCGTGTATTTGAACTTCCGGTTTCTATTTAAAAAGGATGTTAAGTCCTGTGACTCTTTGTGGAGTGGTATAGAAAAGAAGACATTCTTCAAATCTATTACCCTGAAGTACGCAGCTTCCATTGGGATGTTTCACAAGATTATTGCTTAATTTGGAACTATTGGATATTCTGCTTCAACAATTTGATTAAAAGGGCTTAAGTCTGGCATGAAACACCATGATCCCCCTGTTGACTTCTTCGCAGGGTATACTGCAGTGTTACACTATGATTCTGAGGGGACCAGAATGCCTTGCTTTACCAGTGTGGGGATCATCTCATATATGCTCTCGTCTGCTTTCCTCAATAGAAGGTATTGTCTTACCCTTGGTAGGATAGCCCCTGGTTTAAGTTTTATCTTGACCGCCCCAATCCCTTTTAGCAAACTAACGTCATAGGGACTGTTGGTCCATAAGACACTGGCCACCCACCTTAAGGCTTCATCGAGAAAGGGTGGTGTTGGTTTTTCGCATCACAGACATTCTATGCGGCACTTCTCAATAACATATTTCCATCCAATGTGTAAAACCTATGTCAAATTTCACCTCATTGTCTGACTGGTCATCCTGAAAAAGCTCCTCATCTGTCACATCACTCTATATCCCTACTGCTATTACTGTTCTCCATGATCGTCCTGTATCATCAGTCTCATGCAGTACTATTCGCTTATTTCTCACTATACGTGCCCTGAGATCTATTGGGATCACTTTTCCATTCTTCTCATCTGAAGGAACCTCTGGCTTGAAAGGAGTTAATTTGGTATGCATAACAGATTACCCTGTATCCCTGGAAGCCATGCGATTAACACTCCTATCCCATATGAAAAGAGCTTGATGTCTACTGTCACCCCCCTCTGCACCATTAAGCCACAATGAGACTGGATGAGTTCTGTCACATTCATGTAATTTATCCCAGGCATTGAGCACACTATCCCTTGGTCTGTGACTGAAATGGTCACGTTGAATCGGCTCATCATGTCTCTACCCATTATATTCACTTTGGTCTGTCTGTATCTGCACGCTCGCAATATGTGGCCAACTTGTCTGGACACCCAGCATTGAAAAGGCCCCCCCCATCTCAGATGTCCTCCTTGTCACCCCCCTGCATTTTGCTGCATTGGATGTCCAAACCCCCTTCCACAGGGAACCCTTCCCTGTCCTCATGGTCATTCGTTCCTATTCCCTTGTCCTGCAAACCCTCCCCCTGTCCTTTGTGGTTGGTTCTGCACTTAGTGAGGGATGACCCCTTCTCCACTCATCAACATCACCCATTCCATTGTATACTTAGACAATTTCTTCTGCACTAGCTTTGCTTCCTCCTGCATCCTTTCTTCAGGCTTCTTCACTAATCCTCTGCATTAGTCTACAATAGCGCACTATGGTTAACTGAATTTCTGACCATGGTTCAGATCTCCATTCCCCACTAATTTCTTAAGCTGCTTTTGCACTTGGTCTGGTAGCCCTTGGTACAATATGTGATACGCTAACCCCACTGATTTGTCCCATGGCTCCCTTGTCTCAAGGCATGATTTCTCTTGAATCTTCTGACTGTATTTGAGTGGGTCTTCGTTGTTTTGCATTGTGTGTACCATGATCGCATATACCTGACATGTCTGGGTACTATACTCTCAGAGCTTGCCAAATGGCCGCTCTGAAGTTTTTGAACGGTGCACCACTATGTGCTGTGCACTGTGCAGTCACTCCGGGGTACCCTTCTCTACTCCACACATCATCAGCTACCTGCCCAAGAATAGCTGTAAGTAAACTCTTCATATCCCTTACAGCCAATGTCGTCCCTGCCGTCAGTCTTTCAACCTCATACATCTACTTGCCTGCCCCAGCAGTTAGCAAAGGCAGCTTGCATCTTAAATTATCCTTATCCGTCTGTTGCCATGGTATATATTGAGGTTGCCCCCCACCATTTTCAAGTAGTGGGAGTGGTGTCATTGTTGTCCCTCCATCTTTAGTAATAGTGAATGACCTTGCCCTTTCCATCTTCGTCCATCCATCCTGTCCAGGCCCTGAGCCTCTGTGCATACAGAGTAATATTCCCCATGTCTCCCAACCCGCACTCAGAGTGCAGTAACTGTCCAGAGATGTCCCCCTCTCGATCCTACCCATGCTTTCTTCACTTCCCGACACTGTATCTCTGTTAGGGAGAATTCTCATAAATGATTGATTTCCCTTACCTACTGAGTCCCTCAGCAGCTTTGCTAGATTTCTAGGATTTATTATTTTCACCTGGTAAGAGTGTGAGCCTTTTTTCCCACTCTGACATGTGTTTTGCTATGTGTGTTTCTACTTTTTGTGTGATTTTGGGCACTGGAGTCTCACCTACTCCAGGGCACCATATTTTTCATGTGTGTTACACAGCACCTTCAGTGCAGTGACACAGGGTTGTCTTTTAGACTTCCCACCAACTCCATTTTCTGGGGCTGACTGCAGTCCCCCAGAAAAGGGTAAAGTTGCCATTAACTTTACCTTAGTCACTTTAAACCACAGACCCAGTACATTCCATCTTCCATAGAGTATTGCATTTTCGGTGCTGGACGGCCCATGTGGGCGGGACAAAGACTGATATGCAAATGAATATTTCCCATCTGTGAAAGGTACAGTGAGCAAAAAGCATGTGCTGCAAACTCTCATCTCAGAACAGGTTATCATGCAATGTTCTTTCTGGAGATGAGCGCTTGCTACCTTTTTTTAAATAGTTACACGGATCTTGGGGATGGTGACCCTAAGTTACCTGGGGGAAACCAGACATGGACTCCCTGCTCACTGTGCTCAGAGAGGCACACCTTCTGAAAAACGTGTATGGGGTTGCTGGTGGTACTCTTGTTCAGAGAGGAATTGCCATAGCATTTTGGTGCTGGACTGCCCATTTGGGCGGGACAAAGACTGATATGCAAATGGATATTTCCCTTCTGTGAAAGGTACAGTGAGCAAAAAGCGTGTGCTGCACACTCTCATCTCAGAACAGGTTATCATGCCATGTTCTTTCTGGAGAGGAGCGCATGGCCTGCTACTTTTTCTGAAATAGTTGCAAGGAACTTGGGGTTGGTCACCCTGAGTTTCCTGGGGCCAACCAGATGTGGACTCGCTGCTCACTGTGCTCAGAGAGGCACAGCTTCACCTCACTGATGAGGCCCAACAAAGCTGAAAAACGTGTATGGGGTTGCTGTTGGTACTCTTGTTCAGAGAGGAATTGCCATAGCATTTCGGTGCAGGACTGCCCATGTGGGCGGGACAAAGACTGATATGCAAATGGATATTTCCCATCTGCGAAAGGTGCAGTGAGCAAAAAGCGTGTGCTGCAAACTCTCATCTCAGAACAGGTTATCATGCCATGTTCTTTCTGGAGAGGAGCGCCTGCTACCTTTTTTTGAAATAGTTGCAAGGAACTTGGGGTTGGTCACCCTGAGTTACCTGGGGGCAACCAGACGTGGACTCCCTGCTCACTGTGCTCAGAGAGGCACAACTTTACCTCACTGATGAGGCCCAACAAGGCTGAAACACGTGTATGGGGTTGCTGTTGGTACCCTTGTTCAGAGAGGAATTGCCATAGCATTTCGGTGCTGGACTACCCTTGTGGGCCCGGACAAAGACTGATGTACAAATGGATATTTCCCATCTGTGAAAGATACAGTGAGCAAAAAGCGTGTTCTGCAAACTCTCATTTCAGAACAGGTCATCATGCCATGTTCTTTCTGGAGAGGAGAGCCTGCTACCTTTTTTTGAAAGAGTATTGGAAAGGGTTCATTCTTATCCCTATTTGTCTGTGCCTCTTTAGCTCCCTTTACTTTAAGACTTGGCTGGTGGCAGTGGTATCTACCCTAACGTTTCTACCACGATTATCTTTATAAACATGGTAATGTTTTAGGCTATTATATTAGCCTCAATCATAAACCCGCTTGACCAAATACATTTTATTTTGGCTCCGGCAGGGTTTATTCGCCATTTCTATTTGTTAAAGTCTTTCTCGTGTTTTATTCTGCACGCCAAACCAGGTTTGGTCCCTTTGTTCATCGCTTTTTTGCAGGCTTCCACACAGAAGCCCTCCTTTAGGCACCTGAGAGTCTGGATAGGCAGGATGTGAGGGAGGGGTTTTAGGACCCCTGCCACGGGTTCCCTTTGTAACCCAAGTCACACTCCTGTCTGATTGGCGAAGGGTCCTGGCCTTGCCAGGCCAGCCACCCTGCTGTGTGATTGACAGCCAGGCTGTATGAATGGGGGAAAACTGTTGCATAGAAAGCACGTCTCTGGGACTGGAAGAGCAGATTTGCCACTGGAATGAAAGAACCAACGAGAAACTGGAAGAAGAGGACCCCTACAAGGACTGAACCACCCGGTGAAGCCTTGCTGCAGGTCCGAATCTCCAGAATCCGACGACACAGAAGATCCTCCAGGAAACTTCTTCCCTTGAACTGATGGGACCTACCAGTTCACCCAAACTGCAAGCCAGGGCCCCTCCTCTGGTCGAATTTTCTGTACAGAGCTACAGTGGGCTGGATAGCCAGGAAGGTCGGACCCTGCTTTGGTTTTAAGGAGCACACCTTGTATTTGTTGCTTTGCTCTGCTGCTGGTTTCTTCCCTGGGTTGCGTAGGACCCTCCAGTCTTCCTAAATTTAATCAGTCCGACAGTCACTTCAGGAACCGTGAGCCTGCAGGAACTACCAGGAACTTCTGCCTCAGCTACAGCTCCCTCTCCGTTTTAAGGTACTGTGCAAATCCGGTTGTGTGTTTCGTTCAGCCGCTGTGAAAGTGTTTGAAATCTTTCTCCAATCTGAGGGCTTGTCCTTCTCTTCTCTTTGAACTAAATTTTCTACAAACCAACCTCGTCCGGAAACCGTGCCATGGACTTTACCGCAAACTACCCTGAACTGTATTATCTTGAGCAAAATACTTTTGAACCATTGACTTTGGCCCTAAGCCTTTTCTATCTGATTTTATCATTGTAGTCTCTCTTGTTTGCTTGCCCTGAGTACTTACCTGTTGGTTTGGATCCATTTGTGTTAACTTTTGTCTTTCCCTGCCTTTTAAATTGCTGGAGTGCCATTTTGCTCCCACTTCATTTTGTGAGCTTAACTTGTCTGGAATTTAAGGGAAGTGGTGTGGTGTATTAAGAGTGTGATTTTTAGATATGAAATAAATGTATATTCTTTTACTTGAAAACCTTGAGTCAGTGTTTGCCTGAATCATAGTAATTGCTGTTCTTTGTGTAACTATTTGATACTGCTCACCTACTCTTGAGATAAGTCTGGCTGCTCCGCTACTGCTACCACTTTAACTGTGTAGTACAGGCGTGTACCAAAGGTGAAATTGTACTGTCACGTTAATTGTGTGTGGTGTTCCCAAAGGGTACTGCATATAATTCTGCCAAACAATCTCTATCTGGACTTCCTCCCCTGGGGTGTCGTGAATGTCCTTCCTTCTCCTGGTCCTCACTTCCCAGCAAATCTGCATCCAACTCTAGAGTCCCCAGGTGATCGTCACTGTCCCAATCTCTGTCCTCATCGAAAACTGACTATCTTTATAGTCATGTCTTCTCACCTTTTGTCCTGTGTTGAGTCTGTAACATCCCACTCGCCCCACACTGAGGGTTCAGCACTTCTGCCCATCAATGTGCTTCCCACATTATTCCCCCTGCTTCGGTAGAGATCCTCCACTCTTCTTTGCATACCTTCCCCACGTCATCCTCTAAACATGGCAAGCCCATCCTAGCTTCGGTCACCCTCGAAATGTGCCCTTCCCTACTCTCGTCTCTTTCTCGCTCTCTCTTGCACCCTTTTTTTTCTGCGTGTTGGCATTCTTTAATGAGCCACTCTACTTCTAACTTCTTTCTCTCCCTCTTAATCTGCAGTTGCCTTTCCCACTCTTCTTCAGCTTTCCATGTTGTTATGTCCTCTAACTCTCTCTGTCTTCTTTTCTCCCTTTCCTCTTTCTGACATGCTTCTGCTTGTTCTTTTTCCTTTTTTTCTGCCCTTTCTTTAGCATCTTGCTCTGTCTCCTTACCTCTAGGTATTCCCTTCTCTTCGTGCTCTGTACCACTTACTGTTTTCCCATCTAGCTTGAGAAATATTTATCCGCGTACCCATTCGTTTGGTACTACCAGGTCTTGGTCGGATGGGCCATAGATGTAAGTGTAGCATTTGCATTAGTGATCAGATCAGGTGCGGAAATTGACACGGGCATGGCATTTTCATCAGTGATGAAGGCAGGATGGGCCATTGATGTGGGTGTAGCATTCATTTTAGCAGTCAATGTAGGTGAGGCAATGATTGTGCTTAGGTCAGGGCACCATGGACTCAATTTACGCTAGTAAGAGATCTGTGGGTAGGTAGGGTGTTTGTCTAAAATTGCTTATATGGCAGCCTGGTATGATTTGCGAGGCAGTGCAATGTTGGAGTTTTGCACGAGGTGTGTGCAGAAAGGCATAGTAGACTTGGATAGCCTCTGCAGGACCACGATGTATGATGTAAACCTAGGCGTGGCCGGAAAGTGCGGGTGGAGAGTAGTTTTATTTATTTTATTTATTTATTGCATTTGTTACATGCCCAAACCCTTAGGTATCACGGCGTAAGTTACATAAGGCGTGCTTAACTGGTTACAGGAAAAATTGCAAGAAAGTTGCAGCATTGTAATGTTACAGAACATGATTACAGTAGAGTGTTGGGGGTCTCCTATCAGATATAGCATAGGAATTGAGCTTCAGCTGTCAAGGAGGCAGGGGTTATGGGCTGGGTAGCTAGACTGGAGAGGGGCTAAGGGGTCAGAGATGGTCACCCGGTTAGAATTTGTTAAAGAGACAAGTTTTGACCAGACTCTTGAAATGTTGATGGGAAGGCTAATTTCTTATAAATGTTGGAAGGGAGTTCCATATTTTAGGAGCAACGACTGGGAAGCTGACACGCCCCTGCTCTGTAGTTCTTGAACCTGGCGACATAGAGATGGGTGCTGGATCCTGATCTGAGTGTTCTAGTTGTCTTTTTTTGAGAAACGTGTTGTTTAGATAGAGTGGGGCCACATTGGAAATATATTTGTGAGTGGTAGTGAGAGACTTAAATAGAATTCTAGCTTTGATTGGGAGCCAATATACCTCTCTCCTATAGTGAGAGATGTGCTTGTTTCTTTTTATGCCAAATGCAGTCCTAAGATCTTTATTTTGTAGTAGTTGCATTTTGTCAATATTGGACTTTGTGGTTCCTAGGAGAAGGATATTACAATAGTCCCGTTTTGTGAGAATCAGGGCCCGAACTAAGGTGAGGCTGTTTTGGGGGGAGATAAATTTGGGGCGCAGTGCATTGAGTTTGGCCATATTTGCGGTAGCCGAGTTAAGGCTACTGATGTGTTTGCATATGGAGAGGTCGGAGTCTATGTGGACGCCTAGGGTTTTGATATGTTTAACAACTGGGATAGGGGTGCCATTGATGGTGATGGTTGCGTAGTTGGCATGGAGGGTTTTCAGTTTGGAGGGGAGGCCTACTATGAGATTTTTTGTTTTCTCATCGTTCAGACAGAGGTTGTTTGTGGCCATCCAGTGTTGCATAATGGAATACATTTTATTGATGGTGACTGAGTCTTGTTCGTAGTCTCCTGAAATGGCATCAGGATCTGGGTGTCATCTGCAAAATTAGTGTAGATGACACCCATGGAATCCAGTGCTGCAAACAGAGTTTTAGTATATGCATTGTAAAGGGTGGGAGTGAGGCAGGAGCCTTGGGGGACCCCTAATAGGATTGGTATGGGATCAGCTGCCTCAGCTTCTTTGGAGACTCTGGGGGAGCAATCCACGAGAAATGACTTCACCCACTGGGTGGCCTCTGAGGAGAAGTTAACATTTTCAGCAATGGCGTTACAGAGTTTGTCGTGGTTGACCAGATCAAAGGTGGCGGACAGGTTGAGTAGGAGGAGGATACAGCGTTTTTTTTAGGATTCTCTAATGCTGTTCATCTGGATTTTGAGGTCCAAAAGGACAGCTTCAGTACTGTGCTTGGGCCGGAAACCGGATTTGTGACTCCTAGTAATAGGTCACTTTCAAGGTAGTCTTGGATTTGGGAGTATGCAATCTTGTCCACTATTTTCAGTAGAAAGGGGACAGTTGTGATGGGATGGTAATTTGTAGGTAAGGTGGGGTCTAATGAGGTTTTTTTTTAGCAGCGGGGTGACCCATGCTTCTTTAATACTAGCTGGAACAGAGTTGGTATTAAAAGAAGCATTGATTAAATTGGTGATGATGGGTGCTAGAGTAGGGGCACATAGTTTAATTAGACGGGCCGGAAAGCTATCACCTTTACAGTTGGATGGTTTCAATGTAGAGATGGTCTTTAGCACCTGTTCTTGGGAGACATTGGAGAATCTAAATTGGGAGGTGTTTTTATTAGTGCAGGTGTCCTGCGTTAGGGGTAGCAGGTGTTTGTGGGCTAGAAGGTTTCTTTTGGTTTGGATTTTATTTTGAAGAGTAAGGATTTTGGAGGCGAGCACATTTTGGATAGTGGTACACCACTCTTTGCTGACGATTGTAGGGGTGGTGGCAGGGATGGGAGATTCAAATTCTCTGAAAATGGTAAATAGCTCTTTAGTATTGGAGGAAGCACTGTTTATACGCAAATTTAGAGAAATGGCTTTGTGGCTTCTTTGTAAGCATTATTAGCTATTAGGAATGGGTTGGCAGTGTCCTGCGTTGGGTATTTATTGTGCAGGTGCTCTAGCACCCCTTTGTTGTATCAAAGAACTATGAGCTCTGCATTGAACCAAAGGTTTGTTTGCCTGGCAATGCAGGGTGTTTTTGATGTGAGTGGGGCAACTGTGTCAATGGTGGTTTTTAGGCAGTCATGGTAGAAGTTGGCAATGATATCTGGTTGGTGGGAGCATTGGGAGGAGTTTTGAGAGCATCTGACAAAAACGGAGTGAGGTTATCCACTGTGAGTTTACCGGTATTTCTTACCTTTATGGAGGCAAGTGAGCTTTTGGGTATAGTGTGGGAGTCCTGGAACAGTAGGCTGAAGCTGATTAGGTAGTGATCTGTCCATGGAATGTTAGAGATGGAGTCAAGATATAGCTTGGAGTTGAGGGTGAGAATCCAGTCTAGGATTCTGCCTTTAAAGTGCATGGGAGAGTTAATACATTGGTTAAATTGTATTTCTTGAAGGGCTTCATGGAAGGTGGTGGCTTTGTGATCTAGTTTGTCGTTGAATCCGAAATTGAGGTTGCCTAGGATGCTGAATTTGGTATTGGGCTTGAGTTAGGGGGTGAGTATTAAGGGGATGTCAGTTTCAGGGTGGTTGGCCTTGTTCGGAGAGCTGTAAATAATGAGGAAGTTAGTTGTACTTTTAGGGTTTGTTGCGAGTTTAAGGAGAAACAATTTGTACCCGGGAATTGGGTCAAGTGTACAGGTTCTGAATTGTAGTGAGGCTTTGGCGATGATGACCACTCCTACTTCAATGGTGTCCTTTCGTTCGGCCCTTAGAATGCTAAAGTCAGGTGGGATAGCTAGGACGAGTAGTGGGCCAGAGGCTTGGTGGAGCCAGGTCTCCGTCAGCACTAAGGCAACTAGGTGGGGGGCGTGGCTAGAGAGCCATGAGATAGGAGCTGTTTCCGTGGCGCTCCTGCCGATTCTGATTGATCCTGACTAAAAGCTATGCACAGAGTTTGCCAAGCTTGGTAAATTCATAACCACAAATGCATGAACGGGGGCAGCACAACATGAACACAATTTCATTACAATTGACACTATAAAGAGTGAAATGCGAGTCAATGAAATATTGCTGCAGACCTAATCCGAAGAAACAAGATGGCGGCTAACAAAGGACTGGGCGGACGAATACAATGAAAGAAGAGGAACAGCTTGTCTAATACGAAACGGATTCAGCCTACAGCGACTGGAATTGTTGGCTCCAGTGTGAAGGTGCAGCGGTCCTACTGGTAGGCGCAGTGGTGATGGAAGTGAATTGCTTGGCGTAACTGTTGGAGCGGGTTGGGGAGCCGAATCAAGAGAGCGGAGCATATTCAGAAGATCAGAGGACACTGATGCATGCAGTGAAGTGCCCAGCATTGATGGACCAATGCGAAACGTAGCGAAGTACATTTTAAGGAGTCCAGGCATCTCGCTGTGCCACCCGGACTACGAAAGAACGAACGCTCTGTAAAGAATATAAAGCTGATAGCGCATAGACACGGTCTGCGTGACTCGAGCACAGAATAACAGGATTAAAGATAGCAGCGGTGCCAAGTTAACAGACTTAACATTAAGGCTGTACACGGCTGTGCAGAAAACCCTCTCAGCGCCGAGGAAACACTCCGCTTGTCATTTCATGAAACAAACCATAGCAGAGGAGAGTAAAGTGTGGACGGAGCACCCTGTGCACATGAAATTGATTAAATCCCAGAGATACATGATTCCGCATGTGCACCGGAGGCAAAATATTTGCACGACACTAGGCGAGATTGAAACAAGCTGTAAAAAGCAGAAAGGGGCAAACACTACTTGTCAGTAAGAACTCACAGCTGCTCGACTGCCGCATACTGCATGTACCGTGAAGAAGTACAGTGCATATAGATGGAAGTCACAGCTGCGGTCCTGGAACAGGGTGGTTTAGTCCAATGAAAGGCTGGGCATAAATAATAACAACAGAAGTACAGTTGTAGCTCCAGAGCCAAGTAGAGCAGCCTGGCAGAGGAGAAATCCAACAGTGGAAGGACATAGCGCCAGCCAACAGGGAAGACAAGCAGGTTTAAGAACGGAAAGATGAGGTTAGCACCGGCTACAGAGCGGCCATTTGACATGTGACGACTATGGCTATACACAATGAGCTATAATAGAGCATTGCCCTGGAAAGTCACAACAACACAGTACTTGCCCACACCCAGAGCGCTCCTGACTGTTGTGTGAGGGCAGCAACAGCACACCAGACCATTGAGCTGTGACGCAAGAGGGGTGGCATAGAGGGATGATACTTGCTGGCACAGAAACCCTGAAGTGGAACAGAAGACTCAGAAGGAACGCATAGAAACTGAACACAGATTGTTAACAGTTAGCTCCCTGGAGCAGAATAGCTCAAACTTGTAAGGAGCACAGACCCATAGGTGCCAAATGAGGGTTTCTCACTTTATATAATACCAAGCAATACATGTTGGGGGCCACAGAGGCAGATGGAGTCCGACGGTGGAAGCAAGCACTGAACTAAAGGAGCATAAGGTAGAGGTGGAAATAAACAGGGGAGAACAGAGTGGACTGGCACGCTAACCCTGTACGACATGTGGACTTAAACCAAAGCCTTCCTCATGAACTACAGCTATCTATACAACATACTGGAAGTGCCGGAGACTACACTCTTGATAGCCTGAAGGGAGGCATACAACAACATTGAGATGGTGAGCAAACAGACCAAGACAAAAGGGAAAAAACCCATGTTGGAGGAATACCCAAGAACCCCACAGCCGACAGAAGGGGCAAGGAGTATGGAGAAGACCCCCCATGGACACTACCCCAGTATGCAAAGATCAGCTTATCCTGGAAGCGATTGCGGACCTGAAACTAACGTGGGAAACTAAACTGGAGTCAGCCATGGTTGAACTCAAGTCAGCACTGGAACTCAGAGTTGGTGCAGTTCAGGAGGAAGTGAATCTACTCAGACAAGATCTCAGAGCGTTAGCAGAACGCACAGGCGAACTGGAAAAAGAAGTGACCACAAACACAACTGCATGTGTGTCCCATACATTGGAGATCCACATCCTGAAACAACACGTGAGCAACCTGGAAAATAGAGCGGAAGAAGCGGAAGGACGCGCCCGGAGAAATAACATACGTATCATGGGACTACCGGAAGGTGCAGAGGGATCAAACCCAACGGACTATGTCGGGACGATGTTGCTGCAAGAAATAGGGGGAGGGGATTTGCAGTGGAAAAAGCGCACAGAGCCTTAACAAGGAAGCCACTGCCAGGAGCCCCCCAAGACCAATAACCGCCAAAATCCTGAATTATCGAGATAGGGAGAAGATCCTAGAACACTTCCGGAAAGGCGGCATGATGCAAAGGGCATCTGCTAATATTACAGCGTACCCGAACTACACACTCTTGGTGCAGAGGCGAAGAATGAACTATGGGTCATTGAAGAAAAGATTGCGAGAGGCGGGCTACAAATATATGTTGATGTATCCGGTGAAACTGAAGGTCTACCACAAAAACAGAGCCCTGTTCTTTGATACCCCTGAGGATGCGACAGAGTGGTTGGATGCCCAGAAATGCCTGTCGGAAACAGACAACCAGAAAGAAGATGGATCAGATAAGTAAGACAGGGACTGCAGTAATAAAGGTGCTTTAAAACCTGACACTGGGACTTGAATATAAGCTAGGGTGAAGCCAGCTGGGATACACATGAAGTGGGTTGAATAAATAGATGTGAACGGGCATAGCACAATAGTGCAGAATTGCAGGTGACTTGATGGATTCGCTCTCACACCCCTATAGATAGTTTAGTTAGGTTACTGATAGATCGGTAACTGTCTGCTGGGTTCCTAATATCGGCATCACTGGGAAAGGCCCAAATGCGGGATAGCCTGAGATCCAGGGATGGAGCTGCGCAACAGTTGGGAACGGGAAGGGTGGGGGTGGGGAGGGAGTTGGGAGGTGTACTGTGAATTTAGTTGGGGAAAGAGCCTATGTACAGACGATAAAAGAGGGTAGTGGTGGGAGGTCAGGGGGTGGTGGGTCAGTTGGGGGGTTTTGTGTTGAAACTAGACAGGGAGCAAGCTCACATCCACGCCAAGTACACTTGGAGAGAAGGACAAGGAGGGAGGGAGAAGGGACGAGATATGGAGGATAATGGGAAACCTTAGAATAGTAACCTGGAATGTCAGAGGACTCAAGAGCTACCTGAAGAGAAATAAGGTAATGGTCTACCTGAGAAGGCAAAAAGTGGATCTAGCCTTACTTCAAGAAACCCACCTCACCAAAGAGAAACAAGAGGTGGTAAAGAAAAAGTGAAGAGGGACCACCATAGGAGCAACGTATTAGGCATATGCCAGAGGAGTAATCATTTGGGTGGCACCACGTGTGCCCTTCCAGATGCTGCAGGCCACAGTGGTTTCGGATGTGAGGGTGGTAGTGGTTCGGGGGCTGCTAGAGAACAGAGAACTGTGCATCATAAATACATATGCCCCTAACCAAGATACAGTGGCCTATTTTAAGACACTTTATAGTAAAATCAGCCCCCACATAGGAGGTGCGGTTATATGGGGTGGGGAGTTCAATTGCACGCTGAACCCCAAAATTGACAGATCAGACACAAAACTAGATAAGCAGCAACACCCGAATGATAGGCACTACTCACACTATGCCGCACCACACAATCTGTGCACGAGACTGGATTACATGTTCGCCACTCCGGAACTTGTTGGGGAAATGACGGGTTCAGAATAAAAGGCGTGAATATTATCGGACTACTCCCCTCTGGTCCCGACGTGGCCACATCAGCCCCCCAGAGCCAGGATCCCAACATGGAGGCTTAGAGCGGAGGCATTGAAGGATACCGCATTCCAAGAGGACCTAAGGGAGGAGATAAATGGGTATTTTGAAAATAATACAGAGCGTGAAGTCAGAGGGTACCCTATGGGAGGCCTTTAAGGTGGTAGTGAGGTGGGTGGCCATATCCAAATCTAGAGGGCTCCAAGGGGGTATAGTGCGAGAGTTACATGAGACAGAAAAGAAACTAGAAGTAATTATGAAAGGAGGGGGCACCTCACAGGAGGACGCTGAACATTTGTGCCAATTACAACAGGCTTGTGGTGGGCTCTGGGAGAGGTTATGCAACCTGAATTACAAACAATACACTGAAAGACAACACGCAAGGGAAGACATACTGGGGAGGCTGCTCGCATGGTTATACAAGAACGAGACAACAAGATCAGCAATTAGAGAGATAACAGGAGAAGCAGGCCAAGTCTGGAACGCTCAGGAGAGTGTGAACGAGGGATTCTTTAGATTCTACAAACACCTCTATGAAGATGCAGGAGAGACTGCAGAGCAGGAGACACAGGAGATGCTAGGAGACATAGGATTATCTAAATTGAGTGAGGAAGACAGGGAGAACCTGGATGCCCCAATCACAATAGAGGAATTAGAGACAGTAGTAATACATCTGCCCACAAGCAAAGCCCCTGGGACAGACGGGCTCCCTAGCGAATTCTATAAAACGTACAGACAAGAAGTGCTCCCCCCACTATTAGCAATGCTAAACGAGGCCTTCGAGAAAGGGAGACTGCCAGAATCTCTTAGGGAGCCGGTAATTATTCCACTCCTCAAACCTGACAAGCCAAGCACAGACTGTGGGTCGTACAGACCGCTATTTATGCTAAACCAGGACAGTCACATTCTCACGGCTGTGCTGACGAATAGACTGAAGCGGGTAATAAATAAACTCATACACCCCAATCAAACTGGATATGTCCCAGGTAGAAGCATATCCGATAACCACAGGAGGCTCCACCATATCATAGAACATGCAGAGGGCGACCCAAATGAAATAGCAGATGTCTCGCTAGATGCAGTGAAAGCCTTCGACTCCGTGAGTTGGCCTTGGATGATGGCAGCCTTGAAAGACAACGGGATGGGACCATGGTACCTGCGGTGGGTGTAAATGGTGTATAGCTCCCCAACAGCCAGGGTCAAAGCGGGAGCGATAATTTCAGATAAATGGCAATTTAGCAAAGGCACGAGACAGGGCTGTCCATGGTCACCGATGCTGTATATCCTCGCACTAGCACCATTAGCGAACTGTCTGAGACAGCAGTATGAAGAAATAGGGGTTTACACTAAGTGGGGACCGCACTATATATCATTGTATGCAGATGATATGCTGCTATACCTGCGGTAAAAGAACTGATATGGCTGCCCAAACCAGAGTTGCATGGGCGATCAGGATTGCTGGAACTGGGCGGGAAGACATGGCACTAAGCATGCCCAGTATGGGAAACCCAACCCCATGCTCCCCGCAGGCGCCACTTGTGGCGCTATGCGGGGTGGATGAGAAACTAAGGAAAGGGATCCACAAGCACTGGGTGCCGGTAGGCCTAGCAACTTTGGGAGATATATGGCAAGAGGGGAAGGCACTGGACTTCCAAACGATAGTGGACAAAACTGGGGTACACACGGGGCAATATATCACATATAATAGAATAGTTAAATGGGTGAAGGAAACGTGTTCCGAAATAGCACTAGCAGAACAACCTGATACTGCCATAGAAATAATGTATGATATCTCGGAGGGAGGGCCCAAAATATCCTGGATTTACTAACTGGTGATGTCTAGAGTGGGTAGGGAGTTGCTCCAATTGAGACGGGAATGGGAGGAGGAAGTGGGAGAACCTATGCAAGACGGGCATTGGGAAAGAGCTCAGAGATATCATAAAAAGGTGTCTAGGAATGCGAGGCTGCAGCAGATTCAGTTATATGTCTCCCATAGGGCGTACGTGACCCCCCGAAAGATCGTCAGATTTGGGAGTACAGAAGTACAAAAATGCCCCAAGTGCGGGCAGGTGGATGCCGGGATGATCCATATGTTCTGGGCATGCCCGGAGGTGGGAAAATTCTGGGAGGAAGTTAAGCTATGACTACCTGAAAAGGGAATCAAGCTAGATGTGGAATCCGTGTGGGCATGCATGATGGGGGAATTTACCAGACCACGCAATCTGAAAAACGTGTGCAAACTCAAGGACCTGGCCTACATTGTGGCCACAAGGAGAATAGCCATGAGCTGGAAAGCAGCCCATAGACCTAAATTAGAGGTATGGTGGAATGATCTCCTGAAATGGGCAGATGCTGACAAAGTAGTATGGTACGAGGCAGCCAGCAGAGGGGAGGATAATGAAGTTGGACCTCTGATAGCATGGAGACAAATGGTAGCCACATTGTCGGGATCCTCCCGTGCCAATTCCAGTGAATATGACATGTCGAGAACGGCGAAGGGGATTAACCCCAAGAGAAGGGAAGTCCGAAGAAGTGAGGTGGAAGCTCGAGTTAAAGTGGGGGAGGGGGAAGACATATTGATTGATATTTTTTATTTCTATCGTGCTCGTACACAAATGTTTCAGAGCGTGGCAAGGCAAGGGAGGGCAACAGGGGAGAACAAAACAGTGATCTTACTAGGCCCAGTGACATTGAGAACGCGCAAGTGCATGGGAGAGGGGGAGGGGAAAAGTGCATTCAAGGAGGGAGAAGTGGAAAGTGCGAAGCAGAGGAGAAACAGATAAATAACAATAAATAAATAATAAAGGCAACAAACAGTGGTAATGCAGCCAGCAATTTGCAAGTGCTAGGTTTAAGGCAGGTCTGATAAGTGCAGGAAGAAAAAGGGGGGGGGCGCTGTATGGGTACAGATACAGACCCCAGTGCAAGGGGTGGCCCGGAGGCAGTGCGGGAGGGTGGCAAGGTGAGCAGGTACCTGGGCTCGAAGGACAGAGGATGGCCACGTGCCACAGTGCCAAGAGAGAACAGATCAACAGGGGAGAGGGGGAGCGAAGGCAAAAGAAATGAGAAAGGTCTTGAGGTGCTTCCGGAACCAGAGATGGTTCTCCTCAAGTTTAAGAGTGGCAGGGAGGCTATTCCAGAGGGAAGCCTTAGCCGAAGACAGAGATCTACCCCCAGCTCGTTTCTTTGAAAAACAACTGACCCTGAGGGAGTTGGAGGTAGAGGAGCGAAGAGCTTGAGAGGGGAGGTTTTTGCGGAGGGATAGCTGAAGGTATTTTGGACCCAGGCCCCAGAAAGCCTTGTGGACAATGCAGAGGGTTTTGAATTTAATCCTTGCATCCACTGGGAGCCAGTGGAGAGATTTCAGAGCTGAAGAGATACGATCCCAGGGCTTGAGGCCAAGGTCAAGTCTCGCAGGCCTGTTCTGGATAGTTGCAGAGGGCGGAGAGTAGAGGCAGGTAGATTTAGAAAGAGGCTGTTACAATAGTCCAAGCTAGAGAGAACCAGAGCTTGGGATTCCATGAGCTTATGGGGGAAGGAGAGGAAAGGCAGAGTACCTCTGAGGAGGTGCAGTCGGAAATTTGACTTTTTAGAGACCTCAGAGATGTGGGCGGAGAAGGAAAGGGTGGAGTCAAAGATGACCCAGAGGTTCTTAGCCTCGCAGGTGGGGGTAGGAGGAAGGCCAGAGAGTGAGGGAAAGGATGGTGAAGGTGTGCCGATGAGGAGGATCTCCGTCTTGCTGGCATTCAGATAAAGATCATTGGCGGAACACCAATCTTTAATGGCAGTTACGCAATCAGAGATGAGAGAGGGAGAGGAGGTGGCAGAGAGCAGCCTGAAAATGAGTTGAGTGTCATCAGCGTAGCACTGGAAATTTGAGCAGAAAGTGGCAATGCAGTGGGCAAGAGTTGCCAGGTATTGGTTGATAAGCCAGGGCAAGAGGTTAGACCCCTGGGGAACAGCGCAGGTAGAGAGTAAGATAGATGAAAGGAAGGACACAAGTTGGACCTGGGACGGTCGATCTGAGAGGAAAGAGGTCAGCCAGGCCAGAGCCTGATCAGTGATACCCAGGTTTTCATGGAGACGGTTGAGCAGGATGGTATGGTTGACCGTGTCGAAGGCAGAAGAGAGATTGAGGAGGATGAGGACAAAGGGAATGTTAGAGTCAAATCTATTAAAAGAAATACATCTAGGTGTTGGACTAGAAGAATGTCATGGATATCGATGGCATGCACACATAGGGATCTCATGTTCAGCAGGGCACCTTTGAGACTAGTGTTAGGAATTACTGGGTCATGGTGGTGTCTGGGTGTGTGTCTGATTTAGGAGGGGAGGGAGGCATACGCAGTGATGAAGGGTTTTGCTTGTGGATTCGGATGGTCATGGTCAAGGATAAGGTCGAAGTTTTGGGTTGCATGGACTTCTGGGGTTTCTGTGGAGAGTGATGGTGAGAGGTAGATGATGGGGTGGGTGTGATTTTGTGGGGGTACCGTGAGGCTGTCCATGAGGAGAGCCTGGCAAGCCTTAAGGGCCCTAGTATTGGGTAAATGGAGGTACAAGGGTAGCTGAAGTAGGTGATCTGAGATGTGGGGTGTGACAGCTGGTGGCTGGTGCCATGATGGTACTGGAGAGTGGATAGTCTGAACAGTGGCTGGTTGGGTTCAGGGTGTGTGTGGCTATGGTAGGGTGGGCGGTGGAAAGGGAGAGTAGGAGTAGAGCAGCTTGGGGGGCAAGAGCGGCACTTTAGGGAGAAACAGTGTTCGGCAGGGGAGAGGTTGGTGACTAGGGAACCAGAGTCAGGCAAGGCCATTCCCCGCTCAGGTGAACGTGCCCGATATGCAAGTTGGTGGTCCTGGCATGCTGTGTGGTGCAAAGGTTGGGAGACAGATTCCTCACGTTGCTGGCAGGTGCGATGGATCTAGTAGCGTAAGGGTCTAGAAGGGAGTGGTACTGTAAACTGACTTTGGGAAATCTGGTAGCGATGACTAAAAGTTGCTCATAACTGGCGAGCTGGGTCGTGCCAGAAAAGAAACCAGAAGAGAAAACATCTTATGCAGCAATAAAGCTGTGGCAAGAGGTCATAGTTAGCAATGGGTTTGACTACAGTTGACCATAATTAGCTGTAGGTAGACTCTTGACTAAGAGTTGCTGATATCAAGTGAGCTCGTCATGGTTGAATCATGACATTTTGTGAGGCAATATGCAGTAGAAGAGCATAGATAATAATGGATTGGCACAGTCCACAAAAAGTAAGTTAACCGTGCCGATACGGTAGCAGTGGAGTTATAAGAATGCTATAGTAGTGAGCTCCGGTGATACATTGATGGGATAAGAGGGCACAAGTGGAGGGGGTCTGAGCTGTAAATAAGAATGGTATTGGCTAGAGGGCACGTCTCGCCAACCGTCGGTTAGGACGTACAGTACATTCAAATTTTGGTAAATGCATACACGTGTCAACAAAGCACTATATTCAGTAGATGGTTCAACATGTGAAATGGGCAGGCAGTAAATTCAGATTGACTGGTTAATGCTTGAACAGAATGCATATTTAGTGGTTGCATGTAGCATGCATAAACATCGGATTGGGCTGGGCTGCGTCGCCTGAAGATCTTAGTATGTGTGAACAAGATGATATGCAGTTGGGGGTACTAACATCAGGCAAGGGAGATTGCTGCAGAGCTGGATGGGGAGTACCAGTGATGATGGTGGATATGGATAACGTTCAGACCGAGGACGGTGTGCTAGGCAGCAGGTTTGAAGTCATAGGTGGTCTCAGTGTTGCAGGTTTGCGAGGGCCGGGAGGCACGTGGAGGGTAGATCGGCGAACAGGAGCGTGGTGAGTGTGATAGTGCAGGTGTTTGTCAAAAAACTTCTTCCGACCCAAAGTGCACAGTGAGACAGAGGAAGTTGGGATTTTCAACAGGGTGAAGTTCACCCGCGTTCAACAGCGCTTACCCGGATTGGGCTGAATCCGTAGCAGGAGGGTTAAGCAACAAAGGTGGAATGATCCGACGTTCTGTCCGGCTCGGACAGGTTAAAACAGGAGCCTTTGGTTCCGGGTCTTCGGTGTTAGGGCTGGCTTGCGCCTGTCGGATGCCCTGGTTTGGTGAAGTACTCATGGGGAGCCAATCAGATTCATGAACTCAGGGGGCAAGTGCTGAGTGAATCAAGCGCCCATCTTAGTGGGGGACACAAACAGCTGGGAACATGGTAAGCAATGCTTTGTGAGCGTGCTTCGCTTGGGCAGCTCTTTGTAAAGGTGTGGCAGGGAGCATTCGTGAGACCTGAGCATGTTGGAATGGGATGGTGGCTAGCACTGATAGTTTGCAGTCCAGACTGCAGCGGGTAATGTGAGCCACGCGGCATTATTCAGAGTGAGTGGATTTGGGCAGTGTAAAATATGTCAATGAATGCACTGGGGGGTGGTGAGATGAGGGTCCAGGTGAGGGTGGATCAGAAGAGTGGAGAAGGGAAGGTAGTGTGTTGGAGGGAGGATTTGAATAGTGTGGAGGGAGGCATTTTGACATAATCAGGATTACTGTACCTTGCGCAGAGAATCTTTCAATGGGGATGGTCTTCCATGTCCGGACAGGGCCAGACAGGATCATAAGCTGCCATAATTAAAAAAAGGTTGCAAACTGTGTGGCTTTTTCACCAATTTTTTACAAAAAGTGCTGTAAAATGCATCATTGTAACCGATTTTTTACAAAAAAATATTTTTATATGGACAACCCCTCTTTCCCCCAGGCAGAGGTCATAGTGGGCAGGAACGATGTTCCCTTACTTTTCGGGGCAACCCGTCATCGTTCCCTTGCTTTATGAGATCCAGAATACCATTTCAGGATGGCAACTTAAAAATAAAATCCTTGTTTTAAACCTCAACCCTCCTGATATCAAGCCAGTATAACATTGCACTGCACTATCTCTCAAGTGCTGGAAGGGGATTATTTATTTGAATAGACTGTGATGTACAACCCATTCCTAAACAGCCCAAAAGCCCAGCTTGACAGCGATCAGGATCTGCGGATGAATGGCTATAGGCTCAGACTTGTATGTTGGCAATGGGGGGGTGGGGTGTCTGTGGCTGGCCAAGTTCTTTGAGATGTGTGAATGGTGGTTGGTGAAGGGGAGGCTGCATGAAGGTGCATGCTCAGTGGAACAATGACAAACTAATGGTGGTCAGATAAATCAAATTTTGTTTAATTGTGTTTTCTTCAGTTTTACTAGAACTGTTGTAAAACACAAAGTTGCAGGGTGCAGTGGAGGAAAGGAAGGACCCAGGAATGGGGTTTGAATGGGGGGTGGAGACAGTGAGTATCGTGGGAGTGGCCAGAAAAGGGGGGAACATCTGTCCAGCCTCGCTTGCCGAACTGCCTGCCGCATGGTACCTGCCGCTGTCTCCCACCACTAACTCAGTCTCAAGGGCTGCAAAGCACCCTGGAACCACCTCAAAGCTGTCGAGCACCAATAACTTCTTCAGCATCAGGTACATTGTGTTTTTGCCCCCCTGGTCCTTCTCCGAAGACCCCTACAACACCTTCTAATTCAGCCTAGAATTTCATCCTAATCAAGAGATAGTAACTTCATTATCTATTTGCAATACATTGTCAAAATAGTCGACCACTGCACTGCACAGATGTGTATTCGCATCATGTTTTAGAAATAACATTTCTTTCATTGGTAACTGGTTCAAACGCAGGCGCAGAAATTGATTACGATGGTACTTGGATGGAAACGTCTCCAGGTATTTTGGAGTTTGATTTATACCGCAAACCTAACCTTCTAGATCAAGACTGGAAACAAGCTTAAATCTTATATCCACAGTATTTATCCAGCCGTGATGAAGCAATTTCTTCTTTACGGCACATGGGTTTTCTTGAAGAGTCTTAATGTTTGTCCCTCCGTCGGCCAAATAAGCATTTATCAACTCCACTTTTTCAGCAGCCAATGGTGTGGATTCTCTCTAGTTGCATGTAATATTTGATAATGAGCAGGGGATGAGTCCATTGACATTTTTCTCATCAGTGAAACTGACTTCCACACTACTGTTGAGTAGAGGGACTGCACCCCCAACTCATAGCGAATGGCTGCAATAGACACATTGTTTGGTAAATGAAGGACATGACGTCAAAATGTACTTTCTAGAATACTCCATAATGTGCTACTGATATTAAAGCCTGCCTCACTACCAAAGGTAATTGCTGCCACCACCTTTTGTCGATAAAACTTTAATATCGGTTTGGCTGATAACTTACCAAAGTCTGAGTGTAGTTTTGTACCTTGTAATTTCAGATTATTAATTTTTACCATTAGGTCTTCAACCCATTGATGCTCTCTTATTGAGTTAATGAAGACTACAACCAGATAGAGCATGCAATCAGTTCGCTCTAAATCCACATTTGCTCAGTGCCATTTGACTATTTTTTTCTTTTTTCCAGGCTTCAAACCAATGCACACTATTTTAGATTGTTTAGTGTTTATTTTTAGGTTGTTCTTTTGCAGGTACACTTCTAATTGATTCATGAGTCGGTGTAAACCAATTTGCATGCAATCAACCAACACCAGATTGTCTGCATATGTCATCCAACTTATTGGTGGACCATTAATCCTTGGTGGAAAGGAGTGACATTCCAATAATAGAGACGGAAGATCGGCAATGTAAAGCTTGAAAATTAATGCCTCTAGGGGACAGCCTTGTTTCACTCCACTTTCAGTATATATTTTATCTGGCAACTCGCCCTTAGCATTCATTTTCACTTGAATTGAAGTGTTTTTGTGGAATAACTTAATGGGTTGAAGGAGGGCATCAGGACAATTCCACGTTTTCAATTTTTTCCACAGTGTGTTTCTATACACGCTGTCAAAGGCTTGATGAAGATTCACAAATGCCAGAAATAGTTTCTTCCGCTTTCTAATTGCTTCAAGTTTTAATTGGGTGAGCAGGGTTTGATTTAATTCCATCCCAACTCCTTTGGTGAAGCCCGATTGTCTGGGGTCTATAATTTCACGATCCAATGCCCACCTCGTTAAACAACATTTCAAGAAGGAGGCGAACATATTTCCGACGACGTCCAACAAGGCAATCGGACGGTAGTTATTCAGATGTGCTCTTTCTCCCTTTTTAAAGATTGGAACAACTACCACCAATTGCCAAGTTACTGTAATTGTCTATTTTGCTGATATTTATGTGATAAGAATCTCAATAAAGGCAGCCCAATGGTCGACATACGTCTTCAACATTAAATTAGTCAACCCATCAGAGCCCGCTGCACCAGAAATTGTTTGCTTTTTTATCGCATCGGATATCTCATCTTTAGCAGGAGCTAAAGCCCAAGAGACTGACTTCTCAGTGAGAATGTTTTCGTTAGGGGAGACGGAATTTTAAAAACCATCATAAAGTTTTTTGTCCATTCATCGGCACTCACCCCTATACTCAGAAGAGCCTTCTGAGATGAAGAGCCACTATTTATAATGGCCCAAATCTCTCTGCTTTTACTAGCAGAAATTCACTTGAGCATGACTTCAGCGCACTCATGCTCACGAATCAGCTTAAATGATATTATCCAGTTGCTATAATTCTGGCAAAATTTGTTCTTCTCCTTAAGAAACTCCACACAGTTACTACACTTCAACAACTTGATGTTATTTGCCAATTTTTTCTTCGCCCACGCAATCATTTTGCTATATGGATGCAGATGCTTTTGGTAGTCAACTCTAAACCCACTGCTTGAACTTCTAGATTACATAAGTAATGCATCATATTCAAGAAAGTTGGAAACCAATAAATCGCCAATGGAAACTGAAGTTATTAGATCAGATATATTTGTCTTGTTCAGTCTTAGACAATTTAATCTCTGATTCATCATCAACGAACCTGTGTATCGGTCGCTTACCGATGGTAGATAAGATTCCCAATTCAACTGGACGGGGTCCTGATCACTCTTTTCTAATTTTGTGATTATCAATATTAAGAATTTATAGGAAATGTTGTTTGACACCCAGATGTAATCGAGCATCGTATGCCTCTCATTACTATGCCAGGTGGGTCTGGCTGGGATGTCACCCCTTGTCTGACCATTCAGCATTATTCAGTTCCTAATATTCAATTCCTGCAACCATCATTTGCATCTATCATCTTTTGGATTTTTGTCCCTGTCTTCAGTTGTCCATTATTGTCCACCCAAGAGATATTCAAGTCCCCACACACCACTACAAAAATATGTTGGAATTCCAGCATGGGATCGTCTATAACTTGCATCACTGACGAGATGAACTTTGCAGATTATATCATCGTGGGATTCCAGTAAGTGTTCATGAATAACAGATGTTCTTTCTTCATTGTGTCATTGGTGGTCACTTCAATTATCGTAGCTTGGACGAAAATATTAGGATTCACTGATTTGGTTACAGACCAATTGCCTTTGTTTCTAATCAAAGTCAAAATTAAGAGGCCAGAAAGGGGACGGCCAGTGCTGTTTTTCATGGCAGCATTTAATAAAACTGTAAAACCATCGCAGACAGGAGTTTCACAAAGCCATGTTTCCTGGAAGCAGAATATTTCATCATTCTCCTTTTGTAACTCTGTTTCCTGAAATAAATGGCTAAATCCGCGAGTATTAGCAAAATTAGCAAACATACCTCCACAGGTCCAGAGCTTATTTTTTTTGTGCTAATGTTGAATTGGACGTCTTTCTTTCAATGGAACCACACTTGTTCTTTTTTTTCTCAAATTGACTAGACGCAATTCTCTCAGACCGATTCTTCTCATATCTTTCCTTGATTAGACATCTTCTCTGGTCGTTTCTTGTTAAAGCATGTAGTTTTGGAGAACTTTTATCTTGATTTGTTTCAATTGAGTGCACGTTGGAATCATGAAATCCACTTATCACAAATCCAAATGTTATCAGTTCATTTCTTGCTGCTCGTAGAGCATTCTCAACCAATGGGGAATGAACATGAAGAATAACCCAATCTGAGGGGTCTTCTGAGACATAGCCCACGATATATTTATCATCTGTTTGAATTGTTCTCAAAGAAGGCACGCAATGTAAAGGAGTCATTCTGTTGCGTCTTTTTAAGTTCACTTCATTCTTTCTGTGCAAAACATTTTCTAATTGGTTTGTCTAATTCAAATTTCCCTTTGCAATTTGAAAATGTCCCACGTTTGGTGAGCTTAGGGGTCCTGGATGTCCACTTTCGCCATGTTGTGTCCCACCAAGTCACAGCTACCAACGAGTCTGTCTCTTAGTTTTAAGAAGTCAGACTTAAGGCACTCTGTCAGCCACGCCTCCCTCGTGGCAAGGTCAGAGAAAGGATGACAAAAATGAGCAGAGGTGTGGAGTGCTAATTTTGCTGGGGTATCATCCACAGTGAGTTTTTGCTTTTCGGCATGGACAAGTTGAAGTCTGCCTTCCTCATCTTCGCGATTATTGTAAGTCCAGTTATCAGGTTTTTGAGGAACACCATTCGTCTCATTTGTCGCTGCATTACAGCCTTCAAAAACCTCTGTGATGATTTTACTTGTACTCTCTCCTTGATTGTAGCTGATATTGAGGGAAATAAATCCATTTAGGATTGTAGGAGGCGCTGTAGACATGCTAAAATTAAAGTGATTAGGGACTCCAAAGTTCAAGTCAACTCCCTCACTCAGTGCGCCATCAACTTTTTCAATAGAGACACTCATTGAGTCTTGAATATTAGATCCAATACGGTTCGCTGAACCGTCAGTGTGGATGACATCTTCAGACTTGTTACGGTCAGCATATACACTCATTTCTAGTAATTCCATGTCTGTGATGTCATTATTACCCAAGCCGCACCCATTTACCATTTCATTTTCTGCAGCAGATTTAATTCCAGGCGCAGTAATCATCGCACTACGGGAGGACATGTAGATATCTTTTTGCGATAACCTTGATGCAGATTCATTGTCACAGGTCACTTTCGATGGAAGAAACGGTGGAAGGATCATTAAGGCAGACGGTAACTCCCTAACTCGGTGTACCAAAACAACACTTACAACTGCAACGGCTTTGGCCGCGTCAGCCTCGCACTCACCTCTTTCGGTCTGGGGTGTCATGTAGTGATCCTGCCAGCGATGCTGCAGCAATTTCTGCTGGATGAGGGGGCCAATTACATCCGGCATAAGTAGACTTGGGTAGACTTAGATAGGCTTGAAGGAAAACAGACAAGAGCGAGTAGGTCAATAATACACTTTCAAGCTTCAGGAAGGGAAGCTTCTCTGCTCTTCTGCCCTTCAGAGCAGAAGACCAAAAGACTCAGCGTCGGACTCTGCGGCCGATCTGTGGCAGGAGTCAGCCTTTATAGATTGTAGACAAACAAAGAGAACTGCAGCTCCCTCCAAGGTTGTAGCACACTGGCAATAGCACACAGTAGCATCAGAGAGTCAAGCCAAAAGACTCAGCATCGGACTCCGCTGCCGCTCCGCGGCAGGAGTCAGTCTTTATAGATTGTAAACAAAGAAAGAAGACAGCAGCTCCCTCCAAGGTTGTAGCACACTACCAATAGCACACACTAGCAGCACAGAGTCAAGCCAAAAGACCCAGCATCGGACTCTGTGGCCGCTTTGTGGCGGGAATCAGTCTTTATAGATTGTAGACAAAGAAAGAGGACAGCAGCTCCCTCCAAGATTGTAGCATACTGGAAATAGCACACAGTAGCAGCAGAGAGTCAAGCCAAAAGACTCAGCAGCTGCTCCGTGGCGCGAATCAGTCTTTGTAGATTGTAGACAAAGAAAGAGAACAGCAGCTCACTCTAAGGTTGTAGAACACTGGCAATAGCACACAGTAGCAGCAGAGAGTCAAGCCAAAAGACTCAGCGTCGGACTCCGTAGACATTTTTATACAACTTTGACTGGACCGTCCCTATTATCATTGGGTAATAATTGTATTTTTGTTGTGTTGCAACTAACCAACGATCCACAACCTTGCGGAGATAAGCCTGCTGTTCCATCCACGTTACCAAAAATTGGACAAGGAGATCCTATAATTCACTTGCATTACAATCTGTTCAGATTGTTTCTGGTGTACTAGACGTGTGAGGTTGATTGATGGTTTAGAAACATATATTCATCCATGCACCACTTTTACCCCGGAAGTTGATTCGTCACACTGGGTCCTTCCATTCCTCCCCTCGGCCACACCCCAAGATGTTTTTTAAACCAGTTCTCGCAAGACTGAAGAAAACATAGTGAAAGAATATGAATTTAAATGACCACTTTTAGTGTGTCATTGTCCCTCCTCAGCATGCAGCTTTATGAAGGCTCCCCTTCCAATCACCTACCATCCGCACCTCTCAAATGACAGGCCCAGGACTATAGCTGCCCTTCCATTACCGGCAAACCCCTCTGTGCCTACACAGGCACCTGAGTGCCTAAAGCAATTCCCAGATTGCAGGCTGACTGCTTGGGCATGGGTTTCCAGCGCAAGCAGTCCATTGAAACAAACATAGATTAGCTGTCACTTGTGAGGATTTGTTACCGGCAGAGCGTAGATTCAAATCCCCAGCTGGAGAAACGTTATTAAAAATAAAAGTGCCAATCCCTACTGTCCTGGAGCGGTACTCCAGGTCAGATAAATGGAACTATGACAGATTTTCCTTAGAAGTAATGGAACTTCCTACCCTTTAGTTCCCTCCCTCTTTGACCTCTGCATCACTCCTGATCATCTGACACACAGCTCTCTCTCCCAGCCTCCCCGAACACGCAGATGGGTCTTGGACATGCCCCCGCATGGATGTGTGACTTTTTCACGTAGTCTCAGTTCCGTACATTGGTTGCAGCCCCAGGCACTCTCTCAGGGGCGTCTGATTCACTTTAAACTGGATCGATGGAAACTTTCCACTGTTGCGAGTGTGGCGTGCGAGATAGCGTGACTCTGCCTCTCTGTGGTGATTTTATTTCCCTTTTACGATTTCCTAATCTGTTTATAACGTACTTAGCCTATTGTGGCCAATAAAATAGTTTTATTTCCTCATATTCTTCTCCTTTCCAAGAAGATGGGTATTAAAAAATATCACATCGTTTTCCTATTAGCATTGGGGCTATGTTTCCGGGCTAGACACGCGCCCTCTGGGCCCTGCGACTGCAGAATGCCCCATCAGCATCCTGCGTGATCCCATCCTAGCAATGGGAAAGGGCAGCGTGTTGCTTTCACTTCCCGTGCTCTTTACACTAGCAGTGGGCCATCTCATATACAGCAAATGTTCACATCAAAAGTAAATGTTTTGTAAATTGCAACAGCCACATTGAACAAAATAACCACGAATGCAAAAAAGAGCTTTTAGTATTCGGGGCAACAGAGCGTTACGTAAGTCTATACACATCTGGATGACTGCACAGTGGTTGGGAGGGGGGTCCAGATGTGGAGGGTGGAGGTAGTGATGAGGACTAAATCCCTGCAGCTATTTCTCAGACACTAGGGACTTATTCACGACCATGTCTCTTCGGTGAGCATTCGTTCCCTAACGTGCCCTCCCTCTAGTGTTTTGGTATATTCCCATCACGCGCCTCTTAAGTGTCAGAGGCTGCTGGGCAGACGTATTTTCGTAAAATGTCCCCAAATCACTCTGCTGGGCTGGGATAGTGATGCAGGACACTGCGCTGGGGGGAGGCGGAGGGGGCTCGGGGAAGGTGATCGGGTCCTGTGTGTATAAGAGCAGGTACCACTACAGACACCCAGAACCAGCCCACACTGCCTCGCCACCTCCCGGTAATCTGTTGTAGCAGATGACGGCACCAGAGAAGGCACAGAACATGACAGTAGCCAAATGGGAAACATGGAGACAGAGGTCTGAAAGAGTGGAGAAAAGAAAGATGGTCAACCCAAGGTCAAGGGGTGGACATTTATGTTGCAATGGCTGGGGAAGTACTCTAGTGCAAGGCAGAGCAACCGACAAGCTGCACTGTTGCCAGGCAAGCTGTTTCTGCCTGTGGGGCACACCCCTAGCAAACCCCACAACAGATAATCCAGGGTGCGTGGGGTATGAAGTCGCATGCTGAACGCACATAGGGTTGGCAAGCAATGCTTTCTGGCGAGTCTAGTGATGAGAAGACACCTCAGCTCTCTGCACCTAATAAACGAGGCATCCACTTGGCCCACTACCAATGGACATAGTCTATCATTGTATCACTAAACCATCAGTGTGTTCTGTTTTCGCACCCTGTGGTTTGAGAGAGTATCTGAGTGATCCTGAATGCTTTAGTGGCTCTGTGATGTCAGCGGACAGGGCACAATGCCAGGGTAAATGCGGGTGAATGGCATCCATCCACGTTTTTCAGAGAGCAGACGCCATCCCAGTTGGGTGTCTGAAGTCTGGAGTAAAAAAGAAATGACGAATGATTCAGTTATTGGAATCATTGAGTTAATGGCTGTGAAGTCTAGAACTGGTTATCAACTCTGATCTGCAAGTTCGCAGGCCTTGAACCCAACCACCGAACCGAACCATTTCAGGGCGTGAAATGTCTTATTGAAATTCTGTTGTGAAGGGAATATTTCAGAAATGTCAGTATAGGTTATTGGGTGTAAAAGATGCCTGTGTTTTATACTTCGCCAGCAGATGTATACGAACATCTCTTCTCCCAAGATAATTGTCAGTGAGTGCTCATTTGTCCAGTGCGCTTGTTTCCATTAGACAAATCCAGTTGAATGAACTTTGCAAATTTCAAATTAATATGTTTTCACTTCTGATGTCATCATTTTCAAATTGGCTGCCCGGGTCAGCTCGAATTCATTTCAAGGCCTTAAGCATCATTCATCGGGCTCTGAAAGGCTGGGGTTGTCTAGCATTTCAGGACAGGAATCAGTTATACCGCCTGGACCGTGCACGCCGACCCACAGGTGCAGCACTTCTTAAGATACCTGCCTATCATCAGGAGACGGTGGGCGGCCGTGCGCCTTTTCCATTTTGGGCCCAAGGCTTTGGAATGCACTGCCAGCAGGAATCCGCCACTTACAAGACTTTGGTGTGTTGCAGCATAGCCTAAAAACCCATCTGTTCTCCCAAATGTGTTTTCTCTTTACTTGCATCTAGCCAGCCATGATGCCTTTGGTGAAGTTCGCCCTATAAAAGCGTTGATTGATTGATTCATTGATTGATTGATTGAATAGTATCTGTTAAACTCCCCAGGCATCTTTTAAGACTCATGCCCTGTTTATGGCTGGAACCTGGATGAATATTCCACCTGAGTCAGTTAGACCAAGAACTACAGAGGAATGGATTTGCCAGCGAAATCTGGCCTGTAACTCTTAACTTGTAACTGCACACTTGTACCAGTAGACCTGTACCTGACCTTTCTGGAAGTAGCGGAAATAAACCTACAATCGTCAACCTGATACCTGTTCCCTGCATTTTCTTGCCTGCCATCTTAATTAACCACACTGTGCTAAATAAATTGTCTCCAGGCTTTTAATGCCCCACTATTACTAGAATACTATGGTGCTGGTGAGCGATGGAGTTGCATAGAAGATCCATCCATGACAACGAAGTAAACCGGCCTTCCATCTCAATGTACTATATTGCCTTCGAATGTTCCCAGGACCTGCCAAATAAAATAAAATAAAAAAGGAAAAGAAAAATGGTGAGGGGGTAGCTCACAACACCTATGCCACTCATTAGACTTCCACTCCTCGCAGGTTAGACAGCCTCCCACCAACCACTGTAAACCACACCCATTTTCACTTACGAACCAAAGAAGTTTAATTGAGCCCCTCTGGCCATCCATTCACTCTACACCACGAGGTGGTCATGACCTGCCTGCTACAGCAACTCTCTGCAAAAGGAGCACATGGGAGTTGCATGTCCCAACGAGGGGCCACACCATTGATGCATCCCCGCAGCTTTGTCAAATACCTCCTCATTGTGCCTCAGAAGAGATCAAGTATTCAGCTACCAGTCTGCCTGCACCGTGCTGGGCAACTACCAAGGCTGGACAAAGACAAGGCCTTGAGAGCATCTGCCTTACCAAGCGTCCTCCTCCTCCCTTCTGAGCCAAAGTGGGGAGGGCCGGCTCAAGGGCAGGCGTTTCTGCCACCTGATGTTTCTGCGCCAATGCATGCGATCCTCAGCTGTGTCCCTCCCGTGGAGACCCTTAGCATGTTTCATTGCCATCAACTGTTCTGGTTAGACTGATACTGCACCAACATCACCAGTTATTTCCATGCTCAGACCCAGGCTCATCATTGGCCTTTCATAACGTCACAACCTCTGGCCTGCACGTCTACAAGGTCTGCATCAAGAGCCCCCTCCTTGTTCATTCATCAATGCCTGGCCCAGCGAAAGAAACGAATTACTTTGGCTTTACAGGGCTCGGAGCAGCCCCAGTGAATGCTCACCCCTAACCCGTGCTTTCTTTTTATTCAACTTAAAGTCCACTGACTCTGTGTGAAACTACCAAGGCCTCCCACACAGCGTTTTTCTCCTGGCCCACTGCACCTCTTCATCATACTGTTGGGGTAGGAGCTGCCAGGCGACCTACAATTTTGTTTATTTCCATTCCCCAAGGCCTGCTTCGATGATGATGATGATGATAAGGCATTTATAACGCGCCTATACACAAGTGTTCCAAGGCGTGACGAAGCAAGCAAGGGTAAATAGAGGGAAGACAGAGACAACGATCTTACTAGGCCAGGTGGCATTGAGATCATGCAAGTGCAGGGGGTGGGGGAAGGGGAAAAGTGCATGGGGAAAGGAGAGGGGGCAGTGCAGTACATAGGATAGCAGTAAAATAAATAAAGACAATAAATAAAAGTGCAGCCAGCTGGTGGCAAGTGCAAGGGTAAGTGCAGACATCAGGTGTCAAGTGCTAGAAGGAGCTGTGGGTATACATAAACAGTTCCCGAGTGCAGGGTTGGCAGGGAGACAGTGCAGGTTTGCAACTGGGGGGGGGGGAGGGATAGAAGTTGGGCTCCAGATCAGAGGGTAACCAGGTACCCACTGCAGTTTCAGATTCAGCCACGAGATTAGCAGGAGAGAGGAGGAGAAAAAGCAGAAGCAAAGAGGAAGGTCTTGAGGTGCTTCCGGAACCAAAGATGGTTCTCCTCAAGTTTCAGAGAGACAGGGAGGCTGGTCCAGAGGGAGGCCCCAGCAGAATAGAGAGATCTACCACCAACTCGCTGCTTGGAGAAGCGACTAACCCTGTGTCAGGCGTATGAATGGGGATACATGCATCTCGCACCAGAAACGGCGCCAGGCACGTTCTATTGCTGTTCCTGCAGTGCATGCTGATACCCATCCTCCTAATAAGCATACTCACTGTGGTTCTTGTTTGCGCTCCGTTCCCGGGTTTCCCAAGTCCCGTTTTCAGAGACGCATTGTGGTCTGTGGGCGTTGCAGTTGGAGGTTGAATTGGAAACAATGGCGTCCTCCGCATGCTCAGTACTATGATCTCTGTTCAAGGGGCAGAGCATGATAACGTCACATGAGTACATGTATTTAGTCTTTTGGGCAGTGCTTCTGATTATGGAAAACGAGGCTTCCTTGTTTCTTGTTATTTCTACGTGCTACTTTGTTGCTAGACATTCGCCTGTTATATTGGACCTGCCCTCGCCACCTCCTCTGCTTTGAACTTGTGTTTCACGCTAACGATCCACAGCTCTGCTTACGGACGTTTCCTTGCCTACTGATTTTGTGTCTTACTTCCCGCACAGCCATGACACTGATTGCCCACTCGGACCGTCCCACATGTCATAACATTTAGTAACATGTTTTCCCGCAAGGCTGCGACCCAGATTGCATACTCGGACTGTTCAGCCCATCGTGGAACAGGTAACGCTGGTGGTGCATTTTCAAGTGTTCATCTACCAACCGAACCCACACAACTGTACATGGACTAGAGACTGCTATACTTAGTGCACACTGCCTTTAGGTGTCCTCGTTTCGTTGGGGCAGTGGCTACCTGGAACTAGATACTATTTGCCACCATCCGTATCAGTTGTCCGTGTGCTGTTGATTTAGTCTTGCCTTGGCTGATTTCTCAGTTGATGCACTCTGGCGTTGGATCCAGAACAGCATCTAGACTACCCTTCTTGCATAAACACACAGTAGTGCCCGATTCTGAGTTAAGCTCATATATCCTGTCTAATAACCCTGTACCCTGTCTTGTAGGTGTCTTGTAGGTGTTTCTGTGTTTGAGGGGGTTAGCGGAAGGAGAGTTCTTTTCCACTATACGAGAGAAAACAAACTCAAGACAGGTTAGCATAAAGTGTGTCATTTCTGATCCACCCTGCCGAGTTGAAGTACACTCTAGTGACCGTGTTCTTGTTTCTTTACAGTTTACCTGTGTTTCGTGCTGTGTCCTATCTTCCGATTTATCCCTCTGCATGTCTAACCCATCCAGGGGATACTTCAGTAAGGAGAACTTTTCGGCTACGCTATGAGTTCAACTACCCCGAATTCTGACATAATCAAAAGCCTAAACCATGGACACAAATGAAACTCTGGCTATCATTATGCAAATGGTGGCAGAATTCCGTTCTGATATGGCTACAGCCCATGATTTTACACAGCGCCGTATAGATGACCTGCAGGCTGGTTTCCAGCCTGCAGGGGTTTTGACACCCCCTCCGGCTGTTGCTTCTGGTACAGGTGCTTCTTTGCCACAACAGGAAGCTGGTCCGGTGTATATGATGACACAATTCCCTTTGTGTCCCCTGGAGAGGTTCTCCGGGGACCCAAAAATGTTTTGGACCTTTTTGAACTAATGCAGACTGCATTTTATGTGTCACCCTAGTACATTTCCGGATTCCACTACTAAAGCAGCTTTTGTCTTGTCCCATTGGGAGGTACAGCTGCTGCATGGGGGAATCCATTGTTAGAAGAAGGCAGTCCCATATGACTGCAACACCTTGTTCAATGCCATGAGTCGCATTTTTGATACGCAGAACAAAATGCAGGCCACAGAACTAGAGTTGTTAGGTTTGCAACAGGTCGATTCCTCACTCCGGTCATACATGGCTAAGCTTAATCAGCTAGTTGCTGAGACTGGTTGGCCTTAGGACAAAAAGGCATCCCTGTTTTATAAGGGGTTGTCCGAGTCCTTGAAGGACATCATAGCCACATTTCCTGTGGTCCCTACTGCGTTTTCTGAACTCCTGGACCTTGTTCTACAGATAGATGCCAGAAGGGCAGAGAGGAAGGGAGAATAAAGGGTACCAATGCCCGTGTCTATGACTTCATCAACTCCCACTAATGGGAACAGCAAACCTATGCAGATTTGCACCCTAAGGGGTCCTTTAACTCCCAAAGAAAGTGAACGGCGTGGACGGCCAATATATGTTTCTATTGTGGTTCCTCAGAACATCTGTTGAAGGCATGCCCTAAGAAACCTAAGAAATAGGGAAACGCCAAAGATCGGCAGTAGATGTGGTCCAGTTGATGAGCTCCACGTACCTGAACTCCGTTTTGTCAACACCTTTCACGATTAATGCTACGTTCACGCTTCCGTCCGGTTCGTCTTGGACTGATGAAGCTGTACTAGATTCAGGGGCTACTGGAAACTATATTGATACCAAATAGGCCCAAGAAACGGCATCCATGTTGTTCCCAATGACCATCCGGAGCTGGTCAATGCAGTACACGGCACTACGCTGCTATCGGCTCTGGTAACTGAACATACAGTGGATATGATCACGACCACGGACTCAGGTCACACAGATTCAATCCGTTTTGATGTCATAGCAGCACCCCAGTTTAAGCTCATACTGGGTTTACTCTGGTTAACATTGCACAACCCAGTCATCGACTGTAAATCAGGAGATGTGTTTTTCTCTTTGGGATATTGTGAGACCATTTGTCAAGGGTCGGTGATACCTTTTAGGAGTCTGTGTCGGCCGCTTCTTGATATTGCACCTACTATTGGTGCAGTGACGTCTACCCCACTACTCAAGATACACGAGGCATTCCGGTACGTTTTCAATGCCAAAGGAGCCGACATCCTGCCTCCATATAGGCCCTATGATTGCCATATTAACCTGGTGCCAGGGGCGAAAATACCTTCTGGACTTGTTTACTCCTTGACTCTGAAGGACTCTGTGGACTCTGGTGACCTACATCCAGTGGCATTTCACTCCAGGAAAGTGACTCCATATGAGGTTAACTACACCATTACCGAGAGGGATTTGCTGGCAGCATGGGATGCCTTCCTTGTATGAAGACACCATCTCCTAGGTATGGCTCTCCCTGTGCAGGTTCACACGGATCATCAAAACCTTCTATCACTGCAGTCGGTGAAGTGAACCACGGCACGCCATTCCCGCTGGCACTCATTCTTTTCTATGTACCACTTTATTATAACCTATCTTCCAGGCTCTCTACATTCAAAAGTGGATGAGCTGTCTCGCATACATGGCTCCTCCACAAGTTGTGGAGCAGACAGTCCTCTCCCTCTTCCTCATCAGGTGATCTGCGGTTGTAGAATGCAACCTTCATTATGTAACTCCTTTCAAGAGAGGGTAGGGAGTCATCCTCAGGAGATCAGGATAACAACATGGACGTCGTTTAGGGGCTGCCCTATGTCCAGGGTCTGATCTACATGCCGGATGATTCTACTCGTAAAACCACCTTGCAGTGGTGTCATGACTCTAAGTTTGCAGCACACCCGGGCGGCATAAAGACAGTAGACCTCCTAAAGCTTTGGTGGCCATCCATGAGTCGTGATGTCTCTGAATAGTGTCCTGTGCAGTGTATGCTCAGAGTAAGAGTACTCCTGCTAAGCCAATGGGCCTTTTGCATCCACTACCTTTTCACGAACAACCCTGGGTTATGTTGTCAATGTATTCCATCGTGGAACTACCTGAGATTCAAAGTTACGACACCATATGAGTGGTAGTCAATTACTTTTCCAAGATGGCCCTGTTTGTTCCCTGTTGGGTTCGTCTGACTGCACCCTCTTGGCTGATTTGTTCTTGAAACATGTTTTCAAGTTCTTTGGTCTACTAAACATCGTTATTTCTGATCGGGGATCTCAGTTCACTTTTCATTTATGCAGGGCTATTACGCATTCTTTTGGATTCGATGAACGATATACTGAAGTGCCTACCACCCACAAACTGACGGTCAGACCGAACGCCTGAATGCAACCCCTGAACAGTTTCTGCAGTGTCTTGTTTTTCAATATCAGGATTCATGGTTGTCAGTCGGTTATGGCAGAGTTCGCATATAACAACTCAATACATACTTCCACCAGTTCTTCACCTTTCTTCGCCTTTCTTCGCCATGTATGGTAGACACCCTCGCACTCTCCCCTTGCATTCTGTGGTTTCACAATTCAGCCCAGCCGCCAATGCTTGTGTTTGCGACTTAACCAAAATTTGTGATAGTATCACACTTCAATTGTGCAAGGCAAGGGCTTGTGCAAAAGCGTTTGCAGACGTTCATCGAACACCAGCTCCCCTGTACCAAAGTGGGTCCAAGGTTTGGTTGTCAACAAAGAATCTCTGTATTCCTCACCACAGAGCACTCTTGCCTCGTTTTGTTGGTCCTTATGTCATTACGGCTCTCATTAACCGGGTTGCGGTACATTTGGCCCTAGCTACCTCCTGGACGGTCCATCCGGTCTTCCACGTGTCCTTAGTTAAGCTATTCCATCCCTTTACCAGACTTCTGTCCCGTCCTGTGCAGGGCTAAGAGGAGTATGAGGTCAATCGTATTATGGATACTAAAGTCTGTAGGGGTGTGTGGATGTATTTTGTTGACTGGAAGGGTTATGGTCCTGAGGACAGGACATGGGAATCGACCGAGAACATCCATGCCCCAAGCCTGCTTTCTTGTTTTTGGTCCTCTCGGAGGGGAAGGGCATCTTTGGGGAGGATACTGTCAGACGTATGAGTCAGGATACATTAATCTGGCGCCAGAAACTGCGCCAGGCACATTCAATTGCTGTTCCTGCAGTGTATGCTGATACCCATCCTCCGAATAAGCATACTCACTGTGGTTATTGTTTGTACTCCTTTCCAGAGTTTTCCAAGTCCCGTTTTCGTAGACGCAGTGTGGTCCGTGGCCGTTGCAGTTGGAGGTTGCCATGGAAACAATGGCGTCCACTGTACAGTCGGTACTACGCTCTCCCTTCATGGGGCAGAGCAAGAGAAAGTAACATGAGCAAGTGTAGTTAGACTTTCGGCTGCCGCACGCCAGTGCTTCTGATTTTGGAAAACACGGCTTCCTTGTTTCTTGTTAGTACTATGTGCTACTGTGTTGCCAGACCTTCACCTGTTATATCGGACCTGCCCTCGTCACCTCCTCTGCTTTGAACTTGTGATTCACGGTAATGATCCACATCTCTGCTTACAGACTTTTCCTTGCCTACTGATTTTGTTTCTTGCTTCTCGCACAGACACGACCCGGATTGCCTATTCGGACCACCCCACATGTCATAACTTTTTGTATCCTGTTTTCCTGCATGGCCATGACCCAGATTGAATACTCGGACTGCTCAGCCCATCGTGGAACATCGCTTCAGGTAACGCAGCAGGTGCATTTTCAAGTGTTCATCTACCAACCAAACCCACGCATCTGAGCACGGACTAGAGACTGCTATACATAGTGCGCACCGCTGTTAGGCGTCCTCGTTTCATCGGGTCAGGTGGCTACCTGGAACTAGAGACTATTTGCCACAATCCGTATTAGGTGTCCACGTGTTGTCATGTTAGTCTTACCTCGGCTGGTTTCTCAATTGATGCACGCCGGTGTAGGACCCTGAACAGCATCTAGACTACCCTTCTTGCATAAACACATGGTAAGCTCCATTCCATAGTGCCTGATTCTGAGTTAAGCTCATATATCCTGTCTCATAAACCTGTATCCTGTCTTGTAGGTGTTTCTACGTTTGAGGGGGTTAGCGGAAGGAGAGTTATTTTCCACTATATGACAGAAAACCAACTCAAGACACGTTAGCATAATGTGTGTCATTTCTGATCCACCCTGCCGAGTTGAAGTACACTCCAGTGAAAGTGTTCTTGTTTCTTTACAGTTTTCCTCTGTTTCGTGCTGTGTCCCATCTTCCGAATAATGGATCCCGCTGCATGTCTAACCCATGCATAGGGATAATTTGGTAGGAATAACTGTTCAGCTCACTACGAGTTCAACTACCGCAGATTCTGAAACCCTGAGGGAGTTGTAGACGAATAAGCAAAGAGCTCGAGAAGGAAGATATTTAGGAAGAGAGATTTGAAGGTATTGAGGTCCCAGGTCCAAGACTGCCTAGTGGACAATGCAGATGGTTTTGAACTTAATCATCGCTGCCACTGGAAGCCAGTGCAGAGATTTCAGTGCTGGAGAGATATGATCCCTGGGCTTGAGGCCAAGGACAAGTCTAGCAGTCCTGTTTTGGATGAGTTGCAAGGGGAAGCCGGCCAGAGAGTGACAGGAAAGGAGGGAGCAGGTGTGCCGATGAGGAAAATCTCGGTCTTATTGGCATTAAGGCAGAGATAGATCATGGCAGCACACCACTCCTGGATGGCGGACAGACAGTCAGAGATGAGAGAAGGAGAAGAGGTGGCTGAAGGGAGCCTGAAAATGAGCTGAATATCATCCGCATAGCACTGAAAGTTGAGGCAGAGAGCGGCAATGCAGTGGGCAAGAAGTGCCAGGTATTGTTTGGCCAGCCAGGGAGAGCAGTAAGACCCCTGGGGAACACCACAGGTAGAGATAGAGATAGAGGAGAGGAAGGTCCCAAGTTGGATCTGGGAGGGTTGATCGCAGAGGAAGGAGGTCAGCCAAGCCAGGGCCTGACCAGTGATACCCAGGTTATTATAGAGATGGTGGTGCAGGATGGCATGGTTGACCGTGTCAAAGGCAGAAGAGAGATCAAGTAAGATGAGGAAACAGGGGGTGTAAGATGAGGACACAGGGGATGTCTATAGGGGGTGTCTACTACTACTTCAGACAGTGGATGGTGGGCTGTTCACATGTCTGATGACTTGCACAACTGTTTTAGCTCTTGTGGGTCCCCTTAAACTAGGTATGAGTCCTCAATCTGTGTTACGGCTTAAGGAAGCAGCACTGAAAATGTAAAATGGGAATGCAAGTTATTTCATGAAATTAAATGTGACTGGCTCATACATCTGTTCATCACGCACACACTTAATTGGTCTTGGATTTATTTTAGACTGGTGAACAATATTATTAACCTGGATTGTGGATTTCCTATGCTGCTTTTTGGATTCTTATTCTGCATGATGCCTGGGGTGGATATGGTGCATTTAGCTAGCAGGCAGCCACTGCAGTCACTGTGGCACAAAGCGGGACCAGGTGTCCTCTGGTCATGTCTCCACATCACTCAGACCTTTTGATTTGCATTGTGTTTTCTGCCTCAACTTCATTCTTACTTGTTGGCAGCCATGTGCATGCTTTACCTTAATGCCCATTATTGTTTATATGTCCTATGTATCCAATGCTGATTGTCTTAGCCATTTGTTGTTGCCAAATTGCCTTCTTTTCTTGGTGCTGCACCTTCTGCTGGGTCTACTCACACAGTGTCTCCATCTCTGCTAGTACCTTGCCTGTTGTGCCCTAAAATGACAAGGTTACTGTAGAATTCCCAAGACAGAGCCTGCTGCAAGGCCTCCGTAACGGCGTCTACGCAAATATGCATCCCTAAAATTGACAGACCTATTTGTCATAGTGAATGTTGTCTACTTTCTGCAACCCTAATTTGACAGGGTCCAGTCGCCTCTGTATGGTCCTCACTCTGACAAGCCCTACACTCTGAAGCACCTATAGAGGCATCTTCCTCCAATACTATTTAAGCTTTCCCGAATATGACAGAGGCCCACTCTCTATAACCTACTTGGCTACCCATTGCATCCCCAATGTTACAGGGATCTACCGCCACAGAGGCCTCCTTCTGACAAATCCTATATTCTGTCTCATCACTGCCGGCATCTGCCCTCATAGTGACAAGGAACCTCATGTACAGTACCACATTTGAAAGAGTCTCCCTTCATAACCCGTCCCTACGGGGGTCTGCCATTATAGTATTGCTGTAGAAACAGGGACCCTACTATAGCGGAACTCATTTGACAGGCGCTCCCTGTGAGGGATTAAACCATCCACTCAGGGAGTGTGCACTCGCCTGGGCTTTTTAAAATTTTTTGTAAGAAATGGAATGATTGGAGATCAACCTGGGAAAATGTGTGGGGCTAATCCGCACACATTTTCCTATGCTCGCCGCACAACAAACATATAGTCAAGTGTACTCTGGGGGGACACAGCCTACATGTGCAGTCCTCCTGTCATGTTGAGCTGGGATGTGACAGCCACGGGTACATCAAACAATCTTAGGAAGGGAGAAGGCAGCACCTTAATCCTGCCATGGTCAGACTAATTAAATATCAAAGGCTCCATGGATCCAACCTGCCTATTTTCAAAGTTGTGGTGTTGGCAGTGCACACTGATGAGAGTTAATTGAAACAGGTCTGTGAGAGGCCTGATCGCAGAACTGACAAAAGGGGATAGGGAACCAACACCTCTTTAATATGCGATGTGTCAACTTGAAGCTAGCTCCCACCCTCTGTATGAAGGGCAGTGAATGTCTTGTCTGGGACAACTGTTTACAGTAGGCAACCACTGTATGGAGATCCCCTTTCAGAGGGAAGAAGTATGCGATTTGATAGCAATATAAAGTCTGTTCTCGCCACAAACTTCAAGGGAGGCCTGCACTTTGATCAGGAGCCATAGAGAGCTCAATTAACCTGAGAGACACTTTGATCCACAACAAACAGGTAGATGGGTGCGACTTAGTAGTACATGTTGTCATCCCTTACCTTTCTTGTTGCAAAGCACTCTGGTTATGACCTCAGGCATAACAGAAGATTGTTGGTAGAGACCGAGGATTGGTTAATTTAAGAGGTTTTACCATGCACCAATCACAGGGGCCCATTTGGCTTTAAAAGAGGGTTGAGCACCTCTTTTGGCAGATCATCCGACGACTTCGAAAGGATTTAGAAGGACTCATTTGGACCCTGGGCTGAAGCTACATTCTTCCTTACAGCTTCCACCAGTAAAGGAATGCCAGGATTTCAAAGAGGGAAGCAAGATTCCTCCCCATAAAATCTCTGAGAGAACAGAGTGAGATACCAAACTCAGAGGAACGGTCCTGCAGCTCCAGAACCGGTGCCCAGCCAGCCCAGAGCATGACCTGCTAGGCTCTGCCAGTAAGCTTTCTAGGTGGGAAGGGGCAGAGAGTCTCTGAACAAAGGTCAACACTGTTTCCTTGCAAACACTCTCCTCAGCTTTGGGCCGTCCGCCTTAAAGGATGACACAAGCCCTGCAAAGAAGCTAGGAGGAGTGCCACACCAAGCATCAACCAGCATCCATCTTTTATTAAAGACATTTTCGAGGCAGTCAAGCCCATCGGGCTGCAACTGGCTACACTGCTGACTGTTGTCAAGTAGCAGTCACTAGAGCCGTCTGAGATGCTTCGACCAGCATTCCAAATGCGCCAACCAGCACAGAGACAATTCTTGACCCTGACCCACCATGTAGGCCATCTCCAGCCGTGCGTCCAGCCTCGCTTACCAAACTGCCTGCCACCTGATACCTGCAGCTGTCTCTTGTCTTGAACTCTGTCTCAGGAGCTGCAAAGTGTCCTGGAACCGACTTGAAGCTGTCGAGCATCAAGATCATCTCAAGCATCAGGTACATTGTAGTTCGGTCCCCCTGGTCCTTCTCCGAAGGCACCTAAACACATTTACAACCCCTTGCTCCTGTGGTACTGAAACCAAATACCCTTTTACAGTTAAAACTGATTGCTTTACCAACTGCCCTCCTGTCAGTATCCAGAGTGCACCCCTTTCCTCCATGAAACTGTCTGTCTTCTCTGTTCCTTTACAGGGTGGGCTGTATTTTGTAGTGTGCTAGAACTGTCTGTTGTAATAATAAAAATAAGGTAGATAATTGTAGACTACCTTAACTGGACAGTCCCTTTTATCATTGGGTAATATTTGGATTTTTGTTTTGTTGCAAATAGCCAACGATCCATGACCTTTTGGAGATAAGCTTGCCGTTCCGTCCACGTTACCAACATTGGACAAGATGGTTTATAATTTACTTGTGTTTCCAATTGCTTGGGTCCCTTCTGGTGTACTAGAGATGTGGGTCTGATCGATTGTTTAGAAACAGATATTCATCCCTGCACCACTGGTGACCCGGAAGTTGATTTGTCACACTCCCTTTATACTCGCCCCAGCTCAGAGCTGGGGTGAAATCCGCCGAAGTCCTGATTTGGCGGACCCTTAAATCCGGCAGTAATAGCGCTACCGCCGGATTTAAGGGTTACCGCCAAAGTCGTGATCAGGCCCTATGTAAGAAAGCTTTGCAATAGTGTGGAAAACACTTGGATATGTGCATTACAATGGGCCTCATTACGAGTAAGGAGGAAATTCAGCCGTGCATCCTCCAAAAAATTGCCCTACGGAATTACTGTTACTGCCACTTGGTCAGGTGGAATTTCCGCCTGATTATAAATGGTGGTGACGGTGTAAATGCCCATATATTTTGGGTCTATTGGATCCAATCTTTTTTCTTTTGTGTGGAATTACTGCGGCGGAATTACCACCACAGTAATTCCACCAATGCTGCTGATTTTTCAGCCTTGAGCGGGAAGATTTAACTCCAGGGTTGTCCTGGAGGTAAATCCTACTCAAAACCCAACTTCATAATTTGGCCTGGTGGTAAAATTGTCGGTTATTCTGTTACCGCCAATTTTACCACTTACTGCCTAACTCGTAATGAGGCTGATTGTCTGCACTCCCAATGCTTGCATTTTCACTGCATTGCAGTGATTGAGCAAATATGTATATTTCTTTCAGATTGTAGCTGGATGAGGATGGGACCTGCAGTGTAGAGAGGGCAGGGCGCATAAACGCTTGTACACCTATTATAATTCAATGGCAAAGCAAATGTAACATAACAGATTAAGAGATGCACTGAGGACAAACTAGAAAGTAAGGCATGCAACAAAATATGAAGATATCAGTAGAACTGGTAATGTCACTGTGTATTATATAGCACAGCGTCTGCCTTTTTGGTAGTAGAATTGGCACTTGATGCTGTAAGAGGAAGTTAGGTTAGTGGAAACACAAGGAATATGCAAGATGCGAAACCTGAGGTGTTAATGCATGCAGATAGGATATAGCTACTATCTGTGTGTTAGTGAGCCTCTGGGTGTAGGGCTTGCTGGGCTGTTTTGTCTTATGCAAGCCCCGGTGTATTTACTGTTTTGTTCTAATCAGTTTCACCCTGGGAGCGTTGGTGGTTATTTAGGATGCACAATGTTGAGGTCGTTCACAAAGTGAAGAATTGTGAGTGTGTGCTAGGACACACTTCAAGAGACCGGTCTACTGATGTGTGTACATTTGCTGCTAGATGTATGTAGTGCAATGTGAAAGAGGGATTATGTGTTAGTTGGTAGGGTTCTTAGAGGGCATGCCCATGTGTGCTTGGTCCCTTATTTCCCTGTAGAGGTTACCTGACCCAGGTCTTCTGAATATTTGTGTTTGTTGTTAGGGAGAATTCTCATTTCTGTGCTAATTCCATTTAACCTAAGAGACCCCCAGCCGTTTTGCTGGACTTTAGGACTTTTTAATTTTAACCCTGGAGTGAGTGTTGAGGTTTCACCTCTACAGCTCAACTCTCCATTGTCATCAAACCCTCTAAACTTGCAATCTTTGCATGCAAAAACTGGCCATCTTGCTTCCATTGTCACCTAACAGATGGGGCACTAACAACAGTGTCACGCCTTGCAGGAGTTTTGCTCTCTTTTATCAAAACATGATCCAGAAAAAAATGCAGTATTGGTGAAAACTGGGGATCTTCTGGGTACCCATAATCATTCCCACTAAGAGTGTCTAGGGGACATTTGACCATTTCCTGTTCTAGTGGGACTTCTTCTGATGAAAATCCTGCACTTGCTATGGCTTCCAGCATGGGACCAAAACTTAGTATGGCCTGTTTGGGTTTGAACTGGCAGTCTGGATCTCCCTTCCTATGTGTCATGTCCCTAAATAGAAAACATCCTTTTTGAGTTCAGGGTGTTAGTGCCCCAGTGATAGACATTCCCTGGCTTTTCTTTTCTTTGGTGGCTGAAAAGTCATGTGACTATGATTTCATTTCATGTTTTTGGGGACTTTTGTTCGGAAAAAGAATTAGAAATGATGCCCTATTCCTCCTTGTGTTTACTTTTTATCAAAACATTTTCATCTGCTTTGGGAGTGCTCCTGTCTTTTTTCTGGACATTAGTATTTGTACACAGGCAGCAGACTTTGAAAGCTCAGTTGGGTCTGTGATAGCCTTGTCCACTAGATGTTGGTGTATATCCTCCTCTTGATTCTTCAGGATATGCTCACATGCACTCGGATTAGACTTTCCATCAAATGTGTCAATTTGGCTACCAGTCACCCATTTAGATACATTAAGGATATATATATATATATATATATATATATATATATATATATATATATATATATATATATATATATATATATAAGCCTCAAAAGTGTGATGGCCCCTTTTAGTGAGTTCTCTGAAATGCATATGGTATTGTACTGGTTTCTTGCAGAACCGCCTGAGCATGGTGGCCTTCATTTTGGAATATATGGGCCTTTCTTCAGAATCCTTATGAACAATGACATAAGTTCCTCCTTCCAGTAGATGGCTCATCAGAGCTGCTACCACAACTCTTCTTTCACCTCCTGGAGCTGGAAGGCAAATTCTAGAACTTCAAACCAGTCAAAGATGGCCTTCTCCACATCGTACTTGTTGACTTAGGTCTTGTGGATATGGTTCCTACGTTTTCCCTTGGTGCCACCACTTGAAATACTTCCCTCCTCACTTGCGGGCCTCTATCTTTACTTCAAGGTCGACATTGCGCAGCATCACTCATGCTTTCTGTTTCTGCTTCTCATCACTTTGTCTTTACTCTGCTATGGCCACCGTCATTTCCTCTAGAAGGAGCTTTCTCGTACCCAGCTCTACACCAGAGAGAGTATTGTATTGGGAGGATAGCTCAGGGCCAACGTGCTCGCCTTGGAAGCAAGACGAAAGGGAGCACCACAGGTTCGATCCCCGGGTCCATGCTTAGAAACCTCTAGGTATTAAGCACGTTATAAATAACCTATCATATCACATCATATCCTGGGATCTGGCTCCAACCAGAGAATGCACAGAGGAAACACGGTGAGTCAGACCTTCCTTTGGTCCTACATGGCAATACCCAAATACTCTAGCAGAGCTGCCCAAAAGAAAACGCTGTACAGGTACTCTGTGCTGCTCCCCGAAAGAGTGGCGTCAATCACACCTTCCCCACTGGCTGGACCTCCCTATGTTAAGCCTCTCCCTCTGGTCGGTTTCCTTTCCTTCCTGCAAAGGCAGAACAAATAGGATAAGCATGGTTCACTAACTCTACCCGCCTTAGCTCCTCTTTGTGTGCCAATACTTGCATGCCCTCCACTCTGGATATGAGGGAGCTCCAAGCAATCAACAAGTTAATGGCACTCATTCTAGACACTAGAAGTTGCTTCACTCCTAGTCAGTAGGGACTGAGTTATCTTCAATCCCTATGTGTTAAACGGCAGCCGTATGTCATTCCCTCAAGCTTTTTCCCATGCCTTCAATTCAGAGATTAACAGTGATTTGTGCTTTGAATCAAGGGTTCAGCTAGGAATTCAGAAGTCAACAATTGGTTAAGCGTGGCCATTAATATTGAGCATATACGTCTGTTCCTCTCCATTATGGTGAGACTCTTTTAGCAAGTAATGGTTAGAATCAAGTAGCAGGTAAACATGAGCACACGGTTCTGTGTATCAAGGCATGCGTGCTGGTGTACGCGTTTTCTACGGTGTAGTTGCTGCACGCAAAGAATCCACATCTCAGGGCGTGGGTCTATAGCAGAACTCAACTAGGCTCTCACAGCACACTAATGGTAAAGCTGTGCTTCTTGCGGGTAAGCAGTGTAAGGAGTAATATGCAAGTATCGCCTCTTCTTTTCTTGTTTCTGGAGCACAATGGGAACATGGAAGCGAAAGCGTGGGATGTGGAGATGTGTGGAGAGAAGACTGGCACAGGTGCTCCGATGCCGGCAACACCAAGCTCTGGTGAACGTGGGGCATGGCCTTTTATTCTGATTCATCCACAATGGCTATTTGCAGTAATCTTTGCGGAGACTCGATAAACTACCAAGGCTGATGGGTGTCATAGTTTCAAGTGTCAATCTGAGGAGTACATGCGTGAAACTCCCATGCCCAGAGCTGCCTGGGCCCCTTATGATGACACTCTTCTTCTTAAACCTGCATGTATCTCCCTCAAGCACTCGTATACTTGACATGTGTGTTCCTGTTCTTTTCTCCTGTCCCATCAACCCTAACAGCTGAGACCTGGCAGCTAATGCAAGCTTGGGAATTAACTGGAACTGTGAACCATTGTGAAGTCACAGTGCCTCTCTAAGGGAAGAATGTCAGGAGAAACTATCGCTATTGCTATCCCTATCCATTCCATTGCCTCTGTTACAGTGCTGTACATCAATGCCCTGACGGTGTCCATGTTCAGTTACATTGTGGTTCAGTTCCATTCTGTAAAATTCAAAAATGCCTGTCAGTGTTTCGAACTTTGCCTGCACTTACTTTACCTGACTAAACTGTAGTAGCAGTCACTGACCACCAGGCTGATTGAATGGCTTCCTTTCTGCAGGGGTACATGGATGAGTAGTGGCTAAAGAACCTGCTCAGCCCCACATCACTACTAAAGCAGAAGTTATCCCGATCAATAAGGTGAAATAGGCTCAGCCTGACAGGTATACCTACTTCACCTCTTTTGGTAAAGTTGGCAGAGGGCATGGTATATTCCTCAGTAGGGTTGTGAGCTGGTGCAGTAACAACCCAAACAACAATAGTATTGTGGTACCAAAACAAAAGAATGTCCAATCAAGCTTTAATTAAAATATGATATTTGATTAAACTAACAAAAAGACACACAACCAATAAAAGCATTATAGGTAAACCTCTGTAAGAGAAAACACAGAGAAGGCAGGCTTTAAATTAAATAGACACTCCATGGCAGTAGACAGGGGTGCTCGGGCAAAGAGCTCTGTAGCAAAATGCCCGTGTTAATATGTCTTCCAAAAGGTAGAGGACGGGTATTAAAAGTCACAAGGGCCCTTTAAGGCAGAACAGGGAAACAGAGCCTCTGGAAACACCTTTAGTTTCATGTCTTTGGGGCTCAAGAGCGTTGAGCCAGGATTGTTGACGTTGATGCGGGAGTGTGGACACTTTTCACACAGAGACAGGGTCACGAGAGGTTCCAATGCTTCTTTGCTTTTCAGCAGCTACAATGGCCTGCATGTCAACAAGGCTGGGAACAGCATGGGGTGTCTAGTTGGTGCTGCTGGAAGACTCAGTAACCTTGGGTGCAGAGAACAGTGCTTGCCTTTGGTGGCGGGCGGGGGCCTGACTTTCTCAACTCAAAATACTGGCACCTCCTCCAAACTCGATTTTGCAGAGAAACTGAGCTTTCCATAAAGGGATAATCTGCCACTGCCTCACTTGTTCACTTTCAGGGGTAAACAAAGGCTTTTCTTATTCACTGCCTTTGGTGGCCGGTGATGGATTCCCCACTCATTGACAATGCACATTACTCAGAAATTGCTAAAATTGTGAAAAGCTCTTTATACAGGTCTGTCACTCACCCACAACCTCATTCACTCTGCAACGTGCTGGGAGGAATGCACATGCTATGGTTAAAACATGAGTCACTCAGGTGTACTGAAATACAATCATATCAGTTCTTAAAGTGGTATCTGCAGACGTGGGCATGAGGGCACTGCATACAGAGGTGGGCTTTGAAAGAATACATTAGCACCCATCTGCTGCCGGCTTTGCTTTCCTGCCTAATGATCAGATATTATTTGGAATAGCCTTGTGTGATCCATGGTAGGTATGTCAACTTAAAACCAACACAGCAAAAGTCTGCATAGACAATAAAATAGTTCTCAAGTGGAATTTCCTTTTCCTGTGTTATCACAGCCTTCTAGGGCATAGCACATTCCTCCTGGCATGATTTATGAGGACATCACTCATGGAATCATGAAGAAAAGACAATGGGCTTCATTATAATGTTGGGGGATATGGTATGAACGGTGCCGGTAGGGCACCAGCTCCGTTCATACAGTACCGCTGAATTATGAGTTCTGCTTGCGGGTCTGACCTGGCGGGCTATGCAGCACCCGCATGCATAACTCGAAATTGCACTGGCACCGTTATCAAAGGTGCCGGTGCAATCATGCTCCCCACCCCATTCTTCCCTATGGGGCAGAAGGGGGATCGGGAGCCCGGCAGTGCCGCCACCCGCGAATGGGCAATTACCAGCCCATTCAATTCGTAATGGGCCGGTTATTGACCAATCACGAGTGGCAGTGGTGGTAGCGAGTTTGGCGGTAGCCGTGCCTGTAAAACAGGCACGGCTACCGCCAAACTCGTAATGAGGCCCAATGGGTCTTGTTACGAGTCTGCAGGAATACCATCCAAAGGAATTACCATTACAGCCACTTGGGCAGGTGGAATTACCGCCGGATTACAAGTGGTGGTGGTGGTATAACATTCCCTACGAGTCCATGGGCCTCTGTGGGGCATTTTAAACAGAATATAAATTGCGGTCATTCAGATGTGGTAATTCTGCCGATTTTCCTGATTTTTTTGGCCGAGAGTTGGAGGATTCACTTCCAGCATGATGCTGAAGGTAAATCCTCCAATCCAGGCCAATACTCATAGTATGGCAGAGTTGCTGCCAATTATTTCCCACTCCACCATACTTGTAATGAGGCCCAATCTGGTTAATATTTGAGTAGCAAATATGTACATTCCAGAAGGGCTAGTTCTCAGGAGAGGGCCTGCCCATGGGACAAAATTCACTGTTATGCAAATAGCATGGTGTTTGTTGGCAGTGCAAAGTCACTTTGCATCACGCTAAAAATTCCATGAATCAGACCAAAAGTCTAAGATCCCAACTCTCCAAAGCATCCATCTGTACCGTCAAGTGTCAGCCCTTTCAGAGATATGCCAACTTCTCTCACAACACAAGCCTTCTGCAGAAGCTATAGTAGACTTGCATATGAAGGGTCAGATGCTTTCCTTACCTACTTTGTTTTAATAACATAGATAATCTGATGTGACCTTGATGTGACCTTTATAACAATTCAGGGCCTGATTCATGGCAAATAGGGACTTTGTGTGCCAAACCATGCGCAATACCGTGTTTGTCGATTCATGGAATTGAGTGCACAGCACTTTTTCGTACTTTGCGTGGATTTCGCGCAGGCTCGGCATGGCTCTGTGAGTGTCCGAGTGCCTTGTGCGAGACACCATGCAGGGGGTGAGCGTGGCCTGCGCAGCGACAGATGTAGGTGGCGGAGCACACTTAATGAAGAAGAACAAGGTAAAAGTGGCCATTTCGAGGGACAGCCATCAGGCAGACCATTGCACGGCCACAAATGTGCACAACAACGTGTATTCATGTTTCTGACCGTGCAACCTTTCACCTGCAAAATGACCATGCAAAGCCCTCGATCTTTCTGCCACCTGAAGGCAGGCGTACAGACACTTGCGCAGTGGATTCGCTTTGCAGAGGTGAGTTTGCATGTCTTATGTAGGGGTGCATGCATGCAGACAGGGTTCTGATCCAACTTAGGGGTGCACGTACGCAGCATAGTGGGGAACCCGCACAGTGTCACTGTGGTGCTGGCCTGGTTATGGGGGTCCCCACGCAGTTTTCACAGGGTGCGTGTGTTCGTGCCTGGTGAGCCCGCAAAGGTAGGTGTATGTGGCTGTTTTTGCTTTGCGTGAGGGCGTGTCAGGGGAGTTTTGCCCCCGAGTTGTCGATAGGCCTACTTTGCATGAACAAATCCATGAATATGTGGAGCGCACTGAAAAACATATAAGCGCAGGCTCGCAACGAGTCGTTCTCTGCGTGCAGGCTTTGCAGGATCTATGCACAGATTTCCATGAATCAAGCCGTGTGTGACAAAATTACATTTGTGGCGTATATGGAGGGGGAGTAGAGGCTATGTATGGTCAGGGCAGCCATCCACGATGCAAGCAACTCTTGCAGCTGATGTACACGGGCTACCCAAGAATCCTTTTACATATCGCAAAGCCTAGCCAGGTGGCAGGAGTATGGAAACTCTTACTGTGCTCCTCAGAGAATAGTGGTAATATACACAACAAACCAATCATGGGGGAACAAAAACGCACCTCAAACCTCCCTTCATACACCAATACTGCCTCCCTTGCAGAGCCAATATAGGCAGTCAAAGCCTGACCCATCCCCATTTGGAAGCAAGACTTGTACCTAAAAAAACACTTGTTTCACTCAAAAAGCACATTGAAAACCCTTATTCCAAATTCCAAAAAAAAGGGATTCAAGCTGGCCCAGAAGTTTGAAATAATCCAGGATTAAATTGTTGTACCTGCAATTAAAGAAGTACACCAGGGAGTGGAGACACCAGCCCCTCCCTTAGTCCAGACAGCATAAACAAACATAGGCATAGCCAACACTTTTGCCGTTTGCTGTTATTTATTGCATTTTACAGTATGTAGGTGAGAATGCATTACTTATTTGGGGGTCTACTAACCCAATAATTCCAAACATGTCTGCAAGTTAGTGTCTGAAGATGAATAACATTAGTAACATTAGTAACAAACGTAAGGCATTTAAATGAGTTTGGCAGTAGTGGAAACAGATTCAGGGCCTAATTCACAGAACGTTTTCCCATGGGGTTTTGCCATTATAAAACGCTTCTGTGAATTAGGCCCTCAGTGATTTTGAATAGTGCATGTTTTACCAGTTTTCTATGAAACTCTTCTTCTCTGTCTGCATGTGTGTGGTGGTAAACACCACCACACAAAACCATTACGATATGCAGTAATTACCTGATGCTGTCATACAAAATCCCCATGAAGTTCTATTTCACTCCAAAATGGGGAGCAACGTTCAGTCCTCATGATTTGTAATATATTATTGCATGCGTGCGGCACGCTGCAGTGGGGTTTCGTTTTGTAAGTATACATATCACAAAACACATAAACAGGGCCATTTCAGAAAGACCACTCTTTTCTGTGGTTTACGGACGTCTTTTTCATCGTGTGTGTTAATAATAACATCGTTATTTTAAAGTTGAGCTAGAATGAAGGGTACGGGCGAAGCTAAGTTAGGATAGGGAAGGGGAAACCGAAGGTTGCAGGAAGCAGGCTGGGGTGATTAGGGTGGACATGGATGAGCTATGATTAGTGGGGGTAGGCAAAGGTGAGATAGGGTGGATGGGTTAGTGGGGATGGGTTAGGCTGGGGGGGGTGTAGGATGGATATGGGCGGATTGGTGGTCAAGGATGAGGTAAAAGCTCAGGGGATAAAATAAAGCAAATAGCTTTGAATGTTGTTGGTGGAAGACTGCTTTAAAAGAACAACGTCTCTGCTCACCTAGATATGAGGAGTGCAAAGGAAAAATCTATGAACTCCAGAAGTAGGTCACAATAGAGTGGCTAAGAAGATCAGTTATAGTGCACCTCAGAGACTAATTTTGTGGTGACAAAACATGTTTATTGTGCAGGAACATGGGGGAGATTGTGGTCTGCTGGGAGTAATGGGAGAACCACCGATAAGATTAGTCTTAAAGGGTGCATAATGGGACGAGGTCTGGGTGGATGGGGATAGAGTGGGATGACTGTGGCTGAATCAAGGTATAAAAGGGAAGGATGTAGAGGAGGGATCCATGGAGGGTGAGTAGAGATGAGTAAGGCATGGTGAAATATTGAGAGTGGTGTCGTAGAGTAATGTAGGAATAGAGAGGGGTAAAGGGGAGTGGGTGGGTAAAGAGAGGGGTTAGGCAGTATTGTTGGGGCAGAGAATTGTGAGGAAGGAAATGTGGGCTAAAGGGAGGTGAAGAAGTGGGGGTTAGCATTTGGAGGCAAGAAGGGCTTAAGAAGGATCGCAAGGGGAGAGACAGGCCGAATCGGGATAGTGTGGGTAGAACCGGGTGAAGAAGAATGGATGAGGGTAAAGAGGGGTAACGAAGGGAAGGTGGGGAAAGGTAGAGGTGAGCAAGAGTGGGTGGCAGAAGGGATGCCTGTGTGGAATGGCGGTGTGGAATTGTGGCATTATGTGGGCATGTGGTGTGGTGGTGTGAAGTGGTGGTGGTGTGGAGTGGAGTTGTGGAGTGGTGAAGTGTGGTATGGAGTGGTGCAGTGGTGGTATGGTATGGTATGGTGGAGTTGTGGTGTGCAGTGCTGCTGTGGTGGTTGCAGGTGTGAAGGTGTAAGTGTGGTGGTGTGGAGTGGTGCATTCATGGTGTTCTGTCATGGCTTGGAGTGGTGAAGAAGTGTGTTGGTGTGGATTTTGTGGTGTAGTGGTGGTATGGAGTGGTGCTACAGAGTGGTGGTGTAGAGTGGTGGTGTGGCAGTTGAAGGTGTGGAGTTGTAGGGGTGTCGGGTGTAGTGGTGGTGGGAAATAGTGATTTGGTGGTGAGGTGGTGTGGTGTGGAGTGGAAGGGTGTCATGTAGTGGTGGGAAGGCATGTGCAGCATGTTGGGCTGGTGGTGTGGAGTGTTAGAGTGGCATGGGGTAGTAGTAGGAAGTGGGGAAGGGGTGGTGCAGAGTGGTGATATACAGTGTTGGTGTGCAGTGAGGTGCAGGTGCTTCAGGTGCATAGGGTGATGTAGAGCAGAGTGTTTTGGAGGTGCGGAGTGTTGAGACATGCTGAGTATTGGTGGAGTGAAGTAATGGAGTGGAGTTGTGAACTGGTGTAGTGGAGTGTTGAGGTGGAGTAGTGTGGTGGTATGGTGTGTGTGTAGGAGCTGTGGAATTTATTGGTGAGGACAAGTTATGGTAGTCTCGTCTGGTGGTGTGGATTGGAGATGTTTAGTGGTTCAGTCGTGGTGTGAAGTGGTACTGTGGGGTGTTAGTGTGTAGTGCTGATTTGTGGTTGGGGTGTGAAGGTGTAGGCACATGAATGTGATACAAAACAGTTCTGTGGTGGCATATAGTGGTGATATGGAGTGGAGTGGTGTAATGGTGTGAAGTGTGGTGGCATTTTAGAATGGTAGGAAGCGATGGTGGTGTAGAATGGTGGTGTGAAGTAAGGGTTTGGTGGTGTGGAATTGTGGTGTCAAGTGGTGGCCATGGTGGGTTTTGGTGGTTTAGAGTGGTGGTGTTGAGTGTTGGTATAGTGTGGTGGTATGGAGTGGTGAAGTGATGGTAGTATGGAGTGTTGGTATGGTCATTGGGGAAATTGTTGCCAGGGTGTGGAGGTGCAGATGTATGGAATTGTGACATGGCAACACAATGAAAACAATGTCAACTTGGTGTCTTTAGCTCTGTGTTGTCCAAGTGCAGACCCAGGTGCCAAAAGTATATGGTCAGCTTTGACTTTTTTCTCCAAGTTTGCTGAGGTGAAGGGGGGTGCGGGGAAAGTTAAAGATGGGGTCACAATTTTTTTTCCCATAGCGTGAATGGGGAAAAACTTGGTGCACGGCTACAGGGCGAACGGCTGGACGGAATTTCGGCAAATTTGCGGCAGCACCGGGTGCTTGGTTCAGAAAGCATGTTTTTGTGTGTTTAGTGGAAATCCGAACCAGTACTTTTGTGAAATTACTGAAATGTACGTACTAAAAAAATAGTGATATATGATTTCCCTGTTCGCTCCGCGGTCCGCAATGTCATTGGCCTGCATTACGCCGTGATGTCGGCGAGGGTCGGACGCGGCTGGTGGTTGGCTGGAGGGAAGCGTGCACTTCATCAAAGTTTTTGGGAAATGCAGCCATGGTGTATCGGAGGACAGTGCGGCGGCAGAAGGGTGTGGAAAATGGACCGTATGGAACTGGTGGGGGAGTGAAAAGTGGGTTAAGTGAAATATGTGTGTAGGTGGAAGAAGACAGAGAAGTGCCTCTACTGTTGGCGCATACTGCGTGAAATGGCGGGTACCTATGCAGGCAAGTATTTTGTTTGGTGATTGGAGGCAGGTGGTGCAACGGCCCGATACATTGTGCCACCACTTGTTTGCGCCCACCTATTTCTGATGCGGATGGAATGCAGTATTTGGCCACATGGTGGCTTGCATGGGTTGAGGAACTTGCTTTGGGTTAGTGGAAGGATTACAATATTGACTGCATGGAGTAAGGACATAGACCGTAGGGTATGAAGTGAAGAGCATAGGCCTTTACCATATGTAACACAGTAATGCAGCAAGTGTGGGTGTACATCCGGTGCAGGGTGGTGTTTGCATAGTGCGGTGTGTGGAAAATGATTGCAGTAGGCTAGTGTTGCAAACCGAATGTGAGTAATTTGGCGGTGGCACTATAGTCTAGGAATGGAAGTGTGGACGGGCATAGTATGTGAAGGAAAGTGCACAGGGGTGAAGGAGAAAGTGGTTTTTTTGCAATTGTACTAAGTGGTGCAATCTGTTGCTGTGTAGGTAAATGCTAGTATGAGGTTGGGTAGTAGTATTGGTGGTAGTGCTGTGTATGTGGATAGGTGAACTTGGTTGCATGGTCAAATGGGTACAATTATGTAGCAGTGATAGTGTTGAATGTGTACACTGTACTACAGAGGCTAGGACTGAAGGACACACATGGCACTAATGCCTTTTGGAAAGTACAGCAGTTACAGGCTGGTGAATGGATGGTGCCATTATGTAGAAGTGAGACTGTTGAAGGCCTAGACTGTTGGGTGCATGGCTGAAGGCCGTAGGCCGTAGGCAATGCACTCAAGAGGCTAGGACTCTAGGACACACACTGTGGGATGTATTGACCCACTCCGTTATGCTATGCAGCATCAACCTGCCAGTTGTGGGGAAAGAAACAGCAACAATGGCGGCAAAACCTTTGTGCGCACCAAAAACCTACAAAAATCCACAAAAAACATGTGCTTCACCACACAAAAAGAGGGATGCACAGCCTGACACCCATGGTGCATGTGTGGTGGAATAGAGAACACCCTGCAGAAATGTGCCAGTGGGTCCCAGGGCCAGCAAGCAGAGTGGAGAGAGAAAAGCAGCACTTTGCAAATGAAACGCAAAAATGTGCCTCCAATTGTCATTTGCTTTGTTGCCCAAAAATTCCAAAATGCCTATAATACAACCCTTCCAACATTCACCGTATTGCCTGGTACTAAAATCCATGTAACAAATGAAACATTGTGAAACATACAAAATCTGAAAACTGACAGCCTCTATGCCAAAATCTGGGTGCAGTACCAGGGGGCGACCTGAATGACAGCTGTCAGAGGAGTACTAAGGCAGCTTTAAAATTACCTAAAACTCAAAAGTCTGCTGAATTAGCAAACTTAAACAGGATTGTTGCCAAAAAGGAATACTGATTTTAGTTGTGTATTTGATTCCACAGATTTTAAGGCCAAGAAAGAAATGTATTTGTATGGCATGCATCAAATGTGGGTTTTGTTAAGTTTAAGAAATAATTAGCTTCGCTGGAGTTGAAAAGAACTGGGAAAGTAGTTTTTTCCCAGAAGGAGGGTCTTCCCCACAGCAGAAATTCACAGGGGAGTTTTAATTGCATGGTAGGGCAGAATCTGGTCTACAGAGAGCAAATGAACAATGACAAGCTGCAGCTCAGGAAACTAGATGTTTGAAGAGGGTCGTAAATGGCCTCTGGAAGGAACAAACAAGGAGGAGCATGCCCCTGGACTGCAGGGAGACAAAAATAGGTGGAGCCAAGTGACTATCTGTTGCTGAACATGAACAAAGAACCCCTTTTAAAAGACTTATAACTTGCTAGTCAAAATGGTAAAAAATATAAAAATGACACAGTTGTTCATTTAATTTCTGGCTGTACGGGTGAAGAGGCGCCAGAACTGTGTGACATGTTCTGGACAGAAAGATATGTTCTGGACAAAAGATATGTGGTTTTATGCAAAATGTATTACTGTTAGAATTGTGAAAATCTACACGCAGATCCCTATGCTAAACATGCCCTTTTGTGGAAATTTGCTTAAAAATTGGAAATTGTGTTCATAGCGAAAATGGCAAAATTCTGTGGAAAGCGGAGACAAGATCCCAGAGCTATGTGGGTTTGAGGAATAGCTGCTATGTAAAATATGCAATCTGTGTAGTATGTGATTTTTAGAGAGGTTGCACGTGTGTAAATATGTAGTTTGCCAAAATTAGACTTTGTGTTCCAGTGGCTAAGGGTGGATTCTCAGCATCATAAAATGATACCATAAAGATGACACTCTGTTTCGTCCTATCAAGGCAGAGAGTAGACTCTGACCCAATCATCTTTCACAGGGGCACGCTTAGCTAAACTGGCCCATACACCCCTTTGTGATGTCATTTTTTAAGGTATAAATAGAGACAGCTGAGAGCACATGGGGACTAACTGATCCGGCCACCTTCCTGATTCCGGCAAAGCACTCTGATCCAGCTTTCTCCATCCAGCTTTAAATATTCTTCCAGATCCAGATGCAAAATCTCTTGCCAGCAATAGAGACTATTGATTTCAAGCAAGGCCCCATTCCTCAAATTTATTCTCTCCACTCAGTAAAGCGCTGTGGGGTGTGAGAAGGCCATTTTGAACCAGTATCCAGAAATTCTCTGGCTTGCCACCAATAGGCTTGCCTAAGGAACTCGCCATCCAGCTGATCCAAATACCCACAGACTAGGAGAGCAGATCCTGTGCCAATCCAGCGACCGACCTAGAGGATCCAGTCCCGTGCCTGATGTGCTGTTTTTCCTAGACCAGACCCAATTCTGACCAGAGCTGACGGTCCATTTAAAAACGTATCCAGTGAGTATAAATAGGAAGAATTGTGTGACATAGTATATGTAATTTGCATAGCATTATCCTTATTTCCAACCCATCCTATCTTTCATTCAGAACCAGTATTTTTAGGAGTATCTTTGTCTTGTATCATCCCTACCCAACCCATCCTATCTTTCCTTCAGAACCGGTATTGTTAGAACTATCTTTGTGCTGACCCTTTTCTCATCTGGAGAAGTGGAGTTTCCGTATCAGGTTGGTCACCCTGATCCAATGGTTGTAACATTCCTATGTGGTATTCGCTTCTCCATAGTCATCCCCTAATGTAAGCAAACCCACTTGTCATTTTTAAAAGTGCATTTCTGTTTTCAATTCTCGCGCCTATTTTACAAAAACGACCTTCACTAAAACCTCCATAACTCCCTCATTTTTTTGTAATAGAAACATAATTTCAACTCCTACTTGTAGCCAACATCCATAGATATCCATAGCATGGCAAATCAGTGTGATTCTCCCGTTATCATGAATATTGCGCAATGAAAAGTTTGCCGTGATTTGAAAAATCTGAAAAGTTTTACACGTGTAAACTAGCTCTAAACTGCTTCCGACTTGGACCTTAAGATTTCCATTGTTTTCTGCTGACCAAATCATTGCTTGTGTTTGTGTGCAACTGTTTAAAGCGGCTCCCATAAGAATTTAAAACAATTTCAGGATTTTTGACCATAGTTAGTGTTTTTGCCTAGTCCATTCTAAAGACAATCTTAAAAGCCATTCTGACAGCTGGACAGTCAATTCCGTGTTCTCTTGTGTTTGAAAGGGGGAAAGTGGGACTGATATTCTGTTTGATTTGTGCCATTCTTGAATACTTGCTCTCTCCTCCTATCTCTTTACATTGCCTTTTGGGGGGTTGAGGGTTGTTCCAGGGGGAACTGCTAACCACAGTGCTATCTGATTTGAAACAACACAAAAGTATTTTCACTGCTGCATTTGTTTTGCTCATTACTTACTCCTTGTGTATTAAAGATCATATTCAGTGTTCTGTCACCCCATTGGTGATTGTTGTATATCTATTAAAACATACTGTGCTTACATTTTAAATACATAAATAAATATTTACCTTTGCAAACCAGCCTGATTCCTGGTTCAGTGTGACCGGGGGGTTCCAGGAGAAGGGTGTGATATGAGTGGTATATCCTTTAGAATAATGGACCTTTAGACAAAAAATAAATAAGGATTACAGTTGTGCACTACATGCTGAGCCTTGACTTGGGTGTGTGCCGGATTGAAATCACCTACAGCTTGGGGGCTCGTCACGAGATCCTGAATTAGACATACCACTCGTGATAGTCTAACACAGCGTGCTAACTGACAGGGTACATACACCATGTTGGGTAACATACTGTGCTACACTGTATAAGCACCTTTCAAAAGAAATAATCAAAGGAGTTGGGCCTGTTTGCAAAAGTAAAGTAACCCTGAGATAGGTTAGAAGGAAATTTATATTTCCAGAATGGCAACCCCAGTGGAAATCAATATTGCAAGGGAACACCTACTGCACAAATTGTTTGTCAGGGGTGAATGGGTAGAACAGGATGAACAGATATGGCTGTAAGGAATAAAACAAGAAGTTACTGAAACCAACCTTAATATCTGGCAGGACAAGGGGCCATTACATCAAGCACTCAGTGAGTTGTACAAGACCTCTAAAACAAAAGAGGAGCAATGCAACATTGCCAAAATAGCAGCCTACATGTACCTCCACATAGGAGTTGTACAGGAAAACTATGCAGACCATGTAGACTTCACAAAGAGGGAAGCAATGCAGAAAATCCAGACTAATCTGGACTCTGCAGAGCAAAGGCTCCAGAGTAGCCAAGAAGCTGAACAAGAGGCTAGGCAGTATGCCACCAAACTGCAAGAAGAAATGATGCTCTTACTGCAAAAGAATGTAGAGCAAGATGTCCAGGTACTGAAACTGCAAAAAGAGTGTCAAGAAAGGTTGGACTCTTTAAAACAGAACCAACATATCTGGCGCAACCATTAACTTTTAACAGAGTCTGTGCAGAACAACTCAACGTCTTACAAGACCAGACAGACTAATTAAAAGAGGAAAATAATAAATTAATCTTTAAAGATCTAGAATCCCAAACAGAGTTTGATGAGGAGAGCCAGAAAGCTGGGGCCTTTAAAAAACAGAGGGCTGACCTGGCTGCACAGAGGGACACTCTAACTCAAGAGAGGGACGCCTTAGGCCAGGAAGTCAGCCATTTAAAAACAAAGTTAGAAGAAAATCACCTGGCCCTTCAGGAATTTGGTGAAATCAAAATGGATTATGAAAAGCTGTTAGAGCACACCAGGCGGGTGGAGGATGATCTGGCAAAGAATAATCAGGCCGGTAAGGACCAAACTCAGGAGGTGAGTCTCCTGCAGAATAAATTGGCTCAATACTCCCAATTCAGGCAGGAAGCACAGAGAGACAATGAGGCTCTCTGTGAAAAGAATGATAGGCTCCACAGACAGATAGCCATGCAAGAACAACTCATAGAGACCAGTAAGGTCTTAATAGAGGAACAAAAGGGTCATATTCTCACATGTCATCAGGGAGTAGTGGCTGAAAGAGATGAGGTAAGATGGGAGAGGGAAACCTCTGAGCATAGCCTCAGGAACCCTGGCATCAGGGACTTTAATCCCTTCAATTCCATGGACTCTGCCACCCCCATTTCCACTGTCTCATATGAACCAAGGGCCACAGGGATGGTAGACTTCAACATAATGGGAAATATGGAACTGACGGGTCAACGCCTCCCAAAAATGGATGGGCGGGCATCTATGTACAGATTTCCAAATATTAGGGCCAGCCTATCTGATCAGGGAGACTCCAGTCAGAGGAGAATCAGAGAAATGGATCCTCAGAAATATCACCTACCTAGAGATCAGTCAGTAACATTTGGTGGGGAATTCCATGAGACTAGGCTCACCAAGAGCATTTTAAAAACCTCTTCCCAGCTAGGATCGTGGTGGGAGGGGTATTCATCCAATCCGGGAGCAAGGGACAGTCAGAAGACTCTGCTGAGCACCACAGGTCCCAAGAGACTAGGCCCCCACATTCTGCCAGCCATTCCCAAGCTTACAGAATCAGGGAGAGCCTAGAAGATCAGACAGCCACCTCTGGTAGCGGTGCCTCTGAGTCAGAGGATGAGTGGACCAGGGTGAGCAGAACTAAAAAGCCCAACAATGTTAAGAGGGTTCTGCTGAAAGATCCCCTGAAGCAAATCAAAGATATTAGGAGCGTCATCATGCCCTACCACAAAAATGCCAAATATTCAGTTTGGGAGCACCTTGTATTGTTTGAGCAAATGATGGAGACTTTCCACCTGAAGGACAGCCAAAGCTGTATTCAGTATGTCAAGTGGACATTTTCACCTGAATACTCCAGCTTCTTTGCGGGGCAGGTGGATCAGAACCATTCAAGATGGTCCACCTATAGGGTGGACATCCTAAAGCATTTTTCTATTTATAGAAACCCTCAAGAAGACCACAAGGCAGCCTACAGCCTGCAATGTGGGGAGGACCAGGCCCCACAAGAATTTGTCCAAGAATTGAAACGTGCCTTTTCGCAGACCACCAGGAGGGTGCGCACTGACAGTAGGGAATTTATTAATACCTTCTTTCATGCCCTCCCTAAATACATTATGACCTAGCTAGTGAAGGACTTTCATGAGAAAAGATCACTTGACTGGGTCATTGAACAAGTAACTCACATCTACGAAGTGCAGACGGCACTAGAAAGTAAAAATACTAACAAAATCCCAAAACCAACCAACACCCCTGCTGCTGCTAAGGTGGCGGAGGTGGAGGTTGCCCCCATTTTAGATCTGGAGATGGAGGGGCTAAAAACATTCCTGTGCAGAATCCTACCAACCCCACACCCAGAAGGCCCCCGGGCCGATACCAAAAAGGGAGTCAGGGAGGTAACCCCACAAATGGGACACTTAACTCTCCTGACTACATCAGCCCATGCTACAAGGGCAACAGACCAATCCTGGGCTATGTGTGGACTCCCCCAGCCCAAGGGGGGATCCAATCAGACAGCTGGAAACCCAGGAAACTTTCCTCCTCACTTTCCCCAGGAGGGCAGTAATCCCCCAAATGCCAGGCCAAGTTTCTTTCCCCGGTACCCACCGAACTTCATCCCCCAAAACAACCCTTCTTCCTTTCCCCACTTTCCTGAGCCCAGACAGCCCAATCCGGGAGAGGGGAGGCCAACGGTGGAGGGGTACCCAAACTATCCTCACCAGAGGTATTATGGGAGAAGGGATAATTACCCTTCCTGTGATCAACCAAGGGTAGACCAGAGGACCCCGTACCAGCCAGAGCAGGTGTCCCAACTGGAGCACCAGGTCCAGAACATGGCACAGGATCTGGGTCGCATGTTGAGGGCGCAGTAAAACCCTCCAATGAACATGGCGACCCATAACTCCTCAAATCAAGGGTCTGGTGCTTCAGAACAATGATGCGGGAAGAACCCTGACAACCCACCGGTTCCCAGGGAGGAGGCACAGGGGGAAGGGGGGCGTAAAGCCTTAGAGGAAGCCTCCTTCCCCACTTGTGAAAAGTCCCTGGAAAACCCAGGAACCAGGACCAAAATCTCCTGCCCCCGAAAGTCTGCAACCTAAGGAACAAAGGGTGGGTAGAAGAAATAAAGAGCCTAAAAAGGCCCATTTTTCCAATTTGAAGGAGAGAGGTCCTCACAGAATTCTGGGAAAAGGATCTTCTCCTTCAGGGATGGGGGAACTCCTCCCAAAGAAAAATGGGTCCCAAGAGATCCTGATCAAGACTGGGTACATGTGGGGACTGAGTTAAAACCGCCCATCATCAAACCCCAGAATGACCAGCAATAAAATCCCCTTGTCCAAAACAATTCTGCTGACTGCCTCCAAAAGGGGGACGGGGGGCAGCTAAGAATCAGAACCAGGGGAGTCAAAAACTTTCCCCATATCCAATTGCCACCTTTTTCTTACAGGTTCCCAAGATCCCAAACACAACCCATCCAAATCACCCATCTGTCAGAACCCAAAGCAAAGAAATTAACCCACCAATTGGCCAACAATGTGCATTATCTTTGCCCCCTTGAGGAAAAGGAGGGAAGATGTTATGCCGCGGTCCAAATACAGGGGCAATGTACAACTTTGGCACTGGTGGACACTGGATCCCAAGCCGGTGCCTGTCAAAAAGGGCCTTTGATCAGCTGAATTTGGGAAGGGGGGAGAAATACCAAATCTCTCTCACCCCTCTTCCTGGGCAACTTCAGAACTTCGATGGGAATGAAATTCCTGTCGAGGGGACTGCGGATTTAGACATTAAAATTGGGAGAAACAAGGTGAAGCACCCGCTCATAGTTGTGACGCCAGAGGGCACACCATGTTTATTAGGGAATGACATCCTGCGTAGATTGTCTCCCCTCATAGATTGTGTAAACAAGGTCCTCTGGACTCAGACTAACCGAACAATAAAATTGAAACATAGTGTCAACCATGTTAGTTTAAATGGCACATTCCACATGGTTGAACAGAAACCTGACCAAATTGAATTCCACTTCCAGAATAACCAAATCCCAGACGTGACAGTAATTGCAGTAGGACAAAAAAACGGTGATGGGGAGTCCTCTCTATTTCTGAAAATCAACCTTCCTTCCAGTCTAAGGTGGCATTCCACACTGGAAGGAAATACTCTGAAATTCTATACAAATTCACAATCAGGAAATCCTACACCTATAGTCAAAAATGATGAGAAATCAGCTCAAAGCTTGGCTGATATTCAGAAAATTGAAGAGCAGTTGTTCATCCCTATTCAGTTAAATGAAGGGAAGGACTCTCTTCTCGCCTGAGTGTGTGTGAACAATGGTAAGAGCTTCATCAGCGAGGCCATGTTCCGCAAACTCCCAAAAGTTCCAGCCATTCCCACATTTAAACCGTTAGACAAATGGGAAATGCCTAGCAGGTGTATGCTCAAAATTTCCTTAGGCAACAAGAGCATAATCCATATTTTTTGGGTCGTGCGAGATGTCCCTGCTGCATTTTATTTAGGCAGTGATATTCTCAATCGCTTTGCCATTAGTTTGGACATAACAAACTTCAAAGCCTGGTCCCGATTAGCGGGTAATCCGATGGACTTTGATGACCCAGAGAAAGCATTTCAGTCAGCTCAACTGCTGCGATTTGCAGTTGAAATTCAGATGGGAGAGGAAGTCAGCATCCCAGAATGGAGCCGACAATTCTCACTGGAAGTAAAGATTAAAAGAGGACAGAAACTGAAAAATTCTGATGCCTATGTCCATCTCAATGCTAATTTCCAACAGCAAGGGTTGGGGGTAAACCCAACACCACTAGTCAATATAGAACACAACACCATTCCAATAGAGGTAGATAACAGCGACCAAAAGAATACACTCTGGGCGCAGGCACCATTATTGAATTGGTGGTTGATGACCAACATTTTTCCATAGATTTAGGTAACAAACTGTTAGGACCAATCCCCAAGGACTGTTTTGACAGTGATAGCATTGATGACACAACACCAGACATGATCTTCACCCGGCGTGGGGGGAATTTCCTGGTGTACTCTTCCTGCCCATATGGTAAGGAAGATGTGACCTGTGACTTCAGGAGGCATGAAGTGATCTTTCAAGTCCACAAGGACTGCCTTCCCAACCTTAAGCCATCAGTCCAAGTCAGTACTTTGACCAGGGACTTCTTCACCAAGCTGGAGGAGGCCGCTGAGATAGCAAAACCAGAAGTCTTTCCAGGCTTCAGGGAGATGGTTGAAGAGAGAGTCAACCTAGCTGATGCCTTTGAGATCTGGAGCAAAAGCAACAATTGAAACAAGTTTTCTTAGATTTTCAAGATCTCTTTGCGGTGGACTCATATGACTGTGGTCGCACCGACATCCACACAACAACAATTCCCACGCACCCAGGCATGACTCCAATGTTTGTGAAGCAATATCGCTTGCCTCTCACATCAATGGAGTCCCTTACTGAAATCATTAAGAACCTTGAGTCCTGTGGGATAATTCGTCCAGTCCACAGCACCTTCAATAATCCAGTGCTGGGGATTTTGAAACCAAACAGCCAGTGGAGACTCTATGCTGACCTAAGGGAGCTAAAAAAAACTGGTCCATACTTCCCGATGGCCTCTTCCCTACATTGACCAAGGGCTGGCCCAGATCCAGGGGTCAAATTTATTCACTGCCATTGACCTGACCAATGGGTACTGGACTGTACATGTCAGTAGGGAGGACCAATACAAGCTGGCCTTTGCCTTCAGGGGGCAGCAGTACACTTGGACCTGGACTCCCTTCGGATACATCAACTCCGGCAATACATTTAACATCTTTCTGCATAAGGCCATGCCCAACTTGGGTGAAAGGGGTACCTTGGCCTATGTAGATGATGTTTTAATCAAAAGCTCAACTGTGAAGGAACACATAGAGGAGATCTATTATGTTCTGACACAGTTGAGGGCTGCAGGGGCAAAACTCTCATTTAAAAAGGCACAGTGGTGCAGAACCCGTGTCAATTTCTTGGGGCATGAGATAACTCCTGAGGGTCTCTGTGCTCAGGAAAAGAAAGTAGAAGCACTCCAGAAAATAAAAGACCCCACAACTCTGCAGGAACTAAGGAGCCTCCTTGGACTAACTAATTACAGCAGAAAGTTCAGTGAGGACTATGCAGAGATCACAAGATCCCTGATCCATCTTTTGAAGGGGGGTCAAGTGGGAGTGGGGTCCAGAGCAAGCCAAGGCAGTAAGACAACTTAAAGGAAGCCTCTCACAAGTGCCTTGCCTAGCTAACCTGTCAAAAACAAGCGGCAAGTAATCTCCTATGTGAGTAAAACTTTATCCTCTGTGGAGGAAAAATTCAATGATTGTGAGAACGTTCTCCTGGCAACGGTGTGGGCATTGAAGAATTACTGCCCATTTATCCAAGGGTAAAACATCATAGTGGAGACTCCACACCAACCTTTGCAATATCTTCAAAGTGACAGAATCCGGTCTGGAAATGTGAGTAATTCCCAAATTACTTCCTGGATTCTGTCAATGCAAGGCTTTCCTGTGGATTTCATATATGATCAAAACAAGAAGAGTCCCCTCGCGCAAGGTCTGGCTGACTTGCATGATTGTGCCAGAGAAAACTGTCTCGAGGACGAAAGTCTTAAAATCAAAGACAAAATGGAGGCATACCTTAATTCCCCACACAGTCTATGAAGAAGACAAGTGTGAGGGAATGCCCACTGTCTAAGTGGATGGGTGTTCCTACCATGTTGACAACAACTGAGAAAAGGAAGTTGTGGCCGGCATACGGAATACCTGGGTGAATGATGCCCCAGAACTCTCCGCTGGGTACAAAATTGGTCCCAGAAGTGGTTAGTGGCAGAGCTGATGGCTATACTTCAAGCCATCCTCACTGCTGTCCAACAACAACTCCACAAACTGGTCATAATCACTGATTCAGATTATGTACGGAACAGGTTCGTGGAGCACCTGGTTAACTGGAAAGCCAGGGGCATGCTATGTGCTAATAATAATCATTTAAAACCTGGAAAATTAATACAAAATATGTATGATCTGGTCACCTCAAATGGGATGACCATCTACTGGAAAAAGATCAAGGGTCATTCTAAAGTAGAGGGACCAGACACAACTGGAAATGACCTAGCTGATCAGCTTGCCAAAACCAGAGCCATCCAAGGGGATCTACTTGAGATCGAGTCCCTGTTGGGGGAAATCCAGGTTACTGCTATCACTAGGTCCCAAACAAATGCTAACAATGAACTCTCAACTGCACAATGGAGTATTGAAACCCCAGATGCTGATTTGATTACGGCTCAAAAAGGGATCCAATTATTGGTAAGTTTTATCAACACATTGATATCTCTGAGAACTTTCCCCTAACGGTCATAGCGGGCCATGACCAGTGGGTGCTCCCCACCTCATTCCGAAGCCTGATGCTAAGTCACGCCCATGATGCGGCCACAGCCGGTCATCGGGGGTTTCATACGACATTAGAAATCTTGTGAGAGGTTGCATACTGGCCACACATGGGGCAGGACCTCAACCAATACATGAAGGGGTGTCTTGAGGGTGCACAATTTCAGCCAATGTCACTCACACACTGTGCTCCCCTCCAAAAGAGGGGGATGACACTGCCTTGGTCAGATTTGCAAGTCGATTTTATCGGGCCCGTGATTCGCTCCTCTAGGAAGAACAAGTACATGTTGACCGTAACATGCTTTTTCACTAAATGGGTGGAATGTCTCCCGGCCCCAAATTGCAATGCAGAAACAGCAGCTGCCCTGATGATCAATCATATCTTCTCGTGTTTTGGACTACCCCAAAGGATTGAGTCAGACCAAGGTAGCCACTTCACTAGCGAAGTGATGACAAAGATGTGGGAGATACTTGGGGTCAAAAGAAAACTACACATTGCCTACCGGCAGTCCTCTAGTGGTGGAGCTAAGAGGTACAACAAAACTATTGTGAGCATATTAAAAAAAGTTTGTGGCAGAATTTGGGCCAAGTTGAGACATTCGATTACCTCTTGTCCTGATGGCCATCAGATCTACCCCATCTTCTGCAACAAAAATGTCTTCATATGAGCTGATGACTGGACGAAGGATGGTGCTACCACAGCATCTGCTCTAAAGAACCCAAGAGCAGACCTTGATAAATGCCTCGACAACTCCTGCGTATGTTGAGAATCTGAGAAAACACCTTCAACATGATTTTGCCTATGCTCAGCGGAATCTAGAGAGATTTGCAGACAGTATGAAGACCCACTATGATCTCAAGACAACTAAAAAATAATTCCAAGTAGGAGACTGGGTCTACTTGTACAATTTCCAAAGGAACCAAGCCAAACAGCGCAAATTCCTCCCAACTTGGCAGGGTCCTTTTGAAATTGTAGACAGAATCTCACCAGTCGCCTACAGAATCTGCATCCCCAAGAGCAGTTTGGCAGAAGGGAAGATAAGTGGGTCCACATAAACCAGCTAAAGAGTTGCCATCCCAGGCATGCTTTGCGGCAAATAGAGGAACCAACCGGAAACCCAGATGGGGAATAGTGACAATTATTACCAATACAAGTGTCCTTCCCACTGCTGACATCCCCAAATGACGGGTGGAGACAGTAGTGGGAAAATATCCATAACCATGCTGTATTCTATCTTTTAGCATCTGGACTAAGAATTATCCAACGGAGTACCAAGGTGGACCACTCGGAGACTGTGAGGAAAGACCCAAGGAGCCGGAGCGCTGTTCCATACTCCCAACCAGAATCAGCAATACTCCTGACCAGATCCGGCGAGGAGAGCGTGTCGCTCCAGCACTGATGGGAGAAGCATCTGAATTTCTCCACATGGACAAAAGAAAAGAACATCCCAATCTCCCGACTTCCCCTTGACTTGAGGTCAAACTCAAGTCGGGAGGGGGGTCTCTGTGGGATCTATTGACCCACTCCGCTATGCTATGCGGCATCACCCTGCCAGTTGTGGGGAAAGAAACAGCAACAATGGCGGCAAAACCTTTGTGCGCGCCAAAAACCTACAAGAATCCACAAAAAACATGTGCTTCAACACACAAAAAGAGGGATGCACAGCCTGCCACCCATGGTGCATGGGCGGTGGAATAGAGCACACCCTACAGAAATGTGCCAGTGGGTCCCAGGGCCAGCAAGCAGAGTGCAGAGAGAAAAGCAGCACTTTGCAAATGAAACCCAAAAATGTGCCTACAATTGTCATTTGCTTTGTTGCCCAAAAACTCCAAAATGCCTATAACACAACCCTTCCAACATTCACTGTATTGCATGGTGCTAAAATCCATGTATCAAATGAAACATTGTGAAACATACAAAATCTGAAAACTGACAGCCTCTATGCCAAAATCTGGGTGCAGTACCTGGGGCGACCTGAATGACAGCTGTCAGAGGAGTACTAAGGCAGCTTTAAAATGACCTAAAACTCAAAAGTCTGCTGAATTAGCAAACATAAACAGGATTGCTACCAAAAAGGAATACTGATGTTAGTTGTGTTTTTGATTCCACAGATTTTAAGGCCAAGGAAGAAATGTATTTGTATGTGATGCAACACATGTGGGTTTTGTTAAGTTTAAGAAGTAATTGACTTGGCTGGAGTTGAAAAAAACTGGGAAAGCAGGTTTTTTCCCAGAAGGAGGGCCTTCCCCCCAGCAGAAACTCATGGGGAGGTGTTAATTGTATGATAGGACAGAATCTGGTCTACAGAGAGCAAATGAACAATGACAAGCTGCAGCTCAGGAAACTAGAAGTGTGACGACAGTCGTAAATGGCCTCTGGAAGGAATAAACAAGGACTGCAGCGAGACAAAAAGAGGTGGAGCCAACCGACCATCTGTTGCTGAACATGAACAAAGAACCCTTTTTAAAAGACTTATAACTTGCTAGCCAAAATGGTGAAAAATATAAAATTGACAGAGTTGTTCATTTAATTTCCAGCTGCACAGGTGAAGAGGTGCCAGAACTGTGTGACATGCTGTGGACAGAAATGGCAAGATATGCGATTTTATGCAAAATGTATTACTGTTAGAGTTGTGAAAATCTATGCCCAGATCCCTATGTTGAACACGCACATTTGTGGACATTTGCTTAAAAAATGGACACTGTGTTCATAGTGAAAAGGGCAAAATTCTGTGGAAAGCAGAGACAAGATCCCACAGCTATGGGGATTTGAGGAATAACTGCTATGTAAAATATGCAATCTGCGTATGTGATTTTCGGAAAGGTTGCAAATGTGTAAATATGTATTTTGCCAAAATTAGATGTTGTGTTCCAGTGGCTAGGGGTGGATTCTCAGCATCATAAAATTATACCATAAAGATGACACTCTGTTTCTCCCCTCCTAGTGTAAGCAAACCCATTTGTCATTTTTAAAAGTGCATTTTTGTTTTCAATTCTCACGCCTATTTTACAAAAACGACCATCACTAAAACCTCCATAACTCCCTCAGTTTTTGTGATAGAAACGTAATTTCAACTCCTACCTGTAGCCAGCATCCATAGCTATCCATAGCATCCACATTGCAAATCAGTGGATTCTCCCGTTATCGCGAATATCGTGCAATGAAAAGTTTGCAGCGATTTGAAAAATCTGAAAGTTTTACACATGTAAACTAGCTCTAAACTGCTTCCGACTTGGACCTTAAGATTCCCATTGTTTTCTGCTGACCAAATCATTGCTTGTGTTTGTGTGCAACTGTTTAAAGTGGCTCCCATAAGAATTTCAAACATTTTCAGGATTTTTGACCATATTTAGTGTTTTTGCCTAGTCCATTCTAAAGACAATCTTAAAAGCCATTCTGACAGCTGGACAGTCAATTCCGTTTTCTCTTGTGTTTGAAAGGGGGAAAGTGGGACTGATATTCTGTTTGATTTGTGCCATTCTTGAATACCTGCTATCTCCTCCTATCTCTTTACATTGGCTATTGGGGCGTTGAGGGGTGTTGCAGGGGGAACTGCTAACCACAGTGCTATCTGATTTGAAGCAACACAAAAGTGTTTTCTGTGCTGCAATTGTTTTGCTCATTACTTACTCCTTGTGTATTAAAGATAATATTCAGTGTTCTGTCACCCCATTGGTTATTGTTGTATATCTTTTAAAACATAGTGTGCTTACATTTTAAATACATAAAATAATATTTACCTTTGCAAACCAGCCTGATTCCTGGTTCAGTGTGACCGGGGGGGGGGTTCCAGGCGAAGGGTGTGATATGAGTGGTATATCCTTCAGAATAATTAACTTTAAGACAAAAATAAATAAGGATTTCAGTTGTGCACTACATGCTGAGGTTTGACTAGGGTTTGTGGCAGATTGAAATCACTTACAACATGGTACTAATGCATTTTGGAATTTACAGCACGTAGAGGGTGGTGACCTGTAAAAAACGGTTTGGAGCACATTTGAAACTAAATAGAGCAGAACAAGTGAGCTGCCATTCCTGCATGTTTGGTTTTGCTGGTGAGGACATTGTTACAACATGGTAAAGTATTTGATGTGTGCTTGGAGATGAGATGATGACGTGAAAAGTGATGCAGTGTGGGAACTGGGTGCTGGGTTTGCATACTGTTACTACTATGGCAGAGGATATGGTAGAAGTGCACCTTAATTGTGATTGCTAACTATGCTGTGTGATGAATTGTGACAATAGGGCCAATGTTGTGCAATAGTTGTGGTTAGGTTGGGAGTGATACCATACTTTCTGAATGGGTCTGTGTAGGGTTGGTGGAGGCTGATGTATGTTTGTGCATTTTTGTTATAGCGAACTTTTTTAGTGAATGGGTGGAATGCAGAGGCTCTGTATTTGATTGGTGGAGGCGTGTGCAGGTCACGTGTTTGCAGCCACCTCTTTCTGTGCTAAGTGTTGGCAGGTACAGTGTGGAAGGGGAATCAATTGCACATGAAATAGGTTGGGTGGGAGCGCCAGTGGCTGTGTCATGGGGATGGAATGCGGTACTTGGGCACATGGTGGCATGCATGGTTTAAGGAAGCTGTGTTGGGTTTGTAGAAGGATTATAATATTGGCTGCATGTACGAAGGCCGTAGACGTAGGGCATGCAGTGAAGACCGTAGGCCTTTACCATATCTACCACAGTAAAGTAAGTTTGGGTGTACATCTGGTGCAGGGTTGAAATTGGCACATACTCTGACAAAATGATAATAAACTCACCCAGTTTATCCCACTAACTTTATAACAGCAAATGTCCACTCCCTGCAATCCAGTAGTATCAGAGATGCCACAAGATTCAGTATAACCCTTCAATTAATTCATGCAATAATCTCCCACCATCCACACATTCATATTCTTCTTAGCAATAGCCACAGCCATCTTCCCTGCACACAACAAACAAAACACCTGCTAACCTGTCTTCCTGTAAACCCCAACCAGAACACCTCATTGGCTAATCCAACACAGTCCCCTTTCCATGCCAGGCATCCTCAAAGGACATGGATAGCACACATGCTGTCCACAGACTACCACAGTGTCCTTACTTCCTGTCCTCTCCTGCAAATAAACATAAAGAAAGATTCCTTTATGAACCTCCATTCACTGTTAAAAAATAGAACTAAAGAAATAAGCATATAGACCACATCTACTTTACATTTGTCAGTGAAGTAGTTAGATTTAATAAGCTTCTGCAGCATTCCCATTAGCATTTTCGACTATGCTAATGGAAATAATGCACAATTGTGTACTAGAGAAAAAGAAAAAAGCACATAGACAATTGTGTGTCTGAAAATTGTCTCTGTAGTATAAAAATAAAGAGCAAATCAATTGCCATGTATGACTATCTACGGTCTTGGCATTCCACTGTCTAGCCATGCCTTATTAGAAAACCCAGATTGCACAGGCACACCATCACACAAGACAGCCCTTGTACTCTTGTTACTGTTATGTTTGTAATACTCCCTCATTGCCTGATTTAAACCATTCACACATATATCCACCAATCAGTAAAAAAAACCTCTATATATAGTCTATCAACATATTAAACTTCCACACACCAAATGACACTTACCTATGTTCTACAAATCTTTTGCATCTGCATTTCCTATAGTTATACCAGAAAAACAGTACAGTGCTCCTATAAATGCACATATGCATCATGCAGTGAGAGAAGTGCATAAATAAAAGGGCAGCATGGATGGGCAAGGGCTCATGGGAGCCCAGGAGGAAAATGCCAAGGGATGCCAAAGTGGGAGGCGACTAGCTAACTGCTGGCCAGAGAAGTCCCAAGTGTGAGGTACATCTTAACTATAATGTTTTTCTGTGAATTAAATAGGTATTTGTAAGTGAAAATGTTTCATAATGTTATATCACTACATATAAGTTATTAATATTTCCCCTTTTAACATATATGAAAGAACTCTAAACCTCTGTTAACAAACATATGTTTTGCAATGCATACTTACGTGTGTCATTATTAGCAGCACATGCTGGGGATGCAAGTCAATGTTCAATTGCCAAGGGCAAGAGTGTCAACCATGACTCCAGCCCCACAAAACCACCCCTGATATCCACTACGCCTACCCAGCATCCTAGTTCAGTGTCCACTATACCCTCATAATGTGACCAATAGCCAGTGCTCATAGATTGCATGGACAGTTATCGCAATCCATGGGGCAAAGTCTTCAACCATGCTGCATACCCCAATAGGCAAATCAGAGTACACATTTGTCCTTGCAGAGGGCCAGGCCCAATGCCTATTGTAGCAAAGTTATATCACTATTTGTTGTACTTACATTTCTACACTTTCAAACAAGTAAAACACAGGGCAGATTTGCAAAAGCATGTTTTCAGAATCAGAGTACATATTAATATTTGCTCAGGGCCAGGCCCATTGCCCAGGCCCCAATATTATATCACAATTATTGTTCACACTTGAGATAAAATAAAACACAGGACAGAATTGGAAAACCATGCTTTCAAGTCCTTGCTAATACTCCTCACAAATGTTTTCTGCAAATCTGCAATCCTGTCCAGCACTTGGGTCTGTAGCCACAAGCATCATTTATTTTTCCCATTCAAACCTAGACCGATTTTGAAAAACTTTACCACATAGCCGCTCCATGGTGGCCATGCCTACTTTAACCCCATTGCTGGTCCCTCGTGGTCATGGCCAGTAGCCAGATGGTCAGGCCGAAGCCCATGCCCCATGGATTGTGGAGCGTCTGGGCACTGCCCATGTCCACAGGCTATACCTCAGTCACCAAAGGTACATTTTTCCCATTGAAACCTATCCCGATTTTAAAAACAACTTTACCACATAGCCCATCCCTGGTGGCCATGCCCACTTTGACCCCATTGCCAGTCCCTTGTGGTCATGGCCAGTAGCCAGATTGTCATGGCCACACAGTATACCTGAATCACAAAAGGTATCACTATTTTTGTACCTAAATCATGAGACTTTTTTTTTAAAAAATAAAACATGGACATATTTGCAAAACCATACTTTCACATCCTTGCCAATGCTACTTGCATGTGTTTTCTGCAAATCCATCCAAGTTCTATTTTTCTTTAATAGTGTCAACATGTACATACATAAAATATTCATATCACTTAGTCCCCACTTGACAAAATCCATTCAGACTTTGCAGAGTCATTCAAGGTTGGGAGTATAATCTTTCTAAAATCTTGTGTGCTTATTTGTCAAATGGCAACAAAGATAAAAGCCATCTAAAAATGTTGACACCTCTCTCTAATTGTGCCCCCTCTTGACAGCATCCCACCAAAATATGCAAAACATTCAAATCTGGGTCTTATATTGTTTTGCAAACCTGTGTGCAGATTCGTTAAGCAGAACAAAATGTATAAGCTGTTAAAATATGTTGGGATCTGTAAGGATATTTGGCGTGTTACAGCACAGAGTACAGCACTACTGCACAGGTAGCATTTTTTTTATGCAGCACCACTACATGGGTGTGGTGCATTGCTATATGTGTTGCCAGAGTAACATGGACATATAAGTAAAGACAGGCTATTCAGTCAAAAACGATTTTTACATATAAGATGCAAATCCATTTTTACAGTTAAAAGCACGCATCTGCACATTCAAAATGCACACTATTTTTCACCTGAAATGCCTATGTTGCAAGAGACACATTTGAAAATTAATAACTAACCTTATTAACAACTAACCTGACTAATAAAACTTCATTTAACATAACCCACTAATAAAAATGTGTCTCCACTGCAGAATTAGGCCTACTCTGAAAGTGAACTTTTAAACGCACATTCATTTTTTTTTTTTCTCTCTGCTGCTCTGTCCACATAACTACAGGAAGCAAAGAGCTCGAAGGAACAGGAAATCTGTTTGTTACAATTGCAACACTAAGCAGTGAGCCATTGTGTAGTGAGGGAGGAGATGACATGATTGATTCTGATTGGAGCAGCGTCATAGCAAGTATCATGCTAGAGGCTGTGATTAGAACTTTTCTGGAGAAGCTTGAGGGGAGGAGGAGAACAATCGAGATCTTGCAGAGCTGGGAGAAGGATCTGTTTCCTGGCTGAGGCATTCCTGCTGCAAAAGCTGAGAGTTCCAGGCAATAACCCCGGTTTGAGAACGGCAGACGCTTGTTCTCACTGGGGTTGATTTTCAAGGGAGCCAAATTCAGAAAGAGAATAGCCGAAGAAAACTCATGCTGAACAGATAAGGTAACTATAGAAGTGAGTGGGAGCTGTGCGAAAGTGTGCGAAACTGTTCAGTCAGTGTATTAAAGGGAGTCTCAGTCTCTTATCAGCATATTTAATGTTACCAATTGAATATATTCTCGCAGCTCTCTGTTCATTTTATCACAAATAATGTTGTACCATTTCATTTATTTCTGTAAAAAAAGTTAAACTGTGTTTAAAAGAAATTTCTATAATACAAAAATATTTGAAAACAGATAGCTAGTGTGTATTATTTCTCTCCTTCATTTTGCATGGGAAAAGATTTAAACGTGGGTAGATTTTTAAACAGTGCAACAGTTAAAACAGATGTGTGCATGATTCTATTCAGTATAGACAGTTGTGAGTGACTGTTTGTAGCATAGCCTGTTGGAGGTACATGAGCCAACGGGAAGAGAGACTCTCTGGACATAGTTCCCTACCATATATAAGGTAGTGGAAATTACCACAAAAATACCACAATAGCCCATGGTGGCACAAAACACTAACACTGAAAATGTGGTATCCCTAAAATGTAGGCCTGAGGTCTCTCTAGTGATCAAGAACAATCTAGATAAAAAACAAGGGATGTTGGATATTGGGGCCACAAATAAACCAACCACTATACCAACCAACCACGCAAACTACCGCGCACATTATCTAAATAGGTCTGAATTCTGAAATAATGCAATGTATTATTGTCATGTGTGACCCAATATGAATACAGAGAGTGATTATTGCTAAAGGTATTTTGGCGGTAAGAAAATACTGCAAAGCCCCAAATAACCACAAAATACCCAACATATTTATGGTGCGTTGCAGGTCGGGAAAGTGATCATAGAGTACCTACTGGGCGTGGCAAGCGTGTCTCACACTGCCATTTGCACATTAAAGGGAACCCATTTTATAATAGCAGTGTGCCACTAAAAACGAATTTCAGAATGTCACAAAGGGAAACCACATTTTCAGACCTAGTGCAATATTTAGAGGCAAAGCTGTTTGCACATGGGACGTGGTCGTCGAACAGCACCTTAGAATGGCGTGACCGCATTCAGGGTGAGGTGCAGAAAGAAAAACTAGACAATATTTTTGCAGAAGGCAGCATAATTCAGGTCTGCCTTACAAGATTATTGAATGCAGCCAATAAAAGTGCAGAGAAAGACTGTTTAATACGGCTATGCGGCAAAATATGGTTTATTTTGAATAAGTCCCTGCGAATACAGGAAAATTATACCCATCTAATTAACAGGTTAAAGACTGAATTAGATGGGGCAAGTAAAAATCAGGAAATGTTAAGAGCAGAAATGGATATATGCCAAAAAGACATGCATTTAAAAGGCAGAGACTTTGATGCTTAGTTATCCAAAAAGAAAGAAACAATTTGAGGATAGTGAGGAAGAATTGGTACACTTAAAAGCCTTACTGGACAACATTAGACAGGATAAAGATGAGGTTGTTTTAGAAATGCAGATTTTACAAAAATGAACATTGTGAAAAAGAATGTGATCTCCAGAGTGCAGAACAAGAAATGATTAAAATGACTCAAGAAAGAGACAAGAGAAATAAAGAGTTCAATGATTGCCAAATGCAAATGTGCGACATGCAGGAGGTGATTAATAAGATGAGTGATGGAAACAACTATTTGCAAAATGAAGCAAACAGACTCCTTAAAAAGTGTAAGGACTTAGAACAGCAAATGTGCATTCCCAGGTCCCAGGAGAGGCGGCAGGGTACCACATTCAATGGAGTGGAGGTGAATTCTAGTTCTGCCCAAAGAGCTAGTGCTCCAGTGACTGGGCCGGTGACTGAACTTGGTTGCAGCGCCCTTGGGGGATTTGATACTCCCATTGGGGGCAGCCACCAATCTCATACACCTGAAAACAGGATTGAATCACAAAATAGTGCAATTCCATGCATTGCAACAAGTAGCCCCATAAAAATAATGAAATCCATTAAAGCCCTGATCAAACCATTTAAAAAGGGAGGTGAATGCTGCATTGAGGATCACTTAAAGCACTCCAGATACCTAAGGAACAGTACAGACAATATTTTCATTTACCTTTAGATGCCCCGACGGCCAGCATCATAAGGGAATTAAATGAACAGCAGAATATGACCTGGGTGGAGTTTGAAAAAGAAATTAGGCGTCATTTTTCTCCTTTTCAGTCATTGCAGGAGGCAAAGAAAGTCGCTTACACAATCACTGCTGGACCTAATACATCCCCTCGCCAATTTTTACAAGACTTAAAAAGAGCATTTTCTCGCTTTGATGTATCTTTTGACCCAAATTCCAATGAGTTTAAAACTGCATACTTCTATGGGCTACAGAAAGACATCATATCCCAATTGGTCCGTGAATTTGACCGTGACAAGTCCCTTGAATGGATTGTACATCAAAGCACAAAACTATATGAGGTACTCTATTGTCAGGGTAGAGAAAGTGATAAAATGAAAGATACTAGACCTAAATCTAAAGAACCCTCAGCCACAGTAATGAAAATCAGGTCAGCCAAAATGTCCCTTGAGTCTGCTCAAAGCCAAGGTAAAAATAATGTGACACCTGAACAAAGGGGTAATCAACAAAGATCGCCATTTCCTGTACCAATGTTCCAATCACATGATCCTAGTAATAGGGAGAGCTACATCAGCCCTAGGTATTTAGGGGACAGACCCCCGGTAGGATATCGGCCTGATATGGCAGGTATGAACAATAAGCAGAGACAAAATCAAGATCAAAGAAATGATGGTCCCTACCAGTCATTGGGGACACAGAGCAGATTTGATCCCAACACCATGATATATGGTAATCAGGATAGACCCCGATATGTGGATCGATTTACTGATAATGGAAATCAACATAGGGGCCAGTACTCACAATCTGAGAGACAGGATATGAGGCAAAACATGAACTACAATCCACGTCAGTACAATGATTCCCCACCAGGGGACTATAATCAAAGGATGGGTGCACCCCGCTCCCCTCCACAAATGAATCAAGAGTTCAGAAACCATCCCAACCGACATCAATCACATGAGAGGTATCAGAATAGGTCCAATCAGGGGGAAAACAACCAATATCGACCTAGGCCACAGAAAGAGGGTTCTAGAGAGATGGAAAGGTTCCAGTGCCTTGAGGCCCAAGTGAAAATGTTAGCTGAGCAAATAGGAAAGCTCTATACAGCGCAAAAACAACCTTCCAAAGAGGGGGCTTATGGCCATAGCAATGACCGGGGGGCTTCCGAAAAGTGACTAAGTACTCATGATAACTGCAGTGCCAAAATGACAGATTGCTCTGATATAATTTTGCATAACGACTCTGGGATGCGCAGGGGCGTTGCTAGGGGGGGGCTAAGGGGGCTATAGCCCCTGATCTTTTGGTTGTAGCCCTGGATAGAATCTCAGGAGCTACAGCCAAAAGACTAGCTAGCCCCCAGTCCCACAGTTCCGACATCAGTTTAGCCCCGGGTCTTTTCCAGACCTAGCAACTCCCCTGGGGATGCCTAATGAATTAAAAATGAAAGTGCCAGTAAATGAACATGTGACAGAAAGTGCAAATACTTCTAAAAAAGAGGTACAGTTTAACCTAGAGCTAAATAAAACAGTAAAGATTTGCACAAATGAAAAAGAAACATTAGGAATTCCAAAAGAACAAAGGGACAGATTTAAGAAAAATGACTCATGCATGGGGAATACCAGGGAACAGGGAGTAAGTGGGGATGCTATAGCTCCTTCCCTGGGCAAGCAAAACAATGACCAAACACAGGCCGAAAAAGGAAATACTCAAAAGGAGGGTACAAGTCAATCACCTGAAGAATCCTTTGAGCCACATATTTTTGAAGAGGCTGAAAGGGCTGGTATCACACTAAATGATCACAAATGCACAGAATTAAAAAATGACAAATTGCTGAATGATGTTGTTACACATGTTCAGTTGGAAGGTTGTAGTGTGGTCCCTGATGTTACCCAGATGGATGGGCGAACAGTGGCCACACTCCAAAAAACCTCTGATCATGGAGAAATGAATAAAGTCTCTTGCGCAGAAATGGGTAAAAAGGAGGGAAAAATTTCTTTCCATTTACCAATGTGCTTAGCCAAAAGTGAAAAAGGCCTGAGAAAGGTGAGCCCTGAAATCAGTAAGAATTCACACTTCTTATGTATATTAGACGAAGTTGAGGACAGATATTATGCACCCATCACTGTAGAAGAAAAATACCACACCTTTGCTATGATTGACACTGGCGCACAGGCCACAATTATGTCCAAGGAGCTGGTAAAGAGTATCAATGAAGGGAGATCCCCACAGAGTCAGATCACAGTGAATGAAAATCAAGGTCCAGTGCATAACTTTAATGGGGAGGAGGTGCCCATCATAGGTGTAACTGAGGTTGACATAAAAATAGGAAAGCACAGAATGAAACAAGAGGTATCGATCACATCTATTTGTGAAATTCCATTTCTGATGGGGACAGATTGCCTGAAAAGATTGTCTCCTCTCATAGATGGGGTGAATGGAGTGCTGTGGTCCTTAACCAAAAAACCATTGAGGCCTAAGAAACTAAAATCACAAAACAGCAACATAAATGAATGTCACACTGTTGCCAAAACAAATGATGCTGTGGAGGTATATCTCCAGAATAGTTGCATACCTAGTGTCACTGTTATATTAATGTGTCAAGACAAAATGCAGAGCGACAATGAAAAACTACCTGTACAAATATACTTGGACCCAAGGAAAAATTGGCAGACTGCCATAGATGAGCACACATTACGTTTTTATTTAAAAGAGAAAACATGCAAACGGAATATTGCTCCTAAAACAGATTCAGAAAAACACATTACCACTCTGGCAGAAATACACATGGAAGATGAGCAACCATGGGTTCATGTTGGTATAAATGACTATTTTAAAACAATAAAAGCCACTTTAGCTCTTGGACATGAAAGGAGTTTCATTAATGAGAAATTATTGCAAAAAATAATGGAGAGGGAAGAAATCCCAAAATTTAGGATTAAAAACCAATATGTTTCTGGGTTGGACAGTCCAGACTTTGAAAACCGAATTGCAGGCAGATGCATGCTTAAAATTAGCATTGGGCAGAAAACAATTTACCATAATGTATGGATAGTGAGTGGAGCACAAAATGAATTTTACATGGGCAATGACATCATGCACAGAATGTGCATGGTGTTAGATTTCCCTAATCAAAAAATATGGTCACGCCTAGGAGGTCCGGCACCTGAATTTGAAGACAAAAGAAGGGCTTATCATTGTGCACAACTGGTTCCTTATGCAATCAAATTACAAATGAGGAAAGATACTATTATTCCTGCATTTACAAAACAGTTTGCAATAACACTGAAATGCAAAAATGGACAGCAGATGAAAGACTCTGATGCATTTGTATGCCTGAATGAATCCATAAAACAGCAAGGCCTGTATTATGAATACACTCCATTGGTAGATATTGGTGAAGGATCTGTAAAAATTATGGTAAATAATAAAGGTTGTCAGGATATTCATTTAGAGGAAAACTCCCTATTAGGAATGGCCATACAAAAATCACATTATACGGCAGATTTAAATAACATGGTGATTGGAAATATCTCTGAAAAGTATGTAGATGCCAAGGGTGAGTTGCCAGAACACCTGGACTCTCAGCCCAAAGGAATATTTAAAAATCATTCTGTGTATCCTTATGATTCAAATGAGACAGTGTGCTGCCATCAAGAGGATTGCATAATATTTAATTTAAATGAAAATGAAACAGAAAATCAGCCCATTGAAGTGGAAGCTGATATGCCAAAATATTTAAAAGTGCAGCTTTACAAAAAGACACAGCCACACAGTTAGAGGAAAGCGCCGAGATTCCCTTACCAGAGGATTTTCCAGAATTTTCCAAAATGGTAGAAGAGCAGATCTCCTTAGCAGATGCGTGTGACAGCAATGAGGATAGGGACAATCTGTGGGAGATATTTATGGAGTTTAAGGATGTATTTGCAAAAGATGCTTATGATTGTGGTTTATCTGATTTACATGTGGCCACACTACCAGAAGGGTGTAGCAGAAGTCCAGTGTTTGTACGCCAGTATAGACTACCGCTGGCATGTTTAGAATCATTGGCAGAGATTATTAAAAATTTGGAATCGCGGGGAATCATCAGGCCCATTCATAGCACATCCAATACACCTATTTTAGGTGTGTTAAAGCCAAATGGTCAATGGCGGCTATGTGCAGACTTGAGAGAGTTAAATAAAAGAGTACCAGTATCTAGATGGCCACTGCCATTCATTGATCAGGGCCTAGCTCAGGTACATGGTTCAAAAGTATTTACCACATTAGATCTCACCTCTGGATATTGGTGCGTGCCATTGGCAGAGGAGATACAGAATTTATTTTCCTTTACATTTGACAGGACTCAATATGCCTGGCTTAGAGCTCCGTTCGGGTACATCAATAGTGGGAGTGAATTTGGCATATTTTTGAGAAAGGACATGCCGGATGCAGCGGAAAGAGGAACAATAGTTTACGTGGACGATGTCCTGATAAAAAATGAAAGCCGGAAAAGCCATTTTGATGAAATAAGACATGTGCTTGGCCAATTGCAGAAAGCAGGCGCCAAAGTATCTTTGCAAAAAGCACAATGGTGCAAGAAAAAAGTGAACTTTCTAGGGCATGAAGTGACTGAACATGGGCTAAATCCACAAAAGAAGAAAATAGAGGCCATACAAAGATTAAAAGATCCTAAAAATGTGAAAGGAGTAAAAAGTTTATTAGGGATGACAGGCTATAACAGAAAGTTCATTGAAAATTATGCAGAAATCACTCAACCATTGACTAAACTGCTTAAACTGAATACTCCCTGGAAATGGGAAAAAGAGCAGTCTGATGCAGTGGCTAAATTAAAGGAATGTCTTGTAAAGGCACCATGTTTAGCATATCCCATAAAGGACAGGGATTTCTTTATAGAAATAGGTTTTTCTGAACATTGTATGTCAGCGGTGTTATCACAAAAACACGATTTGAATCACAAAACCATTGCCTATGCAAGTAAGGCATTTTCCCAAGTTGAAATGAAATTTAATGAATGTGAAAAGGCCCTATTAACAACTGTGTGGGCGCTACAACATTTCCGCCCCATTGTTCAGGGAGAAAAGGTGATTATTGAAACAAATCATCAACCTTTGCAATTTTTAGAGAGTAAAAGAATTAGATCAGGTAATCTAGCGGAGTCCAGAATCACTTCATGGACGCTGGCATTACAAGGTTTTCCTGTAGAAGTGAGATATGGACAAAATAAAAAGAACCCAATTGCTCAAGGGTTAGCTGACTTACATGACTGCGCAGCTGAACAAATACCAAATGAAATGGAAGTGGAAACTAGTTTGCAGGAATTTGAACAATCACTACACAAAGCTTTTGATGAAAAAACATGCAAGGATTTGCCAACTGTATATGTGGATGGTTGTGCTTTTCACATTGAAAATGACAGTTATAAACAATTAGTGGCAGGAATAGGAAATGTCTGGTTGAAATGTGAAGGCGTCCCCAGTATAGGGATGAGGATTGGAGATAGGAGCAGTCAGGTGGCGGAATTGGCAGCCATTTATAAAGCAATTACTACTGCAGTTGATAGAAAGTTCAGTGAAATTGTCCTGGTGACTGATTCTGACTATGCACGGAATAGCTTTGTGGAGTATTCGCCTGGTTGGAAAGCAAGAGGTATGGTTACATACCACAAAAAGCCACTTAAACATGGAAAAATGATACAAGCCATAGACAAATTGGTGTCAGAGAATAATTTAACAATATACTGGAGAAAAATTCGTGGGCATTTAAAAGCACCAGGAGAGGATAAGGAGGGAAATGATAAGGCAGACCACCTGGCTAAGATTGGGGCTGTGATGGGAGAATTGCTACCTATTGATTATTTAATGGGTGAAATACAAATTGATGCAGTAACACGTTCTAAAGCACCAAAGGAGGTATATCAACCAGTGGTACAGCGGAGTCATGACACGCCAGACCAAGATTTGATTGAGGCACAAAAGAATGATCGAATTTTGGGAATCTATTATAATCATTTGATAGATCCTGAACAAAAGCCTTTAACAGAAAATGATTGTATGGGAAAAGAAGAGTTGAGGGTGCTATTAAAGAACAAAACACAAATTAGATTACAGGATGGACTCATGATTAGAGAGTCCATAACAGGACAAATACAGTGGGTGGTACCCCTTTCATTCAGAGGGCTAATGCTACACCATGCACATGATGCCATAACTGCAGGCCATAGAGGTTCACAAAAAATATTAGAAATACTAAAAGATTATGCTTACTGGCCACATATGTCCCAAGATGTGGAATTATATACTAGAGGATGTCTAGTATGCGCCCAATTTAAACCTGCTTCATCAATGCATAGAGCCCCATTAATGAAAATAGGCCTAACTCTTCCATGGTCAGATTTGCAAATAGACTATGTAGGGCCTTTAAAAAGATCGAGCAGAGGAAACCGTTATATTTTAAGTGTGGTATGTTTGATGTCAAAGTGGATTGAATGCATTCCTGCACCAGATTGTAGTGCGCAAACAGCAGCCACATTGCTGGTGAACCATGTGTTCTCAAGGTTTGGGTTGCCACAAAGAATTGAGTCAGACAGAGGAAGTCATTTCACAAGTACTCTAATGAGTAAGGTATGGCAAATACTGGGTGTGAAAAGAAAACTACATATTGCATATCGGGCGGCCTCTTCAGGTGGAGTTGAACGAAGCAATAGGTCTGTTGTGGATATTTTAAAGAAATTCGTGGCAGAAGCAGGTTCCAGCTGGGATTTACGTTTACCGTTGGTTTTGATGGCAATCAGATCAACTCCTGCCAAAGCAACAGGTGTTAGCCCCCATGAGGTCTTGACAGGTAGGTAAATGGTGTTACCACAACACCTACCATACAGAACACATGAGCAAACACTTGTGAGTGCATCCACAGTTCATGAATAAATTGATGAACTGAGGAGGCATTTGCAACATGCATTTTCTTTTGTGCAGAGAAATCTGGAAAGAGCTGCTGACAGTGCAAAGTCTTATTATGATAAAAAGACATCAGTAAAGGAATACAGTGTAGGGGATCAGGTGTACAAGTTTCATTTTGGAAAAAGTAAACAGAAAAATTCTAAATTTCTAGCAGCCTGGCAGGGGCCATTTCGAATTATAGATAAGGTCTCTCCTGTGGTTTATAATTTTTTTAAAAATGAAGGTGAAACGGCGATAGAGCAGTTTGTCCATGTAAATCAGATCAAACCATGCCATCCCAGACACGAGATCAGGCGGCTTGAGCATGTAGAAACAGAAAGCCCTGGGACTACTACCCACTGATGCACACAATACAACATAAAGTCCCTTGAACACAAAAAGAGAAAATAAATGGATACAATCAGGAGGCAGTGACAGAGAAGTTAAAAAGTTGATTGTTATAATGGCACACAAACACTGTAATATATGTAAAAATATATAATATAAAATAAGTAAATAAATAAATAAATACATATATATAATGGAAGCTCATGGTTGGTGTGCAGAGAGAAAATGTATTAAATATTGAATGCTGTTTTATATATGCTTGTTTTCTTTTTAACTTGTGTTTAATTTCAGAAAAAAAAATGTTTTTACCAAGCATGTTTTATTTTTGGAAAAAGGGTGAAGTTAGTATTGTGCTATGTACTTAATCTGTTTCTTTTCTATTTTGGTTTAGAACATTAACTATTTATACCGGAGGTCACGGGAGACAATGGAGTCCTGGAGTCTCCTGGATGAAGACCAAAAGATGCCTGCCTCCAGGTGGAGGTGAAGACAAGATAACCAGAATGCCAAAAAAGATGACTCCTATGGATCCAAGATTGCCAAGATGAAAGTGTACTCGAATGAACCAAATGACATCGCTGGTCGGGACATATCAGAGGCAGACAAGAGTCCTGACATATGGAGTTCCACGTATTTATTATTTTAATTATTTATTTTAATTTGTTATATTAATTATTTGTTTTAGTTAGTTGTTTTATTTTATTGTTTTTAATTGACTTGTAAAATGGAAAGTTTAGAGCAATGCCACTTCCATTGAGAAGGCAAATGTAGATCATTTTGTAAACTAATGAACTCAGATGAATACTGTGTTGATTGCAACTTTTGCATTGATGCACATGAATACTCATTTTGTTGGATTGTCTTATTGTGAAAAGAAGAAAAAGAACAAGTTGTTTTTAGGAATTGGCTTGGATCGTAGCCAAGTTCTAAAAACAAAAGGAGGGTATGTAAGGATATTTGGTGTGTTACAGCACAGAGTACAGCACTACTGCACAGGTAGCATTTTTTTATGCAGCACCACTACATGGGTGTGGTGCATTGCTATATGTGTTGCCAGAGTAACATGGACATATAAGTAAAGACAGGCTATTCAGTCAAAAACGATTTTTACATATAAGATGCAAATCCATTTTTACAGTTAAAAGCACACATCTGCACATTCAAAATTCACACTATTTTTCACCTGAAATGCCTATGTTGCAAGAGACACATTTGAAAATTAATAACTAACCTTATTAACAACTAACCTGACTAATACAACTTCATTTAACATAACCCACTAATAAAAATGTGTCTCCACTGCAGAATTAGGCCTACTCTGAAAGTGAACTTTTAAACGCACATTCATTTTTTTTTCTCTCTGCTGCTCTGTCCACATAACTACAGGAAGCAAAGAGCTCGAAGAAACAGGAAATCTGTTTGTTACAATTGCAACACTAAGCAGTGAGCCATTGTGTAGTGAGGGAGGAGATGACATGAGTGATTCTGATTGGAGCAGCATGATAGCAAGTATCATGCTAGAGGCTGTGATTAGAACTTTGCTGGAGAAGCTTGAGGGGAGGGGGAGAACAATCGAGATCTTGCAGAGCTGGGAGAAGGATCTGTTTCCTGGCTGAGGCATTCCTGCTGCAAAAGCTGAAAGTTCCAGGCAATAACCCCGGTTTGAGAACGGCAGACGCTTGTTCTCACTGGGGTTGATTTTCAAGGGAGCCAAATTCAGAAAGAGAATAGCCGAAGAAAACTCATGCTGAACAGATAAGGTAATTATAGAAGTGAGTGGGAGCTGTGCGAAAGTGTGCGAAACTGTTCAGTCAGTGTATTAAAGGGAGTCTCAGTCTCTTATCAGCATATTTAATGTTACCAATTGAATATATTCTCGCAGCTCTCTGTTCATTTTATCACAAATAATGTTGTACCATTTCATTTATTTCTGTAAAAAAAGTTAAACTGTGTTCAAAAGAAATTTCTATAATACAAAAATATTTGAAAACCGATAGCTAGTGTGTATTATTTCTCTCCTTCATTTTGCATTGGAAAATGTTTAAACGTGGGTAGATTTTTAAACAGTGCAATTGTCATTTTAAAACAGATGTGTGCATGATTCTATTCAGTATAGACAGTTGTGAGTGACTGTTTGTAGCATAGCCTGTTGGAGGTACATGAGCCAACGGGAAGAGAGACTCTCTGGACATAATTCCCTACCGTATATAAAGTAGTGGAAATTACCACAAAAATACCACAATAGCCCATGGTGGCACACAACACTAACACTGAAAATGTGGTATCCCTAAAATGTAGGCCTGAGGTCTCTCTAGTGATCAAGAACAATCTAGATAAAAAACAAGGGATGTTGGATATTGGGGCCACAAATAAACCAACCACTATACCAACCAACCACGCAAACTACCGCGCACATCATCTAAATAGGTCTGAATTCTGAAATAATGCAATGTATTATTGTCATGTGTGACCCAATAAGAATACAGAGACTGATTATTACTAAAGGTATTTTGGCGGTAAGAAAATACTGCAAAGCCCCAAATATCCACAAAATACCCAACAGATCCCACCCTCTCATTTTGATTCCTCTTGGTAGAACAGCACCAAACATTGAAGAACAATTCAAGGTCAGGTCAACAATGTTATCACACCTGTCCATCCAGTTTCATTGAGTAGCCCCAAAGTTATAAGCCATCCAAAAACTGCTTTTCACCAACCGTGCAATACAAAAATATGCATGGACCCCCCCGAACCTCTAAGATGTTTGCAGACTTTCTATAAGAAAATAACCCAGATTTTTGGCTTTTTGTGGCCCCATCCCATCCTCATCCCCCATCACCTACCCATAGATTGGTTCATTAGTTTGGCAAGTGCAATGTTGTGTATTATGTTTTTACTGCGATGTCCGTGCAAAAACTGTGGCTGTTCGCAAATCCAACATGGTGAATGTTTCAAAACACTGACTGTAAAGGGCATCTGTACTCCTGCCCTCTATATGGCAGAGTAAAAGCACAGAGCACCCAAGACAAGGTTCTCTATTGTGGTAGCAATGGACGAGTAACCAAGGCTTAAACTCCCAGGAGGTGAAACAACTGGTTCTTAAGTACATTGTAGTCCCCAAGCCCCCACAAAGAATGTCCACACACTATGTTATGTGATAACACAGTTATTCAAATAAATAAGGTTCAATATATATAGAAAATCAATAACACACTTTGTACTTTGGCAAATCTCATATGGTAAATATGTACAACTGCTGACAGTTTCAATGGCATACAGATACACTAGTAATGTGTATTAACATGAGACATACGAAGGAAGACAAGTTAGGTTAAACAATGTCAGAATAGTACCTCCTCTACCTAGAGGCAGTTCTGTGTGAGGATCCCCTCACCTGGGCAACCTATAAATAAAGTATATCAACCAGTCCATATATGTTTAAAATAGTCTTGTTTCCTGCTAAAATGTTCTACTACGCCAATGTACCTGAGTTTAGCAGAATTTCTTTGAGGGTTCATCGACGGATCCCTGATGGGTGAACTCCCTTTAAAACAGGAGCCACAGGGTGTCGTGATTTCTCATAGAAAATGTGAATACTGTCATCGAGAGAGCAGCCTCGTCCTTTGCAGTGATCTTCGATGATCGCTCATGGACATCCTGCGGGGATGAGGCGTGCAGTGCACCTCGATGACAAAAGTTTGTTGCCGCAAAGCATATCGAGGAAGAACATAGACACAGCCGCGGGTGTCGGGTGTTGGCGTTGACGGTCGGGACTCGACCATGACTGGCTTTTGGATCTTCATTGGTCTGTGTCTTTGTGGACTTCGGGTGGCGGGAAACCCACCCGCGGATTCTCCTCAGATCGCCAATGATCTCGACTTTCTCCAGTGGGACAAAGTGGTCGACGGTGATGACAAGGGAGTCCTTCGATTTCAAATGTCTTAGGCAAAAGGTGGAGCGGAGCGGCTCTGGTTGTTGAGTAGCACAGCGTCAAGCTGTAACCACTCCTGGGCAATATCTTTTAGAAAAGATATGAAGAACTTGCTCATCACTAATGATGCTTCCTACTAGTCCCTTCAGCCCTTCTCCATCTGAACTTGGCATAGTATTTCCGAGTTCACTACTTGAACTGTAAATACCTTCTGTACATTGTTTTTGCCTGCCTTATCTGTACATAATTTCTCTGCTGTAAATAATATTAATCACTATTTCCTGTTAATGACTGTATTTATTGTATTACCTACTGTTTAATTTTGTATATAAGGTATATTTTTGTATTGCATACTGTATTTTCACTGTAACTACGAAACTGCATATCCTTGTAATGTAAACAAACAAACAGACAAACACAACTCAATGGCTTCCAGCAGTTATGGAAATACTCTGAATCCCGGTCGATGGCAATGGACTTCGACAGCCTCAATGTCTGGGTGCTTCACTTCGACATTCCTTGGTGGACCCCTTCTCCATTCAACAGCCTTTTGGGACTGGCATTCAGGGTGCCTCGGAGAAGATCCGATTTCTGCACAATGTTTCCTCATAGCTCGGGAAGAGGTTGGCCTAACCAGGTCCTCTCTTGGATCAGTCCTTGACAGACACAACAGCTTTTGGATGTTGACGACGGCAAGCAGGAGCAAAACCTGTATCTTCCAGCTGGTCTTCAAAGTTAAGCAGCTTCAAGTTTCAACTCCAGCTTCTGAACAATTCTGATAAGTGAGATGTCCCCAGATATCCAGTTTGGTCTCTCATCCACACTGCTGAGGTGAGCTCAGTCAGCCAATCAGTCAGAAGGCCATTCATGCAGGCAGGGAACTAGTCAGGCTCACATTGCATTCAGGCCATTCACTTCCACCCAGACACCCATAACAAGGAATGTGGATTGGGGCAAGCACCCAACCTTTCAGCACACCACACTGCATTCATGTCAGATTCGGGCAGGGCTGTTTCATTCTTTGTGTCAGACACACAAATAACAGACACCCATAACATGAAGTGCATTTTGGTCACACGCTGCATTCACCCAGGTTCCACCCAACGGTTGTACCCACAACATACAGACAGTGGGAAGGCTCCAGCCAGTCTGGCCTGGACTTCCCCATAATACCATAAACGGTTCTTCCACCCAACAGCCAGTCAGGGGAAGGGACGGAGTCAGGGCTCACCAGGACTTTGGGAAAACAAGGTAACAGGTTACAGAAACCAAGAGACCACATGGGGCATCTTGTCTCCTGTCAGGAATCCACTGATTCCTATGGCAGGACCAGGTTATTCCAAAATGGAGGATATTCACAGCACCCGTCAAATTGAGCATGGAGCTGTCACCAGCCCATACCATACTCTGTGGGCCACACACAGGTGCCCAAAATCATACACTAGGGGCACAGGGTTGTACCTCCACTCATGGGTGCAATAAGGGTATCCCAAGGGTCTCTGTTCACCACAAGAAGTGCTGCACTGCCAGGAGTCCCACATGGACTCCTGTGCAGAAAACAACACAGCACACACATGATAAGGGAGTACAGGTCAAGGACATGGGGGCCCTGTCTCCCCAATGTATTTCCAGCATCCCACTGAGGCAGCTCACATTTCTCACCATCCAATTAGCAGGTGCGTCTGATGTCCGCAGACATCACGCTGCCCCATGATTGGTCCAGGGAGGTGTCCACGGTACCGAATAGGGATGTGAGTACCTGCACCAAACTCAGATATCACTACATTTTTTAACCTACTTTTTGCCCATTTTTAAAACAACTACTGGACAATTTACACCACATTTACAAAAGCACACTTTCAGGATGAAGCCGCCACTCCTGGGGCAAATTTGGTGAAAATCCGTCCAGCGGTTTCAGCTGTAGGCGTGAGCACATTTTTTTTCCATTGCATCGTAGAGGAAAGCCATACATTTAGGGACCCCTGTGTACCTTTGCTCCCTCCCCTCGCCTGGACAAAACCTCACCAAACATTGCATAATCAATCTGAGGGGGCCATACACATTTATGCAAAGTTTGGTGAGGATTTGTCTGGGCCTGGGGCAAAGTTATAAGCTGTCGAAAAAGTGCTGAGCAACATAACCATAACTACAGGCCCGCTACCGCAGGCCATGTAATATATATATATATATATATATATATATATATATATATATATATATATATATATATATATATATATATATTCAGTGAAAAAAACTTTGTTAAATGGACGTTATGGTTAAGTTGCGCTACTAAAAACCTATGAAATTCAGTGAAAAAACTTTGTTAAAGGGACGTTATGGTTCCAAGTAAAACCGAAAAACCCTTGAAATTCGCCAGTTATGGTAAGCTAAGCAACCATAACTCGCGCCACCACCGTGCACTGCTAAGACTAACACCCAGGACATCAAAGATGACATCACAAATGATTTGATGAGATTTCCATCCCTTCCTCACCTAATACTAATCATGTTGAAACCCCAAATTCTCCTGTTTTTGTTTCTGTTTCTGCCTCACCTTCTCTGTCATAAATTATTAATATATGTTAAATAAAATTAAATTTTTATATTGTATTGTGAACAGTTTCTGTTTTTTTTTTTTAAAAACAATAAAAGTGTCCGCGGACAGTGCGAGTGTTTTGAAATGTTTGTACATAAACGAAAATGGAGGTGTCCTGAAGAACACCACACCTGTTCGTACTGTTCGCTAGCAAGTGATGTCCTGAAATGTTCGTAAAGAAACAAAAATTAAAGTGTTCTAAAGAACACTATATCTGTCCGTAATGTTCGCTATCAACTTAAAACTGTCCTAAGAACACAATTGGTGTCCTGAAATGTTCGTAAATACACAAAAATGATGTGTCCTGAACAACAGTACAACTGTTCGTAGTGTTCGCTACCCAATTGAAAGTGTTCTAAGAACACAATTGGTGTCCTGAAATGTTCGTACATAAACTAAATTACACGTGTCCTGAAGAACACTATATCTGTCCTTACTGTTCGCTACCAAGTTTAAATTGTTCTAAGAACACACTCGGTGTCCTGAAATATTCGTTTCACGTGTGACGCACTTTTAATTACTTCAGAATCCGAACAGTGTCCGTAGGACATCAATGCGCATGCGCTAACCAATCTCTTTGCACTTGGTGTCCTGCGGACAGGCGCTTCCTTCGCAGACTAGTTCGCAAACAGGTCATATGACCACGGCCACGCTCATCGTGTGTCCTGAAATGCGGACACTGTTCGTGTCCCCGAACAATTTAAAAGTACATTTTCAGTTAATCCATAATATTTTTCAATAAAATCTCACCATGCCACAAGTCCCATATAGCAATCTTGAGTTTCTATATACCTTTTGAAACTTTCCGATCCTTTTTTTGTGTTCGATCTGTCCGTGCACAGTGCGCATGTCCGTGGACCGCGCACAAGCACCCCTATAAAAGACCACGCCCAAGAGCTTATTCCCATTGTGTTTCTGGCTATTCTTCAGAACACAGTGATTTTTGCTGCCACCTGCAGACTACACCATCATCGACATGGCATCCTTGGCTGCTGAACTGCCACTTGGTGCTGCACCTGCTTCAGCACCACCACCACCCCCTCCACCACCACCACTTCCCCAAGGGCCTGAAGAGGGGAACAGGACTGAGGATGCGGAGGAGGAAGAAGAGGATGATGAGAATGAGGTAGAGGAAATCCCTACTACCCGCACTAGGCGTGAGTCTTGGGTGTGGCGGTTATTTACCTTTCATGGGAATGGTCCTAAGGCTCGTGCGAACCATGTTACCTACAATGAGTGCAAAATGATACTCAGTCGCGGGAAGCACGGTAACTACAGCTTTGGCACCACTACTATGAAGCGACACCTGAGGTCATTTCACTCTGGGGCTATTCGCAGGATTGTACCTTGCGAAGAACGTAACAGGTTGATTTCCTCTACTTCATCCTCTGTTTCTGATCCTGTCACCACAAGGACCACCTCTGTGGGTCAGCGTCTTTCTCAAGCTGCCTCACAGGCCATACAGAATGCTGATGACCCTTACCTTTCGAGGGTCACAGTTGTATGTATGTACTGTGACACAGTACTCTGCAGGGGGGAGCGACTTCGGAGTGCTTTTGAGACTATCGTCTCAGAGCACGAGAAGACCTGCTCACTACCCAAATAAAACCCACTCTACATCTTCCTCTCTCAGCTCGCCCTTTCTTATCCCTGTGGTTGGTGTCCCCCCCTTTACCCTCCTTTACCCTCCTCTCCTAGTGTGTCGTGTCTGGAAAACCCAAAAAAATACAAATTTACAAAAATCAAAAAAAAAATAAGGCTCTTTTCAGAGCCGCCCTTCCCAGTTAAAAAATAGAAGTGAAAATAAATGAAGCAGGGCTCTTTGTATTTTTTAGAAGTCCGCGAACAGTTCGCGAACATTAAAAAAATTGGGTTACTACTCCATCACAAACATTGTAATTTTCTCTGGAAAGAAGTGGTGGCTCTGAAAAGAGCCTTTGGGTGGTGTTTGTAAGTCAAAAATTGTAAATGCTTAACATCTACTTCAAAATCGTTGTTGTAATTCCAAAAAAGGTCGCAATGCATTTTGTAAATTTCTCAGAAAAATCTGATTGCCAGCATAAGTAAGATGGACTCCATCTCTGCGAAAAATGTATGTACTACAAAACATAATATTTTCATTGTGAAAAGAAGACATGCCAAAATCTCTTAGAAAGCCACAAACAGCCTTATTAACATTGCACCTTGCTTTTTCCATAAATGGACCAAATGAAGAAGAACGAAGCCACATTTGTCTCTGCGCAATCCGTGAAAATATCACTTGCGAATTAGGAAACATGTCCAAAACCTTCCTCAGTCCTTCTTTCATAGCAAATTGCAAAAGAATTCCAGTCACATGCCCTAAACTGTTCCCTCCACAATGAATTACAATTATGTCTGGATGTTGCTCTGTCTCCAAAGTAGCACAGAGAGGTAGCAAATCCAACCACTTCATTCCACGTATTCCATGCCAGTGTACTTCCACATGTGGGAATCCAAGATCTACGGCTACTCCACAGCTTTCTGCATGCACCTTCAACCAATGTATCCACGAATCTCCTAAAATCCAAACAATCTGTTTTCTGAAACACACAGCCATAGCTATCTTTTGGTCTCTCAGCAAAAAGAGTATCTCAGAAAATCTCTCCTGGCACAACACACCCACCAAACTTTCCTGACCAATCCCTTTCAGTGCTTATTCTCATTTGCATTACTTCTGAACCCAAAAATCCCCGGATGTAACTCCCGATGTCCTGGAACTACCGCCATGTCCGCGGACATATCGTAACATGAACAGCCCTTCTACCATTTCCACTACACTCTCTCTGCCATTCCCTCATTGGATGTACCTCAAAAATCACATGAAAATGCACCAATCACATTCCCTCTACATCTAACTGCATCATCATAGATCAGCACTGCAAATGTACTCTGAATCTCTCTGAGTACAAGTGTCATATCATTGGCAAGCAGCATCTACCACAAATATTGTACGTCTTCAAGATTTCTACTTGCAGCTCCATGCATATCCATATGCATGAACACAAACTTCAGGTATGCATATTTTCTGTATAGTACATGACATAGCTCTCAACCATTTTTGTTTTACAGGCGGGTGAAATCACCCGATTTTGTTTTTAGCGGGTGAGATGCCCATTGCAATGAATGGGCGTGCAGGAGACTTGGCGGGTAAGTCTGCCCTTTACAAGGCGTGTGACACCCCCCAAAAGCATGTGACTTGAGAGCTATGGTAGATGAACACATTTTCAAACAGACTTTTACTTTGTAAAATCTGTTAAATGAATTTACTGTACTTTTTTCAATTTCCTAAAATCAACCACTTATACACCTTTATACTTTTTACTTTCTTTAAACACACACACTCAAATCATGTTAAACTAACATTGTTTAAATGAAATATATAGACTACATATATTCAAACAAAATTGCATGCAAACACAATCTATGTTTAAACCTTTATAAAAATACTTATACAATTTCACATTTTTTGTTTTTATTTATTTATTTACTTAATTACTTTAAATTAGACATGACATTGAGGCGCTATTACCTAGAACAGTTTACTTACAGAAATAGTGGTATTCACTAATATATTATAAATTTCACAAGACATAGTAAAGATATTTTATTTTTGCTACAGTTAGTCATTCAATACAATTTGTTCATTAAGAACATATCATATGCACTGAACTGATGCAATGTATCTTATGTAAATAAATTAGTTTAATGGTTTTACAGAAGGCACTGAGGATTTCAATTAAAAAAATCAATATCTAAATTAAAAACAGTGCTATATACAAACAAAGTTACTAATTTGAAGCTTTCACAGTTGCAGTGAAGACCAGTTTCCTGAAAAGAAGCAGCCGAATTCGAAGAAGAAAGAAAAACTAAGAAGTTACCTGTTCATTTTAAAAAAAAGTAAGTAAAATATCACCATATTATTTATATTATTAATCAAATATACTATAACATTAGTACCAGCTATTTTGGTTTCTTAAAATAGAGATTTTGTACCATTTTGTCCAAAAATGTCCATGTCATAAACAGCGATTTACAACCAGAATGGCCCACAAATTTCTATTTTTGGACACACAAATTAGCCAACTGAACCACTACAATTTTCATATTATAGAACAAACAACTGTTTTAATTGTATACATTACATTTACTATTTGTACTTTTCCACACCACTAGCTTACTTTTTTTTTGTCATCTGAACCCCAGTTTAGTGACACATAAATTCAAGAATACCTACCCCTACTAGTTTTAGTTCCCAATGCACAATCACACACCATTACATACATCTTTATCATCTTACTCAAACACTCATGCACACAGCACACATACATTCCAGAACACCCCAACCCATATCTTCTTTATTTTTTTCAACAGACCCTAAAGAATGCCTACCAAAAGACAACTCCGTAGAAAGCAACGCAAAATTAGAGCAAATGAAAATAAAGGTGTCCAACATAAGCATCCATCTCTAGCAGAATTTGTAAAAAAAGTTGAAACAAAACAGCTAATACAATCATTTAGTGAAACACAAGAAGTTTCAAGTACAACAACTTCGCTTCCTCTATCAAAATGTAAAACAAACCAAAAAACAATTAACAGAAAATCACCTATCAGTACAGATAAAACTACTTCTTCAAATTTTAATATAGTGCAAAGTAAGCATACCAAGAAAAGTATTTTAGCCAAAATATACCGTCACAAAGTCCTTCAAAATCTTATAAAAAAGGAGAGAAATCAGGTTCAAAGCTTAAAACCTATCGTAGGAAATTAATCTTAGAAGCATTGATGGACAGTGCAATTCTTCTCAAAAGAAAAGTATTTATTTTACTGTTAAACAAAATGAAACCACTAACAAAACTAATAACTAAATTACAAAAAAGACTTCTCAATAAGCAAAATGTCAACAGAAAGAACTTCTTAAGTATGTGCGGAGGTGAATGGAATCACACTACGAGCACAGAACCATATTTTAATGAAGAAGCGTACAAACAAAAGCAAACGAATACAATTGCCATAAATAGCAGTGGTCGAGGTTATGAAAAAGTGAATAATACCGTAATGGAACAAGAAGTACTCCTTACAAAAATATGCCCTGAAAACTTAGAATTACCCCTCCATTCAACTGAATCAGAACGTCTAGTGTACAAATGGCCATGCACCTCAATGTGTAACATTCCCAAACAATGTTTCAAATCTTTACACCGATTCCTCAATAAATATGTAAAAAGCAAAGACAAAATCAAAATTAAATTACTGCAAAATATAGGTACCTGTCCAGTGCGCAAGTACACAGGACTACAAGGACATTCATTGGCCTGCATTACAGGACCTACTTGTAAAACCACTTTCCATGATATCAAAAGGATATCAACACATCATTCAACTATAAGAAATCTAGTCTATAAACTGTACTATGCTAAAAGTCCTGCTTTAGCACTAGCAAAGTTAAATAACATCCTTCTACATGGTACAGCAAAAGACCAACTTGAAGAAATTCACTATATCCAGAAAAAATATTTTGGAAGTGAAAGCCATTTGCAGAATGAAATAGCTTTAAACCAATTAAGCAACAATTCTACACATGGCAACCTTTTGCTAAACACATACAAAAAAGAAATACTAAAATTTAAAAGTACATCAGCTGAAGTACCAAACCATGTGCATGTTGCCGTAGAATTTTTTATAAAAGTAACACAAAAACTGTGGACCTATCATACAAAATAGAAGACAATGAAGATTCTAAATGGTTTGAATTAGCTCTCTACCTTCTAGCAGAAACAAATATGAAATAACTGATCCCTTAATACTTTGCAGTTATTGCACTACAAAACTTGACAACAACCAAACTCCTTCACGTTCTATCACAAATAATTTGGAATTATACCCAGTACCAAAACCTCTACAACAACTTAATTTATATGAGAGCATCATAATTCAAACAGTACACCCATTTCAAGCAATAATACGCCTTCAACCAAAAACAGCAAAATTACCTCCCTCTGAATTGGTAAAAGGCATTCGTGGAAAAGTAGTTTATTTACCATTAAATCTAAAAGAAAATGTGCATACTCTAGGAGTGCAACGTCCAATGCAGCAATCTTTAATTATATTAGTAAATGGAGTACCTACAAAAGACAAAAAAATATGGCAACAGCTGGTAGATTTATATAAAGTTAGACAAGCCTTCCAATAATGAATATTACAAAGAAATTAATATTGAAGAAAACTTGAAAGATACAACTGAAATAATTCAAGAAACACAAGAAGCTGGTCAATTTGAGCTACTAGATCCTGCTACAATATAAAATACTTTAGACCAGTATACAATTCATCCTTTGCACTGTAAAGACACCGTACAAGATGTACTGGAAACTTACCAAATGCGTCAAACAAAAGGATCGCCAATCAGAATATGGGAAAAAAGTATAGAAGCACGTGCTTTTCCTCTACTCTTTCCAACTGGCAAAGGAGGAAGATATGATGATAGACCTATTCAAATATCAGCTTCAGAATACCGCTCATTACGGATGTATTCTGAAGATCCCAGATTTAGACAAAATGTGGAATATATATTCCACCTACTCTTTGAAAGTGAACTAGCAACTTTACGTTACGGAGTTGCACACATATTAAAATCAGGATCACACTTTCAAAATATGACAGCTACACAATTATTAGAGAAAGTGCAACAAAAGGATGAAGTTTTACAATCAAATATTAAAAAACTATTAGCAAATATGCGTGGTACTAAAGAGTACTGGTTTCGACGTCATGGAGATGTACGTTGTATGATCAGAAACCTTGGCCCACCCACTTGGTTTGTTACATTAAGTTGTGCAGAATATGCATGGGAAGATTTACATGATTTCCTACGCATATCAAATAAAAACAAAACAAACATAGATATTCTAACACCTGGAGAACTTTGTTCTTTGGATCCTGTTAATGTTTCAAGATATTTTCACCATCGCTTCATTGCTATGCTACATTTTATTTGTAATAAAACTGTTCCTCCCCTTGGAGAAGTGCAACACTTCTTTTGGAGAAAAGAATACCAAGCCAGAGGAGCATCACATATCCACATGCTTTTATGGATTAAAGATGCTCCTAAATTTGGTCAAGACAGTGATGCCACTGTTTTACAGTTTATTGAAAAATATGTCACTTGTCAAATTCCATCAGAAGCCACACATAGTGATCTTTGTGCACAAATTTTACAATTTCAAAGACACAAATGTGGAAAATATTGTCGTCGCAAATACAAAAACAAAGTCAAATACTACACCAAATGCCGATTTGGTTTCCTTAGACCAGTTACAAATACAGGTCACGTAAACAACCTCATGTCTTCAGACATACTGTTAAAGGAAAGTCACCTAAAAATACATATTACATAAAAAGAAAAGAAGAAGAAAAATATATCAATGATTATAATGCAATCATTGCCCACTTATGGAATGCAAACATAGATGTGCAGTACATTGCAGACAATTCTACTGCAGTTGCACGATATGTCACAGCATACTTAACTAAAGCAGAAAAGACAGAGCTCCAAGACCTCTGGAATGACCTGTCATCAGATAAAACAGAATCTCAGAAATTATACAGCTTGGGCATAAAAATGCTCATCCATAGAGAATGCGGATCTTATGAAGTAGCTGATCGTTTAACTGGTACTTCATTGTATGGTAAATCGAAAAATATAGTATGGCTAAGTCTTGGTCCAGCTAAATCTAGAAAAAGAGTTCTAAAATCATATGAAGATATAGAAACAATAGCCAAACATGATCCCAACAGCCAAGACATTTTAAAAAACAATTTATTGGACACATACTACCCAAACAGAAGTAATACTTTGGAAAACATGTGTCTATACCAAATAGCCCAAAACTACACATACAAAAATAATATTAAACCCGATGAAAAAAAGGTAAATATAGAGTGACAGACTTTGAAGGCAGCTTAGTTAAACTCACTAAACCAAATTTAATTAATCATATCAAATTGTCATTGAAGACTCCTCAACATAAAGAAGTATATTACATGTCCCTGCTACAACTCTTCAAACCATGGAGAAAAGAAGAACAATTACTAGATAACTATGACTCATATGAGGATGCTTTCAAAGCAAATGAAAGCACTATAACTGATGTAAACTTTACACAGTACAAAACAATGTTGCACAATGAACAGCAACATGAAGAAGAACTCCAAGCTCAACTAGATAAGGATACTCCTGACAGTAGTCAACCTTCTGTAACAGGAAGCCAAGAACCACTGGGAGAACCACTAATAACAAATGAGGCAGAATTAGCTATGATAGAAGTAGAAAACACCATGTGTCAGTATGAAGATAAGGAAGACTTAACTATACTGCAATCAAAACTAAACAATGAGCAAAGTAGCATTTTTCAAGAAGTAACAAAACAAATTGCACATGGTGTAAAACATGAAAATAAAGAATGTTCCTGCCATAATTATAAACCTATACTACTGTACGTCAGTGGTGAAGCTGGTTCTGGCAAAACATTCCTAATCAAAATCATTAGTAAGTTCCTTCAACAATTGACAAACAACAAACTGTCAGCTGTTGTCACTGCCCCCACAGGTTTAGCTGCCTACAACATAGGTGGTGTTACATTCACCGATTACTACTATTACCAGTAGAACACCAGAACAAATTAGACTGTTACAAACTTTCTGCAGAAGCTGCAATGGAATTACGCAGAGTATTGAAACAAATGAAAATGCTACTAATAGATGAAGTGAGCATGGTCTCCAACCTGATGTTAGCTTTGATTCACCTCAGATTACAAGAAGTACTCAAAACAGACTATGAAGAGCTCTTTGCAGGAAAACACATTATTGTTTTTGGAGATCTGCTTCAATTAACACCAGTAAAAGGTGAACCTATTTTTAAAACATTAGGGCACAAACTCTGCCGTAAAACTGTTGGCAGCATTGGAAATGTCAACCTTTGGCAACATTTCCAATACAGAGAATTAACAGAAAACATGCGCCAATCTACAGATCTAACTTATGCCAACATTTTAAAAAGTTTGAGAGTTGGTATACTTTCTAAAGAAGCAGAAGCAACATTGAAAACCCGGCACATTAATGCACTTTATGGCGATAATGCATGTGCTACAGATGTTATGGAACAATTAGCCCACAAAAATGTCAATTGTATGGCCTTAATGCCAACTCTTGCAAGCTGTTTCAAATTCAATGAAATCATGCTAAGTAAAGAAATGCAACCAATAATGGAAATTAGCGCCACAGACAAACTAGATGTACATGGTATGACACTACCCATGTGTGACCAAGCCACAACAAGACTAAATAATTTAGAAAAATCAATCTCAAACACAGCAGGCTTAGAAAAGAGGTTAAAACTATCCTTAAATTGCAGAGTAATGCTTAAACGTAACCTTGATGTGGACCAAGGACTAGTTAATGGAGCACTGGGTACAGTTCTTGGCTTTCAAACATACCCACGTGACAACAAAATTCAGTTTGTCAATATACTCTTTGACAAACTTTCAGAAGTAAAACGGATAGGACGCTCAACAGCTAGATTCCTTCTCTTCCAAGATATGTATGTACGCAGAGAACAATTTTCTCTAACTCTTGCATACGCAGTCACGATTCATAAATCACAAGGTCTTACCCTAGACAAAGCAATGATAGATATTGGTAACACAGTCTTTAAAGAAGGCATGAGCTACGTAGCACTATCACGCTTACGTACACTTGACGGTCTATTTCTAATCAACTTTGATGCAAGTAAAGTAAACGCTGATATTCCTTGCATTTTAGAATATAATAGACTTCGCTCACTATACACTCCCCATCTAAACACATATTCTGTTCCACAAAAACTAAAACGTTGTAAAAGAAAACTAAATCAAACTGAAATGCAACAGGACGTCACTGCAAATCCTCCAAAGAGAGTAAAAGAAACTAATACTTCATCAAGTACCACAAACAAAAAAGAATCAATTAGAGAAAGTAAACCAGGTATTTCTTTAAAGAAGGAAGACAAACTCCAAAAAAAGCAGTTAGATACAGAACTACCTGGACCATTTAAATTCCCAAATATAGTTGGTATAAGTTGCTATGCAAATGTAGCAATGAATATTCTATTTCAATTACCACCAATTGTTGACAACATTTATTCACACAGTACAGACCCATTGTGTTTGCAAATGTTAGTACTTCACAGAAATGCAGCAAACAATCCTGACAAAACATATAGTGTTTTTGGAATAAGACGACAATTGGACTACTGTGCTGGAATGGTGAAATTCACTAAAAACTCACAGGAAGATCCACAAGAATTTCTAATGTACTTACTACAAGTACTGGAAAACAAAAACATACCTATAAATGAAATCTTTCAGATTTCATACATGTGGAAACATACATGCACTTTCTGCAACAATGTGACACAAGAAGAAATCCCCAATGAACGCTTCATATATATATCAATACCAAATTGTGAATCCATTCCATTTCAGCAACTTGTACAAAATGCAAACCATGGTAGATTATGCTCTACCTGCAATTCAGATAATTGCTCCACGTTAGCAATACAAACACATAGTAAATACGTAATACTAATGCTTCTACGTTACAATGCAGATGGTACCAAAAACAACTGCAAGCTGACTGGATTCACACATTGTCAAATATCACTTGGTAAGAAAACCTTCACAACAATAGGTATAATCTACCACGCAGGAGCCACAACCAATTCAGGGCACTACACTGCATACATAAAAAAGAAATGTGGATGGTTTGATGTAATGATAGTACCATTACTCTAAAGCAGAGATTACCAGCAAATCTTACAAACGCTTATTTGATGTTCTTAAAACCAAAATTTGATAAATAAACTGTATTTAAACCTTTAAGTAAATTTGTGTTACAAAAATATAAACTGTTAGAATACTCCAAAAGCTATCTAACTGCTCAAAGATTCTACAACAACTAATCAGATAAATGAATACCACTAAATTAGACCAAAAAATACACAGTTAGAATACGCCAATTGGTATCTAACTGTCCCAAAATTATAAATGTGTGTTAAAATAATATAAACTGTTAGAATACTCCAAAAGCTATCTAACAGCTCAAAGATTCTACAACAACTAATCAGATAAATGAATACCACTAAATTAGGCCAAAAAATACACAGTTAGAATACGCCAATTGGTATCTAACTGTCCCAAAATTTAACAATATCCAAATAGGTAAATGAAAACCACTAAAATATATTAAAAAAATAGACAGTTAGAATACGCCAATTGGTATCTAACTGCTCCAAAATTTTATAATATCAATACAAATGAAGAATCTGTTACTGTTCCAAAAAAAATACAACAAAGCAAAGTATAAAGCATTAGCCAGAAACAACAAGTGAACACTGAAAACAAACAAACAAATAAACTGTAGCATAACAGAAAAAGGTTTTTTTTTAAATCCAACATGGATTTTTTTTTCTCCCACAGACCCAATGATTTTAGCAACAAATACAGAAACTGAGCAAATTGCACAGTACTCTGATTTGTACTCTACTAAATATGAGGGTCGAAAAAAAATAAAAGTATATTGCTTATACAATGCAATAAGTCATTACAAAATACTAATACTAACATGCTATTTTCTTTTATCACAGAAATGAAGAAGAAAAACATGGACTCCCATTACTAGACCAAACAGTAAGTATACAATAATAAGGACAACCATAGCAGCACATCACATCCATAGTATCTAATACCTTTGTTCCTTATACATTTGTTTTTCACCCAAACTTATAAACAAATATGAATGTGATATGCTGCGGTGGTTGTTGCCAGGGCATATAGTCTTGGGTGCATCGCCAAATGGCCATGCACCCAAGACTCTATGCCCTGGCAACAACCACCGCAGCATATCACATCCATAGAGTCAAAAATTTCAACTATGATCTATAGGAAACTTTTAATGTCCGCGAACAATGTGAGTGTTCTTAGAACACTTTGAACTTGCCAGCGAACAATACGGACACCGTTTTCAGGACACCCCCTACGAACATTTCAGAACAACGCGATAGTTCTTAGAACACTTTCAACTTAACAACGAACAATACGGACAGCGTCCTAAGGACACCCCCTACGAACATTCCAGGACACCGGGAGTGTTCTCAAAAACGTCTTCAGAACACCCCCATCTTGTTTATTTGCGAAGATTTCAGGACACTGCGAGGGTTCTTAGGACACATTCAACTTGACAGAGAACAATACGGACAGCGTCCTCAGGACACCCCCTACGAACATTCCAGGACACCGGGAGTGTTCTCAAAAACGTCTTCAGAACACCCCCATCTTGTTTATTTGCGAACATTTCAGGACTCCGCGAGTGTTCTTAGAACATTCAACTTGACAAAGAACAATGCGGACAGCGTCCTCAGGACACCCCCTACGAACACTCCCCGGACACCGGGAGTGTTCTTAGAAGCGTCTTCAGAACACCACCATCTTGTTTATTTGCGAACATTTCAGGACACCGCAAGTGTTCTTAGGACACATTCAACTTGACAAAGAACAATACGGACAGCGTCCTCAGGACACCCCCTACGAACACTCCCCGGACACCGCGAGTGTTCTTAGAAGCGTCTTCAGAACACCCCCATTTTGTTTATTTGCGAACATTTCAGGACACCGCAAGTGTTCTTAGGACAGACTCAACTTGACAGAGAACAATACGGACAGCGTCCTCAGGACACCCCCTACGAACACTCCCCGGACACCGCGAGTGTTCTTAGAAGCGTCTTCAGAACACCCCCATTTTGTTTATTTGCGAACATTTCAGGACACCGCGCGTGTTCTTAGAACACATTCAACTTGACAGAGAACAATACGGACAGCGTCCTCAGGACACCACCTACGAACACTCCCCGGACACCACGAGTGTTCTTAGAACAGTTTCACTTTGCTAGAGAACAAAACGGACACATATTGACTCCTTAGAACACCCCCTAGTCAGTTTATTTAGAAAATTTCAGAACACCTGTGATGTCCGCAAACAAATCGAACACAAAAAGAACGTCTAACACATAAAAAACACAACTTTCATCCTATCTCACACACTCCCACCCTCCCCAAACAAACCTACACACCAACACACTCTACAAAATACACATTTTGAACAAAGTTTCACTGCGCTGTCCGGGGACGTCCGCGAATCCAATATGGCGGGCGCTACCGAAGAATATGACGCGCTTCACGCTCCACGCCGTCCAATCAGCGAACACTTTGCATGTCCGCGAACATCACGCAAGACGATTGGCCAATCAGGACACTTTCCACGGAGCGAACAGGGAAGTGTATCCGCAAACCGAACACAGATATCACTATTTTTTTTTACCTACTTTTTGTTCATTTTAAAAAAAAACTACTGGACGAATTTTCACCAAATTTGCAAAAGCACGCTTTCGGGACCAAGCCGCTGCTCCTGTTCCAAATTTGGTGGAAATCCGTCCAGCGGTTTGGGCTCTATGGAGAGTGAGTATAATGTATACAAATATGAGCATATAGAGGGAAGGTAGAGTAATAAAAATAAAACTATGACAAAGTGCTGATAACCATAATGATTATCTTCATGCACAGAAAGGATTGCTCTCTTTCAAACCTGTATCTTCCGCTATGTACATGTTTCATATATGATGTGACAGGACCCCAAGTCTACAAATATAGTACCTTTTCAATTTTGACTTCCTGACTGTTACTGTAGAAAACTATGTGGCTTCGATATGTCAGTAAAGGATAAAAAGGGAGAGCCAGCCATGTGATGTCATCAGTTATGTCATCAATGACATTTTTGATATCATCTTTGATGTCCTGGGTGTTAGTGTTAGCAGTGCACGGTGGCGCGAGTTATGGTTGCTTATGTTACCATAACTGGCGAATTTCAAGGGTTTTTCGGTTTTACTTGGAACCATAACGTCCCTTTAACAAAGTTTTTTCACTTAATTTCATAGGTTTTTAGTAGCACAACTTAACCATAATATCCCTGACATGTAACATAGAACATACTAATCCCCTCGTAGTGATTTTCATGTCCGCGGACTACCGCCATGTCCGCGGACACATCATAAATCTGAGCGTGGTGAATATAAATTCAAATAGTGTGCCCCATTTCCCCTTTGAAGTTGGCTCTGAAAAGAGCCGTTTTTTTTTTTTTTTTTACAGATGCTTGACAGACACCTGTTATTTTATATTTTTTTCTTGTTTTTTTTTTCTTACTTTACTCCTAAAATCTTCACATAACCTTCTCCAAAGCAACCCTTACATTCCAAAATAAAAAGGCATTTCCGGTAAAAGATAAACAAATGCCATCTTCTTTAAAATTAACAGCATTACTGGCATCAATATTCTCATTGTTACAGAAGAACATACCAGCTCTAAGCATGAATGCACACATGCCTCGGTTGATGACACACCTAGCAATGTTTTGCTGAGGACAAAAAACTGAACTATTGTCCCATATTGCCCTAGGTAGTAATCCAGAAAAAATTACTTTCGCATTTGGAAGGATCTTCACTACGGCTTGAACCAAGCGTTCCAAATCAGCCAACAAAGTAGGGGCACTGCCGTTGCCCAAATGGAAAGCACCATAGTGCAAAACTACCACATGCGGACTGTTCATCGTGGCCATATCCGCACAAACTTGTACAATTCCCTGTACATTGCAATCAGGCACAGTGCTCCACACCACCTCCACTCCTTTGACATCAAAGTTCTTTGCAACATGCCTGCATTCAGCGTACTGCTGTAAACCATGCACAAACATATCTCCGAGCACCAACACCCTGACTTTCTCCACTTCTGCCATCTTCACCACACACAGTCTCTTTCAACACAAATCCACAACCTCGACATCTGATTGGCTGATCCGTACAGTCTTCTTTCCATGTTGGATTTCCTGGAAAAACCCGGATTTACCACGCCCTGTCCACGAACAGTCGCGGTGTCCGCGGACGGCGTCCACTTTACTCTCTGTACCATTCCCTCATTGCATACAGCTAAGCAATCACACAATACGAATAACGTCCTCAGAACACCCCCATTTTGTGAATTTTCGAACATTTCAGGACAATTATCATTTCATTATTCTACATATTAACATTACAAATATTATACTTTTATCTTGTACTCTGCACACAATGCTATCTTTCTCCATTAGTAGCTCAGTATACTACATAGAATCCCATTATACAATGCTATTTATTGATATAAATGCATCGTTCAAAGCACTAATAACGGTATGATATTTATTGCAATATCCTTGACACTTTTTTCGGTACATTATAATAAAAATCCCTAGTACTCAAATTCCATGAAAAGTACATACACATGTGATGTCATCAGTGATTTCATCAATGACATTTGCAATGTCATCTTTGATGTCCTGGGTTTTAGTCTTAGCAGTGCATGGTGTTGGCGCGAGTTATTTTTCATAGCTTACCATAACTTGCTATTTTCAGGGGTATTTCGGCTGTACTTAGAACCATAACGTCCTTTAAACAAACTTTTTTTAATATCACGCAAACAATATACAAACATGGCGTGCAAAAAACAACTTCTACAGATGGCTTTACATAGAATGTTGCAAAGTAAGAATTTATGCTCGTTCACAGTGAAGGTCAGCTGCTTCCATTTTTTTCTCGGGCCCCGGAGAGGCTCACAAAGCAGACTATAAGGTTGTATTGTGTTTTGACCTTGACAGACAGAGATTGTGATGAAAGACTTCTCTTGAAGGAGTGTTGCTAAAACGTAAGAGAAGATAAAGATGAAATTTCTGAAACGAAACCACTTTTACATATTATATCACTATGCGAAAGATCGTTGGCACACGCAGAGTCGTATTTTGGGACTGCACCACTCGTAGACAATGGAAATTGCAATTGTACTGTAAGTAACCCTTTAGATTGCTTTATACCAAATATAATTACAATAGCGTTGCATTAAAGACCGCTGAAGTTGAACTTGTTCGTTGAAAGTGGCATAATGTTTTCTACCGCGCACTATCACCGCCGAATTGATCCCCTGTTGTTTAGAGGGCTCTGAAAAAGGCAGAAGACACAGAGTGGGTTAATATAAATAATTTAACCGGTCTATAGGCGGTCAAGCGCTCTACTCGCTGTACCACTTCACTGTAGCCTGTCAAGTGGCACAGCGAGTACAGCGCTCGCTTTGACATCCGTGCACAGCTTGCTAACGCAAGTTCGAATCCCGGCAAGGCGAAACTCAGCCTTTCATCCTTCCGTGGTCGATAAATGAGCACCACACACTGTGGTTAATAATAAGCACCGCTTACATACTTCACAGTTCTTAGCGCTACATGAATGGGAAAATATTATTATTTTATTATTAACATACTCTGTTGCACTATCTTCGATAGCAAATAGTTTCACGCCCTAATAAATAAAATGATGATTTTTTAATGAAGATCGGCTGGTGAGACTAATTTATGTTTTTTAAAACAGGCACGTGGCCCCGTTTTGTCTATGTCACGATTTACAGACTCCAGTGGATGGGGTCTTCAACTGCCAAGTGCAAGTCCAAATATGCAACTTCATGACCCTCACCATTTTATGGGACAATCGCCAAGGACCAATATACCCTTATGCAGTACTAGCGGCTACAAACAACATACCTACCAATACGGTGGTCTAATGGCTCGTTGTTGGAGCAACCTTCCGATTATCAGAGAGACCATTTACTGCTTTTATCATAAACCAACAGCCTATCTACCGCAAAGGAACAACGCGTGGCTCCAAATAAACTTTTGCTGATCGACAGCAGAGACAATAGCAAATCGCTGAATATTCACTAAACATTTCATGTGAAATAAATGTACTTTACCAAATGTACAATCCTGCTGTTTACTTTTAAACCACAGTTTCATATTCCGAATTGTGGCGCACTGAGTTGTAACCTGATCTAACACTCTCTGTACCGCAAAGGAACATCGCGTGTCTCAACATGAACTTTTGCGATCGACAACAAAGACAAATGCAAATTGCTGAATATTCTCTAAACATTTGATGTCAAATAAATGTACCTTACAACATTTACAATCTTGCTCTTTGCTTTTAAATCACAGTTTCATATTCTGAATTGTGGCGCGCTGTGTTGTGACATAATGTGTGTTGTCTTCCGGGTTCTGTCTAAAGTCGCGTAGTACTGGAGACGACTGGGCGCGTTTCATTACGCACCCTGTAACGTCACGGAGAAAGGCGGGGAATATGAATGCTTTGATAATATCAGGCTTAGGGGCGGGAGATATGATTTAGTGTCGCAAAAGCAAGTCAGCCAGGTCAATAGTGCCAGTCATAGGATTATCACATAATGTCGACGCACACCAGCCGGATTTATCGTTTCTTTAGTGGACAAAAAGTCGGTTGACGCCCCTAGGAAATTGTACTATTAGCGAACAAAAGGATTGCTCTTAAAACACTTTCACCCTGACAACGAACAATACAAACAACGTTCTCAGAACACCCCCATTTTGTGTAATTGCAACCATTTCGGGACACTGCGTGTGTTCTTAGAACACATTCAACTAGACAGATTACAATACGGACAGCGTCCTGAGGACACCCCCAGTTTGTGTATTTACGAACAATTAAGTACACCGCGAGTGTTCACAGCTCATTTTTACCTTCCTTGCGAACAAAAATGACACATACTCCGTTAAACACCCCACCATTTAGTTTATTTACAAAATGTCAGAACAGCCGTGTTCTCCGCGGACAAATCGAACGCAACAAAAAGGTCTAGCACATAAAAAAAACAAAGCATTGAACCTATCTCATACTCCCCCACCCTCCCCAAACACTCTTACACACCAACACACGGCACTAAATACAATTTTTTATCGACGTTTCACTGCGCTGTACGCGGTCGACTGCGAATACAAGATGGCGGGCGCTACAGAAAATCTGACACGCTCCACGCCCCTCGCCGTCCAATCAGTGAACACGTCGCATGTCCGCGGACATGACGCAAGTCCATGGGCCAATCGGGGTGCTGTCGGTGGAGCGAACAGGGAAGTACATCCGCGAAGCGAACGCAGATATCACTAATTTTTTTGCCTTGCATTTTGGTCATTTTTAAAAAAACTACTGGACGGATTTACACCAAATTTACAAAAGCACGCTTTTGGAACCAGGCCGCCGCTCCTGCCGCAAATTTGGTGTAAATCTGTCCAGCGGTTCGGGCTGTAGCCGTGCGCAAAGTTTTTTCCCATTCAGTCTACGGGAAAAAAAAAAGTTTTGGGACCCCCCTATAACTTTGCCCCCCCCTGGACGAATCCTCACCAAACTTTGCAAAAAAATTCAGAGTGACCCAACTACTTTTTTTGCAAAGTTTGGTGAGGATCCGTCCAGGGAGAGCAAAGTTATAAGCCACCCAAAAAGTGCTCTTCCTATGGAAACAGCAACTTAACCATAACTACATATTAATTTATAACTACAAAAAAAAAACTTTGTTAAGGGGACGTTATGGTTAAGTTGCCCAACCAAAAAACTGTGCTCTTCACTAAAAAACCTATTCAAACGTGCCATTATGGTTCAAAGTAAAACCAAAAACCCTCTGAAATTTGCCCGTTATGGTAGGCTAAGCAACCATAACTGGCCGCACCATTGTGAACTGCTAACACTAACACCCAAGACATCAAAGATGACATCACAAATGTCATTGATGACATCACTGATGACATCACATGTATATTTGTTTTTCGGAGAAGGGGTTGTGAAGGTCATGTTGGCAAAAAAATATCAGGGATTATTGTGACATGTGTAATAAACTACATACTCCGTCACGCAATATAGGGTGCTAAAGAAAATTCCATTGCAGTATTCTTTCTAATACCAGAACCTACTCATATACAAATATAGGTAGAGCCTGCAGCGTACACCATAGAGGTTCTATATTTGCACTTTCTAAAGTTGTACAAGAAAGTGGTGAATATTTCTGTATCTGAGTTTTCAGGTGTGTGAAACATGTACTAAGTTGCTAATAATGCATCACTTCATTTTTCTAGTAATGCACACAAAATATAAATAGACCACAATGTATACAAATATGGGGCTTAGATATAGAGAGTACAGTAAACAAACAAGAGCCAGTATCATTAACAACTGTGTATAATGTACATGATAGCATTCACGCACAAAAACGACAGCTTTTTTTCAGGTCTGCTTCTTCCCCTACATATGTACCTTATAGGATGAGATTGAAATGTAAGGAAAGTTTTATAAGATTATGTGAGAATAGCAATATCTATAAATGTACTAACTTTTGAAAGTTACCTTTCCGACTGTCAGTAAATAAAACCACCTAGCCTATATGTGGTAGTGATCAAAAACGAAGGGGCTACATATGTCATGTCATCAGTGATGTCATCAATGACATTTGTGATGTCATCTTTGATGTCATTAAATGCATAGTTTTTGTTTCAGATATTTAGGTTTCTCTATTTATTTACTACTAATTGTAATGTCTTTCTGTGTCCTTTCTCAATGTTGCACATTTTTGGTGTGACACATTAGTACAATTTCAGATGGCCCCTGACTGTTTTGGTAGTGATGACCTCGTCCATATCCATCCGCAGACATGCGCTCAGTCCGTGCCTTCACAATATCGACAGCAAGGAGGTTCTGTATGGTCTACGTTGTATGTTTGTTAAGTAATCAAACTATACTACATATCTGCAAGGTCACATGCTGATAGTGTATATTCAGCATACAAACTTCATTAACATGCTGTTATGCTTAGGTTCCCCTTCAACAAATGTGTGCAATTCAGTTACACTAAAAATGTTGTTAAAGGGATGTTATGGTTAAGTTGCCCTTCTAAGAACCTGTACAATTCACACAAAAAAAACTTTGTTAAGGGGACGTTATGGTTAAGTTGCCCAACCAAAAACCATAATGGCACGTTTGAATAGGTTTTTTAGTGAAGAACACAGGTTTTTGGTTGGGCAACTTAACCATAACATCCCTTTAACAACATGTTTAGTGTACCTGCATTTATTTGCAAATTTTGGTGATGTTTGGTGCTGGGGGGGCCCCAAAAAGTCTTTTTTTCCCATAGACTGAATGGGGGACAAATTTTGCGCACGGGTACAGGCCAGATCGCTGGACGCATTTTCATGAAATGTGCGGCAGGGGCAGGGCCTTGGTCCCGAAAGAGTGCTTTTGTAAATTTGGTGACTTTCCGTTCAGTACTTTTCTTTAAAATGACCAAAAAGTAGGTGTAAAAAAATTAGTGATATCTATGTCCGCTCCGCGATCACACTTCCCTGTTCGCTCCGCGGACAACATACCAATTGGCTAAGGGGCTGCTTTCATGACCGCGGACACGCAACGTCTCTGCCGATTGATTGCTGCGAGACGTGTTCTGCATCAGATTGTTTGGATGCACCTGACATCTTGGATCTGCCGAAAGCGGAGCAACAACCAGCGTACACATGCTCTATGTATAAAACTCTTTTCCTGTGTGCTAGAGCGTGGGAAAAGTGCAGAAAGTAAGACATGGGTGATCAATCCATTTCTTCTTGGGGTCGGTCTTCATGATGTATTTTCTATGGCCACCTTGTACGCACAGAAAATGAGGGCTGTAATAACGATAGCATTTCAGTGTATGCAGTGCACAGGATACTTCTAACTGTTGTAAGGACATGTGCAGTGGTAGCGAACATTGAAATTGACAACATGCCGTAATTACATTAGTTTTTTCTATGGATATTATTACATTAATTAGTACGGTGCCATGGGTGTGCTATGCTACAATGGTTGTGGCCAGGGCCTAGAGTATTGGATGCATGGCCATCGGCCGAAGGCCGAAGGCCTTACTTCCAAGACCGTAGGCCCTGGCTACAACCACCGCAGCATGTCAAACCCATGGATACACCCGTAGTATTGCGTATCGATTGCCAAGTTGTGGGGAGTGTATGCAGTGTTGGGTGCATGGCCTGAGGCCATGCACCCAGCTAGACAAGGAAGCCACTGCACACCCATCCCATGTAATATCTATGGACATACAGCTAGGAGGGAAACCTCTGGCTAGAGATACTGAAGGATACCACACCTACAGAAAAAGCCCCACTACCACACATCACTGAGGTGATTGTCGGGAGATCTTGCACTCTTGTGACACAGTTATAACCTCTTCATGATGTATTTCCTATGGCCACCTTGTATGCACAGAAAATTAGGGGTGCCATATGGGCAGTATTTCAGTCTGCCCAGTGCACAGGAAACTTGTAACTGTCGTAAGGACACGTGTGGTGTTAGGCCACATTGAAATTGACACCATGCCATAATTGCTATACTTTTTCGTATGCTTATTGCATTCATCAGTACGCTGCCATGGATGGCACATGCCACCCATGCATATACCCATAGTATTGCATTTCGATTGGCAAGTACTGGGGAGTACGTCCAGTCTTGGGTGCATGGCCAAAGGCCATGCACCCAAGAACAAAGTTATAGGTACTAGACGTGAAAGCCACTGCACACCCATCCCATGTAAGATCTATGGACATACAGCTATGAGTGAAGCCTCTGGCCAGAAGCACTGAAGGATATCACACCTATAGAAAAACCGCCACTACCACACATCACTGAGGTGTTTGTGGAGAGGCCCTGCACACTTGGGTGCATGGCCAAAGCCCTTGCACCCAAGACTGAAGTAATAAACAGTGGAGTGACAAGTCGATATGGGTGTGGTGTAATGCGCTAGTTGTGTTCATGCCCTAGTGTCTTACCTTCATGGCTGCAGACGTTGGTCCGAAAAGTAAATTTATAAGTACCTAATTTACAAGGACCATGGTTTTGATATGCAGCGATGGTCGTGGATAGGAACTATACTCCTTGTACCTTGGTCGTAAGGCGTAGGTGGTAGGTTCCTCACCGAAGCTGCAATGCCCAGCCTACAGGCACTGCAGCATACTAGTACCATAGATTAGACATGTAGATTCCCATGTGTACAAAATAACTGCCAATATACTTACTCCTTACTTTGTTCAGAATCCACATACATTTTTGAAGTGGCTATTGTACTTGGCGGAAGTATCACTTTTTCCATTTCTGTGATTCAAGAAAAAGGTGTGTTAGTGTTTGCATTTTTTGAAAATTTACTATATTGCATAATAGACAGTTAACCTTTTTTTTTACACTCACATTTAGTTTACAAATCAGTGTACTGTGCATTGCGCTCAGTTTCTGTGTTTGCTTCTCTAATCCTTGGGTCTGGGGAAAAAAATCCTTGTCGGATTAAAAAGACCCTTCATGTCCTATGGTACTAACTACTTCCTTGTTTCCTTTGAGAGTTTCCTTCATCTTTCTGATCAATGTTATGTTTGTTGCCTTCCTGCCCATTTTTAACAACAGTTACATACCTGTAGGTGTATTGTACCTGTGCATTTGTTTTCAACGATCTATGATAATCATTTATTTGTGTCATTCTTTCATCCTGTTGGGTAGTTAGATACCTGTGGGCGTATTCTAACTGTTTGTAGTCTTTCACATAATTTGTGATTTGTTGACAATCTTGAAGTACACATTATTTCGAAAATGTTGGCTTTAAGAACATTAAATACGCATTTGTAAGGTTAGCTGGCAATCTCTGCTTTAGAGTAATGGCGCTATCATTACATTCAAACCATCCAGAATTCTTTTTAATGTATGCAGTGTGGTGACCTGCATTGGTTGTAGCTCCTGCATGGTAGATTATTCCTACTGTTGTAAAGGTTTTCTTTGCAAGTGACACTTGACCGTGTGTGAATCCAGTCAGTTTGCATTTGTTTTTGGTGCCATCTGCATCATAATGTAGAAGCATAAGTATTATATAAGCACTATGTGATTGTATCAGTAAGGTGGAGCGATTGTCTGAATTGCAAATACTACATAATCTCAGGAGGTGAGAGAGAGAGTGTCGGAAGCGGCCTCAGGAGAGACGTGACGATTGAGAGGTGCGGCTTGACACAGTACGTGCCGTTGGTACGTGATCTGCAAGCGCCGGCAGGTCCTTTCCTCTAGCACGGGACCCGATTGCTAGAGGCGAGTGGAGCTAGCAACGCTAGCGGTGCCCGCGCAGGGAGAGGCGCTATTTGGAGCAAACCAGGCAACGGAGCCCCCCCCTGGTGTGACACGAAGGTGCCTGGGGAAGGTGAAACAGCAGCACAAGGAAAGCGGTGCTTCCCCCCAGTATTTTTCATACCTGTGGCGTGCGTGTCGGTGCTGGGATCGCCTCTGTGTGCACCAGAGCAGCCGGAGGGGGTAGGACGGCAGCTCCAAGGCGGCTCCCCGACTGCGGACAAGTAAGTGGAGGGGCCAAGGGGGCCGTGGGCTTCGGCTGTGCCCTAGGGTTTCCCCAAGGTTGGCCTGGATGATCTCCAGTGTCTGACTTGCCCAGGGTACCTGCTGACTTTTTGTGTTTGTGTGGCTTGGGGTACTTTGGCTGCATTCTGACTGTGGACCCGACGGAGTTGGCTAAGTGATTTGTAGGAGTCCTTGAACCCTACCGAGTTTAGTAAGGCGGCAGTAGTGTAAAGATGCAGCGGGGGAGGAGAGCTCCGCACTCTTTATACAACCTGAGGAACAACAAGCCGCCTGCTGCGAAAGAGCAAAAGGAGTCCAACAGAAAGGGGATTAAACGTAAGAAAAACACCAAACACGTTCTGCCTGTAGTTCATGGTGCCATTACCAAGTTCTTTCCGGCGAACCCTCCTCCCGAGACTAACTCCACCATAATCGACGAAGGGCCAGAAGGGTCTGTACAAACACCCAAGGATTGCCAATCCATCATTTCTTCCAACTATGAGGACATCGATAACAATTCCCTTCTGGACCTGTGCTTGTCAATAAAGAGAGGAATGCAGCCGGATACCTTACAACCCACTGTAAGTGGTTTACCGATTCAGAAAGATATCAGCATGAATGATGTAGTTGAGGAGCATATTGCGGCAGGACTCCGCGATCGTCTCTCTGCATCTCCTAATCTGGTAATGGTTTCGATGGAGGATGAGCCGGATCAGGAGACAAACGAGGGCACGGGATCAGTAGCTAGCTCCACTCAATTGGCAGAATTACAAACATCTGTCGGAGCTCTAGAATTTGCTCTAAAAATACTGCTCCAGATGACAGGGCGCATCCTGGCAAATTCCAATGCCATTGCACTAGCACTGGATATGAAGAATACACTACAAGAGGAGACGGAAGAAAACCTATCAGAGGCACTCCGAATTGCCAAAGAGATGGAAGAAAAGGCAGTCGAGAGGGAGGAGAGCGGGGACCAAGTGGTACGGGAGACTTACATCTCGATTCAAGAGGCTCCCAACGAGGAAGTAGACCTTGAGTTGAATCTTAGGCCGTGGAGCCCCTGCTCACGGAAGCAAAGGAGACGTGCGAAAAAGGCTCTTAAAAACAAACCTCCAAAAACGGGCCCCCCACCGTCCTCTATAGGAAGTGGCCCTGCTATAGAAACCCGCTCAAAAAAAGCCCGGAAAAGGATGATGAGAGCAGCAGCCCGGGCGGCAGGAAAACAAGGCCCTCTTACCGGATGGCTGATGCCTAAAGAAAAGGAAAGCGAGGTGGACCTGGATTCCAATAAGGGGGAGGTCTCGGAATCAGAGGGGGAATTAAGCCTGCTTATCCCGGCAGAGCCTGTATGCGAGGGACACCCACCGAGTGACATTTCGGTGCCGCTATTACCAGAGAGAACGAGGGATGCACAGGAAAATCATTCTAACCGCATCTGTCTCATAAAAAACCTATATACTAGGGATAACCATTCCTGGCTGGCACGCTCAGAGCTATTGACCAGGCTCTATCACATCCCGCAACTCCGAGTGCTAAAATCAGATGACTTTCTGTTTCTTGAGCCTCTATCGGGGCCAAACCCGAATGTGTCTGCGTTACACTGTGTGTTTCTGAATACAGCGCAATTACTAAGAAACCATAAAGAAGAGCTGAGAGCAGTGGATATCGCCATTGATGTGGATTTGCAAGAAATTGACCTTTCAACAATCCCCGAGGCCCCAGAGAATACACCGGACTTGGAAACTGTAAACAAGTCAGTTTTAGGGGAGAATCCCCTATTGTATGAAGTGCAACAGACAATCAAATCCCTACTGGAGTCCCTTCCCCAGTTGATACAGAAGCATTGAAGCTTATCACTATTATCCTGGAATTGCAGAGGCTCCTCCCATCTTCTGAGAGAGGAGGGTTCGGCTGATCTTCTATCTCAGCAGAATTGTTTCTGTCTTCAAGAGACTTCGGGCGTTAGATCCTCTTTTTATGGACGGCTATGTTGTATACCAATCTCCGGCACAACGTGGACCCAAAGGACGCCCATTTGGCGGCCTTCTAACGGGGATCGATAATACCCTGATGTCGCGTAAAATTCAATGTGGAGCTGAGGACCTACTACTGGCAGTAGAAGTTGCTTACCCCCAAGACCAGGGAAATACTAAGTTTCTTCTTATTAACCTATATAACCCCCCCGGAGCAATTGTTAGAGACTCTCTTCAAGAGGCTTTACAGAATTTATTATCTTCCTGGTCATTGGGATCTAGTAATACTGCAGCTGTGGTTGTCGGAGATTTTAACTGTCACATGACCGATGAAACCGCTATTTCCTCCACTCCGGGCCTCAGTACCAGTTGTACGATGACACATAAAAAGAGAGAGCAGGAAGGGCTGGGGTGGCTGCAACTGTTTGAATCATGGGACTTGGCAATGATCAACGGCCGAACTCTGGGTGATAGGCCGGGGAAACACACCTGGTCCAATGGATCGTCTCAGAGCACTTTGGACTATATATTTATGTGCCCTTTGATGCGATCTAGAGTGGAGGACCTGTGGGTCAAGTCTAACAGCTGGAGTGATCATGCGGCAGTTATATGCTCACTCCTGACCACATTACCTGACACTCCGAAGTTGAACATTGGAAATATTTCAACTAATTGCCCAGGAACTAGAATAGTTTGGTCGGAGAAGAACGTCAGAGCTGCCGCAGAAGCTCTTAAATGGGATACAGTAGAGGGCGGTAATGATTTTATGGCCATGACTGCCAATGAAATAGAAGAGTGGATAATGGGATTCTCAGGTCACCATGCAGCTATCAAAAAGGGATATTTCATAAAAGATGGAGCTGTCCCCCCTCGATATAACAGGCAAATCCGGGATGCCAAGAGAGGACTGAGAAAAGGGATACGCAGCCTAAAACACCAGAATTTCACAGGAGCTTTATACCTTGAGAAATTAAGAACGATTAAAAGTCGTTACAGAACAGAGGTGAAGAGTATCAGGAGAACTGAGAAGATCAATTGTTACCAGCGACTTGTTAAAACTATCTGCTCTAAAAACTCGCGCAGCATTTGGGGACTCTTAAATGAGAACAGAACCAAGGGCAAAAGTATTATTGGCAATTCTATCAATGAGAAAATCTGGGAACTATTCCTCCTAAATCGTAATATGGAAGAGGATGGAACCACAAGCTGCACCATGGGGAAGCCCCCTATTTTACAACCTTTTGATATTTCCCCGGGGGCTATTCTCAACAAAATTGCTACCCTTAAGTCGTCTAGAGCCCCGGGCCCAAATGGGCTAGCTAATGTGGTGATAAAGAGCAACCCGCCCTTCTGGGCAGAGTTACTCTCCATACTTTTCAACAAGGTCTTTGCATCGGGGGACATTCCTCGAACTTGGCAAACTGCTATTTTGATCCCGGTATTTAAAAAAGGCAATCGCACAGATCCAAATAATTACAGACTTCTATCCATGCTGGACGTCACTGGGAAACTCTTCGCCTCACTTCTGCTAAGTGAAATGCAAAAATGGGTGAATGATAAGCAAATCCTCAGTCCATTCCAGTGCGGTTTTAGGCGGGACTTCTCAACAATGCATAATCTCCTGGTAATGGACGTACTGCGCACGAGGGCACTTAGTAGGGATCAGCCCCCTCTCTATGCACTATTTATTGACTTTAAGGCCGCATTTGACTCGATCCCAAGAGCAAGGCTTTGGAACAAGCTTGAAGCATTGGGGTGCCCCCCGGTTTGCTGTATTACCTCAGACTTTTGCACTGTAATACCTCAGTGCGCCTTCGTCTTAATCAGGATGGCCAATCGACTCAAAATATACTACAAAATAGAGGGGTAAAGCAGGGCTGGTTACAGCGCCTCTCATCTATAATCTGTACGTACATGACATCCCGGCGACTTTAGCGGAGGTTAACAACTGTCCTCCAAAAATAGGGGATATGTTATGTGCGGTCTTGGCGTATGCAGACGACCTAGTGGTCCTTGACAACACCATCGGTGGCCTCAGGCGTTCTGCCCATGCCCTCTGGGAATATGCAAAGACCAATGGCCTGACCATTAACCTAGAGAAAACTAATGTCCTGCGTTTTACCAGGAAAAGGGTGACCCGTTTGAATTTAACAGTACTCGAACACATAATTATGTACGTTCCGTCCTACCGCTACCTAGGTGTGGAAATAGAGCCCCTAGGTGATTATGAACTATGTAAACAGGGCCGTACCACCAGCGCCCTCCAAGTGATTTCACTTATTGCATCTTTCACTAGCAAACAAGGGGGTTTCACTCTGTGGGGAACACGTCATCTTTACATGCAAGTCTTTGCACCAATGGTCATCTACGGTCTAGAATCTCTGTTGACGATGAACCTGGCATGGCTCCAAGTGCTAGAGGGAAAGTTTTGGCGACGTATGTTGGGGCTTCCCCCGGGGGTGCCGATGGTCCTGATAAGATTAGAATTGGGCCTGCCATCACTGAAGGCCATGGTTTTGAAAAGAAGAACTGGGTTCTACCTGAAAATGATAAGTGGATCGGACAATCCCCTCATGGCAGTCTTACAGCAGGAATTTAGCAAAAAATGTACTTCTGCATCTCTGCACAAAGTCATGGGAAAATTTCTTAATGATATTGGCTGGATCCACAAAGGGTCTACGGTGACCAAGGAAATGTTAAATGCCCTAGGGAAAAAGGTGGACCTATGGGATTGGCTGGAGAATTTCGCCCATCTGGATACTCTTAAATCTTATCGTTTTGTGAACCATAGAATATTCAAGTTCATGAAACCGCAGGACTACCTGTTTCTCTGTCCCACCAGAAGACTCCGCCGATTCATTACCCTATTCCGACTAGGTCAACTACCTACCCTGTCGATCACAGGAGCTAGGGAAAACATTCCGTCTGCAGAGCGAACCTGTCGCATGTGTAAATCTCCCTTGTACCCTGAAACTGCTAGACACGTTCTAACTCAATGCATTGCACTTAAGATGATCATTATTAAGTTCTTGGCTGAATTCGTGCATGATCCCTGTACTATACCTAAACTCCCATTTTGGTTGTATTGTACAAACACATCCAATATGCACCTATTCATAGCCCTTTATAACGTATGGCAACAGATAGAACCTGGATTGGGAATTTTAGCTTACCCCATTACCAATTAGTATAAAGTGGCGTTGGCTCATTGGCTAATTTAGTGAAAGTAGTTGAAAAATATCAGTAAAGAAGGAAGTTAGTTAGTTTCTTCGAATGCAGATTGTGTATTTTGCTTTAGATGCTATTTTAGTGACTAATGCTTGATGATCATATGAGTTTTTTTACTTTTAGGTATGATTTTTATATGTATAACTTTTTGATTTTAATATATGTGTAAAGTTTGAATTTATTTTCTTACTACATCACATTAAAGAATTATTATTAATACTACATAATCTGCCATGGTTTGCATTTTGTACAAGTTGCTGAAATGGAATGTTCTCACAATTTGGTATGGAAACATACACAAATCGCTCATTTGGGATTTCTTCCTTTATCACTTTGCTACAGAGAGTGCATGCATGTTTCCACATCTACGAAATTTGGAAAATGTCATTTACAGGTATGCTTTTGTTTTCCAATACTTATAGTATGTACATTAGAAATTCTTGTGGATCTTCTTGTGAGTTCATATAGAATCTCACCATTCCAGCACAGTCATCCAATTGTTGCCTTACTCCATAAACACTGGGTTTGTTGATAGGATTGCTTGTTGCATTTCTATGCAGCACTAACATTTGCAAACACAATTGGTCTGCACTGTGCAGGTAAATATTGTTAACAATTGGTGGCAATTGTAATAGAATATTCATTGCTACATTGGCATAGCAACCTACCCCACTTTCATTTGCAAATTTGAATGGCCCAGCAAGTTCTGTATCTGAGTGCATTTTTCATTTTTTCTGTTGCATCTTTGCCGACGTCCCTGGTTTACATTCCCTGATAGGTTGTTCTATGTTTGCTTCAATTGATGAAACTTTAGCTTCTTTTCTTTGCTTTGCGGAATTTGCTGTTGAATTCTGTTGCATTTCTGTTTCATTTACTTTTCTTTTACCACGTTTCACTTTATCTGGAACAGGGTATTGTTTCAGATGAGGGGTGCACAGGGAACACAATCTATTGTATTTTAGAATGCAAGGAATATCAGCTTTGACTTTACTTGAATCAAAGTTTATTAGCAATAGACCGTCAAGTGTACGTAAGCGTGATAATGCTACATAGCTCATGCCTTCCTTAAACACTATGTTTCCTATATCTATCAATGCTTTGTCTAGGGTAAGGTCTTGGGATTTATGAATGGTAACTGTAAATGCAAGAGTTAGAGAAAATTACTCTCTACGTACATACATGTCTTTGAAGAGAAGGAATCGAGCAATTGAGCGCCCTATCCTTTTCACTTCTGAAACTTTATCAAAGCAAATATTTACAAACTGAATGTTGCTATCACGTGGGTATGATTGAAAGCCAACAAATGTGCATAGTGCTCCATTAACTACCCCTTGCTCTACGTCAAGGTTACATTTAAGCATTACTCTACAATTTAAGGATAATTTCAATATTTTTTCCAACCCAGTTGTGTTGGAAATTGAATTTTCAAAACTATTTAGTCTTGTTGTGGCTTGCTCACACATGGGTACTGTCATACCATGCATGTCTAGTTTGTCTGTGGCCCTAATTTCTATTATTGGTTGCATTTCTTTCTTTAACATTGTTTCATTGAATATGAAACAGCTTGCAAGAGTTGGCATTAAGGCCATACAATGGACATTTTTGTCCGCTATTTGTTCCATAACATCAGTTGCACATGCATTATCACCATAAAGTGCACGTATATGCCGGTTTTTCCATACAACTTGTGCTTCTTGTGATAATACAGCAACTCTAATACTTTTTAAGATGTTGGTATAAGTGAGATCTGCAGATTGCCGCATGTTCTCAGTTAATTCTCTGTATTGGAAATGTTGCCAAAGGTTAACATTACCTATGCTACCAACAGTTTTCCGGCAGAGTTTGTGGCCTAAGGTTTTAAAAATCGGTTCACCTTTCACTGGTGTCAATTGTAGAAGATCTCTGAAAACAATAATGTGTTTCCCTGTAAAGAATTCTTTGTTATTTTTAACTACTTCTTGCAATCTGAGATGAATCGAAGCCAACATTAGGTTGGAGAGCATGCTCACTTCATCTATTAGCAGCATTTTCATTTGTTTCAATATTCTACGTAATTCCATTGCAGCTTCTGCAGAAAGTTTGTAGTAGTCTAATTTATTTTGATGCTCTACTGGAAGCAGTAGTAATTGGTGTAAAGTCACACCTCCTATGTTGTAGGCAGCTAAACCTGTGGGGGCCGTTACAACAGCTGACAGTTAGTTGTTTGTCAATTGTTGAAGGAACTTGCTGATGATTTTGATTAAGAATGTTTTCCCTGATCCAGCTTCATCACTGACGTACAGCAGTATAGGTTTGTAATTTTGGCAGGTGCATTCTTTATTTTCGTGTTGTACAACATGTACAATTTGTTTTGTTAGGTCTTCAAAAATGGTGCACTGATCGTTGTTAAGTTTTGCTTGTAGTACAGTTAAGTCTTCTGTATCTTCTTGATATTGATACATGGTGTTTTCTACTTCTGCCCTAGCTACGTCAGCCTCATTTGCTATTAGTGGTTGTCCTAGTGGTTCTTGACTTCCTGTTACAGAAGGTTGACTACTATCGGAAGAGTCCTAGTTGGGCCTGAAGTTCTTCTTCCTGTTGCTGCTCATTGTGTAACATCGTTTTGTACTGCATAAAGTTCACATCGGTGATATTGATTTCATTTGCTTTGAAAGCATCTTCATAGCAGTCACAATTATCTAGTATGTCTTCCTCTTTTCTCCATGGTTTGAAAAGTTGTAACAGAGACATGTAGTATAGTTCTTTCTGTTGAGGAGTTTTTAATGATAATTTTACATGATTAATTATGCTTCGTTTGGTAAGTTTCGCTAAGCTCCCTTCACAATTGGTCACTCTATATCTACGTTTGCTTTCATCGGGTTTGACATTTTTGTATGCAACATTTTGAGCTATGTGGTATAGACACATGCTTTCCAGAGTGGTACTCCTGTTCGGATAGTATGTGTCCAGTAAATAGTTTTTTAGAATGTCTTTGCTGTTGGGATCATTTCTGGCAATTGTTTCTATGTCCTCATATGATTTTAGCACTATTTTTCTTGATTTTGCAGGACCAAGACTAAGCCATACTATGTTATCTGATTTTCCATACAAAGCAGTGCCGGTTAAACAATCTTCTGCTTCATAGTCCCCACATTCTCTTTGAGAGAGAGTTTTTATGCCTAGGCTGTACAATTTCTGTGACAATGTTTTGTCTGATGCTAGGTCATCCAAGAGGTTTTGAAGCTCTGTTTTTTCTGCTTTTGTTAAGTAGGCTGTTCCATATCGTGTAACAGCAGTTGAATTGTCTGCAATGTACTGCACATCTATGTTTGCATTCCATAAGAGAGCAATGATTGCATTGTAATCATTGATCTATTTTGATTCTTCCCTTCTTTTTATGTAATATGTGTTTTTAGGTGTTTTACCTTTAACACTATGTCGAACTGAAGACATGAAGTTGTTTACTTCACCTGTTTCTGTAATTGGTCTAGGGAAACCAAAGCAGCATTTGGTGTAGTATTTACCTTTGTTTTTATATTTGCGACGACAATATTTGCCACATCTGTGTCTTTGAAATTGTAAAATCTGCCCATGCAGCTCACTATGAGTCTGTTGTGAAGGGATTTCACAAGTGACATATTTTGGATAAACTGCAAAACAGTGCTATCAGTGTTGTGCCCAAATTTCGGTGCACCTTTAATCCATAACAGCATGTGAATATGTGGTGCTCCTCTCGCTTGATATTCTTTTCTCCAAAAGAAGTGCTGCACTTCTCCAAGGGGAGGAACAGTTTTATTGCAAATAAAGTGTAGAATGCAATGAAACGATGACGGAAATATCTTGACACATTAACTGGTTCTAGAGAGTAAAGTTCTCCAGGTGTTAATATATCTATGTTGTTTTTGTTGCTGTTTGCTATGCATAGGAACTCCTGTAAATCTTCCCATACATATTGTGCACAAATTAGCGTAACAAACCAAGTTGGTGGTCCAAGGTTTCTGATCATGCAACGCACGTCTCCCACTAGATCTAATGGCAAATAAACTACTTTGCCACAAATGCCTTTCACCAATTCAGAGGAAGGTAATTTTGCTGTTTTTGGATGAAGGTGTATAATTGCTTAAAATGGGTGAACTGTTTGAATTATTATGCTCTCATACAAATTGAGCTGTTGCAGGATTTTTGGTAATGGAAACAATTCCAAATTATTTGTAATAGCACGTGAAGGAGTGTGGTTGTTGTCTAATTTTGCAGTACAGTAACTGCAACATATGAGGCGTTCATAATTGTTTTCAGCTAAAAGGTACAACGCTAATTCAAACCATTTAGAGTCTTCATTGTCTTCTATTTTGTATGATATGTCCACATTTTTTGTGTTCTTTTTGTAAAACGTTCTGCGGCAACACACACACACATGGTTTGGTACTTCAGCCGATGACCTTTTAAATTTGACTATTTCTTTTCTGTATGTGTGTAATAGAAGGTTGCTATGTGCAGAATTGTTGATACTATGTTCTAAAACTATTGTATTTTGTAAGTGGCTCTCACTTCCAAAATACTTTTTCTGAATACGGTCAATTGCTTCTTGTAAGTATTTGAGTGTACCATGCAGAAGAGTGGTATTTCAATTGCCTAATTCTGAAGCTGGACTTTTTGCATAGTATATTTTATACACTACATTTCTTACATTGGAATGATGTATTGATATTCTTTTGATATCATGGAAGGTACTTTTGCAACTAGGCCCAGAAATGCAGGCTAATGAATGTCCTTTTAGTCCTGTGTCTTTCCGCACTGGACAAATATCCATATTTTGCAACACATTCACTTTACTTTTGTCTTTACCTTTTACATATTGATTGAGGAACTGACGTAAAGATTTGAAAGCTTTGTTTGGAATGGCACACATTGGTGTGCACAGCCATTTGTATACTGGACGGTGTGGTTCTGCTGAATCGAGAGGTAATTGTGATTTTTCAGGGGATACTTTTGTAAGCAGTGTTTCGTGTTCCATGATGGTAGTATTGATTTTCTCATACCCTTGTCCACTACTATGGATGGCAATTGTGTTTGTTTGATTTTGTTTGTATACTTCTTCATTAAAATATGGTTCTGTGGTTGTTGTGTGACTCCATTCACCAGCACAAACATTTAAGAAATTATTTTTGTTCACATTCTGTTTATTGCTGAGTTTCTTTTGTAGTTTGGCACTTAGTTTTGTTAGTGCTTTCATCCTATTTAACACTAATATGAACAACTTCCTTTTGAGAAGGATTGCACTGTCCACGAGAGCTTGAAGGATTAACTTTCTACGGTAGGTTTTGAGGGGTGAGGATGATTTCGGTCCTCTTCTTGCTAGATTCAGAAGGACTCTGTGACGAAACATTTTTGCTAAAATACTTTTTTACTATGGGTTCTTCTTACACTATCAGGATTATTAGGAACATTGTTAGCTGTACTGGCAGGCATTTTTCTGACAATATTTTTGTGTTCTGTGTCACTTTTTGATGGAGGAGGAACAGTTTCCGTAGTTGAGACTTCCTTTATTTTGTTACCCAGCTGCATTAGCTGGCTTATACCAACATTCTCTATTAACTCTACAACAGGTTGATGCTTACATTGGGCACCTTTATTTTTATTTGCTCAACTTCTGCGTTCCTTTCTACGGAGCTGATTTTTGGTAGGCATTCTTTGGTGTCTGTTGAGAAAAAATATATACTTCGGTCCGTTGTCCAATGTATGTGTGCAGTGTGCATATGTGCATGAGTCAGATGCGGAAGCTCTTTGTCATGGTGTGTCAACGTGCATTGAACTCTTGCAATGATTTGGTAAGGCTAGTTTACTTTTTGTATACTACTACAATGTACTTAAGATGAGAGTACAAAGTGCCCTACTTGTGAGGAGAACCATTATTAATAACCGAAATGCCAAAAGCTCACTACAACAACCTCATTTCACAATCTAACTTTCTAAGCATTACGTATGTTATTTGGGTACCAAATGCACAGGGATTTGTCAGCCATTCTGCCTGTTATTCTTTGTTCAATAAATGGATATTTGTAGGTAGAATGGTTTACAAATCAATGCTTCCTTTGGTGCCCAAACTAAACCAATAACCAACGCAGCCTCTTTGAGGAGTAGTTACCATATAAAAGTTGTATTGTACTTACTTTTTTGTGCAAGATGACCAGGTTTCTTCGGATATGTCATCTGCAGTGTAGATGCTGTTGATTCTCAGGGGAGTAGTCTTCACTGTGATTCAAAAAAAAAATAATCAATACTTTGTGTGTTTGCAGCAGTGATGACACTGCACACATTGATTGTCCTTCTTTCATCAGAGCATTCACCTTTTATATTTCAACCCAGTGCACGTGTACATTTCATTTCACTCTGTGCAGTCTTTGCATGGTACTTGCAATATGGTACTTGAAAGTCCTTCAAAATAGCTCTAACTTCTAAGGGTAAGGAAATGCCTTGTTGTTTACAAAGTGTGCTGTGCATAGGAGGGAGGTTTGTAAGCGATAAGGTATATAGTACTAGACGGGGAAACATTTTCTACTTGTAAATTAAAAGCACAATGCCGAAAAATTGGGAGACCCTGAGAAGAAAATGTCACCACCGCAATCGGGAACCCCTACTATTCTCATACGATCACATTGCAAGTAGCATTACTATAGGCCGTACAGAGTACACAACTCCGACATTTTCACAAACAAAATTCAGTTCTGCTGTAAATAGCCATGCTTGCAACGTATGTACAGGTAATGCGGAAGACAATAAGCAGTCGTGCGATTTGTGATTGACTAATCGGACATCTTGCACTATAAAGGGGGAGCGTTGTTATGTATTCCCTATGGACATTTAGTGGCATTATTTTGTCTAAATTAAATCATAAGGGTTCCACAAGTTCTCTGATTAAAATATACATACCTGTACTCTATACTCATGCATGGGCACATGCATGAAGCTGCACATAGAAATTCACATACTTGCACAGTTGCTTGTGAAGTAGGTGCTTTGCAATGATATGCAACTTCCATTCAGAATCATCGCCAGTAATTTTGAAGTGCGCAATGTTGATGACGGAGTTAAAATTAGTGATGTTCAATGTGATTGGTGGATGATTGTGCGACTGCTTAGTTGTGTCCAATGAGGAACTCGCTTTGGTACCGCAGTAGAAAGGGTGGAAGAACTGGGTAAGAGTTACATGCTGCACGTGGGCAACGCTTGTCCGCTGGTAGGGCGTGTTGCATACGGGTTTGTACAGCAAATCCTGCATGCGAAGGCGACTGAAGGCATCAGCCAATCAGATGTTCACATTACTCTTTTGTGTCGAAAGACGGTGCGCACACTGAAGATGGCAGAAGTGGAGAGGGTCAGGGTTTTGATGCTTGGAGACCTTTTTGTGCAAGGCTTACAACACTATGTCGAGAGCAGGCATGTGGCACACCATTTTGATGTGCGAGGAGTGGAGGTGGCGTGGAGCGCTGACACTGATGCCAATGCTGCGGCAATTCTGCAAGTTTGTAGAGACATGCATACAATGACCACGCCTCATGTGGTAATTTTGCACTACGGTGCTTGCCATTTGGGATACGTGACTTCCCGTACTTTGTTGGCAGATTTGGCACAGTTGGTTGAAGTACTCATGACCATCTTCCCAACAACCAAAGTAATTTTTTCTGCTTTACTCCCTAGAGTGCAATGGAATAACACTTCTGTTTTCTGTCCCTATCAAAGCATCGGGAGGTGTATCATCAATCGCGGCATGCGTGCATTCATGCTACGAGCTGGTATGTTTTTTTGCAGCTATGAAAACATTGCTCTAAGCAATGCAGATTATTTTGAAGGAGATGGTGTTGTCTTCTTTGGGAAATGCCATGTTCTTTTGGAACGTAAGGCTTGCTTTAGAGAAGGTTCTGTTATGTTTTCAAGAGTAAAGCAAGGACAAAATATACAAAAAAATACATAAAATACCAGATGTCTGTACGGTATCTGGCCTTAAAGGGTAAAAAGTGGAATAGTAATTTAATGTACCGTCGTCACGCTCTGATCCTGTACATGTCTGCGAACATGGCGGTAGTTTGCAGCCAGCACATTTCACCAACGGGGATTCAGGGGTGGAAACACTTGTAAATGAGAATGAGCGGAGCTGGGGATTGCTCCATAAAGTTCAGTACGTGTGTTCTGACCGACGTACTTTAGTAAGACAGTCTTCTCCCTCACAGGAGACCACACAGCCATGGCTTTCCATGCTCGAAAACAGATTATCTGGATTTTGGGAGACTCATGGATACATTGGTTGAAAGTGCATGCAGAAAGCTGCAGTTTATCTAAAAATCTCAGATTTCCTCATGTGGAAGTGCACTGGCATGGTGTGCGTGGCATAAGATGGCTGGACTTGTACCTCTCTGTGTTACTTTACTGACAGAGTGTCCTCCAGATATACTGATCATTCATTGTGGAAGAAACAGTTTATGCCATGTATCTGGAATTTCTTTGCAATTTGCAATGAAGGAAGGACTCGCGGAGCTCATGGACATGTTTCCAAATAGTCAAATACTTTTCTCCTGTATTGCACAAAGACAAATATGGCTGCGTTCTTCTGCGTTTGGTCCACAAATGGAGAAAGCGAGACGCAATGTGAATAAGGCTCTGTGCATTTTTAAGAGATGTTGGCATGTCCTCTTTCCACAATTAAAACATATTGTATCGCAGCACTTCTATTTTCCGCAGAGTTGGAGTCCACCTCACATATGCTGGCAATCAGATTTTTCTTTGCAATGTACAAAATATATTGCAACCTCTTTTGCAATCACACTAACCTATGTGACAATCCGTTTTCACCAATCCACTTTTTGACCCACTCAACACACCACCAAAAGTCTCCTTTCAGAGCCGCCACTTACTCCCAGCGTACACTTCATTGTGTTTGCTCCACTTGCACCCTCCCTTTTTTCCCCTACGACTGTCCGCAAACTTTTTCAGCACTCCGCGGGTGTCTACGACCATCACTTCATAGTTCTATTGTTATACTGAGAAAGGCGGCTCTGAAAAGAGCCTTTTCTGTAATTTGTGTTGTTTTTACGTTTATTGTTTAACAGCACATGGCACACTAAGGGAAGAAGGCAAAGGAGGGTAAGGAAGGGACACCAGCCATGGGGATAAGAAAGGGCAAGTGAACAGAGAAATATTTAGGGTGAGCTTTATTTAGGTAAGGAGCAGATCTTCTGGTGCTCTGTGAATGCAGCCTCAAAAGCACTTCGAAAACTCACTCCCTGCAGTGTCCTGCATCACAATACGGGCACACTACTTTCACCTTTGAAAGGTAAGGGTCAACAGCATTGCGAATGGCTTGTGAGGCAGATGGAGGTGTGGTGGGAGGATCGGACACGGAGGATGCTGTAGAGGAACTCAATCGACTACGCTCTTCACATGGCAAACCCACCTTGAGAATGTCTGCAGTGTGGAATGAAGTGAGGTGTCGTTTCATGGTTGTTGTACCAAAACTGTACGCACCAAATCTCCCACGACTCAGCACCACCTCACCAGGTTCGCACGTGCTTTTGGTACGTTCCTATACACAGAAAACAACCGCCATCCCGACGACTCCCACCGAGTGCTCCTAGTGCGAAGTTCCTCCAAATCATTCTCTTCCTCCTCTTCTTCCTCACTCTCTACAACCTCACCCTCATATCTATCTGCAGGCCTTTGGGGAGGTGGTGGTGGGGGCAGGTTTGGGGGTGGCGCAGAGGCTAATTACCCAACAGCTGCCATGGATCCATACCGATTCACTTTGAGTAATGTTGATCCTGTCCGCCTCTGTCCGCAAACAGGCGCTCAGTCTGTCCCTTTCCAATATCAATGGGTAGGGGGTTCTGTATGTTCTATGTTAAATGTATGTCAAGTACGTACATTACACTACATATCTCCCAAGATCATATAATGACAATGCATATTCTGCACAACAACTTCATTGCCACAATGTCATGATTAAGTTCCTCTTCCAAAAACCTGTACAATTCACTACACAAAAAACTTTGTTAAGGGGATATTATGGTTAAGTTGCCATCCCAAAAACCTGTAAAATTCACTACAAAAAACACTTTATTGAGGGGACGTTATGGTTAAGTTGCCATACCAAGAACCTCTGCCCTTCACTAAAAAAAAAAAAATGTCCCCTCCCCTTTATGCTTCAACTCACAACCCAAAAACTGTGAAAATTGCCAGTTATGGCAGACTGAGCCCCCTTACTTGCCATCACCACTGTGTACTGCCAACACTAACACCCAGAACATGATAGATGGCATCTCAAATGTCACTGATGACATCATTGACAACATCACATGTTTAGCCCCTTTGTTTTTGTTCTCTGCCATATATATATATATATATATATATGTACATTTGGTAAAAAAAAACTTTGTTAAAGGGATGCTATAATTCACAGTGACAACAAAAAACACTGCACATTCCCCCATTATGGTAATCTTAGCAACCATAACTCGCACCATCTATGTGCATTGCTAAGACTAACAGCCAGGACATCAAAGATGACATCACAAATATCATTGATGACATCACAAAAGACTCTTGTCAGAGCCGCCTTTCTCAGTGCAACAGTAGAGCTTTGAAATTACTGTTGTAGGCCCCCTCGTTTTTTTTTTAAAGTCTGCGGACAGTCATGGGACTCACAAAAATGGAGGGTGCAAGCAAAGCAAAACCAATGTACTTTTTGCTGGGGGTAATTGGTGGCTCTAAAAAGAGCCTTTCGGTGGTGTTGTGTATGCTTCCAAAACTGTAGGGTGTAAAAAATGGATTACCAAATAGGTTACTGTATGATTCCAAAAAAAGTTGCAATGCATGTAGTACATTGCGAAGAAAAATTTGATTGCCAGCATATGTGAGATGAACTGCATCTCTGCGAAATATGAAAGAGCTGCGAAACAAAATGTTGTCATTGTGGAATGAGGACATGCCAACATCTCTTAGAAATGCACAAACAGCCTTATTCACATTGTGCCGCGCTTTCACCATTTGTGGGTCAATTGCAGATCAACGCAGCCACTTTTGTCTTTGAGCAATACGGGAAAAAAGTATATGGCAATTTGGAAACATGTCCATGACTTGCGCAAGTCCTTCCTTCATTGCAAATTGCAAAGAAATGCCAGAAACATGGCCTAAACTATTGCCGCCACAATGAATGATAAGTATATCAGGATGACGCTCTGTCTGTAAAGTAATGCAGAGAGGTAACAAGTCCAACCACCAGATTCCGCGCACGCCATGGCAGTGCACTTCCACATTAGCAAATTCAAGATCTGCAGATAGACCGCAACTTTCCGCATGCACCTTCAGCCAATGTATCCACGAGTCTCCCATAATCCAGATAATCTGTTGCCGAGCAAACAGAGCCATGGCTGTCTGGTCTCCTGTCAGGGAAAAGATGTTCTGACTAAATATCTCCGTACAAAACACACCCACTGACATTCACTGACCAATCCCTGCCTTCGCACATTCTCATTTGCATGCGTCTCCACCCCAAAATCCCCATTGGTAAAAGGTGGCACCTGCAAACTACCGCCATGTTCATGGACACGTACAGCACCAAAGCATGCCGACTGTACATTTAAATATTATTCCCCTTTTCCCCTTGAAGGTGGGCTCTGAAAAGAGCCGTTGTTTTTTTTTATTTTTTGGGCAGACAGACACCTGTTATTTTTCTTTTTTATTTTGCTATTTTTTGTTCTTACTTTACTCCTAAAACCATTACAGAACCTTCTCCAAAGCAAACCTCACATTCCAAAAGAAAATGGCATTTCCCAAAGAAGATAACACAACACCATCTGCTTCGAAATAAGCCGCATTACTGGGTACAATGTTCTCGTGGTTGCAGAAAAACATACCAGCATGTAACATAAAAGCACACATGCCACAATTAATGTTACACCTCCCAATACGTTGATCAGGACAGAAAACAGAACTATCGTCCCATTTTCCTCTAGGCAGTAACCCAAATAAAAATATTTTCACAGTTGGAAAGATGTCATGACTCCTTCAACCAACTGTTCCAAATCTTTAAACAAAGTACGTGAACTCATGTAGCCCAAATGGCAAACATCGTAGAGCAAAAGTACCACAGGAGAACTGGTCATCGTTCGCATCTCGGTGCAAACTTGGAGAAATGCTGCAACATTGCGATCAGTCTCAGTACTCCAAACCACCTCCACTCCTCTCACATCAAAATGATGTGCCTCATGCCTACTTCCGGCATACAGCTGCAAACCTTGGACAAAAATGTTTCCAAGGACCAAAACCCTGACCCTCTCTCGCCTCTGCCATCTTCAGTATACACACCGTCTTTCGCCACAAAGGAACAATGTGAAGCTGATGGCCACAGTCCCTTTTCCATGTTCCATTTGCTTTAGATACCCATATGTGACACACCTTACCCGCGGACAAGCGGTGTCTACGTGCAACATGTAACTCTTAGCCAGTCCTTCTACCCTTTTCATATCAGTCACGATTCCATTTCCTCTTTGGACACAGCTAAGCAGTCACACAATCATCCACCAATCACATTAACTAGCCCTACATCTAACTCCGTCATAAACAATTTGCACTTCAAATGTACTACTGATCACTGTGAATGCAAGTCGCATATCATTGCAAAGCACCTACTTCAAAAACTACTGTGCAAGTGTCGCAGATTTCTTCATACAGCTCCATCCACGTGCATATGCACGCGTATAAACTACAGGTTTTCATATTTTACTCAGAGAACATGTGCAACCCATATGATTTCATTTAAACAAATTATTCCAATTAAATCTGCATAGGCAATACATACCAACGCTTGTCCTTCAAGTACAAGATGTCTGATTTTTCATTAACAAACTACTTCTTACTGTCTTCCGCATAACTTATACAAACGTTAGAACCCTCCCTTTTTAGTGGGAAAATCGATTTTCCATTAGAAAATGGCACATTTTTTTACTGTGCACCGTCTACATAAATGCTACTTCCAATGCGATCGCATGAGAAAAAGTAAGCACTCCCGATTGCAGTGGTGGCATCTCCCTTCGAGGGTCTCCCAATTTTTCGAAATCGTACTTACAATCTGCAAGTACAGATGTTTTCCCCATTTACTATACTAACCTATCGCTTACATACCTCTCTGCCATAGATAACACAGCTTAAAAGAAACAAGACATTTGTGTAACCTAAAAAATGTACGCAGTTCTGAAGCACGTACAACTGCCATACTGCAAGTAACATAGAAAGTCAGCACATAGTGCAGTGAAAAGCACACATCCACTGTGTTCAAATGTCAAAGAAGAATACTGCGACGAAAAATACAACATTAACGTGTACTCTAACATCACAGCTTTAAACAAACAAAGCTACTAACTTCTTCTTTTTACAATTGCATTCAAGACTACTGACCTGAAAATCAACAGCATCTACACATGCAAATGCTATATCCAAAGAAACCTGGTCATTCTTCAAAAAGTAAGTACAGTAAGGACCTTTATAATGTAGCTATTCCTCAAACAGACTGTATTGGTTATGTATTTAGTTTGTGCACCAAAGCAAACAGTGATTTCTGAACCATTCTACCCACAAATCGCCATTTACTAAACAAAGATTAACAGGCAGAATGACTCACAAATCCCTGTATGTTTGGTACTCAAATAACATACAGATCCCTTAGAATGTTAGTACTAGAACACAAATAGCTGTTTCAATTTTATGCCACTACGTTCACTATTAATGCTTCTCCTCACCACTAGCCCACTTTCTACTCTCATCTGAAGCACATTGTAGTAGTATGTTAACAGAAAACTAGACTTCCCAAATCATTTTAAGAGGCCAATACACATTCACACACCACCACAAAGTGCTTTCCCAGCAAACTCATGCACACAACCACACAGCACACATACATTATACAACAGACCAAACCATGCCTTTTTTTTCTTCAACAGACCCCAGAAAATGCCTACCAAAAAGCAAGTTCATAGAAAGGAACACAGAAGTAGAGCAAATAAAAATAAAAGTTTCCAACCTAAGCATCCATCATTAGCAGAGTTTCTAGAGAACGTAATAAGAAAAGGACCAAAATCATCCACACCCCTTAAATCCTACCGTAGAAAAATAATCCAACAAGCTCTCATGGATAGTGCAATCATTCTCAAAAGGAAGATGTTTACATTGGTGTTAAATAGAATGAAACCACTAACAAAACTAAGTACCAAACTGCAAAAGAAACTTATCAATAAAAGAAATGTGAACAAAAACAACTTCTTACATATTTGTGGAGGTGAATGGAGTCACACAACTACCACAGAACCATATTTTAATGAAGAAGCATACAAACAAAATCAAACAAACACAATTGCCATCCATAGCAGTGGACGAGGATATGAAAAAATCAATGATACCATCATGGAACAAGAAACACTGCTTAGAAAAGAATCCCCTCAAAACTCAGAGTTACCTCTCGATTCAACTGAATCAGACCATCCAGTATACAAATGGCCATGCACATCAATGTGTGCCATTCCTAATAAATCTTTCAAATCTTTACGTCAGTTCCTCAATCAGTATGTGAAAGGTAAAGAGAAAATAAAATGAAAGTACTGCAAAATATGGATATCTGTCCAGTGCGCAAATACACAGGACTACAAGGACATTCATTAGCCTGCATTTCTGGACCTATTTGCAAAAGCACCTTCCATGATATGAAAAGGATATCAATACATCATTCAAATGTAAGAAACCTAGTGTATAAAATATACTATGCTAAAAGTCCAGCTTCAGAATTAGCCAATTTAAATAAGACTCTTCTGCATGGTACACCCAAGTATCTACAAGAAGAAATTGACCGTATCCAGAGAAAATATTTTGGAAGTGAAAGTCACTTACAAAATGCAATAGTTTTAGAACAGACTACCAATATTTCGGCACATAGCAACCTTCTATTACACACATACAAAAAAGAAATACTAAAATTTAAAAGTGCATCGGCTGAAATACCAAACCATGTGTGTGTGTGTTGCCACAGAACGTTTTACAAAAGGAACACAAAAAATGGAGACATATCATACAAAATAGAAGACAATGAAGATTCCAAATGGCTTGAATTAGCTCTCTACCTTTTAGCCGAAAACAAATATGAAATAAGTGAACCCCTAATATGTTGTAGTTTCTGCACTACAAAACTAGACAACAATCAAAGTCCTTCACGTGCTATCACAAATAATTTGGAATTGTTCCCACTACCAAAAACCTTGCAACAACTCAATTTGTATGAGAGCATCATAATTCAAACAGTTCATCCATTTCAAGCAACTATACGCCTTCTCCCAAAAACAGCCAAATTACCTCCCTCTGAATTGGTGAAAGGCATTCGTGGCAAAGTAATTTATTTGCCATTAGATCTTACAGACAATTTACACACTCTAGGACTGCAACGAAAATAGAACATTCTTTAATTGTGTTGGTAAATGGTGTACCAACCAAAGACAAAACAATTTGGCAACAACTGGTGGACTTACATAAAGTTAGACACGCCTTGCAATATCTAAAAGACAATAACTACAAGGAAATAAATATTGAAGAAAGCTTAAGGGAAACAACTGAAATAATTGAAGAGTCAGCAGAAACTGGACAATTTGAACTTCTGGATCCTGCTGCAGTATCCACTCTTTTGGACCAGTGCACAATTCATCCATTGCATTCCAATGAAAGCAAAGATGATGCACTAGAAACTTACCAAATGCGACAAACCAAAGGTTCACCAATGAGCATATGGGAAAAAAGTATAGAAGCACGTGCTTTTCCACTGCTATTTCCTACTGCCAAAGGTGGAAGGTACGATGATAGACCCACTCAGATGCCGCATCAGAATACCGCTCATTACAAATCTATTCCCAAGATCCCAGGTTTAGACAAAATATGGAATATATATTCCACCCACTCTTTGAAAGTGAACTAGCAACCATATGTTACGGAGTTGCACACATTTTGAAATGTGGAACCCACTTTCAAAATATGTCAGCTACACAATTAATACAAAAAATACAAGATAAAGATGAAGGTTTACAGTCAAGTATAACAAATTTGTTTGCAAACATGCGTGGTACAAAAGAATACTGGTTCCGATGACACAGAGACGTACGTTGTATAATCAGAAACCTTGGACCACCGACTTGGTTTGCTACACTAAGTTGTGCAGAATATGCATGGGAAGATTTACATGAGTTCCTACGCATATCAAACAACAACAAAACCAACATACATTTATTAACACCTGGAGAACATTGCTCTCTAGTTCCAGTCAATGTATCATGATATTTCCATCATCGTTTCATTGCTATGCTACACTTTATTTGCAATAAAACTGTTCCTCCCCTCGGAGAAGTGCAGCACTTTTTTGGGAGAAAAGAACAACAAGCTAGAGGAGCACCACATATTCACATGATTTTATGGATCAAAGGTGCACCTAAATTTGGTGAGGTCACTGATGCTACTGTTTTGCAGTTCATCCAAAAATATTTCACTTGTGAAATCCATTCACAACGGACACATAATGACCTGCACCAAATGCCGGTTTGGTTTACCTAGACCAGTTACAGAAACAGGTGAAGTGAACAACTTCATGTCTTCAGTTTGACATAGTATGAAAGGTAAATCCCCTAAAAACACGTCTACATAAAAAGAACCGAAGAATGTAAATATATCAATGATTACAATGCAATCATTGCCCTCTTATGGAATGCAAACATAGATGTGCAGTACATTGCAGACAATTCTACTGCTGTGGCACGATATTTTACAGCCTACTTTACAAAAGCTGAAAAACAGAGCTTCAAGACCTCTGAGATGACTTATCATCAGACAAAGCACTATCTCAGAAGTTGTACAGCCTAGGCATAAAAATGCTCTCTCATAGAGAATGTGGCGCCTATAAATTGGCAGATAGTTTAACTGTTACTGCTTTGTAGGGAAAATCAGACAACGTAGTATGGTTAAGTCTTGGTCCTGCTAAATCTAGAAAAAGAGTTGTGAAATTATATTAGGACATAGAAACAATTACCAGAAATTATCCCAATAGCCAAGACATTTTAAAAAACAATTTACTGGACACATACTATCCGAACAGGAGTAGCACTTTGGAAAGCATGTGTCTTTGGATACAAAAATAATGTAAAACCCGATGAAACCAAAGGTAGATATACAGTCATAGATTGTGAAGTCAGCTTAGTGAAACTTATAAAAACAAAGCTTGATTAATCATGTTAAATTGTCATTAAAAACTCCTCAACAGAAAAAACTGTATTACATGTCTCTACTACAACTTTTGAAACCATGGAGAAAAGAGGAAGAGATACTAGATAACTATGACTGCTATGAAGATGCTTTCAAAACAAATGAAAGTACTATCATGGATGTGAACTTCACGCAGTACATAGCAATGTTGCACAATGAACAGCAACACAAAGAAGAAATTCAGGCCCAACTAGATAAGGACTCTTCCGACAGTAGTCAACCTTCTGTAACAGGAAGTCAAGAACCACTAGGACAACCACTAATAGCAAATGAGGCAGAATTAGCCATGACAAAAGTGGAAAACACCATGTGTCACTATCAAGAAAATATAGAAGACTTAACTGTATAACAAACAAAACTTAACAAAGAGCAGCGCACCATTTTTGAAGACGTAACAAAACAGATTGCACATGGTGTAGAACACGAAAATAAAGAATGTACCTGCCAAAGTTACAAACCAATACTACTGTACGTCAGTGGTGAAGCTGGGTCAGGAAAAACATTCTTAATCAAAATCATCAGCAAGTTCCTTCAGCAATTGACAAACAACAAACTATCAGCTGTTGTAACTGCCCCCACAGGTTTAGCTGCCTACAACATAGGTGGTGTCACTTAACACCAATTACTACTTCTTCCAGTAGAACACCAAAACAAATTAGACTACTACAAACTTTCTGCAAAAGCTGCAACGGAACTATGCAGAGTATTAAAACAAATGAAAAGGCTACTTATAGATGAAGTGAGCATGGTCTATAACCTAATGTTGGCTTTAATTCACCTCCGATTGCAAGAAGTACTTAAAATAAACTAGGAACAACTCTTTGCAGGGAAACACATTGGGGGTAATTCATAGAATTTAGCACACAAGTGGCGCACGCGGCTGGCGCACAGTGTGTGCGTGCAAATCTCTGCGCCAGCCGCGTGCGCTAAAATCCATTTCCGCGCACAGCATATTCATGGATTTTAGCTACCAAAACCAGCCATGGCGCACAGTGGCGCATCGACCCTGCAGCAGCGCCAATTACGCCCCGAAGAACGCCCCTCGCCCAGGGTAAAGCCATCAAAATCCCCAATCTAGCGCAAAGGGCTGCGCTAACCCTGTATCAGCACGGCAAGCGGGGACTGTGTATTACTGGGGTTCACGGGAAGCTTCACACGCGATTGGCCCTGTGTGAGTGGGGTACGTGTAGTACTGGGGTTCGCGGGAAGTTTCACACGCGATTGGCCCTGTGTCAGTGGGCTACGTGTATGACAAGGGGTTCGCGGGAAGTTTCACACGTGAAAGGGCCTGTGCGAGTGGGGTACGTGTATAACTGGGGTTCGCGGGAAGTCTCACATGCAATTTCAGCAGGGTACATGTATTACGGGGGTGCGCGGGAAGTTTCACACGCGAAAGTGCCCTGTGCAAGTGGGGTACGTGTATTCCTGGGGTTCGCGTGAAGTTATACACACGAAAGGGCCCTGTGCTAGTGGGGTACGTATATTCCTGGGGTTCGTGTGAAGTTTTACACGCGAAAGGGCCCTGTGCGAGCGGGGTACGTGTATTCCTAAGGTTCGCATGAAGTTTTACAAGCGAAAGGGCAATGCCTGTGCGCGATACGTCAAAGACGCGCTTACGTGCTAAGGGCCTTTGGTCCAATGAAATTGCGTACGTGTGCTGACCCGCTTACGCGCTAAGGGCCTTTCCTCGAATTACACGCTGACGTGCAATTTTTTCAAGTGCCAAATCACTCTGTATCAAGCTGGCCACGCATACACACACGGAAGACCACGCTCCTGCCCTGAAGGCCATTTTCCTGCCCCCCAGAGCCCCGAGCACGCTCCCACCTGCCATCTGCTGCTGCCTGACTGTCTGTTGCCCACGTGCCCTGCTATTTGGTGCCTGCACATCAGCCATCTGCAGGGGTCCAGTTGCTGTGTCCACCCCTGCTGGAACATAAGACTCCCGACTGGGATACCATCGCACCACAACCCAGCCCCAGGACCCAGTTGCCCACCCACTCCTGCCTCTGGGGTTGCCATGTCAGGCACATCTCCATCTGGCACCACTGTCAACCCCCAGCCAGAGAGGCAGAGGGCCACCAGCTTCACTGCCACCGAAGTTGGTGTCCTGGTGGAGCATGTCCTGGGGCATTATTATGTCCTCTTCGGAACATCACGCCCAAAGAAGGAAGGATGGGAGAGGATCTGGGACGACGTAGTGGTTCCCTTCAACGCGGAGGGGGTGGCAACCCTCGACATCAAGCACGTCAAGAAGCGCTGGGAGAACTTCAGGTCCAGGACCCTCCACAAGGCCCGGTGCCTCGCGGAGGGGGGCCGGGCACGCATGAGTAACATCCAGATGAGGGTCCTGGAATGCGTAGGCCCAGCGCTCCACGCCCAGATCCTTCAGAGGCAGACCCATCTGGAGTTGAGCGGTAAGTGGCCAAGCATTGCTGTATGAGACAGGGCATGTTGCAGTGTGCTGGTAGTCTGATGCTTGCCTGTATGTGTGACATAGGCCATGTATGGATGTGTGTGCAGGGACATCATGGTCATGCATGTGAGACCAGTTATGTGTGAACCACATGGTTGGTGCATGTTTTTCAATGCAACATGGGGAGCTCTATGCTGAATGCACACATGAAAGCATGGCTGTCTCTGTTCCTGGACATGAAGGTGGGGGTGAGGAATGGGTGCTGATGTCATGTACATGTATGGTGCACATGTATTTGTATGTGTGCCTGAGAAGTGTGTGTGTGACTTTGAAACGCGATGGATGCATGTGACTTTGAAGGCAACATCTTGGTTTACAGGGGCCCTTCTACATGGATGTTGATGTTGATTGCAGGCGCCAGGACTGTTTCTGCATGTGTTTTGTGTGCATTCACCCATGTGTTGTGGAATGACAGGATGGAAGTGACATTTGACAGTGCCACCCATGTGTTATTGCTTCTTGTCTAGGGTATTTTGTACTGTACCCTGATGCTTGTGTTCTATGTCTCCCTCTATGCAGCGTAAAGTGAAGAAGAGGGCGGAGACAGTGCTGTGGAGCCAAGCGGCGGGATGCCTCCACTGGGCAGTGACGCAAGGCCCAGCCACCCTCCCAGGAATTACCATCATCCGGGAGTGATGGGGCTGGTGCTGCGTCTGCCACAACGGCTGTGGCGGAAGGGCCGGTGAGCCCCCACAGGGGCTTCCAATGGCAGAAGACGGTGTGGAGACATCCAGGTTGGTCGTCTCCACAGAGGAGGCAGAGCCCACTAATGAGCCACACATGGGGCCTGGTGGGGGTAGTACCACTAGTGCAAGTGGTGCAGTCCAGGGCCAGGGTCAGGAGGCAGCACAGGTCACCGCAGAGGGGCCTGTGCATGTCGCTGTCCCTGACCCTGTGACTGCACCAACATGCACCAGCAGAGAGGCTCTGTCCCAGGCCCGTCTGCAGGTAGAGGAGAGTGCCATGTCATCTGCCTCTCCACTACCTGTGGACGAGGGGTCCCAAGAACGTTTGGGCTCCGTCCTGGTGGGTGTCGCGTTGCGCACGCGTGACATTCGTGATGACTTGCGGTCTTCCTGGGCGGAGAACGCACGCCATCACGGAGAGCAGCGTCGTGATGTGGCACTGCTGGGAGGGGCCCTGGTTGGTGGGTTCCTACATGTGTCGCGCACCCTGGCGGACCTCTCCTCCTCTGTGGAGAGTATGCGTCAGACGTTCTCCACACCGTCTTCCGGCCCAGATTCCACCAGGGACCCCTGTGGACCTGGCCTGACAAACACAGCCAGCTTGGTGGAGCTCACATCCCTGCCACAGTCGGGAGTCGGTGGCCCTGCAGGGGTGGACACCACAACTGGTGACCAGCTGATGGAGGATGCGCAGGAACCATCAGACACAGCACATGGACAGCAGCAGCAGGAGCAGGCTCTAGGTGGGAGCAATGATGGCTCGGAGCCATCAACATCGGAGGGGCAGGCATCGGCCAGAGGGCAGGAGGACCCAGGACTGGAAGTGTCTTCCGTGTAGCAGCGGTTTGGCCATGCTATAGATGCGGAGCGGCAGAGGGCAGAAGAGGCACGGCTCACGACGGTGAGGGCGGAGAACTCCATGCGGAGGGACCTGAGGCGGGCCGAGTGCCTCGAGGCAATTCGCAGGGAGTTGGAGAACATGTCGTCGTCCCTGCGAACCCTCAGGGCCATGGAAGAGGACCGCCTCCAGGACATTGAGCAGGAGTTCGATGATGTCCTGGCCCGGGACATCCAAAATTGAGCCGTTGGACTAGCCCGCTGCTCTTGTAAATAGTTTTTAGAGTTAGGTTTCTTTTTCGTTTTCCTTTTATTTGTGGTCAATGGACAATGCCACACAAATTTGTATGTAGTTATATTTTTAGGTAGTTTGTTAGGTAGGTTTCATTTGTTGGTTGGGATCATGGACCCTTTACATCCTTGGACAATGGATTGTATATAGTTTCATCATGTATTCATTTTGTTTTTTCTGCATTATGGACATGGAGCAATGGATTTATTTTTTCCGGACAATGGATTGTAAATAGTTGGACTATGGATTGATTTCTCTTTTTTTTTTTATTATGAACATGAAGCAATGTAGATTTTTTTTTACATTTCCTTTGGATTTGCGTTGTTGGAGGGTGACTTTGGACTGTTTTTCTTTCTATTTTTTTTGGATTGGTTATCATTTTCATTCAATCATCTTTTTCACATCCTTTTCATTTCATGTTTCATATTTTGGTATGCTTTCATTTCATTTTTGATTTTATGTACATAATACATTTTCATTTTTTAGTTCCATGTGTGGGATTCGCTCATTGGGTTGATGCATGTGAAAATGTGGGTTTACACAAGTAATGCCAACCAGTGTATGTGTGTGACGGACATGTGTTGATGTACATAGTTGACTTTTGGTTTGTGTCATGAGATCGGCATTTCACTGCTGGGGGATGGGGGTGCAGGGGGACATGAGTGGGACATGAGTGGGGTCCTGCTGGCAGGTGCACTGCACTGCTGGGGGGTGGGGGTGCAGGGGGACATGAGTGGGACATGAGTGGGGGCCTGCTGGCAGGTGCCCTGCACTGCTGGGGGTGTGGGGGTGCAGGGGGACATGAATGGGACATGAGTGGGGGTCTGCTGGCAGGTGCCCCACAGTGCTGGGGGTGGGGGTGCAGGGGGACATGAGTGGGGGCCTGCTGACAGGTGCCCCTCAGTGCTGGGGGGTGGGGGTGCAGGGGGACATGAGTGGGGGCATGCTGGAAGGTGCCCTGCACTGCTGGGGGGTGGGGGTGCAGGGGGACATGAGGGGTAGATGAGAGGGGGCCTGCTGGCAGGTGCCCCACAGTGCTGGGGGGTGGGGGTCCAGGGTGACATGAGTGGGGGCCTGCTGGCAGGTGCCCTGCACTGCTGGGGGTGGGGGTGCAGGGGGGCATGAGTGGGACATGAGTGGGGGCCTGCTGGCAGGTGCACCACAGTGCTGGGGGGTAGGGGTGCAGTGGGACATGAGTGGGACATGAGTGGGGGCCTGCTGGCAGGTGCCCCTCAGTGCTGGGGGTGGGGGTGCAGGGGGACATGAGTGGGGGCCTGCTGCCAGGTGTCCCTCAGTGCTGGGGGGTGGGGGTGCAGGGGGACATGAATGGGACATGAGTGGGGGTCTGCTGGCAGGTGCCATGCACTGCTGGGGGTGGGGGTGCAAGGGGACATGAGTGGGACATGAGTGGGGGCCTGTTGGCAGGTGCCCCTCAGTGCTGGGGGGTGGGGGTGCAAGGGGACATGAGTTGGTGATCAGTAGTGCAAGGTGACATGTGCCGCTCTGCTCCACAGCACCCTCTCCGCCCTCTTCATCAGTTGACGCTGCAGACAGGGAGAGATAGGACACAGGCATCAGGGCACTGTACAATGGACTGAAACACACATGACAGTTGCACATGAGTGGCAGTGTCAAACTTCAGACATGGCATCACAATCTCCATCACACATGTCATTTCAACTCGCACACATTAGCAATTCCACAGCCATATCACAACAGCCAGCACCATCCATACACATACAACAGCATGAGCATCCAAAGGTGAGCCAGACATCACATGAAACAGAGGGAGTGCAGTAGACATGCACACATGCCACCACACTTACATGCATGTCTACATCTCATCCAACTTTTGCAGTGATGAGATTGCCATACATGTCAGATCTGCCATTCAGCCTTCTAGATATCAGTGTCACATGAATCCATGTTGCTTCACAGTTGCACACTTGTCAAGTACACACACATGCACATGTACACAGTGCAGATACATGCATTAGGAACCACCATCCATGCCACAACCATGCCAATGTACATACACAGAAATTCAAACATGTGTGCTCCCACGCCTGCATTTGTCCAGCATGCTTACCAACACATACACCATCAATGTGTCTCACACATGAGAGGACACACATGTGGCAGCCTCACGCCCATGTTCATACACATCCCTATGGCCCTACAAAAACACATGTGCAACCTGCACACTACTTGCACACCACGACACGCACAGCATCCAATCACTCTGCATGTACACTTACCGCTCGACTCCAGACGGCTCTGCCTCTCAAGGATCTGGACGTAGAGCGCTGGGCATATGCATTCCAGGACCCTCATTTGGTGGTCCGACAGCTGGCCCCGGCGCCCCTCGGCATCTGCTGCCTTTGTGAGGCGCCGGGCCTTGTTGAGGGTCCTGGACCTGAAGTCCTACCAGCGCTTCTTGACATGATGTAAGTAGCGGACTGCCTCCCCCTCCGCGTTGATGGCAGTCACGATGTCCATCCAGATCCTGATCCATCCATCATTGTCGGTGCGCAAACTTCCAAAGAGGGCATCATACTGCCCCAGGACTTGCTCCACCAGGACACCAACTTCCCTGGCACTGAAGCTGGTGCCCTCTGCCTCTCTGGATGGGGGTTGCCAGTGCTGCCTGATGGTGTTCTGCTGGACATGGCAACCCCAGAGGCAGGAGTGGGTGGGCAACTGGGTCCTGGGGCTGGGCTGTGGAGCGATGGAATCCCAGTCGGGAGTCTTCAGTACCAGCAGGGGTGGTCACAGCAACTGAACCCCTGGCTGACATGCAGGCAGCAAATGGCAGGGCACGTGGGCAGCAGGCAGTCAGGCAGCAGCAGATTGCAGGTGGGAGCGTGCTCGGGGCTCTGGGGGGCAGTAATTCGGCCTTCTGGGCAGGAGCGTGGTCTTCCATGTGTTTTCACGTGGCCAGCTTGATACGGAGTGATTTGGCACGTGAATAAATTGCACGTCAGCGTGTAATTAGAGGAAAGGCCTTTAGCGCGTAAGCGCGTCAGCACACGTATGCATTTTCATTGGACCAAAGGCCCTTAGCACGTAAACGCGTGTGAATGCGTGTAATCCAAGGAAAGGGCCTACGCGTGTAAGTGATGTGACGCACGCGGCCGTTTCCCTCAGCACGGGTTAAAGGTGAGCGGGGCCAGAAGTTCGCTGTATGTGCCTTTCGTGGAGACCGACGTGTGTAGCTGCTTCGTGTTGTTTCATGCACCATCACATCTTCACAGCGATCGAGGACATATCTCTTCTTTTGGCGGGGGTATTGGCTACGCGTGTTTTTCTGCATCGCGCTAGTCAGACGGTGAGTCACGCACGCTATTTTCCCCGGTGCGGGTGCCCCTGTGTATCACACCCATTTTTGAGGTCATAGTAGCCTGCGTGTCCCATGCGTACACGTTTTTCGTGTTACTGGGTGCCACTGCGTACTGCGGGAGGTTGATTCCACGCACATCGGCTGCAGGGTTGCGTGCACGGTTTTACTGCAGATTTGGGGTGCCTGAGCGTAGCGTGACCCGTCACTACATGACCGGGGTCACATACAGCCTTGCAGGTGCAGGAGGGCTGTTAACATCTTGCATCTTTCACCCCCTGCACCCCAATTGCCCAGGTCAATTGTGGTGTACACCAACCATTGGCACTACTCTATCTGTGCCAGCACTACTCCATCTGTGCCATGGTTGGGAGGCCACCAAAGGTGAGGGGCGCCTCAGCTGGGCGTACTCCTTGTGGCGGGCGTGGTCAGGGACATGGCCGGGGTGACCAGGGAGTAGGGGGACTCCAGGGTGTCTAAGTGGCCACAGAGAGGGAAGAGGCAGGGGTGCGCCACTTGAGCACGATGCTGTGCCATGTGTCGGTGCAGTCATGCCTTCACCTCCTGTGGTTGTGGGAGATGCAGCTTCTGCATCTGGCACTGGCACCCGTGTGACCCGGCAGTCCGTTTCATCGACTGCCACGGGCCCAAGGGTAGTGGTAGCTGCAGGTGCAGCTGTGGACACCACCACTCAGGCTCAGGGTCTGCCAGCGCAGGCTGCGTTGGCAATTGAAGAGCCCTTGGAAGATTTCCAACAGGCCCGGAGGGAAACCGTAGGGGCACGCAGGGCTGCCCTGACCAAGACACGTGTCCCTGGGGCAGTAATGTCATCTGCTGCCCCGAACAGCCTGGTGTTGGCAAGTGCAGGGGCAGATTCACCCAACAACACCCCAGTTGTGAGTCTGCCAACCAGGACAGTCGCGGTCAATGACCCTGCCACAGCAGATGTTTCCACACAGGGTCCATTAGAGGGCACCCAGCTGCCACTGACGCAAGTCAGGCCTTTGGTCGTCCCTCCACCTGCCACTCCCTTGGCTCAATCCGCCGGTCCCACTGGCCATTCTGATCAGGAGGGCATCAGCCAGCCAGGGTCTGCGCCACAATCCAAGAGGAGGAAGTTTGCACCTGCCGCACAGGCTGGGACCCCACACAAAGCCACGACCTCCTGCATGTCGAGGAAGAAGCCTTTCTGCAAACAGGAACTGGACTACCTTATGGACTACGTGCGGGACCACAGCCGTGACATGCTAGTGGGTGCCAATTGTCAGACTACGGCTACCCACCGTGAAATCCACTGGAAGCAAGTTGCGGAACATGTGAGTGCATTCGGCATTGAGGTGCGCATGGCGCAAGAGTGCAAAAAGCGTTGGAATGACCTCAAACGCAGCGCTAAGGAAAAGCGTGCCTCAAATTACAACTTCACTCTGTTCACTGGCGGTGGACCTGCACCGGAGGAGGAAGACCTCACTCCGCTTGATTCACTCGTTGCGGAGTTCATACCATCAGAATCGGTCAAAGGAGTGGGAGAGATGCCGGACTTTGATGCACAGTCCAGTGAGTGTTGATGCGTGTTTGTGTAGGACGTGTGTGTTTTACTTGTGTGATGTGATGTGCATGACTGCCACTGCATGTCACGTGTACATGGTTATGATGTGTGAGTAATGCAATGCTTTCCTGATGCATGTCTATTCTGCTGGATGGTGGACATGTGGAGCAGACGGGGACTGTCCACATCACCACTTTTGCATCCTACTCACATGCTGGTTACAAGTTTGCCCCTCCAGTCCATGTTCAAGCTCACTGGCACTTCTGCATGTAGCGTGGGGTGAGCTCCCTCTCAGCCCAGGAACTATGCATAGCATGACTGATGTGCATGTGTACTCTGCCTGCAAGGGGGTACCCAATGTAGGCATGCTCCCTTGCTCCTCTACCCCCTGCTCTGCACCCCAATTCCACCTTAGCACTGGTCTGCTACAATTTTGCCGTTGGGTACTTCCCTGTTCATGCCTCCTGTGTACATGCTAACATCCAGCAGCCAATCTGCCAGACATATCCATTGTGGTACATCCTTAGTACTTGATGCAGGGTGTCTCACTTGGACTGTGCAGAGGCAGGGACATGAGTGCCCATTCATGCTCCATGTGCATTCCACGCATGCCCATATGTGTCCATGATTGGATGATGACTGTAATACAACTCCAGGATGACCTAAATTGCATGGCATTTCATCTGCCTTCCCATTTCAACTGTGGCTCAGTACTGCTTTGCACACATGTTTAGGGTCTGACAATCTGTGAGGGTCACAGGCCTCAGCCTGTTTAAAGGCCAATGACTCTGTCCAACTGGTGTAGTGTCTTCTTAACACGTGGGTGGACTCCAGAGGTTTCATCATCTGTCCTGCTTATTGTCCCATCATCATTTGCAGTGTTGTCACTTGACTCACATGAAGCTGTTGATGCTAGTCAACACTGTCTGTCAATACACAGGTCTATGCTCAGCCTTTTGATACCATGCTAGGCATCCCTGCTTTTGCACTTGGGTGGAGAGGTGCTTTGCTTGTAGATATGCTACCCATTGAAAGCACTTTGCACGTGATGCCTGAAGTTGACCTTGCACTGCCTTCACATTTTCTGACACACACCATGGAGTCCTTGTACATGTAGGTAGTGAGTAACATACATATTCGCTGCACTGCATAGACCCACTTCAGTGCAAACTGCCACCTTTCAACGGGTCTAATCACAGAAGGAAATTCAAGTTGACCCAGCATGCATGCCAGGTTCTATTTTGTGTGTCACATGTCTGCCTGATGTGTTTGTTGTCAGTGTGTGTGTGTGTTGTGTGCTTCTAACATGTGTAGTGACCTTTTTTCTCTCTATTTTTCAGATGATGACGCAATGGAGCCGGAGGATGGTGTTGTCATGCCAGGCACAGGGTTGTTCTCACTACAACAACCCGGTACAAGTGGGGGTCGTGGGGTGGTAGGCCACGAAAACCCCCAAGTGCTACAGTCCATCTTGTCTCTGGCTACCTATGAGTTCAGCCCTGAAGAACACTCTGATGACCATGTCGAGTTGGATGAGCATCAGGTCCATATGTCAGGGGTGAGTGATTCTGATGTGGACACTCCTCTGTCCGCAAAACCTGCACTGAGGGGTCAGACAGTCTTGGTACCTCCGCCCATGGTGGATCGGGACGCAGGGTCACCCTCCACACCAGTCACTGATGTGCCTGGGACATCACGTCGACGGGGGCATGTAGCCGTGCAGCCGCGGGCGGTGCCAACACAACAAGGACACACGGTACTTGGGTCCCGCAGGGGTCAAGCCCAGCAACGTGGTCGCCGTGCGCAACCACAGTATACTGAGTGGGAGCAAGACATGACTGCCCATTCTGAATGGCAGGGGGCAGCAATGGAGAACATCGCTGAGAGCATGGAGCATGTGGCCCAATCTGTGCTCCCCCCTGCTAAGCAGGTGCTTCTCCAGCAGCAGGCGGCACGGTCCACGGCCCGCTCGCTCAGGCTGGGCATGGCGGCCTCAGACAGGGCACGCCAGGCTGAAATGTCATCTCTGTGTCAAGAAATTGCTGCTCACGCAGAGGCACACATGAAGGCCCTGAGGGAGGAGAATGCTTCCCTCAGATCCACTCTGAGTGTCCTTCTGATGTCCCAGAGGGAGCAGGCAGAGGAGAGGTTTGCACAGCTTGAGCGTACCATCTAAGCTGAGCTACATGCTTGCCGGGAGGTGCAGCAGTTGTCAAGCCAGGCCTTGCTGGAGGAACTCAGTGTTACACGTGCTACCTTGCAAGAGGAAGCACGTGTATCAAGGGAGGTTCTGCATGCAGACCTACATGTCATCACCACACAGAACCAGGCTCACCCATCCGGCAGACCTGCTGCCGATGAGGGGCAAGCTGCAGCTAGTCAGGGTCATGCTCCTGTGCCACGTCCTCCTTTCCAGGAAGAGCCAGACTCGGACGGCAATCTATCTCCCACATAGGTCAGGCTGAGCAGGCGTTGAGCCCATGGAGGTTTTTTTTTCCTCAGCATCATTGCATGTGGGTGTTGAGCAGCACCCTGTACCTCCCCCCTCCTGGGTGCCCCCCCCCTGGTCGTATGTGGGCATTTTTGATTTTTCTTTTAGTTTAGTTAGTTAAGTTTCTGTTTGATAGTTAGTTTAAATAGGTAAAGTAGGTTTTTCATAGTTAGTGTAATTAGTTAATATAGTTTAAAATTGCTAGTCTATTGTGCTTTCATGTGAACGTGTGGTGCTTTGTGGCATTTGAAAGCATCCACTGTCTGTTCCAGCTGGGCCCTTCAAGCTTGTCTTGTGTATGTTTTTGCTGCTTGGGGTCCTTGACTCACATATGCCACTCCTGCTTCCCTTATCCATGGGCTCGCAAGGATGGTTCGGTATCACAGCCTATTACTCAAAGGCAATGGACTGTCATATCTGTGGCATGTCTGCTGCTGTGGAACATGTGTTAACACCCCTAGTGGGGATGATTGGGGTGTAATTGTCCACTGTTCTTCTTTTGCTAGATGGGGTGTTTAATGATTCATGTGTACATTCATTGCTATGCATTGTGTAGTATGTTTCTTATCTTTAATGAACATGTGTTTGTTGCAAATCATGCTGTAGATAGTGTGTTCCACACTGTTGCTGTGAAAGACGGACTGATGGTGTGATTTCTGATGCACGTCTCTGACATGGTCCAGTCATGTAATGCCTGAAGAGACACACACAGATGACAATTAAGCATTAATCATGTGTTTCATGCACTTTCTGCAGGGAGATGAGCCTCAAGACCACCTTTGCCAGCAGACATGGGCCATTGGACGTCTGGAATCAGGACACGTTTGGTGCTGCCGACATGCGCATGTGTGCGCAGGCAGAGGCACAGGGATTGCGATCATACATCCGAAATTCGATGACATGTTTCAAGGGACTCCAGGCAAGGTGAGCTGCACAGGGGGGTCATATCACAGCAAACCTTCCACCTCGCCAGTTGAACGTGCATGCTTAGTAGCAGCACTGACGGTGAACTTGGACAAATATTGGTGTAGAAGCACACAATACAGCTCAGACGTGTTAATGGACTGATGGCTAGTTGATGTGAAAGTTGTCTGGGGCACCTGCAGGGGCAGTGGCACATATACCCTCCGGTCCACCATGGTCCATTGAGGCACTTGTATTAGCCATGTAGCATCCCGAGACATAGAATGTAGCAGCTCACAGGGACAGACAGCAAGGGACAGACTCGGGTGCAGTGCATTTCATTTCCAAGTAGAAATTGATACATGCACTGGCTACTTTATTTTGGTCATGGTGGTACAGGACTTGTTCTGAAGTCAGACCTTGCTATATGTGTCTGTCTGCTTGCACAGGGAACATTGTATGTTGTGTGATTCGTGACACATTGGTGTTCCATTTGCCACGCACCCACCGGTGCCTGACTTTCTGCATTGACTGTGTATGAACCATCAGAGGGGAAATGTTACGCATGGGTATGAAGCATCCACACAAGTTTGTCTGTTTGTAGTGTATTTTGTTACTTTGGGCATATTTGGTAGTGTGTTTGTGTGTTTTGGGCATGCACAGATTATTAACTGTGGCTCTCTTTGCAGCATTGAACTGCTCCTGTTACCGGACCGGAGAGTGCGCAGGCAGGAGGCCAGCACTCACCCCAGAGATAAGTTTCTCTTTGACTTCCATTTGAGTAATTTGCTGCTATGTGCATGTGGACAGGTTTTGTCTATTTGTGTATGTGTTAATGTGTGTACTACATTTTGGTGAATTCCCTACTTTCCCATGTCAATCCTACTCCCCTCTCCTGCCCCTCATTCCCGTTTTCCAGTATGCCAATGCCTGTGCCGATTGCATTTCCCTGACCCTCCTTCCCCTCCAGGGTCTCAGAGGCCTGTGTGAGTAAGACCTTGCAGGCACCCAGACCACGGTGGGGGTGGTTGTTTTGTGCCACTCCTGCGCCTGTACACGGGAGCTGTGACAGTAGACATCCGTTTGTGTTGCATCATTCTATGTTATGTACCACGCATGGTTCAGATCCTGTAGTGACATTGTTTTACTGTGCTACCTTCGTTGTTGACATCATTGTGGTCGTACTTGGCCTTTGTGGCGTACTGCTACTTGAAGTCATCTACTGGAGGCTGTTCTGGTTTGTTTTACTGCCTGCAGGGTATTTGCTTGGCTTCTGTGTTGTCCTGCTTTGAGTTCTCTTGGATTTTGTGCTTTTGCAAATCTAGGTGGACACTGAGGGTGCTGGCAACTTTTTACTCAAAAGGTGGGAGATGGTGACAAAGGGGAAGGGTGATCCTGTGGCCAGGTGGAATTCAAGGATGTACGATGAATGACCCAGATGCAGTTATTCAGTGGGTCCTGGTGATTTGTGAGGGGGGGGGGGGTTGTTGTTGATAGTTGCCTTGCCCTGCAGTGTGATGGGCACCCTGAAATTGTAATTGTGCTTTCCTATGTACATGATGTATTCTGCTGATCAATGCCTGTTCATGTGTTGTGTTTACCTTTCAGGTGTGAGGGGATAGTTGTGGTTTGACATGCTGGGGTATATACATGGTGAATGTTCACATGTGATGTGTTGAGGACAGTGATGGGCACTTGATTTCACATGCATATGTTGAGTGCATGTCCCTACTGACCCACACGCTCGCACTATGATCCATTACATGTACAACCACCCTTCCATGTCCAAGTGTACACTCTGTTTGCCTTCTGGTGCCCACTGTGTCCCTGCAGCACATGTTCGCTGACCATTTGTGGATCCTGTACATGCCTAATTTGTTTTTTTATGTAGTTTGTCACTTAGATGTCATGCTCAGTGTGTGCATCACACACAATGGCTGTTCTCTGTGCTGTGCACTGAGCAGTGTGTTGCATGAGGTGGACACGGCACACAGTGGCTGCAGTGTTGATTTTGCAATGCACATTGTGCATGTAGACAGGCATTCATTGTTATGTTTCAACTACAACTTTTGGAATGCATTTGGGTATGACTTATTTTGGGTGGGAGGTTGTTGGTCAGTCATTTCATCTGATTTCATGTCAGGCATCATTGTCTGATGCCAATTTACATTTTTCACATGGCAATGTGTACCTTATTGTTACTGTGTTGGTGTATGGCTATTGCTTGCCATGTCATGTTGTGGTTTTGGAGGGTTTGAGTGACATGCCAGTGATAACCATGGCCTGTTTGGCAGGTCTGTGTGATTCACACCTTGCATGCGTGCCTTTTGGTCACACAGGATTGCTTGTGTTTAAGTAGCTAGGGATGCACACAATGTGGCTATTCCATGGCAACAATATCAGGGTGGTAAGGTTGTGACAGTTGACTGTCTCTTTGTCATCATCGATTGTCACCTGGTATGTGCCAGGCCTGTGTCGACTCTGCAGGGTGGGGAGTTTAGGTGAAAAATGTGGCCACAGGCTGTTTGTAAAGGTAAATATGTATTTTATTTATTTAATATTTAAATCACACATATATATATATATTCAGTGAAAAAACGTTGTTAAAGGGACGTCATGGTTAAGTTGCGCTGATAAAAACCTATGAAATTCAGTGAAAAACCTTTGTTAAAGGGACGTTATGGTTCCAAGTAAAACCGAAAAACCCCTGAAATTCGGCAGTTATGGTAAGCTAAGCAACCATAACTCGCGCTACCACCATGCACTGCTAAGACTAACACCCACGACATCAAAGATGACATCACAAATGTCATTGATGACATCACTGATTACATCACATGTGTATGTACTTTTCATGAAATATGTGTACAAGGGATTCTTATTATAATGTTGCAAAACAAGTGTCAAGGATCATTGCAATAAATATCATACCGTAATTAGTGCATTGAACGATGCATTGATATAAATAGCATTCTATTATGGGGTTCTATCTAGTATACTAAGCTACTCATCCAGAAGCATAACATTGTGTGCAGTGTACAAGATGAAGGTATAATATTCGTAATGTTAATATGTTGAATAATGAAATGACAATTGTTTTCTTAATAGATTTTTGTGTACTGTGAAATATGTAATAAGTAGCTAATAAAACACATGTATTACATAACTGCATTACTGTAGACAAAACACAGAGACACAAGAACACATACCAATATGGGCATATACAGGGAAAGTGAAGTTAGCAAAAAAGCACAAGTAGTAGCAGAAACAATTCATAACTTAACTGATTATTGTCATGCAAATAAATGATTGCTCTGCTTCAAAGCTGCTATTTACCCTAGATATATGTATCACTTGATGTGATTGGACCCTAAAGAAAGTAGTGTGAGTACAATGTATACAAATATGACCATATACAAGGAAAGTACAGCCATAAAAAAAAGAAAAACAACAGAACTATCAGAAAGTGCTCATAAGTCTATTGATTATCTTTATGTTATGGACAAAAAGGATTGCTGGCTTTCAAGCTTGTGTCTTCCCGTAAGTATATGTTTCATAGATTGTGACTGGACTCTAAGGGAATTACTGTAAGAACCTACTTGAAGGATACATCTACAAATAAAATACATTTTTTAGTTTCTGACTGTTACTGAAGAAAACCATGTGGCCTAGATATGTCAGCAAAAGAAAAAAGAGTGAGCCAGACATGTGATGTCATCAGTGATGTCATCAATGACATTTGTGATGTCATCTTTGATGTCCTGGGTGTTAGTCTTAGCAGTGGACGGTGATGGCGCGAGTTATGGTTGCTTAGCTTACCATAACTAGCGAATTTTAAGGGTTTTTCGGTTTTACTTGGAACCATAACGTCCCTTTGACAAAGTTTTTTCATTGAATTTCTTAGGTTTTTAGTAGTGCAACTTAACCATAACTTCCCTTTAACAAGATGGCCACCATGGAAAAGGAAGGCGGGGTGTATAAAGAGAACACAACAGGGCATGAGCGGGGGGTGAGAGGGAACAGGGTAGAAACGGGGCATGAGCAGGGGGTGGGGGGGAAAAGGAAGGAAACACGGGGCATGAGTGGGGGTGGGCAGAACATGAGAGAGACACGGGGCATGAGCAGCGGGTGGGGAGGAACATGAGGTAGACACGGGGTATTAGCGGGGGGTGGGGAGGAACACGAGGGAGACACGGGGCATGAGCGGGGGGGATACAGGGCACACACGAGACATGTGCGCGGATGGGGGGGAAAGGAGAGAGACAAGGGGCATGAGCGGGGGGTGGGGGGAACACGAGGGAGACACGGGGCATGAGCGGGGGGTGGGGGGTAACATGAGGGAAACACGGGGCATGAGCGGGGGGTGAAGGGAACACGAGGGAGACGCGGGGCATGAGCAGGTGGTGGGGGCAACAGGAGACACACGGGGCAGGAGCGGGGGGTGGGGGCAACATTAGACACACGGGGCTTGAGCGGGGTGTGAGGGGGTACACGATGGAGACAGGGCATGAGTGGGGGGTCGGGGGAACATGAGGGAGACACGGGGCATGAGCGGAGGTGGGGGCAACAGGAGACACATGGGGCATGAGCGGGGGGTACACGAGGGAGACACGGGGCATGAGTGGGGGGTGGGGGGAAAACGAGGGAGACACGGGGGATGAGCGGTGGGGTGGGGGGAACAGGGCGCACACGGGGCATGAGCGGGGGTGGGGGAACAGGGCACACACAGGGCATGAGCGGGTGTGGGGGAACAGGGCGCACACACGGGGCATGAATGGGGGTGGGGGAAGGGGAGAGACACACGGGGCATGAGCGGGGGGTGGGGGGAAAGGAGGGAGACACGGGCATGAGCGGGGGTGGGGGGAAGGGGAGAGAGACATGGGGCATGAGCGGGGGGTGGGGGGAAGGGGAGAGACACACGGGGCATGAGCGGGGGAAGGGGGGAAGGGGAGAGACACACGGGGCATGAGCGGGGGTGGGGGAAGGGGAGAGACACACGGGCATGAGCGGAGGGTGGGGGGAAAGGAGGGAGACAATGGACATGAGTGGGCGGTGGGGGGAACACGAGGGAGACACGGGGCATGAGCGGGGGTGGGGGCAACAGGAGACACACGGGGCATGAGCGGGGGTAGGGGAAACAGGAGACACACAGGGCATGAGCGGGAGGTGAGGGGGTACACGATGGAGACAGGGCATGAGCGGGGGGTGGGGGGAACACGAGGGAGACACGGGGCATGAGTGGGGCTTGGGGGAACACGAGGGAGACACGGGGCATGAGCGGGGGTGGGGGCAACAGGAGACACACGGGGCATGAGCGGGGGGTGAGGGGGTACACGAGGGAGACACGGGGCATGAGCGGGGTGGGGGAACAGGGCACACACAGGGCATGAGCGGGGGTGGGGGAACAGGGCGCACACATGGGGCATGAGCGGGGGGTGAGGGGGAACAGGGGAGACACATGGGGCATGAACGGGGGTGGGAGTTAAGGGGAGAGACACACGGGGCATGAGCAGGGGGTGGGGGGAAGGGGAGAGACACACGGGCATGAGCGGGGGGTAGGGGGAAAGGAAGGAGACACGGGACATGAGTGGGGGGTGGGGGGAACAAGAGGGAGACACGAGGCATGAGCGGGGGCAGGGGGCAACCAGAGACACACGGGGCATGAGCGGGGGCTGAGGGGATACATGATGGAGACAGGGCATGGGTGGGGGGTGGGGGGAGCACGAGGGAGACACGGGGCATGAGTGGGGGTTGGGGGTACACGAGGGAGACACGGGGCATGAGCGGGGGGTGGGGGGAAAATGAGGGAGACACGGGGCATGAGCGGGGGTGGCGGGAACAGGGCGAACACGGGGCATGAGCAGGGGTGGGGGGAACAGGGCACACACATGGCATGAGCGGGAGTGGGGGAACAGGGCGCACACACGGGGCATGAGCGGAGGGTGGGGGAACAGGGGAGACACACGGGGCATGAACGGGGGGTGGGAGTTAAGGGGAGAGATACACGGGGTGTGAGCGGGGGGTGGGGGGGAAGGGGAGAGACACACGGGGCATGAGCGGGGGGTGGGGGAAGGGGAGAGAGACACGGGGCATGAGCGGGGTGGGGGGGAGAGATACACGGGGCATGAGCGGGGGGTGGGGGGAAAGGAGGGAGACACGGGGCATGAGCAGGGGGTGGGGGGAAGGGGAGAGACACATACGGCATGAGCGGGGGTGGGGGAAGGGGAGAGAGACACAGGGCATGAGCGGGTGGTGGGGGAAGGGGAGAGAGACACGGAGCATGAGCGGGGGCTGGGGGAAGGGGAGAGAGACACAGGGCATGAGCGGGTGGTGGGGGGAAGGGGAGAGAGACACGGGGCATGAGCGGGGGGTGGGGGGTAGGGGAGAGAGACTCAGGGCATGAGTGGGGGTGGGGGGGAGGGGAGGGACACACAGGGCATGAGCGGGGGCTGGGGAAAAAGGAGGGAGACACGGAGCATGAGCAGGGGTGGGGGTAACACAAGGGAGACACTGGGCATGAGCTGGGGGTGGGGGGTAACGCAAGGGAGACACGGGGCGTGAGCGGGGGGTGGGCGGCGGGAGGGATAGAGACACGGGGCATGAGCGGGGGTGGGCAGTGGGAGGGATAGAGGCACGGGACATGAGCGGGGGTGGGCGGTGGGAGGGATAGAGACACGGGGAATGAGCGGCGGGTGGGCGGCAGGAGGGATAGAGACACGGGGCATGAGCGGGGGAGGGATAGAGACACGGGGCATGAGCGGGGGGAGAGATACAGACACGGGGCATGAGTGGGGGGTGGGCGGCGGGAGGGATAGACACACGGGGCATGAGCGGGGTTGGCGGCGGGAGTGATAGACACACGGGGCTTAAGCGGGAGGTGGGCCGGAGGAATAGACACACGGGGCATGAGCGGGGGTGGGCGGTGGGAGGGATAGACACATGGGGCATGAGCAGGGGGTTGGCGGTGGGAGGGATGGACACAAGGGGCATGAGCGGGGGGTCAGGGGGTGAGGGGGAGGGGAGAGACACACAGGGCATGAGCGGGGGTGGGGGGGAGAGGAGAGACACACGGGACATGAGCGGGGGTGGGCGGCGGGAGGGGAGAGACACGGGGCATGAGCAAGGGGGTTGGGCAGCAGGAGGGATAGAGACACGGGGCATGAGCCGGGGGTGGGCAGCGGGAGGGATAGAGACACGGGGCATGAGCGAGGGGTGGGCGGCGGGAGGGATAGAGACACGGGGCATGAGCGGGGGTGGGCGGCGGGAGGGATAGAGACACAGGGCATGAGTGGGGGGATAGAGACACGGGGCATGAGAGGGGGGATGGATAGAGACACGGGGCATGAGTGGGGGGAGGGCGGTGGGAGGGATAGACACACGGGGCATGAGTAGGGGTTGGGTGGCAGGAGGAATAGACACACGGGGCATGAGCGGGGGGTGGGCGGCGGGAGGGATAGACACACGGGGCAATCGCGGGGGGTGGGCGCCGGGAGGGATAGGCACACGGGGCATGAGCGGAGGGTCAGGGGGTGGGGGGAGGGGAGAGACACACGGGGCATGAGCGGGGGTGGAGGGGAGAGACACATGGGGCATGAGCGGGGGGTGGGCGTCGGGAGGGATAGAGACACGGGGCATTAGCGGGGGGTTTGCAGTGGGAGGTGTAGAGACACGGGGCATGAGCGGGGGATGGGCAGCGGGGCAGCGGGATGTATAGAGACACGGCGCATGAGCGGGGGGTGGGCGCCGGGAGGGATAGAGACACGGGGCACAAGCGGGGTGGGTGGCGTGAGGGATAGACACACAGGGCATGAGCGGGGGGTCGGCAGGTGGGGGGAGGTGAGAGACACATGGGGCATGAGCGGGGGTGGGGGGAGAGACACACGGGACATGAGCGGGGGTGGGCAGGAGGGGGAGAGATACATGGGACATGAGCGGGGGTGGGGGGGAGAGAGACACACAGGGCATGAGCGGGGGGTGAGAAGGAGGGAGAGAGACACACGGGGCATGAGTGGGGTGGGGGGAGGGAGAGAGACACACGGGGCATGTGCGGGGGGTGGGGGAGGGAGAAAGACACACGGGGCATAAGCGGGGGTGGTGGGGAGGCGAGAGACACATGGGGCATGAGCTGGGGGTGGGGGGAAACGAGGGAGACACGGGGCATGAGACGGCGGGGTGGGGGGAAAAGGGATCACAGGGGGCATGAGTGGGGGTAGGGGGAACAGGGCACACAAAGGGCATGAGCGGGGGTGGGGGGAAGGGGAGAGGCACACGGGGCATGAGAGGGGGTTGGGGGGAAAGAAGGGAGACACGGGGCATGTGCGGGGTTGGGGGGAAGGGGAGAGACACACGGGGCATGAGCGGGGGGTGGGGGAAGGGGAGAGACACACGGGGCATGAGCGGGGGTGGGGGGGAAGGGGAGAGAGACACGTGGCATGTGCGGGGGTGGGGGGAAGGGGAGAGAGACACAGGGAATGAGCGGGGGTGGGGGGAAGGGGAGAGAAACACGGGGCGTGAGCAGGGGGTGGGGGGAAAGGAGGGAGACACGGGGCATGAGCGGGGGTGGGGGGAAGGGGAGAGACACACAGGGCATGAGCGGGGGGTAGGGGGAAGGGGAGAGAGACACAGGACATGAGCGGAGGGTGAAGGGAAGGGGAGAGAGACACGGGGCATGAGCAGGGGGTGCGGGGTGGGGGAGAGAGACACGGGGCAATGGGGGGGTGGGGGGGAAGGGGAGAGAGACACGGGGCATGAGCGGGGGAAGGGGAGAGACACACGGGGCATGAACGGGGGCTGGGGAAGGGGAGAGACACACGGGGCATTAGCGGGGGGTGGGGGGAAGGGGAGAGACACAGGACATTAGCGGGGGTGGGGGGGAGAGACACACGGGGCATGAGCGGGGGGTGGGGGAAAGGAGGGAGACACGGCACGGGACATGAGCGGGGGTGGGGGGGAGGGGAGAGACACACAGGGCAGGAGCAGGGGGTGGGGGAAAGGAGGGAGACACGGGACATGAGCGGGGGGTAGGGGGAACACGAGGGAGACACAGGTATGAGCGGGGGGTGGTGGCAACAGTAGACACACGGGGCATGAGCGGGGGGTGAGGGGGTACACGATGGAGACAGGGCATGAGTGGGGGGTGGGGGGAACACGAGGGAGACACTTGGCATGAGTGGGGGGTGAGGGGGTACACAAGGGAGACACGGGGCATGAGCGTGGGGTGGGGGGAACACGAGGGAGACACGGGGCATGAGCGGGGGTGGGGGCAACAGGAGACACACGGGGCATGAGCAGGGGTGAGGGGGTACACGAGGGAGACACGGGGCATGAGTGGGGGTTGGGGGAACACGAGGGAGACACGGGCCATGAGCGTGGGGTGGTGGGAACAGGGCACACACAGGGCATGAGCGGGGGTGGGGGAACAGGGCGCACACACGGGGCATGAGCAGGGGGTGTGGAGTATCAGGGGAGACACACGGGGCATGACAGGGGGTGGGGGGGAAAGGGAGAGACAAACAGGGCATGAGCGGGGGGTGGGGAGGAAGGGGAGAGAGACACGGGGCATGAGCGGGGGAAGGGGAGAGACACACGGGGCATGAACGGGGGCTGGGGAAGGGGAGAGACACACGGGGCATTAGCGGGGGTGGGGGGAAGGGGAGAGACACAGGACATGAGCGGGGGTGGGGGGGGGGAGAGACACACGGGGCATGAGCGGGGGGTGGGGGAAAGGAGGGAGACACGGGACATGAGCGGGGGTGGGGGGGAGGGGAGAGACACACAGGGCAGGAGCAGGGGGTGGGGGAAAGGAGGGAGACACGGGACATGAGCGGGGGGTAGGGGGAACACGAGGGAGACACAGGTATGAGCGGGGGGTGGTGGCAACAGTAGACACACGGGGCATGAGCGGGGGGTGAGGGGGTACACGATGGAGACAGGGCATGAGTGGGGGGTGGGGGGAACACGAGGGAGACACTTGGCATGAGTGGGGGGTGAGGGGGTACACAAGGGAGACACGGGGCATGAGCGTGGGGTGGGGGGAACACGAGGGAGACACGGGGCATGAGCGGGGGTGGAGGGGAGAGACACATGGGGCATGAGCGGGGGGTGGGCGTCGGGAGGGATAGAGACACGGGGCATTAGCGGGGGGTTTGCAGTGGGAGGTGTAGAGACACGGGGCATGAGCGGGGGATGGGCAGCGGGGCAGCGGGATGTATAGAGACACGGCGCATGAGCGGGGGGTGGGCGCCGGGAGGGATAGAGACACGGGGCACAAGCGGGGTGGGTGGCGTGAGGGATAGACACACAGGGCATGAGCGGGGGGTCGGCAGGTGGGGGGAGGTGAGAGACACATGGGGCATGAGCGGGGGTGGGGGGAGAGACACACGGGACATGAGCGGGGGTGGGCAGGAGGGGGAGAGATACATGGGACATGAGCGGGGGTGGGGGGGAGAGAGACACACAGGGCATGAGCGGGGGGTGAGAAGGAGGGAGAGAGACACACGGGGCATGAGTGGGGTGGGGGGAGGGAGAGAGACACACGGGGCATGTGCGGGGGGTGGGGGAGGGAGAAAGACACACGGGGCATAAGCGGGGGTGGTGGGGAGGCGAGAGACACATGGGGCATGAGCTGGGGGTGGGGGGAAACGAGGGAGACACGGGGCATGAGACGGCGGGGTGGGGGGAAAAGGGATCACAGGGGGCATGAGTGGGGGTAGGGGGAACAGGGCACACAAAGGGCATGAGCGGGGGTGGGGGGAAGGGGAGAGGCACACGGGGCATGAGAGGGGGTTGGGGGGAAAGAAGGGAGACACGGGGCATGTGCGGGGTTGGGGGGAAGGGGAGAGACACACGGGGCATGAGCGGGGGGTGGGGGAAGGGGAGAGACACACGGGGCATGAGCGGGGGTGGGGGGGAAGGGGAGAGAGACACGTGGCATGTGCGGGGGTGGGGGGAAGGGGAGAGAGACACAGGGAATGAGCGGGGGTGGGGGGAAGGGGAGAGAAACACGGGGCGTGAGCAGGGGGTGGGGGGAAAGGAGGGAGACACGGGGCATGAGCGGGGGTGGGGGGAAGGGGAGAGACACACAGGGCATGAGCGGGGGGTAGGGGGAAGGGGAGAGAGACACAGGACATGAGCGGAGGGTGAAGGGAAGGGGAGAGAGACACGGGGCATGAGCAGGGGGTGCGGGGTGGGGGAGAGAGACACGGGGCAATGGGGGGGTGGGGGGGAAGGGGAGAGAGACACGGGGCATGAGCGGGGGAAGGGGAGAGACACACGGGGCATGAACGGGGGCTGGGGAAGGGGAGAGACACACGGGGCATTAGCGGGGGGTGGGGGGAAGGGGAGAGACACAGGACATTAGCGGGGGTGGGGGGGAGAGACACACGGGGCATGAGCGGGGGGTGGGGGAAAGGAGGGAGACACGGCACGGGACATGAGCGGGGGTGGGGGGGAGGGGAGAGACACACAGGGCAGGAGCAGGGGGTGGGGGAAAGGAGGGAGACACGGGACATGAGCGGGGGGTAGGGGGAACACGAGGGAGACACAGGTATGAGCGGGGGGTGGTGGCAACAGTAGACACACGGGGCATGAGCGGGGGGTGAGGGGGTACACGATGGAGACAGGGCATGAGTGGGGGGTGGGGGGAACACGAGGGAGACACTTGGCATGAGTGGGGGGTGAGGGGGTACACAAGGGAGACACGGGGCATGAGCGTGGGGTGGGGGGAACACGAGGGAGACACGGGGCATGAGCGGGGGTGGGGGCAACAGGAGACACACGGGGCATGAGCAGGGGTGAGGGGGTACACGAGGGAGACACGGGGCATGAGTGGGGGTTGGGGGAACACGAGGGAGACACGGGCCATGAGCGTGGGGTGGTGGGAACAGGGCACACACAGGGCATGAGCGGGGGTGGGGGAACAGGGCGCACACACGGGGCATGAGCAGGGGGTGTGGAGTATCAGGGGAGACACACGGGGCATGACAGGGGGTGGGGGGGAAAGGGAGAGACAAACAGGGCATGAGCGGGGGGTGGGGAGGAAGGGGAGAGAGACACGGGGCATGAGCGGGGGAAGGGGAGAGACACACGGGGCATGAACGGGGGCTGGGGAAGGGGAGAGACACACGGGGCATTAGCGGGGGTGGGGGGAAGGGGAGAGACACAGGACATGAGCGGGGGTGGGGGGGGGGAGAGACACACGGGGCATGAGCGGGGGGTGGGGGAAAGGAGGGAGACACGGGACATGAGCGGGGGTGGGGGGGAGGGGAGAGACACACAGGGCAGGAGCAGGGGGTGGGGGAAAGGAGGGAGACACGGGACATGAGCGGGGGGTAGGGGGAACACGAGGGAGACACAGGTATGAGCGGGGGGTGGTGGCAACAGTAGACACACGGGGCATGAGCGGGGGGTGAGGGGGTACACGATGGAGACAGGGCATGAGTGGGGGGTGGGGGGAACACGAGGGAGACACTTGGCATGAGTGGGGGGTGAGGGGGTACACAAGGGAGACACGGGGCATGAGCGTGGGGTGGGGGGAACACGAGGGAGACACGGGGCATGAGCGGGGGTGGGGGCAACAGGAGACACACGGGGCATGAGCAGGGGTGAGGGGGTACACGAGGGAGACACGGGGCATGAGTGGGGGTTGGGGGAACACGAGGGAGACACGGGCCATGAGCGTGGGGTGGTGGGAACAGGGCACACACAGGGCATGAGCGGGGGTGGGGGAACAGGGCGCACACACGGGGCATGAGCAGGGGGTGTGGAGTATCAGGGGAGACACACGGGGCATGACAGGGGGTGGGGGGGAAAGGGAGAGACAAACAGGGCATGAGCGGGGGGTGGGGGGAAGGGGAGAGACACACGGGGCATGAGCTGGGGGTAAGAGGAGAGACACACGGGGCATGAGCGGGGGTGGGGGGAAGGGGAGAGAGACACGGGGCATGAGCGGGGATGGGGGGGAAGGGGAGAGACACACGGGGCATGAGCGGGGGGTGGGGGGAAAGGAGGGAGACACGGGACATGAGCGTGGGGTGGGGGGAAGGGGAGAGACACACAGGGCATGAGCGGGGGGTGGGGGGAAGGGAGAGAGACACAGGGCATGAGAGGGTGGTGGGGGAAAGGGCAGAGAGACACGGGGCATGAGCGGGGGTTGAGGGGAAGGGGAGAGAGACACGGGGCATGAGCGGGTGGTGGGGGGAAGGGAAGAGAGACACGGGGCATGAGCGGGGGGTGGGGGGTAGGGGAGAGAGACACAGGGCATGAGTGGGGTTGGGGGGGAGGGGAGAGACACACGGGGCATGAGCGGTGGGTGGGGGAAAGGAGGGAGACACAGGGCATGAGCAGGGGGTGGGGGGGTAACACAAGGGAGACACGGGGCATGAGCGGGTGGTGGGGGGTAATAGGGGAGACAGGGCATGGGTGGGGGTAACACAAGGGAGACACGGGGCATGAGCGGGGGGTGAGGGGTAACACAAGGGAGACACGAGGCATGAGCTGGGGATGGGGGTAAGACAAGGGAGACACGGGGCGTCAGCGGGGGTGGGCGGCGGGAGGGATAGAGACACGGGGCATGAGCGGGGGGTGGGCGGCGGGAGGGATAGACACACGGGGCATGAGCGGGGGGTGGTCGGGAAGAATAGACACATGGGGCATGAGCGGGGGGTGGGCGGTGGGAGGGATAGACACACGGGGCATGAGCGGGGTTGGGCGGGAGGGGAGAAACACACGGGGCATGAGCGGGGTGGGCGGGAGGGGGAGAGACACACGGGGCATGAGCGGGGGGTGGGCGGGAGGGGGAGAGACACACGGGGCATGAGCGGGGGTGGGGGAGAGGGAGAGAGACACACGGGGCATGAGTGGGGGGTGGGGGTGATGGAGAGAGACACACAGTGTTCATGTGCAGGAGGCAGATCTTGCTCCTCGGCCCTCCGCTGGCCACCGTGTGCCGATGGCGTGAGCGGGGGGCTGGAGGAACAGGGGAGACACGAAAGACTTACTGTGCAGGCGGCAGATCCCGCTCCTGCAGACAAAGCCTCTCATGCGAGGAACAAAGATGGCGGGCGTCTCTGAAGCCAGACGCACTGCACGCTTTCACTGCATCCAATGAGAGAGCTTGTCAGATGTCCGAAGCGAACACAGATATCACTAATTTTTTTCACTTACATTTTTGTCATTCTTTTTAAAAACTACTGGACGGATTTACACCAAATAAAGCAAAGCACGCTTTCGGGATCAAGCCACCGCTCCTGCCGCAAATTTGGTGTAAATCCGTCCAGCAGTTTGGGCTGTAGGCGTGAGCAAAGTTTTTTCCCATTATGTCTATGGGAAAAACAAAAGTTTTGGGACCCCCTCTATAACTTTTCCCCCCCTGGACGAATCCTCACCAACCTTTGCAAAAAAATTCAGAGTTGGCCATATGCTTTTTTTGCAAAGTTTGGTGAGGATTCGTCCAGGGGGAGCGAAGATATAAGCCGCCCAAAAAGTGCTCTTCCTATGGAAACACCAACTTAACCATAACTACATGGCCACTACTGTGGATTGCTTTTATTGCTTATAAATTGTGTGACGGATTTGACCGAAGCATTGAAGTCAATTAGGGATGTGTGGGCCCCCCAACTGCTACACAGTTTGGTAAGATTTGTTAAAAAATAGAAAAGTTATTAAGAAAAATAAATCTAGGTAGCAGCCTACTTCCCATTCATTTTCCCATAGACAAAAAATGACAATTTTTGCCAGACCGCACAGCCCAAACCAGTGGAAGGATTTGGACTAGGTCCAAAAAACTTGACCATGGAGCATTTTCTAGAGGGCTTTTTGTGGTTTGGGGTTATTCCATCCAGTACATTTTGAAGTATTTGATAGATATGGGGGTGGCCCCTTCTCCAAAATAGATAGCTATATCTCAGGTAATTTGCCAAAACCAGGTGTTTTTAAAAATGAAACAGCCACCATATTTTTTTTCTAGATGCGAGAGATAGCCATGGAAACAGCAGAGGAAAAAGCCATTTGCAGGTCAAAAAACATGAAGATGTCATTAGGCTAGAATGGGGGTGACAAGAGGACAACGAATGAAATTTGGGAGTTGGACGGGGTCTAGGGACTGAGTTTGCAACATGATGCTTTCTGTAGCCTCGGTTATAGACACGAATAGACGACATTTTATAGGAAATTGCATCACAGAAACAGAGTATGTTGTAGGGATAATGGGAGAGGGGAGGGGAGGTGAGGAGGCCATCATGGGTATGTGAGGAGCAGGCACAGGACAGTGGGATAGTTGTTGAGGGCATTCGGGAGCAGAGAGGAATTTTATTCCCTACGGTCATGTTTGCCGATAACCGTGGTTATACAGGACTACAGATAGCAAAGGGTATCTGTAATTCCATACCTGCGGTTATACTTGTTTTTTTTGTTGGTTAGAAATAAAATATATATTGCCAACTATAGTGACGTCGGAGACGGTAGGCATTTTGGACTCTTATCCGTTCAGTAATCAGGACTGACTCTGCTTAGTTGGGAGGAAACTGCCGGCTCCCTCAGGGTATGTTGCCTAATAAATTAGCACTGGCAGAGCCCCCTGGAAAGGTACAGCACGCTTAACAGAGCGGCAGTTGCACCACCTTCTCTGACATTTATCCTCAAACTGTACACCTTGGTTAAAACTGACTGCACTGTTTGTATTAGCTCAAGAGCAACATCTCTCCTTTCAAATCGGGCCTGTGCCTTCCAATCCACCTCTGCATCCTCCTTAGGAAGAGGATCCATGGGGCCACCCGATCCACCTTTCAATGTGCACTCTGGAGGAGTACTATTCACGTGAGCTACCCCCTGCAAATACAAACCTCAGTTTCCATGCATGTGCTTGCATAAAGAAAGCATGTTCAAGGCAATACTGACTCCCTCATGTGTTTGACGCACACTGTTTCGTTTGAATGAGGTTTACATTACAGTAGGGTACCCATAGCATCTTCTGTAATAAAAGTGGCCAAACCTTTTTGTGCAGACTGTACAAATGTTGCATATGCCTAGAATCGCAAAGAGTGTGCAAAGAGGTCCCTGGACATCCTGGTCATGATGTAGAGTTTCACACTACAAATCAGGACGTACCTCATCCCTACAGTGGAGTGAACTTCTAACTGTCCCAATTTGGTGATTGCGAAAGTCGCACACATCTGAGACACCACTATTCTCAAGGTGGCCATAGCAGCACGACGAAAATAAGGGCACCTCATGCAGGTTATCTCGGCTACAATACTGACAGGTATCCAACTCTGCCAGGTTGACCTAAGTGCACACCACTGTGGACAAGGTGTATCCTTTGCAGAACAAATATGGCATCTACTGAACTACTGATGCCAATACACCCAACACATGACGGGCACGACCATTGTACCCAGCGAACAGCCGAAACAAGTGCTTCTCACACATAAGAGGACACCATCATTGCACTACTGAATAAAGGGCAAAGAGGATAGAATCGTATGTCACGCAAGAGGCACGACACCACATTATACCTCAATGGGGCTGAGCATCAGAGCAGAACCTAAACACCTGTACTCCACATAGAACAGGACCCTATAACAGCAATATAGAAAGGTAACCCTAATGGTAAGATTGAAACAACACAACTTTTCATAGGACAGGATGCCTTTACTGCAATACTGAACAGGGACTCACGGTGCAGAACTGATGCAAGAACACCCATCTTTAGCTCCCTGTCAAGAAATGTGCACTTCTATCTCTCCTAACACTGACTCCCTCCCTCCACTTACGATCCGAGTTGAAACAATGCTTATCAAATCTATGCCTCATTCACCTATCTCTATTCATGTCACTCTCCTGCACAAGGACTCCTTGCCTCCACTCACAATCCAACTTTAAAAAAGTTTTCACTTGTATGGCTTATTCCACTTCATAATCATAATGTAGAGTTATTATTGCAGCATTATTCACCATAACGAACAGCGATATAAATAATTCACCTAAATCTAACCAACGTTTTAACCACGATGGCATTGCAAAACAGTTTATTCGTTCTTATAATGTTTTATTTATTGTTTTTCCTGCTTTGTAGCTGCAAATGCTCTGGACAGAATATAATCCTAAAAAACAGTTTTGGCCTCAAAATATCTATGGTCATGCCTAATCTCAACATTTGTACCAAACATGTGCCTCATTGTGAGTCTGGCAAAGCACGAACATCTGCGGGGATGCAGAAGTAATTCTCTTACCGCCACATTCCCTCCATATTCCTGCACCACCGAAGTATGAGATTGGCCATAGGGGCTCAGATTTGCCTCCAACTGGAGGTAAATCGGACCCCCTACCACTAATTTTCAGCAGAATAACTGTGATGGAACTACCACTGGTGGTAGTTCTGCCAAAAAGCCTGTGGAGTCCTATGGATTTCAAGAATGGTGATTTATACCGCCAGCTAATTCTTGTAAACCTGTGATAAACCCACGGGACTAAGTGGTGGTAACAGTAATCGATTATGGTAGCGGTTCGGCCGGAATACCGCAGCAATACTGCCAAACTCGTAATGAGGGCCAATTTGTGTTCTGTGTAGTGAACCCCAGTAGTTCTGTTTCCAGGGATAAACCTTAAGGTGGCTCGGCCCTGATGCTCATATAGGTGCATGTTCTGCATAGGGAACACCTGCCAGCATTAATGAGGGCAGAGCTCCCACAATGACAAGTATAGAGTACAACCCCCAGTGCAGATTGTGATGAGAATATCTTACTCAGTGCAGGCAGAGATGAAAGTATCATCAAAGCAGAGGCGGGGACAAGGGTGGTGCTTCTTTGTTGCAAGGGCAGCATTCAGATTTTCTCCTCACGCAGATGGTGATGAATGTGTCATCCCCCAGCAGAGAACGCTATGTGCAGATGCAAAGAATGGCAGGAAATGATACATGAGTTTTAAGATGGAATGTGCACAATGGAGGGAGAATCAGGCGTGAAGTGATAAAGAGATGGATGGGCTGCAGATGTCGGAAAGCGGGGAAGGTGGTGGAAGGGTGTGCAGTTGATGTATTGCATGCTGGTGTAAGCACACAAATGGAAGTGCCACCATTACTAAGGTGGCCCACAAACCAGTGGAAAAAGGAGGTAACTAAGCAAGGATTGTGAGATGTTGGGGAATGGATGATTGCGATGGGGTGTACCTTGGCAGGACTCTGAGTGAAGAAAATAAAACTATGTTTACATGTATTGAATGAATGAGTGAAATGGAAATCAAAAGTTAAGCCGTTTAGTTCAACGATTGGAATGTGTAGGAAAGGCTGTATAGACTTCACTTTCAATAATGAGAAGTAGGGCTCATTTAGAAAAACATGTGTAAGTGTGCTGCAAAGCTCCTGCTCAGTATAACGTTTAAGCTACACGAAGTGGTCCCCATTTGCAGCCATCTTCCAGTTTCAGCAACTGCCATGTCAACAGTAATTGATCGGCATGTCTACAGTGCAAGCAAGGCTCCTGTCCCAGCCCTTTGTGACCGATGTGTCTTCCTTTTAGACAGGGAAACAAAGCAGGCCTAGCAAATATTAACATTCCCGCCCCTCACATCTTCCCAGATCCGCTAGTGTACCAGGATCCTCTGTCAACGATCCCAGCAGCGGTGAGGGCTAATGGAAGAGTGTAGAGAAGGCCGACACAATGTTCAACATTGCATGCAACCTGGAAGGGGTGAGCTTGAAATGGAAGTATCTGTTTTGATCAGACACCGTGGCACACAGGACCATAGTTCTACCCACGTTCATGATGGAATGCTGCCGAAAGGAACAACATAAACGTTAATACCATTATAAATACTGTAGTTTGATGGTATGATACCACAGAGCATCTATGTTATGATTTAAATGCTAGGCATATCAGCCACACAATGTGCAAGTGCTTCTCTCTCCCGATTTGCTCTCGCTGTTTTAGAACCAATCAGGCAGCACGTGTAATAAAGGAACATTCCCATGGAAGGATCGTGGCCCTTTGGGTGAAATGAGGGTACAATGCAGTCATTGCACCTATTCCCTGCTAATTTGACATAAGGGTTAGTTTACAGAAGCCTTGCATCGGTGCAAGTGCAATCCTTCATGGTATTGCCACTAGGGTAAAGTTAGCCCTGGGGTAAACCCATATTCTTCAATGCATTTTTTCACCAGGGCAAAGTTTGCCCTACTATTAATATGGATGGGTATTATCACTAGGGCAAACTTTCGCCTGATGCAAAAATGGATTAAAAGCACATGGTTGCCCTAATGCTAATAGCATGCACAATTGTACTTTCCCCAGTGGAAGGTTTCTGTATTGTACCCCTGGTCTGGAAGAATATTCCCGCATCCCCCTGAGTTACAAGGCAACTCAAGGAGTGACCATCTGATCATCCACACGACCGTGCGCCTGTCATGGTGCTGCCTGAACAAGAGGGAACCAGGCCTGCAACTTGCCGATGTTTTTCAATCTCTGGGACCTATACGCGTTTTCTAAATTTGGGTTGTGCCCTCTTACAGTCAGATAAGTTAAACCAAAAGTGAGTAAAATATATCAAAGAGGAAAAACAAGCAGGCAACATGTTTTTCTCTTGAACTGAATGAAATCAAAGCGCAACTACCTATTCCCCATGAGAGGTATTTGAAGTGTAAATACCAAATTAAAATCCCCAGTGGTGTAATCACCCACAATGAGGCTTCAAACTTCACTGGTGTAGGCAATTGTGTGAGGTAGGTAGTTTTGGTCCTCCACTTTTTATTACCTATTTACACTCCAGTTCTAGCCCGTTGCACTTCTGTGTCCCAGGTTCCAAATGTGTGACATCTAGAATATTCTGAATGGCGTTACTGCTGCCTAACTGTGATGTCACCACTGTGGTTTATGACATCATATGCCCCGCACATAGATTGATTTTCATGGGTACTCTTTTCCATGGTCAGGGACTTTTAAATTGCACTACTAAGAACTTCTACTACTCCAGGGGAGAAGGCAGTATACAAAGCTTTGGAGATGTCTCCAACCAAGCACACGGAGAGGGCATTTAATATATTAGGACTGCATGCTAACCCTTATAAATGCATGTATACAAGTACTGAGGGATAATTTAGGCATCACTTTCCAATGTGATGTAGGCCTTAAGGACGTGTCTGTTTGAGTGTCTCATACAGGTTTGTCAACAGGCTAATTGCTCCATGTTTATTGTTGGTTTCTACTGGCCTGATGTGCTATTGTTTTTCTACTTGTTACTATTAGCTTGCTTGCTCACTTGTTACTGTCAGTCACTACTCGCCCATTGCTGCCCAATTCCCCATGAAACAGGCGTCCATATTGCTCCTTGTAAGCCTCTCCTTAATGCTATTCTAATGCTTCTGGTTCCCTGATGCTAGATACCCTGAACCCTACTCCACACATCCTCTTTCCTTACTACATGCTCCATCCCCATCCTATGTATCACCCACAGGAAGTGACCAGTTTACTATTCCCAACCCAACCCAATCTACCCCTCCAATTCCTTTTTCTAGAACTACATGCTCTTTCTCTTCATCCACTCACACTACTGTAACCCTCACACCTTGGAATTCACAAACACTTTGCCAGCAAAGCAAACTCTTTTATTATTATTTAGACTCCCAAAGGACACAGATCACAATCATGAGTATCATTGAAACTTGGATGACCCCATTGCACTGCCACCCAGCTGCTATGACCTTTAACTCACTCATCCTGTTTAACTAGGAGACAAGAAGGGTTTGGTTTTATGATAAACTGGGCCGCACCGATTTCTCCCTCCCAGCCTATGGTTTCATCTCACTCCCATTCAAATGTACTTCCACTCAGCTAATCTCCTATCCCTCACTATGCTCCTAATTTAAACCTGCCTCACTTAACTCAGTCTTCTCTCATCTCAACCTTCTGCTACACCCCCTTTAAACAGAAGCCCCCAATGATCTGCCTCATGAGACCATTGGCGGGCAACTCAAGTCTTCAACTCCACTTACACTTGAATCACTCCTTTCAGACCCCTCCCTGTCCTCTCTCCACAGCCTTTTCACTCACGTGTAAGGCAGCAATGGTGAACATGTCTTCCTTTCTACCTCCTCACCTCATCTAGCCTCACTACTATTAACACCTTTCCAACTGACCTCCGGCTCATCCATTTTCCTCTATCTTGCTTCTACCTGATTTCCAAACACAATTTCAAAACCGACTCTCTGGCTCCTTGTCTGGCTGAGGTTAGATCCTCCTTGGTAGCCATCACTCCTCCAATTGACCCCCTCTTAACCTTGGACTCCAGTAAACAGTTATCACCTGAATTTTCTCCTACCATGTTGACAGTGCCTTTTCTATTGTATGGATCTCAAGGCTGAGTCCTGGGCCTGCTGTACTTCATGCCTTCCCACCTCCCTATGAAAACATATGATCTTCTGGTCATCCTACCACTTCTTTGTGTTAGATGGGCATATCCTCTTCTTCACCCCAGATCTATAGCAACCCAGTGACATACTTCCTCTCCACCATCTGTGCCTGGATAGCTACATGCAGTCTTATGCTAGGATTCACTTAAACTAATGTCATCCATCTCCTGTCCTCCAATGTCCCTCCACTTATCCTTTCCATTTATCTTCCACCTGACCTCCCCATGCCCTCTCCTAGCACATGCAACCTTGTGATTCTCATTGACAATGACTTAACGATTCTGCACTTGTCCCCTCCACAGCCAGTGCCAGCAGATCAATCTCCTTAATGTCCAAAATATCTTCGCTCAAACCTACCATTATACAAAAACGTGTACCTCCACACTGGTCTTTTGTTACCTTAACTACTTCTCAAGCCTCTTCAAGGCATTCCACAGGACTACTTTACCCATGTTCTCAAATTCATTTGCTGTGCAACCCCCTCTGCTCACCTCCCACCTCTCCCCACTATGCTGAGTGGCTATACATAAATTACTAGCCCGTTCACAAATGTCTTCTTCTTTTCTTCAAATCTATTCACAGACTCCCTCCCAATCCTGGCCTCCTCATCTGCTGCTACTGTCCTCTTTGCACACTATGATCTGGCATCATCCTCAATTAGTCTGTTTCTGACAATACCTGTGCTCCCTCTTGCCCCCACACCCTCTCTTTTGGAAGTCCCACCCTCCTGATAATGAAATCACCACCACATTCACTCAACCAAATCAGCCCCCAAGCTCTACCTCTGAAACCTTGAAGGAACACATAACTTTTCTTACCAATAGGAACTCAGAAACGACCTTACTTATCACTACTGCACTTACTTCCATCTACTGTTAAAAATATCCCTCTTGAGTCTCTGAGTAGCTGTCACCCTACGTATTTGTCCCTGTTGTATAGTTTGCCCAAACCTCATCAACATCAGGCCACAGGCCAACTATCAAAAGCATGCAAGTTCTCATGTGAGGAACCTACGTGACTGCCCTACATACTGTTTGAAAACTCTTAAGTGTTGCAGCACAAAACACCATGCCCTCCTCAATAAATACAAATACAGTTAGCCTGCCTCAGATCTCACTCAAAATACTGAGCACATATACATCAGTTTCTAAGTTAGGGATCCCTATTAAAACTTCAATGAGGCAGCAGCTATATCTGAAACCAATTCCTAACTTAGTTTGCTTAACCCTGTGTTTCCATCAATGTATGGGATTAATAAAGCGCATACCTCTCTTGGAAGTAATGGAGTTAGTATCAGGGGCCTTTAAAGCCCGTGCAGAGAGGGACACCTGCATGGCCAAGGAGGAGGGCTTGCCTCATGCCACGCAGGGGAAGACTGCAGCTGTCCGGCATGCAGAAAGGGGATGGTCCACCTCTAACTCCCATGGGCACATCAGACCCTGTGGCGTGCCAAGTGGAGCCGTTACGGCCTCACTATCCCCTGTGCACGTAAGACTACCTAACATGTGCAGGGGAGGCAGAAGATCAGCGGACAAGTCCCCAGGCCTCCGGCTCCCACCCTCCACACAGGCAGAAACAGGTCGCTCTCCATAGCTTCCTTTTTCTGCCTGCATGGAGAGAGGAAGCTGGAGGCCTGGACATGGAGCATCACAGTGAACCCATTGCAGGTAACAGGTAAGACACTTTTTGGGGGACGTGTGTAATGTGTGTAATGTGTATTGTTGTGTGGTTGCATGATGCATGTGTGTGTGTGAGCAGTGTATATATGTGAATGTTGTGCATGTATGTATGGGTGTGAGTGCACATGTCATCATATGGATGTTCTTGGCTGGTGCATGTGTGCAGAACGCAGTGTGAATGTGAGTGAAGGTGTATGGGTGAATTACTGGTGTGTGAATGGGTATGAATGTGATTGTGAGTGAATGTTTTTGGTGGGTTTGCATGGACCTATGTTTGAGAAGGCACGGAGCACATTACAGAGGTATACAACAGGACAGATGCACAACAGAATGCTTTTCAGATGTAACAATAAAACAGATGTACAACAGGGGGTAGAATACAGATGGACACTGAGGAGACAGCTGTACAAAGTGGCAGGGAGGAGAGGGGTGGGTGGAGTCTAGCAAGTCAGGTCGCCTGGGGGTGACGTGGGCACAGATCTGATGCTAACAGGGAGGAGGTTGCATAGTCTTGGGGCATAGGTAGAGAAGGCTTGTTTTGTGGTCCTTTCTTTTTTGCATTGCCTGATTTCAAGTCTGCATGTGTCCTGGCTTCTGGTGGTGCGCTGTCCACAGGAGGTGCTGATTTTCTCTGCGAGATAGATGAGTGACGTGCTTGCTTTATCTAGATGCCCAGTAAAGAAATGGTATGCCACAGTAAGAAATGGCTAGAATGGCTCCACCAAAATTCTAATCTAGCCACATACTAACAGTTATCATGCTTATACCCAGTAGAAAAAGTAATGCCACAGTAAGACATGGCTAGAATGGCTGCGCCAAAATGCCTTTTTAACCACACAATAACGTGTATCATGTTGGCTTGCTTTGTCATGCATCAACATGCCAGTCTGGCCAAAAGGTAATACTTATCCTTGCTTTATTGCAGGGGTTTGCAACCATTGACTCTCCAAATGTGTTGGACTGCAACTCCAATCTGCCTTAGACAGCATAGTCAATGGCGAGGGATCATGGGATTTGTAGTCTGAAACATAGGGCGAGCTAAAAGTTGCAGACCCCTGCATAATAAATGCCCAGTAAAATTCCATGCTACAGTAAGCAATCACTGCACCAAAATGACAGTCTAGCCACCTAATAACATTCAGCAATTTGGCTTTGCCCATAAATGCCAGTACAGCATGCACTTTCACTTTTAGAAAATGTCAACAATGTTCCAGTGCTTGATGGGTCCCCCAGAACCTTGCACACACACATCCTACCAGCCACCCTGTACAGTTGTAACCCTCCTCTGTGCCCCTATGTATCCTACCCATGCTTTATATCTGTTCTGTTGTAGTAATACTACTACTACTACTACTACTAACAATAATAATAATAATAATAATAATAATAACATTAATAGGTGTTATCACGTGACTAGATTGGCATTTTGGTGCAGCCAGTCTAGCGATTTTTTTCTGTGGCATAACATTTTTTTTTTACTGAGCATCTATGATAAAGCAAACATTATAATTGTTATTATGTTTCTAATTTGGTCTACTTCTGAACCAATTTAGACATGTTTTCTTGTTGTGGTATGGCATTTTTATATGATAAGCCAACAGGAATATGTTCTTACCTGGCGTACTGGTATATATTGACAGAGCCAATCTTGGACAGGTTTTCTTACAGTATCAATACTGGCATGATGCACACAGTAAACATGAGTATATTCTTATATGGAAATATTTTGTTATATTGGTGCAGGCACAATGGAAATGTATGGGCACAGCTAGCATGAATATGTTTTATCTACTATCATATATTGTGGGGCAAGCAATGGAAATACTTTTAGAAATGCTCCTATGAACTGTTGGTGACTTGCATGTTTTGGATTTTTTCATGAGTTACCCTACAAAACGGTTTGCAAACTATGGCTTTTTGCACCATTTTTCACAGAAACTGTGTTCTATAATACAGCCTTTTAATCGATTTTTCAAAACGTATTTTCAGGGCGGGTAACCCCCCTGAACCCGGTTTAATTTTTACTGACTCCCTTGCTGCCTCTCTTCTGTATACTTGGGCAAATATGTATTCCCCTCCTATAAAATAATTCACCAGCCGCCACTGGTGGCTTGTAGGTTTGGGTGCCAGGGACCAGGCACTGCCCCATATTTCTGCACTAGGAGGAATATTTAAGCTATGATTATACACATACTTACATCTTTCACATAGCGCAGTGTGTGCATACCCTTGCAGCACAATGGTCATCATGGGATTTGTGCGTGCATGGTGGACTAACGTGGCCTGGAGTGTGTGGGTCCCAGGATTTGTTGAGTAGCTTCGGGGGACCCTCAACATGGCTCACGCTAGCCTAAATGTTGTGTCACACCTCTGAATGGGGTGCTGTTTAGGAAATGTGTGGGGGGTACCTGGGATGGCTAAGAGGAACAGGGGGAAGTGAGAGCTGCAGAAGGGGATAATTAGGATTGATTGGAGAGATTGGCAAAATGTTCTTTGAAGAGTAGGGTCTTTGTGTCTTTTCTGAGGTGTAGGATGGGCAGTCTTATAAGGATTAGGAACTTGTTCCAGAGAGAGAGAGAGGCATAGCAGGAAAGGGCTAAATTCCTCTTGTTTCCCTCTTGCAGTTCTTTATTTTCAACCTGGCAATGTAGTGTCTTCTTGTGGTGTGCTGGCCCCGTTGACGGTGAGTTTTTTGACCCGGTAAAATAGTGATGGAATCACCCTTCCCGCGTATGATTGTTGGTTAAGACCCATTACCCGCAAACCTTTCACTTCTAGGACTGGCCTGCTGCATGGATTAGCATAGGGATAGGCAACAGTTCACCTTTAAGGATACTGTGGGTCAGGAGGTCTGCATAAGTAACCATATCATTTCAGCGCATGGATTCGGTGTATATGAAGAGGGATAAAGAACCTCCCAACTTTAGGGATGGACAATCACGCTGTGAGGCTTAAAAGTTAGAGTCTGTGACATTGGGTCAACTGATTCCTGTTAAGTGATGTTCAATGAGAATGGCATTGTGCATCATCAAACGAGATAAGAGAGGCTTCTGGTACAAAGTATTTTGTGTCTAGACCTTGATGGCCGCTGGGAACTGATTATATCCATGTAAAAAAAAATTGCTAAAATACACAAGGACGCATTCAATTGCAGCCCTCTCTTGTTTCCGCTTTGTTTAGACTCTGGAGGAAGCGGAGGTTATTCAGGGGCGTCAGAGTTACACATCCGAGGCCCCACGACACTTCCGCCTGTCATAATAAAATGAATTATTGTTCGGTGGGAACTGGTGTGCCAGCCACAATCTGTTCCCGCCTGTATTTAAACTCTGCCGACGCCAGCGGAGTGCCAAGGAGACAGATGGCTGCTTGGCAAGGTGATTGCAGATCTAGCCTCTCGCCACTGAGAACAATTCCGCTTCCCATTGGCATGTGTTTCAACATGCAGAAGTCCACTGGCGTGCAGGAGTGGCCAGCACCGGGGAGTTGTCACATTATAGATCATTTTCACTCAGTCCCTGCTACAGACGAAAGCACAGGACTTGTGGGCTTGATAACTTGCATTTAATAATACTTCATGACACCGGTCACACTACTTATCACGTTTCACCAATGGTCAAATCACATGGCAAATTATGTCATCCCGGCCAATTCCATTTGACGGTCCCATTGCAAACAATTAAGATAAAGGTCATTAACATCCTTTCAGCTACAGGACACCTTATCCATGTAACACTTGTAGTGGGCCCGTGGCCAAGTACTGACATATACAGATGCACGAGTGAGTTCCTTTAGGTATTTATTTGAAAAAGACCCGAGCAACTTGGACATATTACAGGGCCTGAGATAGCAGCCCTGTACTTGTGGTTAAGTTGCTCAACTCATAGTGCACATTTTGGGTGGCGTATAACTCTCCCCTAACACGAATCTTCACCAAACTTTACCATGAAAGTATATGGCCCCTTTGGAATTATTCTGCAAAGTTTGTTGTGGTTTTGCGAAGGGGGAGGAAGGGGGCAAAGTTATAGGGAGTCCCAAAATGTGTGGAAATCCTCATAGACCAATGGAAAAAAACAATCCAAACCGCAGGACGGATTTTCACCATATTTGGGCCAGGAGCGGCGGCTTGGTTCCAAAAGTGCACTTTTGTCAATTTGCAGTCAATTTGTCCAGTAGTTTTTTTAAGAAAAATGGCCAAAAAGTAGGTAAAAAAAATAAATGTATTATCTGGGTCTGGTTCGCGGACTCACTTCACATTCGGTGTCCACGGACATGTATGGACCGATCATGGTCTGGCGTGATATCCGTGGGCATCGTACATGCTCGCTGATTTGATTGTGAGGTGCGTCATATTACTTGAAACAGTCACCATGTTGGATCTGCGGACACCAGTGTGGTGGGGAAAAAGTCTGGAAAACACATTTGGTGGCTAAAAGAGGGGCTGGAAAGGGCGGGGGTGGAATAAATATAATATGGGGCTGTTTTTATAGGTGAAAAAAGGGCATGCAGGTGCTGGCCAGTCCGTTGACACCACAGTAGTCAGCAGACAGTACTGTTAACAAACAGTATGCACATTTGGAACGTGCGTTTGGAATGCTCATTTGTGGTTTTTTGATGGATGAAAAAGGGTATGGAAAGGGTAGGGGAATGAAATAAAGATGATATGGAGCTGTTTTTATAGGTGAAAAAAAGCGAAGTACTGGTGGTGCCGAGTCTGTGGACATTACGGGGATAGCAGGGGGTTCTAGGTGAGTTTTGTTATTTGAAGGTGTATTGCACATACTTGTTATATGGTTTAATTATATTGTGGTGGTTCGGCCATGCCCACAGACATCTGGTCACTAGTAGAACATAGTATAGTAATATGTGTATAGTAATTATATGTAATGTAGGGGGAGTATACAATATTTGTAATATGTGGAATTATATATTTAAAGTGTATATGGTATTTATGACTGTAGTACAATTGAGGACAGTGCTCCTTGATGTCACCTCTAACTTTAACACAGTGAACCATTGCATCCTCATTAAACAGTTACATGATACTATGGACTGGCTGATCTGCTTTCCTCACTAATCCCCCTTCCCAGCTGTAAGTGGGCTATTTGTACTCCACCACATTGCTGCATACCTGCAGAGTACCCTTGGGTTTTATCCTATGATTGTGGCCCTTCTATATCTATTTTGTCCCTCTAGATCACCTGATTTCCTTCCTCTCTTCTCATTTCCAGTGTTATGTTAATGAAACAAACCTTTGCTTAAACGTTCCTGAACTTATTTTTTCTTCTCGTTGTATATCCCTGATTGTCTTACCACCATTGAATGCGGCTAACAATCTCTGTCTCAATGTCTGTAAGACAGAGATCTTACTCATTGTGACATCTTTACCCTTTTTGTCTCCTACCCTGTGGACTCTGTCTGTAGACCCCCTACTCTCACCAAACCTTGGGGTCATCTTTAAGTACCATCTCTCCTTTACTCCTTATATTTTGGCGCTTGTAAAGAAATCTGATGCTTTTAGGTTGACCTCATTACAGGCATTGTACCGTTCCTTACCTTCCCACAGACACTCAACTTCTGCAGATCCCTGGTGCTGTGTAGGCTGGATTACTGCAACCGTGTCTTTCTTAGCCTTCTCCTTTGTTGTCCATGCCCCCCTTCGGTTAATCCCAAATAAGTCTGCAAGTCTTATCCTCAGCCTCAAACCCAGAGATTGTATTGCTGCAGCCGTAAAATGCGTACATTATCTCCTGCTAATTAGGACTACAAATGTCCAACTTTGTTTCCCTTAATACTGTCCTGCTAAAGCCCTCTGCTGCTATAACTCCAATACTCTGCTTGTCAAACGCTTTTTGAATCAGAGAGTGAAGGTATGTCTCTGTGTTTGGCTGGTGCTTCTCTTTCAAACAGCCTTCCTGCTCCTCTTTTACTTGAGCCACACTTCCTTAAATTCTGGAAACGTCTGAAAATTGTGCTTTTATTTTCATTTTACATAATCCCTTTCCTGCTAATTTACACTACTGCCACTGAGACTGGTGGCCTAGTCCCTCATGAACTTCACTGGTTCCAGACCCTATATCTAGTCGACACCAGTATACCCAGCCTCCCACTTCAGCACTGTTCTTGCAGGGCTGCCGCCAGGCGGCTCTGTACCACACCCTTGGGTCTTGCTGCCCCAGTAGGTAGCTACTAGCCTCCCACCTTTACATCTTTTGGCACTTCCTTTCTGTGCTCCTATGAGCACTAGGCAATCCCTACTCCTCTTTCAATTCATGCACTTCTTTAACAGCACAATGCATTTGTGCATTTATGGAAGAAGTGTGTAAATTGTTTTTGGATATGCACGGGAAATGCATATGCAAAAGATTTGTAGAACATTTTTAAGTGGCAGTTACTTGTGTGGAAATTTAATATGTTTCTAGGGTTATAGGTAGAGTTTTTGAACTGATTGGTGTATATATGTGTCACTGTTTCAAAGCAGGCAAGGAGAGAGTGCTACAAACATAACAGCAAAATGGTAGAAGGGCTGTCTTGTGCGATGGTGTGCACGTGCAGTCCAGTTGTTTTAATAATGCGTTGCTTACAGATGGTGCTGCTGAGACCACGGATAGTCATATAGGGCCATGGATTATGGTCCTTATTGTATGCTAGAGAAAAGTATTTTGGACAGAACATTGTTCCTGTGCTTTGCCTTTTTCTCTAGTATTCAAGTGTCCATTATTTCCAATAGCATAGTATAACATGTTAATGGAAATGTTGGAGAATCCTATTGAGTCTAACTACTTCACTGACAAATGTAAATTAGATTTTGTATTTGTATTTATTTAGTTTATATAGCGCTTTACACCAAAGCGCTGCGCATTTTAACCACAGGATACATTTAACATTAACAATTTAACAGTAACAGTAGAAGTGATTTACAATGGTGAATCAGACCAACAAAACAGTAAATAGAGCAATTAAAATGAAGGGAAGAGGAGTGTAGTACAGTACAGGTGAGAGGGGGAGGGAGGGGTGGGGAAGCGAAGGAGGAGGGAAGGAAGGGGTAAGTGTGAGAAAGTGGGGGAGAGGGGGGAGGGGAGGGAGATGAGGAAGGTGATAAAGCAAGGAGGCGGGGTGTAGGAAGGGGGAGGGGAATCAAGGGGGAGGTGGAGAAGGAGAGGTTTAAGGGATGTGCGGATGAGGAAAAGGAAGAAATAAAGCAGAGTGAGAGAGGTAAGGAGTTCCAGTGCAGGGGGGCTAGGAGTTGGAAGGAGCGGAAACGGGCTGTGGCACAGGGGGATGGAGGAACAGTGAGTAGAAAGTGGTCAGCAGAGCGAAGGGTGCGGGAGGGAGTGTAGAAAGAGAGGAGCGAGGCGAGATAACGGGGAGCAAGACCGTGGAGAGATTTAAAGACTAGGCAGAGAAAATGAAATTTAAGTTGGGCGTGAAAGGGAAGCCAGCCAAGGGAGGAGAGGGAAGCAGAGATGGAGTCACGTGAGGAGAGGAGACAGAGGGTACGGATGGCAGAGTGGTAGATAGATTTAAGGGGGGCAAGATGAGAAGTAGGAAGTCCAAAGAATAAAGAGGAACAGTAGAAGAGGCGAGAGAAGACAAGGGATGAGATTAAAAGTTTAGTAAAATGGAAAGTGAGAGAGGGGTGAACTTTGTGAATATTAAAGAAGTGAAAGCGGCAGGCACGAGAGGTGAGAGAGATGTGATGGGAGAAGGTGAGAGAGGAGTCAAAGTAGATGCCTAAGTTGCGAGCATGGTCAGAGATGGGAAGATTAGAAGGAGGAAAGTGAATGAGAGGAGGAGGAGAGGGAGGGGGAAGAGAGTTGAAAGGAAAGAAAACTACTTCAATGTTGTCAGTGTTAAGAGAGAGGAAGCGAGAAGACATCCAGTTTTTAATTGCAGTAAGTCAGGAAGAGAGTTTAAGATGGAGGTCGGTAGAGAAGGAAAGGAAGAGCTGAGTATCGTCAGCATAGAAATGGTGAAAAATGCCAAATGAGAAGATGACAGGGGCAAGCAGGGAGGTGTAGAGTGAGAAAGGGAAAGAGCCAAGCACAGAACCTTGCGGTACTCCGTACTCCAGAGGTTGGGTATGCGAGGAGCGGCCTCCCCAGGAAACAGTAAAGGAGCGGGAGGAGAGGTAAGAGGAAAGCCAGTTAAGAACAGTTCCTTTGAATCCAAAGGAAGAAAGAGTGATGACAAGAAGGGGGTGATCGACAGTATCGAAGGCAGCGGAGAGGTCTAGAAGAATAAAGACAGAGGATTGCTTAGAGTGTCGGGCAGAGAGGAGCGAGTTAAGGATGTAGGTGAGGGCTGTTTCAGGAGAGTGTTTAGGACAGAAGCCAGATTGAGAGGGAGGAAGGGGAGAGAGATTAGTGACAAAGGTTGAGAGCTGCAAGTAGGCAAGTCACTCGGGAAGCTTAGAGAGAAGAGAGATAGGACGGAAGTTAGAGGTGAGCAGGGGATCAGCTGAAGGTTTCTTTAGAATAGGGATGATAGTGGCATGTTTGAAAGCAGTCTAGCAGTTATAGATGGAGTCTATAAACTATAAGATATAAACTGTGAAAGGTGGTTCCTGAAGGAAACTTTTTTTGTGTTTTTCTATTTTGTTTTTTTCCTTTTTTTCCCAGGAGAGGTTAGAAAGTAAAGTGGGGGAGGGAAATAAAGGAACGGGCACCAACCGCAGATATGGAGGGGAAGGTGGTCAGGTGAAGATGTTGGGCATCCATTCAATCTAAGGTAGGGGGCAGTGTTTCTCATGCTCCTTTATTACAGCCTCAAAAACACTTTGAAACTGCTCCCCCTGCAGTGGGGTATGTTGCAATATACACACAGTATTGCTGTCTTGGAAAGATATGGCTGAACAGTTTCTTGTATGACTTTCAAGGTAGCTGGTTGGATTTTCTGCCCACACAGGACTAGCCTGTGTGGTGGCAGCATTGGTTGAAGAAGATGAGGTAGAGGAAGACAGCATACTACTTCCTGAGAAAGGATTAGCCTTTCTGAGAGCATTCCGGTGGTTGGAATTGGTGTGGTGGCACATGGAGGTGGTCCCATAGGAGTACTGCCCAGGTTGTCTGCGACTGAGTACAACATTGCACTCAGTGCATTTCACCTTGGTAGCCTTAGGCTTTGGTACACCCCCAAAGTTGCTGAAGGACCACCACACCCATGATTCTCTCTGGGTGCTAGAGGTAGGAATTCCCTCTGCTTCATCTTCCTGTTCCTCTTGATTGTTTTCGGCATGATTGCGCTTCTTCTGTTGTTAGGCCCTCCAGCAGGTGGTGGTGGTTCCTGGGGAGGAGGGATGTCAATAGCTGATGCCATTTTTGAAGATAAATATCAGTTTTGCTAATATTCATCCAAGCATGTGCTGAGTCCTAGATTGCAAATGGATAATGAGTAAAATTTGTTGTAGAAGCTGTGCAAGGGTACTTTTCAGCTTGGAACTTCCTAGAGCAGCTAAAAATTCAGTTTCCAACTGTTTGCCATGAACAGATCAATTCGCGAAGCACCAACTCATTCCTGAACACGTCATCATGCCATGTGTGCATGGTCATGTGACACTGTCTGGAAAGTCAGCGATCACGGCAGATGTTTGTGAAAGTCGGCGAACAAAAAACAGTGCAATAGTTGCACAAAGGTGCAGAAAGATTATAGAAGTGTTCAAAATGTTGCAAGGAGATGGGGAATGGCACATCGACCGAAAATGCTGCTATATGTTGGGTAAGAATGATATAGGAAGTTGTAGCAAATTAAAAAAAACGATGAAATTCAGTGAACAATCTTTGTTAAAGGGATGTTATGGTTAAGTTGCACTATAAAAATCCTATGGGATTTGGTGAAACAATGATGTTAAACACATGGTATTGTTAAGTTCCACTAATAAAAACCAACAAAATTCAATGAAAAAACTTTGTTAAAGGGATGTTATGGTTACAAGTAAAACCGAAAACCCCCAGAAATTCACCAGTTATGGTACGCTAGCAACCATAACTTGCAGCACCAGCATTCACTGCCAACACTAACACCCATAACATCAAAGATGGCATCAAAAATCTCATTGATCACTTCACTGATGGCATCACATATTAAATCAATTATAATGTAAAGTTCTTACAAAGGGTTGTGTTTAAAATGTTGGTAGAAAAATATTGGGGGTGATTAGGATTCCTATTAGTAAGTAGTTAATGTACTCATGCAAACAAAATGTTATGTTGAAGTGTTGTTAATGCAGGAAGCAAATGCTACATACAAACAGGTAATAGCTGCAGGATGCAGCATAGAAGAACACCCTGTTTAATTTGGAAATTGTAGCTTCTAAGCCACTTTGGCAGAAATTTTAGTAATGTTAAACATGGACTAAAAAGTAATAATTCAAGACTTAGAACATAATGTGTTAGTACAAACAATACATATAAATATGCACAATGTATACAAATCAGAGGCACATATAGGGAAAGTATAGTAAGGAAAAAAGAAACATCACCATAAAAAATCAATAATATTAAAGTTCATCATTATGTATAAAAGTGAATTGTGAGTTTGAAGCCTGCTTACTGCTGAATATATGTTCACCATGAGCTGAAACCGAACCCTGAGGAAAGTAATTTAGAAACATACAAATATGTTAAGGTCTACATATATACCATCTTTTGAATTTTCATATTTTCACTGTTAGTAAACAAAACGACCTGGCCTATATATGGCAGTGAACAAAAACAAGTGTCCCAAATATGTGATGTCATCAGTGATGCCATCAATGACATTTCTGATGTCATCTTTGATGTTCTGGGTGGTAGTTTTATCAGTGCATGCTGGTAGCGTGAGTTATGGTTGCCATAACTAGAACATTTCTGGGGCTTTTCGATTTTACTTGTAACCATAACATCCCTTCAACAAAGGTTTTTCATTGAATTGTATAGGTTTTTGTTAGTGGAACTTAACCATAATGTCCCTTTAACAAAACTTTTTCACTACATTTCATAGATTTTTATTAGTGGAACTTAACCATAATGTCCCTTTAAAGTGTAGAACTAAATGTCATAGGTTTTTAGTAGCGCAACTTAACCATGACGTCCCATTAACCATTTTTTTCACTGAGTTTTATATATATATATATTTCAGTAAAAAAAAACTTTGTTAAAGGGACATTATGGTTAAATTGCGCAACTAAACACCTATGAAATTCACTAAAAAAACTTTGTTAACGGGACGTTATGGTTCGAAGTAAAACGAAAAAACCCTTGAAATTCACCGGTATGTTAAGCTAAGCAACCATAACTCGCACCACCACTGTGCACTGCTAACACTAACACCCAGGACATCAAAGATGACATCAGAAATTATGTTTTTTAGTGAATTTCATAGGTTTTTAGTAGCGCAACTTAACCATAACGTCCCTTTAACAAAATTTTTTTTTACTTAATGTCACAGGTTTTTAGTAGGGCAACTTAACCATAACGTCCCTTTAACAAAGTTTTTTTACTGAATTTCATAGTTTTGTTAGTAGTGCAACTTAATCATAACATCCCTTTAACAAAGTTTTTTTGCTAAAGTTGATCGGTTTGTAGTAGTAGCAGGTAACCATAATGTAAAGTAACATCTAACTTCATTGCACACCTTGCGGAGAATGCCACATGACCATATGCTGGTGCACAGCACCGTGATGTGTCCGTGAATCTGTACACACTTAACAATAAGATGTATGCCTCGTGGACAGTGTGGAAATACATTTTATACTGATGTAGGAACTTCCACCTTCAACATTTCCCTTGCACAGCTCGAACACTTATTCATAGTCAGCCATTAACCATGTAGTACACAGTACATCCTTTTAGAAAAGTACTAGTTATCTGAAAATGACATGAGCTAAGGGCATCCCTCCTACCCAAGAAACAGCACCACAGCTGTAATGAAGGAGCATGAGAAACACTGCCCCTACCTTACAAATAACACACGCTCAACATTTTCCCCCGTCCACCTACCCCCCAATATTACTGTTTGGTGCCTCTTTGCTCATTTCCGTCCGCAACTTTCCTTCTTAGCTGTCCTTCCCAAAAAAAGCCACCCGTAAACAAAGTAAATGTTCCTTTAAGAACCACCTTTCACAGTTTAAAAATATATATTTTTTTAAAATGGCATACACTCCATCTACTTTATATTTCTCAGTAAAGGACATAGACGCAATAACATTTGCCATTAACAATCTAGATTTGCAAAGCAGTAACATGTGCTACTGAAAAAGAGGATTTGTCGTTCTAACACGAGACGCCTGTGGCGCCCCGGATTAGAAAACAAAATCCTTTTCCAAGATGGCCACCATAGAAAGGGTAGGCGGTTGTTCCATGCATGGCCCCTATTCGCTTTCCATGGCAGTCTGCAAAAAGCAAAAAGGAAACACTGTTAACATATTACCACCAGCTCTTTTTCCTCTCTTTCAAATGTATCATAATGTCGAACAACTTTACCACAAAGCCAGTCCCAGGTGGACATGGCCACTGTAATCCTATCTTTTCTCCCTTCTGGTCATGGCCAGTAGCCACACTGTGCGGATCATGGCCTTATAACATGACCCCGACATTCTGCCCACTCCCCATGGCTTCAGCCTACCCCTCAGTCAATAAAAGTATACCGCTATGTTTTTTAACTACATTACGACACTTGTGTAATACAAAAACACTCCCACATCTCGTCACATAACCAACCCTAATGATATTGTACACTTTTTTGGATAATGTTCCTCTCCAGTGTAGCCAAATGCACCCATAAGCACCTACGTGCCGTGACACAGAACCTGCAAATGAACATACAGCGACGTACAATGTAGCACGTTACATTTTGAAATAATAAACTGTTTTTTAAAGGAAATCATTAACAATTTTAGAATTTGTAAAGTACTTTAATTTCACAATCAACTGTCCGAGACCATCGGACTATTCCCATTTTCAATCAAATAGTAACTTTGTTTGTTCGGTCATCATCGAAAATGTTAATCGTGAGGCACACGTTGATCTTTTCGCATACACAAACTATTCGCTTTCAATAAAGCAACCGCTTCGGTCGCACAGTGATTTCCAAGACATCGGCATGAACTTTGGCCTACACCACCATAAAAGATGTTATGTTACTCCTAATGGCCACTCCAGCGTATGGACAAATGGGGCCGGGCCGGTCGTCCCACAATACAGTGACGGTTCGGCAGCCGGTCACGAGTACATGTATCTGGCTTCCAAAGAATCCATCACTTGGCATCTGGAATCCATGGCAATCACAGTACGGCAGAATGTAGCTGTTCGGAAAACGTAACAGAAAATACGTATCAATACCCAACCTTTACCAAACAATTTCAAAAAAGACAAAAAGAATGTGGAAACTGATACACAAATCAGTATGGTCCTACATGACATTTTAAAGAAATAATAGCGTTGAACAAGGGGTGAACCTAATGATAGCCTACAAACAGCGAGAATCGGCACTCTCCATGAGTTTAAAAACGACACAGAAAGATAGTACCTCAGTTACAATGCCAAAGTTATTGTTCTGGAAATAAAAAAATAAAATTTGTTCCGGTGTAGAGTCGACAAAAGTAAACTTACACAATATTTACCGTCTCCATTGTCTTTGATAAACCCAGACAGCGATGTACTTGCAGCAAATAATCTTCTTCAACTGATATTACATGTGTCTTAGAAACGTTTTGAATACATAACCTTATCAAATGGTATTTTTTCCAAACTTGCACTCTCTGCATTCTTACTGAATTTTCCCTTTTGCTCAAGGTCAAAAAACAATTGACCCTTAAGGGTTCAGTCGGATGCGTGGACCTACTGTGCTCGCAACCAAAAAAGCAAACCAAGTGACCTTCACTCAGAATGAAAATACATTCTGACTTTGCAACAACATATCTAAATGCATGCATGAGAACTGGTGCTCCCATACACTTGCAGAACCGCTGTTTCCATCAAACAGTGAAGGTGCCTGCCTCGGTTAACAAGCACAATGGTGTGTTGTTTTATATGTGTTAGCGGCAATGTCCGCATACACCAAAACACGAATGAATGATGGCGGGTGCAGCGACAGAATCTCACGCACTTCACGCCATTCAACATCCAATCAGTGAACGGGCCACATGTCCGCGAACATGACGCTACGAATTAGCCAATCGGTATCTTGTCCGCGAAGCGAACAGGGAAGTGTGTCCATTGAGCGGATATAGATATCACTAATTTTTTCAGACTTACTTTTTGGTTGTTTTAAAGGAAACAACTGGACAGATTGGCACCAAATTTACAAAAGCACGCTTTCGGGACCAAGCTGCTGCCGCAAATTTGGTGAAAATCCGTCCAGCCGTTTGGGCTGTAGACATGTGCCGTGTAGTTATGGTTAAGTTGCTGTTTCCATAGGAAGAGCACTTTTTGGGCGGCTTATAACTTCGCTCCCCCTGGACGAATCCTCAGCAAACTTTGCAAATAAAGTATATGGCCCACTCTGAATTTATTTGGTGAGGATTCGTCCAGGGGGGGCAAAGTTATAGGGAGGGTCCCAAAACTTTTTTTTTCCCATAGACTGAATGGGAAAAATATTTTGCTCACGCCTACAGCCCAAACCACTGGATGGATTTTCACCAAATTTGGACCAGGAGCAGCGGTTTGGTCCTGAAAGCGTGCTTTTGCAAATTTGGTGAAAATCTGTCCAGTAGTTTTTTTTAAAATGACCAAAAAGTAGGTAAAAAAAATGAGTGATATCTGTGTTCGGTCCGCGGACACACTTCCCTGTTCGCTCCGCGGACAGTGTCCTGATTGGCCAATCGGCTTGCGTGATGTCCGCGGACATGCAACATGTTCGCTGATTGGACGGTGTTAAGTGTGAAGCGCATCAGATTTTCGTTAGCGCCCGCCATCTTGGATTCGCGGACGTCTGCGGACAGCGCAGTGAAAGTTTGTTCAAAATGTGTATTTACTAGGGTGTGTTGGTGTGTAGGAGTGTTTGGGGAGGATGGAAGGGTATGAGATAGGTTAAATGTTGTGCTTTTTTATGTGGTAGACGTTCTTTTTGTGTTTGATTTGTCTGCGGACATCACGGGTGTTCTGAAATGTTCTAAATAAACTGAATGGGGGGTGTTCTGAGGACTCAATATGTGCCCGTTTTGTTCGCATGCAAGCTGAAACTGTTCTAAGAACACTCGAGGTGTCCTGAAATGTTTGCAAATAAACAAAATGGGGGTGTTTTGGGGACGCTGTCCGCATTGTTCTGTGGCAAGTTGAATGTGTTTTAAGAACACTCGGGGTGTCCTGAAATGTTTGCAAATAAACAAAATGGGGGTGTTCTGGGGAGGCTGTCCGTATTGTTCTGTGGCAAGTTGAATGTGTTCTAAGAACATTCAAGGTGTCCTGAAATGTTCGCAAATAAACAAAATGGGGGTGTTCTGATGACGCTGTCCGTATTGTTCATTGTCAAGTTGAAAGTGTTCTAAGAACTCTCACGTTGTCCTGAAATGTTCGTAGGGGGTGTTCTGAAGACACTGTCCCTATTGTTCGATGGCAAGTTGAAAGTGTTCTAACAACTGTCTCGGTGTCCTAAAATGTTCACAGGGGGTGTCCTGAAGACGCTGTCCGTATTGTTCTATTGCAAGTTGAAAGTGTTCTAAGAACACTCGGGGTGTCCTGAAATGTTTGCAAATAAACAAAATGGGGGTGTTCTGAGGACGCTGTCCGTATTGTTCGTTATCAAGTTGAAAGTGTTCTAGGAACTCTCGCGTTGTCCTGAAATGTTCGTACATAAACAAAATGGGGTGTGTTCTAAGAACACACGCGTTGTCCTGAAGTATTCTAAGAACTCTCGCGGTGTCCTGAAATGATCGTAGGGGGTGTCCTGAAGACGCTCTAAGAACACTCGCGGTGTCCTGAAATGTTCGCAAATAAACAAAATGGGGGTGTTCTGGGGACACTGTCCGTATTGTTCTGTGGCAAATTGAATGTGTTCTAAGAACACTTGGGATGTCCTGAAATGTTTGCAAATAAACAAAATGGGGGTGTTCTGAGGACACTGTCCGTATTGTTTGTTGTCAAGTTGAAAGTGTTCTAAGAACTCTCTCGTTGTCCTGAAATGTTCGCACATAAACAAAATGGGGGTGTGTTCTAAGAACACACGAGTTGTCCTGAAGTGTTCTAAGAACTCTTGCGGTGTCCTGAAATGTTCGTAGTGGGTGTCCTGAAGACGCTGTCCGTATTGTTCGATGGCAAGTTGAAAGTGTTCTAAGGACTGTCTCGGTGTCCTGAAATGTTCACAGGGGGTGTCCTGAAGACGCTGTCCGGATTTTTCGATGGCAAGTTGAAAGTGTTCTAAGAACACTCGGGGTGTCCTGAAATGTTTGCAGATAAACAAAATAGGGGTGTTCTGAGGACGCTGTCCGTATTGTTTGTTGTCGAGTTGAAAGTGTTCTAAGAACTCTCTTGTTGTCCTGAAATGTTCGCACATAAACAAAATGGGGGTGTGTTCTAAGAACACACGCGTTGTCCTGAAGTGTTCTAAGAACTTTCGCGGTGTCCTGAAATGTTCGTAGTGGGTGTCCTGAAGACGCTGTCTGTATTGTTCGATGGCAAGTTAAAAAGTGTTCTAAGAACTGTCCCGGTGTCCTGAAATGTTCGTAAATAAACAAAATGGCGGTGTGTTCCAAGAACTCACGCGTTGTCCTGAAATGTTCGTAGGGGTTGTCCTGAAGACGGTGTCCGTATTGTTCGATGGCAAGTTGAAATTGTTCTAGGAACTGTCTCGGTGTCCTGAAATGTTCACAAATAAACAAAATGGGGGTGTGTTCTAAGAACTGTCTCGGTGTCCTAAAATGTTCCCAGGGGGTGTCCTGAAGACGCTGTCCGTATTGTTCGATGGCAAGTTGAAAGTGTTCTAAGAACACTCGGGGTGTCCTGAAATGTTTGCAAATAAACAAAATGGGGGTGTTCTGAGGACACTGTCCGTATTGTTCGTTGTCAAGTAGAAAGTGTTCTAGGAACTCTCACGTTGTCCTGAAATGTTCGTAGGGGGTGTTCTGAAGACGCTGTCCGTATTGTTCGATGGCAAGTTGAAAGTGTTCTAAGAACACTCGGGGTGTCCTGAAATGTTTGCAAATAAACAAAATGGGGGTGTTCTGAGGACGCTGTCCGTATTGTTCTGTGGCAAGTTGAATGTGTTCTAAGAACACTCAAGGTGTCCTGAAATGTTCGCAAATAAACAAAATGGGGGTGTTCTAATGACGCTGTCCGTATTGTTCTATTGCAAGTTGAAAGTGTTCTAAGAACACTCGGGGTGTCCTGAAATGTTTGCAAATAAACAAAATGGGGGTGTTCTGAGGACGCTGTCCGTATTGTTCGTTGTCAAGTTGAAAGTGTTCTAGGAATTCTCGCGTTGTCCTGAAATGTTCGTACATAAACAAAATGGGGGTGTGTTCTAAGAACACACGCGTTGTCCTGAAGTGTTCTAAGAACTCTCGCGGTGTCCTGAAATGATCGTAGGGGGTGTCCTGAAGACGCTCTAAGAACACTTGCGGTGTCCTGTAATGTTCGCAAATAAACAAAATGGGGGTGTTCTGGGGACACTGTCCGTATTGTTCTGTGGCAAGTTGAATGTGTTCTAAGAACACTCGGGGTGTCCTGAAATGTTTGCAAATAAACAAAATGGGGGTGTTCTGAGGACGCTGTCCGTATTGTTTGTTGTCAAGTTGAAAGTGTTCTAAGAACTCTCTCGTTGTCCTGAAATGTTCGCACATAAACAAAATGGGGGTGTGTTCTAAGAACACACGCGTTGTCCTGAAGTGTTCTAAGAACTCTCGCGGTGTCCTGAAATGTTCGTAGTGGGTGTCCTGAAGACGCTGTCCGTATTGTTCGATGGCAAGTTGAAAGTGTTCTAAGAACTGTCTTGGTGTCCTGAAATGTTCGTAGTGGGTGTCCTGAAGACGCTGTCTGTATTGTTCGATGGCAAGTTGAAAGTGTTCTAAGAACTGTCCCGGTGTCCTGAAATGTTCGTAAATAAACAAAATGGCGGTGTGTTCCAAGAACTCACGCGTTGTCCTGAAATGTTCGTAGGGGTTGTCCTGAAGACGGTGTCCGTATTGTTCGATGGCAAGTTGAAATTGTTCTAGGAACTGTCTCGGTGTCCTGAAATGTTCACAAATAAACAAAATGGGGGTGTGTTCTAAGAACTGTCTCGGTGTCCTAAAATGTTCCCAGGGGGTGTCCTGAAGACGCTGTCCGTATTGTTCGATGGCAAGTTGAAAGTGTTCTAAGAACACTCGGGGTGTCCTGAAATGTTTGCAAATAAACAAAATGGGGGTGTTCTGAGGACACTGTCCGTATTGTTCGTTGTCAAGTAGAAAGTGTTCTAGGAACTCTCACGTTGTCCTGAAATGTTCGTAGGGGGTGTTCTGAAGACGCTGTCCGTATTGTTCGATGGCAAGTTGAAAGTGTTCTAAGAACACTCGGGGTGTCCTGAAATGTTTGCAAATAAACAAAATGGGGGTGTTCTGAGGACGCTGTCCGTATTGTTCTGTGGCAAGTTGAATGTGTTCTAAGAACACTCAAGGTGTCCTGAAATGTTCGCAAATAAACAAAATGGGGGTGTTCTGATGACGCTGTCCGTATTGTTCTATTGCAAGTTGAAAGTGTTCTAAGAACACTCGGGGTGTCCTGAAATGTTTGCAAATAAACAAAATGGGGGTGTTCTGAGGACGCTGTCCGTATTGTTCGTTGTCAAGTTGAAAGTGTTCTAGGAACTCTCGCGTTGTCCTGAAATGTTCGTACATAAACAAAATGGGGGTGTGTTCTAAGAACACACGCGTTGTCCTGAAGTGTTCTAAGAACTCTCGCGGTGTCCTGAAATGATCGTAGGGGGTGTCCTGAAGACGCTCTAAGAACACTTGCGGTGTCCTGTAATGTTCGCAAATAAACAAAATGGGGGTGTTCTGGGGACACTGTCCGTATTGTTCTGTGGCAAGTTGAATGTGTTCTAAGAACACTCGGGGTGTCCTGAAATGTTTGCAAATAAACAAAATGGGGGTGTTCTGAGGACGCTGTCCGTATTGTTTGTTGTCAAGTTGAAAGTGTTCTAAGAACTCTCTCGTTGTCCTGAAATGTTCGCACATAAACAAAATGGGGGTGTGTTCTAAGAACACACGCGTTGTCCTGAAGTGTTCTAAGAACTCTCGCGGTGTCCTGAAATGTTCGTAGTGGGTGTCCTGAAGATGCTGTCCGTATTGTTCGATGGCAAGTTGAAAGTGTTCTAAGAACTGTCTTGGTGTCCTGAAATGTTCGCAGGGGGTGTCCTGAAGAAGCTGTCTGTATTGTTCGATGGCAAGTTGAAAGTGTTCTAAGAACTGTCCCGGTGTCCTGAAATGTTCGTAAATAAACAAAATGGCGGTGTGTTCCAAGAACTCTCGCGGTGTCCTGAAATGTTCGTAGTGGGTGTCCTGAAGACGCTGTCTGTATTGTTCGATGGCAAGTTGAAAGTGTTCTAAGAACTGTCCCGGTGTCCTGAAATGTTCGTAAATAAACAAAATGGTGGTGTGTTCCAAGAACTCACGCGTTGTCCTGGAATGTTCGTAGGGGTTGTCCTGAAGACGGTGTCCGTATTGTTCGATAGCAAGTTGAAATTGTTCTAGGAACTGTCTCGGTGTCCTGAAATGTTCACAAATAAACAAAATGGGGGTGTGTTCTAAGAACTGTCTTGGTGTCCTAAAATGTTCGCGGGGCCGTCCTGAAGACGCTGTCCGTATTGTTCGATGGCAAGTTGAAAGTGTTCTAGGAACTCTTGCGTTGTCCTGAAATGTTCATAGGGGGTGTCCTGAAGACGCTCTAAGAACACTCGTGGTGTCCTGTAATGTTCGCAAATAAACAAAATGGGGGTGTTCTGGGGACACTGTCCGTATTGTTCTGTGGTAAGTTGAATGTGTTCTAAGAACACTCGGGGTGTCCTGAAATGTTCGCAAATAAACAAAATGGGGGTGTTCTGATGACGCTGTCCGTATTGTTCGTTGTCAAGTTGAAAGTGTTTTAAGAACTCTCGCGTTGTCCTGAAATGTTCGTAGGGGGTGTCCTGAAGACGCTGTCCGTATTGTTCGATGGCAAGTTGAAAGTGTTCTAAGAACTGTCTCGGTGTCCTGAAATGTTCGCATGGGGTGTCCTGAAGACGCTGTCTGGATTTTTCGATGGCAAGTTGAAAGTGTTCTAAGAACACTCGGGGTGTCCTGAAATGTTTGCAAATAAACAAAATGGGGGTGTTCTGAGGACGCTGTCCGTATTGTGTTCGTTGTCAAGTTGAAAGTGTTCTAAGAACTCTCGCGTTGTCCTGAAATCTTCGCACATAAACAAAATGGGGGTGTGTTCTGAGAACACACGCGTTGTCCTGAAGTGTTCTAAGAACTCTCGCGGTATCCTGAAATGTTCGTAGGGGGTGTCCTGAAGACGCTGTCCATATTGTTCGATGGCAAGTTGAAAGTGTTCTAAGAACTGTCCCTGTGTCCTGAAATGTTCGTAAATAAACAAAATGGCGGTGTGTTCCAAGAACTCATGCGTTGTCCTGAAATGTTCGTAGGGGTTGTCCTGAAGATGGTGTCCGTATTGTTCGATGGCATGTTGAAATTGTTCTAAGAACTGTCTCAGTGTCCTGAAATGTTCGCAAATAAACAAAATGGGGGTGTGTTCTAAGAACACACGCGTTGTCCTGAAATGTTCGTAGGGGGTGTCCTTAGGACGCTGTCCGTATTGTTCGTTGTCGAGTTGAAAGTGTTCTAAGAACTCTCATGGTGTCCTGAAATGTTCGCAGGGGGTGTCCTGAAGATGCTGTCCGTATTGTTCGTTGTCGAGTTGAAAGGGTTCTAAGAACTTTCGCGTTGTCCTGAAATGTTCGTAGGGGGTGTTCTGAAGACACTGTCCATATTGTTCGCTGGCAAATTGAAAGTGTTCTAAGAACACTGGTAATGTCCGTGGACATTTAGGGGCCAATTCATGGAACAAACGTGCGCGAAAATCCCAGCGCAAACAGGCGCAAGGAGGCGCAAGCGTGAGAAAGCAAGCGCACGCGTGCGATTCAAGGAAGGCGCTGCGCTACTTTCCCACTGGTTGTGCGCCAAATCCGTGCATGGCACACGCTGGCGCACACGTCTCCAAACAGCGTGCGCTAAGCGCACAGCGAAAGCGCACATAGCACAGAGCACACAACAAACGTAGGCGGAACAGGGGGTGTAACACGCGGAATGGGGAATAACGCGTGAAAAAGAAGGCGTAACGGGGGAAGTACACGGAACGCCCACACGCACGCAAACCACACGTATTCATGGAATCGAATAGGGCAAACCCACGCACAGGCAAACCCATGCACAGGCAAAGACACGCACAGGCCTAAACACGTCCACCACACGAAGGCAGGTGGTAGCATCCCTGCGCATTACAAAAGTGTGCATAAATAAAAAGCACGCATATACTGAGTGGGGTACATGTATTCCTGGGGTTCGCGTGAAGTTTTACATGCAAAAGGGCCCTGTGCGAGTGGGGTATGTGTATTCCTGGGGTTTGCGTGAAGTTTTACACGCGAAAGGGCCCTTTGCGAGTGGGGTATGTGTATTCCTGGGGTTTGTGGGAAGTTTTACACGTGAAAGGGCCCTGTGCGAGTGGGGTATGTGTACTCCTGGGGTTCGCAGGAAGTTTTACACGCGAAAAGGCAACGCCCGTGCGCGATATGTCACAGACGCGCTTAGGCGCTAAGGCCCTTTGGTCCAATGAAATTGCGTATGTGTGCTGACGCGCTTACGCGCTAAGGGCCTTCCTCGAATTACATGCTGATGTGCAATTTTTTCACGTGCCAAATCACTCCATATCAAGCTGGCCACGTGTACACACACGGAAGACCACGCTCCTGCCCGGAAGGCCATTTTCCTGCCCCCCAGAGCCGCCGAGCATGCTCCCATCTGCAAACGCTGCTGCCTGACTGCCAGCTGCCCACGTGCCCTGCCATTTGCTGTCTTCATGCCAGCCAGGGGTGCAGTTGCTGTGACCACCCCTGCTGGAACTGAAGACTCCCGACTGGAACCCGAGCCCCAGGACCCAGTTGCCCACCCACTCCTGCCTCTGGGGTTGCCATGTCCAGCAGAACACCATCGGGCAGCACTGGCAACCCCCAGCCAGAGAGGCAGAGGGCCACCAGCTTCAGTGCCAGAGAAGTTGGTGTCCTGGTGGAGCAAGTCCTGGGGCAGTATGATGCCCTCTTTGGAAGTTTGTGCGCCGACAATGAAGAACGGACCAGGATCTGGATGGACATTGTGACTGCCATCAATGTGGAGGGGGTGGCAGTCCGCGACTTACATCATGTCAAGAAGCACTGGGAGGACTTCAGGTCCAGGACCCTCAACAAGGCCCGGCACCTCGAAAAGGCAGCAGATGCCGAGGGGTTCCGGGGCAAGCTGTCGGACCACCAAATGAGGGTCCTGGAACACATATGCCCAGCGCTCTACGTCCAGATCCTTGAGAGGCAGACCCGTCTGGAGTCGAGCGGTAAGTGTACATGCAGAGTGATTGGACGCTGTGCGTGTAGTGGTGTGCCAGTAGTGTGCAGGTTGCACATGTGTTTTTGTAGGGCCATGTAGGGATGTGTATGAACATGGGCGTGAAGCTGCCACATGTGTGTCCTCACATGTGTGAGACACATTGATGGTGTATGTGTTGGTAAGCATGCTGGACAAATGCAGGTGTGGGAGCACACATGTTTGAATTTCTGTGTATGTACATTGGCATGGTTGTGGCATGGATGGTGGTTCCTAATGCATGTATCTGCACTGTGTACATGTGCATGTGTGTGTACTTGACAAGTGTGCAACTGTGATCTAACATGGATGCATGTGACACTGATATGTAGAAGGCTGAATGGCTGATCTGACATGTATGGCGATCTCATCACTGCAACAGTTGGACGAGATGTAGACATGCATGTAAGTGTGGTGGCGTGTGTGCATGTCTACTGCACTCCCTGTGTTTCATGTGATGTCTGGCTCACCATTGGATGCTCATGCTGTTTTATGTGTATGGATGGTGCTGGCTGTTGTGATATGGCTGTGGAATTGCTCATGTGTGTGAGTTGAAATGACGTGTGTGTTGGGGATTTGGATGCCATGTCTGAAGTTTGACACTGCCACTCATGTTCAACTGTCATGTGTGTTTCAGTCCATTGTACAGTGCCCTGATGCCTGTGTCCTATCTCTCCCTGTCTGCAGCGTCAACTGATGAAGAGGGCGGAGAGGGTGCTGTGGAGCACAGTGGCAGGGATCGCACAGCCAGCCGGAGATGCAAGGCTCGGCTCCCCTCCCAAGTTTTCATCTCATCAGGGAGTGAGGAGTCCGGTGCCGCGTCCCAGGCCGCAGCTGCCGAGGGTAGGTCCAAGAGGTGGACGTCAGAGTTGTATTCCTCAGCAGCAGAAGGGGCAGCTGAGACGCCACAGGGTCCGACGGAGGAAGATGGAACGGAGTCATCCAGGTTGGTGGGGGGTTTGGTGGAGGAGGAGGCCGTGCAAGGGACAGACACGGGGTCTGGAGGTGGGGATTCCACTGGTGCTAGTGATGCAGTGCAGGGGCAGGGACAGGAGGTAGTACAGGCCACCGCGGAGGTGCCTGTGTGTAATCCTGTCCCCGATCCTGTGACTGCATCATCCTGAACCAGCAGGGATGCCTACGTCCAGACCCATTTTCAGGGAGGGGATCCATTTACAACAACTGGCCTTCCTCTCCCTGTGGACGTGGCTATCTGGGACCGGGTTGAGCCTGTCCTGAGTGGGATGGCATTGCGTCAATGGGGCATGCGAGGTGACCTGCAGTGTTTTCGTGAGGACACTGCACGTCATCTCGAATGCCTCGTTGACTGCGTAGACCTACTGGGACAGCTCACCAGGGCCGGATTCCTCCACTTGCTGGACCTTGTTCCGACCCCCTCCTCACCTGAACCCCCTATGCGCCAGTCGTCCTCCATGCCACCTTCCCACCCATGTATCACCTAGGTACCCTGTGGAGCTGCCTCTGACCCTGCGACCAGGCTGGTGGAGGACACATCCCTGCCACAGTCAGGAGTCGGAAGTCCAGCAGAGGTGGCTACATCAACAACTGCACCCCAGCCAGAGGAGGATGTGCAGGCAGCAAGAGCTAGGGCACAGGCAGAGGCACAGCAGCAGCAGCAACAAGGTGGGAGCCATGATGGCTCGGGGCCTTCAACATCGGAGGGGCAGGCATCGGCCAGAGGGCAGGAGGACCCAGCGCTGGAAGTATCTTCCGTGTGGCAGTGGTTAGGGCATGCTATAGATGCGGAGCAACAGCGGGCAGAAGAGGCACGGTTCACGATGGTCAGGGCGGAGAACTCCATGCGTAGGGCTCTGAGGCGGGTCGAGTGCCTCGAGGTAATTCGAGTTCGATGATGCCCTGGCCTGGGACATCCAAAAGTGAGCCGTCGGACTAGCCCGCTGCCCTTGTAAATAGTTTTTATAGTTAGTTTTCCTTTTCGTTTTCCTTTTATTTATGGTCAATGGACAATGCCACACAAATTTGTATATAGTTTTATTTTTAGGTAGTTTGTTAGGTAGGTTTCATTTGTTTGGTTGGGATCATGGATCCTTTACATCCTTGGACAATGGATTGTATATAGTTTCATCATGTATTCATTTTTTTTTTTTGCATTATGGACATGGAGCAATGGATTTATTTTTTTCGGACAATGGATTGTAAATATTTGGACTATGGATTGATTTCTCTTTTTTTTTATTATGACCATGAAGCAATGGAGATTTTTTTTTACATTTCCTTTGGATTTGCGTTGTTGGAGGGTGACCTTGGACTGTTTTTCTTTCTAATTTTTTTGGATTGGTTATCATTTTCATTCAATCATATTTTTCACATGGTTTTCATTTCATGTTTCATATTTTGGTATGCTTTCATTTCATTTTTGATTTTATGTGCATAATACATTTTCATTTTTTAGTTCCATGTGTGGGATTCGCTCATTGGGTTGATGCATGTGAAAATGTGGGTTTACACAAGCAATGCCAACCAGTGTATGTGTGTGACGGACATGTGTTGATGTACATAGTTGACTTTTGGTTTGTGTCATGAGATCGACATTTCACTGCTGGGGGGTGGGGGTGCAGAGGGACATGAGTGGGACATGAGCGGGGGCCTGCTGGCAGGTGCCCTGCTCTTCTGGGGGTTGGGGGTGCAGGGGGACATGAGTGGGACATGAGTGGGGGCCTGCTGGCAGGTGCCCTGCACTGCTGGGGGGTGGGGGTGCAGGGGGACATAATTGGAACATGAGTGGGGGCCTGCTGGCAAGTGCCCTGCACTGCTGGGGGGTGGGGGTGCAGGGGGACATGAGTGGGACATGAGTGGGGGCCTGCTGGCAGGTGCCCTGCACTGCTGGGGGGTGGGGGTGCAGGGGGACATGAGTGGGACATGAGTGGGGGCCTGCTGGCAGGTTCCCTGCACTGCAGGGGGGTTGAGGTGCAGGGGGACATGAGTTGGTGATCAGTAGTGCAAGCTGACATGTCGCTTGGCTGGGGGGCATGCCCATGGTGGATGGGCTGCCTGCGGGACATGACCAGGGGTGCAGGGTAGTCCCCTGTGGTGTGGGCTGCCTGCAGGGGCCATGGAGGGTGTAGAGGGAACACCTGGAAGGACCCACACTGCCAATTCACGTGTAGGACTCCCCGCGCACCCCTGAAATACACGTACCCTGCTGAAATCATGTGTGAAACTTCCCGCGCACCGCCAAAATACACGTACCCTGCTGAAATTGCGTGTAAAACTTCCCGCGCACCCCGCAATACACGTACCCTGCTGAAATTGCATGTGAAACTTCCCGCGCACGCCCGAAATACACGTACCCCACTCGCACAGGGCCTATCACATGTGAAATTTCCCGCGCACCCCCGAAATACACATACCCTGCTGAAATTGCGTGTGAAACTTCCCACGCATTCCCGAAATACACGTACCCTGCTGAAATCGAATGTGAAACTTCCCGCGCACCCCCGAAATACATGTACCCTGCTGAAATTGCGTGTGAAACTTCCTGCGCACCCCCGAAATACACGTACCCTGCTGAAATTGTGTGTGAAATTTCCCGCGCACCCCTGAAATACACGTACCCCGCTCGCACAGGGCCTATCGCGTGTGAAACTTCCCGCGCACCCCCGAAATACACATACCCCGCTCGCACTGGGCCTATCGCGTGTGAAACCTCCCGCGCACCCATGAAATACAACTACCCTGCTGAAAGTGCGTGTGAAACTTCCCGCGCACCCCCGAAATACATGTACCCCACTCGCACAGGGCCTATCGCGTGCAAAACTTCCTGCGCACCCCCGAAATACACGTACCCTGCTGAAATTGCGTGTGAAACTTTCCGCACACCCCCAAAATACACGTACCCCGCTTGCCGTGCTGGTACAGGGTTAGCGCAGCCCTTTCCGCTGGATTGGGGATTTTGATGGCTTTTCCCTGCGCGAGGGGCGTTCTTGGGGGCGTAACTGGAGCTGCTGCAGGGTCGCTGCGCCACTGTGTGCCACGACTAGTTTTGGTAGCTAAAATCCATGAATTCGCTTTGCGCGGAAATGGATTTTAGCGTACGGGGCTGGTGCAGAGATTTGCACGTGCACACTGTGCGCCAGCCGCGTGCGCCACTTGTGCGCTAAATTCTATGAATTACCCCCTAAAAGTTTCCATAGGCCATATTTGAAATGTTTTACTCTATGGGTGTGATATGCTGCGGTGGTTGTGGCCAGGGCATAGAGTGTTGGGTGCATGGCCAAATGGCCATGCACCCAACACTCTATGCCCTGGCCACAACCACCGCAGCATATCACATGTATAGTTGCTTTTAACTTTGGGTCAAAAACAAATTTATAAGGAACAAAGTTATAAGATACTATGGGTGTGATATGCTGTGATGGTTGTGGCCAGGGCATAGAGTGTATAATATACTTACTGTTTGGTTTAGTAACTGGAGTACATGTATTTCTTGTTAATTTCTGTGATAAAACAAAATAGCAAGTTAGTATTAGTATTTTGTAATGACTTTTTACATTGTATAATCAACATTTTTTTGGACCCTCATATTTAGAAGATTACAAACCAGAGTACTCTGCAATTTGCTCAGTTTCTGTGTTCGTTGCTAAAATCATTGGGTCTATGGGGAAAAAAAAATCCATGTTGGATTAAAAAACAAACCTTTATCTGTTATGCTACAGTTTATTTGTTTGTTTGTTTTCAGTGTTCATTTGTTGTTTCTGGCTAATGCTTTATGCATTGGGTTGTTGCATTTTTTGGAGCAGTAACATATTATTTATTTGTTTGGATATTATGAAATTTTGGAGCAGTTAGATACCAGTATGCGTATTCTAACTGTCTATTTTTTTATATATTTTAGTTGTATTTATTTAAATGTTTGGATATTGTTAAATTTTGGGACAGTTAGATACCAATTGGTGTATTCTAACTGTCTATTTTTTGATATATTTTAGTGGTATTGATTTATCTGTTTGGATATTGTTAAATTTTGGGACAGTTAGATATCAATTGGCGTATTCTAATTGTCTATTTTTTGCTCTAATTTAGTGGTATTTATTTATGTGATTAATTGTTGTAGAATATTTGGGCAGTTAGATAGCTTTTGGAATATTCTAACAGTTTATATTTTTTACTACAAGTTTACTTGATTTAAGTACAGTTTAGTTATCAAATTTTGGTGTTAAGAACATTAAATAAGCGTTTGTAAGATTTGCTGGTAATCTCTGCTTTAGAGTAATGGTACTATCATTACATTGAAACCATCCACATTTCTTTTTTATATATGCAGTGTAGTGCCCTGAATTGGTTGTGGCTCCTGCATGGTAGATTATACCTATTGTTGTGAAGGTTTTCTTACCAAGTGATATTTGACCATGTGTGAATCCAGTCAGCTTGCAGTTGTTTTTTGTACCATCTGCATTGTAACGTAGAAGCATTAGTGTTACGTATTTACTATGTGTTTGTATTACTAACGTGGAGCGATTATCTGAATTGCAGGTAGAACATAATCTACCATGGTTTGCATTTTGTACAAGTTGCTGAAATGGAATGGATTCACAATTAGGTATTGATATATATACAAAGCGTTCATTGGGGACTTCTTCTTGTGTCACATTGTTGCAGAGAGTGTATGTATGTTTCCACATGTATGAAATCTGGATTTCAATTATAGGTATGTTTTTGTTTCCCAGTACTTGTAGTAAGTACATTAGACATTCTTGTGGATCTTCCTGTGAGTTTATAGTGAATTTCACCATTCCAGCACAGTAGTCCAATTGTTGTCTTATTCCATAAACACTATACGTGTTGTCAGGATTGTTTACTGCATTTCTGTGAAGTACTAATATTTGCAAACACAATGGGTCTTTACTGTGTAAGTAAATGTTGACAACAATTGGTGGTAATTGAAATACAATATTCATTGCTACATTTGCGTAGCAACTTACACCAACTATATTTGAGAGTTTAAATGGACCAGGTAGTTCTGTATCCGACTGCTTTTTTTGGAGTTTGTCTTCCTTCTTTGAAGAAGTACCTGGTTTACTTTCCCTAATTTAATCTTTTTTGCTTGTGGTACTTGATGAAGTATTATTTTCTTTTACTCTCTTTGGAGGATTTGCAGTGACATCCTGTTGCTTTTCTGTTTGATTTATTTTTCTTTTATAATGTTTTACTTTTTGTGGAACAGAATATGTGTTTAGATAGGGAGTGTATAGTGAGCAAAGTCTATTGTATTCTAAAATGCAAGGTATATCAGCGTTTATTTTACTTGCATCAAAGTTGATTAGAAATAGACCGTCAAATGTAAGTAAGCGTGATAGTGCTACGTATCTCATGCCTTCTTTAAAGACTGTGTTACCAATATCTATCATTGCTTTGTCTGGTGTAAGACCTTGTGATTTATGAATCGTGACAGCGTATGCAAGAGTTAGAGAAAATTGTTCTCTGCGTACATACATGTCTTCGAAGAGAAGGAATCGAGCTGTTGAGCATCCTATCCTTTTAACTTCTGAAAGTTTGTCAAAGAGTATATTGACAAACTGAATTTTGTTGTCACTTGGGTATGTTTGAAAGCCAACAACTGTACCTAGTGCTCCATTAACTAGTCCTTGGTCCACGTCAAGGTTACGTTTAAGCATTACTCTGCAATTTAAGGATAATTTTAATATCTTTTCTAAGCCTGCTGTGTTTGAGATTGATTTTTCTAAACTATGTAGTCTTGTTGTGGCTTGGTCACACATAGGTAGTGTCATACCATGTACATCTAGTTTGTCTGTGGCGCTAATTTCCATTATTGGTTGCATTTCTTTACTTAACATTATTTCATTGAATTTGAAACAGCTTGCAAAAGTTGGCATTAAGCCCATACAATTGACATTTTTGTGGGTTAATTGTTCCATAACATCTGTAGCACATGCATAATCGCCATAAAGTGCATTAATTTGCCGGGTTTTCAATATTGTTTCTGCTTCTTTAGAGAGTATACCAACTCTGATACTTTTAAAGATGTTGGCATAAGTGAGATCTGCAGATTGCCGCATGTTTTCTGTTAATTCTCTGTATTGGAAATGCTGCCAAAGGTTGACATTTCCCATGCTGCCAACAGTTTTACGGCAGAGTTTGTGTCCTAATGTTTTAAAAATAGGCTCACCTTTTACTGGTGTCAATTGAAGAAGAACTCCAAAAACAATGTGTTTTCCTGCAAAGAGCTCTTCATAGTTTGTTTTCAGTACTTTTTGTAATCTGAGGTGAATCAAAGCCAACATTAGGTTGGAGACCATGCTCACATCATCTATTAGTAGCATTTTCATTTGTTTCAATACTCTGCGTAGTTCCATTGCAGCTTCTGCAGAAAGTTTGTAATAGTCTAATTTGTTCTGGTTTTCTACTGGCAATAGTAGTAATCGGTGTAAAGTGACACCACCTATGTTGTAGCAGCTAAACCTGTGGGGGCAGTGACAACAGCTGACAGTTTGTTGTTTGTCAATTGTTGAAGGAATTTACTGATTATTTTGATTAGGAATGTTTTGCCAGAACCAGCTTCACCACTGACGTACAGTAGTATAGGTTTATAATTATGGCAGGAACATTGTTTATTTTCATGTTGTACACCATGTGCAATTTGTTTTTTTTTTACTTCTTCAAAACTGCTGCGTTGTTTGTTGTTTAGTGTTGATCGTAGTATAGTTAAGTCTTCTTTATCTTCATACCGACACATGGTGTTTTCTACTTCTATCATAGCCAATTCTGCCTCATTTATTGTTAGTGGTTCTCCCAGTGGTTCTTGGCTTCCTGTTACAGAAGGTTGACTACTGTCAGGAGTGTCTTTATCTAGTTGGGCCTGGAGTTCTTCTTCGTGTTGCTGTTCGTTGTGCAACATTGTTTTGTATTGTGTAAAGTTTACATCAGTTATAGTGCTTTCATTTGCTTTGAAAGCATCTTCATATGAGTCATAGTTTTCTAGTATTTCTTCTTCTTTTCTCCATGGTTTAAAGAGTTGTAGCAGGGACATGTAATATATTTCTTTATGTGGAAGAGTCTTCAATGACAATTTGATATGATTCATTAAATTTGGTTTAGTGAGTTTAACTAAGCTGCCTTCATAGTTTGTCACTCTGTATTTACCTTTTTTTCATCAGGTTTTATATTATTTTTGTATGTGTAGTTTTGGGCTATGTGGTATAGACACATGGTTTCCAAAGTATTACTTCTGTTTGGGTAGTATGTGTCCAATAAATTGTTTTTTAAAATGTCTTGGCTGTTGGGATCATGTTTGGCTATTGTTTCTATATCTTCGTATGTTTTTAGAACTCTTTTTCTAGATTTAGCTGGACCAAGACTTAGCCATACTATATTTTCAGATTTACCATACAATGCAGTACCAGTTAAATGATCAGCTGCTTCAAATGATCCACATTCTCTATGAGAGAGCATTTTTATGCCAAAGCTGTGTAATTTCTGAGACACTGTTTTATCTGATGACAGGTCATTCCAGAGGTCTTGGAGCTCTGTCTTTTCTGCTTTGGTTAAGTATGCTGTGACATATTCTGCAGTAGATTTGTCTGCAATGTACTGCACATCTATGTTTGCATTCCATAAGTGTGCAATGATTGCATTATAATCATTGATATATTTTTCTTCTTCTTTTCTTTTTATGTAATATGTATTTTTAGGTGACTTACCTTTAACACTATGTTAACTGAAGACATGAGGTTGTTCACTTGACCTGTATTTGTAACTGGTCTAGGGAAACAGAATCGGCATTTGGTGTAGTATTTCATTTGTTTTTGTATTTGCGACGACAATATTTGCCACATTTATGTCTTTGAAATTGTAAAATTTGTGCATGAATATCACTATTTGTGGATTCTGATGGAATTTCACAAGTGACATATTTTTCAATAAACTGTAAAACAGTGGCATCACTGTCTTGACCAAATTTAGGAGCATCTTTAATCCATAAAAGCATGTGGATATGTGGTGGTCCTCTGGCTTGGTATTCTTTTCTCTAAAAGAAGTGTTGCACTTCTCCAAGGGGAGGAACATTTTTATTACAAATAAAATGTAGCCTAGCAATGAAGCGATGGTGAAAATATCTTGAAACATTTACAGGATCCAAAGAACAAAGTTCTCCTCTTGTTAGTATATCTATGTTTGTTTTGTTTTTATTTGATATGCGTAGGAAATCATGTAAATCTTCCCATGTATATTCTGCACAACTTAATGTAACAAACCAAGTGGGTGGGCCAAGGGTTCTGATCATAGAACATACATCTCTATGACGTTGAAACCAGTACTCTTTAGTACCACGCATATTTGCTAATAGATTTGTTAATATTTGATTGTAAAACCTCATCATTTTGTTGCACTTTTTGTAATAATTGTGTAGCTGTCATATTTTGAAAGTGGGATCCTGATTTTAATATGTGTGCAACACCGAAACATAAAGTTGCTAGTTCACTTTCAAAGAGTAGGTAGAATATGTATTCCACATTTTGTCTAAATCTGGGATCTTCAGAATACATCCGGAATGAGCGGTATTCTGAAGCTGATATTTGAATAGGTCCATCATCATACCTTCCTCCTTTGCCAGTAGGAAAGAGCAGAGGAAAAACATGTGCTTCTATACTTTTTTCCCATATGCTGATTGGTGATCCTTTTGTTTGATGCATTTGGTATGTTTCCAGTGCATCTTCTATGGTGTCATTAGAGTGCAAAGAATGAATTGTATAATGGTGTAAAGTATTTGATATTGCAGCAGGATCTAGTAGCTCAAATTGACCAGCTTCTTGTGTTTCTTGAATTATTTCAGTTGTATCTTTCAAGTTTTCTTCAATATTAATTTCTTTGTAATATTCATTATTCTCTTTAAGATATTGTAAGGCTTGTCTAACTTTATGTAAATCTACCAGCTGTTGCCATATTTTTTTGTCTTTTGTAGGTACTCCATTTACCAAGATAATTAAAGATTGTTGCATTGGATATTGCACTCCTAGAGTATGCACATTTTTTTTTAGATCTAATGGTAAATAAACTATGTTTCCACTAATGCCTTTTACCAATTCAGAGGGAGGTAATTGTACTGAAGACATATTATTGCTTGAAATGGGAGTACTGTTTGAATTATGATGCTCTCATATAAAATAAGTTGTTGTAGGGGTTTTGGTAGTGGGTACAATTCCAAATAATTTGTGATAGCCCGTGAAGGAGTTTGGTTGTTGTCAAGTTTTGTAGTGCAGTAACTGCAAAGTATTAAGGGGTCACTTATTTCATATTTGTTTTCTGCTACAAGGTAGAGAGCTAATTCAAACCATTTAGAATCTTCATTGTCTTCTATTTTATATGATAGGTCTACAGTTTTCGTGTTACGTTTATAAAAAGTTCTGCGGCAACATACACACACATGGTTTGATACTTCAGCTGAGTTACTTTTAAATTTTAGTATTTCTTTTTTGTATGTGTTTAGCAAAAGGTTGCCATGTGTAGAATTGTTGCTAATTTGGTTTAAAGCTATTTCATTCTGTAAATGGCTTTCAATTCCAAAATATTTTTTCTGGATATAGTCAATTGCTTGAAGTAGGTCTTTCGCTGTACCATGTAGAAGAATGTTATTTAAATTTGCTAGTGCTAAAGCAGGACTTTTAGCATAGTACAGTTTATAGACTAGATTTCTTATAGTTGAATGATGTATTGATATTCTTTTGATATCATGGAAGGTGGGTTTACAAGTAGGTCCTGTAATGCAGGCCAATGAATGTCCTTGTAGTCCTGTGTATTTGCGCACTGGACAGGTATCCATATTTTGCAGTAGTTTAATTTTGATTTTGTCTTTGCTTTTTACATATTGATTGAGGAATTGGCGTAAAGACTTGAAAAATTGTTTAGGAATGTTACATATTGACGTGCATTGCCATTTGTACACTAGACGTTCTGATTCAGTTGAATGGAGGGGTAATTCTAAGTTTTCAGGGCATATTTTTGTAAGGAGTACTTCTTGTTCCATTATGGTATTATTAACTTTTTCATAACCTCGACCACTGCTATGTATGGCAATTGTATTTGTTTGCTTTTGTTTGTACGTTTCTTCATTAAAGTATGGTTCTGTGCTCGTAGTGTGACTCCATTCACCTCTGCAGATACTTAAGAAGTTCTTTCTGTTGACATTTCGTTTATTGAGAAATCTTTTTTGTAATTTAGTTATTAGTTTTGTTAGTGGTTTCATTTTGTTTAACACTAAAATAAATAACTTTCTTTTGAGAAGAATTGCACTATCTATCAACGCTTCTAAAATTAATTTCCTTTGATAGGTTTTAAGCATTGAACCTGATTTCTCTCATGTTTTTATAAGATTTTGAAGGACTTTGTGACGGAACATTTTAGCTAAAATACTTTTCTTGGTATGCTTACTTTGCACTATATCAAAATTTAAAGAAGTAGGTTTATCTGTAGTGATAGGTGATTTTCTGTTAATTGTTTTTTCGTTTGTTTTACATTTTGGTAGAGGAGGCACAGTTTTTGTACTTGAAACTTCTTGTGTTTCACTAAATGACTGTATTAGCTGTTTTGTTCCAACTTTTTTTACAAATTCTGCTAGAGATGGATGCTTATGTTGGACACTTTTATTTTCATTTGCTCTACTTCTGCTTTCTACGGACTTGACTTTTGGTAGGCATTCTTTAGGGTCTGTGAAAAAAATAAAGAAGGTATGGGTTGGGGTGTTCTGCAATGATTGTGTGCTGTGTGCATGAGTGTTTGAGTAAGATGATGTATGTAATGGTGTCTGATTGTTACTAAACTCAGGTTCAGATAACAGAAAAAAATAAGCTAGTGGTGTGGAGAAGTACAAATAATAAATCTAATGTATACAATAAAAACAGTTGTTTGTTCTATAATATGAAAATTCGAGCGGTTGAGTAGGGTAATTTGTGTTTCCAAAAGTAGGAATCGGTGCGCCATTCTGGCTGTAAATCTCTGTTTAAGACATGGGGATGATTTTTGGACAGAATGGTGCACAATCTCTATTTTTTGGCTCAGGAATAGTATGAATTAACTTTACAGTATGTTTGAGTAATAATACAAATATTATGGTGATATTCTACTTATTTTTTTTCTAAAATGAGCAGTTTAATTCTTAGTTCTTCTTTGTTCTTGAAATTCGGCTGCTTCTTTTCAGGAGAATGGTCTTCACTGCAATTGTGAAAGAAACAAATTAGTAATTTTGTTTGTATATAGCATTGTTTTTAATTTAGATATTGATTTTTTTAATTGAAATCCTCAGCGCATTCTTTAAAACCATTAAAACAATCTTATTCACATAAGGTACGTCGCACCAGTTCAATACATATGATATGTTCTTAATGAACAAATTGTATTGCAATGAGTAACTGTAACAAACAAAATATCGTTAGTATGTCTTGTGAAATTCATAATGTACCACTGAATACCACCATTTCTGTAACTAAGCTGTTCTAGGTAATAGTGCCTTAAGGTCATGCTTACATTAAAGTAATCAAATAAATAAATAAATAAATAAATAAATGAATGTAATTGTATAAGTATTATTTTTTGAGATTGGAACATAGAGTGTGTTAGTTTAACATGATTTGATAGTGTGTGTGTAAAGAAAGTAAGTAGTATAAAGGTTTATAAGTGATAGTTGATTTTAGGAAATTGGAAAAAAGACAGTAGATTCATTTTACAGATTACACAAGCTAAAAGTCAGTTTGAAAATGTGTTCATGTACTGTACAGAAAATATGCATACCTGTAGTTTGTGTTCATGCATATGGATATGCATGGAGCTGCAAGTAGAAATCTTGGAGACTTGTACAGTATTTCTTGTAGATGGTGCTTGACAATGATAAGACACTTGTACTCAGAGAGATTTACAGTACATTTGCAGTGCTGAGCTATGATGATGCAGTTAGATGTAGAGGTCTTGAATTTGATTGGTGCATGGTCATGTGATTTCTTAGCTACATCCAATGAGGGAATGGCAGAGAGAGTGAAGTGTAGATGGTAGAAGGGCTGTTCATGTTACGATATGTCCGCAGACATGGCGGTAGTTCGTGAACATCGGGAGTTACATCTGGGGATTTTTGGATTCAGAAGTCATGCAAATGAGAATGAGCAGTGAAAGGGATTGGTCAGGAAAGTTTAGTGGGTCTGTTGTGCCAGGAGAGAGTTTCTCAGATACTCTTTTTGCTGAGAGAACAACAGATAGCTTTGGCTGTGTGTTTCAGAAAACAGATTATTTGGATTTTGGGAGATTCGTGGATACATTGGTTGAAGGTGCATGCAGAAAGCTGTGGAGTAGCTGTAGATCTTGGATTTCCACATGTGGAAGTACACTTGCATGGAGTACGTGGAATGAAGTGGTTGGACTTGCTACCTCTCTGTGCTACTTTGGAAACAAAGCAACATCCAGACATAATTGTAATTCATTGTGGAGGGAACAGTTTAGGACATGTGTCTGGAACTTCTTTGCAATTTGCTATGAAAGAGGGACTTGGGAAAGTCATGGACATGTTTCCTAATTCTCAAGTAATATTTTTACGTATTGCGCACAGACAAATGTGGCTTCGTTCCTCTTCATTTGGTCCACAAATGGAAAAAGCAAGGCACAATGTTAATAAGGCTGTTGGTGCATTTCTAAGAGATTTTGGCATGTCCTCTTTTCACAATGAAAATATTATGTTTCCTAGTACATGCATTTTTCGCAGAGATGGAGTCCATCTTACTTATGCTGGCAATCAGATTTTTCTGAGAAATGTACAAAATGCATTGCGACCTTTTTTAGAAATACAGCATCCATTTTGAAGTAGGTGTTAAGTATTTATAATTTTTGACATACAAACACCTCCCAAAGGCTCTTTTGAGAGCCACCATTTCCTCCCAGAGACAAATGCAATGGTAACAATAGGGTAGCACCCCAATTTATTCAATGTTCGCGAACTGTCCGCAGATTTTTAAGAAATACAAAGGGCCCTGCTTTATTTATCTTCACTTCTATTTTTTAACTGTGAAAGGCGGCTCTGAAAAGAGCCTTATTTTTTTTTATTTTTGTAATTTTGTATTTTTTTTTGTTTTTTTAGACACTACACACTAGGAGAGGAGGGTAAAGGAAGGTAAAAGGGGGACACCAACCACAGGGATAAGAAAGGGCGAGCTGAGAGAGGAAGATGTAGAGTGGGTTTTATTTGGGTAGTGAGCAGGTCTTCTCGTGCTCTGAGACGATAGTCTCAAAAGCACTCCAAAGTCGCTCCCCTCTGCAGAGTACTGTGTCGCAGTACATACATACAACTGTGACCCTCAAAAGGTAAGGGTCATCAGAATTCTGTATAGCCTGTGAGGCAGCTTGAGGAAGACGCTGTCCCACAGAGGTGGTCCTTGTGGTGACAGGATCAGAAATGGAGGATGAAGTAGAGGAAATCAACCTATTACGTTTTTTCGCAAGGTACAACCTTGCGAATAGCCCCAGAGTGAAATGACCTCAGGTGTCGCTTCATGGTCGTGGTCCCAAAGCTGTACGAACCGTGTTTCCCACGACTGAGTATCATTTTGCACTCATTGCAGATAACATGGCTCGCACGAGCCTTAGGACCATTCCCATAAATGGAAAATAACCGCCACACCCAAGACTCACGTCTAGTGCGGGTAGTAGGGATTTCCTCTACCTCATTCTCATCATCCTCTTCTTCCTCCTCTGCATCCTCACTCCTGTTCCCCTCTTCAGGCCCTTGGGAAGGTGGTGGTGGTGGAGGGATGGGGGTAGTGCTGAAGCAGGTGCAGCACCAGGTGGCAGTTCTGCAGCCAGGGATGCCATCACGATGGTGGAATCAGCAAGTTGCTGGAGAAATAGCTGTGCTCTGAAGAATAGCCAGAAACACAATGAGAACAAGCTCTAGGGCATGGTCTTTTATAGGGGGTGCTTGTACGCGGTTCGCGGACATGCGCGCTGTCCGTGGACAGATCAAACACAAAAAAGGGTTCAAAAAGTTTCAAAAGATATGTAGAAACTCAGGATTGCTATGTGGGACTTGTGCCATGTTGAGTTTTTATGGAAAAATATTGTGGATTACTCGAAAATGTACTTTTAAATTGTTCGGGGACACAAACAGTGTCCGCATTCAGAACACGCGATCAGCATGGGCGCGGTCACATGATCCCTTCGCGAACAGGTCCACGAAGGAAGCTCCTGTCCGCAGGACACCAAATGCACGGACATTGGTTTGCGCATGCGCATTGATGTTCTACGGACAGTGTTTGGGTCCTGAATTAATTAAAAGTGTGTCACACATCAAACGAACATTTCTCGACATCGCGTATGTTCTAGAACAGTTTAAACTTGCTAGCGAACACTACGGTCAGATATAGTGTTCTTTAGGACACTTCCATTTTTGTTTGATTACGAACTTTTCAGGACATCAATTGTGTTCTTAGAACAGTTTAACTTGCTAGCGAACATTACGGACAGGTATAGTGTTCTTTAGGACACCTCCATTTTCGTTTAATTACGAACATTTCAGGACACCAATTGAGTTCTTAGAACAGTTTGAACTTGCTAGCGAACAGTACGGACATGTATAGTGTTCTTTAGGACACCTCCATTTTTGTTTAATTACATACATTTCAGGACACCGCTTGTGTTCTTAGAACAGTTTCAACTTGCTAGCGAACAGTACGGACAGGTATAGTGTTCTTTAGGACACCTCCATTTTCGTTTAATTATGTACATTTCAGGACACCAATTGGGTTCTTAGAACAGTTTGAACTTGCTAGCGAACAGTACGGACAGGTATAGTGTTCTTCAGGACACCTCCATTTTCGTTTATTTACAACCATTTCAGAACACCCGTGGTGTCCATGGACATCTACAAGCTACAAAAATGGGAAGTAATTACAACACAATATAAAAATTTAACTTTATTTCACATATATTAATAATTTATGACAGAGAAGGTGAGGCAGAAACAGAAACAAAAACAGGAGAATTAGGGGTTTCAAAATGATTGGTATCAGGTGAAGAAGGGATGGAAGTCTCATCAAAACGTTTTGGATTATGGAGAGGGTTTGGGGATAATTGACTGGGATATGGTGAGGGGGGACAAGTACATGTGGATCAATGGTATGAGGTTTTTGTTTTAAAATGATCCTCAACAAAAGTTTTCAAATTATTAAAATTGCTCAATAATAAATCCATGTTTTCTTTTAAGCTGTCAAGCGTGTTTTCCATAACAGTTTCTTCAGACATATTTTCTATTTTGGTATGCTCTGTACAAAAAGAAATATATATGTTAAATATATATAAAATAATAACAATTACATTTTTTATATTGTAAAGTCTGTACCATTAGCTTCACTATTTTCTGACATTTCGTCATGTGGGAAGTACTCCTCTAGCCATTCCAGAGTACTAGACATTTCTGTGAGAAAAAAAAATATATAATATTTTTTTTTTAATCTAATACAGAAAGTTGATAAAGATATGAGTAAAATGATGTGCACTTACTATTTCAGGTAAGATATGTTCTGAGTACTCTGTAGGTCTGGTCTTGGTCTTAGTTGTGGAGTGTCTGTGAGGTAATTATGTTGGAAGCCTATTTATCTTCTCTTGGTATATTCCATTTTAGAATATATTGCATTTAAATGAATGGTTAGTGCGGTACATATATGGATTATATTTCTTATGTATTACTACATATAATATGTATGTGACCTACTTTGTGAATTTTTTTAATGTTATCATGGTGTAATATAACAATTAAACATACCCCCCCCCAGACTTTTTAGGTAGTGGTACTGTTGTCCGAATATGTCCGCGGACATCAAAAATGTTCGCGGGCATTACATTCAGTAGAAGTGGTTCAGTATGTTCCATATTAAATGTACATAAAGTCAACGTTACTATTGTTAAGCTTTGCTACTAAAAACCTATGAAATTCAGTGAAAAAACGTTGTTAAAGGGACGTTATGGTTAAGTTGTGCTACTAAAAACCTATGAAATTCAGTGAAAAATGTTTTGTTAAAGGACCGTTATGGTTAAGTTGTGCTACTAAATACCTATGAAATTCAGTGAAAAAACTTTGTTAAAGGGACGTTATGGTTAAGTTGTGCTACTAAAAACCTATGAAATTCAGTGAAAAAACTTTGTTGAAGGGACGTTATGGTTCCAAGTAAAACCGAAAAACCCTTGAAATTTGCCAGTTATGGTAAGCTAATCAACCATAACTCGTGCCACCACCGTGCACTGCTAAGACTAACACCCAGGACATCAAAGATGACATGTAGGCCCTGGCCACAGCCACTGCAGCATGTCACAGCACTGGGTATACCTGTAGTATTCATTATTGATCAGATGGTTGTGGGGAGTGTGTACAGTCTAGGCTGCAAGGTCGAAGGCCATGCACCCAAGAAGAAACTTCTAAGCACGGGAGTTATAAGCCACTTCACATCCATATATTGAAATGTATGGACTTAGACCTAAGATTTTAGGCCCTGCCCACAATCCCTGCAGCTTTTCACAGCTACAGAGATACCCCTAGTATTGAACATCACTCAGGTGGCTGTGGGGAGGTTCTGAAGTCATGCACCCAACAGCACAGTTATATGTAGTGTACTTACAAGGCACAATGGGTGTGATATGGTGTGGTAGTGCATCACTCAGGCGGTTGTGGGGAGGGGCTGCAGTTATGGGTGCATGGCCGAAGGCCATGCCCCCAAAAGCACATTTGTACGTAGTGTTGTTATATGCCCCAATGGATGTCATATGGTGTGGTAGTAGTGGCCAGGATGTAGAGTATTTGAACAAAGTAATACACACAGCAGTTGTAAGCACCTATGGATTTTATATACTGTATACCCATTCATTGATAAATCTATGGCCTCACACTCACGTCTGTAGCCTGTGGCTACAAACTACTACAGCATATCACAGCTATAGGTACACTTGTACTATGCAACATAATTAAGATGGTTGTGGGGAGGGCGTATCATTTTGGGAGCATGGCCGAAGGCTATGCTCCCAAAACCAACTTTGTAGGTAGTGAAATTACAAGGCACAATGGTTCCAATATGCTGTGGCGTTTCTGCCCTGGACCCACAGTGTTTCCTGCATGTCCAAAGGCCATGCACCATAGACTGAAGTCATAAGCAGTGGGGTTATAAGTGAATATGGGTGTGGTGTAATGCGGTAGTTGTGTACACGTCCTAGCGTCTTGGCTTCATGGCTGCAGACGATGGTCCCAAAAGTTAACTTAAAAGTAGTTAATTTACAAGGACCATGGTTTTGATATGCAGCGATGGTTGTGGGTAGGAACTATACTCTTTGTAACTTGGTCGTAAGGCGTAGGTGGTAGGTTACACAACCAAGATGCCTAGGCCAGCCTACAACCACAGCAGCATATTGCAACCATAGATTGACATGTAGGTTTGCTTGTGTACAAAATGACTGCTAATATACTTACGCCTTACTTTATTCAGAATCCATATATGTTTAAATGCCTTTAGTGCTTGGAAGAAATATCCTTTGTTAATTTCTGTGATAAAAGAAAAAGGTATGTTAGTTTTTGTATTTTATGAAAACTTACTACATTGCATAATAGACAGTTAACTTTTTTTTTCGACCCTCATATTTAGTTTACAAACCAGTGTACTGTGCATTCCGCCTAGTGTCTGTGTTTGCTTTTCTAATCCCTGGGTCTGGGGAAAAAAAATCCTTGTTGGATTAAAAAAAACAACTTTATTTGCTATCGTACTTCCTTGTTTCCTTTGAGTGCTTCCTTCTTCTTTCTGATTACTGTTATGTTTGTTGCCTTGCTGCCGATTTTTAACAACAGTTAGACACCTATAGGCGTTTTCTAACTGTACATTTGTTCTTACAGATCTGTCATATTCATTTATTTGTGTCGTTGTTATAGTCTCTTCGGCAGTTAGATACCTGTAGGCGTATTCTAACTGTTTGTAGTCTTTCACATAATTTGTTGGTAATCTTGAAGTACACATTATTTATTACATTTTGGCTTATAGAAGATTAAATACGCATTTGTAAGATTAGCTGGCAATCTCTGCTTTAGAGTAATGGTGCTATCATTACATTCAAACTGTCGGGGGGAAATTCTGCCGGGGTCGGCCGAGCCGTCCGCAGACCTCCGGGCAGGGAGGCCCCAACTCCTCCCGTATATCCCAAACGAGATAGAGTATGCAACACACACAAGAAGCAAGGTGACTTCTGCTGTTTATTAAACACAAACGGCAGGGATGGGTCAAGGAGCGTACGCGTCCGTCCTGACACACACACAATCGTGGGCTCGCAGGCCCTTTTTACCTTAGTATGACGCGCTACTTGCGTCATCTCGAAAAGTTAGCAAAAAACCTATCTCCACTCTGGATTGGTTGCTCGAGTGGTAGGGTTAGTATAGCATACGTATAGAGAACAATATTAGTGGGTACAGTGGGTCAGGTGATATATCTGGGTTGTCCCTACAATTAGATACATGAGAATTGTTACATGAAGACTACTAATGATTGGTCAATGTTAATGGCGTCAGTGATAAGAGCCCCATGTTCTGATTGGTGCGTTCGCAAGCCTCCCAGTCTGGGACCATCGCTGTTCCCAGCTTGCGGTGCACCTGTTATTTGCAACAATGTTTCACTATGAGTACGTGTAGACAATGTGAAGACTTATTCATGAGCTGGAAGGCCGACTACTCCCACTGTCGCAGATGCCCATTGAGCCTTTCAAGTGTATCTGCCTGTGTCTCGTACTGAGGGATCCAGACGCCTTCTTTCTTCTGGGCTTGGCATCCTGTCAGGTTCGGCTTGGTCACGTGAGGTGGGACCGTGTTTGAGGCAGACTTTTCACCATTAATATTGTTTTTCCACTGTGCGCTTAGTTTAATTTTGCAGGTGTGACCTTAACGTTGGTGTGCGGCATGCGAGGTTGCAACATCGTGCCCTTGATGGTCTGCTTTCGGAATGTGGGTTTGCAACATTACCACCTTGGCTGTCTGCTCTCGCCGGGCTCATTCTGCAGGATCAGCAACTCGACTCTTGTTCTTTTCACGTTCATGGGAGCTCTTGCTTGCGGCCTACTTAGGCCTGGTGTAAAGGTAGAACCGTTTGGTGCACGGCGCTTTAGGTTATAGTAACATATTGTCTTATGACCAGTATCATGTCTTCGTTATATTTCTCATTATTGCATCTGGGTCTAGGAAAAGCGTAAGCAAGCTCTTTAGGTGAATTCATGATGCGTCTTGAGTTTCTGCATTTAAAAAGCCTATATGAAAAATAATAAAGATGCACGTCCGTGAGTATGTCTGTCGCCTACGTCATAGCACTGAGTATATTCTTCGTGTAGATTGGTGCGGGAGTGTCCAGCGTGTATATTTGCACAGGTGCGCTGATCGTTGACTAGGTCGTCATGGCATCTCTAACGACGTGTTGGCTTTAATCTAGTTGATCCGGGCCGCAGGTGTCAGCATGGGCAGGTCGTGCTGTCGGGCAGGCAGATGGACACATCCGTATGTTCCTGTACCAGGGTATTTGGTCGTCTGGTAGATGGGCAAACTCTTCTCGTGGCGGGTGCCTGGGCCGTGATCCTTTAGGCCAGGCGCGAGAGGGCAGGGACGGGAGTCTGTTTTTCCATTCTCCCACTTCAGTCCCCCCTCTGGTCGACTTGTCGACCACAAACATATCCTTTTCGTTATCACCTCTCACTCTCCATATTTTAGTTATCCCTCCTAGATGTCCATAGTGGTTAACATTATCTTCAAACGACCAGTACATATATTCACAGGTTCCTCCAGGAGTACAGTATACCCATTTCCCTATGTAACTCCTGGGGTTCCTTGGGTTTTCGATCTTCACTGAAGGTGGGTCCAGATGGTTGGTGATGATCTGGTTTCGCAGCTTCTCCCTTTCTTGTATTATTATGCCTGTGTGTTGGCCGTCATCTACTGGCATCAAGGGATGCATACCAACCATTTCAAGCAATTCGTCAGTGGTGCGTGCCTTCCGGGCTTTCCAAAATCTTATTATGATCAGTGTAGCTCCAGCCAAAATAGTACAACCAACTATGATTTTCAGTCCATCTGACAGCCAAGATGGCATCCATGACCATAATAGTGAAAACCTGGCTCTCATCCTTTTTTACACCGTTGCTTTCATCCATAATTTTGGAGTGCATCTGGGCCAATTGTGAAACTGCTTCTGTCAGTGTGCCGTTGTCAGCATCGTTGGCAGGAATGAACGTGCAGCATGATTGTCCAATCTTTGCGCATACTCATCCTTCCATGGCTGTGAGGAGGTCCAATACATATCTGTTCTGGAGTGCTACCATCCTTACAGCTCGCAACTCCTCTTTGATTGTGTTAAACCCATTCACTGTATAATTGATGGTCATCATTAATTCCCATCTAGTTATCTGGAGCCGTTTTGCGTTTGCGTAAGCCTGCAGTCCTTGGTGTATTATTGAGGAGAAGAACATTGCTGCCCTGCTGAATAGTCTGTGTTCTGGCGGAATTGAAGTCAGTGCTGTTTCCGACCTTCCCCATAGGTAATTTCCAGTCAGAGGTTCTCCTTGTCTTTTCCTTCTTTTCAGGACGGTTTTGTTACCGTTAGTTCTGTTCCCTTGCTCCTCCTGGGGTGGTGCGGATCTCTTCTTTCTCCTGTCCCCTTCATCCATTTTGGGAAAGCTTACCACATTCACATGCTTCTTGGGTACCACTAGTGACGGTACATTGACGTGCACCATCATGCATACACCATTCCACAGGGGGGGCAGTGTGTGGTATGCTTTTTCTCCACAGGCCCAGTAATGGTCCATTATTACTGCTGTTCCTGCTCCCCCCTCAGGCAACTCCATCACGCTGGCACAATTGGTGTCGTATCCTACGTCCACTTCCCCTTTATGTTGGTAGCATACCTTAGGCGCAGTCAGCGGCAAAATTGTTATTGGGTCTTCATCTGTCTCTACCCATGTGAGCATTGGTACGTACTTGATCCAAGTCGTCCAACATCTGTGGTTGTGTGCCTCGATAGTTGAGATAGTTTCCTTTGTCACCATGTTGCTTCCAATCACTCCTATCTCCCAATTGTTATCCAAGTACACCTTCCCTGTTATCGTCACCAGTGGCCTCTCCCAGCATCCTAGTTTACCAGGAACTTCAGTTGCATACCAATCACATGGCAAATACTGCAATGTCACTTTCTTTGTTTCCCCTTTTGCAGGACCACTTGTTATGTATCTGAATGCTTCAGCATGTAAACTGCTCTTGTGGTAACTCAAATAGGTCTTGAGGAAGTTGTTTTCGTATGGGTATGAATCTCGTGTTTTCCACACCATGTGCACCACTGTCCCTTGAAATCTTCCTTTCGTTTGGAACAGTGCCAAGTATATAATGCATCGTGCTGTCTTTTCATCTATTTCTGTGGCCACAAATGTTCGGGACGCGCTCATGGCGTATGGTATTAATGAGCAAACGTAGCAGCTGTCTTCTGTTGTCTGCTTACCAATGCGGGTCATGTGTTGATACCATATGTTGTTTGAGACATGTGCTGAATCTTGGATATAATTATCAATACCTTTATTATCTGAGTATGTGCTGCGTTTAACTCTATTTTGTTTGTGTATAGTTTTACTAATATCACCTGACGTAACACCTGTTGCAGCTGGGGATGGGGGTATATTAGGTTTGGGTACAGCAATAATATTGATAGCACAGCTGTACTGCCATACAGAGGCAGCCAAGAACCCGGTGATCATCAAAATCCCTATTATTTTTATTACATATGCTAATTTCACCGGCATTTTGCTCTTACCTTTGCTGCGGTCCGGCAGCGTATTCTTGCGACGTTAAAGTTGCCCGCCTGAAAATTCTCAATATGCTTATTATTAAATATTAGTTGTTGTTAATTAAGCTCTCCCTATCAGATAGTCATTCAGTGCCCAGGCGAAGAGTTGTTCCCACGCCAATCTAAGCGACCTATCTCTTAGGGCAGGCAGGTATGGGTGGAGGTGGGGCATTGAGTGTTCTATGGCCAAGAGGAATGCTGTGTAGTACACACGTACCCTTCTCTTTTTCAGATACGTTGGCCTTTTTATTTCATATACAAATTGGTGTGACAATTCTTCTGGGTAGTAATCGTCTGGGGGTACCATCTACTCCCGGGCAATGAATTTGTTAATTATCTATTTTCTTTAACAGTACAATAATACGCAGTTCCTGCATGTGCGAGAGAAAAAAAAAGAGAAAGCATTCACATGTTTACATGTGTATTTGTGCAATATAATGTCCTTTAGTACAGTTATTACTCGTAGTGGGGGTAGGGGTCAATGGGCAGGGGGTTTTTGTTCAATTGGCGGAAGTAGTTTTACTCTTGGAGCGTGTGACCATGGGGTGGGCAGTATGGGGATCACCCTTTTCTTCTTCAGTTATTGTCTCTGGGCAATTTGGGGAGTGACAGGGTATGGGGACACTTGGGTCGTTGGCTGTGATAGAACTCTCTTCTTCCGTTGGTGATGTTGTTCTTGTTCTTCCAACAGACCTGTCGGTGGTGCTGGGGCGGGTCTGAGGTCTGTAGATCTTTACATCGTGTAGGTGATTCCAGGCGCGCTTGTCCTGTAGCTTTACTGCTCTCGTTGATACCTCTTCTACTAGATGTGGGCCAGTACACCGGGGGTCGCACCACTTTCTATTGAAGTTGCGAAGCAATACGTGGTCACCTTTAGTAACTTTACACAGTCTTTCTTTGTCCAATTCTTTATCCGCGTCTTCTTGTTGATTGCTGTTAGACCCGCCCCGTGTGCGCTCGAGCTGTTGAGACACAAACACCACACTAGTAATCAAAGAAGACACATATTAGTACATTTCATCTCCAAAGACATCGGCGGTACTTTCATTGTCGGTAAATGCTCTTGATGTTGGCGTTAGGGGAAGGCGCATCTGACGTTCGGTAACCACCTCGTGTGGGGTGAGGTGGTGGTCGGACCCTGGTCTATTTCTTAGCTCGAATAGGGCTAATGGAAGACAATATAACCAATTCTTATTAGTTGCTTGCTTTATCTTTGCTATAGCCTCCTTTAATAGGCTATTCAGGCGTTCACATACACCGTTGGCCTGTGGGTGGTATGCACATGCAAATTTATGTTTTATGTTCAACAAGGATGTAATGTGCTGGAACATTTCGTTTGCGAAATGTGGGCCATAGTCTGATCTTAACACCTCGCACACTCCCCATCTTGGGAAGACCTCCCTCACTAGGAATTTAGCTGCTCTAAATGCATCTGGGTGTGGACAGGGCCCTGCTTCAATCCACCTAGAGAATGGGCATACTACTACGATCATATACCTATTTCCTTGACATATATTGATCATATCAACATAATCAATATGGAGATGCCGGAAAGGTCCCTCTGGCCGGGGTATAGTACCTCTTACCACCTTTAGAGTATAGCCGGCCGTAAACTGTTGACATGTGAGACAATTACTGATAAACTTAGACACATGAGAATTTAGCTCGGGGCAGAACCAGTCTTCCCTAATTCGTGCTGCAATTACTTCTTTGCCTGTGTGGGCTGGATGATGTAGTTGGCTTAGGGCAGTGTCCAAAAGTGCCAATGGTATTACAACTTTTCCAGTGCCGATTTGGCGCCATAGTGCGTCAGTTGGTGACATTATGCATCCTTTTTTTACCCATATTTCTTTTTCGGCCATTGGTGCGGCCGCTTGTAGCTCCATAATCTGCGTGGCTGGGAGGTGGGAGTACCCTTCTCTTATCAACATCTCCTTAGCTATTCCCCTCCCTCTCCCTCTCTGTGACTCTGGGGGGTTCCATATCTCACCAAAGTATGCAGCATACTTCGCATGTGCGTCTGCTGCTGCATTCCCCTTTGAGACGTGATCGTCACCATTGGTGTGTGCTGTGCATTTTACTAGAGCTAATTCTTGGGGGTCGTTTATTACTTCAATTAGTTCAGCCAATAACAGAGCATGTTGCACTGGAGTGCCATCAGCTCTTCTGAATCCTCTCCTTCTCCATTTTGACAGCCCTGGGTGGACAGTAGATGTAACATATGCGCTGTCAGAGTATATGGTTACTCGTTTGTGAAGGCTTTCCTTTAACACCAAGATCAGTGCAACCAATTCAGCTGCTTGAGCGGAGTAATGCTGTGGTAATTGTACACATTTTATTGCCACACACACCGGTACTTCCATCATTTTTACCACTGCTGCCCCAGTTCTCCTAATACCATCCCCTTGATCGATAGTTGATGACCCATCAATAAATAAGAGCTCACCACCCTCCAGTGCGTTTTCTTCCACCTTCCTGCTACATGAGTATATTTCAGTTATCTCCGTACAGTCATGGGCATAATCTCCCTCCTCAATTACTTCTGCTATGAACCTTGCAGGGTTGACCGTGCTACATCTATCAATTGATAGTTCAGCTCTTGATAAAATGATCTCATAACCAGATGCTCTCTGCGTGGTTAGGGTGGACTTAGGTTTATTCAATATAGCAAATAGTGCATGCTCCACAAACAAGGTAGTTGGGCATCCCATGGTGATTGTTGATGCCTTTTCCACTGCGAAGGCAGCTGCGGCTAGACCTTGTTCGCAAGGGAAGTGACCCAACATTACAGGATCTAAGTGGCCGCTGTAAAATGCTACTGGTTTGTAGCCCATGCTTGTTCTTTGAGCCAACACTGCTTTCATTACTGCTGAGTCGCAGTGTGAGAATATAAAAAATCATCTCTCATAATCTGGGGATGCAAGCACTGGAGCAGTAGATATCGCATCTTTTAATTCACCAAAAGCCTCTTTCATCTCCATTGTCCACCCCAGCTTTTTCTCCCCTTTATTAGCTTCCCTCAACGCCTCAAGCAGGGGTCCTATGTACGAGCTGTAATCAAACACCCATGCCCTACAATAGTTGCACAGCCCCAGAAACTGCTGCAGTTCCCTCACAGTTTGTGTCAGTGGAGTGTTCGAAATTGCTTGTGCTCTTTGTGGTGCAATCTTTCTTCCATATTGGGATATAAGTTGACCAATGTAAAGTACCTGTTCTTGACAGTACTGTATCTTTTCCATGTCTACCTTGTAACCTTTTTCAGCCAATATTGTCAACATCTTTAAAGAGTCCTCTCTGCATGTTCTCTCGTTCGTGCTGCATATTATTATGTCATCCACATACTGCAACACCGTGCTTTCCACTACAATATTACCCAAATCCATCTGTATCACTCTATTGAAAATTGAGGGTGATTCTCAATACCCTTGTGGCAATCTAGTGTGTTTCCACTTTGTGTTTCTGTAAGTGAAGCTCGTCAGATCTTGTGAGTCGGGGTGCAATGGTATTGTGAAAAAAGCATTTTTAAGGTCGATCACTGTAAATCGTGATGCCTCTGCTGGAATGCCACATAATATCGTGGCCGGGTTTGCTGCTACGGGATATTCTGCTTCTACTATGTTGTTCAAGGGCCTGAGGTCCTGTATGAAGCGCCAAGACCCCCCTTTAGCCTTGCGCACTGGGTACACAGCCGTGTTGCAAGGTGATTCCGAGGGGACCAATATGCCATTATTTACAAGGGCCGTTATGGTTTCATAGATACCCTCATCTGCCTCTTTTGATAGTGGGTACTGTTTAACTCTGGGAAGTATTGCACCTTTCTTCAATTTTATTTTTACTCCCCCTATACTTTTTATACACCCCACGTCATAGGGGCCGGTAGTCCACAATGATTTGGGTACTTTTGACATATCCTCTTCAAAGAAGGGGACTGGGGTGCATGCGGGTGCCTCAAGTGCCATTGCAATTTTCTGTGCTACTTGTTTGTACGCCACCCTTAGCCATATTTCCACACTCATCATAAACACCATTTCATCTTCTTCCTTTTCATCTGAGAACAGCTCCTCATCTGACACCTGGGTGAGCCTACATCCTTCTGCTAATGCTATCACTGCCCTCCATGCTCTTCCTTCTTTGTCTTGGGCATGTACAGCAATGTAGTCAGCTGTTGCAATAATACTCTCAATGTCCATTAAGAACACCTTCCCTTCTTGTTCATTAGCAGGTGTTTCTGGTCTGAACAGATAGGTTGCTGGCCTCCTCCATATTTTCCCTTCTATCCCTGGCACCCATGCAATTGCCATATCAGTTCTATAATGGAATAGTTCGCCATCTATTGGCTCCGCCCTAATCGCGGTCTGTCCGCAATATGCCTGCATAATTTGTCGCGCTGTGAGCATGTTAATCCCTGGAGTAGAGCAAATTATGCCGTCCTCAGTAAAGGAGATCGTCATATTCAACCTGTTCATTATGTCTCTCCCCAATATATTCACTGGTGAGGCACTATAATATGAAAGTGGAACTGACAAATCATAATCTCCAATAGATAAGGGAATGTTATCAGTAAAGGGAACCAACCCTCTAGCCCCAGAGAATCCTTGGGTGTTCATGGCTTCGCCTGACATCTTAAACTTACCTTCCCTTATGCAAGACCGGGTTGCCCCGGTGTCAACAAGGAATGATAATTTTTTGTCACCTATCGTTACCTCTATGCGTGGCTCCTCAGCACTATTAGGTGTTACTGACAGGATGGGACACACCAAGGCCGTCTGTGGGCTGTCCTATTGGGGGTACAATGATTGGCCATTTCCTGTGTAAGGGTTGTGTCCCAAGACCGTCACCCTACCCAGTTGTGTTTGTTGTGCTTGGGACTGCTGTGTCATCGCTACCTGTTGTTGTGGCAGCGAACACGTCTGTGACTGTTGTTGTGTCAGTTGTGGTTGTTGTTCATTTCCCTGTTGCAACGCCTGCTGTTGCTGTATGCCCTGCTGTTCCTGTGAGGGTTTTTGTTGTCCCTGTTCACTCCATGATGGTATACCAGGTCTAACTCTACACGTGCGGGACATGTGTCCTAATAGTCCACAACTCCAACACACCGGTGGTTCCCTACTTTGCCATGGAAAGCTCCCTGTGTTGTCCTGGTATACTGGTTGCCCTGTGGGGTAGGGGTTTCTAAATCCTCCCACCTGTTGTTGGGTGTTATATCCGTATCCTCTCCCTCTCATAAATCCTCCTCTCCCCCTGTTATAATTATAATAACCAGCTCCTGTCATCGTGTGTCCACCTCCCATGCTAGTCATGTATGGCTGTATTTGCGGCGCCTGTTGTGTTACAGTCTGCGAAGGTGGTATTTGTGCACAATCTTGTGCAGCCACTACTTGTGCGGGGCTTTGGGTCATTGTTGTGGGCGTAGTTATTAGTGCCCCTTCCATCGTATACTTGGTAAGTTTTTTCTGTACTAGTTTAGCCTCTTCTGTTTTCCTGTCCTCTTCCTTTTGTTTCATTTTACCTTGCCATGTTCTGCAATGATGTACTATAGTAAGTTGTATTTCTGGCCATGGTTTTGCTTCCATTCCCACTACTTTCTTTAGTTGTTTCTGAACTCCTTCTGGGAGCCCTTGTACTAGTATATGATAGAATATTGCTGGTGTTTTATCCCATTGTTCCCTCGTTTCCATACGCCACTTCTCTTGAATCTCCTGGATATAATCAACAGGATCTTCATTTTCACGCATCTTACAAGAGGTAATTGCACCTATGTCTGATGTGTCTGGGTACTGTACCCTCAGTGCCTGCCATAGTGCATGTCTGCAGTTTGCGAATGGTGCCCCATCGTGCGATGTGTTTGTTATTGTTACCCCGTGGAATCCCGCTCTCTTCCAAATGTCATCCGCTCTATCCCCTAATATTGATATTAACAGGCCCTTTACGTCTCCTACTGCTAGTTTCTGTCCTGCGGTGTGTTTTTCCATTTCATATATCCACTTACCCGCACCTCCACTTAATGATGGGAGCCTGCATTTTATATTTTCTTTATCAGTATGCTTCCAAGGGACGTACTGTGGTCTAACCCCTCCTCTCTCTAAAAGTGGCATCAAGTTATGTCTTGTTTCACCCATTGTGTTCCATAATACCAAGTCCTCACACCCTTCCTCCTCCTCCCTTTCTTTTACATCTTCAATTTCGTCTGTATTTCCCCTGGTCTCAACTTTTTCTTCTACATTTTTTCCTGCGTTTAATGTGGGCATGTTTATTCGAATTTCTTGTCTGCGACTAGGGAGGTTTCTAAGCCGGTATCCATAGGGTGTCAATTCTTCTGTGAATGGCGCGAGTTTTACTTTGCGTAACGAGCGTGAGGTGGTTGAGCATGTAGGGTGCAATGGGTGAGGGTGTGATGGTGATGGAGATGGTGTTGTTTCATGTGTTTGTCTTTCCACTACTCTTCGCTCTCCCTCCTCACTTCTTCCCAGTTCATCCATTCTCCTACTTATCCATGGTGAATCTACGTTGGTTCGGGTGATGTATAGTTTATCTAGACTTTCCCTTCCACTTCTACTTCCTTCTTTCTCCACTCCTTCTTCTTCCCCACTGCAAAAGTCAGACATAGACGGTAACCCCCACTCGGTTTTTTTCCCATTTATCGTCACTGTTTCTAAATCTATCAGGTCCAGTTCTCTTGTTTCTCCTTTATCAACCACTCCCCTTTGCGCTGATGTTGTTGCTACTTCTGTGTTTCTATATACATTCCCCCATTCTCCACTCTCCCTACTCCTATCTTCTCTTTCTCCTTCATCTCTCTCCTCCATCTCCCTACTATTTTCCTCCCTTTTCCTTTTTAACTCCTCCATTACTTCACTTCTCATCTTTTCTAATATTCTTTCATCCTCCTTTTTTCTTTCCCATTTCATCCTTTCTCTTTCTACTATACTCTCTATCACTCTCCCTTCTTCGTATTTCTTACTATTTTCTGATAATACTCTCCTCTTCCATATTGCCATTTCTTTTTCTTTTTCTTCATCTTCCCTTTTCTTTTCTCGCAGTACTACTCTTGATACCCTTTCTGCTGCTGCTTTTACCCTTTCAGCTTCTCTCTTTTGCTCCTCCGTTCGTTCCCGTATTCTCTCCAATTCGTCCTTACCTTCTTTTCTTTTCCTCGCTCTCTCTTTCTCCTCCCTTTCAAGCTCCTTAATCAATTCATTCCGCTCATCCCTTAATGTTGCTAGTCGTTCCTCCAAAATCTCTTCCTGTTGTCGCAACAGCTCTTCTCCCCTCATTTCACTATCTCTGGCATTATCCTCATCTGTTTTCTTTACTACCTCCTTCTCTTCTCCTGTTAATGAACCCCGTAGTTTTAATAATATCTGTGCAGCTACCCACTCATCGTTTCCTATTTCCACAGTCTGGTTTACTCCAGTTCCTCCTTCCCCCGCTGGCATCTTCTTATGAGCCACATATGGTGGAGGGCTGTATGCCGGGTTCGAGTATCCCTCAGCCGCCCTTAACTGTCCTCTTTCTATTTCTCCTAGTTCTCTTAAAGGGTACAACCCCCCTACCTCTGTTTTTTCCCCCTTTGCTATAGGTATCTCGTTGCTCTGTTCCTTTTTTATCTCATCTGTTTTATTATTCTCTTCTCCTCCCTCTCTTCGGTTCCCCGTGTTCTTTGGGTCCTCACTCCCCTTTTCCCCGTCCTTTCCTTCCTCCTTAATCTCTTTTCCTTCCAGTATTTCCCCCATGGTGAACATTCCATTTGATCCTGGTCTGGACCCCTGGAACATCCTCCATAAGTTAAACACCTCCACATGGTTTGCCAACTTCTTCCCTTTATATGTATTGTGCAGATGGTTTAATAATGAATGTTGGACATATCGATCGAAGCTACCATTAGGCGGCCATGGTGTTAGCATCTTGTTATCCGTCCCCTGGGTCCATTCTATGCTATATTTAATCAGTTTCTCCCTATGGGGTAGCAGTGTTGCGCAGATGTGTTGTAGTCGGGTAATGAGTGTGTTCCCCCACCCTCCCGATCCTGCCCCGTATGACATAGTAGCGCTCCAATTGTTACCCTTCCCCTATCTGGTAGCAGTTTATCTCACTAGCAGATAGCAATATACAGCCCTATATTTCTTACCTGGCCCCGTAGGTTTGGGGACTTACGATAGTCCGTTTAAGAAAAATTACAGAAAATACGGTATGTTACATTTATATGTTTCCTTCTGTCCCCCCTACGCCCCCTGTGGCCGAGGCGCACGTAGCCCCCTGCGGCTGCGTACCCCTTGATACGTTCTTATACAGTCGTCCTATTTCCACGAGCTCCTCCCTCTTCTACACTGGCCGTGGCCGGCGTTCTCCGTGCGCGGCCACGTTCCCCCTGTTCACCTTTCCCCGATTTACTTATTTCCGTTTATCCCCGTTTCCACTTCCTTACCACAATTCTCTCCCCCACCAACCTCACGATGGAATACGCCTTGTGCTCGGGATATCCTATGAAAACCCTACTGGTGACGTCACCGATTTCTTCGAGCTACTGATGAGTTCTTCATATATTCTTTATATTCAAAATACACTTATAATCTACCCCCGTTATCCCTACAGCTGTCTTCCTGTCACTCCTGGAACAAGGTAATCAAATCAATCATATAATCGGACTGTGCACGCTGCGTCGCCTCGCGTGTGATACGCTGCTCGACAGGAGGGCTTAACCAGCCAACTATCTTCCGTATTAGGCAACTACCTAGCTACTGCCTACAGGGAAACGTCATCTACCTATCGAGTTTCTTGCTCGAACAATAGGGATCCTCATCTACTCATTGATCGTAAATGCCAAATCGTAGGAAACCACGCACACCCACACCCTTACATGTAGTCGCGACCTAGGCCAATCTGTGTCTATGAGCGGCCGCACGTGATGTTTTCGTGCTCCGCCCCCTCCCTTCGCGTAACGTAGCCGTCTGCTCTCGCACTTTTCCTGCTACCATTCACTCCATTTCCAACACCAAATTCTCAAACCCTCGCCGCACACCTGTGTAACACCTCCCGCCTCCCTTATTTAACTCCTCCCCCCTCCCTCCCAATTTCACATTTCTTGTTGTGCGTGGCATGCTCACCAAGTTCTCCTGATGCGGGGCCGCTCGACTGCGTGCACCCCTCCAAGCGGCTCGCCACCTCCCCTCGTCTGGACCACGTCTGGACACTCGCCAACCGCGGGCGGGATACTTCTCGACCGGCTCCCGAGGGCCAATATCCGGATTGCGCTGTCCGGTCTTCTCGCAGCTCCGCGATGGTCCTGTAGTCCTCAGAAGGGGGCAACGGCAGAGGGGGCCGCGCCGCCGGGCCTCCTCGCAACCGGAGTCCCTGGAAAAAGTAAAAAATAAAAAGGCAGATCTTAAACAGATCTCAGCAGTGCCTCCAACTTGTCGGGGGGGAAATTCTTCCGGGGTCGGCCGGGCCGTCCGCAGACCTCCGGGCAGGGAGGCCCCAACTCCTCCCGTATATCCCAAACGAGATAGAGTATGCAACACACACAAGAAGCAAGGTGACTTCTGTTTATTAAACACAAACGGCAGGGATGGGTCAAGGAGCTTACGCGTCCGTCCTGACACACACACAATCGTGGGCTCGCAGGCCCTTTTTACCTTAGTATGACGCGCTACTTGCGTCATCTCGAAAAATTAGCAAAAAACCTATCTCCACTCTGGATTGGTTGCTCGAGTGGTAGGGTTAGTATAGCATACGTATAGAGAACAATATTAGTGGGTAAAGTGGGTCAGGTGATATATCTGGGTTGTCCCTACAATTAGATACATGAGAATTGTTACATGAAGACTACTAATGATTGGTCAATGTTAATGGCGTCAGTGATAAGAGCCCCATGTTCTGATTGGTGCGTTCGCGAGCCTCCCAGTCTGGGACCATCGATGTTCCCAGCTCGCGGTGCACCTGTTATTTGCAACAATGTTTCACTATGAGTACGTGTAGACAATGTGAAGACTTATTCATGAGCTGGAAGGCCGACTACTCCCACTGTCGCAGATGCCCATTGAGCCTTTCAAGTGTATCTGCCTGTGTCTCGTACTGAGGGATCCAGATGCCTTCTTTCTTCTGGGCTTGGCATCCTGTCAGGTTCGGCTTGGTCACGTGAGGTGGGACCGTGTTTGAGGCAGACTTTTCACCATTAATATTGTTTTTCCACTGTGCGCTTAGTTTAATTTTGCAGGTGTGACCTTAACGTTGGTGTGCGGCATGCGAGGTTGCAACATCGTGCCCTTGATGGTCTGCTTTCGGAATGTGGGTTTGCAACATTACCACCTTGGCTGTCTGCTCTCGCCGGGCTCATTCTGCAGGATCAGCAACTCGACTCTTGTTCTTTTCACGTTCATGGGAGCTCTTGCTTGCGGCCTACTTAGGCCTGGTGTATAGGTAGAAGCATTTGGTGCACGGCACTTTAGGTTATAGTAACATATTGTCTTATGACCAGTATCATGTCTTCGTTATATTTCTCATTATTGCATCTGGGTCTAGGAAAAGCGTAAGCAAGCTCTTTAGGTGAGTTCATGATGCGTCTTGCGTTTCTGCATTTAAAAAGCCTATATGAAAAATAATAAAGATGCACCTCCGTGAGTATGTCTGTCGCCTACGTCATAGCACTGAGTATATTCTTCGTGTAGATTGGTGCGGGAGTGTCCAGCGTGTATATTTGCACAGGTGCGCTGATCGTTGACTAGGTCGTCATGGCATCTCTAGCGACGTGTTGGCTTTATTCTAGTTGATCCGGGCCGCAGGTGTCAGCATGGGCAGGTCGTGCTGTCGGGCAGGCAGATGGACACATCCGTATGTTCCTGTACCAGGGTATTTGGTCGTCTGGTAGATGGGCAAACTCTTCTCGTGGCGGGTGCCTGGGCCGTGATCCTTTAGGCCAGGCGCGAGAGGGCAGGGACGGGAGTCTGTTTTTCCATTCTCCCACTTCAAAACCATCCACATTTCTATTTAATGTACGCTGTGTAGTGACCTGCGTTGGTTGTAGCTCCTGCATGGTAGATAATACCTATTTTTGTAAATGTTTTCTTTCCAAGTGACACTTGTCCGTGTGTGAATCCAGTCAGTTTGCAGTGGTTTTTAGAACCATCTGCATTATAACGTAGGAGCATAAATATTATGTAGGCACTTTGTGTTTGTATCAGTAAGGTGGAACGATTGTCTGAATTGCAAATAATACATAATCTGCCATGGTTTGCATTCTGTACAAGTTGCTGAAATGGAATAGATTCACAATTAGGTATGTAAACATACACATATCGCTCATTTGGGATTTGTTCCTATATCACATTGCTACAGAGAGTGCATGTATTTTTCCACAGGTACGAAATTTGGAAGATTTCATTTACAGGTATGCTTTTGTTTTCCAATACTAGTAGTAAGTACATTAGACATTTTTGTGGATCTTCTTGTGAGTTTATAGTGACTCTCACCATTCTAGCACAGTGGTCCAATTCTTGCCTTATTCCATGCACACTGTACGTGTTTTCAGGATTGTTTGTTGCATTTCTATGAAGCACTAACATTTGCAAACACAATTGGTCTGTACTGTGTAAGTAAATATTGTTAACAATTGGTGGCAATTGAAATAGAATATTCATTGCTACATTTGCATGGCAACTTACCCCAGTTTCATTTGCAAATTTGAATGGACCAGCTAGTTCTGCATCTGAGTGCACTTTTCAGAGTTTCTGTTCCTTCTTTGAAGACGTACCTGGTTCACATTCCCTAATAGGTTCTTATTTGTTTGTGGTAATTGATGAAGCCTTAGCTTCTTGTGTTTTCTTTGAGGGATTTGCTGTTCAATTCTGTTGCATTTCTGTTTGATTTAGTTTTCTTTTACCATGTTTTAATTTATCTAGACCAGGATATTGTTTCAGATGAGGGGTGTACAGTGAACACAGTCTATTGTATTCTACAATGCAAGGAATATCAGCTTTGACTTTACTTGCATCAAAGTTCATTAGCAATAGACCGTCAAGTGTACATAAGAGTGATAATGCTACGTAGCTCATGCCTTCTTTAAAGACTGTGTTTCCTGTATCTATCAATGCTTTGTCTAGGGTAAGACTTTGGGATTTATGAATGGTAACTGCATATGCAAGAGTTAGAGAAAATTGTTCTCTACGTACATACATTTCTTTGAAGAGAAGGAATCGAGCAATTGAGCACCCTATCCTTTTCACTTCTGAAAGTTTATCAAAATGAATATTGACAAACTGAATATTGCTATCACGTGGGTATGATTGAAAGCCAACAACTGTACCCAGTGCTCCATTAACTAGCCCTTGCTCGACGTCAAGGTTACGTTTAACCATTACTCTACAATTTAAGGATAATTTTACTATGTTTTCCAACCCAGCTGTGTTGGAGATTGAATTTTCTAAACTACTTAGTCTTTTTGTGGCTTGCTCACACATGGGTACTGTCATACCATGTACGTCCACTTTGTCTGTAGCCCTAATTTCCATTATTGGTTGCATTTCTTTATTTAACATTGTTTCATTGAATTTGAAACAGCTTGCAAGAGTTGGCATTAAGGCCATATAATTGACATTTTTGTGCGCTAATTGTTCCATAACATCAGTTGCACATGCATTATCGTCATAAAGTGCATGAATGTGCCGGTTTTTCAATACTACTTGTGCTTCTTACGATAGTACACCAACTCTAATACTTTTCAAGATGTTGGCATAAGTGAGATCTGCAGATTGCTGCATGTTCTCTGTTAATTCTCTGTATTGGAAATGTTGCCAAAGGTTGACATTTTCTATGCGCCAACAGTTTTACGGCACAGTTGTGGCGTAAGCTTTCAAAAATGGGCTCACCTTTCACTGGTGTCAATTGTAGAAGATCTCCAAAAACGATAATGTGCTTCCCTGCAAATAGTTCTTCGTTGTTATTTTTAAGTACTTCCTCCAATCTGAGGTGATTCAAAGCCAACATTAGGTTGGAGACCATGCTCACTTCATCTATTAGTAGCATTTTCATTTGTTTCAATACTCTGCATACTTCCATTGCAGCTTCTGCAGAAAGTTTGTAATAGTCTCATTTGTTCTGGTGTTCTACTGGCAATAATAGTAATTGGTGTAAAGTGACATCGGTTTATAGTGATATAATCGAAAACAAAAAGGTTGAAAGTCAAAATGTCGAAAAAAAAAGGTCAAAAAAAAAGTCACATTTTTTTATGACGTTTCTTTTTTGAAATGGGGGATTCCCCCCCAACTCACCTTTTTTTTTTTGTTTTTGCTTTACCCATTTTCTTTTATTCCCGGAACCCAAAATAAATATATAATTAAAAAAAGAGGAATTCGACTTTTTTTTCGACATTTATTTTTCGACATTTTTGTCTTCGACCTTTTTTTTCGATATTTTGACTGCACACCGTCTAATTTATTTTGATGCTCTACTGGAAGCAGTAGTAATTGGTGTAAAGTGACACCGCCTATGTTTTAGGCAGCTAAACCTGTGGGGGCCGTTACAACAGCTGACAGTTTGTTGTTTGTCAATTGTTGAAGAAACTTGCTCATGATTTTGATCAAGAATGTTTTTCCTGATCCAGCTTCACCACTCACATACAGCAGTTTAGGTTTGTAATTTTGGCAGTTACATTCTTTATTTTCGTGTTGTACACCATATACAATTTGTTTTGTTACGTCTTCAAAAATGGTACGCTGATCTTTGTTAAGTTTTGCTTCCTGTTACAGAAGGTTGACTACTGTCGGAAGAGTCCTTATCTAGTTGGGCCTGAAGATCTTCTTCCTGTTGCTGCTCATTGTGTAACATTGTTTTGCAATGCGTAAAAGTTCACATCAGTGATAGCGCTTTCATTTGCTTTGAAAGCATCTTCATAGTAGTCATAGTTATCTAGTATGTCTTCCTCTTTTCTCCATGGTTTAAAAAGTTGTAACAGAGACATGTAATATAATTCTTTCTTTTGAGGAGTTTTTAATGACAATTTTACATGATTAATTAAGCTTTGTTTGGTAAGTCTCACTAAGCTCCCTTCACAATCGGTCACTCTATATCTACGTTTGCTTTCATCGGGTTTTATATTATTTTTGTATGCAAAGTTTTGAGCTATGTGGTATAGACACATGCTTTCCAAAGCACTACTCCTGTTTGGATAGTATGTGTCCAGTAAATTGTTTTTTAGAATGTCTTGGATGTTGGGATCATTTCTGGCAATTGTTTCTATGTCCTCATATGATTTCAGCACTCTTTTCCTAGATTTAGCAGGACCAAGTCTTAGCCATACTATGTTGCCTGATTTTCCATACAAAGCAGTACCGGTTAAATGATCTGCTGCTTCATAGGCGCCACATTCTCTATGCGAGAGCATTTTTTTGCCTATGCTGTACAATTTCTGTGATAGTATTTTGTCTGATGCTATGTCATCCCAGAGGTCTTGAAGCTCTGTTGTTTCTGTTTTTGTTAAGTAGGCTGTAACATATCTACAACAGCAGTAGAATTGTATGCAATGTACTGCACATCTATGTTTGCATTCCATAAGAGGGCAATGATTGCATTGTAATCATTGATATATTTTGATTCTTCTGTTCTTTTTATGTAATATGTGTTCTTAGGTGATTTACCTTTAACACTATGTTGAACTGAAGACATGAAGTTGTTTACTTCACCTGTTTCTGTAACTGGTCTAGGGAAACCAAAGCGGCATTTGGTGTAGTATTTACCTTTGTTTTTGTATGTGCGGCAACAATATTTGCCACATTTGTGTCTTTGAAATTGTAAAATCTGCCCATGCAAATCTCTATGTGTCTGATGTGAAGGGATTTCACAAGTGAGATATTTTTGGATAAACTGCAAAACAGTGCTATCAGTGTTGTGCCCAAATTTCGGTGCACCTTTAATCCATAACAGCATGTGAATATTTGGTGCTCCTCTCACTTCATATTCTTTTCTCCAAAAGAAGTGTTGCACTTCTCCAAGGGGAGGAGCAGTTTTATTGCAAATAAAGTGTAGCATGGCAATGAAACGATGATGGAAATATCTTGACACATTCACTGGATCTAGAGAGCAAGGTTCTCCAGGTGTTAATTTATCTACATTGTTTTTGTTGCTGTTTGCTATGAGTAGGAACTCATGTAAATCTTCCAATGCATATTCTGCAAAACTTAGTGCAACAAACCAAGTCAGTGGTCCAAGGTTTCTGATCATACAACACACGTCTCTGTGCCGTCAGAACTAGTAATCCTTTGTACCATGCATGTTTGAAAACAAATTTGTTATACTTGATTGTAAAACCTCATCTTTTTCCTGTACTTTTTGTATAAACTGCATAGCTGACATGTTTTGAAGGTGGGTTCCAGATTTCAAAATGTGTGCAACTCTGTAACATAGCGTTGCTAATTCACTTTCATAGAGTAGGTGGAATATGTATTCCACATTTTGTCTATATCTAGGATCTTGCGAATACATTCGTAGTGAGTGATATTCTGATGCCCCAATCTGAGTGTGTCTATCATCATATCTTCCACCTTTGCCAGTAGGAAATAGCAGTGGAAAAGCACGTGCTTCTATACTTTTTTCCCATATACTCATTGGTGAACCTTTGGTTTGTCGCATTTGGTAAGTTTCTAGTGCATCATCTATGCTTTCATTGGAATGCAATGGATGAATTGTGTACTGGTCCAAAAGAGTGGATACTGTAGCAGGATCCAGAAGTTCAAATTGTCCAGTTTCTGATGGCTCTTGAATTATTTCAATTGTTTCCCTTAAGCTTTCTTCAATATTAATTTTCTTGTAGTACTCGTCATTGTCTTTAGATATTGCAATGCTTGTCTAACTTTATGTACATCCACCAGTTGTTGCCAAATTATTTTGTCTTTTGTTGGTACACCATTTGCCAAGACTATTAAAGAATGCTCTATTGAACGTTGCATTCCTAGAGTGTGTACATTTTCGGTTAGATCTAATGGCAAATAAACTACTTTTCCACAAATGCCTTTCACCAATTCAGAGGGAGGTAATTTTGCTGTTTTTGGGTGAAGGCGTATAATTGCTTGAAATGGGTGAACTGTTTGAATTATGATGCTCTCATACTAGTCGGAACAATTCCAAATTATTTGTAATAGCATGTGAAGGAGTGGGGTTGTTGTCTAATTTTGTAGTGCAGTAACTGCAACATATTAGGCGTTCAGTTAGTTCATATTTGTTTTCTGCTAAAAGGTAGATAGCTTATTCAAACCATTTGGAATCTTCTTTGTTTTCTATTTTCTATGCTAAGTCTATATTTTTTGTGTTCATTTTGTAAAACGTTCTGCGGCAAAACTCACACACATGGTTTGGTACTTCAGCCGATGTCCTTTTAAATTTTAGTATTTGTTTTCTTTATGTGTGTAATAGAAGGTTGCTATGTGCAGTATTGTTGCTATTATGTTCTAAAACTATTGCATTTTGTAAGTGGCTTCCACTTCCAAAATATTTTCTCTGAATACGGTTAATTTCTTCTTGTAAGTATTTGGGTGTACCATGTAGAAGAATATTATTTAAATTGCCTAATTCTGAAGCTGGACTTTTTGCATAGTATATTTTATACACTAGATTTCTTACATTTGAATGATGTACTGATATCCTTTTGATTTCATGGAAGATGCTTTTGCAAATAAGCTGAGAAATGCAGGCTAATGAATATCCTTGTAGTCCTGTGTATTTGCGCACTGGACAAATATCCATATTTTGCAGCACTTTCATTTTACTTTTGTCTTTTACTTTTACATACTGAGTGAGGAACTGACGTAACGATTTGAAAGATTTGTTTGGAATGGCACACACTGATGTGCACAGCCATTTGTATACTGGATGGTGTGGTTCTGTCGATTCGATAGGTAATTCTGAGTTTTCAGGGGATACTTTTGTAAGCAGTGTTTCTTGTTCCATGATGGTATTATTGATTTTTTCATACCCTCGTCCACTGCTGTGGATGCCAATTGTGTTTGTTTGATTTTGTTTGTATGCTTCTTCATTAAAATGGTTCTGTGGTTGTCGTGTGACTCCATTCACCTCCAAAAACATTTAAGAAATTATTTTTGTTCTGTGGGATGTTTCAACCCACGCATCCAAGCCCTGCAACATTACCGTGCATTGCTGGCAGCAGACACATCATAATGGCCGCCAGAAAGCATGCTGCTCACCAGAAATCATCCCAAAATGCGCAGTAAAAATCTGAAAGATAGGTTGCCATCTTCTTTTGCCTCTGTCAGTGTTAATAAAGGAGACCATTGCCAGACCCCATCCTTCTGCTGCACACAGAGCAAAATCGGTGCAAAGGAATATAGAGCTGTTCAAAATCAGTTTTATTTGATGTCAAAAATTGCTAAAATCATGGCTCACCAAAACCACAAAAAAGGTCCCACCTCCTTGTTGGGGGGTCAACATCATTCTCCCGCAAGAATCTACATGAATCTGAGGTCCACAGAAGTGTATCTATATTTGAACAAAGTATATTTTGAGGATTGCTTACTGGTAAAACAGCTGTCAAAAATAGGTGCAGTACCGGTGCTCGCCACTGACCGGCGCTGGTGATCTAAATTCTGACAGGAGACCTGTATTTCAGAAGCTAATCAGTAACCTGAGTTAGCTGGGACTTCAAAAGACTTGCTTTTCTATGAGAACTCTTCACACCTAGTCTTCTCAGTAACAAGGCACGAAATCGCATGGTCATGTTAATTAGATGGAGAGTGGCACCCTATTATGCTGGCAGGAACACAAGACAATAGACTCTTTCAATTGAATAGAATATGCTGATTTTGGGTGTAACTGTCCACACTGCTCTAGGAAAAACAAGACATGTGACCTCTGAGTCAAGCCAAGCTTCTAGGGGCGGGGACAAACCAATGGGTGCACTGAAGTGAAGGCAAATATATGTTTTATAAGAATACTGATAACTAATTGTAACCTGCTGATAGAAATTTACAATTTTGAGATTCTTAAAATGACACCTTCACTCACAGTTCAAAACTAAGTTGGACGCCGCGGGATGTTCTGAGGCCAAGCCCCGTATTTATTAATATTGTAGACACTGTGTTTATGCTAGAAAAATGAAAACTTACTGTAATATGCCCAGAGAGGGGGTGTACCTCTGTGTAAGATCTGGTGCAAAACCAATATTGCGAAATCCACTAAAATCGCGGATAAGTTGTCATTTCTGAACCCAAGCTCTTGGAAAGATCAGAGTTAAACAGAGACCTGTCTTAATTAATATGTGATATGTACATGTATTCTCAACAACCTGTGTATCTGGGAAGCACGTTTGATTATGAAAAATTGATTTTCTTGAGAAACCAAAGGGGAGTGTTCTTTCCTTCAGCCATAAAGATGATACCTGATGACTTATTCTGACTCACTACTCCCTTCTCCAGTCAGAGGACAGTAAATCCTTTAACCTATCAGGATCCTCAGAGGGTTGGGCATAGAAAGTCAGCCTCCACACGCCCTTTGAGAACACATAAAAAGAGACTGCTGAGACCCAGAGAAACACACTCATTTTTCCACTACTCAGCGACTCCTACGCAGCACGCTGCCCGACGATATCCAGAAAAAGACTCCAGACCCCTGAGGCTCGAGATTCCAGACAGACTCTAGAACCAGAACTCCAGAACCCAAACTCTAGAACCTTGGAGAAGCTGAGACCTAATCCACAAGCTGAACTTTTCTCAGCAGGCCTCAGAATCCAGCAAGCTAACTAAACTATTCAACAGCCCGGTGAGCTGTTTTGCTTCTGGCTTGAACCCTGTGCCAGAATCAGACCCTGAAAGCAAAGCTCTATCTGGAACCCATCAAACCCAGACCAGACCACTGTGCAGTGCCGATAGCAGGCCAGAGAGCGTGCTGTGAGCAGAACCTAGAGGGCCTGAGACCGTCCGGTGGCGAGTGAAGTCCAAACCTGACCAGATCAGTGACGAGGCCCATTTCCCTTCCAGTCCAAAACTAGGAGTGAGTATTCAGCCTAGGACTGCACAGAACCAATCTCTTAGTTAAAATAATCTTATTTAAACCGTTTCAACCTGATCAGAACTGCATAGAAATCGTGTGTCCATTCTGTGATTTCAAATCTGTAAAAGCGCCATCTGTCATTCTGAATATCTACCTCCACAAAAATGTCCGTATCTTTTGAACCGCACGTCCTAGAAGCGAAATTTAACTGTCATTTTAAAGCTAAGATCCTATTAGTTTTTCCATTATCATGATATACGCACGCTGAAAAAGTGCCGCAAATTGAAAATTAGCTTCATTTCACCACTTGTAAAAATAACTGCTTCTTGCTTTCCACTGCTGAAATTCGTTTTCAACCTGATAATCACTCATGTGTCATTGCTAGTGTTGACCTGAACTAATTCAAAGTAGCTATCACCTACCCTGAATCTCCTATAGTGAATTAAAATCATCTATTTAGCATATTTTTCACTTCTTTGCAATCACATTTAAAAGTATTTTGCCTGTTTAAAATCATACCGGTTTTCTCTAAGCTTGCTGGGGGGAACTGGAACTGAACTGCATTTGATTGTATTCTGGAAACCTGTGTGCCCTCCTTTCCATCTCTGCATATTGCATAGGGGGGAGTGAGTAGTCACAGGGGAAAAAGTGATTGTTATCTTCTGATTGAATTCATATCAAGTTTATTTATGTGTTGCATTCCTTCCCATCTTGCATTTCCTTGAAACCATACAAAGCATACTCTGCTACCTTATTCTTTCTATACCAACTGCTAAGTGATCAAAGAATTGTGCTATTGTAATATTATCAGTTGTTGATCACTATTATATTCATAAGTGTGCTATCAAATATTAATGTATTCATAAAAGTGTGATATATATATTGTTTTATTCCTCAAAAAATCTTTTAATTTGCAAAACAAACTTACTTCTTGGCTCAGTGAGGTCAGGGGGATTCAAAGAGAGGGGCGTTATATAAGGGTTTATCATCCAGATTCAAAGAATTTGACATAAAAATATATTAATAAGGGCTTCCAATTTTTATCCCAGACTAGGCATTGACTTAGTTGGATTGCTGGATTGAAGTCACTTACAGTTCACATTCCGTTTATTGCTGAGTTTGTTTTGTAGTTTGGTACTTAGTTTTGTTAGTGCTTTCATCCTACTTAACCCTAATATGAACAATTCCCTTTTGAGAAGGATTGCACTGTTCACGAGAGCTTGTAGGATTAATTTTTTACGGTAGCTTTTAAGGGTTTAGGATGATTTTGGACCTCTTCTTATTAGATTCTGAAGTACTCTGTGGTGAAACATTTTTGCTAAAGTACTTTTTCTACTGTGGGTTCTTGTTACTATATCAGGATTATTAGGTGTATTGCTAGCTGTACTGGTTGCTGATTGTTTGGCAACATTTTTGTGTTTTGTAACACATTTTGATGGAGGAGGTAAAGTTTTAGTAGTTGACGCTTTGTTCTGCTAAACGACTGTATTAGCTGGTTTGTTCCTACGTTCTCTGAAATCTCTAACACGTATGGATGCTTAGATTGGACACTTTTCTTTTTATTGGCTCTAATTCTGCATTCCTTTCTATGGACTTGCTTTTTGGTAGGCATTCTTTGTTGTCTGTTGAAAAAAAGAAGGCATTCTTTGGTCTGTTGTACAATGTTTGTGTGTTGTTTACATGCATGCATGATTCTGATGGGGAAGCTGTTTGTCATGGTGTGTGAATGTGCATTGGACTCTTACAATGATTTGGGAAGTCTATTTTTCTATTTATATAGCACTATAATGTGCTTCAGATGACAGTACAAAGTGGCCTAGTGGTGACGAGAAGCATTATTAAATGAAATGGCATATAATTGAAACAGCTATTTCTTTCCTAGTACTAACATTCTAATGATTACGTATGTTTGAGTCCCAAACACACAGGGATTTGTGAGCCATTCTGCCTGTTATTCTTTGTTTAACAAATGGGGATTTGTGAGTAGAATGGTGCAGAAATCAATGTTTGCTTTGGTTCCCAAAGTTAACAAATAACCCACGCACCCTCATTGAGGAACAGTTAGAATATAGTTAGGTAGTAGTGTACTTACTTTTTTTGGAAAAGACCAGGTTTCTTCAGATATGTTGTTTGCAGTGTAGATGCTGTTGCTTCCCAGGAGAGTAGTCTTCACTGCGATTGAGTATTCTCCTTTCGTATTGCAACACAGTGCATGTGTTCATTTCACTTCACTATGTGCTGTCTTTGTATGTTTTTTGCAGTATGTTACTTGCAAGTCCTTCAGAAATGAGAACCATTTTAAGGTTATGAAAATGTCTTGTTTTTTTAAAGCTATTTTATCTATAGGAGAGAGGTTTGTAAGTGATAGGACATTATAGTAGATGGGAAAAAATGTTCTACTTTCAAATTATAAGTGCGATGCCGAAAAATCAGGAGATCCTTAGAGGGAGATGTCACCACAGCAATCGGGAGCGCTTATTTTTCTCATACGATCGTATTGCAAGTAGTATTACTGTAGGGCATACACAGTACACAACTCAGACATTTTGTAATGTAAACTAGAGTTTTGCGATAAATAGGCATGCCTGTAACGTATTTATAGGTTATGCGGGAGACAATAAGACGTAGTGCGGTTTGCCAATGAAAAATCAGACATCTTGCACTTAAAATGGGGAGCGTTGGTATGTAATACCTATGCAGATTTGGCGGAATTATTTTGTTTAAATGAACTCATAAGGGTTGCACATCTTCTCTGATTAAAATATGCATACCTGTATTCTATGCTCATGCATGTGTGCATGCATGAAGGTGTATGTAGAAATCCGCAACACTTCCACAGTCATTTTTGAGTTAGGTGCTTTTCAACGATATGCGACTTCCATTCAGAGTCATCGATAGTAAATTTGAAGTGTGCAATGTTGCTGACAGAGTTAGATTTAGCGATGTTTAATGTGATTGGTGGATGTTTGTGTGACTGCTTAGTTGTATCCAATGAGGGACTGGATTTGCGACTGATGTGGAAAGGGTAGAAGGACTGGGTAAAAGTTACCTGCCGCACGTAGACAACATTTGTCCGCGGGCAGGGCGTGTCATATACAGGTTTTTACAGCAAATCCAGCATGCAAAGGGGACTGTAGGCATCAGATGTTCACGTTGCTCTTTTGTGTCGAAAAACGGTGCGTTTACTGAAGATGGCAGAGTTGGAGAGGGTCAAGGTTTTGGTGCTTGGAGATTTTTTGTCCATGGCTTACAGCACTATGCTGAGAGTAGGCATGTGGCACACCATTTCGATGTGAGAGGAGTGGAGGTGGTGTGGAGTGCTGAGGGTGATGGCGATGTTGTGTCAGTTCTGCAAGTTTGCACAAATGCATACAATGACCTCTCCTCATGTGGTACTTTTGCACTATGGTGCTTGCCATTTGGGGTACGTGAGTTCACGTACTTTGTTGGAAGATTTAAGAGAGTTGGTTCAAGCACTCATGATCATCTTTCCAACTGCGAAAGTTATTTTTGCCGGTTTACTCCCTAGAGGAAAATGGGACAACACGTCTGTTTTCTGTCCAGATCAAAGTATTGGGAGGTGTAACATCTATCGCGGCATGCGTGCTTTCATGTTACGAGCTGGTATGTTTTCCTGCAGCCACAACAACATTGATCCCAGTAATGCGGCTTATTTTGCAGCAGATGGTGTTGCACTGTTTTCTTTGGGAAATGCCATGTTCTTTTGGAATGTACGGCTTGCTTTAGAGAACATTCTGTAATGGTTGTAGGAGGAAAGTAAGAACAAAAAACAAAAAAAACACAAAATGACAGGTGTTTGTAAGGCATCTGCCCAAAAAAAAAAAAAAAAAAAAAAAACGGCTCTTTTCAGAGCCCACCTTCAAGGGGAAAAGGGAATTATTACTTAACTGTACAGTCGTCATGCTCTGATCCTGCACTTGTCCGCGGACATGGTGGTAGTTTGCAGGCAGCGCATATTACCAACAGGGATTCTGGGGTGGAGACGCATGCAAATGAGAATCAGCGCAGCTAGGGATTGGTCAACACAGTTCAGTAGGTGTGTTCTGAACAGAGAGATTTAGTGAGACTGTCCTCTTCCTGACAGGAGACCACTCAGCTATGGCTCTGTGTGCGCGAAAACAGGTTATCTGAATTTTGGGAGACTCATGGATACATTGGTTGAAGTTGCATGCAGAAAGTTGCCGTCTATCTACAGATCTTGGATTGCCTCATGCGGAAGTGCACTGGCATGGCGTGCGTGGAAGAGATGGCTGGACTTGGTACCTCTCTGTGTTACTTTACTGACAGAGCGTCATCCTGATATACTTATCATTCATTGCGAAGGCAACAGTTTAGGCCACGTGTCTGGAATTTCTTTGCAATTTGCAAGGAAGGAAGGACTTGTGCAGATCATGGACATTTTCCCCAATTGCCACATTCTTTTTTCCCGTATTGCACAAAGACAAATATAGCTGCGTTCTTCTGCATTTGGTCCACAAATGGAGAAAGCGAGATGCAATGTGAATAAGGCTGTTTGTGCTTTTCTAAGAGATGTTGGCATGTCCTCGTTCCACAATGAAAACATTTTGTTTCGGAGCTCTTTCATTTTTCGCTGAGATGGCATCCATCTCACATATGCTGCCAACCAAATTTTTCTTCACAATGTACAAAATGCATTGCGCCCTTTTTTGGAATCACCCTAACCTATTTGCTATTCAGTTTTTTCCCAATGTACAGTTTTTGAAGCAGACACAACACCACCGAAGGCTCTTTTCAGAGCCACCACTTACTCGCAGCGTAAAGTCAATTGATTTTACTCCACATGCACCCTCCATTTCTGTGTCCTACGGCTGTCTGCAGACTTTTTCAAAAATGCGTGGGGACCTACAACAGTCACTTGCTAATTCTACTGTTAAACTGAGAAAGGGGGCTCTGAAAAGAGCCATTTGTTTAAAATTTGTATTGTTTTCCACTTTCCTGCTTTTGGCCACATGACCCACTAGGACAGGAGGGCAAAAAGTGTAAGGAAGGGACACCAGCCACGGGGATAAGAAGGGGCAGGTGGAGAGAGAAAGCTATAGGATGATCTTTACTTGGGTAGGAAGCAGGTATTCTGATGCTCCGTGACTGTAGCCTCAAAAGTACTATGAAAACTCTCCCCCTGCAGAGTACTGCGTCACAATACATACACACTATTGTCTCCTTTGAAAGAAAGGGGTCAATAGCATTTCGAATGGCTTGTGAGGCAGCTGAAGGGAGGCGCTCTCCCACAGGAGTGTCTCTTGTGGTGAGAGGATCGGACACGGAGGATGCTGTGGAGGAACTTAATCTACTACGTTCTTCACATAGCACCACCTTGCGAACGTCTGCACTGTGGAACAAAGTTAGGTTGCGCTTCATGGTTGTAGTACCAAAGCTGTACACACCAGGTCTCCCGTGACTCAGCACCAACTGGCACTGGTTACACCTGACCTGGATCGCACATGCGTTTGGTTCCCACAAACGGAAAACAACCGCCACACCAACGACTCCCGGCGAGTGCTTGTAGAGCGCAGTTCCTCCACCTCTTTCTCGTCTTCCTCCTCTTCCTCGATCTCTACATCCTCACCCGTATATCCCTCTGCAGGCCCATGGGGAGTTGGTGGTGGTGGAGGGTTTGGGGGTGTTGCGAAGGCTGATGAAGCGACAGTAGCCATGGATGCCATAACAATTAGTTTTCCTATTGGTCACTACAGCAGTAAAGACAGCACAACTCAATCTGCTATAGCCAGAAGCACAATGAAGATGCGCTCGGAGATGTGGACATTTATAGCGGTGGAGGGATGCACCTCATCACCATATTCATCACTGAAAAGCGTTCCATAAATTTTACACACCATGTCCACAGGTAAGCTATTGTCTGCGATATGTGAAATGATATTTTTATACTGTACAATAATTTGCCTTGTGCATCTTTTGTTCTTTTGTACTGTTTCGGAAGCACACAAACTGCTCAAATTAGTCCACACGCTCAGCTTGGGTGCAGTCACATGATGCTGTCCTGAACACATCCGCTACAGAAATGGGTGTCCGCTGGATAGCAAATGCAGAGTAACAAACGTGCGCCTTCGTGCAAGTGTCCTACGGGCAGTGTTAGGGTTCTCAAACTAATTCAAAGTGCGACACAAGTGAGACGGACAGCTAGGGACAGGCGTGATGTTCGCTCTACTTATGGTTGTACTGCGCATGTGCGTACAAGATATGCTCACTGTACGGACAGGTCCAGTGTCCTTAACAGGCTCTCATTTTGCTCATTTACAGACATCCTAGATATCGGGTGTGTTCTACGAACATGTTTTATGTCATTTGTAAGCGGTACAGTGAGGTATAATGTCCTTAGGACGCCGCTTTCTGTTTCTTTACGCACAACTTGCAGAGATGGTGCTGTCAAACATTTGTTCACATTAGTACAGGTAGGTGTAGTGCCATTACAACATCCACATTCCATTCCTTACGGATAGGTCAAACAGGCGCGCTGTTCGCGAACATTTGAAGTCTTTTTTAAAAAAGATTTACTACTCAAACTCTTTAACTACAACTACTATACATAAACATTCCAAACACGCACATGCACTTAATTCCAAAGAAATACCGGGGGAAGCAGATACTGACACATATAAAGGGGAATTAGGATTCAACATGGTCTGGTTATGAGGGGAAGATTTGTGAGGGGAAGAAGGGATGGATGTTTCGTCAAAACGTCTATTTTCTACTTCAAGGTTTGGGGCTGGTTCACTAGGGAATGGAGAAGGGGGGCAGGTACAGGTGGGATAGTGGAAACGTACTTTTCCTCTCACACAGTCCTCCACAAATTCCCTTAAACTTTAAAAATTCTCATTCAGTGTCTCCATTTTCAGTTCAATCCTTTTCAGCCTTCTTCTGTGTCATTTGTTGCCCTTTCTGCTTTTCTTTTCTGGTCTGTAAAAAATAAGTATATATCTATTAAATGTCCATAAAATACTGACCATTACTTTGCATATGCAGAGTGCTGTGTACCATTGTTATCGCTATCTTCTGACATTTCCCCATGCGGAAAGTACTCTTCCAACCACTCCAAAGTACTCGTCATTTCTGTGTCAAAACAACAAAAAGGCATTATTATTTCTGCACCACATGCCAAAAAAAGTACACACACATATAAAAAAATGACTTTCACTTACTATTTTGATGTTATTTCCCTTCGACCTACTGCGTGTGTCCAATGTCAGTCTAGGCTGCAGAGTCTTTGTGAAGTAATTACGATGGAGGCATCCTTTTTTGTGGTACCATCGATTTCATTCTACATAGTTATTAAATGCGTTGTTTCCATTTCACATGTTTAGGTTTCCATATTTATTTATTAAAACGTATAATGTCATTGTGTCCTTTTTCTACGTTGAAAATTTTTTGTGTAAGAGAATAGTACATTTTCAGATACCCCCTGCCTCTTTGGGTACTATTGACCTTGTCCGCCCCCGTCCGTAAACAGGCACTCAGTCTGTCCCTTTCTAATATCAATAGGGAAGGGGTTCTGTATGGTGTATGTTACATGTATGTCAAGTACGTCCATTACATTACATATCTCTCAAAATCACATGATGACAGTGTATATTCAGCACATCAACTTCATTAACACAATGTTATGATTAAGTTCCCCTTCCAAAAACCTGCACAATTCACTACAAAAAAAACTGTGTTAAGGGGATGTTATGGTTAAGTTGCCCTCCCAAAAACCTGTAAAATTCACTAAAAAAAAAAATGTGTTACGGGGACGTTATGGTTAAGTTGCCCTACCAAAAACCTGTGCACTTCACCAAAAAAAACTTTTCCACCTCCCCATTATAGTTCAAATTAAAACCAAAAAACCCCTGAAATTCGCCAGTTATGGTAAACTAAGCCACCATACCTGCCATCATCACTGTGCACTGCTAACACTAACACCCAGAACATGAACCATGGCATCACCGGGCTCATTAGAACTTTGCCTGGTTTCTGGCAATAAGTCCACCAGGACACCAGGAAATGGAATGACTGTTAACGGCATTCGTTCTGGCTGCATTACCGCCTGATCGCGAGTGTCGAGTGATGGTGTTAATCCCCATTCATGGAGTCCCATGGAGGATTTGCCAGTATTACAGGCGGTGGAGTTATCAGTGCCTGTAATGGCAGCAAATTTTTCTGGCGGGGATGCAGACTTACCTCCAGCTATTAGTTGGAGATAATTCCTCCACCCCACCGGCAAACTCGTATTTGGCCACTGCTGTAACGTGCCGGTATAAGTAATTAACAGCACATTAATAATGCACTGGCCAACACGTAATGAAGCCCAATATACACAGTTCACCCCTTTTAAAATACCTTTAACCCACAGGATCACTCATAGACATCAAAATTCCTTTCTAACCACCCTTACCTTTCTTTTCCATCCTTATTTTGTTGCTCTGCATGTGGTGTCAGAGCTAATTCATGGTCAGAAATAGGAAAATGCTACTTCCAGTGCCACCATTTTTCTCATGTTTTTGTTTATAGGAATTCTAGCATGGGAGAATACTCGGGCTGGAAATAGAAAACGATGTTATTATATTTCCAATTTAGATCTCACGATAGATAGAAAAAGTGTGATTTCATGGATGAACCATTATGACGGAGATCCAATCTGCAAATCTAGGAGACAATAAAGGAAGATATGAAGGCACAGGAACCCTAGTAGGATATAATAATTATAGAAATGAAAGGTAGAGAAAAATGTGCTCGGTCCCCTCTACCTTTTGATTGGTACAGCCCATTTATAGTTAGGAATTCTCGTAGTATCTCACTACCGATATTTACAGAGTAAGCTACACCGCTGCTGTTATATTGGCACGACCACCAGCCTGCTGCTGCATTCTTATATGAGACCTTGTTCCAGGTGGTAATGAACCAGCTTGCAATCTCACCAGCTCCCTTAGTGCCACCATAGATCCTTCTGCCTTCAAAGCATGTCTGTGCCTTCAGCACATCACTGCAATTAATTTAAGTGAGGCCACAGTCAATTTCTCTGTATAATTGGTGCTTTTTCATTTGGAACTTCTGTGGTTAATTTTAAACTTCAGGATTATACATTTCCTGAACATCTGTCTAACTCTGTTTTGATGGGCGGATTCAGACTGGCATTTATTGTTCTGTTTCAAAACACTGATACAAATTGCTTTGAGGGGAGTTATCTCTGTGTGGTGCTGCATTTCTCCACATAATTGATTAAAGAACACAGTGTTAATTAGCTGTCTATTACTGCATTCATTTTGTGGATGCAGGTAACCATTGTTTTAGGCTCTGGATGGTTTCAAATTGTTTACTGCAGCATGTTTTCTGGACATGCCTCGGTGCGGTTTTTAGACAGAGACCCTCGCTGTCATGGACTCACTCTAAAGACACATATAACGTGGATGAGTGGGTTTTTAGGAATAGATCACACTGCAAAAACAAAACAATTGCCACTATGAGTCTGTTTGACTATTAGATGTGATTTTGATAGAGGTGAAAGTTGCAGGCCTGAAAGTGCAGACTTGTTTTCACATCGTTGCAGTCTTCCACACATCCTAACAGAAAGCCTTGGCGAATAAATTCAGTGAAACCCGAGCCCCCTACATGTTCACTGTACTGAGGTGATTCAGGTTCCACTGAAGGTCTCAGGGATTCAGGTGACAGATTTGGGGGAAGCTTATAAACACTCATGCTGATGAATTGCTGCTTCAAGCATTGGGCGGAAGATTTCTGATCCTATGCTTCCAGCGTGCGTTCAATGCAAAGAAGTATAATGTTGTTGAAATAGGTCAGACTTTCCGAATTGTTACTGCCAGGGATGCCCATAGAAAGAAAAGTGCTCAAATGACTAATGGTTTGCACATGGCTTTTTCTTTAATATTGAAATCAAAAATATCTATTTTTTTTTTGCAGCTGACAAAACATTGAAATCTTTTAAACAAAAAAAAAAGACAGTGAGCATTCCACAAGTAATGCGGATAAAAAAATGCGTAGACAGTGCATTTATTATTTGCATTACTTTGAGAAATGTCCTGAGCACCTTATTCACAAGGATGACATGCACATTTCCAGGGGGCTGTGCTGCAGCACACTTGATTTGATTGCTAACCATCTTGCACACATTGGTGTTGGGAGCATGTATTGTGGGCCCTGCACCTTTATGACTCTTACTGTAGATGTATATCTTTGTATATTATTTTCAAGATACAAACCTACTAACATTTCAATCCTACCTGACTTAATGGTATTCCTTTAATAATTGTTAGAGTCTACATCATGAATGCTTGACACATGACCGACCTTGCATTAACCTTGCTGGCCTTTCTGTGGTCATTGACCTGCACCCATTGACACTCCCATTGATTACAAAAATAACCTCATTAGATCTCAAAGAGGTAAACGGATCCCCTGAAACTTCATGCAACCCCAAATGCATGACTGACTGTTGCTCAGCTCTGTAGGGTTTTCAGAGACACGTGTCCGTTATGAATTTCTTATATTGTAACATCATTAACATCAATGACATGCAATGTGTGCACCACTGAATGATGTAACCAGACACAGGCATACTTGCCGTGCAACTGATTCTGCTGGTCTGACATACAATCTTACAACCCCATACTTAAACTTTACAAATGTAATCAACTTCAGAAGGAAGAAAGAGTGAGTTTGTCTTATCCGGATTCAAAGCTGGGACCTTCAGATTACACTTACATCTCTGTAACAGGTGAATTCATCTATTGATATATCTTATTGTAGAGCCAACCCCGTAACACAGATTCTGGCACCGGACTTACTGGTGCCACTGGGACATTACAAGTCCCGTCGGCGCAGGAAGTCAGGTGCCGGATTTTGTAACTCCCCATTACCATAGATTCCCATATGACTCTATGGGAGTGGGGAGATGGAAGCACCGGCACCATTGCTAACGGTGCTAGTGCTTCCGTGACAAGGCTACCTACCGGGGCCACTGCACCTGGCAGGTCAGACCTTCTGGGTGCAATGCCCCCGGCAGGCAGACTTGTAGTGTGGTGGTCAAGAAACAAGGGTGCCAGTAATGAGGCCCCATGTTTTCTGGCTAAAGCCCCACCCAGCCTCACCCCTACTTTCCCATTCCCTTTATTTCCTTTTTTGAAGCTTTTTAGATATTTTGTGTATGTTGTTTCCCACAGATTCACCCAAACCGCTCAATCTTCTCCCACATGTCCTTGACAATATACATCTTTCTTAAAGGCGATTCAGCCTGTCGGGGGGAAATTCTGCCGGGGTCGGCCGGGCCGTCCGTAGACCTCCGGGCAGGGAGGCCCCAACTCCTCCCGTATATCCCAAAAGAGATAGAGTATGAGACACACGCAAGAAGCAAGGTGATTCTGCTGTTTATTAGACAAAATGGCAGGGATGGGTCAAGGATCGTACGCGTCCGTCCTGACACACACACAATCGTGGGGCACGCAGGCCCTTTTTACCTTAGTATGACGCGCTACTTGCGTCACCTTAGAAAGTTTAGCAAAAAACCTATTTCCACTCTGGATTGGTTACTCGAGTGGTAGGGTTAGTATAGCATACATATAGAGAACGGGTTTAGTGGTTGAGGGTTAGTCAGGTGATATACTTGGGCTGTCCCTTCAATTTGATACATGAAAATTGTTACATGAAGACCTCTGAGGATTGGTCAATGTTAATGGCGTCAGTGATAAGAGCCCCATGTTCTGATTGGTCCGCTCGCGAGCCTCCCAGTCTGGGACTATCGCTGTTCCAAGCTCGCGGTGCACCTGTCATTAACCTTGCTGGCCTTTCTGTGGTCATTGACCTGCACCCATTGACACTCCCATTGATTACAAAAATAACCTCATTAGATCTCAAAGAGGTAAACGGATCCCCTGAAACTTCATGCAACCCCAAATGCATGACTGACTGTTGCTCAGCTCTGTAGGGTTTTCAGAGACACGTGTCCGTTATGAATTTCTTATATTGTAACATCATTAACATCAATGACATGCAATGTGTGCACCACTGAATGATGTAACCAGACACAGGCATACTTGCCGTGCAACTGATTCTGCTGGTCTGACATACAATCTTACAACCCCATACTTAAACTTTACAAATGTAATCAACTTCAGAAGGAAGAAAGAGTGAGTTTGTCTTATCCGGATTCAAAGCTGGGACCTTCAGATTACACTTACATCTCTGTAACAGGTGAATTCATCTATTGATATATCTTATTGTAGAGCCAACCCCGTAACACAGATTCTGGCACCGGACTCACTGGTGCCACTGGGACATTACAAGTCCCGTCGGCGCAGGAAGTCAGGTGCCGGATTTTGTAACTCCCCATTACCATAGATTCCCATATGACTCTATGGGAGTGGGGAGATGGAAGCACCGGCACCATTGCTAACGGTGCTAGTGCTTCCGTGACAAGGCTACCTACCGGGGCCACTGCACCTGGCAGGTCAGACCTTCTGGGTGCAATGCCCCCGGCAGGCAGACTTGTAGTGTGGTGGTCAAGAAACAAGGGTGCCAGTAATGAGGCCCCATGTTTTCTGGCTAAAGCCCCACCCAGCCTCACCCCTACTTTCCCATTCCCTTTATTTCCTTTTTTGAAGCTTTTTAGATATTTTGTGTATGTTGTTTCCCACAGATTCACCCAAACCGCTCAATCTTCTCCCACATGTCCTTGACAATATACATCTTTCTTAAAGGCGATTCAGCCTGTCGGGGGGAAATTCTGCCGGGGTCGGCCGGGCCGTCCGTAGACCTCCGGGCAGGGAGGCCCCAACTCCTCCCGTATATCCCAAAAGAGATAGAGTATGAGACACACGCAAGAAGCAAGGTGATTCTGCTGTTTATTAGACAAAATGGCAGGGATGGGTCAAGGATCGTACACGTCCGTCCTGACACACACACAATCGTGGGGCACGCAGGCCCTTTTTACCTTAGTATGACGCGCTACTTGCGTCACCTTAGAAAGTTTAGCAAAAAACCTATTTCCACTCTGGATTGGTTACTCGAGTGGTAGGGTTAGTATAGCATACATATAGAGAACGGGTTTAGTGGTTGAGGGTTAGTCAGGTGATATACTTGGGCTGTCCCTTCAATTTGATACATGAAAATTGTTACATGAAGACCTCTGAGGATTGGTCAATGTTAATGGCGTCAGTGATAAGAGCCCCATGTTCTGATTGGTCCGCTCGCGAGCCTCCCAGTCTGGGACTATCGCTGTTCCAAGCTCGCGGTGCACATGTCATTTGCAACAATGTTTTACTATGGGTAGGTGTAAACAATGTGAGGATTTATTCATATGTTGGGAGGTCGACTACTCCCACTGCTGCAGATGTCCAATGAGTCTTTTAATTGTATCTGCCTGTGTCTTGAAACGTGGGATTCAGGCGTCTCCTTCCTCCTGGGCTTGGCATCCTGTCAGGTTTGGCTTTGTCACGTGAGGTGGGACCGTGTTTGAGGCAAAATTCAGCACAATTAATATTGTTTTTCCCACTGTGTGCCTGGCTTATCTTGCAGGTGCGACCTTGGCGTCGGCTTGCGGCGTGCGAGATTGCAACATCGTGCCCTTGGCTGTGTGCTTTTGCCGGGCTCATTCTGCAGGGTCAGCAATCGAGCTCTTGCTCATTCAATGTTCATGGAAGCTTTTGCTTGCGGCCTACTTGGGCCTGGTGCATAGGTGGAACCGTTTGATGCAGAGCGCTTTAGGTTACAGTATCATATTGCTCTATCCTCAGTATCGTGTCTCCGTTATATTCTTCATTATGGTACATGGTTCTTAGAAGAAGCGTGAGCAAGCCTTTTTAGATAAGTTCATTATGCGTCTTGCGTTTCTGCATTTTGAGAGCCTATGTGGAAAACAATAAAGATGCACGTCCGTGGGTATGTCTGTCGCCTACGTCATAGCACTGAGTATGTTCTTCGTGTGGATTGGTGTGGGAGTGTCCGGTGTGCATGTTTGCACAGGTGTGCTGACCGTTGGCTAGGTCGTCATGGCATCTCTAACGACGTGTAGGTTTAGTCGAGTTGATCCATACCGCAGGTGTCGGCATGGGCACGGCGGGCTGCTGGGCAGGTAGGTGGGCACATCCGTATGTTCCTGTACCAGGGTATTTGGTCGTCTGGTAGATAGGCAAACTCCTCTCATGGCAGGTGTCTAGGCCGTGATCCTCTAGGCCAAGCGTGAGAGGGAAAGGGCGGGAGCCTGTTCTTCCATTCTCCCACTTCAGTCCCCCCTCTGGTCGACTTGTCGACCACAAACATATCCTTTTCTTTATCTCCTCTCACTCTCCATATTTTAGTTATTCCTCCCAAATGTCCATAGTGGTTAACATGGTCTTCAAATGACCAATACATATATGCACAGGTTCCTCCAGGAGTGCAGTATACCCATTTCCCTATGTAGCTCCTTGGGTTTCTTGGGTTTTCGAGCTTCACAGATGGTGGGTCCAGGTGGTTGGTGATGATCTGGTTGTGCAACTTCTCTCTCTCTTTTATGATTGTGCCTGTGTGTTGGCCGTCATCTGTTGGCATCAAGAGGTGCATACCAACCATTTCGATCATCTCGTCTGTGGTGCGTGCCTTCCGGGTCTTCCAAAATCTTATTATGATCAGTGTAGCTCCAGCCAAAATAGTACATCCAACTATAATCTTCAGTCCATCTGACAGCCAAGATGGCATCCATGACCATAATATTGAAAACCAGCTCTCATCCTTTTTCACACCTTTACTTTCATCCATCATTTTTGAGTGCATCTGGGCCAATTGTAAAACTGCTTCTGTCAGTGTACCATTGTCAGCATCGTTGGCAGGGATGAATGTGCAGCATGATTGTCCTATCTTAGCGCAAACTCCTCCTTCCATTGCTGTGAGGAGGTCCAGTACATATCTGTTCTGAAGTGCTACCATCCTCACAGCTCGCAGTTCCTCTTTTATTGCGTTGAATCCATTTACCGTAGAATTAATAGTCATCATTAGTTCCCATCGAGTTATCTGGAGCCATTTTGCGTTTGCGTAAGCCTGTAGTCCTGGATGTATTATTGAGGAGAAGAACATTGCTGCTCTGCTGAATAGTCTGTTTTCTGGTGGAATTGAAGTGAGTGCTGTTTCCGACCTTCCCCATAGGTAATTTCCTGTCAGAGGTTCTCCTTGTCTTTTCTTTCTATTCAGGACAGTATTATTGCCGTCGGTTTTGCTCTCTGGCCCCTTCTCAGGTTGTACAGATCTCTTCTTCCTCTTGTTCCCTTCATCCATTTTGGGGAAGTTCGCCACATTGACATGTTTCTGGGGTACCACTAGTGATGGTACATTAACGTGCACCATTGTGCATATACCATTCCACAGAGGGGGCAGTGTGTGGTATGCCTTTTTTCCACAGGCCCAGTAATGGTCCATTACTATTGCTGTTCCTGCTCCCCCCTCAGGTAACTCCATCACGCTTGCACAGTTGGTGTTGTATCCTACGTCCACCTCCCCTTTATGTTGGTAGCATACCTTAGGCGCAGTTAGCGGCAGTATTGTTATTGGGTCTTCATCCTTCTCCATCCACGTGAGCATGGGTACGTACTTTTCCCAAGTCATCCAACATCTATGGTTGTGTCCATCAATAGTTGAAATATTTTCTCTTGTTTCCATGTTGCTGCCAACCACTCCTATGTCCCATTTGTTGTTCATGTACACCTTCCCTGTTATTATCACCAGTGGTCTTGCCCAACATCCGTTTTTACCAGGGACTTCAGTGGCGTACCAATCACACGGTAGGTACTGTAGTGTTACTTTCTTTGTTTCTCCTTTTTCAGGACCACTTGTTATGTATCTGAATCCTTCAGCATGTAAACTGTTCTTGTGGTAACTCAAATAAGTCTTGAGGAAGTTGTTTTCATATGGATATGTATCTTGTGTTTTCCACACCAGTTGCACCACTGTCCCTTGAAATCTTCCTTTCCTCTGGAACAGTGCCAGGTATATTATACATCGTGCTATTTTTTCATCTATCTCCGTGGCAACAAATGTTCGAGAAGCGCTCATGGCGTATGGGATTAATGAGCAAACGTAGCAGCTGTCTTCTGTTGTCTGCTTACCTATGTAGGTCATGTGCTGGTACCATATGTTGTTTGAGATGTGTGCTGAATCTTGTATGTAGTTGTCAATACCTTTATTATCTGAGTATGTGCTGCGTTTAACTCTATTTTCCTTGTGTGGGATTTTACTAGTACCACCTGACGTAACACCTGTTGCAGCTGGGGGTGGGGGTGTATTAGGTTTGGGTACAGCAATAATATTGATAGCATAGCTGTACTGCCATACAGAGGCAGCCAAGAACCCGGTTGTCATTAAAATCCCTATCAATTTTATTACAGATGCTAATTTCACCGGCATTTTGCTCTTACCTTGCTGCAGTCCGGCAGCTTATTCTTGCGACGTTACAGTTGCCCGCCTGAAAATTCTTAATATGCTTGTTATTAGTGTTAGTTATCATTTTTAAGCTCTCCCTATCAAGTAGTCATTCAGTGCCCAGGCGAAGAGCTGTTCCCACGCCAATCTAAGCGATCTATCTCTTAGGGCAGGCAAGTATGGTTGGAGGTGGGGCATTGAATGTTCTATGGCCAAGAGGAATGCTGTGTAGTAGACACGTACCCTCCTTCTTTTCAGGTACGTTGGCCTTTTTATTTCATATACAAATTGGTGTGACAATTCTTCCGGGTAATTATCGTCTGAGGGTACCATCTACTCCTGGGCAGTGAATTTGTTAGTTATCTACTTTCTTAGTAGTACAATAATACGCTGTACTTGCATGTGCGAGAGAAAAGAAAGAGAACATTCAGGTGTTTACATGTGTATATGTGCAAGACAATGTCCTTCAGTTCAGTTATTACTACAGTGGGTAGGGGGTAAATGGGCAGAGGGTTTGGGGCTCAACTGGCAGAAGTCTCTTTACTCTTTAATCGTGTAACCATGGGGTGGGCGGTATGGGGATCACCCCTTTCTTTTCTAGTAGTTGTCTCTGGGGAATCTGAGGGGTGGCAGGGTATGGGGACACTTAGGCCGTTAGTTGTGGTAGAAGTCTCTTCCTCCGTTGGTGACGCTGTTGTTGTTCTGCCAGTGGCCCTGTCGGTGGCGCTGGGGCGGGTCTGGGGTTTGTAGATCTTTACGTCGTGTAGGTGGTTCCAGGCACGTTTGTCCTGTAGCTTTACTGCTCTCGTTGATACCTCCTCTACCAGATGGGGGCCAGTGAAGCGTGGGCTGTTCCACTTTCTGTTGAAATTGCGAAGTAGTACGTGGTCACCTTTAGCAACTTTGCACAGTCTTTCCTTTTCCAATTCTTTATCCGCGTCTTCTTGTTGATCGCTGTTAGACCCGCCCCGCGTGCGCTCGAGCTGTTGAGACACAAACACTACACTAGTAATCAAAGAAGACACATATTGGTACATTTCATCACCAAGGACATTTGCAGTACTCTCGTGGACGGTAAATGCTCTTGATGTTGGCGTTAGGGGAAGGCGCATTTGACGTCCGGTAACCACCTCGTGAGGGGTGAGGTGGTGGTCGGAACCTGGTCTATTCCTTAGCTCAAATAGGGCTAGTGGAAGGCAATACAACCAACTCTTCTTTGTTGTTTGCTGTATTTTTGCAATTGCCTCCTTTAATAGGCCATTCAGGCGTTCACTTATGCCGTTGGCCTGTGGGTGGTGTGCACATGCAAATTTATGCTTGATGTTCAGTAAGGATGTGATGTGCTGGAACATTTCGTTTGCGAAATGTGGGCCATTATCTGACCGCAGTACCTCGCACACTCCCCACCTGGGGAAGACCTCCCTCACTAGGAATTTAGCTGCTCTGAATGCATCTTTGTGTGAACAGGGCCCTGCTTCAATCCACCTCGAGAATGGGCATACTACTACAATCATATACCTATTTCCTTGACATACGTTGATCATATCAACATAGTCAATATGGAGATGTCGGAAGGGTCCCTCTGGCTGGGGTATAGTACCTCTTATCACCTTCAGAGTGTGACCGGCCGTAAACTGTTGACATGTGAGACAATTGCTGATAAAATTTGACACATGAGAATTTAACTCGGGGCAGAACCAGTCTTCCCTAATTCGTGCTGCAATTACTTCCTTGCCTGTGTGGGCTGGGTGGTGTAGTTGGCTCAGGGCGGTGTTCAATAGTGCCAGCGGTATTACAATCTTTCCAGTGTCACCCTGGCGCCATAGTGCGTCAGTTGGTGACATTGTGCATCCTCTTTTTACCCATATTTCTTTTTCTGCCATTGGTGCAGCCGCTTGTAGCTCCATTATCTGTGTGGCTGGGAGATGGGTGTACCCTTCTCTTATCAACATCTCCTTAGCCATTCCCCTCCCTCTCCCTCTCTTTGACTCTGGAGGGTTCCATATCTCATCAAAATATGCAGCATACTTCGCATGTGCGTCTGCTGCTGCATTCCCTTTTGAAATGTGGTCTTCACCATTGGTGTGTGCGGTGCATTTGACCAAAGCTAATTCTTGGGGGTCATATGTTGCACTGGAGTGCCATCAGCTCTCCTAAACCCTCTTCTTCTCCATTTCGACAGCCCTGAGTGGACAGTGGACGTAACATATGCGCTGTCGGAATATATGGTCACTCGTTTGTCAAAGCTTTCCTTCAACGCCAAGATTAGTGCAATTAATTCTGCTGCTTGAGCGGAATAATGCTGTGGTAGTTGTACACATTTCATCGCCACACACACCGGTACCTCCATCATTTTTACCACTGCTGCCCCAGTCCTCCTTATACCATCCCTTTGGTCGATAGTTGATGACCCATCAATGAACAGGAGCTCACCTCCCTCTAGTGCGTTCTCTTCAATCTTTCTAGTACATGAGTACATTTCAGTGATTTGCGTACAATCGTGTGCATAATCTCCTTCCTCAATTACTTCTGCTAGGAACCTTGCAGGGTTGACCGTTCTACATCTAACAATTGATAGTTCAGCTCTGGATAAGATGATCTCATAACCTGATGCCCTCTGCGTGGTTAGGGTGGACTTAGGTATATTCAATATTGCAAATAGTGCAGGTTCCACAAACAGTGTGGTTGGGCACCCCATGGTGATTGCTGATGCTTTCTCTACCGCAAAAGCAGCTGCGGCGAGACCTTGTTCACAAGGGAAATGACCTAACATCACAGGATCTAAGTGGCCGCTGTAAAATGCTACTGGTTTGTAGCCCATGCTTGTTTTTTGAGCCAACACTGCTTTCATTACTGCTGAGTCGCAATGTGAAAATATAAAGAATTGTCGCTCATAGTCTGGGGTTGCCAGTACCGGAGCAGTTGATATCGCATCTTTCAGTTCATCAAAAGCCTCTTTCATTTCCATTGTCCACCCCAACTTTCTCTCCCCTTTATTAGCTTCCTTTAACGCCTCAAGCAGGGGTCCTATGTATGAGCTGTAATCAAATACCCATGCTCTACAGTAGTTGCACAGACCCAGGAACTGCTTCAGTTCCCTCACTGTTTGTGGCACTGGCGTTTTTGAAATGGCCTGTGATCTTTGTGGTGCAATCTTTCTTCCATGTTGGCATATGAGCTGACCAATGTAAAGTACCTGTTCTTGACAGTACTGTAACTTTTCCATGTCTACCTTGTAACCTTTTTCAGCCAATATTGTCAGCATCTTTAATGAGTCCTCTCTGCATGTTCTTTCGTTTGTACTGCAAACTATGATGTCGTCGACATACTGCAACACTGTGCTTTCCACTTCAATGTTACCCAAATCCATCTGTATTACTCTGTTGAAGATTGAGGGTGATTCGCAGTACCCTTGTGGCAATCTGGTGTGTTTCCACTTTGTGTTTCTGTAAGTGAAGCTTGTCAGATCTTGTGAGTCTGGGTGCAATGGTATTGAGAAAAAAGCATTTTTAAGGTCGATCACTGTAAATCGTGATGCTTCTGCTGGAATGCCACACAATATTGTGGCCGGGTTTGCGGCTATGGGGTATTCTGCTTCTACTATGTTGTTCAAGGGCCTGAGATCCTGTAAGAAGCGCCAAGACCCCCCTCTAGCCTTGCGCACTGGGTATACAGCCGTGTTACATGGTGATTCTGAGGGGACCAATATGCCATTATCTATAAGGGCCGTTATGGTTTCATATATGCCCTCATCTGCCTCTCTTGATAGTGGGTACTGTTTCACTCTGGGGAGTATTGCACCTTTTTTCAATTTTATCCTTACTCCCCCTATACTTTTTATGCACCCCACGTCATAGGGGCTAGTAGTCCATAATGATGTGGGTACTTTTGTCATATCCTCCTCAAAGAAGGGAACTGGGGTGGATGTGGGTGCCTCAAGTGCCATTGCAATTTTCTGTGCCACTTGTTTGTACGCCACTCTCAGCCATATTTCCACACTCATCATAAACACCATTTCACCTTCCTCCTTTTCTTCTGAGAACAGCTCCTCATCTGACACCTGGGTGAGTCTACATCCTTCTGCTAGTGCTATCACTGCCCTCCATGCTCTTCCTTCTCTGTCTTGGGCATGTACCGCAATGTAATCAGCTGTTGCTATAATGCTCTCAATGTCCACTGGAACCACCTTTCCTTCTGGTTCATTGGCTGGTGTTTCTGGTCTGAACAAATAGGCTGCTGGCCTCCTCCAGATCTTTCCCTCTATCCCTGGCATCCATGCAAATGCCATGTCTGTCCCGTACTGGAATAGTTCGCCATCTACTGGCTCAGCCCTAATCGCTGTCTGTCCGCAGTATGCTTGCATAATCTGTCGTGCTGTGAGCATGTTAATTCCTGGAGTAGAGCAAATTATCCTGTCCTCCGTAAAGGAGATCGTCATATTCAACCTGTTCATGATGTCTCTCCCCTTTATATTTACTGGTGAGGAACTATAATATAAAAGTGGGACTGACATGTCATAATCTCCTATAGATAAGGGAATGTTATCAGTAAAGGGAACCAACCCTCTAGCCCCAGAGAATCCTTGGGTGTTCATGGCTTCGCCCGACATCTTAAATTTACCTTCCCTTATGCAAGACCGGGTCGCCCCGGTGTCAACAAGGAATGATAATTTTTTGTCACCTATCGTTACCTCTATGCGTGGTTCCTCCGCACTATTAGGTGTTAATGACAGGATGGGACACACCAAGGCCGTCTGTGGGCTGTCCTATTGAGGGTACAACGATTGACCATTTCCTGTGTAAGGGTTGTGTCCCAGGACCGTCACCCTACCCAGTTGTGTTTGTTGTGCTTGGGGTTGCTGTGTTATCGCTACCTGTTGTTGTGGCAGTGAATATGTCTGTGGCTTTTGTTGTGTTATTAGTTGTTGCTGTTCATTTCCCTGTTGCAACGTCTGCTGTTGCTGTATGCCCTGCTGTTCCTGTGTAGGCCTTGGTTGTCCCTGTTCGCTCCATGATGGTGTTCCTGGTCTTACTCTACACGTGCGTGACATGTGCCCTACTAATCCACAACTCCAACACACCGGTGGTTCCCTACTCTGCCATGGAAAGCTTCCTGTGTTGTCCTGGTATACTGGTTGCCCGGTGGGGTAGGAATTTCTAAGTCCTCCCACCTGCTGTTGTGTGTTATATCCGTATCCTCTCCCTCTCATAATTCCTCCTCTTCCCCTGTTGTAATTATAATACCCAGCTCCTGGCATTGAGTATCCTCCTCCCATGTTGGTCGTGTATGGTTGGAGTGGCGGCAGCTGTTGTGTTATAGTCTGTGAGGGTGGTATTTGGGAGGGATCTTGTGCAGCCACTACTTGTGTGGGGCTTTGGGTCATTGTTGTAGGTGTAGTTATTAGTGCCCCTTCCATTGTGTATTTAGTAAGTCTTTTCTGTACTAGTTTAGCCTCTTCCGTTTTCCTGTCCTCTTCCTTTTGTTTCATTTTTCCTTGCCATGTCCTGCAATGATGCACTATTGTCAGTTGTATTTCTGGCCATGCTTTTGCTTCCATTCCCACTACTTTCTTCAGTTGTTTCTGAACTCCCTCTGGGAGCCCTTGTACTAGTATATGATAAAATATTGCTGGTGTTTTGTCCCATTGTTCTCTAGTTTCCATGTGCCACTTCTCTTGGATTTCCTGGATATAATTAACAGGATCTTCGTCCTCACGCATCTTGCGTGAGGTAATTGCTCCTATGTCTGATGTGTCTGGGTACTGTACCCTCAGTGCCTGCCATAGTGCATGTCTGCAGTTTGCGAATGGTGCCCCATCGTGCGATGTGTTTGCTATTGTTACCCCAGTGAATCCCGCTCTCTTCCAAATGTCATCCGCTGCATCCCCCAATATCGATATTAGAAGGCCCTTTACATCTCCCACTGCAAGTTTCTGTTCTGCGGTGTGTTTTTCCATTTCATATATCCATTTACCCGCACCTCCACTTAATGATGGGAGCCTGCACTTTATATTTTCTTTGTCTGTATGCTTCCAAGGGACGTATTGTGGTCTAACCCCTCCCCTCTCCAGAAGTGGCATTAAGTTGTGTCTCGTTTTACCCCTTGGGTTCCATAAAATCGAGTCCTCACACCCCTCCTCTTCTTCCTTCTCTCCTACACCGTCAATTTCGTCTGTATTTCCCCTGCTCGTAACTCTTTCTTCTCCATCTTTTCCCCTTCTTCCATCATTTCCTGTATTTAATGTGGGCGTGTGTATTCATCCTTCCTGCCTGCGTCTAGGGAGGTCTCTAAGCCTACCCGCATAGGGTGTCAGTTCGTTTGTGAAGGGCGCGAGTTTGATTGTACGTAATGAGCGTGAGGTGGTTGAGCATGTAGTGTGGGATGGGAGAGGGTGTGATGGTGACGGTGTGGCTTCATGTGTCTGTCTTTCCGCTATTCCTTGCTCTTCCTCCTCACTTCTCTCCAGTTCATCCTTTCTCCTACAGATCCATGGTGAGTCTGTATTGGTCCGGATGGTGTATAGTTTATCTAGGCTTTCCCTTTCACTGTTTCTTCCTTCCTTCTCCATTCCTTCTTCTTCCTCACTACAAAAGTCATCCGTAAACGGCAGCCCCCACTCTGTCTTTTTCCCCTTGATTGTTACTGTTTTTAAGTCTATTAGGTCTGGTTCTCCCTTTTCTCCTTTACCAACCGCTCCCCTTTGCGCTGATGTTGTTGCTACTTCTGTGTCTCTATATACATACCCCCTTACTTCACTCTCCCCTCTCCTATCTTCTCTTTCCCCTTCATTTCTCTCCTCCATCTCTCTACCAATTTCCTCCCTTTTCCTTTTTAATTCCTCCATTACTTCACTACTCATCTTTTCCAATATCCTTTCATCCTCTTTCTTCCTTTCCCATCTCACCCTCTCCCTTTCTAATATACTCTCTATCACCCTCCCTTCTTCGTATTTCTTAGTCGTTTCTGAAAGTAATCTCTTCTTCCACATTGCCATTTCTTTTTCTTTCTCTTCTTCTTCCCTTTTCCTCTCTTGTAGCACTGCTCTTGATACCCTTTCTGCTGCTGCTTTTACCCTTTCAGCTTCTCTCCTTTGCTCCTCAGTTTGTTCCCTTATTTTTTCCAATTCGTTCTTACCTTCTTTCCTTTCCCTCGCTCTCTCTCTTTCCTCCCTCTCGAGCTGTTTGATCAGCTCATTCTGCTCATCCCTTAACTCTGCTATTCGTTCCTCCAAAATCTCTTCCTTTTGTCGTAACAGCTCTTCCCCTCTCATTCCACTCTCCCTGGTATTATCCTCGTCTATTTTCCTTACTACCTCCTTCTCTTTCCCTGTTAATGAACCTCGTAATTTTAATAGTATCTGCGCAGCTACCCACTCATCATGTCCTATTTCCACAGTTTGTTCTTCTCCAGTCCTCCCCTCCCCTGCTGGCATCTTCCTATGAGCCACATATGGTGGCGGCCTGTATGCCGGGTTCGAGTACCCCTCAGCCGCCCTTAACTGTCCTCTTTCTATTTCTCCTAATTCTCTTAAAGGGTACAACCCCCCTCCCTCTGTTTTCACTACCTTTGCTAGGGGTATATCTTTGCTCTGTTCCTTTTTTATTTCATTTTCTTTTGAGTTATTATTCTTTTCTCCCCCCTCTTGTCCGTTCCCCGTGTTCTTTGGGTCTTCACTCCCCTTTTCCCCATTCTCTCCTTCCTCCTTAATCTCTTTTTCTTCCGGTATTTCCCCCACAGTGAACATTCCATTTGGTCCTGGTCGGGACCCTTGGAACATCCTCCATAAGTTAAACACCTCTACGTGGTGTGTCAACTTCTTCCCTTTGTATGTATTATGCAGATGGTTTAATAGTGAATGTTGGGTATATGGATCGAAGCTACCATTAGGAGGCCATGGTGTTATCATTTTGTTGTCCGTCCCCTGTGTCCATTCTATGCTATACTTGATCAGTTTCTCCCTATGGGGTGACAGTGTTGTACATATGTGTTGTAGTGGGGTAGTGAGGGTGTTCCCCCACCCTCCCGATCCTGTCCCGTATGACATAGTAGCGCTTCACTTGTTATATCCTTCCCCTATTTGGTAGCTATTATCTTACTAACACTTACAATACACAGCCTTATACCTTTACCTGGCCCCGTAAATTTGGGGACTTGCGATAGTCCGCTAAGGAAAATTATTAAAATATAGTATTTACATTCGTATATTTTCTTCTTTCTTTCTTCCTTTACACAACACCCTTACGGCCCCCTGCGGCCGAGGCGCACGTAGCCCCCTGCGGCTGCGTACCCCTTGTGACGTTCTTATACAGTCGTCCTATTTTCATTTGCTCCTCCTCCTTCTTCTACACTTGCCGTGGCCGGCGTTCTCCGTGCGCAGCCACGTCCCCCGTTTCGCCTTTCCCCGATCAACTCATTACCGTTTATCTCCGTTTCCACTCCCTTACCACACTTCTCTTCCCCACCACTCTCAGAAAGAAAGATGCCTTGTGCTCGGGATATCCTATGAAAGCCCTACTGGTGACGTCACCGATCTCTTCGAACTACTGGTAAGTTCTTCATATATTTTTTAAGTCCAAAATACACTTGCAATCTACCCCCGTTAACCTCACAGCTGTCTTCCTGTCACTCCTGGAACAAGGTAATCAATAATATAATCGGACTGCGCACGCTGCGTCGCCTCGCGTGTGATACGCCCCTCGACAGGAGGGCTTAACCAGCCAATTATCTTCCGTATTGAGCAACTAACTAGCTACCGCCTACAGGGAAACGTCATCTACCTATCGAGTTTCTTGCTCGAACAATAGGGATCCTCATCTACTCATTGATCAATAAATGCCAAATCGTAGCAAACCACACACACACACCTTTACACGTAGTCGCGACCTAGGCCAATCAGTGTCTACGAGCGGCCGCACGTGATGTTTTCGTGCTCCACCCCCCTCTCTCGCGTAACGTAGCCGACTGCTCTCGCACTCATTCGGCTACCATTCATTTCATTGCCAACACTAAATTGTCAAACCTTCGCCGCGCACCTGTGCAACACCTCCCACCTCCCGTATTTAATTCCTCCCCCTTCCCTCACAATTTCACATTGCTTGTTGTGCGTGGCATGCTCACCAAGTTCTCTTGATGCGAGGCCGCTCGACTGCGTGCACCCCTCCAAGCGGCTCGCCACCTCCCCTCGTCTGGACCACGTCTGGACACTCGCCAACCGCGGGCGGGATACTTCTCAACCGGCTCCCGAAGGCCAATATCCGGATTGTGCTGTCCGGTCTTCTCGCAGTTCCGCGATGGTCCTGTAGTCCTCAGAAGGGGGCAACGGCAGAGGGGGCCGCGCCGCCGGGCCTCCTCGCAACGGTAGTACCTGGAAAAATAAAAAATAAAAAAGCAGATCTTAAACAGATCTCAGCAGTGCCTCCAACTTGTCGGGGGGAAATTCTGCCGGGGTCGGCCGGGCCGTCCGTAGACCTCCGGGCAGGGAGGCCCCAACTCCTCCCGTATATCCCAAAAGAGATAGAGTATGAGACACACGCAAGAAGCAAGGTGATTCTGCTGTTTATTAGACAAAACGGCAGGGATGGGTCAAGGATCGTACGCGTCCGTCCTGACACACACACAATCGTGGGGCTCGCAGGCCCTTTTTACCTTAGTATGACGCGCTACTTGCGTCACCTTAGAAAGTTTAGCAAAAAACCTATTTCCACTCTGGATTGGTTACTCGAGTGGTAGGGTTAGTATAGCATACATATAGAGAACGGTGTTAGTGGTTGAGGGTTAGTCAGGTGATATACTTGGGCTGTCCCTTCAATTTGATACATGAAAATTGTTACATGAAGACCTCTGAGGATTGGTCAATGTTAATGGCGTCAGTGATAAGAGCCCCATGTTCTGATTGGTCCGCTCGCGAGCCTCCCAGTCTGGGACTATCGCTGTTCCCAGCTCGCGGTGCACCTGTCATTTGCAACAATGTTTTACTATGGGTAGGTGTAAACAATGTGAGGATTTATTCATATGTTGGGAGGTCGACTACTCCCACTGCTGCAGATGTCCAATGAGTCTTTTAATTGTATCTGCCTGTGTCTTGAAACGTGGGATTCAGGCGTCTCCTTCCTCCTGGGCTTGGCATCCTGTCAGGTTTGGCTTTGTCACGTGAGGTGGGACCGTGTTTGAGGCAAAATTCAGCACAATTAATATTGTTTTTCCCACTGTGTGCCTGGTTTAACTTGCAGGTGCGACCTTGGCGTCGGCTTGCGGCGTGCAAGATTGCAACATCGTGCCCTTGGCTGTGTGCTTTCGCCGGGCTCATTCTGCAGGGTCAGCAATCGAGCTCTTGCTCATTCAATGTTCATGGAAGCTTTTGCTTGCGGCCTACTTGGGCCTGGTGCATAGGTGGAACCGTTTGATGCAGAGCGCTTTAGGTTACGGTATCATATTGCTCTACCCTCAGTATCGTGTCTCCGTTATATTCTTCATTATGGTACATGGTTCTTAGAAGAAGCGTGAGCAAGCCTTTTTAGATAAGTTCATTATGCATCTTGCGTTTCTGCATTTTGAGAGCCTATGTGGAAAATAATAAAGATGCACGTCCGTGGGTATGTCTGTCGCCTACGTCATAGCACTGAGTATGTTCTTCGTGTGGATTGGTGTGGGAGTGTCCGGTGTGCATGTTTGCACAGGTGTGCTGACCATTGGCTAGGTCGTCATGGCATCTCTAACGACGTGTAGGTTTAGTCGAGTTGATCCATACCGCAGGTGTCGGCATGGGCAGGGCGGGCTGCTGGGCAGGTAGGTGGGCACATCCGTATGTTCCTGTACCAGGGTATTTGGTCGTCTGGTAGATAGGCAAACTCCTCTCGTGGCGGGTGTCTAGGCCGTGATCCTCTAGGCCAAGCGTGAGAGGGGAAGGGTGGGAGCCTGTTCTTCCATTCTCCCACTTCAAGCCAGAATTAGGTTGGAAGAAAATCTGAACCTCACCGGGAGATTCACCAGAGCTCACAAACCACTTTCAAGAAAGTTCACCCTGGTTTACGCACCAGTCATCATCAGGATTCTTGGTTTTATGATAATGCTGCTTGCATGTGCATGCATTCCTTTGCCTCTCTGCAACGTGTGAGAGTGGTTTAAGAGTGCAATATAGAGCAATAGATGGAAAGCAAATTAAAATCTGAACTCCCTACTGCTAGCCTTACTGGTCTGTTGGAATCTTATCATTAGTCCTTTTCAAATGCAAATGTGTACAGTTCCTCCATTTAATGTTCTATTTTGAATAAAGTATGAAGTAAGGAGTATGTCAATAGCACTTTCCACTAATGTGAGGTCAAATTCGTACGACTGCCAGCTTATTAAAAAAAAAACTGGTTCAAATCTCTACTCATTTCAGTCAGTAACACACAATGGAAACATGTTTTGTGTAGGCATGGTTTAGGCGTTTTCCAGTCACTACAATAATGGTACTACAAAGCCATGATGTGGCAAAAGCTGACATGTGGTGTTAATACCTGGGCATATTATGCCAGTGTCTGGCACGTTCCTATGTAAATCTTATGAAAGAGCCCACACTGCTGACTTTTGTCAATACTTGTTTTGAACAGTAATTCAATGCAAGGAACAGATTCATGGATGCCCGTATTGCTTATAAATAAAGACTGAAGACACACGTAATGTAGTCATTGTATTACAGCAGGTGTACAGTTGCTATTAAGACTTTTGGGCCTCATTATACCTTTACTGGTGCAGAATTAATGTGGCAGTATTGCCGTATACCATCACGTTTCTGCACCGGCAACGTACAAGTTTGCTGGTGCGTTGGAGGAATACTGGGCAAAAACAGCTGGTATTACCAGTGCCTGTAATACCGGCGACGGCCTCCATGTAGTCCAATGCGACTCCATGGAATCGGGATTTACAACCCTTACTGGCACTTGTAATCAGGCAGTAATACTGCCGGACCAAGTGCCAGTAACAGTGTTGATGTGTGGCGGTATCCTGGTGGAATTACCTTCAGGATACCAGCAGAGTTATAATGAGGCCATTAACTTTAAAAATACTGCTTAGCAATAACAATATTATCCTCTTAAAATCACAGGGCTACCTTCAAGAGATACCAGTAGTGTGTGTTTTGGGTGGAGAGGGGCAGCTAACAGGTGCATTCTGCTATAGGGAAAAACAAGTCCATGAGTCGGTCAATGGGTGGGTAAAAAGCCACACAAAACCCACAGTGCCTACATACATCCCATCCCTCTCCTATCATCCCGCCCCGTGACAATAGTTGCAGTAGTATCCCACTGATTTTCTAACAGTAATTACATTTACTACAATGTAATTACTTCAAAATGTCATTGAAAAAATAAAGATTTTAGTTTGTAGGAGGTAAAAAGGGGGTGGGGAGGGTTTGTGGTAGGGGCAGTAATAAAGGGGAAAGGGCGGGCAAGGTGAGGAGGGGAGGAGACCCCCAAAAAATGTCAAAGTATTTACTTTGTGGAAAATGTCCACAAAGTAATTGCTGTCAACGAAGCGACATGGAACCATTTCAGCACCACATAATAGTCAACCCTAAAAATAAAGTGAGACTACAAAAAGTGGCAATTTTACTAGGAGTGAAAACCTCTGAAATGTCTAGGGATTATATTGACAAGAAATACAGGGAACATCATGATGATCCATTTTGAACCATTCTGAACCTCTGAACCTAGCCAAAGTGAACAATACAAAAACATGTTTCTAAAATGTAAAATCTTGTTATCGGCAACATCTGTGCTTCATGCCGTTGGACAAGTTGACAGTGGCTACAATCTATGGTGACAAAGTTTACCTGATAAACCGCTGCTGAGTATGGCTTCTGGCTCGAGTTAAATGTACATTGCAGTTGCCATGCCAATCCATGGTATCCAAACCAATATCAAGATTCCAGAAAAACAGGGTTCTGTTCAGCTAGACAATGAATATGGCTTTCACCCCTGTTCTGGGGGGCAGACATGGCTTTTAACAGCCCCCAGCCTTGAGCCTAGCTAGGCCCGAGCATAGCGAGGGCATCAGCAACGGCGGGCAGCTTTTCAAAGCCATGTCTGCCCACCACATCAGGAGTGAAAGCTATTTGCATCCCAAAGTTTATCCGGAGTGCATTATTATTATTATTATTATTTTTTTTAAGGGAGATTGGCTACAGCGCCAATTGCCAGAGAATAAAAAGAAATATACAAGATGTCCACCATTATAGGGAATAAGTCCCATTTCCAGTTTGCTGGTGGCAGCCAGGAGATGGCAGGATTGTTGGCACCGGAACACAAAGCTCTGGTCCAGCAGGTACGTGGAGAGGCATGGAGGGGGTTGAGAATGGGTATGGACTGTTTTGGAGGATTTTGGGGTGGGGCTGCATGTTGCCACCACACATTCAAAGAATTAAAGAAAAGAAGGCGCCACCTGGGGAAGGGCCTCAGATGGCTGGAATAGTAGGTGGAGAGTGTGTATTCTCGCCCGGTATTCCAGCCACCTGATTGGCCTATCGCCCTTCCCTGGGTGTGAATGAGACTTGATCTCCTTGCGAGATTCAATGTACACAGGGAGGTTTGGATGGCATATAAAAGGACCAAATTACTTTCCCTAGTGAATTGTCTTAGGCTATAGAAATAGTTTATGGTGCATGCCCATAACTTGTGTTTTAGATACATTTCGGTATATTTTGAAAGGAGCTTAGCGAACTACCTTTACAGTGCATTATATTTTAGTTAGTTTTGTTTGTTACATGCCTTCTTTATTCTGTGTGGTTTTAGTTCCCCTTGGGTGACAATAGCAAAACAAAAGAGTTTATTTTTTATTATTTATTTTATTTATTGGCATTTGTTATACGCCCAAACCCTTAGGTATCACAGTTGATGGCTTGAAGGTTTAGAATAAATCTTAACCTCTGGCATTGCTCTGGGCAACCCTCCAGACCATCGTTCTTGGCCAAGCCATTACAAAAGGGGAAAGACCATTGTTAGGGAGAATTCTCAAGAATCTGCTAATCTCCCTTACCTTTTTAGACCCCCAGCAACTTTGCTGGATTTCTAGGATTTTAATTTTTACCTGGAAAGAGTGTGAGCCTTTTTTTCCACTCGTTCATGTTTTTTGATGGATGTTTTATTTTTGTGTTCTTTAAATATGGATGCAAAAGATACTCAGAAACGAGACTGAGCCAAATAGTAATTAAAAAAAAAAGAAAACAAGAGTTAGTTTTATTTAGAGGTTGCCTTGTTAATAACATGTGTTTCGGCTTAAAAAACAGCCTTTTTTCAAATCACGGCATTGTTGTAACTGTTCCTTATTGAAGCCTTATCCCTGTATGGAATATCAAGTTTGCTTCTTTCAATTGTTGGGTTCAATCCCTGTGCACTGCAGTAAATGCATTCGAATAATAATAATTTAGCATTTATATAGTGCTTCGAACCCTCAGGTATCTGAGCGCTGCTTATTATTACCCACAGTGTGTGGTGCTCATTTATCAACCTCAGAAGGAAGAAAGGCCGAGTTTGGCCTTGCCAGGATTCGAACCTGCGTCAGCAGGCTCTGCGCAGATGTCAAAGCGAGCGCTCTACTCGCTGTGCTTTCGTAGGGCATCATGTACCAGAACTATTTAAAATTACTGGGGAGGGAATACTGGGTATACTTGCTTAATTCAGGAGAGTGGCAATGTAGTTTGAAATCCACTATAATAATTCCAGTATGATTCCTTAACCAACTTTAAAGTTGTTGAGGAGATAGGGATGCTCAATAGAGGTGTTGAACTGCCTGAAAATACATGCGAAGAGGAAGCAAATGGTGGTCTGGGAGGAGACAGAAAAGCCCACAAGTGTTGATAAAGATGCGGTACCCCTTAAGATTGCTTAGGAGGAGGAAGAGGTTGAAGTAGCTACACCTGTGCCTACTCTAGAAAGAGAGCAGAGCAGGCACAGATGCCTGTTGTCATTTGCCCAGAGGAACATGGGGCATCTCAGGCCTATACAGCGCCACACCTTACGGGCTTGGGAGAACTTGAGGTTGCTGGAGAGAAGGCAGTTAAGATGTAGGAAGTCAGTGTCATATGCAACCTATGCAATACACCAGTGAAATGGGGTACATCAGAGAAGGATTTCTCCTTGGGGACCACCACAACGAATAAGCATCCTGATTATAAGCATGGCCTGATGCGTCCTGCACGTAGGACAGCTTCCACCCCCCCTGCCCCTGGCCCCCGTCTCAATTCTCCAATGGTGGGGTGGTAGTGAGGACTAATTTCCTTTAGGCAATCTCAGAGATACAGGACAACCAGCCCAGTCACTCACACTCTCTCCAAGCACTAATAATCTCCCTGCATATTGCCCAAGTGACACCATCCACCACTAGGGCTTTGGTGGCATTGCCAATGTAACCATTACAACCATCGCAGCTGCTTTTCTATTTAGATAGGCATGGATGGAAAAATGATGTGTCATGCTTTCACATACTGCGTGTATTCTGAAATTACCATTAGTCTGTTTCATCTGAATGATGCAGCAGTGATGGATTTCATGGAGCCGCACATAGTATCTCACCACTGGACACTCTTGAAGGTGATTGATTGAGCCTTGGGCAAAATGTCAAAATAGTAGGAATGGGGTCGGTGAAGTGACTGCCCTCGGGGCCAGAAAGATGGTGTGTAATATTGTGGGAGTGGCTCACCAGGTTTGCCATAGGGTCCCAATGAGATCCAGAACGCTCTGAGTTGCACCACTGTCATCAGTGTTCGACATGGAGGGAGAAGCATTTGAGAAATGATGTACGGAGTTCATTAATGGTAAAGGAGCTAGTCCAGACCAGAATGAAAATGATACATCGGTTGGTCCACATGATTGCAATCTGAAGATCTAAATTGCTGCCATAGTGCCATGAAATCTTTAGATGACAGCAATCCAATGTATTATGTTCCACGTGCATTCTGGACCAAGACCGATTTGCATATGGTCTGTTCCCTTTATAATGGCTTCACAGGAGAAGAAGAATGGTCTGGAGGGTTGCCCAGAGGAATGCCAGAGGTTAACATTAATTCTAAACCTTCCAGCTATCAGCGCTTTTGTTTTGTTTATCCGCATGTTTTAAGTGTGCCTATTTGTGTTTCCCCTGTGGCATGTTAAACACTACCAGCTAGGAAAAGCCCTTGTGCTATAATGTGTTTTTAATGTGGTAGAGATGTATGGAAAATGACATTCAATGACATACCTGCGCTGATTAAAGTATAATTCAAAAGTATAAAACTTTGAAGAGAATATGAAATAATATTACAGACAGGACTAGAATCAGCGGCCCGCTTTTCAACATACTTGGTTGTTTCAGTAAATTTCCCATTTGTTGTCATTAAGTTCCTGTGTCACATTGTGCGCTTTCTTAAGCAATTGTTAAGATGTTTGCTGTAAATCACAAACAAGCTATTAATGCTGGGGTTAGAACCTTGAAATGCACTACACCAAATTATTGTTGTTTAAACTCTAGAAAATGTTTTCAGGTCTAGTGCTATCATGACTAGCAGCAAACATATGAATCCAAACATTCTCATTTTTGCAGCTTTCATTTTACAAGGAACTGAAGAAAAACAATGTCAATCTACTACCGAGGGCCCTATTGTGAGATGACTCTCTGTGCATTACGGTGTTTGTACAATAACAGAAGCCATGCTCAAGAACATAACCGTAGTACAACACATGCTAACGGTATATCTGAATAGTTAGTCATCCCCATTAAAGTTACCAGCGCTATGCCAAAACAGCACTAACATATTGTAGGGTGACAATACAGTCTGGGTACACTGTGGTGACTTGATACTTGTGGTGACGGGCTGCAGTAGAGGTCTTCTGTGACTGGTCTTGTGTATGCATGTTGATGGCACTGCAATGATGTGGTACCAAATTTGGTCCCAGGCACCCAACAACATTAAAGTTCTATTGCTGACAGTGGATGTGGTAAGATGTTGCCATCTATTGTCTTGCAGTGAAGAGCAATTCCGCACTTTGGATTTTCTTGCTGGAGCAAGAAGACCTGCACTCCTATGCTCTTGCAGTCATGAAGATGCTAATTTCAGATGGGAAACGGGTGCTGTGACTGCCACATGCTGAAATTGTGCACCTTCCAATCTGATAGGCAGTCCTTTAAATAACCAGTAGAAATGTGGAAGACTAACTTTGTCCAGTCCTCATATCTCTGATACTATGGCAGTCTTCTTCCGTCGCTCCTTTTCATTATCATAGTTTCCAAAATGGTATGTTAACATGGTGTCTCAGTTTAGATCAGTCACCACCTTGATCTTGGCCATCATCCTCATCATCATCATCATTAATGTCTTCAGGAGGTAGTGGAAAGGGTTGTGATCATCACACAACCTGAATATCTGCACTCGTTCCTCATACCTTGCCAAACAGTACACATCTAACTCATCTTCTTCTCGTGCCCAAGGGCTGAACAGCCTTAACATGCTGCCCTTTTACCCTGGAACCTTTAGAGGGTGAGGGAATGTTTCCACTCACAATGTTCACTTCTCCATGGCCAGGAGAAAATTACATGTTGCAGACTCACTTACAGTCACTCATTATAATGCACTTATGGCTACCAAGAAGTCCAACCATTTTTCTCTACAAATAGTATTGGTTCGCCAGTAGAAGAGGATACATTCAGTTACAGATACCGAATGCACTGTATTAGCCCAAACTAATTGTAAGGCTTGTTTTTCAGAGGTTTGCAACTCGTTACAAGTATATGGTCTGGCCAAAAAAGATGGTGCAGTCATACACAATCACTGTATATATCACCTCCTGCCGCCCAAGAATTCTACGATTATTTCTCTTGAACTGATATTTGGCACAACATTGAACAGATAATACATCCACTTTCAGATCTTGGTTATCATTTCTCTCGCCTGCTAATAATTATACGGTGTTTTCTCTGCAGCTACTGACTAGTGTTTGGCCTGGCCACTGAAAGATGGAGAAGGCCCTTAGAGTGTTATTGAATCTCGTGCCTGATGTCAAGCAGTTTGGTGGTGCTCCCCTCAAACTGACAACAGAAGACACATTCATGTATGTCATGCAAGCTGGTCACTGGGATGTAGTAGAGTCACTGAAGTGAAAACATGTCCTATCCCATTTCTATTTAAATTGTGTTTCTGTGCTTCAAATTAACTTGTTTCTCTAAATTCTATTTAAATGTTCGACCTCTTTCTCAACTAATGCAACTTTCAATTGTCTACTTGTCCCTCCTCGCAATCAAATTCATTTTCTAAATCTCCCGGATCTAAAGACTTTTCCTTCATCTGCTCCAGCAACCACCTGCCTCATGTTCTGTCTAGAAGAACGGATCCCAGAAGAGAGCCCTTCCTGCCTTATTTAGTCATTCTACTTTAGAGACGACTACCGAAATCATGTTGCCCAAACCACTGATAATGTACAATTCAGCAACAAATGCACAATAATCAATTGTTTTGTTTCATGTCTGAAATGTTTCGCCCAGGATTTTGATCAGGTCCACTAAGGGGAAATCAACATTTTCCATTAACACATAAATCATTTCTATAAAAAAGGCAGGATTTGTGTTTCCGAATCTCAATAAACTCCTCCTGTCTGGCAATGTATATAAATATCATCATGCTCCTCCTGTCTGGCAATGTATATAAATATCATCATGCTCCTCCTGTCTGGCAATGTATATAAATATCATCATGCGCCTCCTGTCTGGCAATGTATATAAATATCATCATGCTCCTCCTGTCTGGCAATGTATATAAATATCATCATGCTCCTCCTGTCTGGCAATGTATATAAATATCATCATGCTCCTCCTGTCTGGCAATGTATATAAATATCATCATGCTCCTCCTGTCTGGCAATGTATATAAATATCATCATGCGCCTCCTGTCTGGCAATGTATATAAATATCATCATGCTCCTCCTGTCTGGCAATGTATATAAATATCATCATGCTCCTCCTGTCTGGCAATGTATATAAATATCATCATGCTCCTCCTGTCTGGCAATGTATATAAATATCATCATGCTCCTCCTGTCTGGCAATGTATATAAATATCATCATGCGCCTCCTGTCTGGCAATGTATATAAATATCATCATGCTCCTCCTGTCTGGCAATGTATATAAATATCATCATGCGCCTCCTGTCTGGCAATGTATATTTTGGTATCTACCTTCCTCCAAAATAGTCAAAGATTGAAAATGGTCCAACCAAAAACAACCCAATTGCTACCAATGCATTTGTTAAATATCTAAGATGTGTTGAGAGCAAATTAATGATCGTTCTATGCACACAACACGACTTGAGCAAAGCCACGAAGATGAGCTCCATTGACATTTTCTTGATAGAAAAAACGATATTAAAATAAATCATGCAGTCTCTGTTCCTGAGCAATGCAATTCCTGGCAAGCCAGCAATCAGTGCATGATTTCATATTTATTTCAATTTCTTGCAGATAGCAGAGTGAATGATTTCACAGAAATTCATAGCATACAGGTTTTCCATGTTCCTCACTTCGGAGATATGTCCACTTTACTGTAAGTTTGTAGCTGTGAAATGCCTACAACAACAGACCTTACTGCCGGAAACATGCATAGGTACACGGTTTCACCCAATAACATTCTCGAAGCAACTGTGGTCTACAACCTGCATAGTGAGCATAGGAATGCATTGGGCTGTGCATCATACTGTTTTAAGTAAGTCAGCCGATATTTGTATTTCTCCATGAACAAATCACCATCATAATCAAACCAGCAACACCAAATAAGATCTCCTCCAATATAAAACATATGCAACCCTGATACAGTTGTGGGGAGCAGCTTCACGGCCATTATCAATAAAAGAAAAGTCATAACAATGCATCAAAAACGACAAGGCTTCATCACAATTCCTAATATGTTTAAAACTAAATATTGCCTTAGCCATCTCCTTTGCTGATAAATATAACTGAGGATTTCAAAATAAAATGCATAAGATTTTCTCAAAGCCAGAACCACAAAAATCTTTCTTAGTAGGTATTAGCCATTTCATCTGAGCATACCAAGGGAATATGATTAAGCTGGGCATTATCAGTGATCTTTTACAATCTGGGGATTTCATATCCTATATAATAAACCAGGGTCGGCATAAGTGCCCATACTTGAATAATGTGAATGATATGTACTTATTTTACACTTTGCCTAGTAGTACCATTTTTGTATTGGTGGGCTGTATGGCTAAGAAGGACCTTAAGTTGTTAAGAAATATAAGTATCAAATGCACCTATATTCTTAAATCCCCACTTAGCTAACAAGTCACAACCAGTACAATACCAAAGGTACTAATCCTTAATTCATGATTCAGAGATATCATCTATTGCATAATGAATATTTGGGTTCAAACTCAAACTCAATTGGGTTTACAAGATGTAAGTTATAAAACTTACAGGGTAATTCATAGAATTTCGCAGAAAAGTGTCGCAAGCGGCTGGCGCAGAGTGTCCGCGTGCGATTGTCTGCGCCAGGCACGTGCGCTAAAACCGATTTCCGCGCACAGCGTATTCATGGATTTCAGGCTCCCAAACCAGCCGTGGCGCAGAGTATCGCAGCGACCCTGCGGCAGCGCCAGTAACGCCCCCAAGAACGCCCTCGCGCAAGGAAAAGCCATCAAAATCGCTAAATCATCGCAAAGGGCTGCGCTAACCCTGGACCAGTCTACAGGGCTGCCAAACAAGGAACGCAAAGCGGGTAACGTGCATATCAGGGGTACGCGTGAAGTTATACACGCGATTAGCCAGGGTACGTGTATTACAGGGGTACGGGAAGTTCTACACGCGATTGGCCAGGGCACGTGTATTACAGGGGTACGCGTGAAGTTTTACACGCGATTAGCCAGGGCACGTGTATCACAGGGGTACGCAGGAATTATCACACGCGATTTGGCTGGGTACGTGTATTACAGGGGTACACGGGAAGTTCTACACGCGATTCGGCTGGGTACGTGTATTACAGGGGTGCGCGGGAATTCTCACATGCGATTTGGCCAGGTACGTGTATTACAGGGGTGCGCGGGAATTATCACACGCGATTTGGCTTGGTACGTGTATTACAGGGGTGCGTGGGAAGTTCTACACGTGATTGGCCAGGGTACGTGTATTACAGGGGTACGTGGGAATTATCACATGCGATTTGGCTGGGTACGTGTATTACAGGGGTACACGGGAAGTTCTACACGCGATTCGGCTGGGTACGTGTATTACAGGGGTGCGCGGGAATTCTCATATGCGATTTGGCCAGGTACGTGTATTACAGGGGTGTGCGGGAATTATCACACGCGATTAGGCTGGGTGGGTCCTCACAGGTGTTCCCTGTACACCCTCCACGGCCCCTGCAGGCAGCCCACAAAACAGGGGACTACCCTGCACACCTGCTCATGTCCCCCTGCACCCCCACCCCCCAGCAGTGCAGGGGCAGCCTCCACCAGGCCCCCACCCATGTCTCTCACCACCCCCACCCCCCAGCCACCAGGGGCAACCTCCACCAGGCCCCCACTCATGTCTCCCACCACCCGCACCCCCCAGCAGTGCAGGGGCAGCCTCCACCAGGCCCCCACTCATGTCTCCCACCACCCCCACCCCCCAGCATCCAGGGGCACCCTCCACCAGGCCCCCACCCATGTCTCCCACCACCCCCAACCCCCAGCCACCAGGGGCACCCTCCACCAGACCCCCACTCATGTCTCCCACCACCCCCACCCCCCAGCAGTGCAGGGGCAGCCTCCACCAGGCCCCCACTCATGTCTCCCACCACCCCCACCCCCCAGCATCCAGGGGCACCCTCCACCAGGCCCCCACCCATGTCTCCCACCACCCCCAACCCCCAGCCACCAGGGGCACCCTCCACCAGGCCCCCACTCATGTCTCCCACCACCCCCACACCCCAGCATCCAGGGGCACCCTCCACCAGGCCGCCACCCATGTCTCCCACCACCCCCACCCCCCAGCATCCAGGGGCACCCTCCACCAGGCTCCCACCCATGTCTCCCACCACCCCCACCCCCCAGCAGTGCAGGGGCACCCTCCACCAGGCCCCCACCAATGTCCCCTATCACCCCCACCCCCCTGCCACCAGGGGCAGCCTCCACCAGGCCCCCACTCATGTCTCCCTGCACCCCCATACCCCAGCCACCAGGGGCAGCCTCCACCAGGCCCCCACTCATGTCTCCCACCACCCCCACACCCCAGCCACCAGGGGCACCCTCCACCAGGCCCCCACTCATGTCTCCCACCACCCCCACCCCCCAGCAGTGCAGGGGCACCCTCCACCAAGCCCCCACTCATGTCCCCTATCACCCCTACCCCCCTGCCACCAGGGGCACCCTCCACCAGGCCCGCATCCATGTCTCCCACCACCCCCACCCCCCAGCAGTGCAGGGGCACCCTCCACCAGGCCCCCACCCATGTCCCCTATCACCCCCACCCCCCTGCCACCAGGGGCACCCTCCACCAGGCCCCCATCCATGTCTCCCACCACCCCCACCCCCCAGCCACCAGGGGCAACCTCCACCAGGCCCCCACCCATGTCCCCTATCACCCCCACCCCCCAGAAGTGCAGGGGCACCCTCCACCAGGCCCCCACCAATGTCCCCTATCACCCCCACCCCCCTTCCACCAGGGGCACCCTCCACCAGGCCCCCACCCATGTCTCTCACCACCCCCACCCCCCAGCAGTGCAGGGGCACCCTCCACCAGGCCCCCACCAATGTCCCCTATCACCCCCACCCCCCTGCCACCAGGGGCACCCTCCACCAGGCCCCCACCCATGTCTCTCACCACCCCCACCCCCCAGCAGTGCAGGGGCACCCTCCACCAGGCCCCCACCAATGTCCCCTATCACCCCCACCCCCCTGCCACCAGGGGCACCCTCCACCAGGCCCCCACCCATGTCTCCCAGCACCCCCACCCCCCAGCAGTGCAGGGGCACCCTCCACCAGGCCCCCACTCATGTCTCCCAGCGTGCTACGTGTATTTTCGGGGTGCGCGGGAAGTCCCACTCGCGAATAGCCTGGGCGCGTGTATTTCAGGGGTGCGCGGGAAGTTCCACACGCGAATAGCCTGGTCGCATGCATTTCAGGGGTGCGTGGGAAGTTTTACACGAGACTTCAGCAGGGTACGTGTATTTCAGGTATGCGCGGGAATTCTCACACGCGATTTGGCTTGGTACATGTATTACAGGGGTGCGTGGGAAGTCCCACTCGCGAATAGCCTGGGCGCGTGTATTTCAGGGGTGCGCGGGAAGTTCCACACGCGAATAGCCTGGTCGCATGCATTTCAGGGGTGCGCGGGAAGTTTTACACGCGACTTCAGCAGGGTACGTGTATTTCAGGTATGCGCGGGAATTCTCACACGCGATTTGGCTTGGTACGTGTATTACAGAGTTGCGTGGGAAGTCCCACTCGCGAATAGCCTGGGCGCGTGTATTTCAGGGGTGCGCAGGAAGTTCCACGTGCGAATAGCCTGGTCGCATGCATTTCAGGAGTGCGCGGGAAGTTTTACACGCGACTTCAGCAGGGTACGTGTATTTCAGGTATGCGCGGGAATTCTCACACGCGATTTGGCTTGGTACGTGTATTACAGAGGTGCGTGGGAAGTCCCACTCGCGAATAGCCTGGGCGCGTGTATTTCAGGGGTGCGCAGGAAGTTCCACGCGCGAATAGCCTGGTCGCATGCATTTCAGGAGTGCGCGGGAAGTTTTACACGCGACTTCAGCAGGGTACGTGTATTTCAGGTATGCGCGGGAATTCTCACACGCGATTTGGCTTGGTACGTGTATTACAGGGGTGCGTGGGAAGTTACAAACGCGATTAGGCTGGGTGGGTCCTCACAGGTGTTCCCTGTACACCCTCCACGCCCCCTGCAGGCAGCCCACAAAACAGGGGACTACCCTGCACACCTGCTCATGTCCCCCTGCACCCCCACCCCCCAGCCACCAGGGGCAGCCTCCACCAGGCCCCCACCCATGTCTACCACCACCCCCACACCCCAGCCACCAGGGGCACCCTCCACCAGGCCCCCACTCATGTCTCCCACCACCCCCACCCCCCAGCAGTGCAGGGGCAGCAGGCAGTCGGGAAGCAGCAGGTTGGAGCGTGCTCGGGCTCTGGGGGGCAGTAGTTCGGCCTTCCGGGCATGAGCGTGGTATTCCGTGTGCGTACGCGTGGCCAGCTTGGTACGGAGTGATTTTGCACGTGAAAATCCTGCACGTCAGCGTGAAAACTGAGGAAAGGCCCTCAGCGCGTAAGCGCGTCTGTGACGTGACCCGCACAGGTGTTTCCCACACAGCACGTGATGACAGAGCACACGTGGAAAGACTGCACGTCAGAGTGTAATCGCGTGTGATTGGTGGAAATTGCCCTACACGCAGAAGTGACAAAGCGTGTGATTGGTGGAAATGGCCCTACACGCAGAAGTGACAAAGCGTGTAATTGGTGGAAATGGCCCTACACGCAGAAGTGACAAAGCATGTAATAGGTGGAAATGGCCCTAGCGCGTACACGCCGCGTAAGTGACGCTGGACGTGTGGGCCTGTATAAAAGGTACGTGTAGAACACGTTTTCCTTGTACGTGCTTTTCGTGGAGAGCGAGTGGGTGAATTCTGTACTTCTTGTCGTTTCACACGCGATTTACTTCACGGCGTTTCTAGTTCGTATTCCCTGTTACCTCTGACAGCTTTTTCTCTTTTTTCTCCTTTACTGGTTTACCTGGGCCTGTTCCCTCAAACAGTGTTCCCTTCTACTGTTGTCCTGTCTCCTCAGACAGCGGACAAATCTTCTTTTGGCGGGGGTGTTGCCAACCAAACGTGCTCCTTTTACACGCTCGTTTACCTGGCAGACGGTGAGTCACGCACGTATCTAACATCTGTGCTAGCCCCGTGTGTAGCCTACCCCTTCAGAGGTCATTCTAGGCTGCGTGTGACACGCATACGTTCATTCTTGTGTTCCTGGGTGCCACAGCGTAGTGCAGGTTTTTCTTTCTGCACACGTGGTCTAGGAGGGGTTGCGTGCACGTCATCTCCCTTTTTTGGGCCTCCTGTGCGTTGCGTGACCCGTCATCTTTCCCCAGGGGTTACATTCAGCCTTGCTAGAGCACTAGGGTACAATTACCATCTGGTACCCAACCCCTTTGACCCCCAATTGCCCAGGACAATAGTCTACATCCACTCCCATACGCACATTAACATCAGTGCCATGGCTGGGAGGCGAGGATTCCGTAAGGGTGGCAAAGGTGGAAGAGCCACAAGTGGTGGCCGTGGTGGATCCGGTAGGGGACGTGGTCGTAACTTGCAGGGTGAGCCTGTCCCCCCATGTGTGGAGGACCAGTCACGGGCACCCATAATCCCCCCCCCTCCCATTGAGGCTGATGTGGCTGACACCATCCATGCTCAGCCCTTGTTGGACCAGCCCATTGTGGCACCAGACCTGGCTGACTCCATGGCTGACTTCCAGGTCAGCAGGGCTACGACACGTGCGCTGGTGCACGTTGATGCCATCATGCCACGTGGATCTGGGGCAGCAAGGTCATCTGCTGCACCAAGTAGGCAGGGTGCGGCTCCATCCACCCCAGCCCCCACACACCCATCCAGGACAGTGTCGGTCCTAGTCCATGCTGCTGACATTCCCCCTGACACCATCACACTAGAGCTAATGCCTGCACCAACTCCCATGCTGAGTGTGCAATCCCACACTCCTGATACAGAGTCCACCAGGGCTCCTGCCCCTAGTGTCCAGAGCGGCGCAGGACACTCAGGATCACCACCACCTTCCAAGCGGAAGAGGAAGAGTGCTCGTCCGGCACAGGCTGATGCCCCAGACACGGCTACACAGTCCGGCCCGTCCAGGAAGCCCAGCTTCACGGATGACGAACTGAATGCACTTGTCGAGTATGTGTCCGGACATGACAACGAGATGGTCATTGTTGCAGGATCCAAGACCACACCTGCACAACGCCAGGCACACTGGCAGACCGTTGCGGACATCGTAAGTGCCCTTGGAATTGTGAGGCGCACAGCCAATGATTGCTATAAGCGCTGGAATGACCTAAAGCGCAGGGCAAAGAGTAAGCTGGCCTCAAGTCATGCCACAACTCTAGTGACTGGAGGTGGGTCTCCAGTAGTAGACATGGAACTCACTCCACATGAGTCAGTCGCTGGGACCTACGTCACGGAGGAACAGATCCAAGGCGTGGGAGATCTGGCTGATTACGAGGCATTGTCCGGTGAGTGCACATGCATGTGTGTGTCATCCATGTGCATGGTGTGTGTGTGAGGGCTTCTGTTCGGGTGCCAGGTGAGAGTGTGTGCGCCTGAGTCGTATGGGTCAGCCATGTGCTTCATGCAATCCTTCCTGCGCAGCTGCAATCCTTCCTGCGCAGCTGCATTTGGCCATAGCAGTATCCCTTCTGCCAACAGTAGACATCTAGCCCAACTGCACGCCAGTTGCCCTTGAAGTGTCACCTTGCCACAACATATTTGCTTCTTTTTCACTGTTCATTCAGTCAGTTTGTTTGCATTCCACCACTTTCACTAGGCATGTCGCTGTCCACTAGTCACATGTCTGACATGGGTATGGTAAAGTGGAGTGACTTTGTTACCTGGATATCATTTGTACACACATGTCCCTGTGCAATTGGACCATTTCAGACTGGCAGCTCCAGGTGAAAAATCTGACCTGTTAGAATTAGAAAAGCTATTACATGCGGGAACTGGACTGAATGAATAGGTGCTGCCCTCCTCTCCATCTTCACTCAATAGCAATGGTACATGCCATCTGTGTGATGGCATGTGTGTTTCACCTGCCAATCACAGGCCAATGTGTGATGCCACTGCCAGGCAGCATGCAGAAAATGTGTTCATCTTCCATCTTGGTGTCATCAGTGTGTGCCATTTGCCTGGACTTCATACGCAGTGAGGGTGCATGCATGGGAGGGTTTTAGTCATGTGGGACATGTGTCAATCAAGTACTGGTTCTCTTGCTTCTCAGCCCTCAATGTGTGCCATGGTGCTAATGCCTGTTTCCATTTCTTTGTTTTCATGTCTTTGCAGGGGAAGACGCACCTGATACTGCTGGGGTTGTGGAGATGGTGCAGACCCAGGAGGGGTCCGAGGGCCGACCAACCACCAGTGAGGGACGTGGTGTGGTGGTGGGGGAGAACCCACAAGTGCTGCAGGTCGTGCTCTCAAGGGGTGTCTCTGGCTGCACCTCCCCCGAGCTGTACTCAGGTGTTGATTCGGATGAGACCTACGTGCCGTCGCAGGTGAGTGTTCCAGGGAGGGATTCTGTTCTGTCTCACCCACCTGCACCAGGGTCAGAACCCTCCATGGGGATGTCAGTGTTGGCAGCTACGCTTTCGGTGGTTACGGATGCAGGGTCACACTCCGCGACATCTGATCCTGTTCCTGGGCCAGCAGATCAGAGGGGGAATGCAGTCCTGCAGCCTCAGGCAGTGCCGGCACAGCAAGGCGCAGTTCGCCTTGCCCCAGACAGGTGTGGTGCCCGCCGACGTGGTGGCCGTACGCCACCCGGCAATACCGCATGTGAGCAATCCATTTACGGTATGGCAACCCAACAGGCTGCATCATCCGAGATGATGGCTCAGGCCATGAATAGGGTGGCCACTTCCATTGTCCCCCCAGAAAGGCTGATGGAGCGACTAGAGCAGGCAACCGACTCCATCTGCCAGTCACACAGGGAGGACATGTTGGGGTCCAACAGGGACAGGCGGGCGGCACTGGCGACTCTGCAGGAGGCCATCTCCATTGAGTCCCAGGGCCACAGGGAAGCCCTGAGGCAGGAGCTCCTTCACCTCAGGACGACTCTTGTTGAGCTTGAGGCTTCAACACACCAAAGGACAGAACAGCAGCTGGAGCGTCTCACCCGTACGCTCTCAGCTGAGATGCAGGCAACGAGGGCGGAGGTCCGGGCATCCCGTGAGTTGTTGCATGGGGACCTCCGCACACTCATCCTCCAGAACCAGACCTACCACACCCGCATGCTTGCAGCCATGGAGGAGCAGACTAGGGCCTTGTGTGGGCTGCCTCCCATAGTGCAACCACCTCCGGATGCAGCTGCACAGGGTGATAATAGCGACAGCAGTGATACTCCCACAATAGGGTAGCCGTGTGGGCCATGGGCCCATGGAGGTGTTTTATCTTCCCAGGATCCACGCAGGTGGGTTCTGGTGTGCATCCTGTCCTCGGACCTCCTGGGTGGCCTCTTCAACCCCCCCGGGCCCATCAATGGCCATTTTTGATTGTTTCTTATTTTTATTTTTATTTTGATTTCTTTTATTCCCTATTTTTTTGGGATGATCTGTTGGCTTCCGTGGTTCCTGTGGGCATACGCTGCATTGTGGCTGGGCACATGCAGGCTTGTAATGTATTTGGTTCAGATGCTTGGGTTTGAGTCACACACACCCCTCCTGCTTCCCGTTTCCATGGGCTTGTAAAGGGTGTGCCCAAGTGACAGTGAATTACACAGTGACGTTGGACTCCCATGAGCTGTGTGGGCAGTCTGTAGTCAATACTGTGTATACATTCCTAGTGCATATTGCTGTTGTGTTGTACACTGCATGTTGCATTGATGTGTAACTCTTCTTCTGTGTCTACCTCCCATTTTGCAGGTCCCTTCCTCATGTCCACACAAGGACCTCTAGTCTGGAGATGGGGTCCATGTTGGCAGCAGTGCACCTACAACTCTACATGGCGACAACACTGCACAGTTGGTAGTGGTGGGAGTGCAGGCATTTCCAGGTGGTGAGACTACTAATATGTAACATTTGTGATGTCATGTTAATGGTACTACGTGCTCAAGTATGTTGTTGGTCCGGCATTGCTGTGAGCATTTCAGGTGTTGCAGGTTTCTAATAGTGCCACTGTACATAGTGAGACTGATGTCATGTTGTGGGGATTACTTTGTTTACCTGCAATTAGCATGACATGGCACGGTGTGTCGTGTGGCGGTGCTGGGGTTGGGTTGGCTGACATGGCACTGTCCTCTTGTTGCATTTTGCAAGTGGGTATTCATTTTAGCTGCTTCAATGTGTAACTTCACAAAACTGCATTGGTGGTGTCTGTGTGGGTAGGGATGCACACATTGTGACACTTCCAGGTGAACAATCTCAGGCTGATATGGTTTTGACGGTTCATTCTCCAGACATTCAGGATCAGTGTCAGGTTGAGTCATCATTGATTGTCAGATGGAATGTGCCAGGGCAGTGTGCACTCCACAGGGGTGTGATTTCTATGTGAAGTAATTAGCCACTAGCTGTGTACGGGCTGCCTCCCCCCGTGCCCTTTCCCCTCCCATGCGCAGCGGCTGTGCATGTGGTTGGGGATGTGGGGCCACCACCATGTCCACGGCCAGGCCCCGGCGTGTTGCAACGTTGTGCAGGACACATGCTGCCACTATGATCCTGCACACTACTGGGGAAGCGTATAACAGCTGCCCGCCAGAACGGTCAAGGGAGCGAAAGCGTGACTTTAGCACTCCGAATGTGCGCTCCACTATGCCCCTGGTTGTAATGTGGGCTGTGTTATATCTTACCTGGGGTGGCGTGGTGGGGTTCCGAATTGGCGTCATCATGTGGGGGCTGAGAGGGTAGGCACTGTCCCCTGTGGAGGTGGTGATTGGTATCATTGGTGGGGTTGTGACCTTGCTCAGTATCCAACATGCATGCATGTGCAGTGGCATACATACTCACCAAGCAGCCATGTATCGCCATGCCGCCCAGCTTCTAGGTCCCGGCTTAGGGTGGACATTCGGTAAATGAAGCTGTCGTGGGTGGAGCCGGGATAGTTGGCATATACTGAGGTGATGATTCCCTTGGCATTACATGCTACCTGCACGTTGATGGAATGCCAGTGCTTGCGGTTCCTATAGATGTGCTCAGATGCCCTGGGGGGACGTAGAGCCACATGGGTGCAGTCGATGGCACCTAGCACTTTGGGGAATCGTGCCACAGCCTAAAAATCCAGGGCGGCAGCATGCCTTTCTGCAGGTGTTCTGGGCAGGTATATGTGCCTGCGGACTGATGGCCGTGCAGTGATGATGTTCAAGACCTGGTGTAGGCAGCGTGACTGGGTGGCCTGTGACACCCCACCCACTATGGCACTTGTCCGCTGAAATGATCAGTGGCTAAGAAGTGCAGTACATTGAGGACCTTCTCCAGGGGGCTGAGTGCTTGGGAGCACAGGGTGGGTGATGTGAGGTCATCCTCCCACTCACTCACCAGGCCCAGTATAATGTGTGGTGGAAACCTGTACCTCCCATACACCTGGTCATCAGGCATCCCGAAAAGGCTGGTTCTGGGTGTGAATATTCTGGCCCTGACTATCCTCCTCCTCCTCCTTTGGTAGCCCACTGCCACTGCTGCTAGGAACGGTATGTTCATCCTGGCGTCTGAGCTTGTTATTGTTAAAGTGCGCAAATTTATGCTTTGCGCGTGTTCTAGGCGAGCGTGTGACCCGCGCACCCCTGGAATCCAGTTCCCAGTCCAATAGCGTGTGGAAATTCACACGCACCACGGGATACAGCGTGTGACCCGCGCACCCCTGGAATCCAGTTCCCAGTCCAATAGCGTGTGGAAATTCACACGCACCACGGGATACAGCGTGTGACCCGCGCACCCCTGGAATCCAGTTCCCAGTCCAATAGCGTGTGGAAATTCACACGCACCACGGGATACAGCGTGTGACCCGCGCACCCCTGGAATCCAGTTCCCAGTCCAATAGCGTGTGGAAATTCACACGCACCACGGGATACAGGTTCGCTGACGTACTTGCATGTGTAAGTGCCCGCGCACCCATTAAATACACGTACATAGGCCAATCGCGTGTACGCGCACTTTTGTCCAATTACACGCGATGACACTCTGACGTGCAGTATCTCCACGTGTGCCCCGTCATCACGTGCTGAGTGGTGAACACCCGTGCGGGTCACTTCACAGACGCGCTTACGCGCTGAGGGACTCTGATCCAATAGAATCGCGTATGCGTGCTGACGCGCTTATGCGCTAAGGGCCTTTCCTCGGATTTCACGCTGACGTGCAGGATTTTCACGTGCCAAATCACTCCGTATCAAGCTGGCCACGCGAAAACACACGGAAAGACCACGCTCCTGCCCAGAAGGCCGAGTTACTGCCCCCCGTGCCCCGAGCAGCCTCCCACGTGCCATCTGCTACTGCCTGCCTGCCTGCTGCCACCGTGCCCTGCCATTTGGTGCCTGCACATCAGCCATCTGCAGGGGTCCAGTTGCTGTGTCCACCCCTGCTGGAACTGAAGACTCCCGACTGGGATTACATCGCTCCACAGCCCAGCCCCAGGACCCAGTTGCCCACCCACACCTGCCTCTGGGGTTGCCATGTCGGGCACTTCCACATCTGGCACCAGTGGCAACCCCAGGCCAGAGGGGCAGAGGGGCACCAGCTTCACTGTCACCGAAGTTGGTGTCCTGGTGGAGCATGTCCTGGGGCAGTATGATGCCCTCTTTGGATCGTCCCGCGCCAGCAAGGAAGGACGGCAGAGGATCTGGGCCGACTGTGTGGTTGCCATCAACGCGGAGGGGGTGGCAACCCGCGACGTCCTGAAGATCAAGAAGCGCTGGGAGGACTTGAGGTCCAGGACCCTTGTGAAGGCCCGGCGCCTCGTGGAGGGGGGCCGGGGCCGCATGAGTTCCATCCAGATGAGGGTCCTGGAACGCGTACGCCCAGCGCTCCACGCCCAGATCCTTGAGAGGGAGGCCCGTCTGGAGTTGAGCGGTAAGTGTCCATGCATTACTGTGTGAGACAGGGCATGTTGCGGTGTGCTGGTTCTATGATACTTGCCTGTATGTGTGCCATAGGCCATGTATGCATGTATGTGTGCAGGGACATCATGGTAATGCATGTGCGACCAGTGATGTGTGACCCACATGGTTGTTGCATGTGTTCAAATGCCGCATGGGGAGCCCTATGCAGATTTTGAACATGAGAGCATGCCAGTCTCTGTACCTGGACATGGGTGGGGGTGAGGGATGGGTGCTGATGCCAGGTACATATATGGTAGCCATGTCTGTGTGCCTGACCTGCGTGTCTGTGACTTGTGCATGCCATGGATGCATGACACATGTGTGTGACAATGCACAGATTCAGTAAAGCAGCCAAATTACCCTTGTATCCGCTGTGTTTGGTGTGTTTGGGGCCAGATGGATGTGACTGAGGTGAAGTGTGTGCATGTGATAGGCATGAGCCATGATGCATGTGAGTTACATATCATTGAATGTTCCAAGAGTCCATTGGACATGCATGGAAATGTCCATGGCATGCACCATGCCTGTTACTGTGTGTGTTTTGCCTGGACTGACCCATGTGTTGTGGAGGGACATGATGGAAGTGTACTTTGACAGTGGTGCTCATCTGCTATTGCTTCCTGTCTAGGGGACCATTGTACAGTGCTCTGATGCTTGTGTTCTTTGTCTCCCTCTACGCAGCGGCTAGTGAAGAGGAGGGCGGAGACGGCGCTGTGGAGCAAGGCGGCGGGGATGCCCCCACGGCTGCAGCGGAAGGGGTGGGTGAGCCCCCACAGGGGCCTGCTACGGTGGGAGACGGTGAGGAGCCATCCAGGTTGGTGGTTTGCACAGAGGAGGAGGAGGCCGCCACTGGGGCACACATGGGGCCTGGTGGGGGCATCCCTGCTGGTGCAAGTGGTGCAGTCCAGGGCCAGGGGCAGGAGGCAGCACAGGTCACCGTGGAGGGGCCTGTGCATGTCGCTGTCCCTGACCCTGTGAGTGCACCACCATGCACCAGCAGGGATGCCCCGTCCCAGGCCTGTCCGCAGGTAGAGGGGATGTCCATGTCACCTGACTCCCCTCCACCTGCGGACGTGGGAACCCCTGGCCGTGCGGAGAAGGTCCTGATTGGGGTCGCGATGCGCACGGCTGTGATTCGTGATGCCGTGCGTGCTTCCCGGGAGGAGCACGCACGGCATCACGAAGTGCACCGTGCCGACGTGGCCCAATTGGGATCGGCCATGTTCGGGGTTTTCCTGCATGTGTTGGCCAATGTGGCGGCCCTCTCCTCCTCTGTGCAGGCTATCCACCAGTCGTTCTCCTTGCCGTCTTCCAGCCCAGATGCCACCAGGGCCCCCTGTGGACCTGCCCCGACCAATGCAGCCAGCTCGGTGGGGATCCCATCCCTGCCACAGTCGGGAGTCAGTGATCCAGCAGGGGTGGACACCAGAGCAACTGGACCCCAGCAGATGGAGGATGTGACGGCATCATCGGGCAGGGCACGTGCACGACGGCGTCAGTGGTTTCCATCAGCCTGGATGCCGTCGTGCTGGCACAGGCAGTTGCGTCGGAGGCAGCAGCAGGCTCAACGTGGGAGGCATCATGGCTCGGGGCCATCAACATCAGGGGTGCAGGCATCGGCCGGAGGGCAGGAGAACCCTGGAATGGGAGTGGCTTCCGTGTGGGAGCGGTTGTGCCAGCGGATAGGTGCGGAGCGGCAGCGGGCAGAGGAGGAACGGCTCACGATGGTCAGGGCGGAGGACTCCATGCGGAGGGCGCTGAGGCGGGCTGAGTGCCTCGAGGGTCTTCGCAGGGAGTTTGAGCTTGACACTGCGTTAACCCTGCGGGACCTCGGGGCCAGGGAACATGCCCGCCTCCAAGCCATTGACCAGGAGTTCGATGATGCCCTGGCCCATGACAACAACCAGTGAGCCGTCCAAATAGCCCGCTGCCTTTGTATATAGTTGTATAGTTAGGGTTAGGTTTCCTTTGTTTTTTTGATTTTTTTTGGTAGCGATTGGACAATGCACCACTTTTTTGTATATAGTTCAGTTTTTAGTTAGTAGTCATAGTTAGGTTTAATTTGGTTGGGCTCATGGACCCAGGATGATCTTCTTCATGGTTCTTCGTTGGCTTATTTTTATTTTTCAGATTATTTTCTTGGACATTCATCTTGTTTTGTTTGATTTGCTTTGTGTTTTTTCTTATTTCATTTCCATTCTACTTGCTGTTCAATACATTATTTTTTTTATTCTTCAATGTGTCGTATCATCTCATTGCTTTCAGGCATGTCATGTTGGGTGTTTTGTCATTCACTTGCAGCCATTGTGTGTGACAGACATGTGTTCAATTGCATTATTTAAATTGGGGGTGTAACATGTAATTGCCTTTGATATGTGGGTGGGTGTGATAGTTGGTTGGGCCTTTTGGCAGGGGAGGATGGGCATTACGGACATGATTGGGGAATGTTGGGACCCAGGTGCAGGGGGGCATGGATTGGACATGGGTGGGGGCCTGCTGGCAGGTGCCCCACAGTGCTGGGGGGTGGGGGTGGTGGGAGACATGAGTGGGGGCCTGGTGGAGGGTGCCCCTGGTGGCTGGGGGGTGGGGGTGGTGGGAGACATGAGTTGGACATGGGTGGGGGCCTGCTGGCAGGTGCCCCACAGTGCTGGGGGGTGGGGGTGGTGGGAGACATGGGTGGGGGCCTGGTGGAGGCTGCCCCTGGTGACTGGGGGGTGGGGGTGCTGGGAGACATGAGTGGGGGCCTGGTGGAGGGTGACCCTGCACTGCTGGGGTGTGGGGGTGGTGGGAGACATGAGTGGGGGCCTGGTGGAGGGTGCCCCTGGTGGCTGGGGGGTGGGGGTGGTGGGAGACATGAGTGGGGGCCTGGTGGAGGGTGACCCTGCACTGCTGGGGTTTGGGGGTGGTGGGTGACATGAGTGGGGGCCTGGTGGAGGGTGACCCTGGTGGCTGGGGGGTGGGGGTGGTGGGAGACATGAGTGGGGGCCTGGTGGAGGGTGACCCTGCACTGCTGGGGTTTGGGGGTGGTGGGAGACATGAGTGGGGGCCTGGTGGAGGGTGACCCTGCACTGCTGGGGTGTGGGGGTGGTGGGAGACATGAGTGGGGGCCTGGTGGAGGCTGCCCCTGCACTGCTGGGGTGTGGGGGTGGTGGGTGACATGAGTGGGGGCCTGGTGGAGGGTGACCCTGCACTGCTGGGGTTTGGGGGTGGTGGGAGACATGAGTGGGGGCCTGGTGGAGGGTGACCCTGCACTGCTGGGGTTTGGGGGTGGTGGGAGACATGAGTGGGGGCCTGGTGGAGGGTGACCCTGGTGGCTGGGGGGTGGGGGTGGTGGGAGACATGAGTGGGGGCCTGGTGGAGGGTGCCCCTGGTGGCTGGGGGGTGGGGGTGGTGGGAGACATGAGTGGGGGCCTGGTGGAGGGTGACCCTGGTGGCTGGGGGGTGGGGGTGGTGTGAGACATGAGTGGGGGCCTGGTGGAGGGTGCCCCTGGTGGCTGGGGGGTGGGGGTGGTGGGAGACATGAGTGGGGGCCTGGTGGAGGGTGACCCTGCACTGCTGGGGTTTGGGGGTGGTGGGAGACATGAGTGGGGGCCTGGTGGAGGGTGACCCTGGTGGCTGGGGGGTGGGGGTGGTGGGAGACATGAGTGGGGCCTGGTGGAGGGTGCCCCTGGTGGCTGGGGGGTGGGGGTGGTGGGAGACATGAGTGGGGGCCTGGTGGAGGGTGACCCTGCACTGCTGGGGTTTGGGGGTGGTGGGAGACATGAGTGGGGGCCTGGTGGAGGCTGCCCCTGCACTGCTGGGGTGTGGGGGTGGTGGGTGACATGAGTGGGGGCCTGGTGGAGGCTGCCCCTGCACTGCTGGGGTGTGGGGGTGGTGGGTGACATGAGTGGGGGCCTGGTGGAGGCTGCCCATGCACTGCTGGGGTGTGGGGGTGGTGGGTGACATGAGTGGGGGCCTGGTGGAGGCTGCCCCTGCACTGCTGGGGTGTGGGGGTGGTGGGTGACATGAGTGGGGGCCTGGTGGAGGCTGCCCCTGCACTGCTGGGGTGTGGGGGTGGTGGGTGACATGAGTGGGGGCCTGGTGGAGGTTGACCCTGGTGGCTGGGGGTGGGGGTGGTGGGAGACATGAGTGGGGGCCTGGTGGAGGGTGACCCTGGTGGCTGGGGGGTGGGGGTGGTGGGATTGACATGAGTGGGGGCCTGGTGGAGGGTGCCCCTGGTGGCTGGGGGGTGGGGGTGGTGGGAGACATGAGTGGGGGCCTGGTGGAGGGTGACCCTGCACTGCTGGGGTTTGGGGGTGGTGGGAGACATGAGTGGGGGCCTGGTGGAGGGTGACCCTGGTGGCTGGGGGGTGGGGGTGGTGGGAGACATGAGTGGGGGCCTGGTGGAGGGTGCCCCTGGTGGCTGGGGGGTGGGGGTGGTGGGAGACATGAGTGGGGGCCTGGTGGAGGGTGACCCTGCACTGCTGGGGTTTGGGGGTGGTGGGAGACATGAGTGGGGGCCTGGTGGAGGGTGACCCTGGTGGCTGGGGGGTGGGGGTGGTGGGAGACATGAGTGGGGGCCTGGTGGAGGGTGCCCCTGGTGGCTGGGGGGTGGGGGTGGTGGGAGACATGAGTGGGGGCCTGGTGGGGGGTGACCCTGCACTGCTGGGGTTTGGGGGTGGTGGGAGACATGAGTGGGGGCCTGGTGGAGGCTGCCCCTGCACTGCTGGGGTGTGGGGGTGGTTGGTGACATGAGTGGGGGCCTGGTGGAGGCTGCCCCTGCACTGCTGGGGTGTGGGGGTGGTGGGTGACATGAGTGGGGGCCTGGTGGAGGCTGCCCCTGCACTGCTGGGGTGTGGGGGTGGTGGGTGACATGAGTGGGGGCCTGGTGGAGGGTGACCCTGGTGGCTGGGGGGTGGGGGTGGTGGGAGACATGAGTGGGGGCCTGGTGGAGGGTGACCCTGCACTGCTGGGGTTTGGGGGTGGTGGGAGACATGAGTGGGGGCCTGGTGGAGGGTGACCCTGCACTGCTGGGGTGTGGGGGTGGTGGGAGACATGAGTGGGGGCCTGGTGGTGGCTGCCCCTGCACTGCTGGGGTGTGGGGGTGGTGGGTGACATGAGTGGGGGCCTGGTGGAGGGTGACCCTGCACTGCTGGGGTTTGGGGGTGGTGGGAGACATGAGTGGGGGCCTGGTGGAGGGTGACCCTGCACTGCTGGGGTTTGGGGGTGGTGGGAGACATGAGTGGGGGCCTGGTGGAGGGTGACCCTGGTGGCTGGGGGGTGGGGGTGGTGGGAGACATGAGTGGGGCCCTGGTGGAGGGTGCCCCTGGTGGCTTGGGGGTGGGGGTGGTGGGAGACATGAGTGGGGGCCTGGTGGAGGGTGACCCTGCACTGCTGGGGTTTGGGGGTGGTTTGAGACATGAGTGGGGGCCTGGTGGAGGGTGACCCTGGTGGCTGGGGGGTGGGGGTGGTGGGGGACATGAGTTGGACATGGGTGGGGGCCTGCTGGCAGGTGCCCCACAGTGCTGGGGGGTGGGGGTGGTGGGGGACATGACTTGGACATGGGTGGGGGCCTGCTGGCAGGTGCCGCACAGTGCTGGGGGGTGGGGGTGCAAGGGGACATGAGTTGGTGTTCATTAGTTCAAGGAGACATGTGCCTTTGCTGGGGGGCATGCCCATGGTGGGTGGGCTGCCTGCGGGACATGACCAGGGATGCAGGGTAGTCCCCTGTGGTGTGGGCTGCCTGCAGGGGCCGTGGAGGGTGTACAGGGTACACCTGGGAGGACCCACACTGTCAAATCACATGTGGAACTTCCCGCGCACCCCTGAAATACACGCGCCCCGGCTATTCGCGTGTGGAACTTCCCGCGCAACCCTGAAATACACGCGCCCAGGCTATTCGCGTGTGGAACTTCCCGCGCACCCCTGAAATACACGCGCCCAGGCTATTCGCGTGTGGAACTTCCCGCGCACCCCTGAAATACACGCGCCCCCAGGCTATTCGCGTGTGGAACTTCCCGCGCACCCCTGAAATACACGCGCCCAGGCTATTCGCGTGTGGAACTTCCCGCGCACCCCTGAAATACACGCGCCCAGGCTATTCGCGTGTGGAACTTCCCGCGCACCCCTGAAATACACGCGCCCAGGCTATTCGCGTGTGGAACTTCCCGCGCACCCCTGAAATACACGCGCCCAGGCTATTCGCGTGTGGAACTTCCCGCGCACCCCTGAAATACACGCGCCCAGGCTATTCGCGTGTGGAACTTCCCGCGCACCCCTGAAATACACGAGCCCAGGCTATTCGTGTGTGGAACTTCCCGCACACCCCTGAAATACACGCGCCCAGGCTATTCGCGTGTGGAACTTATCGCGCACCCCTGGAATACACGCGCCCCCAGGCTATTCGCGTGTGGAACTTCCCGCGCACCCCTGAAATACACGCGCCCAGGCTATTCGCGTGTGGAACTTCCCGCGCACCCCTGGAATACACGCGCCCCCAGGCTATTCGCGTGTGGAACTTCCCGCGCACCCCTGAAATACACGCGCCCAGGCTATTCGCGTGTGGAACTTCACGCGCACCCCTGGAATACACGTAGCCCGCTCCCCCAGGCCCGATCGCGTGAGGAACTTCACGCGAACCCCTGTAATACACGTAGCCCGCTACCCCAGGCCCGATCGCGTGAGGAACTTCACGCGAACCCCTGTAATACACGTAGCCCGCTCCCCCAGGCCCGATCGCGTGTGAAACTTCACGCGAACCCCTGAAATACACGTAGCCCTCTCCCCCAGGCCCGATCGCGTGAGGAACTTCACGCGAACCCCTGTAATACACGTAGCCCGCTCCCCCAGGCCCGATCGCGTGTGAAACTTCACGCGAACCCCTGAAATACACGTAGCACGCTCCCCCAGGCCCGATCGCGTGAGGAACTTCACGCGAACCCCTGTGATGCACGTACCCTGCTGAAATCGCGTGTTAGACTTCCCGCGCACCCCGGTATACACGCACACGTATTTTTTGTCAGCGGGTGTCCGTGTTTGTGGGTACCCCTTTGCACGTCATTTTTCCTGGAGGGCCACAGTATGGGACATTCATCATGGCAGTATATAGGTGCTATTTGTTGGCGCACCTTTTGGCGCACATTTCTTACAGCCGCAGAGACGCTACCGCCTGCTTTCTTGTGGCGGTCGTGTTTGTGCCTGTGCGCTGGTTTGAGCGTGCGCTTTTTTGCCCTATTCTATTCCATGAATACGTGTTTTAGGCGAGCGTGTGGGCGTTCCGCGCACTTGTGCCCTGTACTTCCCCCGTGACGCCCACGTTTTGGCAAGTTGTTCCCCATTCCGAGTGTTACGCCCGTGTTACGCCTACTTTTGTTGCGTGCGCCGCGCTATGTGCGAATTTCGCTGTGGCCTGTGCGATTTTCGCTGTGACCTGGCGCACGCTGTTAGATGGCCTGTGCGCCAACGTGCGCCGCGCACTTTTTTATCGCACATCCGCTGGTTTTCTCGCGCACGGCCTTCCATGAATCGACGTGCGCTGCTTTTCGTGCGATTTTCGCAATTGCACTGCGATTTTCGCTATTCCACTGCGATTCGCACGTTTTTGCCCACTTGCGCCGCGCTAATTATTCCATGAATCGGCCTGTTAATTAGTCCTCCACCTTTATGTTTATATTATTTTTCGACTATTGCTTTTCTGTCATATGTAACCTGTAACCTGTTCTGCATCCAGATGCCTCTAGGCCTGGCACGCACGGTACATGAATAAACAATTACAATTACAATGATATATACTCCTGCGAACCTGGGTACATAGAGGGAGGGCAGATATATGTTTAAAACATATATTTTGGATGGCTTCAAGGTGCAAGGAACTGGAGTAGCCCCAAATTTCACTTTCAAATAACACCAAATGGCAAAGTTTTGTTGTAAAAATACTAAGGCATTTAGTTAACCAACCGGCTCCATGTTGCCACACGTAACACTCGCTCTTGCGTCAAACACTCCTCTGATATCTGCCACCTCCTTGAACTTATGGATTTTGATGTTCTTGCCCTCACTGAGACATGGTTTAAGGACAGATCCATCACATGTTTTGACACACTTCTCCCTGATGGCTACACAATCCTTTCTGAGCCCAGGCCCAACAGGCCAGGAGGAGGAGTAGCCCTCATCTTTCCTGTGTGGATCTCTGTTTCCGTTATTCCCACTCAGGCCTACTCCTCCTTTGAATGCTTGGACTGCAGGCTCTATCTCTCTACTGTCTCCTCTCTTACTCTGGTCACCTTCTATATGCCGCCGGGGCAGTCTACCCTTTTCTTCTAGGAATGGGCAGACCTGCCCTCTGCTCTCCTTTCCTCCTATTCTAATTCCTCTTGCTGGGGCATTTTAACATACACCTTGACTCCCTGACTCTTCAGGATCACTCCCAAATCTGTGTGACTCTCTTTCTCTCTCCATTCTACCCTTTCGTCCGACACACACCGCAGGCCAAATCTTGGATGCTCCCTTCACCAACATCCCTCTATCTATCCCTTTCACTACCTCACTCTCCTGGACCGATCACTCTCTTCTCTTTTCACACCTGAAGCTCTCTTCTTCTCTAGCACTGGCACACTCTGCACTGCCGACAGCCTTCATGGTCTTCCGACCCATGAAAAGAGTGTCAGTGGTTGTGTTTGCTTCCACCTTCTCTCCTCCTTCGACTCCTGAGGCTGACTCCCACCCTGACACAGCCCTCACTAATCTTCACCTTTCCATCTCCAACACTCTCAACATTCTTGCCCCCGTTGTGAGGGTCCGACTGAAGCCTGTCAAAAAGTGCAACACTTGGTACGACTCCAATTGGGCTGCCCTAAAACGCGAGTGCAGAGCAGCAAAGAGGAATCGGAGATCCTCAGATATACCTTCTGACAAAGTAGCCTGCAGTCTTCTTCAAAGGCAATACCAACTTCTCATAAGATCCAAAAAGAGAGTCCACATTCAAGCCCCCATCTCAGCAGCAACTAACAACATGGATGCACATTTCAAAATCTGAAAGGAACTGACCAACGCTACTGCAGCGTCATCCTCTACTACACGCATCAAGACACTTTGCTCGGCCCTGGATGCTCACTACACCACGAAGACACAGGACATTCTGACCACTCTCACCTCTGCACCCATTCTTGCAACAAAATCTCTTCAGCTTGCCTCCGCCGCCCTCTCCCCTGCCACTCATTTCTCATCCCACTCCCTGGTCGCACCTGAGGAGGTCTCTAGGAAACTCCATGAAAGCCTCTTCCAAACAGATGGCCCCCTGCCCTTCCAAAACCATCAAGGACAACATTGACACTCTTGCTCCAGCCCTGGGAGTTTTCCCCACTTCTCTTAACCACTATCTTGTGAACCCTCTGCTTGAAAAACCTTCCGCCTACCCTTCCAATCTAGCAAACTACTGACCGATCTCTATCACTCCCTACCTTGGAAAACTCCTTTAGAAGTTCACTATCTCTCAGTTTACCCTCCACACAGAATCTGTTGATTGTCTCCATGACCATCAGTCTGGATTTAGAGCATCCAGAGGCATGGAAACTGCTCCTCTGAACACCCATGAAAATCTGCTCTCAAATCTTGACTCTTACTCTTCCTCTGTGTTCCTTCTTCTCAACCTCTCCTCTGCTTTCGACACAGTAAACCACAACCTCATGATATCTCTTCTTTGTTACACCCTAGGGATCCCAGATCAGGCTAGATATACAAGTGGTGTCTGTGGCACATCCCGTGTTACTACTCTTGATATAATGGAACATCTATTTCTAAGATCTTTGTTGGGCATTAAGCACACTCATATTTAAAGAATGATTTCTTAAATTATCTGGGATTCATTTCAAATCCTATGCCAAGACAGCATATTGTATTATTCAGTATGAATCCATTGCCTTTGACAGCAAATACAGGGACATGGTCTCTTGCTGGTTTTAAATGTCCCTATTATTGTAATGAACTACATGTTGTTTTTCCAAATGTATGAAGATCCAAGATCAAAACTTTTTTTTAAAAAACACTTTTTAGATTTCAGAAGATGTGATCATGTTGTTTTGCATTGGGTTTTCTGTGTAGTGCTAAAGATCCATGTGTCTGTTCGAGATTAAAACATTATCTTGTACTTGCAGTGAGACTTAGGAAAGATTCTTAATCTAGTAATGTGCTTTATTGGTAATGCACTTTATTTGTAGTAATGATTGTATCATTAAATTCATCTACTAATGTTCGTTATTTGTAATGCACTTTACTTGCAGTAAAGTTTTTATTACAAATTACACTAATTTTACACTACACATTTTAATATGTATGCTGTTGCTTTTGAACTTGTTTCGAATAAAGCATATTTGACTGACTGACATTCACTCCTTTCGGAAAAGGGGGAGGGGGAAGGGGGGAATGATGCCAGATTCATTTTATACTAGCTGGATAGGTCATGTTACATTATATTCATGTTTCATTCTAATGTTTTGTTTAAATGTCTAATTTTAAAGCTTATTTGAACCTGCCAAAGACAGCAGGTTGTAACCCCCTAATCCAACACACAGAAACAGAATGGTAGACTAGGATATTGAATGTGTTAACTAGGTCATAAACCACTGTTTTGACCTAATTTTCACATGATGGCCTCTATTAACTGGACACAGTAACTGTAGCCCAGGGTGATCAGGCTAGTCAAAGGCGGCAGTATGTAAATTAACTACCATAAGAGTCCAGCCTCAGTCTAAAAGGATTCCTGCCTCATACACCAATGTAACTATTACATTAAAGGACTTCTCAGAACTCAGGAACCACCAGACGTAGGCTTCTGCTCCCAAGGAACCGATGGTTGAAATCCCACCCTCAGTTAAATGTGCCCATTTTTCTTTCCAGCTGTCCCATCTATAGAAGCTAGTTATTTGTGGCTATTCAGACTCAGAAGGAGTGAATGGAGGGGCTTTAAATACTGTGTTTACTTGGGCAGGGTTTCTGCATGTCTTGGGTCACCATGACACATTGGAAGGCCCAAATGTCTGACTGCGGCTATGCCATGGATAGGCTCTATGTCCTTAAAGACTTAGCACACAAGCAAAAGCCTCTAGAGTGTTGGTAACCATGACATAATTAAATGAGGAAACAGACACACATAAGTTTAATTTGCTTGCTGTTCAGGGAGCTGTTGTAAACATGGTAAATTCAGATTTATGACATACAACCCCTCTCATATGTTGTTGGGGGCACTACAGATATAAGCAGAAGGGCTTTGCCGTCTGTGTTTTTTAAGGCGTAGCTTCAACATGCTCATGCTAACCATGCATTGAAAAGATTCCAGAAATATCGCCTGGGGCATAAAAAATCCTTTTCTCCAGCTATCTCTCCTTTCGGCGCTGTGCCCCTTAGAATGCAGTTGAGTATTTATTTATTTTTGCATTTGTTACAGTGCACTGAACCCTTGGGTATCTGGGTGCTCATTACATTGATAGCTAAACAAAAAAGAACATCAGTAGAAGAGGGGATGGGAAAGATGATGGGGGTACAATATGTATATTAGGTTCAGTACATTGAGATGAAGATGGTGGTTGGTGGTGCTTTAAGTGAACACCCAGGTCTTAAGGTTTTTTCTCAAAGTCCAGCATGATGGCTCCTTTCTCCAGTCAATGGGGAGGTTGCTCAATAGTATAACGGCTACGGCTTCGAGGCTCGAGCCTCCAGCGCATTTGCAACTGAAGCTGGGGCCTTTGACTAGGTGGCAGTTTGCAGATTGTAGTGGCCGTGCAGGCATATATCTTTCTGCCCGCTGGTAGAGGTAAACTGGAGCAGTGTCAGAGAGGCATTTGTGCATGATGAATAGAGTTTTGGATTTGATCCTTGAATTTCTTCCATCTATACACATAGCTCCTCCGCCTTTTCCTGGTCATGCCCTCCTGAGCATCTTATCTATCCTTTGCCCTCACCAACCACTATCTACCCAACTTTGCTCCCCCTACCATTACTGACTGTTCTGTAATACTCCTCCTTTGCCTCTCTAACAGGCAACAACACGTTGATGCCATGAATTATGGCAGGGAGTGCTATATAAACATAACATGATACAATGAATATTTAAATCACTTAAATTATATATGTGAAAGACAACCAACATCACAATACATACTATCACTATGTTGTGTATCAATATAGTCTATCACTTGATCTCTCAAATCAGTTTCTCACTTTTACAGTGGACACTCTTGACTCCCTAATCCTTAATAATCTAGTAAAAACGACTTCAAACACCAACACATTCCATAATTGTTCACCAGAAAAAGATAGTGGTAAGCCACTCTGATTTGCCTAAAACCCAAATTAATTAATAGAGGAATCAGATATTCCCACAAGGGTGAATTATACCATGGGTAAAAAGAACAGAGTGTACATATTGGTTTCCTTTGAAATATCAGCACATTGACAACATGTGTCCTTGTATTTCTCAATTTCAATATGTACATGACAACTGGTAAAACCTTAATTTTATATTCAGCAGTCTTGCCCATGTAGTCTGTACAAATAGTACATACAATTAATTGTTAAAATTAAAATGTTGGCTGTATGGTAAATAGGCTGCTTCAGTCTAATAGAGGCATAGGGTGGTATCAATGAGGGTTGGATAATGTCCCTTATTTGAACAAAGGGACAATTAGGCAGCATTTCGATGAGGAGGTATAATATGTGTGTAAGCAGATGCACTACAAATCCACTCTAAGACTGATGACCACCATTTTGCGAACCATCTAAAAATCTCTGACCTTTGACCATCATTGTCAGCAACTTTTTCACATTTAAAGGACTTAATACAATAGGAAATCTACTCCTGTGCAATCATAATACCCTGCCCTTAATATTCAATGTGGTAAAAATTAATTGTGTCTGCTGCATCTATAATAATTCACTGAAAATATGACATCCACATTGTTTGAGAGATTGAATTGCATTTCGCAATACTAGGATGTTCATGCACCATTGCAACACATTTCCAAGATTTTGCATTAATTCTTGATTTCTGCCCAATATGATAAATCCTATTGCTTAACAATGAAATCATGTTCTTCTTCTTTCTTCTTTAAATATTGTTTCACATCTCTTTCAGACTGAAGATTTTCCCAAAGAGAGATCCTCATTTTTCTCTCCCTTATTCAGCTTAGTTACAAACACTCTACTATCAGAGTCATTTAATGGGCATTGTTGTTAAAACGTTGCCTTACTCTAGATATGGCATTAGTTTTGCAAGATTATTCCATACATAGTTTACATTAATTGCATAAACAAACATACCAAACCATTCAGGTCGGATGCATTGTTTACAATGTTCTCATAATGATCCATGATTTACTTACTATGTACAAGTCTCTCAAAATCTTCCCTTTCATTCTTAGACATACCTGAGTAATGGACCAAAGAAGGAACATTCCTGTTGTTGCATTACACTACTGAGGTGCAGAACAAATCCTTTTAAGGGTCTATGTTCACTATCAGAGTGGTCATAGACCAAAAATCAGCTGACCTTTGTAAATGAAGAGCAGTCAACCAGACAGTAGTAAATGATTGATGATCCATTACCAAAGATGTAGGTACATTTTGGTGGAATATCACCTTGACATCTCCCATTTAATTTCAACAGCCCAAATCTCAGCATACAATCATTTATAATTCGGCCTCTGCAATTAGGCTTCTAACATCAATTATTCCTTAATAAATCTTACAACATTGCCCCAGTAATCTTCTATCACTAATTTCTCTGATGCAAAGTACTAGTTTGGCAATTAGATCACCCATAATAATAACAGTATAAGAAGGAGTGTTATCCAAGAGATCACACAAATTACTATTTGAACTAAAAACAGACTGCCCTCAATATTTGGTGGAATATAATTATTGACACTGAAGATTTTTGAGTGGAAGAAGGATCCAATAATGAAACTATAACTGCCCATGTACTGTCAAACCTGACCCTCTCGATATGAATTGGCAAATTGTTCCTGAGAAAGTATCAAATTCACTCAAGCTAATATTGTCTGCTGATCAATTCTCTTGCTAAGATGTTATTTCAGAAGACTTTTCAAACCAGGATGCTCATACACCATTGCATCCTATTTCAAAAAGATTTTGAAGTCAATTTGGCATGCTGCCCTATACAATAAATGTAATAATGATTATATTGGATTTTGCAGCAAAATTAAGATAGGTTGTAATAGCGAAGAAAATCAATGTGCAACATGAGGGAATATAATGATGACATATTTCCGCAGGTCTAATTGTAGTTGTTTACATTTCCTATAGCAGTTAGCATCTTTCTAAAACTGCATCTATTGTGTGCCTGTTCTACTAACTCTTTCTATATGTTGCATATCTTAATATAGTTGGGATGTGTCATAGGGCTTTGGATCATAGCGTATTGCTATTGCCTTACACTGCAATCTCTTCTAATAGCACAGATTTAATTGTATGCCTCTTCTAATTGATTTAGCCTGTTCAGTACACTTTCATTAGTCGCTTCTCTTATACGTCTTCCAGTAACTCTTTTTATTTCTGGATTCTCATGGTTTCACACCTTCTCGCTGTAGCACTGCTATGGGCATAGTTAGCCATGTTTTTTCTAAAGTTACCCGTGTCATTAATTGCATTCAACTCTAACACCATGTTAAAACCTAGGTCTACGGAAAGTCATAATTTCACTGTTGATCAATCAACAGATAACTCTAAACCCAGAGGGTAAAGTAATTATGGCAATGCTGCAGGCTACTCTGAACTATGGTTATTTGGCATTTAAAGAAAACAGTGGGGAGCAATTTGAACTTTCTTAAGTACCACAGGACATCAGTCCCTCTTTCTCTTTGCTTTGGCTTCACTGGCTGGCAGTCAAATAAAACCACTCACAGTCTTTCGGGTTTTAAGAGTCCAGACACTTCTTTCTTGGCAGAATGGTTTCTCCTTTGTTGTATGTATCAGAATGTCACTCTCATTGGTAGAAACTTACACCAGCGTGTGTCATGGGTCACCTGGGTCATTTATAAAGGCACAAGGTGTTGGCAATACAATTCCAGATCTATCTGTACCTGGGAATGGAAAAGTCCCCCATCTGGTGCCATTTCCAAACTGCCAGTTTCAGCAAAAGGTTGGTTGTTGTCTCACAAGTCAGGTGCCCCATGTCAGGGGCACATCCTCCTTCTTCTGACCACCCTCCTTCTTTCCCCTGCCTCATCTGTTATTTTCTCTACTATGCTGCTCAACACCCCAAAACATTCATACCATCTTCACCTTCCCACTCAGATTTCTTCTCCACCACCTACTTGCTGCTTCGTCCTTCATCTCTTCTCTTGTCTCCATCATCCTCTTGAAACAGCTATACTTCCCCACATCCTCTTATAAGATAATTACTTTGTTCTCTATTTTCTTCTGCACTCCTCATCCTTGTGTTGTTCTACCACCTTCTGGTTTCCTCCAACCTCTTTCATTCTCATTCTTGTCTATGCTTGAGCTTCTACTTCTTGTTAGTCTCCAGCACCTCTTGATTGTTCCCAGCCTCCTCTTCTCTCTCTCTCCCTCTCCCTCTCTCTCTCTCTTTCTCTCTCTCTCTGTTCCCCCTTTTGATTTTCAATCTGTTCCAATACGCCCTCATTTTTCAACCTCCCTCATGTTGTCATGCTCATTCGTCTCTCCTTCCTACTCTTATTTCTACTCCACCTGCATTGCCATTATTCTCCTCCTTGTTCTGCTCCACTACTAGGCTACTGGGCCTACGTGTGGAGCCATCAATGAATAACTGAATTAACCTGTTTCCATCTCTGAGTCACCCACAAGGATATGTTCCCTACGTTTAATTCAATTTTTTCTCTGCTATTTATTTATCTGTGGTTGCATACAGAGCTTTGGATTGAGCTCTTATTAGAGCTATCTGCCACCTTGTTTTTATTGCTCTTTGTATTCACCTCTGTCCACTACTGAAGCTTCTTGAGCTCTGCAAGTAAGGGTGTGCTGTAGGTGATTCTGGCTGGCATCTGCAAGAGTTAGTGCTCTAGGCTTGCGTGTGCTGTTGTGAACTGCATCTGACATCTTTCACTTTTACAACCTATCCGAATAGGGCTTCACAAGTCCATCGACTCTATCTTGGTTGCTACATAGCGATACCCACCAAGACAATTTTCCTGACAATGGGCCTCATTACAAGTACCGCAGTAAGGCAACAACGGCGCCGGTATCGCTACCACACCATTGCTACTGTACCGCCATACTAGGAGTTCTGCTTGCGGGTGCCCTTTCAGCCACCAGGTCTGACCTGGTGGCCGTACCGGCACCCGCAAGCAGAACATGATGGTAGCACTGGTACTGTTTTTAACGGTACCGGTGCTACCACCTTCCCCAAAGGGGCTGAATGGGGATGGGGAGTCCCTTATTACTGGCAACCGCGAATGGGCAATTACAGGGTCCGCCAAACTCGGCATGACCCGGTAATTGCCCATTAGCGGGTGATGGAAAAAAATGGATACCAGCGGCAGCCGTGCCTGTACTACAGGCACGGCTACCACCAGCCTCGTAATGAGGCCCAATGTCTCTTTTAGTAGTTTGGGTCTCACAGGTTACAATGAATGCTGGTGATAGTGGTCATTGGAGTGGAACATTCCTATTGTCATAGAGCATAGCAACAAGATTACCACAACTCAGGGAAATATGCAGATGTCCCTCACACCTGTCATCTGGGGTGGCAGATCTACTTAAACACAGTTTGAGATGGACTGGCAAACCTGGGGGATTACCAACTTCCTCTTCCAGTTCTCACTTTGCATACCCATTGGCTGTTCCCATGTTGCATTGCTTCCCCAGTTCAATCTTCTAACTGTGACCATGAGACTTCACCACAATATTATCTAAATTAACACATATAACGACTTTAATTCCACATTGGATTACTGGGCATTTCCAATGCTTCAATGCCTTTTCTGCAGCTTCCTTCACTTCAAAGGGCCTTTTCTCGTTTCACTTGCATTCCCGCTGTGGCATTGCCCACTCTGTTGTCATGCAGCAATCTTACCTTTAGAAGGGGATTTTCCTCTTTTCACCTCTCCATCTCCTTCCCACCTCTCTCATCCATCTGCTCATTTGAAGGTGAATCCCCCTTTTCACCCCTCTCCTCATTACTCTTGGTCCAGCCAGACCACCCCAGTACCCATCTTCCCTAGCTTGTGTTTGCCGTGTCCGCTCAAATGGTCATCCTTCTTTCCTGCTCCATTCCTCTTCTGGACATGTGCCTTGTCGCCCTTCCGGCGACTCCAACTGCCGCCCCCTCGTTTATTTATGCTACACGGCTCACATTGTGTATGGTAAAGGCAGATTAAGCCAGACCTTTCCGGAAATCTCTGTCTACCGAATACAATGAACGTCTTGAACTTTTAAATTCATGTGTCTTACCTAGCCTTCAATAAGGTAAGATTTGGAGAGCGGCCTTCTGGCAGCTATGACTCAGTTTGATTTACTCAAGTTTGAGCCTGTCTTTCCATGTGCCCAGGTGATGTGCTTTCATAGTGTTTTCTGTTGCTTTTCACTAATATGTGATGTGTTTTGGTCGGTGGCAAGACTTGCTTTTCATACACTACTTGTCATCAATATTTCTAATACCAGCTGACATGCGAAACACTCTTTGCTGCAATGTGAGATGCTGTCTGAGTGAAGGGGAACTGGGTTACTTTTTCAATTGATGATAGGCCTAAATAAATTGAAAAACAACATCTTTACTCTCTCCGTGGTGTGGTAATAGACAGAAACTGCATTGCCCATGTGCAAGGTTTTGGCCGAGGGCATGGCTGCACACTGTGCTTATATTTATGGACACTTGAACCACCTACAAGGTCCCGACATCGCAACTGAATCTTGGCGATTGAGCATGTGATGGCAACAACAGTGCAGCCTGGGAGCTGAGTTCCAAACATGCCTTTTATTCCCTTTTTATAAGGCCTAATATTGCCTACAAATAAATACATGTCTGATTAACATATCTGTATTAAAATGAAACTACGTGTAGTTAATTGCTATTTACTTTTGATAAATGTCTGGAAGTAGTACGCCTTACGGTAGCCAAGAGGACCAGTCTGTGTAATTGGGTGTTCAGCTTCCAATAAATTGCGTTTCTGAACACCTTGATGACAAATGACATGTTTTAATCTCTACAAACTGTCACACTTTTAAATGATTACAAAATAATAAAATAACAATCTGCTTTATCAAAAAGTACTCTTTTTTGGGTCTGTTTTTTCTCTCATTTGAATTATGTAGGAGTCCATTCCTCATAGTCTGTAGTTTTCTCTGAAAGCAAGTGTCCTCGCCACTTGGTAACTGAGGGGATCTAAGGCAATGATCCGCTTTACCTGCTATGTAGTAGTACATTACTGTCAAGCTTCTGCTTGCAAGTGCACACTATAGTTGTACAGGCTGCATGTTCATGGAATACATACTGTACTGTATTTGCAACCGGAGTTTGAATGATTGACTTGGCAATGGGAGCAGCCTTTGCAGTTATGAGTCTTTTGTCAATAGTTTTTCTCTTTTACCCTCATTTTCCTTGCTATTGTAATATTGCCTGGGAAACTGCACTGAAATTGAATCATGTGTTAAACTCCAGCAACGCACAAGGCAGAAGTTCTGGGATCTTGCAAGGTCTTTGCACTTTTTCGTCGGTGCTACGTTGGTCGAACTTAGATACAGTGTCGAATGGTACCTGATTCAGGTGGTAAGCATTGATGTCTGGACTCAATACTGTTCTACGCCTGCCACCAGTGTCCACAAATTCAAATGTAATATATGAAATAAATAAATGAAAACATGACAATTCAGATTTTGGTGCAACCTTGTGTCTTCCATCACCGCATCATCCTACTGCTTTAAAAGATGCTATTTTGAAGGCAACTGTATATTTATTATGTGTTAATTGCAATTCTTCAACGTCTGTACTCCACTTTCACTTTTCTGGTACTGCACAATGACTAAAATCATCACAAAACTGAGCAATAATCTGAAGGAACTTTTTGCATTTAATATATCTAGACACACTGTGCCTCCTTATAAGTGGGCTGGTGCGGTAATAATGTACCTGTATTAAAGCATATCGGGATGTTACTGCACCAGCCAACTACAAGTGTGCCGGTGGGGTGGAGGGATTACCGGCAGCTAAGAGCTGGGTGTAATTCCAACACCCTACCAGCAACAATAGCCTGTATTACCAGCAACAGTACTACGGGTGCTGGTAATACAGCCAAATCCCAGTATGGAGTCACCCAAACATTCTGAAACCGGCGCTAATTCCGCTGGACCGAGAGCTAGAAAAGGTGTAAACATTTTCCGGTGTCTTGGTGGATTTTCAGCCAGGATACAGGCAAGGCCGCAATGACTCCTGTCTCTGGGGCGCAGGACCCACTCTTGAAAAGTGTTTGAACCGCGGGCACTAGAAAACTCTCAATAATGCAGGAAGATGATCCAAAACATTCTTCAACTCCAGGATCCACAGTTTCATCAGGTCAATACTCCAATTGAATCTACCAATATACATTTGATGGAAAGGGTGTAGGCAAACCTGAAGGTATATTTGAAGCGGCACCTTTAACATATCAACAAGACTGAACTAATTAATCTTACTGCACAATTCTAGTTTGAGGTACACTCACAAGACCTTTGCTGAAGGACAAATACCCATGCTTAAAGTGACCTACCTGTGGATGTTTAAAGAAATGTGTCACCAACAATGATCAAATTCAGTATTAGTATATGTTACCCTCAAATCTGACATACAAACGGGCATTTTGGGGAAGAGTGTGATATCAATGTTTTGCAGGACATACTTAATACATTTATTTAGATTTTGTTTATTCCTACATGTCACGTTGGATAAAGAGAGAGCGTGTACATGCTTCATCTCCTGCCACTAGTTTTTCAGGTTATGGGCCAGTGACAAATATTAGATCCTGTATCAGCACAGTGTCCTTCATTTTCACTTGGATCCATTTTCCGGTTGGAGGGTTGGTGCAGGGAGGTGATATAGGGGGATGTAATTGGGGACCATGTGTTACTCGGCCAGCTTCGTGGTAAGTGGGTAGTAGGGTGGAACGGCTTGCTTTACATGTTGCAGGAGTTGAGTGCACCCCAAAATAATTATCTGTGGAATTACATAAATAAAAAGCACTACAAACTGAAGGAAGATAATAATATTAATAATGATAATAACAATAATAATAGTAATAATGAATAGATCATACATATTAAACATAACAAAGGACTGACTCCTCTGCTGAGACAAATACAGATGGGCACACACATACACACACACAAGCAAGCACACACACACTCATACACACACTGTCTCTCACACACACACATCAACTAATCCCCTGAATACTTACCAATACTCACTATACTCATTAACATGAACCATGCTTTTGTGATCTCATCATCCCTCTCAATCATTCATAAACTCTCCTAACGCTTACGTCACATGTAGCCCTTTATTGCACCCCAATTTGTATGTTTGTCTATATGCAGGTTACGGTGCTCTTGAATAGCATAACTTCTACTATTTTGGGAGCCCCTGGCATCATTGCCCTACAACTGAAAACACTGTGATCACCTTCAGCTTCATCTATGATCCTTCTTTACAAAAATAATTTGATGTCATCTATCTCAATATCAGAGACAATCTGTCATAAATCTTCATGACATCCTTTCCATCAAATACCACATCAAATACCACAAAGTATTCCAAACCATCAACTTTAACCAGCAGATCATGTATGAACATTGCCATAATGTCACTTCAAAGACTTTGCTGTTAGTGTATTAGTCCTATTGAACCATCAGATGGCATAGACACACTCAATCACTGCTACTTCACACTCTTCTCACAGCAGCCGACATCAAATGCATTCAGAGTGTTTGTTCTTTTGCTACAAGACAGGCCCACGGGGATGGTATCGCCTGACATAGGTTCACAGCATGATTTCAGGAGGACAATTAAGATTGAAGAGGGGTGGGTCTGGCCAGGCCAGCTCGTGCTCTGTATGGCTGTGTTGTGTATGGCTTTGCCTCTTCTGTTGGTGCTGCTGCCCTACCCGCCTCACACAGCAGAGCAACCAATCACTCACAGCATTTAACATGACAAATGCAGCTTCTAGCTGCAGTGAGCCAATATGGCGTTGTGGTTCTCGCTTTGCTGTCTGGCCCTTGGAGACTGTCTGGACCGGTTGTGGACCAGCATGTCTGCACGTGAAAGAGAGAGCGAAGCACGAGACTAGCAAGGCCCGGCCCAGGTCCCCATGCTAGCTGGAACTACATAGCCAGGCAGGGCCCAAGGGCAAGGGCAGGTGGTGGCAGGTCAACAGCAACTTGTACCACATCCAAGATCTGAAGGACAACGAGGACGGAGAAGCAGGTAGGCTGCATTATCTTATTTCCCCACAACACACACTGGCAATTATTTAATGGCACATTGCCATCATGGCCTTGGCATCATTCCTCGTTTCCATCTGGTCATAAAGCTCCTCAGGCAGGCAGATACATATTCGTATCTGTTGGGCAGGGAACAGGCTCTGTGTATGATCATCTGTAGATTTATATCAAGCAGATGGTGGAATGGTACCAATGCCGGAATTGGCAAGCCTAACTATAATGGATGGGTGCAGAGCAATCGCTCGCTCTCTGGGTTGAACACTGTAAAGGCAAACAAGCAACAGTGTGTTGGTTGCTGTGTTCATTGGAGCATGCAGGTTTGCAAAGGTCCTCGTTCATGATCGAGAGATACACCTCTCCTTGCCCATTGTGGGGGTTGGCCGACTGGCAAAAGTAAGCGCCACCATGACTGAGTGCCAGAGATTCCGATAAGTGCAGGGCCAACTCAGCCTTTTACCCTTCTAAGATCAATACATGTGGATGATATTAAAAGTGCAACACATCTGCTGTGCATGATGCGCTACTGGTGAGTGGCGACACTTGTGTTGCCTGTTTATGTGTTCTAGCAAGCAGACCCAAAGTGTTTAATATAAAGGTCATGCAAAGAGCTCAGTCTGTAATAATACACCAAGAACACACTGCAATGTAACACATCATAACACAGATCCAGTTCTAATGTGAAGCAGCTCAGATTCTATTAATTTTAGTTTATTAATTTTGGATACCTGTACACTGGCATTTAGACAGTGCTCCTGACGTTGTCATCTAAGGAAACTTAGACATGAGGGTAAAGAGATGTGCCCCAGTTTACACAATATCACCTAGTAGGGGGTTACATTCTAGGTTATCGAGATCACAGTCACTTGACCATGCCTGGGTAGTAGAGCCTTTCTAGTGAAGGATAGAGTATAATGTATTTCCCAAGAGGCCAGTATTTCATAGAGGCCAGTTGTGTTGAGGCACAGTCTGTCACATGTTCTCGAGGTTGCCACATCCCTAAATGCTTTTGCACATGGTTCAGTCAGTCTCTGCCTGAAAGAGTGATAATCAGTGAGTAAGTGGAATGGGGCATGTTTGAGCAAAATGCATGTGTTTTACTCAGTACATAAGTAAGATAGCTCAGAAAGTTGACCTCTCGCTGCTGCAACCTGTGTGTGATATGCAGGCCGCAGGGCCGAATCCCTCAAGGCCAATTTACCCTTTCATCTTTGTGAGATCAGTAAAAGAGTAAACACGTTGGTTCGGTGATAATTTTATGTTAAAATGTTCTAAGTAAAGTGCTTTGATGAAAGTGCTATATAAATAACAAATCATCCTTATACATGTTAGTTTGTGCCTATGCTACCTGGGGTATGGGCAGTGAGGCTATAGTAAGTGAATGTAACATGCAAAACATTGGTTACGCTCATGCAATAATTGTATTTCTTCGTTGTGTACATGAAGCAACACGGGTTCTAACATGATGAAGTGTGATTCTACTGCCATTACGTAATTTTCTAAGTTTAAGTGTCTCCATTGGGGTGTATGGAGTTAAATAGTTTTGTTCACAGTTGCAAAATGTAGTGCATTTGGGGGAATCAGGGTTAGAAGAAAAATCACCCCAACATAGTTAGCAGACCACATCTCTTTCCAGCCATTGCCTTGTTGTACACTGGACTTGTTGACCCAGAACCTAATATAAAATGGCTATGCGTGCTAACTGGACCTAATGAACCAGATAACGCTGGGCCTTATGTAATACCTTCATGCTATCTTAAATGGGTATAATGGAATTTGCCCATGCTGCTCTAACTGGCCCTAATGGATCTCGGGGCCATCTGGGAATAATGGAATTTTGACTATGATATACCATTGCAGCTCAATGTACTGGAACCTGGGCTATACTTCCTCAACCCATGTGTACTCCTTCCCAATCCATCCCATTACTAGCCCGTGCCACCAGTTGCTGCAGTTCCAAACATGTGACATGGAGACATGGAGCAACAGCAGTGTGACGTGCTGATCTAGCACTGAGCCGGGCCGCCAGCGCTGCAGCGTCACCAGGGACTGCATTAGTAAGCCAATATTTTTTGGGCCCTGTCACTTATTTTTTACAAATGGTCATGCAAAATATGCAGAATCTTCTACTGATAGCATAGTGCCCACATTTATATTGTCTGGAGGGAAAGCAGTGAGGGCTAGACGAGAATAAGAGCAGGAGAAAAATAAATATCACAGAAGAGTTGTGTCGACAGCCCGCAATGATCATTTCCGCACTGCGTCAGTGTAAAGTTTTGCATGTCTCATTGTACAGCAATATAATGGCCCTGGGCACATCTTGTGCTTAAGAATAGTTTTAAATAAAAATGAAAATATATGGAAAAGGTTTCTCATCACGCCCAGGCTGTGCCATTTATTTATTGTATTCAGTGAAGGGAAAGGTGAGTGTTTTCATCAGAATCCTTGCACAAGAGCAATAACAGCAGAAATCAGAGCGTTCCCTTAACATGACACTTAACTATGGCAAATGCTGAAGAGTGAGCATGATTGTGATGGAGCTGGGCAGGGGGAAGATACATGAGTGAACACAGACTGGGGATATCGAAGACTGCCAATGTTCTACATACATTATGGGAAGGACAGGAGGTTCGACTGTAGGTATCTGGCACCCCTTTGTGCACAGTAATGTTTTTGAGAACAGTTTTGAAGCACTGTACAGTGCCTATATGCAGGCAAGGAGTTCAAGTGGTAGGGATCAGGAAAGGAGAAGGAACAGTAGTTAGTATAGAGCGGCCATGGGATTGATAAATTGAGCAGGGCTCGGAAGTGAACGGACAAGTCAGGGAGTCATTGGACCCAGTCATAATCAAGCAAAAGGGGCAGCACATATTTATTACACGGCCCTCGGTAGCAGCCATGTAGTTATGGTTAAGTTGCTAAACCCATAGGAAGACCTCTTTTTGGGCGGCTTATAACTTCGCTCCCATTGGATGAATCCTTATCAAACTTTGCAAAAAATGTATGTGGCCTGCTCTGATTTCTTTTGCAAAGTTTGGTGAGCTTTCCTCCGGGGGTGGGGCAAAGTTATAGGGGGAGGACAACATTTTTTTTTCCATTGACTGAATGGAGAAAAACTTTGCTCACGCCTACAGCCCAAACTGCTGGACGGATTTTCACCAAATGTGTGGCAGGATTGACGGCTTGGTGGAAAGCCGTCCAGTAGTTTTTTTTTCAAACGACCAAAAAGTAGGTCCAAAAAAATGTGTGATATCTGTGTCCGGTCCGCCAACAAATTTCCCTCCCTGTTCACTCCATGGACAGGACCCCATTGGCTAGTTTTTTAAAGGTGTTTGGTGACCCTGATACCTCAGTTCCCAAAACAGAACTGAAAGGTGCCTGGTCCCTATCATTCTCCTGTGAGACAATTGAACATCTAATTAAGAAATCATCTAGCTGCTAATTTCCCTTACCGTTTGAGACCCCCAGCAACTTTACTGAATTTCTAGCATTTGATTTTTTTACCTGGAATGTTTGTGGGCCTTTTTTCCCACACTTTCATGTACTTTAAATGTGTTTTACTTTTGTGTTCTTTGGTTAAAACATCTCCAAAGGCCTCATCTTTTTCTGTGTGTCACACAGCACCTTCAGTGCAGTGGCACAGGGGTGTCTTTTAGACTTCCCAAGGGTTAAATACCTTCTCTGGGACTGACAACCGTCTCCCAGAGCATGTAAATTAAATTGGCTCTACTAGTCTCTTTAAATTTACTCACCCAGCACACCCTATCTTCCTATAGAGTGCTGGAGGGGTTGCTTAGCTTCCCCTGAGTCAAAACACTCATGTAACAGTAAAATATTACCCTTTCCAACTTTAAATAGTTGGTGGCAGTGGTTTAGATCAAACTACCATGATTTTTCCCGGCCGCTAATAACGGTAGCTAAAAATCGAGTCAGCCATGTTTTTCAATATGGTGCCCCAGACCTATCTGTAAAAACAGACTCCGGTCATCTTTTTTCGCCATTTCTTTTAGGAAGGATCCTTCCTGTGTATGTCTCTGCGCGCCAAACCAGGTTTGGTCCCTTTGTTCGTTGGCTTTTGGCAGGCTTCAGTGCTGAAGCCTTCCTCTGGCACCAGGGTGTCTGGGGTGGACAGGATATGAGGGAGGTGCCCGAAACTCCCTGTGCTTAGTCTCCTAGGAGACCTGAATGCACTCTGGCGTGATTGGCCGGCTGACTGTCCGGCAAGGACAGCCACCCTGCTGTGTGAGTGACAGCCAGGCTGGAATGAATGGGGGGGGAAACTATTTAAAAGCAGGTCTCTGGGACTTGGAAAGGAGAGTCGACCACAGGAACGGAAGAACCGAAGACGAGCTGATGGAAGATGACTGCTGCAACTCCTGGACGACCGGTGAAGCCCTGCTATTGGTCCGAATGGTCTGAAACTCCATCGACAGAGAAGCTCTTCAAGGTTAACTTCTTCCCTTGAGTTTGGTAGGAACAACCAACTCGCAAGCCACCTGGACACCGTCCCCATCTGGTTGAATTTTCATCAGAGTGCTGTTGAAAACCGGATAGCTAGAGGGAAGGACACCAGCTTGTGTACTTTAAGGCACTCAACCTTAAACCGACATCTTGCTAAAGCTTTTGGCCTCATCCCTGGGCAGTGCAGGAACCTCCCGACGTCCTCCTTGTCCCCACGACTGAATCTCAGGAACAGCAAGATCTGCTCGAACTGCCAGGAACAACTGCCTCAGCCACTGCTTTCTTCATTAACAAGGTACTGTGCAAATGCGGTCTGGAAATCTTTTGGGCCATCGACAAGTGCGTGAAACTTTCCTCAACTATGAAGGCGTGTCCTTCCCTTAACATTCGTCAAACTTTTCACCTAGCAAAATTCTTCTAATCTCTGTGGCAAAGATTTAACTGTTATATACCAGAACTGTGCTATCCTATACAAAAGACTCTGAACCATTGACATTGGCCCAAGCCTATTGAAAAGAATTGCTGGTTGTATGTAACTGAAGCCCTTTGCCCTGCCTATGAACGTATTTGGGCTGTCTATTCTTATAACCTTGTCTTTGTACCCCTTTATTAAGTATCTGAAGTGCCAATTTGCTCCCACTTCATTTGGAGCTAAACTTGATCATTTACTTATTACTGGTTGTATTTTTGTCGTTTATTAGTGTGTGATATTGAGCTGCTTATGCTAGTGTAATGTTTTCTAACTGGCTGAGTAAATACATGTATATTCATTTAACAAGAAACCTTGAGTGAGTGTTCACTTGAATCACTGTATTGGTTGGTCTTTTGTGTAACTTGTTCTACTGCTCACTTAAACTCTTGAGATAAGTCTGGCTGCTCAGCCATCGCTACCACTTTACTGTGTAGTACAGGCTTGTACCAAAGGTGAAATTTTGCTTACACCTGTAGTCCTAATTGCCTGTAGTGTTCCCAAAGGGTACTGAGGGTGATTCTGCCTAACACTGGTGTTCAGCGCTGAGGATAAAGTATACTTTTTAAATTTAGAGTGCTACTTTTACTTTTTGTTCAAATAAACCTCCCAAGGCAAAGCAACACTAGTAAAGCAATTGTTTTATCATGACTGATATGGAAAGCTACATACAGGAGACCCTAGTGACTTTAACTGTTGATCAATTGAGAGATATGTGTAAAGCTAGGAATCTCACTGTAAAAGACAAAAAGGTTTAATTGATAGAAAAGTTGTTAGAATACCAAAGTCTGAGAAGTGGGTATGAAACCCTCACACCTGCAGCAAATGTGGAAAATGTTGATGAGGATGATAATATGTCAGAGCCCAGCTATAATATTGTGAATGAGTTAGATGAGGCAGAAGAGTCTCAGAATGTAGGCCCTGTCTTACCTCTACCTGCTCATAGGCCTCAACCTTTGACCACAGGGGCCCCATCAGGTCCAGATATATGTCCTGAATTTGTCTCTGTTGAAAAAATGGGACTTGAGTTAGAATTTAAAAGAATCCAAGCTTAAATTGAAAGCAAGCATCAAGAACTTAGACTCAGAGAAATGGAATTGAATCATGCACTTGAAATGAAAAAGTTGTCTCTTGAAACGGGTTCTCTCCCACAGTCCTTTGCAAAGGTCTCCCAGTTCTAAGAGGCCTCGCATGCTGTAGAGATTACACACAAGGCATTGGGTAAGTGCGTAAGTTTATTATCAACAGGCCCGCACGGAGGTCTGAACCATCTTGTACACCAACCGCCTGCTCTCTGCCTCGCAACCTCCAGTCATTCAAAGAATCACAGGTCGTGCGGCAGGGAGCAGGCTATTGAACATTCCTATTGTGACAACATTTCTACATATCTCCCCCCCCTTAAAAAGGAAAGAAAACAGTGTTGGATAAAACTACTTATATAAAACTACAACTTAACCCATACATATTTTGAGACAAGGAAAGAAAACTACAGCTTAACCATACATATTTTGAGACAAGAAAATTAACGTACGTAATCTCCCAACCATGCTGGTTCCTTGGTGACGCTACCACTTGTGGTAACATTCGCATTGCTCGTACCAGCCTCTTCATTAACATCTTCTCGATCAACTACCTGATTCGCAACATTACCACTCACTTGTTGGTCAACACTGGTTCTCACTTGTTGCTCCTCCACACACATTCCTTACGCTTCAGTGGACTTAGCCAGCCTACCCTTTGACCATACTTCACCTCCTTCAAGTACAACAACACCATTACTAACAGCTGAAATTTTCCTAGGTGCAAGACATGTACTTTCAGAACACTTCTCCACAACCCTGGGATTCTTGATGAACACTTGCTCTCCCACACTCCACTCACGCACTTTCACATTCTGCCTTCTGTCAAAGTGTACGTTGTTCCTTTCTTGGCCCTCCTTGACCAATCACATTATTGCCTCCCTATCTACCACAACAGCTTTTGCCATACCTAGCCATCCTGGGCAAAGTTTGGTACCTGGCTCTCTACCTTTCAGAGACACAAATGGAGCAATGCCCGTAATCGAATCTGGTGTTGTCACATAGCTCCAGGTCACATGTTTCAGAACTTCTCTCCATGGCTGCCCCATGCGTAAAGCCATTTGGATGCCTACCTTTAAGTATCTGTTCACCCTCTCTACTAAACCATTCGCTCTGGGATGATATAATGCCGTTCTTGTGTGCAGTATACCATAACTCGCCAAAAACGTCTTCATTCTTTCTGACACGAACTGCACCCCATTGTCAGAAACCTACTCTTAAGGGACATCCTCCTTCAAAAAAACTTTCTCCAAAAATGTGATAGCACATTTGCGGTCACTTCTCTAGCCGCTTTCCATTTTATCCACTTGGAATGAAAGTCAACTAGTACCAACAGATATTTAAAACCTTTGTCTAACCCTGCAATGGGGCCCATTAAGTCAACCGCCAATTTCATCCACGTTTGGTCTGGAATAGTGTTGGGAATCATTGACGTTTCTCGTACCACACTACATTTATCACTGGACTGACAGGACATAAAATTCTTTACACTCATCTCAGCTATTTTATCAATACCTGGCCACCAATAGCTTTGTCTTAACTTTCTCTTCATAGCTCCCTCACCAGGATGCCCTAGATGTGCCAAGTCTACCAGCGCCACCCTAATACCCTCTAGTGGTACACAAAATACCCCTTCTTATCTTCTCATTTACCAAACTCAGTTCCTCCCTGACTTTCCACCACACCAGGAATCTCTTGTCCAGCTCATGCCTCTCCAGCCACCCTTCCACTGTCCACTGCTTTATCAATTTCAAATCAAAATCCATCTGTTCCTCTTGCAGCCACATTTCACGTCCCACTGCACTTTCTATTTCTGCCACCACACCTTCACTTAAATCCTCCATCTCTAGCTGTTCTACTCCTTTTACAGGCATTCTGGATAGGCAGTAACGCTACTACATTCTTTTTACCCGGTAAGTAATTCACTTCAAAGTTGTACATCTGTTATCCCAAACCCCACCTGCTGATTCTCTGGGACCCTAAAGCCCATCTGGTGCTCTCAAACAATTGTACCTTAGGCTTATGGTCAGATCTTACTACAAATGTCCTCCCCCACAGAAAATACTTAAAATAATGGATTGCCCAAAACATTTCCAGGGTCTCTCGTTCTATGACTAAATAGTTATTCTCTGCACCCCTCAGCGGGCATGAAGCAAAAGCTATTACTCTTTCCACATTGTTTTTGTCATACTGTGCCAAGTTTTCCCCCAGTCCTACAATACTAGCCTCTACCACTAAGACACATTTGTCACACGCCATAAACTTACCAATTGAGGGTGAACTTATTATAGCTTCTTTAATCCTCCTAAATGCCTCCTCGCATTCTGCACTCCACAGAAACTCTACCCCTTTCCCTAGTAAACCTCTCAAAGGCATGGACATGTTAGCAAAATTCCTGACAAATTTATGGTAGTACTCCGCCAGTTCGAGGAATTACCTTCCTTGGTCCTTGGTCCCTGGTCGAGGAGCACTCTTGATAGCCTCTACTAAACGTTCCTCGGGTTTCACTCCATCCCTGTCTACCACATGCCCCACAAATTCCACTCTCTCCAATCTGATGTTGCATTTGTTCCTCCGCACTGTTATCCCAGCATCCTTCAGCCTGTTCAACACTTGTCTGAGGATTGTATTGTGTTCTTCTCCTGAACTAGCATGGACCAAAATGTCATCTTGGAAAATCACTACATTTCAAATTCCCTCCATTACAGTCTCTGTTACTCTCTGGAAGACAGCTGCTGCTAATGCTAGCCCAAAAGGCATCCTACAGTACTTAAAGGTTCCTAACGGGGTCACAAATGCAGTTAGATGTTGACTTGCATCCCCCAGTTGCACCTGATGATAAGCTTGAGACAAGTCTATCACCGAAAAGAGTTTCGGCCCATTCAATGTAGTTAGTTTCTCTCCAATATTGGGTAGAGGATGTCTGTCAATTAGGATATTTCTGTTCAAGTCTCTCAAGTCTACCCATAGTCTTATCTCAACATTAGGTTTAGCCGCTACTACCACTGGTGACAACCACTCCAAACCCTCTATTCTTTCAATGATTCCCCCTTGAAGTAGTTTCTTTATCTCTTGTTTCACTTTTTCATTTAAGTGGTGTGGCACTGGTCTAACTTTATGTACCTTGGGGACAGCTCCACCTTTGAGAACTATCTCATGCTCGAGCTCCTTTAGTACTCCTAACTTTTCTGTGAACACCCTGGGGAACCCCTGCTCCCATTTGTCCTTTACCTCTGCTACAGTGATAGGATACTCAGCACTCGCTTGTATTCTTATGCCAAGCTTTTGTTGCTCCACCCAGCCTAAAAGGGAAGATCCTTCTTGAGTCACATACACATCCGCTTCGCAGCTGCGACCCATATACTTTATGGAAGCTTGGAATTTCCCTAAGATTTTGATCTTCACATTTCCATAGACGCATCTTTCAATCATGTGTTCCTTCAGTTGCTCCACTTTCCCTTGCACACATCCCTCAAATGTTTTCCTTGATATGAGAGTCCATGGTGAACAACTGTCAACCTTCATGGTCACAACTCTCCCGTCAATTAGGAGGACATCCGTTGGTCCATTTCCCTTAGGATACAATTCAGCAACCTCCAACACGTGCTTCCCTTGATAAGGGACTGTGTGACTCTATTCTTGCTCAGGAAAACTGACTTCCACACTGTTCACTTGTCCAGACTCTCTGCACGCCTTTGCAAAGTGTCCTCTCTTCGTACATTTTAAGCAATTAATATTTCTTGCTGGGCAAAACATACTCGATGAAAACATTTGATCTCCTTGAAAGTGCTGGATTTCTTTGCATTTCTGACTGCTGCAACTTCACCCCCTGACTTGTCTCCTGTTATATTTGACATGTATTTGCTTGTCTGTTCCATGCTCCTGGCTGCTTCGACTGCCAAGTCTAGAGGAAGGTCTTTAGATAACAGTATATCCTGAACCTTAGGATTATTTGTGCAGTGAACTAGTTGATCTCTTTATGAGCGAATCAGTAAGGAGACCAAAATCGCAAGTATGGCTCAATGTCCTTAGAGCAGCAATGATATTTTCAACTGGCTCTTGTGGCTCCTGTACTCTCTGGAAGAATTTATGTCTCTCAAAAGTAGTGTTCTTTTTAGGCTCAAAATGAATTTCTAGTTTCTTTTCAGCTCTGCTGTATGGATCAGATTCACCCTGACCCTCTTGCGGTGGTTCTGCCAACCCATCATATACGCTGCGGCCTTCAGTGCACAAATTGTGTAACAGTATGGCTTCCTTTCTGGCCGAGGCAAATTTGTCACCCCCTATTGCGACGAGATACATGTCAAATAATTTTTTCCACCTATCCCACCGGATGGCAGGTGTGCCAGCTTCAGGTAAGAACGGTGGGGGGGGTACCATACTAGCTGCAGCCATTTTAACAATCTTCTCACAGTGGACTCTGTGATTGCTGTATGACCTTCTTTGATGCATTCTCTATTGTGGTGTAGTCATAGCACGAGTTCACTATAGTACTCTTTTACTATGTTTATTCTCTTCCTTGAGTTGCCAGTTTTGTGTAATTAATATTGCATCAGACCTTCTCTCATAACTCTTTGGGCTGGTCTGTGTCTTTAGACTGTGCCCCTCATGCTACAACCCTTCAATATCTCCGTTAGCTTAAATAGTTCGTCCTCCTCTAGTCAGCCTTGCTTTAATGGTAGCTACTGCGATTCTCTATTGGCCACTTCCTCCTTCCATCAATCTGTATATGTTTGGCCCCTCCCTCTGACTAGCATAGTCTCCAGGGAAACTTTGTTTTTGAAGTGCTGACAACAGGACTGCCCTGCAGTGCATTGCTCTTGGTTTGCCTTCCCTCCCCCGCCTCCTCACCTCTATTTTATGCGCAGGGAAGAGGGCGAGGTGGGATGTTGACGCTCACTAGATGCCGGGTGTTGTCTCTCCGTGATCCTTCGTGGAAGAGAGAGCGCAGTCTCGCCTGGGCTGCATGCTTCGGCTGGTCCCAGCTGAACTCAGGTCTCCGGGGACAGCAGCGGTACCAATGGCCTCTGTCAGTGCCCGCACGTACACGCATCGTGGCAGTCTAGGCGAGCCAAACGGGAAACTCGTACATCGTTCTCCTCCAACGGGCCTGTTACAACACACTGGATCCCATCCTCGTCCCACTGTAGAGATTACACACAAGGCATTGGGTAAGTGCATAGGTTTATTATCAACAGGCCCGCAAGGAGGTCTGAACCATCTTGTACACCAACCACCTGCTCTCTGCCTCGTGACTTCCGCTCACTCAAAGAATCAGAGGTCCCGCGGCAGGCTAACATTGAACATTCTTATTGTGACAACATCTCTACACATGCCCAAAGATTCAGTAAGTATGTGTGAGGTTAAGCTCGATATTTTGGATTGGTTGGCTGCTTTTGAATATAACCATGGGATTCAAGATATTACAGTGAATCAGTGGATTTCTTGGCTTTTTTCTAGGCTATCCCCTGCTGCAACTGATGTGTTCATGGAGTTGGGGGATATAGACAGAAAGGAGTATGAAACTGTGAAGCTAGCTTTGACAGCTAGATTTGGGAAGACCCCTTCTCAGTATCTTAAGAGGTTTAGAACCCTCAAAAAGCATGATGGTACCCCTTGGGCTACCTGGGTGACTGAATATTTGAAAAGCTTACATGGATGAGTTAAGGGTTACAGAGTGAACACTTATGAATGTATAAGAAATCTGGTTATGTTGGAATCTATTCATGATGCCTGCTCTCCTGAGCTGAGACAGCACTTGGCTGACTCTAAGGAAATTGATCCAAAGAAGTTAGCAAGGTCTGCTGACTTGTGGGTTGCCAACAGGGCTACTCACAGGGATTATGGGGTAACTCAGAAGAAGGATGAGGGGAAGCAGCACAAGAAAGATACCAAAGAGAATTTGAATACTTTCACTCCAAAAAAGGCCCACAAACATAACAAGGGTAAGCCACAAGGGAAACCAAATAAGGGTAGTGTACCTCCTGGTGACAAACCAGAAGGAGGTCAGAACAAACCGCCATTCATTAAGACATTTGGTAAATGTTAAGCTTGTGGGTCAACTGACCATGTGAAAGGGGATCCCAGATGTAAGGGTAAACTTTCACGGCTCCACACTGTCTCCTTAGCCTTCTCCCCAGTGGATAAAGTATCATTAGCAAGTGGAAACTTTCACTTACTGGCTGAGGAACCCATGAAAGTCTCAGTCAGTGTTTCTTAAGTATCCCTGGGTCTGCGGGAACAACAGGACTTAGATATGTATAACTCTATTCCAGACAAGACTAAAGAGTATTACAAAGACATTGTTCTTGTGAATGGTCAGGAGACCCCTGCCATTAGAGACACTGGGGCCGGCATAACTGTAGATGATGAATCATTTTTTAAGGAAGAGGATGTTGCTAAGGCACCCAAATTCCTAACTAAGCTTGCTGGAGGCTCTGTCCAAATGCTTCCACAGTTATCAGCTCTCATCTAGTGCAATGACATGACTGTCAAGAAACCTGTAAGTGTGCAGAGTGAAGTACCTTCGAGAGTCCTGTTGAGGAATGACTTTAAAACTCTTGGAGGTGTATCAAGCACCCCCAGGCCTCCCAGTAAAAGGAAACAGGAGCAGACTAGGAAGGCCAGAGAGAGTACCTTAACGGGCCCTCCAGAGGAGATTATAGAGGAAACTATAACTCCTAGCTCACAGGACTTACCAACTGCAATTTCTAAGAAGATGCAGGAAAAAGGGGCAACCTAAAACATCCAGGAAGAAACCAGCCAGCACTCCTGTGCTACCAACAAGGACATACCCGAGAGGACTGTCCAAAGTCACACCTGTGACTCCTCCACCAGCTGAGGCTGAGTGTGTGGAACAACCTTGTGTGGTTGAATCAGCTACTGAGGAATCAGAGCTGGAAGAGGACATTGCTCCTGGTGGAAATCTGGATCCTGCAGACCATCCTGAACCGCAGTCTTTACTGGCAGAAAGTGGACCCTGTATGGCAGACTTCGGCAGAGGTCAAAGAGAGTGTCCTACTCTTGAAGGTCTTCACCAACAGGCAGCTTCCCAGCTGGATGGGCAAGAGCCAGGGAAGCATAGGTTGTACTGGGAAGATGGCCTCTTCTACAGTGAACTGACTGAGTCTATCCCAGGGGACTACAGAAGACTTGTAGTGCCTCTTGAAAGCAGACTCCTGTTCCTACAGTTAGCCCATGAGATACCTTTGGCTGGTCACTTAAGTTTTAAGAAGACCAAGGAAAGGTTCTCTTTATATTTATACTGGCCTAAATTGGGGTCTGATGTAGATAGGTCACACTTGCTAAACCTCTGGCAAGAGTGGTGCCAAGAATGTGGCACCCTTGGTGACTCTCCCAGTGGTGGGAGTTCCTTTTGAGAGGGTAGGAATCGACATTGTTGGTCCCTTACACCCTCCCACATCTGCAGGAAACATGTTTATCCTGGTTGTAGTAGACCATGCTACTAGGTATCCTGAAGCAATACTGATGAGAACTGTTACCGCTCAGGCTGTGTCTAAGGCCCTAAGCACAACATTCCTTGAGCTCACTTTGATTACTATGGAAATCTACATTAGTATTTGAACATCCCACTACCATTTATTCTTTTTCCGTAACATTATTGCCCATCATTACTATAATATGGACCACGGCACTGTCATTTACTTTTTTACTCTTTAACATACCCGCTTGTAAATAGAAAGATGCACTTTTCTTCAACTGAAATGCGGCGATCGTAATGAAGGAGCCCCCGTTTCTATGGAAACGAATGGTAAACAGGAAATGTATTACATATAGGTGGCCAGCAAAGTGCCCGTGAGAGTTTTGTAATACATCACAAATATCACAGATGCATATTGATATTCCGTGTTAACTCATGTTGTATTTACTTGTTTGTAACAGCAAATGTTTATGTTGAACACTAGACTTGCATTTACTGTGTTCAGGCTAACCGCTCGTATGGGCAGCAGAATACAAAGAAAGAGTTCAGTTGCCATGAGAACGAACTCTAGAGTATAGAACCGAGCCAGGCACGTGAGACAACTGCACGCGCCCGTGTTATACGAATAGTGCACACGGAAAGGTAAACTGGGGGCTACCAGGATCTATATATGAGCAACTTACTATATAAATGATTATTGAAACAAAGATATGTTTATTAAACAGCTTGGGAATGTTGCAGTATGTCTATACAGCCATTGAATGGATACATGTTAAAAGGCACAACACAAGAAGGTAACTCACATTACATTTTACTTTTTGACAAAGGTAGACACAGTCTAATTACTTACATACCTCTTTGTATTTCCTTTTTATATGGATTGACAACTACATGAAACGCTTGAATTGATGGTATGTTCTTTTTCTTGTTTCTTTATGTGTTTATTTTTGAACTATTTGATCTTATTTCTGAATCATTTTTGATCATATTGATGCAATATCTTGACTGTTATGAGTAGATATATCTAAATTGCCTTGACGAAGGAATCATTCCGAAATGCATTGGCAATTTAATCCTTAAAAAATTTACACTTGTGCTGAAGCTTGCCTCAACTCTAATATTTAGTGAAATTAACTAAATATAAACATTTTGAGATAAACGAGTTTGCGACTTTGGCTTGCTTATTATTGACAATAATTTAGTGAACAGACGGAATGAATGTATACTACATTGTTTGGAAACCCTAGCTTTGGGACATTATGTGAGCAACCAATTAGCTGGACACATATCCAGCTTTATTGCACGGCCTTTTCACTAGTCTGGGTGTCTCTGGACTATCTCTCGGTTAGCTCCTTTCTCAATATGGACATACAATTCATAATGTTGATTTGAAAAACAGAAAAGATCTTTAATATCGTGGTGCCCACCTTACAAGCTCTGCTATCCACACTCAATCCCACACTATCTCATTCACACATTTCCCCATTAAACCAATTTGGCCTATTATACATTGTGCATTCATATACTAAAAATACACAGAAATGTCCATCGGCTGTAACAATTATTTATGACCCAGTCCTTATTATCAGGTGTCGTATCTCATCTGGTTTTTATTTTGCCAGATTGTTCATATATTCGTCGACACGTGAATTGGTCCACATATGACAGAAATTACTGTTTCTCTTCTTTAAAGACCTTCTTCAGGACGGAGGGCAAGATATAGTTGATCTGCCCTTTTTTGGAATTGCATAAGCCAATCTTAAATCTAACAAAACATACAGAAAAACATACAGAAAAACCCATCAGGATCTTGTGTCATCCATATTTCATATTAGCGGTGACTAATATTGTCACATGTGTCATTCTTATCAGTAACCACATAAGGACCTACTCACCCCCACGTTTCAACTCTAGGGATATCAAGTAGGTAGTTGGATTAAATCCTCCACTCTCATCTATAACCTTTTTAAGATCCTGTGAACCAACAGGGTAAAATGTAAAATCTCTGTTTTCCTTTAGTGAGGCATCTTTAAACTCAGCCTCTCATATACATTTGATAAAAATTAGGTAAAAATGATGATCTCAAACTTACAATATCCACTTGTTTCTGCTGTGAAATATTTTCTTTTAAATGTCCTCGGACATTAGTAAGTGACCTCTGACTTATAGGAACAAAACCATCCTAATATAATTTTTCCTTTGAGGAATTTTACATTTAGCAGATCCATTAAGCGTGCAGATGCAATATGCATAGACTCACCAACATACAGAGTATTACAATGAGGACGGGACAGATGCTGGTTAATTGCCTCCAGCCTTAGTAGAATGCACACACCTTGAATGGTATTTGAATGTTCAATTTCCTGCAGAAATTGTAAAAACCATTCTAATGTATCTTTTTTATCTTTTCTTTAATACATTCTAGGCTTTGCAAATCTATTGCCTATGCAGGTGCACTGTATGTCAACTCACCCACATTCAGAGTGTTACTGTGTTGACAGCACAAGTACTGGTTAGTGTCTTCCAGGTTTAATTGAATGCACACGCCATCAATGGTATTCGAATGTTGGGATACCTACAGACAAACAAAATTTGCCTTACTTTTAAGTTCAGCCTCATCGTTATTCTGTTACCCATAAAACGATTTTATGCCATGTCCTAGTACCCTATCAAAGTAAAAAATGTGTCATGTGATTTGTGAAACGTCAATATGAATTCACCATACCATGTGGAAAAACTGTGGAGTAACTTACAAGTTCTCAACTGCCTACCATCCTCAGACAAATGGATTGGTAGAGAGGTTCAACCGTACAATGAAGAGCATGATAGGTGCTTTAGAGGAACCCCTTAGAAGAGTACTCCTTCCCCCAAGCCAGTGAGAGTCAATGACTATGTGATAGGTCTCTGGAGGAGAATGTCACAAATGATGGCAGAAGCATCAGACAACTTGACAGGAAATCAGTCTCTGGTGAAACATTGGCATGACCAATGCCAACATAGTTGAGTTTACTCAAGACCAGCATATTCTAGTTATGGTCCCTAAAAGGCAGAGGGCCTTACAGGACAAGTGGATAGGACCCTTTATGGCTGTGGGTAAACTTGGAGAGGTCAACTATGTGGTGGACTTAAGCAATCCTAAGGAGGCTCCCAGAGTCTTTCACACCAACCGTTTAAAAGCTTATGTCTCAAGACCAGAATCAGGAGCTTTGCTTCTAGCTTCAGCTCAAGAGGAGGAGGAGAGTGAACCTCTACTTGACATACTCAGAGGCCAGTCTTTAGATGAGAAAATAGAAGGAGTCAATCTCTCTTCTAATTTGACACCTGAACAACAGGAGTAGTGCACATTTCTGTTAAATCAGTTAACCTCCCTGTTTTCACTATCACCAGGCTAGACCCCTTGGGGCCAGCATGATATTTAAACTGGTGACTGTTTACCTGTCACAAAATGAGTTTATAGGATGTCAGATCATGTAAGATCCCACATAAAGGAGGAAGTCAACAAGATGCTTGAGCTTGAGGTAATAGAGCCCTCTACCAGTCCATGGTGTAGTCCATTTGTTCTAGTACCAAAGGCAGGATCCAAGCAGTTGAGATTCTCTGTGGACTATAGAGATCTTAATGCAGTCACCAAGACTGATGCCCACCCTTTACCAAGACCAGATGAACGGGTGGACAAACTTGGTTCAGCCAAGTACCTCAGTACATTTGATCTCACTTCAGGCTATTGGCAAATAGCACTGACAGACCATGCCAAGGAAAAAACTGCATTCTCAACCCCAGCAGGCCTCTACCAGTTTAAGGTAATGCCTTTTGGACTAAAAATGCACCTGCTACATTCCAAAGGATGGTTAATCAAGTTCTGAATGGGATGAGGACTTCTGCATGGCATACTTGGATGACATTGCAGTGTTCAGTTCCACTTGGAAAGAACATGTTAACCACCTGGGATATGTTTTGCAGGCTCTTGATCAGGCCTAGCCGACCAAAAAGGCAAGAAAGTGTCAAATTGGTCAGAGTAAAGTGGTCTACCTTGGACATGAGGTAGGAGGATGTGAAATCAGGCTGTTGCATAGTAAAGTACAAGCTGTACAAAACTGGGCCACCCCTACTACTCAAACCCAAGTGAGAGCTTTCCTAGGCCTCACTGGTTACTATAGGAACTTCATAGAGAACTATGGGACCATAGATTCTCCATTGAATGTGATCTCCTCACCCACAGTTCCCAAAAAGGTCAGGTGGAATGAGGAGTGCACTCAAGCAAGCCCTTTGTAAAGCTCCAGTCTTAAGAGCTCGTGACCACAACCAGACCTTCATTGTGCAAACAGATGCTTCCAATACAGGTATAGGCGCAGTTCTGAGTCAGCTGGATAAGAAAGGTAGGGAGCACCCCATTTGCTTCATCAGCAGGAGTCTGAAGTAACCTGAAACAAGGTGGGCAACCATTGAAAGAGAATGTTTTGCTATTGTGTGGTCACTGAAGAAGTTTAGGCCATACTTGTATGGATCTACTTTTATGATTCAGACTGATCACCAACCCTTGAGATGGTTGATGCAAATGAAAGGGGAAAACCCCACTGAGATGGCCAATCAGCCTGCACGGGTTTGATTTTTCCATTGAACGCCGGTCTGGGTGTCACCACCAAAATGCTGATGGTCGCTCCCAGATGTTTGACTGACTGGAGTAAGGAGATTCATCCAGGAGTGGATTAAATCCTCTGGTCCCTTAGTCTGGGGTGGGGGGGGGGACGAGTGTTTTTACATTTGAGATCCCCAGCAACTTTGCTGGATTTCTAGGATTTTAATTTTTACCTGTAAAGAGTGTGAGCCTTTTTTCCCACTCTTTCATGTATTTTGATGTGTGGTTTACTTTTGTATTCTTTGGATATGGAGTTTTTAGACAAACTCCATAGGCATCATCTTTTTCATGTGTGTCACACAGCACCTTCAGTGCAGTGGCACTGGGATGTCTTTTAGGCTCCCCAAGGTTTAAATACCTTCTCTGGGACTGACTACTGTCTCCCAGTGCATGTAAAGTTAAATTGACTTTGCTAGTCTTTTTTACATTCATAGATTTAGCACAAACTATCTTCCTATAGAGTGCTGGAGGGGTTGCTTAGCACAGCCTATGTCTAAACACTCATGTAACTGTCAAATGTTACCCTTTCCTCTTGAAATGGCTGGTGGCAGTGGTTTTAGAACAAACTACTATGATTTTTCCCGACCGCGAACATCGCTAGTTAAAAATCGGGTCAGCCATGTTTTTCAATATGGCGCCAAAGACCCCTCTGTAAAAACCGACTCCGTTCATCTTTTTTTGCTGTTTCTTTTAGGAAAGGTCCTTCTAGTGTTTGCCTCTGCGCGCCAAACCAGGTTTGTTCCCTTTGTTCGATGGCCTTTGTCAGGCTTCAGTGCTGATGCTCTCCTCTGGTGCCTGAGTGTCTGGGGTGGACAGGATGTGAGGGAGGTGCCCGAAACTCCCTGTGCTTAGTCTCCTAGGAGACCTGAATGCACTCTGGCGTGATTGGCTGGCTGACTGTCCGGCAAGGACAGCCACACTGCTGGGTGAGTGACAGCTAGGCTGGATTGAATGTGAGAAAACTGTTTAAAAACAGGTCTCTGGGATTTAGAAGGCAGAGTCGACCACTGGAACAAAAGAACCGAAGACGAGCTGAAGGAAGACGACTGATGCATCTCCTGGACCATTGGTTTGCCCGGTGAAGACCTGCTGCAGGTCCGAATTGCCTGAAAATCCCTTGCAGAGAAGCCCTTCAAGGACGACTTCTTCCTATGAGCTGGTGGGAACAACCAACTTTCAAGCCACCTGGACACCGTCTCCATACTGGTTGAATTTTAATCAGAGTGCTGTTGAAAACTGTATAGCCAGTGAGAAGGATACCAGTTTGTGGACTTTAAGGCACTCACACCTTAAAACTGACATTTAGCTAAGCTTTTGGCTTCTTCTATGGGCAGTGCAGGAACCTCCTGACATCCTCTTTCTTGTCCCCACGACTGATTCTAAGGAATAGTGAGATCTGCAGGAACTGCCAGGAACAACTACCTCAGCTACAGCTTTTCTTCATCCATAAGGTACTGATCAAACACGGTGTGGAAATCCTTTCTTCCGCGGTGAAAGTTTGTGAAACTTTCCCAACTTTGAAGTCTTGTTTGCTCCTAATCCGAAATATAACTCTTTTTCTGGCAAACTACTTCTAAGAACATTGGCAAAAACTTAGCCATTTACTACAAGTACTGTGCTATCATATCCAAGACACTGAACCATTGACTTTGGCCAAAGCGTATTGAATTGAATTGCCTCTTGTAGTGAACTGAAAGTATTTGCACTGCCTCTGAAATTAATTGTGTTTTGATTCTTATAACCTTTGTCTTTCTACTCCTTTTGAAAGATACTGAAGTGCCGTTTTGCTCCCACTTCAGGGGAGCATAACTCTTTCAGAAATGTCTTGGTTGTGTACTGTAGTGCATTATAGTTTGATATTGAGCTGCTTCTTGCTAGTGGAACATTTTCTAACTAAATGTATACATAAATGTATATTCTTTTTCCAAGAAACCTTGAGTAAGTGTTTGTTTGAACTGCTGTAATTGTAAGTCCTTTGTGTAACATCTTGTTAAGGATTTCTATCAGGTGATACACGCTGCTCTCGGCTTACTGTACAGCACAATGGAAAAACTTATTTGATATATAGATTCAATTATTTGAAAGATGTACCACTCGTATCACACCCCTTACTTAAAAATACCCTGGGTCACGCTGGACCAGAAATCAGGCTAGTTTGTAAAGGTATAATGTATTTACTTATTTAAGATCAAAATCACAATATATATATATCCATCAGCATCAGGAGAGTGAGTGGATCTGTCTATCTCTGTTCTCAACTGTCTCTATTTATGCTTTAAAAATGACATCACAAAGGGGGTGTCTGGGCGGGTTTAGCTAAGCCTGACCCTGTGAGCTGGGATTGGACCCCACTTCATCTCCGCCTTGCAATTTCAGTGATTGGATCAAGGCTGGGTGATGTCAGGTTTTATGATTTGCTTTACAATCCTCAGAGACCTCCATTTAGCCATTGGTCTCCAAATCTGATTTTATATTAAACACACATTTCTACCTTAGTCACTTTTATACAAATTACACACCAAGATGCCATATTTTACATAGCAGCTATTCCTCAAAACTCTGCAGTGGTGGGATCTTGTCTCCACTTTCTACAGAATTTTGCCCTTTTCGCTATGAACACACTTTCCAATTGTTCTGCACATTTCCACAAATATGCATGTTTAACATGGGGACATGCGTGTACATTTTCACAATTCTAACAGTAATACATTTTACATAAAACCACATATCTTGCCATTCCTGCCCAGAACATGTCACACAGTTTTTCCGCCTCTTCACATGTGCAGCCAGAAATTAAATTAACAACATTGTCATTTTTATATTTTTCACCATTTTGAATAGCAAGTTATAAGTATTTTAAAAAAAATTCTTTTTTCATATTTAGCAACAGATGGTCGCTTGGCTCTGCCTCTTTTTGTCTCCCTGCAGTCCAAGGCAACCCCCTCCTTGCTTGTTCCTTCCAGAGGCCATTTACAACCCCTTTTCACACTTCCAATTTCCTGGGCTGCACTTTGTCATTGTTCCTTTGCTCTCTGTAGACCAGATTCTGTCCCATCCTGCAATTAACACCTCCCTGTGAGTTTCTGCTGAGAGGAAGGCCCTCCTTCTGTGAAAAATCAAAAAAAAACTGCTTTTCCAGTTCTTTGCAGCGTTAGCCAAGCTAATTAACTTTTTAACTTTAGCAAAAACCACATTTGTTGCATGACATAAAAATGCATTTCTTTCTTGGCCTTAAAATCTGTGGGATAAAAACACAGCTAAGAACTGTATTCCTCTTTGGCAACAATCCTGTTTATGTTTGCTAATTCAGCAGACTTTTGAGTTTTAGCTCACTTTTAAAGTTTCATTTGTAACTTCTCTGACAGCTGTCATTCTGGGGGCCCAGGGTACTGCACTCAGATTTTGGCATTGAGGCTGTCCGTTTTCAGACTTTGTATGTTTCACAGTGTTTCATTTATACATGGATTTTAGCACAAGGCAAGATTGTGAATGTTGAAAAGAGTTGGGTTATAGGCATTTTGGAGTTTTTGGCAACAAAGCAAATGTCATTTGTAGGCACATTTTTGGGTTGTATTTGCAAAGTGCTGCTTTTCTCTCTGCACTCTGTTTGCTAGTCATGGAACCCAATGGCACATTTCTGCAGGGTGTGCTCTATTTCCCCTGCACATGCACCAGGGGTGGGGGGTTGTGCATCCCTCTTTTTGTGTGCTTAAGCACACGGTTTTGGGAGATTTTTATAGGTTTTTGGCATGCACAGGGGTTTTGCTGACATTGTTGCTGTTTCTGTCCCCATAACTGGCAAGAGATCCGCATAGCACAGCGGAGTGGGTCAATACATCCCATAGAGCCCCCCCTCCCGACTTGATTTTGACAGCCCGTCAAGGGGAAGTCGGTAGATTGGGATGTTCTTTTCTTTTGTGAATGTGGAGAAAGTCAGAAGCTTCTCCGGTCAGTGCTGAAGGTGACCCGCTCTCCTCACCCGTTCTTGTCAGGAGTATTGCTGGTTCTGGTTGGGAATATGGAGCGGCGCTCCTTGCTCCTTGGGTCTTTCCTCCCGGTACCTGAGTGGTCCTCCTTGGTAATCCCTTTGGATGATTCTTAGTCCAGATGCTAGAAGATAGAACATAGCATGGTTATGCATATTTTCCCACTCCTGTGTCCACATGTCATTTGGGGATGTCAGCAGTGGGCAAGACACTTGCATTGGTTATAATCAGCACTATTCCCCGTCAATGTTTACTACTGGTCTTAAAACTCTTTTTGCACATACACAGTGAACATTTTGTGATTCTTCTAGGTTTCTGGATTTTCCCCCTCTGGGTTTCCGCTTGGCTCCTCTATTTGCTGCAAAGTATGCCTGGAATGGCAATTCTTCAGCTGGTTTATGTTGACCCACTTGTCTTTCCTTTCTGCCAAACTGCCCTTGGGGATGCAGATTCTGTAGGCGACTGGTGAGATTCTGTCCACAATTTCAAAAGGAGCCCGCCAATTTGGGAGGAATTTGCGCTCTTTGGCTTGGTTCCTTTGGAAATTGTACAAGTAGACTTGGTCTCCTACTTGATATTCTTTTTTAGTTGTATTAAGGTCATAGTGGGTCGTCATACTGTCTGCAGATCTTTCTAAATTCCGCTGAGCATAGGCAAAAGCATGTTGAAGGTGTTTTCTCAGATTCTCAACATACTCATGAGTTGTGGAGGCATTTATCAAGGTCTGCTCTTGGGTTCTGTCGAGCAGATGCTGGGGTAGCACCATCCTTCGTCCAGTCATCAGCTCAAATGGAAAAATGTTTGTTGCAGAAGAAGGGGTAGATCTGATGGCCATCAGGACAAGGGTTAATCGAATGTCCCAACTTAGCCCAGAATCTGCCACAAACTTTTTTAATATGCTCACAATAGTTTTGTTGTACCTCACAACTCCGCCACTAGACGACGCCGATAGGCAATGTGTAGTTTCCTTTTGACCCCAAGTATCTCCCACATCTTTGTCATCACTTCGCTAGTGAAGTGACTACCTCGGTCTGACTCAATCCTTTGGGATAGTCCAAAACGTGAGAAGATGTAATTGATCATCAGGACAGCTGCTGTTTCTGCCTCGCAATTTGGGGGCGGGAGACATTCCACCCATTTAGTGAAAAAGCAGTTTATGGTCAACATGTTCTAGTTCCCCCTAGAGGAGCGAATCACGGGCCCGATAAAATTGACTTGCAAATCTAACCAAGGCAGTGTCATCCCCCTCTTTTGGAGAGGAGCACGGTGTGTGAGTGATGTTGGCTGAAATTGTGCACACACAAGACACACCTTCAAGTATGGGTCGAGTTCCTGCCCCATGTGTGGCAATTATGCAACCTCTCGCAAGATTTCTATGTCGTATGAAACCCCCGATGACCGGCTATGGCCGCATCATGGACGTGACTTAGCATCAGGCTTCGGAATGAGGTAGGGACCACCCACGGGTCATGGTCAGATATGGATTTCCTCTCCAACAAACCGTATTGGATTCGGAACATTTTTGGACATTTCATCAACACTCTGAGGTCCTCTTTCCCAATGTAGTCGGTATCCATCAGGGGAAAGTTCTCAGGGTCGTCAATGTGTTGATAAAACTTACCAATTATTGCATCGCCTTTTTGAGCCGTAATCAAATCAGCATCTGTGGTCTCATTACTCCATTGTGCAGTTGAGAGTTCATTGTGAGCATTTGTCTGGGACCTAGTGATAGCAGTGACCTGGATTTCCCCCAACAGGGACTCGATCACAAGTAGATCCCCTTAGATGGCTCCGGTTTTGGCCAGCTGATCAGCTAGGTCGTTTCCAGTTCTGGTCCCTCTACTTTATAATGACCCTTGATCTTTTTCCAATAGATGGTCATCCCATTCGAGGTGGCCAGATCATCAATATTTTGTATTCATTTTCTATGTTTTAAAGGTTTATTATTAGCACATAGCATGCCTCTAGTTTTCCAGTTAACCTGCTGCTCCACGAACACGTTCCGTACATAATCTGAATCAATGATTATGACCAGTTCGTGGAGTTGGTGTTGGACAGCTTCAATGCCCATGCAGTTGCCAGGATTGCCTTCTCGCAATCATTGAATTTTTCCGCCACAAAGGATAAAGTCTTACTCGCATAGGATATTACTTTATTCACCTTGTCATGCTTTTGATATAATACTGCAGTCAAGCATGTATTTGAGAACCCTGTCTCCAAGAAGAACTCCTTGTTTTTTACCGGGTAAGCTAGGTAAGGTGTTTTTGAGAGGATTCTTTTGAGTTGTCTTACTGCCTCGGCTTATTCTGGATCCCCTTCAAAAGATGAATCAGGGGTCTTGTGATCTCTGCGTAATCCTCAATAAACTTTCTGCTGTAATTAGTTAGTCCAAGGAGGCTCCTTAGTTCCTGCAGAGTTATGGGGTCTTTTATTTTCTGGAGTGCTTCTACTTTCTTTTCCTGAGGAAAGAGGCCCTCAGGAATTATCTCATGCCCCAAGAAATTGACACCGGTCCTGCACCACTGTGCATTTTGGAAAGAGAGTTTTGCTCCGGCAACCCTCAACTGTGTCAGAACATAGCGGATCTCCGCTATGTGTTCCTCCAAAGTTGAGCTTTTCATTTGAACATCATCTACATAGGCCAGGTTACCCCTTTCACCCAAGTCGGGCTTGGCCTTATGCAGAAAGATGTTAAATTCATTGCCGGAGTTGATGTATCCGAAGGGAGTCCAGGTCCTTGTGTACTGCTGCCCCCCGAAGGTAAAGGCCAGCTTGTATTGGTCCTCCCTACTGACAGGTACGGTCCAGTACCCATTGGTCAGGTCAATTGCAGTGAATACCTTTGACCCCTGGATCTGGGCCAGCCCTTGGTCAATGTAGGGAAGAGGCCATCGGAAGTATGGAACCATTTGTTGAGCTCCCTCAGGTCAGCGCAGAGTCTCCACTGGCTGTTTGGTTTCAAAATCCCCAACACCAGATTATTGAAGGTGCTGTGGACTGGGCGAATTATCCCACGGGACACAAGGTTCTTGATTATTTCAGTAAGGGACTCCATTGAAGGGAGAGGCAAGCGATATTGCTTCACAAACACTGGAGTCATGCAAGGGTCCGTGGGAATTGTTGTTGTGTGGATGTCGGTGCGACCACAGTCATATGAGTCCACCACAAAGAGATCTTGAAAATCTAAGAAAAAGTGTTTCAATTTTTGCTTTTGCTCCTGAGTCTCACAGGCATCCGCTAGGTTGACTCTCTCTTCAACCATCTGCCTGAAGCCCGCAAAGACTTCTGGTTTGGCTATTTCAGCAGCCTCCTCCAGCTGGGTGGAGACGTCCCTGGTCAAAGCACTGATATGGACTGATGGCTTCAGGTGGGGAAGGCAGTCTTTTTGGATTTGAAATATCACCTCATCCCTCCTGAAGTTCCAGGTCACTTCTTCCTTACCATAAGGGCAGGAGGAGTACACCAGGAAATTCCCACAATGCCAGGTGAAGATCCTGTCTGGTGTTGTGTCATCGTCGCTATCACTGTCAACACAGTCCTTGGGGATATGTCCTAACAGTTTATTACCTAAATCTATGGAAAAATGTCGGTCATCAACCGCCATTCCAATAATGGTGCCTGCGGCTAGAGTAATACTCTTTAAGTCGCTGTTAACCACCTCTATTGGAATGGTGTCATGTTCTATGTTGACTAATGGTGTTGGGTTTACCCCTAACCCTTGCTGTTGGAGAGAAGCATTTAGATGAATATAAGCATCAGGGTTTTTCATTTTTTGTCCTCTTTTAACTTTCACTTCCAGGGAGAATTTTCGGGTCCTTTCTGGGATGGTGACTTCTTCTCCAATCTGAATTTCAACTGCATATGGCAGCAGTTGAGCTGACCGAAATGCTTTTTCTGGGTCATCAAAGTCCATGGGACTACCCGCTAATCGGGACCAGGCTTTGAAGTTTATTAGGTCCAAACTAATGGCAAAGCGATTGAGAATGTCACTGCCTAAATAAAATGCAACAGGGACCTCTCGCACAACCCAACAATTATGGACCTTGCTCTTGTTACCTATGGACATTTTGAGCATACACCTGCTAGGCAGGAGATGTTTGGAATTGGTGTTTCCAGGACCATTTCCCATTTGTCTAACAGTTTAAATGTGGGAATGGCTGGGTCTTTGGGAGTTTGTGGAACATGGCTTCGCTGATGAAGCTCTTACCATTGTTCACGCATACTCGGGCGAGAACAGAGTCCTTCCCTTCATTTAACTGAATAGGGATAAACAACTGCTCTCCAATTTTCTGCATATCAGCCAAGTTTGAGCTGATTTATCATCATTTTGGACTATAGGAGTAGGATTTTTGATTGTGAATTTGTATAGAATTTCAGAGTGTTCCCTACCAGTGTGGAATACCACCTTAGACTGGAAGGAAGGTTGATTTTCAGAAATAGAGAGGACTCCCCATCACCAGTTTGTTGTCCTACTGCAATTACTGTCACGTCTGTGATTTGGTTATTCTGGAAGTGGAATTAAATTTGGTCAGGTTTTTGTTCAACCATGTGGCATGAGCCATTTAAACTAACATGGTTGACACTCTGTTTTGATTTTATTGGTCCGTTAGAAGGTTGGTCAGTTGGTCGCTTAGTCGAGAGGACCTTGTTTACACAATCTATGAGGGGAGACAATCTATGCAGGATGTCATTCCCTAGTAAACATGGTGTGCCCTCTGGAGTCACAAATATGACCTGGTGCTTCACCTTGTGTCGCCCAATTTTAATGTCTAAATCCGCAGTCCCCTCGACAGGAATTTCCTTCCCATTGAAGTTCTGGAGTTGTCCAGGAAAAGGGGTGATAGGGATTTGGTATTTCTCCCCCCTTCCCGAATTCAGATGATCAAAGGCCCTTTTTGACCAAAGGGTGGCTTGGGATACAGTGTCCACCAGTGCCAAAATTTTACTTTGCCCCTGTATTTGGACCGGGGCATATAATGTTCCCTCTTTTTCCTCAAGGGGGCAAAGATAATGCACATTTTTGGCCAATTGGTGAGTTCATTTCTTTGTTTTGAATTCTGACAGAGGGGTGATTTGGGCAGGATTTTGTTTGGGATCTTGGGAACCTGTAAGAAAAAGGTGGTAATTGGATATGGGGGAAGTTTTGGGCTCCCCTGGTTCTGAGTCTGGGCTGCCCCCCCCCCCTTTTTGGAGGCAGTCACCAGAATCGGTTTGACTAAGATGATTCTCTTTCTGGTCATTCTGGGGTTTGATGATGGGTGGTTTTAAATCAGTCCCCCCATCTACGTAGTCTTGATCAGGATCTTGTTGGAAGATTTGCACCTCCTCCACAAAATGGGCCTTTTTAGGCTCTTTATTTCTCCTACCTGCCCTCTGTTCCTTAGGTTGCAGATTTTCAGGGGCAGGAGACTTTGGTTCTGGTTCCTGGGTTTTCAGGGGCTTCTCACAAGTGGGGAAGGAAGCTTCCTCTAAGGCTTTACAACCCCCTTCCCCTTGTGCCTCCTCCCTGGGAACCGGTGGGTTGTCGGGGTTCTTCCCCTGTCATTGTTCTGGAGCACCAGACCCTTGAATTGAGGAGTTCTGAGTCACCATGCTCATCTGAGGGTGCTGTTGAGCCCTCAGCATGCGACCCAGATCCTGTGCCATGTTCTGGAACTGACGCTCCAGTTGGGCCACCCGCTATGGCTGGCACAGTGTCCTCTGGTCTACCCGTGGTTGATCACAGGAAGGGTAACTGTCCCTTGTCCCATAATACCCCTGGTTAGGATAGTTTTGGTACCCCTCCACGCTTGGACTCCCCTCTCCCGGATTGGGCTGTCTGGGCTCAGGAAAGTGGGGAAAGAAAGAAGGGTTGTTTTGGGGGTTGAGGTTTGACGGGTACCAGGGAAAGAAACTTGGCCCGGCATTGGAGGGATTACTGCCCTCCTGGGAAAAGTGAGGAGGGAAGTTTCCTGGGTTGGGAGCTGCCTGGTTGGATCCCCCATTTGGGCTGGAGGAGTCCACACATAGCCCAGGATGGGTCTGTTGCACTTGTACCGGGGGCTGATGTAGTCTGGGGAGTTAGGGGTCCCATTTGTGGGGTTACCCCCCTTACTCCCTGTTTGGGATTGACCCGAGTGCCTTTTGGGTCTTGGGTTGGTAGGATTCTGTGCAGGAATGTTTTTAGTCCCCCCATCTCCTGATCTAAAATGGGGGCAACCTTCACCTCTGCCACCTTAGCAGCAGCAGGGATGTTGGTTGGTTTTGGGCTTTTATTAGCACTTTTACTTTCTAGTGGCGTCTGCCCTTCGTAGATGCGGGTAGCTTGTTCAATGACCCAGTCTAGTGATATTTTCTCATGAAAGTCCCTCACTAGCTGGGTCATAATGTATTTAGGGAGAGCATGAAAGAAGGTGTTGACAAATTCCCTACTGTCAGTGTGCAACCTTCTAGTGGTCTGCGCAAAGGCGCATTTCAGCTCTTGGACAAATTCTTGTGGGGCCTGGTCTTCCGCACATTGCAGGTTGTAGGCTGCATTGCGGGCCTCTTGAGGGTTTCTATGAATAGAAAAAATGCTTCAGGATGGCCGCCCTACAGGTGGACCATCTTGAATCGTTCTGATCCTCCAGCCCCGCAAAGAAGCTGGAGTACTTGAAATACTGAATACTGAATACAGCTTTGGCTGTCCTTCAGGTGAAAATGATCCATCATTTGCTCATACAATTCGAGGTGCTCCCAAACTAAATATTTGGCATTTTTGTGGTAGGGTGTGATGACGCTCCTAATAGCTTTGATTTTCTTCAGGGGATCTTTCAGCAGAGCCCTCATAATTTTGTTGGCCTTTTTAGTTCTGGTCACCCTGGTCCACTCATCCTCTGACTTAGAGGCACTGCTAACAGAGGGGGCTGTCTGATCTTCTAAGCTCTATCTAATTCTGCGATCTTGGGAATGGCTGGCAGAATGTGGGGGCCTAGTCTCTTGGGAACTGTGGCGTTCAGAAGAGTCTTCTGACTCTCCCTTGCTCCCAGGATTGGCTGAGTACCCCACACCCCACACTGTCCTAGCTGGGAAGAGGTTTTTAAAATGCTCTTTGTGGGCCTTGTCTCATGGAATTCCCCACCACATTTTACTGACTGATCTCTAGGTATGTGATATTTCTGTGGATCCAGTTCTCTGAGTCTCCCCTCACTAGAGTCTCCCTGATCAGAGAAGCTGGCCCTAGTATTTGGGAACCTGTACATAGATGCCCGCCCATCCATTTCTGGGAGGCGTTGGTCTATCAGTCCCATATTTCCCATTGTTTTGAAGTCTACCATCCCCATGGCCCTTGGTTCATATGAGCCAGTGGACATGGGGTGGCAGAGTCCATGGAATTGAAGGGATTAAAGTCCCTGAGGTTATGCTCAGGGGTTTCTCTCTCCCATCTTACCTCATCTCTTTCAGCCCCTACTCCCTGATGACAAGACAAAATCTGACCCTTTTGTTCCTCTATTAAGGCCTTACTGGTCTCTATGAGTTGTTCTTGCATGGCTATCTGTCTATAAAGCCTGTCATTATTTTCAAAGAGAGCCTCATTGTCTCTCTGTGCTTCCTGTCTGACTTGGGAGTATTGGGCACATTTTTGCTGCAAGAGGCTCACCTTCTGAGTTTGGTCCTTACTAATCTTATTAATCTTTGCCAGAGCCTCCTCCACCCACCTGGTGTGCTCTAACAGCTTTTCATAATCCATTTTGATTTCACCAAGTTCCTGAAGGGCTAGGTGATTTTCTTCCAACTTTGTTTTTAAATGACTGACTTCCTGGCCTAAGGCATCCCTTTCCTGAGTTAGAGTGCCCCTCTGTTCAGCCAGGTTGTCCCTCTGCTTTTTAAGGGCACCAGCTTTCTGACACACCTCATCAAACTCTGTTTGGGATTCTAGGTCTTTAAGAATTAATGTATTATTGTGTTCTTTTAATTGGTCTATCTGGTCTTGTAAAACAACCATCTGTTCGGTGCAGACTCTATTAAAAGTTTTAATTGTTGTGCCAGTTGTTGTTGGCTCTGTTTTAAAGAGTCCAACCTTTCTTGACACTCTTTTTGCAGTTTCAGTACCTGGGCATCTTGCTCTGCATTCTTTTGCAGTAAGTGCGTCAGTTCTTCTTGCAGTTTGGTGGCATACTGCCTAGCCTCTGTTTCAGCTTCTTGGCTACTCTGGAGCCTTTGCTCTGCAGAGTGCAGATTAGTCTGGATTTTCTGCATTGCTTCCCCTTGCCTCTTTATGAACTTTTAGTTTGAGTTTTAGCTCACTTTTAAAGTTTCATTAGTAACTTCTCTGACAGCTGTCATTCTGGCGTCCTAGGGTACTGCACTCAGATTTTGGCATAGAGGATGTCAGTTTTCAAACTTTGTATGTTTCACAATGTTTCATTTGATACACAGATTTTAGCACCAGGCAAGATTGTGAATGTTGAAAAGTGTTGAGTTATAGGCATTTTGGAGTTTTTGGAAACAAAGCAAATGTCATATGTAGGCACATTTCTGGGTTTTATTTGCAAAGTGCTGCTTTTCTCTCTGCACTCTGTTTGCCACTGGCACATTTCTGCAGGTTGTGCTCTATTTACCCTGCACATGCACCATGGGTAGCAGGTTGTGCATCCCTCTTTTTGTGTGCTTAAGCACACGGTTTTGGGAGGTTTTTATAGGTTTTTGGCATGCACAGGGGTTTTGCTGACATTGTTGCTGTTTCTGTCCCCATAACTGGCAAGAGATTCCGCATAGCACAGCAGAGTGGGTCAATACATCCCATAGAGCCCCCCCTCCTGACTTGATTTTGACAGCCCGTCAAGGGGAAGTCGGTAGATTGGGATGTTCTTTTCTTTTGTGAATGTGGAAAAAGTCAGAAGCTTCTCCGGTCAGTGCTGAAGGTGACCCGCTCTCCTCACCCGTTCTGGTCAGGAGTATTGCTGGTTCTGGTTGGGAATATGGAGCGGCGCTCCTTGCTCCTTGGGTCTTTCCTCCCGGTACCTGAGTGGTCCTCCTTGGTAATCCCTTTGGATGATTCTTAGTCCAGATGCTAGAAGATAGAACATAGCATGGTTATGCATATTTTCCCACGCCTGTGTCCACATGTCATTTGGGGATGTCAGCAGTGGGCAAGACACTTGCATTGGTTATAATCAGCACTATTCCCCGTCAATGTTTACTACTGGTCTTAAAACTCTTTTTGCACATACACAGTGAATATTTAGTGGTTCTTCTAGGTTTCTGGATTTTCCCCCTCTGGGTTTCCGTTTGGCTCCTCTATTTTCTGCAAAGTATGCCTGGAATGGCAATTCTTCAGCTGGTTTATGTTGACCCACTTGTCTTCCCCTTCTGCCAAACTGCCCTTGGGGATGCAGATTCTGTAGGCGACTGGTGAGATTCTTTCCACAATTTCAAAAGGAGCCCGCCAATTTGGGAGGAATTTGCGCTCTTTTCCTTTGGAAATTGTACAAGTAGACTTGGTCTCCTACTTGAGATTCTTTTTTAGTTGTATTAAGGTCATAGTGGGTCGTCATACTGTCTGCAGATCTTTCTAGATTCCGCTGAGCATAGGCAAAAGCATGTTGAAGGTGTTTTCTCAGATTCTCAACATACTCATGAGTTGTGGAGGCATTTATCAAGGTCTGCTCTTGGGTTCTGTCGAGCAGATGCTGGGGTAGCACCATCCTTCGTCCAGTCATCAGCTCAAATGGAAAAATGTTTGTTGCAGAAGAAGGGGTAGATCTGATGGCCATCAGGACAAGGGTTAATCGAATGTCCCAACTTAGCCCAGAATCTGCCACAAACTTTTTTAATATGCTCACAATAGTTTTGTTGTACCTCACAACTCCGCCACTGGAGGACGCTGATAGGCAATGTGTAGTTTCCTTTTGACCCCAAGTATCTCCCACATCTTTGTCATCACTTTGCTAGTGAAGTGACTACCTCGGTCTGACTCAATCCTTTGGGGTAGTCCAAAACGTGAGAAGATGTAATTGATCATCAGGACAGCTGCTGTTTCTGCCTCACAATTTGGGGGCGGGAGACATTCCACCCATTTAGTGAAAAAGCAGTTTATGGTCAACATGTTCTAGTTCCCCCTAGAGGAGCGAATCACAGGCCCGATAAAATTGACTTGCAAATCTAACCAAGGCAGTGTCATCCCCCTCTTTTGGAGAGGAGCACGGTGTGTGAGTGATGTTGGCTGAAATTGTGCACACACAAGACACACCTTCAAGTATTGGTCGAGTTCCTGCCCCATGTGTGACCATTATGCAACCTCTCGCAAGATTTCTATGTCGTATGAAACCCCCAATGACCGGCTATGGCCGTATCATGGGCGTGACTTAGCATCAGGCTTCGAAATGAGGTAGGGACCACCCACGGGTCATGGTCAGATATGGATTTCCTCACCAACAAACCGTATTGGATTCGGAACATTTTTGGACATTTCATCAACACTCTGAGGTCCTCTTTCCCATTGTAATCGGTATCCGTCAGGGGAAAGTTCTCAGGGTCGTCAATGTGTTGATAAAACTTACCAATTATTGGATCGCCTTTTTGAGCCGTAATCAAATCAGCATCTGTGGTCTCATTACTCCATTGTGCAGTTGAGAGTTCATTGTGAGCATTTGTCTGGGACCTAGTGATAGCAGTGACCTGGATTTCCCCCAACAGGGACTCGATCACAAGTAGATCCCCTTAGATGGCTCTGGTTTTGGCCAGCTGATCAGCTAGGTCGTTTCCAGTTCTGGTCCCTCTACTTTATAATGACCCTTGATCTTTTTCCAATAGATGGTCATCCCATTCGAGGTGGCCAGATCATCAATATTTTGTATTCATTTTCCATGTTTCAAAGGTTTATTATTAGCACATAGCCTGCCTCTAGTTTTCCAGTTAACCTGGTGCTCCATGAACCCGTTCCGTACATAATCTGAATCAGTGATTATGACCAGTTCGTGGAGTTGGTGTTGGACAGCAGTGAGGATGGCTTGATGCACAGCCATCAGCTCTGCCACTTGACTACTTCTGGGACCGATTCTGTACTGAGCGGAGGGTTCTGGGGCATCATTCACCCATGCATTCCACACGCCGGCCACAAGTTCCTTTTCCCCGTTGTTGTCAATATGGTAGGAACACCCATCCACATAGACAGTGGTCATTCCCTCACACGTGTCTTCTTCATAGACTTTGTGTGGGGAATTAAGGTGTGCCTCCATGTTGTCCTTGATTTTAAGACTTTCGTCCTCAAGACAGTTTTCTCTGGCACAATCATGCAAGTCAGCCAGATTTTGCATAAGGGGACTCTTCTTGTTTGGCCATATCTGACCTCCACAGGAAAGCCTTGCATTGTCAGAATCCAGGAAGTAATTTGGGAATTACTCACATTTCCGGCCTGGATTCTGTTACTTTGAAGATATTGCAAAGGTTGGTGTGGAGTCTCCACTATGATGTGTTCCCACTGGATAAATGTGCAGTAATTCTTCAATGCCCATACAGTTGCCAGGATTGCCTTCTCGCAATCATTGAATTTTTCCTCCACAGAGGATAAAGTCTTACTCGCATAGGATATTACTTTATTCACCTTGTCATGCTTTTGATATAATACTGCAGTCAAGCATGTATTTGAGAACCCTGTCTCCAAGAAGAACTCCTTGTTTTTGACCGGGTAAGCTAGGTAAGGGGTTTTTGAGAGGCTTCTTTTGAGTTGTCTTACTGCCTCGGCTTATTCTGGATCCCCTTCAAAAGATGAATCAGGGGTCTTGTGATCTCTGCGTAATCCTCAATGAACTTTCTGCTGTAATTAGTTAGTCCAAGGAGGCTCCTTAGTTCCTGCAGAGTTATGGGGTCTTTTATTTTCTGGAGTGCTTCTACTTTCTTTTCCTGGGGAAAGAGGCCCTCAGGAATTATCTCATTCCCCAAGAAATTGACACCGGTCCTGCACCACTGTGCATTTTGGAAAGAGAGTTTTGCTCCGGCAACCCTCAACTGTGTCAGAACATAGCGGATCTCCGCTATGTGTTCCTCCAAAGTTGAGCTTTTCATTAGAACATCATCTACATAGGCCAGGTTACCCCTTTCACCCAAGTCGGGCTTGGCCTTATGCAGAAAGATGTTAAATGAATTGCCGGAGTTGATGTATCCGAAGGGAGTCCAGGTCCAAGTGTACTGCTGCCCCCCAAAGGTAAAGGCCAGCTTGTATTGGTCCTCCCTACTGACAGGTACAGTTCAGTACCCATTGGTCAGGTCAATTGCAGTGAATACCCTTGACCCCTGGATCTGGGCCAGCCCTTGGTCAATGTAGGGAAGAGGCCATCAGAAGTATGGAACCGTTTGTTGAGCTCCCTCAGGTCAGCACAGAGTCTCCACTGGCTGTTTGGTTTCAAAATCCCCAGCACCAGATTATTCAAGGTGCTGTGGACTGGGCGAATTATCCCACGGGACTCAAGGTTCTTGATTATTTCAGTAAGGGACTCCATTGATGGGAGAGGCAAGCGATATTGCTTCACAAACACTGGAGTCATGCAAGGGTCCGTGGGAATTGTTGTTGTGTGGATGTCGGTGCAACCACAGTCATATGAGTCCACCACAAGGAGATCTTGAAAATCTAAGAAAACGTGTTTCAATTTTTGCTTTTGCTCCTGAGTCTCACAGGCATCCGCTAGGTTGACTGTCTCTTCAACCATCTGCCTGAAACCCGGAAAGACTTCTGGTTTGGCTATTTCAGCGGCCTCCTCCAGCTGGGTGGAGACGTCCCTGGTCAAAGCACTTATATGGACTGATGGCTTCAGGTGGGGAAGGCAGTCTTTTTGGATTTGAAATATCACCTCATCCCTCCTGAAGTTCCAGGTCACTTCTTCCTTACCATAAGGGCAGGAGGAGTACACCAGGAAATTCCCACAATGCCAGGTGAAGATCCTGTCTGGTGTTGTGTCATCGTCGCTATCACTGTCAACACAGTCCTTGGGGATATGTCCTAACAGTTTGTTACCTAAATCTATGGAAAAATGTCGGTCATCAACCGCCATTCCAATAATGGTGCCTGCGGCTAGAGTAATACTCTTTAAGTCGCTGTTATCCACCTCTATTGGAAGGGTGTCATGTTCTATGTTGACTAATGGTGTTGGGTTTACCCCTAACCCTTGCTGTTGGAGAGAAGCATTTAGATGAATATAAGCATCAGGGTTTTTCATTTTTTGTCCTCTTTTAACTTTCACTTCCAGGGAGAATTTTCGGGTCCTTTCTGGGATGGTGACTTCTTCTCCAATCTGAATTTCAACTGCATATGGTAGCAGTTGAGCTGACCGAAATGCTTTCTCTGGGTCATCAAAGTCCATGGGATTATCCGCTAATCGGGACCAGGCTTTGAAGTTTATTAGGTCCAAACTAATGGCAAAGCGATTGAGAATGTCACTGCCGAAATAAAATGCAACAGGGACCTCTCGCTCAACCCAACAATTATGGACCTTGCTCTTGTTACCTATGGACATTTTGAGCATACACCTGCTAGGCAGGAGATGTTTGGAATTGGTGTTTCCAGGACCATTTCCCATTTGTCTAACAGTTTAAATGTGGGAATGGCTGGGTCTTTGGGAGTTTGTGGAACATGGCTTCGCTGATGAAGCTCTTACCATTGTTCACGCAACTCGGGCGAGAACAGAGTCCTTCCCTTCATTTAACTGAATAGGGATGAACAACTGCTCTCCAATTTTCTGCATATCACCCAAGTTTGAGCTGATTTATCATCATTTTGGACTATAGGAGTAGGATTTTTGATTGTGAATTTGTATAGAATTTCAGAGTGTTCCCTTCCAGTGTGGAATACCACCTTAGACTGGAAGGAAGGTTGATTTTCAGAAATAGAGAGGACTCCCCATCACCAGTTTGTTGTCCTACTGCAATTACTGTCACGTCTGTGATTTGGTTATTCTGGAAGTGGAATTAAATTTGGTCAGGTTTTTGTTCAACCATGTGGCATGAGCCATTTAAACTAACATGGTTGACACTCTGTTTTGATTTTATTGGTCCGTTAGAAGGTTGGTCAGTTGGTCGCTTAGTCGAGAGGACCTTGTTTACACAATCTATGAGGGGAGACAATCTATGCAGGATGTCATTCCCTAGTAAACATGGTGTGCCCTCTGGAGTCACAAATATGACCTGGTGCTTCACCTTGTGTCGCCCAATTTTAATGTCTAAATCCGCAGTCCCCTCGACAGGAATTTCCTTCCCATTGAAGTTCTGGAGTTGTCCAGGAAAAGGGGTGATAGGGATTTGGTATTTCTCCCCCCTTCCCGAATTCAGCTGATCAAAGGCCCTTTTTGACCGAAGGGTGGCTTGGGATACAGTGTCCACCAGTGCCAAAATTTTACTTTGCCCCTGTATTTGGACCGGGGCATTTAATGTTCCCTCTTTTTCCTCAAGGGGGCAAAGATAATGCACATTTGTGGCCAATTGATGAGTTCATTTCTTTGTTTTGGATTCTGACAGAGGGGTGATTTGGGCAGGATTTTGATTGGGATCTTGGGAACCTGTAAGAAAAAGGTGGCAATTGGATATGGGGGAAGTTTTGGGCTTCCCTGGTTCTGAGTCTGGGCTCCCCCCCCCTTTTTGGAGGCTGTCACCAGAATCGGTTTGACTAAGATGATTCTCTTTCTGGTCATTCTGGGGTTTGATGATGGGTGGTTTTAAATCAGTCCCCCCATCTACCCAGTCTTGATCAGGATCTTGTTGGAAGATTTGCACCTCCTCCACAAAATGGGCCTTTTTAGGCTCTTTATTTCTCCTACCTGCCCTCTGTTCCTTAGGTTGCAGATTTTCGGGGGCAGGAGACTTTGGTTCTGGCTCCTGGGTTTTCAGGGGCTTCTCACAAGTGGGTAAGGAAGCTTCCTCTAAGGCTTTACAACCCCCTTCCCCTTGTGCCTCCTCCCTGGGAACCGGTGGGTTGTCGGGGTTCTTCCCCTGTCATTGTTCTGGAGCACCAGACCCTTGAATTGAGGAGTTCTGCGTCACCATGCTCATCTGAGGGTTCTGTTGAGCCCTCAGCATGCGACCCAGATCCTGTGCCATGTTCTGGACCTGACGCTCCAGTTGGGCCACCCGCTATGGCTGGCACAGTGTCCTCTGGTCTACCCGTGGTTGATCAGAGGAAGGGTAACTGTCCCTTCTCCCATAATACCCCTGGTTAGGATAGTTTTGGTACCCCTCCACGCTTGGACTCCCCTCTCCCGGATTGGGATGTCTGGGCTCAGGAAAGTGGGGAAAGAAAGAAGGGTTGTTTTGGGGGTTGAGGTTTGACGGCTACCAGGGAAAGAAACTTGGCCCAGCATTGGAGGGATTACTGCCCTCCTGGGAAAAGTGAGGAGGGAAGTTTCCTGGGTTGGGAGCTGCCTGGTTGGATCCCCCCCTTGGGCTGGAGGAGTCCACACATAGCCCAGGATGGGTCTGTTGCGCTTGTATCGGGGGCTGATGTTGTCTGGGGAGTTAGGGGTCCCATTTGTGGGGTTACCCCCCTTACTCCCTGTTTGGGATTGACCCGAGTGCCTTTTGGGTCTTGGGTTGGTAGGATTCTGTGCAGGAATGTTTTTAGTCCCCCCATCTCCTGATCTAAAATGGGGGCAACCTTCACCTCTGCCACCTTAGCAGCAGCAGGGATGTTGGTTGGTTTTGGGCTTTTATTAGCACTTTTACTTTCTAGTGGCGTCTGCACTTCGTAGATGCGAGTAGCTTGTTCAATGACCCAGTCTAGTGATATTTTCTCATGAAAGTCCCTCACTAGCTGGGTCATAATGTATTTAGGGAGAGCATGAAAGAAGGTGTTGAAAAATTCCCTACTGTCAGTGCGCAACCTTCTAGTGGTCTGTGCTCTTGGACAAATTCTTGTGGGGCCTGGTCTTCCGCACATTGCAGGTTGTAGGCTGCATTGCGGGCCTCTTGAGGGTTTCTATGAATAGAAAAATGCTTCAGGATGGCCGCCCTACAGATGGACCATCTTGAATCATTCTGATCCTCCAGCCCCGCAAAGAAGCTGGAGTACTCGGGTGAAAATGTCCACTTGACATACTGAATACAGCTTTGGCTGTCCTTCAGGTGAAAATGATCCATCGTTGGCTCATATAATTCGAGGTGCTCCCAAACTGAATATTTGGCATTTTTGTGGTAGGGTGTGATGACGCTCCTAATAGCTTTGATTTTCTTCCGGGGATCTTTCAGCAGAGCCCTCATAATTTTGTTGGCCTTTTTAGTTCTGGTCACCCTGGTCCACTCATCCTCTGACTTAGAGGCACTCCTAACAGAGGGGGCTGTCTGATCTTCTAGGCTCTATCTAATTCTGCGATCTTGGGAATGGCTGGCAGAATGTGGGGGCCTAGTCTCTTGGGAACTGTGGCGCTCAGAAGAGTCTTCTGACTCTCCCTTGCTCCCAGGATTGGCTGAGTACCCCACACCCCACACTGTCCTAGCTGGGAAGAGGTTTTTAAAATGCTCTTTGTGGGCCTTGTCTCATGGAATTCCCCACCACATTTTACTGACTGATCTCTAGGTATGTGATATTTCTGTGAATCCAGTTCTCTGAGTCTCCCCTCACTAGAGTCTCCCTGATCAGAGAAGCTGGCCCTAGTATTTGGGAACCTGTACATAGATGCCCGCCCATCCATTTCTGGGAAGCGTTGGTCTATCAGTCCCATATTTCCCATTGTTTTGAAGTCTACCATCCCCATGGCCCTTGGTTCATATGAGCCAGTGGACATGGGGTGGCAGAGTCCATGGAATTGATGGGATTAAAGTCCCTGAGGTTATGCTCAGGGGTTTCTCTCTCCCATCTTACCTCATCTCTTTCAGCCCCTACTCCCTGATGACATGCCAGAATCTGACACTTTTGTTCCTCTATTAAGGCCTTACTGGTCTCTATGAGTTGTTCTTGCATGGCTATCTGTCTATAAAGCCTGTCATTATTTTCAAAGAGAGCCTCATTGTCTCTCTGTGCTTCCTGTCTGACTTGGGAGTATTGGGCACATTTTTGCTGCAAGAGGCTCACCTCCTGAGTTTGGTCCTTACTAATCTTATTACTCTTTGCCAGAGCCTCCTCCACCCACCTGGTGTGCTCTAACAACTTTTCATAATCCATTTTGATTTCACCAAGTTCCTGAAGGGCCAGGTGATTTTCTTCCAACTTTGTTTTTAAATGACTGACTTCCTGGCCTAAGGCATCCCTTTCCTTAGTTAGAGTGCCCCTCTGTTCAGCCAGGTTGTCCCTCTGCTTTTTAAGGGCACCAGCTTTCTGACACACCTCATCAAACTCTGTTTGGGATTCTAGGTCTTTAAGAATTAATGTATTATTTTCTTCTTTTAATTGGTCTATCTGGTCTTGTAAAATGACCATCTGTTCGGTGCAGACTCTATTAAAAGTTTTAATTGTTGTGCCAGTTTTTGTTGGCTCTGTTTTAAAGAGTCCAACCTTTCTTGACACTCTTTTTGCAGTTTCAGTACCTGGGCATCTTGCTCTGCATTCTTTTGCAGTAAGTGCGTCAGTTCTTCTTGCAGTTTGGTGGCATACTGCCTAGCCTCTGTTTCAGCTTCTTGGCTACTCTGGAGCCTTTGCTCTGCAGAGTGCAGATTAGTCTGGATTTTCTGCATTGCTTCCCCTTGCCTCTTTATGAAGTCTACATGATCTGCATACTTTTCCTGTATGACTCCTATGTGGAAGTACAGGTAGGCCGCTATTTTGGCAATTTTGCATTGCTCCTCTTTTATTTTAGGGGTCATATACAGCTCACTGAGTGCTTGATGTAATGGCCCCCTTTTCCTGCCAGATATTAAGGTTGGTTTCAGTGACTTCTTGTTTTATTCCCTGCAGCCATACCTGTTCGTCCTGTTCTACCCATTCACCCCTGACAAACAATTTGTGCAGTAGGTGTTCCCTTGCAATATTTTTTTCCACTGGGGTCGCCATTCCGGAAATATTCATTTCCTTCTGGCTTATTTCAGGGTAAATTTACTTTTTCAAACAAGCCTGATTTCTAAAGTATTTATTTTAGGGGTGCTTAAACATTGTAGCACAGTACTCACACCACACAAAGTATTATTACTCTGCAGGTTAGACTGCTGTGTTAGACTGTCATGGGTGGCAATCAATGTATCCCGGACAAGCCCCCAGATTTGTTAAGGATTTCAAACAGGCGAAAACACTCTGCTCTCGGCCTAGTGTACAGCGCAATGGAAAAACGTATTTGATATATAGATTCAATTATTTGAAAGATGTACCACTCGTATCACACCCCTTACTTAAAAATACCCAAGGTCACGCTGGACCAGAAATCAGGCTGGTTTGTAAAGGTATTATTTATTTAATTTTTTAAGATCAAAATCACAATATATATATATATATATATGTGTTTATATATGTATATATATATATTAATAGGTAAACAACAATCACCAATGGGGTGACAGAACACAGAATGATATCTTTAATACACTAGGACTAAGTAATGAGCAAGACAAATGCAGCACAGAAAATCATACTTTTGTGTTGGTTTCAGATCAGATAGCACAATGGTTAGAAATTCCCCTGCAACACCCCTCAACCCACCAATAAGCACATTTAAATAAATGTGTGGAGATGGCAGGTATTCAGAAGTAGTACAGATCAAACAGTGTCTCACTTCCCCCTTCCCCCCGTACGCAGAAAGAGAAAAATGAAGTGGGATTTTCAACTGTCAGGATGACTTTTAAAGTGGCTGAGTAAGAACTCTAAGTGTGTGGAAACATGCTTAAATTGTTGTAAATTCCTATGGAAGCTGCTTTGAACAGTTGCACACAAGCATAAGCAATGACTTAGTCAGCAGAAAACATTTGCGATCTTAAAATCCAAATCGGAAGCAGTTTAAATCTGTTTTACACATAAAATTTCTCAAGATTTTAAATTTGCGGCAAACCTTTCCATGTGCGATATTCGCGATAACGGGAGACCCGCAATATTTTGGGTACTATGGATAGCTATGGATGTTAGGTACAAGGAGAAGTTGAAATGTTGTTTATATCACAAAATCGGAGGGAGTTATAGTGGTTTTAGTAAAGGTCTTTTTTGTGAGATAGGCGCGAGAATGGAAAGAGGCTTCATTTTTAAAATCAGAAAAATATTGACTATGGACTAGAGCATCCAAGCTAAGCCACCAGGACGGCACAACGTAAGAGTCAGGAGTGATTCGCGACTCAGTCCTGGTTCCTTGCTGTCCACCTTGGAGCGCTAGGCTGGTCACTCGAATGAAATTAATAGATCAAAGTTGACAAAATGACTAGGAAAAAGGTGCATTTACAGATAGACAGAATAGGATTTCACTACGGATTATAACAATATCACTGATTATGGAAGTAAGGATAGTTCAGAGGTTAGGAGGGGACAGGATCATGCACAGGAATCAACAGTTTCTAGCTTCCTGTCAATACAATACAATACAAAACCAAATGGATTTAAGATTTCAGACCGTCAGGATTCTGGACCATCAGGATTCTAGACCGTCAGGATTCTGGACCATTAAATCGGATCTATCAGGGACTGGGCACATCAGACTGGGCAGGGTCAGCTAGGTGTGCTGGTCACAGCATGGCATAGCACAGCACAGGATCTGCCCTTCTTGGTTCTGAGGATATTTCAATTCAGCAGGCAAGCAGTAACAGCACACCCGGCTGTATTATGATGCTTCCCCTAGGCTTTTGGGGTTCTGTTCTAGAATTAGAGGCCTAGCTGAGAATGGTTCAGCTATGCAATAGGCCTTTGCTTTGCCAAGTTTCTGGAAAAAGGAAGATGTAGATTTCAGCAGCAGGGCGCTCCGCCAGCATCGGGAGAGTGAATGGACCTGTCTGTCTCTGTTCTCAACTGTCTTTATTTATGATTTAAAAATGACATCACAAAGGGGGGTGTCTGGGCCGTCTTAGCTAAGCCAGCCCCTGTGATCTGGGATTGGACCCCACTTCATCTCCGCCTTGCAATTTGAGTGATTGGATCAAGGCTGGGTGATGTCAGGTTTTATGATTTGCTTTACAATCCTCAGAGACCTCCCTTTGGCCATTGGTCTCCAAATCTGATTTTATATTAAACACACATTTCTACATTAGTCACATTTCTACAAATTACACACCAAGATGCCATATTTTACATAGCAGCTATTCCTCGAAACCCTGCAGTGGTGGATCTTGTCTCCCCTTTCTACAGAATGTTGCCCTTTTCGCTATGAACACACTTTCCAATTGTTCTGCAAATTTCCACAAATATGTGTGTTTAACATGGGGACATGCGTGTACATTTTCACAATTCTAACAGTAATACATTTTTCATAAAACCACATATCTTGCCCTTCCTACCCAGAACATGTCACACAGTTCTGCCACCTCTTCACACGTGCAGCCAGATATTAAATTAACAACTCTGTCATTTTTATATTTTTCACCATTTTGAATAGCAAGTTATAAGTCTTTTAAAAAGTATTCTTTGTTCATGTTTAGCAACAGATGGTTGCTTGGTTCTGCCTCTTTTTGTCTCCCTGCAGTCCAAGGCATCCCCCTCCTTGTTTGCTCCTTCCAGAGGCCATTTACAACCCCTTTTCACACTTTCAATTTCCTCGGCTGCACTTTGTCATTGTTCCTTTGCTCTCTGTAGACCAGATTCTGTCCCATCCTGCAATTAACACCTCCCTGTGAGTTTCTGCTGAGAGGAAGGCCCTCCTTCTGGGAAAAAAACTGTTTTTTTTCAGTTCTTTGCAGCTTCAGCCAAGCTAATTAACGTTTAAACTTTAGCAAAAACCACATCTGTTGCATCACATACAAATACATTTCGTTCTTGGCCTTAAAATATGTGGGATCAAAACACAACTAAGATCTGTATTCCTTTTTGGCAACAATCCTCTTTATGTTTGCTAATTCAGCAGACTTTTAAGTTTTAGCTCACTTTTAAAGTTTCATTAGTAACTTCTCTGACAGCTGTCATTCTGGCGTCCTAGGGTACTGCACTCAGATTTTGGCATAGAGGATGTCAGTTTTCAAACTTTGTATGTTTCACAATGTTTCATTTGATACACAGATTTTAGCACCAGGCAAGATTGTGAATGTTGAAAAGTGTTGGGTTATAGGCATTTTGGAGTTTTTGGAAACAAAGCAAATGTCATATGTAGGCACATTTCTGGGTTTTATTTGCAAAGTGCTGCTTTTCTCTCTGCACTCTGTTTGCCACTGGCACATTTCTGCAGGTTGTGCTCTTTTTCCCCTGCACATGCACCAAGGGTAGCAGGTTGTGCATCCCTCTTTTTGTGTGCTGAAGCACACAGTTTTGGGAGATTTTTGTAGATTTTTGGTGTGCTCAATGGCTTTGCCGCCATTGTTGCTGTTTCTTTCCCCATAACTGGCAAGAGATTCTGCATAGCACAGTGGAGTGGGTCAATACCTTCTACAATCTTGTACTGCTCGCATCCCTCTTGAGATAAGTCTTGCTGTTCAGCCACTGCTACCACATACCTGTGTAGTGCAGGCTTGTACCAAAGGTGAGATTTTGCTTACACTTGTAGTCTTAATTGCGTGTACTGTTCTCAAAGGGTTCTGCATGTAATTCTGCCTAACATTGTATAGCACTGTACTGCTGTTGAGATTGTACTCACATTTTTGCAAGGCTGCATATGTTTTGATATTTACTGAATGTATAGTAGTAACATTTTAAATAATTAGCTGTATTGGCATATTACATGTCAATCTAGTGCTCTCTCTCTCTTTTTTTCAATGTGCACCTCCTTCCTTTTTTCTTCGAGAGTCCCATTGTGCTCTCTGGGCATGATTCACAGAGTGCATTCCAATAGGATTGCACCATGATAAAACATTTAAGTAAATCCGCCCCCCTCTGGTCTTTCGATTTCTTCCTCTGTTGAAGAATTTTGCAGGATGTGCTCTCTTGGTCTTTCTGTGTAAGTGTGGTCTGGTACATGCACACTCTCTGTCCAGATGTATGTTTTTCCTCTCTTTTCATTCACTCTCTCCTTGAGTTGCTGGATTGCTGGGCAGATTGGAGGGTGAGAGGGTGTGAAGGAACGAGCAGGATAGTGATAATTGGAGAAAGTTGCTAGTGCATCATTGAAGTCACTGAGCTAGGGAAAAAGAGCTGTGGGGCGAGTAGTTGGACAGAGAACTGCTCGAAGAGAAAGAGGGTAAAGTCAAAGAGAAGGAGGGCTAAAGGTTTTACCTTGCTAACGAGCGAGTGCTCAGTGAGAGTATAGTCAATCTGTAGTTGGTGCGTTGATGGTAGGAAGGTTGAGATCACCCATTATGACACTGCATGTGAAGCACTCAAGTATTAAGTCTAGATCAGCATAGAACAAATGGGGGTTCCAGATGAGGAGGAAAATAAGATGTGTAGGGGTGGGTAGTTGGACAGAGATCTGTTTGAAGGGAGAGGGGTACAGTCAGAGAGAAGGATGCCTAAAGGTGTTGCCTTGATTGCTGAAGTCATTAAATTAACAAAAATACCCTATTTAGATATTTAGCTGGGGGAGGGAGATAAGGTTGCACATTTATGTAGAGAGGGGCAAGAGTGTCATTCTCAAGGATGAATATCCAGGTATCAGTGATGGCCATTACCTCGACGTCCACTCTTCCTCGTCCCAGCACTTAACTCATGAGGCCCCTGCCTCTGACACAGGGCCTTCTTGAATTCCCTGTAACTACTGCCCTTAATCCACGTCATCCAGTTGAATTTTTCCTGCCTCCTGCAGGTTGGATGGTTCCTGGTGTGGGGCTCTGGGGAGCTATGCTTGTGTGTTGGGGCCTCGGTTCCCTCCAGGCGTGGCATGCTCCCAGGCCCCCTGCAGGGTTTGGGTCCCAGTTGAGCAGGATGCCTCTGACACTTTTTTGCCTGGCCCAAGACCGGGGTGTAGGCATCGCGGCCCGGGCCCTGCAGAGCCTGAAGGGATGGAAAGGAGATGGGGGCTATTTGGGTAGTACTGACACACCTCTTCTCCCACCAGTGTTGATGGCACAGCTTTCCGTTGCAGCTCGCTGTGATGCTGGAAATGCATCAGATGGACAGGGCCTCCGTATCCTTGTCCTTTAGAGCTTTCTATAGAGTGTTCTGTTGTGTTTTCCACGCAGGAGTTCATGTGTGACTCCTGGCAGTGCAGCTTTCTCTTTTGGTTTGGTGTGCAGACCCATGGGATACCCTTAAGGCACCCATGGGTGGTGGTACAACCCTGTTGTTAGAAAATGGAAATCTGCACCACGGTCCTGTAAAATGAACAGTGTGCACGTTACTACGGCTTCTTCCGGGTCCAAAAGCAAACATGTTGAGGTGCCAAGGCTTATTCATACAGGCTGCCACAAACACAATGTGTCATTCCAAACACATTGGGGGTTGCCATGGCGACGTTGGCATGCTATGCGGCTTCAGTCACGTGGTGTTCCTTTGTGCCGGTCACTTGTTCACTGCGTTGCAAGGAAACCCCCAATATAGCCACACCTCATTCCCAGTCCTGTGCTTCTGATTGTTGTTCTTCGACTCAACAGTGGCGTTTTTGCAGCTTTGGAATTTCTACATTTCTTGACCCTTGCCTGTTTTACAGACTTTCGTTTGCCATGCACCTGATTCTTCTCGACTTACTTGTTATGACCATGGATTGCTCTTGACTTCTCTCTGCCCTGTGATTCTGTCTACGTGTCTTTTGGTATTCTTTCAGATCTGGTTATAGATTGCTAGTAATCACGGAAATTTCTGCATCTTCATCCGCGCTAAAGGATTCCATTCGTATCAAGTACTGCTACCTACTACTCTGAACTCTTTTAGGCGTCCGCGTGTCGGCGGGGAGAGGGTGTTGTTGTGCTGAATTGAGACTGCCTATAGCACAAGTTGGACATTGGGCATCCTCATTTCGGCCGTTTAAGGTGGATTTCCTTCTTCTTACGGTCTCACTGGATTTGTTGTCATCAACAGCATACTCTCTGCTGTCATCACATCAGCTAGCTGGACATGCTGGTAAGAAGAAACTGTCATTTCTCATACTACCTGTTACCATTGTTTTTCGCCTGCCTAATAGTGATCTATTTTCTGTGTCTTTAGAGTTACGATCTTGCAGTGTTTCCTAATTTATGTTGTACATGCCATACAAAAACCTTGTTTGTTGTCAGGTCAGTTACCAAGGTTATTGTTTATGAAACTCGTACCGTTGCTTTACATTTTTGTTAATCACGTGTTTTCTGTGCAGCCATCTGGGTTCCATTGTGTCCAGCCATCTTTCAACCAATTGAATGCTCAGTCTGTCCATTTGTACCCCTGAGTGTTACATTGGTGGGAAGAACTTGCTTACAGCACAACGGGTTCAAGTTACCACCATTGTTGAAAGGGCCGGTTTTCTGACACCTGTGCCCCTAGTGTATATTTTTGGGCACCTGCGAGTGGCCCACAGAGCAGGGTATGGGCTGGTGGCAGCTCCATGCTGAATTTGACAGGTGCTCTGAGTATCCTCCTTTTTGGGATACCCAGGCCCTGCCATTGGAATCAGTTGATTGCTGATAGGAAACAAGATGGCCCCTGTGGCCTCTTGCTTTCTATTGCCTGTTACCTTGTTTTGCCAAAGTCCTGGGAAGCCCTGACTCTGTCCCTTCGCTCTGGCTGCCTGTTGGGTGGATGTTCCATATATGGTGTTATTGTGAAGTCCAGGCCAGAATGGCTGGAGCCTTCCCAGTGACTGTATGTTGTGGTTAAACCCTGTCGGTGGGCCCTTGGTGAATGGAGTGTGTGACGAATACACATTCTGTGTTGTGGATGTCTAGTATCTCCTGTTTGACACAATGATTGAGACCGCCCTGCCCGAAACTAGTATGAATGCAGTGTGGAGTGTTGAATGGCTGGGTACTTGTCCCAATACACATAAATTGTTGTGAGTGTCTGGAGAGAAGTGAATGGCCTGAATGCACTATGCACCTGATTGGATGCCTGCCTGTATGAATGCCCTTCTGACCGATTGGTTGCCTGAGTGTGACCCAGCAGAATGAATGGAAGATCAACTAGTATATCTGGGGGCCTCTCACTGCTAGAATTCGTGTTCAGAAGCTGAAGACAAACTGGAGTTGAAACTGAAGCTTAACCTTGAAGCCCTGCTGGAAGTGAAGTCCTGCTGCTGCTCTACTTCACCAATCTGAAAGCTGCTGTGTCCCCAAGGACTGAACAAGAGAGGACCTGGTTAGGCGCCCTCTTCCCGAGCTACGAGCGACCATCGTGCACTGCTAATCTTTGCCAGCACTCCCTGGTAGATAGACCTATGACAGGCTGTCGACTGGAGACGGGGACCGCAGCGGAATTACAAGGAGAAGCGCCCAGACACTGTTGCCCATCACCGTCGTCGACGACCGCCATCGCCGACCGGTGCTGCCGTGCTCCCTTTGCCTAAGTAATATTTGATCCAAGGACACTCTCGCCTGCACCGCCGACCGCTTTGTCCCGCCAGATTAAGTGAAGGCCGCCGACGCACTGTGGAGCATCCGCCGGTGGGTTTCCCGCAGCCTAAAACCCACAGAGACGCTGACAACTCGACACCCTTGCTGGGCCACAGTCAACTCTTTGTGGTCCTGAACTATCGTCACTGAGGTGCCCTGCACGCCTCTTCCTTGCAGGATGCCAACGCTCCATCGACGACGAGCACTGCTAGGAACGAAGCTGCAACCTGACCATCGTCGTTCAACCCTTTTCCTTGGGATCTCGACGATCTGTGGCTCCTGCCTTAAACAGAGCCACTCAAGAAGGATCTGTCGATGACCCAACGAGGAACTCTGCTATTCCAGGTACATTGGGGTGGTAGAACTATTTTAGAAGGAAATAAGACTCTTGTGAACAATATATGGACTGGGCGTGTATGATATCTTAATTTATAGGTTGCCCAGGTGGGGGGGGGGGGGGGTCTCTACACAGAATTGTGCCTAGTTGGTAAGGGTCAATATTCTGTCCATTGTTCTAACCAACTGCTTTTTTCCTATATCTATTGTTGGTTACTTTTATTCCTTCATCTGTGTGACATTTGACCAGAGTATAGTTGATGCACTTTAATGAGATCTGATAATAATTGTGGTACCACTTTAGAACTGTATATATTTGCTATTGTGGCTTTTCTGAGCAAAAGGTGAGTTATTTTGATAGTGTACATAACCTTGAATATTAATTATATAAAGACTGTGTTTTATCTAATACAGTGTGTGGACATTCCTTTGTGGGGGCTTGGGGACTGCACTGTACTTAATAACCAGCCTACATCACCTCCTGAGAAGCTAGGCTTTGATTGCTCATCCATTGCTACCACAATAGAGAATCTTGGCTGGGGTCCTCTGTGCCTATCCTCTACCATATAGAGAACAGAAGTACAGACACCCCCCTCCTGTCTTTACAGGCGGCATACCAACTGTTTGATGTACCTTCTGGGGGCAGGTTGGCTCTGCCTCTGAAGGGGAAGGGGAGGTTTTCTTTTTTTCTTTGATGGAAGCGAAACTCTAATAACTAACGGCCCGTTCCCAATGGGATAAATTGTTTGTTCTCACCCATTGGTGTTTTCCTGGCCTACAGTTTTAAATTTCTGCTCAGCAAATTGGGATTCTGTTTGTTGTTCGGGCACAC